>NC_141685.1:2033767030-2038767030 GCF_964263255.1 Lissotriton vulgaris | reverse complement strand
GCCGCAGCACAAGCTGCAGTACAAAAAAGCACTTTGCGCACATCCATGCACTGTGTGCCAGGCACCGGATGGTGCCTGGCACACAGTGCATGGATTTGGGGGGCTCTATATATAGCCCTCAGACCGCTTAGCAGTGGCCCACGTAGGGAGGGGTCCCTGCTTGGGGCCCCCAAAGCCCTTTACCATCTGTCTTTTCACGGCGGTCCGACCGCCATGAAAAGGCAGCTGGAAAGGGACATCCTAATCCCTACGGCAGTGGCTGTACAGGCATGGCCTTTATTGTAGGGATAAGATTCCGATGGGATCCTTTATCCTGTCAAAGGTGATGGTCTTTCCCTCACCCACTGAGATCCAACCATCCGCTTTGTAATGCAGTGGTCGGACCGATGACCTAGATGTCAGTGGGACCAACACTGGCGGCCTGTCAGGGATGGTCCCAGCGACATCCTAATGAAGGCCATGGTATTTATTATAGTTAATTTTTTCCCTCTATGTTGGGTGTTACAGGAAAGAGGATCACTGGATTTATATCTGGATATCTGAATTTTCTCAGTGAAGGAAGGATGCTTTCGGACGCTCCCCGGAACAATTTGAAATACTACCGCGTGCTCCTTATACTCCTATAAATTAGCATTCACATGGCAATATCTTCATGAAGCGCACCCCCTCCTAAAGAAAGTTTGATGACCTCAAAATATAATCCACCGTGATAATAATCGTCAGAATGACACTGTGAAATGAGTTAAGGAAATGAAAAAGTCCCCCAAATATCTGGAAAATTACCCCAAAAAGCTGCTCAATGAAAATAAATCCAGTGCCTGCTTTTCAAGCTCCAGCAGGAGTGTTTTTGTTTGCATGTGGCTGTATTCTCATCTAGTTATAAAGTGCTAGAAAAAAACAACATGTGATGATGACTTGTGCTCAGCACACCCTGTGGCTGCAGCACATGGCAGTTCATTATTGAACCGCTGCTAGCAGCTAAAGGCTGGCAGCGAGCAGACAGACTACAGAAGGAATAATAACTGCCTTGTCTTTGGATCTATTAATAATGGGGCCATTAATATTGCAACAATTTCTAATCAAAAATGTGAAGTAAAAAGCCCAAGCCGTAAGTGGCGTGTATTGTTTGAAGAGCTGTTAACAACATTAGCGAATGCCTCCTGAAATACAGGGTACGTCTAAGTGGCAGACATATTTTCATTGTGTGTTCCTATTATTCCCATGGCTTTTTAATGATTAGTCCATTTTTCCCCAGATACTCTGTCCAAGAAATACACGCGAAGGCAAGACCTCGGAATATATTTATAACATCACAAACCTTTCCATGGCAACAACATTTTGCCAAACTGCCACAAAACTCCAAGTTCCAAGCCGCTTGCAAAGAAAGGCAACTTTAATTTATGCAGCAAATGAATAAAACAGTGCCCTGCTTTCATAATACTGGGGGTATGGGCATATGTTTTTCATTCCACGCCACATAGTTATAATAAAGGTAAACATTACTCCTAGACAGAAAGGGTGTTCTGTTAGCTCTCCATGACATAACTTCCATGGCGTAGAGCGGGGTAATGAGACCCGTGGTCAAACTCCTTAAATTTAGGCCTTCAATACATTTAAGGGCAATCTCTGTATTTGTGGCACAAAAGGGAGGCAGGGTAGCCAGGAAACCCAGAATGTGGCACTTGGTCTGAGCATGCAAACCGGGAGTCCACCTACCTATTCTATTTTTTTTAAAGACAGAGGGGCAGATTTATGTTAACTAGCGCATCCGCAGGGATGCGCCAGTTAACGTGCGCCACAGTGCGCCACAGCTCCGCCACCCATGGTGCGCCGCATTTATAATGCGGCGCACTAAGGTGCAAAAACGGCACAGATGCGTGACGCATCTGTGCCGGAAATGTGGCGCATTGCTGGAGTTGCGTCGCAAGCGCGACGCAGCTCCAGCAAGGCTCGGGGGTACACCATCTGCACAATGCTGCGTCAAGATCTACGCCTGCTTCAAGCAGGCGCAGGGTTTTGACTCAGCATTGCCCTGAAAGTGACTGAGTGAAATCTCATAGATTTCACTCAGCCACTTTCAGGAGGCGTTCCTGCGCATGAACGCCCCCCCCCCCTGCGCAGGAACGCCTCCTTATGGCGCAGTGCTTTACAACGTGACGCATCTCCTAGATGCGTCAGGTTGTAAATAGGGCGCATTGTTTGCGCCACAGTTGCGTCAAATAAAGTGACGCAATTGCTGCGCAAAGAGGCGCAACGGCCTCATAAATCTGCCCCAGAATGTCCACATAAGGCAGAAAAAGAACCCAAGATGCAAAGAGAACTGCAATAAAATATATCACAGGCTTGAATGTCACCCTGCACTCATAGAAAGATAAAGCAGGCCCCAATATGTAATTTATATATCTCCGATAAATGTTTCTTAAATGGAAACTAGTTTATCATTTTTGATAGATGTATCAAAGGGTTTTACCCATTCTGTTTCTATGGGTAAATGTGTTCATACATATGGCTCTAAGAGTATTGGTCAGGCCAACCCATACAGCAAAATACTTTAGAAGTACAGGAACGTAAAACGTGGGTTATCTTTAAGGTGAGGGTGAAATAGAGAAAACAAAAAATGGGTGTGTGTGTTTTGGATTTTTGTCATATCAAAGGCATCAAGTGGAATTGGCACTGCCAAGTCCTTAACCAAATTCATCATCTGTGGCACACCCAAGTCTCCCCGTTGTCACTGTGGTTCTTTGATATCTACATGAGACCAGTTGCCCAGTTAACCGCACAGCACTAGCTTCAAGTTCAATTCCAAATGTACATTAGGCCTGAAATGTGGATTTCCGGTCTGGGTTTTGGACGACAGATGGCTAGGAAGCAAAAGTGGCTCAAGATAGTCTAGGTAGGTCAGGAAATGGCTGAATAGACCTGGGCTGCGATGGGGGAAGAGGGAGGAGATTTCCTTGCACCTCAAAGGACCTGGTCTGCCTCTGACAATGCTGTCTCCACCTGCTGCCGGGAAATCACACCAGAGATGGCAGAACTGGTTCGGGTTGGGCACAGACACCCTCTGCCTAGAAGATCAAAGGATTTTTGGATACAAATACTGTTTCCCAGACCCCTGAACTGTAGAACTCTTTTGGATCAAGAAGACTGCCAAGAAGAAGAGATGGAGAAGCTGTGAGGAGGGACTATCACTTACTGTTTGCTTTGCTGTGTTGGCCTACAGTGGCTGCTTCTGTCTTGGGCAGTGAAAGGAATGGACTGAACTTTTTGTAATCTACTTTTGTGAGTTTCTCCAAGGGCTTGAGGTTGAGCTTGCCCCCTGTTCAAGAAATCTCAGGAACAGCAAATACTTCAAGCACTTCTGCTCTCAGCACTGGGGACTGTGTGTTTTGTGCTGCAACAGAAGAAAAGCAACTCGACGATGTCTACGAAGCCGCTGCTGACTCCGTGTCGTGAAGGCACCCCAGAGAGCACCGCCGCAACATTGCACTGCGACCCTGGTCTCATCGATAACGCCTGCTGATGCCGCCACCGAACCGCTGCTCACACCGTGACCTGTGGGCACTGCACTCCACTCCACCTTGCTTCACACCGAAGCCTGGGCACCACAGAATACACCGCTGCAACACCGTACCGTTACCCTGGCCTCACAGACGCCTGCTGATGCCGCCACTGAGTCGTTGCTCGCACGGCGACCTCTGGGCACTGCACTCCGCACCACCTTGCTTCACGGCGACTTCCACCGCTCCACGCCAAAATGGGTGCCGCTGCTTGCACCATGGTTCGAGGGAACCGCTCCATACCTACATTGTGCATTAGGGTCTTTGGGAAGACCCTAATGCACAAATTTGTTTTCTTATAGTGATATATCCTAAAAAAATACGATGGCCCCCACTCCGGTCTCATCCTCACTACAGAGCGCCTGAAATTTAAAGGTAATATCACAGGAGAGAGCCAGCCAATAACCCAGGCCCCCCATAATAAAGTAAAAAGCCGGAATTTAAAAAAACGGCCACTTAATTAATAGCTGCTTTCGTCATTTTATGTCCCCTTTAGCAAGGTATCTGGGACATTATTGTCTGAACAGAGCCCTTATCCTTTGAGGCATCACGAACAAATAACCTCCAATTAAAACGAGAGGCAGAATAAACTATCGTAGGTATGTACAATGGTTTATTTTTTAAATGCTACCTTACAGTGACCAATAGTCACTCTGTTTCAAGCCCGAATGTACAACCACACGTAACTCAACGACCATGACTACAGACAACAGGATTGTATATATATGTAAAAAACACAGTGTGATAATATGTAAAAATATGATTGTATAGATTTGTGCCTTAGAATATGAAAACGGAAGTGTTTCAGATAGATGTTATGTTATGTTATGTTATGTTATGTTATGTTATGTTATGTTACATAGGTCTTTTATAGCGCACGGCTATTCCGAAGAGTGTCCCGGCGCTTTATAATACATGACCTGAAGGAAAACGGACAAAACATAACAGTAAGGATTGAAGCAAAGGCTCAAGATTCAAAACAGAGCAAAAGGTTCCTAACGGGTAAAGAGCCATGTCTTTAGGCCCTTCCTAAACGCGAGCAGATTAGGTAGAGAGTGCAGGGTCAAAGGTAAGGAGTTCCAAAGCTGCGGAGCTAGCAGCCTAAACGAACGTCCTCCAATGCGGGCTTTTTTTATTCGGGGCACCACAGCTTAAAAAAGGGATACCGATCTCAAGGATCGTGCCGGATGGTAGAAAGCCAGCCTCCTTTGCAAGTATTGAGCTCCCGCGGCGTGCAAAGCCTTGTGGGCCAATGTCATAGCCTTGAATACTATCCGCTTCCGGATAGGGAGCCAATGTAACACTTGTAATAGGCTAGAGGCACTGGCCCGCCTGTGGAGGCCGAAGATGGCCGAAGATGGCTCGCGCAGCCGCGTTCTGGGCCACCTGCAGGCGTTGTAAGAGGTACTCCGGCAGGCCCAGATAAAGGATGTTCGCGTAATCCAATCTTGATCCTATTAGGGCCTGAACTGTCGTTCTCCTATGTTCTTCAGAGAGTAACGGCACTCACGGATACTCTCTCCATCAAACTCTTCTCCCTTCCGGCAGGTGAAGAGAAGCTGGGTGTCATCGGCATAGGATACGATCTGGGCCCCGAAGGACTCCACCAGTGTCGCCAAAGGGGTCATAAAGATATTAAATGGAGTCGGGCTCAACACGGAGCCCTGGGTCTAATTGTATTGCCTGTGTCTAATTGTATCTTTTCTTTAAATAGAATCTTGTCCTGATGAAGGGATATCGTAATAAACCGAAACGCTGCGTCAACAACTTTGAGCTTTGTCATTTTAAATGTTCTCCATGTGTGTTGACACATTTTTTAATATTTTTAATGTATGGCACTGCAATGTTGTTATCTAACATCTATTCTAATTACTTGTAATAAATTGTTTACATTTTTAAAAAGTAACACTGAATTCATTGTTTTTATTTTACGTTTAAAAATGCATACCTTTTTGTGTGGTTGGTAACTTGAGTTATGAGGGGGATGTACAAGAGGTCCTTTCAAGAGCTGAATACTGGGACTTGTTAAGTTTTTTATTTCTATCCTCCTTGTCCCAAATTGGACTAGTAAGGAGACCTCCCTTCTTTTGTTATTTATTATTAGAGGACCTACCTATCACTCTAAATTAACCTTTGATTTTTCATTGAATACATATCTGCAGCATTTTTGTTGACATTCTCCCAGTCCGCATCCACCATCGCCGAGCTCGCCGCACCCCACGTCATCACCTCCACGGATTACATTCGACTCAGGGATCTGAAATTCCACCTCGCCAACTGCAACAACCCCGACTACACCACTCTCCTCGACAACCTCACCAACCTCGGACTGAAAACTGCTGGTCAACAAGCCCACTCACAGAGCTGGACACACCCTCGACCCCATCTTTGCAGGAGGGACTAACATCTACTTCAGCCACACCACCCAGCCCCCCTGGACAGACCACCACTGCATCCATTTCACCTTCAACAGTACCACCACAACTAAGCCCACCCACGTCCACATGAAGGAACTGGAGCAAGGTCACAGAGGAACACCTCAACACCACTCTCCTCCAAGACCCCCCTAGCGCCTCGACCAACACCAACTCTGCAGCCAAAGAATTTCACTGCTGGATCTCCTGCTGCTCCAACCAGCTTGCACCCCTCTGCCACCCCGCCAAACAACACCCTCTGAAGGCGGCCTGGTTCACCACAGAACTACAAGAAGCCAGGCGCTCCTGCAGAAGCCTAAAGAAAACCTGACGAAACCAGAATACCACGGAAGCACAGAATAACCACAGGAGCGCCCTGAAGGAATAACACCAGCGCATAAGAGACCCCAAATGGACCTTCATAAGAGACAAAGTCCAGACCAACGTGATCAACGCCAAGGAACTGTTCAACGTCATACAGCAATTCACCAAACCCCCCAGTGAAGCCACAGACATCACACCTTCCCAGCAACTCTGCAACAAGCTCAGCTCCTACTTCCATCAAAACATCAAAGTCCTCTATGACAACTTCAGCAAACAGACGCCAGACACCACCCCCCATGCCACTGCCACCAACGAGCCAACAATCATGACCTGGAATCCCGCCACCGTCGGACACCTCACCACAACCATGAAGAAAACCCACTCAGGAGCCCCAACGGACCCCTACCCACCGCACATATTCCACAGGGCCTCCATCGCCATCGCACCCGAACTAGGACAGATCATCAACCCTCCTTCAGATCCGACACCTTCCCAGATGACTGGAAGTGGGCAGAGGTTAAATCCCTCCTCAAGAAACCAACGGCTGACCCAACGGACCTGAAAAGCTACCAGCCCATCTCTCTCCTCCCCTTCGTGGCCAAAGTCACAGAGAGACTCGTAAACGCTCAGCTGACCACCTTCATCAAGGGCAATTCCATCCTAGATGCCTGCCAGTCTGGATTCCGCACAACCACAGCACTGAGACCGCCCTCCTTGCCGCCACTGATGGCATCCGCATGCTATTCGACCAGGGACACACTGCAGCCCTCATTCTTCTAGACCTCTCCGCAGCTTTCAACACCATTTCACATCGCACGCTCGCAGCCAGACTTCACGACGTGGGGACACAAGGAAACACACTCAACTGGATCCTATCCTTTCTCTCCAGCAGAACCCAGAGGATCAGACTACCTCCCTTCCTCTCTGAACCCACCAACATCAACTTTGGAGTACCCCTAGAATCATCGCTCAGTCCCACGCTTTTCAACATCTACATGGTCCTCCTCACCGCCATCGTCAGACAACATGGGCTCAGCATAGTATCCTACGCAGATGACCCCCAGCTCATCCTCTCACTCACGAAGAATCCCGAAGACACCAGACTCTGCTTCCACGAAGGAATGAAGAACGTTGCAGCCTGGATGAAAGACAGCTGCTTGAAGCTCAACTCAGCTCAACTCAGAGAAAACCCAGGTCCTCATCCTCGGACCCTGCACCTCTGCCTGGGACAACACTTGGTGGCACCCCTACCCCTACAGCCCACACACGAAACCTCTGCATCATCCTCAACTCCTCCCTCTCCATGAAATGTCAGATCAACGCCATTACTTCCACCAGCTTCCACTGCCCGTGCATCCTCCGCAAGACCTTCAAATGGATCCCCCGACTGCAGAAGGAACATCACCCAAGCTCTCATAACCAGCAGAATGGACTACGGAAACACCCTATACGCCGGAATCAACAGAACTCTTCTACACTCCAAACGATCCAGAACGCTGCAGCCAGACTTGTATTTGGAACACTGTGTCACAAACACATGACCCAACACTAACAAGACCTCCACTGGCTCCCTGTCGAGAAGAGGGTCACCTTCAAACTCCTCACCCATGCTTCAAATCCCTCAACAACAGCGGACCCAAATACCTTAACGAGAGAGTCTCTTTTCACATACCCAAGAGAAACCTCTGCTCTGCTGACCTTGCCCTGGCAGTGGTCCCCCACAGCCGCAGAAACAGAGCAGGTGGGAGAGCTTTCTCCTATATCCCAGCCAAGACCTGTAACAAGATCCCTGAGAACATCAGACACCCCCAGACCCTGCACACGTTCAGGAAGGACCTCAAGACCTGGTTCTTTGACTGATCCAGAACTGCGCCCCCCCTAGCGCCTTGAGACCCTCACGGGTGAGTAACATGCTTTATAAACCCCTGATTGATTGATTGATTCTCATTAGCAGTGGCATGACAATCAGCCCATCATTGACTTTTATTAAAAATTATTGGCAACATCCTAGAATAATAGTAGCCTGTTCATGACATTCAGTAGACATTTTTTCCAACATTCTAGCTATTCATTAGTAAAACTGGCACATTTCCAGTATATTATGAGCATTCTCTGCGACATTTTGATCATCCTTTGCATCGGAGTAGTCCATCTTTGCCATACTATGACATTCTTACAATCCCTGGCATAAAAGTAACCCATCCATTAGTTACAGGGCTAAGAGACCATCAGGTAGTTTCCACACTGTAAATTGATTGATCAATTTAATGGGCTTTTTATTTTACATTCTGGTTATCCAAGCCTGAGCGAGGACCTTATTGGGAATATTGTGGTTACTTTCTAGTAATACCTGACATTTGTTACATAATAAGGGAGTTTGCAGATATATTAAGGAAATTACTGGTATAAAAACGCCTCATCATTAACATATGATGTCCATTCTTGGTAGCATTCTGCCCCTCACTAGTTTGATAGTAGCCCATCCTTCACATAAAGTGGGCATCAATGGTAACATCTTGGCTATTTGTGAACTATTAGTCGTCCATAATTGGCAAACTGTGGGTCTTAAAGGCAAAATTCACGCTATCTCTTGCATAATCATGATCAATTGTTTACTTATTTGGGATGATTTTCATATAATTCTGGCTGACCTGCAGTTTGCTTAGAGCATAGTAGTGAAGTGCTTCTCAGTCAGAGTCTCCAAGGAAACAATAGTGTACCTGGATGTAAACTGTTTTTTGTGTATGGAGGCTGCGTGCCCATACAGTTTCAAAATGTATTGATGACTCTGAGCGCATGACGCTGGATATGCTCTGAGAGCACGCCCTGGCTGCCATTTGATTTATCATTATCGATGTGCAAATAAAAGAGAAAGCTCAAGGACAATGTCATATAAACAGGTTGCCTTCTACTCACTGGTTATCAATTTGAACCAACTGAAAAGGCCATACACAGACATTCCTTTTAGTCCTGATGAAGGCCCTGTGTCGATGTTCCTAAATTGCACAAAATCTAAGGGGTTGAAATGTTGAATTGTAATTATAAGCGTTACAGTCCAACCTGCCCACCATAAATAGAAGGACAAAATTTGAGGTCACGTTAAGAGTACCCTCACCATGTTTTTCACGCTGGGCCTAAATGTATTTCTCTATATGTAGTAATTGTTAGGTCCTAATCATATTGTGTTGTGATATATGTATAAAACACCTCAATTCATTTGTGTTTCACTTTAGCAAAAGATACAGTTGCATCAGATTTTCATGTGTATATTTCCTGTTTTGTAGTAAAATATGATTTTCTTCTTATAAAAATACACTTCAAACAGTGCAATTAGTTTGTTTTTCTAATAAGTGTTTGGACATATCCTTGTATGTAACATTTATCAAAATCCCACTGTAAGAGGGGACAGAAGAAGAGTTCATTGTAGAAAGTAAAAAGCTGGCATTTAGGATCAAGAGCCATATTTTTCCATGAAAAATATAGGCTTCTATTTGTTGCAATATATTAATCCAACTGACAGAATGATTACAGATCAGAAATATATAAAAAAAATATTGGAGAGTTAACCCACCGCACAGATCTTGCTATGCATTACAAACTCGGCCCCAACCTCCCCCTAAAACCTGTACATCCGATCAGCCAGCGTTCCTACAGGCCCCCTCACATCGAACCTCACTGTCTCTCCCCCTACAGCGCACAACATTACCCTGTGGCACCCCTTCTCTACTTGCCCATTTACATCGATCACCACACAAAAAAACAGCCATTCATCGGACCTCCTCACTTCTCGACTCACAAACACAGTCTTATAAACCCCCCTCACCTACCTGCAGACAAGGTGAAGAATACGTCAACTCTGGCTCCTGACCCTACACTCAAGGAGATATTACTAGACCTGAGTCAAAATAAAGATGACATCCAAATTCTTATAATAATAATAATAATACTGAAGTTTATATAGCGCAAACAGCTACCTCACTTTGTAAGCAACAAGATAAACTGAGCAGTAGCAAAAGCAGCATAAAAACAGATTACTGATTCATAACCTTATCCTGACACAACGAAACGTGAAATTCCGCCAACAATCACGTGCTAGGTCCACGTCACAGGAACGCCCTAGATGGAAAACAATACCTGACCCCAATGCCTTAACTCGCCTGTTCAGAATAAAAAATCCACTCTCACCGCAAGATCTTACTTCTCTACTTGATTTCTACTAACCCACAACTCCATCCCCCCTCTCTGCGCACACAGAAAACACACTGACAGTGTCCTCTATCCAAGCCATCCCTTCCAACCTCGATAAAGTCAGGAGACACATTACCAGAGGTATTGATAAAAAGAACCTCAAGAAAGTTCCCATCTTACAAGACCACAACACTGTACCTACCAAGGCCCGGCTGAAATGTATCCTACTAAACTGTAGGTTGGCCGTGCTTCATGGCGCTGATATAGCTGACCTCATACTAAACAACGGACTTGACCTCACAATCTTAACGAAAACATGGGTATATGTCCATTCTAGACATACTAGTCCCACCCAACTATCACATCACAGGACTAGATAGAATTGACAGGCTTGGAGGGGGTATTGTGTGCATACACCGGAACTACCTCTCCGTGAAACATCTCATCTTCCCAGTTTTCTCCTCCTGTAAATATTTACATCTTGAAATCTCTAATAATAACACCCCAGTATGCTCACTTCACTCACTGTACCATCCGCCAGGAAACAACCTTACCTTTATAGTACACATAATGGATATCCTAGCCACAAATGCTGGATTCCAGAACAAGCAGATATTCCTTGGAGACTTCAACCTCCACTGGAATGACCCGGATGACCCGACGGTCAATAGCCTCAAAATTTCTTGACTGACCTTAACCTATCCCACATTTGTGACAGCCCAACACATGAAAAAGGATCAAACCCAGATCTGGTAATCTCCAAATTGGACTCCACCTAACTGGAATCTATCCTCCCTTGTGACTGGTCTGACCATCACATCATCACTTTCTATATCAACGAAGTAGTTAAACCACTCTATGTCCAACCCAAGAGAACAAAAATCTGGAAGCGAAACCTAAAAAACATCAATCCCTCCTCACTTGCAACCACTTGCCCTATCTTAATGCCCTCATCTGACAGCTCACATGAAGTACATGATCTAACCAATCACTACTTCCAATCTATGAATATATTATTAGACAATTTAGCCCCACTACAACTGAAAAGTATCTCAAACAAAGTCTCAAACCCATGGTATGATGCTAGATTAAATGATGACAGAAGAGCACTAAGAACAATTGAATGTTAATGGAGAGCAGCACCTTCCTCCCTTCACCTCAATTTACTCAGAAGCACGAGAAACGCCTATTACAGAAAAATCAGACGCTCCAAAATAGACTTCATCAGCAATCAATTGAACCAATCTAAGAATTGCCCCAAAAGACTGTTTGAAATAATCAAAGCGCAATCTAAGGGTGTCTCCCACTCACCTCAAGTTAATTCAGGAACACTCCCCAACTGCCAGGCATTCGCGTCATATTTCACAACAAAAACAGAAAACATAAAGTCAGACCTATTGAAGGACCTATCAGTCCCCACCAACCCTCACTTGATTGCCTCAGGGAGACCCTGCAGGAACCCGCTTAGTTATTCTGCAAAGCTCGACCCCAAAAAACATAACAGACTGGTCCTCATTTAACATCTACAGTTAAGAAACTATTCTAAAAATGCTTACAGCCTTAAATCACTCCAATCACTTTGCTGACCCACTCCCAGCTTCCCTCCTAAAAGACTTCATACCGACGTTTGTGCCTCTATGGACCAGGATTATAAACCCCTCTCTGCTTTAAGGATCCATACCAGATATCCTCAAAGCTGGTCAGGTCTCCCCCATTTTAAAGAAACCATCAGCTGACCCAGCTGACCTAAATAACTATCGCCCCATATCCAACATCCCTACCCTGGCCAAATTACTAGAAAATATGTTACCCAGCACATTGATCACTTCAATCTGTTTGATACATTCCAATCTGGTTTTCGATCAGGGCGCAGTACTGAACCCGCCATGACCCACATAATAGATGATGTCTCAAAAATACTGGACCAAAACAAAGCATGTGTACTAATCTTACTGGACCTATGCTCCACCTTCGACAATGTCAAACACAACAGCCTATTAGATATCCTGAAACATAGAATGGGGCTATCGGGAACGGTCCTCAACTGGTACACTTCCTTCCTTCAAAACAGAACACAAAGTTTCAAGACCAATCAATCTTTATCCAAACCTACTCCTGTCACTTTAGAAGTACCCCCTCTCCCAGACACTCTTCAACTTGTTCATGGAACTACTCACAGAACTTCTCAACTCTGCAACGGTCCAATATCACATGTACGCAGACGACACACAACTCTACATTGAGGTACACTCACTTGAGGACATCAAGTCCTTCAATTCTACGCTACAAAAAACGCAGACCTGGCTGGCAAATAACCATTTAAAATTAAACACCCTAAAAACAGAATTCCTCCTAATAGCGCCCCCCAACCAAACGACCACCACCATGAAATGGATGAAGCACCTAACAGCACTAGACCGCCAACCGCTCATGATCGATTCCGCCAAATCGCTAGGTATAACTCTGGACAATAAGCTAAATATGCCAAAACACATCAGTGCAGCAACAAAAGGAGCAACATTTCAAATGAACACCCTCAGAAGACTGAAACTTTCCATACCCGCAAATGACTTTAAACAGGCAGTCCTAACGCTAGTAATCCCCAGAGTGGAATATGGGAGTGTCGCTCTCTGTGGCATTCTCAGAACAACGACAGCCCTACTAAGAGCATCAATCAACAAGTTCCAAAAGAAACTGTCACAACTCCCCCGACTTGCATGCCCTTACCTGGCTACCCTTTGAGGCCAGAATCCAGTTGAAAAGCACCTTTATGACACACAAGGCATTGCATCACAAAACACCACAATACCTTGCTGAGAAACTAGTACCATCAGGCGGCAACAGAAGTAACAGGAGTTCTTATAACCTTGTTTTGAAACCACAACGTTTAAAAAAAAAAGAAAACTTATAACCGCTCCTTTTCAGGTATGGCCCCTAGGATTTGGAATGCCTTGCCCCCAAAGACAAGACAGAACCCTCACGCTGCATCCTTTAAAAAGGAAGTTAAATCGATTCTCCTGACAAAATTCTCTTGATCTATTTGATGCAGGATTGTAGATATGTGCTATGCTGGAACTATTACAATTTGTTTGACCTATTACAAGCAATAATATTTTCGTATGTATATGCCTATTTCCCTCTGTCTATTCCCTCTTTACCTTTATTTGTTGTAACGCGCTCTGATACCCGCAAGGGTCTTGTCCACACTATATAAAACCTTCAAAATAAATAAAATAAATAAAAAATAAGTCATGCTGAGTTTCGAAGGTAGATTTCTGATTTGGGTGCTTTGTTAGTAGGAGGCAACTACAGCTCTGGCTGCAATTACACACACACACGCACACATACACACATACACACACGCACACACATCCACACACACACACACACACACACACACACACACACACACACACCCGCACACACACACACACACACACACACATATGTGTTATAATCTACCCCACAATATTTTTGAATTGACAAGATTTTTGACATGACATTCTGGTATTACAGTATTTTTTTCCACTGTATTTTTGTGAAATATCCATTTCATCCTCAAAATAGCTAAAATGTTTAAATCATCACTACTGCTTTCTTGGGACTGAACATGAACAATTGGTGTAACAAGCATTCTGTCCTACCCTACAAGGCTTATGAAACTAATTAGTAGCATCGCATAACTTTTTATTCCCCCTTTCCCTTTTAAGTGTATTAAAAACCTACTAACTGGAAAGGGCCGAATCGAAAATTGAAGAATAGATGCTATATGCATAATTCCAATATTTAAGTTGTCTGTAATACATGTAGCTCATCAGCCAATTTTTAGGGAAATTGTCATACTTCAATCACCACTGTGGTATAGACCTTTGTGATTACCTTGAGTGGGGGTAGTTCTGCTTCAACAAGTTAAAACACTTCATATCTAGACATTAATTTCATCCTCCACTCCATGCACTGCCATAAGCAGAGGTCATGCAGACACTATAGAGCATTAGCACTTTGATTCCAGCATGAATGGTGAAAGGATAAGAAGGAGTTCATAACTACATTAATAGCACCAAAATAATTAAATTATAATTACAAAACGTAAAATGATCCATGTATTATATTAAACAAAATATGAAAATAAACACTAAATAACATACAAAGTCCTTTGGAATTGACCTGGTCAACTATGCTGATGACACCCAATTGGTGTTTTCTCTGGAAGGGAAACAAGCGGTGTTCAGGAATGTATGCGCCAGACTTCTAGCTGGCTCACGAAAAACTCCCTGCAATTCAACCGGGGAAAAAAAGAGGTGGTATACTGCTCCACTACCAGAATGCCTCAACATCTTCCGTTGGAGTTTAAACTCACCCCTGAGGATGAACCCTTGGCTCCAGTTAAAACTCTGTGTAACTTGGGGGTCCTGGTAGATGATAACCTTCAAATGGAGTCACAGGCTAATAAAACAGCCAGTGTCTGTTTTTCCCTGCTGCGGGTGCTTCGGCAGATCCTCCTGCTACTGCCTAGTGATACCAGACCTCTTGTAGGAAGAAGCATAATTCTGAGTAGACTGGATTATTGCAACTCCCTGTATTTGGGAGCACCACAATTCATCCTGCAGGTGTTGCAGAGAGTCCAGTCTATAGCAGCAAAATTGAGGTTAATTAGGCAGCGTAGGTCCTCTACGGTACGGGCCTTGAGGGATCTTCATTGGCTACCTATCAAGGAAAGAGTCTGCTTTAAGTCTCTCTGTATTGTGTTCAGAGCAGTACATGACTTGGGCCCAGTAATGTTGCAGGAGTAATTCACTTGGTATAAGCCCAAGAGGGAGCTTCGCTCCTCTAGTGCAAATCTGTTAATGACAACCAGATTTAAGAAGTCCAGGATGGGAGGCAGAGAATTTGGTGTTGCTGCTTCACGCATATTGAACGAGCTGCCCCAGAATATTAGACAGGCCAACTCCCTGACATGGTTTAGGAAAAGTTTGAAAACCTGACTGTTCCCAAGGGCTGAGCATAATGCTTCCCACTGATGATCTGGTTATTGCTCGTGGTGGTCATCTTTTAAGTCACAGCGCCAGAATACCCGCAGGGTGACAGTTCGCGCTATATACGTTTTTATACAATACAGTACAATACAATGTGGAGACTGTGTAAGTGCAAGTCAAGAATGCAATCAAAGCATTAACAGCATTTGTCACACACATATATAAAGTAGGTGTCCGCTAATCACATTAAAACGGACACATGGTCATAAAAAAGTGTAAAAAGGTATGACTATTCAC
This sequence comes from Lissotriton vulgaris, assembly GCF_964263255.1. Lineage (NCBI taxonomy): Eukaryota > Metazoa > Chordata > Amphibia > Caudata > Salamandridae > Lissotriton > Lissotriton vulgaris. The sequence goes on along the minus strand of NC_141685.1, from coordinate 2,038,751,274 downwards.
CACCCTCCATATATGGGTCAACAGATATTTAACTTGCACATATCAAACACATACCTAATCCACATCATTTGGAGAACTGCAAGCTAAATGATGGCCACATTACCTAGGACAAGCAGAAATACTTATGATATGATATCCCACACAATGCAATGTTAACCTCATTTGGAATTCATCCCACATGTCCGTCCTTGGAACAGTTACCCTTCTCCTGTGTAACACCAGCACTGGTTTTGATATCAGATTATACAAACCCCTTCAAATAGATCAGCAGTCGGGGTGAAACAAACACAACTGCAGTCACACATCACAAAGTATACCATAATATCAAATAGTTAGAAAAGCAATGGTAGGACTAATGAGTTCTAAACCAAACAAAAACATTATGGAGTTAACTAAAGGCCAATTGTCAGTTCATGTTCACCTTTGGTGGTCCAGCACAGTGGTCCAGCACACTGCTGTACCACTAAACTTCCCCTTTGAAACACTGCCAGGGAACGTCCTCACAAAGGGGCATCAATTGGGCATATCAGGCACCTTAATGATCTTATTTGGGAGGGGTGTGTTTGGGTTTGGAAGGCGTGTCCGTGGCTAGTGAAGGTGAGACACTGGAAGAGAAAAGGGCAGACTGATTTTTAGTGTGAGGGTTTGGAGTCAGAAGGGGTGGAGCAACATTTGTAAGGTGTACACTGGGAAGTGGAAGGGGTGAATGGGTCACAAATAGGGGTGGATTTGGAGGTAGAAGCAGTGTTCTTGGCTGTGATAGGAGGCGGATGTTTCTTTGAAGAGGTGGTATGAGGTTTGTTAGTGGTGAGGCAAGGGCAAAGGAAGGATCTTCTGTAGGGAAGGAGTGGGGACTTAGAGGAAAAAGAAGTGACTTTCAGTTATGTGTTTGAGTCTGTTTGAGGTGCAGTTACATGTGTGTCAGGTGTATGTGCTGCTAGTATGGGTGTGTCTTGTTTATCTGGTGTACTTTGGGTTCTTGAGCGTTTGCATCTGAGGTTTTTTAGGAGTGTAGTGTGTGGGTGGTATGTCTATGGATGTTGCTGTAGTAGTAGTGTTGTATATGGGTGTTGTGAATGGGAATGTTGTGCTGACTGTGGGTGTGTCTATGGATGTGCTGGTGGGTGGGCATGTGAGTATGGGTATGTCTGTAGTGGGTGGGGGTGTGATGGTGGGTGTGTGGAATGTGCATGCTTATGTGGTCTCCCCTGTCCAGTGTGGGGATGTGATGGGTGGGTGGTGGGAGCATGTGGCTGTTGTGTTGTCAGTGGTGTTTGCAATGGTGGTGGATGCAGGGTCTGTATGTTTGGATGCATGTTTGCCTTTTTTGTGATGTTTGTGCTTGTGTGGATGTGCTGTTTGGGTCTATTTGGGTAGGTGCATGCAAATGTGTGTGTGCTTGGGACAGGTTTTGGAATAGGGGATTGGGTGGGTAAGAGGCTGGGAGATGAACACTAGTTTAGGCGGATGGAAGACAGCTGTTAGTGAAGAGGCCGGAACCTAAAACGATCTCTGTAGGGCAGACATGACACAATGAATGCCTCCCAGGTATACCACCATCTACTGAAGATGGCTGTCTTTCACCTGGATGGCATTCAGAAGTGCAGTCAGACACACAGAGATGTGCCTCAGTAGATCAATAGCCTCCTCACTGAGTTTATTGCATCTGTGGTAACACACCTGACCATGAAATGATTACACTGAACATTTCAAAGATGCGCAGATTACACTAGCTCCACATTTCAAAACATTGGCTCCAACATTAGCCTGAACCTTGAAAGCATGGTACATAACCTCTAAGCAGTTGCTCACAGTAATGTCATGACCCCACATGGCTACAAGACCAATGCGTAAAGTTTACTTCATGTCATCCAGATGTATCAACTGGTGTTTCTCCCCACCTTCTACACTTTGGCCCATTTCGGTCATCACTGCACATATGCAGGCCATTAGGGGGTCAGGGTGCAGTGTTCACCTGCACACATTTGGAGGACATCTTTAGCTGGACCTCCACAATCTTCTGGGGCCAATATTTCAGCTTCTTCCACCTCTTGCGGCAATGAACACTGTACCGTTTGTAGACCCCCAAGGTCGGGACTTTCTTTGTGAAGTTTTAAGCTTCAGTCCACATAATGTATAGATGTGGAAAAGTATATATGATAACTTTCGTATTCCGTCTGCAGAGTACTCCAACCCATACGATGTTCCTGAACGTAGATTTCAGACAGATTATGTAAGGATAGTGACATTTTAAGCCCTGATGATGTCCTGTTATACAAAACGGACAAAACACGTGGCATGAAGCTGTTATGTTTGACTATGGATTTTGTACGGAGGAACTGCCATATAGAATATGAATATGATGCACAATACGAAAGTGGACTTCATTTTGGAGTGCTTGGAGCTTAAAGTAGATTTCAAGGAAAAGACTGTGGTCTATTTTCTCATTGAGGTAGATTTGGTAGCTCTACCTCCTCCTTAAGCACCATTTGTAATATTTGTATTTCTATTTGGATAATTTGAGACCAGATTTGAGTGTGCACCATCTCCCCAAGCCACCAAGTATATTATAATATTTCACTTATCTCACTTTGGCTGGCCTGCCATGTGTGTCAGTGAGATGATGCCTACTATGGTGGTATGGACATGTCTACTCCTTAATGCTACACAATGTACACCTTTTATTGAGTTTGTGTGCCGTATACTAGCCTCACTGGACACATTTTGTAATATGGGAGACTGTCACCAGATGCCATAAACATAATGTAAGTCACCCTGGCTTGGTTGAATGTATGGGAGCTGCTGATTCACATAATCTCATTTTAACTAAGCAATGAACTGGGCTGTAAGTGTGTGAACTTTTTAAATTCTGCCTGTACTGTGAAAGCATCAATTGTTGTTATTATTAACAGATCACTGGTAGTAATATGCCTGTGTTTGTGAAATTACACACCTTGAACACTATCTGAACTGCATAGGCGTTACCTCACTCACCAATGCAAACGTTTGTCCATGTGAGACCAAGCAGGGGTAGGGTTCTGATGGGCACAGCGCACATTAAATAAAGAGGACTAATGGGAAATACCACAAGCCATCAGTTGTAGTGCCACAGACACCCTGACCCAGCCTGGGACATGCTTCTGACTGGTCACTGCTCATTGTCAGGTCTTGCTCTCTGCAGGCTAAGCATACAGATGTGCCATGTCCAGCACATTACTAACATATCCCAATCACAAAGGTCAGCTTGAGGACATCCAATAAATAAACTCAATGCTGGGTGGCACCCTGAATGGGTCTGTTATATATCGCTAGCTCCCAAACAACGTTTTTTGAGAGCCCAAATATAGGCTGAGTGATATGTGTGGCTAAACACATTGCGGACATCATCCTCATCTGCTCTTGCTAGAGTAGATACAGTCCTCATGCTGCTAAGAATATGCACGTTTTCATATTTGGCATAATCAGAGTTGCAACAATATCACAAGTACCATTAAATGCATTCATGTATAGATGGCTATATACACCCAACATGGACTCCAGGACTTTTCATATTTTCCCAAAACAATGGTGATGTCACATCCACAAAGTAACTTGCTCAACAATCACTAACATGATTGTCCTATTTAATGAGCTATAAATGATACAACACCATATAGAGGTATAATGTGACTCAGGGGCACAATGTAGCCTGCAGAAATTGCAAAGTTTGAGATACACAGAGTAATATGCGTTGCTAGTAACTCACCTGTTCCTCTGGTGAGCCATAGAGCTGGCCATACTGGGAGAGGACCTCCTCTGCCAGCATTTCCAGTTCTTCCATAGAGAAGGCAGTGACCCTCTCTACTTTTTTCCCTGCTATGTGCACTCCCACAGGTGGCAAACAGCAGCATAAGTGGAAGAGGTGTTGGTGATAGCGGTGTCTGTAGCAGGCCTGGGCGTAGTTCGCTGAGTTTCGCTATGCAGTACTCAGCAAAGTGACAAATAAAACTCAGCAGAGTTCCGCAAGTGGCAGAGTGCAGTGCGAACTGCCATTTGCACTGGTCTTCCTGCTGCACAGGTAGAAATTCGACTCAAGCGGCAGCTCAAGCTAGTGAACTTACCATTCGCAAGCAGGGAAAAACTCTGCTACACTATGCAAAGCAGAGTTTTCTGCAATCTGCAAACTCTGCGGAGTGCAGAAAAGTCTGCAAACTCCACAAACGGAGCAGAGTTCACTGCCCAGGCCTAGATTGTAGGCAAGTGAGCTACTTTTTAAACTGCAGCATACATGTACGTGATGTACACAGTAATCAACGGAGACAAACACAGCCATAAGCCCACTACCGTCACAATCTACAATGTTAGCCTATGGCTGTGTCTGCCATGGTGAACCCCTCATTGCATGTAAGACTTCGAACAGGGGTATAACCATCAGATGTGTTGTATAGCATTTTAGGACCATACTGTAATTTTCCAGATTCATGCCCTTATATAGGTATAAATCACCATATCCTTATATAGGTAGAGAAATCATAACCATATTTAGACGTAGCTCATGCAGTTCAAATACAGCAGGGCTACTTCCACTAGTTTCGAAAACCCACAACGATTTCTTGGAAAACTCGGCTTCAGCGGCTAGGGACATCCCCTTGCTTGAATACTGACTTGTCCAAGAACTCATGGAGTTGTCAAAAAACTGAGACTCTTTAATGATGTTATCATGTCCACCATTACGTCAAACTCGGCACCTTCAAGGTAAAAATATGCCCACACTTGCCACACCAAACACACGGTGGTTTGGAGCAGTTCAACTATCTATTTGCCCGATGCAGCTCGCTACAGCAAGTGCCGAAGGAAGCCGACCCTCCCGCTGATGCACTGAGAGAGACGCTGTCTTTTCTCTTGCCGAGAAATCTAGCTCCAGTGTTTCCAAGCTACCCTTGCGGGTTGTTGGGAAATCGAGTCCTGAGCCTGACCTTCTTCATTCTAAACCAAGGTACCGATCTGATTAGACCCCTAGAGAAATCTTGGATAGATTCTTGGCAAAGAATACTACCTTTATAATACACCTCACTTACTCCTTCCCTCATACTAGGCTTAGGTTAGGTACATCGGGGTAGGCGTATTTTAGATGCACCAGTTCAGTACTTTTTACCCTAGGTTATTTATGTATATATTTATCTATGGCCTAGAAACCATACAATGCTCTTACAGTATTATTTTATCCTACTCTTTTTACTGTACGCATTATACTTTGCAACCAGTATTACGATTGTAGCAGTTAATTTCTTCTGCATGAGAAAGAAGACTGTTCAATAAATACTTTTATTGAAAACGCCTGTCTCTCTATTTCTCTGCACTTTTGGTGAAATGGAGCATGCACGAATGACTGAGTAAAATATCTATCTATTGTTTCCACGACACTGAAGATCAGTTTTATCTTGGGGAAACAAAGTTGTCAGAAACAAAATCCCTTCTTGTGAACTCGAGAAAGTTTCTAGTGACCTCTGAGCTAGCTGGCACTCATAATTAAGTCTAATATATTTCAATAGAGACCTAGTAGACATAAGTCCTATGTCAAATCTATAGGATATATTATTCCAATGCGCAGAGCCTATTGGGAATATAGGAACTACACTACATGGCGCCCAACGTTTGGTAAGGCACTAATTTAACTCTAGATACTAGGGTAACTCAGTCGTGCTTTTCACAGAGACCCCTTTTTCCCGTAAAATACTCCAATAGACGTCTGGAGTGGGTTAAAGGATAAAATATCTGCCATAACTGAGTAGGACAAAAAATCCTATGTATTAGTTTTTGGTTTGATTCAACGTTGAAGGATACAGTGTTCCAAAATATTGTGCACCCTTATCTTTGTTCCCTTGAAACGTGTTCTGCAAGACTTTCAAACAAAATGTCGGATACCAACGAGGATAATCCCATTGAAAGTGGAAGTGCAGTAAATGCAAACTAACCAGGTCTTGACGTTACAGGTTTCCAACATGATGGCCCGGATGCTATAAACATCCCGGAAAATGTGGGGGAAACAATAGCTATAAAGCTCATAGAAAATGGCCTATCAGCAACAGGTGGTAGGGTAATTTTCATCATAGAGGCATATGAATATTGGCAGACAGAGGTATTCTACTCATGGATTATCTTTCCACAAGCAAATCCAACAACACATGTGTTTCACTTCTATAAAATAGAGGAACATCCAGCGGAATACGTTCCTTTTGAGGACACTGAACTTCCACTAACTTACCAAGAGCTTCAGACCTGGTTTAAAGGCGCCCTACAACATCTTAATCACATTACCAGGCTCGGTCCACTAGGTAGACTAGGAGCATTATGGCTGGTATTAGCTAGCTATACACCAAATCCTGCCATTGAACAAATGACAGGTCCAGAACTATTAGCTCAGCTAAAACAATTAATTAAAATATTTAGACAATTGGTACAATATGTCATGCAGACTCTAACAGTCCAACCTGCTATAAGACTTCCACAGCACACCCCTCATTAGGGAAACACAAACAAAATTACACCACAGACTATACAATCAGTCATCAGTAAGTTACCCACAAAAAGGGAAAAAATTCCATTCTGGTTAGCTCAAAAAATTACTCAGATCGAGGCAGTATTTCCGGATAGTACACCTCGTGAAAAACACAGGATTCTTACAATCTGTTTACCAATGGGGATTGCACCACACCTGGAAGTCTGTGACACTTGTGGTACAGTCTTTGCTGCAATCTTCACCAGAACACATGGTGTTCCATCCATGGCGGTAATACCAGACGTCCTGAAACAGATTCAAAATGAATACAGGGCAGAGCCTGCTTTAAATCTCGGTATGACGTTACTGAAGGGTTTCAAACAGGTCTCAGCTATAATATTAGCTAATATTAAAGGAGAAGCAGTGTCAGTGGCAATCTGTCAAAAACTAAAAAAACTTGCTGTAACTCAGCAACCATACGAACTGGCCAGAATAATAGAAAAATCCTATGAAGAAGTAGGAAGAGATAGTTTGGGAGGGAAACCGGTGAAACCCAAACTAACAGAATATCCTGAAAAAGCTTTTATCAAAACACACTCACTGCTCCTAAAAAGAAGTGGGAAAATACTAGACAGAAACTTCCTAAAGAGAAGCGTTCTCAATCCAGAGGTAGGTCTCCTCAAAAGGAGCCGTCTGAAAAGAGGTGTAACCTCAGAAACAGGGATAATTTGAGAAAACCTGATAGATATCAAGATACTGATACACGTTCCTCTCGTACCTTTCAGACTTCCTCGCAGGAATCCGAAAGACGATCAGAACACAAGGAAGAACGTGTGAAGTCCAAAGACGATCAACACGTTCCAAAAAATAAGAAAACTCAATTCACCAAAAAGAAGGTAGCAAGTCTTAAAAACAGACATGCCGAGGATCTTGAGGACACAACTCAAGAATGGGGAGTGGACCCAGACAATGTTGGACAGCGCAGCAGAGGTTACCATAGCTCGCAAGACCCTGAAGGATCATCTTGAGACAGTGGACCTGAATGAATACATTCAGGTTGAAACTGCAGATAACAGGGTTAGTGTACCATATACATTATATGAAGTAATTCTCCGAATAGAGGGGGACATAACTGGGAAAATAAAAGAACTCTTTTGGGAAAAACTATATAAGGGTTATGACATTCTTCTGGCTGAAAAAGACTGGCCACCTGAATTTGTCAGGGAGTGCCCACATGGCTAAGAGATCATTATGCCAGCCTTCTCAAGTCATATTCCTATTCATATAAAATACACTTATGCCAGAAAATGGGCTGTAGCCCAGGCTCCAGAATTATATAAAAATTATGTGGGATGGGATGAGGATTCCCCTCACCACAAGATCCAGTTAAAAAATCAACCAACTGCTCAGAAGCAGTATCCGGTTAAACAAGAATCTAAAAAGCAGGTCAGGGAGATCCTAGATCAACTTGAATACCAAGGGGTGATTGAAACATGCACCTCGTCCATGAACAATCCTTTGTTTCCTGTCTCCAAACCAGACAATACTTATCGTCTAGTTTTGTACTACAGACATTAAAATTCTTGTTCCAAAACCTTTGCAGTACAAAATGCACACAGTGGAGCACTGATGAATAACATTGTGCGCAAAAAATACAAAACAACATTAGATATTTCAAACGGTTTCTTCTGTCAAAACATTGCACAGGAAATCAGGTACTTGACCGCTTTCTCAATAATGGGGACACAAGTACACTTTTGTCGCCTCCCCCAGGGATTTAAGTACAGTCCTGGATTATTTTCAGCCAGAGTAACAGAGTTACTACAAACGTACGATGATGAGGCATTATCTCATGTCGATGACATCTATCTTACAGATGATAACTTGGACAGGCACTTGACCTGGGTGAACACCATAATACTTGAATTCGCCTCAGAAGGGTATAAATTCACCTTTAAAAAATCAAGAATTGTCCACCTCAATGTCCTATTCTTAGGATACAAACTTTCAAGTGAAGGCAAAAGCCTGGCAGCAAACTTTTTCGAAAAATGTGCGCTGCTCCAACCGCCAAAAAGGCTGAAAAATTTCGGAACTTACTTCTAAATTACGCAGAAAGGGTTAAACCTCTCTACTAACTAATCAAACCTGATTTCAAACCTACTAATTGGACTCAAAAACACATGGGAATTTTGCGTTCAGTGCAAACAGACATGTTAGCAACTACACATTTACAGACATGCGTAAACGAACGCAACCTTGTAATCCGAATCATCCCAGGTAGATGCGGATTCACATACCTAACCTTTAATGAAGGTGAAAAGGCACCAATAGCTTACAAATCACACTTGTACACACAAGCTGACATGAAATTCACTTCATCAGAAAAAATTCTGACAGTGGTTCAAACTGCAGTAGCAAAAGAGAGAGCCTTCGCACAGGGTAAAAGCATGAGAGTCGTTACTCTTGTACCTGCCTTAGAGGCAGTGACAATGGAAAGGGGAGACCTCTCTGTCGCCCCGAACGTATGGCTGGGGGCCCGATTGCCCGGGAAACCTTTGCAGGCGGGGGGCGTGTCCCCGGCCGGTATACCCAAAGTGGTGTGGGTGGAGCACGCCCCCGCCGCCTAAGAGGGTTGTCCTAACACCCGCCTGGAAGTCCGTGCACTTTTGGGCGGGATGGGGATGCTGCCCCGCCTTCCCGCCGCAAGATAAGAGGCGCGGGAATCCAGGCAGGCGTCCTCTTGTTCCTGCGCTCTGAAGGCTGCAACACTCGTCCCTCGTGAGCCCTCAAGGGAACAAGCTGCAGTTTTTGAACGTGGTAATCGTTGTTTTTTCTGTTTCAGTCGGTGAGGCGTATCTGGAATCCAAGGGGCTGGTGGAAAACAGGCAGAGATAAAGCAGAACAACAGATATGCCGGGAAAGAAGAGTGGAAAGAGCTCCGAGATGGAACGGATGCTGCGCACACTGGTAAACCAAGTGTCGGTGATGAATAGGAAATTTGGTAAAGTAGACTGACTGGGTCGCGGCTTAGCGGCGCTTCAGAAAAAAGTGGAGGCTCAGGTGGGGCCCTTCAGGGAGACCTAAGAGGATCGTGGGGCCTGCTTTGCCAAACGTTACTCCAGGGGGGGGTAAGGGGAAAAAGAAGAAAGCAAAAGGGGGTCCTAGTGAGGCCCCGGTCCCGATTGAGGTCCCGCTGGTCCCAGTAACACCAGCGGCCAGCACGGTACCCACACCGGATGAGGGATTGCCTATCCCTGTGATTATCACACCGCTGGATAAGGATCAAATACCCCCCGAACTGGCGATGCATCTGGCGGCGGTGTTGCCTTGGTTGAAGAAGGGAGCGGGGGATCCGCGGCTGCGGTAGATCCAGCTGAAGAGGCTAGGCAGATTATCGACCAGCTCAGGCAGGCAAGGGGCTCTGGGGCAGCGAACGTGCCTTCTACTCCTCTGCAGGTGGCAAACCCGGCAGCGGTCGAGAATCGGAATAAGTCGACGGACACGACCGGAGGTACGACAGAAGATGGTAAGAGGTCGCTCCCAATAATGGGGGAGGGCGCTGTACCGTCAAGGCGGGAAGGCTTGGCACAACATGTTCCTATGGCCACAAAAGAGATGGTGTGGGCGAATAAGTACATTAATATGTTTTTATTGTTGACGGACAATCGTGAGTTAGAATATGCCAAGACCCAGAAGGATTTGTGGCACCCCAGTGAATGGAGGGCAAAAATGGCAGAATTCAGGGTGGAAGAGTCTATGATGATCTGGATCAGGGCTTTTTCTGTTTTTGTAGCAATTATGGGTGAGCGAACACCAGAACTGTTGAGAGACCTTGCTTGCTACCAGAGCAGGATCACGGGCTTCCATGAGAAGTATTGAGGGGACGCATGGAAAGGGTATGACGTGTCATTTAGAAAAGTGAAAGAGTTTAATGAATCACTGACTTGGGATTGTTTGGACACTGTATCTTGGCATGCGCAGTTTACGCCGGGCTCGGCGGGTGGATCAGGGTCGAGTGCAAACGGCTTCAGGGCTTTTCAGCAGAAGCATCCACAGCCCTTTCGACCAGCCCACGGGGGAGATGCTCAGTCTAGATCGGGCGGGAATGGAAATAAGCAAGGAGTTTGTTGGGGTTTTAATAAGGGAACGTGTAACAGGCCGCAGGGAACATGTAGGTTCAGGCATGCCTGCGCAGGTTGTGGTAACACCTCCCACCCCGAAATTAGCTGCCGATCCAGAGGCAATAATACTGGAGGAAAAGGGGGTACCAAGCAGGATTGACACGGTGCCTCGGATGTCCAAACAATCGCCTGTGGATATTCTGGCCTTGACTCCCTGGCTGAACAGATACCCTGACCATGTGTCCGCCGAGATCCTGCGAGATGGCTTCTCATATGGCTTCAGGATCACGGCGGGTGATTTTCTGGGGGCCCCCTTAATCAAAAACCAACTGTCCGTTACGCACAACCCGACGGTGGCTTAGGGCGGGTTGCGGGACCGTTCGGTGAACCACCAACGGCCAATTTTGTGTGTTTCCCATTAGGGGTAGTTCCCAAAAAGGAGCCGGGAGAATTCAGTCTTATTCATAATCTGTCTGCACCAAGGGGGGCTTCCGTGAATGAGGCAATCGATGCAGGCATTTGCAGTGTGAGGTATGCATCATTTGATGACGCAGTGGTAATGTTGAATCGCCTAGGCCCCGGTGCATTATTAGCAAAATCGGATATTGAATCCACATTTAGGTTACTACCGGTGCATCCCCAGGATCAGCACTTGTTGGTTTTCGCATTTCAGGTGAAGTACTACATGGATATGTGCATGCCGATGGGTTGTTCAATTTCGTGTGCCTATTTTGAACTGTTTAGCTCATTTCTGGAGTGGGCATTCTCGAAGGCCTCAGGGCACCAACATGTGATGCATTATCTCGATGATTTCCTGTTTCTCGGCCCGGCGGGCTCTCGGGACTGTGCACGGGCATTGCAGGAATTCTGCGTGCTCATGCGGGGTTTCGGGGTCCCGTTGGCGCCAGGTAAGACAGTGGGTCCAACTACCTCCCTGGAGTTTCTGGGTATTGAACTAGACTCCGTGGAGGGTTGCTTCCGTCTGCCGGCGGAGAAGATCGCCAAATTCAGTGCCTCCTTGTTGCAATGCCTTCGGAACGACAAGGTGACACTGCACCAACTACAGCAAACAGTGGGACAGCTGAATTTTGCACTGAGGGTTATACCGATGGCTCGCCCTTTCTCCTGATCCATTGCCCATGCCATGGTTGGCCTCAAGGAGGGGCACCATCGTACGAGGCTATCGGCAGAGGTTCACCAGGACATGCTCATTTACCTGGCATTCCTGGCGGATTTCAACGGCCGGGTAGTCTGGAGCAAAGCCCCTGCCTCGTCAGCAGAACTAGGTTTATGGACCAACTCTGCGGGCAGTGTGGGGTTTGGCACGATCCTTGGTAATCAATGGTCGGCCCAGAAATGGCCAGCATGGTGGGAAACAAGTGGCTTGACGAGCAACATTGGTTTCCTAGAGTTATTCCCCATCTGGGTAGCATTGCCGGCCTGGCCAGAAGAGTTCCGAAACCGCTCAGCGATATTTTGGTCAGATAACATGACCGTGGTTGAGTGCATTAACCAGCAGGCAGCACGCTGCAGGTGGATATTGCGATTATTGAAGGAAATTGTGTTGAAATGCTTGCAGCTAAATGTAAAATTCAGGGCAAAACATGTGCCGAGAGTACTGAATAATGCAGCTGATGCGCTCTCTCGTTTCAAAATGCAGGCATTTAGGGATTGTTTACCCTCAGCGGAGCTAGTGGCAGCGCCATTTCCCGAAGCATTATGGCAAATCGGCGCCCCGGACTACAAAACCTCGTGGCAGCCAGTTTAGTGCCCAGGACAAGAAAAGCTTACGAAGGGGCGTTCCGCTCATACTGTGCTTTTTTGGGCCCTGCATGGGAGCATAGATGGGGTCAGGAGGGGTCCTTTACCAAATTTATTGTGGCACTTCATGAGGAGGGCCGGTCGGCGGCAACCGCCAGTCGGTATAAGGCCGCCATATCGTTCATGGCTCAGCTCCAGGGGATAAGGGACCCGACGGGCTCCTTGATAGTCAGAAAGGCGCTGCGCGGCTGGCGGCGCCTAAAGGGTCACAAAAAGGATACCAGGCATCCGATAGGATTTGACAGGCTGACCGCTTTGTTGGCTAAACTAGAGGAGACATGCTCCTCACCCAGTGAGATTGTCCTATTCCGGGCAGCATTTGCGTTGGCATTCTATGGGGCCCTGCGGGTAGGCGAACTGGTGGCTGCCAACAAAAGGGATACCGAGGGGGGTCTGCGCAGGGACCACACGCAAGTGAGGGGGGATTCCCTGCTGATCACGATAGCGAGGTCAAAGACAGATCAGGAGGCCCAGGGGAGTAGCATTGTGTTGCAGCGCGCTCCGGGTAGTCCCTGTTGTCCAGTGAGTCACGTTGAGGCCTACCTACAACAGAGGGTGATGACGTGGGGGGGGGGCTTGCTGCGGCATGCTGACGGCACCCCGTTAACAAAGTTTCAGTTCCAGAGGGTGCTGGATTCACGATCGCAGCTGCAGGCTTGAGCCCGAGTGATTTTGGAACTCATTTGTTCAGGATGGGGCCGCTACAGAAGCGACGGCCGGGGGTCTGCAGGCAGACAATGTTAAACAATTGGGGCGCTGGTCTTCAAATTGTTTCAAACGTTAGGTGCGGCTGCACATGTTGTAATTTACTGAAGAAGTGCACTCACACGTGTTGTCTTTTGTTTGGATTACAGTTTCACGAGCCTGTGACGCAGGGCGGAAATTGGGACCGGCCCAGTATCAGTTAACCACGACTTCAGGAACAAGGAATGGAAGACGAGTGGTCTGGGTCGTGGGCCACTCATACGTGAGGCGTGCCGCGGACATATTCAGGGCAGGTGATGCGATCCATACATCTGAGGAATATGGTTTCACGGTGTCCTTCCATGGGAAGGGCGGCTTGTGTATTGACCGACTGCAAAGTTTTGTGGGAGAATTGTTAGGGCGGCACAGGTCACCGCCATCAGTAGTCATAGTGCACATTGGGGGCAATGATTTAGTGAGGTTGGGCAGACGGGCTTTAATCGAACACATACTTTCAGCAGTTAGTTGGTTAGCAAAGACACTCCCGGGGTGCATGATAGCTTGGTCACACATGATTCCGAGGAGGGTATGGAGGGGTGGGCGGTCCACGGCAGTATTGAACCATTTGGTAAAGAGGGTCAACAATAAAATGGAGAGATTGTTTCGCTCTGCTCATCTTCAAAGCATACCTCACGGGTGCATCTGGGGGGGACCACTGTTATGCAGACGATGGGGTGCACCTGTCCAGGGTGGGGAATGACTTATTGATAGGAGACATGATAGCTTGGCTAGTGGGATTGAGGAGACATGACCTATAGGATTGTGGGGGGGCCGGATAGTCGGTCAACTATCTGGCCTGTGGCGGTAAGGTCATGATCGGTGAGCAGTGATTTCAAGGTCCCTAGTGGGGGCGCCACCCATTATGGATGGGAGCGCCCGGGGGGAGGCGGCCATTGGCCCCTCCCACGGGAGGCGGCACCCATTACGGATGGGATCGCCGAGGGGGAGACGGCCATAGGCCCCTCCCAGGGGAAAGACGGCTATATGCCCCTCCCACGAATTTCCTGGGGGCCGGATATCCGCTTCGGCAGAAGAGAGTGCGGGGGAAGGGGGGGGGAGTCCACGCTGTCCTTCTTACGGATAACCCGCACAGGAACTCAGACGACCTTAAGATGGCACCGAGTGAAAGGGGGCCCTCATGACAAGGGAAGCTACAGTTGGCTACGAGGGTAAGGCCCTCTGCGCATGCGCCACTCTCACGAGAGGGCGGAAATTTGGTGACAGGGATCTGACACCGGTTAAGACCTTGCCGTTGGCCCCTAACGATAGGATGTACAAAATTTGTATGCAATGCATTATGTCATGATGTTAGACTCAGTTAGGAAAATCTTTGCATTAGAGATTTGTTAAGGTTAGCCTGGATACATGTCTTCATCAAGTGTAATGAAAGTTGAATTTTGTACATGATAAATGAAACGTTTTATTTAAAAGTTTTAAATTTTGTTTCATATTGTAATAAATACAGCCGGGGGGTCTCGAGGCCCCCCTGCCTTCCAAAAGTTCTAACTGTGTCTGTCTCCTACCATTGGGATTGGTGGTGGAAGGGGTGGCGGGCATCCCGGACTATATGGAAAGGGGAGACCTCTCAGTCACCCCGAATGTATGGCTGGGGGCCCCGATCACCCGGGAAACCTTTGCTGGCGGGGGGCGTTTCCCCGGCCGGAATGCCCAAAGCGGCATGGTTGGAGCACGCCCCCGCTGCCTAAGAGGGTTGTCCTAACACCTGCCCGGAAGTCCGTGCACTTTTGGGCGGGATGGGGATGCTGCCCCGCCTTCCCGCCGCAAGATAAGAGGCGCGGGAATCCAGGCAGGCGTCCTCTTGTTCCTGCGCTCTGAAGGCTGCACCACTCGTCGCTTGTGAGCCCTCAAGGGAACAAGCTGCAGTTTTTGACCCACCCACCAGCCCCTGTTGCAGACGTTTGGGAATAAACAAAGTTCTGATTCGCAATCAATTGATTGTGATGCATAAACGTCTTGTTTAGGCCGTTTTTCTCCCATCATAGATTGATTCCAAGAGTGTGTATGCAACTGAATACTTGACTATAGGCCTTTTTTCCCTTTGTAGAAGTGTAATGAACTGTATGCAATAAAATTGTTGCTCTGTTATAGGACCTTTTCTCCTTTGTAGCAATGTTTATAGTATGTTGGATACTATCTTGGGACGTCCGCTCGACAAGGGCGGGAGTAGCAGTGAGGGATATATCTAGCTGTAATATAAGATTAAGCATAGGTTTTTCCCACTAGTAGGTAACTAACTGTCGTATTTATTTAGTCTTCGGTCGGGCGGTACGGTCATGATCGGTGAGCAGTGATTTCAAGGTCCCTAGTGGGGGAGCCACCCATTATGGATGGGAGCGCCCAGGGGGAGACAGCCATAGGACCCTCCCAGGGGGAGACGGCTATGTGCCCCTCCCACGAATTTCCTGGGGGCCGGATATCTGCTTCGGCGGAAGAGAGTGCGGGGGAAGGGGGGGGAGTCCACGCTGTCCTTCTTACGGATATCCTGCACGGGAACTCGGACAACCTTAAGATGGCGCCGAGTGAAAGGGGGCCCCATGACAAGGGAAGTTACAGTTGGCTACGAGGGTAAAGCCCTCTGCGCATGTGCCACTCTCACGAGAGGGCGGAAATTTGGTGATAGGGATCTGAAACCGGTTCAGACCTTGCAGTTGGCCCCTAACAATAGGATGTACAAAATTCATATGCAATGCATTATGTCATGATGTTAGACTCGGTTAGGAAAATCTTTGTATTAGAGATTTGTTAAGGTTAGCCTGGATACCTGTCTTCATCAAGTGTAATGAAAGTTGAATTTTGTACATGATAAATGAAACGTTTTAATTTAAAGTTTAAAATTTTGTTTCATATTTTGATAAATACGGCCGGGGGGGTCTCGAGGCCCCCCTGCCTTCCAAAAGTTCCAACTGTGTCAGTCTCCTACCATTGGGATTGGTGGTGGAAGGGGTGGCGGGCATCCCGGACCATGAGGCAAGCATTCCAAATGTAAAAGCCCTACATCCAAGATGAATACAATGGGTTAATTTCTTTGCTGCAACAGACGATGAATACGTTTTTCTCCAATATGAACAAGAATGTCCTCTGCCCACTGAAAGTCTGCCTCTAGAACATTACGGATGTATAATTTATACAGACGGATCAGCACAACCCGCGATTGGGGGAAAACAAGCTTACAGTGCTGCGTGCAAGATTGTAAAAGGTCACTGGCACGATGGTAAATTCAGACCTATGGTCACAAAAACTCAATCCCTAGAAGACTGTACAGCTCAGTGAGCTGAACTACAGGCTTTCAAGATGGCGCTGGAAAATACCGATCGCGAATTCCCCACACTCATAGTGTGCGATTCGTATTACTGCTTTCAATCTTACAATGAATATCTGCAGAACTGAGTTCAAAACGGTTTCAAAGATGCAAAAGGTGGCACAATCAAGCATAAAATGCTTTGGGAACAAGTAGTTCTATTACAGAAAGAACCACAAAAGACTTATGTGATCCATACACTGAGTCATCAGCGTGATGGCGTTCACATTTAAGGGAATTCATTGGCTGATGAAGCTGCGAAGGCAGCTGTGCAAACGGCTTCCATAGCTGCAATCACTTGTTCAAAAAATAAAATAGATGGCAAAACAATGCTAGCAGACAATGCCACAAGCAAAGGCGGCGGAGCAGCATTACCTCTAAACTATCCACTCGAATATACATTCATAATTGATGCAAACTCTGTTCCTTTTGCTCAAATCCCTGGAGTGGGAGATAGGAAATCCCAAACAGGAATTGGAGAGGCGCTTTGATTCAAGAAGCACATATGGTAGAGGGTCTGATCTATCAAGGGATCTCTAAATCTCTATTAGAATTGCAAGAGATGTACTGGTGACCAGGGATGAGTGCCCACATTTACGAATTTGGAATTAATTGCGATGTCTGCTACAGAGATCACAGCTTGGAGCGCCACCAGAGTCCTGACTACAGTGTAGCCATCCCAGTACAGACACCATTGTTAGATAGCATTAGACTATCCACGCTCAGACGTCCCTATGAACAAAAGCGGTCCCACAACTATTAGGACAGATTCATTTGGATGTGGCCTCAGCGCTCGACTTAGGCCCAACTGTTATAAAAGATTTGAGAGTCTTTATCGGCACATACGCAATCAGCACGCTACATTCTGACCAGGACCCTGCTTTTAGCTCTAGGGCTTACAAGGATGCCATGGCCAGCTTGGGCGTTGCATTGCGGTACTCAAGTCCATTCCATCCTGAGGGAAATTCAGTTGTTCAAAGAAAAAACCATGACATAAAGTAATCTATAACAGCCAGGGTATTAGGTTCGGGTGACGGGTGGGTCAAACATCTATTAAGTGTCCAACGTAGTCTCAATAATCTGCCAAGAAACTCTCTGGGTGGAATCACTCCATATGAAATCCTTTTTGGTACTAGAATGATGGTCAAAGACCTCAATGGTCATCCTTCAGTGGTAGAACAAAAACCCTTTGATATCAAAGACCGTTTGGCTGTTTTACAGGACTTAAATGAAGCAAGAAGAAGTCTAAACAACACCATACAAAAGCCAACGACCACTGAAGAAAAACTACCTGTCCCAGCAAGAACTGTCTGGATTCCAAAGATTGGGGATCTGGTCAGAGAGAAAATAGCGGATAAGAAGGAATTTGGGCCTTCTTAAAGAGAACCAGTACCTGTACTAGCAGTCCTCGGATCAAGAACAGTGTTACTGCTGCCCCTTGCTGGAAGAAAGGAGAACCGGTCTGTATCAATTGACCTGGTAAAACCCCACCATGTGGCCGATAATAAGTAGTAGGCCCAGTGTACTCCATAGATGTAGCAGACGGCCAAATCTTGCTACCATCCAAGAGGTTCAAACTGAAAGACTCACCACGTTTGAAGAATCTGCAGTGAGAAACGAAGGACTATCATATAGATGCATCAAGCATCCATTCTGCAAATCCCAAATAGAAAAAAATAACAAATCGCTATTTAGAATTCGCAGAATAGGATGCAGCATCCAAATCGCTAAATGTCTGCGAATCACAACCGCCCGCAATTGAGAAAAGCGAATCTGCAAAAATCCCTACAAAATCGCAGAATCGGCTGTTTCCAACCCCCTAATAGCGAAACCGCAATTACAGATTTCTCAAATAGCAATCTCGCAGATTGCTAGATCGCAAAAACGTGAAGTCGCATTTTGAGCACAATGATGACATCACTACCAGGAAGTAGACTGCTCCATGCATCATTTGGATCACAGAGCTGGATACAGGAGGAGGCAGAGCACTGAGCTCCAAGAAACACACCCTGCAGTGCCAATACAGGATTTTTTAAAAAAGCACAATGTCCCAGGAAGCTGCAGGACCAAGTGATAAAGCCAGGCAGCGCAAAATAAAATTTAGGGAAAAAGAACTGGAGTACCTGATAGAAGGAGTGAGCAGGGACCACGACCAACTGTTTGGGAAGGTGCCCGAGGCTACCAAGAGGCGCATCTGGGTGTACATCATGGACAAGGTGAACGCGGTGGTAGTCAAGCTCGGTCCATCGATGCCTTAAAAAAGAGGTGGTACGACCTCAGAGGCTGTGCCAAGGAGCAGATAGCAGAAAGACTGGGGGAGACAAGGGCCACGGGAGGGGGACACCCCACAGTCCCTGAAAACACACCCATGGAGGACCTAGTGGAGGACACCATCTACCCTGAAGCCTGCGTGGGCATCACTCAACTGGACACCTCCCGCGCCACACACCAATCTCAAGGTAAGAGCCATGCTACTGCGACCCCGTACCCTAGCAAACCCATTCCCCAGTGCAATCAGGCCCGGACTGGCCGTTGCGGGCACCGGGCAATCCCCCGGTACGCCGCAAAGGTGGGGGACGGTTTTGGGCCCTGGGGGCCGTTTTTGTTACAAAATTGGCCGAAAACCAGCCCTGCCAAAGAGCTCAGTCACACCCCCAGGGGGCCGGCCGAGCACTTTGCCAGGGCCGGTTTTGGTTCTCAGTCCGGCCCTGAGTGCAATGCATTTTTGTAACCACAGTATTCCAGTCCCTGCTCCTCCCAAACGCCCAAATGCCTTGTGGAACCTGTAGTGTGTAAATGTGCCCTGATAGCCACACACAGCCAGATTAGTCAGGTAACACAGACCCCTAAAGCCAGTCAGGGAATGCAGACATCAAGCAATAGCGAGCCTGCATGCATGTTGCCACATCCCAGGTGCCTGAATCATATCATTAATCATGCACTCATCCACATCGCAGATGCTGAGGATGCTGACACGTCTGACAGTGAGATACACCACATTGCGGAGACACCTGAAGAGACGGAGGGGGAGAGCCAGCCTGCACCTGCACCTGCACCTGCACCGAGACTCAAGGCCACCCCTGCAGCTACAGGTGGAGCACAACCTCACCTCTCGGTGTGGAGCAGACCCCACCCCCACCCAGGAGGCAGACACGACGCACACCAAGTGTGCGGGCCCACGCCAGCAGCAGGTTAAGGCAGCACGCTCCGTGCCCACCACAGTAGACATGGAGCAACAAGCACACAACGTGGGCCTGGGCATTGAGGCTCAGATGCTTGCTGTGCACCGTAAACAGGCGCAGCACATGGCAGCAAAGCAGCTGCAGCGATATAAAACAGCACACAAAATTAGTCCTCTCACAGAGAGTGTGCAGGAACTGACCACGGCGGTGAAGGAGAGCAACCAGCTGATGGTAGCGCAGCAGGACATCACCCACAGACACCGCAAGCAGCTGCTCACACGGCTGTCAGCCTACACACGTTCCAATCACCTGTTTGGGAACATCACTTCCCAGCTCTCGCGCAGATCATTGGCCATGCAAATCCAGATAGTCCAATGCTGTGCTGACGTTGCAAGGGCCCTGGAGCAGGTCACCAACGCTGTGGAGCACCAACAGGTGGCAGACCACAGCAATGCTATGTGAGGGGGGGATGATGCCAGCGAAGGGACATCTAAGCCCCAGCAGCCTGTCTGTGCCGGTGCAAACAGAAAGGTGGTGCAGTGCCCGGGCCAACACTGCATCCCGACATGACCAGCCTAACGTGGAGGGTGAGAGGCGACAGGGTGCGTCCGGCAGGAGGCGCTAGTAACTTAACATTTCCAGCCGTAAGGGGTGAGGTAACCATGCACGCCAGCTCAGGTTACATGTGCTTGGATTTCTGAAAACAGTACCCCTATTTTTTGCTGATGAAAGCATATCGAGACCTGGTGAATTAAACAAGAGCTTTATTTTTGAAAATAAATCCTCCTCATGTCAATCATTGTTGTGGCTTGCATGAGTGCAGTGTTGTGTTAGGGGTATGGATGCACTAAATATAGTTCTGTGTGATGTGCGCGAGGTGCATGTGACCTTCTGCAGGATTCCCCCCGTGTGCATGATGTACATGTGCATGTAGCAGTTTGTCCCCCTCAGACTCACTACCAGACACCTCAACAGGTATCCTCTGCTTGGTGGCAATCTTGAGTAATGTCAAATGAGATGTCATCAGTGATGTCATCAGTGATGTCACTGACCATGTCATGAATGATGTAATATGTGACATCATCAGCAGTGGATTGCGGGTGCGCGTAATATAGTTAGTGCAACTAACTATAAATGCGAATTTCAATGGTTTTGTGCGAGTAAAATAAGGTTTTGTAAATGCTAATCCCTAACAATATATGGTCTATAACCTATGGTTTTTTCTGTGAATTTTTAAGGTTTTGTAAATGCTAATTCCTAACTATATATGGTCACTAACCTATGGTTTTTCAGTGAATTTCAATGGTTTTTTAATA
Source organism: Lissotriton vulgaris (assembly GCF_964263255.1). NCBI lineage: Eukaryota > Metazoa > Chordata > Amphibia > Caudata > Salamandridae > Lissotriton > Lissotriton vulgaris. Next base: position 2,038,730,293 of record NC_141685.1, on the reverse strand, counting down.
GCAAATATCAAAAGCTGTGAAATGTATTCTTATTTTAATACAAAAATATATTTTATATGTTTGTAATATATTTTTTTATTTATATATTTTTTTATTATTTTTTTTTGTTTCGCTACCGGTCCGCGCACCGGGTAGCTTCCCGTTAGCTCAATTTGGTGCCGCGGCCCGGTCCGCGAACCGGGAAACGTTCCGTTAGCGGAACTGCAGCGCAAGAAAACAACATTGTGACGCGTCGCGTAAACGCGACGTATCACATTGCTTCGTAATGCATTTTATGACGCGCCGCATTAGCGCACCCGGAAGTGCTCCGGAGCGCGAACCGAGGCGCGAACCGCAGTGCCCCGGAAGCGCTCCGGGTGCGTAGCGGGACGCGTAACGTAAGCATAACAGGTCATGTGACTTGTTCATAAAACTTTTCATTGGTTCATTTTACTTTTGGTTTCCTAATGATGTTAGGCTAGGTCATATGACCTAAAAATAACACTTTTCATTGGTTTAGAACATTTTTTTTTCCCAAATGATGAAAGGCCCCACCTTTTTTCTAACTCTGACTTTCAACTTTCTGAGAGGAAGACCTATTTAGATTCTTAAGAAATGGCTTCATTAGTAGCTGCAGCTGGTGGACCCCCACCACCACCACCACCTTCTAGGAAGAGAGGACCACCTCCTCAGGTTATCCTTCAGCAAGAGGAGGAAGAAGAGGAAGAAGAGGAAGAAGAGGAAGAGTAGCAAGGGACGAGGGAGTTTTTGCCTGAGGTGCCGAGGAGGTCCCATGTGAAACAAAATTACATATGGCAATTTTTCACATTTCCCCGGGGCCAAAAAAAGGTAAATGCCCGCTACGTTACCTGTCTGATCTGCAAAAAATATCTGTCCAGAGGGACTGATAAGAAATACAGCTATGGCAATTATACCATGCATCGGCATATGGACAGGTGGCACCCTATAAATTATAGTGCTGCGCAAGTACGTGACCTGCAGGATAACCCCCCTCCTGTGGCCAGTACATCCAATGAAGAGGCAGTGACGGGACCAGAGGCGAGGGAGACGGTCCCAAATATCCAGCTGAAGTTTGGGAAAGTGAAGCAAGTGTGCATTTTTTGCGGCCAATTGATTTGCTACAGGGAGAGTAGCATACATTTAATCAACACAGCTATTGACAATCACAAATGTCCAAAACGCCCCAGAAAATAAATGATCTTTTTTTTTGTTGCTCCTGTTGAGCCCTTTATAATGAATCGTTTTCGTTTCCCCCCCAAAAAAACCAAAAAAATATAAAACCGTTCAAAAAATACGAAAAAAGTTAAAAAATGTTCAGAAAAATAATAAAAAAAATAAAACAACAAAAATAATAAAAAAAAAGTTCTTTTCAGAACTACCTCCCCTTCATAAGAAATTGCTAGAATGTTTAGCACTCTGGCAACCTCTATTTCTTTTGATTCGCTTCCCGGTTCGCGCACCGGTACGCGAACCGGAAGCGAACCAGAATTTTTTTTTTTTTATTAAAAAGAAGAGGAAGTATAAGGGAAGTAAACAGAGAGTAATGTTAAAAGAAAGACAGCTAGAGGGAGTAACACAGAGATACTGTTTAATAGATCTATTTACCGAAGAAAAGATGTAAGAGGGTATCATTGTGAAAAACAAAATAGATAAGGAAGTGAAAGAAAAAAATGAGAGTAGAAGAATAATAAACAAGAGTTTCTTAGAGAATGTGAGTGAATGTTCAAATTAGGAAGAAATACAGTAAAGGATGTGGAATGAGAGGTAGGGATAGAACGGGACTAAAAGAACAATCCTGAGGGAAAGTGTTAAGAAAACAGTGAGCGAAAGTAAATAGGAATAAAACAAGATGTATGACAGTGACTAAGGTTAAAACATGTGGAATAACAGAGAGAAAAAACAGAAAGCAGAAAAGAAGAAGTGACAGAAAAGGAATGATTGAAACAGCAAAGAAATGTAAATAACATAGTGTGCTTGAACTACAGGGAGAAAGCATAATAAACAAGTAGTGAAAGAGTGATGAGTCAGAGACAGTGAGAGTAATAGAGACAGAGTGAGTGAACAAGAGTGAGGAACTATGAGAACAGAGGGACTGAGAAAAGGAGTGGAAGGAGTAGAGTAAGTAAGTAATAGAAAAAGGAATGAGGGAAGTAGCAAAGGCAGGAAACTGAGGATTAAAGAAATGAAGCAGTGGAACTAATAAAAGTTAAATGTGAAAGAGATGTAACGGAATGAGTACTAAACACTTTCCTTATAATTATCGTTAACTTAGTCACTTGTTATTTTTATACTTTCAATCTGTGAATGAAAGAACAAAAATTTGAAAATTGATAGAAGGTAGTAAAAGATGAGTGAGCATGAGACAAGATGAGTACATATTAAAAATCACAATTCAAAGTACAGAATTAATTATACATATTAAATGGTTTATTTTTGCTGTTCTCAGAATATATCAAATTTCACTAAAAACAGTGAGTTGAAGGTATTCATCATATAACAGCGGGGAAAAAAACACAATCAAAATGATTGTGTTTAAAAAACCCATATAATATAACCAATCAGAAATCAGAACTCCTCAAAAGTAACTTACTTTCCATGACGTCAAAGGATGTCCTATGAACAGCTTATACTCTGTTGTGCTGTTATTATTTTCTGCCCGCCACTTTCTGAAAGATAAGCTCCATCGTTTTAAGAAAAATGAGACATGCAAAGCAATTTAAAACAGCACACTAAATTACAGCAACACCTAGAATCATTATAATCCAGTTACCTACCCTAAATTCTCACTTCTGAAAACTAGTCAAAAGGCATTATTGCTTCATAGTCAAATAGTAATCATTGCCGAAAGACCAGCCTTTTTTACATTTCAAATAAGCTGTGTAATATCCTGATGTTGTCAAAGGACCATCATGTCATATAATAGCTGCAGTTACAAATGTTCTTCCTGAAATCGACGACTGTGTAGCCAAAACATTTTTAATTAGACTTGACAACTTATTTACATCCGGTTTATATAGTTGGAATTGTAAAATGACATTTCAACCATAAGTTTCTATAAATAATGTGGACAGCATTGCAGACTTACATTACCTCTACTCCTTCTTTTGATCTGCTGCTTAAATTAGCTTATTAAAACAAACAATTTTCGCTCTGTGCTACACAAATCCACAAGGCTATATAGTGTAGGAGCCATTAGAACCTCTTGAAATTCCTCAGAACAAATCCAGAGATTCCTTCCCTAAAATTTTGGTTGTAAGAACACCAGGTAAGAATTTTTAAGGTGAAAAGGCAATCTTTTTTTGAAAGTTAAAACAGAATCATTGCAGAATGACCAGCCGTTTCCAGACTTCAAATAAGTTGTGTAATGTCCTGATGTTGTTGAAGGACCCGCATGATATATAATTACTGCAGTTAGAAAAGTCCTTCCTGATATTGACAACTGAGAAGCCACAACATTTTTAATTAAAGTTGTCAATTTTGTTCCATCAGGCCTACATCGTTGGAACATTAAAATGACATACTGGCCATATCTTCCTATAAATAATGTGGACAGCATTGCAGACTTACATTGGCTACACTCCATGTTTTGATCGGCTGCTTTTACTAGCTTATTAAAGGATACTGATTTACTGTCTGGCAAAGTTAAATATATAAATCTTTCTGAGTCTACACTAGTAGTACTTGATAACGTACAATTCTCGCAGTCATGCTGCCATTGATAAGAAAGGCCAAACAGATGATCTACATCTACACCTTCATCTTGCAATACATTAAGCATATACATTAAAAACTCCTGACAATCTTGCTGAATATTTTGAGAGAATTGTGTTTGACCTGAACATTTGACTAACAGATTTCGAATTTCAGACACACTTTCTACTCTTGTTCTATCAGCGCTACATTTCTCTAACACAGAATTCAACAAACAGCAAAAACTTTGATCCGAATTGATCACAATCTGTTCTTTTAAAGTTTCTAGAGAAAAGACAACATTAACAACTACATTAGCATAGCAGTTCACACCAGAAATATTTTCAAATTGAAAACCAACAACATCTTCAACAGAATTCATTTTCTTTCTGCTTACAATCTTGGGTTCATCGACTTTTGGTCTTTTTGCTACAACCTCCCTACTATTAGTGATATTTTTTCGTTTCCGGCCTACCACACGTTTCTCAAACAAAGGATATTGAGGCAGATGCGGCGCATACTCTCTTCTTAACCTATTGTATTCCATAACACAATCTAGATCCGCACAAATGTTTGTGACATCACTCTCAATCAAGTACAAACCCGATAAAGTTCTGACTCGTAACAATGCTACATAAGCCATACCCTCCTTGAACACAGAACTGCCAATATTCACCAAAGCACTGTCTACACTTAAACCTTGTGATTTATGTATTGTCACCGCATATGCCAAGCAAACAGGAAATTGCTTACGGCAAACATATAAGTCTTTTACAAGCAAAAACCTAGCTGTGCAATGACCAATTAGCTGTACTTCCTCAATGCCATCAAATTTAATTTTAAAAAATTCAATTCCATCTCTATTTCTGTATTTCTCAAAATCAACAACATTACCCATTGATCCATTTACCAGACCTCTTTCAACATGTAAATTCCTTCTCAAAATGATACGGCAATTTAAGCACACATTCAGAGTCTTTTCAAAACCAGCAGTTTTAGATATAGTCTTCTCTAATGAATCCAATTTAGATTTCAAATTCTCAGACAAAACAATTGTTGCACCCATATGCTCTATTCTGTCAATAGCTTCCAGTTTCACAATCTCTTGGTTTTCTAAATTCAACATTTTGTTGTTGAAGATGGAACATTCTGCAAGAGTTGGCATCAAACATATTCCCGATTTCTTCTCAGTAATTTTATGAAAAATATTCTCTGGCAGAACGTCTTCTTCTGGATACAAATTTGACAGTAATCGTGCATGTAAAGCTTCTTTCCCACGCTCAGTCACTTTCCCGATTCTAACATCTTGTAGAATATTCTTGTAATCTTCATCCTTCGCCTGACGCATATTTTCACGCAGCTCAGCATAATTGAAGTTTAACCATATGTTAACGTTGCCAATGCTCCCTAGGCACTTCCTGGTATCTTCATGCGTAAGCAGTTTAAACACTGGTTGTCCTTTCACTGGTGTCAGCTGCAGAAGATCACCGAAAACAATGATGTGTTTGCCACCAAATAACACATCATACTCTGTTTTAAGAACTTCCTGCATTCTGAAATGCACAAAGGCAAGCATGACATTGGAAACCATGCTTACTTCGTCAATGATAAGAAGTTTCATCTTCTTCAGGACTCTAGATACTTCACAACAAGCATCTCCCGATAACTTGTGGTATTGTAATTTGTTATCATGCTCCACTGGCAGCATCAGTAGCCGATGCAAAGTAATACCTTTAATATTATGTGCTGCCAGTCCAGTTGGAGCGGTGACAACACAAGACAGTGATGACTCAGTTCTTTTCTGCAGATAACATGAAATTGCTTTAATGAGGAAACTTTTTCCAGTTCCTGCTTCTCCACTCACGTACAGTCGGACAGGCTTCAACGACGTACATGAGCACTCTTTCTTCTCATGACTTAATCCATGATGAATTTGGCTGGTAACTACGTCATATATTTTCCTCTGCTCAAGGTTGAGTTGTCTTTCCAAATCTTCTAAGTTAACCACATCCTCCTGAGCATGTGCCATGGCTCTTTCCACTTCAATCATGGCAGTGGAAGTTTCATTTTTGATAACTGATGTTCTTCTTGAAAATGTAATTTTTTAGAACCTCATACAGACAAACATTCTCCAGGTGACTGCTTCTATTTGGATAATATGTATCCAACATGTTGGTCTTCAAAATATCTGTACTGCTTGGCTCCTTCTCCGCCAAATACTCAATTTCCCATACAGGTTTGAGAACTCGATTACGCGTTGCAGCAAGACCAAGACTTGCCCAAATAATACTCCTAGATTTGGCATAGAGACTTGCTGAAGATAACCGGTCAGAACATTCGTAAGCTCCGGTTTCTCGATGCGACAACATCTTCAGACTGAAACTGTACAACTCTTACTGAGGCTCTTTTCATGGGAAATGTCCTCCCACATATCCTTGAGTTCTGTCTTTTCTTTTTTTGTGATGTAAGACGTCACATACCGAGCCACAGCCATACAGTTGCCAGCCACAAACTGTATATCCATGTTAGCATTCCACATGGACAAAATCACTGGGTTGTAGTCATTGATGTTCTTGGACTCTTCGTTTCTCTTCAAATTGTATGTATTTTTGGGTGATTTCCTCGTCACATTATGTCGCAGCGAAGACATCAAATTGTTCACTCTTCCTTTAGATATCACCGATCGTGGAAATCCCAAACGACTTTTTGTATAGTACTTCTTCTTGTTTCTGAATTTACGACGACAGTACTTTCCACAACGATGGCTTTGAAACCGTAAAACTTGTTCTCTTTGACTTTTCTCTTCCTTTGTCTTTGGAACAGCACATGTAGAATACTGTTCTATGAAATTCATCACTAAGTCATCCGGATCTGTTCCAAATTTGGGTGCATCTTTGATCCATAGCAGCATATGTATATGAGGAGCACCTCGTGCTTGATTCTCTTTTCTCCAGAAGAAATCCAACACCTCTCCAAGAGGTGAATTTTTCTTGTTCGTGATAAAAGACATCATAGCTTCAAATCTATGATTGAAGTGCCTGCATACATTCACTGGATCCAAAGAGCACAGTTCTTCGGGTGTCTTGAATTCAATATTTTCAATGTTTCCATTTGCCTCTCGTAGAAATTCAAGTAAGTCTTCCCAGCCATACTCAGCACAGCTAAGAGTGAGGAACCATGTGGGAGTTCCTAAGCTCCTCAGCATATATTTTAAGTCACCATGATGACGGTACCAATACTCATTAGTACCACGCTGACATGCAATCAGATTAATCAGGTGAGAATCCAAAATACTGTCTTGCACATTGACTTTATCCATAAAGTCCCTTGCTGAGATATTTCGCAGTTGTACACCACTTTTCAGGATGTGGTTCACTGCATAAGACAGTCCAGACAGATCACTTTCAAACAATAGATGAAACAAATAGGGAATGCATTGACGAAACCTAGGATCTTCTGCATACAATCGTAAAGTCCGGTATTCAGAAGCAGGAATTTGATCAGGTCGCTCATTATATCGTCCTCCTCGACCTGTGGGAAATAACTGTGGAAAACACCGAGCTACCAAACTTTCCTCCCAAACACTAATGGGACTCCCTTTGGCTTGTTTCATTTGAAACAACTCAATAGCATTCCCCATGACTTCCTTGGAATGCAAAGGATGAACACTATAATGTTCATATATTTCTTCATTTTTAGAGGCTTCTACTTTCTCAATTTGTCCAGCACACAATTCACTGTCTTCTTCTTCACTTACTTCCTCTTCTGCAACACATACATTCTTGTAGTACACATTGTTTTTTATCAAATACAATGTTGCCTTTTTGACTTTCCTAACATCCACTAAATCTTGCCAGATTTTCTTACTCTTTGTCGGAACCCCATTAACTAGTATAACCAGAGGTTCCTCTTCCACTTTCTCTACTCCAATTGTATTAATGTTTTTCTTCAAATCTAAAGGCAAATAAACAACTCTTCCCTTTAATACTCTCTGTAAATCAGATGGAGGCAATTTCCCTGTCTTAGGCTCCATTCGTACAATAGCCTGAAAGGAATGCACACTTTGAATCAAAATAGATTCATAAGTATTTAAATCCTTCAATTCAGAAGGAATGTCAACCAATTCCAGATTATTATGAACCGCTCTAGCAGGCATCCAGTTTTGGTTTAATTTGTTAAAACAATAAGTACACATACATTGGTCCGATCCCAAATCAAAACAATTTTCTACCATCAAGTATGTGGCAAAATCCTTCCATTCACTATTGTTTTCCATTTCACTTTTTGCATATAAATCCACTAACTTAGTCTGATTCTTATAATAAGTCCGTCAACAACACACACAAGTGAAATTAGGCCTCTCACTTGATTTCACCTGAAAGATTGAAATTTCCTTGTGAAACTTATCTATATTAGAAATCTGTACACTCTCTTCCATATTACCTTCTTCTACTGGGTCAATTTCAACATTGTTCTCTTTACTAGCAAAGTAACAGAACTCAATTTCTTCACAAATATTCTTCACATGTAGTTCTGAACCATGCAAAAGAGCACTGCTCAATTGTTTAAACATAATTGCTGGACTTTTAGCATAATACAACATTCTCACTAATTTCCTCACTTTATTATGATGCACTGCAAGCATCCTGAAATGATGAAAAACACTCTGGCATACTCTTCTGGAAAGACAAGCCAGTGAATGCCCATGCAAACCTGTTACTTCTCTCACTCTGCAAGGATCTAATTCTTGCAACAACTTCATTTTCTGTTTTAAACTTTTCTTATTAAATGTACGAACAAAATCACAAAGCAAATTGATGGAATCCTGTCGCACACTACAAATACTACTACATTTCCAGGTGTAGACTGGTCCCTTAGGACGTCTTCCTAAAACCTCATCACCTAACACCTCTTCTGCATCTGCAGACACAAGTTTTTCTTTTTCAACCGGACAACCATCTTTTACCTCATATGCTTGACCACTAGTGTCAATTGCATGCACCAAATCATTGTCCTGAAAGTAACTCTCCTCATTGAAAAATGCCTAACAACTTGAACTATGCATCCATTCTCCTGAGAAAACTTCACAAAAATTACTACAATTAACTACTCTCTTCCATCTACTATTTGATTTGAAATCAGAAATTACCTTGTTTAGTTTCCTAATTCTATTGATTACCAAAATAAATAACTTTCGCTTAATTTCGAAAGCCTGATCAATAATTTTCTCTACATTTTTCTTTTTCTTATAAAATGTCACTTTCTGTTGGCCTTTCTTAAAATTTTTTAACAAATTGACAATTATCCTCTTGCGGAACATTCGCCTACGAATGTCCCTGAATTGATTTTCCCTTCTACTGCCATGCACGGACTTATCTCCTGCTCTAGCAGAAACTTTTTTGACTGCCTTTCCTTTTCCTTTAAATTGTCTCTCTTCTTATGCACTAAAACATGTTCAATACTGGTATTTTTTTGTCTGCTAATTCTTTTATAAAATGATTTTATTTTCTTACCCGGAGCTTTTTTGGCGACTTGATACGATTTAATAGTAGAGGACTGCTGCAAATCTTTACTAAGGTGGAGTGTAAGTCACTTTGCTTCTTTTTGCTTTCTCTGCCTTGAGGGCATTTTTAAAGTTTTCTAAAGATCTTCAGTTAAATCTGTGGAAAAATTTGTAAAAAATTGATATTAACCACTATTACCAAACAGTAAACCAATAACAGAAGGCAAACAATTAACACACTAGTTGTCAATTCTATCTACAGTAATTTAACAACATAGACAAAGGGGGCGTATTTACAAGGCACTTGCACCATGGGGGAAGTGAGTTAAAATTCCAAGAACACATAGGGTCGTATTTACAAGGCCCTTGCACCAGGGGAAAGTGACTTAAAATTGCCAAGCAGACATGAGGGCGTATTTACCACACCCATGCACCAGAGGGAAGTGAGTTAAAATTGCCAAGCACACATGAGAGCGTATTTACAAGGCCATTGCACCAGGAGGAAGTGACTTGAAATGGCCAAGCACACATGAGGGTGTATTTACAAGACCCGTGCACCAGGGGGAAGTGACTTAAAATTACCAAGCAGACATGAGGGCATATTTACCACACCCATCTACCAGAGGGAAGTGAGTTAAAATTGCCAAGCACACATGAGGGCGTATTTACAAGGCCCTTGCACCAGCAGGAAGTTACTTAAAATTGCCAAGCAGACATGAGGGCGTATTTACCACACCCATGCACCAGGGGGAAGTGACTTAAAATTGCCAAGCAGACATGAGGGCGTATTGACCACACCCATGCACCAGCACACATGAGGGCGTATTTACAAGGCCCTTGAACCAGGAGGAAGTGAGTTGAAATGGCCAAGCACACATGAGGGTGTATTTACAAGACCCTTGCACCAGGGGGAAGTGACTTAAAATTACCAAGCACACATGAGGGTGTATTTACAAGGCCCTTGCACCAGCATAAGGGGTGGCCTATCCAGAGGTATGCTGGATTGTCTGGCAGCCATGGTAAAACCAAAAAATATCTAGGAGCAAAAAGGCAGGTCTTGCAGTCACAAAAGTTTGTTTGAGGTGAGGCCTACTCAGGGTTGCAGATGAAATTGTGGCTTGTTGAAGAGTACAGAGGACATAATACATGTGCAGGCAAACAGATGAAGTGAGTCATGTCCACTGCACACTTCAACAAAGGCCAGACCTCCTCTGTCTCCCTGGACAGGCCTAAACCTCATCTGCACAATGTGATTAGTAATGTTAGGAAACACAGGTGATGTAATTGAAAAACATGCAAATGTTTTTGCTCATTTCACAATCACATCGCCTGTGTTTCCACAGCTTAGGTATTTCATTGAGCAGATATAGTCTAGCATATCCAAGAGTACGCAGAAGGTGAGGACTGTATGCAGCAGTGCAATGTACATAATTCTCCTCCTTTGACAATTACAGAAGCCTCAGCATAACCATGCCCCCTAAACAGTCCTAAATGTATATCATTATTATCATAGTGACTATGAAACTCTAGCAGTACATATTGTGAAACCTAAATAACTTCAAGAAACGAGTTTTTAAACAGACAAACAAGAAAATTGTTCTCCCATATTCATGGTGGGACGTGAAATATTTATTTAAAAAAGCAAACCCCATGTTGTCCTACTCATAAATATGAAAGTATTTCTTTTTTTTAAAAAACGTTTTTCTGGTCATAATTTGAAAACACAGCACAGCTCCTATGTACAAGCACACCCTAGCTGGCTTCCTTATTTTCTCCAAAAAGCATACTAATCTCTTTCTAAATTAAAGAAACATTTTCTCACCTTAGCACAATTTTTAAACACATCATGTAAGCAAATTAATCTCCCAGATTCATGGGAGAAGTAACTTAAAATTGTCTAGCACACATAGGGGCGTATTTACAAGGCACATGCACAAGGGGAAAATGACTTAAATTTGCAAAGCACTCATGAGGGTGTATTTACAAAGATCTTGCACCACATTTAAAGTCACTTTAAACCGACAAACAAGCAAATTATTCTCCCATATTCATGGTGGGAAGTGAAATATTTATTTAAAAAAGCAAACCCCATGTTGTCCTACTCATAAATATGAAAAGTATTTCTTTTTTAAAAAAAACGTTTTTCTGGTCATAATTTGAAAACACAGCACAGCTCCTATGTACAAGCACACCCTAGCTGGCTTCCTTATTTTCTCCTAAAAGCATACTAATCTCTTTCTAAATTAAAGAAACATTTTCTCACCTTAGCACAATTTTTAAACACATCATGTAAGCAAATTAATCTTCCAGATTCATGGGAGAAGTAACTTAAAATTGTCTAGTACACATAGGGGCGTATTTACAAGGCACATGCACAAGGGGAAAATGACTTAAATTTACAAAGCACTCATGAGGGTGTATTTACAAAGATCTTGCACCACATTTAAAGTCACTTTTAAAATGGGGAAAATGACGTGAATGTGGCTCATAAGCCTTGTAAATATGCCATGTTGACTATGTAACTCTTGCACAACATATTGTGAAACCTAAATGACTTCTAGAAACGAGTTTTTAAACCAACAAACAAGCAAATTATTCTCCCATATTCATGGTGGGAAGTGAAATATTTATTTAAAAAAGCAGACCCCATGTTGTCCTACTCATAAATGTGAAAAGCATTTCTTTTTTTTAAAAAACGATTTTCTGGTCATAAATTGAAAACACAGCACAGCTCCTATGTACAAGCACACCCTGTCAGTACTAATACTTCACATTATCTATAATTATAATTTGTCAAATAAGCAAAATCTTTTTGTAAAACACTTGACACAAAGCAACATTTTAAATGCACAGCTGGCTTCCTTATTTTCTCCATAAACTATACTAGTCTCTATCTAAATTAAATGATTTTTTTCTCACCTTAGCAAATGCTTTTTGAATTTCAAAACAGTCTCAGACACACACCAATTTTTCTTTAGCAGAGCAAAGGGTATGCACTCCAGAGGCTGCAACCAAAAAAGGCACAGACATGCTGTTTTTCATTACACATATCTCTCATGTCACCCAATCAAAACTCTTCCCTCACTTTTTTCAAATCAACAGCCTTCCCCCCTCTGCCCTTTCTGCTCTTTTTCCATAGCAACTACCTCCTGAAAGACCTCTCATGTTTACAAGTTCACACAACAATGTTTCAAATGAACTCTGAACTCTCAGTACACCTGCTAATCCACTGCAATGTTCCTTAAAATCATTTTTTCTTAACCATTCAAATTTCATCTTTCAAAGAACACATCCATGCACCCTAACTTTCTGTTTTCAGAAATGGAAATCCACCAATCACTGCTAGTGAATCATTAGCACTGAAACTCCACAGTTTTTTTTCTTTAAAAACTCCTACTGTTTACTGCCATTTCATTCCCACACTTCATCTGACTGCAGCAGAACCTCCTCTCACCATGTTTTTTGTCTGGATTCTTGGACATAGCTACATCCACTGGGCTCAAAGGTATGTTGATAACAGAAATTTACACAACCTCAATTTACAAAATGTGGAAACCAAATGGATTGGCCAAAGAGGATTGAGATGTCACCAATTGATACCATTGGTGAAAACCTTTTTACATTTGCCAAAACCTGACCTCATAATAGTGCACTGTGGAGGAAATTATTTAGGCACTTTGACTGGGGTAGGTCTGGAAATGCTTTTAAAGGACACCTTTGAGCAATTGATGTCACTTTTTCCTCAAACTGCATTGGTGTATTCTAATATATGCCAAAGACAGAAATGGAGGTGGTCCAATCAATTTTGTCCACAAATTGAGAAAGCGAGGAAGCATGTAAATAAGTCTGTTTCAGCTTACATGAGAGACCATGGAATGGGCTCCATCTACAACAATAACTTGCGTTACTACATGCAAGATATCTACAGAGGAGATGGTGTGCACTTCTCAGATGAGGGCAACAGAGTTTTCATACAAAATTTAAGACTGTGTATTGGTACCTACTTATAAGTACCTAGAACTTACACAGAACCCAAAAGCTCTTTTCAGAGCTACCTTAACTATAAGTACTCTTTAAAAATTTCGAATGTACCTTTTTTCACGAATTTTCACTTATGTTCGCTTCCCGGTTCGCTACCCGGTTCGCGTACCGGCAGCTAACCGCGCGAAAAATTCAAAATATTTTTTTTTCCGACATATATGAGCCTCCGCAGCCACCCTCAGAAAACCTAGGGGGTCAGGATACATCTCCCGTGCCCCCTTATACCCATTTCCCCACATTGTTTTTCCGCCATCTTGTGATTAAATTCGACTGAAACACAAAATGGTGAACTCTCGTTACGCTACCAGTGAGCTACCCGGTTCGCGTACCGGGAAGCGGTTCTACCGCGAAAAATCGAATTTTTTTTATTTGCCCCACGGGACCCTTTAATAACCCCCACATCATTCCTAGGGGGTCAGGAGGGGTCTACCTTGCCCCCTTTCATTAAATTCCCCCTTCGTTTTTCTCCACCTCTTGTCTCTCGATCCTACCGAGAGACAAGATGGCGGCCGGTCGGGACTGTTTAGAATGTTGACAGACACCGGAGAGCCAATCAGCTTCGCTTCGCGGAGTTCCGTCACGCGTCAGGTACGCGAACCGGAGCGCTAACCGGAGTGCTGTTACAGATATATCTGTTTTTTAAAACGTTAATTTCTCAAAATCCACTGGAGCACATATTTTGAGACATAGCAAAGGCACGTCGGGCAAACCATATCTACAATTTTGCCAAGTTTCGTGTAAATCCATTCAGCCGTTCGAGCTAAAAGTGATTCCAACCGCCCTATGGAAAAATGAATGGGGAAAATGTGTTTTGGGACCCCCCTTTTTTCTCGGCCCCCCTTGACGAAACCCCCCCAAATTTTAAGGGGCTGCTCAGAAACAAAATGTGCATTTTCCTGAAAATTTCAGCCAATTCCGTCCACAAACGCCAAAGTTATTCGACATAGAATTTTCAGAAATCCCATAGGAAAAAATCCTAACTATATATACCTACTGGCGACCGCCAGTAGGTAATATATATATATATAGTCCAGCTTCTTTACAGTTCACATGTCGAAAGTAGTAGCCTGATGAGTTTCTGAGCTTTCGCTCTCTTCAGAGGCACGACAAGTAGTTTGTGCTGCTTAAGACATGCCCCAGCAGTCAATTGATTAACGCCCTCCAATGGGCTTTTTGAATGCTCATAATGAATGCTGGGTCTTATAGTCCAATGTCTCAAGTACAGGTTAATGCACATTAATTCAACTGTTGCATTTGAAGCCCTCCAATGGGCCTCGGACTATGTGCTATCCATAAATCCCTCACACGCTGTTCCACAATGCAAGCTCGGCAGAATTCGGACCCCGTGGCCCCCTCTGTTCGCGGGGTAGTGCGGTCCTTCGCGGCTGGGCTGCCGCGTGTTACATCATGCTCCAGGTACCCACAGGCAAGGTCGCACACAGCAGCAGATGGCCATTTAATCGGGTAAAAGATAACGCCATAGTCCAGCTTCTTTACAGTTCACATGTCGGAAGTAGTAGCCTGACGCGTTTCTGAGCTTTCGCTCTCTTCAGAGGCACTACAAGTAGTTTGTGCTGCTTAAGACACGCCCCAGCAGTCAATTGATTAACGCCCTCCAATGGGCTTTTCCAATGCACATAATGAATGCTGGGTCTTATAGTCCAATGTCTCAAGTACAGGTTAATGCACATTAATTCAACTGTTGCATTTGAAGCCCTCCAATGGGCCTCGGACTATGTGCTATCCATAAATCCCTCACACGCTGTTCTACAATGCGAGCTCGGCAGAATTCCGAGCCCCGTGGCCCCCTCTGTTCGCGGGGTAGTGCGGTCCTTCGCCGCTGGGCTGCCGCGTGTTACATCATGCTCCAGGTACCCACAGGCAAGGTCGCACACAGCAGCAGGTGGCCATTTAATCGGGTAAAAGATAACGCCATAGTCCAGCTTCTTTACAGTTCACATGTCAGAAGTAGTAGCCTGACACGTTTCTGAGCTTTCGCTCTTTCAGAGGCACGACAAGTAATTTGTGCTGCTTAAGACACGCCCCAGCAGTCAATTGATTAACGCCCTCAAATGGGCTTTTCCAATGCACATAATGAATGCTGGGTCTTATAGTCCAATGTCTCAAGTACAGGTTAATGCACATTAATTCAACTGTTGCATTTGAAGCCCTCCAATGGGCCTCGGACTATGTGCTATCCAAAAATCCCTCACACGCTGTTCCACAATGCGAGCTCTGCAGAATTCCGAGCCCCGTGGCCCCCTCTGTTCGCGGGGTAGTGCGGACCTTCGCGGCTGGGCTGCCGCGTGTTACATCATGCTCCAGGTACCCCCAGGCAAGGTCGCACACAGCAGCAGGTGGCCATTTAATCGGGTAAAAGATAACGCCATAGTCCAGCTTCTTTACAGTTCACATGTCGGAAGTAGTAGCCTGACACGTTTCTGAGCTTTCGCTCTCTTCAGAGGCACGACAAGTAGTTTGTGCTGCTTAAGACACGCCCCAGCAGTCAATTGATTAACGCCCTCCAATGGGCTTTTCGAATGCACATAATGAATGCTGGGTCTTATAGTCCAATGTCTCAAGTACAGGTTATTGCACATTAATTCAACTGTTGCATTTGAAGCCCTCCAATGGGCCTCGGACTATGTGCTATCCATAAATCCCTCACACGCTGTTCCACAATGCGAGCTCGGCAGAATTCTGAGCCCCGTGGCCCCCTCTGTTCGCGGGGTAGTGCTGTCCTTCGCGGCTGGGCTGCCGCGTGTTACATCATGCTCCAGGTACCCACAGGCAAGGTCGCACACAGCAGCAGGTGGCCATTTAATCGGGTAAAAGATATATTTATTTCACCGAGTTACCCCCTTGGACCAGCTCACACACAGGTAGGTTAATTTAATCCGTTTATTTACTGGAAGCTGCAACCAGGAAAGGCAAGCACTCCACACAAAGTTCAATTGCCTGACGCGTTTCGTGAAATGGATTCACTTTTTCAAAGGCGGGTTGATGAGACATACACTAAGTATGCCGGGCACTTTTATACAGTCCTGGTACCCTCTCAGTGGTTGCTGGCAAAGCCTCCTGGTACCTGTAGTGCCTGCAAGTGTTCCTTCAGTGAGGTGCTATGCGCTGCCAAGTACATCGATTAAAACACCCCAGTGGGTTTGCGAGAGGTCATGCTCCTCCTGGCTGCACCATAATTCTCCCAGTACGGCCTCCTGTCCTGACGAACACCATCTGGCGTCACCTTCGGGCCGCTGCCATGCGGCGGGGCTGGTCCACGGCTGGGTCAGCCGTAAAACATTTTACCAGAGTTACCCCCTTGGACCAGCACACACACAGGTAGGTTAATTTAATCCGTTAATTTACTGGAAGCTGCAACCAGGAAAGGCAAGCACTCCGCACAAAGTTCAATTGCCTGACGCGTTTCGTGAAATGGATTCACTTTTTCAAAGGCGGGTTGATGAGACATACGCTAAGCATGCCGGGCACTTATATACATTCCTGGTACTCTCCCAGTGGTTGCTGGCAAAGGCTGCTGGTACCTGTAGTGCCTGCAAGTGTTCCTTCAGTGAGGTGCTGTGCGCTGCCAAGTACATCGATTAAAACACCCCAGTGGGTTTGAGAGAGGTCACGCTCCTCCTGGCTGCACCATAATTCTATATATATATATATATCTTCATGATTTTTACAAGCAGATTGTAAAATATTCGGGTCAAACTCACAGGTAGCATCTAGTTCCTGTTATTTTTTCTCTATAACAAATCACAACCAATTCAAAGTTCTTTCCAACACATTTCGGTCTCACAGAGACCTTTTTCACGGGTAATGATTCACAAACAGCTGCGCTTAATAAACACATCACAGACATTGCTTTTTTCCTGTTTGGGGATTCTGGGATTAGTAGTGATGTTTTAAACATGATGGCTTTTATGCGTTTAGTTATTATTTATTATCTAAAGTGCTGCGTTAATAAAATTGCGTCTAGTGTTCCTATTGTTTTATTTTGATTTGTAATGCCCATTGAATCTCTGATGATTAATATTGTCTCTCTGGAGTATCGAGTTGGAATTACTTGATGCCTATTGAAAAGGGGATGCATCTGAAAAGGAATAGATTTCAATCAAACCTATCGGTGCGTTATTGTTCCTGTCCAGTTATCCTAATCACCTCTGATAATTCTACATCCTGTATACGTATTACAGAGTTTTACAGTTGAAACCCCTCCAGTGGATTTAATCATATTAACGTTGATGGTTAGGGAATTATTTATTCATAGTTCAATAATATTTATCAACAAGATATCATATA
Organism: Lissotriton vulgaris; assembly: GCF_964263255.1. NCBI lineage: Eukaryota > Metazoa > Chordata > Amphibia > Caudata > Salamandridae > Lissotriton > Lissotriton vulgaris. The sequence goes on along the minus strand of NC_141685.1, from coordinate 2,038,712,751 downwards.
TTACTTAATTATAGGCTACATGGGTATATAGTGAATCTTATTTGTTTTGTATAAGCGCTCGTCTTACAATGTGGAATCTGATTAAAGTGCATGCTTCTGTTAATCAAGGAGAGAGAGAGGAACTAGAGTAGCTAGTTTGTTTCCCCTGAGATATAGTGGTTAGTCAAAGGAACTAGCTATGTCTGTGTGTTATGTGTCTACTTGGGAAACCATTTGGTTTAGTATGAAGGCCCTCACCCACCAACCTAGTTGGTTGCATGCTTCATCATCGGGCCCCACCCGAGGCACCGAATGCGACTCAGGTGTGCTGCGACGCCAGATTAATGCGGAGCGGGTTTTTTGGAAGGTGAGTGTACTGTGCAGGTGTGTTGCGTGATATTTTAAAACTCTGTCTTTGGGGTCCCTAAAGGTTACTTAGTAATCTGGCATCGCAGCACACCGGAGGTGCACTCGGTGCCTCGGGTGGGGCCCGATGATGACGCATGCCACCTACGAGGTTGGTGGGTGAGGGCCATCATACTAAACCAAATGGTTTCCCATGTAGACACATAGCACACAGACACAGCTAGTTCTCTTTGATTTACCATTAAAGTGCATGCAACATTAAAAATTCTTTATATGGGGAGGAGCTTCGCTGCCAACCAAGATGGCCGCGTGAGCTCGGAGCTCCGAAGACCTCCCGATCTCCCGCAATAATCCTGCTGTCTATCCTGTCCCACGATGGTGGGTATCGGTTGCTGAGCCGGGCCCGATGCGGCACCCGCAATCGGATTGAAAATCGGACACTCCTGACTCGAGTTGTGTCGATGTTCGCGGAGGCGCCTCAGCGTAGTTGATGCCTGGGTGGCTTGCAGCGGTGTCCCCACGGAGCTCCTCCTGGCCAGCGGCCCTCACGCCCGAGGGACGTTCCTGAGTGCCGATCGCCTTGCTGGCGGCTTTCGATTCTGAACATTGCACTTTGCCTTGTGTGCATCGGGAGAACTCAGCTGGACTTCTTCGCCCCTGGTGTCCCATCCCCCCCTGTCCCGTGGCTGCCAACATGGCGGGCAAGGGTGGCTCGGATGTGGGCAAGACGCAACGGCTCAATCGGAGGCCGACCCAATCCCAGTCTACTATTCCCGAGCGCTTTTCCCAGTCTAAGGGATCGCCGGTGCAGGCGGTACATTCAAAAGACCCGAGACGGGATGAATCACCGGACGACTCCGACATAACGCTCAGGGACGTCATGGGAGCGATATCGGGGGTGAAGATGGAGATGCACTCGCTTCGTGAGGAGCTGTCCAGCAAGGTCGATTCCCTGAAAATCGACCTGAACCTTATCAGGACGGACCTTGGGAAGACAAACGACCGGGTAAAATCTTTGGACCTCAAAACTTCCAGCCTGGTCACGGATGTCTCGGACATACAGACGGAGGTGCGCGCCTTGAAACAGGCTAATGGCGTACTGGCGCGACGGCTGGACGAGTTCGAAGGCCGCGCGCGTCGCCAGAACGTCCGTATCACCGGAGTGCCGGAGAAAGCCGAGGAGGACTCTGCTGAACTTTTTGTGGAAGATTTGGTGGTCAAGAACTTACAACCGGGAGGCCTGAGTAAGTTCTTCTCGGTGGAGAGGGCCCACAGGATTCCCGGTGGGCCGCCCAAGTCGGGTGCGACCCCGCGCCCCATCATTGCGCGGCTCCTTAACTATAGAGACAGGGATGCTATCCTACAGGCATCGAGGACGATGGGCCCGCTCCACTTCCAGAACTCAGAAGTGAACTTTTTTCCGGACTTCACTCAGGCTGTTCAGAAACAGCGGCAGAGCTTCGCAGGAGTGAAACGGAGACTCAGGGACATGGGCCTGCGGTACTCTATGCTGTACCCTGCTAAGCTTCGCGTTGAGCGCGACCACCGGACCTTCTTTTTTGAATTCCCTGAGGATGCGGGACACTGGCTCGACACCCTGCCCCAGGAACGACCTGGAGCTACCGACCAGACGGAGGACGCCACCGGAGGTGCTGCTGCACAGGAGTGACTTTCTGCTCATTTGTCTCCCGAGACGCGGGACGCCGTGAGGTGCTTCGACTTTTGACAATTGTTGTACATATTGACTCATTCTGCTATTGATATGGGGGGTGACGGGAGGGGATGGGATGCCTCCTTTCTCCTTCGTGGACTTTCTGTAGGTTAGTTTTGGGGGCGACAGGCACACTGCTAGTTGGGGTGGATCTTAATTTGATGCAGGGGTGCAGGGTGGGGGGTAGTTGGGATGTGTGGTCTTGTTTTTTCTCCATTTTCCTTTCTTGGCTGAGGTATTCCTACTGTGTAGTATTGTTGCACTGGGTACTGAAATGGGGGGTTGGGGGAGGGTCGCGAATGGTCCTTGACGATGGGGGGTAAACTGCTTCATTTGCTTAGCTGGAATGTTAACGGGTTGGGGGATCGTATCAAGAGAGGTGTAGTGTTGCAAATGCTTAAACGGTGTTCTCCTGATGTAGTACTATTGCAAGAGACCCACTTGGTGGGTCACGCATGCAAGGCCCTGGACAGACGGGGTTACAAAATGGTGGCTCACGCAGGTTTCTCCTCGGGCTCCAGGGGGGTGGGCATCATGGTACGTGCGTCCCTCCCGTTGGAGGTGGAGTCTGTGCTGACTGATGATAGAGGCAGATATGTGGCTTTGGTGGGTAGGTGGGAGGGCCGCACGCTGGTTTTGGTTTCGGTTTACGTCCCCCCGGGGTTGCAGGAGACTACGTTCAGGGATTTGGGAGGCGCCATCTTAGGACTCCCCGAAGGCCTGGTGCTGGTGGGTGGGGACTTCAATTGTGTTGTCTCAGGGGAACTGGACCGCTTTCCTCCCAGGGATCTTCGCCCTTCCCAATCCTGGATGTCTGATTTTGTATGTTCCATGGGGATGGTTGACTGTTGGCGTCTGCTCCACCCTACACAGCGACAGTACTCCTTTCTCTCGGGCGCACATGGTAGCTTCTCCAGGTTGGACTACGTCCTGGCGCCGGCGGCCCAGGCGCAGTCCGTTTCCTCCGCACGCCTCCTGGCCCGAGGTATTTCAGATCACTCTCCGGTCTGGATCTCCCTCGACTTCCAGGTTCCGGCATCCTCGCGGGTCGCCCCTATTAACCCGTGGTACTTTCGCGATCCGAAAACCCGTTCTCTCCTGGTCAAGGCTATGGATCGATATTTCGTGGAGAACACTGGATCTGTGACTTCGGCCGTCTCCTTGTGGGAGGCCTTTAAAACCGTGCTTCGTGGTGAGGCTTTCTCACTGATTGCTGAAGCGCTCCGCCGCCGCGATGAAAACGTGGTAAGGTTGGAATCTGAGCTCGCGGACCTTAGTGCCCAGCTGGAGCTTGGCTCGTCGCCTGAATTGGTCCATGCCCTCTCTCTTAAGCAGTCTGAACTTCGGGCCACCGCTACTGATGCAGCAAAGGCCTTGAGCAGGGAACAGCAGGGACGGATTTATGATGCCGGCGATAAGGCTGGTAAGCTCTTGGCCTGGCTCGATAAGCGGGCATTGGCGTCTCGGGTAGTCCCGGAATTAGTGGGTGCGGACGGCATAACCTTGACGGACCCGGCGGCTATAGCTGAGTCCTTCGCTGACTATTTTGAGCAGGTGTATACCTCCGCAACCTCTCTCCCGGTGTCCGCGTCAGTCGCCTACTTGGACGATATTGACCTTCCTTGCTTATCTGACCCTGAACGGGAGGATATGGACCGAGACCTGTCGGACGATGAGATCGCCCTGGCGATTCGCTCGCTGCGATCGGGTAAAGCACCGGGCCCGAATGGAATCCCGGTGGAACTGTATAAGCTCAGGGCTGACGCGCTGGCTGCACCGTTGCGTAAGATGTTTCTTGAGGCCCGTGTGCAGGGAGAACTTCCACCCGACCAGAGGCTAGCCACCATAGTGGTAATCCACAAGGAAGGTAAGCCGCGGGACCTGCCCCGATCGTACAGACCCATTTCATTGTTGAACGCTGAACCCAAGATCTTGGCTAAAGTGTTGGCCAACCGGCTGGTGGGCGTGATCTCGGACTTGGTGCACCCTGACCAGTCCGGGTTCATCCCGCACCGGAACACGGCGCTTAACCTGAGGAGGCTCCACGCAGCTTTGGCACGTGCTCACTTGCTTCGCGATCCGGCGGTGGTGGCTTCCCTTGACGCTACTATGGCCTTTGACTCCCTCGAATGGGATTACTTGTGGGCAGTCCTAGCTAAGCTGGGCTTCGGGCCTTCATACATTGGATGGGTCCGACTGCTGTACTCTGCTCCGCTGGCCAACGTGGCCGTCAACGGCAGACTTTCGGCATCTTTTGCGCTACACAGAGGTACCAGACAAGGCTGCCCGCTCTCTCCACTTCTGTTTGCGCTGGCACTGGAACCCCTGGCGGCTAAGATTAGAATGCACCCAGATGTTTCCGGGATTGCGTGGTCGCCTGGCTTTGAGGATCGAGTGTCGCTGTACGCGGACGACATCCTCCTTTACCTTACCTCTCCTTGTCGATCGCTTATTGTGGTTTTTGACCTGCTGGGAGTCTTCGGGTCGTTTTCGGGGTTGGTCATCAACTGGTCCAAATCCTACCTATACACGATATGTGGGGACACCCCGCGCCTCCCCCGTGGGTGCTCAATCCAGGTGGCCGAGCAGGGCTTCCGGTACTTGGGCATCTACGTGTCGCTTGACCCCCGGGCCCGATACGCGCGCAACCTCCTGCCACCGCTGGAGCGCCTACGGAGAGATGTTGCATTGTGGAAGAAACTGCCCATCTCTTTGATGGGCAGGGCAGCCCTGTTTAAGATGATGGCGCTACCCCGCTTCCTGTACGCCCTGCAGAATTCACAGGACCCGATCCCTGCTAAGTACTTCGGCGAGATTGAATCCTTGCAACGGGCACTGCTGTGGGACGGTCGGCCGAGAATATCGTTGTCTAAATTGACCATCCCTAGCTACGACGGTGGCATTGCGCTGCCGGATATGCGGAGGTACTATTGGGCGTCCCAGCTCGCGGCGGTCAACCACGGCTTCTATGGTCCGGCGGTTAGTCCGGGCTACGCTATGGACCGGTGGTTAGTGGGCGATGGCAACTACTATAGGGCTCTTTACTCCAAGTCACTGGATCATCGGTTGACGGGCCCCGCCAATAACATGGTGCACGTGTGGCGTACGGTGACAGACACTCTCGGTTGGAAGGATAGGGTCACACTAGCCACTCCCCTGTACGATTCCGACGTGCTGGGGAAGCTGTGGAAGACCAAAGGCTTTGATCGGTGGGACACCATCGGTATATCTAAAGTTGGTGACATGGTAGTGCGGGGCGGCATTAAAACATTTGCTTCGCTGCAGCAGGAGTACCAGCTGGCACCGACGGAATTTTTCCGGCACGCCCAGCTAAGCCATGCCCTCTCCCCTCACGTCGCAAACGGCGAAGCCATCCCCGAGTCTTCGCCCCTGGAGGATCGGGTGCTGGACGGCCACATGCCAGACGGCGCCATTTCCCTGACTTATAAGAAGCTGATCAACGTGAGGGTGGATTTGCTTGAGCGATTGCGGACGCACTGGGTGAATGATGGTATAGAGATGGATGACGAGGAATGGCAGTCGGCGGCTTCGTCCCCCAGGGAGGTGGCAATATCGGCGCGGTTCCGCTTGGTCCAGCTGAAAATTCTCCACAGGGTGTATGTTACCGGCCCCAGGCTCATCCACATGGGGCTTTCTACGGATGGCCTGTGTCGGCGGGGTTGCGGTTCACTCGCCACCTTCCTACACATTATCTGGGAGTGTCCCGGTGTGGCCCGGTACTGGATGCGTGTGCATGAGGTGATGGAGGAGGTGACGGGCGTGGCCCTGCCAGCAGAGGCGCGACGTTGCCTCCTCAACGTATGGTGCCCGAATGACTACAGTGTGGCCCAAACCCGGTGGGTGACTTTGGGGAATATGGTGGCCAAGAGGGACATTGCCCAGAAGTGGGGCGCGCCTGCTCCCCCGTCCCTCAGTCGTTGGATGGAAGGTATGGACTGGTGTATGGTGAGAGAGAAGACGGTGTATGTTACCAGGGGCAAGCCGAAAATGTGGAGGGCCGTGTGGGGAGCCTGGAACTCTTATCGGGGTGACTTGTGTGAACCCCCGCTTGAGCCTGAGGTGGACGCCTCACCCTCCCCTTAGAGAACTACCCTTCCCGTACTTCTGGCTGTGACATCCTGTACCGTTTACCCCCCCCAGCTCATCGTGTTACATCTTGTGCTGATCTGGATGTGTGGCCCCTGACCCCCCCCCCCCAAAGTGCCCTCACGTTAGGTCTGTGCTGTCCTCGGCCATTTCTCTCTTTCTTTCTCTGTTCCTTACCTATTGATGCTTCGGCACCTAGTTCTTTAGTGGCCTCTTGGGGCCCTACTCCTCTAAGTTTATTTAATAGTTCTCTATTACAAAATTAAACCTGATTAATCCTAGGTGCTGTTTTGTACATGACTTATATGCCACTTCAATGCTGCCTGGCCTCCGGGATGTATGGCTGAATAGCGGTGTACTTTGTTGGTCAATAAAGGTTTTTCAAAAAAAAAAAAAAAAAAAAAAAAAAATTCTTTATAGCAATACCACTTTATGTGGCACAAAATGGGGCCAATAAAATACAGTTTTTTTAATGATGTACATAAAGTTCCTCATTTTGATTTAAACCATATGGAGTCAATTTACGGAATTCCAAATCATATTGAGACTCTCGTTGTCTCAATTTGTGTTCACAGTCGCCACCTCGTTCATGTTGTTTAATCGATTCAATTCCAAAGAATTTGTGTTTTTTCCAATTGCCTTCATGATTTCTTTCCACGAGCCTCATTATCGCATTACTGCGGTCCTTGTTTATTATGGCCCTTACATGTTCAAGAATTCTTTTTTTTAGTTCACAAATTGTGATTCCGACATATTTAAGTCCACACAGGTATATTATTATATGTACCACATATTGGCTCTTGCATGTTATGTATTGTTTGATCTTCTAGTTTTTGTTAGTCACTTTTTTTATTTGTTTGTTATTTTTGGCTATTTGGCATACTTTGCAAGTATTACACTTAATAAAGAGCAAATGTTTAATCCAATTTTTTTTCTTTTTTTGGAAGTGGCTATGCACTCGATTATCTTTTAGGTTTATGGCTCTCCTGAAAGTAATATTGGGGTGGTTGCCCATTAGTTTAGCTGCAGTGTCATCTAGTTTTAATATGTTCCAATTCTTGATCAATATCTTTCGACTTCCTTTCGCTTCAGCTGGAAATGTAGTAAATGTACAAATGACATTTTTTTCTGAATTTGTATTTCGCTTCCTTTTGTAATATGTCAATTATGGTTTACTTTTGCACTTTGTTGAGGCCACCCTTGTTTGTAGCTTCGTTTTTTTAATCAGTGAGTTGTTTATTTGGTAAGTTTTTTGAGTTCTTCATCTTGGGAACATATTCTGCGAATCTGCAAAGATTCACCTTAAGGATTCGCAGAATATGATCCCAAGATGAAGAACTCAAAAAACATACCGGAGAAACAACTCAAAGGTGCAGGTATTATGATGTTCAACACCTTCAGATCGTGATTATTTTTAGCAAATAGTATCTTTTTGACAACAGTTGCATCGAATGTACACAGTTCTTAGTAGATACTTTTTGATATACAGCCCCCCTTCCCATTATAAATACAGTCTCGGGGATGGGCTCCTCAGAACTTATAGTTTATAAATGCGGCCAGGTCACCATTTGTTATAGATCCCACAAGAGTCTTGGAGGTTTGCAGCATTTATTTGGATTTGCTTTCTTTTTGTAGCCCCGGGGGTCCCTCTGGGTCTCCCCATGGTGCCTATGGGGTCAGGTATCAACCTTTTTCTGCCATATATCTTTATTTTAATTTTTACTTCAAGACCCCCGACATAGTCATCATGATGTAGTAACCCACGATGTACTTACAGGAGATGTAATGCCATACAAACATCATGGAATGCTCTGTTAAAGCGCTAACAGTTACAATTCTATTGTCAGTGGTGCACACACTTTTAAGCAACTCATGATGGTACTTAACGTCACCTAGTAGGGGAGCGATGGACATTGAATGATGTTACCTAATGAATTTAGAAATCAGAAGATTCTTGAGGAACATGATGATGTAACGCTTATTTCATAAGGGTTTTGTGGGAACTTGGAAGGGATAAAAATAAGATGAATAGTTGTGTAGACTGTTCAATGGTTTTTCTCTCGAGCTTTCATAGGCCCCAAGAAGCATTATCTTAGATGAGTTGTATTACGCCTGCTGTTTAACCTAATTCAAGGAATATTAACCAGGTCTTGCTTTTATTACAAATGCAGAATATTTTTTTTAATGAATTAGAAGTGGTGTTAGCAGTGTAAGTTTTTTCCATCATTTAATGCATTTCTCGTGCAGCGTGAGTGTGATAGTTTACACGTCCACGACTTTGGGCAAAAAACAAATGCATTTACTTTACTTAAATCCCCCCGAAAAAATTCCAATAGTTGGATACACTATGCTTTGTTTGGACTCTCTTTCACTTCACCCTTTTGTGGAAATGATTTAATTCGTTTAATATAGGTTCATCATTAAACATATGTACAGATTTGGTGCAAAGTGTGCCTTAGTTTAGGTTCCCTATTAATCATTTGTACTGCTTTTTATTTTTACTTAGTGTGTCTTAAAGCTTGATGTTTTTTACTTCACAAAGGTCAAACATATTATGTGCTTTTTTCTTTGGCTATCCGTTTTATTTCAAGTATGACTTTTCAGTGACATATTGTCAAAATCTCTATTTTAATTGGTATTCTGCTTTGGGTGACCAGATCCTAAATCAAACTTAAAATCAAACACAGAAGTAGAACTGCAGCAGCCCCAAGAGGCATAGAATCACTCAGTAGATATGCTGAAAATCACTACTGTCCTAGCAAATCCGAGATGCCTGATTACCCTACATCTGGCCTTCCTTATGGTTCCAAACTTTTTATTAAAGTTTCATGGTATGCATATACCTCACCTATATCCAACAGCTCCCCTTTCTTATGAAATGGATAATGCTTTTGGCACATCACACTTCCATCTATTACTTATAGCACATCAAGTTGGCATGGTGGTGTTTTTTTAAGGTTTCTGCTTTTGTGGTAAATGTTATGTCATGTCATTTCATGTAATGGTATAGGTTCATTTTAAGTGCTTGTATGAAGAGAAATCATCATGGCCAAATTAGAAAAGAGGCCAGATCCTAGTTACACGGCTTAGGGCATTATTATGAGTACGTTGTTCCATATGACCACTATACTCTCAGTGGAGGTCCGACCTCCACCACACTGCCGGCCTGCGCGCAGTATTATAAGTGTGGTGGTCAGATTACCACAGGACTGCTGAGTCTGCCGGGGATCCAGGATCCTGCGGCAGTTGTGCAATGGTCAGGTAGATGTAATATGCTGGTGGTGCTGCTGTGGCACAGCTGAGCATATTAAAAGTTGGCTTTTCCACTCTCACAACTGGCAGCATACAGGGATGATATCTTACTCTTTATCTCCAAACCCGATGACTCTATCCCTGCATTCTTAGCTGAGGTACATGAATATTCTAATATCTCGGGGTATCAATTAAATAAAAACAAATGTGCGATTCTCCCTTTAACTAAATACACTTTTAAATCAGACTTTAGTGCCTCCAATTTTGCTTGGAGTTCTACTCACATTAAATATTTGGGTTTGCACGTTACCTCTTCCATTTCAGCCACAGTATCGTTGTGCATGACTAAATGTATTCAGAAGATCTCGGATCTGACTGCCAGGTTGCATCCTCTTTATTTATCTTGGTGGGGTCGCCTTGATACCATAAAGATGATGTTGTCTCCTATAATCATGTATACTATTATCTAATATTCCGGTTCCCATTTCCACAATATTCTTTAAAAAGATTAACTCCGTTCTTTCTTCCTTTTTATGGAACAATAAGAAGGCCCGAATGTCTCTTCTTAGACTAATACGTCCTAAGTCGGATGGTGGAGTTAATTTTCCAGATTTCCCAGCTTATCAAAAGGCATTCCTTCCTCGTCAGGCTTCCATTTGGCTACAAGATCCTGCAAAGGACTGTCCTTTATGGATCACAATCGAACGTCTCTTTCTCTCTCTTTTCTCCTTCGCTGAATATCTTTCTTTCTCGCGCAAACCACAAGCATTATCCACACCCATAATCAAACTAACTTCTAAACTGCTTTTATCTTCTTCTTCTCCTACTTGTCATACTGTCGATAACTTTCTAAATTCCACCATTTGGCACAATAAAAATTTACTTATCAAAAACAAACCTTTTTATTGGAAAACCTGGCATCAGAGGGGGCTACTTTGGATACATCAGTTATTCACACATTCACAATTTTTATCTTTCTCATCACTTCATCAACTATTCCATTTACCCAATTCCTTTCTTCACAAATACCTTCTCCTTAAAGAAGCAACTATAGCTACATATACCCAGCTGTCTACTACACCCTCATCTCCCACTATGTCTAATTCTGTGACACAATTACACAATTTTCTGAAAACTATGTCCAAGGCTTCCATCATATATAAATATCTCCATAATACTACTGATGACACGGTTCATCCAAAAACTAAGACGGAGAAGTTGTGGGAATGCGACCTGACCGCTTCCTGGTCAATATCCTTGTGGAATAAAATATGGCTTAAAATTTGGAAATCCTCCGGAGCAGATAATATAACACAGACACTGTTTTTTCTTTACAACAGACTTCACACCACATGATTTAAGTAAAATATTTACTACAATATCAGACGTTTGTTGGACATGTTCCTCTCCGAATGCAGACTTGTTCCACGTGTTATTTGTTTGTCCCCATGTACATCGTTTTTGGAAACAAGTATGGTCCCAAATTAACATGATTTTTCAAACTCAAATTCCTTTTTCTTTTATCCACGTCTTTTTTAGGAAGTCTCTCCTCCTGTTGGGAAACTACTACGACTAATGTTAAAATCGATGACTTGTTAGTAGTAGTTGCTTTCCAACAAATCACAGCCAATTGGAAAGACTTTTCTAAGATCTCTTTCAGAGCTTGGTGGTATAATGTTTGCCACAACCACAGATTGGACACTTATTTTGTTAATCCCCTGCACATGGCAACTAAACGATTAGATTTATGGTTGCCTATTACGACATACCTTGATGTCTGCGCTAGTCGTTCTTTCCAACTACAGCCCAGTCAGCAAGAAGTCTCGAAACCTCCTTGAGTTCCCTATATGTTCTTCCCTTCTTTAATACCTTATTGCTTTTCCTTATAACCGAGATATGTTATGTTCCTTATTATATTTTGTGCCCATTTCATGTAATATTATTGCAGTACTTTTTTGGATGCTTTTTATGTATGATTTGTATTTGAATTTTGTATTTTGTATTGACAGCCTTATTCTCAATAAAATTTTCTTTTGAACTTAAAAAAAAGTTGGCTTTTCACAGCCCCGTTCATGGTGTTGAGTCTGTCATGAAAAGGTTGGAGGAGAGGCAATACCTGCCGCTCCTGGTCCTAGGGGTGCATGCGGAGGGCATATATAGTGCACCCCCAGTTCCTTCACGGTCTGATATGCATGCCGCACAGTGCACAAAGGTGTAGTTGGTGCTCCGTTGGCATCGGTCTGCATGTTGGGCTCTTCGATTAGCCTAACAGCAACAGCCTTCAGAAAGCCACAGCACCACCAGTCAGACCAGAATTGAACTCCTAATCAGGCGGCCAAGCGTACAACTGCTTTGGCAGTCCTATAGCAGACAGTGTTTTGGTGGCGCCACTGTAGGACCGCCAAAGTTGTAACAAAACCCTAAGTATCAATGTTGATTTGAATAATTACATATTTTTAGGTTACGATGTAAAGAAGTTAACATTGAGAGGGAGTGAAGCTGATATTGTACAGATTTCAGCTCCACCTGGCAGTGGCAAGCACACAAAAGGTCTGTCCAACTCGTCTAGACCTACAACATTTTTCTTTGGTAAGCAAAAGGGATGACGAGGATCACCTGAAATTCATTTCTATGATTTCAAATGGATTTAGCATAAAAAATATACTTTCACAGATAGATCTTGTTTTGAACCATGATCATAAACTATGTTGCTTTTAAAATGTTTGTAAAGTGACTTGATTCTATAGCAATATGTTTGCAAAAAAAACTGGAGTTCAATATTAATGTGTGGCGCAGGAGCAGCCTATTTTCTCCAAAAATCTTGCTTTATAACTAAACTACATTAAATATTGTGGGGTTATTTACAAGCTCCTTGTGCTGCCGGTTTGTCACTATTTATGTGATAAAAAGTGACGCACTGGCAGCACAAGAGGCTTGTAAATAAGCCCCTGTACTCTTTGAGCAAGAGGCCTCAGCCAAAAGCTTTATTAAGAAAACTCTAAAAAGTTCTTGACCTTCAGTTAGGTTCTCACTGTGGCCCATAATCTCTTTGTGTATCGTTCTAAGTTCTTGATGTTGGTTTCTTATTTGTTGATGTCTAGTGAAGACAAATCTGGGGCATAATCTTGGACCCCAGAATCATTCCTAAGCACCATCTTTGTTTCCACAAACTTTGATGAATCAACCGTGTTTTTTGTTGCAATTATTTATTGGTTCTACAGGAGTTATAATACACGTACAAACAATGTAAGAATTATCAGTATACATTGATTTGAAACAGTGATTGCCAGAACATACATAATAACGTAGATCAAAAACAGAAGACATTAAAGCGTGTCCAAAGTGTCGTGTCCACAGTGTTTATCATGCAAGTCTCAATTCAGATGGAAAAAGTTTAAAGGAGAGGAAAAGAAGATGTCCCTACATTCTATTGTGCACCCCAGGAGCCATCAAGTGGTCCAGTGTCGCCCCTTTCAATTGGTGCAGGGTGAAACAAAAGGATTGTAAGATCCATATATGTATTCTGATATCGGGTCACAAGAAGAGATATAGCAGTCCCAAAGGTCTGGTCAGTGATGAGCTAACATGTAATTCGCACAAAGATCGAACCAAGGTGGGGGGACAGAGGGGAAAGGTAGGTGGGGCTATGTAGAGTGGGAAGTCATCTGCAATAAGAGAAGGGATTGCTGTGTACACAACACATGAAACTCACCAATAGGACATGGGGGTGTGGCTATCTAAGGATACTCCAACCATAGTAAGAGTAAATCAAAGCAACAAAGCAAAACAAGACAAGTCCTATCCTAAAGCTCACAGAGACTTCAACACAATTGTGTTGGCCAGGGGGTGGCCAATCAATGGTGGCCAGATGTTAAGAAAGATGTCTAGTTTATCTTGTAGTCTGTAGATAAGGCACTTGTTGGCGGATGTCTTATAGATTTCTCGCAACCAAACTCTGTACTGGGTGAATGTATGACATTGTTCTGCATTCTGTCCATCAATTGTTGTTTTTGCATTTGTCACCCGAGTGGGATGGGTATGCTCAGACGTGAGTCCCATGCTTTCTACACCACTGGAGTCAAGCTATCCTGGCTGAAGACGGCTGATAGCCAGAAACCGGTCCTAGGATGCTTGATTCCGGTCCAGGAAAGACATGGCTCGGGAGTTCGGGCTGGACTGTTCCCATGAGGCACAGGGTCAAGGCTGATTTGCATATGGCCATGTCTGAAATGGGGTGGTGTGAAGTGCAAAAAAAACTATGGATTTAGGCCCAGATATTTGTACTGGGGTGAATGTATGACATTGTTCTGCATTCTGTCCATCAATTGTTTTTGCATCTGTCTCTATTATTGGCTGTGTTGGGTGGGTCAGTCCAATCCAAAATCATATTCTGGGCCAATTTCCTCTTACTCCCTAGAATTATGTGAGTGCTGCAAAGCTCAGTGGGAGTTGTGGGAGGAAATGTTGTGTCTCATCGCCAATTGGAGCATAGATAGACCCCACGGAGACCACTTTTGTACCCAGTCTCAGGATGGCCCATCAAGAAACCCCTAAGCTCTCTTAGAGTGAGGCTGTTTAGAGGGAATACATATAGCTCAGCTGTCACCGAACCCAGACTGAACGCATGTACCAAATGGCTAAAACTGCAATTTAAAATCCATCTTCACCAGAAAATAGGATTTTAAATTGTGAGTCCAGAGACACTAAACTTGAAAAGTCAATCTCACAATTGGGAATTACACTCAAAAGATGTAATAAAGTAAGCCAAATGTTCTCCTATGGGAGATAATGAGCTTTCTGTAGTGAAAGATGATTTATGGAGTTTTCCTCTACCCAGACATCTAAAACCTCGAAATACATGTCCTGTCTTTTGAATACATTGCATCCTGTCCTGTGGGTTATACAGGGCCTACCTTAGGGGTTACTTATATGTATAAAAATGGAAAGTTTAGACCTAGGAAGAGGTTAATCTTGCCAGGTTGAAGTGGAATGGTAAACTGCACATAAAGGTTCTGCAATGGCAGGGGGTTATTTAAGTGGGTGGCACACAGAGTCCCATAGGCCCACTAGTAGCACTTATTGTATAGGCCCTGGGCACATGTAGTGCACTTTAATGGGGACTTATAAGTCAATTAAATATGCCATTTTGATATGAGACAATATTACCATGTTTAGAGGAGAGAACACATGCACTTTAACACTTGTTAGCAGTAGTAAAGTGCTCAGAGTTCTAAGGAAGGGAAGCAAAAACGAAGTCAGCAAAAAGAGGAGGAGGAAAGCTAAACGTTTGGGGTTGAACCTTCAGACAGGGCCATTTTCCAACATTCTGGTATGACATTAATTTGGAATTTTCTCAGTGGGCCCTGTCCTCAAGCTCAGTCACTTTCTATCTAAGACGCCATACATTGAGGGTCCACAATTCAGTCCCATCAATGTGATTTTCCAGCACAGTGAGTCTGAAGTTCCATTCCCTCTACTTTAACAGGGAAATGTCCCATCTCAGAGGGCCGGGTTATGACTTCAGAGGAAATTGTGGCCATTTTGTCATCCACAGATCCGACTCATGCGCCCACCGCCATGATTTCCTTGAGAATAGCCTCTGTGGAGCTGCTGTACTGGCCATTTATTCCCCCTTCACCCGCCTCTCACACTGCCTCAGAGAAAAGGAGTTGCCTGGAGGATTTGCCTGAAGCCATGGTTACGGTAGGTGGATCTGCGTAGGACAATGGCCCTTGTCACAGAGGCAGTGCAGAGAGAAGAGTTACACGATCACTCAAAGGCCCCAATCGAGCTTAAGCATAGGAGAGTCTAGAAGTGCCCTTATAAATGTGGTATCAACTATGTTTGAACAAAAGTCTATCCTCACTTGTATTCTCCTCTATTTGACACCAGTCAGTTTGAACATTTCCACTATACTGCATATAAGTGTCAGTGACTTCAGAATACTTTACAGAGAATGTCCAGTAACAATGAAGCACAGGACATATATACACAAAGATATAACTGCATATTCACATTGTCGTATGTAAATTTGAGGACAGAGAAAAATCAAACCAAAACAATACACTCAACTAAAGGTAAGGGGTTGGGTGATTACATACAAAATGCACTTATAGAATTTGTGAAACATTACCATAACTACCTGATAATGAGGCAGTATAGCACATTCATAAATGTCACAATAGGAGATGCTCAAGTTCATCAGAAATAGAGCATTAGAGTGGGGAAGACAGGAATGGCAGACACACGTAGGAGCAGTGGGGTTGAGGTTGGGGTAGAGTGGGCGGGAGTCGACAGACGATGGGATGGCTAATATTAAATAAAAAAATTATAAAACCATTTATCTTGCGCTCGCCGCCTTGGAGATGCGCAAGTTAGTGGTTTTATTTATTTGTTATTTCATTTTACCCATCCCATCATCTGTTGACATCCCCTCCACCCCTGCCCCACCCCACTGCTCTCAGCTGTGCCGGCCACATCTGGAGGCTAGGCAAAAAGAGGAAGGAGGAAAGGCAAATGGGAGATAAGAGAACTGCTGTCATTAAATTATTGTTGAAGTAAGGCAGAAGGTAGAGGGTGCACTCTCAAACCACAGGGAAAGGTTGAAGTTCCTACATTGAGTTGCCTTTACATCAGTGGGCCACATGTGTCAACCTATTTAGGGAATGCAACATGGATTTTTGATACATGTGGCATATTGTTTTTCAGAACCATGTCATATAAACGTTCATTATTCCAGCTAAATCTCCCTCCTTTCACCAAAGCTCCTATGCATCTTCATTTGGGTTATTTACTGATCATTCTGGCCAAGAGGAGACTCTCGCCATTACTGCTATCTTCTGTTACGCATTACTCAACTTTAGACCTGCTATCTATCTGAACCAGTACACTCCAGCATTCAATATGTATGCTTCCAAACAAACCAATATTAATTTTAATTATAAATTCCAGGCTGACCGTCTGTGAAATGTGCACAAATACGAGTTTGTGTCCAATGTTATTCACCATCATTATTTCTTTACTGAAGTACAAACTATGCTCCCCTTAAAAGACAATATATTGTTATTGCTATTCAATGAATTTATGACAGCAAAAATGAATGACAGAATTCACTAAATGTATCTCATCGGATGACAAAGACAACAAAACTAAAAAGAATAGTCTAAACTGACGGGAAACTAGTATTCAGTATTTTTTATTTACCCATTTAATGCACTTGTATGTTGTATGATGGTAAGCTGGTTAACATTGGGCAACAGATGTACAGTGAATAGTAGCATAAAACAGAATACAATTAACTAAAATCATACTGGTTAATTGCTAGGGTATTATCATAATAGCTTTAGATGCTGGCTCTCTACCCACACAGGTCTGCATTCACAGTGACTGTGACTTAGATTCTATTGATGTGACATGTCTGCTGTTCAGACCAACCTGCTCCAGGCTTCTTGGAAGAGCCTCACTACACAGTCTGTAACCTATGTAAATTTCACTGCCTATTTGTGGTACACTGTGACTCTCAAAATCTGAAACCATAGGATAAGCTTCAAAATGTTTTAGAATTCCTGGGCTCATTTACAGCTCATTTGTGACTAGGAAAGAGCATTTCACCACAATATAGAGTTGTAAATATCGCCCTGCCATGATATCATGACCAGAATGTCGTCCACCACAGTATAGTGAAGGTAAGTATAAATAGGTTAATATATATTTGCTGTACTAAATTTCATACCTTGAAAAAAAAAAAAATATATATATATATATATATATATATATATATATATATATATATCTTCAGGATACATAGATGTAGAGATAAAAATAGTTAATCTATATTTACCTATATAAACTTCCCTTCACAATATTACGCTAATCAATGTTCTGGTCATGATGCTATGACTGGAGAAAGGCGGGATTTTAATCAATTAAAAATTAA
The DNA here is from genome assembly GCF_964263255.1 of Lissotriton vulgaris. Lineage (NCBI taxonomy): Eukaryota > Metazoa > Chordata > Amphibia > Caudata > Salamandridae > Lissotriton > Lissotriton vulgaris. The sequence continues at coordinate 2,038,695,400 of NC_141685.1, read as the reverse complement.
TTTGAAATATGTATTTAATAAATTAATTACTTTATTAATACACATTTACATTATTGTGCTCTAACATTTCATTGTATTATTTCTAATAATAAAATAATTATAAAAACTGCGTACATTAACATTTAACATTAAATATGGTTAATATTTTTTTTTATTTGAATAAACTTTTTTAATTCCCCCCCTGTGTTTTCCCACATGGATATCTCCATCACGTTGGCGGAGGTCTTTGCCTATTTGTAAAAACGTACAAGTAGTAATGTTAACCCCTTCGATGCTCATGACGAGCATGAGGCACAGTGGAGCTGTGCTGATGACGAGCTGAGCTCGTCATGAACAATGGTAGTCATAAAATCACAGCACAGGAGGGGAAAAGCCACAGCAGCCAAGGTGTTAAACTTGTAAATCCTGATATTGTAGATCCAGGGTTTGGAGGCATGCAAGCCTAAAACTAGGATTAACTTTACTACTTTACTACTTGAAAATGGCGCATAGCAAAAAAGTGTACAGCTGCAGTAGTAGATATACACATGAGTAAATCTATTTATGTGTATATTTACCTTTGTGGATAGAGCACCTATAGCTTTAGGGCTGAGTTAGTACATAAAAGGGTGTTGCAGGTGAATGTTCCTAGGCCTGAGGGATGTGAGAGGGTGTGGAGATCCCCTGGGTCGGCACTGTCCGATGCTGTGTTTCTCTCTGAGCTTCGGGGGGGCTATAGTTGAATAATTTGAATTGAATAGAGGGTCAGTTGATTCGTGGACCACTCTCTGGGAGGCATTTAAGGCCTATATGCATGGGGTGTGCATCTCTACGCACGCTGGGATTCTCAAAGAAACATTAGATAGTGATCAGATTGTAAAGCCCGACCCTTCGCACCAGAGACGTCGACTGACACTCCTGATGGAGTTCAGAGAGGCTGCGAAGCATGAGAGGAGCTATTTAAGTAAGTACGCCATTGCGAGCCATTCTGGAGCGGGTGACAGACCTGGCAACACGTGCCGCGGCTGCTGAGACCCACTGCTGAGCGTTTATGTATTACTGGCATACACTCCACGTAATTTCCAGGTCCACCCTACTTCATTTGTTATTGTGTTTATTACATCAGGAAAGATGGAAATGTGATGACTGGAGTGGGCTCGCTGAACCGGGTTGATCAGACAGGATATATGTTATATGCAACCCTGTTGAAATGGACTTTTGATACCTTGTGCACAAGTATGGTATCTTCTGTCATTTTTGGACCACAATTTATGTCTATTTGTTTTTACAAATGTTTCTGATAGCAGTGAATAACCAAGCAATGTTGAATGCCAGATGAAAATGAAAATAAAGATTTAAAAAAACAAAGCGGTGGTCTGTAAACCTCAGCAGGCACCCATCCCTTATGGAATTGTCTACAAACAGATTATTTCCACAATTTATCATGGTCACACTTGTGATCTGGGTGATTAGTCACAAAATTGATAATTAGAGTCGCAGACGTATTCTAATATTCTAGTATTTTTACTTCCTTTATATTCCTTTCATTGCATTTATGTTATACATGTCATGCGTATAAATCACATTATATATACAGATAGTACATACATATAATCAATTAGTAACAACACTGGCACCATCAAAACATACCTCCAATTCTCTATACTCTATCAAATATGGGAAGTAATGGAAGTGCAGTCACTCCTTTTAACCAAAACAATGCAAAAATCATCTTCAGCCCCAATGAGTCAATCATTCAAATACTCGCAAAGATGGTTCATGACAAAAAACAGTTTTTAATGCTTAGAGTTAAAAAGGATGTGATGTCGACACTTTGGTGTTCAATTGCCCACTGGGTCTGCAAAATCATCCGCAGGACTCAGAGTTGTAGAGAAATTAATCCTGTAGATACTGACACAAACAAACTAATCAATACATCCAGTGACCATATGTATCGCCTGCTTACAATAAAACACCCACAAGTGACTGGTACATAATACCATGGATTAGTGCCACTTAACTTCTAAAAACAGAGAGGCACCCAAAGAACCAAAGGAGTAGGGTACCAAAAGACAAGTCTGTCAACAAAGTATTCCCCTTTGGGTGAACGTAGGAGTAAACCACAGTTTTATACTAAACATATACGAACATCTACAATGACATAAACATAATAAGGAGCAATAAATGATTAACATGAATTAGACATACAAAAGATCTTGTACATTTTATTTAAGTAATTTAAAAACAAATTATAAAACAGTACATTGTCAGAAATCAAGATAAAAGTTCATTATAAAATATGGGACAGTGCATAAGGAAAATGATTCCAATTAAAAAGCAGAGAAGGCCATCAGTGTTTCAATAGTTTTTATTAAGTTACTCCAAGTTTGTAAGTTCCACAGTTTTGTAGGAGTTTCTTATCTCTTGTAACCTAAAATTATAATATCCCACATAACCACAATGCTAACTTCTCAGTCGGCTTGACAGCAGATGCCAAAACTTGTGTATAGTGCATGCTGTGGAAGAAAACCTACAGTCAATCCTCCAAGTGCAAGCTGACTATAGATTGACCATCACTCCCAGATAACTGGTTTTACCAGAATCCAAATTAATTAGGATTGTATTCTCTAACAACGTAAGTGAATCAACATAAATCCAACCATTAATCCTCATCGACTCGCATATGAAATCAGTAAAGTGGACACTGCTACTACTTAGAACAGGCACTTACTCAAAGTCAATGCTATCATGTCCGAATAATTTTTCTGGTCCGAGCAGGCAGTTACAACATCAACACGCCAAAACATTATGTGCCTGGTGGGGTACACCAATTCCCTATCACGTGCAAAACTCAAAAACGTGCCTGCCATCTTAATATTTCCTACGAAGATCCAAAAATGCTAATGCTCCAATGTGTTAGCCATCAATAGGACCAAAAGAAGTCAACTAAAATCAGGCTTATGTTACTAATAGAGGTGTAAATGCTCCCTCCAATAGGTAACATAGTCAGCAAACCTGAACCAAGCTTCAGAGGCGGAAAGCCGGGAGCCAACCCTAACGCTTTTTGCACTTTGCACTTTGCACATATTGTTCCTTTGTTTTTAAAGCCTGAATATTGTTTTAATTTTTGACTTGCTATTCTATTCTACTCACCGTAACTCAGCTGAGATAGGTGCTGGGTGGGGAGGTAATTTTGCTGTCCCGGAGACTGCCAGCCAGGCCAATTGAGCCACAATCTTGAGCGTATTTAATGGTAGCGGGCTTGTTCTTTCTCCCCTGACCACATAAATATCCCGCCCTAACGCGAACACGCAGCATTTAGAGACTCCTAAGACGGAAAGCCGGGAGCCAATCCTAACGCTTTTTGCACTTTGCATCTTTGCACATATTGTTCCTTCGTTTTTAAAGCCTGAATATTGTTTTAATTTGTTACTTGCTATTCTATTTTACTCACCATAACTCAGCTGAGATAGGTGCTGGGTGGGGAGGTAATTTCGCTTTCCCGGAGACTGCCGGCCGAAGGAGCCGCCATCTTGGGGGTATTTAATGGTAGCGGGCTAGTTCTTTCTCTCCTGATCACATAAATACCCGAGCTAACGCGAACGCACCACCAGCACACCGAAGGCGCGCCAAAGGCAAGCCCGTCTGCGCCCATCCACTGCCAGTCGGGGCCTGGGGCCAGAACCCCTGCTGGGAAGGGTCCAGCCCATATCTATACCGCCAAACAGCTACACGCACTATGTCCCCCCATCACGGAGCTGTGTAAGCATAGCATAACGTTAGGGAATCAGCGTTATAAATACAGTCATTGCCTTTTTACTATGGAGATGAACTTGGAACTGAGCGGGACCTGCCAGAAGTTAAGTCTTGCCTTGATTAACTGTAGATCCCTGAGGAAACATAAACAAGAAATTCATGATTATTTATTAGACACCCAGCTAGATGTGTTATTTCTTACTGAAACCTGGCAAAATGAGGACTCCACCAGAAATCCTTGAAGCCCTTCCGCATAATTATGGAATTAGCAGAGTGGATCAGAGGGCTAATAGGGGAGGAGGAATTGCCATTATTCATAAGCTAACTATTCGGTGCACTTTAGAGTCCTCCAACATTGAGGATTTTGAAGCAGGCTTCTTTTCTATAATGGTTTTGACCAACTATATTATAAAAGGGTTTCTAATTTATTCGCCGCCTGGGCCCTCCACCCGTTTTGCATCCAGCCTTATTGAGCAGGTAATGCAACCCGCCCTACATTATGAGAAAATGCTATTGTTGGGGGACCTGAATCTGCAATTTGAGGACATGACAAACATCAGAATGCAGGAGATCCATCAAGAACTGGGTGCCCTCCAAATGACTCTACAATTGGGACTCCCTAGGCACCAACTAGGACATTTATTGGACCCGATTTTAATAATAACATTGACTCTGCCTGTAGCGCTCTTGATACACATATTATGAAGGCACTAGATAGTAATGCTCCATGGTCCATAGTCCTCGAGGGTACCTAAGAGACATTTGAAATTTGCACCATGGTAACAGTGAGCTCAGGACAGCGAAATCCCCCTGTAAGCGTCTTGAAAGAGCTTGGAGAAGGGACTTCGCAACTCACAGGAGAACTGAATACAAATTCAGTCTCAAACACTATCACTTCCTCATTAGGAAAGCTACAGCCACTTACTATGTTGACAAGATAGAGACAGCTGAGAGCTCCTTGAAGGAACTCTTCACTATTTTTAAAGAGATCTTGTCACTAGCAAGGACCACTGCTCCTAACAGCAGTTCGGTGGAGTCCTGCAATCGGGTGGCAGACTTCTTTGCGGAAAAGGTAGAAAAGATCTACTCCACCTTCCCAGAGGTAGCACGTAATGAGTGCCCAAGTAGTAATGGGATATCTGACTTAGCAGAGGCGGAATGTCTTTTTGGATTTGTTGCCCCACCATGTGACAATCTCACAGATATAGCCTTAAGCATCAAGTCAGGTTCACCTAGAGACCCCACCACTCCTAAGGTGTAAAGAGGGAGCATAGAGGTATTAGAGCCTTACATCAGACACCTCCTTGAACTATCTTTCGCCTCAGGTACAGTCCCGAAAAGGTGGAAGGAGGCCATTGTCCTCCCCTTACAAAAGAAGCCTAAAATAGCAGAGAAGGTGGTCAATACTCAACTGACAGCTCATATTAATAAACATAGCTTACTCCATCCTACACAATCAGGCTTTTGGGCAACCTATTCTACTGAATGAGCATTGCTCCTATCTACAGAAAATATCCACAAACACATAGATGAGGGACAGACGGTAGCCTTAGTCCTCTTGGACCTTAGTGCAGCTTTCGACACTGTAGCCCACATCACCCTGCTGCAGCGCTTCAAGAAAGGAGGTTTGGCGGGACGAGCCCTGGAATGGCTGAGGTCCTTCTTACACGATCGCAGCTTCCAGGTATACCAGCGACCTCACCACTCCAGGAGTATTAAGTTGGCCCAAGCGATCCCACAGGGCTCTATACTCAGCCACACCCTCTTTAATCTCTACATCACCCTTTGGCAGAGATTATTGAAAAAATTGGCATCAGTGTTGTGTCATACGCTGATGACACGCAACTGGTGGTGTCCCTAACACAAGCGCACAATGAGGCAGCCATCAATTTCTCGACCTGCCTACAAGAAATGGTGTCATGGATGGCAAATAACTGCTTGAAACTTAACGGTATCAAAACTGAAGTGTTAGTGATAGGCAAAACCCCATCAATTTGGTCCTCAGCCTGGTGGCCTCAGACACTGGGACCGACCCCCGACCCTTGCGAACAGGTTGAGAACCTAGGGATGTGGCTGGATACTAAACTACCCTTTGAGGGCCACACCAGGCTGGTGGCTGGGAAATGCTTTGGGGTAATGCGAGGAATTCGGAAGACCCTTGATGTACTTCCTGTTACAGCTAAGAAAACTATGGTCCATGCTTTGGTGACGTCACACTTGGACTAAGGGAACGTTCTCTATCTGGGGGCAAGTAGTAAATGTATGCGAAGATTCCAATGCATTCAGAATGCAGCAGCTCTTCACATTTTAATGCTACCCAAAAGAGCTCCATCTATCTAGGCCCTAGCCTCCCTTCACTGGCTTCTGGTGAGGGAACAAATTCTCTTTAAAGCCCTGTGTGTCAGCCACCGCATCCTATAGAGGAAAGGGCCCACCTATTTGCATGACCTACTCACCCCCTATGTTCCGACCCGCAAGCTCAGGTCAACTAGGATGGGGCTGGTCAGTGTTCCGGCCATCAGAAGAGTAAGCATGGGTGGCAGCTCTTTCCGCTTTCTGGCGGCCAAACATTGGAATAAACTTCCCTTAGGTCTCGGGCTGGAGTCCTCTGACACAATCTTTCGGTAAAATCTCAAGACCTGGCTTTTTCCGTCTTCTAGCCTCCCCGTCTAACTCTTCTATTTCGCTTCCCTGCTCCACTCAGGGTCCGACTTTTTGTTCTAGCGTGGGAACTCACTAGTTAGTGTAACCATGCGTGTTACAAATGTGTTTATTATTATTATATCTACAATAAGTAGAAATGGCGGCCATATTAAAATGAGTTCAGAGGTACATTACAGGCACTGATCAACTATCACATCAATACTTACGGGTAGACGTTAGCTACCTAATTTAAATGAGAGACATATAAACACAACATCCTCAATTGATATGAATAGACAACAACAAAGGAGGTGGACTACCACTGAACAAGATGTATGTAACGTCAGTAAATTAGTGGTATTCCATGCAAACACTGGAAACACAGCATCCATCCCTAGGTGCAGGAACTCCTTGCTACGCTTGTAGTTAATAACTCCTCGGTTCTCCTGCTAGGAGACTTCAATTACTGGCCTGGCGACCCCAGGGAGGATCTGGCATCCAAGGACTTTACGGCCACCCTCCTGTGTCTTAACCTCCAGTCCCATGTTTCTGCCCCCACCCACAATCTTGGCCATATACTGGACCAAGTCTGGTCATCTCAGGACATAGTCTCTCCCCCTAGTATTCTTCCCTGCACATGGTCCGACCATTCTCTTATCTTTTTCTCTATTAATCTTGGCTCCCTTCACAAACCCCCTCGCCCTAAGAATATCTTTGCCCGCAGTTGGAACCGTGTGGATCTGCACTCTCTCTCTCTTTCCCTTGCATCTTCCTCCCCTGACCTTAATGGTCTTCCTCTTGATATCCAGGCCGCTGCAGTCAGCAACTGGCTATCTTCTTCCTGTGACCTAGCTGCCCCTCTCAAGATAGTCAAGGCTATTCGCCCACATGAGGCCCACAGATGGTTTAATTCTGAACTCAAGGTTCTTAAAATGGAACTCAGACGCTCTGAGCGTCTTTGGTGCCATACTTACTGCCCCGACCTCAGGGCTAAATACAAACGTCTGCTGAATGACTATAAGAAAGCCATCCTTGCGTCCAAGACCAAGTACTTCTCTGAGCAGGTCGCATTGTCCGCAAATAAATCCAAAGAGATTTTCTCTCTAGTCAACAACTTGGCCACCTCTGATCGTGTATGCCCCAAGCTCATTCCTTCCCAGGCCCTCTGTTCCTCCTTAAACGACTTCTTTATCGAGAAGATCGTTAAAATAAAATCTAACATTCCTACCACACGTTTTCCCTCTCCTCATCTTGCCCCTTCTGTGTCTAACTCCTCCTTCGATTCCTTCCCGCCTATCTCCTTGGACTCTTTTCTTGCCTTGCTCACTAAAACCAACTCCGGCTCTCCAGCCGATTGTGCTCCTGCTCGCGTGCTGAGAACTCTCTTTACCTCTTGCCCTACCACTCTCCTTTCTCTTCTTAATGACTCCCTTTCTTCTGGCTTGGTTCCTTCTTCATTTAAATCTGTGATTGTCCTTCCCATTCTCAAAAAACCTGGTCTTGATTCTTCTCTTCTTTCTAATTTCAGACCCATTTCTCTCTTACCCTATCTCCCTAAAATTCTCGAAAGCCATGTCACTTCTTGTCTTTCTTCTTACATTGAGCAGAACCATCTCCTTGCTTCCCATCAAGCGGGCTTCCGCTCGGGCCACTCAACGGAGTCAGTGGTGCTTGCGGTTCTTGATGAGCTGAAAGCTAAGGCCGATACCAACTCCCCTCAAGCTCTGATTCTCCTCGATTTGTCCGCTGCGTTCGACACGGTTGATCATACCATCTTACTTGACCGTGTCGGCGCAGTGGGCATTTGGGGCTCTGCTCTCTCCTGGATCACGTCCTTTCTAACAGGACGTTCACAAGCCGTTCACCTCTTTGGCTTCTCCGCTTCTCCCCTTCCGGTGTCCTATGGGATTCCTCAAGGCTCCTCCCTCTCTCCTCTTCTTTTTAATCTCTATATTCGTCCCCTCATTGTTTCTCTTCTTGATCTGGGGGTCTCTGTGTATAATTACGCAGATGACCTCCAGCTCGTTTTCGACCTCTCCTCTTCTTCTCACTCCCTCTCATTTTTTCGTTCCACTCTGGTTTTTATTTCCGGTTGGATGAGCGCCAATCATCTCAAGCTCAATCCAGACAAGACTGAGCTTGTCTTGACTGGTGGCTCATCCAGTCCATGGTCTTCTGCTTTCTGGCCCCCCATCCTTGGTCCCCCTCCTACCCCGGTTTCCTCTGTTAAAACGCTGGGCATCAAGGTCAGCCAGGACCTGTCAATGTATGCACAGATTAGCTCTGTAGTGTCCTCCTGCTTCCTCTCCCTCCGCTTGATCCGAAAAATCTCCCGCTTTTTTTCCCTGGATTCCCTTAAAATTATCATTTCGGCCCTCATCACCTCCCGCCTTGATTATGGAAATAGCTTGTTTGTGGGCATCCCCGCCTACGACACTCGCCGTCTTCAAGCTATCCAGAATCAGGCTGCCCGTCTCATTTTTCATTTTCCCAAAACTCACCATATCACTCCTGTCCTTAAATCACTTCATTGGTTACCTGTTCTGCAGAGATCCCTATTTAAACTAGGGTGCCTAGTTTTCCGGGCTGTTGATAGCTCTGCTCCGGCGTTCATCAATACCTTGATCTCCACTCATACCCCTGCCCATACCCTCCGCTCATCTACTTCCGCCCTCCTCACTGTTCCTCGCTTTCACAAATCCCGCACTGGTGGTACAAGATTTTCTGTGCTGGCCCCCCGGTTCTGGAACTCCCTCCCTCTATCTATGCGCTCAATTCCCATCTTTTCACACTTCCGCAAAGCGCTCAAAACATTCTTGTTTGCCCAGGCCTACACCTGTTAACTTCCTTGGCCCTGTCTGTATCTGTTGTTTAGAGCTCTCAGAGCCAGGAAGCCGCTTGGCCACAGTGCGCTTAACAAATATCTTATTCATTCGTTCATTCATTCATTCATTCATTCAGGTGAACAGCGTATGGAACCTCCACTACAATTTGCTCTCTCCAAATAAATATTCATGTAGTTTGCACCTCAATTTACACATAGTGCACATTGTGGTGAGCTTCTCACACCAGACTCATAATCCACACCTGGTGCTTGTCTTGTTCATATCAATTAGGCCCATGTATGTGGTATTCCTCTTGTGTGAACCTAGGTGAGCACTGTATACGGTCAAACAAGCATAAGATAGAGCATTTCTCAATCCTTCTTCAGGGCAGTGCCTAGAATCAGCCGTGCCCTTCATTCAGAAATGATAGCCTCTCATACAACACTTTGAAAAGAGGCATCTTTCTAAACAATAAAGGACCCCTAAACCGGCTGAACTTGATTGGCACAAAAGTGTGACTGAAAAGTGCATACTTTTGGTAAAGATGTTCTGCACTTACGTCAATTGAAATCATAAAATGTGTATTATTGGAACAAACATATGTGTGGTAATCAAAGAATCAGTCAACAAAGAGGTCCCCAAGCAACTGTAGTATAGTAAGCACAGATAGGCAACTGAAATATACAGTATGTATTTCACATGTTTTTGTGAAACAAAGGAAGTACACAGGTGTCAGAGGTTTAGATCTCGAGAACAGAAGAAGATGCTTTCAGTTGCAACAAGAATGTAAACTTTTCAGCTGAACAAGCTACTCAGCCCTTTCTTTTCTCAAGAGCCAAAATTTGAAATAGAGGCTTTAAGTACATCCACAGTTATCCACAGTTATCAAGAACACAAAAAAACATGGCTGTGACAGTTGCAGCTATACAAAAGCAATGGTTTACGATGACACTTTGCTTCCTTGAATATGTAATTTATTCATGTATATTTCCACACTTCAATCTTGTCATATCAATGAATAATATATCATATGCTGCATTTCAGCCTTAGTTTTCACTCCTGTAAGTGATTAAGTGATCTAACATCACCAATGATGGACATAATCAGAAATCATAACATTCAAATATTTCATGCATTCACTGGATAACTTTTTAAAGTGAAACACACAAAATGTGATGGAGGGCTGCTTGCATTAAATCTAACCACTGACAATAGCTCCAAGTAGCACTCAAACCCATCTTTCTTTTACCCTTTGTGGCTTAGGTACTCACTGTCACTGGAACCAAGCTGTACCTGGCTGTTGAGCTCCATACAGAATCCAAACATAATTTCATTTACTTTTAGTAAATCCTTTCATTCATTTGCAATTATCCATAAATACTTGCATTTCATGACTACCTGGTGCTCATTTACAAACAATATTTATAAAGTGTAAATATTTACATCTAGGCATTAATGAAGAAGCAATTCTCTAGCCAGTGTTAATACAAATAATGTCATTTGTTGAATGGAATCATTCAAGATACAAAATCTCTAGGAAAATAAAAGGCAGGAAATGTGTGTAATGTCTGAATTTGCCATACCTCATTACCTCATACTGATTATAAAGATATTGTTTTAGTCTAAACCACACACACCTGCTCTACAAATTCATTACAAAATGTAAGTGAAGACATCAATAATGGGCCCAAGTCACAAAGGTAAATATACTGAAGCATATTTAATCATACATTCATTTGCTCCTAAAGCAAGGTGAAACTCCACTTTTTGGTATTCACCCAAAAAGATTTACACCTGGGTGTAGGCATATACGTTTGCAGTCCTTCAAATGAAGGGCTGGGGCATCCTACAACAGACTATACAAGTATATTGTTACTGCGTGTAACTTCCACCTGCTGGTGGAGACTTTTGCCACCGAGTTGGAGAGCTCTCATTGGAAAAGCGGTTGGAATATTATAACATGTTATTAATCTTTGAACAATATTTAAAATATTGTAATTATATTACATAGAAATATTACTTCAAATAGGTATTGTTAGTCTGGGAATAATATAATTACATTTTACATCATATTAACTCATTAAATTAATTGTGATTTTAAAAGAAACATTATTTAGTATATCAATTTAGTATATAAAGATTATTTGTTTTAATCATGTTTAGTTACTATTTAGAACACTTACGTAAAATGTTTATAATTAATTAACTTAAAAACAATTTACATTGTTTTAAAACATGTATTATTACATAGTTTCTTTTAAATATTCAATAAATACATCTAGTTTTGATTACTTAAAAATATGTATTTATCATTTTAAATGTTGGAGTAATGTTATTATTTTAACATTAGTTCCCATGAAGTATTATTTTATTGTCTTTGTTTTCTGGTGTATTGCAGTAACAGTGTTTGGCAACTGGAGTGAATTTGAGTGTGCGTTTTTTTAAGTGAATTTGTGAGTTGTAGTTGACTTACTGTTTTGTAGGAGTAGTTTTGAATTAACATGTCTCTTTCAAACCGTTCCTTAAATCTCCCTAACCCCCTTTCATCAAATAGTATCTATTCAGCATTTTCTCATAATTTCCACTGCTCTCTCTCACATTTACTATTAAAACTCATACCTACATGGGCAGACAACTCAACAAAGAAGATTTAGGAGAGGCAGTGGTCTCCAGCTGTAGGTTTGTGAACTGGAAATTTGTAGTGTGTGAGTATAACCACTGCAGTACTATTGAATTACAACAAAATGAAGTTTATGAATTGAGCTCTTTGGTTCTAGAAAGAAACATGCAAGTCAGATTTGTGTAATTTTGTTAACTGAAGTAACCATATCAAACCTATACACTGTTCGAGGTGTAAAATATGAGAATTTTGCAGCAAATTCAGTTTCAATCTCCCATATTGGTACAGCAGTGTTCTCACTGAAAAAATAGGAATACTGTCCTTGTGCCATTAGATATACTTAAGAACCAAACAACATATTGAAGCAAGTTCTTTAAAGTCAAGTTCTTTAAAGTGTTCCTTTCTCAGTCACTAGTCATCTAGGTTTGAATAAAAGGTGTATAACACTTGAACAGCCTCGCCTGGGCCCAGAGTCTGACACTTCCGCCCAGCATGATTTATACTGCAGTGGGTGACTATCCGGTTACCTTGAAACTCATTTGTTACACTCCTAGTGAGTGATTCTATGTTGTCTTTCTTGCTTGCTCGGCTTCTTTGATACTCGATTACAATCCTCAATCTCTTGAGCATACTTTCTGTACACCTCCTTCACAAAGAACACACTTATTGTCAGCCAAATTAGGAACTAAGGGTGTGATTTAGAGTTTGGCAAAAGGGATACTCTGTCCCAAACATGACAGATATCCCGTCTGCTGTATTAAAAGCATATTATATCCTATGGCACTTGTAATATTGCAGACGGGATATCCTCAAGTTTGTGTCAGAGTATCTCATCCGCCAAACTCCACATCAGGCTCTAAATCAATATTAGCACTATCCAGACATAGCTCTTTGGCTGTTTGGCATACATGACTAAACGAAGCCCATCTATTTCACTGTGGATTTAGGGAAACTATTATTTCACATTTATAAATGTGGCCTTCTGTAGCTCAATCATTAATCCAAAAAACGTATCACATTCTGACAGTCCTGAATCCGAAACTTGTGGAATTAGGAAACTCTCAGTAAGTTCACTCTATGTCAATAATGGTACAGAGAGTATTGCTATAATATATTTAGGCAAGTACTCACTTACCTGTTGGTGTCCTGTGCTTGGACCTCGTTGCTCTTCATTCAGAGTGGGCTCTGACTGGGAACAATTTTCGTGACATTCTTGTCAATTACAGTGGTAATATCTCTTCATTGCTAACACCAGTACAGGCTTCTAATAGATCGGTAACAATTATTTCTGCTCCTCATTCCTGCTATCATAAAGCCTCCAACCTTCAATAACCACCCAATCACAGCAGATGTTGAAGAGATGGTATGAGCCTCATTGAAGCTTCAAATCCTGTAACAGATCAAGAAACGATAAGTCATCTGGATTCTCAACTTCAGGAAGATCTTGCACATATATTTTGAATCCAAACAACATTTCATAAGGTTTGTTTTTCTTTTTTTTAAATCCACGTCAGACTTTTTCACTCTCTCTCCGGGAACTCTGTCGTCTCTTGTTATTTTCTTTCTGGATATTCTCATTTTCTGAAATTGGTATTTATCTTACCTAATAACTTTATACCAGTTTGAATGGAGGTGAAAGACCATACTCTTCCTCATTTCGTTTTAGGACTTCATGCAATAGTGTTATTGAAGGTATGGCATGTGTGGTAGTATATAAAGAACCAATAATACTTACCCACGATTGGCATTACTGTGAATTTGCACCTTTCCGACTGGAAGGAACATATTCATTATTCAGGGTTTACTCTGAAGAGTCCAATGATATGATTTCCTAGCTACCCAGAAGAGATTTCATTTTGTTTAGTTGGGCAATCCCCCATTATTCCATTTACAGTCTCTAGATGAATTTCTGTTGCTTGTTTGTGCGCAGATATCTGAATGGTACCTGTGATTTTAGTCCTTCACTCCTCCAATACAAACTGTCTAAATCGTTTATTTCTGTCAGCTATCTGTCTGTTTTCGCTATAGGAATTCAATCCTTTTCTGGATGTGAAATATATATGGCTAATGTGACCATGTCTGTCCTGGAGAACCTTAGGATACATGCTGTTTCACATGCAATAATCTCCCATGGAACACAATAATATGCTCTAAGACATATGGATTGTAGTAATTTACAGGATATACTCTTGCATGCTTTACAAATAACCCTGCTGCATCTATGTGTTCTAGTTCAATCCACAAATAGAATACATCAGTAGTATACACAGGGTCAGCTCCAATCACCAGCTCAATCTCACCCTCAGTTAATGGGAATGCACCTGCTGTCAAATGGGTGGTAAGGGTGGGGCACACATTTTCTGGTAAGTGTACAGTCTCCAACTCTACCTCCTGCAACAATTCAAAATTCGTTCTAGTGATTTGGTTGGATTTATTTGAATCACTTATGTGAAAACCTTATTCGGACAAGTAGAACACCTTACCTATTATGAAGACCATTATACAATACCTCTGGACATCTTTTATTAGGCTTCTGAGTGGAACTTATTTTGGAGGTCCTGGGTTCTCAGGGGCCAGTGGGGGTCAGACACAGTAGATACCCTTCGCCCTGAAATATGCCATTTTCAGAGAACAGAGGAGCTGGCATGCGTCTCTCGCCCCTCTAGTGAGTTCTATTCTGTTGGTTAGGGAGTGTTAGGATTCAGATGCACGTATCAGAGAATGTCTTATCTGCAGGTGATAATAAAGCAGAGTCCAGCTTTTGGGCCGACAAATCAGAATGCACCCACAAGGGATGGCATTTTACAATTTTATGGTAAATTATTATTCAGTATATGTCTACAAATTAGATGAACCATAATGTTCTTGATTTTCATAAACAACTCAGCAGATAATGTGTCACATGTCCCTATACTATTAGTCTATCTCCTAACTATTATGTCTAAATGTAGTCTTCCATCTAATGTGTGCGGCTGAATCACTTTAATGAGCTTTAATTATGCCAAGCTGTATCTAGTTATGCCGTCATAAGGTCAGCAATCAGAATTAATCCTTTCAGCATCTCAACTCTGCACCCCCCCCTACAACTGAAGATGATATATCTTTACCTCTAATTGTATCTTATAAAGTGAGGAGGGTCACTCGTGCTCGGCCTTAGTTTTGCTACAAAAACGTGCAAAACATGCCCCTTTGTAGAAGCATCCAAAAGTTATGAAAGCAAATGCTACTTCTTCCTTCTGGATTCTAGGACAGGTCTGCACATGGTTATCATTCTTGTAACCGCTGCTAGAGCATGACCCTAGACAATCGGAAAGCTTTCCTCTCTGTTTTGTTAGCTTGAACTGTGAAAAAAACATACTTTTTTAAACAAAAAGAATTGGCGATCAAGAACACACTGTTAATGTTACCATTCGAACAGCTAGTCCACTGTTCCTATGTCCATTACACATATTACATTTTATTGGATGTCATCATGTTTGTATGCGATTATGCCTGTTATGCATGTAACAAACATTATTATTATGCAAAATGTTTGTAGCACATGACACCCCACCACCATGGGGTCACTGGCACGTTTTGCCCCACAGCATGTTTGGCTGCATTTGGCCCTGGAGGGCACAGATGCACACAGTGCTGCCAATTTTTTTGAATTTGGTTTTAGGTGAGTAGCTTGCTTGTATTATATGTACCGGTCCTGACCAACTTTTGAGTCTATGTGGCTCTTGCATGAATGTTTTGTGTATTTTTGGGTTTGCTCCACGTGATTAGTTGCTTATGAAATGAGCTTGGGAATTTAATCATGCTAAACGTCACTTCCTGTGTGAACTCTGTATCACCTAAAGAAGAAAAAGCTGCCAAATACTCAAGGAGGAATTTAAGAGGCTTTTAAAACAATAGAAGAGGATTTGTTATTTAGTGTTAGAAGTAATATTAATTTGTTCAAGGAACGGAACATTGACAACGTACAGTTACTCGTCACACATCATAAAAGTACTGCTGAAGCCATAGAGTGACTCGCATGCAGGAATCTCATAAACAGTTTGTCATGAAGTCTCACCATGAGGAAAGAACACATATTTGCATATAGTCCTAGGTTTGGGAGAATGAGGTTGTGGAAACCTGATGTAATCTTTTGAAGTAGGTAGAGCTAGAAGTTATATTTTAGTGCTTAATCAGTGCTCACTGGAGCGAAGGGACAATGTTAGATACTTCCACTCTGCTGGTCTGAACTTGTGAATTAGAACAAGTAGACAGAACAGATATTGCTGCTGAAAATACAACATCGTGTAACGATACTTACTTAATAATGGCCGCTCCCTAAATGCACTGTTGGCAAAAGTACATGCATTTATCATGGTTTTTTTTTTATCCTATATAGGCCAAAGAGAAAATTCTAAATAAAGAATAACTACTGGCCCTATGCCAATTATTTTCATATATTATGATATTCTAAGAAATGACAGGGCATTGGTGGTGGAGTAGAAAGTCTCAGTCTATTTTGCAAAGGAGTTGGTTCTCTAGAATTGTAAATCGAAACGGAGCACTGATATACAAAGTACTATCAGTTCCAGGATGCATCACGTTGTACAGGTTGGATAACCTTCCTCGTAAACCAATTAATCCAAAGACCACTTTTTATGTTCCATATTCAACACAGTTTATTGTTCGTTTGTCAATGTTCAAACCAAGGTGATTTCAATTTTCAAATGCTTGCATAATGCCCAATCGCCTTTAGTACAGCATGTAAAATCCCTTGCTCCAAGGAAATGAGATAATGTTTAACCCAATGCATTTCAAGCCTTTCTGGCCCTTCGTCAGGGGTTTCTATCTGTAAGATTAAAATCAAATATATTGCCATTAGCATCTTAAACTCGTGTTCACATCACAATTAAACGTTATCAGGTGATTTTTCGTGCCCCGTTGCATGTCATGTTGTACCTCCCATAACCAGCGTTTTCCCGCTATAAGCAAAAAATGCCGTCTACATGAGTTACTTAGATGTTTTCATCCATTATACCCTCTATACTTCTAGCTTTACAATGAGCGGTCTGTACTGCCGATATGCGGCCGATAAACATGTGGTATATTAACGTACCTTTCTTCGCTAGTTAACTACGAACATGACGCTCTGAATCTTCTCCCCCACTTCCTGTTCAAGTCCTTCTCTAGTTTCATCTTTGGTTTTTAACATCTTAATCCCGCCCACATTATTCGCATTTTGTTAACCGCGTCATTCCTCACAGGGTTAAAACCTGCCCTTCTACCAAAACTTCCTCGCCTCATTGTATCCCTTCAAACTCACGTCATACTATAATCCAACCACCTTCGGTCACCATTCTTTGCCCCGCCCTACCCTCTGATGATTTAACGCTACGCTGTTTACGAAATAGATGTTTACACAGCACAAACTAATAGATATGCAAAATGTTTAAACAATATCAAATGAGTGAAACATTTCATGATGCTTCATTATATCCAATGTTACAATATACAGATTTCAAAGTGTGTGTAATTAAAGTTCATGCGTTTTTCATCGTTCTTCGAAATTCCACTTTTTTGCGGGTGCTGAGTCAAGTAGGATGACAGTTCATACAAGAAATTGAGATGGTGACTCGCACACCATTTTTAACAAGTTCATCATGGTTTATTCTCTTATGGAGCTATCCTGGTGAGCGCTTCATCCAAAAAGCGCTAGACATGTAAATCGAAACGGAGCACTGATATACAAAGTACTATCAGTTCCAGGATGCATCACGTTGTACAGGTTGGATAACCTTCCTCGTAAACCAATTAATCCAAAGACCACTTTTTATGTTCCATATTCAACACAGTTTATTGTTCGTTTGTCAATGTTCAAACCAAGGTGATTTCAATTTTCAAATGCTTGCATAATGCCCAATCGCCTTTAGTACAGCATGTAAAATCCCTTGCTCCAAGGAAATGAGATAATGTTTAACCCAATGCATTTCAAGCCTTTCTGGCCCTTCGTCAGGGGTTTCTATCTGTAAGATTAAAATCAAATATATTGCCATTAGCATCTTAAACGCGTGTTCACATCACAATTAAACGTTATCAAGCGATTTTTCGTGCCCCGTTGCATGTCATGTTGTACCTCCCATAACCAGCGTTTTCCCGCTATAAGCAAAAAATGCCGTCTACATGAGTTACTTAGATGTTTTCATACATTATACCCTCTATACTTCTAGCTTTACAATGAGCGGTCTGTACTGCCGATATGCGGCCGATAAACATGTGGTATATTAACGTACCTTTCTTCGCTAGTTAACTACGAACATGACGCTCTGAATCTTCTCCCCCACTTCCTGTTCAAGTCCTTCTCTAGTTTCGTCTTTGGTTTTTAACATCTTAATCCCGCCCACATTATTCGCATTTTGTTAACCGCGTCATTCCTCACAGGGTTAAAACCTGCCCTTCTACCAAAACTTCCTCGCCTCATTGTATCCCTTCAAACTCACGTCATACTATAATCCAACCACCTTCGGTCACCATTCTTTGCCCCGCCCTACCCTCTGATGATTTAACGCTACGCTGTTTACGAAATAGATGTTTACACAGCACAAACTAATAGATATGCAAAATGTTTAAACAATATCAAATGAGTGAAACATTTCATGATGCTTCATTATATCCAATGTTACAATATACAGATTTCAAAGTGTGTGTAATTAAAGTTCATGCGTTTTTCATCGTTCTTCGAAATTCCATGATGTGAACACGAGTTTAAGATGCTAATGGCAATATATTTGAAATGTTTCACTCATTTGATATTGTTTAAACATTTACCATCCTTTCAAAAGCACATAAGCGAGTGCTAGTCTTCATACTAAATTCGGAAGGTGTTATGACCCATTAATTGACTGGTCAGACCACTGTAATGTGTGGTTTAATCTCCAGGAGAAAAAAAACAGAGGGAAGATAAACCTGAGGCCCCCAAACAAAGAAGATGATTGCTAATGACTAGAGCTCTGAGCTACCATTCAAATTGAATGAAGAAAGTTTAAATAAAATGAAATTCAAGGTCAATAGTACAAGTGCAGGCTTCAGGGGCTTGAAAGGGCATTAGTCCTACTCACTGCTAAGTACTGGCTCACTGTGGACAGAGCCTCATCTTACTGCCCTTGAAAAGCGGAAGAATCGATGAGGAATGCAGTGCCCAAAGGAGACAATTTCTAAGGGCCAGAACTCAATGGTGTCATTAACATCTCAATTTCTGAGCCACAGTAATATAGCGGGCTACGGGGGCTTCAAAGGACACCCCCAGGCCACTGCTTAATATTGGCTCCCTGTGGGCGTAGTCCCGCTTTGCTGCCCTTGAAATGTTGGGGATCTGTCAAGAGGCATCATTGTATTGCTATAACCCTGTAACCAACTAGGCACTGCGGTGACAGATGAAGGGCTATGTATTCTGACCCCTTTTAATCACGGTATCCAGATATTTCAACCTTTGGGTATACACACACCCACCCATACATGTATATGTATGTGGGTGTATGTGTACATATAGTTTTCTTGTTATCATGGTCAGTATGCCATTTAGATGGGGAAAGTAAAAAAAACACCTATACCCCACTATAGCACTATAAAAACCAGGTCCTAGTTCAAGTCTGCCATGTTAACGGCATCAATAAACAATTTTGTTGAAAGGCTTTCGTTAGCAGAGAAATATGCTGGGGGCTGGTATTAGCAATACTAGGGTTTCTTTGATCCACAAAAAGAGGTTAACTAGCCCATTAGGAACACTCTGAAACAGAATTCACTTGAGGGCTCAAGCAAATTCTTCCTCCCCAATTGTGCTATTATGTTCTATATTCTAGCAAGATAGCATTAAGAGTAACATCAAAAGGGAGTCACCGTCTAAGTTGGGAAAGGCAGTGGAGATTGGGTTACCGAAAAATTCACTCAATTACATGTTTAACAGGCTGGAGGGTGATAAAGCAGAGGTGAACACTGATGAAACAGGTGAGCTCGATAATAACGTAACTACGACTTCAGCTTAAGGTGCATGGTGTTATTACAGAGTACCTTTCAGGGCTCACCATGGCATCGCCTCTCTTGCCTGTAGGGGATGAACTATGGGGCATATTATCAAGCCTGGGCGATAAAATTATCGCTGTGGCGATGATGGGCTTGAAAATATGCTCTATGGAATTCCAATCGAAGCTCATGTTAGATGTCCTTCACATCTAACATGGGCTTCAATTGGAATTCCATAGAGCATATTATCAAGCCCATTATCGCCACTTTATCGGCAGTTTCCTGACGATGAAGCGGCGATCATTTTATCGCTCAGGCTTGATAATATGCCCCTATATTCCGGCAACAAAAAAATCACTCCTGGAACTAACCAGGCTGATAGCAAATAAAAAAAGTCGGGGAAGTCAAGCATCTGAAGAAAAATGTATGAAAAATGCCCACAAATCTGTTTTCACATCACACTGGCCATAAGAGAAAAATAAAAGACCTGGAAGGGAGCACTTCAGACTATTCACTATTAGAAGATGGCAGCCAAGAAAGGGACGTGTAATAAACAATTAGAAAATATAAATAAGTAAAAGACAGTAAGAGAAGGGGAGGTAATAAACATAATAATGTAACTTCTTTGTTGAGAACTGTTTCCTCTTTTAAAGGAGGACAAAGAGGTCACAAATAAAAGTAGAAAGGAAAATATGAGCCAACGATCAATAAAATATCAAGGTCTGAGTCTTAAAAACGAGAAACCTCCTGATAAAGGTAATTTTGGCACCCCTGCATTCTTATACACAGTTTAGTCGGTGAAAGAGCTGACACTGGGAACACCAGTTCACCTGCAGTTTTACGCCAATTTCACCACCTTTCCTTACTGGAAGAAATAACTACGGATGTAACATGTATCTGATTTGTGTTACCTAAATTCGGAAGGGGAAACTAGCACATCAACAGCTATAGGTCTTAGAACTCTCTCGGGACTCTCTCTCCTCTTTTTGTGTTTAACAGGGGGTTGGGTGGGTATGGAAATGGCGTTAATGATGGGTTCAGGGGCACGCTAGACTCACTGACCACATCGGTATCAGCCCTTCTAGAGGGAGTGAGAGCAATGAATGATTAACACACAGTAACCTGCAATCATAAAAGAGTCTTCTTTAGGCAAGTTTGATTTCTTGGCTAATAACCCCAACAGCGCACATTAAATAAAACTGTCAATTGTAGATCTGCTGAGGGGGCTGTTTAAAGATTTTGCAATTTTTAATTTCTCCATTCTAAGAAGTTCTACGCAGAAAAGAAAGAGAGGTAGCCCAGCCCAGCCTCAGAGGGCCACTGACAGGGCTAAACCCAGGTGCAGCCCCTGCTGTGAGATTGGCACTTTAAAGCTGCCTGGTCTCAGCTGTGCCTGCTCGCCTCCTTTCCCTGTTGCAGAAAGTGTCTGAAAAACTGCTTGGTTTTTGTTAACTCCATTGCCGCTGGGTTAATTTCCCTGGGATGCAGGGGGGAGGGGTGCCGCACGCTGTGCTGATGACGAGCTCAGCTTGTCAGCAGCACAGCGCCACCGTGCTGTATGACGAGCTGAGCTCGTCATGGGCACCCAAGAGGTTAACAGATAGTGGGTAGAAGACCGAGGGGCATATTCACAAGGACTTACCTCTGATTTATAACTACCTTAACACATCAAAAGTGGAGATAGAACTAACACCCCATTCACAAGCTGGTGCAAACAGCAGACATCGTCAGAATTCCCCCAATAACAGCCCCAAAGCGTAACACCATGACAGACACCACCAACTAACGCTAATGAGATGCAGAGTAGGCGTTCCCGTGCAGAAACACACGAAAAAAACAGCAGCACCACTTTCAATACAAACTGACAGATCTGCGAAGCGAACCGAAAACACGAGATAAGCCGTAGCTGCAGGTATTTAACACCTGCCTCAAGATGGTGTAAAGACGGATGACTACCTGCAGTAGGCAACGGAGCCCTGCACACAGCCACGTACCAAAGATAAACGATGCCATGGAGCTACTCTTCATGCAGCTCGGAGCCCAAACAGGGCCACAACACCCACCGCCACCACCACCAGGACCGCCAACACCCCCTGGACCCGGACCTGCCCCACCCCACGGACCAGGACAGAGGCAGCGCAGAGTAAGACAGCGGACCTACCAAAAACACAACACTCACAGACCTAATGCCCGAGGAAGTCATTGCCCATTACAGGCTCAAAAGGACAACCATTCTCTGCATCATGACCCACATTGCCCACAGGCTGACGGTCCCAACACAGCGGAGAACCAACATCCCTCCGCAGACAAAACTGCTGGCTGTGCTGCACCTCTTGGCCTCTGGTATCTTCCAACCAACAACTGCTAGAGTCAGAGGGGTCTCACAGCAAGCCCTGTCAAAGTTCATCACACTTGTCCTGGATACCATCCTCAGCTTCATAACCCTTTATCTTCAATTCCCCAGAACAGGAACAGCTGGAGACAAAGGAAGGCTTCTATGCCATAGCCGGATTCCCGGCCATGTTGGGGCCAATCGACTGCACACATGTCCCACTTGTGCCCTCTGAGGATACTGCACACCACTACCGCAACAAAAAGCACACACATTCCATCAATGTGCAGGCAATAGTGGACCACCGGGGACTCTTCACCAGTGTCGTCGCCAACTACCCAGGCAGTGTGCATGATTCCTTCATCTTTCGACAGTCCATCATCAACCAGCAATTCCAGGATGGTACATATGGAACGAGATTGCTCGTTGGTAAGTACCCAGTCAACACACCACACATCACAATGCCTCCAAAGCACAGTGCACAACTGTGATGATGCACACATAACCAAACCACATTCAACATTTCAAATTACACGAACACCTACTAGACACGACCACAACACCCAAAGGTCATCCTGGCCTACCCCTGCACCCAATACAGACATTTCATGGCACCACAGACACATAGCAGTTGGACGTGTGGAGATGCGTATTGCAGCCATAACAGCTTTGAATCATTGATCTGCCCATATGACCCTACCCCAGTACCCCGCAGGTCACCGTCCCGTGGTGGTGGGCCCATGTGGCCCGCTGTGCATCCAGGGCCACTAGCCCTGTGCGACTCGTGTCATCCCCCTTGTAGTTCTGACATTGCATGTCTGAGTGCCTGATGACTGGTAGTGTAGTTTCCTGCATCAGCTACTCCCTGCAGGCTGGCTAACACTCGCCCCACACAAAGCCAGCACAGGCGTCACTGGATTGGTGGACCTGCCATCACATTCTGCCGAACGAAGTATTGACTCTTTTCTCCCTGCACTGTCACAGGTGATCAAGGATATGCACTCTGCCCTTGGATGATGACACCCCTCCGAGATCCGAACACACCTGCCCAGAGGAAGTACAATGCGGCCCACATACGTACCAGGGACATCGTGGAAAGCACATCTGGCATGTTGAAGTCACGTTTCAGATGCCTGGACGTCACTGGTTAGAAGCTCCTTTGCAGCCCAAACATCGTGTGCAAGCTGGTCGTTGCATGTTGTGTGTTGTACAACATCTGTTTTCGCACCAGGGCCCCATGGATCCCAGTTCCAGAGGTACCGGCTGATGATGGTGGTGATGGGGCAGGTGTCCCACATCCCACTGCAGCAGTGGCAGGAATGGTTATGTTATGTTATGTTAGGCTGAATTTGTAAAGCGCACTGACACCATAAGTTTCCTGGCGCTAAAAATGAGTGCAGAAGATGTGGCAGAGCAGGCTAACCGGACCAAGCGAATAACCAGGTTTTAAAGGTCTTTCTGAAATTCAGTAGGGTACTACTGGTCTTGATCGTCAAGGAGAGGGGATTCCACAGCTTGGGTGCCAAGTGTGCAAATCTGCGACCTCCTAGCTTTTTGAGTTTGATAGTGGGGGTGACAAGTAGGTAAAGGTGAGCCGACCGGAGATTGCGAGCCGGGCAGTGCTTCACAATGGGGGCTTTCAGGAAGTCTGGGCTGTTGCAGTGGAGGGCTTAGAATATAAGACAGCTGTTCTTGAAGGCGGCCCTCTGTTCGATTTGTAGCCAGTGCAGTTTACGCAGCAGGCGTCTAGCTGATTGCCATTTCGGAGTTTTGTAAATTAGTCTTGCTGCCTGATTTTGCACAATTTGAAGGCGGCCGAGCAATGACTGTGGTAGGCCTAGGGAGAGGGAGTTGGAGAAGTCGAGACGGGATAGTACCAGGGAGATCACAACTTGTACCAGCGCCGCGTGCGAGAGCAGGTGGGAGATCTTCTGGATTTTTCACAACTGAAATATGCAGGATGAAATGGTCCGTAGGAATACCTTCATTGACACTTACTTCTCATGAGCACGTCACATTGTGACCGTCCATGTCAATCAAGCGACAGTAGAAAATGTCCAAATGCACTGCATGTGTGAGTAAAACATTTTTGCAGGTCTCAGCTTGTACATTTTGATGTTGCATTTCCCTGCGTTTCAGATGTGGTTTGGCAGGTTGTGCACATTTGCTGAACCAGTTGTGTCCTGTGTTCAAATGTGGTGGGTGTGCTGCTTGACCCGGGAGGTTGTCATTGTCGGAGTGCACTCCTGATTGTGTGCGTATGCTGCACGGTGGGTGTGTCACTCCTGCGGCTCTGATTTGTCTGCCACTGGTCTCTTTTGTGAGGTGTGCCTGTTGGTTCTGTTCTTCCATGGTGCTTGGATGTTATGGTGTACAGCTTGTTCTCTGCAGTTGGCCAGGGTGCATCCGTAGTACTCCGCTGTTTATGATTTTTGTTCGTTGGCAATTTCCATATGCTGTTCTTGTACTATTTTCCCGCATTGCCCATGAGTATTGCTGCCCTTGCGCTGGTTGTCACTGTTTTCTGATCACGGTTTTGCCCATTAAAGATTTTGTTGCGTTGGGGTTTGTGTTTTTATGTCCGTCGAGAGGGTTATTTCGCGGGCATTGTCCGCGGTGTTGGCAAACTATTGATGCTACCGCCATGTTGTGAATTCCACGTTGTCACAGGTTTATCTGCTCGCGATGGGCTGCGATGTTGAAAGTTGCATTACGCTACTCTTGTGGTAGTTATCACACGTTCTTGTGAATATACCCCTCAGTGCTTACGTTTGTTCCAACCAAAAACAAACTAACAAAAAATTATTTGATGCACATGATCTGGAAAAGAAATAAGGATGATCCATTGACAATATAGAAAGGATAGAGTGATAGAAAACGTGTTCACCTTTAAGCCTGCTTAAAAGCGATATAATCAAATAAAGAAAGAGAAGGTGTTATTTTGAGAAATATGCAGAATAAGATCAAGGCTTTGAAAGGGTGACTCCAGAGAGTTTTAGAATATAATACAATTTGATTCAAAAGGACATTAAGATTTACCGGAAAGAAGTGAATATATATTTACACTGTATGATGGGGCAACCCAATAGCTTTCTTTTAATATTTAAGTAAGACAAACTTCTTCTGGAATCAATAACCATTCATTATAGTTTAGAGGTAATTACGGGTGTGATCATATGCTGAGCAGCAGGCACAGAGATCCACCTGGAAAGCCTGTTTGGATCGAACAATTTTGTAGACAAAGCATCATTGTTGGATGGGTGGCAACGAATTGTAAAATTCCCCCATCTTGGAATAGAGTTTTGGTTAAACCTGTTTTATTTATTAAAAGTTCTAACAGCGATCCAGTCTATTACGGACTGATTTCATTAATAGACATGTCAGAAAATACCCATTCAGTTAGGTAGATTTTAGAATAAAAATAAGCTATGGACCACCGCTCTAATGGGAAGTTGCCTGTAGAATGGCTGAAAATAAATCAATTATTTTTTGTTGCTTTGTGGATTTCAGACAGATTTTGACCTGCACTCTTCATTGGAAAACAGTTGGAGGCCGGAACTTATCAGCAGCTTTCTTATATGTGATCCAATTGCTGTATAGTGGTAACTGGGCTCATGTTGAGCTCCCTTTTAACGGGTGACTCTCAAATTCAAACTTTATTTAGAATGTTGATAAGTAGGGTTCGCCTTTTGGGCCCTTTGCTATTAAAGCTTACTCATTGCTGACGTATTATATTTTGTAACCAAGGCATACTCCTCGTCACCTAAGTTGTGCAATGAGCATGTAGGATATGTACCTTTTGAAGATTATTTAGTTCTGAGTGATTTGCCCTATAGCCGAAAGGATCCATCTTATTCTCATTTTCTAAAGCCTTACATAATCGCTCCCCTAAAGTTGTTGTGAACAGGATGGAGAAATACTGCCCTAATCAAAGCCTTTGATCATCTACAAAACATTTGATTAACGTGCCTAAAGGCGGGGGCGTCCCTAGACTTTGAAATTCATTGCCTGATGCGCAAAGAGTCCTATTACTTGAGATTGAGAAGAAGATTGAAAACCTGTCTTTTTAAACAGGCATTACAGGTGTAGTCTCCCTCCTCTTTCTATTACTGTTACCAGTTAGGGCCATGAAACCACAGGGTGTGTGTGCGATTAAGGAACAGAATTAACAACAACAATTTAAAATCAATCACATTATAAAGGAAAACTGACAGCCTACAAAATTGTTATTTATCCAATTAACTAGCAATTAATGTAGATGTAACTAAAGTAATGGTTTGCAAAATAAAGAAGCACAACTTTCAATGGTGGCGGGACAACAGAACATTTGTAAATTAACCTTTCCATCTCCGCAACCGGTTTGTGATTGCCAAGTGCAGAGAACTAGATGGTAAACACAATGCCCTTTTTAAAAACAACCCCAAAGACCACATATTCAAGTTTTTATCCATCAGTAATAATCCACTTCCATATACAACATTAGCATGATTTTTTCTCTTTATCATGATCTCGTAGTTAATTGGTATTTCAATCTTAAAACTGTCTCGACCGCAAGCCCTTTTCTTTTCATTCATTGAATGTACAGCTACCAGGGCAAGGATTTTGTGAATGTTATTCCTAGGCACTGGTAATTGTCAAAATCCAGATTCATGGGATCAACAACCACCAGGATATCAGCACACGGCAGAAGTGGAACGATTCATCTCATCCAGCCAGAAACGATGGTGAAGCTTTGCCCCAAGACGGTACACACAACAAGAGGTTTGCAAACCATTGCATAAAGTGCGGGAAACAGAGACAGGCAAGAAAGCCATCCAGTCATGTGAGCTGGGGGGCGACACTAAACCCACTCTAAATATCTGGTAATATACGGGACACGATGCTGTCTGTGGCAGACAGCTAGGGATTTCAGCAGCAAGACTGCAAAATGGAAAGGGGCGACCAATCGGTTCCCCCGAACGTATGGTCGAGTACCACGATCCCCCCGGGAAGCCATCTTGGGCGGGAGGCGAGTCTCGGCTGGTATGCCCGAAGCGGCGTAGCCGGGGCGCGCCTTTTTCCCGCCCTAGAGTGGGCTGGCCTAGACACCAACACGGCCGGCCACGCCCTTGGAGGCAGGCGGGGGCAGGTTCACGCCCACCCTGAAGACGGATAAAAGGAGCGGAAGCCAGCAAAGCATCCTCTTGTTCCTGTGCTCTGAAGCTGCACCTCCCCACTGCACGTGAGCTCGAGGCGGAACGAAGAGCAATTTTGAGCGTTGTAATCCCTCTTTTTGTCTTACAGATATCCCGTCTGAGAATGCCCAAGAAGGTCGGAAAGCGGGTCGGTACCGATGAGATGCTCCGCATGCTCATGAAGGAGATAGCCGATCTGAAGAGAAAGGTTGAGGCTAAGGACGGGGAGGGAGGACCGAAACGGCCTTTACAGGGAACAATTCCCGGTGGAAAGAGCAAGAGGCCCAGAAGGGGAGCACTTGGGGGGGAGACCCCGGTTCCCGAAGCGCCACGAGAGGAGCCAACCCCGGCGCCAAAGGAGGGGAACCCAATCCCTGTGGTGGTCACCCCTGCGAACAGGGAGGATATGCCCCCCGAGTTAGCGGCGCAATTGGCAGCGTGGTTGGGAAACGATAGCGAGGCGCCACGGCTGACGACGCCCGGGCAGTGATGAGGCAACTGCGGGAATCTAGGGAGGCTGCGAAAACTCCATCTCCTGTTCCCCCGCAGGTCCCAGCGGTTGGAAGTACAGCAGGCCCAAGTTCGGCGACGAGCGTGGGGTCTACTTCAGGTAAGCGGCCATTGCCGATTGCGGGGGGGGACTCTGCACCTTCTCGAAAGGAGAAGATTGCCCAGCACGTCCCACTAGAAGTCAAGGAATTGATTTGGGCGGACAAATATGTAAACATGTTTTCATTGCTTACCGATCATTACGAGATTGAGCATGTAAAGAGTCAAAAGGAGCTCATGCATCCGAGTGTTTGGCGCGCTAAAATGGCCGCCTTTAAGGTTGATGAGACCATTGGTACTTGGGGCAGAGCGTGGGGAATTTTTACTTCCATCATGGGGGAGCGCAGGCCTGAGTTGTTGACCGAGTTACCCATTTATCAGTCACGTATTATGGAGTATTCTGTGGCATATGGGGGCAATCAGTGGTTCTGCTATGATAATCTGTTTAGAAAAGCTAAGGAACACAACCCGTTGTTGTCCTGGGACTGTTACGACTCTGTGTCTTGGCAAAAAATGGAGAGTACAGGGATGTTGAAGGTGCCATTAGTAGGGAGTAACGGGGGGGAATCCTCCCGCCAAAACTCTGGGACGCCCTTTCGGGCGGGTACAGGTAACGAGTCCCACACGAAGCCGAGTGGCAACACAGGTAAAAGGGGGATCTGTTGGAATTTTAACAGGGGCAAATGTACCAGGCCCCAGGGGTCATGCAAATTCAGACATGAGTGTGGGGGATGCGGGCAGCCATCCCATCCTGAGTCCATGTGCAGAGCCAAAACCGGTGATAACGGTGGTAAGGGAGGCGCCAAACAGGTCTAATATAGTCCGAGGGGCGCCTTTACCGACCCCGATTGATACCATGGCAATGATTCCTTGGCTCAACGAATACCCAGATTATGCTTCCGCTGGGGTGTTGCGGAACGGGTTTTCATATGGTTTCCGCATCCCAGTGGGGGATTTTCAGGGGGTACCGGACTGTAAGAATCAAATGTCGGTCTTACAGCACACGGCGGTGGTGCAGGTAAAGATTAGGAAAGAGGTGACTCGAGGTCGTGTCGCCGGTCCATTCGATTTGCCACCAGTTGCTAATTTCGTGTGTTCTCCTCTAGGGGTGGTTCCCAAGAAGGACCCGGGTGAGTTCCGGCTGATACACAATTTGTCAGCCCCACATGGTCTTTCCGTAAATGACGCGATAGATCCGGAAGTATGTTCGGTACGGTACGCATCTTTCGATGAGGCCGTTGCCATGTTGAATCGCCTGGGGCCCGGGACGCTGATGGCCAAATCGGACATCGAGTCAGCGTTCCGGTTGCTCCCGGTACACCCAGACGATCAGCGTCTCCTTGGTTTTCAGTTTCAGGGTCGCTATTACATGGATAAATGTATGCCAATGGGATGCTCGATTTCATGTGCCTATTTCGAGAAATTCAGTTGTTTTCTGCAGTGGGTATTCACGAGGAAGACAGGTTTTCAACATGTTATGCACTATCTCGATGACTTTCTGTTTCTGGGGGCAGCCGGGGATTCTGAGTGTGGACAGGCCTTACATGAATTTTGTGTCCTAATGAATCAATTTGGTGTGCCATTGGCGCCAGGTAAGACGGTGGGTCCTTCGACCTTGATCGAGTTTCTGGGGATCGAGCTCGACTCAGTGGAAGGTTGTTTTCGTTTACCTAAAGAAAAGGTGTTAAAATTCAGGTTATCCCTTGAGACATGTATTCGTGCAACGAAAGTGAACTTACATCAATTGCAACAGGTGGTGGGTCAGTTGAATTTTGCCCTAAGAGTAATGCCGATGGCGCGCCCCTTTTCCCGCTCGATTGCACAGTCCATGGTCGGCTTGAAGGAAGGACATCATCGTACGAGACTCTCGGCAGAGGTTCGCCAGGACATGCGCATTTGGATTGCATTCCTGGTGGATTTCAATGGTCGAATTGTCTGGAATAAACCAGCAGTGTCTTCCGAGGAGTTGGGACTATGGACAGACTCGGCGGGGAGTGTGGGTTTTGGCGCCATATTGGGTACACAATGGTCGGCTCAAAAATGGCCGTCATGGTGGCATGAGTGCGGGTTGACGAGTAACATTGCTTTTCTCGAACTATTCCCTATTCTGGTGGCCTTGAGAACATGGCCAGAAGGGTTTAGGGGTCACTCTGTGGTTTTCTGGTCTGATAACATGACCGTGGTTGAGTGTATCAATAGTCAGGCAGCACGTTGCAAATTGATTCTGAGACTACTCAAGGAAATTGTGTTGTTGTGCATGCAACTAAATGTACTGTTTAGGGCGCGGCACGTGCCGGGGGTGATGAACCAAGCGGCTGATGCGCTCTCTCGTTTCCGTATGCAGGCCTTCTGGGGTTTTCTGCCCACAGCGGACCCGGTGGCGGCACCCTTTCCCGAAGCTCTCTGGTCTCTCGGTGCCCTGAACTACAAGACCTCGTGGGAGAGAGTTTAGCACCCAGGACGAGGAAGGCATATGAAGGGGCGTTCCGTTCCTATTGGGCCTTTTTGGGTACTGCCGGGAGGGAGCTTTGGGGTCTGGAAGAGTCTGTAGTAAGATTCCTGCTCTCTTTACGTCATGCAGGCAAGTCAGTAGCTACGGCCCAGAGGCATCGGGCCGCCATTTCCTTCATGGCAAGGGCTCATGGGATCCAGGACCCGACAGCGTCTTTCGTTGTGCAGAAAGCGCTACGGGGGTGGCAACGCCTTGAGGGTCGCAGAGTAGACGATAGGCACCCGATAGGTTTGGATAGGTTGGCCCTGTTATTATCCGTGCTACCGGTAACATGTTCATCCCAGTACGAAGCAGGGTTGTTCCGAGCCGCATTTGCATTAGCATTCCATGGGGCTATGCGGGTAAGCGAATTAGTGGCAAAGAACAAGCAGGATACGATGGGGGGACTGTGCCGGGAACACATTCAGGTCAGAGAGGAGACGATGACGGTCTCGTTTGTAAAGTCCAAATCCGATCAGGATGCAATCGGGGACTGTGTAATCATCCAGAGGATCCCCGGGTCTGCCATGTGCCCTGTTGGGTGCGTAGAAGCATATTTAGCGCAGAGGGTGGCAGCATGGGGGGGGACCTTGTTAAGACACGCTGACGCCACCCCACTGACGAGGTTTCAGTTTCAGCGGGTGCTTGCGATGTCGATTTCTGCCGCGGGCTTGAACCCCGGCGACTTTGGGACCCATTCCTTTCGGATAGGGGCTGCTACGGAAGCTACAGCCAGGGGTCTGAATGTTGATCAAATAAAACGTGTGGGGCGTTGGTCCTCGAACTGTTATAAGAGGTATGTACGGTTGCACATGTTGTGAAGCTGTAACGATGTACTCACGCTTCTTGTTTTTTGTTTGGTTTTCAGTTGCGCAAGCCTACGAGGCGGGGCGGACTGTCCAGTCGACCCGACACCGGGGGGCCAGCGGTCAGACATTACCGGCTGTGAAAAAGGAGGTGTGGGTCGTGGGCCACTCATACGTGAGGCGTGCCGCGGACGTATTCAAAGCAGGTGACATGACTCACGCGGCTGGGGAATACTGGTACAGTGTGTCCTTCTACGGAAAGGGCGGGCTCTGTATTGACCAGTTTCAAGCATTTTTCGAGGTGTTGTTAGGGCGGACAAGGTCACCGCCGTCTGTAGTCATAGTACATCTTGGGGGCAATGATTTGGTGACCACTGGTAGACGACTTCTTCTTGAGGCGATACTTTCCACGGTAAGTTGGTTAGCGAGAAGAGTTCCAGGGTGCACAATTGCATGGTCCCATATGATCCCACGGAAAGTGTGGCGGGGGGCTATTTCTGTTTCTGCAGTGAATCATTCAGTAAGGAAAATTAATAATAAAATGAGTAGATTGTTTCGTTCAAGAACACTGCATTCTGTTTCACATGGTTGTATTAAAGGGGACAGTATGTATTTGGGGGACGGTGTTCATTTGTCCCGGGTGGGGAACGAATTACTCATAGGAGACTTCATAGCATGGTTAAGGAGTTTACAGCATGACCTTTAGGTAGGAGTGTTTTGTGGGGGGTCCGGATAGCCGGTCAACTATCCGGCCTGTGGCGGTAAGGTCATGATCGGTGAGCAGTAATTGGAAGATCCCTATGAGGGGGCGTCACCCATTACGGATGGGAGCGCGCGGGGGAGGTGGCCAATTGGCCCCTCAATGGGGAGGCGGTCCTGTCTAAGGAGAGGCCGCTGGAAGGAAAGGAAAGGTGGTCAAGGCCCCTTCCTGGATAGGAGGGGCTACGGCCCCTCCTGGGGAATTTCCCGGGGCCAGGACATCTGCGACGGCAGATGGGTAAGTTGTGTGGGGTACGGGAGGGGGTTTACGCTACCTTTTAGACACCTCACACGAGTCCTCGAACGACCGTTAAATGGCGTCGAGTTTATTTGGGCCCCCGTCAAGTACAAAGGGAAATTGGTAAATGCACTTGAGGTACGCCTCTGTGCGGTCGCCCCTCTCACAAGTGAGGGGGGTATTTCTGGTTTAGGGATCTGACACCGGTTACGACCTTGCCGTTGGCCCTTAACGTTAGGATGTACAATTTCAAGTCAAATGTTTTGTAGGATGTTAGTTCGGCTAGGAGAACCTTTGTATTAGAGATCTGTTAAGGTTAGCCAACATCGTAATGTGGAAATGAAATTGTACATTATATGAAACTGTTATTTTAATGTTTTCTTTTGTTTCATATTTTAATAAATACGGCCGGGAAGGGTGACTCCCTTCCCGCCTTCCAAAAGTTCAAGAACTGTTTCCGGTTTCCCAATTCTTGGGGATTGTGTTGAGAGGTGGTGGCGGGTATCTCGGCCATATCTAATTTGCCTCAATATTTTAACATTTGATTACAAACATGGTCTATCTCCTTACAGGGGATCCTCTTTATTTTTGATTGAGTTTTCTTCTGATGCCTTTCAGACAGATGTGTGCTGGATCCTTCACCGACACCAATAACTTCTGTGCAGCTTCATAGGCTGGCTCTGCACCATCTTCATTTGTTTTTACTACTTGGATCTCGACTTGCTCTGTTCCTTTCTCAATAACAAGTAGAGTAGTGCATATGAAATTGGTATTCATTCACATCAGGAACTCTTTTAATCCAATTCTGTACATTAGTTCCAGAATGCAATGCATGGTCCTCCTTTCACTTCTTCAATCCTCTGATGCGACTGAGAGTATGGCAGTGGATGAGGTCCACCACGAGACGACTGCTTCTTTCAGTTTTTAAGCCTATATCCTTACAGTCTTCCTTTCCATGACTCATTTTTTTACATATAGTCATTGCTACCTCTCAATGAGTGCCACTTCCACTGAGTTCTACAGATATATCTACCCAGTGCACCAGTGTACCTCTCTTGTTCCCGTAACAGGCTCTGCCCTTGTTTCTTGGTAGTGTTTCCTTACATTGTCTTTTGGTGGTGTTCCTTCTGCAGGAGTACACTGTCTCCCCCTTATTTTCTTGGTTATTATATTATTTTCATTACATTTAGAGAGTGTGTAGTGGTGCTTTTATCCCTGTGGTCTCTCATTAGTTGGCAGAATTTGGTAGGTATATCTAGGAGAAATACTGGCGTTCCCGCAAACAGGCGAAAGGCACTCGTATTAAATGGGAGTTTGTTAACGTGGAAACCTTTACATTGCAACTGGTTAAGGGCAATCGTGCTTTGTTCGAGACCTACCTAGATACTGAGGCTGATGCAGCTATTGTCAAAGATGCATTCATCACTGTTTCAGAAGCAGCGTCACGTGCACTACACATGGTGATCCATAAGGAGCCTGGTAGGATATGCCCGGAGGCAAGGATCACCTGGAAATCCTGATTTACAAGCATCAATGCCTGAGCGGATTCTCCCAGTGAAATCAAGGTGAAATCCTGCAACCTTTGTCTGCAGGAGGGCATCCTTTCAGCCTGTGCAGTCGAGGTGACCCTTGTTCTCGGTCGCACCTAGTCCCTAAGATGTAAGGCTTGAAGAATGGTTTGAATTTTTTTTATCATAAAGTCTGACAATCGTGAACAAAACCTGGGAGAAGGAGTTAAAGGCTGAAGCAGAGCTTCAGGGTGCTTGAATATTTTTGAAGTTCAGAAAATATTCCTGGACTTGTTTTGTGACTTGTCAATCTGACCAGTAAAAAAACTCAGGCTCAGCCTTCTTGATTGCGTAATGATAAATGTTGAAGGCCTGCTTATTGAGCACTTTAATATTAGAAAGGTAGTGATGTCTCCAAACCCTTTCCACTTTCTAATTGCTTGCAATGTTTCCAAAGTGCTTTTAGCTCCTCACCGAACCAGGGTGCTGACAGACTTATTCCGGGGCAATTGGCATCTCAAAATTCTATTGGTGCAGCATGATTGGCCGCCTGTGCGAGCCAGGAATCCACTGACCTAGCATCAACCCCCATATCCCCTGGCATAGCTGGAGTGTATTTGCTCAACGCAAAACTA
This sequence comes from Lissotriton vulgaris, assembly GCF_964263255.1. NCBI lineage: Eukaryota > Metazoa > Chordata > Amphibia > Caudata > Salamandridae > Lissotriton > Lissotriton vulgaris. The sequence continues at coordinate 2,038,661,090 of NC_141685.1, read as the reverse complement.
AACTCCATGGAGGAGGATGTGGCCTCACTACGAAAAGGGATGAAGGAACGTACCCTATGATCATGTGGGCCACAATCCAATGTCCACTGGAACTGGATAGGAGTATGCCTTGGCCAGGTCAGGGAACTGGCATCAAATACCACGACCTGGGTATTCGAAAAGATGGTATCTACAGTGTGACCCGCAAGGTGAGTAGGTTGTGCCATCAACTGCACCATATCCATTGATTTTACCTTTGTGGGCGTTGCTTTAATTAGTCATGTTTTATCTCAGTATGTATTGCTTTTTTATGTTACTTTTGTTGTCTATTTTAAAACGACCGCATTAAGTTGATCTGGCTTATCTTGACACTCGTTACTGCCAGGTACTTTACCTTAGGCAGTGTTTTGTTGCAACTTTCATATTTTGGTGTCACCTCACTGGTAAAATATTTACTTTCCAATTTTTTTTAAATCTAATTCTGGTGGTATTTCCTGATTCTGGAATAGACGGTAAACTACCTCTGAAGGTATTTAACATTTATCACTGGCGGTATGTTAACAAACCAATCCATAATGAGGTCCATGACGCTTGCACCGTTAAACCTATCAAGAAAGAATATCTGTTAAAATATTAACATGTGGACATCTAAATAAGATTGCAGCTCGTTTATATAGGATAGATATTTTGTTATGTTCCCTTGCAAATCATGAAGTTTTATTAACTCCAAAGAATTTTAATGTACAGTCGAGGAAAACACACACACACACACACACTGATGTGGCAGCACCGCAGCAAACATTTACCTAAACAGAAAAAAATACTGAGCAACAATTGCCAGCTCTATTTCAACAACGGAAGAGTAAAAATGTTTAAAGCACGGTCCTTTTCAAGAAAGGCATGCCTTGTCTGAAGTAGAACAGTTGCATATAGCTAGCAATGTTGCCATCCTGTCATGAACACCCAAGTCCCACAAGCCCTACAGTTTACATAATCTGAGTCAATTTACACTATGAAAGGCCCAGTCAGGTCAACAGAAACAGCAGACAGACTAGGTCTTTGTGTTGCTCCAGACATTTGGTCCTGCAGTTGGCGGGCAACAAAGATTTTATCGCTGGAGCCTTTCTGCATGTTGTTTTTTGAAATTGACACTGTGTTTTAGTAGACTGCTGTCAGTCTTTTCATCCCACAATAGCTATGAATGCAACGTTGTCGTTTAAATATATGGAATAGTTATATATATAAATATATAGTTGTTTTCTATTCGAAAAAGTCCAATCTTAAATTTAAAAAAAGAAGGAATTAAAGTGGCAGAGAAGGAAAAAAGCTTGGTTCTTGGATTACAGTGATCTTGTTGGCAGTACAGACGTAGTTGTGCACACCAAAGCGAAAGAAAACGGGGAATTGAGTGTTCAATTGTTCTCCACGACACCACCCACAATCTACTGCTATTCCACAAAATGATTTTGCGGCATATGTATGAAGCCCATTTCCTGATTGTAAACGGGCCGATTCTCAGAATCCGCCCATTTGCGAACGGGAAAAAGATTTTTGGGATGTATCATCCCAAAAGGCCCACGCAAAATAAGGAATCACAATTTGCGATTCCTTAAATGCGATGTAAAAAGCACCCAAGTTGTGCGATTTCTCCTTAAGAAATTGCAAATTACCACCAACTTCACTTTTTTGCATTTTTCAAAGTGCCATGTGCCATGTGGCACACATACATGCCCTTAGGGCATGTATGTGTGCCACATGTGCATACATGTACATTTCAGGGGTGCAACAGGGTGTCCTTTTGACACCCTGGCACCCTTGAAATTGCATTCTCAATTTGCAATTCTCTAATTGAAAATCGCAAATTGAGAATGTCTTCCCATTCATTGCTATGGGCCTTTAGGCCCATAGGAGTGAACGGGGAGGTATTCCTTAATTGTGAATCGCAATTTGGGATTTGCAATTAAGGAATATGTAGGATTCGCAAAATAATTTGCAAATCCTACATACATAGCGTTTTGCGATTCTCAAATAGCGATTCTCTAAAAATCGCTATTTGAGAATCGCAAATGTATCCTTTGATACATATGCCCCTTTGTATTTTAAATACAGTTACCCTCCATGTATGTGAAATCGGTTTGTTGAAAACATATAAACGATAAAATAATCAACAAAATATCAAAGTCGACACTGAGTATTCTATCTGCGAGGAAGATTTGTACACTGGCTGGGAGGCAAGGTCATACCCGACACTACTGTTCTAAATCAGAACGATCAACTACGTGGAAGTCCTTTGAGACACACCTTTTCTGCAAAATACATGTATGCACTCTGACCTGTACTGCATAATATAGCAAATACCATACATTAAAACGCTAAACAAAGAGGTTGTAAATTGGAATAGTCGCTGTGCCGCACTGATATTAAGTAGCCGAAGGAGAAATATTTTCATCTGGTGCTGTGTTGTGGAGGATTGTGAGCACTGCAGATTATTCATCACTATCAAAGCTAGCTTTATATGATAGTACATCTAGAAACTGAGATACAGTCTGTTTGCCTCGTTCTGCAGCATGTAGTTTTTTATGGTCTGGCATGACCATGCAGCTGTCGCTAGAAAATTAAGTAAACATCACTAGAAAGGGCTTTAGCTCCACCTACATGATGGGAGACAGGAGTACATGTTTTGACAAAAGTTGTATGCTTCCACAAAAAAAGTACTTGCCCTCTAACCCCTTCCCTGCGGGGCATATTCCCCCGCCGTGCACAGCGCCCCCATGCTCATGACAAGGTCAGCTCGTCATGAGGCACAGTGCTCGTGTGCTCATGATGAGCTGAGCTCGTCATGACCACACCCGTTTGTGTGGAATGCTCGCACAGCAGGGGAATTAACCCAGCATGCGAGCGTTCCAACGGTCATGACGAGCTCAGCTCGTCATGAGCACACGAGCACCGTGGCTCATGACGAGCTGACCTCGTCATGAGCATGCAAGGTGTTAAACAGCTGTGATCAGTTGTTGACCTATCCAGAAGCCTAAGCTTGAAATTTAAGGGCACACATGACATTCAAAGGCAATTTACGGGGCATATTTACAATAAAATGGCGGCGGGCGGAGCACTGCCAAATTTAGCTATGCCATGCTCCGACATTTTTAAAACACAGGGATGTGCAGTATTCACAAGAATATGGCACACCCCTGTGTTTCCCCTAGCAATGGCGCGAACAAAGCTGCCTAGCGCCAGTGCATGCACCCTGCCACCATGTTGCAAGAGTGCTTGCGCTGCAAGGACGATTGTTTATGTGCAAGAAGGGACACCTTCATGCACATAAGCAATCAATAACGGCAATTTGCACCCTCTATGTGTGTTGCAGAAAGCAGCACACATGTAAAAAGAAAGAAAATGAGGCAAAATTAATAATTTCTCCTCGTATCACCATTCTAATGCCTGGTATTCAATGGCATTCATTTTTCAGCCTTGTAAATCTGGGGCAGCGTCAAAAGAAATGGGTCTTGCAGTGGAACGCATACAGCAACACCCGTTGCATGCCCCCTTGTTGCAGAGGACTACGTGAAAAGGGTTATATTTACAAGGTGATGTTTAGCCACGTAATGTGGCTTTGCTCCACCTTGTAAATGTGGAAAATGGTGCAGTGCCACCTGAGTATAAAAAAAAGTGATGCTCTGGTAGCACTGAGGCCTTGTAAATACGCCCCAAAGTTTCTTAAATAATTAAATAATGTTTTTTTTTCTGGAAGCAAGACAAATGGGAGAAGGGAAGTCATTAACTTACATGGATTTGTAGGTCTGTCTTGACAGTGCAACTGTCATTTTACCTATAAATCTACACCAATGCTATTCTACAGTGTTTTGCTTCCTCACAAATTCATATCTATTCCCTTGCTTTTATGTTATAATGCATCACATTACCATACAATATTCCTTTATAGCCAGACCTATTGGAATTGCCAATGCTTGTTCCATTTTCTAGGAGAGGTGGTGTAGATAACCTTATAGTAGTCTAATTGTCTAGTTGTGCACTGCAACTAAAAAGAGCCTCCATAAAAGACTCTAAGCCTTGGTACAATGGGGGAAGGGAAGTCATTAACTTACATGAATTTGTAGGTCTGTCTTGACAGTGCTGATGAGTACAGGCCTCAGCCAGGCCTGCGAATGCAAAGGGTTCGCCCTTCTGTGCACGGAGTCCTCAGACTACACAAAGAAATTTGCCACGGAAACTGGAAATACAAAAACATAATAATATACCTTTAAAGGTGGTACTACAACCCGCACAACACTCTACAGTATTGTACAAGGTAGCACAAAGAAATCAGGCATGTGGTCCCCTTTTATACGCAAAGAAGGGGCTCATAAGTAGGCGGTTACAGCTCAACACATGATTTACGACCATATATAGACATTTCTTGAGCATGATCGATACATGGGTGGAGTTAACGGTTCTTGAGACCCGCCGAATTGCACATTCCAATCTACGCTAATCAGAGACAGATGTGACTCCTATTGAGCATGCGCTAGACGCACAAGGAACTATTTATAGCCTGTTGCTGGGCATACTCCAGGGGTGATAATCAATGAGGTAGGACTCGCCTCGTGGCGAGCACATGGCAATGTATGACGCACAAGATGGACGCCAGAAAACAAAATGGAGTCTGGCCGTATTTAAAGTACGGGCCGGAAAACTAGAACGAAGACATGATAGCATGTCTTCAGCGAATGCTTAATACTATCGCTGTTTTATTTACAACAGTGCAACTGTCATTTTACCTATAAATCTACACCAATGCTATTCTACAGTGTTTTGCTTCCTCACAAATTCATATCTATTCCCTTGCTTTTATGTTATATTGCTTCACATTACCATACAATACTCCTTTATAGCCAGACCTATTGGAATTGCCGATGCTTGTTCCATTTTCTAGGAGAGGTGGTGTAGATAACCTTATAGTAGTCTAATTGTCTAGTTGTGCACTGCAACTAAAGAGAGCCTTCATAAAAGACTCTAAGCCTTGGTACAATGGCATATTCAACGAAGACAGACGCTCTCTCCGAGCCTCTGAACGCACCTGGAGATCAGCTCCATCCGCCAAGCACCTAAACCCCCTAAGGTAAAAGAGAAATGCCTACTTCAGAAAAATCAAGCATACCAAAGCAGACTTCTTCAGCCACCAACTTGATCAAGCAAGAAATCATCCAAAAAAACTCTTCAATCTCATCAAATCCCAATCTAAGGATGCTCCCCAACGTCCACAACTCATAGCAAGCCAGCAACCTAACTCTGAAGAATTCTCGGCCGTCTTCACCCTGAAGACAGACACGATCAAGAATGACCTCCTCAATGACCTCATCTTACATGTGGGGCCACACCCATAGACCTCCCAAGTTATCCCATTTGCTCCATACCATTTCCCATCAAAGCCCCACCTAAAAAACAATGCATATTGGTCTTATTTTTCCACATATTCTGAAGAAGCCTTATGCAAAATACTTGGTGCCCTGAACCCTTCTAATCACATCACCGATCCTCTCCCCGCTAACGCGGTTAAAGATTTAACTCCTCTGCTCATACCTCCCTGGACTAAGGTCATAAATAGCTCACTTCAACAAGTGGGACAAGTCTCTCCCATTCTAAAGAAACCCACGGCCGACCCCACAGACCAACACAACTACCGCCCTATCTCCAACATCCCTACCCTGGCCAAACTATTAGAAAAATGTGTTCACCTCCAGCTAACAAGGCATATTGACCACTTTGACCTCCTTAACAAACAACAATCTTTTTTCCGAGCGGGTCACAGCACTGAGTCTGCTATAACTCATATAATTGATGGCGCACTACAAATCCTTGATCAGAATGGATCCTGCTTACTCATCCTGCTAGATCTCTCCTTAGCCTTTGACACGTCAAGCACGAAAACCTTGTAGATCTTCTGAAGCATTGAATGGGATTATCAGGATCAGTGATAAATTGGTTTATCTAATTTCTCCAAAATCGAACTCAACAATTCAAGGTCAACAACGCCATGTCCAAATCCGTCCCAGTAACGTTAGGAGTACCGTTAGGATCCTCTTTATCCCCAACACTATTTAACCTTTTCATGGAACCTCTCACCGAAATTCTTCAAACATCTAACGTGCAATACCACATGTAAGCGGATGACACACAACTATACCATAAGCTCCACACCTTAGGAGACATCAAACTACTTAACACAACGCTTAGGAATACCCAGATATGGCTGGCAGAAAACCATCTTACACTGAATGCCCTAAAACCGTATTCTTGTTAATAGCTCCACGCACCTAAGTCCCCACAATGCAAGTCTGGATAAAACACATTACGGCACTCAATGTTCAATTAATCCGCGTTGACACAGCTAAATCATTGAGAATAACTCTTGACAGCAACTTCAATATGCAAAAACACATCAGCACTGCTACTACAGGAGCAAATTTCCAGATAAATACATCGAGGAAGCTAAAACCTTTCCTGCCACACAATGACTTTAAGCTGGCAGTACAAGCACTAGTTATCCCTAAAGTTGATTATGAAAGCATCTCTCTTTGCGGCCTACCCAAAACTACAACGGCACCGCTAAGAGCCTCTATTAATGCTGCAGCGAGACTCATCACTGGTTCTAAGAGAAATTCCCACATCTCCTCGGACCTAAAATCCTTGAACTGACTACCTCTGGAAGCCAGAATACATTGGAAATTAGCAGGTATGACACATAAAGCCCAGCATCACAAAACTCCCAGCTATATAGCACAGAAACTGACAATCTCTGGTGGGATCAGACCTTCAAGAAGTGCAGAAACCCTACTGCTGAAACCACAAAGATTCAACAAGAAGAAAACATATAACCAAACTTTCTCGGGGATGGCACCCAGAATTTGAAATCCTTTACCCTCAGAAACCAGACTGAACCCCTCGACTGCTTCCTTTAAAAAGGAGGTAAAATCTATTTTCATGGCCAAATTCACCTGAGTTAAGGTCAGAGACATATTGCGACCTAATTTTCCCTCACTATTACCTCACGAGGACAAGGACCAACTAAGCAATCTAGACATTTTATCTTCCTTTCCACCGAAGCGAGGGGATAACACCTAGCTGTACCCTACCACTGTGCCTTTTCAAATTGTCTGTATACGTGTTTTAACCAGCCTGTTTATTGATGTCAAGAGATCTTTATTTATTGTAAATTACCTCACCACTGTGCCTTTACACACTGTTTATATACATGTTTGATCTAGCCTGTTATTAATGTCAAAAGAACTGTATTTACTGTAAAGCGCTCGGATATCCTCAAGGGTCTTGTTTGCGCTCTATAAAACTTTCAAAATAAATAAATTAAATAAATAAGAGTTCTCGACAGCGACATATGGTGGGCTGAATAAAACATCAGGATATCTTTCTAAATAAAGGTAACTAATTATACATCAACAGTGTTTGGGTTCAGAATTATGTTGATTTTGAACCAAACTCAGAGGTTTCTTGCATTTCTGGCTTTAAGTGAAGGTCTTTACAGGGGATTTTCATCTCATCAGGGCAGTCTGCACTTAAAGCCTATGTTGCGACCCGCCAATCCTAATACGGAAAATGAGGAAAATGGAAGTGAAAAAGTAGCTGTGAGCTAGACATAGTGAAAAGACAAAGGGTCTAATTACGAGTTTGGCGGTCCACGACACCGGTGGTCCAAAGACCCCCGTATTACAAGTCAACCACAGGGCCGGCAGTGTAGAGGTGGGGATCTTGCAGCGGTGGTGAGTACTATTACCAAATATGTCTATGCCTGTATGTGCATTTCGACTACATATGTGTCAGATGAACACATATCCATGATATATTTGGTACAATACCATATATCCATTATCGGGGTTCTGCCCATATGTAGACAATCCAGGAAATGATTATATGGTGCAAAAAGGACTCACCTGTAGATCGCCACACACATGGTTGTAATCCTTAGGGTGAAGATCCTGCTGTGAAGGGGGAACTTGGAGAAAGGGATCCATGTTGGAATTTGCCTGGGAGAAGAAGAAAGGTGTGAGTGTGCACCCCAAATGCTTCATCACCTTGAAGCAGGAGGTCGGACTGCCAGGATCCGCTTGTGGAACATGCAACTCGTGATGCACACATGATGCAGCTCCCCTGTACCACCCTGATTTTTTCCCTATTGTGAACCTGGCAGTCGATGGTCTGCTGGCAGTCTCAGCAGTCCAGTGCCAGTCTTCACAAAGTCAATCCGCTCAACTAATATTAGGGCACTCGGATTGCCACCGCTGATACAGCGGTCCACAGGACAGCCAAACACGTAATAAGGCCCAAATTCCCAATCACTGATCATTTTGGCATGATACACAAGGTACAGCCCAGGATTTACATAAATATAAACAGCATAGGTAGGAAAATGACCTGTCAATAGACTGAGCATAGCTGGCAACTTGACACAATACTGGCAGTTAACTCAGCACTGCCGAGGTAGTAGCAATAGAGCAAGTGGAAGACCAACGTCTTGCACTCAGAGGGTGGGCAGAGGGGGCACAGCAGCAGCCACCTCTACTACTGGCAAATGCTAGTCGTTCCCATAAGTTGAGTGAGAGTGCTGAAGCCACCACTAGGTTGCATGTCACATTATACAAAACTTAAGAATAAAAAACAACTATTTCCAGAATTGAAAAATATAATGAATGCTGGGCCTGAAAACAAAAAGGAACACTGTCAATTTAAGAGAATGATGATGTTGATAAAGATGCTGATAATAAAGATGAGGAGTGGTAGAACAGGAATATAGCCAAGCGAGCCACAGTGCTCTGCCAGCTGCATCAATGTGGGATGTGGCGGCAGTTTCAGTGCATTTGGCTGCAATGGCATTGAGTTTAGATGCACCATTACCAATTACGGCTTGTGGGCTGCCTCCAGTGACTTCCGGCACATATTGCGTTCTAGAGCCCTTACTACTGTCTAATTCATTTCTTAATGTATTGCAGAACTACAAGCGCTAGGCAAATTGAGCCAGGGGTATATTTAACAGCCACAATCCCTGTCGGTTGGCAAAAGATGACAGGGGTGTGCCTGTAAACACTAGCATGGACTAACCTCAAGTGTGAGGATGGAGGAGTGTATCCTGAGTTCTCATCATAATTACTTGGCCAAAGGATAATGTTCAAACCATCACGGTATTTACATATAAGGCTATACTCATAGCATTGAAAGGCAACACTGTGCCTGGAGTACTTTGATTCCAATCATGAAATGATTCAGATTCTTACACTGCTCTGATCTGCTAGTGTGCTCCCAGCGGCATTACTCCATCATTTCCAGCGAGAGGCTCTATTGGAGAGACAGAGAGGTATATTCCCAAGGGGGGAGATAGGCAATTATCGCCGATTTAGAGGCCGTTTTTGGCCGCTAAGTGGCGATAATTCTATCGCCCAATTAGTAAGCTGTCGCTAACTGATGTTAGCGACAGCTTTTAGCTGTCGCTAACCTCAGCGAGCGAGCCTTTTGGGGCCCGCTTTGCATGTCAGCGAAGTTTATCGCTAATGACATGCAAAGTGGGCATACCCAACCAGTTAGCGACTGAAAGCAGTCGCTAACGTCGCTATCGCCTATTACCAAGGCAGGCGTAGCGTTGAAAATATTCACGCTAAGCGTGAATATCTCCAAATACTAACATCTGCCCAGAGCAGTTCTTAGCCATGTTATCCAATGGGAGGTGGATAACATGGCTAAGAGCATTTCGTTGCTAATGCGTGAATATCGCTGTATTCTCAGCGATATTCACGCATTTTGCCGCTATCGCTGGATATTTTAGCACAATGGAGAAAAACATTGCTAATAGCATGTTTTCTCCGCTAACATATCCAGCGATAGGCAGCAATAAAAACATCATCGCTAAGCCTAATTAGCGAAAAATATCTCTACTTGTTGGTAATATGCCCCACAGTTTTACTAAGTTCACCGCTGCCCACTACAACTGCAGATACTGCAGGCGTGCCCGGGTGCATGCTCAGCACCACCACATCACTCATCAGCAGCAGCTGAAGGAGGAGAGTGACAATGGTCCAGGGATCAATGGAGTATAAGGGCACTTATCCTTTGGTGCTCTTTGCACTCTTGCATGCTGGGAAGCTTGGTCTGTAAATAATCCCGGCCTTAAAAAAACATACATTTAAGCCACAACCCCAATCTCACTCATTTACTCGGCTTGTAATCAAAATCATTATTATGATAATTATATATATTTTACACAATTGCAAGGGTACAAGCAATACTCCCAAATGTATTTACACTCTGGTAAACATCAACGAGCAACAAGAAAATATGAACCAGAAAGCTAGATAAACAAACATCTATTTACTAGTGAATAATACATCGACCTTGCCGTATGGTCTGACATTTCTCTGATCCAATAAAGAACATTAACAACATTAACTGCTGGTGAGACCAGCAGTAAACAACACGAAGTGTAAAACACAAACATTAATACATACACAAAAAATAAAATGTAATTATTAAAAACATAAAATAAAACTTACAATATAAAAGCGATAGGCAAATGTCAAGTTTTTCCACACTCTATTGGTATCATCAGAGCCAAGTCTGTAAGGTGGAGCACTGTATAATGAGCTGATTGATGGGATATGTGCAAACCCTCCTGCTCAGGTTTAAATCCCAACAGTGATGGCTCAAGTCCTCATTCTTCCAAAGCCAAACAGTAACATCTCCTACTTACATCTCCTACTTACAGCTGGCTCTTGGCTGGCCTAGAAGATCCTCTGCATCGGTGGCTCTGGCTGAGCTTCATTGGCTTCTGCTGAGGCAGAGAATATCCTTCAAATCCCTCTGCCTTGTCTTTAAGGCCCTGCATGGACTTGGGCCCAGCTCTCTGCAAGCCAAATTTGCCTGGTACACTCCTACCAGAGCACTCCGCTCAGCAACTGCATGTTTGGTGAAAGTACCCAGGTTTAAGAGGGTCAGGGCTGGGGGCAGATCTTTCGGAGTTGCTGCTGCTAAGCTCTGGAACAGTCTGCCCTTGGAGATCCGTCAAACCGAGGAACTTCTCCTCTTCAGGAAACGTGTCCAAACTTGGCTGTTTCCGAGGGTTTAACCTGCTGGACTCCTTCCCCCTGCTACTTTCTTATCTGCCACTTTGTTAAGCCTAAGCGCCAGGATACCTGTAAGGTGACAACTGCGCTCTACAAGTTCCCTAAATAAATAAATAAATATAAATGTCAAAATGGTGCATCTGTAGTACAGAGTGAAATACTAGAAATGAGTAATAACAATGCTCTCCTAACGGCTAGAGCAGTCAACCGCAAAGCTGGGGAACAAAGTTCGAGTCTCTGCAGGGAGGCACAAAATCCTTGATTCTGGGCAAATCACTTTATCTCTCTGTGCCTCCCAAAAATGAATGTGTCCGTAAGGCAATTGGTGCTCATGGAAAGTGCACTGATACCTTCGAGTTCGTGCTATATAAAACTCAAAAATAAAAAAAGTAATTGTGGTACCCTATATCCTGTGATTCTGGAAGGAATATCTACATCCCTTCTAAGTACCCAGTGATTAAGCAGCACCCAGAAGTCAAGGGAGGGAGCCTTCCAGCTGGGCGTTGCCTCTCAACTCCTCAGCAATCCCTTAAATATATGTCTGGTCTAATAATACCAAATAAAAAGAGCCACCAAGAGGCCTTACGTGGATCTGCTGTTGTTGAACTGGGCATGAAGTAGTAATGGGCCTTGTGATTAGATCACACCACTGAGATTTAATTAGGGCTGGCTCTCCACTTGGAGCATTTACCAGCAACTTTCTACCAAAAGAAGTAACACAGGGGCATCTATGGCAGCAGCCAGCACAGCTATAACAGCACAGACAAACCACACGAGGCAAAAAAGCGACTCAAGCTACACCTCCCTGACGAGGCATAACTAGAATGAAACCAGTCTAGAGTTACTTATGTTCCTGTTCAGAGGTGGCCAGCCCTGTTTGTCTGGCCTGAACTGTTCCTGTTATAGCAGCATCAAGGTGATTTGCATATGGCCGATCTCTGTTTGAAGACAATAATGTGGCCAGTGTATTTTCCAGTGATTGAGACTTTTGCTTGCATTCCACCCATCACATTTGTGTTTAACTCAATGTGATGGGTGGAATGCCCATTGCCTTAAGGGCAATGGGCATGGCCAGACATAGGTCCGTGTTAGCTATGCAAGGGTACTTATGCTACTCCTCAGTAATGAGGCCTACCTATGCCTAAAATGGTCTGTGGTTGCTTGTGCTGCCGTTCAGAGATCCTGACTTGCCAGCTTGATATGGAATGTTCTTATTGGAGCCGACTAAGGCTGGTTTGCCTTTGGCTGGTCTCTGAAGCGTCATATAGTCGGTGAACAAGAATGGACGGAAATGTAGTTCTTGATGATTGTCAGTGGCTGAGACGTTTGCAAGCATTCGACTCATCACTTGTGTGTCTTTCCTAGTACTGTGTGATGGTTTGCCCAGGCGTGTCTCATGCTTGCTGTGCCGTAGACCTCATGATGGTCTATAACTAGGCTGAACCCAGTGCTCCCTGCAACCAGACGTGGTAGTTCAGACTCAACTGTTCCTGCTCACCTCTTCATTCATGTTCAAAGGCGAGGCCCTTGGAACCTTGTGGGTGCATTTCTTCCCTCCATGATGGCATGTGTTGAGGGAAGACCTTCGAGAAAGATTGTGCATGCCACTGCTTGTGTCCCTGTGACCACAAAACAGAAACACAGTGCCCAATTCATTCGGCAGTAAATGTATAAATACGTCAAAAAGATCTCCATTTTTGCTTGCAGGACTTCCCAAAAGAATGCTAGGCAGGCATACAAGAATGTTCTACAGTCGATAGCTCCACCATGAGTGTGGATAAAATCTCTGTAGTAAATCTGACACAACGGGTAGGCAATGTATGCTGCCTTGTACATTTGTGAATTCTCACCAACTCGTACATTTGCTGGCATTCCCAAACTGAATCTACCCCTTTCACACCTTGAGAATCTTCAGAGATTTACTACAACCAAGGCCAGGAGTAGCTACCTTTCGAAGAAAGCAAGGGCACGGGTCACCTCCATGTTTACTGAAGGTGCAGTGGAAGAGCTATCTCTATGGGAACCAAAGTTTTATCGGCAGAGAAAAAAAGTGTGCTTTCAGAAGGAGCTCCATTCCCTTTATGCTTTAATCCATGCTAGATACATCTCTGCACAGGGGACTAGGAGGCCAGAGGAGCCCACAGAAGATGTATCATGAAATCCCCTGTTGTGCGCCTCGAAACCTGTCCCTGGTGCAGCTTGCCGGGTGAAGCACTGGGAATGTTTGTATTGTGAATTACCAAACGTAGAAAAAGTGCACTGTACGTACACGTAGGGGTGCAAATGGACTACTTTGTGATTTGGGCCTAAAACGTTCACCTGCTAAACAGGCAACCGAAGGAGTAGGCTATAAAATGTTAGCACTCTTAAAAAAAGGGAAAAAGGTTGATTTTCACAGCAAAGGTCTTGCCTTGAGGTTTACACATACAGTAACTCAGTCGCTGAAGGATATGAAGCCATTTCAAAAACGGTTTGTTATAGCAGAAGACCCCAAGCAAAGATCCCAAAGAACCGTTTTAATATTTGAATGAAAATGGAAATACTCTGCCAACATAAAGTTAATAATTCGAATTTCCTCTGAGCCACAGTGTAGCGATTGTCAGGGTTACAGACTTGAGGTTGTCGGGCTTCAGGAAAGGGTTTGCAAGTTCCCTTGCATAGAGTTTCTCCCTCCAGTCACATTACATTTTTTGAGAGCAGCTTCTCACACACCTGCATTTCATTGCAATAATTACCTTGCACCACTCAGCATGCAAGGCGAGGGCTGCCGTGTGTAATCTCTCAAAGCCATGAATTTGGCTTCATTAATTTGATAAATCTCCAGTTTTATGCAAAGGATGAACCTTGGACTCCAAAAGACATGTTAAAATATTGCATTTTCCTCCTGACGTAACGCCCGCTAGATAATAGATGAGCGGACCTGACACCCATCATTCTGTCAGAGCGAGTCGCTGTCAGTCTCGAGGCAGTTTGTTAGGCGTCACACCTGGATGGAACGCTTTGGGATGCGAATCAAATAGAAACTTTCAGTGTCACAATAAATATTTCCTCTCCTCTCGCGGCAGATGTCACACGTTGGCAGCACTTAATCAAATGCTTTCTGGCCAGAAAATATTTGTAAGACATTTTTTGGACGCTGACTTGATCAATTAGCAGATTCAACAACCGTGTAACAAGAACTTTCATGACAAGGGATTTAGTCAACTTTTTGAAAAAAAACTCTGCTGTTAAAGGATAGAGGAGCGTGACAGTTGTCACTACAGCTTACAAACCCGCGCCAACCCACAAGGCAAAGTGGAACAGGCACAGGTGTGTCTTGGAAACAACCGAAACTGAAAACTTGACTTCCGCGATTTTAAAACAAGTAACAATGGATATTACCTAACAATGAACGATAAGGTGTTTCTTAAGATATCTATTCTCAATTTATGAGTTGATTTGTAAAAATGTGCCCATCATGTTCACCAAAGTTCATTCGAGTAATATCGATCAAGTCGTCATATTTAAGGCACAAAAATGAATTTAAAGAAATAAGTTACAAAACGCAGACCTAATATTTCATGTTAAAAAAGCAAACTTCCCACAAAAATCAGTCAAGTACTTGCAAAGCCAAAAGGTCTGGCTTGCTTTTTTTGTTCTAATATTTATTAAATCAGAGAGAGCATATAAATAGTTAAATACTATAGCAAGCAATACACGGACAAGGTCTGGCTTGCTTTAAGCGTATGCTCGTCACTGTGTGTCATCTCGGGGCAAATACTGGTCATTGCTTTGAATTACTGGCAAGATAGACTCTTTCAAAGCGTCACACATTTGACAGTAGAATGTCACTCGTATACCAACTGAAGCCCTAGAAATGTCACACATAAGCAAACTGAAAACTTGGCCTCTATGCTTAGGATTCTGTGTGTCTGCACTGGGTGGACAACACACAACCGCCCCCCTCACTCCCATCCCTTCTCCGGACTCTACATCCTGATGTCTACATTCTATCTCTCTACCCTGGCTGTCTCGCCTCTCCTCTCCCATAGGCCGGGTTGAGCGGCTCTACCTCCCTGAGGTCTGTGTTGGTTTCTTCCTCATGGCAGAATGTGAATTGTAAATACATTTAAATAGCACTCCCCCTGACAAGGC
Organism: Lissotriton vulgaris; assembly: GCF_964263255.1. Lineage (NCBI taxonomy): Eukaryota > Metazoa > Chordata > Amphibia > Caudata > Salamandridae > Lissotriton > Lissotriton vulgaris. The sequence continues at coordinate 2,038,645,854 of NC_141685.1, read as the reverse complement.
ACTGTAGTGCTTTATGCCGGGCGAGCACGCTGCTGTAGAATGCACGTGCAATGGTTAGGTCATTGGCGAATGATTTTTGGGATTCATATTACACTCCTAAAGGGCCATTCCATGCATTTACTCCAGTTTCTTGTAGTGGGTTCAATTAATAGGAGTTAGTTGTGATGATTTGAGGGGTGAAGGGTTGCGAGTTCATGCTGAGGCTTGGTGGGATTAGTAGAGGAGATTAGCTATTGTTACATCATAGGTATGACTTTCAAAGAAGGAGAGGGTGTGATATTTTCGAAAATGTTGAACTTGGAATAATAAAGAATGCAGCAAAGATGCCTGTGACCTAAAGTAGACTGTGCTCACAGAGAGAGGATATGCAGAGGATGGAAAGTAAAGAACACATTGCTCCTATCCCACACAAAGAAACAGCTGTCCCAGTAATGGAATGAGCAACACTGTGAAAGTAATTTCATGGAATGTGTAGGGGCTAAAACCCACATTACAAAACAGAGAAGCATTTGAATTTCTACAGTCTGGGGACCTGTTATGTCTTCAGGAAACATGGTTACTTGCCTCAGTGGTAATTCCAGGCTTTACCGAATTTCAGCAGCCAGCAAACAAGTACAATATATTCGGAAGACCATTGGGGGGGCTTATAGATATACACACGAATTAGCAGCAATATAAAAGCCACACCCCTTCTAAACACCGACATGGCCCAAGCTACTCTTCTGCAAGGTTTGAAATTGAATGGCTGCCCAATAAAAATTGTACTTATGAACATCGATTTCAATAGCAACGAGTCACCCAGACAAAGAAACATGAGGGCTCTAGTGGACACACTTGAAGAGCTATTAAGCTGTCAGCCAAACTGTGGGATCATAAGGGCCCAGGACTTCAACACTCGAAACCTAGGGGCCGCACTAGACGAAAGCACTGTCTACGGACAGGCCGGAATGCTAAAGAATACTTTTCTAAACACTTACAGAGTAAAATCAATACAAATACCTCATCCTCCTAAGGCAGCTTCGAATATAGAACCACAGGGGAAAAATAAACCCACAATCGACTATATCTTTACGTGCAATAGCTTGTATGGACAAGTGTCAGAATTGCGAAAACCTATGTTCCAGCATAGCGACCATCTCCCACTGGCCATAGGCATTACGCTACAGACGGCCAGCCTCCTGATATTGTCCTTGTGGGTCACATCAATGGGGAGGAAATCCAAGCCCCACCGAGGAGATTAAAATGGAATAAAATAGACACATCAGTCCTATCCAAGTTGAAAAGCAATTGGCCCAGACTTGCCCAAGACTTCACAACAGGCAATGTTTGTGAAAACTGGATGAAACTGGTGTCGTAGGTGTACCATCTTTTGATAGGCAGACAAATAAAACACAGTTGAGCCTCTGGAGAAAGCATTTGCTGCCAACTAGAACCTCAGTGCAGAAAAGTGGGGCAAAGCAAGCAGGCCTTGAGAACAGCCATCCACACTCACAAGTGAAAAGGGAACAGAAAAAAACACTCCAAGATCAACAACTAGCAAGGAAAATGCATAGGAAAAACACATGGGACTGCAAAAGACAACAGCAAGACTCCCAACAGCTGTATATTTTCAGACTGTTGACCCCAAACAAACAGGCGGAATTTTGAAAGTAAAGAGAGTGTCATGGACAGGGGAGTTTTTCACACAGGACTTTGGCAATAATTGAGGTAGCATGCAATCTGGGGATGCAAAACTGTAGAAAGAAACCTTTTTTGAAGGTGACCTAGTGCTATATTAGGTACTTTGATAGGCACCATAATAGTCAAACAATGTATCTGCTTCTGTGCTACCCTTGCCACCACTTCAGCAATGACAGCTAATCAGAGGTTGGAAGCATAAAGTAATGGCTGAAACCATATAAAGTGAAATATGAAGAACTTTAGGCTGCACTCAAAGGAAGTAGTAACCTCACGATCATAGAAACATGAGAGTATGTATTGGGTGAATAATGCAAACAATGAAAGGAGACTCTGCAGATGTTTGAAGAAATGACTTCTGATGTTCACCCTCAAAGTTTGACTGATACTAATAATTAGAAGAGCAAAATGGGAATTCTTTTGTGGTGGTTGGGCAAAATATTTAGGAAAAATATCATGTGGACAAAATATAGTGTCAATAATATCGAGGACAAAAATACTGTGAAGGTAAATTTCTATGGCCGTCGCCAGTAGCTAGTTATAATTAGGACCTACTATCCATAGGAAATTCGCAACATTCTATTTAGAATACCTTTGGCGCCAGTAGACAAATTGTTGTGAAATTTTCGAAACTTGTGGGGCGCTCTGGTCTCCTGAAAATCTCAGGGTGATTCGTGAAGCAGAGGCCAAGAAAAAAGGGGGGCCCAAAACGTGTTTTCCCCATGCAATTCTCAATAGGAACCGTTCATCGCGGCCACAGCCCAAACTGCTGAACGGAATTACACCACATTTGGCATAGAGGTAGCCCTTGGTTCAGACTCATGCCTTTTGCTTAAATGGTGTAAATCCGTTCAGTAGTTGCTGAGAAAATCAAAAGTAAAATCACATATATATCTATGGTCGCTGTGGATCCGCACATCCTGAGCGCACCCTAAGCGCACCGTCCCGATCACGTGTTGAATGCCAATTGGATGTCATATGTGGTTGTCAACATTTGAAACCAGGAAGTGTTGGCAGCCATTTTGTGCCTCGGTAAAAGCGAGGCTGAAGAAGTCAGTGGAACAAGTGTGCAAAACGTATAAAGGTGGCAGGGTAGAAATACCCTGACCCTCTAGACCTGCTTAGGGGGTCCCACAAGGACCCCACCAATTTTTTATTTTTTTTAAACCGGCAAAATGCACGCGGGTTGCACGGATCCTGCCGTAAAAAAAAAAGTAATAAAACGAAGCGCATGGGTTTGCAAATACATAACTGTTTAAAAATGTATCCTGTTGACAAGTTTTGGTAGAATTTGAAAGCAGTCATTGCTTATGTATTTGAAAATGTGTCAGGTTTCTACTCTAAAGTGCAGTAATGAAATATGTGGACTGTGTGCAGTGAACTTAACTTTTCTACACTAGTGAATAATGTTGGTTGTCTAGAATCACACTGTGAGTGTGTGTGCATTTAAGAACCATTGTGAGAGAAGCATTTGGTAACTTCATGTGTCTTTGTAGTACTCTAATCTCTTTCAATACTATGTACTAATCCATTCACTAAAGTAAAATTCAACCAATTATTAATTCACCCAGTGTATCTTCTTGTAGTACTCTAATCTTTCAGTCAGTATCTATGTACTCGTGCAACGAGCCAGGCCTTAGGACATGGAATGCTTTAAACTCCTATGCACTACACATGTAGTGGTCTAACCACATTTTCACTTGTGTTTCAGGCCTACAATTCCCCAGTCAGAATCCATACAGTTCAGCAAACAGCATGTAGTGCTCTAACCACCTTTACACTTGTGTTTCTGGTCTATAATTCCTCAATCAGTATCTATACACTGCAGGAAACACCCTGTTACTCTCCTTGTATTCCTATACAGTTACGTATACACCTTGAATTACAATTTCAATTAGTGATGAGAAAAGAAAGTGGCTACATGATTTCAATATAGAATGTGTTTCTATAGTATAGAAAAGTATAATTTATAAAGTTATTAATATACCTTTATTTATGTTTATTTTTTACAGATATTGTTTATCATCATTGAAATAAAGTTATCCTGAAAAATCAAGAATGAGAAAAAGAGAGCTAAAGGCCAGTTACTTGAAGAAAACTCAACAATAAGTATTGGATGACAAACAACATGTGGCTAAAAGAAGAAGTCTTCCGGTAAGACAACCAAGGAATTCATTAAAAAACTTTCTAGGCCCAAAAACAATGTACAGAAGTTTGAAACTACTGACAATGCTTCAAGCAGAAAAATTAATCAAAACAACAGGAAAGGAAAAAATGCAAATGCACAGTCAAGAAATACGACGTATGGTAAAAGAAGACAAAATCAGTATAAAGAAACACGCAAAAAAATTGCAGAGAGGTATAAAATAGGTCTCGCCTTCAGAGCACCTCTCTGCAATGCAACTGAATGGTATTTAATAGAGAGACATGGTGGGCTACTAGGGCCCAAGGACTTTTCGAATTAAAAGAGACAAAATTCCTTAACTTAAAGCACGTCACAAAGTGTGTTTGCACATGTCACATCCGGCCCCTCCCTTCCCTTCATTAATCTAATAACGCGTCCTATCAGTTTGCCAATACGTAAGTACTTATACATTTATCTTGTTCTCTGTTTGCAGTAATGAAATTGCTCTACTTATTGCTCATTTACTTAAGGATTGGCCTAGCCATTAACCCTAGTACAAATTAATTACTTTATATACTATGCAAGCAGATCGACAAGAAGCTACAAAGCATTAATACAGTCTTCAAAACACCCAGTTTATGCCTATGAAGTTTTGGAATCTCACTGTTATAGAATATCATGTGACCTGAAAAAAAAAGATTTTATTGGTTCATAATATTTCCCATTGTACCTATTGAAGAACCGCAATCATTTCAATAATTCTTCTTTGAGCATCTTTGGAGACATAAGTCTATGCTTACCTCCTATCACTCTCACGCAATTTTTCAAACAATGAACTAGCAATATGTTCTTATTGTAACAGTCTGCCAATACCTAAGCACTTATGGGACAAATTTAGAAGCATTCTCTACCAACAATGTGTCAGTTTTTATAACAGTTATAGCGCAAGACACTCTTTCACATTTACAAAGAGAGGAAAAGGCAGTCGTTGTACCTTTTCTTTTCCATGTAAATACGACCCCATCGTACATACCACTTTGCGTTGAAAAGGTGTTGCTGTGCGTGTTTGCACAGGACACTCATAGAACAAGACACATCTCCAGATTTATCAGAAATGATAAATCTGGATATATGTGTGAATGCTGCAGCATTCTCCAATTGGTGAAGCAAGGCACAACAAGTAGAATTATTTTCATTTCTCCTCATTTTTTTCTCTTTGAATATATGCTAAAATACACAGCATACATTGAAGGAAAAAAATGCCTTCACTGATTGTTTTTGTGCAGGAAAGTGTGTCTTTTTGCACAAAAACAAAATCCACACAACACTGATATCCTTGCACCATGGTGCAAGGGTGCCTGTGTCACCACATGGCTGCAGTTTAAGCAGCAGTGCAGAGTGAAGCACGGACTTGCAACATATTTATGTATAAATGTTGCATGCCTGTGCTTCGGAAGTACCACAGCACGCTGCAGCTAAAGAGCTTACAGTGTCATGCTGCAGCACTTCCTTATAGTTCTGCACTTATACATTCACCATACACCACAAATGCTTTATTTCAGTCAATTATCCACTACGCATACATTCAACCAAACTTTCACACACTATCATACAAATATAGCTCTTTTTTAACCAGAGAAGTTAGTTTTGAAAAGAACTTTAAAAAAAAAAGTGTTTTTCTGAATACATTTTTTAATTTGTTTGTATTTTTTTTAAAGAAAAAAAGAGAAGTGGAGTAACAAAACAATGAACTTCTGGGGGTAAAGCAAAAAAAATCTAGCACAGATGATTTTCTAAAGCCTGGCAAACCAAGTCCACAGACTGCTCTCCATAGTACAGCAGCTTATTACACTTAATGCAGTGTATTTTTGCATTGGCCAATTGGAGACGTAAGTCCAGATGTTGACTTGATGGAGACGTCCCCGAAGTGCTTGCTACTGCTGGTGCTGGTGGTGGATTTTCTCTGAGTCTTTGGCACTCCTCCCATGCTAGATTGACGGGATGTAAACTTTTTAAATGTTTAAGCATGCTTGCGGTCCCGCAAGAATACTTTTTATTCGGATCTCAACGTGAAAGTACGACTTTGCATATTTTACAAGTGACCTTGGTAACGTTCACTTTTTTTAGTCCTGCAGGAAATGTAAAAAATGTCCATATGATGGAACTGTATCTCTCAGGACGTGCAGGCTCCAGTAGAAATTCTTCATTGTTGGTTTTTTCAGAATCAGATGATTCTTGCTGTCCAGTAGCCATTGTTCTTTAAAAAAAATTTAAATCAGGTCTCCAAACAGAAAAAAAGGTTCTTCCTAGTAGAGTTGTTGCTCCAAAGAAGGTCTAAGAAGAATGATTGAAATGGGAGGGGTCCTTCAATAGTTAGAATTGGAAGTGTTACGAACCAATTAAATCTCTTTCTTTCTGGTCACATGGAATCCGCGTAGGGTGCACACATGCAACTCACAACCAGCGCGACTTCCCGAAATTGCACCCATACGCACCCATTGCACACCCTACGCGGATCCTACACAACAATCATAAAATGGCGGCAAGGTTCCACGCTGTGTTTGAGAAAGGTACGCTTTGGGTGCGCAACTCCCCCTCATTTTTTTTTGAAAAAACAATAAAGACAATAATATAACTATGTTTAAAAAAATATAAAATAAAATAAAAAAACTTAAAATTTCAATATCTTAAAAAAAAAATTAAATTAATATTTAAAATAAATAGTTAAAAAATATACTAAATCAATATGAAAAAAATAAATATAACAATTAATATATTTGAAAATTATCATTGAAAAAACCTTTGAAATTCACTGAAAAAACCATAGGTTTTAGGGGTGTTATAGTTAGCTGGGCACTTCACTCATACAAAACCATTGAAATTCCTCTGTTATAGTTAGTTGTACTAACTATAACTCGTGCACCCAAAATCCACTGCTGATGATGTCACATATTACATCATTCATGACATGGTCAGTGACATCACTGATGACATCACTGATGACATCTCGAATAACATCACTGATGATATCACTGATGACATCATCCACGTGACAATCAGATACATCTCATTATACACTAGTATAATCTTTCATCACTCACTATAAAATATAGAGTGCCATGCTTAAACCATTGATACACCAATAAAAGTTTCTAAAAACCCACTCAGTGATTCCTAGGTCTACACTCACATGTAAACACTTACCTATAAATTCAGTCATACATGTTGACAAAGATCAATAGAAAACTATTAAATATACTTGTACACCTATATCAACATTACCCACCAGCACACATTTTATTGACGTATACAGTCATCCTACTCACTTATACAAACAATTGATCATACCTACATTTAGTCAGCTTCACACTTATACAAACACCACTTCATTTATTCATATAGATAGTAATTCATACTTCGTGACTTATAAAATCACTATTACAACTAAACATGTATCTATACAGTCACTCATATAATCACTGAGTCTTATGTATACTTATTTATCCAACCAAAGATGCCTCTGCAGTGAAGACGCCACTCCGCACTTGATGGATTCACAAATCCTTTTATTGAAACAGCAGCTATGCCAGGTGGGTTTGTAACTAATCCCAATGCGTTTCGAAGCACCATGCTTCTTTGTCAAGGGGCAGGCAGCAAGAGGCGGTGAAAACTACACACGTCATTTCCCCTATTACGTATGCGCTCTCCAGTGAGGCATACTGGTCGGTGTAGTTCCAATAACTCCCCTCATTGGGGTCCGTGTTCGTGCTCTGCTTGTAGTCCTGCTTTATCATTAATTGTTCTTACAGCCCTCTAGTGGGCCCCCAACCTTTGCAAACTACTGTTATATTTACAGAAATCTTGTGCGCTGATATGACGGCCGAAAGTTCACAGCCGTCCAGACCCGTTTCCAGTTGCTTGGGAGGTGCATCCTCCGCGGCTGAGACCTGCCGCGTATAAATCCAACCAAAGATGCCTCTGCGGTGAAGACGCCACTCCGCACTCGATGGATTCACAGCCCTCCAGTGGGCCCCCAACCTTTGCAAACTACTGTTATATTTATACTTATTTATATACAACTGTCACATACACTGTGTTTTATATTTCTACTTTGTTGGACATGTATCATTGAGAAATATAGTTACTGATCAACATTCCCATAAAGAGATTCACTCACCCAATCAATTGTTTTATATGCAGTCTTAACATAATATACCTACTAAATTAACTCTTTACACATCTTTGGACAGTCACACTCCTCCCACACTCCTCCCACCCAACTACACACACAATCACTCTCCTATACAAGTACTCACCTAACTATTAAACAACTAATATACAGTTTCACATAGCTAGTAACCAATTTATACACTACTTTACACAACAAGAGACAGAGTGATACAGATATTCACACAGTTAAATCACTATCCCATATATTTATTGAGACACTTTAAATTAGACACTTAGACAGTTAATCACATTGCTACTAGATCCTCCATCCAGACATTTATACATCCACTCAGACTTCAATGCAAATTCCTATGTCTATATACTACTTATTTAAATATGGAACCAAACCACATTCACTGGATGATGTCATCAGTGATGCCATTTGAGATGGCATCACTGATGTCATCAGTGATGTCCCTGACCATGTCATGATAATGTAATAGGTGATATCATCAGCAGTGGATTTAGGGCACGCGAGTTATACTTAGTACAACTAACTATAACGGAGGAATTTCAATGGTTTTGTACAAGTGAAATGTCCAGCTAATAATAACACCCCTTAAACCTACTTTTCTTCAGTTAATCTATATATATATATATATATATATATATATATATATATATATATATATATATATATATATATATATATATATATATATATATATATATATATATATATATATATATATATATATATATATATATTCACAGAAAAAACCATAGGTTATAGTGGATATATAGTTAGGAATTTGCATTTACAAAACCTTGAAAATTCAATGAAAAAACCATTGGTTTTAGGCCATATATAGTTAGGGATTTGCATTTACAAAACCTTATTTTACTCGCATAAAACCATTGAAATTCCATATATAGTTATAAGCGCTAACTATATATCGCGCACCCGCAATCCACTGCTGATGATGTCACATATTACATCATTCATGACATGGTTAGTGACATCACTGATGACATCACTGATGACATCTCAATGACATCACTGATGACATCACTGATGACATCATCCAGTGACTGTATGTTTCTGTAAAGTTAAAATATCTCTTACATATTGAAGAATGAGTGGCTATATAAGTGTCTGGATGAAGGATTTAGTAGGTGCATGACTGACTGTATGAGTGAGTGATTAAATGTGTCTCACTGAGTGCATGGGTTAGTGACTAAACTGTCTTAATTTGTGCATCATTATGTCTGTTGTTCTGTAAACTGTTCCATGTGTTGATAAGTAGCTATATGAGTAACTATATGGGTTATTGATTGGTTGCCCAAGTATTTGTATGGGATACTGAGTGTGTGTGTGGGTGGCTGGGAGGTGTGTGACTCTGTGCATAGATGTGTGAGCAGTTGATTCACTAGATGTATGGTTTCAAAAGTGCATGTGGAAACAGCTGTATGGGCGGTTGACTGTGTGCATGAGTGTATTGGTGAGTGAATGGATATCTCAGTGCTACATGTCAAAGTAAGTACATATGTAAAACACAGTACATGTGAGAGTTGACATATATAAATAACTGTGCATAAGAGACTTTTTGCCTTTTGATGACTCTTCAATTCTGAACCTTGTCCCATCCAGCTGAGTTGCGCCCACTCTTGCGGCTACAGCGTCTTGCCCACCATCCAGCTGAATTGCGCCCACTCTTGCGGTGCAGCGATAGGCGGCTGCCACAGGACTCTCAAAATGGCGGCCGGCTCTTCGGTTTTGGGCCTGGTCCACTAAAATGGCCCTGGGACACCTTTGAACTCGGACGCTTCCCTGATAGGGCTTGGGTCCCATTCTCGAAAAGCGTCCCCTCAGCCGTGAAGATTCTACAAAAGTCTTGGGGGCCTCCGACTCCCGCAGGCTTCTGGTGGGGAGCGGCTGCCATGATTGCTCATGGAATGGCCACGACGGAGCTACGAGATGGTAGTGGTCTCATGCTGACGCCAGCTTTAGTCTGAAACATCCAGAAACACTGTAGACTACCAATTCGATCAGTTCCGGTAGCGCCCCAACATGACCCGGAAGAGAAGAACTTGCCCTCCCCTCTTTGACTGATGGTTCTTGTTGCCTGTCCCCTCTGTTGTCATTTAACAGAACTTTTTGGACTGCTGAAAGGAGTTGTGTTCCGAACGCTGGTTGGTGGAGACATTTTGACTATATTCTTGACCTACGTTGTCGCGTAATGCGTTATATGACACGCCGCGTTACCGCACCCGGAAGTGATCCGAGGCGCGGCGCGCAGCGCGTAACGTAAGCATAACAGGACATGTGACTTGTTAATAAAACTTTTCATTGGTTCATTTTACTTTTGTTAATTTAATGATGAAAAGCTTGGTCATATGACCTAAAAATTACGCTTTTTATTGTTTTCGAACAATATTTTTTTTTCAAACATATGTTATAATATTCCAGGCTAATGTACTTTCCCGGAAAATTTACAACTGTCTTGTAAGTAAAATATATTCCTTTTTCGAGAAAAAGGGCGTTTCTTCCTTCCATGACGGAGCCGTTGAGTAAAAGAGATTCGGCCTGCTGTCTTAGTCGCCGATACGCCTGATTATCAGATTCTTATCGATCACTTTATATTGCAGACATGAAAAACACAACTGCCCTTAAGCATTTATCTTTACTGCGTTCCTACATATTATACCTTTTATCCGTCATGTAATTGGACTGCTTTATTTCACTTGCCTTTACTGATTCGAAAACAGTGACTAAAAGTAAAAACTTTACCAATGTAAATACTACTACCGTGTTTTGTTTTAAAAACCTTTATTGTGAAAATGTCAGTATACAAATACGGGCCTATAACCACGTGGGCCGGCCACGGAGCAAACTGAAATCGTATATGATGAGGAGACATTTACACTGTAGAAGAACGTAACGAGCGGGCCATTAGGTTGCAAGAACAAAGGTGTCTAACAGTTGCGGAATCGGTGGACGTACATTTTGTAATTAAAATACGACAGGGCCACTTACAATAACATTTTCTAGATATACATTTGCGGGCAAGGAGTTACGAGTCCCATTTATACCGGCGCCATTTTGGGCGAGGCCGGGCAGGTCCAAGATATAGTCAAAATGTCTCCACCAACCATCGGCCAGACCAGAACCCCTTTCGGCCCTTTATGCTACAAGATGGTGTCTTCCATTCAGAAAATATTGTTGGCAGCATTTTGAAAGGAAACAGAAACAGCCGTTCTCCTAGTGAGTTTCACATTGTTACATTTAGGAAGAATGTTGAAGAGTAGTATGTGGAAAATCTGAAGCCATTTTTCTACAAACTCTCAATCAGACTTGGATGGAAAAAAAAAACCTGAAGAATGTACAAACTGAAAACCAATTTTTGTCTGTATAGCATCAACAGTAACGCTTGAGTCAGCTTTGTGTCAAGCCGCCATTTTCATTCAATCAATAGCGTCCCCCTGCACACATTCAGGGACCTGGTCGTGTCTTCAGATGAAACGGATTGTAGGAAAAGAAGCAGAAAGGAAAAGGAAAAAAGTTCCGCCGGACCTCGGGAGCCGGCCGCCTATGTCATGTGCCACCTTTGGCCACACCAGGGCAATAGTGAAGCTGCAGCAGGTGCAAATAAGCTTCAGACAGTCTTACAAGCACTGCTCAGAACTCTCAACTGAGGCACTCAACATCCAGGACTTGCCATTCGGATCTTGGCGCCTTGTGCTGGTTCCGACCTATTCACACATCAGTCCACTACTGACATCACCTCATAAGCCAACGGGGCACCCCACGCCGACTTTCGGCGCAGCATTGTAGGATGGCCACACCAGTGCGGCAACTTGCTGGACACAACATCGGGGCCATCCAGATCTCGGCGCGTTCGACTCACTGTACCGCAAGAGTGATCGCAACTCAGCTGGACACGCCATCTTTCGGCGCAGCATTGTAGGATGGCCACACCAGTGCGGCAATTTGCTGGACACCACCTCGGTGCCATCCGGATCTCGGCGCGTTCGAGTCACTGTACCGCAAGAGCGGGAGAAACTCAGCTGGACACGCCGTCTTTCGCCGCAGCATTGTAGGATGGCCACACCAGTGCGGCAATTTGCTGGACACCACCTCGGTGCCATCCGAATCTCGGCGCGTTGTGCTGCCTTCGGCCTATTCGCACATCGGTCCGCTACTGACGCCGCCTCACGTGCCAACGGATTTTCTACGCTTTTTGTAGCCCTATGCCGCATAACAGGTCATGTGACTTGTTTATAAAACTTTTCATTGGTTCATTTTACTTTTGGTTTCCTAAAGATGGAAGGCTTGGTCATATGACCTAAAAATAACACTTTTCATTGGTTTAGAACATTTTTTTTTCCCAAACGATGAAAGCCCCACCTTGTTTCTGGATCATTCAGACTGAAGCTGGCGTCAGCATGAGACCACTACCATCTCGTGGCTCCGTCGTGGTCATTCCGCGAGCAATCATGGCAGCCGCTCCCCAGCGGAAGCCTGCGGGAGTCGGGGGCCCCCAAGACTTTTGTAGAATCTTCACGGCTGAGGGGACGCTTTTCGAGAATGGAGCCCAAGCCCTAGCAGGCAAGCGTCCGAGTTCCAAGGTGTCCCAGGGCCATTTCAGTGGACCAGGCCCAAAACCGAGGAGCCGTCCGCCATTTTAAGAGCCATGTGGCAGCCGCCTATCGCTGCACTGCAAGAGTGGGAGCAACTCAACAACATGGTGAGCGAGACGCTGTAGCCGCAAGAGCGGGCGCAACTCAGCTAGATGGCCGCCACCTGCGGAGGCCCGTTCACGCCGCCTCCCCCACCCCCGGGCCGCCGCACGCCAATTTTCGGAGCAGCATTGTAGGATACCAAAACCAGTGCGGCAGTTTACTGGACATCACCTGGGTGCCTGTCATACATGTTGTGTCAGCCATGTGACACTGGACACAGTCCCATCAACATCTCAACGCGTTCTGCTGCCTTGGGACTATTCGCACAACAGACCGCTACTGACGAGGCCTCCCCCCGCACCACCCGGGACGCCCCACGCTGTTTTTCTGTGCTGCATTGTAGGATCCCAAAACCAGTGCGGCACCCAGGCGACATCACCTGGGTGCCGTCCAGAACTCTGCACGTTGTGCTGCCTTGGGACTATTCGCACAAAAGACAGCTTCTAACCATTGTTGCTTTTTGTGTTGAAAAATGTTTAAATGTTTTTAGTTTTTGTTCCGTTCGTTATAGTTAATAGTTAATAAAGTTTTATAATCTTACTTTGTTGGAGTGTTATCTATTTTTTTTTAAACGGGTGAATGGGGCCTTGAATCGGGTTATTGTCATGTGTGGGCTTTGGAAGTGTGCTGCTGCAGGATCGGACATTTCAAACTCAAATGCACGTTCTTTTTCTTACCTTTCCGAAGCATGGAGCGCAATAGCAGGCAGAGAAAGGGTGATGCACGTGTTGAACACTACCTGACCTGGCAAGTTGCTGGCAGTGCCCCCCCGCCCGCTCCTAAAAGAGGGCACACACACACCGCCGCCCCGAGTACTTCACAAATCTTTAAAAGACCATGCGCTTGTTCATGAGGCTTAAATGGTTTATCACCTCTTCTAGAACCCCTGCATCGACCCTCTGACGTTTCCTGGAAAAATTACCATGTAACACAATACCAAGCCCTGTCAGCTGAAACCCCCAAGGAATCGAGGGGCATATTATCAAGGGGGTTTATCTCCGCTTTTTTGGCTTTAAAAGCCATGAAAGCGGAGATAAAATTATCTCCCTATTACCAAGCTGTCGCTAACACCAGTTAGTGACAGCTAAAAGGAGATAGCGACCATCTTGGGCCCCGCTTTGCATGTCAGTGATACTTATCACTAATGACATGCAAAGTGGCGTACCAAGATGTTAGCGACTGGAAACAGTCCCTAACATCGCTATCTTCTATTACCAACTTTTGGAGATATTCGCGCTAAGGGCGAATATCTCCAAAATCTAACACCTGCCCTGAGCAGTTCTTAGCCATGTTATCCAATGGGAGGTGGATAACATGGCTAAGAACATTTGCTCGATAATACATGAATATCGCTGACTTTTCTGCGATAATAGCAAGGTTTATCTGCGATAAAAATCGCCGATGTGCGGCGATAATTTTTGTCTCTAAACAAGTTAGAGACAAAAATTATCGCTAGTTGTTCGTAATATGCCCCCGGGTTTTTGCTTGCAGAAATCTGGAGGCGGGAGACTAGCACTGAAATCAGTTGTCACACGCCTGAATCAGGAGGGTTGGCATGTCTGAATTCTCTACAGCTGGGGCCATAAACTACATCCGCAGGGGTAGGTGATAGCCTGGGACCAGCCTGGCATCTAAAATGGCTGCCGTGCACGACAAAATTGTGGCATTGGAAAAAAGGCAAGATGGCGCAGCCGCTGGAAGAGATGTATCAACATATATCAGCCTCCTCAGCCACCCTCAGGAAACATAGGGGATTAGGATACGTCTCCCGCACCCCCTTATACCTAGTAATTTAATTAACGAAGCACAAAATGGCGAATTCCCGTTTCGCTACCAGTTTGCGGCCTAGTTCGCGGCCCGTGAAGCGCTTCTACCGTGAAAAATCATTTTTTTTTTCTTTTCCCCACGGGACCCTTTAATAACCCCAACAACATTCCTAGGGGGTCAAGAGGGGGATACCTTGCCCCCTTTCATTAAATTCCCCCTTAGTTTTTCACCTCTTCTTCTCTCTCGATCCTACCGAGAGACAAGATGGCGGCCGCTCCGGACTGTCACGCAGCAACAAAAAAAAAAAGCTCACGCACAGCCGCTGGAAGAGATGTATCAACATATATCAGCCTCCTCAGCCACCCTCAGGAAACATAGGGGATTAGGATACGTCTCCCGCACCCCCTTATACCTAGTAATTTAATTAACGAAGCACAAAATGGCGAATTCCCGTTTCGCTACCAGTTTGCGGCCCAGTTCGCGGCCCGTGAAGCGCTTCTACCGTGAAAAATCATTTTTTTTTCTTTTCCCCACGGGACCCTTTAATAACCCCAACAACATTCCTAGGGGGTCAAGAGGGGGATACCTTGCCCCCTTTCATTAAATTCCCCCTTAGTTTTTCACCTCTTCTTCTCTCTCGATCCTACCGAGAGACAAGATGGCGGCCGCTCCGGACTGTTTAGAATGTTGACAGACACCGGAGAGCCAATCAGCTTTCTGCGCGCAAAGTTCCGAAACGCGAAAAGTAAGCGGACCGGATCGCTGCCCGGAGCGCTGTTACAGATATATATCTTGATTTAAACGTTAATTTCTCAAAATCCACTGAAGCACATATATTGAGACCTAGCAAAGGCACATCGGGCTACCAGTCCCTACAATTTTGCCAAGTTTCGTGCAAATCCATTCAGCCGTTCGAGCTAAAAGTGAGTCCAACCGCCCTATGGAAAACTCAATGTAAAAAACGCGTTTTGGGACCCCCCTTTTTTCTCAGCCCCCCCTTGACGAAACCCCACCAAATTTTCAGGGGCTGCTCAGAAACAAAATGTGCCCTTTTCCTGAAAATTTCAGCCGATTCCGTCCACAAACGCCAAAGTTATTAGACATAGAATTTTCAGAAATCCCATAGGGAAAAAATCCTAACTATATATACCTACTGGCGATAGCCAGTAGGTAATATATATATATATATGTATATATATATATATATATATATATATATATATATACACCGCCAAGGTATACAGATGTGGAGTTAAAAATAGTAAAGCTATACTTACCTATTTGCACTTGCCTTATGTCAAAAATATACAGGACCAAAATATCAAGAAAGCAAGTGCAAGGGCTTGCAGCAGATGTGCACAGCGGGAGCACCAACGCTGTGCCAAAGGCAAGCACATTTGCGCTCGTCCATGCACCGACCGGTTGGAAAATCAATGTGTTAAATAATTTAAATCATTTTAAATTATAAGAGGGGTTGGGAGCATGCAATTAGAAATTGAAAAACACACAAAAATAAGAAAAACAAAACAATTCTCAATTTGAGACAGGTTGCAAAGACCACCCCCAGGTAGGTGTTGTGGTGAGTGCAAGGTAAGTGGTTTTCTTTTTTTATGTTATTTTCCCTCCTCGTCGCCTGTCAACTCAACTCCTGCCCCATCGCTCTTACCTGCATCGGCCGTGACTGCTGTGCCTATTAAAAACCTAGTAAGATAAAATCTAAGTTGTAGGTGCATAAAAAATGTAAATAAAGTTGTAATTTATTAGTCAACGGACTAACCTCAACAGACTGGGTCTAGCCCTAGCAAAAAAAGCAGATTTGATAATGCCTTTTGCTTTAGGGGGCATATGTTGGGGGGTTTAGAAGAGATCACCTAAACCCATCTCAAAAAACATACATTTCAGATGGTTGTAACAAGGGATCTTATCAACATTGGGCACAGCAAGACAATCCCTGATGATGGCTCTCAAAAAAAGTAAATCATCTGAGAGCAAAATCTTTGACCATACTAGCAAGGGTGCAAGGCCAATGTGCTCCGAACTTAATTCGAAGTGCAGAATGTTATAGAAGCACTTTTGGGCACCATCAAAAGTCTTCTAATAAAGTTATTTTCTACAACTTGAAGCTTGTTGCTCCCTCTTTACCCCCCACCCCGACTCCCGCCCCATAGGTAGCTATGGAACAGCATTTTGCTTTATAGAGGATCAATAATGCTTTCACTGGTTTCTGTCCCAATTTAGCTGCAAACTGGAAAGAGACATCTATTGCTGTGGATGTGTGCTGCACTCTTAAGATCAGTAGAGGATCCCATGACAGCTTTGCATCAAATAGATCACCCAGATATGAAAATCTTTTGACTTTTTCAATCTTCTTTCCCTACATCATAAAAGTTTTGGATTTTGTTAACTTGGGGCCACATACCATAATATACAATTTCTTAAAATTAACTTTTAAACCAAGAGATTTAATAAAATCTGTATAAGGATCAAGGTATTTCTGAAGGCTCATAGCTGTCCTTGCCAGTAGGATGGTATATTCTGCATATGTGAGTAATGAGACAAAAGCATTGCCAACCCTCAGAAGATCTATGTTGCTCTGCAATAGAAATGAGTCTATCCCATTGGTATAAATGAGAAATTACAGAAGGGACTAGGATGTAGCCTTGATGGACTCCCATCAGTCAAAGCTATTGGCTGTGTTTTCTCGCCCTTACTGCCATATCGTACCCTGACCATTGTGTTAGAATGCAACCTGCGTAACAAGACTAATAATGGTTCCTTCACTCTCATGTCTCCCAGCATAGCCCACAATCTGTTCCGATTGACAGTATCAAAAGCACTTAATAAATCCATGAAGGCCAAATGTATAGAGCTCTTCATGGACTTAGTGTACTTACTGCCAATCAGTCACAGATTGAGTCATTGTTGTGTTGCACCCATGCCTCGTCTAAAACCATATTTTGTTTTAGAAAGAATCCTATTAGTATCGGCCCAATCTGCTAATTGTGCCAAAAGTAACTTGGGGAAGTGTGTGTTATTTTGTTGTCATGCCACACTTTAAAATTACTAATGCTAAACTAACTAGCTGCTAGTTTAATATCTTGCTAAAATAAAGTTTCTTAAATGTCTCATTCCAGAAAGAATTGTATTGAATCTGATGATCTTTAATTGTAAAATAGGTGCTATAATTACATTTTTAAAGAAAAACGTTCTACATTTTTAACGTTCTGTTGCAGGATTTTGGAGCTATTGTGTTTTACTTGAAACACCTCAGTGAACAAAACGCCAGAGTATTGTGGTGCATTTCCACATGTTAGAGTTGACCACAATCGCCCACCATTTTGGTTAGCAGTCTAGTCATCATCATTAGGAGGAGAACAGACTTTAGGATTTAAAGTCAATGCAGGCGCAGACATGCATGTACCTTGGGGAATTGTGTGTTAATTTCTTGTCACACTGCACTTTAAAATTACTAATGCTCAACTAACTGCTGATAAATTAATATCTTGTTATAACAAAGTGTTTTGAACGCTGCATTCTAGAACCAAATGTATTAAATCTGACGGTTGTTAATTGTAAAATATGGTGTTATGACAAAGTTTTTAAAGAAAAACCTGCTGTGGTAGGATTTTGGAGCTATTCTATTTTAGTTAAAACGCCTCACTGAACAAAACGCCAAAGTATTGTGGTGCATTGCATGTTAGAACGGATCATCATCGACTGCCATTTTGATTGTCAGTCTAGTCATCCTCATTAGGAGGAGAACAGACTTTAACATTTAAAGTCGATGCAGGCACGGGCTCGCAGCAGATGTGCACAGCGGGAGTGCCAACGGCATGCCAAAGGCAAGCCTGTCTGAGCCAGTCCATGCAACGGCCGGCACAGCGCCAGCCACACTGCAGGACATGCTCCAGCCGTTCAGAGAAAAGACTGGACAAGTTATCCGTGAGAACAATTGCTTGAGCTGGGGGAGTTACCGCTAGGTGACAAGATCTTTAAACCTGCAGTTAAAACTAACTCAGAGATGTCTCGGGGGAGTGAGGCCACTAACTGTACCTGTAACTCTATAATTTGTGGGCTTCTCTATGTTAGGTTCCTGATGAGACACACCATTGAGATTCAACTGCTAATGCAATCCAGAGACCTTGGTGCTCTATTTATGACAGAGACCTGGACTACCACGGATTCAGATGTCGACCTAGATTTAGCTTGCCCACTAGGGTACAAGATGTTTCATAAACCACCTGAAAAGAAAAAGGGTGGCGGAGTAGGCATGATTCATAAAGAAAAATGGGACTTTGTCCCACTTAGCCTAGATGAAATTGTGGGCCCTGAGCTTCTGGGTGTATCCCTAAAAAACAATAAAGGTCATGTATTTTCAGGCATACTGTGCTACAGTCCTCCTGGCCCATAAAACCCTCATCTTCAATCCTTAATCAACATTTTTGGTACAATGACTCTGGCCCATTCAAGGTTCCTAATTCTGAGAGATTTTAATTTATGGTCCTCTGGCGAGCCTGGACCTGCACTAAGAGATCGTCTTCCTTTATGTGATAACATGGGCCTGCAACAATTGGTGCCGAGCCCAACTCACCAGGATGGCCATATTTTGGATCTTATTTTTTTATCCCAGGACCTGGCTACAGTTGAGAAAATCCTCCCTATGTGCTGGACAGATCATTTTTTAGTGAAATTCTCTTTACAAATGAAAAATGTAGCCTTACAAATAGTCTTGCAACCTGCCAAACGCTACGGCAGATTATGGGAACAATTCCTGGAGTCACCCAGGAACAAGCCTTTGCTTGACATATCCTCCATGTTCAAGGAGGACAGATATAGAGGGAAATTATCAGAATTTCAAAAATAGTATTAGAGATGCTTTAGACCAGACCATCCCTATCAAAGAATCTAGAACCTCACAGAGAACTTCAGCTTCCTGGTTCAATTCCAAATTGAAAGATCTAAAATTGGCTTGTAAAAATGCAGAAAGGAAATGTCGCTGGTCAAATGGAGAAGAGGTAAAGTTAACTTTAAAATCTGTTTTACGGATATATAGGACTGCAATCTCAAAAGCAAAAGCAGAGCACTTCTTTGACACTATCTTGGCAGCACCGAACAGCACTTGTTAATTATAGGCCTACTTCTCTTCTCACTTACCCCATAAAAATCTTAAAATGCTATGTGAGTAGAACTCTATCCCATTACCTGGAAGCTAACCAGATCTTAAAAATAGAGCAATTTGGGTTTCGCCAAGGCCATGGGACTGAAATATCATTACTTACTGTTATTGATGAAGTTACAATGCTTGTAGACAATGTAAAATGAGTGGCATTGATCTTATTAGTTCTTTCCACCGCATTCGATATGCTAAATCATAAGACCCTTTTGGACAGGTTATCCTCCATTGGAATTAAGGTCTCAGTGTCAAAATGATTGCATTCATATCTGGTTGACAGACAGCAAGCAGTGTTCCTCTCTCCTTTCCATTCTGAGTTTAGGTCTGTTAAACATTGTGTTCCATAGGGCTCATCGATCAGTCCTATACTTTTTAATATCTATATGAGCCCTCTGATCTTACTTATCAAATCACATATGATTAGCCTGATAAACTATGTGGCTAATACTCAGCAAATGTTATCATTAGAAGGAGATATTTCAGGGAAACCAGATGGTTTTCATAACTGTATGAATGACATAACCAACTGGCTCAAATCAAACTCCCTGAAGTTTAATGGAGATAAAACTATGGGGCATATTATCAAGGGGGTTTATCTCTGCTTTTTTGGCTTTAAAAGCCAAGAAAGCGGAGATAGAATTATCTCCCTATTACCTAGCTGTCGCTAACACCAGTTAGCGACAGCTAGTAGGAGATAGTGACCATCTTCGGCCCCACTTTGCATGTCAGTGATATTTATCACTATTGACATGCAAAGTGGGCGTGCCAAGATGTTAGCGACTGGAAACAGTCGCTAACATCGCTATCTCCTATTACCAACTTTTGGTGATATTCGCGCTAAGCGCGAATATCTCCAAAAGCTAACACCTGCCCCTGAGCAGTTCTTAGCCATGTTATCCAATGGTAGGTGGATAACATGGCTAAGAGCATTAGCTCGGTAGTGCATGAATATCGCTGACTTTATAGCGATATTCATGCATTTCGGCTGATTTTTATCGCTTAGGAGATAAACCTTGATAATAGCAAGGCTCCTACGCGATAAAAATCGCCGCAGCTCGCCGATAGAAATATCGCCGCTAAACCAACATAGCGATAATTATCGCTAGTTGTTGGTAATATGCCCCCGAGTTCTTATGCTGTCCAGCGACAAAAATTCCTGCCTCCCTTCCATCTGACTTCTGGCCAGTATCTTCCAATAAGGCTTCGATACCTTCGGAGGTCGTCAGAAATCTGGGAAGTACTTTTTACAAGAGACCACATGTCAACAAGATAGCAAGCACCTGCTTTGACTCAATAAAAATACTGCGTAAGATTCTCCCTCTGCTAACCAATGCTTCAAGAGCACTGGTAGTTCGCAGTGTGATTTTAAGTGTGGATTACTGCAGGGCCTTACTGCTTGGGACTCCAGACTATTTGCTTGGTCGGCTTAAGGGGCTCCAAGCAGTAGCAGCCAGACTAGCACTGAACATGCTAAGAAGGGCCCCAGTCTTGCTGGCATTGAAAGATCTACACTGGCTACCACTGAAACAAAGAATACAGTTTAAGTGCCTTTGTATTGTTTTTATAACCTTGCATTGTTCTGGCCAGGCCCCTCTGCGAAAGAGATAAAAATGGTATGTTGCTGGGAGAAGCCAATTTTCTACCACTGCCAATTTTGCACGTGGGGCTAGATATAGAAGAACTAGTCAAGGAGGAAGGGTCTTTTCCATTGAAGCAGCCTGACTCTGGAATCAACTACTGAACACATTGAGACTCTCCATCAACCTACTGCAATTCAGGAAGGGTCTCAAACTCAGCTCTTCCATTTGTAACACTGACACTGATCTGCATGGCTGGAAAGGTATCACACTATAGGACAATTGTTTCCTCCCTCAGTAGATAAAATAGCGCCAGATACCTGTTGAGTGACGGATGTGCTTTAGAAATGTGTTAACTAATTTTTTTTTTAAAAAGAATAAAAGGACAATACCTAAGACCTTCACTGTCACATTAATCAATTATATTGGCCTATAACAGGCAGGGTCATTTCTGTCCCCGGCTTTAGGTTTCGCCTGCACAGTGCTTGTGCTGTGCTTGAAAAATCAATTTTTTTAATATAAACTTAAAAGGGTCTTACATCCCGCCTCCTCTCTTTCCTGGCTTCTCATTGATTCTGGTGCATGCCACAAAATGTTCCTCCATTTCTAATAGCTATAGCATATTTTTCTGCATTTACCAATGCTTGCTCCTTGTCTGTTTCTCTTATCAGTTTCTCGCCTGCTGAAATACTGTTAACATCCACTTTGGTGGAACTATATTTTAATAAAGTTTTGCCTTTTACTCTTGAAGCATATTTAAATAACAATTTATCACCCAGAGAGATTAAGTAATTTGCATAGAATCACAGGATGTTGCGCGGCACCGCTGAGACTTGAACCAGGATCCCCAGCTCTCGAGCCAGCAGCTTTGGGCACTGCCCCATTTCCTCTCCACACGCGCATTGTCTGTCAGGGAGCTCTTTCCTTCTCCCGCTGTTGATTGATGAAAACAGCTCTTTATTCATTACATAGGCGAAACCGATGCATTACCAATGCTTGTTAAAGATGGGGGGCACTATTGCCTCTTTCCATGTCACAGGCAATGGGCCAATGAGAGCAGCTTTAAAAATATTAGATAGCAGCGGTGCCCACATAATAGGGTTACCCTTAAAAAGGTCAAGTAGCACTCCATCCGTTCTGGGAGCTTTCAAGCAAATTCCCTGAGATATAGCTTCCTCCACATCTTTCTCTGAGATAGACAGACTTAACGGTATAGCTTGATTTAAATTGTGGATCATCTCCCCTTCTTCCCTTCTTGTGCCACTTCTTCTATTGCTCTATTTGGAGGGTTAAAAATAGGAGTAACATGAGTCCCCCAATGTCTCCCAGAATCAAAGAATCCATCTGGGACGAGTCTTCTAAAATCATTGGATGATTTATAACCCCTTAAGGGACCCTGCTGACACCAAGGGGCATATTTACTAGAGAAGCGGTGGAGCATAGCATTAGCCTCCGTGGCTTAATGCCAGCTCAGCCACTTCTGAAACGCAGACCTGCACTATATTTACAAAATATGGTGCAGCCCTGAGTTTCCCCTTGCAATGACACTAAGTTTAGAAAATTAACTCCAACGCAGGCACCCTTGCACAATAGCGCAAGGGTATCTATGTTGGGGGGAAGATTGTTTATGTGCAGGAAGGGACAACAATCTTTAGATGGTGTTTAGAAACTTCTATGTGTGCTGCTTAATGCAGCACACATAGAAGTTGCAAAACTTAATTTTTTTTATCGAGTGTTTATGTTCAGGAAGGGACACCTTCCTGCACATAAACAATCAAAGGTCTTTTGCTGTTTCTATGTGTACTGCAAGATGCAGCACACATGCAAACAGCAACAAGGAGGAGAAATTAAACATGTCTCCTCATTGCACCTGTTTAAGACCAGGTTTTCCCTGCTCTTAATTTTGGCACCTCCACATATTTACGCCGCCCTTGTAAATATGTGGCAGCGTCAAAATCAATGGGTGTTGCATTGGAAAGCCCACTGTAACACCCATTGCCCACCCCTTTCATGCTAAGTATAGCATGAAAGGGGGCATTATTTACAAGGCAAGGTTAAGCCACATTATGTAGCCTAATGCTGCCTTTTTAATTAAGGCAAAGCACATATCGCCACAGGAACGTCACTAAACGTGACGTTCCTGTAGTGATAGGGGCTTGTAAATATGCCCGCAAACCATTCCAATCTTCACTACTCAGTTCTATTTTCCTCTGTTCGATCACAGATTTATAGATCTTTCCAAGGATTTTAACACGTTCTTTATCTAGAGGAATGGTGTGTAAAGCCCCTTTTAGATCTTTATGAACTTTTGTGCATGCATTATTGAACCAGCGCACTAGTTGTGCATTATTGTGGGGGATTCTCTCTATCAGAGTTGAAGAAATAGCTTAACACCTTAGCTGCTTTGGAACGTCCAGCTCCAGTGCTGAACGTTCCATTGCGCAGGTGCAGTTGGAACGTCCAACGTCCGACGGCAGCACTCCCGAGGTAGTGGTGCCGTCGGCCGCTGGACGGGCGCAGCGCTTAAGGGGTTAACAGAGCACTTCAGAGGGAATACCATCCTTCTTCAGGCAGTTATATATAAGCTCCAAATTTCCAGAGGCAATGTTCTGTTCAATTCCATATAGGATTGATTATAGGACTGCGTGGTGACTTGGCTATGCCCACTGTCCAGAAATGTGCCTCATGAGGCATAGCATAAAAACTGCAAACTGGCAGCAATGTTGCAGTATACGTCTGGTTCGAAAAAGTATTAAATTACGATAACTAGTTAAAACATTATTACTATTATTGGCCTTATTGTGAACGCGAATTTCTTGAAATACAACATCTTTTAACCCGAAGATTCCCACCTAATTAAATACAATTTGACCAACTAACATTTCTATAAGCACATATCGCAAGAAATGTGGATTGTGCTTGGGTAGCATTTAGAGATGACAATTTAGCTTCATTAAATGCTAGACTAAAAGAGATTTTCGGTGGCTGTGCCATGGGAAACAAAAAATTGCATGTACAAAATATAAAAAGTTGCAGAGAAGCAGGGAAAGCTTATAGCAGGATGCCCCTTTTTCGGAGAGTGACTTTTTTCATGTGCAGTGGAAAAAGGCAAGACTTAATCAAGAATCATTTGTAATGTTTACTTCTATCATCCTATTTTTCTTGCCTCAATGTGTCTTATATTTTCCTTGTGTGAATCATAACAATTCACAGCTTTTTTGTATTTTAATAAGACTTCAGAAACATTCTGTGGGAGGCAAACCTGATGTCATTTTATTTAATCAAAGAAGATACAATGAAAACGTGTATGAGCAATATCCTGTTTTTCTGATTTTCTGTACTATTACCATTAATCTAGAAATACAGAACATCGCAAATAGTATGCATGCAAGATACAGTATTACTACTACAATGAAGTAATTGATTTCATGGCAAGTCATAAAGTCGTAATTAGGTGAGTATAACAACCACTTCGAGATGACATCCCTATTTGTTATTTACTGCAAATTTAACAGTAAACTATGGCTCCAGGTATTGTATAAAAACGCATGTTTTTTTACAAGTAAGTTATTCTGGTGAGCACCTGAGAAAACGATGACATTTTAATTTAGAAATGACAGGGTATTCATATTATTGAAATTCTTAAAGAATACAAAAAAGAAAGTAATTAAGACATTCTGTGATTACATTGTTTTCTTTTCACCATAATTAGTTGTTTTAATGTTGCCTATCTCCTAACCTACCAAAGCTGTAGTCATTTAGGTGCGACAGCTAAGGACATCTTAACTACAGCTAGATCATACAGTGCATCTATAATGAAACAGTCAGAATACATTTTGGGTACAACACAGTATGTGTTTGCTGACAGTATTACAAACTGCAACAAATTTGTCTACAACTTTTCCTATACTTTCCCATAGGTAGATCTCAGCCACTGGGGCAGAGCTCTCCTTGTGGTATGGTATAGGAAAATTATAGGGAATACACATTTTATTAACCTTGAAAAAAATTGTTGCAAATGTTTTATGTTAAATATTATTGTAATTTAATTTTATATATTTATTTTAAATGTAGAACAAAATTTAAAAAAACGACATCAATATTAAATTTAATTTTGAACTGAATGTTCAGGGGCCAGATGTAGGTAAGTATATTTTACCGACTCATAAATACCGAATTTTACCGATTCGGTATTTATGAATCGGTAAAAGAGAAGGGGGGAGATGTAGGTGAAATCGGTATTTGAATTACCGATTCTGTAACAATCGGTATTTACCGAATCGGTAAATACCGATTCGGTAATGCCCATTGATTCCTATGGGCATTGAAGCCCATAGGAATCAATGGGCATTACCGAATCGGTATTTACCGATTCAGTAAATACCGATTCCAGCAAGGGTGCAGGGGGTGTCACTTTGACACCCTCTAGCACCTCAAATACTGGCATAGGTGTGCATGCACACATGTGCATGCACACCTGGATTAGGTATTTTACCACCCAATTGGATTGGGTGGTAAAATACCGAATCTGTAAGGCCATTGGGACTCAGAAGAGTCCCACCTACATCTGCAAGTTACCGAATCAGTAAAAATACCGATTCGGTATTTTACCGATTTGGTAAATTTACCGATTTGGTAAATTTACCGAATCTGTAAAATAGGGCCCCTACATCATAAATGACCATTTACCGGTTGGTAACGGCCGAAATCGGCCGTTACCGGTCGGTAAATGGCCACCTACATCTGACCCCAGATGTTTTAATTATATAAAAGTAACTCAACATATTTTTGAAAATTACAATAAATTAAACAGATCCCACAAAAATGTAAATATATATATAGGTATATATATATATATATCCAGAGGATCGTCATGCTAAGAGCTTTCACTGCAAATTCCAAAATGACATAGAGCACACCCTTGAGTTGCTGGTGCAAAGTGATTTTAACTTGTTTATGCCAGCGCGACCGCCATGACGCGTTTTGCCTCGAAAAGAAGCTTGATCACATGACATACTGCAAGCTGGAAAGGCAGACTTTTAAAGTGACAGTGCAGTAGCATTCGAAGTCAAGTTGTAGACATAGACAAAATACTGTGCAAATATACGCTATGGAATAAATAAATAAATATTGTTCCATATATCAAACAGCATTAAGTAGCAGTATAGTGGGGCACATTATAAAAAACAATTGTTGTATCCAAGATAAAAACATGTGTAAAAAATTCATATAAACCATGGTGGCTACCCGGATAAGAACTCTCATATCTGCCTACTGTGGAAGGGAAGGAATTCCAACATGGGAATATTAAGTGGAAACACTTAAGTTTCTCAAATTGTAAAACACGAAATGTTGTGTATGTAGTCATCTGCCCATGTAATAAGATTTACATAGGTAAAACAACACAACAAGTGAATATGCGCATAACGCAACATAAGTCTAGAATCAAGAATAAAGTGCTTACAGCACCTATGGTGGAGCATTGCATTGAAAATAAACATACTGAGAATGACTTAAAGTGGTCAATTCTATATGTTCTGCAACAGTCTAGACCCATTGACCATGATAAACTTCTACTAAAAAAAGAGGCCTACCTTATACTTAAGTTTAATAGCGCACTCAGCGGGCTCAACTCGCTTTCTGAAATATCTAGAGTGTGAGCTTTATCTAGTATAGTGCCTCCAAAAGAAAGGGTCGATGATAATTGCGCGTATGTTTTCATATGTGGTTTAAATTCACCTTTTTTCACATCTAAATGATAGCCTTCTCTAGCGACCCCACTCTAAGATGGCCACCAAGCAAGTAGCTATAAGTAGGTCTAAAACCATGTTACAACATGGCTGCCAAACTAAGTGAATGAGAGCTTTCTCTAGCGACCCCACTCTAAGATGGCCGCCAAGCAAGTAGCTATAAGTAGGTCCAAAACCATGTTACAACATGGCTGCCAAACTAAGTGAATGAGAGCTAGATGCCGAGTCACAGCTTGTTCAAGTAAGTCTAGAGCTAACATGGGTTTGATTTGCCACCAATATTGCAGTAGCCCCAGAAACCTAATAAAACGCTGTTATTTCCTCTAGGGAAAGCGAGCGCAAATAATAAGGACTGAGGAAAGCGGTGCCTACATGGTTAGAAAGCGTTTACCGCTGCAACCGATTAGAACACGAACAGCCCAAGCGAGGAATCCCTCAGAGCAGGTATGCCGAGTAGAGCAACGAGTGCCATACTCTCTCCGTCTGTGCATAAAAAGCGCGTAAAACGTTATTCTCATTATTTTCAGGCTGTAATACAAGACTGAAAATTAACTCCCATTTGGTGGAAACATAGGATCACAAGCATGATCCAGTAAGGTATGTTGATAACATATGTGCCCCATTCTGGTCTTAGAAAGTGAGCAAGAACAGGTCATGATACCTGTGTTTGTTTTTAGATCCCGAAAAGAAAAGAAACTCAGTCAGAACTAATACCCTACCCTTGACCGGCGGCTGCTGGTTCAACAGGTAATATGAGGAATCCGAGTTAAATGTAGTTGGAAGCTAAACAACTGTCAGAAATGTAGCTAAAACAAGTTTTATTTTATACACTTGCAGATATCCCGTATTAAGACAGAGCCCTGATGAGAATCCGTAGAGTTGACATACCGGATTCGAAACGCGTTGGCGTAAAAAGATTAGCCATTTATTGGTTGAATGGACTGAATGAATTAATTTGAAGTCTATTTTTCCCTTTTTTTGAACTGCCTACATTCAACTGTAGTTCATTGATTTATGATTGTCATCAAGTTTATACTTTTGACTCTGGTCTTTATGGAATTACGGATGATTTTTTCTTCGTAGTATGAATATTTGAGTGTATATATATCAGAGCAATTCACTTTGTATAATACAACTAGTTATGTGTATGTGTTTGTGTTGTAAATAATTGCTAATTGTAAATAATTGTATATAAGGTGTACAAAACGATAAGGTGTCCCTTTCATACATCAATACTTAAAAAAAAGACAAAAAACAAATAAATAATAAAAGGGTTTGAGTGATATACCCGTACGAACCAGGAAGTCTCTTATGGTTTGTTCCCTCAAAAATAGAGGATTTAAGTAAGTGGGTGGCTGGCAATCTGTGTACTTAGTTATATTAATGGTCCAGCTAGCCCCACGTCCCAGGACCTGACTCCCCCATTCTTCAAACATACTAAAAAAGTGGCGGCCACCTGTTTTGGCATCCTACGAGGATTAAGGCCTATTTTGAGGTTCTTTGATGCCGCTACTAGGCAGCTGGTTATACAAGCATCCATATTATCTCGGCTTGATTACGCCAGCTCGCTCCTGTTGGGGGCCAACCAGGCTGAAATCGCCCGGATGCAAAGTGTTCAGAACGCCGCAGCCAGAGCACTGGTGGGTCTACCGAGGTTCTGCTCTGCGGAAAGTACCATCCGTTCTCTACACTGGTTACCTATGGCACAGAGGATCCATTTTAAAACCTTGTACCTAGCTTTTAAGATCCTTAAGCTGGCCTCCCCTCAGATCCTCGATAACCTTCTGACGCCTTATGTGCCTTCGCATTCTCTAAGATCCTCAGGACAAAACTTGGTCGTGGTCCCTCAGTTTAGGCTGTGTAGGGCAGGGGGTCGTTCCTTTCGAGTTCTGGCCGCTAAATTGTGGAACTCTCTCCCGTCCCACATTCGTGAACTTGATGAGCTCCTGAAGTTTAGGAGGGCGATAAAAACTCACTTGTTCCCTCATCCACCTTAGTTTTTTGTCCTGTGCGCGGCTGTCTCTGCTCTGCTGTGTTGTGTTTGTGTACTCTGTCTGAAGCGCTGGGACGCCCCTTGGCTGGGGCAGCTGTGCGCTATAGAAGTGTTATTAACATAACATAACATAACATAACATAACATAACATAACATTTAATCCATTTGGATTCTTGCTGTTTAGCTCCAATATATATCTCGTCTCGAGGAGACAGAGTTTGGCCTCTCGGTCTCCTCCTCTCCTAGATGCTGCTACTGTGTCCATGACATAATATTGGATCTGACCTGGATTATCAGAATGTGTCAGTTCGAAATGCCTGTCAACCGGGTAGGTCTGATCATGTCCAACAATTGCCCGTATGTACTGGAGTATCCGTTTGTGGGTGGGTAACCTGGTGCTACCAACATACCTCAACCCACACGGACACTCCAACACATACACTGAATAATCAGTCCTGCATGTTAATCTCTTGGTGATGGTGATAGGTTCTTGCCTGAAAGGGCTGCTGTAATGCACCCTGTTGCTGCCATAATGGCAGGCTTTCATTGGGGACCTGTTTCAAAACCTTTACTGAGAGACAGACATGTGGTGGACAGTTTGGGTTCCAGGGTATTCCTGACCAAAGCCTTTGCCATGGAGGGTGATCTTCGGAAGGTAAGTAGTGGTTTACTAGCTACTTTGTGTCCGATGGCTGGGTCACTCTTAACTACGTTCCAATTCTTATAAAGAATCTTTCTTAACTCCCCACGTTGGCGATTATACGTTAATATAATGCGTGAGGGTACATTGGAAACCTGACCTCCAGCTTGATCTACCCTTACCTTAGGAACCATGCCCTCCTGTCTAGTGATGGATAGAGTGCGGTTGATTGCTTTTGTAAGACTTTGGTTGGAATAACCTCTGGCTAGGAAGCGTTTCTTACTCTCCTCCTGAGCTGCTGCAGACTCTGAATCTGTACTACAGATTCTTCTGATCCGAAGCATCTCCCCGTAGGGGATGCTCCGATCAGATGTGCCGGATGATGGCTGGCAGCGTGTAAGACCGTATTGCCGGCAGTGGGCTTCCTATACAGTTTGGTCGCAAGAATACCATTCTCAAAGTATACCTCCACATCTAAGAAGCATAATGAAGTCGAACTAATGTTAGATGTAAAATTAAGATTAGCACTATTCTTATTCAATTCTTCCACAAATGCCATGGCACTATCTTGGGAGCCCCTCCAGATGAAAAATAAGTCATCTATATAACGTAAATACAACAGGATGGTATTAGTGGCAATCTCCAGGTGTTGGCCATATAGGACCCGCTCCTCCCACAGCCCCATGTGCAAGCACGCGTAGCTGGGGGAGAAGCAGGCCCCCATAGCCACACCTCTAACCTGTTTATAGATGGCATTATTAAAGATGAAAACATTCTGTTCCAGACACATCTGTGTCATGCTCAATAGCATCCTATTGTGGGCTGCCAAATTCATGGGGCGCCTGCTGAGATAGAATTCCACGGCTCTCAGTCCATCACAGTGTCTTATAGAAGTGTATAAGACCGAGACATATATATATATATATTAATGCATATTAATAATTGTTTTAAATGATGTATAAAATTGATTTAAAGTAGTCTATTATATTTTAATTTTAAAAGGTTAATAAACTATAGTAAAATAAAATTAAAAATGTTTTATTGTTAAATAAAGCATTAAACTAAAATTTACATTATTTCCTGTGGGTTTGGGGCTTTATTTTCACTCCCATTCTCTATTAAATTCGAAGGTAGGGTGTCACAGTGTCAGTGTTTAGTCATGTGTGGTGGTGAACCTGTCACTACTCTTTTTTGGAAGTACTAACTTTCCGGGTTTTTTATCCATTGATTTATATCAACACAGTATGATCCAATAAATATATAAATATTCAGAAATAGTATAGAGTTAAAAGATGAACAAAGCATATCATATTTATATGATACAAAACTCCCCCAAATCCTCACATCCCCCCACATTCTTTCCTCAACCCCCACGTAATTTTTTCATTGTAAAACTCATATTGGCTCCTCCCCATCTTTCCTAAATTTAACAATTTGTTTTGTAGAGACCCTGTATGTTTTTCCGTAGAGCGATTCGTATGCGTATACTTTATGCATCTTAATTATCCACTGGGAAACAAATTCCAATTGGCTAGAATCAGTTATCTGGCCACCAGCATGGAGATAAAAATTAGCTGTCGCTATCTAATAGATAAGTCTCCTTCATGGACTACTAGCCAAAACAATTAAAAAAACATCCATTGTGGAATATCCACTTTACACCCGCTAGAGGACTCAATCCGTTGTAATATCTCCAATATCATAGTATCCTTTCCTTTAGATTGCGACAATCTATATCAATTTCCTATACCCACTATTTTGGACACAAATAAGCCAAACTTAAGGGTTCTATGGGGACCCCAACCCTATTGTGGAATCCTCACAAACATTTTTAATTAAAATGAAACTGAAATAAAGCAAAGGACTAATATCAGGGTTCAGATTACACAATCGTTGCCAGGCCATAAACTCATGTTATAATAAAATTCTCAGATTCTCCCATACCCCATGCTACACTACTTACTACACATACCAGTGGATAACTGCAATCCTATTAACCTGCACTCAGCTATTTTTAACAACGGATGTATCCTTGGTATCTCTCAGCTTTCCCATATCAGTTGAATCTCCTAAGTGGGTGTGGCTTGCAAGCGTGATCTCTGAGCTCTGTGCCGGCCAAATCAATTATCCTAAACAAGTACTCTTGCCCCAGATCCGGGGGCGTACATTGGACTTCACCTGGCCTGGGCACTGCCTGGGTCCGAAATCCGGAGGTCCTGGACGGTCGCAGCCCCATAGCGGAGAGACAGGAGGAGGGAGCGACTTCGGCTCCGGGAACTCAAGATGGTGCCCTAACTTGTATCGGAGCACTCGGAGGGTGTGTAGATGATCTACCCATGCCCTGCCTACATTTCCCCAGTAGTGGAATGGGGGCTCTGACAGCCCGGAATTGAACTGACACTGGCGTTGAGGACTGAAGTAGGCGGCAATACGTGAACCAGCACATTTCCAATGTGGGGCCTAGCCCATCGCCTCAAGCCCTCAAACATCTGTCAACAGTATCAGCCGTTGCCTTGGGTCCAGGTCGGGGCCTACTACTGGAGCGACATCCACACTCCATGGCCTGCGGCGCCGCCCCTTGCAGGGCCTAGTAAGCGCAGTCTGCCACATTTTAAACTAGCGAGTATTGGGGTTAGCACCATCTTGTTAATGTGGCTGCGGGCAGAAACTCGCTCATCCCCACACACCTTGTGTTTGCTGAGTCCTGCTTGAGCCGCTATGACGAAGGGACCCCCGGAAATGAGCGCAAATTGGAGTCTGATTGATCCCTGATGCCTGCACTGTGAGTCGTGGGACAAGACAGGGCGGTCCGCTCTCCCCTTTATTATTTGCCTTGGCCATGGAACTGTCAGTTGCCCAGGCCAGAACGGGACTGCAGTACCCTGGACTTCGCATGCATGACCAGATTCACTATATTGTGCTCTATGCCGATGACCTGCTCATGCTTTTAGCTAATACTGCTGAGGCTCTCTTTGGAGCAAATTGTTTGCTCCACGATCTTGGTACTGTGGCTGGACTTAAGGTGAATTGGGCGAAGTTCTGCCTGTTCCCCACCACCTCCTTGGATAGTGGCCCTCAAGTTACAGATGGGGTAAAATGGAAATACCGTTGCCTGACATACCTGGGGATCCGCATATATCACACGCAAACTGATTTATTGGAGGGTAATGTTGGTAGAGCCATCAGGGGTCTTAAAAGAAACCTTGAGTTTTGGGGTACACTGCCTCTATCGGTGGCCGATCGAGTGGCCCTTCTTAAGATGGTGACTCTCCCCAGGTTGCTATGCTATTTTAGAACCTTACCTGTTTGGATACAGCAAAGAATTTTGCACAACCTAATGCAATGTTTACAGGGTTCCTCTTGGCTGTTGGCAGACGGAGGGTGGCGATGAAACTGCTACTGAGAATGAAATCAGAAGGGGGACTGGTGGTTCCTGACCTTGAGATGTATTACTTGGTGGCTCAAATGCAGCTGCTTACCCAATCAGTAGCATTGGAATTTCTAGGACTGGGTAAACATGTAAGGGGACAGACCGCCAGGCGGACACTCTCCGGAATAATCTTACAGTTGCCACTACGACTTAAATTCCTTTCCAATGAGTTGCGAATACTTTGGCTCTGTCAGAATAGGAGTCAGAGGCGAGCCCGGAGAGCGCATCCTTATGCCCCTGAGATCCCCTTAGCCATGTGTACTGCACTACCACAGGGCAGCAACTGCTGACTGTTTGAAAGGAAAAGGGACTGACTGCACTGGGGGATTTATATGAGGACAACATTTTGCTTCCCTTCGCTACATTGCAGGAACAATATGACTTATCTCGCTGCGATTTTTTGTTCCATTCGGCACTCATTGCAGCCATTCAAAAACACTGGAGAGAGGGGTTGCTTGAACCACAGATATCAATGGGCTGCCAGTATGTAGTATAGGCAGCGGGAACCTTTAAAGCAGTAACCTGCCTTTATAGTGGCATGACCCAAGAAGCACTAACTCCGTTGATGACATTACGACTGAAATGGGAAGGAGACCTAGGTGATGAAATTCCTTAGAAAAAGTGGGCTGAACTGGTCGAACGGGCATGGAAAAGTACTAGAACTGCCCGCTTTCAACTGATGCATTTTATATCCTGTACAGGGCATACCTTACCCCAGCCAAATCAATAAATATTTTGGTACTAATGCGGCAATGTACCCGCTTTGTAACATGGAGGGAGGGCAGATTTTAGCCATATGATGCGGGATTGTCCCCAGCTGGAGAATTACTGGGAAGAGGTAGTAACACTACTAAATGAAATCACTGATAGAAATCTAGAACCCACTAAAGGGCCCCTGTCTGCTGCACTGGTTCCCCCACATATGAAAGAATAAAGGGGCATATTATCAAGGGGGTTTATCTCCACTTTTTTGGCTTTAAAAGCCAAGAAAGCAGAGATAAAATTATCTCCCTATTACCTAGCTGTCGCTAACACCAGTTAGCGACAGCTAGTAGGAGATAGCGACCATCTTGGGCCCCACTTTGCATGTCAGTGATATTTATCACTAATGACATGCAAAGTGGGCGTGCCAAGATGTTAGCGACTGGAAACAGTCCCTAACATCGCTATCTCCTATTACCAACTTATGGAGATATTCGCGCTAAGCGCGAATATCTCCAAAAGCTAACACCTGCCCTGAGCAGTTCTTAGCCATGTTATTCAAAGGGAGGTGGTTAACATGGCTAAGAGCATTAGCTCGGTAATGCATGAATATCGCTGACTTTTCAGCGATATTCATGCATTGCGGCCGATTTTTATCTCATTTGCGATAAACCTTGGTAATACCAAGGTTTATCTGCGATAAAAATCGCCGTAGCTCAGCGGTAAATTTTTGTCTCTAATCAAGTAATAGCGATAATTATCGCTATTGCATGGTCATTAGCAAGTTTCTGAACTTGGGCTTTCTTCTAGCTAAAGAGTCATTACAGCACATTGGAAGTCAAAGAAGGGCCCAAGTGTTCAGAGATGAAAGACTGATTTACTCAAATGGGTGGAAAGTGAGGGAACTGTTAGATTACAGCTAACTAAATGTGCAAATAGTGAGAAAGCTCTGGAAGCAGCGAGGGCTTGGGAAACCTTAGTTCTTTTGATGAAAATTCCGGACACTGACCTGGATGAGGACCCTGTAGCTGTCGCATCTGCTGATGCGAACTAATTACTGCCTAACCTATAGCTCGATGCATATGCCCTCTGCTGTCACATATTCCCCTGCTTCTGACACGGAGGTATTTCCCTGTTGTTCGGTACAATCACTTTTAATGTACTTACCTGTAATACATCTAGATGTTGATATAACCATTGTTAAATGTGTCACGCCGGGGAGGAGGAGGGATAAGAGGGAGGGTTGGAGTCCAGCTTAGTATTTTTAATTGTGAGACAGGGATATCCTTTACGAACAATTGGATGCCGCTACTTCACTTGTTCATCAATAATTGTGTTGACATCTGATGTCATTGTAATGTAGAGTGGAACACTGTATATGTCTGTTAAGACTATGTCACTTGTTACTAGGCGCAGCCATGCCAAACTTTCCTTACATGAACACCTGCTTGCCTATATATTGTGCTGATGATTGTATTGTCATGTTTTGAAGAAACAATAAAAAGTGTTGTTAAAAAGAAAAAAATTCTGCTGAATCTCTCTACAATGATACGTGATGTCTTAAACCTGGACTTTTTCGGAATTCTTGGAATTAGTATGAAAGGAAGGAAACCAAATTCTGATGAGTTCCTATTTGTTCTACAGAATAATTAGCATCACTAGAAACATTGGAAGTAGGCCTCACGTGCCAATTCATACATGCTGCTTGGTAATAGCACTTTATGCTAGGCAATGCCAACCCTCTGCCCTCATATTCCATCTGAATAGCCTCCAGTTTAAATCTGGATGTTTGCCCTGCCAAATAAAATGTTGCATGGCCGAATCAATTGACCTAAAAAAAGACTAAGGCACTTTGGTCAGAATGTTAGCAAACACACATTATTCCTATGGTTAAATACTAATTTTCACCAAATCAACTCTCCCCATAGTTGTCATGAAAGCATTCAGCCATCTACCCAGCAGCCAGTGAATCTTGTCTAGGGTAGATATATAGTTTAACTCAAACAAGTTCCCTGTATTGGCAGTAACATATATCCCTAAGTATCCTATGGGCCTGCCTGAAGAATGGTGTGATTGCATAGTAAATGGTAAAACATCACCGTGAATTAAAAAATGAGTGCTTCGGTTTTTGCATGGTTTATCTTAGACCCTCCCAATTTAGAGCATTCTCCGATTTTTTCCATTGCATCCGCCTTTAGATGCAGCACCATATCGTCTACAAACAGATTTAATTTTGGACCCTTGGGGGAGCCTTAATATTATGGTCCTGGGGAATGGCACAGGGAAGTGGTTCAATGAACAGTGCAAAAAGGATTGGTGAAAGGGCACAGCCCTGGCGCGTCCCACACCATATAAAGATATGTCCTGCTGTTTAACCATTATTAATTATACTTGCCTTGGCTCCTGCATATACATTTTTCACAATCGAAAAAAGTGCGGCTGTGAAAGCAAATCTTTCCAGAACTTTGAACAGAACATTCCACCGGAAGCAGTCAAATGTTTCCTCCGCATCCAGCATTATCACTGTCGCTTTGATGTTCTGTGTAGAGTAGTAATCTATTGCCTGGGTTAAATATTGTGTGTTACCTGCCATCTGTCTGCCCAAAATAAAACTGTTTTGCTCCCCAAGGATAATTGTAGGTGCAACTAAAGCTAAATATGTGCCACAGTCTTTGTAAATAATTTGTAATCGTGACTTAAGAGGCTAATTGGATGATATGAGTGTACATCCTGTTCTGATTTACCCTTTTGACAAAGTTAACAATAACTGCTTCAGTGAGAGAGGTTGGGATCTCTGCTCCCTTCATAATGCTGCTATTCAATCTTACTAAGAATGGATTAAGCTGGGGAGCAAATAATTTCTAGACTTCAAAAGGGATCCTGTCATTACCTCAGGCTTTCTCTTTCTGGGCACGATTGACTGCCTGTGTAGCCTCTTCTAGGGTTATTGGAGTGAGAAGGGCTTCTACCTGCTCTCCTGCTAAGGTTGGTATATTAAACTCTTCCAGCCAGGTATTCGCTGCTTGTGATGTATTGTATGAGTCTGAGTATATCTTTTCATAGTGATAAAAAAACATCTGATATCCCTTGTGGTTGGGTTATGATACTATCCTGATTGGGATCTTGTATCTTTTTAATAAAATTAATATTTGACCTTGCTTGACCTCCCAGCCAGGTATTTCCCAATGTGTTCGTTTCTTCACACCTTTGTTGTAAAATTGTATTATGATTTAGAATCGCTCTAGACCAAAAATAATCCTTTAAGTGGTTCCTCTCCTGTGCTTCTAGAAGCTTGGTTTGCCTTGCAGGGACACCTATACAATCTACTGTGGCCGGATTAAAGCGTGTTTGCAATTGCAGATTCCTTTCTCTTTCCACCCTTTTTTTAACCCTATTGTACATATTGTCACTTTGCCCCTAAAGAATGATCCTAAACCCCTCCATACTGAAACCTCGAAGCTGTTTCCACATTCCGCTCTAGGAACAGACTCAATGCTTGATGCATTTGGTCCACCCATATCTTATTTGCTAAGAGGGATTTATCAATCACCCATCTTCGTTTTTCTAAACGGATCCGCTACTAAAAAACTCAATGTAACCACAGAGTGGTTAGAAATAATTGCTGATTGTATTCTATGAGAAGCTAAAAAGAAATCTATACGTGATGAAGAATTAAACCTTTTTAAATGTCATGTAAAGAACCTCTCTTTGAAGTGGGTACTATGTCATGAATCAATCAAGGCAAAATCCTTCATTAACGGCCAT
Source organism: Lissotriton vulgaris (assembly GCF_964263255.1). NCBI lineage: Eukaryota > Metazoa > Chordata > Amphibia > Caudata > Salamandridae > Lissotriton > Lissotriton vulgaris. The sequence continues at coordinate 2,038,608,341 of NC_141685.1, read as the reverse complement.
ATGTAAGACCTTTTTTTGCAGTCGCAAATGGGAAATCGGCCCGTTTGCGACCACAAAATTGGTCTGGCTCATGTACAAACCCTATTTTGCGAGTTGGTAGCCAATTACCAACTCGCAAAATAGGGTTTGCGAAGCGCTTTTAGGAAGGAGCGCGCCAAAGGCGTCCCTTCCTAATAGCGACTCCACATGGTATGTACCATTGTTTTGCTAATGCATTTGAGCTCACAAAGCATTCGCAGTTTACCACCTCCACACACAAACTGGAAGGGGTCCCAACGGGACCCCTTCCCCTTTGTGGATGGATGCGAAATGTTTTGTTTTTCTTTTTTAAAGACATTCCGTTTTCCTTTAAGGAAAACAGGCTGCATTTAAAAAAATTAAAAACTGCTTTGTTAAAAAAGCCGTCACAGATAAGGTCGTCGGCTGACCCCAGCAGGCCACCATTCCTGGGAGTTCTAGCCATTCCTAATGGGGTCGCAAATAGCACATGCCTCATAAATATTAATGGGGCTGGCAATTTGCGCCCCCATTAGCAAATCGCTAAGTGTCTGAGACACTGTTGTAAATAGCATGTTGCGAGTCACAAAGAGACACACTTTGCGACTCACAAAATGTAAGGGTCATACATCTGGCCCTAAGTGAATTTAAAAAGTAACTGTTCTTGGCTTCTTCTGAATTCTATTGGAGCAGGATGCGTCCAGTACAATGTCAGGGACCACATTAAAATCACCCCCTATTATCAAATCACCCTCTTCCCCTTTCGCTATGCCAAACAATAAATCCAGCTCCCACAAAGAATCTTCTATCTGGCCATAATAAAGCACTATATTGATCAATTGATTTGCCACCCTAATCTGTACCCAGGCCCACCATGTGTCCCTGTACACCTTCAATACTTCGCAGGGTAATTCTCTAGTGATTAAACTTGCAACTTCCTTCATGGCAGCGTTGGCAGATGCATATATCACATGTTGAAAATACTACAAATTATTAAATAAAACATCTTCATTCTTTAGGTGCATCTCTTGAAAAAAATGTGTTTGCCTGTAGTGATTTAAACCAGGCCAACATCACTTTTACCTTAACCTTGTCATTTAGACCATTGGCATTGCAAGATAAAATTCTAGGATGTCTATCTGCCACGTTCCAATAGGGACCCCCACTAAATCCTACTTTGTTATTTCTTTGTATCCATGATAACTATTATTCCAGCTGCATCTTTTTTTGGGAAAAATTTAATGACTCTAAAATCAACTATTTTTCTCACAATTTCCCTCGCCTTTTCCACCTCCATCACCCATAATGAAACGCCCATTTTTACTTCCCTACCTTTCCTAGAACCTTGGCGGCTTCAGGCTCTCTACCCCCTCTCACTATGTGACTTTTTTGGTGTGGTACTCTCTAAGCCCTCCCAGGAGAGTAGCTGCAAGATGGCAGAATTTGCCTCAGAATATACTACGCTTGCATTGCTCTACTGTATTTACATTCCTCATCCTACTACTATTCAAATGGCCTACTACTATGCTGGCTATCTCATTTTGAGAGGGAAAGAGAGAGAGAGAGAGAAAAAGGGAACAGGAAGACTGTATTCCCTCCTCTTTCTTCCCTACCCATTATTATCTTCCACCATTGCTACCTCTTTGACCGCCCTCTTTCCTTAGTAAATCGATAACGCATTTTGCCTGGTGTAGTAATTAAAATATATGGGTACAACCCTAGCTTAACACTTTAAGTTTGGACTGTTGAATGATGCCCGCCAGGGCTTCTAGGCATTTAAAATTGTAATCAGTCCCACAAATTCCTTTTGTCATCTTGCCCCTAGGATTGACATGTCTAGAAATATTCAGACAGAGAAGTTCTCTGATGTATCAAAAGTCTTTTTCTTAATTGCATGAAATAAGATCTGCTCTTTAATTCTAACATCTGGCATTTGAGGGTTGCACTGCAGGAACCCTATGAGAGTAGGCAATGTTCAAGTCCCCCCCCCTTCTGGTAGGTTGTCAGGCAGCATGCATTTAGAAATCAAGTCCAAAATCCATTTCATTATTTGTTGACCTGCCTCCTGCTCCTCGGGTATGCCTACAAATTTTGGGTTGGTACGTCGGGCTCTGTTTTCAACATCGTCCACTTTTAATTGAAGATCTTCCAGCTCTGCTTGCATCCTCAAAAAGGCTCATCCTGTTTAGTACTAGTGCCCCCGAACTCTGAGACCTTTAATTCCACCTGCGACATCTGGGAGGAAAGTACTTGGATGTTCTCATCTATCTGCCCCAACTGCTCATTGGTAGTTCTATGGGAATCTTCCTCGAAGTTCTTGTAAAATCTGGTTTAACGTTGTCTCAATTGAAATTGGAGTTTATGTTGACTGTCAGGAACGTAGAGCCTGAGATCCAAGACTTTCAGGTGGGTCGGTGCGCAGGATTAAGATTGATCCTTTATTCACTGCCTCCATTACCCCCGCGTTACACTGTTTAGCCATTTTCCTTTGAAGAGAGTAATCATACTGTCTATTATTCCAAGCTTGACGCCTCCTAGCGTTAAGAGAGAATACAACAAATATCATGTGATTTAGTCAGCATCCTCTTTTGGAATTGGACGTTCTCAGTTCACATGGACTTCAGGCTTTACAATGAAAAGATCCCACATATGTCTTTAGCAGAGTTACTTCAAACATCATTATGGTCCAGGTTAGTTCCTGGAATTAGGACCTGAATGGGAAAGGTACAGACAGATACAGCAACTGTTCTTACATATTCCTCTGGCACGTAAGCAGGGAGCCTTCTTTGCATTTACACCAAGTCGTCATTTTACTCATGATTCTCCACCTTTTCTGCCTCCTCTGGTTCATCTGCCTCTTGGCTTGTGAATCGGTAACTGTGGCCTTAGAAAGAGTGTTTCAAATGTGAACTAGCATGCTAATTGTATATATCTCTAAATAATCCCTATGCATCTTCCACACACTCCACTGACATTTTTACTACAATGTGGAAATATTCCTGTGTTGGTAGAGTGCCTAGTAGAACAAGAATCATCCTTTGTGAGTTAAAATCCAACATGCGTAAGAATGTGTATGTTTCCTTTGAAACCGTGGAACTAGTAGGTCACTAGTTTGAATCACATTAAGGGCTCTATTGTGGGGTGCGGCGGTGGCGGTGTTCCGACCACCCTGTTACAATTAGGGTAGTTGGACTGCCATTGCCCCGCCACAGCCGCCAGAGAGCCACAGTTCCCTGGTGGTGTTGTGGCAGTCAGGAGGCCTCAATATGTTTTGCAGGACCTTTGCAGTCACGCCAAGCATATTAGTTATAATAGTTATAATAGTTTCCTCTCTGCCATGGTTTTCATGGCAGTTCCTCCTCCATGAAAATCATGGTGGAGAGAAAACCTTGTGCCTCTGTGCCCTGAGGTGCATGCAGGGGGACACAAAATGTGCCCCCTGTGTGCATGCACCCCAGTTCCTGCACTGCATGTACTTTACAGTCCATGCTATGCAGGAACTGTTTTTGTCATTCCCACCGCAGTGGGAAAGTAAATAAAAAGCCCAGCAGACACGAGAAACACTTGTAATCTGGCAGGCAGCCTGACCACGGGCTTGGCAGGGCAAAAGCAGGGCAGACTCGGAGGCACACGCCAAACTCCTACAGGTCCTAAATAATGTAAGCTGGTTCAGGTACACATAGTTCCTAGCAAAACTTAAATAGATAACACAGATTTGATATCTGAATGCCAAATGTTAGATAGAATCTAAATTACATATTAACCCTCTCCCCCACTATTCTTGTCATTTTTTCCAAATATTTCCCTCCTAGTTGAGTTAGCAGAAGTTACTGTAGCATATTAAACTGTATTATATTTATCTGTGTTAACACAAAACCATGTCATGCTCAGCTTGTCCAACTGCAACAAGGAGGGTGGTCTGCATTTTTACTATTGCCATTTAATTGACTATTTATTAATACAATTTTGTCCTGTTTTTTGACTGGTTATGTGATTTAATTAGGCATCAACCCACAAGTAGAATTGAGAATTCTAGATTTTCAAACTGAAAAACACAGGGTGAAGCACATTAAGCAGATGGACTAAATTGCTGCAAAGCTGATTTCAGTAAAGGGCCATGTCTTGGAGGCCTGGTATTCCATATGAGTACCCATGACAGCCACGTATCCCGTAGGGAACCTCTTGCCCCACGGATGGCTGTAGGAGAATTTGGTACCATGTGGCTACTGGGAAAGAGAAAGAACAAGGAAGGACTAGGGGCCAATTAATGGGTCCAGCATACAGGCCCAAGGACACTAAAACAAGAAGAGGTACGCTTTTCCTAATGAGTCCTACAGGTCAATGTGTGTGAAGAGAGCACAAGAGTGCTAATAAAGGTCAGAGAAAATCTTTTCTCCTTTCAGAAAAAGACCCCCACGCACCCAGCCAGCTAGGTGTCTTGCTTCATCACTGGGTCTGCTCCTTATCGGGTCGGCGCTGCAATACCCGATCGGCACCAGTGATGGGGCCTTCTTGGTGGAGATCTTTTTTCTTAGCCGTTGGGTGCAGTGCTTGTAAGGGCCCTCGTGAGTGTCGATGTGTGAATGTGGAATGTGTGAAATATAAAATAGGAATTAGTGACCCACCCAAAATTATTTTAATTCATGTGGTCACTATCCTGATTAAAACCAAAAAAGCGCGCACACCTACTCTAAGGTTGCAGGGTTGTGTGCCAAGAGTCAGGCCATGTGAGGGCCTTTTTCTGAAAGGAGAAAAGAGGTTCTCTGACCTTTATTAGCACTCTTGTGCTCTCTTCACACACATTGACCTGTAGGGCAAGTGATCAGCTGGTTGGCACTTTTTTTTTACTTGAGAAACGTGTTGTGTTGTACACAACATGTGGTTTGCAGTCTGTTGTCATTGATGCAAGTTGGATATTTTACACTCTCTCTAAAAATGCAATCATGAGAAAACTTTGCAAGCCACACTGTGCATGTGTGATACCTCCCAGGACCATTTGATTATGGGAGCCTGATTCACAAATGGACTTGACTATCGTATTGTGAAGGATTTGCCCCTAACTGAAATGATCCACCCCTACAACAGAGATGCCTCCACTATGAGTGATGAGGAACTTTGTGAATCAGGCCCTATGTGTTTGGGGATGTCTCCTTTTAACTAATCTGCACAACTGCAGCAGTCATTATAAGGCCAAAGGTTCACTGTAGCACATAGAATCCACTGAACAGAGTGCATTCTGGGACCTGTAGTTGTTGGAAGCCACTGCGGAAAAGAGCGAAATATGTGGATTTGTATGTAAAATTCTACTGGCTGCACCATCACTAGTCAACCAAGGGCTTTATAACTGATGTGTGTATTGGCTGAGGAATGGTACAAACACTATCCAGTGTGTGGATGAGAGCCCTTTGGGTGTTGAATGCTGTAACTTGCATGGCCTTGGTCAGATTGTGTTCTGATTAAGACAGATCATTATATGCCATGGAGTAAAGATATACTTTGAGATACTTGTCTCACTCTAAAGTGATACAAACTTCTCTAAGGGGGTCCACATACACACATTTCCCAACAGTGGCCTGTTTGGCATTTGTCCAGTCAAGGTAGCGGTAACAACTAGCCACAACTGTTCAGCAAGGTACAGCACCAAATGAGACTGTATGTTGTTGTGAAGGAATATAAAATTATTAGACTCACTTCTTAACAAAGCTAATATGGAAGCCTTTATTTGGATATGTACACTCAAATCTGCATTTGTGTTGTGTCATACAATGCCACACAGCAGAAGACATGTGTTAATACGTGTAAGAGTGAGATTGCACATTTCAGTACATTTTCTTCTTCACGTTTTTTAATAAGTTTGCAATATTGATTGATTTAATTCACTATGTGGCCAAGTTTGCCAATGAGCCTTCCAGCCAGTAGTCCCTGTACTATTCATGGATGCATAAAATAACTGTTTATTTGGTGTTTGTAGGATTGAAACATCATTTAAGCTAGGGATGGTTTTGGATTAAAATACAAAATGTGGATTCAATTTTTTTCCACGCAAACAATGTTGAGGTGGGGTAATGTCTTTGGAGGCTGTGTGTTGTTGTGAATATGTTAGCCTTATTAATTTTCATTTTTGGCATTGCTGAATTAATGTTGTGTTCCCTGTGTTACCATGCCTCTTTTGTCTGGCCACTGTGTGTGTGCATGTCTGTTTGGCATAAGCCACGATTTGCCTTTGTTGTTCAAGAATTAATATGCCATGTGGTCGGGCCATTTTGTATAGTCATTGTTCACCCTAGGCCTGCATGTTGTTGTTGTTGTGACCATGTGGCTTGCGGCCATTTTGTGTAGCCAGCCAGTGTGCTTTCCCCAGAGGACTGCATTTCTTCTTTGTTTGTTGCCATGCCCCCTTGCTGGTTGTTTTTGTTGTCTGACCATGTGGCTTGGGGGCCATTTTCCATAGCCAGCCAGTGTGCTTTTTCCATAGGCCTGCAAGTCATATCTTTGTTCTCCTTACCTCTTTGTTTGATGTTTAACGATGTGGCTGGTGGCCATTTTGCAAAGGCATCCAGTGTGCTTTTGCCATAGGCGTGCATGCATTGCCCTTCTATCATTATGTTGCGGCCAGGTCTACTTGTTTACTGGTTCACCATGTGGTTGGTCGGTGGCCATTTTGTGTAGGTAGCCAGTGCTCTTTTGTTATAGACATGCAAGGCTTCTCTTTGTTCCCAATGCCGTTTTGCTCTCTGTTGTTGATGACCATGTGGCAATGGCAGGTAGCATTTTTTGTGTCCAGCCAGTGTGGTCCTTTGCATATGCTTGCATGGATGGTTGAGCAATGAGATAGCAGTTTAATAAATTAAAATTAATGATATGCTTGAGGATAACATCACTTATTTATAATGTGTTTAATTGTAACTTTTTAAAATGTTCATTATTTTTTTTATTTTACCATTTTCATAACATCTGGCATTAATGAATCAAACACATGTCTGTTACAGGTGCACAACAGCAATCATTGTGTAGGGATTATTCGATTGTCAATGCATTTGTCAGCTGCACCTCCCTACATGCCACATCCCACATGATGCATTGCACACAAAGCAAACAGTTACAGCTGTATTGTTTTGTTGCTCTTTCTAATCCTTCCTGAATGTACAGTCACCATGGAAGTTTATGTTGGTGTAGTTTTCCGTCTAACGAATGAACACTGTCTACTATTGTTAATTATTTATAATAACCTAAGTAATCACACTAAATGATACTGTTTGTTTGCACTGCTACTTGAATTGCAACAATGCCACATTTCACTGATGTTTTTCTTGCATGTTTGCTTCTAGGTTCACAAGAGAAGAGACATCACCCACAGTACTGCCAGACAGAAAGCCTTTGCAGGACACGAAGCATGACTGACTACACAACACAGTCATCTCTTCAACTAGTTTTGAAGCTAAGTGCCACCCCCAACTGACAGCTTCAAGATGGCCCCAAAGAAAGGTGCTGCCAAGAAAGTGGCTAGTGGGGAGCAGAAGAAGCAGATTTCCACCACTGGCGTTCCGACCGCAAATTTTTTCAGGAAAGTTGTGCCTGCTGCACTGCCCACTGGCGAGCAAGCTGTGAGCAGCACTCCTCCATCAACAACATTACCTCCCCAACCTAAGGTTGGCGTCATGTCTGTCAGTGAGGCAGACAGTACAATCATGTTGACGCCAATGAGTAGTCATATGGAATTTGATTTGTCCCTTTCGCAAAGTAGTACACAATCTTTTCAGGAAACATAGCAAAGTGGACAGCAGCTGCAACCAGCAATGGATTTGTCTGATGTTGGAGCAGAACAGGAGGTTGAGCTTCCTTCAGACTAAGAAGTTGAACATCCTCTTTTAGAATCATTGGCTACCACACCTGCAGCAAGGAAAAGGAAGGGTAGTACAACACCACTTCTGAAGAGGATGATAGGGACATGAAGTGGATCCCAGCAGAGACCAGGAGAGGCAAGGGAAACAAAATGTTCCAAAATGACTAAGACTTATGGAAGGTGATGAAGAGGAGGATGACGATGACGATGACAAGGTAGTCATGGTGGAAGGTGACACAGAGGAATCTGACATTGCTATTCAACCAGCTCTGAGGGATGTTGCACAGGCAGCACCGCTACAAAGTTCCATATTTGCAAAGCCACAGCTGAGACCTGCACCAACCCTTGCCTCAAGAGAAGCAGAGAGGCAATCAACAACATGCCCACCTACCTCCAGTTCATCTTCAGGCATTGGCAATTGCCAGGTTAAAAAGTACTCCTCTCCAGTTTGGGACTTTTTATGTTTGCAAGTAGGACAAACACATTGCAGTATGCGCATTTACCACACAAATATTCGTTGAGGTAAGCCTTGTACACATTATGGTACTGGTTGTTAGGTTTCGAGGCTAGTCCCCTTTTCATGACCATGCTCCTAATATCATATGACTTACCTGTGGAGATATAAGCTGGGTCCGCCCTTTCCACGGTGCTTGGTATCTTTCTTTGTTGGTTTCAGGTCCCGGACTCTGGCCGTTTTTTGGATCTAGTCAGCTGTTGCTCATGGGCTTGTGAGCATTTTCCTGGACATTTCTCTTGTTTCTAATTTCCCTGATCCTTTCTTATTGGTCCCTCCTTCCTCCTCATTGTTCCTTGTGGTGTTTCCTGGTGTTATTCGTGGCGCTGCTGTGTTTGGACTGACAGTGGGGCCTGGGGCTCCAGCTCCCTCATTGTGCACGGAGACCTTGAATGTCAGACGAAATTGGAGTGCTTACTGTGGAGTACAGGGCATAGCGCGATAGCACGAACTGAGATGTGCTTTACTTCCACGTAGTTTTGTATCCTGTCAGCTTCGTTGTGCCGGTTTGGACGTTTTCGGTACTTCCGGGTTGACACGGAGAACGCGCTTGGAGTCCCTTTCTTGCTGTGGCCTTGCTCCTTGCATTTCCGATCATTCCTTATTTCGAACAAAGTGTAAAGGGGTTTTTTATGTCGTTTATTCAACTTTTTCCCCCTTATTGCGGGTTTTTGTCCTTATGGGAAGATTGCTTCTTGTTTATACTGCTTTGAGTTGGCCTCTCCTCTGGATATCGTGTTAACTCATCGGATTCCTCCGCAAGACGCATCCTGCATTAAAGATCGGTAAGGAGGTCATTGTGTAGTGGTGGGGCATGGTCATGGGTCAAGGTGGATGAGGGTTGTTATAGCTTAAGAGCAGACAAGTAAAGGAGTGTCTTGTTTTATAGGTACAGAGAAGTGGAGGCAAGGAACCCCCTGGCCTTTCTTACTCAGTTGGAAGCAATCTCTTTGTCCTTTTCCCTTGTTATTTTTTCCCGCCCCTTCCCCTTTGCTCATTTGTTTACTCATTGTCTACCATCTAGTGAGTGACACTTGGGCAGGGGTAGTGGATCGGGCCATACATCGGTCCTGCAGTGTACGGGTATTGGAGGTGGAAACTAACAGAATACCAAGCCCACGAATAATTTAACACTGCCCGGACGAGTATGGACGATCAGTCGGGTGGGGCTGCTAGTGTTTCTACTAGGCAGGATTTGATGGGAGCCATAGCGGCTTTACAGAATCAGGTACAGGACCTGAGACAGGAGATAGGTGGGGTAAGAGGCCCATTAACAATGGTAGAAAAGAAACGACGAAGAGAACAGAATTTATGTTTGTATTGTGGTCAGGGAGGCCATTTTGCAAGAGAATGTCCTGTGAAGCCTTCTACTGTTTTGTATAGCAAGAAGGTAGCTTGTATCCATTATGATGGTGGTTCTGCCCGTATGGACGAAACAAAGGGAACATATGATGTTTTGGGTGTTATAGATCGGGTGCCTAGACATTTCGTCATTACTGCCTGTCTTTTGCTTTCTAACAGCAATAGAGTGCCGGTGTCGGTTTTTTTGCATTCCGGTGCCACCGGGAACTTTATAGACATCTCCTTGGCAGATAAGTTAATGATCCCTTGTTGCCACAAGGAGCAGCCCGAGCCCGTGAGGGTGATAGATGGAACAGAGTTGACCTCGGGATCTATTACACGCAAGACTGAACCTCTGCGTCTTTTATGTGGGAACGGACACTCTGAGTTGGTGTGCTTTGATTGGATTGATGCCCCTTCTTTTGGCTTAGTGTTAGGGGTGCCTTGGCTCCAGGAACACAAGCCTAAGATCGATTGGGTTCAACGTTTGGTAACCCTGGACTCCACACATTGTCTAAAGCATTGTCATCAGGAGGCGAGTGAGTGGGTATCCCCTTCATCATGTGCGGTGACTGATGTGGGTTCTGTTCCTGTGCAATATTCAGCATTTAGGGATGTCTTTGATGAGGGTCAAGCTCAGGGTCTCCCTCCTCACCGGTCTTTTTATTGTAAGATAGACCTGGTGCCGGGTGTTCCACTACCGTGTAGTCGCATTTATGCGCTCTCGGAACCCGAGGAGTTACATCTCAAAGAATATCTGGACGAGATGTTGAGGATTATAGGGTCGATCCCGTGTACCATACGTCTTTGTTGAAACCGTATGTGCCATCACATCAGGTTTTGCCTCCCCCACCTCCTTTGTTGGTAGATGGACAGGAGGAGTGTCAGGCTCCGTCTCCTATACTCCTCGGGGCTGTGACGAAAGTCCTAAACCCTCACCCACACAACAACTCCGAAGTCTGAGAATATAACACAGACAACAGAATAGTCCAGTGAGCGCGGGAAAGGAAGGGGACAGCGGGGAAGGAGATCTGAAATGACAAAGACAGTTGTTTAGAAAAACATTCCCCCCCTTCGTCTATCACCAGATAGGTCTAACTCGCTTCCTCTAACCTTGCATTAGTGTACTACTAGACCCCTGCCTGAAAAGGAAGATAATAAGGTCTTTAAATACAGGAGCACAGGCACAGGGTAATACCAGGGACTGTCACCAGCTAGAAGAAAATAAGGAACACCTTATTGTAAACCTATACCTCCTTTGTTGAGAGAATGATTATGCATCAAATAACATAGATCACATTCCACAATATTTCCGTGTGCTAATCTTGGTCACAAGCTCCCTCTGATCAAGTACCCCCTGTTGATTCTCTCCTGAAGAAAACAATGAAATAAGGATGTGCAAAATAAAGCATATAAGAATATGTGAGGTTAATTCACCATACCACAGTTCCTTCCCTGAAGAGTAAATAATATTTCACATATATAAACGTGCGTAGTCTTTGTACATAATAATGCACTCTGCAGGACACTCGCCCAACGATTTGAGCCCAAACCGCTAGCAATCTCCACCAGTTCAAGAAATATGACCTTATTCAAGAATATCCATCAAGAGTGCATTTCCAAATGTTGTGTTGCTTAGGAATAACGTTTCCCTCCTGTAATGAGAAAGCGGATCTTTCTCTTCTAACAACAGGACAGAAAACGAATGTTGACACAGCTGAGCCTGGGAATCCAAACAGCCACAAACACTACACTCAACCGCGTGTTCTCCAAACGCAGATAATGCGACACACACTCGGTCCAAATCCGAGAGCGTGTGTCAACAAGAAAACACTGTCTGTACTCACGATTTCACCAGCAATTGCTTGTCTTACCGACCACGCCACCAACACAGCAAGAATTATCGGCTCCGTCCTTCACTGCCGCCTGTACTATGTTCCTGACTCTGCGTAACGGATGTCACCACACTGCGTTGCCGCCAAGGATCATGGGCAACGTAGTCTTTTGGTATTCAGGGCTGGTATGTGCCACGCATCTCGCGGACAGCTGCACCACATTGCGCAGATCCTGTATAGCAAGAAGGTAGCTTGTATCCATTATGATGGTGGTTCTGCCCGTATGGACGAAACAAAGGGAACATATGATGTTTAGGGTGTTATAGATCGGGTGCCTAGACATTTCGTCATTACTGCCTGTCTTTTGCTTTCTGACAGCAATAGAGTGCCGGTGTCGGTTTTATTGGATTCCGGTGCCACCGGGAACTTTATAGACATCTCCTTGGCAGATAAGTTAATGATCCCTTGTTGCCACAAGGAGCAGCCCGAGCCCGTGAGGGCGATAGATGGAACAGAGTTGACCTCGGGATCTATTACACGCAAGACTGAACCTCTGCGTCTTTTATGTGGGAACGGACACTCTGAGTTGGTGTGCTTTGATTGGATTGATGCCCCTTCTTTTGGCTTAGTGTTAGGGGTGCCTTGGCTCCAGGAACACAAGCCTAAGATCGATTGGGTTCAATGTTTGGTAACACTGGACTCCACACATTGTCTAAAGCATTGTCATCAGGAGGCGAGTGAGTGGGTATCCCCTTCATCATGTGCGGTGACTGATGTGGGTTCTGTTCCTGTGCAATATTCAGCATTTAGGGATGTCTTTGATGAGGGTCAAGCTCAGGGTCTCCCTCCTCACCGGTCTTTTTATTGTAAGATAGACCTGGTGCCGGGTGTTCCACTACCGTGTAGTCTCATTTATGCGCTCTCGGAACCCGAGGAGTTACATCTCAAAGAATATCTGGACGAGATGTTGAGGATTATAGGGTCGATCCCGTGTACCATACGTCTTTGTTGAAACCGTATGTGCCATCACATCAGGTTTTGCCTCCCCCACCTCCTTTGTTGGTAGATGGACAGGAGGAGTGTCAGGCTCCGTCTCCTATACTCCTCGGGGCTGTGACGAAAGTCCTAAACCCTCACCCACACAACAACTCCGAAGTCTGAGAATATAACACAGACAACAGAATAGTCCAGTGAGCGCGGGAAAGGAAGGGGACAGCGGGGTAGGAGATCTGAAATGACAAAGACAGTTGTTTAGAAAAACATTCCCCCCCTTCGTCTATCACCAGATAGGTCTAACTTGCTTCCTCTAACCTTGCATTAGTGTACTACTAGACCCCTACCTGAAAAGGAAGATAATAAGGTCTTTAAATACAGGAGCAAAGGCACAGGGTAATACCAGGGGCTGTCACCAGCTAGAAGAAAATAAGGAACACCTTATTGTAAACCTATACCTCCTTTGTTGAGAGAATGATTATGCATCAAATAACATAGATCACATTCCACAATATTTCCGTGTGCTAATCTTGGTCACAAGCTCCCTCTGATCAAGTACCCCCTGTTGATTCTCTCCTGAAGAAAACAATGAAACAAGGATGTGCAAAATAAAGCATATAAGAATACGTGAGGTTAATTCACCATACCACAGTTCCTTCCCTGAAGAGTAAATAATATTTCACATATATAAACGTGCGTAGTCTTTGTACATAATAATGCACTCTGCAGGACACTCGCCCAACGATTTGAGCCCAAACCGCTAGCAATCTCCACCAGTTCAAGAAATATGACCTTATTCAAGAATATCCATCAAGAGTGCATTTCCAAATGTTGTGTTGCTTAGGAATAACGTTTCCCTCTTGTAATGAGAAAGCGGATCTTTCTCTTCTAACAACAGGACAGAAAACGAATGTTGACACAGCTGAGCCTGGGAATCCAAACAGCCACAAACACTACACTCAACCGCGTGTTCTCCAAACGCAGATAATGCGACACACACTCGGTCCAAATCCGAGAGCGTGTGTCAACAAGAAAACACTGTCTGTACTCACGATTTCACCAGCAATTGCTTGTCTTACCGACCACGCCACCAACACAGCAAGAATTATCGGCTCCGTCCTTCACTGCCGCCTGTACTATGTTCCTGACTCTGCGTAACGGATGTCACCACACTGCGTTGCCGCCAAGGATCATGGGCAACGTAGTCTTTTGGTATTCAGGGCTGGTATGTGCCACGCATCTCGCGGACAGCTGCACCACATTGCGCAGATCCTGTATAGCAAGAAGGTAGCTTGTATCCATTATGATGGTGGTTCTGCCCGTATGGACGAAACAAAGGGAACATATGATGTTTAGGGTGTTATAGATCGGGTGCCTAGACATTTCGTCATTACTGCCTGTCTTTTGCTTTCTGACAGCAATAGAGTGCCGGTGTCGGTTTTATTGGATTCCGGTGCCACCGGGAACTTTATAGACATCTCCTTGGCAGATAAGTTAATGATCCCTTGTTGCTAGAAGGAGCAGCCCGAGCCCGTGAGGGCGATAGATGGAACAGAGTTGACCTCGGGATCTATTACACGCAAGACTGAACCTCTGCGTCTTTTATGTGAGAACGGACACTCTGAGTTGGTGTGCTTTGATTTGATTGATGCCCCTTCTTTTGGCTTAGTGTTAGGGGTGCCTTGGCTCCAGGAACACAATCCTAAGATCGATTGGGTTCAACGTTTGGTAACCCTGGACTCCACACATTGTCTAAAGCATTGTCATCAGGAGGCGAGTGAGTGGGTATCCCCTTTATCATGTGCGGTGACTGATGTGGGTTCTGTTCCTGTGCAATATTCAGCATTTAGGGATGTCTTTGATGAGGGTCAAGCTCAGGGTCTCCCTCCTCACCGGTCTTTTGATTGTAAGATAAACCTGGTGCCGGGTGTTCCACTACTGTGTAGTCGCATTTTATGCGCTCTCGGAACCCGAGGAGTTACATCTCAGAGAATATCTGGACGAGATGTTGAGGATTATAGGGTCCATCCCGTGTTCCATACGTCTTTGTTGAAACCGTATGTGCCATCACATCAGGTTTTGCCTCCCCCACCTCCTTTGTTGGTAGATGGACAGGAGGAGTTTGAGGTCCACGCTATTTTAGATTCACGGCGTAGGAGGGGTCGCTTGTTTTATCTAGTGGACTGGAAGGGCTATGCTCCTGAGGATCGGAACTGGGAGCCTGCAGGGGGGGTTCATGCACCTAGGTTGGTCCGTTTGTTCCATAGGCAGCATCCTACTAAGCCCCGTCCGGTGGGGAGGATTGTTGGGGGGGTACTGTTAGGTTTCGAGGCTAGCCCCCTTTTCATGACCATGCTCCTAACATCACATGACTTACCTGTGGAGATATAAGCTGGGTCCGCCCTTTCCACGGTGCTTAGTATCTTTCTATGTTGGTTTCAGGTCCCAGACTCTGGCCGTTTTTTGGATCTAGTCAGCTGTTGCTCATGGGCTCGTGAGCATTTTCCTGGACATTTCCCTTGTTTCTGATTTCCCTGATCCTTTCTTATTGGTCCCTGCTTCCTCCTCAATGTTCCTTGTGGTGTTTCCTGGCGTTACTCGTGGCGCTGCTGTGTTTGGACTGACAGGGGGTGCTGGGGCTCCAGCTCTCTCATTGTGCACGGGGACCTTGAATGTCAGACGAAATTGGAGTGCTTACTGTGGAGTACAGGGCATAGCGCGATAGCACGAACTGAGACGCGCTTTACTTTCGCGTAGTTTTGGATCCTGTCAGATTCGTTGTGCCGGTTTGGACGTTTTTGGTACTTCTGGGTTGACACGGAGAACACGCTGGGAGTCCCTTTCTTGGTTTGACCTTGCTCCTTGCATTTCCGATCATTCCTTATTTCGAACAAAGTGTAAAGGGGTTTTTTATGTCGTTTATTCGACTTTTTCCCCCTTATTGGGGGTTTTGTCCTTATGGGAAGATTGCTTCTTGTTTATACTACTTTGAGTTGGCCTCTCCTCTGGATACCGTGTTAACTCATCGGATTCCTCCACAAGACGCATCCTGCATTAAAGATCGGTAAGGCAGTCATTGTGTAGTGGTGGGGCATGGTCATGGGTCAAGGTGGATGAGGGTTGTTATAGCTTAAGAGCAGACAAGTAAAGGAGTGTCTTGTTTTATAGGTGCAGAGAAGTGGAGGCAAAGAACTCCCTGGCCTTTCCTACTCGGGTGGAAGCAATCTCTATGTCCTTTTCCCTTGTTATTTTTTCCCGCCCCCTCCCCTTTGCTCATTTGTTTACTCATTGTCTACCATCTAGTGAGTGACACTTGGGCAGGGGTAGAGGATCAGGCCATGCATCGTTCCTGCAGTGCACGGGTATTGGAGGTGGAAACTAACACTGGTGGCCAGACAACCTATATGAAAAACACCATACAATCAAGTGGAAGTAGCACCTTAAAAAAATTGCTGAACATGGTCTTGGTGGTGGGAAGAGACAGGGAACATCAGCTACAAGTCCAATCACAGCAGAAGGTGATGATGAGGAAGAAGACATCTTCATGCAAAGCATCCCTGTCCCCGTCACTGCACCAGCAGAATCACCCACCTCAGCAACTTCACAATGGCACGAGAGGCTCAGACTGAGGTGATGGAGACACTGTGGCATACAGTGACTGCCCAACCACCATGACACATAGTGAGTCTACCATTAGCATCTACTTCTCAAAAGACATCTGTGCCAGTGCCTCAAGAAAAGAAGAAAATTCAGGCTACTATTACAGGCATGTTTAGGCAGGAGGGGCCCTACGAGTGCTAAGAGACCCTCAGGTAATGCAGGCTTTATAAAACTACCTCATTGATTCATTCCTTCATAAACGAAACCACCCAACCGCACGTTTGTAAAATGGGAAGCCAGCAAAAATGTTGCGCTGGACCTCCTCCCCTTTTCATTTGTGGAAGGAGTGGGATTTTTAGAATTCGTGGCAGCTATCTGCCCTAAATAGAAGGTACCAAATAGGCCCTATTTTGCCAGAGTGGCTGTTTCAGCACTGCATCACGATGTGCTGCAGTTGGTTGGACAAGCTTTGCAGCAAAATGTTGTTCACAGCATCCACCTGATGACAGACATGTGGACCAGTTGTCAGGCGACTGAATACATATGTATCACTCCACACTGGATCTTTTTTGCAGGGGTAAAGCAAAAGATATCTTCAGGTCTTGGCCCTGAAGAAAGTTTTAAAAGCATTAGGCGGCATGTAACTATGGCCATGTTCACCATGGAATGGTGAAATCACATACAGCTGTAAACATCTTGTAGGAACTTACCAATATGGTGTAGGATGGCTGCGACCCAGAGGTCTTAGAATTGAATTTGTTGCCTTGGAAAATGGCAGTAACATAGACAAGGTCATGTCCGATGGAGGCTATTTCATGGTCCTGTGTTTGGCCCATTGCCTTAACCTGGTGGTACAAGACTTCCTCAAAAAGGAAGACATACTCAGTAACATACTGACCACATGCAGAAGAATCTGCACCCATTTCATTCATCATGTTTAAGCCCGGAAGCAGCTGCGGATTATATAGCGTAATAATAGAGCACCAGTTAAAACCCTGATACAGGGTCTGCATCGCCGTATTAGTGCCTCAAACCTACTTCTATCCCTCCATTGGCTTCCTATACGGAAGAGGATAATGTTTAAGGCTATGACCTTAGCCCATAAAGCCCTGCATGCCAATGGTGCAAAATACCTTCAGAAGAGGCTGGATTTTTACCGGCCTGCACGATCCTTAAGATCGGAGTCATTGGCTCTGGCGGTGGTGCCACGTATTAAAAGGGCCCGACTGGGCGGTCGGTCCTTTAGATTCCTTGCTCCCCAGCTATGGAACTCCCTACCGCTGTCCTTGCGGGCCACATTAAATCTGCTCGCCTTCAGGAAGGGACTAAAGACTTGGTTGTTCTCTGGTTTGTGTGCTTTTCCTTTTCATTGGTTTCTGTCTTTTTTTCATTGTTATGTTTTCCAGTCTTTTCTTAAGGTCTGGAGCACAAAGCGCCGGGACACTCCTTCGGAGTAGCCGTTGCGCTATAAAAGTCCCATATAACATAACATAACATAACATACAGGAGGTGCCAACACATTGGAACTCCACCTTTTACATGCTGCAATGTCTGTTGAGCAGTACAAACAGATCAATAACTATGGCATTCATAGAGGAGGGGATAGAGTTTGCAAAGCTATGAGCATGGATGGAGACAAATGGGACCAAGTCGAATGCCTGACACAGATGCTATTCCCTTTTAAGTTTTTCATGTGGGCCAAACTATCCCATTGCTGCATCTCGTATAAGACCAGGTAAAGGAGGGGTCTGAAAAGTTCGCACCTGCAGGTTTTAATGAAAACACAGAATCACATGCCTTAGTTAAGAGCTTAGTCCTGTGCTTGGCTTCTGATAAAAGGCTGCAACGTGACATCACCAAGTCCAAACAGGACATATGTGCCACACTACTTGATCCATGGTACAAAAAAATTATGCCCACTTTCATCCCTTTTTCCTAAGGGGATGTATTAAAATACAAGAGGTTTATTGTAGAGTAAGACAGAGACTTGGAAGAAGAACAGCTGGAACTTTAAGTCCCACCTTGAAGATCTGGGGTACCACCTTCCAATTCCAGAGAGGGCAGTCTTGTCTTACAGCAGCCAACAACACCATCAACTAGAACACTGGCAAAAAAAGGACCAGACTCACCCTCTGCCTTGTATTTGCTTCAATTGGCAGGTCTCAAGGCCAGTGCAAAGGCGATGGCAAAAAAAGGTAGAGCAAGTGGCAGCACCAATGACCATCCAAAGGATGTTCCACTGGAACCTGGATGATCCAAAAGAGGTCTATGTGATCAAAATCCATTGATGTATTGGTTTGGGAAGATGTGCCAATGGCCAGAGCTCTATAGACAAAAATTGGTCCTAAACATTAATTCAACATATACAGTGTAAAGATATATTTCAATTATTTTCTTTGATCACCATCCGATTAAATCCGCTATGGTTGATAAAAAACAGAACATAACAGATATATTAGCCCGAAATATCAATTTGATACAAGAAAAACACTTGGAACAAAGCGAATATGTCTCACCAAGGTCCGAGAGACTTGCTTATTTAATATATGTTTGGAAAAATAACAAATATAAAATACAAATATTTACAACTGGGGTTCACTGTCAATTGGCGTGCACAGAAAAGAGTGAGAGTAAGTGCTCATGTGAATGAAGCGACCAAGAAGGTCTGTGAAAGAAGTAGGATTATTTATATAAGAACATAGGGGAGCCTGCCCCAAATCCTTAGGTCGCAAAAATGTAACTCTTTCTTGCTGACACGGAACTAATAGTCCTCCGTATTCCTTAATTGGCACACAAGACAAAGGGGGACGGGAGAGGGGGCGGGAAAATGTAGGTACAGGCTCAGGGGAAAGGAGATTGTCGACGTTTCAACCCAAGACGAACAAACAGGGTCATTGGTTTCCTCAGGGACGGGTCTTAATCAGGATGGGGGGAAGGGTGGGGGCTCAATGTGCACAATGATAAAGTAATCCCAATATCAGTGGGCACCTGTAACAACAAATAAATTAACGGGCTAAAAATCTCCAAATTGATATTTCGGGCTAATATATCTGTTATGTTATGTTTTTTATCAACCATAGCGGATTTAATCAGATGGTGATCAAAGAAAATAATTGAAATATATCTTTACACTGTATATGTTGAATTAATGTCTAGGACCAATTTTTGTCAATAACACTTGATACCCAGGTCCTTTGACTCCAATTGGGTTACCCCTTGTTTTATAACAATGGCCAGAGCTCAGCAGACTAGCAATAAAGTGTCTGGCTTGTCCTGTTGCCAGTGTGTCTGCTGAATGTATGTTCAGTGCAGCTGGTGCAGTCGCCACAGTGAGAAGGACCAGTCTCTTGCCTCAAAATGTGGAGAGATTGACTATGTTCAAAATTAACCAACATTTTATACCACACAATTACACCGTTCCTGAAACAGCAGCACAGGAGGAAGAAGAGGGTGATTAGTATGAAATTGATTCAAATGTGTTAGCTGACCAACGTCTATGTGAACCAACTGAGTTTGATGACTGACTTAATGTCCCAGACTAAGTATGCCAGTGCCCAATAGAACTTTAAACATTTTCATTTTGACCTTAGTTTTGCCTTTGCAAATAAAACATTTAAAAGAAAATTAGCTAGAGGAACATTATTATTTTTGTGCCAGATTTAAGCTGCCCCACATTTTATGTATGAGTCACATATATATTGCCGGATTGTTGCAGTTGGACCAGTGTGCATTGAAGACAATGCCTGCCCGTTTCTCATGCCTATTGCCTAATGCCTATCTCTTTTTGCATCATTTAGTATTAGAACTGCTGCCCCATAAAATAATTTATTATGTACAGGACTGCCTGCCAATACCAAATTCCAATGTGTTGCCTGCATCAAAGAGGATTGAATACCCAATACCTGAACTACCCATGCTTGCTTTGGATTGGATGAGGTAAGTTCAACTTTTGTAATGGTGAGTGACTGATTGCCCGAGTGATGATTAATGTTGGATGATGATTCATGTGGTGGCAGACACTCAGGAAGAGTATGTGCTGAACTGTAATATGTGACATTTCTTGAGATGATTATTGATTTGCATTGTTTGGGGCTTGAGTGATGGGTGCCTATTTTATTTTCCCTGTAGATGATTGATGATCTGCCCTTTCACACTAAGCCAGATTGAATTAATTGCATGTGTGTTCTCCTTTTATTCTGGTTCGTCAGACACCAGAACAGTAACTTTATTTATCAAACAAAAACCTATGCAAAATACTGAAATTCTGTTCCATTCTCTACTTTTTCTTCAACAGCAATCCAGTGCACTCCATGTCTATCTTGCTTGGGTCCTCGCAATTCATGTTGATGATGATGACTGGTTTGGTACGAAGTTACTCAGAGTCACTCAGGACTGGAGGAGTATCATGAAAGAACTCTGGGTGGGACTGGGAGCTGCAGGACTAACTCATCAACAGCAAGAAGCAAGAATTTATTGAGTATTGCCTTCAGTTCAAAGGTAAACCAAGAGTCTGAGGCCTAGTACTACTCAGCTCTTTGGAATAGAGAAAGGCGTGTTTGTTAAATGCTGCTCTGTGTATGTGTGTGTTGGACTTGTGGCAAAAGTGAAACTCTGAGCCCCCCTCTTGTTTTTTTGCTTTGCCTCTAAGTCTTCATTTCTTGATACACTCCTCCTGATGTTTACCTTACTCCTGTCCTCCTCTTCCACTCTAAAATAAATTTTCTCTTTTACAATACGCAGGGCTTCTTCTAGTCTCCTTCATGAACGAAAGGCGAAAACTAGCTGAACTCAACAACACCCCTGCTTACCTACTAGACCAGTACATAGAAGCCACAAAGAGTGGACATTTCCAAGGAGAATATAGACACACCATCCAATTTTCCAATACTGTATCATTTATCTTTTAACAATCATATTAAGTGAGAGAAATGGGTGGGTGGGTTCACTCCCTAGCCTAAAAGACAGAACATTTAGATATATAGTAATTTGGGTCACAGGAGCAGAAGGACTATTTGAAATGCATGTATCTGTACTCTGTCACACTCATTCCTTTGTTTCCATCTAAAAACAGATTGATGATGAATGATGTGCTGCTGCTTATTGCCCAGATGAATGTTGGCCTTGAGTTGTAATGTTTGCCTTTGTCAAACCTCTCCCCAAATCCCATTACCCATCCATTCATCAAAACCCTAACCATCTACTCCGAGCTGTGTAATATATTGAGCGTTGGCTTAAATTACACCAAGAATGGATCACACACTTGGTGGGGCGGATGTGGTACAAGCAACCCCAAATTACTATAGAATCTCCTAAGCAGTTGCCCACACCTGTCCATTACCAACCTGTGCATTACAAATTATCCATAGTTTTTTAGATATAAAATGATGAACATCAGTTGTCAGCATCATCATTAATAAGGCCTTGTGTTGCCCAACCATAAACGCCTAAACTAAGCTTGTCACCTGCAGACTTATAGTCCATTTTTCATAACTTGTAGATTTCACAAATAATACTGCTAGCTCCAGTTCACTCAAAAGGTAATGGTATTGCTACTGTTTCTATTTTTCTCATTGTGTCATCATCATCACGTACTACTCAGGTGGTGTCAATTGTTTGTAAATCGTTGATAAATATATATATGTATATATATATTCCCACGTACTCAGTCTTTCTACTTCCATTTAGTTGCCTACAATGGATAATCATCAATCAATCATTCAGTACAATTCTACAGTTGGATCTCACCTGGGTTGAACTGAAAGTGGGACCTCAATTTTTATAGTTGTGATGCTTCCCTGTTATTTTTGCATGTATATTCAGGTACGACAACTAGTATGGATGTAGTTTAATTTAGTAAGAAATACATTAACTGCTACTGTTTTTTATCTAGATAGTTCAGACATGCGACACAATATAGCCTAGGTCATCTCATCATGACAGTGTTCCCCATAATGCTCAAGATAGTTAGAGAAATAAAAGCCTAGGGCTAGATGTAGGTAGAATAGATTTACCGATTTTCAACTACCGGATTTTACCGATTCGGTAATTAAAAATCGGTAAATCTAAGGGGTTGATATGTAGGTATTTCCAGATGTGGAAATACCGAATCTGTAACATTCGGTATTTACCGATTCTGTAAATACAGAATCGGTATTTCCCATTGATTCCTATGGGCTTTGAAGCCCATAGGAATCAATGGGAAATACCGATTCTGTATTTACAGAATCGGTAAATACCGAATTTTGCAAGGGTGCAGGGGGTGTCACTTTGACACCCTCTGGCACCCCACAAATAGGCATGTGCACCATGTGGCACACAGACATTCCCTAAGGGCATGTCTGTCTGTCACATGGCTAGGTGTGCATGCACACATGTGCATGCACACCTGAAATCGGTATTTTACCACACAATTGGATTGTGTGGTAAAATACCGATTTTGTAGGGCCTTTGGGACTCAGAAGAGTCCCACCTACATCTGAGATTTACCGAATCGGTAAAAATACCGATTCTGTATTTTACAGAATCGGTAAATTTACCGAATCTGTAAAGTTACAGTTTCTGTAAAATTGTGCCCCTTCATGCCAATTCTTGTATACCGGTCGGTAACGGCCGAAAATACCGATTTTCGGCCGTTACCGACCGACCTACATCTGGCCCTAAGACTCTATAACTAAGTGCTACGATATCTCTAGTCGTTGGTTACAAGCACATAAACAGACGGCATAAAACTACTTCAAGGCAGAGTAAAAGTAAAATAAACCACTTCAAGCATAAATTTAGATTATAAAAAATAGTTTCTCCCTTTGTTATTTAAAAAGCAACCCACCCTCTCCACCCAAACAACATGCCCACCCCTCTTCTAAACAAAACTGACACAAGACCCAAAACTCAAAATGTTCAGTAAAGTCTCTAGAGTCCCACTTCCAACTCCCTTCCCACCCTCTCCACTCAGCCTCAACAAACAACAAATCCCTCCCACTAAAACAAAATATTTAGAACAGGGTTAGAAGAGGGAATTATGGATGTCGGTCAGGAGATGGTCCATGCTCTGCTCCATCGAGGTGAACCGGCCCTTGATAGTGTACAGCCGCTGAAGGATGGACGCAGCAATGGCCTGTCACCATTCTGTTGGGGGATGGCAGCAGTTGGCTAGCAGCGGTGCCGGCGACGGGATGACCAGGAGACTGAAGGTTAAGGGAGACAAGCTGCACCGGGGCCTGGGAGATAAGCATTAATCTCCTCCTCTTCCAGGACTACCAGCCACTGGTATTCAAGCTGGATACGCTCCAGCCTCTGCCACCGCAAACAAGCCGCTCCCTCCTGCCTGTCGGGTGGTCCGGCTGGACCAGCAGGAGCAGCTATAGTGAAAAAAACTAAAAAGACAAATTGTAAATAATGCTCTGTGAGAGGCTTGCCTAGTATATGATGTACACTTATGTAAGTGGGCATCCTACACCAGTCCAAACATCCCTTATGGTGATTAAGGAGGTTTTAGACAACCTTAAAAGCTCTCTTAGTGATAGCTGTGGAGAGCAGCCTTCAGGCTTAGTCCAGAAGGAGTGAAAAACAGCTTGTTTTACCAGAATGCAATCTTATAGGTATAGATTAAGTGAAAAAGGACCACACAATGTATTTATAAAAAATATGTATTTATTACATAATACTCACTAACGCATACAGATATCTCCTTCCCAGAGATATGCACAATGCACACAATACTTTGCATAAACATTACGTAAATAACAGACAATACACAATGGACCCCAGGTGGGGACCAAACCATTTACTAAGAAAGTGGTATAAGAACCAAAGGAACTACCCAAGGTGAGTGACTCAGAGCCCCATGGAGATTGTGTGCTGTGTGGGAACACAACCTCATTCTCCGTATAAATCAATGTGTAAGTCGGGGTTGCAATTTTAAAGATTAAGGACCCTACCCACTGGAACCTGAAGAAACCCAGTGGAAGACAGAAAGTTGGAGAGCCACCCCACCAGTGCATTCCCTAGTACCCACGTTACCTACACTGGGGAAGCTGGGTGCATAGGTGAGAATTTATGTTGGAAACCTCTGTCAAACCCAATAGAGGACTTCAGGAAAAAGGCACTGCTGGAGAAGGAGAAAGCGTCCGGTGGAATCAGAGGAGGGATTCAAGTTGAAGAGTACCTATAGGCAGAGGGGACAGAGTCTATGTCACTTAGGAGTGACCCTGAGACCTGGATGACAAATACCCACGGATGTCGGGAGTTGCAGGAGAGTTGGTGGTGACCTTGACTCTGCAGCTGTGAGTAGCAGGTGACACTGAGGGAGACTAGGAGCTGTGTACAAGCTTTCCCAGATTGGTTGTTGAGAGCTAAGTCTTCGGTTTCCATTGGGAGCACCAACATGCCTTAGCAACTGCAAACCACGTGGCAGTCAAAGAAGGTGCAGTGTCTGGACAAGCAAGGTCCGGGGGACTCACCACAAGTAGGAGAGTCAGGGCAGGGGTGCACAATCAGGGGAGTCCAAAAGAAACAAAGATGACCCTCAACTGGACCTACAGGCCACAGGCACTGGAGTCGCAAGAGGACCTCGAGCAGCTCACCAAAAGATGCAGGCCACGGTGCAAACAATGTGGTGTGGACAAAGATTCTGATCATTGGAGATGCTTGAGTTTGGGGCTACTTGGAGGCAGAAGATCTTGATGGATCTTGGTGGAAGGAAGCCAACAAGCTTTTGCCACGGAAGTTGACGTGGTGCACAGGGGTTTGGTTTCTGCGACTCTTACATGGGATACTGGCCTCAAACTTGGTGAGAGGGCAGGGCAAGCCTCAAGAGATGTGGAGAACTACCACTAGTGTTGCTGAGCCTTTCAGAGTCCATGGGAGCTCAGGATCAGCAACCAGGTCAGATTACTTGCAGTACCTGCAGATGCAGGGAAGTGACTCCTTCACTCCAAGGGAGATTCCTGCAGGTGTCTTGGATGTCCACAGGCCTTGGAAGGTTACTGTATGGTGCAGGTACAGAAGATGCAGCAGGCTTGAAGGGAGATGTAGTCGGGCCCAAATGAAGTCCAGAGTGCCTAGACGGTAGAAGTTGGAGTAGTGTCTGAATTGACTGGTGTCCCACGATGAATCTAGGGATGTACACCCAGGTAAGCCCTTAAGTACCCTAAGGAAAGGGTTGGGACGATTCAGGGGACCCTCCCAGGGAATAGCTTGGACAGGGGGAGGATACTCTCTTGTCCTTTGTCCAGTTTCATGCCAGAGCATGAGACAATGAGTCTCAGAGCTGGTTGGAACTGGACTATGCATAAAGGCACCAAATGTGTCCCTCATGCAGACTGAGTGGTGCTGGCAAGTGCACCCACCTGGCCCCAATACACTATATCCTGTCTGGTCGGTGGTCACAACTCCCTGTGACAGTATACCTATTGTTCTGCTTCGCCTGCTCAAGCATGGCTCAGCAGCAGGAGGGCAGACTTGTGTCTCTGGTTGGCATAAGCCATGTTGTACTGTCCAGGTCTAGAAGACTGGTACCAGGAGCACTGAGAGGCTAACGGAGGCCCGTTCCAGTGCTTGGAATCATACTTCCCACACAGGTTATGGTGTGGGGGTATGATTCCAACATGTTTGATACCAAACATGATAGTATTCGTTGCAGCCAATTTCGAGATGGTCTTTCCCCTTTATATAGAATATGGCTGCTTCACTTACAACCATGGAGAATGGACTACATAGGCTGTAGGGGTGTCCTGCTCATGCAGTGGCACCCAAACACTTAGAACTAAGCACTTTGCTTTCAGGATTGTAAAGATCTGCTATAGGGGTGACTTCTAGGTTTTAAGTGCAAAGACCCTAGATATAGGAAACCTATATCTTTCTTTTGTAAGTGGTGCTAGCACCAGCTTACACAGGCTGCAATGGCAGGCTTGTCGTTACAGTTTCAATGGTCTCCCATGGGTGGCATAATAAATGCTTCTGCAAATGGGGGACCTCTTGGGTACCTGTGTCCTGGGTACCTTAGTACAATATACTAGGAAATGATAAGGGTACCTCAGTATCCAATCTGGGCTGTACCTAAGTACTGAACATATGGAAAGGGGCGACCATTCGGTCCCCCCGAACGTATGGTGGAGTACCACGATCCCCCCGGGAAACCATCTTGGGCGGGAGGCGAGTCTCGGCTGGTATGCCCGAAGCGGCGTAGCCGGGGCGCGCCTTTTTCCCGCCCTAGAATGGGCTGTCCTAGACACTGACGCGGCCGGCCACGCCCTCGGAGGCAGGCGGGGGCGGGTTTACGCCCGCCCTGAAGACGGATAAAAGGAGCGGATGCCAAGAAAGCATCCTCTTGTTCCTGTGCTCTGAAGCTGCACCTCCCCGCTGCACGTGAGATCGAGACGGAACGAAGAGCCAATTTTGAGCGTTGTAATCTTTCTTTTGTCTTACAGATATCCCGTCTGAGAATGCCCAAGAAAGTCGGAAAGCGGGTCGGTACCGAGCAGATGCTCCGCATGCTCATGAAGGAGATAGCCGATTTGAAGAAAAAGGTGGAGGCTAAGGACGGGGAGGGAGGACCGAAACAGCCTTTGCAGGGAGCAGTCCCTGGTGGAAGAAGCAAGAGGCCCAGAAGGGGGGCACTTGGGGGGGACACCCCGGTTCCCGATACCCCACGTGAGGAGCCGATCCCGGTGCCGAAAGAGGGGAATCCAATCCCTGTGGTGGTCACCCCCGTGAACAGGGAGGATATGCCCCCCGAGTTAGCGGCACAATTGGCAGCGTGGTTGGGAAAAGATAGCGAGGGCGCCACGGCTGACGACGCCCGGGCAGTAATGAGGCAACTCCGGGAATCTAGGAAGGCTGCGAAGGCACCACCTTCTGTTCCCCCACAGGTTCCGGCGGCTGAAAGTGCAGCAGGCCCAAGTTCGGCGGCAAGTGCAGGGTCTACTTCAGGTAAGCGGCCATTGCCGATTGCGGGGGAGGGGTCTGTACCTTCTCGAAGGGAGAAGATTGCCCAGCATGTTCCACTAGAAATTAAGGAATTGATTTGGGCGGATAAGTATGTAAACATGTTTTCATTGCTTACCGACCATTACGAGATAGAGCATGTGAAGAGCCAAAAGGAGCTCATGCATCCGAGTGTTTGGCGCGCAAAAATGGTCGCCTTTAAGGTTGACGAGAACATTGGTACTTGGGGCAGAGCGTGGGGCATATTTACCTCCATCATGGGCGAGCGCAGGCCCGAATTGCTGACCGAGTTACCTATTTATCAGTCACGTATTATGGAGTATTCTGTGGCATATGGGGGCAATCAGTGGTTCTGCTATGACAATCTTTTTAGAAAAGCTAAGGAACACGACCCATTGTTGACTTGGGATTGTTACGACTCCGTGTCATGGCAAAAAATGGAGAGTACAGGAATGTTGAAGGTACCATTGGTAGGGAGTAACGGAGGGGAATCTTCCCGCCAAAACTCTGGGACACCCTTTCGGACGGGTACAGGTAACGAGTACCACCCGAAGCCGAGTGGCAACACAGGGAAAAGGGGGATCTGTTGGAATTTTAACAGAGGGAAATGTACGAGGCCCCAGGGGTCGTGCAAATTCAGACATGAGTGTGGGGGGTGTGGGCAGCCATCCCATCCTGAGTCCTTGTGCAGAGCCAAAACGGGTGATAACGGTGGTAAGGGAGGCACCAAACAGGTCTGATATAGTCCGAGGGGCGCCTTTACCTACCCCGATTGATACCATGGCAATGATTCCTTGGCTCAACGAATACCCGGATCATGCTTCCGCTGGGGGGTTGCGAAACGGGTTCTCATATGGTTTCCGCATCCCAGTGGGGGATTTTCAGGGTGTAGCAAACTGTAAGAATCAACTATCGGTCTTGCAGCACGCAGCGGTGGTACAGGTAAAGATTGGGAAGGAGGTGACTCGAGGTCGTGTCGCCGGTCCATTCGATTTGCCACCGGTTGCTAACTTTGTTTGTTCCCCTCTAGGGGTGGTCCCCAAGAAGGACCCGGGTGAGTTTCGGCTGATACATAACTTGTCAGCCTCACGTGGTCTTTCCGTGAATGACTTGATAGACCCGGAAGTGTGTTCAGTGCGGTACGCATCTTTCGATGAGGCCGTAGCCATGTTGAATCGCCTGGGGCCCGGGGCGCTGATGGCGAAATCAGACATCGAGTCAGCGTTCCGGTTGCTCCCGGTACACCCAGACGATCAGCGTCTTCTTGGTTTCATGTTTCAGGGTCGCTATTACATGGATAGATGTATGCCAATGGGGTGCTCGATTTCATGTGCCTATTTCCAGAAGTTCAGTTGTTTTCTGCAGTGGGTATTCACAAGGAAGACAGGTTTTCAACATGTTATGCACTATCTCGATGACTTTCTGTTTTTGGGGGGCAGCCGGGGATCCTGAGTGTGGACAGGCTTTACATGAATTTTGTGTCTTAATGAATCGATTTGGTGTGCCATTGGCGCCAGGTAAGACCGTGGGTCCCTCGACCTTGATCGAGTTTCTCGGGATCGAGCTCGACTCGGTAGAAGGTTGTTTTCGATTACCCAAGGAAAAAGTGTTGAAATTCAGGTTATCCCTTGAGACATGTATTAGTGCAACAAAAGTAAACCTGCATCAATTGCAACAAGTGGTGGGTCAGTTGAATTTTGCCCTAAGAGTGATACCAATGGCGCGCCCCTTTTCCCGCTCGATTGCACAAGCCATGGTCGGCCTGAAGGAAGGACATCACCGCACGAGACTCTCGGCAGAGGTTCGCCAGGACATGCGCATTTGGTTGGCATTTCTGGCGGATTTCAATGGTCGAATTGTCTGGAACAAACCAGCGGTGTCCTCCGAGGAGCTGGGGCTTTGGACAGATTCGGCGGGGAGTATAGGTTTTGGTGCCATATTTGGTACACAATGGTCGGCTCAAAAATGGCCGTCATGGTGGCATGAGTGCGGGTTGACGAGTAACATTGCTTTTCTCGAACATTTTCCTATTTTGGTGGCCCTGAAAACGTGGCCCGGGGGTTTCCGTGATCACTCTGTGGTGTTCTGGTCTGATAACATGACCGTGGTTGAGTGTATCAATAGTCAGGCAGCACGATGCGTATTGATTCTGAGACTGCTCAAGGAAATTGTGTTGTTATGCATGCAACTGAATGTACTGTTTAGGGCAAGACATGTGCCGGGGGTGATGAACCAAGCGGCTGATGCGCTTTCTCGTTTCCGTATGCAGGCCTTCTGGGGTTTTCTGCCCACAGCGGACCCGGTGGCGGCACCCTTTCCCGAAGCTCTCTGGTCTCTCGGTGCCCCGAACTACAAAACCTCGTGGGAGAGAGTTTAGCACCCAGGACGAGGAAGGCATATGAAGGGGCGTTCCGTTCCTATTGGGCCTTTTTGGGTACTGCTAGGGGGGAGCTTTGGGGTCAGGAAGAGTTTGTAGTGAAATTTCTGCTCTCTTTACATCAGGCAGGCAAATCAGTAGCTACGGCCCAGAGGCATCGGGCCGCCATTTCCTTTATGGCAAAGGCTCATGGGATCCAGGACCCGACAGCGTCTTTCGTTGTGCAGAAAGCGCTACGTGGGTGGCAACGCCTTGAGGGTCGCAGAGTGGATGAGAGGCACCCGATACGTCTGGATAGGTTGGCCCTGTTATTCTCCGTACTCCCTGCAACATGTTCATCCCAGTATGAAACTGTGTTATTCCGAGCCGCATTTGCGCTAGCATTCCATGGGGCTATGCGGGTAAGCGAACTAGTGGCAAAGAACAAGCGGGATACGATGGGGGGATTGTGCCGGGAGCACATTCAGGTCAGGGGGGAGACGATGACGGTCTCATTTGTTAGGTCCAAATCCGATCAAGGAGCAATCGGGGACTGCCTAATCATTCAGGGGATCCCCGGGTCTTCCATGTGCCCTGTGGTATGCGTAGAGGAATATTGGGCACAGAGGGTTGCAGCATGGGGGGGGACCTTCTTGAGACACGCTGACGCCACCCCACTGACGAGGTTTCAGTTCCAGAGGGTGCTTGCGATGTCGATTTCGGCCGCGGGCTTGAACCCCGGCGAGTTCGGGACCCATTCCTTTCGGATAGGGGCTGCTACTGAGGCTACAGCCAGGGGTCTGAGTGTGGAACAAGTAAAACGTGTGGGGCGTTGGTCCTCGAACTGTTATAAAAGGTATGTGCGGTTGCACATGTTGTGAAGCTGTAATGATATACTCACGCTTCTTGTTTCTGTTTGATTTTCAGTTACGCAAGCTTACGAAGCGGGGCGGACTGTACAGTCGACCCGACTCCTGGGGACCAGCGGTCAGAAATCACCGTCTGCGAATAAGGAGGTGTGGGTCGTGGGCCACTCATATGTGAGGCGTGCCGCGGACGTATTCAAAGCAGGTGATATGATTCACGTGGCTGGGGAATACGGGTACAGGGTGTCCTTCTACGGAAAGGGCGGGCTCTGTATTGACCAGTTTCAATTCTTTTTTGAGGGTTTGTTAGAGCGGACAAGGTCACCGCCGTCTATAATCATAGTCCATCTTGGGGGTAACGATCTGGTGGCCACTGGTAGACGACTTCTTCTTGAGGCAATGCTTTCCACAGTAAGTTGGTTGGCAAGAAGAGTTCCAGGGTGCACAATTGCATGGTCCCATATGATCCCACGGAAAGTGTGGCGGGGGGCTATTTCGGTTACTGCTCTGAATCATTCAGTAAAGAAAATAAATAACAAAGTGAGTAGATTGTTTCGTTCAAATACACTACATTCTGTTTCGCATGGTTGTATCAAAGGGGACAGTATGTATTTGGGGGACGGGGTTCATTTGTCCCGGGTGAGGAATGAGTTACTCATAGGAGACTTCGTAGCCTGGTTAAGGAGTTTACAGCATGACCTTTAGGTAGGAGTTTTGTGGGGCGTCCGGATAGCCGGTCAACTATCCGGCCTGTGGCGGTAAGGTCATGATCGGTGAGCAGTAATTGGAAGATCCCTATGAGGGGGCGTCACCCATTACGGATGGGAGCGCTCGGGGGAGGTGGCCAATTGGCCCCTCAACGGGGAGGCGGTCCCGTCTAAGGAGAGGCCGCCGGAAGGAAAGGAAAGGTGGTCAAGGCCCCTTCCTGGATAGGAGGGGCTACGGCCCCTCCTGGGGAATTTCCGGGGCCAGGACATCTGCGACGGCAGATGGGTAAGTTGTGTGGGGTGCGGGAGGGGGTTTACGCTACCTTTTAGACACCTCACACGAGTCCTCGAACGACCGTTAAATGGCGTCGAGTTTATTGGGGCCCCCGTCAAGTACAAAGGGAAATTGGTAGATGCACTTGAGGTACGCCTCTGTGCGGTCGCTCCTCTCACAAGTGAGGGGGGTATTTCTGGTTTAGGGATCTGACACCGGTTACGACCTTGCCGTTGGCCCTTAACGTTAGGATGTACAATTTCAAGTCAAATGTTTTGTAGGATGTTAGTTCGGCTAGGAGAACCTTTGTATTAGAGATCTGTTAAGGTTAGCCAAACATCGTAATGTGGAAATGAAATTGTACATAATATGAAACTGTTATTTTAATGTTTTTATTTTGTTTCATATGTTAATAAATACGGCCGGGAAGGGTAACTCCCTTCCCGCCTTCCAAAAGTTCAAGAACTGTTTCCGGTTTCCCAATTCTTGGGGATTGTGTTGAGAGGGGGTGGCGGGTATCTCAGCCATATGGAAAGGGGCGACCATTCGGTCCCCCCAAACGTATGGTGGAGTACCACGATCCCCCCGGGAAACCATCTTGGGCGGGAGGTGAGTCTCGGCTGGTATGCCCGAAGCGGCGTAGCCGGGGCGCGCCTTTTTCCCGCCCTAGAATGGGCTGTCCTAGACACTGACGCGGCCGGCCACGCCCTCGGAGGCAGGCGGGGGCGGGTTTACGCCCGCCCTGAAGACGGATAAAAGGAGCGGAAGCCAAGAAAGCATCCTCTTGTTCCTGTGCTCTGAAGCTGCACCTCCCCGCTGCACGTGAGCTCGAGACGGAACGAAGAGCCAATTTTGACCCACCCACCAGCCCCTGAGGACAGCGAGTCATTGTGAATACAGTTTTGATATAGTATCTCTTTTGTTTTCTCTGTTTTCTTACAGGTTGTGATGATTGTCGTGAAATTTTTAAGATGCAATAAAGAATGGTTATTTTCAGTATGTTTTGCAAATAAAGTAATTTTGAACGAGGATTGATCAGTATTTACGCTTGGTAATAAGTTATGTTTGCTTTGTAATCTTAGTAAGTTAGGTAGAATTGTCGTATTTATTTTGGTCGGGCGGTAAGGTCATGATCGGTGAGCAGTAATTGGAAGATCCCTATGAGGGGGCGTCACCCATTACGGATGGGAGCGCTCGGGGGAGGTGGCCAATTGGCCCCTCAACGGGGAGGCGGTCCCGTCTAAGGAGAGGCCGCCGGAAGGAAAGGAAAGGTGGTCAAGGCCCCTTCCTGGATAGGAGGGGCTACGGCCCCTCCTGGGGAATTTCCCGGGGCCAGGACATCTGCGACGGCAGATGGGTAAGTTGTGTGGGGTGCGGGAGGGGGTTTACGCTACCTTTTAGACACCTCACACGAGTCCTCGAACGACCGTTAAATGGCGTCGAGTTTATTGGGGCCCCCGTCAAGTACAAAGGGAAATTGGTAGATGCACTTGAGGTACGCCTCTGTGCGGTCGCTCCTCTCACAAGTGAGGGGGGTATTTCTGGTTTAGGGATCTGACACCGGTTACGACCTTGCCGTTGGCCCTTAACGTTAGGATGTACAATTTCAAGTCAAATGTTTTGTAGGATGTTAGTTCGGCTAGGAGAACCTTTGTATTAGAGATCTGTTAAGGTTAGCCAAACATCGTAATGTGGAAATGAAATTGTACATAATATGAAACTGTTATTTTAATGTTTTTATTTTGTTTCATATTTTAATAAATACGGCCGGGAAGGGTAACTCCCTTCCCGCCTTCCAAAAGTTCAAGAACTGTTTCCGGTTTCCCAATTCTTGGGGATTGTGTTGAGAGGGGGTGGCGGGTATCTCAGCCATAACAATTTAGGGGAGAAAAGCAGAGAGACTGGGCTCCTGATTAGTAGGATTTCAGTCAGAATAATCAATAAGTGGAGGTAACCATAAAAGCAGATCCTACTTTCTTTCATGCTCTGTGCAAACAATTTGTTTTAAATAACCGTGTGGCACAGTAGCAGTACATTGCTGGTCCTCTAGGGCTATTGGAATTTATATTGATGTGATGATTATGATTAGGAGAATGACAAGGTCAATTTTCTGTTTTCTTTTACCGACACATGTTGCCAAAAATAAACAAATATTTGCAATGCAATCGGTCTCGCCTTTGGGACCTTATATGTATTTAGTTATGCAGCACATTGGTCTGGGTGCTGAAACATCTACATTTCTTTATCATGGAGGGAAAGTAAGAACGAAACTGAGGAACATGCCAGGTTTTGGAACACAAGGAGAGGAATGCTACCTATCAGAGAGAAATTGTTTTGTCCAAAGCTCTGTTTTTAATATAAAATCATGTCCTTCGGTGGTCATATCAC
Organism: Lissotriton vulgaris; assembly: GCF_964263255.1. Taxonomy (NCBI): domain Eukaryota; kingdom Metazoa; phylum Chordata; class Amphibia; order Caudata; family Salamandridae; genus Lissotriton; species Lissotriton vulgaris. The sequence continues at coordinate 2,038,574,683 of NC_141685.1, read as the reverse complement.
TGAAAATACAAGTTAAAAAAATAATGATTGTCTATGGATGCTTGTGGAAGACAGGTTCCTATGGCCTGGAATCTAGGGAATGCTAAAGTGATTCTGGCATTTTACTGATCTCTGCTGGTCATTTTCTATCAAGAAAGTTAAATAGAGGCAGTGGCCATAAAGATTAAAAAGAAAGTCACTAAGCAGAAAGCAATTCTGGTATTTTACTGACCTCTACTGGTCGTTCTCTATCAAGACAGTTAAATAGAGGCAGTTGAACAGAAAAAAAGTCCCTAAGCAAAGTCGGAAACAGACAAGTCCTTGGGCTGATCTCCAGATCCCACAAAGTACATACAACAGATCGTCTAGCCAGCGCAAGCGCTGTCTAAGCTCGACCTAAAAAATCATTATAAACTACACCTTGCTTGATGGTTATGGGTAGCTCATGCTTTTGGACAACCAACAGTCACTATATATTCCTATGTCTGTAAGAGGCTGAAGGACATAATGGTATAATTATTTTGAAGACTACTCACCAAGACAAAAAAATTACAGATGAAAAAGAGTCTCCTATTTCTGTTTCTTCCTTCTTACTGGCATTAGATTTTCAATTCAACAATACGTTTAATGGGGCAAATCAGGAAGGATCTATATAAATGACCCATTGCTGGATTCAGAATGTTGTCCATTTTTCAGAAATATAGATTTTTCTGGGTTCGACCAATGAGTTTCATACCTCTTTCTCCCACAAAGTGCAAGTAGGTATGATGAATACAGGCCTCATCAAAGCCTGCGAATGCAAAGGGTTCGCCCTTCTGTGCACGGAGTCCTCACCCTACACAAAGAAATTGGCACGGAAACTGGAAATACAAAGACATAGTTTAATAAACCTTTAAAGGTGGTACTACAGCCTACACAACACTCTACAGTATTGTACAAGGTAGCACAAAAAACTCAGACATGCGGTCCCCTTTTATACACAAAAGAAGGGGCTCATAATTAGGCGGTTACAGCTCAAAACATGATTTACGACCATATATGGACATTTCTTGAACCTGATCGATACATGGGTGAAGTTAACGGTTCTTGAGACCCGCCGAAATGCACATTCCAATCTACGCTTAATCAGAGACAGATGTGAGACTCCTACTGAGCATGCGCTAGACGCACAAGGAACTATTTATAGCCTGTGGCTGGGCAAACTCCGGGGGTGACAATCAATGAGGTAGGACTCGCCTCGTGGTGAGCACATGGCAATGTATGGCACACAAGATGGACGCCAGAAAACAAAATGGAGTCTGGCCGTATTTTAAGTACGGGCGGGAAAACTAGAACAAAGACACGATAGCATGTCTTCAGCGAATGCTTAATACTATCGCTGTTTTATTTACAACAGACGACCCTTTTAGCATTTGCTGAAGACATTCGGTTTTCTTGGATAATCTAAATACTCATAGTTTTTATCGATGCTCATCATTTCGGCTATCTCTCTAGTTATAGTTTTCTGATGGGCAGCCTCTGCAACGGATTGTTTATTAAGCACACAAAACAAAACACATAAAGAACATATCATTGGACTACATTGGATACATACACAACACGTAAATAGTATTGCAATAACTATACAAAGTCCAGTGAGAACTTTCCAACCCCATGTGGAGATCAAAGTCCAGAACCAGCTTGAAAAAGTCCAAGACCCATTTTCAACATGTATATCAGCTGCAATTTTGTGTAATTTGTTAATGGCTTTGTACACAGAAGGAGTATGGTCAGGGATAAAGAAACAGCAACTACTTCCAATAATTCTACAAGCCCCGCCTCTGTCTGCTAACATTACATCCAAAACCATTCGGTTTTGTAATGCAACAATCCTAGTAATTTGCAGCTCTTCAGTAAGATTTCCAAGGGCTGCAGCAGTTTGATTAGTAACAGCTTCCACTACTCTCGTCAATCGTCATATCTTTCTACTGTTCACAGCAGCTCCCACAAAGAAAAACAATCCTAGGTTGAAATCTATATACTGCTGCAGACTGGTATCAGTTTGATCAACGTCATCGACAGACAAAGTTTGCTTATATCTGTTTACAGTCACATTGCTCAGTAATTTCAAATCTTTATGATATGATGCAGGTGCCAAGAATACAGGTGGCAGTAAAAATGATACATAACATACTCCGGACCATCCAGCTGGTAATCGATAATAGCCTTTGTTTCCACATACAAAGTAAGTATTATGAGAGGCTAGTGACGTACTATTATTTAGACCATCAATATTCAATACAACAATACAATCACTAACACCTACAGGGATATGACCTACACTTTGTACACATAAATCTGCTTGTGCTTGGGCCACTGAAATCACGAATTTCTCCTTTCCGACAGTGTCTCTAGTGTTCGTAAAGATGTATGGCGTTGAATCATTGTCCGGTCGATATTCTTCCCACTCCCATATAGTTCCATTGGCTTGAGGAGAGCCTTCCTTAGCTTGATGGCATTCTTTATTCAGTCTGAAAAGCAATCTACCCACTGTGGGTTTTCTCATAGCAAAAAGCAAAGTGTACCATGCTCTACAAGAGCCATTATGAGAGAAAGGGAGAGGTATAAACGGTGTTCCCCCTTTCTTTTGATGTGCCGGCATCATCCCACATATCCAACAGTTCGTGGCATTCGTAGCAACGTGGGTATGATGCAGCATCTGAATGAAGGTGTTATTCAAATATGACTGTCGATGTTTCAACTCTTGATATGGGAGTGTATAGAAGAAATGCTCATCTGGGACTGGAGTAGAAATAACATATAATTCACGGGCAGGAACTTTATCCTCTACAAACCACGTGACTGTAGCAACAACTGCTACAACGGCAATGAAACCTACAGAACCAAAAATCTTCTTCTTATCCATTCGAACAAATGTACACACAGTAACTTCCTGTAACTAAAGTGTTGTCAGAACTCTTACCCCTAGGTAGCCGTTGGTTTATTCACCAGCGGGCCAAGACAGGTGTCACTACACTAATGCAGGGCTGATCCCCCCCCCCTTGCCTCATCGGCTCTCCGTTTCACTGACCTAGGGACCGTTCTGACAACTTCTCACACAATTTTCATGGTCTTTTCTTGGTCGGTGATTATATCTTCTTGATCCAGGTATTGTCGGGTCCGGGAAGAACTCCTCAGATTCGTCAGGTACCACAGCACGGCCCCTTTCCGCAGTCAATATATCTCGATGGTCGGTCAATACAGCAGGCTCCACCAGGTCAGGTTGCACCTTCCGGCAATGGATGGAATGAATCCAGTTCTTCTGGTTGGTGACTCGAACAGCTGTTCTTGTAGCGAGAAGAACCTTCTCGGGACCACACCACCTCGGATCCAGACTGCTCGACCTCTCAAAAGACTTCACAAGGACGAAGTAACCAGGCCGGAGATTATGACCTTCTCCTGTGGACCGGTCCGGGAGTGCTTCTCGAACCTGTTGATGAATGGAAACCAAATTATCAGTTAATTGTGGCAAATAGTCATTCATTAAAACACAAGGTACATCGCACACTGAGCTTGGTTTGGGCACCCCCCATATGTTCATGGGGTGCCCAAAAACGATCTCATAGGGCATTAAGCCCGTCCGAGAATGCGGTACTGATCTGATAGACAATAATGCCAAAGGCAAAGCATCTGGACAAGTCAGAGAGGTAGAAGCCTGTATTTTCGCTATTTTAAGCTTCAACGTGCCATTATACTTTTCCACCAATCCTGCTGATTGTGGGTGGAACACTGCATGAAACTTTTGCGTTATTCCTAATCCTTTCAGGACATACTTAACAACGTCCGCTACAAAATGGGGCCTGTTGTCACTCCACAACAATCTACAAACACCGTAGAGAGGAAAAAATTCCTTCAACAGAACATTGACAGTAGTCATTGCAGTATTGTCCTTCGTAGGGTATGCTTCAATCCATTTGCTGAATGCACAAACCACAATCAGAACATACTTTAGATTATTACAGCGTTCCAGCTGAATATAATCCATTTGCAATACTTCAAAAGGTGCAGTAGGTGTTGCAAATCCTCCTGCTGGAGTTCGCGTCCCTTTTCCTGGATTGTACATTAGACAAATCATGCAGGTCTGTACTACTCTCTTAGCCGTGCTAGCAATCTCTGGATGCTCCAAAACTTTTGTAAGCAATTTCACAATTGCCGAAGCTCCAACATGTGCTAGCCCATGTGCCGTCTGAACCATAGGTTGTACAAAGGCTGTGGGTAACTTCCACTTATCCATCTGCTTATTCCTCCAACAACCTTCATCATCCAATTCTCCATCCTTGGACCATTGCTCTCGTTCTTTGTCAGAAGCGGTCTTTTGTATCTCTAACACCTCTTCCCTAGCATCGTGCCACCGCTCAGCTTTTGACTTCACAACATACATCGGAGTGGAGCCAGGCTGCATCGCAGTTTCGCATGCCACTCGATCTACGGAAGTATTTCCTTGTCCCACCTTATCTGTCACTTTCTTGTGTGCTCTACATTTCACTATAGCTATCTTCTTCGGATAGGTCAATGCAGTCAAGAGGTTATGTACTAATTCTCCATACAATATCTGTGCTCCATGTGATGTCAAAAAGCTCCTTTCCTTCCAGAGCAGGCCGAAATTGTGCGCTACTCCGAAAGCATAGCGGCTATCCGTATAGACATTCACGCATAACCCTGCACTAAGCTCACACGCTCGTGTCAACGCTATCAGTTCTGCTGCTCGTGCTGATTTCTGCGGTATGCGTGCTGTCTCCACTATTGTGTGTAGCGTAGTAATTGCATATGCTGCTGAGGTAGTTCCATACCCAAACAATGGGGTATGACCATGGTGTCATATGCCGATGACACCCAGCTAGCGGTCACGATCAGCGGGGATGCCGAAGTTGATGCCCCCAGGTTTCAACAAGGACTGCGGGCGGTCGCCAGCTGGATGACGTCCAACTGTCTCCAGCTGAACGCTAGCAAGACCGAGGTCATGGTCTTTGGCAGACAGCCGGAACTGTGGGGAGAGAGATGGTGGCCGGGGGATTTGGGTCCTGCTCCCATCCCAGTCGCCGAGCTTAAGAACCTCGGGGTCTGGCTGGACCCCTCCCTCACGTTTGTGTGTCACACCAAACGCACGGCCGCATGCTGCTTTGGCATCCTGCCGGGCTCCGTCCTGTGCTTAAGTTCTTCGATGCCCCTACCAGGCAACTCATGATCCAAGCGACTGTCATCTCTAGGCTGGATTATGCGAGTTCCCTGTTGGCCGGTCTGAATTTGGCAGAGATCGGGCGCTTACAGAGGATTCAGAACGCCGCTGCTAGAGCGGTGGAAGGCCTCCCAATATTCTGTCCTACTTCCAGTACCCTGCGGTCACTGCATTGGCTTCCGGTGGCCCAGTGGATCCAGTTTAAGGTCCTCTGCGTCGCCTATAAAATTCTGAAGGGGTCCCCAGCAACGATCCTTACGGTCCTCATGGCCAACTACATCCCAGCGCGACCCTTAAGATCTGCAGACCTTGAACTGGCCGTGGTGCCGCGCTTCGAGCGGAGTAGGGCCGGTGGACGCTCGTTTCGAGTGCGCGCTGCTGTCCTTTGGAGCTCTTTGCCCCCGGCGATTCGCGCTATGAGCGATTTGCTTTCCTTTCGTCATGCGGTGAAAACCTTTTTATTTCCTTAGTTTGTAAACATATGTTTGTTTTTCTTTGTTTAGTTGTGTTGTGCAGCTGCCTTGTTGGGCGCCAGGACGCTCCTTAGCTGGAGCATCTGTGCGCCAAATAAAAACGCATAACATAACATAACATAACATAACATAACATCTGGTAACTTCAAACAAGACCCATCCACCCATAGCTCTCCATCCACGTCTGTAAAGGGTGTATCCTGCAAGTCAATACGACCCTTTGTCTGTTCCTCAGTCACAAACACACAGTCATGTGTCTCTTGCGCCTTAGGCCGAGTCACTGGAAAGGGCAACAACGTAGCTGGGTTTAGTGTTGCACATCTCTTCAATGTAATATGAGGAGCCAACAGCGTTAGCTCATATCCTGTTAGACGAGCACTAGTTAGATTCTGCGTCTTCGTTTGATTTAAAAGGGCATCAACAGCATGGGGGGCCAACACCAACAGCTTATGAGATAACACAATCCCTTCACTCTGACGTATTGACACTGCTGTTGCTGCAACTGAGCGAAGACAACCAGGCAGTGCTCGATCAACAGGATCAAACATTGCCGAGAAGTATGCACAAGGGCGTTGTTTATCACAGTGCATCTGCACTAACACTGATAATGCACATCCATCTCTCTCATGTCCGTACAATGTAAAAGGCATCGTGTTATCAGTGGTGCCTAACACTGGTGCTGAACAAAGAGCCTGACGTAATTGTTGAAAAGCATTCTCGCACTCATTTGTCCAGGGAAGGGGAACTGGAGTATCCTTTGTCCAAAGTCCTAACAGTGGTTTAACTATGTATGAAAACCCTAATATCCACTGTCTACAAAAGGAAGTGAGACCCAGGAAAGCTCGAACATCTTTCTGCGTGGAGGGTGCTGGTGTATCCAAAATGGCTTGAATGCGATCTGGTGTAAGTGCACGCCCCTCCTTAGACAAAAGGTGACCTAAATAGGTTACCTTTGGTCTACAATATTGCAATTTTTTTTTCTATACTTTGTGATTGTCCGATGCCAAGAAAGTAAGCAAAGACAATGTACACTCCTCACATTGTTCGGGGGTGTCGGCTGCCAACAAGATATCATCGACATATTGTATAAGCGCCACACCTTCAGGTAGAATGAAAGAATCCAATTGTCGTTTCAATGCTTGACTATAAATACTGGGACTCTCAGTATAGCCTTAAGGAACTCTACAAAATCTGTACGATCTATTATTCAAAGTGAATCCGAAAAGGTATCGGCTGTCAGGATGAATAGGGATCGAAAAGAAAGCGTTCTTCAAGTCTATAACAGAGAACGTTGTTGCAGTTGGCGGGACCAGAGTAAGAAGTGTCGTAATGTCAGAAACCACTGAGTATTGAGGTATCACTATCTTATTGACCTCCATCAAATCGATAATAAATCAATAGATCCTAGTGTCAGTGTCTTTCTTCAAAATCGGTAGTATAGGACTGCTACACACATTGTTTGGAACTTTTTCAACAACCCCTACTTTAATCAGATCCTTCACTATCTGTATAAGAGCCTCCTCCCCCTCCTTAGAGATTCGATACTGAGGCAGGCACGGCAACACAGCTCCCTCCTTTACACTAATGTATACCGGCGGAATGATCATTTGTCTCAAATCAGTATCCGAAGTAGCCCACAGGGTACGAGGTAAAGAGGCCAATGCAGTATCTTCTTTAATCGTACACACCCTCTCCATTGTCGGATAGTTGTCATTCAAGATAACACGTACTCCTTCAGGGGAGCATCGTATCGTAGCCCGAAAATGCTTGAGCATATCCAGGCCCACAATGTTATCAGGCGTGTTCGGGGAGAGCAAAAATGGACATGGTGCAACAAAATTATCTACATGAAGTGCAAGAGGTTGTGATAGTGGCCTAAGAGAAGGCGTTCCATCGAACCCTATAGATGTGATTGTTAAGCCAGACAGGGGAGCCCTCGGAGCCAATTCTTTAGACAAAGCGCTACGAGTAGCTCCTGTATCAACCAGGAACCGATCAGTAGAACCCAAAACATGTGCTGTAACATAAGGACCCCTCTGGTCTACTGGCACTTCGCCTGATTCCTTACCCCATCCTACGCAATCCTATGCATACTGTGAATCGTGCTGTTCAGGAGGTACATACTCAGACATTTGATATTGATTCCGTCGATCAAAAACATTAGACCCATCCTGCGGTCGCATTCTAGAATCAAACCTAGCTCGATCATTCGTGTTGCCACTAGGGCCTGAAGAACCTCCCCTACTCCTCATCAGTCCCTGCCCACCCTCTTGCCGCTGTGCGCGCAACAATGGACACTCGTTTGCCCAATGGCCTCTCTGCCTACAATATGCACAATGATCCCGGGCCAAATCAGTGCGGCCCGAGGAAGAACCAGGAAAATTCCGACAGCCCCTTTCATTACCTCTACGAGGCGGTCCATACACTTGTGCTAACATAACCTTCATTTTTAAATCTTTAGATTTCTTTTCGTCATTACCCTTCGCTTCTAATTCCTGACGTTCATAAAACTAAGCCATCGTCAGGAGGGATGCCGGTGACGAAGTCGTCCAACAGCTTTCACTCGCTTTCAATCGAGCTGCTACTCCCGGCAATAAATTCGAAACATATTTATCAACGAAAAGATGCCGACCCGTGTCGTCCGTAAGCGACTGGCCGCTAAAATCATTAAAAATGTCCTCAAATCGTGTAAAGAAATCTGAGACTGATTCATCTGCTTTCTGTTTACATGACGCTAACATAGTCCAATCAATCTTTTTAGGAGGAATGATCGTTTTTAATTTAGTCAAAATGGCAGCAGGAAGATCTAGAATCGACTGGGGTGGTTTCTGTGCAGGCTTCCTATCTCTATCCTCATCTTCAAGATCCACCCATCTAGCCTTAAATGTTACAAGATCGTCCACCTTTCGTACAGATCTCCACATATCTGGGGGTAATATAAGCCCGAAAAATAGATCAATGTCGGCCGGGGTCATAGTACAGGAATTTAGGGCCCCCTCAACTTCCTCATAAAAGGCGGCAGGATTCTTTCGTGGATCAGGTAATGCAGCTTTTAATGCCACAACATTTGCTCTATTCCAAGGAGTATAAACCCAGTTATAGATGAAATACCCTCTAGCATCAGCAGACGCCGTATCCGGACTAGTACCCGCTCCTTTAGGAAGAACGTACAAAGGTGCTGCCTCCCGCATCGGTTTTAACATGCACTGCATCGATCTTATCTGAATGAAAGATGGATGACTGCTTCCCGTCGCCACTCGGATTTGTTTTCTCCTCGTCCGCTTTCCTTTTCCGCGCTTCATCCCGTAGCTGAAACATCTCATCCCGCAATGCAAACAGCCGTCGAACCGCATCAGGCACCTGAGAAGGAAGAAGAAAGCCTTTATGCAGATCTTTGGAATCAGCTACCACATCATCAGGTTCAAGAACATCGGAATATTTCCGAAAAGCTGTCACTACTTCATTAGAAAGAAACTCAGTAAAGTATAATTTCTCCCTATCCTGCCATACTTCAAGATCTTTCAATAACTCTGCAAGGGAAACAGTATCCTTGTTAACTCGATAAGCAATCTTTCGGAGTTCAGCCATACGGTCGGCCGATAACATGGACCGCGTATCCACCTTCTGTGCGGGCGGTCTAGAATCCTGATTTCCTCCTCTCGGAGCAGACGGGCCAGCGTACGGGGGCGGAGAGCGATCTTATAACAAAAAATCATCATCATGTACATTAAGGATAGGATAAAGAGGCTGTCGAACAGGATACTGGCCAGATACTTGCAACTGATGTTCTTTTTCCTGTTTCTCTTCTAATTCCTTTGCTTCGCGCTTTTTCGACTCTTGCACTCTCTCACGCTCACTCTTTCATAGCTCTTTCTCAATCAGCAACTGCTCACGCTTCTCACGCTCTTGCACCTCTTTCACCCACATACGTATACACTCAAACATGTCTAGCCTCACTCGTCGCTTACACATACACTGCTCCACATACACAATTTTCCGCAAATCAAACGATCCATACAGAGGCGATCGTAACTCAGGATCCTTTTTGGTATATTTCCTCCATAACCTGCTGTACATTATAGGGGAAAGACCAAATTTCACATACATATCCGTATTCGGCGTCCCTTCCGGGGGAGCGGCTGTGATTCCTAGCCTGCCTATATGTGTTGCAACGCATATATCTTCAAATTCAAACCAAACAATATGACTAGTCACCTCAAACAAACAAACAAATTAGTCGCGGCAAGCGTATCCTCAAACTGCCTTGCCAATCAAGACTACCAAAGGCTCACGGCAAGTACAGTACAACGATACTTACCAATCAAGAGCGTGCAGATTCCAACTGCCAAGTTCCAAATTCGCCCAAACGGCCATTACGCGGCAAACCGACAGAAGAGGTCTCAGTCGAGGACCGGCGCCACCCAGATGGTCAGATCGGAAGGGAAGGAAGAATACCTCGGGATGCCAGGACTAAAAGGCACCACTGGCAGTGATCACGTCCCCGGCAAGGTTCCAATCCATCGTCACGACCAATCCTTCGAGCATCCGAGTCGCCGATGAGCCCCACGTGACGGGCGCCAATTGATGAATACAGGCCTCATCAAGGCCTGCGAATGCAAAGGGTTCGCCCTTCTGTGCACGGAGTCCTCAGACTACACAATGAAATTGGCACGGAAACTGGAAATACAAAGACATAGTTTAATAAACCTTTAAAGGTGGTACTACAGCCCACACAACACTCTACAGTATTGTACAAGGTAGCACAAAGAACTCAGAAATGCGGTCTACTTTTATACACCAAAGAAGGGGCTCCTAGGTAGACGGTTTCAGCTCAAAACATGATTTACGACCATATATGGACATTTCTTGAACATGATCGATACATGGGTGGAGTTAACGGTTCTTGAGACCTGCCAAAATGCACATTCCAATCTACGCTTAATCAGACACAGATGTGACTCCTACTGAGCATGCGCTAGACGCACAAGGAACTATTTATAGCCTGTTGCTGGGCAAAATCCGGGGGTGACAATCCATGAGGTAGGACTCTCCTCGTGGCGAGCACATGGCAATGTATGGCACACAAGATGGACGCCAGAAAACAAAATGGAGTCTGGCCGTATTTTAAGTACGGGCGGGAAAACTAGAACAAAGACACAATAGCATGTCTTCAGCGAATGCTTAATACTATCGCTGTTTATTTACAACAGGTAGAAACTGCAGAAATCGTAATAGTGAACTACCACTTCAAAGATTGCAAAGACAGGTCATATAATATTTTTACAACAGTTCCTGAAAGCTGACATGAGGGCAATCGTAGTACAGCAAACATTTAGTTGATGCATTTATTTTTTTAAAGGAAAAACAGCCACACACAGCTCTTTCTTGCACACATTTTCCCATTTAAAAACAAAGAAATGTTTTAAACATTTTGCCTATTTTCTCTCAGTCGTACAGGGGAGTTTAAAAACCCTGGGTACAATTATAGTCCCCAGCACGTGTGGGAAAAGGATGCAAATTTGGTCTGGATAAATTTTGTAGAAAAAGTTCCTATAGCTTAAGCACAAACTGACCCGAATATCAAAAACGTCTTACAAATTAGGGGTTAATCTTAACAGGAATTGATCAAAGACCTTCAAAAAAAGATGCTTTCAGTCAGCATCTGAGTTAATCTATTGCAAAGATACTCGATGCTAAGATTAAGTGCTCTTCATGCCAACAGATTTCCAAATAGGTGGGCATGACCCAAGGTTTGTGCACAGAAGCCTTGTAGATAGTGGATGGCTGCTGCATGCGATGAGTGAGGAAGGTGTACTATGTGCCACAACAGACAAGTGGGGGAACCTTGTGGGTTACATAAGAACAGTCAGGGAACAGGGACAAGGAATATTTTTCTCTGAAAGGACAAAAAATAGCCCTGATGTGCTGGGAGTTTTCGCCTAGCTTGCGGGCCCATTAATGTTTTATCCTGCCCGGGCCCTGCCATGGCTTGCTAGGGGGACCCGCTTAGGGAAAAAAAGATTCAAAGCCCCATCTTAAATAGGTTCTTCCAAATTTCAGATGCAGCTGGAAAAAGGTTTCTCACAGAGGGGTCTGTTGAGGCTTCGCCCTCAGGAACTCAACGGCCTCCCATCTCTACACAACCTCATTTAGCAGCCTCATTTAGCGATGGGGGCCCAAGTGTAACCATGTGATAGTTGCAGAGGGATGTCTACCTGTTCACAGCGAGTGCCTCATAAAAAGGCAAAGGAGCACTTCCCCAAAGTTTGAGCCCTCCAACCTGTTAGATGTACAGGAAGACAAATACGAGACTTCAGTAGTCATAGGGCAATGGTATTAAAATTTGGTGATGTCACATTGTTGTAGAGGTGCTTGCAGGTCCTGACAGAGACAACTTACTATTGGTTTAGTTTAGGCACGAGAAATGCTGAAGTCCGAAATGTAGTGTCTGCTGGGTCCGCTGACATAATAGCAGAGTGAGTGAAAGTTTGTCATGGTTCCTGTGAGAAGCCAGTTCCACTGTGCCAGAGCCCACCGGACTTCCCCTGCCTACAAGCAAGGACGTAATGGTCCTTGGTGTAGTAGGTGAGTGAAGCCGGGGCCAAAGCACATGATTGGCCCACTGCACCCAAATGATGGCTGCTTTATTTTTCCACCCATCCGGAGGGCAGGGAGTCCATTATCCCCACTTGCTTTACATCCCATGGCAGCCTTGCTACGCCACTTTCTAGAAGAGTTGGATCAGCCTGACGCAAAACTTTCCTTTGCTATTGTTTTTTCCACAACTTTTTTAGATTAGTAGGTGATGAATGTATCTTTGTGTGTTTTTTAAACTTGGATCAAATCTTTCTTTCTTATGTATTCTGCCGCTAAGTTACATTTTGAAGTGTTCTATCCCTGTCGTACCAGCCGTTTTTAGTGTCAGCCTTCAGTCTCGTCTTCTAAAGGTCACACATGGCTACTTAGAGGTTTCGTTGACTTAACTCTGAAGACTGTCCTTGGTTGGATTTTTAACACTGTTCAGATGCAGCATCTTTAAATGTCTTTTTCCAACTTCTCTCTACTCAGCCTCTCTCAGACATTGTATGACTGTATTAACCAAGCATTTGCAATGCAATTGGTCTCACATTTGTGAGTTAGAGCTATTTGCATTGTAAATGATATTTATTTTGTACTTATGTTTTCTGTTTGTAGTGGAGTGGCTGTATGTTTGTAGTGGAATTGTGGTTTGCAGTGTTAGTTGTGTAATTGTGTGGGGGGAATTATTTGGTGTGTAGGTTATTTGTGTATTGGAAATATGTGGCATGGGAAATAGGGATGAGAGCTGTAAAAAATAGACAGAAAGTAAGAATGAGAGGGATAGGTAGTTTGTATATGAAGTGCTGAATGAACTCTATATTGAGTAGTAGAAAGAGTGTGTGAGAAAGAGAATGAATGGGAGAGAAGGTTTGATGCATAAATAGATTGCGCTTGTACACAAAGAAGATACTGAAAGAAGAGGAGGAGAGAGTGTGTTTGCGGTTTGTATTATTTGAAAAGTTATGGTAAAGAAACTGGTCTTAAAGACCTGAAGTGAACCAATATAAGCAATGCTGAACGCGTGTGTGCAATGGAATTTTGTGGATAGTATTTATGTGGTATTAAATGTAATGGACGTATGTATAGTGGTATTGTGTGTTGTGGATAGGCATGTATTGTGTCAAATTATGTGGTGCAGTGCTGAATTATGTGGCATGATGGGGAATTGTATGGTGTGGATTGGATGTATGTGGTGTGTAGTGGAACTGTGTGTTGTGCAGTGGAATTTTCTGCAATGGACTGTACTCGTGTTACATTGGGTTGTGTGAAGTTGTATGGCACGGAGTGAAAATATGTAAAGTGTAATTATGTACCATGCTGTGTTGTATTTATGTGGAGCGTTATGTGGCATGGTGTAGATTTATGTGGAGTCTTATTATGTTGTATGGAGTGGAATGCATTATGTTGTGTGGTATGTAATTGTGTGGTGTTGAACTGTGTGGAATTGTGTTGCGTGGTGTGAAATTATGTGGAAAGTAAATATGGCTCAAGTAAGTGCATGCACTGCCTAGGCACCACCTAAAAAAAGCTGCTTTGATATAAGTCCACCATAATCAGATGTTTCCTTTGTATCTTTACGCATAATTTATGTTTTACTTCAGTATTCAACTAAAAATAAATATAAATGATACATTACGAATGCATCCACAGAGAACATTTGTCTATTGCAGGTGACATAGCAGGAAACGGCCCATGTGGAAGGCATGACCAGAGGGATTAAATCACCTGCTTGGTCAGCTCAGGTCTCAAACTACCTTCTCAAGCAGGCAACACCCGAAACATTGGGTATTCGCTATTGAGAAAATAAAAGCCCAGAGGAAGATATCCTACATTTGTAACAAATGTCAAAACATGTAGCAAGGTAGCTTAGGAAAGTAGTTTGCATCAAACATTAGCTGCACTTGCACAGACTCACGTAGCCTGTGTGATGATGTTACTTATGTAATATGGGTAATCGTATGGAAGAAGATCTTAAAACATTTAAATAGCAGTAATTGCAAATCGTAAAGACAATGTTGGATTTATCTTTAGTAAAGAGCTCAATTGTACACCCAAAAAAGGTTTCTAGACCCAGCAACACAAGGAAGACAAGACCAATAGCCAAAGATTGAAAGGAAAGGCAAAGTCTTAAAATGTGAGGCAGAAAAACTGTATTCCAAAATACGAGCTTACAAGAGGAGGGCACAACCACCTATGCTTTGGCATCTGGAGCGTGGAATGGGCAACTGTTTCTGCCCCACAGAAGGTAGACTTCACGATGCATCTCGATGTCACTGTGATTAGTTTGTTTACATATAGAACACGTTCTGCCACACAACAATACCTGTTCATTCGCACATAATTATATTTCCAATCTAGTAAACGGGCCCGGTTAGCAAATGTTTGTCTGTAGAGTGTAACTTACTCCTAGATTTCTAGTAATTAACACCTACTTATTGAACAAATAGCTTGTAAACCGAACCGAACTCAACATGAATATGAATATTTTGATAATATGATGCTTTCAGATGTCTCACCAGCCGGACACCCTCCTGAAAAGCCCCTCCATATTGCGATACAGCCTGCGCAGATAAGGTCGGAATAGCAGTGCCATCAGAAGTGGGTCTATTTCAGAAAGAGCAAAGGTGGGTGTTCCGTCTGGGCATCTACATCATGGGACTGAATGATGAGGTCCCTTTGGGACAGCTGTCTAATTAGCGGATATCATTACCATCCTCAGAAGGGAGGATCTTACCAAGAAGAACTGATTGACACTATGAACATAGATATAATAATGATCTTTTACTTCCATCTTTGTTTGGTTCTACAAAATACTAGGCAAAGGTTGACACAATCTTGTGTGAAAGAACCGGTTAATATACAATCACTTTTTACCCTTAGCCAAGAATTAAATCGCAAGGTATAATAGACATTCCTTGGATCAAGAGCACCATCGAGAGAACAACAAAGCGCTGAACATAATGCACGCGTGCGCAGGGAAACTCTGCCATCCCTCGCGCATGCCCTATACTGCAAACCTGATCTGAGCATGCGCAACCGAGTGGATGCTATTCACGCATGCGCACACCTCCTAGACGGAACCGTGGGGCTGACAAGTGATCAGTCTCGCCGGATCTGCCAAAAAAGGACCTATAATTAACCTGATAATTTACCATCTAAAGGCGGATCATCCTTATATGGGCACACAATTACATCCGGTTAAAGGCTAACGAGGTCGAACCACTAATTGAAAACCAGATATAAATACCACACGCCTGGGATTTCCAACTCAGTCCCGCGGAGCAGAGTGTGGGGTAAGACGGCGGACAACTCATCCTGAGTTTGTGAGTATAGAGTGTGCAATACAAGCATTCCTAAGACTAAGTAAGTAACGAACCATATTAAAACCTACATTGTTTCTCTACATAGATTGCACAATGGCAATCACCCCAGACGTTCTTGAATGCTCATGAAGCAAGCAAGCAATACATATTAAGTATGACCACAACTCCCTTTACATCCTTTGAGAGAGTGTGTGTTTTCTGTGTTGTATGTCTTGACAGTTTTCTTTTGCAGGGCCAATTGAGCGAATGGTTTGTTCCGGGTGACTGCACCTGTATGAGCTACCCATTACCAGGCTGACCATCTTTTTCTTTTTTTTTTCCTCTCTCAGGTCATGCAAATTGCATTGAACTTGAGCTAAACCGCTGTATGCACATTATAGCCTGTATTTTTATACACATATTGAATTTTTCACTTTTTTGTTATTTACACAAATTTTTTGTTACAAACTAGTGAAACGTGAGTAAGGTGGGGAAGTTGTGCCCCCATCCTGAAGAAGGAGCGTAAGCTCCAAAACATGTCGACGCACACACGAGGTACTTTCCATTAACACGACAGGTCCAACCTCGCACTTCACTTCTTTTAGTAGTACCAGCCCGGAGTTGTGAATAAAGTTTTTTCCATAATGCCCACGAGCCAGGTATCTTTTTAATCCTTCACTAAATCCCACCACCCACATAAATATCCCTACCACTTGCATCACATACACATAGTCATTAATACAAGTGCTCCCGCGTAGTCGTAGGTTGTAGCACCCGCATCCCGCTAGAGGGGTGCGAAGACCCCTATGATGAAGCATGACACCAAGGGGCCTTTTGGTGTGTGAGGGGTATTTTAAAAAACACTAAGTGCTCCCACACCATTGTGGGAAACGCTTTCCTAACACTGTCAGTAGGATTCCTTTTGTTTATGTAACATTCTACTATACCTCCCTTACTGCTTAAACTAAACAACTGCATACCTAGATCCATTTTTATCAAGTGTTTCATCCCAACCCTCCACTTAGCTCATGCCCCCCTGATTCGAACTCCTGGAGCCCACTGTCCCCTAAGCTGTGTCACCCCACTCACACCTGGCATGGTTCCCCAACCCCAAGAGTCTGGCACCTTGACCTTGTGCCAAGATCGATCAACCTATCCCTAACCCCCCTGCCACACCTGGGTGCTGACCCTAAAAAAGAAATACAGTGGTACATAAAAAAAAGTGCACAAGCACTCAACCTAAAAGCCACTAGACATTCCATTTCTGGTCGAAAGCTGATTAGCTAAAGCTCATTTAACATTTAAATAGTGATTAGAAACATAGAAAGGAGGGCCCAGCCCTGAGTCAGCGTTCGATGCCAGAAGAGGAACAGAACAACATGTAATGATCACAAGCCCTAGCCAGATTAGCCAGAAGTCCGGTTTGTAATCGTGCGCTATTTAGTTATGGCTTAATTTGATATTTTCTGTAATAGTTCCTGAGCATCAGAGACATCGCAGAATACGTGGGACCACCCTTTTACTAATTCTTTCCATTTTGACTGCTGCTCAATCATTGCCTGGCCTCCTCTCTCTACTTTGAAAAGATAAAGCATCTTACTAATTCTTTACTCCGCTTAACTGCTGAGCTAGACATGTTGGAGAATATGCAACAGAGAGGAATTTCATGAGTACTGAACTGTTTCTGCTTGACAGCATTGGATAGTTCTAGCTCCTTCACCCGACAGTCTCCGAAATTCCCGATTATTGTGCGAAGATACTTTGAATTCGGAGGCTAATGCGCTCGCACTCGATGGGCTCTTGTAAGTGTGAGATCTCTGATATCTTCAGGGAAAACATATGTTTTGATAAAGTGTTTGCTGTGCCTTGAGTCCTTCCAGGACTTCAAAAATGCACATATTATCTTGAATGATTTTCCAGTTCCTCCAACTTATACTCAATTGAGCTTTACTGTTTCTGTAAGGTTGCTACCATCTCCTGCAGACCAGGTACCTGATCCTCTAGCTGAGAGATCTTTACTTCTACTTCTTTTAACCTCTCCGGGATCTGGAAAACTGTCTCCTCGATCTTAGAGAGTTGAGCATGTAAAGCTCCAATTTTAGTGGTTTGTGAGGTTTTCAGGTTCCTTATTTCCTCCAGGATGGAATTTAACATAGTCTTGGCATTCCATTGACCCCAGCAGTGTATAGTTGCTTGGGAAAACTAGGTCCAGTTGCATCTTTCCACACCCTAGGTCCTCCTGCTCGGCATTGAATGGACCCAGGGCCATTGCTTACTTAGTAGGGGACACCAAGGGTTGAAATAGCATCAAATTGCCAACTGGGGTGAGAGGAGGTGATGGTTTCTGGGTCCCCAGAGGTTGTGCGGGTTGTGGCTTCTCAGGCAAATCAGCCATGAAGCATGCACCTGTCCCCAGACCCAGTCTCACCTTCATAAAGAACGGGTATTTCATGACTTCTTTAGCTTTTAGAAAAGTAACCTCCAGTTCCGGGTTAACTTCCTCTGAGTTTTGTGTTGAGGTCTGAGTGGGTGGAACTGACACACATTCCGGTCTATGGAGGCTCTGAATAGAGCTCATAGAGACTGCATCCAAAGCCCCCTCCTTAAAATGCTGGTTCTCATTGACGCTTGTGCCCTCTTCGCTGACTTCAATATTACTCGGCTAAGGCAGTATGATATGCTCGTGCTGTAGCTTGCCCCACCCTTTTTTAGCATGTTGGGTTGGGTGGATGCATCAAAGTGGGTTGTAGTTGTAGAGCCAGAGACCTTAGAATGGCTTCGCATTTTTTCACCCGTGCCCCCAGTCCAGGATCTTGATAGTCTCCATTGTTCAAAATCTATTTTCACTGTCGTATTCTCTCCCATTGACTATCTAAGGGAGAGCCTCCCTGATTAAAATGTCTGTCTTTCCATTATTCAGTTTCCTTTTCTAGGCTATCCGTGTGTTTTATCTGCCTCTTTTTTTTAAATATGTAGTATCCATGTTTCTATCATTTACCTGGCAAAACAAATCAGGCAGAATTGCACCAAGCACTTTATATGAACTGTGGGAGGATCGAGGGTTGGCGCTCCCCAATCTTTTTAATTAAAAGTTGCACAGGCTTTTTTTTGTGAATAATTTTTTCTAGTTGATTTTCAAAGAAGTTCATATTCTGGACATGCTAAAGTCGGTTATGCTACCCCAAAGAGTTTGGTATAAGAGCTTGAAGTGGTTCTTTTGAAAGCGTGGGGATCTCTATGGGAGATAGTCCATTCCCCAGCTCAACGCAGCGCTACCCCTGTCCATCGTAAATATTGAACCGGGGTGAAGCTTGAACCCAAAATTTTTCAGAAGTGAGATATTGGAAAATATCGGACTTCCTGCTGGGGGAAGAATACTCAATAAAATATTATGTGATCTAGATCTTGACCAGACCCTCAGCATCAGAGAGGTGATTTTTGCTCTAATTGATGATAGGGTACTGGAAAAGTTATGGAAATGGAAAAAAATACTCTCCCTTATCAAAGGCCCGACCTCACCCAAAAAGCGATAAATAAATGGGACAATTATGAAGGCATGAAAATTACATATAAGTTGTGGAAGGATGTTCATATACTAAACTTTAGTGTGCTGAGGGGGTCTTATTGGCATTGAATGTTTTTTTTCTAAATGGCTTCAATACAGAAATCCAGCTTTTTTAACACAGAATAATCCCAGTCTCCCAGGCAACTGTTTCAATATATTGGTCAATCCCCGGCCAATTGGACACATGTAATCAGTCATTGCTCATCCATTATGGGATTCTGGGCGGAAATATTTCAATATTTTGTATGTGACTGGAGGGTTATTTTTGGGCTTCAACACTTGGCTGAGAATCTTGAGGTAAGATCCGGCATTGGACCTGTCCAACAGATGAGTACAATTTGCATACATAGTAACAGCAACAGTTTGGTCCCATTTACTTCAAAATTGGTGAACTCAGTTGATCCCCACAATGAAGGACTGGCTACAGAAAATGAGGTGAGTTAGAGCCAGTGACCAGCTAATTGAAATACGAACTGGGGAGTGAGGAAATTTGAAAAACTCTGGGGACAATATTTCCTATCTGCAGAAGTAGGACTAGTTTGAAAGAGTTTGATTAAATGATTTGAGCTCTTCTCCCTCTTCTCGTTGCTAAGCACTTTATGAGCTATTTTTAATGTGCTTTTAAGTCAACTGCATTTATAGTATTTACAGTCTATGGGGCAGATTTATGTTAACTGGGGCATCCCCAGGGATGCGCCAGTTAACATGCGCCACAGTGCGCCACAGCTCACCCAGCCATGGTGTGCCGCATTTAGAATGCGGCGCACCATGGTGCAAAAACGGCACAGATGCGTGACGCATCTGTGCCGGAAATGTGTCGCATTGCTGGAGTTGCGTCGCAAGCGCGACGCAGCTCCAGCAAGGCTCGGGGGTGCCCCATTTTAACAATGCTGCATCAAAACCTATGCCTGCTTCAAGCAGGCGCAGGCTTTTGACGCAGCATTGGCTTAAAAGTGACTGAGTGAAACCTCATAGATTTCACTCAGCCACTTTTGCGAGGCGCACCTGCCCCGGAACGCACACCCTGCGCCGGAACGCCCACAAGCGGCGCAGGGCTTTACAACGTGACGCATCTGCCTAGATGCGTCACGTTGTAAATCGTTCATAGGGATGCGCCACGTTTATGCCGCCTTGCGTGACGCAACAGCGGCGTAAACGTGGCGCAAGGGCCTCATAAATCTGCCCCTTAGTGCCTTGTTGATAACTGCTCTTTGTAAGTGGTTATATCCCACGGGGCAGATTTATGTTAACTGGCGCATCCCGAGGGATGCGCCAGTTAACAGGCGCCACAGTGCGCCAAAGCTACGCCACCCATGGTGCGCCGTATTTATGATGCGGCGCACCATGGGGCAAAAACGGCACAGATGCGTCACGCATCTGTGCCGTAAAAGTGACGCATTGCTGGAGTTGTGTCGCAAGCGCGACGCAGCTCCAGCAATGCTCTGGGGGGGCCTATTCTTTCAATGCTGCCTCAAGCCTTACGCCTGCTTCAAGCAGGCGCAGGGTTTTGACGCAGCATTGCCCTGAAAGTGACTGAGTGAAATCTCATGGATTTCACTCAGCCACTTTCAGGAGGCGTTCCTGCGCAGGAACGCCCCCCCCTGCGAAGGAACGCCTCCTCATGGCGCAGTGCTGTACAACGTGACGCATCTCCTAGATGCGTCACGTTGTAAATAGAGCGCAGGGATGCGCCATGTTTCCGCGCCGTTGCGTCACGCAACGGCGGCGTAAACGTGGCGCAAGCCCTTCATAAATCTGCCCCTACATATTTATTAAGTTACATAATATGAAATAAGTATTTATATCTATATGTATTACTCGTATGATGAGTTTATGATAAATATTACCTGGAATTTACATTTATGTTAATGCAATATTTGGATACTAATAAAAAATATAATTTTAAAAAAAAGAAAACATTTAATTCCAATATAGAAATGTTTTGTTTTATCGTTTTTTTATCACGTTTACCTAAGCGTAAGTACACATACCACTAAAATGTCAGTTTTCACATCTACTTAATAGCCGCTTTGTGTTATCAGAACACCACTTCTAACATTCTGCATGCTCTTACGATGAAGTATCTAAATCAGAACTTGTAAATAAATGAAAGGTAATAGCTCTGCTCTATCAGAAGCATCTTAGGTGTGTGCTACCTTTTATAATCCGAGCCTTCGACATTCATCATTATAAAATAACTCCCTCTGTAGACATATGAGTCACATTGTTTTCAGATGTGTAATCACTTTGTAATGCTTCCCTCGTCATGCCTCCATCATTACTGCCAGGAGGGTTTGCAGAGGTCTTTCTCATGTTGAGTTCACAATCGAAGGCTGGGAAACCATTGCAATTGCACAATTCTGTGGAAAAGTGCAAGAGCTCCCTGTGGCAAGAGTGGATCCTCAAACAGCTATGGAACGCAAGCTTAATTACACGTGCCCCCGCAGAAGGGCCTTCTCAGTGACACATCACCGAGTGTAACTAATTAAAAGCGATAGAAGGAGAAAAGATTAATTTTTCAGCACATTATTGACTTTCCGTCTTGGCTACTAAATCTGAGTGAGATACAGCACTTTCTGGCTGAATTAATTCCAGCAGCCGTTGCTCAGAATGCTGCTTGGGACTGAAGCGGGTCACTTACCAGTCAATAATGATTTTCCCTTAGAAAGCAGTTGAAGATACGGTAGCAGCAGTTGCACAATTCCATGGCTGCTTAAAACCACCAGTCAGCGCACAATACGGTCTCAGTAAGATGAAAAATAGCCCTTAGCCCTTTTTGGTTGATCGGATATTTCACTGCCATATATATGGTCAGTGACGTAAAAAGGTAGCCAGGAGCCTTAATGCAAGCAAGGAAAATGCCCCTCTGCCCCACGGTTAGGTGATGATAAACATATCTGGAGGTAAGAGGGTAACTAACACCCATGGGCCTTGGTGCCACTGCACCTGCTGTATCATTGATAGCGTCGCCCAAAATATCGTCCCTTTATGGATGCAACATATACCACTCTCACTCAGAGAGAGGAGTGCATAGTTGAATGCATCCAGGCAAGCAGCTGCAGCCCACTTCATGCAGAACACGTCCCAAAACCCAGCCTTATGAATATCAGCCATCCCGACGACCTAAGCTCCCACGCCTGTGCTCCTGGCCATTCTGAGGAGCAGGGGGTGACTGACTTGAGTCCTACGTGTCAAACAACCCACCAGTGCATATCACCAACAGTCTGTGTCATCTGTGCATGGCAATGTTGATAGTCAACCAATTGTATGTTTATCAAAGCCATGCCTGCTGCCCAGGGGGTCCATTGGCATGGATGGTGACATGTTCTTCTCTGGGCTGGGGGAACACCGTACCAAATCCCACTCTTCTCCTTTTGTTTTCTTCCGGATCATCACTGAAAAAGGATGTGGAACTGTTTTCCATGGTTCTTCCAAACAGCTATTGCACCAGAGTGACCTCCACCCCAGTTTGTTTCGCAGTCCTGGTTCCTGCATTGGTAGCCGCCCAGCCAGCCACCAACACCTGGTAGCCCAGAGCATTGCCCGCCTCCCCTACCATGCAGCCCAGATCCGGAAAATTCTGCTGCAGTACCAGTCCGCACGGACTGGTGCTGCAGCAGAATTAAAAGCAAACTTCCTGGCCGGACTCCATGCTTTTCCTTCAGTGGGTGCTTCTGCCCAAGATAGGTAGGTTCTTCACTGCTGGGACAGCCCACCATGCTCATCTCACAGTTGCACATTATTATTTCCAGCTGATATGCAGCTCACTTTGCCCAGACCACATTTCACATCCTGCCAACCAATTTCACTGGTTGTAGAACACTCCCCATCACGCAAGGCCTGCATTACCTATGGCATATTTACTGGCCACATTTCATAGCCCGCCAATCAAATCTCAAGTGTTGCGGGTCCAATTTTTCCACTGTCCAAGCAAAACAATCCGTCCCATTGTTTCCACCGCTCTTCCTAGCTCACAAGTCATGGTTTGCAGTCCCAGGTCAGCCATTGCACCCCATTGGTCTGTATTCACCAGCATTGAATGACATTTCGTGCACTAGTCTCAGGCCTTTACCGTGTTACGCTGCTCGCCATTTCGCTGCTGCCCATTTCCTTTAACTTCACTCTGAGACGCAGGGGGGCCTGTGAGTATGCCATGGGGGTGCAAGAGTGATGGTACCATTAATTGTGAGAGGCGTGCCCATCGAAGGAGTGGGCTTGTGTTACAGCATGAGCCTATATCTAAAGTGTGGTATAATGTTCCAAATGCCACATTTTGTTTGTTGTGATCGGCACTGTACAGTTCTGAGCAGTTCTGGAGAACTCTGCCCAGTTCTGAAAGATACTTCTTCAGACAGATTAGAGGGAGTCCAGAGCTAGGTGAACAAAACATCCCCGTGAAGAGAGGCTTGATATTTACTGAATAGAGACACTGGTGTAAGAGGACACAATATAAGTTTGGAAAGAGAGATACCGGAGTAAGAAGACACAATAAGTTTGAATGGAGTGGCACAGCAGTGAGAGGACACTGTTTAGAGGACACAACAAGTTTGAATGGCGAGGCACAGGATTAAGAGGACACAGTGAGTGAGAATGGAGGGGCACAGGAGTACAAGGATGCAATATGAGGTTGACTGGAGCAGCACAGAAGTAAGAGGACTCGCAATTGGTTTGAATAGATGGGCAAAGCAGTAAAAAGACACAATATGAGGTTAGCTGGATAGGCACAGGAATAAGTGGGCACAATGAGTTTGAATGAAGGATGAACAGAGTAAGAGAACACGAGTTTGATTTGAGAGGTGGGAGAATTAAAAGACATACCAGGAATTTGGATGGTGGCACGCAGGAGTAGGATGGTGCAATATAAGACTGAATGGAGGGGATTAGGAGTACAAGGACAAAGGTGACTATATAAAGAGATCTCTGCGTTTCTGCTTCTCAAAATTAGTTAGGTGTTTACCATGATGAAGGGAGTTAAGTGGGTCACCTCCTAGGGCCCAGCCGATTACATTGCATCCTGATAGTAAACGCCTTACTACATTTATCACTCCTGATGGTTGCTTTCAGTTTACTTGCATGCCCTTTGGCCTGTCGTCTGCTGGCACTGTTTTCAGCATTTGATTTATCAATTGTTCAAGAGCCTAGAGAGCATCCAGACAAAAGAACGTCCTAAACATATTCAGTGCTAAAGGCCTCACAGAAGGAATTAGTGGAAGCCAACAGTGATGTTTCTTTTCCTTGCTTTTAAACAGTTTTTATTAACTAATAACAATAAACAATAAACTGAAACTGAAACTGAACTCTCCTTGCTTGAAGGAGGATGGTAGATATTTTTTAGGAATGCTGAATTTAAATCAATAGTTTAAGGATTTTGCAGCCAAAACATTTCAAATAATACAGTTATTGAACAAATGTAAGAACCATTTGTTTGGGATGATATTCATCAACATTGTGTTGACAGTATAAAAAACGTTTTGCAGTACCACCTCCCTACAACGGTTTGATCCTCAGAATGTTATTACTACCAATACTGTTGACTGAGGGAGGGGTCTTGGAGCTGTGCTGTCTCAGAGGAACAGTGGTAATGTTGAACACATAAGCACTGCTGCAATACATTTAATGGAAGATTACCGGCCCTTCTCAGGAGCGAACAGGTACTCTAAATATTAAGTACCTGCACTTCTATATTTCCATTTAAAGCGCTGTCCATACGTGACACATATTGGTGATGTGTGCGCATATGTGAGACACCTTACTGCTACACAACAATGGATAAATTAGTATCTATGGGCCATATAAAAGGACACATTTTCGCATAGACACAGAATGAGTAAAACCCTTCGATACATCTGGCCCTAAGTAACTACCTTTGTTAATTTATCAAACTTTGCAAAATGTGTCCTTTTTTCACTGCTCACTGTTTACTAACAACGTTTACGCTTTTAGGTTGTAGGCACTGCACTAACAACATGTATGCCTCTAAACCACAAAAAAAAATCAGAGGGTTCTGCTTCAAACATCAAACTCTTCATGACAGTTCGAAGACATTGTTCTTACTTCCATTGGACTATCATTTGTTATGGTTCTTTTTTTGTGCAACTGTCCCTGAATATGCAATCATTCCTTTTTTCTACTCCTACTTGATGTTGATTTTGCATCTATGTCCATCCGCCCATCCTATTGTAAAGCGCTCTGATATCCCTCAGGATCTTGTTTGCGCTATATAAAACTTTATATAAAACTTTATCTATAAATAAAAAATAAATAAAATCCTTGCACAGATTAAAATGATTCTTAGGAGAGAATGTACTAAACATCTGTTTTTAAAACACTCATTTTGATTTTTGATATGAAATTAAATGAAATCCAGTATTTGTAAGCTCACAATTACCGGAGGGCGTCAAGGCACTGGGTCCATCGGAAAGAATACGCAAGTTATTGCCCAGAGTCACATGGTGCAGGGCCACCGTGCCTGCCAGCACCGGGGATCGAACCACGAACCCCGAGGTCTGGAGTCAGGTACCCTGGCTGCTGCGCCATACCTCTTCACAGTCATTTTATATTTTCGTCCATTTCTCCTGAATTTCACAAGACTAAATCAAGAAGCTGTCTTTCTCTTTGTCTCCAGGGTGCAATATTGTAGGGCAGACTAGCCATCCCCAAAATACCATACTTTCATTATTCTTCAGGGAAGGCTAAAGCTACAATGCCAGGTTTGCTCCATGTTCAGAAAAGGGAGGCAGAGTTTTCTGCTCACCCACACCCCATATGTCCGTTCTTCAAGATGTAGGTTGCTTTGTTGACAATGAACACTTGCCCCTGCTCTTGACCTCTGTCCCTTCATTTCTGTCTTATTCCCTTCCCTAACATCCACAGTTCGAGAATGCGAGTATGAGCAAGATTTGCTGTCCCCTAGCGAGATTCTCTAACGTAGGTGGTCGTGGTCAGAGGCCTGCTTCTTGAGTGGATTTTTCACTTGCGCAGCCGTAAATTCAACTTGAATAACTGCGCATTCTTGAGCACCACATGATTTTTCAGCGCTGCTCGCACTACTGGTGCTTAATTAGCGTGAGCAGAACGATTTTCCACCCGTTGGTGGAACTCATCAGAATGTCTACTTTTTATGTAACTCTGCAGAATTCTACAGACTTCCGCCCACCCTATAAAAAAAATATATCTATAAATATCTATATATATATATATCTATATATATATATATATATATATATATATATATATATATATATATATATATATATATATATATATATATATATATAGTGACCAAGGCGGTACGCCGCCAAAACACGTCTAGCTTTTGTTGGATCATTAAATACTTTGTGCCAGTATTTCACGGAGTCTGTGCCTGACTGTTCGTCGCCGCCAGGACTGGAAGATAATATATAGATATATATGTATATATATATTCACTGAAAAAACCATAGGCAGACCCCCCAGGATATAGCGGCATGGATTAGCAAATTTAGCGGCACAAAAATGGAAATTTAGCGGCACAAATATGGAAATTTAGCGGCAATTTTGCGGCATTTTATTTCGCCATTTTTCCTACAACAAACACAGATATCTTAGTTTTTTTAGTTATTTAACAACATGAAGCTATGTATATTTGGTTTATTTACAATGTAGACACTTTGTTTCCCTCGAAAAGCAAAAGACTGCCCGTCAGCAGCCCAGGGCAGCAAAACAGCATTACAGGCCTCCTGTGTTGCGTGCGGCAAGACGGTGCTTTATATCGCGGTGTCAGCGCCTCCCCAGTGCAGCAGCTCAATTGGCACACCTTGCATAAAAAAAGGTTTGGATCTTTGTTGTTCCAGCTTGTCCTCGTCGCTCTCCTCTTCCCGCAGCAGGCCCTGAATATAGGCCGTGTACACAGCGCTATCTATCTCCAGCGCGTCTAGCCTCCGTCCCAGCCACTCCTGGAAGCCAGACGACTCCATTCCACACTGGGACAGTGCTCTGACTGCCGGCCAGCCTCGCCGCCTTTGCAGTGGATGACCTGTTGACAGCCACTGGAGCTGTATTACGCACTGAGCTGTATGAAGCCTATGCTTGGAGTTGTGGATAGCATGCTCCTCTAGTCTACAGGGCACAACAGGAAGGATCCTGTGGGATGTAAGTAGCTGTGAGTCGGGGGATTTTGTGAGCTGCAAGATGTTGAGAGCTGTGGGTTGGTAGGAACTGCATGCGGTGTGAGATCAATGATGTTGATGCTGTTGTGATGTAGTGCTCGGAGCTGTAGGAAGCTGCGAACTACAGGATGCCTGGATTTCTGTGAGGTGCTGTGGGTGTTTGCATTTGGTGAGCTGTAGCATGCTGTGGACTGCATGTTCTGTCAGCTGTGGGATTCCCAAACTCTGTCATAGATAACTCTATCCACCACACATCCCGGCACTGCATTGCACCTCCACGCCCACTCTACACTGCACAGCTCTAGTTTCCAGATGTGCATCTGTCACAGCTCCCTGCTGCCTTCACGGGTCTCGGTTCCAGCGCACATCCCTGCACTGCATTGCACCTCCACGCCCACTCTACACTGCACAGCTCTCCTTTCCAGAACAGGGTCGCCAACATGGCATGGGTGCAAATTCAAGACGGTAAGGTTAAAAATTCAGGACAAAGGGTCAAAATCCAGGACAAAATGTGAATAAATGTAAGTTTTCCAGACACATCATAGGAAGTTGCGCGATAGTATAGCCTTCAGCTTTCAGTACACGCACTTTTTTTACCGGATGTGTGACTGGGCTGGGACCTCAAACTCAGCTTCACCCTAAGCTTTTCACGGGTCGTCCAAAACCCATTTATAGCTACAGGAGGCTTTGTGTTTTTTTATTGCCTCCTGCAATGTCAGTTCTCTGGCTAAGTAGCCCATTTGCAAGGTGTTGGAGGATAGATCATCCGGGATGAAAGATTCAATTATCACACCACGCCCACGAACGAATAGTCAGCAGACGTGCCTTGTGTTGTCATACTCTCATATTGCACAAAAGAGAGACAAAACAAGAGGAATTTAGAGTGTAACGGAGAGAGAGCGTTTTATAAGCTATGCAAGGCCTAACGCAGTGATAAAAACGAACTATTTGAGAAGGGCTTCACCTTCCCAAAAATGAAAACGGAATGAAATTAGAAAATACTCATTGTTTTCATTTTCAGGTTTGTTTCATTTTCCTAGCACCTTGAAACTATTCTTAATAACAGAGACTACTCAAACAAAATCTGAAGTGGAAAAATTGTATCTTGAGACTAGTTTCTATCAATGATTCAAATTTATACTCTAGCCCGCCAAGTCAGTCTTCTTTCATCATACCAGGTAATCGTTATCTTAAGCAAACCGTAATATGCGAATTTCTTGAGCTTTCCAGCCGGTCCCCCACGTGGGCCCCACCCTGACATCTTGGCCCGCCGTCAGGCCGATTTCTAGATTTTCGAAGAGGAGGAGGAGGGGGGGGGGGCGTACTCACTCCTGCCTGCCGAGTTGTCATGTGTTATGCGCGGTCTTTCGGGTTTCTCGCCCCCTGACCCAGTGTAATGTCCGGCTTGGGAGAGAAGTAAAGTGTGTGCACGTAGTGCTGAACACCGTGAGGCCCCCAGGCAGCAAGCAAGTCTCTTGGGGCAATCAGACAAGGTAGATGGAGAGAGGCGGGCCGGTATCGGCAATAGAGCTAGGAAGCGTGGTAGTCAGGGGATTCAGTCGTGCTGCATCCGCCATGCCCTGGGCTGTATATGCGGCTGGAACCCGACCCTGGGTCCCAAAATCAGGTCTGTCACTCACCACCCGGGCCGTCACCAGCGCCCAGCAGGTTCCCTCTCCGGTGTTGTTGGGAGGTATTCGGGGTCTGAGTTATGCAGCCAGGAGCAGTCCGTGCAGCCGTACTTAATCGCGGGGACTCCTGCGTTACACAGACCCCCCAGGATAAAGCGGCATGCATTATCTTTTTTTAAAATGCTGCGATTTCTACAAAAGTGCCGATTTCGCGGGCACTTTTGTAAAAATCGCGGCATTTTTAAAAAAGTGCCGATTTCGCGGCAAACCGCGAAATCGCGAAATCGCGAAATCCTGGAGGGTCTGCATAGGTTTCACACCAGTTATAGTTAGGAATTAGCATTTAAAAAACCTATTAAATTCACTGAAAAAACCATAGGTTTCACACCAGTTATAGTTACCTGGAAATTTTACTGACATAAAACCATTGAAATTCCCACGTTATAGTTAGTTGGACTCACTATAACTTGCGCGTGTAATGCACTGCTGATGACATCACATATTACATCACTCATGACATAGTCAGTGACATCACTCATGACATCACTGATGACACCATCCAGTGAATGTGTGTCTTTCTGAAAAATAAATATGTTTTATATATGTATATGCAAAGGTCGATGGAAGAATCAATGGTTAAATAAGTGTCTTAATGGATATTTTTTTTTAAATGATTGGTTAACTGGCTTATTAAGTGTATCATAGGGAATACATATATTAGCGAGTATTGTTTCAATATTTAAATGTTTGTATCAGTGTTTCACTTTGTATATAAGTGGGTGCATGGGTTGGTGAGTAGCTACAAGTGTGTTTCTATGGCTTATTAGATTTTTTTTTAGTATCAGTATAAATGTCTGTATGATTTGGTGGGGGTGTTACTTAGCACACTGATGCATCAATGACTGACTCACTGTTTGTATGTGTTTTGAAGACAGCATATGTGCCAGACTGTCTGGGTGAGTGAGTGTGTATATGTATGTGTTAGTAAGTGAATGACTGTCTCACTACTGTCTTTATCAGTAACTACATATGTTTTAATCTAGTATATGTGAGTATTGGTGTATATAAGTGAGTATATGTGAGAGTGAGAGATTGAAAGAGTTCTTGTTTTAATAAGTATGTGTTTCTATAAGTGATTGTTTAAGAGAGTAAGTATGTGTAAGTTTCTTTAGAAGTAAGGTGGTAGTTTATGTTTAGCTGTATATGCAAATAAATGGATGTTCAATAGTATATTTGCATGTGAGAGTATGTGTGTGAGCAACTTTTGGAAGACTGTTGGTGTGTTAACGGATATATAGGTGTCTCACTACATATGATGAGTGAGTATATGTATGAGTGACTATATAGAAGTGTTGGTGAGTGAGTGGATGTGTTTTTGTAAATGGTGGAATTACTGAATTGGTTGTTGTAACTGGTATAGGTATGTCCACTTTTTTTTAAATGTTAGTTTTTATTTTTCAAAATGTGTTTCAAGGGTTACTTTACAGTGAAAGTAGGTCAGTCTCTCTGTCACAAGGATGGTGTCATCAGTGATGTCATGAGTGATGTCACTTACCATGTCATGAGTGATGTAATATGTGATGTCATCAGCAGTGCATTACACGCGCAAGTTATAGTGAGTCCAACTAACTATAACGTGGGAATTTCAATGGTTTTATGTCAGTAAAATTTCCAAGTAACTGTAACTGGTGTGAAACCTATGTTTTTTTCAGTGAATTTAATAGGTTTTTTAAATGCTAATTCCTAACTATAACTGGTGTGAAACCTATGGTTTTTTCAGTGAATTTCAAAAGTTTTTTAACTGATAATTCCTAACTATAACTGGTGTGAAACCTTTGGTTT
The DNA here is from genome assembly GCF_964263255.1 of Lissotriton vulgaris. Taxonomy (NCBI): domain Eukaryota; kingdom Metazoa; phylum Chordata; class Amphibia; order Caudata; family Salamandridae; genus Lissotriton; species Lissotriton vulgaris. Next base: position 2,038,543,950 of record NC_141685.1, on the reverse strand, counting down.
GTTCTGTGAATTTCATAGGTTTTTTAACTGCTAATTCTTAACTTTTTATAGGGCTTCATACCTATGTACTTTTTAGTGAATTTCTAAGGTAATTTTTTCGCAAATGTCTATAGCTGAGAAAGGTATGTTTTTCTAAAAATGAACCCTATATTGTATATTATTATAATATATATTTTTTTAAAGTATATCATTTTTTTAAAAAATTTCACTTTGGTGCGCTTCCGGTGTGCGTACCGGTGAGCGCCCCGGTGCGCATACCGGGGCGCGTTCCGTCAGCGCACTTTTTAAAAAAAAAGAAAACAAAATAATGAGAAAAGGAAAATGAATAAGGGAGCAAAAGAAGAGAAGAAAGAGGAAGAAAACTAAAGCAGAGGTTCTGGGAGAATGTGAATGGGTGATGAAAGTAAAAAGAAGGAGAGTTAAGTATGGGGAATGACAGGTAGTGACGGAACCAGAGAAAAGAAACAGTAGTGACGGAGGGAAAGAAAATAGCAGTGAGTGTAAGTAAAGAGGAGTGAAAGAGGGTGGATATAAGTGAATAAGGGTAAGAAATGGGGAGTGACAGAGAGAAAAAAGAGATAGAGTAAAGGAAGGAGTGTCAGAAAGGGACTAAGTGAACCAGTAAAAAAGGTAAGTGAAGGAGTGTGGATGAGCAGGGGCACTGAAAGAAGTTGAATGTGGTAGGAAAGTAAGGAAAAGAGAAGTAAACATGGAAGATAAGAATAAGTGAGGGAAGCAGAGTAAGGAAACAGGGGTGAGGTAGGGTGAGAGAAAAGTAGTGAGGTTAAAGCAAAGGGTGATGACAAATTACATTTTGTAGACACACTTACCATAAAATTAATGAAAACTTACTTGTATCTGTGAAAGACAAAAGAAAAAACAAGTTATAATTAGTAAAATATATATTTAAAAATAGAAGAATCAGTTCAAGAGGTAAAAAATCTAAAAAAGTTTACTAAGAAATAAAGCAATAGTGAAGGATAGAAAAACAGAAATAAAGTAATGTAGAAAGAGAAAAAAGAGGGAAAAAGAAATAGAAAGAGAACACATTTCTGAAGGTAAGTAAGATACTAAAAGAATGTGAGATACCAAAACAAAATCAGGAAAGATAAGAAAGTAAAAGGAAAATGAGTGAAAAGGAGAGGAGTCTAAATGAGGAACTATTATTAAGAAAGAGGAATAGAAGATGACTGAGAGAGAGTGAAGGGGAGTCACAGAATGAAGGGATGAAGGTAATGAGGTTAATATAGAATGGTGGATGAAAAAGGAGTGAGAGAGTAAGTACACAGAAAAACAAAGGGAAGGACTGAGTGAACTCCAGTACTATGAGTGCGAAAGGAAAAAGAGTAAAGGAAAAAAAGAAAGAAAGAGAGGGGAAGAAAACTAAAGCAGTGGTACTGAGAGAATGTGAGAAAGATAAAAAGTGGTGGAAGGGAGAGAGGAAATGCAGACAGTTGAATAACATTTTGGAAACACAGCAAAGATCCTATGTACAAGCACTCAATTTCACTACTGAACCCTCACTATTTCACAAAATACAAATCCTCTATCTTGCAAATGTTGATATCAAGCATTATCAAAAAGCAAGACACAAACCAACAACAAAAAAATTCAGGACCTTATTTATGAAGGCCTTGCGCCACGAGTGCGTCCAATGTTAAAAGAGATGCACCAGTGCCACAAGGCAATCATAAATAAGGGCTAAATGTAAATACCATTGATTTGCACCCAAAATCGTTTTTTGAATAACATTTAAGAAACACTGCGCAGAACCTATGTACAACCACTCAATATCACTTTTGAAACCTCACTGTTTCCCAAAATACAAATCCACTATCTTGCAAATGTTCATAGCAAGCATTATCAAAAAGCAAAAAACAAATCAACAGCCAACAAACTCAGGGCCTTATTTATGAAGGCCTTGCGCCACAAGAGCGTCACTTATTTCCCATGTTTAAAGTGATGCACCGGCTGCACAAGGCAATCATAAATAAGGGCCAAATGAAAATACCATTCATTTACACCCAAAATCGTTTTTTGAATAACATTTTAGAAACACAACACAGGACCTATGTACAAGTATTCACTTACACTGCTGAAACTTAACTATCTGCTTCAAAATATTCTCCATAGAGCAAACAAGTCTCTATCTAAATTAAATAAATCATTACTTACCTTTACAAATGCTTTGGGAGATTGAAAACAGTGTCAGACACACACACCAATTTTTCTTTAGCAGAGCAAAAGGTGTGCACTCAATACACTGAAACCAAGACTGGCATAGAAAATCTCTAACTTTACACACATAAGCCTTATTTCAACCAATCAAAAGTCTTCCCTCACTATTTTCAAACCAACACCCTTCCCCCTGTCAGACCTTTCTATCTGTTACCATAGCAACTCCCTCCTAACTGAACTCTCAGGTTCAAAATTTTATTCTACAATGTTGCAAATTAAGTCAGCAAGGATGTTTGACCTCTCAATACACCAGCTTATCCAGGGCATTATTGCTTTTAGTGACTTTTTCTTAACCATTCAAATTGCTTCTTACACACAACACAACCATGCACCCTAACTTTCTGTTTTCAACTAACTGAATCCACCAATCATTGCTTGTGATTCAACAGCAGGGAAACTCCACAATTCTTTTTTTGTAAACTCCTACTGTTCCAACTGCCATTTCATTCCCACACTTCATCTGACTGCACCAGAACCTTCTCACATCATGTATTCTGTATGGATTATTGGACATTGCTAAATCCACTGGGCTCAAAGGTATGCAGCAAGCAGAAATTATCACAACCTTGATTTATCAAATGTGGAAATCAAGTGGATTGGCCAGAGAGGATTGAGATGTCATCAATTGATACCATTGGTGAAAACCTTTTTGCATCTGCCAAACCCTGACCTCTTAATAGTGCACTGTGGTGGAAATGATTTGGGCACTATGACTGGGGTTGGTCTGGAAATGCTTTTAAAGGACACCTTTGATCAATTGATGACACTTTTTCCACAAACTGCCTTGGTATATTCCAATATATGCCAAAGACAGAAATGGAACTGGTCCAACCAATTTTGTCCACAATTTGAGAAAGCACGGAAACATGTGAATAAATCTGTTTCTGCTTACATGAGAGACTGTGGAATGGGTTCAATATACAATAATAACTTTCGTTACAACATGCAAGACATCTACAGAGAAGATGGTGTGCACTTCTCAGATGAGGGGAATAGAATATTCCTCCTGAATTTAAGACTGTGCATTGGAACCTACTTGTAGGTACCTAAATCAGCCACAGAACCCAACAGCTCTTTTCAGAGCTACCCTACCTCGGATCATTCAAAACGTTTATCTTTTTCTAACTTTTTTCACTATTTTTCACCGAAGTACGCTCCCCGGTACGCTTACCGGTGCGCGTACTGAGCGCTCCCTCGCAACATTTTTTATTTTTTTTTAATTTTTTGCCTATATGAGCGTCCTAAGCCCCCCTCAGAAAACCTAGAGGGTCAGGAAGTGACTACAGTGCCCGCTTATACCCATTCCCAACGTTGTTTGTCCTCCATCTTGTGTCTCGATTGTACCGAAACACAAAATGGAGGACTCCTGTAATGCTGCCGGTGCGCGTACCGGGGCGCGCACCGGTAAGCGCTCCCTAAAAAAAGGTGGGAAAGTAATTTTACAAAAAAAACACTGGAGACACTTTTATGAAATATAGAATAGGCGCTACTACATAGCAGTCCCTACCATTTGCCCAAATTTAGTGGAATTCCATTGAGACATTTAGGCTGCAGGCCTGTCTAAATATCCTGAGGTAAATTACATGACCAAAACACATATGAAGTGTTAGAATTTACAACCAATTAAAAAGTTACTTTCATTTTCTACAATTATTTCCTAACATTTGATTGGTTATGTACATGAATATACATAAAAAAGAGAGGGAAACACAGCCAGTTTGACTACTACTTCCTGAAGTACATTTGAAAAGAAATTACACTGACAACTTCAACTGCTTTCTCAAAGGTAAGTTGTTATTTTGGAAAGTGAAGTATGTTGTGCACTTTAAGTTAATTTGAGAAAAAATATTCTGTTAGTTATATACTATCCCACTGTAATAGATATAGATTGAGATAGGCTTCTCTGTTATAGTTATAGATTGATTTAGGCTTCCCTTGTATTATTATAAATTTACTTAGGCTTTATCACATACACTTTTTTATATTTCAAATTCCAGCCTGATACCATACACTACCCAAAGATAGCTTCACTGTTAAAAAATCCAAACTGCCTGTCTGAACCTAAACACAACAGTGCCCTATCTCTACTGATATATTTATTTTTTATGCAATTTACAGCAACAAAATGGAAGGAGAACAGGATATTTCTTTTGAAATTGTTTTGGACAACAACACAGAAGAAAGAATTACTGAGAATGATAACTATGATTTTATGGATGAGTCTCTGGACCATGAATTAGTTCAGTGTGTGGAATCAATGGAATCACAGAATGAAAATGAGGACATTCCAGACAATATATTATTAGAAGTTTTATTAAATTATGAAAAAGAATCAGAAGAATAAATTTATATTTAATAATCAAAAATTGTTCGAGCCATTATTCATTTTTATATGTAATTCATCAAGTAGTTCCAAAATGTTTAAAATATAACGTGAGACTTATAGTATACTGTGCAACTTTTTTGTGTTACATAGTACGTTTGCTCATAGTTACTTCCTTTCTCCCACTATATTATCTCCAATGTGTATTTAACATCTCTTTATCATCTCCTGCCTCCATGTTGTTTCTGCTTTCCTGACAGACTACGCTATGAATTCCATATACCACAATAACTTCTGTAACAACATGCAAGATATCTACAAAGGAGACAGTGTATATTAAATTATAGACTCTGCATTGGTACCTACATGTTGGTACTTAAATAAAAAATAAAAAAAACAACAAAAAGAACAATTAATAAACATACAATTTTTAAAAGTCTGTCATTCTTTTTTCCCCATAGTACGCTTCCCGGTCCGCTCCCAGGTGCGCGTACCAGGAGCTTCCCCCGCAAAAATTGTTTTTTTTTTTTTTTGGCCCAGCGGGCCCTTTTAAAGGCCCCACATCAAACCTTGGGGGTCAGGGAGGGTCTACTCGCGCTTACAGATATATATTTTTTTGAACCTAAATTACTCAAAATCCACTGGAGCACATATCTTGAGACATAGCAAAGGCACATCGGCCAACCAGTCCCTACAATTTTGCCAAGTTTGGTGTAAATCCATTCAGCCGTTCGGGCTAAAAGTGAGTTCGACCGCCCTATGGAAATTAACATGGGGAAAATGCGTTTTGGGACCCCCCTTTTATCTCGGCCCCCGCTTGATGAATCCCCCCCAAACTTTCAGGGAAGGACCGGAGCTCGAAGAGGCCATTTTGAGGAAATGTTCAGGCAGATTCGTCAACCGGCGCCAAAGTTATTCCAAATAGAATTTTGAGATTTAACATTGAAAAAAATCCTAACTATAACTACGTACTGGCGTCCGCCAGTAGGCAATACATATATATATGATTTGAAGGACACAATGCTCAAAAGACTCAAGGATTATGAATCAACGATTAGAAGGAGAAAGCAGAGCAAGTTCGATCGGGACGAACAGGACTACCTCACAGGTCGAGTACTGACCTTCGCTAAAAAATATGACAATGCAGGGAAAAAGTTAAATAAGGCGGGAACAACTGCCTTGGAAGGTCAAGAAACCTCAGAATCAGAAATTGAACTTTCTGAGGATGAACGAACAACTGCCGAAGGTGGACCCACGGTGGATGTGGTAAATGATACAGATCCCCCGTTTTTTCGGGAATACAAAATCATCAAAGAGAGTCGACAAAGAAAAACACAACAAATACACACCCCGGCACAGCAAAAATCCAAAAATCCAAAAGGAAAACAAGGCGGGGCAAGAAAAGAGGTGGAAGAAGTGCCAACACAAAGGGAAACCAGGAGCCAACGGAAGAAGAAGAACAAAAACTAAATGAACAATCTGCTCACACTGTGGTCAATCTCTCCAACAGATCACTAACTTATGAAGAACAAAAAGTCTTGGAATTTGGCTAAGCATGGGCGGAAAATCCGTTACGCTCGCGGATTTTGCGGATTTTTGGGAAATTCGCAATCCGCGAGATTTGCGAATTTCCTGCAAAATCTGCAAATTCGCACGCAGCGGATTTTTTTTGCGGCTCGCGTCGTTGGTGATACAATTTTTGCGGCGCGCGGCGTTTATCATCGTTTGCCGAGTTGTTTTTCTCGATATTTTGCGAGTGCTGCGCCATTTTGGATCTTGCTGTGTGATCCCACGGGAATTTGGCGAGCGCGATTACGTCATCGCGGCTTGCCAACTTGCACAGCGAGACTTTGTCAACGCGAGTACGGCGAGATCACGTCTCGCGGTACTTCGCAATTGCGAGATTTGAGATGAAGCGAGCAGCAACAATCTCGCAGAAGCGAAACTATCAAATATGCAATTCTGCACAAGAAATCCACCAGCAAGCAGCATAAACCTTCTTGAAATGATGATTTTTATCTGAATAACTCCTTAGGTTGACATTTGCCTGCACTTTTTTAGCGAGGAGTCCATTTTGGGGAGGGGGGGAGGGGGGTGGGAGGAAGGAAGTGCCCCACAGTCTTCAACTTCCTGTTCCTGTCCAGCAGGCTCCTCCCAGTGCTTTGTCCATCTCCTGGTCACTTTTCATTTGGATCTGGAGCTGGAAGGATTGCTTTTTGTGGATGCTGCTGGATATTTGGATTTGAGGCCTTTTTGACTTTCTTTGGATCATTGTTGGATTAGAAATTTTACAAGTAAGTTTGTTTGGGGCATTACAGTTGCTGCAACTAAAATTTTGGAATTTTCGATTTTTGGGCTGTTTTGGGGCCTTTTGCCCAGGGGTACTCAGTGGTGGGTGGACTGAGTCTTTCTGTGGGTTGTCTTGAACTTAAACATCATGGAGGGCATGGATGGATTGGGATTGTGCTGATTTTTCAGTGATTTTCGTTTTTTGGGGCTGTACTTGTGGCCTTTTCACCAGGGCAGGGTATTTGAGTCTAGCATGGGCCTAGTCTTTCTGTGGGCTGTCTTGAACTTAAACATCATGGAGGGCATGGATGGAATGGGATTGTGCTGATTTTGCAGTGTTTTTCAATTTTTTTTGTGGTGTATAACTGAACTGATGTTCCTCTGTCTTCCATTGTTTTTAGGTGCACAAGACTCAAGAGAACCACCAGTGCCAGGAAGAAGTCCTGCAGCGGTGTGTGTGTGCAGCATAACGTCACGTGACGTCACGTCTGGCCTCAGACAACTCTACAATTCGTGCAACTGCGGCCTGCTGTCTGACCTGCTCTGAAGAAGATGGCCCCAAAAAAATTTCTCCGTAGCTCCTCTAGCAAGAAAGTTGCTAGTAAGGAGCAGAAGAAGCAAGTTACCAAGGAGGCTGGTGTGCCACCCGCCACGTTTTGTGGGAGCAAAAAAAAAGTACGCCTGCAGCAGCAGGATCTGCTGGGGACCAAGCTGGGAGCAGCACCCCTGCTCCATTGGGTTCAGTGCCTCCACCACCACGCCAACTTAAGTCAAAGCCCTTGAGTGCTTCAGAGGCAGTCAGTGCACTTCTCCAATCACCATCGACCAGTGATGTTGGCTCATCGCAAGAAAGTAGCAGCAATGTCCCTGAATCAACACAGGTTGTTGTAACTCATCTGACAAGTGTTGAACAACCACAGCCGCAACAACAACACCATGTGCAAGTACACGCCCAAGTACATGTGGAAAGAGAGGCAGCAAAAGGAGATGCGCAAGCAAAGGTGCATGGAGGTTCACAAGTGCCCACAATAGTTGTTCCTCCCGAAGTAGGGGCACATCAGGAAATCGACAATGAAGCCGAGGTATTGGAAGCCACTCCTCCTGATGATCATTCATTGTCTTCCACATCCCTAGCAAGGAAAAGATCAAGGGGGGTGTCTACATCTTCTTCAAGCCCACCTCCTTCTGATGATACGGATCCAGCTTGGAAACCACCACTGCGGTCTGAGAGTGAGGCACACCATGATCTGACAAAGGTACCTGAGCGTAAAAGGAAGGTCGTCGAAAAACTCATACCTATGGAGTGTGATGAGGCTCAACAAGAAGTGACAGATACTGCTGGTGATGAAGCCTCTCACGATGACGACGAGCCAGTCATCACAAAGGTCACTGCAGCCCCAGCGGGCATGCAGCAAAGAGACATTTTGACCCTATCCCGAGAAGCTGCTGAGCGTGATGATGATGCAGACGAGGAGGCAATGGAAATGGAATCATTAGATTTGGAGTTAAGTAGTACACCAAAACCTATCGCTTCCATATTTCTTCCTCGCAAGAAGGTACCCACCTCGACCTCAATTCGTGGTGGTGAAAGTGCAAAACGTACTGAAGTTCGGCAATCCACATCCTCCACTTCATCTGGCATTAGCAGCAGGACCACCACCACCAGTATCGCCGCCTCCTCCGGCCCCCAAAGACATTTCAAGTCTCCAGTTTGGGACTTCTTTAGTGTTTGCCCAAAAATGGAAAACGTAGCCATTTGTAGCATTTGTAAGCTTCGAGTTGGTTGTGGTAAGCTTGGTTCTAACTATGGTACCGGAGGCCAGAGAGGTCATCTTAAGAGAGCGCACCCTGTCCAATGGTTTCCGCACCTAGAGGCGTTTAAGCAAGCCGGAATTGCACGTAATGAAAACGTTGATTTTTCATCTGATGATGACGAGGAGGAAGAAGACGATTCAAACACTTCACTTACACCCAGTTCCCCTGTCAGCAGCACACCCCATGTGAGGCACACTAAGAGTGTGGGAGAGAGTGAGACATCAATGCGGAAAAGTTCATCAGTGAGCGTAACTGGGTCGAAGATATCATCATCATCCCGTAAATCCTTGGTCCAGGGCAACATTAAAAAGATGTTGTTTACAGAAGCGCAATATGAACGCAACCACCCACTGACGCGTCTGTATAACACTAAGCTGGCTAAAATGCTAGCTCTGGACCTTCTCCCTTTTTCTTTTGTAGAAGGGGTTGGTTTTCTAGAATTAGTGGCAGCGCTCTGCCCTAAATGGAAGGTTCCTAGCCGGTTCTATTTTGCCCGAGTTGCGGTTCCAGCACTACATGAAGATGTTCTGAAGGTGATTGGGGCAGCTTTGCAGAAGAGTGCTGTTCACACTATACATCTGACAACAGACATGTGGACCAGTGGCGCAGGCGCTGATTACATGTGCATCACTGCACACTGGGTCTCTTTTTCAGGGGCTAAAGCAATGCTAAACGCAGGTGTTGACGCGGACATTGTTTTTAAAGCTGCTCGGAAACATGCAACACTAGCCATGTTTGGTTTGGAGAAACGTCACACAGCAGAAAACATTTTGGATGTCTTTAACACAAAGGTCCTTAACTGCCTGTCCCCACTAAAACGCCAGGTTGGTTATGTTTCCACGGACAATGGCGCCAATATAGTTAAGGCCATGAGGGACGGTGACTATTTCAGAGTGCCGTGTTTGGCGCACTGTATAAACCTGGTTGTCCAAAAATTCTTGGGTAATAAAGGCAGTGCAGCGTACAGTGTATTGGACACCTGCCGAAAAATGTGCAAGCATTTCAGCCATTCTTTTAAGGCCCGGAAGCAGCTGAAGAGCCTGCTATATCAACGTCAAATGCCAGTGAAAGCACTCATCCAGGAGGTGGTAACACGTTGGAACTCAACCTTCTACATTCTTGAGCGTCTGTATGAGCAGTATAAGGAACTCGATCAATATTTCCTTACAGAGGGTACAGAGGAGCTGAGGATGGGTGGGGCGCAATGGAACATAGTTCAAAGCCTGACACGCATGCTTCGTCCTTTTAAGTTCTTCACTCGTGCAGTCAGCAAGGAGGACTCTAATTTGGGAAAAGCTATCCCATTGTTGTACATGCTGGAGGACCAACTGAAGGAGGTGTGTTCTGTGTTAGAAAAAGATGACAAAAGACTCTTTGCTTCTGGCTAAGAAATTATTATAGCTCCTACAAGGTGATGAACGTCTTAAAAAGATCCACTCAGAAGAGCATTACATTTGTGCTACTATTCTGGATCCACGCTACAAAAAGGCGCTGGCAGGCCAAGCATTCTTTCCTTTTGATGATCAACATGTTGCAAAGTACAAACGTTGGCTAGCCTTGTCAGCCAAGAGGTTTGAAAGAGAACGGCTGAAATTTGAAGGAAATGGCAGTACATCAGCAGGCCATCCCCAGTCAAAACAATCCACTTCTGCACCTGTGGCTGTGGCACAAGTGACCTCTCAGCCGTTAAAGACACCGGCAACCGGATCATCTGCACGAGACACAACAGAAACATTGGAGGCTGAAGAGGATTGGCTAGCTCTGCGTGGGTTTGGTTCTCAAAAGGTCAGAGGCACAGCAAGAGCTAAGCAAAGTGGAGGAACCTTGGATGAGGACCTTGAGTCGATGGTGAAGGACTATCTGAATGACTCAACAGAGGTCTATGTTAATTCTGACCCATTGGCGTATTGGCATGGGAAAAAAGAATTGTGGCCACAGCTCACCAACCTGGCTTTAAACTACTTGTCTTGCCCACTCGCAAGCGTGTCTTCTGAACGGGTTTTCAGTGCTGCTGGTGGCATTGTAACTCCCAAACGGAGCCGCCTCTCGCCCAAAAATGTGGAGAGGTTAACAATGATCAAGATGAATCAGCACCTCATACCACCAGATTTCAGAGTACGAGAAAGCGTGCCGGATGAAGAGGAGGTGGCCAGCAACATAGATGAGGGAATTTCTACTCTGTCAGGTGACACTGAGCTCACCCTGCCTGAATTCGCAGAGTATGATGACGAAGCCTTATTATTATTCCTGGACCGTGATACCGAGCCCTGAAAATGAGACAACAAATCAATAACTTTCTTTTTCGTCCCCATTCACTTTTATTCCTGTGTGTCTGTCTTTCTTTGTTGTGCACAGTTAATATATTTCAAACTTTAATCAGATAATCACAAAATCAAGCCCATCAGCAGAACTGTCTTCACTGGTTTGCTAATTGATTTGAAGTTGCCGCAGTCTGCATTCCTCAGGTTCACAAGTTCAGAAGAACATGCTCCTCTATCCTCCTCCTCCAGACTCCTATTTCCATCAAACCAGAGGGCTGGTTTACGCCCAATGAAGAAAGACTCAGCACTTGTGGGGGTGTTGTTGTACCTCTTTGCAGGTGAGTTGACGGCTCTGGGACCATTGTTGGGAAGCTCTAATACCGGATAAAAGTGGTTTGGACCAAATCCCAGGCGGAAATTTTTTTGTGTTTTTGATGACTTGCTTGCCTTTTAGGTGCTCTTAGGGAAGGTTCCGTCTGTTTGTGGGTGAGTTTCGTGGTCTGGGAGCACTGCTGGGACACTCTAATCTTGATTGCATTTGCTTTTCAGGAAATCCGTGGTGGCAACCCCGACTTATGGCCTAGCCACGCAGCGCGTTTGGACCGAAGGCTGAGAAATATTGCAAGTATGAGATTTTGCTTTTGGCCTGTTTGGGGGTGTTATGCTTCTTGGCGGGTGGGTTGGCGGGTCTTGGGGCATTCCTGGGAAGGTCTAATACCAGGTAGAAGTGGTTGGGACAAAATCCAGGCCGATTTTTTTTGGGCTATTTCTGACATTTTGCTCAATGTAGCGTTTTCTGGGGCCTGTTTGGGGGGCTTCCTGGTGTTTGTGGGTGAGTTTCGTGGTCTCGGAGCACTGCTGGGACACTCTAATCTTGATTGCATTTGCTTTTCAGGAAATCCGTTGTGGCAACCCCGACTTATGGCCTAGCTACGCAGCGCGTTTGGACCGAAGGCCGAGAAATATTGCAAGTATGAGATTTTGCTTTTGGCCTGTTTGGGGGTGTTATGCTTCTTGGCGGGTGGGTTGGCGGGTCTTGGGGCATTCCTGGGAAGGTCTAATACCGGGTAGAAGTGGTTGGGACAAAATCCAGGCCGATTATTTTTTGGTTATTTCTGACATTTTGCTCAATGTAGCGTTTTCGGGGGCCTGTTTGGGGGGCTTCCTGGTGTTTGTGGGTGAGTTTCGTGGTCTGGGAGCACTGCTTGGACACTCTAATCTTGATTGCATTTGCTTTTCAGGAAATCCGTTGTGGCAACCCCGACTTATGGCCTAGCTACGCAGCGCGTTTGGACCAAAGGCCGAGAAATATTGCAAGTATGAGATTTAGCTTTTGGCCTGTTTGGGGGTGTTATGCTTCTTGGCGGGTGGGTTGGCAGGTCTTGGGGCATTCCTGGGAAGGTCTAATACCGGGTAGAAGTGGTTGGGACAAAATCCAGGCCGGTTTTTTTTTTGGCTATTTCTGACATTTTGCTCAATGTAGCGTTTTCGGGGGCTTGTTTGTGGGGCTTCCTGGTGTTTGTGGGTGGGTTTCGGGGTCTGGGCGCACTGCTGGCTATATATACTTTACTTTGCAAGAGGTTTGAAGCAAATCCATGGTGGCAGAGGGGAGTTAGGGCCTAGCTGCAGAGCGCGCGCGGAGTGATTTGGGAAATTTGTGAAAAATTGACTAAGTCCCCATTTTTGTACTTTTGCTCTTTGGCTGTTTGGGGGTCTTCTACTCGTTTTCTCCTGGGTTGACGGCTCTGGGGCCATTGCTGGGAAGCTCTAATACCGGATAAAAGTGGTTTGGACCAAATCCCAGGCGGAACATTTTTTGTGTTTTTGATGACTTGCTTGCCTTTGAGGTGCTCTTAGGGGGTTTCCGTCTGTTTGTGGGTGAGTTTCGTGGTCTGGGAGCACTGCTGGGACACTCTAATCTTGATTGCATTTGCTTTTCAGGAAATCCGTTGTGGCAACCCCGACTTATGGCCTAGCTACGCAGCGCGTTTGGACCGAAGGCCGAGAAATATTGCAAGTATGAGATTTTGCTTTTGGCCTGTTTGGGGGTGTTATGCTTCTTGGCGGGTGGGTTGGCGGGTCTTCGGGCATTCCTGGGAAGGTCTAATACCGGGTAGAAGTGGTTGGGACAAAATCCTTGCGGAAAAGCCTTTTGGCACTTTTTGTAACTTAGGGTTCGTTAGGGTTAGCCCTAGCAGCAGGATTGCATGTGTTTCGGGGTGTTCTAGATTTTTGCAACTGAGTTCTGGGGTCTTAGAGCACTCGTGAGAATGTGTAATTTTGGTTGTAAGTCATTTGAAGAAAATCCATGGTGGGAAAGGGGGGATTTGGCATAGTTAAAGAAAGCCTTTGCCACTATTCTTAACTTAGGGTTCGTTAGGGTTAGCAGTATTTCTAGTGCATGTGTTTAAGTGGGGGGGATTTCGAGTCTTGGAGCGATGCTGGCTATGGATACTTTTGCTTGGTTGCTTGCAAGTGGTTTGAATGCAATCCACGGTGGGTAAGGGGTAATTAGGAAGGGGGTACTTCGGCCTACTTTTACTTTCATAGTAAGTTTTGTCACCAGTTTTCTGCTAGGCCTCGTTTTTTGAGATTTGATTGGGGGTCTTCTACATTTTTGCGACTGGCTTTAGTAAGGGTCTGGGTGAGAGCACTGCTAGGAAGATCTAATTTTGTTCTAAAACACAGTTTACAGTACACCTTGCTTGAGGGGAAAGATCCGCTACATTAATTTGCCCCTACTTATTGATCCTTCAAAAGGTGACTCAGACAGAGTACGCACTTTCTAAAATATTGTACTGTCTACTAGGAAAATCAAATTGTGACTTTTTGCACTCCACAGCCTACATACCTTATATTTATTTATCAGTGGTGTTGTAATATTATATCACTTCCTGTTTTTCGTTGAATAATTACAGGCCGGGTTTCAGTCTCTGCAATGGGGAAAAAAGGATGGAGTCAGGCTTCACATTACCGAGCCACAATTCAGCATCAGGCAGGCAGTGGACAGGGTGTCTTCTGGTGACCAACATCGATGGACGAAGCGTCGGCTGCAATGGAGGAGTGCCGCTAATAAGAGGATTTTTTTTCTGCAGGCAACTTACTTACCACTTCCAACAGGACAACTACAACAACATAGATACAGTATCCCTTGCCTTTTTCTCTGACTGTGACTGCATTTCTTGGATCTCTCTCTGCTTCTAAATTGATCCCTTAACACATCACTTAGTCCACTCCACTATCACATCTGCACCACACATAGTCATTTGTAAGTGCTCCTACGTAATTCGCAAGTCGCAGCACGCCCCAGCCCGTAGAGGGCTGGGATGGCCCCAATGATGAAGCATGTCACCAAGGGGCAACCCTGGTGAGTGAGGGGACACCTAGAAAAAAAGCAATTTCTCCTTTTCTATCTACTATACCTTCCAGACCAACCCCATTGAGTGTTGTTGTGAATGGATTTATAGTGACCAGCAAGGCTCTCAGGTATCTGGCTACAGAGACCTTATGTTGAATATAGTTATCAATAATTCCACACACACCCTGTACTGTCGCATTCTTTCTTCCACAGTTGTCGAAAGTACTACTTACTTTTCACTGACATGCATGCAGTAGTGCATGCACTTTCAAAGATTGATGGATAGGTTTGTACCCAAAGAATTGTTTATGTTCAATTGTTTGTCTATGCTGTGCTTTTTTTACAGGGTGTCTTCTGGTGACCAACATCGATGGACGAAGCGTCGGCTGCAATGGAGGAGTGCCGCTAATAAGAGGATTTTTTTTCTGCAGGCAACTTACTTACCACTTCCAACAGGACAACTACAACAACATAGATACAGTATCCCTTGCCTTTTTCTCTGACTGTGACTGCATTTCTTGGATCTCTCTCTGCTTCTAAATTGATCCCTTAACACATCACTTAGTCCACTCCACTATCACATCTGCACCACACATAGTCATTTGTAAGTGCTCCTACGTAATTCGCAAGTCGCAGCACGCCCCAGCCCGTAGAGGACTGGGATGGCCACAATGATGAAGCATGTCAAAAAGGGGCAACCCTGGTGAGTGAGGGGACACCTAGAAAAAAAGCAATTTCTCCTTTTCTATCTACTATACCTTCCAGACCAACCCCATTGAGTGTTGTTGTGAATGAATTTATAGTGACCAGCAAGGCTCTCAGGTATCTGGCTACAGAGACCTTATGTTGAATATAGTTATCAATAATTCAACACACGCCCTGTACTGTCGCATTCTTTCTTCCACAGTTGTCGAAAGTACTACTTACTTTTCACTGACATGCATGCAGTAGTGCATGCACTTTCAAAGATTGATGGATAGGTTTGTACCCAAAGAATTGTTTATGTTCAATTGTTTGTCTATGCTGTGCTTTTTTTACAGGGTGTCTTCTGGTGACCAACATCGATGGACGAAGCGTCGGCTGCAATGGAGGAGTGCCGCTAATAAGAGGATTTTTTTTCTGCAGGCAACTTACTTACCACTTCCAACAGGACAACTACAACAACATAGATACAGTATCCCTTGCCTTTTTCTCTGACTGTGACTGCATTTCTTGGATCTCTCTCTGCTTCTAAATTGATCCCTTAACACATCACTTAGTCCACTCCACTATCACATCTGCACCACACATAGTCATTTGTAAGTGCTCCTACGTAATTCGCAAGTCGCAGCACGCCCCAGCCCGTAGAGGACTGGGATGGCCCCAATGATGAAGCATGTCACCAAGGGGCAACCCTGGTGAGTGAGGGGACACCTAGAAAAAAAGCAATTTCTCCTTTTCTATCTACTATACCTTCCAGACCAACCCCATTGAGTGTTGTTGTGAATGGATTTATAGTGACCAGCAAGGCTCTCAGGTATCTGGCTGCAGAGACCTTATGTTGAATATAGTTATCAATGATTCCACACACGCCCTGTACTGTCGCATTCTTTCTTCCACAGTTGTCGAAAGTACTACTTACTTTTCACTGACATGCATGCAGTAGTGCATGCACTTTCAAAGATTGATGGATAGGTTTGTACCCAAAGAATTGTTTATGTTCAATTGTTTGTCTATGCTGTGCTATTTTTTCTTGTTTCCCAAAACCTTTCCCAAAAACCCCAGTACCCATCCATTTTTCAAACCCTAACCCTCTTCCCCCGGGCTGTGTGGTTTTGATTGATGTGTGACTAAATTACAGCAATAAATCCACACACTTGCTGGTGAGGATAAGGTGATAGCAACAGGCTGGTGAAGAAATCCGAGGATATATTCTTACTCTGCTTGACAAAGGCCCATGGCTAATGTCAAAGAACTTCAACCGAATTAGTTATACTTTAACATTTGTTAGGCTACAATGTGGCACTGTTCTAGTGTACTTCTGTCACCTGCTATATTCTGTATTGTACCTTTGTATTGCTCAGGAGGACAAACCAGATTTCATTTTCTTTTTTTTCATAGGCAAGCAACTGCCACTGTGTCACACCACTAGTACCACCGCTATGAGGAAATTTTATCCGCCCAGGATTGCCAACCTTATTTGCTGTTTCCCGTGGAGCCAGCCCTGGGCCTAGCCCTACTTGCAAACAGAAATTACAGGTAAGATAGGCGTTTGGTTGGAGGTAGTATAATGGAGTATTAGGAGAGACGAGAGATTTGATTGACGGTAGTACTACTAAAGTCCTAGGACTATTCAGGAAAACAAACTTACTGTTATGTTAAACCCCCACCCACCAGACTCAAAAGCAGTAAAAAACAGGTATGGTCAGATAAAGTTTCAAAAAGTATATTTTTATAGCCCTAACAAAAGAATCTCCCGCAAGACCCTCCCTAACCCCAACGATTGTCCTTCAAAAGTCCCCAAAAATCCCAACTCCCAATTCCCACCCCCCAAAAGTCTCTAAAAAAGGGGCAAGGGACACTATGGCAGGGTGCTGTTGGAATTAGCAGCCAGGGCATCATGCTCCTTGCGGAGGGTGGCAAGTTCGAAGCGGAGGCCCTCCACCACGTTCTTATAGTTATGGACCTCCTGCTCCAGGTAGGATAGTCTGAGGGATAAGCGGCGCCGGTGTGCCTTGCAAATCCTGTGAGGGGCAGCTGCTTTCTTTGCTGCTGGGCGGTGGCGTTTGGCTTTGGTAGCCCGGCTCCGTACCGCTGGAGCACTGCGCTGGCTGGCAGCCTACACGGAGGAGGATGCAGCTGTCCCAGTGGACGTTGTTGTTGTACCAGACTGCGTCTCCTCCTCCTCCAGGGCCACCAGCCGCCGATATTCAGCAACAGTGGCATCCAGCCTCCGTTGCCGGGCCATTCGAGCCAGCTCCTTCCTCCTTGATGGTGTCTTGGATTTGGAAGGAGCAACTACATGAAAAAAGAAAGACATAGTCTGTAACCAATGCTCCTTAAGATTAACACAAAATGATTGAGCAGAAAGTTGTCACAGTACAAGTAGCAAATTGAAAGCACAGTACATAACTATTGAGGACAGTATCTATGTAACCTCCGACTTCTTCATCCTTGCTCTAACATTAGTGGGAGTTTAAGGAACAAATTCTACGAGCACTATGGACTTCTATTACAGTCGACTATGACAGTACACCACCCTTATTCTTCTTCTTCTCTCTTGTTTAGGAAAATTGGTACGTTATCTTATGCAAGCCGGCATAATGCCAGCGCAGTAAACTTGCACCCGAGAAAAACAGACGCACACCATGGTGAGTGAGACAGACTTGCGTTACTGTACCGGTTCAGTACATGCAGGTGGTGAAGCTCTTACTTTTCTATTACGGGTGGCACTGAGAATACTCTGTTAAAAGGGCTACTGCTTAATTAATTTAGCTTTCACCCTACAGTGCAAATGAGTATTAGAAAAGGAAAATGAAGAAGCTAAATTATCTGATTATCTATCACTTCACATGGGATGTATTTGATGACATATGGGATGACTTTAGGTGCTTTGCTTATTATTGAGTGAACAGTGATACCCCCACACATGAATGACGTACTACTACTAAACTAAAGTTATTAAGGGAGGTAGGGAGTGTCCACCGTAATAACCGGATATATGCTGTGCTTGCAGTTGCAATACAAACTACTGCTACTATTCATGGTAGTCTTTGGACAACATTACTGTCACGGCTGCTAGTCCTCAGGATCGGAAAGATGCTCAATAGGGGTCCACCTCCTGACGTCTCCACACTCTGACTGAGTATTTCCAGAGTATAAAAGCAGTCAGGCGAGGGAAAAACCAGGGAAGGGGAAGGAACAGCAGGGATAAGGACCTGTAACGACAAGGAAGGACACGTTAGTTCCTTGTACTCTAACTCCTCAACCATGTCACATGTGCTGTTATAAATCCTCACCTGATAACTCTCAGGAAATAATAAACCATTCCCTCTGATGGAATCTTCCTCAGACTAAATGGAAGAACAGTTTGTTATAACCTGTCTATTTCCTGACAGAAACACACACATCAACCCCCCACCTGTAACACCCTCATTCACTCACCAGTAGCCTGTGGAAATCGTGACTGTACATGGGGTTCTCAAGAGGCGTCTGGATAGATAACAGTCTCTCCCAGGCGCTTCTTGTAAGGTGCATCGGCATCCGCTGATGAAAAGAAAAGAACAACAAAAGTAAAGTCCCTGGAACAGGAGGGGGCAATCCTGCGTCTCCCGTTTAGTGTTCTCAGCCGAGAAACAACGGTCAAAAATAGATGAGCGTGGAGGGTGAAATCCCGCGTCTCCCACGCCACCTATGAATTACAACACCCGCCGGTGTTTGTTGCACAGAAAAATCCGCGTCCCGTGAGTAACAGTGAGGGGGAAATCCAAGCGTCTCCTGTTCACTCACATAAACAATTAGAACCAGAAGCGCAAGAACGCGGAGGGGGCAATCCTGGCGTCTCACGCGTCTTGCGGTAGAAACCTCTCGACAGTACCAGCCGGTATCTGTCGTTACGTGGATCACTACAGCTTGTTCTGCAGCCACAGAACAAAACGAACCACACCTTCCCTGGAACTCCGCGGGGACAGGGCGTCCGCATCCGATAGGCTCAACAAGACAAATCACAAGCACCAGTAGATGGCGTCCAAGAGAATATATGCCTTTCCCCCTTTGCTAGGCATTCTGGGAGGCGTAGTCCAATTCTAGGTAGGCACGTTAGTCAGACCCTGACAGTATGCCCCCCTGCTCTGTGCCTCCTAGCGCCCGGCTTCGTCGGGTTGCGAGCAAAGAAGGAACGGATTAGGCGTGGAGCGTGGACATCACAGCAGGGCTCCCACGAGTCATCCTCGGAACCATAGCCCTTCCAAGAGACCAGAAACCATAGCTTTCCCTGACGGATCTTGGAGTCTACGATACGCCGGACCTCGAACTCCATCTGTCCGTCCCTCAGCACCGGTGGCGCGGCCCTTTGTTGCAGCGAACCAGCTGGTTTCAGCAAACTGCTGTGAAACACCGGGTGTATCCGCATAGACATGGGTAGTTTCAGCTTGTACGCCACTGGGTTGATTCTCTTGATGACAGCATAAGGACCGATGAATCGTGGATGGAAAATACTACGATACCTGAATCGAATGTTTTTGGTAGACAACCAGACCTTGTCTCCTATCTGATACACAGGACTCTCCTGTCGATGTTTGTCTGCCCATTTCTTATAGGAGCCTTTTGCTTGACCCAGAGACTTTTGGATCTGCCGATGAGTCTCCAGCAACGCCTTTACATGTGCCGCCACATTGGGTTGATTCTGAACTTCACTGGGTACTGTCAAGGGTAAGGTGTTAGCATGGAACCCAGTATTCGCCTTGAATGGAGATTCGTTTATAGCACTGTGCCATGCGTTATTGTATGATAACTCCGCCAACCAGAGAAGAGAAACCCAGGAATGACTGGCTTCTTCCGAATAGCACCTCAGGTATTGTTTGAGAGTCTGGTTCAGCCGCTCTGTCTGACCGTCTGTCTGGGGGTGGAAACTGGTAGACAGAGCGTCCTCCACTTTCAGAGCCTTACACCACATGTGCCAGAACCTGGCCACGAACTGCGGCCCCCGATCTGAGACTATCACCCGTGGGAGTCCGTGTATCCGTACAACTTGAGTCAAGAGCATTTGAACAGTCTGGCTGGCAGTAGGTAAGTTCTTGCAGGGAACAAAATGCCCCATTTTGGTCAGACTGTCCACAACTACCATAATTGCGTTGTACCCTTGGTCCATGGGCAACCCCACGATGAAGTCAAGGCTGATGGTGTGCCACGGACGTGACGGAGTGGGCAGTGGTCTGAGTTTCCCCCGACTCATGGCATGGTCCCCCTT
This sequence comes from Lissotriton vulgaris, assembly GCF_964263255.1. Lineage (NCBI taxonomy): Eukaryota > Metazoa > Chordata > Amphibia > Caudata > Salamandridae > Lissotriton > Lissotriton vulgaris. The sequence goes on along the minus strand of NC_141685.1, from coordinate 2,038,523,719 downwards.
CGCTCTTGCACATGTGTCACACTGTCCTATCCATTTCTCCACGTCTTTCACTAGAGTGTCCCACCAAAATTGGCGTTTCACGAGGTGAACTGTTTTTCTCACCCCCGGATGGCCTGCCATAGTGTTCCCATGACACCAGTTGAACGCCTGGAGACGCAGTTCGTGCGAGGGCAAAAACAACTTCCCTCCGTGCAAGGGCACTCCATGGTGGATGGTCCGGGTGTTGTTCTGACTTGCCCAGTACCGCCATTGGCCTTGATCTCTGTCCTTTTGTACTTGTTCAATGAAACGGTCAGCTGTCACCAGACACACCACTTTCTCTGGATCGATAATCGATCTTGTTTGTTCCTTCGCTGGCGCCGCCTCCCCCCCTTGACGAGAGAGCGAATCTGCTTTTCTGTTGTCTGTTCCGGGACGGAACGTAACGATGAAATTGTATTCTGCGAAAAACAGCATCCACCGCATTTGACGCTGGGACAAGTGGCGAGCGGTCTTCATGAACAACAAGTTCTTATGGTCGGAATATACAGTCACTGGGTGTTGTGACCCCCACAAATAGTGCCTCCACTCCTGGAATGCTCGCTTGATGGCCAACAATTCCTTCTCCGAGATAGTGTAGTTGGCTTCAGCAGCATTCAGTTTTCTTGACAGAAAGGCCACCGGATGAAGCTGGCCCGTCTCCCTGTCTCTTTGTGACAGCACAGCTCCTAATGCTGTATCGGAGGCATCCGCCTCGACGATAAAGGGCAGATCTAGTTGAGGATGTGTCAAGATTGGGGCAGTGACAAAGGCTTCCTTCAGTGACTCAAATGCTTCCATGGCATCAGCGTTCCATTGGAACGTACATCCTTTCCTTAGCAATTTGGTAAGGGGAGAGGCCAACAAGGAGAACTGGGAGATGAAACGTCTGTAGTAGTTGGCGAAGCCGAGGAAACACTGCACCTCTTTCACACAGGTAGGTACTGGCCAGGCACGCACAGCATCAACCTTTCTCTCTGCCATGCGAAACCCTCCCGGTGTCAGGATAACCCCTAGGAACTCCACCTCCTCCACACCAAACTCGCATTTACTGAGTTTACAGTATAGTCGGTGCTCCAGCAACTTTTGCAACACCAGGAGGACATGACTGGCGTGTTGTTGACATGTATCCGAGTAGACCAGAATGTCATCGATGTACACGATGACAAACTGGTCCAGATACTCTTTCAACACATCGTTTAAAAAGTATTGGAATGCCGCCGGGGCGTTACAAAGCCCGAACGGCATTACCAAATACTCAAAAAGGCCATAACGGGTTTTGAAGGCCGTCTTCCACTCATCACCGCTGCGTACTCTGACCAGATGATAGGCCCCACGAAGATCCAGCCGGGTGTAGATCACGGCCTCCCTCACCTGATCCAACAGCACGGGGATGAGTGGAAGAGGGTACCGATTCCGTATGGTCTGTTTGTTCAATTGGCGATAGTCGATGAGGGTGCGCAGCTCCCCATTGGCCTTCGATGTAAAGAACAGAGGGGACGCTGCTGGTGACCGGGAGGGCCTAATAAAGCCGATAGCACTAAAGTGCGCCAGATATTCTTGTAAATGTTTGGACTCGGGTTCAGACAACGCGTATACCCTACAAGAAGGAATAACAGCACCTTCCACCAGGTCTATACGGCAGTCGTACTCCCGATGTGGGGGTAGTACCTCGGCCTGACTCTCACTGAACACCTCACTGTACTTGTGATACTCTATGGGCAAGACAGTTACCTTTTCCGCCGCGGTAGCGACGTACAACGTCTGAGTTAATGCCACAGTATGTGCTGTGGATGTATTTAAACACAAGTTCTGGCACTCAACAGACCGAAAAGACAACGTTTTCTCCCTCCAGTCAATAGAAGGATTGTGTTTCTCCAACCACGGAATACCCAATATCAGTTCGTACTGCGGAGCTTCGATTATATTTAACACTATGCTCTCGACATGGGAAAGAGCACTGTTTTCCAATATCAATACCAGTTCCTCCGTTCGCTCAATGATGGGACCAGATTTGAGGGGGGTGCCATCCACCGCCAACACGGTCTCTGGGTTGTCAACGGACACTCTTCCTAACCCTAAACGACGCACCAAACCGTCGTCCACAAAATTCCCTGTTGCCCCCGAATCCACCATGCTCCACACCGCATGTGTCTTTCCCTGAGACAACAGGGAAGTGGGCAAGGCTACATGAGTGCTCGGGGCTTCGTTCTCAACCGAGGCTAACGATGTTAGTCTCCATTCCTTAGTTTCCCGGCCTTGAGCTGAAGGAGCTTCTTCGACGTTTTTCTCGGACTCAGTTGTGGTGAGAGCCACTTTCTTACCCGAGAAAAAGGTCTTGGATCTCTTGGGCTTAGAGGGACACTCTTTAACGTAGTGCCCCTTCTTCCCGCAATACATGCACAGGCCCTGTGTGCGGCGGGTTTCTCTTTCTGCTCTGGTAAGTGGGGGCCTGATGGCGCCAACATCCATTGGCTCAGGCGGACTATCGCAAGGTCGAGGACCGGATGAAGGTCCTTGTCCCATAGACCCTGAAGGGCCATCATGTCTCCTACGGTCCCCTCCTCGCTCGCCTAGACGATGATCCAAGCGGAGCGTGAGGTTGATTAAATCGACACAGGTTGCAGGTTGAGGGTCGATTTGAGCAATTACATCTTTCAACTCATCTGATAGGCCTTGGTAGTACAGCGCCATCCTTTTGTCTTCGGGCCATGCTGTTTCGGCCACCAGACGGTTGAAAGTAGTCATGTATGTGACCAGATCTTTCTTTCCCTGTCTAAGACCCAGCAGCTCTCGGTCTGCACTCAGGGTTGTCGCTCTGCGATCAAACACTCTTTCAAACTCACGGCGAAAGGCCGTCCAATCGTTCAGGATAGGGTCATCGTTTCTGACGAAAGGGACTGCCCAGTTCGCCGCATCCCCGGATAAATAAGAGATGGCGAAAGCCACTCGAGACATATTGTTCGGGAACGACGCTGGTCGACACGAAAAATGCAAGGTGACTTGTGTCAGGAATGCTTGGATTCTTTGAGGGTCACCTGAATATCTTTCTGGGCTAGCTAAAGGTATCGGGGGGGGAACGGTTACTTGGATAGTGCGGCCACTGGTAGCAGCATCGAAAGGATTGGCCTGTTGCCGATCTAGCCTTTCTTTTAAGGCAGTAGTCTCTGCCTTTGATGTCGCTAGTTCCCGTTGGACTAACACCAGGGCCTGGAGCACATCGTCCATAGTCGCCATGGTATGAGCAAGTTTCCGACCAGGAGGAATACTTTCTTGGGCTTGTGATTCTGTCACGGCTGCTAGTCCTCAGGATCGGAAAGATGCTCAATAGGGGTCCACCTCCTGACGTCTCCACACTCTGACTGAGTATTTCCAGAGTATAAAAGCAGTCAGGCGAGGGAAAAACCAGGGAAGGGGAAGGAACAGCAGGGATAAGGACCTGTAACGACAAGGAAGGACACGTTAGTTCCTTGTACTCTAACTCCTCAACCATGTCACATGTGCTGTTATAAATCCTCACCTGATAACTCTCAGGAAATAATAAACCATTCCCTCTGATGGAATCTTCCTCAGACTAAATGGAAGAACAGTTTGTTATAACCTGTCTATTTCCTGACAGAAACACACACATCAACCCCCCACCTGTAACACCCTCATTCACTCACCAGTAGCCTGTGGAAATCGTGACTGTACATGGGGTTCTCAAGAGGCGTCTGGATAGATAACAGTCTCTCCCAGGCGCTTCTTGTAAGGTGCATCGGCATCCGCTGATGAAAAGAAAAGAACAACAAAAGTAAAGTCCCTGGAACAGGAGGGGGCAATCCTGCGTCTCCCGTTTAGTGTTCTCAGCCGAGAAACAACGGTCAAAAATAGATGAGCGTGGAGGGTGAAATCCCGCGTCTCCCACGCCACCTATGAATTACAACACCCGCCGGTGTTTGTTGCACAGAAAAATCCGCGTCCCGTGAGTAACAGTGAGGGGGAAATCCAAGCGTCTCCTGTTCACTCACATAAACAATTAGAACCAGAAGCGCAAGAACGCGGAGGGGGCAATCCTGGCGTCTCACGCGTCTTGCGGTAGAAACCTCTCGACAGTACCAGCCGGTATCTGTCGTTACGTGGATCACTACAGCTTGTTCTGCAGCCACAGAACAAAACGAACCACACCTTCCCTGGAACTCCGCGGGGACAGGGCGTCCGCATCCGATAGGCTCAACAAGACAAATCACAAGCACCAGTAGATGGCGTCCAAGAGAATATATGCCTTTCCCCCTTTGCTAGGCATTCTGGGAGGCGTAGTCCAATTCTAGGTAGGCACGTTAGTCAGACCCTGACAATTACAACTTCTTTTCCTTGCCTTTCCTACACTGGAACGGACGTGCGGGTGCGGTGTTACATGCTCTTCAAAGTAACACTTAGTTCATCCAGTGACCGTCTACTCTCTCTATATACACATATGCTATCTAAGAGTCAGATAGTACCATGAATGATCCAGGCATCCATCCATTCAAAGTATATTGCACACATACAGTTTCTGTCTCACCCACCCAGGCTGTTCTCCTTCCACCCATCCTTGCTTCATCATTCACCCAGCCATGCACCATACCATTTTCTTACCTTCCGAGCCACCTCGGGGACCAAGCAAACACATATCATTCTTCTTTGCCAGTCATCATTACATTTCTCGTGCTTCCACACTTACTTACACCCTTCTTTCGCTTTTCGTTCATCCCATCCATCAAGTTCACCTCAGATCTGATTGGGATTCTTCTCGCCAAAAACTTCACAGCTAAGTCGAAGTACATTTAGAGGAGGCTACTACCTGCTTTTTTTATAATACACCCGTGCAGAAAGCACACTCTGCAGTCTTCAATCTCAATGACTAAGGAATGTATAGCTTACCTCTGCCCGCCACCACCGTGTGAACCCTCACAGGCATGTCCTTGTCCGGCACTTGCACCGCCTCCTCCCCAGAGTTGTCCTCCTCGTCCAATGCCACCACCACGTCCGCGCTGGCCCTGTCTCCAGATGTTCCACCTACAAAGTACATTTAATAATGTTAGAATACACCACTCACTACTATATAATATTTGGTCTAGGAGGAAGAAAGAAATGTGAAAAAAAAGTGTACAATTTAATAATTTGTGACTGTGTATCTAGAGTAAAAATGTCCCTTTTTCCAGGGAAGGCTGTTGTCTTGCTGCACTTTTTGGCACAACTGACGAATGTTTGCTTTTTACTTTTTAACACACACCACTTTTTCTCCTAACAGACAGAACCTTGACTTCTAAGAACACGAGCAGGATCAAGTTCAAACCAGGTGAGAGCTCGGCTCGACCACAAGAAATGTGTCCAATTAATCGTCAGCACTAAGCACTTTTCCATTTTCAGTTACACGTTCACTTTTATGACAAACTTGAATTTAATAAATGTGTTTACTTTTAATAAAGCTTTTAAACTTAAATAGACTCTGCGGTTTTTGGTCCTCCAGACTAGAGTGGATGAGCTAAAGGTTTTCGAATTTTTGCAAGCATGAGTCCGTGCCTCTGCCATCGGTGACTTTGGGAGCTAAATGACTCTGCCACACTATCTAGTCAGTAAGGAGATTGGGGGTTCAACTACAAAGTCTGTTATCACTGAGGTATGTGGAAAGTCTAACAGTTACAGCACCTATTATAATTGATAAGCTAAGCGATGCATTATTTCGTGTCCATAGTTCTGTTTGTGCAGATTTGTCCCTGCAACAGTAGTAGAATGGATTGTGCTCCTATCCAAACCAAAAGTAAAGTAGTATCTTATTCTTTCTTGGTGGTGGTCATTCACCTTTTTATTGTTGGCAATGGTCAAAGTATAAACATTTAGAATACTTGAAAAGACATTATGGACAATCCCAGAGGACTGCACTCAGTGCATAGAGCTATTGCTGACTAGAATGGGAGTCCAATGGAAATGCCAAATGTGCAATCTTAGTTAGCTACACAGACAGACTAATAAGAATAATCTAGTAATACCACACGGAGTCATAGTCGAGGCAGGATAAGAATTTAGATCCTGTCTACAAGAAGATCAAAGACGATTTAGAAAAAATCGAATGAGGAACGCTAGGAAAAAATAAGTACTCTATATTAAAATTAAAGCTTACTGGGGCCAGCAAAGGAGCCCTCGACTGCCCGGTCCTGGCCTGCATCGACAACAGCACCCTCCTCCTCCTCCTCCTGTGTCCTCCTCTTGCCCCTGGGGGAAGCTGATGTACAACATGAAAGAAAGAAAAACAGAAAACATGGATGATATTTCTCAACCAAATCAAACATTTCAAAAGAACTAACAAAGTAACAAAATATTTTTGCGAAATAGCAAATAGGGAACGACTCCACGGGATATATTATTGACCAATCTCATGTGGTCGACTACGTCATTACTTTAGTATTGCTTGATTTGCGGACCGTCGAATTGGAAACTACCCTATGTAACTCACTAAACAAAGTAGTAAAAAGGTTTGCCTAGGATTGGCAGGCAGCAGTCCACAGCACGCAAAGTGACAGCCAAAGTCCATCGTGATTGAAGATCAGCGACAACACTAAAGTTTCCTACTACATTCACCAGTCATTAAAATACTCAAACTATTAATCCACCACCACTATTTCTTCTTATCGCCATGTGTACAAAGGAAGGACTGGACTTGAGTCTGTAGGGGCTGATTTATAAGGCCCTTGCGGCTCTTTTGCTCCATTGTTGCGTGACTTTTGTGAAGCAGCGACAGCACAAAAGAGGCGCAATGGTGCGGCGTATATTAACAACGTGACGCATCTGGGAGATGCATCACGTTGTAAAGCCCTGCGGCAATAGGGGGCTCCGGCGCAAGGGAGGGCGTTCCTGGGCAGGAACGCATCCTAAAAGTGGCTGAGGGAAATCTACAAGATTTCAATCAGTCACTTTGAGGACAATGATGCGTGACTCAAACCCTGCGCCTGCTTGAAGCAGACGTACGGCTTGACGCAGCATTGGGGAGATAGGGCACCCCAGAGCATTGATGGAGCTGCACCATCGTTGCGACGCAACTCCAGCAATGCGCCGCCTTTACGGCACAGATGCGTAACGCTTTGGTGACGTTTTGGGCCCATGGCGCGCCGCATTGTAAATACGGCGCACGATGGGTGATGGTGGCGTGACGCACAATTACTGGCGCATCCCTGCAACTTTGCAGGGATGCGCCGGTAATTAAAAATCTGAACCTTAGTGTGTAGCATTACGCAGTTCTTTCAACTACACTCATACATAATTTCACAGGCCAATGAAATGAACACAAAATCTAAAACAAATAAGCATAATAGCAACACTACTGAGAAGAAGGAGAGCAGTGTACCTGAAATGCACAGAAGATTTTGAAATAAAATTTACCTACAATGTAATTAGCGGCATTATTGCTCTTGGTAAAAAAACAAAAATTTGCAATATAATAACACAGCAGGAGAAAACATAGTAGTAAAGACATAGCTACTACTACTACTCACCAAGCCCGGGGATCTCAAGGCCAAGGAGGTCGAGCAGATCTCACTCACGGGTCAGGACATCCGTCCAGCGGTGGGTGGCCTGGTTGTAGGTGCGCCAGACCCGAGAGTGGTGGTAAATGGCCTGGCACACCTTCTCCCACCGCTTCCGGCGCTCGCGGGCCCCGTACCCGGCACTGATCTTGCCGCCTCCCATGATGGTCCTGGGGAGGCGGCGCTGAACATAGAAAATGAGTTGGGCCACCTCCTCTGGGGTAAAGATCTCCCGTGGCATCACTAGCTCCCCCCTCAAACGCCCGCACGGGAGCCGGACACGGGGTGCGGGACGCTTCCCCTTCTCGGGATACTTCCCGGCTCCCTTCACCATGGTCTGGGCGGAAAGGAATAAAGAAAATAGAATAGGGAAGAGAAGAAAAGAAAAGAGTTTACAAAAGTAGTTTAAAATTAACCAAAAGTAGCAGTAAACACAAAAATATAGGGCTAGAAAAATAGAGGGATAGATAATAAGTAAAATAGATTAAAAAAAACTTCAAACAAGCAAAGGATGGCAGAGATTGACAGAGGATACAAAGACCATGCCCAGAACCATAGCAATGAATGAGAAACAAGATGGCCGCGCCCGTTCACGACCGCGCGGGTAAGTTCGCACGAGATTTTCCTTGCGAACACGCACGAGACTGTACTGGCAAGCCGCGGTGTAGGAAGGGGGAGGCTCTAGTTGGCGAAGTGGCGACACTAGCGACAAGCAGGGACTCTCTCTTCCTCGTCAGGGCTGAGGGTTACCTTCCAGACAACCTCTGCTTACTTTCTAGGTAGTGTGACTTAAGCAGTTGTATGCTAATCTTTGGGGCACATAGGGTTAAACACCTGCAATATTACACCGTCACAACCAACCCACCACACAATGAGACCAAACTGTATTCGTTGAAAATATATCTCTGTATATAAACTTCAAGCAGGCAAGTGAATACAGTTATCAGACTTTAAAGTTACTTAGTTCAGGTTGCCACAGTTCTTTCGAGCAATAAGTGTTCTTTCGGGCCTTCTGGCCGGTTCAACAAAGTTCTTATGGAGCGGGCGGCTTCCAGGGGAGCTGTCCCATGTCGCGTTGCCTTCCCGGGGTCGCTGTTCGTTGCGGCTCTCAGCCGAGCAGGTCACGGGTCATCCGGGGCAGCGGTGTTCTGTGGTGGCAGGGTCCTTTCTTCGTCGTTCGCTCCGACCCTGTAGGCGGCGGCTGTGTGGTGATGGCGAGTGGCAGTACGGTCCTCGAGTGCAGGACGTACCCAGCCAAGTGCCGGTGCAGCTGTGCGCTCACAGCTGAGCTGTCGGGCAAGATACCGACTCAGTGGACTCTCACAGGGCGACTGTCCGTCTTTGCAAGTGAGTTGGCTGCTTTGGCGCAGTCAACTCGAGAGCTCGGACCGGACGGGTCCTCCTTCGCTTTTCTCTCGGGCTCCCGGTGCAGTTGCGGTCACGGTGTTCGGGCCAGAGGCGGCTGGACCTCACTTTGCTTTCGCTGTTGCTTTGGGCCCCGGTCACGGTGGTCAGGTGGATGTCGTTGCCTTGGAGGAGATTCCTCCGTCGGTACTGCAGGGATAGGCAGCACACACAGTCGCTTTCTTCAGGGTGTAGCGCCCACTGGTCCTGGGGCGCTGGTCAGGGGGCAAGTTCACAGCAAGCCCTTGGAGATCTCTCAGCAGAGTTTGGCACAAAGTCTTGTAAAGCAAAAGTCTTCTCGCAGTCTTTCCTTTCTCCTCTCCTTCGGCAGCAAGGCACCAGACACAGGCAAGAGACAGCACCCTTCCTTGTCCTTCACGGTCCTTCTCGTCGGGCAGAGTTCCTTCTGTAGCCCAAACCGGATCTAACTTCCAAGGAGCAGGGCTCCTTCTTTTATATGGCATTTCTTTTGTTCTCGCAGGCCAGGGGGGCCTTTGCTTAGCCGCTTTCAGTCCTTGAGTACTCTGGTGGGTGTACTCCGGCTTCTGCTTTCAGTGTGAGGGGCAGGCGCATCAGACGCCCCACAGGAGGTGGAGCCACCATTGTGTGGACAGGGGCAGCCAGAGTACTTTGTTGATGGGGGCTTCGCCCTTCCTGGGCCAGGTGTCGGCTGAGTCATCAGTCGCTCCCCAGGAGAGTGGAGCCGGCATTGTGGTGGCAGGGCACAGCAAGATCCAGAGTCAAGAGCCACTCCTACCTCCCACTAAGGTGTAATCTGCGCATTCACCACCTGTCATCCCCCCAGCCCTGTCACTCACACATCCCAGACAGTCAGATACACATACCAGCAGAGGCGGGCTGAAATGGTTAGGCAAGCAAATGCTAACTTTCTAAAAGTAGCATTTGCAAACCCAGGATACTAAAATAAACTTGACTACAAGAAATATTTTCTCATCCTGAGTTCAGGCATACTAAACACGACTCGCTACCATGCTCCTTGAGCCTGCTGGGATTATAGGGTGTAATAATTCCAGCAGCTCAGTCTGGCCTAATGGAGCAGGTAGCCTTCAATAGTGAAATACGGTCTTGGTTGTAAGTCACTACTAGGACATGCCACACACATCAGGGCTTGTCCTACCTGACACCTACAATGCACCCTGCCCGCAGGCCTACCATAGGGGTGACTAATATGTAGTCAAGGGAAGGTTCGGGGCTGGCAAGTGGGTGCACTTGCCCAGCTAGCGTGACAGTACGAGACCGCATGCGGGTTCTGCGGTCGCAGTTCCCAGACACATCTTTACGGCTGCTTCGGTGGGTGGCGCAACCAGTGCTGCAGGCCCACCAGCAGTATTGGCATCTACAAGCCCCAGCACTCCTAGTGCACTTTACTAGGGACTGACAGTAAATCCAATGAACCAATCATGGATACCAATCGCATGTACAATTTACAGTAGGGAGCACTTGCACTGCGGCACGGGTCAGCCGTGGCGCAGTGCCCTGAGTATCGGAAAACCAGCAAAACATCGGAGGCACATCAGCAAAAAGTGGAAGGGAGACTCACGCCAAGGTGCCAGGTCTAACACGCGGACTTTGCGAGATTACACTTCGCGCCCGGAAACGGAAATACGTCAGGCAAACAAGATGGCTGCGCCCTTGAACGACCGCGAGGGTAACTTCGCGTCTTGCGCTACGAGCGGCTCGCAAAAACGCACAAAACCTTGCCAACTAACACGCCGCAAAAAAAACAAATTGCATATTCGCACGAATTTGCGGCTTCCGAATCCGATCTCGCGCGTGTACGCGCCCCGCGAACCCCGCGAAATTGCAGAAAAACGAGTTTTTCAAAACTGAAAGCACTCGGCAGGGGCAAGAGTTCAAACTCATCATTAGTAACAATTCCCGGTAGTGCTTCCTGACTGGGGCCCCTCCAGAATTCAGTTGCTAGTTGCAACAATTGTATGACCCTGCTCTGACCCTCTCAGCAGGCTCATACAATAGCTACAAGTAGGCCACAAAGAAGGTCCTGGGGAAAAAAAATGCACTGCAACAGAAAGCAAAATTACAGATAAGGAAGCAGGTGCCAGACTGGAATTTTAAAACAGTGACACATTAATAAACTAGCCCCAAATTAATTCATCTCAGTTGGAGCAGGGCTGGTGTGCTTGCTTTCCCCCCCATAATCTACAGTAATGATGAACCAGAGGGTGGCATTGATGTAACAGAGGGTTGCAGTGGTGAAACAGAGGGTGCTGGGAACCTGTGATGATGAACCAGACGTAGAAACAACATAATTCGCGACCGTTGCGCGCCGAAATGTAAGTTCGCAATTGCGAACTGGTACGAAACCCTCGCGAACTGGCAGAAATCCTTGCGAACACAAAAAAAAAGTCTGCAAATTCGCAAGAATTCGCGGATTTTGCGGATTGCGAGTTCGCAAATCCGCAAAATTCGCGAACGCGAGATTCGCAAAATTCGCCCATGCTTAAATTTGGCCCCACCTTTTGCCCCACATCAGGATTTGATTATGCAAGTGTCCGAATTGACTTGTTCAAGTTTATACGAAAATTTAAATTTCAAAAAATCTTTCTAATCAATCCTAAAGAAGGAATACTTCCATCCACTTCTGTCATCGAGGATGAAGAAACAGAAGAGGCTCCCCCACGGTGAACACCTTCCGTGCAATGTCAACTTTACAAGCATTGGAGAGTTTGGGTGCCGGAGAATTGATGGCCCCCAATACTCAAGAATACTTGGAGCAAGCAGGGATAACCCAAGTGGGAGGGAAAAGCAATTTCAAAAGGAAATCTAGAAAAATTCCTCAGACACCTTTTGATGCTATAGATGTCTTCAATGAGGCTATTATCAATGACTTGAAAAATTTGGGCAAGAAAAGCCAGAAAGGCATTGATCATTACAATATCCCTAGAAAATACTGGGAAGCACTACAAACCTTAAAAAATTACGAAAGTATAGAGATAAAACCCTCAGACAAAGGAGGTAATATGGTAATTTTTAACAAAGAACACTATCAGAAAGAAGCTATGAGGCAATTGGAAGACACTGAATGTTACATTAAAATCCAGCGTAACATATACGTGGCAAGCATTCTACAGTATCACCAACTACTGAAACAATGAAAAGACGAGGGCATGTGAAATCATGATGAATATCTTTTTTTTTTTGCTCTGTGAAGAACCAACTTTACCCACATTCTACCACTTGCCCAAAATACATAAACACTATAGTGACCAACCGGGAAGACCTATAGTTGCTTCAAATAACAGTCTGCTGGAAAATACAGCAATATATGTAGACTCTTTCTTATCACCTTTTGTCAAGAATTTAACATCTTATATACAGGACACACAGGATTTCTTGAAACATGTGGAGGGGATATGTTGGGAAGAAAACCTGTTGCTAATAACTCTAGACATTACGAGTTTATACACCTGTATCTGTCATTCTGATGGTTTAAATGCTATAAAATGGTTCTTAGGCCAAAAACATCCTAAATTCACATCACATAATGATATGCTGTTACAGATGGTATCCTACTGTTTAAACAACAACATCTTTATTTTTGATGGTCAACTATACCTCCAAAAATGGGGTACAGCAATGGGCACGTGCTTCGCCCCCAGCTATGCGAACCTCTTCGTAGGCTGGTGGGAGTAGCACGTGGCCTGGGGGGACACTAATGACCGTTGGCTGGATAGAATCGTGCTTTGGACATGCTATATTGACGACCTGTTTATCATTTGGAGAAGCGATCGGTCCTCTGCTGAGGAATACATCGTAGCTCTAAATGATAACCAATTAAATCTTGAATTTACAGGCACCATTAGTGATAATACCGTCAACTATTTGGACCTACAGGTCTATATTGAGAATAATGTCTTGGCCACCCGTCTCTTTAGGAAACCCACGGCGGGCAACGCAATTTTGCACGCAAATAGCCATCATCCGATTAGCCTCATCAAAAGTATACCATATGGCGAACTCTTGCGCCTTAAACGCAATTGTTCGACTGATAAGAGCTATGATAGTGCTAAAAAACAAGCACTACAACGTTTCAAAGACAGAGGCTATAAGAAAGGGCATTTAACAACCGCCAAACTCAAAGTACAGCAAATAGATAGAAAAACCTTATTATCTTCTAAAAACAAAGATACAATTGTTTCAACAGAAACTGAAGATAATACTGTACGTATGATTACCACATACAATGAGAAATCGGCACAAATTGTCCAAATCTTTAAAAAGAACTGGCACATTCTCAAAACGGAAAAGTATCCTGAAAAAGCACATCCCCGAATGTCCCGCCATAACATACAAGAGATGTTTATCAATAGGCGACCATCTTATACACAGCCACTTTGCTAAATCTGCAACTAACAAAAATAAACTAGGTATTAATAGTTTTTTTCCTTGTAAGAAGTGCAAGGCCTGTAAATTTAGCAAAAAAGTTACAAGTTTTGAGAGCAGTCCCGGGGACTCCAGACCAACTAGGACCATTAATAAGTTTTATAACTGCAATTCTGAATATACTGTGTATTGCCTTGTCTGTCCCTGTAAAAAGAGATATATTGGTAGTACTAAAAACCCTACCAAAAAGTGCATATTAGAACATATGCGCGCAATCTCGAATAAGGACCCCACCTACCCTGTCGCCAGACATTTTGAACTGTACCACCAAAGCAATAGGGATCTGTTGCAATTTTACTGTATCGATGGGGTAGAAAAACATGAGACAGGGGGAGACAGATTGAAAAAACTTAGAGCCAAAGAGTCCCGCTATACAATAGAACTCCAGAGCATGAGTCCGGCTGGACTCAATAATGATGAAGAGCTTTGGACACATTTGGACTAACTCACACCAACATGGCTGTGTTGTTCCTACATCTATCAAGCAGGATAATGTGATACACAATGAGAAATAACTCAGTCAATATAAGAGAAAAGAAAAAGAAAGAAATGTGTTTACACATTCATTGACTGATTTCCTTATTTCTCACAACAGCCCTTGACATTGCTATCACTGTAAATGAATTCTTATGTTGAATCAGTAATGAAATGGAAGTGATATTTCTTGCTGGACCTCTATCTGTGTATATTTGAGGATCAATTGCCCATTCGGGGCTCAATTCTGTTATTTCAGCAGGCTGAAACACATACGGACACTGTGGTATATTGTTCGACTATAATTGTTTGAACCTAAAATGGTGTCAAATATGTTGTCTGCTGAAACAGTAAATGATAATACAGGTTACGTTTATGGCGGAAAATTGGTTGCCGTAATACAATTGTTATACCTGTTTCTATATGAATTCATTTGTATCATGTGAATGAATTATTTAGTGATATTTGCTATTGATTTTTGTTTTAGAGCACTTGCACTTTTCTAAATACTAAATTAATTTATTGCATTCCTAACCCACTGTAAGATGGCCGCCACCAAACTGATGTCTGGATGGTACGAATTATGTCCTTTGTCTGTCTCCATGGCTATGGAGAAGGAGGGTGGGTTTAAAATGGTTGTTATTCACAAGGGTAGTCGACATTGAGAAAGCCGCGAGGTGAAACGCGTCTGTCGAGAAAGAGGGAAGAGGGGACAAAAGCACTGAATAAAGCATTTTCCAGCTTTATATCATCACTCTGCGTGTGCATCTTAATTTTTGAAGCAAACCATCCTGACTGCTTTGTGAGGTAATATATATATATATATATATCACGAAAAACGTCATTCTACACCAAATCCTCAAGAATAACGAGAGTGAGCCCAGAATATGTGCAAAGTACCTCAGTGATTTATTTTCTAATCACACCAGCCATCCGCCATAACGCATTTCACCTCCCAAACGAGGCTTGATCACATGACGTTGGTTGAAACAAACAAAGGTCTTAAATACCAAACAAAGTAGGTGCAGCATTTCTTATTCAATTAAAGTGACATGTGCATCATTTTCTGTTTCGAATAAGGCAAAGCAAATACCAAAAGCGGAAACAGAAAAATTAAACAGAACAGAACAGAATTGAGGGCAAGTGCCCAATGTATTCAATTCCAATTAATTATTTCTATGATGATTTAAAGTGCTGATCATCAAAAATTCATTCATAATCAATCCATCAAAAAACACTCATTATCCAAAATTATTCATTATAACCACATTGCGAAACTGTCAGAAAAATATATATATCATATTCTATACCATGTATATACAAGTTTATATACATATATGTTAATAAAATATATTACAAAAAATATATATAATCTATCTGTCTATATACACTAAGCCAATATTTACATATAAACACATTAAGTCTAGTCATGCGTACATATCTTATAGGAATACATTTAGTACTTGTGCACTTGTATTTGACTTGGACTTAAAAATCTTTCAAATGGTATGATTTATAATGGATAAGAGTGAAAGCAGAAAATCCTATTCCGTTATATTCTAAGAGATATGCCTAAATTAGCACTTCTAACTTTTAAGCGTGTAAGACCTTTATAAGCAGCTGTGAATTGAATTTACTTAAGAACAAAATATAAAGTGCTCGTGTTGCCTAATTAATATAAACAAAATTGGTTACATGTTAAAAGGAAATATTATTTCACAGAAAAGGAGGGGGAAGTCATTGGGAACCAGAGTAATTAACCCCACATAATGGCTATTTTAAGTGATGTAATGAGACAAATCTCATATGTCAGCTAGGGTATATCGAACATCTCCGAACAGAGAGTGGCCAGGGGCGACCATCAAATCCCAGCGGAAGGAAAAAGAGAATTCGCAAAGTTTATGGTGACATAGATTCAAATCAGATGGAATAGCTAATTAAAAAGTTCGTAAATACCAAGGAAAAAACCAAGGAAAAGAGGCTCACAAATCTTTGAGACAGGTATATAAGTCCTCTCGATCATTCAGTCCAGCTGGACTTTTACTATTCATTTCCAAAATATACCTTGTCTCAAGAAGGTGGAGTTTACCTTCTCTATCACCTCCCCGTTTTAAAGGCAGAATCGTGTCCACTAGGTAATACTGGAGACCACTAGGGTCACTATTATGCATCACCTCAAAGTGACGCGCCACCGGGTACGATTGGTCCTTACTTGCTATGGCTCTGATATGTTGGAGAATGTGTTTATGCGCCACAGGTCAGGTGCTGCCCACATAGCTCAAGCCACATGGGCATTGCAAGACATAAACGACAAACTCAATCTTGCACGTTAGTCTTTTGGTGATGGGTATTGGACGTTCTCTAAAGGGACTTATGTAATGGGTTTTATTTACTCCATGTTTACAAGCTTTGCAAAAAGCACATTTTCTGAAACCAGTACTCAGGGCTTCCCATGTCCCTGATATGGTAGTTTCTAGAATGTTGCTCACCAGTGCATTCTCCATCGCTGGGGATTTGCGAAAAGTGATCTCAGGTCTAATTGAGACATCACTTCCGATTATAGGATCCCCCCTTATCAAGTTCCAGTTCTTAAGGAAGATCTTTTTGATGTCTGAATGCTGCTGGCAAAATGGGACTATGACTCTAGAGCTCACATGCAGGCTGTCTGGATTGATTATGGGTTCCTTGATCTTGGGTATTAAAGATTCTTCTCTTGTTATAGCTCTTGTCTTTTTTATTGCTACATCAAGGATATTCTCTCTATGGCCCCTTTCCAGAAAGCGCTTCTTACATTCCTGTTGCGCCATCTCAAAGTCAGCATCCGTACTACAAATTCTCCTCATTCTTAGCATCTCCCCATAGGGGATGCTATTGATTAAGTGGCACAGATGCTGACTTGCGGAATGAAGTACTGTATTGCCTGCAGTTGTTTTCCTGTGTAATCTAGTTTCTAGATTGTGATTTTTAATGTAAACCTGGACATCCAAAAAATTGACTGTGATGTCATCTATGTGAGAGGTGAACTGTAAATTAAACGAATTCATGTTTAACCGTTCAACAAATTCCTCTGCATCAGATTTTACGCCTTTCCAAACAAAGAAGAGGTCATCGATATATCTCAAATACATTATGATATGTGATCTCATAATGTCACCATGTACGCCCATGAGGACCCGCTCCTCCCACAGCCCCATGTGTAGGCATGCAAAACTGGGGGAGAAGCAGGCCCCCATCGCGACCCCTCTCAACTGTTGGTATAGCTGTCCTTTGAAAATAAAGTAATTCTGCTCTAGACAGAGTTTCAACATGTCCTAAATCATGCGATTGTGATTAGAACAGTTGTCAGGTCGTTTTGACAAGTATATATATATATATATTGAACACACCGTCACCTTCCTCGTGCTCTGGACCATCTCCAGCCAGGAAAAAAGTCAACGGACACGGACCATTTGTAGTGCTCCAATTTTAACTAAGGTGCAGAAAAAGCCTCATGACGTTTCGGCTCGCAAGAGCCTTGTTCACATGACAATGTTCATTTGCATGAAACACCAATTTATAATTCCAGTGATTGGATAAAGGTTGTCACATGGGAGGGCAGTGTGTTGTAATAAACATAAAAGTGATACTTGTCAGTCTCCCAACGTATGAGTAATTGGAAAACAAATTTAAACAGTTTTAACAAAATCACGGTAAAATACCAGAAATGAAAATAAACATAAAGTATTTTCTCATTTAGATATAAACAAAAGTTATCATCACATAAATGTATGAAATTCATTGTCAGTTTTCAGTAATTCATTTCGGACTGAAGAGATCAAATCATGGTGAAATACCCATTTGTATATACAGTACAGTATTGATTACACATTCCAATACAATAAAGTGCAAATGCATAATGAACTAATATATGCAAAATTCGCAATAGTGCAATTTCCAATGTGCAAAACATAGCAATTGTGCAAAGATCTGCAATGTGCAAAATGCTGCTTGGAAGTGCAAAAGAAATTATCCGTAATCATATGACAGGTTACCTATCCAAATCCAAGGTCCTATCATAGAATACTGTATCACTTTTGTTAGATTTGTATATCTTCTTAATTTCAAATATAATTCAAGTATATACAGGAATATAAGAATCAACAGTCCCTAACATGTTTTTAATGAGAAAAAATGACTATTGTTTAACCTTAGGTTGTTTCTGATACTGTTTTATCTCTAATTTATGTTACTAAATTTTAATAATAGACACTGTGAATAAAGTGCATTAAAAGGAGGAGTATGAATGACTACCAGGAACCAAGGACCCAATGAGTCTACCATACTCGACCATACCCATCTAAGTGAAATCAGCCTTTTAATCAATCGGCAGTAAGTACAGGTCAATATCAGATTCAACTAATCCAAAACTTGAACATTTGGAATGATATGAACATTCCACGCTACATTGAGTAGTTCCCAGCCGGGCTAAAATTATCCTGATATTAGGAATCTCGTTTCATGCTGTATATATCTAGGATAAATTAAGGTAAACACGTATACAGATCCTCCGTAACATTAAGCCCCCCGGACTCTTGGTGTTGAGTGAAAGGATATACTTAGTTCAAGTCTCCTCAGTTTGGTTTCCCTATCTCCACCCCTTCTACTGGCTAAGATGGAATCAATTACCCAGTATTTGAGCAAGCTGTTATTGCTCTTTATATACCCAGTCGCCCTAAAATGCCGGGCGACTGGGTATATAAAGTCGAAAATTCTTTGTTTCTTTGACGGAAGAAAGCACATGAACACCGTGATCTCCAAGTAGCCTTTTAAGGAAGCAGATCAAAGGCAATCATCACTCTACGCGTTTCGGGTCAGAAACCCTTGCTCACGAGTGATTTTCATTTTTCTAAGTGCAACTTTAAATAGTCATGTGACAGTTGTGTTAACAATAAAAAAGAAAAACAGACTATAACTGTTGTTACCAAAATTAAATCATAAATGTGAATAATACATTTCTTACACACATGTTTATAGCGGGTAATTTCATATGAATCATGCTACTTCTTTTTAAATGCACACACTATTGTGAGTCTTTGTCTGTTTGGTTCTGAGGGTTTTAAATTAATCAAAGATGGTTTGTAATGAAATCTCTCGGTGAGATACTGTTTTGCTGTCTGTTAATGTCCCAATGGGACAACATCTGCCTAGTAGTCCTAATTAAGAACATAGTCAGGCAAAGACGAGGTACCTGGCCCAAGTGGGCACCCTCATCTTAAATAAAAACCAGCATTTTCCATAAGGGCTTGGTGACATACCCTTTTGTCATCGCTCTCTCATCCCACTCGTTCTTGAAAACCAAATAAGATAGTTATCATGCCCTAGTGGGCTATTCCCTCAACAACCAGAATCACAGCTCTATGGGGCCCATTAGGATGTCGGGCGGATTGCCACCACCACCCTGGCGGAGGCAATCCGCCCGACATCCTTCCCTGCCTTCCCCCCCGCCATATTACGTGGTGGAGGGGACCGCAGCGGTGAGAAAGATCGCCCGCCTGTTTTACGCCCCAGTCGCATAGCGGCTGGGGCGGAAAAGGGAGAACATGGTGAAAAGGGAGAACATGGTGGCGGTGTCTATCAGACACCGCCAGCCATATTAGAATAGGCATTTGTCAATGCCTTTCCGTGGCGGCAATGTCGCCACAGAAAGACATGCGGTGTTCACTCTGGGGGGCCCCTGTGATTGGTAAATACTGAATTTTACCGATTCGGTATTTACGAATCGGCAAATGCTATGTAGCTAAAAATTCGGTAAAAATTACCGAATCGTTAAGATTCAGAATTTACCGAATCGGTATTTACCGATTCGGTAATTGCCATTCATTCTTATGGGCCTGGAGGCCCATAGGGATGAATGGCAATTACCGAATGGGTAAAGGATGTCACTTTGACACCCTGTTGCACCCCCTCAATTGTGTATGGGTGCACATGTGGCACACATACATGCCCTAAGGGCATGTATGTCTGCCACATCGCACTGTTGGAAAAGAAAAATAAATGCTTTTTGAATGGTTTTCATTATTTACCACCAACTTGTAGTTGGTGGTAAATAACGAATCCTTAACTGAGGAATGCACTAACTTGAGTGCTCCCTACAGCCTGGATTCGGTAATTTACCAAATCGGTATGTTAAGAATTCAGTATTTTACCGAGTCCTTAAATTACTGATTCGGTAAAATACTGAATCTTAAAAAAATGCCACCTACATCTAAAAAGCCCAATACCGGTCGGTAACGGCCGAAATTCAGTAATTTCGACCGTTACCGACCGGTATTGGGCCACCTACATCTGGCCCCATAGGTTTCAGGGACGTTAAAGTTAGTTGGACATTTCACTCATACAAAACCATAGAAATTGACGACATCAGCAGTGCATTGCGGGGTTGCGAGTTATAGTTAGCTTAACTAACTATAATAGGGGAATTTTTGTACAAAACACACGGGACAGTGGACCACTTATACACCTTCAATGCACCAACCCATATATCACCAATATGTAAATAAAACATTTCTGTAAATGGCGTGCAGTTTCAAAAACTCCCTGTCCCAGGAGTATATCCCAGAAACATCCTAGGAAAAAGACAATTTTCAACCAAATTTCGAAATGCACCACCCAAGTAAAGTGAATTGCCACTAGGCTTAATTGGTAAAGTTCATAAGCAAATGGTAGTTCCAGATGAAAAACGCTGAATCCGTGGTTGCAAAAGAGTTCTTTTAATATGCCAAGAGAAACCAGCCAACGCGTTTCGTTCTGTCAAGCAGAACTTCTTCAGGGCTGTAAATCATAAAGTGAAACATACAAAAACCCGTGTAAGTAGCTTCTAACCGAAAAATGTGTACCACAATGACAATATGCGCACAGACATTACATAACCAAAAAACACACAAACCACAGTTAAAAACATATTTCAATTTAAAATAGCAGCATTCTCCTCTCAACAGTACAGTTTATATACATTTTCCAAAGTACCTATGCTGCAAAGGCAATATCTAACACAGGTCTCATTATAAACCCACATCGGGGCCCGACCATTGGGGTGATTTTATCAAGCAAAGGTCATATACATTTTAAGTCCATCTACTGTTTGTTATGTGTGGGTACATCATCCCTAAAATATCTTTATGCAATTGCAAACAGCAAAGACAGCGTTATCCTTATTATTAATCATGATACATTTTCAAACCTAGCACATGATTCCGCACCAAAACCTTTTGTTGAGCAAAAACAAATCACTTCATCTTCCATTGTCAGAGATTTATGTATGTATCACCTCTTATGTCAAAACCGCAAATCCATGCCACACTATAGAGCGACAGCAAACACTCTCCAGTTTTAAATAGATAGTATAATACATATCGATCTTTAGTATTAAATGAATTAATGTAATTCCTACTGCGAAAATGTGCAAGAAGAAGGGGGTATATTCCAATTCAGAGTATCAGTTTGAAACAAGGAGCCAAATCCTTCTATGTAAGTGTCCAATCGGCACAGTAGAATTCCGACAGTAGTTCAAATATGATCTTCACCTAAAAATGCATGCAACAAGTGCGTGCATGAAAGAGACAATTACTGATAATACCCTAATATATTTGTATACGGGCTGAGTAACTACTTCTGCACCTTAGTTAAGATAAAGTAATAAGTATGTACCTTATATATTCAAGAAATATGGTTCTCAAAGGGACGCTCACTTTTCTTCATGTAGATTTTTGACGTATTACGCACTCCACTGGGCCCAAATATTGGCCTACAATAATTATGGAAATTGAAAAACAAACTATCAGTCATGAAAATATTTAAGCCCTGTAGTGATTACATGTTATCACTCTTGAGGTGGAAAGCAAGCTCTATCGCTGTATCTAATGGCCTACCTTTGAATGGTGTGACGTGCACTTTATTTGCACCGTCGCATTTTTCAATTCCAGCGGTTCACAATTGGCTCCAAATTTGTAGTCACTTTGAGGTAATTACCTGCAAGTCAATGTGAGTATATATATTCAGTACTGAAAAGGTTACATAGCCCGTAATACTATTCTAAATGTCTTAATCTCTATTTCTACCCCTAAAGAGGCAAGATATCGGTTCCCCAGAGTATCGTCTTAAATGTCCCCTATGCACAAGATAATTAAAGCAGGAAGCTATATTGCACCACACTGCATAAAAACACCTGTTTTTATTGCACCTGGTTCTAATGGGCAAGGTATGGTGACCACCTAGCCCTAAGAGCATGTGCCCATGGTGCAGACACCTATTGCACTGCGTGTTAATCAACAATGGCAATGCGTTAACACTTGTTCCAAACTGAAATACAAAAGTCCATAGTGAAAACAACCTAAGCTTTGTTTTTTAGGTTGCATTGGAAAATGTTGAATTAAAGTTCTTTCAGAATATGGACCCATACCACCAAGGTATTCTATAAACTATAATACAAGCCGAACGAAATGGGTCTAAGCCTAGTAAGAAAGAGAGTCTCCTATGTATCCTACCTTTCAGGGTCGTGTTCGTCCCCCCAGTTGGCGTGTCCACGGTCCGCGCGCCAAACCCTTCCCGGCGAGTTATGGGAGCCGACCTTCTTCACGCTGGTTATGATATAGCCACACCCTCCTCACGTGTGGACGACGGAAGGTCGCGCATCTCGAACCACTACTTTCCAGTCCAAAACGGCCGCCATTTTAAGCTAGTCAATAAGGGCTTATCATGGTGTTGTGTTCTATGGGGGTAGGAGCGTATAACGGGAGTAAATAGAGCGGTAGTGGCTTAGCGTTCGTGTGAGTCGATTCCTGTACATCCAAAGGTTGTTATAATGTGTAACCCAGATAAATCATTAGTATATTGAGAAAGCTATTATTTGCAATTAAGCATGAATTCCAGTATTAGGACAGTTTTAAACATATTTATTGAATTCGAAAATATTGTATGGATTGAAATTCTAAGGAGATTTATACTATCATAGAATTGATAAAAGTGGTCCATCCTATTAGGTGGAATGCAATATATCAATGAGGGGAGATTGTCACTGTCGCTCCATGCGCGGCACAAAAATAGCGTCAAGACAACAAGGTATACCTAACATAATCTGTTGTTATAATGTTACTCGCGACTCAGTCAAGGAGATAGGAGGGACAAAGTGTTTGTTTGATGTTCATAAATTCATTATGCAGATAAAAGGGTTGTATATGCAACTAGTAATAGGGGTGAATAAGTGATAGATGCAGTTCAACCTAATGGTAGAGACTAAAAGGAACACAGATCACACTTTTGGCAATTCAATCTGAGAGTTGGGAGTAGAGGAGAAACAAAATACCAATTTGGTAATGGCCCACCTTAGATAAGCCAAAACCAGTATGTACATAATCCATTTTTAGAATGTCAACGATTTACAGATTCTTGAGGATCACACTAGCACTCAACCTAGGTGATAGTGCATTTCATCCTCTGTGTTGTGTCCCCTCTCTACACATCTTAAACGACATATCCAAGATGCTTCACTTTTCCTGAGGGTAAGTTCGCGATTCCCCCCTCTAGGGTGTGGCGGTATATGGTCAATGCCATGAAACCATATTGTCCTGTAGTCTTTATGATGTTCCTGCATGTGGTAAGTCATGGGGTACTTCAAATCATAGTTTTTCATGGCCCGGGTGTGTTCCTGAATCCTGATTTTTAAAGAACGCACAGTACTCCCGACATATCTTATTGCATCCACAGCCTATGACATAAATCACATGGCTAGTGTTGCAATTAATGTAATGCCTTATTTCATATTCTCTTTCTGTGTTGTATTTGAACTTCTTGGTTTTGTTCATACCAAGGGGGCAAATGTTGCATCCTCCACATGTATAGAAACCTTTTGGTTTTGTCTGCATCCATGTTCCTGTTTTCTTCTTAATCGGATAACTGGGGCACAAAATGTTTCGTAAAGTTTTACCTCTCCTGAAGGTGATACTGGGTGTCTCATTAATTTCCTCTTTCAGATTAGGAACTTCACATAGTAATTTCCAATGTCTTTTCAGGACCTTGAATACTTCTGTACTATTTTGTGTGTATTGGGTAGTGAAAGCCATCCTGGATCTATTCTTCTTTTTGTTGTTTTTGGCCTTTTTGATAAGGGTATCACTACGTGTAACGGTTAGAATTCTCTTTTCAGCTTAATCCAGGGTTTTACTGTTGTAACCTCTATTAGCAAACCTGATCTTGCTGTCCTGTATCGCATATTTAAAGTTCTCTTCTTTGCTGCAGTTGCGCCTTATGCGCACCATCTCACCATATGGGATATTGTGGATAGTTGAACTGGGGTGCGCACTGGTTGCATGCAGCACACTGTTGCAGGAAGTACTTTTGCGGTACAGATTGCTCTGTATGGTGTTATTCTCAACAAAGAACAATATATCCAGGAATTCTATTTGATTGTAATGAGATTTCACTGTCAAATGTATATTGTAGGGATTATCATTCAGATATCATTCAGATAGTTGAAGTATTGTGCTTCACTCCCTTTCCAAAGCATGATGATATCATCGATATACCTCCCCCAAAAGGTGATCATGTCCATCCAGGGGGAGGCATATTTGCCCCATACGTGTTCGCGCTCCCACCACCCCATAAAGAGTCCCGCGTAGGAGGGAGCAAATTTGCTCCCCATCGCGGTCCCCCTTATTTGATGGTACCAGTTGTCTTTATGTAAGAAGAAGTTTCTAGATAGAATTAACTCCGTCATTTCGATCAACATTTCATTATGGTCTATGTGATCTGCTGTCCTCATTGATAGAAATGACGAGAGCGCTCTGATGCCAAAATGCTGTGGTATGCAAGTATAAAGCCCCGTCACGTCTAGCGTGACAAACATCAGATCAGCAGACCACTCTAAACCATCTAATTTCTTCAAAATGTCCCCTGAGTCCTGTATGTAGGACGGTAGATTAGCCACAAGGGGTTGCAGGAATCCATCAACATATTGTGAAAGACGTTCTGTGGGGGAATTAATTCCCGATATAATGGGACGTCCTGGTGGAAAATTGCCTCCCTTGTGTATTTTGGGCAACACGTAGATACATGGTGCAGTTGGATGTATAACCTTTAGGTATCGACAGGAGGCCGACCTCGCCCCAATCTTGTATTCGATTGTTGATATGGGTGACAAGAGATGGAATGGGATTGTCCTGTAGTGCTTTGTAACAGCTAGTGTCACTTAGATGTCGAGCGATTTCACTATCATAGTCCACAGTATTCATCACAACCACATTTCCACCCTTGTCAGCCTCCTTTATTGTGATGTTATTGTCTCTAGCCAGTCCATCGAGTGCCAGTCTTTCCGCCTTTGTTAGGTTGTTTTGTTTACGTGTATATTTATTTGGTGAGTCAATCATTCTACAAAAGTCTTGTGAGACTCTTTCATTGAACAAATCAATGTTTTTGTGTGTGTTTGTGGGGATATATTTTGAGCGGGCCTTAAGACCACTGTTGATGGTTATATCCTCATCAATATTTAGATCCGAACGGATCTCCTGCAATGAGGGATTGTCGCCAGTCTCAATTGATAACAACAATTGTGCATTTTGAAGGTCAGTGGTGCAAACAGGTTTCGTGTTCAAATTACAAACAGGAATTCCAGGATAGTTTAGAAAATGATCTTTTAATTTCAAAAGTCTTATGAATTTAAACAAATCCACCATCAGTAGCGTTGGATCTCCAACCTGAGAAGGACAGAAACTTAAGCCTCTTTTCAAGATGTTAGTCTCCACATCTGTAAGTTCGCGGTCTGATAGGTTTACAATAGACAGGGCATTGTCAACAGCAATAGTAGGATCATTGTTGGAATCAATATCAGTAGGGGAAGTCACATAATCTAGGTTCTCTTGGATCTGTGGTGTCCATCGGGTGTGCAGTTCCGCCCCTGGGCTGTTTTGCTTTTCCACCTTTTTCCTCCCCTCCTGATTTTGGGTCTGGGTTGGTATTGGGTAATTTTGTGCCTTGGCGGATGCGTTCCATCTCCCATAAAAAATTGTTACGTCTTGGAGAGGCCACCTGGCATGCCCCCCCATCCTTCGAGGATGAGCTTCCCATGGAGGAGATTGAGCTGCTACTAGCGCTCATTGATTCTTCCCTAGGTCGTTTGCCATCACCTCCCTGTTTTACATTATCAAATTTGTGGGCAAACGTGTAAATACGCCCTGTCTTGTAATCGTTATCGTCGCGCTTTATTTTGCGTAATTTCTTATCCCGTAGGTAGATCTGATACCTGCTTATGACATCATCAAAAATTTCGTAGTTCTTTTTTATGCTATCTTTCAAGCTAGATGTATCTATTTCACGTTCTAAATCTAAGATTTCCTGTTTAAGAGCTGCAACTTTTTTCTCAGAATGGCGGATTAGTATTTTCATCATCGTATGTGAAGCCTGTTTCAAATTCTCTTCCCAATCTCTGAGGGCATCGTCATCCAAGTCCTCAAAGGTTGGGAAGATTAAGATCCGCAGGCCCCTCGGAATTTTCTGATTATCTAGATACTTCTGTAGTGTAATTCCATCCCACCATCTGGACATCTCCAACTTTTTTAATCTCTCTAACTTAAGAAATTTGTCACGAAGGCCTTCTGTGCTAGGTTCTTTAGCCATCGTAGCACCTACAGACTGGCTATTGCCAAACACACTCGATGCCATCTCCTCTCTAGTGTCTTTGAATTTGGACATGATGTTATAAGGTTAAATCTTGGTTATACTTGAAAGGTGCGAAAACAATATGTTACAATCTCAAGCGTTCAATTCGCAAATCAAATGGACATGTCAATAGTACAATTTGGAATGGTTTGGATTGTGCAGTCAATGGGTCCAAGAGATAAAGTCTAGGGGAATTTCTATGGTTTTGTATGAGTGATGGTTTTTTCAGTGAATTTAACGTTTTTTTAAATGCTAATTTCTAACTAGAAGGTGCCTGAAACAGAAACAACCTCTTAAAACGCACCTAGGGCCACTTTTGTACACTGGCAGGGGGCATGAGGTGACATGTTTGCAAACACGCCCTCTGGACTTTTTAAGTTGGGGATAAAGTCCCCTCGAATCCTGAGGGTCCCTGGGGGCCAACAAACCCACCAGGTATGTCCAGTAAGTGCCCCAGAGTTGCATTGCAGAGAGGTGTAAAATGGGGCATGGCCTCGGACCACCTCTCTGCAACGCAGCTCTGTGGTGCTTACTGGAGGTACATGGTAGGCTAGTTGGACCCAGGGACTCTCATGATTAAAGGGGACTTAATTCCACCAACTAACCCGCTTATTAAAAAAAATAGAAAAGTAAATGGTAGAGCGGCCGCGTGGGCCCCCCTCCAGAGGCCAAATATGGCCCCGGGGACCCCATCCCCTGGGGCATGGCCAAACATATTTTCTTTATAGGAATTGGGGGCTGTATGCCCCACTCCTAAGGGTTCTATTGCCCTGCCTTTATATTTTATTTTTTTGAAGGGTTGGGGGGGCCACATGGCCACTTCTAGCGCTGGGGACCCCATCCCCGGGGCCTGGCCATCCTTTTCTTTGTGAGGGGGCCATCTGGTCCCCCTCCCTAGGCTAAATATAGCCCGGGGACCCTATCCCCGGGGTCTGGCCTCTCCTTTTATTTCTTTAATTAATGCACAGGGGAGGGGGGCCATGTGGCCCACCTCCCGGGCCGCTCCTAGCCCCAGGGACTCCATCCCCAGCGGCTGGTCCTCTCCTTTGGGGACCGTGAGGGGGTCCCTAATCCAGCCACGGTCCCACCGACTCCCCATGTCCTACGGGAGCCGGCATTGCTTTTCCATAAGGGGAGCTGCTAACGTGCAGCCCCCTTGTGAAGAAGTTATCTGCTTTGCTACATTGAAGCGAGAGCAGGTTTCCCTGCAGAAGCCCTGGAGGGTAACGGTCCCCAGCTTATCATTGGCTCCATGAAGGGGTCTACGCTGCCCTCCTCACAAGCAATGCACATCCCCGGGGGTGGTGTTTTCCGGGCATGTGGGGGGGCTTAAGCTCAACCCCACACAGGAATATATTTTTTTAAAAGCCCGGTGGGTGGTAGTCCCCTGTGAATTAATGATTGAAAGCCCCGGGGAGATGGTCCCTGGGGCTGGGGGGCCTTAGAAGCCCCCCACAGATTAATAAAGAAGCCCCGGTGGGGTGGCGGTCCCTAGAGCTGCGGAGAGCCATATGCCCCCTGCAAATATTTTTTTAAAGCCCCAGGGGGTGGTGGTACCTGGGGCAATGTGGGAGGATTGGGGCCCCCCCAAACATTTTGTAACTGCCCTTGGGACCTGGCCCACCTGGGGCTTAAATTAAATGAAACGTTTTGTGTTTTCACGTCCGGATCCATGGATCAAGCGCACCTCCCAATATTTTTTTAAAAAAAATGCTTTTTTTGGCCATGGGGGTCCTTGTGGGACCCCCTGAGCAGGCCTAGGGGGTCAGGGTGTTTCTACCCTGCCTCCTTTTCTTGTTTTGCACCTTTGTTTTTCTCTTTTCTTGTGCCTCGGTTCTACCGATATATATAAAATATATGTATATATATATATATATATATATATGTGTGTGTATATATATATATATATATATATATATATATATATATAAATATATATATATATATATATATATATATATATATATATAAATTCTCCATTACCACTTTGTTCAAGCGCTGCACTCGTAGGCGGGTGCTGGTTGCGGTAGTGGAAAACCGCTAATTATTTACGCTCCAGTCCTCCAATTTTATCGAAGAAATCACCACACTCATGGGGGGGCTCATCCAAACTTTTATTCGGCCGTCAAAGTTTCTCTGGCTGCCAAATAAAAGTTTGGATGAGCCCCCTCCCCGTGAGTGCAGTGATTTCTTCGATAAAATTGGAGGACTGGAGCATATATATATATATATATATATATGTAGTAGGTAGTTATAGTTAGGACCTAGTTTCCATAGGAAATCCAAAACATTCTATTTTGAATAACTTTGGCGCTGGTGGAGGAATCTTCGTGAATTTCTCCAAGAAATGGCCTGCTTGGTTCCGCTCCTTCCCTGAAAGTTTGGGGGTGTTTGGTCAAGCGGGGGCCAACGGAAAAGGGGGGTCCCAAAACGTGTTTTCCCCATGCAATTTTTCATAGGGACCTTTAGCCAGGGCTATAGCCCGAACGGCTGAACGGAATTACACAAAATTTGGCAGAGAGTTAGAGTTCTGTTTGCAGATTGTGCTTTTTGTTAAATGGTGTAAATCCGTTCAGTAGTTCCTGAGAAAATTGCAAGTTAAATCATAGCGATATCTAGAGACAGAGTTCAGCACGCAAATCTGTTCAATTATGAGCGCAAGCTGCATGTTCATTGGCTGTGAGCTGTCTGTCAACACTCGAAACCAAGAAGTGTTGGTGGCCATGTTGTGCCTCGCTAGAACAGAGTCACAAGAAAACAGTAAAACAAAGTTGAGAAATAAGGGAAGGGGGTAGGGTGGAGACATTCTGACCCTCTATGCTTGCTCAGGGGGTCGTACATGGATGTTTTGGCCCTTTTTTAAAATAAAAAATGGCGGGGTACTCGTGCAGTAGTTGTACGCAGTGGAAAAGTTGAAAAAAAAGTAGAAGTCCGTTTTATTTATTAGGTCCCGGGGGGAAATTACGGGGGCAATTTTTCTGCATAATGGGGGCTTGTAAGGTGCCCGAGCACTGGGGAACGGAACTCCTCTGGTTTTATTTGGAAGATTGCGGGGGAGGGCGTTACGGTCGTACTCCCCACAGTCTCGGTGAGCGGCACCCCTCGGGTCTTTTAAAAAAAACAAATATGTTTTGAGGTCTCTCTCTCTCTCCCCATACACATCGCGGGGAACGCCAAATTTCTGGGGCAGTGATATGTAAAATGACCGGGTGTGGAGTTTTTTTATTAATGTTGGGAGGGTGGGCTTGATAATACATCCTTGTTAATTCCCATAGAAGCCTATGTTCTGGTGTTAACATAGGCTTCTATGGGAAATAACAAGGCCGTATTATGAAGGTCATTATCGCCGTTTTATCAGCAGTTTCCTGCCAATAAAACAGCGATAATTTTAACACCGGTCCTTGAAAATATGCACCTAAATTTAGTGGTAAAAAAAGAGCAATGTTATCCATAATTATCAACAAAAGGCGATACATTATCGCCGCTTTATCGGCAGTTTCCTGTCGATAAAAGCGGCGATAATGTATCGCCTTTTGTTGATGATATGCTCGTTCATTTCTTGGATAGTATGTAAAGGTTTCCTTTTTTGTTGGTGTAGCAGTGGTACTCTCTTCGCATGCTCAACGTCGTTTCGAAGCCCACGTTTTCTTTTTCTTCAAGTTCAACAAGTTAGTAAATCTGTCGCTTTCTTTTTCTGGTTCGTGTGTGTCATCCGCTGCTGTACTTTTGTACAGTATTAATAGTCATATTCTATGGGAAATAACAAGGCTGTATTATGAAGCTCATTATCACTGTTTTATCTGCAGTTTCCTGCCAATAAAACGGAGATAATTTGAACACCGGTCTTTGATACTATGCACCTAAGTTTACTGGTCAAAAGAAGAGCAATGAGCCATATTATCACAAAAGAAGATACATTATCGTCGCTTTTATCGGCAGGAAACTGCCGATAAAGCGGCGATAATGGGCTTGATAATATGCCCTTGTGAATAACCATAGGAGCCGAGGTTAACACCAGAACCTGGGCTGCTATGGAAAGTTACAAGGGCCTATTATCAAGCACATTATCACCACTTTATCAGCAGTTTTCTGTCGATAAAAGCGGCAATAATGTATCGCCTTTTGTTGATAATATGCTCCTTCATTTCTATGATAGTATGAAAAGCTTTCCTTTTTTTTGGTGTAGCAGTTGTACTGTCTTTGCATGCTCAGCGTCGTTTCAAAGCCCACGTTTTCTTTTTCTTCAAATTTAACAAGCAAACTTTTCTCTATATCAGTTTGTAAATCTGTCGCTTTCTTTTCCCGGTTCGTGTCATCCGCTGCTGTACTTTTGTACAGTATTAATAGTCATATTGTGTATATATGTATTTGAAAGGTAGTGCCGAGGAGCCAAACGTTGATTACGTACTTCGTCCACCGCCATTTTAGTAGAACTCTGTAGTTTTCAATCCTAGTCTTGACTTTCTTACTATAGTATTTCAACATTATTTTTATTGTGGGCCGTCATACCCCTCCCCCACAAAATAAAAGAAGTATGAAGTTTTTTTTAATTAACTTTTATTGAACAATAAATATAAATGAAACTCAATTATAACTATATTAAAACTGGAAAAATAACTTAAACAATGTTATAAACAAATTGGGAAATGGATTCCAAAAGGTTTCTGATTGTTAATCTGCAAAAGAAAAAAGAAAATTAGAGTTTAGAATTATGTAGAAGTGAGTAAATGAGCTGAAGCATTACGGGCATATTATCAAGTATGGCGAGAAAAAATATCGCAGTTTCAGCGGCAGGAAACTGCAGCTAAAGCGGAAATAATGGGCTTGATAATATGCTGTTGTGAATTCCCATAGCAGTGCAGGTGCTGGTGTTAACCTGGGCTACTATGGGAATTTAAAAGGACATATTATCAAGCTCATTATCGCCGCTTTAGCAGCAGTTTCTTGCCACTGAAACGGCGATAGTTTTATAGCCGTTTTTGATACAATGCCCCTACAAGTTTTGGTAACTCCACGGTTTTACGTGTGCAGTGTGACTCGTACATTCCAGTTCTGTTATAGTGCTGCGTTCAAGTGGTGTCTATATGGAAGTGCCTAGTGCGTTACTGACGCCTGTTATGCTGAATTATTTCTAATGCATTCCTATGAAGGATTTGTAGATCTATGCCTCTGTGCTTACCATTGTATAAACCTTGTGGCCAAACACATTAGAAAGTAGACTTCACAACTTAAGTTCAACAATTCTTCTACACTTCCAAACAGACAGCAGTGTCTACGTTTAAGAGAGAAAGAGAAATGATGTCACAGAGAGTGAGATAGAAAACATTGAAACTCTGATGAGATGTCATCAGTGATGTCATGAGTGATGTCACTGACCATGTCATGAGTGATGTAATATGTGATGTCATCAGCAGTGCATTGCAGGCGCGCAAGTTATAGTTAGCTGAGCAAACTATAACAGAGGAATTTCAAAGGTTTTGTATGAGAGAAATGTTCAGCTAACTATAACGTGTGAAACCTATGGTTTTTTCAATGAATTTGCATGGTTTTTTAAATGCTAATTCCTAACTATAACGTGTGTGAAACCTTTGGTTTCCACTGGGGTTTCTAAAAGTAACATTGGACTGATCCTGGCGGCACCCACAGGGGGAAACGATGGTGATCTACAGGCTCCAGCATGCCCTTAGGCACTCATCCACGGAGGCGGAGCCTAATTACACTTATCAGGGCGTTCCCCATCATGACTGCCATTTCAGCTTGCTGCCCGTGAACAAGAACACTCTGTTGTTCGAAACGCGTAGGGCTTTTTTATTTTGAAGAACTCATCCTGTTGGTCATTGCGCTGCTTAATGTCCTGGATTAAAGGCTTTGTAACTTTCTGCCGTGGCTCCTCTTATGGACGTCTTTTTGTGGTGAATTAAAAGCGGCTGTGTCCGGTCGCGAGGAAGCCCGCTGCTTATCTGAGGCAGATCCAGCGCTTGATAATTCCGAGCGCAGATGAGCAGAAAGGCAGTTTTTGGGACTATAAACGTATGCAGCCTTGTACATATGGAAGTTATCTTCACCCACTGGGGTTTCTAAAAGTAACATTGGACTGATCCTGGCGGCACCCACAGGGGGAAACAATGGTGAACTACAGGCTCCAGCATGCCCTCAGGCACTCATCCACGGAGTCGGAGCCTAATTACACTTATCAGGGCGTTCCCCATCATGACTGCCATTTCAGCTTGCTGCCCGTGACCAAGAACACTCTGTTGTTCGAAACGCGTAGGGCTTTTTTATTTTGAAGAACTCATCCTGTTGGTCATTGCGCTGCTTAATGTCCTGGATTAAAGGCTTTGTAACTTTCTGCCGTAGCTCCTCTTATGGACGTCTTTTTGTGGTGAATATATATATATATATATATATATATATATATATATATATATATATTACCTAGTGACCGCCAGTAGATAATATATGCAGATATATATATATATATATATATATATATATATATATATATATATATATATATATATATATATATATATATATATATATATATATATATATATATATATATATATATATATATATATATAACACAAGAACGGCGTTCCTCACGAGCACTCGGGCAGCTAGGTGTACAGACCACAATCCACAACAAGGTCCAAACAAGGGAGATTTATTCCATCATAAATCCTTTACGTGACGCGTTTTGCACTCCACGGAGTGCTTGATCACACAAATTGCATATATATATATATGCACGCAAATTTGCCACAATAACTGAAGCAGCCGCCTCAGCCCTGGAATCAAAAATGACAATAGAACAGACCCAACGATAAGTGCTTAATCGAGGTGATTTATTTTTGCCAGCAAGCCTGCCGCCGCCATTGCGCGTTTCGCCTTTTACAAAGCTTGATCACATGGCGAGTTGCTGAGAGCCAATGCCGATATTTAAAGTGCAAATGCGTGCGCAATTTTCAAAATGGGTAACAACAACATGGAAAAAATACTTCATTCACATGTGTTTACATCAGAAGGCATTTTCGCAATACAATGTTGGATGCACATGCGACCAAAATATAAAATATATAAATACGTATTTAAACATTTTAAAACTCTGATATTCATCTCTGTATAAATACAGGTAAGACAATGGGTAGGGATGATAAAATATCACATCCTATTAAATCATACGATTTTTTTGATCTCATTGCTCATTTCATATCCACGAATGTACAATGAACATTGTAAACAATCAAGCCCCAGTGGGCTAAGACCCTCAGAAAATTGCTGTCATTTATCAGTCGTTTTCTTTCAATCGGCAATTAAAGAAGTGCAAAATTAAATTTTTTCTAAAGGGCTGGTGCAAATGCTAATTAAAATAAACAAAACTTTTTTCAAAAAATAGAGCTGATGATAGATCCCACAGATACCACTCCGGGGTTGCCCTCTTTACTACCAAGCTCTTTGAATCAAAATATGAGGTAGAGCCAGCAACTAAATATTGAGAAAGAATTCATCAAATATAAACAAATACCATATTGAAAGTGCAAACTAACAATCAAGAATCCCAATTCCCTGGATCCAGCAATATCATGTGCTGTAATGAATCAACCTATGGAATGTTCCCGACTACATTGTAAGTACATCCCTACATTGTTGAGAACCTTGCAGGAACATCCAACTAGAAATCAATGCAGATGAGGTCTAAAAAGTAGCAAATCGTAAACAATTCACAAACAGGTATATAGATCCTCTGTTGCATTCAGCCCACAAGGTTGCTTACTGTCTAACTCCAGGATGTATCTCGTTTCGAGAAGACGAAGCCTCGCATCCTGATTTCCACCTCTCTTCATTGGCCAAACTGAATCAATTGCATAATAAGACAGATGCATGGGATTGGAACTATGCTCATGTTCAAAATGCCTAGCCACAGGGTAGGCCTGATCTTTGTTGTTTATAGCTCTAATGTGCTGGAGCACGCGCTTGTGGACCGGCAGGCGGGTGCTACCCACATACCTGAGTCCACAAGTGCACTCCAGCACATAGACCGCATAGTCTGTTTTACAGTTCAGGCGTTTGGTAATTTCTCTGGGTGTTTGTGAGAATGGGACAACATATTTAGTCTTGTTGACCCCATGTTTACATGCCTTACATTGTGTACATTTCCTGAAGCCGCTGCCTAGGGCCTTCCAAGTGGTCGAGATTTGTGGTTCCAAGGTATTTTTGAACAATGATTTGCCCATAGATTTTGATTTCCTGAAAGTGAGAAGTGGCTTATTCAACACTTTATTGCCAATGATTGGATCCCCCAGTATGAGGTTCCAGTTCTGATTAAATATTTTTCTGATGGCTGAGTGTTGCCGGCTATATGTTACAATCATGCGAGGTCTGATTACTTCCCCAGCCGGGGTTGTATCAACCTCCTTGTTTTTAGGGATTAGTGCATTTTCTCAGGATATAAGCTGCGTTCTTCTCTGGGCAGTGTCAATTATAGCTCTTGAATACCCCCTAGCAAGGAATCTACACTTGCTCGCCTCCTGAGCAAACTCGCATTCCTCATCACTGCTGCAAATCCGCCTGATACGTAACATCTCCCCATAGGGAATGCTCCGTATCAGGTGGCTGGGGTGGTGACTAGCTGCATGCAGGATGGTATTACCCTCAGTGGGCTTTCTGAATAGTTTCGTTTGTATGCGGTTATTTTCAACATAGATTTCCATGTCTAGAAAATTAACAGTCCCTGCATGAATGCATGATGTAAAGCATAGATTTAAACTGTTAACATTTAGCCTGTTGACAAATTGAATTGCTGCCTCCTCCGTCCCTCTCCAAACAAAAAATAAGTAATCTATATATCTTAGGTAGGTGACCACATGCTGTTCCATGATTGAACGCAGATCCCCCGCCAGGACCTGTTCCTCCCACAGCCCCATGTGCAAACATGCGTAGCTGGGGGAGAAACAGGCCCCCATGGCGACACCTCTTATTTGTTGGTAAATTTGATTATTAAACAAGAAGAAATTCTGCTCTAGACACATTTGAACCATGGACAACAGCATCCTGTTATGCACCCCATAATATATAGGACGTTTGTTCAGGAAATGTTCAATCGGCTTGAGACCATCTCGGTGTCCAATAGAGGTATATAACGATGATACATCGAGGGTCATAAGCAAAAAGTCTGGACCCCACACCAACTGTTCTGTTTTACGAATGAAGTCTGTTGAATCTTGAACATAAGACCCCAGTTCTTTGACCCAATCCTGTAAGAAGAAGTTATTGTATTTGGAGACATTCTCCAGGGAGCTGTCAATGGCAGAAATTACTGGGCACCCAGGTGGTTTGTTACAGTCCTTGTATACTTTGGGGATTAAATAAAAAATGGTACCACTGGATGCTCTTTCTTCATAAATCGAAATTCATCCTCAGTGATAATTCCCCCACTCCTCCAAGCCTGGAGTTTCGCTATTTGGTCCCCCCATGTTGCTCTCAAGGTGGGCCAATTGCTCTTTCTGTAACAGGAAATGTCATTTAGTTGTTTTTCTGCCTCCTCCAAGTACAACTCACGGGGCCACAGTACAACATTTCCCCCTTTGTCCGCCTGTCGCACCAATATGTTGTTGTCCCCGCTCATTTTTTTGACCAGTTGAATATAGCTCCAATTTTGTTTGGTGATTTTGTGACATCTACTGTTGGTAGCAATATATAGATGTTTAAGCTCCTTCATCACCAAGTCATGATAAACGTCAATGTTATCATGAAGCATTATCGGTTGGAACGTGGACTTGGGTTTGAAAGACGTTAAACCTGCAGCTGCATTGTCTCTCTCTAGATTTGAATCACCCCCTGGCTGCCAATAGTTTTCTTTTGTAGGGACCATATTTAATTCATGCCGTCTTGGTCCCTCACGGTCAGCAAAGTGGGGCTTCTAACCTCAACAGGATGTTGTTTTTTCGACTGAAGGCTATGAAATTTGTTCAGTTTCAATTTTCAAATAAATCTATAAGTGTCCATTCGTACATCTGCGTAGTTAAAAACACTTAGCGGGCAAAACGACAAACCAGAGACAGTACGGCTTCTTCTTGCCGAGTCAACACTGTCTCTGTTAAATTCATTACAGAGTTGGGGTTTCCGCTTGCGTTGTATTGCGTTTTTGAAATCGGTTCCACCTTCCACTTGGGGGTCCCTTTGATTTGCCCCTGACGACTCCGGCATTTTTTGCGGCGTTGACTCCGCCTGTAGTTACGCCTGGTGTTTGTTTTGTTCGTGAGCGTAATGTGTCTCTCCGGTCCAGACAGAGGCAATTGACCTCCTCCGCCATAGAGAGTTTGGTAAACCCCAAGGTCGGGTCCGTTCTATTTTCACCCTCTGCCTCACTTTCGACGTTAGAGCTAAGGTCAGATCCTGAGATAGAGTTTTCACGTACCCCAGAAGTTTTATTTTGTGCACCCTTGACTCTTGCTTTGACTCCATCGTAACGTCTAGCAAAGGTGAAAATTTGACCGTTTAGGTAATCTAGCCGATCTCTTTCAAATTTGTAAGTCTTTCTTTATTTAATTACCTCCTCTTCCTTATTTAAACGGACCAACATCTCATCACGCAATTTCTTGATTTGTTCATTCATGCCCAATTCAGCAATCTCTTCCTCCAGTTTGTCAATTCCACCCTGTAATTTCATGCGGTCACTTAATGCATATTTTACAAGGATTTTTAATAATTTCGCTGACGATTCCAAGTTGGATTCAGCCCATTCTTTGAGCATAGCAGGGTCGGGATTCTCGTAACTTGGGGCTAAAGTTATTCTGAGCACCCTCGGGACTCTGTTGACTTGAAGATACCGAGTGAGGGACCGATGTTCCCACCACTTTGATTGCTCGGAACCCATTAGCTTTTCCAATTTCTTAAAAAGATCCCGAGTGGTGGGGTTCCCTGTATCCGTTTGCACAGTCTGTGGTATATGACCAGACCCCCCCCCCCCGCCGGGGAGTCCAGAAACATCGTTTCTGCAGCTTCCTCCTTGTTCGCGCAACTTACTTGCGGACATTATGGCACTTTGGGCTGGGAGCATAAATCGCTCCACCTCGATACAGTGCTCGTTGTGTTCCAAATGACTACGTCCCAAACACTCGCACACTTCTTACTGTGCAGCCCGTGGATAGTCTGTTATTGCTCGATCACCTTTGTTAGCGCCAGCCGGCGCTTCCTCCCTCAGATGTCGGCTCCAAAACAGATTAAATGTCGACGGTGCTCGGGGGCCATCGCAGCGTACTCCTCCCGGAGTTCGTAGATCCTCTTCCGGAAACCAGCCGAGGTAGTGCTTCCTGCCGCGTAGCCCAAAGAACAAGAAGGGGTTCTGTTCATACCGTGGAAGCTTCTTCGGTATAACACATGCACGCAAATTCGCCACAAGAACTGAAGCAGCCGCCTCAGCCCTGGAATCAAAAATGACAAAAGAACAGACCCAATGATGAGTGCTTAATCGAGGTGATTTATTTTTGCCAGCAAGCCTGCCGCCGCCATTACGGGTTTCACCTTTTACAAAGCTTGATCACACGGCGAGTTGCTGAGAGCCAATGCTGATATTTAAAGTGCAAATGCGCACGCAATTTTCAAAATGGGTAACAACAACATGGAAAAAATACTTCATTCACATGTGTTTACATCAGAATGCATTTTTGCAATACAATCTTGGATGCACATGCAACCAAAATATAAAGTATATAAATACGTATTTAAACATTTTAAAAATCTGATATTCATCTCTGTATAAATACAGGTAAGACAATGGGTAGGGATGATAAAATATCACATCCTATTAAATCATACGATTTTTTTGATCTCATTGCTCATTTCACATCCACGAATGTACAATGAACATTGTAAACAATATATATATATATATCAGCAGAATTCCGGTAAGCAGAAAGAATTCAGACGAGCCCTTATATATTACCTACTGGCGGTCGCTAGTAGCTAGTTATAGTTAGAACCTAGTTTCCTTAGGGAAAGCATTTTTTGATTTGCCAATAACTTTGGACTTGTTTGACGAATCTTCACAAAATTTTCTAAAAACGAATTGTTCACTCAGGTCAGCTCCTGTTTTGAAAGATTCGGGGTGACTGGTCAAGGGGGGGCTGAGAAAAAGGGGGGTCCCACGGGTGGGCCAGGTCCCAGGGGCAATGCTTATTTATGTAGCGGGGGTCCACAGGGCCCCCACAGCCCCGGGGACCGCCACCTCCCCAGGGCTTAATTGTTTATGCGGGGGCACGCTGCCCCCCTGCAGCCCTGGGGAACGGGGCTTAAAATAAAAAATAATGAAGTGTGGTTGGGCTCCTACTTCCCCCACACTGCCCCAGAGACCACCACCCTTTTTACACCACTCTGCAAACTCGTCTCTTGGTGCACTGCTAGCAGGGAGATGAGGTCCTCTTGTGTCCTGAGGACCTCAGGACACAAGTGGGCTTCATCCTCCGAGCAGCAGTGTGCCAGGAGCCGCATTTGCAGAGTAGTGTATAAAGGGGCATGGCCTCGGACCACCTCTCTGCAATCTAGCTCTGTGGTGCTTACTGGAGGTATCTGGTGGGCTAGTTGGCCCCCAGGGACCCTCAGTTTTCAAATGGAATTCATTCCCCAACTTACAATGCACCAGGGGGCACGTTTGCAGAGTAATGGAGAAAGGAGCTGCATGTCCTGGTATGAGAAATTAGAAATCCTGCTGTGTGGGACTTATTGGAGGTAAAATGTTGACATGGGGGGGCTAACTATCCCTCCTGTTATCTCCAGTAAATCCCACACAGAGGAATTGCTAAAAGTTGTTCAGAGGCCTCCTTCCCTCTGCAAACGGCACTGCTACGTTATAGTTGGAAATTAGCATTTAAAAAATCTTTGAAATTCACTGAAAAAAACACAGTGATGTCACTGAACATGTCATAAGTGATGTATGTGACGTCATTAGCAGTGCATTGCGGGGGCACGAGTTAGAGATAGCTCTACTAACTATAACAGACACATTTCTCTGGTTTTATATGAGTGAAATGTCCAACTAACTATAATGTTCCCAAAACCTATTATTTTGCCATTCAATATATATATATAGATATATCTATATATCTATATCTATATATCTATCTCTATATATCTATATATATAGCTATATATATATATATATATATATATATATATTCACAGAAAAAACCATAGGTTATAGACCATATATAGTTAGGAATTTGCATTTACAAAACCTTGAAAATTCACTGAAAAAACCATAGGTTATAGACCATATATAGTTAGGGATTAGCATTTAAAAAACCTTATTTTATTTGCACAAAACCATTGAAATTCCATATATAGTTAGTTGCACTAACTATATATCGCGGACCCGCAATCCACTGCTAATGATGTCACATATTACATCATTCATGACATGGTCAGTGACATCACTGATGACATCACTGATGACATCTCAAATGACATCCCTGATGACATCACTGATGACATCTCAAATGACATCACTGATGACATCACTGACATCTCATTTGACATTACTGATTACATCACTGATGATATCATTTATGTGATAATACATCTTCAGACTCTAATATAACCTTTGATACACTCAGTGTAAACAGGCACTCACAGACTGTCACACATCCATGGAGTTACTCACACACCTATTCAGTCATGCAAA
This sequence comes from Lissotriton vulgaris, assembly GCF_964263255.1. Taxonomy (NCBI): domain Eukaryota; kingdom Metazoa; phylum Chordata; class Amphibia; order Caudata; family Salamandridae; genus Lissotriton; species Lissotriton vulgaris. Next base: position 2,038,483,489 of record NC_141685.1, on the reverse strand, counting down.
GAATCAATCACATCTCCATTTCCTTAACTATACAGTTATACACACCTTACTTATTCAAACATATACTAACACATATTTACTCTCTTATACAATCCTTGATACAAGTTCACAATGATTCATACAGCCACTCTCACATTCACTGGCTCTTATGTTCAGTTATTTATATATGTCAACTCTCACATGGAGTGTGTTTTACATATGTACTTACTTTGACATGTAGAACTGAGATATCCATTCACTCACCAATATACACATGCACACAGTCAACTGTCCATACAGCTGTTTCTACATGCACTTTTGAACCCATACACCTAGGGAATCAACCGCTCACACATCTATGCACAGAGTTATACACCTCCCAGCCACCCACACACACACTCAGTCTCCCATAAAATACTTGGGCAACCATTCAATAACCCATATAGTTACTGATATAGCTACTGATTTAAACATGCAGCAGTTTACAGAAGAACATAAATATTGATTGCCAAATTAAGACACTTTAATCACTAACCCATGCACTCAGTGAGACACATTTAATCATTCTCTCATACAGTCAGTCATGCACCTACTAAATCCTTCATCCAGACACTTATACATCCACTCATTCTTCAATATGTAAGACCTATTTTAACTTTACAGAAACATACAGTCACTGGGTGTTGTCATCAGTGATGTCATCAGTGATGTCATTTGAGATGTCATCAGTGATGTCATCAGTGATGTCACTGACCATGTCATGAATGATGTAATATGTGACATCATTAGCAGTGGATTGCGGGTCCGCGATATATAGTTAGTGCAACTAACTATATATGGAATTTCAATGGTTTTGTGCAAATAAAATAAGGTTTTTTAAATGCTAATCCCTAACTATATATGGTCTATAACCTATGGTTTTTTCAGTGAATTTTCAAGGTTTTGTAAATGCAAATTCCTAACTATATATGGTCTATAACCTATGGTTTTTTCTGTGAATTTCATTGGTTTTTTAAAAGCTAATATCTATAGCTGTAAAATATATTCTTTATTAAGTGACGTATCACGTAGCCCGTGAGACGCCTCATGATGCATCGCATAACCGTGACGTATCGTCTCTGCAGCGCAAACCAAACCCAAAACGTAAGCGCGCCAGAACACGCTTAAAGATATATATATATTTTTTTAACCTTAATTAGACAAAATCCACACGTGCACATATCACAAACGTTCAAAAAACACAATATGTCGGACTCCCGTTACGCTGCCGGTTAGCTGCCCGGTTAACGTACCAGGAAGCACCTTTACCGCGAAAAATCGCAAATTTTTTTTTTTCACCCCCCAGGGAACTTTAATAGCCTCCTCATCAATCCTAGGGGTTCAGGAGGGGTCTGCCTTACCCCTTTCATTCATTTACACCTTTTTTTTTTCCACCTCTTGTCTCTCGATCCCACAGAGAGACAAGATGGCGGCCGCTCCAGACTGTTTACAATGATAACAGCCAATCAGCTTCTCCTCAGACTCCCGTTACACTGCCGATTAGCTTCCCGGTAGCTGCCCGGTTAGCTGCCCAGTTCGCGTACCAAGACGCGTCTCTACGGCGAAAAAATCGGATTTTTTTGTTTGTTTTTTTTTTGGCCCCACGTGGCTTTATAATATCCCCCTCATCAATCCTAGGGGGTCAGAAGGGGTCTACCTTGCCCTCTTTCCTTCATTTCCCCCTTTGTTTTGGCCTCCTCTTGTCTCTCGATCCTACCGAGAGACAAGATGGCGGCCGCTCCGGACTGTTTACAATATTGACAGCCAATCAGCTACTCCTCAGACTCCCGTTACACTGCCGGTTAGCTTCCCGGTTAGCTGCCCGGTTAGCTGCCCGGTTCGCGTACCAAGACGCGTCTCTACGGCGAAAAAATCGGATTTTTTTTTTTTTTGGGTTACACTGCCGGTTAGCTTCCCGGTTAGCTGCCCGGTTAGCTGCCTGGTTCGCGAACCAAGACGCGTCTCTACGGCGAAAAAATCGGAATTTATTTTTTTTTTTTTTTGGGTTACACTGACGGTTAGCTTCCCGGTTAGCTGCCCGGTTAGCTGCCCGGTTCGCGAACCAAGACGCGTCTCTACGGCGAAAAAATCGGATTTTTTTTTTTTTTTTGGGCCCGGCGTGGCTCTATAATATCCCCCTCATCAATCCTAGGGGGTCAGAAGGGGTCTACCTTGCCCCCTTTCCTTCATTTCCCCCTTTGTTTTGGCCTCCTCTTGTCTCTCGATCCTACCGAGAGACAAGATGGCGGCCGCTCCGGACTGTTTAGAATGTTGACAGACACCGGAGAGCCAATCAGCTTCGCTTCGCAAAGTTCCGATACGCGAAAAGTTCGCGAACCGGAGCGCTGCCCGGAGCGCTGTTACAGATATATATCTTGTTTTAAACGTTAATTTCTCAAAATCCACTGAAGCACATATATTGAGACCTAGCAAAGGCACATCGGGCTAACAGTCCCTACAATTTTGCCAAGTTTCGTGCAAATCCATTCAGCCGTTCGAGCTAAAAGTGAGTCCAACCGCCCTATGGAAAACTCAATGCAAAAAACGCGTTTTGGGACCCCCCTTTTTTCTCAGCCCCCCCTTGACGAAACCCCACCAAATTTTCAGGGGCTGCTCAGAAACAAAATGTGCCATTTTCCTGAAAATTTCAGCCGATTCCGTCCACAAACGCCAAAGTTATTAGGCATAGAATTTTCAAAAGTTCCATAGAGAAAAAATCCTAACTATATATACCTACTGGCTATCGCCAGTAGGTAATATATCTATATATATATATATATATAGATATATATAGATATATATATATATATATATATATATATATTTCCTAACTATAACGTGTGTAAAACCTATGGTTTTTTCAGTGAATATATATATATATATATATATATATATATCTATATATATATATATATATATATATATCTATATATATATATATATATATAGATATATATATATATATATATATATATTCACTGAAAAAACCATAGGTTTTACACACGTTATAGTTAGGAAATAGCATTTGAAAAACCTATGAAATTCACTGAAAAAACCATAGGTTTGACAACAGTTATAGTTAGCTGGAAATTTTACTGACATAAAACCAATGAAATTCCACGTTATAGTTAGTTGGACTCACTATAACTTGCGCGTGTAATGCACTGCTGATGACATTACATATTACATCACTCATGACATGGTCAGTGACATCACTCATGTTGAATTTCATAGGTTTTTTGAATGCTAGTTCCTAAGTATGAAATCACGTTCGTAACTAGATAGTGTCACCGCCTACACGTCCTAAGAAGCGCATGTAAAGTCATGTGACTTGAAAACAACACTTGCAATTGGTTCTTAGTAGTTTCTGTTCTGGAATTTACACGAAGCACTCCACCCACTTTCCTCACAATCTTTTCTACTCTCAAGAGACAACAACGTCGAGCATCTTCTGGAAAACTTTGCTGAAATGGCTGCCCTTCCGCATTCATCTTCCGAATCTGAAGGAAATGAGCGACCACCGTTAAGAAGAAAAAAGGAATCTTTCATTTGGCAATTTTTTACTTATCCTGAAGATCAAAAGAAAGTGAATGCGCCAAAAGTAACCTGCACGATATGCAATTCGGAGCTCTCAAGGGGAAATCCAGATAGAAAATATTCCTTTTCTATACACACCATGCAGCGGCATGTTAAACAAAGGCACCCTGGGCATTATGCAAAAGCATCGACAAGAGCCCTGGCCACGCTATTACCATCAGAGGTGGCCAGCACATCTTCTGGTGGACGACCTGTATCTCCATCGAGAGCTGAGATGGACTTGAGACCATATCTTGCGAAGGGGCATATGAAATGCAACGAGTGTGGAAAAATTCTTTTGTATGGAGAGCAGAACCTCGTTCTTATTAAACTGAAAATTGAAAGTCACAAATGCCCCAAGAAAAGATAAATTTCTTCACTTCATTTTCATAGTATTACATACTGAAAAATGACGTAGCAACTTTAAAAAATCGAAAGCATCATAACACTTGTTTCCAAAAAAAAAAAAAAAAGTTCTTTTCAGAACTAACTCTTTCTACCAAAACGTGCTCCAAGAGCATATTATGAGATGGTTTTTCGCCGCTTTATTTTAGTGCGAGACCGGGTGCGCGCACCCTCCTATCGCGTACAGGACCTGACACTTGCATGTGAAGTCATGTGACTTCAAAACAACACTTCTAATTGGTTCTTGGTAGTTTCTATTCTGGAATTTACACGCAGCACTCCACCCACTTCCATCACTTTCTTTTCTACTCTCAAGAGAGAACAACGTCGAACATCTTCCCGAAGACTTCGCTGCAATGGCTACCGTTCCGCATTCATCTTCCGAATCTGAAGGAAATGAGCGACCACCTTTGAGAAGAAAAAAGGAGGCCACGCTATTACCATCAGAAGTAATCAGCACATCTTCCTGTGGACGACCTGTACCTCCATCGAGTGCTGAAATGGACTTGAAACCATATCTGGCGAACGTGCACATGAAATGCACGAACTGTGGAAAACTTCTTGTATACGGAGAGCAAAGCTTTATTCTAATTAAACACAAAATTGAGAGTCATAAATGCTCCAAGAAAAGTTAAATTTCTTCACTTTATTTGGATAGTATGACATACTGAAAAATGTCGTAGCAACTTTAAGAAATCAAAAGTATCATAACACTTGTTTCCAAAAAAAAAAAGTTCTTTTCAGAACTAACTCTTTCTACCAAAACGTGCTCCAAGAGCATATTATGAGATGGTTTTTCGCCGCTTTCATTTAGTGCGCGTCCGGGTGCGCGTACCCACCTATCGCGTACAGGCGTCGAGACACGCATGTGCCGTCATGTGACTTTAAAACAACACTTCCAATTGGTTCTTACTAGTTTCTATTCTGCAATTTACACTGAACACTCCACCCACTTCCCTGGAAAACCAGTTTATCGAAAAACTTTTAAAGCCTCCTCTTATGAAATATTCGACATCGTTCACATAGCAGAGTAGTAAATAGCACTATATACACTCCGTCCCTTAATTATAAGAGACTTATTGCTATGTGAGAACAACTTTTGTTTTCACGCGATAATGTGAAATGCTGAGCCTGTTACAGAATTTTCTTTCACATATATGTTACTATTCTCCTTCGAGCACTAACACAGTAGAAAATACCACCAATAGCGGTGATATTTTTTACACCGTGAACGGGCGATTTGTATCGCTGAGAGCCCTTACAATTATAAAGTTTTATTTCCTAAGTCTCTGATCTCCAACTGTGCAACGTGGCTCCCCTGTGTCGTAATGATGTCCATAGACAAAAACTACAGGGCCAGCATTATACACATGCACAGAACCACAAAACCACAAGAGCCACCATGTTAATATATATCCTTAATATAATAAACCTCTGAGAATAAATACATATTTCCGTGGCACCCCATAACAGAAATTTGACGTCCTCTGACTCTGCTCCATTACCAAACACCCTAACCCCCCGCCCCCCTCCTTCTTCACTAAACTCCGCACTCCACCCCACCCGGACCCCCTATTACAAACCCCCAACCTACCTTCCCTGCCCAAGCCCACCATGAACCTCAAACCGCCCCTGGAAAACTTATAAGACACAGGATTACTAAAACTCAAAGAATAGGCAACAGGCAGATAATCTAAATAGTACATAAAGGCACATATTTTTTCCATAATACTATTGAAAAACATGTTCTATTTTTTATAAATCTATCATGCATCTGACCCTCTAGAACCGCTTTCAAAACGTGAACTATAAACCTCTACATTTCATTTTCAAACCATACACTTTCAATTACATTTTTTTTTTTTTTACAATTCATGTAATGTTACACACCTTTTCTAAAATACACCAGTCCCTGTTATTTATAAGGATTTATTTTCAGTCTTCATCAGTGACACTTTCTTAACATATAATGAAAATCACTGTAACTTTTTAAACGACAATGCTAACGCGGTAAAAATAACCCTCCATTTGCTTTCCTTTAAGAATGCAGACTATCTACCCCACGCATGCGTTTCTTGATATTTGCATTTGGCAGCGAATACGGACCTTGAATCGGAAGATATGAACAAGAGCTCCATTGTCACATTTAAAACTTAACGTAGCATCTGCTCACACATATATCTTTCACTTAGCTAACATTCACAGAAAACAGCATTGATGTAAAAAAAAAGTGACCTTCAAGAAAAACTACTAAGCAATATTTAAGTGACTAGACTCCTAGAAAATTTATCAAGTCATTCTGCTCCTCTCCACTGCATAGCCGGCGACCTAATTCTGTGGAGTTGCTATACAACCGGCAGTACTGCGCCGTTTCCTTTACCATCTTGGGAAATTCAAAATGGATGTCCCTCCTGCCTTCGCAAACGAGCCGGACCACTTAGAACTATTTCGACAGAGAATACTTCTGTACTACGGCACCTTAGCACTCTCAACTTTGAATACTTCATATCGATTATCATTTCGATATTCGTATTTCACCTGTGTGCAGCCTGTATTTCATTGCCTGAGCTGTGATTTCACGTGGGCCCTGGATTTATGTCTCTGCAATTTGGTACCTCCTGAACCGAATTACAATCACCTCATGAATCCGTTACTTGATCATGAACAGCTTTGTTACAACGGAGGGTTTATGGCCTTTGCAGAGATACAAGGAGTTCTGGGTCATTGGAATATATTCGCAGAGGCGCAAGATTTCCTAACAGAGAGCTACATCGAAAACCCACCGAGCTGCCCAATGTTGGTAAAAGACGCTCCAATAATGACAGATCATGAATGCTCCTTTGATCTTCTCAATTGGATGGCTGACATGTTTTCAGATGATAAAAGTGATTTCCTGTTAGAAGCACTTGCCGCCTACTTTGCCTACACAATGGACGGTTAACTCTTTCCTAACAGAGAACTACATCGAAAACCCACCGAGCTGCCCTGTGATAATAAAAGAGGCTCCGAGTTTAACAGAGCATGAGTACTGCTTTTCTCTTTTCCATTGGATAGCTGACATACTTTCAAATGATAAAAGTGATTTCCTGTTACAAGCAGAACCTACCTATTTTGCCTAAACAATGCTTCAATAACTCTTATATAAGCCATTGACGTCCTCATTTCCTTTTGCTTCCCTATATTCTTCACGTTATTTTCCATATTTTCTTTTGAAGAACAGACCTATTGGCTTTACTAACAGTGGACATTATGATTTCATGCTGGTTAAATTTTGATCTTTTATGTGGACTACATTTGTTTCTTCAGCTACTCGATGTTCAACTTTATTTTTTCTAATCTCAACAATTCTATTGCTTATCTTATCTAAGGTTATTTCAAACGTACTCGATGCAAAACTCGCTAATATATGCTACATGTGCCCTAATTAATGTGTAAATTTTAAACGAGTTTTGTATAACTGTAAACGCCATTTCGCATCTCAACTGCTTATTTCCGCCTCACACGCCTCTACTCCTTTAATTTCCTATAAAATTATGTTTTTAAAATACTTTACAGAAAAATATGTTCTTTCAATAATATTTCCATTATTACTTGTGCTGTATTTCAAATGCAATACTACAACCTTCAAAAGATATCTCAATACAGTAGTTCTCCTCAATAGTGATTCGCGCAGCATCCAACAGATTACATACATGCACCTCTCACCATTTTATCGCTTTTGGCGCCTTTTTTTCCCCTCACACACTGACATAACACAAACTTGATAGTGCTTCGCATGTAGACAGCTGATTGATAAAGTAATGATGTATAACCACTTGCATTTTCATATATCGTTCCCTAACTGAAAGGCCAGAGACCTTCTTCCATTTATTAAAATATGATATACTTCCTTATAAAAGTGTACAATGTTTTTTTCTAACTATATTCATTTTTCTTCAACTATAGCGTTTGTATTTCATGTACTACTGACAATACCAATTACTGTGTTTTTTGCAATTTCTGTACTCATATTACATAATGATTTGCCTTTAAAACAGTACATTTCTAAATAAACATTTCAAATATTCACGGTTTCTCTTTTAATCCATAATCTCAACTGAAATGATTTCATATTGAAAAACTATTCATGGGTTCCACATAACCTTAACTGTAGTCACTGAGGACCTTATTTATGAAGACCTTCCGCCGCCGGTGCCTCATTTTTTAAAATGTGAAACACTGACGCACCGGTGGCGCAAGGCCTTCATAAATAAAGTCCTGAATGTTTTCTTTTCTCGACCTCACTTACTGATACTAGAACCTGCAAGCCAATTACGGCCCGTGAACTCTTTCTTAGTAGGTCGCGCACCGTACAGACAGTTATACCACTGTTAAAAAAAATTTTTTACTGTTACTAAGCACCGCCACAGTTCCGCTTCACTTAAACTTAATCACTGCTCCCACGCTTCTACAGGCCAGACACTATATCGTATTTCTCTCCTTATCACCCTTTCATCTCCACAATAACAAACAGTTCTCCGCCAGCCACCACAGAACAGAGTCAGATGCAGAGGCACCAAAGAGTGAACCCATCACCAACTGCCATCTCCGGCTGTTTCCATGGTAACACCTCATTCTGCACCTTGCTGAAGGCACAGGTCAAAAGTTCATGTCTCAACGTTCTACAGCAAACTAAGAAGACTGTTTTCCCTCCAGAAACACCTGCCAATCCACAACTCTGTTACATGTCTTTTTTTTTCACACCCAATAGTACTTTTCGTTTAACATAAACATTAACATGCAACGTACTGTTCAATCTCCACTTATTACAATCAACCAATCATTTTTATTTTTTTAACCACACCCAGCCTCTTCCTTTTTCTTTATTTAGAATTTCAACTTCTAACTACCATTCCACTTCCAGAACCGATCGGAGGACGACTACAAATCCCTTGAAAATAAAGGTCTGGCTAATAGGACACAGTTATATTCACTGGAGTGAAAAATATGCAGTAAGCAGACGAATTTGCAACCTCGGCTTACCAAATGTACACATAATATGGATTGCCAAAAGAGGATTGAAATGTCACCAATTGATTCCATTGGTGAAAACTTTTATGCATCTCCCAGAACCAGACCTTATAATTGTGCACTGTGGTGGGAACAATCTAGGCACAATCACTGGGGTAGGTCTGGAAATGCTTCTAAAAGACACCTTTCGACAATTGATGACACTTTTTCCTCGATCTGCCTTGGTATATTCCAATATATGCCAAAGACAGAAATGGAATTGGTCCAATCAACATTGTGCACAATTTGAGAAAGCAAGGAGACATGTAAATAAATCTGTTTTTGCGTTCCTCAGAGATTATAGCATGGGTTCTATTTACCACAACAACTTGCGATACCACATGCAAGACGTCTATAGGAGAGACGGTGTTCATTTCACGAATGAGGGAAACAGAATCTTCCTCTGCAACATCAGGCTCTGCATCGGTACTTACTTATAAATGCAGAAAACACTCAATTAACTCAATGGCTCTTTTCAGAGCCACCTTATATCTAAGCACACAAACTTCTAATTTATCTCCATTTTCACACTCTTGTAAATAGGTGTGCGCGACCGGGTGCGCGCACCCCGTATTTTTTTTCGGGAAAAAATTATATCTTTTTGCGTTTAAGGGCCTTACTGCACACCCCGAGAAAAGCTACGCAGCAAAACAATCTCTACCTTCTCCCCTTTCCATGTTTCAACGCTTTGAAATGAACAATATATTTACTCGCAGTGACAAAATGGCGGACAAAACTTTCTGATTTCCTTCGAATCGAACGTTAACAGACGTCACGCAGCAAAAAAAAATTCCGCTCACGCGCTGCCGCTTGAGTGCGCGCACGCGTGCGCGCCTATAGATATATAATTGACTTTAACTTTAATTTTCTCAACAACTACTGAACGGATTTACACCATTCCAAAAAAAGCGTAATCTGCGAACCGGACTCTACAGTTTTGCCAAATTTCTTATAAATCCATTCAGCCGTTCGACCTGTAGCCGAGTCTAAAGGTCCTATGGAAAATAACATGCAGAAAACACGTTTTGGGACCCCCCTTATATCTCAGCCCCCACTTGACCAATCCCCCCCAAACTTTCAGGGAAGGAGCGCAGCGGACCGAGCCATCTTCTTTGAGAAATTCACTAAGATTCTTCAACCAGGGCCAAAGTTATTCCAAATAGAATGTTGAGGATTTCCTATGGAAAACAATCCTAACTATAACTACCTACTGGCGACCGCCAGTAGGTAATATATATATATATATATATATATATATATATATATATATATATAAAATAATAAAATAAAATATATATATATATATATATATATATATATATGTCCGCACCTTGTTTCCACATAAAAAAAGATCATTATTTGTTTCCGTTGATGGCACAGCTGGATTCAAATGTAAGGGACACAAAATATTTTTTGAACAGGATCATGTATGTGGAATGGGATCCCACTTATCAATTAATGGTCCTTGACAACACTAGACGCTACACCTGCGTAAACCATGAGGATGGGGTAAAAGCAGTAAGGTTTTACCTAAAAAAACACCAATTGCGGTATTCTGAACACAACAAAATGTTAATAGAATTTATAGAATTCTGTTTGAGAAAGAACATATTTCTATTTGAGGATCAACATTACAAACAGTTGACTGGTACAGCGATGGGCACCTGCTTCGCCCCCAGCTATACAAACTTGTTCGTTGGCTGGTTGGAGGAGCAGGCGCCCAAAACTTACCAAAGTGGAACTGTGCATGACCAGGTAATAGAGTGGTATCGATATATTGATGACCTGTTCATTGTGTGGCAGGGAACGGTTGATTCGGCTCATGGATATATCGATCTCCTCAACCACAATGAAGCAAATCTGAGATTTTCGGGTACAGTGAGTCCAGTGGCAGTGGACTACCTGGACCTGAGGGTATATGTGGAAGAGGGGACAATACAAACAGCTCTGTACCGTAAATCTTCTGCGGGCAATTCAATACTTTTTGCAACCAGTAGTCACCCCTCTAAACTCGACCAGAGCATTCCTTATGGCAAATTACTTACGTTGAAAAGAAACAGTTCCAAGTAAGGAGAGTTTGAGGCGGCTGCTTCTGAAAGTATAGCCAGGTTTATTGTAAGGGGCTATATTCCAATAGCACTTAAGGCCACATTACAGACAGTGAAAGGCATCCAGAGAAAACAATTGCTACTTAACAAAGAGAAATCCAAAGTAGATAAGGGCAAGATCCGGATGGGAACTCCCTATTCTGCTGAAGCTAACCATTTAAAAATATGCTAAAGAAGAATTGGCATATTCATAAAACAGACATTAGCATTAGTGATGATATTCCTCCATCACCATTGGTGACTTTTAAGAAGGCTAGGTCCCTTCGGGACATGCTAGTGAGAAGTCACTTAGAGAGAATACCACCAAAAGTGAGCACTCTGAAACAAATGATGGGCTTTTATCCCTGCAGTAAATGCAAGGTATGTACCAATAGCAGGAGGGTCCTATCATACACAATTCCACACATAGACAGAATGAGATCAATAAATGCATCACATCTAGTATGCCTATACAGTTTACTGATTTACCTGCCCTTGCGGGCTTTGTTATATAGGCAGTACGGTCCACCAATTAAAAATCAGGATATTGGAGCATATGAGGGCCATTGACAAAATTGATCAAGCGTACCCAGTGGCGTGTCACTTTGCAGAGAAACATAAAAGTGACCGCAATCAGCTACAGTTCTATTGTCTGGATCACGTCCCCTTGAGTGTACGGGGGGGTGATAGAGTCATAAAGTTGTTCAAACTTCATTTGCTCACCAAACATCCACGAGGTTTAAACAGTTTAAACAGTGGAGAGGAATTATCTGTGCACATAGGCTGATGATATGGTGTCTGATAGATATAATTGGTTTACGGAGATGGCAAGCTACAGATCCAGCTGCTTGATTTACTGAAATAAGTGATTGTAAATAGGAATTGTATAGAGGGCGTTGAAGCTGAATCTTGATAATTGAAATGATATATGAAATGAAGAATGTTCTCCCGATGTGTTAATAATGATTGAGAGTTGCAAAGTGTTTACGAAATGTTTAAGGAAAGGACAATAGCCGATCCACGGCTTAATATAATCTGCTATACTTCCTGATAGACAATATTTGATCTCAAAGGGGTTGCTAAGCAGTTGTATTTACAAAATTATAAATTTATAATGAAATACATTTTTATGCTTCAGAAACAATCTGTATACATTGTCGATATGATTATCAGTATGGCATAATGAAATAATCTTGTAATGAAATGTTTCTGTGTATATATGCATTCAGGATTAACCAATTACAAAATGGCGCCCATATTAGCTAGGAAGCGCAAGTCCTTTTCTTATTTTCATTGAAGTAACAATGTTGAAAAACATGGCTGGCAGCTATGACGGAGTTCCACGCTTCGGCGTAGCACCTGGGATCCTTGCTCTTTGCTCCTCCTCCCTCCCACAATGCTGATGGTGGCAGGTAGCTGGCTTTCTTGGAGCTCCCGGCTTCTTCGGTAATCCGGCGTTTTCGGTGCTTTGGAGTGGCGGCGATAGTTCATGGCTAAGGAGGTACGAGACAGTGAAGTGCGGCGATAAATCTTTTCCGGAGCTTGAGCCCGTGCCCAGCCTGAGTACTGCGGACCTGCACCCTGCCGAAAGACCGTAGCTCCTGCTTCTACTACATTGATTCTTAGCATCAGCAGCGGTGGGTGAGTCTTTTCCAGCCACATAACCAGCGCTTGTGGCGGCAGGCTCCGGGTATGACCAGCGGCACTTCTGCTAAAGGCCCCTGAATTCGTAAACTCTGAATAAACTCTGTAAATACTTTTCAATTTAGCTGTTCTTTCGTTGTGATATTGTCAGGCGCTGTGAACCATAGGAAGTGCCGGCTCCTGCAAGTTCGAGTAGAGGCATTCTACCCCCATTGGGGGTCCGGACTACAATATCCAGCATGCTCTGCTTCCCACATTGCTCTTAGTGCCAAGAGTGTTAAAGTGTTAAAGGGGCTTGTAATAACTAAGAAGACCTTTGCAAAAGTTACTGAAAGCTTCGGTATTCTGCAGCAGGATTGACTGCCTCTGGAAAACAATATGGGCAAAGTTCTTAATGCGCTAAATAAGGCGAGAGCCCTTCGACAGCAGGCTAAGGAAGCAGAGAATGCCACTAAGCTAGTGGATAAAGGTGAATGTAAAGAAGATGTTTCCTTTGAAAGCTCAGATGAGTTGGAGGGGTCTCTCACTGAACTGCTTACCCAAACTAGCCCAGGAGGAAATTTGGGGCAAGCAGGTACAGGGAAGGTGAACACTGGCTTGGAGGTATCCCAATTCGCCCAATCTGCTCAAGACGGCCAAAATGAAGTAAAAAAGGCTAAGACGCCTGGTGCACTTAAGGGTCCAAAGCAATTCCCTTTTTTGAGAAAAAACCAAGCATGCATTCCATTAGCAGCCCTGCTCAACCAGTTGCTCTTTCAGCATCAAGCCACCTTCCAGAAATACTGGCTGTCACTGTGTTTTGAGGGAACTGGGACCCAGCGCTAAATGCGGCGGCCAATACTATCTCAATACCCGCTATGACCTCACCTCAAGGCAAAAGAACACCGGTATCTTCAGCTCAAAGAGGAGATGAATTGGCGAATGCAGTAGTGTCACATGAAGGTAATCAACTGACTTCTGGGAATACTATGATTTCTAATACCGGTCATGCAATAATTAGTGCACCATTCTCACCCTCTGCAGACCTCCGAGATGCGTGCCTAACTGACCCATTTAGCCCCATCTTAGATATGAACACCGAGACTGTGGGTGAAATCCAGATGTCAGTAAAAGATATGCTGAATTAATTCTAGATGAGGTGCGGGAGATGAAAAGGTTTCAAAAAGCAGAACTGGCCTCAATTCATCAGCGATTGGAAAAGATTGAGGATTTAGTCTCCACCTTCCCAGTTAGTCTTCAAGAAGCTGAGAGACGAATCTCAAACTTGGAGGCCCAGATGACGGAGACTAAAAAAGATGTTAAAGTGATCTTCAAGACCACACGGGCACTGGAAACAAAACTCGATGATCTGGAAAATTATAACAGAAGATCTAACCTTCGAATAGTGGGGGTTCCGGAAGGAATAGAGGGGTCCAACATGGTGCAGTGGGTTACTTCTTTTTTTTAAACAGAAAGTGATCCCAGAACATGAGGGGGATTTAACGATCACTAGAGCACATCGGGTACCTGCCCAGCCTTTTCCTAATTCCACACTTCCTTGTACAATTTTAGTAAATTTTTCAGATGTCCGGATAAAAGAAACTATTCTATCTAAGGCCATCTAGCAAAGACAGTTCGCAGTGAATGAGACAATTAATTGCCAAATTTTTTCTGATATGTCCGCTGCGGCTGCACGGAGAAGGAAGGAGTTCGTGAAAATTCTTCATCTGTTTAAAGCTAAGGGAGTCCAAGCTATGATTGCCCAGCAGTCTAAGCTGAAAGTGTTGGTTAAGAGCAAATTTTATATGTTATCAGATATAGATGAAGCACAGGATCTGCTAAAGGAAATTTCACATGGTCAGCAGGGCTAGAAATCGTTATGTTAACTACTCTGATCTGAATATCGCTACTAAGTCTAAGAAGTCTTTTTCTGGGGGGGAAGCGGGAAGGCGAAGGGCAAGGGATCTTGGGGGATAAGGGGTGTAACAACAGGACACCCCAATGTTAGGGGTTAGGATTCTGTGGCTGGTGTGGGGGAGGGAAGTAGGGCCACAGGATGGGGGGTTGGAGGGGGTTGGTATCACGGGTGGTGGTAGTGAAAAAAGAAATGAAAAAATGAAGTCCTTGGTGTTATTTTGTTTAATTATTTTGTGGTTGACAGGTTTTTGGCCATTCGTAAAATGCAAAAAGAGAGAGTCGGACGGGCAGAAAATATGCAAATATGCATTTAATTTTGAATGTCTAGTAGGGAGAGTTTGAAAATAATTTCTTTCAATGTTAATGGTTTAAATAATAAGAAAAAAATGTGCGCTATAGAAATGTGGATCAAGAATGAAAATCTCTCTGTAATTCTGCTACAGGAGACACATATCCCGTCTCTAAAACTCGATGAGTTTTCAATGTTTAAAACATGGGCCTCATATCGAGGCTTCGCCTCGTTTACTGAATCTCAGCGAGGGGTTGCGATATTTCTAAATAAGAACATACATGCTGAAATTATACAAAAAGAAGAGGGTGGCTCAGGACGTTGGTACTGGGCTACATGTAGAATCAAAAACAGACAGAGACCCATTACCTTTGTAAGCTTTTATGCACCAGTAGACGATAACTCTAGAGTCTATGAAGATTTGTTTCAATCTTTACTGATGGTGGCAGGAGATATTGTCATTGGAGGGGATTTTAATGTCCTCATGAATTTAAAGTTGGATTCAACTACTCAATCAAGAAAGCAGCTTAAACCTAAATCATTGAAAACCATTCTTAACTATAAAATAACACTGGACCTCTGTGACCCATGGCGTACACAAAACCGTCAAAAAAAGAATATACTTGTTGGTCAGGGAGATTTAAGTCTTCTTCTCTGCTTGATTTTTTTCTTGTTTCTAGACAACTTAATTTGCGTCACCAGAGGACTCTGCACAATGGGTTCTCTGATCACGCAATGTTAGTCATTGAGTTCGTCTTAGGGAAAAATTTAAAAATTCCCAAACGTTGGGTGTTTAATAAAACATATCTGAATGATGAAACATGGGTAGCATCATTAAAATCAGAGATTAGAGATTTTGTCTCCCGTAATATTGAAACAGCCCCACTTAATATTGCCTGGGATTCCTGAAAGGCTTTTATTCATGGTATAGTTACAGGGATAGATGCCGTACTGACTGCCGCAAGGTCCATCAAGAATTCGCTGGAACAAACAATACAGGCTTTAAGCGACTTAAGGTAGCTGAACCCCTCCCGTAGTATTCAAAATCAATAAAATGAAGCAAAACGGGAATTCATTGCAAATTTCTATGCTCGGAGCGAGGAGATTTTTCGTAGTCAATCCCAGAAAATATATGAAGAGAGCAACTTTACGGGATGTTTTTAGCCTGGCAGGTTAGAGAACAAGCTGCCGCAAATTTGATCCGAGGTTTAAAGTGCCCAGTGACTCATATTGATACAGTAGATTTGGCTGGGATAGGGAGGATAATGCTTACCCACTACAACAATATTTACAGTCAGCAATGTAAAAAAGACCAGCAAAAGTTAACTGACTTCTTAGAAAATAACCCATTTCCTTCTCTCCCCCAAACTGAACAATTGATAATGACAAGTCCATTTTGTATGGAAGAAATAGAATTGGTAGTGAAGGACCTCCCAAATGGAAAGGCCTGCTGACGTTTTAAAAGTTTTTTTGTGTGCCTTTTCTGATATTTGTTTGCAATTATTAAATTCTATGTTGGAAGGAGGACCAATACCAGACTCCTTTCGGGAAGGAACTGTGGTGAGCTTTTTGAAGAAGGGGAAAGACGCTAAAGATTCAAACTCGTATCGACCCATTACCTTATTAAATTCCGACTACAAAATCACTACAAAATTACTATCAATGCATTTTAATCAAATATCAACAGATTTGATCCATCCTGATCAGAATGGTTTCATTGCAAGCAGGCACCTGATAACGAATACGCATTATTTGATTGAAGCTTTAGATTATTTTGAGACACAGGGGATTCCTGCATTAATTTTGTTATTAGATGCTGAAAAAGCTTTTGATTTGGTGGTTTGGGAGACACTTTTTATTATTTTGCAGTATTTTGGTATTCCTGATAAAATCATAAACCTAATCCGGAATCTCTATACTGGAGCCAAAGCCAATGTCATCATAAATACGGTAATGGTTGGGTCAGTTTTAGTCAAGTGGGGCACGAGGCAAGGTTGCCAATTATCACCTGTTCTTTTTGCGTTTTTTATTGAACCCTTAGCAGTCGCAATTTGGAACTGCGTGAATATTCTCCCTCCGTTCCTTTTATGGCTAAGATCAAGGCTTACGCTGATGATATTATGTTGTTAATTAAACCTGAATTACAATCACAAGTACGAGTACTCCAGATTTGTTAGGAATTTGAGGCTTTGGGGGGATATGGGATCAATAAAAAGAAAACGGAAACTCTGGTATGTGGAGGCAGAGACCCAGAATTGCGTCCCGATATAAGTTTCTGTATCAATAATAAACCTAAAAGATATCTTGTTTTTTTTTTTCCAGCTTCAGTCAAAGATTTGTATAGACTTAATTTTGATCCCCTTCTTCAAAAGATTTGTATAATGTTTGCACGGTGGAACTCATTGCCATTGTCAATCCTTGGCCGGGTCGCTTTGATAAAAATGTCTGTTCTTCCTTTATTTAAATTCTTGTTTTTTACCATTTCTTGTTTTTTGCCAGGAGTATTTTTTTCGAGGGTAGAATCTCTGTTTTCGGCTTTTGTCTGGGCAAAAAAAACACCCCGAATTGCAATGGCGACTCTTTAGGAGGAATCGGATCAGGGAGGTCTTTCTTTACTCAGCAATTAATATAATGCATATTTCGCACAGTATTTGTCAAGATTTAAAAACCAAACTCAAGGGCATAACGTATTCATAAATTTATTCCTTGATTTAATTTGCCTTGAAATTCAGATACCTCCCCCCTGCAGGTACTCAAATCTCCCAAATTCGTTCGCTATAAGACACTGGTATGGTTTTTTTTATTACGTTGCGCTATGCTTAAAAGATATTCTCTTCCCCGCTTTAATTCAACAACTCTGCTGTCTAGTGCATTTCCGTTTTATAGGGATTAAAGTAGAGTCAGAGATAGTTGAAAATTGGGCAAGGGCAAGATTTATTAAAGTAATCGATTTTTTAAGAAATCGATTGTGGATAACCCCGATAGAGATGGCACGTTTAATTCACGGGAAATTTTTGTTGGTCGGGTCTTATGATTTATAAAATTTTGGGGCAATTAGATCCCACACAGCTCAATCAGCCAACCCAACTGACCAATGACCTTTTTGTGAATGAAGGGTTAAGGAAACCCGGGGATTGGAAGCGCTGTTTAGCGCAGAGTAGGGAGGTGGATTCAATAAAAAAATGGCAGGAACAAGAAAATCATGTATTATCTTTGAATACCTGGAGGACTATTAACAAATTGAATTTTAGTACATTAAGGGGTGCCAATTGGCGTAGAATGTTATTTTTTGGCAAATGGCTATTGTACCGCACACCTGCGGCCATTTCTAAAATGTATGTTAATCATTCATCTAAGTGTTTCAGATGTTTACAACATGCTCCGGCCAACTGGTCCCATGTGATGGTCCACTGCACTAAAATCAGGGTATTCTGGGACAAAACTTTTGTTTTCTTACAAACCTATTATAAGATTATGATTTCCTTAAATGCAAAATTGATGCTTTATGGTTTTGATCCAGATCTTAAGCTCTCTGACCAGTTGGCCAAATTAGTATATATTGTAATGGCAGTGGCTAGATCTTTGCTATTGCAGAATTGGCGGTCAGAACAGATCCCATCCATGCAGGAATGGTTACAGAAAATGAGGAGAGTCAGGAAAAGCGAACACATTTATGCATTGAGGGTAGGGGGGTAAGAAAATTTGATAAAATTTGGGGATTTTACTTTGATTAATTTGTATGTGGGACATCACAGATGGAAGTAAACTGTAATTGATGATTGTATCTGCAGGCTTGATATGTTATATGATGAATTTTGTTTCTGTATTAATAATTAGTATTGTCACTGAAAAACTTCAAGAAAAAACATGGTATTTCCGATGTGCCAGTAACATCGAAAAAGGCGCTTCCGCCGAAACTCGTCTGTTGTGGGTCACGAAATAAACCTTTGAGTATCACCCCAGGAGTGCGATGTCTTCTTTTTGAAAACTAAAGGAGTGGAGCGAAATATATATATATATATATATATATATATATATATATATATATATATATATATGATTGAAAGGGCTCCCAAAAAGAGTTTCTTCCTCCCAGGAACCCCACAAACGACTCGCACACCAGGGTCCGTGTTCAAATTGCGTTTATTGGCGACGCGTTTCGACCAAACGGTCTTTTTCGATAGCCAGCCACACATAAACACTATCACCATTTTATACACAAAAACAGTGCTCAAAGTGATAAAGGAAACTGAGGTAGGACTACATTTCTAGCCAAGACTACATTTCATGTGAACTACAAATGAGGTAGAAGACAGACTTTAAAGAAACACGGTCTCAGACAGATTACAAAACTGTAATCAGAAGTTTTAAAATAAACCCAAATTATAATTCTACATAAAATAAATCAAATATATGGACATAATTCATATACTTTTCATATTATCACATTCAAATATGCGCAGTCCAAGTAAGTCTATGTTTTCACATGGTAATGGAATTGAGTTATACATAAAGGCCAAGTGGCCTATAATTCTTAAACTGTCTAGAGACCAAATGTTACTGTCACAATTGTCTGTCCTGTCTGAATCGACCCCAAATTAGGTTGGTCAGGGATGGAAAGTGGGTCACGGGTCACGGCCAAGTGGCCAATTCATTTTTATTAAAGATGAGTAGTTCAGTTGTAGTCTAGAGAAGTAAAACTACGTGTCCCCTAAGAAGGGGGGTCTCTCCCAGATCAATGATGGACTGCTCCAATGTCATGGAGGAGCCCCTCCAAAAGGAAAATGAATTTGAAGAAAAATTAAGGGTGAAAGGTTGCCAAAATTCTTCTTTCAGCCCCGTGAACTATACAAAACGTGAACCCTGTGCTGCCATGAGGTTTGCCTAGCCAGACAAACCGTGATCAGACAGTTTGGTGTGATTGTGACAAAAAAAATTGTGGAATTAGGGATGTGCCTATAAAAGAATCAGGAAAGTTCATTTTGTTCTAATAGCGGTGCAATATTGCCCCCGTGTCAGCCAGAGAGTGGTTTTGGCATTGGCGTTAGTTATGGTCTTTAAGTCTGAGCTTGAATGTGATGTTAAAACTAGCTAGCCTGCATCAGAGAGGGCCCTCTCTGGGCAGGGTTCGTGTGAGGGAGGGGAAATTGCAAACACAGAAGCCCAGGTAGGGGGATCCGGGCAAGGGCACTGAGTGGGACAGTAGTGGAACAGGTGCAGTATAAAGGCAGATCTTCCGGCTCAACATAAGGTTCTTAGCCAATGTGCACGTACAGTTCCTCATCCTCGTTCAAACCAAAAGGGTTTCTCGAATCCAGACGGATGATATACCGGGATTCCAGGACACGCAGTTGTTTAAGACGGTTACCCCCTCTGGGATTCGCTGGAACCCTGTCAATACTAACAAAGGAAAATTGGTTAACATCACTGTTGTGGAAACGCAACCAATGGCTTGCAGTAGCATAAGACATATCAACATTCTTGATGGCTCTCATGTGTTCAAGAATTCGCTTTTTTATCGGGAAGATGGTACTCCCAATGTAGAACTTTGCACATGGACACACAATTACATACACACAATGGTCAGTGTTACAGTTCATGAATTTCCCAATGTTCTCGCTTTTTCCAGTAGGGAGGGGATAAGACTTTACATTTTTACTGGTAGCACAGGCCTTACACTTGCCACACTTGTAAAAACCCTTCTGTTCTTTTAGCCAATTCTTCTTTTTCACTGGACCCTCAAAATAGCTCTTAACTAGCATGTCTTTAAGAGAACGTGCCTTTCTATAGGTAACCTGGGGTGAACTGTTGATCAATTTCCCTATTGTGGGGTCACTTTTGACAATGTGCCAATGTTTTTTCAAGATTTCTCTTACTCTGCCTGCCTCCACACTATATGTCGTTATCATCCTGACATTACTTGATCCCAGGTTACTGGGGTGTTTAGATATTTTCTTGCTCAGTAGTGTCTCCCTCTTTCTGGCTTTCGCTTTCTCCCTGGCTATCATCAATACCTGGTCCGAGTACCCCCTGACTCTGAATCTCTGGGTCGTTGTATTTTGTTCTCTTTCATAGCTGTCATTGGAGCTACAGTTTCGTTTGGCTCTCAGAAATTCTCCATATGGAATACTGTCCTTCAGGCTGCTGGGGTGATGACTTTTTGCATGTAAAATGCTGTTCCCAGAGGTGGGTTTCCTGTACAAGTTAGTTTCAATCATCCCTTCCACTATTCTGACTGTGATATCCAAAAAATCCATTTCTAAGGGATCTACCTTACTCGTGAATTTTAGATTCACATCATTCTTGTTGTTATTAAGAAGGAATTTGTTCAGATCAGATCTTGTACCATCCCAGATCAGAAAGATGTCGTTGATGTACCTAGTATAAAATACAATATGGCGGGTAACATCAACATTTTCCTCAGACCAAAGGATCTGCTCTTCCCACCATCCCATCAGCATGCAGGCAAAACTTGGAGCAAAGCAACTCCCCATAGCAGTCCCAACTTCTTGCTTGGACCAGTTGTTCTCAAACAGGAAGAAATTATTCATGAGGCAGAATTCCAGCATTTCTAGTAACATTTCCGTCTGTTCTAGGTAGAAGATCGACCGGTCTCTCATAAAGTGTCTGCATGCTCCCAGACCATCCGCGTGTTTAATACACGTGTACAGAGAGACTACGTCAATCGTAACCATACAGAAACTGTCCTCCCATCTGATGCCCTCAATCTTGGAAATAAAATCAGCGCTGTCTCTACAATACGAAGGAAGGTTCAAAACATACGGGAAAAGAAAAGTGTCCAGAAAAATAGAGGTGCTTTCTAGGAGGCTGTCATTGGCCGATACAATAGGTCTCCCAGGTGGGTTGGTCTTGTCCTTGTGGACTTTGGGCAACATATAGAAACATGGGGAGACCGGATGCTGTATACACAAGAATCTAAACTCTGATTCAGCTAATAGGTTCTTACCTCTCCAGTTTTTTAGTTTGTCATGATAAGTAGAGATACTCGCCAAATACTCTTCACTGTTTGCTCTTCTATAGTTGCCTGATAGTTCCAGCTGTTTCCTAGCTTCCTGTCTGTACAAATTGACATTCCACAAGACAACATTACCACCCTTATCCGAGGGTTTGATTATAAAGCCTGGGTCATCGTTAAGAGTTCTAAGAGCTTCCCTTTGTTCTGGTGTCAGATTGTGGGCGTGTTTATTTTTACTCTTTTCCCACAGCACAAGAAGATCCCTATTGACTATCTCATGAAATGTCTCTAGATTGTCATGGGGAGTAATAGGATTAAAAGTGGATTTTGGTCTATGACAAGTCACACTACGTCCTCCTAGTGTCAATCCCATCCTGTTCAATATCTCCACATCATCCAAGCCATTCACATCTTCTCCACACAATTCAAATGCACTCGCTAGGCTGTCAACATCCTGTATCTGTAAGACATTGGACACCTGTGTATTCCAGACCATATCATTGCTCCTTTGTTCTAGTGCACGTTTTTTCTTTAGTACAAACATTTTCATCAGTTTCAATTTCCGGACAAACAAAAAAACATCAATCCTGGTTTGGCTATAATCGAGGTTGGCTGTCAGGCAGAAAGTCTAGCCCATCTCCAAAACCGATTTCTCAGCCTTAGTCAGAATGTGGGAGGAAATGTTAACAATGGTCAAATTGGGCTCACCCATCATTGTTGCTTGTTCTGTCGTTGTGTCTTCCCATACGACATTGCTCCTCTTGTGTTGCTTCCCCCCGCGCCTTGTGGTTTTCCTCTTGCGTTTCCGCCTCTTCCTCTTCCGTATGTTCGATTTGGTGGTCCTGCTCTTAATGTCATTGTGGACTGTAAAAAATCATATTCTTCCAAGGGTTTAAAAGAAAGAGCACTCCTTCCACTTGTATCCAATATCTCTTCCAGATCCGAATAGGTTTCCGAGCCGGATTCAGAAACCGTGACATTGCGTTGTTGCCCTGCTAGTTGTTTAAACTGTTTTATTGCCACATCGTATTTCTTTCCAAATGTAAGAATCCGGCCACTGGCATAATCTTGTTTGTCTCTTAGAAACTTGGTCCTCTTCTTCTGCTTAATCTCATCCTTGTATTTCTCAAGCCTCTTTTCCATTTGCTCAATGGCTTTAGTTATTTCTTCCTTGGCATCATGTTTATCCAACTCTGCTTTCAGTTTGGCAATGTCCATGATGACCTGCTCCAATTCCATGCCTGCATATTTTGACAACAGGCCAAGCATGTTCTTGCAGGTCCCTGCCATTAATTCAGACCAATCCGAAATCAGTTTTGGGTGGAGGTTCTGGTATGTGGGGGTAATCATGATTCGAAGACCCCTTGGTACCCTCCCAACCTCTATATAGTTATTCAAAGAGGTTACCTCCCACCGTCTATTGATTTCTTTTTTCAAGAGTTTTTCATATTGAAACAACATCTGTTTTAATGTCTTATCCGGTGGTGTCATTACCGTCTCGTTGGTATTTACTGGCCCTGTGCTTGCAGCTTCAGTCTCACAAAATAGCGATCGTGCCTCATCCACTCTGCCTGCACGGCGACTTGTTATTCTTGCACTTGTGTTGGTACTGTTCGTGTCTGTACTCGTAGTTGTCTCATTCCCCGTAGTGGTTTTGGGGGTTGCAGATGCAGATGCGGCCGCTGCCGCTTTCTGTGTGCCTCTCGTCATGCTGTTGCTTGAGACGTCCCGTTTCTTTGTAGGCACCAATGCTTGTTTCTAACACGGATGGAAACCCTGCCGCGCCGCCTTCCTAGAATGGTAGCGCGGTACCTCTGCCCGATTAATCCTCGTTCAGAACTCCTTCGGTATCACGCGTGCAGTCCAGGTCCACAACCAGGAAGCGATCGGCGCGGTAACCAGCCACTCCCATAGCTCGCCTCCGCAGCCGCACCCCCGGTCACGGTCTCCGGCAGCAACAGTTGATTTACCTCAGTTCAGGTCAGGCGGTCGGTGCAAGTTTATGGCCAAAAGCCGGTTCGCAGGAAAGGGTTCCCGACTTCTCTCGCTCTCGTCCTCTCGAGGTTGGTGCAAGCCCCGGGTGTCGGAAACCCGGAAGTATGATTGAAAGGGCTCCCAAACAGAGTTTCTTCCTCCCAGGAACCACACAAACGACTCGCACACCAGGGTCCGTGTTCAAATTGCGTTTATTGGCGACGCGTTTTGACCAAACAGTCTTTTTCGATAGCCAGCCACACATAAACACAATCACCATTTTATACACAAAAACAGTGCTCAAAGTGATAAAGGAAACTGAGGTAGGACTACATTTCTAGTCAAGACTACATTTCATGTGAACTACAAATGAGGTAGAAGACAGACTTTAAAGAAACACGGTCTCAGACAGATTCCAAAACTGTAATCAGAAGTTTTAAAATATATCTTGCAACAATGAAACCCATAACGTGTAGACGCTGGTGCTCTTTGATGGGGTGGTGTGTTCCAACGGGCAGGGTCACGCCGATAAAATTCAAAGTAGTGTTTTACCTCACGGAAAAAAAAGATGAAATGCACACAATTGTCATTAGAAGTTGTGGCGGTTTTATTCAAAAAGTCTCACCATGCCCAACCCGTTTCGCCTTCACATAAGGCTTGTTCACAGGATGTAATCACAAAAGAAAGAGGGCATCTTTTATTTCAATAGGCACACAGTTACTTCCTGTTTAACATTGCAGTGCATAGTGGTTGTTGTAGTTACACTTAACTTATAACTATAAGTTTATCAGTGAAAAGTGCTCATTTTTTTGTGATTTAAAAACATGTTGTATTTAATCCTTTTGTTAGGCAATGTATGCTCTTTGTCCTTTCATTTCTCGGCAGTTCATGGCTCTCTAGTGAGCTTTTGCTCAGTTGATTATTTTGTCAACCATTTTTGGTAATGGTTCGCGTTCTGTAGCTCTTTTCTATTCCGCATTCTATCTCCAAATTATTCTTCTCTCTGGTGAGTTTTTGTTTGGGAGATATCCAATGTGTTGATTCA
Source organism: Lissotriton vulgaris (assembly GCF_964263255.1). Classification (NCBI taxonomy): domain Eukaryota; kingdom Metazoa; phylum Chordata; class Amphibia; order Caudata; family Salamandridae; genus Lissotriton; species Lissotriton vulgaris. The sequence continues at coordinate 2,038,458,530 of NC_141685.1, read as the reverse complement.
TGAGTAGTGTCTTGGAGGTGTACATAAAGTTCTTCATTTTGATTTAGAACCTAGGATCTAAGGTTCTGAAGGAAAGTATATGTTTCGATTCTCGTTGTCTCAGGATTTTCTTGCGGTCCCATCCTCTCTCTCAGTTATTGGGATTTGTTCTAAAGCCCAGTATTTTAGGGATTCCCACTTGCCATCATGGGGTGTTCCATGTATTTTGCTATGGTGTTTGTGCGATCCTTATGATTTGTGGCTCTGATGTGTTCGAGAATTCGCTTTTTTACTTCAAAGATCGTGCTCCCTATGTACCGCAATGCGCAAGGACACTCTACCATGTAGATTAGAAAATTGCTTTTGCATGTGAGATGTTGTTTATTTTGCCATTTTGTACCTTCTCTGATGTTAACCTCTCGTTTATGCTTTACGATTTTGCACACTTTACAATGTTTGCACGGCCAGAAGCCTTCTCTTTGTAGCCAGGTTGTTACTGGTGCTTGATGAAAATGACTATGGACAATTTTGTCTCCAATGTTTCTCGCTCGGCAATATGTTACGCTTGGATGATCGCCTATTATTGCAGTTAATCAATCAATCAATCAATCAGTGACACTTATAAAGCGCGCTACATACCCGTAGGGTCTCAAGGTTAAGGTCGGATCCAGTCATAGGATACCCCAATGTTTTTTTATGAGTCTTATCAGGCTTTTGTTTTCTGTGCTATACAATGTTATTAGGCTTATTGTCTTATCCAATTCATCAGATTTTTGTTTGTTCTTAAGTAATTCCCCTCGTTGTTGATTTGAGGCTCTTTGTAGACTTTTTTCAATTACTTTCATGGGGAATTTCTGTTTCTGAAACCTGTTGCTTGTCTCTTTACTATCAGCCAGATTCATCAAGCAAATAAATAGCGAATCCTTATTTGCGATTTTTAAGGAATCGCAAATAAGGACTCGCTATTACCTATGCATGATGGCGTTTGCGAAAAAATAAAGATTTGCTAAAAATCGCTAAATACATTAGCAATTCCATGATAAAGAATCGCAAATGTGTAAAACCTGCGATCTCGCAATTTGCGATCTCGCAATTTGCGATCAAGTTATTTGCAAGATCGAAATAGCGAGATCGGAAAAACTACAGAGTCGCATTGGGAGCAGGCTGATGACCTCACAACCAGGAAGTGAATCAGCCCATGCTGCTTCCTGTGCACAGAGGAACTGAGAGGCAGAAGCAGAGTGCTGGGGGAGAGAGCAGAAAATCGAAATTGTTGTTTGCTGACAGGTTAAGACAGCCAAAATGTCCCAAACAGTAACAGAAGAGGGTGCAGTGGCCAGGAAGAGAAAATTAAAGTTCAGTGAGAGAGAACTGGAGAACCTCATTGATGAGGTGACAAACAGCCATGATAAGCTTTTTGGGAAGCTCTCACTGAAAGTACCTGAAGCTGAAAAAAGATGGATTTGGAACAGGATCAAGAACAAAGTAAATGCTGTGGGGGTGACACACCAGAGCATAGATGATTTAACGAAAATATGGTACGGCCTGCGTAGCCGTGCCAAGGAGCGGGTTGCGCAAAGGCTACAGGAGGCTAAGGTGACCAGAGGAGTAACCTCAACAGTACCAGACAACACAGCCCTGGAGGACCTGGTTGAGGGCACTATCCAGCCTGAAGCAGTGGTGGGAGTAACGCAGCTGGATACATCTGGGCGGCCAGTAGCACACAAGGTAAGATGCATGAAAATCAACATATGAATGTACATACTAATTGTGCCCAATCAGTAGTTAGCCACAAAAATCACATAAAATAAATCCAGTCCACATTTCACATAGGGACCCAAATGCATTATGGGACCTGTAGGCTTCAGAACTAAATTGCCAGTCATAATACAACACCATGCACTAAATCAAAAGTGCAAAATCTTTCGGCATCTGTTCAGACATGGCTTTTAACAGCCATCGATTCGTGTCTGCCCAAAACAAAGTTAAAGGGTAAAAATCAGCGTCTGCCTGCCCCCTGGTTCAACGACTCTTTAAAGCTAGAAAAAACTAAATGTAAAAATGCTGAGCATCAGTGGAGAAAGTCCTATTGCATAGAAGCTAAAAAGGAATATAAAATACAATTAACACACAATCAAAAGATGTGTAGTAAAGCTAAAGCCGATTTTGTATGCATTAAAATCACTGCAGCCTTAAATCAATCTAAGACTCTCTTTAAAATAGTTAAAGAGCTTACTGGCTCTAATAACTCACAAACTCCACCTGACCTTAATAAAATACAATGTGATCAACTAGCCACTTTTTTTGTAAGTAAAGTAGATAAAATATACCAGAGCATTGAACAAGAACAGAATGAGCAACACGAAGTTCTCATAGATACTCGAAACTCCTTTCTTAATAGACCAAGTAATCAAGATGATATTCTAGATGACAATGTTTGTGATACTCACACCTTCTTATTAGACAATTGGCCCAGGCTTAATGTCGACAATGTCATCGATCTAATAAATATGATTAAATCAGGTTCACCAAGAGACCCTTTACTATGCTCTATTTTAAAATTACTCAGTAGTAAAGCCATGTCCACTATCACTGATCTCTTAAACATATCCTTACAGGAAGAACATGTGCCAGACGACTAGAAACACGCAATGATACATCCACTGCTAAAAAAAGCTGATGCAGATCCAAATGTGCCTTCTAACTTCCGACCAATTTCCCTTCTCCCTATTTTTCCGAAAATTCTGGAGAAACATGTCAATCGTTGTCTCACAGATTTTATAACCTCACACGACCTACTGCCTTCCCATCAGTCAGGCTTTCGGGCTGGTTTCTCAACTGAGACCACCCTGTTAGGTGTGACAGAGAATATCCGTGCTATGATAGATAAGGGAGAAACAGTGGCACTTGTGCTTCTTGACCTCAGTGCCGCATTTGACACTGTGTCACATGCGGTACTAATAAGGACTCTCCACTCATTAGGCATTTGTGGCGCTGCCTTAAACTGGATTAAATCTCTACTTGAGAATAGAACGTTCCAAGTTTTTTCCCAATCTGCTTGTTCCGAAACCCTTACTTTCAAACATGAGTTCCACAGGGCTCGATTCTAAGTCCGTTACTTTTTAATTTGTGTATGAGTCTGCTTGCAAAATTTTTTGAAGAGACCGGTTTGATGATGTTCTCCTACGCTGATGATTCTCAGCTTCTTTTTTCCCTTTCATCATCAGGAAGTAACAACCCCTCCACTTTAAATCTAGGGCTGGAAAAAATTGCAGGGTGGATGCAAAAAAAGTCCTAAAATTGAACGGTGAAAAAAACGAGTTAATTGTATTGGGGAAAAAAAAGAACTCTGGGGACCCCAACATTGGCCATCTGTAATGGGTACTCCCCCAACTCCAACTGCACAGGCTCGTAATCTAGGCTTTATTGTCCATGACTCGTTGAGTATGCACCAGCAAGCAGTTAAAACACGGGCACCTGCTTTGCCATCCTAAAGTGGCTAAAGAAAATGTGTTGGATGCTACCAGAACACACAAAAAAAACGGTCATCAGTGCCTTAATAACATCAAGGTTAGATTACGCAAATGTGTTATATGTGGGGGCAAATAAAGCTACAGTCCGCAGATTGCAAACTGTGCAGAACGCAGCTGCGAGACTGTTAGGAAAAATTCCTATTTTTTCATCTACCACCAAATTTATACGTGAGCTGCACTGGCTTAAAATAGAGAACAGGATTAAATTTAAGTCCCTATGCTTCATGCATAAGATCTTTACAAAAAAAGCCCCCAAGTATGTACAAAATCTGGTACACTGTGACCATCTATCTAGGACTTTAAGATCTGCAACAGCCAACAAGTTTGTTGTCCCTAAAATAAAACTTTCACGCATGGGCGGCAAATCCTTCGCCTACCTTGGACCCTCACTGTGGAATACCATGCCACAAGCTCTGCGCTCTGAGGTAAACTACATGAAATTGATAAAGGCCTTGAAAACATGGCTATTCAACATCTAAGTCAGTTGTCCGGTCAGCTATTACTGAATCACAGCGCCGGGAAACCCTTTGTTGGGTAGCTGTTTGCGCTATACAAACTAAATAAATAATACAACATTGTAAGCCCAAATGCTACAATAATGCATCAAAGTCAGTGATGAGAGACAGTGAGAGCTGAAATGTAAAGTAATTTAATGTTGCGCAACTTTAGGACACGGAATAATTTTGTACTGTTTCACATCACAGATGCAGCAGAATTAGACACCGATGACAGTGAATGTGGAGACAGCACACAGGTCATTGAAGAGGCTGCCGTGTCAAAACCTGTTACACCACCAACCCAACCCAAGGCACCCCCAAAACGCAGGGCCACAGTCACACCACTGCAGCCAATGGAGACAGATCAGGAACATGAAACTGCTCCAGAGACAAGCCGTCCAAGAGTGATCCCCACAACTACACCTCAAGCACATGTCTGGATGAGTAGGAGACGCAGGCCAAGGACCCTTATCGGGGCACAGGAGGCAGGAACTCCCAATGTGTGGGGTGGCGTGGAGTCACAGATGTTGCGGGTACAGCGCCTGCAAGCGAGGCATATGGGAGCCATTAACCTGCAGATGACAAAAATGAACAAGAACATATCAGTCATGGCTGAGAGTGTGAGGGAACTGACTACAGCAGTTGTGGAGGCAAACAGACAGTCAAACGACACACTGCAGGAGGCAGCTCGTGTGATGCTGGAGGGACACAACACACAGAGGAGGAGGCATCACCAGTTCCTGACGTGCATGGCTGGCTATACCAGGTCTAACAACAAGATATGCAACAGCATTGCACTGCTGTGACGTAGGTCGGTGGAAATGCAAATAGACATGGGCCATTGTTGTGGGGATGTGTCCAAAGCACTTGGCCAAATGACCACTGCCGTTGAACTGATGCATTCTAGTACTGGTGAGCACGGCAATGTTACAGGGGACGAGGGTAGTGAGGCATCCAGCCTTAGCAGCCTCTCTGCACAAGTCAGCACTGTCAGGAGGTGCAGTACCCATAAACCAACACCTCCCGCTGCATCCCGGAGTGATGATGCAGATGCAGGTGAAAGACGTTTGGGTGTGAGAGGGAGGAAACGCTAAACAAAATTAGATTACTGGAATTTACCATGGTGACGTAACCATGTTCAAGACATTCTTTGTGACTGAGTATCAAGTCCTGTGTGTATCTCATTTGTCCTTTAGTGCATGCCGTTAATGTGCTAATGGCCACCAGTTATGTTCAAATAAACACCCCTACCGCTTCACGTGCTAATAAATACATTTCCTGTCCTGAAATTAAGTGTTGTGTTTAATCATTCCATACCTTAGAAATAATGCTGGGTGATGTCTGTACGTTTCCTTTGACCCTCCTCTGAAATGGCCAAATGGGCCCGTTTTGGGTGTGCTGGGAACTGGTTGCCCTCTGTGTCAGATTCCTTTATGGGGATACCTCTCCTTGTTGCTATATTGTGCAACATTGCACATGCAGCCACTATCCTACAGCATGTTTCCGACTGGTACAGCATTGCCCCTCCAGTTTTATGCAGGATGCGGAAGCGACTTTTGAGCAATTCAAATATCCATTCAATGACATTACTTGTCCTGATGTGGGCTGCGTTGTACCTCTGTTGTTGTGGGCTGGCTGGGTTCAAGTATGGAGTCATGATGAAATCCATCACGGCGTATGCACTGTCACCTACAGGGTATTAAGCAAAGTGTTAGTGTCAGGTATGCATTGCCATTTCATACTTCAGTGATGAGTATATGTATTTTATTTACCTAGCAGGTGTCCTTCGCCAAATTCGCCCTTGAGCAGACGTGTGTGAATGCCACTATGTCGAAAGATGTATGTATCATGGGGGCTCCCAGGGTATTGCGCTACAATGTTGGTTATGATGTTTTTCGCATTGCACACTGCTTGAACATTTATGGAGTGATACAATTTGCGGTTACGGAAGATATACTCATTTACTGCTGGGGGACATATGGCTACATGGCTGCAATCTATGCATCCGATCACGTGTGGAAACTTGGCAACTTGGTAGAAGTCGAGTTTAGTTTGGGTCAATTCCTGTTGGGTTGTGGGGAAGGTGATGTGGTTGTGGATCATAGCCATCATGGAGGCCAGGAAGGATTTGAAGAACCGCGAAAGGGAGCTTTGTGATGCCCCTCCGGCTTCTGCCACTACATCCTGGAAACTGCCTGACGCAAGCAGGTGCAGGCAACATAGCACCTGGACATGAGTTGGGATGGCATGGGTCCTAAGTGTCTGGCGCTGCATTAGTGGTTCCAATTCATCTATTAAGTAGTGAATCATTGCAGCATTTAGCCTGTACTTATCATATATTTGATCAGCAGTTTGTCCCAACAAAGTGATGCGTAGGCGGAAGATTCTCTCCTGGATTCTCCTTCTGGCCTGGTCTGCTGCAAGGATCCTCCTCCTCCTCGCAAACACGTAGAGTGCTGCCATTGTGAAAGGCCACTCTGGGCTCATGGGTCACTTTAAATAGCCTTTTGGTGATTTGCAGCTGAGTAGGATTTTTTTTTAACACCTGATTGTGATTCCCCTTAATCTGCACTCGCTAAATAGCGATTTTCGAATAAATCGCAAATTGCGAATTTTCATGCATACTATTGCGATTTTTTTTGCGATTCCTTATTTGCTATTGCATTATTGATTTCTCGCTAATAAGGAATCGCAATATCTCTTTTCCCTATTTTAGCGATTCAGTATTTTGCGAGATTGTAATTTTTGGTCGATGCATAGGAAAATGCTAAAAAGCGCTCGCAAATAGCTATTCGCTATTTTTGCGAGCTATTTTTGGTTTGATGCATCTGGCCCACTGTTTTGTGAATTCAGCTTCGGTTAAGCAATTCTGCCTTAATATTAGAAATCCCCCATATGGGAAGCTCCATTTCAGTGATTGATTATGGAAGATTTCTCTATGTAGTATGGTATTCGTAGATGTTTTTTTACGATGCAATGTTGTCTGTAGGGAATTATTTTCTATATAGATATTTGTGTCTAGGAATGTCACCTGTGTTTTACTGATGTCATACACAAACTTTAATTTTGACGCATTGTTGTTGAGTTTGTCAAAATAGTTTTCAAATTCCTGTTCTGTGCCATCCCAGATGATCAAAAGATCATCTATGAAGCGCAACCATAGAATAATCTTTTGTGGAGACTCATCATTTTCTGTTGTCCATGCCAATTTATGTTCGAACCATCCCATGGTTAAGTTAGCATAATTAGGGGAAAAAGAAAAGCCCATTGCACATCCTTTTTATTTGTTTGTATAGCTGTTTATTAAATAGGAAGATGTTATTTTGAGGCATAGACAGAACACTTTATTTAGCATGATGTTGTGCTCATGAGATTTGCTGTTCCTCTTCCCTAAAAAGTATTTACATGCCTCCATGCCAATTGAGTGTTCTATGTTTGTGTATAACGAAATCACATGCATCGTAATTAGTTTAAAAGTGGGCTGCCATATGATTCCCTCCAATTTTTGTAGGAGATCGATAGTGTCTCTGAGATAAGAGCTAAGGTCTTTTACAAGTGGTGCTAGGAAGTAATCAATGTAGTTAGAGATGGGTTCTAATAATGAACTGTTTGCCGACACAATTGGTCTTCCCGGGGATGTTCTTTGCTTTATGAATTTTGGGCAAACAGTAGAATGTTGCTAGTGTAGGATGTTTTCGGCTTAGATATTTTGTTCTTCTTCGTCTATCAATCCTTGTTCACACCAGATTTGAAGTTTCGCAACGAGGGTTGCTTGAATTTCCATGGTTGGATCGGTTTGTAATTCATTGTAACATTCCAGATCTGTCACTTGTCTCCTAGCCTCCGCTATGTAATATCTTTTGTCAAGGATGATGATATTACCACCCTTGTCTGCTGGTTGTATTTCGTTTGACTTGTCTTGTTGTAGTTTGTTCATGGCTACTCTTTGTTGTTTGGTGAAGTTGTCTTTTGTGTTTGAATTTCTGATCTTATAAAGATCTTCCTTTATGGCTTCGTGAAACAGATCTACCTTGTTACCTGGTGGCAGAATTGGGTTATATTTTGACTTAAGTTTCAGTCCGCTTGCTCCTGCCCCTTTTGGAGGTAGTAACTCTTGTAGATCTATCAATGCTGCAGTTTCTTGTGATGTTGTTACTGCCCCTATTGTTAATAAAGCTTCCAGGCCTTGTACATCTTCTGCTAGAAGAGTGCTGCTCGATGGTGTTGTTCTTGCTGTTTGTTTCAAAGTGGTTTTTTCTGCATGTATCTTTGCAAGCTTGATTTTCCTTGTGTGCTTGATTACATCAATCCTGGTTTGAGCAATATCTATATGAGATGTTGGGCAGAAATGTAAACCTTTTTTGAGGACTTCTTTTTCAATGTCTGTTAAGATCTTTTCAGTGAGACTGATGACGTTCATTCTGTGAGTGTTTTCTGCTTCTATTTCTGCTTCCTCGGTTGTCTCAGGCGTTCTTTGGTCCATGTGTCCTGTCGTTGTTCTTCTCTTGCCTCTCTGCCCTCTTCTTGGCTTCCTCTAGCACCTCTTTGTGTGTTTTTGCTCTGTTGTTCTAGGACAATTCTCATCTCTGTTAAAAAGTTGGTCTAATTCTGATGTCACTTGTGGGGTGCCTTCATTTTTGCTGGCATCTGTGCTGGTAAGGAAATCATAACTCGAAAACTCTTCATTCGTTGTTTCTAGTTGGGCTTTGCCTTTACGCGCTTCGTCCAAAGGTAAAAATCCTCCCTTCTTCAAAATCGATTTTGTCACGTTAAAATTTGTGTTGTTTTCATTGTTTTAATCTATCTTCATGTTTTTCTGATTTTTTAGGATGTCTGATTTAAGTTTTTCCATCTCTACTGATAATTTCATTTTATCGATGTATTCCTCTTGATCTTTTAGTTCCCTTTGTATTTCTTTCAGGGTTTTTTCAAAATGTTTTATTAGGATTAGAATTAGGCCCATGGATGATTCCAACATATACTCTCCCCATTCCTGTAATAGTTCCCCACTTGTGTCCTGGTGGCTTGGCATTAGCATGAGGCGTAAGCCCCTTGGAATTCTTTTAACTTCCACGTATTTCTGCAGTGTTATTAGTTCCCACCACTTGTTAATTTCCTTTTTAGAAAGTCTCTCCCAATACCTAAGTTTATTGTTTGTGTTGCATGTGGCTGTTATTTGTCCTCTTTCTACTCTAGATATTGCTGCAGTTGCGAATAGGTCGGACATTTCCGCATTCCTTTTTGCCTCTCGTTTTTCCTTGGTGAGTTTTTGGCTTTTAACTTGTTTAATAAAACCACCTTGTGTTCAAGTCTCACTCCCTTCAATATGTTCCTGTCACCGATGTTCTTGAGGGCACTAGTTAGACACTATTATTGACTGTAATTATTGCAACTTTCAACTAATTTGTGCAATTTGTTGATGTCTGTGACAGTCTTTTTTAACAATCGGGAGACGATTTTATCTTTTCCTTGTAAAAATCGTTTGGGGCCCCGTTTATCCCTCAATACTACTTTGAATATATATATATATATATTTATATATATATTATATATATATATATATATATATATATATATATATATATATATATATATATATATATATATATATATATATATATATATATAGCAATTGATTCCACTCCTTTCACTTCCGGCTGGTCACGAAAAGAAACAGAGTTACGGACACCAGTATTTCGTGGAACTTCAGTTCTTTATTCGAGCTATGAAACCTTTCGGTTAACAAAGTAACCTTGCTCACATGCGGAAACGCAGTCCACTTACCATTTTCATACCCACAGTGCTCCTGATAGTGCAGTCTCTATGGTCCTCCCATGTTACGTGATGTGAATAGGCATGGAGGACATACTTCTAAAGCGCTATGCTCTGTCTTTGTTTAACAGTGCTATTGTGCGCACATATGTACATTAATCATATAAACATGTAAATGTAGGATTGGTTCAAAAAATTTGCAATTAATATGATAATATTTGTTTTTTAGAAAAAAACATAAAAACATAGGTTAATATCGGCATGAATGCAAGGTAAAAATGATTGGCACATCTCTTACAAATGACTTTTGAATGAAAATTGGGTCTATTGCTGTATTTTCATAATGTATATAGAACAATGCATGACATGATATAAATAAATAAAATCTATTAATAATAAAGTGCCAGATGTAGGTAAATATCATTTACCGATTCTAAAATACCGAATTTTAGCGATTCGGTATTTTAGAATGGATAAATGCTATGTAGCAAAAAATTCGGTAAGTATTACCAAGTCAGTACGTTTCGGTATTTACCGAATCGGTATTTACCGATTCGGTAATTCACATTCATTCCTATGGGCCTGGAGGTCTTCAGTGTTGTTAAGGCCCCTTGGATGTTTGCTATATAGTTCTAGGATCATCTTGGATTCTAGTTGTCTCAATGATTGTTACAGGTTGCCCCTCTTTGGGACATGGGGATTGCTGTGATAACAAAGTATCTTAGGCATTTGAGATCATTGTCATGCACCGCTTTGAAGTGCCTGGCTACAGGGTATGCCATATTGTTTTTGACAACAGCACGTAAGTGTTGTAGAATTCTGACATGCACCTGTAGTTTTGTGCTGCCCATATATCTCAGGCAACAGGTGCATGTCAGAACATATACAGCATACTCCGTTATGCAGTTGTAACTGCCTTTTATCCTGTACTCATTGGAGCTGAAAGGGATCATGTACTTTGTAGTGGGTATACCGAATCCGCATGCTCGGCATGAGGAGCATTTATAGAAAACTTGTCTTGGTTGTAACCAAGTCATCTTTTTGGTAATGGTTTCTGGGTTTTTTCTCACTATTTGCGTTCTCATAGAGATGCCTTTTCTAAAGGTGATGGTAGGGCATTTGGATAGGTCTGGTGCCAAGACTGCATCCGTTAAGACAATTGGCCAATTGCGTTTTATAATGGCCCTAATTTGACGCTCTTGTTGAGTGAATGAGGATGAGTCTGGGTTTGCTAGTTTCCTGTGATTGTTCAGCTTCGGTTTTGAAGGGTTCTAACGGGGAATCTCTAGATCTATTGTAAACTTTTGCTACTGCTTGATTGAGGGTAGATGTTTTATACCCTCTCTCTCTCAAAATCTTTGGAGTGCATACCTAGTGCAACTTTCTTGATCTTCTCTAGTGCTACATATTCTTTTTATTCTTAAAGGCTCTCCACAAGGGAATGCTTTGTACCAGATGTTGTGGGTGTGCACTTGAGGCAAGTATCGTTGAGTTTCCCGCTGTAGCTTTTCTGTGAAGGGTAGTGTTATTGTTTCCTTCATGTATGTAGACCTTAACATCGAGAACGTCCACTTCCTGTTCACTAATGTATGAGGTGAACTTTAAGTTAGCTGAATTATCATTAATGTCTTGTATAAATAAGTTGGCACTTTCTTTACTGCCCTGCCATACAACAAAAACATCATCGATGTATTGGAACCAATGTTTGACCTGTCCAGCGTATTTTTTTAGATGTATTGGCGTTACGATCTGCTCCTCCCACCAGCCTACCATCAAGCAGGCGTAGCTGGGGGAGAAGCAGGATCCCATTGCCACGCCTCTCAATTGTTTGTACATTTGTAACCCAAACATAAAGTAGTTGTTGTTAAGGCACCAGCTGATACATTTGAGTTTTGGTTTTTTGTGCTCATAGCACTCTGCCGGTCTGGTCCCCAAAAAATGTTCTGTTGCATTGAACCCCATATTGTGGTCAATGCAGATGTACAATGACTTTATATCTAGAGTGATGAATTGCATATTTGTATCCCAATTGATGTCTTTGATTTTTATAAGGAAATCTCTGGCATCTTTAACATAGAATGGGAGAGTGTATATATATATTTGTTCTGTGTTCCCCGCGTGGCCTCTCATCTTTTCAGTGGGAAAGGATCTTCAGACATTTTTACTGCAGCAGCAAGTGACTGTGGGTTATAACTGGCAACCGCGCTGCTTGCAGCTTTCATGAAAATCAAGGGATCGATAAAACCCAGCAGTCCGCCAGGATTCTCAGCGTGGAGGAAGCAGGCTGAGGTATTTAATCTCTACGGGCGAAAGGTCTCACATTTGACTGCCCCAGCTTCTGACCTAACCTGGGAGGAGAGGCGCTGCAGACAAGCGGGGACACAGGGCATGCACTGCGATGTTCACTCGTCCTTCAACCATCCCACCTACCTGATTGGGCATGAGACGACATTGATCTCCACTCCTCCACACCGGCTACCCGACATTGCCAGAACTGTTGCATGTTGGGATTTGGAGTCCGCGACATTCAAAACGGACTGTGATTGGCTGTGCAGACTGCATGGGGGAGGGAACTCAGTGCCTTTGAACATTCAACAGGAGGTCACTGGGAAGAAAGTTGTTAAGGGGCAAGGCGCTGAAGAAGGCATGATTGCCGAAATGCATTCGCCGTTCCAGGACCTCTGAAATAAACGGCTGTTTGTTCTGTGTTCCCCGCGTGGCCTCTCATCTTTTCAGTGGGAAAGGATCTTCAGACATTTTTACTGCGCAGCCAGACGCGCAGAAGGGTTGGCCCTGCAGCAGCAAGTGACTGTGGGTTATAACTGGCAACCGTGCTGCTTGCAGCTTTCATGAAAATTGAGGGATCGATAAAACCCGGCAGTCCGCCAGGATTCTCAGCGTGGAGGAAGCAGGCTGAGGTATTTAATCTCTACGTGCGAAAGGTCTCACATTTGACTGCCCCTGCTTCTGACCTAACCTGGGAGGAGAGGCGCTGCAGACAAGCGGGGACACAGGGCATGCACCGCGATGTTCACTCGTCCTTCAACCATCCCACCTACCTGATTGGGCACGAGACGACATTGATCTCCACTCCTCCACACCGGCTACCCGACATTGCCAGAACTGTTGCATGTTGGGATTTGGAGTCCGCGACATTCAAAACGGACTGTGATTGGCTGAGCAGACTGCATGGGGGAGGGAACTCAGTGCCTTTGAACATTCAACAGGAGGTTACTGGGAAGAAAGTTGTTAAGGGGCAAGGCGCTGAAGAAGGCATGATTGCCGAAATGCATTCGCCGTTCCAGGACCTCTGAAATAAACGGCTGTTTGTTCTGTGTTCCCCGCGTGGCCTCTCATCTTTTCAGTGGGAAAGGATCTTCAGACATTTTTACTGCGCAGCCAGACGCGCAGAAGAGTTGGCCCTGCAGCAGCAAGTGACTGTGGGTTATAACTGGCAACCGCGCTGCTTGCAGCTTTCATGAAAATCAAGGGATCGGTAAAACCCAGCAGTCCGCCAGGATTCTCAGCGTGGAGGAAGCAGGCTGAGGTATTTAATCTCTACGGGCGAAAGGTCTTACATTTGACTGCCCCAGCTTCTGACCTAACCTGGGAGGAGAGGCGCTGCAGACAAGCGGGGACACAGGGCATGCACCGCGATGTTCACTTGTCCTTCAACCATCCCACCTACCTGATTGGGCACGAGACGACATTGATCTCCACTCCTCCACACCGGCTACCCGACATTGCCAGAACTGTTGCATGTTGGGATTTGGAGTCCGCGACATTCAAAACGGACTGTGATTGGCTGTGCAGACTGCATGGGGGAGGGAACTCAGTGCCTTTGAACATTCAACAGGAGGTCACTGGGAAGAAAGTTGTTAAGGGGCAAGGCGCTGAAGAAGGCATGATTGCCGAAATCAATTCGCCGTTCCAGGACCTCTGAAATAAACGGCTGTTTGTTCTGTGTTCCCCTCGTGGCCTCTCATCTTTTCAGTGGGAAAGGATCTTCAGACATGTGCATGTGAACAAGGGCTTTCCTAGCCCGAAACGCGTAGTGCCCTCTTGCCTACCGGCTTCTCTGCAAATAAAGATCCTGTGAAGCGCATTTGGTGGTCCGTCTCCTATGTTTCCTCGCCGGTCTGACGCTTGTTTGACCTGGAAGTGGTGTTTGGAGTTTTTGCGGATATATATATATATATATATATATGGCCCAAACAAGATTACATCTTAGAGGCCAAGCGACAACTGTCTGATTCCTTATGTTATAAAGTGTCTAATCAGAAGGAATACCTCCATGCCAAATGTGAACTGCAACAACTACTTTCCCAATGGAAGAGAGAAGGACTAATTTCCGGCGAGGAATACAAATACATGAATATAGAATTTCCCAGAATGCCATCTCTGTATTTGATCCCAAAGGTACACAAAGGGACAACGCCGGTGCCCGGTAGGCCAATTGTTTCCGCCATTGGCAGTATGGGCGAAAACGTTGGTCAATACATAGACTTCTTTCTACAGGATATAGTGAAAAACCTTGTTAGTTATGTGCGTGACACCAGTGACTTCTTGGACAAAATTGCCTGCATAAACTGGGAAGATGATATGTGGTTAATATCATTAGACGTGGAATCATTATACACGAGTATCGACCACAAACATGGCATGCATGCAACCAAGTACTTTTTGGATAAAAGACCCATGGCTTTCTATGAGCACAACAAAGTAATTCTTGGGTTAATCAATTGGTGTCTACATAACAACTTTTTCACCTTTGGCAAAGATATCTATAGGCAAATGAGAGGTGTAGCGATGGGGGCCTGTTTCTCTCCCAGCTACGCATGTCCACACGTGGGCTGGTGGGAGGAGCAGGTCCTCACCGTGACGCACCGGGCCACCATGGAAGATCATGTTGTCTGTTACTTAAGGTATATAGATGACATATTTATGGTGTGGAAAGGTCCTAAGGAGGGAGCCATTGCCTTTATAGACAACATGAATAATAATGCCATGAATCTCAAGTTTTCAGTTAACATCAGCCAATGTAGAATGCAATTTCTGGATGTAGAGATTTACGTTTCTGATATCAAGCTCATGACTACACTCCATAGGAAGGCCACGGCGGGCAATATGACCTTACACGCCGCCAGTATGCACCCGAAACACACTATTGTGGGGATTCCCTATGGAGAAATTCTTAGATTAAAGAGAATCTGTAGTCGCCCCTCTGACTTTGAACGTTTAGAGGAATTGTTGGGGCGATTAAGAGCCAGGGGCTACTCTGAGAAAATTCTGAGGGAAGCGGTTGAAAAATCCAAATACAGATCTAGAGAGAGTCTGTTCCCTTCCCGACAACCTGAGTCAGAAACTAACATTGTACAGGACCCTCTACATGATGGTCCCAGAATGATCACAGCCTTAAGCAGTGAAGACAGGAAATTGAAAGCAATCTTTAAAAAGAATTGGCCAATAGTTTTGAGTGACCATATATTAAATACTAGGTTACCAGCAAATCCCACTATCACCTTTAGACGGGCCAAAAACATGGGATCCGCATTGGATAAGCCGGCCCCGGAATTGAAAGCTAAAACCCCTTGGTTAAAACCTTCGAGGGGTTTTTTCAAATGCTCCAGCTGTCGCGCTTGTAGATTTGGGGAAAATACATCTCAATATTTGACTCCATTCTCTACTGAACCCAGAAAGATCTTAGGCAATTTCAATTGCAAAACTGATTTTGCGGTGTACGTCCTGACATGTACTTGCGGCTTACAATATGTGGGTAGTACCAAGCTGCAGGTACATGTCAGGATTTTGCAGCACTTGCGCGCAATCTTACACAGTGACCCTGCCTACCCGGTGGCACGCCACTTCAAAAGAGTACACAATAAAGATCTCTCGTGCTTGAAGTATTTTGTAATAGGATCTGTGCCACCAATGAAAAGAGGAGGAGATAGGGAGTCACGGTTAAGACAGCTAGAAACCAGGATGATATTGGAGCTTGACACACGTTGGCCCAATGGGTTGAACAATATAGATGAGTTACACCACTTCTTATAATCAGATTGATTTCCTGTCCTTATATATCCTGCGGAAATATACAGACCCTACTCCACTATTTGTCTCCCTCTTAGTTAGGTTCCCTATTTTGAGGTCGAGCATGGGTCTGTACATGTTGGTCGCCAATATAGTAAATATAGTTGCATATCTTTTTCTATTGGTCAACAAAATCTGAAAACATATAGAATCCTTTGATGAGTGGTGTCTGTATATGTATGTGTATGTGTGTATATATGGATTCATTGTATATACATTTATACATATGTGTATATATGAAGTGTTTTGTACTTTTGTAATTTTGTAATTTTCTACTTTTCCATTTCTAGAGAGAGTTTTTTGATACTGTTTTGCTACTGTTTTTCTATTTTTCTACTCTTGTACATATATGATTAGTTGATAAGACAATGGATATGAACTTTGTAAATAAGCATATGTAAATTGGTGTGGGTTGTAAATATGAAATATAGAATTGTATATATATGCCTATGAAATTGAAAGGTGGTTATATACATTGATAATTGATTATCACTAACCCGGGTGTATTCTATTGTTCTAGGATCCTCTTTTAACTATTTATACTATTTATTATTATTAAAGTACGTGAAATATACACATGATAGGATAGGGTAATCAAAACCCATTATTAATTCATCTGTGAATAGATATTTTGCTTATCGTACTAGATATAATGATGGGTATTGCACTTTTGCTGGTTTCGTTTTCTCTTCTCATGCACTTTTTATAAACTTTGCACTTTACCTTATTCACTTAGCACTTTATCATATGACCACTGATACATAAACAGAAAAACTCTTAGGCCTGAATTGTAGATATGAGAACTTTCTGGTTATTCACTATTGTGGAGTGGTTGCATAACTGCTCTTTTAGTAGGGGATACTATCTCTAACAATTACTGGACAGGCTGTGTTTAGATACATGAATGCCATAGGTGGATTTAACCGGTGAGAATCTATGATTTATGTATACCAATATCTGGATTTAACCAGTGATGTTTTTCTGTCCTTTTGGTAAATCACCATCAGGTATACTGACATTGAACAGTGGTAGTATGTTGTTTATTTCTATGAAGTCACATGACTCACTATGTCACTGTGAGGGGATGGTCACATAGTGTAATTAGCATTTATAAAAGCATTGAGTTTGATGTACTTGTTGCAGCGTGAACAAGGGCATACCTTGCCAGAAACGCGTAGCTGCTTTCTGTTGTTCAATAAAAAACAACTCTGCTGATGTGAGGTGGTCCGTCTCCTTCCTGTTTGCTGGTGTGCTGCGTGATTGCTGAAACACCGAGAGATCCAGAGGAGTCACGTGCTGTATATATATATATATATATATATATATATATATATATATATGAAAGGGTGGGCGGACAACTCCGTTTCGCCCAGAGATTGTGCAGAATTTTGCCTGTTCTGCGTTCTGTAAAGTAGGTAGAGCAGGCAAATCTCGGCACACTCGCGGCGAAGCAGAGTTGGCCTCTCACCCGCCATCCACCCGCACTATTAAAACATTTAAAAAATCTATTTAAAAGAGCCAGAAAACTCCTGACCGTATCTGCAGCGTCCCCGGGCTGCCCTCTTCCGCTATTGCGGCTTCTTCATCAAAAGTGTGCTTGTGCATTTCTCGAGAGGAATACGCATGTGCGGGCACCCACACATGCACAGATTTTATGAAGAAGGCACAATAGTGAAAGAGAGCAGACCGGGAACACCACCGATAAGGTCAGGATTTTTCTGGCCCTTTTAAATAGATTTTGAAAATGTTTTAGTAGCGCCGGTGGGAGGCGGGTGGCGCAGAGCTACGTGGAGTGTGCGGAGATTAGTTCTGTCTCCATGGCACTCCGCGTAGCCCCGCTACACCCACTATGCCCAGGGTTAGAGAGAGAGAGAGAGAAAGAGAGAAAGCTAGACAAACTACATAACGGCCAACTGTGTAATATGGGCATGCATTGCTATGGATTGGTTGAGGTGAGGCCATAGGCCAAGTGGTTTATATATATTACCTAAACCCCAAGATGGCAATACATTATGTAGCTTTCACATTGCCTGGTTTACTATTAGATTTTAGTGCTTTCAGAAAGATTTGATGCATTTGATCCTCATTCTCTGTTTCATTTTTAGTATTCTTTGTTTCCATGACATTGCAGATACCTCTCTCAATGTTTTGAGTAATGAGTGTATTGTTGTTGGAGAATAGATGATATCGTATTTAAAATGGATTTACATGCAACAATGTTCATTTTTATAAGTCAAATTTAAAATGAAAGGCAGCATTGTAAGGAAATTAAAAACACATTCGTAATGTGCTTTTTTTTGCAATGCATTGACATCGTAGAGTAACTCTGGCAAGACTGAAAATGGAATAATAAAGTGCATTTTGGGGCAAGTATTTAACTTTGTGTTGTAAGAGTTCTGTTTTTACAGTACTTGCTTGAAGGACTTCTGATTGGGGCCTGTCCATGTGTGGAACTAGCAGTGTATGTCAATGCAGCTTTCAGTGATGCTGTCCTCATGCAGTTTGTGCTGTGTGACGGATTATTGACCACCAAAAGAGTAGCTGCCCATCCAGGCTTTGCTAACTCTCGGAATCTCGTCGAATGCAGTACCCGAAGATCTGAGGCATCGGCCAGGTAAGTATAGTTTTACCAGGTCGAGCAAATAGTGGGCTCCTCTCTTGTTGAGTATTTTACGGCATAAGCATATAGCCTTAAAGTCTATACGCTTCTCCAGAGGGCACCAATGAGGTTCTACCAAAGCTAGAGACACGTGCTTGTCTCTGGAGATTTAAAAGAAGGCGGCAGCCGCGTTTCGCACTCTTTCCAACTTCTGGATTCTGTTTTTGGTCACTCCAATGTATAAGCTGTTGCAATAGTCCAGTCTTGGGACTACAAGAGCCTGTGTAACTGTCTTCTTCGGGGACAAGGGAAGCAAATTGGAAAGGCTTCCAATCATTTTAAGTATGACAAAACATTTTCTAGCCAAGCATGAAATGTGGTCATCAAAAGAAAGATGTGCATCAAACCATATACCAAGGACCTTTACTTACCAGTTCTACCATAGAGGATTTGAAGCATGGTGCATATTCGCCTTCATCCTGGGCAAAAGTGATAATCAACTGTGTGTCATTGGCATTGGACATCATGAAGACATTATGTTTGCCCATTACATCTCCCAGGGGGCATGTATAGATGTTATGCATAGGACTTAGCATAGATTCCTGGGGCATCCACTGGGCCCTGGGAAATACTTTTGAGGCAAATGGCGTCTGGACTACCTGGAAGGTACAATCTTGAAGAAAGGAGACTAGCCACTTAAGAGCAATGTAACACACTCCACACTGATCTGAGAGATTCTGAGGCCAATAGCAGCACCAATTCCGTGCTGTATTGAGCACGGAAACCAGATTGAGACTCATGCAGTAAATTGTTAGCTTTTATAAAATGAGTCAATTGAGTAATGACATGTGTCTCAGCCACTTTGGTGAAGAACGGGAGAAGAAAGATGGGTCTGAAATGTTACGGCAGGGTATAGAGAGGGTTTTTTTAAGGAGAGGTTTAACAATGGCATGCTTCCAGCATTTAGGCAAAGTACTGAAAGCCAAAGAGATGTTAAAGAGGCTATTCAGTCCAGGCAGAAAGGATTCCATGGCTTATTTCAGAATCTATGGGGTGGCAGGGTCCTTAGGAAGCCTGATTTAACCTTGGTGGCCAGCACCCACAGTTGTTCCTGGGAGGGGTGGACGAAACTGGAGAGGCCATCCGCAATGGCTCGCTCTTCCCCCCAGGCTTCCTGGCTGCCAGATTTAGTCACAGATTCCGGAAATGACTGATAAATACCAGACATTTTATCGTAAAAGAATTGGGCAATGGAGCAATAGAGTTACAACTCTCAGGAGAAGGGAAGGCCTTTACGGTGGCCTGATCTAACAAGGTCAGGGATTTGACCATAGAGAATGATTCCCTTGAGGAGTTGTGAGCAGAGTCAATTTTATCAGTGTAGGAGATCCTCTTGGAAGTGCAAATGCTTTTATGGTAAATTATCAAAGCGGCAGGGTAATCCTGTTTACTGATGGCACTCTTAACTTTGCTTCCAAAACACATACAGTAAGGGGGACCCATGGGCAGTTTAATGACCAGCTCTGAATACAAGCCCAACTAACAGTATTCACAACAGAGTATCAGAGGGTCAGTAATGTGACAGGCTAGTTAAAGAAGACAGGACAGGTGTAGTGCTCCCACTGTCCATATGATTACAGGGCAAATGCTCAAAAATGTATATATATACATATAACTCTGGGCCAGATCAAGATCAGTATCTGGTCTCTGGCTCCCATCAGTCACCACTCGGAACCGCCCTTCATCATTTGGGGCCCTGAGGACCAACACTGTACCAGATCTTGGTATATAGACAGAAAGAAAGGATCTTCCTGTTAGTCTGTAAGTGTTGGTATATGGTTGAAACCATATGTGTCGGTGGAGTAACTGATAGGGTTGGAGAGAAATCTAATGTGCAGTGCAAGAAAAAACCAGGGAAAGAATGAGGGTGAGTAAAATTGGTTTGAGGAGCTAAAAGTATTTTAATGGGGTATAACTCCTATCACCAATGTTAAAAATAGCTCAGACAGGGTGAATTTATAACCTGTCTAGTGGTGTGACGTGGTCGACATGTTTCAGCAAACCTGGCTACTAGCCTTGCTTTCTTCAGGACCTATTAATTACAGCTACTGCAAACAAAGAAACCCAACGTGACAAATAAGTAGAAAGTTAAAAGTGTAGGAACGACACAGAAAAGTCACCTGAACATCCAGGTAGTGTTTGTTCCAGACCTCATCGTACACTCAGCGGTGGGCTGATAGGTAAGAGGTATACACCTCACCTCGCCTGGCTGCGGCTCAGGACTGGTGAAGCACCGCTCTGTCCGTCGGTACTTCCTCGCGGCATCTGTGCCGTCTGGGGAGGTGACTGGATGTTCAGGTGACTTTTCTGTGTCGTTCCTACACTTTTAACTTTCTACTTATTTGTCACGTTGGGTTTCTTTGTTTGCAGTAGCTGTAATTAATAGGTCCTGAAGAAAGCAAGGCTAGTAGCCAGGTTTGCTGAAACATGTCGACCACGTCACACCACTAGACAGGTTATAAATTCACCCTGTCTGAGCTATTTTTAACATTGGTGATAGGAGTTATACCCCATTAAAATACTTTTAGCTCCTCAAACCAATTTTACTCACCCTCATTCTTTCCCTGGTTTTTTCTTGCACTGCACATTAGATTTCTCTCCAACCCTATCAGTTACTCCACCGACACATATGGTTTCAACCATATACCAACACTTACAGACTAACAGGAAGATCCTTTCTTTCTGTCTATATACCAAGATCTGGTACAGTGTTGGTCCTCGGGGCCCCAAATGATGAAGGGCGGTTCCGAGTGGTGACTGATGGGAGCCAGAGACCAGATACTGATCTTGATCTGGCCCAGAGTTATATGTATATATATACATTTTTGAGCATTTGCCCTGTAATCATATGGACAGTGGGAGCACTACACCTGTCCTGTCTTCTTTAACTAGCCTGTCACATTACTGACCCTCTGATACTCTGTTGTGAATACTCTTAACTTTGCGCCATATGCGCTCCAGTTGTTTACAGGATTTTTTTAATGATAAGAGTTCTGTATTAAATCATTCAGCAGAGTCCTGGGATTTTCTTGCTACAGGATCCTTTAATGGCACAACCTTATCAAGGGCCCCAGTAAGGCAAATGTCCAAGATCTGGATGGCTGATTCACTATCCTTGCAAAGCTGAAGTTTATTGGACTGTAATGCCTCCTTAAAAGACTCTGGGGTGACCTTGGCCCACTTCCTGTCCTTATAGTTCCTGACAGTCCTGTGTATCATGGGTGGACTGGAGATTCCTATTTGAAAAGGGACCAAATGATGATCCAACAACGGAATAAGAGGAAGGGTTCCAAAAGACAGGAACTGTGAGTTGGCAAAGACAGGTTCAACAAATGCCCTGAAATATGCACCAGACTGGTGACCCGCTGAGACAGTTGGAGGGTATCAAGGTCACTTATAAGTGAGGCGGTGTGTGTGTGACTGTGTGTGTAAGTGTGTACGTGTGTGTGTGTGTGTGTGTGTGTGTGTGTGTGTGTGTGTGTGTGTGTGTGTGTGCTTGTGTGTGTGTGTGCTTGTGTGTGTGTGTGCGTGTATGTGTGTGTGTGTATGGGAACATTGCAAACTTCATCCTTTCTGTGCTTGCCAATTTCTGTACGTGGTAGATGCTTGATCCGATGATTCTGGTGCTTTTTATGTCGGATGTTACACTGTTACAGCCTGGGTCAGAGGACAGGTGTTTACTTTGCTGTGGACTGCACTGTGTCTGTTCTGCTAGTAATAGAAGATTGCACTGATGCTTCTAAAGTGTGTCTTTTTTTTTCAGCAGTGCTACAATAACTCAATTCTAGAGGCATGTACTTCTAATAAAAGCTACTTGAAACAGAGCGCCACCAGTTTTCATTCTATTTTAATCATTTTGGGGTATTATGGATAGGAACCCGTTGTATTTTGAAATATTTTTTTAATGAATTTAAAGGTTTTACATCAACTATAAAATGTGCCACAATTCAGTCTTCAGTGATTTGTATGCAAGTGAGAGCATGTATCCCCCAGCTGGCTAGATAGTCACCATTTCAGTATTTTAAGGCTAGCTATGCTATCCGAAACCACAGAAGTATCTGTGTAAGCTGTGGACCACCTTTCCTAGCAGGTTCCACACCGCTAAGATATGTATAAACAAAGTTATAGATGCCCTGCCTAATCCCCGAGAATGTGTAAGATATTGCCTCTGTCTCACTTTAAGACTGTATGATATTTGCACATTGAGGTATACCCTTGGTGAACGTCGCCTCAGTTTGTGAAATGTATGTCAAATGATTAACTTCTATCTGAGACCTTAGCTGCTAAGATATACGTAAACTAAAGCATAATTACATGCGAAGGTCTGAGCCTGTAATATCTGTGTAACTTGAGGTATGATTTTGCTTTCGTTTGCTTAGACCTGCAGGCCAATGTAACCCAAGAGTCGCCTTGCTATTAGTAGAATGAAGTCTTTAATTAGAGTTTGGTGGAAGAGATACTCTAGCACAATTGTGGTGAATATCCAGCCCATAGTATTACAAGTGCCACAGGCCATGATGCACTTGTAATACTCTAGATGGGATATCCCATAAATTTGTAATGGGGTATCATGTCTACCAAACTCTAAATAAGGCCCTCAGTTGGAATTGTATATGCAATTTGACTTTGCTGCTGTCACAGAAGTAACTGAGCAAATTGCTGTCTGAGTCTTGAGTCTGTGCGATCTGCTCAGAGTGAGTGTGGAATACATCTGCTGCTTAGGGTATGAGCTTTTACAATCTGTATAGACTGAGAAATAGCTCAGAGGCCTTGTTTTAAAAGATGTCTCCAACCCCCAGAAGTCTTCAACCTTTACATGTGTAAATTTAGGTTAGCTTTCTTGTGTGACACGCAAGCACATAGCTTTGTTATCAAAAGCTTAAATGTGAAGCTCAGGTTTCTAAAGTCAGAGCCTGTGACTTCTTTTTTGACCCCAACTAATTCTGCCTCACAACTTCGTGGTGTATTTGGATTTTAAACAATTTATAACATTTAGCATAAAATTATCCTGGAAATGCTGCAATACATCCCACATATTTCTTAATTGAGTGGCATAATTTAAAAACCCTTAATAACGTTCTTTATTTTGGGTTATTTTGAGCACAGTGTGATTCAAATCTGTCTTTTATGTTTGATGAACTGTGGTTGTAGTTCTCAAAAAAGTGGATAACCTCATGTAAATTGAAGCTCTTCATTACCCATGAATCAATCTAGGCAAATGCATTTTAAAGTTGTGTAATTTGTACCACTGATTATGTCTAAATTACTGTCTCAATAATATATTTGTACCTAGGGCCCCAACAATAGCTCTTAAGATGGAACTGCCTGTGTACAGGTCTCAGAGGGAATTAATGGTCTGAAAAATTGAATAAAACTGAAGATTTCCTAAATGGTTATGCTCGGCCTCGGGCCCACATAATCCTTAAAATCTCCCAGTTCAATTATATAAATTCCAGGATTTACACATGTTTGAAAATATAATCTGACTGAAGTATACACAAACGTGATTGATGGAATGCTTGAATTAATCTCAACCACTAGTAATCAATTGGGGCAACACCCCAGTTCATTGTTATTTTGCACACCATTCTACCTCAGTCTGTACTCAGCCATATTTAACTCAATCTTGACTCTGCTCCAATGGAAATGGTCCAACTCGAACTGCCAGGCCAGATCCAACCTGAACCAGAATGCAAGCAATCTAGGATCGGTTTTGCACCTATTATGGCTCATCAGCCAGGTATAGCTTAGTTTCAGTGGCACAGTGTCACAGTAGCCACGTCTGGGCATACCCGTTCTGCCTAAAGTGTCACACTAAAGTATACAAAATAGATGAAATGCTTTATAATCCCGACCACTGGTAATTACTCAGGCCACATTCAGGACATTGCCATTTTGAACACCATGTTACCTCTATGTGCACTCAGCCAAATGAAAATTAGTATTGGCTCTGCTCCAATGGGAAGAGTCCATCCCGAACTGCCAGGACAGATCCTTCTTGACTTGCAATAAAGTCTTTGAGTCTAGAAATTGGGCAGTTGTATATAAACCAATTTTTCCAAATTCTTTGAGGCTGCTGGCAGGAGGGGGGTCACAACAGTGGTGTAATGCAACTTAAGGGGTTCCCCCTCCAAATTACATGGAGGGCCCCCCTCCAAGCTCACTCAGGAGCTCTCAGTCCAGGGTGCTGTGCTGAGGGCGGCCTGGAGCTCAGGGGCGCCATGCACTGCAGGGGCTGCAGGCTTTTGTTATGCCACTGAGTCACATGTGATGTTAGTCAACAGTGGTGCACATTTTGCATGCAAAAATGCTTTTCAGAGAGTTGGAAGTGGCAGTTTCAAACAGGAATCTCCCTGTTATGTTTGGTAATACCCATAAACGAATGAATTTGTGGGTATTCAAAAACTCCTCTCCAAATGCTTCCCATGCTGGAAATGATTTGTAGTCCCTCATGTCAGTTCCCTATGGAGCTAAAAGTGTTGGCAATTCATTAGACATAATTGTTCACCATATGCATTTACATAATCACAATGGTAAGTATGGGCGCAAAATCCGTTCCACTTGTGGAATTTGCCGATTTTCGGCAATTTTGCGATCCGCAAATCTCGCTAAATTGCCGAAAAATCCGCAAATCCGCTCACGGGCGGATTATTTTTTTTTTTTTGCACATGCCCGAGTGGAAGCTCAAATTCAGTAACGTTCAGCCCAAAAAATTAGTGAGCACGGTCGTGCTAGGCAGGTGTGCTTCCTTCCTATATCTACCGTCTACAATTAGATGTAATCCTTGGTGGAGGTCTTTGCATCCAAGAGTTTCTCGAGCCCAATCACTGTGTACTTCCTGTGACCAGGAGGATGCTTCCTTCTCATCTGCTGTGACCCTTCATAAACAAAAGGCATGTGAACTCGCATAGAAGCCCCGCCCATTTGGCCACACCCCACACACACTAGGGTATGCAATGTCTTCCCGCCCTTTCCCCCACTGTGATGGACAGCTCACTAGAGGGACCTCGGCGCCTATGGGCACGGTGGCAAAGTTACAGACACACGTGGTCACTGGAGACAACTCTTCTGGCCCTTTACGCAGCTGTAGTGTAGGAAAAGCACTATACATTTACCCAACGAGGTAGCACTTACTGATTAGCCAGTAAAAAGTACTCCAGTTGAGTAGAGGTATGGCACAACACGGTGGCATCTTCGTGGATAAATATGCAGGCAGGATTCATTCTGGCACGATGCTGCTGTCACAAAAATTAAACTTCAACAGGAAGCACTTACAGATATAAATAAAGCAGGTGCCCGAGTTGAAGCTCAAATTCAGTAACGCATTATAATCAGCCCAAACAACTAGTGAGCACAGTCTAGGCTAGGCAGGTGTGCTTCCTCCCCATATCTACCACCTACAATTAGATGTAATCCTTGATGGAGGTCTTTGCATCCACGAGTTTCTCGATCGCAATCCCCGTGTACTTGCAGTGACCAGGAGGCTGCTTTCTTCTCATCTGCTGCTCTGATCGGTCTCTGACCCTTTATAAACAAGAGGCATGTGAACTCGCATGGAAGCCCGCCCGTTTGGCCCTGCCCCAGACACACTAGGGTATGCAACGTCTTCGCTCTCTATGATGGACAGCTCACTTGAGGGACCTCAGCACCTTTCAGCGCGGTGGCAAAGTTACAGACACACGTGGTCACATATATTTGTGCAAATCCGCGAGTTCGCGGATTTTCCCACAAACTTGTGGATTTTTTTTGCCATTTGGCGGACCGCAAATCCACGAAATTCGTCCATACTTGGAAATGACACAAGCATAACAAGGAATTCACAAGTGTTTTGATGAAGTACACCTAGAAACCTGCAACTAGTGCAGCTTTACATTCGTAGTCCAGGAAAGTGTGGTTTGAAGTAATTAAAAAACATTAAATGGTTTAGTAAAAATCTGGTTACCAAAATGCTGATGAAAACAAAATCAACAATAAGTCATATAAACTATAATTTTACAAAATACTCGTACATGTAACAGGAAGGATAATCTCAGGAGCAACTTTCCTGGTGTCAGGAAAGGGCTGCAAAAGTAAAAAAGAAATGGGCTGTAGAATCGAGGCAGAAGGGTAAAGGTGTAATGGTTCTACATCACTCTGAGGACCCTGTATGGAAAGCAGAACAATGAAAGACATGTGAGGCAGGGCAGAAAGAAATTCCTGGTGGGAGTAAGATTGTGAGTAGTTGGGAGGAAATTCCAGGGTAGTATGAACAATGAAATTGCATACAAAGGGTGCAGAAGAAAGATAAGAGAGATGGTACAGGGGTTCCCCCACAAAGTGCATAGGAGGTATGATGTGCTTGCCAAAATGAATAAGGAGTAACAGAAAATTCTACTTTTTTGACCAA
Organism: Lissotriton vulgaris; assembly: GCF_964263255.1. Taxonomy (NCBI): domain Eukaryota; kingdom Metazoa; phylum Chordata; class Amphibia; order Caudata; family Salamandridae; genus Lissotriton; species Lissotriton vulgaris. Next base: position 2,038,431,614 of record NC_141685.1, on the reverse strand, counting down.
CATTTCAGTAAATGCCATTGAAATTAATTTACATTTTAACTTTTCTAGTTAAACCTTTTTGTTCCTAATCTTGGCACTCTGCTTTTGTTTACGTATAGTCAAACATTTTATGAATTACAAAACATCATAAATCTGGGAAATTCTAATGTGTAATCTGCATGTGCAAATTTAAGCCATTTCTGAGAGATGAACCTAGTACATTTAGCATCACCTTACTGGTAGACGGATACTATTACTAGAGGTCATAATCCGAAGGGGATTGACTCAATTGGGTTAGCCCTCAGTCCCTCTGGCTTATGTATCTGTCATCAACACAAACGAGGGGAGAGGGCCAATATTGTTTAAACTCCAATACCCCAAGCCCCCAAATTCAAACCAATGATCCCACAAAGGAGGTATATAGAGTACACAAAAAAGATACAATTAAGGAAAATTTCCCAATTTGGAAAAACTGCCCTCACTCACACACCAAGGTATGTGACATGCTTCATCATAGGGCCTGCTACAGACGCCCTGGTGTAGCCACATCCAGGGCGGAGCATTAGGGAGGGGAAAAAAATAATAAATTTCACACTACAGGACGTACAACCACATAAATCAATACGTACAACGAGTAACACACATATATTGTAGAATGTGCAGTGAACACCTTGTGGCTCAACTGATAGTGCGACACAAAAAGGGTGCAGTAAGGATGTGATTAAAACTGATTAAGGATGCCAATAGAAAGGATTACTTTATTAGATGTAGTTTGATACCCCTATCAGGATTAAAAATAAGAAAAGGACGGGAAAATATCTTATTGAGAAAATGAGGTTCCTCAAGACTTCCCTCCTACCACTGCCGAAGTCAACATGTTTCGACCGCTTGAATTGTGCCTAAAGAGGTCACCCCGGTCTTTGTCAGGACTGTCGCGATCAGAGCCACTTTTCGCCCTGCCGTAATTCGGTCACAGGGCCTTCGGAATAGAGTAGGTCATTCAGATCCGTACTCCTCCAGATCTTCTTATCGTTCAGTGGAGATTAAAACCCATAATGCGGGAAAAACATTCACGAGTTTATGTGATACACAAACTCGAACTGGTGTCCGCCAGGAGGGTCCACTTAAGAACACAATTGTTCTCTGGGGCTAGCCCTGTCAAATGATCCTGTACCTCGGAGCACCGCATTATGTATCTGTCACTCATCTTTTAAGTAGTATGTCAGGGAAAAGTTGTGGTTTCTTTGTGTGAAGCATAAGTTGATTGTGTAATCTCCAGCTGGAAATTCGGCCAGGGTCCAATGTATTTCTTTTAAGATCAGGTTTACAAAGACACTGGCCTTTCTCATTACTGATATGATAAATTAGTTGTAGTATGCTGAATATATTGTTATCTTATAGGTTCTAGTTTCTAATGTTGCAACACATCTTAGTTCATTACCAGTAAAAGAATAATAGGGTTTTTACTAATTAATAAATTAATTTCCTGTTCCAAGTAATGATAAGGAATCAGTTCTGTTAAGATCTCCATTGTATCATTATCAAGCTAATGGGACTATTCACAAAGGTACATTTATTTCTATAATGGCGTCAGTAAAAACATCAAATATTACTGGAAATGTACTAGTTCTAGTGACTTTCGACTGTATTTTATGTGTATTGTATTTTATATATACAGGTATATATATATATAGCTATAGACACACACACACATATATTTGATGCTAAATGTTAATTAATTTTAGATATTTATTTTCAAATGCAACAGCGCTATCGACCTAATTTTGAAATAAATATTTAATGGATTTAAGTATAATCAATTAAGTTAAAATAAATGTTGGTATATATTTAAAAAAACATCAGCTCAAGTAATCTGTTTATTTTCATTTTGTAGGTACCTTAAGATATGAAAATATCTGTATAGGATTAATTTGTATAAATTTAAGTATTTGTTTTAAATATTAACTTTACATCATTTATATATTAAGAAAGGAGACAAAAACTAAATAATAGTTATTTATCATTTTCATTTTATGTTTTGCTATTAAAATTAATGTATACATATTTTTAGAAAAACGTAATACATTAATGTATTTAAACATCTTTCCTAAGGGGTTCTATTTTAAGTTCCTACCACCATTATTTTCTGTGATTGGATGTTGCAGTACCAATGGTTGGCCATGCATGGTGCTGAACTTAATACATCTTCGAGCTGGAGGACATTTACTACTGTTGTGGGACCTTTTTGGCTGTAGTATTTAAGTAGTGGAGTTTGTAAACAGCAATTGCATAACCTTATAGTGGTTGGGGGCATATCCTTCCCTACAGCATTCTCTATTCCTCCCTTACCCCTTATTATTCCTTCCAAAATCCTACCCCTTTAGTTCTAAGTAGTCCCCACTTACTAGCCCCTCCCCCCATTCTTCCTACATTTTCTACTAAAACCTACACCGTTGTGCGGACAGATCTCTGCAGTTGAGGTGGAGGTCTCTACAAATAAAACAAGCATTTGCAATGAACTTGGTCTCGCCTTTGGGACCTTATATGTATTTAGCTATGCTGCACATTAGCCTGGGTGCTGAAACATCTACTGTTCTTTAACATGGAGGGAAAGTAATCACAAAACTGCGTGACACACCAGGTTTGGGAACACATGAAGAGAAATATTGCCTTTCAGCAGGAAATGGTATAGCCCAAAGCTCTGTTTTTAATATAAAATCAGGGCCTTCGGTGGTCATATCACTGACAATAAAAGATTTGAAAAAAATATTATTGTCTACGGGTGCTCATGGAAAACAGTTTCTATGGACTGAAATCTAGAGAATGCTAAAGTGATTCTGGTATTTTACTGTCCTCTGCTGGTCTGTCTGGCATCTCGAAATATATAGAATAGCAAGGGCGATATAGCCCTGATTGGCTAAGAGACAAATGCAGAGAAGTTGAAGCATACTAACATAATGCAAGATTTATTCTAATCCACTTATTCTAATCCTGTCTTTAGTATGTAGTTCGATGTTATTGTATTCCAATGTTTTCCTTATCATATGGCACCTTAAGAAGCCTAAGTATGGTATTTTAATTGTGGATCAGCGTTTTAACTTTGAGAATGAGTATGTTACTGCAAATGAGGAGTGCATATGTATTTCAATATTTTTTAATACTCAAATGTATATTAAAAGAAGCACATATTTTAATTGTTGATGTTTATTTTATTTAACGAGACATTTATTTTTTCTATTGTTTTATATCAAATGAGACATGATTTTTATTAGTTTGTACTCAAAATAAACTTCTTTACCACCTGAGAAGAGGAGAAGGAAAAAGGTCAGATTGTGGATGGGGGATTCCATCTGGAAAGAAAAAGAAAGTTTAAATATAGCAAGTAGGTTACAGGACAAGGAAAAGGTCCATAGGGTGCCTCCCTGCTTTATTCGAAGTATGGGAAGGGGTCCCAGTAAGCATGAAAACGTAAAAAAGGATATACCAATAATCAAAGAGACAAATCATAGAGACACATTGTTTAATTCACAATGCGCTGGTATCATAAATATACTTCACTTACAAACAATAATAAGTGGTTATTTTGCAGTGCCCCAAAGGTTGGGAAAGAAGGGAGGGGGTTTGTGATACGTGTAGGTAGTAAGTGAGGGAAAAGGGTTTAAGGTGACAGTAAAATCGACGAATAGAACAAGTTCAATGGAGTTACACGTCAATGTACCCACTAATTGACCAAAAGGTTCATGTAAAGTAATTTCCAAATATCATACTCCAATTACACAATTAATGAGAGCAGTGGGGTATGGAGTTGACAGCAGAAAACAGTATGTTGTCGACGTTTCGACCCTCATGCGCAGATATAAATAATGATCTTGCCGTGGGGTCTTCCTCAGGACTGTGGAGGTGGGGACACGTGACCTATTTGATGTACAAATGTATATGTATTAATATCAGGGAATTGAATTCACCGTATATTACTCTAGCATAAGAAAGCACACCCACCAATGGATGAAGATGGCTGACAGTTGACAAAACGTCAAGAAATGAACAAGTAGGTCGCCAGAGGCACGACTAATTAGACCAACAATTCTGGTGTGGACAAGGAGTCTGGAGATAGGTCGACACGCACTGGGGCAGACCTCATGGTTGCAACCGAAATGGCCATAGTTAAACTAAGCATAGATTTAGATGGATATACTTTGAGGCTTACCGAGGTGTCACTCGGAACCGTCTTGTAGGTTGATGATCCCAAAGTGGTCAAAATTGGGCAGTGGCTCTGGATATGCAAAAAGAAGGGCAGACTTTAGAACCCAATTAGGCCGCTGCCTTATGGCGTTTTAGGCGGGGACAAGGTCCTAGACTTACCCGACTGCCGATATTTCATAGTCTTTCGGCGTTGGATGGCGAACACTCGCGCTGATGCATCGAGTATGTTGCAGGGCTGAAATGACAACCATGGGGAGAGTAGATCAGTACTGATCTATTGTGTGGAACGCGGAGTCGAACGCGTGCAGGCACGGACGCGCTGCTGCTTACCGGAATCTGGACTGAATCCGAAGCCGTTCGCTGCTCGCTTACGCAAAGGCGAAGCCGAGTTCCGCTTATCTGTGTGTAACCATAGTTACACGTCACGTGCTGTATTGACATAGTAGAAAGACTGACTCGATGGTGTGAACGAGCGGGGTCAGATTATTATACAAAAACCACAATTGATCTTAACAGTAGTTTTCGGTTTAGTATTGAGCAAAATAAATGCTAATACTAAACCGAAAACTACTGTTAAGATCAATTGTGGTTTTTGTATAATAATCTGACCCCGCTCGTTCACACCATCGAGTCAGTCTTTCTACTATGTCAATACAGCACGTGACGTGTAACTATGGTTACACACAGATAAGCGGAACTCGGCTTCGCCTTTGCGTAAGCGAGCAGCGAACGGCTTCGGATTCAGTCCAGATTCCGGTAAGCAGCAGCGCGTCCGTGCCTGCACGCGTTCGACTCCGCGTTCCACACAATAGATCAGTACTGATCTACTCTCCCCATGGTTGTCATTTCAGCCCTGCAACATACTCGATGCATCAGCGCGAGTGTTCGCCATCCAACGCCGAAAGACTATGAAATATCGGCAGTCGGGTAAGTCTAGGACCTTGTCCCCGCCTAAAACGCCATAAGGCAGCGGCCTAATTGGGTTCTAAAGTCTGCCCTTCTTTTTGCATATCCAGAGCCACTGCCCAATTTTGACCACTTTGGGATCATCAACCTACAAGACGGTTCCGAGTGACACCTCGGTAAGCCTCAAAGTATATCCATCTAAATCTATGCTTAGTTTAACTATGGCCATTTCGGTTGCAACCATGAGGTCTGCCCCAGTGCGTGTCGACCTATCTCCAGACTCCTTGTCCACACCAGAATTGTTGGTCTAATTAGTCGTGCCTCTGGCGACCTACTTGTTCATTTCTTGACGTTTTGTCAACTGTCAGCCATCTTCATCCATTGGTGGGTGTGCTTTCTTATGCTAGAGTAATATACGGTGAATTCAATTCCCTGATATTAATACATATACATTTGTACATCAAATAGGTCACGTGTCCCCACCTCCACAGTCCTGAGGAAGACCCCACGGCAAGATCATTATTTATATCTGCGCATGAGGGTCGAAACGTCGACAACATACTGTTTTCTGCTGTCAACTCCATACCCCACTGCTCTCATTAATTGTGTAATTGGAGTATGATATTTGGAAATTACTTTACATGAACCTTTTGGTCAATTAGTGGGTACATTGACGTGTAACTCCATTGAACTTGTTCTATTCGTCGATTTTACTGTCACCTTAAACCCTTTTCCCTCACTTACTACCTACACGTATCACAAACCCCCTCCCTTCTTTCCCAACCTTTGGGGCACTGCAAAATAACCACTTATTATTGTTTGTAAGTGAAGTATATTTATGATACCAGCGCATTGTGAATTAAACAATGTGTCTCTATGATTTGTCTCTTTGATTATTGGTATATCCTTTTTTACGTTTTCATGCTTACTGGGACCCCTTCCCATACTTCAATTGATAACCCAGGTCCCTGTAACTTTGTCTGGGTATAACCCCCCTATTTATAGCCTCCCTGCTTTATTCAGCATTGCCAAATATCTCCTGGTAAATTGTGGAAAAACCAAAAGTCCCCTGAAAGAATGTTATTAAAAATATTAATTTTTTTAATGTTTGGTTTGACCTGGGCCTCAGCATTTCAACTTAGGTCCCTGTCAAACAGCAGGGAACAAAAATACTGTGGTTTTCAAGTTAGAGCTGACTGGACGCCTGACAGTGTATAAATCAATGGAGCCCAGGATTAGAATAAATTAAAGTAACACAGCGTAGCAACTAAAGTAGCTGCGCTGCATTATCTGAAAGAAGGACAGCAGAACTGTGCAATATCTAGTCAGATATGGTGCTGTTTTCCTCTCTCCATGAACTGGCACACAATAGGCTGTCCTGCTCCATCGCACACAGCCTTGTGCCAAAGAGCAAGGGTGTGTGCGTTCTGGACGAAATTATTTTTATACTTGCAGGGGACCCTTCAAGTTCGAAGACTATCCTCTAACCTCTTCCACGCTCGTGGCGGAACCATTCCGTCACGAGCCACGGGTGGGCTGTGCTGGTGACGGAACGGTTCCGTCACGGCCCGATCGCCGCACCTGCGCGGCGCGAATTCCGCGCCTGCGCTGAGCGTTCTGAAGAGCGGGTGGGGCTGTGACGGAACCGTTCCGTCACAAGCACAGCTCACCCCGAGCCGTGATGGAGCGGTTCCGTCACAAGCACGGAACCGCCGCGCGGCCGCCCCACCCACTTAGCGCTGCGGCAGAATAGCCGACGCAGCGAAGGGGTTAACACTTTTCCTGATTTGTATCTGTTCTGTACAATACAGCAAGTGTTACAAAAACACGGGTTAACCCAAAGAGTCAAAGTATTGGTACAAACAAAATGGTCCCAGACAAACAGGCGATAAGCAGAGTCGTAACAGAAGTAAATACATATACAGGTAATTATAACAACATTGTTTTTAATCACAACGTGTTTTATATAAGAGAGTCTTTCATAAAAATTGATACAAGTTAAATCACATATAGTGGCCCCTAAGAATGAAATAGGGAAGGGTAGTGTAGGGATAGTGAAAGATGAGGACTAAACAAAAGATCATTAAGACTGCAATATAACAAATGATGTAAAAAAACACAATGGAATGATAAATTAATCAATAATTTTTGACAATCATGCCTCAGAGAAAGTCAGTAATGATGAATGATGACAGAGGCTGACCACAGGAAAACGTGTCGACGTTTCGACCCAGGTGAAATGCAGGCGTGGTGTAAGCCTTGCTAGAGGGTCTTCATCAGGACAGAAGTGGTGGGGGATGGGGCAATGGATCTGCCAGAGGCAGAGTAGATCTCAGCTGCAAAATTAGTAGTACCAGTAAGTGGGGGACAGCACTGGATCAAGACTTGGAAACAGTGGTCCTTGCTTCAAGGTGGCAGCAATCTGCCCGTGGCAAGGGCTGTTGCCAAAAAGGAACGGTGGATATTGAAGAAATGCCTCACAGGAAAGTATTGCGTAGGAAATCTAGCCAAATCGTTACTATTGATGGCAGTGGGGGTCGATCATGGGCGTGGTACAGATATCCCAAATGCCAATAGAGTGTGTGATCTGTCAAGCTCAAAGGGGACGTGATCGTGTGATGAAGGTTCTTGCTAGCTGCCGCTAATAGCTGGTCTAGCTGACCAGCTATTAGCGGCAGCTAGCAAGAACCTTCATTTTTTCCGCACCGGACCTTAAATCACACGATCACGTCCCCTTTGAGCTTGACAGATCACGCACTCTATCGGCGTTTGGGATATCTGTACCACGCTAGATTTCCTACGCAATACTTTCCTGTGAGGCATTTCTTCAATATCCACCGTTCCTTTTTGGCAACAGCCCTTGCCACGGGCAGATTGCTGCCACCTTGAAGCAAGGACCACTTACTGGTACTACTAATTTTGCAGCTGAGATCTACTCTGCCTCTGGCAGATCCATTGCCCCATCCCCCACCACTTCTGTCCTGATGAAGACCCTCTAGCAAGGCTTACACCACGCCTGCATTTCACCTGGGTCGAAACGTCGACACGTTTTCCTGTGGTCAGCCTCTGTCATCATTCATCATTACTGACTTTCTCTGAGGCATGATTGTCAAAAATTATTGATTAATTTATCATTCCATTGTGTTTTTTTACATCATTTGTTATATTGCGGTCTTAATGACCTTTTGTTTAGTCCTCATCTTTCACTATCCCTACACTACCCTTCCCTATTTCATTCTTAGGGGCCACTATATGTGATTTAACTTGTATCAATTTTTATGAAAGACTCTCTTATATAAAACACGTTGTGATTAAAAACAATGTTGTTATAATTACCTGTATATGTATTTACTTCTGTTACGACTCTGCTTATCGCCTGTTTGTCTGGGACCATTTTGTTTGTACCTGTACAATACAGCAAGCAGGAAGGAGCAAGTAGGAAAAACAAGGAGGAAGGAGGAATGAAAGCATTTCTCCTTGTGGAACCTGTCTCGAGGAGGAATAAGATTTTGGGGCAAACCCTATTTACGAATGTTTATAGATAGAAATTTGCAGAAAAACCTGCACGTGGTTGCATGGGATCGCCGATTTACCACCCAAGGAATTCACCATTGACACAAACTAATGCAAAGTGGTGCATAGCACAACTTTGCTGTACTTTGGTAAACGACCAAGTGCAGATGCAGAGGCCGATTTGGAGAGAATATCCCAGCATAACACTTTGGGCCGACACCGTTGCTGTCTCAGGACCCACTGACCTTCGGTCTTCAGTCCCGACAACGTTATTACAATGCGTCCACACATCATAATAAGCCGCAGCACAAGCTCCCATAGAAGAATGGTAGTTTCAGTTTATCCCTGCATCGCGTGATAGGGACCTCAAGGTGGCTAACAAACGGTGCAGGGATTAACAGGGGGCACCTTAGGTGCACTCTTGGCCCCAACTGGAGACCTTGAAGGAATGGGGGCCCCAAAGTCACTTTCCGACAGGCTTTCCATGTCAGAAAGCCCGGCTTGGAAAGCCTGTCGGAAACCGACATCATAATCCCGACGGCGGAAACGCTGGCCCGAGGGATTTTGGGAATGCCCTCAACTGGCCGATGGACTCCTTGAGCCTGTCGAAATCCAGCCGGAATGACCGACTGGTTTCACTTTCGACCGCACGCATTGTAATGCGGCAGTCGAAAATGAAAGCTATGACATCGGTCAGAATAGAGGCTTTCCGACCAACATCATAATAGGGTCCTATGTTTCCGGTCTGCAAAACAAAAGTAATACAAACAAGGGGCAGTGCATTAATACATCTGGTCCTTAACCTCCCTATGAATTAATGCTTCTGTAATCCCCAAGTGTCGTGTAATCCGCACTTGATGATGGCGTCTCCTGACCGCTTTTGTAATGTTAGCGCTCCATTGCTTTACAGCTAAGTTTGTGCTATACAAATACCAGTGCATACATAATGCTGTGATGTTTGGTGTTGTATGGAAACCAAATTGGAGCAACTTTGCATAGAAAGTAACAGCACTTCAGAAGCAGCCCGAGTTTTAAAAAAAACTCTTTTGTCAGAATACTTTCTGTTTAAACTCTTTTGCTTCACTAAACTGAAATAAAACAATTTTTAGTGTAACCCTCCTTCTGAAGACAGAAGATGGAGTCATCACTCACTCCGTACAATACTACTTTAAAAAATGTATACAAACTGCACAAAGACAATGTCATTCTGTTTTATTTGCTGATGGACTTGTTGTCTGCTCTGCGCATGAACACGCTTTATTTTCTGTATATCTGTCTATTTACAAGATAGCAGAAATCATTCTTTGTACACATCACCTTCTTTCAGCTGTCACTTACACGTCCACATGTCTGTCTGGGAAACAAAACGTGGCGCCGTGTTTCTTCACATCGGGCTGTCATGACTGTCTTCCCCAGCTGCCGGGGAGGTACCATTGCAAGTTGGCCCTCCCTGATATGATAGCGCAGTGACCTTTCTTTCTCGTTCTGACTAAAGCAGGTTGCGTTCCCGCCTCCTCCATCTCTCTGCTCACATGTTATCATGATGAAAGAAACAAAGAGGCTTTCAGAACAGGAGTCACTCATCCTTCCAGTATTCACTGCTTGCAGGCAGTCATTCATAAGACAGAGAACCTGTCTAATGTCCAATTAATGGTGCTGGCGTCAGCCCACTATTCAATGGAACATCCATTGTACATTAATAGCCGGCTTTTTTTCTCCATTTGAACCCATGCACGCATGATATAGCAAGCATCCATCGGGCAGCGCACACAGCGCGAGAATTTGCCTGTTTTATGTTTTGTAGTGGTCAACTGGAACACTTTTTCTTCAAACAAATATCTCTTTACAGCCATAGGAACTGTACATAGTTTGATGTACTTGGTTTTATAACGTGTCTGGGATAAAAAAAAAGTAAAATAGATAACTACCTTTTGGTGTGCTGAGGAACATTTTGCTGACCATTTCACCCTGGCAAGCCTGCTTTAGAGGCTATAAAAATCACGTCCTGCAAAACTCCCATTGTTGTCCAAAGCTGCATGCTGAAACATAACAGCATGAATATATGAATACAGAACAAAGTTATCCTCCCAAATAACACCATCTTCAGTATCTGGCTGACACAGAGGGGTTTTCGTTATCTCTGGTTCTTGTGTTTTGATAATTGACAGTGAAGCATGCAGACTTTAGGTGGTGAATCCTATTGTGTGTAAGATCTTCACTGGGTCAGTCAGAGCACAAGGACAAGGTGGCAAGGCTTTCCAAGGGAGGGGCACCCAAGACGGGCAAGAAAATCCAGGTTCATCCTACTCAGCGCGTTTTGTCATGCTGAAAATGGGTACAATGTGACCTTGAGATAAAGGTATTGATCCTTGTGGAATCCTGCTTGGTGACAACTTGCAACCTCACCCTGCTGGAGGAGTTTGAGAACCAAAAAAGTGACTAATTCCGATGGTAAGGCAGGCAATCTATCCCAGGGTCAAGTGTCCTAGGTGGCTGTGAAATCCAGCTTTGCCATACTCACAGCTTTATCACCCTAAGAAGACCAACGGCTTCACCAGGAACATGTCAATGATTTAATTTAATTTATAATTTATAAAGTGATTGAATCCCCCCAAGGGATATCTCTGTGCTAAGGACCTGCTTTCATCGGCCAGAGAAAGGAACAGATTAGAACAATGCAGTCTCAAGAAGCCTATGGAACTGCAATGATGTAACTGACTTTAAGGACCCTTGTCATCTTCAGCCTCTGATCTCTCAATGATGGAGGAATCAGATTTCCAAAAAGTAGACTAAGTCAGTCGTTAAAAACTTTGATTGGAGGGCTCGTTTCCAGGCTCCACTCCATCGCACTCAGCCTGAAATTACACCTACTTGTCGGTCAACCACAAAATTATCTTTGTCAATTGTGCTTTACTTTTTCTATGCTTTTTTGTCTAAAATTGTTAATATTTCATAAGGTTGCCCTTCTCTGATTTTAATATTTTGGGTGTGTTTCTCCCTGTTCCTAAATTGGTTTGGTATTTTTAATGTGTAGTTTTCTTGACTTTAAATTGGTACTACTTGGCCTTTTCTAGGGAACTGCCTGCTACTTGTTCTATAGTAGCAGGAGTTGAGTAGAGGTTCACTAAAACTTTGCGCTGAGCCCTTATCAGGAAGTTTGTATCAAATTGGCAATAGTTCCCCCTTCCCACATCAATAACCCACGTCTGGCAATTATCACAAAATGCATATAAGAGAAATCTAGATCTGAAAGTGGCACGTTGACAATTGTTCCACAACCTTGAAGTTAATGTCTTCCTTATCAGAGGCAAAGTAAAAAAGTAAATGCCTTTATTGAATTCAATTGCAAATCATACCCATTACAAAATTGAAAAACTTAGGGCATATCATCAAGGGCCGGCGTTAAAATTATTACTGCTTTTGCGTCCGTTTTCGAGTAAAAAGCGGCGATAATTTTAACGCCCTATCAGCACGGTCACGCTAAAGCATGAATCCATGCTGTAGCGCCCTTTATCTTTTCGCCTCGCATCGCTAATGAGATGTGCGGTAGGCGTTCCCATGTGAAAAATTGGTAAATTAATTGCTAACAGAGGTTCTCCCTAGCAGCAAGGAAATCGCTAACCGGCCTAGCGATATTAAAATGAGCATTAACCGGCTATATCGAAGGTTTCTTATGCCTACTAATTTTCTGGATTATTATGCTGAGTCCACATGTCCCTATCAGCAATGTTTTTATCTAACTCTATTTTTTATCGCAGGTAATCCTACGATGTTGCTGCTTATCGCTGCTATTGCCTGGATTTCTATTGCCTCGGCGGTGCACGTTGCTGATTGTGCGCTAACCGGGCGATCGAATCCGACGATAGACGGCGTTAAGATTCCACACGCTACACGTGGCCAGCGATAATTTTCGCTGCCGCTTGGTGATATGCCCCATAAATGTTAAAAAAACAAATAATTTCGATATCAGAGAAGCAAGTGTTTTTTTTACGTGGTAATCCCTTCAAAAGTAGGTTTCAAACCTCAAAATGAGAAGCAATAATAGTGCCCATTAATGATTTGATAACAATTTTGTAATTTTGTTTAAAAGATGAAGTCCTTTTGTGTATCACAGTTACCTAAATTTCTAAATAATGAAAATATACCGCTATAGCTGGCGCTATTCAGCACGTCCAATGAGTTTGAAGTCAAACAATCTTTTTGAACTTCAAAGATGAGAGTCAGGTTTTGACTTTGTTAAAAATCATCAAGAATGATTAGGATGTTATTTTATGAACCAGTTTAAAAGCTTAAGGAAACCCTCGATTTTCAGACATATTTACAATCTGAATGAAAAAGATGCATTGCTACAACTTTAGTTCTTTTCCACTTCTAATGAAGGAGGAAAGTGCAGGCATGGTCGAATACACGCTCTTTTCTCAATCAAAATGTCACTTTCTATGGTCCAACAAGAGGTCAGTTCTAAATTAATTCTCAGTCGGGAATTAGAATAGTTCTAACAAAAACGCATAAAATATGCATGCAGAATCATTCACTGCATTTACAAAGCTCACACATGTAATAATTTCTTACGGAAAATAGTAAATAAATACTGTAACCTTTTAAAGAGGGAGCATTGAAAACAATTGCCTAATAACAGACGAAGCATGCCTCACAAAAGCTCATAGGAATTATGTAGGTCTTACTGTTTAGTAAACACGATGTGGAGAGATACAATATTGTTCTCACAGTAAAAAAAACGGAATAAATTATGTTAATTATAAGAAAAAAAGACCGGATTTACATTAGATCTTAATTTTAAACAAGCTAAAGGTGGTGCGAGATCGCTGTTTATTTTACAGAATACCCTTACATCCTACTTTGCAAAATATAAATAACACAGTCTGTGAGATGCTGAATTGCACAGAAGGAATTCATTGCAAAATGACTAATGGCCACCTGTTAGAATACTGTTAACTTGCAAATCACGGTTAGCGATGGTGAAAGGTGCGGTTTGCATGGCTCGCCAGTAAAGATGGTAGGAGCTGAAGAAAAGAGCCGTGTCTGGCTGTGGGGCCGATGAAAATGACTGCACTGGGGGATACCGTGGGATTGTTGCCTGGGAAAGAGGCAAAACCAGCAGTGGTAAGGAGTAAGAACGGGATTTTAAAACAGATAGACTGAGGCCTGGTTGAAGGAAGTTTCAACCAGTGTTTTGGTTCAATGAAGGAACCCAAATGCTCACAGATTTCTTTGAGCGAACAGAGTCTCAAGTATGCTGTTTCAGTAGGTGAATATATTGATGATACATGGACAGTTGCTTGTTCAATGTACACTGTAGGCCTAGTTGGGTAAAATCTTCCTTCTGGGCTGATGTCCAGTCTCCCTGCTGAGATGTTGTATCCGTTATGTTCTTCCTCCGAACTGGATCAACCAAACTAGGGCAGGCCTGAAAATATACAACCATTTGATATTCTCATAGGAATCAGCTGTGAGCAGATTGATAGCAGACAGAAGAGTGAAGGGGTGGGGGCCTTATGGTCTGGCCTGCCTGAAATGGCGCCCAAAGGCAGTTGTCCCACTACATGCATAGAAAGGTTTATCTCCTCTCAGATAAGTGGCAGAGGTAGAGAGAGACATAAGCTCGCATTGGAGAACATGTATGGGGGAGGGGGGAGAGGGAGGAGATAAAGCTTGTGGAAGGGATGAGAAGTCAGCATATCGGAGGCGGTGTTCCTAGAAGAGGTAAGGTTTCAGTTTCTTCTAGAATTGTAAGAGCTCTTACTGTTCTAATGACTTGATGTCAGATACTGGGGAAGTAGGTTGAGAAGGCTTGTTTTCTAGTTTTCTACTTACTGCAATGTTTATCCTCTTATAGGGCAAATTTAGAGGGTCTCGTTTGTTGTTGACTTCCAACAACATTAGTTTAATAGCTGGGTATACAGGGTCTTGGTTTAGATGGGCGAAGTGGTTCATCTGATCCTTGAAGATGATCTGGGCTTTAAGGGTGTGTTATTGTAGATCCTTTGGCGAAAGTGTGATGTGGTTGGATTTCTTCTGACCCTTAATGAGCCGTGGTACTGAGTGAAGGATGCCCCTCAGGGGAACCAGGGTGGTCTCTAGGATTCCATTGAACAGTGTATTGTCTCCATTTAGGTGTCCAGGAAGTAGGGGTTTACCATCTAGCCAGCCTGATCCTATGTTAAAGGGATGCTACCAATTAGCAATTAAGAAATACCACAGGGCGATCCAGTCTGAGTGGGCAGCATACTACTTTGATGTGATCAGAAACAGTAGCAACCCTTCTAAAAGCGTTTTCTCCATAGTAAAGGATCTTAAAATCTCAGCAGATATTTCAACACCCTCTGTAGTATCTGATGTTCAATGTGAGACCCTAGCCTCCTTTTTTGTGAAGAAGGTAGAAACAATATATGAATCCTTTCCTCAACATGCGGTTCATAAGGGTCCTGTGTTTGGACCCTCTTGCAGTCTTACCCTGGCTGCTTTTACGCCTATCTCTCTGGTCGTGCTCTGCCATAAGAATAAATCTGGCTCTCCTGCTGACCCCCTAAAGCCGAATCAATTCTTGAAATCTCTACCTGTGTTTTTATCATCTCTGAGCCATTTGATTAAACAGTCCCTGCTTACATCTGCGGTCCCTAGTGCTTGGAAGCAAGCTAGGGTGGTCCCTCTGCTGAAAAAGCCCAAGCTTGACACTACTAAACCGGAGAACTTCCGACCCATCTCTCTCCTACCCTGGGTCTCCAAGATTTTGGAGTCCTATATCAATTACCTACTTGCAGGTTATCTGGAGGAGAATAACTTACTGGTCCCCTCCCAGAATGGCTTTCGTCTGGGTCACAGCACGGAATCAGCCCTCCTGGCTGTGACCGAGTATTTGAGGGGGGTTCTAGATGAGGGTCGTACATTGGCACTGATTTTGTTAGATCTCAGTGCCGCATTCAACACTGTCTTTCACCAGATCCTGTTGCAGAGGTTGGAGGAGTTGGGGATTGTGGACTCTGCCCTTGAATTGTTTGTCTCCTTTTCAGCTGACAGGACTTTCCAGGTTGCAATCCCCCCTTTTGCGTCCAAGATCCATACCATCAAATATGGGGTACAGCAAGGCTCAGCTTTGAGCCCAACGTTGTTCAACCTATATGTGCAGCCTTTGGCAGCAGTGGCAAAAAGCAGAGGGCTCACTGCTGTGTCTTATGTGGATGACACACAGTTGGTAGTTGCACTCTCAGATTATTCAGGACAGGGCGCATGCAAGTTCCAGTGGGATTTAGAGATCATATCTGAGTGGATGACTGCAAACTGTCTTCAGTTAAATGCCAACAAGTCTGAGGTCCTGCTGGTCGGGAGAAACACTGAGTTGTGGAGGGAGCACTGGTGGCCTGTTAAGCTGGGCTGTACACCCGTCCCTAAACAGGTGGTAAAAATCTGGGTGTGTGGGTCGATTCTGCCCTTAGATTTCAGACACAAACAAAGAAAGTAGCAGGAACCTGTTTTGGCATTTTACGGGGGCTCTAACCAGTGCTGGGGCTCTTTGACCCGGCCATGTGGCAGGTGATTGTCCAGACATCTATTTTGTCTAGACTGGACTATGCCAACTCACTCTACCTGGGAGTCAATAAAGTGGAAAGTACAAGACTGCAAAGGGTCCAGAACGCTGCTGCTAGAGCCTTGTCAGGTCTGCCCAGGGCATGCCCCACTTCCAGAGCTATCCGTCGGCTACATTGACTACCTGTGACAAAAAGCATTGAGCTCAAGACTCTTTGCATATCTTTTAAAATCTTAAATCTTTCTTTCCCAGACATTTATATTCATTTTATTTATTTATTTAGAGTTTTATATAGCACGAACCAGACCCGTGAGGGTATCAGAGCGCTTTACAGGATAGATAAGAAGTAAAGAAAGGACTTTGGGGGTGGAGGATACAGTTAGGAGAAAAATAGGGAGATACATTGTACAAAGAGGCAGGCAGTTTCAATCCCAGGATACCTGTGGGGGAAAAAAAAGAAAAAAACACAGGAGGAAACATTTAAAACAATAGTCTCAGTGTGGGTGAGTATCATCCAGGAAGACCATGGAAAATGCCGAGATAGTGGGAGGAACCGGGACACTGAGATGTAAGTAAGGGGAGGAATTTGCCAATTAGGAATGTTTTATCTTCTTTTTTGAAGTGAGCCAGAGAGGGAAGTCGTCTGATGGCGGGCGGGAGTGAGTTCCAGATTTTAGGAGCTGCCCCAGAAAAAGCCTGATTGTACTTTTTTTTTCGCAGGCGTTCAGGTTGGAGCAAAAAGTCTCTGGCTGTTCGGGAATTTCTGGCTCCTCCAGATATCACGAGTTTCTGGGCCAGATATGCTGGGGAATTAGAGTATAGAACCTTGTGGGTGATGCAAGCCAGCTTAAGTTGGATCCTGTCCTCGAGAGGAAGCCATTTTAGAGCTTTCAAGTGGGGAGTGATGTGGTAGAATTTCTTTGAACCAGTTAGGAGTCTGGTGGCGGCATTGAGGCAAGCTTTCAGTGAGGCCAACGACCTCTTGGGTAGACCTGTGAGGGTCGAGCATCCATGTTCTAGTCTGGAGATGACTAGCATTTTTGAGTCGGGAGTGTCGAGGAAGGGTTTCAAGTAGCTCAGGTGAAATCTGGCAGCTTTGGCCATCGAAGTGATGTGGCCTCGCATATTCAAGCTGCTGTCAAGGGTTATTCCAAGAGATTTGGCAGTGTCCACAATGATAGGGGTGCAGTTTAACGCTGTGATAGCCTTGAACCATTCTTGAATGTCGGGGTTGTTTTTGTTTGGTGAGATGAGGAAAAATTAGTTTTTTTAGCATTAAGTTTGAGCTGGTTAGAGGAGAGTCAGTGTACTGTCAACTTCAAGGCCTCATTCAGGGAGTGAATGTCTTCAGGAGAAGAGATTTTAATGTAGATCTCTTTGTCGTTCGCATGCATGTGGTAGGCGATATTGGCTGTACGAAGCAACTCTGTGAGCGTTTCAAGATAAAGGTTGAAGAGGGTTGGGGACAGGGTGGATCCTTGGGTAACTCCAACCGTGATCGGAGTGGGAGCGGATAAGGTGCAGTTGATTAGAATTCTCTGTGAATGATTCTGGAGGAAGGACCCGAACCATTCTAGAACGGTGCCATCCAGTCCCATCCTGAATTTGAGGCGTTTGAGGAGTGTTTTGTGGTTAACTGTATCGAAAGCCGAGGGTAGGTCAAGGAGGATTAGGAGACATGTTTTGCCTTCGTCAAGGGCTTGTAAGGCATCATCTGCGATGTGTAAGATGGTGGCTTCAGTGCTGTGACCAGATCTGAAACCAGATTGGAAGTCATCTAGTAGGTGGAAGTTGGTGATGTGTTAGCACAGCTGCTGCTGTACGTATTTCTCAAGAACTTTCGCTAAGAGTGAGATGCTGGATATAGGTCTATAGTTGTCAGAGGTAGTAGGATCCAGCATGGGTTTTTTTAAGATAGGGATGACTTGGCCGGCTTTAAGAGAGTCAGGTATCGTTCCCTGTAGGAGGGAAGCATTGATTATTGCAGTCCAAGAGGGGATGATAGCTTGAGAGGCAGTGGTTAGGCAGTTAGAGGGGAGAGGATTGTTGTAGTGATTGTTCGGGTTTAACCGGACAGAATGTTTGAGACAGAATGTTCCTCGTAGACTTTGAAGTTGGACCAGTGCGCTAGTGTTTTGGGTGAAGTGTGGGGAGTTAGTACGGAAAGAAGAGGTGGAGCTAGTGAGGTTTGGGAGAGCGTTACCGATTTAAGATCATTTCCTAGGACAGAGATTTTGTCACAGATGAAGGAGAAAAATTCCTCCAAGTTATTAGTACTTTAGGGGTTTCTTTGGAGGTTTTAGCCAGTTTGTTAGATTGGTGTTTTGACCAGTTCGAATAGCTTGCACGGTCTATTCTTGGCGTTCTCCAATTCAGTTCTAAAGAATTCTTTTTTTGAATTGTGGACTTTCCTATTATATGCGCTTCTGGACTGGCGGATAAGATATAAATAGGCTGCTGTTTCCAGTTGCGTTCAGCCTGCTGGAGGGATATCCTCTCATTGTTGAGGGATCCATTGAACGAAGGGTTCCTGTCTTTGATCCAGGTTCTTTTTAGTTTTAATGAAGCAAGGTCATCGGGAATGTTGGATATCCTTGTGGAGTAATGATCAGTGAGGTTATTGACTATGGAGACGGGGGGAGGTCAGCCTCACAGGGAGCAGCCAGTTTCAAGCGATCCAGGTTCTTGGTGTCTCTAACCTAGCGTTTGGGGATCACAGGATGAGGTGACCATGTCTTGTGGGTACTAGGCAGTAGGAATGTGATAGCGTGGTGGTCAGACCAGTCACAAGGGGCTATGGAGATATGCTTGACCGTTGATTACTTGGAGATGATCCAGTCAAGGGTGGCACCTTTCAAATGGGTTGGGAGTGAGCACGCTTGGGTGAGGGCTTGGTCAGTCAGGAAGTCTCTGATGGTGCTGACCTGCGGGTCCTTGGGGTCGTTCCAATACAGGTTAAAATCGCCAAGGAAAATGTCTTTGGAGTTAGGCGAGACCTTGGTTGTGAGAATTTCCATAAGGTGGTCAATGAAGGTGTCTTTCATGCCTGGGGGTGGTAGAAGATGTGCAGTCTGCACAGCTGGGTGGTATTGATGCAAATAGACAGTTCAAGGTATTTACAGGAGTCTGTAGGATCGGCCATCTTTGCCAATCTGCTTACACTCTATGCCCCCTCCAGCCAACTCCGGTCCATGGGCCAGCATCTGGCGGTAGTTCCACGGGCGAGGAGGGTTTGTGCTGGGTGATGCTCCTTTGGTGTATTGGCAGCCAGGCTTTGGAATGCGATCCCCATCCCTCTTCATAGTATGGAAAACTACCTGGCCTTCTGTAAGGCCATTAAAATGCACCTCGAGGGGAGGAGCTACGCTAGCAAACAAGATGGCTGCTTAGGCTTCCAGCTCCGATAAACTGATGCACACTCCGATGGTGCAATCCCGAAAACTTAATCGGCTTGCTAGACGGAGTTGCGTCGAGTTGAAGTTTGCGGCCTAGTCTAGCAGGAGAGCCGGGGCCTCGAGTTTTGACCCAGCCGTGTTGCAGTTGAACAACATCGGCCGTGAGAATAAAGCAGGGTCAGGTCTATCGCAGTGGAGGTCTTTTTTGCCCGAATTTGACGGTGGTCATTCTGATTGACTAACGTTGAGGGAGGAGTGACGTGGCACGACAGTGGCTGTGGGTGGAAGTCCCTGTCCCGCGGACCCGGTTGGCCAATGCCGGGGATCGGTGGGTCGGGGTCTTTGCTCGCCGCACCGGAGTGCAGGTTGCTGCCGCAGAAACCGATCAGTCACCCTCCGACGCCGTCCGTTCAGCTCCTGTCTGTTCCCCCGGAGAAACCGGGCTCTCTGGGGGAAGTGAATATGGTCGGTACTGAGCGAGGAGAAATGGACCGGACAGAGAGTGAGCCATCGCTGAACACAGTATTGGCAGCCATCGGGGCATTTCATTCACATATGGATGCCGTGGTTCATGAAATGATTACGGGCCTATTTGAGTCGGGTGTGTGGAACCGGACCCTGCTTCACTGCAGGAACTGCAACCAGCTACAATTCACATGACGACCATTTTGATTCTGGACGAGGACCCCGTGCGACAAGAGGCGCCGAAGCCCTTGGTCAGTTCTCTGGAGAATCATGAACCCGGTGTTTCGAACGTATTGCTACGCCTACCATCATTGCTGACTTTGGGAGAATCGATTGGCGTTCCCTTCCCGGAGACTCCTGCTGGTGATTGTTCTTGGACTTCAGTTTCATCCTTTCCCTATTTGGTGACCATACGATTGTGGAGAAAATGACATTGGGACTATCCGTCCATGAGAGAGCGTTTCTGTGCGGATGGGGTTTTTGAGTACTTACTGACTTTGATTTGTTTCGGACTGAATTTTTTCAGACTCTTTTTGCACTTTGATTCTCCTGTAGACGTAGTGGTCCTACCGGGAGGGGTTCGCATGAGGGACCGGAAGGGCCAAGGCTGACATCGATTGACCGGAGTTGGTACTAAGGCCTTAATGGATGAGGGATTTGTAACTGTTGGACTCACAGGAGGCTGGGCGTTGTATCACAGCTCCCCCTAATTTACTTTTTCTGTGATCTCAGATAAAGTTGTATTTTCATCATAGGGGGTGCTTGTCTCTGACGGGGGGGAAGGGGACCGGGAGCCCATACGGAAATGCCCTCCCCCATTTTTTCTCTTTTCTACTTTTAGAACTTAGTTAGTTAGGGCGACAGGCACACTGCTAGTTGGGGTTAGGCGATAGCCATATGCAGGGGTGCAGGGTGGGGTGATGGGTTTATTGTTTTATTTCTGTTTTTTGTTCTTATGGTTTTCTTTTTCCTCAATCTTTTCTTTAGTCTCTCCCTTATTAGTAATATTGGTGAAATATCCCGATTGTGTTTAAATTCCAGTGTCTGGTTGCCATGCTTCTTCTACTATTCTGATTTCATGGGTGGGCGGACTCTGAGGGCCTGCGCTTAGTTGTTTGTTGATTGTAATGCTGCAAATCCTGCTTCGTACTCACCAGCGCAGGCGTCTCAGCCCTCAAGAGCTCAGGAGATGCAAACCAGTAAGATGTGTTAAAGGTGCCTGATTTGTAGCGGAGTAACTCCTTTACTCCAAGGGAGATTCTTCAGACATTCAGCATAGTGTAGATTATCAAAGTACTTGGTTTCTGGTTACAGAATTTAGTCCAGGTAAAATCTAAAGTCCCTTAGTCAGGGTTCCTACTTTATACCCAAGGAAGGGGTGGGACAAACTCTGAAGACCCACCTATGGACGGGTCAGGACAGAGGGGTGGTTACACCCATGTCCTTTCTCCGGTTTACGCCAGAGCAGGAGAAAATGGCTCCTGCAAACGGTTTGAGCTGGACTTTGGAAAAGAACACCAAATGTGCCCAAGTGCAGACTGTCAGGCACTTTCAGAGTGCACCCACCCAGCGCCAATACACTAAATCCTGTCTGGGAGATGGTCACACCTCCCTGTGACATTGGCAAGCCTTCCCCTGCTCAAGCTTGGCTCAGCAGCAAGAGGGCAGACTCGTGTCTGTGGCTGGCAGCATCCATTTTGTGATGCCCAGGTCGAGAAAGCTGTCACATATGTCCCTTTAGGAGGGTGGAATCATACCTCCTCCACCAGTTACTGGGGGAGAGGTATGATTCCAAGGTGTTTGACACCAAACACAACATGTTTTCAACAGCCGTTTTAAAGTTAGCATTTACTGAGACGTTATAATGCACTTAAATATATATGGTCGGCAGCAACCATATATATTTAAGTGCATTATAATGCCGGAAAATAGGTACCGAAGGCTGTTGATGTTTCACTGTTTTCGACTTAGGCTGACTGGGATCATGCTATGCAGGACCAAGTCAAGCTGCTTTTTCCTCTAAATTGATTGCATGTTCTTTAGGTACACTCCAGATTGGATTCTGGGGTACCCTTATCAGTCCCTAGTATATGGTATACCATGTACCCAGGGCATAGGTACCACAGAGGCCTTCCTGGAGCTACAGCATGTATTGCGCCACCCCTGAGAGACCATTCAAATTGACATCACAGGCCTGCTACTGCAGCATGTGAAAGGTCGTACATGCACCCATTACTTTGATATAGGTTGACTATATCTATCCTAAATCACTGCACATATAAACCTATCAGTCACCCCTATGGCAGGCCTTATCATTCCTGAAGGCAGGGTGCTGGGTTTTATGTGAGAGGGTACCCATGCATGAGCCGAGCCCCTCTGCAGCCTTTGGAACCTTTTTTCTGGGGTCGTTTGTGATGCAGCCAACCATAAAGACATACATGCTACTATATCTCCGCATTGCTCAAGATATTGAAAAGCAAACATTTGTGAATGGCTTCATATGGTTTGGAATTCTCCAAAAGTATATTGCTACTGTGGTTGACTTTAATTACCAAGCACAAATATACATCCTTTGAAACCCATTCAAATATTAGCTCATTTGTAAGACATATGCGTGTTCTGGGGCTGCCCTGTGCATTAAGGAAATTTGTCTTTGTTACTATGGCCATAGCAAAAGCCTTCATCGTGTAGATATGTTGGATCAAGCCCCTTGAGCTGAACATTGGGAAAAGTTGATGCAGAAAAAATACACATTTTTTGGGAAATGTATATCTGCTTTCCTAGATAAGTTAGGATGGTTTTATAGCATGATTTGCTAATCTAGGTACTCCATAAGAACACATTAAGTGACAGCACTTCTTTTTTATTTGTAAATACTATCTAAAATATACAAAATGGCTTTTAATCCCTCTTTCTAAAAAATACAGACCAATTACTATGGGGGAATCTTATCAATTACTTCTCTCCCTGGACAATGAGGAAATAATTTGTCGCACCAGCACTTTCTTGAGGACTTTGGCCTGTGCACGAAAAATGATGGACAATCCTTGACTATTCTCTATTTAATAATTGGAAATGTTGTTTTGTCTGATTTAAATTTGCATGTTTGTATTATGTAATTTTCAATTTTTTGTATGTGCTTTTATGAATTCATGGAATTTGAATAAAGATTCCTGAACTGAACTGAACTGAACTGACAGTTACTGATGATTACTTTTTCTTTTTCTTTGTTTCACTTTTTACTCTGAAGTGATATTGAATGAATTTCAACCTGCAATTTGTTGTGAGTTTCTATTTCTCATATTTGGTATTTATAGACAATAAAGATCATTCCACAATTAAAAAAATAACAAAAAGGCTACATAATTGTACACAGCTTTTGATCTCTACTAACAACATAATGTCTGGTAGTCAATCTTTGTAGGGTCTATTTTGCACACTGTATGTGTTGGATGTAGTAAGAAATGCATTTATTGACCTGTTAGGGGGGTGTTCTTTTTGCATTTGTTCTCCATTTTTGCTAATTTTGTTTGTGCTGGCATTAGGACTCTGCACATTTTACCTCTGCTAACCTGTGCTAAAGTGCATGTGCTCTCTACCTAAAACATGGTAACATTGGCTTATCCACAATTGTCATATTTAATTTACTTATAATTCTCTAGCAGACAGCACTATAAGTACACAGGGCCTATAAATTACATGCTACAATTGGTCCGGCAGCACTTGTTGTGCCATCCACTGAAGTAGCCCTTTAAACATGTCTCAGGCCTGTTATTGCAGCCTGTATGTGCAGTTTTTAAACTGCCATTTTGACCTGGCAAAATAAACCTTTTGCCAGACTTAAACCTCCTTTTTAATACATAAAAGTCCCTGAACAGCCCAGATGGGAGGATGCAGTGTATTTAAAAAGTACAACATGTAACTTTTAGTTTCACATGTCTTGGTAGTGACAAATGCTTAAATGTTTTTCATGACTGCAAGGCCTACCGGTCCCATATGGTAACATACCTTATTACATTTAATAAGCTGTCATTTCCAAATGGAAATAGGTAGCCATTTTTGGTGCCTTTGGAATTCTAATGAAAATTCCTCTCATGCTAAAGGCAGATTTTAAATTATAATTTTGAAAATGCCACTCATAGAACATTTTGCAAAAATTAGAAAGACAGAATGTACTCCTTCCCTTTTTGTTTCAAAGGTTTATCGAACTCAATGGAAAAATTACTCGTTGTGATCGCGTGCGAACATAATGCAATCTGTCCCAACAATCTCAATTCTAAAAGATTGTCCAAAAGGGTGCGTACTTTGGTACCCAAAGGTCGCACTGCGAATTCATGAATGTATCCTTGCCAGCAACAACTTCTCTTTTCCTTTTACTTATAGCACTCTTTGTTTCACACAGTAGACCAATCTGTAATTAAAAACTTTTTCCTGAAATTCATCCATACTTTCAGCATCACTGTGATAGCAGTGAAATTCCAGCATGATTTGTTTTAATATTTTCACATATCTCCTGCATGCCTTCCAGCCCTTCAACAGCGACACGTTGAAAAGAATCATTGGAAACTAGTTCAGCTCAAAAGATGTTTATTTCTTATCACCCAGTGCATTTCAGGCCACAAGGGTCCTTCGTCAGGGGTCACTGAAATGGATAATAAAAGACTTCTCAACATTTTGTGCAATGCAAACTCTCTGCAATATAATGAAATGATGTCCTTGGTGTAACACAAACCCACATATTCAAAACCCGCTGCAATTTAAACCTTAAAACTCCTAATGCTAATCTGCACCCTCCAACAAGTTGGCATGTTCCTGCCTCAGCCATTTAGTCCCTGTAGTCTCTCTCTAGGTCACATGACTGGGATTAGCTGACAGTTTGGGCTTTGTGTATACCTCCTAGACATCCTCACACAATCAAGAACTTATGTGTACCTGGATGGGCCTTCTTTGGCAGGATGGGAGGGCAGAGCTGGGCCCAGACCTACTTACACTTGAATAAGCCGTTTTGGCGGGTCTGGTCCTGGGGTGGGTGCCTGGTTCGTTTTTGGCGGACATCTTGGAGTGGGGTGAGTGGAGTGAGGCTTTTCCAGCTGACAGCGCTTGAAATGCACATGTGACGCCTGGGAACACCTATTTAGGGCGAGTCCCTCCTGCTTTCAGCCCCTGACAAGGTAGCTGCTGCTGCGAGAGCGCATGCGCGTTTTTGCAGTAAAACTGCTGTTTTAAAAACGTTATATATTCTTTTTGTTTGTTTTGGTCATTTTGACCCTTTTTTAAATTGCCCCTTACCTGCACCATAAATTGTGCCCCTTCACCGCCGTTTTGGCGGGTCTGGTCCTGGGGTGGGTGCCTGGTTCGTTTTTGGCGGACATCTTGGAGTGGGGTGAGTGGAGTGAGGCTTTTCCAGCTGACAGCGCTTGAATGCACATGTGACGCCTGGAAACACCGATTTAAGGCTCCTCCCCTAGCGCAGCGGGATCGTGTCCTCGCGTGGCCGGAGTCGTGCCAGAGTCCTGCCCGTCTGCGCCCGTCCGCGCTCGGTTGCGCTGGCTTCGCGGCGATATTTACATCAGGTGCATCTCTAACCATGCTTATGTATACCAGGGATAGTCTCCTGGCATTTAACACCTGTCTGCCTCCCTGCGCAGAAGTCCGCGTTGACCCTTTGTGTGGCCCCCATCGCTGTGCTTGTGGCGGCTGGCTACTCGAAGCCCCTTCCTGTTTGGGGTCTTGTATAGTGCAGCCTGCCATAAGCAGTAAGGTCTCTTCGCGACATCTCACCATCTGGAATTTAAACGTCAGATCGGCGGTCAAGCATTATCAGGATATTGCTGATCTTGTGGACAATGACCCCCCTGACATCTTTTGTCTGACAGAGACATGGCTGCAAGACACCGATTCTACGGTATTGAATCTGGCGTTCCCCGTTGAGTATTCCATCTACACGCTCAACCGCTCTTCGAGAGGGGGTGGCGTCGCTCTTGCTGTTAAATCGTGCTATTCATGCGCCTGGAGTGTGCAGAACATCACGGGCTGCGAAAGCGCCCTGTTCAAGGTTGCGGTTACTCCGCATTTTACCTTGTCAGGATTGATGATTTACCGTCCACCTGGTAGCTCAGTGGCATTTCGAGAGGCTCTCCCTGAGGCGGTTAGTTCACTAGCAGTAGGGTCTGCCAATTTTTCTATCATTGGTGACTTGAATCTCCATTTTGACACTTTGTGTCTTTCTTCTGTGGGAGGGATGGTGGCGGACCTTGAGGCCCTTCAATTGTTCCAGCTGGTCTCGGACCCCACTCATAGTGGTGGCCACACTCTGGACCCCTTTTTTTCTAACTTAGAAGGGGTTACAGTGCCCCCCCCCTCCCCCTGACCTGGTCAGACCACTCACTCGTGACCATTCACTGTCCTCTTGATGAAGCCCCACTTAAGGTGCCACTGCGAGCCATGCCCAGACGGCGCTGGAGCAAATTAAAGGCGGAAGATCTCCACCGCCTTCTCACTGACGACCCACTGGGTGCAGTGGAGAACGTGGAGTCTGGTTATGACCATTTCTGCGGATGGGTAACCAGGGCCCTCGACTCCCTTATCCCGATGGTTTCAAGTAAGTGTGGCTCCCGCGCCCCCACCTGGTATGATGGCAATCTGAGGGCTCTGAAAAGTGTCTGCAGACGTGCAGAGAGAGACTGGAGGAAGAGGTATGACAGCAGCAAAAAAACCCTGTATATGGCTGCGGTCAAGTCTTATCACCGCGCGGTTTGTAGAACCTGGGCTGAATACTACGCTCTGGAGTTTCGCAATAGTGGGAATCCTGTTAAAACCATCTTTAAGGCCCTTAAAGACCTTGTGGCAAGGAAGCCGGCCGGTAACTCCATCAGCTCCAATACTCATTGTGAAGCGCTGGCGGCTTTCTTCCTGGAGAAGGTCCAGACCATATATAGGGCCTTCCCCTCCTCCACTGCACAAACCAGTATGGGGCCTCCCATCCGGTTGGATCAGGTGGTGCTAGACTCTCTCCCCTCTCTCTCTTTGGAGTCTTACACGGCCTTGGCTCTCCGAGTTAAGTCGGGGTCGCCGGACGACCCGCTCAAGCCAGCTATGTTCAGAGACCAGGTTTTTGCTCGCCCGGTTTGCGACTTAATCAACACGTCGCTATCATCAGGCCAGGTGCCTTTGAAATGGAAGCATGAGGTAGTAATGCCCATTTTGAAAAAACCATCTCTCGACCCTACAAAATCGGAGAACTACCGCCCGATTTCGCTTCTCCCGTGGCCAGCCAAACTCGCGGAGGCGCATGTCAACACCGCCCTCACTGGTCATCTGTCGCGTGCCAACATTCTGGACGACACCCAGAATGGTTTTCGGGCTGGCCACAGTACGGAGACAGCACTGTTATCTATGGTCGAGCACCTTCGGGTAGTTCTGGATGCAGGTCAAACGGCGGCGCTTGTTTTGTTAGACCTAAGCGCTGCCTTTGACATGGTCTCCAATGACATTCTCCTGCAACGTCTTGAGGAGATAGGGGTGATCGGCACTGCACACCAGTGGTTCCGTTCGTTTCTCAGGGATCGTTCTTTCTGTGTGGCGTCCCCGCCCTACCAGTCCAAATGTCATCCTCTGTCTCTTGGGGTCCCACAGGGTTCCTCACTGAGCCCCACGTTGTTTAACATCTACGTGAGGCCGCTGGCTGAGGTTGTGAAGCTCTGTGGTATGACCATGGTGTCGTACGCAGATGACACCCAGCTAGCGGTCACGATCAGCGGGGACTCTGGGGTGGATGCCCCAAGATTCAGAGAAGGACTCAGGGCGGTGGCTGGTTGGATGACGTCCAACTGTCTCCAACTAAACGCCAAAAAAACGGAGGTGATGATCTTTGGGAAGCGGACGGACCTATGGGGAGATACTTGGTGGCCCTCTGAGCTGGGGCCGACCCCCACTCCGGTTGCGGAGATCAAAAACCTTGGTGTTTGGCTGGACCCTTCCCTCAACTTCGTTGGCCACACCAAAAGGACGGCGGCTTGCTGCTTCGGCATCCTGCGCAATCTGCGCCCTGCCCTTAAATACTTCGATGCCGCAACTCGTCAATTGGTGGTGCAAGCAACGGTTTTGGCGCGGTTGGACTATGCCAGCTCCCTTTTTATAGGATTAAACCAGGCTGAGTTAACCCGACTTCAAAGAGTGCAGAACGCTGCGGCCAGAGCGATCGTAGGTCTTCCTAGGTTTTGCTCGGCCGGTCCATCTTTGCGAGCCTTGCATTGGTTACCCGTTAGGCAGCGGATCCACTTTAAAGTTTTGTGCCTTTCCTTCAAAATTCTGAAGGGCCTATTACCTCCCTTACTGCACCAACTCTTGCGCCCTTACATCCCGGGCCGCACTCTGCGCTCGCTAGACCAAGAATTAGCGGTAGCCCCTCGGTTCAAACTCAGTCGGGTGGGGGGTCGCTCTTTTAAGGTGCGGGCAGCCGCACTCTGGAACGCTCTCCCTTTGAAACTCCGGACCTTTGGTGACCTGCTCTCCTTCCGCAAGGCCGCTAAAACTCATTTATTTTCTGAGCTTTGTTAAATCCTTCACTCCCCAATTTCTTAATAATTATTTCTGTTCCCCAGTTGTGTTGTGTTCGCCACCTTGTCGGTGCGCCGGGACGCTCCTTCGCTGGAGCAGCCGTGCGCAATACAAATAGCACTAACATAACATAACATAACATAAGCTGTGTCTTGATTCTACACAAAGGGCTGCATACCCCCTTTACTTTGTCTGGAGCCAGGACAGCGAAGGCAGGATGCCTGGGGACTTCAGAGGAAAACCTCTAGAAGCTTCTCCCGTTCTTCAAAGACACAATTGGGTATAAATACTGGACCTGAGACACCAACACTTCAGTATACTTCTGGACCTGCAGCCACTCTGCCAGGAAGAAGAACGGCTGTGCTGCTGAAAGAACTGCCTCTTTGCTGGCCTGCTACTCTGAAGGACTGCTGACCTGTTTTGCTGACCTGCTGCCCTCTTGCCTGAGGGAGAAGGACTGGCCCTGCATCTCTTGAACCAAGAACCACAGAGTAACTCCAAGGTCTAGCTGGGTGTCCTCCTGATTTGAAGCCTATGGGACAAAAAATGCTTCCAACAACCTTGTACCTGCACCTGGACTCTGCCACCTGTGAGTCTACCCTGCAAAGTAGTACTACTCCAGTTATCGACCCTTAGAAGTGGGCTTAAGGTGCTCAGTCAGCATCTGTGGATCCAGTGGAACAAACACATTTCCTCTGCTGCATGGTGCAACCCCAAGCAAAACTGACTCATCGGCGATGATACCTGGATTGGACATGTCATTAAGCACCACATTGCCTCTGAAGCCTCTTCACAACAACCACTGGGTGATGCATCCACAGTGGAAGCCCTCACTTCTCATGTTAACAGCAGCCTCAGCGACTCTGGACTCCATATTGCAGTCTTGCAGCAGCCCAACACTGACACATTGCCCGACTGCTCAACACAACCTTGACGCCGGACTTCGTATCACAAGCCCTCATCAATGGGCTCCTCGATGACGATGTAGGACCTTGCCTCGCAGCCCAGCCACAATTCAGAACCGACGCACTGTTTCAGCTGCGGAATGGATATTCGAGGCCAATCCTCGCAACTCTCTGCAAGCCAACATTGAAGGTACTTTGTTCACAAGGCTTAACTGGGTCCCTGTAGCCAGCCCGCACTCCATCACTTGAACTTGTGACTTTGTCCCGGTCCGGCATGACCGGGCATCCACAGTTGCTGCTTTGTGCTTTTTGGCAGTATTTTCACACAAAAAAGGTAAATTGAATAGATCTGTGTCTACTGATTCAATGTTTGTTGGTTTGGTCTTCTTTTCTTTATTAAAATTACTCTATTTTCTAAATCTATTGTGGGATCCTTTTGTGTTTTGTCACTGGGTTCCTGTTTGAAATGTTACACATATGCTTTACACATTGCCTCTGAGTTAAGCCTGTCTACTCTGTGCCAAGCTACCTGAAGGTTGAGCACACGTTAGTTTATGGCTTGCTTGTGACTTCATCCTGAGAAGAATTGTAGTTACTGCTTGAGAAGGGCTTTACTCCTCTCAACCAGTCACCCAATTTCTTCCATTGACCTTTTCCTCTATGATGTTATGTTCATAGTCAACCAGGGTATTGTGAAACTAAAAACTAGGAATGGATGGGATTTTATTCACACCAGAGTATTCAGAATCATTTTGGTAATTGCTCATTAATCTTTCCTGCAGAATTACTGATAATAATGCAATTACTCTTGCTCATGTATTTAATGGCAATTTTGGGGATAGATTTACAAAATTAATGATCAATTAAGTAGTTAATTTAATTTAAAGTAATTATTAATTCAATATAATTAATTTACTTTCCACTGTGTACTACTACAAACCCCACAACCTGTGATGACACTAAAAATTACAATTAACAGTTAAATTATATTTACAAACAATTAACAAATCAACAAACTATATTTAAAAAACCCATTAACAATACTTTTACAATTTATAACATATACAATTAAAACATATTCTAAAATACATAAAGATAATTTCAAAAATGATAATTTTTGCAACTATAGTTTTGTAAATGATATTAACAATATAGATGTTTTTGACTTGGATATTACCTACCTTAAAAAAATGATGTTCTTGTTAACTATATTCCTGCATCACAATATTTGTGGATCACAATATTAAAAGATTGATTTGTCTCTGCCTCGATATTTTTATACTCATTATTTTGTTCAAATACCATTCTTTGAGCACACCAAAAATAATTTGATTTATTTTCATTTCCGTCTATTACAATCAGTGTGTCAGACATATTATGTTAATTCACATAATATTATAATATATTATATTGCATTTTTGGTATAAACTACAAATTTAAATTTACGGTTTCATGTAGAAATGTCTTTGACACATCCTAGCAGGGTAAACAAGGGGTTTGGACACAAATTTCACCCTACAACAAGAGTTAAGAAGCTTAAAACAGCAGTACAACAATCTGCTACTGCCTTGGAGACACTATGCTATGCTATGCTATGCGGTTTTATATAGCGCACAACTGCCCCGGAAAAGGGGTGTCCCAGCGCTGACACAGAAAACAGCAAAACAATAGACAACATATAGCAGTCTATAGTGGGGAAAAGAGGTGCATTTTTTTCATTATTGGGGAGTAATCCGCATGATATTTTATTATTTTGCAAAGGAATACTAATATTAATGGTCACAGAAATAGTGACTGGCATGTCTCCTACCGATATATTTAAAAACAAGGAAAAAGAATAGACATATCCGGTGCCATACATTCATACATAATAATAGGGTGGACAGGTACAATGACAGGATAGACGTGGAACAACAAAAGAATCGACTTACACTGACTGGGATTATGCTATCCAGGACCCCAGTAAAGCTGCTTTCCCCTCTAAATTAATTGCATCTACTTTAGGTACACTACAGATTGGATTCTTGGGTACCCTTATCAGTCCCTAGTATATGGTATACTATGTACCCAGGGCATAGGTACCCCAGAGGCCTCCCAGGGCTGCAGCTTGGATTGTGCCACCCATGAGAGACCATTCAAATTGACACCACAGGCCTGCTACTGCAGACTGTGTAAGGGGGTGCATGCACCCCTTACTTAGATATTTAGATACAAGTTCACTATATCTATCCTAAATCACTGCACATATAAAGCTATCAGTCAACCCTAAGGCAGGCCTTATCAATCCTGAAGGCAGGGTGGTGGGATTTACATGAGAGAGTGTCCGTGCATGAGCAGAGCCCCTCTGCAGCCTTCGGAACCTAAATTTCCAGGTTTGTTTGTGATGCAGCCAACCATATATATTTAAGTGCATTATGACCTCGCGGTAAATGCTAACTTTAAAACGGCTGCTTGGAAACATGTTGTGTTTGGTGTCAAACACTTTGGAATCATACCTCCCCACCAGTATCTGGTGGGGAGGTATGATTCCACCCTACTAAAGGGACATATGCAACACATTGGCACACCCGGTACCAGCTTTCTCGACCTGGGCATCACAAAATGGATGCTGCCAGCCACAGACACGAGTCTGCCCTCCTGCTGCTGTGCCAAGCTTGAGCAGGGGAAGGCTTGACAATAGGTTTCCTGTACCAAGGAGGTGTGACCACCTCCCAGACAGGATTTATTGTATTGGGGCTGGGTGGGTGCTCTCTGAGTCTGCACTGGGGGCACATTTGGTGTTCCTGTGCATAGTCCAGCTCAAACCGGTTGCAGGAGCGATATTCTCCTGCTCTGGTGTGAAACTGTACAAGGGACATGGGTGTAACCACCCCTCTGTCCTGACCCTCTCATAGGTGGGTCCCAGAGTTTGTCCCACCCCTTCCTTGGGTATAAAGTAGGAACGCTGACTATAGGAGTTTAGATTTTACCTGGACTAAACTCCGCAAACAGAAACCAAGTACTTCAATGGTCTACACTACACTGGATGACTGAAGAATGTCCCTTGGAGTAAAGGAATTACTCCCCTGCGAAGCAGGCACCTTTAATGCATCTGACCAGTTTGTATCTCCCAAGCTCCTGAGGACTCTGAATATTTCTGAAATACACAGAAGGTGGGTTCCTGAGCGTCTCTGAGGTTGATCTACCCTCACAGCAATTTTGAGACCAGTATCCCTTGTTGGGACCGGGCAACCCGAACCCCTGTGCACCATGTACTTTTGTAGCAGCATATGCTTTTTGGCAATCCCTGAGACTGTGCTTTGGCCTACATATAGTCGTGACCCCAAGCAGTAATTGCTTTAAAGATTACTGGCCTATACTCCACAAGTGTTCATTGGTCTGGTATTTCGTGATTCCACTTGAGGTCCCTTCGCGATCCATGGTCCGTTGGCCTGAGGGTCCCGGTGAAGGTGAATTAGATTTTTCTTGGGCTTCCCTAGTTGCTTGAGACGTGCCCTGACTCCCTATAGCTAGAATTTCCAGGACCTTGCTGGTCCACACCGGGCCTGCTTTCCTCTGCCCACATGGGTTGCATTTGCCAAGGTTTGTTGGTATTCAATCCAGACATTGACCCCTCAACACTCGACATCCTTTGTGGGACAGCTCATCTCCAGACTTTGGTTGTCTTCGAAGTCTCCGGTTCCCCGTGACTGAAGAGTCAATCTCCCCGTCATCTCTCCTGAAGCACCCGACATCAGTGGGCATTCGTCTACTGAGCCGCGGGTCACCCTGAAGTGACGCAGACTCTGTCCCCTCTGCTTTCAGGTTCTTCTTATCTTCGATCCAGGCTTGGATTCCACCTGACACTTTTCATCTTCCAGGCAGCAGCACTTCTTTGAGTCACGCCATTGAAAACGACAAAGATTTCCGACATCACTTGACACCTATGCACCTGGCTCCCCTGAGATAGGTAACACAGATATTCCGATACTCACAGGGTGCTGGCTTTAGAACCTTCTATGTTCCAAAGGGTTTGCTTGAAGTCCTCTCTGAAGTGTCCTTCCTCTTTAATTTTTCAACCCCGACTTTCCCATACAGTTGCACGAAGCGCGCGTCTGAGTTCTAACACTGCACCCGTCCTCCATGTTTCCCCTGTGTCACTAATTTGGGTTTTTCCTTGGGGTCCCAGAATACTACGTCCTCTAGGTACTGTGTCTAGTTAAGTCATGGTTGTTATACCACTTTCTTAGTATATGGATTGGTCTCTACCGGAAGCCCACTGTGTATTGTACTATTTACTGTTGTTCTAATGATTTTAAGGTGTGTGCCTTAGCTCTAATCTCATTATGAGGTTAGTAGAGAGTGTTTAGTAATAAATACATATATTTTATATATCTCTTGTGTGGTTCTCCTTTCATTTGGTTATTCAGGCAGTTCCAATCTGGTTAAACAAGCTGCTTTACATTCCTTCGAGACAGCCTGAAGGCTGCTCTCCACAGCTACCACTAGGATAGCTTTCTTTAAAGTTTGTCTTTGATCTAATCTTCAATAAGGGTTGTTTGGACTTGTGGAAGGTGCCCACTTTAATTAGTGGACAGCATATACCAGGCCAACTTCTCACACCAGCCATATGCAAATCAATCTTGGCACTGTTCCTCATGGGAACAGTCCAGCCCAAACTGCCATGCCAGGTCCTCCCTAGACCGGAAACAAACATCCTGGGACCAGTTTTGGGGCATCACCCCTCATCAGCCAGGCTAGCTTGAATCCAGTGGTGCAGTGAGCACGGGTTCCATGTCTGGGCATACCCTTCCCACTTAGGGCAATAAAAGCAAATGGAAAAATTGATGGATGGAATACTGAACAATGCAAACATTCACCTCAGTCACAAAGATCTGTTTTTAATCCAACAATATTTTGCTCACCTTGCCACCCCAGTTTGGACCCAGACAGATGAAATTCAGTCTTGACTAACCCTGGGCGAAGTACTATGCTACGCTCGTGTAGTTTGCGAACTTTGCACTACTTCGCACTACGCGAATTGCACGTAGTACAGTGCAAACACCCGCCAGACAACTCCGTTCCACCTAACTAGTTCTGGCCTCCATCCCATGGATCCACAAGACCAGAGCCGTAGGAAGATCATTCTCCTACCTCTCTGTTTAGACTTGGAACACCCTGCCCCTCCACCTCAGACAATCCGCATCTTGAAACAATTCAGAAAAGAACTTCAGACCTGGCTTCGACTGAACCTCCACACCAACAGATCAGCAGCCCCCTCGCCTCTCCCCCAGCACCTTGAACCCTTCACCGGTGAGTAGCCACGCTATACAAACTCCTAATTGATTGATTAAGAGAGACTTCGCAGCTACTGAAAGTTATCTTTTATCATGAATCAAAAACAAAAATATATTCTACACAAGTACATAGCTCATTCTAGTTGTCAAACAAACGAGGATGACAGAATATACTATGGAAAGGCCTTTAGCAAAGTTGTGAGAAACAAAACAATGCAAACAGGATGTCCTCCAGAAATGAAGCCCTGAAAGAGGACCATAAGGCTAATGTGCACAAACTAGATAGTGGATGCATTTTGTACTTGGAAGTATTACACATTTTATAGCGGAGTACCTTGAATTCCACTGTATTCATGATTGCTCCTTCAGCCAACTCAGACCCCAACTGGGTTGGAATTATCACCTGTATTGGGATCATCCATGCCATCTATTATGATTCGGCCCTGAAGAGTCAGAGTTGATTGTACTTTGATGAGACACATGTCGGCTGGTGTCTATGCTAATAAGCATTAAAACAACAAGAAAAGACGTGGCAATTTCTTGTCTATCTGCTCATTATATTTACATATTATATGTTGTAATTTTATGTGTGCACAGGTGCTTGGGTAATGTTGTACAGGTTTGGAGTTCCAAACACTAGTTTAGGGGTTGTTAGGGTCATCCCTTTCCTGTTAGCTCCATATTACTTGATTGTATGTCGACCCGAAAGCCAGTTACTCTGCAGAGCTCAAGTATCCCTTTATACTAAAAAACCCTTCCTGTGGATACAAATATATAAGCAGTTAAAAGAGATTTGAAGCTCATAAAAGTAGCTAAAAAGAAACATATAAAAACTGACACTAAATGCATTTTTATCAATTGTTTCATAGAAATAGCCAGTCATAGTCCTGAGGAGAACCCGGAAGTAATTGGAGGTTCTAAACACGTTGACGACTACACTTGGTGAGTTTTGAAGTTAAAACAATACTTTGCAGTAGGCAATCATACTAAAGACTTTGGAAGGCTTACTTAAACAATGTGTTTTTATAACCCCCCAAGAAACAATGTAAACAGGAGATTAATTTTCCAAACAATTTAAAAAATTTAAACCTCATTGTGATGCTAATTATAAGACTTGTTCTAAGTGAGAACGCTTTTGAGTTATGCACTATATGCCTTATGTAAATGTTGAGTTGTGTTTTAAAAAAAAATTATGTTTGATTTTCGTTAACTTGATTTCTTCAGACAGGACCAAAATAATGTTGTATGAAAGATATGCTAAAGTGCACATGAAATGTTGGCAAAATAATAAAATACAATTTGAAAATAAACTACGAGCCAAGGTAATTCAATTACTTGACCATGAACAAAAGTGAAAATTGAATAATTACAGATTGGGCAATTGCAAATATATACTATTACAGTGGCCTAACTCAGCTGTTGAAAAATCCCAACCCCTTCTTACGTACTACTTTTATAAAGATGGCATTTTCCTGCCATAACCAATTATGTGCTCATGGCAGTGTCTCTGGTCACATGACTGTCAATGGCGCACTGCTGTTGGGGTTTGTGCATTCCTGCCAGACAGTGAAACAAAGGGGACTGAATGTTGGCCAGGAGGGGTCATCCTGTCTAGACTGTTGAGGGTGGAGCTATTTTCCTGCCTCACTTACATTACAGAGGGCTACCTCCAGCACACACACAAAGGAACCTGACACTAGTCTTCTTGGAACCTTGGCAGGGAAAGGGAAGGACATTCCAGAACTAGATATGGAGGTAGCGCAGAAGATTCCCCAACTTTATAGGCTGGCACCAGGTATAATTACTGCATTTTCAGAACACATCTTCAGTACACTCCTAGACCTATGGACATTACAGAAGAAGGATTGCCTTGCTCCCCAGACGACTGCCCTGTTGCTAACTTAGAACTGTCATGCTTCTTGAGGACTGCCTTGACCTCCAGAGGGCTTCCCTGCTGCTTGAGGACTGCCCTACTCTCTGAGAAGGAAGACTGAACATGCTAACCTGAGCGCCTCCAAGGATCAATAGGCTGACCTGTCTTAGCTGCATGGTCCTAATAAGCTCCAGAGGCCTCCCTGCAGCGGCCCAGTTGATATAGTGTAATTAGGACTGTCTGAACTTGCAACTGAAACTGCTTGAGCTCTGCTGGTCTCTTCCTGAATGAGTTCCTGATCCACCAATAGAAGCCCCCAGGTCCTGGACCCTTAGCTGGTATCAGACTGAGCTCCTCCCAAGTAGAAAAGGTATAAACCTGAAGTTGGGGCTGTTCGTGACCGTGAATAGGCACCTTTGTGCTGAAACTATGCAGCCCGCGCTGACCACCAATGCAAAGCTCTGGTGCAGACCTGCTCTTCGTGCTACAGTGACTAGCAGCAACGATCGTCAAAGCAAGATCTGCAGTTCGTGCTACAGCACCAACAATCCATGGTAACTGCTAATGTGAAGCTTCTACAGCAATGTTTGTGACACCCAACAGGCTATTCATGCCACAGAGATATTAGCCCATGCCGCCTGGCCAGTAAATTGTGCTACAGCAATGACTTTCTGATTTACTCTCTGTTGGGATCTATGCTTCTTGGAATTGTGGGGATGTTGCTAGGAGGTTAGAATGTCATGATGTGAATAGCAGACAGTACAGAGGAAGCTGTGGAAGGAGCTGGAGGTCTCTTCACTTCTGACTTATAAAGACTTACTTCAACTATATATCCTGGATTGAAGATATCTTCTTTACATTGGCGACGAGGGAACCCTATACTCTGGCAGGGGCAGAGATTGGAATTGACCTCCACCCCTGGATGATACTACAACTGGATTGGACTGTGGTATACAATTTACTCCTCCAACTTTGTTTCTTACTTTTCTTCTCAAGGCAGCAGCAACCTTGTGGTATGTACATTTTACCCTATATACTGCTCTCTATCTAAATCCTGGAAGTAGATAGATAGATTGAGTTTTATTCAAATTTCGAATTCTTTGACTGGCAGCTGTGCGACAAGATTTTCATTTCATTATCTTGCCACCTTTGCGCTTTATTTTTGAACATTGCTAAAGCGTTTTTAATCTCTATGTTGGTAACGCTGAATGTTTAAGGAAGATTTTAAAGATTTCTACATTTTTCTCAAATCGCATCTTTCAACTTGTGCCTGCTTACTTGCTCGCGCGATTTCAAAACCGCCGCCTTAAGAAGCTTCAGAACCCGCTGTCGCTTCCGAACCTGTGGACATCACCAGCTTGACGTCATTTACGTAATCCAACGTGGCGGCCATCTTTGTTTGGGATTCTTCGCAAGCGTCTACGTGGGAGCGTCATGCTTGCCGGTTGAACTAAATTTAGACTGCTGAACTGCCAATTTCTTCCCTGATTGGATTGCAATACTGCTGAACTGCCGATTTCTTCCCTGATTGGATTGCAATTACTTCTACTTTGAGTATTTACTTATTTACTGTATTAATCTTCTTTGATTTAAAAAAAAAGAAGGGAAAAAGGTGCTGTTATTTACAAAGGTGCTATTGATTATTTACAAAGGTGCTATTGATTATTTACCATGGGTGATCAAACCTTTTCTTCTCCCCCTTCCTTCCTCCCTACTCCTGGTGAACCCCCAATACCTTGGAAAGAATGGAAGAAATTGTTCCTCACATATGTTTTAGCATCTGGTGCGGACAAATATGGTCCTGTTCGCAAACAAGCCATTCTTCTTCATAATTTGGGGGTGGAAGGTAGAAGATTATACGAAGATTTGCCCGAGATATCTTTAGGTGTGGGAGATGGTCATGCTGCTAATGTCTATGACATGAGTATGTTGATGCTAGAGAAAAGGTTCATCACAAAAATTAATACTCTTTTAGAAAGGCATAAGTTCTTTTGTCGGGTTCAAAAAGCAGATGAAGATGTTGCAACTTATGTGGCAGCCTTGCGGGGATTGTCACTTAATTGTCAGTTTAAAGATTTGACAGATTCTCTGATCCGTGATCAGATCGTCAGGTGCACTAATAATAAAAGGGTGCGAGAGAAGTTACTTAGTAAAGATTGTAACTTAGAAGAAGCTATTGAGATCGTTAAAGCTATAGAAAATACTGACTTATGGATAAAAGAAATGTGTAAATGTTCTGGTTCTATATCTAAAGATAGTGTGACAAAGGAATCAGAGTCTAGTGTAAAATCTCAAACACAAGCATTTGTTGATGAAACTAAAGTTGTTAAGAAGTTTGATTCTAAAAGCAATAAGTTGTCTAACTACCATCCTCCAAATTATCGTCCTCCAAATTTTGCGCAACAAGGGAATTCACGTCTTGTGAAATGTTATAGATGCGGATCTCCAGGACACATTGCATCGAGTCCTCGTTGTACAGCTAGAAATGCTATTTGCAGAGGATGTGGAAAGAGGGGTCACGTAGTTAAAGCTTGCAATGCTAAGACTCAATATGTTAATGAAATTGATGACTCTTGCAAAAATATTGAGAATTTAATGCTGTGTATAGATGGGCTGGTTTTAAGTGAAAATTGTCCTTGCGTACAAGACCCTATTTGTCTTGTTGATGTGGCTACTGAGAGTACTGATAAGCTTGAGAAGCCACGTTGTTTAATCAATTTTGATTCTAGAGATCCTATGCATGCTCAAACTAGAAATGTTAACATGCTGGCAGATTCAGGAAGCATTTATACCCTGTTGTCCAAAGATATGTATGTAGAAATTTGGGATGGTGATGTGGATCTCAACTCTTGGACCTCTCCGGATATAAGAGCTGTAGGATATGGTGGAAAGACCATTGACATCTTAGGTCTCAAATGGATGGTAATCACATTTCAAAATAAAAAAGTGTTTGGGAGAGTGTATCTCACTAAGCAAGTTTCCTAATGTTTTTACGGAAAAGTTAGGAAAATGAAAGGATTTTCTCATAAGATCATTCTTAAGAAAAATGCGGTAGCTGTGGTTCATAAAGTAAGAAATTTACCACACTTGATGAGAGAACCCCTGAAAGTAGAATTGGATAAATTATTAGATCTGAAGATTATAGAACCTATTGAGGCTTCTGAGTGGCTCGCCCCCATTGTGGTCGCGCCCAAGGATGGTGGGACCAAAATTCGTCTCTGTGTAGACTTACGCGATCTAAATAAGAATATATGGGTCGATAGGCAACCATTGCCTAATATTTCTGAAATGTTAAGTGCCATGGGTGGTGGTGTGATATTCAGTGTAATTGACATGTCTGCAGCCTATCACCAAATTGACTTAGACGAGAAATCAAGACACCTTACCTCGTTTGTAACTCCACTGGGGGCATTTCGCTACTGCAGGATGCCATTTGGGTTGGCTTCAGCGTCAGCGGTGTTTCAGAGAGTGATGGAATGAGTCTTAGGAGGTATTGGGAATGTATTATGTTTTCAGGATGACGTATTAGTAGTTGGAAAGGATTGTCAACATCATGATAAAATTTTAACACAAGTTCTGGAGCGTATGGAGCTTAATGGTCTGACCATAAAAAAGGAAAAATGTCAATTGAAGAGAGATTGTGTGACGTATCTAGGTCATGAGATATCAGGTTTAGGTATTAAACCAAAAAAAGCATAATTTCTGCTATTAATGATGCTCCTACGCCAACAACTAAAGATCAGCTAAGATCTTTTTTGGGGTTAGCTGAATATTGTTCTAAGTTTATTAGGAATTTTTCATATGTGGTTGAGCCTTTGAGGCGTTTAATGAAGAATGGTGTGGTTTTTGAATGGGATCAAGAATGTGAGAATTCTTTCAAGCGCGTGAAAGTAGGAATTATTCATGCACCTACTTTAGGTCATTTTGACGTTAAGGCCAAAACTTTGGTTACCACTGATGCTAGTGCTGTGGGACTTGGGGCTGTACTCTCTCAGGTATCTGATGGTGTGGAAAGGATTATAGGTTTTGCATCTAGGAGGTTACAGGGTGCAGAAGTGTCTTACTCGGTGATTGAGAGGGAGGCTAATGCTTGCACATGGGGAATTAAGCACTTTAGATATTTTCTTTGGGGTTTGCCCTTCAAAGTGTGTACAGATCATAAGCCTCTTGTACATTTATTTAAAGGAGGTAGAGGCTTGGAGGGTAATGTCACCCCTAGGATATCAAAATGGATTTTATCAGTACTTGA
This sequence comes from Lissotriton vulgaris, assembly GCF_964263255.1. Lineage (NCBI taxonomy): Eukaryota > Metazoa > Chordata > Amphibia > Caudata > Salamandridae > Lissotriton > Lissotriton vulgaris. The sequence goes on along the minus strand of NC_141685.1, from coordinate 2,038,390,745 downwards.
TTATAATTTTCAGATGGAATATGTGAGAGGAGAGAAAAATGTTATTGTGGATTGTTTGTCCAGGATGCCTGTGGACCTAGTAGATCTGGTAGAAGTTGAAGACCCTGCAATTAGTTGTGATGAGATTCTTGCTTTTGATAAAAGCGATTGGGAATCTGCCATGGCTGATGATCAAATAATTCCTTTGGTCATGAAACTTGTCTCTGGGGGGTGGTCTAAGGAATCCTCCAATGACACTCGCTTGAAGGGTTATTCTAATGTGGAAGGTGAATTGAGTGTATCTGAGGGCAAGTTGTGGAGGAGAAACCGTTTGGTGCCACCGTGTAATCTTAGATCAAAGATCATGAATATTGCTCATGAAGGTAATTTGGGAAGGAACATGACCAAGAGAAGGATTCGCGAATCCTATTGGTGGCCAGGGATGGATGGTGAGATTGATGAGTTAGTCAGGAATTGTCATGCGTGTGCTGCTAGCGATAAAACGAAAGTCATTAGGCAGCCTTCTCTCTCCTGTGTTGAATTTCCGGTAAGGCCCTGGGAGAAATTAGCGATTGATTTCTTGGGACCAATTTCTAAATTAGGTACTCGGAATAGATTCATAATGGTTCTTGTGGACTATCATTCTAAGTGGTTTGTAATGGAGTCCACTGAAAGTATTGACACTAAGAGAGTGATAAACTTTTTGGAAAGAACATTTTTAAATGAAGGTATTCCAAAAACTTTGGTATCAGATAATGGTGTGCAGCTGTTATCAAGACAGATGAAGGAGTTTTTGGATGGCATGGGGATTTGTCATGAGAAGATTGCATTGTTTAGGCCACAGGCCAATGGCCTTGTGGAAAGGATCAATAGATTATTGATGGAGAACATTCAGTTGTCATTAGCGAATGGTTTGGTGTGGGCTGAGGAGCTTAAGAAAATGGTCTGGTCTTATAGAATAACTCCACATTCAGTCACCGGTATCTCTCCTTTTGTCTCCCTAAAAGGGCGTGAGCCTGGTTTGAAGGAAGTTCCGGGTTGGCTGAAGAACAAAGAATGTGTGTGGGTTGACCAATCTAGTGTGAAAGATTGTGTTGTCAGTAGGCAGCGTGATTCTACAGATTCATACAATCTCAGAATGAGAGTGAAAGATCCGAATATGTGTGTTGGTGATTGGGTAGTGACGAAGAAATGTGGTATTGTAACTAAAGGTGAAAGCAAATATTCTCAACCTAAACAAGTAAAGTTTGTGAAGAAAAATGTTCTCATTCTAAATGATGGTTCTGCTTGGAGCTGTGGCAATGTTGCAAAGTGTAATGCTCCATAGACTTTTATTTGTTCCTGTATGCTTTATTTTTCTTTATATATTTCATTTGTACATTTCTTTTGATATTGTAATGGGGGGAGATGTGTTGGGATCTATGCTTCTTGGAATTGTGGGGATGTTGCTAGGAGGTTAGAATGTTATGATGTGAATAGCAGACAGTACAGAGGAAGCTGTGGAAGGAGCTGGAGGTCTCTTCACTTCTGACTAATAAAGACTTACTTCAACTATGTAAATGTGTATTGGCATTTATATAGCGCACTACTTACCCGTAGGGTCCCAAGGCGCTTCGACCGCTGCTAAACCCTTCCTGGCTTCCCTGAGAGATGGTCCCTTAATGGGTATCTCCAGGGTGAGACCAGGCATCCCCGGCGGTCTGGTGGGGCCGTTAGTGAAGATGAGGCAAGCTAATGCCCAGAGTTGCCGAGTGTGATCGCTGATCAGAGTGGGCACCGAGGCGAGAGAATTATCGAGTCCGCTGACCCTGGTCCAGAAACCTGCCGCACCGGGAATCGAACCCTGGTCCCGGGCCGTCCTCTGCTCTCGGGTCTGCCGCCTCTAACCAGTGAGCCACACTACTTCACTAGTAGGAGTAGCTTTGTCCCTGTATCTGGCCCATGCACCATCGTGGTCGGCCTTAACTTGTGACTTCTCCCGGTCTAGCATGACCAAATGTCCCTGAGTGGAGCTTTGTGCTTTTAGGAGCTATATATACTTTAAACTTTAAAGTCGAATATCTCCGGTTCTTCAGATTGGAATTTTGCCATTCTGGTATCATTTTATTTATTAAATGAACTCTATTGTTCTAAATTGGTTTGGGATTTTTCTGTGTTGTGTTTTCACTTTACTACTATTTGTGGGCTTCATAAAGCCTGACTGGCTTTTGTGCCAAGCTACCAGAGGGTTAAGCACAGGTTAATTTAGTGACTTTTGTGGTTCATCCCGACAAGGATTGTGGTTGTTGCTTGAGTAGGATTTCCACCTCCCCTCCCCAAATCAATAACCTGATTTCTTACAGACTGGAAATAATTTGAGGTAATACAGTATTGATGTCCATCTCAGTTTTACCATGTCAAAAAGCTCTGGAGCCAATTTAATAAAGTACTTCTGCCAATGAGCGACACCAGCCATCGCAGAAGAATCTAGTGGTCGATGGCGTCAAAGGTTGCAGATAAGTCAAGTAGGATCAGTTCCACAGAGGCATTTTGATCTACCTCAACTCTTAAATCATTTAGGATAGCTACAATCAAACACTACACGGTGGAGCTGACCCTAAAGCTTTCTTGCAATGGATGTAAAAGGGAGAATCATTCAACAATGCTCGATAGCTGGTCAAAGACAGTCTGTTCCATAAAAATATATATATATGTCAATTGTGAGACTGGCTGATAACCATCCACGTGATCTAGGACCAGTAATGCTTCTGTTAATAGTGGGATCATGCTTGCAGCCATTAATATGCGGTGACATATGAGGGTGAAGCATATGACAGATGAGGTCAGGTGAATGTTCTACGTACTTCAGGATCGGTGGGGGATCCAGCAAGACTGCATTCTAGCCCCTTTCCTGGTCATGCATTCCATTCATGATTTGGAGGATCAACTTAGATTTAGGGGTCAAGACATGCTCCAAGTAGGATCACGTCTGGCCAAGGTTCTCCGTCAAGCAGATGATGCAGTCCTAATGACTCACACCATTAATGGTCTGTAGACACTTTTGGATGTCTTGGCTTTTTTATCAGGGATTTCACTTTAAAAACGAATCTATCTTAATCAGAGCTGGCCTGGACCAGAAAATAGGCCCAGGCATCAAAATAAAAGTAACCCCCATTAGTGAACTGGATAGCTAAAAAAGTGGTCCACAGATGGAAATCATGGCAGTTTTCAACTTGTAAAGACACGCTGTATGAGTGTTTTGCAAGGTATGGAAAACGGCTTGGATTTGAGCTTGATGCAGGCAACGTGTGTTGCATTATCAGGGAATTCAACAGTAAAAACAAGCCCAGCAAACCATAAAGCAGGCCCACCAACCGCCAAAAATGCCACACACACTGGCCTGTAAAGCCAGCCTGTCAGGCATTGCCTAATTGCCCGATCGGCCCATCTCACCCTGATCTAAACCTTGTCTGATGGTATGTCACTCGATGTTTGCCAACATGAAATCCCATTAAATGGATTCAACATGTATTCAAAAAGTCAACACCTTTCAGGATCTGGGGGGGTGCCATGGGACTCATTTGCATGGCACCAGAAGAACCAAAGCCCAACAATATGAAAACACTGTCCAACCAGTCTTCAGATTCTCTGGCAAGTTGGGGACATAACCAAATTTGGGAGTAAATGACCATTTATAAAAGTAAACGTACCCCAGTCGGAACTCACGTGGCCAAATCCGTACACGGAGCTAAAGGGGATTCAGTCATTTGAAAATGCTGCCAGTCCCGAAAAGCACCCCCTCATGTATTTGTCATAGAGAGTGGGGAATCGGTAACCCGGAAGAACAAATCAGGCTTCACTCCCTGATGATGTGGCACTCACTCTGGTTAAAACATAAGACATCATTCAATCAACTAACCGTTGTTGAGCTGCTATAGCTACATCGTCCTATATTGAACCGTACCTTTTATTCACTGCATATGTTCAGCAAAGTTTTTTTAACTCGTTTTAGGCTGGATTTAGTTCATGCGCGGATCACTTTTCCAAAGACGGGGCTATGTGAGGGTCTTTCTCCATGCCCGGGTGATAATCATGTAGCATAATCTACAATTCATTTTTTTAATGTTTTGTCTGTTCTTAAAATTTCCCAGTAAACATTTGTTATTACATGTATTTTGCACTTTTAGTGGATTACAGACCTACGTTTCAGGTCTTTTAACAACATACGGAGTTAATAAACTATTCTATTATCAAATCTATCCAACACTCACTAAAGTTAGGGGAATTATTGGAATGAGGTAGATTTTGAAGACATATTTGAAACCAATCGGTCTTTTGTTTGCTTTAAGTTACATTTATGGCTTTAATGGCTGCGATTTCAATGTTTGCAACCCCTTTCTATTGTTATGCAGATGTTATGGCTGCTGGTCGAATGCAGAATATTTTAAATGAATGAATGAATGACATATGAGGGTAAAGCAGACAATTATCATCTACAAACTGAATATTCGTGCTCTTGCCCACAGGTTTTTAACAGATGAGTTATAATTAAAGTATTTAAAATTTTTCTTGTGTCCTATATTTTATGTTTTTTGCATCTAACTGCTGAGAATACATTATGCACCTTTTCTTTTTCACAACAGGTTTTTGGAAACCATGGCAAAAACGTGTAACATTGGTAGGTTTATTTGCACTCGCGCCTGCAGTTCGAGGTGCATTTGTATTGTTGGAATTTATGCTCGTTTCAGGAAAACTCGTATTTTGAGTTTCTTTTGGGATTTCACATGGGACATACTTCAGAATGAATTAAATTCTAATTAGGGCGCCTCCTTAACCAAAAAAATCATATATATCTGTGGTGCTGTTCAAACTCTATATTTTTAACACCAAAAGAAATGTGTGGCTTTTCGCAGTGGTTGATAGTTTTAGTTGCAGATAAAGTTTAAGATGGGTTGAGATTTATATTGATAATAGCCTGAAGGAAAAAACTAGATTGATGGAGTAGTTTTTAGAGTCGGTTGCACGTTTATAACACATTTTACCACTTTGTAATGTTTCACACAAACGAGAGGGTTAAATACCACATAGTGCTTTACAACGTGGTATGGTACAACCGTGATTTTACAAAATGATGTACCTTTACAAAGCAATGTTTTACCATCTTTCACTTTACCACATAAATGGGCTGGTAAGTATACCAGTCGTACCCAGTGAGGGAGTAGCCATCACCCCCCCTCACATGGCCTTCAGCCATCTGGCAGCAGACCCCTCCATTTTGTAACTTTTTTTGTCCCACGGGCCTCCTGCAGGACCTCTACTGGAGCACACACGTGCCCTGCTAGCTCTCACCAGAGTCCAGCTGAATTGCGCTCAGGATAGCCCTAACCTGCCCTCTAATATCTTATTTTGTTTTTAATTTTCTGACATGGAGATCAAGTCCTTTCTGTGGAAGCCCCCAAAACATCACAACGAAGCGTTACTGTATGTAACTTCCTTTATTCACCGGAGCGCCGGGAACAGCTTCTGATCCTTCCCGCGGTCGGCGCCAACTGCCTAAAATGGCCGCCTTCCGCTTCCGGTCCCGCCCTTCCGTTTCCTGTGTGCGGGACGCTAGACCGTCACCACATATCTCCCCCCTTTTATGCAATGACAGAACAGAAAATCTAGTCCTTACTTGTAGTCCATATCAAAGTCCTTGAACTTTATTGGAACCTTTACTATTCTTCCCGCTCTCGTCTTCTACACTCCATCTCCTTCTTTGCCACTCTGTACCTCTCTGTCACTCTTCCCACTTGCTTCCTCCGTGGCACTCTTCAGCACATCCTTGTCCGATCTTTCCTTGCTCCCGCCATTCGCTCCATCTTCCTCTCCGTCTCCTCCATTCCCTTCCATATTACTCTCTCCTACTTGCTTCTACGTTTCCCCTGTTCATTCCGTCACTTCCTGCATCTCCATCTTCTACATCCTCTGTATCTTCCTCCGTCTCTTCTCACCCACTTCAGGATCTTGTTGCATTTCGCCATTCTGTCCTGCGACCACACTTTACCATCACTGAGTAAGGCCGACTGGGCATAAGGCTCAATTACTCGTAGGGGTGGTGAAAACTTGCTCTCCCCTTTCCTTTTTAGGATTGCTGACTTCACTCTGACCCAGTCGCCTTTCTCCAGCTCCACTCCTTGCACATTGTGTCTCTTATTAAAATGTTCAGTACACACCTCCTGTGCTCTTTCCAGGTTCTTTCTGACCACCGCAGGAGACCCTTTACTTTGCACCACCCTTTTCCTCCACGCCATGTTGTCCTTAGTGAAGGCATCCCTTCCTCTCAGTTCCTTGAAGGGACTATACCCCGTGCTGCCCGGAGTGATGCGGTAGGCCCATAACATCTTCAGTAATTCTCTCTCCCAGTCCAGACCATCATTAATGGCAGCTTGGATGGAGCTCATTATCACTCGGTTGAAGCGTTCAACTTGTCCGTACCCCGATGGGTGATAAATGGGGGTGTGATTTACCACAATGCCATTCCTGGATGTGAACTCTTCCCACTTTGCAGACACAAACTGTGGTCCATTGTCGCAAGTGATGACTTTAGGAATCCCTTCCCTGATGAAGACGTTGCGTAGAAAGTCTACCACAGCCCCGGTGTCCACCTTCTCCTTTATTTCCACCTCAGGCCACTTGGAATACCTGTCAACCATGACGATGGCATACTTCTGCACTCCTTCCTTGTTGAGGATGGGTCCCATGATATCAACAGACCACATTTCCCAGGGTCCTTCTGACACTGGGAAATTCCCTAAAGCATGTCTCATCACGCTCTGGGATTTGTCGGCTTTGGCACACGACTCGCATGCTCTCACATGTCGTTCCACTTGGGTATCGATGGCCGGCCACCAGTACGCTTGCCTGGCCAGGGCCTTTTGGTGATTCCCTGGTGCCCTTCGTGTAGAAGTACCATCAAGTGTTCGATTATTGCTTTGCGGTGGAACTACTTTGTCGCCTCTTAGAAGAAACATGGGATTCTCTGCTAGTGACAGTTCATCTCTCACTTCCCAGTACCGTCTTAGTGCCTCCTTTAGGTGTCTCTTTTCCGGCCATCCGTGGATCACATATCCCTTGCAAAAACAACAAGTGATGGACCGAATGTGGATCAATGTCACACATTCCCCCAGTCAAAAGATCTGGGCCAAAATCCATCGTTTCTTTGCACTCCACACCACCCTGGGTTAGACAATGGCGATATGCAAATCAGCTCTGACCCTGTTGCCCCATGGGAACAGTCCAGTCCGAACTACAAAAGCCATGTCCTTCCCAGAACGGAATCAAGCATCCGAGGACCGGACCGGTTTCGAGGTAACACCTCTCATCAGCCCGGCTAGCTTGACTCCAAGTGGTGTGGAGTGCCTGGGACCCACGTCTGGGCATCCCCAGCGCACTTAGGGCGGCAATTGCAAAAACAACAAGTGATGGACCGAATGTGGATCAATGTCACACATTCCCCCAGTCAAAAGATCTGGGCCCAAATCCATCGTTTTTTTGCACTCCACACCACCCTGGGTTAGACAATGGCGATATGCAAATCAGCTCTGACCCTGTTGCCCCATGGGAACAGTCCAGTCCGAACTACAAAAGCCATGTCCTTCCCAGAACGGAATCAAGCATCCGAGGACCGGACCGGTTTCGAGGTAACACCTCTCATCAGCCCGGCTAGCTTGACTCCAAGTGGTGTGGAGTGCCTGGGACCCACGTCTGGGCATCCCCAGCGCACTTAGGGCGGCAATTGCAAAAACAACAAGTGATGGACCGAATGTGGATCAATGTCACACATTCCCCCAGTCAAAAGATCTGGGCCCAAATCCATCGTTTTTTTGCACTCCACACCACCCTGGGTTAGACAATGGCGATATGCAAATCAGCTCTGACCCTGTTGCCCCATGGGAACAGTCCAGTCCGAACTACAAAAGCCATGTCCTTCCCAGAACGGAATCAAGCATCCGAGGACCGGACCGGTTTCGAGGTAACACCTCTCATCAGCCCGGCTAGCTTGACTCCAAGTGGTGTGGAGTGCCTGGGACCCACGTCTGGGCATCCCCAGCGCACTTAGGGCGGCAATTGCAAAAACAACAAGTGATGGACCGAATGTGGATCAATGTCACACATTCCCCCAGTCAAAAGATCTGGGCCCAAATCCATCGTTTTTTTGCAATCCACACCACCCTGGGTTAGACAATGGCGATATGCAAATCAGCTCTGACCCTGTTGCCCCATGGGAACAGTCCAGTCCGAACTACAAAAGCCATGTCCTTCCCAGAACGGAATCAAGCATCCGAGGACCGGACCGGTTTCGAGGTAACACCTCTCATCAGCCCGGCTAGCTTGACTCCAAGTGGTGTGGAGTGCCTGGGACCCACGTCTGGGCATCCCCAGCGCACTTAGGGCGGCAATTGCAAAAACAACAAGTGATGGACCGAATGTGGATCAATGTCACACATTCCCCCAGTCAAAAGATCTGGGCCCAAATCCATCGTTTTTTTGCACTCCACACCACCCTGGGTTAGACAATGGCGATATGCAAATCAGCTCTGACCCTGTTGCCCCATGCGAACAGTCCAGTCCGAACTACAAAAGCCATGTCCTTCCCAGAACGGAATCAAGCATCCGAGGACCGGACCGGTTTCGAGGTAACACCTCTCATCAGCCCGGCTAGCTTGACTCCAAGTGGTGTGGAGTGCCTGGGACCCACGTCTGGGCATCCCCAGCGCACTTAGGGCGGCAATTGCAAAAACAACAAGTGATGGACCGAATGTGGATCAATGTCACACATTCCCCCAGTCAAAAGATCTGGGCCCAAATCCATCGTTTTTTGGACTCCACACCACCCTGGGTTAGACAATGGCGATATGCAAATCAGCTCTGACCCTGTTGCCCCATGGGAACAGTCCAGTCCGAACTACAAAAGCCATGTCCTTCCCAGAACGGAATCAAGCATCCGAGGACCGGACCGGTTTCGAGGTAACACCTCTCATCAGCCCGGCTAGCTTGACTCCAAGTGGTGTGGAGTGCCTGGGACCCACGTCTGGGCATCCCCAGCGCACTTAGGGCGGCAATTGCAAAAACAACAAGTGATGGACCGAATGTGGATCAATGTCACACATTCCCCCAGTCAAAAGATCTGGGCCCAAATCCATCGTTTTTTTGCACTCCACACCACCCTGGGTTAGACAATGGCGATATGCAAATCAGCTCTGACCCTGTTGCCCCATGCGAACAGTCCAGTCCGAACTACAAAAGCCATGTCCTTCCCAGAACGGAATCAAGCATCCGAGGACCGGACCGGTTTCGAGGTAACACCTCTCATCAGCCCGGCTAGCTTGACTCCAAGTGGTGTGGAGTGCCTGGGACCCACGTCTGGGCATCCCCAGCGCACTTAGGGTGGCAATTGCAAAAACAACAAGTGATGGACCGAATGTGGATCAATGTCACACATTCCCCCAGTCAAAAGACCTGGGCCCAAATCCATCGTTTTTTTGCACTCCACACCACCCTGGGTTAGACAATGGCGATATGCAAATCAGCTCTGACCCTGTTGCCCCATGGGAACAGTCCAGTCCGCACTACAAAAGCCATGTCCTTCCCAGAACGGAATCAAGCATCCGAGGACCGGACCGGTTTCGAGGTAACACCTCTCATCAGCCCGGCTAGCTTGACTCCAAGTGGTGTGGAGTGCCTGGGACCCAAGTCTGGGCATCCCCAGCGCACTTAGGGCGGCAATTGCAAAAACAACAAGTGATGGACCGAATGTGGATCAATGTCACACATTCCCCCAGTCAAAAGATCTGGGCCCAAATCCATCGTTTTTTTGCACTCCACACCACCCTGGGTTAGACAATGGCGATATGCAAATCAGCTCTGACCCTGTTGCCCCATGGGAACAGTCCAGTCCGAACTACAAAAGCCATGTCCTTCCCAGAACGGAATCAAGCATCCGAGGACCGGACCGTGTTGTGGAGTGCAAAAAAACGATGGATTTGGGCCCAGATCTTTGGACTGGGATGAATGTGTGACATTGATCCACATTCGGTCCATCACCAGTTTTGTTTGCAATTGCCGCCATAAGTGCGCTGGGGATGCCCAGACGTGGGTCCCAGGCACTCCACACCACTGGAGTCAAGCTAGCCGGGCTGATGAGAGGTGTTACCTCGAAACCGGTCCGGTCCTCGGATGCTTGATTCCGTTCTGGGAAGGACATGGCTTTTGTAGTTCGGACTGGACTGTTCCCATGGGGCACAGGGTCAGAGCTGATTTGCATATCGCCGTTGTCTAACCCAGGGTGGTGTGGAGTGCAAAAAAACGATGGATTTGGGCCCAGATCTTTGGACTGGGATGAATGTGTGACATTGATCCACATTCGGTCCATCACCTGTTTTGTTTGCAATTGCTGCCATAAGTGCGCTGGGGATGCCCAGACGTGGGTCCCAGGCACTCCACACCACTGGAGTCAAGCTAGCCGGGCTGATGAGAGGTGTTACCTCGAAACCGGTCTGGTCCTCGGATGCTTGATTCCGTTCTGGGAAGGACATGGCTTTTGTAGTTCGGACTGGACTGTTCCCATGGGGCACAGGGTCAGAGCTGATTTGCATATCGCCGTTGTCTAACCCAGGGTGGTGTGGAGTGCAAAAAAACGATGGATTTGGGCCCAGATCTTTGGACTGGGATGAATGTGTGACATTGATCCACATTCGGTCCATCACCTGTTTTGTTTGCAATTGCCGCCATAAGTGCGCTGGGGATGCCCAGACGTGGGTCCCAGGCACTCCACACCACTGGAGTCAAGCTAGCCGGGCTGATGAGAGGTGTTACCTCGAAACCGGTCCGGTCTTCGGATGCTTGATTCCGTTCTGGGAAGGACATGGCTTTTGTAGTTCGGACTGGACTGTTCCCATGGGGCACAGGGTCAGAGCTGATTTGCATATCGCCGTTGTCTAACCCAGGGTGGTGTGGAGTGCAAAAAAACGATGGATTTGGGCCCAGATCTTTGGACTGGGATGAATGTGTGACATTGATCCACATTCGGTCCATCACCTGTTTTGTTTGCAATTGCCGCCATAAGTGCGCTGGGGATGCCCAGACGTGGGTCCCAGGCACTCCACACCACTGGAGTCAAGCTAGCCGGGCTGATGAGAGGTGTTACCTCGAAACCGGTCCGGTCCTCGGATGCTTGATTCCGTTCTGGGAAGGACATGGCTTTTGTAGTTCGGACTGGACTGTTCCCATGGGGCACAGGGTCAGAGCTGATTTGCATATCGCCGTTGTCTATCCCAGGGTGGTGTGGAGTGCAAAAAAACGATGGATTTGGGCCCAGATCTTTGGACTGGGATGAATGTGTGACATTGATCCACATTCGGTCCATCACCTGTTTTGTTTGCAATTGCCGCCATAAGTGCGCTGGGGATGCCCAGACGTGGGTCCAAGGCACTCCACACCACTGGAGTCAAGCTAGCCGGGCTGATGAGAGGTGTTACCTCGAAACCGGTCCGGTCCTCGGATGCTTGATTCCGTTCTGGGAAGGACATGGCTTTTGTAGTTCGGACTGGACTGTTCCCATGGGGCACAGGGTCAGAGCTGATTTGCATATCGCCGTTGTCTAACCCAGGGTGGTGTGGAGTGCAAAAAAACGATGGATTTGGGCCCAGATCTTTGGACTGGGATGAATGTGTGACATTGATCCACATTCGGTCCATCACCTGTTTTGTTTGCAATTGCCGCCATAAGTGCGCTGGGGATGCCCAGACGTGGGTCCCAGGCACTCCACACCACTAGAGTCAAGCTAGCCGGGCTGATGAGAGGTGTTACCTCGAAACCGGTCCGGTCCTCGGATGCTTGATTCCGTTCTGGGAAGGACATGGCTTTTGTAGTTCGGACTGGACTGTTCCCATGGGGCACAGGGTCAGAGCTGATTTGCATATCGCCGTTGTCTAACCCAGGGTGGTGTGGAGTGCAAAAAAACGATGGATTTGGGCCCAGATCTTTGGACTGGGATGAATGTGTGACATTGATCCACATTCGGTCCATCACCTGTTTTGTTTGCAATTGCCGCCATAAGTGCGCTGGGGATGCCCAGACGTGGGTCCCAGGCACTCCACACCACTGGAGTCAAGCTAGCCGGGCTGATGAGAGGTGTTACCTCGAAACCGGTCCGGTCCTCGGATGCTTGATTCCGTTCTGGGAAGGACATGGCTTTTGTAGTTCGGACTGGACTGTTCCCATGGGGCACAGGGTCAGAGCTGATTTGCATATCGCCGTTGTCTAACCCAGGGTGGTGTGGAGTGCAAAAAAACGATGGATTTGGGCCCAGATCTTTGGACTGGGATGAATGTGTGACATTGATCCACATTCGGTCCATCACCTGTTTTGTTCACATATCCCTTGATCACTTCCATATCTTCATCTGCCTTGTAGGCTTCTTCCCAGTCTTGTGCGCTGATCACCCTTTCCATGTCCTGAATGGTGGCCACTACGTATCCTTCCCACTTTGGGCGCACTTGCTCGTTTGCTTCCCCCATGGCCGCCGCCCGACTTAAAAAATCGGCTACTTTGTTCTGCGGTCCTGGTATATAATCAACTTCATATACAAAGTCCAGCAGACGCAGTGTCATTTTGGCAATCCTCGGGGTAGCGTGCGCATGCCCGCTGGATGTCAGCACCTTGACCAAGGGCTTGTGATCTGTTCTCACCAAGAATTTTGCGCCCCATAGATACTGCCTAAATCACTCCATCGCCCATATTACGGCCAGCATCTCTTTCTCAATGACGCTAAACTTCTCTTCGTTGGGCGCCAGGGACCTTGAGGCAAAACTAACTGTGGATATCTCTCCTCTCTCCGACCGCTGTCGTCAGTATTGACTCCGCGTCCGGGTCAAATCCCTTGAGGGGAATGGCTTCACTCATCTCTTGTTTCAAAGTCTCGAATTCTTTTTGCTCCTCCTGGTTCCACTGAAATCCATTCCTTTCCTTCAAAAGTTGTCGTAAGTGATGTGTCTTGGTGGCAAAGTGGGAAATAAATTTTGACCTGACGTCTTCCTTCTTGCTCGGGGCCGGTGCATCTATGATGGCTTGCATGTTGGTTCTTTTTGGTTCTATACCCTTTCCGCTCACTTCATGTCCCAGATATGTGACAGATTGCACCCCGAACTTGCAATTTGAACACTCCGCCGTCAATCCATTTTCCTGCAGTGTGCGTAGTACCGTGTGCAGCTTCTCATTGTGTTCCTTTTTTGTTTCTCCCATGACCAGAATGTCGTCCTGGAAGAACTGGACTCCCTTTTCCTTCCGAAAGAGTCTGTGCATAAGTTTCTGGAATACCGCAGCTGCTGAGGCTAGGCCAAACGGCATCCTTACAAACTCGTAACAGCCAAAGGGTGTGATGAACGACGTGAGGTGACTGCATGATGGTTGCAACTTGACTCAGTGGTAGGCAGATGACAAGTCTATTGTGGAGAACCACCGTTTGCCTTTGGTCTTTGCCAGCATCTCACTGATGCGGGGTAGGGGAAACTTGTCGACCAGGATGTTTTTGTTGAGTTCTCTGAGGTCGACACATAGCCTCACCCTCCCGTTCGGCTTCTGTGCTACTACCAGAGGCGAAAGCCATTCCGGACTCTCGATGGCTCTTATCACCCCTTCCCTTTCCAGTCTATCGAGTTCTGCTTGTACTGCTTCTCTGCACCGGAACGGAATGTTCCTTACTTTGTGGACAACAGGGTCCGCTCCTTCCTTCAGCTTAATGAGGTGTCTGTACTTGATCAGTTCTCCTATTTGTCCACTGAATACTATGGGGTATGCCTTATGCCAGGACCCTCCTTTGTCATCTCCTTCCATGTCCATGAGTAAGATTTTCTCTACTCCACCTGGATTCAACAGTATGCCCAGTGCCCCTTGGTCCTTCCAGCTGAGCACTGATGGCCCCCTTCTCGGCAATGTACAGTTTGCAATTTGCTTGACGTCCTCTGAATTCAAATAGTAAGGGGCAATACCCTAACATTGGGATCCTTTGCCCAGTGTAAGTTACGGGTCTCAAGTCCATTGGGCGCAATTCTTCTTCTCTTTGTGCCCAAACTTCTCTTCCCAAACCTTCCTCTGGATTATGGAGATGGGTGCTCCACTATCTGCGATCATCTCCATCGACACCCCCCCTATGTGCATGTTCAGCTTGGGTTTGTCCGTCTCTTCACCTTCCATCTCCAATACTTGCACATCAATGTAGAGGATTTCCTCCAGATCTTCTTCTTCTTCATGGCCCTCTACTTCTCCTTGTTGTTCTTGGTCCATGTATTTGATCATGGCTCCTCTGGGTTTACGGCGGCACACCTTCTCGTAGTGCCCGAATACGCTGCAGAATGAGCATTTCGCCCTGAATGTGGGGCACGCTTTGTCATTTCCCAAATGCGATATGCTTCCACATTTGTAACAGCTCGGCCGTCCGCCTCTGCCAGTCCTCTGGTCAGCGAGGCTGGTTTGGGGGGTCCGTTTACCATCTTGGCTCCTTTGTTGGTCTCTTGGCTTCGATCTCTCGTTTTTCCCCGGCGTTGTTATTTTGCATACGGTTTGTGTTCCTCCTGTCTCTTTCCGGGACGCTTGCGCGCATCTCTTTGACATCTCTGCCTTCTTCACTAAGGCCCATACTTCCTTCAGGGGGCCGTCTCCATTGACCCACAGTTTCTCCTGAATGTGAGTGCTGGACGTGTGCATAATGATCTGGTCTCTTATCAGATCATCGTGTAGCGTGCCAAACTTGCACGTCAAGGCCAACTTCTGCAGTGCCACCACATATTCGTCCACCGACTCTCCCCCTTTTTGCTTCCTCTGGAAGAAGTTGTGTCTGTCGATTGCTACACAAACCACTGACCTGTAGTGTGCATCTAGGTCTGCAATGGCGTTACCGAACACATCTGTGTCTGCTGCATCTCTTGTGCCCTTGACTATGGTTTCGTATACTCTGATTCCCTCTGGACCTAAGTTGTATAACAGTATCTTCTTCCTCCTCGGACTCGAGAACGGCGCCTCGCCTTCTTCCTCCAAGGCTTCCAAGTAGTTGAGGAAGTACCGTTTCCAGTCTTCCCACTGCATTTCTGGCTCACCACTTTTCGCAAGAAATGGCACCATTTGAGTGAGGGAGGTGGACTGAGCAGCCATCTTGTAGCCACCCCTGGTACCTGCTTAATCTGGTATGCGCTTGCCAGGTGGGCTCCCTGGTGGCCGTTGCGTATCAACGTCCTCGTCGCTGTGCTCACTGTCAGTCGCACCGCTCTTTGCCTTGCCCTCGCTAGATGGTCGTGTTTGCTGACTGTTCCCTTGCTCTGTTTCTCCTGCTCTTGACCCTTCCCCGCGTGGTTGCCGCACCGCAAGCGTGCTGAGCTGGGCCTCTGGTCAGAGGTGAGGTTTGCTGCGATGTGGTGGGGCTCCCTTGTGCACCAGTGCCTCTTACTCGCTTTGTGCAGCCCCCCCTTGGACGCAGTGCTCCCTTAAGTGGTTGTGTCACTGTTGGGCGTACCTCTGCAGCTGCCTGTGTCCGCCGCCCTGCTCGTACTTGCTGTGGCTTCAGGTGAAGGCTGCCTAGTGTCCTCTGCCACGCTCCGGTCAGCATGTGGGCTTCGTTCGATTTCCGATTTATTTTTCTTTTTTTTTCTGTGGCTGGGGGCGGAGTTTAAATCCCAGTCCTCGTCGCCATTGTGGAAGCCCCCAAAACACCACAACGAAGCGTTACTGTATGTAACTTCCTTTATTCACCGGAGCGCCTGGAACAGCTTCTGATCCATCCCGCGGTCGGCGCCAACTGCCTAAATTGGCCGCCTTCCGCTTCCGGTCTAGCCCTTCCGTTTCCTGTGTGCGGGACGCTAGACCGTCACCACACTTTGTGTCTTGAAATGGCCGCTGCATCATTTTACTTCATGTTGCGACCGGCCAATCAGTTTACTCACTCCTGCGGGAGTGTGAGTACCGTAATAGCAAGCCGGCTGATGTGGAAAAAAGCACTTGCAAACAATGAGATCACTTCAATTTTTTTATTTTCTACCCAAAGGAGTCTAATAATCCATTTTGATGTCCTTTTTATTATTAGTTTGAAGAACAAGCTATGAGCACTGAGGCTCTTGAATAATACTTGAATAAACATTTTGCATCACAATAACAAGATAGAGCTATTGTCCTTGACTGATTTCCATGAAATAATGTAATTGAATAATTTTTTTCTTATGTGGGATGGCAGATTAGGAGACTATAGCGTAGCTTATTTTTCCCTGCTTCATGTGTGTTCCTTCTTGGTTAGTCTTCCTGGAATATTCTGGACTCTTCATCCTCTGAAAAGATAAATAAGGCATGTTAGAAGAGAGTCCAATCAGTTGGTCAATACAGAATCTCATAGGAGAGCCAATACTCAATCCATGGTTATTTTGCCCAAGCCGAGTGGCTTGGCGAGTCATGTAAGGCCCCGTCTGCCTCCGTTAGCTACACCTTTAGTTGCTGTTCTTACTGGGGTACCCAACCTTAAGGTAAATACCAGGGAAACTACAGATGATTTAATACTCAAAGTTAAATTTTGGTGCTCCAGACACTTTGAGGGAGGTTCAAAGGCCTCCCCCCATATTTTAATGGCCAGACACATTGATTGGGTTGGCCATTGTCCTAAAAATATTGAGGGAGATTGTGTTGTGGTCAACTTTGACAGAAAGGATGTAGCAGGTTGGCTCTTCTGGGCCACACAGCATGGAGAAAATGGGGGAATTAGAGCATATCACCTAGGGGTGTTTTATCCACCTAAAACATCTGGAAGTGCTAACAGCTTATTGAACTTTTTAGGGCCATACCCAAGAGGGAATAGACAAAGACTGGATAACAGTCCCTGTTCATTGAGGATCGCTGCTTAGTTAGCAGGATTCCTACAAACCCTTTAACCTCGTGGGGTACCAACGGAGCAGGCCTGGTTAGCAGTGGTGTGGAAACATCAAACAGATTTGAATCTCTATCTAGGTTAGATGGTAATAGTTGACTAACCATCGTCCCCCTTACCCAGGTGCAGGAGGAGTATATAGAGAGGGAGCCCATAATCGATTTGCCCCAACTACATATGTTATGTGAAGTTGGACTAGTAAAAATATTAGCTGGAATATTGCTTGGTTAAGAAATAAAGCGGAGGATGTTAATTGGATTACTTTTCCAAAAGATTATGACATTGTTGGGCTTCAGGAAGCATGGGAAGTGGATAGTACATTTTGGTTAGATGGTTTTACTACTTACTTTGAACCTGCTAGAAAAACAGTTATGGGAAGACCGAAAGGGCAGTAAATACAACGAGAGGCACATAGTCAAAGAGTGTGTGAGCTGTCATGAAGTAATGTAACAGTGAAATTACACTTGGCTGAAAAAATTCCCATCAGCCCACCATAGTGGCGGAGAGATCGTCATGTGGGATACAGATGATCTATTCCAAGTCTCACCCAACACATCTACTGATGGTGTAGAGACAGGAAAGTCACGATCGCTTTCTAGCCACAGTGTATTTCAAACGTGGTGCTGATGAATGTGCAGTGCTCAGTGAAAATAAGTGCAGATGAGATATTAAGAATAACTACCAGAACAGAAAATATGTTTATTGGGCACTGTTCTTGGTGTCATGATTAAAATAGGCGCTATACAGTTTGAAAAAATAACTATAATATGGCGCAGTGTAGTGTGGTCAACATGTTTCAGCTGTCTAAGGATATTACCCAGCTTTCGTCAGGACCGTGATGTCAGAGAAGAGGCAACTGCAAAGTTATAAGATAGCAATTCATATGATAAACAGTACTCCTACCAGAAACTTGGAGCCCCAAATATTAGCTGGAGGAAACTGTTGGTACATTGTCCATTTCCTAAGGAAAAATAGTGTGAACAATAAGTGCAATCATAGGACTAATGTCCCTAGTAATCAACAAATAACAAAACAGCATGACAGTCATCACACAACACACAAGTAGTAGAGAGAAAAGGTCTCACCACTGCGTCAAGAGACAAAATGTTCTCCTGGCTAACAAACATATGATTATGAAAAGATTTATAATTTGTACTCACCCAGCATTGTGTGGGAAGTAACCTCACCTCACCCAGCACCCGCTCAGGAAAATGAGGCCCCGCTCTGTTAAGAATAGGAGACATAGCTAAAGTATATAAATTTCACTTTGTGACTAAACTCCAAAGCAAAATCTAGCTGTCTAGAAGTTCATTTCCTGTATTTAAACATAGCTCAGTAGTCTCAAAAAGGAAAAATGACACCCACCCTACCAAACAAAGCCAAGGCAGGGTCTATTAGTTAGTTGAAAAGCTCAAACGCTAAAGCTTTTTGATGATGTGGTCTCAATAAACAAGTAGCTTAAAGAACAAGTACAAAAGGCAGTTTAGAACTAGCAAAGCATAGCAAAAAACAAACCAACCTACCTGTCCGTCGGTACCTCAGGCCAGCGTCCGAGAGGGAGTAGAGGTAATGGACAGGAAGGAGGCGCGCCTTTTTGTACATGTCTTAATTGGTCAAAATCGCGATAATTTGCGTTCTAACAAGCAATCAGCCCGGGAATTACCCGTGTATTGGTTACAATGAGCATGCGCGGGACTGGTGACAATTCCAGCGCATGCGCTAGTACCGACAATAAACTGCTTTTACGCGCATGCGCCGAACCGTGCGCTCATAAAGTATTAGGCTCGCACATGCGAATGAAAAAACCTTTGCTCGAGGAGGGAGTTTGGAGTTAATCCACTCCGAGCAGTCTAACGTCCTATATTTAAAATCCAAACCCATTGCGCTTCATGATAATTCGGATAGAATTACCCGTATATTGTTTACAATGCGCATGCGCTGAACTGGTGACAATTCCTGCGCATGCGCTGGTGCCGGCAATGGGCTGCTTTTGCGCGCATGCACCGAACAAAACGCTAGTAGAGTATTGGGCTCGCACATGCGCATTGAAAAACTCAGACAGAAGGAGGGAGGTTGAAGTTAGTCCGCTCCAAGCAGTCTACCGTTATGTATTTAATGTGCTTCATGATGGATCAGGGGCGCATGAGGAAGTTTAAAGTAACACTGCATAGTGCTACTATCTGCCATTAGTAAATGGGGAATCAGGATGTGCTTTATGACTCAGAGCAAGGTGCACGCGATGATGATAAGACCCACTCACTGATGTCTGGCGAACCAGTATGTAAATATGGCTATTCTCAGAATTAATGATATAGTAATTCATAGGATGACATATATGTTTATAAAGTATTACACAGAGTTTAACCATGAATGGGAATATTTGGACTGCTAACCATGCAAGACTAATGAGCAAGTGTGTCTATTGTCAAAAAAACAATCATATAATCGTGCATGGAGTGACATATATGTTTGTGCGATATTGCATAGAATAGTTCGAGGGTCAAAGTACTTAGAGTGCTGTCCATGAAATATCGTCATTCAGACCCCTACTGTCACTTTTAAGTGAAAATATCCATTTCTGTTCTTTGGTGAACAGGAATCTAGATATATCACTGATATGTGGCGGGATGTACGGTTGTTCCAACACAACCCACCTGAGGTCTTCTGCAGTATGTTTCTGGTTGATGAAATGATCCGTAAGTCGGGTCGATTGCTTGTGGCACCGAATGGTGCTTTTATGTTCTCCAATCCTCAATTTTATTTTTCTGGTAGTAAACCCTATGTATCTCAAGGAGCAGGGGCAGGTAATCATGTATATAACCTTGTCTGTGTTGCAATTCGTGTGTTTTTTAAGCAACCACATTTTTCTTGTTCCCAGATCAATTTGCTCAGTTTTATTGGTTTGGGGACAAACACTACAAGAGCCGCATGGGTGATGTACCTGAACTGGTGGTAGATCCCAGAGCGTGGATGGTCTAGACGTCTCCTAGGATCTCGGTCTCGTGTGTACAAGATTATCTCGCAGGCTGGGTGCTCTTTTGAATGAGAACAAAGGTAAGGATATATTCTCATTGGTAATGTTTAGGATGTTCCAGTGTCGGCGTATAGTCTTTTGGATACTGTTGGAAAGCACACTGAAAGTGCTAACGAATGTTAGTCGGTCCAAAGGAGGTTTCTGTTGTTGTTTCTCCAGCAGGGCGTCTCGATGGTTATTCGAGGCGCGTTTCCATGCTCTCTTAACCAAATCTTTTGGATAGTGTCTCGTTTGTAGTTGTTGGGATAATTGGTTAGCATGCTCATTGAACAAGACCCCGGAGGAACAGTTCCTTCTCAGGCGAAGAAACTGGCCTATTGGCAAGTTAGCTCGTAGTGAGCGAGGATGATGGCTTTTGCTCGCTCTCCAGTTTACCAACTACAAGCGAGACACTATCCAAAAGATTTGGTTAAGAGAGCTTTCCAACAGCATCCAAAAGACTATACGCCGACACTGGAACATCCTAAACATTACCAATGAGAATATACCCACATGACGATCTCTCCGCCACTATGGTGGGCTGATGGGAATTTTTTCAGCCAAGTGTAATTTCACTGTTACATTACTTCATGACAGCTCACACACTCTTTGACTATGTGCCTCTCGTTGTATTTACTGATATGTCTAGGGTTGTGAGGTTTCATGGTCTATAAACTAACCCACATAGACCCCCCTACAATTTTGTTTTTTAAGACCGAAAGGGCGCCTGATCACATCGATCTCGTTAAAGGGTACAGGGAGTCATCATAAACTAGAAGTGGGATTAGCAAATTGTCTACTTGCTGAAATTATACCTGTAAACTCAATTAAAGATTTAATTGTCAATTTTTACAATTCATTCAATAGAAATACAGTCACAGAAAATTTGTTTAGCCTTAAGACCTACTCCTCGCCGTGTCTCCTACCCCCTCCCCCATCTCTTGCCTCCGTAATTCTTTGCTTGCCTCGCCTATTCCTTTCCTCTTGTCCCTGAATCTCTTCCCCCTCCATGCTTTGTTTATCCTGTGTCTATGCTCCACTCAATCTCCCTCCCTTTCACCCTTTTTACATTATCCCTTTACCCTCTACACACCATGAACCAACGGATACAACCTGTAATTGACGCAACTTCTTTAACAATGGGTAACTAGTAACCTATGCTAACTTACCAGCCTGACTCCCTAAAACCGCCCCCTTAAGTATGCCCTTGTCCAAAGAACTCCTACTCCCCTTGTTGGGGATGGATCCAGCATTTTTGCCCTGGAGTCTCAGAGACCCTTCTGAGGGAGTCCACAGTGACCAGGGAGTCTCACATAGTAGAGGACTGGGATTGATCCCCTTAACTCTGGGAACTGTCCCCTACCTGCTTGATGTCGGACACTGTGCCCATGCTGGGTTTTCTACCCCATCCTCTTCCCTCTTTCATTCTTCTAAGTGTGTCTATGACCAAAGTACTCCTCTCCCCTTGTTGAGGAGGGATCCAGCATTTATGCCCTAGAGTCTCAGCGACCCCGCTGAGAGAGTCCACAGCGATAAGGGAATCACACAAAATGGAAGTCTGGGACTGACCCCTTTACCGTAGGGAGCCGTCTCCCACCCAGCCGGACATCGAACACAGTTACCTCCTCGTCTCTTTGCCATGCCTCCTACCCCCTCCCCCACCTCTTCCCTTCCTTCGTCCTTGGCTTGCCTCCCTTTATCCTTTCCTCTCTCCCCTGAATCCCTCTCCCCCTGCGTGATTTGTTCTTCCTTGTGCCTATTCTCCGCTTAATCTCCCTCCCCGTCGCCCTTTGACATGACCCCCCTACCCTTCTACACGCCATGAACCAACGATTTAACCTGGAATTGATGTACTTTTCGGATGTAACTTGTTATTGATATACCTTCTGTAACAATGTGTAACGTGGAACCTATGTAACTCTCCTCATGTAAAGTGCTCGGATACCTCCAGGTCTAGCCAGCGCTATATAAAACTCAATACATAAAAGGAGAACCAATCTACACCTTATTTGGTTGTTATTTTAGGGCATTTTAATATACATGTATGCTATAAGAGCTGCTGTGTCTCTGATAGTTTAGGGCTAGTTAGGTTCCCAGAGATACATCACAGGGTGAATTTCTGGAGCAAATCATAGTATATCTGGGTCTCTCATATCTAACTAACCCATGTGATATGGCTGTCATTCCATCCTTTAAAGGAAGTGGAAACCATACGACCATTGACTATATCTTTATAAATACTGCCCTTGAACTACATGTTAAATACTATACGGCTATGTGGTCACAATTTAGTGACCACAATCCCATACATCTGATTTTGATTTTGGGGGGTATTGACCTTAATTCAGAAGCCAATAAATGGGCACCCACAGTAGTAATTAAGACCACCGATCGGGCCATAGATTGAAATGATATATGGTTATCCTCAAGGATTTTTGTAATGATCTAGTTACAAACGTAGGCCCAGAAATGGAGCTATGTTGTAACAGTGGGGCTAGAGAAAATGGGATTTTAACTGCATTTGTATACAGGTAGCAAAAGACCCTTTTGTATACCCTTAAGGAATACCCAAATAGAGGAGAGAAGTGGTTTGACCATAGGTGTTCAGTGACGCATACAAAATTAATGGCTGCTTTGAAAAAACAGACCACAAGATAAGAGTATGATAGCTGCCTGTAGGAAAGATGATAAGTTGGCAATAAATACCCATAAGACGGACATCAAAAATGATGCTTTTAATGAATTAATGTCAACTGCTGTAATAAAGAACAGCACCAAATTCTGGAATGTTGTGAACAGACCATTCTTCTCTTTTAATAAAGGCAATTTACTGGAGTGTAATATCCCTGAAGAGTAGTGGTTCAATCATTTTACGGTCATATATGGGGATCACGCAGACCTTTATATAACCGATATACCCCTCTGGTCTGAATTGCTAGCCAATGTTTTTGGTTTACCACAATCCTGGTGACAATCAGTAACAGTACCGGTTTTTAAAAAGGGGAACAGAAGAGACCCGCGTTGCTATAGGCCAATTTCTTTGATAGACTCAACCGTGAAGGTTTTAGACAGAGTGGTTTTGGTCAAACTCACAGAGTGGCTCAATGACGCTAACATCCTCTCAAATCTACAGTTCGGATTTAGGAAAGTGCCTAAACTTGCTTCTATTATCTGGGAAATACACGTTCGCGAAGAAGGGCTCACTCCATTTGGCATTGATGGATCTTTCATCCGCCTTTGACCGGGTTAATAGATTAAAGTTATGGCATCTGAAGTCAGGATTGTATGAAAATATTGTAAACTTTTTGGCGGATCTGTATCAAGATCTCAGAGCCACAGTGAGATTTGACCAAAGAGGCAACTTAACACATAGCATCCGTGTTATCAAAGGAGTGAGACAGGGTTGCATTTTAGCCCCTCTTTTATTCACCCTATATATTAACAACCTTGAATCAGTTTTAGCGGGTGCTAGTTTAGACATTCTCCGTGTAGGAGAGTGGTTATTACCGGCTCTCCTATATGCGGATGATGCTGCCTTATTAGCCAGAACAGCGAACAGCCTAAAGCGACTTTTACCAACCTTTGCCATTTTTTTGTAGTCCTGGGACATAGATGTAAATTTTTCTAAGACTCATATTATGATTATGGGGGTAAAGCCTTAGAAATGTAAGACCCATTACGGTGAAGGGAATGAACTAACATGGATGGCGTCGTTTTTATATTTAGGAGTGTTATTTGGTGAAAAGGGTACACAGATCCCACAAATGAAAGCCATAACAAACTTAATGGCGAGATGAACCATTGCAGTCCTAGATTTCGCCCGCAGGTTGGGATCGAAAACTATGCATGCTATGTTAAATATATACAGGGCTAGATGCCTTGCTATAGCTAGGGTGACCATTACAACGCAGGCATTACAACGCAAACCATTACAACGCATTGCGCTGGGGGGCGCTCTAGGATAGGGAATAAGTTTCATTTACTATCCAACACCTTCCCTAGTGTCCACGGGGACTGGAGTTGGAATAGAAAATTAAACTTTTCACTATCCAGCACCTCTAAGCGCTATGCGTTGTAAAGGTTTGCGATCTAAAAACCGCGTTGTAAAGGCATGCGTGGTAAAAGCATGCGTTGTAACGTCATACATCCATAGCTAGCTATGGTCTGATCTCTGGGGATAAAGAGATGCAATTGATGTCCAAATAGTGGAAAAAGATTCTAAGAAATTTGCTATCCGTGCCGCAATTGACATCTACCTATATCATACACCACGAAATGGGTATAAGTTTCAAATCAGACGTCATAGGAATGGCTCCTTCATTTAAATGGATAAGTATTTGGACTAACCCAGAGCTTGAGATGAACCGTGAAATCATTCACAATTGTTTAACTCTTGATTTAGCTAGCAGGATCCCGTGGTTAAATTATGAAAAAATGATTGCATCTTATTTGGGGAGACCTGAGCAATTTAGCTCCCCTAAAGGCAGACTTTCTCTGGGTTAAAAGAACATATGTGCAGTTATCACAAATTGATAGAGAGTCCAGGGAATTAAGGAAACCCCTTGTGCGGACACACCATTTGTTATGTACATCACAAACGATTGAGCCATACTTAAATATAGTTACAAATCAGCATCATCGTTTTCTTCTGGGGGATTCAGATTGAATCAATTACATCTGCTCCTTGCTGAACCAATGGGATAGAAAAAGCTGGAAGATTTGAATGTATGTACTTGCGATAATTTTTCCACCCAGGACTCAATGCACTTTGTATTATTTTAAGACCATTTTTTGCACATCCAAAACCAGTTCATTTTACCTATTTTATAAGGCAAAGGATTTACCCAGGCTAGACCAACTTTTATATATTTACAAATGTTGAATAACGTTTGGGAAATTTTTAATATAGCTAGCTTTTTGACCACTGCTGTCAGATTAAGGAGAAAAAGAAGAATTGTTAATAAGGAGCATCCTTTTTAGAAAACTCATGAAATTTGTATGTGTATATTGATGGTTTAGATCTTGCTACTGGTATTCTGTGATGAATGTGATTTTGTAACAGATTTTAAAATAATTTTTATTGTGTTTTTTGTAGTATGCATTTATGGTTTTAATCAACCGAATAAGGTGAACCTGACTGACTGATACACTCTGGATTAAACGTTCCATGTTTTCAATTATTTTTTTAAAGTAAAAGAGTGAAAAAGGGTTGTGTTCCTTTACAAAATTTCTGCGGAACTCACGGTCAATGGACTTTTATTGCCTGCTGAGATGTGTAGAGGAGAAAACCAAATCATTAAAAAAGATCATCATTCAGAATGACTGTGACTCTGAAGAACCACTGACTCTGGATTCCAAGTTTAGTTGGTTTATTACAAAGGAAATGGCAACTGACTATACAAGCAACTCATGACAAGGTTGTAGAAATACATGGGAACTAATACAAATCCAAACCCACTGGCCAACTTTATGCGGTGGATCATAAACATTAGTCTGTCCAATCATTACCACTAAAGTGACATCCCTACTTAGCATTTCCCAGGCAAGGTCAAGAAAAGGTGTCAGCACGTGAAGACTCAAGTAGTATGAGTCAAGTAGCCTAAGCTGCAGAGCTCGTTCTGAGATGCTCCTTCTCTCTCCTTCAATCTCCTCACCCCTTCTCATGTCTCTACCCCGGGACACTATCCCTAATACAAAACATGAAAATTCAAAACACGCCCACAGATTACCTCATCTCACTGGGCACTTCCTATAGGTGATTTTTCACGCAGTGTTTGTGCTTACAACTCCTGGCTCAATGACCTGTATTCCCAAGCCTCCCTCAATGAGAAAGAACACCGGCTCCCAAATAACAGCTCCTTCCAGCAAAATGTATCACATCCTCCTAAGCCTAACTCTCCTATACAAAAGACGTTATTCTAACTAACAAAAACGACTTTCTCCACCTGCAACAGAAACCTGAGAACATAACAAATCTGACATGTACATGAATTTACCATCTGCAGAAAGAGCCATCCAGGCAAAAAGACATTTCAGGCCAACAGAAATTGGCCAACATAAGAGGGAAACACATAGGCCCTTCAAATACACGAAGGTGAAAATTTCATTAAGACCTTTCTACATCGTTACATTACAAAGAACATCAATGCAATTTATTGAAAGCAAGTACACGGAAACTTACACATTTTGCAATTAATCACGTCTATGTGCAACTTTAATATGGTGCATGTTAAATCATACATTTTATGTCACATATAAGCAATTTTGTTAGGCAAATAACATCAACATTATGCATTACAATGTTATAACAAGAAGAATACGTTGTTTCTTTACCTAACATGACACTTTCCCTAACAATTACACTTTCACGTGATATTACTAAACACTTTTACTGATCAAATGTTATCACTATAATGGAATATATGTGGGTGCGGACTATCTATGATTATGATGCACCCCTACAATTTTAGGAAAACCATCACGTTCCATCAAGAGTCAAAGAGTTTTTTTAGTTCAAAAGGAAGGGAGTTCCATAACTTTGTAGTTCGAGTTACAAAGCCTCTACTGCCCCAAGGAGTAAGTCTGAATTTTGGCACGTCTATATTTTTTTAACTTGATGAACGTAGGGGTCTAGGTGTTGTTAAAATATCAGCCATCAAAACCTCGTGACCTATTAAATGCTTTGTGGGCACTTGCTTATGGTAGGGCATTTGGACAATGCAGAGAAATTCCTGGTGTTCCTTGGGTGTTGAGCTCTTCTTGGCTTTCTGCTCACATCAGTCCTACACCCCCATAGCAGCATTTCCTCATTGTAAGGGGTTGTGAACCAGTAAAAAGATTAGTTATCATGAAACCCTTGAACACCTTCCCAAGAATTTCTTGGAGTACAATGCCTGATTAGAGTTGTGGCATCAGGAACTCAACGTCCGTCTTTGAAAGCAACTGTGCTTCTTGCATATAGTGGATGAAGTTTTTGTTCTTGCTTCTGGGTACTTCTCCCTATCTTTCTTTTCTCTCAACACTTCTTCAGCCCTTCCAACTTACCTTAATCTCTGATACTTTCTGCATCTCCTGCCCCTCTTTCCTCTCCTACCTCTTCTATTATTGTCGTATCTCCTGAGCTCCTATCCCCTTCTTCTCCAATGTCCTCCTCTGCTATCACCTCAACTCACCTCACAGCAATGTCTTCTCCCACTCTCACTGAACCTCTTTCTCCTATGATGTCTTCTCTTGTCCTTTACTCACTTCCTTACTCTGGCTTTGTTTCCTAATAATCTCATTCCTTCTGCTGCGTCTCTTACATTTTCGAATCTGGCTCCATCGGAACATTCCTTTAAAACCAACTTGAATCACAATGTATTGGTTTCTTCCTAATCATTTTGGGAATTTGAGATTTTAAGGTTTCCCACTATGTCCTTTGCTGTTCAAACTCCGAGGTAAAGCCAGATAGCCAGACTACTATATGTACAAGAGTGGAGAATCTTGGCATGAAAGTTTGTCCAGCAGAAAACATTACCTAGCCAAGCTCCCCTACACTCACACAGCAAGGTAATTTTCACATTAAAGATATAACAAAATAGATAACACTAAAAGAGCAACACCAGGATTTGGGAAAAGCAAAAAACTAAGGGTCACATGTATCAAGTTTTTACTGCGATAGCAAACAATGTGAATTGCAAAATTAGCGATTGCAAAATAGGCGTAAGCAATGTATGAAAGAATTCGCATATTTACCTCAAAATTTCCAAATTTTGCGATTCCCTATTATGCGAATAACAAATAGCGATTCGGTATTAGAGAACTCGCAATTTTTAAATTGTAATCATCTGTATGATTGTTTTCCAAATTGCCTTTGAGACTGAATTCTCTATCTATGCATGTGCAAATTAGCACCAATTCCAATCAGGTTGTAACTAGGTGAAGACTATTTAAACAGCCCCAGAAGGTCTCAGAATGTTTCACAGTGGCTGCGATGTACATCATGGTGAGGAGGCTGAGGATAGAAGCAGCAGCAGCACAGAGAAGAAGGAGACAGGAACTCAGTTTTAGAGTGCACATTACATTGTTGGGGCAGACAGAGTAAGAGATCTATGATAAATATAGGTTGGATTCATACACGATCTATAATCTGATAGCTAAATTAGATCCACTACTGCAGCGTCAGACTCGCCTGACACATTCCAGTCCCACATATATGCAGGTCCTATGTTCACTACACCTCCTAGCTTGAGGTAGCTTCCAGGGGTTAATAGCTGCAGCAGGAGTGGTCTCCCAAAGTGCACTATTGTGCTTTTTCAATTTGTTCCTGGACGCCATGTTGCAGAGGATATACCAGCATATAAGATTTCCCACAACCCCACAGGAATTGCAGCCAACTAAATTAAAATGTTATCAGCTAGCCCAATTTTCCCATGTTATTGGTGCGTTGATGGAGCGTATGTAGCTATATGTCCCTCCTCAGTGAATGAGAAAGATTACAGAAACAGAATGTCATATCATTCACTGAATATCCAAGTCATATGCAATGCTATAAATATAATTGCACATAGTGGCAAGATTCCAAGGTAGTACCCATGATTCGTACATCTTCAGACACATTGATATATATATATTTCTCCTTGAGGTTAAATTTGGCGAAGGATACCTGCTGGGTAAATGCATGTAACACTGTCTTATAGACTCTCTGGTCATGGTGAAACATTGTAGTGAGTAATATATTGCCTCTACCCTGTAGGTGACTGCGTATATGCTGTGCGTCCATTCATACTGACACCATACCTGAATCCAACTACACCAAGTGAACAGCGATACAATGCAGAGCACAAATTAAAAGGCAACGTGATAGAGAGGACCTTTGGTCTACTGAAGAGTATGTTCTGCTGCCTACATAAAAGTAGAGGTGCATTGCAGTACAGGCCAGATACATGTTGCAACATAGCAATTTCAATAGACATACCCTTAGGCATTAAGGATAGGGAATCTGATAAAGACGATGAGCCAGGTCAACATCAACAAGCAGCAAACAGTTCAAGGGCAGCAGAAGGAAGACAGAGATGTGTTGAAATAACGCAGAATTATTTTTAAGGTGGGTAATGATGGGACAATACACTACATAGTTTCATTGCTATTGTGATTTATTCAAAACAGAACTCAGGTAGTGTAAATGCATACGTAACTAGTAAAATACATGCTGTGAGAAAATAATATACAACTAGATAACTTTTCCATGGCAATTGGACAACTGAATGCCAGTGGTTACCTCACTTAATGGCATTCCTGGGCTCAATGCCACACTATTTTCTGAAGTACAAAAGGGGGTGGTGATGGACGGAGCATCTGAACCAATCAAACACTCACACCCAGTCAACAGATCTGGGTTTAATCCATCACCGTTCTTTAGCCCACTCTGCCACCACAGTTCAGACATGGTCATATGCAAATCAGTCTGACCCTGTTCCTCATGGGAACAGTCCGGCCCGAACTGCCAAGCCACGCCTTCCCTGGACCGGAAACAAGCTTCCTAGAACTGGTTTCTGGCATTACAGCTGTCTCAGCCAGGCTTGCTTGAATCCAGTGGCAAAGTGAGCAAGGGACTCATGTCTGAGCATACCCTGCCAACTTATGGCGAACAAAGCGGTACAAAAGGGGGTGGTGGTGGACGAAGCATCTGAACCAATCAAACACTCACACCCAGTCAACAGATCAGGGTTTAATTCATCACAGTTCTTTAGCCCACTCTCCCAACGCAGTTCAGACATGGCCATATGCAAATCAGTCTGACCCTGTGCCTCATGGGAACAGTTCAGCCCGAATCACCAAGCCACGCCTTCTGTGGACCGGAAACAAGCTTCCTAGGATCGGTTTCTTGTATTACAACCGTCTTCAGCCAGGCTTGCTTGAATCCAGTGGCAAAGTGAGCAAGGGACTCACGTCTGAGCATATACTGCCAACTTATGGTGAACAAAGTGGTACAAAACAAAAGGGGGTGGTGATGGACGGAGCATCTGAACCAATCCAACACTCACACCCAGTCAACAGATCTGGGTTTAATCCATCACTGTTCTTTAGCCCACTCTGCCAACCCAGTTCAGACATGACCATATGCAAATCAGTCTGACCCTGTGCCTCATGGAAACAGTTCAGCCCGAACCACCAAGCCAAGCCTTCTGTAGACCGGAAACAAGCTTCTTAGGACCAGTTTCTGGCATTACAGCCGTCTTCAGCCAGGCTTGCTTGAATCCAGTGGCAAAGTGAGCAAGGGACTCACGTCTGAGCATATCCTGCCAACTTACTGTGAACAAAGTGGTACAAAAGGGGGTGGTGATGGACGGAGCATCTGAACCAATCAAACAATCACACCCAGTCAACAGATCTGGGGTTAATCCATCACTGTTCTGGACCAATCAAACACTCACACCCAGTCAACAGATCTGGGTTTAATCCATCACCGTTCTTTAGCCCACTCTGCCACCCCAGCTATCCTGGCTGAAGACGGCTAATAGTCAGAAAGCGGCCCTAGGATGCTTGATTCCGGTCCAGGAAAGACATGGCTTGGCATTTCGGGCTGAACTGTTCCCATGAGGCACAGGGTCAAGGCTAATTTGCATAAGCCCATGTCTGAACTGGGGTGGTGTGGAGTGCAAAAAAACGATGGATTTAGGCCCAAATCTCTGTACTGGGGTAAATGTATGACATTGTTCTGCATTCTGTCCATCAACTGTTGTTTTTGCATTTGTCACCCCGAGTGGGATGGGTATGCTCAGACGTGAGTCCCATGCTCTCCACACCACTGGAGTCCAGCTTTCCTGGCTGAAGACGGCTGATAGCCAGAAACCGGTCCTAGGATGCTTGATTCCGGTCCAGGAAAGACATAGCTTGGCAGTTCGGGCTGGACTGTTCCCATGAGGCACAGGGTCAAGGCTGATTTGCATATGGCCATGTCTGAACTGGGGTCCCATGCTCTCCACACCACTGGAGTCAAGCTGGCCGAAGACGGCTGATAGCCAGAAACCGGTCCCAGGATGCTTGATTCCGGTCCAGGAAAGACTTGGCTTGGCAGTTCGGGCTGGACTGTTCCCATGAGGCACAGGGTCAAGGCTGATTTGCATATGGCCATGTCTGAACTGGGGTGGTGTGGAGTGCAAAAAAACGATGGATTTAGGCCCAGATCTCTGTACTGGGGTGAATGTATGACATTGTTCTGCATTCTGTCCATCAACTGTTACTTTTGCATTTGTTACCCCGAGTGGGATGGGTATGCTCAGACGTGAGTCCCATGCTCTCCACACCACTGGAGTCAAGCTATCCTGGCTGAAGACGGCTGATAGCCAGAAACCGGTACTAGGATGCTTGATTCCGGTCCAAGAAAGACATGGCTTGGCAGTTCGGGCTGGACTGTTCCCATGAGGCACAGGGTCAAGGCTGATTTGCAAATGGCCATGCCTGAACTGGGGTGGTGTGGAGTGCAAAAAAACGATGGATTTAGGCCCAGATCTCTGTACTGGGGTGAATGTATGGCATTGTTCTGCATTCTGTCCATCAACTGTTGTTTTTGCATTTGTCACCCCGAGTGGGATGGATGTTCTCAGATGTGAGTCCCATGCTCTCCACACCACTGGAGTCAAGCTATCCTGGCTGAAGATGGCTGGTAGCCAGAAACCGGTGCTAGGATGCTTGATTCCGGTCCAGGAAAGACATGGCTTGGCAGTTCGGGCTGGTCTGTTCCCATAAGGGACAGGGTCAAGGCTGATTTTCATATGGCCATGTCTGAACTGGGGTGGTGTGGAGTGCAAAAAAAACGATGGATTTAGGCCCAGATTTCTGTACTGGGGTGAATGTATGACATTGTTCTACATTTTGTCCATCAACTGTTGTTTTTACACTGTTTTCTGCAGCCACGCACTCTAGTGGCCCAGTCTGTATGCTCTGTCACATCCCTTGTTGAAGCGTCTGAGGCAGACGTACTTCTGGAACTGTGCCTCCTGCAATGGTTAAAGGTGTGCTATGATGCTTCTGAGGCTCGAACCTCACTATCCCTCCACCCAGCAATTTATCTAGTACATAAATACAACTGTAGCAGTTGGCAAATGCTCAACAGCATTGGTGACCTGTATCAATCCTCTGGCCACATCACCACAACAATGGGTCATTTCTACCTGCATGCCCACAGCACATTGTTACAGAAGAACTGTTGTATTACTCAGCTGGTTGATGGCCCTAGTGTTACTATCTACAGCCCGAGAAAACACCCACCCAAGAGCCCAAGTCCACCTGCGGCACAGAAATATTCACATTAGGTAGCGCAGGACAAGGGTACAATGGGAAGCTGATGAAGGCGATGGGTCATCTGTCTGAAGTGGGCTGAGAACGCCATGCTGAAGGTGCGGCTGCTGCAATGCAAACACATGCATTCCGTGCATGCACAGCTTCTGTTCTATTAAAACAAAAATAAGGTTGATATGAAGGACAGCATCACACAGCTCACTACAGCAGATGTGGAAGGACAGCGGGAATCAACAGACAACGTCACATGACAAAAGCCATCAAGGAATTATGCAATGTAATCCAGGAAGACCAGATGTCCCGTCGCAAAAGTCAGCATCAATTACTTGGCCGCTTAGATGGCTACACTAGGGCCATCAACCTGTTGAGTAATACAACAGCTCTCCTGTCTCGACCCGCTGTGGGCATGCAGGTAGGAATTACCCATTGTTTTGATGATGTGGCCAGAGGATCGATACAGGTCTCCAACGCTGTTGAGCATTTGTAAACTGCTACAATTGGTGGGTAGTAATGTACTGGGTGGAGTTGATTGTGAGCCTCAGTAGCATCATATCACAAGAAACCAAATGCAGAAAGTGCAGTTCAGGAAATCCTTCGGCCTCAGACGCCTCAACTAGGGATGTGACAGAGCATACAGATAGGGCCACTGGAATGTGTGGCAGCAGAAAATAGAGTGGAATTGAGCCCAGAAATGCCATTAGGTGAGGTAACCACTGACATTCAGTTGTCCAACTACCATGACAATATTATCTAGTTGCAATATTACTTTCATACTTCACGCATTTTACTAATTACATGTGCATGTACACTACCTAAGTTCTCTTTTGAATAAATCACAATAGCAATGAAACTATGTAGTGTATTGTCTCATGACCCACCTTAAAAATAATTCTGTGTTATTTCTGCACATCTCTGTCTTCCTTCTGCTGCCCTTGAATGGGGCGCCGAGGAGGTTTGCACTTTAGGCGAAGCAGCCGATTGTTGTGAAGTATCATAAAAAATAACCTATAGGGCTATACCTACCAATAGCCCCAATCCCATTACCAAATAATCCGTCAGTTGGCAGTGAAGAAGGTTCAATCATTTATTAAGCAAAATACTCTATAGAGGAGCCTCTCCAACCCTCACCCATCAGGTGGGCGGAGAAGACTGCTGGCTTACATTCAAACATAAGGCCATATACTTTCAGTTCAACTCATAGAATCACTGTAAAAGGAAAAACATCAGTTGGCCCTTGGGCCCCGGGGAAGGACCATATATGGCACACATGATTAGTTCAAAGCATTACTATTTATTTCTGAGAAGTTCAGGAGGGGTGACTCCCTTTCGTCTTGGTGCCCAGGAGTGTAGGCACGGCGCCTCTTGGAATGTGCTTATCGCACCCAAAGCCAGATGCGACCCTGAGTTCCCAGGACAGAGAGAAAACAATTTACCTTCAGCTGCTCTCAGTAACTCAAATGAACTGGGGCTTGACATCTACTAGAGAATGACATGTGATCACAGCCCGTCTTCGAGTCAAGACAAAGAAAATGGTGTCTGTATGGTTCTCGGCCTACTCTGTTAGCACTAGAAGCATAGGGAAAGAATAAACCTTTTCCTTCCAATTAGCACATATACGAGTTATGTTATGTATATATCAAACAAAGAGGATGTATAGATACATCATGCTAACATAATATGTGTCTGATACTCCTCATGTAGGGGAAATCTAATTTTTATCCCTCAGAACGGCCCTTTTAGCATGATGTAGCTAACTAAGGCAGCTCAATCTTCAAATATAACTCCATCAACCTGCATTAAATCCTTAAACTCCTGCTGTACTAACTGGGCCCTTACTGCTGCTGGGGAGGGACCAGCCATAGAAGAAGCAAGTTTAGTTGCGCAATAAGAGCAACATGCAGGTCCACATTGTATGCAAAGACAACAGGTGAATATGATACCATCTACACCGGCCAGTACCATCGGAATTTTCCATCCCCAAGTAGATAACAGACACCAGAACCAATCAGAGAGAGACCAGGTACCAGTCTCTGCATGTATTTCAGAAGCCAAACGATGTAACTTCTGAATGGCTAAATGAACAGAGGGGGCGGAATCAGGGATATAAACAAAACAGGAACTGCCGATCACACGGCATGCTCCTCCTCGATCTGCCAAGATAACATCTAAAACCATACGGTCTTGAAGCAAAACGAGTCTTGTCGCCTGTAGATCTACTGTCAAATTAGTTAATATCCCTGCAGTGGTGTTAATTACCCTTTCAACTACTCTGGACAAATGGCGTACATCTTTGCTGGTGATTATGGGGCCCCAAATAGGAAATACTCCTTTTACAATAACGATAAAATGCTGTTCAGGAGTGTCCGTCTGATCTATGTCAGTGGTATCTATCTCTCTTCTATTTCTTATGAATAGAAAGCTCCGTTTATCTAAATGGTGATCCTTGTGATAGTTAGGAGGGGCTATATAAACTGGGGGGTACAGAAAAGAGAGATAACACCGGACAGCCCAACCTAGGGGAAGCCAAGTATAGGCATTTTCCCCACAGACAAAATATACATTAGGAGGGTTTAACAACGGAGTTCTGCTAAAGGTACGTAACCGATAAGTGTAATTACATCGACTCTCTCCTACCGATATGAATCCTGCTCCTTGAACACAAAATGCAGAGGTGCTATTCAAAATAGGTACTGGAATGGCCCTATCATCTGTAACATTTCGTTCTTGAAACTGGCGAAAGTATTGGGTGAAATTAAACTCAGCAAGATCTAAAATTTAATTCCTCAACAAAGTGATGTTTTCATGTGTGGTGTACACATTCATACAGGCAATCGGGTCTAGTGATCCCTCTCCATTATTTCCATCAGGATCAAATCATTGGTGAACTTCAATATATGCTAAAATCATTTCATAGTCTTTTTCTGAAAATCTTTGAGTGTCTACTGTATAATGCATTAACATCATCAAAAGTAATTTAAACCATGCTTCACAACTTTCCAAATAAGACAAGGGTAAGGATATGAATAAATCGTGCTTGTGCATAACAGAGGGCAGAAGGCCACAAACCCAACAGTTTGTAGTATTAGTAGCGCTATGAGTTTGATGAAGCATTTCAACAAATAGATTTTTCATATAAATCTGACGGTGCCGTTCCTTATGTGGTGCCAAAGTGTAAAACACATGTTCCGGAGGTGGGGTAGTGGTTCCTAAAACAGTAAGCATGGGATGGCAAAATTCTAGATATATGAATACTCCCATTAATGTGATTAGCAATGTCGCTATAATGACAACAAATGCAATTTTAACACGTTGAGTCCAACTAGAAAAAACAGGCATATTTACAGGAAAATTACATGGCTCAAAAGGGCGTTCCTCTTCGGGAACAAAACGGGCAAAGTGATACATACTAACTAAAAATCCCAAAATAAACTCGGGCAATGCAGTCCAACCTGCCAGAGGGTGCTTCTTTCCTGTGTCTGTTTAGAGCCTCACAGACAGGCTCCTATCGTTCATCACAAATGAAACCAAACAATCTTATCACGTTGGAGTTATTTCCTCACACAACTCTTGAAGAAAGCACAACCTGGGCCTCTTACTCAAGAAATTCAGTCTTTCTTTCTGAACAGAGCAAGCAAATGTTCAAGGCTCTCAACGCGTTCAGTCCAGTGTCTCGCTCAGTACCCCAAAAGTGCATCTAACAGACATTTGTGGAACAGAAAGGTCTGTACCCTATCACTGAAGTCTCTTCCTATCTCCTACCATCTTCACCTGAGGTACCATGCTGTTTTCCGGGCCTGAGGTTGTATCAAGCATGACCAGGAGTTTCCTGATCAGGGAACAAAACAGAGGATGATGAATCCGCTACAGCAGGGGTACTACGAGCCTCTCGTTCAACTGCGGGGGCATCAGAATCCGGGGCAATCACTTGTACAGATGACAAAGCCCCTTCCGAGCCCGGTACCCCTTCTCCTTGCCCTTCTCCAATATCCTGAGCATCAGTAAAAAGGAACAAAGCGAGGGGCTCGTTCACTTTCCTGGGTCAGAACTCCTTCCTGGATTTGCTGATCATAAGCAAGCAGGAGGGGTAGTTTCTTCACGTGTGATACATGAATCCAATGTCGCTTGCCGTTCACCTTCACCGCCGTCCGAGTGGCTAATAGGATCTGAAGTGGCTCAGACCAACGGGGATCCAGGGTGGATTTTCGCTGATAGTTACGGACCAGAACTCACTGTCCTGGCTCCAAGCGATGTCCGGGACCCTCTGGCAGGGGCTGCAAGACTGCTGAAACCTGTTGATGAATGGAACGAAGGTCTTTAGTCAAAGCATACAGCTAGTCTGTCAACATAGGATACTCAATATCACGAAATACTCTGGGTCTCGGGATGCCCCAAACATTGGCAGGGTGCTCAAAAATTACCTCATAAGGAGACAAGCCAGAAGGAGAATGTGGAGTAACCTGCATTGACATGAATGCCAATGGTAAGGCATCTGGCCACCTTAACCCATTACTTTCTTGAATTTTTGCTGGTTTGAGTTTCAGTATTCCATTATACTTCTCGACCAACCCAGCAGAATGGGGGTGCTGAGCTGCATGGAATTTCTGCTTAATCTGTAATCCATTGCAAATGTGACTGATAAGATCTGCATTAAAGTGCCCCCCATAATTATTCCAGATCACCTGAGGCAATCCATAGTGTGGGAAGTATTCTTTTATCAAAGCTTTTGCTGTTTCCAGAGCAGTATTTTCTTTGGTCGGGTAGGCTTCCACCCATTTACTGAAAGCGCACACCACGACCAGGACATATTTCAAATCCTTCACGCGCTCCAGTTGGTTATAATCCATTTGGAGCACCTCAAAAGGCAAAGAAGGTGGTGCAAAATTTCCTCCCAAAACAGGTTCCCTGCCCCCAGGAATATGTCGTAAACAAACCATGCAATATTGTATCAAATGAGCAGCAGTTCTTGGGATATTAGGATTATTCCACACAGGGTCTAATAATGCACAAATCCCCTTTGCTCTGATTTGAGCTGAACCATGTGCCATGGTCACTAAGGCATGCACTAATGCATTGGGCAACAACCATTGCTGTTTCTCTGTCAAGTCAATCCAGCAATCATTTGCATCTAATTTCCCCACCTCCTTTTCCCAGCAAGCCAGTTCTACAGGTGTATCTTCTTTCTGTATTTCCCGGACACTCTCCATAGTGTCGTCGAACATTTCTGTTTCCGTCACCCACCTAGCAGAAGTAGCCCCGAACATTGAGGTCTCTTAGACTTTGCCGTATCTTTAGCTACTTGATCAGCAAAGGCATTACCCTCACCCACTGCATCCACCACTGTCTTATGAGCACTGCATTTAACTAAAGCCACCATTTCTGGTAATGTCAATGCCGTCAGTAACCGCAAAATCAAAGGGTCATGTTGTATTCGCTGTCCATGGGAAGTAAGAAAACCCCTTTCTGCCCACAGTCGACAAAACTATGAGCCATGTCGAAGGCGTTTTGGCTGTCCGTGTAAATATTCACTCTCAAGCCTCCACTTAACTCACAAGCCCGGAGCAATGCCACTAACTCAGCTGCCTGTGCTGGCTGATAGGGTACTTGAGAAGCCTCAACTACGGTATGCAGAGTGGCTATCTCATATGCAGCAGTTGTCGTGCCATCTGGTAATTTGAAACAAGAGCCATCGACATACAATTCCCCTTGGGGGTCAGATAGAGGAATGTCTGCGAGGTCTACTCGTCCCTTCATTTCTGCCTCCGTCCAAAATATACAATCATGAACATCATTGTTCTTTTCGTCCGAAGGGAGGGGTAGTAACGTAGCAGGGTTCAGAGTGACACATCGTTTAATCGTAATGTGGAAAGCAAACAAAGTCAATTTATAACCTGTAAGACGCGCACTCGTAAGGTGCTGGGTCTTCGTTTTGTTCAATAATGTATCCACAGCGTGCGGTACCATCGCTGTGAAATCAGTGTTCAGGACGAGCCCTTCTGACTTTCGAATGGCCACTTCGACTGCAGCAGTAGCCCTTAAACAGCTAGGGAGTGCTCTGGTGACGTTATCCAGCACCACCGAGAAATAAGCACAAGGTCTCTGCTTACCGCCAAATCCTTGTGTCAACACAGAAAGCGAGCAACCGTCCATTGTGGGACAGCTCAAATCCAGCTCCTGGTCATCGTCGAGGCCTTCTGGACCTCGTGGCTGAAGAGACAAACTCACCTTCTTCACCTTAAAGCACCTGACATCGCCTGGTTCCTTCCTGGTTCCTTCCTGGTCTCTGGCTAGTGACTCAGACTCTGTCCCCTCTGTTTTCAGGTTCTTCACATCTCCGATCCACCCTTGGATCCACCCAGACACTTTATCTCTAGTCGCCTGCAGCACTTCTTTGCAGCTCTCCATAGAAAACGACGACAAAACCCGACATCAGAAGACACCTATGCACCCGGCTTCCGTGGGTGAGGTAACACGAGTACTCTGGTAGTCTTGAGGGTATTGGCCCTCCTAGTCTCTAAGTCTAAAAGGGTTCCGTCCTAGTCCATCCGGAAGTGTCCTTAAACTGTAACTTTGTAACTTTTACGAACTCCATAGAAAGTCAAAGGGAGCCTGCGCCTTTGTTTAGACACCCATTATCAAAATGGTACAGGACCTGGGTACAATTCGGTATCAAAAACAATGGTCCTAGACCTAGATTTATGGTGGAGTAATTCAAAGTTATAATTGTGAGTATCTTATTATGAGCTTTCCTTTACTTGCTCACATTATTCAATATAAACATTTAAACAAAAAATGCAGCAACCCAGACTAATATGTTGGTGAATAAACACATTTTTATTCCACCAAATTTTCAACAAACATTTGGAAGTTCAAATTCTTTTTTGAAACTTTTGGTACATCAATAGGATGCTCTTATGAACGTGCTAAAGGAGAAGTGCTCAAGAATTGAAAGAGTGAGTGTAAAGAGTAGAGGTTGGTGGCTTTTTAAAAAAAACAGAGAAAAACAATTACTGGTTCGCTGATTCCAGTCAATAATATCTTGGCCGTATTTAGTATTTACACATAGTATTTTTACATTAATGTTTTCACAATCAAGTTTCTTCTGTAGCACGCTTTCAATGATTAGGGCTATATGCGGTCCACTAGCTGGCAGATGCATCAACGAAAATACCTCCCGGTAAAACTGCGAATCGGTAAAACAGGCCGATACCGAACGCAAAACCAGAAAATGCTATGCATCAAACAATTAATCGCTAAAAAATAAAGAATCGCTAATAACCCCCCGCGGTAAAATACCGAATCGCAAAACAGACAATCGGAATTACCGACCCCCAAAGCAGCCATCGGAAATACCGAATCGGTAATAACGAATCGCAATGGTATGCATGAAAAATCGCTAATACCGAAAAACCCAAAAATCGCTATTTAGCCTGAGCAAATTAAGGGGAATCACAATCAGGAGGTAAAGTAAACGGAAGGACAGAAAAAAAAATTACAACCCCCTACTGCAGGTGCACACAATCAGTAACCCTTCAAAAAAGCCCTGGGAAACCCCACATGTCTTCCAAAATGGCTGCCCTGTACGTGCTTGCTAGGAGGAGGAGGATCAACGCCCAGGGCCAGCGCAGGAGGATGATCCAGGACAGGATCTTCAGGGTGCGCATCACTTTGCTGGGGCAGACCGAGGAACAGGTCTACGACAAGTATAGACTGAACCGTGCCATGATAATGCGCCTAATAGCAGACCTGCTACCATTACTGCAGCACGAGCCCCGTAGGACCCACGCTATACCAGCCCATGTGCAGGTCCTATGCTGCCTGCACCTGCTTGCGTCTGGAAGCTTCCAGGGGGTAATAGCTGAGACTGGAGGCGTGTCGCAAAGCGCTTTATCACGCTTCTTCCACCGGTTCCTAGAGGCCATGCTGACATTAATTAATCGTCACATCACCTTCCCCACAACCCCCCAGCAGCTGACCCGCACCAAACGGGAATTCTACCAGGTGGCACAATTCCCCCATGTCATAGGGTGTGTTGACTGCACTCATGTCCCCATCTGTCCTCCATCAGCCACCGAATACATTTTCCGCAACCGGAAGTCATATCACTCTCTAAATGTGCAGGTGGTGTGCAATGCCAAGTACATAATTACGGACCTTGTTGCCCAATTCCCCAGGAGCACACACGACGCTTATATATTCCGTCACTGTGGCCTCCACAGGCACCTGATCAACGGTGAATTTGGAGAGGGACACCTACTAGGTACATATTGATGCATCATCGTACTCTCCACCCACTCCATCCCCACATGTATATGTTCAATCATGCTGATGTCCATTCTCTCCCCATCCTGCAGGTGACAGCGCATACGCATTGCGTGAATATCTACTCACTCCCTACCTGAACCCAGCGACACCACAAGAGCAGCGCTACAACAGAGCACACATCAGCACAAGGAATGTGGTTGAGCGTACATTCGGCATCCTCAAGAGCCGCTTCCGTATACTGCACAAGACTGGAGGTGCCTTGCAGTACGACCCAGTGACCTGCTGCCAGATCATTGCTGTGTGTGCCATCCTGCACAACATCGCCACACGCAGGGGGATACCCATAGAGGTGGACGGAGAGGATGAACTGCGTGCACAGCAACCACCCCCCCCAACACCGACAGGTGCATGTGCCCAACACAGCTGAAGGCCAACGGAGGCGGACATACATCACACGGAATCATTTCTGAGACAGGTAAGAGAGAGATTTGACAACAGGGCTCGATTTGCAAGGGTTTAATGGGCATGGACACCTGAGTGGTGCAGAGAAACAAAACTAAAACATGCTGCTGCTGCAGTAAAAGTCAAACTCAAATAGCACGTCCTCAGTACGGGTGATGCGTGCGGCACTTAGGTCTGGCCATGGTTACGTCACCAAGGACAGTGTAACTCAGTCACATGTTCACTTGCGTTTGCCGCGTCCCCCAGTCTCTTGTCCTGTGACTCCTCAGCTTCTACTCGATGGGAGTCTGTGGCAGTTGCATTGCGGCCACTGCGCCTCCTCCCGCTGGTGTCTGATAGGGAGACACTGCTGACACTGGAGGCTGCCTCACTCCCCTCTTCCGCCCCCAGCATGCTGACACTGGCTGACCCAGGCTGCAATTGCTCCACTGCGGTGGTCACCCTCTCAAGGGCCTTTGCCACATCCCCACAGTAATGACCTAGGTCCACTTGCAGGGACACGGACCTGCGGGACAGCACAGCCGTGCTGTTGCAGAGCTTTTCGATGGCCTTATTGGTTGAAGTCACTGCCAGCATGATCTGCCTGTGGCGACGCCGCTCACTCTGTTGGCCTGCCACTACGGCACGTGTGAGTTCTTGCAGGCACAGCTTTATGTCATTGTTGCCGGCAGCTACGGCAGTGGTGTGCTCACGCATAGCGTCTGTCATCTTGCTAAGTTTGTTGCATAGCTTGGTCATGGAGAGTTTCATGGCACCCATGTGTCTCCCCTGCAGGCGCTGGACACACAGCATCCGGGCCTCCACAACTCCGTACCCTCCGAACAGATCGACTGGTCTTGCAGCACCATGAGCCGGGGTCACAGCCCTCTGCCTGATGCGCTGTCGTGATGATGTTTGGCTGGTTTGAGTGACGACAGCCTGGCGTGGAACATTTGGGGGTGCTGAACTGTGATCAGATTCCATCAGGGGCAGGGAGGAAACTACAGCTCTGCGGCTCTGCGGAGTGGCCGGCACTGGTGGTGGTTGTGTTGGTGGTGGTGGTGTCTTGGACTGCGAGGTTGGTGGTGGTGGTGGTGTCTTGGACTGCGAAGTTGGTGGTGGTGGTGTCTTGGACTGCAAGGTTGGTGCTGGTGGTGGTGGTGGTGCCTTGGACTGCAGGGATGGTGGAGGTGTCGACCGCCGTGGTGGTGAAGGGGAGGACATGTCTTCAGCTCTATGTGAGCACTCGGCTTCTGACAACACTGGCGTCTCTGAGATGACGAGGCGGGCACTGTCGTCTGAATCGTAGGGGGATGCATCTGTGTGTGAAACAGTGCATAGTTATAATCATGGTCTATTATGTGGAAATAGCAGTGGCATCTCACAATAAATTACATTTTCAGTCTGACAATTGGCCCTTAGCTGCTGTATTAATCTCCGTGCTCTGGCATGCACCCATTCATGTATGTACTACAACTCCCATGGTGCAACACTTTGGTGAGGGTATGTGTTTAGGGCAACACTACATGGGCACTGGGTCTGGCATGGGGGATTGGGCAGGGACTTACTACACGCTGCATTGTTACGCTGCCATGCTTCTTACCTTGTCCTCCTTCCGCAGCACCAGAGGTGTCCAGACGTGTGACCCCCACAACAGCTTCCCGTTCTATGGTGGACTCCACTAGATCCTCCAGGACAGTGTTTGGCGTCACGTTGGATGTGCCCCCTCCTGTGCCATCAGCATCCTTGACCCTCTGCGCAAACTTCTCCTTGGCCCTCTTCCTTAGGTCATACCACCGTTTTTTTAGGTCGTTGATGCTGCGGTGGGTGACTCCGCAGGCATTTACCTTGTCCTTGATGCGCAGCCACATCTTGCGCTTTTCAGCCTCTGGCACCTTCAGGGACAATTTGCCAAACAGTCTGTCATTGTTGCTGGTGACACACTCGATGAGGATTTCCAGCTCCTTATCAGAGAACTTCCTTTTGCGCTTTCGGTGTGTGTCCTTTCCCTGCTGGGGGGCCTCCTTCTCCATCTTCTCCTGCTTGCCTTGTCCTGCTTGCTACAGGTTCACTCTTGGTCCTCAGCTCCTGTGCTCTGCCTCCTCCTCAGTGCAACTCCGAACACAGAATGCAGCGTGGCTGTCCTACTTCCTGGTTGTGATGTCATCGGGCCGCATCCGATGCGTTGCGTAAATTGCCAGTTTTCGCTATTACCGAAATCGCTAATACCGGATTCACTAATACCGAATCGGTATTAGCTAACTCGGTATTTGCTACTCAAGCGGGTGAACTTTCGCAATTTAATAGCGATTTTTACCGATTCGGTAAATTTTACAGATTTGTTTGATGCATTGCGGTTTGCATGTCCTTAATAGCGATTCGTTATTTTTCCCTATTACCGACGTGTATTACCGAATGTTGATGCATATGCCTGTTAGTACATTAAATTAGTTTAAAAAATAGCAAAGACAAAAGTATACAATGGCTGGAGGGATGAATTGAAGCAGAGAGGAAACAAATGCACAGAGTCACACTCATAGAAGTTCAGAGCATTAACATTACTTAAAAGATAAGTAGAAATTAAGATGGATACTTTAACTGTATGTTGGTGTAGTTGTCCTGTTGAATTTGGGAAGTTGCATGCATCCAGCTATTCCTCTTTTTCGCGGTACTCCTCCATTCCATCTGACGCTCCGTCGATCAATGTTGGGGACCAGAAGACACCTTGTCCACTGCCTGCCAGGCGGATGCTGAATTGCGGGTCTCTCATTTTAAGCCTGAGTTCATCCTTTTTGCCATTGCACAGGGTAAAAGCCGGCCTGTAATTGTTGATGGAAAAATAGAAAGTGATATTAAAACACCACGGAGAAAAAAAAATAAGGTATGCTGTGTAGTGCCAAAATAACACTTTCAGTTTCAGAGTCGACAGTATTACAAATTTACAATACATACAAGCATCATTTCGAAAGTGAGTACTCTGAGTCTCCTTTTCAAGGATAAATAAGTGTGGGCGAAATTTGTAGATCTTTCCCCTCAAGCTAGGTGTAAAATGTAAACTGCGATTTTAGAACAAAATTAGACCTTCCCAGCAGTGCTCCCAGACCCCTCAACCCACTCCCAAACATCTAGAACCCCCCCAAGCAGCCCCCCAAAAACATGCAATACTACTATTCCCTGAATCAATTCTTTGTGGACAAGATTACCAAGATCAAAACTAGCATCTCGGCTCAAGCTTTACCCGTTTCCCCCCCGCCAAGTGCCCCCTGCCACTTCAATACTCACACCCTAACCCAGATCCCCCTCATTTCTAAGGTCAATTTCCTCTCACTTTTGCATAAAGTTTCCTCTGGTTCCCCCAGCGACTGTTGCCCCCCCTCGGCCCTTCGGGAAGCTTTCACTTCCTGTCCTGATCCCCCCCTAGCCCTTTTAAACAACTCTTTGACTACGGGGGAGGTCCCTGGATCCTTTAAACGGGCCGAGGTGGTTGCCATTCTGAAAAAACCCTCGGCAGACCCGTCCATCATGAGCAACTATCGTCCTATTTCCCTCCTCCCTTTCCTCAGCAAAGTCCTGGAGTCACATGTCACTCAAACCCTCACCTCTTTTGTGGAAGACTCGTGTGTCTTGGACCCCCAGCAGGCTGGGTTTAGACCTGCGCATTCCACAGAAGCAGTCATCCTTTCTGTGATGGACGAACTGCGCAGGGGAGCCGACTCCAACACCTGTCAGGTTCTGGTCCTCCTGGATTTGTCGGC
Source organism: Lissotriton vulgaris (assembly GCF_964263255.1). Classification (NCBI taxonomy): domain Eukaryota; kingdom Metazoa; phylum Chordata; class Amphibia; order Caudata; family Salamandridae; genus Lissotriton; species Lissotriton vulgaris. The sequence goes on along the minus strand of NC_141685.1, from coordinate 2,038,346,092 downwards.
CGCCTTTGACACAGTCAACCATGATATTTTGGTCGACCGTGTCAGAGAGGCTGGCATCCAGGGCACCGCCCTGGACTGGGTTCGGTCTTTCCTGACCCAACGCCATCAAGCTGTCAGGCTGTCCCAGTTCTCTGCTACTCAAGTCGAGCTGACTTGCGGTGTCCCACAGGGCTCTTCTTTATCCCCCTCCTTTTTAATTTATACCTGGCCCCGTTAATCCGCTCCCTCCGCAGATTTAATGTCTCCGCGTTCAATTACGCGGATGACATTCAACTGGTTTTCACCATCGACTCCTCGGATGAATCTATCACCACCTTTCAAAACACCCTCTGTTTCATCAGCGATTGGATGGGCTCAAACCATCTGAAGCTCAACCCCGACAAGACCGAGCTGGTTCTTGTCGGGGGACCCTCCAATCCCTGGCACTCTTCCTTTTGGCCTGCCAGTCTTGGCAGCCCCCCCTGTCCCGTCAACTCAGCCAAAAGCCTGGGAGTAGTCATAAGCAGCTACCTTTCTATGACGCCCCAGATAAGCGCCGTAGTTTCCTCAAGCCACTTCCAACTCAGGAAAATACGCAAAATCTCTCGCCTACTTACCACCGATGCCCTTATTCTGGCCCTGCTTGCGCTAGTCATGTCTAGGCTTGACTACGCAAACGCATTATACGTAGGCATTCCTGCTTATCAACTTAGGAGACTCCAGTTGATCCAAAATCAGGCTGCTCGCCTGATTCACCTCCAACCCATGGATCAACATGTTCGCCCCCTCTTAAAAAGTCTCCACTGGCTTCCGGTATCTGCCCGCTGTAAATTCAAGCTTGGTTGCATCATTTCCAAATCCCTTACAGGTCACAGCCCCCTCTTCATTTCCTCCCTGCTTCACCCGTATGTCCCCCCTCGAACCCTTCGGTCATCTCAAATGGCCCTGCTATCAGTCCCTAGATTCAAGAGGAAGAAACACGGTGGCCTCAGGTTTTCTTTTTTAGCCCCGTCGTTTTGGAATTCCTTACCCCTTTCTCTTAGGTTGTCCTCCCCTTACTCCAGGTTCCGATCTTCCCTTAAAACGTTCCTCTTCATTGAGGCTTATAATTAGCTGTTATCAACTGTTATGTTATTTTCTCTCTCTCCTCCCTGCTCCCTCTGTATAGTGCCAAGGAACCTAAAGGTGTTAGTTGCGCTCAAAAAGTTCATTTAACATAACATAACATACTAGGCCTAACTTTCAACTGTGCCAAAACGCTCTCTGCAACTAGGGCTAGGCTCAAACCCCCCTTTTCCACCATGGATTTTCTCTAAACCACTTGCATCCGATATTAGACCTTCCCAGCATTGCCCCCAGACCCCGCAAAAAAGTAGAACACCCCCAAAAAGGCCAAAAGCAAAAATGGAAAATGTGACACTTAGAAAATTTGAGGCCTACTTGACAAATCACTCCAAACGCACTCTGCAGGTAGGCCCTAACTCCCCTTTTCCACCATGGATTTTCTTAAAACCACTTGCAATCAAAATTATACTATCACAGCAGTGCTCCCAGACCCCCAAACCCACCCCCAAAAACCTAGAACCCCCCCAAACAGCCCCCCAAAAACACACAAGTGAGCAAAAAAGGAAAACCTTTTCCACATGGATTTTCTCCAAACCACTTGCATCCGATATTAGACCTTCCCAGCATTGCCCCCAAATCCCTCAACCCACCCGCAAAAAAGTAGAACACCCCCAAACAGGCCAAAAGCAAAAATGGAAAATGTGACAGAGAAAATTTGAGGCCTACGTGACAAATCACTCCAAACGCACTCTGCAGGTAGGCCCTAACTCCCCTTTTCTACCATGGATTTTCTTCGAACCACTAGCAATCAAAATTAGACTTTCCCAGCAGGGCTTTCAGACCCCCAGACCCCTCCTCAAACCAAGAACCCCCCTAAACAGCCCCCCAAAAACACGCAATACTGCTAGGCCTCAGTTTAAATCGTGCCAAAACGCTGTCTGCAACTAGGCCCAAACCCCCTTTTTCCACCATGGATTTTCTTCAAACCACTTGCAATCAAAATTAGACTTTCCCAGCAGTGCTCCCAGACCCCCAGACCCCCTCCCAAAAAACCTAGAACCCCCCCAAACAGCCCCCCAAAAACACGCAATAATGCTAGGCCTCAGTTTAAATCGTGCCAAAACGCTGTCTGCAACTAGGCCCAAACCCCCCTTTTCCACAATGGATTTTCTTGAAACCACTTGCAATCAAAATTAGACCTTCCCAGCAGTGCTCCAAGACCCCCCCAACCCACAGCCACAAATCTAGAACACCCCCAAACAGCCCCCCAAAAACATGCAATACTGGTATATCCAAAACATGGCAAATTGTGCTGTTCACAAAAAATTGCTGTTTTCAGCACTTTCACTACTTCGATCCTCTTGAAACTTACCTGGACACTTGTTCCAGCGATTCCCAAGAATCTCAGCAAGGCAGAACAAAATCGAACCACTACGCGCTTTGAAGAAGAAGAAGAAGAAGAAGAAGAAGAAGAAGAAGAAGAAGGTCTACAACTAGTTTTCATTTTTCACCCAAACACACGCGCCCGCAAACACCAAAAAAGGCCAAAAGTCTGCCAATTCTGGACTTAAGAACACCAAACCCCCCTAAAACCTTGCCAACATCATTATGAACGAGCCTGCATCGGGCCCTGAGCCCTAGACTGAGCGGGAACCCTACCAACTTTAACCCAAAAACCCTAGTACATCGCACTGAACCCTAAACCCTAGATATGCTTTGTCTGTCTGTGTCAAAGAGCCTAGGTATGCTACATCAAGATGCTTCACTCAGTGGTGCCCGCCTTGACCGTCTGCATGGCCCTGCCGCAAGCAAGGGCCAAAAATCCGTTCCGCTCAAGAATCTGAGCATTTTTTCGGTAATTTTGCGAGATTCGCGAAAAACCGAAAAACAGCAAATTTCGCAAACATAACGGATGTTTGGCCTAAGCTTGAGGCAGGGCCATGCAGACAGTCTAGGCAGGCACAACTGAGTGAAGCAACCTGATGTAGCATACCTAGGCTCTTTGTCAAACAGACAAAGCATATCTAATTGTATGCAGCAAGCCAAATAGCCCCAATTTTACATGAACTGCTGTCTGGCATAACAACAACAGTACACTGCCTCGCCCTCGATGACTACAACCACGAATAGACAGACATGTAGTTCTGCTGTAGTAGTTGTTGTAGACTGGTTTACCTGTTTGCCACTCACAAATTGGCCATAGTTCTTCCGTAAACCGACGCTAATGATCCATTCATCCCAGTGAGTGACTGCAAAGAAAAAATATATATTATTTAAACAATCATCATGGTATATTGGTAAGTGAGTCCACTCCAAGGACATCTTGCATATTGGAAAATGCAACATGGTGGCCCCTGAAGTTGAAGTACAATTTGAATTAAACAAGGTAAAAAAAACAGAGTAGTAGACATGAGTTACAATTACTGTGTAAAAGATTAAATTATAACTAAGACAAGACATATGATTCATTTCATGCACAAAAAACAAACAGCAATTGGTTTCATCAGAGCCAGACAGCCATTGCTGTCCACTGCATGCCATCTTCTCATTATTCAATACCTGTTCTACTTTTTGTCCGCATCTTCTTCGGAAAATGAGGGCCCACATGGCAGCCTCTCCTGTCAATTTCAGAAGTAACTCTGTCAGCAATCAGCAAGCATGTAGTCAGTCAGTAATTTCAGTCCCACTTGAGGGGACTCGTCTACGAAGACACAGTTTCTTTATTCTTCGTAATCCATCCATCTGTATTTAGGGAAATGGATAGGGGGAGTCTGGAAGAGGAGGATAGAGGAGCATGATTGAGTTGTGAACTTGTGAACCTCAGGAATGCAGAGTGCTGCACCTTCAAATCAATAAGGAAAATAAGATGAAGACAGTGCTGCTGATGGATTAGTTGTGATTAGGTGATTAGAGTTTTGTTGTGGTAAAAGTTGCAAAACAAAGAAAGACACACAGGAATAGAAGTGAATAAGGACGAAAAAAGAGCAAGTCATTTTCAGGCCTCGGTGTCAGGGAAGTAGAGCTCGTCCTCAAACTCTATGAATTGAGACAGGAGTAAGTCAGCTAACAGACAAGAACTTCCGTCACCTAAGTCGGTGTCCTCTTCTTCCTGCGTGCATTCAAGTATTTTGTAATTTGGTGGTATGAAGTGCTGATTCATCTTGATCAGTGGTAAGCTCTCCACATTTTAGGGCGAGAGGCGGGTCCTTTTTGAAGTTACAATGGCACCAGCAGCACTGAAAACACATTCAGAAGGCACACTCTCCCAGACTCTTAGTGTGCCTCATACATGTTGCAGGGGTAGAGGGTGTGGGCGATACCACTGCAGTGTTGCTGCCAGGGGTACTGGGTGTACCAGAAAAAATGTCTGTCGCTTCTTCACTTCCCCCCTGCACGATCAGCCCCACGTCATCATCAGATGCAATATCAATGGATACATTTGGATTTGATTTTCTTTTGGCTTCCTGGATCTTACTTAGGTGCGCCTCCCACTGAATAGTGTGGTATTTTTTTAGATGACCTCTCTTGCCTCCGGTACCATAGTTGTTACCAAGCTTACCCCGACTAACTAATGTTTTACAAATTGAACAAATTACCATGTTTTCCACCCTTTGGCTAACAGTAAAGAAGTCCCAAACTGGGGACTGGAGATGTCTGCTGGTGGTGGAGGGGCTACTTTGAGTTTCAATGTCAGATGAAGTGGAGGATGGTCGTGTCTGAATTTGTTTCTGTTGTTCACTTACAGCACCATTACTTGAGGTAATGGAGGTCGAGCTGGATGGAGGTCCATGCCGGCCCTTCTGACTAAAAAATATGGAAGCTGGAGTTGTGTTGGTGTTGTAGTTAACTGCATTGGTGGTGGTACCAGTGCCACGCCGCCCACATCCCACTCAGCAGCCATTCGGGATAGGGTGAAAATGTCTGTCTGCAGCATGCCCGCTGGGGCTGGAGTGACGACTGTGATGACTGGGTCGTCGTGAGACTGTTCATCAGCAGCAGAAGACACCACTTCTTGTTCGTCGTCATCACCCATAAGTGGAAGCCTTGCGGGAAACTTCCTTTTAGGCTTAGCTACCTTTGTCGGCTCATGGCGTGCCTCACTCTCAGAGTGCATTGGTGGGTTCCAATCAAGATCAAGGTCATCCGAATGAAGGGGGCTTGAAGAAGAACTTGTAGTAGTGGTAGTAGTAGCCCTCCTTGACCATTTTCTTGCTGGTGATCGGGAAGACAATGGATCATCATCAGGAGGAGTGGCTTCCTTGGATGAATCGTCTGCTTGAATATCAATTTCCTAATGTGCCCCTACTTCTGGAGGAACAAGTGTTGAGAAAGTAAAGTGGCTGCCTCAGCAGCACTCATGGTCTTGGACCTCACTTGGCATGGTGGCACTGAGCCCAATGAAGCAGAGGTGCTGCTTCCAGCTTGGTCCCCGGCAGGCACCGCTGCTGCTGCAGGCGTAGTTTTTTTGTACCAAAAAAGGTGTTGGTGGGCCCACCAGTCTCCTTAGTAGATGGTGCCACTTGCTTCTTCTGCTCCTTCTTACTGGCAGTGGCACTGGCAACTTTTTTCGCTGAGGCGCTACAGCCACCTTTCTTTGGGCCCATCTTCTTCAGATGTCAGAACAGCAGGCCGCAGTTGCACAAGATGCAGAGTTGTCTTGTCTGTGGCCACACGTGACGTCACCTGACGTTGTGCTGCAGATACCGCTGCAGGACTTCTTCCTGTCACTTGTGGTTCTCTTGTGCACCTAAAAGCAAAGGAAGCCAGAGGAACATCAGTTAAACACCCCAAAAAGTCGAAAAGCACACAAAAATCACCACAATCCAATGCCATCCATGCCCTCAATGATGTTTAAATTCAAGACGCCCCACAGAAAGACTTGGTCCATGCACCACTCACTACCCCTGGGCCTAATGGAAGAAAGCAAGGCTAACTGGGTACAGGCCTGAGCACACTGCCTGGCTTCAAAATGGCTCCTTGACCCCCAGCCACATGGCCAGGCCCTGCCTGGACCAGGCCTCAAAATGGCCCCCACCCACATGGCCAGGCCCCAACACCACCCCAAAAAGTTGAAAAACACACAAAAATCACCACAATCCAATGCCATCCATACCCTCAACGATGTTTAAATTCAAGACGCTCCACAGAAAGATTTGGTCCATGCACCACCCCCTACCCCTGGGCCTAATGGAAGAAAGCAAGGCAAACTGGGTGCAGGCCTGAGCACACTGCCTGGCTTCAAAATGGCCCCTCGACCCCCAGCCACATGGCCAGGCCTCAAAATGTCCACCACCCACATGGCCAGGCCCTAACACCACCCCAAAAAGTCGAAAAACACACAAAAGTCACCACAATCCTATGCCATCCATGCCCTCAATGATGTTTAAATTCAAGACGCCCCACAGAAAGACTTGGTCCATGAACCACTCACTACCCCTGGGCCTAATGGAAGAAAGCAAGGCAAACTGGGTGCAGGCCTGAGCACACTGCCTGGCTTCAAAATGGCTCCTTGACCCCAGCCACATGGCCAAGCCCTGCCTGGACCAGGCCTCAAAATGGCCCCCACAAACATGGCCAGGCCCCAACACCACCCCAAAAAGTCAAAAAACACACACAAATCAACACAATCCAATGCCATCCATGCCCTCAATGATGTTTAAATTCAAGAAGCCCCACAGAAAGACTTGGTCCATGCACCACTCATTACCCCTGGGCTTAATGGAAGAAAGCAAGGCAAACTGGGTGCAGGCCTGAGCACACTGCCTGGCTTCAAAATGGCCCCTTGACCCCCAGCCACATGGCCAGGCCCTACCTGGACCAGGCCTCAAAATGGCCCCCACCCACATGGCCAGGCCACAACACCACCCCAAAAAGTCGGAAAAACACACAAAAATCACCACAATCCAATGCCATCCAAGGACTCAATGATGTTTAAATTCAAGACGCCCCACAGAATGACTTGGTCCATGCACCACTCACTACCCCTGGGCCTAATGGAAGAAAGCAAGGCAAACTGGGTGCAGGCCAGAGCACACTGCCTGGCTTCAAAATCGCTCATTGACCCCCAGCCACATGGCCAGGCCCTGCCTGGACCAGGCCTCAAAATGCCCCCCACCCACATGGCCAGGCCCCAACACCACCCCAAAAAGTCAAAAAATACACAAAAATCACCACAATCCAATGCCATCCATGCCCTCAATGATGTCTAAATTAAAGACACCTCACAGAAAGACTTGGTCCATGCACCAACCACTACCCCTGGGCCTACTGGCTAGTGAGGCTTTACAGGCACCCCAAAATTAGAAGAAAAAAAAACAACATATAACAGTGAGCTAAAATTCCATGACATAAATGAGAATTAAGTTAATAAAAATCACAGAAACAGTTGTATCATGCACCCATGACTAACCCTGGGCCTACTGGATACTGTGGCTACCCACAATATATATATTTTTAAGTTGTGAAAAAAGTTTTAAAACTGTAGTTGCAGAAACTGCAATGCCCCAAACAAACAACACCAACTTACTTGTAAAATCTCAAGTCCAAAAGTGATCCAAACTCCAAAGTCCAAAAAGTCCTCAAATCCAAATATCCAGCAGCAGCCACAAAAAGTAATCCTTCCAGATCCAAATCAACAGTGACCAGGACCTGGACAAAGCACTGGGAGGAGTCTGCTGGACAGGAACAGGAAGTTGGAGACTCTGGGGCACTAACTTCCTCCCACCCCCCCCAAAAAATGGACTCCTTGCACCAACAAGTACAGCCAAATGTCAATCTGAGGAGTTATTCTGATCAAAATCATCATTTTCAGAAGGGTTATGCTGCCTGCGGTGGATTTCTTGTGCAGAATTGCATTTTTTGCAATTTTGGGAAAGCGAGCTGTTCAAATCTCCTGCAGGAAGTCAGCTGCGCGCCGCATCTACGTGTTCGGCATTGTTTACTCCTGTGATGCGTGATCGCGGGCCCTTATGACGTACTCGCGTTGTCAAACTCTTGCTGTGCAAGATTGCGAGCCGCGATGACGTAATTGCGGTCGAAAAACTCTTGCGCGATCACGCAGCAAGTTCCAAAATGGCGCAGCACACGCAAACTGGGAGAAAAACAACTCGGTGGACTCAGAATCACGGTAAGTCAATGCAGCGCACGCGATATTGTATTTTTCAAGCGCGACCAGGCAAAAAAATCCGCAGCTTGTGAATTTCGTGGATTTTTGGGCAAATTTGCGCATTCGCGGATCGCAAAGTTGCCAAAAATCGGAAATTTTGTGAACGAAACGGATTTTACGCCCAACCTTAGTTTGCACCTCTGTCTGAGACAACCTCCTTCGGAAAACCGAGGGTTTTGTGAAAACTCCCAGGAGGGCTCTTGCCAGAACAGGTACTGTTGTGGTCCTTAGGGGAAAAGCTTCTGGGTATCTGGTGTTATGATCCACTACCACCAGAATAAACCTGTGCCCAGAGGCTGTTTGGGGATCCATTGGTCCAACAATGTCAATCCCTACACGTTCAAAGGGAACCCCCACCACAGGTAGTGGTATTAGGGGGGCCTTTGTGATGCCACCTGATTTGCCACTGGCTTGGCAGGTGACACAGGAGCGACAAAACTCCTTGGTGTCTTCTGATATGTGAGGCCAGTTAAAGTGAGGAACAAGTCTTGTTCTGGCCAAGATGTCCTGCAAGGGGAATATCATGGGCTAGTGTGACAAGGAAGCCCCTGAATGCCAAAGGTATGACCAACCTCCTGGAAGCACAAGGCTTGGGGTCTCTAGCCTCTGAATACAGGAGCCCATCATCCCAATAGACATTGTGGGTGCCACTAGCATTTCCATCAGCCTCAGCAGCAGCTTGCTGTCTGAGGGGTTCAAGAGAAGGGCAGTCTAACTGCGCCTGCCTCAGATCTGCCCTGGAGGGTCCCCCTGTCCAAAGAAACTCAGCCTGATCAGGCTCAATCTCTTCTATGACGGTTTCCTCCTGGGTCTCACAATCAGCTTCCTGTGAAGTTTGATTCTCTTCCTGAGGCAAGGGGGAAGGCACTGCCTTAACCCTACTGCTTCTCCTCCTGGTTGGCAACTGGTCCATTGCTCCAGAATCCAGTGCCAGTTCAGTGTTGCTATTTCTGACCTGTGACCTAGTCACAGCAAGGATATGTGCTGATATTCGTAACATCTCTGCATGGGTCCTATACTCCACTTCAGCCCAAGCTGAAGTCTCCAGGTCATTGCCAAGCAAGCATTCTACAGGGAGATCTGAGCTAACCACAACCTTTTTGAGGCCAGTTACCCCTCTGCAAGAGAAATTAACAATTGCCATACTGTGAGTGGTAGTGACATTGCTAGCATTGGTTGTCGTGTTCATATCTAGGACCCTAATTCTATATTTCCGATGTATGCCCTTGTGAGGTTATAATCAATAATATCCTGATAAAGGCATAAGAATCAGATTCATATTCAGTAATAGCCCATGCAATCCAAAGCACAGCACGGTGTAGTGTAGTTCCTAGTTTCCCACTAGGCCCTGCGCATTGGAATAACATAAACAGTAGTAGCGACGTGGAACTGCGGATATTCCAGGCCTCCACTGACTATGCTAAACTTAATTGGGTTGTGTTACCAACTAGCTCAGAGGTCACTGGAAACTTTCTTCTCTGCATAGGAAGTGATCAGCTTCCTTGGCACAGACAAGAAGGGATTCAGCTTTCCAACAACCGTGCAACATGACAACTTTGCTCCTCAGATCAAGAGTCAATCTCTAGGGTCGTGTGAAACAATAGACATGTATTTCACTCAGTCAGTCTAGTGCAGTTTACTTTCACGAGATGTAGAGAATAGAGAGACGGGCGTTTGTCAATAAAAGGTTAACATTTATTGAACAGTCTTTCTTCTCGTACAAGAGAAATGTATTGCCACAATTGCAATAATTGTTATTATAAAAAGTACGTACAGTAAGATAAGTATTGCGAAATAGAACTGTAAAAGCATTGATATGGTTTCTTACCCATACAATGGTTTAAAAGTAATAAAACATATATACAGTCATATATACATTAGGCTAACATACTCAACTGGTGCTTCTAACTAAGCCTACCCCAGTGTGCCTGACCTAAGCCTAACACGTGAAAAGGGAGTAAGTAAGTAGCTTTAAGTTAAGTTGGTTTTGCCAAGGTTTGTTTCAAGAATTCTCGTCTAAGGGTTTAGTCAACACCATACCTCTGAATAGAATGATGGAGGATTGGTATCTCCTTCAGGGGTCTCTCTCGATATCCCAGTCACCCGTGAGGGTAAACCGGAAACGCTTTTAGCTGGATTTCTCTGCACGAGAAAGGCAGCGGCTGCTCTTCAGCGCGTCGAGGAAAATTACTAAAACTAAGCAATTAGATGCATGTGTAACATTGCCCACCCCAAAATACATAAATGCATTCGAAATAGGCGTACTTGTAATACATGAAATTTAGGTACTGTACGTTTTTTAAAGCATAGTAATCATTCAAAAAATTATTGCATATGAAATCAATGAACGATTATGCAAAAGGAATTACACATGAAGTATCTCTGACAGAAGAAAAGCGAGATAAATCATCACATAAAAATGCATTGTAATAACATGTGAGCTAGAGGCTGGTGTAATGTTGTTATGTCTCTAGATGTGTTTAGAAATAGAAGTGTGAAGCTTCTGTTCTTTAAGAATAGTTTTTACGTTAAGCAAAGAATTGTTCGTGCCAAAAAAGGTCAATATTAGAAAAATTGTCCAATTCAAAGAAAATCGATTTCCAAAGCTCTTGGCAGTTTTTGTTGATCAAAACTGAAGGCCGAATTCAGAGTTCATGGGAACGCTGTGTGTCGGAAAGCTTCTTAAAAGTTATTGTTTCTCTATGGGTGAGAACATCGTATCAGACAGGCTCTCAAAGAATTGGTCTACAAATTCAGGTGATAGTTCAACCAAATTAGATAGCGCTGTAACTTGGCAGGTGTGAGAATGATTGCTGTCATCGAAGGCAGGACCAGCAATGCTCACAGAACGTTGTACCTGGATGATGTTGCTTTTGTCACTCGCTCCACTGTCACCACTTGGCTGTAGTACAGGAGTCTCCACGAATGCCGTCATCAGGATTGGTAGCCGCTGGGGACAACACAATGCGTGAGCCGTTATTGGACTGAGCAAAGTATCGACGTCCATTGGTACTGCTGATGCAAGTGAAAGACAGATGTCCAACACGCATTCATCGCCGCAAAGCATACACCGTAGCACAGGTAAAATGCAATTTTGCCATATCGGTCTGAATGAAAGGAACCAGGTCATGTTTAGATCTCTCAGCCTGGCCAATCCGAGGACGTTAGTTATCCTGTCCCGGTAGCGCATTGCTAGGATTGTCTCTTCCATTCCCATGGGAGCTATGTCTGAGCCGAGGCTTGCCATAACGTAGCAGGAGGGTCAAAAATAGAATCCCTGCGACGAGTCCCAAAAATAATGGTATGCCGCCAAAAATGGAGTGCACAAAATTAGGAAAGATTCCCAAAATTGCCTGGAAGGGTGTTAGCAGTCCCGTAAAGACTGTCTTAAATATGCCTGGGATGCTTGTTGCACTAGACATGTTAAGGAGTTGGCTGAACATTTCTACAAAATGCACAGGGCAATTTGTTGATAAAAGGTCATGAACTTCAGTAGCTGTCCTTGCAACTAGAAGATCATACGTCTCTTTAGATGACGTTATAGGCACTGTTGTCTGTAAAAGTACAGATTTCATTTTGCTTAATGTATCAATTCGTATAGAATAGAGATTCAGACGAGGCCAGATGGGAGTCACTGTGTCTGGAGGCCCACTCGGAAACAATGCTTGCATACAGCATTTGACCATGGATGTTACTTCTACTAGATAACTTTTCCCTGGCGCGAGGCCACAACATCTGTGATCCGTTCTAAGAATGTAACTCCCGTTCGCGAGTTGCATAAAGAAGGGCTCTATCTGAGTTGCAGGTGTGACTAGCTGGTGGCATGAAAGGTTGTTTGAATTTCCATCACATGCTCCGTGTAAATTAATACCCTGACACAAAAGTATACCGCTTAGTGAATGTTTACAGTTCTCACCACTAAGAAATAAATTTTTGTCGCTGTCACTATAGCAAGAATGAGTGTATGGTAATTTCCATATAGATTTTACATATCCTTTACCCAATTGTTCATATTGGCCAGCAGGTATGTACTCAAGGCACTTTTTAAATCGGAAAGTTGTTATCGGAATTGTTATAATTCCGTGTATTATCCATTCAATGACAGGACTCTCTGACATTGTCAATGGTAATCTCTCGAGTTTTTCGATGCTCAGGATTGTATAGTCTGCTCCTTTCTGTGCCAAACTGATCTGTTTATCAGTAAGGTTAAAACTGGAAAATAATGACGTCGTGTTGATTAAACGCCAAGGCACATAGCCTGAACGAAGATTTTGCAGCGTCCAGCCTAATTCTATAATAGAGCGTAATTGAGACTGGCCATGTTGTAACATTAGCAAATCTCTGTCTATCACATCAAAGGCAGAGGATACAATATTGTCCAACGAATATATTCTGAAAGACAGAGTCGTTAACCCATTGTCTACCACAGAAAGTGATTTCTCCAAATTAATACGATCAATTTCTCGTATTTTTTCAGCAGTTTCAATTTGCTTTACTTTCCAAGCCTCGTTGTACGCAGCATAGATGCTGGTCGCTATGAAACACTTTTGACGCTGTTTGCGTGGTCCCAGAATGAAATCGCGCAAATCAGCACCATCTTTTAATAAAGACAAGTGTTGCTTAATTTCAGCCAGTGTGGACGAAGTTAGCCATTCAAGGCAGAGTTTCCCTACACTGTATGTTGTTATAATCCCTGGATGTTGTCTCTGGGAGTATCTAGGGTCTAATCTGGACATTTTTAAACCCTGTGTTTTATTCAGGAATCTATCTTGACAGCTATTTGTGTCTGTAGGCCAGATTAACCACTTTTTCCAATCAGGATGTGTTCTGTTGAAATGTAAAATTTGTGACACGTCTAACTTAATATCTGTGGTTGCATTCTCAGCTATTGGCTTTGGTATAGATGGTGTTTTAAGGTCTTTGATCTTAGCTAGGCCAAGACAAGATGTTTGGTGTACTGTGTCATTTAAAAATAACATTTGTTCTGGTATCATGCAGGTTCTAAATAGTGCTTCAATGCCTTGCACCTGCCAATCTTTTGTACCCCAAATTGTTTTCGTTTCAATATTATTTTTCCAATAATCAAAACCAAATGTCATCATTTTGTCATAAAATGCTTCTGAATATATCAATTAAGAATTTGTCAGCATTGTTTTCATTCCTGTTTTATCTAACAGTTTGTAATAAAACGTTTCTGCATCACTGGTGTTAAACCCTGAAAAATATTTGAATTTCTCAAAAAATGCTTTAGAACTGCTTTTAGGTGGTGTAGAACAATGTTCCCATTGATTATACATAAAAGCATTTCTAGGCTGTGCAGATTTATGCAAGTAATGATCCCCATAGTGGGTGTAACAGAATAATTGCTCATAACTAGATGAACCTTGTAAATAATCATGATCTGTGAATCTAGCTGACATTACTAAATCAGACATCATGTCATTAATACTGTTAAAGTCCCAATCATCAGAGAATGTACTAGGTGTCACAAAGTCACTTAAGGAAACCTTTAGTTGATGAGGATACTTCAGGATTTCGACCGGACCATAGATCTCATAGTCTGTTTTCTCCCATACTACCCCACCAGGTATTGGAATTGCTGTGACATTTACTGTTGACAGTTCTCTTTTCTTCACGTGGGATGATCTGTGTGGTTTCAGGACTAGGTTGATGTTCTGACTTGCTGTGTCCATTCAATTGTAATGAACTTCCCTAAAATTAAAACTAAAATTAGGCATAGTAGGAGTATGAATACCCCTGAGATAATCCAATGCTCAATCAACGGTGAATCCAGATATAGTTCTTTGATTTGTTGAAGGAGTCCTGTTGTATTTTCTTTAGAAGACTTTTTTGTTTCTGGCATCACTTCGGGCTCATTTTGATCTTCAGAGAAGTTGTCGAAGATGATGAAATAACCAGAGGCAGTTCTGTCAATTGTTGGGATTGTTCTTTCAATCTGTCTCTCGGCAGCACTTTCTGATGCCACATCATTGTAGACTGGTGTTGTTTCTTGACGAACTGTTTCAGTCTGTGTTTCAAGAGGCACGAGTTCCATGGCATTATTGCATAGTCCTTCATTGTGCACTGCAGGCTGATCGAATGTGATTAGTCTTTCAGTTTGAACCTCTTGGATTGTTGCAAGTTTGGGTATTCTGTTGTTTCTTGGGAGTCCACTGGGCCTACTGTTGATTATAGGCCACATGCTTGTGGTTTTACCAGATCGATGGACACGATTCTGTTCTCCTTTTTACCAGCAAGGGGCGGTAGCACAACTGATCTTGTTCCGGTGACTGCCAAGACAGGTACTGCTTTTCTGTAAGAAGGCCCAAATTCCTTCTTAACCGCGATCTTTTCTCTGACTAGATCCCCAATCTTTGGAATCCAGACAGGCCTTGCTGGGGCTGTTGCGGGTGGTGCCTCGTCAGTGGTACTTGGCTGTTGCTTTAACTTTATGTTGCTTAATGATTTTCTTGTTTCATTCAGTTCCTGTAAAACAGCCAAACGATCCTTTACATCAAAGTGCGTTGTTTCTTCTTGTACCACTGACATCTGACTATCGAGGTCCTGAACTCGCATTCTAATTCCGAACAATAGTTCGTATGGGCTGAAACCTTTTAGAGAATTTCTTGGCATGTTGTTAAGACTAGTCTGGACACTTATTAAATGTTTGACCCACCCAGCGCCTGAACCTAATGCCTTCGCTGTTATAGATTGCTTTATGCCCCGGTTTTTTCTTTCTATCACACTATTCCCTTCCGGGGTATGACGGACAAGAATACCACAACCCAATTCCCATGCCGGCCATGGCCTCCTTATAAGCTCGAGAGCTAAAAGCAGGACCCTGGTCGGAATGGAACGTGGTAATTGCGTATATGCCGATGTGGACTCGCAAATCTTTTATAACCGTTCTAGCGTCAGCCGAGTGCTGGGGGCCTCATTTTTTAAGTGCTTTTCGTCTTAACTATTAATAGGACGCAGGATGGGGTGTAGGCAGCGTTACGCTCTTTCTGACTGGTAGCCGGTAGCAAAGTTCGCTACTGCGATCCCCATTACAGTTTTCACAGTTGTTTGCATATATTTGGTGTTCTACACTCATTCCCGGCCACCAGAATACTGATTGTAATTCAGTCAGTGATTCCTTGATTTCTCTGTGCCTTAGACCCAAACCCATGTGTGCGTCTGCTATTAAAAATATTCTCCTGTTCATGTTTGGAATTACTCTGTCCCCCACTCCAGGGATTCGAGCAAAAGGAACGGAGTTTGCATCGATTATGTATGCATAATTGAGTGGATAGTTTACGGGTAGTGCTGCACAGTCGCCTTTTAAGGTCGTTTTTACTGCCAGCATGGTTTCCCTGTCTATGTACTTATCTGTACGCTTTTTTGTGGCTACGGAAGCCGGGTTAGTTGCTTCCGTGGTGGCTGTATTAGCCAATGAATTCCCTGCAACGTGAACGCCATCACGTTGAAGACTCTGTGCGTGAATCACGTGAGTCTTTTGTAGTTCTTTACTTAAAAGAGCTACTTCGTTCCAGAGCAATTTATGCTTTATTGTGGCACCTGTGTCATCTTTGAAGTCGTTTTCGATCCAACTCTGCAGCTTGTTGTTGTAAGAGTTGACGCAAAAATGAGAATCGCACACGATAAGTGTCGGGAATTCACGTTCTGCATTTTCGAGCGCCATCTTTAAAGATCTGATTTCAGTTCTCTGAACCGAACAGTTTCTTACAGATTCAGTTTTTGTTACTTTCGGTCTGAATTTACCGCACAGCCAACGACCTTTAATGATCGCACATGCTGCATCGTAGGATTTTCTCTCTACGTTGAAATGCTGTACAGAGCTATCTGTATAGATTATACAGGCGTATTGTGGGAGAGGCAGAATTTCGATTGGCAGAGGATATTCTTCTTCATACTCTAAATCATTCAGTTCTTCGTATTGTGGGGCGAAATTGTATTTTACGTCTTCCGCTCCTAGAGAATCTATACACTGTATCCATTTCGGATCCAGTGACACTGTAGGCAGGTTTACTGGGCTGAATAGCGCTTCGAAGGCGGATTCCGCTGTGAGGATGTTAATCCGTTTGCCGTGTGCTAGTTCTCGTTCATTTGCTAATGCGATTTGCACTGCGTTCACAGTTCTTTCTGTGTGACTGAATGTTTTTTCTGCTTGTGTGTACAAGTGAGATTTAATTGAAATTGGTACCTTTTCTCCCTCATTAGAGGTTAGGTATGTGAATCTGCATCTTCCTGGGATGACTCGGATTACAAGATCACGTGTGTTGTCACGTGTATCTAATTTAGTTTTTGCTAACATGTCTGTTTGCAGTGATTTCAAAATTTCTGTGTGTTTTTGAGTCCAATTGATTTGTTTAAAATCAGGTTTAGTTAGTTCGTAGAGAGGTTTAACCCTCTCTGCGTAATTTAGGATGTAAGTTCTTCCGAAATTCAGAAAACCTAGTATGGATTGTAAATTCTTCAGCGTTTTTGGAGCTTGGAGTACAGCGCACTTCTCTAAGAAGTTGTCCGCTAGGCTTTTCCCTTCACTTGATAATTCGTACCCTAAAAATAGTACTGTCAGATGGGCAATTCAAGACTTTTTAAAGTTGAATTTGTAACCCTCTGCTGCGAACCCAAGTATAATGGTGTTCACTCTTTTCAAGTGAGTATCCAAGTCGTCGTCTGTGAGATAAATATCATCTACGTAAAATAATGCTTCATCATCATAGATTTGTAGTAACTCTGTTACCCTAGCTGAGAATAGTCCTGGGCTGTTCTTGAACCCCTGTGGGAGTCGACAGAATTTTTCTGTGACCCAAATGCAGAGAAAGCGGTCAAATATCTGCTTTCTGGTGCAATGTTTTGACAAAAGAAACCATTAGAAATGTCTAATGTCGTTTTATATTTTTTCCTAACTATGTTATTCATTAGGGCTGCACTATGCGAGTTTTGTACTGCAAAAGTTTTGCAACATGTATTAAGATGTCTGTAGTCCAAAACTAGACGATATGAATTGTCTGGCTTGGAGACAGGAAACAAAGGATTGTTCATTTGAGAGGTGCATGTTTCAATCACCCCCTGGTACTCAAGTTGATCTAAGATCTCCCTGACTTGTTTTTTAGCTTCTTGCTTTATGGGATTCTGCCGTTGGGCAGTTGGTTCACTTTTTAGTTGGATTTTGTGAGGCGTTGAGTCCTCATCCCATCCTACATGATTTTTATATAAAGCAGGTGCCTGGGCTACTGCCCATTTCCTTGCATATGTATATTTTTTTGTGAATCGGTATGTGATTCGAGAAGGCAGGCATAATCACTTCTTCGCCACGAGGGCACTCCCTGACAAACTCTGGGGGCCAATCTTTTTCAGCTAACAGAATATCATAGCCTTTTGAGAGCTTATCCCAAAATAGACCCTTAATTTTCCTAGTCTTATCACCCTCTATACGCAATGTTATTTTGTATATTTTATGGGGCTCGCTAAGTCTGGTGTCGGCAGTTTCAACCTGAATGTATTCATTCGTGTCCACTGTCTCCAGATGACTCATCAAGATCTTGCGTGCTATACTGATTTCTGCTGCACTGTCCAACATTGTCAATGCCCACTCCCCGTTTTTCAACTGTGTCCTCAGTATTCTCGGCATGGTTGATTACTCTAATACTGGCTACCTTCTTTTTCTGAAATTGAGATTTCTTATTTTGAGCAGGTTCCTTGTCTTTGGACTTGGTGTGCTCTCCTGGGTCTGACCGTCCTCTTCTTTCCGAATTCTGTGGAGAAGATCGAGAGGGACGTGTATCAATACTTTGATATCTATCAGGTTTTTTGAGATTATCCCTATTTCTAAGGTTATATCTTTTCTCAGAGGGCTCCCTCTGGGGAGACTGGCGTTCTCGAGTCGGAGTTCTTTCCCTCCGTCGAGGAGACCTTCCTCTGGACTGGAAAACTTTTTCCTTGGGAGTGGATTGTTTATTTCCATCCCAGCTCTTTTTAGGAGTGTTTAAATTATTTTTAATAAATAATTTTTCAGGATTTTCGAGCAGTTGGGGCTTTACCGGTTTCCCACCCAAGCTGTCTCTACCTAATTCTTCATAGCATTTTTCTATGATTTTTGCAAGTTCTACAGGTTCTCTTATATCTGTTTCCTTCAACTTCTGGCGAATCGCCACAGATGCTGCTTCTCCCTTTATGTTGGCTAATAATATAGCCGAGACCTGCTTGAAGTCTTTCAGTAATTTCATACCTAGATTTAAAGTGGGCTCTGGACCGAATTCATTTTGAATCTGTTTTAGCACTTCTGGTATTACCGCCATAGACGGAACACTGTGTGTTTTTGTATAAATGGAAGCAAAGACTGTACCCCAAGTGTCACAGTCCTCCACGTGTGGTGCGATTCCCATAGGAAGGCAGATGGTCAAGATTCTGTGTTTCTCAATAGGGGTAGTATCAGGAAATACTGCCTCTATTTGAGTGATTTTCTGTGCTAACCAGAAAGGAATTTGTTCCCGTTTTACGGGTGTTTTACCAAGACATGATTGTATGTTCTGTGGTGTAATTTTATTTGTGTTCCCCTGGTGAGGGGTCAGCTGGTGTGAATTAACAGCTGGCTGGACTGTTGCAGTCCGCATTACATATTGGACTAATTGCCTATGTATTTTTATTAGTGTTTTGAGATGTGCTAACAGCTCTTCCTTAGACATTTTTACAATGTCAGGATGTGGTGTGTAGCTGGCTAGAACCGGCCACGTTGCTCCTGGTCTACCTAGAGGACCGAGCCTAGTTATGTGATCATTGTGTTTTAGGGCACCATTAAACCAGAGCAGGTGCTCTTGAAATTTAAGTGGAATTTCAGTCTCCTCGAAAGGAGCGTACTCTTCCGGAGGTTTCTCTATTTTGTAATAGTGAAACTCTTTTGTTCTAGCGTTTACCGCTGGAAAGTTTATCCATGAATAGAATACCTCTGTCTGCCGATACTCGTGAGCCTTTATCACAAAAATTACTGTACCACCTTGAGGTGTCAGTCCGTTCTCTATAAGTTTTAACGTTATAGATCTTCTTAAGTGGACCGGGATGATTATAGCATCCGGGTCTGTGTATTCGGGACCTTGCTGAGTCGCATCTGCTGCGGCCCCATTGGTTCCGTTATTTTCTACTGACATTGTATAAATGCAGCTTTTGCAGAGTAGGTCTCCAAGGAGACAAAGATTAGGTGCACAATATTTTGGAACACTGTATCCTTCAACGTTGAATAAACCAGAGCTTTACATAGGAATCTCTTCCTACTGAGTTCGGGCGGATTTTAACCTTTCACCCACTCCAGACGTCTATTGGAGTATTTACGGGAGAAAGGGGTCTGAAATATGCACGACTGAGTTACTCTACAAGTCTTGCGTTAGTTTATCGCCTTACCAAACGTTGGGCGCCATGTAGTGTAGTTCCTAGTTTCCCACTAGGCCCTGCGCATTGGAATAACATAAACAGTAGTAGCGACGTGGAACTGCGGATATTCCAGGCCTCCACTGACTATGCTAAACTTAATTGGGTTGTGTTACCAACTAGCTCAGAGGTCACTGGAAACTTTCTTCTCTGCATAGGAAGTGATCAGCTTCCTTGGCACAGAAAAGAAGGGATTCAGCTTTCCAACAACCGTGCAACATGACAACTTTGCTCCTCAGATCAAGAGTCAATCTCTAGGGTCGTGTGAAACAATAGACATGTATTTCACTCAGTCAGTCTAGTGCAGTTTACTTTCACGAGATGTAGAGAATAGAGAGACGGGCGTTTGTCAATAAAAGGTTAACATTTATTGAACAGTCTTTCTTCTCGTACAAGAGAAATGTATTGCCACAATTGCAATAATTGTTATTATAAAAAGTACGTACAGTAAGATAAGTATTGCGAAATAGAACTGTAAAAGCATTGATATGGTTTCTTAGCCATACAATGGTTTAAAAGTAATAAAACATATATACAGTCATATATACATTAGGCTAACATACTCAACTGGTGCTTCTAACTAAGCCTACCCCAGTGTGCCTGACCTAAGCCTAACACGTGAAAAGGGAGTAAGTAAGTAGCTTTAAGTTAAGTTGGTTTTGCCAAGGTTTGTTTCAAGAATTCTCGTCTAAGGGTTTAGTCAACACCATACCTCTGAATAGAATGATGGAGGATTGGTATCTCCTTCAGGGGTCTCTCTCGATATCCCAGTCACCCGTGAGGGTAAACCGGAAACGCTGTAGCTGGATTTCTCTGCACGAGAAAGGCAGCGGCTGCTCTTCAGCGCGTCGAGGAAGGAGGGGGGACAGCGTCCGCGGGCAGCTGGAATCTGCTGGATGTCTTCGCAGAGGGACGGTCTATTCAGCTTCTTAAGCGTACTGCACCATAGCTCGCACTTTGGCAGCGATAATGGTATCAGCAGCTTCACCACCACAGGATAGCAGGCTGCAGCGACAGAGTGCTAGATTCACCAACACGGGGTCGTGCAGGCAGCTGGCTTCAGTAGCTCGTACAACAGGCAACAGCTTAAGGCAACGTTGGTAATATTTATACCTGACAGGTGCCGGGTTTGACGCAAGTTTGCTGGACATAAGACGTCAATTAAAGATGTCACTAGGAAGTGATAGTTATCAGTTGCTCATTAGAGTTCCATTACTAATCAAAACATAGCAAGCGGGGATTTCCAGGTTTGCTAAGTTTTTATCTTGTTGAAGAACTCGGAGTGTTATCTAGGAATATCAGATAGTGACTGCTGCTCTGTCATTGCACTAATTGGTCGCAAAGGAAGTGGCAGAGGGAACTATGCTGGAATGTGGCTCTGTTCGTGTGAGGCCAGAGATGACTTTTCAGAAAATCGCACTTGAACGGTTATGCCAATATAGGGAATAAAGGGATTTATAGCCGAATAGGGGCATAAGGTCACAGTATCGATCAGGAACCTAGATAAACACGCAACAACGGCTACTCCCATCGACTCCTAGAAAGCACAACGTGTTCTTTAAACAAACCAAGCCTCCAGCAGCCCGGAAAAACCCCCCTGCTTTTGTTTTGATTTGAACTCCTGAAGTCCAGAAAGAACTGTTAGTTCTTAGTGACGTCTTATGTCCAACCTTACGTCAAACCCGGCACCTTCCAGGTATAAAATACCAACAGTTGCCTTAAGCAAAGACACAGTGGTTTGGCGCAGAGGGGCCATCTACTTGGCCGAGAGCCCAGCTGATGCGAGTGCCCACGGAAGCCGCCCCTCCTGTTTGACGCACTGAGAGAGATGCTGTATTTTTCTCCAGCCGAGAAAATCCATCTCCGGTGTTTCCAGCCTACCCTTGCGGGTTGCTGGAATATCGAGTCCTGAGGAAAGAGATACCAGACCTCCCACATTCTATTACCAAGGTACGGGGCTGACTAAACCCATAAGAGAATTATTGATGGAGATTCTTGTTAAAACAATCCTAACCAACTTAACTTAAACTGCTACTTACTCATCCCTTCCCAAGTATTAGGCTTAGGTCAGGTACACAGGGGTAGGCTTAGTTAGAAGCACCAGTTGAGTACGTTAGTCAATGTATTTATGTATGTAGATATTTTATCCATTTTAAAGTATCATATGGCTAAGAAACCATATCAATGCTTTTACAGTATTATTGCATAATACTACTTTTACTGTACGCACTTTACTTTACTTTAAGTATTGCAATTGTGGCAATTCACTTCTCTTGCATGAGAAAGAAGACTGCTCAAAAAATAACACCTTTTTATTGAAAACGCCCGTCTCTCTATTTTCTCTGCACTCTGATGAAACTAAGTATGCACTGCTGACTGAGTGAAATAGCTGTCTATTTTTTTCACACGACTCTAGAGATACACTCTTATTCTGAGGGAGCAAAGTTGTCATGTTTATGCGGCTGTCGGAAACTGATCCAGGGGAGCTTGTCCCTCCCTATTCATTTTAGAAAGTTTCCATTGACCTCTGAGCTAGCTGGCACAAACCTAAATTAAATTTAACATAGTCAGTAGAGACCTAGATGACCTCAGTCCTACGTCTATACTACTGTTTATGTTATTCCAATGCGCAGAGCCTATTGGGAAAATAGGAACTACACTACATGACGCCCAACATTTGGTAAGGTGATAATTTAACGCAAGACACTAGAGTAACTCAGTCGTGCTTTTTCACACAGAACCCTTTCCCCGTAAAAACTCCAATCGATGTCTGGAGTCGGTGAAAAGTTAATATCCGCCGGAACTTAGTAGGATGAGAATCCTATGTATTAGTTTTTGGTTTGATCAACGTTGAAGGATACAGTGTTCCAAAATATTGTGCACCTAATCTTTGTTTCCTTGAAACTTGATCTGCAACAGAAAACTTTCAGTCAGTTAAATGGCAGAAAGTGACGAAGAAAGGGAGCGAGCAATAATAGCAGCTCGACTCTTAGAGGAAGACGCAAGTCTCCATGAAACCGACCCGGGTGCTATAATCATTCCGGTCAATGTAAGAAGAAATATAACTCTAAAACTTATAGAAATGGACTGACAGCACGAGATGGTACAGTCATATTCGTGATAGAGGCACATGAATATCGGCAGACAGAGGTATTCTATTCATGGATACATTTTCCAGCAGCACACGCTACGACAAAAGACTTCCACTATTACAAAATAGAGGAACCTCTGGATGAATACACTCCTTTTGAGGAGATTGAATTCCCACTAAAATACAAAGAGTACCTGCTCTGGTTTAAAGGCGCCCTAAAACATAATGATCACAGGCTCGGTCCACTTGGTAGACCAGAAGAAACGGGACCGGTCCTATGCAACTATGCAACACACCCAGACTACGAAATAATGTCAAGCGAACAACTCCTAGTTAAACTAAAAGAATTAACAAAGGCATATAGAGAATTAGTTCAAGTGGCAAGGGATGATATAAAGATCTGCCAGAAATTGAAGGAAACAGATATAGCAGAACAACCATTTGAACTCGCCAGAATCATAGAAAAATCCTATGAAGAGATAGGAAGAGATAGTTTGGGTGGGAAACCGGTAAAACCCCAACTAACTGAAAATCCTGAAAAAACATTTATTAAAATATTTTTAAAAAGTTGGGAAGATAATAAACAAACCATTCCCTGGGAAAAATGTTTCCAGTCCAGAGGAAGGTCTCCTCAGCATAGAGAGAGATCGCCACGCTGAGAAGACAAGTCTCACCAAAGGGAACCCTCTGAAAAAATATACAACCTTAGAGATAGGGATAAAATAAGAAAACCAGACAGATATCAAGAAGTTGATACACGTCCCTCTCGATCCTTCTCACTGGATCTTTCTCGATCTTTCTCACAGAAATCGGAAAGAAGAGGACGGTCAGAACACAGAGAAGAGCATGTCAAGTCCAAAGACAAGGAACCTGCTCATCAAAGTAAAAAATTACAATATCCCAGAAAGAAGGTAGCAAGTATTAAGATTAAACATGCCGAGAATTCTGAGGACACAGCTGAAAAACGGAGAGTGGGCACAGACAATGCTAGACAGCGCAGCAGAAGTGAGCATAGCTCGCAAGATCCTGATGAATCTTCTGGAGACAGTGGACACGAATGAGTACATTCAAGTGGAAACTGCAGAAACACAAGTTAGTGTGCCCCATAAACTATATGAAATAACATTACGTATAGAGGGAGATAAAACTAGAAAAATAAAAGGTCTCTTTTGGTAAAAACTCTCAAAGGGCTATGACATTCTGTTAGCTGAGAAAGACTGGCCACCAGAGTTTATCAGAGGATGCCCTCATGGCGAAGAAATAATAATACCTGCCTTCTCGAATCACATCCCGATTCATAAAAAATGCACATTGGCAAGAAAATGGGCAGTAGCCCAAGCTCCTGCTTTATACAAAAATCATGTAGGATGGGATGAGGACTCACCTCACCACAAGATCCAGTTAAAAAATCAGCCCACTGCACAAAGGCAGTATCCAATAAAGCAAGAAGCTAAAAAACAAATCAGGGAGATCTTAGATCAACTTGAATACCAAGAGGTGATCGAAACATGCACCTCTCAAATGAACAATCCTTTGTTTCTTGTCTCCAAGCCAGACGATTCATATCGTCTAGTTTTGGACTACAGACACCTTAACTCCTGTTGTAAAACATTTGCAGTACAAAACCCACATAGTGCAGCACTAATGAATAACATTGTGCGCAAAAAATATAAAACGACATTAGACATCTCTAATGGATTCTTCTGTCAAAACATTGCACCTGAAAGAAGGTATTTGACCGCTTTCTCAATATTTGGATCGCAAAAACAATTTTGCCGACTCCCAAGGGGATTCAAGAATAGCCCAGGATTATTCTGAGCAAGGGTAACAGAGTTTCTACAAATGTATGATGATGAAGCATTATCATATGTCAATGACATCTATCTCACAGATGATGACCTGGAGACTCACTTAAAAAAGGTGAACACCTTAATACTTGGACTCATTTCAGAGGGTTACAAATTCAACTTTAAAAAGTCACGAATAGCCAATCTAACTGTCCTATTTTTAGGATATTAATTATCAACTGAAGGCAAAAGCCTGGCAGACAATTTCTTGGAGAAATGTGCTGCACTACAAGCAACAAAAACGCTGAAGAATTTACGATCACTACTAGGTTTCCTGAATTTCGGAAGAACATATATTCTAAATCATGCTGAGAGGGTTAAACCTCTCTATGAATTAATAAGACCAGATTTCAAACAAACCAATTGGACTCAGAAACACACAGAGATTTTGAGATCTTTGCAAACAGACATGTTAGCTAAAACAAAATTACAAACTCGCGAAAATATACGCAACCTTGTAATCCGAGTCATCTCAGGAAAATACGGATTCACATACCTGACCTATAATGAGGGACAAACGGTACCTATAGCTTACAAATCACATTTGTACACTGAAGCTGAAATGAAATTCAGCTCCACAGAAAAAATTCTAACTGCGGTTAGAACTGCTGTAGCTAAAGAAAGAGCCCAAGGCAGAAGAATAGCTGTTTTTTCAGCAGAATCAGCCCTTGAGGCATTAACAAGTCCACGTAATCTAATCAAAGTGGCCTTATATCCAAAATGGATAGAATGGGAAAATTATTTTGCTACAGAAGACGTGAAATACTATTTTGACCCAAAACTAAAAAAACTAGATGATCTAGTATATGAACGCGAATATCCTCTGCTAGCTGAAATTCTGCCTCTAGAAAAATATACCTGCGTAATCTATATGGACAGATTCGCACAACACTATGATGTAGAAAATAAATCCTATGATGCAGCGTGCGTGGTTGTTAAAGGTCCCTGATGCTCTGGTAAATTCAAACCAATGATTACCAAAACGGAATCACTCCGGAAATGTTCAGCTCAGCGAGCTGAAATAAGAACTTTAAAGCTTGAAAATGCCGATCACGAATTCCCCACACTAATATTGTGCGATTCGTATTTCTGCGTCAAATCCTATAACAGTGACATGCAGACATGGATCAAAAACGGTTACAAAGATGACACAGGTGCTACAATAAAGCATAAAAGGCTTTGGGAACAGGTAGTTCTTTTACAAAAAGAACTACGAAGGACTCACATGATACACGCATTGAGTCATCGACGTGATGGCGTTCACGTTGCAGGGAATTTATTGGCTAACACAGCCACAGCGGAAGCGGTTCAACCGGCTTCCGTAGCCACTGAATAGCGTTCAGAAAAACACATAGATGGGGAAACCATGCTGGCGGTAAAAGCCTCATTAAAAGGCGATTATGCAGCATTACCTCTCAACTATCCACTCAGTAATATATACATAATTGATGCAAACTCTGTTCCGTTTGCTCGAATCCCTGGAGTGGGGGATAGGGTAATTCCAAACACGAACCGGAGAGCCTTCTCACTACAAGAAACAAATATGGGGTTGGGTCTGAGGCACCAAGAGATCCTGAAATCTCTGATGGAACTACAATCAGAGTACTGGTGGCCGGGAATGAGCGTAGATATCTACTATTTTGCAAAAAATTGCAAGGACTGCAACAGAGATCGCAGTTGTGAACCGGACCAGCCTGTAGCCCAGATACCACTATTAGATAGCATCAGGCTATCTATAGCGCAGAAATCCAGTCGGAGAAATGCGTCCCCATAATAATTAAGACTGAATTCACTTAAAAATGTAGACCACCGCACTCGGCTGACGCCAGAACTGTTATAAAAGATTTGTGAGTCTTTATCGGCACATACGCAATTGGCTTGCTACATTCTGATCAGGGTCCTGCGTTTAGCTCTCGAGCTTACAAAGAGGCCATGAACAGTATGGACATCGCATTGCGGTACTCTTCTCCCTTCCATCCTGAGGGAAATGCGGTTGTGGAAAGAAAAAACCGGGACACAAAGCAATCTATAATGGTGAGGGTATTAGGTTCGGATGATGGGTGGGTCAAACATTTAACAAGTGTCCAACGTAGTCTTAACAATCTGCCAAGAAACTCTCTAAAAGGTCTCACTCCATACGAACTATTGTTCGGAACTAGAATGCATATTCAGGACCTTGATAGTCACACTTCAGTGGTAGAAGAAAAAACCTTTGATATCAAAGATCGTTTGGCTGTTTTACAGGATTTAAATGAAAAAAGAAAAAACCTGAGTAACATAAAGTTGAAACAACAGTCGACAGCCACTGAAGAAAAACCACCTGTCCCAGCAAGACCTGTCTGGATTCCAAAGATTGGGAATCTGGTCAGAGAAAAGATCACGGTAAAGAAGGAATTTGGGCCTTCGTACAGAAAAGCAATACCTGTCTTAGCTATCAACGGAACAAGATCAATAGTACTACCGCCACTTGCTGGTAAAAAGGAAAACCGAGTTGTATCCATCGACCTGGTAAAACCCTACTCATGTGGCCGATAATAAGTAGTAGGCCCAGTGGACTCCCAAGAAATAGCAGAATACCAAAATTTGCAACTATCCAACAGGTTCAAACTGAGAGACTAATCACATTTGATAAACCTATAGTGCATAAAAAAGGACTATGCAACAAAGCCATGGAACTTGTGCCTCTTGAAACACAAATATCACCAGTTCGTCAAGAAACACCTGTCTACAACGATGTAGCCTCGGACTATGCAAATGAAACAAATTAAAATGCAAAAACAAATAAAAATCCGGAAGCAATTCTAACAATTGACAGAACTGCATCAGGCTACTTCATCAATTTCGACAATTTCTCTGAAGATCCAAGCGAGCATGAAGAAATGCCTCCAACAAAAAGTTTTAAAAAACAAAGTAATTGAACTTTTTCACCAACTGAAAGAGACATATCTAATTTCACGATGGATTGAATTTTGGATTGGGTTACGTGTACTTTTCCTCCTGCTTTGGCTCATCATGGTTCTATGTTTGGGAAAATTCATTGAGGGGAAATATAGTACAATGGACACAGCAAGTCAGAACATCAACTTGGTCTTAAAGCCACACACATCCTCTCACATCGAGAAAAGAGAACTGTCATCAGTGAACATCACAGCCATTCCAATACCCGGTGGGATAGCATGGGACAGAACTAATTATGACATTTTTGGCCCGGTCGAGCTCTTGAAGTTTCCTCACCAGCTCAAGATTTCGATAAGTGATTTTGTGACACCTAGTATCTTCTCTGATGACTGGGACTTTGAAAACATTAATAATATGATGTCAGATTTAGTAATGTCAGACAAATTTACAGAACATGATTACTTGCAGGGTTCATCCAATTATGAAGAGCTATACTGCTACAACCATTATGGTGATCACTATTTGCATAAAACTACTCAGCCTAGAAATGTTTTATATTTTAACCAGTGGGAACACTGTCCAACTCAACCAAAAGGCAGTTCGAAGTTTTTTTTTTAATAATTCCAATACTTCTCAGGGTTTAATAACAGTGATCTAGGAACGTTTTATTTTAAAATATTAAATAGAACAGGAATGAAAACAATGTTGACAAATACTAAATTGATTTATTCAGAAAAATGTTATGACAAAATGTCTACATTAGGTTTCGAACTTTGGAACAACACCATTGAAAGAAAAACAATCCGGGGTTCCAAAGATTGGCAAGTACAAGGCCTAGAAGCACTGTTTAGGGGCTGCATGATCCCAGAACAAATGATATTCTTGAATGACACAATTCAACAAACTACTTGTCTTGGCCTAGCTAAGATAAAAGACTTGAATACACCGTCTATTTTGAAACCCATACCTGATAGTGACAGCACTACTGATGTGGAGATAGACGTATCTCATATTTTACACCAAAACAGAACACATACTGATTGGAAAAAGTGGTTGATCTGGCCAACAGACACGAATAACTGTCAAGATAGATTCCTGAACAAAACACATGGGTTCAAAATGACCGGACTAGACCCTAGCTACTCCCAGAGACAACATCCAGGGATAGTTACAACATACAGTGTAGGGAAACTATGCCTTGAGTGGCTACAGAAATCCACACTGGCTGAAATTAAGCAACACTTGACTTTACTTAAAGACGGTGCTGACTTGCGTGATTTCATAATGGGACCGCGCAAACAGCGTTAAAAATGTTTCATAGCGCCGGTATATACGCTGCATACGTCGAAGCATGGAAAGTAATGCAAATTGAGACAGCAGAAAAAATACGAGAAATTGATCGTATAAATTTGGAAAAATCACTTTCTGTTGTGGACAATGGGTTAACGACTCTGTCTTCCAGAATATATTCACTGGAGAGTATTGTATCATCTGCTTTTGATATAATAGAGCAGGACTTACTAATTTTACAACATGGTCAGTCTCAATTACGTTCTATTGTATAGCTTGGCTGGATGTTGCAAAATCTGCATTTAGGCTACGTTCCATGGCGTTTAATCAACACAACGTCATTATTCAGTATCTTTAACCTTACTGATAAACAAATCAGTTTGGCACAAAAAGGAGCAGACTATACGATTCTGAGCATTGAAAAACTCGAGAGATTACCATTGACAATGTCAGAGAGACCTGTCATTGAATGGATAATACATGGAACGATTAAAATTCCGATTACAACTTTCCAGTTTAAATACTGCCAAGAGTATATACCAGCAGGCCAGTATGAAAGTTTGGGTAAAGAATACATCAAATCAACCTGGGATTTACCTTATACACACAGATGTTGTAGTGAAGGAAACAAGGAGGTATTTCTTAGTGGTAAAAATTGTAAAAAATCACTAAGCGGTACACTTCTGTGTCAAGGAATTAATTTGCATGGAGCCTGCGAAGGGTCTTCAACAACCTTTCATGTCACCTGCATGGCACGCCTGCAAAACAGATAGAGCCATTTTTTAGACCACTTTCTAACAGCAGCTACATTTTAATAAGTGACCACAGCTGTTGTGGCATGTTGCCAGGAAAAGCCTATCTGACAACTGTAACTTCCAGGGCCATTTGCTGTATGCAAGTATTGTATCCACACAGCAATCCAGATATGGGGGCTGCGTTATGGCCTCGGTTGAATATCTCTTCTATTCAAATTGATACTTTAAGCAGAATGAAGTCTATTCTTTTACAAACAACTGTGCCTTTAACCTCATCAAAGAAACATATGATCTGCAAGTTGCAAAGACAGCAGCAGAGATACATACCCTTTTATCAACAAATTGCCCCATACATTTCGTAGAAGTATTAAGCCAAATCTTAAACATGTCTGATACCAGTGGCATCGCACCTGTATTTAAGACAATTTTTTTCGGGACTGTAAGCACCCTTTGAAACAGTTCTGGGCATCTTCCCGAATTTTGTCCATTCTGTCTTCGGCTGTTCAATAAATAACACCTTTTTATTGAAAACGCCTGTCTCTCTATTTTCTATGCACTCTGGTGAAACTAAGTATGCACTGCTGACTGAGTGAAATAGCTGTCTATTGTTTTCACACGACTCTAGAGATACACTCTTATTCTGAGGGAGCAAAGTTGTCATGTTTATGCGGTTGTCGGAAACTGAATCCCTTCTTGTCTGAGCCAGGGGAGCTTGTCCCTCCCTATTCATTCTATAAAGTTTCCAGTGACCTCTGAGCTAGCTGGCGCAAACCTAAATTAAGTTTAACATAGTCAGTAGAGACCTAGATGACCTCAGTCCTACGTCTACACTGCTGTTTATGTTATTCCAATGCGCCGAGCCTATTGGGAAAATAGGAACTACACTACATGGTCACTAGCTCATTTTCACCTAGTATGATCTGTCCAGGGTCCACAAAGCCAGGCGTCACCATTGTGACATTAGCACATGTGTCCCTGTAGGACTGAGTCATTTTTTCAATAATTAAAGGAGTCTGTCTGTACTTGCCCAAGTTACTGGGTCTCACAGTAGAGGACATAGCCATGTCCACATCACAGACAAGAACAGCTTGAGTGGGTATTCTGACTAGGCCAGAACCCATCTCAGTTCCCAGGGTTAACCCTACTACACCCTTCTGTTGAGAACCACCACTATTAGCTGTATTAGGGGGAACAGTTGCCTTTGGGGCAATGATGGCTGGAGCTGCCTCCTTCTTGGTGCAATGACTGGTCCAGTGAGTATTTACCCTACATACTTTGCACCATGGTTTCCTAGGACCTTCTTTCGTTTTTGATTGTTGGGGACACCCATCATTAGAAGCTTTTTGGGGACCTTGAGAAGACTTCTGGTCTTTGCTTTTCCCCCACCCTTTTGGTCTGGCTTCTTCTGATCATCACCTTGGTTCTGTACCTTCTGCTTCACCCAGGTTCTGACCCATTTGTCTGCCTTCTTTTCCAATTCTTGGGGAGAAGTCAGATCAGAGTCAACCAGGTGCTGATGCAATAACTGGCTCTGACAGTTGTTAAGAATTTGTTCTCTCGTAATCAAATTATACAATCCTGTATAGTCATTGACTGTACTGTCCAGTAACCAGCCTTCCAGAGCCTTAGTAGCACAATCTACAAAGTCAGTCCATTCCGGAGTCTGTGCCTTCTGGGTATCTCTGAACAGCAACCTGTACAGCTCAGTGGTTAAGTCAAATCCATCTATCAGAGCACTCTTCAGGACATTGTAGTTGTCAGCATCCTGTTCACTAACTGTCAGGAGCTTATCTCTACCTTTGTCTGCAAAGGAGAGCCACAACATTGCTGCCCACTGACTCTGGTGTACCTGCTGTACTTTGCAGGCCCTCTCCAAAGCAGTTATCCACTTGTGGATGTCATCCCCACACTTGTAGGGAGGGACAATTTTGTTCAGGTTTTTATGGT
The DNA here is from genome assembly GCF_964263255.1 of Lissotriton vulgaris. NCBI lineage: Eukaryota > Metazoa > Chordata > Amphibia > Caudata > Salamandridae > Lissotriton > Lissotriton vulgaris. Next base: position 2,038,314,625 of record NC_141685.1, on the reverse strand, counting down.
CATGAGAACTTTCCATATCTCTAGGAATTATACTGCCACCAGTGGGTTCTAACCCACTCAACGTTCTCTCTCTCTCAAGAGCCAGGGTCTCTTTTGTAAGGGCAACTTATTGCCTCTTGATCCTAAGCTTGGCCTCTCTCATCCTAGCTTCATGCTCCCTTCTCTGAGGTGAAGGCATTCTCCTCAGAGCAGAGGCATCGGACCTCACTGATGAATCAGAATTGCCAGATGGACTGGAAAGTGATCTGGATCTTCTGTACTCACCATTAGGCCTACTTGGGGATCTGGATTGGATCCTTCCTTTTCCAGTCTCATGTAGTCCTAGGTTAACCTGGTTCCGTTCCCTGACCTCTACCTGGTTAGCATCCACATCATCATCATAATCCCCTTGGTTCTCACCATTGGATCTACTGTTGAGGGATGGCCCCCCTCTGTACTACCTGGGTGCTCTGGGTTGGATGCCTTTTCTGCATCATACTCCATTAAAATATCTACCCAGGTGGTTAAAGGTTGGACTCTATCCTTGCCTCAGTCTTCTGACTGAACACAGACTTCTCAGTTCATGAAAAGTAAATGTGTCATACTTAGAAGGCACCCTCTGGGTTTCTTCTTGAAGAGGTCCACTAGGGCCTGCTTCCAAGGACATTTTCTAGTGAGGTGTGGTGTGTGCACCTACCTACACTAAATGGTTTCCTACTAGAACCTCTCTAGGAGTTGTAGTTAGGTTGTGCTAGGCCCTTACCACCTACAACTTCTGAGTTCAGTAGAACTTATGTATATCTAAGACTTGATTTATATGTACCTAAAGGTACCTTGATATGATCTTTCAGATGATATTACAGGATTATTTGGTAAAACAAATTGCAAGCTCTTATCCCAACCGCTGCACACCAATGTGAGAAGTTAGCCTGGCATATGATGTCCACTAGTTCTAGAGGGCACCTTGTACCATTCTAATTGACCTTTATTTACAGTGGTTGTAAAGTCAACCTTATAGAAAGCTATCCTAGTGGTAGCATGAACCAGCAGTCTTTAGGCTAAGACTTCAGTAGGTGAGTTAAGCAAGTTGTTTTACCATATATAATCCATTGAATACCAAATGAGAGGACACCACACAAGTTATATATCAAATATATATGTATTTAATCTAAACACAACCCTTCTGCACTCTTCATGAGGTCAGAGGTAAAAATACAATGCAAGTCACACAGTTAATACACAATAAGTTGCACAGTATACGTTATGCCCTAGGGGCTTCACTAACCATATACTAAGAAAGTAGTATAAGTATCACGGGAGAGTTAGAAAGCAAGCCTAGGGTCTGTAGAATCGCTGGGGCTACACTGTAGGACAACCAAAGGTTAAGAAGTAGGAGACCCACGGGAGTCGCGTGCAGTGTCTAAACACAGGCGCAGGCTCCATTGACTTTCTATGGAGTTCATAAAAGTTACAAAGTTAAAGTTTAAGGACACTTCCGGATGGACTAGGACGGAACCCTTTTAGACTTAGAGACTAGGAGGGCCAATACCCTCAAGACTACCAGAGTACTTGTGTTACCTCACCCACGGAAGCCGGGTGCATAGTTGTCTAATGATGTCGGGTTTCGTCGTCGTTTTCCAGGGAGAGCTGCAAAGAAGTGCTGCAGGTAACCAGAGGAAAAGTGTCCGGGTGGATCCAAGGGTGGATCGAAGATGTGAAGAACATGAAAGCAGAGGGGACAGAGTCTGGGTCACTAGCCAGTGACCAGGAGGGAACCAGGAAGAAACCAGGCGATGTCGGGTGCTTTAAGGTGAAGAAGGTGAGTTTGTCTCTTCAGCCACGAGGTCTAGAAGGCATTGAAGATGACCAGGAGCTGGATTTGAGCTGTTCCACAATGGATCTAGATGACTGCAGCATCGGTATCCGGATTGGACCCAAAAAGCCTTGGCAACCGCAACCCATGCAGGATGTCATGATTTGCTCTGTTGCAGACCAGCAAGGTCTGTGGCACTTCTCCTTTGCGGGAAGGCTGGGGCAAGCCTGGAGCAACCAGGATCGCAAGTTAGATTCAAGATGGTGCCTTCAGGGGGATCACTAGCCAATGGGCAAGGAACCAAAAAGAGGCATCAAGCACAAATGTAAAGGCGGGGCACACGGGACACTCGTGGAGTGTGGAGGCCTGGGCTTCAGGTCAAATGATGCTCAGGCATGGGGCTTCTCATACCCCAATGCACAACTTACTGAGGCTTCAGAAAAAAAGTGCAGATAGCAAAATGCAGGATGTCCAAGATGTTCGGTCCCACGTCTCTCGTGATGGCCACGGGTCTCAGTTTTGCTGTGGATGTGGGTCGGGGTCAGAGAAGTCTGGAAATCTAGTTTTTGAGTCGCAGAGTCTTCAGGTTCTGACAGGAGCCTTGAAACTGCAGACCAGCAAAGTTGCAGTTGGTGCATGTTTGAAATTTCGTTCCAGGATAATCTAAAGTCCTGCGGACACAGCTCCTATACTTATACTAAGGATGGGGGCTGGATTAACTGCCTAGGTCCCTCCTATGGGTGGACCTGAGAAGGGGGTGGTTACACTCCTTTCCCTTTGTCCAGTTTCGCGCCAGAGCTGGGGCTGGAGTGCCCCAACAACTGATTTGAACCGGGCTATGCATGGAGCACCTTGTGTGCCTCAAGCAGTGCCTAGATGCATTCACTGAATGCAGCCCTCCTTACCCCAATACACAAAACCCCTGTCTAGAGAGGTGCTGGCACCTCCCTGGACAGGAAACCTATTGTACAGGCCGCCCTTGCTTGAGTTTCCCCCAGCAACAGGCGGTCAGACTCGTGTCTGTGGCAGCAGCATCCATTTTGTGATGCTGAGGCTCTGTTTAACTTTAACCGGGTAAAGCAGTAACATACATGTCTTTTCCCACTAGAAGGGTGGAATGCTACCCCCGCCGCCAGAATTGGTGGGGGGTAGTATTCCAAAGTGTTTGACACCTTACACGACATGTTTTGATAAAGCCAAACCAAAGTTAGCATTAACCGCGAGGATTATAATGCACTTAAGAGTATATGGTATGGCTATATCATAGACCAGCTATAAGGAGATGGTTCTGAAAGCTGCAGAGGTGCTCAGCTCATGCTAGGGCACCCTCTCAGATAAAACCAAGCACTCTGCCTCCAGGATTGTCGAGGCCTACCTTAGGAGTGGCTTATAGGTGTATATGTGTCTATAGGTAAAGGTAAATATAGGTATACTATATCTAAGTAAGGGGTGATTACACCACCTTACCCAGGCTGTGTGAACAGACCTGTGGTGTCAGTTTGGAAGGCAAACCAGGGGTGGCACAATACATGCTGCAGCTCCTCGTAGGCCTAGGGTGCACCTATGCCCTGGGTACCTACGGTACACTACACAGGGGCTCACAAGAGTGACCCAGTAACCAATCTGGTATGTACCTAAAGTACATGGTATCAATTTAGAGAGAGAACTGCTGAGCTGTGGGTCTGATTAGCAGGCCCACAGCCACACTAAAGTTGAAAAACCAGAGAATCACAGCAAAAAGTGGGGGTGACCATAAGAAGCAGACCCTACTCTCCTATACTGCCATCTCTGTATTTTCTTTCCCGTGCAAGTCTTGTGAGGTATTCTGAGAAAATGAATATTATGACGTCTAGGAAGAAGGGGGAACAGGTTGGAGGTGTTGGACTTTCTCCAAACTGCTACATTTGGCATTTTCTTTCCAATGCAAAACAGCTGTAAATCACTGATTGAGCCCTTTGATGATTCTCAGATTGTCTTTCTGTAAGAAAAGACTTTTGGGGGTGGGAGGGCATGCCCTACTCTGTGGGAAAGGAATAGCCATTTATTCCTGTCAGGTTTTAGTACTGGACAGATAGGAGGAACTATCTATCAAGAGACTGAATGAAGGAAGTCAAAGCAAAGATTGCGTTGTACCCTAACTCAGCAATGTTCTCCAATCCTCATGAGGCTCATGTGCTTTTAGATTAGAACAGAGTGTAGATTGAAGCAAATCTGTTGCAGAGCTATGGAAGATGGTGTTCCATAGTGTTTTTTGCCAAGAACTAACTATGAACAATGTCTTGGATAAGAATATCATTGTTCTTCATGCAGACATTGATATTGATGCATATACACTGCCAAGGAAGTCAGCACCAATGATTTATAACTTGGTATCTTCGTACCTAAATGATTTCATTTCTGGCTTTGTCACTATGAGCTACTGTGATACATTGGGTTGCTAATTGAGTGGGGTCAAACCCTACTCAAGCAACAGCCACAATCTCTGTCAGAGTGAACCACTAATGTCCCTAAATTAGTGATTATCCCTCTGGTAGCTTGGCACAAAAGCAGTCAGTTGTATCTTAGAGGCAATGTGTTAAGTCTTTATGGAGCACACAAACTGTGATAAAGTGAAAAACACAACACAAGAAAAATCCCACACCAATTAATCCCTTGCGTGCTCTCGTCGGCCAGCACCACCTCGCTAATGCTGCCGTCGGCCAACGGCTGACGGAGCCCCGCTCACGTATTAGAACGTCCGCAACGCGGCGGAAAAACCGCTGCGGTTAAGGCGTTAAGAAAAATAAAGTAAATGTAATAAATAATTTGACACTAAAACTATAAAAATCAAATAGTAACTCAGAGATATGTAATTTAGTGGATTTGGGTAAAAATAGTGCCTAAAAGCACAAAGCGCCAACTGTGGTTATCTGGATGCGCTGTACCAGCATAAAGTTAGAAGTTCAGGCAGACTACGATGGATACCAGGCCCAGGTTAATCCAGCTGAAGAAAGTACCTTAACTTCTGGAGTGTTGTAAGGTGCTGCGTTGAGGATTCGTCACTTAACTGTGGTTTCGAGGAGCTGTGAGGTCCAGTGGTGGTTCCAATATGGAGCTGTGATGCATTGCACTGCATCAATCCTGCTAGGATCACAGCTGGGCTGGCAGAGCACCTTCTGTTGTTTATTATTAGCTTGTGGCAAGCTGTGCTGTTGGGAGCCCAAACCCAGTAGTTTTGTTTCAGGTTGTATTAGCAAACGGTTGTCTGTGTGGTCCCTTATCTCTCAAAATAGGAGAAGAATAAGCAGGATTGTGATTTTGTTGTTCACCACCAAGCAGGAATATTGGTCTTGCGTCTGTGGTAGTCTACGTGGTAGAGTGACCTTGTGTTAAGATAATTGTTGTGAGTATGAGTGAAAATGAAACATTTGCGTACACTGAGGAACATATAAAGAATTTGCTCGCTGCCCCACCTCTATTCGCTTCTGCTTCTTTGAGCGTCTCAGCCCAGAACCAGAATGAAATAGACAAATTAACAAGCTTGAAGAAAAAACAAATTCGCACTGACCTGCATGGTCATTTTTTGCTCCAACATTTGAGAGGTGGAACGATTCCTGGAGGACTACAGATTAAAAACGTCCCTGTAATTTTTACAGGAGACCCTATATATAAAAACGGATACAGTTACATCGAGACGAAATGTAGTCGCGATTTAATGGTGCTAAAAAACGAAACAGCCCAGAGACTTTCGAAGACACAATTGGAAGAAATTGAGGCTCTTGAAACAGCGATTTCCACAAATCAACTAATCACAGATGCTAAATCGCTGTTAGAAAAAGTCCAGAAAGATATTGGTGAGTTCAAGGATTACACAATAAACCAAAAGACAGTACAATTTGAGAAAGATAAAAAAAACTTCAATTTAGAAAAAGTGTATCCTTTTCTCCAATCAGACTTTTACACAAAACCTGACTCTAGGAAATACCTACAAGAATACCAGGGGAGGTCATTTAACAAATTCATAACTTTTTCGGACACATCGTCATCAGGAAGGGGGAGTGAAGGCGATGACCCGATACCAAGGAGAAATAATAATAGGAGAGGCGGATTCCAACAAAACCAAGGATTCCAACAGCAACAACAGGGAGCTTATTTAGGCAGGGGCCAAACAAAACCACGCGGAAAAACACGCTTTGCCCCCCAACCATGGGAGATGTCGACAAGACGACACAATTACAAGAATTAGTTCCTTCACCAATATTTAACCTGTCAAACAAAACCTTGACATTTGAGGAAGAGAGGATCTTAACAAAAGGATTAACGTTTGTCCCAACTAGACATACAGATTTTGTGAAACTCATGACAGAGGTCATCGAATTCTGTAGATAGATAAGACTCAAAACATTTTTTGCCGAGCAGACTTACCAACCCATGCTGGAAACGACAGGACTACGGAATAAATCATCCTTTTGCCCGCCAACAAGTAAAGTACCAAAGGAAGTAGTTACCTTCGAACGGACTATACTATTAGCAGTTATGGAAATGGAGACAAAGAAAAAACGCATCAAATATAATTTATCAAAAGAAGAGTCACAGGCTTTAAATAACTTAAAAACAGATACCTCGGTTATTATAAAGCAGGCCGACAAAGGTGGATCTATTGTTATTTGGGACAAAGAATTATACACAAATGAGGTTAAAAGACAACTCAATGAAGAAACGTGCTATCGGAAGGTCAATAAAGATCCTACTCTGGAACTAAAAAACGAACTACACAAAATTATCGATGATGGTTTCGAACAAGGATTCTTAGGCAAAAAAGAGTGCGAATATTTAAAAATAAAACATCCCAGGATACCCCTATTTTACGTATTGCCTAAAATACATAAAAATGAAAAAACACCCCCAGGACGCCCAATAGTGTCCGGCTGTGAATCCCTATTGGAACCGATCTCTAAGTTTGTGGATTTCTTTCTTAAACCATTTCTGTTGGAAGTGAAATCCTACATACAAGATACCACAGACTTTATCAATAAGCTCATGACAATCAAGTTTGACAAAAATTCCCAGCTAATGGTTACAATGGAAATAACTTCACTATACACCCAAATCCCGCAAGATGAAGGCATTTATGTTCTGGAAGCATTTCTGGAGGAGAGACCAAGACCACATTCAATACCAACCAAATTCATTTTAAAACTTGCAGAATTTGCTTTGAAAAAGAATTATTTCAATTTTGATGGAGAATTTTTCTTCCAAGTTGGGGGTGTGGCAATGGGATGCCCATTTGCCCCTGAATTAGCTGTGTTGTTCATGGCAAAATATGAGGAGGCATTCGTCTATAACAATAACCCTTACGCACAATGGATATCCCATTGGTATTGCTATATAGACGATATTTTTTTCATCTGGTCTGGATAAAAAGAGGAACTTCAAAAATTCCATGATTGGATTAACAATAGGGTACCAACAATAAAATTCAGCATGGAACACTCGGCGGAGAAAATGCCATTTCTAGATGTAGAAGTGTACCCCTCTGAGGGTGATCTAATAACAACACTCCATAAAAAATCCACCGATCGAAACAGGGCTCTTCATTTTCATAGTAATCACCCACGCAGCCTTAAAGACAACCTCCCATATGGACAATATCTAAGGATAAGACGAAATTGCCAATGCAAAGAAGAATACTGGAGACATGCAAACAATCTTACAGCTAATCTACTACAACGTGGATATCCGAAAAAACTACTAAAAAGGTCAGCAAAACGAGCATGGTGGACTCCACGTGACACTCTCTTGGAAAGAAGAGCAAAGAAAGAAACAGACAGGTTAGTCTTTGTATCTACGTTTTGTCCTAACTCAAACGCTTTGAAAAAAGTAGTGAAACAAAACTGGCATCTGTTACGCAATTTAGACCAAACCTTCAAAAATGAACTACTTTTCGCTTTTTAAAAAGAACCATAGTGTTGCCAATCAATTGATTAGAGCTGCATTGCCTAAAAAGAAAAATCCTAATTTAATCATGTTGATAGGTTTGTTCTAATTTTCTATTTGTAAATATACATTTGAATATATGTCATTTGTTGTTATGTTGTACATAAGGTCTTAAAAAATGAACTTGGACAAAATTTAATTTTCCAAATATAAAAAAATGAATAAATGACTTAAATCAAAATAAAATAAAAAAACGATACTTGGTGATCGAAATAAACATTTGTTTCATCTCTGATGTTTAGCCAAAAATAGGGCAGTTAATTCATTAGCAGCGGGAAACATCCGTTACAACGCGGATGTTACAACGCGGTGCTGTTACGACGCGTCCGTAACAACGCAAGTCGTTACCACGACTTGCGCTGGAGGGCGCTAGAAGATTAAAAATAGTAAATTTACTATTCCAACACCTTCCCTAGTGTCCACGAGGACTGGTGTTAGAATAGTAAATTGTACTATTGGATATCCGCGCCCCCAACGCAAGTCGTGGTAACGACTTGCGTTGTAAGGGACGCGTTGTAACAGCACGCGTTGTGACGGTACGCGTTGTACTGTCACCAATCCATTAGCAGCATCTGCAGAACTCTCTGCAGCACCAGGGTTCCCCACGAGTGGCCGTCTCCAAATGCCACAAGTCCATGTATGATGGAGATGTCGCAACCCCAGACCAACACTAAAACTAACACTCTGGGAGGCAAGTACGTAGGACCTGGGGCAACTTACTGATGACTACTGGAGGGAGGCATGTGCCTCACCCTGTTAAACAGCAATTGCCTCAAGGTTCTGCCTAGTTAAATAGCAGTACCTCCACTGGACACACTACACAGGAGACAGTTTGAGGAAAGTGGGGATTGTGGCCTCACCGACCTGCTTATGATGCATGGTCGAACAAGGCAACTTTCTACGTGAGGTATAGTCATGTGCGTAGCTGACCCCATCCTAGGAGGGGGTGGTGGAGTATGTAGAATATGTACTAGATTGAACTGTATTCCAAAACCTCACATTTGCCCTCCTTCACTCTGAGCTATACTATCCGGTGATGCCTCAAAGTGCATACCATTAGTACAACATTACAATTGTCTCCTATACCAGGAAATAGAGAAAGACAGCAAAACTTTTAACCTTACAGACAATCCTAGTTGGCAAAATGCAAAGATCACATTATAAAATTAATACAGTGGCATGCACAAAATGATCATGGCAGAGACTAGTTAAGCTATGCTATATAGTAAGAATCTAGTCACCATTACTGTCACTAGATAAGAATTCAATAGTCCCCATATCTGAAAAATCCAAAGCAAGAAAACTGCACAATAGATGCCTAAATCAGCAAGAGGATATATATATATATATATATTCACTGAAAAAAACATGCGTTTCACACACGTTATAGTTAGGAATGAGCATTTAAAAAACCTTAGAAATTCACTAAAATAAACATAGGTTTCACACATGTGATAGTTAGCTGGACATTACACTCATACAAAACCTTTGAAATTCCCCCGTTATAGTTAGTTCAGCTAACTATAACTCGTGTGCCCGCAATGCACTGCTGATGACGTCACATATAACATCACTCATGACATGGTCAGTGATATCACTCATGACATAACTGATGACATCTCAACGGCAGCCGCAGTGCTAGAATGCCTGGCTTCACCTTGGGGGTGCCCAGGAGTGGACATCTCACAGGAAAAGCCAGAAAGGGTTCCACAGTGGTATGAATACAGCGCTATGAGACCTCTGGGTAGGAGGCGCTATATAAATACAAACACATTTACATTTACATTTACAAACCTCAAACTTAAACAGGCTAAAAAGTAACGTTATGATACCGTGGATAAGCCACACAGCTGAATCGAATTTCCAATGAGTGACCACTTCTAACCATTCTCCTAGCGCGCCTTGTGCTCTGATTTGACAGTGAGAGAGTGATCGCACCATTCTCGGCAGGAGGATGACAGCTTCTAGTCAGTGCGCCAGCTGGGGGAATGGCTTTCTTCAGCATTTGCTGTAGTGAACTACGTCGTGCAAGTAGGTTGTCAAACCACACCGTGCTTTGCCATAGCAAGTGAAGGTATATTTATACCTTGAAGGTGTTTAGGAATGCCAGTATTGACGTAAAAGTTGGGCATATGAACATTATGAATGAGCCTCTAAGGAATAGATGTTCATGCATAATAAATTAGTTCTTGAAGAAATCAATATCTAGGCAAAGGGAAGTCCCTCACGGCTTAAGAGTCTGGTTTTCCAAGAAGTCATTGTGGCGTAGATGAACGGATGTAAGTAGCCATGCCTGTATTTGGGTAGCATGGACAATGCCTAAATAAGGACTGGATTTCTTTGCATACGGAATCTAAAATCGAACACAACACCCACTCCACTTTTGTATGAACGACATTACTAAATTCTAAACATGATAACATTTCTAAAATGTAACTACACACGAAGTGCTAAAAGCATTGTAAGCACTAGTTGTAAGCATAAAATTGCATTGGTGCTGTACACATTAAAGCAATGTTTCATCCTAATAAATTGAATTATTCATAAAAATATACATTTATGAAATGGCTTGTAAATACAGAAGAAAAAGGGCTGAAACCATTTCATGTCAGATTACTTAAACCATGTTTGTTTGTGGACAAAGTCATATATTGCCTTTGGAAGTATTCAAATAATTCTTGTTCTCTGTTAGTAGTTCTACTATAAGCAGATTACTTGTGCCAAAAAGGAAAAATACAAAAATGGAGAAATAAAATTAATCATAGGAAAAGGTTCTTTGTTTTGTAAAAATGAAAGTCACATTCAAAGTCTCTCAGAACACTGTGTGCCAAAATCAAAAGTCAGTGTTAGGGCTTGGAGAAAACATGAAATCTTCTATGTCTGTAGAAAAAACGTAATCTATCATTGTAGGCGAAAGTTGGATTACTTCATTTAGAAGACGAACTGCACATAGATTTGAAGCATCGCCTTCAGCATTGGTCGCATCAGCAATGTTCAAATTGGATGGTACCTGCGCACCTGTTGTTTCCTCTCGTACCTCAGCATCAGCATTTTGTGTCTGTGAGATCTCAATGAATGCTGTCATCAAAACTGGTAGCAGCTGGGGGCAACTCAGAGCATGGGCCGCTACTGGTTCAAGCAAAGTTTCAACATCCGTTGGCATGACTGATGAGAGTGTCAGACTGGTGTCTAGCATGCATTCTTCTCCGCATAGCAGGCAGCGTAGAACAGGTAAGATGCAATCTTGCCAGATTGGTCTGAATGACAGAAACCATGTGGTATTTAATTCTCGTAGACGAGATATCCACACAATTTGGACGATGCGCTCACGACACTTCATCTCCAATAGAGCTCTCTCTAATGTGCTTGGAGTGGCGCTGGTGATTTGGCTTGCCATATCGTAGCAGAAGGAGCAAAAAGAGTATCCCTGCAATAAGTCATAAAAGGAGGGGCAGTCCGCCAAACACAGAGTGCTCGAAGTTTGGAAATATTCTGAGGACTGCTTGAAAAGGTGCTAACAGTCCTGAACATACGTTCTTAACTAGATGTACAATACTGCTCGTAACAGAAATGTTTAATATACGACTTAACATTTCTGAGAAATGTATTGGGGAGTTTGCATTCAAAAGGGCATGTATCTCAGCAGAAGTCCTTGTGACTTGTAGATCATAGGTTTCCTTGGCCGAGGTCAGTGGCACAGGTTTTTGCAAAAGAATGTCTTTCATTCTGCTTAGAGTATCAATTCGTATAGAAGAGATGTTTAGTGAATGCCAGAAAGGCGTCTCCCTGACTGTTTGTGGATACAACACTTGCATACAGCAAGCGACCCTGGATGACACAGTTACTTGATATGGTATACCTGTCAACATACCATTACAAAAGAGAAACTACTGGTCTGTAACACAAGGTAATATGAGGCAAAAACAGAATCTGTGTTGTCACCCTACCCTATGCTAAATTTGGAAGGAATCCCATCAGCCCACCAGGTGGCAGAACGTCATCATATGGGGTTGACAAGACTGGTACTTAATGGCACGGCTCACCTTGTGAAATGGAGGGCTTCACTAAATCATAATACCAGTGATTGATCAAGCCACAATTTATTTTAGAATCAGTGGTGCTGAAAACGTTTTTGCAGTGATTATAAATGTAACAGAATCAAGAGTGCAATTTAAAATTGACTACCATGATAACTGAGACTACTTTAATATGCCCTACCACAGTGTCAAGACTAAAAAAAGAGTGTGGATAGTTTGACTTAATAACTATCATCAGTTGGTTAAACAAGTCTACATGTTTCAGCCATTTTGGATAATCTTAAACCTTTGGCTTTCTTCAGGACAAGAAACGACACTACTGCAAATACGACGAAAAACTGTGTGGTGAAAAAAATGAAATAAAAAATGGTTGGTGTGATACATCCTACCATACTCTGTGACTTCGATATGTAGGACGAGTCTCACAGGAATCTTAGATTATTTTCCATTGTTTCATGGGAGCACTCCTCACCTCCCCTGGCAACCGCTCAGGGAATGAGGCCCCGCTCTGTCCAACGGTACCTCTGGCTGTTCCTAAGCCGAAGGGGAGGTACCAGTCTTGTCAATCCCAGATGATGAAGTTCTGCCACCTTGTGGGCTGATGGGATTCCTTCCTAATTTGTAATGGTATATTGTAGATTGGGGACAGAATACTACTTAGTCTACAAAAAGTGTTCCCTTGGACTCCTTAGGAATTGTGTGTATTGTGTTTATACCTGGCAACATGCCACAGCAGCTGTGATAGTTCAACATGAGGTAACTCCCATTCAAGAGTTGTCCAAAAATTGGATCAATCACTGTAGCTGGTGAACCTTGCAGGTAACAGGATAAGTTGTTAGAGGAACCATTGAAGCCCCCGTGTAATTTAATACCCTGACAAAGGAGAGAAACACTTAGTGCGTATTCACAGTTTGAACTGCTAAGAAACACTTCACATCCCCCACTCCAACATCTGTGTGTGTGTATGGATTACACGGCAGGTCTGAGGCAGCCCAACTGGGCCAGAACCATCTACGGGACAGTTGTGTCATTAGGGGTTCTCCCTGCACGCCGCCATTTCAAGCTTGTAACACTAATAAACTCGTACATGTATTCCGTGTCAGGGGAATTACCTCCACACGCCAGAACTGCTACATGTATGAACCCTGGGGGCATGACTGGGAATGATAGGAGTCCTGAAGAAGACCAGCGTGACTCGTGAATTTAGGTGCATGAAATTTTGTTGAAACATTTTGACTTAGGCAGTCCTAGGAGCGTTGATGTGAGTTCTTCACTTTCTCACAAATATGCCCATCCTTCTCATTTTTAATCCTGTCCGTGGGTCCCAGGAATAAAAGGTTTGATAGGGTACCCACGAGGCAGTTTTAGATTTACTTCTCACTGCATTTACTTCTATCTCGGTTATCTCGGTCCCCCCTCCCCTATGCTCCATCCTGTGTGTAGCTATGCCAGGGTGTTTTGTAAGCAGACCCGTTGATGAAGCATGTCATACTCAGGCTTGTGTGTGACTGAGGGCAGTTTTACTAACTTTATTTGTGCCCCTGCATGTTTTGTCTAGTATTGTTTTTCCGTTCTACCCCTTGGTGTGTATAGTGTGTATGGTAATTCCCAGGATGTCTTGATGTATTCTTTACCCAAACTTTCATATGTGCCTCCTGGTATGTTTTTTAGGCAATGCTGAAAATGAAAAATTGTAACAGGCAGAGTGATTGTTCCATGTATTATCCATTCAGTAGCTGGTTTTTCTGCTACCATAAATGGTAATCTTTCCAGTTTTTCAATGCTCAGCACCGTATAGTCTTCTCCCATTTGTGCTAATTTGATCTGTTTATCAGTGAGATTGAATTCTGAAAACATTGACGTAGTATTGATTAAACGCCAAGGCACATAGCCTGAATGAAGGTTTTGTAACATCCAGCCTAATAGCATGATAGAAGGTAGTTGCGACTCACCATGTTACAGCATCGTCTGTAAGATAGATATCATCGACATATGACAATTTCTCGTCATCATAAATTTGTGGTAACTCTGTTACCCTTACTGAAAATAACCCCAGACTATTCTTGAATCCCTGTGGGAGCCGACAAAATTGATAGTGTGTCCCCATTATTGAGAAAGCTGTCAAATACCTACTTTCTGTTGCAATTTTTTGACAAAAGAAACCCTTTGAAATATCTAATGTGGTTTTATATTTTTTACAATGTTATTCATTAATGCTGTACTGTATGCATTTTGCACTGCAAATGTTTTGCAACAAGAGTTTAAGTTTCTGTAATCCAAAACTAGACGATATGTATTGTCTGGTTTGGAAACAGGAAACAAAGCATTGTTCATTGATGAGGTGCATGTTTCAATCACCCCTTGGTATTCAAGTTGATCTAAGATCTCCCAGACCTGTTTTTTGCTTCTTGCTTAATTGGATACTGCCTTTGTGCAGTTGGTGGATTTTTTTAACAGGATCTTATGAGAGGTGAGTCCTAATCCCATCCTACATGATTCTTGTATAATGATGGGGCTTGGACAATTGCCCATTTCCTGGCACAAGTATACCTTAAATGAATTGGGATATGATCAGAAAAGGCTGGCATAATAATGTCCTCGCCATGTGGGCACTCCCTGACAAATTCCGGTGGCCAGTCTTTTTCTGCTAGAAGTATGTCATAACCCTTAGAAAGTCGCTCCCAAAAGAGTGCGTTCACTTTTCTTGGTATGTCTCTCTTCATCCGGAGTGTTATTTCATATAACCTATGTGGAGAGCTAACCCTGGTGTCTGCAGTTTCAACTTCAATGTCTTCATTCAAGTCCACTGTCTCCAGAAGTCCCTTCAGGTTCTGGTGAGCTATTGTTACTTCTGCTGCGCTGTCCAACATTGTCTGACCCCATTCTCCGTTCTTAAATTGTGCCCTCAAGATCCTCGGCATGTCTGATTTTTAGACCTGCTACCTTCTTTTTGGTGAATTGAGGTTTTTTGTTTTTCTGAATGTGTTGATCGTCTTTGGACTTCAAGCATTCATCTTGGTTTTCTGACTGTCCTCTTCTTTCGAATTTCTGTGACGAAGTCTGAAAGGTACGAGAGGAACATCTATCACTATCTTGATATCTATCAGGTTTTCTCAAATGATCCCTATTCCTGAGGTTATAACTCTTTTCAGAGGGCACCTTTTGAGGAGACCTACCTCGGGATTGAGAACGCTTCTCTTTTGAAGTGTTTTTGCTATTTCCCCACTTCTCTTTAGGAGATGTAGGAGTTTATTTAGTAAAGACCTTTTCAGGACTTTCAGGCAGTTGTGGTTTTACTGTATAATTCTACTAATCTTTGTATATTACTAAGTAATTAATCATCCTTCATTGCTTCAATGTCAGGGTCAGGTGTATAGCCGGCTGAAATCAGCCATGTTGCTCCTTGTCTACCTAGTGGACTGAGCCTGGTAATGTGATTTAAATGTTTTAGGGCGATGTTAAACCATAGCTCATGCTCCTAGAATGTGAGTGGAATTTCAATATCCTCAAAAGGAATATATTAATTTGGTGGATCATCTTCTTTGTAGAAGAGAAACGTTTTAGTTACTGGATTTGCTTCAGGGAAGACTTCCATTAATAGAATACCTCTGTCTGGTGATATTCATGTGCTTCTATCGCAAAATCTGCCCTACCACCTCTTGATCTTAGGCCATGTTTTATATGTTTTATAGTGATGGCTTTCCTTAAATTTGGTGGAATAGCATTCTCATCGTTTTCTTGGAAATCTGTTAAGTTAAAAACTGGTAGGGCGTCTCCGCCTGCAGCTGTAGTTAAGGCGTTATCCTCGTCTGCCATTTTAATGAAAGTTTGCAGAGCAAGCTTCAAGGAAACAAAGATAAGGTGCACAATATTTTGGAACACTGTATCCTTCAACGTTGAACAGACCAAAAACTAATACATAGGATTTTTCGTCCTACTCAGCTATGTCGGATATTATCCCTTACCCACTAAAGACGTCTATTGGAGTATTATGAGTAGAGGGTCTCTAAGAAAAGCATGACTGAGTTACTTCAGTATCTAGCATTAAATTAGTGCCTTACCAAACCGTTGGGTGCATGAAGTGTAGTTCCTATATCCCTAATAGGCTCTGCGCATAGGAATAATATAGACAATAGATTTTACAAAGGACTGAGGTCAGTATGTCTCTATCGAGTACATTAAACTTAATTGTGTGTGCCAGCTAACTCAGAGGTCACCAAATATTTTCTCGAATAAACAAGAAGGGATTAGTCTCTGACAACGGCATAAACATGACAACTTTGTTTACCTTAGAGTCTGAATAATATCTTCAGAGTTGTGGAAACAATAGATAACTATTTCACTCAGTCAATCGTGCATGCTTCGTTTCTACAGAGTTGCACAGAATCCGAGAGACGGGCGTTTCAATAAACAGGGTTTATTGAACAGTCTTCTTTCTCATGCAAGAGATATGAATTGCTACAATCATTAGACAGAATGCGAAGTTTAATTCGTTCAGCGCAAACAGTAATATAAAATAATACTGTAATAGCATTGTCTGTTGCTATGACATATATAAAAATACATACATGAATAACACAGGCTAAAGTACTCAACTGGTGCTTCTAAAATACGCCTACCCCAATGTACCCAACCTAGGTCTAGAACGAGGGAAGAAGTAGGTGCTGGTTTAGCATAGGTTAAGTTTTGCCAAGAATTGTCAAAGGTTTCTCTATGTTCTAATCAGCTTCATACCTTAGAATGAGAGAGGTTGGTATCTCTTTCTCGGGACTCGATTTCCCAACACCACGCAAGGGGAGTCAGAAACAATGGAGCTGGATTCTCGGCAAGAGGATGACAGCTTCTAGTCCGTGCGCCAGCTGGGGAGTTGACTTCTTCGGCACTTGCTGTAGCGAGCTGCGTCGTGCAAGTAGGTAGTCGAACTGCACTGAACCACACCATGCTTTGCCATAGCAAGTGAAGGTATATTTATACCTTGAAGATGTTTAGGAATGACAGTATTGACCTAAAAGTCGAGCATATGAACGTCATGTATGAACACCTAAGGAATAGATGTTCATGCATAATAAATGAGTTCTAGGTGAAATCAATATCCAGGCAAGGGGAAATCCCTAACGGCTTAAGAGTCTGGTTTCCCAAGAAGTCGTAGATGAATGGATGTAAGTAGCCATGCCTCTATTTGGGTAGCATGGGCTATGCCAAAATAAGAACTGGATTTCTATGCATATATAAGGGCAATGTGAATTATACCTATATAAAGGCATGAATCAGGAAATGCCTACTGAATCTCAAATCGAACACAACGGTTTTAACCCTCATCAGCTCTGGGAATGAATGTGCATCAGTCTTGATTACTGAATTGAGTCCTCTTCATTACATGCAGAACCAGATTCCTGTCAGGGTAGCCTTTGCCACCTGCACCATGGGGCCTGATCAGATACTGTTCGAAGCCTCAATAACCCCTAAGCCCAACATCTTGGAGACTTCTTCCTTGATGCAAGCTCTCACCCTGTATAACAACCTGTACATTTTGTTGACACCCTCCACTGACTCATCATGTTCCAGTGCAGAGTGGAGGTCAAGAAAAGGTTCACCTTCTTCCACACCCTCATCTGTCACAAGGAGCATGCTCACTTCGGACCTCTCAATTTGAGGCTTTAACCGTAGTGTGCGTAGTGGGGCTATGTGAAGCTTCGTGAAGTGGGCAGGAAGCTACGCCCACCCACGAGCTTCGCGTAGCCCCACTACACACCGCCCGCCTCCCTCCCACCCTCCTCCCACCCTCCTCCCGCCCTCTTTTACATCCCTAATTTTTATTTAAAACAGTGTAAGAATAAAGTAGAACACTTACCTGATATGCGGCATCCCTGGAAGAAGTCGGCGTGAAACAGAAGAGGGAGCCCCGGGACGCCGCATATCAGGTAAGTGATTTTACTTTATTCTTACACTATTTTAAATCAAAATTAGGGATGTAGAAGAGGGCGGGAGGAAGTCGGGTGATGGGCAACTTCGCTTCGTCCACAGGTGTGCATAGTGTTGCCTACTACGCCTACTTTGCGAATCCTGAAGTAGGCAGCACTACGTGCACTCCGTGGGCAAAGCGAAGCACTCTTCCCAGTGTTAGTTAACATGGAGCACCATTTGGGGGTTTCTAGGGGTCTGGAGGTCCACCAAGAAGGTGGCCTCCCCCTTATGCTCCTTGATTTTGTATGACCCAGTCCAGGGGTCCTGGAGAGCTGTGGGCTCCATGGGCTCCATGACACATACCTTTTAGCCAGGCTGAAACTCCACCAGTGTGGCCTTCTGTTCATATCAATGTTTCAGTACCTCTTGGTGAGCCTCTAGGTCACTCTTCACCTTCTTCCAGAAATGGTACATCTGTTTGGGGAGGGCCAGCATGTAGCTGAAAACATCCTGAGGGGGTTTCTTGTGAGCTTTCTCCCACCCCTCTTTGACAAGGCTGAGGTCCCCTAACAGGGTGTCTGTAGAAGGGACTGAATCCCACTCCTTGCTGTGGCCCCTCCCTGTAGGCAAAGAGAAGGCATGGCAAGAGAACATCCCATTTATGCATCATGGGCTCAGGCAAGCCTATAATCAGGCCCTTCAAATTCTCCCAACTAGACCGTTGGTTTGGCAGTGATAGGGTGTGGTGAAGTTGTACATTACATCACACTTTTCCCACATGTACATTGACATGAAGTTAGTGCCTTTGCCAGAGACTACCTCCTTAGGGAACCCAACATGATTAAAAATCTCTATTGGAGCTCTCGCCACTACTAGTGCAATCACTGCCCTCAGAGAGATTGCCTCTGGGTAGTGGTTGGCATGGTCCACCAAGACCAGGAAACACCTGTTGCCTAGGGCTGCCTTGGGGTCCATAGGCTCAATGATGTTGGTGCCCACCCTTTCAAAGGGGGTACCAACAACAGGTAATGGGATCCAGGAAGCTTTGAGCCATTTCTCTGACTTCCCACTGGCCTGGCAGGTGCTACAGGACCCGCAGACTGCATCTGAGGTGGTCTTAATTCAGAGCTAATAGAAATGGGAGACAAGGCAGGTAAAGGTCTTGTCTTACCCCAAATGGCCTTCCATGTCATGAGCCAGGCCCAGTAGGAAGGTCCGGTAGCATCTGGGGACCACCAGTATATGGGCTGCCCCAGCACCAGGAACCTTAGGCTCACTGTAAAGGAGATTGTTCGCCCAGTAGAGTAGGTGATCCAAAGAGGCTTCACCTGCTGCATGAGCTGAGGTCTGGCACCTCAATCCCTTAAAAGTGGGACACTCCTTCTGCGCTTGGCAGACTCCCTCCCTGGTGGGCCCCCCTCAACCTGCCAGCTGCTAAGCTCAGGTGAATCACCTAAGTTGGCAATGTCTTCCCTGATTCACTTGGCGGCCTCATCATCTGGGACCCCATCAACCCTTACTACGGAAACCTCAGAGACCGGTTCCCCACATACTTTGGCCCTCTCCTTAGCACCTGTCTGGGCCATTCCGATAGGCTCCATACTCCCATGATTCCCTTGTTAGGCTGCCATGGCTCATGTGATCATGCAGACCTACTCAGTCAAATTGATCATCTCCAAGTGAGACCTGAGCTCTACCTTCCTCCAGGTAGTGTGCTCCAGGTCATTGCCTAACAGGCAATCCATAGGCCTGGAGTGGCTCACAGCTACTTTCAGTGAACCAGAAACTCCTCACCACTCAAAGGGGTGAAGTAGCTCTCATGATTGTTGGGACTACGACTCAGTGGAATGGGTTCTATAGGACCTGCTCTGCTGACACTTGATAGCTAACATGCAGGCTCCTGTGTCACCCAGAGCCACCACTCCTCTTTAATAGTAACCCACTGCCTATACCAATTCGCTATCTCTCAGGGAAACTAGGGTCACCTCTGTCTGTCTTCAAAAACTAGCTGGGACTACCTACCCCCGAAAGCTACACTCGCCAACCCAGGAGTCACCTTTAGAGTGGCCATACCCATAGAACTTTGTACAATAGGGGACAAACCTCCCTGTCTTTGGTTCTGACTAAAGACTGGTTACCACCACTCCCTTGGGAATTATTTGGGGGGCCTTTAGAGAACTCTTTACTTTTATGTTTTTCACCCCCCCCCCTTCTACTGTTGGGAATCCTGACCACCGTTGTGGGTGTTTCCCACTCTCCATACCTTCTTCGACACTCTGGTGTTAGCACAGAGATCTGCCTCCTCAGCAAGCTTCCTGGTGTCAGTCAGCTTACTGTCAACAAGGTGGTGGCACTGCTCTGTAAAGCAAATACTGAGCAAGTGCTCTCTCATGATAAAAATTTAAAACCCAATATAATCATTTACTTTGCTGCCACTCACCCAGCGTAGACAGTATGTATGCTGCCACCACCTGGAATCAGACTCTAGCTTTGATCTCCAGCCCCTTAAGACTCAGTTCATGAACCAACAAAAGTTTCTTCTCAGCGAACACTCCAGACCAAGCCGTCCTCTCCTCAGCTACCATCTTTAATTTTTCCAACTTCAGCTTGAATTCTCTCTCCTCCCTCCCCAGTCAGTTCGTCTGTAGATATGCCATAGGCAGAGAAACTGCTTCCTTCTCTCCCATGGATCACACATTCAGGGATGTCCCCCTTAGCCACTGCAGGTGGTTCCTCAGAAGAGCCATTCCCAGACTCTCCCAGTCCATCATTCTGCTTGGAGTGGGCTTCTGCCTTGGCCTACAGGGCCATTTGAAACTCCACTGTTTTTGGTAACTCTTTGGGCAGGTACCCCCATCTCCTTACAGAAGCTTTTCAACTGGTTTACTGTATAATCCTCCAGCTTGGCCAGCTCCACCGCCATGGTTCCACTTGCGGAACCAGCCAGAGGCTTGATGTGTAGGATGGATCACAGATACAATGCAGGGAAAAATGAAGAAATATTTGAAATGGGCTCAAATGTGGATGGTAGTGCACACCAAATTACTGCTAGGTACTGCACAAACACAAGTCCTATCCAATCCAAATTGCTAATCACCAATGTTAGAAATTGGGTCTGTAGTTGGCAGGGGTATGTAGGGACTGCAATGCTAGTCAGGGAAAGTCACAGCACAACCAAAACTATCCTGCGCTCACCCTCTAGTAGCTTGGCACAGAGCAGGCAGGCTTAACTTAGAAGGCAATGTGTAAAGTATTTGTGCAATAACGCATACAGTAACACAATGAAAATACAACAAAAAGACTCCCCAACAGTTCAAAAAAATAAACCATACCTTTATAAATAAAACAAGACCAAAATGAGACCAATGAGTAGAATATGAGATATTGAATTTGAAAGAATAAATGTAGTAATGTGCTTATATGAAATTAGCGCTAAAAAGGTAGGTCGCAATGAACTGGGGCAAAGTCAAAGTTTGGGCCAACGGCGATGGATCGCCAGCTGGCTACAGGATTCATGCAGGCCCCAGTTAAGAAAGTACCTTTCCTGGCCGCAAGCAGCACGCAGTGAAGACGATGTGTCAGTTCCGAAGCACGGTGCCCCAGTCGAGAGGCATCGAGCGTTGCGCTGGTTTCTGCAAACCATTCGAGGGATGCGTCGATCTCACCAAGCTGCAGCAGCGGTGATACGCTCTCCTATTCATCAATCTCTGCAGACAAAGCACTGGTTCTGAAGTGATGCGACAATTTTACTCCTGCAACAGGAGATGCGTTGAAATCCATGTTACAAGTATCTGGGCAAATTTCAGTGAGCCAGCCACAGAAGCAGGGGTAGAGACGTAGATATCCCAGAGTCTCAAGCAACAGGAGGTAAGGTAACAAGCCCTTGATGATTACTTAGAAGAAGGCAAAGTCCAGCTCTCATTCAGAAGAGTCAGAGAGCAGCAGGCAGAAGGGCAACAAACAGAAAAGCAGGCAGGAAAATGCCAACTTTCTAAAAGTGTCATTGTCAAAACTTTGACTTACAATCCAAATTTAAGCATTAAAGAGGATTTTAGATTACAACTTCCCAGACACCAAACATGAATTTATCACTTGCTCCAAATCAAATATTAGCATTTAATATATATAATAAGGTAGCCCAATAATATACTATGGGAGAGGTAGGCCTCACAGGAGTAGAAAATGAATTTAGGAGTTTTTCACTACAAGGACATGTAAAACGTAAATGTACATTGGAGAGAGCTGACACTTTATATGATATAGCAAAATGAGATATATCACGTAAAGATTGCAGGGGTTCCCTTATGAGTTGACGGGGGGCTAGCTATGGCAATCCCAAGGTGCTCTGCTAGGGGGTAATGTGGTCAAGCAGCCTTAGGCATCAGAAAATACACACAATGGTCAATAAATGAGACACACAACTTAACAAGGAGATCCACACAAATTTATAAAAATAGGACGTATCTTTTTATATGAATAGGCATCAGACGAAAATCATTCAGGTAAGTACGTTTTTAAATATGAATTTGTTTTAGTTCAAAAAGTCGACACGTTCAATTACTGGTGGTTGCAATGTTATTCTAAGGTAGGAAATGTCAATGTGGCATTCAGGTATAGTACAGCGACTTACAGGACCCTTCTTCAGAAGTTAAGGTGGTTGGCATGCAAGGTCCAAGGTAGCCCCAGCAGAACACCAACAGTGGCACTAGAGTACCCAGTGGCAGAAGAGCAAAACAGCATTGAGTACCTAATGTTATTCTATGGAGAATGATTGTGGCAAAGAAATAGCCTGCAGGCTTTGACTGGGGGACCAGTCGGGCTGAACCAATAGGGGGCTAAGGCCTCATGATGCTCTCAGACATAGGGACACCATTGGTCCTCTTTTCCATGGCCCAGGTGTGAGGGTTGGAGAGGTGTTGTTAGTCATCTAATTTTACTTACTAGAAGCAGTCGCAGAAAAGTGGGTGTGCAGAGGCTGCAGATGACGCTGGGGAGTCCACAAGAGGTGTCTCTACACTAGGCTTGGTCTCTGGAGGGCTGGAGAACCACACTGGCACTTTTGGCCAAATGCAACTTGGGCTTGGTGACATGGGCGCAGTGGTGTCTTCAGGTGTCTGGTTTCTCCGGTTACGGAGTCCTTCCAGGGGTCATTAGATGCATGTAGGATGCAGGGAAGCAGGTCCACTGCTTCTCGGAAGGTCTTGGTTCCTGAGTGAAGTGCTGGCAGGTCTCTTGGGCTTTTGGGACTCAGCATCTGGAGGACAGTTGACTTTTGGTGCATTTGGCAAAGGCAGCAGGCAGGACGGCAGTGTTGGGCCTAAGCCCGTTGCTGGATATTCTGTTCTTGAAGGATGCAACTTTTCTCATCCTTCCACGTCTTTCTGGTCAGCAGGATCTGTTCTTCTAGTGCCAGGGGCTCCCCTAAATACTGTATTTATGGGCCCTAGGGGAGAATAGGTAGTAGTCAATGGGCTACTGAAACTGGGAACACTACACCCCCTATATGACCTCTTCCTGTGGGAAATGGGCATAGCCTTGTCTCAGAATCCTTAATATGCCATCACAAAGATGGCTACTTCTGAAGTGATGTCCACCTCAGTTTAACCCTCCTTGGAGGTGTTACTAGCGTGGGGGTGGCACGCCTACCTGCCTAGCTAATTTTCCCACCTATCCAGGTGCCAAAGGGACTCTGGACAAAGGGGTTGGCTTCTTCTTCTGTGAGGGGAGCCAGACTTGCATTTCAAAGGTGGCAGCTCTTTGAAGCTTGGTGGCATAAGAAGGCTAATCAGCAGGTCATCCTGAGGGAAGAGGTGTGACATTCTCTTCCTGAACAGGCTTTTGTTCTGGGTCATTTACAACAACAAAAGTGTCTATGGGTCTATAGAATCAACTACACTTCTTAATAAAAGTCATGAACTACTCAAAAAGGAAATACAGAAAGAAAGAATGTACTATTGTGTGCCAATTAAGCACAGCAAGATATTACCAGGGTATAAAAAGTACCCATCAGTTATCGTTCGATGCCGCCCTTTTCATCATATGGGTGTCCTCACACCAAGGAGAATATGCTTGTAGCCACTAGATGTTGGAGTGGTTGGCGCTAGACCATTGAGAAAGAGATCAATTTAGGGGTATTGAGCAAAAGTGTATTGAGATAACTGATTAGCAGTGTGAGTGCGTGATTAAGAGAGTGAAATGATAGTGATGTGTATAAAATTGGAGAGCAGAAAGAAAAAGGAAGTTTAATATTATCTCTCAAGCTTCCAATGTTAAAAACAGTGCAGAATAATAGCAGGTTTAACAAATAGCTGCTATTTAAAGTCATAGGTCAACATGTTTCAGCAGAAATGGATGCTACTCATCCACTGCCTTCTTCAGGACCAAATTGTCGTTACTGCAAGAAAGTGAGAAAGTAATAAATAATATAAATTGATAACCATGTCACCTGGTAGTCCTAGGTATACATAGTACTTCCTCCATGGTACTGAAATGTTGTCCAGAGGAGAAGGAGAGTCATGCCAAATACAGGAAGCAAGGAAAAAAGGAGAACAAGCAATGATGTCATACTTAATAGGAACATTCACCCGCAGCTCAAGAAATGCTGATATATCCATATGTGTTAACTATACACATATTGGCCCCACATTTGGGGTATGTATCCGCTTACCTTTTAGGTAGGAGGATAAGGCATCGCTTCACCTGGCTGCAGCTCAGGTAAGTGAAGCACCGCTCTGATAAAAGCAAAGAAATATAGGTTTGAGACCATGATGTTATTGCCCCTCCTTATTGATCAGTGTACAGTAAACCATCTTGTAGACCTTTTTAGAAAAAAGTCTGTATAAATATATGTTCAGCATTGATAAACGAGTAGAGGAAAACCACTCGTCATATATCTGCTGAGTAGGTAAAAGTATTGTGCAAAGACACTAATGCTTATTCAGTATGTATCTGTTCAAAATCTAGGCGAGGCCTGTTTGTCAGTTTGAACAAGGAAGTAAGAGCTAAACAGGTATGGCCTAAACTTCTTCAGGGACGAACCCACAGCAAAGGCTTCCCTCTCAATGGCACTCCAATGCTGCTCTCTGAGGAGTAACCTCCTGCTAATGAAAGCAACAGGTTGGTCATGGCCATCATCATTTGCTTGGGATATGACCACTCCTATCCCATGTTCAGTAGCATCTGTCTGAACTATGAACTACATTCTATAATCTGGAGCTTTCAGACTGGGTGCGAGCACATTGCTGCCTTCAGAGTGTCAAAAACCTTTTGACATCTCACTGTCCAGATCACTTTTGTTGGCATCTTCTTAGAGGTCAGTTCTATGAGGGATGCCACAATGAGCCCCTATCCCCTCACAAACCTCCTATAGTACACAGTCAAGCCAAGGAATGCCCTGACTTGAGTCTGAGTAGTTGGAACTACCCAGTCCAGAATTGTCTCGATCTTAGGCTGTAGTGGTTAAACTCAGCCTCCACCTACTAGGTGGCCTAAGTATACAACTGAGCCCTGGCCTATCTGGCACTTGATAGCTTTGATAGTGAGGCCTGCACTTCTCAGAACCTCGAGTACCTTGCCAATGTGCATCAGGTGACCCTGCCAGGTGGAACTATAGACAGCAATATTATCAAGATAAGCTTTACTAAAAGATTCCAGCACAGCAAGGATTTTGTTCACCAACCTTTGGAATTTAACAGGGCCATTATTTAGTCCAAAGGGCAAAACAGTAAACTGATAATGCCTATCTGGGGTCGAGAATGCTGATTTTTCTTTTGCTCCAGGGGTCATACATATCTGCTAGTACCCTGATGGTAAATCAAAAATACTGAGATATTTGGTTGCCTCTACCCTGTCAATAAACTGGTCAGCTCTAGGAATTGGCTGTACATCAGCTTTGGTTACAGCATTGACCACAAAACAACTCATCTCCTTTTTACTACCCTGGCTGTGAGTTTTGGGCACTAAGACAATTGTGCTGGCACAGGGGCTATCAGAGAGTTCAATGACTCCGAATTCCAGCCTCTTGCTTACTCCAGCTTTGATGCTCTCTTTGACATGATCACATTGCTTGTAGATTTTATTTTTGACAGGTAGGCTGTCCCCCAGTGTAGACATCATGGGTACACTTGCCTGCAGTCAGCCTGATGTTGGGCAGAGAGGGTGCCTTGAAATACACCTCTTTCCACTGACCCATCTTTAGGGGTGTTAGAGAGGAGGTCAGGGAGAGGTTCACTCTCTTCTTCCTGATCCTCATCTGTGGCCATCAGCATGGTCATCTCAGCCCTGTCATGATAGGGTTTAAAGCAATGTGCATGGATAACCCTTTTGGTGTTCCTGCAACTACCAAGGTACACCGGATAGGTGACCTCCCCTTTTCTTTCCAAGATAGGGTAGGTTCCACTCCATTTGTCCTAAAAGGCCCTAGATGCATCAGGCTCCAACCCCCACACCTTCTGCTGTGGTTGGAATTCCACCAGTGCAGCCTTTTGGTCATACCAGGGCTTCTGGAGCTCTTGGCTGGCCTCAAGGTTTTTAGCTACTTTTTTCATGTACTCAGCCATTCTGGGAAGAAGGCCGAGCACATTGTCCATGGTGTCCTGCTTAGGCTGTTTGAGAGGTCTCTCCCAGCCATCCTTTACAAGAC
The DNA here is from genome assembly GCF_964263255.1 of Lissotriton vulgaris. Classification (NCBI taxonomy): domain Eukaryota; kingdom Metazoa; phylum Chordata; class Amphibia; order Caudata; family Salamandridae; genus Lissotriton; species Lissotriton vulgaris. The sequence continues at coordinate 2,038,288,275 of NC_141685.1, read as the reverse complement.
ACAATGGTCTTCTTACAGGATGATCAAAGGAGAAGTTCAACGGTGGAAACCCCTACTCGCTTCAGTGGCACTTCCATGTAGGCAAAAACAGGCATGGTAGTAAGACATCCAATTTCCTTCTGAGTTTTTCAGAGAGTCCACCAATCATTCCTTTCATGGTCTTGTTAAATTTCTCAACAGGACCATTTGTTTGTGGGTGATATGGGGTAGTAAACCTATAGGGCACTCCACATTCTGCCCACATGTTTAGTTAGACAGACATGAAGTTTGCACCTCTGTTTGACACCACCTCCTTTGGAAACTCATTTAGGTAAAAATACCAATGAGGGTCCAGGCCACTGCAAGAGCAGTGGTAGCCTTTAGAGGAATTGCTTCAGGATACCTGGTAGCATGATCTACTACTACCAGTATAAATCTGTTTCCTGATGCAGTTGGAGGGTCAAAGGGACCAACAATGTCAATTCCTACCCTTTGAAGGGGAACCTCGACCACTGAAAGTGGAATTAAGGAGACCTTTGGATGACCACCTGTCTAGTCACTGGCTTGACAGCTGAACACAGGAGTTGCAAAACTCTTTCACCTTCTGAGACATACCTGGCCAGAACAAGTGGATAACTAACCTACTCCGAGTATTTGCCTGGCCAAGAGGCCCAGCTAGGACAATGTCATGGGCCTATGTGAGGATATACCCCTATACTTCTGAGGTACTACCACTCTCCTAGTAGCACCAGGCATGGGGTCTCTGGCCTCAGTGTAAAGGAGTCCCTCCTCCAAATAGGTCCTGTGGGAGCCACAGAAATCTTTCTTTTTTCTGATCAACAGATTGCTATCTCAGAACAGAACCTCCCTCCCAGGGACAGAACCTTTTCAGAGGGTCCCCCTGGGCCAAGTGCTCTGCCATACAAGGACCCTGCTCCTCTGGCTCGGTTCCCTCTGGGGCTGACAGGTTTTCTCCCTGTTGAGATGGCATCTGAGCTGGTGTCTGTTCAGAACTGGGTTCCAAGTTTTCTTGCCTTTATTCTTGTAAGGTTGGGCCATTATCCCAGGTTCTGACTCTATAACCAGCATAGCTGCAAGGGTCTTTCTTTAGACCTCAGCACATGCTGAGGACTCCAGATCATTGCCTAGCAGACATTGTACAGTAATTGTTGCGGATCCCGCCACCTTCTTTTGGCCAGTAACCCCTCTCCATTCTAAGGATACCATCTCCATGGGATGTACCTTAGCCTGATTATAAGCATTGAGGACTGTGTATGTCTCACCAGCCAGGTATTGTTCTGAGGATATCAGTTTTTCAGTCACCATAGTGACACTTGCACCTGTGTCCCTTGATGATTCAACTTTCACACCATTGATATGTGGCTGTTGTCTGTACTTCTCCAGGTTACTGGGCCAGTCAGAAAGGGCAGCCATCCACCCCCACCCTCTGAGACTAGAGTTGCCTCAATAAGCTCTCTGACATGTTCAGGGCTTGCCTAGGATTCTATCTGGAGACGCCCAACGGCATTTACTGCAGGTGCACTAGAGGCATTATTTTTGTTGGGACACCTAATGTGTCCAGTTCAGTGTCTAAAACCTTTATAATCACAACACCATGCCTTCTTGGGATCCCAGTTCTTACCCTGGTACCCACAGTTAGACTGTGAAGAATTTCAGGGCAAATCCTCCTGAGCAGGTTTTTGAGGGACTTTAAAAGACTCTTTGTTTAGGGGCCGTCTCAAAGGCTGTAAACCATTTTGTGATATCATCACCCTCTGAGTATTTTGGGACAATCCCTTTGGGGATGTAAGGGTCGAAAGTGTCATACTTTTCCCTATTTATGATTTTTCTGCCACCAGAGATGGGTCCTAGGCCCATCTCAGCTCTTTGCTTTTCTATATCCAGGAATTTAGCCTCTAATGCTATCCTGTTGTCTAGTTTTTGAAGATCTGCATCTTCGCTATCTATTTCTTCTGGGGTGCTATCAGTAGTACTCCCAGTGGTATCGCTTTCTGTGGGGGTATTGGTGGAGTCAGTGTCAATATCATCCATCTCAGGGTTCTCATCTTCTTCCCCAGTGGGGGAACCTTTACTTGCCAAGGCCTTGTCATTTTTTGCCAGTAACTGCTGTAGATGAGCTTTTGTGAATCTAGATCCCATGGCAAGTTTCCATGCTTTGCAGAGCTCCTCATGTTAGGGTAACATAAGTTGTTGATAGGGTAACAGGTTGAGCTCCTGGGGGACCCCTGTCTCAGACATGTTTTTTAAAATGGCTGGGAACTTTTTAAAGAACTTACACAAAATGCCCCATACATTCTAAAGGCCTAACTTACTTTAATACTTTTTTAAAATTCTGAACAGATTTACTGGCCCCAACAGCTAGTTTAAAACAGTTCTAAAAAGATTCAAAATCGACAAAAATATTTTTTAGCTCATGACAATTTTGGATTCCTTAAGGAAATCACTTACAAACCAAGTGTTACAGCAGATGTCAAGTCTTGTACCCCACCCCTGCACTACCAATGTAGGAAGCTTTATCTTTATATGATGTATAAAAATAAGATACATTGTGTAAAGAGACCAGGGGTTCAGTTATGAGTGGACAGGGGGCTTGGCATTGCAACCCCAATGGTGCTCTGCTAGGGGATAGTGTGGTCCAGCAGCCTTTGGCGTGTCACAGAACAGTGCAAGACATCTAAAAACACACAAAATGGTCAATAAATGAGACTCAGGAAGGAGATCCACACCAATTAATAGAAATAGCAAGTACCTTAATATATGTTTAGGCATCAGAAGAAAATCGTTCAGGTAAGTATGTTTTTAAATATGAATTATTTTTTGTTAAAAAAAGTTGACAGTGCAATATCTGGAGGCTACAATGTTATCCTATGGGCACTCAGGTATAGTACAGCGACTTACGGGACCTTTCTCCAGGAGTTAAAGTTAGTGGTGGGCAAGGTCCAAGGCAGCACCAGCAGAACACCACCGGCGGCACTAGGGCAGCCGGGTGCAAAACAGCATCTGGTGCCCAATGTTATTCAATGGAGAACGGGCGAAGAAAAGAGGCTGCAGGTTTTGATCGGGGTACCAGTCGGGCTGAATCAACAAGGGGGCTGGCAGGTTTGGTGCCAAGCCAGTTGCTGGATCTTCTATTCTTACAGGATGTAACTGATCTCGTCTTTCAAGTCACCAGAATCTGTTCTTCTGGTGCCAAGGGCTCCCCAAAATTCTGAAATTAGGGGCATTAGGGGAGTGTAGAGTAGCAGTCAATGAGCTACTGACCCTTGGAGTCAGTACACCCCCTATATTTATTTATTAGTATTCTTTTCGTTTTATATAGCGCAAATTTGACCTGGAAGTATTGGGTGTCAGAGCGCTTTATACAAGCACCAGTTGCATTGCATGAGGACACATTCATTTTTGTTATTCTATTCCTATGCAATCACAATCCTTTAGTTATGTTTTCTGATGGATCTGTCTGTACATGCATGCTCACAAAGAATGTTGTATACATGAAACGTTGCCAATATTTCCTGTAATTGATACACTGCTGCATTGAAAAACTGATACATAAGTTTGTTTAAGAAATATGAGTCGAGTTAACGTTTTCTTGAGGATTGCGAAGTAAGAAATATAAAAACGGTAACTAACGTTTTTTTTAAAAAGAAGTATGCCATCACAAAGATGGCTATTTTCTGAAAAATCATGTCTGCCTCAGTTTAGCCCACTTTAGGGTTGGTACTAGCTTGGGGATGGCACACCTACCAGGCTAGCTAATTATCCCCCCTGCCAAAGGGCCTGTAGACAAAGGTGATCATCTTCCTCTCCTTCGAGGGGAGCCAGACTTACATTTCAAAGGTGACAGCTCTTTGAAGCTTGGAGCCCTAGGAAGGTTAATAAGCAGGTCATCCTGTGGACGGGCGTGTGATGCCCGCTTCCCAGATAGGCATTTGCTCTGTGTCTCCTGAGAAAAGAAGGCTGTAAGCCTAGAAGGTCAAAACAGTGTCTTGGGTGGCAGGCTGGCTGGAACTGGTCAGTGAGTTCACCAGAGGCTGGTAGATTTTCAGGGGCCACCTCTAAGGTGCCCCTTGAAATAAAATAAGGACAAGATTTGTACTCATCTGACTACACTGGAGGCTTAATAATGCCATAAGACTTGGTTATTCGCCGTAGGATACGACGTACCTTCTTATTGGATTGATGATACTTGGGTACTCATTACTGGCATTACGAATGCTCTATTTATTTTTTACATCCATATAATGGGTGACATTTGTTCTGGTTGATCACCATTTTCAGCCCTTATCACGTCTTACCTTTCTCATGAGCAGTTTGCTCTTCGTATTTCTTGTCTTTCTGATTATTGGGACCATAATTCTCAATCCACTTTTTAACTGATTTCACTTTGTGTGGCAACGAGTTATTGATAGTTTACGCTTTCTTTTTCTATCTAGGCCTCTTGCTTGGAGACAATGTCCACTAACAGGGACGTTTTCAATTACATTTATTGCTTGATACTACAAACGGATACTAGAATCTTGCCATCTTACGTTTGGTAAGAAGTAGTTTTTGTGTTATGATATTTTACAATTCTTTACTGCACTTAGGGTGTTTATTCTAGTTTGGGGATCGACTTTTTCAGTTTCTTTTCAGGCTTTGTCTTTCCTCCTTTTTATTTACACGAAGCTCACTGATTGCGTTCTAGCTGCTCTCTTCTTATTCCATGGCTTTTTGACTTTCCTTAAATCACAATTAGCATGGTTGTTTCCTCCTCTGCGTGACCTTTGCTCTCTGCTTCTCTACTGGACTTTGACTGTCCAAGCTCACTATTATTCTTTTCCTCCCGAATGTATTTGTCTTTTTAACCATCAACCGAATATCTTATAGCGGTTTTTAAATATTTCCTATGTTGCATGATTTCACAGCCCTGAAGAAGCACTTGTGAAGGGTGAAACGCGTTGGCTGTGTTCCACATGTATACAAAGGACTATTTGGAAAATAAAGATTTGCAACAAAACACACAATGCCTGCAGAATGAACTTTTCTTTATATGTACTGTAATTTGATGATTTTGTGTATTGCCTCTCATCAGCCTATTTTCTTTTTTTACAGGATTTACAGTGCTGTTTACAGAAATGGTGCTAGGAGCATCAACATTACAAAGAAACAAAAGGGAACCATCCCAAAGTACAGACTGAAAGAAATGAAAAGGTTGCGCGCATACACAAACTGAAATAGACAGAACTGAAAGGATACAAGTAATAGGCCACTGCTCCATGGGAAAGAGCAAGACACAAGAAGGAGGAACAAAAACACAGATTACCCACATTGAAGCAAGCGTTTGGGAAGGACATGCAAAGAAACAAATACAAAGCAATGGGTGGGCTGTAAGCCCAGAGTGGATACACCATACTTCAGAGACAGCATATGCGTTGCCTGGGTGAGACCTAAAAACTAATTTGGGAGTTTTTCTCTACCAGAATATGTAAAGCTTTAAAGTACGTATTCAACGTTTTAAATAAAATACACCCTGCCCCATGGGCTGTTCGGGGCCTTCACTAGGCGTGGCCAAAATGTATTTAAAAAGATGGTTTAAGCCTGGCAAAATGTATATTTTGATAGGTCAAAATGGCAGTTAAAAACTGCCACCTATAGGCTCCAATGGCAAGGAGACATGTTTAAAGCATACTTAAGCGGGTGCACAATCGATGCTGCAGGCCCACTTGTAGAATTTAATTTACAAGCTCTTGGCTGGGCACATGTAGTAAATTAAATGTGCCAATTGGGCATAAGCCAATTTCACCATGTTTAAAGGAAAGAGCATAAGAACGTTAGCACTGGTTAGCTGTGGTAAATTGTGCAGCATCCTAAGACCAACAAAAATGAAGTTAGCAAATCAGAAGGGGTGAAGGCAAAAGGTTTGAAAGAGCACTACCTCAAGGCTGATAGGTCTAACATGCACAGATGATAAAGAACTCTGCATCTAGTCGTTAGAAGAATACATGTATAATCAAAGTTGTACATCTTTCTGAGGGTAACATATGCAAGTAATTCATGGACCTGTAACTTGGCTTTGGTATATCAAGAGAAGCTTTGGCTACATTTCAACAGATCTAGGATTATATCTTGAAAAAAACCATTGATTTGAAGCATCAGCTGGAAACTATCCCTGTTTTTATTTATTTATCTTGAGCTGTATACCCTGTGCCTATGATACTACAGTTTTTATTTGGGAATATGGAACAATATCTGCAGTGGAGACGTTGTCCATAGAATTAACAGCTACAATACATCAGAAAGCCTTCCTGCAGTTACAACACATAACACACAGTTTATTGATATTAGCTAGGTACAAATCTCAGCATTATAGCACTGTGTTTTCAGTATATTGTACACCACGTTATGTATCCAACACAAAGTATTGTAAGGATTAGAAATACCCCAAGGATGTAATAGCTGTGTAGATGATCTCCACATGTTTAACTTATGTTCTGCTATTTCAGATTGTATGGATCACATATTCTAAATGATCTGAAATATTAAAATAAAATGCATCATATACTTTTAGAACATTATGCTCTTGACTCTAGACAGGGCTGAATATGATACTTACTTTTATTGCTATAGTTATAGTAAGCCTTAATGAACAAGTTACTCATTGGTAAAGGCTTATCTGGTAGAGACTCCATCTAGCCACAGATTCGTTAGCTTGGAATTATTCACAGGCAGAAGGGAAAGTGACATTCGTGGTGCCTAAATAGGTGCAACTTAGGTCGATGTCAGTTTATTTTTCATGATTTTCCACGCCAGAAGCACGGACCCACAAAGTACACTGACCACTGCTGTGGAAATCTAGGACCCAGAAAAGGGAAAGTCCTGTCCCTAGAAATCTATTCGCAGAGTGGGGAGGATGAGTGTAAGTAAATAGTGTATTGTGCAGTAAATTAAAGCCTTTACAATATTGCAAGACATAAAATATATTACCTTGACATGCTATAAAATAGATCAAATGTAAACAATTAATATCAAGTTTAAAAAATATTTTGCAATTTTACAAGATCAGCAAATAATGTGACATTATTCTTTCTTCAATTTCTCTAGATGGGTTAAAAATTTAATTAATTGACCAATTAATTCTGGGTCCTTTGAGTCCATACTCGTTAGTATTGCCGATCTGCAGGTACGAATACCTTTTTCATTAAACTTTCTCTTAAGCAAATCCCGGCGGCTGCGCCCTAACTCCGGGCAGATACATATCAAATGCATAAAGTCCTGTACTGCTGCTTCACATAGATCGCAATCTTTTTGGCCAGAGGTCCTTCAAATCGGTTGATCAGCATTGGACGGCAGTTTCCCCATGCGCAGCTCCATATACTTCGTTTTCAGGTGCGGCGGAAGGGTGAGGGCCAGATATGCTGCTGGCTCAGACCTCGTATATGCTTGTAAGACCATCCATGCATGCGCACGTCAGCTTAAAATTGCTTTATCTTCAAATAATGAGTGCGCTTTTGCCGCTTTATTCAAAATCATCTGAAAAGATTTCCAGGGTAGTTTCCGTTGCCAGAGATAGGAGGATGAGTGGGTTGATAAAGTATCTGTGGCTAGATAGAATCTCCACCAGATAAGGCGTTACCAAAGGTAAGCAACTTGTTCATCTGATAGAGACTTCTAGCTGCAGATTCCTAACCTTAGAATACATACCTAAGCAATACCTCCCCAGAGGTGGGTCTGCAGATAAATTTCACATGAGGATGTCCTGCAGGACCAAACAGGCAAAGTAGCCATCCCTACAGAGCTGACTGTCCAGACTGTAGTGTTTGGTAAACATATGCAGGGATACCCACGTTGCCGCTTTATGGATGTCCAGGACTGGAACTCCATGATCTAATGCAGTTGTGACATCTTTAGCTCAAGCGCAATGAGCACATTAACGCTCAGGTGGTTGCTTCTTAGCTAATGCATAGCAGATTTTAATACAGAAAATGATCCATCATGAGAGGGTCCTCTTCTGTACAGCTCATCCTTTCTTCATTCCGACACGAAGAGTTGGTCATCCACCCAGAACTCTTGGTTGGGTTAAGGTAGAACGACAATGCTCCTTTTGGGTCCAGACCCCGAAGTTGCTCCTCTTCCTTGTACGGATTAGGTGGAGTGTAAACAGTAGGCAGAGTGATGGTTTGGCCTACGTGAAATGTGGTCACCACTTTCGGAAGGAAGGAAGCTCTCGTATGCAGCACCAGTTTGTTTGACTAGCTGTTAAGATAAGGAGGCTTGGATGAGAAGGCCATAATGTCACTTACCTTCCGGGCAGTTGTTATAGCCACCAGGAAGGCCGCCCTAATCCTAAGGAGTCTGAGAAGACAGTTATGTAAAGGCTCAAATGGAGCGAACAACAGGATGGTCAGGACCAGATTAAGGTCTCACTAAGGCATAATGAATGGAGAGGGAGGAAACCTATGTTGCAAATCCTTCAAACATCTATGAACAATAGGAGATTGGAAAAGGTAGGTTGGTCAGGAAACCGAAAAAAAGCAGAGATTGCAAAGACATATCCCTTACTAGTGCCCAGAGCAGAGCCCTGATGGGCAAGAGAAAAGCTGAGCATGAGAACCTGAGAAAGTAGGGCAGAAAGTGTAGTGTAGTTCCTGTATCCCAGATAGGCTCTGCACATTGGAATAATATACACTATAGATTTGACATAGGACTGAGGTCAGTATTTCTCTATCGAGTACATTAAACTTAATTACTTGGGTGTGGCAGCTAACTCAGAGTTCACTAGAAACGTCTCGAAAAAATAAGAAGGGATTCGTTTCTGTCAACCGCATAAACATGACAACTTTGTTTCCCTTAGAATCGGAACAGTCTCACACTCGTGGAAACTATAGATAACAGTTTCACTCAGTCAATCATGCATGCTTCGTTTCCACAGAGTTTACACAGAAATAGATAGACGGGCATTTAAAAAAATACAGGGTTTATTTAACAGTCTTATTTCTCGCGCAAGAGATATGAACTGCTACAATCGTAAGACAGAATGCCAAGTATAATACGTCCAGCGTTAGCAGTAAGATTAGATAATACTGCAATAGCATGGCTTGTAGCTATGACATATATTCATAAAAATACATACATAAATAACACAGGCTAAAATGTGACTACTCTTCTGATGCTTCTAGTTAGTTCTACTCCAGTGTACCTAACATAAGTGTAGTACAAAGTAAGAAGTAGGTGCTGTTTCTAAACTATAGCTAGCTATAGTTTAGTTTTGTCAGAGTTGCCAAGAGTCCCTCTAGGTTCTAGTCTGCTCCATACCTTAGAATGAGGGAGGTTGGAATCTCTTTCCGGGTCTCGATCTCTAACAGCCCGTAAGGGGAGTCAGAAACACTGGAGCTGGATTCTCTACGAGGAGGATGACAGCGTCTGGTCAGTGCGTCAGGCAGGGACTTGACTTCCTTCCGAACTTGCCGTGGCAAGCTGCATTGTGCAAGTAGGCAGCCCAACCGTGGTTTGCCATGGCAAGTGAAGGTATATTTATACCTCAAAGGTGTTTAGGAATGCCAGTATTGACGAAAAATAAGTATGTATACAGTGGTCAGGGTCTATCGATTATAACAAAGAATTCATCATAAAAACATTTACGTTAATTAATTATTTCGAGATTCCTTCTGTGTAGTACAAAAAAATGTATTCAAACATTTTAGTAATCGGTGTGCTTAGTAATATTTCAAATAAGTACCACAAGTAATACAAAATGCAAGAGACCAAATACTTCATTGGGTCAAGCAAAACCTGGAGGACTTAAGTCTCAATAGAATTGGTATAAAGACTTACTTGTGGGTTCAATTCACATATATTATCTACATGGTAAACATTTCAACGCGCTCAAAGTGACAAGAAAAAGAGACAGTTAGGTGGGATGGGTGTGATTGGGTAAAGGTGAGGACTGGGTAAAGGATGTTGTGACCATACTACAATCACAGTGATATTCAATGCAACCTTTACCGACTAATTTTGTTCATTAGTTCCATATAACTCTTTAACATAGGATCTGTATTTATCCATGGGTTGCTTCCTATGTTAAGAGGGAAAGTACAATCCGGTCTACGTTTCGACCCCTGGATTAAGGGTTGATTGAAGCCTCATGCTGGAGTCTTCTTCAGGACTTAAGGGTGCAGGAGCGCTTAATGTTGGGCCGTCCAGTGGCCTATTGAGGTTGGACCATCATCGGTTCCTCTGTAGTTAAAAGTGACTGGGACATCCGGGGCTTTCCAGTCTGTCAGTGCATATTTTCATGTCCGTTTTGTTTGGCTCCTCCAGATGCGTTATTACATCAGGACTTCATCAAAGCGAGTGCGTTCAGCAGCGCTGCCTGGCCGCGAGAGAGCGGCATGAGGCTTCAATCAACCCTTAATCCAGGGGTCGAAACGTAGACCGGATTGTACTTTCCCTCTTAACATAGGAAGCAACCCATGGAAAGGTGTGCCTGAATCAAAAGTCAGTTTATGGGGATGGAGAAAACATTAAATCTTCTAATCCGATAGACAAAAATGTGTCTACCGTTGTAGGTGAAAGCTGGATTACCTTGTTTAGAAGACTAACTGCATATAGATGAGAGGCATCCCCTTCAGCATTGGTCGCATCAGCAATGTTCGTATTGGATGTTACCTGCATGCCTGTTTCCTCTCATACCTCAGCAGTAGCAATTTGTGTCTGTGAGATCTCAATGAATATCGTCATCAGGATTGCTAGCCGCTGGGGACAACACACAGCATGGGCTGTTACCGGGTCCAGCAGAGTATCGATATCCGTAGGCATGACTTATGGGAGTGTTAGACAGATGTCTAGCACACATTCTTCACCGCAGACAGCATAGAACAGGTAAGATGCAATCTTGCCGGATTGGTCGGAATGACAGAAACCATGTGGTATTTAATTCTCGTAGATGAGGTAAACTTAAAATTTGGAAGATGTTCTCATGACACTTCATCTCCAAATAGAGCTTTCTCTATGGTGCTTGGAGTGACGCTGGTGATTTAGCTTGCAATATCGCAGCAGTAGGAGCAAAAATTGGATCCCTGCAACAAGTGCTAAAAGTAGTTGAAGTCCGCCAAACACAGAGTGGACGAAGTTGGGAAGTATTCCGAGGACTGCTTGAAAAGGTGCTAACAGTCCCGAACACACGTTCTTAAAACTAGTACAATACCGCTCATATCAGACATGTTTAAAATACATTCCATCATTTCTGAGAAATGTATAGGGTAGTTTGTTTTCAAAAGGTCTTATATCTCGGTTGAAGTCCTTGCGACTTGTAGATCATTGGTTTCTTTGGCCGAGGTCAGAGGCACTGTTTTTTGTAAAAAAATGGCTTTAATTTTGCTTAGAGCATCAATTCGTATAGAAGAGATGTTCAGTGAAGATCATAAAGGCTGTCTCGGTTTGATGGAACAAGACTTGCATACAGCAAGTGACCCTGGATGTAACCGTTACTAGATATGGAATACCTGGCAACATGGCGCAGCAGCTGTGATCATTCAACATGAGGTAACTTTCATTTGAAAGCTGTCCAAAAATTGGATTAATCACCGCAGCTGGAGAACCTTGCAGGTGGCAGGATAAGTGTGGAAAAAGGTAGGGCTGATGACCTTTTTCAGAGTTGCCCGGCGTTAACCGCCTCTATACCCACTCAAGTTACCAAACAAAGAGGCAGGCGCTGGAGACTGGAAGGCAGGAAACAGAAGTTTTATTCCGACGGAGCAGAACACATCAAATCAGACAACAGGGTATCTTCTCGAGGTGCTCTAACCGCATCTCTGAGGCCTGGCCTCTTATACACAAGTTTATTGTTTTATTACGCCAAACACATCTCTGTCATTACTTTGATGTAAGGAAAGACATCCTCAGAATCCCCGCTTCAGGCCCGTTCCCACACACATTTACAGTTGAAGTCCCCACCCCGGTCACAACAGGTGATGATTATCGCGCAGCTGGACATTCCGCCGATTCACGGAATTTATGAGGTCGATCGGATCTCATGGGGTGGGGGCTTTGATCAACTCATGGATCCTTTGATGGGGGAAGCTTCCTACTGTACAGGAGGGGGGAGGCAATAACAGTATCCGTAGGGCCAGGTGGCGGCCTGGGAACGAGTAAGACAAACGGGCACAAAGGAAAGGGGGTTTTATCAAAGGATCCGGGACCATGAAAGGAATGGAGGGAGGTGTCGCGCTGGGAACAGGATGGGGTTCCGAGGCAGAGCTGCGTGGAAGAGGGGTTTATGACCCAAGGCATGTGAGAGCAGGGCTGTCAGCGTGCGGGGGATGCTTTGCGAGGTCAGGAGAGAGAGAGAGAGACGGGCTGGCTATCAACGATGGGCAGAGAGGCCATGGTACTCAAAATGGCTGCCGCTTACGTGCACGAATGGGCTCGAAAAGGGGGCAAGATGGCGCCGATAATGTTGATGCTGCAGCCTAAGTTTTAACAGTCCTCCCTTTTCAACATATCTAGCCAGCTTGCCTACTCGGTATCGATCTTCATTAAATTCCTGACCTCGGTATCATACAATGCTCCCATGCGTTCATTTCCAGAGTCCACAGTCTTAGGGCAAATACAATTTGTACATAATGAACACAGAGGTGGCAGGCATTGAATTCCTAGGCATAGACCGCATATTGCAACGACAGGAATCAGGATAATAGTAAACAGTCTCCAGCCCCAGTTCTTAACAGTACTCCAGAACCATCCACCAAGTGACCATTCTTCCTGCTCCTGGTGGATTTCTGAAGAGAGTCTGTGGAGATGTTCGATGGCTTTGTACACTGAGGGTGAATTGTCCGGTATGTATGTACAGCAGCTGGACCCAATAATGCGGCATGCGCCACCACGGTCCGCAAGAACCACATCTAGGACAAGGCGGTTCTGGAGTGCCACCAAGCAGACCGCTTGAAGCTCGGCAGTGTTGTTAGCAAGGATACCAGCTGTGATGTTCATTGTTGTCTCAACTGCCTGAGTCAGATGTCGGATGGCACGGCTGTTTGCCATCCGGCCCCAGAGCGGAACAAGTCCCTTCATAGCATCGAGGAACTGTGCTCCTGTTGAGTCGGCTTGTTCAATGTCCTTGGCTCGTTTTTGTCTGTGGTGATTTGCTGGAGCCACATAAGTCGGAGGGAGGATGAAGGAGATGAAACAAGTGCCCCCCCAGCCTTTGGGGAGCCAGGTGTAAGCCTTTGTGCCGCAGACGAAGTACATGTTTGGGGACGATACAAAGGAAGGTGGATCAGCGGAGTCCAAAGTTCTGGTAAAACAGCAAGCACTGCGGCCTACCAACTGTGTCCCAAGCCCTTCTATGCACATGTGGCCTGTGACGTTGATGACAGATAGAGCCAAAGTCAGGGTGGCAGCCGTTCGTTTCCGTAGGTAGGAGAAGGTGGGTCTGGTTGGATTGTTGAACACCTGCATTTCAATTCGTTCTTTAGCAGGGATGTCCATGTGGATAGAGTCGTTGGAGGTCTGCGGGCAGAAGTGAGTCTTGGTTTTGTTTCGCCAGACCTCGTGGAAGAAATGCGTTATGGTTTTGCTGGAGGTGGCATTGTCCTTATAGCTTTCTTGCAGGAGGATCAGCCAAGCAAGGCCGGAGCCGTGAATTGAGAAGGGCGAAGGGATGAAAGGTATTGAATGTCCAGTGGCGTGGGGTAGCAACCCACAGATCCAACAGTTGGTGGCAAGATTGTGCTGGTGCAGCAGCTGTACAAAGGAGTTATTCCAAAACTCCTTTCGCCTCTCTCTGATTTGGGGAGAGAGCGAAATCAGATAATGTTCCTTCATGGTGGTAGGCTGAGCAGTGGTCAGGAATGTTTCATGAGCAGGTGCATTTTCTTCCACAATCCAGAGTGTGGTCATGAGGAGAAAGCAGAAAAGGATTGTGATGAAAAGTGCAATTGTCTTTGAGCTGTGGAGTCTGTCTGTTTTTGGGTTTCTGTAGTGGGTATTTCCTGTTGCTTCCCTCATCTTCTCATTTGGCGCTTCCATCATCTTCTTATCTGGCGCTTCCATCATCTTCAAGGTGCTCGGTAGCGGGCAGAACCACAGACTTCGTTTAGCTTCTCTCCGGGTGACCCTTGGTGGTGTTTAGGTCACCGTTCTGAGATTTAACTTAGTCCGTGGTCTACTTAGCCGAAGCTCCCTCCTTTCGACGCAGGAAATACCCTTCTCTGGATGGCACAGTGGGATCAGAGAATTTTGTAAGTTCAAGTGCCTCGGTATCAGGATAGCAGGTTAGTGACGGTCGGTCCTTGTTCAGGAGCTCTTCTTGGTTGTCGATGCTTTCTGTTGTGGCCAAGGTCGAGGAGACCTTTTTGCAGTGGTGTGCGTGCAGCCAGTGCCGTTTCCCCTCCACTCGAAGAGCCGTCCGGGTGGTGATCAGTACTTGCCAGGGGCCCGTCCACCGGGGTTCAAAACTCTTCACCCGCTGAAAGTTCCAGATCAATACATAATCCCCCGGTTGGATGTCGTGGCCCGGACCCCTGGAAGCATCGGGGATTGGCTTGCTGCACCTGCTGATGAATGACAGACAGAGTTTCAGTCAATTTATACAGATAATCAGACATTAGGACATCTGGGACGTCATGAATGGAAGTCGGTTTTCGTGCAGACCAGACGCTCATGGGTCGGCCGAAAACGACCTCGTAAGGTGTCAAGTGGTGCTTGGTGGGGGTGGAACGCATCGATAGCAATGCCAGGGGGAGAGCGTCTGGCCATTTCAGTCCTGTGGTAGCTACTATCTTGGCTAATTTTAATTTTAATGTGGCATTGTGTCGTTCGACAAGTCCGGCAGACTGGGGGTGGAAGACTGCGTGGAACTTCTGCTTGATACCCAGCCCCTTTAAGATGAGCTGGATGACTTTGGCTATGAAGTGGGGGCCATTGTCGCTCCATAAAATTCGACAAAGGCCGTAGCGAGGGAAGAATTCCTTTAACAGTACTTTTGCGGTGGCCATAGCGGTGTTGTCACGGGTTGGGTATGCCTCCACCCACTTGCTAAATGCACACACCACAACAAGTACGTATTTCAGGCCTTGGCATCTGTCTAGCTGGATGTAGTCCATCTGCAGGACTTCAAACGGGTGATTTGGGACCCCAAACCCTCCCCGGGGTACTACAGTTCCTTTCCCGGGGTTGTGATGCAGGCATATCAAGCATTGTTGGACCAGACGTTTGGCGGAGTCTGTGATTTTATCATTGTGCCAAACTCTGGAAACAAGTTCAATCATGGGGGCTGATCCTATGTGGGCAGGGGAGTGTGCCATAGTCAGTATGGGAATCAGGTATGAGTCAGGTAGCAAACATTTGTTTGTGTCTTTTGTCCGCCAGCAGCCTTCGTCGTCTTTTAATCCCACCCGTGCCCATTCAGTCAATTCGTGTTGTGTGCTAGCCATTTGAATGTCTCTAATAGTGTCCCTAGCGTCAGTCCATTTTTCCACTTGTGACCTGGTCACGTACATACGTGTTGTCGTCCTATTTTCAGCTGTCGTTCGAGCAGTGATGTCGGCTAGTGCATTTCCCTGTCCAATAATGTCTGTCACTTTCTTGTGTGCCTGGCATTTGATGACCGCAAGTCTTTTGGGGAGAAGGACAGCTTTGATCAAGGCGGAGACTAGATCTCCATGTAAGATGGGGGTGCCTTGTGAGGTCAAGAATCCCCTTTCCCTCCAAAGGAGCCCAAAATGGTGAACCGCCCCGAAGGCGTACTGGCTGTCGGTGTAAATGTTTGCTGTGGTTCCTGCTGCTAGAATGCAGGCTCGTGTCAGGGCAATCAGTTCCGCTGCCTGAGCAGATCGTTGCGTGATCCGGGCTGTCTCGACTACAGTTCGAGCCGTGGTGACTGCATAGGCAGCTGAAGTGGTGCCATCGGGGAGTTTGATGCAAGAGCCGTCCACCCACAGCTCTCCGTCGGGGTCAGGAAAAGCCGTGTCTCTGAGGTCAATTCTACTTCTAGTCTGTTCGTCCGTAAGGGTCACACAGTCGTGCACAGGGGGCGCATCGGGATCATTCTCTGGTAGGGGTAACAGAGTTGCTGGGTTCAGGGTGGTGCATCTTTTAAGAGTGATATGGGGTGCAAGCAGAGTCAACTCGTATCCAGTCAGTCGTGCACTCATCAGGTGTTGGGTCTTGGTCTGGTTCAGGAGGGTGTCAACTGCATGGGGTACTAGTACCGTGAGGGAATTCGAGAGTACGATCCCCTCACTCTGTCGGATAGAGATAGCAGCGGCAGCTACAGCTCGAAGGCAGGCAGGTAAGGCTCTGGCTACAGGGTCAAGAGTGGCAGAGAAGTAAGCGCACAGTCGTTGCTTTGGGCCAATGGACTAGGTCAGGACAGATAAAGCGCACCCCTCCCTTTCATGAGTGTAAAGGGAGAAGGGCTTTGTGTAATCAGGGGTACCTAGGACAGGGGCCGAACAAAGGGCATCTCGTAATTCCGTGAAGGAGGATTGGCATTCAGTAGTCCAAGGGAGGGGGGAAGGGACATCTTTGGCAAGCAGAGAAAGCAACGGTTTTACAATGAGACTGAAGTTTGGTAACCACTGTCGACAGAAGGAGGTGAGGCCTAGTAGGGAGCGAACCTGTTTCTGAGCCTTAGGGACAGGGGTGTCGAGAGTGGTTTGGATTCGGTCGGGCGTGAGTTTCCTTCCGTCTTTGGACAGGAGGTGGCCTAAGTAAGTGACCTGGGGTTGGCAGAATTGCAACTTTTTCTTGGAAACCTTGTGGCCATTTTCCGCAAGGAAGTGCAAGAGTTGAATGGTGGCTGTGACTGCTAGCGGAGTCGTGTCAGCCGCCAAAAGGATGTCATCGACGTATTGCACCAACACCACTCCATCGGGTAACTGGACTTGATCCAGCGGTCTCTTGAGGGCCTGGCTGTAGATGCTGGGGCTTTCCGTGTAGCCTTGGGGTGCTCGGCAGAACCTATATGAGCGGGCTTTTAGGGTGAAGCCGAAGAGATATCGGCTGTCTGGGTGGATGGGGATAGAGAAAAATGCATTCTTGAGGTCAATGACAGTGAAGGTGGTGGCAGTAGAAGGAATCAAAGTCAGGATGGTGGTGATGTCTGAGACCACGGGGTACTGGGGTACAACCACTTTGTTGATCTCTCGAAGGTCAATGATAAAGCGGTATGCTTTCTCATCTCCCTCTCCTTGTTTCTTGATGATGGGCAAGATAGGGCTGTTGCAAACGTTGCTTACAACTTCCACTACCACTCCTGCGTCTATCAGTGACTGAATAATCTTTACCAATGCCTTCTCGCCCTCGGGCGATATCCGATATTGTGGAAGTTTTGGGAGTATCGCGTCCGGTCGGACAGTAATGTGCACTGGGTCAATCAACATGCGCCCTACGTCCGAATCTGTCTTGGCCCACAGATACGGAGGCAGAGTGTCAAGCAGGGATGTGTCAGCGTCAGTGATGGAAAACATGCGTCGGGGAGGGCAATGTCTAAGCAGAACGGGGTTGTCGTAAAGGAAAACTCGAACTCCGTCTTGAGAACATCTAATTGTTGCTCGGAAGTGTTTCAATAAGTCAAGTCCCATAATGGCGTCAGGGCTATTAGAGGAAAGCAAAAACGTGGTGTCAGTGGTGTTGTTTTCTAAGTCGAAGAGGATCGGAGCGGACAAAGGGTTAGTGGAGGGCGTTCCATCGAAACCTGTCGATGTTATAAGTGAGCCAGACAAGGGTGCCCTTGGAATCAGTCGTTTAGATAACGCACTACTTGTTGCGCCAGTGTCTACCAGAAATGGAGACTTTGTACCCAAGACCTTAGCAGTGACATAAGGGCCTTGCTGGTCAACATAGAGCTCGACTGGATCCCTCCCTTGCCCTTGGCAGTCCTATGCAAAGTCGTGGGCGTCATCGTAGTCAGATTGCTGGCACTGGTTCTGTCTGGGTCGATCAAATGTATTTGGTCTGCTTAATCTGTCGTTAGTCGTGTCATTTGTGGGCCCTCGCTGCTGTCCCCTATTTCTCGATCCACTTGCTGTGTCCTTGGGGTCTTTGTTTCTGATTATTTCCAAAAGAACCGGGCACTGGGATTTCCAATGGCCGGTTCCTTTACAGAAAGCACACTGGTCCTCTCTAATGTCTGTACGTCCAATGTGGGGAGTCGAAGTGCGGTCTTTGGGAGGCGCGGTCCTAGGGACGTTCGTCTGATAGTTTCCCTTGTATTGGTCTCGTCCTATAGTCACCCCTTGCAGTTGTGCAATCATCACCCTCTCTTTCAAGTCTTTCTTCTTTTTCTCTGTTGCTCTATCATTTTCATTTTTCTGATGTTCGTAATATTGGGCCATCTGGAGGATAGCCGCAGGTTTAGAGGCTGCCCAACTACTCTCGCTGGCCTGCAGTTTCTGGGAGACCTCTGATGACAAACCCTTAACATAATTCTGGACAAACAGATGGTGTCCGGTTGCAGTGGTCATGTCCTGGCCGCTGTAATTGGAGAACACCGTTTCGAACCGGGAGAAGTAGTCCGATACATCCTCCTGGGGTTTCTAGCGACAGGCCGTTACTATCGACCAGTCCACTTTCTTTTCTGGAATCAGGGTTTTTAATTTCTGTACGATTTTATCTGGGAGGTCTAAAATGGATTTCAAAGGCTTCTGTCCAGGTTCTCGTTGTCTATCAATGCCATCGAGTTGTGACCAGGTATGTCCAAACAGCTCATGGTGGTCGACTTTCCGGATTTACTTCCACACATCAGCTGTTTGACATAACCAGAAAAACAAGTCGATGTCAGCTAGGGTCATAATGGTCGAACCTAGGGCTGTACCTAATTCAGTATAGAGGGCAGTGGGGTTTTTACGTAGATCAGGCAGAGATTTCCGGAACGTCAGAATATCTTGCCGATCCCATGGCTGGTAGACCCAGTTGTACACTACCCTCCCTCTTGCATCTTTGTGATTAACATCATCGTTAGTTCCTTCACCTCGTGGAGGAACCCAGTAAGGGGCAGCCTCTCGTATCGGCATCATGGCGTTAGATCGCTCAGTTTGTGGTTCGGTTGCTACGGATGTCGTGGGTTTAGCTCCCGATTCTTGTTCAGTGAGGTGGCGGAAAACTTCAAGCGTACGCGTAAGGAGGTCCGTCACATCACACTCACCCTCATCCCCGATATCGACCTTCCGGTACAGAGTCATTAGGCTCTCAGGACCTTTGTCTCGATATCGGTCCTCGTATGCGTTCAAGACATGATAACATAGTCGTACGGTAAAATGTCGCCTGTGACTCCCTGTATACGAGTTGAACATATCCGTGATGTACTCTTCATCTTCCTTTCTTTCTACCAATGTCCTTGCTATCTTGTCTTACTTACTGGCTTACTGAGAATTGATAGGCCTATACAGTGCGGTGGTGGTCTTGCAATGATCTTTAAAAAAGAACTGGAGTGCACCCTCACTCACAAAGGCATCACTAATAGCGAATGCGGCATTTTCACCATTAAAGTGACCCCCCACATGACCATAACTGGGCTTCTCATTTATCGGCCCCCTGGCAATGCCACTCCTTTCTGTAATCAACTAATTGAAACGGCGACGCAACTAGCTATCAAATATAACAACTTCATGATACTAGGCGATCTTAATCTTCATTTTGAAGATTTACATGCCAAGGAAGCTCAACTTCTGAAGACAGCCTTATACGCTATGGGGATCACTCTGCTCTCCACTTCACCCACACATAAACAGGGCCACCTTCTTGACCCCATCTTCGCGACTTGGGAAGGCATTAACATACAACCTCCGGTCCCTATCATATGGTCAGACCACCACATGATCATGTTCAACATATCCAAGACCAGGACTAAGAATAATGCCCATAAACCCATATATGCCAAACGTCGCAATTGGAAAAACTATACCCCAGAACGCCTCACTGACGAATTAAAAATTCACCCTCCCCCCCAAGGTCAATCCCTTCAAGACACCTGGAACTCTTATGAACTCTGGTTGGGCAAGGCACTTGATAAAATCACCCCTTGGACTTGTAAGCCCCCAGCTAGGCGAACAAAATCTGAACCGTGGTTTTCAGAAAAACTTAAGGCAGCTAAAGCCCGATGCAAAGTGATTGAAAGAAAATGGAGAAAGAACTACTCCACGGAACTGAAGGAGAACTACAAACGTGAATTAAAGGCTTATCAGAGACTCATAAGAGAGGAAAAAAGTCTCTTTTACCAAAACAGAATTGAACAGGCTATAAATCCCTCTAAAGAACTGTTTCGGATTTACAAAGAACTCACAGACACATCGAGCCTGGACACGCAAGACACGTACTCCAATGAGTTATGTGAAGAAATTGCTGATTTCTTTGTCAACAAAGTAGATAAAATTCATGCCACATTCTCCGCTCCCCCCACTTCTGGTACGATATCTCCCCCTCTTCATAAAACCACTCTCACCCACTTCCTCACTCCTGACAAAGCAAAACTGTCCAGCATAATTAACAGTATCCACTCTGGCTCCCCTAACGATGTGTGTCCACTAGACAAATGCAAAGACATCATGGACAACACTCTCATGGATCAAATAAGCCATCTCATCACCCTCTCCTTCAAAGAATGTCACGTCCTGGAGGCTTGGAAAAACGCCCAAGTCATCCCCCTGAAAAAAAAACCTAATGTTCCGATCACTCAATTTCAAAACCTCCGGCCAATATCTCTATTGCCCCAATGCGCCAAAATAATAGAAAAAATAGTGAACACCCAACTTATGGCGTTTTTAGAGGAAGAAAACATCCTCCATCCCACCCAATCCGGTTTTAGACCCAAATACTCCACGGAAACTGCTGTCTTGTACTCCACGGAATTTATCCGCAAGATGGTAGACGAGGGTGAAACAGCAGCGCTGGTCATGCTTGACTTAAGCGCCGCTTTTGATACGGTGCTACATGCCACGCTGCTGTCCCGGCTTTCTGACATTGGAGTAAAAGACGGTGCATTGGAGTGGATTAAATCTTTCCTCACCAATAGAACCTTCCAGCTTCATTGCCCGCCTTTTAAATCATCCTCTCGGACCGTGAGCTATGGGGTTCCACAGGGCTCTAGTTTGAGCCCTACTTTGTTCAACATCTATATGGAACCCCTGGCTCAAATCATAGAGAACTTCGGCGTGGGCATAGTTAGCTACGCCGATGATACGCAGCTCATGTTCAAGCTTACTCCGGATACTGACAAGTATGCCTCAAACTTCTCGGAGTGCATGACTGCTGTCGCCAGGTGGATGGACAGTAATTGTCTCCGGCTAAATGGTGACAAAACAGAGGTGCTAGTGATAGGGAACAAAATCTCCCTTTGGTCTCAAGCGTGGTGGCCTACATCGCTTGGTGAATGCCCTCAACCTGTCGAGAAAGTCAAGAACCTCGGGATCATGATCGACTCGGATCTTTCAGGAAAATCCCAAGTTCACAAGATCATTGGCAAATGCATCGGAACATTAAGAATCCTTAGAAAAATCATTGACCTAATACCAATTACAGCCAGGAAAACCATCGTGCATGCTCTTATCACACCGCACCTGGACTACGGGAATGCCCTTCTTCTAGGCATCAACCAAAAACTGCTTCACCAGCTGCAATGTGTACAAAATGCAGCTGCCCGATTGGTACTAGGACTTCCGAAAAGAACCTCGGCCAAAACAGCACTGTCCAAATTGCACTGGCTCCCCGTAAGGGAAAGAATAAAATTCAAGAGCCACTGCTACGTCCACAGGATAGCCCACAACAAGGGCCCCACATATCTAAGAAGCCTCATGACCATTCATCGCCCTACTCGTCATTTGAGGTCTTCAGGAATGTCCCTTTTTAAACTACCCCGCGTTCAAAAAGCAAAAATCGGTGGCCGCTCCTTTTGCTATCTTGGAGTGAAACTTTGGAACGCTCTTCCGATTCATTTAAGAATGGAACCCTCTGAAACTCTTTTCAGAGCTAACCTGAAAACCCACCTCTTTCCTCAATAACTCTGGCCCACTCTTCCCCCCGACCTGATTCTCGGATGAGAGTCTTCAGCAATTAGCGCGGGGATACACAGCTGTGCAGCCATGCGCTCAATAAATGTTTTATTATTATTATTATTATTAATCCCTGCTCGCTCATCTTTGCTTAATCTGTTAGTTATGGAGGGGGCATATAGATGATCGGAGGACCTAACAAAAGATCATCGTTGGCTCGTTGTTTCAAGGGCAATTCAGGATAGAGCGTAGGGAGCGTTCTAACCGGACACTGGTTTGATGTTTCTACCTCTGGTTTCTGTTTGGCTTCCTCTCTTTCCTTAATCTCTTCTTCTAGTTTCTTAGCAGCTAGGTGGGCTGCCTTTCGCAGCTCTTTTCCCAACCTACTCTCATTTCTCTTTTTACGCTGTTTGGTTTCTTTGCGCCACATGCCAAGACTATCAAGCATAGTGGGCGTTGTCTTGTTTTTCCCAAGGGCTGTTTCTAGCGCGCTTATTTTATCCTCATCAAAGGACCCTATCAGTGGCCACTGACTTTCTCGATCCTTTTTCGTATATTTATGCCACAGCTTGCTATATGCTATAGCGGGTAGACAGTCAAAATATCGAGTTGTAAATATCGACTTACCATAATATCGAGTC
This sequence comes from Lissotriton vulgaris, assembly GCF_964263255.1. Lineage (NCBI taxonomy): Eukaryota > Metazoa > Chordata > Amphibia > Caudata > Salamandridae > Lissotriton > Lissotriton vulgaris. The sequence goes on along the minus strand of NC_141685.1, from coordinate 2,038,265,669 downwards.
TGTAATATCGAAGGAGCATAATATCGAAGGCAAGAATATCGTAGGACAGAATATCGACCCAAGGTAAGTAATATCGAAATACTTAATATCGATGTAAGTAATATCGAAGTTAGTAATATCGATAGCATATATATCGATGTTAATAATTTCGATGACACTAATATCGATATTTGTATTATTTTATAGTTTTTTATTATGTATGTGTTATATGTTTAATTTAAGTATTTAAAATAATTACTATTATATGTGTATACATTTTCTATAATAATATAGAAATTTATAAGTAAATTTGATGTTTTAGTACCGGAGCGGGTTGTGGGTTTATAGGGGAATAGGGTGGGAAGTAATTTAATTATGGTAAGTTGATTAATATTTAGTAGGATTAATTAATTAATTATAATTATTTGCTAATTAATATTGATTAATTGGGAAATAATTAATTGATTAATTGATATATATTTTCTGTAGCGGGATGTGGGTTTATAGGGGAATAGGGTGGGGAGTAATTTAATATTAATTAATTAATTAATATATGTTTTTAAATATTTATAACTAATTAATTGGCAAATAATTAATATTAATTAGTTAATTAATTAATATAATTTGGTACATATTTTAAATTAGTAATTAATTGGTAATTAAATAATATTAGTTAGTTAATTACATTATTAGAGTTATTTATTTATATATAATTTTTAGTTACTGTTAATTAATTAATTGGGGAAAAATGATAATAATTATTAAATTATATTAATTACAGCTTATGTGCTAATATATTTAGTTTATTGTTATTGTTAATTAATTATTAATTGCTAATTAAAAAATATTATTTAACTTTGGGTTAAGGAGTATTTTTAGGGTTCAGGGTCATTTTTGGGTTTTTGGGTAAAGGGGTATTTTGAGTGTTTAGGGGCAGTTTTCAGTTTTTGGGTAAAGGGGTGTTTTTAGGGTTCAGGGTCAGTTTTCAGTTTTTGGGTAAAGGGGTATTTTTAGGGTTCAGGGTCAGTTTTCAGTTCATGGGTAAAGGGGTATTTTTAGTGTTCAGGGTCAGTTTTCAGTTCATGGGTAAAGGGGTATTTTTAGTGTTCAGGGTCAGTTTTCAGTTCATGGGTAAAGGGGTATTTTTAGTGTTCAGGGTCAGTTTTCAGTTCATGGGTAAAGGGGTATTTTTAGGGTTCAGGGTCAGTTTTCAGTTCATGGGTAAAGGGGTATTTTTAGGGTTCAGGGTCAGTTTTCAGTGTTTGGGTAAAGGGGTGTTTTTTTAGGGTTCAGGGTCAGTTTTCAGTTCATGGGTAAAGAGGTATTTTTAGGGTTCAGGGTCAGTTTTCAGTTCATGGGGAAAGGGGTATTTTTAGGGTTCAGGGTCAGTTTTCAGTTCATGGGTAAAGGGGTATTTTTAGGGTTCAGGGTCAGTTTTCAGTTCTTGGATAAAGAGGTATTTTTAGGGTTCAGGGTCAGTTTTCAGTTTTTGGGTAAAGGGGTATTTTTAGTAAATTAATTATTAATACTTATTGTTTAGTACATATATATTATATCTTTACTGTATATATTTTTATTTATTAATTTTAAACATTATTAGATACTTTTAAATATGTTTATTTTATTTATTAGTGTTATATACTTACTTTTACATTTATATATATTTTAAAAAAAATCGATATTTTTAACATCGATATTTTTTACAACGATATAATTTTTTCGATATTTTTGTACTTACCATGTTGTAGATAGGATGTCGATATTTTTGCCCTCGATATTGTTGACTCGATATTCTTGTAGGTCGATATTTTTGTAGTCGATATTCTGTCATAGATCCGCTATAGCGGTCATCCATGCTTCATGAACCTGTCCTTATTAGGGGTGCCTTCCAGTGGAGCCGGATGGTTCATCTCTAATAAGCGGTCTGGGCTAAACAGGCTACCAATCAGTGGGGAGAAGACAGGCATGACGGGTTACAATAGGGACAAAAGTCTGCACTACCTATCTCATCACTGCGTGCAAAGACTAGACAGAATATTTCTATTCTTCGTTGTTTGCAGGCAGTGAATACCTCAAGAACCAATATCGAACAGTCAATGTTCGGTCAATCAAACAATCAATGGGGAGAATAGGTAGGCACGACGGGTTACAACGGGGACAAAAGTCTGCGTTACCTACCCTTTCACTACCTGCAAAGAGAGAACCTGTTCTTACCTGTTTGCAGACAGAGAATCTCCAGAAAACAATCCGCGAACAATAGTTCGGGTTCAAACAATCAATCTACAGAATATTTCTATTCTTCGTTGTTTGCAAGCAGTGAATACCTCAAGAACCAATATCGAACAGTCAATGTTCGGTCAATCAAACAATCAATGGGGAGAAAAGATAGGCACGACGGATTACAATGGGGTCAAAAGTCTGCGTTACCTATCCTTCACTGCTTGCAAAGAGAGAGCCTGTTGTTTCTCCGTTTGCAGACAGTGAATCTCCAAACAAATCAATCAAAAGAGTAATACTAGTATTTTCAAAACAAATCAAACAATCACTTCGCAATTCGTCGTGTTTACACGACCTTACCCGGACCGCATGGACAGTTTCTTGTCTTCCGAATCCAGCGCCCGATCGTCCTCTATTCTTCGTGATCCTCGCGGCACTCCTGATGGTTCCCAGTCAGGACCGTAGATCACTCGAGAGAGGTCTGTTCGGAACCAGTGAAGTTCGGATGATCGGCTGTCAGACGAGGGTCTATCGGACAGGAGCTCTCCCGATCGTTGCAGTCGTTCACTCTGTCGTTGGGACCTCTCCCACTGGATCCACGAGTCGCTGATGGGCCCCACGTTTGGGACGCCAATTGTGGAAAAAGGTAGGGCTGATGACCTTTTTCAGAGTTGCCCGGCGTTAACCGCCTCTATACCCACTCAAGTTACCAAACAAAGAGGCAGGCGCTGGAGACTGGAAGGCAGGAAACAGAAGTTTTATTCCGACGGAGCAGAACACATCAAATCAGACAACAGGGTATCTTCTCGAGGTGCTCTAACCGCATCTCTGAGGCCTGGCCTCTTATACACAAGTTTATTGTTTTATTACGCCAAACACATCTCGGTCATTACTTTGATGTAAGGAAAGACATCCTCGGAGTCCCCGCTTCAGGCCCGTTCCCACACACATTTACAGTTGAAGTCCCCACTCCGGTCACAACAGGTGATGATTATCGCGCAGCTGGACATTCCGCTGATTCACGGAATGTATGAGGTCGATCGGATCTCATGGGGTGGGGGCTTTGATCAACTCATGGATCCTTTAATGGGGGAAGCTTCCTACTGTACAGGAGGGGGGGGGGGGCAATAACAGTATCCGCAGGGCCAGGTGGCGGCCTGGGAACGAGTAAGACAAACGGGCACAAAGGAAAGGGGGTTTTATCAAAGGATCCGGGACCATGAAAGGAATGGAGGGAGGTGTCGCGCTGGGAACAGGATGGGGTTCCGAGGCAGAGCTGCGTGGAAGAGGGGTTTATGACCCAAGGCATGTGAGAGCGGGGGCTGTCAGCGTGCGGGGGATGCTTTGCGAGGTCAGGAGAGAGAGAGAGAGAGACGCGCTGGCTATCAACGATGGGCAGAGAGGCCATGGTAGTCAAAATGGCTGCCGCTTACGCGCACGAATGGGCTCAAAAAGGGGGCAAGATGGCGCCGATAATGTTGATGCTGCAGCCTAAGTTTTAACATAAGTTTGTAGTGGAACACTCACAGGCCCCATGTAAATTAATACCCTGTCATAGGAGAGAACCGCTTAGTGTGTTTTCACAGTTTGTACTGCTAAGAAACACTTCACGCCCCCCACTCCAACATCTATGTGTGTAAGGTAAATCCCAGGATGTCTTGATGTATTCTTTACCCAACCTTTCATATTTGCCTGCTGGTATATGTTTTAGGCAATACTGAAAATGGAACATTGTAACAGGCAGAGTCATTTTACCGTGTATGATCCACTCAGTAGCTGGTTTTCTGCCACTGCGAGTGGTCATTTTTCCAGTTTTTCAATGCTCAGCACCGTATAGTCTGCTACCCTTTGTGCCAGTTTGATCTGTTTATCAGCGAGATTGAGATCTGAAAACAGTGACGTAGTGTTGATTAAACGCCAAGGCACATAGCCTGCATGCAGGTTTTGTAGCGTCCAGCCAAATAGCATGATAGAAAGTATTTGAGACTGACCATGTTGCAGCATGACCAAGTCTTGTTCCATAATGTCTATGGCAGAGGATAATATGCTGTCCAATGAATATATTCTGGACGACAGAGTTGTTAACCCATTGTCTACTACAGCAAGAGATTTCTCTAAATTAATACAATCAATTTCTCATATTCTTTCTGCAGTCCCTGCTTGGGTATTCTTCCATATTTCATTATAAGCAGCATAGATACCGGCATATATGAAACGTTTTTGATGCGGTTTTCTTGGTCCTAGCAAGAACTCCCTAAGGTCTGCGCCTTCTGTAAGTAAAGATAAGTGTTGTTTCACCTCCTCTAGTGTAGATTTCTTTAGCCAATCAAGGCAAAGTTTCCCTACACTGTATGTTGTTACTACCCCTGGATGCTTTCTTTGAACATAGCGTGGATCTGGCCTATTAATAGAGAAACCCTGTGTTTTGTTCAGGAATCGATCTTGACAGTTGTTCGTGTCTGTGGGCCAGAGCAACCATTTGTTCCAATCTGGATCTGATCTGTTGTGTTGCAAAATATTATGTACGTCAACAACCCCCTGAATAGTGCTATTACTTGCAGGTAAGCAGTACAAAAGGGGGTGGTGATGGACGGAGCATCTGAATCAATCAAACGCTCACACCCAGTCAAAAGATCTGGGTTTAATCCATCACCGTTCTTTAGCCCACTCTGCCACCCCAGTTCAGACATGGCTATATGCAAATCAGTCTGACCCTGTGCCTCATGGGAACAGTCCAGCCCGAACTGCCAAGCCATGTCTTCCCTGGACCGGAAACAAGCTTCTGAGGACCGGTTTCTGGTATTCCAGCCGTCTTCAGCCCGGCTTGCTTGAATCCAGTGGCAAAGTGAGCAAGGGACTCACGTCTGAGCATACCCTGCCACACTTATGGCAGCCAAAAGCGGTACAAAAGGGGGTGGTGATGCAGGTAAGCCTGGGCGCAAAATCCGTTCCGCTCGTGGATTTTGCAGATTTTCAGCCATTTCGCGATCCGCAAATCTCGCAAAATTGCCGAAAAATTGGCAAATCCGATCGCGGGCGGATTTTGGGCAGTTGAGTAGAGGTATCGCACAAACCGGAAGCGTCTTCTTGGATAAATATGAAGGGCAGGGTTCATTCTGGCAAGATGCTCCTGTCACAAAAATTAAACCTCAACAGGAAGCACTTACAGATATAAATAAAGCAGGTGCCTGAGTTGAAGCTCAAGTTCAGTAACACATTCATCAGCCCACATTCATCAGCTCAAAAACGATTGTGAGCTTTGTAGAGGCTGGGCAGGTGTGCTTTCTCCCCATATCTACCGTCGAAAATTAGCTGTCATGCTGGATGGAGGCCTTTGCATCCTTGACTTTCACGAGCGCAATCCCTGTGCAGTTCCTGTGACCAGGGGCTTCTTTCTCCTCGTCTGCTGCTCTGATCGGTTTCTGACCTTTTATACACACAAGAGGCATGTGAACTTGCATAGAAGCCCTGCCCGTTTGGCCCCTCCCACACACTAGCGGTGTGCATCGACTTCCTGCCATTTACCCACTATGATGGACAGCTCACTCAAGGGACCCCTGCCCCTTCGGCGGAATGGCATAGTAACACACACATGGTCACTGGAGACAACTCTTCTGGCACTTTACGCAGCTGTAGTGTAGGAAAAGCACTATACAGTTACCCAACGAGGTAGCACTTACTGATTAGCCAGTAGACAGTGGGAAACAGTCTATTTGTGCAAATCCGCGAGTTTGCAAATTTTTACGCGAACTCTCTGACTTTTTTGCAATTTCATGCGAATTTGCAGACTGCAAATCTGCAAAATTCGCCCATACTTACTTGCAGGTGCAGGTATGGACGGAGTGTTTATGTGTTTGAACTTGGCTATCCCAAGGCAAGACGTTTGTTGGACAGTGTCATTCAAAAACATAATTTGCTCAGGGAAGATACAGGCTCTAAACAAAGCTTCTACCCCCTGCACTTGCCAATCTTTTGTACCCCAGACAGATTTTGTCTCAATGTTGTCTTGCCAAAACTCAAAACCCTGTCTAGACAGTGGGCAATAAAGGCTGCAGAATAAATCTGGTTTGTATTGGTTACCATATTTTTTGTTCCTGTCTTGTTCACATTTTTAAAGACAAATTTTTCTGGATTTGAAATGTTAAACCCTGAAAATGTTCTTTGCAAAAGTTTTTGAGCTACCATTTGGAGGAGTAGGACAATGTTCCCATTGGTTATACATAAATACATTTATAGGTGATGCAGTTCTATGCAAGAAATGATGGCCAAAGTGGTTATAACAATATATTTGTTTATAGTCTGATGAACCCTCTAAATATTCATGATTTGTGAATACTGCAGACATTTCTAGATCAGACATCATGTTATTAACAAGTCAAGTCAAGTCAAAGAATTTATATAGCGCACTACATACCCAGAGGGTCTCAAGGCGCTTAGGGAGGGAAGGAGGATTACTTGTCAAATAACCACGTTTTAAGTTGCTTTCTGAATGCTAGGTGGTTCTGGGTAAGGCGAAGGTAAGTGGGGAGTGAGTTCCATGTTTTAGCTGCCAGGTATGAGAAGGATCTACCTCCCATGGTGGTCTTGTTGATGCGAGGTACAGTGGCGAGGGCTTGGTTGGAAGAGCGTAGTTAGCGGGAGGGGGTGTAGAAGGACAGTCGTGAGTTGAGGCATTCTGGTCCGATATCGTAGAGAGATTTGTGTGCGTGGGTTAGAAGTCGGAAAGTGATCCTCTTATTGACGGGTAGCCAGTGGAGGTTTTTCAGGTGACTAGAGATGTGTTCGTTACGCGGGATGTCTAATATGATCCTGGCAGAGGCGTTTTGGATTCGTTGGAGTTTTTTCTGGAGTTTAGCGGTAGTACCTGCGTAGAGGGTGTTTCCGTAGTCCAGTCGGCTCGTGACCAGTGCATGGGTGACTGTTTTTCTTGTTTCGGTGGGGATCCTGCGAAATGTTTTTTTGAGCATGCGGAGAATGTTGAAGCAGGATGAGGAGACGGCGCTGACTTGTCTGTTCATTGAAAGTGAAGAATCCAGGATAACGCCTAGGTTCCGTGCGTGGTCTGTCGGGATGGGTGCTTTTCCAAGGGCTTCCGGCCACCAAGAGTCGTCCCATGCAGAGGGGGATGTACCTAAGATGAGGACTTCTGTTTTATCTGAGTTCAGTTTCAGACGGCTATGTTTCATCCATTCGGCAACTTCTTTCATTCCTTCGTGTAGGTTGGTTTTGGCGGTGCTGGGGTCATTGGTGAGAGAGAGGATCAGTTGAGTGTCATCCGCGTAAGAGATGATGTTGAGGTTGTGTTGGCGGGCGATGGCCGCGAGGGGGCTCATGTATACGTTGAAGAGGGTGGGACTGAGTGAGGATCCTTGTGGTACACCACAGATGACTTCAGTGGCCTCGGACTTGAATGGTGGAAGGCGGACTCTCTGGGTTCTTCCGGTGAGGAACGAGGTGATCCATTCAAGTGCTTTTCCTTGTATTCCGATGTTTCTGAGGCGTTGTAAAAGGGTGCTGTGGCAGACTGTGTCGAAGGCTGCAGAGAGGTCGAGGAGGATGAGGGCGACTGTGTCTCCATTGTCCAGTAGAGTTTGAATGTCGTCTGTTGCTGCGATGAGGGCGGTCTCAGTGCTGTGTTTTGCTCGGAAGCCAGACTGTGAGGAGTCGAGGGATTTGTTGGCTTCGAGGAAGGCGGCGAGTTGGTTGTTGACAGCTTTCTCAATGACTTTGGCCGGGAAAGGAAGGAGCGAGATGGGGCGGTAATTTTTGAGTTCGGTGGGGTCCGCTGTGGGTTTTTTCAGAAGGGCGGTGAGTTCAGCGTGTTTCCAGCTTTCCGGGAAGGTGGCGGAGTTGAAGGAGCAGTTGATGACGTCTCGGAGGTGCGGTGCTATGACGGAGTCTGCTTTGTTGAAGATGTGGTGAGGACATGGGTCTGTGGGGGATCCTGAGTGGATGGAGTTCATCAGGCGGATGGTGTCCTCAGTGGAGATTGGGTTCCAGTCGTAAAGGGTGTTCAAGGGGGGAGAATGTTCAGCATATGGTTGGGTGGGTTGGTCTCCGGGTTGGTTGTCAAAGCTGTTGTGGATGTCTGCAATTTTGTTGTGGAAGAATAAAGCCAGGGAGTCGCAGAGGGCTTGAGAGGGGGTGATGTCGTTGGAGTTGGCCGAGGGATTGGTAAATTCCTTGACGATGTTGAAAAGTTCCTTGCTGTTGTGGGCGTTGTTGTCTAGTCGATCCTTGAATGCTGTTTTCTTGGCCTTTCGGATTAGTTGGTGGTGTGTGCGGGTGGCGTTTTTGAAGGCGTCCTTGGTGCTAGTGGTTGGGTCTTTTTTCCAGGCCTTTTCACGGGAGCGGCAGAGTTTCTTGGACTTCTTAAGATCATCGTTGAACCATGAGGCCTTCTTGCTGCCAGGTTTGCTTTGACGTTTTTTCAATGGTGCTAGGATGTCGGCGCTGTTGGATAACCATAGGGTGAAGTTGGTGGCGGCTTGGTACCAATCATCAGAAAAGGTACTAGAGGTAATAAAGTCACTTAATGAACTTTTAAACAAGTGTGAAATCTTCAAGAGTTCTGACGGTCCAAAAATGTCATATTCAGTTTTGTCCCAAACTATACCATCTAGCATAGGAACGGCTGTGATTTTCACTGCTGACAAGTCTCTTGCTTCACGATGGGATGAATTGTGTGGCTGAAGATGTAAGTTCACTCTTTTACTTGCTGTGTCCATTTGAATGTATGTTCCATTTATCAGCATACCCAGAGTTATTACTAGAGCTAACCAAGGTAGAAAGAAGAATATTCCCAAAGCAATCCATAGTTCAATCCATGGTGAAACTAGATAAGTCTTTTTCAGGTAATGAAAAAAGTCTGTTGCTTGTTCTTTGAAAGTTCTTTGTGCTGGTGTCGTTTCAGGTTCACTAGGATCCTCAGAAAATGTATCAAAGTTAATGAGGTAGCCAGAGGCAGTTCTGTCAATGATTGGAATTGCATCAGGATTCGTTGAAATCGCTGGAAACAGTTGGTCACTTGTTATGTTGGTGTAGACAGGTGTATCAGGACGAACTGTTATTTGGGTATCAAGAGGAACAAGTTCCATAGCTTTATTGCATAGTCCTTCTATTCTCACTGTAGAATCTTCAAAGGTGATGAACCTCTCAGTTTGAACATCTTGGATTGTAGCTAGAGGAGTGTGTCTGCTACATTGTCGGAGTCCACTTGGCCTACTCGCTTAGTATCAGCCACATAGTGTGGTTTGATCAGGTTGATGGACACAAGTCCTTTCTCCTTTTTACCAGCAAGGGGATGCAAAAGTACTATTCGTGATCCGTGGATTGCTAGGACAGGTACTGGTTGTCTGTAAGAAAGCCTAAATTCCTTCTTGTCCGCAATCTTTTCTGAAATTAGATCCCCAAGCTTTGGGATCCAGACAGGCCTTGCTGGGATGGCTGGCTTTTCCCCAGTGGTGGTTGGCTTTAGGAACACGTTGCGTTGTTTCGATCTTAGTTGATTTAAGTCCTGTATTTTCCACCACTGTGCCTTTCATGTCAAGATCCGGAACCAACATTCTAGTCCCAAATAGGACCTCATATGGAGTGACACCCCTAGAGAACTTCTTGGCTAATTATTTAATGAGTGTTGGACCCCATAAAGATTTTTGACCCACCCAACACCGAACCTAATACCCTAGGTGTTATAGACTGCTTTATGTCCCAGTTTTTTCTTTCCACAACAGAATTTCTCTCAGGATGGAATGGAGAAGAATACCGCAATGCTACGCCCAAACTGGCCATGGCTATTTTGTAAGCTCAAGAGCTAAACACAGGGCACTGGTCAGAGTGTAGGGTGCTAATTGCATATGTGCCGAAAAAGACTCGCAAATCTTTTATAACAGTTCAAGCATTAGCCGAGCGCTTAGGCCACATCCAAAGGAACCTTGAACACAAATCCATTGCAACCATGATATATTTTATAGTTACCATCCCTTTGTAAGGGACCACAGTGGTCCAGGTAAACACACGCTAATGGTTTATCTGAGATTAACAGGGGTGTCTGCGCAGGACGTTTAGCAGTAGAGACTTTCATCTTTTGGCATATTTTTCAGTCCAAAACATAGTTTCTGGTCTTTTTCCTAATACCTGGTCACCAGTATCTCTGTTTCATTAATGATACTGTGGCGGATACACCTGCATGAGCAGAGGCTATCCCTTCTTGTACTGCTAGCATTCATCCTAATCTATGTTCCATGTTTGGTATTACCCTATCCCCCACTCCAGGGATTCGAGCAAAAGAAACATGGTTCGCGTCAATTGTATATGAGCATTTGAGTGAAAACCTTTTTAGGTAACGCTGCACTGCTGCCTTTGCTTGAAGCATTGACAAGCAGTATTATTTCACTGTCAATTTCTGTTTTTGAACGTGTGATTGCAGCCACGGAAGCCGTTAGCACAGCCCCAATCGCGGCATCATCAGCCAATGAATTCCCTTCAAAGTGAACGCCATCACGTTGATGACTCAGCATGGTATCACGTGAGTGTTTTGTAGTCCGTTTCGCAACTGAAGTACTTGTTCCCAAAGAGTTTTATGCTTGATTGTGCCACCTTTAGCATCTTTGAAACCAATTTGAAGCCAATTCGGTAAATATTAATTGTACAATTAAACACAGTAGAAAGAATTGCACACTATAAATGTGGGGAATTTGCGATCTGTAGTTTCAAGTGCCATTTTGAATGCTTGTAGTTCAGCTTGCTGACCTGTTTAATCTACTAGAGATTGCGTTTCTGTGACCATTGGTCTGAATTTGCCATCGCGCATACTACCTTTAACAATCGTGCACGCTGCACTGTAAGTTTGCTTACCCCCCGTAGCGGGTTGTGCAGATCCGTCAGTATAAATTATAAATTCGTACTAGGCAAGAGGTAGAATTTCAGTAGGCAGATGACATTAATGTTCGTATTGTAGAAATGCTTGTGTTTTCAAATAAGGATCAAAAACATATTCAACATCTGTTGCAGCAAGTGAATTAACCCATTAAATCCATCTCAGATGTAAAGCTTTTGCATTTGGAATACTAGCTTTTGTAACTGCCTCTAACTCTGGTACAGGAGTCACAACCATAATGCGTTTCCCCTGTGCTAGGGCTCTTTCTTTTGCTACAGCGGTTTGAATTGCTGCCAGAATTTTTTCTGTTGATGTAAATTTAATTTCTGCTTGTGTATACAAATGTGATTTGTATGCAATTGGTACTTTTTCACCTTTGTTAAAAGGTAAGTAGGTGAATCCGCATTGACCCGGAATGATTCGGATCACTAAGTTGCGTACGTTTACGCGTGTTTGTGTTTTTTGTTAACATGTCAGCTTGTAGTGAACGCAGGATATCTGGGTGTTCCTGTGTCCAATGTGTAATTTTAAAATCTGGTTTGATTAATTCGTAGAGAGGTTTAACCCTTTCTGCGTAGTTTAGAATGCAAGTTCTTCCAAAATTCAGGAAACCTTAAATCGACTGTAAGTTTTTCAGCGTTTTTGGAGGTTGGAACAGCGCACACTTTTCTAAAAAGTTGGCTGCCAGGCATTTGCCTTCACTTGATAGTTTACATCCTAGAAAAAGGACGTTGAGATGGGCAATTCTTGATTTTTTAAAATTGAATTTATAACCCTCAGAGGTGAAGCCCAGTATAATGGTGTTCACCCTGTTCAAGTGCTTGTTCAGGTCATTGTCTGTCGGATAGATATCATTGACATATGACAATGTCTCGTCATCATATATTTGTAGTAACTCTGTTACCCTTGCTGAGAATAACCCCAGACTATTCTTGAATCCCTGTGGGAGACGACAAAATTGACATTGGGTCCCCATTATTGAGAATGCTGTCAAATACCTGCTTTCAGGTGCTATGTTTTGACAAAAGAAACCATTTGAAATATCTAATGTGGTTTTATATTTTTTACACACAATGTTATTCATTAATGCTGTACTGTGTGCATTTTGAACTGCAAATGTTTTGCAACAAGAGTTTAAGTGTATGTAATCCAAAACTAGACGATATGTATTGTCTGGTTTGGAAACAGGAAACAAGGGATTGTTCAGTGATGAGGTGCATGTTTCAATCACCCCTTGGTATTCATATGATCTAAGACCTCTCTGACCTGTTTTTTAGCTTCTTGCTTAATTGGATACTGCCTTTGTACAGTTGGTTGAGTTTTTAACTGGATCTTATGAAAGGTGGGTCCTCATCCCATCCTACCTGATTCTTGTATAATGTTGGAGCTTGGGCAACTGCCCATTTCCTGGCATAAGTATATTTTAAATGTACTGGAACATTGTTGGAGAAGGCTGGCATAATGATGTCTTTGCCATATTGGCACCCCCTGACAAATTCTGGTGGCCAGTCCTGTTCTGCTAGAAGAATATCATAAACCTTTGAAAGTCTCTCCCAAAAGAGCGATTTCACTTTTCTTGGTATGTCTCCCTCTATCTTGGGCGTTATTTCATATAACTTTTGTGGAGAACTAACCCTGGTGTCTAAAGTCTCAACTCGAATGTACTCATTCAAGTCCACTGTCCCCAGAACTTCCTTCAGGTTCTGTCTGGCTATTGTTACTTCAGCTGCACTGTCCAGCATTGTCTGAGCCCATTCTCCGTTCTTGAGTTGTGTTCTCTGAATCCTCGGCAGGTCTGATCATCAGACCTGCTACCTTCTTCTTGGAGAATTTAGGTTTTGCTTTGTTTTTCTGAACGTGTTGATCGTCTTTGGACTTTACGCGTTCTTATTTTTGATCTGACAGTCCTCTGCTTTCAGATGTCTGTGATGATATCTGAAAGGTACGAGAGGAACGTGTATAAGTATCTTGATACCGGACAGCTTTTCTCAAATTATCCCTATTCCTGAGGTTATACTTCCTTTCAGATGGCTCCTTTTGATGAGACCTACCTCGGGATTGAGAACATTTCTGTTTTGAATTTTGTTTATTATTTTCCCATTTCTTTTTAGACGAGGTAGGAATGTGTTTAATAGAGTCCTTCTCAGGACCTCCAGACAGTTTTGATTTAATTGTATAGTTCTATTAACTTTTGTATGGTACTAAGTAATTCCTTGTCCGACATTGGTTCAATGTCAGGTTCAGGTGTGCAGCCGGCTAAAATCGGCCATGTTGCTCCCGGTCTACTTAGTGGACCGAGCCTGGTAATGTGATTTGAATGTTTTAGGGCACCTTTAAACCAGAGATCATGCTCCTGGTATGTAAGTGGAATTTCAATATCCTCGAAAGGAATATATTCCTCTGGTGGTTCATCTTCTTTGCAGAAGTGAAACATTTTTTTTACTGGATGTGATTCATGGAATACTATCCATGAGTAGAATACCTTTGTCTGGTGCGATTCAGGTGCCTCTATCACAAAAACTGCTCTACCACTTCTTGGTGTTAGGCCATCTTTAATAAGTTTTAGAGTGATGGCTCTGCTTAAATTTGGAGCGATGATTATCGTATTTTCATCGGTTTCATTAAAACTTGTATAATTAAAAGCTGCTGTGACATGGTCAGGTACAGCTCCACCGGTTTCGGTGTTAATCCTGTTATTAGACATTGTTTAATAAAAATTGCAGAGCAAGTTTCAAGGGAACAAAGATAAGGTGCACAATATTTTGGAACAATGTATCCATCAACGTTGAACAAACCAAACAGCTAATACATAGGATTTTCGTCCTACTCAGCTATGGCAGATATTATCCCTACCCACTTCAGACGTCTTATGGAGTTTTATGAATAGGGGTTTCTGGGAAAAGCACGACTGAGTTACTTCAGTATCTAGCGTTAAATTAGTGCCTTACCAAACCGTTGGGTGCCATGTAGTGTAGTTCCTATATCCCTGATTGGCTCTGCGCATTGGAATAATATACACTATAGATTTGACATAGGACTGAGGTCAGTATGTCTCTATCGAGTTCGTTAAACTTAATTACTTGTGTGTGCCAGCTAACTCAGAGGTCACTAGAAACTTCTTGAATAAACAAGAAGGGATTCGTTTCTGACAACGGCATAAACATGACAACGTTGTTTCCCTTCGGAACAGTCTGAGAATCGTGGAAATAATAGATAACAGTTTCACTCAGTCAATCGTGCATGCTTTGTTTCTACAGAGTTTAGACAGAAATAGATAGACGGTTGTTTCAATAAAAAGGGTTTATTGAACAGTCTTATTTCTCGTGCAAGAGATATGAACTGCTACAATAGTAAGACTGAATGGGAAGTATAATACGTACAACGTTAGCAGTAAGATTAGATAATACTTCAATAGCATGGTTTGTAGCTATGAAATATATTCATAAAAATGCATACATAAATAACACAGGCTAAAATGTGACTACTCATCTGATGCTTCTAGTTAGTTCTACCCCAGTGTACCTAACCTAAGCGTAGTACGAGGTAAGAAGTAGGTGGTGTTTCTAAAGTATAGCTAGCTATAGTTTTGTTTTGCAAGAGTTGCCAAGAGTCCCTCTAGTTTCTAGTTTACTCCACACCTTAGAATGAGAGAGGTTGGAATCTCTTTCCGGTTCTCGATTTCTAACACCCCGCAAGGGGAGTCAGAAACACTGGAGCTGGATTCTCTGCAAGGAAGATGACAGCGTCTGGTCAGTGTGTCAGGCGGGGATTGACTTCCTTCCGAACTTGCCGTGGCAAGCCGCATCGTGCAAGTAGGCAGCCGAACTGTGGTTTGCCATGGCAAGTAAAGTTATATTTATACCTCTAAGGTGTTTAGGAATGCCAGTATTTACGTAAAATTCCGGCAGAAGAACGTCATGAATGAACCCCTAAGGAATTGATGTTCATGCATAATTAATGAGTTCTTTGAGAAATCAATAATCCAAGCAAGAGGAAGTCCTAAAGGCTTAAGAGTCTGGTTTTCCAAGAACTCATTGTGATGTTGATGGACGGATGTAGGTGGCCATGCCTGCATTTGGTTAGCATTGATAATGCCTAAATAAGGGTAGGATTTTATGGCTAAATATGGGCAATGCGAATTGTGGCCATATAAGGGCAAAAATCGGGAAACCTGTGTAAGGTATCTGAATCGACAAACAACAAAAGGGGATCACTTTGCCTTTCTGTACACCATACCTCAAATTTTGCCCAACTGCAGGTGTAATAACGTTCGAGAAATTGGGAGGAATGTCGAAATCTTTAAACTTTTGTTGCGCAAGAAGGTGGAGCATTGACAGGTTTGGGTGGGGAACCCCCCGTGCTGCTGCGACAAAAGATCCTCCTGAAGGGGCAACTTGATCGGAAGATTGATGGCTATGCTCAACAACTGAGGATGCCAGACTATTCATGCCCAATCAGGAGCCACAAGGATGATTTGGATCTGGTTGTTCCTGCTCTTCTGGAGTACTCTGGGCAGGAATGATATGGGCGGAAAGGCATACAGGAGGCATGAGCTCCAATCGAGATGAAAAGCGTCTCTGAAAGAGTCGCCTTGGAAACTCCAGCACACAGACCTGCTGACATTGCGCAATCTCTGTGGTGCTGAACAGATCCAACCAAGGCTCTCCCTATTGCTGAAAGATACCTTACACCACCTCTGCATGGAAAGGCCATTTGTGATCCTCGATGCATTGCCGGCTGAGTTCGTATGCTCTGGCGTTCAGAGAACACGCCCGATGTTTAACTACCAGGGATATGCCCTGCTGTTCCAGCCAAGTCCAGAGATGCAGGCCCTCTTGAAAAAGGGTCTATGACCACACACCGCCCTGTTTGTAGCAATACCACCTGGTGGTGGTGTTGTCCGTGAACACCTGCACTAGCCTTCTCTGGATGGGGGGTAGAAAGGCTTTCAATGTCAATTGGGATCTCCAGCAGGTTGATGTGGAGTCTGGATTCCAATGAAGGCCAGAGTCCTTTATTATTCTCCATCTCCCCCAGATGGTTGCCACATCCCAGGAGTGACACATCGATCACTACTGTGAGATCTGGTTGGCGAAGGGATAGGGGTCTGCCATTGGCAAAATCACAGGTTTTGAACCACCACTGCAGATCTTTTGGAATTCCCTCTGAGATCTGGACCATGCCAGAGATTCCCCTGATGCTGCTCACACTGGAACTTCAGGTCCCAGTGCAGAGCCCGCATATTCCAACAGGCATGTGTCACCAGCAGGATACAGTAGGTCATGAGGCCCAGCAGCCTCAAGAGTCTGTCTCACCAAAATCCAGGATAGAGGCTTTAACACCCGAAATTACCCCCTATCCAGAACAGTTTAGATGAAATGGAGCATCTGTGAGGGAGTCAAGTGTGACTTCGGCACATTGATAGTGAACCCCAGCAAATGCAGGAGGTCCATCGTAGTCTGGAGGTTGGAGATGATAGCCTGGGGGGAGCCCACCTTCAACAGCCAGTTGTCGAGTCACCTTCGTAAACACTCAAGGGGCTCTGGTGAGGCCAAAGGTAAACACAGCAAACTGAAAGTGCTTGTGTCCCACCGTGACCCGCAGGCAATGTCTGAGCAGGCAGGATGGGAATTTGAGAATATGAGCCCTGCAAGTCCAACACTACCATCCAGTCTCCAGCATCCAGTCTCCAGGGTACAGGGCATATACGACCTGAGCTAGATTGAGCATTTTGAACTTCTCCTTCTTGAGGAAATAGTTAATAGAGCACAAGTCTAGGATACGACGAAGGCTTCCGTCCTTCATGGGCAAAACAAATCAATACACTAGGTGTTGCCATTTCCACACATTATCATTTGTGTGTTATACAGTTTTATCAGTAAAACTCTATGTCTGTAATGGTCATTTCAATTTAAAATGGGTTGCCTGTAATGCAGTGCACTACCACTCCATGTAAATTTCCACTCTATGCCACTCCAATCTTCTCCACTCTATACCCCACTACGTCACTCCACAACACTCTACTCTGCCTTACAACACTCATCACTCCACCACACTCTACTCAACTCCATTCTACAACACTCCACTTTAAGCCCCCACACCACTCTACAACACCCTATACCACTCTACTCTACTACACTCCAAGCAACTGTACTCCACGTGATACCACTCCACTCAATGCCACTTTATTCCACTATAGACTACACCACTCCACTATACTTCGCTCCCCAGCACTCCACTCTGATTCTTTACTCCACTCTACACTATACCACTCTAAGACACTCCACTCTATGACACTCTACTCCACAACACTCTGTGCCCCTCTACTCTACTCCTTTCTACTCTGTGTCACTTTACTCCACTCTACAATACTTTACTCCACTCTACAACACTCTGCGCCCCTCAACTCTCCCACCACATTACTCCAGTCCACTCGGCGACCCTCTACTCTATGCCCCTCCACTCTACGACACTTACTCTTCACTTTACTCCACCCTTCAACACTCCAATCTACTCCACTGTATGCCACTCCATTCTAAGACATTTCACTCCACAACACTTTATACCACTCTACAACACTTTACTCCACTCAACGACATTCCAAACGACTCCACAACATTCCACTCCATGACACTCCAAGAATTTTCACTCTAAGCCACGTTGTTTCACTCCACGCTATGACCCTCCTCATCACTCTACTCCACTCCACAACCCTCAACTCCATTCCACTATTTGCCACTCCACTCTTTGACACTCTACTCCATTCTATGCCCCACCACTCCATGATACTACACTCTCCTCTCTTCTACACTAACTTTTAGCCATGCTGTACAGCAGCCACGATGGAGTACAAAATAGCTAAAACACATTGGTAAAGCCATTAGATCGTGCGTAGGCGATACCTATTAGCTCTGTCAGTGCTTGTTTCCTTTGTTAGTACCTATGTGTGGATTGTTTTTTCTCTTTGTATCACAGCATTTTTTCTTGGAGCTACAAATATGGGAAATATGTTTTTTTTTAAACATGGATGTGGAGCATCTCAGGCAAACACTAACATATGCTTTTTGGATACAGATCAAAGACTTCATTCCAGGATATCTGACGTTGATCAATCAAAAATAAATTGTAAGTGTAATCATCATTATGTAGTAAAAACACAATTAACCATTCTCAAACATAAAACTACCTTGATTGCTATTATGAAAGAAAGCAGAGGAGCAGCGGCTAGAACCAGCATCATGTGCAGAACTGCATTTGATTGATTAAGTACCTGAGTGTCGCTCCATCTTCATTTTGAAATTTTAGAGTGAATACTAAGGGCCTGTGACCCTATCACAAATAACACCAGCAACAGCTAAAGATGCGCACTGTGCCAACTAAAACATGTGTAAGAATACAGCAACATTCTATTGGTAAAGAAAATTGCACTATTGGCATTTTGGCTGTGACCATTTTTTTTCCTCGGTAGTGGGAAGCTACAAGTTTTCTACAGGTGGAGTTTCAGCTGGCTCCACCAGTGGAACCTTTGACCTGGAAACCTTTTACCTGGAGGTCTGTTTCCCACTTAGGGGTCTATTATGATGTTGTTCGGAAAGGCTCCGAACGGCATTCGATTTGTCCGTATTTAATTCGGAACCCGCCTTACCGACCATCCTGGACATTTTTCGCAACGACCGATGGCTGGAAAGCGTTCACACTGTCCAGCTCAGTTCCGAAAGGCAGTGGGAGTAACTGAGTCAGTCGGAGCTGAAACGTAGTGGTCTATGGACTGCGTTTCCACCCGAGCTATTATGATGTCAGATTCGGACAGTCTTTCCAAATCTGTTGTTTCGACACGGATCAGCTGTCGGGATCTGAATTTGGGGACCTGTAGCAGGGCCTGTGTGGGTACCCATGGGTCCTCCCCTTCCCATGCATGCACAGTGCAGAAGGCACCATGGGGTGCCCGCCACAGGGTGCAAGGTTTTCCCAACTACCCCTTTTGTCAATGGGAGCATGTGTTCTCATTCTGAACACAGGCTCCAATTGAAGTCAATGCGAGTCTGACCGAATGCTGTCCAGAAGCATTGTAATCATTCGGTCGGACTCACAGAACCCAATTTGGACAGAAATGATTCCAAATCCGATTTGGTTGGAAGAGCTTCCGGACGACATTGTAATCGGCCCCTTAATCACCATGTCATATTAACAGCTGTTCGACCCTATTTTAGGGCAATGCGGATGTCACTAGATCTCTCTGCCTATGACTGCTGTGTGAGATGTGACTGTCCCGAGCACAGCATTCAAGCAATGACCAAATGTGCAGAGAGAAAACACCCCCATAAATAGTCCCCTACTAGTTTTAACATTTTAATTTCTGCTTCTCTGTTTTGGGTAGATGCCCTCAACCAAACATGGATTTTAATTTCTACTACATTTCCTGTTCTTGACTTTGATGGTGTATCTCCACCAATGTGGTGTTTCTAGTATAGTAAAAAGCCCAGTGGAAAAAATAAATTCCAGTTCCATGTCGAATTGCCATCACCAACTCTGGGCACTGGAAAAGGAATCCCAATCTAGTGGTACTCTGTCATTACCTGCATACCTAGTCTTTATATCAAGCATCAGGGGCTGACCAGCATGTCAGGGAAACACTGCATATTTTTATGGACTAACCAGATATGGTCATGTACCAGTCACCCTAAATTAAGCAGCTGCTCTGTCACCATTTCTGGTACAACTAAAACAGCATCTTGGTGGACACAAAGGCAGAGATAAAGGATGTTCATTGAAAGAACTAAATTTAGGGAGGATCTGCCGTTGGAGGGGTGGGCATGTTAATTCGGAGGCCACATTAAATGCCTTGTGGGTTATTTGCCTTAGGGTTTGAAAGATCAAGAGTTCTGCTATAAATTATTGGAGCTCACACTGCACCAAACCTGCAGTTGACCTGCCCCATGTAGAGGTGGAAAATTGATAGCCTCAGCCCACCAGCGGGCGTCTGTCACAAGAGGGCTAGTTGACATAGTTGTTGCCATGTACTATTTATGATGGGGTGTCCATCACAAATTTCTTCTGTCTGTGACCACCATGCGAGATAAGAGGATTTCAGCAGAACCAGCTGCAGGATGAATCCTTCTGCACATCATGGACATTTTTCATTTGATTTGGATTTTCTTTCTACATAAAACTTCACACCAGGCGGGGAGGACCCTCTAGGGAGATAAGGTTAGGGCCTCTGCTGATCAAAGAAGCTGGTGAGCCACCATCTGAGTCTCACATGAACTCTTCAAGGCCTGATGTTATTATCTAGCACTAGAGAAAATCTCAGTTTTGCCCAGACTGATTGAAGCAAGTTACTGCCTCAAATTTTCAACACTTAGTTTTTCTGTTGAGCACAAAGACATCATTATGTATGCTAACCAAAGTCAATGTTGTTTCGTTTTTTAAGAAACATATTAACATGCTGTTTTGGGGGGCTGCTTATGCCACATTCAGTATATACCAATTTCTTAAGTATATTGATTTATATTATGACAAATTGCAACTTTATAAATTGTTAATAATATATTATAGCCATTGTTTTTTAGAGTATGGTGACCAGAGATAAAGTGCCTCAACCTTTGCTTATCTTTTAGTTTACCCGAGCCCCTGTGTGACTCATCTGCACTCCACTACCCCCTAATGAAATCCAGAAAAATGGCTATTACAACACGAGAGATGCTCTTCCAGTTGTGGGTGTATCCTTTTGCAAGATTATGCTATTAATCTCTCAATGTGATGTGTCCGTCTAACTGTATTAAAAATGTTAATACAGTTAGCCTGGTTTAATTGGATTTTTTTAACCTTTTAAACAATTTTAACCCTTTTTACAGTATAAAAATTGAGTTGTTTTATATATACTGCTTTTTCTAAGACCTTTTAAATATTGCACTGTTCAGCACTTTATTTCATTTTGCATAACTAAACTGTATGAAATGTGTTGTATTTTTAAATGTACTTTTATGGCCAGAAAGGCCGAAATAAAGATATTTTGAATTGAATTGCT
This sequence comes from Lissotriton vulgaris, assembly GCF_964263255.1. NCBI lineage: Eukaryota > Metazoa > Chordata > Amphibia > Caudata > Salamandridae > Lissotriton > Lissotriton vulgaris. Next base: position 2,038,244,568 of record NC_141685.1, on the reverse strand, counting down.
ATTAATATTCCCCTTTTAAAAACCGAATTTCTAAAATGCCCTTTATCTCTGTGCAACATTGACCAATCTTGTACATTTTAGAGCAGATGAAAATTGTATGAGGTTTGAGAAATTAGGTTTCTGGTGGCCTTACAGGTGTAAGGGTATATACTTGAGCACGCCTATGGGCAAGCTTAATTGCAGAAAGTAATCAAAAGGTAGTTAGATGAATATTCTGATTTTATTTAATCAATACGGTAAGTCATATTTCTTCATATGATCTAAAATGATTCCATCCGGTAAATGGATGCATGCCAATGTTTTGACGAAAAATCCAATAATGATATATGATCACAGGTGTTAAACTTGGGTCAATCACATAATGTCATGGAGAACACCCCAATGCATTTCAAGCCGGTGGCTCTTCTTTTGGGGGCGTGGGTCGGCACGACGGCATTATAATTTTATCTTTAGCACACTTTACTGATGTAGATGCTTTTCTGCCTCGGGCTCTTGTTACATGCCTATAATTTTCATTTTTCTGCAGACCCTGAAGAAGAGCCATTATTGGATTTTTCGTCAAAACATTGGAATGCATCCATATACTGGATGGAATCATTTTAGATCCTATGCAGAAATATGACCAATCAGTCATTTGTTAGGTGCACTACATACTCGCAAGGGTCTCAAGGCGCTGGGAGGGGCGGGGGGGGGGGTACTGCTGATCGAACAGCCAGGTCTTTAGTTTCCTTCTGAAGGTCAGCAGGTCTTGGGTCTGTCATAGGCTCAGTGGGAGGGTGTTCCATGTCTTGGCGGCGAGGTGGGAGAATTATCTTCCGCCAGTTGTTGTTCTTCGGATGCGCAGGACGGTGGCGAGTGAGAGGTCGGCAGAGTGTAGCTGGTGGTTGGGGTTGTAGAAGGAGAGCCATCTGTTGATGTAGGCTAGGCCGGTCTTGTGGAGTGCCTTGTGTGTGTGGATGAGGACCTTGAAAGATATCCTCTTGTTGACGAGGAGCCAGTGCAGGTTTCTCAGGTGGGGGAGTGATGTGGCCATGTCGTGGTACATCAAGGATGAGTCGTGCTGAGGCATTTTGGATGCGTTGTAGTCGATTGATGAGCTTGGTCGGGGCTCCCGCATAGAGGGCGTTTACGTAGTCGAGTCTGCTGCTGACGAGGGCCTGGGTGACTGTCTTTCTTGTATCTGTTGGGATCCATCTGTAGATCTTGCGGAGCATGTGGAGGGTGTTGAAGCAGGAGGAGGAGACTGCATTGACTTGATTGGTGATTGAGGGCATTGAGTCAAGGATGATTCCCAGGTTGCGTGCGTGGTCGGAGGGGGTCGGGGCTGCCCCCAGTGCTGTTGGCCACCAGGAGTCGTCCCAGGCAGGCGGGTTGGAGCCGAGGATGAGGGCCTCCGTCTTGTCCGAGTTCAGCTTAAGACGGCTGATCTTCCATCCAGTCGGCGAGGGCCTTTATTCCATCATGGAGGTTGGCTTTAGCGCTGATGGGGTCCTTGGTGAGGGAGAGGATCAGTTGAGTGTTGTTGGAGTAGCAGATTATGTTGAGGTCGTGCTATTGGGCGACTTGTACAAGCGGGGCCATGTAAATGTTGAAAAGTGTTGGGCTGAGGGAGGATCCTTGGGGTATGCTGCAGATTATCTCGGAGGCTTCCGAACGGAACGGGGGGAGGCGGACGCTCGGGGTTTTGTCGGAGAGGAAAAAGGTGGTCCATTACAGAGCCTTGTCTCGGATCCCTGAGGCGTGGAAGCTTGAGCGTAGTGTGCGGAGAAAGATGATGTCTAAGTAGGCAGAGAGGTCTAGGAGGATGAGTGCTGCAGTCTCCCTGTTGTCTAGCAGGGTCCTGATGTCGTCAGTGGCGCCGATGAGGGCGTCTCGGTGCTGTGGTTGCTGCGGAACCCTGATTGGGGAGGGTCCAGGATTCTGTTCTCTTCGAGGTAATAGGTTAGCTGTCTGTTAACGATTTTCTCCATGACTTTGGCCGGGAAGGGGAGCAGAGAGATGGGTCAGAAGTTCTTGAGGTCTCTTGGGTCTGTCTTGGGTTTTTTGAGTAGGGCGTTGATCTCAGCGTGTTTCCAGTTCTCTGGGAAGGTCGCGGTCTCGAGGGAGAGATTAATGATGTTGCGTAGGTGGGGTGCAATGGAGCTGCTTGCTTTGTTGAAGATGTGGTGCGGGAATGGGTCTGAAGGAGAGCCGGAGTGGATTGTGCTCATGGGCTTGATGGTGTCATCAACGCTCACGCTGGTCCAGGCTAGCAAGGGGACGTGGTCATTGGTGTGCGGAGGGTCGATTGTGTTGCTGTCTGTTGGGGCTGTCTGGGTGTTGAAGCTGTTGTGGATGTCTGCAATCTTGCGGTGGAAGAAGGTGGTGAGGGAGTCGCATAGTGCTTTTGATGCCAGGATGTCGTTGGTGTTGGAGCTGGGGTTGGAGAGTTCCTTCACGATGTTGAAGAGCTCCTTGCTGTTGTGTGTGTTGTTGTCAAGGTGTTCTTTGAAGGAGGTCTTCTTGGCAGCCCTGATGAGGTGATGGTGGTTGCGGATGGCGTCCTTGTGTTAAGCGTGGCTGTCCGAAGTTTGTTCACTGTGCCATTTCTCCTCTAGTTTCGGGCAGGCTTGCTTGGAATCTAGGAGTTGTGAGGGTGAACCAACTGGCCCTCTTGCTGGTGTCTCTGTGGGGGGTTTCTTCAGCGGGGCGAGGGTGTTGGCGTAGTCCTCGATCCATCGTCTGAGGTTGTGGGCAGCGACATCGGTGTTGGAGGGTTCAGTCGGTGGGCTGAGAGCGAGGATTGCATGTAGTTGGTCTTCGGTGATTTTGCTCCAGAGGCGGTGGGGGATCTGTTGGGTGCGGTGGTGTGTGGTGGGTTTCTCGTAGGTGAAGTGGATGCAGCGGTGGTCAGTCCAGAGGAATTCGGTGGTGTGGCTGACGGAGACATGCAGGCTTGAGGAGAAGACTGGGTAGAGCGTGTGGCCGGCGGAGTGGGTGGGCGTTGTGACGAGTTGTCTCAGTCCGAGATTGGCGAGATTATCGATCGGGGTTGTGGAGTTGTCATTGTTGTTCTCAAGGTGAAAGTTCAGGTCTCCGAGGAGGATGTAGTCGGTGGAGGTCAGGGCGTGCGTGCTGATGAAGTCGGCGATGGAGTTGCTGAACTGGGGGCAGGGTCTGGGGGGGTCAGTAGACGAGGGTGCCTCTGAGGGTGGAGTTGGAGTCTGTGTGGATCTGGAAATGCATGTGTAAGGCGTTGCTGAGCGTGTCATTGGTGCTAGTCGAGACCCTGATGCTGTTCTTGTGGACACTGGCGATTCCTCCTCCGACTCGGTTGGTGCGGTCTCTGCGGGTGATCTTGTAGCTGTCTGGGAAGGCTATGACGATATCAGGTGCAGAAGAGTTGTTCAACCAGGTCTCTGTCAGGAAGGGGACATCCGGGGAGGTTGTGTTGAGCAGGTCCCAGAGCTTGACGGCGTGTTTGCGTGCGTAGCGGGTGTTCAGTAGTCTGCATCGGAGGTGGTTGATTTCTTTCTTGGCGGCTCTGTGGCTGGTGTAGCTGCAGTTCCGGCAGGTGAAGGGACCGTGTGTGCGTTTCAGGGCAGCCTTGAAGCAGTTGTAGGTCTGTCCGGGATTGAGAGCGTGCAGAGTGCTGGCGTCGTAGTGGCGGCGGTCGTCATGTTGGGTGCGGGGGCCAGGAGTTCTGGCACTGGGCGTGGTCCAGGCATGGACGGGCACAGATGGGCTTGCCGCGAGCCAGTGGTGTGACCGCGCAGTGGCCGGCATGTATGGGGAGGTGGGAGTGAGGAGCAGCTGGGAGGTGGGAGGCGGGGGCAGCGAATGGGCAGTCAGGGGCGGAGCCGCAGGGGACGTAGCAACGGGGGCGGTGAGGGGCGATGAAGGAAACAGAAGGCAAAAGGGGACAACAATTGAGGGGGAAACGAGTGGCAATGAGGGAAGAAAGGTCACAAAAAGGGCAAAAAGGTCACAAGAGTACAGGGGGAAACAAGTGGCACAGAAGGCAAAAGGTCACCGAAATGCAGTAGCAGCTAAGCAACAGAAGGCAAAAACGGGCAGAGAGACACGGGGGCGCGAGGGTAGCAGAAGGAAAAACCGGGCAGAGAGACACGGAGGCAGCCAGGGGAGCAGAAGTGAAACCGGGCAGAGAGACACGGGGGCAACGAGGGGAATAGAGGGAGAGAACGGGCACAGACCACATACAGGCAGCGGGGGAGACAGACAACAGCAGTCACAGACACAACAATGAAAATGCAGTCACTACAACGGGAGCAATGAAAGAAATTACAGGCAATACAATGGAGGATGAACAAACCTACGGCCTACCACTGGTCACCAGGGATGAGGCGCAGGTGGTAGCCTGCGGGTGGAGGAGGGCCTTGAACTTCCTTAGCAGCGGCAGCTGGGCAGGGAGGCACAGGCGGTGCTGTGCGGAGGGGGAGCGACCTACCTGGAAGGGTCAAGGGTTGCTCTCCTCATCACGCTGCGGCCGGCCTATATGGGGGCGTGGGAGTGAGGAGCAGCTGGGAGGCGGGAGGTGGGGGCAGCAAATGGGCAGTCATGGGAGTGTGGCCACAGGGGACGCATCGGCAAGGAGTGACAAAGGAAACAGAAGGCAAAAGGGTACAACAATTGAGGGGGAAACGACTGGCATAGAAGGCAGGGGAAACGAGTAGCACAGAAGGCAGAAAGGTCACAAAAAGGGCAAAAGTTCACAAATATACAGGGGGAAACCAGTGGCACAGAGGTACAAAGGTCCCAAGAAAGGGCAGAAAGGTCACAAAAAACAGGGGAAACGAGTGGCACAGAGGCACAAAGGTCCCAAGAAAGGGCAGAAAGGTCATAAAAAACGGGGGAAACGAGTGGCACAGAGGCACAAAGGTCACAAGAAAGGGCAGAAAGGTCACAAAAAACAGGGGAAACGAGTGGCACAGAGGCACAAAGGTCCCAAGAAAGGGCAGAAAGGTCACAAAAAACGGGGGGAAACGAGTGGCACAGAGGCACAAAGGTCACAAGAAAGGGCAGAAAGGTCACAAAAAAACGGGGGGAAACGAGTGGCACAGGAGGCAGAAAGGTCACAGAAATGCAGGGACAGCTAAGCAACAGAAGGCAAAAACGGGCAGGGAGAAATTGGGGGGCACAAGGGGAGGAGAAGGATAAATCAGGGGGAGCGAGGGGAGCTTAAGGGAAACCGGGCAGAGAGACACGGGGGCAGCGAGGGGAGAAGAAGGGAAACCCGGCACAGAGACACGGGGCAGCGAGGGGAACAGAGGGAGAGAACTGGCACAGACCACTTACAGGCAGCGGGGAGACAGACAACAGCAGTCACAGATAAATCAAATGTAAATGCAGTCACTACAACAGGAGCAATGAAAGGAAATACAGGCAATACAATGGAGAATGAGCAAACCTATGGCATACCACTGGCCACCAGGGATGAGGCGCAGGTGGTAGCCTGCGGGTGGAGGAGGGCCTCAAACTTCCTCAGCAGCGGCAGCTGGGCAGCGGCTGGCATGTATGGGGAGGTGGGAGTGAGGAGCAGCTGGGAGGCGGGGGAAGCGAATGGGCAGTCAGGGGGACGGAGCCGCAGCGGCGGGGCGGTGAGGGGCGACGAAGGAAACAGAAGACAAAAGGGCACAACAATTGAGGGGGAAACGAGTGGCAGAGAGGGCAGAAAGGTCACAAAAAGTGTAAAAAGGTCACAAGAGTACAGGGGGAAATGAGTGGCACAGAAGGCAAAAGGTCACAAGGTCACAAGAAGGGCAAAAAGGTCACAGAAAAACGGAGGAAATGAGTGGCACAGAAGGCAAAAAGTCACAAGAAAGGGCAGAAAGGTTACAAAAAACCGGGGGAAACGAGTGGCACAGAAGGCAGAAAGGTCACCGAAAAGCAACAGAAGGTAAAAACGGGCAGAGAGACACGGGCCGCGAGGGGAGCAGAAGGAAAACCTGCGGGTGGAGGAGGGCCTCAAACTTCCTCAGCAGCGGCAGATGGGCAGGGAGGCACAGGCAGTGCTGTGCGGAGGGGGAGCGACCTACGTGGAAGTGTCTGCAAAGCATACCTGTTGCCCGAATTTTTGTCCTGAATTTTGACCCCTTGTCCTGAATTTTTACACTCACCATCCTGAATTTGCGCCCATGCCATTATTCCTGCTTATATTTCGCACACTTTACATAAACCTGTATTCCCTAAGAGTATTTGCTTTTTCCTGAATTAAACCTCAAATAAACATGTTTATCCATTGTTTGAATTAAATAACGTTATAAGCTGTAACTGAAATGCTAAACGTACAAAAAATTAGTATCTTTGCCGACTTCTAGCCACACCCCTGACTCCGCTCACTGATCCAATCTTCGGTTAATCCCTCCCCCTGATTCCCCACCCACAGTTCCCCTACTTTTTATTCCCCACTTCGACCACTGGCTGGATGTCCTAGTCAAAATGATAGAACTTAAAGTTGCTGTTAACTGCAGGTGAGCAGAGGTTTTGCTGCTTGTACCTCAGAGCTGCCCCTTCCATTCTACACTGCTGGAAGTCCACCCCGTTAAACTTTCGTCTGAGAGGAATAGACCCAAAAATCTCGGGCAACATAAGTTTAGTGGGTGACAACTGCCAGTGGGAATGCACTCGTTGCTTCCGGCTTAAATAAAATTCCCCATGTACTTTTGCGGTGCTGGGAATTTTAAAAAAATTGCAAAGATGCCAACAATCAGCTGGATTATTCCTGAGAAATATATATTGCACATTTACCACATTTATTGTTCATTGTTTAAAGACAAGAGTGACAATTATGTTGATTCGTGTGGTTCATACTTGCTTAACAGGACAGAAATTGCTGTTCTATTTTCACACTTACATGCAAGCATGCTACATCCATTTCTGCTTCAGGCCTCCACTTGGTGATTTAATTTTGATAACACCAAATATAGCGTATTTTTAGAGCTGTAGCAATTACCAAGGATGGGCTCAATGAGATAATTGTCAAACTTATCACTTATGCGTTTATATTTTTGTATAAGTCGCCACCTGACATATTTTTGTGATGTAGGCTTTGGTGCGACCATATGTTTCTAACAAGCATCTTGGTATGGTTAGGATCTTTTTCGTACAAGTAAGCATTTTCTGGCACTTCTTTGATAAAACAATCTTTTGAACAACTTTTTCTGAGCTAAGGGCCAGATGTATCAAGATACACTTTTGCGATTCTCAAATAGCGATTTTTAAGGAATCGCTATTTGAGAATTGCAAAATGGTATGTATGTAGAAATTCCCAATTTTTTAGCGATTTCTTAAAATTCCTTACTTGCGATTAGCAAATTGCTAATCGCAATTAAGGAATAATTTCGTATTCATTTCTATGGGCCAGGAGGCCCATAGGAATGAATGTGAAATTATTCTCAATTTGCGATTCGCAATTTGCTAATCGCAAATTGAGAATAATTTCAAGGGTGCAAGGGTGTCCAAAGGACACCCTGTTGCACCCCTGAAATAAGCATGGGTGCACATGTGGTGCACATACATGCCCTAAGGGCATGTATGTGCATCACATGGCACTTTGAAAAATGCGAAAATTGCCATTTTTCATGAAATTCTCAAATTACCACCAACTTGAAGTTGGTGGTAATTTATGATTCCTCAAGGGCAATTAGCAATTTTTTTTGCATCATACATTGCATTTACGGAATTGCAAATTTTGCGATACCTTACATGCAATCGCAAAATAAGGAAACACAAATTTGCGATTCCTTATTTTGCACTGAAATTTGCTACATACATACCATTTTGCTCAAATGAGTTCGCAAACGCAAATTTCAGCGTTTGCGAACCCATTTGACCTTCATACATCTGGCCCTTAGATGCATGTTCACACCACATTGCCTTGCTATTTTAAACTACCTAACGAGAAGAAACAATGTTCAACCAAAAAACGGTGTTGCTGATGAGTAGTGAAACAACAAAGACATTGAATAGAAACAAATACCTTCAAGTAACATCGTGATTTCAAATAACACAATTATTAAAAATCTGCACCAACAACCCCTGTTACATTACAGTAAAACATGCTTTATGTCCTTCAATAATTAAGGACAGCACGCTATATGGAACAGAATGTGTAGCAACCTTTGAACTCATATTCCTTTGGGTTAAAGGCATTTAATGTTTAAGTTCTTTACCTTATAGTTGTCTAAGATTAGCTACAAATCTCTGCATATTGATTACTGTAAACCAGAGCATCATGTTAACTCAGTACCTTTGAGTAACTATATGGTTACGCGAGTCTCCTTCACAGTTTCACAGAATTTAGGGATGCTATGCAAAAAGAGTGGTCAAGGAAATGTAACCATAAACAATGACAGTACTGAAAAGCAACTCCAGAGGCAGCAACATGCACACGACACTGTTGTAGAAAATGTTATTCACATTTTATTTAAATTCATCCAAGCTTTGGACTCATTTAGCATTTTGATGCACACGTTTTACGGTTCTATGGTTATCTTTCAATTTCTATTATTTAGCAGATGATCTGAGAAGCTTGGTATATTATAGGTCACTGGTCATATGCACTGATGCCCCATGGGGGCATAACACAATGCATTAGGTAATGCTCATGGTAGAAAACAATGCATTCATCTTTGTTGCTGGTGCAAGAAAAACAATGCATTTTGCCATAAGTGCAGTAGAAAACAAGGCATTAACTATAGTTGCAGAAGAAAACAGCATTGGCGCCCGTTGGCACAAAATACAATTAATTAGCACCCTCTGCTAGTAGAAAACAATACATTAGCTTTCCATTGCTACCCCCCACCCCCACAGCCCCATAAGCGTTATACATTTATGAAACACACTCAGGACAGATAAAGAACACATTTGCTGTTTTTTATTGGCGCCTGGTATGGCAATAATACTGAAAAAGGGAATGCAGAAAACAGGATGGTGGAAACCCACTTTTTTTTTAAGAGTACATCAACTCCTGCTTTTTTTTTATTGTGGCATGAATGATAAACAAAAACATGAAAATATACAACTTATATTACACTATGTGTTATGAACAAAATATAAATCTATAACTCTATGTTATATTTACATAATTATTTCTTTTTTATTAAATTTCAAGTGAGATGGTAGGTTGCACATACTTTGTTTTGAGCTCCAGGCATTTGATTGTCTCTTCTTTTACTTAATTCATGTGTAAATCCAAAACAAATTGGAAGAACTAAGAGCTTTAGAGCCAGAGGAGCTATTCTATATAAATACTGTTTCAGCATTCGGCAAACCAGTGGCAAGCGGACTAGGAGCAGAGCAATCGGACAGCAGAAACCTCATTTACAAATTTTCATTTACGAAAATGGACAGAGTTTAGAGGTAAAACGGAAAAAAAAATGTTCAGACATAAATAACATATTCCTCCTCTGTTTTGCATGACATACACAACACAGCTTAATCGACCTGAAATCATTTGGCAGAAATCTGGCAAAAGTGACATTTTATTTCAGCAGAACTGTGCTAAAGTGAATGCACTTCTTAGACAAATGTACCCTTAAATGCAAGGACTGCCAGGTAGAGCGGGGTTAGGCCTCAAAGGTGGTGCACATTGGTGGCTTCCCAAAAATCTGCATTCAAAACTCTGCACTGTGGTAAGAAGATTGGAGGGAGGAGGATGAGCATCCAGTAACCCATTGCATCCATCTGTGGATGAGAACATGGACACATCCCAACAACTGTAGACCTTGCTTTTACTTTGCAGCATCACTTGGTATTTTCTTATTCAAAAGTATTCAGACTATGTCTGCCAAAGAGCAACAAGCTAATGATGAGCCTACTTTTTTAACATAATGTAGGACAGTAACAGTCTGTCCCAGATGCTTATGCATTAATGTAGAGCGGATAATATCCTACCCTTGTACCGCCAACACAGTCACTCTACCCACAGCAGGGAAGGGCACAGGTATTTCCTAAACTGGACCTTACAAGAGCCATCTGGATGTTTTCATCACAACAGAGTGAAGATTTCCACAGCAAGTAACAGATACCTAAAATACATAGCTATCACGTTTCCTGGTGTGTACCCAGGTGTGACAAGCATCTGGTATTGTACATCTAAATGTATTTCTAGATGTGTCAATCATATGAGCTCAGTCTAATATTTAAATATATGTGAGATGTATGAAAAGGCATGTCTTCTTTACTGCAAATGCACCTTGGATGAGGAACGTTTTTATGTTGTTTCTGAAAAAACACAAGTCAACAACTTGAAAGTTTGGAAATGGTGAGCACTTTACTAGAAGGTTATGGTTCGGTCATTAAATCCTTATTGGCTGGTGTACAGGAGCAGAACCACACAACCGTGCTCCAAAGGTCCGATAATCAAACCATTGCAAAAAGGAGCTGGTAATTTGTGGTTCTTACCCCTGTTGAGGCTCATCCTGGTGGACTCCTACAATCTTGACACATACTATATTGATGACCTCATTCCTTTTGGTCCTACCTCATGAAAACACATCCAAAGTTAGGGTCAGCTCCAGCTTTCAGATGGCTTGAAGTCAACCATGCACTTGACAACTGTTGCCAATAAGCTTGCTCCGCTCGAAATACTGGGGCCATTATATCATTTTCAAGTAAAATTAAAGATATATTTTGGTATATATAATTAAGATTCTCAAGGGATTCTTCTTTTCGAAGCAAAGATGTACACCCACTAGCAGTTTTGATAAGACATTGATCACAAAGGCGGTGTGTTCCCCGTGACCCGTTGGTTATCTCTATCTTAGGAAGAACAGAACTCTTCCAAGACTACTCAAAGAGTCGCAAATGCAACTTAGGTTGTGCTAAATTATGTGGTAATCTTATCCTAGGTACTCCAGGAAGAAGAGTGCTATATATAATAGAAGACTCTTTCTCATGATAGTGATAAATGAAATAAGCCATGGTACATTTGGGGTTCTACCTCAGGGTGCAGTTCACATTGGCCGTAATGTTACCATGCGTGCCAACAAACAAATGCAACGGGTTATTCCTAACACCGGAAAGGTGACTGCCGGTAGAGCGTGTGAACCTTGAATTTAGAATACAAACTGATGTTACAAACCAATTGAAACCGTAAAGGGTCAGTACCCTTTCATAACTGGCATTGGCAGTGCTCAGCGAAGGCTCTAATACTGCCTCCACTATTGTGCATTGCAGAAAAGAATGCAGATGACACCTTTCATTTGCAAAATTTTGAGGCACTAAAGTCAATACAAAACCTATTTACGGTTCCCAAAAATATAGGATATCAATGATGACCTTTTGTTGAGAATTTGCTTTTATCTGTTATGAGAATACTAAAAACCTCTTCTCTTGACAAACTTTGGGGTCCTTCTATTTGAGGAGGAACTTTAGTGCTTTCAAACATTCTGCTACAAGAAAAAGACTTAGTTTGATGCCACTCAGGAGTTTAAGACCAATGCAGCTGCACATATTTTCAGCTTTATATTTTATATAAATACAGAACATCTCTGGTACTGGAGAGAGATGCTATTATTAATTCAGTTAGGATTAACTGGCACAGTACTGATTTCCAGATATCTGCAGTTATATTAGCTTTTATTATTACTTGGTTTCAAACAAACCCAAATATAAAAAAAGATAACACAATACTGCCCAATCTGCTGTTCATAGTGAACACAATCTTGTATATTTTGTTACAGTTTTCTCTGAATAAGCCTGACTGCTGGCACCAACCTGGAGCTAAAACAAAGTAGTCCTGTAGCCCAAAGTCATAGAATTAAACATTGCATTTTAGCATGATAGAAAATACGTTTCCAGCAAATGTGAAGGGAACCCACAAGAGTCAAAAAATGTTTTGTTCACCTCAACTGAGAACAAATATAAAAAAATAATTAAAAAACCCAAAACTAAAATTGCCGTTTTCACATTTTACATACGAAAAATGATATAAAACAATTGTCTTTTGTTACGCTTTTCCAAAAAGAGTGCTTCAAAAACAGATTGGCTCGAGACAATCATGGCATTTAAATAATCAGAATGAATGCAAAGGGAGATTAAGATTTGAGGACTATGCTTCAGTTCATTCAATCCTTTCAATTAGGCGTTGACATTTATTATTAGTGGGCCCCACCGGAAGAGAGGCAATGGGGAGAAGAAGGAAAAGGATGACTTATTTGCAAAATGGAAAAAAAAGAGTACATTTTAATATCAGACAGCTTTCTCATGCTGCATTTCCAAATCAAAGCAGGATAAAATACTATTGAAACAAAAAAGAAAATAAATTATACATAACTTACTAATCTGGGAACAGCTGACCATTATTATTATTATACTTAATATTATTATTATTATTATAATTATTACAACATTAGCAAGAATAGGCAGTTCAACTGAAAAATACAGTCATCAAATACAAACGGAAACGAAACAAAACAAAAATAAATCTGACATGCAGGATATGATCAGGGACTCATTAAGAAATATGGGGAAGTAAATTTTTCTTTTTCTGAGTGTTGTTGTAAGACTTAACAAAAAAAATGATGCTGGGGAGAATCTTCACACATCCAAGCTGCCTATGAGAGCTTCATATTTATTTTTTTTGGCCAACTTTTGAATATGTTTCTTAGTTGCTACTCCTGTCCCCTCTTCTGCGGAGAGGGGGATGGTTCTTTCTGAAAGCACAGCCGCACTAAAGCGGGAAATGCAGATGGACCTTGCCAAGGCTGAAGTGCCACTCAGTGGCTTCATCCACTTTTTTCCCCAGAGGCTCAAAGCTTCTTCTATCGGAGAAACAACCTAGGAATAATCAAACATTGGTAAGACGTTTCAAAAGAAAGTAGGAATGGTAGAGAGGCCCACAATAGCTATGAGCAGGACGACATGTGGCCGGAGGCTGGCAGAACTCTAGCATTGTACTGCGTCAGATTAGCCTGTTGCTTTGCAGGGAAGCTAATATTTTTTTGTTGTTGCATTTTTAGTGTACCATGATCGGGCATAAGAGAGGGATCTGGGGTTGGGATCATGGTATGTGGGATGATTGTTTATTTTATCAGTTCTAAGAGACATAGAACTGAGCTAAATATCAATATACGATATTTAGAGTGCAAAGAGATGTTTCTCATACTCAAATACAGCTTTGGAAAATAACCTAATTCATTTTTTATCTGAGACATTTGGGTGAAGAGGTGGTTACAAACTGTTGCCTTTGTCTTATACATTCAAACAAAAGTGTGTCTCATGTTGGGTAAAAAAAAAACTTGTTAGAAATAAGCATTTTTTCTGTGAAATGAACAAGGACCACAACTTTTAATTTTGGTGGGTGAAACATTCGATGCCCCACCTGCATTACTGTGGATAAATTGGATAAATTCTAAAGTCACCAAACTTTTTCTGGTTCAGAATGCTGACATTTCTCTGTACACTAGACCTCACGGCACTGCACTCGGGATTAAAGCATCTGTCGCCCAGACTGTACTGTGATTATTTACTTTATCAACTATACATTGAACAGAATATTTGAAGTGCAAATAAAAATGAAAAGCTCCTTGCTGACTATTCAGCTACAGGATGTGAGATTTCATCCCAGAGCATAGTTTTACTTCGAATGGTCCATCATATTTCATTAGTACCATAACACACACATACTCACGCGCACACAGATTCAAGATCATAAAATATTATCTAGTTCTTTATGCCTCTCTCACTTTTTCTCTTTCACCTGAGAACTGCACCTACAGATTCTGTTACAAAAAATAGTCAAATCTTCCAGCTGCTGGTATATCATTTTTTTCAGGGATTGTCTAAGACATAACACTGCCCTAAGTTAAGACAGACCAGTAAAACAATTGTTAAAAAACTGAACTATTTCAAGACTCCAGTACAAATTTGGCACTTGCTAAGAGATGCAGTGAAGTGTGCAATTGGCGTAGAACAGTCCTTTCTGAACAACATAATTGCTTGTTGGATGGTTTGACAAAAAATAATTCCCAATACTCTCACCCCCAGAAAAAAGAAACGTATAGGAGGAGGTAAGCAGAAGAGGGATGCTTTTAGTTTTTTTTCTGTCAGGTGCATTACCAAAAAAATTGTATTTGTCTTTAAACTGTAGCACAAAAACAACAAAACACTTTCACAAGCCACTTGTTGGCACTGTGTACCTGAGTGAGAATTTCTAGAACATTGTAGAACAAACAGCCATTGAAGTTTATTTGAAAAAAAACAGGTTGTAGGGTAAATTCTTCAGTGCTTGAGAGCAGCAGCTGACTTACTGGCATTATTTTACCCATAGCTTATTTTATTCTTTTGTTGTTGGTGGTGGTGGTGTTGTTGTTGTTGTTGTTGTTGTTGTTGATGAAGCTTTTTTTCCTTTTCTAGCCATTGGATGCAGACTGAGGTCTATTAGTCAGCCGATGTCCCATCTAGTTAAGACTAATAGTTAAAGTAACAGTCAGTGTATGAGAACGTTAATGTGCTTGGCCACTGGTAAGGATGAGCCAGCTGGGGCTTGTTAAGTCCTCTAAGGTTCTAATTGTTGACCCTCATCAGTTTGCTTGTCCTGCAATGTGATTTTCACTGTCACTGCCATAGTCCACCTCAGGGTCATCTTCCTCATCGTACTCATCGTACATTGCTCCATTGATGTCCGCCCTCTCCATCTCCTCTTTGATGTGAGGTTCCTCGGTTTTGATTCCATAAGTGCTCTGGATGACGGGCATCCCTGGCTCGGGGCTACTGGAAACACTTGAGTGCTCCGACGGCAGATGAGGCGACGGCATCCCTGCCATGGCGATAGCTCCTGGATAAACCACTCCAGCTGTGCTGATGGGAATCTGTGCTTGTTGCCTGCAAGACAAAAATAAACTTTAGAGTAGGACATCAGCGAAGTAAATACAACTTTTCTGAGCTCATCAACCTTGGGCAGTTAACACCGTACAACCCATTGCCTCATATCTGTGGGTAAGCCATAGACACCGCCATTCATTAGAAGCTACGGGGTGTATTCAACACTGCTCTCGGACTCTACGAAAAGGAGTCTTACAAGGAGGATCTCCTCGAGACCCCAGGTACACCAAGCTCAAATTCAGGAACAGCATTAAAGATATGTTTAGTAGCAACACATTACAAGCAGAACAGCCCAAAAGGCTACAGTGAAACTGCAAAACTGCAGACAATACTGAGCGGTTTGATTGGTTGGGGTCTTGGGCCAATAAGGTAATGCCACTGATGCTTGAAACCACAGGGTGCCTGTTGCATCGAAAAATTCTTAGGCTGGCCTCTGACATAAAACCTATCACCAGCTCCGAAAGATCAGAAGGGAACAGTCTCTAGACTAATCCACTCTGTCTCGAAGGGAATAAATATATTTTTGTGCTTGGTCACAAATTGTGGGTTACCTGCCTTCAGTGATTCAAACCTTTCCCATGCACTCTATTCTTAGGAAAACAATCCTTCATTTTTAGTTCAAGGCTCTGATCAGCAGCTAGTACACCATGCCCGTGCAGTTACGCCTTGGTAGTGATATGATTTACTGAGGATATTAAACAACTTCATGCATTAACCCATTACCGCCTTGTCGAAACTCTTTGGAGGGGATCTGTTACAGCTTTACTCTTTTTAAATAACAAATGTATCCATCAGCGTTTTTTTTAATTATTATTATTTACAGTTTGGCAGATAGAACATCACCACCATTGTGACGGAATATTCTATGTGCCATATTACAAATAGAATATAGTCTATGGCACTTCTAGTATGGCACATAGAATATCTGTCATGTTTTAATGGAGTGGCCGGTCTGCCAAAGTCTAAATAAAGCTTTTTGTATGAAAAGAATTTTGAAAATTTTTAAGGCAGGCAGTACATCACTCTTCCTCTGATGCTCAGTATCCTCTGACAACTTTGGGCCGAAATAAATTAAATTTGCATTACCTGATGGACTTAGAACAGTTTTTTGATCCTCAACTTGACCCAACTGATCACCAAACCCATGCACAAAACCTAACACACACTCAATCCCCATCTTCACCACCAGCAGCAGAATCAAATTCAGCCACACCATAGAACTCTCCTAGACTGATCAAACCATCATACACTTCACCATCACCGACACCCAGCACACCATCACCAGGCAGCAGATCTCTCCCCACCACAGATAGAGCAGGCTCATTGAATCTCAGATGTCACAGACCCTTGCCACCTCCAATCCGAGGCCTCAACAGATCTCGACCACACCGTCCCGAACTTTGCCACCTGGATCACTTACTGCACCAACAGAGTTGTGTCACAAAAGCCCCGCTGACAGAGCCGCTAACAAACCAGCCTTCAGACTATCACCAGCACATCAAAGAAGCTAAGAAAAGACCCATCACCATCTGCATAGACTCCGCTGCCAACCACACAAAGGAACTCTTAAAAATAAGTCATAGAATTCTCCAGCCCGACAGCCATAGAGAACACCATCCACCCCTCCCAAGACCTCTGTGACACCCTCTCATACTACTCCCACAGCATGATCACCAACATATACAACAATTTCAACATCCAACCAGCCACCATCAACCAGCAAACAACAGCCAAACATCACCACCTGATCACAGCTCACCACCCGACCACTTCAGCCATCATGTCTTCCATCCACTCCAGGGTGCCCACCGATCCCTGCTCCCACCACCTCTACAACCTCGCAAGAAACCCAATCAGCACGTAACTAATCAGTATCCTCAACACCTCCATCTTCACAGCAACCTTGCTAGACAGATGGAAACATGCAGACGTCAGACCCCCCCTAAAGAAAGCCGCTGCTGACCTCATTCATCTAAAAAATTGTCTGATCTCACTGCTCCCCTACTCGGCCAAAGTTCTTGAGAAAGGCACGAACAGCAGTTCACCAAATTCCTGGAACAGAACCACCTACTGGACGCCTCTCAGTCAGGATTTCATGCCAACCACAGTACTTAGACCATGCTGATTGCTGCCGCAGACGATATCAGAATACTTCTTGATGGGAAACATCCTAAACAACTAAGTTTTAATTACGACGTACCTGAATAACAAATTCCAAACAACGATAAATCCTGATCAGCGAAGTCCTGAACAACAAAGTACTAAACCACGACTTTTCCCGTACTGCAATGCAAAACTATGCGTGGCATCTTTCCACCCCCATTCTCTGGCCGTGGTACAATGAGTTGCACGTCACTCTTCCCCCCTACCTGCTGCTAAGGCCTGACATTAATCTCCACCCCCCTTCCGGACTGCTCACGTCACTCTTCCATTCGAGCGTTGGACGAAATCACACATTTGGATCACATATTTTTCAACCATGTCAATTCCAAGGACATGGGGATATTATGACACAGATTAAAATAAAATATAATTTCACCAGAGTGCCATAGGGACACGAGAGAGAAAGGACAAATAAGAAAATAAATGGACAATGTGTCCATAAAGTTTTTGTATTTTTTATCTCGGACATGTGCCTTTAATGACCATTCCATGACCCTGAAACGCCGTGATGGTACACGTTAATGGGATACAATTGGTGAGGGTGTGAACCCTACACGGCCAGACGCCAGCCATGGCAGCAGCAACAGGCGCCTAACACGGTAAGGACAGAGCCTATTACCCATTTTTCGCTATGTTCTTCACGACACTCCCTCTCCACTTTTCAACGATAATAGACGGTTCTTGATTATGAACGTATGGAATTTTTAAATGTAATGTATTGCATTAAAGTTTTATGGCGAATCCCTGTGATGCACTATTCAGGTACCGGGCTCCATAGGGGCACCAGTGATGCATTACTGCATCTTGCGAGCGGACTTGAGTAAATTTGGAACACTGGTTCCACCTTGTGGACATTTCTATAAAATAAAATATATTATCATTTCTCAAGACTCTAACCATGCATTTTACTATTGTTATATGGGGAATCCCTGTGAGACACCATTCTGGTTCAAGGCTCCGGACGGGTAGGAACTCTTTTACATCACACAAGTGTGTTTAACTGTACCTTGGAGTAAACTTTATCAGACTAGGAACTGTGGTTCTGCCTAAATTTACACCTCTATCTAATAATTTATTATCATTTTCCAACTCAGTATCAACAATAAACATCATGTTTACAATGCATACTGGGGATTCCGTAAATGCACTATTGTGGTTTCGGAAGTCGTTGTAAAAAAAGTAGTGGTTTAGCATTGCTCATTGTTTAGTTTTCGTGGTTCAGGAAGTCGTAGTTTAGGCAGTAGTTGTTTAGTCATACATCCCTCCTTGACTGTGGAGAAATTGTGGCCCTAATCCTCCTCAACCTCTCTATGGTGTTCAACACAATCTCCCACAACACCCTCATCAACAGACTCTACAACATAGTCATATGCCAAGACACCCTCAAGTGGATCACCTCCTTCCTCACAAGACACACACGGAGCATCCGACTGCCTCCATTCATCTCTGTAGCCAAAGACATCATATGCGGTGTACCACAGGATCATCCCTCAGCCCCACCCTGTTCAACATCTACATGACCCCCCTCGCAGACGTCATCAGATCCCATGGACACAACAGGATCTCCTATGCAGACGACAGTCATCTGATCCTCTTAGTCACCAAGGACCCTGCCAAACCCCAAAACCAACTTCTGCAACAACATGACCAACGTAGCCAAATGGATGAGAGACAACTGCCTCTAACTGAACTCCGACAAAACTGAAGTACGGATCTTCAGAAAGAATCTTTCCGCATGGAGCTACAGCTAGTGGCCTGCAGAACTCTGATCCACACCAACCGACCATGCAAGCAACCTCTGCATCATCCTCAACAGCTAACTGACCATGAAACAACAGGTTAACGTAATTTGCATGCTCTGCAGAATCTTCAGATTGATCCCAACCAAACCAGAAAGTCTGTTACTCAGTCCCTCATTACCAGCCGCATCAACTATGGGAATGCCCTCTATGCCAGCATCTCCATCCAGCTCCTCAGAAGACTCCAGACCATGCAGAACGCCTTAGGCAGACCTCCCCAAACCTTCCCAAACAAACCCACATCGCCCCCACCGTGAGACCTCCACTGGCTCCCCATCTAGAAAAGATGCCAGTTCAAGATCCTCATGCACGCCTACAAAACCCTCCATGACCAAGAACCTGCCTACCTCAACCACTGACTGAACTTCCACCAACCTGCTACACATCTACGTTCCTCTTCACGCACCCTCGCACACACCACCGCATCCGCTGCACCCGCAGAGGCGACTGCTCTTTCTCCTACATCGCAGACAAGCCCTGGAGCGTCCTCCCCCTCCAGATCCGTACAGCCCCCTCGCTTAGCAGGCTTCAGAAAGAGGCTTAAGACCTGCCTCTTCGATGGAGAAACAGCGCCCGCCCAAATACCGCTCGATGTGACAGCGTTGCGCTTTACAAATGATGATTGATTGATTGAATAAAGACAGCTGGCGATAAAAGCATTATAATTTTTCCTTTAAATTAGGCTGGAAACATTATTGTTTCTCTATGTTTAGCTTCTAAGCGTAGCGTTGAACTATGCTAATGCAATTTGAAGCATAAAAATGTTGCCTGTAAACTTTTGTGTTCCAACACATTAGACCAAACTGGCTGTTGGTTCAAAAAAAGTAATGGGGCAGGCTTGTGACCTGAAGGGGCACGGGAGAAAACACCTAAAGAAGTAATCCAAAAAAGTAATTTAAATTGAACAGGTTTAATGATGCAGTATTGTTTACATGACACCTGCAGTTAATCAATTCGTGTTGAGTATCCTGTAGAAATTGGAACACTGCATTCCATTTCATGGGCATTCTAGCATACACAAGTCCCATTTGCTCTCTTAATGGGGCACCAAAAGCATACTTGTCTTCATGCAATAAAGTCTTTTTTTGGTTAGAAAAAACTTTAGTTTGAGAGTGACCAATGTGTTTTATTGTAACGTCGAGGAGGTTGCAGTTATTACATTGCAAACATGGTACTCATTACGAGGAGCAATTCTCTTTTACTATGCTATGCGTTTTTATTATCTTACATTTTCTGATACATGTGTCCGAAGTCCCACTTCTAAATCCTACTTCCCAAAACAATATATACTCTTAACAGCTTTAACTCCTTCACTCAATGCTTTCTTTCAATGATTCTTAAAAATGTTTCAGAGGATGGCATGCCCGATTCCTTATGCACTTTTGTATCATGACTTCAACATCTCTACTACAGGTTTGCAATGTCAAGTTTGATGTTTTAAATCCTTCAACAATCGGCACAGATGACTTTGTGGTGTGATTTCGGAGCAGCATCCTCAAGTGACATCTTATGACAGGCTAGAGATGGAGCTCAGCCATGGCCTCCTGCTGCACAGAATCGTGTCAGCAGCAGGCAACGCTTGGGATCTGAAAGTGTCTTGTCAGAGTTGGTCTTGGAAGACTGACAAAACAAGTTAGTGCGGCAGGTCATCGGAGTACCCCATATAAAGGGATAGGTTCTTTGTTTACTCTAGCTTTTTAATGTAGCACAGCCTTAAGTCTGAAGTGCAGTGAAACATTTTACATATAAGATTCGGTCTATAGACCAGTATGGTGCAGGGTGTCTGGTTGAGCACGGTTTCCAGAAACTACGTTGTGATGCCCTGGAGCAGGTAAATGGCAGAGTGCTGGACAGAACACTATAGTTGCTTTTACCTACTTACAAGGCCACATATTTACAATGTGGTCCTGTGCTTCAGTAGCAAGATGGAGAACAAGAATCGGAGGGTATGGGACTGCCAATCATAGAAATTACAGGCATCATCCCTCACAGGCTAAGGGCATTTTGCCCGAGTCAACAGCATGTAGATGGTATTCTCTACCTAGAACTCTGTGCCCCATGAAATATTGTCGTCATATCAAGGAGCGTGCGAGGGTTCCGAATAATGGTCAGCACCAGTAAGTGTCTGGTTACATGATATACATCCTTCAAGACGACGCCCATAGGCTCGTTTTCCCACATGTTGTACACGTTTCTGATCCAACCACTAGATGGCAGAAGTATGTAAGACATGAGCTACTGCAACCTAATCCTGCTGTGTGATAGTTTCTTTAGAGCTGCTGGTGGAGAAAGGGAAAAGGCACCATCGTATGAAAGTAACATGCTTGCTTTTTAAATTATCCATTGCAAAAGTGTTAATAGTGCAACACGTCTCAGTGCTTAATTTGTGCTGGTGGTTGCAGACCGATGACACCAGTACTCAGTTTTGCACACCAGGGCTAAGAAAGAGAAGGTTAGTAAAGGAGGGAGGGAAGAGAAAGATAGGAAAACAGTGGCAGAGGTTGAAAACAGGGAGGAAAGGAACATGCAATAGTGAGACAAAAGGACTGGAAATGCACAGTGGTGGAAGAAAGTGGCAAGAGAGGAAATGAAGAACAGTTGGCTTTGGTAGTCAGCAAGCAGTGCAGGTGATGGCCACTGCCAGCAATAGGCTGCTATTAAAAATGTTGCCCTCTGGATTTACTTATTTACAAGTTCATCAATGCATTTGGTTTTATGAATGTCATACACTTTGATCACTATGATATTGTTATGTATTTTTAGCTCACAATCAGGAGCAGCATCGAAAACTGTATGTTGTTAATCTTCCAAATGACAGAATCCATACCTTTTGAAGCCGGGGCACTTCAAACGCCTATTACTTAAAATCAGAATGAATGCTAACGATTAAGTGACTGAAACCACTTACCCTACGTTGAAATACTGTCTCATCTCCTGCCGTCTGTTGCGCATGATTGCCTTGTACTCGCCAATCCGCAGCTTCTTGCCATCCACGAGGCACGTGCGCTTGGGCCGGGGCTTGTACTTGTAGTCTGGGTACTTTTCCAGGTGCTGTTTGCTTAGCCGCGCTTGTTCTTCATAGTACGGCTGCTTCTCTAGGTTTGTCATCGCCTTCCAGCGGGAGCCTGTAAGACACAAACGGGACAGGCTCGGTTGTGATGCAAGGCGCCTTATTACTGAAATGTACAACAGATGATACATCTCGACAAGCAAGCTCAGAAACTTGAACACCAGAGCAGGGGTGGCTCAAAATGCACGTTTCTCTACTTGTATACTGTGAGTCTAGGAGAGCCCTTCCTTGCACCCCAGGCAGACTAGGTTAGGGTACAAACAAGAGAACCCTTCATATCCTGCCCAGTGCCCCGCATATGGCCCGGGCCCACCAGTTCATATCATCCTTCTGCAGCATAGACCAACACTCCGACCACTGACACATTGAACATGTCTTCCATGAGCGCCATCTTGAACGTCCTCTGGCGTCATCCTGTAGAATTACAAATGCCGTGGCGCTGCAGCCCGCGCATTTGGGTCTGTGAGCTCAGGATACCTTGGTAAATCACAGGAACTGCTGTTTGTCTGTGTATTGTTTTGACTTGTGCCTTCCTTACGCCCCTTCCACTGTACGGCACTCAGCTGCGTCACAAACCTACACCAATGTGCCTCATAAATGAAATACATAGAGTTGTATCCATGTGGCAAACAAAAGCAGTACTGAACGGTGCCACACGCGTCCCATTCTCTAGGTCAAAACTCGCCAATTGCACGAGTTTCACATTTACTTGTTTGGGTGACAAAGAATGCCTACTTTAGTCTAAAAACGAACATTATTTACATACAAATCCCAGTCTCTCAAACTGGAGCAAGGTGTTACACAAGCAATGATTGGCTCATTGCCAGATCTAGGCACAGAAATAAAATGCAGTCCTCAATGGAAAACACATTTAGAATGTTTGATAGGGTTTGTTAGCCATTTAGACTAATTGCAAAACAACAAAACATGCCCTTGATCAGAGAAAGATTAACAAAGGATGTAATTCTAAACTCAGAAATTCTTGCAGCGCATTATTATTGCGATTACGGTGATTTCCTCTGGTATTTCCAAACATGTCAGGAGTTCTGTTGTCATGGGAGTCACTCTTGGATGACTGAGCAGTAAACATAACATACACGCTCACATGGCGGGCCCACCTTCAAGACCATGTAGGAAAATACCGTTGAGATGAAGAAGACAGCTTGCTAGTACTTATGCTATGCAAAACAATATAAGCCCAGCGGCCCAGAGTTCTTTTTACGAGATCACTGCTAGCTCTGATCAATGCTGGAGGTGCTGTTAGTCTGCCTAGTCTGGATTCACCCAATGCTTGAAATAGAAAAATAGAAATGCAGGTACCCTGTACTAGAGGACCTGCTCGTTTCTGAGAAGTGCCGGTACTCTGCAATCAAAAGTATTGTTACTCTTGAGAAGTGCAGGTACTCTTCCTCTCAAAATAAAAAAGTGCAGATACTCAGTACCAGACAGTACCGGCCCAGTTAAAGTACTGATTCTATCTCATGGAACTTACTTCCACCAAGTGCTCGATTTGTAAAAAACGTAAGTGCCAGAGCCCTCGTCAGGAGGCCACTGCAGCCTGCAACATTCATTGCCCCTTTCAGTGCTGCCAATGACAATACCAACCAGGCCCGGATTGGCCGATGAGGGCACCGGGCAATCCCCCGGTGGGCCGCATGGTTGGGGGCCGGTTTTGGGCCCCTGGGGCCGGTTTTGTTACAGGGCCGTTATGCTGCAAAAACGGCCGAGACCGGCCCCGTCACAGAGTGCGGTCGAACCTCTCCCCCCTCCTCTCTCCTCCCGGAGGGGGAGAGGGGGGCCGGCCAAGCACTTTGTCAGGGCCGGTTCTGATTCTCAGTCCAGCCCTGATACCAACTCAACTACTAACATCACACTCTAACAAGTGTGACAATCCATACTATCTCAGGGACCCAAAAATAAAGGATTGGCCTGGGTGTAAGTTATTAATGTATACTCAATTAAAAAACAGCTGCTGTTGTGCTCATCCCAAATTAGGCAGATAGCACCACGTGGCAGACTGTCATAAGAGCCGGTGCTTACATTTAAGTGGCTGTGCTGAGCACCGAAAACCACCAGCTCAAATGAAGCGCTGTTACCACCATCCTACATTTCCTGTCTCTGTATCCCACTCTTGAAAGTTCTTTTTAATCCCTGCTTCTTACCTTTGTCACTGTTTTGTTATTTTTGTCTCCCCTTCCTTCATTCTCTTTTGGCCTTTCTTTCTGTCTTGGTCTGGGTCAAAGTCAGATGATGGAAAATAAGTCCCAGCCCCAAAAATGTGTGTTGGTATCCATCACATCCAAACATTTGTAGGCATTAAACCCTGCTCTTTGAAGACAATGTATGAAATAGGAACATTGAGCCAAATGTAGGAAAGTGTCAAGACTTTTCATAGGGGGGCCATTTACAATGTCCAGCTTTATTCATGATCTCTCACAGACCTTTACATAAAATCGTCTATATTCATTTTCTAACGTGTCCTTTTTATCTATGTTTAGTTTCATTATCATTCAGGGGTCATTTTGGAAGCCTCAGAACACATTTTAAAGTGATTTCTTCTTATATTTACTGTTCAAAGTGTGTACTGATAAGGGAATACAATTGTGACTGAAGGTGATTTTCTTTTTCATTTTTTTAAAACAGGCCTGGAGGCAACCTTGTGTAGGGACAGGGTGAAGGGTTTTACGCATTTGGGTTTAAAGATACAGGATATCCTGTAGAACATATAGGGAATAGAGGTTATGGGAATGGGACTCTAGGGTTAAATGTATAGGGTTAATGACTTGGGGAATAGTTGGGGGGGCAAGGGTTCAGGTTATGGGTTAGTGATTAAGGGAAGAGTGTTAACGATTTGTGGTGCACAGTACACAATATAGGGATATGGTTAGGGATTCAAGTTTAGAGTTCACATTTATGAGGTTAAGGAGTACAAGGTTGGGTTTAATGGTATGGGGTAAAAGGTATGGGAGTTTTGAGAACAAGGTTACAGGTGTGGGCTAAGGGTTTTGGGTATAGAAGTAAGAATTAAGGTATAGGTTACAGGGGTAAGGACATAGGGTTAGGAGTTGAATTAGCAACGGCTTAGGGTATAAGTATAATCGGGATGGCATTAAAGGTTAGCCGAAAGGGTAAAGGGTATATGTTTATGTGTTTAGAAATCAAGCTAAATATGAATGGTTAAGGTTTCAATAGTTATAGGCAAACCGTTAAAGCAGTAATGTTAAGAGAGATTAACATATGGGATTGAGGTTTTGGGGTAAAAAGTTAACCACTATCACATTCACATTCATTTAGTGCCTCGGGTAGAAATGTGTTTAATGTGTGTTGATGTAGTCTCATGGCTCAAAATAAAAACATTGAAATGTTACTTTTCACAGCGACATTGCACTTAATTCATTTCAATCAAATACACTACAGTTTCGAAGTGATGCGCTGAGATGTGTTAAAGACAAACTCGTGCTATTTCTGAATAGCTGTAGTTGCAGTTCAAACAAGTTTCTCAGATGTAATGGCCCGAACCGTGAGACGGGGGGGGGAGAAGCAAAGGCAGCAGCCAACCAAGGAAAACATTTCTAATTGTCATGATGCAGGTACAAAAACTAGAACGGAGAAATTAGAGACCGGGTACAGGTATGACAAACTGGAACAGGACAAAGTCATGCTTTTAGAAAAATACATATAATCAAAGCATCTTTACAGAGGCTGGGGCAGAGAGATGGATTCTGAGACAAGGAAATATGTGGCTGCCAGGTAAATATCCTTCAGCAGCGTGATGAGTGGGGTAGAGGTCTGTGGAAACACAAGGAGGGCACAAAGTTTTTGCGCATTATATACAGAAATCTATCAAGCAGCTACTGAAAAATCAATTAGCTGCACCTTGGTGGGAATCCAAGACAGAAGAAGAAGCAACAGGTTAGCAAAGTGATGGATTTGACCCAACAAAATGAAAAACCTTTGTGATATAAGACACACAGATGGATCGTATTCCCTGTATCCTGATAAAATCATTTAATAATATAAAAAAATAATCTCTATCAATGTGTTTGGTTTAAGCATTACTAGTTTTGCAGTCTGAAATGGGGATAAAGCTGTGGTATCTATTGTTCTCCCCATTTACCACCTACAAAACTTTAACCCGGTCACTTTTCTCTCACACCAATTCTGGTTGTTTTTACTTGGTAAACATTTGTGCACAAAAGAACTTTGGGTCTGTACAGCAATTTTACGCAAAATGTAACCCCGATATGTGCCGTCATTGAAAATACTATCCCAGTCAGAATAAGTATCATAGATTTCTCCCCAGGATTTCTTCAGAGAATCCGCGCTTGGGGTTTCCAGAGAGCAAGCATCCAGAACGACTAGGCAATATTTGATAAAGTCGGCTCTTTCCGAACAGTGAACTGACAGAATGATCTCTGAAGAAGGGAACACTTGCTGCAAAAAGAGCAGAGGTAGTGAAGAGTGAACTTGTCTCTATTCTGGTTCAACAAGTTTGAATAATAGACATTGCTGAATCAATTCTTCCAGTCACACCTGGCTTAGCCTGTTTCGTGATGCGATATTTTGGTTGGCACTGACTTTGCTTTCATAGCATTTGTTAAATATACAATGGGCTATGAAAAAAGCACTAACAATGGTAAAAACACTGTTGACTGCTGAAATACTTATTTGTGGAATCCATTCTGGTTAAGGGACTCTGTACAAAAATCACACTAATCACATTATGTCAGGGCAACTACCAGGTTACACATATTAACTGGTCGCCCTTAATCCCTTGTTTGAAAAGGCCCAAGGCGAGAGGTGCACCCAAATGGATTTAAATGGAAGACTACTGTTTCACCAGCTCATAATTTCCCCTTTTACTGGGGCTGGGGTTGATGTAAAATGCGGAGTGCTTTCCGTGCCACAACAGCTCTGACTCACAATTACATTTTAAGTAACTGGACTCATACATTTCTGTTGACATTTTCCAGTTAGGAATAAAATAAAAACCTCATGTCTCATTCGCATAAAACACTGCCAGCTGTGCTGCCTAAAGCGGTACACTTTTCCAAGTTTGGAATAAATCGTTAAAGAAACAGTTGCTAAAGGTTATGTTTTGAGTGAGTCTGTAAGTGTAATTGGCTAGTGCATGCTAAAACAGAAGAGCAAAAGCAGTGTAGGAAAAAATAATATGTTATCAATGCTATGAAAAAACAGAAATGATCCTGGGGTAGGTTCAGAAACCTATAGTAAAGCAGGAGCCCCCTACGGAGTGAGCGTGTGGACTGCGGTCCACTGCAACGTGAATGGCAGAACTATGGTGTACACTACAGAGATCGAGCATGGAGTAGAGTCAACTACAGAGTGTGTGTCCGCTACAGTGTGAGCGCATGGAGGATAGTGTCCACTACAGAAGGGAGCATGAGGAGTATGGTATCCCCTTCAGCGTGTTCATGTGGATTACAGTGTTCACTAAGAAGTAAGCGTGTGGACTGCAGTTCATTACAATGTGAACGATGGTACTATGGTGTCCACTATAGAGTGAGCGTGTGGAGTACAGTGTGCACTATGGAGTGAGTGTGTGGAGTATCGTGTACACCACAGTGTGCACACATGGACTATAGTGTCCACTACAGAGGGAGCGTGTGGAGTACGGTATCCCGTACAGCATGTACTTAGGGACAGTAGAGTCCACTACTGAGTGATTGTGTAGACTTTCCTATGGAGCTCTATGTATCTATCTCTATCTCTCCGTTATATTTCTTTTGCACTAGCGGCGTTTTGTGGTACACTGGGTGATACACATGCGGAATTTGATATCCCTTTTCTTTTTCCCCATATTTCCACTTTTCCTCAGACATAGGTCTGTAAAGCACATATTCTTATCCCTGAACTCAATCAATTCATTGGAGATAGTCCGCCTTCCTTAGATGCTGCACAGTACATGAAGGTGATCCTTACAGGCCTCCATTCCAGTGCACTGTGGATATTGACTATTCAAGTGGGTTTGTTGTCTTAAAAACTATTACATTTTTGTTTATAGCAGTGTTGGTTAAATGAAAAACAGGAGCACGTCCATATTTACATGTACATGCTAAGGATTTTAAATTCATCCAAATAAACATTATTCAATCAACATTGGGCACTAGGGAGATAGGATTGTCGCGGCTCAGAAAATGGGTGAGGGCCAATGAAGTGCTTTCGGCTACCTGCCAATAAACCTATCACGATGCAACACACACAAGTTAAATTTCAAAGCATGGTTTTCTGTGCCGACCTATCTTTTTGCATCTCATCACATTTTTAGAAATCGGTAAAGCTGCCAAATTCTCTAGAATGCCTATCAGAAAAAGCAAAGGATGGGAGAGTGAATGGCAAAAAATGGGATGGAAAAAAAAAACAAGAAGTCAAAATGGAAGTTGCCTATGGTGAGGTTGTATAGAAAGATATGGTTTAGGCATAGAACAAAAAATCCGCATGGAGTAGGCTCTTCTAGTATGTATCCTGCAAAAAACAACTGCTAACTATGGAGGCATGTATGGGCAAACATCAGTCAACAGCTTTGGTGTAATGAATTCACGGAAAATGCCTAACCTCAAGAATATAAACTAATAATGTGACCTTAATCCCATTAATTCAAGTTACCACAAAAGAAACTGAATCAAGTGCATGGAATGCTTTCCTGACAGCCAAAGAGTAAACATAACAACCAACTAACCACTGGATTTACTCACAAACCTTGGACGTCACAGTAGTGCACTACTTGCCGCAAAGCGCTTCAATACCTCGTCTGGGGCAGTATGCACTATACAAATGCCAATAAAATGCAATGAAATCAAAACAGAAAAAGGTGAATTCTGCTCTCCATAGCAATAACAAAAACATGGCCGCCTAACAAATTGCAAGCCGTACGTGACTCCTTACAACTCCAAGCATCAGCATAGCTTAAAAGGGTTTGTTTGGGGGGATGGGGGCGGGGGGGGGGGGATTGTTTGGTTGCTGTTACACGCCCCTAATAAATATATTTACTGGAAAATCGTTGGGTACAGGTGGTTCAGTCAGACATGGTGAGGTGGCTGTCGGATTTCACCACGAAGGTTTACATAACCACAGACAAAAACCCACTATATCTCGCTCTCTGCTTTGAAAGTCTTCAAAAATATTGCTTATTTTACAAAATATTGTTTCTCCCACTTACTACCACTGCCAAGCTACATTCTCACCCTTCCCACTGCTCCGTAGCCCCTCTCACATTCCCTGCTTTTCATATATGTATTTAATTTACCATTAAACGCCAGCGTGATTGTTGGAGAATCGAAAGCTCACAGCCACCCAATCTCACTGGCCAAGCTACGCCCTGTCTCCAAAAGAAACCACCCTCATATCAACAGCATACACCTGCGTGACTTCTGTAAAACAAAAATACAACAAAAAAACCGAAACAAGAGGACTGCAGGACAGAGTGATGAAGGAAAGAAACTGCAATTTTCTGTCAGACGCACAAACTCGAACCCTGGCAGGAGGGCTGGCTGCAGCCACTGAGCGCACATCCGTCAGCAGAGTGTACCCCGCCGGCTTCAAACGACTGTCCTTTCCCAAATCAAAGAAGACCTCTGTGGCACGTCTGTCAGGGAAAGAAGCGCCGGGCGCGCATCTCCATCTGAGGGGAGTGAAGGTGAAAAGCTGGTGGGAGCCGCTCGGCAAAGCCCCGGCCATTACTCTCGTCAGATCTGCCGCTCCTGCTTCTAAGCGCAGTAAAACAGCAAAGCGCTCGCGCCGAGCTGCACTGTCTGTCACCTCCGCCAGATCTGCAGTGAATTTGCACATTGCGGTCGAACTACTGTACATTTAATCGGAAAAAGATGTCCCCCTATCAGGCTGTTCTGGGGCCAAAACAGTAAAAAGGCGATTCCTTATGTTAACAATTTCTGCAGAATGGTTTATGAAAACCAGATTTTAGGGTATTATAAAATGCTTGGAAGCCCTTTAAAATGTCAAATGGAATCTCCCGAGACGGCATAAAATGTCAGCCCAGCTAAAGCGCCCGTTTAAAGCAGAAGGAATTAGCGCTGTGCTGTCAGAGGCTGTTATCCAAAACAATCCGTTAAGAGGCAACGCACGAGCCTCCCTCCCGTGCGTGCCTCAAGCAGGAACTCTGGTTTTCAACCTCGCCGTGGACAGTTTACAAGATGCTTGTTCGGAGCAGTTTCCATTGAGTTTAAAATAAGAGAATGCATCATTTGACTTCTGATCTGCTTCGTTCACGCTACATATAAATAAACACGTTTTTTTTGTTTTGTTTTGGGTTAGTAGTCCCTAGGATCCGCTAGGACAACACTACTGGGTAAGTGTAGACAAGGGCTGCGAGGCAGAAAGTAGTGGCTGTATCACAGATCTGTGCTTTGCAGTGTGGCAGCCATATTGGAAAAATGAACGGATGCTGCTGAAGTCCCCACCATTATGGTGCCCAACTACCTGCAATTGCCATATAGAATTCCATATGTGTGACTGACAACATTAGAACTCCTTCTGAAACAGTCTTTTGACCCCACATTTTACCGACAAGGGCCAGGTCTTGTGGCAAACAAGTGCTCAAAACCAACCAGGCAGGTGCAGTCCCATTACTATTGGAAAAAGTATTGATATAAAGAGGGGACGTTGGACTGAAGGAAGGCCTCATCATGGATTTTCTGAGGAAGCACCAGCTATTTGTTCATTTGTAGTGGACCAAGGATGGAGAGGGTTGCTGTTTACTGGTGCCGGACCTTCTCAGTAAACCAGAGCCCGAGCCTTAGGCACCCGAAGGGTTCGAATGGGATGAGTGCTGGTGTTCAGGCTGTTACCCAAGGCAGGCTCAGTGTGACGGCACATCACCCACCAGAAACCACTGCAGTGTGATCTGCACCTGAGAGCCACCTGGTGGAGGAACGAGTAACCATCACTATTCTCTGGAGGCGAGGCATCCCCCTCTACGGGAGTGGTCTCTTTATATCCAGGGATCATGGCGGGCTCAGCTGCTCCAACCTGGATGGGGTCTATGCTGCTCCTATTACACCGTTTGAGCCTGCACCACCACCTGGGCAAGAATGACCACTGTATCTCTTTTGAAAGTGCGCCTTACATATTTCTAAGAGTGTATGGAATGTCTGCACTTTGGTCACCTGTGCTGCATTGTGTTGGTATGCTGAGGACACGTGTGCTATTGATGGCCAAGATGTATGTGCTCTGTGAAGGTGCTGCAAGTGAATCTTGCTCCGCTGTTGCCTGTGCTAATGCCTGCCCTGCTCAGCGTATTCAAAGGAAGACATCACTGCTAAGGCCATCCTGCTGCCTCTTCAGAATGTGGAAAGCTTGCACTCTGCTCTCCTACGTTAACTGTGCATGCAACAGAAGCTTTAACTGCTGCTCCACATGCTGCACTTGTTCCCTGTAAGGGGGCTTACAATGTGCTGCTTCCACTATCCATGATGTGTGTCTTTCAGGGTGAGGTTAGCACTACTGCTTCCAGTGCACTTCTAATGTGCATGTGATACCTGCCCTGAGTGTGGTGGTGAAGCTTCAGAAAATGTTTTCAGTACATAGAAGCCAAAACAATTGATGCATCTTTATAATGCGCTAAATAATTTGCTTTTAAACATTTCCCAAGTACACACAATTGTTGCAGTTGAAGGATATTGGGAGCAGTTTTGGGGGTACCATTGTGTGATATATCAACAGGGTGTAACCTACTATGCTCATTAGCATCAGTACCAATAACTGTTTGGTTTGCCTTTGGAGACACTATTTTGGGAAAATGTTTGACTCTGTGATAAGGGGAGGTAATGGAAAATAGCTGTCTCTCCATATGAAAGTTCACAATCCTATTTTTTAAGTCTAAAACCAATAGCACATACTTATTTGTCAGACCCAACTAAAACCTCAAATTAATGTAAGCCACTTGGACTTACTACTAAAACAGCACATGTTACTGGTCTTTTTTGCTTTTTTCAATAGTCCAGATTCTCCTGCTGAAGAAACTGTGCTATGTCTCGTTCTTTGTGAGTCCAGTTTCAGCCAAGACGTCTAGCAATCCTTAGCATTGCATTTCAACCCACCGTCCTGCTGAATGCTACCCTGAGATCAAAGCGTAGTTCAGCTACGCTAGAAGAAAGGATACAGAAGGCTGCCTCATTCTCTATCTGGAAGCAGGCTACCCGATGTGAGGCGAGGCAATGCTTCTAGTCTGTGTGCAGCGGCCACAGCCGAGACCGGCCACGTACTCCACTGACCAACAAATCGGTTCTCAATTGATGAATACCAAAAAGAAAGATAACACATTGCACCTCTTACCCAGTATTTTGCTGATGTTGGAGTTGTGCATGTCGGGGAAAGCCTGGAGGATCTTTCTTCGCTCATCTTTTGCCCACACCATGAAGGCATTCATTGGACGTTTAATGTGTGGCTCACTGCTTCCACGTCCTCTAGATTCACGATAAATCCTAGATTCGGACACACCAGCACTTCCTAAAAGAAGAGGGCATTGCTTCAGATACTTTGGCAGAACATGTATCACTAGTTTCATGAACATTCTAGCTTCCACTGAATATTGAAGGTATCCTAATGGTACATAACCAGCATTCTGAGAAACATTCCCCCAGTTTAGGATTTCCGCTTTGGGATCCGCAGTGTTGCATAAGACAATCCTGGTGCAAAGAGACTAATTGGAAAGCAGTTTTTACAGACGCTGTCTGTAGTTAGACAATATTGAATCAAGGACTAAAACATTGAATCAAAGGGTATATGCAGGAATCCAAAGCTACCTTCTGTAGTATGAAGCATCATTAGTGTGGATGTTTATACCATTCAATCCATGAACAGCCTTAAAACTTACAGACTCAGTGGGTAATTGCATTGTGTTGATGGTTCAGGTGTCTAATGTGGTCTACCACTAAAGTCGTTACTGAACGCTTGCCCTTGGCTTTTATGTAGGATGTAGGCAAGGGTTGGACTCACCACCTCCCTACTGCTGCTTTCTACAACTCTTTGGCTCTGCTCCCTGTGACGTCAGTATTCGTTCCTCTCCATTTCCCTTGGACATAATTTCCCCCTGCACCGTAAGCGTGCCTTACTCCACTCTTGATGCAGCCACTACATTCCTCCTGTCTTACAAACTCATACTGTCCCTTTGGAACTGACCCCATGGTTTCTAAAAGGATATCACCTGCCCACTTCAGCAACACACAGAGTAGTGGAACTTTCATGTCCAATGGACATTGCAGGGCTGGCAGGCAGGCTTACCAGAATGAAAAGACTCATTCATGCCACCACTTCCTACTTTTGTACATACCTCCCTTTCCCCACTTATCCTCTACTGTATTTTCTTCAATATCTACCTGGTACTGCTCATCTTTCCGATTCCCGTTTGAAATTTGGGCTTTTACTTCTACTACCTGAAGAGTTGACTAGTCTGTACTGCCAATCGTCACCATCAGCCTATTCATCACCCTTCTCCAGCCCAACTCATCTTTGTGCTTCCTCCCACAGGCCAACAAATTTCAAGTCTCAATATTTCCATCCCAGCCCCAAGCACTGGGCTGGGTGTGGTGCTGGCAGTGGAGCGGAGGTGCAGTGAATGCGGCAGGATGTCGGGCGTAACTATGCAGTCATTAAAGTGGACACCTCAATTTATCTTAAACATTTGCACATTAGATGTAAATGTTCTATATGAAATATCCATATTCAACTCCTCCAGAGTCTAACCCAAACTATAGTGATGGGAGAATGTTTTCTGCAAGTGCTAACAGATAGATGACACATTATCACCTGGTCTAATGCCTAAAGGAAGTGGTGCTTATGGGAGCTGAAAACTCATGCCTGCTTCCTGAGGCGCCCTCATTAAGGAGCTGCAGGGTCATACAGCTGGCCTGCATGCAGACGGTCTAGTATTGACCAGTGTAGTAATCATGGGTACCAACCATCAGAGTCTCCACTCAGGTTGAAATCCATCATGGCGTGGCTAAACTTCCCGTCTTCGTTCTGTTTCGCTGCCAGTTGCTGAGACAGGCTCTCCAGCGTTGTTTTATCCTGAAAGAGCAACATTTCATAATTTGAACTGAGCAATTAAAAAGTAGAGTTAAAGTCTTACACTGAAACCTTCAAACATGCCCTTTGCTGTTGGATTAATCCCCCAACCCCCATCCTCGGAGTGAGGTTCTCGATGCTTCACTTTTTTTAATAGGAGAAATGGACAGGGTCACAATTCCTTGCCAAAGCCCCCAACTAATCTTCCAATATAAACAGTTTTGTTTTGCTTTCCTCTGCTTGTGAAAGAGTGATGAAGACAGCATTTGCATCCTTGTCCTTAAAAGTGGGGACACTGCTACTGTCTTCAGCACAAAACGCCACAATTTACCTTTCTGTAACCCTCAACCTGCCAACACAGTATATTTCAGTAGTCATTATTACTAGACTATGACTGGCCGTAGTAGTAGTATTCTGGCAGCTCTTGGTGTTTTTAATACAGTTGTTATTATCTTTAGGCGTCAAGCTATTATCAATTGTATTGTATTGTAATGGCATTTATATAGCGCTTACTACCCCTGACGAGGCGTCGAAGCGCTTTTCGGCAAGTAATATTCCTATTATTATCATTGTGAATGCATGCATGGCCTCCATCAAAGGCATTGTGTGTGAAGTGTGCCGTTAAACGGGAAATCAGAACAACAACCTGTGAATAGGCTTATAACGACGGGCCAAGTTTATGAAATAGCACATTCCGGGTGATGTCTCTGAAAACCGGCGCCTACGAGCAGACGCTGGGTAGTACGGTGGTTTCCGCTGTTCCTCTTCAATGTAAAGGTGAACAGCGAAAAAATGCACACGACTACGAGGCACAAGATGAGCACCCTGCCTTCCGCCATTCAGACACACGGCACAGGGCGATAATTCTCCCAGCATGCATCTCGACAGTCAGACTGTCACATATCCTCGGTAGCTGCTCTACCTTAACCCTCAATCACAGCGGGCTAGGAAGAGGTGAGTGGAGCGACAGCAGAGGACACGTGTGCCGTTTAATTCACAGCTCAGGTCAGAAAGGCGGAGACAACCCCCTGGTAGCAAGAAGAGAGCCTTTTGGCCGGACTCCACGCATCTGTGTGTTTATGTGCACGTGCAATACTTCAACTCAAGATTGACATGTACCATTACACAGATAGCATTGGGTATCATTCAGCAAGGGGTGCACTTTATTAAAGATGGATGACAAATTTGACGAGTCTATTGGTGTTCCATTCTTTTGCGGAAAGGGAGAACACGTTTAATATGTGGAGCATATAAGAATGCACACCAAAATAAAAACAAAAAATAGAAAACAAAGCAGCAGGTTCTACACAAAGCTACCAGGGAGTGTGCGAAGGTCAGCCAGGTATAGAAAGTAGAGAGACAGAGGTTAAATAGGTTATTCACAGTTGAGAACTTTGCCCAGTGGCAGAAAGCAGACCTGGAGGGGACCAACTGGAAACAAAACTGGATAGTCTCATTAGTGCAAGGGGGGTGCAGCCAGGAGCACTCTAACCAGATGTGAAGTGGATTTGAGGCAGATGCTGCAGACATTTAGTTCTTGGGCTCTGTATCTGTGGATGGAACAGACGATTCAAAGGTGGAAGCTGGGTTAAATATGCCAAGTTTTCTGGCTGAAGAAGCAGGATGAAAGGGTCTGCAGAAATTATAATAGTAGGATGCATGGATTCGGATTTGCAAGCAAGTACATTATTTTTGTCCTAGAGAAGTTGAGCTAGAAAGAATGGCTGGCCTTCCAGGACTGAACAGCACTGACACAGCCTAAGAGTTGAGGTGGGAGATCAGGTTTAAAGTAGGAAGCAGAAAAATGTGTATCATTGGCATTCAGAAGATAAGTCAAGTCAAATGAGGGGGTACGTTTGTCTCCAGTGTAGGGGATTTTTACAACTTTCACTCTCTTACTTGAAGGACCTATTCACGACTCAGAAAAATATAGGTTTTCACTTTCAAGGTTATTAATTCGTTTTGTTGTTGTTTAAAGTGGATCTAACGACTGTCCTCTATTTCCGATGTGTGTTCTCATTTGTTACTTCACATACACCCTCCTGGACTCTTTGACCAGTTTACAAACTATTTTTTCTTAACTTTTACCACAGGTTTAAGGATCAGCTGGCGCAAGTCAATACGTCATTCATCAGTGCAACTGGTTTTTAACTCTCATCCTGTTTCTCATCTTTCAAACCAGTCTGTCCAGGCAATCCGGACAGATCACTGAATAACTCTTGAAAAGATTTATAGACAGACAGACAGACAGACAGACAGACAGACAGACAGACAGACAGACAGATAGATAGATAGATAGATAGATAGATAGATAGATAGATAGATAGATAGATAGATAGATAGATAGACAGACATACGTTTACTCTGAGAAGTCCAAAGTCAGCTAAATGGAACTGGAGCTGGGGAGGGCACTGCACTTAGTACAGGTTAGCAGAGTCTTTGAATGATATATTTAACTGTTCATACATGTTCCAAACGACATCAGATCATACTTGGAGCAAGTTCCTAATTTTGATCTTTACAAATCTTAGTTTCACTAGTTCCATGAAGCAAGATTCTTTTTGACAATGGCGTGGACACCGTACCGTTAAACTTGAACTAAAATGCTTCTACAACCTCTGGTCTTTCGTGCCTGCTATGCGGGTGCAGACTCATGGAAGATATTTAAATTGCAAGCAGACCACTAATCCTTTTGTAACTGTGCTCCCACCTGTTGACATTTCTGAACGTAGCTTCCCTATTCCCTCATCTTGCAGCTGCTGCCCTTTGACCTCAGAAAGCCTGATTCAGCTCCTCCTATAATCCTTCCTGCTGCTCTTGTGTCTCCTTCTCACTTCTATTCTGACCCTTCTAACCCCTCTTCTTCTGGGTACTGCCTGACCTCACTCCTAATACCCATGACCATAAAGTTAGGGTCCATTCCCAGATGTACATAGTTACAGGTCATGCGTATCACACTGCTTTGAACTTACTGTCCAAGAAACTGCAAACAGGGAAACAAAGACTTCCCCAACATCATCCATTGTGTCACGAGGGCGTCCACATCCACTCTTGTCTGGTGCAAACCCCTGGTGGACAGGCGTGTCCACCAGCCTCTCATACATCATGCTCTACTGCATGTACCTTACCCCAGCTGGGTCTGTGGTAAAGAAGAGACTGCAAAGGTTACAACAGCCTATTTACAGCTGCCCATTATGGTAAACAATGTGCCAGTGAGCTCTAATAGTAGTAGTAGGCTTCAGGCCCCTCAAAGTTATGTGGGGCTAAGGTCCTAAAGGGGATGAGGGGCCCCTCTCTGCTTTCTGGTAGCGTACCTCGTTCAAAATAAAAACAAGTTTGTGGGGCACGTTTTGCAGCAGCTCCAGCTTATCGTTTCATAGAGTGGCGGCGTACGTTACCCACCCCCATCATGAATATAGCACAAACGAAAGACAGGCCTGCTTTTGTGATATCCCATGGAGCTTTGAAGAGAACAGGACTCAAGGTAAACAGCCATGGATGCTCCCACTTTGATATATAGTAAAATATAAATTAGTGGGGCAAGCAGTCATTGCAGAGATGTGTGTGATAACTTTTAAAGAATTCGAAAAGATTGGAACCAACTGTTGGAAATCATTTAACTTTTTTTTTTTAAAGTTAGAATTGGCTGAACCTTTGACCAACATGTACCAGTTTGCTTCTAAAGTGGTTTGTGTTACATGTTTGTGTTACATGTTTGTGGCATGTTTCTGTCCCTGGATAACATTCGGGGCATGGATGACTTTTTAAGTGCATAAAAGGTCCATTAAAGTGCTTAAAATAACCAATAACTTTCCATGTTGCAGGTCTGAATCCAGGCAGGGATGGTTCAACCCTAGATCATTGTGCTGAGCAATAATAGGATCTGTAGCCACCACACGGGTCATTCATGAGTTAGGTTTGCATACAACGATTTGGATTAATGCAAATATTTCCCATGCATTTCTATGTTGATCATTCGGAAAGCACAGCATTTTTGCAACTCCCAACAAAAAGACTTGATTGCCCCTGAAAATCCTTTCGCTCCTTGATGATGTAACAAGGTTTCATTGTGAGCTTTAATGTTAACTTGGCGCTTTCAGAGACCCTGGTGTATGGGTTCTACACACTATCATAACCACTCACTTCAACAGTGCTAACTGATTAAAGATGACCTACTTTCCCTTAATTTTCCCGCTTCTCCCTGGAAGAAAATTATCTCTTGTAAAGAGTTCACAGTTAAAGATTTGACCTGGTTTGAAAGTACATTACTGCACTTCATGTTGAATGAATTAGTCACATGTCGGGAGCACAGAACAGGCAACCTGAGCCACTTGCAGGCAAAACCACAAGAAACTCCAACAGCTCGCCACAGCGAAAGGACTGGGATGGTAAGTGGCTGGCAATACCCTTCAAGAGAAAAAAAATAGAAAATCCAATCGGCACAGGGTTTTAACCCAGGAAAGGCACCTCAAAGGGCCACTATTCCTGCTATTTGCCAGAAGAATGGGAAGATGCTGAAGAGTCAACAGAGAAAGTGGGATGGCGGTAAAGAGGGGTGGAGTTATGGGCAGTCGTATATGCCCTGCGGTTTACGCCAGGAAGAGTCAGCAGTGAAAGAAAACTCCTGGAGATGACTCACAATAAATCCAGTGGTTGGTTCCCGCCAACTTGAGGTAAAGAGGGGTGGAGTCATGGGCAGTCCGCTGCCCTGCGTGTCGATGCTGACGAGCAGCAGTGACCGCACACTCTTGGAGATGATGCACAAGGATTCCAGCACTTGGTTTCCCCCAGCTCAAAGTAAAGAGTGGTGGAGTTCAAGTTCAAGTTCAGGAATTTGTATAGCGCACTACTCACCCAGAGGGTCTCAAGGCGCTTGGGGGAGGGGGAGCATTAATTATCGAATAGCCCAAGTTCCTTCCTGAAGGAAATGTGGTTCTGGGTAAGGAGGAGGTGAGTGCAGCTAGAACCAGGTAGAGTCAGTACTGATGGACAGCAGTGACCGCACACCCTTGGAGATGACGCACAAGGATTCCAGCACTTGGTTTCCCGCAGCTTGGAGTAAAGAGTGGTAGAGTCATGGGCAGCCCTCCGCACTGCATCTAGAACCATGAAGAGCCAGTTCAGATGATCAGCAGTGACAGCAAACTCCTGGAGATGACTCAAAATGAATACAGTGGTTGGTTCCTGCCTTCTGGAGGTAAAAAGGGGTGGACTCATGGGCAGTCTGCTACACTGCTTGTCGTGCTGACGAGCAGCAGTGACCGCACAGTCTTGGAGATGATGCACTTGGTTTCTGCCGGCTGGTGGTAGTAAAGAGTGGTGAAGTTACCCACAGTCCTAAGCACTGCACACAGAAACAGCAAGAGTCGTTTGTGTCAATCAGCAATGGCGGTGCTCCTCAAAAGTAGATGCCAGCATTTACCCCAGTAATCCAAGTTGCCAGCAGCACAACTTCACTTATAACTTATAGAGCAGGGTGCTCTGCTTGTGTACTGTGCTATTTGCATCTCGTTGGACTTATGCGATATGCCTAGACGCCATGTCCATGCACAAACATTTATTTCAATCATGTCTGCTCTCAGCGTTTAAGGGATTCTTAGCAAACTCTGAAATGAGTAAAGCACACTGCTTAAAGCAAGGCTCCATTAATGTCTCAAGAGAGCAGAAAACGATACGCAGCGGTGGAAATATTGAAATAATGAGAAGCTTCTCCTTGCCGCACATGGCTTCCCAGTTTAAGACAAAGCTGAAATTGCCGTCTTCAAACACATTACAGCCGGTAACAAGGACCTCTATTTTGCAAAATTAATGGCAGTGTACAGATAATGCCAATCCGCCCTCAACCTATAAAATCCCTTTAGTGCCGCCAAAAAGGGATGCACAATGGTTTCAAGTTCACGCATAAAGAGCATCCATTAATCATGGTTACCTTAATTTGGTAGCCCGTTACATGTAGTTAAAACTCCCACAGCTAGCCAACGCTGCAGCGGTTGCAAGCACATAATAAATGATAGCAGGGCTGCCAGATGCTTCAACGGGAGCCGCAGTGGCACAAGCTGAGCAATGTTGTTCTCAATCAAAACTGAAGGTCAAAATGAGCGCGAAACAGGAACACTTAGCTATTACATGTAAAGTTGTTCTGCTTTCAAGCTTGATTATTGGAGGTAACCGCTGGCATTTACTTCTGATGACTCCTGTCAGTTCTACCGAATAACGCATAGAGGGAACATAGATGAACAGTTGTGAATACGTGCAGTAAAGCAGATGAACAAACGAACAACCGACAACCAGCACAGGACATCAATTTACTGAAATGCGAGTGTTATAATCAGTGGCGTAACATAGGCCCCGCAGCCTACTTAGGGTGGATGGGGCCCCAAGCTCCAGGGGCCCCTTCAGCACAATACCCTGACCTGAAAGCTCCTGATTAAGACCAGGGGTGGGGGGTCCTCCATGTACCTTGCTGGGGGAGCCCCTCAAGTTTTGTTACGGCACTGGCTAGAAGTGAGATCTGGCACACCTTGACCCCGATGGCATTTCAGTGTTGATATCCCTTAGGCCCTCAATATACTCCAATGTGCTGCTGCTGGGCCCTCGTAGGGGGGCAAGAAGTGGAGATGACGAAGAGTAAAGACAACTCCTTGATTCCTGATTACTTTTACTTCTGCGTGCTGACGTCAAGACTGAGATAGCTAATGCCAGGGACGAGGGACCAGATGGCAGGCCAGCCAACACTAGCTACCCCTCATTGAGGTTTATGCATGCACCATCAGTCACTGGAAGAGATAAAGTGTGCGTGCCAAGAGGGACCAACAAAAGAAATAGCCTTAGGAAGAAAAGACAATAAGCACTACAAACAAGGAGAGACTGAAACAAAACAAATTAAAGAGGCTGATAAGACCTCGTTACTGAGTAAGCAAGTTAAGGATTACTTGCAAACTGAAGCAAGCATCTACTCACACTTCTATATGTAATAATAATAATAATAATAATTTCGGATTTGTAAAGCGCAGCTTCTCACCCCTAGGGTACATGCTGCTTGTCGCGGATCAGTGTGGTACTTGTTCACAAATGCGCACTTAAGAATTCAAGAGTCAACTCACTTCTTCGACCATGTGCAACAAACGGACTAGATGCTTACTTGACCAACCAAAAGGCGCTTGAGGCCTGGACAGAATTTAGGAAAGCACTATAGGAATGCACTGATACAACATACTGTATTAGAGACAGCCGGGATATCTTCAACCATTTAAAGCAAAGCACACATCTCGCCACAGTACTGGGGTAACTCAGTGGCAATGCTCCAATGATGTTCTAATCACACTTCTGAGGCTGACAGTCTACGACAGGGCCCAAGACTACACTGAAGGAGTTGATTGGCTCCCAGTTGGTGAGAGGTGCCAGGGCTCAAGAGTACTTGGCGCTCACAGTGACAAGAATCGTGATCTTACCACAGATGAATTCCGTTTTTTTACAAGGTTGTCAGAGAGCAAGAGAATTGGAAATGCACTCGGAAAACGTCCTTCGCTGATCGCGCTCCTTTGTTTCACAGCTGTGACTCGGACCTTTTGAGGATTCAGATGCGGAGATTAAAATGGGACTTTTTGCTTCACTGTTTTTTTTTATTGCTAGGTGGAGTCACGCGGTTGAGAATACTTTGGGTTTAAGAAAACAAAGGCCCGAGAGCTTGCAGCAGGATTTGTTCACCGTGGAGCTAATGAGTGTGAAGAGAGGCACAGCGGAGAGCCTTTCCAGGGCAGCACCTGAAGGTTCAGGAGGGCAACTGGGGTCAGTTTCAGATTGTTCGAAAGTGTTCATGAAAACGAGCGGGAAAACCAAGAAGCCCTTCCTCAGATGACTACCAAGCTGTATCTCTGATCAAATAAATGTTGGGAATGTCTGCTCTGTCTTCATGAACCCCCCTGAGAATGAAAGACGGCGGCCAGCACATCTGTCCACCGGCGTGCACAGACCATAAGGATGATACAACTCGATAAAGCATCGACCTACTCCCGTGCATTTATCACAGTTACTTCCCTGACACAGTCATTACCAAAGGATTGGTGCTATCCCCATATACGTGAGTTACAGGTGCAAATAAACAAGCCAGGAAGAATATGTGGTATTTTGCAAGTCACTGCATTTGAAGTCAGTTCAACTGATGAACAGATGTTCTCAGCAGTTATAAGAGGAACCCTAGACTCGTGGTTCCAATGTCGGTGCTGA
This sequence comes from Lissotriton vulgaris, assembly GCF_964263255.1. Classification (NCBI taxonomy): domain Eukaryota; kingdom Metazoa; phylum Chordata; class Amphibia; order Caudata; family Salamandridae; genus Lissotriton; species Lissotriton vulgaris. Next base: position 2,038,202,442 of record NC_141685.1, on the reverse strand, counting down.
TGCTCTGCAAGCAGCCTAAATAATGCTTGCGTGCCCGTCTGGAAGTTGCGTTCACCACGTCACCACAGTCGCATGGGGAGCTGAACGGATATCACACACGCTTGATCACTGGTAGCAACACATGAAGTGACATCACATGACACTTAACCCCACAATACAACCTTAATCCTCATCAAACTGCTCAGTTCTAGAATAAAAAACACTATCTGCAGTAAACCTAATAATAGCTTTGAGATCCTACAAAAGTAGATAAAAGTCAGACAGTTGTGACGTGGTGCACACTGATTGCATATGCAGCATTCTGCAACTGGTCAATGAAAGTCGTGCCATCAGATATAGTTCCTCAAAGGCCTTGTCATCAATTCCTGGCTAGTGACAGCGGGAGAGGAAACCGCATCTATAGGCATAAAATATCGCCCTTCCATTATTGCTAGGGAGTGCAAATGCAGACAACCTTCCAATCTTACAGTTTAAGACATACGACAATGGTATTACAATCGCCCCATGACCGTTATTTAACACCATGCTCCAAGTACTAGCCCATGAGATACATCTGTTCTTCAATAAGGCGTTAAAGTGTCATAGCAGATAAAATAACTAAGCACGGGCAAAGATACTGCCAGGGAAATTAGTCACAGCCGTGGGCATCCTAGAAGCACCCCACGACATGCTAAACAAGGGGGTGCCACGTTGATATGAAATGACTGAAACCGTGGCACATTTTCTTGATACCCACATTAAAAAAGGTACACAAAATGTATCTGAATGAATCATTAGATGTGGTCATTCAAAAAATGTGGCATGGATTAAACACTCATCAGCTAACATCCTTTCACCCATGCAATACTCTGCAGAAACTGCAGTATTCCTTACCCAGGTCAGACAGGCTGCCTATTCCAAAATACTATAGAAAATAACAACGTATTAGACTGACCCTGTAATGGGAGAATTCCCTTACGGTATTCTTAGAAGCCTAGTTATTCACACCAGGGCATCAGTGGGATGGTCCTACCAAATGTTCACTATTGGTTAAAGTTCAGGGCAGTCTCCTGGCAAACTAGATGAAGACAATAGCCCATGAAAAGATCCACCTTTTGGGGACATTCAGGACAAAGCATATCAGGGAGCAATCAATGGCAAAAATAAGGCAAGAAGCCATTTTTTGTGTATAGTGAGAAATCCTTTGGTGAACATCAGCACATTAAAGTTCATGAACACTGTGGGTTTGGAGTATATACCTCTAATAACACTTAAGTAAATAAGATGACCTGAAGTGACTCTGTCGAGAGAGGACACCTCACCCCAGATGACCAATGGACACATAAGCCCAAAAACCTGAATACTGCAAGCGTAGTTTCCCTAAAGATTCCAAATGGTTTTCCAGAGGGCAGACCACGTGCCCTGGAGTGGAAGTATTGTTTACTACTCTCCCCTAGGAACACCGATAGCCCTCAGGGGCGACAGTCCATTTTCCCTGATTCAGCTACACACATAAATGTAAGCACATCCCAAGGCAAGTGGACAGGGCAGAGGTGAGAACCTTTAATCAGAATGAACAACTCAACAATACATGACTGCTGACTGTAACCACCACCTCCATAGCTGGCAAAAGCTATAAGGGCCAACCTTTCTGAGTAAGGCACGAAGAGCTGCAGCAGTTCCTCTCCGATAAGCCCACAAGAAGATCTTGTGCAAAGGCAATGAAACTCTTTCAACGACAGACGCACATTCAGGCAAGACCAATGCATGCAATCTGGGGCTGGCCTTTTGTGAGGGTTTGGGAGGAATTTAGTGACTGCTATGTATTCAGTCTGCATATACATAATTATATATCTTTAATGTAGGCAGAAAGCAGAGGCTGCTCACTTGCTCCCACATCCGTTTTCGACCATAGCAGCTGTGCAGCTGTTTAGCACAGGAAAATGTTGATACATGGAGGAAGACTATGACCTGACAAAGCACAAGTTAAACCACTTTTGGCTGTTTCTTTTCCAAACTCTTCTACTGAACCAATAAAAAGGAATAAGCAAAACAAAAAGAGTTTTACTCTTCCAAGTCCAACTATCTAAACTTGCAGAGACCACCAAAGAAGATGAAACAATATTTATAATGTTATAGCGATTTATCAGCAGGATTTTTTTTGTTTTGGTGCTGGAGTAGAGAAAGAATGAAGAAACAATGTATTAGACACCCCTCGGTCATGCACTTTTCTCCTGCTTATCGAAGATCGCTGTTTCTATGAAATAACAGTCCGCCCACAGGTGATATGTGAATCTTTAAAATAAATGCTTCTTATTTTTGGCCCTTTTTTGATTACATTGTGTTTTTATGTGTTTATGCTCTGCAGAATGGCATGCTGTGGAGCAAGGTTCCGATTCACATTATTGTCACAGGCTGCCCTTTAAATGACTATGCAAAAGAAGAAATGTTATATGATGGCATTTCATGCTACATCACATTATGCTCAAGCGCTTCGAAGGTTTAATGGCTAGTGACAGAGCAAGGGTGGCATGGGGAATAATGCATAGAAGGCAAATGGACCCCCATCATATGATTGTGGTGCAGTGGGACTCTCGGAGCCCTGGACCCCAGCCTCTCTACCTGCTGGGCCACTTATATATATGTCCCTACGTTTAGCGCTAGGAAGGCCCACCATGATGATGTCACGTCTGTTCTCAGATGACTCACACCCATGCTTTGTCTCGCCATACGCTCTTTAAAGAACCTTTACAGCACTTGCTGCACTCACTGAAAAGCGATAGAAATACCTGCCCACAGCACGAACATCACGACTCTGATGCATGAATTGAATTTACAGAGTGTGTTAACACAGTCACGAGCATTGTATTATCTGTGAGAAACCATATCTGCGACCCAGCCAATTCCAATAGCAAGTTGAAGCATGCAAACCAGGCGTGGCCCCCATCATTGTGCATCAGTGGCGTCTCAATACATGTCTCTTAGACGCCTTCCTTTGACCTTCGACTACAAACGGGGACGAAGCCACAGGAGCCAACGCCGCCTGGACTGGGTACAAATTGGCCAACTGAGGCCGCACACGGACATGGTCCTTACTTTCCAGGTACAATTCATTCTGATCTCAAAGGCTTCAGAAGGATGACAAGCAGATTGTCTCTTTGGTATCGTGAAACTGTGACCCAGAGGTCTTTCGGATTCTTCTGCAGACAACTGCACGGTATTTATGGCTGATTGTAAAGGATGTGATAAGAGGGGGAGAGGTTCTTGAAAGTCAGCACTCAAAGTGTGTTTGCACAGGAGCTATGCCATGCATCTGAGGGTTGTATCAGTGCGTGCAGCCAAACAGGGACCAACAACACACAAGAAGATGAGATGTAAACTCCATTCTGTTCATGAACGACCTTGCAAACACCACCAGCACAGGCAGCAACAAATACAACGTGTAGGGCCCGCTAAAGCAGATTTCCCTTTTCACTTTCGAAATTGAAAGATAGCATTTGTTAGAGAATCATTCCCACATGCATGCGCCATAATCACTCTGTACCATGCGTGGGCACTCATTAGCTGCGAGCAGTGGCACGGTGACAAATGTAGCAGAGCGCCTCTAAGAACTCTTTTACTGGCCATCTGTGAAAAGAAGGCATGCCGCCATTAAACGCACACAGCTGTAAATATATACAAACCCCAAGAAGCAAATGACAAAAAATGACTAAACTTTCAGCTCAAACAAATCACAATGTTTAATGCATGCCGCTGCCGCGCGGAGCAGCTCTGATCTTTGCAGAGGGGACTCGGGCGATAGGGAAGGCTGGCCCAGGAACGCCTCGTGCACAGGCGCAGGGGATATGAAAGATCCCGCGCTCCTCGCGCCCCGTAGAAACTTTCTTGCAGACGTTTGATTGCGCATGTTGAAAGACTGACACAAAAATTGGCGCGCCGGGTCAGGATAGATGACAACACAGCAGCCCGAAAAACGACGGCGTCGAAAAAAACGAAGAGTCTGAGCAACGCCATTAAAGGACACCCTCTGCTCGGAAAGCCTACGCGATGCTGCGCCCACAGAACTAAATGGCTGGCAGGTCAGCCCCTGGGCTATCACATACAAATAACATGGAGAATTCCTTCAACTGGTTGGTATTCAAATTGTGGTCAATGCAGTTAAAATTTAAATTCATGTATCTATTTCTTTGAGCGGTTGTACAGCACGGACGGGGCCACAGGAGACTTCAAAGCGCGTCACAACTGAATTACATAGCTTGGACTCACAGATGGATAACATGTTCACATAATGAGGGTTTTCATGTAAATACCATATGTTTTACAATATTTGAAACACATACATCAACATGTATAAATAGTTTCAGGCATGCCCGGAGCTTGAGGCCGGCCATCGCCTTTACATGAAGGCGGGGCTCGCTGTTTGCTTTGCATGCCGCAGGAGTAATCCGTATAGTGTATGTTGGTGGTGACTTAAGGGCAACGGGGAAAGTTGCATGTTGAACTCTAAACAAAAGCGATGAAAGGTGGTGTGCTATGGAAGCGGGAAGTATGCAGGTGTGAGACGCAAACCCTGAGGGGCACTGAGGCCTGGTCTTCACTTCTGAAGGTCTGAAGAGTCTTGGAATGGGGCGGGTTGGCTCCTGGGTCGGTATGTGATGACCTGCTGAGCAGATAGGTAGTCAAGTTGCTCTCGATGGATGGCCCGCGGCAGATTAAGGCTAGCTCCAGCCTGACTTGGGCTTTGACTCCAAGCCACTCTCATGTGTTAAGGATGGGCCGATGTGGTTGAAATGCCTGCTTGCTGTAACGAGGCAGGGAGCAGTGACAAAAGCGACCTCGGCTGACACTAGAGCGGACTCCACATGTTTAGCTTTGAGCCTGGGCTGTGTTTCCGTAGTCTGTGGTTGTAGGTTTTATTTAGGAGGAGGAGGAACTGGTGTTGTTTTAGTTATGGATTTCTGAGTGTTTAGTACAAGTAAACTATTGATGAACTACAGTTATATTGCCTGTTTAAAATGCTGAGGTCGTTCCATTCAAAGGCAGTTCTGAGTATCAGCACAGGGCATTTTTAAAGCGCTGAGGAGGAATTTCAGTTATGAGTGATTGAGGTTCAGGTACAAATAAAACATCAAGCCTCAATGGTTGATAGAAATTGACACAAGGTAAGCACCATAGGTGGAAACCCCAGGCCCCCGCTTTAATAGGTGTTGCAATGCTTTTAAAGTACAAAACGAAACTTATGATTTGGGTTTTAAAAGTATCATTGTAGCAAATGCTTGCTTTTTGCCACTGACTTTGGTTCGTTTTTAAGAAAGACTGCAGTGTCCATGAGAGAGAGCCCACAATTGGGAATCTACACTAAGAACAAAGGAAAGTGCAAAGGAAATAACCTAGAAATGTAACCACCAGTGACATAAAAAAAAATCACAGAGTCCTTCCAGTAAAACCACATTCCTGGACCGAAATAGATCTATAGATTGTTGACTTTCTTGCTCATGAAGCACTTACAGGAATACCATGCATCTTCTTATTTCTTCTTGAGCTGCGATGTCAAATGCTTTGAGATTATCATGTCTCATAGTCTGTCAACGTGGATGAAGCACAAGGACATTTTCTCATTTGTGCACTACTGCTGAATCAATGAAGAGGTAATAATAACATCAAGGTAGCGCTACTCAAATAACAGTGCGTGGATCAGTATTCTGACCAAACATCAATCCACCAGACTTTCTCCCCCAAAAAACAAAACACTCACTTACAATTATGTGTATGAGCTTTTTAAGCCAAATAAAATAAAGCACAGCTGAATGTGATTCTTCATGTTGAGATGGAAACCCCAAATCCACAAGCAACTGATTCTATATGAATCAAATTTGTGAAACTCCTTTGGAAAACGTCCATTGTAAATTCAGCACATCTGCTTGGAAAAGGCAAAAATCCAGCTGAAAAAGAGGCTGCTCTCCATCCTGTGGCCCTCGTCACACTGCCAGTGCTCTCCATGCGGCTAAGAAATGTGCAATCAAATAATTGATTCATTCAGTCACAGGTCAAACTTAGCATCAGCCGCCACGGATGGGCATGCCCTATTTGGAAAACCAGCATGGATCCTAATGATGGACACATCACTCATTCTCTGCCCCTTCTCTCTCTTTCAGTGGCAGATTTATGCATCGTTCTTCGACACCAAACTCTATGGAATTTTCACACGTTTGCCACACAAAAGTCCCCATTAATCCAAAAATGGTGTGCTCAGAAGGGCTAAATCTGGGTTGCTCGGTTGACAATGGTGGAAACAGACAATACACATTTACATTTCAATTTACATTCCGTTTCTAAATCTAAATAGGGTTATGCAAGCTTGTTCCAGTGTCTATGTGTTGGGTATGTGCATAACAAGTAAGCAGTATTTCATCCAAGAGCCAATAGGAATCAATCACTTGCAATTCCTGTGGGAAAGTAAGAGCCGTATCCGAAAGCCATAAAATATTGGCCTGCTAATTTTCTTATCCAACAACAGTATACATGTTAGGTTGCCTAGAGGTTCACTAATGGGTACCATAACGTCCTACATCCCAATGAATATCCTTTTACCCGGTCCATAATGCTGCTTTCTGCTAGGATCTGACAATAAACCTGCAAGAATCTCTGACGAGAATCCTAAAATACTTTTTTCATGTGGCTCACTCAGGGATCTCGTACTCCAGCCATAAGAACCCATTAAGATCAATGTTATAATCAGAAGGGAAAAAAGACCCCCCAAAAGTTGATTTTTATTAGCTCTTCAGAGCTGCCAACATGACACTTATGCTGGCTTGTGTAGCATATTCAAAAGACATTACCATTGAACTATGCACAAGGATGTGATTGGGTGCAAATCAACCCGGCAGAGTAGGTAAGGCTCCACACAGGCGTGCTCTCTTTCCACATTCCACACTGACAAAGTACACAGCAGTGCGCTAGTGAATGACTGCAGCTTCCAAAGAATTAACACACCCAGCAGCTACATTCATCAGAGAGCCAGTGAGGCATCAGAGAGAATGATGGATAGAAAATTATTACGGGCCTGCCACCCGATATGCTTACTGCCATTTGTAACTAACGCTGCCACTGACACCATTTTTTCATTATTAAACATCCACATTAAGTCAACATTGGTCACTGTCATTTTGCGGTTGACACTCCTGCAAGGCGGGGAGAAGGGGAGGAATGATGGGAGGGCGGGAGGAAAATAGCCCTGAACTATGTGTTCCATGAGGCTTGTGTAATAAAACAGGCTTCTGCTTACAGGGCTGGAATACATATTGTTACAAATAGCTCTTTAGTGGGAGTGGGGGTGGAGGTGGATTTGCACACACACCTTCAAGTAGGAGACCTACTTAAAATAAATAAAAACATAGATTGATAGAACAGAGTATTACTGATCTCTGGGTCTGCCTGCCGGGTCCCTGCTGAAGGAAAGATCTTCTGTTATTGTCCTTTCTTTAAATAGTAGACTGGATTACAAAAAGCTGAAAACCTTCCTGAACTGCAAATGCAACTGTTTTTTTTGTTTTTAAATTAAAAACACTTTTTAAGGTTTTAAAGACTTTTACTGCTATGATCATTCTGAGTCATTCAGATGCAAACATGGCAAAATTGCCACTAGAAAATCACACATCCAGTTGAGCAGCAATTTGGCATCTATAGTTACCACAAACAAAAATCAGACACGGAAAGCGATTACCCCCTTATCAATCGTACTAGTCAATCAATCGTACTAGTCATCTCAGCAGCATGAGCCTCCAGATGCAGGCTGACATGCCCCACAGGACCCATTCGGCTAATCACCTGCATCTATTCAGTTGTGGGGGTTAAAGGTACATGGTTAATAATCCTGCTACCAGAATCCCAATACCAAACAGTGGCAAAACAAATATGCAAGTCTGTAATGTGTTCATGCATGCAAACAAAGACTTGCACAAACGGCTACTCCATGGAGTGGAGTGTCCCAGCGCTAAAGAAAAGGAGAGAAGAAGACCATGAAAAAGACGGACCCAGTTTACTCTTAGTCATACACAATTCACACTATTGATGGAACAGCCAGGTCTTAAGTTGGCGTCTTAAGCTCAGGAGCTCAGATTCGTGTCTCAAGGATAGAGGCAGCGAGTTCCATAGTTTACTCACTACCACCTGAAAGGAGCGGCCACCCTTTCTGGCCAGACAAAATTTTGGCACCAACAGCAAATGTTGGGTTGATGACCTCAAGGTCCTGGCTGGAATATAGGGCATAACTCTTTTTCTAATATACTGAGCCCCGCTGTTATGAAGAGCTTTAAAGGCCAACACAAGAGACTTGAAATAAACTCTGCTTTTTATTGGCAACCAAAGTAGTGATTTCAGAAGGCTAGTCATGTGTGTTCTCAGCCCAACAATGGAGATTGCTCTAGCGGCTGAATTTTAAACAACCTGAAGATGGCTCAGTAAATACTTGGGAATACCCAAGTAAAGCACATTAGCATAGTCCAGCCTTTATATTATTAAGGCTTGAACCACTGTCTTTCTATGAGACAGTGACAGTAGTGGGAGGAAATTCCTCATCATTTTTAAAAGCCCAAAGCACATACTAGCCACTGATTGAACCTGCATCTTCATAGAAAGATCTGAGTCCAGCATAACTACAAGATTTTTAACAGCCGTAACAGCACAGGAAGGGGCCGGCTGATCCTTGGGCCACCACTTCCGCCATTCATCATCCGGAGTATGTCAGAAGAAAATAATTTTGGTATTTGCGGAGTTGCATTATAGTTGATTCAGTCGGAACCAATCAAATACGGTATTCAAACACAGATGTATTTGAGTTTCGTTGAATGGCTCATCTTTTTCATAAGTAAACAAAAGTTGAGAATCACCTACGTAAGTAAGAACCTTGGCCCCTAGATTCTCTACTAAAGAAGCAAGAGGTGCCATATAAATATTAAAAAGAGTGGGGCTCAAAACTGAGCCCTGAGGCACTCCAACATTCAGCGTAGGGATATCGGCTGAGAAAGGTGGCGACTAGACAGATTGCTGACGGTCTTCCAAAAAGGAAGAGAACCATATTAGAACCATGCCCCCGAAGCCGCATTCCTTAAGCCTCTGAAGAAGGCGTCCGTGGGGCACGGTATCAAAGGCTGCAGAGAGGTCTAGCAGTATTAAAACTAGATGTGATGCTTTCCAAAACCTCAAGTAAGGCTGTTTCAATTCTGTTGTTGACCCTGAAACCCGACTGGCTAGGATGAAGGCCATTAGTGGCCTCAATAAAGTTCGTAGTAACCTTATTTACATTCTTCTCCAAAGTTTTGGCAAAAAAAGGGAGCAATGTAATGGGCCTATAGTTACTAACTACAGTAGGATCCGCTGAAGGTTTCTTCAGAAGGGGAGGGATTTTTCCCACAAGGAGAGATTCAGAACTTTATTTACAGAAGGGTTTAAAACTTCAGAAACAGCTGCTATTATTTTTGCTGGACAAGGATCCATAGGGGATCCAGTGTCTTCATAATGGTGAGTGAAGTATCTAAAGACACAGGAGGAAACTCCAGCAATAGTCCTTCCCTGGAATCTTTAATCAGGAGGAAACCATCATTCTGATTCAAGGAAACAAGCATATCAAAGGTATCTTGAATGGCCTTAATCTAGTCATAGAAAAATTTGGCAATCTGATTGGTTCATTCACGGGTCGGAACAAAAGGACTATGAGTAACTATTGGAGAGGCAAAGTTCTTTACAATCTTAAAAAGTTCCCTGCTACTATTTCTAGCCAGATCAATTTTTGTGGCCAAGTATCTTTTTTTCTCATCACATACCTTTAAATAGTGTGCTTTAAGTGCCTATTTATACACATGTTTGCTCTCCGGGTCAAAGCTTTTTCTCCATAAACGTTCCAGAGATTTACAAGCACTCTTACTTTTTTCAGTGCTTCTGTGAACCTAGGAGCAGAGGTGTTTTCCCTAGAGGCCCTATGTGTCTTTGGAGGAGCAAGATGCAATGCCCAGTTCTGTAACCAACCTTCAAGAGCGAATGTTGCATCTTCAAGAGACCCTTCTCCAGGGATAGGGTGAAGGTCTAATATATCAGCCAAGCATTCAGGTGTGATGAGTTTAAAATATCTAAACTCCTTTATTTTCTTCACACCATTAGATTGAGTCCTGATCAACTATTTTTTCATCAGGAACGTAAGCATAAAATGGTCTGACCATATAATACGAAAGAGGTTGTCCAGAGCAATATGGAACGTGGAGAAGATCTGGTCCAGAATATGGCCTTTTTCATGGGTCGGAGATATTACATTCAGTGTCAGACTAAAGATGTCCAGACATTCACATAGCTTCTTAGACTCAGGGTCTTCCTTCTGGTCAAAATGCAGATTAAAATCTCCTAGTAGCAAACATTGGCTAAATCTAGTCACAATAGGTTCTATGGCATAGCTGATGGACTCCAGAAAGCGGCTCGACGGTCCTGGTGGTCTATAAATAATTACCCCAGCGATTGACTGGTGGGCGAAGACTGAAAGTAGAAAGCCTAAGCCTTCTGCTCCTTCAAGGCCAGTAATAGGTATGGCTGAACATGGGAGGGAGTTCTTAAATATAATTGCTACTCCTCCTCCTCTATTGCCTGATCTATCTTTCCTGATTATCCTATATTCTGGAGGTATAGAGTTAGCCAGAGTGGGGTTAGATCCCTCATGTAACCAGGTCTCGGTAATGGACAAGATGTCCGGCTTGGCTTCTGAGAGTAAGTCATAGATTTGGGATTCATGTTTCTTCACAGATCTAGCATTAATAAGAATTGCTTTCAAATTTTTTCCGGTCATGTCCATCAGTGGGGCTTGTAAAATAGGACTGTGGACATTTTCAACTAAAACCCTTTCCTTTATCCCACTGCAGCCTGCCAACCAGTTGCAAGTATTACATAGCAAATGGTCGGAGTCAGCTGGTAGGTTCATAGATAAATGACATTTACTTTAGCTACTAATCTTCATGAGGCTGTCTCCACTATAAATGAGCCTTGACATGTTCTTACCGCGATGCCCTCCAGGCAAATGGACAGCATCTCCTGCACCTGGCACCTTCGGGACGCTGACGGGCGCAGACGGGCTTGCCTTTGGCACGCCAGCGGCGCACCCGCTGCGCGTGTCTGCTGCGCGCTAGCGCAGCGTCCCTTTTTATTCCCTCCAGAGCGACTAGACCGCTCCGCAGAAGGAAAAATGGCGGCTCAGAAGTGCAATCAAAACAGTCTGCACCCCGGTTCGAGTCCCGCTTACTGAGCATTTCCACACCACCCCCAAGTCAATTCCCACAAACAAAGCAGTAATATACAAATTTAAAAGAATGATTTCAGTAAAAGATTAGGAGGATATTTTAAAAAGATGTGCAAATCAGGCCGAGTGCAAACGAGCAAGTGAGCAAATAGGAGCAGGAGAAAAGCGTCTGCTCTCGTCAGGGGTCGAGCGCGCTGGCGCAGCGTCCCTTTTATTCCCTCCAGAGCGACTAGACCGCTCCGCAGGGGCAAAAATGGTGGCTCGGCAGTACAATTAAAGCAGTCTGCACCCCGGTTTGAGTCCCGCCTACTGAGCGTTTCCACACCCCTCCCAAGTCAATTCCCACAAACAAAGCAGTAATATACAAAGTTAAAACAATTATTTCAGTAAAAGACTGGGAGGATATTTTAAAAAGATGTGCAAATCAGGCAGAGTGCAAACGAGCTTGTGAGCAAATAGGAGGAGGAGAAAAGTGTCCGCTCTCGTCAGTAGTCCATTAACACATTAAAGCCATACCTATTGAAATTGCTAATGCTGGAAAAATTAGCAAAAAGTAAGTGTGTACTGTGTGCAATATATATAGGAGTTATAGGATTGACTGACAGTGTGATCACTGAATGCACTTTTCAGATGTAAAATAGTCCCTAGGCCATTACAAAGGAAGACACTTCTCAAAGGTGGAATCATACACTTAACAACTAATAGTATGAGGTGAGGGGGAAATGCTCTCCTTTCGTGTAGCCAAAGCCCACTCTAGATGTATTTTGAAGCATCGGTAACAGTAGGTCTAAAAGACTGCTGCGCTGTTAACCCAGGACTAAGAACATGAGGCCATGACAATTCCTTCACAAGGCAACACCTCCAAATAACTGCTTGGTTATGTTGACTTGATTTGAAGATGTCAGAAACTAGTTCTGTGCACAAGATGCTTCAAGAACACCAATTAATGAGAAAGCAAATGTGTCTTGGAATGCTGATAGCTGTAATTATTCATTGCCTGAATATTGATGACCTGTACTTTTTAATAGTAAATTGTTTTTTTATCTAGTTCTTCACACCGCACCTCTGTTTTTTCTAAGCATTGTAAATAACAGATGCTACTTTTACCCAATATAATGGTGCTCAATTTACCAGCCTAGGAAAAGTGGAAGGCTGAGATGTACTTGCCAAGATTGAAACTAGTGTCCTGCAAATCCCTCTATGTCTAGGCCTTTGACTCACTGATCCATCCTCAATCAATATCAATATAAGGTTTTGTACTTTTAAGTCCTTTGTCGTGACTACCATTTATTTGATTTCTACTTTCCAGACCCAACAATATCACCTGCTACGTTTTCAAATGTCAGTAGCAGAACAGATGACTAGTCCCATTACTGTACTGTCACTACATGCAGTAACCAGGCGTAGGATATTGCCTTGGGCGCACTTTCACAATTCTCACTGTGTTTTAGCCATATAAAGGCATCTTAACATGTTCTATAAAAATGTATTTATTAGGCCTACTGCGTCTAGACTCACTGGGTCTTCATGTTTAGTTTTTAATATCTTGTTCATAAACTGGAAACGGTAGCCACCCTACCTATCGATTTATGAAAATGTGGAAGAAACATAAGAGCTACAGTCAGAAACAGGGAAGGGCCGTAGAAAGACTCAATGGTGGTAGTCTGGTCAGTGCTACAACATTCCAGAGTTGTCCCTCAAAGCGTGTATACGTTTTGAGAGCATTTAACTGAGTTGCAGCAGAGTGAGTTAGATCTGGTTGCTTGGTAAGTGATTGATACATAATTATGGGAAGATATATGGAATCGATCCATGCAGGCAAACTCAGAAGCATACACTGACCATCGGACTTACGTCCACCAATCCAGCCTTTTATTGTGACAATGCAAAACACTAGCCACGCAAATGTGTGGATGTAAGGGCAATGCAACTAGAGCATTCAAAAGCAAAAAGTCAGAGCCTCACAAGCAACACAAATGACAGAAAAGACCACTCGAGCACTACTTGAGGATCATCGGGAAAAAAGTGAGTGCAGAGACCAATGAGAAAGAGAAGCTGAAAAGCAAACACAAATTCCAAGCCCTCCTTGTCTCCCAGACTCAGCCTGCAAGCACAAATTTCAAGCCCTCCTTGTCTCCCAGACTCAGCCTGCAAGCACAAATTTCAAGCCCTCCTTGTCCCAGACTCAGCCTGCAACTATGAAAAGTGGTGATAAATGCTCGTTGTGGAGTGGGAGGTGATGGGCAAAGGGGAAGCCAGACAATAGCAAAGTAACCAAATGAAGTGAATGCAGATGGTTCCACTCCAGCTACCTAATCCAAAGCCGGGCAGAGTTACCACAGGCCAGCACAAAGTCATGTGTTAGAGCAACAGCTGATCTGCATTAAATAAGATTAACTCGCAGTGCCATGGTGGAAGGCCTGGGATTATTTTAATGTACTTCCATTGCCGCACTAGCCGTCAGCACAATTACTGCCCTTCTTTGTGAATGACTGATCTGTAACCACAGCGAAGCAGCATGCGGCTCTGAGGTCTGGGCGCTTCACGAAGATGAATTTCCATACCATCAAAATGCTTTTAATGGGCTTCCCGATTCAACCACAAGGTCTGCGTCGCAAGAATAGAGAAGTCAGGATGAAGGCTTCAGTCCAAAATGATTTGGTCGGTTGTCACTTGACAATTCCCAGTTACACAGGGGAGCAATGGGGGAGGGGAGTTCAGAGCAGACGTAGGTGGAGCTGTCTCTGCGTTGCGGGATCTTTACAATAAAACGAGCCCCGATGTATCTGAATGTAACCATCCACCTCTGAAGTCAATGTGCCTCACAAATAACAGCAATTTAGCTATGCTTGCAAGGAATGGCTTGAGTCACTTCGCATTAGCATCCGGCTGGGTGTTAAAGTCATTCCTACAAGCGGAGCATCGGATGGGAATTTATGCTCCCAACATCCTTTCAAGAATGCTTACATATTTGAATACAAATGCTGCTGAGCCGGTGATCCCACCTTCATGTGGCTGACTTGCTGATTCCCCTCTCAGCACAGTTCTAGCTGGGATACAAGGAGACACAGGCACCTTCCGTAGCAGCCGAAGCATGCGCCGCACTATGGGAGTGTATTATGTGTGAGCATAAGGGCAGATATGGGAACTTATCCGGCATCTTCATCCACTGACACATCAGTTATGGTACCATGAAAAGCACCACATGTAACACATGATCTCAGTGCACATATATTAGCTGGAGCTTCTTCCTGTACATGTGGATTTTGGGTTGAGCATCCGGGAATCGAGATTCTCACTTATGGTAACAAGGCCTACACAATTACAATGGCAGCATTTTGCTTGAAAAAGTTAAATATTTTTCTAAGAGATGATAAATTTGGCATGAACTACAATCTTTTTCACCTGCTTTGTATAATTCGCCTACAACTGACGGCAATTTTAGTCCTAATTGTGTTTCTACTACACGTTTGCAAGGCATGTACAATGGAAGAAAATGCAAACCTTGCATGAAAGTCGCTGACAGTAATAATAAGGGCATGACTTTTAAAGGTGCACCCATGATTTTCAGATTCCAGATTGCTCATATTTTACTCTACTCTTGCAAAGAGGATTGGTGAATACTGTCAGTATGGTGCAAAAGCTACATTTCACATTGTCACCCTTCATTTTGGAGGGATAAAGGCAGTTTTCCTGGTATTCCTAGGAGGACACCCATGCAAAAGTGACCGAATAACCCAGCCTAAATTTGATGGTTTAACTTCTCCCTTTCACGTAGATTCCCTCCCTGGAGATGCTTGCAATGTACTTGTGTTGAGGACCAGAATAGCAACCTCAAATTTAATGGGGACGTAATTGAAGTTAAATTTAAGTTCACAATAGCGTCTTTGTAAGGTTTGTTAAATGTTTTACCAGGTATAAATTTCATATATGCAAAATAATTAGGCAACGGAGTTCTCAAGAAAATGTTTAACTATCATAAATTTTGAAGAGTACTCCCGTTGATTCTTTATGAATGCCAAAGTCAGAAGTTGTACAAACCATGGAATTATTTTACAGAAGACAATTTTAGATTTTTTTATCCTGATTTTTTCTGAATTGAACCATCAAAGTGAAATCTCACCAGTACCAGCTACAGTATTCCCGATGCGCTCACCTAGAACAAATGTGAAATATAGCAACATTTCCTTCACCTGATTTCACACATTTCTACTGCTGCTGATCCAATGGAATCACAAATTGATAGAAATAGCTTTCTATGTGTTGCATGTCACTCACTGAATTGATTCTGACTGCATAGATACACAGTGTTATAGTTGGCCACATTAGAAGGATGATAACCCGTTTAGGAAATGGCAAGACTCAAACCGATGAACCTCAGTGTCCTGGGATGAGAGCCTGTGGCCAGACCACTGGATCTGTCTTACAAGGTGTACGAAGTCTGAGCATTCGTGGCCCTCTTTGGTCAAAGTACAATGTTTAACTGAGCACCGTATTCTAAATTTGATTTAAATACCATATTTTTCTCTGATGAAGCATAAGAACCAAAAACTAAATCTGCATGAGGTTTGATTACTTTTGATTATAAAAAAAGCCGACCCATCAATGGGGTTCAACGTTTCAAATAACATTCTGAAATATAACAGAGTTGTGCTCAGTGTGTTAAGCGTGCAAACTAAAAAATGGGCGTGCTACCCGGAAAATATTTTCTTTGACCGTTGGATGTTTGATGAGGGGAGGTGGGAGAAGGAGACTGAAGGAGTTGTAAGGAGAGAAGAAGGAAGAGTTCTCCAAAAACTTAGGATCTGTTGTCTAATGAAACAATCATGATCCTGGAGTAAAAACTTATCTGAATGAATGCTTGAAAGTGAACATTTTTACCCTCGATGACATGTTACCGGCATGCACATTTTCCTTGCCATTGCTCCTCAGGATTTGACGTAATACTAGTAGTACATGAGATCTTCTTCATCAGACCAGCTGTTTAGTCTCATGGCTGTCCAGTCTCTTCAATGCACGAGCCCAACCTCCTAACATTATCACCCTTTCATTCAGGTCTCAGAGCTTAGCAAAAACTAGGGAAATCTTATGCCAAGAGAACAATCTAGTGGTGTTTAACAGTCCCTCATGCAAATCTCTGCTCGGTCAGGTTACTGGATAAGTGGTTCACTGCTATGAGGTGCACCTTTAGTGGTTTAGCCCAGGATACGATTTGTGAGGTGTTCACCAGGCTCTTTCAACTGAGTTCTTCAAGAGCCTTGATGGCTATCCCCATGCTAGAAGTATTTCAGTGAGGCAGGTGGTACGCTCAAAAGAGTCTTATTTGGAACTTCTCCGGAACTGCCCATACGGTAGGCTCTGTCGGAGAATTTTTTCGGATGAAAACTCTCATATCATACAGCTCTGTTTCGTATCACAGTGATGCAATTAATAGTTTTTCTTGATTCTTTAACCAAATGTCTAGGAAGTTGTTTTTTATTTGGTAGAAGCTCATGTTGAATTAGCTACCCATTGACTAATAAGGTTGTCCAATCACAACTAGAGTTTGACCCTTCTTTAACTAGTGCTTTCCTTCCCACATCATTTATGAACTTTGGGGACCCTAACTGAATCATTTTGTCCCTCTTGGGTTAGAAATGCTTATGGACTGGTACTTCATCACAGATTTTCATTCACATGTAAAACACTATTCAGCATTTACGCATAACAAGTTTACTGACCTCATGTATCTACCTGAAAAAAAATCTTGAAAATCAACTATACGTTTTATGAAAATGTCTTGGGGAAGTATTACAATGTAGGGTAATACAAAAATCATTGGACAACAGAACTCAGTTTTTGTTCTTGGGAGAGTACATTTTTTGTTACGTTTATGAACTGGTGTTTTGCCCCATATACATTAGCTCATACAGTGGTACATGGGCTGGACTTCTCCATCGTTGGCCATCTCCAGCAATGGAAACCGCCAACACCTAATCTGATTTACCTGTGATCAGTGATCCCTGGATCCACAGAGGAACCTGTGAGGCAGCATTAATAAAGATGCTAACTGATGTCGACCCATAGACTGCACAGGATGAGCCTGTGCGGCCATTTACCCTGCAACAAACCATTTACATAAATGAAGCAACAAACTACCATGTTCTGTGGAGCATGACGAGCAGTGTTGTCCTGAGGACAATCAGCAGAGTAAAGGAATTTGGTATATTTAGATTTTTTTTTTAAATAAAACAATTGGTGCAACTATTATTAGAGGCATGTGCGATGCAGCTTCACGTGATAATAGAAAATACTGCAAATGGACCTTAGGGCCATCCTGTGGAAAAGGGGTCTCAGAATCCCAAATCTGTCAACAAACAATACCAATGGGGGCCATGCGGCAGTGCTGTGCGGAATGTGTTTTTCTTTTGCATGCACAATATGTCGCTTTGTTAAAACCACCTTTTAGGCATCTGTGATATTGACTCTGTAGGGCAGCACATTTTCCCTCCACAAAGAGAGCCTCACTTAAGCGATTGTCCTATCAGACAATGAAACCGTCTTTGAATCCAAACTGTAGGTTTTACTAAGCTTGCACGTCCATTTATGCTAGCACAGAACACACATTGTCAATGACATAAATGTAACCAGAGCACTTGCTTCATATATGCTTACAGACATACTAGGCTTCAAGAATGCTCAAAAAGCACATCCATAGCTTTATTTGCGTAACGTATTTGGGATAGGTGGTGCTAGAAATCATGAGCTGTGCAGTTTATCCAGAGATATCTAGCATAATATGCCACTGATACACAGTGTGCAGTCCAGGAACATCACAGAGAAAATGTCATTATAATTGTCAAATATTCTGAAGCGGAGACTAAATTTCAGTAAAAGCTTATGTTTCTTAAGTAGCTTAAATATTTTCAAACCCACATTCGATTCTGGCAACCTGTGAAATCCCGTCTGTTTTCACTACCACCCAGACACTGTAAGAATCTGCCCAGTTGTAATGCTTTCTGGCAAGCCGCAACAAAGCCTTACCAGCCTGGAAAGCTGTCTTATGGAATTACCCTATTCTTTGCGACCATATCTCCTTGAACATGCAGGCTTTATGGGAGGACGCGAGAAGAGCCTGGGGGACAATCTGATCAGGGAAGCGGGGCTCATGGGAAAAACCAACCTTTTCTGTCCTGCAGTTATTCAAGCCCAGGCTGTTCACCATTGACACCTTCCCATCCAGCACTTGCTGCTCCCTCCGAAGATGCTCTTTCATCTGTCGCGCCTCCTGAATAGCCTTGGTGACAGCCTCGTGGTCATTTAAATAGCCAGACGACGTGATGGAGGAGAGGATATCTGAAAGGGAAAGATGGAAAGGTTTCAAGTCAGTCTAACATTTCAGAATGGTTTCTCCCAAGGCATTTCTTACCTATTCACAGGCTCTCAAATGATGCTTGGAAAAACAAAACATTTACATCCTTGAATACATCTGGTCAAAGACTGAAGCATCATTTCAATGTTGATTACCAGGCCGCCATCATAGGGGACAATGACATTATGGCTGATTTAGCTAATTACCTCTTTACTTCCCATTGCTCGAGACAATGTTTTGTGATGGCGGCTGATGGTTGTATTCTACGGTTTGCTGTGTTATCTTTGATTACAAATTAAATATAGTTCGCTGTAGCATTTACTCTCTGTTCCAGTACCATGCACGAGTGATCTAGTGCCAAGAAGCCATGAGTTGTCAAATGTGGCACTCGCACAAGAAGCTTTAACCTAACATACCCTAGCGCAGTGTGATGCACATAGTGTGGCACATTAAAGTTACCTTGGTGTTCTTGGGATTATTGTGGCTTCTGTGATATCCCAACACTGAGAGAAGCCACTGGAAACAAAAGTAGTGGCTGTCTGAACATAAGATATAATTACTGGAACCGTGCTGTCTGGATCAAGTTCTTTGGTGGCTTACAAGCAGAATTCACTGTACTTATCAAAATTGAGGCCGGTGGCAAAAAGCTTCCCTTAATGCATACAATGTGCACGTTTATAGGACCTCTCAACGTAACACGTTACAGACTGTCTTTGTAACCATAGCCACAGTATTAGGAGCACCACATTGTGAATGACAACTGCAGCTGTGCAAACACAGACACACAGCAGTAAGGTAGCATTCAGAAATGACAATGGTTTGTGCTGAGACCAAAGGTCCTTGGGTTTGTGAGTGAAAGTGGCGAGTTCACAAAAGCAGTCCCTGCAGTGATGTTTCATGCTTCTCCTAAGCGCGGTGTCAGAAGGAGCACTCTTCAGCAGAGGCCATCACTCGGTTTACAATATGGAGTCTATTAAAGTAAGAGACTTTCTCAGGGCCGCTAAGCCCTTCTGCATACTTTGTTTACAAGGTAAGTGAATCAACTATGCTTACAGAAGTCACCTATGCAAGCCCAAGGCAATGATCCTTTGCTGGGGTACACACTACCTAACCCCCTGCTCCTCCATGCTGACCTGTGACTTCCAAGCCTTATTAGATCTCAGATGGCCTTGTTTCAATGATCATTTATTACAAATGGCAATTCTGTTTCAAGGCGGCTCCAACGTGAAGCAATAGTCAGCACGAGTATCTTCAGTACATATAGAAACAGGCAAACTTTGGTACAGAGCAACCGAGGGTCTATCAGAGACTGAGCTTGGACTTCCATTCTGGGACTTTGCAACCAGTGCTCCAACCTGCCGGCACTTCGACACTTATTGCTGCCACCTTCACAGACCACTGCGCCAATAATTTTTCTTCCTCAGCATACGCATTGTGGAGCTAGTGCATGTAGCGCTCTTGCTTCTATTTTCTAGTGTCTGCACCACACAAATGCATGCTGCGATATTCACACCAAAGGCGTTTACCTAGATGCCACTGTTTTGTCACACCTGCACGATGCTTGCATATTCTGTTGCGCTGTGAAGAGCTCATAAAAATAAACAGAATATTTTTAAATTTATATTTTAAATTTAAAAAAATCTACCAAGAGCCTGTGTGTTCCAAACAGAAGGTATTGCTCCAGTTGCAGGTAAGGTGGCTTATGAAGTAGAGCGTAGCTGTCGCGAGTTGGTGTGACGTGCAGGACAGAAACTACAAAGCCACCAAGGCCAACGCATCCTACCATCCTTCTGTGGTCAGTGAAGTGACTACCATTGAACTAGGATCATTCACTATCCTCAGGTAGCTGGAGACAGCGCAATGTACGCTGACGAAGGAAACGTACAGGTATGCTAAGAGAGTTTATCTTGCATGTACTGAAGCCCACTTTTACTGGCTCAGACATCCGCTACAGCTTAGTAAAGCAACCACATGGGGCAGTAGAATACACAAGGTGCAACAGGCATGCGCGGACAGGAAATATGCTTTCAGGGTACCTAATGCACAAATATAACGGTCAATCTGAAGGAGCTGGGGGCTGCCACTCCTGTGCTGACCAAGCACACTGCACTTAAGCACCCAAAAAACAAAGTTGCTGCCAATACGCAACAAATCTCTGGAATAAAAGCACTGTGGGTATCATTCGGATAATGCTATGTGGTAAAGGCATCCCCATTTAAATGCATGAAATATCAATTTTGCATGAGCTGGCATGTTGCCATTGCATGGGCATCACCTAATACCAGCTGCTCGCTCTATAGCCGCTGGTGATGCATCCTTGCCCAGCGATAATGTTTGGGTAATACTCCAGGAAGAGGCAGGGGCTGGGTGACAGGAGATATCAGTACATGTATGGGGCGGTGGCAATTGACAATAGTCAAGCGTGAAAGCTCCATATCCAACTGGATCTACTGATAGACAGATGGCAGCAATACCACAGAGGATAGTTCATGGTACTGGTGTGGTAAACTCAGGGTGAAAGCACAGGCAGATCATGTGCACTGTGCTTTCATGAGACAGCGTGCCACACCTCAATGATTTATGAAATATTTTCAAAGTCACATTAATCTGCTAAGTAAGCATTACGGCGTATAAGGCCAAGGCTTGCTCGCTGGATACCTGTCACAAAGAGGAGAACCAATGACTGAAGTCTCCTGACCCATTGCCCAATACTCTATGCTATGGTTGGTGCCGGAGAAATGTGAATGACACCACAACAAACCAATAGATGAAGGAGGATGACTGATAATTGTATGTATATGTACATATATACAAATAAGCTTTTATTAACATCTAAAGGACTTGGCTACAGACAGAAAAAATCTGAGAGATGACGGGACGAGGCCAAATTATCCAGGAGCATCCTAGGTGGCTGATTATTAAAACTGGTTCATCACCTCCTTCATGATCAGTTTCTTTGTGCACCCAACTCTTTCCGATAATACCATATGCAGTTTATCTTCGGGCAGACTTATGCTAATTACAGACCTACTGAGCTGTTAAATGCATATTTTGTATACATCATTTTCATAGTAAACAGTGTTATTTATGGCTTTACAGCAACTGTGGAAACTCAGCACACATATGTACGATGAAAAATAAACTATACAATCTGCCTTTATATGGATGAACTTTGACCTTATTCTTTAACTACATTAATATTAGAGAAAATTAATTTTCCCCTTAGAACAATGAAGCAAAATGGAATTTTGCTAACATGGATTTTAAGCTCAATGGAGTGCGAGAATCGCAATTTACTAATAAAATAACGAGGAAGGGCAAAGCTGCTCTTCAACCTGTGGTAGAAGGGGTATGATCTGTACATGCCAGGGGTGTAACGCAGGAACCCTTCAGTAGGAGGGGCAACCCTTCAGGGGTCCCCCAGTCAGACCGAGGCTAATTAATATATTTGAGATTCAGGAAACTGGGGCCCCTCTATGCATTACGGGGCGGGGGGCGTCATTTTATGTTGCACCACCGTAAAGCTGCTGAAGGACAGCGTTCTCTCTTTCCCCATAGGATAACTTCCAGTTGTCATCATGCAGGGCGGCGGCCATGTTGAAGGTGGCCTGGCCTTGCAGACATCCAGCGTCATTTCAAGTACCGCATGTACGGGGACGGTGAGAGGTCGAGCGATCACGTGCTTGTTTGGCAGCAACACCGATAGGATTAGAGTTATTAAGCGCACCGGCTAAATATGCAATTTAGTGATGACGGAGCTAGAAACGCTTCTTAAGAGCGCAGGAAGCCATCTGACAGTTTCTGAAAAACGACCTCGCGCCTGTTGAACTAGCGGAAAATTTAGGCGCTACTGAATGAAGTTTGGCTTCGTATGCGCTGCAAGGTGTGTCGATGCTGCCGAATAAGAAAGAGTGCACGAGAGGACAGAGAAGTGACTCCAAAGCACACAAAACAGACCAGAACCGCGCCTTCGACGTGGGACCCGCGGATCAATAGAAACAGCTCGTTCGGTGACGAGCGGCAGATGGAAGGATTGTGGACAGACGGCGGGCGCTAATCGCACACAAAATGACCGGCTTGCCTCAACATGTTCACTGGATTCCAGCAAACTTTGCACCCTAATCCATTTTTAGAACAAAAAACATCTGGGGCATAAATCCTCTAATCTGCCAAAACACGCTATTAAATCCGATGATTTGTTGAAAAACACAAAGATTAAAGAATGAACATAGAAAATGGCTAACTGCCGTGTTGGGAAAGTGTTATTAATACCCTTTTTGTCTCAATTATGAATGTTCCGTTTCTAAAGAGCCTTGCCTAATCATGTCAGATTGCACACCCCTCGTCTATCCTTAGATTCCGCATCTAACATTTGCCAAGATCACACAATGCAAAGCATTGGCTTCCTGCTAAATACTGAGCTGTGAGGAGAACTGGGCAGGTGTGTTATATTGACTTTTCACTACTGCAAACTCAGGGCATAAACATTTGGCCCTGTTTTGAGGCTTGTGAAATAAGGAATGTCGGAAACACTTTGTTGGCCCATTCGATATAACCCAGGCAAAATGTATGAATAGATTTTACAACATTTACTGAACATGGCTAACATGTTTGATGATAGTCTATTTGTATGTCTGTTTAACGCTAACAGCCTCTAGTCAGGTTCAATATTTTTTTCTTGTATATATATACGAGGAAAACGAGTTTGCAGTTCCGGGTTATCTCTATGTAATAAAACTATTAAAGTGATACATTGGTATTCTGCAGGTTTTCTTTTTGCAAACAGCAGAAAAATATTAAATCAGTTTGTGCACATTTACGCTGGCTCAAATACAGTATGTTGCATTTCCTATAACTAAGGCAGTTCATAAAATTAATGCAAATGAATTTGTCCTGTTTTTTGCACCAATGGAAACTTTTGGCAACATAGCCCACCATGATCACAGCAGTAGAACTAAATCGGTCAAGTATTTCCGCCAGAGTTCCAATCCATAAAGTGCTTGAAAGTAGTGGGAACTGGATGCCCAGAGTTTGCAAAAAAAAATTAATGTGAGTTTCTAGTCACAAGACTTATAAATAAAAATAATAGGTATCAATTTGCGGTGTTTTTTTAGGGACCCCATTTTCTTACGTGTGCCAGTTTCAAGAAAAGGGAAACCATGAATGCTAGGCAGCTGTCCTGTTTCCCTAGATTGCTGTATACTTGAGCCTAGCCAGCTTCTATGCACTCATAATTTTGAGGAACATACAGGACCTGAGGCAGAAGGAAATGAACAAAGGAATTTTGTTCAGTTTCCCCCAGTTTGGTCAAGTAGGGAAGTTAGAGTTTAGGATATCTGTATTCGTATCGCACACTATCACTTGCTACGATATTCTGACACCGAGCAGGTGTGTGCGCCTATCCCTGGGGTGTGTGTGCCTAGCCCTGGAGGGTGTGAGTCTAGCCCTAAAGGTGAACTCACGCCCCCTCAATTCCATTCTGTAGTTTTCACCACTCGTGATTGCAAGTGATTCAAGTAGCTACGTCCATCACTCCAATAAAGCATTGCAGCCTAATGACCAGGGCTATAACTGTTGTCAAAGTGCTGGAACCCGAGTCAAATGGCCCAAACTCGAGGTATAGGCCAAACCCGCAGCCCAGGGTCTCCAACTGGGAAGAGGGCCTCTAAGCACTGGAGCAACTCAAAGCTGAAGGACTAACATGCAAGTAAACTACTCTACTCAATTAGGGTAGAATGTCCTAAAATAAGCACAGAGAAAACCAATATGAAAGACAGGAGAGCCGACACTAGAACCCAGGCCCCCTGGGTCGCTCTGTGCAGAGCCTTTCAGTCAAGGAATGCTTGCATGTTTTGTACTGTGACTTAAAGTATGCAGAGTTTCACACACATGAGAAGGTACCAAAGAGCAGTACTGTGGAGGAAACGCAATGCAACTGAAATGAACCATTTAGAATGAATAACCTCTGGACAGCATTTTAATACATTAATATCAGCTGGTGAATATTTATCAGGCCGGCAGTGTACCGAACAGAGATTTTTGAGTTCTGAACAGATGTTTGGGACTTGCAGCCTTGGCAGATAAGCCTCCTCTCCGGATTGGCTTGGAGCCGAAACTTACATGGAGAGGTACTGCCATATTTATAAACCCATCTACCTGCAGTCCTTTCCTCAACAAAAATATTTTGGTTTAACGCACTTTTCCTTACAACCACTACAATTTGAAATAAAGAAATGACTGCCAGCAGATAGTGGAAACATCAACTGATTGGGGAGTCTGCTCCTCAGGCAAAAGATATTGGGAAAAACATCCTTTTGGGGACTACTTCCCGCAGACCTTATTTTGTGTGAGCTGAAAGCTTCAGTCAGCCTTCACTTGGGTTTTCCCAAGTATCGCTATCTCTGAAAAGACTTGGCACCAGACAGCAATTAATAGCACATTCTCCGTATGTTTTTTGTTAGTTGCCAAAAAATTTGGCGTGAAGAAAAAGGCTTAATAGACGTGAGTAGAACTGAAATGATACCTCGGCG
Source organism: Lissotriton vulgaris (assembly GCF_964263255.1). Lineage (NCBI taxonomy): Eukaryota > Metazoa > Chordata > Amphibia > Caudata > Salamandridae > Lissotriton > Lissotriton vulgaris. The sequence continues at coordinate 2,038,177,307 of NC_141685.1, read as the reverse complement.
CAGTGCAGGACAAGGCTCATTATTTTCTGACAGAAATGAAGGAAAATAAAGGTAAAGGACCCACCATATGGCGTTCACTTACTGATGCACACGCGTCATTAACGTTGAGTTTAATTAATAGCCAGGTTTGGCAGACGACCACTTTGCATGGGAGCAGTGAGGGCCCACTGGACAGAGGACCACCACCTCCATGCATCTAGCCTCTTTTATACACAAAGGTCTCCTTGGCAGCCCATCTCCTGTTTGACTGACAGGTGGTAAGTTCAAATAGGCCTTTACAAGGTACATCAACATCACAGCGTTGCTGTCCTGGCAGACTTTATCGTACAGTAATAAGCAAAAACATGGTCTTTAGGTCTGGCTTCCTAAACCCACATTTGTTTTGAAAGTACTTTTATCTTCACACAACTAGGGTCACGATTGATTGAGAGAACGAGTACATTTTTCTCAAATCACCAGTAGCTTTCTCTCTTTAGAAGAGATGCTCATATTATTAGCATCTGTGTTTTTCATAGGGTGGAATGTGTTTTCAAGGGTTGGAAGGCATATCATTAAGTGCCTACTCTGGTTTCCCACGGCCTGTCTATTGCAGGCTGTAACCTGCTGTGGATAATAGCCGAGGCCTCACGTTCACTTTCTTCTTAAGGCAGCAGAGTTTGGTGTGGGCTTACCTTAAAGTAAGTGTGGGGTTCGAAGTCGCCATCAGCCCTGCTGAACACCAAACATGTGTAGTCTTGATTCCTCCTCCTGTACACTTCCTCTATTTTTAAGCTTCATCCTGCAGGTTCTTTTTTATTTCTGCTTTCATACAGAATCACTATTTTCTTATCTTTCCCTACCATCTTCTTTCTTTCTCCCTTTTCTTTCTTTGCCTCCCTTGCAGAGGGTCAAAGATTGATGAAGACAGATAAGTCGGGGCTCCAAAAAATGAGTGCAGGTGCCCACCACCAGAAAACACCTGCACAAATTAAGCACGGGAACTTTATGCATCCTCATAAACACACAAACAGTCTTCAGTCCAGTCCCATTTCAACAGCAGTGTGTTGTAAATGGAATTAAGTAAGTAGCAAGACACGTCTTCTGGTAGTTAGGTTGTATTTATTAAGTTACTAAGAATAAGTTAAGAAGTTAAGACACAGAGCAGTAGTTCCTAAGGAAGCTAAGAAGCAATGTAAGAATGTACAACACAGTGTGACGCCTTAGAGCTTCAGCAGTGTCCGTGAGTCAGAAGAATAGCGGCGAGGATAGCCTTTTATTTGATCCCAAGACTCCGTTCATCCTATAACAGCATCATATCTTAAAACAATCTGCGGCTTCTTTCAATGGGATATACTGAATTATTTAATTGAAGCTGCAGATGACTAGGGAACAGATGCGTAAAGGTTTATAACCCTCATTCTTTCCTAGATTCCATGACTTCCCCACCACATCATGGGTTTTTGGAAGTTCGGTTTAGAGAGAAGACGCATGAGGTATTCTACAGAGTACACTCTTACCCAGTGACACAGACATGGCGAATTAACATGAGGCACAAGTTATGATCGATTTTTTTGTATTTTTAGGAGGGAAAAAACGTGAGGCTGGAAGGCGATATACTTTTTTTTATAGACATGGTCTTTACTGCTGAATGGCTCCTTTTTTGGGATAGAACAAAACGATGCAACTTGAAAACAAATCAACAATTCAGGTGTATGAAAATGCGAAAGGTACCTTAATTCCATCATTCATAAGCTGTAAATGGACACGAGTACACTCTCAAAATAAAAAAACTAGAAAAAAGATTCAAGAAGTGGACTTTTGCAACATGTCTATTAATGCTACAAGTTCGCCTTATTAGAAGGTAAAACAATGATCATTAATACTTTTAATCCAGAAGTGGCAGAGTTAAGGATGTTTTTTGCTCCGACGATCTCACATTATTCACAGCGTGCAACAGAAGACCCTAGCCCTGACTCACAGGTGGCACAGGCCCACTTTTGACATGGGCCCTGGGACCCGTTTCGCCTGCACACTTTACAGCTTTAAATCGTCACTACCCGACTGACCAGGCTACCATGCTTGCAGTGCCCCATGCTGCACTCCTGCTGATAACACTGGACTCAAAACAGCCGCGATGAGTAGTGTGAATGCCTACTCAGTCTGATCTCCAGCACAGCTCAGCGTCCTGCTCCGCAACCTCAAAACGTCTCTTTCAATATTGAAAGCTGGCATTGACTCCATGCCATTTACAATACCTTAAGCCTGTTATCTCTTAGTCTACAGTCTTCCATGATTTATTAATGGCAGAACACATTAACTTTCTTATAACAGTGACCTTTACTGCTCTTGTCATCTAACAGTTGTTATCCAATGACATTATGTATCACTCATTACAGGTACAGCTTTTTAAATCTGCTTCTGGAAGGCAAAGCACGCAGGGATCACACTTGTGAAAATATTGGAACAGAGCAATGTATTACATACTGGAAATAAGGGAGTTGGGAAAAGAGTGTAAAACCTCAAAACAGGACATTCAAAAACATAGGAAAAGCAAAAGAAGTCATAAGATTACCTTTATGAATATGTTTCAGGTTAGTTAATTTGTTTTGCCAATTGTAACTTGGTCAGCCGTAATTGTCAAATAAACAATATGGTTAGGATTATTGCTAGATTCTGCACCAATCGAACAATATTGATAGCATTCATACTAGATTCTGTGCCAACCAATTAATATTGATAGAATCAGTGTTAATGTCTGCACCAATCGCCAATACTGTTTCTTAGGGTATTCCTGCTCCAATACAAACTACTTCTCAGGCAGATAAAGGATAAAACACAATTTGCACTGGTCCAGAAAACAAGGCATAAAGGCTCAACTATCTGAATAAGAAGAGCAGGGGCAGTAAAACGTTTTTCAGGTGGAATCATGGCAATCCACAGATTCCTCGAACACGGACAATAGAAAATCGCAACCAGCTATGCGGCAGGGCTGGGATCAGTGACACAATTAGAAGTGAGCGAAAAAAGCAAAAGGTGTAATTCCGCCCAAGTCAATTTCAACCTTCTGAGGAGTTGGACATCTTAATTTGGGTGCATGTCTAAAACCACATACAATTTTAAGGCTATTGACATTTGAGTGCTTATTCCAAACTACTTATGTTATATTAAATAAGCCAACATGGCCCCATTTTGTGGACGAAACAGGCAGAACCATTGGCCAATGGTTGCATGTCAAAGTTTTAAAATTGACCTTTGACTTTGTAATCATGCAGTAAATGTCATATATGAAATAGTGTCATCAACATACCTATTGAATTTACTCGTATTGAAGGGCTAGCCAATGTGGATGGTATATTAGACTTGTGATTACCACCACCACTGTTCATTCTCATCGCCGGCATGTGTGGAGAGGACGGCGATGCAGGGGACCTCCGTTCTGACGTCTTGGGTTTGGCTGAAAGGTTCAATGGTTGGGCGGATTCATCCTGGAATCAAGAGATCAATCAAACTGCTGTCAAGTTTTTGAATGGTGGTCCCTATCAATTCTAAACAAGCAAGGAGACAAACAACCTGTGTAGTCAGCTTGGTGAAGCGATGCAGGTAAAAGGTTTACCAATTTCACTCATGCAAAAACATTCTTTGAGGTCGATTATCTGTGTGTTTGCACAGTAATTTCAGATTAATTAACTAAGACAATATGTGCCTCCCATTTTTATGGTGCTAAAACCGTACCATACAGAGATGCCACGTCAATAGAACCACCAAAAGACTTATTAAGGCATACTACAAAATACCTTAAACGAAGTAAGCCAACAAATTATACTTTGTTCAAAGAGAAAACAATATGAAACTAACGTATAAAGACAAAAAAACAAAAAATAAACAATATAACAGTCTTTAGAAAACAACATAATCTTTGATTGATTCCGTCCTCAATGTTGGAAGTGTAGAGCCACTTCTGTGATACAGATGTCTCAGGGGCTGCGTCGGCGCTGGACATTCCAAAAGGGATGCTATCTGATTTGAACAGAGGCATGCTGCAAACATGTTATGGTATTTCAACTCTGTCCTGTGCATGTTACTATTCTGGAAAAAGCCTTGGGCGGAACCGTGACACAAAGGAAGTTCGAAGTGTATGCCATTCTGTTGGCGGGGCACGAAGCCACTTCCCATCCACAAAGTGGGAGTTTTGGGGAAATGTCAAAGTGAGTATCTAGGAGTCAGAGCAACTGTTCCACCAGGTGAGGGTCGGAGGGTGTCATGACCCCCGTCCAAAGGCAGACCGGTATTCCAGCTCAGCATCTGGTGAAGTATTGCCTGCCTTTTAGTGGAGTTTTACTCTAGGACGGTGTGAGCAGACAAAGCTAACACCACTCTTTTTGGTTTCCCACCAAAACCTCCTGAGAGAGAATACAAGCTGCCAGGAAACCCTGGCAGATGCCCAGGGCCCTGTGCGGAGCTGCTACGAGTGCAGCTGCATTCCAGAAATAGTGGAAGTCTGTGTGTGGCAGCGAAGAGCGACAGGGACATGGGGAATCATCCTTTGCCCGTCCAGATTTACCATGGCTCAAAGGTTCTTTAGCATGGCTCAATAAGTTCATCTGGTTATCACTTGGGTCGAGAAAAGTGGTGTCAAGCAGCAGAGAGATGAACTGCATTCCTACTTCAGCTTAGGGTGTGAACCCCTAGAGGGACGGGTCATTGGTTGCAACCATGCCACTTTTAGTGATGCTGCACTCTCTCAGCCTGAACTTGAAGCCCTTTGTGTTGAACAGATGTATTTATTCAATGTAAATGCATGCAGGAGGTCTACGAGCAGTGTACTAGTAGAGTCGGGACAGGGGTACATATACAGTATCCATGGAGTCTTAAAATGCAAACTTCTATCTTTATCCTGCTTACTCGGCATGCATAATTCTCAGGCAGAGGCGAATTGCATGAAAGTACTGCACTGACACATCACAAATCCATTTTTGTCCCTAGACTTGACACACACAGAGATCAGACATGGTCTCCAGCTGTACAGTTCATCAAAAATGATATTTCCATGCATTCACTGGCATGTCCCTAAAACATATAGGCAGGCCACGTTGGTATACATTCTCAAGCATTTTACAGGACAAGTCTCAGGGTCTTTGTTCCCTCAAGGACTCTACAGGCTGTATCACATAAGTGCTAATTCAAGACACTGTGCCATGGTGTTAGACTAGCTGGTGGCATATAATGTAGTAGATTTGTAGTGGTGGTATGTGACCTCCTTTACAGTGGTTAAACCTGGAGCTAAAATTATTGATCTTTTCTTGTGAACTTCCTAAAATGAATGTGCGGCTCTATCTCCCAGTGTCCTACTGTGAAAGTAAAGGCAGTCGGGCTCCCTTCCACCTTTCCCCAAATGCTTCTGACAGATGCAGAGTGCTTCCACAGCCAGGAGCTGCTGGCACACAGTGATCACGTATCTGTTGCATATATCATGTTAGTGTGCACTGTATATGAATTGCACAAACAATCTTTCCTGGCCTCTTACACATAGGGAACAAATATAATAGCAAATGAAGAACAGACAATACAAGTAGGAGGCGTATAGGCACTTTTTAGAACATCCTCCGAAAACTTTTAAAATAGTAATAACGCTCCTCCAGATAGTCTTGTCACACATTACCACCTCCACAAGTCTGCTTTCTTCATCCACTGGTAACAGCTGTTTGTACTGCCTACACCCCACGAAAGACCAAGAATAGTGCCAGCCACAAATGTTTTTTGGTTCCAGACCTAAAACTCTATAATCTATGCTTCCTTCCGACTCAATATGTCATCACTGAAGACAGACATTAGAAAATTCTGACCCCTCTTGATAATCCAACAATATTTGTACAAAAATACTACTGGCATCAAGGCAAGCGACAAAAACACCAAACCCCAGCCTCCACTTGGAAAGCAGTCAGCAGCGTGTCTGCTGTCAGGGCTGCTGCCAGAGTGTGTCAGCGCGAGCTGTCGGCAACGCTGCAGCATGTCACATGCCCACCTGCCACTGTAGCAGAGCATACACCCCTCCCATAAAGCCTCTCTGAAACAGAAGCACACACATGTAGATGTGGAAATCACAAAATGTATCCATTTTGACAAGTTTGATATTTAAATGTGAGACTCTGTTGATAAACCACTGTGAAAAACTGCTAATTTTAGAACGGTGATGGGTAGTAGAAAAATTAAAAAGCACTGACAGGAAATAAATTAGAGTTCTTATCAAGGATTATGTTTTCCACTGGGAATACTCCATTGATAAACACTCACCATTGCAAAATGCGGATAACAATCAATGGCAAAGCTAACAGGTCTTGGTTTGCACATGCCTCCTTAGCCCAAATAAAGCCAGTAATAGGACAAAATGTAGACCGCATAGAAGGCTCACTTGCCTTCCACACAGTCCTGTTTCTTTTTGGGTTTCAAATAAAGAGGGATCAGAGGCTGATCAGTACAAGCTCGGTCCCCGGCATCTAGCGAGAGGTGTATAATCCTCTTGGCTGAGCTAAGACATAATGAACAGTCTCAAGCCAATTGCTGAAAGTGGCAGGGTGAAGAAAGCCACTGGTTGAAAGGTGGGGACTCAAAGTCTACCTTCTTTACAGTGTATTCAAGAGCTCTCTATTAGCTGTGCAGTCAAAACCCAGACCTAACATGAGTTTTCAATCACTGACGGGCAACCAAACTTTAACAGGTTTGAGACAAAATACACTTTATATGTTTATATCCAGTAACAAAATACTATTATTTATATGTTTATTCATGTCTGACAAGAGACCAGAGATCTCTTGAGAAGGTAAACGCTCGTGTTGAGAAAGCTGCTGCTCCAATAGAAAATTTACTTGAGTGGCAGAAAGAGGCAGCACCCTCTGGCATGCCGCGTGGTGCCGTTTGTGCTTTTATATCTCGGGACAAGCTTCCGCAGCTAAAAATCAGTGCGAAGTACCGTACTCTGCCGCTCGCGGAACTCTGCAGAATTTCGCTGACTTTTTAGCTAACTCTGCGAGTTCCGCCCACCTCTAATAATTTGTCTTTTCTTGGCAAATAATTTAGACAGCCCTGCTGCATAATATGGCCCTCCATTGCTACATAATCCTAACGGCACTTACAATGATGAAGCTCCACAGGCTGGTTTGAGGGTTGCATTAATGCTGACTGAACCCATAATTTGAAGGGAAACATGAAATAGTGTTCATAGTTCATGTGTTTCCGTGAAATATAGGTTTCAGGACTAGTACATTTTTTACAAAGAAATCACCCAAACATGTAATTACACACACTCACAATCTATCCCACCCACCCCTCTCTTGTATTTTCCACATGTTTGCATTTTTTTTAATCAAATGTTATTGAATTTTTCATAAGACAGAGATCAGTTTGGCATGTCGATAAGCAGCCCCACATTCTCATCACAAGTATATTTGCACAATAGCTGTAAATAAAATAATAATACAGTTCACACTTCTCACCGTAAGCACACGCTGCTTAACATTGCTACATATATTTTTAGAAATGAGGTGCTGCTTCCTAGGGCTGCTATGCAGTATCCTTAGAGTACCTACTATGACTGCTTACAAAAAACTGCCCAGGTTTCAATCATAATGGAGACTTCTGTCAGCAATGGCCATAAATCAAGAGCTATATTGTCTTTTCTAAAATACAAAGATATATGGAAAAGAAATGCATCCCTGGTCATTTTCAGATGTGTTTTAGGCTTGGTAGAAGCATCAAACTAGTAGTTGTTTTGGTTCTGGACATCCTCCATAGACTGGTTGGCAGCGTCAGTTTGGGGACCCTGATTCTTCCACCTGACAGCAGCCTTTGACACCATCAATCACACCATCCTATTTTCTAGACATAGCGACGCTAGCCTTTCAGTCAATATACCTTGTTAGCTGATTTTTTATCTGACAGGTCGCCATCAAATAGCCATGTTTCTTCCTTTCTAAACCAAAACCCAAACCTCTCAATTGTGGTATCAAACAGTAGTGAATACTACCATCTCTTTTATTTAACATCTACATGTGTCCATTAGATTGGCTTCTAACTCAAACTGCATTCTGATGAGACCCAATGTATTCATTGGTTTTCCCAGGACACTTCTTCTGTGGGGACCATGGGAGTGTCGCAAAATTTTTATGAAATTGGATCCTTCGAAAACCAAGCTACCGATTGCTCTTTGTGGGGCATTCACTACTGATTACCCTTCCTCGTCTCGATGGACCCCTGGCCTACATGCTCTCTACTGGAGTGTATTGTGTGCGTTTAGCTGGATTTTGGGATTTCTCTTGGCCCTCAAGTAGCAAAAGTGATAAGCTCTTGCTTTTTTTTCAACTGATAACAATCGGTTACATTCTCCTGTGTATTGAAAAAAGAGTTTACATACCAAAATAAACGCGCTTGTTCAACGGTGTTTGGATTATGACAAAGCCATTTAAGTGGTAGCTCCTAGGAAAATTGTGAAACATGCCCAATTGACCCAAAATTTAGCTGCTTGTTTCATCTGTGGCAAACCTACCTAGAACAACTGTGCTGTTTGCTTATACAAAAATTAATTGTTTTTAAAGCGATGGCCATTGTCCACAGAGTGGTTCATCGAGTTTCTCCAGATTTCATTGCAGTCAAGTTTGGCTTACACACGTTCTTGCATGGTTTAAAATCCAGGTGTTAATACATGCTAGTAATTCCTAGAACAAAAAATCTTCGAGCTCTTTACCTTTGGCTCTCCAATCAGAATTTCTTTAATCCATTTTAGAAAAAAATAAAAAACATTTAATAATTACTTGCACTAGAGGGCTGCACCAAAAATGTGTTATCTCAGCACCATAAGACTTCAGTGTATAAGCACTTTACAAATAGCCTATAACATAACAGTAAATCCAATAGGATTCATAATTTGCTTTTACTGTAAGCGAGATTAAACCCTGAAAAAACTCCGGACATGATGCAATTTGACTAACTGTTGAACACAAACCATCCATTTAAGCTTTTATTCAATTGCTATAATGTAATTAAACTCACATTATGGTTGGAAAGAACAGAACCCTGGAGGTCAGGAAAAAGGCAGTTAGGGTTGAGACATCAAACACTCTTTGGACTTTCAACTCCAAAAAAACGTTCCCTATTACGGACCAGCAATGAAAGTGATTTCTGAAAGTATTATTTCAAGTTAGGGTTTACCACCATCATTTTTGGGTGAACCTACTTTACAAATGCCTTTAAACATTATAGACAATAAGGAATCCATAAAATGTGTTTTTATAGTGACATTAAGTCTTAATTGACGGTTTTGTCATTTTACCCGGTTCTTAGCGGATATGTGTACACATACTACCCCTTTCCATTCACTTTCAATGCATCCATGTGATAAGCTCATGTTTTCTGGATGAAACACTCCTCTCTCATTTGGTGAGGGCTATATCTGTTTTTGAAGTTGAGAAATAACATTCTTTACACTGCCTTTAATTAAGACACAGATGTACTAAAAGTGCGATGGATCTGTGCTGAGCATAGGAGTCCTCAACACAATGCTAGGAGCAAAGACTAGCCCTGAATTTTTGGGAAATATTTAAATGTTTCACAGAATAAAAAAATGCTCGTTAATGGACAACAAAGTTTACATTTTGAAACCGGAAATGTATGCTTTAAAAGCTCAGTGTCTTTTTAAGTTAACTTCAAAAGTGGACGTAATTTCATTAACGTTGCAGAAAATTATGGGAAAATAAAAGGACATGAAAAGGGTCTCCTTCGAACACTAGCTGATGAGCAGTTGTGGTATTAGGATTTTGAAAAAACAGCTTTTATCAGTGAAAAAGAGATCCTAGGGCAGTTTTTATTACTTGCTTGATTGTCACTGGACACTGCAGAACCATCTTCAGGCGCGCCCTCTTCTTCACACTCATGCAGTTATGGTGAACTAATTCTGAGGGTTTGACTTTCCATTATGAGTGTGAATATGAGTGTTTCACAAGATTTCGTGAAAGTGATGAGTACCAGGAAGGATTTAATTTGCATGGGTAGATTGTTCATACATTTGGGGCAGAACCTCATTCAAGAAACTATTTTCACTTCACGTTGATGCCGCATCCAGGGCTGGAGGATGGTTACTCTCACAACTCCGGAACAATGACTTACATTCTTCCAATGAGAAAAGATGGAATATGCCAACCAGTGATTCAACACATTAAAATTGTTTGGTGCTCTCACAGAGAGTCATCCATCTCCAGTGCCTAGCAACTGATGTGATAATAATGCGGAGGCTGGTAGATCGTGGGGGTCTGTTGGAATTGTGGTTGGCATATGGCGAGGGTAGTGCTCACGGCAGAACGTGTAAGGGGTAAATTCAGAATTAATAAAGATGCAAAGGCACAAGTGAAGTGGATGCTTAGCAATGGCAAACTCATGAAAAAGCCTTAGGGAAGGTACAGTCCAGGGTATTGCGGAAAACCTAACCATACAGGGAAAAGAGGCAACAAACAAGAACATAATTGTTGTATTTCTTACTGGTTCTTACGTTGCAAAGGAAGGGTGACGGTTATCTGAGATATTCAAAGGCAATCCAAGATTTCTAAAATAGCACACCTACTGGGAGCTGATTTGCCTAGCTTGGGTGGTTTGATTGCATGCTCATAAAATGAATATCATCAGACGGCTAATTGAAGTAGGCTTAAATGACCTACGAAAAGCACTGCCCAGTGTATTTTACTAAATAGCCCATTTGGTACCTCCAGGAAGACATTTGCCACAATTTGCTGCACTTTGCCAACTTCTTTGACCTTGACTTAAAAAGGAAAAAAGTATTTTGGAAAGAAAGTGTCTGTATTATAGCACACATTTTTACAAAGAATAACATCACTGCAAAAGTATGTTTACAGGTTTCATGCATGAAACAATAACTATTACACACTTTTTCTGTGGCTAGCATTACATACTACTGTCTATTCTGCAACCTCATTCAAGGATACTTTCGAAGTTCACGTTCTAATACCAAGTCCCGACAATCTTACGAGCAGGCAATCTTTATCATTCTGGATGAGAAGCCTGGAACCATATTATCACTTCTGAAGAGCGCACGCATTGGGGAGGTGCTGAACTCCCCAGTTAGAAAACCATATGCGAGATCCTGAAAATAACCCCCAAAGAATGAAAAGTGATCTGTTCCATCAATTCAGCTGCCTACCCAGTTTCTCAGCTCACCGTGTCGGCTTCTGGCAAGTTTCAATGGTAAAATGCAGTAAACATGAAGAAGTAGAGACAATTGTGGAATGCTGCATAAACGAATCATGCGGACGGTATTATCCTCTCAGATGAAATAATTGCATTACGCTGAACAGGGAAGCGCGCATGACGGGGTGGTGGGGTTGAATAATGTCCTTTTGCAGCTGCAGACACACACTCTAGAGCTTTAATTCCACATGAAGCCCATTGCCTATAAATGAGTTCCTGGATACAGGAAAATGTGGGTGGGAGTAGAAGTCCATAAGGTGCCCAACTGGAGGTGTGAGATTTAATTCTGCCACCAGAAGAGACGGCAGCTTAGCAGTCAGTGCGTGAATGGAAGAATGCATGTAGACAGGGCAAGCGTGGACTTCCACACGCACATGGAGAGCAGTGTTGAGTACACCGCACATGGGTTAAAAGGGGGATTTTAATGAGCTCGGTTAAGAGTGGGAAGCACATGGGCTGAAGCCAGGGGAAGCCACTGAATCACACTCGCTCATTTTTTACCAGTAATTAGAAACCAGTCATTAACAGGAGGGGGCTATCACCGCAAGCAGTAAGGAAACCCTCGATTGGATTATGTATGGAGAAAGAATTTACAGTAAAGCATATGCAAATGTCTGCAACAAAGAAATGTGAATCCTACCAAAATGGCAGTTTCAACGTGTGGTGGTTAGGACAAGCTTCTAGAACTCACCATATTCCACAGATAGAGACGTGATGAATTGAACTACTTTAGGGGCCCAGAACCAAGAAATGTCTCAATCTAGTGGACAATAAGGATTAGCAGGTATGATAGCAGTTTTATAGCTGTATGATGCCTGGCGAGGAAATAATTTGCTAACAAATTTAGCAAACATCTTTTGAAGGATGAACTTTATCCTCCGTAGGAGCCACAGTTTTCTGACCAAAGGGAGACTAGATTTTTTTAACACGCTGGGGGTATGAGTTCATTAAACAAGCATTGGCATAGCCAATAGGTCTTGGCATTAGGGTCTTAAAAGTGTCTAGCCATTCTGCAGAATATCAATGACATTACATTAGCCATTAAAGACATTAAAGTTTGTGTTAAATCATCTATGATATAAAGGCCCTATTACTACCAAGCATGAATTAAAGTCCTTTGATGGTGTATGGCACTGGTGCCCTGCCATTATCAAGTCATTAAAATCCCCAAACTGACTATCATACACAGTCTAAGGTAAAATATACTTTTCTATCAGTCATTAATGCCATTGTACAATTTTGGAATTTGCAATGAATGGCATGGGTATCCCTTCATTGAAGGGAACTACATTGTGTGCCATGTGCTCTTTGTGCAAGAGCAGAATGCTGTCACTTGCAGTGCAGTTAGCCAATGGTGGAGTGGGGTAACCCTTTGCTCCGGGCTGTAGTGGGCAGGAGAAAAATGTGAATGATACAACAGCAGACCAATGGATGAAGAGGGCTGATTGAAAAATCCTAAATTAAGTAGATTATACATACAATTGTATTAAGACCTCTGCAGCAAACACATTAACCCTCGGAGCCAACGTACCAGGATTAGATTTTGCAACCTCGAGAATATACACAGATCAATGCTGCAGGCACATTAGCTTACTAAAGAGTTTTAGAAGGAAAGGAACTGGTGTAACAGATGCACAACAGACTGCAGCTATGTGACGAGGATGCAATCACAAGGCCCGAAGGTGACACGGACACTCATCTCTGCCTTGGTGAGTTATCCTGTCGGCCTATCTTGTTAACAAGGGGCTTCAATACTAGCCTGTGTGAAGTGCACAGAAAAGATGACACTGGCCAGTCTGGGAAGGTACACATGTCACTGTTTCCCGAGAGCATCTCACGCCACGTGGCCATGTTTGTCCCAGTTATGTGACAGCAAAGAAGGAATAATGCAACAGTTAGGGGGTGAGTAATAAGCAGCCTGATACAGACTGCTGAGTGAGCAAAGGGCGGCAGTAAGGCCACCGGAGGATTCTGGGGCAGCTTTAATACAGACTAAAAGGGGGGCTTGTCAGAGGACTCTGGTTATGGCAGCAACCAATTATACGTTATCTTCTCTCCAAGACTTGAGAAGTAAGCCCCTTGTGACCAGGACCTATAGCTCTGTACCCAGTCTCCCCCTAGGGGCCTGGAACACTGTGCCCACAGAAAATGTACTACTTATCCCTTCTGAAAGGCACTTGATAGTGCTAAGACCTGAAAGGAGCAGCGTGTGCCTTGTGACCTAGAGCAGTGCACCTCAGAACTACAGCAGCCTGACAACCCAGTGACCTGGAAATCTGAGGCGTATTCCTTAAGGACCACTGGGGCCTTAAGTCTTCGCCTACAGTTCTAAAAACACACTTATGCAATCTCCCAAGACTTGACTCGCTCCACTAGGACAGTGTTTCAGATCTGTCCCTTTCTGTTGCAAATTGTTATCAACCCCAGACTACAGCACCAATAATGCACTAGGATAGAAAAAGATATCACAGGTGTAGAAATAAGCGTCAATTACATGGAGCGAGACAACCCTTATTGAGATTACAGTTGTTTGGCTGCAAAATCTTACTACCTAGGTTCCTTTTACACTAGCCTCAAAGACCCCCAGAATGCTCACTTAGCAGGTTTTACGCCGGAGTGATACCACAAGTGTGATCAAACAGCATATTTGACCAGCCAAGACTGTAAGAGTTTAACAGCCTGCGGTTCCTTTTAGCAACCAAAATACACAACCAAAAGCTTTGTATGCACCAACAGAGTGCAATAAAAATAAATACATACAAAAATAAGTATGATCTGGCCTTGTGTAATCTAATAGGCGCCTATGTGAAATGTTATGATGGTCATTTCTGCTGTTGAGGATACTGCATCCCACTGATGTCCTCAAATAGGAGGAAATGTCCCCAGCCAAAGTTTACCCACCACATTAATAGTAAACCTAAACCCATCCAACTGATAATGATAAAGGCTCACATATCATCATGTTTTCCAAATCTCCCAAGCCTGTCTACTAGATTGGGTCTGGCTGGAGCGGTTGTCAGGTAGAAGTCAGCAGCACAAAAAGCTTGATTCTGAAGATAAAAGAGTTAGTATGTGTTGTGTGTAAGTGCCTCTTCCCTTTACCTGGGGTAATGGACTGGGTGACCTCTTGATCTTTTTGTGTTGGTCCCACATGCTCGCAGTCCACTCACCCACTAAGTGATGTCCTTAAACCTGTGATGGCCCAATCGAAGAACACTAAAATCGCATATCCCCCAACGGGAGTGGCAATGTGAAAGTCCATGTATGCACACCCGAAGTATGTCATGGATGGTATGTTTTGCGCATGCACCCCTGGTGCTACCACAACGGTGGTATAAACAAATAGTCTGCTTTTTTAGGTCGAGCATGTGCAACGCATGCACTGCTCTGTGAAGCATGCTGTATTCAGGTAGGGATTTGAAGCTCCACCCATATTTTTCATTGGCTTGTGTCAAGTTCCTTTGTAAACTGTAGCTTTTCATTGGACAATAGGATCAGTAGTCCTTCCTTAGAACCACCTTGTGTCATCTTGTAACCTCCCATAAAGACTGGCCCTCTTTCATGTGTTGTTTCTCGGTAGGCTTATATTACAGCCTCCGAGCACTATTTACCTTAAATTGTTTTCACCTGCCGTCTGTTGCAAGCGAGACATGCTCTCTCCTAATGCATTTTTTTAATAGCGTAGCATGGCACACTAGAGTGACGGCCGCGCCTCTGGTTTATTTGTGGCGCCCTGAACATGGCTACATTTTTTTTTACTATTTATTCACTTTTTTGTTGTTGTTTACAAGCGACCCATGCTGCGCCTTCACATTAATAGAGGATGCACCCCTTTCTTTACACAAGCTGTGTCTAAAGAAAGGGGCACATCCACCATTAATGGGAAACCGCAGCATGGGCCACTTTTAAAAAAAAGAAAATTTGTCAACTTGACAAAAAAAAGATTTTTTTTGTAAAAGCGTCATATACCGTGCTTTCACTTTGATGATGGCCGTGCCACTTTCTTTAGACGTGGCTCATCTAAAGAAGGGGTACGACCTCTTTTAACATGAAAGCGCAACACAGGGAACTTGTAGATTATAAAAAAAAATTGCAATGCATTTGCGAGAATTTAAGCTATTGTCATTTATATTGCCAATAGTTTAAACTCTCGTAAATGCGAGACCTATTACATTGCAAATGCTTGTTTACAGAGTGCCGGAGGGCTTTTTTTCAAATTTTTCGCATTTACAGTGAGACCATACAGTCTTACATGGTTTAATTTAAAAGGCAAAAATAATTGGATAGAAGAGTGGTTCCTTG
Organism: Lissotriton vulgaris; assembly: GCF_964263255.1. Taxonomy (NCBI): domain Eukaryota; kingdom Metazoa; phylum Chordata; class Amphibia; order Caudata; family Salamandridae; genus Lissotriton; species Lissotriton vulgaris. The sequence goes on along the minus strand of NC_141685.1, from coordinate 2,038,161,779 downwards.
GCAGGGGTCCGTGGCAGGATGATGCAAGTCTGTTGTGATTTGTGCATTCTTTTAGGGTTAAACCAGGGGAATGGCATCTTATTCCAATCCCGCGTCCCATGAATGTTTTATGGCAACAAATGCTTCTGTTCTGGGGGAGTGTGCAGGAGGGAAAGGGAGTAGAGAAGGGAGCCTGGGGAGGTCAGCGAGTTCAAGGACACTTCCTTTTGGGAAAATACTGGAGCCGAGCCGCAGTGACAGTCACTCACCATGGAGGGCTGCGACTGGGAGTGCTAGCACCTGCGGGGACTGAGTAGGAGCAGACATGGACAGTGCAAGGGGAGGAGAGCGGTGTGGCTGAGTCCACCCGGTGTTTGCTGCCAAAGCAGCCTCACTCTCCCCTGCATGCCTCCCATACCTGCTACAAAATGAGCGCGTATTAGTAAGAACAGCTGCTGTCACAAGCAAGAGCGGTGCTCAGGGTGGAGCGGAAAGGGAAGCGGGGGATTGTGTTGGGAAAGCTAACAAGGCAAAAGAACAAAAGTAGTGCACCAAAACGAACACAAATGGCTAGAAAGGAACTGATCCATGTAACACAGTCAGTCTCCAGGGCCAGAACAAAACAGCCAAAAGGTGGGACAAATGTAAACTATAAACCAAACGAATTTCCAAAGGGAGACCAAGAAACCCATTACAGGCAATGGGCGTGCTAAAAGCCCACAGAGCAGATACAGCATGACTAGACTCGACCTAAAAATGATGCCAAGTTAACAATGTTTGTGGAAGCATAATGTGTAGTCATTGTAGCTGGATAGTGATGTCTTTGTTTATTCAGTTGGCTCTCCCTCTGTTTACATACAAATGGATAGACTTACAAACACAGCCACAGTATAGCTTCTGCTGGCCACTATGTTTATTCACTTGGCTTTGCAGTCGTGCTTACAAAACCTTCATTTATGTATTCTGCCTTTCACCAGAAATATTCCTGCCCTTGTCTGCGCAATATTGAATTACAACAACACAGGGGCCAACCTGGAATCAGGCTGCCGTTTCGTTGTTCCATCCATATGCTGTTCTTGCAAGAGGGATTATTTTTGCTATTTTACCTTTGTAACCAACATCGTATCATGAATCCCGCATACCACATACACTGAATACCCAACACACCGAAGACTCAGTCTTTTGGCATATTCATGCAGGTGTTGTGTGACCTGCTTGATACCTGTGCAGCGTCTATTGAGCGGGATTAATCTCAAATTTGGAGAAATGTCCCATCATACTCTAAATGCTCTTCAACCTAGTTACTAATAGTTGGGACACACTCTAAAGACATTTGTATTTAGTTTTTCAGTAGCACATATAACTCCAATACATGCGGCCAAACTAATTTATCTTGTGGTTTGTGCTATAGAAATATTTTCATGCACTCCAAAACCAAATGGTGAAATATGTGTTGAGAACATATGAAACCAAAGTACCAAGTCACAATTATAACAGTTGTTTTTAATGTTACACCCGGAAGTAAGGAGCAACTTCAGTAGTGCAGCAATGTTTATTTATTTATTTTGAAAGTTTTATATAGCGCGAACAAGATCTTTGCAGGGCCATAAAACAAGGTAGGAAAATGGACTCGCCTACACCCTGCAACTTAACTATGATGTAGAGCAGACCAATCACAAACTTATTCTTCTTCTAATTTGAACAGAATTTGTTCCATTTCAGTGCAGTTACAATATGAACCGGTGCAAATTAAAGACATTTAAAAGCCAGTGTAAAATAAATTTTAATATGGATCAAGAAACAGACAGAAATATTAAAACACTTGAGAGGAAAAAAATCACAACGATGTACTTGTATTAACAAAAGTGGCTTCAGGAAGTATTAATGACCACAACATGGCCTACCCTTAGTCTGGGATATCTTGGTGAGCTCACTGTATAGCTACAAGTTGGAACATTAGATCGCCATAACACCTTCCATTAGGTAAACCCAATAAATACTCTATTGAAAAGTGCTTGCTGAATTTCAATATGCAATGCTTATAAAATAATCAGTGGGTTTATTTAAGTCACATGATGAAAACAAAGAGACAATTTATCAGTTATCGAGTTATATTAATTTTCTCTCTTTGAGGTTTGCTGAAAAACATAGTGATTTGCCAGTTTTCAGTACTTTGATTCGTGTCTCAGTCCCATCACACCAAGAAACGTGCAGTAAAATAAAACAAATGTCTAAACTATCTAGAAATAGAAAGCAGGTACCTTCAGGATGAATAAGAAAACAAATGCCACTGATCAAGGTTTTGACACCTTTGCTAACTATGGATGACACTCATGCTGGGAGCACGCTGACACCACACATTAAGAAAAGGGATGCATTTTCAAAGAAAAGAGTCCAAAGCAAGTCATATCAAAACACTGTGGAAGTGAAGGGAGGACGCTTGTGAGTCGGGGTTGAAGAAAAACATGGACAAGAGAATAAAACAGGCACAGAACTGTGAGATCACAAATAATGTACTGAAATATGATGGTGACTTTCGTTTCTGAGAGTGTTCACTGAGTATTTAGATAAAAGGACTGGAAAAGAGGTGCGTTTCGGACTTTCTACTTGACTGTCAAGATTTTCCCATTAAATAATTTTAGAGGAGGCGTTTGCTACGCATTTTGAAAATGAGAAACGAGGAAATTGATCCTGCAAACCATGAAAATGAAGCTAACATATGAATTTTCTCATTTCTATCAATAATGTGTTTTTTGCATAACATTCATCCCAAATAAGGGATCACTTTAAAATGAAGATTGACACATGGATAATTTATACCCTATTGATTAGTAATTACCTTTCCGCCTAATAGGTTACCCTAAGCATCCGGGTGCAGCCTCCTTACATCACACTGACCTCTACGTTAAATGAAACTACTGACAGCCATGCATGCCCTGGTGTGGAAACTGTGCTCGCAGTTTTAGTCATGTCTATACCAGATGACTTGACAACAGAACCAGATTAGCACTACTTTTTACAAAGTGGTCCGAACAACAACCAAACACTCATTAACTGAGATCCTACCAGGGAGGGTCAAAGCAGACCAGTGTGCAGCTGCAAATTATCATTTGTCCTGTCCTACTACCTCAGGTTAGCACTATTTAATAACCCCATTTTCACACCAGTAACCTCCCAAAGCTACAAGGAAATCCATTTCACAAAACTATAATGTTGCAATTGTTGACATCAATGCAAACAAATGAAATGAACATAACCTGTAAAATGTCAGCCATGGGAAAGAGAATTAAAGATACATACATATTAAGAACCGTCTGCCATCTACGAATCATGGTGCAGTGCATGCTATAAATATTAATTAACTTTGGCATAGGTCTTTAAATTGCAGGTGGGCAATGCAGGAGTTTTGACCTATGTTATTTTACTGGAAATTGTTAATGTTCGGGTAATCTGGATATATCTACAGGAAAAGGTACACCAAAATATGACCATGATTTTCAAGTCTAAAAAGAATGCTGATGCGGATTAAACAGTAATGGGTTGTGTTACGTCAAGTTGCTGCCATGATGCCAGTAAATACTACATTTGGTAACGGAAGCTAAAGGTGGCAGCTGTACTACAAACAAAATGCAGCCCTCACTTTGGTTTGTCTGTTCCTTGTAAACATGCCACTGACGTGGACTTGGGAGTCAACTGCAGTACGGTTCAGTTCTTGGCACAGAAAAGCCAAAGGAGTCAGCAGTGTGACATGAAAATTGCAATTGGAGAGACCTTCGCCCCCCCTGGCTTTTCCAAAGGCCGTCAACAAAGCCCCGACTGTCCTCTTCTGTCAGAGATTAACCAGCGGCCATCTCATGATGCTTCATTGTCTTATGACCACAGATATATTTTAGTGGTAACTTCATATAAAGGCACTTGGACGTTATGTGAATTGATGCTTGTGTTCTGGAGGGACATGCTGTCTCAGACTGCGTGTGCAGCCCTTGCAAACTCTGACCATGGCAGTTTTAGGCAACCTACAGGCTTTCTTTCATCTGTCATGTCAGATATTATATGCGAGTTAGCTTGTGTTTCATTTTTCCAGGTTTGCACCAAATGCTCTTTTTTGCAAGTCGGTTTCATGCACACTGAAGAGGAAACTCTATACCCAAAAATATTTAATGTAGAAGGCAATAATCTTTTTTATATATATATTTGATATGTCTGTGCAATATACTTCCTTTGCTCTGCTTATTAAGGTCATCAGTATGAGTGGGCTGGTAATCCCTATGCCGCTGGTAACAATGAGTATCAGCAGGCTCAGGACAATGGGTGATACAGGAACACCATGGGAACAGCGCGACTCACACGTTTTCACATGGACATGTTAGCGCCTCCAAGCAGGTAAAATATCCTGGTGAAAAAATACCCACAAATGGGGGAAAACCTGTGAACTAATCTTGAAACAACGATTTCTACAAGTTATATCCCATTTCTCACAGAAAAACTTGTGGTTGTCCCGTATTCACCACACCTGCAGTATACATACCTTCCCATGCTGAAATACCTATGCTGTATTGCTCCAATACTACCAAGTTCAAATACAAACATAATAGCCAAATTTCAGTCATGATGCTTTCTTGCTAAACATACTACACAAGCAATTTACCTTACTAACGTGTTCCAAAGTGAACGCTCTAGGATAAAGTACCCCTGCCGGCTGCCGCCCATAATAAGAATACGGCAAGTCATCCAGGAGTTACAAGACCACAGAGAGGAACAAGGCCGAAGTCTCTGCTCCTTTATAAGGGGGGAACTTCAAGGTGACTTGCAATATCCTTCTAATGTATGGCAGAGGGCATTTTATACCTTCCATGGTTACACTATCGCTCTTTCCACAAATCACTTAAATACTTTGTATCTTGCTCTTACATTCCCTTTGTAGGTGTAAAAAAAAAAAAAAAGCAGACTCTAGTGCAAATGTAAATAAAAAAATCGTACGTTTTGGTAAAGAATATTAGAATCTATTTAATGTAAACTTGATTTAAAATCAAGCCCCACCTGACTGCGCCCGTGTCTCTGTCCGTATCTGCCCAGCTGCCGCTGCTGCTGAGGGAAATCAAGGCCCACCTCCACCCGCAAGATACCACCTGCGCCTCATCCCTAGGTTTGCTTTCCTGCTCTAGACTTGCCCTAGACTTGCTTCGGTATTGTACTTGTATTGTGCCCCTTTTACTTTGTGACTGTCTTTTATTGTATTCTGTGCCTGTATTTATCTGCTCTGTGACCGTCCTTCCAGCATGCTATGGTCTGCCACTCTCCCCTCCGCTGCATCCCCTGCGGCCCTGCCCCCCGCTCGCCCTCTCGTCGTTCCAGTTTTGCATCTGTATTGTATTTTGTATTGTGCCCCATCTGCTTCTGTGACCATCTTTATTGTAGTGTATTTATCTGCTTCTGTTTTTCCCCGCTAGCCATTCTCTGCCACCTTCCCCGCTGCTGCATCCCCTGCGGCCCCGCCCCCCGCTCGCCATCTTGTCATTCCCCCCTCCAAGCTGTTTCTCCCTCCCACCTCCCCTTCTTACCGCAGCCGCTGGGAGCCTAAGGCAAGCCCGTCTGCGCCCGTCCGCGCCTGGACCGCTCCCAGGGCCAGAACCCCTGCCCCCCACGAACACCACAACGACTGACTCTGCTACGATGTCAACACCCTCCACGCACTCAACACCGGACGAGAACACACCTGCCACCAGGCCACCTCAAAGCGCACCCAAGTACCCTTCACCAGCGAGAACTGCAGCTTCACCAGCATCCGGCCCACCAAACCACCAATCAAAGAACCCAACTACCTCAGATGCATTCTTCTCAACACCCGCTCCGCCCGCAAACACGCCATCGAACTATGGGACCTTCTCAACTCTACCTCCCCAGAAGTTGCCTTCCTGACGGAGACCTGGCTGAACCCCACCTCCGCTCCCGACATCGCCATAGCCATCGCAGACGGCTACAAGATCACCCGCAGGGACCGCCCCAACGGCATAGGAAGAGGTATTGCCATCATCCACAGGAACACCATCAGAGTCTCGACCAACACCGATGACAACCTCAGAACTGCCGAACACATGCACTTCCAGATCCACACCGATCCCAACACCACCCTCAGAGGAACCCTTGTTTACAGAACCCCCGGACCCCAACCTCAGTTCAGCGACTGCATCGCCGACTTCCTCAGCACACACGCCCTCGCCTCCACGGACTACATCCTCCTCGGGGACCTGAACTTCCACCTCGAGAACAACTACACCAACTCTACCGCCCTGATCGACAACCTCGGACCCAGATAGCTTGTGACCCACGCCGCCGGCCACACGTTCGACCCCATCTTCACCACGAGCCCCCACGTCTCCTTCAACCACACCACTGAACCCCACTGGACCGACCACCACTGCATCCACTTCACCTTCAGGAAGCCCATCACGCTCCACCGCAACCAACAGAGGATCGACCCTGCTGGAGCAAGGTCACAGAAGACCAGCTAATCAACACCCTCGCCCAGAGCCCACCCACCGACTCCACTGACCCCGACACTGCCGCCCGCAACCTCAGACAATGGATCAACGACTGCGCCAACCCCCTCGGCCAGCTCAAGACACTCTCCAACAGCCACACTAACAAGAAAGGCACCTGGTTCACCGAAGACCTCCAGGCATCCAAACGAACATGCTGAAAACTGGAGAAGAACTGGCTCAGCGAACGAACAACGGACAGCTACGCAGCCCACTAGAACACCACCCGCAGTCACCATCAACTCATCAGAGCCGCCAAATGGCCCTCATTCAAAGACCGCCTAGATAACAATGCACACAACGGCAAAGAGCTCTTCAACATCGTGAAGGAACTCTCCAACACCAGCTCCAACACCAACGACATCCCGCCTTCGCATGACCTGTGCGACTAGCTAACTATAAGGTCTCTGTAACCTTTGATTTGAACAGTGAATATATATGTACATACACATACAAATAGAAACGTATGTGTGTGTGAGTATATAAATATATATTTATTTACTGAAAAATGAAGGCCGTCGACGAATGGATGAGGAACAGCCGACTGAATCTGAACTCGGACCAGATGGAGGTCCTCATCCTCGGCTCCATCCCTTCAGCCTGGGACGACTCCTGGTAGCTGACAACACTAGGAACAGCCCTGACACCCACCGACCACGCTCACAACCTAGGGGTCATCCTCGACTCCACCCTCTCCATGACTAAGCAGGTCAACGCTGTCACCTTATCCTGCTTCAACACCCTCCGAATGCTCGGCAGGATCTTCAAGTGGATCCCCACCAAGATGAGAAGAACAGTCACCCAGGCCCTCGTCATCAGCAGGCTGGACTACGGAAACGCCCTCTACGCAGGAACGTCGGCTAAGCTCCTGAGACGATTGCAACGCATCCAGAACGTGCCGGCATGTCTGATCCTCGACATCCCCCGCCGCAGCCACGTCACACCCCACCTGAGAGACCTGCACTGACTCCCCGTCAACAAGAGGATAACCTTCAAACTCCTCATCCACGCACACAAAGCTCTCCACAAGACCGGCCCAGCATACCTCAACAGACGACTCAACTTCTACACCCCCACCCGCCAGCTCCGCTCCGCCAGCCTCGCCCTCACCACAGTCCCCCACATCCGAAGAACGACCGCCTGCAGCAGATCCTTCTCCCACCTCGCCGCCAAGACCTGGAACACCCTCTCCACCAACCTACGTCAGACCCAGGACCTACTGGCCTTCAGAAGACTCCTCAAGACCTGGCTCTTCAATCACTAGCAGCACGGTATGCAGTGCGCTTTATAAGTGTCATGATTGCTTGATTGACTAATTGGGTCATATTGTATAGAGCCACGCAGACAGATACTAGGTTTTCGAGGATTACCTAAAGCTTGCAAAAATATAAACATGTTGCAATACATTTCTCCTTTCTGATGACCCTGCTCGTCTGCCTTTCCCCTTGCTGCTGGCTTTGGCAGCATGGTTGTGACCTCTAGTTATTACAACTGAGCAGCTACATCACATCTTCATTACAGGGGACTAGAGAGGTCACACCCCGAAAGTAATAAGGAAAGTAGCTTTCATACAAAGAGTGCAGGCTCTAGTGTACAAACGTCACTTCAGTGCTGTGGGCTCTACTGACACCTTTGTCTTTTGCGTGGTTCGGTATTCCATTTATTCTGCTTCTTATCTGACCTGGAAAGCCTCGACAAAGGGTTTAGCCACAGCCCGTGGAAGTTGTGACCTGTGGACGTCATGATCATTACGTAATCTTCCCTTCCGCGCACCCCCAACTCCCGTGTGGTGGACACCCAACGTGAAGTGTCCATCATCCGCCGCCGCCATTACCGCAGACTCCTGTCCTTTTATGACAACTGAACTCTGCCAGGGAACGCAGCAGGAATGCTTAGTGAAATCTATGTCTTGGATTTGCAGCCCGCGCGCGGAGGTCACAACTATTCTATCATTTCTCAGCATTATCTTTTCTCCATCTTACTTTGTTCCAGCGCCTCCCGCCGGCACGCAGCAGATTGAAAGCAGCATGCATCAGAAGGCCCGCGCTGCACGCTTTTATAGTCTCGCGGAGGCGCGCTCCGTGCCTGGCCTTCCCTATCTCAGAATTTAGAAAGGCAGGCTTCCCTGGCATACCCCGCCAATACCACAAGATACTGCTAAAAGCTTTACACGCAAATACGTTTGAATAACAAATAAATGGTAATATCAAGATATGTGCCATCTTCCATTTCTGTAAACGCAGTAGTAAAATGTATACACCAGCATGCACTCATATAAACACATACAGGCACTCAGAAATGTTTATGAACTTTAAAAGAAATCTGCCCAACAATCATATTTATCACTCTGTGTGAAATGCAGTGCTATGAACTGACCAGGGTTGAGGCAGACACTCTTAAAACACAAAATCAAAAGTTGTTTTAAAAATAAAACGTTTTACTTTGTTCTCAGAATATTGATTATATAATGCTGTGCACTCCAGGCTATGAAGTAAAATGCTAACTTTTTAGCCTTTCTGCTCATTTTGCTTCCTGCACATCTATGTGAGGCAGTGAAAACGATTGTCTAAAGTCAGGGACACTGGAATTATGCGATTCTGCTGCACTGGCCGCACTACTCACCTAACCTCTTCCTCGCTCACTGCTACTTTGCATTGGGGTCACATGACGCACTTGAAGTATTGGTTAGGGAGCTTTGTGTAACTGTACTATTCTATGGGGCAGGTAAGTTCATCCAGTTTTTGGGATTCAACGGAGCACCTTCGAAGCATCAGGCCTCGGCACCAGTAGACATGTATGTGTGCATCAAAACATTCTATGCTCATTAAAAGCAATCATGCACATCAGCATACAAATGCTTGTGCCACAAGAGCGAATACTTTTGATATACTGAACAGCAACAGAAATAATGATAACCGTACACTAATGCAAACTGAAAGTTGAGCACAGTGTTCACAGCTTCTTGGATGATGGGGCATTCAAGGGATTATGGTTCATTTAAATATTTAAACTTTTGCAGATCTTTCAAAGGATTTCACAACATGGCCTTTTGTTACTTTTCACTTTGCATGCAAATAAGGTAATAGTAGATACAGAGCTCAAACCCTTACAGTATGCTGGAAAAAGAATGAACATTGTGCTGTGCTATGGTTACATACTCGAAAGTGAGACAGAGCCAAAGCTAACAGGGAGCAATTATCAATATAAAACAGCATAACCTCACATGACATGTAAGTGCCAAAAGCGCGTGACTCCTGATGAGGTCATGGGTCAAGGCTGAAAATTATTTGTGACTCTTCCTGTTCTTGTGTTGTCTTCAAACAGAAATGAACAGGAGCCAGGTGTGACCTCGGACTGACTCCATTCAATCTTGAGGCCTCACATACAATTTGTAAGATAGTGGAAGATCATATGTTATATTTCATAACACCCCAACTCCTTAAGTAAATGTTAAACAGTGCTTATTTTTTTAGCTTCCTTACTGCGATCTTTCTTTACAGTCAAGTCTTAGTCAATAGACTAAAACTAATTTTAGAGAGGGACTCCCCAACCAACTGAAAAAGACCAACTCTAGCTAGGTTAAAAAACACTTCTGGGAGAATTTCTGCTCCTTCCAACTCGTGTCTATGGCATAAGTACCAGGAAATACACAAGAGAAGTGGGTGCTAAGTTCAAGCAGTACCCACAATTTCAAGGTGAAGAATACAACACATTAGAATTCCCAGATCAATTTATAAAAATAGAGAAAAATTGAATGTTTGAATTGAAACCACAACCATCAAAGTAGGTTATGGGGAATCGGAGCTATAGATTTTGAAGGTTTAAAGGTGAAAAGCATCCGCAAAGAAATCAAGCACTATGGAAAAAGAAAAATTCATGGTGGACCGCGATCTAGGTGCATTTTCAGGCTGACATGATGGAGCAGAGTTCGTATACACCAAGTGGGTTGTCCTCTTCAAAGATTTTATCTTCAAATCTAATCTCAAACTGCTGGGATAGCTTCTTTCCATCAGCTCTGCAGCAACTAGCTACCCAGGATAGGCTTCTGGGCAGCAGTTCTCTCTCCTGCCAGGGCTCCTGCACAGTATTGCCCCCTTTACTCAGCTAGGCCAATTCAAGGGATGCTAATAAACATTGCACCGACCTATACAGAATTTTCACGTACAGTTTTCAAGTCAATGAGTGTTGCCGTAAAATCAGAAAACTGAAAATGGTACCTTATGTTTGGGTGGAGGGCTGCTTGTGCTCTTGTCCATGTGGTGACTGGATGGGGAAACAGCGGCACCAAGGTTTCCCTGGGGTATGCCTTGCATCTTTCCTCCAGGAGACACTTGCATTGCGGCAAGCTGGGCAGCATACAACTGCTGCAAAATGACATCGAGAAAAGGGGACATCATAAATAAGTGAACACATCTTTCAAAAACGTCCCTTTTTGCATAGCCTTTGGAGCATGTCTCTGATGGACATTTCTTATTTAGCACAATGGCATATTCTAAACAAGGAGCTGTCACCTCAACTTTCGTGATGCACTCCTCCAGGAAGGAATGACAGACTTCACAAATGCAATACCCCTGCTTCAGCATATTCAGGGACCGTGAACAAATGACAATAGCCAGCCAGGCTAGCCGCACATCACTATATCACGCTGGAATCCGAAAGCATATATGTCTCGAATCATTCTTTCGTTTCAAGAGACTCAAGTGTTGTATAAGAGGCAGAATACAGGTCTGGTAAATTGGATAAACACATTTTATTGTTGATGAAGATGATGCATTTCCCATGATTAGTTGACTGGTATATTGTAAGAAGTGATGTGAGAGACCTGTACATTTCATGTATTATTTCCTTCATATACTCTTTGGTTCACTTGTGCAGATATTTTCCATAAGTAGCCTGCTATATTCAGGGCCCCTCCACACCCATTCTGTAAGCGCATCCACTTAGCACCGATTCTCCCCTTCCCGGTAGGTTTACAATCATTCCGCTCAAAGAGTGTTTTCCATGGTAAAAGAGAGTGAAAAATGGCTGTCAATCACTCTATGTTGCATTCGATATAGTGGTCTGTCAGCAGGATGGGCGCCATGCAACTGCGTGTATTGATTACTCAACATTTCAATAGGAAAAAAGAATAAGTAAAACATCTGGCGACCTTCGCTATAGAGCTCTAAAACACCCCTTTTTTATGCTGCTCTAAAAATACAGACCAAATATAAGCAGTAAAGCAGACTTTTTAGTATTGGATGCCACAGGGAGAATACCGCCTGTACCCCTTAGTCCACGCTCATACTCACTCCCCTATCTCTCTGCTTCAGTCTTTCTTTCTCTCTCGCTCTCACGCTCTCTCCCTCGCTCTTCCCCAGACAGCATGTGCACCTGTGCATCTGTGAGGGGGCATCCACCTATCTTGCTAGCAGCATTAACCACACATTCTCCCCCAATCTCTTTCATCTGAAGACCTACATTTTGTGGCAGTGTCTGAGATAATCCTAACTACTAAAGTTGGTGTGAGCTTCACCAACCTGGGTTCCATTTAGGAACTAGGTCCCTCTGTAACTCTAGGCAACAACAGCCTCTCCTGGGTCAGGAAAAGATTACATCTTTAATCTACTCGCAGGGATAACTTATTTCATCTTGATTTGGCTTCAAGCAAGTCTCAAAGCAGCACCTAGAGCAAACCTGGTTTGCAAAGTGTGCTCTGCTTTTACTTATTCTTTTTCTTACTCCTGCAGGCAGTAAATTATATATTTGTTGTACCTTAATATCCGTTCAACCCTTTCTACTGCAGTGGCCTATTTCTAACTTACTTTGGCCATAAACTGTCCTGGTTGTGACACACGTGTGTCTGATACCCAGCATTTTTTTCGTCATGGAAAGCAAATCTGTTACAACTCAGAAAAGGCTAATTGTTTTTGATTACAGCTCAAAAAGGCAAAGGGACTCTAGTAAAACAGTGGTCTCCAACCATTTTTGTAATGAGAGTTACTTGTGTTCAATGAGATTCACCCCAGGCTACTGAAACAAGATTACATTAGTCTCCACCCTATGCAAGATTACCAGCAGTGATCACCTCATCGCATCAGGCAGGTTTGTTGGCAGTGATGTAGAAAATACTTTGGCAGTTTTGAGTTCCTCTACATAGGCAATACGTAATAACTCTAGCTGCAATGCCCCTGGCACCAAGGTAATAATAGGAGTAAAATGTACCCCCAATCCCGCACGAGTGATCACTCAAATATACATTTAAATATATTTTGTAAATTCAACCATTTTTCTCTAAGCAGCAGCTTATGAGTTTTGAAAACCCACACATTTTCACCACAAATGCACATTTATTTCAATTGTGCTTTACATATAGTAATTCAACCGAGCACGAGCTTTAAATTCAGTAGGCTAGGCTGCGGACAGGAGATCGACTCTCAAGTAACTGAAGAGCTAACAGTAGCTCACGAGCTATTCGTCTGAGAAGCCAGAGTTAAAGTATAGAACATTATATCCTCCTGCACAACAAATTGTGTGTGTGTGGTAGGGGCGGTGGAAGAAGGCAACTTTATAGCATTGGGTGTATACAAAAATATAACAACTTTCCACACTGCATGCAGGGTTCTTGCTTAACTGACAGCAGGCTGGATCCCACTAGTGTAAGCTCTGGCATCCAGTTTTCTAATCAATCCTGATCTTGTGGTCTGTGAACAGATAGTAGCTGCAGACTCTGCTTGGATATCCTTGAAGTAAGGCTCGTGTGCAGGATTCCCGATGCACAGGGATCCATGGAATCTTAACTGGATGCTGCCCTTTGCTGTTCATGGTCCCTCACTGGTGCTCCCGGTCAGTCACAGCGATGCTCCTCTCTACAAGGAGTGCTATTTAGAGGCTCTGAAATGTGCCATGTTCTTGATCAGACAAAACCGGACGTCCATCTCCCACACCTAGCCCCAGACTATTCCACACAAATAATGGGCACTTGGGAAAACCTGATGAATGAGACAGAATTTGGAGTCTCTTGATCGGAAACTCTATACATGGGGAAGGAGTCAGATGATTGCCTTGACCTGAATGAGATTCACTACAGAAATATAACTACAAGGTGCCATTCTGAATTTTGGATTACAAAAAGTAGGAATGCCCTTCTCTTAAGAACAAAAATGTGGCAAGGCGAAAGACATGCCTACATTTTCTCCACATTGTTTAAGAAGGGTCTCAAAATATATGGCTGTGATATAAGTACTGGTTTTGTTCTTCCTTGGAATCATTAATCTACATTTCCCCAGGACTAAACCCCCACATCTCAAGCCTGCTCTAACAGACTGAGCTAACATGAGCGCAAAGGATCTGTTAACATAAGCGTTTGTGCTTGACCAGTAGTTACCTACGGGTAGCTATCACACTTCTGCCTAAGGGCAGCTAGCACACTTCTAGCTAAGGGCAGCTAGCACACTTCTAGCTAAGGGCCGCTAGCGCACTTCTAGCTAAGGGCAGCTAGCACACTTCTAGCTAAGGGCCGCTAGCGCACTTCTAGCTAAGGGCAGCTAGCACACTTCTAGCTAAGGGCCGCTAGCGCACTTCTAGCTAAGGGCAGAGGGCACACTTCTAGCTAAGGGCAGCTAGCACACTTCTAGCTAAGGGCCGCTAGCGCACTTCTAGCTAAGGGCAGCTAGCACACTTCTAGCTAAGGGCAGCTAGCACACTTCTAGCTAAGGGCCGCTAGCGCACTTCTAGCTAAGGGCAGCTAGCACACTTCTAGCTAAGGGCCGCTAGCGCACTTCTAGCAAAGGGCCGCTAGCGCACTTCTAGCTAAGGGCAGATGGCACACTTCTAGCTAAGGGCCGCTAGCGCACTTCTAGCTAAGGGCAGCTAGCACACTTCTAGCTAAGGGCAGCTAGCACACTTCTAGCTAAGGGCAGAGGGCACACTTCTAGCTAAGGGCAGCTAGCACACTTCTAGCTAAGGGCCGCTAGCGCACTTCTAGCTAAGGGCAGCTAGCACACTTCTAGCTAAGGGCCGCTAGCGCACTTCTAGCTAAGGGCAGAGGGCACACTTCTAGCTAAGGGCAGCTAGCACACTTCTAGCTAAGGGCCGCTAGCGCACTTCTAGCTAAGGGCAGATGGCACACTTCTAGCTAAGGGCAGCTAGCACACTTCTAGCTAAGGGCAGCTAGCACACTTCTAGCTAAGGGCAGCTAGCACACTTCTAGCTAAGGGCCGCTAGCACACTTCTAGCTAAGGGCAGCTAGCACACTTCTAGCTAAGGGCCGCTAGCGCACTTCTAGCAAAGGGCCGCTAGCGCACTCCTAGCTAAGGGCAGATGGCACACTTCTAGCTAAGGGCCGCTAGCACACTTCTAGCTAAGGGCAGCTAGCACACTTCTAGCTAAGGGCCGCTAGCGCACTTCTAGCTAAGGGCAGCTAGCACACTTCTAGCTAAGGGCCGCTAGCGCACTTCTAGCTAAGGGCCGCTAGCGCACTTCTAGCTAAGGGCAGATGGCACACTTCTTGAATGTACATTTTAATAACACAGCCCTTTCCTAAAGACAATGTTGAATAGATATAAGTTTCTGTAACAATAATTCAAAGACCAAGAAGCAGTAAAGGGTTTCTGAACAGAATACTGAACATGTCAATCCTCTATTTTGTTTGTCAGCTGTAATCATTTCAAAGCGGCTAAAAGGAGGAGTGTCATCCAGGATAATTACATTATTAATATTCTTATAGTTGAAGTTTCATTAAAAAAATTCCTCAAATAATCTGGGTATGTCCATCTAGAATTTGGCAAGCACGTAGGAAGAAATTGCAAGATGTGATGGTTTGGCCTCACTTGTGCAACAAGAATTAACAAAAATTTACCCAATTTTAGCGCTGCATAGGATGACAAAGAGGTATGTAGAGAGCGGCTTTATCTCGAGTCAAACAACAAGAAAATATACTTTATTGCTCACTGGCTCACAAATAGTGATCATTGATATGGGGTAAATACTGTCTTTTTCTTGCTTATGAAATCATTCTTCAGGCAGCAAGTCCTCCATCCTTTTCAACCGATTTCCAAACATATTCTAGCAACCAGTGTCAGAGGAATCAACTTGAGGCTTAGACTAGCTAAATCCTGACCCGAGAGCTACAAAACAACTGAAAGGACACAGTCAATCTGGGAACCATCAACAGTATATGTTTTATACCTTTGACTATGTCCTAGCGCACGTGAACACTCTAAAACCCTCCCTGCATGGAAGAAATTCCTACAGTGAGTGAAATAATTCAAGTTTTGCATTAAGGCACTTCTTTAGTTAATACGCAAATTGCTCTAGTCTGATTTACTGTAAATTGTTTTATGCACTTGGCTGGTACCTTAGCTGTAATTACAGACCCCCCAATATTTAAACTCCTTGTCTCAACAAACCCTCACCATGATCATGTATTGCAAGTTGCAGTGTTCAGTAGGGAATTAATAAGGTCCAAGGCTTTGTTATTTTGGGATTGAACTAGTTTCAGTGGTTACCAGTCTGTACATGTCGGCCATTTTTCACCGAAGCAACAAAGCTTTCATAAAACAAATTAGGTTTCTTGGCATTAAGAGCACTAGAATGCTTCTGAAGAAATATACATTAATTTACAAAACCATGGAAAGGGGGGGTGTTTATAGGGATTCCAGCATCTCGTATAATGCAATTACATAGAGTAGACCCATGCTTCCACGAGTGAGAATACAACACCACATGCAGATGGTAGCGGCAGGAAGTTCTTTAAAGAGGAGGACGAGCTTAAACCGAGAGGCAAGTAGAACAGTAATCTCTTACAGGCGAGAGGCTGTGTCGTCAGTAAAACAGTAGCGGCACTAATCATCTCTCTGGCATAGTCTGTTAGAATGATGGCCATATGGGAGAACTAAAGAAAATATTTGGGAGGAGAGAAATTGAATTAGACATGGCCAGAGGCTATATCACAACCATAATTTCCTACAAATTGCATTATTTCCTGTGGCTCAGAAATAAATATACTTTCCTTTGTGAAAAATAACAATAATTGGAAAAGGATCTGGTGATGCTGGGTCTCTTCTGCTGAATCTTCTTATCACATTAAGAAATTCTTAGAAATCGGACAGCCGTGTAAATTCATTATCTTGCCCTTTGCTGATTGCCCTTGAATGTGTAAATTAATTTGTGGCTTTGTCAGATGATGCATATTTAATCATTGACATCTTTCGGTCTCCGATCCACTGGCTCAAACACTTAATGCGCTCCTTGAACCGAGCTCTATTCTCAGGTCCCTATTACTGCCGGTTGGGTGACCCGGGTGAAGACACCGAGACAGTGACAGGCACTTGCTGCCCAGCGAGCTTGTCCAGTGCGGATGTGTGCCCAGCATAGGACTGCCCTCCCCTGGTGTAGATGCAGATGAAATGAAGTGACGTGTGCCTTGCGGGGAAGCCAGGAGACCACACAGCAAAAATGACGGCACGAGGGCAAAATAACAGTCGCAGAGAAAGAAAGGACATCTGTGTTGTGGCAGAACATGTAATTCTTTCCTGAAAGCAAGACTGTAAGACACACCGATTCCTGGGATAGTCCCAGGCTTATTTTTGTGTCACCGTCAGTCAGCACTGGGACCTCTAATGGATCATGACAGCCAGATAACATGGCCTCCTTCCTGAGCAAACCCGTTCATTTTGTATTCTACAGAGGTGGGTGGGGAGAGTGCAATGGCTCATTATGAAAAAGGATACACATGACCGCAGCAAAGTAAATTCACACAACTTCAATTTAGACCTTTGTGAAAACAGGAAGGGACTCCTCGATTTGCCAATTGGTAATTCAAGGACAACAACCCGAGTCTGTTTAGAATGAGATGCGGAAAGGCGTATAACACTTTCCTGCAGTCAACAACACCACACAAAGTCCTCTTCAAGCACTCTCCTTCGGCTACTTCAGTGTATTTAATAATAGAAATTAAGTGTGAAATAATGCACCACACCGGCATATGAAAACAGATAGCGGGGCACTTTACAGCCGTAGATGCACATGCATCTTAAATGACGACCTATTTATACTCTCATAGTCCTTGACACTTAGAAGAAAAGAGTACATGACAACTTGTAACACGGGCTGGTGATGTCTAAGTTCTGGCGTTCCCTTTGATCGCCTTCTTTAAAGAAAGCTCAGTTTTCAAGAGGGTTCGCTTTTCTTCAGCCATCTACGACTCACCACAACTTGCCCCTGGCCTCTGGAATTCTCCCTACCACATTCAAACTTGCCATTATTGTGCATTTGATGAAAAAGCTCTCCTGCTACCTTGGTCTCTTAGAACCACCACCCAATCGCCAACCTACTCTTCCCCGCCAAGGTCCGTTAATTAATAAGACCATGCCATAGGCTGACAGCTAAAACTAAGAGGCAGGCGGATTCACCATTTCAATGTGCAAATACAAGCATTCACAGTGTTTTTACATATAGGGCCACCACAAGCAAGCTACCTTCCGTCTCCAGCTATACAATGTGTGACTCTGTACCTGCAGGATTATCAGAATTCTGCACATTAAACCCCCATCTGCTAGGCATGGCAAAAGATTACAGTGATGCCGTTTAAAAGGATTTATTTTATGCACTGCCTAAGTTACTTTATTTACTATTTTACAGTTTTATTAAGCATTAGGGATGCAACACAGGGGATCAGAGTGTGGTATAATTAATCTGGTGAATACCCAATGTGAAAGAGAATATTTGTGACAAGTATCAGTCACCAATCACATAGAGCAGGGCAGGGGTCTTCAACTGGGGGGGTGTGCCCCGACCCCCAAGGGGGTCTAAACTGGTCCCGGGTGGGGCACCAGACTCTGGTCAAAAGAAGCATCATAGCAGTGCTTATTTTTAGGCTGAAAACAAATGATCAGCAGTAAGCCCCTTTGAAACATCTTTTGTCATTCATATCTCGCTGGGAATATGTGTCAAAAGAGAAGAGTCTCGAAATATTCTTCAAACTTCCCCACCCCAATTTCGGATAATCACACTGTGGACACAGTTACAAGTTAGTAAGATCTATCCAGGGCTTTAAGTGGGATGAAATAATTGGGGGGTGAGGGGGTGTGAGGGGGGGGGGTTTCAAAGGGTTGTGGCCAATGTAATTAAGGGTGTGGCTTAAAAACACGTAAGCATAAAATCTGTGTGTAGTGTGCCGCCTGGCTTATATTTTGCTGTTTCTGTCATTGCATCCAGATGTATGATACAACAAGTAACATCATACCTACAAGTCACAACTATTGGCTTTGTCAATGGTTGTTAGTTGCATAAAATAAATAAGTAGCAAATATGGCTTGTATATAATATTGAGAAGGATTCCACTTAAAGCCTTGGTGACACCACGACAATGTTGCTGCACCTGAATTTAAAAAAAGAGAAGGGAAATTTAAGAGAGAAAATTACTCTCTTTAAAGGATTTCCCTTCCCCTAAAACGCTCACATGGCATGAAGTCATGCCGTAACATCTCCACTAGTGAGAAGTGAGCAGTGTTAGCACACGCACATCCATGTGCCTGCTGTCACTGCAGTCTGGAAAAAAAACTGACTGCCTGTGCCACGGCACAACACAGAGCCCAATAGCAACCCGTTTCGAGGCCCCCTTTAAAAAACAGCTGGTGCTCAGCACCGGTGAGACCCGGCCCACTTAAAGACCTGGGTCTATCTAACTAGAATAGTATGTTTGGCAATCATGAATTTAATGGCATTTTTTAAATGTTTAACATAACTGTAATGTTTAATTAAGTCTAGACATATTTGAACATTGCAAATTTAATAGAATAATTGTGGGAAATTCTGGGGGAGTGTGCAATGCTTTTTTATACTGGGGGAAGGGGACAACATTAAAAAGTTTGAAGACCACTGGCATAGAGTCTATCAGGAGAATAGATACAAAAAGCAGGTAAACATTTGGTAGTTCGAACGAGAATTAAATGATACATGCATTGGCACAGCAGAGTGTATGGCTGTCACCAAATTACAATGCAGTAAGTATTCTTACAAGGTGTGTGGTTCCAGAAAGGGAAGTCAGCCTACGAGAAGCTCAGACATTTGAGTAAAGGACAAAGACACACTTACAAAATGTTGATAACAGTCATATACCATTACAGGTGGAAAGATGGACAACCATACAAGGAAGAGACTATGGGTGGACAGACGGACAACCGTGCATGGAAGAGATTATGGGTGGAGAGATGGATAACCATGCATGGAAGAGATTACGGGTGGAGAGATGGACAACCGTGCATGGAAGAAATTACAGGTGGAGAGATGGACAACCATACTTGGAAGAGACTATGGGCGGAGAGATGGACAACCGTGCATGGAAGAGATTACGGGTGGAGAGATGGACAACCATACATGGAAGAGCCTATGGGCAGAGAGCTGGACAACCGTGCATGGAAGAGATTATGGGTGGAGAGATGGACAACCATACATGGAAGAGACTATGTGCAGAGAGATGGACAACCGTGCATGGAAGAGATTACAGGTGGAGAGATAGACAACCATACTTGGAAGAGACTATGGGCAGAGAGATGGACAACCGTGCATGGAAGAGATTACGGGTGGAGTGATGGACAACCATACATGGAAGAGACTATGGGCAGAGAGATGGACAAACGTGCATGGAAGAGATTACGGGTGGAGAGATGGACAACCATACATGGAAGAGACTATGGACAGAGGGATGGACAACCGTGCATGGAAGAGATTACGGGTGGAGAGATGGACAACCATACATGGAAGAGACTATGGGCAGAGAAATGGACAGCTGTGCATGGAAGAGATTACAGGTGAAGAGATGGACAACCATACATGGAAGAGACTATGGGCAGAGAGATGGACAACCGTGCATGGAAGAGATTACGGGTGGAGAGATGGCCAACCGTGCATGGAAAAGATTACGGGCGGAGAGATGGACAACCATACATGGAAGAGACTATGGGCAGAGAGATGGACAACCGTGCATGGAAGAGATTACAGGTGAAGAGATGGACAACCATACATGGAAGAGACTATGGGCAGAGAGATGGACAACCGTGCATGGAAGAGATTACGGGTGGAGAGATGGCCAACCGTGCATGGAAAAGATTACGGGCAGAGAGATGGACAACCATACATGGAAGAGACTACGGGCAGAGAGATGGACAACCGTCCATGGAAGAGATTACGGGTGGAGAGATGGACCACCATACATGGAAGAGACTATGGGCAGAGAGATGGACAACCGTGCATGGAAGAGATTACGGGTGGAGAGATGGACAACCATACATGGAAGAGACTATGGGCAGAGAAATGGACAACCGTGCATGGAAGAGATTATGGGTGGAGAGATGGACAACCATACATGGAAGAGACTATGGGCAGAGAGATAGACAACTGTGCATGGAAGAGATTATGGTTGGAGAGATGGACAACCATACATGGATGAGACTATGGGCAGAGAGATGGACAACCGTGCATGGAAGAGATTACGGGTGGAGAGATGCCCAACCGTGCATGGAAGAGATTACGGGTGGAGAGATGGAAAACCGTGCATGGAAGAGATTACAGGTGGAGAGATGGACAACCATACATGGAAGAGACTATGGGGAGAGAGATGGACAACCGTGCATGGAAGAGATTACTGGTGGAGAGATGGACAACCCTTGCATGGAAGAGATTACGGCTGGAGAGATGGACAACCATGAATGGAAGAGATTACAGGTGGAGAGGTGGACAAACATGCATTGAAGAGAAGGAAGCAATGGACTTGAGATATATCACAAAAAATGAGAAGTGCACACTTCTGGTGGGTCGTGATGCACAAGATGCAACCTTATTAAAGACACACCTTGAAGTGTGTCACATTCACAACAGCTTTCAAGTAAATTCTATAATGAGCCAAAGCCAATGGTCTCACGACTATCGGTCATCCGCCATACATGCTTCTGTTACAGATCATGGTATAGAGAAGTCCACTACAATGTTTATGGGCAGATTTTGGAGAAATATTAATATGCAAGTAAAAAAGCACATTTGTTTCATCTTCCAGTAATTATACCTCCAGCTTGGTATTAATATGCAAATACCCTACCCCCTACTCCCGCGCTCATTTCACAAAATAATAGCAAATATTTTTTTTCTTGTGAGTGAGTGCTAACGGGGAAGGTGCCAGAACAGATGGGATGATAACATGCTTCCGAAATACAGAAGTGACCGATAAAACGTGCCCATGTTTCCAATATACGGTTATGTTTGTGGCCCGGCAATTTCTCGAATAGGCAAGCGGGGTGCTTAATTTGAGATACCCCCTGCTTGTCAGATTCCACGCAGCGCCAGGATTTACAAAAAACAATAGGTGCGTCCCAGACAGATTCGAAACGATGTGGCATGCTGCTGCCTTGACTCCATTGTTTGAGTGTTTCCACAAATAATCATCCGTTTTCCGAGTCCGTAGGAGAAAACACCGGCTGATCATCCCCTCCCCCTCCCCCACCTCAGCCAGCTTCCTTTAACTCTGCGCGCTGTCTTCGTGTGCTGCGCAGTAATCTATTCCAATATGTTACAACATCTGTCTCCCCATATGATGAATGACCTACTTCGTTGACCCTCTTTACGCCGCTCCAGCATGGCTGTTCATTGCAGCGGGAGGGTGAATATTCCTAATCCCTTCCTCGGGTCATGAGCCAGTGAATGTATCTCTGTTCGGAGAGGAGCGGGGACACCCAGCTGGGGCCCGCCACTCTCTCCGCGGAGCGCTCAAGATGGCTGTATCAACATGTGAAGTGGGGGAGTGTTTAAGGACAGGCCGTGGACGGCCTCCAGTGCAGAAGCCCAGCCCCTGCCAACTTCGCTGTGCTGAGAGTCAATATTAGCGCATATGGACATCACACGCACGCGGCGCACATCCAGAGCCATTTCATGCACAGGGCCCCGTCGGTTCATAGAAACCCTGCATGGGTGTGCTTCCCAGCCACATTCATTCGGTAAAAATTGAACATCCCTTCAAAATGTCACTTGCTTAAGATGGTTACCACCACTGACAGACACGTGCCACCACTTTATTTTGGCGCGTGCGCACACACACAGGCGCAATCCAACAGAAATTGATGCTAACCCTGGCTTTCAGTGCACTAAAATGCTTTTAAAGAGAACACCCCAGCACTTTGCATTGTACTTGCATCTGCGAAATAAGCACGTTAAATATTCACAATATGTTTATTATTTCAATACTGAAAGTCATAGCGATATGAAAAATATTGCAATCATTTATTATTCAACAATGCGTTTTTGTCTGGCGCAGTCAGCAATTGTAGTAGAATTAATCTCTAAGCATTTACAATTAATGTGTCAATTGAAAAACTCTTGCTTTGTGTTGGAATCTAAGCACAGTTCTGCGAGGAGGCAGCCCAGAGGAAGCATATGTATATGAATGTACCCCACAATCTCATTGGGATGAGCATCTAATTTATGGATTCGTGTGTGAAATCCAAGTTACTAGCACGAAAGGCCCTCCTTTAGAAAGTGATAACATGGGTATAATTACACATAGTAGTAACATTAGCTATTTAAACACTACACCACGTTTAACTCTGTAGCTGCGCGTCATAAAAATAGATCACAGGGCCATTATTAGAATTCTTACTCGGCCAACTAGAGGCGTAACAAGAATCAGAATGCTTGTGGCTGAAATTGCAGACTCACTACAAAGTTAACTATCGTGTATCATATATGGCTACTTTTAGAAAGGTTGATATGAATATACGGCAAAATACACTGTAGTTCTTTGGGCTTTATCCTGCTGCCTCAAACACTGCAATGTCAAAGGCCTGATAAAGTCCCTGCCCACTGGGCTATGGCTTTAAAGTAACACCTTTGTCAGCTCATCAGTTTTGCTAGTGTACTTTTTGGGGTATCCAATTTTGGAGAGTAATCGTGAAAAAGCGGCAGAAGTAATCAGGATGATATTGATTTTGGTGGTAGTCACTTTCTTAACCTCCTTTTCAATTGAAGTTGAAGGAGGTAGACTGCAAGACCAAAGGGACCACATCACCAGCAGTGAAAAGGATGAGGATATAGGCCTGTACACTCGCCCATGAACGTGATGGTGTGATCAAGCTAATCCAAAATAATACAAAAAGAGTACCCAGAACAAGATAATGGACTGGTGGCTCAGTGTAATAATGTGAACGTAACAACAATGAAAACATGACGGAAGCATACAGGTCAAATATTATACTGAAGCAAAGACTAAAAGACATTGAAGTGGTTTGAGCAAAGGCAATGCCGGCATCTAGATCAATCAATTAGAATACCCTTTACCAAATGTTAACAAATTTAAGAAAATTAGGTAGCAAGACATGCACTAGTGTACCCGGGGTTCATTAAGTTTTTATAGATCAATGGGTGGGATTTCATTTCTGAGGGCCTCCTACATAATCTTCTCGATGTACAACTTTGGTGCAAAAAGATGCATGCATGATTGTGGCAGCAGATTGGTAATGGGCAAATGACACCTTGGGCACTGCCTGCTTTGATTGGGACTGGAGCCCCCTGTAAATAATCAAGGGCCGAGAGTAACGCGTACACTGGTGATTACATACTCTGATTAGAAGCTTAGCAAGACTGGTATGGGCCCTAATGCAAGCAAGGCAAATGGGTGCCCATTGCCTGGTTTGGTAGTAAAAACAGAAGTGCAGTGGGCTCCTCACACACTTAGCCCAGATGCTAATGCACCTGCTGCACTATTGATAGCTACACGCTTGACCACCAGGGAGATTTTACACATTTTGTAAAATGAGCTACAAGTTACAATAACTGGCTGAAGAGGAGCACTGATGTGTCCCATTGATCCTCTAGGTTCCTGCAACTTGTGGTCTTGCACTCAGACACTACACCCTTCTACCTAGGCCTAGTGATTCTGAAACAAATCAGTGCCCTTATGCAGAAACTAAAGGAAGCTCTGCGAAAACACGGATTGTGAGTTTTGGGCCTCAGAAAGAAGTGCATATTCCCTAATATGTGGCGTTGGGGACTCAAGGTGGCCATAAACACCCCGAACATGGTATTCAATCGGCGAACATCAGCCCCCTCCCTTCTTTGACAGGCACACCAGCGCTCACAGCAACAATTTACAGCTCTGTAAAGAACACTTACCAGAGCGATGGCAGCTGGGATTTGCAGTCCCTTAGTAACGGACCTCAGCTGCAAGCAGTAATCGACGGAGCACGTCACATTCCAGCAAATGGGAATGCTGTGGCATCTTCAAAGAGGGGAGAGAGTAACACCCAGAGGATTCAGGCATCTGAGGAAGGCTCACGCCGAAATGCATAATGCCTGCCATGGTGAAAAAATGGCTGCCAATCGGTACCCCGCTGTGTCTTCTGGTCTTTCTTTTGATGGACGTTTCGACCTATTCACGCACTTGCCAGTAGTGCGTTTACAGAAGACCCGTCACACAAGCGGCCTGTGGAAATATTGGCAAAGCGTTCTTTTTTGTTCCGAGGTATTGGAAACTCACAGGCCCACCGCAGGACTTGGCCAGGCAAGCGGTTGCTGCAACTAGCAGTCCGTCACTGTACGGGGACTTAGGATCATTGTACCTGCACGTCACAGCCCGGTTTGGTCTTTGCTCTATTGGTTGTGGCGTTGGGGTCTCAAGATGGCCATAAACACCCCGAACATGGTATTCACTCGGCAAACATCAGCCCCCTCCCTTCATTGCCAGGCACAACAGCGCTCAGAGCAGCAATTTACAGCTCTGTAAAGAACACTTACCAGAGCGATGGCAGCTGGGATTTGGAGTCCCTTAGTAACGGACCTCAGCTGCAAGCAGTAATCGACAGAGCACGTCACATTACAGTCAATGGGAATGCCGTGGCATCTTCAAAGATGGGAGCGAGAAACGCCCAGTGGATTCAGGCATCTGAGGAAGGCTTACGCCGAAATGCATAATGCCTGCCATGGTGAAAAAATGGCTGCCAATCGGTACCCCGCTGTGCCTTCTGGTCTTTCTTTTGATGGACGTTTCTGTTCCTAATAGGATGTGCAGATTTGGACTGCATTGGGAGCAGTGCACATTGTGCCACAGTCTGTAAATTTATGAGACAGTCAAAAATCTGGCAAAATGATCCCTAGCCTCCTCATTCCATGATCCAGAGCTCGTCGAGTAGACAACATCTTTTGCCCGCCATGTTGGAACATGAAAGAGGGATTCCGTAGTATTCGGTATATGAAGAAATAAATAACCAAGTCAAGAGTTTACTTGACAAAACGAAATCAACACTAACAAAAACTTACCAGTAGCCAGCTGGTTATCTTTTATCTCTCTCTTAACAAAGGTCTGGAGCGAATTATAGCCCATACCAATCCATTCAGTATCTACTAAACCTGATTCACTAACCTAGCAAACTCTGCGAGTTTCTCCATACTTAAGCTATGAAATTACATTATAAATACCTACCTTGATCAAGGCACTGTTCACACCTCCCTAAAGAAAATAATAACAAATACTAAACTACTCCAAAGCGAAAACTGTTGCCCCATCACTGCCCTGCAGTCTTTTGCTATACAAGTAAACAAAAGTGTTTATTTGTGACTGTCTGTTACAGTATGGTCACTTTGGCTAGAAACCTTGAGTTGCAAGTCAGCCAATCAGAGACAGATAACGAAGCTATGCTCCGAGGGCAGGACAAAACACAAGAAGGGAAAGGCAAGTTGTTAAATAAGAGCAGTCAAATAAGAGTTACAACAAAGCCAATAAGTTTGTGAGCCATTATCTATAATTGGTAGAGAGAACCCAGTCCTCTCAAAGTTTTTTGTTGCAGGGGCAGGCCAAAGATCACGCATTCGGAGATGGCTACCCCCATTACTGTGTTCAGCCCTCTTTCTATCACCCTTTTTTTATCTCAGTTCCGTTTATGCTGCTGGGGCTAGCCAAAAGAACACCATTCAAAGATGACCGCTCCCCTTTTCTGTTAAGTCCTAGTTCAATCGCAATAAATTTAGGCATTGGTCATTTGGTAAAATATATCCAAAGAAAGTGTGGGTAATCCAAAATGGCCAAACAAGAATTCAAAAATTTGGCCCTGTGGCTCAGCCACCTCCCCTACATCATTGGCTGCCGATCGAGAAATCCTTGGGCACGTTAATAGGGCTGCAGAGTACTAGGACCTTGGCACGGTTGAAATGTTTCAAAAGAGCTCAGACGGGGAGGGGTGCTGGGTAGAGGGAGAGGAGGGACCCTTCTAGCATTCTAATAAATAAATGAGCCAGAAGACTGGGCCAGCAGGTCTGGTGCAACACGTACATGCGTGGAGAGTGGATGACGGACCACATCGTTCGCCACCTTCTAAACAGTCTGAAAAATAATTTATTGCTAAGATGACTAATAATAGATTATTGCCTCTGTGTTTGACCTACTATTCTCCTCCGCAACCAAAACACCACAATAATTACTATTGAACACGTAATTTTGGCTATCTTCACCTCTACAATTTATGCCCAGTCCAGATTGCTCACCAGGGGATAATCCCATACTTATACATATGACTAGCTTTGTACCTTAGCCCCTGCCAAAGTATGTTAATGCCTGCAACTTCCCGTTCTTCCTTCTTCATAAAGGTTATACTTAGGCATCTTGGGGTGTTTCTGCAATGGCCCATTCCTGTACACGTCATGACTGTGGTCTCCGTTGTTGGCCAAAATCTGGTATCTGTATCCTTGTAAGGTTGTTTTATGTCTGGGCTATATAAATGCGTGTGCATGAGGTGTGTGTGTGTGTGAAAGAGAACAACAGAGAGAACAATGGAGAGAAAAAGAGAGAGCGCGAGAGAGTGGCCCAAGCCCATAAACAGATGACACGCCCTGATAAGAGGCATGCTCATTTAAGATGAGTGCTATAATGGCCTGCGAAACCAAAGGCAAAACCATGATGAGCAGGCCCTAACTTCTACAGCTTCAAAAAATGTAAGCACTGTACCAGAAAAATCAGATTCTGTGTGATTCATGTAAAGATGTTTTAAGGCTTGGCAAAGTGGAAAATTGTCTAGGGCCCCCACCTTCCAAGGGCGCCTTGGGTAAGTGAACTGTCTCTCTCTTGGACCTCTGTTTATTCTGTTTTTCTCTCTAAACCTCTCTCCCTTCCTACCTACCTCCATCTCTGACTCTGTCTCTCTACCCAGTTTCATTGGCAAGAGGCATTTCAACTGTTTTTTTGAGACTTGGTTAACGTTAAATATAACATTTAGTAACATGTAAGCTTGAAATACCAGGAATGGGTAATACAATTCAGATTTACTCAGTACAGGGGCCCCGAAATGTCTTGCCCTGGCTCCCAAAATCCTTAAGAAGACACTAGCATCATGACATGCTCAGAGAGCACTGTCCAATTCATTTTAGTTTAAGGGCTAGGAATGGTGGTCTCTATTCGATTCCAATTGAAGATGCCTAACCACAGCGACGCCACTCATGCTGCGCCTTTCATGATGCACAGTAAATTATCTGCCTTTGTGCACAGCCCCCCAACCTCCACTGGCGCTCCTTTCTCTTTTTTGTACTCGGATGATTGTTTATGTGCAGCGCCATGTTTTAGCTGTCACCCCATGCATCAGAGAAGATAGACGGCGCGCGCCACGCTCAACCGGAAGTGACCTTTGTATGCGACAAGGTTCTCGGGTCAGCCGCGGTAAATGAGGGCCTCCGGTGCATCAATGCCTGCCTGAGGGTGAAATTTCAAGCGAATTTATTATCTCTCAATGGCCTTTGGACCGCTTCCCACCATCAAACACCATGGCAGCACTCGGAACAGGAAGAAATACATTAACTGGAATCTGATCGTTTTAAAAGGTTACAGCTGCCCAAATATAATTTAATTTCGTACTTGCCCTTTGAGGGTTCGGTGTATATTTTCATTTTACGACTGTCAATGATAAAGCCGTTAGGGTTCTAAGCAATAAAAAAGGGGGAAATATATTTTAAGGGGTACAAGTCTATTTAGTTCATACTCAACGATTGATGCGGCGGAGCAGCTTTTCCAGTTCTTAAAAAAGATGCAGCATCTGATTGGAGCGGCCCGCGGTGACACTTCTGGGATGACGACAGCTTCACGAGAAGGCTCAGCTGCCCTGTCGCGGGCTCGTGAGCAAGACTTGACTAAGTGACGAGATCAAGTGACAGCGACGGCCGCTCAAATTGGATTTCATGAAGCCTTAAGACGCTTATAAAAAAAGCAATGTCAAGGGCTGGTCATAAATGCTTAGTGGGGGGCCTTTCCTTTCACAGTCACTCCCACCCAGGGCGGCTGAGCAGAGATGAGGGGAGTGTGGGAAAGGGTACTTTAAGGACACTCCCGGGAAAAATATATAGATTCAACTGGTGGCGGGAAATTTTTGACTGGTACAATTTTGCACGTTCATGTGTAGTGAGAGATCCGTGCCAAAAATATACCAAGTCACCAGTATCAAAGGGCCATTTTTGCAATGCTCAGTTGCTGCAAATAGCATTTGTTCACCAGATGAGGGTGGAAAACAGAACTGACACAAGTGCAAAATTGGTCAAATCCGGTACAATGTACATAATGTTACCACTTTTTTGGGTAATCCATTCGATTTTTCCCAAAGCCTGATGTACAATCGTCAATCTATTAGTAAAAAAACATGCCTACCTACAGAAGGTCATAGGTTATATAAATACTTTTAGACATTTTTTATTATCTCTATATTTTTGAGGTTGCAGTCTTTCACCCAATCAAGTCACAAGCGATGGCAGGGAATTAAAAGGGTGTCTTCTACTGTACATTCATAACAGCGCAGTCTCCACCCCTTTCTGGCACAAAAAGGGGTGTCTGGCCAAAGTCTGTTTTAGGGGAACAACCTTTGCCACACAAGGTGAAGTGGCATTTGCCAGTTTGCAGTGACTCCTGCCAGCGATGCCCAGGGGGCTCTAGGATGGTCTTGCTTTGAGCCGGCCTCATGGAAGAGATAGAGGGAACAAGATGAGGAAAGTCAACAGCTGAAGCTTTAATAGAAATATTCACGGACTACAGTAAAGGGTGTCTCAGCAATAGTCCTCAAGTAGTTCCATACTCATTATAACTTTGAAACACAGTTTGTTGTGTGCAGTACCACATTCAAATTAAAATCGACAGTTCAAGGAGATAGTTTTCCAAATTGCAGGCTCATGTGACTTCTGCAGCCCTGAAAACACTTGCTCTTTTATTTTAATTTCACCTTATCCTCAGTACAACTATATGCTCAAACCCAATGGCAAGCAAGGTTTTTTTGGAGTAGTCTGTAACCTCTCTGTACCAATAGTTTTTTATCTATTTGTTATGATCATAGAATCTCAACCAGCTTCAGTCACACAGGATCCGCCCGCCCTGAAAAAACAGAAACCGGAGACTTTGCTTTCATTTATCTCTAAGCAGTGCCACTAGTGAGATAGCTCAGAGGGTACTTGCACCTGCTGCAATGGACTGTGTACAGCATCTAGACCACTAATTGTAATGAGTAGCTTCGACCTGCCTTACCCAATAAAATAAACACCTTCGAGTTGTGCAGTAGTTGTAATGTCATTAATGTTAGTAACATATGTCTTTAGATGCACCTCCAGACTGTCATTTTTTACGTTTCTTCTTGAATGCCAGTGCCACTTTGCAAAAGGTCAAGGCTTTGGTAGGCTACTGTTCACTAATAGGGAGGAATTTATTAGGGTTAGCCTGGGCCTAATGAGAAGCGCCGCTGCTATTTCTGCATTAGTGACTTTCCGTGTTGGATTGGAGCAACCTGCTTTATTTGGCCAGCCTGAGCCTGCGACACTGCAGACAACGCTGGTTCAGATGCCACCACCAGGGCAGGACCCGAATTAAGAGCTTCCAAAGAGCTTCCGGAGAGGCGGCACTTAAATGATTGTGTACTGCGCATTCCCTGAAACTGCACCCAATTTCTCAAGACAAAAAATGCAAGAATCTAACACTGAAAAGATTCTCTCATTTTTGCTATTTCATTGGCTTCTGCAGAATGGGATTGGCAGTGATCTTTTTTGGTCAAAGCTGGACAATTATGGAACTGCCGGCAACCTACTATGCACATGCAAATTAATTGTTTTTGTTTATACTGTTCACGTTTTGTTAAGAGGATGCTTTTCAAAGACCGTGTAAGAGGCAACATAATATACCTCAGAAAAGTGTTTAATCATAAACCTATTACCGTTTGCAATTTAAGGCACACAAAAGAGGACTGTAATCCAAATGTAAAGAGATCAAATGTTCCTTGCCAAAGGGACACACAAGTCGCACTTGACCTCCAAATGCGAGGCAACGCTACACAATGAGCACACCCATTGATATTAATTCCCCAGATACCATGGTAACGAGGACCCCCAATAACATTGCCTGTTTTAACCCAACCATAGGTACTCTTTACTGCTGAGACGCACAGTGAAGGGTAAGAAACAGAAACTGACAAAAGTACACACTGTTTTGAGAATCTAGCTTGCTCTCTGATCTAGTCACTGCTTTTATAACCCAACACCATGGGTAGTAAGTCTGGCGGTAAAGTTACTCCTGGATGCACCAAAGTGACATCTGAGAGCACAGTGCTCTTGTGAAGGTCGGGCTCAGCAGATGTCGGCTTGGCACGAAGATCTCTCAGGACAATGACCATAAATCACAAGCAGAACAAACCTATTCTACTGACTCTGAGGAAAAGTTCCCTGCAAAGTGACAACTAAGAGGTGCTTAAGAAACCACTACGTTCTTACAGCACGCCCACTTCCCAACTAAATATGCCTTCCATTTTGATGAAGCTGCCAATTGTTCGACCTACTGGGCATGTGTCTCTTCCCATGCAACATTGACCAAACAATAAAGTGAATGATGGCCTCTACCTCACTGAGGGAGGAAACTGACATGAAACAAAGCGGTGCATTAGCATAATGTATTGACCATCTGAGGGCCCATAAACGAGAGAAGAGGGACGAGGCTGGGTTTACGAGGCCCACTTTTGAGTCAGAAATTTTGTACAGTGTTCTACATGTTTCTTTTGGAACAAGAGGTGATTTGAAGACAGGGGGCCTAATTCACAAACGGCATCCGCAGTCACCGCGAGGGTCCCCCACCCGTGGAGGGACCTCCGTACAGCAGCTACCCATTGCAGAGATCCCACTGCAAGCGCGGGACCCCCGCTGCAACTGCGAGGCCTCCTCAGCGACTGCGGAGGCTGTTTGTGAATTAGGTCCAATGGCCTTGAATACAAGGGCCATGTCAAATTGCAAAATCCATGCAAATTCATCTGCACAGTTGTCACAACTGCGAGAGGTTTGGAGGTCACACATGTCGATATTAAGAGGGTGAAACGGACCGATAAATATTGGGATGTGCAGATTTTAATGTGGAAAGAACCAAAGTCTACATGTTATTCTGAACTCCAATGCAGGAAACTCAAAATAGGAGCTATCACACCCATTACATTCCAAGCTCTAAGGTATTGGGTCAGATCAACAGAACATGTTACTTCAAGGAACTCGTAAAGCGAGTGGGCAAAAGAAGTTGGGTAAAGGGCAAACTGACGTCTTCACTCGATCCTGTATATGTAGTTATCTTACAAATGGAACCATAATAAATGAAGGTTGTATTGGTACAAATTTAATGGAGCAACTCCATGAACCTGATCTCGTCTGCTTGCCTTATAGGAAGCGGATTGAAGCAGCTTGGCTCCAAACTTTACTTGACCCAAAGGGTAGAAAATGAAGCAAACTTACTCTGTCTGCACAGTTGCTTCTGTGTTTACCTATTAAATGAAAGAGTAATGTGTTTTTTCATGTCTAAAATATAGAGAGTTAAAGACAGCACTAACTTTAAGGGGGAAACAATTTGTACAACTCAGTTTAAAGACATCTAAACCAGTATCATTTTTTGCTCAGTTATTCATTACGGAAACAGGACATATGGTGCGGATTTGATCTAGCGCTACAACCTACCCCTCGTGCAAGTTTCACGTAGCACGGTCACAGATTAATGTGATCTGAATTTGCAGGTGCTGCGTTGACCCTCCAGTATATCTAGGTAGTGGACAGAAAGGGTAAAAGGTTTGCCTGGCCGGAGGATCACAGACAGTATATAGAACATTGAACTCACACCAGCAAAATGAGCCAAGTTCAAGACATGTGTACATTTGGAAAATATTTTTCCATGAATGAATGAAAGAATGAATGAATGAATGAATGAAATGAATGAAAAAAATATTTAATAGCGCGCACCACGGCCAAGCGGCTTCCTGGCGCTGGGGACCATAAGTTCGCAAACGTTTGTGACATCTTGAGATCAAATTAGTCTTGCTGTGACTTGTAGCTGACATGAAAATATTCAAGTATACAGGCCTCTCTCCAGCGATGTACGACAAAGGAGAGAATATTCTAGCCCCACAAATTTCCAGACTGATGGGGGCAATGCTAGGGATAGCTAATGAAAAAAGGTTGGAGTTCCATGGGTGAGTTTGGCGAAACCCTCCTTACTACATATGGCTTC
The DNA here is from genome assembly GCF_964263255.1 of Lissotriton vulgaris. Lineage (NCBI taxonomy): Eukaryota > Metazoa > Chordata > Amphibia > Caudata > Salamandridae > Lissotriton > Lissotriton vulgaris. Next base: position 2,038,128,755 of record NC_141685.1, on the reverse strand, counting down.
CACTGGAAGCCATTATACAGAACGCAGTGCTCCAGATGTAGTTATAAACTGCTGCCATATAAGCACAGAAAAATGTGTTTTGTTTTTAACTGCCCTCACTTCAAAGTCTGGAAGCAATGGGTTTTGAATCTAGAGAGGAGCTGATTTGTCGTGTACTGCGGTGGATAACAGTCTTAATTTCTCCTTTGCTTCTCCGCCTGTCACAAGTCTTAGGGATGTGGGGAATGTAGGTGGGTGTTATTACCCCTGTCCTGCTCTGTCAGCAGAACTTCGACTCCATAGACATATCACTATGAAGTGCACACAGAGACTGGCATTTGTTATATCCTTTGCCCACTACTTACAAGACATGGGGCAGAGACAGGGTGACCTGTATTTATCAAGCACACGGCCCATGGCCTTTTGACCATGCTTCATGTGACCTGTGTGTGGGACACAGTGCACAAATGCCTGTAGCATGCAGCCGTGCCCTGTATATATGGAGAGGAGTTGGCCTAACGGCTAGGGTGGTCGACCTCAAATCTGGGGAACTGGGTTCGAGTCTCAGCAACGACGCTGAACATCCTGTGATTCTGGGCAAATCACTTAATTTCCCTGTGCCTAACAAAAAAAAAATGAATGTGTCGACATGTAACACAACTGGTGCTATGTAAGGCGCTCTGATACCCTATACCTTCAGGTCAAGTTTGCGCTATATAAAACTCTTTTAAAAAATTAATAGATATATGCTGCATACAATGGCACTGGTGACACTGAACATTGACTATATCATCCATTATATATGTATGTGTTACTTCTATAATGCAAAAATAGCCAAAAGCCGATAGAGCGTTGTATATTGTCGAAGACAAGCATAAAGTCAACAACTATCAGGAAAGGAAGCTGGGTGGCGGATGGTTGATGCATTGTGATGTAGTGTTCTTTAAAGAGGAGTGACTTCAACTCTTTCCTAAACTGGAGCAGCGTGAGCTTTTCCTTATGGATGTGGGGATTGTGTTTCAGATCCTCGGTGCACAGATGGAAAAGGCCTGCTGCCTAGTTTTTTCCCTCTATTGACACCTCTTGGTCTGCAGGTTGATGGTGTCCTGGCTGCAGGTGTTATGTCATGCATGATGTCATTTAGGATGCTAACAGTGATGGTTGAGATGTAATCTATGAAGCCAGACATCCACAGAGTCCCAACTCACACCAACTTAGAAACCCAACCACCAATGCAGCATCACCTTTTACTTCATTCTAAACTGCTGGATGCTGTATGAAATTTAAAATATGTAGTGGTCTCTGTCTTCATGTCAAAGTGTGTATCAATGTGCTACCAGTTGCACTCCAATAAATGCACTAGGAGTGTTAATCCCAAAATAGTGCATTGGATAGGGCACTGCCTACCAATTAAGGATTACACTTGAATGAATATCACATCCCTCAGTCCACAATGAAAGCTGAAGTTTGTGCTGACACGTGCTCTGCTGAATCTTCCCTGATATGCTCCTTCGTCGGCATGTCTGTATTGAGTATGTGAGTAAACACTGTACTTTGGTATCCTAAAGAGGGGCAATCTTTTAAAGTTATATCCCACCACCATCTAAATAAAAAATCAAGTTAAAATGCACAAGTCTTAATTAAAAGATTTAAATATTGTATATAATTTAAGGATAGCACCAACTGCAATACATATTTACTTTTGATTTTTTCCTAAGAGTGTGTTTTCCCTGAGCACCACCAAATCCTTGGAGAACAGTTCATAGTCTACCAACAAAATATAGATTTTGCCGATCAGTTACAACCGCTAACAATTAAGGTTGAGTTATCCCATTGGAGGGTTCTTTGCACAGCCTTCTGAACACCTGCTGACCAGCAATCACTTAAAATAAATAGAAATTCTATTTTGGGAAATACTAAAACTGGTGACACCAAACCCAACAACTGCTGCTATAGGTTTCCCATTCAGAGATCGCATTAGGCTTTCCAAGAGAGGCAGAAGTCTAGATAACAGGTCTGCTAGTCAAGCCAGCTGCCCTGTTTAGGAATTATACAAATGACACTGAGACCAAAGACTGCGTTGACAAGGATCAATTTCCTTCTGCTGACACATGAAGCTGCACAGTGGAGAATGTATGTGAAAACTTCGCACTACCATCCAGACTTATACCATCTGCACAAACTACTTAGGCGCGCCAACCGTTTGAGAAAATTGCTTCTAAAATGAATGTCTTCTAAATAATCAAGCCATAATTTGTTCCAGTCTATCATCTGAAGCCCAAAAGAGAAAACATATTAGCCTGACACAATAAAAGAGATTGAGAAATGCCTGTTTTCCTCAGCGACTTGCCATTCACTTACTGTGGCGCAGATAGCCGTTTTGACCACACATTGATAATGTGGCATGCTAAAACCCAGCAATTTGTGTAATCCTGAATGTGATAATACTGCCTTCTTCACAAAGTGCCCCTGTAGTTTGGTGCTCTTTGTGACTATAAATAGCATTTGCATAAAAGCAGCATCCCTTGAAACTAAGAGCACTAAAAGCACTCAGGCTGTGCACAACAACTATATCTTTCAATGTGGTACCAGTACGACTCATGTGCCCTGCTGAATGTACTGCCTTGACTTTCTAAGACACGGCATCTGGCCAGAAGAGGCTCACCCAATGACAAAAGCCTTTCCCACAATATCCTATCACCACCTGAACTTGCACCCACTGGGCAGACAAACGGGGAATAAATTGGCTATTAACTGAGATGCAACTGCTCACTTTTGCACAGGCAGGATAAAGCCTTGCTGCAGCGCACTGTGCACAGCGGACTGTGTAGCATGCAAACCAAGAGCGGCACACCCAAGACAGCGAGAAACACCGCAAACTTCATGAGGAAACGCACGGTTTGAACCTAGTTACACCAATGCAACCACTATGTCCTTAAGAACTCTTCCATGTGATGGCTTGATGGAAGCCGCCCCAGAAGGAATCATGAGCCCTGCCATTGGTGTGGATTTTTAGGCACCGTGAAAATTACCAAAGTCATGCTGGGGGCAATGATGTACCTCGCTGGACAATCCATGATGTGTTTATAAGGACAGCAGTACATTGCCTCAAATTGCAGGCTTGACTATCTGTTGTAAGAAGGCAACATGATGACGCTGAAAGTTGCAAAAAGCAAACGGTGCGAGCACAGGATAGTAACTGCGCTGTTTTCAAAGTCCAGATGTCAAGCACCTGGGGGGAAACCCGAGGGTCGTCGAAGCCTTGTGGAGACCTCGGAAAGCGGTCCTTGAAAACTGCTGCGCCCGCGCGGCTTGCAAAAGTCATGCAAAATGCTGGCTGCACTCTCGTGCCCAATTTGCATATGTTCTTCAGCGCGCAGAACGTCGCTCTATGTAATTGAATTGTTGTTTTTGCCTCTATTAATACTTATGCAAACGAGTCACTCCTGCAGCTGTGCTGTATTAATCATATGTGTGCTTCTGTCTGTCTGCCCTGCAGGCTCTGGGTCGCAGGAGAGAGGGGGTGGGAGGGGGCCACGCTAGTTCCCAACCTACAAGAAAACTCACTCATGTGAGCCACGGCCTGCTAGCAAACAGCGGGCAGGACGGCAGAGGAGGCTCTTACAGCCGCACCGGCCCCCTCACGTCAGAAGCAATGCTGAATAAAAGGCAAGAGATGCTGGAGTTCTCGCCACAAGATGGCCACATTAAAACACTGCAGAACAGCCACCACCACCTTAAGAGGCACTGTGCGTGCAGTGCGTGCCCTGGCACCGAATAACTCCGCGGATAATGCCAGGGAACGAAGGGGATCATTTAGAAACAGAAATACTTAAAGCACAAAGGCACATCGAAGATGTTGCTCCGTGCTAACCTGTTGTATTTGACAACAATATCATAAAAGGCATCATTTATGTGGGTGCAACTAGGCCCCTCATCCTGATTGGCCCCAATGTGCGTGTTTTCACAGGCTCAAACTGCATACAGGGCAAATAAGAGGGCGTGGTATTATCGTTATTTATTTCCTGGTTGAAGTTCACATATCTTAATGAGGATAATAAATAAAGTAATGCCCGCAAGTTCAAAATGAGGGTTACCAATATCCACTCGTGGGGCACAAGCATTATGTTAACTTAACTTTCAGTTGCTGAAACATTTGCAAAAAAGTCTGGTATGCCCAAGTAATTCAGAATAATGTCGTTTAGCATTATATGTCCAAAGCCCATACCTCCACAACAGTCATTTATGCGGCAAACTGGTGACTCCTGTTAAACTGAGTGACTTGTAGTGAACTTGAAACACAGGTAGCCACATTCTTCTGAAACGACTGCCTTGCTCAACTTGGTTTCACAACGCTGCAAAAAATAAATCCAACTTTTGGCACAGCCACTGATGTCTGATTTTACAATTCTCCCATGTTCTATCTGGTGTCAGCAAGTGTTGCCTGTGTATGAGGAATCCTACACTGGATGGTTCTTCCACACTACACAACTGCAGCCAAATCCTGAAGGAAACTCCCGTCCTGCTTATTGTTGTCTCACTTCCATCAATCATCCTTCGAAAACTAATAAAAACCTGGATATTTCGTAACTTGTGTGCTAGGTCGGCCACTAATCTGAGAGCACTAGGACACCCTTAGGGGTATTTGTGCGTTCACCCAAAAAAAAAAATCAAACAATCAAATCAATGCATTCCAAAATATTTGGGAGTCTGTATACATTACACTTTGGCAGTCAGGGTCTCTCCTCTAAAGTAACCTCTTGCTTTCGTATAATAACCTAGAATGCTACTGTTAACAGTCCGTCAGTCTACTTTTAGACAGTTACAAACTCCATTCATACTTTACAAACTGGCACAGGTCATCGTTTAGCTGTAGCTGTAAAAATACCTCCTTCCCATAGAGCATCTAATATGGACAGCCTTCTTGTATGGAGAGCTGGTCCTACGCGGGGCGCCATGTGACGTACTAAATGCCAACTTTAAATGAACAAACTCTTTAATGTTACGGGTATGCTAAACAAACACGGATTCTTCGGTTTGGCAGAATTTTGCCCACTTCATCTTTTGAATCCCTAACTGTGCACTTTTTGTTTATTTGCCCTCTGTACTTGTACTTTCGTATTGCTCATCTTAAGCCACTTTTTTTTTAAAATACTCTGTGTCGTCTGTTAATTCTGCTATGAGGCTGCTATTTGCACTTGATGAACCTGATGTGCGTTTTTTTACAGCTGTATGTATCCTGAAATCTGTGGCTGCTAGGAAAAGCATGGTCTTTTCTTTTAATTAACCAATGGTCATTGCCCATGATTGATGCCCCTCTATTTTATCGTCATGTTATACTTGCTGTGTTTTTATGTGCTTTTATGATTGTTTTTAATGATCGAATAAAGCTTTCCAAACTGAAACAGAATCCCTAACTACTAATTTGAGTTTCTAAAAGTAATCCTTTATTAATCACAGTATTTATTTCATACATTTGCCCATGGTATCAATTTCACATGGGCTCAGGAATATTATCAATGCAATGGATAGGAAAAATCTATTAAATTTACTATAGCATTTATTTATTATATTAGGAGTATTTGTGAAGCACAACAAAGGCTTAAAAGGCAAGAACATGACAGACAATTCACAGGTAGCTTATATGCAAGTAGCGTGATGGGAAACGGGTGGAAGTAAATCTCTCCAGATAGGGGAGTCATATAAGTCTTTACTCCTTTTATGAAAATGCTAGAGGGATCCTCAGTGTTCCAGGGAGTTGCGGGTTTAGGGTGAGGTCTAATCTCAGCAAAGCTCGGACGGTGTGAGGTCCAGGAATTTGCCTAAACATAAGTATTTAAAGTGGTTTGTGAGTTTTCTCTTTCTGACACAGTGATTTTTCAAGCCTGGATATGCATTAGATTGTGTGAAGTTCAGGCCCATTCCCTTCTCTCACCACCGATGAAGATGGAAGACCTATTAGTGGTGAGGTCCTTGAAGATAATGTAATATGACCTGAAGGGTATGTAGTTTTGTAATGGCAGCCAGGGAAGAGAAGCCAGTCTGGCTTTAATGGGGTCGAAGCTGTTGGAACCCGTGATGGATCAAAATGCAACAGAGAATACTAACAGGATACACTGAGAACCCTGGCCTGGATTAAGGCCTGGGGGTTAATTAGCGAGATGTATTACCTGATTATTTTAAGAAGGTTCAGTTGCTATGAGGTCATTAAGGTTTTATTCAAAGTTACCTTTGAAAGGCAGCTGTGTGTACAATGTACAAAATAAAGTGAATTTGGGCAGCATTCGATGATTATTGAGAAGTTTCCATGTTTCATGCTGACGAATTATGCTTCCATTGGAGCAATGGAGGAACTTAATCTTTGTGAGATTAACTTTGAGGTATATTCAGAAAATCCAAGATAGGGCAGTGGCAAAGCAGTTACTGAGGTGCTGAATGTCAACAGGGAGGTGAACATTTGAGTATAGTTTTGTCGAAGGTAAAAGATCAAGGGAAATACAATCAGCCCTCAGGAAAACTGCATGGAAGTGGAAGTAGAAGATATTGTGTCATATGGATAAAAAAACTGTAGAGTATCTACAAGGTATTAAAAAAGAGACTATAGATGGACCTTCTGATTGCCATGCAGGCTGTGAAGGTGGTGAGGAAGGCAGTGGGATTAGCTGTGTTTGATGCAAGACAGAGAAGGACTAATAGACATAGTGTGTCTCATCTAGTGGTCCAGTGTGTGAAGCGTGATATTGACCAATTTTATGATGGGGGTTGTGGTGCTGCAGGAGGCTTGAATCCTGAATGCTAATCCTGGCAGAGGTTGTGGGAGTACTAGTAGGCTTGAGGATGGTCTGCATCTGCTCTTTCAATTAATTTGCTTAGATTCGGATATGTGTGATTTGATGGGTAAATCCACTTTTAAAGAGGTTGTGGTGCCATTTGGCATGAAGGTACTGACAGTTTAGATTAGCGGAATCACAGCATTAGGAAGGAGGTTCTGGTTTGGAGTCACATGCCTTGAAATGAATATTCATCTTTAATGGCAGCCATCTCTTTGCGGGTGAAATGACAGGGATATATCAAGCAGCTTTTACAAATTTGCTAGTTTTAGGAAGAGGCAGCGGAGTACGTAAACCAGTGATCATGAGTGTGGCATAGCTTTTTAGGTCCTACCAGGCACAAATTGGGTGTACCAAATTAACTGGCCATGGCTTCTTTGGAACCTATCTAAGAACATCATATGAACAAAATCCAAATTGGTCGCTCCGAGGACGCGGAAGTAGCAAACAAACTAATGGCCTGATTAGATCTTGACAGGCAGGTTACTCCGTCACACTGGTGACGAATATACCATATGCCGAAATATAAATTCCATTGGATTTCCATCACCATTGTGAGAGTAACCAGTCTGTCACAATCTAAGTCAGGCCCTAATTCTGGAACAAATAGATCTTATGGCTCTTCTTGAAATTGTTGAGAATAATTGTGAAGTGGATTTGGCTGCAAGAAGTTCATCATTTTGCTCACAATGGAAAAGGCACTGTCAATTTCTGTAGGATATGCACAGAAAAGGATATACTTTCAATCAGAGACTATTGATTTATTTATGTAGGTTAGCTTTTCAATGTGATGAGGTGGAACACGGCCTGCGATGGCTTCTGTGAATGGTACCGACTACTTTACATTGACCGTATCCGCATTTACTGGCAGCTTTTGGAGGGTAACTTGTCTCAGACAGATATGCCTGTGTCGGAGAGAAATATTTTTAGCACTGGACTAAACATCAAGGCCCTGGAGGCAGCAGTTTTAAGATTTATTTTATTTATAGAGCTCTCACATGTCCCTCTGCTGTTGCTTTAGAACGCTGGGTGTTAGAGAATAAACTTAGGATAGTACAGGCACTGGGTCCAGATAGAATGATTGTGCGGGAAGCACCAGTGTTGGACGAGAGGTTCACATTTCCATCAAAAAGAGAGCCGAGAATACCTGGGCAATCAATATAATTACTCTTAGAAGATCTTAATGGGGCAGGGTACGGGTCTCCGGAAAAGTGGTAGACATTTTCCACTGCACACAATTGTGCAGGAAAAGCACCTTTAAAAACAGCATTAGCAAGCAAGTAGGGCTGGCTTTAGGTGCCAGCATTTTTGCTTAGTCAAGGTATTTTTTTGTTTTGTCATGACTTTTTTAAAAAGTTATTGTTGTAGGGAGCCTCTGGGCTCTTACCTATACAAAAAAAATTGGCTAAAATATTTTTGGGTGTCAGAAACACATATTGGTATAACAGTCCCTGGCACTAAAGGGAACTACTTTGTGAGCGGATGTGCTGGACAGAACAGAATGCTGGCACGCAGAGTGAAGCGATCCAGCGGCTAAAGTAGGCTTTCCTTCTGCTCCATGCTATATTCTGTTGTGGGTGTCAGAAACATGTGAATGATTCAATAACAGACCGATGGATGAAGACGGGTGGCTCACAGCCACCTATAAGTATATTATACATATTATTTTAGTAAAATGAAAAGGTCCTGTCTAAAGCCAGACCTAAATAAGGTCTTCCCTTAATTTATGATAGTTCAGATGACCTCTGAAGTCTACTGGTGACACTGAAATTGGATATTGGATATTGGATAGGTCAATAAAAGAAGGACAAACCTATTAGTAAAGGGGCAAACTCTATTTGTAAAAAGAACCCTCACTCACCCTAGTGGGGACATGCTTCATCATAGGGTTCCTACGAGGGAGACCGAATGTCCCCCCCCCCGTGTGCTTCAACGCCTGCAATTGCAGCGGAGCAGGTTGTTAGTGAAACAAACAGTGTGTGCTCAGTGATGTGTGTGCTCTAATTGTAAGAGATCCCAGCAGTACCTTTAAATAATTTTATTAGTAGGTTAGCTGGTCACATTAAAAACAAGTGAGGACCATGTAGTGATTTTATTAGAAACCACTGTGTCCTAAAAAAAGGTCAAAAAAATTGTAAGGATGAGGCTCAGCTTATCAACATCATAAAGCACAACTTGAGTCTTGAGCACTATTTCCTAAATATTGGGGTTTTACGAAATTTTGTTTTATGCCAATGGCTTCTGCACGGATATTTCTCAGCTTTAGGCACATTCACTAAATATGAATTGTGCTTTTGGTATTCAACCTATTAAATGTTTGCGCTCACGCTGTAGAAATACGCATATTGTTGACAATATATTCAGAATACTACCAGCTGGCGCCACTCTCACACTATTCTATGGTATCCCGTGAGAAAGCAGGTGGACATCATGTCATAACAACAGCCATGCTTTCCAATCATGGTACTAAATTTGGGTGAACAAAATGTAGCCTAAATATTCCTGTTGTATGTCAAAGCAGTGTTCTTGTGATTAGGCCTTCCATTGCAACTTATGCAGAAATCATAGCACGGAACCAGCGCAGGACTGGCTGTAGCAGGCACTGGACGTTTTCGTGGTGTGTGGGAAGAGTGAGGGCCCGCGGGGGCCGGTTTTGCAGCCTTGCTGCAATATCGTCTCCCTGTAACAAAAGCTCGCCCCCCCCCCCGCCTTCCCCCTCCCCCTATCAGTTGAGCGGAATTGTCATTGCTGGTTTCTGTTCCCTATCTGGCCGTGCACGGAAGTAGTATCTGTGATGTCCATGAGGGGACGTGCAACGCATCACAAAGTGCAGATGACTGTTCCATGGACGGCTGCCATCTTTTTGTTATGTTAATGGCCAATGGAAGAGATGGTTTAATCACATGTGTTCCGGCATGGCAGTGTCCAACAGGGGAACCTAATTCTGCATTTTATGTTGAAATGTTGGGTATGCCTTTGTTCCACGTTAATAAGGTTGTATTGAAGCTGCGCTGTAATGATCCGGTCCCCTCCCCCAACCAGCCGCGCAGTATTAGTAATGAGGCCAAGTTAGCGGAAAGGTTAATGGTGAAAGAGCTGTTGGTCCGGCTTAGCTGCTCTCCCGATCTACACAACAATAGTTCTACTTCTACTCTTCCTTTTGTGCTTGCTTGTGACAGCCGTGAGAAATACTCATTATCAGACTATTATAAACAGATATACATAGCAGCCCAGCCAGTTTTGTGGTTGCCATCGCCGATATCGAGATGTTCTAATTAACCAGCTAGATAGAAGGGGATGGGGTGTGATACTGACACAACACCTCCTTCTGTGTGATTGTTGTTTTCAGGATGCAATAACACCAGGTGTGGTGCTATTCCAACACAGCAAAGCAAGGAAGTACCTCTGATCAGACCTATACGTTTTTTCCAATGATAATCTTCACAATTTTCTTGCAGCAACTCATAGGGGACTCTCAAAAAGGATTTATTTTAGGTTTACTGTTTTTTTGTCTGATATGTCTACATAGTGTTTTTTAGATTGGGTAGCCAATGCAATGGTATGTATGTTGAAACGAATGGTATGAATGTATGAAAAGTCTCTTGAGGTTCTTCTTTTTTCTAAATTATTGCTTGGAGTGACTCACAGAAAGTGCTAATTTTGTATGTACACATATTGCTATGTATTTACTACAAGAAAAACAAAACAAATGAAAAATAACGAAAAATAAAAATAACACTTTTGAATAAATTGAATGTCTTAGTCAGATATTTAGCATCCTTTTCAAAATAAATTGTGAAGATTATTATTGGAAAAAACGTATAGGTCTTATCAGAGGTACTTCCTTGCTTTGTTTTTTTCCTCCCTCCTCTGGACCTCAAATTGAAATTGGGAGAACTCTTCTCTTTAACTCCTGCTATTCCAACACAGCACAGCAAACACAAGCGTCATCACTGTATTTCCCCACATATGTGCATGCTCTGCGCACAACAGCAGGAATGAGGTAAAATGCTCTCCGCACAGCTTGAAAGACATCTTATGGACATCAAGTGATGGTCATTTAACTTCTGACATGACATCAAAATGGTCATTTTCAATGAACAACGTGGTCAATATAATGCGCATTGTCACTGAAGGCCTGGCCGATGGTGCGGATTGATACAATAATGATATTGTGGAGTTTAAATGTGTTATCACTCAGGGTGCAGTGCATGGTTTATTTCACAATTCAAATTGGAAGCTGCTCTTAAGCATGAATAATCTTGTTACATGGATCCTCATTACAGAATTCCAGGGACCACTTTGAATTCAACTGGTCAGTGCAATGTACGCTAAATTCCTCAGTAATGCGTCCACTTGCTTATGCGGTTTTTCCTCGTCAGCACCAGCTGATGACTCCAGAGAACTTGACAAAGGGTAGGCACCAGGCTCTAACCACATCCATCTTATTCCAGAATGGGGACCAGGAAAAATGTTTGGATGCATATGTAACACAATCAACCCTAGGTTCATAAAAAGTGTGCATGGAGCTGGGATGCACAGAAACACACACATTCACCATTTCACTGCACATATTAATTGCGTCCAATGTGCTCATCAACCTCTGGCTTCTTCTAGTTAGCTTGAATGTGGATACAGTTTTTTGAAACCTGGAGCTGGTGGTCAAATCGCCCCTTTACAGCTTCTATGCAACAATAAATAAGATTGAGCACCAGACTCACTGATCTGTGAATGCTTTAACCACAAGTATATGGACTGTGTCCATCTAACAAAAATGTGCATATCTAGAAAATAGGTGGAGGCTGAAAGTACTAATAAAAAGATATGGGATGCACAGAGTGTCTAACAAAAGTGATGCACATCACCCACTGCTAGATAGCTAACAGAAACAAATGCAGGTTTCTGATGTGGCATGGGAGTCATAAAAGAACTTACAACATCAGACAGACCAGAAGACATTGGTAATCTTCATGGGTGAGAATGTAGTCTTCTAAGACACTGGTCAGAGTAATCTGGTGATGCATTATAGATTAATAATGCAGTCATGTGCTGTCATAGTATTAATCACAGCAACCAAGGACACGACACTGTGTGAGCAGGTGCATACTACAAGCATGTAGAAACAAAAGTTTCAAAATAATGGGCAGCATGGGAAAGGTGTTCCTGCAGCCCCCAGGCACGGATAGTTGAAGAAATATGGCATCACATCCCAATGTAATATTGTTTTGAAAAGACATTAAATGAAAGCACAATGGCAGCAGGTCAGCAGCTGTCACCATGCTCACGCAAGAGCGCTCCTATAGCTTCTGTATGTGAAATGCATCCGTGTTGGTGCCAATTAATCAGCACCATTGTTGTGCTGTGATTAGCAGGCTACTGGGCATGAAATGTGAACAATGGCAATTCTCAGGCTGCGCCCTGGCTCCGTAGGAAGAGAAAGGAAGATCATTCACTGACTCACATTCATAACAACCATTCTAAAGAATGAGGTAACACAGCAAAACACCCGAGAGCTGCTGAATAGAGACCTCCTCACACACATTCAACCACAAACAATCTATATAAGGCAATACCACATAAATGAACCTAGTCCTTTTGATTTTAGAGTACAATAGTGTTGGAACCTGCTCTTTCTGGTTTGCTGAAGGGACTACCCCAGGCCGGCCAGGCAGAATCTACCACTTTTCTCAAGGGCGGGTGATAACACTTGCTGTATAACCTGTGCTCACCCTTGGGTAGCTTGACACTGAGCAGTGAGGCTTTTTATCAGAGGCAATGTGTAAAGCAAAGGCACAGCAGTCACACGCGATAAATACATAGGGTGTCACAAAAGGGACTTCACACAGAATGAATGCAAATAAAGTTTACAATCCACTCGCATAGTCAATCCTTATAGCATGAACATGACATGCTTTTGGACATAAAACACATTTGGAAATATTACTAGCAGTACTATGCCCACTTGTATCATTATGATATCAATAGTATGCACACTGTGGACAATTCATAATCTAACCCCACCCCTGCCAATAATGAGCACACTTATGCGGTGTGACACACTATCCTCTCCAGGCCCATATAAGCAATCCTCATAATACAGTCCCACACGATAATAAGGGACACACCGGTTCATCACGATATCATAGATGTGTACATACATGAAAATAGAACACTTTTTAGCAGCACATTGGGCCGGGGCCACGTGGGTAAACCAATGTCAAATTTACTGTAATTTTGGCATGAAATCAATGTATAAAGCGGCACCACCAGCCAGTGTTGTGAATCGCAGACCGCCCGCTGCCCTTCACTCCCACTCACTCATACACTCACTCTGCAACGCTACACTATGCAGCAGGTACCAGACCTGTCTGTACGGAACACTTTCTCACACATACACACTCAGCACCCTAAATCAATGCAGCAGTTCAATGGATCACACCATGTAGACTCCCTGGCCCAGCCTCTCTCCAGCCTCTGGTTCACACCGATTGTCCTATACCCTTGCATAGAAGATAACCAGCACCACCTCTCGGACGCTAGGCCACACACGGCTGAAAACACACAGTCTGGGTACTCGGGATGCAGGTGGGGATACATAGCAACTTTTAATTAGGAGGTAGGCGTTAAGAAGTGAAGGTTAGCAGCCTCTAAGTAAGTTCATCCACAGGCCTCAAAACTCAGTGGAGTCAATGAGTCTCTTGACCGGCCTCTTAACTGTCTCTGAAGTGTTCCACCAACCCAGCAATCTCTCTTTCGCTACTACCTGGTGCCAAGATATTTTCAGGAGTTGCCAGGTGTGGAGAGGGCTGTTGGCACGCTGCGATGAGGGTCAGAAAGAGAACAGACAATGAATGGGAAGTAACACAGGAGAGCCTCTCATTGCGAAGAAGCACCCCGAGCAGTACCCGATGATCAGGGTCATGCTCAGGCAATCTGGGCACAACGTCTGGTGCAAGTTGGTATGAGTCACACCAGATACTTCAGGTCTCCAACACGAAAAAGTTGCAAATTGCGTACCTCAATGGAGCCAGGCACGCAAGACTCTTAGAGCATGGAAATGTCCATATTCAGTAAGTGGCATTTCTAACCGAGTTATGCCAAAATCTCCTTTACTATTAGAAATGGTTTAGCAAGGCCAATCCAATGACAGAAACATCATGACGCTGCTCCACCGCAATCCACTATTGCAGCCATAAGTGATGTCAACCACTTCCCCCTGTTAACCTATGGGAAAAGGAAGCCTCATAGGTAGTGAAAACACACACAGGTATTCCTCACTAGCTGGGCGCACGTGCGCTAAAGCGCACACTTACCTACAGTGGAAGGATGGACACATTGTACCCAGCACCAGGGGTGCAAGTGCGCCCGCCTGAGGCTGCAACAGCAGACTGGACACAGGTTTAACTGCTACGTGTGTCAGTGCTTAAGTACAAATCTGCAACTGCAGGAGGCAAACACAATTACAGGCACCATAGGTGTGGCTGCACCCTGGCAGGCGGGTCATGAGTTTAATCATAATAGCTTGCCCCAATGCACACACACGGGTCAGCGATGGCCGACCCGTGTTTCAGAACATCGAGTAAGCGCCACTTCCCATCATGGTAGGTAGAGCATGTGCATTTTAACACTCTATTTACAGTTCGAAAGTGCCCGGAGGCCACACAACAGAACAAATAAAACCCAGGCAGAATAAGCAAAACGTTTAGGGACAAGCTGCCAGACGAGTATCGGGTCCAACAAATAGATATCATTTTCTATGCAACAATGCTTTTTATTTTATTTGGTTTTAATGTAGTGCTGTACAAGAAAGTGAGAGTGGCATATTAATGTGTTCTACAAGGGGGTCCAATAGGTTAGATGATGGGATGGGAGGTAGAGGTTGCATGGGAATTTGCAGTAGACTTATCTGCTTTGATCAACACGGAAAGGTGGGCCAGCAGGCCTGAGTGGGTGGAATTGGTGGGCTCAACTTTGAAGGGGATCTACTGAGGAACAATAGGTCAGAAGATGAGATGGGGTTGTAGATTTGTTTGGTGTTAGAAAGTAGACTAAGGTTCTTTGATCAACAGGCGTGGCGAAGCAGCAAGAGCTGCTGACTCTGGAGCACAGAGTCGGTGTTTTGATCCCTGGCACCAGCTCAGCATCATACGACTCTGGGCAACAGCTAAATTAATCTCCCCGATGGCCTCCAGCGCCTTGAAACCCTTCACAAATACAAATTATTATTACAAATACAAATTATAACAAGGGATAGGTGGGTTAGTAAGGCCTGGGTGATGGGATCAGAAGTGCTAGCAGGACAGCATGTTAGATGCAGATGTGTGGACATAAACTGAACTAGTGGTAGAAAGCTGGCTACATGGGCTTTAGTCAACAGAGATTAGATGGGCTAGCCAGGCCTGGGAGGGTGGGATCCGCAGTGCTTATACTTGAAGGAGGCATATTTGAGGACAGTTTTAAAAAAAAGGACTTTATCAGACTTTGAGAATTGAGTGATATAGCCGAGTTGTTGATATGGGCTGGGAGTGAGATCCAGAGACTTGGGCATCTATTCTGAATGCATCCTTCCCTAACAGGGAGTGTTTTGGTATATTTTTGTAACTTGGTTGTTTTAATTCAATTCAATTAGTGGTTGTCTAATACTATCAGTTTACTAGGGTCATCTGAGACAGTTTCTCAATGTAATGTGCTATGTGCATGATTCAAAGGTATACAAATTTGATCTGGAAGCTAAAGAGGAACTACTGGTTCAAGTGTCCAATGTGTGAGGTGTGATCCCTGTGCCTATGCCTGTTACGAGGCACTCAGTCATCCTCTCAACTAGCTGTATGGAGCCCATTTTGCATATACTTAAAAACAATTATTGGCAGGGATCCTTCTGGGATGAGGCAGGAAAATATTGTTGTGAATATCTGAAGAAGATTTTTTAAGTCAACAAACTTTGAACTGGCTTTGGACACTGGAATCTATCCATCCATCCATCCATCCATCTGTCCATCTATCCATCTATCTTTTATTTTAGACCTGTTAATATGCAGTTCGATATGTAAGCAAATGTGCTGGGTTAGTGCTGGACTGTTTGCAGGCTTACGAAGAAACTACTGATATTAAATAAATTAAAGCACACGCACAACTTGATTCACATATTTCTGATCACTGATTTAATTCGGAAGTCGCGGATTGCAGACGCATATGGGCGTGAACATTCTTTTTCCCCCTGTCACTCACATCAGAGGATTCAGACGCAGTGATAACACTTAGTAAGGCACTTGTACACTTGTCACTATTCATCAGCTCGTTACACATATGAGAACTGGTGCACTGAATGTATAAGACAAGGTACCTAAATATAGAGGATGTCAGATCTTCACCTATAAATGTTATAAACATTATAAACAGTTATAAACATGATAAACATTGGGCACAGCTCCTGGTTTTTCACAGCACTGGAGGTTAAAAGCCCCCAAGAACCAACGACTCTTACATATGAACCTTTTTCTTTCTAAAGGGTTTGGGGGGGGGGGCAGGATGTGATCCTTTGCATCGGTCACTGTTTTCATGACAGCACCCTGTGCCTCCAGATGTTAAACAAACCTGCGGTCTATTTGTTCACGCTAACAACCTGAAGCTGAAACGCAGTGACCCCGGTGAAAGAATTGTGCTCTGGCAAACAATGGCTGCGCAACCTTTGGACGCCATGCTTGGAACGTCTAGGAAACAGATGAATGGCTGTTGCTTCACTTCGGGCTTTGTTTACCGTGGCGTACAAAGGCAAAGACAAAAACCTGCGCCGACTTCCCCACTGCAGGCAGGACTCCTCGATGGGCTCATTCGATAACCAGCAAAAACAACAGCCCCCCACATTAACCCCACCGCTGCCTCGCCGCCATTGTGCTGCGACTTACCTGTAATTGGAGCGGGCCTAAGCCCGGTGTTGCCGCAGCAGCAGCTGCCATGGTAGTCGGTATCAGCTGAAGAGGGTAGGGGTCACCTAAGTAAGAGAATAACAGAGGCGTCAGCACCTTTTATCTACTCTCCACCTGCAAATTAAACTCCTGCATTTATTCTTTCCAAAGCCGGCCTTTGTGCGCCGTGCCGGGGCCTAATGAAAAGCGCCATTGTGCAGCCCTCTGCTAACACTCTTTTCACAATTCGAACTGAGAGAGGAATGCGAATAAAAGGCGCAAGGCAATTAAGGCGGAAACCTCATCCCTTTTATTTTTTTTCTCTTGCTCGTGATGCATTTAGGGAAATAGGAGGGAAAAAAAGTGCACATTGATCAGAGCACACTTCAAAAGAGTTTGCGGCTTGGATGAGATTGTAATATTGAAAGAGGCCACATTAAGTGTCGTGACCGTGTCGGTGAAATGAGTCAGCCCAGTGGCCTCAAGTGTTCACAAACAAAACACAGCACACCATCCAACGCCAGGCGCATCCAACCAACTGCCACAGTGACCGGTCACAGAAATACCCGTTACTTCCAACTCCTGGCAGAGGGGCCGGGGCCTCACAAACATGGACAGGTAACACGGTCTGAGGGGAGCATGGAAAGGGCTACCACATAGTTCGTAGGACAGCGTGGATGCCATTTAGTAAATTACTCCAGCCATCGTTCCAAATTCAAGGTAATCCCAGTTAGGCTGGTAGCTCAAATATGGGCAAAATTTAGATTACAGCTACTATGTGAACACGACACTCCAGATTTGTTCCCACTAAAGTTTTACGAGGAACAAGGTGGCAAAATGTGAATGGGAACAATGGTCACGAATGTAGGAAAAAATGCGAGAATGGGCACGGAAATATCAATTATTGTAGTTATTCCCCATTCCAGTGTGGTAATATTATATGTGGAGATTACCCCACCCCCAGGGGAATGAGAATTGCAGGCCTCCCGACACCTGTAATGAAGGCCTGGTTATTAGGCAGGTTTAAGAAGGGAAGAACCTACAAAAAAAAACTATTTTCACTTTATATTCTTCATTTCCTTCTCTATGCACATAACACATTCAGTTGAAGGCCCCATGTGCTCATGATAGCTCATGTGATCTGCCATATTTGTGCATAGTTGGTCGATGGAAAAAAGTTCTTCCAATTTAACCTACACACAGTTATAAAGACCAACACTTTAAGTTGATGCATTAACAATCTTTTTAACAAAAAATCGTTTGGCTTCTTTGCGTGCTGGGGGCACTGTCCAGTGCATATTCGCTGACACATAGAAATTGCAACAGGAAAATCAATACAACTGTTATGGAGCTACTCTCTGTGCGAGGAGAAATGACAAAATGTTCAAAAGCTTTCAATTCAATTGATAAGGATTGTCAAACCATTTGCGATATTCTAAGACAGATTTGAGCATGCGGAGAGTGCAACCAACAGGCTTCTATTCAGAAGCAACTTCCGCCTTGCTTAACTTCATAGACAACAGTGCTCTAAAACCTGAGACTTGTAGTTTCGACTATTCCCAGTCCAGCCCAACCCTGCTGACAGCTCCTGGCTAAAAACATGGCAATGTGGCCAGCTGCCAACCCTGAACATGTGTCAGCACACTATTCAATAGCTGAAGATTTTCAGCCATCAGTTCATAACCATGCAGTGCTATGCCACACATGACGCTACAGTTTCAGGTCTTAAAGTAGGGTTCTCTGAGCATTCAAAATATTCTTAGTTGAGGTCGAGGTTTCAACATGTGTTTTTTTAAATAGACATGCATTAGTCCACTCTGCCCTTGCCAGCATGTGTTTCGTCTAATGCTGACAGTCTTACAGAAGACTTCATCAGGGCTACTCTTCTAGTTGTGTATTCAGAAATTAAGAAACGTAGAGTTGCTCTACTATTGAACATCGGAGTAAGCCCCACCGTCATGTGTGTAAACCGAGGCTTAGTTTGGCTATTATACCCTTCTACCTGAAGGGGTTTCAGATCTTGGCTGCACAGAAAGACTTTAACCCCTTGCATGCTGATGACGGAGCGGTTCCGTCATCAGCTACGGGTGAGCTGTGCTGATGACGGAACCGTTCCGTCATGACTCCGCGCGCGCAAGGCGGAGTCAGCATGGGCGGGGAATTCCCGCCGCACGCAAGGGGTTAAGATAACCTGCAAAAGCCTCTCCGCGAGAAGGAGCCACACCCAGTCTCATCCCCTAGTCAGTCAAAAGATGTGGTATTTCACATACAAATAAGTTGCATGACCCCTACAATAAACAAATCCCCGACTAGCTACTTATTGACATTACAATGGCGAGGCTGCTTCTGAAGGGTTGAGCCGGATTAGAAACAAAACTGTAAGGGCAGTTGGTCTGATTCCTCAGATCAGTGCTGCTGTGCTTTGGAGAAGGGTGTTGCACTTATCAGTATATAGAGTAGTTGCCCAGCCTGTAGATATTTTCCCTACCAATGCCGGAGAAGCCTATTTTTACACATGTGTCATTTTACACACAATTACACGAGCAAACGCTCGGAAGGGAATTTTAACTAACTTTGGTTAACAATTGGGGACATTTCAGAAGATAGGCCAACAGCTAAAATATATCTGAAAGGATGAAACGCATCTACTTTTAAAATGTTTATGTTACGAGGATTTGGAAATTCTTTAAACAAATTAAAGATTGTAAGCATCTGAAATTGAAGACAGAGGTTTATTACCATGACCTATACTTTTTCCTGGCAGGCAACGGGGATTAAAACTCAAAAAGAGACATTTATTATTCATTACTATTTTCAAATATTTTGATCACCCTCCCTCTCTTTTCTCCAGTCCCCTCCTTCACTCGAAAACAGGTCATTGCAATAGGAGAGACAAAGGATTTTCATTCATAAACATATGTTTATGACCGAATTTACCTTTTTTAGGCCCACCAGGAATTCACACAGGGATTGGTTTGCCTTTATCAATGTCCACATAGTTGTTTATCTGTGGGTATTGACAAACTTCACCCGGGAAAGAGTTGGAAATTTACTCCCACACAGGTTAGTGTAAATCCCCGTCCAGGGTAGGAAGAGGACAGGATCAGTCCAGATTTGGAGGGGTTTTCCACATGCACATGGTAGAATATATTCCCCACAAATTTGTTGAATTTGCACATGCAATCCTTTTTACCCTATGCAAACTTATCTACCAAAGTGAACTCTGCACAGACGGAAATAGCATTCCTCTGGAAGGTCACGTAGCCTACCCAGGATTACACTTAGTGTAATCTTGAGAATGTTTACGAAACCCAAAAGGAAGGAAACACAGGTTCAGTTGAAAGTGGAAATCGCCATATGTACTTTTCCTAATTTAGTACGCGAATCAGACCGCATGTGCATTATGGTCTTGCCTCTGAATCATACCCATGAGCAAAAATGATCCACACTCCACTAATATCATAGAGAAAAAATATGCAATTATAATTAACTAATTATGTAGCACCTGCATGATAAACATGCAATGCATAACATTTGTTGAGGCTGCAATCTGGGAAAACCATGTTATTCACCACCTTTGTCTATGAGACGGCTATCATAGCTTCAGGTACCTGGTCCACAATGAGGGGAAACAGGGGCTGGGGGTCTGAGATACAAATTCCAATATTAAGAAGTCATAACCTTATAAGTTATTTCCAGTCTACATGTTGCATGAAATCTCCACACATAGGCCCTCATTAGGATGGCGGACGGACCTGCGTCCGTCCGCCACCCCAGAGTAGGAGGGACCGTCCGCAGGGGCAGCGGCGGTCCCTCCGTGCAGATTAGGATGTGACCACCACCCTGGCGGTCACATCCTCTATTTTTAACATTGCGGCGGGTGCGGCTTCAAGCTGCACCCGCCGCAATGGTAAAAATGCATACATTGCATTTGTATGCAGAAAGCCGCAGGCACCATGCGGTGCCTGCCGATTTTTGCATACAAATGCAGGTACCCCCCATGTGCACCCCCGACCTCCCCTTCACCCAGGGGGCGCGCAACGGGCCCCTGCAGTGAAGTTCCACATGCTTTTCCATGGCGGAAAACCCGCAGCGGAAAAGCATGTTTCAAAGCCCATCCTAATATGACTGGCGGTGTTTGAGAGACACCGCCACCATATTAGAGCTTTTCCGCCGCGGTTGTAAGCCCAACCGCGGCGGAAAAGCTGCGGACGGAAACCAGGACCCACCAGCCATCCTAATGTGGCGGTGGATCTTTGGTGGGTCCGCTGCGGTTTTTCCGCATCCTCCTGGCCGGCGGTGGCTTCCGCCGGCACGGACGATGCCGAAAAACCACAATCATAATGAGGCCCTTAATGTGCAAAACGCTCAGTAAATGTCACAAATGTGGCAAAAGACAAAAGGGCGTGTGTATACTAGCAAAAGTTTTGGTTATCAATAGCTTCACATCATTAAGCTTGCCCTCAATATTAGACGAAAATAAAAATTAACTAGAAAATACGTAATTACTTAATGCATAGTCTAACTCCAGGGAAGGGTAGAATAAAGGGAATAGGATTTATGGAAAGAAAGACTATTCAAAAAGCCACTCACAACTTGTGTCATGAATGACTAATCAAAAGTACAAATGGGGTGGATTGTTAAAAATGAAGTCACGGCTCACCAATATCAATCATATCATTTCAGCTCTTTACAGCGCTCATAGAAACTCCCACACAACTCAGTGAAACCACGAAAGGCATTACTTTAGTCATATATTTGAAAGCAGAAGTCACTGCCTTAGAGGAGATAACTGCTATGACAGAAAGAGCACCAGGGGTAATAATCCTGAAGAAGGCTGGTAATTTAGTCGCTATTGCATGAAGATGGTTGGACCAGGTAAGAGAGTAGGGAGAAGGAATGGAGCTGATGTTGTAGTCTCAATGCAGGAGTCATTTGCGGAGCCAGATAAGAAACAAAGTGGAGTCAGAAGAGCCAAAGGGAACCCAGAGATTTTGGAGGGTGATGGGCTGTGGGAGACCTGTATGGCCTGCTGTGCATGTTAGCAGTAACCGCCCATGGGCTGGGAAACGAGTACATCAGAGCGGCCTGCTGAGACTGCGAGGACCCACCTAGATATCCAGTGGACATGTTTTACAGGAGTGACTGTTCAAGCTTTGACAAATACCAAGAATTACTTATATCGAATGAGGCCAACCTACAGGCAGGCATTCATATCCTAACGCCAGAACACGTTTGTGCAGGAGATAGGATTGTTTTAATGAGCCACAGAGGGTGTTCACCAGATTTATTTTCCCAGTAAAGGGGACTTCACCCAGTGGACCATGTACAATATAAATAGCTAACAAAACTAGAAGGGACCATAAGCAGATTTTATTAACCCTAGAGGCACGAAGCACAACAGTAGACCAGAGGCTGAGCCTTCTGGACTCTGCCGCTGCAGCTAGAAGGCAAAATAGAGGAAATTAGCAGATGGCAAACAGGCGAGGCCCTCCAAGTTCTCCACAGTGGATTTAAAAAAAATGACTGCCATACTATAAGCTGAATAAAACTCTGGCATTTGCTACACTAATCTTGGAAAACTCTTCAGCAGAATCAAGCCACAACTCAAGAGCTCCCTGCTGGGTTTGTATGGGAAGAAGTGACCTTTTCTATTGCCTACTGGGCGATGAAAGCGCTGGATTTGGAAAAAGAAGTGGATTTGGAAAAAGAGGAAGACCCTGTAAATGTGGATTGATGACAAAGAACCGAAGGGGAGAGAGGTGGCCCCATACCGAACTTGCAGGAAACTGATTTAGGGATAACGGCTATGTCTGAGGGCCTGAGAGTCCTGCTTGCCATGGAGCTCATAGTAGAGACAATAATAAGGAGGAAGCTAAATGCAACTATCAAAACACCAAGCCCAAGAAACGGATGCCGGTCTGCCTTACTAGTGAATCACTCTATAACATATGACAAAAAACAATACATCTTTTGAAACCCTGGAAGAGCAGAGGAACTCCTTAAACCAATGAAGATGCCAAAAAGGCAAAGAGTGGGTAAGAAGTGTAAATAGGAATTTAGAGGAGGATGTGTTGGGCTTTGACAGATATAAGTGACTTCACAGACGTTAATATTAAATAATGTGGTACAGTCTAGGATTCTGCAAGCAAAAGAGATTATGTAGGTATAGAATACAAATTGCTGACATCAAAGTTCATACAGATATATGGTTGACGTTTCACGTACATTCCTCTATTAATTGATGAAGTTGACTTAAATAGGCATTCTTAGAAATTGCCGGTTTGTTATAAATTGAGCATTACCCCACCTAGGAATTAAAGACTTCGATGGGTTGTGTATCCACTTTGACTTTGATGTTTCTACAAAAATTGATTAAAACCTAAAAGATGTAAGAATCAATTAGTAGAGATTATTTTGGCCAGACTTCGTAGAAACCATGTGCATCACGATGTCCATGAAGTGACAGACAAGAACACATTAAGCCTATTCGAGTCCAGATGTGAGACAGCATGCCAAAAATAGTACATAGCACACCCTCGAGGACGTTGCCATGGATTTTCCAGCATAGGATGGTTTATTTTTTAAAAGAATGTTATAAAAATGTTGGAACAAATTTGGTTAGCTCAACATTCATGGTGGAGCAGTGAAAACAAGTGACACACAAAAATACACGCCTGTACACTTTTTCACTAAACCAGTACACCTTTTTGTAAGCTAATCGAGTTTAATGATGAACACATCTTGAAATACATATTCAATCATAAAAATGTCTCAGAAGCTATGAGGACAATATAAACTTCAACTCTCAATATGTAACATAATGAGGTGAAATAAACTAAAAAATAAATATTCTTAAAAACTGAGAAGCCTCTATTGCAGTCTAAAGAGGAACATGCAAAACAGTAACACGAAGAGAAAGCAAAATGAGTTAGATAGAAAATAATCAATTCAGTTATTGTGTTAATAAGTCAAGTGATCAATAAAGCAGTTTGCCTAGCAGAAGAAACAGAAGACATCACTTTTCTTACCCAAGCAATACCTCACTGAAAAGGTCTTAAACGGTTGAACCGCTTTGGGATTGTTTATGTTCCTTTCTGGAGGGGTATTTGTCTAGAAGTTTGAGATGAACTGTTCCCATGAGGTGCAAGGTTAATACTGATTTACCTAAGGCAGACCTTTGTCTAGAGTGGCACACTGGGTGAAAAACGAATGGCTGAAATGCTACCCTGAGCCATTGCCAGTGGTTAGACTACTTGCAAGCTTTCCTCCCATCATCTTTTGTGTGATCGATGGTAGCTCTGTACCACATTTCGGCTGAGCATTAACATATCTTTTGAGATTTTTCATCTCACCACAAAGATGATAACTTGTGTCAGCCCATAATAAAGAATGTATTAGAAACTGTGGCTATTTTATCTAAAAATCTACCAAGGCCATCTTGGAAGATGAAAAGTTTTTAACCTCTTCAAGCTCCATTTTAATTACCTGGAAAGGCTGCATCCCTGAGCAGATTTTACAAGATCACAACTTGTGTCTCCTAAAGCGTTGGTCTTAAACAGTCTAATATACAAAGGTAGCCAGCTTATCCGTCTCTAAACACTACCCTAAAGAAAAATCTCAGCAAAGAAAACTCCCTTGTGAATGGTTCCATTCAATACATATGTGGGTCATAATGACTGCCAATCCCACAAGAAGTCAAACATAAGAAAAAATAAAAGCATAGTATTGTTGCTCTTGAACACGTATTTAATTGTGGAGGGAAATTGACACCAGTTTAGGTGGTTTCCGCTTCTCCTAGTAAAAACAGACACCAGTACACACTATATTAATTCAACTTTTGGAAATCTTCATATAGCATTCTTTAAAATAGAAACGAAAATTACACCTCTTTTTGTCTCATGTTTTCTGTAATATAAATTAGTGTACCACTGTAGAAGCTAAACCTAAACATACCCTAAAAATCAGGGAATAATGATTCACAAAAAAAGTGGTTTATTCATGTAAATATTCCATGAATAACAACATTCTATTTTCCTTGGTTTTGATTTAATTGCCTGACTCATTATTCTCGAAGCAGTTCCAGTGTGGACAGAATATTTTTTTAACATTAGTCTAAAATTCGTAACAGCAGCAAGTTACGTGTTTATGCTTAGTTCTGACTTGCTTCATCATTATGTCTTAGTCAGTTTCTTCAGACTCATGCCCTGTTACCATTTTATATCCCAAGACTTGAAGGGGTCACGAGGCGAATACAATCCCGAGTGAGGGAAGAGGAGGGTTAAACAGCAAGTTGATAATTTCAGAGGTAATGTGAGTTCAATCCCATGTCTGACCAGATACTGAAAAAAGCAATGGGAAAGCTAATAGGTCTAATCCAGAGAGAGCTCTAGGCTTTGACAATGTATGTTGGCCATGTTATACAGCATAGTGACAACAGAGGGTATGAGACCTGGGGCAATCAAAAACAGAAGGCGGGTGGGAGGCTGTTGGACAATAACAATAAAGCCAATCAACATGGATGGGAGAGAGACAGAGGAACAAGGAGTGGGGGAAGAACACGAGAGAGCCAGATGAAAAATAAGCATTCTGGAAAGTGCTTGAGCACAAAGAAATAGAAAAAAGTAGCTCCTAAAAATATGAGGGGTGGACACAAGTAATATGTCCATGCTCCAGGGGAGAGAAAACACAGAAGAGTAAGGAAGCCAACAGAAGTTGGTCATAAAAAGCAAGTAAATGAGAGCGACTATATAGCCAAGCAATGATTAGCAATGCGCAACCTCTAAGCCCTCGGTTAGAAAACAAAAGGTCTCGAAGAGAGAATATGTGCATTGTCAAGGTGAGACCTAGAAAGGAGAGGTTGCAGTGATCAAGATCTTCAACCAGAAAAAAATTGCACAAATGTAGAGCTTTTGAAATTTCTATTGCTGGAAATTGCCAGTGTTTTTGTATTCTTCCGATATAGTGAAAAATAAAGGTATATTCAAAATGAACAATTGAAAGAAGGGAGAATGTGCAGCTAAACTAAGCAGAACAATGTGAATGCTGTCTTCACTGTTATTTTTATGCCTGGTGTTAGCAATGACCTTACGATTTTATATTTATAATATACTTACTGGTAGGGGCTTTCAGGCAGCCTCCCTCTTCATCCATTGGTCAATTGAGTCATTCACATCCCCCCCAGCCACTACAGCAAACAGTATGTGGTAATGAGTCTGTTTACTTCTTCCATTGCCTAACTTCACCATTAAAGAGGGCATTCTGTTCTTTCACAATGAGCACAACCATATAAAAAATACGTTTCTTTTAATACCAGTGACTACTATGGCAATAAGTGCTTTTTCAGACCACACAAATATTTTTGCTTTTAGCCAATGTTCTTTTTTTTTTAATTGGCATAGGATTGGCAACTTCACGAAAAATACAATTTTATAGAAAAACAGGCAATGACAAAGCCAAAAGGCTGGCAGACAATGCCAGACTTACTGGCTTTGACAATGCTGGTTTCAAGTTGAATCCTGCCGTGGACCTGGTTTAGAGATAAACACAGCAAGAGGAACACATTTGATTCATAACATGTAGATCTAGTGATGAAAAAAACCAACATGTGTAGAATGCCCAATCTCTCTCAGTTGGTCCAGACATAACACAGGTACCACTTTTTATGTGCATGATCAACATTTGATGACAACATGTACTATGAGATTCAACAATACGCCATCAAGCAGAGAATCTACTCAAGAAGTAAACATTATGCGGAGATGAACTGTTAGATATTCCCATCCTCTCTACTCTGCGTAAAGACCCTGTAAGACTGATGCATTTTCACAGGTGCAATAATATACATGGTGTGTAGCACTATTACCAATATTCAGCATAAATGAAAGACATACCCTGTTACAGAGACAGCCCCAACATGTAACAGACAAAACGATGATCCATGTGGTGTGCCATCTTTCAGCTTTCCTAAAAACTAGGACTCACTTTAAACAGTGAAGACGGAGTAACAGGAGGATTGCCTTATAGAGGATAGCTTTTTTCCCAAACTTTGGGGCCATTTCACAAAATGTATTTTTGAAAGCAAACATGGGTTTACAGTATAAAATACCCAGTTATACCTGCCAGGAGTTCACTACAGCATTCATGGCAGACGTATTTTGATTACTTCTGATTTTCTAACACAAGTACGAAGAAATCAGAAGTAGTAAATCCTATTTAAGGTGTGGGAGGTGCACGTTGTAAGGCATAGTTTAACTGGGAAATTTGTGAATGCTCACATTTGTTGGCATTAACAAACTGAAATTAATCCATTACCACCCTGGAAATGGCCAGCCTTTGGTCTTCCAGGATGGGAAGAGCAACAGATAACCCCCAAGATTAGCTAAAGAGGAAGTGTTTTCCCCACTGGGACATTTTTTTTCTCTACAGAGAAAAAACATTTTAATGGCATCTAACACAGATATGGATGAGCAACACATTGTACAAACTCAAGAATTTATTTAAGACAAAGCAAAAAAGTCAATGGGTACAACTGATGTAGAAAAGTGTAAAAGTACGGACAGAGCCCTACAACTCCAACTGAAAGTACTTTTATACTTTCTGTACATCCACAAAATGGGTGTATTAGTACACTTGGAAAGCCACGTCAGATGCAGGTTTCCAGATGTACTAATGCATCTACAATTGTGACTTTTTAAAGGCTACCTATTGCCTCTCTGTAGAACTGTAAATAGTGCACTACCCACACAGAGGGTACTACAACCCAACATGCTCAAGCATATTTTTCAAAGATTTTTTCATCTCAAGCACAAACTGATATGTCTGATCCCTCTAATGACACTGATCCTGACATTCTCTACCTTGCATCTTTTTTCCATAGGTATGGGCTGTATATCCCATCGCTGTATATAAATGAAAATTCTAACTGGATTTCAAGACGGAAGGCTGTTCAAAGTGTTGCTTGGATAGTCACACGTGCCTGAATTTAAAACTATAACAGTCTATAGTAGACATTTTGAGTTCTACCTGTTGTTCAGACATCGGTTACTTAAGTCCATTAGCCTAAAATGTTAATATCTCGACTGGTTAATGTAGGCTTCAAATATTTAATAATAACGCACTTTTACCAGCTACGCTCTTCCTTTCTGGTGGCTCAGATGCCTTACCACAAACACTGCAAAAGTGCTGTTTTCTGTCACTAGAAACTGATTGCGGCAATATCTATTTTAGGTTGTCAAACAACTGCAATGCTCATCAATTGTTTAATACTTCTTTACGTCTGTAAAAAAAAAATTCTAGTTTCATAGTAGGAAAACTGCAATATTTTGCTCCAAAAAACGCAAACTTCATAAACTTTATAATAAGCAATACCAATCTTCTAAAATAAGTCTACAAATCTGTATACATTTTTCGTCTCACTGTGTGTGGTAAGACCAGAAGATACAAATCTTCAAGATCTCACTCTCTCTCTAGATACATAATCATCTATATATCTAGAGAGAGGGCGAGAGAGAGAAAGGGGAAGAGAAAGATAGATAGATAGATAGATAGATAGATAGATAGATAGATAGATAGATAGATAGATAGATAGATGTGTATATTCCCCACCTAATCACCTGTCACAATAATTGTCCATATCAACTTACTTGAATCCTTTACACCATATACAGATAACCATATTGCCAAACAAAAAAGTAGATTTAGAGGTTTTACAAACAAAATATGGCATGTACTTTTGTTGGGGGTTGACGACATAGACTACCATGTACCAGTTCTACATCTCTTAAAGTAAACCAAACTTGTGCCAAAAGACAAAGACGAAAGGAGGCAGACAGGGATAATGGTACGACTGCACTCCTAAAAGGACAAAATGGTTGTAAAACGGTATATGAACATCTATTCTAGCACTGCAGCATTTTACCTTTTATGCTTCTCCTGCAGCTGAAATGCCGCATTTGCTAATTAGCGGTAAGGAAATGGTGTGCATACAATGTTAACCAGTTCGGGCTTCATGTGGAAAAGTACATTAAAAATGCTTTCTCATTCACTGCGCGTGAGAAAGGTTATAAGGGAAATGTCCTCGTTCTGTTCTATACACCGGTTTCAAGAGGTGATACTCTTTTGTGTCAATCAACAATGCGTTTCCTTTGTAAGGGGAAGAGGCGGGTGGAAAGGGACACGTGAAACAGTTGTTCAGTGTAATGCATAATCGGATGCTGATTGGCAGGGACTGCTTCCTTGCGAGGCTAAGGCCGGAGTCTGCTGCTCGGAGGGCCCCGGCGCCCATCCCTTGTCATGTTGATGAAAGCGTGACATATCAGAAGGCTGCTTGTGATTTGGCGATTGTTTCAGCCTTGTTTGTCAAAGCGACCTAGGTGTCAGCTGACAGAAATAAATCAGAAATTAGCACGCAGACTCTCGAAGCGCGCACAACATGGGCACCAGCAAAACAGCTGGAATGACGTCCACGTGATGAGCCGCTACACAATGAGACATGTGACAACAAGTAAAACACAGAGATGCATCACAACCTTCGCCTCGGGGGGCACAAGGCGTTCATCTCCCAAGAGAGTCTAGCACACAGATTAACAAACACATTGTGTCATTAAAAGACAGTGCGCTGTGGGTTCGATGGTCAGCGGACACCCCGAAACTACTGTATGTTGTGTTAACTTCACATAGAAGAGACATGTGTACTATGCAGGTGCTCTATATAACGGCAGCATGATCCCTTTGAACCATGTACGAGAAAATATAAGTAGGATTGCAGGTTTTTCCATTAAAAAAATAATACACTCGTGTTTAGATCTGCATAATGACTGCACAGACGGTCATGTTTGGAAATGTAAGTCCCACAAGCCATTTGGCCCAGCAGGATCCTAGACAGCCCCATATTTTCTTCTATCTGTGTTACGCTTTAGAAGACCTTTTATAAAACATTTCCTGTTTTACCTATATTCATTTGTCTGTTTGCATGTGTTTTGTACTACAATACTGCCCAAGAAAGGGCAAGAAATGAAAGGGACCGCATTTGTTTCTCTGCAAGATGCTCATTATTACCATTTGCGCTCCTAAGTTATTCAGTGTTTTTGGACGAGCGAGAAATCTCTTGAGTAGGAGCCAAACATTTTCATATGGCTTCTGTTCCCACATTCGTGTCTTCCCCAAACAACCCGAGTGGTGGTGGTGGGGTATGTGTTGATCTGCCTCCCCCCCCCCCCCGCCCATTCCCAACAAGCAGAAGAGCACTTACTGCACCCAGCTTTGTAGCTGAAGCCAGGAGGAAGGAGAAAGCCCTGCTGGGCTGCTGCTGCGGCCAGGGTCCGCTGGTCTGGGGGGAACACAGGAATCATCAAGGGGGGCAGCTGGCCTTGAACCTGCGGCACACAAACAATAAAACAAAGTTAGCTTATTGACCAATGCAGAAGGACGTCACTCTGTCTTCCTCTTAGCAAAAATGTCACAAGCTCAAATTCTTGAAAAAAAAATTTGATCCATCCAGCCTGGACTACATTAAAAGTGCGAAAGTAGACAATTTTGTAAATAAAAATTCATGTCTGGCTAATGAGCCCACCATAACAGACACCCGATAAGTCCAATGTCTAATCAAAGTCTGATAGTGATTTGTTTAGAAAGAAAACATTGAAAATATCTATGACTGATCACAACAACCAAAGAGCGCCTATATTCTGATCAGTTATGAGGATGTGCATGGTGATTCACGAAGAAGGTTACTATGACAGAGTCTGTTATGGGATTGGCGAATATCTCCCTGACAAAGGTCAATAATGTAAGAAATTGACCTTCAAATCACTTGCACTCCGTCTAGCTCACGAACAAAATATACATGAAAAAAACAGAATAAACAGTAGGGATGGATTCTGAAACAGTATGAAATGAACGATCCAGTTTAAGATGGATAATTCCGCACCAATGATGGGCCAACCTTTCCTTGCAAAAACAAAACACATTTCTTTCCAAATGGTTGTCTCTGACCACAGCCTGTTGCATGTACAGTATGTCAGCTTGCCCAAAAGTGGCACAGGCACATAGGTATCTAGGACCTGACCTTTTTATCGCTTATAAGAGGCACAGGTTCAACAGCGTATTTACGTAAATGGTACGCAGTTTAAGAAAATATAAAAACAACACATGATGTAAACAAAGGTGTAAAGATTAAAATTGAACTCCAAAATTATTTTCTTTCTCCTAAATTGCCAATCGAAATAACTATTTGATTTTTTTAAAATGACAAAGTAACATTATTCTGAAAAGCGAAAATGAACAGCTGTGTGGAATTTTTGCATAGTCCTCCTAGGCAAAAAGCCACAGAACTGAAAAAAAAAACATTATTTCCAAGGATGAAAGTGACTTTGCCAAGTGTAGAAGCTCCAAAACAGGCCTCACAAACACTAATAGAAAGACAGATGGTTCTACTGAAGGTTTTGCTGCCAAAAATAAAATTAAAAAAATCAAAAATAAAAAAATAAATGTGTGATGTTATTGAAGCTGAATGCAAAGTTCTCTAATGACTGAAAATATTCTTGTCCCGTTGCATGTGTGAAAACTGCCTCCAGGGCTAACCTAGCTTTCGGGAAAAAAATAACAGTTCAAAAACATAATAATATTGCTCCAAAAAACATTTAGAAATTAGTTGAAAAGAAAGTTGTGCTCAGAATTTAAACTCTTTCCTTGTTATCCTCCATTTCCTACCCTATTTTGTGGGAGGACAGAACCAACTGTACACTTAAAATTGCACATTCAAATAGGCACCTGCTATTTTCCAGCTAATGCTTCCTTCCGAAGCAAATTTGCAATGGAGTGCACCTAGAAATTGACCTGATTTTTATGGTATAAATGTGGAGCTCAGAACAAATTCTTTCAGTGTACTTTCTTCTAAAGAAAATTGCTGCTTAGTGAGTAACTGACTATTTAATGCCAGTAAAGTGTCCTTATCAATCAGTTCACTGTATGAGAGTAGATATAATCAGCACCCACCAATCACCTATTGTCCTTCCTGACTATAAATAAAATATTACGCTACAGCTCGCCACATAATACATTTGATCATTTAGCAGGTTGTGCTTTAATAAATACCACCCAATAAAAGTACCAATGATTTTACAGTTTCCAATCCTTCAATAAATTCCAAATATTCACCACAAACCCGTACCTCTGCCTTTCACTACTCATAACGAAGTAGATCACTACTATTATGACCAAGGGTTTTAAAGGCACAGTACACATATAGAGTTAACCTAGGTTTTAATGTTTCAAAATAATACATCATTGTAAATCAAGTAGAACCATGTTAAACTGGAAAAATGCACATTTATGCAAACTCTGACACATGTTGTTATATGAATATTAGACATTTGTCTGACCTGTGTAAAAGTCCTAGTATGCTATGGCTATTTTTAAATGCAGTTCTAGCCACTCCAAAAATGTGTAGGTGCTATTTGAAAAGAAAGAAGGATGTTGTTGGGACAGGAAGTCTACTGCATGTCTCTGGAGAGAGTGCTTTCCCAGCTGTATGCTGATCTCCAAGCAAATCACATACAAGTCACTGTATGATTTCTAGATCCCTAACTCAGTGAGAATGACAATCATACATGTCCACTGAGGGTCTCCCTCTGTACATGAATTGAGGTCTGAGAGCTTGGCTCTGAGGTCGAGGGGAGGCATGCACAGTGCACCCCAATTTCACATAGAGTGCCTAATGATCTCTGTCTGCACACGCTGTGATAGACGGACAGTGGCGGCAGCAATAAATCTGCAGTCAGGTATACCTGTATCCCTGTATTCTAACAAGGGTGGGCGACTAGTCATCCTTCTGACCAAGTCTGTGTAGTCTCTCATCTGTGGTCCTGTTACCTTTGTCTATCTAGCGTCTGTTTGAGTGCCTGTGGGTGTACTGGGGAAGGAATGCAATTTGAGCCATTATGTATAATGTGATCTGTCCTGGTGGACAATCCAACTCCCCTGTGCCCCTCACAATTCCTTGCTCCGGCCTGGTGGGCAGGGGTTTTACATTTGCTCTTATCTGTGTTTAGCTGCCCTAACCCTGTTAGAAGGGACCCTTTCTGTTGGGAGATGGTCAGGAGATAATTAAAATTCCTCTTGGAGGAATAGCCCGAGCTGGTACAAGGAATACAGTAGATCATCCTTTGTATGCTTCAGACACGCAGTGGAAATGCAATAAATATGCCTTGTCATTGGAGTGGCACCCAGGATTCAAAAGTCGCAGACCCTCTGATTGGATCAGCAGATCAATCAGAAGTGATAAAAGTCTGGCCTTATTGGTTTTTAGTTGCGGTTCAAGACTGGTCTACGGTTCTGAAGAGACGACCCTACACGGGTTAGTCTGAGGAAGCCATTTACAGCCCACGGTGTAAAACCAAGAAAAAAGGCTTGCTCACCACGTCTCTGCACACCACTAAATGTGGTTTACCTTGAGGAAGTTTTGTATGTGATAGTTGAATCATGCTGCAAAGGAGTTTGCCGGTTTGACAAGAATCAGTGGCAGCAGTCAGAGTACCAGCTGTTCCTGTGAGGCTTGTGGAGCTAGTGCTCTGAACAAGGGAATTGCAGACAGCTGCTCAAGATAAGAAATCTTGCAGCACATTAACAGAGGGAGACAGGAAAACTTGATCCCAGTCCTTAAAGGTGAGTTCACTATGTCCATACCTCTGCCCTGTGCTGTGGGAGCCTGTGGTGCACTTCCAGTTACAATCTGTACCAGTGGTACAGGTCCTCCCACCTTTTTTTGTGATATCTGGGGGTATCAAGGTGTACTGTCATTCTGGCCAGCCACTAATCTCTTACAGCTAGGGACTCCAGTAAAAGGTGCCAAGACACCAGGCACCTGTAAACAGATTCCTGATGCCACTAGATCAGTGGCTTCACTAAGGAAAGGAGGGCACTTCTGTTGCTTTCATGCATATTTTCAGCAATAAATATGTAGAAAATCTACCAACATTTGCTCCATCCTATCAACAAACTAATGAAAGTGAATGAAAACTATTTACATGCGAATTATATGACCAACTTTACCCCTTAAGAAATTTGCATCGTTAGAGATCTGCTCATATTAAGAGCTCTTGTTCTGCACTGAACTTGCATTAAGAAAAATTACAACTATAGAAATTAACTTCCTAGGAAAAGTAAAATTTAAAATGATACGTGACATAATTGACTGAGGTATGGTACTTCCTGATACTCATAATTCATCAAATGAAGACTAGATCTGAATTCAAATCCTGGTTTTTATTAAACCTATGACTGCAGATGCTAAAATGCAAACTTGAGCTCATGCAGTTCATGGTCTTGAACCCAGGAGTTAGCTTTGTCACTCATACAATTCAATGTGGAGAAGAGTGTATATGTTTTCAAATAAATGCATTTCGGGGGCATGTATTGAGGCTAAATTCGATTTCTTTATCAGACTACATAACATGACCATCATGTGCTGGAGGGTATCCCGTCTAAATGCGGATCATGTGAAACCATTTCAGTTACAAATTCAGGCCAAGATACTGCATTGTTCAGACTTTCACAATCATGAAGGTAGAAAGTATTATTGTCACCTTGGATACTGGAATTCAAGCAGAGGAACAACATAAAGTCAAACTATATCGATGATATGTATAGAGAAGATGAGTTGCTATATTTGAAACCTATTGTGGAAATCAAGGTAGCAAATCCAATCCAACTTTTGAATTGTGAGTGCTCGGTGTTACCAAGAAAGACCCATTTGGCATGGAGAAACCATATTTATTAGCGGAAACGTTATTGGATCACTTCAGTGTTTTTTTGTATGGCATTCAAAAAACAGCTTTATTTGTGATGAGCGCAACACAGCAGCTTCACTCTTCACTTGATATTGAGATCAAAGAGTTAGTGTTAGAATGAGATCCTTGACCGTGCTCAGTGGGATGAAACCAGTATCCCGTTCACTGGTCCTAGTTCGTTCCTCTAAGCTTATTTGGTGGTGAATCCTACGTAGGCACTACCTGCCAGTTAGTTACATATGGACACCTGTGACATTTAACATTCTTGTTGTGTCAGTGACCTAATCTGTGAACTATTATGATTTATATCCATGCCGGCATACATTATTCATAGTGATTCTGACATTTGTTTCTTGCTTCATGATAGCATATCCGCTCCACCTGGCGAGTCTAAATTAGACATTTTATAAATGTTGGTCTTTCTCTTGTTAAATTCCAGAAGGTTCATTCTTTGTCAATCTTCCACTAATAACATTCTAATCCTTTCACTGCAAAAATTACGCGAGTGGGCATATTACATATAGCAACCAGCTTTCAGTGAAGTTTCAAATGTGAGTAAAACACAGCTCTAACGCTCCAAAGATTGCTTCTTGATTTTGCTACATGTATTACATCTGTTTGCACCTAATCAAGATGTAATTTCTACCACAAGTAATCCATATCTAGAATGCAGTTGTTTTGTAGGAGAATGGGTTAATCAGACTTATTGTATAGAATAAAATGTTTAGCATGAAATAATGCTGCCTTCTATATTTCACATCTGAATCTAACGTTCTATTCCTCAATGTACTAAGTTTTTTTTTTTAACTACAATCAGTCAATCACCAGCCCATTTCTGACATGGTTTGCCACTTCAAGGACTGCAATCATAGATAAGTGCATTATAAAATTGTCTGATTTCACTTTTAAGATGTGTTTTTTCAATAGGATAACTTCCAGGTGACATATTTTCCCTTAAAGCTGTAATGTGAAAAGGTAAAAGTGACTCATTAGGTACAAATAAAATTTACATTGGCAAAGACATCCCTTTCAAAATCCTTCATTTGTTCCAACAAATCTCACCCTCTCACTTAATTTGCTGTTTCCTCAGGATGAATCTCGAATGTTTCGAGGAATATAAGATTCCTCCAGGAACTAAACACTTAGAGATTGGTGCAATATTATTGCCTTTCTTTATATCCCACCATATTTTTCCGACATCCTGGCCTATTGTTGGTTATTTCTTTCATGTATTACGGATAGTAGAACTAGCTCAGAAAGATCACTCCATTACCTAGGAGGTATGGCACTCAGGCACTGACAGGT
Source organism: Lissotriton vulgaris (assembly GCF_964263255.1). NCBI lineage: Eukaryota > Metazoa > Chordata > Amphibia > Caudata > Salamandridae > Lissotriton > Lissotriton vulgaris. The sequence continues at coordinate 2,038,092,947 of NC_141685.1, read as the reverse complement.
AACCGTTGAGGCTCATCATTAAAGTTTCTTAAAATCTGACCTTAGAATGCCTTTAGATCTCTGCCCTACACACCAGTGATTTGTTATTGCTTCATAAAATCCTCCTAGTTGCTGAATCTATCCACTAAAAAAAGCTACATGGAATGTATATTATTGTATGTTGAAATGCAAATATGAACTGGGCCACAGCTACAATTTCAGTAAAATTAAAACACTCAATATAATCTCTGCACATTGTATTGTATGGATCCAGATCAGAATTTCATTTCTGGTTTCCTGCAGTTTGCAACTGGAGATAATCCAAGATAGCTTGACTAACTCGAATAATTTATCAGTAGCATTATCTAAACTGGAGAGCACAACAGGCATTAAAAGGGATCCAGCAGAATATTTAGCCCCAATGTTTTCCCTTAAGTATGAATTATCTTTCTCCACCTTGAGATTAATGACAGAAAGGTTACATATCCATGTTAGACACTAAGGGTTAATGGTGGCTCGTGTGATTAGACCCTCACCTGAGGTCCAATTTGTGACACCATTTGTTATTAATCTAGATGACAGCATCTGGATTATGTGCAAGTTATTGAGTGTTCTAATAAATTTTTCCCCTAGGCAATTTTTATTTTTGTCTGCCATGAATAGTGCCAGTTAACTTGTTCCGATTAAACTTAAATTAATTTTATGTTTATTTGTAAATATTACTATTATTTTAGTAAGAATTGTTTAGGCTCACTTCTGAGAAGATACAATTTCCAATTCAGTAGATATGTGCTTTGCTTTCTCTTAATGCTATCCATTTGTGATGTTTGTGTTGCAGTTTTGTGTTTCTTAAAATCTAATGTGCATAAAAGCATTTTTAACATGTTTATATATTAATGTATGTGTTTGATGGATTGCAGCTTTTATGATTATATATTCATTAATAAACAAGTTGTTTGACTGACTGAATTTGTATAAAGGCCTGATCAGCATCAGCCTCAAAAACCCCAAAAGGGTGTTAAGAGGTTTAAAGTGACTCAACCTCAAAGAATTGATTTTCTAATAATATTGCCTGACCCGTTGGATAAAATACTTAAGTAAATTATGATATCAATATTAAATAGAGTCCTAATGCTGCATGAGACACAAAATAATGAGTATTGAGGGTGACTGGTCATGGAGCCCTAGATGGCCATAGCACACCACCACTGTATATGCCCTATTCTTGACATTGGAGTGGGGAGCAGAGTGAGACACCTGCCAGACATACTAACAGCAAATTGCAAAAGTCTTCATCTTGTACATTCCATGGAAACACTATACATTTTTGTATCCTCACAAAGCCAGAAACCCGCAAAAGGATGGATGCCTTCTCAGAGGCAGAAACTAGTTAGACAGAGCTATGTCTCCACTATTACATGGGTGAAATGCCCAGATCCACTTGAGGCAAGCATTTTACAGTCAAATATATTTCAAATAAATATAGTAGAAGCAGGTGTTTGTTATATATCTCTCAGTTTACAAACAAGGTATTGCATATCTTATAGCTATTGTTGCTTGCTTTGAGAAAGATGGATTGAGATACGGACAATGTCATGTGGCTAGCACTGGCCCTTATGAAAAAAGGACAGATTTTCAAATCTTTCGATCGAGTGACAAACACTTTACATTTAGGAAAGCAAATTATAACTCTACCCTCAAAAACGTCAATATGTGGTAGTATTCTCTTCTCAGCTGTAACTTTTTAATAGTTTGAATTAACTAACACTCAAAGGGAATCTTGGGTCAAGTTTATTTCAGGTACTGACATTCTATAATTATTTACAAAATACTTTAATTGTAATTTTCTCACAATTTTACCATCCCTTCTTGACAGTCACTGAAGCAGAATAGACTGGATTTGACAAGTGCGGATATAGGGGTGGGGTGGGGGTGGGGGTGGGCGGAAATGACTATAGCAAAAGTCGATTTTATTGTGCCTCCACCAGGGGGCAAGTGGGAATATATGAATATTTTTATTGCACTGCATGCCCCAGCTTCAGAACAATTAGATATTGATAAAATAATAATATGAATATACATGCTGAGTGGGTGGCTAAGGACTCCTCATTGGTCAGAAGTAGTCGGTAATGTGCTATGGAAAAAGGCTGATTTGGACCTTAAACCACCGCCCTGCATGTTGTTTACGAAGGCCCTGGAGGCATCCTGGTCCATGCATGTGTGCTCTTTTGGCACTGTGCGAAATTGGGGTAGACTGTGGAGGGTGTGCAGACTTCCTTTACTGTAGACCACGAAGGCATGACTTTAAGAGACGAAAGTGACTGACGCTGTGCAGCCAATGGGCAAAAATGATATAATCAGGCCTGGTCCTTTATACAGTTCCAAATGTTGCTACTTTCACAGCAATTGACTTTAACTTGCATCCATCTGGCAGAGAAGTCATTGCAATGTCATTTTTAAACACTTATAGAAGTTGCTGTAACAAAAGGTGCAATTACAGCTACCCAACGCTAAAAATTAACTATGAATGCCCAAAATAAAGTTTTGCTTCAAGTACCATGAGCAGTGCTAGTTTTTAATTTAACGTACAGGTGTAAAGAGACCCTGTACACCTCAATCATTAGCACACACCAGAGAGGATCACAATGAGACATTGTGACATAACACAAATTGCAGTAATTGTATCTATCTAACTTAAAAAACGCTTCTTAAAGCTAAGTGTGAAGTGTCCACAGGTAACAAGCGTGGACTTTCAGCAGCACTTCTTTGGTTTATCAAAATCGTTATGTCATTCGCACCCCACTGTAGCAGGGCCTTGTGTTTCTTCCAAATATAGCTTGAAACACTGCAAATGAGTGTGCAATGCCAGCCCCAATTAATGAAACACCGATTTATTTTCCTTAGGAAGGGCTGCTCGATCAGTGCAGGTGGGAGGGACAGCTCCAAAACTCCAGAAGCCCCCCCCCCTCCAGCACACCTGGTACCAGGATACATTTTACCTGGTACCAGGATACATTTTATGGGACATCTGCAAGCGATAGGACTTAAGGGGGGGGGGGGGTGCGATAATTCTATAGGGTTACTCTGTAGCAGGCCTCTTAGGGATGAGGGTAGACATTCCATTCAAAAGAATACTAATGATCAACATGAAAATAGAGCATTTGTAGCTGTCTGATATATTTGTTCAGTCACTATAGCTAGGAATATGATGTGTGTTTATGTGCTGTGCTGTACAGTGGTCTTCGACTGCAACATCCTTGTGAGTAAATACAAAAATACACAGATACTACTGAAACAGGTGTGCAGCTCCTCTTTCTGTAGCTACAATGCATTTTTTTCAAAGTAACTTGGGGTTGTATTTCGCACTATTTTGCAGCACTTGTTTAAGTACTTTAAGTGTTTTCAAATGTCTAAGAGTGGTGCAATCATTACATTCAACCCAAGTTTATTTATTTCTTCTGAAGAAAGAGAAATAGGGATCTAAGGATTAGCACCAAAATCATCTGGACTACACGGATGTATGACATTACAACGCATACTTTTACCACGCATGCCTTTACAACGCGGTTTTTACAACGCATGCCTTTACAACGCATAGCGCTTTGGGGTGCTGGGTAGTGAAAAGTTTAATTTACTATTCCAACTCCAGTCCCCGTGGACACTAGGGAAGGTGTTGGATAGTAAATTAAACGTATTCCCTATCCTAGAGCGCCCCCCAGCGCAATGCGTTGTAATGGTTTGCGTTGTAATGACTGTGTTGTAATGGTAGTGCGTTGTAAAAGTTTTTTTGTTAAGGTTGTATACCAGACTACACATAGTATGAGCTGGAATCAGTGCAAATGGGGACATTTAAGATGATATACTAAATAGTCTCACTCTAAACTGAAGACCCAGACTTTGCAAGCTTCGGCACAGGTGCTGTGCACTTCACTTTTCTGTATGGGATTCTGAAATGTTCTAGATTTGGGCCTGCCAAATCTGTGCATTAGGACCCAATCTATGTGTTGAGAAGGTTTAGTCTGCTGGTTTGGTTGGCATTTGTTTTGTTATGCACTTCTGTGACGTCTCAATTGGAAATTAATTAAGTAGCGTTCCTCAATGATAAAACACTTCTAACATGTTTACAATTAAACAACCTAAAATGCACAAAAAATCAGATTGTTAGAATAAAATAAAGTGTTGCTGCTTGGACAGAATAAACTGATGACGGCAGGGGCTTTACTAAATGAATGAAGGCAATAGAAGTTAAGGTCCTAAACTTACAGAGTAAAGAGCCTGTGAATTCTATTATAATCCACCGCACCGACATGATGACCTGCACCAAGATTGCCCCTTAAATGTACCAATATTGCTTAAGAACTGTAAATGCCTCTGAATTCCCAACTATTGCAGCAATGACAGTCAACTGACTGTACTAAGTCAAAGAAGCATTAGCTAGCCGGGGTTTCTTGTTCCAGCCACAACATTCCACCAGTAACAAAACAAAAGCTGACAAACTGGAGGGACCAATAACTGGTTGAGTGCACATGCTTATGAATGTCAAAGTTCAATTAAAAGACAGCTTTTATGCTATGGATAGGCTTCTATGAACCCAAATGTGAGCAAGGGAAATAGCACCCTGGCCTTCATGTAAGTAGTAGAAGGCATAAGTAATGGGTTTGCAGTGGGAACTTCACACTCATGGACCTCGGTGCCACTGCACATGCTGCATTAACAAGATCAACGTCCCTCACACCTCTGAATAGTCAAGTACCATTCTTTCTTGCAGTTGGTACTAGAAGAACGGAAATGAATGGTTTATTAGAACCACAAATACCATTGAACCGCAGCAAATGATTACAGTATAGCCGTAATCAATAGTAAAACCAGACTATTTAAAAGCAGGCTTTCTTCTTAGAAAAACAAAAGGTATCAAACAAACTAAAATACTCAGTAACCTTTGGCTACCGAGCGCACAGAATCTTAGCAAACCTAGGGTTATCTGTCCTGGAATCAGCCCCATTCTCTGTCTTTGGGCTGAAGCTGTTATTAAAGTGACTGGCCAGACAAAGGACAACTGTCCTGGTGAGACAAGAGGGCACAGCAGGAGACCAAGTAGTGTGTGGTAAAGGAGCATAACAAGACCTTGGTACGTTGCACAGGCTGCCTGCCTTTACCTGCCACCGCTCACTACATTACAGAGCGGCTGGATGAACTAACTTCTTACAACATAGCCAGTAACGCACTGCCAATAATTAAACAAAATATGCACACACATCAAACATAAAAGAAGCAAAACAGGAAACGAGTGAAATAGGTGTGGCTCGGAGTTAATGTTGCCGGAGGTTTTACAAATAAAAGTTAAAGCCCAGCATGCCCTCTCTTACAGCAATGCAGCGCATTGAATGTTACTAAACCACACTACGCATGTGGAGCAATTGAAAAAGATTTGCATTTTTTTCCTTCCTTTCTTTTGTGGTTTCAGAGAGCCTTCCAAACATGATGACTGTTCCCTTGGCCAGCGACATGAATGCTGTAATCACACAATTACTGAGCTAGGAAGTTTAATTCAGCATTTTGTTTTCAACCACAGAACAATTACTCAACAATTTCTGGTTAACCATACCACCGTGCAAGCTGACGAGGAAGCGGAACACAGGCGCAATCTATTGTCTGATCTATTGTTCGACATGAAGGCAGGCAGCGGGGACCTATCCGGTGCATCCCTCTGGCACCGCTCCGAGACACTCGGGGAAAAGCGGATTCTCGGCCTCAGTTACGGCGCACTGCTGCGGGAATGGCGTACTGACTGGTTACACAATGCTATGAAATGCGAACGTCGGAATATCTCATGCTCCTTCAAAACTGCGTTCTTTACTATGAGAAATGCACCCCATTTAGGGCGTGAGATCTGGGCCAGCGTTGGACCTCAGCCATTCTACCAAAAAAGCAAGGTCCATCAAATCATGTGCATTTGGGCTGAAAGAGAATGGCTCAAGAATGTGAAGCACTGAGACCATATGACTGGTCCAAGTACGAGAAGCACAAGCAGCGCCGTGGTATCGGCACAATTTCACAGTAGCCTCAGTCCAGCCGGCCACCGCCCTCCCCACAGCTCAACTATCAGACCATTACTAAGTATCTACGAATCCAAGAGGTCTTGGCTCTAAAAGGCTGAGTTGTTTGGTTTTCAAATGCTTGTATGGTACATGTGAGAGGAGTCACGTTTAGATATCTGGGTCATATCCGGTTTCGAGAGGATGTTCCCAATGGGGCATGACTGGGGGGCTCTGGACCGGAGGCTGAAGGCAGTGTGAGTCAGTGGGCCGTGATAGTGTTCAGGAGGCATGCCCATCCAATCTTTGGCCTCTCTCCATTGCACCCATATTTTACATATGCACAGCAATATTAATTTTAACAGAAGAGGATAAAACCTTTGGGAGCACTAATTGCTTTAGTCAAAAGGACAAGGTATTTTATTGCCCTACATGTTGTACAGTACTATATATCCTGCTGACAGTGGCTATAATCGCCCTGCCTGAATTCTGTGCTAGAGGCGAGGCTCTGTTACCAAGGAGAGGGTCTTCAGCGACCAGTGGAGCCTGAAGCAGGGTAATAATGCTGCGAGAATAGTACATCTACGGAGGGTAGAATTTCCTAAATTATACCCAAAGAGGTGTGGCGCAGGGGCCAGGGCAACTGACGCTGGACGCTGGGGATCACGGTTCGATCTCCGGCTCCTGCGGCAGAGGTCTGCCCAGCACCATGCGACTCCGGGCAATAGCTCGCTTAATCTTCCTGACGTCCCCCTTGATACCTTTGGGTAACTGTTCGCGCTTTGCAAATACTGGACATTTACATAAATATTATGTAATATATGAGCATCATTACCACGTGATACATTCATACAAGAAAATATTGTGCTCTGGATCATGCCAATGTCTGCAGAGTCCTGCATAAAGGATTCTTATCTCTCTCTCTCTATATATATATATATATATTTGGTTGCCAAAGCAAGCGTTTTCCTCCCTAAAACCATGCCTTTTTTTTAATCTTTCACCCACACACATACATTACGCCCATAGCAAGCTCACTAAAAGCACACCAATTGTGCAGCATACCGGTACAAGGGGTGGGACAGAAATGGCTTGGTTTACTTTTAAGCAAGTCTTTCAGTTTCAATTTGTATTTATTTTTCACATAAATAGAGGTGGAAAACAATGTATTACAAATGTGTCAATTTTTTCTTTTAAATGGAAAACAGAGAAATTTGGGGCTTGATGAACTAATTAAAAGGAAGGTTGCATATAGAAGGTGAAATTTGTGCACCACATTTTTGCAACCTGCCTTTCATATTGCATTGCCACCTACATACAAATAGGCCAAGCCATAATGGCAAGTCACATGGTTTCGAAGAATGACATGCCTCATATATATTAATTAGGCAGATTACTATTTGCAACCTCTGGGATTGGCTATGAACACAGGGAGGTTGACCTCCAAAGTACAGACGGCCAACATCCTGTGCACGCATTCACAAACGGGAACCATGTATTATTTATAAAGCAGCCTGTGCCCCAAACAGGAACCAGTGCTGTTTTTAAAAAAAATAATGTTTTCCATTTGGGAAGAAATTGGGTGGAGCAAGCAGTGCTCCCCTGAATCAATGATTCAGGTGACAATTCCAAAATTGGAAAAAGTTCAACAGGGAGGTGTTAATTCCTGTTCAAATGTTTACAACTACAATTGCCATTGCAAAGGATGAATACGTCTCATACTGAATAAAGGCTATTTGGAATAAATTGCTGAGCCCTTCTTTTTAATTCAGAAAGGTTTTTCCGAAAGGCATGAGCGGTTTAGTGCATCTTAAAAAAATCTTTAAATCATAAATACTGTAATTTTCCGAACTCCATGGTTTGGAACCGCAAAATAGTTTTGTACCTCTGGCTCTAAATCCGTGTCTCTTCAACATGTCAATACATGCAGTTTGAACAAATGCTGTGCAGTTTGACAGGGAGTTATCATGTGATCTGATTTGCTCATAAAGCCTAAATTGCTGCGAATGTGTCTAGGTGTTGGTACTACAATGTTAATTTTTTACAGTGAGTGGAACGTTTTATTGCATGGGGCTAATTAGTGCCCTAAAGCACTAACATTATTGAAAAGTGGACGCACGTTTATCAGCTAAATAATAATAGATATAATAAGATAAACAAAAAACAAATATGATTAAAGAAAAGAAGAAATCAACAAAAACAAATGCCTTTAAACTGAGAGCTCTGCTTTCAAGAGGGAGATGTTTACAACAGTTAAATATTCAAAAAGTGCTAATCAACTAAGTGGCAGACCAAGAATAAAAGGACATAGGATTCCATACATTGATGTCTGAGCAGCAAACTATTGAGATTCTCACTCTCAACTCCTCAGAGAGGTTCTCCATCAGTTTAGTGATGCTAAATTCTCAAAGAAGGGTTGTACCAAGCATGTGTAACAGCTTGCTAAATAGGATGGGTTTGGTCATCGTTTAAAAAGTTGCCGTTGTTTATTTTTGTAGGTTGTAGTGAGGCAGAAAAGGCTCCTTTTTGTTGGTAAGACTCCTTGTGAACAAATACCAGTCCTGAAGGGCTTGGCCTGTTTGTAGAGATGACTCATCCATTCGCGGGACGCATGGGTTGTGCGGCTGACTTATGGTCACCCTCCCAAAGAGAAGGGTTACAATGGATGGCTTATACAATTGCAGCAGTCCATATCCAGTAAAACAGCCCGAGTCCACGGAATAATGGGCTCAACTCGGCCGAACAGTTCAGTAGAAACCTTTAAACAGCTGCACGCCACACATGACCTGGGTAAGCGCCACAATGCCTATTAACTATGAAAGGCGGCTTTGAGAACTATTTCTTCGGCACCCCTGCTATTATTGGATGGAATCAATCCTCTACGACTTGACGCAGAACAAGAGGCTTTTTTTTCAATCAGTCCTGCGCCGATCATCCTTCACATTTTAGCCTCTGCCCTGGAATACTCTGGACAATGGTACTGGTTCCATCTGTGCTCTCCATTAAACCCTGGTAATCCTTCGAAGAACAGCTGGACACTGAGAACACACACAGAAACTCTTTCTGTAGGAAATGCTTGGCTACAATTACACTGAGACGCCCTTTGTTTCTCCCTTTTTGTTTCTGCAAAGAGAATTAGAATGTACTGCTATAACAAAAGGAACAAGAAAGTAAGATGGCTCCACTTTACAATAGCATTATATTTCTGGTATTCCGATTGTACTAGACAGCCATAAAAAGTACTATATCAAACATCAGGCCTCTTTACTTAATAAGCTGTAGTTCTAGAAGCAGGATCTGAAAATAATTCATTAATCAGAATCCTAGATAACTGGGATAAATGCTGGGAGTGTACCAACCCCTATAAAATGAAAGCCAGTTAATAGGCTTCAATAAACAAGCACTAGCAAACACAAGTCTCGCATTTGGAACCTAATGGCTTTGTTAATGGTTTTTACAGGTGAGAAAGCAATTCGGGGGAGAAGCAAGAGCATCATGGAGGGACCTGGTGGATGAGCACACTAACAAGAGAGAGCAACATTGAGCGAAAAAGTGGGATAAGAAGTACACTAGAAAGACAGCTGGAAAACAGATGCACTTTGAAGAGTGCTTATGTCAAAAAAAGTAGTTCCCTAAAAGTGAGGCGAATGACACAAGTAAATTGGCGATGCACCAGGGAACAGACACCAGACGGACAAGGCAAGCTAATAAATAAGAAGCAGGTAAATGAGAATGACAGTAAAGCCAACAAATGGTATACAATGGGCAGGGTGAAGCCCACAATATGTACTTTGGAACCAGTCAGCAGCACTGTCTGGCATGCACAATCTAAAAATGCACCTCAGTATCTTTACCGGACTGGTAACAATTCGATAAGAGGCCTGCATTCCTTCGTTACAAGAGGATTTTTTTTAACATCATTGCAGATGACATGAAAAACAAAACTAGTTTGCATACCCACTGTCTCATGGAGAGGGGGGAAGTAGAGTAAAAAAATAGAAATGCAGTGATTGGTAACATGCTGTTGAGAAGTGCAAGATACAGCTTTTTAGTGCTTGTCATGTTCATTGAGTGAAATATCTAAAGTTGAGTACCAATATGCTAATATTACTATACTTTTATCTGTTTTTATGACATAAAAGAGAACCTTTCTACGTTATATTTTGCACCAAGTGCTACTTGTTTCATCATCTCAGAATTCAGAAACAAGAATGTATTATCTATTGGGTCAGTTAATGTAGGAGTTAATGTACATTGTACAACTATGATTATTATGTATATGACTATTTTCATAAAGAAAAGTTAGATTTCTTTGGCCAAAGATTCAAAGAAAAGACTCTAGTCAATAAAGCCACAATCTAGAGTAAGTGCCACTTTAAGTGTGATTTTTTGGCAAAAGACTGTCGTCTTTCAATGTTCTTTGTCCTCCAATGGAGCTGATTGCCACAAGGAAGTCTGTACACTTTGAGATTAGATTAGATCAAGTGGTAGCTTTTAATGCTATGTTCACTACAAAATGGTGAAGGGATTAAAGACAAAACATTCAGGTGACAAAAGTAAGGGTTATAGATTATAAAGGCAAATTAAACATTGAGAAATAGTGGAAAGAATAATATAGGACAAAAAACACATGCATATAGGGGCTGGGAAAAAATGGCATCAGCATTCTGTTATACTGGAAGATGGGTTCACAAGAACCATGTTCAATGATGATACACAGTTTCTTAGCAACATGTCCAAGCAATGTACTACATGTAAACGGTCACATAAATGACTGATGGCTCATGAAGCTTGGAAGTCAGGTGCAGACATAAATACATCAGTGGACAGAAGGAACAAGTTATGGTCTTGGATGGACAACACACTCTTCTTGTTAATATACAAAGAAAGACTTCAAAGCACTTTTGAGATTTGAGATGTTAGTTTGAGACTTCAAGATGAGATCATTCTAGATAAGGGCACTATTCACAGAGATAGGGAGTCCTTCTAGATCATTTCATATGTCAGGTGGTATACAAGCAGATGCTTATTTTCTCAGCAGAACACATTTGGTGGTGCAAGACTTCTAACATTCTGGATATATAGCTGTCACTGTGTAGAGAAGAAAAGGTTCTCTTAGAAAACATGGGGAATTAGTTCCACTAAAGAAGTACCTGGAACCATACTGAAATGTCATTTATCCCTTTACATTCCCTACCCTACCTCCCTCTTCACATTCATCTTCACACTTTTTGTGTCCTCCCCATTTACACAAAGGCCATAGAGATCAAATGCTTAATAAAAACATAAAAACGTGAAATACACTAAAACTTGGACAAAGGTAGCCAGGGCTCCGAAACAGCACAGACCACCTTAACAGTGACAACAATAAGTCAGGAGAGATAAACATAGCAATTTAAACATGGGTTAAAATTATAAGCTGCACATCTCCCTTAAACAAAAAGAGTGACTGTTGTTTTCTGGACTTTAGTGGTTGTACTCATGATAAACTTATAAATTCATTAATCTAAACTGATAAAGGAGTTTAATTTTCTACAAATACTCGTCCAAAGAATGAGCTGAATTAAGAGGCAACCAAGGTATTTTACATGGTTCAGTCTTAATAAGGATTTGCAATGTTAATAGGTTTGGCTTTAAGGCTACCCCTTGAACTGCCTTAGGCGCATCACTCAGATGAGCAGAGTAGTTTACTTCTGATACACTGGATACAGAAACAAGAACAAAGAAAGAGAGTCTTGACTGCTGTGGTTTGATGGAATTTGGCTGCAACCAAATAGCATCAGAAAAGAAACAATGAGTGTGAGAGGGCATGTAGGACTGAAGAAGAGGGCTGAGATGGTCAACACAAGTTCCACCAAATGACTTGTACACCATGCAAAGGTCTGTAAAACATGATCTGGCTGTTCACTGGCAATTTGTAGAAGAAGTTCAACTCGGATTTAACACAAGCGTGCTAAGGTAAATCAAGCAATATATGTATCAGGTTAATTTTACATAATCTGAAGGTGACAGTTAAGATACTTAGGTAAGCCCAGCAAAACTACAGTCCTATAATTCAAACAGAATGAGAGATAGCTGCCTGGAACACCAAGATCCTCTTGTCAATTCAAAAGCAAAGAAGGATTTTCCTTCAGCTGTTCAAAAAGTAGTAACATGATCTAGCTGACACTAAGATCAACGCTGAGATGCAAGAGCAAGCGCCTGTTACATTGTGTTCAGGGTCCAAGGATGATTTCCATGAACTTACACCACTGTTTTATCAGTATTCAAAAGGTTATTGGTCATCAAACATGCCACTGAAGAAAGATATTCTCGAAGGCTCAGGGGAGATGTCAAGAGTTACCCCCACATTGTTGCACCAGAAATGGAATTTCACCAACACAGTTAAAAAAAAGTAAAGGCAAGCTAACAAATTAAATCAACTAAAGGCATTACATGGAAATTTATAAATTACAGAAAGAACTGAATGATTCTGGCATATATCCTAATATTTGGAAAAATACCATAATAAAACCGTTACTTAAAAAGCCATCTCTTGATCCATCTGAGTCTTCCAGCTATCGTCCCATTGCTTCACTGCCTTTCCCAGCTAAGATCTTCGAATCTGTCATGAATGAACAACTATCTGACTACATTCAAGCCAATGACCTATTGGATGACACTCAGTTTGGGTTTCGACAAGGTCATGGGACAGAAACGGCCCTGATCAAGGCTGCTGATGAAATTAGGACTACTATGGACAACGATGGTCAGGCTATTTTGATACTGTTGGATCTATCAGCGGCTTTCGACACGGTCGATCATTCTACTTTGATCGGCCGTGTCGAGGCCATTGGTATCAAACACAAGGCGAAGGACCTCATAGCTTCCTTCCTGGCTGATCGCGTACAGGCAGTGAAGATGGGTCCATTTACCTCACCAACATTTAAACTTCCTTGCGGTGTTCCTCAGGGCTCCTCGCTAAGTCCGACCCTCTTTAACATTTATGTGTCGGACTTGGCGAGAGTAATAAAAGCGCATAACATCAGCCTGACTACATACGCTGATGATACTCAGTTGGTATTATCTATTCACAAAAACGGACCGATGATAGCGGCCAACTTTAAAGATGGTATGCGAGCTATTAGCAGTTGGATGGCTTCCAACTGCTTAAAACTTAACTCTGCTAAGACTGAAGTGATGTTGTTCGGCAAAGTCCAGCCTGCCTGGTCCCCTTTGTGGTGGCCGGAAGAAATGGGCTCTCCACCTGAACCAGTGGACAAAGTGAGGAACCTGGGAGTTACATTTGACGACAAACTTCTTTTTCATCACCATGTGAATTCTGTTGTTTCGTCGTCATTTTACATCCTGCGGAAAATTAAGAAGCTTTTGCCATACCTCCCTGCTACAACAGGCAAAACTCTTATTTCAACGTTGGTGTTTTCTCGCACTGACTATTGTAACGCCCTCTTCCTCAATGCGCAGGAAAAAGTCATCTCTAAATTGCAAATGATCCAGAACGCCTCTGCCAGAGTTCTACTAGGCCTTCCAAAATTCGCTTCTGTTTCAAAACATTTGGTCCAACTACACTGGCTCCCGGTCAGAAGCCGCACTAAGTTTAAATCATTGTGTATTGTGTACAAGGCATTACACAACATGGGACCCAAATTTCTCAGAAATTCCTTAAAGCCCCTTCCAACTCGCAGAACGCTTCGTTCTAACACGACCTATCTGCTTCAAACCCCCAGAACAAGGAAGGTAAACTGGGGAGACAGACGTTTTACTGTTGCAGCAGCAAGATTATGGAACTCCCTTCCTTTCATTATAAAATCTAGTCCTACATTACTTACTTTTCGAAAGCAACTTAAGACGTGGTTATTCTCTCAATGAGCCCTTAGCCCTTTAGACTTAGAACTTACTTGTTCTCAGGATTCTGGTAGCATACATAGCTCCTAGCGCCGAGACACCTTCGGGTAATTGTAGCGCTTTAAAAGTTGCATAAATAAATAAATAAATAAATCAATGACTAGTGTTTAGAATTCAATAAACAAAATGTTACTTTAATTCACACACATTTAAATACTGAACATAAAATTACAAATGTGCACAATGACTTTAAGACACCCCATGAACTAAAGATGTAAGAAGGTCTCTTTAGTGTTAAAAAGTAAATAGCCCCTCCCTATGATGTTCGTCAAGCTAAGTTCCTCTATTGCAGTTGTCAAGGAGTTGTCAACTTAAAAATCCTTTCCTTTTGAACGTATCAGAGAGCTCACAATGTAAAATCCGTTCCTAGTGCATTTGGGATGTAAAACCGGATTCCCAGGGTACTGAGGAAGAGCAGTCCAACGCTGACTCAGAGATTGTTCAGTACTATAAATTCAGAAGTCAGCGGCACACAAGACGAGTAACCCATCCACCAAACTCTAACTCAAGCCATAAGTAGGATAATCAAAATGTCAACTATTTACATGATTTTAGGCAGATTTAAAAATTAGGATTAGACAGTTAAAACCACTTTCTATATTGTTTGACCTGGTGTCCATAACACACATCTGCTTTGTATTGTATCTGCCAGGAGGTTCATCATGTAAAACAACTCCCAATATAATACCAGTTCTTACTGTATTTGTCTATTTTCACAATGTAATGCCTCTTTCTATGATGTTCGTCAATGTTCACAATGTAAAAGCTAATTTTCTTGTAATCGGTCATAGTTCAAAATTTAAAATTCCTTTCTAATGAAGCTGTCAGGTAGTTCACATTGTAATCCTCCTTCCTATTGTATTTGTCTGCCTTGATAACACCCCCTTATTGTATTTTTAGATTATGCAATGTAAAACCCTTTTTTTATTTATTTGTCAGAAAGTTCAAAACATAAAACATCTATGGTGTTGGCCAAGATGTTTCCATAGCAAAATCCCTTCCTACTGCCTTTATCAGAGATTTCGTAATGAAAAATCATTTGTATGAATTTGAAAAATCCGGTTCAGGAAGTGCCAGAGAAGTTGGTCGTTACTAGGCCCCAATTATGTCAATGGTAATCATTCATCTTTGCTATCTCAGTACCTCAGTTCCTCAACCTAGGGATCAGTTACCCTTTCTAGCAGTAGAATCTTAGTAATGACAAATAGCAGTTCAAGGCTGACGTAGGAAGATGGTAGAGGACAAAAAAACAAAACTCAGTAATGTATAAAAACAACAATACATCAATGTCAAGCAAATTATCCCTTAAAAAGAAAGCAACACTAAATACTACACACAAAATCACAAATATTTTTTTAAAAAATCAGTGGGATTGCAATCTGAACCCCCCCATAAAGGGACCTTGCAGAACTACAGAGTGCAAATACAGTACCCAAGAGAAATATCACAGGGGAACAACAACCCAGTTTATTTAGTATGTTCCTGTTGCCTTTGTGGTACTTGTTGCTAAGAGGCACATATCATAAAAAACACAGCAATATCCCTGTATCGGGCTGATTACAAATAAAGGTTTTCATCAGCAGCAAGTCTAAGCCTACAGGTCATTCACGATGTAAAACGAGAGGCCCACTGCCTTTGTCATCACATTTAAAATTATTATGTTAGCATATTGGCTTAAACATAAACATACCCATGTAGTGTCTGCATAGAGAGACCCATCAAACATCTTAGGTGGATCTACAGTATACATTGACATGAACATAAAGTCTTCCTCTGATGACACCACAGCAAGCATTTACTCTGACCAGACCTAGAAGAAGACCACTGAATTAAACCCCTATTGCATTTGCCAAATAGTGCAAATCAGGAATAAAAAACGTTTTATTGTATTGTATTAATTACATAGTTCTAAATAAATAAATGAAGGCCCTTCCTTTGGTGTTTGTCTTGATGTGTACAATGTAAAACCTCCTACAATTGCATTTAACTTTATTTAAATGCAATTCTAATTAACCAACAATTCACAATGTAAAACCCTTTGCTACTGCTTTTTTCAAGGTTGAGAATGTAAACTAATTTTCTATTGTATTTATTAGGGTACTTGGCAGGGAGTTGTAAAACCCATTCCTTTGATATTTAGCAGAGTGTCCATAATGTAAAACCCTTTCCCATTGTTTTTTTTGAGATATCTGCTTCAGGAGATCCTAGGGCAGTCGGACCTTACTAGCCTCAACTCTGTCAATATGTGTCTTTCACCTTTGCTGTACTTGGACCTCTGTATTGCTGACCCTCAAACCAGGGGCAAGTTCCCCTTTTAATACTTATCTTTAAAAGTAACTAGGCAGAGAAGGCCAAGACTGTCTCAGAGGAGTGTTGTGAGCTAGAAATTCGAAACACAACAATGCAAAATATTAATATTGAATCTGTCAGTCTCTATCCAGTGCTTCTTCTATGAAACGAAAAAGGTATTGAATGCACATACAACTGAATACCATAACCAAAATGACAAATATTTACATGATTTCAGGAGGAATTATAAACTGGAATCTCTTTTTTAGGGTCACTGCAGATTACATTTCTATGTTACTATTGATGTTAATAGCTATTTTGTTTCATCCAATATTTCAAAGTATTTAATACACATAATTAGATATCATCATAACCCATTAGCATATTCTAATCGTTCAAAAATATATACATCATTAGAAAATAAAGCAATCACTAAACCCACTACAGACATCTACAAATAATCAACCCGCAGCAGAAGTGACCTCTGGCAACGTACGGGAAAGCAATGCGTTGGAAGCTCTGGCAAAAATGAGGCCGTTTTCATTTTTTCTGCATTTCAATAGACCCTGCAACCTTTCCCCTGTGACCAAGAAATAGTATTCTGAATTCGTGGACGAACGCCTCATGTATAAAAACACACACAATATGAGCTGATATTTAAAACTTTTAATGACTTTACTAAAAAAGGTGGAAGTTTGCAGCCAGCTGGCAGCATACCGAAAGCCAGGCTGCACAGCTTGAACTTATAGCTATCTTAACATAATGAAGAAGTGCCAATAATTAGCATATGTAGTGTGAACAGGTTTGCTGGCACAAGCGAGTGAAAAACTCCAAGGTAAAGTTATTATTAGGGAGTAATTAGCTCTGTGAAGTAAATGAGTGAAACAATAGCTGCCAGCACTGACAATATGGCTAACATCTGACTATGTAGAAGATAACATTGTAAAGCATTGCTCCCTGAGCTAGAATCTGTTAATAACCATATGTTAGTGTAATTAATGCAGAGTCTTCCTGACCTGTTGTCACATAGGAACAATACTTTCTTGGAAGCGTTCACACAAGCAGTATCATATTCAAAAAGGAAAAAAATATTTTGAAAGTTAAGATGCAAGCAACTCTACTTTTCTTTTTCAGATTGCCAAATCTACACGCAAAAATAGCACACCCAGGGTAATTTAGATTAAAAAGTAATAGGATAGTACATAAGTGAATGCATCAAGAATTATCCATGACATCTATTATGCCAGATATAGACATGAGTACATATGACAGAAATAGACAGAACACAGAGCTAGACAACAAAGAATTTTAAAAGAGATGATTTTATGTTAGCATTTAGCTGTTTTCTTTGTTGTATTCAAAGTACATTTTATCAGCAACAAAAGGGATTTTGTAGCTGCTCTTAGCGATGTTCAGCTAACAGCTGACCCCTGATAGCTCACACTGTTTATTTTCTTTATCTTTCATAGGGAGAATGCTGGTTGAACTAATGGCAATAATCACACAGTAAAGTCGGTTTTGATTATTTCTTATAGGAGATCACACATTTTAAACTCGGATTTAGAAAAATAAGACCATCAAAGACCCATAACAGAAATTCTGCTGCCTAAAACAGTCTTTTTTGGACCAAACCAAAGAGGCAGTCTCTGAAATTTTATATACTGTCACAAATGTCCACCTAAAGCATAATTGGTTGTCAAAATAGCTTCAACAATAACTACAGTTAGTTTCATGAGGAGATATACAGTTAACCATCTAGCAAACTGTTTATATACGTGTGAGGTGCAGTCTAAAGATTTTTAAATGACTGAATATCGACAAAAACAAATAATCACTCACTGAAGGATTAGTACCAGCTACCCTTTTAAAAGCTGAATTAATACTCAACATCCAACAACAATTCTGATGACAAAGCACACTTTCCATAAATCTCAACCGGTAAGACACTCTTTCATCCAATTGCATTTCCTTCAACACAGGCTCTGGTACACCCCTAAGAGCATTTTTTTTAAAGATTACGTTCTTAGTAGGACACCTACCTGCAATTTTAGCATTCATGGCATTTAACAAAAAGACTGTCATGTTAGTTTTTCCCTACAATTTTAGCATATAGAATTTCAGAATCCTGCAAATATACAATTTGACTTGGAACATTGTGTAAATACCAGTTAATAAGAATTTCATTGAATCAGAATTAGAGACTACTTCACAGACAACACGTAAGTGAATTAAAAAAAAACAATATTAGAGAAAGCATGGTTACCTATCAATATGCTAAAGCTTGCACTAGGACATCTTTTAGAACTTTGAAATGCCTGCCTACAGAAAGAAATCAAAATAATTGGCAAGTCACGAAGGCGACTTGCATTCATGTAAAAACTATTTGGGAGGCAAAAGTACTTCTTAAAGGTTTCCGGGGCCAGGCGATATTCCATGACAAACATGGGCAAATTAAAATCCATTAATAGGGTAATTATTTTTTTTTATCAATCTTCATTATTATTTATTAATGCCACGGGTAGGGATACCTCAACAGCCGCCTCAACTTCTACACTCCCACACGCCAGCTTCGATCAACCAACCACGCCCTCGCCGCCGTCCCCCGCATCCAAAGAGCCACCACAGGAGGAACGTCCTTCTCCTACTTCGCCGCCAAGACGTGGAACTCCCTCCCGACCCACCTCCGCCTGACCCAAGACCACCTCGCCTTCAGGAAGCAGCTCAAGACCTGGCTGGTCGAGCAGTAGCGGACCCCCCCTCCCCAAGCGCCTTGAGACCCTCCGGGTGAGTAGCTCGCTATATAAATACTGTGATTGATTGATTGATTGAATATTATTGATACCACCCACATGAGACCAGAGGTGAGTTCACAAAGTTACTGGCAAGCAGAAGTAAAAAAGAGTAGAACTATACTTAACTGGGATGGGAGAGAAAGGGCGGGGCTGGGGAGGTTGGCGAGAAAGCTCTCCTTATTAGGTTGGGGCAATGGGGGAAGAAAACAAGCAGCATCAAATTTGGCAGGAAGCTAGTTCTTGGTCCAGAAAGAGTGCTTTTTGGGATTCGATGCAAGTCATTAAGTAGCTTTTGAGATATTAGGGTTAAAAAATATTTGTATATCTAGATGGTTGTGTTCAAAGCCAATTTTAAAATAGGGAGCATTCAGATAGGTCAGTCAGCCAATTCACTCCCATGGGAGACACGATCCTGCGACAGCGAGCTCTCAGATTGGCTGCCTGCAACATGGAGAAACATGTTGCAGGCAGCCAATGCAGGCCTCAGAGACTTAGTCCCCCGTCCTGGGTTAATTAGCTTATATATGGGGGCAGTGTAGGGATATCCAACCCCTCTAGGCCTTGTGGAGGGGCGACAAAGAATTTTGCCAGCATTCAAAAAAGAAGAGTTAATGGGAGGCCAGTGGCCACAATGAAAAACTAAGGGGAGGCAGGGCACGCAGCCCCCTCCACAATCCCATTCCTGGGACCAACAAGTAGGAATATGGAGGGGGGTGCACGCCCCCATCCCGAACTTTAAAAGGGAGTTATTTATAAATAAATAAGCTCTAATTCCATGGGGTTGGCTCATACAGTGTATTCTAGGGAGCCCACCACTGGGACACAGTAGTTTCCCTGCCGGCAGGGAAAGCAATTTTGCTCCCAACCCAGCTGAAGCTTTCAAAATGCTCCAGCTAAATAGTAGCAGACTTCTGTTTCCCTGCAAACACTCTTGAGGGCAGGGATATTCAAGATTGCTCCCACCTGGTGGGAACAAGCAGAACCTGCTGCTTCCACTGGGCAGGAGCAATTGCAACTTCCGCAGTAACCAGGATAGATGCATGCCGAGAGCTGGCGAGGCCGCAAGGGCCCTCCCAGGAGCACATAAGGACCCATGGGGGTGGCATCCTCTGGGCACTTATAGGCTCGGGATGATGGCCAGGTGCCCCTCTCCCCTTTATAAAAAAGTAGGTCCTAGGCTCGGGGAGGGGGCTGCGTAACCCCATCCCCGTAATTGAAAAGGAAGGCCCTGGGGGATGGGGTCCCTTGGCCGCCAGTGGGTCTCAGAGAGGGGACACAGGCCCTCCATGCCTTAAAAACAGAAAGGCCCCATAGGATGGGGTCCCCGGGTCTGTAAAGGACTAGGGGCATGCACAGCTAATTACCCCATGCATTAATCACTCATACTATGTTCAATAACATAATTGATAACATCACTGCAACATACTAAAGGAGATCCTTGATGACAAGCCTGTGCATGGCAGGGCCGTAGTTATAGTTACCTTAAGGGACAAGTTATAGTTACTAGAGACAACTATAAAAAAGCACTTTGATGCCTTGTCAGGTGTAGTAAGTGCTATGTAAATGCAATTACAATACAATAACTGGTTAATTTCAGTGTTTTGTTTGTGTGTCAGACATCACACTGTCACTGCACTTTTCACCTTGCTATAATGCCACTATAACCTTTGTTTTTTCCAAGATAGATAGATAGATAGATGGATAGATAGATAGATAGATATATACATAGAGATAGAGATAGATAGGCATTGAAAAAACCCGACACATTTTAGCGAAGCCACCTTGATCACGGGTCCCATAAGGGCTTAATGGAAAAAACTGATTTGACAGAAATCCTTTGGAGTGCATGCTTTCTTTGTAAACATGAAGTTCTGGCGGGTGCCCCCTCTACTTCAGTGCCAACTGATGTGGTGCATCAGAAGCCTTACTTTATTTTGGGCTGGCCTTCTGAAGCTGGTTATTCCTGCCTGAGTCCTTCATCTAAGACATGGTGGTCCCAGGCAAGAAAAAGAGAACAAGCATTAGCAAAGTCAATAATTCTACCGTATGGCTTTGCTAATCAGTTTTCGTTTTACTGTAAAGCATCCCTCATGCTGTGTAGCATGGCTAAAATAATACAGAGTAAATGGCGCTATGATGTGGTGGTTGCACCATTTTGGATACATGCGCAAGCCTACAAAATGACATGATCCATTTCTTTTATTTACTAATTTGCATATGTAAATTAAAATAATAAGTAGTGCAAAACTTTTTTTAATGCACAGGTGGGGGGGCAACACAAAGGAATGGGATGGAAGATGCAACACTGAGAGCTGCGATGGAGACGGTGACAAAGAGGACGTGGCTGGGGAGGCGAGGTGCCGGGCAACTGAGATGGAGGGTGATGGAAGGGAACCAACACTGAGTGTGGAGAGGAGGATGGTACTGGTAGGGAGAAGCAACACAAACAAAGGGTGAGAAGGAGAAACAAAGGACCAGAGGAAACAGCGGAGGGTGGGGAGAAGCACAGGGGCAAGTAAGCAACTGGGAATTACACAAGGGCACATGCAAAAATCGCTGGGGGGAAAAAAGTACATGATGGAGACAGCTGGAAAACACATGCACTCACATGAAGTGCTTAAGCCAATAAAAAAGTACTGATGAAAAGCAAGCAGTAGAAACACAAGAAGCCAGCCAATCAAAAGAGAAAGGAAAGAGGCTATGCTCCATGGGAGACACAAACAGAAGACTGACAAACTGGGACATGAATAAGAAGCAGGCAAAAGAGATTGACTGGAAAGTCAACCAATGCCAAGGAATGGGCGGTCTCCAAGCCCCTGTATGTTATTGTCAAGCCTACAATAGGTCTTTTAACAGACATTGCATGCAATGTCTTTTAAATTCAACCTAAAATCAGTAATAAGCATTGATGCTGGAAGAAACCTCGCAGCACATCAGGGTCATTCCTATTTTGTTACACAGAAACAGCCTCCTGCTTTATAGATTTGTTTGTGTGAACCAAAAACAAAAATCAGCCATTACACATGCATACTATGAGAAAACATCACGACATGGCGGTCCACCCTGTGCAGTATGGCTGAACAGACATACTTTAAAAAAAAATTCACAGGTTAAATGCTAAGAAAGTGCAACTTGAGTAGGTGTGCTTGCACTGGACCTGTGGAAGTGCCTTTAAATATTTAAAATCAGAAAATGAATACGTGATTGCTGTAGGGGTCTATAGGTCGCAATATTCGAAAGTTGACAGGAACAAATGAACATTTCATCGATCTTTGGATGATAAAATGAATAAATACGTTAATAAGTTAACAATTATTACAAAATCTACAAATAATTTTTCTGAAACGCTGCACATAAGACCTATATAAATAGCTTATTATAATGTATTTTCATTCATGGGCACTGTCTTATCCTAAAAAAAGCGCCCAAAAAACTGTTAAACTACAATATATGGATGATAAGGATGATTGTCGTGCGGCCAACCATAAAATGTAGAATAAAGTTTAATTTGACAAAATGTATTGCATGATTAGACGAAAATCTGCTGCATAAGTAACAAATAACTGTGTAGTTACTGGACTGCGTTACAAAATATAGTCCGGGCCACTGGAATTATACACAAGGGGAAGACAATTTTACGTGGCCAGGCTGACTAAACTATGTGGCAAGAAAAGGAGAATTAGGCAACGTAATGCAGCATATTTTGTGATAGCATTACTTTATAATTTTGTAATTATTTTACGCATGTTAACAGGGACTGGGCACAGGTTACACCTCATTAAAACCAGTTTAACATTCAAATACACTAACAAGCAACTAAAAGCTGAACAATGAGCTTTTGCACAGGGCCTTCCACCCCGCGAGAACATGGGTTGCTGTGATTTTAGAAACTTTTAATCCGTTTGAGGCAGAAACAGATTATGCAGCAGATAATGGATTTTGTGGCAAATGCTGCACCCCATAATAACGCGGACAACGCTGCAGCCACAGAATCGCGTCATTCCAGTGGCCTGAATCTAATACAGGACAGTGCACCTACATTTTTGAAAGTACTTCTTCATGAATGCATTACAGTAATAGCCAAATAGATCTTACAAAAGTACATCAAATTATTATTTTACAACCAGGGTTGGATTGGGATTAAAAATCGGCCCGGGCATGCATAAAAAAAAAATTGGCCCACATTTGTAAAATGCCTTCCCTCAAATCACTGCTTCAGTGTAATTTTACATAAAGGGGGGGTAGAGGGGGGTAAAAAATAAAAAATATGCACGCATCAGTTTACACTAGTGAAACACACCTGAAAACAAGTGAGGCCACTTCTGCTCAGGCCCCCTGCCCAGCTCAGTATGCATTGCCTACAATAATGTGAGGCCCAGCGAGAGAAAAGGGGTGACACCTCTACCTGTTACTGCTAAACGGGAGGTAATTAGTGCCCAACTCCCTCTAGAAAGGCCACTCAGACACCCACTGGGCCGCTGGCGGTATAGTCGAACAACAGAGACACCGCCAAAATCAGCCCCCAGGCTGCTCAAAAGCAGCCCTCAGTTGGAACTCGAACCCCAGCCCCTCGGGCATTGCCTGAATGCCCCCGTTAGCAATCCAACGCTGCTTACAACAATGACCAACATATACTAGTTTTCTAAGGCAGATTGACAGCTGTCACTCACTCCAAACAATACACACCTCACTCTTTAAAGCACAGCTTAACTGTCCTTACTGAAAGAATAGAATACGAGCATTAATGAAAGCTTGTTAGTCATTTAGTCGCTTTTCAGTACCGATGCTGTCGCGATTGTTAACAGACTGCTGATTCCAGGCAGAAATGGCCTGGCACAGGAACCCTGCCTGTTTGCGATCTCACACATTCATCTTCCTGCTAAACATCTGTTTAAGGCCTGTGTGATCTACCTGTCAGCGCCAGTGATCCATAAATTGTTTGAACCTCCTGTCACAAACCTCAGTGCTGTTTTGATCAGAGGCTTTGTGCGCACTAATCATCCCCTTTATCTTCTCTAATGTTAGGAAAAACACAGCAAGGCTGTCTTCCCAACGTGACTGTAATTAATCTCTCTGTGGGGGAGGAGGGGAGCGAGGGCCTGTACCTGCCAGGTTTGAAGCAGACAGATCTGTTGGCTTGTTATTCACGGGCTACACCTTTTAAAAGACACCTTGATGGCCCAGTGAAGGAACCTGCAGTCTCAGGTTTATATAGACGTATATTGGGTGGGGCTGATTTATAAGGTGCACAGTGCTAATGGGGATCTCTTGAGCTATAGACGTCATCTACTGACCTAAAGGCATCACATGAAGTGACCGCAAATGGCCTTCAACCTTAAATGGCCCCAGGAAGTTGGGTCACATGACCCCCTGGCATGCAGTGTGGTGCCATACATGTTCATGTGTAATGTCATCAGAAACAAGTACTGGCAAAGCCAATAGGCCTGGCTTACAACCGAAAATGCTTGTCAAGTTTATTTATCTTTGCAGTTTTTGTATAGCTCTAACACGACCCGAAGGTAGTGGAGCACTTTACATGAGCACCAGTTACATTACACAAGTACACATTAATTTTTGCATGCGCGATCAGATTAAGTGATTTGCACAGACTCACAGGATAGTAAGCCAACGCTGAGACTCAAACCTGGTTCCCCAGGTATAAAGTAGGCCGCTCTGGCCGTTATGCTATATTCTCTCCTTAATGGTAGGCAATGCCTATTTGAGTTGATGTGAAATTCTAGTTTAATAATGGCTGGTTCAGTGGTAGGGGGTATAGTTCTTCAGGGCATTAACATGTTAGAGGATGTAGCGAAGGGAGGGGGAGCAAGAAGAAAGAGGGGACAGGGAGAAAGGAGGGAAGGAGAGGAAGAACAGTGGGACAGAAGGGAGGAAGGAGGAGATAAATGGAAGGATGGAGATGAGGAAGAAAGGAGAGGGGAAAGAAATGAACAATGGGAGGAAGAAGGGGAGGAAGGTAGAAAGGAAGGCGTGAATGAAGATGAAACAAAGGGAGTGAGTGAGAATGTAAGGAGAGGATGGAAGGACGGAGAAAGAGGAAGGGAGCAGGGGGGAGAAAAGAAGGTTTTAAGGCTTGAAATGACCCATCCTGACCTTTCTCTATGTCCCTTGCTATCCTGTGTTTTATGTATTCCCTCTTTTATCTCTTGCATCCACTGTACTCTCCTGTGTTATGTACATCCTCGGTGCTTGTCCAGTGCTTCCACTATGGCCGTATGCATCCCTATCATTACCTGTGCACTCTTGCATTCTGTGCCCTCAAGTATCCAGTGCTTGGACTATGCTCTCCAGTATCCGGGGCATCCTTTATGCCTTTATGCATCTGTTGTTCCTGTATGTCCAGATGCATGTTCTGTTTCCTTTAAGTCCTCCAGCAGCTGTACTTCATCTAAGCCATCCTGTATCCCTTGCTTCCTCTCTCTGTGCTCTGTGGTATCCTGTGGACCTTCTATGTCCTAATGTATCATATGCTTCCTCTGTGCCCTCAAAAATCCTGGGCCTTTACTATTCTCTTCTGCATTCTCATCTTATTTAACCGCTTCAGAGCGGCGCAAATTTTCGCGCTGTGCTGAAGATTCCAAAACGGGCGTGGTCGTGACGGAACGGTTCCGTCACCAGCACAGCTCAACCGACGCTCGTGACGGAACCGTTCCGTCACAAGCGTCGAAGGGGTTAATGTTGTACTGCATGTTTTGATTCCCCTCGGTTTCCCTTCCCTTAGCCTAAACGATTACATGCATTCCTTGCTTCTTCTGTGACTTCCAGGATCCAGAGCTTTCACTATACTCTCCAGTGTCCTGGTCTTCCTCTATCCATTCTGAAAACAAATCAGAATTTCAGTATCTTGCCTTTCTTTTATGTGTTTTCTCTATGCGCACTAAACTATCCAGTATCCTGCGCTTCCTCTGTGTGCTCCTCTATGCCTGGCTTCCAGAGTCCTCCGCATCTTTTGCTTTAACTATGCTTTTCAGTATCCTGTGCTCCATGCCTTACTCTCCTGTATCAGTGCACTTTGACGTGGTAGCCATATTAGGTGAGGGGTAACTCTCCACAAGTCAACAGGAGTGCACTATAAACACTCTATTTGTGGGAAAACACCACTTCTGCCCAATCAAATGCTGTACTTCTTCCGAACAACATGTGGGCAAAGCCAAACCTCTGTAGTGATTCGTCAAGCTCTTTTTTCCTGGTGATCACAAAAGGTCAAGCGACATTGGGCTCTCAAGCCAGACCTAAAAAAAAACCCAGAGGTTCTGAGCCAAGGTTGCTTTGCGCTTCAACATGTGAACTTCATAAGCACAGAAATTTGAAATAACCGAAAACGGAGGTGGACTATGCAATTCGTAATACTATTGCAGATACATAAATAGTGCAAAACAGTAACATTAATGTTATGTATTGTGTTGTTACAACCAAATGTCATCAGTTTTTGGTCAAAATAGATTGCTTTACCGAAAGGACATTTTAAAACTCTCCTCGAACTTTCAAGAAGCGGGGAATTTCAATAATCATTTGACATTTTGATCGATTGGGACTTTGCAGAGCACACACATACCTGGGGAGTGTGGTATTTTAATCCAGCTATGAAATATGAACACTATAACACTGCAATGTTTGGATTACTTGGGGTAATCCCTTAAAATGCCCAGTCTTCTGTGCCTCATTTCCTTTATAACAAAACGATATATGTTTCTCCAATGATAGACTCGTAGGAGCCCTTGGGTGGGCACAGCCTCAGCCCTATGTCCCACATACTATCCAGTGAGCGAAGACGCACCTCACAAAGTAAAAAAAAACAATAAACCCGGGCGGGTGGGCAGCAAGTTTTGAATGGAACAACCAAGAGGTAGGAGATGTATTGATGATGAACTCAGGTAACCAGTGAAGATTAACGCCTCATCATTCTTTTCCGGAGTCTATTCATAACAAATGCGAATATGCCGCTAGATAGGCGCAGGTTGAGTCACGTCCCACGTGATAAAGTATCCGAACAACAATAAATGCATGTGCACTTCATTGAAACAGCAAAATAAAGATTCAAGAAACAAACAAATTCCAGCAGGCAGGAGGACCTGTATGCCACCATCCACATCACTTGGACGTGGTGGCCATATTAGGTGAGGGGTATCTACGAGTCAACAGGAGTGCACTACAAACACTCTTTCGGTGGAAAACCACTACTTTCGCCCAATCGAATGCTGTACTAATGCAAATCTGGCTGTGCCTCGATTAAATCAGATGTAACTTGGTGCTGCTGGTCATCAAAATGACGAAATGATACCTTAAAGTTATATATTTATGGACATTCATAAATGCTTCCAAAGCAATATTTCATCCAATTTACACATCTAAAACTACTCCGAAGAAAGGCAGAAGTCAGAGTGGAAAACTCCCCACATACTCCCCATTTATTCAGATGCTCCAAACAAGGAAAGGGTTTTTTCCCCTGTGTAGGAAAAAGGCTTTAAATTATAGGAGACATTTCAGCCACACTAGTCAATGCAGATTTTGAACCTGAAAATAGTGCTCCTGCAAAGATTGTCAGTAGGAGCTATTGGGATGGATGTAAATGCAAAAACACCATTTACTCCAAACTAGGAGAATGGCCATGGGAGTAGAGTCCTACATTTCCCAAAAAGGCTTAGCAATCTCTTCCAATTGAACATAACCTATCTGCCCATTTAGTGGAATAACGAATTTCAACAGTTTTCAAATACCAGACTAATGTTTTAGACTTATATATGAAATATATTTCCTTCCTCCATTTATTTGCGTCTTCCTTGTGTTGGCATGATGTAATTGGCAGCACTGATTCTTAATTGCAAACCTAACGCACTTAAGTGAGTCACCAAGCTCACATGAGCTGATGTCACTCCCGGCCTAATTGGAATCATTTTTAGTAATACAGTAAACAATGAACAATTACCAATATTGTTTAAACCTCGTGGTACAGAAACAAGAAAATAAACTGAAATGGATCAATTACGAAGGGATGCGAGGCATGAAGTCCTTATAGTGGTCATGTGAGAGTTCTCAAGAATAGACAACCAAAATAAAATCAGCCATAAAATCACATTATACTGACACTGCTTAGTATATCGTGAGAACATCAAAATGTACTCACAGACTTCAGCTTGCAGCTCTGTCCTGCAAGACTGACGTGTCTAACATAGAACTGAATGGAATACTTACTATAACGCATGGGGCAGGGTCATCCACTCTCCAGAATAAATAACTGTGACGGTAAAGGATTGGCTATATTTTTTAGATCTCATTCTATCTCATCTGGTCATTTACGACTTAAAGGATGCTCAAAAACAACTTGGAATTCCCTTCCAAATGGTTCAATAGAGACGTGTTTGTGATTGAATGAGCTATCTAGCGACACAAGTCATCAAAGTATTTATCTATCCAGTTTGACACATAGATTCCTCTATGAAACATAAAATGTGTATAGACTTCAAAGTGGTCCAACCTTCCCTAATTCAAGAGGTCTGAAGTTCTCATTAATGAACATTTATCAGATATAAAATAAAACATGTCCATTGACATCCTTAAATCTAAGCGTTCAATAAAAATGAAAAAAGTTGAATCCAAGTTTAGGACTTGTGCGATATTTAAAAAAGGAGGTTTAGATGGCACTACACCTTGCTTATGGTTCCTTCAGACCACTGTACAGTTCAGAATACAACTGAACTCAATAGAACACAATTGAGTTCAATATTTTGAGATGGCAGGAGTACAACCAATTATTCCTCATCTCTCTCCCCGCAGTTATATGTTCTAGTATCGATTATGGTGTAACAAAAAGTCAAGTTTCTAACTAAATACCGTAGTTCGGACTTCAAATGTTTTTGAGACTGAGGTTATTAGGTTTTGCACCATGAATTCTATAGTTTGTGGTACTGTATTCCTGCTGCTTTATCTGCTGGTTTCTGTCATTTGAGGTTGCATTTTAGATAAGGTATAGGTTAGAAGATCAACGTTTCAGTGGCGTAACGAACCTTGAGGGGGCCCCCCTGCAAGGTACGTGAAGGGGCCCCCTCTGGACAAAATCTAAAGCTCCCAGCAGAAGTGCGATGCTGACGGGGCCCCCTGGAGGGGGAGGGACCCCCCACACCGCGGGGTTGCTGAAGGGGCCTGTGTTATGCCCCTGCATAGTTTCCTGGAATGGGTATAATGGGGTTAGGCAGGTTTTTTAGCCATCATGGTCTTTAATTCTAATAAGCTTTTTGGAAGGTACAGAGTATCTTGAATTGTATCTTTGCCTCCACTAGGGCCAGTGGTACACTTTTACAGCTGGTATAACACAGACAGTTTTGTGCAAAATAAGATATAATTTGGCTGTCTGGTTTCGTACCCTTAATAGAACGTCTGTGAGCTTTGTGGGAGCCAAACTGATATAGTGCTGCAATAGTCCAGCTGACTTCATACTAAGGTTCTGGTCAGTGTTACTCGCTAGCTGGTTTGCAATAGAGGGAGAATATATTCTTAAGTAAGGAAGGTTGCATGGCCATACCTACGACTACTGCAATGAGGCAAGCTCTTTTCCGATAAAGTTCTGTTCCATCTAACGGAATATACCACAAAGGCATTCAGTGATGTTTATCTGACTTCCTGATTCACTGTTGAGATATGTATGAATTTGAGTTTCACTGGAATTAGACTTTTTGATTGTCTAGTATATGTGCCAGAGGAAGCATGTAAAAGTTACAGAGAAGGGGTGAGAAGACACCTGAGGCATGTCTTGTGATTTAACTCAATCAATACACACTTGTTGACAGCGGTTCAGTATGGAATAGTTCCACTTTAGTTAGTACCGTAGAGGATACATCAATCTATTCGCTGAGTCTTTTCAGTCGGATTTCGTGGTCCCTAGTATCATAGGCTGCAAAGAGGTCTAGGATTATCAGAAATGACTGCTTTCCTTCATCTAGGGTGATGAGCCAGTCTTCTCTGATATTCACGGGTGTAGTTTCTGATCAGTGCATGGGGATGAAGCCTTTTTTTGGGTCGTGTAAAAGACGTATGAATGTATTGGCATTTATATACTGGAAAACATATTTCATATACTAACAACCAAGAGGAGCAAATGAGTGACGTACATCTTGGTGTTGTTGGGAAGCAATAAAATATTGAATAGATCTAGTCGGGATTTACATCTTTCAATTGGACAATTAAATTATAGAGCTGTACAACTGCATTTCAAGTATTAACGTTTTAGGCACATGATTACCCGATTTATTCATAATCATATGATTTTGGAGCCATGTGCTTAGGAACGACTTGCATCCCAGGACATGTGATGCCAAAGATAGCAGCTTAGGGTTAGATCACAATTCCGCAGTATTGTCTTCCAGTTGCCTTGCAACAAACTTCTTCTGGGCATTTCTGGGGAAAGGCAAGGTAGAGATCGGCTGCTATCGAGAGAAGGCTTAAGAGATTGTTGTGTTTTTCGAAGCACAGCGTAACAATGACCCGTTTCATCTGTCTGCACAGGATTCCCTTGGACAGGGACTCCTTCAATAACTTTGTGATGACATCTATTAGTGTTGGAAGGAATTGCTTACTTTAGGCTCCATGGCTCGGCTCCACTTCCATGTTAAATGCTTTGATTTTTTTAATACTCTATGCCGCCCTTTGCTCTACTAATGGGTTGAATATATTTTTTAAAGGTCATATGGTCATTGTAAAGCTAGTGATTGATGTATTCAGAGGTACTGGGTTGGTCAGTTCCTAACAGAGATTAAATATTTGTGTTGTTTGGTTTAGTGTTTCATTGGTAATATATGCCTTTCTGGGTCTTGAAGGCTTAGTGGTAGCTCCGTCTGTTAATTTACAATGTGTTTTATCCTCCGCTATCAGCCATTCACATTCATTTGACGACATTCTTATTTCAATGTTTCCAATTTTGCATTGAACCATTTTCTGAGCCTTTTAGCCCAGTTTGGTGTTGGCCAGCTTGTTCAAGGCATTGGCCACGTTTTTGTGCACAGCTGTCGGAATCACCTCTCTGTCTAGAGAGTTAAGTGATTGCATTCGCAAAGTTAACCTCAGATCGTCCAAATTTATATTGTTACAGCCTCTGCTAGGAACAGATGTGAAATTATCTTGCAGTAAGAAGTAGGTCGTTATAACATATTCAAGAGTTGGAAGAAAAGAGTGGCACAATCATACATTTCTACGTTGGTTGTTTGAAAAAACAACGTCCAGTGTTTGGATGCGGAGTGTGTGGGTTCATTGATGTGTTGATTGATATGTCTTTGATGATGCCCCTTGTGTGATTATGAATCTGTTAAGACAATTCGTTGGTAGAAATCAGCGAGCAAATATATTTTGTATGTTTGGCCAGTAGGTATAAGACCAGATCAAGAAGTTCTTCCGGGATAGAAGAGTCATCGTGGAGACCAGTAGATCACTGCTTTGGTACACAAGCCCTGTTGACTTAATGCACAATTAATCGCAACACATGCCAACGATGATTATAATTTGTTAAATACTTCTGTGCAAGTGAAATCCAAAGAATAAAGTAGGACTACTCTATCCACACGCCACTAGGGTTCACTAATTTAGAATAGAAGGCCTGGCCAATCAGCTCATCAAGTAAGGTTACTGAGGGCATATTGGCTAAGCCAACAGAGAGGGTGAATACAAAAGGTGAAGGAAGGTCAAACATCAACCCAACTCTCATGAGCTACCACTTGGACAGCAAGCCATTTTCGCAATGGAAGTTCACTTTGCAATGCTACGGAGACATATCCATGTACATGCCATTTTACATTTTTAAGTATAATATGGCACTGGATCCCCAATTCACTCACTAAAGAAGCAAATAACCCCCGAGTTGTAATGCACGTCACGGTAAATTACTTCCACTTCAAGGTGAAAGGAGAATGATCACCAACACACATCTGATGCATCAAGAGCCAAACGCATCTCCACCAGCTAGAACATCCAATCACTGCTTGCAACATATCTCACGTAAGGATGACTTGCATCTGTCCGTGTGTCGCAGCACTCTCGAGCAGCTCCCCGAGACATGTCAAGTGGTGCCACATACTAAGAACCACATAAATAAATATGACGCTGCCTGTTCCAAATGGGCCAATGCCGCACACTGAACTAGCGACTGAGGGACCCTTTGAAGAGGTTTGCAGACTCCCAGTAGTGACATTCAGCCTAAGACAGCCCAGTTCCTGGGCACTGAGTGAAATTATTCACACAAGAACTCTTCCTTTATGATGATGTTTTCCTGTGCAAAGTACAGGAGACAGACAGCAGAGGGGTTAATACAGATCCAGGACACCAGTGTTCGCCGTGATTATCATGTGGAATTCATTTAAAAACAAGTGGCATTTTTCTCACAAAAGAAAGTTCAATCAAATTCTCCAGGGAACAACTGCAGTAGCAGCCCTTGTCTTGCTTCTCGGCTGTATGAAAGAAACACCTGTTACGAGCAACAAAAAACGGGAGCAAACAATAGGTGTAGAAGAAGGGCTGAGACTTAAACAATGCACACCCAAGACACAAAGTGCCAGCTAAATGAGGGGCCTGGAACGTATCAAATGAACCCTTACAAAAAGACATTGAGCTCCAAAATAAAGGGCCAGAGATTAAATGCATACAAAAATAGATGGCTTTTATGGTGCATTTTTGCAGCCACTTTAGTCGCAATTTTACGGCCATCTGCAGATGCAGTTAATTTCGTGGTAAACCAACAGGCTCTCCATGCTACAGCCTTCAAACCTACTATGACAAAAACGCAGGTTACAGATGCAAGCATAAGCAACATTTAAATTATTTCAGACATCGTGCCCAAAAGTCCTTCAAGCAACTACAAATGCATTCTGGTACCAAAGCCCACAGAAAAATGCAATATGAAACTTTAGCCGCCAGCGATGCGTCGTCCTCTCATTCAGTGCACTCAAACGGCCATTTGGACAAGCAGCACCCTTCCCCAGAGGCCACGTGAACCGCAAAGCACCTTATCTGGGCAATAATAAAAATACAAAACACAAATTCCTTCTCTCATCTGCTTAATTTCCAGCTATCTGTTGTTACAATGTTTGAGGACCATGTCATCTGGAACAAATGCATTAAAATTGTTTGCCTAATAACGGGTAATAGAAAATAAACTTCCGTCTGAGGGATTGGTGTCCTCAAAGAAGTATTCGGGTTTGGAGTAGGACTTCTTTGCAGGATATGAGCCACTCTAAGGCACAGTGCAGTGTCTGTCCTTTCATAGGTAAGGTATCAATGATCATCTTAAGAGACAGAGAAATAGGTTACAAAGACCTGTTCTGATCAAGAAAAGGCACATTTTTCACATGTCCTTGGACCAGGGTTCCCGAATAGGTCTAGTTTATTCTGTTCCCCTTTAAAACAAGGAGACTATGAAACCAGGCAGCCACACCATATTAAAACATGCTCTATTTACTCCACGAGAACTAAACAAAGCATCTCAAAGAAAATGTCTCCTCCACAGACCAGTAGGAATCTCTCAGTGATGTGTTGCTGACATTGAGATCCAACACACAGAAACTTTGCCTTATGTGCCTTATTTTCTACAGCTTGAAAAACACATTTAGACACAAGTATATTGCCTTTTACAACTGATTGACTACCTCTGGCATTTTTGCAGCTGGAAAGAGGGACTTCATGAAGCTTTATACACTAGAGGCATCACTCTTACAAATGTTGTTACAGAATTAACAATGACTGTAAAAGAAACAAGCTTCTAAACTCATATAAATATTTCAAAACATGATATATCCACAAAACTCGAGGGACCATTCAGGACACGAGGGAACTAGCGACACACAATTGTGGCAGTCAACATTCAAAAATGATTAAAGTAAACAAAATTTGAAGGAGTTTAGCGCCCAAACCAATGACTGCGAGAAGTTCAACACTACAAGAGTAAACTTGGAAAAAGGAACCCAGAGCTAAACGCGTCCCAGACACAGACGCGAGTTACTTAAGAACATTAGAGTTTTATGGTTATTCCCTCCTCCCAGGTTACAATTATAGACACTCGGTGGTCTTTATCATGCGAGTTTAATGTATATTACAATTAGCCCGCTCATGAAATTCAATTGCTCTAATATAGACAGTAATGAGGTATTCCCCGTTGTAGGCTTTAACAATCTGCTGTATGGTACAGAAACTCTACGCTGCAGAAAGAATACAAATGCGACAACACACTACACAAGCTTACCTCCTGAAAACTATTATTGTAGGGGATGTAAGAAAAGTATCGCTAGTACCAGAATCACTGTCAGAAAAACTCTTGAATTTGTCTTGGACTCCTTCAGTGACCTTGTTTAGAGTGCTTGTGGTACCCAATACAAAATAATATTTATACTTGCGATGTTGGCCAGCCTGGCGCGATGGTAAACCTACTGCATTATTGTTTATTTTACCGTCGAATATCACTCACTACAACGGAGGCATCAACAGGGGCATCAATGCACTTTGCATTGTTTTGATTAATCCTTAAACCAATAGTTATTGCCCGGCAGTAGTTAATTTGAAGAAGAAAAACAACAAGTGCCGGGGCTCCCCCCAGGGGGCGGCTTGCACCAGTCCATTTCTCCTGTTAGTGCCGCCTTAAAAAGAATCAACTACTAACCGTGAAAGTGAGGAGGGAGTGTGTCATAATGGCCAGAGCTGCTGACTTTGGAGCGCGGGAACAAGGTTCGAGTATTTGTGTCGGCTCATCCTGTGATTTTGGGCAAATCATTTCCTACCATATCACTGTGCCTACCTTAAATGAATTTTTCCTTAACACATGCTCGAAAGTGCTGTTGCTGATGATTAAGTGCCAGTGCTGAGCACCGGAAACCACTGGCTCAAATTAAGGACGGATGCCCTGACTACTTATTACAAAGATTGATAAATATTTGGGCCAGGCAATCTAAGTAGAATAAAATGTAAAGAGCTTGGACATTTATTGGATTCAGCCAGGCTTCTAAATTGTTGCCAATCTTGGGGCTGAGTGGGTGGCAGTGGGAGTTAGAGCTGGCATTCACAGAGCCATCTAGTGACTGGATTTGCCTGTTTAAAACCTTTGGGGGTGCACAGCCCCGCAAATCAAGAAGTTTCTAATTTCTTAAAGTCTGTGGAGGAAAACAGACCCCACAGACAGGCAAATGCATTGTTACTACTCTTACTAGTCCTTTTTAGCTTGATATCTGTAGCAAGTGTTTTGTGTGTAACTATATCTACCAGGTAACGGGTATTAGTATATTAGCAACAGAAACAGTAAAAGAATGCCTTGGCTTGCCGGTATACAAGTGCCTGCTGAACAGCAGCCTTTTTGTCCACAGTAAGGAATCTGTTCTCTGAATTCCAGTAGAAAACCTGATGAAACACGGAGTTCTTTCATCAATATGCAGATGATACCTAGATCTGCCTGTAGGAATCATCCACGGAAGACACCTCTATTCTTGATACGGTTTGAAAACGAATGACGATCCAACACTTAAAACTCAATCAAACTAAAACAAAATGTCTACTATGCTAGCCAAAAAAACTCCAACTACTCTATTCAAGAGAGTCTGGAATCCTTCTCTCAACACCAAATTCTTGGGCTTTATCCGCCACCACTTTTTAGACCTCAAAAGGAAAATCTCAACCATGGCCAAACACGCATGCCAGCTGGTACGGCAGCTCTGGGGCATAGGTAGTTTGTTTCAGAGTAAGGCTTGAAATCTGCCGTCCAGGCACTGGTTGTTTTACTAGACTATGATAACTCATTCCTCTCTGGTTTCCCTAAAGAGCATTTAGAGCCACTGAGAGCAGTGCTCCACACAGCTGCCTTCTTTATACAGGATATTTGCCTACATCGCTCCTATTCTTCGCACCCTACAATGGCTCCCCATCAATCAGACCCCCAGGATATTGCAATTACGCATTTAGCAAAAAAAAACACAACATCTAAACTTTTGTAAAAAAATTCCATTCTTTTTAGTAGAGAAGTATGGCTCAATGGTTAGAGCGGCAGACCCTGATGCAGTAGTCTGGCCGGGACCAGGGTTCAATTCCCGCCTCGGCGGGTCTTGGGCTCAATTTCCTCTGACCTGATAATTCTCGCCTCTGTGCCTATTCTGATCATGAGCCCCACTCTGCACCTCTGGGTAATAGCTTGCTTAATCTCTACAACGGCCCCAACAACGCTGAGGATGCCTGACTTCACCTTGGGGGTGCCCAGGAGTGGGCTCCTCACAGGGAAAGGCCAGGAAGGGTCCCTCAGCGGTATTCGTACAAGCGCCGAGATGCCTCCGGGTATAAGTGCGTAATTATCATTTACAAAAGTGCCTGCAAAAATTAGCACCCTAAATAAATTGAGGCTGATGCTCCTTTTATTGGCTCTGCTCTGTGCTGAGGTGTGAATTACCTCTGTTGCCAGCCTTTAAAAAGCACAGGGCCCTTCTCCTGTGCGGATAGGCATCGGCCCTTTGTTTCCTGGGACCTGCTGCCTCAAAACCGTTGCCAGAATCACAGGATGTTGAGCCGACACCGGACTTAAACCTGGTTCCCAAGTTGCAAAGTTGGAAGGTTTGTCCCCAACGCCACATCTTTCCTCTAAAATGCCACTGTGCCTCCTCCCCCACCCCCGTGATAAACACCCCTCCCTCAACAATCCCAGGACACTCAAGTCCCCCTCTCAATACCTCCACTGCGCTCCCATTCTTAAGTCACCATTATACCTGACACTCAATTTGTACTCTGTTGCCTGTTTATGCACCTTAGTAATGGAGGCTGCTCGATGCCAGAGAGCAACGTTTTCAAATGTAGCTATGCACTCTGTGACAGTAGACACCCCCTTGTCTGAGGTGCACTGCTGCTGGGCAATACGCCAGGTCACAGAACGTGACTTGTCAGAACCTTCAGCGATGGGCATGCAGCATTTTTGTGATAAACATGTTTTGCCTGCCACAAAAATACTTCAAAGTTTGCGGTTTGGGATCGCAAAATTTGTCATCCCAGGACACAAAATCCTGGGGGGTCTGAACAATGCACGAGCCAAATTTGAGGTTGCACACATTACTCAAAATGTACTTGTCAACTCGACTCCCTACTACCTACTTGTAAACCTGAAAGCATTTGGTGCTCAAAGATGTTCAAGAAATGAGGGTGTAGCTCCTGCTCAAACCTCCGGCATTTATGCCTCTAGAGATAGGCTTTCTCTAATAGTACTTAGAGATTTTGGAGTACTCACAAGGGATCCCAAAATGCTCCTATTCGAAAGACACGTTGGCTAAAGTGGGGCTCATTGCCCGAATCTCCTATATTGACTTGATCAGTCTTTTCCTATTACAAAATGTTTGTTCTCTCTGCAAACTTGATTACTTGCTGCTTCTTGACGAGGATTGATAGCTATCTGCTTCTTCTACTGTAACATCCTGGCTGCTATGAACTGTTTGGTCCTTGCCTTTCTGGTGCTAATAAGTTCTTTTATACCATTTGTTAACCAGAACTTAGTTCCAGTTCACTTGTAAAGGCTCTAATGCCCTTGGGCCAAGCCTGAAACATATAAACACTGCCAAAATAAATAAATTCAAATAAATAAGTCACCATTATTAAAGGATGGTGTTCAATATTTGGCATTGTCACTTGTGAATCAGGACCAAATAAAATGGCAAGAGAAGTCCCATGTGAGTTTCCCTTGTCTCCCGTTGTTTTTATAAGTCCATCAACGCAACCCTGGTCTCAACGACACCACCAGCCGTGGCAGTCATCAAGCCGCTGCTTGCACAGTGGCCTGTGGGCACTGCACCTCACATCGCCAACGACGATGCAGCGATTTCATCAACAACGCCGCTGCCTGCACCATGACCTGTGGACACCGCTCATGGAGAACACAAAGCATCACCCAGTTTCACACCGAAGCCCTGGTACCATTGACATCAGCGCCATTGACTTCAGCCTCATCAACTGACATCCCTGCTTGCACCATAGCGTGTGGGCACCGCACAGAACACCGCCCAGCTTTGCATTTCAACCTTGGGTCTACTGATAACAGTAGTTTAGCAACGACAATGCTGCTGCCTGCACCGTGACCTGTGAACACCACAAGTCGCAGTACCCCTCTTCACACCGCAGACCTGGTTTCACCCGACACCGTCACCGAGATGCTGCCCGCACCGTGACCTGTGGGCACCGCACGCCGCATCGTCCCACTTCGCATTGTAGCCCGACGACATTGATGCTGGCACTCCTGACTTCAACCTTATGGAGTTCGACCCGTAACATGTGTGACTTTAAGGGCCAGACGACTCCTGCACCAGATTCTGGAACCGACTTCTGCCGACGACGCCTCTTCGGAGCTCATTGCAAGGTCCCTGATTCTCTACATTTCCAAAGCTCCTGTTTGCGGGTCTTCCCAACACCCTAACTGGCCGTCAGCCTCACGGTCAGTCTGATCTGTTGGATTTGTTGTTCATGGCGCTGTGATAGCTCCAGATGGAGCTATCTACTTCAAGGAACTGTCTTTTAAGTTGATTCTTGCAATATTCATATCTCTATTACTGTATGTTGGATTTTTATCATTATGGTCTTGTTTTACACAGATAAATATTGACTATTTTTCTAAATCTGGTTTGGTATCCTATTGTAGTGTTTTCACTGTATTACTGAGAGTTATGTCCAAACACTTTACACATTGCCTCTGAGATAAGCCAGACTGTCATGCCAAGCTACCAAGGGGGGTGAGCAAGGGTTATTTTAGAAGTGTAACTCCCTTATCCTAACTAAAAGGAAGGGTCCCTACTTGGACAGGGTACAAACCTGCTAACAGAGACCCCCATTTCTAATACATTGTTTATGTGCACTAGGGACATTTTGTGATTTGCCCAGAATCACCAGATGTTGACCTACACCAAGACTTGAACCTGGTTCCCCAGTTGCACAGTGTGCAGCTCTGGCCATAATGCCACATTTGGGTACAGAGAAAAAGCTGACAGAAGCCACATAAAAACTCAGCTCGTTATGGTCTTGAAGTTGCAGCAGTACCTCGAGCTGAGCCAGAGCCACACTTCAGGTGTGTGCCTGGCTGACGTTTTTAGTGAGTCCCTACCTCTATTCCTCATCATGGGCAAATAGACTGTTACCCGACTGGCATGTTCAGAAACCAATGACGGACTTCATCCAAATTCCTTACTGTTAAAAGCCTAGGAAAATGCTTCATTGCACAGCACACTGTTGACGGTCAATAACCATGTGTGCTGTGGAAGACTCGCTACAACTACCACTTAAATGTTCTGCAGAGGTACAGGGTTTCATGCACACCGTAGTAATTGTCATCTTGCACTGCATCTAATGGTGTGCTTGTTTTCACAGCCCACGTATAGCAGCCATGATGCCATGCAGTGATTTGTTTCTCACACAGACACCTCGCCTTATATCCATCTTGATGCACGCATAGGTAATGCTTGATGTACAGGTTCCCGCGTCCCCGAGCCTGAATGATGCGAGATGCTATTGTGAACATGCCAAAGCATCAGAACAACTCCCGCCCTTTCTTCCCGCGTGCACTTCTTGATAAGTGCAGCGCTTCCCACATATCAGTCACTCAGAGTGACTCTGGCTGTCAGCTGTGTACAAAGCGCAATCAGTTTGGAAGCAGAGACACCAGCACTTTTCCCTTCAGCGACAAGCAAACACGTTTTGACTGCTAGTCATTCAATTTTAAAGCATCTTCAATTACCAGCAGCTGAAATCCTACAGGAAAAATAGAAGAGCGCCACCACAGCCCTGCGCATCCACAGTTAAACTTTAGTACTCTCCTCGAACTTCCCCCGCTGCGAGCTTTCCATTCTTGTAAAGACACATGAATGCACGCACTGTGAGGTGGAGCTGGGGGCTCCACCAAGTGCTTGCATTTTGATATACTACCAAGTGCCAAAGAAGGACCGAAGTATCCAGTTACTATACACGCTGTTGAATTGTTCGACGTTTTATTCGGTGAGGATAAACGTGTAAGAAGAGAGGTTCTTCTTACTTGTCTCAACAAATTTTGAATACTTTGACCTATTGACTATGGCAAGACTAGATTGTATTTGAGCCCTGATGAAGTCTGTTGATGCAAAGATTACCATCAGACGAAACACGTGTTGGCTGAATGACAATTGAGAACTGGATTGAAGAATAATACCATTAAAGATATTGGAATACCGTGAATAAAGGATTGGTGGATTACTTCCTATAACGGATATTTTTGTTGCAAGAAAGACATTACTCCTGCACTTGAGCAGAACTGTTCATTATACCGGGTTGGCGGATTGATGCCGTGTCAGATATAATTGTGGAGTTTGTGAATTACCTGTGGTAGCGGGGATTTACAGGATTGCCCTGTTTACTCAATGGACACAGTGAGCCAACCCTACAACAAGGACACTACGAAATAAGACTAATCAAAAGGACGTTTGGTTTAGCGTTGATACTCAGCTGGGGCACATGGAAAGTTAGCGGAGGCCTCGAGAGGCTGCAGGTGCTTGATGATGACATCACAAGAGTAAGATCTAAGGCATGAAAAGGACTCCCTTACATAGGGGCTTAGCTGAGATTAGGATGGGTTTGGGCCCTGAATGTTCACAGAAGCGTCGGACACCGAAAGCCTGGC
This sequence comes from Lissotriton vulgaris, assembly GCF_964263255.1. Taxonomy (NCBI): domain Eukaryota; kingdom Metazoa; phylum Chordata; class Amphibia; order Caudata; family Salamandridae; genus Lissotriton; species Lissotriton vulgaris. Next base: position 2,038,052,304 of record NC_141685.1, on the reverse strand, counting down.
CATGAAACCTCATCAATAGCACTCATGGAAAGCCATGCCCAGGAACAATTTTAAGCATCTTGCGCACAGCATAGAAACGTGTAATTCATCCAATCAAAAAGGTGCATTGCTCAAGCTATGAGGAAAGGAATATGTATGAAAATGGGATTGGAAAACCACAAAAAATTTGAGCAATCCCTCAAGATAGAGCTGTCACTCAAGATGCAACAAAACTAAATACCACGCGGATGAGAGCATGGTCCTGACCAGACAAACTATGGGGCTAGGATTACAGAAGCTCTATACAAGACCCAGTGGACAAGATTATGAGCTGTCCGGCACGGTCGAAGTGAAAACTTTGTACCCGTAATCAGCAGTACCATGCAAAAAAACACCTCAGCAGCACCGAGCAATTATGAGTTAATCTCCACAGAATGAGGAATAACTATGCTACCTATTTTTGTTCGGTCAAATGACACAATGAATTCCCCATTCCATATGGGTTAATGCACTCATTTACCATCTGCTCTGAGCAGGAAGTAATTGAGAGTAGAGGGCCTATGCGGAGAGGGCGAGAGCAAGATGTGGCCTGACAGGGGAGATTTGCATGCTTCCGTTTGGTACAGGAGAAGGCTAGGCAGGACCCTTAACCCCTCCTATGCCATGGAGGAGCATACAGCCCCTGTCAAATCTGCACATGCTTTTACCGACCTGATCTTCTAGCAAGTAAAATTGGGCCCGGTGTTCCAAGATCCTGAAAATCCAGGTGCAGGAACACCATTCCTGGTGTGATCCGGCAGACCAGCATCTCATTTGGGGATACGCCCCTCCCGACTCGATCTAGGCCATCCATTGTCATGTCAGTAGCTTGGAATGCTACCTCCTGTACTTTAATTTAGATTTGCTAAAATATCACGTTTTTCTCATCCACGGTCGAGCACGAGGTACCCAGCAGCCCTGGATGAAAGTTACCAATTAAAATTAGGTATATGTAAATGTTTTGCCATGCCTTCTGTCTTCAATATCTTGCTCTTTAAGGAGGGCCACTTAACTGAGTAAGTACCACATAAGTACATCTTCTACCCTTCAATTCTTCAATCCAACAAGAAAAACGACATCAGTAAATCCACCTCAAACCAAATCGTCTTCAGACACATGGGGCAAGCTCAATATCATGAGGCATTTCACTGTCAAAATGTTAGATTTCCAAACCATTAACACATTGGAATTATAAAAATGCCAGCTGCATACCTTTATGACTGTATCAGTGGCATTTGGGTGAAGAGCCCCGGTCAGCACTGTTTTCTTTAGCATTTCCGACAATAATATGCTGCAACTTATCACTCAAATTCAATTTTATTATGGTACTCAAAGGATGTGACACATACAGCGGTACCAACCTCTTTCCAATTCTAGGTTATGCAGAATAACTTTTGGAAAAATCAAGATAAGGATATTAAAATGGCGACAGTGCAGAATTTTTTGTATTCCTTCACAGCCAATAGTGACGTTAATATACACATTTATGCCATTCCAATATGAGGATCAGTCCCATTTGTCCCTCTCTAATCTATTTATCTTATTTAGAAACAAAAGTACATCACATAAAGTAAATTAATAACTGGGGATGAACAAAAGAAGATGATGGAAGTGGCATACAAGCGCGTTCATACCAGAATGGGATTGAAATCAAAGGGGGTTTTTGCAAGTAATTAAGGTTGAGAGAGCAGGGATGGCTCCACCTTTTGAGCCCAGGTGCATCGATCCACTAGCCTCAGAGCAGAAAAATAAAATGGTAATAAAGGTTATTTATTACCATTTTATTTTTCAGCAACACGTCCAGAATTAAGTATCAGGATGGGGCAGTGCCAGTGCTGCTATGTGGCAGCAGCAGGGAGCTGTGCAGTACACTTTAAAATGCACATGTCCCTTTGGCCGGCTGTCTTGCGATGGCCAGACGGACACTCGAATTCTTAAGTTCTCTAACCTAGCTGTCTTAGACAGCTGTGTTAGAAAAAGCACAGGCCTCCAGTGCTCTTAGGAGCGCTGACGAGAGCCTGCTCTATCCAATCCTGGAGCTGCTCTCGTGCTGTGAGAACAACGCCAGGATAGGGTAGTGCAGTTTCTTGCATCCGGCATCCATAAGACGCCCGAGAGAGAAGGATTTCACGCTGTAATGTAATGTATTGATACTTGTTAAGCGCGGCTGTCACCCAAAGGGTACCCTGGCGCTGAGACCATATCATTCCATCAGGTGAAGCACACTACATTGCTCTTGGAAACAGGTAGGTCTTAAGATCCCTCTTGAAGGAAGTCGGATCTTGTCTTGGAATGTAAGTCTATTTTATTTATTTATTTAGTTTTGTGCCCTACCACCCTCTGTACATGTCAGCCGCCACTGTGAGATGTATCAGCATAAGTGATGACACATTGAATTGCCAATGTTCTTAGTTGAATACAATACAAAACTGACAAATTCTAAAAATCTTTGACTCTTTGAGAAGGAGGGGGTGTTTTGTGAAGAGCACATCCTGGGGTCCTCCCCCAACGAAAAAAAAGGAGAAAACGTTCTGAGGCTGCAGTCCTGAGAATATTTCACAGCCTGTAATGTACATCAGCTGTTCAAAGCCTCCATACATGACTTGGATACCCACTCTGTGCAGGGGTTTCCAGTTCACCATGGAAAAACAGCTCTTCACAGAGTGACTGTGTGAAGGAATCCAATATCGTGTGACACATGGTGGTGTCAAGTGAGTTGGAAGGATTGGCAATATAATACTTCTATTTAGAAAAACCCTTTTACTTCTCGGAATGTTGGCGGGCATTTAAAAATATAAATACTGAATTCAAGAAATGATAGTGTCACTTAAATCAGATTTTTACTGGAAACCACATTTCACAAACTTGATCGAATTTGCGGTGAAAAGTTGGTGTGCAGTGATATGGGTTCGCTTGGGTGGGCCCCAGTCTGATAGACAATCAGCAACTGGGATCTCTGAGAACAATTGTTCAGACGACAACGTTTAGTTGTTTTGGAAACCGCTGGGAAGTCATGGGAAAGGTTGCTGTGAATGTTTCTTGGGCCTGCCTCAGTGAATCCTGTATGGTCCTGTTTACAAGTCAAAAGAAAACAGCTGCTCTCGGCACATCAGGAGCCGGTACAAAATGTCCCTCTTCTACGAGCCCACTGGGCACAGCTCTGCAGCTTGCAGATGGACTGTCCCCCATGAAGACGTATTCAAACCATTAACACATTGGCTTAATGGACCGAGCCAGTTCCAGGCTCGATTCACAGGTCTTTTTTGAGCAAGGGACTCATTGCCATCTTTCCTTAAATTATAAATAAGACAGTTAAACAGCACTAGGTGGATTTCTACTTTTCACTCTATAAAGTTTGAAGATTTGAGGAAGGAGCGAGAATACCATATATTTTCTTGTTTATGATTATCTTTGGTTCAGGGCAGCGATGCATTTAACATTTTTGATAAAATATTATATTAATCATGTGGTGTGTTTATAAGCATTTTAAAATGGCTAAAGGACGCATGTTCAGTTTTGGAATGATTACAAAGGAAAATTCCGAGTCCTAAAAAAATGACTTTGAGGACGCACAAGTGAGTGAGAGTGTCGGAAATAAGAGCGCCTCTGAATTGTCTTTATACAACGCATAATGTTTTTTATGTTTACTTCCTTATTTATCTTGCACCACTATGTGGAGGCACAAAAAATTGTTATAAAGCAGATAACTTGTGTGATGTCCTGCTGGACACATTTTAATGTTTTAACCAGCCCCTCCCGTGCAGGCTGGCCTTACACCCACCGGCACCCAGCCAACACAGGCATCACTGGTCAGGTGACCCTGCTAATAACTGAGCCCGGGTGCACGTGCTCGTGGCCCAGTTCTAAGTACTATACCTATGTGTTTGTGTCACTTATTCACAAAGCATGTGGGCCTAGAGCTCAAGACTTAACAACTTGGTTGTGTTGAGCTGGGACTGTGCATTGCGTATGTGCATTGTTACACACAGGTCGCACTGCATACCATTAAACTGAGTTCTCATTTTCAAGGAAAAAGTAAGACATGGATTTGGTCAAAGATTTCTAGGACTGGAACCAGGTTACACACAGCAGTCTGTCAAGAACAGATTACTCCTCTGAGATTATTCACTCGTATTCTAATCCTGTAACAGTTTTCAGCAATTCATGCCCCCCTCCTCGGTCTCCACCTCTTTGCACGTGTGTGTGTGTGAGTGATACTTTCAAATTTGTGTGTGCGCATGTGTGCAGGAATGCAAAGCGATTTTCCACATGCAAAACTATTGGGTTTAACACTGCAGTTCTTTTCTACAGTTTTCTTCTTCTTGCCATTCTTTCACCTTTGTTGACCATGTGCCAGGTTTACAATAGTTTAGGCTTCACAACTAGAAAATGTATACACATGCATAAGCATTTTTTCTGTAAGCAGAAATGTAGCAAATCATTGATTAGGGTGTACATAAAGGCCACCTATACAGGTCATACGTGTTACATACACAGAAGGTAAAGTTGGGAGGACCAATGGTGTGATAGGAGTAAGCTAATGGACAGTGGTTTGAAAAAAACACTGCCTTTACCTTTTTTTGTATTTCTAGAGTGACGGGGCAAAATCATGGAATTCTGGTGTTAGAATCCAGGGGCATAGCTGGAGAAAGATGACCTTTACTCATTGTTCTTCCCATCTGCATTTTCAGGAGACTTTTGATGGTGGACCTCCATGTGATGCAGAGTTTACTTGAGGAGTAGAGTTTCTCGGCTTGGTAATGCAGCTTTATTATTGACAGCCTTGAAGATGGTGCAGGGAAGCTTGCACTGGATGTAGACTGGGGGGATTTCATTGACGTTCTTGTAGAATTGGGTTGTAACCACATTTCCTCTGGCCTCTACTGTGGCAAGTTAATGACTGAAAGACAGGTTTCGGTGGTACCAGGTTAGGGTCCAGAGGCGCCGGGAAACCCTCAGGGTAGCTGTTGCGCCTTACAAATGTATTAAATAAATAAATAAATAAACCTTAAGAAATGCATGACCATCTCAAGATCCAACAGTGAAGAGCGGAGCAGAGGCGGGTTACAGGCTTGCTTATCTTCAGGTACCTCAGCTTGACCGTGGGTATTTGAGATTTGGGATCACGTCTGTAACACCTGGAATATACGTGTAAGTAAAGTTCGTGCAGAATGAAAAATGTAAGCGCAGCAAAAAAAGCGTCAAATATTGTTTTTTTTTCCGTTTGACATTCTGCCCTGTCTCTGCACAGGCCGAACACAGCACAAACACTTTGTGTTTGCCCTCAGATTGTACCTCCTAAGCATCTTCCTGAAAAGATATTCAGTGAATTACAGATCTCGCACCAAGATGAAAAAGATAAGCTCTGATTAACCTCTTGAATGCACACTCTTTTTGTTAGGTTTACCATAAACTCTATTTCGAAGTTGTGTTTCTGTACTGGCAAAATTCTTCCTCGCCAGCAGGATTATTCGACTCACTCGACTCACTCGCAGTATTCAGACAGCAGGCTTAAAAGCATTTCCAGAAGTGCAACTGCCAACCGGCAACCATATTTTGAGGAAAAGATGTAGTATGCGCTATGCATATAGTTTGCTATAAAGATCTACAATCTAAAGAAAACAGAAAAAATATTTTTTTTAAAAACAAGGATAATAAATGGCTCAACCACGAACGGCCTTTTCTAATTCATGCCGCAGATAGATATTATTGATATGTCTTAAGACAGCCTAGCGGTTCTGGAAGGTTCGCTCGCATATGGATTGCGTAAGGCAGCTGCTTCTCACAGAACTCCTGACCAGCCGGACAACTGCGTCACTCGGCGCTCGCGCATGCGCCGGGCCGCAGTAAAGTCATTCCTAGTTGATGGCATAGAGAAAGGAGCCATTCATCAGTCACGCATTTGTTCTACTGTTATTTATGGCGTTTTCCGTACTCCATCTGAAGGGCTTTCTTTTGACATGAACAATTTATCGAGAATCACTGCTGCTTTTAACTAGTTTAAATTGATGCGGTCTAAGTAAAATAGGCTCTTTGGTAAAGACACTGCCCGTTCATTGAAACATAATTATTCACGTGCAGTTTTGCACTCACGTCAGACTGCAAAGTGAACTGGGAATAAACACCGACTTGTCAATAAACCTGCAGCCGTTTATTTAATAATGGGGGTCTGTCTGAGAGGTCCGCTAGGCTGGAAAGGGCAGAGCTTCAACCTGAAACAACAAAACCCTGGTGCTTTCTTCCTTCCACGCAAACTTTACCTACAGTAAAATCAACATATCACCAGGGTACTGGGCAAGCACAGCAGGCTGAAAGGACCATTGTGTCAAACGGTTTCTCCACATATATGCTACTTCTCCATTCAACCCCACCACATGCCGCCATTTTCCACATTACTCGCTCTGGATGTTTTCCTTCTGCACTATGTCCTATTAGATGTGTAATTAGCCCAACTGCAAACATATTTTGTTTTGGTGTATATATAGAGATACATTACTCAATGGCAATTACAAACTAAGGTAAAACACCCGCGTGTCGGAGACTGAATTTATTAATCACTGGGTGGAGATATTTGGTTGCATAGATTTACACCACACCCCCGAAGCTTGTGACAGCTTACGCAAGCAAGGAAGGATGTAAAGTAGTCACTGTGACACTACCAGTGTGCTTTAATCTATTTCTTTCCAGAATTTCAATTTTTCTGTTTTAGGCTAGGAATGATTCATGGAGCGCCAAGAATGGTCCTAGATATTTCAAGAGGCGGTCGCCAAAAATCCTTTAACATTATCGATCCCTCTCTGGGTCTATCAGGATGTCATAATAATAGCACCATCAAAGTTATGGCATTTGGCAATGAAGTTGTTGAAGTAGAGGTCAGTTAAAGCTCTAAGGCAGGTGGAAACGGAAACGGGACACACTCCAGATTCTACGTTCTGTGGTAGTGGAGGGTAGAAACAAAAGGGAATTGGGCCAAATATTCCACCATATTTTCAAATCAGTTTCAAACACCTTCATTTACATAGAAGCTGCTCCTGTTCATTCTGCCATATGGAAAACGTGTCAAGTGTCTTTAACAATACGCCGCTCAGCAGGGTGAATTTCACACCTTTTACTTAAGCAGAAATCTTTAAGGATTTAAGCGTAGCATGGCAAGTTTTGTACGATTAGGTATCTAGCAGCAATTTGGTGTAATTTGGTTAATAGAATAAGAAGATCAGTGTATATCCTGGACAGTAATAAAGAATGCAATAGTCAATCCACAGATTGCACTCTCTTAAATAATTCTGACTTAAAAAGCAGTAGCAAAAACAATATTTCTGGAACCTGGTAAGTGTGCCTGCATGATGAATGCGGTGGAGTAATGAAGATGCAGACAGTAAAAATTTTAAAAGGCTCTCAATGGGTGAAATACTACTGTGCAGCTTCCCTTCAAAGAAATTAACCGTTGATGCTGAGGACTTGCGTTGAGGATTGAATACATAACCTATTTAGAAGTCAGAGAGCCCCTTAATGTTGCAGTCCAGATCTTAGGGTAGCCGTGGGTCTTCAGTGCTTACACCATCGAGGTAAGTTTAGTTGTGCACCTGAAATGGCATTTAGCAATCGGTGGAAGCGTAACTCACAGTGGATGCAGGAGATGGAAAATCTGTGTGAAGGAAATACCACAAAAAGGGATCGGATAGGAGATCCTGAATTTGTCTCTCTTTGTCTGCCACTCACACTTTAGCTTGTCCCCAGTTCACTTCATGGTGATCAAGGTTCTGTAACGTACCCCATTCATACACATTTGGGAAGTCTATTGGCTGAGCAGGAAATTGGCATTCTGCCAGATGCAGCTGAAGTGGAATTGACCAAGAACATGTTTTTTAGAATAGCAATCGCATATATGTGAGCCTGAGCAAGGTCTTTCTAAAAGGCATCAATACAATCTGATGTCATCTAATGTCCATAGTCCTAATATTTAAAAAGGGGAACACAACGTCCGCCGATTGATATAACGCCATTCCTCTCCAGTGCAAGCAAATTACTGAAGTTTATCCAGGCCAGATGTCTAACCTAAAACACCATAGAAAAATGTGTTTGAACCCAGAGCTCTCACAAACACCAGATTTGCACTAATAAACCAAGCTCCTGAACACACAATTTCCCATTTGCAAGAATACCATCATGGCAAGTATTCCTCGGCTACTTAGCTCTTAGTTTGGTACCCAGAACAAAGCTGCCAGAACCAGCTGTATTTCCAATCTAATTTCTCTCCTCCTCTTTACAACAGGAGATTGTCCTGCTGACCAGACAATGTCATTTAACTTCTCCAGTAGCCCATCGGGCTCAGGCGCTACAATTTCTTACCACAGCTGTGATGGAAGAAGAATCCAAGAGTTCTTCACCACTGCTCCTCAGCTCCAGATCTCTCATGCACCCTCACATACATGAAAACCCAACTTCCTAACATTGAGAAGTCCTGAACTAGAAGATCACCTCTTGCACCATAAACTGACTCCAGTCAATAAAGCAGTAAATTGCAGCCGGGATCACCCGGGATCTTTCAGCAAGACTGCTGACTATCAGAATATCATGTATCCAGCTTGGACATTCTCGGAGGGAGGCCCAGCAGTCTGGCCCATCTACCTCACAGGCCTGGGTCGCTGGGACCTGATGTGAGAGGAGCTCAGGAAATAAGTGAAGTCCCTGCACTAAATTTAAGGCCTCAACCTTGAACCTTTCCTAATATCCAGCAGCCGCTGCCTGTGCTGGCGATACTTCTCTCTGGGCATCACAACGATGATCTGCTTTTGTGTTGCTCATTACTTGCACTGATGTAGCTCTGGGGTGCTGCATCAGCATGGCTTAGGGGGAAGTTTACATGTGAAATTCTCATTTATGCTGTGGTTGAAGCTACAGCTTGCAAGCATGGTTACCATGTCCAAATTCTTCCTTCCATGCATGTATGGCAGAGCACACAGTTGTTGTGAGGCCTATATGGAAAGCGTTTGTTTTATGTATGAGAGATGGAGGGACGATCCAATAAAGCCTTTCTAAACACTTCCCTGTGTCTCTTGCCTCTCCATAACCCCTTTACTCATCCCAAGCCTCCTCCTACTGCTACAACCTCCAAAACAAACTTACAAAAAACAATTCTAAATCTTTCTCTCTTCTATCCCTCTACTTTCCTTTTCAATCCAAATAACAGACTAACATGTCCCCCTCTCAAATTAATTTCATATTTCACTATACTAATTCACCAATAATCCTTTATGGGTTCCAGAGTAGAGTGCTACTCACCAAAAAAAAGCTTCAACACCTCATCAGTGGTAGCAAGCACTATATAAATGCAAACCCTTTTCTCTCTTCTATCCCTCCGCTATCCTTATCAATCCAAATAACTGACTAGCACATCCACTTCTCAATTTACTTTCATTTTTCACTATACTAATTCACCACTAATCCTTTATGGGTTCCGGAATAGCGCGATACTCGCCGAACAAAATGCTTCGCCACCCCATCAGGGGTAACAAGTGGTATATAAATGCAAACCTTTTCCCTATTCTATCCCTCCACTATCCTTCTGAATCAAAAATAACGAACATATCCACCACTCAAATTACTTTCATATTAAACTATACTAATTCACTACTAGCATGCTACTCGCTGAAAAGCACTTTGACGTCTCATCTGGGGTAGAAAGCGCTATTTAAATGCAATTAAAATACAATTACAATACCCACAACTAATATTGCACAATGCAAATAATTGATGAATCATAATGCAGAATGCTTGCATTCTGTTTACACTAAACAAAGTTCTTCTGAACCTTACATTCTCTGTAGCCGTCGATGCTCACTGCATGCAAAGTAAAGAGTATTGGTTTTCCATAACTGTCCTAGTAGAGTTAAAAACTTAGTCAAATAATGAACTATTACAGGGGACAAGGGCCGCATTACAGCAAAACTAAACACTGCTCAATGTTTAAAAACAATAGAGTGGGTGGGCCTCCTCTGTACTTAATTATGAGTCATTTCCAGCTAGATGGGGCAGGGCAACTGGAGGAGGGAGTACTATTTATACAATAGAAATATACTTCACATACGTTAAACAGAAATGTATATGAACTCTGCTTGAACCCCTGCTAGGAACTTTGTTCCACTGTGTCCCGTAGCACTGGAATGTATGTGCATTTAGCTGCCCTGTGTTCCTTTTTGAAACGCACCAATGGCTCTTTGGACTAACAAAGCATCACAAGTGACTGCACATGTGTGTGACCCTTAAGACCCGCGGACATGGGGCTCTTGGGTATTACTTCCTATGTAACACCACTGAGTTGTCAAAAAGTTTTAAAAAGTCTGAAGAGTGTTTGCAATTCAATCCAGCCTTGCACAATTGAAATGCATGTGGATAATGTGCTTCCAGATCACCTAGTTTGCCTCTGGTCACTTCAGCATCTGCCCCTCCTGATGACTGCCACACAGCTGTACATCCTCATTATGTTTATTTCAGACGTTCAAACAAGTCCAAGAATAACATATCTTCATTATATTTGTTAAAACAGAGTCAATAATCCTTAGAATAACTTTCACACAGAAGGAAGGGGAGCAACAACAACTTCTTTATACTGAGGACTATGTAAACAACATTGTGAATTGAATACTATTGTAAATCATTACATTTAATTGCATTAGCTGTCTCTGAGAAAGGCCCCATCTACAACAAAAAGTATACATATGACAGATGCAGCTACCATAACAGTGAAAGCACCCAGGCAGATATTCTTTCAGGCCCATGCAAATATCCCCTCTCATTAAATCCTACATAATTATTAAAACAATATAGTGAACACTCTTTGCCTATTTATAAATTAGCAGTAAACACAATAAAACGGGAACGGACGGATAATCAAACAACTTCCTGGCTGAATGTGGCTCCTGAAAGTGGCACTTTCTGAACTTTTACCTTCTTAAGTGAAAATATAAAACTACCCTACCATGAGACCAAAAGTACCTCTTTAACTAGCATTTGCAAAGCCAATAGGTCTCGCCTACGCAAGAGCTATTGGATTCACCGAAGTGTTTCAGCCATATTTTACACCAGTGTTGCTGGTGTTCAGTATGGATAAAGGTTAGTGGCGTAGGGGCGAGTGGAGTAGAGTGTCAGAGAGTGAAGTGGCATAGATTGTGTATTGGAGTGGCGTACAGTGGAGTAGTGTATAGTAGAGTGGACTGGTGTAGAGTGTATTGGCATAGAGTGTTGCAGAGTAGAATGGTGAAGAGTAACAGTGGCATAGGGTGCAGGGGTTTAGATTAGAGTGACTTAGAGTACAGTGACGTAGAGTGGATAGAGCAGAGTGGCGCAGAGTGGTGCATAGTTAGGGTGACCAGACATCCCCGTTTTCCCCGGTTGGTCCCTGTTTTTGGAGAAGTGTCCTGTTGTCCCGACACTTTTCTCCAAGTCAGTGAAATGTAGGGTTTTTAAACAGTGTCCGGGGTGAACATAGAAATGTCCTGTTTTTTTATTGGTGTTTCGGTTGAGCAGACGCTCGCATGCTCTCTTTGCTTAACGTGATGTCACTTAGGTGAGCTGAGCGTTGTATCAGGAAGGGAAATCCTTTGAAGAGAGAACCTTTCTCTCAGGATTTCCCTACTCTTTGTACAACGCAGCGCCACTTACGGGTTAGGATCAAACTTGGTGATGGAAACTGCATATCCAGGAATGTATAAATGACTTGAAACTGGGTTAAATGCTTGCCCTAACGTTGTTTAATATCTTCATCTGAAATGTCTCGGCCGAATTAGACTTTGCAAACACTCATGTTCCGAAAATCAGAGGGAAGTCCTTAGCGAGCAGGACTAAGCAGCCATGGCTGCCAAAGGTTTTATATTGCTATGTGTGACATTTTCATATTTTCTATGTAATTATGAGTGACATTTGAAGAACTATTAGTGACACTTTTTAGCGAGCACAATCAAGCAATGAAGAGAGGGAAATATATTACATTAAATTAAATTTGAGCAAAAAAAATGTTTCAGCTCCAGCAAAGCACTTCGAGGCGCAGGGAACTCTCAAGTATAGCCAACCGATAGTGCGCTGTAGTGTTTATAATTTTAAAAACGAGTCTCTCGCAACACTTAGACATTTGTTTCAAAGTTTTAATGCACTTCATCTTCAGTTTAGCTAGCAGTCATGTACCACAGGTATACATCTGGGTATCAGCCGCCTTCACAAACATGGACACCACCTTCGAGAGACACCTAGAAGCACCTTGTAAGCTCTTAATTTAATTTACTATTATCATCCAACTAAAGCACAGTTGGGCTGTTGGCGCACCACAGTGAGGTCAAGTGAAAACTGACCGGGGCAGACTGGAGCATGCCTCCCCATGCATTTTGGGCAAGCCAGCCTCGGGCCTTGTGAAGCACACACTTACTTGGTCAGATCCCACGGGGCCGGCAGCCTTGAGCTACTAATAAGAAATTTGGTGGGAAGTGTCAAGTGAGCATCTAGGCCAGCACAGAGAAATCATGTTACATCAGCCGGCCTGTGAAAGGTGCTGTGCCATGCTTGTTGTGCGTACGTTTCACTGATGGCCGCTATGTGCAAGTCTGTGTGTGGGTGCGAGTCGTGTGTGTGTGGCCAAGAGGCAATACAATGGAGTCACTCATTCTGTACATTCTTAAGATCTACAGGCAGCCCTTCCGTTTGCCTCCCCACACCTCTCCTGCCCAAATTCAACTTGAGTTTGGCCTTGAAAGCCAGCAGAATGGGGAGGTCCACACGAGCTGGCTCACTGCTTAGTGCTAGAGTGCAGTGACAATATGCACTTCCAGGTTGTGGCTGCAAGCTGTGTCCGAAATCATACAGACTAATAAAGTTCTTTAAAAAATTAAATATATATATATATATATATATATATATATATATATATATATATATATATATATATATATATATATATATATATATATATATATATATATATATATATATATGCACTTCCAGCTGATTTGTACATGGTCTTATCAGCGTCAGTACAATGGTAACCTTTGACCAAAAGTCTAAGTTTATGAATTTTGGTAGTCACAAAGGGACTTTCAAGTAGTAATAAAAGACCTCTGATTTGTCGTCTGTAATGCTTCATCTCGTCTGTGGAGGGAGCTGTCATTGTAGTCCCTTTTCTATGTCTATGACAGCTGTCACCTTGTCTTGCTTTTATGTTGATGGATACTGCAAACCGTAGTCCTAATTCTATGTCTATGACCTGTCCCCGTTTTTGTTTTGAGAATCTGGTCACCCTATGCATAGTGGAAGGACAGTGCATCACTCCACTCTAAGCCACTGCACTCTGTTTCTGCACTCTGTACCACTACACTCTATAGTGGTACAGAGTGTAGAAACAGAGTGCAGTGGTGTATAGTGGAGTGATGCAGAGTAGTGTGGCTTAAAGTGCAGTTGCATAGAGTGCATAGGAATAGAATGCAGTAGTGAAAATCAGAGTGGCCTGAAGTGCAGTGCTGCAGAGTAGTGTTGTGAAGTACAGAAGTGTAGACTGTCATAGAATGCACTGGTGTAGAGTGCAGTGGTGTTGAGTACAATGGTACAGAGCAAAGTGCAATTGTGCAGAGTGGAGTGGTACAGAGAAGTTTGGCATAGAGTGCAGTGGCACAGAGTACAGGGCGTAGAGTACAGAGTGGCAGACTATAGAGGCAGAGAGTGCATTGGCGTACAGTGGAGTGATGCAGAGTAGAGTGACGTAAAGTGCATTGGAATAGAGTGCAGGAGTGCAGAGTACAGTGGCATAGACTTCAGTGGCAGAGAGTGCAGTGTTGCCGAGTAGAGTGTTGAAGAGTGGCGTAGAGTGCATTGGTGTAGAGTGTGTGGCATGGAGAGCAGAGAAGGAGATAAAGTGGTCCAGAGTAGAGTGCAGAAGCATAGAGTGCAGTGGCGTAGAGAGCAGTTACGCAAAGAGCAGTGACGCAGAGAGCAGTGACGCAGAGAGCAGTGACGCAGAGAGCAGTGGCATAGAATAGATTGTTTCAGAGTAGAGGGCAGTGGCGTAGAATGCAATGACAGAGTAAAGTGTTGTAGAGTGCAGTGATGCCAAGTAGGTTAGAGTGCCATACAGTAGATTGGCATATAGTGCGGGGGTATAGAGTTGAGTGGTATAGAGTAGAGCGCACAGGCATAGAGTACAGTGGGGTAGAGTGTAGTGTTGCAGAGTGGTGTGGAGTGGCTTAGAGTTGAGTTGTGCAGAGTAGAGTGGAGTAGCTTATACTGGAGTGGTGTAGAATGCAATGGCAAAGAGTGCAGTGGTGTAGAGTTGAGTTGGGTAGAGTAGACAGCAGTAGAGAGGAGTAGAATGCTGTGGCACAGAGTGGAGTGGCGTGGAGTGGTGCAGAGTGGAGTGGCGTGGAGTGTGCAATGTGTGGTAGCACACTGCCATTACAGACAACACATTTTCAATTGAAATGACCATTACATTTGCACAGATATACAGCTTTATTAATGAACCCATACAGTGCACAAAACAATAATGTGTGGAAATGGCATCACCTAGTGTATTGATTTGCTTTGATCATATTTATGTATTTGTTTCGACACACTGCAGAAAACAGAAAACATGCTACATTTGTGCTTTCCTAATTCTAACATATTCTAAAATACTTCCAAAGTTCATTTAAATGTTGTTCTGGGATAGACAAAACCCTTTCATGCCCCCAGTATCCAGCAAAATATTTACATATATATTCTCACTTTGAAGTAAGGGAAAGAAATGTAAACGCCAAGGTCTCTCGGAAGACAGAGCCTGGTATTGGACTTCTGTCTTTGAATGCACAGCAAACATGGCAAGATAAGAACAAGATTTAAAGGCCTGCTTACAGAAAGGAGAATTCATGGAAGAATACAAGGAGAGGTAGTGTGAGGTGGCTTTGCTCCTTGGGAGGGACAAACTCACACTGGACAGCCTAAAACAAATTAAGCCAGCAAACAGAAAGCCAAAAACTGTGTTACAAACTGCAATGCCGATGCTAAGAACTGGGTGGAATGCATTCCCAGGGAAGCTTTCTTAATGTCCCCAAGATGCCTTTAGCAAACCCGACAGTTCTGCTGTCTGGTAGACTTTGACCTAAAAAGAGCATCAGCAATTTCATCCCACAGTCAGCGTACAATGGGATACAGAGTATGCACCTCAATTTCACTATCCGTTTCACTGCACTGGCAGTATCTGTGGGAGCCCCGCACTCTAGCTGGCTAGGCTTTTAGTGGTAGTACATCGTTAAAATGTTAACACGTGAGCAAGATACTACTAATTCCACATGGGTACGATACACTTTTACACCAAGCATTTGTTTAATATCATTTTATCTGACCAGTTAAAACTTTTATCAGTATAAACCTCCCTGCGTCAGCATTTTTCTAAACAGAAAAAGTGTGTGGCTTGGTCACTTGTTTTTTTCTCTACAAAGATGGGGTTGCCATTAAGTTCCAACTCTCGACATATTACATCTTTCCATATATACTCCAGTCAGATTATTTTCTTCCATGCATCCACCCCACATTCATTGCTAAAAGGTAGTGAACCAATTGCTCCACACGGACTGGTCTAGGGCCTAAGCCAAAACAACATTGTGGCACGCTTCATGATATGTTTCACCAGGATGAAACATTTCTTCAGATTGATTATAGCTGTGCTCGTTGAAAATGAAAGAAAGGGCTACGACTTTAGGTATTTTATTTTCATTAATTAAAGCTTGAGACAGAGAGGGGTGGTGATGATAGCCCTAAGGTTGGGCACAATTGTCTGGTCATCTGAAAAGGCTTTGTGAGAGGACACACTCTCCTGTAACTGCCCCTTGCTATACAATAATCACACAGGACCAAAATTAAACTAGCTAGTGAAACATCTGGTGCAAAATCCACCAACAAAATCCTCAATGTGGATGCATCCGTAAGATCAACAAGCATTTCCAATGCAAACGGAGATCGCATTTACAAGACTTTGAGCTATTGGCATTGCAAATGACAATGGATTGTATTCATGTGTTGTTTTTAAAACTAATAAGTAAAAGGCATTGCCATTTACAATGCCAATAGCTTAACCATTCTCAAATGCGAGACCTATTGCATTGCTAATGCGTTTGTGCTGTAACATTTTTATAAAAAGTGTTAGGAGAGAGTGTGTCCTGCAGACAGGACAAAGATATTTGAGAAAATAGCCCTCGGAGGCTGTAATGAAAGCCTACAGAGAAACAACATACGTAACAGAGGGTGTCGCCATGGGAGGTTACAAAATGAGACAAGGCGGTACTAAGGAGGGACTATTAAGCCGATTCACAAATGAACAGCCACAGTTTACAGTGGACAGTAACACAAGCCAATTAAAAATATGATCGACGGTTAGGCGGAGCTTCAAGTCCCTACCTGAATACAGCACGCCTCGCAGAGCAGCGCCAGCGCTGCCCAAGTTGAACTAAAAAAGGGCATAAAAAGGTTCTGCTTCCCAATAGATGCCCATTTGAATGCAATTACAATCTTTTTAACGATGTATGCTCAGAATTTCACAAAAACTCAAATCTATCTTGAAATTCCATTAAATCTTTTTCCCTTTACTCACTCTTAAATCTTGAAACAAGATTCTCTTCATACAGCCTCAACTGCGCTGCCAGCAGCAAGATGACTGTAATTAGCAGTGAACCCTGGTCTCCTTCAACAAACAGCAGCAAAACCAATAGGTCTGACTTGCATTTGGATTCATGACTAAATTATTTTTCAAAAGCCTGTGGCACTTAAAAAACAAAACAAAAACTATTCTTTCCTGTATACAATGCATCTATAAGATAAATAATTTAATATGTAGTAATTCAATGTTTTATTACTTTTAAGTCCCACATGCATTACCTTGCAAGCATTCCATAGGAGATGAAATGATATAACAAGCAACCAATAGGAAGAGCAGAGAGGGTTGAGCTACCTCTCACTCCTAACTATATGTCAAAGTATATGACAAAGAACTGGGAACAATATGTGATGCTCTGCTGTCAAGTCAGACATAAAAAGTGCAAATACCCAGCTGTAGCCGGACCTCATTTTCAACAGGAATGATATCAGATTTTACAACTAAACTACGAGCGGAAGCCATGGATTTCCTCCACACCCTTCAATCTGTCTTAAATAAATGTTATGTAGGTAGTATCATGCTGGTATCTCTTAATCACCTCCACCCCTACAAGAATCCAACTTTAGGTTTGCTCTAAAAAGGAGAGTACAAAGATTCAAGGTGTGCTTCTTTCTACAACATTTAAAGCCACATGAAAGACGAGCATATAACGGTGTAACCAAAGAGAGACTAAAAAAAACAGAGCAGCATCTCTCTTAGTGCACACTTTATTTTCATTCTAAGTAGCCAGAGTGACTGTCTGAACATTTTGAAAGAAGACTAGTGCTTCAATTCTAAACGATGCAATGCGCCTTTTATCGAATCATTTCTCTTCACTCTGCTCTTCCTTCTCTAACCCCAGGTCCGTTGATCGACCTGTGTATCTAGCTATCGGAACTGTCACCCCTCTCTCCTTCAAAGCCAGACATGTGTATCTATCTCTCTGTCTAAGCCCATCTGTGATTTTATCATGTATCTATCCATGCATCTCTCTTTCTTCCTCCCTCTCATACAATGACTCTGTCCCACTCCTTCACTGTTACTTTTCCTCCTAAATCCTTAATGCCTGTATTGTAAGTTTGTGTTTTTTTCACACGAATCTATATTTAGTGGTTTCTTTAGCTTCCAGTTAAACAAAAAAAAACGCACATAAGAATATGCAAACTTACATATGAAAAAATGACGATTCTCTATCCACAATTCTGTTTCAAATTCTTGTGGTGAAAACTATAGCGTGGGGAAGAACGAGAGAGAGTAAATGGGAGGAAGCGCTCTCTGACCTGAATCTGTTGCTGAAGAATGTTGATTTTGTGTTGTTGCTGTAAGAG
Organism: Lissotriton vulgaris; assembly: GCF_964263255.1. Taxonomy (NCBI): domain Eukaryota; kingdom Metazoa; phylum Chordata; class Amphibia; order Caudata; family Salamandridae; genus Lissotriton; species Lissotriton vulgaris. The sequence goes on along the minus strand of NC_141685.1, from coordinate 2,038,034,313 downwards.
CTGCTGTTGCTGTCTTGCAATCTGTGGAGAAATTGAACATTGGAAAATAAAATAAATGTAATCTGTGCGAAAAAAAACTGACACACTTCACTTCCCATAAAGTACGCCGACAGAATTGAAAGTACCATCATTCATGACGAGGAAGCAACAAGATGAATCTTTCATCTCAAAGCACAGCAATTGGTGCCGTGAAAAAATGAATATCAAGGGGCCCACTGCATGCTATATATGCACCTAGCCAGCAATGTTACTGTGGTCCCATGTCTTTGTATCATTAGAAACAGCAATCCTGTATGCAATGCTTCATGTAGATATAGTTTTGAGTCATGATTCATTGGTTCTTAGACATTTAGTAAATTTATAGATATTGCTCAGGGCTATATTTTGTTTTGACCTTTTGATTTTACTAACAATATTGTACTTGCATATAGGGGATTTCAGCCATATACTTTCCATTGGTTTGTTACTGTGTCATTTACATTTTTCTTCCACCTACCACACAATGCAGCATGGTGCAATGAGTCAGCCTACTTCAGCCACTGGCTAACTTCAATGTGAGTGATGGCATTCTGCCCTTTCACAAGGAGCACCTCCACACACAAAGTAGTTCCTTTACATGCCAGGGGCAACTATGGCAGTTTGCCTTTTAGCCTCCAAAGAATATTTTTGCTTGCAATTGTTAGTTGGCACTAGTATGCACCTGGTCCAAGTGGGGACCCCCGATCCTAGTCAGGGTAAGTAAGTTGCACACCAAAGATAACCTGTGCTCACCCCCTTGGTAGCTTGGCACAGAGCAGTCAGGCTTAGGCAGAGGCCATGTGTGAAGTATTTGGGCACATAAAGTACCACAGTGAAAACACCGCCAAAGCACTCCACACCAGTTTAGAAAAATAGTCAATATTTATCTGGGTAGATCAATACCAAAATGACAAAATATCCAAAAGACACACGTCAAGATATGAATTGTTCAATATTAAAATGCAGTTATACTTAGAAAACACTAGCTCCAGCTGGTGCTATTCTCGACATGCTTAATAAAGTCGATCTACAAGTTCGGACCGACCGTGATGGAGTGTGGGCCGGCTACAGAGTCGCACTGAAACCAGTACAATACCTTGAAAATGTTGAGAACCGAAGAAAATGCAAGGCACCGGGGAGGTGAGGCATCACATAGGCGGGTGAGGGGTCAGTTCCTTATTGCTGTGCAGGTCACTGGCGCTTCGACTCTCGTGGATGGTCCGTTGCCCAACAGAGGTGAGCCATCACTAAGGCAAGTGAGGTGTCAATTCCTGGAGGCAGTGCTGCATTGTTGAGCCACAGACACCCAGAGGCATTGCAGGGAGGTGATACGTTGTTTGCAGCGATGCATCGCTTCACGGTGTCGATGTCACGCTATGAGGCCACAGGTGCTGGGACGGAGTTGAAGTTGGGTGCCTCGGATGGTGGTGATGCGGTACTTGAGACTCCCACAGTGGTGGAGCTTCGGAGGTGCTATGGCAGCGTCAGGCCTGCGTTCTAAGTCCTGGTTGTTGCGTTGAGCAGGGACGATGGCTCCAGAGCAGGCAGTAGCACAATGTCGAAAAGCGGGGCAGATTCCGAAGTGATGCTAGAAGTCGATGGGTTGGTTTCTTCTTTGTTGGTTTCTTCTTTTTATCACAGCAAACCCACTTCTGAGGGCCAACCAACTGGATTTAGCACAACTTGGCAGAATAGGGATCTCAGCAGAAGAGCTCAGGTGCAGCAGGTGAAGTCTTTGATGGCCCTGAGACTTCCAACAGGAGGAAAACTCAACTCAAGCCCTTGGAGAAATTTAGAAATCAGGATGAAGAGAGCAAAGTCCATTCCTCTCACTCCCATGATAAAAGCAGCAGGCCGCCAACACATCAAAGCAAACAGCAAAGTGGCAGTCACTCCTGGCAGTACAACCGCTATTCTTCTGGACAGAATGACCTCAGTCCATAAGTGTATATTGTGTCAGAGGTCAAATACGTATACCTCTTTTAGCCTTTGAAGTAGGGAGACTTCAAAGAATGGTCTATGTAGTGCACAGGACCCTGCCTTTTCTGGCCTTGGCTCCAGACACACTAAAGGGGGTTATGCAGCTCTTTGTGTGGGGACAGGCACAGCCATATTCTGGTGTAAATGTCAATTCCTCCCACCACTCTAGCTCAGGAAGACTCATTAGCCTGGTAATGGGCCATCAGGAAACCTCAGTTCCCTTTGTGTGACGGTCTAGAGTGAATACACATTATTGCTAAATAAATTATCAATTCTTCCAAAAAAGAACTTAGTTCTTGCCCAACACGACATCTTGGCAACACATATATAGTTTCTTCCATTATTTACCCCACAGCCGGTGCATAAGGAAAGTCTTCTGATAGCGTATGGCTGAGCCCTAGTAATTTAAAACTTCCTCTCAGAGTGGTAAGAACGTGACCTAGCTAAGTTTTACACTTGTGGGGTGAATGTATTTTTCTCTTTTTTCTTTCACCTCATTATAGGGACATTGGTGCAAGTATTTTGGATATTTGCTTCTCAAATTTTCTCTAACATTCATCTTTTCATGACAAATACAACAGCATTATGTGATTTTATTGTTCCATCGCTCTAAGTTTGGTGAAGCATCTGATCACTCGCAAATTAACCTGTTTAACTTTTAAGAATTGTGTGGACGCGAGCAAATGGGCGAAAAGCACGTATTATATATTTATAGGCATCTCCTACTACAGTTTGCGGCTTTCCTGATGAAGGCGTATTGTTCACTGAATCACGCATATTCTCTTAGTTATGATGAAGACTTGATTCAACGTATCAACATTCCAAGTCACTACTTGTACTCTGAAGAAGATCATATTTTTCCTCTACAACGACTATCAGTGTGCAACTATTGGTTGAACATGTGTTTGTGTAGTTCAGTCTTAATTCATGTATTATTCATTGATGTCTAGCCACCACTGGCCATATTGGTCAATACTGTTGTTGTGTGATTGTTTCTTTGTATGAAGGTACGATTATTTTGTTTCACAAAGATTTTAATATATTAAAAGTCATTATGAATATTTATATACCATTGTTTTAGATTTGGAATAATTACCCATATATTCAAACTGGTATAATTATAAAGTATATCTCTTTCATATATTCATGCTGGTTTGGCCCTTATGTGTTAATCGTGAGTTTCTGTAATGTTTCATTGCTGCCAAGGTAGTTTTTAAGTACATTTGGCTTCATTTTGTATGTCTTACCGCATTCAAGTGTGCTCTGCATGTCAACCAGTTTAATTTGCATTCACAGGACTTCCAAAAAGTGTTCTATGTATGGTATCTCAGTTCTAAAATAATGCCCTTTTAAGGTCAAGCCGACCAGGCAGTGCAAGCTATATGGATGCAAAGACCTATTGTCAGCTTACAAAGAACTTACAGTGGGCTTAAAGCCCACCCATTGCTTATATTTTGTTGGCTTTATTTTTACTCCCATTCCCATTTTCTTGCGTCTTATTTAATGGCTGGCCCTGTACATCTTGTGTTTGTTCCTCGTCTGGAGCACACCCGCTCTACTAATGTCCTTCCGCTGCTCTCTTTTAGGGTAATGGTTTTCCTTTGGCTTAAGGAGTTTGCCAACGCTTGTATGTTGAACCTGACAAGAACATTCCACGTAAAAATATGGCAAACGCTATGAGATTTTTTTCCTTCACAGCCTTGCATTTCTAGACACTTACAGTACTAGACACCCATTGGTTTGGAAGTGAAAACTATGTGCCGAGGAATGCCCAATGTGCAACCTTTTAGCGTACGCTACTAACCCAGGAACGTATTCCAAGACTTGGACTCTTGCACATATTTATTTGTTTCTGGTGCTCCTTTGGGTGCATGAGCAGTGAGGAACTCTGCCTTCTAAAAATCCTCATCTACACAAGAGTGCCAATGGTTATCTGCCTAACCAGAAGATTGACTCAGACCACAGAGCCCCAAGAATGGCACAGAAACTAACTGCTCACCTGGTCCTGCTGCTGCTTGGTCAGCTCCATTTGCTGGCGTTGCTTCTCGATTTGAGAAGCCGCCAGCTTCTTCTGCTCATCGTGGGCCGCCAAGAGCTGCTCCCGTAAACTGGTCAACTGGTTAATCATGCCCATGAGCTGCCTCTCCTTCTCAGCAAGGCTTTCTGGAGTCCCTGTTTGTGGAAGGATAAGCAAAGAAAGGGGTTAGACAGATCAAAGTAACAGTCACCAAGCAAGAGACATCTCCATCAAGTTCTACATACATCTTTCAACCTAACGTGATCTTTATCTGCCTATAATTTGACAGCAAGCATTTACAGTGATTTCAACTTTAGACTAGTCAATAATACATGTGGAGCCAGGAGAGAACCCATTAGTTTGTTAGGACCAGACAGATTCAGTTTTGTCGTGAAAGCCCTTCAATAAAATGTACTAATGGGTAAGCTGGAAAAGCTACATAGGGTCATTAGCTTACCTAGTACTCACAGATATTTCTGCATGAATTCTTCCATCCACTGCCAAGCCACTACCCTTCTTTCTTATGCACTTATGGCATGCAAATGTTATCACACAGACTGCTGCCCGAAGAATGGTGAAAACGTGAAAGTTTTACTGAAGTGCGCAGAGTGACATGTTGATTGTGTAGTATGGAAAGAGAAATTCAAATATCTTCAGATATGAACATAGGATGTTCATTCAAACATGCCTTCTTCAGAGTACCCTTCAGTCAATTGCCTGATTACTACTGTGCCATAAAGAGAAGGTTATGCAGTGTACTGATGGCTCTGATACACCACTCAAAGTCTTTAAATTAAAACTAAAACAACTAGCTTCACTTTTAAGAAGAAGCTTGTTTACTCTTTTGTATCCAAAGTGTTTTACATAAACGGATACAAATGCAATTATTCCTAGCAAATTGGCATGCAATACATGTTACGGTCTTCTGAGTCTTAAGAGGCTGGGTAGTCCTGTCTTGGAAAATGACCCAGGACCATGGTGCTTTAAACCACTCAGTCGTTTCTCTAACATGAACCAGTTAAAACACAATTTTTAAGAAAAACGTGAAATAATGTTGCTAGAAAATACTTCAGGCTCAAAACTGTATTTGCATAATAAATCAACCACAAGTCCAAGACAAAATTAAAACCTGGTCCTTTACTCTGCCATCAAAGAAATACTTTCATTGCCTATTGTGATGTGTGGGTTTTTGCAGCTCTACGATAGGATGCTGGATACGGCTATGTTCCCTAATGCACTATTTTATCTTATTGGACTACCGATTTCTGATATTGAGGAAAATTGATACATCATTGCTAAAGCAAGTTAACAAAAATTCACAATAGCTGCATGTTTCTTTCTTAATGTAATCATTTTAATGACAGTATTATAATAAATACACTAGTGAAAGTACAGGGCTATGCATACTTACAATTAATACAATTTAACATCCTATTGAGATCACCAGGTATTCGTACAACAATCTAATTTCTAGAATCGTAAATTGCCTAGGTCAGAATGTCCTACATAAACCCATTCAGCATATTTACACTGAAAGCTTTAGACCCCTCACCCCCTATCCCCACCCCTGGGTCAAGGTTCACCTACACGCACACTCATGTTGATCTGAGGCAGGCAAAAACTTCTTACATTTATACTCCTATTTTTCACAATTTCGCCATTAATTGTCTAATAAGCTTAACATTTAAAATGTTAGAAACAATGTTGGTGTAGACAAGCTGGGAAGAAATGGGAAGCTGGGAATAAATGAGCAGAAAGAAGCTTTTCATCACAGCACACCGGTTAACTCATTTGCCATTTCTGCTTCCAACAGAACCGATAGATATGGACAATGTATATTTAGGGTATTTTATTTTATTTTTATTTATAAAGTTTTGTATAGCGCAAACATGACCCAGATGGGTATCAGAGCGCTTCACACTTTGGAAGGGTAGGAAATAATAAAGGGAAAACCCAGCGTCATTTAAAAATGAAGGCAAGAGCAATGACAAAGGGAGTATCAAAGAACATCACATTTAGCTAATACAATAGCGTACGGGGAGAAGAACAAACATTGCTTATAAGAGTATAGCAGTCAACTCTGAGCTTCACAGGTGTTAGTCCAATATAGTAAGTAATCAGGGGGTGGTGAGAAAAATAGACGAGCCATGACCATTTAAGGCAAGAACTAGTTTATTAGGATTATTTGTACTTCCTTTTTGAAAGAAGCTGTGGAGGAGATTCTGCGGACTTCTGGTGGGAGAGAGTTCCATATCTTCTGGGCCGAGCCAGAGAAAGCTCTGTGCCGGTTTGCTTTTTGCGAAACATCTGTGGTTTTAAGAGGAAAGAGTTTTCACTTCTTGATGGTCTGCCCCCTCCAGATAATTCTAGCCTTTGTGCCAAGTAACAGGGGGTTTCAAATGGAGGGCTTTGTGAGTCAAGCAGGCAATCTTTAGCTGTATTCTTGCTTTGTAGGGCAAACAATTTAGAGATTTTAGGGCTGGGGATATTTGAGCATTTCTTTTTGTACCAGTAATCAATCTGGCAGCGGCAATCAAGGAAGCCCTTAGTGGGGCCAAGGTATATTTGGGGAGGCCACAGGGCGTAGTACTGCCATAGTCTTGCCTTAGCAAAACAAGCACTTGAACCACTTGCTTGAAGTCATCTTGTGGAAGGGATGGTTTGAGATTCCCAAGTATCCTCATCTGGTGGTTAGCACCCTTGCACACTTTACTAATATGATTCTTCATGTTCAAGTGCATGTCCAGGGTGATTTCAAGATATTTAGATGAATCAATAATGTGAGGAGAGCAGTTGAAGGCAGTGAGGTGTTTCATCCAGAGGTCTATATTGGGGGTGTGATTAGGAGGAGATATGAGAAGGAATTCTGTTTTGGAGGTGTTGTGCAGGAGATGGTTCTCAGTAAGCCAGCTTTGAGTATTCATCAGGGTAGAGTTGAGTAAAGTGAAGTCTTCAGAGGAGGTGACTTTCAGGTAAAGTTGCGTGTCATCCGCATGCATATGAAAATGAATGTTTTTCATATGTATGCGGTATGAACCTCTTGCTAAAAGCATGTCCCTTCTGATTCTAATGCATCTCCTTGCTTCTTCCTAGCAGATAGGACGTGGAGCATGTTTTGTGTCTGTGCAGTCTTAAGTCTGGGGTTTGTCAAAAGGGCCTTTTTAATGTCTAATGCAACATTGAAGAAGGTGTATCCAGTCCTTTGGAGATGTATCCAATACAGGCCGTACAACAATTAGTGCTACACGAAAGTGACGTCCACCCTCCCGCTGTACAACGGATACTGCGTCCTAACCCATTGTGTGGCCATTATATACAAGACATTATTGAAGCGCATAAAACAACTCCTTATTTTAGGCTTATAATTAAATTAACATAAAAGGCAGGATATGATTTGTCACATGGGATAGTCAGGCAATGGTGCTTTCAGTTGAGAACCAGGGCCCGACATATTAAATCACTGGGTACACGGCTGTTCTTAAATAAAGCTCTCCTAAAGAGAGTTTGCAGAAACACTATTTCTAGTATTTGGTCTTCTCCTACCAGGTTGAAAGAGAAACGCCTGGAGTACTGATGACTTTGCATCTGTTTTTCTCATCGCTATCTAAGAGCTGCATGTAAACTCTTTATCCGAGTTGTAATTCAGATCAGACCCATGCTACACAATACCTAAATCAGACTCTGAAAGAGTTAGACTTAATCTTTTTGTAGATTTAATAGTGGCAGACTATCTTGAGGGCTCACAACTCATGCTGAAGATTGGAACCATTCTGATCACCCCAACAATAAAGGGCTTCTTTAAATCAAAATATTGTTATTTGTACTCAGCTCTAGACTACCTTTAATCTTTTCACAAAGCTACAAGGTGTGCGTATCATTTATTACCTAGCAGGGCCATCTGATGCTAAACTGGACCCTTTTTCAGTCAGCAGCTCCTCAGCGTTATTCAGTCTTAATCAGTCACAACAAGTATTGGCAAGCACACTAGTTCTGGCTTTGAAGGACCTATATATCTACACATAAGCATTCACAACTGCAGTTTATTTACTTTGCATGCACAAATGCAGCCGGCCCTATTGGCTTTGCCAATGCTTGATTAAAAAGTAGGAAAAAGTATTGTTTCTATGCAAATAGGAGATAAATAGCATTATTGGGGTGATTAAATGTACTTTCCAGATAACAAATAGTCCCTCATTAATTCCAATGAAGGAAAGACACATCGAACAGCTGACATCACGAGCTGAGAGAGCAATACTTTGAGTAGGACCAAAGCCCACCTCACACACAAGAGTTATTAACAATGCGTCTTGCAATCAGCTTTACTGTCAAGTCAGACCCCAAAAACACAAAAGGGAGCTTATTTTAGAGCACAGCAAAGGGATTTATCGAGGACTCGGATACTGCACACACGTGGAAGATGGGACCATATGAGCCCGCACCGAAGGAAACCGAGAAAGGAACTTTTCTAAACTCATTTTCACTTGACAGCAGAGGCCAGGAAGAAGGTGTTTAAGTCTAGAAAAAGGTTCTTTGTAGAAGCAGAGTTACTTCTGGAAAAGAGCCAAGAAACAAGCAATGTGCGGACTGCATTCTTTCTTCACTGACAGAAAGAACAAAAGACACACCAAAAATGTGTCTAAAGTTGACAGGTTTCCAAAAATGTCTTCACTAGCTGAAAGAAGAAAAGACACACCACACATGCAACTCAGTTCTACAGGTTTCTTAGTTCCTGGGGTTGGGAGGACTTAAGATGACAGAATGACACTACAATGGCAGTTAGTCACAGTTTAAACAAGCAATGGCTACGCATACAAAAACGCATTTTACTCCCCCCCAACAGCAAATTGTTCAGTGTAGAGTTCAGCACGTGGTCAAGAAGGTTTCTCAACTGGATCTTAGAGAGTAGATTTGATAGGGAGGGCTAAAAGGCTGTCCAGTGGCTCCTGACGTAGCGTTCTCCCTTTTGAGGGGACGCCGATGTTTACACAGAGGTTTACTTACACTTCTTTAGTCACTAAGGATGAGGCAACCAACTATTGTAAGGTTGCCCTGGTACTACAGGCACAGAGCATTACCAAAGAATGTATATCTGCCTCATGGTAGGTGGTACTTTGGCTAGTGGGGGCGTTAAGGTTACAGAGAATGAAAATTAAAGAGAGAAGCTGGCCAACTTGGCATGATGCCTTAATAAAGTCTTATAATGTTATCCTATATATGGTTCATTATAAATATATATAGTTTTTATGTTGTTTGTTAAGTGCTGCATACCATCTTATAGCGGCGTAAAAGTAACAAAGTGTAGGGTAGAATACCCAGTAATCCTGCAATTAGAAGATCAAGGAAACAGGCAGGTGCGGGCACCAATAGCTTACAAGAGTAGACATTTACCAAGCTGAAATGAAGGTCATAAAGTCTTGAAAATACCAATTCTAGCCTGGTAGGGAGGTTAGTGACAATCCTTAAGCAACTGGCTGGCCTAGCAGCAGATCGAGTTGCAGGAGTTCGATTTGGACAAAGACTAACAATAATCCTGTTTTATCACCTCAATTTCAGTAAGTGAGACTCATGTCTCAGCTCTTCATAAAGAACGTTATATATGGAGGGATATTCCCCTGAATCTCTTTTGTCGTGGTATTTTAATGGTCAGTCCATACAAGTTGGCAAACTTTAGACTTCGGCTCAGAAGACACGAGACAAACAGTTTGTCAAGCTAATGTAGTGAATGGATGCAGAACGTCACAGAGGCAGAGGGTTTTAAAAATGGGCTATGATGAGATAATGGAGGAATTCCAATGCGGGCGAAATGAAACCAAGTCATTGCAGTCCCAAAGGAAGCGATGCATGGTTCTTTCAAGACGTATTTGGGAGAGCAATATAGAGACTATTGCAGTGATTGAGGTTTAAAATAACTACAGCTAGCCCCAGGCCCACGCAAGTGGTAGAATGTCTGTAGAAAGCTGAGGAATAATCCGTTTAATTACAAGAGAGACAGTGGTAGTCCATAGAAGGGGTAGTGGCCAATGTACTTGTTAAGAGTACAGAGCATATTAAATCTTTTCAGGGGAGGTCACTCAAAAGAACTGTGCCTGAGAATTCTAATGTCTTTTAAAAAAGTAAAGAGGTTGCAGAGCAGGTTTAAGAGCATGGCTGATGCACATTTTATAGCCACTTCATACCGTCCCTCAAAATACTTACCTGCTTAAAAGATCAATTTGGTAGGCGAATCTGTATCATGGCTATGTCCCAGGCAGGCTTCAAAGCATCATGACATGAAACAAGAATGCTATTTTCATTCATCAATGCAAGAAAGTCCTGAACGGACTGTTCGATCCTAGCAGCAGGAAATGCTCCCAACAATCAATTTACACCAGCGATCCCACAGCGGTGCAAGCCAGACAGAAGTGCATTAAGAATGAAAGCTTAATGTATTATATGAGGAAAGCATACCATGCCCTGACCAACAAGCAGCCGCAGAACTGCTTACCATGATAAATTAACTGACCTAAGTTTAATTGATAGAATAAATCAAAGCGGGGGCTCCCTTGCCAACTTGGAACTCTCTATAATTTAGCGCTGTGAAATACAACCTACGAGCTTTTGCAATAACTCTGTACAAAGGTGGACGTTTATTTTTATTCAAGTAGGCTTTTGACCCCCTAGAGGAGAATATTCAAGGAGCAGTGAATTACAACTACTCCAGCGAGCAGTCCCCAGCACTGCCATTATTAACCATTGCATGTGCATGCAGCAGTTAAGAAAAGCAAATGCAAGCTTTTCGTCATGCTACCCTGGAAGAGTGGCGAGAGCAATGGACCAGGTCACAACAGAGAGTATATTTCAAGTATTTCAAATGGGTTTCCCTAAAACGGATTGTGTACTATGACAATGTATTTATGCAATAATTGTGTAAAGTGATGGTTTGTGAGGTAAGCCACTATGCAGTGTTGCGGTTGCAGTTTTTTTGCTCACCGTGCCATTCCAGTTTGGATCCAGCCATATGCAAATCAGTCTTGACCCTGCTACCATGGGAACAGTCCAATCTGAGCTGCCAGGCCAGGCCCTCTCTGGACTGGAAACAAGCATCCTGGGAGCAGTTATCGGGTTATCAGCCCTCATCAGCCAGGCTAGCTTGACTCCAGTGGCATGGTGAGCATGGGACCCACATCGTGGCATACCCGTCCCAATCGGGCTGACAAATGTAAAAAGAATAACTGATGAATGGAATGCTGAACAATGTCAAACATTCACCCCAGTACAGAGATTTGGGCCTAAATCCATTGTATTTTTGCTCACTATGCCATTCAAGTTTGGACCCACCCATATGCAAATCAGACATGACCCTGCCTCCCATTGGAACAGTCCAGCCTGAGCATCCAGGCCAGGTCTTCCCTGGACCGGTAGCAAGCATGCTGGGACATGTTTTGGGGTATCACCCCTCATCAGCCAGGTTAGCTTGACTCCAGTGGCATGGTGAGCACGGGACCCACTTATGGGCATATCCATCCCATTCGGGAAGTCAAATGAAAAAAGAACAATTGATGGACGGAATGCTGAACAATGTCATTCACCCCCAGTACAGTGATCTGGGCCTAAATTAATAGGATTTTTTGCTCACCATGCCATTCCAGTTTGGACCCAGCCATATGCAAAACAGTGTTGACCCTGCTTCCCCCTGCAGGAAAGAGGCAGTTGAGACTAGGAAAGTTTACTACCCCGAGTGAGGCAGAATACATGGCTGATGCAGGCCAAGAGCTCAATGGGGGTCACCTGTAAGGGGTCATTTATGTTCCAACGGTGTCTGTCCCTGTTTCTAAGGGTAATAGTACAGGTTGCTACAACAAAGGATTGATGCTGCAAAAGTGACCATATCAACTTCCAATGCCTGCCTCACTTTGCTAGATTTACTGTTAATGTCCTAGAAGTCTATGCATTATTGACAAGTCCACTCGAATTATGTGGCATGTGGGAAACAAATTATGCAGCAGGATGTACTCATTATGAAGCAAGAAATGCATAATATGCAGCATGAAGTGGCAAATGTTTGCTAGTATTGCTTCATTATTATGTGTTGTTCACACATGTTAACAAAGTCTGGGCAAAGAGGTTACCCCATTAGTAGCACTTTAACAAACACTGTAATAAAAATGACCAATCAACCTTTTTTTCCTCCAGAGTTTTATACAGCGCGAACTAGACCCGGGACATTGGGTATCAGAGTGCTTTACATGAGCACCAGTTTCGTTACAGATGAACACATTCCTTTTCGTTAGGCACGGGGAGATTAAGAGATTTGCCCAGAATCTCAGGATGTTGGGAGTCGTTACCGAGACTCAAACCCGGTTCCCCAGGTCCGAGGTCAACCACTCCAGCCGTAAGGCTACATCCTCTCTCAACCTTTGAGATGGACCATCCACTGTGCGGTAACAGATGCCACCATATATTTATTAACTTTTGAGCCGACGGAGCTAAAATCAGTTTTTTTTGTTTAACTCCGCAGATTAGGCAGCAGTTGACAGATTTAGTGACAAATGCAGCAAATCCATAATTATGCAGAAAATGCTGCGACCGCAAAATCGCATAATTCCAGTACCCTTGATCATAGGGCACACAGGCAGTACAAGCATACATGAAAAGCATTCACTCAACTTGTAAAGCCGAGGAACATTCAGCAATGTGTTCATAAAGTGACGTCTAGCCAACAAAAGGGTTTGCCTTTGCTTTGTTAGGGCGCATATGATTATTTAAGAAAGAACTATAAATGCTGTTGAGTGCAGTGATTGGGCTAGTAGTCCAAGAAAAAAAGCTGTGCCACTTGTAGAATCGATTAGGTCAAATATAGCCCCTCTTGCACACAGTACTTCGTTTGTGCATTTATAGGCAGCCGTCTTCCTCTCTGCTCGTTACTGAGTTACTAGGGGTCGAGTGACCACAACTCAAGATAATTAGCATCACTTATCAACCCAGGACTCGCGCTGTTCTTTCGAATGGTTTGTAGGACAATTCCTGTTATGGTTTATAGGGTGATCTGTGATGTAGAATGGTTGTATCGCCCCAGAGGCGTTGCTTGGTTAGTAAGACGGGGGGGTGAGCTTCAGATTTTCCGACAATTACGCTGGCATATATGTTAATTATTGTACGAGAAGGAGCGCATAAGGGGAACTTAAGGGCCAATGGAAATGGAAAGAAGTGCGGATTGTGAGGGACACCAAAAACACAGTTTTTTTATATATACCCATGTTTTACGACCTTCACAACAGAAGAGTGTGTGTGTTTTGTCTGAGTGCGTATTTTAAAATCCCAGGTGAAATCTGACACACCTTACCATACCCGACTTAAAGCTCCTGTACCCAACTATTTACTAAATAATACATTTATTAGGGGGGTGTAACACTCAATCCCCCCTTTCAGGAAGCTACGCCCCTGTGCAACCCAACATCTACCCTGAAGGCCATGTCTAGGGCAACACGGAGCATATAATGGCTGTACAGAGCAAGTAATCCTGACCCAGGGCAAATACATTTACTAGAACAAAAAAGACATTTTAAAGCATAATACACTAAAACGGGAATAGCGTTCATTTGGCTTGGCATGTAACAATGACAAGCAACCACATTTGATTAGGGGCCACCCTTTATGTGTTGAGCACTTTTTTATGTTTGTTGATCTGGTGTGAAATGACTGCACCACATCCATGAAAAGTGGGGACGAGCTTTGATGTCTTTCCAACAGAGAATTAATGATCCAGGGAAAAAAAATTCCTCGAAAAAGAATCAGAAGGATGTTGTGCACCTGCTAGGCATCATGCTCCACTTAAACAAAGGCAGGTGTGCCATGGGAAAGATTGTGCTCTGAAATGATCGTTGTGTGTGCCTGCGTCCCTCGCCAGTTTATTTTTTCAATAGAGTGGTAACCAGGCTTACTTGCCTTCCTCTTGTCCAGCATTGCTTAAATTGTGTTATCCCTTGAAATCCATGCCCGGAATCTGCCACGACCACTTATCTCAAGACTCGGAGTGTCACCTAAGAGATTATCCATCTTAATGCACACATGAAATCTACATAACATACGCTTTGATTCAAGGGACTCCGATGAGCTATAGTGTCACTGACGGATTATCTCTCTTAATCCTTCTTTGACAGTCTATGGAATCTATGGCGTGCACTCGCAGCTTCAACATCATCGCGCAAAACAAGAACCAAGACTAACACTCTTAAATAGCGCATTGCGACTGAGGCGATAAATGCTATGTAGACCACTTCAACTGCTTTTCGATGGGTTTGAAAGGAATAATTGGGATGCAGAGTGAGAGCGACTTCAAATATCAGGTACTTGATATTAGCAGAAACCCTTAGAGGACTCCCCTGGGTCAGTACAATGTCCACATAGAGAAGACAACAATGATGCGAATACATACAGAACATAATGCCATAACATTTGCATTCTAAAACAGTCCACTCAGCCTTTCACGCTTCTGAGCTTGTAGCAAGAGTACCCCTGACTTGGGCACTAGTGACTTGTGTATTATTAACACTCGCAACTGCTGTGCTCGGACAACTCACATTGCTAGTAGTCGCAGAAACTGTAAGCTCCAGCACGAGATGCAAACGGAGTTGATGGCAAAAACATGAAGAAATGATGGGGGCCAAGAGAGTGACTGTACTTAAAAGTGCCTTGAAAAAATCTTTGCGACCCAACACAATGTCCATTGGCCAGACAGAGCCCAACTTAGACCTTCCTTAACTAGAGCTCAGTCTCCGTTACAGAGGTAATAGTGGACTTTGAGAGCAATGAAAAGCTGAAGAAAGCAGGGCAAAGTAAGTGTCCGATTGTTCAACTTCTTTGAGACATGGCTGTCTTTGGCTAACATTGCTAAGCCTAATGTCCCAGTTTCTCTTCATTATACCACAGCTTTGCACTTTGCTTAGACTCTCTGAAGCAAAAAAGTGGGTATTTTCCACTGAGAACATAGGCAGCGACAAGTGTGAACATAAAAGAACTGTTCTGGTCACCACAACACTTCACGCGTAGACCACATTTCAAATCAACACTACTGCAACCAAGCACTGCCTAAAGTGTAACGTGTCACCCATCCACTAATGCGGTTCAGCGCCTGGTCGGAGGTATGAAGCACTATATAAATGCAATTGCAGACCAATGTATTTTATGAGCAACAGAACAAAAGATGTACTTAATTCCTTATAATATTATACTTTTTACTGATGTCTTGTTCAACATTTTTTCCATCGAAACGTTAGCAGGGTGAGTCAGTAAGCACTCTCCCATGAGAAACACTGAAACAAATACCATACCACAGTAGCATCGCTGCAGCGTCCACCACCCCATGGGTAAAGCAATAATACATCTACACTGCACTGCTGAGCGGTAATCAGTCATCTACGTAAGCGCAAAACATGGGCGACATGTACTACATTCATCGAGCGTCTGTTGCCCAAACCCAGGAATTGGTACCAGGACTTCCAGGCAGTGCCCAGGTAGATGACAAGACAGACCCTCGACGGGTAAGCCCAAGATACAGTCCCGCAGCCTGGGAGGGGGCCTGCGCTCTCCTGCTAAAGCCTCATCATGCTGTTCTCCACAGGAGGCCCACGATTGGAAGTCCAAGGAAGCTCCCCTATGACCGACTGCACCAAATGCAACCATCTCACCACAAATCCCCCACAACAGTCACCTTTTCTAAGATCAGTGCGCGCCCTCTGCGCCTCATCAGAAAAAGCGCCTCGAGGCGTTTGACTGAGCAGAGCTGTGCCGCACCAGACACAACACTCGTGTTCTTAAATACAAACTGCTGAACAGTTTTCTTTTTCCGGAAGTACTTTTGATTTTACATTATAAAAGGCTAAATATGGAATTGTGTTAATCACAAAATCGCTTTTACTGTCAAGGTTACATAAACCACACATGCTGGTTTACATTCCACCTGCAGCAGATGGGCTATCGGCGAATTAAAAAAATGAACGCAGCTCTGAAATCTGGAAAGCGCCTGGTCACCTCCGGAGCGCTCGCTCGGCGGCTCTCAACGGCGGTGCCAGTTCAGCTTTAAGGCGCAGCGCTTCTGCAGGGAGGGAAGACCCTGGCGCACTGCCTGGGGGCTGAGGTGACTCAGGCGTTTCCTTTCGGGCGCGAGGACTCCGCAGCGAAAGTGTGTCGCGACAGGCCCGTGTCGCGAGAGGAGCCCTTGATATTCCAAGTCATGATACCTCAGAGCGGCAATCCAAACAGAAACTCGCGAAGATATCACTAGGAATAGATGTGGCTTCCTCTCGGAATACTCCTGGCTCGCGCCTGAATGCCAGGAGTAAAGCAGGGGCTGAGTAAACAAGGAGCTTTACTCCTGGAATAAAATAGGCATTCAGGAGTGTCTCCGAACAAATTCGTTGTGATTCGCATGTGCTCTCCAATCGGAGTACATTACGTACACCTGTCAGCTGCAAAACTTTACAACCTAGGCGATATATTCTTTATAAAGCGAAAATACACGAACTCGTTTTCCTTGACTGCAGTGACATAAAGAGGAACAGAGGAGGTAGGGCTCAGTAACGCAACTTTAACATGACATTTGGACATGGTTCATACATTCACAGTTTACATGGAGTTCTCAAACACCCTTCCTGCAGCCACTACTACTCTGTGAATACACTTGGTTTGAAAAGGCTCCCAGAAGTCTTGCAAAAACACTGAACCCTTGAGCGAGATAAGTTTCATTCTTGTGAAATGTGATGAGCCCAATCAGCGGGTTCACGCCCATCCGATGGGGCGGAGTAGAGGCCGGGCCAGAAGGACCAAGCAGGGTCTACTTTCTCAGGCCCATGCGCACTCTGCAAAGAGGACAGCAGAGGGCTCCGAGCTGCACTCACACTCACAAGGAACAGATAAAGAACATCCTGTAGGAGCCCCTGCATTATCTGAAGCTCTCCGGCATGCAGACGCAGAGCTGCGCTCCTTCCTCTATGTTCCATCAATCAGGGGCGGCTCTAGGCTCATGGCGGCCCTGGGCAGGGAGCGTATGTAGGGGGCCCCGGAAGAGGGGGTCCGGGCGGGGGTGGGGGGAGCGCAGAGGCCAGGGAAAGGGGGGTGGGGGGTCAGGGTGTTTGGAAGTGGAACAGAGCCGGAGCGGCCAAATCCCTGCCAGGGGCCGCCACGCAAATATGTATCAATCCTCAGAGGATTATTATATTAAGGATGTATATTGGCGTGGTGGCCCCTGAGGTTTGGTGGCCGGCCCAAGGCAGGTGCACAGCTTGCACATGCCTAAGGCCGCCCCTGCATCAATGAGATCCACAGAGGAGCTCTGAGAAGGCTGCGGTCAATCCACATAAGACCGTTTGGGAAGCAATGAAAAGCATCCTCGTCCTTCTAAGCTGAGGGGAGGGGGACATTTTGATTGAATTTAATCTCTGAAGCATATAGATCTGGTAGGAGCGATGCTCATAGGATGGATTACGGTGCAGTTAGATTTTGAAATACCCAAATGAGGCATGGGGAACCTCCAGGTAGTTTACTATGCCTCCACGAGGCAAGCAAATAACCCATGAAGGAGGAAAGGTTTGTTTGAAATTGCTCAATTAGCTGGCGTAGTAAGATGCGTTTATAACAATCATTTGGCTATTCATGGTCATGCAAAATCAGCAAAAGAATAACCCCCAGGAAAGAGATCTTGGTAGGAGTTAGTGCCGGTTAGTCATTCATTCATGTATGGGAAGTGAGAAGACACTGACGACTCTGATGGACAAACACACCCTCAAGCATCCTGAATAAGACTCTGGAAACACCAGTCAAACCTCACCGAAGAGTTTGGATAATGTTCAGCACCTATCACAAAGACATTTTTAGTTCCAAGCTGTCTTTGGATATGTCTTGTTAAGCCACAGAGATAATCTGTTCCTCTTCATTTAATGCCAGCTCTTATGATACCATAATAAAAATGTGCAAAGAAATCAAAGAATGAAATCGCAGAAACCTTATATTAGCTACAGGGCTCGTGTATTTTTTTGTGATTACTTTCATCATATTATGGATGTATGTTTTTGCACTAATACATACATCAAAATCCACATTAAAATAAAAACTGAGGCACAATTTAAATGCACTAATGACTTCCACGAAGTACCGAGATGAGAAAATAGGAGAAGGGCTATTGGCAACTGAAAGATTTCACTGGCTACAAAGGTCAATGCAACCTAACTGCAGTGGAGAGAACCAGATGCCCTTAGTTCCACTTTACAGGGCTAGAAGTCAAAGAAAACTGAGGCAAACCCACCATTTCCTAGGGAACAACATTGGTGTTACCATGTGCTTGGGATATATCCTGGATTCTTGCAAAATTATATGATGCCACAAAAAGTAAATTATAAGCCATCTGTAGTGTCTCAGGCTAGATCCAAAAGCCCAAAGGGATACGGAGTCTTGCGGACATGTAAGTTGCATGATCCATGAAACCTCAGTGCTGAATGATAAAACTCTCTTACTAGAAAAGTACAAATAAATCAGGGAGTGCAAAAGCTGTGGGTTTTTGTAGGATGAACAGCTTCATGACCATGGTTCTGAAGCATTTGAAAAAGTTCTGTTAGAGCTTGCTTCCTTATGAATTTGCACGTTTTTTTAAATGCTAATTTCTAACTATATAAGGCCTGAAACCTATGTTTTTTTTCAGTGAATTTCAAAGGTTTTTTAATGCTAATTCCTAACTATATAAGACCTGAAAGCCCACCAGGAATCTCCAGTATGCGCCAGCGGACTGCATTGCAGAGAGGTGTAAAGAAGCCACGCCCCTTTTTACACCTCTCTGCAACACAGCCCCTGTGCATGTTTGAAGAGGGGGAACTAATTCCCCTTGCCTACTGGGGGCCCCTGGGGGCAACCTAGCCCACCTGGAAACTCCAGTATGCGCCAGGGGGCTGCATTGCAGAGGTGTAATGAGGCTATGCCCCTTTTTACACCTCCCTGCAACGCAGCCCCATGCCGCGTTTGCAGAGGGGGAACTAATTCCCGTTGCATACTGGGGGTCCCTGGGGGTCCCTGGGGGCCAACTAGCCCACCAGGAGCCTCCAGTATGCGCCAGGGGGCTGCATTGCAGAGAGGTGTAATGAGGCTATGCCCCTTTTTACACCTATCTTCAACGCAGGCCACTGGCGAGTTTGCAGAAGGGGGAATAATTCCTCTTGCATACTGGAGGTCCCTGGGTCATATCTGCCCAAACACCGATATTCCGAACGATTGAAAATGACTTTTCTTGAGAAACATTTGGATTTGGATTCCATTGTCCTATACTTTGGAATTTTTGAAAGACTGACTTTGAGGATGCTATAAATTACTCAAGTCTGCCCGAATTGTGTGGGTAAAATTGATACCTAGTCACTTTGAATAAGAATGTACTTATGTCTTGTCTAACATTTGGAAGAAATATCTAGTTATATAACAACAGGATACCGACATAACTTGAAGGAAATAAGAACGCCCTGAAGAAGTTCTGTTGTACAGAACGAAATGTTTCGGCTGGCTGTGGTACATAAACTTAAGGAAAATAAAAGCATTTGAATATACACCAAGATTCAGCGCTTCGATAAGGACTCTAAGTGATATGATTTGATTGGACTTATTGTGCAAGTGGTGCTGCGCCAAACTTTGGAATATCCTCCACTACTCTCTACTACTTAACTCTCTCCTACTCCACTATGCTCTAATACTCACTCTCTACTACTCATTCTCTACTACTCCACTACTCTCTACTACTCTCTCTACTACTCACTCCTACTACTCACTCTCTATTACTCACTCTTTACTACTCTCTACTACTCACTCTCTACTTCTCCCTCTCAACTACTCTCTACTACTCACTCTCTACTACTCTCTACTACTCAATCTCTACTACTCACTCTACTACTCAATCTCTACTACTCTCTCACTACTAGTCTCTACTACTCACTCTACTACTCACTCTCTACTACTCTACTATTCTCTCTCTCTGCTACTCACTCTCTACTACTCACTCTCTACTACTCTCTACTACTCACTCTTCACTACTCTCTACTACTCACTCTCTACTGCTCTCTACTACTCACTCTACTACTCACTCTACTACTTACTCTCTACTACTCACTCTCTACTACTCACTCTACTACTCACTCTACTACTCACTCTACTACTCACTCTCTACTACTCACTCTACTACTCACTATACTACTCACTCTCTGCTACTCTCTCTACTGCTCTCTACTACTCTCTACTACTCACTCTCTACTCTCTATTACTCACTCTCTACCTCTCTACCTATCTCTACTTCTCTCTCTACTCATCTCTACATCTCTACCGCTACCTCTCTACCTCTACACCTCTACCTCTCTTTACACGCACACATATACACACATATATATGCATATATATTTATTTATATGTATGTGTGTATATATATATATATATATATATATATATATATATATATATATATATATATATACATACATATATAAACATATATAATATGTATATCTATATAAATACAAATATAAATGCATGCATACATATACATATATGCATACATATGCATGTTATTTACATGAAAGTTTAAAAAACACAAATAAAGCAAAGCTAAAAAGCCACCTTATTACAAACAGAATGGCTTTAACTTAAACGAGGGCGAGATCTATTGCATTTTCAATGCTTGTTTACTTTGGTTCCATCAAGAAGGCATTCAGATGTGTCACTCATTTGCCATAAATTCTGAATGTTAGCACTCTAGTTGTTCATTAGATCACTGTAGTAAAGCTACTGCTCACCAGGGAAGTCTGCTGCTGGTATTCAAAGTGCATGTTTCAGTCTGCATGTCAGAATTTTTTTAATGAAATAGAAGAGGATTTGAGAAGTCACTCAAAATGTGCCCTAATTTTTCTTTCCGAAGCACTAATCATACTTTCTATGGCAAAATGAACCCCCTCATTTTGTTCCTTTTTAAATTAAATGTTTTCAGACTTACCACTTCATTCCAATCAAGATGGCTTCTGGTGTGCCATACTTTTGTCATAAGTAAGACTGTTAGCGCTTTAGTTGTTCTTTAGAACACTCTAGGACATTCTGTCATTGGGCTATACTTGGGCTACATCTGGGTGATGTTTGGGCTACATTTGGGCTCTTTTGTCTCTGGTGGCGATCTTGGGAGCCTGCATGTCAGAATTTTTTAATGAAATAGAAGGATTTGAGAAGTCACTCAAAATGTGCCCTAATTTTTCTTTCTGCAGCACTAATAATACTTTCTATGGCAAAATATACCCCCTCATTTTGTTCCTTTTTAAATTAAATGTTTTAATAGTTACCACTTTATTCCAATCAAGATGGCTTCAGGTGTGCTATACCTTTGTAATAAGTAGGACTGTTAGCACTCTAGTTGTTCTCTAGAACACTCTAGGAGGCTACAGTAGAACACAAAGGAATCAACTGACAGTCTCTATCCTTGTTGGATGTACATGTTTTACTGAGAATGTCAGACTTCATTCTCACATGACTGAGAAAGATAATGTGAATTTACAGAAAATATGCTTTCAGTTTAGCTTATAGATCCCCTTCCAAACCACTGTGGGAAAAGCATGAGATAATAGTTTTCTTTCAAACATGATTCATGATATCACAGCAGAAGGATTTTTCACATGGTAAAATCACCTTAGAACACACCACAATTCCTAAAATGAGTATGGTACCATCAACAAATGATTTATAATGTAACTAAAGTCCTAAAACCCTCTATTAACTACAATGTTTTTTAATGAGGTGCTATCATGTATATTGGTCCCAAGATGGCTGCCAACACTTCTGGGATGAAGTGCTGACAGCCAATCAGATCAGATGTGTGGTTAGGCTCCGCCCAGATATATATGTGTTTTTGAAGTTAATTTTCATAAAAACTACTGGAGCAATTTTCACCAAACATAGCAAAGGCACATCTGCGTACCAGTCCCTACAATTTTGCAAAGTTTGGCATTATTCCGTTCAGCGGTTCGGGCTGTAGACTTGTCAGACCGTCCTATGGAAATTAACATGGGGAAAACACGTTTTGGGACCCCCCTTTTATCTCAGCCCCCACTTCATGAATCCCCCCGAAACTGTCAGGAGCGGAGCGGAGCTGGCCAAAATGTTGGAAAATTACACGCAAATTCCTCAACCGGCGCCAAAGTTATTCCCAATAGAATGTTGCGGATTTCCTATGTTAGCTAATCCTAACTATATATACCTACTGGCTATCGCCAGTAGATAATACATATACAAACTAAAATGATGTGCTTCACAAAGCATGACACCGAACCAGTATTTCGGTGCTTCTCTGTGAGTTGTCTATAGTTGCACCCAGACACATTTCATAACAATGGATATATGCCAAAAACAAACCACACCAGTAGTACACATTGGACACCTACACATTTCCTGGCACCATAAAGAGCACATCATAACACCAAAGTGATACGCTTGGCTATCTATTGCAACCTAAACAGGACAATCATATTCTCTCATAAACCTACATATCAAAACCATGCAGAACAAATTACCTTAAACATAGCCTACCTACATGAGCAAAATATTGCATCAAAGATAATCAGCTAGTGATGCCTCTCAACAAAAGAGTCTCCTCAGGCTGAGCAATCAACAATGTGCAAACAGTGGAATAAAAGAAACTCACTCATCCATACACATAATGTACTACAAAAATTACTGACAGAATCGTACACAGCATGACAACTTGCTGGACAGACAGAACTCCAGTAACCAAAAACAGTGACAACAGACCACCTTACCTCCAGTAAATGAGAAACCCTCAAACATGAACTGCATTCAGGGCTTTGCAAGTGAGATGCACACTTGCCCACAGTAGAAGTGTTCTATCCAATATAGCCTTGTGGGTTGCCATTGCTTTCAATCAGATGACAGTCAAACCCAGCTTTTGTGTGGGAAAGGCCATGATGTATGTGTTAGTACAAAACACAGTTGGGAGAATTACGCCCCGCTTGGTTAGAACCATCCACTGAATGGATTTAAATAGTCTTTCAAAGTATGAGGTGCTGGTAGATTACTTTTATCAACTCAAACGTCACAGTCACCTCGCGCTGCTGTGTCTGGGAGGAAGCACGAGTCTAGGGCTGTGTAGGCAGCTACACAAGTAAACCAGAGTCGGGGTTTGGGTGCCATGATATCAAGTGGATGGTGTGGGGATACGTGGTGGAAATGTTTTGCTCCGTAATTAATACCATTCGAATTGGAATAGTTGCCTTGAACCCGTCATATATCTACTGCACTGCCACATCTAGTTTTTATTTAGGATCATATGAGTGTCTGGGACCAGATCTTTAAGAGCCGGATCTGTGTTCTGAGTAAGCACATAGTCCACGATAAATACTAAATCAATGCCATCAGAGGTCTATAGGGTCTCCTTGAATTTCGCGATGGATTGAGCGTTTTACTAGTTTTCTAAGACTAAGGGCTAGATGCATCAAAGGGTTTTGCCCATTCTGTGTCTATGGGAAAAGGTGTTCATACATATGGGCCTTAGCTTTGTAAATGTCAACAGTTTCGCAGAGATTGACAGGACTATACGCTAACAGACTTGGCTCAGGTGGGAAGGTGGACTGAAAACTTCTGAAACACAAACAACGGAGCAAACGAAAGAATGAGATCTGAGAACTATAAGGAAGAACTTTTGGGGCCTTTCTCTGAGGCTCTCACACACATGAGCCAATACGTGCAAATATGGCACTTGAAAAGGGCTAAGAAAGTTTACAAGTCTGGACAGGTCGTCTTCGAGGAGAGAGGCACTTTATAGTGCAAAGAAAGTCCTGCTGCCATGGAATGAACATTACACAACATTAGACGCACATGACGTCAATTGTGCCTGTCTGAAAATATCGTTTGATTGCGTCAACCAAACAGCTGTGTTGTAACAAATAACTGCGCAGATCATGTTTTTTTAGTAAAATTAAAACATATATTGCGCCATTCTAACAGGTTTAAACAGAGAGCAGAGAAAGGTCGGGAAAACGATGAGTGAGAGAAGGAAGGAAGGCATGGACCCAGAGATCAGGAAGGCTGCGAGTGGGAGAGAGAAGGGTGGGGGTGAAAGGCTCAGAGTGGATGCGGGGGGGGGGCAGTGGGCGTGAGAAAGAGTGGTTTGCAGGGCCACGAAAGGTAGTGTTTTTGAGACAGTGAGATTGAAAATGAGTAAGAAAGAGAGTGAAAGGTTAAGGTTGAAAGCATGTGAGAGATTAAGTGGAAATGAAGGAAGCGTGTAAGAGATACAGGGAGAGGGAAAGCGAGGGTGAAGGGGAGGTGTGTGTGTGTGCATTCGTAAAATAAAGATAGTGGCAGTCTAAGAGTGGAAATGAGCAAGAAGGGAGAGGGGCATGTGTGAAAGAGAGTGCGCATGCGCGTGAAACAGCTGAACCCACACACCTCCCCTGTTGCCTCACTAAATACAGCTGAACCATTGTTTGCCGGCTTCCCCTGGCCAGTGGCGGCTGAAAGCCACATTCTTGGGCAGTAAATAATCAGTCTGCCTGACCCCCCAAGAACCTGTAAGTCACATTCATTTCCCCCCAGAGGGCAGCCTTCTATTGTACCCCTGCAAGGCCCGGGCCTCGCGCTAACAATGCACAATAATTGCAACTGCCACGGTAGTCAGCAGGAAAAATAAACCCGGGCCTGTTTTCACAGCTTACTGCCAAACCCGACCCAACACCTCATAACCGTGCCCCCGCCCCATGCACGGAGCAGCACGGGGCTGAAAAGTGTAAAACGTGCACCTCCGAGGGGAGAAAGCAGCCGCCGGAGCCCCTCGCCTTCTAGGGCTGGGAGAGCTATTCACGGTATCTCCACTTCACACATAGATGCTATTTTTCAGCTTAACTTGAGAACAGGAAGGCGATGGGGAAGTGAATGGTTTTAGGCAAAGTCTGCTGCTGGGGTGTCTGATCGTTACTCGGCACAGCTCTACTTAACCGAGAAGCCACAACCATTGAGGGAATGTTTAGAACCGCCAGTATATGCAAAGCGCTTAGAGGCAGCTTCAAACCATGCGGCGAATGAAAGCATTCAACACAGAGTGTGTCGTAGGCTTCCCGCTTCGTCGCCTGGAGAAAGAGTCCACACAGCCACAGGGCTCGTTCTGACCAAATGTGTGACCCTGGCCAGGTACAATCCGGAGTTCCACTCGGCGGATCGGTCTCACGTGAACATCATCTGAATACCCAAGGGTAAGAGATTTGGGGCTGAGCGAGACATAGAATACAACAGGCATTAGCAAAGCCATTCGGTCTGGGAGGAAGCTTTGGCATGTCAATGCTTGTGTCGTTTTTTTTCAAAACTTCAATATTGAGGAAGATGTACTGCCCATGTCAATCTAAAAAAGAAATACCTATTGTATTAAAGCAAACATAGTTTAATTTTCAAAATACCCACGTTCCCATAGCAGTCCTTGGCACAGAAGAGAACCCCTTTGTGCGCATGTGTGCTCTTTCGAAAGGACAGAATGCTGTCACTCACAGCGAAGACAGCCAATGGCCTTTGCCGCAGGCTGTATTCAGTAGTGGGTGGAAGGAAAATGTAAATGACATAACAGAAGGCCTAATAGTTGTAATAAGAGGTTGAGAGCAATTCGGGCAATACAGTGAATTGTGCACTTAGAAGATACACGTGACTGGTTCAGACAGTACAATCACACCACTATCTGCCAAGAAATGTGTGGCAAATACTTGAAACGTGTACAGGGCACGAAGGCACCCCCAGCATTAAAATAAAATAAAGCTTTGTAAAACGTAAATGAAAGGTTAACATAACATTAAAAGGGCTGATATAAAGTACACTTTACATGGAACATTTCCAGAATGTGTTCATTTTCCATAACACCAAGTAGACATTCAAATCATAAATTATACCACAAGAAGAGGTCAACCAAACATCAAGAAGGGCAAGAAGCAGACCCGATTCACTCCTGGTCAATGCAACAACTACTAACCACCCAGAGACGCCGAAAGCGACACCCTACGTGTCCCAAGCTGTTCTGTTGTGTTGTTACCTTTTATGTCTCCCAGGTTCCCTGATCCCATGGCCAGGAGCTTGTCTTTCCAGTCCTTCGACAACAGCTTTTCAATACTGGGGGTTTCTGGGGGAAAGAAAGAAACAAAACATAAATTAATAAAGGGAACCTACACGGTTACACAATGGAGCTCAGAGGCAAGCAGTCCCCTTCCCAGGGCCCCCGGCGGCAATGACTTCATCAACAACCCGATAAGGAGCGGGGTGGGGTGGAGGGCAGAGAAAAATAATCTGTTTTGTCACCTGCTGTTTCAAAATCATTAGCTTTTCCTAGCGCCGAACAAAGCTACACTAATTCTGAATGACAATAGCAGCGTCTGAAAAAGCAGCGGCTCCGAGGTTTGCAAGCCAGTGAGCAGGCTCCTGATATAATGGGTACTTGTCATTTTCAGAGTGCAGGAAACAAATATTATGTTGCTGAAATGCAGGCTAAGCACGGCGGATCAATTCACCCAAGCTGGGTGTTTACATGAGGCTCACCGGTATAATGTGGCTTAAATACCACAGGCCTGTCTCGGGCTCAGCAAGGCGAGGCCTCGAGCAGAAAGGTCCGTTTATTTCACGGGACTCGCTCGACATGTGTGTGACAGTGGGATTAAGGAGCGAAGGTTTATACACCTAAAAAGAAAAAGAGAAAGCACAGGTGGAGCGTATTTTACTGTTTTTATCAATTCACAAACATTCCCAGAAGTACCCCCTGGAAAGTTGAGCCAGGAATAGTTTTTGAGGCATACTTTTGGGAATGTCACATGACTTAAAAAAAAGCTCAAATTCACCTGTGCAGAGTTTTTTAAGCAGGATAACTACACACAGACAGTAAGACTACTTGTTTTTCTCAACCGGAGACAAAATTACATTGGAGATGCTCCTTCCCACCGACCCCTACTAAATCTGGTGGGGATTATTTCCCCTTCTTACCCCGAAAGGGGATGGGGTAAACCTCTGGCGATTTCCGGCGTAGAGGCAATGGAAGGATTACTTGTTTGACAAATAACTAAGAGAAATAACATTGAAACATCCACTTCCCACCCCATCTGTGGGATGTAGCGGTGTGGTTGTATCTGCTAATGTGGGGAAGGGGTTCGCACTCTCAAATGTGCGTGCATGCTAGTGTGCCTGACAGGCAGAGTGTGTGAGCCTGGAAAAGAACCGGCGTCTGTGATTCTGTACATATATATGTCAGTGCGAGCGTGTATGTGTGAAACAGTGTATGCACTGTGTGTGAGTACATTCATCCGGGTGCAAGTATGTGTCAGTGCGTGAGTAGGAGAGTGTGTCCACACATGGGATGTACGGGCTCACCCTCCCCACCTGAATCACTACCCAGGTTACAGCCTGGGAATGGCACTTCCGGGTCCGGGTTTGCACCCTGGAAACAGTAATGAATGATGACTTCGGGGCCGGGCTGCAAAAGGTGCGCACGGCAGAGACGGCCAAGTGCCCTGGGCCCAGGCCTCGGTGCACCCCTGTACCTCAGCCTGGACCGGCCTCGCTCCCGCATCATCGGACTTCACCCCCTCTGCCCACCTAACACTGATCACAGGCGTGCTGCTGGGTCGCTTTATGTTGATTCTCTTGGAGGGGAGATTGTGACACGATAAAACGTATGCAGTCGTGTTTATCAGTGGTGGGTTACACACTCTAACATTGAACACCTGTTGACACTTCTCTCCGCGGCCTCAGTTGCGCACCCACGCCCCCCTTGCCCCCCCCCCCCCCCCCCCCCCGAGGGGGCTGCTGGGATCACACTGCGGGCGACCGTGAAGCTTTATCCTCAGACTCCTGTGGGAAGGACCGTGGGGTACCAGGGAGGGTGGGTGGGGTGGAACCGGCGTCCTGTCAGGCGGCTGTCACAATCAGCCCCTGAAATGGAGGTCTACAGGTGACTTTGCTTGTGCTAATGGAGAAGAGAACTATCTGCGTCGATTCATTCATGCTTTTAATGAATGCCTGATGCCCTGGAATGAATCCTTTTATGCTTGCCCATCGCTACGTAAATAACGGGTTTCCTGTATAAAACACTAGTGAAAGAGGACAGACATAGGAACCATTCTTACACCAACACCGCTGCGGCTGGCTGTTCCGAATCGCCGACTCGGACCTCCAGCCTGCGAGAGTGTGTGGGTGCCGCGCCTATGTGTGTCACGAGGCAGTCTGGACACCGGTCTTGGGAGAAATGTAGGTGTGAGAGGTGTGTGCAAGAGTGTCAATGCGACTATGATGGGGTGTGTGGAAGTGCATGTGTTTTGAGTGTGTCCGAGGAATCTGGAGAACATTATATGTGGCAGAGGGTGTGAGGTTGCTGGAAATCTGAGCGTGGTTCGGTGTGTTGGGAAATGCGTGCTGTGGTCGCAGGTGTGTAAACGTTAGTGAGTGTGAGAGACAGCGTTGCAGTGTTTCGGTGAGTATCTCTGTGAGTCTGGGTGCACGTCAGTCCCCCTGTGACTGAGTGTGTGTGTTTGTGTGTCACATCTCCAGCCTTTCACCATGCGTGGTGTGTTTGTCTGCCAGGAAAAGTGAACGTGTGGTGGAGATTAGGAGTCATGGTGTTAAAGGCATGTGTGCCCAGCTTGTGCACTGCCCTCTTTGGCAGGGTGGCAGGCGCAAGGGCTGCATACAAATGCTCCTAAAACCCTAGAACAACGGGCTGGATTCAACAATGTAATTGTACCCTCACGTCAGCACTTTGATAGGCAGACCATTACCACGGCTTTCAGTTCCACGGTTCCCGCCGCATTCAGCAAGGAAATGAAATGCAGCAGATAAGTGTCCCAGTGTGAGCCGGGCCCTCAACAATGGCCGCACTTATTATCCGCATCCAAGAAAAAAGGCCCCGCTATCCGGGCACTCTGCTGTTTATGCCTATTTGGATGTGTTTGGACATGTGTTTACCCCCTGCCGGGGGGATAAACGCGCTGCCTGTTAACTCCTCAAAGGAACTGTCTGGCCCGGAGGACCCACAATTATTAGAACCTGGTTAATTTTCAGCACAGAAGAAAAAAAAGCGCACAGGCCTCATTGTCTCGCTCTTCACTCTGCAGACTTTCTGCGGCTCAGACGTGAAGCCTGTCAGCAATCTGCGGTGGCACAGTGTGCGCGCGGCGCGGCGTGCAAGGGGGTGGGGGAGGGGTATCAGCCCCCCGTGCAATGTATCCCGGGCGCAGGGATGGAGAAAGCCTCGAGGGTCTTCGAAACAAAATGACAAGGTGAACGGAGCACACATCTGCAATAGGGTGCTGCACCAAGTTGACTCGGGCCCAGGGCCATAAAAGACAACATTCCAGCCCTCTTTTGCAGCAGGGAGCTGCATACAACAGTTTGCTAGACTTTGGTCCAACATGAGGCCAAAGTAAAACCAAGGAGACGCCTCGCCGTAACAACATTGAAAATCACAGATATTTGTATATCCTTTAGTACTGATATTTGACATAATTTCGAATTCCTCCCAAGTTTGTTTGAAAAGGGAAAATGCAAAGTAAGATTGAAAGGTGATGGACCGAAGTGGGCCTGCTACGAGGAGACCCTTGAAGTTCATGGACCCACAGTGAAACTCCGCCACTAGGCCGCACATAGGCCGTCGCTCTTCCCCTCGCCAGCTGAGGTGTCCCTGGCCTGAAAAGAACCCCCTCTGTCTGAGGGAGGCCCTGCGGGCTCTGTAGGTAGCAGTGGGCTCCTCACAAGTCACCTCAGGGAAGCACGACAGCACTCAGTGGCATGACTGACTCAGTGTGAACACCTCACGCGAGCCTTTCCAGCACAGAAGCCAAGTTACACAAGGCGCTGTGCTGTGCCAGTGCGCGCGCTTTTACCAAGCCTGCCTTATGCGCACGCTGCTAACATATTCCAAATGGGTGCGTTTCCATATTCTGTTGCCTCCCGGTGACAAGCACCGGATGCAACACACATTTCCAAACGGGGCGCTCGTCTGCGGCTGAGCTGCGGGTACACGCGCCGTGGCCGTGCGCTCCTGTGGCACGGAGCCTCTGTCAGCCAGTGGAGCCACCGGCCCTGAGCGGGCCAGGAATGCGGCAGCCGAGCTCATTGTGCGCCACAATGGGCGCGGGCCCCCACCCCCGGGCACCGCGCTTTACTTTCAAGTCTATTGTCAGAGCGGCCGGTACAAAGCTTCCCCTGCAGCTAGACTAAATATGTGCGCCAAGGAACAGAGCTGGTCTGTCCGGCTGCACGCAGTTAAAGGTGCAGTGCTGGGATTCCAGGGGCCGTGACGCGCACCCGCACACGCGGCGGGGCCACCTAGCTTCATGTGAAAAAGCACGACCGCTCTAGCTTCTGGATACTTTCTACCGGCGCGATAGAGGTGTTTCATCACAACATGTGGCGCCTGGTATCCAAAGTAAAATACAGTAATAATAAACTTGACATAATGTGACTTCCTTAAATGCATCAAAACTCACTTCTGGCCAGGCCAGATCTTTTACCGCAGCAAACAAAACATGTTCAGGTTTTTTAAAAGCATTTATTACTTAAAAATGAAATTTCCCAAATATACTCCCTTGATTTTTTGCTGTCTCAGGAGAAATTTTCATGACAACAAACCGGCAACAGAAACACAATTTACAATTCTGCGTATAAGAAGTTACTTCTCTGTGGGATAGATTTATTTTGACGCTTTACAAATTAATCTTAATAACATTTTCTTCTCTAAAACGTAGCCCGAAAAATACGTTTTTAAACTGAAGAGGCTGAACTTCCCATATGTCTGTCTTCCAATTCCTTCTGCATTCTACTCGTAGCAGCTTGTGGCTGACAAAGCTTTAACCTGCAAACCACAATATTACACTGATGACAAACTTTTTTTTATAATCCTACTCCTAATCAGCAGAAACACATTTCCAAGTAACACTTATCTAGGGGTACAAAACAACATTAATGAGATGAATTAAATAACTACTACAGAAGAAATCACCTCATAAGTTCAACAAACATATTGTACTGGCAAACCAATAGAATGGGTGTGAAAGTTGGGCTTCAACAGCAAATGCACGTAGGCAAATGTTAATTTGACAGCTTCCACTCGTGTTTAATGATGCCGACTTTGGTATTTAAAACGTGTGTGTGTGTAGATGCGTTGTGTACCCTTTTACAGACCAATAAACACCCCAATGATGTCTTCCAGTAAAGGTCTCACAGAACAATAGAGGAAACATTAACACATGAACCGGAAGCAATTAATGTCCCTGGGGCGACACCTCGATGTTTTGAAAGACCTACCCAATGTCATTAGAATTGAAATTGTTTGCACTGCAAAACATTTGTGTGAGCTGTCCGGGTTCACTCGTGAAAGTGGAGTGTACAACATACACGTTGATGCCCATGGGCATGAAGATAAAAGAAGTTAGGGCGCTGGCCTCAGCGCCCTAACTTCTGCACTGCGAACATCGAGAGCATAGGCAGCCGCACACCGTAAAACACAAGAGCTCCGGGAGAGGCCCCAGGGCCGTATTATCATATCAGAGAGATGTAAATGTGCGGCGGGCAGTGCCCGGCAAACATCACGTTGGCACCCGCGCTGGGAGATGGGTTTGCACACATTGTCCTCCCTGGCAAATAAAGAGTGCAACATTATGTTCTGGAGAAACTGTGACTGCCCCGTGAGATTCTTGCCCTCCAACTTCTCGTCACCCCCACATATTTGGGACAGTGCCCACAGGTGGGCTGCTCTGAAATGAGCACCAGCCATTTTTGGAGGCGGCACCCCCGCTTCTCACTCCAGGGGTGCTAACCTCCTATTCGCTCCCTCCAAGAAATCCAATTAAGACCAAGTCTGCCATGTCCTGCAAAGGGTCTGCTTTCCCAACTCCAACCTAACGGGCAGTGCCCAGTGACAGACCACGTTCCGCGCAAACCCCGTTGCTACTCGGGTGGAAATGGACTATACAATACCGCATTCCGGTTTAGCGCTTGATTTGGCTTCAACCCGCAGTACACAACATGTTTATGTTTGCCGTAATTAAATAACACTTATGCTATAGACTTCGGTAGGATTAAAGACTCGATTCAGTAGTAAACCCACTCCAGCTTGCCGCAAGCACCTGCAGCAGTTGCACTAACCCTCTGAGCTCTCATCCCCAGATCTGCCTGCCAAGAAGGCAGAAAGGAACAAACCCCCGGGAAACCGCGAGCACAGGCAGACATAAAAGGCAACTGCACAAACAATCTGCTAACAAACAAGGAGAAGCCCCACTCCGTGGCTGTCCGAGCCCGTGAGACTTCAAATGCTTCCCTTTAACGGGAGGGTTTTATTTCAAGACAACCAGCGTCCTTCCAAAGTGTCAAATGACTTCAAACAGGAGGAAGTGCAGCCATATGTTTGCCCCAAGGAGGTTCCTAATCGCCACAGATCGTTTTGTTTAAAAGGACCCCTAAGAGCAGACGTAATTATCAGTCTTTATATACAAAGTCTGTCTCTGAAACACCACATGCAAAAGAACACGACAAATGCACAACCCAGTGTGCGCGTGCAGTCCTGGGCACCCAGTCAGTCTGCATTATATAGACTCCCTTCTCCAAAAGTTAAAGCAAGGTTTGTTTTTCAACATCGATACGGGCTCGAATAGGCTACTTGCTAGATTATAAATCTAAATTCAGCAAAAGACTGCTCCCAAGCACCCCAGTTTCGCAGACATACACACGGGATAAAAATAATTTGCACAGGATCACACTGTTACGCGAAAAAAAAAAGAACATAACTAAAAACTAGTCCTCTGTACCCCAAACCAGCAAATAATGTACTCACTCGACCACAAATCAAAGAGATTGCTGCTAATAAATGTAACATAGCCAAGAGTTTGAGGTCTATCTTTTCAGATGGAACAGCCACCCATCGCTTTTAACACTACAGTTTACCCACCTCGTCACGATGAACACAAAATAAGAACTGCTAACACTCCGTGGCATGCCTGCGTGCACTACAAGACAGCATGTGGTAGGCATAGCGCCACAAAGCACGTCGAAGCGCTTCGCCAAGCCGCTAGAGGCATCGATGCCACTAGTGCACATCCAGCACTATGCCTTAGAGTGGCAGAGATGTCAGTCCTGCTCACGAGACACGTCTGATCCGACTACAGCTCTTGGCTACTAGTGATAGGGATGACAGCGCTGCCTGCGCGTGGCACAGCTCCCTGGCGCACAGGGTTCCGAAGCCAGGAAGGCAAAGACACAAGCATGCACAGCTCCATGCTGAACACTGGCAGGGGTGCCAACGCTGCCCCCGGGCACAACTCCACGCTGAACACTGGCAGGGGTGCCAACGCTGCCCCGGGCACAGCTCCACGCTGCTGACGGCACGTCACACGGCACAGCCCCCACACACCATAGACGCGCTTTGCCCCGCACCCCCAAGGGACGGAAGAAGCACAAGTGAACAAGCAAGCTTTACTTCTGCGGCGGGCGGTGGCCGGGCTCCTCCAGCCGGGCTCCGGGGGCAGCAGGCAGCACGGCCGGCTCCCTCCGTCCTCGGCCATGCCTGCGGGGCTCAGGCTGCGGCTGGGCGGGCCGCGGAGGCGGGCCTTACCTTGCTCCCTTTTGGACATGTCATGGCCCAGAGCGGGGGGCCCGGCCCCGGCCGACAGCTGAAGCTCCTCAGCCCAACAGGTGCGCTCAGGCCGCACAATGGCCGCGCTGTTGACAAGTGAGCGGGAACAACAAATGCTGGCGGCGCGCTCCTCCGGGTCACTCGGTTATTATTTGTATTTATCGGCCCCGCCCGCCCCGCCCGCTCTCTCTCTCTCCGCGGCGGCAGCAGCGAGCAGCGCCTTAACTTTGAACACACCGAGCGGCCAGAGCGGCTGCGGGCCCGAGTGCGGCTAATGCACGGGGCCATGAGTCGGGATCATTTATGATGTCAGAGCGGTGTGGGTGGGAGCGGGGTGGGGGCGCGCTCAAGATGGAGCCATTAGTTACACTGCGGAAGGAGAAAGGGCCGGTGCAAGAGTGACAGGCCGCAGCTCCCGGAGAAGGACAGACAACAGGGAGAGCCGCGAGTGAATCACCAGATTGCTTCATTGTGCGCCCAGGACAAAAGAGCTGTCTTCCACCAGTCTCTCCTCCATGCCATCCTCCCGCAAAGAGCTTCCGGCCCGGGCGAGTGCATGAAGGAAACAGGGGAGGGGGTACTTCACAGGGTGATTACACGATCCCGGCTGACCGCTGGCTCAGGTAGTTAACGAAGAGCGGTGGCCTAATGGCTAACCTGCCCACCCTGGAGCCAGCGAAGCCGAGTTACCTTCACCTTGCCCTCAGCAAACAGGGTCACCCTGGGCAAGCCACCATCAAAGAATCTCATTGCTCGCAAACCTTCATAACAGCATCATCCCATGTTTAGCGCTATGCACACAAACAAAGCACACGTGTTTCTCCAAAGATATACAGAATACCACAAGGACGTCTGAAAGGATGGCATAAGGTGTCACTGGTAACCAGTATGGCCGACGGAGGAGATTTTATTCGCTAAATTAGGCTGATAAAATCCAACAGGCATGTTTTACAACCACTAGCCAATCAAACTCCACTGTGAACTCACTGCAGACATCTATGTAACCCAGAAGGACACAGGTTCATATCTCATTGTGCAAACTTTCTACATTTTTTCTTTAAAGTTCAAAGAAACGCAGACCATTCAGTATGAAAAAGTAAAACGAGTTTACAATGCATTTCTCAGTGTACTTATACAAGCGAATTCTTAGGGGGCACTGAAATTAGCGGATGTGTTGAAATAGGTGCACCCTACACATTCTCTAGTTCGTGTGTTTATGCCTCCACTGCGAGACACAAGGCGGCGCCAGAACCCACTTTTTAAACGTCATTCTATGTTCTGTGAGGCGTCCATTGTCTGTGTGTCTGCAAGGTCCCATTATTCAATGAGCACAACAATACAAGTTAAATATCAAATGGTAAACTAATGAAAAAAAGAATTATGAACAGAAAAAAGGACCCCTCTTATCTTTACTAACCCCCAAAATATGGATTAATATAATAGTCCAGCATGCATCCATTATGCCTAATGAAACTAAATTCAGCCCAATGCACAGGTAGCCAGCCAGCACCTTGCAGTGTTACAGCGCACACGTGTACACATCTCCTCCTTTGTCCACCTGGGTCGAGAGGGGACCTGGTTGGGCAAGCCTGTAGTTCATGGGTGTCCAACTGAGGTCTAACAGGGCAAGATCTATGTCGGATTTCCAGGCTAACCAATAAGAAACGTTTCCATTTCAATACTAATACATTTTACATGTGTCATGGTAATTTGGCTTGTGTCCAGACCTCCTGCATAACGTTGAACGTCTCTGCTTTAGTTTATTTATTGTGTTGGTGGACTTCAAGTCCTGCGACTTAGGGGAAGTATTAAACCACATTTAGGATTCATTGCTTTTTTTAGAAAGTTAGAAATCACAGCAAACTTCCAGTCTCGGAAGTAAAGAGCGTGTGGGGGATCTGAAACTTAACGAGTGATGTAGACCTCTTAAAGCACACCAGAGAATTTGTCTTGTGATAGGCAGGAGGTAAAACATAGTTTCACTGAACTTAGTAGCACAGCACTACCACCACGACTGACTTTTTTTAAAATGCATTCGTGTAACATCCACCAATAGCAAACACAAAAACCCACACCTAAAAAAAATTCTAACAAGTTCACAAGAAATGTGTTAAACTAGAATGGCTGATTTAATTCGGAGAGTTTGCACCTTGTAGAGTACACCTGCCTTCCCTGATCTGAAAAAAACAGGAAGTGACGGAGCTGGAAGGATGGGCGGGGATTTATGATTTGCCCATAGGTGACCATGTAGTCATTTATTTGGAATACTTTGTTTCGGCTTAACTACAAAGTGTAACACTTGACCCCCACCTATGAACACTTCCTAAGCATAACCAGGACGTAAGACGATTTCAATGCTAACCACAAAGAGAGCATGAAGACAGATTGACATTCTGAGTGGCTGAACATTTCCCACCACTCCCCCACACAACAGCATGCACACACAGGCACTCCCCACCATCACACAAGCTCTCCTTCAAACACAGGACTCCAATAGACATACAATGGGGACCTCACCAAGTATTCTGGTTTGCATTTATACTCTGAATAAAAACTTCTACCAGAAACTCGGCATTCAGTATCTATAATAAGCAAAGTCACAGATAGCAGAGTGGTTTTACAGAAATGGAGTGCAATAGATGGGTGGCAAGCTGTAGCTTTATTGTGTGTTCCTCAAATTTTGAAAGCGTCTCATTAATAGCAGTAGACTTGAAGGTGGCGAGGGAGAGCTCTGCTAAAGAGTCACGAGGAGGGGCATTACATTAGAGGTGAGATGCCTCCAAAGGGCCTCTGGAGCACAGGAAGGCTTCGAGATGAAGGGTGCTAGATGATGAGCGTTGCAAAGCTCATGCATGGACAGAGTAGAAGAGATATGGCAGAGATCAGGAGCGTTGATGTGGATTGTCTTGAAGACAAAGGTGATGAAGTTGTAGAGTGCCCTGTGTATGGGCGAGAAGCAACTTAACTCATGCCTGTGAGGAAGTAGGATGTGTAGGTTAAAAAGAGTGCAGACATTAAAGATGATGATACTGTCTAGTGGGAAGAAGCCATATTTCAGGAGGCTGACCATCAGATTATTTCAATGGTCAAGCTTATTCATGATCAAGGAGTTGCTCAGGGATTTGACTGTGTGAAAGGAAAGGCAAGGGTGGATCTTGTAAAGTTAAAGTAGTTGGAATGTGGTGGGATTCAATTGGAAAAAGGACAACAGCATTCTACTGGAGTCAATATGACTATCAGATTTAGTTGGAAGAGAGTTAGGATGAGAGCGCACCAGAAGGGAAAATAATGGACTTGAAAGTTGTGTGGGCATAGGTACCCGGCAAGTAGATATATTTAAGTATGGATATCAGACAGCTTTTAGCTGTTTGCTAGCGGAAGTCCTCTCTTAAGGACCATACCAAAAACTCACACTGGGCTTACAGCCTACCCATCACTAACATCTTTTTGGCTGTATTGTCACTGTCACATGCTTGCCTCTTATTCGATTGCTTGACTTCCTCTTCTTGTATTTGTCCCTCTCTAGTAGCATAACCTCTTCACAATTCTTTGATTGGATGACTTGTATTCTTTCACTGCTCACAATTAGCAAACAATTTTTTGTTTTCCTTTCAGCTCTCCATTAGAGTACCCACAATGTTTTGCTCTCTCCATTGTGTGCTGCTACCTTCCAAACACCCAAGCGCTCAGTGTTGCTCCCTTATCCCTTACACCAAGCTCACGTACTGCTTTTTTAAAAACTTTACTTGGCTTTTATTTTTTAGTAATATTATTATTTAATATTTTCTTTTTTTGGCTTCACCTGGGCCAATCTTCAAGCACTTCCATTGCTCCTCAAACCCACCCACACCCTGTTGCTTTCCACCCACCTGCTCACCCCACTCACCCCTCTGCTGTTCCACAACCCCCTAATGGTTATTTACCTATTTATATATTTTTATTTTAGTCTCATTACAGAGCCCAGAAGTTGCTATATACTGGGAGATTGCTCTGGAGTGTAAAAAGTCCCTTCACACAACTTGAAAAAAAATGTAATTTTATTTACTGATCCAAACGGCATCTGCCATCTTTGATAGGTATATATATAAAAAAAAGTGTGACCACATCATTCCCTAAGTACACACAAGTGTGTGCATAGGTCATCAAACATGCTGACTTGCTCCTTTTTTCCTTACAATGCTACACACCATCGGCAAAAAGCATAGGCAACTCCGCCAGGTAAAAAAAGGTGTCACCGGAAAAGAGATTAAGAAAAGGGGGTGGTGAAGAACAGAGTGTCTGAATTAAGCAGACCACTCTTACCCAGTCCAAAGATCAGGGCTTGATCCATCACCGTTTTTTAGCTCACTGCACCATCCCAGCTCAGAACCTGGCTACATGCAAATTAGTCTGTCCCTGGCCCAGTGCATCATAGGAACACGGCAGGCCAAACTATCAAGCCAATTCTTCACCGGAAAGGAGACAAGCTTCCGGGGACCGGTTTCTGGCATTTCAGCCGTCGTCGGCCCGGCTTGCTTGAATCCTGATGATCAGAAACTCTGTCCATCACCACCCCTTGTTGTTAAATATTTTGTCCACCCTAAGCGTGGAAGGGTATACTCAGATGTGAGTCCCTTGCTCATTGCACCATCAGGATTCAAGCAAGCCGGGCCGACGACGGCTGAAATGCCAGAAACCGGTCCCCGGAAGCTTGTTTCCTTCCCAGTGTAAGAATTGGCTTAGTAGTTTGGTTTGCCCTGTTCCCATCATGCACTGGGACAGGAACAGAGTAATTTGCATATAGCCAGGTTCTGAGCTGGGATGGTGCAGTGAGCTAAAAAACGGTGTTGGATCTAGCCCTGATCTCTTGACTGGGTGAGAGTATTCTGCTTAATTCAGAAACTCTGTCCATCACCACCCCTTATTGTTAAATAAACCGGAAAAGAGGTGGCAGGAGAAATCAAAGGAGCAGATGATATCACTGTGTGAAGGTAGGCTCAATGGAGGAGAAGGCCTACACCAGAGTCTGTTGAGGACACCCTTTGATAGGAGAGTGGGCATGCAGCAGCACCAGTGAAGAGAAAAGGAGCAATGTAAGATGTAGCATGAGATCGAGTACTATGCCAAGTAATTCCCAGGATGGCATGTGTGGCTAACATGGTGTAGGTGAGGGTCAACAATGTAAAATGCTGCTCAGATGTTGAGAAGGAAGAGGAAAGACAAAGGTAGACAAACACCAATGATGTTAGATGATTCCGAGAGGCAGCCATAGTCAAATGAAGGTGCCAAGCGTTGCATATCTTCTGGAAGTTTAGTAAATATGAGTATGGTGAATTCTAATTTAGGTTGCTGGCATTTATAAAGTTAATTTCTACTATTAGCATTGTCTTCCGTCATTTGGGTGCCTTGGCACAAGCTTCTGGAATTCCTCTTTAAGTGGAGTCTGAAGTCACTGTGCTTTTTATTGAAGTGATTTTTTTTTTTAAATTTAGTAAATGTGTACTATAAGCACAAGTGATTTGCCACAAGACAGCCAATTTATTCGCACCATAAGGGTGGGTGGGGATCTGTTGCCTTGCTGAAAGTTTTTGTGTTGCTGATTGACATTTTTTGGAAGTTATACAAAAGTAGGGCATGTGTCAGGGCGATATGGTATATCTAGGTTTTTCAGCTTCACACTAGACATTCAAGTTTTTTTTTAGAAGAAAGAGTGTTGTAAAGTTTGATAATAGCTGTAATGTAGACGAAGAGCTAGGTATTAGATTCGTTTGCAATGTAATTACCACAGTTGATCTGAAGATAATAGCATGAAAAACAAGTATTGGCAAAGTCAAAATAGTCTGTCGTTGGAAGAAAGCCTTTCGGCTTTTCACTTTTTGTGTTGTGTCATGGTTTTTGCAAAATATTGTTGTTGGGGAAGCTGCCAGGTCCTTGTCAATGTAAAAAAGGCAATCATAATTTTAGGGTTTCTAAAAGCATACATTACCATACTAACGACTGGCACAGAAGGTAACTACTTTGTGCATGGCTGTGTTCCTTGTGAAATGGCACAGTCCCTTGACTCACGCTAAGTTATTCTATAGATGAAGTATGCTGCAGTGGGCAGAAGACAACCATAAACGACACAATAACAGACTAATGGATGATGCGACCTGGCTGGAAGTTGCTACATGTAAGTATATTGTACATATGATTTTAGGAAAATCAAAAGGTATAAATAGAGTGAGCATTTTAAAGAGATAGTAAAGTGTGCTGAAGAGAGTGGCTGTCCCCTGATGATTTGCGAGCAGAAATGAGCAGAGGAGACACAGGAAGGATTGTCCTACAAGTTTATGGGGAAAATCTCAGCTGGGGATTTGGGAAGAAAGATGAAAAATGAGCTGACAGTGAGGGAAACGAGGTGGGAGCAGGAGTATGGATGGAGTACGAGTATGAACTATGCCGACGGTGGTCCGAAATAAGGACAACATGGAAGAGATGCAGGAGATAAAGTCCTATGGCCGTGTTTGTGATTGAGTGGGTTTACTAATAGGGGAGACTAGAGGAAGATAGATCTTCAAGATTGATGTTGAAGGTGGAGTGAGAGAACAATTTCCTGGGAATATATATACTTATTAGATTCAATGGCAATAGAAAGGTCATTTACAGTTTATAGGCAAGATTATGTGATATAGAATTATGTGGCAACGGAGGGCCAATTATTCAATGGGGTTGAACGAATTATGTGGCAAGAAAAGATAAATTATGAGGCATGTCGTTCAATAAAGGCAAATGATGCAACACCTTCTGAGGTATTATTATGTTGCTATATTATCATTTTAGAATGTATTGTTATTCTTAGACAATTGACCTCACAGTTATTGTTAATACAGAGGTTTCTTAGAAATAATATATTCAGCAGTTACCATTCACTATGTTATGTACCAAAAATTATTTGTCCTGTGTGGGAGCACAGGAACATCTCTCAGAGTAAAATGTGTTAAACATACACAATGTTGCAGTTTGCAAAGCCATACACATAAATGTACACACTTCTTGTAACAAAAGTCCTTCTCGTTAATTTTGCACATTCCAACTATATTTCCTTCATCTCAGTTTCAGCTTTAGTCTGTGTTCACAGTGCACAGCTTCTGAACACACCCCTTTTCAAAAAGAAACTGCCAGACAGAATAGCATTTTCGATTACATATTTGTTTAGCACACTGTGAGACACTTCAAGATTTAAGACATCAGACTTTAAAACAAATGTTTAGGCCACTAACTTGTTATGCTACCTTAAAATCTCTTGTATAGGGCTGCTACACCTGTTGTTCTGGAGGATAATGTAAACATACACACAACAGATCAAAAGTAATATTATTCGGGTAAGACAATATCATCAAGGATGAGAAGGGTGTCCGAGCTCTTCATAAAACATGCATGCCATAGTACACAAATGTTTTAGGCTATAAATGTTTTAGTGATCACATTATTTCTCAGATGAAAATGTAGTGAATTTCCTTTCGGGGAAGGGGGGGGGGGGGTGGGGGAGGGGAGTAGAGGGAAAGGTATTCGCCGGGAAGGGCTAATCTAGTTCAAGGACATTGAAGCAGGTGGGCTGTAGCAGAGCTAAGGGACCATGTATAAGCTTTCAGAGTAGATTTGTTTCTAACAAAGAAAGACTCACAGTACAGAATGCTTATTTTACCAAGTACAAAGTGTTAAATGTAATGGGTTGGCCATATGCAGCCAATGAAGGGTACTATTGCCATCTTCTGTTCAGCATGATCATCTTGCTGACTGCCATATTCTGCAGTAATTGTAGTCTCCTATGTTAGTTTTTAGGTACTCTCAAGGTTGACACGGTTTTTGCATAACCAAATCTAGACAAAGCCAAGGCAATTACTGGAAAGACTCTCTCCGGGAATGCCAGGTCTGTAAAGAGGTGATGAAGCAATCCAGGGGAAAATGCCCCTTTCTCACCACCACCAGAGCCTAGGCTGCTGGGGAAAGACTTTGTTAAACTAGAACGATCAGGTCACATTTGTGTGGAGACAGGTAGGACAACAGTATTCTTTAGTTGTCCATAGGTTGGAAGGTCCTACATTGGAATATCGACATTAAACCAGAAGCTCTCTCTGTGTAGGGTTTAGGTTAAGCTAGTTATGACATATTCAGTGGTTGATGATCATCATACAATTGCTTAGGCGCCTCCTACACATAGCATCGCTGTAAACTGAGAATCCAAAGGATCCAATCAGTAGAATGAATGAGTAAAGGTAAGCATTGAAGAACAGCCGCAAGAGGACTGAACCTCATGGAACCTACACCTTATCAGTTCAAAGTCTGATCAAAATTGGTTAATTTAATATTAAACTGTTTTTGTTTTATAAGAAATGTTCAGTACCACTTTGAAACCGTACCAGAGAGCCTAGGCTGGCCAGAAGATCATTCAGCATAGACAAGTCAACAATGTGGAAAAGAGCGAAAGTTATAAACGTGTCAATGAACTGGTGTTGTGTTGATCTTGTGCAAACCTCAAATCCTCCAATAAAGCAACCTCAACATGCCTCATTCGAATCTACAAACTGTTTGGTGGTGGTTTATTCCAACAGGGTGTTACATTCAGGAAGGGCTGCATTTGTAGTATTGCAGACCTCTTCAGGAGCCCAGCAAGGGACAGAATGTTCAAGTCCGGGTGGAACATAGACATGTCTGTGGTGTCCAGAGCCGGTTTCTTCTTGCAGTGGTAACACAGATCTCTTTTCGTTTTAGTGGGAAGGGACACTTTAACTGAATATTGATTGACTGATTCATCAAAGTAATTGTGGTAAAACACCATAAACAAGTGTCACTTAAAGTCACCCGGTCACAAACCGTTTCAACAAAGATAGTTCACACTACATTTTACACTTCACACTCTGAAATTGCAAGTTGAAATCTAAGGAGTATTTTGAAATCGTCTTTGCTAGTATAGTATTCTAAAGCATTTTTATATAAGTTTGGCTATTTGTCTAATGCATTATTTGAAATGCATGTGCTATCTTATAAAATTCAGTTAAACATGTTATCTTTGTTGTTTGATACTTATACAGGGCACACTCTGTCATTACGATGGCATCTTAGTACTAGTTAAAGTCCAGAATCGTGTTTCGAAACTCTGATGGGTGAGGCCAGAGGCTGTTACTAAAAGTAATGAATGTATCTTTCTTGTTTGCCAGGCGTGCCAAGTATCAGTATCTCCGAGCAATACTTCTGAAAAGTTCTCTTGATGACTGGTTCTCAGAGAGATAGATCGGTCATGATCAAATCCTACGGAGCTGAGGCAAGAACCTGCTTCATGGTGCACGGTAGACTTACCCGTTAAAAATAGGAATTATGTTCACAAAAGAAAGTAGAAGTATAAATCATGTGTGCAGTCTACATTTACATCATTTATGCAAATTATCCAATCATTGTGCACACGTAATTCGAGAATAGGTGTGAAAAAATGGGTTTGCACAGGAGTTCTCAATCTTGGACCGAGAATTAATTGCAACAGCCGTAGCACTGAAGAACGCAGAAGTGCTGAAGAAAAGAAAAAAAAATAGGGCACCCTGAATGTTTCTGGTCAAAAGGTCTGTAGTCAACATTCAGAACTATGTCTCTGTCCTATATAGGGTAACATTATTAAGACAAGCATTAACAGCTACGTAAGACATACATAGGCGGGTTTTTATCCACAAAACCTGTAGACTATAATTATAACACATCATCTTACTTTTGTTTTGCTCCAGCTAGATCATCTTTCAATTTACTTATGGTGCCCTCTCCTGGTTACCTCTTCTTCCTGCAGCCAATGGACTAAGCCAGGTCCTATATGCAGCCATGTTTCATGCCAAGTGGTCTGTGCCTTCCTGCTATGCCATCGCTACTGATGTGGAGAAGTGTGGCTCAGGGGTTAGAGGCGGCAGACCTGGAGCTTGAGTTTCGGCCCTGGACCAGGGTTCAATTCCCCGCCTCGGCGGGTCTTGGGCTCAATAATCCCATGGACTCGATAATTCTCGCTCCGGTGCCTTCTCGACTCACGGGTTCACACTCTGCGACTCTGGGCAATAGCTTGCTTAATCTCCACATTGGCCCTTCGCGGCGGGATGCCTGGCTTTCACCTTGTGGATACCCTTACAGGGTTATCTCACAGGGGAATACCAGGACAGGTTCCCTAAGCAAGCGCGGAGATGCCCCAGGGTAAGTACTGCGCTATATAAGTTTCATACATTTACATTTACTGATGACTGGCTCAACAATGACATCTTCTGTCCAAGCTGGCAATCCACATACGGCTTCAAAACCCTTCCTAAATGTGCAGCTCAGCCGGAGCTTCCATTACAGAGGACAACTGTTATACTTGCCTTGCGGCTTGCAGCCGAGCAGCAATAAATCTGCTGATGGTTAGTTTTAGGGGGAGGTGGTATGGGATGGAGTACTACATTGTAAGCCCCATTCCATTTATAGATGTTCACACAGGTACCACCCTGGATAGGAAGCATTCATACCACACACATCATGCTTTATGAATAACACTTTGATTTAAACCATCTTGCATGTGGTTGAGAACGTTTTTCACATCCAAGCAACTACAAGCTTACAATGTTCAAACCCAACATCGGTGGCGGCTGGCAATATCAAAATATGGTGCGGCGCAATGCCCATAAAAACTCAACATATATGTTCCACATGCTGGCACACAGGATCTGGTCGCGGTCTCACTTCGTCCTGGCACGCTCCTCAATGGTGATTTCAGCAGGAAGGAAGGACTTCCTCCTGTGTGCAACGCAAATCCAACTAATCCTGAAGCTGCAGCGAAGCTGTAGGATTGGTTGGCGCAGGCTAACCCAGCCCTTATTTTGAGGCTGAGGACTTGTGGCTGCAATCCCCTCACAGTTTCTCAGCCCTGGGATTGTTAGCTCTGAAGTGAGCATGTCAGATTGGCCGGCTCTAGACAGTCAGCCCATTTCACACGAGTACTCACAGGTCTGAAGTAATAGTACAATTGCACAAATCAGCAACGTTCCCGGTCCTCGCGCTGTAGCAGCGCGGGCCTTCAACACATTATAATAAAATTGTATTTATTACCATTTTACTAATGTGTGTACCTGCTGAGC
Organism: Lissotriton vulgaris; assembly: GCF_964263255.1. Classification (NCBI taxonomy): domain Eukaryota; kingdom Metazoa; phylum Chordata; class Amphibia; order Caudata; family Salamandridae; genus Lissotriton; species Lissotriton vulgaris. The sequence goes on along the minus strand of NC_141685.1, from coordinate 2,037,989,555 downwards.
TCGCAGCAGGCAGGGCGACGCTCCTCCGACATAACATAGGAGCCGCCACTTCCTACCATCATCAATAGTCATGTGCTTATCACTGATGCACGTCATTGCCCACCCTCCACATAAGAAAATGTCTTCAATTGTCACCATCAAACACAAAATAAAAGCATAACACCAACGTTTCTAAAGCAGATAGTAAAACAAAAAAGAACTTTCTTACCATCTGTGCTATAAACCTATCCATCCATTAACATGGAGGACTAGTCCCCACTTTGCATGCCAGAGGTGGCGGGGTTCATTTTGAGGTTTTTAGGGGTTTTAGGACAGGGGACGATTCGTAATTATGCATTTAATGTGGGGCTCGAAGAATAAATAGCGAGGCGCCCTCCTTTTTTTTCTTCGAGGCATAAAATCAAAGTGAAACCCTTTTTTAAGAGTTCATTTCCGTACTCCTACATTTTTTTTCCATTGGCTGCTGAGCCACGTTTTCATCATGGCACTCTCTCAGCCATACACTTCGAAGTCTCGCTGTGTTTCTTGTACATGTTATTTCCGTTTATTCACAGCCACAAAGACACCCACGAGTCACTAGCAACCCGCTGGCGTCGTCAGATGAATAATATTTGTGGAAGGAGGGCTCACCCCACCCAGTGTTAAGATGGCTTGTTCTCCGGGAGCTGCCCAAACCAGCCAGCATTCTCCACACACACAGCCTCTCTGTTGTGTGGAGGTGCGGTATCCCGGGGAGTTTTTCTCCACCACAGTTATAGGGTGTGAGTGAAGGGAACTGCAGAGCCGAGTAGAGACAAATCATTACCCCACGGTCAGTGGCACGGAGGGAACGCGTCTCTGAACTTGCTAGGATTGGGGGATTAAGATGGTGGGGTCGTTTATACTGGAGTTAACTTGAGTTTTAAAGAGGAGTGTAGGGTCATAAGACGTACGACAAATAATGTCGTACGTCATTTTTAGCAATTGCAAACAGCGAATAGGGCCATTTGCAACCACTAAAACACCCTGGAGCGTATATCAACCCTATTTTGCGAGTTGGTAACCCGTTGCAGACTCGCAAAATAGGGTTTGTGAGTCGTTACTTGGTAGGGGTGTGCCAACGGTGTCCCTTCCTAATAGCGAGTCGTAGGAGGATGTATGATTGTTTTGCAGCCGGAATGCAGTCACAAAGCAATCGTAATTTACTGCCTACTTCAAGTAGGTGGTAAGCCAGTCACAAACAGGATAGGGTCCTCCGGCGACCTCTTTCCCTTTGTGATTGACAGCAAAACAGTTTGTGCAGGCAGTAGTCCTGCCGACCACTGCCTAGCCTTAAAAAATGAAACCGAAAGGTTTCATTTTTCTTTTTTAAATGCAGCCCATTTACCTTTTAGGAAATCAGGCTGCGTTTAAGAATAAAAGCTGCTTTATTGAAAAAGCAGTCACAGGCATGGTGGTCAAATTGAAAGGGTCGTACATGTGGCTCTTAGTCTTTTCCTGGCCACCACAGTTTCTATTTTATAATGTGTAGCGCATACCTCTGTTGGCATATATCGAAGTGACAAATAAGAGTTTTTAAAAATGCATTGATAGAGATAAAATTCATTGGCAATGCAGTGTTTTGAAGTGTAATTTGGTAAAAAGAAAATCTGCCAAACTTCTGCCTGATCACTTCCTCCACCGTTTCCATGCTTAAGTTCGCAGAGCCGAGAACCCTTCGAGTAAAAACGGTAGATTTGCTCTCTAGCAGTAGCACCATATTTGCAAACAGCTATGAAGAGGTTGCAGACTGCTTTTTCCACCGTTTGAAGTAAATGTAGGGGTTATCTTATGTTTTAAAATGCTATAGGAAGTACTAGAACTGTTGTCAGAGTTTGAATGGTGCAGTGTGTGAGCCAGACCAAGACAATGTTTGCAAAGAAGCCCTTTATTGCGGAGTGATGGAGAGTAAGGGGAGAACAAGTGTAACACCATCCGAACGACTATTCACCACCTGGGTGTTGTGTTCATCACGAAAATGAGACCCCCCCTCTACCCCCCGAGATAAAAGCGAATTTTTCACGTATACATCTTATTAGAAAGTCAACTGTTTGATATATGAATAGTGTATCATTTACAAATCTCAAAACATGAGCAAACTAGCCCAGCCGTGATAGATATTAAGCTGAAATAGAACCTCAACCATCCAAATAGGCGTTCACAGGGCGAACAAGCTTGAAAACTTTTCAGATCTCCCAAGAAGTGTAGTTGGAAAGTGGAAGGAGAGTAAATAGAGAAAAACAGTCAAAACAAAAAACTCACTCCGGAAACTCCACCTCACCTGCGGAGCATTCCCTCCAAGGTTTGCATTGCAAAGAGTATTTAGAGCCTCACTCTGCTGGGTCAACAACCAACCGATTAGCCAACAAGAACATTTCTGCCTCTAACAACTAAAAGAAGAGGTGTCGGTTCATGAAAATGTGTTTAATCATGTGATATGCACAATAAAATGATCAAATAGTTAATGCCATCAACATAATAGTAATAATGATTGCTACATAAAAAGATCAAGTAGAACCATCTTTGTATGAATTGTAACTAAAGAGCAGACTCAGAACATTTAGGCAAACTTCATACAGACGCTCATTGTGAAAAGTGAACACTTACTTGGTGCCAGTGGTAGAAAGTCTAGTTTATAATGTGATCAAATAGTGCATAGCGGTGACAAAAATTGGCAAATTCAATGTGTAAAAGATTGAGTGCATATAGCTAAGATCCTGCACTGCCTTGTATGTTGACGACGTTTCAACACAGACATAACAGAATGGGTTATCATTAAGACAATACAAAAAAGAGTAGTCTGAGAACCTGAAGTGCCTAAATAACTTTAATTACAAGTAGAAACAATTAATCAAGGCCGAAGAATTGCGGTAGAGACCATCAATCAAAGAAGTAAATGGGAAGAGATCTAAGCCAAAACTGTGGAAATACAGGCTATAACACTACTGCATTGGACCAGGTCCTGAAAGATATAAAACTTTACTATAATTAAAAAAATAATTCTGGAAGTAAAAATCTGAACAGAGCAGAACTGAACCCTCCTAGGTGCGCAGGTGTAAGGTTCGGACCACACAGGACCGAATCCTCCTGGGCGCACACTGTCAGAGTCCAGCACTGTGCTGACATTGAATGCGTGTTGATTTGGATACACGGCCATTGTGGTGAAAATGAAGCTCCGATAACGCCAACAAGACTACATGCACAAAAAGAGGACAGTGTAACGCCAAAACAACAAAAAAAGAAGGGCGTGAAAGTGGGGAGCACCCTTTGAAGGAAGAGGGAACTACTTCCAAGACGGAGCCACACATCTTCAGCTTGTCTAAGAAAGAAAAAGGAAACAAGATGTGAAGATATGGAGTATACACCAACCAGAGAAAAAAACACTACAAGAGTGAGTTACGTTGATGAACATAAGATTACACCGTGGTCCAGCCCTGATGATAATCCCCTGAGTTAGAGGGGGATTGGAAACGCGTCGGTTTTTCCATATCTGTCTACGAGGGACTCATATTGATTGGGACTCTAGAGAGGGTGTAAACACGCAAAATATACCCTGAGAGAGAACCACATTATTTCCCCGTAGCGAGTCTGCCATTGCGCTTTGTAAATTCACAAGTGTAAATAGTCCTAGCGTAGGCAGGCAGTTTACAGTATTGACTGGTGTAATGATAAGATTCACAAAAAAGAATTTATGCAGTGATTTGATTTTAATGCTTTTTTTTGTTATTTGTTTTTGTACATATGTCTTGTTATGAGTTCAAAAAATATGCAGTGCAGAATGAAATGTGTAATCCTTTAATGCACCAAGTATGAATTATTGTTGTTTAAAGGTGATTTGAATAATGTACAATTGCTAAAGTAGGATGCAATGACTAAATGCATTGTATTTCCAATCTGCAGATTAAATTAGCAGGATATCGATTCGGTGGCCAGATAATTTCTATTTGATGACAATGAAATGAAGACTCATGGAAAAATTAGCCCAGCATAGAACCTAAAGTACTGGGTGATCCATAGATACTGTAAGCCTTCCATTTGTTACTTCTTACTGGATGACCATTAACTCTTTCTTCTTGGCCAGTGTTTGTGAGCTCAAGGCCAGAAACAGCAACAACCGAATATCCCCAGTTCGCCACTTTCTTTTGTTCAGAAGCTCTTAGGATTCTGTCAGGTGATTCAGTTATTTCAACCACTATTGTGTCCCAGAATGCATCTTGGGCTAACTCCAATTGCCTGAGAACTAAAAAGCTATCTACACAACAACTTGGGCCTCATCGTGTATATCTAACAGCTCCCCCCAAACTTTTAAAATCCGGCTTGTGACAGCCTTAGTGGCCACCTCCACAGGTATTCTAAGGATCCATGCGTCGGGGTCCCATTCAGACAATCAATTGTGTCCTCCCATTTAGTGTCACCAAGGGCATCACACCTCTGCATTCAACTAGCTTCAACTCATTAAGCCGAACCTCTATTCCCGGCTCCTTTCCTTCAATGAGCTGCATCTTTTTCTCATTCCCCTCTACTTTGTGTCGCATGCTCTAGAACCGGCCAAACAGCCGCTCAAATTTGTTTCCATGTTATTTGGTAGTTCCTTTATGGTGCCCATCTCCCTTTTAAGGCCACTGTGCAGCATAGCAATAGATTTCAGCAAGGTCTTCTCACACAGTTAGGGTGGGCTCTTCCGGTAGCAGGCATTAGGTATTTCCTTATTGGATTTTGATGGTGATCCGTGCGGGACGAAAAAACTCTTTTATCCTTTGTTAAATTAAATGATGGTCAGCATCCCCACGGGGCAAAACAGCATCTCTCAAGTGTCAAAACTCTGCCTCAGCAGTAGGCGTCTCAGGTCAAGCATTGACACAGCTTATAATTAGTGGGCAACTACAATTATGCCAGTCACCATGGGATGTTCATGGGGAGAAATCCACGCATCTTTACAGTGGGCTGAGTTTAAGGCCGTGTGATCCAACTGTAGTGAGTAGCTTCACTCTCCTGGTTGACCTCTCGGCTCACCGCCCCCTCCCCCTCCCCGGAGAGGAAAGCTCTAGCGGCGTCATAGGCGCACAGACACTACTACTCCAGGGCAACTCTCCCCGGGTCTCTGGGCTACAGTGTATCTAAAGCCACTCCGCTAATCCGCATCAGAGAGCCAGTGCCAAATGGAAGCACCATCACCATTAGATCCTCTGGAAGAACTGTTTTTTAATGAATGGTGTGCATTGGATTACTTTTAGTATGGAATAATTAGATGTGCTTGCAAGGTTTGCAACCCTTCTTTTCGAATACGCCATTGGTGGCTACTGATCAGCAATGGCCCATGAAGGTAAGAGCGGTGGGCCCATGTTGAGGGCGGATTCGACAGACAACCATGAGTGAAAATTAAATAAATAGTAAATATTCCATCGGCGTCGTCTGTCGAAATCCCCCACCCCCTCCACTGCTCTTAACTGCATGGGCCGCTGCTGCTACTGATTACTATATCAGTCCTCTTATTTTTGTAAAGCCCTTTATTGGGTGCAAGTCATTTGTGAAGTGACTCCTCCATGCTGTAATGCCTGGTTACAGGGGGCACATAAGTGTGTTTAAATAGGTGTGAGCATACACTACTCATGAGCGTTGCAAGAGGTTTCGGTGGAATTGAGGGATCCGGCTGGTGGAAGTGAGGTTCAGGGTTAAGAATTAACTAGGGAGTAGATAACTAGTACTAGATAGTCATATGTTCATTTCACACTCTGTCTTCAATATTTACTTGGCTTTATTATTGTTATCTCCTACTTGATATTTCATGTTCTGTGCTTTTTTGTTTTGTCCACGAGGTATATTTAAATTTATTTTCAATAAGAGCTATGCAATTGGGAATTTAGAGCAGGAGATCACTGTTTTTCAAACAGGGCCGAACGACTTATGCAGCATGGGAGGGCCACATTATGCAACTGGGTTGACAAAATTATGTGGCACGAAAAGGCAAATTATGCGGTGTAATGTGGCACACTTTGTAATTGGATTATTTTATTATTTTGTCATTCTTACACTTGTTATCATGGTGTGGGCAAAGGTTGCACCTCTTTAGTAGCAGTTCAACACTCAAATTTAGGAATAAGCAACAGTAAGGACACCAGTTAGCCTTTTTCAAAGGGCCTTCAACAGCGGCATAAATATATGTTGCTACGTTTTTAGAAACTTTTGGACTGTTTAAGCTAGAAACAAGTTTGTTTATGTGGCAAATGCATAATTATGCACAAAAAAAGGCAGCTGCACAATCGTGATATTTTAATATTTTGTAAAGCGTGTGAATGCCAGTCGGAGTCTTGGCGCTAGTGTGAAGTATTAACCTTAAGGAAGAAGGTCGCAGAAGAAGTGATTAAGCAGTGGGGGGGGGGCAGGTTTTCAGTTCTTTTCTGAATTTTAGGAGGTTTGACTGTGCTCCCGGGTGGTCAATCATCGCATTCCACCATCTGCATGTGGAATAGGCGAAACTTTTCCTCCCCAATATGCCTTTTTTATTCTGGGGATTATTACCGGTCTTGCCACGCTAGACCGCATGGCACGTGTAGGTATATACCATTTGAAGATGTTCTGAAAGAAGAGAGGACCCTCCTTTTGCAGGTCCTTGTGAGGCTTTAAACTTGATTCACTCTCTGATTGGTAACCAATGTAGATTATTAATGGTTAGAGAAATCAGGGCCAATTTCTGGAGATTTATCAATACACGGGCTGCTGCATTTTGAAGGGTCTGCAGTTTATTTTGTAGGCTAACTTGTGAAGCTACATATAAGGCATTGCAGCAGTCTAGTTTTAAAGGGACCAAAGCAATTATAACTGTTTTCCTCAACTCCATAGTAAGACAGGGGAGAATTTCCTTTAGGATTTTCAAAGTAAGTAAACAAGAAGAAGTCATCTGCTTAATGTGGGCAGTGAATGCTAACTTGGTCGTTAAAAATAACCCTTAACTTCCTTGATTTTTGGACGGGAGATGGGAGCGCCACCAGTTAGGGGGACCACCAGGTGGTATTCAAGAAAGAGGTGTTGTTGCCAAAAAGTAATACTTCAGTCTTTTCAGAATTCAGTTTCAAACAATTCTTCTACATCCAGTCAATGATATTACATATGTTATGATATGCAGATATTGAATGGTTCGGATATTTGTTCTGCTTTAGAAGTGACTGATTCTTCTATTCGAGTGTTGTCAGCATAAGAGAATACTGAAAAGCCACATGATCGGATGAGTTTAATCAGTGAGGTAACATACCCATGAAAACAGGTTGGACATGGCGAGGTTCCCTGAGGGACCCTCGAAGGAAGTGTAAAAGGGTCTGATGTAAAGTCCTCCAGAGTGACCACCTACTCTCTGTTGGACAAAAAGGAGCTGATCCGTTTTAATGCCAGACCCTTGATGCAGATATTTTCAAGACAGTCGACTAAAAGAGAGTGGTCAACCGAATTGAATGTGGCCAAAATGTCAAGCAGAATCAAGGTCGCCTTACCACCCTGGTCTACAATAGCTCTAATTTCTTCTGTCGGAGTCACTAAGGCGAACGCTGTACAGTGATTAGATCTAAACCAGTGTTGCAATGGATCAAGAAGGTTGGTGGTTCAAGAAAGGTAAAAATCTCTTGGTTCACAGCCTTTTCTAGGATCTTAGCTGGTAGGGCGAGGCAAGAGATCAGCCTATAATTCTTTACCTCAAGGGGATCCAATGCGGGCATCTCTGAAGGACATCTTCCTGGTGCAGACAATGTTCTCTTCCCTTTTCTGTACTGTGGAACATTCATTCCAAACAAAATCATCCATCCTTTGCGAAGAATAGAAATTAAGCTGATTAGGATATAAAGGGAACAATTTTAGTGAATGAGCAAAGTTATTGTTTTGGAGCAGTTTAAGTATGTGGCAAGATACCTGGGACGACATTACAGAAAGTGCCCCAGGTGCATTGGGCATTTGCATTTGCTTTGTGCACCCTGGGGCACTTTGGTATTAGAGAAGGGACGGCAGACGCTTGTGCGGCCTCTTCTGTGATACTGATAGGGCTGGTGCACATGTATCACCAGCGCTATCTCAAGAGGCCATTCCCTTATTAGCATAGGGGTGTGGCCTCATTTAACTGGGGGTATCTCTTTAACTCTGCACCCGTGCCGTATTACGGACGTGAATGCAAAGACAAAGAAGCTGTCAGGAGGTGAACTGTTAGTGCACCCCGATGACAGCCCTCTGGAGGGGGAAAAGGGGGACCGGTGGATCCCTCCTAACATCCTCATGCAGGCAGATACAGTCACTCACTGCACTTGCCTGCAAAGGTATCTCTAATCCCTCTTTAAGGTGCAGGTGGGTTTCCGCCAGCCGTTTCTTATTTCACTTGAATGCGCCCCCAGGGAATCATGAGTTTGCAACTGCCACAGGGGAAGCACATTCACTGTAATAGAGTGCACTTTCCCTGTTTGTGCATGGCGCACCTATTTAAAGGTGTGCAGTGATGCAAACAGTAAAAGTGCACTTTGCGTGTAATAGGGTCCCTGATGTACAAAAAAAATGTTGTGGGCATGGAGGAACCGCATTTAAAAGGAACAGGTGACCATAAAGTTGCTGGACCTTTTGTTAATATTAATACAAGGGGATTTAGGATTAAGGATTTAGGATTAATTCAGGGGCAGATCCTCCGCTATGGCTTTCAAGCAGTGCACTGCAAACAAAACATAAAATGATAATAACTTTGCGTTATTATAATTTAATGTTTCCTGTTGCTTTGCAGGAGGGTGTGTGGGTGGGGCTGCTCTGCTCTTGGAGCAAGGAAGAGGGGTTTGCCCACTCCTAAGTGTGCAAAGACTGTGTGTTTGGCTGTCTCGGGCCGCCCCAACCAGTCATGCACACTCTCTCCGTTCTCCATGCAGACTGCATTTGAACCTGCTTGGAGAACAAGCGCAAGCCCCCATTCCCTGGTTGAGCGCCGAACCAGGGTGCTCAAAACCAATCACAACATTGCACGGCAGCATTGGGATTGGTCAGGGGAGCCTTTTCTGTGCTTTCTGTGCCTCGGAGAGCAGGAGCAGAGATGTGGGACTGGTGCAGTAAGGTGTTTCTTTTTCTTTTCTTTATTTTCACCATGCCCCCCTAACAAACCCAAGAGCGCTGCACAAGCCCTGCCACCCGCAAACCATGATGGCTGCCACTGGATTTATTTAATACTGGTGCCTGGTGAGTAGCAAATACAGAACTGATGTACAAAAAAAAGCATCGTATGTCATAAGCTGTTTGTATGTTTTTAAAATGTAGAATGAAAGTCAAATAGCGTTATCTCTGTCAAATTGTGAGACCTTATGTTAAGTTGCAGTTTAAAAATTGTCAATACAGTAAACTAAAGTGGTCTCTTAGAATATCCGCCAGCGCTTCAAAGCTAAAGAGCAAACACTGACAATATCCGACCACCAGTTACTTTAAGTCTGTAAACCTCATAACAGATCAATACCACTAACGTTTCACTGTTCAAAGAAAGCAAAATACATCTGAACAAAAGCCGCTGCACACATCTCTATATCTTGGGTATTAATCATTTTCAGGAATCAAAAACTCGTCTCTTTCTGCTTTTTTTTCTCTTAACACAAAGTTCACAGCAGCTTCGAGTGGGATTGCTGGGAAGTCAAGATCACTAGTGTTATATTTTTGGAGAAGTTTACACCCAGCTGTGGATTGGAGTCATCATTCAGACGGCCTTCCGAGTCTTGTGGGTACACAAATGCCTTGGATTCAGAGAAGATATTTCCAGAGGATGACTTTTGAATTGTCCCCAGTGTGAGGGCATCCATAACTAACCCTGCCGAAACTCCCTCAATCCTTAAGAGGGGCTTGAGTCGTAAAAAGGCTGCAGTAAAACCAGTCGCACAGTGTTGCTTGCAACCGTGCCAGGCCCCGCAACACTACCTATTCTCCTTACAAATGAAGGGGAGCGGCATTGCTGCTCATCGCGCATATGAAAATTCCCTTTTGGCAATAATATGTTTGTGGAATTTCATGAAAAACAAAATATTGCACAATGTGCTTCAATCATGCGCCAAATGTTGTTCTCAAGGTAAACCGAGATGGGATGGACAGGGAAAACCAAACAGATTTCGAACTGGATCAAAGTCCTTGGAGTGAAAGAAATCGGACGACCGACCAGTACAAGCTTACAAAAAAATGGATTTTATTCATGAGCAGGGCAGTGTTGTGCCACTGGTAGCTCATTACGTGCAGTAACAAACACCAAAAGCCTTCTGATTTATTTCACTTAGAGCCGAAACAGCTGGCTGTAGTCAGAACAACAGCCCATAAATATGTGCAGGTCGCCTCGCCCGAGAGCCACAAAAGGTGAGGCTGTCACATGCGGTCAATTTGCAGGTCTACAAGTAGCAAATCTTGTGCATTAGAAAAGACATGCGGCGGGCATACCCAAGGTACTCAACGTGTTTAGGAGCAGGTCACTTCTTTCCAGCAAGAGATGGAGAACATTGAATGACATAACCCTTTCATACAGGCCATTTCCTTACAACAGGATCCGCGAAAACTTAGCGCATGCCATAGGAAGCTATGGAGCCTTATCGCCAAACTGCAACGCTTCCACCCGCTCCGCGGCTTCCCCTCACTGTTCTAGCTTCTTTGTCTCAGAGAGAACAGCTCTCCTAAGAGTAGCCACACTGAGCCCCTTTTCCTCGCGTCCCATATTTGTGTAGCTGTTAGACATTTTACCAGCCAGCCTCTCACAACAAAGGGCTACTGTCACTGCGCCAGCCCCAGACATGGTGGAAAGCGGCCCACAGGAAAAGGCCTGGCTCCACTGCTAGGCCCCGGCGAGTACAGTCACTACATTCACTCAAATTGGCAACAGGTCTCGGTGTTCCTGGCTTTGAGCTGTGAACAAGGGTCGGGATTGAATAACCAATTATACAACCGCTGACTGAGTTTATCCAAGGTTTGCAAACTGCTATAATAGCCCAGTATTCAATCTAACTGTTTTATCCCCTTCCAGATATAGTGTCATATCTCCCCTTGTGCTCTATCTTCATGTCACTTTATTACGTGCCACCATTAGGGGGGTTAATACAATGTCACGCTCAGTGCCTAAATGCTGTCATTCAGTGTCTTTCTCCTGCCACTGCATGCGCACGCCCCCTTGGACTGCATTTATGGAGTAGGAGAATGGGGGAAAAAAAGAATCCGCGCGCCAACAGCAACCCTACCACGCATTTCCTTTAAACAAACAGCCACCCGCGACTACACTTTGTTAGTCTTTGCAGCAAGCAAATACTTGACATCAATGGCATCGAGCTCAAAATAAGATCCACGCTCATTGATAGCAGCGGAGCACTTTGCAACTGTTTGTAAAAAATAAAAAAAATACAGTATTGGAGAGGGCAGGGCGCCATCTTAAATCAATCAAGTCCGCAGGAGTGGTTGCAACAATTGCTGCCTGGCAGCAGGATATTGTCTGAAAGAGAGGTTGCACTGTGATGCTGCTTCCTACTACCGTCCGCGAGGGCTAGCGTGTGCTTAGAGCGCAAAGGCGGTTAGCGCCATCCATTTTCAGGCTTGCTGCTAATTGTCTTCCATTTTCTATCTAGAGCCGCAATAGTTTAGCGAAATGTCTTCCAGTTGGATCCAATGTCAAAGAGTTGACCATCATCGACTAAAGCCAATATTTCTATTAGAAACGTTGCTCAAAACTTTGTTAGAGTGGGTTACATGGTTAAGATAGTTTGTAATTTTTTGAAACAGTTGTCTTGGAGGTTACTTTAGTAACTTATTTTCTTTTCTTTTCGTAATCAGGTACCAAGAGCCACTAGAAGGTCTTCTGTTTTATGTTTAACAGGTGAGTGTGAGAAAAGCAACTGGCAATTCGCACACTAGGTCCATGTACAGAGCGCCATTGATGATGCATTCCCCATGTGACTGTAGGCCCACAAGGCCGGCTTGTGCCCCACAATGCTCAATTGTTGTGCTCTCTCATTCCATGTCCTAGCAGTTCCTAGGGAGTCATGCTTGCTCCAAAGCCAGTCAAGGAGCCGGCAATGATTAATAGCTCTCGAGGCAAATGGAAGCAGTGGTTTAAAAGTTGCACTGCAAAAGATGGTGTTCCAAAAACAACTTGTGACTCGGGGTGATTGGCAACGTTACTTGGACGATTAGTAGTTCCTCCGCGCGTAGGAAGAACTATAGCGTAAAGTAATAGACTCGTGCGCTGTGCCCCATATTTATATCTAATTTTTTGGTACCTGCAACTACTAAAATACATTTAAGTAACTTAAATTGTTAGTTTTCAGCAGCTGCCATGACTCCCCATAGATAATTTATATATGACGGCCAACAAATGGTATGAAACTAGCATGCAAGTGTTGCACACAGTAACCTAGAAAGCATTCTACATAAGTACAGGGTAAAGAAGTCTACAGGGAATGAGAAATGCCTGGCATTCCAGCTGCTAAGTGCCAAGAGACACTGTTGAACCCTTCCACCGAACACGACTAGGCGTTTCTCTCTTGCACACCTCAACAAAGCCCTTTATTATTCGAGTAACTCTACAAATACAGGTCTATGAGGTGAGAAAGAACTGGGTTTCAGCAAAATGTTTTTTCACTGAAGTGACTTTTCAAGAAGCAAGTTGTATGATTACCACCCATAGGAAAGTGATATCTGGCCCATATTTGTCTAATCGATTCACTTTAACAATAACTTGAATTGAGTGCGTCTGCTGAAAAAATTCGAAATCTTACTCTAGGTTAGGAATAATAGGTGTGTGTAATGCCTCCTGTCGGGCACATTGTGGCCCTGTTAGCAAAGAAGAGGTGGATGAATGCCACCGCTGACAAATGCATTGGACTGGAGGTCAGGAGTGTGAACGGCGGCAAAGCAGACTCGGGCCTCCATCCTTACCAGGTCACGAAATGGAGTATGATAAATTGCGTAATAGTCGACTCACATCTGTTCTCTACAGTGCTTAAAAACAGATGAAGTGTGGTGTGAAGCTAGCCAGGGTACCGGGCAATATCTGCGGAGTGGTAAAGTGTGGCATTACTCCAATTATAAACCGGATTCAGGAGTATTTTCCCATTTGCGCCCAAAATGGGATTGGCGCAGGTCTCAGAATGAAGCCTTTAGTTAGGTAGTCTGGCGAGCTGGATTCAGGCGAAGCAAACTTTGAGGCTCTGCAGAAAACCCATCCCTATTGTATCCAACCCGCCATGCTTCTCCCTAGCCAGCGCAGAAGCCGAGCTCTTACTATACACCTGCACTGGCAGTCAGCAGCACACCTCACGCAGGAGTCAGTGACACCTGCCTGTGAGTCCCTTACCCCATACAGAGAAGGTAAGCTGGGGAGCCAGGGCTGGAATATGAAACAGTAAATCCACCCAGTCAATTGGTCATTTGTAAGACCCCCGCCATGGCTCCTTCTGAATGGCATTAGTTTCCGCTAACAACTCGGCGTGGGCAGTTCTAACCACACCCATTCACGCAAGCGTTGAGCTGAACATGGCCACTGGCCCTGGGAGGATTGCTGGCACCACTGCCATAGTTGCTTCATGGGCACAGTGCTTTGACTGATTTTATCTCGGGTGTCTTTGTCGATGTGCATTGTTTATGTAGACGATGCACAGATAGAACGGAGTCCTTGCTACTGAACTGTACTGCTCCCACAGTGGAGTTATGCACTTAATATACTTCTATATGAATAGTGCAGCCACAGGGCTGCTTTAAGGCTGAGCATTGAAGACAGGAGGGGCGCCACGAGCTAGTCGAAGTGGATAATACATTTCACCCAATACTCATTCTTCGCCATGTTGACTCTTGTATACTCTTGTTCTCTATGGCCTCTGCTTTATGTAGCTTTGCATGGATTCTGTTCTCCGATCTTAGTGTCTTTGAAAGTTGTCTCTTATCTACATTTAATTTCAGCTGTGTCCTGTGTGTTTCACCCGCCTATTGCCTCTTCCTTTTTCAGTCACCTACCATGCATTTCTCTTTCAGTTGTAACCTAGCCTTTACCTTGCCACCACAATGTCATTGCCAGGTTCCCTAGTGTTGGAAGCAACATCTTGATACAGGGGGCCAGATACATCAAAGGGTTTTGCCTGTGCTGTGTCTATGGGATGTTTTCGTACATAAGGCCCTTAGTGTTTCCGCTTGTCCCTGGTGACTCCGTTTCCCTCAATTGCGCCCTTCCCTCCCTACTCCACAGCACCCATCAACCCTAAGTGCACCCACATTCATTCACCAATTCTACAGGTCTCTTTCAAGCTACATCTCTTCTTGAACTGTGGTTCCCGCTCCCGGGAGCTTCCAGTGTGCCAGTTCCCATTTCAGTCCCAACCCTCCTAGCTCGATCATGAGGTGAACTTTTAAATCTGAGAGGGAATGCACTTTAAGAATGTTCAGAACATCTCTTACCGCTTGAGGCGAAACACAATGATGAGGCACCGAAGTAGGCATTAGTCACCGAAGATGTGCCAATTTTACTATACATTGCAGCCATGTAGTCTCCTCCAAAATGGGGAATAGGTTAATGAATGCTACCCAGGAGAGGAACTCAGAGCTACCTTATCTAATGATCATAAAGCTTTCAGTTAGACAAAGAAATGTTTTGGTGTTCACGGAGCATGGTGGCCAGCATAAGAGTTACCACTGTATATATTTGTAAGTCATTGTCAAGGCCTGGATTGGATTTTTAACTCAACAAAGGAAGGCGTATTGTCTTAAATAGGCCTAAATTAAAATTTTAAATCCAGACTGGCAGACCACATTTTCAAAGGGTTAAAGACCTGTTGGAGACACTGTAGAGGAAAGATGTATGTACGTGAACAGTGTGAATCAGAAACACCAGAATGTATCTGCCCTGTTTATTCAATTCTTTAATGGATCTTGCCTATGCTTTGAGACAGGATTCCAAATGGGGGCTTGAAGAGGCCAGAACAAAGACAAGGAGTGTAGAAGCAGATCAGTTTGTGTTGATAGGGAGGGATGGTATTCATTACAGAGTAAGGGGTACAGTTGCAGGGATTTGGGATTGTGGTGGTGCATAAGAATACTGTGACGAATGTGTAGCGGGAAAAATGCACCGGTGGTGTATGAAGGGGAAATGCAAAATGGATTGACCTTGGACTCATGGATTTCACGTCGGCACTCCCTTTATTCAGCCTTGGTAAGCCACATTAGCTGTTAAGTTATGCTAAGTTAGGTTATGCTATGTCATATTTATCAACATGTAATGTTGATTTGGGTTTCCCTAAAGGTGTACTGGCGGCACTAGAGAATGTAACTATCAACACTGCAAACAGCGAGCTAAGTCTATTAAATTAGGAGGAAAGTAAAAATTTTACATTAATAAAATATTTTTCAGGAGGGCTATGCTCTAATATTTTCTTTGGCTCTCGGGTGGGTTGAACACTGCGTAGCCTGTATGAAGTGCAGGCTATCCAGCACTAGGCTTCAATGGATTTGCATTGATGCGAGTGCTGATTGTGTTACCTTACTCTAAAGGAATGCCTGCCTTCATTTTCCTACTTTTTGAACCTACACTCTTGCAACTTATCGCATTGAACAAACATTGGCTCTTTGTTAGAAATAGGGTCTCTACTTGGCAGTGGTTTGCACCCTATCCAAGTAGGGACTCTCACTCTATTCAGGGTAAGGGGATTTCACAGCTAAGCTAAACCATGCTCACCCCCTAGGTAGTTTTGCAGGAGCAGTCGGGCTTATCTCAGTGGCAATGTGTAAAGCGTTTGTACATACACACAGAGTAGGACAGTGAAAACACTACAAAAAGGACACCACACCAGTTCAAAATAATAGCCAATATTTATCTGAATAAAACAAGACCAAAACAACAAAAACTTAACATACCCAAGTCAAAATATCACTGTTGCAAATATCACTTAGAGATATAGCTCTAAGAAGACAAATAGCTCCGACCGAGGCTATCTCGACTCCGTAACAGGTATTATGGAGTCACATGGACCCCCAATAATGGTACCTTGTAAACAATGAAAACCCAGTAAAGTGGCAGTATCTCTTGACAGCAATCCACCTCTTCTTCCTGGCAGAATGTCCTCAGTCCAGCAGTGTTTTGATTTTGGGGTTTCAGGGGTCCAATAATGATACCCCTTCCTGCATTTGAAGAAGGCAAACTTCAAAAGAAAGTCTTTGTAGAATGAATGAATGAATGAATTACACATTTGTTACGCGCACAGCTACCCGTAGGCATCCCGGCGCCCTTTGCTCATTCATTCACAGAGTTAGGCAAACAGGTGAGTTTTAACTAGCCTCCTGAATTTTTGATGATTGGGTTCCAATCTAATGGAGTCAGGAAGACTATTCCATAGTTTGGTTGCCTGTAGCGAAAAGCGTCTCCCGCCTGTACGTGTTCTTTTTGTTTTAGGGACCACTAACAGATTCTTATTTTTAGATCTGAGGGTCCGTTGAGGGCAATAGGGGGAGAACATGGCTTGAATTAGTACGGGGCCAGTCTTATAGAAGGCTTTATGTACCGTGGTCAAGGACTTAACTCCACTCTCCTTTGCACTGGGAGCCAGTGTAACTGGCGCAAACCAGCTCTGGCAGAGGTCCGTTGTGGGATGTCCAGTAACAGACGTGTAGTGCACAAGACCCTGCCTTTCCCTGATCTGGCTCCAGACACACAGCAGGGGGTGGAGACAGCTTTGTGTGAGGACAGGCACAGCCCTATTCAGGTGTCAGTGACAACTCCTCCCACCATTCGAGCTCAGGAAGACCCATCAGACCGGTGATGGCCTATCAGGATATGCAAGGCACACCTTAGCTCCCTTTGTGTGACTGTCTAGAGTGAATGCACACGAGCCCAACGGTCACCCAACCCAGATGTGGATTATACAGACAGTCAGCAGCATAGAGTGGTTAAGCAAGAAAATACCCACTTTAAAAAAGTGGCATTTTCAAACATGCAAATTAAAGCCAACTTCACCAAAAGATGTATTCTTAAATTGTGAGTTCAGAGTTCCCAAACTCCAAATCTCTATCTGCACCCAATTGTACTTACAAGATATAATTAAAGGCAATCCCCAAGTTACTCTATAGAAGAGATAGGTCTTGCAATAGTGAAAAATGGCCCTATTAGGACATGTGAAGCACACCAGTTCATGGCCTACCTTTTAAATACAATGCACTCTGCCCATGGGCCTACCTTAAGGGTGACTTACATGTAGAAAAAGGAAAGGTTTGGGCCTGGTAAGTGGGTGCACTTGCCGAGCCAAAATAGAAGTTTAAAACTGAACACACAGACACTGTAGTGGCAGATCTGAGACATGTTTGCAGAGTTCATGTGGGTGGCAAAATCAGTGCTGCAGGCTTACTAGCAGCATTTGATCTACAGGCCCTGGTCACACTTGGTTCACTATACTAGGGACTTACTGGTAAATCAAATATGCCAATCGTGGATAAAAAAATAGCCAATACAATTTTCACAGGGTGCACCTGCACTTGCACTTTAGCACTGGTCAGCAGTGATAAAGTGCCAAAAGTCCTAAAACCAGCCACAACGAAATGCAGCACACTGTCAAAAACAGAAGGTCATAAGCAAAAAGACAGGAAATCATGCCAGGTCTAACACCCTTCATGGGTTGGAATGTAATGCAAGAACTCCTCTTTTGGATCTGTGTGAATCACACGAGTGGTGACGATCATCTGGGGCTACTTAATGCAAAAAAGTAGAGCAAACTTGCTGTGGAGGCACTGGCTGCACACTAATTATAAATGCCTCAATTTGAGAAAGATATCATAATAATGACCCAACATACCTTCAAATGATGGATAATTATAAAGCCATTTTGACTACATCAGAGACCTTTAACTGGATAAGTCTTTCAAAGCAGAACCATAGTTGAATGATAATTTTACTGTCAATGTACTCAACACAGTGCCATCCAGTTACAAATGTGTCCTTCAACCTCATTGGTCAAGGAGTGGAGGAAGTATTATGATCACACACAAAGATTAATTGGATGTAAAATACCCATTACTAATATCGCCTATTGTATAACTGAATCTGGTTTTTTATTCTGTAATGTATTTATTAATGCTTGCCTCTTTTTTACTGTTAAATGTAATTTTTTTTTTTAATGATGTATTGTGATTCCTGGACCATTTTTTATGTGTGTCTTGTACTTTTATGGTTTTGAAAAGTGAACCGAATAAAGTATTTCTTGACTTGACTTGATGATCACACACAAAAAGTTTCTCACAGACGGAGAATATGCATAAGGAGAAAAAAAACCAGCGAGCCGCTTTAAAACACCTTCATCTTTACTCCTATATTCACTTACTCTTTTCTGCTTCTGTATAGACCAACGACAGAATGCCCTTTCAACTGGATAATGCAGACACATATTATCCTAAACCATTGACCATGTTAGGGGATTTTTACAGGAAAGACTGTCCTAATTTACTAGTTTCCAAAAATCTGGCCAATTTAAAGCAAAGTTTCCGGAGTCCCAATGGTATAATGGTTTGATATATTGACACAGTTTGGCAGAAAAAAATTGTTAGTGCTACACCAAGTCTACTAGCACAGTTGGGTAATGTCGTCGTTAATTTCAAACTTTTTATAAATGGTATTGCCTACGCGCTGCGATCATCAAAGAAAAGCAGTATAAAGTGTGAATGAAGTCAGATCACCAGAGGCAGTCAGAATTGTTCAAGAGGTGTATAGAGGATTGTCTGAGCTGTGTGGGGTCCATTGGCAGCCTATGACATGATATGTAGAGTATGGCTGGAAAGGGAGAAGGAAGAATGTCCTCAAATGATCAGCAGCAAAAATGAAAGAGTTTAGTGCCGAAATGATGACAAGTTGACATCGAGAGCAAATATTTCTCTAAGACATCTTAATGTGGATTTCCGAAATCTGACTTCAGAGGCTGATTTAAGTCCTGTGTGGTAGTCTGGTCCACTCAATGGGTCATAGGAGGCACAAACACATTCAGTTGGGAAAGTTCACTTTACTCCAATAATCTGCCCTCAGTGTTTTTTATGAAGAATTCGTACTGGTTATACTCCAATTATGACCTATCCAGAGGAGGGTTGGTAAAGGCAGGCTTCTCCTATTGTTCCTGGACCACATATATACACATCACAGAGGTTACAATCGACTTCTCACCAGGCGGTGCAGAGAATGTGGTCCAAAGTAATGAAAGGCCAGGATGTGGCCAGAAATGTGCATGAGCTCAGTCATTAACTCAAACATTATAGATCAAACCAGGCCGATGCACTGAAACCTCCTGAGGCAACCCAGGCCACACTGAAGGTCTGTCTGCAGTACGGGGAAGCATTTCCAGTTACCCCTCCCGGCATGGGTCAGCCAAGCAGCTTCCAGTGCCCAGCTGGCCGGGTTTATTTTATTGTATGCGATAAGGGGTTGTTGCAAGCCACCTTCTCATGCAGCCGACTGCTTTGGGATAGCTGCACAAAAGAGCGAGAATGGTTCCTAGTCCAGGACAGACTACCAGACACTCAGTCAACAGTTGTGCATAATAAACTAATTGAATCCCTGATCCAGGGATACTCACAACAAGATGGTACAGTGAGGGAAAACAGAAGAATTAGAAAATATCCAGGGTGGTGGACCGGGTCGTCTAACGGGTAGTGGTAGACATTATTCCTGAACAGAGACTTTACATGACACTTTGCAAGAACATGTACCTGGTCTCAATGAGTTGCCAAGTTAACAAACGCGCTCAGGATACAACTGGTTAGAATCCTCTTTTGATAGAAACCTTTATGAGTTCCAATAACATTTAATCAATGACACTCATTCTAAATCAATAAACTTAATTCCAGCTGCTTTTAGTTACACCTTCTGAGGACAGACCGACTAAAAATCTGTTTAATAAATGAATGGGAAATAAGACCAACTTGATCTCCTGTCATTTAACGTTTTTTCTATTAACAGACTTCTGAGGCAGACCTCTTTACTTTTTAACAGGTAGATTTTCTAAACATTATTTACTGAAACACAATTTTGGGAATAGAACAAGGTGAACACGAGCTTGAAAACCTAAGGCAGGAAAAAATGAAGGCAGGTTGTTTGTTGATTTTTGAACTGCTCGGAAGTACCTCTCAGTTGGTGTGTTCACACCTCGCTCCTGTCTGCCTTAAATTTCACAGTGCATACCATTATTAACACTGGATCAAGCATTTTTGCTGAAAAACTGCTTTCGGTCCTTCCTCGCTAATGAAGACTACAGGCTCAACACATCTATTCACTGTTCTCCTTGAAGCTTCTTTATTTGCTAAATTATCCAAGACCAATGTTGGCAGGTTGAAAAGGCTAGTCTCTCACCAATCACGCTGAGATCATTTCCTCGTGATGCAGCAATAGACAGAAATTCACGAGCTTCATTAGTCATTTTGTTTCAAACAAAACTAGGATTCCTATCTTCACCTATTGGCAATCTTCGCACTGCGGAGAAGTGCTGACTTGTCAGTCATTCAGCATCTATTTATACCAGCCTCCCCAGCTGCAGCTGCACAGTGCCCGCCTTGTGTTGTAAGATTTGGTTTCTAACATATAAAATTCACTGAACTGCCTCCAAAATGTCCTTGCGTGATGGCGGGGCACCTTGTTTGCATGGGATTTATGATCATTTCTCTGTTGCCTGTTTTTCCCTCTGGTAGTCTGGAAATCCTAAAATCTTGCCATAACACAACTTCCATCAAAGTCCGGTGCCACACATGCTCTTTAGCACGTTAGGATCAAATCTATGCTTAGATTCATTTCCGTACTTGCTATAATGTGACACACACACGACCCACCAATACCACCACCTCCCCTAGCCCCTGACCACCAGCTGGGCTTAAGAAAAGACACAACAAGAATGTTTTTAAGTTTCAAAATTTCAGTGGCTTTTAACATACACATTTACAATATACAAAAGACAATTGTGAAACCTTGTATTCAGTTGTCCCTAATATAATGTCTTTAAAGCATGACGTCTGTTCTCATCACTGCACCATGTGGAGTCCCAGGTGCACCATATTGTCTGCCTGTCCATGGCTTTGCAAAACATGAAGGCTGAGGCCATTAAGGTGTCTACACTCATAACCAGAAACAAAGACTAACTTGAATCGTTTCCTAGGAGCACCAGCAACATTACGAACAGTGGTGAGACAGTTGTGAACCATATCCCGCACATACTGGAAAACAGTCCTTTTCAAGAGGGTGTTTTCAGGTGCTGGGAGCAGATCCTTCTGAGGAAACCGTCTTCTACTTATGGTAGAGATGTGGAACTATGCCCTATTTAAGGATAGCCACATAAGAATAATACATAATGAATTTAAACAGAAATCACTACCTGACGTGCAAAAGAAATTAAGGGTGAAGATACCCACAAGTCCATCCCATGTTCTGCAGCATTACAAGCTTAATTAGTGACAAGTCACATAATTACATTCAGTAAATCTGTTTTTTTGTGAATAAGCAGGGACTATACATTTCACTTCAACATCGTATTGAATTATTTTTTAACTGGAATTATATAGTAATTACTACCCATGACGAGTCACTGCTCGGGACCCAAAGGTAGTATTGTAGATTATTGTTTTGCATTCAAGAAAATCATTCCCTTCATGTGCTCCAGGTTCATTGTGGTACACTAGATTAATAGAAGCTAGGTGTCATCATCAGGGCTATGTGAGTTCATGGAGCTGGTTGGTGGGATGAACAGACAGGCAATAGGAAATGAGGTATTGTTAGGTTGCATCGATATGGTTTCAAAGATGGAGAGGTTGAGGTCTATGAAATGAGGTGTTGGCAGTTTGCAGAATATAATAAAAAAGATTGAGGAAGACCGAGTAGGAAAGGAAGCATGCAGAAGAAGGAGGCAACAAGGAGGTCATTTAAAAGCAAGAAAGAAGAGGGAGCAATTGAGTTTTAAGTCAAGGACAGCTTTCCAGGTAAGGATTTAGAAAATAATGGGAGGAAGCTTTCTGGGATAGCTTGCACCCTGTAGAAAGAAACCATATAAAGAAAACAGCTTGAAAGAGGACATATTGGTAGGCTTTGGACAGTGGAATCACAGCATGACAGATTCAGCTCCAATGAGAGGAGACTGCCATCACACCGTTGAGTTCAAAGGTGGCCATACACCCCCCACCACACGCCCAAGTCGTGTGGACGGAGACCCTATGGCTAGCAGCATGTGACAGCGATCCCATGGGATTTGTTTCCATTCAGTGTTAATGTTGAACATACATTGGATGGCCAATTGTAAACCTACTTTAAAAGCTGGGGCTAAATGGTGTCTACCAAAAAGATAACGTCGTTCATGAGATGTGCAAGAAGGATTCTGCGTCCTTTGTTCATGGATCCTCAGTGAGCCTGCGCCACAATCTGCATGGTTTCGCGAGTCAATGTATTCGAAATCAAACGCACTCTAATATTTTGAGCTAATACCTGAATTGTTGGTCACAAAGCTATGAAATAACAAAAGAACTGATGCCGAGCTATTATCATAGAATCTAATCACTTGATTCAAATATTTACTTATCTACTCTGAACATGATATTCTAGGTCTAGGGTTACCCACGGCCTTTTGATTTAACACTCCTGTGATATGATACAACTTGTGCAACTAATCAAATCATTTTTGGCATTAATGTATGCGGATAACACACAAATTCTGTCCACCATTGACAGGGAGCCTTCCATCAAAACTACTAATTTTACCAACTGCATGACCAAGATTCAACGCAGGATGACCGCTAACCATCTTAAATTAAATGGCAGTAAAACCAAATTCATTTTTCACTTTTGCCAGATATCATTATGGAACCTGATTTTTGGCCTTCCATGTTAGGACAATGGCTCACACGTGTGAAACTAGATAACAGCGGGATGTGTTAATCAAACTGATGTCTGAGCTATCTTTAAATGATCAGATATAGCTTGTTGTGCAATCTTATTTCCTTCAACTTTTAATGATAAAACACATTATTTTTCTTTATTCATTTCATCTAAGTTTGCATATTATTAAGACACTTGTGCCATCCAGACTGGATTATTGTACTGCACTCCTACAGAACACTGCTGTGAGATTGCTCCTGAACATTAATACGTTTGATTAGATCTTGCAAGGGCTAGTAAACCTTCACACGGATTGTTGGTAAAACCAAGGGTGAAGTTCAGATCTGTGTGTCTGGTACACAAAGTTACCTTTATGATGACATTTAACCCTTTGTCCAACAGATTCTTACGGTACAAACCAAAAGAAGACTTTGTTCTTTTCATACTTTGTTAATAAATGTCAGAACATTTCGGAGACTACTCCATACCATCACTTCTTCTTGGTGGCTGTGGCAAGCTTCTGGAACAGTCTTCCACTGTACATCGGGAGGGAAGTGGACCTCCAAGTTCAGGAACTTGATGAACACCTGGCTGGTATTCATGATAACGGTTCCAGTGGGGCTATATGGATATAAGGGATTCAGCAAGTGCCAATACCTTACAGTGCATGATGCACTTTGCCCAGATACCTTACAGTGCATGATGCACTTTATAAATGCTAATAAATAAAATAAATGTTACTGAAATTATTTATATCCTTAGTGATGGGGATTTCAACCAGCCCTCTTCATCCATTTGCCTGCAGTGTTCTTCATATTTTTCTTCCACTCACAACAAATAAACAGTATAGGGGAAAGGAGGAGCCGACTTCGGCCTTTTGCTCTATTCACTGCAAGTGACGGCAATTTGCTCTTTCAGAAGTCGCACAGCCGCACTCAAAGTATCTCCATTCAGTACCAGGGACTACTATTGCAATGCAAGCTTTTTAAGTCCAAAACATTGTTATGCTTTTGGTCATTTTTTTCTTTTTTAATAACTGTAAGGGGTCTACAGGTCTGGCACACAAACGCCAGGCCTACAGGCTTTGACAATTGTTTCTTTCTTCGACTCTATCACAGATCCTTGTGTTTTACAGTCTAGAGAGAGTTATGTGGCCAGGTAGAAGCTTCATGGTCTTGAAAACTCCAGGAACCAACGAGATCTTCACAGTCGGCTGACATATAGTGCTCGCTCTCCCAGCAAGCACTGCGTGTTATAAACCGTCTAAAGGATTTGGGAAAGGAACACCACTTGCATTATAGATCAGCAGCCAATCAGATTGTTCTGTGGAGATCTTTCACCTAAACAAACCATTATCAGCTCATCTCATGTTTTTGTACTACTTTTTTCCTGTCACTATTACCTCACGGGATTAACACTTATCTATAATCTCTGCTACGGCCAGCTGTCAGGGAACCTAATCTGTGTGCAGGAATACAGCTGCTCTAAGCAGATAACTGTGAAATAACATCGAAGGGAGAACACAGCTAGACACACAACGCTGCGGGCAGACGGCGTCACCTGAGAGGTAAGGGGACGACTAGTCGCTCTCAGTGTTACCTGCCTCAGCAAATGCAAGCGACAGATGTGGGCGGGAGGGAGAAGATGAGAAAATCATCACTCTGAAAAGCTATGGTACCCACCACAAAAATCACAATTGTGACTTTCAATGCTTTGAAATATTGAGGTATTAATAGAGGAAGAAACTTTTCTTGGCCCCTTTGCCCACACAATAAAAGGAGAGCCCAATGCTGTTCCACTCCTTGTAATGCTTAAGCACAATATTAAAAAACGGAAGTGTACTTATGGTATGGTTATATTTCAGGAGCATTAAGCAAGACCGGAAATGATTCATTTTAAGAAGCAAAGGCCCATGTAAAATACCATGTCTTAAGTGGCATTGTACCCTTCAGCACCACCCAACGTTTCTCCACTGGTTGGCACATTTACCGTTTATTCCCTTTCCAAATGCCAGAATACAGATGAGTTAACACTCCTGAATACAAATTACAAGAAGGAAACCAAGAATCCCATGTAAAGCTGGTGTTTAATGAAATACATGAACAGACTTCAATAGGGCCAAGGTATGATCCATTACCAACAATCCCCAACATACGTTGCACACTGTCCCAATTTAAAATATTCCAGAATGCTAAAAATATTACACAGTTTGCCGTCGCACCCGGTCATTTTCCAACATAGAGTGAATGTCAGCCCCTCCCTATATGCCACTGTGAGATAGTCAACTTAAAATGTGTTTATGCAAATAAAGTAATATGATTGCGCCTTTCCTCAGGGAGCACGTCGACCTAAAATGTGCGCCGTTAGATATTTACATAGGATCTCCCTCATTCTGCTGCGAGTCTGTGGCAGCCCCTGAACAAGCACTGACAAAGCGACCATGGCTTGTATTTGCAGCCAGCCTTTTGGCTTTATCAATACTTATTTTGTTTTGTTCATATTTTTTAGTTAGGGAAGCTGCTGGGACCTTGTTAGTCTTAAAAAAAGAACTGTGGCTAAAAGCAAAAATATATTTGCTCTCATAAAGCACTCATTGCCATAGTCGTGCGTGGCACTGACGGAACTACTTTGTCTGTGGATGTGCTCCTTGTGAAAGGACAGAATGCGATCACTTACTATGAAGCTAGCCAATGGGTAAAGTGTGCTGCCCCACGTCCCCATGCTGTGCGTTGTCATAGGGGAAGAAACTGAGAACAACAACAAAAAAGCGATGACAGCAGAGGGTTCGCTGAAAACCCCCAAAATAAGTATATTATACATATATGTTTATTAAAATCAGAAGGCCTTGGCTAAGCCCGGCCTAAACAATGCTTCCGGACAATGCTCACAAGTAACACATGCATTTTGGCGTAAACATGTCCAATGAAAACGTTTCAATGTGTGAAAGTATTAATTAAGATTCCTTATTATCATTGTAATATATTATACATAGGAATACAGGGAAACTAGGCTTCTATTTTTATAAATTAGCAAGCCAAATAATATCACGCATATCCTGTTAGGAAGGTTATATGTATATTTTGTATGTATACTAGAGACATGCTACAACCAGAATAGATTTTGAATTTTTTGATTTGAGAAGCTACCGTTTTCCAATAAAATGCGTGCAACATATGGTTTTCACTTTTGAGGTCCTGACAGTGGTTATCTTAACTACTGGGAGGACATTTATGAGTGCACGTGAACCAGTCAGAGACCGGCAAAGCGTATGCACAGTAAATCCACTTAAATATTCCCCGTCCCCAGATCCTCTGTGCTTTATAAGCCCTGACCACCCCCACGCTTCCCGTGAGTCTGGCTTCCAGTAAAGACATACATACTCTTGGGCCCGTTTGTTTAGGATTCTGGCTTCCGATGTTTATCTGGTATTCTCCTTCCTTACAGGCACTCCAGATGTGGCACTTCAGAGCCTACACAATCAGCTTAAACGCTTGTTTAGCATTATGCCGCTGTTTACATGTGTCTGCTTTCAATGTGCCTCTGTGCTGGCGGAAGCCCGCCTCCCTCTCCTCCTCATTACCGTCCTCGTGGTACCTGCTCGCAAGACATGGAGTCTGTGCAACCCGACAGGCTCCAAAAGAAACACCCCCTTCACACGAGCCAAGGAACACATCTGTACCAAGTGGCCATATTTCAATTCTAAAACATAGTTGGCGCGCTTAGAACTTTTACGTTTATCTGAACATGACTGCTTGGGTGACCAACACAGGCCACCAAAAACATGATCAGATACAGAAATCCAGATCACCATACAAACAAATGCTGGGAGCTCTGGAAAGATCAGACTCCGCAGCCAGGATGACAAAAGCAAAGGCGACAAAATGGAGAGCTCTTTTTGTGGCTTCCAAGCTGCGCCACGCACCTGAGGCCGCAAAAATGGACCTCAGGCATGTGTACATTTATATCAAAGAGCTGAAAACCAAGGCAGTGCCACAGCCAGTGCCGTCTATGCAAAGGCTTCTGGGATTTTCTGGGATTTTCTGGGAGATACCAAAGTTAACAACCGGTTGTATATCGCTGCTAATAAAAGAGTTTAGCGTAAATATTTGGATCCGAATCCAGTTAATCACTTCAGTGACATCACAGCAGTGGTGAACTTGAGTGGTTAACCCCTGCTGTGACGTCATTAGAGGAAGCACTCCGGTTCTCTTTGTTCCCCTGCATCCCTTGTGCCTCCAGAAACCTGAGTGCAGGGGCAGCATGGCGGTCTCGTGGACCTCTCTCGCCTCTCCTGGGTCTCCGCACACCTGAGAGAGGTGGGAGAACATGAGATGTACTGTACCTGCACAACTGCCTTTTCCCCTGTCAGAGGGGGTCTCTGCATCCCTCTAATTCACAGCTACTCGTCTAGAATTCCATACTTTATCCCCTGGGTTGGCGCCTTGTGTATATGCAGAGCTCCTTGCACGTCCACTTAAACTCTCGGATTTGAGAAGGAATAGAATCGTATGCGGAGGTTTCTACACACTGAAGTAGACGTATTTGAGTACCTTGCAAGCAGTGCCAGAGTATGGAAACACATAGCGAGGAGACGAGCAACACTCTTCCTTGTTACATAACAACTTGTTTGAAGATACAGAATTGGAAATGCCTTTCTTTGCTTCCTCTTAGTGCTTTTACACTGGGAGGACTTTGGCTACGTCTTGCAGCTTCTTGGATTCCTCTTAATCATGGTTATGTAGAGTATATATTGTGTGGAGTAGAGAGTAAAGGGCCCCAGACCAAAAAAGAAGAAACCCGTCTTTAAAGGTAGGTTAGGAAGACTTTTAGAAATACAGAATGCTTTCTAGAAAAAATCATTGTCAAAGCCAATAAGTCTGGCTTTATTGTGGCCCTGTGTGTACACAGAGCCAACCACAAATGTAATCTGCCTGCATTATATGCACAACTATTGGTTATCACATTAAAGTCTGCTCTATTGGCTTTGTCAGTGCTGAAGAAAAAAAGCAGAAAAAATGATCGATTCCTGTGCAGAATACACATAGAAGACAAAAACTTGAATGTGGCAAACTTTGAGATGACTGAGAATACTTTTCAGATGTAAAACCATCCCTCATGCATTCCAATGCAAGACCCTCCTAGAAGGTGGAATGAAGCATCAAATAACCTGCATCATGGTGGGCCGCTAAGAATGGAGCAGGGACTATCATGGGCAGTTAATATCATGGACCAAATATCGAGGAACAAATCAAAAGGCAAATATGTATAGATTTTCTATACTTAACTCCCTATATATGCACCATAACGGAATACAGATTTTCAAGGTATATCGACGTGAAGTTAAGAATAACACATCTCTGGTTCTTTTATATCCACTACGTTTCGATATTTTGCCCCGGAATAAGTGGTCTACAGTATTATGCTACCCCAGCATTCCTATGCTTGATACTCCGGGGTACAATCCTATTTCATAAGGTGAGACAGTAATACTCATCTGGTTGGTGTCCGTGTACAGGTTAAAGAGTTGGTTGGAATATGTCCTACAGAGAGCTGAGCTGTCAAGCTAGACCTAGTAACAGAGACACAGGGGCCATATCATGGCTTGTGTAGAAGTGGGAATAAACTGCAATACAACGTCTTCCTCATTCACTGGTCCGAATCCTCCCATTAAACCCCACCATTCTCGTGGCTCTTTCATGGATGCGTTCACAATTTCAGATTCCACATTATACGAACCCCAAGCTCCATTACTGCACTGACCTTGAATAAGTCACCTCCCTGGTTCACTTCCCTTCCATGCTTCTGCACTCCAAGGGGATGTATTCATCCCTGAGCGCATTATATCTTAGATGGCGCCTCTGACACCATTCTTACGTGGCTAGCAGCTATCCAGACGGTCTCTGGCATGTACAACCATAATGCAGATCGTAATAATAATTACTGATCATTTCCAATTAGTCCATAGGTTAGCTCAGTGGGTTCTGGGTCTGCTGCAGCAATCTGTATGCAACCTACCGGTGTCTTAGGCTTGAGTCCCAACAATACTGACTAAACCAGTCTCCTTTCAACGTGGATTGAAACAAATGGCAATAAAGGCCCTGGCTATTTGATGAATGAGTCAGCAACCGGAGTATCAAACATTAAGTCAAGATTATCATTACCAGTCTTTTAGAAACTGACAGTCCCTGGGCAGAGGGCTGATCACTGTAACCTCTATTTTCCTTAAAGTTAAGTGTCTCTCTCTCTCTCTCTCTCTCTCTCCCGCTCTCTCTACCTCTCGTTCTCTCTGTCTCTCTCGCTCTCTCTCTCTCCCTCTCGTTCTCTATCTCCCTCTGTCTCTCCCTCGCTCTCTCTCTCTTTGTCTCTCTCTCTCACTTTCTCTCTCTCTCTCTCTCTCTCCCCCTCTCTCCAAGGCCTACATACTGGATCCTTCCCCAAAAAGGGGGGAGGGCGTGCTTTGGCAAGGGGTGGCATACCATACCTCAACTGTGAGTGACTCCCTCGGCGCTGTGGACTCTCTCAGCGGGTTCGCTGAGACTCCAGAGTATATATATTGGATCTTTTCACAACAAGGGGAGAAGGAGTGCTTAGTCAAAGGAGAAAGATTCAGGTGCAAAGGAAGTAGACACAGACCGAAAGCGCGCTAAATGGGAACAGATAGATAGATCGAAGACAAGAAAAAAAGCAGAGTTACAGAAATACGATGGGGGGGGGGAGGGGGGTGAGACAGGGAGACGGGAAGAAAAACTGTGCCCAAAGTCCAGCTGGGTAGATGACGGTCAGGGGAAGAACCAAGGCCGATCTCCTCAATAGCTGAACAACATGACACGCTCACAAGACAACTCAATGATGTAGTGAGTCCAAACAAAGCAGGAAATTCCCCAGTTTTGCACTTGGACGGGTAAGTAGCTCAGAGCTAGATACACAGGACAGGGCCTCCTGAATCTCCATACAGTCATTTTCAATCCAGAATTGTGGCGGAATCCGACTGATACGTGTAACAAGGTGATCACACGTGTTTCATCAGTGTCGTGCTGTGCACTTCCCAATGACTCTGAAGCAAAGTATGCACCACAAAACCAACTTAAACATCAACTTACTGAGAAATGTCACTTCAGAATGAATGCAGAAGCAGAAGACCAGGGTACGCAGTGTCTGTGTTTTCCATACTGCAGCTTACAGATGAGTTACAACTGAGATGATTGCACAAGGGAACAGACAGTTCAAATCAGAGGCTGTATAGATCATCCACGGGTGATTTATGCAAACGTGGGATCCAAATTATATAAAGGAATGGTATCTTTGGCTGCATTTATGATCAAATGTGCTCTTAGAGTCAAGGATCCAGAGCCCTTCCTCGCACATGGCACTTCTGTGTGTTTTTACATATTGAAATGCATAAAATGCTGAAAGGATCGCTAGATCCACTGAAATCTAACAATGGGGATCACACCGTCAAACCACCAATTTCCATTAAAGGTAAAGAATTGCTTATTCTAGGGATGGAAACACAAAAAGGATGCTGCAGATCTTCCCATGAAGTGCACTAAAATTAAAGTGGAAGCTGCTCTTAACACCCAGAAGTTTAATAGAACATCCTGTATGCAGGCCGCCCTTCTAAAGCAGATGGCATTGAATGCCGTATCCTGGGGTCCATGCCTCTCTAAATTGCAGCATTTTCACGGCCCTCATTAGCAAGCAGTGTCATCCTAAACCTTGGGTTACTAGGCACTATATGTCTCCATGACCTTGCGTCTAAATATGTGGAGGAGTGGACTCAACTATGAAACGTAAGACACGTGTTCTATGATCTAAATCTAATGACTGCTCCTAAAGACATCTGTCAATCAAAAACAGCAAATTTTCACAGTCGCACAAAACATGCTATTTTGCCTTTTTCTCTTTACCAGGACTTGTCCCTGCTGTTTTGAAAAAAATACAAAGAGATTTGGACTTCTGCAATCCATCCCTCAACAATTAACCTTTCCGGTTACTACGCAACTGCACAAAAACATATGTGTGTGGGTGTCCAGTAGGTAATGTCACTCAACATCTGCGTTGTTCCTAGTGCGTTCTTGAGGCAGATGCGGGATTCTGTAGTACCAAAAATAAACAAATAGGACATTGGCAGACTCTTATACCCAAGTTTAGTATAGCATGTTGCTTGCATCTGAGGGGCATTTTGCTCCTCACAAATCTCATCATATTTTCTTTGCGAGCAGATTGGGGGTCACAAATGCACTAGGGTGCAGAGTTGAAAGCCATGCCAGAAATGCAGGCTCTGCTGCATTTACATGGCCGACAGTTCATGAATTGTTAAGTGCCATGAACATGTCTGCTACTTTCCTATTAAGTGGCTCACACGAGGCACTTGGAAGAATAATAACGGCCTGCCAAGATTTGTCGTGCAAATTTGCACTTGCACAAAAATGTGCTTCTCTCTCCAATATTGGTGAAAATCTTTCCGAATTAGGAAACTTATTTTAGGTGCTTTCAAAACAATGGATCATATCAACACATCTCAAAACTTCACCAAAGCAGCACCTGTAACTGCTGTAAACTGAAGCCCTTACAGAGAGCAAACATTGAACCAATTACTGAGGCTAGAACTGATTTTCTACAAACAGCTCCTTTAACCTCACAGGTCGCAGAGCACATGCTCAGTTTATTCGTGAACCTCGGTTATCTCTTCCCAAAGTTTTTTCCTCTCGACAACAACAATAACCATTGAAACCCTAAGAAATCAAATACAGGGGCCAGAGAAGGCTGCTCTGGGAGAGGGCCTGCAATTGAACAGGCTGTTGTCATCTGCCACACTGCCTGCAGAAGACCACATGAAAAGGGAATTTCAAACCCCAAACTGTTACTTCTCAGTGCCCAACCAGTCCATCTAATTGTTATAACTGTAACTTCTGGGAGATGAACCTTTTGAAGTCCAAATTAACTACTGCTTACAAATTCAATCATATACTACTCCCCTATTTCTATTTCCCCTCTTCGTGCCTTGCAGCTATGAGGGTCGCAGTTGTTCCGCTCGCGGTCTAGTGCAAAGAAGCTTCAGCTTGATCCGCCTGCAAGACAATTCCCAGGACTCCATGACTTGCATGGCATTGGACGGTGTAGAGCAGGACAGAGATGACAGCGCAGTTTGTTTTGCTGAACGGGACTGGGTGCATGTGGGACCAGCAACGGGCTCCACATCAGAGAAGCAATATGTTCCGGCCTCAGGAGGTGGATGTTGGCGGGAACATCTTCTTGCTATGTTCCAGATGACAATTCGTGATGTGGCCTACTCATGTCTAGAGCAGACTGGAGAGGTGAAGGATCCCGCCTCTCCTAAGGGCCGATGCCATGAGGCCCAGTGGGAACTGGATCTAAAAAAAGCTCATTAAATTTGACAAAAACTGGCAATATGAATTTGAATTCGTCCCCAATGACTTGATGAATTTGACAAAAAAATGCTTGTTCCAAAAACAGTAGCATAATAGCACAAGCGATAATTGGAAACAATGCCACCCTCGCTTGACGTAATTAATCAGTGATTAATGCCTATGGAACCATGTACCACATTCAACAGCAGCTTCTCAACAATGCAGTCAAGTCATCCAAAGACTTCAAGCCTAAAACGGACCACTACCGGCTAATTACTGTACTTTATCATTTTTGAGTCTGAAGACTTAAGTTCATCTTCAGATTTCACTGAGAATCTTCAGTATTAACCTTTCGCTCGGTGTACCTCAGAATTTGTGTTCTCCACCTCCTCTATATATAGGTTCCTTTGTGAGTTCTCTGCCCCGTCAAAGAAACACCTCCCCTTTCCAGTTTCATATGCTGTTATGTCACCAACATATGTCATGGTATTTACTGCTAACAACCAGTGCTTTAAATGGGCCAGTACTGTCTGGTACTGAGTAGCAACACTTTTACTTTGAGAGGTAGAGTACCTGCACTTCTCAAGAGGGACGTAATACTTTTAATTGGAGAGACCGGCACTTCTCAGAAAAAGCAGGTACTCTGGTATAGGGCGCCTGCACTTCAATTGTTCCATTTCCAGCACTGCTAACAATGCTCGCCAGCTGAAAATGCTTCGCTCATGCGCTGATTTTTACAAGTTTGGGTGTATAGTCTGAGTCCAGGGGGTCTGTTGTCTACTTTTACTTCCTGAAGAGCTGTACAAACGTTGTGCAGCTCTGGTTCTGCTCCCCTTTGCTGCCAGTGTAGGTCTCTTGCTCGAACCTTGTCCTTGTGGACCTTGTCAAACTGACTAGTCGCCTTTAAACAATCGGATATTACAGCGCCAAGGCCCCTCTGTGATCCCCCTCCTGTACTGCCCTCCAGATGTATGTACCCTTAATTCAGGGCATTGGACTTGAAAGGTTGCATCCTCTATTTTACTATTAACGCTGCACGCTTACCCGCGTACTTACACCTTCAAATGTATATTTGTTTATGCGCCAAGATTTCCTAATTCACAATGTCAAAGACATAACCCTCAAAAACAAGGCGATTATGCACACGCAACCAAGGGAAGCATTGAGAGTTGCAAGCAGAGGAGACTGATCTTTTTAGTGAACTCAAAATTAAGGGAGCAGATCAGAGAGTTTTGCTTGGAAGCGCGGAAAAAGTGTCCATAGCAAACTCTAAAAGATGGACTCACTAATGAAATTATGGCACAGAATTTCTAATCCCCTTCAAACTGGTTTATGGGTATTAGGTTAGCTGGGACATTTTCATCCTTCCTTTTAAGGTCTAAGTGATTCAATGCACGAAGACAGGATCATCCCCTGAACAATTTAATGGCGATAGTTTCCTACCAATTTATGACTTTTCTTGATAAACTGAAAGAAGCATCGACTGATTCATAACTTTAAATTAATATAGCATTATGGATTCAATTACAATTCTAATAACCTTTAATATAATAAAATTTAGTGCAGCGATCTTCTAATATAGGTCTGGCACGCCACGGTAGCTACCCTTCCATGTCTATGTGCGTGCGGCCTTTCATGCGTGCTGTTTGCTTCTCTTACTGCCCATTGAATATTACTCTTTATAATTCAAGGTTAAACAATCATGTAATTACAGATACATATAACGTTCACCAAGATTGTTTCCACTGATTTATTTAACTACTAGATCATGTTCTTGGCCAGACCTTAGGACTGTATATAAACACCACAAAGAACAATACATATACTTACTCAAGCACACATTAACCATTTGGTCTCCTAGAAACGCCATGGCTAAACAAATATCCTTCCAGGTGAAACACTGCATTCCTCATGTTTTCATAAAAAATGTTTACAAATTTGAATATCTTTTCAGGGAAGACACCAGAAGACAACATGCCTCTGGTTTAACTATGTAGAATATAGAAAATAACGCAAAGAGACCGTGCCACCCAGAACCTTGAGCTCATCTTTCCTTGGCTCAGTTTATTTATTCGCTTCAGCACTGCACTGTGTGCTCTACATGGGCCTGGTATCACTAATGAGACACATACAGAGATAGACAATCACTATTATAGCTGTTTAACTTGCAGCTCTCTCTGGGATACACCTGGCGACGAGGGCCAGGTGTGTCACTCTGATTAGCATCTCTAGGCGACAGGCTGCTTATCTGCGGTAACAGCAGTCGTCTTCGAAGCTGGGGAACCGGGTTCTAGTCTCGGCGGAGAAGCTCAGCATGCTTTGATTCTGGCCAAATCACTTAATCTCCCTGTGCCGAACAAAATTAATGTGTATGTAACGCAACTGGTGCTCATCATGTGCTCCGATACCTTTGGATGGAATTCAAGCTATATAAAACTCCCACAAAAAACCCACTAAGGAATGGCTGTGTAAGTGCAGGAGTACATGAAGGTACTTCAAAAGAAGCTATGAGGCTTTTGGTGACCTTCTTTAAGGAATGTGGAGTACCGTACGCTCACTTCTTCAAGATCATACTGGTGCACTGGGATATTTAGGGGAAATCCAAGGACAGATTGACTGCATAGGGTGACATCAGGTCAATAAGTGGGACCACATTCAGAGAATGCGGGACAGTTGGAGGTGCCTATAGTTAGCACCGATGACGCGGAGGCTGCCTGCATCTACTACATATACAGTTAGTGGCATTTGTGGCTACCACAGGTGTACTTTGTGTTGTTCAAAGGTTCTCTAGATATAGTTGTTAGAGCCTGTATGTTCCACATATGTAGTTTGTAGTAACTGTTGCCACCAGCGGTACACTTGGTGGTGTAGATGGGTACAACCCTTGTTGCTGGTGATGTCTCCAAGTGCAGTTGGAGGTGTTCACTTGCACCACAGTGGTATTGGTGGGGCCATAGGTACCACACATGCATTTGCTGGTGCTTGCAATCAGCTGTGTTGTACCGCTCTTATCTCAACATTGCCATTGACTGAAAGGGATACACAACGAAGGAAAACCAAAACAAGTAGAGAAATATAAGCAGCTCATCATATTCAGAGGTAGGATAACATCACACAAAGGGGATGAATTAAGAAAAGGGCAAATATTGTCAAACATTCAAAGAAATAACAAGGTTTTAACAGTCTCTTGGTTATCCCTTCATTTCCCATGGACACACCACAGTAGATGGGATTGCAGGTACCAGTAATTGGTGCTTATTTGTTTAACACTGGGTAACCCTGCTAGATTTGGAAAGAGCACCGAGTTAGGCGGCGTGGATGTTTTATGTGATCAAGAAAGAGTGGAGATATATCAAAGCAGAGTTGGTTGCTGTGCGGTTGTTCAGAAGGCAGGGGCTGCTGTCTTGGTTTTGGCTTAGTGGATTGACCGCCAGTGGGTGGGATGTTGCTTTGCAGTTAGCGTGTGGGTCTGGGTGTTTGACAGAAGAGGTCCGTGTTAGTTGCTTCTTGAAATCAGCTGATCTAACTGCTATTGGAAGTGGAAAGTGAAAGATTTGTGCCAGTAGTAGGGTGAGCTTCTGTGAAAAACATTATCTGCATTGGTTATGATGTAATTTAGTTCATTCGGGTCTTTGAAATTATCTGTCCTTTTCAGGTCTTGAGATAATACTTTCAAATGTGGCTCTTTATTTCACACGTTGAGGGTTTCGGGTCAAATTAATGATGCTTCTGAGGTCTAGATCAACAATACGCAGATAATGCAAATGTATTGGTAGCAAATATAAAACCATGCATTATGCCAGGGAAAATTCCAGAAAAGACTAGTGTAGAATTACTCCTACCACTTTTACGCAAACACCGCATATACCACTTCTTCACAATTACTCCAACCACTTTTACATACACCCCACAAGTTCTCACTGCTTCATGATGCATGCATTATACAATATATACTAAACGGTTGCCGAGGAAATATAGTTAGCTCCCTTAATGCAATCATCAGGCTTCAAAAAATGTATCACACACAGAAGAAATCAAGCATTGGAAAAGTCAATAGGTCTGGGGTTTAGCTGCGGCCTTTTGGCTTTGTCAGTGCTTGCTTTTTTTTATTTATGCCACTCTTTATTATTGTAAGATCTGCCGTGCCCTTAATACCATAACAAAAGAATTCCTGATACTAAAAATATATTGTTGGATCTTAAAAAGCACCCATTGGCATTGCAGTCCCAGGCGAGAAGGGACTACTTTGTGTGAAGATGTACTCCTTGTGGAAGGCTCAGAATGCCATCACTCACAGTGAAGTTAGGTAATAGCTTAGGTGAACAGACCCACCGTCCATGCTATATGCTGTAGTGTATTTATAAAGGAACAACGGTCCCTTACATATCGTATACAAGCAATGAAATACACGTGGGGATACATAGAGGACTATGCTTGATAGCCAAATCAATTTTTCATAAACATTTATTTAGCACAGTAAGCTCAGGCATATGAGTGTGACAAATGAAAACGCAATGGTTAAAGTCACCTTAAGTAAGTACCAAAGCTCAAGTGTACAGTAATAAACAGTCTAACAATAGAATCTAGGCACTCTAGTCTACAATGTTTCGGTCCTTGGGAGAAATTATATGATCGTCATCAGGACATACAGAGTTATGCCTAAGAGAGGCTACAACAATTGTAACAACATCAACTATGAAAACGATGGGAGAGTGCCCATCTTACGTGAGAAGGAGTGCAGGTGGTGGTCTGAAAGGAGTAGATGCTTGGTCGATCCTAGCCGGGGCCCTGAGCACTCAAGATGCAACGAGGCGGATGCTGGTTAGAATCGGCCTCAGAGGAAGAAAGCTGTTGGTCTTAATATTGCCAAAATTTCAGGAAGGCTGCTCCTGGGGGAAATAAAAGGAGGAAATAGTCGGGAGGAGACCCACCGGAACTGCTGAAATAAACGCTGCAGGCGGTAACACTAAGGATAGGGGAATAACGTGAGTCGGGGCATAAGGAACGGCGCAGTATGGGCATGTATATGGAGAGAGTGGCATGGCGCCCGAGGACCGTCATGCGAAGGGTAGGCTCAATAATAAACCAGGAAGTAGTGAGCAGAAGAAAAATGTGAACAGATCAATGGATGAAGAGGGCTAGCCGAAAACCCCAATTATTAAGTATACTATATACACTTTTAATAAAATAAAAGGTCTTGGCTAATGTAAACCTAAAACGCTCAGATGCTTTATCGCTTATCCATAAACAGTAATAAATGTGCTGTTAGAAAACGCACTTTCAAAGAAAGGTTTATGCAGAGTGTTGAGTGTTAGCTGAATTGTGTTTTTGGTCACAGTAAGTAAGTCATTCTGTGATCACTATGTCACGCGGGAACGTGTTACCAGAAGAAAACAGCAAAACATCTCACTGTATGTATGTATGTATGTATAGGCATTTATATAGCACACTACTTACCCGTAGGGTCCCAAGGCGCTTCGACCGCTGCGAAACCCTTCCTGGCTTCCCTGAGAGATGGTCCCTTAATGGGTATCTCCAGGGTGAGACCAGGCATCCCCGGCGGTCTGGTGGGGCCGTTAGTGAGGATGAGGCAAGCTAATGCCCAGAGTTGCCGAGTGTGATCGCTGATCAGAGTGGGCACCGAGGCGAGAGAAATATCGAGTCCGCTGACCCTGGTCCAGAAACCTGCCGCGCCAGGAATCGAACCCTGGTCCCGGGCCGTCCTCTGCTCTCGGGTCTGCCGCCTCTAACCAGTGAGCCACACTACCTCACTCACTTCAGCTCAGTGACTGTCTGGGTAAAATGCAGCAAAGTATTATAAAGGTATCAACTAGGGTGATCGTTTGCCAATTATTTACACAGACAGTCCGCTATTTGGAGTAGACCTCCTAAATCCGGGATTGTTACTTTAACGGACGTTTGTCGATAATTTTAATATGTTTTATTATAACATTCTTTATTTCCTCCTGGCTTTAAAAAAACAAAAATAAACAAATCTAGAAAGACCCCAGTGTGTGTCTGGCAAAGAGAAATAAAAGGGGCAACTACAGAAAGACTTGTGGGACAGTAATTTTCAATGTAGCAGCAGCAGTTCTGCCATGACGTTGGCATAAAGATGAATTTAGGGAAACTGCAGCAAAACAAAAGGCCGATGAGATTAATACGCATAGTTTCATGTTTGGAAAAACAAAACTCTACCTGGTGCCTCAATTCTGAACAAAATAATAGGAATGCATTTGACAAAGTCTGATCGGAGTTACCCCTGTAACTGGATAATTTTTTATTATCTTTATGAAAGCTCCTGATACTGACAGACACTGACAAGTATGAGGAACTGATCAAGTTCTGGAGTGTCTGTGGGGTGATCTAGGCCCTGCGTCTGTTGGTCAGACTGAAGACCTGTTACGGGAATGAGTGGACTATAGAAATACACCGAACCCATCAGTCACAGCAGCAGGGGTCAGTACGCTATCCCACAGTATCGGGAAGCTCTGCTTACAGTATTAATGGTGGTACAAGACGTAAGGACTTTACTTCTCAAACAGGGTGGTCTTCAACTTAAAGGCTTTGGGGGATGTCATTTAGGAACTTCTACATAAAACTGGACTCTCCTGTCTGTGCTCTGGTCCGTGATGATGACGCCTCTGATCAAGTTGCGAGGAGTCTCATTGGCTGGTATTTTTCCAGCAAAGGTGGCAACCCTAAGTCCATCTAAGAGGACGTTCCGACTTTTGCAGCCACAACTCCCTGCTTGGTTGCTCTTTGATGTAAGAGGTGTGGCGCAGCGGCTAGGGCGACTGACTCCTGACTCTGGGGATCACCGTTCGATTCCTGGCACCGGCGGCAGATTAGCCCAGCACCATGTGACTCTGGGCAATAGATTGTTTAATCTTCCTGACGGCCCTCAGCGCCTAGAGACCCTTACGGTGATTGTTCGCGCTTTACAAATGTGGATTATTACAAATGTGAATTATTATTAGTGGGTCTTTTCATCAGTGGCTCTGTGGATCAGGTGACCATGATGTGCCTACTACAAAGCACAGAGAGAGCTTAACATATACATTTTTTTAAGATAGCTCAGTGGGTTTACATCTTTGGTAGGTTTGATGCAGTTTTACATTATTGCTTTAACGCCAAAGATGTGTCCCTAAAATGTTCCTTTTGCCTTTGAATTTCGGTCCTAAATGTTGCCTCCTTCTCCTGGATTTTTACTGTCGCTGCCCAGAATTAGCCTCCGTGACAGGTGGTCACCCTAGAACAGTGCTTAATTTGAGCCGGTGGTTTCTAGTGTTAGGCTCCGTCACTTGATTGCCGGAACCTGCCCTTATAACAGTTGTCACATGGTGGCGCAGTTTGTGTAATTTAAGGAAAAGAAAAAAAAGTATTTATGTAATATACGTTAAAAAAGCAACTAATACCTGCCACCCAAAGTCATTCTTAAAGCTTAGGTGGCCTCGAACATTCTGAATTGTCACACTTGTAGCAGTGTGATGGTTACTACTTGTTACATACATGTGTGGTGCAAACTGCGGGGGCCTCCTGACGAGGGCCCCGGCACTTACATTTTTTTACAAATTAAGCACTGTCTAAAATCTACTGTGCTCCAAAACAATCATCCTCAGATGGAAAACGCTGCTGCGCTTGACAAACGACTGCGCCATCATCCAGATAATATGCTAGTGTTTGAAGAGGAGTTAAGTGCCCACATGGAGAACATATTTCCTACTCTGCCGCTTTTTTTGTCACACGAGGACGCCTGAGGCGAGCTCTCGTGATACCATCGGCCGCAGCCGGCGCGCTATTTACATGTATTGCTTGCCTGTAAGCTTTGTGTGCCCGTCCTTCATTTCCATGACCGTCCTTTGTGTCTCGCGATCTGATAACCACGGCGATCCATAATACAACAATGCCGGCCTCCTTTAAAAAAATGCACACTGTTACTATAGTGCTTCCAGGGAGGCTTACAATGCGGCCTTAGAAATTGGCAACCTGTAAAAAAGCCCAGTCGAAAATTACGAACAGCTGGAGATGACAGTTGTTTTAACAGCTGAGCTGACAGGATTAATTTAAATGCACTGAAATCAAAAGTAGATAACACCTGTTTAGTCTTCCAGGGCTATTCGGCAAGGTAGGCCCGAGGAATAGAGCTCAGCCAGAAGCGCAAGCCAGAGAATTGGAGTGAGAGAGAGCCCGGGAGAGAAGAAAGAGAGAGTCCGAGAGGAGCAAGAGGGAGAGGGAAATACAGAGAGAGGGGTGGGGGTGGAGAGGAGTAAGATAAAGAACAGAAACGTAAGAGACAGAAGCCTAAAACAGAGATTGGAGCCAGGCGTGAGAGAGAAAGAAGGATAGGGAAAAGGAAAGTGAACAGAGAGAGAGATGGGTCGAGAGGGACACAAGGAGATACAGAAAAAGAGGGGGGGGGGGCAAAAATAGAAGCAAAACAGAGCTAAAACCATGAAGAAAGGCAGGGAGAAGTGTGCGTGAGTAACAAGTAAGGCAAAAATAGAGAAGTTAGTGAGAAAGAGGCGTGAAACAGAAAAAGCGTGGAAAAAAGAAAATGAGAGAGAAAGGAAAGAAAAAGGGACCAAAGAGAGAGTAAAGTAAACTACTGTTTAGACAGTGACAGAGGGAT
This sequence comes from Lissotriton vulgaris, assembly GCF_964263255.1. Classification (NCBI taxonomy): domain Eukaryota; kingdom Metazoa; phylum Chordata; class Amphibia; order Caudata; family Salamandridae; genus Lissotriton; species Lissotriton vulgaris. The sequence goes on along the minus strand of NC_141685.1, from coordinate 2,037,948,706 downwards.
GCAACAGAAAAAGAGGCCCACAGAAGAGTGAAGAAGTGAAAGAAACAGGACACATGTGGAAGAGAAAGACCAACGAATGAAATAGGTAAGAGAAGAAAGAGAAAGACAAAGGTAGAGATTGAAAAGTGAGAGATGAAGAAGTGAGAAAAAGGAAAACAACAGAAAGAGAAAGAGGACAAACAATAGGAAGTGGAAAAGAGAGAAGAGTGAGAAAGAAGACTGAAAAAGACAGAAGTAAAAGTAAGAGAAACACTAACAAGTGGCACTGCAGAGAAAACGGAGATATAAAAAGCATGTGGGAGAGAAATTGAAAGAGACTAGGGTATCTCTAACTGAAGGAAATATTGACATAATAATTGGCCAGTGAGGGTGGAGGGGCCTGGGGAGACAAGATGGAGATGAAGAGGGAGAAAGAGAGAGAGAGAGAGAGAAAGAGAGAGAGAGGGAGAAAGAGAGAGAGAGAGAGAGAGAGAGAAAGAGAGAAAGAGGAAGGAAGAGGGTGAGGGAGAAGAAGGAAGAGGGCGAGGGAGATAGGGAGGAGGAATAGGGCGAGGGAGATGGGGGGAGGAAGAGGGAGAGGGCGAGGGAGATAGGGAGGAGGAATAGGGCGAGGGAGAGGGAGAGGGCGAGGGAGATAGGGAGGAGGAATAGGGAGAGGGAGAGAAAGAGGGAGAGGGAGAGGGAGAGGGAGAGGGAGAGGGCGAGAGAGAGAGAGAGAGGGAGAGAAAGAAGCCAACTGTCACCTGTTTAAAACATCTAGCTCCAATAAGGCTGCCAACTGGCCAGCTCACCTGGCCTCCAGGTTGGAGCCTCAACCAAAGAAGGAGACAGATCAGAGAGGGTGGAGGCATGGCTTCCATAGCCAGCCTCCTAGTTATCTTCTCTACTTCAGTAGTGGATTCTCTTCCCTCTTCTCCCACTTCCGCCTGCCTGTAGACTCCTGGGGTGTAGCACCCATTGCTAAGATATCAAGACTCCATTGTTGTAGTTTCAACATAAGGTCCTGTTTTTGACCTGGAGCGAGACTTCAACACCAGCATGGCTGCCAGGAATTATCTCTTCAAAATAAGTCTATAGAGCACGAAGCTGGCCAATTCCATTACATCTCAGACTCATGAAGATACTAGGACACCATTTAACCAGGGCCACTGGCCTTCGGGCGATGGCAGGGCGACCGCCTAAGAACTCAACTCCAATGAAAGAAGAAAGTCCTGGAACACAATCAAGGAAATAATAACAGTAAAAGCTATTCACAGGCATCATGCGCCGGCTCCAGATATTTTGAGTTATTTAGTGAATAAAGCTGTAAAAAACTATTGTTGCCTTGTGCTAGGACACTGTAGGCAGCTCTGTTCTTTCACCTTAATTAAATCCGTTTCCTGTCTGCGACATTTTAATTGAAAACTTGTGTGTAGATCGCGAAAGCAGAAAAGTGAAAGTGAAGGCAGATAATGAGGCCAGTGCACCACTACCTTTCACAAGAGCCGTATGTGGCTGCAGACCCTGATGCATCATCAAATAATAGTTCGATAAATCATCATAGGCTAATCTGATTTTCCATATCGAGACTTCGTTTGGGAACACAAAATACTGTTGTCTTTGAACCCACAGAGGATGGCACAGGTGAACAGTGGGAAGCTTTAAATCTACAGAGTTCCAAAGCTGCCCCAAACCAGGTGGGCAGTTCTCAGGAAGTCTCCCAAGCTTGTCACCCTGCATCCCTTTACATTCAAATACTTGTACTTCTGCACGTCAAAGGGAGATCGCTAAGCTACATGGACCAGAACACGAGGTGGCCAATAGCTGCTAAGCTGCCTCACGTCATGTATGACCCCTTCTACCAGGGCTGGCTCTTTGGCACCAGTTTGTTGCATGCTCCGTCCTGTAGGCCTGGGCTTCTAGTAAGAGTCAATCCAGGGGGCCAGAGCACACACTGCAGTTGGGTAAACGATGTGACACTTGGCCGTTACACAATCGTATCATACGCAGATGACACCCAATTGGTAGATTCAGTAGCAGGGAACCCTGACTGGAAACACAAGCTAGTGTCTCTCTGCATGGAAAGGTTAGCTAGCTGAGTGCCAAGCTGCAATCTAAAACCAAACAGGGACAAAATGGAACTCCTGTTCTTAGGTAACAATCTGCTATCACAAATCACTATGGAATGGACAAAAGAATTGGGATGTCCACCGGTGCATAAAAACTCCATAAAGAAAACCTAGGAGTGTGGATAGACCATGACCACAACCTCACCATGGAAACTCAAGCCAGGAAACTGGCTGCCACCTGCTTTGGAATTTTGCGGATGCTGTAAAAAATTCTGGACCGCATCTCAGAGGAGTCCCAGAGAATAGTGATAGTCTTTGGTGGTCTCACGCCTAGACTACGAGAACTCTCTCTTTCTGGAGTCACCCAAATACGTGCTGAATAGACTGCAGTTGGTACAAAATACAGCAGGCAGGTTACTCAGAAGCATACTAAAATATTAATCAGCGAAAAAGGTTCTAAAAACACTCCACTGGCTGACGGTTCAGGCAGGGTCGAATTTGAAGCACTGTGCATAGCACACAGGACCTTGAACGGAAAAGGGCCAACTTTACTCAGCGCCCTGCTCACACCCTATAGACCAGAAAGAGCCCTAAGATCCTCCTCAGATCGCCTGGCCAAAACCATAAGGATTAGGCCATCCAGATGGGGAGGAAGATCGTTCATGCATTTGGTGCCAAAACTTTGGAACTCCATGCATATAGAACTAAGACTCCTTGAGATGAGACTTACTTCAGGAAAAAACTGAAGACATGGCAATACCAGGTTGAGTCCCTGGTATACGCTCTCTCCTACTCCGCAGTACTGGGAAGCCCCTGGGCAGCTATGCACTCTATAAAACCCATAAACATAAACATATGAGACACACAAAGGGTGGATCCAGGCTAGGCAGACCATCTCGCAACTGCCACTGGACAATTTATAATCTCTGGAGTACACAGCCTGCATTTGGATATGAAACTAACCTTGAAAGGAAGCAATATAAGTCTGCCTCAACTGTAGGAGTCTGTGAAAGTGAAGACAATACATGGTGCAAACACCAAAGGGAGCCAGCACCCAAAACTTTTCACCCTCTCTTGTTTAATCCGCACCGAAGCACTCCAGCCTTTCCTCTTCACCCTGCCCTCAAAGCACTTCAACCCCTCATGTTCGACCCGCACCCAAAACTCTTCAACCTCCCATCTATGCCCGCAAACAAAAGTCTTCAACCACTCATTGCTGACCTGCATCCAAAACTCTTCAAGCTCCAATCTTCACCCTGCACCCAAAACTCTTCAACCTCCCATCTATGCCCGCACTCAAAACTCTTCAACCCCTCATCTTCGACCCGCACCCAAAACTCTTCAACCTCCCATCTATGCCCGCACTCAAAACTCTTCAACCCCTCATCTTCGACCCGCACCCAAAACTCTTCAACCTCCCATCTATGCCTACACCCAAAACTCTTCAACCCCTCACCTTTGACCTGCACCCAAAACTCTTCAACCTCCCATCTATGCCCCGCACCCAAAACTCTTCAATCTCCCATCTTCGCCCAGCACCCAAAACTCTTCAACTTCCCATCTTTGACCCACACCCAAAACTCTTCAACCTCCCATCTTCGCCCAGCACCCAAAACTCTTCAACCTCCTATCTCTGCCCTGCACCCAAGACTCTTCAACTCCCCCTCTTTGACCCACACCCAAAACTCTTCCACTCCTCAACTTCGACCTGCACCCAAAACACTTTAACCCCTCATCTTCGACCGGCACCCAAAATTCTTCCTGCTCTTATCTTCAAACCATAAGGCCTGAGCTGCCACTGATAGCCACACAAGTAGCCAATCACAGTGCCTTCTAATTAATTAAACAGTTATGATTCTCCAGGGCATCAGCCATGCTTGAAAAACGGGTTCCAACATGTTAATCTGCATCTGCAATACCCTAGTTGTGCGCGCTACTTTAACACGCGGCAGTCAACAGGACAGTGCCGTGAAGAGGCCTTCAGCAAATCAATGCCCCTCGTCCCTCCTTCATGGACATAATTATACGGTACTCGCTTTATGGAGCCAGAGGTCAACAGCGACAAAGAGCGCCATTGACAACAGGCAAATCCAGATGCGGCGCTTTCCACAGAACGCAATTTTGGAGCGAGACCAGCTTTCCCCCCGCAGCAAATGACAAAAACGGCCCCAGCAACAAAGCAGCATTTCCGCTGATTAGGAAATACGGCCTCGAACGCAGGAGAAATATTAAAATCAACAAAACTGCGCACAGACGAGCCCCTTGTTGTTTTGGGGAGGGTCACAACTCGCGGTAATATATATGCGCCAGCCCTTTTATGTTCTCGGTGTATTTAATAAAGGGGCGCATCACACCAATTCGACTGCATTTAGAAATGCGCATTTTCGCCTTTCCTTCCTGCCATTTCAAAGACCCCCTTCTATTGGCTACACAGCAATAATTGGTGTTCCATTCTGGCTAATGATAGATTGTTCTGCTTGTTAAAATAAGGAGCCGGCTCTCCCCGTGCGTTTTTTCTCCCTATTTCTTTACACAACTCGGAGGCTCAGAGAAGATAATTACAAACAATGCCTGGAGAATGGTTCACTTAATGTTAATTTATACAACAAACTAATTGCTACCAAATGGTAAAAAATCACATGTGGAAGTTGCTCTCTCCCACGCACACAAGTAAACCAGCAGCCATCTGTCTGAGCCTGGGAGTTCTCGTGACATCTGAGGAAGAGGAGGCAAAGGACAGACACCCATTTAGCGGATCCGTCAGCCCAGCACAGTCTCACCAGGGCGTTCGCACTTAGCGGTGAAATATAAACTCGGAGCATTTACAGGCCAGCCTCGAGAGAGGCATTGTGGGCTGCCCTGTCTGCGCAGGGCCCGACCCGTTCATTTCCGTTTGGCAACCTCACAGACATGGCGAGCGCGAAGAAAAGTGGGAAAAACCTACGCTGTGGAGCGAGACAGAAATTGGACTTTTGCTAAAACGTCCTCTCCTGAGGGGCTCTAGGGATGGATTACCCCCGGAAGCAGGCAGGAGTTGCACTAGAATGTCCCCAGCCTGAAACTGCCTCTGCTTCAATTGAAATCAATGGGGAAAGTCCATATAATGTAAAATACCCCCACTTTCCTATTCTGAAATGTTGAGAGTTGACGTATGCAGGAGTTACCTTCTGCCACTGCATGCCACAGTTAAAAAAGAAGTACATTACAGTTCCTTTGATTTTCAGTGAGTTTTGGGCCATGCTGTATTATGTGTTCAAACATCTACCTGCTGCATTTCATAATATAAACGTAAGGCAGAACTGCATTTCCTCAGCAGGGGCGGCCTTAGGCATGTGCAAGCTGTGCACCTGCACAGGGCCACCAAACCCCAGGGGCCACCACGCCAATATATGTCCTTAAAATAATAATCCTCTGCGGATGGATACATATTTGCGTGGCGGCCCCTGGCAGGGTTTTGGCGGCCTCCGACTCTGTTCTGCTTCCAAACACCCGAACCCCCCCTCTTCACTTGCCTCCGCGCTCCGCCCTGCCCGGACCCCCTCTTCCGGGGGCCCCCTACCTACGCTCCCTGCCCAGGGCCACAATGAGCCTAGAGCAATCCCTGTACTCAGCCCGCCCGCCAAGAGCCCAGTAAAGCGACCATAGGGGTGATGGGGAGCCAGGGGGACATTGCAATAGGAGTGAGCGCATGATGCAGAGTCACTCGGGTATTGTACTCCCACCCACTAGCACAAGGCAAACACAGAGTGTACCACACAAGTATACATTACCAGGAGGGTGTAGCAGCAGGCAAGAGCGACACCGGGTGTGGGAGGTCCTAATGCTAATACACCATTGCCTTGCTTTCAAGAGCAGAGGCAACAACGTTGGCAACCATTCTTTTTGGCACATGCCCTTTACCGGTTGTAATAATGCTGATGTCCAAGCTGAAAAGGAAAGATTACACAAGGAAAGTTTAAAGAACTCACTTTGTGTATTCATTATAAATGAGGAACATAAGAAGGATAGTCAAGCTAGTGGGGGGCGTGGCGTACATGGCAAAGATGTTGGCCACGTTTTAACGAGGCTCTGCCCTTATTATCCTAATGATGCCCTCCCCATGCCATCCATCGATAATCACCCTCTAATGTGCCAGCCCACACTGCTGATCCCCTAGAAAGCAGTTCCTCAGCCACCGCCATGCAACTTAGAACCAGCTTTTGGTGCTGCAGCCTGCGAGTGCAGCCTCGATCCATGCAGAGGGTTGGAGATGTGAGGGGATGGATATCGCTGAGCCTGCCTTTTTCGATCTGTGGTGGGATCCACTTGGCGCAATGCCCCATCAGGTGAGCCGCCTCTACTAACCCCCCTCTCTCCGGTTCCATCAACAGGACTCTGCACGCCAACAAGACCAGTCCCCCCAGGGGACCTTCTGTTTGCCACCATTGGCCGGTCTGCTACCGCAGTAGACACCCCATACAAGCCCAATCGGCCCATACGCAAACTACTGCACTGCCTGCCAGCTTGGTGCTGCACCAAACTCCTACCATATGGGCCCTATAGCCACAACACTGCCTTAATACTCCTCCCTTATTCTCCGGTTTGTGGATGCCATACCTGGAGTCGCCTACTCTCAGGCACCCACAACACACCTGCACCTTCCAAGAGGGCTGTCCGCTATGGGCCCCACAAAGTCAGACAGCGGTGCTGGCTCAACATCCATAGACATCAAACTAAACCCGGTACTGGTGGCTATAGAAAATTATTGTACCTTGCTGGAGCAGAGGATAGACACAGTGACTGCAGATCTGTTCTTGATGCGTGTGGACCACCATAACCTTGATGATGAATTCCGAACAGCTGAGGAAACTATCTCCCATCTCCCTGCTCCCATTCCCAGCAAAAGTGACTGAGAAGATAGTCACAACAAACAGCTGCCCGCTACCTCAAAGAAAACAACATCCTGGACCCTTCCCAATCCGGTTTTCGCAGCAACCACAGCCGAGACCGCCCTCATCGCCGCCACTGACGACATCAGGACCCTGATAGACAAAGGAGAAACAGCCGCCCTCATCCTCCTGGACCTATCAGCAGCCTTTGACACGGCCTGCGACCGCACCCTATCAGAACGCCTCCACGACGCCGGTATCCAAGAGAAGGCCCTGGCCTGGACCACATCCTTCCTCTCCGGCAGAACCCAGAGCGTCCACCTCCCACTCTTCCTCTCCAAAACCACTGAGATCATCTGTGGCGTCCCACAGGGATCCTCCCTCAGCCCGACGCTGTTCAATATCTACATGGCACCTCTCAACCACGTCGCACGACAAAATAACCTCAACATCATCTCCTACGCCGACGACACCCAGCTGATCATATCCCTCACCGAAGACCCCCACACCGCCAAAGCCAACCTCCACAGAGGAATGAAAGCCGTAGCCGACTGGATGAAGGACAGCAGACTGAAGCTGAACTCAGACAAGACGGAGGTCCTCATTCTCGGGCCCGCCCCATCAGCATGGGACGACTCTTGGTGGTCCACATAGCTAGGCACAGCCCCGGAACCCACGGACCATGCACACAACCTGGGGGTTATCCTCGACTCCACTCTCTCCATGACCAGGCAAGTCAACGCCGTCTCGGCGTCCTGCTTCAACACCCTCCGCATGCTCCACAGGATCTTCAAATGGATCCCCCTCTACACGAGAAAAACCGTCACCCAGGCCCTCATCACCAACAGACTCGAGTACGGGAACGCCCTCTACACAGGAACAACAAACAAGCTCCTGAGACGACTCCAACGAATCCAGAACGTCTCGGCCCGACTCATCCTCGACGTCCCCTGCCTCATGCACATCACACCCCACCTGAGAGGCCTGCACTGGCTCCCCATCAACAAAAGGATCACCTTCAAACTCCTCATCCAGCACACAAAGCACTACATAACACCGGACCCACCTACCTCAACAACCAACTTCGCTTCCACACCCCCACCCGAAGCCTCCGCTCAGCCAACCTCGCCCTCGCCACAGTCCCCCGCATCTGGAAAACTACCGGCGGCGGCAGATCCTTCTCCTACCTCGACGCCAAGACCTGGAACACTCTCCCCGCCACCCTACGACAGACCCAGGACCGGCTGGCCTTCAGAAGACTTCTCAAGACCTGGCTCTTCGATCAGCAGCGGCCCCCCCTCCCCAGCGCCTTGAGACCCTCTCTGGTATGTAGCGCGCTTTACAAATGCAGTGATTGATTGACTGATTGAATGATACAGATGCAGTCACGAGGTACTTAGAGGGGCCTGCACGCACTGCAGGAACAGGTGTGCTTACTAGATTAAAGATCTGAAGATGCTGAAGGATGTTCCAGCACAAACAACTTTTATGTCGTAGGCTGGCCCAAAACACATTAGGCCCAGGCCCAGACCCAGCGTCATATGTGGGGAACTGGCCATGCAGCATTCTCCCCCCAGCTGCGTTGTCGACCTTCTTCATTGTTTTTTCACAGTTGTAAGGGCCAGCAGGATCCTCACACATCAACCACTTCCTGGTGGAAACCCTCGTCCCATAGTGATCTGCCTGCTCCGCTATCGGGACACAATCCTGCAAGAAGCCCGCAAGTTACTGGATATGGCTGTTGAGAAAGCATGGATAATGATATTACTGGACTATACCCTGACAGTGCAGCGTCAACGGAATGCCTTCTCTGCAGATAAAAAATGCCTGCGAGCATTGGAGGTCAGGTACTCATTTCTATTCCTGGTGATAATTCGCGGGGTACCCGATGGCCAGACACTTTTCACACAGACCCTAAGGTTGCCTGGGAGTGGATTAAAACTGGTCTTGCTCCTTATGGCTCAGCTGAACACAATGCTGTACCCATAGCTACTTCGGCTGAGGGAGGCTGCTGATTCCATCGCACAAGCCACTCTCCACGATCACGCAGTACCCCTGACCTGGAGCATATGATCCACATGCATCGGATGGCCCTCCAGGCCGTTGCCACAAGCCAGCGCCTTTATCAGACTGGATGAAGTATTATCCAAGTCCTCCAGCGACGAAATTCCCATATCGACCTGGCCCTCAAAGCTGGACTCTATCAAGCCTCCTCAGGCATGCCCCAGAAAGCGGAGGACCATAGCTGTACACTAAAATACAGTACATTTTCTTTATTTTTGCTATGCAGTATAGCCACATAGCCAGTATAGAAAATGGCCATAGATTCATTGAACCTGTTACCGTTGGACACCAATGCACTCTTCCCCGCCCACCTCCTTTAAACACCCAATTTCGACCAACACTGGTTCCTCACCAAATTGACAGGATTAATTTCATGCTGGAGTGAGATACCATGGCTCTTCAGCAGATACTTCAAAAGTACAATGGAAGTAGGCAAGAACAACTCCTTGCCCCTTTTTTCCACACATTCACCAGCTCTCACAAGCAAGTGTTAGCCACCTGGCTCGAACACTGGAGGCTATCTGACCTATGGAGACTTCACAATCCACACACATTCCTTCTATTCGAGCCCCCACAACTTACACATCCAGGTAAACTGCCTAGTGGATACACAAGACATCCTTCTCCACAAAACGAACATCGATTATTTAGGCCATACCCACTCAGGCCACAATTCCCAGCACTTACACCTGAACAGGGCAGCGTCACCTCCTATTCCTACATGGCGACTGCAACTGACATCGCCAGGAGACCCTCCTTTTCAGTCTTCACTGGAAACGGCCATAGAACAACACTTCGAGCCTAATGTTAATACGGCCTCATCCGGTTTGGTCAAATGGGACGCTTTTAAAGCGGTCATTAGGGTCTATTGTTTGTGTTACACATGGAATAGGAGATGGTTACTTGATAGGGACAGCTCCAGCATTAAACTGGACCTACTCGACCACGAACAAGCTTTTTTTAACCCGGGAGCACAGGTAAAGACTCCTGGTGCAACGTGAGAACGATGTGCTACTAGAATGCCTTTGATTTTCTAATTATGCCACACAGTCAACATTCATCTGAAGCAGATTTAACAGCTAGAGCATCCGACTTTGAAGCTGGGGAACCAGGTTTGTGTCTGAAGGGAGGCTGAAACATCCTGTGATTCTGAGCAAATCACAAACTCCCTGTGCCTAAAAAAATTGAACGTGTCCACCTGTAATGTAACGGGCACTCATGTAAAGCATTCTGATACCATCGGGTCGAGTTCACGCTATATAAACCTGCAGAAAAAAAGCATAGATAGGCTCCCTTCTAGCGTGGCTTGTTCACCAGGAACAACCTAGACATCCCAGATTAGCACTCTGCTCATCTGCTGGCGCTCTCCTTCATACCCCGAAGGCGATTCACACCGAAATTATGAGATATTACACCTCCATGTACATATCGGCCTCAACCACAGACTCATATGCCATTGACTCCTTTATAACCTCCACACCCTTACCTATCATATCTCCAGACCAGCAAACTGAACTGGATGATACTATTATCCCACTCGAGATCCACAAGTCCACACATGCCCTAGCCACCAGGAAGACCCCAGGTCCAGAATGTCTCCCGTCTGAATTCTATAAAACATATGTCCCACTTCTGACCATCGCCTCCAGGCATTATGACAAGGCCCTCCGGGCTGCCTGTCTGCCACCCTCGCTTCACAAGGCACTACTTATCTCCTTACCCAAGCAGATTGTAACCCTTCTGCCTTAGGCTCATCCCATCCGCTCACATTAGTCAATACAGACTACAAAATAATGGCCAAAATATTAGTGGACCGCCTGGCCCCTCTGGTACCTACACCCATACCCCCACCAAAACGGGTCTGTTCTGGCTCGGACCTCCTCAATAAACATGCGGAGACATGGAGAACGCCCCCCAGCATTGGCCAGCTGCAAGATGCTTAGTTCTAGATTTGGAAATTGATTCCCTGGAAAGGGATTTCCTATTTACAGTCTTGCCCAGTTATTAACAGGGCCTCAGATTTATTAACCTGGTGGAAACTACTCTGCAGCCAACCACTGGTAAGAGCAAAGACCAGATACTTGATTTGTGATCCAGTCACAATCCACAGGGGCACCAGACAAGGATGCCGGTTATCCCCTCTGCTTTTTGCTCTGGCCACTGAACCACTAGCCGTAGCACTTCACATATAAGGACAGGCCTGGTGAATACCATTTGGAGATGTGTTACATTCAGTATCCCTCTACGCTGACGACCTACTCCTATATCTGTGTGATGTCCATGTGATCGCCGCAGACATAGCTTCTATATTTCACAGGTTTGGGAAGATTTCCGGACTTAAAGTTAATTGGGCAAAATCATGCATTTACTTGTTTAGTTCCACTTGTCCAGACCCTACTTACTATTTTGGGGTGGAGACCTAACCTCGCAACCCATGACATTCTAGTATTTAGGTATCCACATTTACTGAGGCCACGTTGACCTATTTGATGGCAACTTCACCCGCACAGTGTTCTCAATACGGGCACAATCAGCATTTTAGAAAACTCTGCACTGGCTGTCACTGGGTGGGTGGCCCTTATTAAGATGGTCATGCTGCCCCACCTACTGTACTATTTCACCAACCTCCTCCTATACATTCCAAAATCCGTTTTCGGCACACTCGACAAGCTCAATAGGGACCTCCTTTGGCACAATATGAGATGTAAGGTGACACTTCACAAACTCCACTTATCGACCACTGGAGGAGGACTAGCAGTCCTCAACTTTGAACACTACTACTTGGCTCCTCAGCAGCAAAGGTGGCCAAGTAGCTGGTAGGGCTTTAATTATCAGATGCCACCATGACAACCCCAGCCTCGAACCAATTCCACATTTTACATTTGTTCCACCCTTGCACCAAACAGGGGACCCCATCCCCTGCACTGCTAGGCGTAGCACCGCAGTGTTTTAAACATAGTCTCCTAATTACCAAAGCTACCCATCCTTATACACCTGCCCTTCTACTCATGGGCACCCCTACGAGAGATCAAATCACTTCTGTGAGGGAACTTGCAGCCTAACATGAAATAGGCTTGCACACACTGTTGAATCTTTACAGTGATGGCTTCCTCATACAATTCGAAACCCTAAAAACAGATGAGGGGCTCCCACCAGTCTACTTCCGCCTTCACACCTCCATAACTGGGCCACTTGACTCATGTTGGGGTGACATGCAACAGGTACGTCCAATACACCTGACCGTCCAATACCTTCATGTAATGAGAACAGGTCATCACCTGACGCAGTGGTTTGCTGAGTTGCTGCGCACACACTGCAGTCCCGCTGACCCAGCTGTGTTGCAGTTGGAAAACAGACTTGGGCCGCCCTTGCATGGAGACAGAATGGAGAGCCATAGCAGAATACCCTTTCCTGCACGTTTTTGCCTTATTCTACATCACATACTCATTAGGGCCTACCTCACACCTGCAAAGATAAATCAGTACTATCACCGCACTGATGCTGCCTGCTCCCACTGCTCTCTTCTGGATGCTGGCCTGGTAAACAAGCTATGGGTCTGTCCCTCCCTTCATCAATACTGGCTAGGCAGGACCTCTCGTTTAGCTGACTGCACAAAGATACCTGTGCCCAATACTTGGGAAGTCTGTTTACTGGGCCTCACCCGCTGGGACAAGAAGCACAGTGCCACCACAGAGTTCATAGAGCTGAGATTGATCCTTGCCAAGTGTTTAATCACAGGTGGGCGGATATCGCCGACATCACCTGCAGTCTCCTCTTGGAAGCTTCCCATGCAGACCTGGGCCTAGGCAGAAGGCATTGCCTTGTGCAGGGAAGACATGTGGGCCCTATGTAAGTACCTGCTGGCAGCCAGCAGGGATGCTATCCAGACTGACTTTCAAGCAGCGTTAGCGCCAACTGACACGCCTTCCGAGGTGCTTGCATCGCCAGTGACTGTGGCGATACCCCTAGCCCCAGACCCGTTGCCTAGAATGCCTGATAGCCCCCCCCCCACCGAACGCATCCCCGCACACTATAGTAACTGCGGTTACATTTCTCATTTAAACTGTTTCTCTGCATTTGTGTACATTGTTCATTCCCTCTAGTCAAATAATGGCGCAGACCCTGTTTTTGATGTTCCCCCATTTGAAAAGAAACCCCCTTTAGTTCTTATATTGGCGTTACTGTTTTTTTTTCTATGTATAATGCTCATTGAGTCTTCGGCGTATAGCAATGCAGTCATTTATTGCTGCTACTGTATAACACATGCATCGCACATCGGTTGCAGATCAATGCAATATATGTATATAAAAATGCAACAAAAAAAATCAAACAAAAAAAGGCTAGTTAAGCTAGTTCTGCAGTGCATCATAAATTTTATGTGCATGATCCATGGTCATATCACCCATACATATCCAGATGCGGGTTTTTTATTTATGTTTTTTCTCACCACAAACAGTAGGTTTTCCTCGAGTGACTGTTGTCTTTGATCAATCAAGTCCCTCATTCCTATCAATTCCACAGACTGCTATGGCAAAGTGTGCTTTTCATGATTCAAAATAGTTTATGATTTTAGAAGGTTTTTATTTTTTATATTTAGAAGGGCCTGGCAGCTTCACCATCAGTGCAGTTTTTCAAAAATCGCAGCAACAACTAAGCATTGACAAAGCTAAAAGAGTGGTAGCCAACAACAGACCTATTATCTTTGCCAATGCTTGGTAAGCTGTTTCTGTCAATGGACAGCTCAATGGAAGAAAACAATCCACAAGTGAGTTAATGTCAGCTCGACAAACTGTTAAGTAGTTTAGAGGCAAAGCAGCCAAGCAAATACCGGATTACAAAAAAGATTCCTTAACTATACGAAATTTAAAAACGCATTCAAAAGCAGGCAGACCAAAAAACAGCTTTTTGTGGAAAATGCAGGCTCCAAAACACAGTGGTGTGTCAATGTACAATACAGCCATATCACTCAGATCCCAATGATAGAAAGATAAAGCCACCAATCACATCAGCGTCAATGATCACCTCGCTGGCCAGGTAAGTAAATCTCATCCATAGATCTTCTGCCATCACCATCATTGGGACAAGAAGCACCTCTGAGGAAAGATCTTGGGACTGGGACAGAACAAAAGAGACGAGGAAAAAACAGCAGAAGGAAAAAGGTCAGGTCTCTGTGCAGCCTCGGACTCCAAGACATTGTGTTACATCTCCAGCAGCAGTCTAACTTTGTGGTATACTAGATTTGGTAGAGAGTGAAGTTATGTGGGATCTGGAGGTGTGGTGATGTACAGTATGGTGTGATGTAGTTCTGGATTGTGTGATGTGATAAGGAATGATGTGGCAAGGGATTGGGTACGGTATAATGCTGAATGTGGCAGTCGTATGAGATGTGGTATGCTTTTTTGATATGGCAGTTGATGGTGCTGTACAGCGATCTACCTTGACCATAATGGGATGTGATCAGCTATGACCTAATAGAGTGTGGTAGGATAGGAAGTTTTCTGGAATGGAAATGCACGTCATGAAGGTATGGCATGATGTGATATAACAAAGTAGGGCGTGGTGTAGTATGTGTGATCTCATATGGTGCAGTGTGATATGACAAGGAATGATCTTGCATGTTGTGTACAGTGCTTTGTAGTTGTTTAGTGGTGTGTTGAAATGTGAAATGGTTTGCAGTTATATAGAGTGGCTTGTCATATTGGAAATTTGGAAAATATACAAAGAACACACAGATTGTGGCACCTCCGTGTTTATTGTTGAAAGGAAACATTCTGTCTGAATACTCAGAATGTTTGTGCTTGTACACAAAGTAAGTAGACAATTTGGTGCTGGTGGGGAGGTCACTGGTAGAGATGCACAACAATATGCACACATTCGAGCTCAATATTCAGAATATGTGCTTGTATACACAAGCACGCACACACACATACACACACACACCTGCGTATACACACACATACACAACGCAAAGGAGAAGATTTGAACAGCGAGTTAAACAGCGTGAATATGTACAATGTAACATGTTTATACATGGTTATGCGTGTAATGCAAATTAAATGTAATGTACTATAATTGAATTGTCCGATTCATCAATTATCACTTCCAGCACTGATTTATATAATCATTTTCTGGGTTAGACCTAAAATGCCCCCCATTACGAAGTCTGTGCTGTATTTATAGAACCACACATACCCTCTCTCCATTTTGAACAGTAAAAGGATTCCAGTCCAATTTCTTCAACACAGACAGATCCACCCAATTACCCCGGATTGTTGAAGGCTACAAGACAGGTTTTGGAAGTGTTACAATAATCCTGTGTTTTGACTAAATGCTGCGGCAATGATGTTAAACCACCTACCTGGGGCAGTAGGAGCTCGGCTCTAATCCGACCTGCCGCCAGCCTGAGCGGTGGCCTGACTTCAGGGCACCTCGCCCACCAGATGCAGTCCGCTTTCTCAAGCGGTAAGGGTTTGTTTGTCTTAGGGACTCAACATATCACAGTGGTTGCCATTTCTACGTCTCGGTGTTCGAGTAAGATACCTCTCCCCGCACATTGGTGTATTTTCCAAACCAGCCCGTACAGCAGCAGTTTGTATTAAGTGGTGCACAACTTATTCACCAGTGTGCGATATTTTGAAAGTGATTTGGTCACCTTGCCTCAACTTTTTACGTGAGGCTTGCAAAGTATGTAACATACTTGAACCGGTTTAACTGGATTCGAGGACAACGGAGAACCTTTTCACAAGCCCCAAGAAACAAATACATTTTTGGTAACATCCATTACACTGTGAAAAAGCAGAGGTTTCTAAAAAAAAGAAAAAATGATGAGACACGAACAGAGGAAAATTTTTAACTGCACATTCTCAGGGCCCTTTAAACCAGAGTCAGAGGCTGAAGATTTTAACAGCAGGGAAACACAGAAAAACCCTTTACCACATGTTCTTGTAAACTGGTGGATAACGAACGTGAAGGTTTTACTTGGTAAATAAACACCTACTATTATTTATATTTTTATCTTCCTAATTTTGATTTCATAGGCGGAAAGTAGGAGGTAACTGAAGCATTGCAATGCTACATGCCCATTCGTTGCAATGGACTGAGTGCCTCAGCAATAGGAAATCAACAACCAAGAACCATATAGGTTGTCATATTTACTTGTTTTAGTTCATAAATCACTAGTGTCCACCGCCACCATTAAATATCCCTTGGCCCTACGACTAACCAGGGTCCTATGCTTTATTTATTTTTGCGGTTATTGGGGTATTTTATGTAGTGTTGAGTGTCATTTGAGAGGTACTTCGGAGTGCTGTACAGTTCACAATATAAAATCAATATTTTGGATGGCTAAAGTCCAACCGAAGATGGGGTATGACCTCTATCTGATATTCCTCGCTCATTTCCCAAAGCGTGTAATTTAGAATTGATTGGATTATATGACAGAATATCGATGCTTTAATATTGTGCTACGGTAATATTGCAGCATAAATATAGATGACCAAAATATTGGGAAGGTTACTATATATTTGCGTACATACAGATTTACTATTAACGCCACATACTGTAGAGATAAACATGGAGAGCAGGTGGCGTAAAAGCCATAGTGGCCTACTTTGGACCTGGGGAACCAGATCGAGTCTCTGCATTGGCTCAACATCCTGTGATTCTGGGCAAATCACTTAATTTCCCCGTGCCTACCAAATAATTAATGTGTCCTTGTGTAATGCAACTGGTGCTCATTTAAAGCACCACAATACCTTTGGGTCGAGTTCACGATATATGATAAAACTGCCGCCCGTAGTCGCTGAACTGCTGTCCTATTCTGTGGAGTCTGAAAGCGTTACTTTGCTGACCTGCAACCGGACCAAGTGGGCACCTTGCAATCCCTGGATTAATTGAGCTGATGCTGCGGGGGAGTGCGGGTCTGCGAGAGCCAGAGGGCATTGCGCTGCAACAACCAGGCGCACCTGGTCTCTCTTCCCGCCACTCCTCCCCTACGTCCCTATTTAAGTGACGCCCTTAACGCTACCGCGGGATGCGCGCGGGAAGAGCCGGGCGAAGCCCGGGCAAAGGGCGGGCCCTCTGAGGCCCTCAGAGACCGAGTGAGGCCTGGCAGGGCCTACCCTCTTTCATCAACTGATTCCCATATTTATCTGGTTCTCCAATAGCTCACAGTCCGGGCCAACTGCAGTCTGAGAAGGCTGGGTGTAGTTTTAATGGCCCTCTTGACAACTACTTCACAAAGGCTCCCACTGATCAAGATAAGGAGAAAACCTTGGCCGATCCCAGGGCAGAGCGCCGTCGCTCTGTCGAAAGTATAAAGAATAAGGTTTCTGCCGTTTCTCCGCCCAATGCCCTTTCGCTTACTCCTGGATGTACTTCCTCCAATGAAGATCCCTTATGTTTGGAAAGCTTTCCACTCTTGTTACGAGACTGCACTCCTACACCTTTGGGCCATATAGACCAGTCCGTAAATCATATCCCTTCCTCTAGCTCGATATTGCCTGTTGTTGACTTGACTATTCGGCCCAGCCTAAACATGCTCTAAATAAATTGAAAAAAACCTGTGCAGGCTAAGAGTCATGGCCCACCGCCTGCAAAAAGAAGACGGAAGGGGGGGCTCAGCAAAAGCCAAAGATCAGTCATTCGGATTTTGGAAAACCTAAATCCATCACCAGAACTGCTCTGAACCCTGTTGTTGCTCAACCTAACTTGCCAACTCTGGCTCCCCTGCCATCTTTGGCACTAGCTGTACAACCTGTGAATACTAACGCCCAAATTGACACTCGGGATGATTCATCCCAAATGGATGTTTCCACTGTCGCCTCATTGGATAACATGGAACACCTAATTAGGTCTTTCATTTTACCCATTATAGAGACTGAGGAGGGTGGAGAAAAAGCTTGAAGTGATTGAGGCTGCATTTATTAATCACCAGGGTCCATCTAAGGCAGTGGTGAGTGGAGCTCCAGTACCTCCAGCCGCGGTGCCTACGTGCACTCTCGGCGTCTCAAAAGGTACTCATCAATCAATCAAACCAACTAATTCCAAGCATCAAAAGGTTCCCTCCCCTAAACAGAATATTAGCTCAGTCCCTATACCAGTAAGTGTAGCTGCGACTGGATCTGGAAAATCTTCTGTGGGGATTCCACAACAGACTACAAGGGGTCCCATCAGACATACCAGGCCATCGATTCGAAGAATCCCCCAAGCAGAATTGCCCCCCGAAGCCGCCCCGTATGTGGTTGTTTTGACGGGGGTTCCTAGCTTGCCAATAAATAAGAGGGAGGGGGTTTTCCAGCTCAAAAATAAAATCATGCACTGGTTAGCCCAATTTAGACCCTTAACACAACATCGATGGCGATATTGTGCATGTTAGACGACTCCCCTTGGTTGGGTAGTAGGGTTAAGGATATTGATGGAGGTTTAGTTGTCATAAATTTTAGAGACCCTCAAGCAGTCACCTATATATTAAATTGGCCCCAGGGTGGAGGCAGTAACTCTATTGTTCCGCGCCCTTTGACCTATTTTCACCCTAGATCCTTGGTGTTTCCTCCTAACCACACTGGTGCTCGATATCCAACCAGATTGCTCCACTAATGTCCTTCAACACTGGGTTTCCGCCAGAACCTCTACATTATCATCATGCTGCTGATCCATTTGGGTGGAATACGATACCTCCCAGGTCTTTTAGAAATCCTAATAGGAGGATGGAACATCTGAGACCTTTTACACCCCTGGAGACAGCAAACAGGTTTGATGTTTTCTCTGGTCTGGATAACTGTGATTGAAGATCACAGAATGACCACTGTATGGTTGGTCACACTAATGAAATACAAATAGAGAAAACTGGTGGTGACTGTAAACCGAATGAAAAAACACAACAATTAGTGTTGGAGAGCATAGGACCAGTCACACCAATTACCCTAGAATCTTTTACATATAGGGATGAGTGTGAATCAACATCGAAGTTTATTCCTGTTGTAGAACAAGTGGTTCAAGATCTGATGTCATCTAGGTCCAACCAAGGGAGAGCTGATACTGATGTAGGAGGTGTCTTGAACACAAGGCCAGTGGCCGTTGCCCCTGTCCCCCCAATAGCAAGCCCTATATTAGGGGCTGGTAATAGTGTGGCCTTGAAAATGGGGGCAACACTAGTAGGGGACAGATCAACCACGCAACACAAAATTACCTTGATAAAACTGCAACAAGAAAAAGGGAAAAGGTACATATTTGTGGAGTGAAGTATAAGTATAGTAAATCCATTTGAATCCATAAATACTTACCATGTCGCCATCAATTTTTCTGCTACAATATTATGGTAAGACGATATGAAAGACTCAGCATTCTCGTACCATTGCATCAACTGTTACTTAAGCTGAAGTTTTTACCTTAAAGTCACCTTGAACATTTCAGTTTTCGAGAACTTTCTGAAACAGGTGATTAAGTACTGCTCTAAGAGTGGTAAGCACATAGTTCCAAAGTTTGGGGCCCTCGACTCTCTGGGGCTTAACCCCTTTTTTCTGTCATCTTGAGTCACGATTTTAGGGAAGATGCATATTGGTCTATCATGACCTCCTGGCAGGGATATAGTGTGGAGCACGATATTGAAAATATTAAATGTCTTTGTTCACATAAGCCTTGTGAATGGCACAGAAGAGCTTGATTGTATCCATGCCTCTATCTTGAGATAGAGGAGTGTTTTAGATGCGGTTTGCTCTGGTCGCATTTTCAAAGATTGATATCATTTGGCTAACCTCGTTTTGAATTCTTTGAATTTTGCCACTGGGTATAATCTAAATCTGAGCAGCTTTATTCGATTTGTACTTTGCTGTAGGGACCCTTCTTCCTGAGAAATTAAAGTTGGTATTTCACTACTGCAGTGACTGTAGCGAGAACAACAGATCTGTATCACAAATGATCCACAAGTTTCTTTTCTAGGTCGAGCATTCAAGACCTCTTGTATATACTTTAATATATACCTATATACTTTAGTATATACTTATATGTGTATGTACTTTGTGGGCTCTGGAGATCAGCCCTAGGACTTTCTGCTTCCGCATAGGGACTTTTTTTCTGTTCAATTTCCTCTATTAAACTGTCTAGATAGAAAACGACTAACAGAGGTCAGTAAAATACCAGAATCAACCTTAGCATTGTCTAGATTCCAGTCCATAGAAATTGTCTTCCATGAACACCCGTAGACAATATTTTTTTTTTCAAATCTTGTATTTTCAGTGATATGACCACCGAAGGCCCTGATTTTATATTATTAACAGCGCTTTGGCCTGACCATTTTCCACTGAAATACAAGATTTCTCTCGTGGTGTGTCATGCAGTTTGGTGCTTAAATTCCCTCCATGTTAAAGAACAGTAGAGGTTTCAGCACTAACTAATGTGCTGCATAGCTAAACAAATATAAGGTCCCAAAGGTGAGACCGATTGTATGGCAAATGCTTGTTCTTGTACAGTGTCTGAGGGACTGTCATGAAAAAAGAAACTTTTCAGAATCAGTACCTCCTAGTACTAGGCCATTGTTTTTGTTACAGTCAGACAGACTCGTTTTCCTTCATCCAATGGAACATGCTGTTGAGACATTTGATGATGTTTGTCTGGTTTCCAAGTTTGGGTATTGTCTGTTTACATCTGAACTGGGCTTGGTAGAACTGAAGTGACTGGGCACGACTCTGCCCTGTTCAGGCACAGATAGCTCTCACTGATGCGCAAGGTATGTGCTTCAGGCGGTCAGTGTACTGGTATTGGAGGTTGCCCTGCCTAATGTGCAGTTGTGGGTCATAAGCTAGGACCCTAGGCACATTCGGACATGAATGTGACATCGAGCAGTTTACCTGACCAATGGTCTCAGGCAGATGTTGAAGAGAAGGGGTGACAATGAAGTACCTTGTGGACCCCATATGAGACTGGTTCCGCTCCTTATGAGGATGTGCCCATTTTGATTTTAACTACAAAATGTTAGGTATAGCTCCAAAATAACATTTATTTGCTTTATTATGTTTATATCCATTTAGGCTAAGGGAGGTTTGTTTTATGGATAGAATGACTGTCATATAGTGTATGGAGTCAACGCGTAGGTTCTAGTGCAGCTCTGGATAAAGCCAAAATGCAGCTGGAATAAATAAATTGAGGCTCTCAGGATATCAGCAGCGGATGAAAATATTAAGCAGAATTGGAGGCCAAATGGCGATCTGTACGGATGATGGCTCATGGGGAAGTAGGTTTCTCCAACTGAACTCTATCTAACACAGATTGAAGTCAATGCTGCCTCAATGATAACAACACTCTGCCAGCTCCCTAAAAGTGACACATCAAGCACTGACTGACACACCGTTCAACTGGCCAACTACACCCATGATGCTGTACTGACATGGTTAATTGGGCACTGGGCATTCTTTCACTGGTTGCTTTATGATGGTCAGTAATTGAAGTAATTAACCCTTCAACTACTATATTAAACGAATTAGAGGGTATCCCCTACATCCTGCTCAGTACTTAATTTGAGCAGGTGGTTTCGGGTGCTTGGCACCAGCACTTAATTGTCAACTTCGGTGATTGTAACAGTCTGCCACAAGGTGGCGCTGTCTGACTGATTTAGAGAGGAGTAGAACAACAGTTTTAATTGTTAATTCAATACACATTAGAAATGATTATTACCTACTGCCTAAGCCATTCTTATAGCTTGGGAGCTTGAAATAGTCACAATCGTCATTTTTGTAGTTGTGTGATGGTTAATAGTTGTGTTTTTACTATCATTGGCAGCATGGCATGGGCAATGTGAGGTGCAAGCTACAGTGGCCTCCTGACGAGAGCCCTGGTACTTATTTTTTCACAAATTAAGCACTCATCCTGCTAGGCAGTACTGCGAGAAAAAAAAGACAGGTCATATTAATAAATTCTGTTAGCCTATGAAATTTGCTGCATGGTCTACTTGGTTGGTTTGAACCAGGCAAGCACAAGTCTGAGATCTAGCCAATGAAATGTATCGCTTGTGCCTAAAGTTGCATATTCCCAAATTAAAGGTGGAGTAGAAACACAACATGAAGAGATCTGGCACAAATAGACTTTAAAGTGGTAGCAGCAGGAGCAGAATGCATTCATGAAACCAGAAAGTAATGACACAATAAGAAAAAGCTTACATGCGAGTGATTTAAATTATATAAAAATAAGAGACTGGTTTCCAGGACTGCGCATACCCTGTTTTAAATGCATGCAGTCTTTTTCATACGCACAGTGGCTCCTCAGCAATGGCCCCTATGATATTTTACTATTTGTTCTATTTTTCAGCTGCTGGCTCTGAGCCAGTGTGTGCAGGGAAAGGAGGGGCCGGGCCAAGGGAGGGAGGAGGAGAAGGAGGAGTAGATCTGCACTTTTAAGTGCACATGTCAGTTTGGCCCGCTGTTTCAGGCTGGCCAAACTGACCTGCGCAGTTAGGTTTCCCCAACCCGGCTGTATTACACAGCCGGGTTGGAGAAACAGCCCAGAATCCGTGTGCCTGAGCGAGTGTTGATCTAGCCCGCTCAGGCTAATCCCTACTCTACTCTCATTCTTGAGAGCAGTGCTTCGATTGGACCGGGAGTCTAATGTTGTCCAAGGGAATACTGGGACCAGGAATAGAGGAGCGCAAGGCTGCTGGTAGAACCAGGTAAGTCTTGTGTCATTATCAGGCCCGGACTGGCCGTTGCGAGCACCGGGCAATCCCCCGGTGCGCCGCAAGGGTGGGGGCCGGTTTTGGTCCCAGGGGGCCGTTTTTGTTACAGGTCCGCAAAAGCGGCCCTGTAACAAAATCTGACGAAAACCAGCCCGACAAAGAGCTCGGTCCCACCCCCAGGGGCCCGGCTGAGGACTTTGCCAGGGCCGGTTTTGGTTCTCAGTCCGGCCCTGGTCATTATTATTACCCCCTCCCATCATGCTCTCCCCAGTGCGCTTCCCACCGGGCCCTTCTCCCCCCTCGCATATTCCACACGACCCTCCAGTCTTTATCTCTGTCGGCCGCTACTGCATATGTTCTTTAAGACATTCATGGGAAACCAGGCCAGAAATATATTTGCAAGCCTCCTTCACACAGATTCCTATACAGCAACCAGCCGATTGTTGCACATATACTTTGCAGAGAAAAAGCAAAACTGGCGAAGCAGGCGGCAGGGAGCAGGAGAGTAGAGGGTCGCTGCGCGTACTCAAACAAGGATGGCAAAATACAGTTTGAAAACATAAATCATGGCAACCCATGCGCTTGGCATCTTTGGCTGCCAACAGCATGAAAAACAGAACAGAAGGTGCTGTACCAGAATGTATTAAACGGGAGCTTAGAAAACAATGCAGGCCCGAGTATCTCCTTGGCACACACTCACTTGGAGGCAATGATCTCTGGATTGTAACATATCATTGAGCAGTGTAGGGTGTGTGGGTGTGCATTATGTGCACTTGTCATTAAAAAAAGAATATTCTGAAGAAAAATTAGCAGTTGTGCCTTCAAAATGATGTACTTCTGCGGCCCAGAATTTCTGGCTGTTTGTTCCCTTCCCCAAGCACGCAGGAACCAGTCATACAGATCACTTCCACAAGGGGCGGAACACGCCAGAGTGGCGTAGGCAACCACTCGCGCGCGGGTGGGCGTAGTGCGCGTGCGCAGCGCCTCAAAGAGGTGCCCTTTGTTCCCCGAGCATGGCCACCGCTCCCATGCCCCCCACATGACTAATGCCACGCTGCGGTGTCTGAACCTCTCGGGCATGGCGCACAAGGAGAGCACAACTCGGGCCCTGGGCAACAGTGATGAATTTATCCTAAAACAACAAATCAATTCTTTGCCCATTAATGTCCTAAATAACAGCGTAGGAGCAGTGTCCTGTTGTAATAAACAGCCATGTGTTCAATTACTGTCTGCGCTCCGGCTCCCGCGCTCTCCAGTAATTACACCGCGCACTGCATTCTACATTGACATTATATTAATGCGCGGGGCGGACGGATCTTAAATGCGAATTAAATTAAGGCTAAACATTTCAGAGTGCACTGCAAGAAACAGGACTGCTAACAGCATATTATTTAGCAGGAAGCGGGGAAGTGTTTGCACACAGGCGTCCGTCCTCCTGCTCTGCTACTCGCCCAAGTCGAAGCCATTTGTGTTCATCCGCCGACAGGCAAGTTAAAACAAATAGCCCGGCCCTGTTGACTTCCCATATCTGGTCTGCGGAATGCACATTTCAGTTAAGGCCTGTGTGCTCGACAACAGCCTTTCGTAAATGAAAGACAGGGGAAAAAAATGCAAGAACTGCCAGGTGACTACAAAGCAAAACACTCCGTTTCTGGAGACAAAAGGGTAGGATCGACGCTCAAGAAAAGGCTTCTCACCCTGGCATATCTGTCAAACAATTTCTATTGTCCAGGAATAGCATACAGCAAACACTCAGACAAAGGCTCCGATGAAAGGCGTGTTTACTTGTGCAAGGGCCCCTTTTATCCGTTTCATATACTCCCTGCGCACCGTTTGCATTGTGTTATTAGATAACCAATAGCAACAAAGGTGGGTGAGTGCTGGGGCTTAGCGGAGGCTATTGTGCGCCTGAGAGATACCTGACCGCGTTGCCACCACCATCCAAATTTAGGTTCCAGAGAACAGTTTGACCTCGGTCTAGGCTGTGGTTCAAATCACCAGATTCTGGCAGAGGAACAATAGAGGCCACTCAACAGAAGAGGCGTGTGCAGGCGGGAAACTCATGAGCTGAACCTGCGCTTCTTTAAGTGCAAGATCCTTCAACACCTTAGTGGGCACGTGATATACCAAAACTGAGATGCTGCTTACAGGGCAGAATTTGCATAAATTGCACTGCCTAATGCCAGGGTTGCCCAAAGCCACTGCTGTCTTTCTTTTAGTAGCCTAGTCTTATGTGTGGAGAGTCTCACTGGCACTTTATTATCCCACCATATCCCTCCCTATAGCCTTTCTCGGTCATCCTCTGAGTCAAAGTCAGATGATAAAACAAGCATTTGCAATGCAATAGGTCTCGCATTTACAAGAGTTTGAGCTATTGGCATTGTAAATGACAATGCCTTTTATTTATGTGTTGTTTTTAAAACAGATATATGAAAGGCATTGTCATTTACAATGGCAATAGCTTAAATTCTTGCAAATGCGAGACCTATTGCATTGCAAATGCGTTTCGCGCCCGTGCTATAATTTTTTTTAAAAAAGCGTTAGGAGAGAGCGGGTCCTGCCGACCAGAGCTATTTGAAGTGGTGCTCGGAGGCTGTAATTGAAGCCTACTGAGTAACAACACACGTAACAAGGAGTGTCGCTATTGAGGTTACAACATGAGTCAAGCTGGTACTAAGGAGGGACTACCAAGCCTATTGACCGATGAAAAGCCACAGTTTACAGTGGACAATGGCACAAACCAATGAAAATTATGAGCGGAGAGTGGACGGGGCTTCAAGTCCCTACCTGAATACAGCATGCCGAGCAGAGCAGCGTACGCAGGCTTGACCTAAAAAGGAGTGCTAGTACCAGACCTGCCAACCTCCAAACAAAACTTATTGTGTGAGAGGTTAACGTGGAGAGGACGGGGCCTTTAGCCCATTACTTCCATAGCAGTAAAAGTGCTTCTGAGGGGCGTGGCCAGTGAGAACAAGGGGGCTGGGCCTCAAGCAAGTCGCAGCCCATGAGCACACCTAAAAAACACAAAGGGAGACTTCAAAGGCTGCCGCAGATATCCTAGGGACTTGCAAAGCCCCAATGGACATCAGCTGCGCTCAGCCTTCCTCGCAATGGGAGTTGGATACACTCTCCGTAGGGGTTTCCCACTCACATTGCTTGCCACCATGTGATATCGGCTCTTCCACGGATAACCATGTGAATGGAACTGATATCATGAGGCATGTGTGAGTTATCAGGTCTGCGGTACCCAGAAGTGAGTGCCTTTGACCAACGGTAGAAATGAATCACTGAAGTTTCAACTGAATTTCACCTTTTTGCAAATGCTTACTAAAGCACACCTTTACCAAATGATGTACCCAGCTGAACTTCATTTTACATGAGTCACAGAGCTCCATGGCTGGGCGTGTCAGTTGCAGCCTGCTATTTGCAAAGAATGAGGAAATATCAGTTGAAAATATAACATTTAATAATGCTTGTCATGCTTCCTTTGATTGCTTATACTTTCACCTCGTAGGAGCTTCTATTTAGAAAATCCCAGAGCAATTGCCATTCATGAAATGCCCTAGTAGTATCATTATTCTTGAACTAGGAACATCCTGCCCTTAATGGTTTGTGAACAAAATGGATGATGCCTGGCCTCTTTGCAAGGGGATTAAAACTTGCTGCCATCAACAGTTAGGCAGTTCTTTGGTGCCAAAGATGGCACTGCCGCAAGAGCTACTGGATGAGCTTCTGAGAAAATGCAAGGCACAACAAATTCAGTGCTGAGAGCCAAGAGAGGGCAAAAACCCCTGCTTGCAACATTCCATCTGGATCAAGAATTCTTATTTCATCGCTCAGTGTGAGGAAGCGGGATCCATGCGGCTATCCAGACCAGAAAACTCTTTGTTCATGGCGGGATCCCAACGGTACCAACTATACATAATATCCATTTAAATGTGATTATTGGTGTTAAAGATGACACCCTGCTCAAGTGATATACCAATACAACTGTTTTTGCCTCACTTGATTCAACCTAAACATTTGAAGAGCCATTTATCAACCAAATAGGAAAAAATCTGCCACAGAATCAAATAAAACAAGTTGGAGTGGCAGTGCTAAACTGGCTGTAAATTTATACACCTGTATTCCTAGAAACTTTCAATACAAATAGCCTCATGATGATTGCTGTAGTCATTGAGATATATGCTTCAGTAAGTCAGAAGGAAGGTGCTAATAAAAATGCAAAAAACAACCAGTCAGCAGAGTTTAACAATTAGAGGCATCTAAAAAACAAAGTATGACTCACACCATCAACATTACAGAGAAAAACATTATGTTCTAGATCCCAAAAGGATAGGATGTGGGACACGTGGATTCTTCTAAAGTATGTATTTATGAGACAGCTGTCCTCTAGGGGACATTCCCTCTCTAGCAATACAGCTACCATACATTCTCACTCATGAACACTTAAGAAAGAGTTTCTGAAACACCAACAGTAAACCAAATTGGATTGGAGCAGTACGTATTTGTATGGACCGGGAAAAGAAGACTATGTTGCTGTGTGTCATATCTTCACAATAGGTATTTATTTTAATACATTTTATTTATTTGTAGTGTTCACGAACCTGACCCAAAGGGCAGTAGAGTGCTTAAAAAACAGGAATCAAACAACAAAAACTACCTGGATAAAGAAAATATAGTTTAGCAGTACTATTCTTGGACTTGTCGGCGATACAAAGTCCCTTAAAACTAGTTACTGATGGAATACACGTTGAAAGCACAGACTTTAGGATCCGGTTTCAAAAGGTGATATTGTCTTAAAGGCATCCACAGGTAAGAGAGACAGGATTCTTTTGAATAGTCTTATTTTGGTTATGTGCGAGTTACTGTTTGCATGCAAAATCAAGTTCTTCTCCCGGGAAAAAGACCAAAGATTTAACATTTTTGACAACTGTGGGTTTCCACTGCTTGATCTATGTCAAAACACCAATATGCAAATGGAAGAGCCATGCTGAGAAAAAAGTCTTCAAGCTGCAACACCATGAGTCATCCAGTTGTACCTTAAGTTCACGCATCTTCAACACTTTGGCCGAAATGGGGAGCAGTAAAAAGGCATACAGAATACCTTGAGGTCCACCATCTTTCTCAATAATGTGTAGCTACAGAGTGTGCATTTAACATTTGCTTTTGACTTTTTTCAACAGGCGAGCAGAAACACATGATGTTAGAAACAGCATCTTTCCTCCATCGCTTTTGCTTTCTGACTTATGGATCACAAGATGCTATGATTCATCAGCCCTTGTCACAACTACAGCTGCCCTACAACATGGAAGCCAGTGCACCCAACACATACCTCCTAATATAAAAAACATGTGTATAAAACATATGTACTGCTCTTCCTTAAGCTTTCAGAAAAGGAAGGAATGAGTTAAATGTCACAACCGTATCTCGCAGCTTATGAAAGCGAAGTTACATTGTTCTCACATACAGTGAATAAGGTCATTCAATCATTGCGGATCTGAATGGCTAGACAATTCTGAGGCAAACCAATGACTCTTAGTGAAAGGAAGAAACATACTTTATGCTATAGAAAAACAACGAGCAGCATATAGAAGGCTAATGTTCTCCTTCACCAGCAGTGAATGAGGAACTTAAGTGTGGCGGTACCATGTGGAATAATGTAGGCGGGCATGCCTGGAATAATGAGATCATTAGAGGTCTCACTTTTGACTTCCTCAGAAATATGCATAGAATTCTTCATTCCTGCTGCTAGAGGCAGTGGATTCAAGAATGTATATAGGTTATGATAGCAAAGAATAAATGATTTATGATAAGAATTAATTAGAAAAGAATACGTATGTATGAAAATTGTGTGTACCTGTCCATTGAGGAAAAGAACCAGTTGTATATACAAATACAGACCAAAACAGAAATTCCATAAAAGAACTTCATCTCTGCCCTTAAAGGGACAATATTACATAGAGGAGGGCATGAAAGAGAATAACATTAGTAAAGTGTAAGTACAGCTTTAAGTTTTGATCAGTGGGAGCTAGTTAACTTTGAAAGTGGAGAGGTGTAAACGCCTGCCTCACACTGGACTGAGCCAGTGAGCGTAGCAAGCAAGCTTCGCATCTTTTGAGGGGGCTCAGGGAGTTCTCCTCCTAAAACATTTTGAAGAATATCCCAATTGGTGTGGTTTCCAGGGCCATATTTACATAAATTGCCTAAACATCCTGAAGTTCCAAAAAGGTTCTAATGGAACAGTCCAATATTTTCACACTGTATTTGACTAGCCTTATTCTCGTGAGAGGTGATGGGGTTTAGCCCACTTCGTCCAAGGAAAATTCAGATAGCCATAGCAAAATAGCGGAAGTTTCACAACTTAACTAATACATTGTTAAAGGGTGATATGCATTACACGCAGTTAAATAAATCTGGCTATGCAATATCACATGGCCTGAACGGTTTCAAAATGTATACAACATTTGCTTCAATTTATTTTTGCATTCTGTCTTTTTTTAGCACTTAGAAATTGTATGTCGTGATTAATACTCTACCTATCGGAAACAGGGCGGAAATCAAACATACAAATCTCAAACCGAAGATTTAGCTACATCCTTCAGTTTCACCCAGCACGGCTGCTGCTCAATTACACAGATCTTACAGAATCATACAGCAGAGAGGTAAGAACGGTCTAACATGCTCAGACTTCAGACAGCGGAAGTGATCATGCTTATGTCAATGATAATGTCACAGAAAAATGTATCAACATAGATGATGAACTACCCTTCAAATTTCTGAACGGCTGCAAGTGACCCCTGGTAGCAATATCAATAAGCTGTTTAAACCTAGCACGAATTATGAATGATTGTATATTTGTAATTTCTATGAAATAAAACAACATTTTAGTCTACAAATTATAGATTTCAATCTTTAGTAAAGACTTGTTTGGTCCCAAACACCAACTTGTTGTTTTCAAAGCGCTCTCATGAACTGCAGTCACACCTGGACGATGCCTTTTATGCCCTTTTGACATCATCATCAAATCGGAGGCATGTCCATTATATGGCAAGGAGGTTCACCACTGTCATACCAAGTTGTGCCAGGAACAGCTTGAATGTTGTCAAGGATACTCACTATAGTGAGGTAGAGTACAATATTTTACTATGTAGAGCCAGAATGCCCACTATATGTCACTGACGTGTAACTCTTATGCCACGGATAGCCATAACGTTTTTTTAAAATAGCCAAAATCTATCAAGGATGGGCAACTATTATTCCAGGCATGGCCGGAGTGTTGCCAGCCATGCCCATTATGGGCATTCTTATGAGTTTAGGTCTTATTTAATGTACCTGAAAAACAACAATACCATAGGGTATTTTATTTATCAGGTGTAATAAATGGTTGCTCGACACAACAACGCATTCATTTTCCATGCATTCCTTGACAACAACTTGCCTTAGAGGGGTGCTGGACTTTGGAATAGTACAATTTACTATTTCAACTCCAGTCACCGTAACAGTAGGGAAAGCGTTGGACTTTAAAGCCCATTGCCGCTTGACCTAATGCATGTTGTTGTAATGACTTGCGTTTTAAGTGTAATGTGTGGTTCAGACGTATTTGTTATTCCGTTTGCATTGCAAAGGCAACATGTTGTTCAGCAGTCATTGTATTTACAGTTTCCCAAAATAAACAACACCTATTCTGAATCTGTGTGGAATAACATGCAGATTTTAATGTTTAAAGCTTGAAAATGTGCATGATACAGTAAACTTGTATGCTTTTTCCCTATACATTTTGGCAGATTTGACCAGCAAAAATGTAACAAAATTGGAGTTATTTAACGCATCTGAAAATGATTGGATGCATTAAATACCTTCAAACTCATAATTCCAACCCATGTGTATACCGGGGTTTACGCATTGGTCGGCATTAACCAACTTGCTAGTAATTGGACCTTCTAAATCTTGTATGGGCACCAATAGGTCGAGGAGAATGGCACACTCCTATCCTTTCATGCGCTAAATATTCTCACAAACGTGCATGCATAACCTACATCCCAGCAGGGGCGGCTCTAGGTTCATGGTGGCCCTGGGCAGGGAGCGTAGGTAGGGGGCCCGCAAGAGGGGGTCTGGGCAGGGCGGAGCGCGGAGGCCAGTGAAGAGGGGGCGTCGGGGTGTTTGGAAGTGGAACAGAGCCAGAGGCCACCAAATCCCTGCCAGGGGCCGCCACCCAAATATGTACCTATCCTCAGAGGATTATTATATTAAGGATATATATTGATGTGGTGGCCCCTGGGGTTTGGTGGCCCTGTGCAGGTGCACAGCTTGCACATGCCTAAGGCCGGCCCTGATCCCAGGGTCTACTGGTACTGCAGGAAGTTCTTGCACAGCTCCATCAAAGCCCCAGGGAACAGTGGTAACAGCCTGGCAGCAAATATAGGTGGAACCTTTCATGACTAGCAGCTCCCAATGTCCTCTCAAAGCCCCTGCCTCCTGCTTTAATCTGTAGCGAAGGTAGGTCTTTGATCAGTGAGGTCAAGTGCTTGCACAATACCTCAATCAAAATAACAGATTTTTTTTAACAAACACAGTTCCTGTCAAATGAGGGATATAACTTAGTCACCCTCCTTTTGGCTGCAGTGCAGCACATGTTTAAGTGGCTCATTAGCTAAGCTAATGGCCTGAATTCATGCTGTCACCTTAGCAAGTATCTCTCTTAAATTGTCACTGAAAAGTGGTGTGGGTAAGCCCACCATGACCTACTATGCAAAACACACTAGATTGTATACTAATTCAAAGTCCTGTAAAAAAAAACTGAAAAACAAGAAGACCAACAATCTAAGGAAGACATTTTAATATTTTAAGGATAACAAGTATAGTGGAATATAGGTATTTCCACATTTAAAACATTTATCGTGATTTTGAAAACACCCGCTCGATATTCTTACCATTTTAATAACACCTCTATCCTTCCTGCACATAATATGGTCTGTACCGTGACCAGGGTCCTGGGCCCCAAAAATTGGTCCGGGCGCTAAAATAAAAGTGGCCCTGATTAGTGAACTAAACAGCAAAAAATGTGGCCCACATTTGCAAATAAGGCCAGTTTTCAACTTGCAATCACACACTGTATGGGCATTTGCAAGGTGTGGGTGATTGCAATCAATGTTTGTGGTAATATCGGGGAAATCAAACGAGAAAAAAAGGCCCAACTGGTCATAAAACAGGCCTACAAACTGTTAAAAAACGACCCACACAGTGATCTGTCAGATCAGCCCATTGCGCACTGCCTGATTGTCCATTAGGCCAGTACAACCCTGACCAGGACATGGTGAAAAGCTGAAAAGAAACAGCTTTTCGTAGCAAGATTACAACATGTTGGGTCCAAATTTTCAATTTGAAGTATTGCATTGTATTTACTACTTTACTGAAAGGTTTGAAATGCATTCATAACGATATTTTATACATTTCTGCAACATCTTCAGGTTGCTGTCTTCCATTTGTTTGAATCTGTAAAATAACAAAATTCTAATAGCAGAAGGGGGCAGCTTTATCTAATGGTCCAATGCAAAAGTTATCCTTAGGCCAAGAGAAATCCATGAATGTATAAGACAATATGGAATTGATAAAGAGTAACAAAACCGCTTTGTCCACCAGTTGGGATTTTGTTTGATCTTGGTCTTCACGAAAAAAGTTGA
The DNA here is from genome assembly GCF_964263255.1 of Lissotriton vulgaris. Taxonomy (NCBI): domain Eukaryota; kingdom Metazoa; phylum Chordata; class Amphibia; order Caudata; family Salamandridae; genus Lissotriton; species Lissotriton vulgaris. The sequence continues at coordinate 2,037,916,380 of NC_141685.1, read as the reverse complement.
AAACTAGGATAATAGCATGAGTTGTGTTCAGTATAAATAACTCTTGGGTGGAATGGTGTTCCGCTAAACAGATAAGCATGTCTGTCCTTTTTTGTTTTGTTTGTCATGCGAGCCATGAGAAACAACAACTGAATAGCAGTCATTGTTAGGGATTCAGCCATATCACGCGTTTCACATGATAAACAAATCAAAAAAAAGGGCATGGCTATCAAGCAGATTCCTTGATTTGCTATGAAAAACATTCCACAGAAATCAATCAGCTACTAACAATGAGCATGAAGAGGCATAAAATAGATTTTAATGGCAAGAAGAACATGCCACAAAGGGCTCGTGATCTACTGGTACAGTCTTTACTTAGTACTTTTATTCTTATAGGACTGCGAGGGGTTGCACTATTCAAAGAAACGGGATAGCCTCAAATACAAGGCAGAAAAAATCAGCAGTAACAAAAAAGACACACCATAAAAAGATGCAGCTTTGTGCTGCCAGCTAAGACTTACTGTGTCTGTCATTTGCTGTACATTTTGACCATATAACATTAGCAATTATAGCAACACATCTGCATCAATACATAGGAGCTGGACTTTTGTCTATTTGGTTGACTTTTCCTTCCTGCCTCTGACCACCTCTGCCCAAACTTCCTATCAGCCCCTATACCTGGACGTGAAAGACCACTTCCAATTGAGAGATGGCAGATAAGCACAGCCAGACAAGTGACAGCAGAAAAGGCCCTCCTACTTCACGGGGAGCTGAGGAGCGTCTCATCTGCAGGGCTGTAAAGCAGATCTCATATGTCCTCCTCTCACAGCAGACCAGCCAGGAAACTCACTTAGCTAACTATCACAAAAGGCAACTTTAAGTGTTAGCAAATCTTCTTATGTTGGATTATATTTCTGCTGCAGTTGCTTTCTCACTTTTTTACTCTTCTCCACAAAAGCCAAGGCAATAGAGCCGTACAAAGAGCTGCCCTCAACATAGGGTACCCTGGGCGCAGGTGCTAGACAAATGTTTGAAGTGAACCTTCTCCTCACCCCAGGGCCGGCCGTGTCCTCTCCATGAGCAGCTCATATTAGAACAGCGCAAGGATCCACTTTATAAAAATCAAACAGATCTCTTTAATTAGGGCAACCTCTTTGCATCCACTTCTCAGCGCAAAATGTGCCGCGCTGCTGGCCTCAGAGGTCGGAGCCATTTTAAAATGCATAGTCATGACAAGTGCCCCATGGGTGGGTGGAAAGAGCGCCGCAAGCGTGGCAAATGGCTTCCATAAGAATGTTGTGTACCGCGCATAGATGAGAGTGTTACAATTCAATAAAGGTCCCAACCTTCCCTATTAGGGACAAGAGGCAGGGGCAGCAGGTGGCGGCCTCTTCACTCCTGCATAAATGAGCTCCCCAAAAGCTGCCACATGTAAATGCTGGCACTCTCTCCTGCTACGTTGAGTGAGGAATAGGCTGAGCCAATGACTTCTGATTAGAAAACTCTGCATGTTAAAACAAAAGCAAGATAGGAGCCAGCTTTCACTTGGAACAAGCTGGTGTAATGAAATGCGGTCAACTAGAAATCTATCACCCATGTGTAATATTCCGTCAGCGTGCACGAGTACCCTAAATCTAAGCTTGCATTAATGCTAGTGAATCAGAATACCGCAGGTTCTAGGTTTGGGTATAACTTTGTGCATTTTATTCGACCACATTGCTTTTTTCACCTACAGGGCAAGCTGCCGAATCGACATTCCAAGGGCTCTCATTGAAAGAACATCAGAGTGCTTAAAACGTTTGAAGATCTGAGCAAGTGAGAACTGGAAGGAAATCTGAGGCACCCATACTGAAATTCACTGCATAGGGTTTTCTGGGGTGGGGAGCAGTTTTATAGAAAACAGAAAAGACAGCCTAGCTTTGGATAAGCAAAAGCTGGCAAGGCTTCAATCTCAACAGCCTCCATCATCAGGTTTAATCACTTGACAACGGAGAACAGGGCCATCTCAGCGCTTTCTAGAGCTCTCGCATTCCCATGGGTTTGGTTCAGAAGTCATTATTTTCCATTCCTATGACTACTGATTTCCATCTGGTGTCCACTTTTGAAGAAGGAGCCAGAAGGCGAAGGCAGCCTTGCTCACCATATGCGAACACATGGTCATGCAACGCAGTGCAACCAAAGTGCGTGCATGCTGAGATTTCAGTGGGAGAGTGTCAAGAACAAAATGTCGAGGTCTGAGACTGAGAAGCACCCTTGCGTGACCTTCAGTGAAGTAATGTAGGTGTTTGCGAAAGCGACTCGCTGTCTGAGGGGACAGCAAATAATCAGCTCTAAACCCAAGGCCAATGGGCAGGCTTCTGTCAAGTATCTGCATGCATCATTTTAACATCACATATGACCTGACTACACCAATAGGTCGAAACTTAAGATGTTCCTTCTCCTCAGATACCTAATGGCAGCTGCAGTAAAAAAATAAAGGCAAGAACAAATATCTCAATGTGGTTAAAGAATGGATGATTTTAGGTAATTCTAAATTACGTTCATGTAGCAGACACTCTCTGCAAGGTTTCCACAGACAAAATATGGTTGCATTTGGCTTGCTTTTTATGACTATGTGTATGTCAAAAGTTCAGTCAATTGGTTAATAAGTACATTAGAGTCAAAATCAATAAAGCACCTCTGTGCTTGCAGCCACAGCGGACCACAGCGTTTTAGGGTGTTATGATGCAGCTGAAACAGGCTTACCTAGCAAATAACACTCAACCTAATTAAACCAGCGAAGCCAGAGGGCTACAGGAGTGATAGAAGCGTTAGAGCTCTTCTCTTGACTACTAGGGGTACCACAAGTAACTGTGTATTGATGTGCATCCATCTTGCTTAAGGGTTTACAGCATCCAATCAGATTCATGACCCTTTACGAAATTATTATTATTTTAAAAACTTGTATAGCGTGACAGCTACCCGTACTGGGTTCCCCGGCGCTTGGACACGGATAGGTGCATAGCAGGCTGTTGACCCAAAACATCCAGGTTTTCAGCTGTTTGCGAAAAGTGGTCAGAGAGCTTCTATTCATCATTGGACTGTATTGGAGAACACAGGTAGCATTATACAAGTGAGCTGTAAGACGTTTTTTGAACTGGTTTGCTGTTACAACCCCGTGAATGGGCTGAAAGAACATTCCACAGTGGAATACCAGCTATGGAGATGTAGGACGGAAACTTAGGCATGATTACCAAGTCTTAAGCTGCGGAACAGATGATTCGGTTATGTATCCAAGCATTGATTGTTTAGGGGACTAACTGTACATACATTTGTGCATGGTACTCAGTACTTTCAACTGCCTCCAGCAGAATGATGTCCGAGGTATCACAGCCCCCCCTCCCTCGTTTGACCTTTGGAGCATGGTGGGCAGTCACTACAAATGGACTCCTGAGAGAGGTGGGTATAGACAGAAATACAGAATTTAACTATACTACGGAACTGTATATTTTCCTATAGGGATACGTAGGCTTCTGTAATATTTACTAAAGGCAACCTGGTTACTCAGGAGAGTCTGGTGGTGTTAATCTTTCCCAAGTGCAAGTTCCGTTTATGTTCAAGGAACCTTAAGTATTGAAGTACAGGGTGGCTCAAAGACAACTGTGCCTGTAATGTATTGTCTTCATTTGCATAATAGACGTTTTGGCCTGATCAAAGAAGCATTTCACAGACAGCAGCACAGGGCACTCGAGTTCCAACTCTATGAACTAATTAAGATTATTCCAATACTTTGTTTTGCCTTTCAAACCAGCACATGTGCAGTGTTACCATCTAGTATAGGTGAAATCCTTCCGTTGAAGTGTCGTTAGTCAGTTTACTATCCAACCACTCTGCATTCAGTGAAACGCCAGTGGTACCTGTGCCCTCAATCTAATCTGAAATGGTAAAAGATGCTTGATATTGCCAAGAGAAATGCAAGTTCTTTTAATATCTGCATCATATGAGAGATGCCAGCCAAAACATGAGCAGTAAGGGGCTCAGCCGAGGTAAGGACTTGCAAGGAGGACTCTGATTTGAATAATTTAAAATACGTGATAGGTCAATTGAAAACAAAGTCACATTGTCCATTATGCAGATTACGATGGCATGATGCCTTGATGTTTCCATGGCACACGCCACAAATGCCTTTTAAAGAGGCCTAGCTACAATCCAGCGGTGCAACTTTTGAAGAGCCCCAGGATCACTGGGATGCAGTGGACCGAAAAGAGTACGCAAATTTACTTAAGGCATTGCTTTGAGGAACAGCTGCAGCATAAATAAGCGCAAACACTAAATGCAACAAATCCAATGACCTTAAAGAATAGAATAAAAATGAGAAGTCTTTGCAGATTCAGACAAACTAAAACAAATTGGAGCATCTCCAGAAACAAAAAATGCTCCATTGATTACGAGACGAGAACAGAAACGAAAAGCCAAGGCGACTCGGAATGCAAAGAATAAGGAGGCGTACCTCGCTTTCTTCTGTGAACCTGGGTGAGTTCATGGACCTCTGAGAAGAATGGGATTTAACTCTTAAATTGAGAACCCTAGTTAAAGGCTGGTGCACTGAAGCCTTCAGAAATTGGAAACCTCTAACTGTTCGTCTTAATGATTCAGTTTCAGGACAATGGTACTGTACAGTAACTGAAGGCCCGAGGGAGAGCCAGGGTCTTGCAGAGCACATAACACTTCACTGAAAACGCCATTGTATCTGGATGGGAGGGACTCTCCTTTGAAACTAGTCAAGTTAGAAGAGACTAACGAGTCATTAGAAAGTACGCTCAGTGACTTTAGTAGTGAGTTTATGTCTTAGGGGCCTGATAATTAGAAGCTTACATGGGGATTATCTGAAGAATGGAACGATGAGAAAAGCACTATGATCCTGCTCGCCCATATATCGTGTGCATTATTCGCTATCCAGCCCAATGCACAAATGACTAATGTCTTCATCCGCAGAGGACAATGGCGGATTAAACGTGGGAAGCACCCAGCTCATGAAAATATAAAGCAAGGGCAACTTTGAAGAACATATCTACAACAAACTATTCCTGCCACTGCTCCCCGCATATGCACTTTTCGTCAAGCAAGAACAGGAAATGCATTCATCTCTCTCCGAGCACCAGGCTGCTTTCTTTGGAAGCAATCATTAGGTACAGAGACCTGTGTATTGTTCAGGGTCATTCTTGGACATTAACGCTATCCTTGAAGCCTACAGTCTTGGACGTATGCAAAGGCCTTGCCACTGATGGACACGAGTGGCCTTGAGTTCTATTCAGCAGTGGATTGCATGGAGATGTATACATTTGTGCTGACATTATCTCTTATAAAAAGACCAGCTTGTACCTTCGGTTCAGAGAAATGTCCAAAAGTGTTTGAGGTCTTTCTACGTCTTTGATGATCAAACATCTTGGAATAAGGAAAGAGGGCAGCAGCACAACTGAAGTAAATGTGAACTATATTTGGATAGTGGATACCAACCAGAGTGAGCTGCCATTTAATATATCATCGCCACCAAAACTAGATCTCCCAAAGGGAAAACTCTCATAGTCATCTGAGTTTACATATGCCCCGGGGCACAATGGAACATAGAAATAGTCCATAAGTCAGAATAATGTCTCTGTGTATGACGGGCACATCTAAACTTCAAAGACGGGAAGTGCTAAATCAGCCCTTTCACTTAAAGGTTAATATTTTGGGTACCAGTAAATTAGAGAATAGTCATACCTTTTCCCAGTGCAACAAAAAGGTTGTAGCTTATATAGGGACCCTACAACCTTTTCCCCCTCATTGGGGTGCTATGTTATTGCATTGACAACATCATTAACTCTTAGACTCTATTCTTTACCTCAAGGCTTTCAGCACCTTTGTATCGTTTAATGGGACCACTGGTGGTTGACTTCTCAGTTGTCTAAAGGAAACATGGTTGACTGATGCCGCTGTTTCATGAATGAAGCCTATCACGACTAGAAAAGCACTTGCCAGAATGGAAAAGAAATCATTCATATTCTACCAATCACCCTCCCCGCTCAACCGGTCTTCTTCACCTGCCTGTCAATGTATCAGCATTCCACCTCGTAATGACCGAGGGTTTTTTCTTGGTGTACGACAGCACAGAGGTGCTGTGCTGAATGGATACCCTGGAAATACGCACCAAACTGAAAGGAAGTTGTGGCATCTCTATGCTTGGACCCAATTCAATAAAGGGATTATGGAAACCGCTAGTTAGAAGAATCTTTATGGCTCACAGAGTCTACTATACCCCACTTTATTCAACAATTCATCAATATTATGTTGCGAGTCTTCGTGCCAAGCCCCAGCCACCTCAATTGGCAAGTTGATTTGTATGTAATCTTTGGACAGAAATGCCAATCTTCATTTTGAATAGAACATTCTTTCTATACTTTTAACCATAAACTTGCTCCAGATTGTGCTAACTTTAAGAAGCCATTTATTATTTGTTGATAAATTTAATTGAAATATGTATATTCTCATAGTGATGCCTTCTCTACGGTCATCCTTTGTTTGTCCAATAATAAACATTTTACTCCTTTCCCATTTTCTTCTATGTGAAATCTACAACTAAATTATTTCTTTTGCTGCCTCTTCTATTCTTTCTCCGGTATCTTACATGATGGTGAACGAAACAGAGACTTGTAAGTGTGACCCCGACATTTTCACTAAAGCCCGCCTATACGCACTGGACGAGTGTTAATGGCATGTGCGTATTCTCCTCTATCAGTGTTTACTCTCAGCAAGAAATGCTACAAATCCACAATGAAACAATGTAGAAAAGTTGAATAGAACAAAACCTGCATACCTCCCCTTTGGTTCAGGGCGTTAAACATTGTGCTGTAAAACAATTTTCGAGTTAAGAATTGAGACTGAAGAACTCCAAATTATGTACGAAGCAGAACCTAGGCATTCAAAAATGTTGCCTTGAGAGAATTTAAGATTAAAATGAATCTTGTGATTTAGAAAGCTAGCATCCTTATTTATATTAAAATAATATTCACATTGCTTAAATGATTTTCCCTGAACATCAATTTGCAATATGACATCAGAGACTAGTTGCTCTCCTGAATTTTGACCTCGCTTCAGCCCGGCTATTGGCCACATAGTAGCTGTGTCTGAAACTAGCAGAAGCTGGGACACCGTGTATACCTCCATGCGTGGAAGTGATCTTTTCTGCCAAGCAGATATCACTAAAACATTTTAGTTGCTTGGTTAAAAAAAAAAAGTAAGGTTGCAACATGTTGGGAGCAGAGAAGTGAGAAAGTCAATTTTTTCACAATTCATTGAGTTGTATTTGCCCAAATGCACATTTACAACAATTTTTTTTATTATTACAAAGCCACCGGATGGCTGCAAGAAAATAGGGCAGGTTGAAGAAGAATCTCTTTTAATGCCCTTGTGCAAACTGAATCCGAGTTCACCTCGTGGCCTCTTTTTTGTCTGGCGCACCATTAGCCATTCTCTCCAACTTCTTAAGGTTTGCTCGCAAGTTTTCTGTTAGAGGGAAAAAATTGCCTTTCCTATTCTTGAAATTCTGTTGGGGAGAAAGCCAAGCTATGAATATGGCACACTCATAATGATTTAACAAGGGCTTAATGAAATTTTCATCACAACCTGCTGTTCATTTTAATGGCATTTGAAAAACAATGGAACAATGGCTACGCGCAAGAAAAGATTTTTCATGCCATGCATTTGTAAGCCCAACATTCAGGTTCTTTCTCCTTCTCTCTCTCGTTTTCAAAGAGCTGCGGATCTTTTGTTTGTACATTTTCATTTTAGCAGTGCTGAGATAATGCACAGACTCTGTAACCATTCTAATGTCTGACTGTAACCTTTGCTAATGGAGTCTCTGGAGCTTGTACAGCCTCCCACTCGAAGCTGTGTCCTTACATCTTGCCTATTGTTGGCTCTCTTCTTCCTCCTCATCAACCTTGTCCCCTTGTTTCCCTCCTCCCGCCAAATGCACACAGCTTGGACTGCCTTTTAGGAAGACGAATCATGGGGCTGGTCACAAAGTACCCTCAAATGTGAATCCGACGAGAAAAAGACTACCTTCGTTACGGCAGCCTCTGGATGGGCCGAAGGCCAGATCTCCCTTGGTGCTGGTCTCTGGTATTGTACTGGAGTGCAGGTCATTTTATCCTGGTCTTGTCTGAGAGGTTCCTGTTTTCTCAAGCTCACAATACTTGTAGGAGGTAACACACTTGCCAGGATTGTTTTAGGGTCAATTTACTAAAGCAAAAACAAAGAAAATGTGTCCTTGTGTGGAGGGATGGCAGGGTATTTGCAAACAATGTTGGTGTTTATCAAAGATGCACAGAAGCCCATTGGGGGCTCACTACCCGTAGGAGACGTTTTCACATGAAGCCCACTGTCAGCATCCACTGCTTTATCACTGCCACTCGTGTTCCCTAATAAGCCAGGAGGACTGCATGAGCTGATGAAAATTGAAGACATGTGGACACTGGTAATCAAAAGCATAAAGAAGAAAAGGAATTTGAAGACAGTGAACACCAAGTGAAATCGAGTCAGCAGTTCAAGATGTGCTCATCACAAGACGCAGAGCTGATCAAATGTAAAACTTGTTTAGGTAACCTAAAGGAAGCATAGAATGCATTGACCCATAGATGGTAAAGCTGGGTATTAGGGGAACTCAGGTTCAAAAGAGAGCTGTGAATGCTGTGGTTTGTTTGCTGGCATTTGCCCGACTATGGCAAAGCAGTTCACGGCTTCAAGGAGCCACCACAATATGTCCCGAACTAACCAAGGGCTGATTTACTCTGAGGTTTCAAACTCAGTTTCGAGGTGTAACATGAGCTATATAGGAAAGGGCATACGGGGAAAGCTTGGAACACAGACAATATAGGTTTGATGTACAAAGAACCCCTGAAACTCTTGAAACTCTAGAAACTTTGCTTCCTAACCCAAACACAAATACCCAGAGACGTAATGCTGTCAATGCTATTGATCGATTCTCCATTCCTACCTTCTGGTTCGCTTTTAATGAGCTCTTCCATTTTTCTCTGTTTCAGAGAGTCGACAACATCCGCCAAGCTGCCTTTGCGCCTTTCAGGAGTCCCCATGGCCGTGTTGGATACCAACTCCCCACTGCTCTGCCGCCCTCCTTCGTCTGCCTTCAGGGGTGAGGTAGCTGGGTTGTGCAGGACAAATGAAGGCATCATTTTATTGCCGTCACCTTCCTAAAAGGAAAGTATGATTAGAAAAGAGTTAGTTCATCACACCGGAAAACTATATTACTATACTAGAGCGTTCCAGCGAAAGATTCTGAAAAAAGAGAGCTCTCTTTAGACATAATAACAGAAATAAGGAGAGTGAATGGGTATCCTCAGCCCAGAGTCACACAAATGTGCACAAACTTACACACAGTAGACTGACTCATGTGGGTTGCATAGACGAACGCATTTTTGGTGATTGGCACAACACAGTCCCAGTCTCGCACATGCATGCACGTTGAATTTCCCATTCACAGAAAACCTACAGGAGCACACGAGGTGGAAACGCTCAGACATATTTTCACTTTGACTTTTTTTCTCCAAGAGAAAATCTTTTTTTGCATATGGAGAAACTAATTATCTATACTTCTATGACGAAGGGGGAGGCTCATTTTCCTTTCCTGCGCCTACGTTTCCACCCCTGTATGTAGTGATTGAACTCCATATTAACTGATAGTCATCATTCTTAAGTCGAATCAGTGTGCATAGCTAACACTGATCTCCTGGACTCAGGAGCAGGACATTTCCATCTACAGAGTCTTTTATTTTTGTTTTGCACGTTACATGCACAAATAACTTTGCGACTCGGGTCTTCAGAGCACTGGGGTAGTAAAGACTGAGTAGGAGAATACAAGTGAGCACCCCAATTCCCAAACTAGTCACATGTCAGGAGGAAGATGTTGTTGATGCTATAAAACAGGACATAAACTAGTGAATTGGTTTAAGATATGAGGTCGTCATTTGAGATTCAACTGAATATTTTGTACCTGAAAATTACTGAAGCTGCAGGGTACACTATGTAATGAGTACACGGTTATCTCCAGGGCTTTCTCCCTCAACCAACAACATCTGTGTATGTGTCTCAGTGTCCACAGTCATGTCACACATTCCTATTACTTTTGCCTGTTGAAAATGTTCAAGGTTTTTTGGGGGGAAAAATGAAGCAGGAAATTAGCATATGTAGATGTTTTTCTACAAACCTTCTAGCTGGATTTGCCAAAGACACTTCATGTGCCTGCCTGAAGACAGGCAGACAGAGAGAGGTCCAGCCTACACTAGTGGTGTGGCCATCCAACCAATGAAAGAAAATTGTTTTTTTCGTGACATTTAGCGATATCCTTTTTTTGCTGTGACAATTACACTAAGACAAAATGCCAGAGATTTTTTGGAACTCTAACTATTACTGCATATCACAAGGTGATCACTCTCATACATGAGGTTTACAAATATTTAATTACAAACATTTACCCACCAGAGATGGTCAAAGAAATATTGCATTATTTTTAACTGCCAATTAGCTTTTCTCATACATAAAGGCTTAATCTGGGGAAGGATATATTTGCTCCCTCGGCTGCCGATGTCTGATATAGCCAATTCGCTTCTGCCTGGCACATGCCTCAGTGAGGTAGCTTGATGTGCCTGTGTTTGGTAGCTATATCAAACAAGGATTGGCATGACCAATAGGTCTCGCATTTGGGACATAATAAGTATTCAGTTATGCAGGACAAAATATCCTTGGTGCAACAACATCAACTGTTGCATGGCTAAACACGTATAAGGTCCCAAAGGCGAGGCCTATTGGCTATGCCAATGCTTATAATTTTATGTTCTTGGGGGAAACCAGGATAGTGCCAGGATGGTCAAGGGTGAGTGGCAGCGAGGTGAGGAGTGAATGCCAGGAGGGACAAGGTTGACTGTCAGGCCATGGGGGTGAAGGGGAGTGCCAGAGAGGTGAGGAGTGAGTGCCAGGGAGTAGAGACGTAAGAGTCAGGAGGGTCAAGGGTGAGTGCCAGGGAGGGGAAGGGTGAGTGCTGAGAAGGGGGGGAAGTAGGAGTGCCAGGGGTGAGGGGTAGCTGTCATGCCAGGGGGGGTGAAGGGCTATTGCCATGTAGGTGAAGGTTGAGTACCAGGTCAGGGGGATGAAGGTTGAGTGCCAGGGAGATGAAGGTTGAGTGCCAGGGAGGTGAGATGTAAGAGTCAGGAGGGTCAAAGGTGTGTGCCAGGGAGGGGAAGGGTGAGTGCTGAGAAGGGGAAGCATGAGTGCCAGGGGTGAAGGGTAGCTGCCAAGCCAGGGGGGTGAAGGGCTAGTGCCATGGAGGTGAAGGGTGAGTGCCAAGGGGTGAGTAGTGAATGCCAGGAGTGAAATAGGTGAGTGTCAGGGAGGTGAAGGATATGTGCCAGGGAGGGGAAGTATGAGTACCAGGAGGGTCGAGGGTGAGTGTCAGGGAGGTGACAGGTGAGTGTCACGGAGAGTCAATGCTGAGTGGCAGAGAGGGAGAAGTGTGAGTGCCAGGTGCGAGAGTGACTGCCAGGCCTGAGGGGTGAAGGGTGAGTGCCAGGGAGGTGAGGGGTGAGTGACAGACTGCAAACAGTAGTGAGCTGGGGTCTAGAAGGAGGTGCGGAGATCATCACCTGGAGTGTGCCAGGCTGGGACCCACCAGTGCCAGGACAGACTTGGGTGGATGCAAGAACCTCTGAAAGGAGGGTGCCAAGTCACTTGTAACCTTAGTACAGGAGTGGAGTGCCCAGGAGAGAGTAACATCTTCAATCAAGAAACTATTCAAAATCCTGAAAACTCCACTGTATGGTCTTGCAACCTTATGTGGAAAATAATTGGCAAATGAATGGGATTACATAGTGGGCTTGCAGCTTGTTACAGCAACTTATTGAGATAACGTATGCATTGCAAATAAGCCAAAGGTAACACAATTTGAATTAGTAACGGTAAGATTCGCAATGCACTAGCAACAAGTTGAAAAGGCACCCGAGAATTGAACCAAGGATACATAATAATAAAAATGTGGGCAATTTTGGTCTCCTTTTCACAGCTGACAGCCAAAAAAGTGTTGTGAAGAACTTATCTTCTGGAAGAATCAGAATCTTTAAAAAAAGAGTCAATTGTTGACAAAACTTTTTTTTAAACAACTCTTTTGAACTCACTAGTGTATAGTGCCATGCGATTGCCACTGCCCTTCTCTTAAGACACAACCTCTGTGAAACAAACTGATTAGAATAACTGTTTGCTGTTTAAAACTATTTAGGGCACAAATGCAGTTTAGTATTCTGGTTATTGCTTGAAGGAAGGATAAGAAACCTGGTTATTTTTGTCTGTACCACTGATAGCTATGTGGATCGGAGAAAATGCATGGAGTGGTATGGTTGACAGGAGATGTGCAGGAGACATGCAGGCTGCTTAAATATTGTAGAGGTTGGATTGTCAAGCACAAAGAAACAAGAGTGAATGCTGAATAAAACTAGAAACGCAAACACTTTCATGGCGAACAGGGCCATAAAAGTGAAACTGATCGACTTCGTGTGAAAGTGAAACTGATCCCAATCGCGATACCTGGCTGAGAGGAGGCTGATAGGCAGTGAGTGGCCGTGTGTGTGTGTGTGTGTGTGTGTGGTTGGGTGTAGTTCTGTGTGGTTGTGTGTGTGGTTGTGTGTGTGTGTGTGGTTGGGTGTAGTTCTGTGTGGTTGTGTGTGTGTTGTGGTAGTGTCTGTGGTTGTGTGTGTGGTTGTGGGTGTGGCTGTGTGTGGTTGTGTGTGTGGTTGTGTGTGTGGTTGTGTGAGTATGGTTGTGTGTGGTTGTGTGAGTGTGGTTGTGTGTGTGTGGTTGTGTGTGTGTGGTTGTGTGTGTGTGGTTGTGTGTGTGGTTGTGGTATTGGGTGTGTGTGGCAGTGTGGTTGTGTGTGGTTGTGTGTGCTGTGTTTGTGTTTGTGGTTGTGTCTGTGGTTGTGTGTGTGGTTGTGTGTGTTTGTATTTGTGTGTGTGTATGTGTGTGTGTGGTTGGTGTGGGTGCGTGTGTGTGGTTGTGTGTGTGTGTGGTTGTGTGGTTGTGTGTGTGTGTGGTTGTGTGTGTGTGTGTGTGTGGTTGTGTGTGTGGTTGTATGTGTGTGTGTGTGGTTGTATGTGTGTGTGGTTGTATGTGTGTGTGTGGTTGTATGTGTGTGTGTGGTTGTGTGTGTGGTTGTATGTGTGTGTGGTCGTATGTGTGTGTAGTTGTGTGTATGTGTGTGGTTGTGTGTGTGTGTGGTTGTGTGTGTGTGTGGTTGTGTGTGTGGTTGTGTGTGTGTGGTTCTCTGTGTGCTTGTGTATGTTTGTGTGTGTGATTGTGGGTCGTAGTTTGTGTGTGTGGTTGTGTGTTTGGTTGTGTGTGTGGCTGTGAGTGTAGTTGTGTGTGTGGTTGTGTGTGTGGTTGTGTGTGTAGTTGTGTGTGTGTAGTTGTGTATGTGTGGTTGTGTGTGTGACGTTGTGTGTGGTTGTGTTAGTGTGGTTGCGAGTGAGGTTGCAAGTGTGGTTGTGGTTGTGTGTGTGGTTGTGGTTGTGTGTGTGGTTGTGGGTGTGTGTGGTTGTGGGTGTGTGTGTGGTAGTGTGGTTGTGCGTGGTTGTGTGTGGTTGTGTGTGCTGTGTTTGTGGTTGTGTGTGGTTGTGTGTGTTTGTATTTGTGGGTGTGTGTGTATTTGTGTGTGTGGGTGTGTGTGTGTGGGTGTGTGTGTGTGTGTGTGGTTGTGTGTGTGTGGTTGTGTGTGTGTGTGTGTGTGGTTGTATGTGTGTGTGTGGTTATATGTGTGTGTGTGTGTGGTTATATATGTGTGTGGTTGTATGTGTGTGTGGTTGTGTGTGTGTGGTTGTGTGTGGTTCTATGTGTGCTTGTGTGTGTGGTTGTTTGTCGTAGTGTGTGTGTGTGTGTGGTTGTGTGTTCGGTTGTGTGTGTGGTTGTGTGTGTGGTTGTGTGTGTGGTTGTGTGGGTGGTTATGGTTGTGTGGGTATGGTTGTGTGTGTGGTTGTGTGGTTGGTTATGCGTGGTTGAGTGTGTGTGTGTGGTTGTGTGTGGTTGTGTATTTGGTTGTGTGTGGATGTGTGTGTGTGTGGTTGTGTGTGTGGTGTGTGTGGATGTATGTGTTTGTGTGTGTGGTTGTGTGTGGTTGTGGGTGTGGTTGGGTGTGGTTGGGTGTGGTTGGGTGTGGTTGGGTGTGGTTGTGTGTGTGGTTGTGGGTGTGTGGTTGGGTGTGGTTGGGTGTGGTTGGGTGTGGTTGGGTGTGGTTGGGTGTGGTTGGGTGTGGTTGGGTGTGGTTGGATGTGGTTGGATGTGGTTGGATGTGGTTGTCTGTATGTGGTTGTCTGTGTGTGGTTGTGTGTGTGGTTGTGTGTGGTTGTGGGTGTGGTTTTGTTTATTGTTGTGGGTGGTTGTGTGTGTGGTTGTGTGTGTGGTTGTTGTGTGTGGTTGTGCTTGTTGTGTGTGTGGTTATGGTTGTGTGTGTGTGGTTGTGTGTGTGCGTGGTTGTGTGTGTGTATGTTGTTTTGTTTGTGGTTGCTTGTGTGGTTGTGTGAGGTTGTTGTGTGTGGTTGTGTGTGTGTGGTTGAGTGTGTGTGGTTGTGTGTGTGTGGTTGTGTGTGTGGTTGTGTGTGGTTGTGTGTGGTTATGTGGTTGTGTGTGTGTTTGTGTGTGTGGTTGTGTGGTTGGGTGGTTGTGTGTGGTTCTATGTGTGCTTGTGTGTGTGGTTGTTTGTCGTAGTGTGTGTGTGTGGTTGTGTGTTCGGTTGTGTGTGTGGTTGTGTAGGTGGTTGTGTAGGTGGTTATGGTTGTGTGGGTATGGTTGTGTGTGTGGTTGGTTATGCGTGGTTGAGTGTGTGTGTGTGTGTGGTTGTGTGTGTGGTTGTGTATTTGGTTGTGTGTGGATGTATGTGTGTGTGGTTGTGTGTGTGGTGTGTGTGGATGTATGTGTTTGTATGTGTGGTTGTGTGTGGTTGTGGGTGTGGTTGGGTGTGGTTGGGTGTGGTTGGGTGTGGTTGGGTGTGGTTGTGTGTGTGGTTGTGGGTGTGGTTGTGGGTGTGGTGGTGGGTGTGGTTGGGTGTGGTTGGGTGTGGTTGGGTGTGGTTGGGTGTGGTTGGGTGTGGTTGGGTGTGGTTGGATGTGGTTGGATGTGGTTGGATGTGGTTGGATGTGGTTGTCTGTATGTGGTTGTCTGTGTGTGGTTGTGTGTGTGTGGTTGTGTGTGGTTGTGGGTGTGGTTTTGTTTATGGTTGTGGGTGGTTGTGTGTGTGGTTGTGTGTGTGGTTGTGGTTGTTGTGTGTGGTTGTGCTTGTGTGTGTGGTTATGGTTGTGTGTGTGTGGTTGTGTGTGTGCGTGGTTGTGTGTGTGTATGTTGTTTTGTTTGTGGTTGCTTGTGTGGTTGTGTGAGGTTGTTGTGTGTGGTTGTGTGTGTGTGTGGTTGAGTGTGTGTGGTTGTGTGTGTGTGGTTTTGTGGTTGTGTGTGTGGTTGTGTGTGGTTGTGTGTGGTTGTGTGTGTGGTTATGTGGTTGTGTGTGTGTTTGTGTGTGTGGTTGTGTGGTTGGGTGGTTGTGCGTGGGGTTGTGCGAGGGGTTGTGCGAGGGGTTGTGCAGTTGTGGGTTTGTGTTTGGCTGTGTGGTTGGTTGTGTGTGGTTGTGGTTGTGTGTGTGGTTGTGGTTGCGTGTGTGACAGTAATACTAGAAGCATCTCAAAATAAAGGAACATAAACATCAAGTTTGGAGAAAGAGAAAGCATGTTGTAAGTCAAATGGGTGCAGCAAAGCATTGACACAACAACAAAACAAGATTACTTCGCGAAGACTGAGTGCTGATAATGGACACACACAGCCCATCATCTTAAAAGTTCGATTGCAACCAATGTGCACTCAAACCTGCCCCCTCCTTGTGAGTTGCAATCCATATTTCATGAGTTATAACTGTTGCACCCACCACACGCTTTGAGATCTAAAGCGCAACATAGGTCTAATCAACTAACCAGTAGCCAACATGCTGTGCTTTTAAAGAGAATGTGCCAAAAGTTTCCAGCTTCCTCATCATGTCCTCATGAAAGCACCAACGAAAGGACTCCCAGAATGGTGCAACGGACATGAAGCAGCCGCTGTGATCAGAAATAAACACTGTGAACGTTGTCCAGTTTCACTGTAACATTTCCTTAATGTTCCTTAAGTCACAAAACAGTAATACTAAAAACATCTCAAAATAAAGGAACACAAACATTGAGTTTGTGTTAAGAGAAAGCACGTTGAGGCAGAGATGGAAGAGAAATGTAAGGTGGGCGTGATATTGCCTGATGGAGATGCACCCACTGGGAGAATCCCGAACGCTGAAGGCTGGCGGTTCGTGCGTGCACGCTCGTGTGAACGCAAGCTTGTCGCCAGCCAGCAGCACTTCGAAAACTCACCTACTAAAGTCTCTCTGAGCAGCGCGTGCGCGCTGACTCAACGAGACCTAAAAAACAATCAAAAAGGCAACTTTTCTGACTTGGGTCTCTATTCCTAATTCTTACGAAATTGGCAGAGATTTTTAGAATAGCAAAACAACGTTATACATTCTTGAGAACATCATCCTTCAAAATGTGTTATAAACATTGCATTTTTATAGTACGCCGGGAAGGCCATGGCCACATTCCATTGATCAATAGGCGGATTTGTTAATCAGCTTACATTGTCTCTAGGTCAGAGTCGGTTTTCATCTGCGACCAATAAAATCATCATCAAACTCTATTTATTGTGCACTGTTAATGCCACACAATGGCAGCACAATATACATTAAACATTGAAGAGGAACAACTATAAAAACATAATTAAATAATGGACCAAGCCATTTCACAGAAGTACTGATGAGAAGAATGGCTGCCCTGACCTGGGTTACCCTTGGGTTTCTGGATAACTTTAACTACATGGGAATGGTGCTTGCTATAAGGAGCTCACTGACAATCAGCAAATGTGTAAGGAAGTAAGGGTGTTTAATGGATCACAAGATTCTGCAGTTTGTGCATAGAGGGAGGCATAGTACTGGACTTCAATTTTCCTGTGCAATCTTTGTTTACCGTATAAATATTAATCTGAAAGAATACCTAAATAATACACAATTTTAGTGCAGTGGCATTGTTACTGTTCAAGAATAATAGCAGGCTATAATAACAAGCTTGAAATTGAAGTATAAAGAGGGCTACTAAATCTTAGAAATTACATAAATCCCTTGACAGCTTTCGAGGTACCTTGTCTATCTCCAGGGTTCCATTGATATTCTTGGCTACGGTTAAACCTACACTCACATGGGTTCATTCAGAGTGTGGCGGATGGCTCCCTGGCTCACCCGTTCAGCAGAGGTTAGAGTCTCCGCTCAACTGGCGGCTAACGACCGATCCTATTTAAAGAGCCCTGACTGCCTGGTGGGGATCTGTAAAGCCTTCACTGCAATAATCGGTTAGTAGTTGTAGCAAAGCAGGTGAACTTTGCATAGCATGCACTAATTAGTTGCACCTACTCAACAAAGTATTGTTTTCCAGAAACAAATCCACAGAGGATGGGGTGGTAGGTTCCTATTGTAAAACAAAAAAAATAAATGACTGTGACATGTTTGGAGAGTTCTACCAGTGGGCGGAGGTCATTCAGTGATTACCATACTTGGGACCAGGTATAGAAATGAATAACTAATACCGTCTTGCTTGGTGGTTTTGGGTATGGAACTGGAGTAACAGTCACCACGCCATTAATAGTGTGTGTGTGTTGTGTGTGATTTTCTCCGTACTACAGCGCACATTTCATAGTGCAACAGTATTGATTGGGCTTATGGGAATATAGACTGCTTGCATATGGAATATCTGGTCTCTAAAAACAGATAAAAGATTGTGGTGCAGGTCCTCTTTCATCATAATAGAAGGCATGCCACTGAGTAACAATTACTACCTGTGAATCTGCAGAGCTGTCAACGTGCTGGAAAATGTACACTTACAATGTAATGTTAAGAATGGTCTTCCATGTGTCTGGTTTAGTTTCGATTGGAGTCTACATAATTATATGCATAACAGAAACATTTAGGCAGGGGGCATAAATGACCGAGATAAACCTCGTGTGGAAAGCATTGACTGAGTAACAAGTCATTAGAACAGAGTTACATGTTGGTCTCCAAACAACAAAATAAAATGTAACAACTCAGAAGGAGCTTCACAAGTGGATAGAATATAACAATTCACAAAATAAATATGTTCATTCTGAAACAAAATATACTGAAAACGTTCCAACAACTGCACATAAACTCAGATGATTATTTTGCAACATAGAGCTACTCACTTCTGCCAATTATTGAACGGAAAGAGTGTCCCCTGCAGGATAGCTATCCCTCTGCAATTCCCAAGCCAGATTTTCACTTTCCCCATGATAAAAGCAAGCCCTTCCTTTGACCGAACAGTGCTAGTACTCACCAGTAAAAGAGGGAGTTCTAGATTTCCACTCGCCTGCTTCAGTTCAGAAATCCAGAAAAATACTGCTCGAGTTCCCATCAAAGGAGACACTCTGAATCCGAATTGGCCCAAATATTTTTATTTTGGTTTCAACAATATGTGACTTCTAGGATCAACTCTTTCTCCCTGGTCAGCATGCAGCCGGTAATGGGTATTTCTTCTCCAGTTCAATGGTAGAATAAGCTTCCGGCTTCTCGGGATCACGTGAATAATCTTCCTTTGTTAATCTTGGAAAGCTTTACCTAATCTAGTTCACTTGTCGCCTTTCTGATTGACAGGAAAAATCAAGCTGCTGAGCAATGGACAGTGCTTCATAGGCGGTTTCTGTTTTCATGGAAAATATAATTGTAAAAATTCTACAATTACACTAGAAACCTTTGGGATCCTGGAAATCGGATTGTCTCGCTTCATTTACCTATAGCAAATGGATTTTCAATTATTGTTTTTAGTTAAAGTTAAATAGCGCTTCATATCACGGATGAGCTGTTGAAGCACTTGTGCTTGGTTGGAACAATTAAAGTTTATTCGGGATGTATTTTGGTGTACTCCCGCAAGTCTATTTTTTAATTATTTTTTTTCACAGTGTTTTTTATAGCGCAAACTTGACCCGAATCGAGTATCAGAGCGCTTTACAATGCACTGGTTGGATTACATGTGGACACATTCATTTTTTGTTAGGCACAGGAGGTTAAGTGATTTGCCCAGAATCACAGGATGTTCAGCATCATTGCCGAGGCTCGAACCCAGTTGCCCAGATTCGAAGTCGACCGCCCTAGCCATTAGGCCAACTCCATTACATTGGAGTCTTGTTGTCTCAATCTTGTTTCAAACAGAAAGAAATAGCCAGACGTTTCTGTAAGAGCCTGTTCATTCGCTTGCTAGGTGGAAATGCTAGGGGTGCTTAAATGGAGACAAACTTCCTCTCCATGCAGATCCCGTGGTTCTAGAGAACAGACAGAGTTCCAATAGACTGACATGGAAGCCAGCACATTTACATGGCACTTGATGGCAGGCTCCAAGTTGATTTTAAGTTTTTCTCCACTGCCCATTACCCTCCACCCAGAGGATGCTTGTTCCAAGGCGCCACCGGGAACTCGGTAACACCACCAATATGGCGGTTGTCCCAGTCCCCAGGACACTTCCTCGACGGGGGCAGGGGCCAGCGCTGGAGGTCATACTCAGCACCCGCCTCCTGCTCACCCCCATTGGCAACCAGGCCCCGGAAGCGCTCTAAGCACTTCCGGGGCAAACGCAGAGGAGAAAAATGTGTCCCGGATCTTTCTGGGACATGCTCTTGTCAGTTTTTTTCTGGTAGCATAGGTTCAATAAAAGGAGCCACGGAGGTAAGCTTTTTTCCTTGCTGCTCCGCTCCAGCACACACCGCCTAGCCTGCCCACACGCCAGAGGACTTCAAGAAGCTCCGGTTTCTTTTTTTCTTTTGACAGGTCTAAGGAGGACATGGGGGCTCATTGGGAGGCAGTTCGAGAAGCGCCTTTTTTCAGCGGAAGGAAAAGCAGACACTCGTTTATTACACCCCTGGTAGGCCTGCACTGCACCGCAGCCGGGAGCCACTCGGGTTAGAGTACCGACTCACTCGACCCACTGGATTAGCTGGTGGGAGTGGCTCTGACTGTGGAGGTGCTTGGGCAGACTGGAGGAGTGCACAGCCAAGGTAAGGGTTTGGGCATGGTCCCAGCCAGAGCATTGGAGAGCCACACTGTGCTAAAGAAGGCTGTAGTTTCAAGAAGGCTGTGATTTCTTGGCTAGTGTCAGGAGCCCGGACATTAATTCTGACAGACAGGGAAATTAAAGACCTAATGGCAGCTAAAGGTGAGAAGAGATGTTGTCCAAAGACATAGAGTCTAATGCTTTGTTCCTCTCGCTTTTCATCAAACATCAGTAATTTCGCGCCCCGGTATTACTCACCCTTCTGCTCTACGGGGTATGTTGAAGAGGAGGAATTACAACATTGTTGCTGGTAAATAGGAGCTTCATCTCTGAGGCGCGGTGTTGGAAATCACCAATGGGTGAAATAATAACATGATAACTTGGCAAAAATATTACAATTGTGCATATGCACAGCACCAGCTGATAGCGTTGTTAGGTTGCAAAGGGTGTTGAGTGCTTATTGAGGAGTGTGTGTGAGACTCACGAGTCACAGTTTCACCACTTAGCAGTAGTCAGCTTGGGCACCCTCAGCTAACTACGATGTGGCCTTACGGCTAGAGTGGTCATCCTCGACGCTGGGGAAGCGGGTGCGAGTCTCAACAGGGACTCTCAACATTTGGTGATTCTATGCAAATCAATGTATCAATCCACTCATCTCCTCGTGCCTAGCAAAATAGAGAAATATCAAAAATAAACATGTCAGTCTGTAACGCAACAGGTGGTCATGGAAAGCGCTCTGATAAATTCGGGTCAAGTTCGGGCTAAATAAAACATCGGAAAAATAAGTTGGTAGTTCTAAATGGTGCACAATTAGCCGATAGGTCGACAGGCAGTGGGGCCTAACTTTGGTCTCATATGCCGACGACACACAGCTGGCGGTTACTCTCAGCGGGGATGCGGAACAAGATGCCCCCAGGTTTCAGGATGGACTGAAGGCGGTGGCTAGCTGGTTGACGGGGAACTGTCTCCAGCTCAATGCCACTAAGACAGAGGTTATGATTGTCGGAAGGAGAGTGGAACTATGGGGTGACCAATGGTGGCCACCAGAGTTGGGACCAACCCCGACTCCGGTGTCAGAGTTGAAAAATCTGGGAGTCTGGCTGGACGCTGGTCTTACCTTTGTAGGACACACTAAAAAAACAGCTGCCTGCTGTTTTGGTCTGTTGAGAGGCTTAAGACCTGTCCTCAAATATTTCGACGCCCCAACCAGACAACTGGTAATCCAGGCCCCTATCATCTCTCGCCTAGATTACGCTAGCTCTCTTCTAGTTGGGGCCAATCAGGCTAAGCTTACTCGCCTGCAACGGGTACAAAATGCTGCGGCCAGAGCGATTGTCGGCCTGCCCAGATTTTGCCCGGTGGCGAGTGTCCTTCGCTCCTTACACTGGCTCCCAGTGAGGAAGCGCATTCTCTTTAAGGTCCTCTGTTTGACCTTTAAGATTTTGAGAGGTATAGGCCCTGAAATCATGTCCAGCTTCCTTTCTTTTTACGTCCCCACACGCACCCTCCGCTCCCAAGGCCAGGCCTTTGCTGTAGTTCCTAGATATCGGCTCAGCCGAATGGGGGGACGCTCCTTCAGCGTAAAAGCTGCATCAACTTGGAACTCTCTTCCGGTTGAAATTCGTCTGCTGGAGGATCTCATGGCTTTCCGGAAAGCCATAAAAACCTTTCTGTTTTAGCTGCCCCTTTTAGTCTCTGCCTGTTTTGCTGTATTATTAAATTTAAATGGTTCCTTCTAGTTTCTGCTTGTTCCTGTTGTGTTATGCTCCTCCTTGTCAATGTGCCAGGACGCTCCTTAGCTGGAGTAGCTGTGCGCACAACAAATAGCAATAACATAACATAACATAACATCAGCCGAAATATATTGCACTCCTTCCGGTCAGGACGCATGCATCATTAACCAGCTTTGGCCTGGTCACTGCTAGATATTCATACTTTTACCTTCTGGGGACCAAACTCTATGGATGCAAATTAAAGCTGGCGAGGGCTTGCGATTTAGTGCCATGGGCCACTACAAACTGACTGGGCACCAGAGCGTAGTTTACATTTTTAACACTTTCAGCTCCTCCCTAAGAAGTTCTTGGCATCGCAACAGAGCAGTGAAGCGAGAGGAAAACTGACTTCCCCATATGGTGTCACTAGGTGGCAAAGCATGTTTGACGTCACTTCCGCTATCCCTGAAATTTTGTTACATCACTATACATACATGAACCTGTAGTCGTATCTCATGACAATGTAAAGATGGCTGACGGGGGCTTCTGCTCAAATAGCGTCCGGAATATAAAGTTGTCCAAGGATTTACCAATCCCTGTTCCCTGTGTAGGTTTTCCTTAATGCCAGCAGCTTAGCATGAATCAAGGCAACAGCGGGCGCAGCGACGAATCGAGATATGTCTTGGCAGGAACATCGTAAGGATTTTGGGGGCCCTGAGCCAGACGTATTGGTGGGGACCCTTGTGTGGAGCAGTTTTGTCATGCCCATTTTTTTGGCCAGGTCGCTGATGGTGCACGGGCACACTCGTCCAATTTCTAAATGTGTTTACATCCACAGATGTGTCTTTTACTGTTGTCACACAGCGCCGACTTGCTGATACTGCTGCAAAGAATATCGGGGGCATTACCCTGTTTTCTCATATGTAAGGACTCATTTTATCTAACTTCCTGTTATGGATGCTGCATGAAAGGTAAATACAACATTGCTCTGCAAAATGCCCAGAATATACACACTCACATCACCCACATTCCATTAAAGGAAATGGTACCTAAAACAGTCTTTTTGAGAATTGTTTAAGGTCATTGGGGCAGACCTCTCTGTGGAAAAGAACAGGCTTTATGTCCGGGGATTGTTTTGTCTAAATATTACTATACTGCAAGGTAGGGGGACCAAGACATGGCCCCGGAAGAGTACCTCGCTATTTCCATGCCGGAATACATTGCAGCAGCAGACACCATCAACACATCCTCTTCCTCCTTTTCCCTCTCTTCTCTCAACACCCCAGTGATATGTGCATCATCACAGAATGCTACAGACACCATGCATGGTCCCATATTTGGAACACCTCCCTGCAAGCCCACACTGATAAGGCGATCATCACAGAAGGGAATCCTTTTATTTTGGTACATGTGGTAGAAAGTTAATTACTTATCACATAGTTATCCTTTCAGAAATAGATGCCCGATCTAGCAGAGTGGGTTACGTTTGTTCCAATTACACCCATCGTTGGGTATGATCTACTAGTGATTCATATGGATCTAACATTCAACCTGTATCAGGAGGGCCCCAACAAAGAAGACAAATGTCACTCCTATTTCCCAAGTATTATTTATTCCAGTGCTTAATTGGAGCCAGTGGTTAGCGGAGCTTGGCACCGACAATTGTCAACACCGACTTACAGCAGTCTCCCACAGCTTTGTGCGGACTATCGAAAGGGAGAGATCAGGACAACAGTCACTGATTCAGTCAATATACGAAAAAATAACTAACACCTGCAGTCTAAGCAATTGTTGTAACTTTGAGGTCCAGAAATAGTCTCAATTGTCACACTTGAGGGAGTGTCAGGGTGGGTAATTGTGTTTGCGGTGTCATTGGTAGCACTGGCAGAAGTAATGGGTGGTGCAAGCTGCAGTGGCATTCTGACGAGGGTCCTGGCACCTACTCTTATTTCACACATAGTCATTCACAGCAGATTATTGGTTCCAACCATTCATTGTCATATTGTGTGGTGCACTGCTTGAATTCATGTACGTACACCTGTTGTGTTCCCCTTTTGCCTGCTTCCAGATCCCTCTGACTCAAAGCTTTTAGAAATAAGCTGTGACGTACAGCACAAAAAGCTAAGATGAAGTGATAGTAGACAAGGATGTTGTGAAAGAGCTCAACCAAGGTTTGTCGCAGCAACCTCGGTTCAGATCCGAGGCATGGTATTGTGGGCGACAATGTCCCGGCAGTTGGCTGTACTTTTATAGAATACCTTCACCTTTTGATCGTAAAACTGTTTGCATGTCATTACTCTGACATATAGATTGTTTTCAGCCGCAATTAGTAAATTCTTTTAGGAGCCTGTCTTCACAAGAGATCCCGCGGGCTCATTCCCGGTCTAAAGGGCGCTAATAGGTGGCGGGGGTAGAGAAGCTCCGCATCCGGTAGGCCTTTGGGTAAATTCCTGCCTAGGCACCAAAAAATTGCCATAAGAGCACAGCCCCTGGGGAAGTAGTATTGAGGGCGTAGGCCGGAGAATGTGGGGGTAGAGAAGTTACGCTTCCGAAAGGCCTTTGGCCTAATCTGCGCACCGGCACATGGGCACCAAGTCGGCATAACAGCACAGCCCCTGTGAAGTAGTGTTGGGGGTGTAGGCAAGTTCGCATTCTGGCAGGCCTTTAGGCCAATTCCCGCACAGGCGAATGGGCGCCAAGTCGGTATAACAGCACAGCCCCTGGAAAGTAGTATTGGGGGTGTAGCTGGGAGGGTGCGGGGGTAAGGAAGTTCCGCTTCTCCCAGTATTTGCTGATCTGTGTCATTTCTGCGATGGATCAAGGCAGAAGGACCTGCCTGTCTAAATTATGTGGTGAGCTTTAAGCTCAAAAACGGTGAACACTGTTTCACATTCAGGCACAGGCTTAGACTTGCTCTTCCATCATCAGAGAAATAGGTTTCTCATACATCAACATCCAAACCAACGGAAGCGATACGCCATGTTTACGTTCACTAGTCAATGCCTCCTGCCCTCTTGTGATGGCCACACAACCTACTGAACAAAACAGTAAGTTTCAAGACCAATTTTTTCGTCCAGAGTAAATCAATTACTTTAATCTCATATTTTATCAAACCATATTTAGAACAAAGTCACATAATTGGAAACATTGCTTACTTCACTCCACGCTTACTCACAACAACAATCCTTGCATTCAATTCAGTCATTCAACCATACATACAATCTATACAAAACATGAAATAACTTAACCTCTTCGATGCTGGTGACGGAACCATTCCGTCATCAGTCACGGTTGAGCTGTGCTGATGACGGAATGGTTCCGTCACGACCACACCCATTATCAATGGGGCCCAGCACAGGAGGAAAATATCATCCGCAGTGATGAGGTTAACATCAGTTGTTACAAAAAATTATTTACAATTCTAATTACACAAAAAACAGCATGGGAAAAAATTATTAGTTTTTCAAACAGTTTTTGTTTTAGAACACCACTCCTAATGCTGTATAAGAACGCGTTTCGAAAACCCTTTATTCAAGGGAAATCTCGTTAGGACCACGTAGCTCAAAGGTGCTCGATTTCTTTAAGTGTGGGCTATTCGCCGCGTTCAAACAGCTTTATAGCTCATGGGCTGTGGAATATGAAGTTTTAAATGTGGAGTGTTCCTAGGTCCAACAAAGGGATGAAGGAAGGCGGGCGGGGATTTGCGCCAGCGTTGCTCAATGAATGAGGCTCTTCGATTGCTCACGTTGTCTTCTTCCGTGTCTCATTTCGGAAATGAAAGCCCATGAGATATAAAGCTGTTTGAAAGCGGCAAATAGCCCACACTTAAAGAAATCGAGCACCTTTGAGCTACGTGGTCCTGACGAGATTTCCCTTGAAGAAAGGGTTTTCGAAACGCGTAGACCGTTCTTATACAGCATTAGGAGTGTTGTTCTAAAACAAAAACTGTTTGAAAAACTGATAATGTTTTCCCATGCTGTTTTTTGTGTAATTAGAATTGTAAATAATTTTTGGTAACAACTGATGTTAAGTTATTTCATGTTTTGTATAGATTGTATGTATGGTTGAATGAATGAATTGAATGCAAGGATTGTTGTGAGTAAGTGTGCAGTGAAGTAAGCAATGTTTCCAATTATGTAAATTTGTTCTAAATATGTTTTGATAAAATATGGGATTAAAATAATTGATTTACTCTGGACGAAAAAAATGGTCTTGAGACTTACTGTTTAGGTCAGTAGGTTGTGTGGCCATCCCAGGCCCCTGTAGAAAAAGGTGGCAATATTGGTGCTCGTTTTGGTTTTTGTTGTAAGTGAGGCTTGTCCTTATTGTCCATGAGCCCAGACCCAGTTTTGGTTACGGTCCTGCCCTATTGTGCCATCAGCACTTATGCCCTTTTGGGGTAGAAAATATTTTACAAAAAGACAAAATATGGTACCAGTTGAAATACTCTTTTTTCCTCCTGTCACCACCCAAAGCAAATCGTAACTCTGAATGTCTCACTGGCCGATCACTGGTCCTTGAATACCAACAGCTAGTGCTCTCCAAACACCAGTACATCGATGATGGAGAAACGTGTTTGCCCAATCTACCATGTTCACCTCTGCTAAGGCAGGGGAAACGGGCAATGTAAAAACATGTTTAACGGAAATCCCCTTCACCCACCACCTCTGCAAAAGCAGCAGGAAACAAATGATGCAGAAACATGCTTGAGGACTCCTGTCACCTTCTGCATCTGCTAAACCAGCGATATCTGCAGACGGACTGCTTTATCTAGGCCGTAATGCAGGAAAGCAGCAGCTATGTTAGAAATTATGGACCATCGCCTGAAGCGGAACAATCAATTTTTGAAGTGCATTAAATGTTGGCATTACGTGTACTGCAGAAGCTAAGGTGTGAATGTGTCTGTGCAGGGGTGCTAGCTGCCTGTGTAAAGCAATAGCGAATTTCTAAATGCACTGTAGTGTTCTGGTGCTTTTGTCATTCATCCTTGCCAAAAGAATGCTTATCTACCACTGAAAATTCCTTGTGCGGCCAAAGTATGGTGTGCTAAAGACACTAGATCGAAGAGAACAAAGTGATAAGATGTCTAGAAAAAATATGGGTACTAACACTTTGTGACCCTCCTCCTAAAGGACATCTCTTTAAAAAGCAGCGCAACATCTACCATACCATATCTGTGACTTCAACTATGCACGCCTGATGGCCCTTCAATTTCAAAAGGAACCACAACAGCAACATAAAACGCCACCCGCAATCTTGGCGACATCGTCCATTCTCTTTGAGATTGCATAAAAACCTATTCTTTTCTAAATAATTCAACTTATTGTTTGTTTCTCGCGTTAACGCATTCATACAGACTGTGTTTCAGAACAAGAACAACCTACCTATGACTGCCTCTGCTGGCACAGAGATGAGATTTTACAGAAGTCTTTCACAATCCATTCATAACACTTCCAGACATCAAACAGCGAAAATAATTAAAAAGCTACCACTGAGCACTTACAGAACTCCAGCACACAAAAGCTGAGCATAAAAGGCATGATATTAGGTTTCAAGAGTTCTACATCTTTAAGGCTTTTACACAGCTGAATTTCCATTGAAAAAAGTGCCCATCTGTACACATTGTAAACATACTAACGTCAGGCAAGTGTATTCCAACACAGTTTTTCTTATTATCAGTCAGAACAAACTGGTATTCGACAGTCAAAACGAAAGAACAAAAACAAGACTGATGGCAACAATACCAACATTCATATCAATACGACAAATAAAAATAACAACAACAAAAATGATAATACCAACACAAATAATATTACTTATTATTATTGAAACAACTATGCTGGGGCTGTAAAGCTACATTACGCACAACACTGTAAATGAGAGACCTTCACAAAATGATCAAACAGAAGGTGAACAAAATGTCCACCAGATTTAATTTAGAGAATCTGCTTCTACGTGCTCTCATTTTGAGTCCTTTTTTCCTTGAGAGAGGCTCAGGTATTACCTTACAACTTTTCTACAGTTCTTTTTCATGCTTCTTTCTTCCCTTTCTTTATGATGTTTTTCCCGTTGCCATGGCGGTCTCTCCACACATTTCACCCCATTGGAGGCAGCAGTAGTTCCAAATGCCACGCTTGCTATTTTAAATAAACCTCCCACTCAAACCACACTGTGGTGGAAAGAACACTAGAGAGCTGCATAAGAGACAGAATGCAAAACCGATGGAAACCATCAAGCAAGGTCTACTCAGGCCAATCACACGATGCGGTCAGAACAGATGCCAGGGGGTGCCACAGTGGCTGACCTCTCAGCAGGGTGATGGTTCCAAGTGTTTCAGCAAAAAAACTTCTAGAAAACCTTTGTTCTTAAAAGGTATCCTCACCTGTGAAATGTGTGGTGTTGTAAAAAGATGCGCATCTGCACTAACTGGATCAGCCTGATGTGTGTTCCTCAATAAGCCAATGAAAATTGCTCTGCCCTAATGGAAATGCCAGATGACCAGTTACTGATGGTTTCTACTAGATGTAGTTGTGGCTTATCCATTTTTGGTACTGCATTCTATTACCAGGGCCACTGGAGTTATGAGATTGTGTGGCCACAGCGATTTTTGCATACGTATAGGTTTGCCTCATTTGCCACATAATCCACCATCGGCTGGATAATATGTAGACTTTAGCCAAAAAAATGTGTTTCTAGCTCAAACGGTTCAAAAGGTACTAAAAATGAGACAGCACATGTTGAAGAGCTGTGGAAGGCCCTTTGCATAGTTGGACTGAGCACCTTCCTGTTACTTATTGCTATATTTGGGTGTTAAAGTAGTACTCCTGGGGTGCAACCAATGCCTAGAGTGTATTACCAAGTTCAAAAGTGACGAAATAATGTAAAACTATTACATAATGTACTGTTTTATGCCACATAAATTGCTTTCTCTTGCTGTATAATTTACTCAAACATGCTGCATAATTTGTCCCTCCCCTGCCACATAATTCCAGTGGCCCCGTCTAACATTCCATATTAAAACAGAAAAGGCAAAAGTGGTTCTACTGCTTTTTTTTTTTTTTAGGGGAGACTAGAACCCGGTTCCATAGCTTCGAGGTTGACTCCCCTAGCCGTTAGGCCACAACCTCTCCCAACTGCCACTTTCAAGAATCACCTGAAATGAGCAAAATGTCTTCTTACCAATTATTTAAATGGAAATATAGAAGTACAGGCACTCAGTGCGTGTTTGCTCATGAGAAGTGCGGGTGCTCTCACATTAAATGAATTTCAGAAGTGCTGAGAATTGCAGGTTCTCTGCTCTTCAAATAAAGACATGCGGGCACTCCGTTCCGGACAGTACCTGCCCATCTAAACCCTGCGTTATCAGTCCACTGCATGTCCAAAAGCCTTTTGCCACCCACGACGCTTAAATGGGTCATGTAAGATACCCTGCAGCCCATAAAACCGTAATATGCGGAAAATGCAGCAAGTGGAATATTGTATCCAGGCAATTTGGGGTTAAACTAATGCGCACATGGAAGAGTCCTCGAGTCTAATCCACGTTTTGGAGGGGGAGGGGGGGGGGGGGCACGTACGTGTTAAAAGCTTTCCTGTAAAGTTGTACAAACAAAAGCTCGATATTCCCTGACCAATAAGGCTATTAATCAAACAAAGGCCCAATTAACACCTAGCTGTTGTCACCTTGCTGTAAAAAAAAAAAAAACACACCTCTTTTATACACAGCGCCTATTCTTCTTTTGCCGCGCAGCCCGTATAGCGCCTGAGGGCAGAGGCGGGGGAGAGACAAGAGAGACGCCGAGCGCCTTAAATACCGTCGCTCCTCCAGGCAGCAATTTCCATAGATGAAGAGGTCAGCGCTGTTTAACAGTGTGCTGCCACGTTAATTTAGTATGACAAGATAAAGCAGTAATCTGTGCTCCGAGAGACTGTAAGCTGCCTGCTATCCAGGGACATGCTCGACTCGATTTGCACTGTATATCACTTTATACAATTGCCGTGACAAAGCCCCCTGAGTTCCTTCATGTAAATCTGCCTCTCTCGCGCGCGCGCTTTATTCCTCTCAACTCCGCTGCCAGTCAGGCTGGGCTCGCAGCAAAGCTGCGCAAACTTAATGTCTTACACATGTCAGCGGGCCCGCGGGCCCCGCCTCCCGCTCCCGGGGAGACGTTTAGGGCCCGCATAATCCACTCATCACACTTCGTATCGGCGCGCCTTTTGCAATCTGTCCTGTTGAATTGACAGTGGGGGCGACTAAACCAATGTTTCATGTGCTCGAATTTACGTGGCGGCCGATGATAGTTCTCGGAGCCCTTCTTGCTATGTTCTGCTTGAAGATTATCCCTTAGGAAAGCGGATGTGCATGTTATTACCGGCATTGCTGTGGGCGCGCGACGGCGCGGGCTCGTGGGTGCAGACACGGCGCTGCTGGTCGTAGCCGTAGCGAAGCGGAGGGTGCAGAGGCACCGGGGGGCAGTGCACCAAGACAGACTGCTGCACCCATGTTACCCAGAAGCCCGGGGCACCAAGACAGGCCGCTGCACCCATGATACCCAGAGGTCGAGGCCGGTGCACCAAGACAGGCCGCTGCACCCATGATACCCAGAGGTCGAGGCCGGTGCACCAAGACAGGCCGCTGCACCCATGATACTCAGAGGCATGGGGCCTGCTGCAGCGAGACAGTCCGCTGCATCCATGTTACCCAGGGGCATGGCGCCTGGTGCACCAAGACAGTCCGCTGCACCCATGCAGGGCCGGACTGGGAACCGAAACCGGCCCTGGCAAAGTGCTCGGCCGGCCTCCCCCTCCCCCCCCAGGGGGGGATTGGGGTGCGACTGTGCTCTTTGCCACAGCCGGTTTTCCGCCGATTTTGTTACAGGGCCGTTTTTGCAGCTATGCTGCAAAAAACGGCCCTGTAGCAAAAACGGCCCCCTGGGGCCCAAAACCGGCCCCCACCCATGCGGCCGACCGGGGGATTGCCCGGTGCCCGCAACGGCCAGTCCGGGCCTGCACCCATGTCACCCAGAGGCATGGGGCCCAGTGCACAGAGACAGGCCGCTGCACCTATGTTACCCAGAGTCACGGAGGCCCGGTGCACCAAGACAGGCCACTGCACCCATGTTACCCAGAGGCATGGCGCCTGGTGCACCAAGACAGTCCGCTGCATCCATGTTACCCAGAGGCACGGAGGCCCGGTGCACCAAGACAGACCGCTGCACCCATGTCACCCAGAGGTACGGGGCCCGGTGCACAGAGACAGGCCGCTGCACCTATGTTACCCAGAGTCACGGAGGCCCGGTGCACCAAGACAGACCGCTGCACCCATGTCACCCAGAGGCACGGGGCCGAGTGCACAGAGACAGGCCGCTGCACCCATGTCACCCAGAGGCACAGTGCACCAAGACAGGCCGCTGCACCCATGTTACCCAGAGGTATGGGGCACAGTGCACAGAGACAGGCAGCTGCACCTATGTTACCCAGAGTCACGGAGGCCCGGTGCACCAAGACAGGCCGCTGCACCCATGTCACCCAGAGGCACGGAGGCCCGGTGCACCAAGACAGGCCGCTGTACCCATGTCACCCAGAGGCACAGTGCACCAAGACAGGCCGCTGCACCCATGTCACCCAGAGGCACAGTGCACCAAGACAGGCCGCTGCACCCATGTTACCCAGAGGCACAGTGTACCAAGACAGTCCGCTGCACCCTTGTTACCCACAGGCATGGGGCCCAGTGCACAGAGACAGGCAGCTGCACCCATGTCACCCAGAGGCATGGGGCCCAGTGCACAGAGACAGGCAGCTGCACCCATGTCACCCAGAGGCATGGGGCCCAGTGCACAGAGACAGGCAGCTGCACCCATGTCACCCAGAGGCATGGGGCCCAGTGCACAGAGACAGGCAGCTGCACCTATGTTACCCAGAGTCACGGAGGCCCAGTGCACCAAGACAGGCCGCTGCACCCATGTCACCCAGAGGCACAGTGCACCAAGACAGGCCGCTGCACCCATGTTACCCAGAGTCACGGAGGCCCGGTGCACCAAGACAGGCCGCTGCACCCATGTCACCCAGAGGCATGGGGCCCAGTGCACAGAGACAGGCCGCTGCACCTATGTTACCCAGAGTCACGGAGGCCCAGTGCACCAAGACAGGCCGCTGCACCCATGTCACCCAGAGGCACAGTGCACCAAGACAGGCCGCTGCACCCATGTTACCCAGAGTCACAGAGGCCCGGTGCACCAAGACAGGCCGCTGCACCCATGTCACCCAGAGGCATGGGGCCCAGTGCACAGAGACAGGCCGCTGCACCTATGTTACCCAGAGTCACGGAGGCCCAGTGCACCAAGACAGGCCGCTGCACCCATGTCACCCAGAGGCACAGTGTACCAAGACAGTCCGCTGCACCCATGTTACCCAGAGGCACGGGGCCCAGTGCACAGAGACAGGCCGCTGCACCTATGTTACCCAGAGTCACGGAGGCCCAGTGCACCAAGACAGGCCGCTGCACCCATGTCACCCAGAGGCACAGTGCACCAAGACAGGCCGCTGCACCCATGTTACCCAGAGGCACAGTGTACCAAGACAGTCCGCTGCACCCTTGTTACCCAGAGGCACGGGGCCCAGTGCACAGAGACAGGCCGCTGCACCTATGTTACCCAGAGTCACGGAGGCCCAGTGCACCAAGACAGGCTGCTGCACCCATGTCACCCAGAGGCACAGTGCACCAAGACAGGCCTCTGCACCCATGTTACCCAGAGGCATGGGGCCCAGTGCACAGAGACAGGCCGCTGCACCTATGTTACCCAGAGTCACGGAGGCCCAGTGCACCAAGACAGACCGCTGCACCCATGTTACCCAGAGGCACGGGGCCGGTGCACCAAGACAGTCCGCTGCACCTATGTTACCCAGAGGCACTGGCCTGGTGCACCAAGACAGACGGCTGCACCCATGTTACCCAGAGGCACGGGGCCGGTGCACCAAGACAGGCCGCTGCACCCATGATACCCAGAGGCACGGGCCTGGTGCACCAAGACAGTCCGCTGCACCCATGTTACCCAGAGGCATGGGGTTCCAGTGCACAAAGACAGGCCACTGCACCCATGTTACCCAGAGGCACGTAGGCCCAGTGCACCAAGACAGGCTGCTGCATCCATGTTACCCAGAGGTACAGGTGCCCGGTCGACCAAGACAGACGGCTGCACCCATGTTACCCAGAGGCACAGGGGCCCGGTGCACCAAGAAAGGCCCCTGCACCCATGATACTAAGAGGCATGGGGCCGGTGCACCAAGACAGACCGCTGCACCCATGTTACCCAGAGGCACGGGCCTGGTGCACCAAGACAGGCCGCTGCACCCATGTTACCCTATAGTTTACAAATAAACCAGATTTGGGGTGGGGTGCATGTTTCTTTCTCATACTAGGGCACACTTGCTACTACACTGCCGAACTATGTACCTCTTCTTCTGGTATGGGCTAAGCACTGAATCCCATGCAAATTTGTTTTCCCCTGGAAACATTTTATTGGAGGAGCTGCCTTTGGGTCTATTCTAGTTGACCAGACGACGATGGTTTAAACTTCCTTCCGGTTTCCTCATATGCAGTTTTGAACATCTACCCAACCGCAATGAGGAAACCTGCTGCAAGTAAATCCCTGTTATTAATATCTTTTTATATTTAGGGTGTTTAACATTATTCATTGGCACCCAATGGCCTTTTTATTAAAGTAGTGGAAGGAAGCTAATCAGACCCCCCCAGGATATTGCTATATGAATTAGCAAATTTAGCGGCACAAATATGGAAATTTAGCGGCACAAATATGGGAATTTTGCCGCATTTTTCCAGCACTTTATTTTGCACGTTTTTTCAACACCAAATGCAGAGATCTTATTTTATGCAGTATTTTACAACATGAAAGTTTACAACAATGCGAATATTGAACTAAGAGTTCAGTTAGTTGTTATGTGCATCCTCTAGGTGGCCTGGGTTCATATTATAGCCTTATAGCCCGGGCTATACCGGCTATTAAAGGCCCGCTGAATCGTTAAAGGCCCGAGCCGAAGGCGAGGGGCTACAAAGGGCTATAAGGCTATTAGAACATTCTGCCACTAGAGGGCAGAATGTTCTAATAAATTAAACAAAAGGGTTCTCGAAGCTCGAGGGGATATAAATCCCCTCGAGCTTCGGGAAGCCTTTGTAGAACATTGGCATGTTGCTCTGCAGGCCTTTACCAGCCCGTAGAAGCAGGGAGCACTCCATTGTCTGCAATGGAGCTCCCAACATTCCAATGTTCTAATATACATGAACAACATTATAGTTTTTCAAATCAAACACAGGAGAGTATTTTGTAAAGCGCACATCCTGAAATCATATATTTTGAGGTCTTCATATGTGATCATGAAGAAAAAGGAGGGAAAGTGAAAACAATTGCCTAGGATCACACAATTTATTAAAGAGGGAAACCCAGGATTAATACCAGGTTTTCTGGTTTCACATTGTGTAGTTCAGCACTAGATATATATGCTTTGCTTCCCCAAAACCAACCGTACTGCAAAAACCGCTCTGCCAACTCTCCTACCCTGACCACCACCCTGCTGGCATCAATGTGGCCCTCTGTTTAAAGTTAATTATGTTTAAGGCTCCCGATTTTCCGTTTAAACGGATTTTTACATATAAATACAGACAAAAAACTATTTTTTGTCTGTATTTATATATCAAAACGGAAAAATACTGACAAACCAAATGCTCCTGCTGCCTCTGTACTCACCTGGACAACCCGTGTCTGAGGCACACAGGGGCTGCAGAAAGAAATAAGAAACCGCTGCAGTCAAACTGCCCCTCTGGAGAGGGGTGAACAAGTGCATTGGGGAACTTCGTGTCTGCAGAACAACAGTTTTAATATTCAGTGCTTCAATTTTTAGGCAAACCAAAATTACAATGTAAAACATTTAGGAAACGCAAATGGCCCTTTAAAAATATATGTCTTAAGCAGCATTTATGCACAATCTATCTGCCCTCTGCCATGAAGTGATTGTGCAGACCATTAAAATCATAGAAACCCTGTTGAAAAGGGCTAGTTCTGCCTCATTAAAAGGCCTGTGACTCTTGCCCACTATGGATAGCTGCGGACTGCAGGGTTTTGAATTTCGGTAGCTCTTGCTGCACCAGTGTTCACATCCGGTTCCCTGCTGTGTATTTTGAAGGTGACCCATATTAATTTGGTAAAAAGGCCCCTCATTGCGCTGCTCATGCAAAAACTCGTCTACAGACAGCGGCAGCCCTTTCACAGAGACAAGCTTCAAAATCAAACAAACAGGTACCCCCAAAAGGTTTGTTCATGTTCGGGTCGTCAGCAAGTAGTCTGCGTTCTAATGGTTGGAGAGAGGACCTCCCAAAGTCTGGACTTTGGAAAAGACTCTTGAATGTGTTTGTCTTCAAGCAGACACTCCGTGATGGCTGAAAGAATGCAAGTAAAGGAGGGAGTAATGCTTTGACTTTTTTCCGGACAGCTGCTTAAACGAGATCTAATCAATAACACTAACTCACGCATCTTCTCTTAGAGGACAGGCAAGACATTTGTTCCCAATATGTACAGCGCACTTAGCATGGGCGCCAATTTGGAAAACAGTTACAGCAACCTACAACAACCAAGTGCTAGTGTGTATGTCTATTTGAATAAATGTCGAAAAATACTAGCTGCAACGTCTTCTTTTGATTGCGACAAAAATAAATATGGATACATACTGATAAAATGACCAAAACATAAATATGGATAAATACAGACGGAAATGTTGAAAAAATAAATACCATAAAACCGGGAGCCCCATTTATGTTATATAGCGAAAACCCAACCTCTGTTATCCCTCCATGATGACCTGGTAAATCATTTTAGTAGATATAAGGTTATATTATAGGTAGCTCTGAGTATGGACTGCTTCACTGCATTCATTACGGGGTGTAGTCAAGGTCATCTGTGCTTCACATGGAGGCTATGGTAGGCCCAGCCTCAACCAACATCAGTCTGCCCCACTCACTCGATTTCTTGAGGGATGTTGGCAGCCATGACCAGCCTCCTTGGTGTCAGTCCACAGGATTTCCACCATCTGGGCCTTCGGTTGAGTTTACAACCCCCCTCCACCCCTTCAACTCCCCTTAAAGATTACAGCAGACTTTCTTACCAGTAGTCCCCTTTTGGCCCTGGCCATTTAGGCTTCAATCATATTTATTAAATGAACATAGGAAAAGTAGATTAGTCCACAGTACCACACCTCATTGGAGTCTCTGTAATTCTGCTAATAGAGTCCCTGCATAGAACTTCATGGTTATCAAATTGAATTAAGGTAACACCGAGCTGGGTCAAAAAGAAAAACTAAACTTATTTGGCCTGGATAAGGGGAAGGAGGTGGAGGACAGAGCAGGAAACAAATTACGAAACCTACACAAAAATCCCTGTCATCCTTCCCAGGGAAGATCCCCCGAGCCCCATCTGCAACTTCACCATCATGCCCTGCTCTTTCCTTTTTCCACGGTCATCACTGTTCCTGCTATAATGGTCATTTCTCTGCCATTTCAGAGCGCATGACATTGATCGTTTTTAGAAGCGTTCTATTATTGTCTGGAGGGAGCTTCTTGTTCACATCTTGTCCCCACAGGGAAGGCATGCATTGCCTTCCTTGCTATGGCATCCTTCCTTCTGGATGAAGAACTCTTCCTTGCTGGCCACTTGTCAGCCATAGTCGCCAGATTGTAGGAAGTTGGGAGGTTAAAGCTGCATAAGGGCTCAAGCCACCACAGTAACCAATTGGTGTCCCTGGCAGAGGTCTCTAAAGTCACAGCGGTTATGACTGCTGATGGAGTATTCATAGCGAGGATGCCCCCAATTAGTCTCCAAGCCCAGTGGGAGTTTATTGGCCCAAGATCTCCACAGGGCCTCCAAGAATCCAGCCTCGTCTTCTGCTATATCCCCAGCCAGTTACCTTTCCCGGCATCATCCTGCACCATCAGGACTGTGATTAAGTCACAACCTCTTGAGATCAAAACTTTCATGTCTGAGGCCTGTTGTAGTTGCATCTAGTGCCATTTCAGTTTGTCTCCACCCGTATGTCTTCAATTTCGCTGGCACCTTTAAAAAAATTGATGCATTTTTACAAAAGTGCCGATTTCGCGAAATCCTGGAGGGTCTGCACTAATGTCTTCTTCTTATGCCTATAATGCAAAATGTATACTAACATACAAGGCCCGACCGGATTAATAGAAGCTTTTTAAGTTCATAAGTGGAAGCTGCCGAGGAGGGTCGTGTACTCTCAGCCATGGATCTGCCATGTGTTTGAGGAGGTTGCATCATGCATTGCTCTGGCCGGCTCTGCTCATGACCGTACCAACACAAATACTATCACACAGCTAAAAGTGCCACTCTCCGGACTATTCCTGGTCCTCAAAGCTGTGAGGATGGTATTAGCAGTGGTGATAGTCATTTGATTGTATCCTGAATTATTAAACATCTGTTGTTGTGCTCACCTCTAAATTAGACTTACAGTGCCACAATGGTACATACTGTCATAAGTACTGGTGTTGGCAATCAAGTGCCGGTGCTGAGCACTAGAAACCACTGGCTCAAATTAAGCACAGATTCTGAACTTTCTGCAAAGTTAGACTGTGGTTTGAGGTGGGAATTAAGAATGATACATTCACAATCTAGAAGACTCTTTTAGCATATAAATTAATTTTATGTAATGTGCAAATTAATTAGCCCAGTGGACTAATATATCCACTGCAGAAATATGTGAGCAATCTGAAGACATGCAGATGCACCTCTTCTCAGCCTCTCATCCTTCCAAAGCGGTGGAAATGAATTCCCTGTATTTAATGATCACATCAGTTATTACAGCACCAAGAAGCAGTTCAGTTTTGGCACGTGCTGTGTCAATGGTTAATGTCATGTGTGTTTGCAAGCACACTATCACCCGCAAGGGTATCCTGGCGCTGATTAGCTGGGTGTGCCTAGAGCAGCTCATTTCTACAGGGTATAAATACAAGTCGAGAGAGGCCAACTTCTACATTGAAGGCTACACATTGAAAGCAGCTTATTTCTACAAGGAACGTGCACACTTGAGGGGAGCCCTTCGCCACAAGGAATGCATACACACATACACTTTGAGGGCAGGTCATTTCTACAAGTAAAACATGCATGCTGCGAGCATCTAATTTCTACATGGAATGCATATGTGTAAATCTAAATGTACATGTATTTATAATCACCGACCCGGTATCTAAGCGCTTGCTTAGGGAACCCGTCCTGGTATTCCCCTGTGAGATAACCCCGGCAGGCTATCCACAAGGTGAAAGCCAGGCATACCGCCGCGAGGGGCCGTTGTGGAGATTAAGCAAGCTATTGCCCAGAGTCGCAGAGTGTGAGCCCTTGAGTCGAGTAGGCACCGGAGCGAGAATTGTCGAGTCCGTGGAATTTTGAGCCCAAGACCCGCCGAGGCGGGGAATTGAACCCTGGTCCAGGGCCGATCTCAGCTTCCGGGTCTGCCGCCTCTAACCCCTGAGCCACACTTCTCCACTCCACATATGTTGAGGTTAGCTCATTTTTATATGGAGTGCATTTACATTTTTGGATTTTAACTGATCAGTGTGAAATGACACATTTACAAGAATATTGCTGGAATAAAGAGTGTTATTTAAGAGCTAATTGGGGCATTTAAGAACTATCATGCAATTCAAACAACAGGTGACACTGAACTTAGGGAAATCAATGGTTCTTTACCCCATGTATAAACTGGAGAAATGGAATGTGGGCCACAGACTTGAAGTCGACAGCAATGGCAGGCTAGAATGGCGACTAAACACCTGCTTTGTGGTCCTTGGTCCACGCCGAATGTAAAGGTTAATAACACCGGAGTTGACATTTACATTGGTTCGGCATTCATTACCAGATTGTTACCTGCTGATAGGTTGCAATGTATGTAATCCGCCTTTAAATAGCAGCGTTTTTAAAATACTTGCAACGCAAGTGACAATGAAGCCAAGAAAAAACTGGAGTTTCTCTCACCAGGACAAAAATAAGGTGGCGGTGCACAACATGTAAGTGCACAGAGGCATGGAGGAAGCAGAGGTCCCCTCAAGAATGACATAAGGTGGAAAAGCTCCTGCGCACTTAGCATAAAAGAAAGAGCTTTGCCTTCCTTTCTGTAATATGCATTTGTGCTGGGAGCACAACATGGCACAAGGTTCAGTTTTGCTATTAAACACTTTTTGCACTTCTCACCTGTTCTTTGCTAAGGCCCCGTGAACTTAATTTTTGTGACCGTATATAATTCAGTTAAACCTAGTACAACATTTACAGGTACTGACCACCAATTAGAGGCATAAAGGGAATAGATCCGAAAAAAACGTGTCTTTAGTCTCTTGCTGTAAGTGGTCAACTGTTCTGTACAACTGTTTGCAGTTTAGGTGAATCTGAAAGTGACTACCACATGTTTAACACCATGGAACAATATTAAATTGACTGCGAAAAGTGCAACCTGCTACCAGCAACTGATCCGAAGCTTGACTGTTAACCCAAGTCATAAAACAAATCTTCACCAATACTACGTTTATGGCAAGGGTTGGATAAAGGAGCATACATGGGCATGGCAATGTACAATGAATGAAAACGCCATAGAAAAATTTGTGGGTGTTCACAAACGTTGTGTATGGTGGAAATACACATACGTATGCTCCTGAAAGAGCAGGCGTACGCATGTTCTCAGGGGGACAATACTTGAGTCTAAGGAAGGGTGTTGAAAAGTGAAAGAAAGAATGTGCAGATGCATATTTGCACCTGGCACAGACAGGTAGGCATGGTGACGCTCTGCAGGCGCATGCTGGGAAGAACCAGAGCTTGTATGCAAACCACCAATTACAGTCCATTTCCATGACTTGAAAAGTAATTTTGATTAATCCCTAAACAAATACAAGTATATGCACATTGTAGACTGAAACCTAAAATGCAGAGACATCTGCGTTGAATAATTTTTGTGAATGAGGCTGGTACGATACTTCAATTAATTCACTGATTTAACATTACTTTGCGCCGGTTTAGATTTTCTTAATTGACGTGATAAAGGAAGCATCTAATATTAAGCAGCAGGGTACAGTAGGAACTCATTTGAAATAAATAGTGGCATAATGCTATAAGTAATCAATACCAACTATCAGAAAAGAAATATGCTGAAAAAATACTTGTTATTTCTTCCAAATTGGAACACAATAAAATCAGTGCAAAAAGTAACAAATAAAACGTCCAATTATTATTGCACTTAATACCATGGATTTTCTTGTCTTTAACACTTTGCTTTGATATTATGCAAAGGCAACAAATAGTGCCATTCAGATTCCCCAATTGATTTAAATAAATAAAGTATGTGGGTAAAGAACTGGCAGACAGGGATCACATAATTTATAACCGCTGGAAAATACCGGGATTGAAAATTAGATCTCCTGATTCCAGTGATCAACATACCAGTGAATTTGCCAACCTCTTTTTTGCTTGAATCCCTGGGTTTCTGTCTGCTGGGGATTAGTAGGTGTAATTCTTATTTAAACATACAGGATTGGGAACTAATGCTTTTTTGAGCTACACGTTTGGGAATATAACACTGTTTATTAAATAATGATTACACCGTTTACAGAACTGCAAAACGTTCAGCCTTGGAGGGATATGTCGACTTGCTCTATCAGAAGATATTATTTTCAAGGTTTTCGAAGATAACAACAGTCCTTGGATAAGAATATCTTGAATGCTCCGTCCACTCACATGTACATTGATAGACGCATTTTTTGCAAGAGGGTGATAGAGAATTTAGAAGACCTTTCAGTGGAACTGTGCCCCTAAGGTCAGAATGTATGGAACTCTGAAGCACTACCGGAAGCAGGGATAGTGAACAATAAATGGACTACGGAGAGTGGCCTACTTTCAGTTATTGGGAGTAAGGTGAATCACTTTCAATCTGTTGAGCTGTGCTGGTATGGCTCATCGCCAAGATAATAATATTTTCAAGACAAAAGGATATTATAGGAGATAAACTATATTTTGCCTTAGAAAGGCCGGATAGGCAGGGGGCATCAATCAATTAAAAGAAATGTATTTGGTTTACAAAAAACATAAAAACATACAATATCTTATTATCTTTAGTACATAAAAGTTTGGAGATATAATTAAAAATAAATAAATATAACCCAACAAAACATGTACAGATAAAGTGCACACATCTAGTTTAAAAATAGGTTAAGACTCCAAAAAGCTGCAATTAAAAACTTCATTCATTTTAAGAACCAGCCATTTAAAATTCAAAAATAAAATTGCATTTAAGTTCATATTGATTATTATAAAACAAAATAGAATCAGGTCACAGCCTATTATTGTGATTACAGAGGTGTACAAGTCGCCGTTCTTTTTATGACATAATTTTTAGGCGTTTAAACCAGACGTTCGGCAAAAAACGACTAACTGCAAAAACTATTAGGCCCAAGGTATTTGCTTTTAGAACTCTATGTGCAATCAGATAATGGGTACTTTTGAAGTGTAAACCAATTCGGCATATCCAAAGCTTGCGATATGGGACATATTTAAGTATAAAGCAGTTGTCAAAGGAAGGGGTGGAACTGCTGAACCAAAAAGTTTGTTATTTGAAGGAACAGAAACCACTGACCTCTGTCTAACGTGAAAATAATAAATGTAAAAGGAAGGGTGGTAGGCAGAAGACAATGTCCGCAAGGCGATTCGTGTTGCAAAAAGCAAACATTAAGGCAATTAGGCATAGAGGCCACATTGGATGCACGTTACTGTGAACTTGGGCAGTGGCTGCTATGTGTGTCTGTTCTTTGGATTCTTCGAGGGTACTAGGGGGAACACCAAAAATCTCTGTGAACCAGAACCAATCTTTGTGAACCAGAACTTAAAGTGCCAGGAATCTGAGAGGGGCAAATGAAAGCTTGATACATACACACAACAGAAAGAAGGGAGCAGTGACAGAAACATACATACAGAATGACCAAAGTGGTGAAGGAAATTAAGTTTTGCATTTACATACATTGATGAAAAAAGGACAGATGGAGAGTCTTGAATTTGTGGTGCTGCAGGCTGCATGACAGAATGTTAACACCACTGGGAGATCATGCACGTACATGCCAAGGACTTGGTGGTCTACTGGACACTGAACTTGGGATAATAAAGATAAAATATTGTGATCTGCTTTCATTTCAATAAGGCCAGAGACAATAGTCCACAAAAAATGCCCACTCTTTGGATAACAAGTTGTGCGATTAAGGTTGCAAATTTTCCCTTTCCATGTATGGAAATGCTACCAATCTCTTCCGCTGACTGATGGAAACAAGTAAAAGATGCTGCGAGCACTGAGTTTATGCGAACCACGCATAAGCACGGCTATGGTCTGCCAAAGCCACATCCTACAGATTTAACCAGGGAGTTTGCCTGGATCATGATTCCATGCATAAGTGGGACGGAGAATATATATAATGAACCAAACATTATTCGGGAACAGGTTAAGACTTTTCGAACAATATGTGCCTAACAGAGATGGAAATGCTAAATTATTAATTGATCACACTTGTATTACTCATCTTGAGGTGTGATGTGGAAGTAGAAGCAAGACTGGTCTCTCTAAACACCTTCCTATGCAGCTGTATCATCTCCTGACTAGCGGTTTGATAATTTCATAAAACAAGGATCACTTGCTGGCTTGTGTGTTCAGAACCCTGTGCAAGGATCCCGTTCAAGCGACTATGCCCTTTGAAAGGAGAAGATTCCTGCTATTGTCAAATTTAGCTGGTGTATAGCTGCTGAAAATCGACATGATGCTTCTGAAGCATAACCACACCACTCCAACTTTGTTAGTGGACTACTGTTCATTATAAAATGGAGGGGGAGACCAAGGGGGCTTAAAATATTTGATGTACTCATTGCCTCAGCTACAAAATCAGTAATTTCTTTTATTTATACTGATATTTACTTAGTGCAGACCTAGCCACTTCAGCAGTGGAGTGCCTCACAACAAAACAACAAGATATAGAAAGTAAAATAACAACAGAATAAAGGATGCAGGCCGTGGGATAGCATTCATATGTTGTTTGAGTAGGTGTATTTTAGCCCTTAAGATAACTGATCAGTTTAAGGTGACTTTGAGCTCTACAGGAATGTGCTTCCAGATTCAAAGAGCATGGCATTAGAAATATTTTTTCTCTTTGGGATTTGCAGAAGGAGGTTGGATTTGCTCATAGTGTCTCTTTCTTCTCGTTGTGTGCAGTGTTTTGTTCACGTCGCTGGCCAGTCCGAGGTGAAGGGCTTTGGGTGTCGAATAGCCGTGAAGTGTATTCCTCCCTCTAGGGCAAGCCAGTGAAGGTCTCACAGGATGGTTGTGCTGTGTTTAGATATTTTGGCTGCCATTCCTTCTCCTAATGATGGTTTGCCACTTAAGCAACTCCTACATAAGCAGTACAAAATCAGTTATACACACCCTAGGTTGGCACAAAGTCACACCTGGAAATGTTTTTTTATTGAAATTCTATATG
This sequence comes from Lissotriton vulgaris, assembly GCF_964263255.1. Lineage (NCBI taxonomy): Eukaryota > Metazoa > Chordata > Amphibia > Caudata > Salamandridae > Lissotriton > Lissotriton vulgaris. The sequence goes on along the minus strand of NC_141685.1, from coordinate 2,037,872,935 downwards.
AAAAAAAACTAGCTTTACCACCCTCTACCAGGCTTTCCAATCCTACTAGTGATCAAGCTATTCTCTCTCACTCCCTCTCTATTATACCATCTTTAGAGTGGACAGAGATGGAACATCTTACACTTAGAGTAAAATCAGGATCCCCAGACGACCCTATTAAACCTGAACTGTTCAGATCTCTACGTGATTCCGCCCTGCAGGCTGGACGAGACTTGATCAATAAGTCCTTTCAGCTAGCCTCGATTCCTAAATCATGGAAGCATGCCAAAGTGGTGCCTCTCTTGAAGAAACTATCTTTAGACATCTCCCGGCCTGACAGCTACCGCCCCATATCACTGCTTCCCTACCTTGCAAAAGTGGCAGAAGCACATGTCAACCACACCTTGACTACCTACCTGGAGTCCAATGGGATCCTGGATGAGTCCCAAAATGGGTTCCGTGCGAACCATAGCACGGAATCGGCCTTGCTAACAGCTACAGAACATCTAAAAGCTTCATTGGATATGGGCGCAACCTCCATTCTGATTCTGCTGGATTTGAGTGCGGCTTTCGACACGGTCTCCCACAAGATAATGCTTGAGAGACTGTGGGAGATCGGAGTCAGGGAAACGGCACTGGATTGGTTCGTGTCATTTCTATCTGACCGTTCCTTCTAGGTGCATGCCCCCCGTACTCATCCAGTAGGCTCCCCCTTGAATGTGGGGTGCCTCAGGGGTCTGCGCTCAGTCCCACATTGTTTAATGTGTACGTCCGCCCCCTGGCCATGATGGCCCGGGAACGTAAGATACAATTAATATCATATGCAGACGATACACAACTTATCTTTAACTTCTCCAACAACAATGTGACAGACCAAATGAAGTTTCAAGAAGACATTTTGGACATTTCTAAATGGCTATCTAACAACTGTCTTCAATTAAACTCCTCCAAAACAGAGGTACTTCTGATTGGCAATGGCACACAGACATGGGATGAGCACTGGTGGCCTCCTGCGCTGGGACCAGCTCCCATACCCAAGGAGCTGGTAAAAAATCTAGGAGTGATGCTTGACAACTCGCTCAATTTGGACACCCATGCCAAAAAAGTGGCGGGCATCTGCTACGGGCACCTGCGCTCTCTCAGACCCATCTTGGGGTTCTTCGAACCCCCAACTCGTCAACTCATAGTCCAGGCGTCAGTTCTTTCTCACCTGGACTATTGCAATTCTCTCATGCTAGGATCCAACACGACTACAATAAATAGGATGCAAAGAGCGCAAAATGCCGCTGCTCGTGTTTTATTTGCTCTGCCCAAAACCTGTCACACTTCCCCTTTTCTTCGGCGATTACATTGGTTGCCTATAAAGCAACGCATTCAATTCAAAACCCTCTGTCTTACCCATAAAATCTTGTATAGCGCCGGCCCCCAAACTCTTCAAGGACTATGCTCCTTTTATACCCCTACGCGCGCACTTCGCTCAGCGGACCTTTTCTTAGCACGTACCATTAAGATACGGAGGAGCAGAGCTGGTGGCCGCTCCTTCAGGTATTTGGCCCCTAAACTTTGGAATTCCATCCCCTTAAAAGCTCGAGCCACCTCAAATCATCTGTTATTTCGCAAACTTATAAAAACTTGGTTGTTTGCATCCATCTAATACACCCTCTGTCGCATTAGTGGTAGGCATGTCCGCAAGCGCTGGAACGCCCCGTTGCTGGGGTAGCCATGCGCTATACGAGATTCCGTAACATAACATAACATAAATAACCAGTATCTTTGTTGTACTGTTTATTTTTGTTTTCTGTATTATCTATTAATAGCGCTTAAAGTATTTCAAGTCTCATGCGACGAACTCATTTGTCCATGTAGTTAGTTAGATTAAAGATATATGAATGCACCTAAAAAATCCATACCACAAAAATCTCCTGTAATTAATTGCTAGTCTTTAATCAGCCGTACAGCAAACAAATGTCTCAAATGCACATTACACAGGGGAAAGGAAAATTGCTCAACACTGGTGATTGGAAACAAAAGAAGGAGGCATAGTACACAGATATCAAAGAATTCCAGCCAGTGCAGTGAGTAGGTTAGCTGCCATTTTGAGTCCAGCACAGGGAGCTGGGCTGCAAGCGGAGGGCGTTGGGAACGCGAATGGATGGAGCCAGGATCTATAGAGGGCGATAGCCGTTGCTCACGATATACTGTAAATGGTTTTGAAATCTAACTTTCGACACATTGAAAGTGTGTATTAGTCCCATTTCTCTGTTTACATTTATTTTTGTAACATTGATCCCTATGCTACGTTGTCATTATAATCACATCACTTAAAAAAATGTTAATACAAAAAAAATGCAGCAGCCCACATATTTTAGCAGTGAATACTTTCAAAGAAATACAAAATGTTTTGTCATCTGGGTCAAAAATGGTGTGATGTAATTTCCTGTAATGCCACTGGGAATCAAAGCCCACAACCTATTTTTCTCTCTTTTCAGAAGAGAATAGGACACACTCACATTCTAAATTTCTACCAGAAAAATACCAGCAATATTTAAGAAAAACTGCATCATTAGCCATGAAGGTGTCCATTAGGTTCATAACATTGGGGTCGATTCTAGAGTCCTTTATTAGTACTCATCTATCACCCTTTTACATACCATTACATGCCTTTGTGAATTTGTTTCAAAACATCAAACATGAGAACAATACGGGTTTGTTAGGGGAATATCCATATATAGTTAGTACAAATAGAAAAGATTGTGCCCTCTCTGCTCTTTTACATATAGGAAGTTGGATGTTTCAGGGACGATTCACTAAGGCGTCTAAGAGTATGTATAAGACTACTACTACTTCCTGTACTATAAATGCCTTAAAAAAATCACCCCTTTCGTATAGAACCTTGACATTCTGTCATTTTGATTTTGCCTTGTGGTTATGCCTTTTACTTGTCCATATTATGTTTACAACTGCACATTGACATGACTTAATCTGCTGAATATAAAAGTCCTAATAAATAAATAAACCTTGGACCTACACGATGGCAAAATATTAAATAGTAGAGGAATGCCCTTATCTTTCATATTGATACTTATTGTTATAAAAAGGATGCCAGCAGTAAATATTTTGCACAACTAAACTGAAGTAAATACAATTGTGTAAACAGGAATATAATTAAGAACGCCTATTGTAAACCTATAAATCTAGGAGCATTTAAAAAGAGCACACACACAATTACTCCTCTTCACAGTCTCCTTTAATTTTAGCAACTTTTCAGGTACAATTATGACAGGCACCCCTTAGTGACTCATTCTGCTTTTAGATGCAGACTGAATAGTTTACTGAACCAAATGAAGAATATTAAAAGTTTTCCCCTCTAATTCGTAAAGAATGTACATCTTGTATCTAACAAAAAGTACCATTGCTGCATGTACAGTTATTTACTGATTCATACCTATACCCTGTTCAATATATTAAAAATAACATACCCCTTTCCAAAATGCAGATTAGAAAGCCTTTTACGCCTTCGAGCCTTCACAAGGCTTTGTGGGGGTGTTACTCCAAGGTATCATAATATACATAATATCATTGTATATGATATTAAAATGACAACGGTCATCTTTCTTAGAAGCAATCTGTATGTAGGTACTTCAAAGTTACGACAAATGCTGCAATCTATGGAAAAGCTAACTTAAGTGTGTAAAGTGCACAGCAGCTATATTCGAGATCGAGTTGGTTATTTTTATCTTAACTTGCAGGATGGAATGTAGTCCTCTTTTGAATGTAGGTCCGTTGTTGACATGCAGCCATTACTTCACACCCACCCGCGGATGCGCAGTGGGCACAAGTTAGCACAGGCCCTCAGGGGGAGGAAGAGGGGTGCATGGTGTGCCCTAGGGAGGTATCCTAGTGGGCAGGCGGAACCACTGTACAGGCAATCCCGTTATGGGAGATCGGCATGTGGGGTCCTTCCAAAAGGAGGGACCCATCCATGTCCAAAGTGGTATTGGACAAGGGGTTCTAAGAGGAAGGGTCCTTGAACCAGACATGATCTCACTTAGAAGATGTTTGTGATGGATGCACAGGAACAATCTTAGTTATGGTTAGGTAACTCCCATGTATTAGCGACTCCGTTAAGGCTATGAGGTACCTGTGCAAGGTAAATGTAAAATTGTGGTTTACTGTGCATAAAAATGATGAAATGTGTTTTTTCATGTTATGTTTTAATAAATACGGCTGAGGATTTATGACCCATAACCCAAGGAATGTGTGTCGGTACCCATGGTCTCCTATTAAGGGACGGGTGGGGGCTCTAGGGAGTGGATTTCCTCAAGGGACATCAGCGTCTACCCGCACTCAGGGTGTGGAACTGGAACTTAAAAACAGCAGGCAATATGGTGATGTGTTGTGGTGTGTGCTTGTAAAACGCTTTGATGTTAACCAGCAGTGATATTTAAAAAACAATCAGGCTGGGGGTCTCTTTACACTTCCTGGAAAAGCTACACAGAGGAAAAGTGTCCAGTAATGGCAATACTGTACACTTCTTTTCACACCTGAGCATTACTAACTTTTCTGGTAATCACTGGAATAAACAGCAGCCGGTATCACAGAGCGGTGACGCAAGAATACCACGCACCTCCTGGAAGTTGTCATTCAATGTGTTGTGTAACCTTGCACTCCATGAGCTGTGGATGATACTTGTGACGTTGCAACAGCGTGGTCATTTCTTTTAATCTGGCAGTTATGATGTGGAGGGGACACAATTATAAAGGTATCATACGTTGGCCCTTATTATGAGTGAGTAGTCAGTGTGCAAATCCCGGTTTGTGCAGGGGCTGGAATTCAGAGCTGTGTGGTATTTGCCACACCCGGTAATTACCAGGTTTGTTAAATACCTCACCTGCCCATAAAGTTTAACAGGTCAAACACGACGGAGTTTAGCAGGGGAAAGCAGCATGATACTGACTGTAACATGTAGATTTTGGTGCAGCATGCACCAACATCTGCATTTTATTCCCCAAGAACTCAGAATGGGTGCAAAAAATATCACCTACTTCCCTGGCACGCTTACAGTCAGAGGCACTGGAATTTTGTGGCAGGGTGGACTAAAATATCAGCAGCGGCCGGTACAGGTAAGTGCGGTGGCGCTGAGTGCAGTGGCGGGGGAGAGATGTCGACAGACGACGGAATAGGAGTTATTTATTTATTTAATTGACACTATTCCGTCATCTGTCGACATTACCCCCCACCCCCCGCCCCGCCGTACTTACCTGCACCGGTCACTGCTGTAAATTATGCAGCAGAAAAAAGCGAATTATGCAGCATAGTATGGCATATTTTGGGGATTTTAACACATGCTATCACTATCTGGGCAAAGTTTCACCTCACTAATACCAATTTGAATCTTGACCAACTGTGATGGCTCGCATAGAAGAGCTATAAAACTAAATGTTGAACAGATTGGAGCCCTTTACGCTTAATTAACTTTAAATTAATAAATGGTAACTACTGCTTAAAAGTGGACCAGCTCGTGCTTCTTCACCATGAGAGTCAGCTGTTTCACAGGAAGTTGATATTGACACAGAGAATGCTCATTGGTTAACCCAGCCCTTACAATGAATAAACTTGTGACAAATATTTTACACAAAATATGTGTTTGAGACCATTATTAAAATCACTATACATTTGAACGTCATTTTTTTGTTGCAACCCAGCCAAAAGAGGTGTAGAGGTAGCAATAGTATGCTCATTGCTAATATATGGTACATCACACATTCATAAGGTGAGACTCAGGCAGTCACTGACCAGCAAAGAGCGGACACTCTGAGCATAGATTAGCACCCAGACTTGCAGAGACCGTAAACACGCACCACCCAGAAGAGTGCAAGTCAGTATTCAGACATCAAGATATATTAAGCAAAGATCAGCCTTGAGAACTGCTGACTCACAGACCCAAAATCAGGACCATTGCAATTATTCGGCAAGAGCGGGGCAAATTATGCAGCACAATTGCCTAAATTATGGAACAAGAAAGGGGACATTATGAGCTAGTATGCAGCACAATTTTTGACACCATTGCTTCCCTAGTTTGTAACTTTTTTCTTTATTATGTTTACTAAAGGTAACTCTCTCTGGGCAAAGATTTCACCTTACTAGTAGCAGTTTAAAAACGAAATACAGCAAAACACAACTGTAAGGTGACCTATCATCCTTTGCAATTAGATTTCCACCGAGTGGGAACTAGTGTTTTTAGTAACCTTTGGTCTGATTGAGCTAGAAATATTTGTGTTTTGTTAACATTTGAAGATTATGCTGCAGATGAAGGATTAAGTGGCAACAGTGGCAAACACCGTTATTATGTGGAAAACGGGGCTGCCGTAGAATCAAATAATTCCAGGTGCCAGGCCCTAAATCAACATTCATGCCTACTGAAACAGAGCGAAAGCATAGCCCTGTCCACACATGCACACATGCGGAGAGAATTGGTCAGCATTAGGTTCTACTGACACATAGAATACAGATCCTCAAGCATGAGGGCACCCTGCACACAGATCAGCATCCAGGCCTGTAGACATGCAGAGCAGATCGGCATTCAAGTGGCCAGGAGGCTCTAGACCACTTCAGAATGAGGTCTACAGGCAATGGCATATCTATCACTGGTGTAGAAGAGGCAGTAGGTCCAGGGCCTTGGGGAGCCCACCGCACCCCAAATACAGTTATCTTTTTTCTTGACGACCACAATGCAGGTGACCATTTCTCATACTTTGCATCAGTGCTTATGGTTCGTTTGGTACAGAAGGAAAACACACTGAGCACAGATTAGTATTCAGACACGTGGACCAATAATCAAAATGAAAACTCGAATTTCAATGAATGGTCATAGTTTACAAGACACAGAGTATTTGCCCTGCCTATTTCCAGGTACTCTGCATGAGCCTAGAGATGCCTGATGAAGCACTCTGTAGGTTCAGGTCCTTATTAAAGCTGGCCGGATTTAGGTGCATGGATTCTAGGGCCCCAAATCTCCAATTTTGGAGGGCATCCTCAAGACTACTTATGGGCATTCTGAGTTTTTGTCCTCAATATGGGGACCATCCAAGAAGACTTGGAATGTCCAGATTCTTATCCCGAATTCATGTGACAAATTTGCTGACATTCACCATCTCCTCTGAACACGAGGCAAACGTCTGCAAGGGGTGTTTGCATTTTTGAGATGGTGGACTTTGGCTGGGATAGTGTCTGGGATGACCGTAGGCTGTGGCCTGGCTGGGGTGAGTGTTATTTACTCTGCCTGTGGTCCTTGAGGGACAGCAAGAGGAGCCTCTGTGCCTCTGCCCGCAGCCCGTGTCCCCAACCTACTGAGAATTATCCAAAGGAAGGTGCACATCAGCTCTGGGGTTTTCAAGATCAGTAATTCTGGGTACAGAAACACAAGACCAGTCGTAGGGTGGTGGAGCACAGGACTGGATGAAATGTATCTTGCGACACAGAACCACTTGTCAGATATAAAATAAGGAACACAGTTTAGTGACCTAGCTTTAAAATAATTAAAAAAAGAGGGGAAAGGAAATATTGTGATTTGAAAATGTGTTGATAAAGTCCCTGATGTTGAGGGACTAATCTTGCCATTGTGTACAAATCCACTTGCACCTAGTTAGGTGTTATCGCCAAATGGCCTTTGGGCTGAGAATTAAAGATCATAAATGCTATCAACTTTATGGCAAAAAGTTTCTATCTGGTTCAAATGTTTCATAACGGAGCTGGAGAAAACGTTAAGCATGACCACTGAACTAGGTCTTACCATTCATAATTTTGCAGACTTTTTAAGGAGGTTACAAACCACAGTAAGGTACAGTATATTATAGAAAGAGTTAATACACTCTCTGCAAGACAACCTCCTTGCAGTTACCCAAAATCTGGTATTTTTAAAGTGAGAACTACTCACCTCTAAAGGAGTCAAGGCGCTGGGGGCAGTCTGGGAGATTAAGTAAAGTATTGACCAGAGTCACATGGTGCAGAGCTGACGCCGGCACCAGGGGCCCTGCGCCCCGGATTCAGCCGCCCTTGCCGCTGCGCCACACCTCTCCCAGGAGAAAGGTAGTTGTTTAAGTGCGACAGATGGGGCAGTTAGCAATCAGCCTGGGTGAATGGCTATCCCCAAATAGGGGTTGGTTGACTCCTACACCCCTTGGATCCAATCAAGAAATACACTCAAATTGCTCACCATTTGGGGATCACTGGTATTATGAAAACAACTTCACCTTGTTGACTAACACCCAAAAAAATCATAGTTGCAGCTAGTTACATACAGTCTAAAAGACACATTTCATATGACATTCTACGCACCACTCTGCAATGCCTTATCGAAGCATTTCAACCAAGAATCTTGCGAAAGTAGGAATTGTGAGCCTGCAATTCCCATGTTTTTACTTCACAGAATAGCTTCACCGTTTCCAAGCAAAAACTAAGAACAATTCTGAAGACTACAGACAAAAAAAAATGTCTTTAGAAAAATCGATGTCATTGCAGGTTGTCATTACAAAAACACATTACTTTGCACAAACCTAACACCTCAAGTTCAGGCTCAGGTTAGTGAGCATCCCGCCAACCTTCCCACCAGACTTTGCACAAGTAAAAATCGAACATAAGACCTAGCTCACGACTCCCTGCATTTTATTTATTTCGTCTCGTGTCCATGTGCAATGTTCTAAAACAAAGCACGTGTCTGATTACAGCTCATGCATGGCCTTATGTACGCAAACACAGCCTGTCTGCTGTACCAAGAATTATGTTGCTTGCATAGTGTTCATAATAATGCAATTTAAATCTACGATAAACCATAACGAGACATAAAAAATACAATCTTATAACCATTTCTCCTTGTTTCGGATGAACAGGCCCTGCATCGAAAGGCTCGCATATCTCGCGCAGAAACATCCGTTTGTACATAAAGCGTGTGAAATCGTGTCTGTGGAATTGTGCAGCCACTCACATCATTCCCTCCCGTCATGGTGTACACATGGTTTTACACCGGCTCCTTCTAAATCTCGGTAAATCTATTTTCCATGCAGTAAGCCCAACGACATTCTGCATCTTCTAAAATAATTACTCTTTCGGCCACGATGTACTAAGCAGCTATTTCCTTCAAAGAAAATCTAATTATTCCAACTACCGTGGTAGCAGCATTGGTGTGAATATACCCTGTGGATTAAAAACATTGCCTAACTCGCAGAGCATATGAAGCATTAACACATTCTATGATGTAAATACCTCTTCTGTTCTATTAACTGTCAGTTGAACCAATGAACTCTGACACGATCAGCACAAAATGGCACACGAGTGAGTGTAAACTTAAATGGCACACGAGTGAGTGAAAACTTAAATGGCACACGAGTGAGTGTAAACTTAAATGGCACACGAGTGAGTGAAAACTTAAATGGCACACGAGTGAGTGAAAACTTAAATGGCACACGAGTGAGTGAAAAATTAAATGGCACACGAGTGAGTGAAAACTTTGCTAGTGTTCCTAAGTGTTCGAACTCCCAAGCGTTCAACCTCCTCTAGGCACCGCCATTTAGGATGTTAACTCTTTAAATAGCGAATCCTTAGAATGTATCTGAAAAGTTTCCAGCCCAGGGCCCTGTCCTAGTGACAACTGCAAGGCATTAGATGTTGGTGGGGTGTGAACTGGAAGCCCTCTTTGCATGGACGGCTCCACCACTAAGGCGAAGGCGCGTTGCCCCACTGCCCCACTCACGTTATTATCATTTTAAGTAGCCTTCTGCTGCGGCAGCTTTCTAGGCGTGACGGGACTGCTCTGAGGACAGAGGAGCAGGGGATGGGTGGTTAGTCCACTCCTGAGTGCACATGACTGTTTGACCAGCCCTCTCGGGCTGCCCAAAACAGTCATGCGCACTTCCCATATTATCCATGCAAGCTGCATTACAGCGTGCATGGAGAACATGGACAGGCTCCCATTCCCTGGCTGAGCACGATCCACAGTGCTCAGACCAATGGAGCTTGGAGCTGGGGGCTTCCTACTGGTTCCTGTATCCTGCTGGAACCGGAGTCAAGAACAAGAGGACCTGGAGGAGAGGCGGCAGCCATTCAGCCATCACAGGTAAGTGGTTTATAAATTTTTTTTTTTAAAAATGACCCTCATACCCCCACCACTCCACCCTAGCAGCAGCCGCTACTGCATCTTTGTTCTTAGGGAGACAGTCTAAAGAAGGGCAAAACGGCAGGCACAGGTTTGAAGCTATAATATACACAAAACAGAAACAGAGCTGCACCACATATAGTATGAAGAGACAATGTGTTACAATAGAATATCAAACAGTTTGATCATAGTAGAGTTTCTTAAATACCATCCAGGTATGCCATTGTATTTTAGTTCAGAAATATATTCCTGACTATTATTGTGATACGCTTCTAAAGCCATGGCGTTCCACTTATTTTTAACTCTGTATGATTTTTTGACTGTCAGTTTGTATTTTTTGCTTTCCTGCAAATAATTGATTAACACACATAACAACTCTATCTTTGATGTATGACACTGCTAAAACATCCCTATGAAAATTGCAAAAGTTGCAGAATATTTGGAGTCTGTGCATGTATACATAGTGTATACGTTCTGAATAGGATTGACAGGACATTTGCCAATTTTGGACAAATGTCCCACTTTAACCAAATTCTAAGTAATCTAAAATCGTCCACAATGTTCCGATGTACTAGTAAACAATTGCTAAACCACTAGACTTCTCTCTGGCTGCATTTCTGTAGTTTACTAGCAGGGACATAAAGATACCCAGACGCAGAGGTCGATCTGTTATCGGAACTCTCAGCGACTCCATGAAGCGTCCAATCTATGGCACAACAACAGTTTTATTACCCCTGCCATTTTGTTCACAAATTGCCTTTCAGGCTGCCCAAACAGTCCACCTCGAAAAAATGGCAGCATCTTGAAATGGCAATGGAAAGAGGACTGAACAACAGAAACAAACAAGGGTCCACTGCTGTAACCCAACCAGGCTGGATCAGCAGTGGTAACAGAAAGAGGACAGCACCTTTTCAACAATCAAGGGCCCATTACTGCCCCCTGAGCCATGCTCGTTCAGGTGGCGGCCATCTTGAAGTGGCACTGACCTACCATAGTAATAAAAAAATAATAATAAAAAAAAAGCCTGGTGGTACCTGGAAAGCTCCAGGAATCTCGTCTCACTTCGACCCAGCCAAACTTTGACCTCTCTAAGTTGCTATCCTAATATCTATGGACATAAGGATTTCTGTTGATTACCGACCCAGGTCATAACCCCCTCAGCTCATCTACCGGCCCTGCTAACGCAAACGTCCCAAAACCCCTGGACTCCTCCCGTCTAGCTCCCCACTCGGACTTTGAGACCGGTAAACCTCCAATGACCCATGATGCAGGTCAAGCTAACCCTGCTAGCCGACAAATCACCTCCCCCTACTGCTCCCAATACAGCTCATCCTGACCCTGCTAGCACCCCTATCGTGCCTGCTCCCATCACAGCCCATCCTAACCTTCATAGCACCCCTACTGCGCCCCCCGTATGTGGATATCAATACTCTGCACTCCAGAGCCACCAAAATAAGCCAGAGCATCCATTTCTCCATCCTGGATCTAACCAAACCTCCTCCACCTCGCTGAACTCTCCTTCGACAGCCTCAAGCCCCGGTTGAACTCTACTTCCCCACCTACTACAGAGCTCCCCAAACACCCTCTACCTCTATCCCTGAGGCACCTTCACCCTCGCAAGCGCCCTTGCCACCAATCGGAGGAAGAAACCCTAACTCTTGCCCTCTCCTATAACCCTCCCCTCGCCTTACCAAATCCGCTAGACCTCACTGAAAAAGAAATCCTTGCCATCCTACAGGACCACAATGCAGCCCCAGTCACCCTTTGTCTCTCTGGTGTGAATGAAGAACATCCCATCAGCACGGTCGCTATCAACCCTTGCAGATCTGCTACCCTCTGCAACAGAAGTGTGACTAGAAACAATCTAACGCCTGTACTCCTGTCTATCTCGACACCCGACACCCCGACGGCTCCCTGACTGGTCTCTTAATCAACTGCCGATCGGCAGTAAAGCACGCCGCTGATGTTGCTGCTCTCATCATGAACAGTAAGTTCGACTTAGCAATCCTAACTGAATCGTGGCTAAATGATTCCTCATCCCCATGCCTGGACCTCTTAGTCCCTCCCAACTATAAACTCTCAATTTGCAATAACTCCACCCAAATATGCAACCTCCGCCTTTTTTACCACCCCCAGGCATAAACGACTCCTTCACTGACCTCCTCAAGGAAATCCTCACAGCAAAGAGTTCCTCCAGTGCTAAAGACATCTTCCTCGGCTACTTCAACTTACACTGGAACGACCTCAAAGATCCTCATGTCAACGCCATTAAAGACCTCCTGACGGATCAAGCCCTGACACAATCTTGTTTACTCCCAACCCATTTGAAAGGAGCCACTCTTGACTAGATCATCACGGAGGAAACAACCATCAAGCTGATCTCAAGAGACCCCTGTGACTGGTCCGACCACCATGCCATTGCCATCCTACTTCCTGGCTCCCTCAAGCAAGGGCCCCACAGCCGGTGCTTCCTAAACAATGGGTCAGAGACACTAAGAACCTTGACCACAAGGAACTCGAGGCTAGGTGCAAATCTGACCTCCCACCTCCCCCGCATATCACAACGGTAAGTGACCTAAACGGTCGCTATTGTGGTACTATGTTCAACATTCTGGATGACCTGGCCCCACTAAAACTAAAAGGAACTCAAATTAAAGATAGAAACCCCTGGTTCACTGAATCCCTCCACATTGAGAGGAGATCCCTCCGAGAAGCCGAAAGAATCTGGGGACAGCACCCCTCTGCCGCTCACTTAAAACTTCTCCACCAGGCCAGAAATTCATACAACAAGAACATCCTCAACTCAACAAAAGAATTCTTCAGATCGGAACTGGGGAACGCTCAGAACAGGCCCAGCAAAAACTCTTCGAACTGGTCAAACACCAATCCAACAAATTGGCCAAAACATCAAAGGAAAACCCCAAGTCTCTAATTTCATCCGAGGAATTCTCCTCCTTTTTGTGCGTTCAAAATTAAAACCTTAGGTAATGAACTTAGTTCCGCCCCATTCCCTCTACCCCCCCCGTGACTTGCCTCCTCCACCCACACCGCCCCAACAGGCTTCACCCAAGAACCAAGCACACTGGACCAACTTCACACTCTACGACAAAGACTGTCTCCAAAATCCTTTCTACCTTAAAGCCGAACAACCACTTCAATGACCCGCTCCCCTCTAAATGCCTAGCTACCGTAAGTAGACGAAACAAAAAGCAGAAAGAAGCCAGGGAGGCTGTAAGGGGTGGGCAGAGATAGAGCAGTGGTGCCGATTTGAGGGAGAAACAGCAAATAAGAACAATAGGAACTAAACACAAGCTTTCTATTAGCACTGCCATGGACAGCTATTAGAAAAAGAAAAACATTTACTTCCTTGAATGTAAGCAGTGGAAGGACACAAGTGAACCAATCAAAAGGATGTCAAGAAGCTATGTTTTAGAGAAGGTGCAAATGCGAGAAGAGGAGGAAAGCCATCAAATAAGAATCAAATAACATTGAAGAGAAAGTAACCCAATGGTCTGGGCCAAAGTCCACTGTAAGCATTGGTATTGTCCACATTATGTTTTAGGCAACAGACAGCTCAAAGCTCACTGTAGGCTAGACCTAAACTCTGTAGGCTAGACCTAAGAAAGGACTCTTGGATTTACCAATTTAGGACCTTTGATGACATTTTAACGAAGAATGCTGATAAATACTCAGTGGTGTAGTGGGTCCTCCTCCCCAAACAACCACTAATGATCACTTGTGACTCTGTGTCATTATGCTTCATCCAGCTACAGTTTATCAATTCCTCTGGCTAGACTCCTGCTTAGATAGTTGTCAAACACAATATTACTGAGATGACTGTCTCAGATAAATGTGCCATCCACATGTGAGTGACTGCCAGTCATTGATGATGCGACAGGGGCAGATTCATGTGAACACGTACTGTCAAAGCTAAAAGGTGTGGTGTAGGGTGCTAGCTTTTAGGTTTTGTCAAAGATTGCTTTGTTGTGTTTTTTGTAAAACTGTATTGTGGTTGTACTGAAATATATTTAAAAAGTGACTTAAAATGTTTTGGGTGAAAAAAGCAAACCATGCCATAGTAACCCCTCATACTGAAAGCAACTCCTTTGAGGGAGGATGTGCTGCGTGTGATTGATCAGAATGTCATCACTGAAAATGAAGTCAGCCAATGGCTGAAGCGGCCAGACCCACTGCCCAATGCTATGCTATATGCCGTAGTGGGTAGCAGAAACAGGTGAATGGCACATCAACAGGCCAAAGGATGAGGGGGGCAAACAGAAAGCCCACATATTATCTGTATTATTTTAGTATTATGGTGTAGTAAAACATTTTCGAAAAGTTATTTCCATAAACTTGAAATCACAAAGTAATCCATGTAGAAAAGAAATACAATTATATAATTTTGTCAGAAAAATGTATCCATGTAAATTAGTTGTAAAAACGTTCGTTTAAAAACCTTAATAAAAAGTTGTAAACGTTTTTGAACCAGCATACTATCTGTAAATAAAAATCCCATTATAAGATAAGAATAAAATCAGTTACGAAAAAAACACGCTTATATATGTGCAAATTAGATATGAAATAGGAAGGCCTAATCTAGTTCTAACTTCCTATAGGGGATAGTTTGTACCATAGTGGTGTACGCGAGAAACTTATCATAATTCATAAACTACCACAGTTCAGGCACTCAGTACCATGGCAGATAGAGTAAGCTAAAGTTTAAGGCTATTAGCTTTCCTTATGAGGCCTACTGAAAATAGGAAGTTGCTTACAGGAAGGACTGAATACGTAGATGTGTCACTCTTCAAAATTCTTAATGCTTCTAGGTGCCTCCGTACGCCAAGATAATTACACACTGGCCGTATCCACTTACTTCAAGGCTTTTTTTATATGCTTGGCAAAAGAACATCACATGGTGAACTGTTTCAATCACTGCCTGGGAGCACAGAGTATATGTAGGCATGTGACCGGCACACCCGCTAATGTCCCACGATGCCGTAAGTAACCCTAGTTCAAGTGCATCATAGCAACATTTTGGATGGAGCGATTTCGCCCGCTGCTGGAGTGGTAGATCAAGGAAGTGTTCATAACAGGCTGTGTCCTTGATGGATAGAAATTGTGCTGTCAGCCTACCATGAGTAGAGGAACAAAGACGATTAGCCTGCGTAAACTCCCAATAACAGACATTTAAATGAGATTTGGATGTGGCCAACAACGAGCGAGAATCTGTCCAGAAGTAACCAAGATCCAATCTATCGAGCCAGTGGTGGACATCTTTGAACCACGAAAGGATGAGACCTGTATCAAAGGCTATCAATTCCTCTACTACCCTCCGATACGGGCGCAGCTCCTCAGTAATTCAGAACCTTACCCAATGGAATAAGGACCTAAGACTAGCACGAACAGCCACTCTTTTTAGAGAAACATCCAAGAACATGGGAATTAAAAGGAGTAGTGGGGAGGTGAAGAAGCGAGCAAAATAACTTTTTTTCGCTTATAGTAAGAGGTTCTGAACTTGCCTAGCCCCAGATTTCAGCCCCATATTGAGCAGCGAATTGGCCCTTTAGCTTATGTAGTTCTATAGCAGAAGTGACGGCTCTCGAGGCTGTCCCCTGGAACCTCCTGTAGATCACTGAAGCTTGATGCTGTATCCCTGCCCTTCTTTTCTCAATGTGAGGTAAGCACAATATTTTATTATCGAGCATTATTTCACGATACTCAAATCTGTGTATTCACTCCACATTTTTGTTGGCCAGAGTCAAGGCGTGATTAAATGACTAATGGGGCCTAACTGCCATAAATATTGTTTTGGAGATATTAATCTCACGGCTCTTGTTTAAAAAGTAGGCATTACAATTCACAAGGAGCTGTTGGAGTCCCAGAGGAGTCTAAGAGATTAAGAGGGTGTGGTCGTCAAAGATTAATGCAGGGCACTCTGCCTCATCCAATTTTGGAGCATCGATGTTCCCCTTTGAAAGTGCACCCACTACATCATTCACGTACAGGGAAAATAGGGTAGGGACTAAGACACTCCCTTGCCGGACTCCTCTACAAATTGGTATCTTGTCAGTTAGTTGTCCCCCAAGCACCCAGCGGACTTGGGAGAAGTTGTTCTTATGGAGACTTATTATTTGCGCAAGTAGGGCCCCCAGCTCCTTTAAAGATGCCCACAACTGCACCCTCGGGACAAGGTCAACGGCAGCGCTAAAAATCGCCAAATGCGATATAGATATTTCCTTCTCTAGGTTTGGAGTATTTCAAAAGGATGAGGAGCATGTTTAGCACTTGATCGATGGTGCTAACTTTAAGTCTAAATCCCGCTTGATATGGGGTCAGAATTCCCATTCCCTCAATCCAATCAATACGTTTATCTAACAGTTGTTGGGCGTACACCCTCTGGAGAGTATCCAGGAGTATGATAGGCCAATAGTTTGCAGGAAGCCCCCGATCCCCCTATTTAAAGATGGGGATAATTTCCAACCCTTTCTATGAGTCTCGAATAGGGGCGCCCTCTGCTATGGCGCTGGTCATACAGTGAATATACGGGGCCCATTATTTTAGTAAAATCAAAAGGTTGTGACTACCACCAGACCTGGGAATGTAATAAGCTAATGGCAGGGGGTGATAATGATAAAAGCATTAAGTCTCTGAATTAACCTCACCTTCCACTGCCTACACCCCAAAGCCTTCACTGATTCAAAATACAGAAATGCCTGTGGGAATAAAATTCTGATATCGGAAAGCCTTTTAATGTCAACTGCTGAAATGGTAACAAGAGACAAGGCTAATTCGTGTTTTACACAGGATTCTGAGATGCATTACTGAACCATAATAAACATTTTCCCAAATGCACGTATATATTAAATGTAAAAAGCAAATCAAGTCATTTGCATTGTCGATGCCAAGAAACTTTAATAAGATTAATCACCCTAGAATTTACATCATTACGGTGAATTATGAGTTTTGAAACCACTGGTTTGTGCAGATGCTGCAGCACCACTGGACTGACACCAAAGTTTTCAACACTTGTACATGGAAGCATGGAAAAGTATTAACTTCCTCCGCTGTTCCTTACACTCAAAACTTCAAAATCAGCTCAGTACTTTTGCAACGTATGGTGGACATGATTACAAGTGTTTACCATGTTACTGTAGCAATGTGCTGTGCATTGTACTCTGTTCACTTGCAAATATGAAAATATGTGTGCTGAATAAATCGAGATTGCATTTTACTTATCACTGTACATAACATACATGCATTAAGTATACATCAGGCAACAAAGCAGATATATTTATTGACCGTAACAACCTATGTTATCCTCACACTACTATTTGTACCCGACTCGCAATGTATAACTTCAGAAATCTATCACCATAATTTTACTCCTAGGTTTGAGGCAGATTTCTTATTTTATGTACTTTTCAAAGAATTCCAGAATTTCTCCTGCATATGTAAGAGAGTTGTAGGTTTCCACAAATTCTCTCATTCACAAAATTTACTCATGTACATTGTCAACATTTATGATTCAGCCGATTACTGGAGTTACAGAGTGAATCAAGGTTACAATTACAAGTTTTAAGGAAAAACACAGACTCCTGATTTTTCATCAGGAAAACTACGCAAGCTATGGAAGTGAAAAAATCCCTAAAACGAGAACTACCTCAGCAATCCGATGCGGACACCTCGATCCCAATAGTTACTCTCCCCTACCCGTGCCTTTCATGGGGCCATATTGCATGTGCTTCCAGGCTCAAGAGGGACATGAATATTAACGCATGTACCAGCCCACTTATGGAAGGCAGTAGATGTGGCATATTACTCATCTGGCTTCAGTTGTCACATCAATGCGTGTACCCCACGTTAGTCACCAGTGTCATTGATCCCTCACCTTCGGCTTGAGAAAGATTTGCTGACTTGCCATTGCCTTTCTCCTTCTGGAGGCCATGTTGCTATTTACAGTCGTCCATGTCAATGACTGATCTGAATGTCTTGACAGCCCGGAAGAGTGACTCAACCCACTTAGAACTTCTTGCACACAAGCCCTACCCTCCTGTATCCCACGCGTGCTCACTTTCCTTTATTTTTTACCTGCTCCGCTTCTTCCTGTCCCGATGCCAAGGACAACTATTTTAACTTCCTTTGAGTTGAAATTCACATGTATGCTCGATCAGCTTAAAACCGACATTCATCATACCACTGTCATGCCAGTCTCTCATCTACACATGATCAAGCTAGCCACTGCTTTCCCAATGCAACAGATCTCTCACTTGTCCTGTGTCTGTCTCTCCTCAAACTCTGGCGTCTCCCTCTTTCCCTTTACATACAAAACCAAACTGTCTTGTAAATGGCCTCATTGCATGAATTGTATTTGCGAGATCAGCAACAGAAACTGGTATTTGCAGAAGATTATTCAATCAGCGGGCAGAAAACACAACTTTTTATTAATGGTAAACTCATTAAAGCCAATCCCTTCACAGCACACAATAGTGTCAGAAAATATGAATAATGGTGTCTACAAAATGAACGGGCTTGATGTTAAAAAGATTAACTTGTGAGCTCTATAGCAGGTGAACAGCTACTAAATACTTATGATGATGATGATGATGCAAGAGATATTACTTGCTGAAAACACCGGAAAAATGACCCATTCCTGGACTTCTATCACCAGCATTCCTTGCTGCTGACAACACTTACCGACACTGGCAACTGCATGTCATCCATGGTCATGCAACACTGCCCTTGCAAGAAAGCATTACTGCTGACTCCATCACAGCGACAGGCGTAATATGACAGAGCATTCATTCACAGCGACACCACTTTTCACCTAATAACCTATATTTATTTATTTGTGGGTTTATATCGCGCTAGGATCATCTCCCGGAGGAGTATCTCCGCGCCTTTGAGAACCTTTTCAGCTTGTAACAATAGGTAGGCAGATGGCAGTAATTAATTAGGAAATAAGAAGGTTTTTAACTGTTTCCTAAATAAGAGATACTCCTGACAGAGTCTCAAAGAGAGAGGAAGGCTGTTCCACAATCTTGGTCCGGCAATGGACAGAGCTCTTCCACCTTGTCTGGTCTTTCTGGCTCTTGGAACTTGTAAGAGACCTTGTTCACTGGATCTCAAGGATCGAGCGGGCCTATAGAGAGAGAATCTATTGTTTAGATACTCTGGGCCTTTGTTCTGGAGACTTCTATGTATAGTGCACCCTATCTTGTATTTCACCCTTTGTTTGATAGGTAGCCAATGTAGGGTGTTCAGAAGAGGCTTCGATGGTGTGCGGGGAGGCTGATTTAGGACAAGACGGGCCGCCGTATTCTGGACTACCTGCAATCTCGCGATAACTCCCTCGTTTACTGACAGGAGCATCCCGTTGCAGTAGTCCAGTCGACTCAGTATAAGGGCCTGCACTAACGTTCTCCTAGTTGTATCAGGGAGCAAGGAGAAGACTTTCCTCAGCATAGCGATCACATGGAAACATGAGCCCACTACTTGATTGCTGTTTTGTTTTAAAGAGAGCTCCTGGTCCAGACGCACACCGAGATTTTTTACCACCTGCTTTGGCTCTGGGACTGGGCCAAGGTCTTGCGGCCACCAGTCTGGGGACCATAGGAGCTTTGCCTCACCGAACAGCATCACCTCCGTTTTTGCCACATTGCATTGCAGGAAGTTTGATGCCATCCAGTGAGCTACTGCCTTCATCCCCAAGGAGAAAGAGTTCCTTACCGTATCCGTAAGATGTTTAAACGGGAAGAGGAGTTGGCTGTCATCCGCGTATGACATAGGGATGAACCCATGGGATCTCATGATGTTTGCCAGGGGGGCCACATAGATATTAAACAGGGTCGGGCTTAAGCAAGACCCCTGTGGCACCCCCTTTGAGATCCCCAACTCCTCTGACCGGTAGGCACCCAAGGTGACAGTCTGGGTGCGGTCGGTCAGGAAACTCCTCAGCCATGCCAGGGCTACACCTTCCAGACCGATGTTAACAAGTCTGGTGGTCATGATGTCATGAGACACGGTGTCGAACGCCGCAGACAGATCCAGCAGAACCAGGATGACGGAATAACCCCCATCCTGGTACATACGTAGATCGTCTGCGACTGACAGCAAGGTGGTCTCGGTGCTATGTCTCGGCCTGAAGCCCGACTGAGAGGGATCCAGTCCATGTGTCTCCTCAACAAATCTGGACAGATGTCCATTAACAAACTTCTCCATCATCTTGCCCATAAAGGGGAGGAGAGAGATGGGTCGCAGGTTGGCAAGATCCGTCCAAGGAATGGTGGTATTTTTCCTTAGCGGTCTTACCAATGCCCGTTTCCAATCTCTCGGGACTTCTCCCGTGCTTAATGACAGATTAATCAGTTTCTGTATGTCTGGACCAAGAATATCAGCCAGCATAGGCATGATCCGGGCGGGAACAGTATCCTGCGGACTACCGCTCTTAATTACTTTTATAAGGGAAATGACTTCTTCCAAAGAAATAGGGGGAAAGTTTTTTAAACGATTGGCCAGTGTGTTCTGCTGAATACTATTATGAGGGAGGTTGTTAGGATCGGCCACTTCCATTGATTTAGTGGCTAATATCTTAGCATAGATCGTGTCAATTTTATTCATAAAAAAGGATGAGATCCTATCACATAATTCTTGGGAAGCAATCTCCGCCGTCTCGCATGCTACAGGCTTGGTAAAAGTTTGCAGGATTTGAAAAAGAACTTTAGAGTCCTTCCCAGCCTCTGCAAGTTGCATCGCAATGTGGCTTTTCCGAGCCATCCTTATTGCCTTATGATAGGATCTAAGGGATGTTAGGTAGCATTGTTTATCCTCCGGCTTCCGAGAATGTCTCCACATCTTTTCAAGCTTCCTGGTCTTTTGTTTCATGTGTCTCAGGTCTTCGGAGTACCAGACTTCTTGTCTGGCTGCTTGGCGGGGTTTATACGTTTTAAGTGGTATAGTACCATCAATTGCTTCATTTACAGCATTTGCAAAGCGATTGAGCTCAATTGGCATTATGTCCTCATGCTCATTGATTATAGGGGCTTGATAGGCTTCTCGAAAGGTGTCCTGTGTAAGTTTGTGCCATGGTCTTCTTTTGGTTGCCAAAGCAGTCGGTACACTTGATTTACACATGGGCTTAGTGTAAAATTTTAAAATAAAATGATCAGTCCATTCTGCTTGAATGGGGGATGGGCACATATTTAAAAATGAGTTGGAGAACACCAAATCCAACGTATGGCCTGCCTCATGTGTGGGTCCCTGATTCATTTTTTTCAGACCTAAATGTTCCATATCAGTAAGAAGTGTTCTGGCCTCCATGCAGGTCTCCAGTTCACTGTGGAAGTTGAAATCCCCAACTAATAGGAAAATCTGATTGTTTAAGATGAATGGAGCCAGAACCTCCATAAGTGCGATCGAAAAATCCACACTCGAGCCAGGGGGTCGATATAGAACCGCACCCCTTCTGTTCTCCCCGGAGGTAGAGCTAAGTTTAAAAATCATTAATTCCATCAGGGGAGTGCTAATTTCCTCCAGTGTAGTAACAGTTAGCTCCTCCCTATATACAATTGCTATTCCTCCACCTATTTTATGTGGGCGGTCCAGTCTAGAGATCTTATAGCCCATCGGGATGCCTAAAGTAATAGCTGGGGCAGAGTGAGGCTTGAGCCAGGTCTCCGTTAAAAAACAGAGATCAGGCTTCTCTGTAGATATCAGGTCCCACACCTGTGAAGCGTGCTTTGATAGTGAACGTACATTACATAACAAATGTTTGCTTCCTATAGGATTGGGATCCTTGATAATCTTTACTGGGCCGGTATTAGATGTTAGACAGGACCTTGCGGGTGACACTCACAAGGAGCTCTTGGCCACTAACTCAGAGCTGAAATGTATAGAACAGTTAGGGCAAGTAAAAGAGCCTTCTAGTTTCGAAGGGAGGATGACGGCACATGTATAGGACATACTGGGACATAAATCCCGTAGTACCTTTGATGGATATGTAATGCGGGCGACATCAGGAATCCTCATGAAGATTGATGAAACAGCCATGGTACCCCGCCCCTAGCCCCGTCCAGGCACGGACGGGCACAGACGGGCTTCTCTCTGGCTTGTCTCAGGCGCGTCCTCAGGCACTCCCCTGCGCGCGACCGCTGCGCGCTCAGGGCGACGAGAGGGCTAAATAGCCCCTCCTTGTGGGAGGCTAGACCGCTACCTGATCCACTAGCGGAAGTGAGGAAGTTTGTCAGGCTCTTACCTGTCCGCCCTCCGCTCTACGGCAATAATTGCCGAGTCGGACCGGGGCGGGCAGGCTACAACATCGAGCACTGACTGCAGAGTGCAGGAAAGTTTTTAAAATCACCCCCAATACACTAAAGAGCATGCGCACAGATTTTTAGTCAATGTGCAGGTCAAAGACTCCAATTTACAGTCCACCTCTACCATCACCAATGTTCCACGAAATCACTACTCTTTCCCCCCTAAACTGCTTCCCTTCTCCGAATATCTCTTCATCTGACACTATAAATTTGTACACACTGCCATTTTACCAGGAAATAATATGTCGCTTCCTAGCAATGTGGTTTTCCAATTGAACACCTTTGAGACATTTCTGAAAATATCGCTTGGGCAAGTAACACACATTGTAGCCTGGCAACTCTGCCGTGCATACTTCAGCACTATAGCAGAACCCCACCGCCAATCACATCTCTGGAGTAACCCTCTGCACACCAAATCGTCTCATCTTTATCCCCTCCAGTCTCCTACAAATGAGCATTAAATCACATTCTAATGTATGGTTTACCTTTGCAATCATTCATCTATTCAATAAACTCAGTGGATTGTTCAGTGCCCAGCTTGGATAGTACTTACCTTTAATATCGCATGGTGAATACTATTGGAGCATTTTAATGCAACAGCACAATTGGACAATAATCAATGGGTCCCTGTGAAGTTTCTGCACAGTACAATAGAGCTTATGCCCAAACATTTCTTGGATTCGAATTTGTTGTTATATCACAACCATTAATCAAAGATGCGCTATTACTATTCTAGACAGAACTATGGTATTATATCAAAATATCTGATCGCGTTAACAATTTTCGTAGATAGTGTATCCTTCAGTTCTTGAACATGTTACCTTTGGTAAACAAGCAGGACTGAAACATAGGTAAGTTTCTAAAAAAAACTTCTATAGTTGTATTAAAGTTAAGAAGAACATTGGGTATACAGCAATATTTACATATCTTGCGCTGTTCACTCACAGTCAAAAATCAATGCATCCTTTATCTACAATACTGTTGTATTGCCTGTGAAATATTGCACATTACTAGAAAGGAAGATAGGAGAGAGCGTAAACAATCTACAAAAAGTAAACTTAGAGAATTCTAGGCCCGCAGGCAGTGAACTGATAGCTACTTTACTGATCAGTGTATCAAATGTCTGGTCTTTAAGTGGCATTTTGAATTGAGACACTGAGGTGTACAGGCCAAAGAGTTTGGAGAACAAGGCACAACAGAGCCACCTACCAAGGTGTTGTGTTGAGAAGGGGGACTCCTCCGGCCACAACCCTCCTGTGTCAGCAAGGAGACCGCCTGAAATTCTTCGGAGTGAGACTTGTTGGGAAAACTGGCATGCAAGGGGAGGTGAAAGGCTGGGAGCCCGTCACTCTCGCCGTCTTCCATTTTCTGTCTGCTTGTCACCATGGCTACCTCTCCATCTGCTTCCCCATACGGAGAGGCCGGTCGCTTGGAAGACATCCTGGAAGGAACAAAAGAGGAGAAAATAATGAAACCTCCACATAAATCCTTAATGCCGTCATTGTGTGGTTAGAGGCCATTGTAAAAGAAATGCCTTTTTTGTGCTGGTGGTGAGCAGGAAACTATCCAAATGCCACTGCAACGCATACACATCATAGAACAATGGCCAAGCAGGTAGCGGCGGAACAATGTATGTTTTATGTGAATAATAATGTAATATTGCATTCTCTTGGCTCCTAAAACGCAATATTTCATTCTCTTGAGAGCGCCTTTAGAAACCGTTCGCCCAGCTACGTTTAAAAAATATATTTTAGAAGATAAAACGCTTTTACAGGCAACACTTCGGCAAAGAGAACACCTCGTGTGCTACATTGTATTCTAGTACATTCACTTCAGGGGGAACAGATGCTGGTTAAAATTGGAAATTAAAGTCTTGATATACCTGCGTTGTTGCCAGCATTAGTTGTACCCAAGCAAACATTAAGAATAGTTCTTTGTACACAGATGTATATTGTTCAAAAAGAAATGCAGTAAGCACATACCTTGAATGGTTGCAGTATTATGTGGTAAATCTCATGCCATATCCGCATAAATATGAAAATGTATGAAATTATGCAAAACAGGAAACCATGTTCTGCCAAATGCATATAAAATCGTCTTTCTTATTTTATTGTTTTTAAGTGATTGATGAGCTGACCTAACACCAAAAGTTGGGAAAAGAGCACTTTGCCACAGCAGAATTCACTTCAAAATCCAAGGCCACTTTTGCTTAAGGCAGGCAAAGCCGACAGTTTGTGGACCACTGTCTGCTAGTGGACTGGAAGTCACGAATCGGTATTGGCTGAAGGTAAGGCCGGGGAGTGACAAATAGTTATTCACCAAGCGTGAAATTTCAGAAACTCCCAAGGAAAAGGCGAACACCTACATATGGAGTCCATCAACGATCAGCAGTGCTATTATAAACTTGCCTCTGCCTTTTGAATAGGGGAAAACGTCACTTTATGAAGGGAAACAGAAGATTTTTTTTACTCCATTGGAATATAGCGGCTCCATCCCTAACCTAAACCCAACTGGGCCTTCTACCCAAGTAGTCAAAGCCCATTAAGAGAGGAGTCAAAGCCAAGACCACGTAGTATGTCATGGTGGGAAAGAATCCGGTAAGGTTGTCAATAGATGCAATGGTGTATCTCAATTGTCACAAAAGCGCGAGCCATCATCTGGGCTCCGATACCACAGACTGCTGACTCTCAGCAGTCTGTGGTATTGGAGCCATGGTCTTGGAAAGCACGTGTTGACGGCTTGATACAGAAAATTAAGTTGTGGTGTAAATTAAGTTCGCAACAGTGGCACACCATTAAAGGGTACCCACCCATTTTGTCGGGGATACTTGCTTCTTCCGTGTAAACTGAGTTCCCCCCACCACTTTTCCCATCCTGATGAAGACCCGTCCATGAGGATATCAGTCACCCTGTTAATTTTGGGTCGAAACGTCAACATTTTTCTCCCCCCGAGCCTGCACCTATTTTTTCCACAAACCCTTCCCTCTGCCCCGAAAAAAGACTTCGGATGACCTTTCCACCGCGTCGTGTCAAGAAAGAGTAACATTTTTTGTGGATAAAAACCTAAGGGCAGGCTCAAATTTGTTTTGTACTAAGGATTGTTGTCATAACCTTAGTCCTACTGAAAAATCTTATTGTGTTTCTATATTTATTTTCTCAGACCATCTTGGTCGTCCTATTCACAAGCACTTACTTTCACTCTACCCTTTGCACGTTACTTGATAGTAACCCCCTATCTTTAAGAGTGTATTTTTGTACATTGAAGAAGCATATTATTCCTTTTTTAAGTGATTATTAAAAAAGAGAGTCTCTCTACTTTGTGAGACACAGCTTCGTTTCATGTTTGTTCTGTTGGATAAACAAATGTTTTGGGCTATTGTTTTCTCTGTCTTTACTATTTCATTGTAGGATTTAATCGCATGAGGATCAGTAGTCAAATAAATGATACTTCTTTACTTAATACAAATATTTTTTTTTTCAAATTAACGTCTAGGACCATTTTGTCTGCAACATCCGCAGAAAGTTCCTGAAAGCATCACCATCAATAAGGGAAATATTTTAGCCGTCTATGAAATGTCCTAATACATGACCCGATTTAATTTGTGAAAGAGAGAGTGAGGGAAATGGAAAAAGGGAGTAATAGTGGAGAAAGCTGGTTTGTATATTACGAAGGAATTATTATTGTCAAAGCTCACATATATTTTCTGTACTGTACGCATTCCCTGTTATGGCAGCTAAGAATACAGATTTTCCGTTTCAGTAAACCATTATGATTCTTCTCTAAGTGAAATATGTGTGCATTTGATCACATGCCAGTGGTTTCATTCTTTTCAAAGTCACTAACACAGCCATTCAATTTTCTTATTTTTATTAACTTGACTTTTGGCATTCAAACCAGTTAGGATGTGTATGCAAGTTTTTTATATTAATTTTTTTCAAACTTATTTTCCACAAAATTCTTCATTATAGCCAGGGAGGTGGTTCTGCGACAAAGACAGATCCAGAAGATACATATATTTATGGTAACAATGCACACTGCCTACCATGATTGTGTTCTAATGCCTGCTCGATTGGTTTTCAAAACAGTTTTTAGGTGAATGGCTATGGCACATTTCACAAACGTAGCCATACCATAGGAGTACCTTGCTTAGAGTGATGTCTTTTTTAATAGAAGGCCGTGTTCTCATTAACCCTAGCACTAAAGGGTTAACTAGAACATGGATTTCCGGATAAGGCATAATCCGTCAGGAAAGGTGTTAGGTAACAATGCCCAGTAATCTTCCTGGCTTAAAATAAAACTATGCTGAAGACAAGTAACAAGCTTAGATGTACACAAAGGACTCTGCAACCTGTTCCCTCTCAATAGAATAAAGTAATAGGAGTCAGGACGTTTTCAGCGGTTCGATTTAAAGTTCTAAACCTGTAGAATTTCTAAAGGGTGGATTTCTTGACTTCACGTATAATAGTTCGGCCCCTTTCTTCAAAATATAAAGGGTCTTAGAGTTAGGTGGACGGGAATCTCGTCAAAGGTTGTAGGATATCCTGTCCACAAGAATACACGTGTTCTGGCCTATAATGTACTTGTAATATGGTGTATGTGTCATCCGCCGCGTTGAGGATGGAGTAATCTGTCCACCAAACTCTTAATAGGGGCTTTAGTTCTAACGTGATTTTTGACAATTATTGAATGATGATATACATTAATGACTTACTTATTGCTGTGCATATGAATGAAACATGTTTGAGTATAATGTTGTGTCTGTCCTTTTACAACATCGGCTATCCTTCGATAGAATCCCCCAGATTGACAACACACAGAAATAGGGCAAGACAGGCCTCACATGGTTAAACCGGCACCAAGGGAACATCTCATCATGGGTAGTTTAATGCTCTACACATTCCATTAAATTGTTTATGCATATCTTTACATAAAAACATGCCATATGTACCCAGTAGGCCGATTACACAGAAAGTATAGGGTAGCACCTGAGTATAAATAAGTGTTTCCTTAGTGACTTGCGGCAGGCCAATTCTGAGGTACCTTATGTGGTGATTGATTCCCAAAGAGCGCCGCCACACTCTTGAGGGAGTATTCTCTTGTTTGCATACATCCTTTATCACACAAATGGGGGAAGCCAATGTCCAGTACACCACATGCTCCACTGTAAGTTCTAGTCCTTCAGCAAGAAAACATTACAACCCACCCCAATGGTGAAAGATAATGAGCTCCAAATTTGGAGACTGTGGAAGCGGAGCTTCCAATATTTCTTTTTTCAAATAAGTTTATTGAAGTTTCCATGATATGGCACAACAGGTTGCCATTTCTTGGAATAAAGAAACATGTACGCAGCCATTGGTAGTGAAATAAAAGCATCACGCAATGACCAGAAGGCATAAGAAACAAAAAACATGAATAGAAGTGAAAACTTATTATATCACTTTGTGTGAAATTCCACAAATGAAAGCTGCTTCCACAGTAAACCAGAAAAGTTGAAGCTGAAGCAAAAAAAAAATAGGCATAGTTATAACGTTTCTTAGTAAAACAACCCACATGATTATGGCCAGTGTAACTATACAGGACTACTGGACGCCCTTGGTGGCTTTCTTAAAAGACTCATCTACAGTTAGCATTTAGACATTTGTACGCTCTAAATGCGATGGCCTAGACATCCGCCAAGCTCTACATTTGGCCCTGACTTTTCTACAGCACAGCATCCTTTACAAGAACACTGACAATGTGTCTTTCTTGCTTTTAAAAAAGCGTTCGAGAAATCTGCCTGGAATGTGAAGGGGATGCCTTGATGAACCACAGATGTGATAGCACGTGACACCCAACCGATTCCCAACATAGTTGAATCATGTTGCAAGAGTGTTGTCACTGTAATCTTGTTAAACTCCGCTCCATGAAGGCGAACAGCTTTGCATAACCACGAACGCCAGCGGGAAACACATGTCTTCAAAAGTAATGAGCGCTCAGATGCCAGGAGACAACATTCTTAACTTGTTGTAAATTACTTAAGTGGATTCATTAATCACTGCGATGCTTACACCATACACAAAGTTTAGCCTCTTCTGCTGCTAGGAACTACATCTTCCGACTTTCTTGGCATCACAAAACGGCTTGTAGAACTACTGTTTGAAGCAAGGCCATATTCTCACAGATCCGAGTGATATAGTTTGCAGGCAGATACCGTGCCTGCTGTAGCAGATTTAGGGGCACATGTATGTGTGCCGCATGGCACCGTGAAAAAAGCAAAACGTGCTTTTTTCGAGGAAATCGCAAATCACCACCAACTTAAAGTTGGTGGTAATTAGCGATTCCTTACGCTTACAGCAATATGTAAATGTAAATGTAAATGTAAATGTAGGTGTACTTATATAGCGCAACCTGTCACCCAAAGGGCATCCTGGCGCTTGCTTAGGGAACCCGTCCTGGTATTCCCCTGAGAGAGGCCCCGGCAGGGTGTCCACAGGGTGAAAGCCAGGCATCCCGCCGCAAGGGGCCGTCGTGGAGATTAAGCAAGCTATTGCCCAGAGTTGCAGAGTGAGACCCCGTGAGTCGAGTAGGCACCGGAGCGAGAATTGTCGAGGCCGTGGAATTTTGAGCCCGAGACCCGCTGAGGCGGGGAATCGAACCCTGGTCCACGGTCGATCCCAGCTTCCGGGTCTGCCGCCTCTAACCACTGAACCACACTTCTCCAATATCACAATTTGCAATGGCTACTGGAATAGTATTTAGGGAATCAGAAATTGCGATTCTCTAAATGCAGGCACAAATTAGACAATCGTCCTTATTTTGTGAGTAGTTTTTTTTTCTACATTGCACAAAGCTAAATTGTAATTGTAAACGCTCAGCTTGATACATCTGGCCCTTAGTTCTAAAAGTATAAGGCCCATATGAAGAGCTGGAATACTTGAATTACGCCGTTACAGGTGCAGACTTTCACCCATGAGGGGTTGTTCTTATGAATGAATAAATAGATTTAAAAAGTGGCAATCTCCTATTCTTTATAACTCGGTGGGAAAATGTCTTCCGAGCCTACAGCTGTTGAGAGCGTCTTCTTGCAGTTTTGAAGTACGCATCCGGCCCCTTTTCATCAACAACACACAAACTGCATTGTGGGTCACAAACGACGATGAAGGCCGGCTTTTAAATGGCCTCACTGGGTTCAATAAGAACTCTGTGCAAAGCGTTAGCCATTCTGTATATTGGGCATGTCTCCAAATATGGAACGCTATGAGACTGGAACCTCCTCTGCTTCAATTACCTTCAATGATGTCTTTTGGGAAATCTATAGTTCCAATAATTTAGGTTGAACTGTCTATTGACTAATTAAGCCTCTGAAGGTGACAGAACTAAAGCCTTACCATTTCAATCCTACCTATGTTCACTGGCTTACTATAAATGCACATTAAACCGTTCAGTTGGATCCAGGGTATTACATTATCTACATAGTAATAACATTGCATGAATACAATTCAAAGGGCACCTGATGGTTGGCTCACAAGCTAATCATGAAGTGGCTAAAAGTGAGTCTAAAATCTAAAGATCATGGAGCCTCTATGCTGGGACTACGCTTATGAAGTACTAATAAATATCAATGACCAACCACTCCTACACCTCCTCCACTGTTTAAAATACTAAGACATCATGTCTCTAAGATTTCCACACTGCCTCGCCACCTCTCTCAAGTCTTTCTAGATACCCGAATTTACAGTGCATAACTTAGAAATAATGAAATGAGTCAATCAAGCAGTTAAAGCCAGTGTCTAAAGGTGAACGGTAGTCTCAAAGAATACAATTATTAATGCACAGTCCTTATGCACCATCAAAAATTAGCCACTCATTTGAATCAGTAAACACGGCAACTAGGCAACAATGGCATCAGGGCTTCCCATAGATCCAGGCATTAGGCATGCTAAGAACAGGCATTTCGAACGCTCGCCGACTGATGAAATTTTAATTCACATTTTTCTTTCATCAAAAAGGGGCAATGGCGTGATCTGAAACAGTGACAGCAAAAAACATATTTTGAGTTGCACATTAAAAAGAAGGCACGGGTTCCACCACATAAAAGGTAACGCTGCAGAGGATAGCCCTTTTAAAGAAGAGATGGGTCACATATATGTCCTAAATATGTGAGTTCTCAAGTGATTCAGCATTAGATCACTTGCGTTTCAAATGCGTAATGGCCAGATTACTCACCAGTAATCCTCATTACTCCTGTTCCCCTCCACTGCCCCAGCCCTAACATAGCTGAGGTGTGTCACATATCTCACAGAAATCACACGAAATAGCCAAAACTTTGATCCCTTCCCCTTCTCCTCTAGATCTTTAGACTGCCCAAAGCCGGGGCCCGTAAGGTATCTCTAGGACCTCTAAACGATCATGAGTTCCGAAGCAATAGGGATCCAAGTTGTGAGTGGGAATACTGGTAAATAATTGCACTGTTACCCCCTCACCCCAACCTTGTCTCAGTTTTACAGATTCAGGATATACCAAAGTAGTATTTCACAACTTGATCCATAACGAAATGCACGCAACCAGTCAAACATGCAACATAATATGTATTTAGTGAAACAGAATACAACAAAATTATGTACGTAGAATCAACCACAGCAAACATTCTGATGACAAATTCCAAAGCTTTCACTCCTTTCATACAGTCGGTAATGGGAAACAAACATAAAAGGATTAAGCAAAGTACATACATTTGAAGAGAAACCTCCCTGCTTCTGCCCCTGAAGCTGGTGTTTCCCTGAGTGTGTTGTACCTGAATAGTACAGGGTAAAGGAACTCCCAGTGAATCATAACCCCAGGACATATTAGATCAAATCTAACAATTTAGGGAGGAAGATGATGATTTTTGGGCCCTCCTGAAAACCACAAAATTCACGAAACACGGTCTAAACGTCAATACTCAGCTGAACAAGATATGAAAATCTGTACGGCTCTAATGATATCCAGAAGATGCACCCTTCTCGCTTTTGCCAATAAGGAATTTGTGGAAAAAAAAGATGGAAAAGTAATCTCTTGCTCGGTATGGAAGTTAGAATTGTTTTATGGTTTGGTCCAAATTTTGGACCTAAGGTAATTTCTATCAGAAAATACCCGAA
Organism: Lissotriton vulgaris; assembly: GCF_964263255.1. Taxonomy (NCBI): domain Eukaryota; kingdom Metazoa; phylum Chordata; class Amphibia; order Caudata; family Salamandridae; genus Lissotriton; species Lissotriton vulgaris. The sequence goes on along the minus strand of NC_141685.1, from coordinate 2,037,841,379 downwards.
GATAAGGAGCCCTCACTGGTCAAGCCGCTAATTCACCAATCCTTCAGGTAGTTGTAAACCTCACAAGGTGGTTCTGGCAACGTAATGGGAGACGTCAGCAATGAACACTGTTTCAAAAGACATGCCCAAACTCTTACATAGGAGCCAAAACACCCCATAAGGAAAACGTACAACTTTACTTGCTGCCAACTGAGCCTTAAGATTAGGCACTGCGAATCCTAGATTAAATCCATACTGTAGTACTTTCAGAATTCACCTTGGTTCAAATGCAGAGGAGTCTAATGCTTGCTTGTGATTCATTCCAGCATTTATTAAGGCTGCTTGTGCTCACAATTTTGACAGCTGCACTTACTGAAACATGGGGACATGTCATACTATGCAGCATAGGCAGAACACCATCAAGTGGCCAGCTGTTGTTTGAGTCCTTTAAAAAAAATCTCTTTAGTGTGTTATATTATTATTTTGTTCATACTGATGCACAATTTATTTGGCAAATCCCTAAAAAAATATTGGACTAAATAATGTTTTATAAAAAAAAAAAATTACTTCCTCAACAGAACCAATTGTTGTTGCATACCACTAGATTTCCCAGGTTGTGAGGGATACTAGGTCGCACCATCACTCCTAATGGGTTGTTTGAGTCCTGGCACCTGAGCTTAGTTGTAACTTTAGCTCCCAGACAGCATGAGTTTCATAAACCCAGAGAAGTCCCTATTTTTGTTAGAGGGAGACACTGAAACACAATATTACTCACTTAAAACTCTGTTTTTCATAAACAAAAACATTTATTTTGAAGTAGTATTGCAGATGTGACTTTGGGGGATTTTGGTAACATCCAGGCAGCGATCCCAGCAGCCATGTACCCCAATGTTCATCAGGCAGTGTTGAACTGTGCGAGAGGCTTTTATTAAACACTCAGGAACAACCATTGCTAAAGTTTCATGCAACAGGTGCCAGTTCGCTGGCTACTTTTATGTAACCATACTTTGATACATTCTGATTAAATCTGTGAAATCACTTTTTTCTATATTTGTTACAATCAAGTATTATTCTCTGCTGATCTGAGCTCATCTATTTTAAATGATTCCTTCTTTGTTTTTCCTGTAGCTCAAAGTAAATGACTTTATGAGTCATTATAAACAATATGATTGGGTTGTTGCACACATTTTCACAAACTCCATACCACCCTTCCCACGTTTTGAAATGAATGAAGGGTATATTTCAATGCATTTTTATGGTGAATATTTTACTATTTAACATCTTGCTCAGATGTTTGTAGCGTAGTAAACTGACAATGCTATTCTGCAGGTTCATTCACCAATCTTGCCGTTCACAGCATTTCAGAAGGTTAAGATGTAACACTGTTGTGTGGTGCACAGCAACTTTGTCAAGAACTGGTTGGCTGCCAACAGGTGTGGAGAGGTTGGTAGTGTGAAATGAAGCGAGGTACATGCACCTACCTTCAACACCAGCAGTAATTTGGCAATACCTCACTGAAAGCCCCTGTACAGTGCGATGGCCCTGCAGAACGCCTGACAGGCATCTGTGCCTTGTCAAGTCAGGGGATATTCTCAGCATCAACCGGGACCAGCATGAATGAGTAGTTCCCACCGCCATGCACACCGAGGCAATTAGACTTCTTACACACCACAAGGTTATCTGGCAGGGGAACATATATATTTATTTGCCTTCTGTTGAGGCTTTACAACCACCTCCTAGTTTCAATTTGTAATCCGGCCCCTTGTTTTAGGACCGGCCAGAGAGCAGAGGAGTGTCGCCTGCTAAAAAACTACCAGAGAATAGCTAAAAAAATAATATGGTAATAAAGTTTATTTATTACCATTTCATTTTTCAGCAACTCGCCCTGAACAGATTGTCAGGACTGGACGCGACAATTGCTGTTGAATGGCAGCAGCGAGCTGTGAACTCAAGTTTGAAGTGTTCATGTCCCTTTGGCGGCCATCACGGCCGGACTAGGAACCACAACCAGCCCTCACAAAGTGCTCGGCGGGCCCCCCCTTCCCACTCGGGGGGGTTGGAGGTGCCGCCGAGCTCTTTGCCAGGGCCAGTTTTCAGGCGATTTTGGTACAGGGTCGATTTTGCAGCTATGCTGCAAAAAACGGACCTGTAACACAAATGGACCCCAGGGGCTCAAAACCGGCCCCCACCCGTGCAGAGCACAGGGGGATTGCCCGGTGCCCGATATGGCCAGTCTGGCCCTGGAGGCTGTCTTGCGACGGCAAGTAGACATACACATTTTAAAGTTCTCTATCCTAGCTGGATTAGACAGTTGGGTTAGAGAAAGCACAAGCCTCTAGCACTCTTGAGAGCATGGAGATAGGCCTCTCCCTCCAATCCAGACGCTTCTCTCACAGCATGATAGCAGCCGCAGGATGTGGTAGTGCAGTTTCCTGGGTTCGGGGCTTCGAGGAGCAATGTAACCAGAGCAAGTTCGACGTTATGTGGCAAGTCAGCAAGTTAAGTGCCATTTTAAAATGATTTTACTGCCACTCGCATTCTGCCCTCCCACCACCCTAAATACATGCCAGCTGCCACTGGACTGGATCCATTATTCTACAAATCTACATTCTACTAAGGCGCACTAATGCCAGTTTGCTATTATTATTATTATTACTGGTTGATTTAATAACACTCACAAATCACCTTTGTCACGCAGTCAACCTGAAGAAGCAGATCCCATTTCTAAAACAATACAGTTTTTAATAATTTTCTAAATTTGCTGAAAACTGGGCAGGTTCGAACAGAAAATGACAATTTGTTCCAGAGGGTGGGGGCCAAGTAACAGAAGGTTCTTAAACCAGAACAAGTTTGTCGTATGAGTGGGACCGACAGTAACTTCATATCACTGGAAGGCAAATTCCTATTGGGTTGATAGCTCCTAAGCCTTGGACAAAGGTACTTAGGTCCTTTCCCCTGCAGAACATTATAGGTTAAACAGTGTATGACTACTATTCTGTTCTATACTGGCAACCAATGTAAAGATCTTACAAGGGGAGCGGAGGTTGTTCTAGGAGGCCAATTACAAATCAGTCGTGTTTTGCACCACCTGTAATTTAGTCAGTAGTGACTTATTGGCAGAGGACAATAATGTGTTTCCATAATTCAGCCGACTCGCCACAAAAGCCTGCACTAAGGTCTTTCTGGCTGTCAAAGGGAGGAATGGCAGAGCTTTCTTCAGTAAATACAGCATGTAAAAACGGGTGCTGATTGTGGATAGAACTTGTTCTTTCATACTAAGCTCCAGGTCTACCTGAACTCCAAGGCCTTTTACGACCTTGCTTGGAGTAGGGGCCTTCTCTAACTCAGATGGCCACCAATTTGGAGTCCACAGATATTGGGCTTTCCTAAACAGAATAATTTTCCCTGGATTTAACTGAAGAAAGTTATACGACATCCATCCTGCACTAGCTTTCATTCCAGCCACAATACGGCCCTTCCCTTTTTCAATAACCGCACCAAAGGAAATGACCAGCTGCCGGTCAGCTTCATATGACAGGATATCAAACCCATATGCTTTGATGACTTAGACCAGGGGTTACATCGGTGCTCTTGAAAACGATAAGTAAATAAATCTTACAACCAACTAATGCAAATAAAAATAATAATTTCTGATAAGTAGAGTTTGCGCCATTGAGTAGAAGAATGCTAAAATAATTTGGCGATATTGTAAGTGAGGTGTATTACTACAGTGATTAAATTAAAAAACACAGAATAACATACTATGAGGATTAGTTAGAAGAGTACGAAACATGAAGAAACAAAACTCCCTTTCCTAACACAAAGCATAACATTTTCAAGAAATCTAGTTTGAGACACAATAAGATATAAATGGATACACCAACAAAAAAACTAAGACCAAATAAACTGCTTGATTGTGTAAACTATGCAAATCACATTAGTGTCACTAAGAGTAATATAGTACTGCACTCACATTCCGGAAGGAGTGTAAATTCAAGAGAATTTAGAAATCAAGTTACACGATCTATGCAACAGTATGGCCTCACCACCCTTGCTTTGTGGAACTAAGTTTCAGGGTATCTGGAATACAGTGAATGAACTTATGTCAGACATAAGAAAAACAAACTTGAATTTTCCACCATACAGACACTTTTCATGCAAATAACACCTGATTAATACAATTTGTTAGCAAAATATTGGATAAAACCACAACAAGGGGAGTTGCCAGAAACAAAAGACGAATTCAGAGAGAAAGTTTAAAATTAAAACTGTAGTATCAAACAACAAATGACACTGCACATCTAGTCCTGCTCGAACATACACAATCTAGAAAGCAATCAGCACATAGAAAACCTCCAGGGAAGGACGTATCCCGTTCACACTATCGGCCTAATAATGAGTCTGGTGGTCCGAGGACCGCCAGACTCATGGATGCGCCGTGGTGGTGGCCCATCCACTGCCGCATAGGTAGACCAAACGCCCCATTATGACTTGGGTGCTCCAAACGCTCTGGGACTGCCGATGCTGCCAAGGAACCATGATTTTCTGCCGGTGTTACAGCGCGCAGGGGTGGCAATATGCTTGGCGGGACTGCCGAGTCCCACCAAGCAAATTACGAGTTTCCTCTCTACTGGCGGTGTCATCGAGGTTCTTACTCCATGTACGCAATGCAGAGAGGAAACAGAGGCCCAGCCCTCCCCCACATGCATAACCTGTACCCCACTGTGTGAATGCACACCATTTCCTGCATGACATGTATTTTCGAGTCCATGCCATGCAGGGACCTTGCTGTGTGGTCCAATTGCGGTGCCTTTTCCAAAGGCACCGCCGCCTTTGAAAGAGACACTGCTGCTAACCGGCTCGTCACCTGCCCGCTAGACCACTTTTAAGTTAAGTCTTGGAAGTGTGGGGATTCTTGGTGGTGCGGGAGCGTGGTGGTGATGAGTTCCCCAATCACCGGCAAAAGTCGATATGGGGCCCTAAGTGGACTGGAGCAGACACACAACAGGAGAGGACAACGTGAGTAGAAAAGCAAGGTTTCAATGTACAATTAGATAAAGATGAGTGTTTCAGTAACGGCTCCGTTTTTAAAATAATAACAGGTAAAGGGACAATGTTGTTTGCTTTCTTGTAAACAACAAAAAGAATTTAGCATAAATGTCTATTGATTGATTTTTTAATAGGTCTCCTTAGTCGAGCGTGGTGTTAGGAGAGACGAGGGGGCCCATGATGGGCACCAACCATGTTCACTAGTTTGGTTTCTGTGCAGGCAATGTTAACTAACAATTAAGTTAAGAAAAAAACTTCTTGAAAATGTCTCAGAAGCATAGACAACAATGTTTTACTATGTGAGGATGTGTAAAGCCTGCATCCATCCTACCAATCTATGTTCAGAGGCCTCAAAGCAGCTATGCAGCATTTTTCTATAAAGGGAGTGGATCCACGTTCCTTAGAATACTGTAAGAGACTGTCTATTCCCCTGAAGGAATAGACTTCTCATTGTCTAATGAGATACCTTCTGAAAAAATAAAAAGATAAGAAACTTCTACAGGTTTGATGTCAAACATTTTCGATACTGCGATGCATTCCCCGCTGCGACCATTTGTCGCAGCCTGCTCTTTAGCTCCATTAAGCCTTCATGCCATATTTGGGCATTTAAAAGTCCATTTTCTATGCAGTGCCCAGGGGCTCTCTACTGCTGCATACTGCATCACATCATCGTACAGTACTACTTGAAGTATCTGTGCTAAAAAGGAGAGTGCACAAGATCGCCCCTTGAGAGTGAACACAAAATAGGGTTCCAATGCAAAAAAGGTGGCCCAAAGCCACAATTGAAATGAAGAAACAGATGAGGTAGGGTTGCTATCAGTAATGCCACTGTAGACCACTAATGGAATTGGACACCTCAAACCAATCCATAACAAATCTAGCATTTAAGTAATTGGGTAAGAGTGCTGTTCTAGCCTCTGTGCAATAACTTGTTTTAAACGCTGGTTTTAAACTTTTCCTAAATCTTAAATCATGTTTGAATGCACCAATTGAAATGATTGTTAGCACTGTACTGTATGAAATTGAATTTGAATCTGCTGACCATCGAGTAATGCTTTTTGCATCCTCTACCCATAGAGTTAGAGCAAAAGCGGGAGGTTGGCATTCTAGTTGCCAATTCAGTTTCCCATTTAATGGCGGCTGCGGGCCGGGCACGGAGGTGAGAGTGCTGTTCTATCCTCGGTCTCATGTGCAATAACTTGTTTTAAACGCTCGTTTTAAACTTTTCCTAAATAGTTTTTTTGCTTTATATGTTTGAATGCACTACTTGAAAGGCTTGTTAGAACTGAACTGTATGAAATTAAGTTTGAATCTGCTGACCATAGAGTAACCCTTTTTGCCTCTTCAAACCATAGTTGCCAACTCCAGTTTCCCATTTATTGGTGGCTGCGGGCCGGGCGTGCAGCGGACAGGCATAGCATGGGCACCGAAGGCGCGCCATGGTTAAGCCCCTCTGCACCCGACTGGGCCCAGAACCTTTGCTCCTTCCAGCACAGGTCAGTTCAAGTGCACCACAAATCAGCTACTAGAAATGAGACACTAACCACTACCTCTATGTTCGTCATTGCTGGGGTCAAATAATGAACTTCAGACCAATAGCAAATGAGTCTGCAGTCAATGCAGCTACGAACTGTATTGGAATAAGGACGCTCATCTCACCACTCAGGAGCTACAAGTAGCAACATGTAATCTGGGAATGATCAATGCACGCTCACTGTCCAGGCATGCCATTGACATTAGAACCCGGCTGGAAGAGGATCCGCTGGACGTTCTATTTGTCACAGAAACATGGCTTAACGACAGCTCAGATCCTGATATCCACCTTGTCATCTTGGTGGGCTACCAAATCCACAGATTAGATAGGGTCCGAAAAGGTGGGGGTGGAATTGCCATCATTCTGAAATCTGATTTGAGATGCGTTACTTTCTCCCTCTCCCTTCTAGAATGTGAAAGCCTTCAGTTCCAGATCACACTCTCCCCCACCCATATCTTCTCAGGTGTCCTTTTCTACAGACATTCGAGTACTAGCTCCAAATTCCTGGAGGCAATTCCAGACATATTGGCCAGCCTAGTTCTACAAAAGAAAACACATGACTATTTTGGGCGACTTTAACCTGCACTTCAACATACAGGACAACCCTCCATCAAAAAGCTAAAAGCAGATCTTGAGGCATTACAACAAACCCAACTCGTATCAACTCCCACACATGAGAAAGGGCATACTTTGGACCCCGTTTTTCCAATGACCCTCTGGTTACTCTCTCTAGAATATTCCTGGTCCCTTGGTCCGATCATTGTCGTATTCTCTTTAAACTTCCCAAACCTGTCCAACAGATCAAGGGAAGGAAGGACCCAGATGATGGCCATAAGAAGATGGTCAAAGCTAGATCCTAGGACTTGGGAAACCACCCTGAAGGATACAACTTCTAAATGTGTACGTAATCTAGAAGAGGATTATCAGCAATGGGAACATTTGATCACCTAGTCACTAGACCTAAAACACATACAAAACAAGCCCCTTGGTACAATGACAACTTCTTTGCAATAAAAAAAACATTGAAAGAAATTAGAAAGAAACGGGAGAGTGGAATTTGACCCGGCACTTAGATTAAAATATAAAGCTTCAATTAGATCCTATCACAACGATATAAAGAAAGCGCAGGCCAAATCCTATGAGGAAAAAAATCACTCAGGCTTTGAACTCCCCAAAGAACTATTTTGAGGGTTAAAATCCTATCCACTCCACTTGATAGTAACACTGTTCCCAAGCCACAAAAGAAAGATGCAACAATATAGCATCCTTCTTCCACAAAAAAAGTGACGGATATTTATGATCAATTCCAGATCAATCCCAAACCTGCACTAGGGGAGATAACCAAGGACAGGAATCTGCCACTGCCTCCAATTCTAGCAAAATTCCCTACGCTTGACAGAGAGACAACCTTATTAAGGCATCCAAATCCAGCACTCCATTGGATCCCCCCCCCACATACCTTATCCAAAGTGGCAGAGGTCATATTGCCATCACTTATGGAGCTTCTTCATTTCTCACTAGAGGCGGGCTTGGTCCCTAAGCAATGGAGCATGTAATAATTAGGCCACTATTGAACCTCAGCTAGATACAGAAATCCTTCCCAATCTATGACCCATCTTATTACTCCCTTTTCTAGGAAAAGTGCTAGAGAAACATGTAAATCGGTCATTAGCAAACTTTCTGGAAAATAACAAAATTCTTCACCCAACCCATATGGGCTTCCATACCCACCATAGCATGGAAGTAGCACTTATGGTGGTCACGGAGGAGTTCAAAGCTACACTGGATAACGGAGACTCAGCCGCCATCCTACTACTGGATTTAAGAGCGGCATTTGATCACAAGATCCTCAGAGATAGACTTTGCAAGGTGGGAGTTCCGGGCAAAGCATTAGATTGGCTCACCTCATAACTGGATAACAGATCCTACCAAGTAATGGAAAAAGACTGCCACTTTGATAGATTTCCAACGATTGGTGGTGTCCCTCAGGGATCATCACTCAGCCCCACGTTGTTAAATATATGTGCACCAGCTTGCTACCTTAGTGCACGACTTTAATCTGTCCGCGGTCTCCTACCCAGATGACACCCAGCTGGTTCTTTCTTTTACAGAAGGCCCTAATCTAGGAAATAAACATTTGGCACCCTGTTTGGATAAACTGCGCCGCTGGATGTAAAGCTGCCGCCTAAAGCTGAATGGTGATAAGACAGGCCTGCTGACATGGGCCCCCTCCCCTGTTCCCAAACCGGTGATCGAAAATATTTAGGAATCTGGTTGGACAAATTGCTAGCAATGGACCATCAAGCAAATAAACTGTCTGACATCTGTTTCTCTTTACTCTGAATGCTCAGGATCATACTGGTATTGATCCCAGAGGATTTAAGGAAAATGATAATTTAATCCCTCATAGTGTCCCGTCTGGATTAAGGGAACTCACTTTATGAGGGCGGACCCAAACACGTAATAAAGAGACGTCAGACTGTGTAAAATGCAGCAGCAAGACTGCTTCTAAAGTTTTCTAGTTATGTTGTTACAAGAAAATCCCTGAAACAGCTGCATTGGCTCCCAATTGAGGCAAGGATTACGTTTAAATCACCCCATATTTCTCATAGGGTCATAAATAACAAGGGCCCAGGAAAGCTCAGAGAGTTGGTAATCACTTATGTTCCACCTAGACAGCTGAGATCCTCACATCTTCATTTCCTCAGCATAACCAGGGTAAAAATGAGGACGATTGTTTGCACACGTAGTACCGAAGTTGTGGAACGATCTTCCACCCAGTCTCAGAGCATTGGAAATTGAACTTTCCTTCAGGAAGAAACTTGAGACATGGTTGTTTCCCCGTTAATGTACCAGAGGTTCTACTCTCAGCACAGTACTCACCAGCGTGGGGAAGCCTTCGGGTAGCCATGCTCTTTACAAAACATAAAACATATGTTGTGATTCAACTAACTGCTTGTGTTCTAAATAACCTTTGGAATACGCCATCTGAGTGCCAGAGAGTTCAGTAAGAGTCCAGGGTTTAATGAGTGTAAATGAAATGAAGGTGTGCCATTTCAATAAAGCTGAAACTATCAAAGGGGCAGGTGACCCACATAACAAAAAAAACTCCCTACTCAGTTCAAGTCGAACAAACCAGTCCCTTGTGGGGGACAAAGCACTGGGCACGAATTAGCGGATGTCTGAGTTACAAGTAAACCAGTTAGGACAACATCCAACAATCATACATGATTAGACACATGGTGTCAAAGTTCAGGACAATTTTTCATAACACTTAGATCGCTTCATCACCTCCAGTTTTCGATACTACAGACCGACTGCTAAAAGTAGAATTTCCATATACACCAAGGTATTCCTGCAATAGGTCGAATCTATTCTCTCCAAGAGAGCTTGAGATGTCTCTCTCCCCTCTTTCAACCGGAAGTTTAAGTCTTGAATTATGGAGTACCCAGGGACTCAGCACTTAATCCAGCACTTTCCAAATCATGTGTTGCTCCACTAGCTACATTTATCAGTTCTCATGTTTTTTTAAGTGTATTCCTACACAGATGATACTCAAACACTTATTCGTCTGGGTGCTCCTTTCAGATTTGTCTAACTTCTGCAGCAAATTGAATGGGTAAGAGCATACAAAACAGATTCTGAAATAAATGAAGTTTTTGTCACAGTGGGCCCTCTTTTAGTGTGGACATCTGCATGCGTACCTAAAGACCTACATAATATTCTCCTTTTAGTTGACTTTGTCTGCAATCTCTGCGTCATTCACTTTAGTTCTCCCTTTTTGCTTAGGGTGAATAAAGGCGCCTCTACTTGTTTGCATACTTTTATAAACCATAAGAAAAAATCTTCCCTGTTTGGCTCACAGTAATAAAGATGCAGTAATTCAAGACTCAATCTCTCCAATGCTAAACAATTACAATGCCTTAGATCATGGTGTTCCTAGATATTTGATATCTAGGCTTCAACTGATCCAAGATATGGAGCTTTAGAACTTTTTTGTGTTAATCTATATCTTTTCAGACCCCAATTGCTTTATTTGGTAATAAAAAAAATCTCCTGCATAATCAATACATAAAGCAATGCCCTGGATACATTCAATGGAGTGGCACTAAAGTAATAGTCCTCCTCCAGCAAGATGTCATGCAAAATAGCATACCCTCCAAAGGATTTGGGAAATTGAGGGTGAAATGTACAAATCCAAGTAAGGCTCTCTAATAATACATATAGGGACAACAGGATGTGGTGCAGATGATAGGAGCATAACTGAGATCACAGATCTATTGCTGTTGGAGGGTAACCTACTAGAAGAGAACGATGCCCACTTGGCAGATATTGAGCAGACAGATATACAAAAGTTGATGGAGGTTTTATCAGAGGCGGCTCCTCAAGGGAGTGCTGGGGGGCAGTGGGGCGGGGCGGGCGGGGGCCAAAGTGGGGGGTAGTAAACTCCGGAATGCGGCTTAGCGGAGTTGTGTATATAAATAAACAAATCGAATTACATTGCGCCCTGCAACGCCAAATCGGCGTTGCAGCGCGCAATGCAATTATTTTTATTTATTTATATACACAACTCCGTTTGGCCGCATTCCAGAGTTTACCAGCCCCCACCCTGCCCCTCCTCCTCCCAGCCCCATCGCCCGCAGCACTCCCTCGAGGAGCCGCCACTGGGTTTTATAGACCAAGAGAAAAGTGGCCTTAAGAGTCAATTTGCTACTGATCCTACTAAAGAGCCTGTGCCAACTCTACTATAGATTGAGTATGTGCTTCAGATACATTGCCGATCTAATCTCCCTTCTTCATACGGTATGCAGATGTCCTTTGGGGTGCATGACGAGGAATAACTAACCAACATTTTTGATTTGAGCTGATCACTTGGGCTTTCCATGTCAAGCCTGAACAATAATTCAGAGATTAACATTCACAATATCGAAAAGACAATTGTATCGCTAGGTTTGGAGATGAACATGAGTAACTTAGCCAGAAGACAGACACCTGCTTGATCACCCATAAAATAAGCTTGTAACTTTAGTACAATCTATGAATGAAGAGGTGCCCTTAGTAATTTTACAACACTTTGAACTCTTGGCTTGTTTACTACGAAATTGTGACAGGTCTGCTACAGCAATCGAAGGACAAGACTGCCCAGACTTTCTGGTCCTTCCCCATTAAGAGTTAGAATCCTTCACTTCTGTCTTTAGTTGGGACAGCCTTGTCAGCTTTACTGTCCATAGGAGCCTTCTACTTTATTCACCCAAGAAAGTCTTCAGTCAGTAAAGCTAAATTACCAAGGCCCTGCACACATGTAGCCAAAATAGTAGTGAAACTGGAAGTGGCAGCCTGCATCCTTTGAATCAAAATGAAACCTCAGGTTTGACAGCTTGGCGCTCAACCACCTCCAATTTCCTGGTCAGGATCTAGGCAAACAGCAATGATTTGACACTGAACAAAGTGAACATGGGCTTATAGATGTAAGCCACTATGATACCCATCACTGGCTTACATACCCAGGACACCAAGGGTACCATCGGAGGAAAAGTGTGAGTAAGGAGTGGAACAGTTCCCCCTGGCTACTGCTAATGGATGTCCCTGCATCTACAGCATTTCTCTTTTCTGCTTCTTTTGTTTAATGTTTTACAGGTGATTCTGTAGAGAACTCGGGCCACACGTACAAAGGAAACACTTTGCAAGTTCCTAATTGCGACTTTTTGCGACTCGCAATTATGAACTCGCAAAATGCAATGTACAACAGTGTCTAAGACACTCTTTGCGATTCCCAATGGATGTGGCAATTGACCTGCCTCACCAATATTCTTGAGGCAGGTCACAATTTCGACCCATAGAGAATGGCCTGTAATCACATGGATGGTGGCCTGATGGGGTAAGCAGACCACCATGTGTGCGATTACTTTTTAATCAAAGCAATGTATTTTTTTTAATGATTCCTGTTTTCCTTAAGGGAAAACTGGATGGATTTAAAAAAGGAAAAGTTGCCTTTTCATTTTTCAACAGTAGGCAGTGGTCTGTGGGACCACTGCCTGCTCTTAAAAAATGTTAGCGCCCACATTCGTGAAGGGGTCCCACAGGGACCTCTATCCGTTTGCGAATGGCTTACCACCTCCTTCATGGAATTGGTTAAATATGATTTTTTTGCAACCGCATTCCAGTCGCAAAACTTTCATACGTCCCCTGCAACTCACTATTAGGAAGGGATGTCGTTGAAACGTCTCTTCCGAATACCAACTCCCAAACCCTATTTTCCGAGGCAATAGGTTACCGACTAAAGGCTCTTTTGCGGTCACAAACTGCCCAATTCTCTGTGGCCCCTAGACTTCTCAGACGTCATCTGCTTCCATTACTGTATTCATATCTTTGACCAGTGATTACAACTTTTACAACTGTAATGAAATTATTCAATAAATAAATAAAGGTACTCTTTAGGACTTGGAGCAATCTGTGCTTTGCAGAGCACGGACGGATTAGAAAAATAGGTTCCCCGAGTTCCAAACAAACAGTAGCGTGGGGAGAGTTTGTTTAGCTAAAATCGCCAAATGGTGCCTCCCAAGCAGAGGGCACTGCAGTTTGTCTGCGGCTGTAGTCATCACCTGCTTGGCGTCTTCTTAGAAGAACTCTACCCAGGAAAGCTCCCTGGGGTAGGGGGGCTCTACGGGAGGTGTGAAATCCACAGAGATGAAAGGCTTTTATCGTTGCAAATCACACCAGAAGAAACAGGACTGGGTACATATTTTGGACCGCACTTTTTCCAACGACTCGTACAGAAGAAAACCCACAAAGTCAACACAAGTGGCACATCCTGGCACACAGCTAGAGACAAAACGTGCATTGAAAAATGTTCTATCAAAACAGAAAAGTAACTTCCAATCCTACTGATTTGTCTATTGGTTTTTATGTCAATTATTAAATCAACCAACACCAGTATAATTTTTCTAGGCAAAACCACTTTTCAGGTTCTGGTGCAAATGTTAACAACGGAGACAAAGTGGAGGAAAAACATATTGTGGAACACGTTTCATACAGCCAAATGTTTCTAATTTTTAGAAATCAGTCATCCATAATAAAAATGAATTCCAATTAGCATAAACCGTGTATCTTAAGCAACCAGAACACGCACAATAGAAATGCATTGGGACCAAATCGAAAACACATTAAACCACAATATATCTGTGGCTTTTCTACACACCTGTGAGCACACACCCTGAAAGTGCAAGCGTTGCATTGATCATTTAGAAGTACATGTCTCCCACACTGTCCCAAAGCACTCATGAATCCCCACACTACACACTATTCCTTTTCAGGACAACAATGCGCGCCGAGCACCAACAACCCCACCGCGCACTCCCTCGGGTTCATGGGTCAGGCGGACTTTTCGGACCCTTCTCTGCCACGTTTCATTTTCAGATTCCTACTCGAAGTATTATAATTTATTCAAGGCTTTGAATGCATTGACATGTAATGGCATTTATATAGCGCCTCATGACCAACGATATTTATTGGGCACTAAACTATCTTCGGGAGGGGGGGGGGGTGGGAGCGTGGGGGGGGGGGGGTGAGACAGCATTTTAAGTTTAAACAAATGAACAATAACGTTTCTGGAAACTAATCAAATGAGCGATAAGCAAACACGAAAAAATTGAGGGAGACTGTCTAAAACATTTGCCACATTCCATGATACTGCTTGGCTGAATTAATCCAGTTAATCAATTAATTTATTCTTATAAACGATGTGGAACTGATTAGGGGAGGCCATGCAAACAACTCCAGGTCTAGCCAGAGAACCAATGCGTCAGTGAGAATTAAAAAAAGATAATACAGTCCTTCTACAACAACTAAGGTTTGCAGCAAAGTGTTAAGCTGTAATCACCCCAGATAAAGGGAAAACAAAATGGTGTCGCCTGCTACAGAAGAGTCTAAAACAAGTGTGACCCAGTGTGTGCTGCTGAAGGCAAGCCCTCGCTGAGCCTTTACAATTCTATAGGTACTTTGTTCACCTCTTGTCTGTTGTTCTTTGCCATCCCCATCAAACCAGACAAAGTCCAGCTGAATAAACCTCCCCTGTGAAAGAGAGGGGGTGGATAAAACAGGGGAGGGCTGAAACACCCCGACCACTGGCTGAGCCCACACGAACAGAGGAGCCTTGAAGGACAGAATTAATCACCCATAACTGTTTGTTTGTTTTACCTCCTCGCCAGGCAGGGGAGTCCATCTTTTTTTGTGTTTTTTCCATTACCAAATCCATCCCTTCTGTGAGACCTATGGGTCACGGAGGAGCCCGAGCCAAGACCTGCTTCTAAGGTAAGTGATTTTTTGCGAGCTGCCACCATCAAAGCAGTCATCAAACAAACATTTGGCATCCGCTGTATCTCACTGACCAGATGCTGCTGTCCCTTTTTTGTCATCAATGCGCTCGAATTGCATTTTACTTGGTGTGGATTATTTGCATCGCAGGAGGATTAGTCTATAACCAAACTAACTCCTGCTGCTAAGGAAACAATTGCTGCTGAAGGACAGAAGCACTTACAGCCAGGACAAAGAGTTTAAAGGAACCAAGTTCAAATAATTGGCTGTGGTGTGAGATGCAAAAAAAGAAATTACATGCTTCAGAAATCACAGAACTGAATAGTGGTAAAATCCGCGATAGCTCGGCGTTATAATGGCCTGTGCGCTGAAATAACATGATCAGTTTCGGCTGTGACAAGGGACAATGAGCCAGGAGCAACTGCTCGCTCCTGGAGAACCGTGTGAAGCAACCAACTGGTTTCAAAGGCCGAAGACACCCAATAACCAACAGAAACCCTCACTTTCTGGCAGTCTACAAGTGCATTGCAAAGCTGAATCCGACAAACCAATATTCCTAAAACATGTAATGCATTTGTAGGTTAAAGGTTTTCACAAGGAGAAAATACTGTGGAAAAAAAGGAAGTAAAGGGATTGAACCATTTAGGATATCACTGTCTCTTTAAGGTAGTACAAATTCCTGCCAAAAGCAGCAATTCCATATTTTAATGTCAATGGGTAATCTGACCAGTTTTCCTTGCTCTACTAGAATTTAAAAAACATAGTGTGCTTATCCTGATCTATGCAGGAGCATGGTAGCAATCATAAAGATACTCTTGCTAGACCTAAGTTATTATCAAAGTGGCCAAAAAAGGCTCTTTATCTGGGCATTGTCACAACATTGAATATTACCAACACACGTGATGTAAAATTCATAACAGTTTATTAAAATATTTTTTATTTAAATCATGTGCAAATACCAATTTTTTGGAAGTATATTTTGTTATTTTTTTAAACATTTAATCTGTGCAAACATATACAATTAATTTCAAATATTGAATAATTTAGAGACACATCAGAATTGGCAGGTACAAAGTGCTATTAGTTACAAATAAAAGGTTTTGTTTCCAACAGACATAACAGATGATATATAAAATCTACATTGAAACTTCACATGTATAACCCCACACAAACATCCATCACTCTCTCTCACCATCCACCTACTCACATACAATCACAGCATTCTCACACACAGAACAATCCTCGGGAAACCAATGTCTCTTCTTATGAACATACACTGCCAAGAGGGAATGTACTCTCAAAAGGTTTTTTCAAGTCAGGGAAAGGAAAGGGCGCTCTGCTGACTGTGGACGCAAATGGTTTAGAACATGAAAGGTCAGGATGAAGTGCAAAAGGGTGAGGGGATACGCCCCATTACCCCCCTATTATGTGATGGAAACAACCAACGCACTACAAAATTACAACTAGAGACCCATGCACACAACAATGTAGTGTCGAAAGGTGTGTCAGTGTGGACACATGTACATTTCAAAACCAAGCCAACAGAAAAACAAAAGGGTTTCTTGTAAGAATTTGTGAATAATTCGGTCTTTTTAATATTTTCTCAAGCAATCCAGCTGACACGTGTTTCGTCGCATGTGGGATAGTCTTCCCACAACTCCTCAGGGCTGTACAGAAGTACACGTCTCTTGGGAGGTCATCCGCCGGTGATAATTCCGACCCGGTAGGGCAAAGACTCAAGGAATGGTATGCCAGTTGGCTGAGACGAATATCGGATAAAGGGGATCGAAAGTATGAGTCCTAAAAGTCCTAAATAGCTTATGTTGCTCGAGAGGTTCCCTCATTAATGAGTCAGATGTGGCTTATACGCAAAACGCAGTGTGAATTATCCGCAATCAGAACACGGTGAAACCGCAGGATTGAATCCCGACCAAGATACCGAACAAAAATTGTGCAAGCACAAGCAGTTATCCGCTCCCCTGTTGCATCTATTACCTCTCCTGCAGAGCACAGCGCTTTTAGAATAATTCACCGAGGTAAATCCTTAGACATAAGTGCATGGAAAAGCCGAGGGATTCAATTCCCAATACAACTAGAACCAGAAGGAACACCATACACCTTCAACAACCTGAAAAAAGAACACAACCTACCAGACATAGAACTCTACAACTTCCAAGCCATAAAAACAGCCCTGACGAAAACAAAACTACACAGACAAACCCATTCTATCTTCCAACTAATGGAGAACCTAAACAAGATAGGTCACCAGGTCTCACTTCTGTACAAACTGCTCTGACCATCCACGTCCAAGCTTAATGATAAAAAAACAGCATACTGGGAAACCCAAACTAAGGTTAAACTGTCGGAACAAGAATTGCAAACTCTGTGGGCCTCCCCATCTATGACCATGAGATCTCCAGTACTCGCTCAAACAAAATTCTGGCTACTCCACCTGGCCTACTGGACACCAGCACGACCAGCATCAATAGGGCTAAAAGACAATGACATCTGCTGGAACTGCGGTCCAGTAAAAGGTGACCTAGAACATATAATCTTCAACTGCACAAAAGTCAAAAACTTCTGGAAACAGGTGTTAGTTTTCACCAACAACACACTAAGCTGCACCATCAAAATTACATTTGCCACTATAGCTACAGCACAGATCTCGCAAGAAGTCAAGACGCAAGAAGACAAAAATCTCCTTGACTTTCTCCTCTCCTCAGCAACAAAAATAATACTTGCAAACTGGAAGGACACATCAAAGGCCACCTTCAAAATCTGGCTCAACTGGGTGATCTTCCTAAGAGGTGCGGACACTGCCACCCTTAGAAACACGCCAGGTAAACATCACAATAGAGCAATGTGGTCCAAACTGGACAAGCACATGGACACCTTCAAACCACCATAGCCAAACCTCTACCTCCAACAGAGGATACCGCCTCAGGCCCACTGACCCCAGTTGACCAACAACATATCAGGAGGGCTCCAAAATCAAACTAACCCATAGTCCAGGTAGAAGCGATGAGGTCAAACAAACAAAACCCCAGCCCTCAACTTGAATCGGCTTTATTTCTGTCAAACGAACCGCCTCCACTAGTTGGTTTATGTTTTATGTTTGTATGTCTTTATTTGTTTAAAACAGCGGCGAATAAGAATCAAACGTCTGTCAGTATATGTAATTTGTAACCTGTAAATACCAATAAAAATATATTTAAAAAAAAAAGAAAACGTTACATCTGTATCAAGAATAGAGGCTGGGTCCACATCCTCGCCAAATTGCATCAATCAAAATTATTATTAAATTAACACAAAAATAAGTGCAGATTAAAATTATGCTTATAGTAAGTCTCAAAATGCAGGAATGGCCTAAAAATGACATAGTTGGAGAGTTTTGCTACTTTGAGAAGCACTCTTCTATTTTCCTTCCTGCCATTACTTTCACTACAAAAAAGTCTGCCTGGCTATCCATCTGGAACGAGGATCTTGAGGCTTTACATACTCCTCCATATTCAGCCTTTAAGGACTGAAATCCTTGCATTTTCCATCATTCTCTGCAGACTGTTCTCTCCTTTTACAATCACCTCTTTGGCTTAATCCTTCATCTCGGGTTCAAATTTTGCCTATAACTTCTCTTGAACTTTCCCTTCTATTTTTCTGGATTTATTTATTCGAACATGCACACTGTTCTTTTATTCCAAATGTATAAAACTCTGCAAAGCGCACCCTATCATTGCTGCTACTACAGAGCAAACGACCAGTCTTTCATTCTAAACTACTCTGCTTCTCTTTCAGCTTTCTGGGTGTTTGCAGTTTTTAACCATCAGAGCACCCTTCAGAACTCCAATCTCGTTTCTTTTTCATATGCATATGTTTTTTAATTTTTTTTTCCGAGGTATTACTACATTAGCTGTGTCCTGTTGTCACTGCTGATACTCTGTACAGTCCCATTGTTTGTCAGAATTTCTTTTGGTACCATACATACATCAGCTCTGGATTTCTTCCCATTACCTCCTAAAAATCTGAACCTAGTAATTTTTCCTATTGACACGGCTTCCTCTCGTCTATATTTCCGTTCAAATTGAAAACATTTTCTAGGTCCCCAAGTGTCTAACTCTCAATTTAATAGGCTCTCAATGAGTGAAATAACGTTAAATTTGTATTTTACAACGGATTACTGGTTTTGGCTTCTGATAGCTCAGGAACACCACTTTCCTCTAGAGCACTCTATAGTTATCAATATATTAGGTATTTTTGTTTGGTCTCTGATTTGTGCTCGGAAATGTTTCCAAACAATGTGATGCACTTGCGAACATCTTTGATAAGAGGAGCCGTATATTAAGAAGTGTCTACATCCATAATACATCCCCAAACACACTTCCAGTTATATGTATGTTGTGTCCTGCCAGACCTCCGAACAGTTTAATGATTCCCAACAGTTGAGTTCAGGGCAGTCAAACGAAAGGGCATGTGTATGGGGTGTCGGGGAGACCAGAAATGGATATGAATGTGGAAAGTGGAGGTTCGAGTGCACAGCGCAGTCCACCCGCTGACCTTTTCCTGTGCCAGAATCTGAGGTGGGTGCAGTTTCTGCTGCCAGACCACAGTGCTATTGTCCTACCCAGTGGTTGGCAGGGACACAGAACAGGTGTGGGTGCCAGGTTGAAGCAGCACACAAAGCAGTCTCTGACGTACACCTTTTTGGGGCTTGAATTGCACTGTGTTGTTTGCATGTTTCACGTGGTTGGTTGTCATCCATTTATGCACTGTTATATTGCTCACTTTCTGTCACTTGATAAAATGGACGATCTAGTCCGCCCATTAAGTGTTTCTGTGTCCCCAAATGTCCCCCCCCCCCAGCCTCTGAATCGCACGCGTTCATATCCATGCAAATGATGACTTGTTGCAGATGCATAGATTGGAAGCTCCAGAAGTGCTTGTGAGACATCTTGCGTGTCCTTTGTTAGCACTGAAACTATAGCAACAAAGGCCCAAGCCCTTTCCTCCTCATCCTTGCTTCTTTAGAAAAGAACTCAACATTAATTACATTAGAAGTGTAAGGCTAATTAAACTACGATGTGGAGAAAGCAGGGCTGAAGTGGTGAGGGTTACTGCCCAGCTCATTCCACTTCAGGCCCGCCATGGAGCCTAAATGCAAAGACTTTCTTTATTCAGCATGTCACAATCCTTTTCAATTCTGGTAGACCACAGAACGATGGCTTACTAGAGTGGGGGAGGGATGAGACGCATAATGCTGACTCCTGTGGTAAGCTTCCAGGGGAGGGGCGACACGCGCAATGCTGCCTCCTGTGGTAAGCATCCAGAGAAGGAGTGATACGCGGAATGCTGCCTCTTGTGGTAAGCATCCAGGGGAGGAGTGATACGCGGAATGTTGCCTCTTGTGGTAAGCTTCGAGGGGAAGAGTGATACGCGGAATGCTGCCTCTTGTGTTAAGCTTCCAGGGGAAGGGTGATACCCGCAATCCTGCCTCCTTTGGTAAGCTTCATGGGGAGGGGTGATATATGTAATGCTGCCTCCTGTGGGAAGCTTCCAGGGGAAGAGTGATACGCGGAATTCTGACTCCTGTGGTAAGCTTCCAGGGGAGGGGCGACACGCGCAATGCTGCCTCCTGTGGTAAGCATCCAGAGAAGGAGTGATACGCGGAATGCTGCCTCTTGTGGTAAGCATCCAGGGGAGGAGTGATACGCGGAATGCTGCCTCTTGTGGTAAGCATCCAGGGGAGGAGTGATACGCGGAATGCTGCCTCTTGTGGTAAGCTTCCAGGGGAAGAGTGATACGTGGAATGCTGCCTCTTGTGTTAAGCTTCCAGGGGAAGGGTGATACCCGCAATCCTGCCTCCTTTGGTAAGCTTCATGGGGAGGGGTGATATGTGTAATGCTGCCTCCTGTGGGAAGCTTCCAGGGGAAGAGTAATACGCGGAATGCTGCCTCTTGTGTTAAGCTTCCAGGGGAGGGGTGATACATGCAATGCCACCTCTTGTGCTAGGCTTCCAGGGGAGGGGTGATACATGCAATGGTGCACTTGTGTTAGGCTTCCAGGGGAGGGGTGATACATGCAATGGTGCGCTTGTGGTAGGCTTCCAGAGAGAGGTGATACATGCAATGCCACCTCTTGTGTCAGGCTTCCAGGGAGATGGGATAAATGCAATGCTGCCGCTTGTGGTAGGCTTCCAGGGAGAGATGATACATGCAATGCCACCTCTTGTGGTAGGCTTCCAGGGAGACATGATACATGCAATGCCACCTCTTGTGGTAGGCTTCCAGGGAGAGGTGATACATGCAATGCCACCTCTTGTGTCAGGTTCTCAGGGAAAGGGTGATACATGCAATGCGGTCTCTTGTGGTAGGCTTCCAGGGGAGGGGTGATACATGCAATGCCACCTTTGTGTCAGGTTCTTAGGGAAAGGGTGATACATGCAATGCGGTCTCTTGTGTCAGGCTTCCAGGGAGAGGTGATACATGCAATGGTGCGCTTGTGGTAGGGTTCCAGGGAGAGGTGATACATGCAATGCTGCCGCTTGTGGTAGGCGTCCAGGGGAGGGGTGATACATGTAATGCCACCTTTGTGTCAGGCTTCCAGGGAGAGGTGATACATGCAATGGTGCGCTTGTGGTAGGGTTCCAGGGAGAGGTGATACATGCAATGCTGCCACTTGTGGTAGGCGTCCAGGGGAGGGGTGATGCATGTAATGCCACCTTTGTGTCAGGCTTCCAGGGAGAGGTGATACATGCAATGGTGCGCTTGTGGTAGGCTTCCAGGGGAGGGGTGATACATGCAATGGTGCGCTTGTGGTAGGCGTCCAGGGGAGGGGTGATACATGTAATGCCACCTTTGTGTCAGGCTTCCAGGGAGAGGTGATACATGCAATGCCACCTCTTGTGGTAGGCTTCCAGGGGAGGGGTGATACATGCATTGCCACCTCTTGTGTCAGCCAGGGAGATGGGATACATGCAATACTGCGCTTGTGGTAGGCTTCCAGGGAGAGGTGATACATGCAATACTGCGCTTGTGGTAGGCTTCCAGGGAGAGGTGATACATGTAATGCCACCTCTTGTGTTAGGCAATGACTAACAGGCTGAAAACAGCTGACAGCCACAACCTTGAGGTTTTACAGAAAAAGGCACAATACACGCGTGCTACCTTTCAACCTTTCCCTTCAGTATAAACTCTAATCTGAAGCCTTAAAGATTTAGGAGGCCTCCTGAGGGAGCCCTTTCAATTGTGCGCTGCCTTGAGAATGGCTTAAATCTATTTGCAAGGTGGTTTGAACAAGCGCAGCTGCTTTGTGGGGAGCAGCAGGAGGCTACAGCTGGGAATCCCAGCCGGGCCCGCCGGGAGCGCGGCAGCGCGCGACCCGCGCCTCGGAAACCGATCAATCCATTTTTAGTAAAAGAAAGCTTTTTACAGACTAAACTTTAAAGGATTGGGTCTGTTAGCATTCCTATTACTGATCACCTCTCAGAGCGAGCGGCTCTTAAAAACAAATGCTTCCCGCTGACTGTTTATTACATATTTAATGCGTAAAATAAAACAGAAAGGCAGACAATGAGCAGTGCTCACTTCGCGCCGTGGCCCATTACCTCCTGATTTGAAACAGAGATGTGTGCATTGAATGATAAGATTCAATCTTTTGCAGTCAATGTTTGCTCGCCCTCTTAGCGGATTTAGGGCGCCCTCGATCGTGCGAACATCATCTTCAATTTAGACTCTTCCAAAGGGGGACATTTCTTGGCAGCGAAACCGCAGTCAACAGGGTGAATTAAGAGGCAGTTAAGCAGGAGGGGAAAAAGTTAGGAGAAAAAGATATACTTATCTTTGAAGATATTTCTATTAGAAGCCGTTATCATTTTTTACAGCAGCTTTCAACTGATCACACCTTAAAATCAACAAGCAGCACCTACTGATTTTACAGAGGTAGTAAAAAGCATTTTAGCAGGCCATGCTCTAAACCCAACAGTATATCCATGGTAACACACACTCCTGAGGGATTCCACACACCGAGAGGGCGAGAGGGCTACTATTTAATTCCCCAGGTCGCCCTTTCTTACAATTGCTGCAGTTTCAGGTCTAGGTTTGTGGTACTGGTGTCATTGGCCTGACAGTGGCCTTGTTTGTAAGGCCTGGATGGCCACCTTGCTGAACTCCGGGTGGGTTTTGTTGCCGAGAGGAGTCCTGCCTGTGACCTGTTGTTCTTGGTGATATTTTTGTGGCAGGTGTAGCCTCCTCTCTGTAGGGCCTGCATCTGTTTTTTGCATTGGAGTTTTAACTAGAGCAGACTGGGAACCCAAAGCAGCCCTGCCAATTTTCTCGGACCAGCCCCCGGGGAAGCACTGCCAGGCCTCGGGAGGCTGGAAATGCTTGCTTGCCAGTATTGCAGTACCACTGCAGAAGCAGCCCCCAGTAACAAAACCAGCCCCCATCCTTCCAGCCACCCGGGGAAATTCCCAGGGCCTGGTACGGCCCATCCGGCCCTGGTTTTAACATGTTATACTTCGGTCAAATGGTCAAACCACTTATGCTTCCACCACTACAATCCATCTGGTAGAGGTTTCAACAAAGCAGTCATAGGTCCTATTTTCACAGAGGAATTGTTCCAGGAAACACAAGCAGTGTATCTACGTATCCGCAATAGTGTCCACTCAATAAGCATTCTGGAAGGCTTTCAGCCCGGGTCACTGACGGTCTTCACTGACTGACTACATTAAGCGAAACACCCCTCTAGTCCTCAAACCACCGGCCCAAGTTAGAGAAAGCATCATCAATATTGAAACCAGCAAAGGGGGAAGGAGTGACAACGTTTGCTTACAAGGTTAGAGTCCAAGCACGCTTTGTCGCACATCTCACACTCCGATCATTTTCCAGTATTCATTCCTGGCCTCACAAACATTGTAAACACTTTCACTCAAAAGCGAATAGTTTGGGTCCTTTAAAACATCTAATCATGAAACCTTCTGGAACAAAGCCCAGTGCCTATGCAAAGGCTTTTGCCAATCATCAGCCAATCGCAAAATTACCATTTTCGTGCACAATTTCTGGAAAGAAAGTTACCAGTAACTTCCACAAATACATGAACCAACCAGTCAAGTTTCATATCTTGGAAAGATCGGAACTTTCATTGCCAAGCATCATGCAGACGTCCTCGTCACACCAGATGAAGGCAACAATGCCACAAACTTTCTCCTTAACACGACAGCTGCCTATGCACAGCGGATTATGACATCCAGATTAGAGGGCAAAAGAGTGAATGGGAACCTCAAGACTTGTGTAAAATGTATGCAATCATTCATTCAATATTGCATCCAACAAATAGTGAAATCCTTTAAATGTTTAATTCCATACATACAGCATTCTACGGGACTTGTTGGTCTCACATGCACTGTACAAAGTAAAACAAGTGGCACAAGACTGTGAGCAAAAGAATCCTCAATTACAAAAGTCAGGAAAAGTATCTAGATCATATGTCTTTACTTGTAAATAATATCAAAATGAAACCCAGGTTGCTGGGTGAGCATGAAACTGAGTGAGGTGACCCTTTCTCATCTATTCGAATCCTGGGAATGGCTTCAGCCTGAACATGGAAAGCAACGAAAAAGAAAGTAACACTCAATTTAAAACTCTTTCTCGCATGCCAAATGAAATGGTCAATGACAGTAATGGTGTGCTATTGTTTCTAACCAGCTACCCGGAGCAAAATTATGTTTGCTGTCATATCAAGAGCCTTGAATACTGAAAAAAAAATCCACATAAGCCCCTCCAAGAATGTCAAGTGTCTAAACAAATGGAAATCAAGCTGCCCGGCTGACACCAATCAGAAAACACAGACTATTAAATTACTCTTGTTACATCTCCCCGCTGCGCATGATGGTGCTGTGAATTACATTGAAAGCTCTTTGCACCATGCACGAGGCCTACTGGACTACCTGCATAGTTGTTCTCATACTGCATGGTAACGAGAGACCTCGGGGGAGTCACCTCACATACCTCCTAGCACTCAAAGCGGAGGGCCAGGTCCCTCAGTATACAAGATCCATGGCTCCAACACATTCTCACCCCAACCCTCAGCAATTTGGGATATATGCATCAAGGTGGGCGCAACTGTTCGCCAAACTAAAAGGCCTGACCGTGGATGGCCATCTGAAGTCCTGTTTTACAACGTTCACATTTTAATATATTACCAGTAGGTGAGCAATTACATTTACGGGCTAAAGATAAAAAAAAACTAGAAACAGAGATCACTGTTTCTTAGAGACAGTAAAATATCTGGGAAAACCATCATCTGGTAAACCCAGACAAACGTGTTAAAAACCAATCTCTATTAGTGAATACTTTACAATTAAAAAGCTTGATTCACATGTCTTTTACAATGGGCAAAGATAGCCAAATATTCCAATTTTGAAAAAAACAAATCTGTTCTATGGGTACCAAATCTTTTTAAAGAAGTGTATTGGCTTGGCGGCCAAGGCGTATGTTAACAAGCGCTTCCCATTTCAATCACTATTGTACTTTGTGCTGGAATGCAACATCCTGCTCCAAGATGGTCTTACCCCTTGCATGATGGGAATTTATGGGAGTTGTTTCTTAAGATCTAAACATGTCTTTTGTGGAAATAAAGAGCAAGGGGGTTTCGAAAATATACTTTGATGGAAAAACTAGACTATGAAGCAAGATTCTGTCCCGATTTATGGCACTAAGGTTCTCTGAATTGTCGCCAAACAGGTTGTCCAGCAATCGATGACAGTAATAGGCCATTTCTTGACTGGAGTCGCAATCATCAGTGCAGTCATGGCTTCGTGCTATCGTACCATTCAAGGAACAGAAGGCGCAGACACAATCGCCCCAATGTTCACTTTGGTGCACCCGCTCAGCCTCAGCCCACCTGGGAAAACAAAAGCTCGTCTCATTGCCCTTTCACGAGCTGGGTACCAGAGGTGGCATGTGGGATTGTAAATACATATGACGTGGACTATTCAAAACACCAGGTGCAGGAGGTTCTGAAGCAGACACCGAGGCTTAACACTGTAAAAATTTCCATTATTCCTCGACACAGTATTCTGGAACTTAGGGCCATACCTACTAAAGCCTTTTCCCACAGACACAGAATGGGTAAACCCCAGGGCTTTAATTTCTGACACTCATGAATTAATAAAGAATACATTTGTGAAGGAGGCACATATTGCTGCATTTCCATGGATGAGATAATTAATACTTTTCAAGTGGGAAAATATATCCAAGAAGTTCTACGACCACACAAACCTAACAATGCGGTGTGTAAAAAAAAAAAAAAAATCACTCGAATGTGCAGCAGAAAATGTGTCCGTTCTGGTGGGGAAGTCATGTAATAGCATAATTCTGAGTGTTTGCTTGTACTCATTCATTGGACACTCTTCGGTGATAGTCTGAGTAGCCAAAGGGTTAAGGTTTTCGATAAAGGGCTGGAGCTTAACTTGTTCTTATGTGAAGTATGACAAAAATATATATTTGTGGTGCACTTAAGTGCAGGAGCCCAAAGGTGTTCTTCAGAGCCCGTCCCCGGTGCTGCTGAAAATCGGGGTGGCCTTGTGCCTCTTTCTTCACCGTCTACACGTCTTACTTCTATAGTTCATTCTTCCAGGTACTTTTGCATCCTTTCTTTTTTCCTTTGTCACTATTATCCTAGCTTTCTCTACCTTTATCCTTCTGAAGAATAAGCCCCGGTTCACAAAAAATGAGTGGTGCTCACCACATGCAAATACTGCCACAAATTAAGCATTGATACCTTGGCATGGAGGTTGCCTTTCAGTGCAGAATGAGTGGCAACATTGCTAAGGGGGGTTAGTGGTAGAATGAAAAAATGAAAATTATGCAGTACTGGTTCTTTTGCTAGCTTCTGCACCTAGGAACAGATGTCCATCTGGTGTGCAATCTGTAGAAGTTATATTTTCAAATGAAGGGCTAGCCTGTCGATAACTAATATTTCTTGCGTGTATATCTTTGGCTTTGAAAAACAACTCTTCGTGCAACCCGTACTGTTTCCCGACCCAGGATGAGTCATCTTGCCACCAGCAACTGCTTTATCACAGCTTAGAATATACAGAAATGAAGTTTTCAGTCAAAGAAATAATACCTTTTGCTGTATCCTTTCTTAACTTGATTATCACACCAAACCCTTATCTGCTCTCATAAAAGACAAAGGCAATCTGTGTTTTTCGCCCTGATCTGATGAGGTCAGCGGAACTTCATGTACAGCTTCACCACAAGAAAGATCAAGTTTGACTGGCAAGAAACAAAGAGCCCAACGTCACCTTGCCATCAATTATCAATACCACACTCAGGACAGCCGGACAAGTCCATCACGAGATGTAAGGTTGCAGCATTAACCGCAGACACTCGGTGTAGGAAGAGTAAGAGCATGGTTTCTTCAGTGGCCATCAAAATGGCTGAAGTTAGGTACAGAATGTTCATGATGCTTTGAACCGGGTATACTCAGTGTCAGCTATCCAGCATTACTAAAAGCAAATTGATGACGTCTGAACATACCTAGTCAATGCACTCTTTTTGTTCGAAATAAGGTAGACAGACTACGGTCAAGAATGAGCTCAGGATCATTACAACGAGTGACTGACTCATTGTAGAGGATTACACGGGTTCAGAAGGCTGATTAATTTTTTTTTTTTTTACAATGCAGAGGTGTACTTTAGATGCAGCTGGAAGATCTCTCCATTGCGCTCACTTGCCTCACTCATAAGTAGTTCCCTTCAAAATAAAAACAAAGTGACTGATGACATATCTACTAGCACCAGTGGTTAATTAAAAGTGTATCAAATGAAGGAGGGTTGGAAATCCAGCCAGCTGTTGTCCAATATCAGCCACCAGCTGCTCGAACTTTGAAGCTGTTGGTCTATATGTCGTGATTCAGAAAGCACTCAATGATGCGAGATGCCAATAGAGCGCTATAGCCAACAACTCGCTAGCCAGTGGACTTTCAAAGACCAGCACGGTGCGTGACACATGCCTTTCCTTGCTTCCCAACAGGCTGCGGTATTCCTGGGAGGCCAGACCTATTTTCATATAGGCATTCTTTTTAAAGAGACAACAAAACGTCTTGGCCAAACACGCCATTCCGCAACTTGCACATCAGATTTCCCTAATCAGCATCATTTTTAAAGTTAGCCATCATTTCACGTTAAACTTGCACATTTGGAAGATAGTTTGGACAAGGAACAAAGACTACCTTCGACGGGAGGTAGATTTCCTCCCAGTGTACAACCAAATTGGATATTGGCTCTCATATTGCCTCATCCTCGGTTCAAAAATCTGTCCTGGCAGCGTTTCTCTTTGGCTCTTGCTTGATGCCTTGCTCACTGGAAAAGACACTCACAATATCATAAATGATGCCAGAGTTAAGATGTGGGAAGGGTATGCCCAGACGTGGGTCCCATGCTCACTAAGCCACTGGAGTCAAGCTATCCTGGCTGAAGACGGCTGATAGCCAGAAACCGGTCCTAGGATGCTTGATTCCTGTCCAGGGAAGACATGGCTTGGCAGTTCGGGCTGGACTCTTCACATGAGGCACAGGGTCAAGACTGATTTGCATATGGCCATGTCTGAAATGGGGTGGCTTGGTGAGCAAAATAACGATGGATTAAACCCAGGTCTGTGACTAGGGGATGAATGTTTAGCCATAGTGCAACATTCCGTCCATCATCTTGTGTGTTTTAGAGTTTCTATGTTGACTTCACTTTCATCCAAGAATGCACATACTATTTTCTCTTTCCTTCATTTACCCTAGTTTTGTAGAAGGGTTTGGCATGGCGGGTTCTTAGTTTTGAAAGTAGAAGGAACCGAATTAAGCAGTGATCCATTTATATTGAATGTGCACTCAATAGCCTAAGATATGTTTGAGGTAGAAAGTGAATTTATTTCTCCACTGGTTCTGTAGAGGCAGGCTGGTAAAACAACTTATATGTTAAAGATGGGTGTATACTACAATTTGTAGTAGGCCTTCGAGTACATTTATCAGCATTTTATCATGTACCTTCATTTAAAATATTGCAACAAAGTCACATTTAAATCATTGTTTTTTAGGCTGAGGAAAGGTGTGGATAGGAAACGTAGCAGATAATTTCTGATAGCAACGTATGAACTTGTATTTTTATACCCACTGTCCAAAATGTCATAATAGTGACACAGAAATTAGTGAACAGCCTGAGAGGTGATCATTGGAGTGAAGGGGATTCTTCAGTGTCCTGGAAACTAGCTTGATCGAGTGTCATTCTGAAGGGTGCAAGGTGGCCAATGAGTATTGTGTGTGGGGACGAAATTAGAGAGCAGTAACGTGAACCCTAGTGCATGATGGGTTGAGAAGATGCATCACAAGAAAGATGCATCACATAAGCACATCTAAAAGAGATAGGGAGCTTGCTGGGAGAAGCAGTTGAGGTGAGGGTTTTGAAGGAGAGCTGTAAGATAAGACAGATGACAACATTCCAGATAAATTGTCAGAGGGAACAGTAAATATGCATTTTTGTCCAACAAATAGTGAGAAGCAATAGTCAAAACAAGACTGTTTGGGATTGCAAACTGATAAAGGGATTGAGTTTGGGAAGATCACAAATCAGAAAGAAATGTGCAGGCTATGGAGTGAAATGAATAGGAAAAGTAAATAATTACTAAAGGATGACAAAGAGGTTCCAAGACAAGGTGAATGAAAGGAATGTAGGAAAATGTGGGTATGCTTACGAGGTACAGGAGTGGGAACCAAGGAAGAGGAGAACTTCAGATTCTGAAGGAAGTGTAGCAGTGAAGGCAGTGAGAAGACATTAAAATATAAAGAACAAGTAGGCAGTTGGACACACCGATCTGCAAGAGTTGTGTAACACATGATTTATGATTTTAACTAATTCGTTCAACGTGTTTGGTGGATTTGCACCCGAACCACTAATTTGAAGAAATGGGGACCACACCAGGTCTACTTCTCTAGTTATATTGAACAGCGGCTAATATCTTGCCATCATTTGGTCATGTGTTTTTTGAATGTCTTATTTCAATGGACACTATAATAACTGATACGATTTAGAAATTCTATGGATTCCACAGCAAATCACTTTAAAGCTCACAGTCTTTCAATAATGATGAACCTCGCTGCATCCCTCTTACGTTAGTGAGCACGGCTATAATGAGATTCTTTAACAAGCTGCACCAGGAACAGCGACTGGCAGGATTGGTGAGATCTCGGCTGAAATAATATATGGTGCCCTGAACTCTATTGTAATTGGCCCATTACAGAATCGTATAAAATTGTCTGGTTTGAGATATGTGGTCTTCTTGCTGCTCTATAAAAAATGTTTTACCTCCTAAAAATTACACGTGGGGTGTTTTCATAACGGTCGGGAATCATTATTGTTACCAGTGTATTTAGATACTCAACCAAGTAAAGATGCAAAGAGAATACAAAATCTTATACAAGACAATGAGAAAATACTCTTCTTTTAAGTACACCAGGAATTCTAGATCTTGAAATTACCAAAGTGCTCTTTTGTACATTCCCAAATAAAAGAAGGACCCCTTCTTTTAAAACTACTGTACCCAAAAACTTCACCCCATGATTTACGCACTAGATTCCCTCAAGAATGCTTTGATCCTCCCATGCTCATCTTTTCGAGGCACCTCCAGTCAGACTGAAAACTAGGGGCTGTAAATCCTTTTCAGTACTAGGATCCAATGAGTGGAATCTACTGCCTAGCCAACTGTGTTTCACGGATTCAGAAGCCCTCTTTAAAAAGCTTCGGAAGACCACGCTCTACCAGACCCCGGGTGCACTCTGCTACTCCCTTATCTAATTACTGTTTTTTCCTCTACTCACCTTTCTTGGGTTGTTGCAGTGCAACTCTAGTGTCAGAATGCTCCATTGGGAGTGACAGAGCGCGCTACAAGTTCTATATTCATTAATTCCCTGTCAGATATGCCGGCGTTCTTCCATTAGCTATGAACAAACCACCCAAAAAAAGTCTTCTCTCCTAACCATCAGCAGGTTAGAAAACAAGAAAGGTCACCACAACAGGGAGAGCTCCTTTTTCACTAGAATAATATAAAATAAACAACTCTTGATAAAAACAACAAACTTAATACAGGCATTTTTCACTTTTAATAAAATTATTTCTAATCAATCAAAGTCGCTAATATTCATGCTGAACTTATGCACGCCATCATAATTCAGTACTTACATAACTTGTAAAATAAAAAAGCATACAAGATTAATGTAGCACAGAGTTCAAGAAAAGAGACCCCATGTGTCTAAAATATATTTGCCGGACTAATTGCACTCCCACACATTCACACTCTAAACTCTCCATATGTCTACTTTCATTATTTCTTGCAACCCCCTTTTAAAAGCAATTAAAACTAAGCACTTGCACACCATATGACAAACATTCTCTGAAACGGTTCCAAAATGTCCTTATCAGGAAAAAAAGGTGGGTGCGTGGCTTACAGAAGAATACAGAATTTCACAGACTTGAATTAGCAGACAAAATACCAGACATAAAACAAGTGTGCCCAAAGAAAAAGAGCTTCAAAACGAAGCCACCAGATGCTTGACTCATACTCCAATTGGAGATGTTTGGGTCGGTGTTCTTCCAGGATCAACTGGTCGAAGAGGGGGTTAGCACAGACAAAGGGCTAGACCTACAAAAAGGTCTTTGCTACAATCGACTAACGATAGGCACCGGTCACAGATAAACCAACTGCAAAAACAGAATATGTTGCGCCCAACTGCAAAAACAGAATTTGTTGCAAACGATGATCCATGAAGCTCAAGATACTATTAGGCAGTCAAAAGATTGAATTATTCACACTGTGTCCTGGACGCAACCAATAGCAGTCAATGAACTGAGCGAAGAATAGGGATTGTTGAGAGATCAGAAGACAGCGAAGGAGGCATGTGGACATCCACTTACCACCCTTAATTCCAAAATCTTCGTTCAAAACTGCTCTCCAAGCCATGGTGCTGTCTAAGCAAGGTATGAAATGGGGCTCCAACCTTTTTTTGTCATAGGAACTACTTATGGTCACTACTACTGCTAGAATGCTTGCTTTACTTCTACCGGATAAATAGAGTAAACCTGCCACTGGTTAAATCTAGCTGAACCCCCCCACACCATTCCACTGGCCCCAGCTAACAAAGACAAATGCTCGCCAGCCGAACAACTCTACCACAGCACGCTGAAGCGAGAAACATTGAGGGGCGGACACAAACAATGATTTAGGCACAATGTTTACTGACAATGCAGAAGTGTATATGTTTTTAAATAGACCGGTCTTGAAGCTTCATATCTTGGATTGCAAGCGGCCTTCCCACCCAGGGACACACCCACCTGAAGCTTCTGGCAATACACATCACTGATTGAAATGGGATTATGTGTTAGGATGCATTATCCATATTTATGACGCAATATCCATATTTATGACGCAATGGGCAGAGGCTTACAGGAAGCTTAAAAATAATGGTAGGGAGGAAGGGGAAACCTTACTTGTTGGCGCACAAACTACGGGCAATTTTTTAGGCTCGGCATTATGGATTCTGTGAATTGTGATTTAAGTATGCTGAAGTTTGCTTCAGGTAATATATTACAGAGTTGTTGGGTGAAAACCGAAATCACTAGCTACCACTATATTCTATTCAAAACATCTGGAGCTTTGTAGGTGACAGAGGAAACCAGGAACTCATACATTCTTTTGATGCACGTAGATCATGGCTTAATGGTAAGGGAAAGTATCCATGAGCCTCTTATGTCTAGCACATCCCATCATAAAGATGTAGAGCATGGGACCTTTTTTCTGGAATGAAAACTTTTTAGACAAGAAAATAGGAACAGTTTTTTCAGAATGTGAGCACCGAACAAGAAATGAAAGACTTAAAAACAAAAGGAAACAAGATGCCTGTTGTCATAAAGAGAACAGGCATTCTTTTAGAAAAACAAAACACGTTACCATGCCAAAAAGAGGAAATGTATGCTATTTTATATTTTCAAGTGAAACTTTGCATTCTGGAACTTGGGGTTTTGTATTTACCTCCATAAAAACAGATTTCACATCTCAGAACGCAAATGCTGTTAGTAAAAGAAAAAAACATGACTTGCTGCCAGATCGCCATGTTCATCCATTTTCTATCACCATTTGCGTCCTGATGCGAAGTGTGACCTCATAATGCACACGTCACTATGCCCCTGAGCTCCCAAAAACCAAAACACACAATGCTCACTTTATGCACAGCAGCTAATGCTCTCCTCATGTACAGCATCAAGTGTTCCCATGAGGCATGTTATTAAATGCCCCTCTAAGGCACATCACCCGACCCCACCCCAGAGGACATCATTCAATTCTCCTGAACGCCCATAAATCAGTGCTCCCTCGTTGCACATCAATGAATGTTCTCCTGGGCGACTTTACTAGTGGTCCCCTGGTGCACATCTCAATGACCTCTGCTTGTGCTCTACTGATGAACTTCTACCCCTGCTGAGATTTTATACATCATATAGAATTGTGGTCTGTGTGTGTCAATGGTGCACGTTTATCGCACGTTACGAAAATAAATGCCTGCACGTGTGTGGGTTTGTGTGAACATTCACTGCACAGAACTCAAACATAATGCATATTTGTAAATGCACATTCACCCAGAAGGGAATCTTGGCACTGAATAACAGATGCGTATTGTTACCCAACTCAATGGTACTCATTTTATCAACCTCAGAATGATGAAAGGCTGAGTGGATCCGCCGGGGTTTGGACTGGAGACCAGGAAGTCAAACACAGGCCCCTACATGGACACATTAGTCCACTAAGCCATCAGACCCGGCATTTCAAATTCTTGCCTCGCATGAAGAAAATATAAAGAGGTAGCCAGTAACAAACAGACCGAAAAGCTACATATTGAATGAGCTAGAGTGGATTTCATGTGAGTAAACTTTAAAGCTAGTGTGCTTCACCTGTAAAATGGATGTACGTTAGCTTTCCTTTTTGTAGCTTTCACACTATTGCCTAAGAACAATTAATTGTTTTGCTAGTACAATAAATAATCATAAATGCTCTTTTGAGTCTCTTGCTCTGGCCAACCAAAGTAAAATGACGACACAAAATAATGTTCAGCCCCACCCCTTTCTAGAATTAGAAAGAAAGAAGTAGCAGGCTGTTTAGTAATGCTCGTGCATCATTCCACTTCACCCTATGGAATAATCTCAACTCCTATCACCTACTAGAGAAAAAAACATTTTCTTATGCTGTAATCGCCACCCGGACCAGTTCACACTGCCGAAAATTAAATGCACGAAAATGGTCAACCATCAGCTGTATTATCTTCGAGGGCATAGAAGGAACAAGCATTGGAAACACCAATATGTCTTGGCAATTGCCAAGCTATTGGCCTTGTCAAAATTAATGTCTTTTAGCCATGTTGTCTAGCAGCACATCAGCTGTGCAGCATGGCTGAAAGCTACTGAAAGCCCAGACTTACAGGATGTTGAGCCAACAGAGTGTCGCTTCGCCCCCCCATGTGGAGTTTATTATACTGCCCCTCCTAACACAAAAACTTTCAATGACGTGGCCTCAGCTAACTGCATCATTGTGCTTTTTTCAGTGACTTTCAGCCATGAATTCACATTGACAAAGCCAATAGCATGGGCATTGCTGAGATCTATTGGCTTTGTCAGTGCTTGGTTGTTGATGGCGCTTGGTTGTTGATGGCGTCTTGCTGAACAAATGTGGAAATGATAGTGAGAAACAGTTGTGAAGCTTTGAAGTGAAGCGAGAATGTGACATAAACAGCTAGAGGTATCAACATGAGAACAGGGGAACCGGGTTCGAATCTCTGGGTCGGGTGACCAATTTGTGATTCTGGGCAAGTCACTGATGCGTCCCCCTGCCTACGACAAATAATGTGTTATTGTGTAATGTAACTGGTGAACACTGAAAGTGCTCCAATACCACTGGTTGGTGTACCATTATGGCAAGATTGAGGACAGAACAAGCGCTCCAATACCATCGGATCGTGGAAAAAAGCAGCAGCAATGAGGGCGGTAGTGGGGGGGAACGGGTGAAGCAGGAGAAAATGGGGAGATGGGCAAGCAACAACAGGGGGGAAAAAACCTTAATTGAAGCATGATCCTCAACTAAAAGAACAATGCATCATTGTTTAATGTAACTTGTGAGCACTTAAATCACTCCAATACAATCAGCTTGTGTTCACACTATGGCAAGACGGACGATGGAGCAAGAGCTCCAATACCAGCGGATCATGCAAAAAAAAAAAAAAGAAACCAGTGGTGTTTGTGGTTTGACAACTTTTCAAGAAATGCATTTGTTTATGTACGCATGCATGCATTTTAGTGGTATGTGTGTATGTTTATAAGGGGGTCAGCCTGAAAACAAAAGTACTCCTATGGAGTGCTTGAAAACAAAGAAATAAAATAGCTCCTCAAAACTGGAGCAGTGTTAGGAGACATACACTTAGTCCAAACACAAGAAGAGGGCATGACGCCCACAAGCCATGAAGAATGGCATCAAAGAAAATAAGAGCGACGCTTAAGTTTACCAAAGGTAGGAGATGAGCGGCTGTAAGCCCACAGATAGAACACAACATGTCTTCTCGAGACTGTGCTTGCACTGTCTAGCAGAGACCTAAAACTAGAGAGGCAAGCAGGTTATTGGTAAAAGTTTACTCTCCGATCGTTCAAAGAATTTTAAGTCGAAAGGCTCTTATGTTGAGTTTTCAAACATTTTTGTGGTTGGTGGGCAAGGGATATTGGATTTGGTAAAATTCATTCTGTATTCCAGGAAACAACAACTCAATACTTGTAACACAAAATAAACTATTTTAAAACAATACATTGCACAAAGTTCTGCAAATCTATAGACCTCAGCGCAAGGAAAGACAGAGGTAAAGAACGTTTCTATAATTATCAATATAACACGATTTCTATTGAAAGCCATTTCAAAGGAAACAGCTGTGGTTAATGACACTTCTTAACTAGAATTAATTTCCCTTATAACTTTGTTCCAATCTATCTAAGTATTCTAAAACCCGTTTACGATTTTCATTAGCATGTTCTTTAAGATGTTATCTACCTTTTCTAATTAATGTATTCAAAGCACCCTGCCCTTCTCACTAGTTAGTGCTGTTAACAAAGGCATATCAATGGTGCCACCAGCCCTAAATCAAGCAGGAAAATCAGCCTTTCATACCCTGACTTGGTATTACACAGCTACAAATGAGCTACCCGGACAACTGAGCTCCGGTGCCACTGCACCTGCTGAACCATGGATAGCGCATCGCTGGCTGTTTTCCAGAACATCGCTCATCTCTGGAAGTAGGACATATACATGTCTTAATTCAGAGCAGTTTGCTCTTTGAGGCACTTCATGATAGATGGATGGGACACTGAATTTGCATTCTCACACCCTTAATTACTGTCATCAGAGACAGTGCTTAATTTGAGCCAGTGGTTTCCTTTGTGTTCGGCACAACACTTAATTGTCAACACAAGCGCTTGTGACAGTCTGCCACAAGGTGGCATGGTCTCGCTAATTTAGTGATAACCACAGCAGTAGTTAATTAGTAATTCAATGTACATTAAAAATTACTATTACCTGCCGCCAAGACATTCTTATAGCTTTGGGGTGCCTGGAATCAACCGAATGGTCACACTTGTAGGAGTGTGATGGTTAGTAGTTGTGTTGTTACTGTCATTGGCAGCATCACAGGGGCAATAGGTGGTGCACACTGAAGTGGATCCTGACGTGAGCCCTGGCACTTATTTTTTTGCTAATTAAATACTGGTGTTGGGCAGCCTCTGTGGCCTGCCAAGCATGGTCCAGATCACGTGACGGATGAGCACAGTCCTTTCACCTGATCTCTAATCATTGTGTGTCACAACATTGCTTTGTTAGGCAACTTGTGAGGTAAATTGTTTTAGCAAACCAGTAGTGAGGCTAGGACCAGAGGACCTCAGTGACCTCACGCCCAATGACTGACTCATTGCTTTTTACAATCAATGGAGGAGGAATCAAAATGTCACACAAATGTATGGAAGTCAATAGCCTTAACAGTGGGAAGAGAAGTCTCTATTCTCAAAATAAATGAATACGACTACAATTCTCTCCAACTTTTTCTGCAAATGAACATCATAGAACTGCAGGACTTGGGAGCGATTTTACTCAAAATTATCAGGTGGATCACGGATGGGTGGAGGGATGTTTCATGAGCCAATATATTGTCTATTATTCAACTCAGGAACAATATTCGGAATAACTCAAGTTGCTCTGCATCAACATGGCTCACAACAGTGTCCTTACTAAATAAGAAGTGTGCACATGACTGCAGCAATCCATTCTCAACCAAGAGAGACGAAAGACTCATCAAATACGCCCAAATGCACACATTTTAGCCGCAGTCAAGATGGAAACAGACCTGAAATCTTCAAGAAATATATCTAACTATCTAGAGGAGCGGTACATGTGGCGGCCATATTGTAAAACTCTGCAGCACCTATCCTTCCTCTCTTAAAACCTTTTATTTTCATCCTGTCTGGATTCTGTAGCTACGGAAGCCGTATGCCAAAATCAAGCATGTGAAAGTACCATGAAAACCACTTGGTGCCAGTGGCCATGATTTTGGACAATGTCACTTGTGATCTTTTTAGTTATAGCATATGAATATTACTTGAGATGTCATCAGTGGCGTCATCAATGAGGCCTAAGTCAGTGCCTAGCGGAGGCATTAGGTGATCAGCGTAGCATTCCATAAATTGTACATTTCAGAGGTTTTTGGGGTCTGCATTGGAACCAAAATGATAAATCCATATTTTCAGGTTGTCCAAGAGCACTCTGGTCTACAGCTGGCATTATCCAAGATAGTTGACGAAGCGTCAAGCAGCATGCTGACGGTTGCTATCATGCATGGTGGAACAACACTCCACCTAATGCTTGCTTAACAAAAAGATGCCAATCACATTGGCTCCCCTGAAGAGCACGGTCCAAGTGTGCGAAGGAGAAAACGCTTCTGTCAAAAAGCCCTTGGCACCACTGTGTGCACTGCCGCATTAGTACATCATTCTAAAGACAGGCAGTGTTGGCCATAAAGGCTTGGCATGCCAATATCCTGTTGCTTTTAATATGCTGTGTCGGAGCTAATCTTGTACATTCTGTTCCTGGGCCCCCTGCTCCTCCACCCATGCGGTCCATAGGTCTGCAGAGGTGTAATCGCATCCGGCATAGGAGCCACACCAGCATCTATATTTCCAAGGGAATGGGTACACTTGTAACTGTGGGGACAGACATTGAGTTCTCCACCGAGTACAACCCGCATCCCAGACTTCATGGAGGATGGGAAAGCGATGCTCACTCTTGAGGACCTCACTGCTTGCTTTTGCAGCATCCATTTTGGAACAGGAGTTCAGTTAGCACACACACTCACGCTCAGTATGCCAATGTGTTCTTGCAATGATGCACTTGGATTGCAGCCATCATTGGCACAGCCATGAGTCACCTACAATCAGGAGCCTGTTTTCACTGTGTCATAACGCCATGTCTCCGAATAATGAGCATTAAAACCTGATAATTATGACCATTACATCTTTGAAGAAAATAATACAGTGCACACGCTACCTAGGCGTCCAGTTGTAAACTTGAAACTGGAACACCTTAGCCTACTCATTAAGGAGTAAACGCTTGAGAGTGCCTTGAAGATCCAGCACTGACAATCAAGCACTCGGAGACAGAACATATGCCCTGCCTCGGATTTCCGGAACTTAAATACCATACACTACAACATTTTTAAATATCACTCGGCAGTCAGGGCAGCATTTGGCAAAGAAACTAACAAACGTCAAACTTTAGAAAATATTTATTAGGAGCAAGCCCAAAAGAAAAAAATATGGCAATCATTAACTAGGCAGCTCCACCATTGGCAGGGAAACCAACCTTCTAATTATTTTTCCGATTGTTTTCTTTTTCATTTGTTAGAGATTAGCTGGTAGAGCTAAAAGGCCAGGGCAAAGGTAAATGTATTAAACAAGGTAGCCATAAGCCCCAAAACGCAGCGCGCCAATTCTGCCCCACAAGGCAGAAGGGCGCTGTTTGTCTGGCACAGCTATGCGCACAAACACTATAAAGATGGATCTGCAGTTCCACCGGACCCGGCTCTGCCCTTCATTGAAGCTTCACAGCCAGACCTTAAAAAGAGCCGCTTGGCCAACATCTACTCACCCATCATTTGCGCTTAGGCTGATCCGCCACGTTCAGTTTCCAGGCACCAACTTATTCCTTGGCAAAAGTGGTCTGCCCCGACAGAAATAAATAAGCTGCCAGTTTGGAGGGCCGCTCATTAAAATTATCAGAGATGCCAAGATATTTTTGGACAGTGCTACAATTCTCCCAAACACTGCCTCATCTGAAATATTTTTTGGGGAGGACGTGGAGGCGGCACAGAGGAGCGGAGAGAAATCTCCGTTGGCAGGCATTGCTTTTACTCTTCAACCGAAAAGCACTGCTTCCTTACGGTTTTTCGTATAGAATGATCTTTGGAGGACGGCTGCCATGAAAGGCAGAGCACTCACACTTTTGGGCATAAAAAAAAACCAACTCGCTTTTAATATTTTGGTGTTTATGGATTTCGAAAAATCTAGGAGTCACCACCTTTGGTGTTGGGAACTGGCTTAGGCTCTGCTTGGTGTCGCCCTGGTGTCCGGAATGAATAGTTCTTGTTCCTGGTTTTCTGAATATTTGTCAATTACATGATAAAAGCAGAAGATAAACACAGAATCCACTGTTCATAAGGGTAAAAGTCTACTCCTCTGTACAGTCAATCGTACTGAATAAGAGTGCTCAATCACAAAGCACGTTAGTGGTGACTGAACCTAAGAATTAAAGAGAAAAGAAAGTCACGCAAACAGGAAAATTGTATGGCACAGATACTTTACTTTGCTAAGCCATTCCCCCTAAAAGTGTCTTCAGCTGCTAGAAGAACAAACGACTCCTCTTCAGAAAACCTTGGATGCCACAGCTTGCTTTAGGAAGCCCCTGCTAGACATAATAACACAAACTCCGGGATTACTGGTAAGTTTTTGTCCTTGTCATAAAAGATTGACAAGCAAGAGTTTGAGCATCGGTTAAAGCCCCCTTAATCGATGCAGTTTTTACTTGACAAGTTAAGATGTAAATTACTGCAGACAGTCCCAGCTGCAGATTTGCTGGATAATTTGCACAGAGAAGTCTCAGTCAATATTTTTGGACGTTTCAGCGGTCTAAGACAGACATCGCGGAGTGCGACACCCGGATCCAGGTTTCCCCGTCTTTTGTTTCATTCTTCTCTCATGCAAGGAAGTTTGTCATCAGCCAAGAAATCGATAATCATTGGAATGACAGATTATTCAGGGATATCCGGTCTACTGTTCAACTTAATATCTATATATTATGCATAAGGACTCTCTAAGAACATCCAGGGGTTTGCATTTGTAAGTTCATGCAAATGTTCCAAAGACTCTCTAAGAATCCAACAAAATACATCACTCATGTTCCTTTTGATAAAACAGGAGTGTGGTTTATCCATACGAAAACAGCATCTCAGGGCCCCGGCCTGGTGCACCAGAAGGATGCCGCAAAGAATATCACATTAAACCTATACTGAATCTGAGAGTAAATGCACTACCCTTAGCATTGGGCTGATGTGATCCCTGGAGCTAGGCTGCCACCAGCTATCACAAACCCAGGGGCAGAGATGGTGCCTCCTGGATCTATATGAAAAAAAGAGGAGCCCATTGGTTATTCGCAACTCACCGGTACACTACAATATCACATACAACCAAACTTCTGAAGGAATGTCCTGTAACAACTGCTGCCGAAAGAAGAACTGCAGCTGGATCTAAATAGAGAAGAAGCACAACCTGCTCTGGCATAGTCCAGAACCGGGCACTGTCACATGGACCAACCATAGGAAATTCTGTGACGCGCTGGAGTCAGCAGATAACCAAAAGCATCTTTCCTTCCAGCAAATCAGATAAGCTTAATGTCTCACTAAAACGGTATCTATACAAGGCAATACACAGGAGTTCTTTTAATACAGTTCTTAATATCCAGATAGAAGTAGTTCTTGTTTAATCTTACGAAAATATAGGAACATTGAAACTTACTTTATTGCAATTGAGAAACCAGAGATGATTTTTATGCAGATCGCACAGTGACAAGACTATGCAAGGGGATGCCCACGTCGAAAGAACTATTTCACCTCCTCCTACTTGGGAAAAACATGTATTTGAAAACCCTACTGTGATGCACACCAGATCGTATGTAAGGTGTCAAACCAGCAGGCGGTGGTTTGCGGTTCTCACTGAAGCTTGGCAGATGGGCCATGTTAAGACATATTTCAAGTGCATGCAGAATACGGTCATCACTACGAAAACCAAGAGAAGAACTGTAAAAAAAGAATCCTTCCTCTTACAAATTCCCGCAACAACAATACAGTGCAAGTGCTTTCCTTTGGCCCAGATGCACTACACATTACCCTGCACCCTGCCTTCCACCTGTGCTTATCCGTTCTATAGCGCCATGAAACCAGTGGTGTCCGAGTGCTCTATAAATAATTTTTACATTACATGGTCAGAAGCAAACATCCATGGGTTCTCTGCTGCCCAATCTCTGCCACCCTCGCTGAAGATTGCCAGGGACCCACACTTAAACAAGCCTGCTGAACTGGACCCAGTTCTGCTTTAGGATTTTAAATGCTTTGGAGGTAAAGCCCTCCTCTCTTCACCTTTCGCTCACATTATATATTTGTTAAAAATTCCTGCGCCCACCACTGACACAAATCACTTTGTAGAGCAACATTACTATCACCCTTCTCATTGAGCAGGTATTCTATTAAAGTTAGCATACTATTCCAAAAGTATTTTAAGCAATGCTTTACAGACATACTGGCTCCATCTATACTATGGCCAATGTCCTCCGTAGGTGTAATCGTACTACCAAAGGGAGTCTTCCTCAGGAGCACTTTGGGGTAGCGATCCAAACAGATTTCTTTTTCTCATTTTATGTTCTGCCAAATGAGGTATTTCGGGAGTGAAGCTTTTTCCATATAACCTGCTTTCTTGCATGAACTGGTGTGATGTGATCACACACTCAGTGACTCAATTCAGTAGAGACCTCAAGACCTGGCTCTTCAACTGAACTGCATAACCCCCATACCAGCGCCTTGAGACCTTTATGGGTGAGTAGTCGCGCTATACAAGAACACTGATTGATTGATTGACCTGCTGACGTGAACAGGCTCAACATATTCCGACAGAGCCGCGACGGACACCTTATTCCACACATCAACTAGTTGTGCAACTTTGAACGGTTGCAGTCACTTTGGGAAATACTTAGGAACATTATAAACAAAATAAAAGGTGAGTTACACCTTGATGCCAGTGGAGGGTTCCCACAGGTACACACGAAGAAAACAGTACTTTTGATAGGTCTTCGTTCACTTTCTAGACCAACGTCTATAAATACATTCAAAACTCTGTGATTGTGAAGGTTAACAGAAATCAGGAATTGCTCTAAACCACTAAACCCTTTTTTTCCCTTCAAACCCCTAGAACACTCTGACAGCTGAAAACTATACCAAACAAGAGAACTTCTG
The DNA here is from genome assembly GCF_964263255.1 of Lissotriton vulgaris. NCBI lineage: Eukaryota > Metazoa > Chordata > Amphibia > Caudata > Salamandridae > Lissotriton > Lissotriton vulgaris. Next base: position 2,037,798,841 of record NC_141685.1, on the reverse strand, counting down.
CAAGACTTTGGCACAGGGATGGGGGAGCCGCAGAAAGCACAGCAGTCTCTGTTTTGAATTTTCTCTAATTCAGTTGTTGAAATGAAGACTCTTAATGTTATTTCACATGTAACATAGCAAAGAAACCTCAGATGCATTTGTGAAAAGAAAAAATAAACATGAAAATTAACAAACTTCTGTCTGCCGTGAAGGCTTATTCCATCTGAACACAAGCCCACCGCCAGCCTCTTTATATTTCAGTGCGGTAAACTCTACCGCTTGGTCTTGGAATACTTGGATACCCCACAGGGCTCTGCCGGCTTCCCAAGCCCAGCTCCAGTGCACTCCGCAGGACTCAGTGCAGTGTGTCCTCTCACAGTGCATCACTATGGTTATAATCATCATTGACAGGTCCTACCATGCGCCTTGCGAGAGGTTACAACGCGCGTGTTCAATGATAGAAAAGTACGCATTGTGTACCTTGGAGCACTTCCAAGGAACAAAGATTCTGCTGAGAAACAGAGAGAAAGCCAACACCAAGACAGATGAAAAAGTAGGTCTAGAAACAGTTGTGACTTGAGTTCTTGCGAAAGGTGTGTCTATCACAAATTAATTTCACTACATTCTGGAAGATTTAAACCTGGGATACTTATTAGAGGAGGAGGCCTGGGCAAGGGGTATGCCACCATTGCTGCACAATGCCACAATTCTAAAATTTCCAGAACTTTCGACTGTGTGTTAATGCTAATTAGACTGCCGCTTAGTATGTTTTATGAAACCAAGATACCCAGCACTGATTTGCTTTCTTGTCATTTTTAGCATCCTTGTTTCGGTTATTGTGAAGGGTAGGGGGTGGACACTTTTGCTGTTACACACCTGGCTGCACAAAAAAAGTGCACGACGATGGAGAAGTGAGTTGATTCTTTATCTAGATTTCTGGTCTGTGTCCTTCAAGTAAGAACATCAGCCAGACCATTCATGACTTTAGCTTTGTTAACACTCAGTTACAAAAAAAAAAAAATCATTTAGTGACGTTTCTTTAATTAGAAAGTTTTACATTGCGCGAACATGACCATTGCAGGCATCAGAGCGCTTTTCAATAGTGCGGAAACAAATAGAATCAAAATTATCAAAATCGATAAAGGCAGCACCCCTGAAAAGGGAGGGTTCAAAACAATGTCAGGATCAATAGATCAAACAATAACAGAGGATAGCAATAGTCATGAATGTAATTCTCCAAAAATGATGATTTAATTCAAATTGGCGCACAAGATCATGGCTGTATTTTTCTGCAAGAAATCTGAAACTTTTGCTTCAGTCTGAGCAAGTAACAATTGTCGTGGAGGTCTACGGGAAGGATTCATAGGGAGTACAGCTACTCTACCTACTACTGGGAGCCAGACCGCCCTCCAGGCTCAAATTAACGCTTATTATACTGAAATTGGAAACACATCCTGGTATTCATTTATGTATTGCTCCACTAATATATATATATTTTTAAATAAAGCAGAATATCAAACGTTTTAGCATATCTATATAAACATATTTAAAAATACCTGCCTGCCTTTGAGTGTTGACGTGGAAAAAAATATCACGGCTCATCTTCTGCTGTATTTGATAGCATCGACCACTTAAAGTTAATTCAGTATTCTGCATGAACTGAAGGGAGCCTTCACAAGTGCACAGACTGACACAATTATTCCAGAATTACAAATCTGCCATCTTCCCAGAATATCTTATCACAATCTGCCAGAGGTGAACCTTGCCAATAACGGCAAAGAGAGAACAGACTCCTCCTGTTGGTGCTGGGAACCTTCAATGCATCCTACTGAGGGGCTCCGACCTGAGAGCAGTTCATTATAGGAATTTAGAGGTGTACAATCTGACATAGAGCGACAATTAGGCATGCCGGTTATTCTCCACGACCAGTATCAAGCCATCTACATGGGGAGGGAACCCTCTGAGAAAGGCAATCTAACATGACCACCATCACGGAGCGTGCAGGCTGGGCACTGGGGTAAGATCACACCATGAAGGAAGAGTAAACGTCCTCATCTGTGTAGGTCGTAGTCCACATTTCACAAGTTAGAGCATCAGCAACGGGCATCTTACCTTGTATTAGACAGACAAACGACAAGGAAATAGACAAATATTTTTATAATGGGGCTAGTGAAGCGGCTAAGTCTTTTGTTTATGGGCACATGGAGTAATTTTGGTTCACAAGCACCACTTAACGGTATCATCTAGTGAGGCGCTGTATCTCAGTATTGGGTGTACAGCAAAATATGACAAAATAATACCCCAGGGCTTCCAACCGTCTTATAGGTAGCAGGTACATGCGGTGGTTGCCTGAATCATAGATTTAGTCTCAACACCTCCATTTTCCACGAGGAGGTAAGTATTTGGTAGTATGTCATTCTGTAAACAGTGCTCTTTGCTTTGGTGCACTGGAACCCTATGCAGGCATCTGGTGCTGTCCATTATTCACTTTTCCAACAATCAAAGTTTAGCGGCGGAGCAGTGGTTTCGGATCATTCACATGCTTACTTTTTCTACTTAGAGGTCAGGTGAGACCCCTTTGGAAGGTCTGAAGACAGACACTAAATCAGTTGCAGGAGCAGCGGCTTTTATGTTAAAGAGGCAACAAAATATACACCATGCATTGTAATACCAATGTGACAGTATTGCTCACAGCATAATCAAACAAATAGTTACAGTGGCATGTTTCTATGCATCCAGGATTGCAGTTCCCTCCTGAGGAAGACACTAAAGTATCATGTACAACTGCAAAAAAAGTTATAGCTTCTCGTTGGAGGCAAACCCCAGATCGTCTTCATGTTCTCATAGGGCGAAACAACGTGTGTTGAATAGGGACAAGAAATAATAACACGACACATAACAGCAAAAGCAGGGAAGCAGGCATCAACCCAAGCATGTGCAAGCTTGTACATGAAGCAACGTGAAACAAACTGAAATTAAACGATTCATAGAACATGTGCACCCAACGTTTGGAAGCAAACATACCACAAACAATTACTTGAAACTCGACCGGTGCATACTTAAATTGAACGAACATACAGTGTTCAGATTAAATCCAGCAGTGTTATTGAATGTAAAACTCTTTAGGACAGAGCTGGCGTGATACTCATCAGCCCTATGCCCATACGCCCCTCTCTTGGTGGTGAAACAAGGCTGGATTTGGTGAAATAACCAAGTGACATCACCCATAGAAAGGATAACCAAAGTAAAGTATTCAAATCAGCCAAACACTATCAGAAGCTTTTGCACTGCCACAAAGGTAATAACACTTTATGTGTCAACCAAGCAACGCTTAATCAAGCGGATATTTATTCTCTTTAATTAACTAGCGATAATATCAGAAGTCTGTTTATGTGCACTTGTAATCCTTGATTACTATGAAATGATGGCACCTTTCTGATGGAAAGCCTCTTTCTAATGGACTTCCCAGACAAGCGAGCCAAGTAAAGAGCGCCATGTGGTGACTAAAAAGCAGTGTGGCGCGTGCCCTAGTCACATCGCACCGGTAGTGGAGAGAATCAAGACCAGCTGAGATGGGGCTCTGGATCGGATAGCTGAAGTCGATATGAAATAAGAATTATTGTGCATACCCAGGATTACACAAAAGGGGAGAATAAAAAGATTGCTTCAAAACAGTGGCTGTTACTTTCCTGAGGAAATGGCTGAATTACACTATATGAAAGTTGTTAATATTAACCTAAAATAATATTGCATACACTACATCGACCGACCACTACATTGTAAATTAAGTACATATTTACCAATACTAACTGCACCCACACTTACCCTGGGAAGTGCATATAACTGTAATTAAGAATGCAAACAATATTTATACCATGCAAAGCTAGAGGAAAGCTTATGCAGTAGATACGTTGTTACTACCATGCAATATACTGCATGAGAAAAACTGCCCTCTACACTTGGCACACCTAAAAGAGCAAATCTGAAGAAATCGGGCAAATTGGCCATTTGGATCTTATACCATACATTATCCCAACAATAAAGTTCATTAAAAATACAATTTCAGCTGCTACAAATGGATGAAATGAAAAGTCTGTACTGCCAGAGATACACCCAGAGCACGAGTGGACACTAGAGTATGTGTGACTGTACATGCACATAATACCTAACTTACTAATTATCCAGGTCCTGTACACAATGGGGACATTCTACTTGATCATATGGACAACTTAACTTACACTAGGCACATATAAATCTGGGAGCAGAACAAGGATACACTGCTTTGGATTTTTTTTTAAAAAAGACATAAATATAAGGTAGCTTATTGGACACAAAAGTACTACAGTGTATTTTTAACTTTCAACCATCTTCCTCCCGCAGTAAATGTTCTCAACGAGCAGTGTAATGGAAGAGAGTGTCATTTATAGTGGCTAGTTCTGTTAAAGAAATGTGAATAGTGTACCACGACCGGAGAAGACGAGCCAAGACGTTATGTGCATTACTGAAGAAGAATGTGAAGGTTTCCTCCCGGAGTTTCTGTACATGAGCTCTCGGGCATGAAGTTGGGACCGCGGCAAAGACAAGCAAACACTCATCCCACGGTTAGCAATCGGGCACAGAAAGCAGAAGTGTTTAGAAAACAACACAGCCTCTTTAAGATGTCAGCGTCTCTTCAACAAATGGAGATCCCCAAGGCGAAATTTGGAGAAATCGTGACCACTTTCTAACTTTGCGCCCACAGATAACACGCGTGTAACACTTATTCTATGCTTGGTGCATCTGGGGGCGATGCCCCGAATCCGGCCAGCGGGGTTGTATTTTAAGAAGCACCGGCAGTGAGCTACAGCCGGCGACGAGGATTGTGTCGCATTTACAACATGCACGAGATATAGAAATTAAACTAATAAGCCGACCCACGGGGATTCCACAGCTGAGGAAGCACGGGGCTAGTCACCAGCCTTTATCCACAAAGAAGCAATCGTGCATTTGAAAATGGATCAGGAACCACGAGTAAACCACGCTCATACAATTGCCACCAATTAAGACCTGGGGAGGATCATGGCAAAGAGCAGCCGAAAATGTGAAGGCAGAGACCCAACAATCGGCCCTTCAAGAACGAGGGTACTGCCACGAAGAAGTGGCTTCTGGAAGCGGCATCTTCGTGGCGCGGCAAATTTTCCAAACACGAATGTTGTTAATAACAGACATGTATTTAAGAAGGGACGGTGGAGGCCCAGGGAGGGTCAGCTGAGACCAGCTACCGCAACAATGACTGAGGCTGGTATGCGCGCCCTGAGCCAGTATCGAGCTGTGGGTGCAGATTGGAAAAACAAAATGCCAACTTCAGAGAGGGTATGGTGCCATTCTAGAACAAAAAGGCTTACTCACATGGTCTCCAATAAACCTCAATCTCTTGCTAAGTTTACAAGTGGCCCCATCCTTAGAATGCCCGCGCATATCTCACCCAGACTCTAAAAGCACTGCTGCTGCAAGGGCTCCGCAGCCTGTGAGTACACTACCTCGAGGACGCAGACGGGTCCACTTGAACTTCCCCTGCCCACTCCAAGTACCAACGCGCCCTATGGTATGTCAGTCTAAATGAGGCCAAGATTCGCATGGCACTGAGCGACCGGGACTCTATTTCAAGTCACGCTTCTGTCTCGTGCACATGTCTGCATTTGATGAAAATTGTGTTCCCCGACAATAATTTGTCTTTAAAGCTACACTTCACTAAAAAACGCAAGACGCAAACTGCAAGTTAAAGTGCACACATTTACACTTTCCCTAAAAAGCCGGGAGTCCCCAAGCAACTTAACCATGACATACACATATGCCGAAAGTCAGGATGGTACCTGCTCCGTCCCACGCTAGGGTGGAAAATGACAGTTCAGTGTACTTCTAAGCGCTAGCTTCTCATCCGTGCCGCGCAGGATCGCAGTCCACGGAGCCGCAATGAAGACCCCGTTGGTCCCGGTGATGACAGCGGCTTTGGCGGGGTTTTGTACACTCGAGTGACCATGCAAAACAGGGCATCTTGCAAATGTACATGCCTGCAGCCTCGGCGTCAGCCGGGTCGATACATGTCTGAATGAGTACAGAAACAAGTGTCAGACACCCACCTCATACGGTGCAGGAGCACAAGGTTATCTTGCGGAGGAGCCACAAGGGCAAAGCATCCCTGGCACCCGCCGCCGTCTGAGCTGGAGGAGCACGGACCGTGTACACCGAACTGCCTGGCGGAGGAAATAGTGCAAAAACCGTCCCGTGTAGATGAGCAGAACTTCAGACTGTAACTTCAGAAAACGCGGGCATCGAGGCAGCTTTCCTTAAGTTTGGACTGGCTGTACTGCACGCGTCAAAAATATAACTGGGCCCAGGGACTACAATTTGTTGCTTTTCGGAAGTCTGGACTCAAGTGATCTGTCTGATTGGGTGTCTGAGTGATTGCTTCCCACGAGCGCCTCGGTTCTGTGGCTACATTTTAACCAGACCGAGCTACGGATGGGATAAAGTACGTCTACTCCTCGGGTCACAACAGAATGCAACCCGTCTCGCCGAAGAACTGGCGCACTGACGAGCATCCTTCAAGGCGCTCTGGAAAAACGTCCTTTAGAAGAAGCGAATGACACTTAAAAGAGTTTCAAGAACACGAAAGGCGTTTGCTTAAAACAGAGTTAAGAACAGCATGCACAGGGGCAAGACGGACGGAAGGCTTCAGAGAGCTGGTCACACTCTGCCTCCTGGAAGATGCACCTAGGGCCAGAGGGAAGGGCCTCGAAGAGCATGTCATGAGCATGCTTGCAGCAGGCGCTGCCCCGCTGCGTGCGTCTGCTATGAGCACGAACTGCTCCCGCCGAGTGTGCTGGGAGCCTCAACTGGTCTCACCCAGTCCGCTAGGAGCACGAGTAGGTCCCACTGTGTCCCTTGGGAGCATAAACTAATCACACCAACTGGTCCCACTGTGTCTGCTAGGAGCACCAACTGGTCCCACTGAGTCTGCTAGGAGCCCCAACTGGTCCCACTGTGTCTGCTAGGAGCACTAACTGGTCTCACTGTGTCTGCTAAGAGCACTAACTGGTCCCACTGTGTCTGCTAGGAGCACCAACTGGTCCCACTGAGTCTGCTAGGGGCATGGACTGGCCCTACAGTGCCTTTGCTAGGAACATAACTCGTCCCACTGGGTCCGCTAGCAACTTCGAGCAAAGAAGGCAGGGCTGGTCCCATTGCTTATGCCTTCCAAGTAGGGCCACAGTGTGTCGGTCTGCTGTGAGATGTGGCCAGACAGACGTGGGATACAAACTGAGCTGGTGCCACTGTGTGTGGAAGGCACCAGGGCTTCAAAGCGAACTGGCCCGGTGGTGTCTGCTGGATGTGTGTGGACTGCTACGCAAGGAGTGTTCACTTACATAAAGAAAAGTTTATTGTGATATCTCTCGGCTGCCATTCAGAGACGTAACACTTTTCGCATTTCACTGAGAAGGTGATTAGTATCAGCTGTTTCACTTGCATGCGTGCCCGCACAACAACAGAAAGTAAGCGTTAAAAAGAGGCAGTTTTTGTTCTTAAGCCTCCTACATTTGATCAGAACAGGGGGGAGAATACACAACACAGAGATTAACAAATGTGCTCAGGATCACACACACACACAACATTGTGTAACTTCAAAAGTCCAGAGTAGCACCCAGGTCTCCTCAGGTGCAGTAAGCGCTATATAAATGCAGTTTCAATGCAGGTCTCCGCCTCCCCCGTCGGTAAATGATCCACTATTCACCTGCCCTGCCTGTGGTGTTTTGTACTCAGGTGTGAGTGCAAGCCCTGCACTGCTCCGCAGCCCGCACGTGTCGCAGGGCGGCTCTGATCAGGTAGGCTGATCCCGCACAACGTGAGCGGCCGGGCTGCGGCGCGAGCCATTCATTCTGGAGGCGTGCGCGCGAGGAGCTGAGCAGGTCCCGGGAGCAGCACGCGCTAAAGTTTTCGGGCTCCCAGCAGCCGTCCTCCTGCTCAGCTGCACACTGAGACATAAACAACCCCGAAGAGCAGCATGGATGGGAGCAGCGTGGCTGCGGGCTTCCCTGGGACACAGCAGAGTTAGAAAGTTTCCCTGGGCGGTGTGGCGGGGGTCCCCGGCTGCACGAGGGTCACCCCTGAGCCGCTGAGGGAGGGAGCGGGAGCCCCGCAGTCCTGGGACGAGGCACGGGGCTTCCCAGTGCCCGGCCCTGGGCTGCCAGGCTGTCACCGCACGGAGCGCTCCCAGGCTGCAGCCTCGCACAGGGATCAGCTGCAGAGGACGGGCAGCTCGGAGGGGAGACCCGGGGCCGGGGGCTGCCGGACTCACCTTTCAAACTCCTGAGGTAAATCAGGGTCAGTTAGCATGCTGGAAAGGCGAGGCGTCCCGTCGTCGCGGCGGCCGCCTCCGATCTCCTCCGAGCCGACCTGTCAAGTGACTCCCGAGCTCGGGCAGCGGCGGAGCGTCTCCCTGGCTCTGTGCACTGCTGCTGCTGTGGCTGCGCTCCCCCCTCAGTGCGAGCAGGGACTCCTTGACCAGGCTCTTAAAGGGCCAGCAGCCCGGATCCAGCAGCAGGCTCCTACACAATGCCAGTGTTGATAATAGCGCTCCCGACGCACGGAGCAGCTCCAGCCTGCGCCTACACTAACCACAAGCCTTGCTGCGTGTGCGGAGAGAGTGCCGCAAACGGGGAGTCTCCTCAGCTCACTGAGAGAGCCCCCCAAGGATGTGGATCTATCTCACTCTGCGGGACACCCAGGAGACCCGCAACTAAGCAGAGCGATTTACGATCATAACACGGGGAGTATTTAAAGCGCGCTTTTCTCACTTCGGCTGATTTCTGCTTGGTTTGCTCAATTTCTTTGCACTCATTTGGCTCGGTGTCGATTTTATTCCCAACAAAGTACCGTAACTGGCATTGTTCTACGGGGAGAACGAGAACCAGGGCCATGACATGTTGCAACATGACAGCAGGGCCCTTTGAAAAGACCTGTAAACAGTGAATCAATTCAATCACTGGCTCAGGTGCGGCTCATCACATAGCGCTACGACGAGGAGGTGTCGGTGTGCAGCCTTTTCACGCCAGTTGCAGAACAGAATCCTGCAGTGTGCAGAGGGGACTAAGGCCGATGGCCCGCGAAAACACCGGAATTTCTCCCCAAATTACACCGGCAGCGCATTCTGCAGCACGCAGAGGTGGACGGCGCGGGTCTTCTGTAAGGAATACAGCACGCAGTTTATTTACCACAGACCTCGTGCGTAACACATTTTCTCTGGAATGCTGCAAACTTTTTATTTTCACCGATACATGCAGTATTTTAACTCTGCAATTCAAGAAGTAACAATGTAAAAAAAACACAGTGTTGTTTATTTTCCCTTTAACGAACCTCTTGAGTTTGTATATATTTCCTTACACTAAGGAAGCCCCTTGACTTTGTAGGGCAGTCTGCGTGTTTTCTGGCAATGGGCTATGGCACTTCAATGACACAAATGGACACACATCTGGAAGCAGCGAGGAAGGTCACAGGTTACGGGTCTTTGACAAACACAGGGCAGGAGTGCACGCAGGCATTCCCTGCGCAGGCGCAGAGGTCACGGACAGCTTGCTCCTCTGTGCAGCCACTGTCCCCCGAGGTACCCCCGTGAGCTCAGCCCCGCCCCGCCCCGGGAGCCTGACGCCCAGGACAGCAAGTCATACCCAGTGACTGGAAGACCCTCCCTCGTGCGAAGGGAGGGCTTCAATTGGAGGGCGTGCTGCGGAGGGTCGCCATAGGGTATCCATGCCCCCTCCCCACAGTGCACGGGGAACAGCAGCGCAGTGTCTCCACCTTCCATCCACCGCGGCCAGTAGTGTTAGGGGGCGGGTCGGTGGTGGCAGTCCTGCTGATAGTCAGAGCCCCGAAGAGGTGGTAACGACGGAGGCTCTAGTCTAGTGTTTATTTTGCTTCCTGTGGTTCATTCATTGCTACAGCTCCCCGCCTCTCACGTGTCTCTTCTAGGCCCGGCCCCTCGCGTGGCCTCTCCTCCTCCGGTGTCTTCCGCCCTGTAAACCCTTCCCCTGCATTCCTCGTTCTTCGACTTTTTGCAACTGGACAGCATTAAGAGCATTTGAGCGCATAACAGAGGTCGACCCCGCGGCGATTTCAGTTTCATTCACTTTTCCTGGCGTCATGTTTATTGCGTCTGCCACAGACGCGTCCACGCTTTCACGTCGTTCCATGCCAGGAGTGAGTAGCTCAACCCCTCCTCTTTTTCGTTGTCGTACTCTCACTTGCAGTTAATAGTAATTAATTTCCTATTATAAATGCAAGGCCACAATTCAAAGGGAAAAGACTACTGTGTGTACTCCTCACATACCTGGCGACCTGGCATCTTTTCCGGACAGATCCCCATACTAACTGGCAAGTATCTCCAATAGCTAAAACATTATTACATCCATGTAGATGTGGTTGTGGCTTTTCAAATGCCAGCATGCAAAGTGCTCTTGGCTAAAATGTAAGGACTGGCACTAGGAGTCACAAGCAACAGGGCATCGCCCCCCCAGCTACGTGTACAATAAGATAAGGCACCATCTAGTGCCATCAGCCCTTACCACATCCCATTGACAATTAAAAATGGCAGGTTGCTTAAGTACTGGGCAGATTTTTAGGTCTCGCCTGTTGACGACGCCTGTGTTTTTGTTGCAAAGGTTGTGTTTACAACAAGGGTCTTGCTAACCATTGGTTGCCGTAGTTGTCCCTCTTTGCTGTTTTAGTAGAGGGCTTTGGATATACAGCTTCCGGATGACCCTTTTGTTTTACTAAGGTAATTTCTTACATGAAAAGAGCTCACCTTTGGATAGGTGACTTTAGGAATTAATGGAAGGCCTTCTACACCCTGCGCAATTGTAGTTCTTTTTGTTTTTGGTTAGAAACCAATCGCAAAGCCTCTCTGGCATCTCATTCTAGGATGAAGAGCACCCCGGGCCCAACTTTTTTTTTTTTAGGAGGACCTTTTCTGAATAAAGTTGATCTTACAGTCGCACTCCCTCTTACATTTTGGATTTGCCAGTCCCTCCTTGCTCTTCACATACCAAACCTAGACCATTTGTAGCAGTGTAACGATCTCTACTGATGTGTTTTCTTATTTAATTTCTTCCATAACAGATGGTTCAAGGAATTTTCCAAGAGGGGGAAACTCACACTAAACATTGATACTTTGTTTCTACATGGAAAGATCCCGTAAATCCGATATCAAGTTCTGTAAATATTCTTTCTGTTCTTCAGTGTCTTAATATCCAATAAAACAGCTGATTCGGGAAGGAAGTCTTTCGCAATGAATATATAATGATCGTGCCTTGATAATGAGTTTCGCTGATAACGGTTCCGTCTGCGTCTTTGCGTCCTGACCGGTCGTTTCAATTTGTTTAGAAGTATAACAAGTTACTGCACGTATTGCAATGAATCACTCCCCTCGTGATTGAGGTCTCAGTGTTCTGACTAGTTCAATGCACCATTTCTTTTTAAGTGACTTATGGCCCAGAAGAATGACAATATGCAAAAAAATGTTGCCCTGGGTAAATAAGTACCAAAAGTAATGGTATATCGTGCTACTCAGGTGAATTACTATTGGTAGTAATTGACTCAAACATTTCTCTCAGTCAATTTTTTGCCTCTTGCAAAGTGAGACTCCTTAAGTGACGGCAACATGTCCAGGTGTGAGTCCAGTATTCATGTTCCATGGGGTCCCAAGGTGCACTTCACTGATGAATCCAAAAAATAGTCAACATTTTTTAGATGGTTTGTAATCCTCTTTTGACAGGAGGAGGGCTAGCAGTTTAGGCCAGACTGTTTTTGGGCTAGCATTAGAATTGCAAAATGTAATGCCAATGTATGGGAAAGGGGCAAAGGCGACAAGTACATATAAAACAATTAATCGGCTACATGTAGATTTTACACCTTGTGTCAAATGTATTTTGTGTCACCTAAAAGAAAAGAAGAATCAGGGCTCTCAAGATCAAGACTTTCAAAGGTCTAGGAATCATAGAGATGCTATGATGCTTCTCTACTTATTGGAAAAGTACAGCTCGAGGAAAGGGATGCCATTGGGCCTGATTACAATCTTAGGATGGAATAATGCTTCACAAATGTGATGGATATCCCGACCGTCATACTACAAGTTCTATATGATATAACGGAACTTGTAATACTGCAGACGGGATATCCTTCACGTTTTTTGACGGAATATCCCATCCTCCAATGCCCATTGTACTTTACCCTTATTAACTAGAGCAGAGCACTCACAACTGTCAAGTGAAGGACTCTCATTAGCAAGACCTGTGAAGTTCAGCAAGGACACTGATGAGGCAGCCAGTTAGGCGGGGCCATGCATCAGTACCACAACCCAAATCAGGAGAAGCATGAACATGCCTTTGTCCAACACACTTAGCTGAAAAAAAGACATAAAAAAGGACTGCCTGCTTACACCACTCCTTCACAGTATCAGGTGATGGTAGAAACAATAGAGAAAATCATGACATTTGGAAACGAGAAATCTCCCCCGCTACTGCATGTAGATGACTCTGCACTCCTGGCTAGATGCCTATGAGCTCAAAGAGACTTGTTAAAGTTAGCTGAGACTCATTACTTATAGAGCAATTTAATAATAACAACAATTAATGGAAAGTTATGATAATATTTAAAAGAACAGCTGTAGCACCTGGTCATTTCTTCTATCTAAACAAGATAATACATTGAAGTAGTATAGCTCTACACCTAGCTTGGCCTAACATAGCAATACATATAATTCCTTGTTCAAGGATTTAATTAATTGTATTAATCAACATTAACCAGACTGAGAACGCAGTGAGATACTGTCAAACAAGTCCATATGACTAGGCTTTGGCGAGGGTATACTCAAAAAGATTTATTGAAGCAGCATCACAACGAGATATTCAGGATTCTCTTTCCCTCCTCTATGGTTCCTGGTGATAGGGGTAACATGAATTCTTTAATCTTCCTTATTCCTTCATAAAAGAGTTTGTATAGTGTCCTTTTCTGGCTGGTATATCCACCAGATTGTTCAAGATCCCCTTTTCAGACCCCCCCACCCCCCAAGATTTTCCATCTTTGTTTGGCAATTTTCACAGCTCAAAACCTTAAAGTTTGTGTTGTTTTTGTGGTAAGCAGAAAACATGTCTGTCACAAAAATACCATGCCACATGTGGTATGTCTACTGCTGGACACTGTGCTATGTCACAATCTATAACCTTGTAGAGTTTCTAGCAGCACAGTGTCTGGAACTGAGGGATGTCTGGTGCCACACTGTGCAGATTGCATTTATGATGCCTCTGTTCTCTTTGGCACAAGGCAACCTCAATTGCCTGCAATGCACAGGCACAAGTGGGAGGCACGGGGATGGGCGTTGGCACAGAAGATTTCCTATGGAGAGGGGAGAGGCAGTTGAGTGATGGGAGAAGTGGGGCAAGAGATGATTCACAGGCAGCAGTGGGTGTGGGGACAGAGGAGACATGGGGGAGGTGAGGGGTGACAGGAGAGAGTGGGCAGCAGTGGGAGAAGAGGGAGAGAGTATTGATAACATACAATTGATGGTGGGGGAGAGGAGTTGGTCCAAGAACCTAAAGAGTCCGCAGGAAGCACACTAAAATGTGTGAGGCGGGCCACAGGCTAATTACAAAGGGGGGGGGGGCTCTGTGCATTTACGCGGCAGGCGGCAGGAAGTTAACACCTCTACTGTATATTTACCTGTTGCTCTCCCTCTCTTTATTGGGTCAGTGGCAGTAAAGAAACAGCAAAGAGGTGCAGTCTCTTTTTTAATATCTCCAATGTTTGTAGGCACTTTTATAAATGTAATGGGATTTTTACAAAGGTCCCATTTTGCGATTTCTTTTATGTAAATGGGCTTGGGCATTCCAAAATGGAACACATGGTCCTCCATGTATTGTACCATTCACTGGCACATTTACACCCATTCATGTATACATCATGCACACACTGCAAATAACTGTATCCTTACTGTACAATGCCACTCAAAAGCACACATATACCCAGCACATACGTTTAACATGCAGGCACTGCACAGCACTGCATCATTCAGGTAATTTACCACTTATAGGCACACATACAGTTGGCATGCACGCAATGCGCAGCACTACACATTCATGGGTTATACCACTCACAGGCACACATACTTCCAGCACATGCATTTTTCATGCATGCATTGCGCAGTACTGCAATATCCCTGTATTGCATCCTTCCCAGGCACACAAACAATCATCGTAAATACACTGCTCATGTGCTGGGCAGCAATATGTACAAAACCAGTGTAGGCCAAAGGTGAGTTAAGCACAAAGCAGCGGAAATTTAAGTGAGATTGTTAGCCTCACTCCAGTGACGCAGGTTAAAAAGAACTTGTTCACTCACAGTATGCTGCTGATAGAGTGCACAGGTCACCGACTGTAATTTTACTATACTCACCTGGGCCCATATTCATTTGCACATCTACTTAATCAGATAACCCACGCTCTACTACCAGTCTTTTTACTTCCTAGGTCCTATACCAATTGACTTACCAATACTTATCACCAGAACCTATGACCAATTGGATCAGGGAGTTAGTTTTAAAGAAGGTAGCCAAAAATACAATAACATTTGCACTCATATAATAACCTCAGACTCGGGAAAGGTTTAAAATCTTTATCTAAATTTCATCATAAGTCATGATCCAAAGATTAAAAGCAATAAGACTATTAATAACCAAGATCAGAAATAGCGTATAACTATGCAAAAGATATATTATGCCAACCATTTAGCAAATTGAAATAAAGGGAAGGTAAAACAAGGAACATGCTATTCAATAAACAGACATTCACAATTTACTAAGGGTGGGTAAAGAAAGGAACATACTAAATAACATGGCTTTAAGCAATTATCAACGGGTGGGTAAAAAGAGGGAACATAATATGCAATTTACGAAAACAATTTGAGCATATAACTAAAGGGAAGGTATGAAACGGAACACACTATTTAATTGGATAACCAAGTGAGAGAGATGATCTCCATCTATAATTCAAGGTGTATGTCCTCTGCCCTGTATGGAGCAGGGATATGGGGATATAATCCTCAGATTGCCCTGTCCATCCAGCAGGAGGAAAACAAGTACCTAAAACGACTATTATGCCTCCCTGTTTCTGCCTCAAACGAGATTACTCACAGAGAGTCAGGCATAAATTATGTTACAGATCTGATTGCATTGCGTCCCCTGTCCCTATGGCGGTCCATATGGGCCAAAGAAGAAACCAGGTTCACCCAGGAAGTAATCATGGATTGTATTAAACTTGATCGTCACTCGAAAATCCCCTGGCTAAAACATATTCAATCCTGGTATAAGACCCTCTTTGGTCAGGACATTTTTAAAGATATATTAACAGAATCAGTTTTAACAAAGCGTGACCTCAAATCCACTTACTTGGACCATGTAAAAGGGACCAGAAGGAAGGAGTATGCAATGCAAAGTACGTTCAAATTATACATGGAGTACAACCTTAGTACAGGTCTCCCCTCCTATCTTACATTTGTCAGTATTAATTCCCATCGCTTTGTTCTAGCTCGCCTGAGGCTGGGAATAGTTCACCATCTAGTGGCTTTCCCTACAGTAAAAAAAACCCGGGTTATGTCTGTGTCCATGTGATGGGAAATCCAAACAGAGCATCTGCCACTTTTTACTTTTGTGTAATTTTTATACTGGTTTTAGAAAGTTTTATCTGAAGCAATTATTTTTAGAACATAACATGTGCAATACAAGAGCCGCAATGCAATTGTTGTTTAACTTGGCCTCCCCGGATGTGTGTTATCGCGTGGCCACTTATATCTTAAAATGCATCTGGCATAGGAAATCAATTATCATATGACTCCTTTCCCCCGTTTACCCCTTGGCTGTTACATTTCATGTCACGAATGTGTCTTATTCTATCTAATGACTTATCGTTTGAGTTACATTGTTTACACGTGTATCTATTTATATGCACTTTATATTTATTCTGCATATTTGCACCTGCCGAAAGTACCTTATGGTAATGACTGTCTTCCGGTTCTTGCATTTTTGCACTGGCGTTTTGCACAAACCTTTATTGTAAACAAATTGTTGCTAAAATGTTTAAAGCGATCAAACAGACGTTGCACTTTATCTTTAATACTGCATATTTGCACATGTCAATAGCACTTTATGCATATAACAGGTCTTTCCGATTTTGCACTTTAGATTGGCGTTTTTTTGCTCTAACTTTTTCTATAACAACTGCTGCTAAAACGTATGTAATGACCAAATCTAACTTCTACTCAAATGAGACATACCTTATTGAACTAAAATAAGATTGGCATGGATATCGATGTAATTTTAATTGTTTCATTATCTAACTTACATAAATATGATTTGAAACTGTACTTATGTATGTTGCTATATGGTTGTACTTGTACAAACCGAATAAAGCATTTTGAAACTTGAAAACTTGATAACCAAGTGCAATCACTTTAAAAGGGAGGGTGAAGAATAAGGAAACAATTATGGAATCATGAATAACGTTTTATCGTTTGACTATAAGGAGGGGAAGAAAATGGAACACGCTATTAAACAGCAAAAATATGAATTTATCATTTACCAAAGGAAGGGTAGAAAAAAGAACATATGCAATCAAAGCTTTAATCAATCAGGGAGGGAAAAGAAAAGGACGCAAAATATCATGCCGATTACCCACGCAATTTATATTTACCTAGAATGGTGTGAAGATCAACCCTGGCCACGGGTCATTTGAAAAGACAGAAGAACCCCAAAGAATATCAGTCGCCAGTAGGCCAACAGGTGCAGATCAGAATCGGAACAGGATAAACCAGATTTGGATCAGGACAGGACCACCAAAGGTTAAGACCAGCACATGCAGTTCAGTTGCAATGCCTGCGCTACTCCCGCTCTGCAAGATATCAGCCAGAACCCCAATAGGGTTACAGCATATACCAGCAAAGTGCTTCGCCAGCTCTTCAATTTCCCCACAACCCCGATTGGGTCAGCAAATCTTCTGACCGAGTGCTCCGCAGCCCTCTGCTCTTAATCACCTATTGAGTGCGTTGGGTCAATGACAGGTCAGCTTTTCGGACAAGTCGGACAATTTCTCTAGCTAAACCTACGCTAGTTATACTGTTTTCCAGGTCAGTGTACCACCCCCCATTGTTGCAAGTGTAAGGATCCCTAATTTCGATTGGACCAAAGAGGAGGAGAGGTCATCACACCACCTAAAATTCTGTAACTTCAGTGTTGAATTACGCGTTTCAAGTCCCGCTGTCTGATTCACAGGACTCTCATCAGGGCAGGATGAGTCAGATCCATGGGAACTGTTTGCAAAAGAAAAGTGAGGGGAAGGTTTTTAGAAAAGGGTCCTCAATCCATTTAATCTTTAAATGAGTTGCATCAAAAGATGCCTTATTTTTGTTGTAACCAAGGATGCGCTCGCTTTTAAAATGTCGTCAGTGCCGTTGATATCACACTGCAATAGAGTAAAGTTTGAATAAGGGATGGAAAAGTTCTCAATGTGAGTCGAATCTGGCTTGTGTGGGTAAGAGGCACAGTGTTATTATTTACCTTAAACCTTCTTGTTCCGGCGGCGTGTCTGCCGTTGTGCGGGTGTATTTTAATTTCCAGATTGATTTACATTTCTGAAAAAAATTCAGGACAACACATAAGTATTTTGTGTGTCCGCAGGCGACTGGAACTCGTTTGAAAATGCGTCGGCATTTAACCATTAACGACATTCAATGCCAGCGACATTCGCTTGTTATACGGCATCTATTCTCTGATTAAAATAAGAATAGAGTGACACTGTATCAGGAACTGGGGTGACATTTCAAAAGCTCTTTTTTCACTCCACAGGATTTGTATTGACGATTCAGTTTGTGATTACTGGTTTTTGGCAACTGTTATTTGATTTATTTTTGGAAACTATGAGCACATTGTCTTTGAATTTATAATCACATGTTCACTGTTATGTTTTTTCATTGTAAATATTCATGATTTTCTCTTCAGTGTGTTAAAAATTGTATGGCAATACATGAAGTTGACGACGGTCTTTTTCTGTCTCGATAAAAAAATAATTTGATAATTTACTAAAAAGAACAAGCATTTACAATGCAATAGGTCTCGCATTTGTGAGAGTTTGAGCTATTGGCATTGTAAATGCCAATGCCTTTTATTTATGTGTTTTGAAAAGCTGCAAGCGGTTCGTAAACACGCACTTTGTATTTCTAGTCCTGCTTACGAGAAGCAAGGCTGGCAGAAAAGAGGCGCAGTTATTCCCAGACTTGAATCTCGTAAGCAAGAACTATATGTACAAAGTGCGCTCTCGCATATTTTCAAAACACACAAATTAAATGCAGTTATTTGCAAAGCCAATAGCTCAAACTCTCGCAAATGCGAGACCTATTGCATTGTAAATGCTTGTTTTAATTTACATACAAAGAAGACACTGCACAGGCATAAGATGGCTCATTTTATTATCACAGGTAAAACAGTATTAATTTTTTTGCATTGAAAATCTCAGCATGGTTATGTAGGTCTATCGATAGCACAGTGCCAAACGTTTTTGCTTTAAAGTTGATGTAATATTTATAAGTTCTAATCATAACAACAGTAAGCAGAGGTAACATCAATTCTAATACTAATATATGAAGCACTGTGTATCTTATAATTTATAGTCCTTATTAGCAGTGGCAACTTTAAAATTTGGTTAAAAAGTTGCACCTGGATGTTTTACACATGCAATTTATGCCATGTCAGAAAGCAAGAACTTTATTATGGGTAAAGTACATCCAAATAGGTAATCTGTGTTATTTACTTAAATTTGTAGTACGGAATTTGCACTCGCTACGTGGTTTGCTACGTGGTTTGTTTAAGAATGCATTTTCCAGGAAGGACCCAGCTCTGACATTGGGTTACACTAAATGAAGTTACAGATGATGGATGAATGATGCTACGGGGCAGAAATTATTGCGGGAGGTGCAAGGCTCCTTCGTGCTCCTTCAGAGCAAAACAAGCACTATTGATTGTAAGCTCCAGAACCCTGTGCACACAAAACACTACTGCACGGTATTTTACATCATTGGAGACAGATTCATTTTCTGGATATTTCGACCTTTCAAAGCACAGAAGAGAACAGCTGTTATTACACAGTTATGGGGTGCACAAGTGAAATGTCAGGATATCCGTTTGGCATCAAGTAAAACAACTGTTTGCTGAAGGTACTTGTGAATCCATGATCTTAAAATATTTCTGCTCCCTTTTCAGAGACTTCTGTGCTAACCGTTACTCGTTTTTTTCTTCCTTCCTCTCGGTTATCTTTAAAGCTGCAGTTGGCACCCAAAGGTGCGCTGTGGCTTAACGGCTACGGAGGACGACTGAAGCAGGGGGACCAAGTTAGAGAAAAATGAATGTGTCCATCTGTAATGCATCTAGTGCTCATTTAAAACGCTCGGATACCTTTGGGTCAAGTTTGCACTACATAAACCTACATATGCAAAAAATAGGATGCCACAGGCGAAACCCCAAAGACTAAATGCAATTTGGAACACACGGACGAGTGCTGATGCCTACCACACGCATCATCCGGCACAAATTAAGCACTGCGACCCATCCATCCATCCTTTCCCTCCCACACGTCTACTCACTTATCCGTCCAACCACATATTGCGCATGAAGAACCATTCGCGTGCTACACACAGAAGGCCTAAAGAACGGACTACACTGAAGCTAAAAGAGTGCATACACAATTCAACACATGCGGCACAAAGGAAACACTATTTCACAGAACTTTAAATATTACACACATATTAAACCCGAAAAACCTCCTACATAGACACCCTAAATGTTATGTACATGGAGCCCTGAATGTTTTGCAAAGCAGCCCCAAATACCGTGGCCATAAAACCCCTGGAATTTCCAGAGGCCTTAATAGTCCCCACCCCATACAGAGTACACTTAACACACTAGCCCCAAAGCTTGCACGCAGACCACAAAATACTGCGAATATGTGACCTTAGAAAATACACACAAACCCAATATTCTACAAACGGAACCACAAGTTGATGCACACACCAGAACCCTGAATACCGCGAGAACAGTACTCAAAGGCTGCACATGACATCACCTTAACACATGGGGTGGCGGATATTCCAAAAAGTGCGCAAGTACACAGCATGTAAGCAATGAGGACTGTAAATACATGTGTGAAAAAGTCAAAGCATGCAGCATGCTACAACCAGTTTGTGAAACATTCCTTCCCATTGCTAATAGTGGATGTTCAGTTCTCCGTAGTCCTGCGTAGTTAAAGGCGAGACCTTTGGCAAAGATTAATTTACCACCGTTCGCTCTTACTTTAATTTTAGTGTATTCGAGTGCCAAACAGCTACGAAGTGTGTGTGTTAGGGGGATGGTGGGGGCGGGGGGGGGGGGGGCAGAGAAATGTATACCGCATTATTAGTTGTTAGAATATCAAAAAAATACTAATGTTTACAGACTGCATTTTCTTGCTGCACACGTTTGCCAACCCTGATTAATAATTTGATCCACTGGTGCAGCATAATTTCAGTTACACTAATAGTGAATAATGTTATTCAATATTCGAGTGATAAAAAAAATGAACTACACTTAGCTGGAATATGACCCTATCTGGCATCTAAGGTAAGTAAAAATGCTTTTAAATGTATGTTGTATGTGTGCTTGCGGGTGAGAGTGTTTATGTGAATGTGTGTGTATGCGTAAGCATGTGATATGAGTCAAAGTAAAGTTAAATTGCCATGTATTGTCACTTCCCCTACTATCTTAGGAAATTAGGGGGCCCCTGCCTAAAAGAATGAACCCTGGCAAGGAAACAACATGGGGGGTAAAGATAGAGCAAAAGTGCACCGGGTTATGTGCCTGTTAAGGAAAGGGGACGAAAACTAAATAACTAATGACTGAAAACACTCTAGTGTTGATTTCTTATGATATTTTATTTTTGTAACATCTTTTTTTCTTAGCAATTGTTTTTTTAGTTCATTATACGTGCAAATTATTATAGATAAAAAAGACAAAATATGTGCAAATGGTGTAAAACTGGACAATTTGATTAATTATTAAAAAATACAGAAGTGCATTCCTTTTCAACGCGTTTCGGCGTGAGCCTTCTTCAGGAAGTCTGTATTCATGCACCAGTATCTTAAATTGAAAAATAAAGATTACATGTCATTAGTCTGATATAGCGTTTTCATACCTCACATAATTTATAATTACATTTCAATATTTATTTTTTTATCAATTTCGAAAGGATTTCTCCAGTAACACCCTGTAGTGGAGGCTATACCAAACCTAGAATTCCCTGAATATACACACATATTAAAAATAGAGATGAGCATATCTATTAAATACTTAACGTCAAAACTTATCAAAAAGATTACATCCTTAAAACTCTAAGTGCATCGTGCATTATGTACATTCTGCCAACATTTAATTTATAGACATTGGAGCAACATGTATAAATAAGATGTACATAAGTGTATATAGAGTCCGCAATGTCTATAAATTAAATGTTGGCAGAATGTACATAATGCACGATGCACTTAGAGTTTTAAGGATGTAATCTTTTTGATAAGTTTTGACGTTAAGTATTTAATAGATATGCTCATCTCTATTTTTAATATGTGTGTATATTCAGGGAATTCTAGGTTTGGTATAGCCTCCACTACAGGGTGTTACTGGAGAAATCCTTTCGAAATTGATAAAAAAAATAAATATTGAAATGTAATTATAAATTATGTGAGGTATGAAAACGCTATATCAGACTAATGACATGTAATCTTTATTTTTCAATTTAAGATACTGGTGCATGAATACAGACTTCCTGAAGAAGGCTCACGCCGAAACGCGTTGAAAAGGAATGCACTTCTGTATTTTTTAATAATTAATCAAATTGTCCAGTTTTACACCATTTGCACATATTTTGTCTTTTTTATCTATAATAATTTGCACGTATAATGAACTAAAAAAACAATTGCTAAGAAAAAAAGATGTTACAAAAATAAAATATCATAAGAAATCAACACTAGAGTGTTTTCAGTCATTAGTTATTTAGTTTTCGCCCCCTTTCCTTAACAGGCACATAACCCGGTGCACTTTTGCTCTATCTTTACCCCCCTTGTCACTTCCCCTACCCCAGGCATTTTGGTGAATTGACGCTCATGCTCTGAACGCTGGCAAAGTATGATCATTTTGTTCCAAAATATCCATCAGCACATCCTCTGAAAATGTGCATTCATTGTAAAAAACAAAAAAATTACAACCCTGGCACGAAAACACGGAAACTCCTAAAAGTAGCTAAGCTTAATTAAACTAACACAAAGATCTTTTCTCAGAACCGTCAATATTAGAAAATGGAAAACGGGTGACATTTCTGGTCCAAAAGCAACATAAGTCCCTAACTCACCAGATGAATGCATTTTGCACAAACCATATTTAGTGCTCCCGTTCTTATAAGACAAATGCTCTTCCCAAAGAGGGGCTCACATTCCTCAAATATGCGGATAGGTTTTAGGTTAACAAATACAAGACTACAGTCCCCAGAAGGCACTGCTATGTTTAGATGGGGGAAAACACGACTTGAATCAGGGATAAAAGAGCCACATGGGGGGGGGGGGGGAGTGCTCACTTATCCAGCCCCATGGAGGTCCAAGTAAAGTTGAGCCAGGGGTGTGAGACACTCGTTACAAGGCTGACAGGCTGCAGCTATGCCTTTACAAGGTATATTCTCCGCCCCTGTGAGAAGAGGCTCAGAACACTTCACTTTCAAAATACTGGCACAGTACCAGACACAATGTGCTATTATCCAGGGGCCGGGCGGGGGGCGACGGAGGGGGGGGTGGGGGGGGGCTTAGGGGACAGTAGCGCCTTGCTGGGGCTGTTGCTGCACCGCGAGGCCCCCGCACACCTCTCCAGGACCGGACACCTGTCAGGTCGGAGGGGGCGTTCCTCCTTGGACATGGACAGCAGGCGAGGGGCTCGAACACGCTGTCAGTCAGACACACCCGGGGGTTGGGGAGGGAGACTTACCGGGCCCAGACGTTGCCGGTGGGATGGAGAGCCCCTGGTCCCCACAGGAGCCCCAGCCGCTGCTGCTGCCTGCGCTCCGTCGCTGGGACACTTCCTGGTGGAGGCTGGGAGCAGCAGGATCTCGGCGCGTCACGGGGCACGCGCCGCGGCATGACACAGAATGCGTGGCACCTGCCGCAGCCTTACCAGCACCTGCCCATTGCTCCCACGGTAACGAATGCAGTGTGCTCTGTTGATGAGCACATCAGCTGCGACACATAGTTTATTTATTTATTTTAAGCGTTTTTATATAGCGCGGGCTTTACCCGAAGGTGTCAGAGAGCTTCACAGTAGGGACAGAACTGATACATGAGGAGAAACAGATACTCGTGAAGATTCCTGACTTTTCCTTACATAGCCGCTTGAATAACTTGAACTATTTCTCTAGCGAACAAAAGTTAGCCCGTTTTTTAAGGCTAAAAGAATATGTAGTACAAAACAAGATTGAAACGAACTGCGCACCAGGTTCAGGCGTGAGTAGTGCACGAGGTTGGAGAGCTCGAGACGCCGCCGTGAGCGTGCACGTAAGCAGGGGAGGATCGCCGGAGAAGACATGGAGCCTGATGCCGATGCCGAGACTGAAAGAGCCAGGTGAGTGGGGGTGTGTGGTATTGGTGGGGGAATGTGTGTATGTGTCTGAGTGTGCCGCTTAGTTGTGTAGGGTGGGGGTTCTGTGCACTCCTGTGTGTGTGTGTGTGATTGAGAGGCGAGAGGCTGCCTTGCACAGTTGGAGCAAGAGATGTGCACGGCTGGGGGGGCGGGGCCAGGGGGCGCGTCCACGAGGTGTAATCGGCGCTCGTGGCCAGATCTAGGTCGCTTGACAAGGATATTGGCAGCAATAGGTCTAGCGAGACCTAAAAATGACATAAATCAATGTCAGGATAAACCAATAAACTTTTAAAAGTTGGCATTTCTGTGTGCTATGTGTCTGCCTGCCTGATGTTAATTCCATGCCTGGCTTTTGAGTGACAGGGGCTGGCGAGGTGTGTGTGGCTCTAGGAGGGGGATGGTGAGTCAGAACTAGGCTGAATGGGACATCTGCATTTGGAGTGGTGGTAGAAGAAATCCCTGGTCCCTAAATAGGTCTGTGCCTATCCTGTACAATGCTGGCTCCGCCCCCTGTGGTATGTCTGATCACCAAGCCCCCTCCTAGGTAAGGGGAAGAGTAGCCTGGTAAACAAAGTGCTTCAATTCCCCCCTGAACCAGCATCGGCTGGTTTCCCCAATCCCTGTGCCAGGGCAGACAAAGGAACGTGTAATATAAATATAGGAGCAGTGACAACATGAAAGTTGTGCTGTTCCTGTGCTGAGGGGGCCTGCTGCTGGGCTGCAGGAGGATCTGCCTCCCTGCTGGAGGGCCCTATGAGTTGGCCTGCCTGGGCCCAGCCTTTGCCCCTGGAACTTTGCTGGTTGGAGCTGTAGCTCCCAGCCCTCGTGAGCTCTATATTTTAATTTGCCCAAGAAGTGAGTGTGGGCTTCTCAGTGCTGTGCTGTAGCCTTTTTAGAGGGAATCCCGATGTGGGGATTCCCCTACATGTCTGCTGATTGGAGTGGGAGCCCACCCTGCTCTCATGCAACTGTAACGAGCGGCTGCCCCCACCCCTCCATTATCTTTAATTTATGTGGGTGCCCACTCCGCATTTGATGTTGCTGGAGGGTGCCCACCCGCACTTTTGATTTTATTTTTGAGTCCAAGGCAGGAGCCTACCCCGCACTCTGCCCCCTAGTGAAGCCGCCACCGAGCACTGAAACCGGAAGACAGGCACCTGCGCCTGACTGTGGGTGGGGCCTGCTGAGGCAGCTGGTCGGAGCCTCACGGACTACATTTCTGCCTCCCTCAGCCTTAGGGAAGCCATCTAGAGCCTCACAGAATTCCCATTGAAGTCCCTGTTCCAGGAAGGGGGACTAGGCGAAGGGAGGCAAGGCAAAGTCGAGGCCGGAGGGTTGAGCGGGGCTCCCATGAGTGGAGAGAGCCCCGCGTGTGCCAGAGAAGCAGAGAGGTCCTGGCGAGCGCCGTCCTGCTGAGGCACATTGTCGGTGCCTGGAGCCTGCGCAAGACTGACCGGGTGAGTGGGGGCAAGTTGGATACGAGTCTCGGAGTGGGGCTCAGGAAAGGAACAGTTAGTGCCAGTTCTTCCTGTGTCAAATTGCCACAGCTGTACCGCCGAACAGTGGCCAGCTGCAACAATTGAGCCAATTTGGTGTTCAGAGCCCTAGAGTGGAGCTCCAAAGCGGCACGGTGGTGCCAGGGCCGCATTTATCTTCACAGCTGCGCCGCCTTAGCGGGCAGTGTGGGGCACATTGTTTAAAAGAGTCCCAGTGGGGGACCCAGGGAACAGTGAGTGCCAATGTCTACAGTTTTCTTCACAGCTGCACCGCAATTAGCGGCAGCTGCAACATTTAGGCCAGAGCATTTTGAGGAGTTCCAGTGGAGACTCAGGAGGCATGGTGGTGCCAGCGCAATTGCGCACTTTTGATTCTGTTGCAGTGGCAGTCAGCCCTGACATTTGGGACATAGGACATTTGAGCCCTCTGAGAAGGTCAGTTGGCCAAGGGGAATACTGTTAGGTTGGTAGAGCCACAGGCCCTAAGGTGATTTATGTGGTGCCTATGATAAATGTGACTTATGCACCCTGATTTATGCCTCTAATGTGATTTCTAATTATTAAGTTATTACATAATTTGTTTATGCTGGTGAAGGTGGCGCATAATGTGTTTTACGCCTAATGTGATACTGACTGCATAATATGATTTATGTTGCAGGATATAATGCTGAGTATAGGGTTTTGCCAGTACTTACTGGTTGTGTTCTATATTTACTATTTGTGCATTGTGATGGTTCTGACAGTGGCCCAATTGGCCCTGTCATGTGTATATAATCCCCTGTAAATATTGCCTAGTGCCAGTTGGCACAGTGTATATGGTGTGATTACTATTCTAATGTGTTTTGGATAATACAAAGGCTATTTTTTATATAAACTTGTGTGGAGTTTCTTTTGTGTTGTGCCTAGTGGGTTGCTGCTGTGTGTGTGTTGCGCAAATGCTTTTTCCACATTGCCTTTGGGTTAAGCCTGACTGCTCGTGCCAAGGTGGTAAGCAGGGTTTATCTTCAGCATGTAACTCCCATGCCCTGACTAAAATGGTGGTTTCTGCCTGGCTTAGACGCCAGCCCTAGCCATCCAGAAATCCCATTTCTAACACTGCCTTCTCCAATCTCTAATTCACTTATATTCTGCTTGGTTGGTAATAATCTTTCCCTCTCTCCTTTATATCTTGTGGTACGGTAAGAACACATGTTTGGTACTCTAATTTCTACAGTGAAGATTGCAGGCCCAAATAAATAAGGATTATTAATAATATTTGCAAATACAACAATTGATGGACGGAATGTTGCACAATGGCAAAACATTCACCCCCAGTCACAGATCTGGGTTTAATCCATCGTTATTTTGCTCACCACAACACCCCAGTTCAGAAATGGCAATATGCAAATCAGTCTTGACCCTGTGCCTCATGGGAACAGTCCAGCCCGAACTGCCAAGCCATGTCTTTCCTGGACCAGAATCAAGCATCCTAGTACCGGTTTCTGGCTATCAGCCTTCATCAGCCAGGATAGCTTGATTCCAATGGCATGGAGAGCATGGGACTCACGTCTGAGCATACCCGTCCCACTCGGGGTGACAAATGCAAAAACAACAATTGATGGACGGAATGTTGCACAATGGCAAAACATTCACCCCCAGTCACAGATCTGGGATTAATCCTTCGTTATTTTGCTCACCACACCACTCAAGTTCAGACATGGCCATATGCAAATCAGTCTTGACCCTGTGCCTCATGGGAACAGTTCAGCCCGAACTGCCAAGCAATGTCTTTCCTGACCGGATTCAAGCATCCTAGGACCGGTTTCTGGCTATCAGCCTTCATCAGCCAGGATAGCTTGATTCCAGTGGCATGGAGAGCACAGGACTCGCGTCTGATCATACCCGTCCCACTCGGGGTGACAAATGCAAAAACCCTTCCCGAGGTCCCAATGCATTTGCCAACCAACGCCATAGGTCTTTCATTGACCATTAGTCCACCCCTTCATTATTCTTCAATGACTAGGTCATCATGATCATTATAGGTTATAGCTCTGCCCCTCTATTGAAAAAAGGTTTTTGTTGGCTTCACTATCTGGCTTGTCTAACATTGTGAACCAACCAAATGCTCAGAGAGATATTTTTGTTAGAAGCTACTGCAGCGCTAACCAAACTGTAGTGATTAATTGTGGTTGTATTTCTTTGATGTAAAAAGTTAAGGGGAGGCATATCTGGCATCTAAATATGTATAATGTTTTATTCAGAGCCACACAGACCTCCAGTGATGCCAGCTCAAGTGCCCCTGCAGGAGGAGAGTCATTTGGAGGGGGAGAATTGGTGTCAGGGACGGGCACTGATAAAAACACTAAATTGCTTGCTTATTGACAATTACTGTTCTACTTACTAGCTACCAGGGCATCGTCAACTCATGACTAGCTGTAGTGGTGGCGTTTTGGCCTCTTCTGTCTGCAACTCCTCAAAAGCTTACATAATTAGCATTGATGGCTTAAGGGAAACGTGAAAGAATGGAAGGTTAAAAGATAGGAAAATGATATACGAGTGAAAGGGTGGGTGGGTGAAAGGGTAGGTAAAGGGATGGATGGGTGAAAGGATAGTTGAAAGAAATGGTGGATATTGAATGGATGGATAATGGATTGGAAATTTTGGTGAAAGACTGGATGAGAGAAAGCAAATTTTAAATCATGATGGCTGTGGGTGAATTTTGAATGAAGGATGAATTAATATTTGGATTGCACGAATAAATAAGCAAGGCAGCTCTTCTCATGGAGAGGGGCATGCTGTTCACCTACTTTGCTTACTTTGTTTATGTAGGGTTGTCAAAGCTATGGTTCAAAGTGGGAGTATGTTTTACATTTTTGTTTTGTTAAGCGAGACAGTTGTATCCCACCCATCAGTTATCACCCCCCTCCCCACACATGGCATTGTGCTACCTATGACCGAAGTGCAGCATGGTTCAATTCATGACTGCTATGTTGGCTGTGCTATGTGCATCTGCTTAAGCTAGTGTGGTATTTACAAAGTTTTCAACGCATTCCAAACTAAAAACACAAGGTGTATTTTTATGTCGCCCACTCAGTCACCTTTTTAGTATTTCACTCCTTTATCTTTTCCTAAGTTATTCCGTCCCAGCTACCAAAAAATTGAAAAATCCATTCTTGGAATGTTTCACATTTGATCTTATGGCCACGTCAAGAGATTCCAAAATATATTTCATGGTTTCCCATAACAGATTTATTTTTCACCTGTTCAGATTTTTCCTTTCAACTTTCGTTGACTAGTACAGTGACTGAATAGGTCAAAGATGAGGAATCGATGATCAGTGTCGTGACAGTGACCTCTCTATTCTATTTATAAGCGACACACTGCCCTCCTAATCCCTTTAACCTACCCTGCAGTAGAGTAAGTCAAGTTTCCTTTCCTTACTTCCCAGCTAATGAATTACTTTGAAATAATATGTGGTTGTGGGCGAGGCCAGTGAGTAAAGTGGAAGTAAGGGCATAATTTGATGTAAAGTTTGGCGTATGGGATAAGCTGTGACGAGCATGCCTAATACAATCTATATAGCCAGTTCCTTTTTCTGTAGTTCAGTGCATTGTTTTCCCCAATGTTTAGTTACGGCAGACAGGATAATATCCACCTTTCATAAGTGAGGAATGTGACGTAGTATCCTATATATTATTCATCTGCTTCTTTGTAGTCAGGCTAGAAAGAGAAAGGCATTTGGAGACTAGGAGGGACATTGGAATTAAAAATAGATATTTGTAAACTACATCTCCCTGAGCTGCAAACAGTAGCAAAATACCTGATGCGCTGGCTAGCAATTAGTATGGCTTTCGTAATGTAGCACAACACACATGAGAGGTAATTCATTTTTCCACTCAGTGTCTGTTTAATTACTTAAAAAGCCTTTTGAAGAAAATCTGGTGTTCTTCTTATTCTGCCTTAATACTTTTCTGCCAAACAGTCAGTGCTTTTTATGTGACGCATGTGTGGGTAAAACATAAAATTGGCCATGGACTCTCCTAATCACAATTACATCAGATTTCAATCGCCCAATGGAACTAGCAATGAACTGCTACTGTGGCACCCACTAAGTTCAACCAATTGTTTGCACATAGCATTATTTATAATTGGTCTTTCTTTCTTTTTGTTTTATTTATCATCGCTACTCCTGCTGGTCCACCCGTACCACCCACCAGGCAGGAGATAGCAGCACGTCTGCGTCGGCAGAGAGTGTACCATATCCAGCAGGAATATCGGTGACTGGTGGTCCTGGAAGACGAAGAGTCCCAAATAGCTGCCTCTCAGTCTCAGCCTGGCCCCAGTGCAACCAATCCCCCTCAACCCCTCAGCCTCCGGCGATCCCATCACTAGCACCACCACCAACTGACAACTGCTACCACCTTCTCCCACTCTGACAGGCCATTACTGCAGAGCATCTTGCAGTGCCTGGATGCTATGGAGAGCTGGCATATCAGGATGGAGTAGAGCATGGACCAGCTCCAGACCCAACCGGGCAATGCCCTCTTTTAGTCCTTTTTTAATTTTTTGTTTCGTGGGGGGACTTGTGTGTGGAGATGGTGGGAAGATAGTTAGGGCAGTTTTTTTTGGACATTGGTGATTGGGTCAATTTGCTTGGGGGGGATGGGTGGGCCTGTTGTGAGTGGAGAGGGTGGGTTTTCTTGCCAAAAAATGAAGGGGAAAATTATTATGTTTCATTCAAATTTATGCCTGAAGTAGTTTTATTGTGTTTTACTTTGCGCCACTACCTTTTAGTTTTTACGCAGCCTGTTTATATGCATGTAAGAGATTACCGCTTAGTTATAGAGTTATACCTATCTTGACCATTAGGGTGATGCTGCCATGACCTATATTGTCTTTAACAACTTAGATAAATTATTACTTGCAGTAGCAGTCAGTTACTTAATAACTTAACTAGTTCATTTCCCAAGTTGTCTTACCTGAATATAGATAAAGCAATAACAGAGAAGGCAACATAACTTCACAAGCGAGGTCCCACTTCCACCCAGGTGTGCTCAAACTATGGGACTAATCGGTAGGGTCATTCATTGCAGGCAACTAAATGCAAATCAAAACACTGAGTTAATGGGTTTTATCAAAGCTTTACAAAG
The DNA here is from genome assembly GCF_964263255.1 of Lissotriton vulgaris. Lineage (NCBI taxonomy): Eukaryota > Metazoa > Chordata > Amphibia > Caudata > Salamandridae > Lissotriton > Lissotriton vulgaris. The sequence goes on along the minus strand of NC_141685.1, from coordinate 2,037,768,461 downwards.
AATTGAGACCAGACTACTACATGATGACAAAACTAAGAATTTGTGAAAGTGATAAAATAACAAAAAATAGCAATAGTAGTAACTTGAGTAATGGGGAGCTACTAAAGTTACCAAATACTTGAATCATATAAAATGAACTCAAAATCTGGAGTGGACAATCTTAGGTTAGGTATTTATGATTAGGCAACACAAGGCCTGAATGATGATGCTGACGGCTCATGTTCTTGGTTCTTCATCTAAAATATGGATCACTTTTATGAGCAGGTGGGCAAATGGGGACACTGTGGGCTATTGCTTATAAGATCCTGCAGGGAGTTGGTGTTGCTTCCACCACAACTGCCCCACCAAATGTGTGATCCACTGATGTGTAAATTAAGACACACCTCAATAAATCACAGAGTCTGGTGGGAAGAAGGTTATGGGTTTGATGAGTGGAAGGGAAAGGGGATTTGGGGAAAGGTTTCACAAAGACATACAGTACACAAGGAAAACATTCATCTGGGCAATGAGCAGCACACCATCGTCATCAATCTCTTAAGGAAGGTAACAAAGGAAAGAGTACGACTCAGTACAGGTAAATACAATTCAAACAATCCTTCTTCCCACAAGACCCAAGTTATCAGATATCTAAATATTCTGACTTCTAGTTTGGAAAAATACAATTATGGAGGAGTGAACCCACCCACCCTGCTCTCCAAATATGATTATTAAAAGTAAACTGATACTGTATTGCTAAATTAGGTGATGCATCTGCATTCCTCTCTTTAAAGGCCATCACTCTTAGGTGGCTGTCTGGACTGGTCCTGTGGGTAAGCAGGAGTATTGAGCTCAGCTTTCACCTTTCATACGCGCAGGAGACTAGAACGCCTGATGAATATAAAACAGAAACTGTATTTAAGAGAGAACTAGAATGACAGAAGGAAGGAAAGCTCCATGAGGATTGCACCAAGAACATACATAGGCAAAGCAAAAAAACACAGGGGACTCAAAGTTTCACTTTTGCCACCAATGCAACACACAGACAGTAGCACTTCACAAATCAATGCACCTTTCTCCATTCCACATAGCTGAGCACTAAGCCTCAGAGTTTCCCTTTGAAGTTGATAACTTCTTGATTCTAGTTGTTGATGAGAGAGTCCCACAATGAGTTCTTCCATCTTCCTGACTCGAGTAAGTCCGTCCCAGTCATGACCTAAGCAAGATAGATGTGTAGTGCACTGCTGTTGAAGAACAAGTAGAGAAACAGAACTACAGTATTTTGTGAAGGTTTTTGCTTGTTAACTAACGTGACTGTCCGGGTCTCTGAAGAAGTTAGAAAGTCTGCTGCCTTAGGTAATTGTTGCTGATGGTGTTTGACCAGTGGATTTGGAGGATTTCACATGGTGAACTGATGAAGTTGACTATCCTATTAGAGAAGTAAGTGCAGCACGCAGATCTCATGTGGCAAAATAGTGTCTAGTAGTAGCTGTATGTACCAATTTGTATCAAAATAAGAGCCTCACCAAGAGCTTTCCAATGGTGTTTTAAGCTCAAAACTCATCAGAGTACCAAGAGGCAGCTAGTACTTAAGGGTAGGACCTACATGTTTTGACTAGGGTGATGGTGTCAAATGAACAAGTTGGCCAGCGGTGGAAGGTTTCTGCTCCAGTAGAAACATCTAAGCTGAGATCCGAGGGTACTGCTATAACTTATAAGTGTGTTCAAAAAGTTAGCATGTGAGAACTTGGTCCAGAGGCGAGCTAAATATATCAATTAGCTAATGTCATTGTGAGATTGAAAGTGCCAAGAGAAATGGTACCACAAAGTGATCCGTGAATGGGTAAGGTATAGGGTCTAGGTAGAAATGTCATTAAGATTAGTAAATAAAGGGTCAAGTAGATGATCCACCAAATGAGTTAGGCCAAGAGTAAATTGAAACATATCAAAGGATTTCATGTCCTCATTGAGAGCTAAGGAGACCTGCTCCTCAGTATTTTCCAGGTGAAAATTGAGGCTCACAGTAAGAGAAGGTTGCAGCCTTTAAAATTTGGATTTATCATTAGGTCAGCTACTCCTGAGCTGAAAGCCCACCCAAGAGCAAGGAAGGGCAATACATTAGGGCACTGGGCTGATTTAAAGATAAACAAGCATTGGCATAGCCAATTGGTCTCTCTTTTGGGGCCTTATAAATGTTTAGCCATGCATCAGTTAATGTTGTTGCAGTAAGGATTTTGTGCTTCATAACTAAATACTTATAAGGTCCCAAAGGCGAGACCAATTGGCTATGCTAATGCTTGTTGAAATTGTAATCTTTCCTGACTATTAAATCATGATGTATGATGTTGAGTTCATGTTGTGTTTTTTTAACACTTGCCACACAACAAAGCTTAATGCACCTTCCACGTTAGTTGCTCTGGATGTTTTTCGTATGATTTTAAATTGGGATTGTGCATGGGTTTTATGGGTTTACAATGTATATTTTGGCAATTTCATCTGATTTCTTTTCTCGTTTGTCCCCACTGAATATATATTTTATTTGAGTGTCTTTCTTTCTTCCCCACGTTCATGTTTTAATTGTAATTATTATATTACAACCCTGAAGAAGTTTGCATGTAGTCAACGAAACCCGTTGGCTGTTTGCAGTCTCATCTGGAGTTTTGTTTCTTTTACACATAAGTGAAATAAAGAAGATATGGAACATAAACAATCTGGAATTGGCCTTCTTTAAATACATATCAATTGTATGTTGTACCACAATCTGTGACCATTTATAAATGTGAGTTATTCCTCACATTCCTTCACTTGTAACCAGATGTGCAAGACGCACCAACATACCACTATATCAAGTCTGTAGCACACTCTATAAGACTTGCAAAACACTCCAATACTCAAAACTAATAAATGTCACTTCAGGCAAAACATGAGGCCCATCCATGTACTAATTAAATTGTATTTACTCACCGAAATCCAACAACTACAAGCAGTTGTTATCAAGCAGCATTTATTTACTATATATTTATTTTACTTACAAAGTGAAGACTTAGGCCTGGAAGGCAGATTCACATTAGTTGAACTCACGCATCAAGATGTGGGAGATGTGAAAGTGGCATATCTATAGATGGTTGGAGTATAAACACAACAACTATCGAAACCAAGGATACACTGGATAATCTACGGTTCCACCAAAACATGATTTCATGTATACCAGTATATCAGGTGAAGGAGTGGAAAAGGGGAGGTGAATGGAGAAAACAATGCACAGCTGTAAGATCCTAGTTTTCCATTTCTGAAGTCTTGTTGTTGCAGGGCAAGGAGAAGGACGTAGCCAAGTGCTCTTTTCAATTAAGTTGCTTAATTTTTTTCCTCTATATGTAAATGGCCGAACTGTTACGTCACAGTTCTACAGGGGTATGGAATACATAGTCTCTTGTCTTTGCTTGGATCCCGGAGCGTCTCTCTGCTCTCCTGAGCCTGGTTCCCTACAGGAGGTAGCGGATGACGTGAAGGATCACAGCGGCCCGCTTCTCCCTCGTCGACTCTGGTTCAGGCAATGGGGTAAACAAAAAGAAAAGAAAGCCTTAAGATTCAGGCACAATTATGCAAAGTATGTGGGGCGGGGTTGTGGAGGATCACCCAGGTCCTACGACGAGTGGATAGGAGGGAACACCGACACCGGGAGTAACGCGGTATAAGCTACCCGAGGGATCCCCGTCTTCACCACCCATTCAGGGACGATCCTCCCTCTTCCCTGGACCTAGGAGTCTCAGACGCACCTGTTGGAGTCACCTTCCTCCGTGGATGTGGCGGAGCGAAGAGCGATGTTGGCCTCCCTGCTCCAGCAGTCTTTCAAGGGCGTCTTCCCGGGTCCTGTAGCTCGGCTCAGGTCTTGTGGTCTCGGCGTCTGGTTCCGGGATCACTGAAGCTTCCTGTTTCCCCTCTCTCTCGTCTACATTGGTTGTTGGGTTTTTGGCGTCAGTCGTCACCCGGGGCTCCTCCTCCAAGGCTGGATCAGATATTGCTTCCTGGTTCCAGTTAAAGGGCCAGCAACCTGAAGGCCACTCAAGGTCGGCTCCGGTACTTTCTGTTTCGTAGGGCTGAAGAGACAAAAAAGGGAGATCCAAGGGTAGAAGATAGAGGAAGAAGCCGGTCCAGACCATCCGACTTCTGACACTTGTCTAAATGCAAGCTGCAGCAGAGGGTAGACAGAGTGGGGAGGAGGGCAAGGGACTCAAGGCAAAGGTGTTGCCATAGCTAATGTTTTGTAAGCATGGCTTGTAAATGTGTGGCTATAATATATACGCAGCCCCTCCCCCCCAAGCAAAAATCGGGACAGGCATGTTATAATTATGGCTAAAGACTTTAGCCCTACTTTTATGTCTGGGTGTCCTGTTTTTTATTTCTGAAAATCTGGTCACCCTAATAATTGGGCACAATATTTTAGAGCAAACATAGGTCCTCCCGGGGCTTTAAGTGGGATAAAAAAACTGTTGGGGGGATCTCTCAAAGGGGCATGGCCAATGTTATTAAGGTTGTGGCTTAAAAACATGTAAGCTAAGAATCTATGCTTAGCATACTGTGCCGCTCGACTGGATTTTTTCTGCTTTTCTCATTGCATCCATCCATTGAGAACTTCAGGTGCTGAGCACCGGCAGGACCCAGCCCACTTAAAGCCATGGGTCCTCCTCTACTTGTTTTTCACTCCTTGAGGTGATTGGAGCCATCGCTGCACATGACACTGCAGTTTGCCTTCCAATCATGGAATCAAAATTCTGATTTTTCTAATAAAATAAAAAAGATCTTATTTAATGTCAAACAAGGTGGCGGTTACTACCATTTATATGATAAACCAGGGAGTAAAAAAAAATCTACCATTCAAAGATGGCCCCACATTTCCCCAGCATCTTGTGCAGTTGATTGTGGATGGCGTCTGTCTTTTATAACCATGACAACTACTGGCACACTACCCTTCTAGTCCGTCTTTTATATCATTGACTGCTCTCCAGAGTCATGTTTTGAACATGCTGCCTAGTAGGCGCGTTTTCCAGTCAAAAAACATACAGTTAGTGAACAAAAAGTATGTAAAGTGGATCTTCAGGAGTCGCGGGATGGAAGATGAGGAGACAGTGAGTTTTTTCGGTGTCACAAGAGTTTGCTTACTTTTAGCCACAGGAAAGAGAAGAACATGTTTGTCATATATAGGACAAAACATATTGAAAAGCTACACTGTGCTTGTGTTTTTGTCCCTCTTGCAGCCATGTTAAGATCAGGCGAATCCACATCACTTGTAATATTTAACAGGAAACCGTATTCGTCATCTGGTGGACCGAACATGCATTTTTGTTTGCCAGTAACGTCGGTTGTTGGGCGAGTTCTGACAATCATTGCAGGAGTTGCGGCTATAGCCGGCTCGCAATTAAACAAGGTTGCTAGGGAAGTGCAGGTCAATCTTCATCCTGTTTTTGCAAGTAGGGTAGCCACATTTCTCTGGAAAAAAAGAATTTTGATGCCTGTGTTCTTCGCTTTTTGTATCTCTGATGCCACAAGATTGCTTAAGTTGGGGAGCGTGGTATGATGCGTTGTTGCTGTAGATAGGGGTTTCTGGTGTACAAAGCTATCTGAACAATTATTCTGGCTAGTGTACCTATGACAGAATAGGGGTTATGCTATCAATTTCTATGGTGCTGGACAAGAGCCTTGCCATTGCAAGTAATATAGTTTTCAGAGTCACAAGTGCAGTGGCGTGGGGATGTTTGCTATAGTTAATCATCGTTAGAATGAGGGCACAAGGTGCTGTTTTTAGAAAAGGCCGAATGTGAGAGGTTTTAACAACTTTAGTGCAAATAAGTAACAAGCATTGGCCGCACGGCCGTAAAAGGAACGCCACGCGGCCGCTAAATGAAATAATAATTTAAAAAACGCAAGTGGGATTGCGAGTTGTGCACAAGCGAGCAACGGGAAATAGTGCTGTGCACGTCGCGCGCACTTGTGCGCGTTCTAGCAAGCTGGTGGCCGGCAAGGTAGCGCTTTTTGAAGCAGCTACTAAATATCTCGCAAGACAGCGCATGCGCTGACTCTAACGAGACCTAAAAATGAGGCATATAGTCCAGGAGGCATCTGAGAATGTTTAGCAGGACAATGGAAGGAAGTCCAGATGATGATCACCAAGCCTCCTCCCTGCCTGTCCGGACAGTCATAATGCAGCAAGGAGTACTTATCAGGGATGACAGAGGAAATTATCAACTAGCAAATGGTTGTAGCCACGTCTAAATAAGCAAGTGTGTATCAGAGTTATGTGTAGCCGTTTATCAGTTCAGGTGAGATGCCTGAAAAGGCACCTCCGCTTGTAGAGCCTTGGATGGCCTCCTTGCCATAAAACCAGCCCTTGTGTTTATTATGTACCCTATTGTGACTCTCTTTTTCACTTTTTTTTAACAACTGTAAAGCAAAGAAATATCATTTCCAGAGCTAAAAAAAGTAAAACAGCAAATGTTCTCTTTCCCTGTCTTCATTAAGACCCCCCACGTGATGCTGGCATGATTGTATGTTTTATTTGACATTTGGTTATTTCTTTCAGTGCTATAATAATAACGCAGATAGATGGTTAAGTTTCGAGGTATTTTTTTAGTTCATGTGTAGTTTGTTGGCTGGGTCACTCTCTGCTTTTAATGCATCCACTGCAATGCGGTTCTACGCCAGAGGAAACCAAGGGTGCATTACAAGGTACTGAAATGGTATCATCCACCTTCTGCCCTTCAGATGCAGGTACGCATCAAGATGTGTAAGTATTGTATTCAACAATGGTGCACTTGTCCGTAGGTTCGCGTATTATCATCGCTTCAAATATAAATACATGTCATGCAAAGCTAAGGAATCCAGAGGGCATTTCTTTTATTTCGAAGGCACGTAGCTTCACCCTTAAAGACAGAATAGTGCCTATTAAAATGTCTGGCACCGTTGACTGTCCCTGTTGCAAGGAGTGCAAGACTGAAGCGCTCAATCGCCAAGGCATCGGCGTGCCGTGCTGGACTGTAAAACCCAGGTGGAGTGTGAGGTCATGTCATGCGCAATGTTTTCTCTCGCGAACGCAGCCAAACTCAATAAAGCTAAGCAGTATATTTCCAAGACGTTAAAACAGCAATGGCACGCGTTAGTACTCTTTGTTTGCATTTATTCCTTTTGTTTTTATTTCGCAGGTCTATAGAAATAATGAATGAGAAGGCGCTAAAAGCCGAATTCCCCACTAAAGACTTTTAGCAGCAGTTTCATTCCTGGACAAAAGGCCCATAGATACCATGGCCCAAAGTCCATTTAGTGAGGGTATTTTTGTGACAGAGAAATATATGTAAGTTTTAAATTAGATAACGCTTTTAAAAGAATTTCAATATGTACATTGGAATCCAGCTTGATAAAAAATTGGTTTCTACACAAAAGCAATGTTTTACATAAAATAGATGTGTCAGTATATTTCACTACCTTAAAAGTTTCCACCGGCAACTTAAGCCTATTACAATTTTTAAACGAAAAGTTGACACCTGCAAGTATAAGGGACTTTCCGATTCAGAAATATGCATAAGACCATCCACGACTAGTCGTGCAGCTGCAGAATGCACAGATCTGCTAAATGTGTGATTCACAAAGTGACAGGTGTTGTTCAGATGAATCTATGACTTTCACTACAGTTGCTGATTGCCAACAGACTGGAAAACCTGCAATAATATGGTTAGCACAATTGTCGAATTGAGGAATTTATGTTTTCTTCCCTCCCCATGAAAGTATTTGTCAACCTGACGAAATCCTTCTCCAGGACTCCATAAACCTGTGGAACCTTCTGGCTCTCCTACACAGTATTTGGCTCACCTATATATAGGCATATATTGTAAAGCCTCTTCAACCTCCATCAGTGGCAAAAAGAAGTTTGTGCTTGAGGAATGGGACTCTTTCATATCCAAAGCAGAAAAGATTTGTGCTCACCCCAAAGCATTATAATGCAACAAAGAATTAACCAGACACTGTTCTGGATCCTGCACGGAAAATTTGAATGTACCTTTTCAAAAATCTAATTGATGCTGGAAGTGCAAGAAAGACATTGGATCGTTCATGCACTTGTGCGTGAAGTACAAGATTTGAAACTTTGGTATGTTTTTAAACAAAGGATCCTTTAGTTACTGGTATCAATTTCATTTTGACAAACAAGCCTGTCCCTTTTAACTTTCTACAATCATGTCTTGGCAACATCTCATGTGGATTAAAACAAAGCAAATTGTTCTGGGTTTGGCAGTCCACACTGAAGGAAGTAACCCGATTGGGGCTACCCGGGTCACTCACGACCACCTCTCAGCCTTCCAAACAATGAAGAGTCTGATCAGGCAGGCGAGAATGCAAACCAAGGTATTTTATTAGTTATGCACTGCAGCGTAGCCCGGTCTGACCAGTCTCCTGAGATGACAGTCGAGGGACTGACTCTCCCCCAACATAAAGTCCGATATTATACATTCCCAATTTCCCAAGAACACGCCCAGACTGGAAAATTCCGGTCCAGGCGACGATGAACAAAGGTAGCAAAGAAGGATGAGCCAAGGTCCTGGGGCTGGGTACACACTATCAAGGCTCCAAGGCCGTTCGGTCTGTCTCTACCATTATAAGATATGAGAAAGGGTTTATCAAACAGCCAAGGTATGCAACAATAGAGAGTACATTCATTAGTGCAACGAAACTCTGCCTTGGGCCTTACAAGCTGAGGGTACAGGAGGCAGTTTTCTGCTGAGACAAGCAATATAAGACAGAAGCTTAGTTGCGATCACAAAGCAAAATGTCGGTTACTAATAAAATGGCGCCATGAATGCTAACATTTCAAATCTAACAGACTCTCATCTTAGCATTCATATTAATTTTATTGGTGCCATCAGGAAAGGATCTTTACAATTCTAAAGATAAAAGGACATTGCCATTGGCGGTAACTGTTACTATCTTATGGACTACTAATCAGAACTAAGTGCTCTTAAAGACCAGATACACATCATCAATATAAAAAAAATCCTTCATCTATGCACATTAAATCTTGGATGTCCTGCATCATCATGACTCTGTTCTGAGAATCTTGTTGAAGGGGCTTGGGGCATGGTGTCAACATTGATAAACAGCAAGCACAACAGGCAGGGAGGCAGTGTATGCACAGACAACAGGCCAACATGAGACCAGCTATGGCAACCTGGAAAATAATCTTCCACCCCCAATTGGTAAACAGGGCCCAAAACCACCCAGTGAAAGACCATGTGGAATTTTCCTTATGTATGTCAGAGGCAAGCTTATGAAGCTTCTGGATAGCAGCATACATAGTCAGAGCGTGGTCCTGTATGTATACGCAGCAGCTACTGCTGATGATGTGGCAAGCCCCACCCCGATCAGCAAGGATGACGTCTAACACCATCCTGTTTTGAAGGGCTACAAGCCTCGTACCCTCGACCTCTACAGTAATGTTGGTCAAGATCCCTGCTGTAGTGTTAATAACTACTTCCCCCACCTGGGTGATACGCCAAATGTTAAGGCTGTTTGCTATAGGGTCCCAGAAAGGTATTATACCTTTCATAGCATCTGTGAACTGCTGAAAAGTGGTATCGGTTTGATCTATGTCGTCTGTATTAAGCATTCTTTTAAGCCGGAACGCATGAGCATTTCTTTTGCTCCAACCGATGGTCCTTATGGTAATTGGGAGGGGCTATATAGACTGGTGGTAAGAGGTAAGAAAGATAACACCTTCCTGACCACCCCTCAGGAAGCCACACTTAACCATGGGATCCGCACACAAAGTAGACATTAGGTGGCAGTATAAGGGATGGACTATCTCTTGTTCTCAAATTTTAAGTGGTGTTGCATCTACTCTCTCCCACCTCAATTTTCCCTTCCCCCTGAACACAGGAGGCAGCTGTTACATTAACCACTGATTCAAAAAAGGGGGTGGTGATGAACAGAGTGTCTGAATTAAGCAGACCACTCTTACCCAGTCCAAAGATCAGGGCTTGATCCATCACCGTTTTTTAGCTCACTGCACCATCCCAGCTCAGAACTTGGCTATATGCAAATTAGTCTGACCCTGGCCCAGTGCATCATGGGAACAGGGCAGACCAAACTACCAAGCCAATTCTTATACTGGGAAGGAAACAAGCTACCGGGGACCGGTTTCTGGCATTTCAGCCGTCTTCGGCCCGGCTTGCTTGAATCCTGATGGTGCAATGAGCTAGGGACTCACATCTGAGTATACCCTTCCACGCTTATGGTGGACAAAAATGATTCAGAAAAGGGGGTGGTGATGAACAGAGTGTCTGAATTAAGCAGACCACTCTTACCCAGTCCAAAGATCAGGGCTTGATCCATCACCGTTTTTTAGCTCACTGCACCATCCCAGCTCAGAACTTGGCTATATGCAAATTAGTCTGACCCTGGCCCAGTGCATCATGGGAACAGGGCAGACCAAACTACCAAGCCAATTCTTATACTGGGAAGGAAACAAGCTACCGGGGACCGGTTTCTGGCATTTCAGCCGTCTTCGGCCCGGCTTGCTTGAATCCTGATGGTGCAATGAGCTAGGGACTCACATCTGAGTATACCCTTCCACGCTAATGGTGGACAAAAATGATTCAGAAAAGGGGGTGGTGATGAACAGAGTGTCTGAATTAAGCAGACCACTCTTACCCAGTCCAAAGATCAGGGCTTGATCCATCACCGTTTTTTAGCTCACTGCACCATCCCAGCTCAGAACTTGGCTATATGCAAATTAGTCTGACCCTGGCCCAGTGCATCATGGGAACAGGGCAGACCAAACTACCAAGCCAATTCTTATACTGGGAAGGAAACAAGCTACCGGGGACCGGTTTCTGGCATTTCAGCCGTCTTCAGCCCGGCTTGCTTGAATCCTGATGGTGCAATGAGCTAGGGACTCACATCTGAGTATACCCTTCCACGCTTATGGTGGACAAAAATGATTCAGAAAAGGGGGTGGTGATGAACAGAGTGTCTGAATTAAGCAGACCACTCTTACCCAGTCCAAAGATCAGGGCTTGATCCATCACCATTTTTTAGCTCACTGCACCATCCCAGCTCAGAACTTGGCTATATGCAAATTAGTCTGACCCTGGCCCAGTGCATCATGGGAACAGGGCAGACCAAACTACCAAGCCAATTCTTATACTGGGAAGGAAACAAGCTACCGGGGACCGGTTTCTGGCATTTCAGCCGTCTTCGGCCCGGCTTGCTTGAATCCTGATGGTGCAATGAGCTAGGGACTCACATCTGAGTATACCCTTCCACGCTTATGGTGGATAAAAATGATTCAGAAAAGGGGGTGGTGATGAACAGAGTGTCTGAATTAAGCAGACCACTCTTACCCAGTCCAAAGATCAGGGCTTGATCCATCACCGTTTTTTAGCTCACTGCACCATCCCAGCTCAGAACTTGGCTATATGCAAATTAGTCTGACCCTGGCCCAGTGCATCATGGGAACAATGCAGACCAAACTACCAAGCCAATTCTTATACTGGGAAGGAAACAAGCTACCGGGGACCGGTTTCTGGCATTTCAGCCATCTTCGGCCCGGCTTGCTTGAATCCTGATGGTGCAATGAGCTAGGGACTCACATCTGAGTATACCCTTCCACGCTTATGGTGGACAAAAATGATTCAGAAAAGGGGGTGGTGATGAACAGAGTGTCTGAATTAAGCAGACCACTCTTACCCAGTCCAAAGATCAGGGCTTGATCCATCACCGTTTTTTAGCTCACTGCACCATCCCAGCTCAGAACTTGGCTATATGCAAATTAGTCTGACCCTGGCCCAGTGCATCATGGGAACAGGGCAGACCAAACTACCAAGCCAATTCTTATACTGGGAAGGAAACAAGCTACCGGGGACTGGTTTCTGGCATTTCAGCCGTCTTCGGCCCGGCTTGCTTGAATCCTGATGGTGCAATGAGCTAGGGACTCACATCTGAGTATACCCTTCCACGCTTATGGTGGACAAAAATGATTCAGAAAAGGGGGTGGTGATGAACAGAGTGTCTGAATTAAGCAGACCACTCTTACCCAGTCCAAAGATCAGGGCTTGATCCATCACCGTTTTTTAGCTCACTGCACCATCCCAGCTCAGAACTTGGCTATATGCAAATTAGTCTGAGCCTGGCCCAGTGCATCATGGAACAGGGCAGACCAAACTACCAAGCCAATTCTTATACTGGGAAGGCAACAAGCTACCGGGGACCGGTTTCTGGCATTTTAGCCGTCTTCGGCCCGGCTTGCTTGAATCCTGGTTCTGAAACTGGGATGGTGCAGTGAGCTAAAAAACGGTGTTGGATCTAGCCCTGATCTCTTGACTGGGTGAGAGTTTTCTGCTTAATTCAGAGACTCTGTCCCTCACCACCCCTTGTTGTAAATGTTACATTAACCACTGACAGGGTTATTGGCTTATCTTCAGTAACATTACGGGCCTGGAAGGACTGGTAGTATTCTGATGTGTTGAACTGTAGGAAGTTATCCATTTCCTTTTGGGACCAACTTCCCTGTCTTACTTTCTTGTAGCCATGCATGCAAGTGCTCATGACCTGCCAAACGAATCTTGACCTGTGGGAGCAAGGGGGGTGTGCTCTATGCTGAAAACGTACATTCTGTGTTAGAGTGTGAGAACTAGTGCTGTTTTGCTCTAATGTATCAGTTCGGGAGATGAAAGTACCATACTAAGCAATACAAACCACCCTTCACAGCTACTGACCTATGACAAAGGCATGGACAACAAGTTCTCACTTCTATGAGTCACGGAAGGCAACAACCCACATACCCAACATTTTGTTGTATTATAGGCAGTGTGCGTCTGATGCAGTGTTTGAATAAATAGACACAGAGGATTCAGGAAAAAGGGAGTCAGGCTCAAGGGGACCAAAGGACAGAGGCTCAAACACAGAAGAGCTGGCAGATTGGGGCTCAATGGGGTGGGGCTCAATCTCTGCTGGACTACCAAGCTGGGGCTCCTGGATGGCCTGAATTTCAGGTGGTACCACCTCATTCAGCACCGCATGGCTCTCGTCCTCTGTTGGTGCTCACATCAGGCGGGCATCTGAAAAGGGAATGAAATGTTGCACCTGCTCTGTCTCACAGTCGCCAATCCCATCCAGGCCCCATTGGTCGTAAGGTAACGGCAGAAGTACCCTCTTGCAAAGGGTACTTTGAATCCATTTCTTCCAGTCGCAGACCTTCACTGCTATTCTGGTGGCCAGAAGAAAATGAAAAGGCCCCTTCCAGCGGGGCTCCAAGCTGCTCTTCCTCTGAAAATTGCAAACCAGGACCCAATCTCCGGGTCGTACTTGAGGCCCGGCCCCTCTAGATTTTGCGATAGGGTCTCAGAAATCTGTTGGTGAACCGAACGCAAAAATTTAGTCAATTCATAGAGGTAGTCCACAAGCAAAGAGTATTCTACATCTGAAAACAGACGGGGTCGCGGGACGCCCCCAAAAATGCGCCGGACGCCCAAACACGACCTTGTACGGTGACAGTCACGTTCTAGAGTGGTCAATAGCTTCTGTGGACAACTGCACTAGGGGTAAAGCATCTGGCTACTGCAAACCTGTGCTCTCTTTGATCTTTGCTATTTTCAGTTTGAGAGTACCATTGTACTTCTAAACCAAACCTGCTGGTTTGCGGCATGAAACATTTGCTTAATGTGCAACCCATCGCACACCAGCTGGATTACTTTTGAGGTAAAATTAGTTCCATTGTCACTCCAAATCAAATGGGGCAAACCGAAGCCGGGAAGAAATCTTTCAAGAGCACCTTTGCCGTCGCCATGGCTGTATTCTCTTTAGTGGGGTAAGCCTCAATTTATTTACTGAATGCACAGACAAACACTAATGCATACTTCAGGTTGTTAACTCGTTCCATTTCGATGAAATCCATCTGGAGAACCTCGAAAGGGAAGGAAGGTGGTGAAAAGCTGCCAGAAGGGGTAGGGGTACCTTTTCCAGGGTTGTGCATCATGCACACCATATAGTACCTAACCAAGTGGGCAGCTACATTATGGATGTTATTGTTCTGCAATACAGGGTAGGGTCTAGCAATTTACATATTCCCTTCACACTAATGTGTGCTGGCCCGTGCGCCAAGGTGAGTGTCCGGAGTACATATGCATCAGGTAACATCCATCTCTGCTTCTCTGATTTGTCAGTCCAACACTCATCATCATCTAGATGCCCTATTATCTCCTGCCATATTGCTAACTCCTCCATTGTTGCCTCACTATGAATTTCTTTAACATTTTCTAATTTATCCTCAAACAGCGCAATGTCATGTACTCCTCTAGCAGGACCTGCCACAAACATTCTTGTCAGTTTAGATTGGGCTGTTTCCTTAGCTATCTGATCCACAAATGCATTTCATTTTCCCGCACCGTCAGTAACTGTCTTATGGGCACTGCACTTCACTATTGCTAGCTTTTTGGGAAAAGACAAAGCTGACAAAAGCCTACGAATCAGTGGGCCATTTTGGATTTTTAACCCATGTGAAGTCTCTGGCCAGAGCCGCCCAAAATTATCAGCGACCCCGAATGCATACTGACTGTCTGAGTAAATATTGACAGCCAGTCCTTCACTCAACTCACAGGCACAAAGGAGGGCAATCAACTCTACAGCTTGGGCCTAATTGTAAGGAGCTCGTAATGTCTCGACTACTGTGTGTAAGGTGGTGATGGCATACGCAGCAGTTATTATGCCACCTGGTAATTTTAAACAAGAGCCATCAACATATAGTTCCCGTTCGGGCTCGGACAGGGGAACATCAGTCAAGTCTACCTGTCCCTTCCTTCTCCTCATCAGTACGGAAAATACAATCATGCATGTCCGCGTCCTCACTCTCAAAAGGGATGGATAGTAACATGGCTGGGTTCAGAGTGGCACATCTTTTGATGGTGATGTGTGGTTCAAACAGGGTCAACTCGTAGCCAGTCAGACGTGCATTGGTATGGTGCTGTGTCTTTGTTCTGTTCAAAAGTGTGTCCACAGCATGCAGTACCATGACTGTGAGATCAGTATCACGGACGAGTCCTGATGATTATCGTATTGAGACGGCCACCACCATTCTTAGACAGCTCGGGAGGGCTCTGGTGACGTTATCCAGAAGCGCAGCAAATTAGGCACACAGCCTTTGCTTACCTCCAAAGGCTTTTGTTAGAGCCCGCAGCCAGCCGTTCCCTGTACATACAACACAAACAGCTTCTGGTAGTCTGGTGTGCCAAGCACAGGTGCAGAACAAAGCACAATTTTTAGTTGCTCAAAAGCTTGTTGGCATTTATGCATCCAAGGCAAGGGTTCATGGACATCCTTAGTGGTTAGTTGCAGTAGGGGTTTCGTTAGTAGGGAATAGTTAGGGATCAAGTGGCAGCAATTCGAGGTAATATCTATAAAAGCTTGCACATCCCGCTGCTTCTTAGGGATGGGCATTCTAACAATAGCATTAAAACGCTCAGGTGTTAGCCTCCTTCCCGCCTTCGAGAGTAGGTGCCTAGATAGGTGACTTCCTGTGAACAATACTGACATTTTGAAAGGGACACTTTATGTCCGCAGTGGGCCAAATGCAACAGCAATTTAACCATTGCATCTTTGCAACCATCTTCAGTATCTGAAGAGATCAAAAGATTGCCCACAAATTGCAACAATACATTACCTGTGGGAAGGACAAAGGAGTTCAACGGACTTTTCAGAGCCTGACTACAGATGCTAGTGCTTTCGGTATAGCCCTGAGGAGCCCGACAAAATCTAAAACTTCTGCCGGTGAGGGCGAATCCAAACAGTTACCTACTGTCTGGATGTATTGGAATGCTAAAGAAAGCATTCTTCAAATCAGTGACAGAAAAGTATTTGTCAGAGTAAGGAATCATAGTTAGAAGAGCAGTGATGTCGAGGGCCACTGGGAACTGAGGGACCACAATCTTATTCACCTCCCGAAGGTCATTCACAAACCGATTGACATTTGGGTGATCATCTGAGGAACCTGATGCTGCCCTCTTGAGTATAGGAAAAGTAGGGTTATTACACACATTTGCAGTCGTCTCCTCAACAACCAGAAACTTATTCAGATCCTGTATAATCTGCAATAGCGCTCGCTTCCCTGCGTGCAGTATTTTGTACTGTGGGATACAGGGTAAAACAGCTTCATCCTTAACCATGATCGAAACCGGTGCTATTTGCAGTAGCCCCACATCTGTATCACCTGTAGCCCATAATGACGGCTGCACATCATTACACTCAGCGGAAAGGGGCTCATCCTTTGACAAACATTGCCTGGAATTCACTACAGTGAGTCCTATGGTCCTATATACACCATTCGGGGAGCACGTAATAGTCGCATGCCACTTCTTCAACAATTCCAAACCCATAACATTTCCCCACAGGTAGATGTCAGTAGAAAAGGTGAATCTACAGTAAAAGGACCAATAGTCAGGGCGAGTGGTTCGGAGATGGGACTCACAACCGGTATACCTGAAAAGCCTACTGCAACATTATTTTGGCCAGACAGGGCTTCCCCGGGGACCAGTGAAGGAGCAACAGAGCTATTCATTACCCCTGTCCACCAATACATTTTTCACCGAGCCCTGCAGATCAGCAGTAACATAAGGTCCATGCTGATCCGGTAGGGATCTGAACTGTTCCCTCACCCTGCCCCTGGCTGTCCTAGCTATGAGTAAGTCCTGTCACTCCATCCAAATCGTAGTCATCATAGTAGTACTGTTGCCCCCGCGGATCATCAAAGTAAATCTGGTCAGATGGACCTGGCTGTCCCTCGCTTTCCTGACCTCCGCATTATCGCTTGCCTCACAACCCTGTCCTCTAGTACAACCTCGTCCTCTAGGGACCCCAACCCTTTGCAACGACGTTGGACACTCACTGCACCAGTGCCCCTCCTCCTTACAGTATGCACACTGGTGTGGTCCCAAAGGTGTGGTGTTCCTGCTAGTGCAAGGCAGCTGCTGGGCCGGACCAATGCCTCGCTCCCTACCATTCCCCCGGGACACTTGCTGCATCAACACCTTTGTTTTCAGCTCCTATTTTTCTTCTCTACCTTCTCCTTGTTTTTGTTCTCTCTATGTTTGTAATACGGTGCCATACTTAATATTCCCAATAGGGAGGACATAGTCCAAGTGCATTTATGCAGTTTCAGTGTGGTTTGACAGCAGCATATTTTTGTTTTGTTTATTTTATTTTTTGCCGAATTGTGCAATTTGTGCTCGGCACACTCTGACATTACGTCTATGCAATATACTGATATGATATATTTGTTTCATTGTTGGAGAGAGTGTGTGCTTAACTGTATCCATTTATGCCCAAACAGCGGACTATTCTCTGCACACATTCATACCTTATACCATTGCAATATGTCTGCCACACAGGGACTGTATGACCTAGGTTTATAATCATGATTTTTTGCCTTTATATGTTTCCTCATTTGTTGCCACATTCACGTGAGCAAGCTTTTGAGAAAAGCGAAACGTGTTGTGAATAAACACGGCTGTGGACATTCACGGGTACTGAGTATTCCATTCCTGAGAGTGCACAGATTTTGGCCATTTAAGGGAGATTTAACAGTTGTGTGCTCTGCCGGCTTGCACGCCACTCTCCATGGGTCCACATTAGTATAGAAGGAGTGCGTCTTTGTTGTGTATATATATATAAGTATGAAAAAACTGTGTTTGTTTCAGTGGGGGCGGCAACTTTACACTACCAGTCCCATAATGCTTTGTTTGGCTATGAGATGCCATATGATGGAAATAAAAGAGGGGATTTACTGGCAGTGCCTCGTTTAATGATGATACTTGTAAAGCGCACTGTTACCCCATCTCGGGGTGTCCTGGCGCTGAAGACCGCTGGGGAACCCGTCCTGGCTTTCCCTTCTGGGTATCTCCAAGGTGAAACCAGGCATCCCCGGTGTCTGTGGGGGGCCGTTGTAGAGATGAGGCAAGCTTAATGCCCAGAGCTGCCGAGTGTGATCCCTTGTTAGAGTAGGCACCGAGGCGAGAATTATCGAGTCTGTTGACCCAGGTCCACGACCCTGCCGCGTTGGGAATTGAACCCTGGTCCCGGGCCCTTCTTTGCTTCCGGGTCTGCCGCCTCTAACCAGTGAGCCACACCACTCCAGACTCGTTTGTCTTCATTGGAACACAGTCTGCTCATGAGGAAGGGCGTCCAAGCCCAAAACGCGTCGAGCGGCAGGAGAAGTAAAGGGCTGTGTGTTTTGCGAAACTTCCTTTATTGATGTGCGGATACCTCTTTGCGAGTGCGAGTCCACCTAGGGGCAACTCTTTCTTTCTAAATATATATATATATATATATATATATATATATATATATATATATATATATATGTATATATATATATATATATCCAACAGACAAATGCGCCATAACACTGGTTCGGTGAATAACTGGCCTTTATTGAGATTAGCGCAGGTACAGCTGAAGTGGAGCACCTGACGCGTTTCAGCGAATAGCTTTCCTCAGAGGTACACCACGTGAGCAATGTCCCAGAAATCGTTGGTAGATACCTGCCGGACTGCCACCATACTTCAAGTCCCATAATGCATCTGGAGTTGGCGTGGAATACTATTGTGCAGTCCAAAGTGTTGTTAGTTGCCACCCCAAGCTCCGGCTAGATGTTAAGGTGAGTATGGTTGCTGGCAATTACTGGTGCTCACCCAAACATAGCTGTAGCGAAATGACAAATGACGCCAGGTCCAGAACCTGCTCCACGGAGGAATTATCCCTTTCGTGTCGCTCCCTTTCTCATCATCCCCGCAAAAATCGCCGGTACTTCCTCAGGCTTGCGGTGGGACGAGCGGGTCATGCCCCCCAATTTAAATTTCAAACAAAGTTCGCTGCCGTCGGGGGCCCCCGACCCATGCAGGGCGTTTATGGCTTACAGCGGGAGACAGCGCTTCCCGCACTTAACATCCAACAGACAAATGCGCCATAACACTGGTTCGGTGAATAACTGGCCTTTATTGAGATTAGCGCAGGTACAGCTGAAGTGGAGCACCTGACGCGTTTCAGCGAATAGCTTTCCTCAGAGGTACACCACGTGAGCAATGTCCCAGAAATCGTTGGTAGATACCTGCCGGACTGCCACCATACTTCAAGTCCCATAATGCATCTGGAGTTGGCGTGGAATACTATTGTGCAGTCCAAAGTGTTGTTAGTTGCCACCCCAAGCTCCGGCTAGATGTTAAGGTGAGTATGGTTGCTGGCAATTACTGGTGCTCACCCAAACATAGCTGTAGCGAAATGACAAATGACGCCAGGTCCAGAACCTGCTCCACGGAGGAATTATCCCTTTCGTGTCGCTCCCTTTCTCATCATCCCCGCAAAAATCGCCGGTACTTCCTCAGGCTTGCGGTGGGACGAGCGGGTCATGCCCCCCAATTTAAATTTCAAACAAAGTTCGCTGCCGTCGGGGGCCCCCGACCCATGCAGGGCGTTTATGGCTTACAGCGGGAGACAGCGCTTCCCGCACTTAACATCCAACAGACAAATGCGCCATAACACTGGTTCGGTGAATAACTGGCCTTTATTGAGATTAGCGCAGGTACAGCTGAAGTGGAGCACCTGACGCGTTTCAGCGAATAGCTTTCCTCAGAGGTACACCACGTGAGCAATGTCCCAGAAATCGTTGGTAGATACCTGCCGGACTGCCACCATACTTCAAGTCCCATAATGCATCTGGAGTTGGCGTGGAATACTATTGTGCAGTCCAAAGTGTTGTTAGTTGCCACCCCAAGCTCCGGCTAGATGTTAAGGTGAGTATGGTTGCTGGCAATTACTGGTGCTCACCCAAACATAGCTGTAGCGAAATGACAAATGACGCCAGGTCCAGAACCTGCTCCACGGAGGAATTATCCCTTTCGTGTCGCTCCCTTTCTCATCATCCCCGCAAAAATCGCCGGTACTTCCTCAGGCTTGCGGTGGGACGAGCGGGTCATGCCCCCCAATTTAAATTTCAAACAAAGTTCGCTGCCGTCGGGGGCCCCCGACCCATGCAGGGCGTTTATGGCTTACAGCGGGAGACAGCGCTTCCCGCACTTAACATCCAACAGACAAATGCGCCATAACACTGGTTCGGTGAATAACTGGCCTTTATTGAGATTAGCGCAGGTACAGCTGAAGTGGAGCACCTGACGCGTTTCAGCGAATAGCTTTCCTCAGAGGTACACCACGTGAGCAATGTCCCAGAAATCGTTGGTAGATACCTGCCGGACTGCCACCATACTTCAAGTCCCATAATGCATCTGGAGTTGGCGTGGAATACTATTGTGCAGTCCAAAGTGTTGTTAGTTGCCACCCCAAGCTCCGGCTAGATGTTAAGGTGAGTATGGTTGCTGGCAATTACTGGTGCTCACCCAAACATAGCTGTAGCAAAATGACAAATGACGCCAGGTCCAGAACCTGCTCCACGGAGGAATTATCCCTTTCGTGTCGCTCCCTTTCTCATCATCCCCGCAAAAATCGCCGGTACTTCCTCAGGCTTGCGGTGGGACGAGCGGGTCATGCCCCCCAATTTAAATTTCAAACAAAGTTCGCTGCCGTCGGGGGCCCCCGACCCATGCAGGGCGTTTATGGCTTACAGCAGGAGACAGCGCTTCCCGCACTTAACATCCAACAGACAAATGCGCCATAACACTGGTTCGGTGAATAACTGGCCTTTATTGAGATTAGCGCAGGTACAGCTGAAGTGGAGCACCTGACGCGTTTCAGCGAATAGCTTTCCTCAGAGGTACACCACGTGAGCAATGTCCCAGAAATCGTTGGTAGATACCTGCCGGACTGCCACCATACTTCAAGTCCCATAATGCATCTGGAGTTGGCGTGGAATACTATTGTGCAGTCCAAAGTGTTGTTAGTTGCCACCCCAAGCTCCGGCTAGATGTTAAGGTGAGTATGGTTGCTGGCAATTACTGGTGCTCACCCAAACATAGCTGTAGCGAAATGACAAATGACGCCAGGTCCAGAACCTGCTCCACGGAGGAATTATCCCTTTCGTGTCGCTCCCTTTCTCATCATATATATATATGCCACAAAACGTTCCTGAATGAAAAGAACGGGAGATACCCAACGGGGAATCCGGGAAAGGGATTTATTTTGCATAAAAGAGCGTCGGCATGACGCGTTTCGGACTGTGCCTTTTTCAAATGCCTGCTCCAACACTGCTCACACAGAGTTCCCTTAAAGTAGTGTCATTCACTCTCCCATGTGGTCGAAATCCAGGTGGGCGGAGTTAGAGTCACAAACGGACCCGCAGCTGCATCGGCAGAACTACGCATCCCAGCATGCACCTCTCACGACATGCCAGGTAAGCCACTCTGCTCCGCTCTTATATGTCTCTCCATGAGTACTGGAATGTCTAAAGAGCGCTGTTGGGATCTGTGATGAACGGAGTTGTGGAAAATATGTTCCTGTCCCGGGTCCCCAAAGCACCTTCTACCACGCTGATCACGATCATATGGGCCTGGAGACATGGAAGTAGTAGTCCACCCTCCTCCGTGCAGTCACGGACAGCAGCTTGCAGCGGCTCATCTGTTGATCGTGGGCGGGGTGGGACCGAGTCAAACCATTACCATGGTTGTAAGGAAATTGCCAAAGCTGCCCAGCTGACTCTTGTCCACTTTCAGAAGGCGGGTCTCTCCGCGCGCCCAGGGCTTAGCGCGCATAACATGCCACATATATATATATATATATATATACACACATATATATATTCACTGAAAAAACCATGGGTTATAGACCATATATAGTTAGGAATTTGCATTTACAAAACCTTGAAAATTCACTGAAAAAACCATAGGTTAGAGACCATATATAGTTAGCTGGACATTTTATTGATATAAAACCAATGAAATTCCATATATAGTTAGTTGCACTAACTATATATCGCGCACCCGCAATCCACTGCTGATGATGTCACATATTACATCATTCATGACATGGTCAGTGACATCACTGATGACATCAGTGATGACAACTCAAATGACATCACTGATGACATTATCCAATGACTGTATGTTTCTGTAAAGTTAAAATATGTCTTACATATTGAAGAATGAGTGGATGTATAAGTGTCTGGATGAAGAATTTAGTAGGTGCATGACTGACTGTATGAGAGAGTGATTAAATGTGTCTCACTGAGTGCATGGGTTAGTGACTAAACTGTCTTAATTTGTGCATCATTATGTCTGTTGTTCTGTAAACTGCTGAATGTGTTAATCAGTAGCTATATGAGTAACTATATGGGATATTCATTGGTTGCCCAAGTATTTGTATGGGAGACTGAGTATGTGTATGAGTGGATGGGAGGTGTATGACTCTGTGCATAGATGTGTGAGCAGTTGATTCACTAGATGTATGGGTTCAAAAGTGCATGTGGAAACAGCTGCATGGGCGGTTGACTGTGTGCATGAGGGTATTGGTGAGTGAATGGATATCTCAGTGCAACATGTCAAAGTAAGTACATATGTAAAACACAGTGCATGTGAGAGTTGACATATATAACCGTGCATAAGAGCCAGTGAATGTGTGAGTGGCTGTATGGATCATTGTGAACTTGTATTAGGGATCGTATAGGAAATTAAATATGTGTTAGAATATGTTTGAATTAGTAAGGTGTGTATAACTGTATAGTTGAGGAAATGGAGGTGTGATTGATTCTTTGCATGACTGAGTAGATGTATGAGTAACTCCATGGATGAGTGACAGTCTGTGAGTGTCTGTTTACACTGATTGTATCTAAGGTTATATTAGAGTCTGAAGAGGTTCATTGTATTATCACATGAATGATATTATCAGTGATGTTGTCAGTGATGTAATTTGAGTTGTCATCAGTGATGTCATCAGTGATGTCACTGACCATGTCATGAATGATGTAATATGTGACATTATCAGCAGTGGATTGCGGGTGCGCGATATATAGTTAGTGCAACTAACTATATATGGAATTTCATTGGTTTTATATCAATAAAATGTCCAGCTAACTATATATGGTCTCTAACCTATGGTTTTTTCAGTGAATTTTCAAGGTTTTGTAAATGCAAATTCCTAACTATATATGGTCTATAACCTATGGTTTTTTCAGTGAATTTCATTGGTTTTTTAAAAGCTAATATCTATAGCTGTAAAATATATTCTTTATTACGTGACGTATCACGTAGCCACGTGAGACGCCTCATGACGCGTCGCATAACCGTGACGTATCGGCTCTGCAGCGCAAACAAAACCCGTAACGTAAGCGCGCCGGAGCACGCTTACAGATATATATATTTTTTTAACGTTAATTAGACAAAATCCACACGTGCACATATCTTGAGGCCTTGCAAAGCACATCAAACAAACAGTCCCTACAATTTTGCCAAGTTTGGTGGAAATCTATTCCTTTACATTTTATTTTACTGTTTCTCTTGGTTTTCCCCTTACGCAAACCGGACGCTCCAAAAACACAAGATGGCGGACTCCCGTTACGCTGCCGGTAAGCTGCCCGGTTTGCGTACCGGGAAGCGCCTCTACCGCGAAAAATCACAATTTTTTTTCTTTTGCCCCGCGGGGAACTTTAAAAGCCCCCTCATCAATCCTAGGGGGTCAGGAGGGGTCTACCTTACCCCTTTCCTTCATTTACACCTTTTTTTTTCCACCTCTTGTCTCTCGATCCTACCGAGAGACAAGATGGCGGCCGCTCCGGACTGTTTACAATGTTGACAGCTAATCAGCTTCTCCTCAGACTCCCGTTACGCTGCCGGTTAGCTGCCCGGTTAGCTGCCCGGTTTGCGTACCGGGACGCGCCACTACGGCAAAAAATCGCAATATTTTTTTTTTTTTTTTGCCCCGCGGGGCACTTTATTATCCCCTCATCAATACTAGGGGGTCAGGAGGGGTCTACCTTGCCCCCTTTCCTTTATTTCCCCCTTCGTTTTTCACCACCTCTTGTCTCTCGATCCTACCGAGAGACAAGATGGCGGCCGCTCCGGACTGTTTAGAATGTTGACAGACACCGGAGAGCCAATCAGCTTCGCATCGCAAAGTTCCGTTACGTGAAAAGTACGCGAACCGGAGCGCTACCCGGGACGCTGTCACAGATATATCTGTTTTTTAAAACGTTAATTTCTCAAAATCCACTGGAGCACATATATTGAGACCTAGCAAAGGCACATCGGGCTAACAGTCCTTACAATTTTGCCAAGTTTCGTGCAAATCCATTCAGCCGTTCGAGCTAAAAGTGAGACCAAACGCCCTATGGAAAAATGAATGGGAAAAACGCGTTTTGGGACCCCCCTTTTTTCTAGGCCCCCCCTTGACGAAACACCCTCAAATTTTCAGGGGCTGCTCAGAAACAAAATGTGCCATTTTCCTGAAAATTTCAGCCGATTCCGTCAACAAACGCCAAAGTTATCAGACATAGAATTTTCAAAGTCCCATAGAGAAAAAATCCTAACTATATATACCTATATATATATATATATATATATATATATATATTTATATATATATATATATATATATATATATATATAGGTATATATATTACCTACTGGCGGTCGCCAGTAGGTAGTTATAGTTAAGGCCTACTTTGCATAGGAAATCCACAACATTCTATTTGGAATAACTTTGGCGCCGGTTGACAAATCTTCGCAAATTTCTCCAAGAAAATGGCCTGCTCGGTTCCACTCCTTCCCTGAAAGTTTGGGGTAATTCGTCAAGTGGGGGCAGAGAAAAAAGGAGGTCCCAAAACGTGTTTTCCCATGCAATTTTCTGTAGGGACCTTTAGCCAGGGCTACAGCCCGAACGGCTGAATGGAATTACACCAAATTTGGCAGTGAGGTAGAGTTCGGTTCGCAGATTGTGCTTTTTGTTAAATGGTGTATATCCGTTCAGTAGTTTCTGAGAAAATTACAAGTAAAATCATAGCGATATCTAGAGACAGAATTCTACACGCGGACGGAGATACGTTCAATTACGAGCGCGAGCTGCATGCTGATTGGCTGTCAACTGTCTGTCAACACTCGAAACCAGGAAGTGTTGGAGGCCATCTTGCGCCTCGGTAGAACCGAGTCAGAAGAAAACAGTAAAACAAAGTTTAGAGATAAGGAAAGGGGGCAGGGTAGAAGCATTCTGACCCTATAGGCTTGCTCAGGGGGTCGTATATGGATTTATAAGGTAAATTCTGATTTTTTTAAAAATAAAAAATCGCGGCATACGCGTATGGTACGCGTACGCGGTAGAAAAGGGAATAAAAACTAGAAGTCCGTTTTATTTATTAGGTCTCAGGGGGCAAATTCTGGGGGCAATTTTTAGAGCTATATTCCTATGACAGTATGTAAAACTTTCCAGTTTCTTTTCCTGCATCACTTGTACTCTCTATGCATGCACAGCCTTGTTTGCAAGTGCACTTTTTTTTTTCTTCAAGTTTGCCAAGCAAACCTCACTCACGATTTTAGGTATTAAATTAGCCGCTTTCTTTTCTCGGGTCGTGTGTGTCATCCGGTGCTATACTTTTGTAATATATTAACCCCTTTACTGCTAAGGCACCATTATTCTTTACATTCATTTTCCATTGAAATGAATGGAAAGTTCATGACGAGTTACCCTTGTCATTAGCATCCAAGAGGTTAATAAACATATTGTATGTATACTTATTTGAAATGTAGTGTTGAGGTGCCAAACATTGATTACATACTCCGTTCAACCGCCATTTTAGT
Source organism: Lissotriton vulgaris (assembly GCF_964263255.1). NCBI lineage: Eukaryota > Metazoa > Chordata > Amphibia > Caudata > Salamandridae > Lissotriton > Lissotriton vulgaris. The sequence goes on along the minus strand of NC_141685.1, from coordinate 2,037,742,725 downwards.
AGTTTTCCTCCATTATTTTTATTATACCTGTTACTTTCATTTTAACCTGCGCATATTTTCTCTCTGATCGATGAGATTTCCTGCCACAGACACCACGGTGTTTGTCCTTGGCCTCCGATCTTATCAGACTTGGTCACACATATACCTAGAAACTAATTTGAAGGACGTAAGCCACAGCCATTAGAACGCGTGTTCGTCAAGAAAAATATATTATTAAGATTATTTGTTTATTATGCGTGGTAAATGGATACTAGGTGTAAAAGCATGTGTGGTAAAGCAATATGCGTGCTAATGGTTTTGTGTTGATGATCACGCATGCTTATGAACCGGGTCTGAGTGTGGTGGAGTCTAGGGCAGCAGTCTGAGGGCCACGCAGCTCCACTCATACAATATAGAAGTAATATAGGGTTTTTAAAAGTTTTAAAAAAATATTTCATAATGATCCTAGATTAAGTCTTTTGTTAGTATGTTCATTAAATACATTAATATATGTTTCTAAACAATTAAAAACATTTGCGTGTTTCGCGTACGGGGCGCCGTACATTACGTCACACGGAAGCTTTGATACGACACGTAATGTCAAAGTGTATTCGTAGCGCATGCTGAGAATGATTAGCAGTATAAACTATGGTGCGATAACTCTTTTACTGTCAAATCAGAGCACAGGGCGCGCTATGAGAATGGTTAGAAGTGGTCACTCATTGGAGATCCAATTCAGGTGTGTGGCTTATCCACAGTATCATAACGTTATTTTGTAACATGTTTAAGTTTGAGGTTTGCATGAAAAACTATGCTATAGGCAGATATGGATGTTTAGGCATCGCTTATGTCGAAAGCTTGGTTATTACCATTTACATATAGGTGCCTGAGGGAGGGAAAAGAAGTCTATCTGAATGGCGAGGATTGCACAATAGCAGCAGATCACTCCTTAATTTGTAGACACATACAATTCGACTCTTGTAAACAAGATGCGCCTAATTTGGACTGAGTTTGGAAAGGTAGTCCGACACCTGCTATCATAACAACGTTCAGGTTACTGGAAACTGGAGTTATTTACTTTGAAATAATGGAAATTGTTGTGCAATGTTAGTAGGCATCGCTTACATGATTTCGGTAACTGAGTGTGTGGTTTGATTAAAAAAAAGTTGTGTTAACTCCTCTGCATGGGAAGCCGGATGTTTCCATCTGGCTATCGATTTCGACCTTGAAAGCAGAGTCAACCAAATGAGTCGTATAAGAGCGGTATTGTCTCAAAAAGAGGTCGCTGTTATGTCTGCAACAGAAACATTTGTCCTTCATGTAGCAAACACCCTCACAGAAGTGCATGAGTTATTAAATACAGATGTGCTCTTGAATTTTGGGGAGTTAATTTAGAGTATCTTTAATGTGTCCTTGACTACGGGGTTACCTTACTTTTTTTAAGTTAGAAGCAGTTGCCTTGTGATTTCTGTAGAAAGTATATTTGGTGTCTTGTCGATGTTTTTTCATTTGATTTTTCCCAGCATCTTTGGTGGATTCTGCTTAATGCTCACATTAGTTGCTGGTGTGCTTGTATTAATTTGTTTACTTAAATATGGATGCACATCTTGCAGCAGACGAGAATATGTCCCTGTTGTTGCTGGTCGGCAACCGAATGCTTAGTTATTACGGAGCGCTGCCTCTGGCTACATTGAGTGCAGCTTATGGATTATCGTTTAGATTTTCCCTTTTTCACATGCGTTCAACCTGTATTCTATTGCCTGAGCTGCGATTTTGACTAGGCCCTGGATTTGTGTCTCTGCAGTACGGTGTCTCCCAATGCGGATTATGATCAGCTGATGAGCCCCTTAGTTGCTCATGAATTGCTCTGTTCTATAGGCGGGATTATAGCCTTAGCAGCGATACATGAAAGAATGGGACGTTGGAATGTTTTTGCAGCGGCGCATGACTTCTTTGCATGCAGTTACATTGAAGATGACCTGAGTTTTCCTCTGATGGTGATAGAGGCTCCGGTTGTTGAGGAACATATATGTTTATTCCCACTATTGAATTGGATGACTGAAATGTTTTCAGATGAGAAAAATGACTTCCTCTTGGAGGCTGTTGCTACATACTGTGCTTACAGGCTGTTGGATTAAGACTCTTTGATTTTTCTACGTATTCTTTATTATTTAGCTACTGCTTTCTATCAAAGAGCGAATAACTTTTTTTGGGAAATGTGAACTTGACTCTGCTTTTTAGGCTTGGACTCTGCATTTCTAATTCCCCCACGTTTATATCACGTGCTTCGTTCAAGGAAGGGTGCAGTGGGGCTGAGCCTTGCACTCACACCCTGTTAAGTTAGCATGGGTTTATTAGAAGCTTACACGCTATTTTTGCTTTCCTGCTCTGCTTTGCACACAACACGTACTTGTGATATTGTTTAGAGAACGCTGAGTATTTTGGTTTATATGAGAATAATTTGGTATGCTAGATTTGTAAACTGCCTCGCTAGCTTTGTGTGTATAGTGAGAGCATGGAACATCAAGGTTACATGTGTATTTTATTAAGAATGACCCTCGCACGTTCGAGCCATGACACATATGCAGCTGTGGCCACCTCTGATACTTGCACGTTTCATAATGCATTGTGGAGGCAAAGTTACACACAGTTGGAGAACATTCGTATCTTGTCAGTTTGTGGAGCACTGAATGTGATGCACTACTGCCGACTACCAGAGGTATGGGTCTGCCCATGTAATCCTATGAGAATTTCTGTAATTATAAACTAATCTGTTAGGTAGGGAGGGTGAAATGTAGGTATATTTAAAATTTGTTTACCTTTAACATTATAGAATGCTTTTTCCATTTGTATTTGATAGAATAGAAACAATGCTGACAACCTTGTTCCAGATAATATGCTTGGTTGTATTATCTAAGGTACTGTGCATGAGATTATGGCGTTAGAAATAAACATTTCAAATTTGCATGTGTCTTTATTTACATCTTGTTTTGGACTGGTGTAAGACTATAATGAAAGAGTGCTCTTGTTATCCAGTTTACTTCATGTAATTTAAGTTGCATGTTCAGGGTTGACTAGTTATTGGTGTTTTTGCTCTAGGGCGAAGAACCAATGAGTGACTGATTGCTAGTCTGGTAGGGGGTTTGTGTAGTAAGGTGGGTTTTGGTACACCGTAATTCACTGAGGTCCTAAGTCTTTATGCATAGTTCTGTGTATGAGCAGAATCCCTGGAGCAGTAGTTACAACAAAAAGGCTTGATAAAGGGCTTGCACTTTGAATATGAATATAAAATAGAAGAATAGTTGATAATCACAGCTAAGAAATGCAGTAATTAGCTGTGTGTATGTGTGGATGATGTGTAGATTGAGTGGAAGTGAAAAACGTGAAAAATAAGAAAGGCTGGAGCGACGCAAACTACCCACTGCATTGTCAGTGAAGTGGATCTTTGAATTTCCAGGTCATTACACAGATAGGGTGTTGGATTCTGCAGTGGGAGCAAGAGAAACTAGTACTACATCTAAGGAAGAAAGCTAGTGCATAAAGTACACACAGTTCAGTAGATTTACAAGCTCGTGGGAAAAATGATGCAAAAGTGGCGCAATGGGCTTGAAAACCTGCCCCAGTGTATGGTAGAAAAGACGCAAGAAAGGACGGAAGTGTGCAAATTAACCACTGCTATTCATGGGTAGTAGTTACCAAGAAGGCTGAATAAATGGCCTGCACTTTGAATTTGAATGAAAGAAGAATAATTGATAAGCTGAGCGAAGAATGGTAGCAAGTAGGTGTTTGTATTTGTGTTTGTTGTGTTGATTGAGTGGAAGATGACTAAGGTGAAAAATTAGAGAGGTTGCAGAGATGCAAACTTTCCATTTCTTTGTAAAGGAAGTGGGTGTTTAGTTTTCCAGTGCATATATATTCACTGAAAAAACCATAGGTTTCAGCCATGTTATAGTTAGGAATTAGCAGGAATTAGTTAGAAATAAGAAGTGTGGCTCAATGGTTAGAGCGGCAGACCCTGATGCAGAGGTCTAGCCCGGGGCCAGGGTTCAATTCCCCGCCTCGGTGGGTCTTGGGCTCAAAAATTCCACGGACCTGATAATTCTCGCCTCGGTGCCTATTCCAATCATGGAGTCCCACTCTGCAACTCTGGGCAATAGCTTGCTTAATCTCCACAATGGCCCCAACAACGCTAAGGATGCCTGGCCTCCACCTTGGGGGTGCCCAGGAGTGGATGCCTCACAGGGAAAGCCAGGATGGGTTCCACAGCGGTATTCGTACAAGCGCCTTGAGACCCTTGCGGGTGAGTAGTGCGCTATACAAGTATCAATTTACTTAAAAAACCATAGGTTTGACATTCGTTATAGTTAGGAATTAGCATTTAAAAAACCTTGGAAATTCACTGAAAAAACCATAGGTTTCATACATGTTATAGTTAGCTGGACATTTCACTCATACAAAATCTTTGAAATTCTCACGTTATAGTTAGTTCAGCTTACTATAACTCGCGTGCCCACAATGCACTGCTGATGATGTCACATATAACATCACTCCTGACATGGTCAGTGACATCACTCATGACATCAATCATGACATTTCAAATGACATCACTGATGACATCACTGATGACATCATCCAGTGAATGTTTTTTTTCTAAAATTTAAATATGTTTTCTTTATGTGTATCACCCTTGAATACTGGGAGTCCCCGGGGGCCAACTAGCCCACCAGGAACCTCCAGTATGCAGAGAGGTATTCTGAGGCCATGCCCCTTATTACACCTCTCTGCAACGCAGCTTTGTGGCACTTAATGGAGGTAGCTGGTGAGCTAGTTGCACCCCAGTGACCCTCAGGATTCAAGGGGAGTTAATCCCCCAGGTTAAAATGCGCCACGGGCCTGTTTGCACAGTGGTGAAGGGAGGGGTCTGGCGCACACTGGAGGCACCTGGTGGGCTAGTTGGCCCCCACGGACCCTCAGGATTGAAGAGGAATTAATTCTCCAACTTGAAATGCGCCACAGGGCGTGTTTGCAGACATGTCACCTCAGGTCCCACCCCCTTCCTTCACCATTGTGCAAACGTGCCCTGTGGCAAGTTGTAAGTTGGGGAATTAATTCTCTTTCAATACTGAGGGTCAACTACTCAAAAGGTATCTCCAGTATGCGCCAGGGAGCTGGTTGCAGACAGGTGTTCAGTGGCCACGCCCCTTTTTACACCTCTCTGCAACGTAGCTTTGTGGAGCTAATTGGAGGTACCTAGTGGGCTAGTTTGACCCTAGAGACCCGTAGGATTCAAGGGGAATTAATTTCTCAACTTAGAACCGCCACAGGGCGTGTTTACACAGTGGTGAAGGGAGGGGACGGGGCCTGAGGTGACGTGTGCAAACACGCCCTGTGGCGCTTTTTAAGTTGTGGAAACAATTCACCTTCAATCCTGAGGGAACCTGAGGGTCAACTAGCCAACCAGGTGCTTCCAGTAAGCGCCACTGCGCTGCATTGCAGAGAGGTGGTGCAGGCCGTGCCCTTTTTTACACATCTCTGCAATAGCGCTTACTGGAGGTACCTAGTGGGCTAAACTGACACTAGAGACCCTCAGGATTGAAGAGACTTAATCTCCCAACTTGAAACGGCCACAGGGCGTGTTTACACAGTGGGGAACGGAGGGGACGGGGCCTGAGGTGACGTGTGCAAAACACGCCCTGTGGCGCTTTTTAAGTTGTGGAAACAATTCACCTTCAATCCTGAGGGAACCTGAGGGTCAACGAGCCAACCAGGTGCTTCCAGTAAGCGCCACTGCGCTGCATTGCAGAGAGGTGGTGCAGGCCGTGCCCCTTTTTACACCTCTCTGCAATGGCGCTTACTGGAGGTACCTAGTGGGCTAAACTGACACTAGAGACCCTCAGGATTGAAGGGGACTTAATCTCCCAACTTAAAACGGCCACAGGGTGTGTTTACACAGTGGGGAAGGGAGGGGGCGGGGCTTGCGGTGACATGTGCAAACACGCCCTATGACACATTTTAAGTTGGGGAAATAATTTGCCTTCAATCCTGATTGCCCCTGGGGGCTAACTAGCCCACCAGGTGCTTCCAGTAAGCGACACTGTGCTGCGTTTCAGAGAGTGGTGCAGGCCGTGTCACTTTTAACACCTCTCTGTAAAGCAGCTCTGTGGCACTTATAGGAGGTACCTAGTGGGCTAGGTGGACCCTAGGGAGCCTCAGGATTCAAATAGACTTAATCTCACAAATTAATACAGCCACAAGGCATGTTTACACAGTGGTGAAGGGAGGGGACGGGGCCTGAGGTGACGTGTGCAAACACGCCCTCTGGTGCTTTTTAATTTGGGGAACTAATTCCCCTTCAATCCTGAGGGCTCCTGTGGGCCAACTAGCCCACCAGGTGCTTCCAGTAAGCACCTCTGTGCTGCGTTGCAGAGAGGTGGTCTAGGCCGTGCCCCTTTTTACACCTCTCTGCCACGCAGCTCTGTGGCGCTTACATGAGGTACTTAGTGGGCTTGTTGGACCCTAGGGACCCTCAGCATCCAAGGGGAATTAATCTCCAAACTTAAAACGGCCACAGGGTGCGTTTACATAGTGGTGAAGGGAGGGGACGGAGTCTGAGGGGACGTGTGCAAACATGCTCTGTGGCGCGATTTAAGTTGGGGAAATAATTCCCCTTCAATCTTGAGGGACCCTGGGGGCCTACTAGCCCACCAGGTGCTTCCAGTAATCACCACTGTGCTGCAATGAAGAGAGGTGGTCTAGGACATGCCCCCTTTTATACCTCACTGCAACACAGCTCTGTGGTGCTTACTGGAGGTACCTAGTGGGCTAGTTGGACCCTAGGGACCCTCAGCATTCAAGGGGACTTAATCTCCCAATTTAAAACGGCCACAGGGCGCGTTTACACAGTGATGAAGGGATGAGATAGGGCCTGAGGTGACATGTGCAAACACGCCCTGTGGCACGTTTTAAGTTGGGGAAATAATTCCACTTCAATCCAGAGGGACCCTGGGGGCCAACTAGCCCACCAGGTGCTTCTAGTAAGCGCCACTGCACTGTGTTGCAGAGAGGTGGTCTAGGCCGGGCCCCTTCTAACACTTCTCTGCATCGCAGCTCTGTGGCTCTTACTGGAGGTACCTAGTGGGCTAGTTGGATCCCAGGGACCTTCATGATTCAAGGGGACTTTATCCCCCAACTTAAAATGCCCACAGGGCGTGTTTGCACATATGTCAACTCAGGCTCCACCCCTCCCTTCACCAGTGTGCAAACGAAATCCCGTGATGCGTTTTAATAGGTAGTTTTAATCCCCATGCCCTATTATATACTAGGGGGTTACAGAGGAGGTCATGCTAATCACAGGGGTACCCCAACGCATAGTGTTCCCTAGTGTATGTAGGTATTTTCACTGTATTCTAAGTGTCTTTTAACATAGCACTGGCTCTAGGATTGGTTAGTCAGACTCAGTTACCACCAGTATCCATCTGAAAAAGTTGAGGGTACAGGATGATTTTGCAACAAGGCTTCTTTCTACTCTTCTGTTTGTTCTTTCTGCACGTTTTCCTTCTTCCTGCACTTTTCTTCATCTTTGAGGACTTCTGTTGCTTCTTTCTTGAAATGAGTGATGTCACTGACTATGTCATGAGTGATGTAATATGTGACGTCATCAGCAGTGCATTGCGGGCGCGCGAGTTATAGTTAGCTGAACTAACTATAAAGGGGGGATTTCAATGGTTTTGTACGAGTAAAATGTCCAGCTAACTATAACGCCCCTGAAACATATGTTTTTGTTTTTTGGTGAATTTCTAAGGTTTTTTAAATGCTAATTCCTAACGATAACGTGCCTGAAACCTATTATTTTTTCAGTGAATATATATATATATATATATATATATATATATATATATATATATCTATATATATATATATCTATATATCTATATATATATATATCTATATATCCGTTCCGCAAAAGTTATGATGAAAACAGGACACCCAGAGCTGCAGTTTCACAGGAGTTTATTCGGCAGATGACAAAAGTTCCACTGTCACTGACCATGTCATGAATGATGTAATATGTGACATCATCAGCAGTGGATTGCGGGTGCGCGATATATAGTTAGTGCAACTAACTATATATGCGAATTTGAATGGTTTTGTGTGAGTAAAATAAGGTTTTGTAAATGCTAATCCCTAACTATATGTGGTCTATAACCTATGGTTTTTTCAGTGAATTTTCAAGGTTTTGTAAATGCTAATTCCTAACTATATATGGTCTATAACCTATGTTTTTTTCAGTGAATTTCAATGTTTTTTTAATAGCAAATATCAAAAGCTGTAAAATGTATTCTTCTTTTAAAGGAAAAATATATTTTATATGTTTGTAATATAATTTTTTTATGTATATATTTTTTTTAATTATTTTTTTTGTTTCGCTACCAGTCCGCACACCGGGTTGCTTCCCGTTAGCTCAATTTGGTGCTGCGACCCGGTCCGCGAACCGGGAAACGTTCTGTTCGCGCAACTGCCGCGCAAGAAAATAACATCGTGACGCGTCGAGTAAACGCGAAGTATCGCATTGCCGTGTAATGCGTCTTATGACGCGCCGCGTTAGCGCACCCGGAAGTGCTTCGGAGCGTGAACCGAGGCGCAAAGCGCAGCGCCCCGGAAGCGTTCCGGGTGCGTAGCGGGACGCGTAACGTAAGCATAACAGGTCATGTGACTTGTTCATAAAACTTTTCATTGGTTCATTTTACTTTTGGTTTCCTAATGATGTAAGGCTAGGTCATGAGACCTGAAAATAACACTTTTCATTGGTTTATTACATTTTTTTTCACAAATGATGAAAACCCCACCTTTTTTCCTCACTCTAACTTTCATTTTTATGAGAGAAAGACCTACTTTCGAAATTTGGAAAAATGGCAAGTGTTGTAGCTGCAGCTGCTGGAGCCACTCCACCACCACCACCAAAAAAGGATGGACCACCTCCTCAGGTCCTCATAAATCAAGAGGAGGAGGAAGAAGAAGAAGAAGAGGAAGAGGAGCAAGTGAGGAGACCATTTTTGCAAGAAGAACCAAGGAGGTCCCATGTGAAAGTCAATTACATCTGACAATTCTTCACATATCCCCGGGGACAAAAAAAAGTAAATGTCCGATATGTCACATGTTTTTCTGTGACAAAGAACTATCCCGAGGAACAGATAAAAAATACAGCTATGGCAATTACACCATGCATCGCCATATGGACAGGTGGCACCCTATTAATTATAGTGCTGCACAGGTACGTGACCTACAGGAAAACCCCCCTCCTGTGGCCAGTACATCAGCTCAACAGGCAGTGACGGGACTAGAGGCGAGGGAGACGGTCCCAAATATACAGATGAACTTTGAAAATATGAAACATACCTGTATTTATTGCGGCAAATTGATTGCTTATGGAGAGAAAAGTATAACTCTCATAAACATAGCTTATGAAAATCATAAATGTTCTAAACGGCCCAGAAAGTAAAATATCTTTTTTTTTTGTTGCTCCTGTTGAGCCCTTCATAATGACTGATTTTCGTTTCCCCCCCCAAAAAATCAAAAAAATATAAAACCATTCTTAAAATACAAATAAAGTAAAAAAAGTTCATAAAAAGAATTTTTTTTTAAAACAACAAAAACAATAAAAAAAAAGTTCTTTTCAGAACTACCTCCCATTTATAAAAAAATTGCTAGAATGTTTAGCACTCTGGCAACCTCTTTTTCTTTTGATTCGCTTCCCGGTTCGCGCGCCGGTACGCGAACCGGAAGCGAAACAAAAAAAAAAATTAAAAAAAAAGAAGAATGAGTATAAGGGAAGGAAACAGAGAGAAAAGGAATGAGGGAAGTAGCAAAGGCAGGAAACTCAGGATTAAAGAAATGAAGCAGTGGAACTAATAAAAGTTAAATGTGATGTAACAGAAAGAGTACTAAACACTTACCTTATAATTGTCGTTAACTTAGGCACTTGTTATTTTTATAGTTTCAATCTGTGAAAGAAAGAACAAAAATTAAAAAATTGATAGAAGGTAGTAAAAGATGAGTGAGCATGAGACAAGATGAGTACATATTAAAAATCACAATTCAAAGTACAGAATTAATTATACATATTAAATGGTTTATTTTTGCTGTTCTCAGACTATATCAAATTTCACTAAAAACAGTGAGTTGAAGGTATTCATCATATAACAGCGGGGAAAAAAAAACCACAATCAAAATGATTGTGTTTAAAAAACCCATATAATATAACCAAGCAGAAATCAGAAGTCCTCAAAAGTAACTTACTTTCCATGACGTCAAAGGATGTCCTATGAACAGCTTATACTCTGTTGTGCTGTTATTATTTTCTGCCCGCCACTTTCTGAAAGATAAGCTCCATAGTTTTAACAAAAATGTGACATACAAAGCAATTTAAAACAGCACACTAAATTACAGCAACACCTAGAATCATTATAGTCCAGTTACCTACCATAAATTCTCACTTCTGAAAACATGTCAAAAGGCAACATTGCTTCATAGTCAAATGGTAATCATTGCCGAAAGACCAGACTTTTTTACATTTCAAATAAGCTGTTTAATATCCTGATGTTGTCAAAGGACCATCATATCATATATTAGCTGCAGTTACAAATGTTCTTCCTGAAATCGACGACTGTGTAGCCAGAACATTTTTAATTAGACTTGACAACTTATTTACATCCAGTTTATATAGTTGGAATTGTAAAATGACATTTCACCCATAAGTTTCTATAAATAATGTGGACAGCATTGCAGACTTACATTACCTCTACTCCTTGTTTTGATCTGCTGCTTGAATTAGCTTATTAAAACAAACAATTTTCGCTCTGTGCTACACTTATCCACAAAGCTATATAGTGTAGGAGCCATTAGAACCTCTTGAAATTCCTCAGAACAAATCCCGAGATTCCTTCCCTAAAATTTTGGTTGTAAGAACACCAGGTAAGAATTTTTAAGGTGAAAAGGCAATCTTTTTTTGAAAGTTAAAACAGAATCATTGCAGAATGACCAGCCGTTTCCAGACTTCAAATAAGTTGTGTAATGTCCAGATGTTGTTGAAGGGCCCTCATGATATATAATTGCTGCAGTTAGAAAAGTCCTTCCTGATATTGACAACTGAGAAGCCACAACATTTTTAATTAAAGTTGTCAATTTTGTTCCATCAGGCCTACATCGTTGGAACATTAAAATGACATACTGGCCATATCTTCGTATAAACAATGTGGACAGCATTGCAGACTTACATTGGCTACACTCCATGTTTTGATCGGCTGCTTTTACTAGCTTATTAAAGGATACTGATTTACTGTCTGGCAAAGTTAAATATATAAATCTTTCTGAGTCTACACTAGTAGTACTTGATAACGTACAATTCTCGCAGTCATGCTGCCATTGATAAGAAAGGCCAAACAGATGATCTACATCTACACCTTCATCTTGCAATACATTAAGCATATACATTAAAAATTCCTGACAATCTTGCTGAATATTTTGACAGAATTGTGTTTGACCTGAACATTTGTCTAACAGATTTCGAATTTCAGACACACTTTCTACTCTTGTTCTATCAGTGCTACATTTCTCTAACACAGAATTCAACAAACAGCAAAAACTTTGATCCGAATTGATCACAATTTGTTCTTTCAAAGTTTCTAGAGAAAAGACAACATTAACCACTACATTAGCATAGCAGTTGACACCACAACTATTTTCAAATTGAAAACCAACAACATCTTGAATAGCATCTTACTTTTTCCTCAAACTGCCTTGGTATATTCCAATATATGCCAAAGACAGAAATGGAGGTGGTCCAATCAATTTTGTCCACAAATTGAGAAAGCGAGGAAGCATGTAAATAAGTCTGTTTCAGCTTATATGAGAGACCATGGAATGGGCGCCATCTACAACAATAACTTGCGTTACTACATGCAAGATATCTACAGAGGAGATGGTGTGCACTTCTCAGATGAGGGAAACAGAGTTTTCATACAAAATTTAAGACTATGTATTGGTACCTACTTATAAGTACCTAGAACTTACACAGAACCCAAAAGGTCTTTTCAGAGCTACCTTAACTATAATTACTCTTTTAAAATTTCGAATGTACCTTTTTTCACTAATTTTCACTTATGTTCGCTTCCCGGTTCGCTACCCGGTTCGCGTACCGGCAGCTAACCGCGTGAAAAATTCAATTTTTTTCCCCGACATATATGAGCCTCCTCAGCCACCCTCAGAAAACCTAGGGGGTCAGGATACGTCTCCCGTGCCCCTTATACCCATTTCCCACATTGTTATTCCTCCATCTTGTGATTAAATTTGTCCGAAACACAAAATGGCGAACTCCCGTTACGCTACCGGAGAGCTACCCGGTTCGCGTACCCGGTAGCGCTTCTACCGCAAAAAATCGATTTTTTTTATTTTTTATTTTTTGCCCCACGGGACCCTTTAATAGCCCCCACATCATTCCTAGGGGGTCAGGAGGGGTCTACCTTGCCCCCTTTCATTAATTTCCCCCTTCGTTTTTCTCCACCTCTTGTCTCTCGATCCTACTGAGAGACAAGATGGCGGCCGATCCGGACTGTTTAGAATGTTGACAGACACCGAGGAGCTAATCAGCTTCACTTCGTGAAGTTCCGTTACACGTCAGGTACGCGAACCGGGGCGCTAACCGGAGCGCTGTTACAGATATATCTGTTTTTTAAAACGTTAATTTCTCAAAATCCACTGGACCAGATATATTGAGACATAGCAAAGGCACGTCGGGCAAACTATATCTACAATTTTGCCAAGTTTCATGTAAATCCATTCAGCCGTTCGAGCTAAAAGTGATTCCAACCGCCCTATGGAAAAATTAATGGGAAAAACGCGTTTTGGGACCCCCCTTTTTTCTCGGCCCCCCCTTGACGAAACCCCCGAAATTTTCAGGGGCTGCTCAGAAACAAAATGTGCCATTTTCCTGAAATTTCAGCCAATTCCGTCCACAAACGCCAAAGTTATTCGACATAGAATTTTCAGAAATCCCATAGGAAAAAAATCCTAACTATATATACCTACTGGCGACCGCCAGTAGGTAATATATATATATATATATATATATATATATATATATTAAACAAAAGCAATTTTTCATCGCAAACCACCGGCAAGGCAGCTGAGCAGAAAAACCACGCGAGTCCCAATCTTCATTTGGCAATATTTAATGGAAAGGCAAGTTCATCAAATCTGACGCGTTTCGGGCGTCCGCCCTTGGTCACAGATCGTCAGGCAAGTAAAGGAACATCCCTTTTAAAGGGTCCATTGCACAAATTACAATTACCATTTTTTTCTTTTTGCAACACCATGTGATTAGAAGCATTAAAACTGAGAACATACTACATATATTAGACATAGCTAGTCTGTTTTCCAAACCATCATTTGATACATGTATATATACAGGTGAATAAAAGGAGGTATTGATGTATTATTTACATTTTGTTGCCAAAGTTTACACTGACATTAACATTTTTATAAAATTGTAAAATTTTTGTCGTTATTTTAGAATTCAATATCAAACAAATATTGATAACGCCCATATGGCTGAGATACCCGCCACCCCCTCTCAACACAATCCCCAAGGATGGGAAAACGGAAACGGTTCTGAACTTTTGGAAGGCGGGAGGGAGTTACCCTCCCGGCCGTATTTATTAAAATATGAAACAAAATTAAAACATTAAATTAACAGTTTCATATCATGTACAATTTCATTTACACATTACGATGTTCTTGGCTGACCTTAACACATCTCTAATACAAAGGTTCTCCTAGCCGATACTAAACATCCTGCAAATGCATTTCTCAAAATTGAAATTGTACATCCTAACATTACGGGCCAACGGCAAGGTCGTAACCGGTGTCAGATAGATCCCCCATACCAGAACTCCCCCCTCACTTGTGAGGGGCGGTCGCACAGAGGACTGTACCTCTGTGCCTACTTCCAATTTCCCTTGTCTTAGCGGGGGCCCTCTGTTAACTCGACACCATCTTAGTGGTCGTCCGAGGACTCGTGTGAGGTGTCTAGAAGGTAGCGTAGACCCCCCTCCCACCCCACACAACTTACCACATCTGCCGTCACAGATGTCCTGGCCCCGGGAAATTCCCAGAAGGGGCCTGTAGCCCCTCCTCCCCAGGGAGGGGCCCATGGCCGCCTTCCCTTTCGGCGTCCCCATCCTTAGAGGGGACCGCCTCCCCGTTTGAGGGGCCAATGGCCGCCTCCCCCCGGGCCCTCCCATCCATAATGTGTGACGCCCCCACCTCTAGGGATCTTCCAATTACTGCTCACCGATCATGACCTTACCGCCCGACCAAAATAAATACGACAATCTAAGCTAAAGAGGAGAAAAGACAATTATACTCATGCAAATCAAAATATAATCTCTACTGAGCATCACTGTTCAAATCTGTTGCAACTATTCTGCTGAATAACACATGCTGAAAAAGAAAAATTATCAACTTTATTACATACCCAATTACCAACTTTTATTCAGACAACCTGTAAGAGAAACAATATCACGTCACTCGACTTTATTCAAACAAATCGCTGTCATCAGGGGCTGGTGGGTGGGTCAAAATTGGCTCTTCGTTCCGTCTCGAGCTCACGTGCGACGGGGAGGTGCAGCTTCAGAGCACAGGAACAAGAGGATGCTTCCTTGGCTTGTCGCTCCTTTTATCCTTCTTCGGGCGGGCGTGGACCCACCTCCAATCCGCCTTTGGGGCGTGGCTAGCGGTGTCGGTGTCTAGGACAACCCTCTCTTGGGCGGGAAAAGGCTCGCCCCAGCTACGCCGCTTCGGGCATACCAGCCGGGACTCGCCTCCCGCCCACAATGGCTTCCCGGGGGGATTGGGGTACTCCACCATACGTTCGGGGGGACCGAGTGGTCGCCCCTTTCCATATGGCTGAGATACCCGCCACCCCCTCTTAACACAATCCCCAAGGATGGGAAAACGGAAACGGTTCTGAACTTTTGGAAGGCGGGAGGGAGTTACCCTCCCGGCCGTATTTATTAAAATATGAAACAAAATTAAAACATTAAATTAACAGTTTCATATCATGTACAATTTCATTTACACATTACGATGTTCTTGGCTGACCTTAACACATCTCTAATACAAAGGTTCTCCTAGCCGATACTAAACATCCTGCAAATGCATTTCTCAAAATTGAAATTGTACATCCTAACATTACGGGCCAACGGCAAGGTCGTAACCGGTGTCAGATCCCCCATACCAGAACTCCCCCCTCACTTGTGAGGGGCGGTCACACAGAGGACTGTACCTCTGTGCCTACTTCCAATTTCCCTTGTCTTAGCGGGGGCCCTCTGTTAACTCGACGCCATCTTAGTGGTCGTCCGAGGACTCGTGTGAGGTGTCTAGAAGGTAGCGTAGACCCCCCTCCCACCCCACACAACTTACCACATCTGCGTCGCAGATGTCCTGGCCCCGGGAAATTCCCAGGAGGGGCCCGTAGCCCCTCCTCCCCAGGGAGGGGCCCATGGCCGCCTTCCCTTTCGGCGTCCCCATCCTTAGAGGGGACCGCCTCCCCGTTTGAGGGGCCAATGGCCGCCTCCCCCCGGGCGCTCCCATCCATAATGGGTGACGCCCCCACCTCTAGGGATCTTCCAATTACTGCTCACCGATCATGACCTTACCGCCACAGGCCGGATAGTTGACCGGCTATCCGGACCTCCCACAAAAACTCCTACTTAAAGGTCATGGCTGCAAACTCCTTAACCAAGCTACGAGGTCTCCTATGAGTAAGGTATTCCCCACCCGGGACAAATGGACCCCATCCTCTAGATACATCTGGTCCCCCCTGATACATCCATGAGGAATAGAATGCAATGTACCTGTACGGAACAATCTACCAAGTTTGTTATTCACTTTCTTCACCGAATGATTTATAGCAGACACTGAATTAGTCCCCTGCCACTCCTTCCGTGGAATCATATGTGACCATGCAATCGTGCACCCCGGAACCCTTCTCGCCAACCAACTTACTGTGGATAGTATCAACTCGAGAAGTACTCGTCAACCAGCGGTCACCAAATCATTGCCCCCAAGATGCACTATGATTACAGATGGCGGTGACCTTGTCCGCCCTAACAAAACCCTCCATAAAAATTTGGAACTGGTCAATACAGAGCCCGCCCCTTCCGTAGAAGGTCACCCTGTACCCGTATTCCCCAGCCATGTGAAACATGTCACCTGCTTTGAATACGTCTGCGGCACGCCTCACGTATGAGTGGCCCACGACCCACACCACTCTTTCCTCAGCCGGTGATCTTTGACCGCTGGTGTCCAGGTGTCGGGTCGACTGCACAGTCCGCCCCACCTCGTAAGCTCGCGAAACTGTAAACCAAACAAAAAACAAGAAGCGTGAGTGCATGACATTAGCTTCACAACATGTGCAACCGCACATACCTTTTATAATTCGAGGACCAACGCCCCAACTGTTTCACTCTTTCCACACTCAGACCCCTGGCTGTAGCCTCTGTAGCAGCCCCTATCCGGAAGGAATGAGTCCCGAACTCGCACGGGTTCAAGCCCGCAGCTGCGATTGCCATTGTTAGCACCCGCCGGAACTGAAACCTAGTCAGTGGGGTGGCGTCGGCGTGCCTCAGCAAGCTTCCCCCCCATGATGCCGCCCTCTGCGCCAAATACTCCTCAACGCATGCTACCGGGCACATGGGAGATCCCGGAATCCGCTGGACTACTACGCTGTCCCCGATCGCTCTCTGATCGGTCTTGGACCTGGCAAATGAGACTACCATTGTCTCCCCCTTAATTTGAACGTGCTCTCGGCACAGACCTCCCCCCGTATCCTGCTTGTTCCTTGCTACCAGTTCGCTTACCCGCATAGCCCCATGGAATGCTAATGCAAAAGCGGCCCGGAATAGCACAGTCTCTGATTGAGATGAACATGTCGCAGGGAGTATGGACAGTAACCGGGCTAATATTTCCAGACCTATCGGGTGCCTCTCATCAACTCTGCTACCCTCAAGGCGTTGCCACCCACGCAGCGCCTTCTGTACCAGAAAAGACGCAGTGGGGTCCTGGATGCCATGAGCCCGTGCCATGAAAGAAATGGCGGCCCGGTGTCTATTGGCCGTAGCCACTGATTTGCCTGCCTGATGTAATGATAACAAAAATTTCAGGACATGCTCTTCTTGGCCCCAAAGCTCCCCCCTAGCTGAACCCAAAAAGGACCAATAGGAACGGAACGCCCCTTCATATGCCTTCCTTGTCCTGGGTGCTAGACTCTCTCCCACGAGGTCTTGTAGTCCGGGGCACCGAGAGACCAGAGAGCTTCGGGAAATGGTGCCGCCACCGGGTCCGCTGAGGGCAGAAAACCCCAGAAGGCCTACATACGGGAACGAGAAAGCGCATCAGCTGCCTGATTTAACACCCCTGGCACATGTCTTGCCCTAAAGTGGACGTTCAGTCTCATACACAGCAGAACAATTCCTTTCAGCAATCTCAAGATCCATTTGCAGCGGGCTGCCTGACTATTGATACACTCCACCACGGTCATATTATCAGACCAGAACACCACAGAGCGATCACGAAACCCCTCAGGCCATGTTTTTAAGGCCACCAGAATAGGGAACAGTTCGAGAAACCCAATGTTACCTGTGAGCCCACTCTCGTGCCACCATGCCGGCCAGGTTCGTGCTGACCAATGATTACCAAAGATGGCGCCAAAACCCACACTCCCCGCCGAGTCAGTCCACAACCCCAGCTCCTCGGAAGAAACCGCTGGTTTGTTCCACACGACCCGACCATTGAAATCCGCCAGGAATGCCAACCATATGCGCATGTCCTGGCGAACCTCTGCCGAGAGCCTTGTGCGGTGGTGCCCTTCCTTAAGGCCGACCATGGCTTGAGCAATAGAGCGGGAAAAGGGGCGAGCCATCGGCATTACTCTAAGGGCAAAATTCAGCTGACCCACAACCTGCTGCAACTGATGCGAATTTACCTTCACCTCGCTAATACATGTTTCAAGCGATGCCTTAAATTTCGTTACCTTTTCCTTAGGCAAACGGAAGCACCCCTCTTCGGAATCGAGCTCTATTCCAAGAAACTCGGGCGAAGTAGCCGGGCCCACTGTTTTACCTGGTGCCAATGGCACGCCAAAACGATTCATGAGATCACAAAATTAATTCAAAGCCTGTGCACATTCTATGTCCCCGGCTGCCCCCAGGAATAGAAAATCGTCAAGATAATGCATAACATGTGTAAACCCCGTTGTTCTTGTGAACGCCCATTGCAAAAAACTACTAATTTCTCAAAATACGCACAAGAGATGGAGCAACCCATTGGCATACATTTATCCATGTAATAGCGTCCCTGAAACATGAAACCAAGGAGACGCTGATCATCTGGGTGTACTGGGAGCAACCGGAACGCCGACTCAATGTCTGATTTGGCCATCAGCGCTCCGGGCCCCAGGCGATTCAACATGGCGACGGCCTCGTCAAAAGATGAGTACCGCACCGAACAAACTTCCGGGTCAATCGCATCGTTCACCGAAAGACCCCTTGGAGCTGACAAATTATGTATCAACCTGAATTCCCCTGGGTCCTTTTTGGGGACCACTCCCAGAGGCGAACAAACAAAATTAGCAACTGGTGGCCTGTCATATGGTCCGGCAACCCGACCTCGGGTCACCTCCTTCCCAATCTTTCCTTGTACCACCGCCGTATTCTGCAGAACCGACAGTTGGTTCCTACATTGTGCTTTACCCTGAAAATCCCCCGCCGTGATGCGGAAACCATACGAAAAACCATCTCGCAACACCCCAGCGGAGATATGATCCGGATATTCGTTGAGCCAAGGAATCATTGCCATGATGTCAACCGGGGTAGGGAGAGGCGCCCCTCGGACTATTTCAGACCTGTTTGGCGCCCCCTCTACTTCCCGTATCACCAGTCTTGGCTCTGCACATGGTCTCGGGGTGCGAAGACTGCCCGCACCCTGCACATTCATGCCTAAACCTGCAAGACCCCTGCGGCCTAGTACATTTGCCTCTGTTAAAGCTCCAGCATGCCCCTTTTTTACCTGGGTTGCCATTATTCCTTGTGTGCTGATCATTGCTTGATCCCGCCCGAAAGGGCGCCCCAGACGAATGGCGGGAAAACTCGACCACGTTTCCCCCTAAAGATGGCGACTTCGCCGTGCCTGACTTCTCTATTTTTTGCCAGGAAATGGAGTCGAAACAATCCCACGCCAGGGATGTGTCGTACTCCTTGGACTTACGAAATATGTTATCGTAACAAAACCATTGATTGCCACCATATGTCTCATAAAATTCCATGATACGTGTCTGATACACGGCTAATTCCACCAATAATTCGGGCCTACGTTCCCCCATAATTGCAGTGAACATTCCAAACGCTCTGCCCCAATTGCCTATTGATTCATCAACTCTGAAACCGGCCATCTTGGCGCGCCATACACTAGGATGCAGAAACTCTTTTTGGTTTTTTACATGCTCAATCTCATAGTGATCGGTCAGCAAGGAAAACATGTTCACATATTTATCAGCCCATATCCTTTCTTTTACCTCAATTGGGATATGCTGAACAACTTTCTCCCTCCTTGAAGGTACTGATCCCTCCCCCGCCATCGGCAATGGCTGCTTACCTGAACCGGTAACTGTGACCGTAGTCCCTGCCGAACCACCGCCCGATACTGGTTGTTCAACGGGAGCCTGCGGGGAAACAAAAGGACACGGTGCCTTCGCAGCATCTTTCGGTTGCCGCAACTGCTTCATTATCGCGCTGGCTTCATCAGCCGTGGCCCCCTCGTTCTCTTTCCTAACCATGCCGCCAACTGGGCAGCCAGCTCAGGAGGCATATCCTCCCCGTTCACAGGAGTGATTACCACAGGGATTGGTTGCCCCGCGTTCGGGACAGGAGTCGGGGCCTGGATCGGGGTGACCGGGTGCGCTGGGGGCGCTTCGGGAACCGGGGCCTCCCCACCCGACGCTCCCCTCTTGGCCCTTCTACCTTTCCCGTTAGGGACTACTCCCGGCAATGCTGGTCCGATGACTCTCTTAGGTCCCCCCGCACCATTCATTGCCGCCATCTGCTTCTTCATATCCGCCATGTCCTTCATCAGCATACGAAGCATCTGATCGGTCCCGACCCTCTTTCCGACCTTCTTGCTAGGCATCGTCAACGTATGCTCCACGAGGTCCTAGGCCAGGAAACTCCGAACTCACTGAAAGAGTAAACACAAAATTAAATTCTCAAAATTGGCTCTTCGTTCCGTCTCGAGCTCACGTGCGACGGGGAGGTGCAGCTTCAGAGCACAGGAACAAGAGGATGCTTCCTTGGCTTGTCGCTCCTTTTATCCTTCTTCGGGCGGGCGTGGACCCACCTCCAATCCGCCTCCGGGGCGTGGCTAGCGGTGTCGGTGTCTAGGACAACCCTCTCTTGGGCGGGAAAAGGCTCGCCCCAGCTACGCCGCTTCGGGCATACCAGCCGGGACTCGCCTCCCGCCCAAAATGGCTTCCCGGGGGGATCGGGGTACTCCACCATACGTTCGGGGGGACCGAGTGGTCGCCCCTTTCCATTTGTGGTGGCGCATGATACCCGCATAAATGCGCTTGTATATACGATTGCAAACCATCATTTGATACATGTATATATACAGGTGAATAAAAGGAGGTATTGATGCATTATTTACATTTTGTTGCCAAAGTTTACACTGACATTAACATTTTTATAAAATTGTAAAATTTTTGTCGTTATTTTAGAATTCAATATCAAACAAATATTGATAACGCCCATTTGTGGTGGCGCATGATACCCGCATAAATGCGCTTGTATATACGATTGCAAAAAGACAATATAGTGTAACCACTGTCCATGTGTCACTGAAAAGTGCAATGCGCGTAGAAAAAGTGCAAATGCATATGTGCAAATAACGCCACCTAATCTGTGCAAATATAGCATATAAATAAATATAAATACTTATGAATGCTTTAAAATCATCTAGGTTCTCCAATTCATAAAACCTGATGTTTCGACATATGAACACAATGATGTTGTTTATATTGTGGTCTCTTGCAATAGTTCAATTGGCTGCATAAATGCACCTAAAGCAATGGATCAAAGTTGTTTGAATATCTTCATTTGTGTAAACTTAAATAAGGCAACAAGTTGCAACCACCCTTGTATAAATCACTGTTCATACACGATTCAAAACCAAGGAAACAGAATAAAGCATTGGTCTTAATGTCTATGTTCCAAAATTCAAATAGGAAAATAATGTGAATTCAATACCCGACTAAGAAAAAATCATTGTGCATGTAGTAAGAAAGAAAAGGGATAAACTACAATGTGTGTAATAAAATTCATACTGAAATTTTGAGAAGGATAAGGCAGAAAAATCAAACAAACAAAATTGGCCCATGAATGGAATGTTAAACAAAGACTGGTTATAAGAAAACATATAAATCTTCCGTTGTGTTCAGTCCATTGGGAAATTTGCTGTCTTACTCGATGATAAATTGTGACTCCAGTCTTCTAAGCATTTTTTCCCTATCGCCACCCCGTCTAGGTTTGGGGACAGAAGCAATAACATAATACTCCAAGCACTGCAAGCCGTTGTTATGTATCGCTTTAAAATGTCTGGCAACGGGATATGTGCCATCGTTATTCACGATGGCACGCAAATGCTGGAGTATTCTGGCATGCACCTGTAGCTTGGTGCTGCCCACATATCTGAGGCCACAGGTGCATGTCAGAATGTATACAGCAAAATCCGTTTTACAATTGAAAATGCCTTTGATGTTTTTGGCAATAGGACTGAACGGTGTCAAATACTGAGAAGTATTTTTACCAAATTTACATGCTCTGCAAGTTGAGCAACGTTTAAATCCCGGCCGGGATTTCAACAAGTCATCTTGTTTGGCTAACTCAGGGAATTCGTGAGTGATTTGAATTTTAAAGGAGGGCCCCCTCCGATAAGTCACCACAGGGTTGTCTGGAAGCCTGGGGGCCAGAACCAAATCTGTTTTTAAGACAGGCCAGCGTTGTTTCATGATGGACTTAATTTGTCTGGCCTGTCTGCTGTATCCAGTAATGAGTCTGGGAGTTGGATCCTCCCTTGAATCAGTTGGTACGTTTGATTCGTTGTTAATAAACAAAGATTCTCTGGATCTAGCATTGGTTTTCTGGATGGCAGTTTTTAAGACTGACTCTTTATATCCCCTGCATCTAAATCTATCTAATGCTTCATTTGTACAGACATGTAGATCAGACTCACTGCTACAAATTCGTTTTAACCTGAGTAGCTCCGCAAATGGAATATTATCAATGGTGTGTCTTGGATGTGAACTGCTGGCATGTAGAATGTTGTTTGCAAAAACAACAGGTGATGGACCGAATGTGGATCAAATTCACACACTCAACCCAGTCCAAAGATCTGGGCCCAAATCCATCGTTTTTTTGCACTCCACACCACCCCGGGTTAGACAATGGCGATATGCAAATCAGCTCTGACCCTGTGCCCCATGGGAACAGTCCAGTCCGAACTACAAAAGCCATGTCCTTCCCAGAACGGAATCAAGCATCCGAGGACCGGACCGGTTTCGAGGTAACACCTCTCATCAGCCCGGCTAGCTTGACTCCAGTGGTGTGGAGTGCCTGGGACCCACATCTGGGCATCCCCAGCGCACTTAGGGCGGTATTTGCAAAAACAACAGGTGATGGACCGAATGTGGATCAATGTCACACACTCAACCCAGTCCAAAGATCTGGGCCCAAATCCATCGTTTTTTTGCACTCCACACCACCCCGGGTTAGACAATGGCGATATGCAAATCAGCTCTGACCCTGTGCCCCATGGGAACAGTCCAGTCCGAACTACAAAAGACATGTCCTTCCCAGAACGGAATCAAGCATCCGAGGACCGGACCGGTTTCGAGGTAACACCTCTCATCAGCCCGGCTAGCTTGACTCCAGTGGTGTGGAGTTCCTGGGACCCACGTCTGGGCATCCCCAGCGCACTTAGGGCGGAATTTTCAAAAACAACAGGTGATGGACCGAATGTGGATCAATGTCACACACTCAACCCAGTCCAAAGATCTGGGCCCAAATCCATCGTTTTTTTGCACTCCACACCACCCCGGGTTAGACAATGGCGATATGCAAATCAGCTCTGACCCTGTGCCCCATGGGAACAGTCCAGTCCGAACTACAAAAGCCATGTCCTTCCCAGAACGGAATCAAGCATCCGAGGACCGGACCGGTTTCGACGTAACACCTCATCAGCCCGGCTATCTTGACTCCAGTGGTGTGGAGTGCCTGGGACCCACGTCTGGGCATCCCCAGCGCACTTAGGGCGAAATTTGCAAAAACAACAGGTGATGGACCGAATGTAGATCAATGTCACACACTCAACCCAGTCCAAAGATCTGGGCCCAAATCCATCATTTTTTTGCACTCCACACCACCCAGGGTTAGACAATGGCGATATGCAAATCAGCTCTGACCCTGTGCCCCATGGGAACAGTCCAGTCCGAACTACAAAAGCCATGTCCTTCCCAGAACGGAATCAAGCATCCGAGGACCGGACCGGTTTCGAGGTAACACCTCTCATCAGCCCGGCTAGCTTGACTCCAGTGGTGTGGAGTGCCTGGGACCCACGTCTGGGCATCCCCAGCGCACTTAGGGCGGAATTTGCAAAAACAACAGGTGATGGACCGAATGTGGATCAATGTCACACACTCAACCCAGTCCAAAGATCTGGGCCCAAATCCATCGTTTGTTTGCCCTCCACACCCCCCCAGGTTAGACAATGGCGATATGCAAATCAGCTCTGACCCTGTGCCCCATGGGAACAGTCCAGTCCGAACTACAAAAGCCATGTCCTTCCCAGAACGGAATCAAGCATCCAAGGACCGGACCGGTTTCGAGGTAACACCTCTCATCAGCCCGGCTAGCTTGACTCCAGTGGCGTGGAGTGCCTGGGACCCACGCCTGGGCATCCCCAGCGCACTTAGGGCGGACTTTGCAAAAAAAACAGGTGATGGACCGAATGTGGATCAATGTCACACACTCAACCCAGTCCAAAGATCTGGGCCCAAATCCATCGTTTTTTTTGCACTCCACACCACCCCGGGTTAGACAATGGCGATATGCAAATCAGCTCTGACCCTGTGCCCCATGGGAACAGTCCAGTCCGAACTACAAAAGCCATGTCCTTCCCAGAACGGAATCAAGCATCCGAGGACCAGACCGGTTTCGAGGTAACACCTCTTATCAGCCCGGCTAGCTTGACTCCAGTGGTGTGGAGTGCCTGGGACCCACGTCTGGGCATCCCTGGTGCACTTAGGGCGGAATTTGCAAAAACAACAGGTGATGGACCGAATGTGGATCAATGTCACACACTCAACCCAGTCCAAAGATCTGGGCCCAAATCCATCGTTTATTTGCCCTCCACACCACCCCGGGTTAGACAATGGCGATATGCAAATCAGCTCTGACCCTGTGCCCCATGGGAACAGTCCAGTCCGAACTACAAAAGCCATGTCCTTCCCAGAACGGAATCAAGCATCCGAGGACCGGACCGGTTTCGAGGTAACACCTCTCATCAGCCCGGCTAGCTTGACTCCAGTGGTGTGGAGTGCCTGGGACCCACGTCTGGGCATCCCCAGCGCACTTAGGGCGGAATTTGCAAAAACAACAGGTGATGGACCGAATGTGGATCAATGTCACACACTCAACCCAGTCCAAAGATCTGGGCCCAAATCCATCGTTTTTTTGCACTCCACACCACCCCGGGTTAGACAATGGCGATATGCAAATCAGCTCTGACCCTGTGCCCCATGGGAACAGTCCAGTCCGAACTACAAAAGCCATGTCCTTCCCAGAACGGAATCAAGCATCCGAGGACCAGACCGGTTTCGAGGTAACACCTCTTATCAGCCCGGCTAGCTTGACTCCAGTGGTGTGGAGTGCCTGGGACCCACGTCTGGGCATCTCTGGTGCACTTAGGGCGGAATTTGCAAAAACAACAGGTGATGGACCGAATGTGGATCAATGTCACACACTCAACCCAGTCCAAAGATCTGGGCCCAAATCCATCGTTTATTTGCCCTCCACACCACCCCGGGTTAGACAATGGCGATATGCAAATCAGCTCTGACCCTGTGCCCCATGGGAACAGTCCAGTCCGAACTACAAAAGCCATGTCCTTCCCAGAACGGAATCAAGCATCCGAGGACCGGACCGGTTTCGAGGTAACACCTCTCATCAGCCCGGCTAGCTTGACTCCAGTGGTGTGGAGTGCCTGGGACCCACGTCTGGGCATCCCCAGCGCACTTAGGGCGGAATTTGCAAAAACAACAGGTGATGGACCGAATGTGGATCAATGTCACACACTCAACCCAGTCCAAAGATCTGGGCCCAAATCCATCGTTTTTTTGCACTCCACACCACCCCGGGTTAGACAATGGCGATATGCAAATCAGCTCTGACCCTGTGCCCCATGGGAACAGTCCAGTCCGAACTACAAAAGCCATGTCCTTCCCAGAACGGAATCAAGCATCCGAGGACTGGACCAGTTTCGAGGTAACACCTCTCATCAGCCCGGCTAGCTTGACTCCAGTGGTGTGGAGTGCCTGGGACCCACGTCTGGGCATCCCCAGCGCACTTAGGGCGAAATTTGCAAAAACAACAGGTGATGGACCGAATGTAGATCAATGTCACACACTCAACCCAGTCCAAAGATCTGGGCCCAAATCCATCATTTTTTTGCACTCCACACCACCCCGGGTTAGACAATGGCGATATGCAAATCAGCTCTGACCCTGTGCCCCATGGGAACAGTCCAGTCCGAACTACAAAAGCCATGTCCTTCCCAGAACGGAATCAAGCATCCGAGGACCGGACCGGTTTCGAGGTAACACCTCTCATCAGCCCGGCTAGCTTGACTCCAGTGGTGTGGAGTGCCTGGGACCCACGTCTGGGCATCCCCAGCGCACTTAGGGCGGAATTTGCAAAAACAACAGGTGATGGACCGAATGTGGATCAATGTCACACACTCAACCCAGTCCAAAGATCTGGGCCCAAATCCATCGTTTGTTTGCCCTCCACACCCCCCCAGGTTAGACAATGGCGATATGCAAATCAGCTCTGACCCTGTGCCCCATGGGAACAGTCCAGTCCGAACTACAAAAGCCATGTCCTTCCCAGAACGGAATCAAGCATCCAAGGACCGGACCGGTTTCGAGGTAACACCTCTCATCAGCCCGGCTAGCTTGACTCCAGTGGCGTGGAGTGCCTGGGACCCACGTCTGGGCATCCCCAGCGCACTTAGGGCGGGCTTTGCAAAAGAAACAGGTGATGGACCGAATGTGGATCAATGTCACACACTCAACCCAGTCCAAAGATCTGGGCCCAAATCCATCGTTTTTTTTGCACTCCACACCACCCCGGGTTAGACAATGGCGATATGCAAATCAGCTCTGACCCTGTGCCCCATGGGAACAGTCCAGTCCGAACTACAAAAGCCATGTCCTTCCCAGAACGGAATCAAGCATCCGAGGACCAGACCGGTTTCGAGGTAACACCTCTTATCAGCCCGGCTAGCTTGACTCCAGTGGTGTGGAGTGCCTGGGACCCACGTCTGGGCATCCCTGGTGCACTTAGGGCGGAATTTGCAAAAACAACAGGTGATGGACCGAATGTGGATCAATGTCACACACTCAACCCAGTCCAAAGATCTGGGCCCAAATCCATTGTTTATTTGCCCTCCACACCACCCCGGGTTAGACAATGGCGATATGCAAATCAGCTCTGACCCTGTGCCCCATGGGAACAGTCCAGTCCGAACTACAAAAGCCATGTCCTTCCCAGAACGGAATCAAGCATCCGAGGACCGGACCGGTTTCGAGGTAACACCTCTCATCAGCCCGGCTAGCTTGACTCCAGTGGTGTGGAGTGCCTGGGACCCACGTCTGGGCATCCCCAGCGCACTTAGGGCGGAATTTGCAAAAACAACAGGTGATGGACCGAATGTGGATCAATGTCACACACTCAACCCAGTCCAAAGATCTGGGCCCAAATCCATCGTTTTTTTGCACTCCACACCACCCCGGGTTAGACAATGGCGATATGCAAATCAGCTCTGACCCTGTGCCCCATGGGAACAGTCCAGTCCGAACTACAAAAGCCATGTCCTTCCCAGAACGGAATCAAGCATCCGAGGACCGGACCGGTTTCGAGGTAACACCTCTCATCAGCCCGGCTAGCTTGACTCCAGTGGTGTGGAGTGCCTGGGACCCACGTCTGGGCATCCCCAGCGCACTTAGGGCGGAATTTGCAAAAACAACAGGTGATGGACCGAATGTGGATCAATGTCACACACTCAACCCAGTCCAAAGATCTGGGCCCAAATCCATCGTTTTTTTGCACTCCACACCACCCCGGGTTAGACAATGGCGATATGCAAATCAGCTCTGACCCTGTGCCCCATGGGAACAGTCCAGTCCGAACTACAAAAGCCATGTCCTTCCCAGAACGGAATCAAGCATCCGAGGACCGGACCGGTTTCGAGGTAACACCTCTCATCAGCCCGGCTAGCTTGACTCCAGTGGTGTGGAGTGCCTGGGACCCACGTCTGGACGTCCCCAGCGCACTTAGGGCGGAATTTGCAAAAACAACAGGTGATGGACTGAATGTGGATCAATGTCACACACTCAACCCAGTCCAAAGATCTGGGCCCAAATCCATCGTTTTTTTGCACTCCACACCACCCCGGGTTAGACAATGGCGATATGCAAATCAGCTCTGACCCTGTGCCCCATGGGAACAGTCCAGTCCGAACTACAAAACCCATGTCCTTCCCAGAACGGAATCAAGCATCCGAGGACCGGACCGGTTTCGAGGTAACACCTCTCATCAGCCCGGCTAGCTTGACTCCAGTGGTGTGGAGTGCCTGGGACCCACACTAAGTGTGGGAGGGTATACTCAGACGTGAGTCCCTAGCTCATTGCACCATCAGGATTCAAGCAAACCGGGGCGATGACGGCTGAAATGCCAGAAATTGGTCCCCGGTAGCTGGTCTCCTTTCTGGTGAAGAATTGGCTTGGTAGTTTGGTCTGCCCTGTTCCCATCATGCACTGGGACAGGAACGGACTAATTTGCATATAGCCAGGTTCTGAGCTGGGATGGTGCAGTGAGCTAAAAAACGGCAATGGATCAAGCCCTGATCTCTTGACTGGGTAGGAGTATTCTGCATCATTCAGAAACTCTGTCCATCACCTTTTCCAAAATTGATTTTATCCACACTAAGTGTGGGAGGGTATACTCAGACGTGAGTCCCTAGCTCATTGCACCATCAGGATTCAAGCAAGCCGGGCCGATGACGGCTGAAATGCCAGAAACCGGTCCCCGGTAGCTTGTCTCCTTTCTGGTGAAGAATTGGCTTGGTAGTTTGGTCTGCCCTGTTCCCATCATGCATTGGGACAGGAACGGACTAATTTGCATATAGCCAGGTTCTGAGCTGGGATGGTGCAGTGAGCTAAAAAACGGTGATGGATCAAGCCCTGATCTCTTGACTGGGTAGGAGTATTCTGCATCATTCAGAAACTCTGTCCATCACCTTTTCCAAAATTGATTTTATCCACACTAAGTGTGGGAGGGTATACTCAGACGTGAGTCCCTAGCTCATTGCACCATCAGGATTCAAGCAAGCCGGGCCGATGACGGCTGAAATGCCAGAAACCGGTCCCCGGTAGCTTGTCTCCTTTCTGGTGAAGAATTGGCTTGGTAGTTTGGTCTGCCCTGTTCCCATCATGCACTGGGACAGGAACAGACTAATTTGCATATAGCCAGGTTCTGAGCTGGGATGGTGCAGGGAGCTAAATAACGGTGATGGATCAAGCCCTGATCTCTTGATTGGGTAGGAGTATTCTGCATCATTCAGAAACTCTGTCCATCACCTTTTCCAAAATTGATTTTATCCACACTAAGTGTGGGAGGGTATACTCAGGCGTGAGTCCCTAGCTCATTGCACCATCAGGATTCAAGCAAGCCGGGCAGATGACGGCTGAAATGCCAGAAACCGGTCCCCGGTAGCTTGTCTTCTTTCTGGTGAAGAATTGGCTTGGTAGTTTGGTCTGCCCTGTTCCCATCATGCACTGGGACAGGAACGGACTAATTTGCATATAGCCAGGTTCTGAGCTGGGATGGTGCAGTGAGCTAAAAAACGGTGATGGATCAAGCCCTGATCTCTTGACTGGGTCGGAGTATTCTGCATCATTCAGAAACTCTGTCCATCACCTTTTCCAAAAATGTAGAATGTTGTTACCAGCAGTTTTCTTTCTATGTACTTTGGTGACAAGACGGCCATCTTTAATATACAGTTTAACATCTAAGAATTCAGCTTCATGGGAACTGACATTTGAAGTGAATCTCAGATTCTCTTGGTTGTTATTAATGCAGTCAAGGAAATGATTGACACTTTCCAAATTCCCCCTCCAGAGAATAAAGACATCATCTATAAATCTTATCCACTGTATGACATGTTTGTGATACATGGTGCCATGGGTGCGCAAAAGGACCTGTTCCTCCCACCAGCCCACGTGCAAGCACGCGTAGCTGGGGGAGAAACAGGCCCCCATCGCAACACCTTGCTTTTGTATGTAGATGTTGCTACCAAATAAAAAGAAATTGTTGTTTAAACACCAACCAGTGAGTTCCAGAATCATTTTGTTGTGCATGTAACATTCAACAGGTCGCTTCCCAAGAAAATGCTCTAATGCGGTCAGGCCTGTTGTGTGCACAATATATATATATATATATATATATATATATATATTACCTACTGGTGGTCGCCAGTAGGTAGTTATAGTTAGGATTTTTTTCAATGTTAAATCTCAAAATTCTATTTGGAATAACTTTTGCGCCGGTTGACGAATCTGCCTGAAAATTTCCTGAAAATGGCCTCGCCGCGTTCCGGTCCTTCCCTGAAAGTTTGGGGGGGATACGTCAAGCGGGGGCCGAGATAAAAGGGGGGTCCCAAAACGCGTTTTCCCCATGTTAATTTCCATAGGGCGGTCGATTTCACTTTTAGCCCGAACGGCTGAATGGATTTCCACCAAACTTGGCAAAATTGTAGGGACTGGTAGCCCGATGTGCCTTTGCTATGTCTCAAGATATGTGCTTCAGTGGATTTTGTGAAATTAACGTTCAAAAAAATATATATATCTGTAGCCGCGCTCCGGTACGCGCACCGGGGAGCGCTCCAGGCGCGCCACGCGACTTGCGCGCAGAAAGCTGATTGGCTCTCAGTTGTCTGTAAACATTCTAAACAGTCCGGAGCGGCCGCCATCTTGTCTATCGGTAAAATCTAGTCATAAGAAGTGGCAAAAACAAAGGGTGGAATTGACCATAAGGGGGCAGGGTAGACCCCCCTTGACCCCCTAGGTTTGATATGGGGGCCATTAAAGGGCCCCGCGGGGCCTCAAAAAAAATTTTTTTTTCCGTTTTTCGCGGGGGAAGCGCCCGGTACGCGCACCGGGAAGCGCTCCAATGAGGGTACTATGGAAAAATAATCACTTTAAAAAATTGTATGTTTATTAATTGTTTTTTTTTATTTTATGTAAGTACCTACATGTAGGTACCAATGCAGAGACTTTAATTTAATGTACAACATCTCCTCTGTAGATATCTTGCATGTTGTTATTGTATTTCTTGTGGTATATGGAAGTTATAACATAGTCTGTCTGGAAAGTAGAAACAGATCTTTTAAGCACTCCCTGAGAATTTCTAGGGGATCATGAGTAGTCTATCCTGCTCCCTTATGAAAAAGAGGTGTAAAATATACATAGGAGATAATATAGTGTGAGAAAGGTAGTAACTATGAGTAAACTTACTATGTAACAGAAAAATAGTTAAACAGTATACTATAAGTCTCACTTTATATTTTAAACATTTTTGGTAATACTTTATGAATTACATATAAAAATGATTATTGTCTCAAACAATTTGAAATTATTAAATATAAATTTATTCCTCTGATTCTTTTTCATAATTTAATAAAATTTCTAACATAATATTGTCCGGAATTTCCTCATAATTATTAGTACATGATTCCATTTCTTCCAAACATTCTATAAACTGTTCATCCAAAGAGTCATCCATGAAATCAACTTCTTTTTTTTGATCTTCTGGTTTTTCCACCTTTACTTTGATTGAAGTATCATTTGCCTGATTTTCTCCTTCCATTTTCTTTCTGAAAATTGCATACAAATTAACTATATTAGTAGAGTTAGGGTACTGTATACCAGAGAAGTCTAACTCAATCCATAACTATTACAGAGAAGTCTATCTCTATCTCTAACTATTAAAGAGGGATAGCATATAACTAACAGAATATTTTTTCAGAAATTAACTTAAAGTGTACAATATACTTCCATAATTAGAACTTACCTTAGAGAAATCAGTTGAAGTTGTCAGTGATATTTGTTTTCAAATGTACTTCTGGAAGCAGTAGTCAAAATGGCTGTGTTTCCCTTTCTTCTTTTATATATATTCTTGTACTTAACCAATCAAACGTCAGGAAATAATCGTAGAAAATGAAAGAAACTTTTTAATTGGTTGTAAATTCTAACATTACAAGTGTGTTTTTGTCATGTAATTTACCTCAGGATATTTAGACAGGCCTGTAGCCTAAATGTCTCAATGGAATTTCACCAAATTTGGGCAAATGGTAGGGACTGCTATGTAGTAGGGCGTATTCTATATTTGATGAAAGTGTCTCCATTGGGTTTTCCGTAAATTACTTTCCCACCTTTTTTTATTTTGCGCTTACTGGTGCGCGCTCCGGTACGCGCACCGGCAGCGTAACGGGAGTCATCCATTTTGTGTTTCGGTACAATCGAGACACAAGATGGAGGGCAATCAATGTTCGGTATGGCTAGAAGGGGGCACAGTAGAGACTTCTTGACCCTCTAGGTTTTCTGAGGGGGTCTTAGGAGGCTCATAAAGGTAAAAACCTAAAAAAAATTGTAATATTTTTCGCGGGGGGAGCGCCCGGTACGGTCACCGGTCAGCGTACCGGAAAGCGTACTTTGGTGAAAAATAGTGAAAAAAGTTAGAAAAAAATAAACGCTTTGAATGATCACAAGGAAGGGTAGCTCTGAAAAGAGCTTTTGGGTTCTGTGGTTGATTTAGGTACCTACAAGTAGGTTCCAATACACATTCTTAAATTCAGGAGGAATATTCTATTCCCCTCATCTGAGAAGTGCACTCCATCTCCTCTGTAGATGTCTTGCATGTTGTAACGCAAGTTATTATTGTATATTGAACCCATTCCATAGTCTCTCATGTAAGCAGAAACAGATTTATTCACATGTTTCCGTGCTTTCTCAAATTGTGAACAAAATTGGTTGGACCAGTTCCATTTCTGTCTTTGGCATATATTGGAATATACCAAGGCAGTGTGGGGAAAAAGTATCATCAATTGATGAAAGGTGTCCTTTAAAAGCATTTCCAGACCTACCCCAGTCAATGTGCCTAGATCGTTTCCACCACAGTGCACAATTATAAGGTCAGGTTCTGGCAGATGCAAAAAGGTTTTCACCAATGGTATCAATTGGTGACATTTTAATCCTCTGTGGCCAATCCACTTGATTTCCACATTTGATAAATCAAGGTTATAAAAATTTCTGCTAGCTGCATACCTTTGAGCCCAGTGGATGTAGCTATGTCCAATAATCCAAACAGAGTACATGATGTGAGAAGGTTCTGGTCCAGTCAGATGAAGTGTGGGAATGAAATGGCAGTTGGAACAGTAGGAGTTTACAAAAAAATAATTGTGGAGTTTCTCTGCTCTTGAATCACAAGCAATGATTGGTGGATTCAGATAGTTGAAAACTGAAAGTTAGGGTGCATGGTTATGTTGTGTGAAAGAAGCAATTTGAATGGTTTAAAAAAAGTCACCAAAAGCAAAAATACCCTGTATAGGCTGCTGTATTGAGAGGTCAAACATCCTTGCTGAGTTAATTTGCAACATTGTAAGATAAACTTTTGAACCTTAGAGCTCAGTTAGGAGGGAGTTGCTATGGTAACAGATAGAAAGGTCTGAGAGGGGGATGGGTGTTGGTTTGAAAATAGTGAGGGAAGACTTTTGATTGGTTGAATTAAGGCATATGTGTACAAAGATAGAGATTTTCTATGCCAGTCTTGGTTTCAGTGTATTGAGAGCACACCTTTTGCTCTGCTAAAGAAAAATTGGTGTGTGTGTCTGACACTGTTCTCAATCTCCAAAAGCATTTGTAAAGGTAAGTAATGATTCATTTAATTTAGATAGAGACTTATTTGCTCTATGGAGAATATTTGGAAGCAGATAGTTATGTTTTAGAAGTGAAATTGTATGTTAGTATATAAGTCCTGCGCAGTGTTTCTTACATGTTATTCAAAAATCGATTTTGGGTGCAAATGAATGGTATTTTTATTTGGCCTTTTTTTATGATTGCCATGTGCAGTTGATGCATCACTTTAAATATGGGTAATAAGTGATGGAGTGGTGGCGCAAGGCTTTCATAAATAAGGCTCTGACTTTGTTTTATGATATTGAGTGGTTGTACATAGGTTCTGCGCAGTGTTTCTTACATGTTATTCAAAAATCGATTTTTGGGTGCAATTGATTGGTATTTGCATTTGGCCCTTATTTATGAATGCCATGTGCAGCTGATGCATCACTTTAAACATGGGTAATAAGTGATGCACTGGTGGCGCAAGGCCTTTATAAATCAGACCCTGACTTTGTTTGATGATATGGAGTGGTTGTACTTAGGTTCTGCGCAGTGTTTCTTACATGTTATTCAAAAATCGATTTTTGGGTGCAATTGATTGGTATATGTATTTGGCCCTTATTTATGATTGCCATGTGCAGCTGATGCATGACTTTAAACATGGGTAATAAGTGACGCACTGGTGGCGCAAGGCTTTCATAAATAAGGCCCTGACTTTGTTTCATGATATTGAGTGGTTGTACATAGGTTCTGCGCAGTGTTTCTTACATGTTATTCAAAAATCGATTTTTGGGTGCAATTGATTGGTATTTTCATTTGGCCCTTTTTTTAAGATTGCCTTGTGCAGCTGATGCATGACTTTAAACATGGGTAATAAGTGACGCACTGGTGGCGCAAGGCTTTCATAAATGAGGCCCTGACTTTGTTTGATGATATTGAGTGGTTGTACATAGGTTCTGCGCAGTGTTTCTTACATGTTATTCAAAAATCGATTTTTGGGTGCAATTGATCGGTATTTGCATTTGGCCCTTATTTATGAATGCCATGTGCAGCTGATGCATCACTTTAAACATGGGTAATAAGTGATGCACTGGTGGCGCAAGGCCTTTATAAATGAGGCCCTGACTTTGTTTGATGATATTGAGTGGTTGTACATAGGTTCTGCGCAGTGTTTCTTACATGTTATTCAAAAATCTATTTTTGGGTGCAATTGATTGGTATTTGCATTTGGCCCTTATTTATGAATGCCATGTGCAGCTGATGCATCACTTTAAACATGGGTAGTAAGTGATGCACTGGTGGCGCAAGGCCTTTATAAATGAGACCCTGACTTTGTTTGATGATATTGAGTGGTTGTACTTAGGTTCTGCGCAGTGTTTCTTACATGTTATTCAAAAATCGATTTTTGGATGCAATTGATTGGTATATGTATTTGGCCCTTATTTATGATTGCCATGTGCAGCTGATGCATGACTTTAAACATGGGTAATAAGTGACGCACTGGTGGCGCAAGGCTTTCATAAATAAGGCCCTGACTTTGTTTGATGATATTGAGTGGTTGTACATAGGTTCTGCGCAGTGTTTCTTACATGTTATTGAAAAATCGATTTTTGGGTGCAATTGATTGGTATATGTATTTGGCCCTTATTTATGATTGCCATGTGCAGCTGATGCATGACTTTAAACATGGGTAATAAGTGACGCACTGGTGGCGCAAGGCTTTCATAAATAAGGCCCTGACTTTGTTTGATGATATTGAGTGGTTGTACTTAGGTTCTGCGCAGTGTTTCTTACATGTTATTCAAAAATCGATTTTTGGGTGCAATTGATTGGTATTTGCATTTGGCCCTTATTTATGAATGCCATGTGCAGCTGATGCATCACTTTAAACATGGGTAATAAGTGATGCACTGGTGGCGCAAGGCCTTTATAAATCAGACCCTGACTTTGTTTGATGATATTGAGTGGTTGTACTTTCTTACATGTTATTCAAAAATCGATTTTTGGGTGCAATTGATTGGTATTTGCATTTGGCCCTTATTTATGAATGCCATGTGCAGCTGATGCATCACTTTAAACATGGGTAATAAGTGATGCACTGGTGGCGCAAGGCCTTTATAAATCAGACCCTGACTTTGTTTGATGATATTGAGTGGTTGTACTTAGGTTCTGCGCAGTGTTTCTTACATGTTATTCAAAAATCGATTTTTGGGTGCAATTGATTGGTATATGTATTTGGCCCTTATTTATGATTGCCATGTGCAGCTGAAGCATGACTTTAAACATGGGTAATAAGTGACGCACTGGTGGCGCAAGGCTTTCATAAATAAGGCCCTGACTTTGTTTCATGATATTGAGTGGTTGTACATAGGTTCTGTGCAGTGTTTCTTACATGTTATTCAAAAATCGATTTTTGGGTGCAATTGATTGGTATTTGCATTTGGCCCTTATTTATGAATGCCATGTGCAGCTGATGCACCACTTTAAACATGGGTAAAAAGTGACGCACTGGTGGCGCAAGGCCTTTATAAATGAGACCCTGACTTTGTTTGATGATATTGAGTGGTTGTACTTAGGTTCTGCGCAGTGTTTCTTACATGTTATTCAAAAATCGATTTTTGGGTGCAATTGATTGGTATATGTATTTGGCCCTTATTTATGATTGCCATGTGCAGCTGATGCATGACTTTAAACATGGGTAATAAGTGACGCACTGGTGGCGCAAGGCTTTCATAAATAAGGCCCTGACTTTGTTTGATGATATTGAGTGGTTGTACATAGGTTCTGTGCAGTGTTTCTTACATGTTATTCAAAAATCGATTTTTGGGTGCAATTGATTGGTATTTGCATTTGGCCCTTATTTATGAATGCCATGTGCAGCTGATGCATCACTTTAAACATGGGTAATAAGTGACGCACTGGTGGCGCAAGGCCTTTATAAATGAGACCCTGACTTTGTTTGATGATATTGAGTGGTTGTACTTAGGTTCTGCGCAGTGTTTCTTACATGTTATTCAAAAATCGATTTTTGGATGCAATTGATTGGTATATGTATTTGGCTTTTATTTATGATTGCCATGTGCAGCTGATGCATGACTTTAAACATGGGTAATAAGTGACGCACTGGTGGCGCAAGGCTTTCATAAATAAGGCCCTGACTTTGTTTCATGATATTGAGTGGTTGTACATAGGTTCTGCGCAGTGTTTCTTACATGTTATTCAAAAATCGATTTTTGGGTGCAATTGATCGGTATTTTCATTTGGCCCTTAGTTATGAATGCCATGTGCAGCTGATGCATCACTTTAAACATGGGTAATAAGTGATGCACTGGTGGCGCAAGGCTTTCATAAATAAGGCCCTGACTTTGTTTGATGATATTGAGTGGTTGTACATAGGTTCTGTGCAGTGTTTCTTACATGTTATTCAAAAATCGATTTTTGGGTGCAATTGATTGGTATTTGCATTTGGCCCTTATTTATGAATGCCATGTGCAGCTGATGCATCACTTTAAACATGGGTAATAAGTGATGCACTGGTGGCGCAAGGCCTTTATAAATGAGGCCCTGTCTTTGTTTGATGATATTGAGTGGTTGTACTTAGGTTCTGCGCAGTGTTTCTTACATGTTATTCAAAAATCGATTTTTGGGTGCAATTGATTGGTATTTGCATTTGGCCCTTATTTATGATTGCCATGTGCAGCTGATGCATGACTTTAAACATGGGTAATAAGTGACGCACTGGTGGCGCAAGGCCTTTATAAATCAGACCCTGACTTTGTTTGATGATATTGAGTGATTGTACTTAGGTTCTACGCAGTGTTTCTTACATGTTATTCAAAAAATCGATTTGTGGGTGCAATTGATTGGTATTTGCATTTGGCCCTTATTTATGATTGCCATGTGCAGCTGGTGCATTACTTTAAACATGGGTAAAAAGTGACGCACTGGTGGCGCAAGGCCTTTATAAATAAAGCCATGAGTTGCTATTGTATAAACTTAAATATGTTGCAATTTATTGTATATATTGTTTGCTTTTTAACATTACTTTGTTGTTTGCTAATAGTGGTCTTTCATGTGTTTTTTTAACAGAACAACAGATTCAAATCAACTTCTGAAAAGGAAGCAAAAATGCCTTCAAAGCAAAGAAATATCAAAAATAACATACGGAAAAGGAGAACATCAACAACAGAGTTTATGGAATCCTCTTCAACAAGTACTTCAAAAAACACCAGAAAAGCTTCTGGTAAGCCAATTAAGTCTTTTCTTCGCAACATATGTCGTAGAAAAAAAAATGATATTGCTAATGTGAATATACAGAAAAAGTCAACAAATCTAAAAAGGAAAGAGAAGCCCACAAAAAATGTTTCCATTGGAGCAGGAGAGAAGAGAATGGATAGCAATAGAAGGGTAAATGTTTTTAGGGACATTCGTAGGCGAATGTTTCGCAATAGGGTAGTTTTAAATTTGCTAAAAAATGATAAGAAAAGTAAACTAAAAGCTGCTTTTTACAAGAAAAAGAAAAGTGTAGAAAAGATTGTTGATCAGGCTTTTGAAGTTAAGAAAAAATTATTTATTTTAATAATCAATAGAATTAGGATACTTAATAAGGCAATTGATGTTTTCAAATCGAACAGTAGATGGAAAATAATTATTAATCGGAGTAATTTTTGTGAAGTATTTTCTGGTGAATGGATGCATAGTTCAAGTTCTGAGCCTTTTTTCAATGAGGAGAGTTACTTTCAGGAAAATGATTTGGTGCATGCAGTTGACACCAGTGGTCGTGCATATGAGGTGAAAGATAGTTGTGTGATGGAAAAAGAGAAACTTGTATCTAGAGATGCAGAAGCGGTGTTAGCTGATGAAGTTTTAGGGAGACGTACTAAGGGTCCAGTGTACACATGGAAATGCAGTAGTATTTGTAGTGTGCGACAGGAATCAATCGATTTGCTTCGAAATTTCTTACGTACATATAGTAAAAAAAGTCTCAAACAAAAAATGAAGATCCTGCAAGAGTTAGATCCTTGCAGCGTGAGAGAAAGCACAGGTTTGCAAGGGCATTCACTAGCTTGTCTTTCTAGAAAAGTTTGTCGGAGTGTTTTTCATCATTTTAGGATGTTAGCAGTGCATCATAATAACGTAAGGAAATTAGTGAGGAAGTTGTATTATGCAAAAAGTCCTGCACTTAAGCTTAAACAGTTAAATAGTGCTCTTTTGCATGGATCTGAAGTGGATGTGAAGACTATTTGTGAAGAAATTGAGTTTTGTTATTTTGGTAACAAAGAGGACAGTGTAGAAATAGATATAGTAATGGATGGTAATGCAGAAGATAATGGATAAATTTCAAGTATTGAAAAGTTTGATGAGGAAATTATCAAGTTTAAGGTGAAATCAAGTGAGAGGCCTAATTTAACTTGTGTGTGTTGTCGACGGACTCATTATAAAATTCAGACCAGGTTAGTTGATTTATATGCAAAAAGTGAATTGGAAAATAATAGTCAATGGGAGGATTTTGTAAGTTATTTGTTGGTGGAGAATTCTTTTGATTTGAGTTTGGATCAGCGTATTTGTAATTATTGTTTGAAAAAATTAAATGAAAATAGAATGCCTGCTAGAGCAGTTTATAATAATCTTCAGTTGATAGATATTCCTTCTGAATTGATGGATCTAAATACTTATGAATCTATTTTGATTCAATGTGTCCATCCTTTTCAGGCTATTGTACGCATGGAGCCTAAGACAGGGAAATTGCCTCCATCAGATTTACTGAGAGGATTAAAGGGAAGAGTTGTTTATTTGCCTCTAGATGTAAAGAAAAATATTAATACAATTGGTGTAGAAAGAGTAGAAGAAGATCCTTTAGTTATTCTAGTTAATGGGGTTCCAACAAAGAGTAAGAAAATTTGGCAAGATTTAGTGGATGTTAAAAAAGTCAAGAAGGCAACGTTGTATTTGGTCAAAAACAATGAGTACTACAAAGATGTAAGTGTTGGAGCAGAGGAAACAGCTATAGAAGAAGATAGTGATTCTTCAGTTGGTCAAATTGAAAAAGTTGATGTGTCTAGAACTGAAGAAATATATGAACACTATACTGTTCATCCTTTGCATTCCAAAGAAGTAATGGGAAATGCAATTGACTTGTTTCAAATGAAAGCAGCAAAAGGAAGTCCCATTAGTGTATGGGAAGAAAGTTTGGAAGCTCGTTGTTTTCCACAATTATTTCCAACAGGTTGTGGTGGACGATATGATGATCGACCAGTTCAAATTCCTGCAGCTGAATACCGGACTCTAAGATTATATGCAGAAGATCCAAGGTTTCGTCAATGCATTCCATATTTATTTCATCTACTATTTGAAAGTGATTTGTCTGGGCTTTCTTATGCAGTTAATCATATATTAAAAAGTGGACCTCATTTGCAGCATGTTTGTGCAAGGGACTTTATGGAGAAAGTTAATCTGCAAGACAGTATTTTGGAATCTCAGCTAATCAATCTCATGGCATGTCAACGTGGAACCAACGAGTATTGGTTTCGTCGTCATGGAGAATTGAAATGTATGCTAAGAAACTTAGGAACTCCTACATGGTTCCTCACTCTTAGCTGTGCTGA
The DNA here is from genome assembly GCF_964263255.1 of Lissotriton vulgaris. Lineage (NCBI taxonomy): Eukaryota > Metazoa > Chordata > Amphibia > Caudata > Salamandridae > Lissotriton > Lissotriton vulgaris. The sequence continues at coordinate 2,037,702,804 of NC_141685.1, read as the reverse complement.
GTATGCATGGGACGATTTACTTCAATTTCTACGAGAGGCAAATGAAAACATACCAAATATAGAATTGAAAACACCAGGAGAACTGTGTTCTTTAGATCCAGTGAATGTTTGCAGATATTTTAATCATAGATTTGAAGCTATGATGTCTTTTATTACCAACAAAAAAAATCCTCCCCTTGGAGAGGTTTTGGATTTCTTTTGGAGGAAGGAATATCAAGCGAGAGGTACTCCTCATATACATATGTTGTTGTGGATTAAAGATGCACCCAAATTTGGATCAGATTCAGATGAAACAGTGATGAGTTTCATTGAAGAGTATTCAACATGTGCTGTTCCAAAATCTAATGAAGAAAACAATTTAAGGCAACAAGTTTTACGTTTTCATATGGCTGAGATACCCGCCACCCCCTCTCAACACGATCCCCAAAAGAAGGGAAACCGGAAACAGTTCTTCAAAGTTTTTGGATGTGGGAGGGAGTGACCCTCCCGCGGCCGTATTTATTAAAACAAAAAATTAAACATTAAACGTTTCATATTATGTACAATTTCATTATCACATTTGCGATGTTTGGCTAATCTTAACATATTCTCTAATACAGAGGTTCTCCTAGCCGAACTAGCATCCTACAGAAACATTCTCTATAAACACTGAAATTGTACATCCTAACGTTTAAGGGCCAACGGCAAGGTCATAACCGGTGTCAAGATCCCTAACCAGACTTACCCCTCCCACTTGGGAAGGGCGACAGCACAGAGGCTTACCTCAAGTGCAACTACTAACAATTTCCCTTGACTTGTCGGGGGCACTTAAGACTCGACGCCATTTAAAGGTCGTTCGAATACTTGTGTGTGGTATCTAGAAGGTATCGTGGACCTCCCCCCACCCCACACAACTTACCGCATCTGCCGTCGCAGATGACCCTGGCCCCGGGAAATTCCTCAGGAGGGGGCTGTAACCCCTCCTACACAGGAAGGGGCCTTGACCGCCTTTCCTTAACTTCCGGCGACCCGCCCTTAGACGGGACCGCCTCCCCATTGAGGGGCCAATGGCCACCTCCCCCGAGCGCTCCCATCCGTGTTGGGTGACGCCCACTCATAGGGATCTACCAATTAGTGCTCACCGATCATGACCTTACCGCCTACCAAAAATAAATACGACAATTCGAACTTATGAAAACATTGGTCGCTACGACCGAAAGAGCATGCTCAAAAAGCAACACTACATCAAGTCCTTTTAATCGTAACAACCTAAATGATATTCACCATACTTTATTATGAAAAACAACAAAACTGATACTTTCACAACCTGTAAACGAAAAAGGAAGAACATACTTAGAAAATCCACTTTATTGCACAACAACTTGCTGTCCTCAGGGGCTGGTGGGTGGGTCAAAATTGGCTCTTTGTTCTGTCCCGAGCTCACGTGTAGCGAGGAGGTGCAGCTTCGGAGCACAAGAACAAGAGGACGTCTTCTGGCCTTGCGTCTCCTTTTATCCGTCTTCAGGGCGGGCGTAAACCCGCCCCTGCCCGTCCCGAGGGCGTGGCTGGCTGCGTCAGTGTCTAGGCCAGCCCACTCTAGGGCGGGAACAGGCGCGCCCCGGCTACGCCGCTTCGGGCATACCAGCCGAGACGCGCCTCCCGCCCAAAAATGGCTTCCCGGGGGGATCGAGGCACTCCGCCATACGTTCGGGGGGACCGAGTGGTCGCCCCTTTCCATATGGCTGAGATACCCGCCACCCCCTCTCAACACGATCCCCAAAAGAAGGGAAACCGGAAACAGTTCTTCAAAGTTTTTGGATGTGGGAGGGAGTGACCCTCCCGCGGCCGTATTTATTAAAACAAAAAATTAAACATTAAACGTTTCATATTATGTACAATTTCATTATCACATTTGCGATGTTTGGCTAATCTTAACATATTCTCTAATACAGAGGTTCTCCTAGCCGAACTAGCATCCTACAGAAACATTCTCTATAAACACTGAAATTGTACATCCTAACGTTTAAGGGCCAACGGCAAGGTCATAACCGGTGTCAAGATCCCTAACCAGACTTACCCCTCCCACTTGGGAAGGGCGACAGCACAGAGGCTTACCTCAAGTGCAACTACTAACAATTTCCCTTGACTTGTCGGGGGCACTTAAGACTCGACGCCATTTAAAGGTCGTTCGAATACTTGTGTGTGGTATCTAGAAGGTATCGTGGACCTCCCCCCACCCCACACAACTTACCGCATCTGCCGTCGCAGATGACCCTGGCCCCGGGAAATTCCTCAGGAGGGGGCTGTAACCCCTCCTACACAGGAAGGGGCCTTGACCGCCTTTCCTTAACTTCCGGCGACCCGCCCTTAGACGGGACCGCCTCCCCATTGAGGGGCCAATGGCCACCTCCCCCGAGCGCTCCCATCCGTGTTGGGTGACGCCCACTCATAGGGATCTACCAATTAGTGCTCACCGATCATGACCTTACCGCCACAGGTCCGGATAGTTGACCGGCTATCCGGACCCCCCACCAAACTCCTACCTAAAGGTCATGTTTTAACGATTTTAACCAAGCTAGGAAGTCACCTATGAGTAACTCATTGCCCACCCTCGACAAATGCACACCATCCCCCAAATACATACTGTCATCATTAATACAACTATGCGAGATCGAATGCAATGTCTTGGAACGGAACAACCGACTCACTTTGTTATTCAATTTTTTAACGGAATGATTCAAAGCAGGGATCGAGATAGCCCCCCGCCACACTTTTCGTGGGATCATATGAGACCACGCAATTGTACACCCCGGAACTCTCCTTGCTAACCAACTTACCGTGGAAAGCATAGCCTCCAGGAGAAGTCGTCTACCGGTGGTGACTAGATCATTGCCCCCCAAATGTACTATGACTATGGACGGCGGTGACCTCATCCGCTCTAACAAACCCTCAAAAAATGCCTGAAACTGGTCAATACAGAGACCGCCCCTTCCGTAGAAGGACACTCTGTACCCGTATTCCCCAGGTACGTGAATCATATCACCTGCTTTGAATACGTCTGCGGCCCGTCTCACGTATGAGTGGCCTACAACCCACACCTCCTTTCTCTCAGCCGGTGATGTGTGACCGCTGGCCTGGTGTTGGGTCAACTGCACAGTCCGCCCTGCCGCGTAGGCTTGCGCAACTGAAAACAAACAAAAGACAAGAAGCGTGAGTACATGATTACAGCTTCACAACATGTGCAATCGCACATACCTCTTATAACAATTGGAGGACCAACGCCCCACCCGTTTCACTTGTTCTACATTAAGACCCCTGGCTGTAGCTTCTGTGGCAGCCCCTATACGAAAGGAATGGGTCCCAAATTCACCCGGGTCCAAGCCCGCTGCGGCAATGGCCATTGCAAGCACCCGCTGAAACTGAAGCCTCGTCAGCGGGGTGGCGTCTACATGCCTCAACAATGTCCCCCCCCATGATGCCACCCTTCGTGCTAGGTAATCTTCTAAGCACTGAACCGGACACATGGATGACTCGGGGATCCTGCGAATGATCGTGCAGTCCCCCCTCCCATCTTGGTCAGTCTTGGACCTGAGAAAGGAGACAATCATCGCATCACCCCTGATCTGAACCTGCTCCCTGCACAAGCCCCCCGTCACATCCCGTTTGTTCCTTGCAACTAGCTCACTAACTCTCATAGCCCCGTGAAATGCCAGCATAAATGCAGTCCGGAACAAACAGGTCTCGAACGGGGACGAGCATGTGTTAGGGAGTGTGGTCAGCAACTGGGACAACCTGTCTAGACCTATCGGTCGTCTTACGTCTACTCTGCGACCCTCCAGACGTTGCCACCCACGCAGCGCTTTCTGTACCGTAAAAGACGCTGTCGGGTCCAGGATGCCATGGGCCCTGGCAACAAAGGAAATGGCGGCACGATGCCTTTGGGCCGTGGCCACCGATTTCCCAGCCCTACGTAAGGACATCAGGAAAAGTACTACCAACTCCTCCTGCCCCCAAAGTCCCCCTCTCTCTGCCCCCAAAAAGGCTAAATAGGCCTGGAACGCCCCTTCATATGCCTTCCTTGTCCTGGGTGCTAGACTCTCTCCCATGAGGTGACGAAGTTCGGGGCACCGAGAGACCAGAGAGCTTCGGGGAAGGGTGCCGGCTCCGGGTCCGCTGAAGGAAGGAAACCCGAGAAAGCCTGCATGTGAAAACGAGACAGTGCATCAGCGGCCTGATTCATCACCCCAGGGACATGTTTTGCTCTGAATACCACGTTCAGTTGCATACACAGTAAGACAATTTCTTTGAGCAGCCTCAAAATCCATTTACAACGGGCTGCCTGACTATTGATGCATTCTACCACGGTCATATTGTCGGACCAGAACACAACAGAATGATCTCTGAACCCTTCTGGCCAGGTTCTCAGGGCCACCAGAATGGGAAATAATTCGAGGAAAGCGATGTTACTTGTCAGCCCCTTCTCGTGCCACCATAGGGGCCACTTCTGTGCCGACCATTTTGTGCCGAAGATGGCGCCAAAACCTACGCTTCCTGCTGAATCTGTCCATAGCCCAAGCTCATCGGAGGACATGACTGGCTTGTTCCAGACAACTCGGCCATTGAAGTCCGCCAAGAATGCTAACCAAATCCGCATGTCCTGGCGGACCTCAGTCGATAACCTTGTGCGATGATGACCCTCCTTCAGGCCAACCATCGCTTGGGCAATTGAGCGGGAAAAGGGGCGAGCCATTGGTATCACTCTCAAGGCAAAGTTCAACTTTCCCACTAACTGTTGCAACTGATGCAGTGTAACCTTGGATGCAGTTAAACATACTTGGAGGGCTGCCCTGAATTTCGACACCTTGCTAGCTGGTAAACGGAAGCACCCCTCCCTTGAGTCCAACTCGATCCCCAGAAACTCGAGGCAAGTCGTGGGACCCATAGTTTTACCCGGTGCCAACGGCACGCCGAGATGACCCATTAACACACAGAATTCGTCTAAAGCCTGGGCACATTCGGGACTACCGGCGGGGCCAAGGAACAGAAAGTCGTCAAGGTAATGCATTACATTTCGGAAACCCGCTGTCTCAGTGAACACCCACTGCAGGAAAGTACTGAATTGCTCAAAGTAAGCACATGAAATAGAGCAACCCATTGGCATACACCTATCCATGTAAAATGACCCCTGGAACCCGAATCCCAAAAGACGCTGATCGTCTGGGTGTACCGGGAGCAACCGGAACGCTGACTCGATATCAGATTTCGCCATCAACGTCCCGTGCCCCAGGCGATTCAAGATGGCTACTGCCTCATCAAAAGATGCGTATCGCACCGAACAAACTTCTGGATCAATTGCGTCGTTCACCGAAAGACCTCGTGGAGTAGACAGATTATGGATCAAACGGAACTCACCCGGGTCCTTCTTGGGGACCACCCCTAACGGAGAACAAACGAAACCTGGTACCGGGGGTTCACTAAACGGGCCGGCGACCCGTCCCCGGCTAACCTCTTTCTGAATTTTCTCTTGCACTACCGATGTATGTTGTAAAACGGAAAGTTGATTTTTGCACGTCCCAATACCCTGAAAGTCCCCTACCGGGATGCGGAAACCATGTGTAAAACCGTTCCGTAGCACCCCGGCAGAAGTACGATCCGGGTATTCGCTGAGCCAGGGAATCATTGCCAAGGTATCAATCGGGGTTGGTAAAGGCGCCCCTCGGCCTAGCTTAGACCTGTTTGGCGCCCCCCTTACCCCCATTCTCACCCGTTCTGGCTCTGCACGATGACTCAGGATGGGACGACCCACACGTACTACACTCATGTTTGAACTTACACGATCCCGGAGGCCTGGTACATTTCCCCTTGTTGAAATTAAAACAGAAACCCTTTTTCCCTGTATTGCCTGCGGGCCTTGACTGGTCGTCGGTGCTCGTACTTGGTCGAAAGGGCGTCCCCACATTTTGGCGGGAGTAATCAACAACATTGCTCCCGACCAATGGCATTCTTAACATTCCTGATTCTTTCATTTTGTCCCAAGTTAACGAATCGTAACAATCCCAAGTCAAACTCTTGTTATGTTCCTTTTCCTTTCTGAACAGATTGTCATAACAAAACCAATGGTTACCTTGATACGTTGTCGAGTAACCCATAATTCGTGATTGGTAAACGGGAAACTCAGGGAGCAACTCGGGCCTACGTTCCCCCAAAATCGATGTGAAAATACCCCATGCATTGCCCCAGTTGCCAATGTTCTCATTAACCTTAAAGGCGGCCATTTTTGCGCGCCAAACACTCGGATGCATCAAGTCCTTCTGACTTTTCACATGCTCCACATCATAATGATCAACAAGCAGGGAAAAAATATTCACGTACTCTCCCGCCCAGATCTTTTCTTTTATAGCTAACGGCACATGTTGTCCCAATCTCTCTCTACGAGAGGGTGCTGACTCGTCCCTTGCAATCGGCAATGGCCGCTTACCTGCACCGGACGCAGCTTCTGCCGCTTGCGGCTTGTCTATCCCCGCCACTCTAGCTGCCTCTTTCTTCTCACGAAGCCCTTTTATCAGCGCCTGTGCCTCGGCAGCCGTGGCGCCATCACCACTATCCCCCAACCACGCTGCTAGCTGTGCTGCCAGCTCGGGGGGCATGTCTTCCTTGGATGTCGGGGAGACGACCCCCGGGATTGGATTCCCCTCTATCGGTACTGGGGTCGGCGCCTCGAGAGGGGCAGAGGGAACCGGGACGTCCCCACCGGCTGGAACCTTTCTCGGCCTCTTAGGTCTCCCTCCAGCCGGCGAAGGGCCCGAACCCTCCTCCCCATCTCGCTCCGCCAACCGTTTCTTTATGTCGGACATATCTTTAAAGAGTGCCCGAACCATCTGGTCAGTCGTCATTCTCTTTTCGCCTTTCCTGGGCATCTTCTTCGACGAAGTATCTGGAAGACAAAGAAAAAGATCAAAACGCTCAAAATTGGCTCTTTGTTCTGTCCCGAGCTCACGTGTAGCGAGGAGGTGCAGCTTCGGAGCACAAGAACAAGAGGACGTCTTCTGGCCTTGCGTCTCCTTTTATCCGTCTTCAGGGCGGGCGTAAACCCGCCCCTGCCCGTCCCGAGGGCGTGGCTGGCTGCGTCAGTGTCTAGGCCAGCCCACTCTAGGGCGGGAACAGGCGCGCCCCGGCTACGCCGCTTCGGGCATACCAGCCGAGACGCGCCTCCCGCCCAAAAATGGCTTCCCGGGGGGATCGAGGCACTCCGCCATACGTTCGGGGGGACCGAGTGGTCGCCCCTTTCCAATCTCATCGTTGTGGAAAGTACTGTCGTCGAAAATTTAAAAACAAGGAAAAGTACTACACGAAATGTCGTTTTGCATTTCCTCGACCAGTGATTTCTAAGGGAAGAGTAAATAATTTGATGTCATCTCTACGACATACTGTGACGAGGAAATCTCCCAAAAATACATATAATTTGAAAAGAAATGAAGAATCTAAGTACATCAACGATTACAACCCAGTGATTTTGTCCATGTGGAATGCTAACATGGATTTTCAGTTCGTTGCTGACAACTCTATTGCTGTGGCTCGATATGTGACATCTTACATCACCAAAAAAGAAAAGACAGAATTGAAGGAAATGTGGGAGGATATTTCACATGAAAAGAGTCTAAGCAAGAAATTATACAGTTTCAGTCTGAAGATGTTGTCGCATCGAGAAATTGGAGCATATGAATGTTCTGATCGGTTATCATCAGCAAGTCTCTATGCCAAATCAAGAACAATCATTTGGGTGAGTCTTGGTCTTGCTGCAACACGAAACCGAGTTTTGAAATCTGTACAAGAAATTGAATATTTGGCGGAAAAAGAACCAAACAGTACAGATATTTTGAAGACAAATATGTTGGATACATACTATCCAAATAGAAGTACTCACCTTGAGAACACATGTTTGTATGAAGTTCTTCAAAACTACAGTTATAAGAGGAACATCACAGAAGATATCAATAATGGAAAATATGCACTCATTGGCTATGAAGGATGTCTAGTGAAGCAGAAAAAAGGCCATTTGATTAATCATCGAAAATTGAGTTGTGAAGTTCAAGACAAAAGAGAATTTTACTATTTAGCTCTTTTGCAACTCTTTAAGCCATGGCGTACAGAAGAGGAACTACTTGGAGATTTTCTCTGTTATGAAGACTCTTTTAATGCAACTAAGGATACCATAGAATGTCCTATTTTTCTAAATTATCTGCAAATGTTGAATGAAGAAATGGAGCAAGAAACTACAATTGCTGAAGAGATAGCTAGAAACAGTTCTCAAGATAGTCAGAGTTCTACTTCATTGAGCCAGGATCCACTAGGAGGACCAATTATCCAAAATGAAGCTGCCACTGCCATGGATGAGGTGGAAAGAGCTATGGAACAAGCTCAAGAGGATGGAGTTAACTTAGAAGATTTAGTAAAGCAACTAAACATTGAGCAGAAAAAGATATATGATGAAGTCACAGAGCAGATTGAACATGGATTCAGACATGAGAAAAAAGAGTGCTCATGTATATTATTTGACCCTGTCCGATTGTACGTAAGTGGACAAGCGGGGACAGGAAAAAGTTTTCTAATTAAAGCCGTTGCAAGTTATCTGCAGAAAAGGACTGATTCACCACTGTCTTGTGTTGTAACTGCTCCAACTGGTCTGGCAGCACATAACATTAAAGGGATTACTCTACATCGTTTATTGATGCTGCCAGTTGAACATGATAATAAATTGCATTACAACAAGCTATCTGGAGATGCGTGTTCTGAAGTTTCAAGAGTCTTGAAGAAAATGAAACTTCTTATCATAGATGAAGTAAGCATGGTCTCAAATATAATGCTTGCTTTTGTGCATTTGAGAATGCAAGAAATTCTTAAAACAGACTATGATGTGTTATTTGGAGGAAAACACATTATTGTTTTTGGAGATCTATTGCAGTTGACTCCAGTAAAAGGACAACCAGTGTTTAAAATGCTCACGCATGAAGATACCAGGAAGTCCCTTGGAAGCATTGGAAATGTTAATATATGGCTAAATTTTAAATTTGCTGAACTGCTTCAAAATATGCGACAGGCCAAGGATGAAGATTATAAAAATATTCTACAAGATGTAAGAATTGGAAAAGTGACTGAGAAAGGGAAAAAAGCTTTGCATAGTCGATTAATTTCACATTTGTATCCAAATGAAAACATTCTTCCAGAGAATATTTTTAAAAAAATGACTGAGAAGAAATCTGGGATATGTTTGATGCCAACTCTGCAAGAATGTTCCATCTTCAACCAAAAAATGTTAGACTTAGAAAATGAAGAGATTGTGAAACTGGAAGCAATAGATAAAATAGAGCATATGGGTGCAACAATTGTTTTATCAGAAAATTTGAAAACTAAATTGCATTCATTGGAGAAAAGTATTTCAAAAACAGCTGGTTTTGAAAAGACTCTGAATGTGTGTTTAAATTGTCGTATCATTTTGAGAAGGAATTTAAATGTTGAAAGCGGTCTGGTAAATGGAGCAATGGGTTATGTTGTTGATTTTGTGAATTACAGAAATAGAGATGGAATTGAATTTTTAAAAATAAAATTTGATGGCATTGAAGAAGTACAACAAATAAGTCGTTGTTCTGCTAGATTTTTACTTGTAAAAGACTTATATGTTCGCCGAAAACAGTTTCCAGTTTGTTTGGCGTATGCGGTGACAATTCATAAATCTCAAGGTTTAAGTGTAGATAGTGCTTTGGTGAACATTGGAAGATCTGTGTTTAAAGAGGGTATGGCATATGTGGCATTATCTCGAGTCAGAACTTTATCAGGATTGTACTTGATTGCGTGTGATGAGACAAAGATTTCTGCAGATCTAGATTGTGTTAAAGAATACAATAGGTTAAGAAGAGAGTATGCTCCACATTTGCCTCAATATCCTCTGTTTGAAAAACGTGTGGTAGGCCGAAAAAGAAGAAATGAGGATAATTGTAGTGAGGTAGTTGCAAAAAGACAAAAAGTAGAGAAAACTGTAATTGAAAACAGGAAGAAAAAGAATTGTGGAGAAAATGTTGTTGGATTTCAGTTTGAAAATAGTTCTGGTGTCAACTGCTATGCTAATGTAGTGGTTAATGTTGTTTTTTTTCTTAAAAGTTTACAAGAACAGATTGTTGAAAATCGGGATCAAAGATTGTGTGGTTTATTGAATTCTGTGTTTCAGAAATGTAGCAGTGGTACACCACAAATAGAAAGTGTAACAGAAATTCGAAATATTTTAGATTTGTGTTCTGGTCAAGATAAATTTTCACAGAACATTCAGCAGGATTGTCAGGAATTTTTAATGTATATGTTTGGTGTTTTGGAAGATGAAGGTGTAGATGTAGATAATCTTTTCAGTCTTTCTTATCAATGGCAGCATGACTGCCACAATTGTAGTTTATCAAGTACTACTAGAATAGACACTGAAAGATTTATATATTTGACTTTACCAGACTGTAAATCAGTGTCTTTTAAAAATCTAGTTAAAGCAGCAGATCATAATATGGTGTGTACCCAATGTAAATGTACAATGCTGTCCACATTATTTATACAAAGGTATGGGCAGTATATCATTTTAGTTTTCCAACGATGTAGACCTGATGGAACTAAATTGACAACTTCTATCAAAAATGTTGTGGCTTCTCAGTTATCAATTTCTGGAAGGACCTTTACAACTGAAGCTATTATTTATCATGATGGATCTTCGACCACCTCAGGACATTATACATGCTACTTAAAATCTGAAAATGGATGGAGTTACTGCAATGATTCTCATTTAACTTATAAACAACGTTTGCCTTATGACTCTGCAAATTCTTATCTAGTGTTTTTAAAACCAAAGTTTTAGTAAAGGGAATTGGCCTTTGAAGACGGGAATAGTTAATAAAAGTTAGTTAGTTAGTTAGTTAATCTAATATTTTAAATTATTTATCTCATGTAGATACTTTAAGTGGATCTCAAAGTAAAAAATACTGATATATCAGACACAAATTGGCCGTGAGGATTGTGTATGGTATGATGTTTTTAGATCTTTTTTCATAGGAAGTTGATGAAATGGAACTTATAAGGCACAGCAGACTTTTTTCCACGAAAAGGACCTTCACTATCTTCTATTTGGCCTCATGGAAAAGTAAGTGAATCAAAGATTAGTGTACATATATGAGATTTATGTTTGAATGGGTTTTTTTAAACACAATCTTTTAGATTGTGTTTTTTTTTCCCGCTGTTATATGATGAAGACTTTGAACTCACTAATTTAAGTGAAATTCAATATATTCTGAGAACAGCAAAAATAAATAATGTAACATATTGTAGAAGTTATTGTGTAGTTTGCATTGTGTAATTTATATTGTGTTCACATTGTTATACACTCATTTTCTTTTTCACCCTTATTCACCTCTCTTTACTAATTTACACTCTTTTTTCATTGCTGTTTCTTTACTGCACTTCATTCACAACTTCTTTATCTAATAGGAACTATCTGCATTTCCTCTGTTCCTTCCACCACTTTTTATCTTTTTCATATTCTCTTAGTACCACTGCTTTAGTTTCCTAACCCTCTTTCTCTTTCTCCATTTTTTTTTCTTTCACACTCATTGTACTGTAGTTCAGTTAGTTCTTCATTTTGTCTTTCTTTGTACTTACTCTCTCACTCCTGTTTTATCCATCGTTCTTTAATAACTTCATTTCTTTCATCCCTTCACTCTGTGACTTCACTTCACTCACTCTCAATCATCTTCTATTCCTCTATTTTATTTATAGTTTATCAATCTGACTTCTCTCCTTTTCACTCATTTTTCTTTTACTTTCTTATCTTTACTCATTTTGTTTTGATATTTTACATTCTTTTAGTATCTTATTTACCTTTAGGAATTTGTTCTCTAACTATTTCTTTTTCCTTTTTTTTTTCTTTCTACATTACTTTCTTTATGTTTTTGTATCCTTCACTATTGCTTCATTTCTTAGTAAACTTTTGTAGATTTTTAAACCTCATGAACTGTTTCTTCTATTTTCTTATACATTTTTATGTAATTATAACATGTTTTTTCCTTTATCTTTCACAGATACAAATTTGCATAGATTATATGGTAAGTGTGTTTGTAAAATGTTTTTTGTTATCACCTTTTGTTTTATTTTCACTATTTTTCTGTCACCCTACCGCACACCTATTTCCTTACTTTGCTTTCCTCACTTATTCTTTTCTTCCATGTTTACTTCCTACCACATTCAATTTCTTTCAGTACTTCTGCCTATGCACACTCCTTCACTTACCTTTTTTACTGGTTCACTTAGTCCCTTTGTGACAGTCCTTCTTTTACTCTCTCTCTCTTCTTTCTCTCTATTACTCCCCATGTGTTACCCTTATTCACTTACATGTACCCTCTTTCACCCCTCTTTACTTATATTCACTGCTATTTACTTTCCCTCCATCACTGCTATTCTTTTACTCTGATTCCGTCACTACCTGTCATTCCAATACTTAACTGTCCTTCTTTTTACTTTCAACATCCATTTACATTCTCCCTTAACCTCTGCTTTAGTCTTCTTCCTATTTCTTCTTTCTTTTGTTCCCTTATTCATTTTTCTTTTTCTCAGTTACTTCCTCTTACATTTTTCTCTGTCTTACTATCTATTACTCAGTCTCTCTGTGTTCCTCCCTTTAGCTCTCTTTCTCTTAACACCACTCTCTCTGTTACCATTCCTTATGGTTACTCCTTCATTATTTTTTTTTCTTTTTTTTTGTTAGTGCGCTGACGGTACGCGCACCGGTGCGCGTACCGGAAGCGCACCAGGGTGAAATATAAAAAAAAACTATTTTAAATTAAAAATATTATCTCAATATACATTATAGTGTTCATTTTTAGAAAAACATACTTTAGCAATTCACTAAAAAACACATAGGTATGAGTCTGTATAAAAAGTTAGGAATTAGCATTAAAAAAACCTATGAAATTCACTGAAAAAACCAAAGGTTTCACACCAGTTATAGTTAGGAATTAGCATTTAAAAAACCTATGAAATTCACTGAAAAAACCATAGGTTTCACACCAGTTATAGTTAGGAATTAGCATTTAAAAAACCTATGAAATTCACTGAAAAAACCATAGGTTTCACACCGGTTATAGTTAGGAATTAGCATTTAAAAAACCTATTAAATTCACTGAAAAAACCATAGGTTTCACACCAGTTATAGTTAGCTGGAAATTTTACTGATATAAAACCATTGAAATTCCCACGTTATAGTTAGTCGGACTCACTATAACTTGCGCGTACAATGCACTGCTGATGACGTCACATATTACATCACTCATGACATGGTCAGTGACATCACTCATGACATCACTGATGACACCATCCAGTGAATGTGTGCCTTTCTGAAAAATAAATATATTTTATATATGTATATATTAAGATCGATGGAAGAATAAATGTTTAAATAAGTGTCTAAATGGATGTTTTTTTTTAAAAAATTGATTGGTTAACTGGCTTATTAAGTGTATCTTAGTGAATACATATATTAGCGAGTAATGTTTAAATATTTAAATATATGTATCAGTGTTTTACTTTGTGTATAAGTGGCTGCATGGGTTGGTGAGTAGCTACATATGTGTGTATATGGGTTATTAGATGTTTTTTTAGTATCAGTATGAGTGTCTGTATGGTTTGGTGGGGCTGTTACTTAGCACATAGATGCATCAATGACTGACTCACTGTTTGTATGTGTTTTGAAGACAGCATTTGTGTAGGATTGTATGGGTGGATGAGTGTGTATATGTGTGTGTTAGAGAGTGAATGCCTCTCTCATTAGTGTCTTTATGAGTAACTACATATGTTTTGATCTTGTATATATGAGAATTAATGTATATAAGTAAGTATATGTGAGACTGAGAGATTGAAAGAGTTCCTGTTTAAATAAGTATGTGTTTCTATAAGTGATTGTTTAAGAGAGTAAGTATGTGTAAGTTTCCTTAGAAGTAATGTGCTAATGTGTGTATAGTTGTATATGCAAATAAATGGATGTTTATTAGTTTATTTGCATGTGTGAGTATCTGTATGAGTAAGTTTTTGATGACTGTCAGTGTGTAACAGAATGAATAGGGGTATCACTACATATGATGAGTGAGTATATGTATGAGTGAATACATAAAACTGTTGGTGAATGTGTGAATTTGTATATAGATGGTGAAATTACTGAATTGGTTGTTGTAACTGGTATGGGTATATCCACTTTTTTGTTAATGTTAGTTTCTATTTTTGAATATGTGTTTCAAAGGTTACTTTACAGTGAAAGGAGGTCTGTCACTGTGTTACAAGGATGGTGTCATCAGTGATGTCATGAGTGATGTCACTGACCATGTCATGAGTGATGTAATATGTGACGTCATCAGCAGTGCATTGTACGCGCAAGTTATAGTGAGTCCGACTAACTATAACGTGGGAATTTCAATGGTTTTATATCAGTAAAATTTCCAGCTAACTATAACTGGTGTGAAACCTATGGTTTTTTCAGTGAATTTAATAGGTTTTTTAAATGCTAATTCCTAACTATAACCGGTGTGAAACCTATGGTTTTTTCAGTGAATATATATATATATATATGTTATTTTCAATTATATTAAAAATGAACAATATTTCATTGGTGTTTCCAGTGTCACAAGCACAGCTTGATGAATTGTAGGTGAAACATAATCTGTAATTTAATATACGATTCTGGTCAAAATAAATATGTTTGTTGAATGCTACAACTTATATGTTTTAAGAGAGAAAATGAGGTTTATCTTACATTATGTCAGTATGTTGCATATAAACATAATAATGAGTAACTTAATTTTTGTTTTAAAACTTTGTTTTAATAACAATAGAAATATATAAAAACAATAACTACATTATTATTAAAATAATCTATCTGACCAAAATTCTAAATTCCCAGAAACTAAACTATTTTAAATATACCTAAACCAATCTAAAATATGCACATCTAGTAATCTAACTCCATCTAACATAATACACGAGTCATATTTAAAACATATATAACATGTAAGTATGTATTATCTAAACATTTTCTAATGCATTCTTCCCCTTGATAAATGCATCTAAAATATTATCTTTTTAAACATATTAAAACGACCAAAGCTATCTAAAACTAACCTAAACCTATTCTTAAATATCCAATTCTAAGATATTATTATTGTAATTCAATCCCCACTTCCACTCCATCAATAACCCTGTAAAAACAAATGTTACAATTATACATTTGGTGTGCAGTGGTATAGTTGTTTCTAGTTGGCATCTACCCAATATTATATTCTATTTACATAATTGCATATTGATATTTCTGCTAGCGCATTTAAGATTTTATAAACTCTCCGGATGATGTTGCAAAAGTCTGCACAAACGCAATATGTACTGCCATCTTCGCCTCTGTTGTCTATGTAAGGAGGAGCTTCTAGTGGTGGCGGTGATTGTAATGCTGCTGCTACAGGTTGATAATTCAGCTCTCTGTTTCTCCCTAACTCGCTCATAAATCAATCGCATCCCCTGGAAGCCCCAAAACATAGCTTGAATGAAATAGATTCTTACATGCCTTATTGATTGCTGTGTCTTTCTCAATTATCCAAATTTTCAGTAGAAATATTGTAGTGTAGTTCCTATATTGCGCATTGGAACAGTATATACTATAGATGTAACGTAGGACTGAGGTCTACTAGGTCTCTATTGAATATACTAAACTTAATAGTGAGTGCCAGCTAGCTCAGAGGTCACTAGAAACTTTCTCGAATAGACAAGAATCTGACAACCGCATAAACATGACAACTTTGTTTCCCAAGAATAAGAAATATATCTCTAGAGTCGCGGAAACAATAGATAGCTATTTCACTCAGTCAATCGTGCATGCTTCGTTTCACCAGACGTGCAGAGAAATAGAGAGACGGGTGTTTTCAATAAAAGGTATTTCTCGTGCAAAAGCAATGAACTGCTACAATCGCTATACTTAGTATGAAGTAAAGTGTGTACAGTAAAAAGAGTATTACAAAATAATATTGTAATAGCATAGTATGGTTTCTAAGCCATAAAATATAACATAAAATACATACATTAATAATTAATGACTAAAAGTACTCAACTGGTGCTTCTAAAATACGCCTACCCTGGTGAACCTAACCTAAGTCTAGTACAAGGGAAGAAGTAAGTGAGGTGTAGCTTAGTTTTTAGTATCTTTTTGCCAAGAATCGATTCCAAGAATTCTCTAAGGATCTAATCAGCTCCGTACCTTGGTTTAGAATGAAGAGGCCTGGTATCTCTCTCTCAGAACTCGATTTCCCAGCAACCCTCAAGGGTAGCCTGGAAGCACTGGAGCTGGATTTCTCGGCAGGCGAAAAGACAGCGTCTCTCTCAGTGCGTCAGCGGGAGGGTCGGCTTCGTTCGGCACTTGCTTAGGTGAGCTGTGTCGTGTAGGTAGATAGTCGAACTGCTCCAAATCACTGTGTGTTTGCCTGAGCATATTTATACCTTGAAGTTGCCGAGTTTGACGTAAGGTTGGACATAATAACGTCATCAAAGACTCAGTTCTCTGAAAACTCCATGATTTCTTGGATAAATTAATATTCAAGCAAGGGGAAGTCCCTGATGCTGAAGGCGGGTTTTTCCAAGAAATCGTTGCTGATTTTCAGAACTAGTGGAAGTAGCCATGCCGTATTTGGACAGCATGGGCTAAGCCTAAATATGGTTATGATTTCTATGCCTATATAAGAATAGGGTGATTTATACCTATATATGGGCATGAATCGGGAAAATTACACTAGGGTCCTAAATTTATATACACCCACTCCACTTTATTAAGTTCAACATTACTAAATTATAAGAAGTAAAACATATCTAAAGCATGTGTTTACAATCCCCTCCAAAATACAAATTGCATTTGAAAAGGCTGTACACGAAACGAGCATAACTGTACGCATTTGAGAAAAGTGGTTACATATATGATATAAAGCATGAAAGTATCAAAGGTAGCCCAATGAATCACAAAATTACATTTATGAAATGGCTCTAAATTACAAAAAACATTTTTGAGACCAATCCATAGCAGAATATACAAACTACTTTGGTTTTTAGGACAAGGCCAAATATTGTCTCTAGGAAGTACTCATAAAGAATTTCTTGTTCTCTAAGAATAGTTATACTTTAAGCAGATTACTCTGTGCCAAAAGAAAAAAGCTCTATTTTGGAAAAAGTTCAAATCAAATTTGTAGAAAAACATAGAGTTCCCAAATGAGAAGGTTTGTTTTGAAAAAGCGAAGGTCGAATTCCAGAGTTCATGGAACGCTGTGTGCAAGATTCAAAAGTTATTCTCGGTGACAGGAGAAAACATCAGATCATCTAGGCTGGCAAAGAAATTGTGTACCATAGTAGGTGAAAGTGTAATTACTTCAGTTAGTAGATCAAATGTGAAAATCATTGCCGTCATCGTTAGCCACATTAGCAATGATCGCAGTAGGTGGTACCTGTGTGCCTATTGTTCCACATATTAACTCTCGGTTAGACTTGCCGGTTGATACCTCAATGAATGCCGTCATCAGGATTGGCAGCCGTTGGGGGCAACACGATGCATGAGTCGTTACCGGACCTAGTAAGGCGTCAACATCCGATGGCAGTACTGATGGAAGTGTAAGAAGGGTGGCTCAAGTGGTTGGAGCGGCAGACCCTGATGCAGAGGTCTGGCCCAGACCAGGGTTCAATTCCCCGCCTCGGCGGGTCTTGGGCTCAAATTTCCCCAGACCTGACAATTCTCGCCTCGGTGCCTATTCCAATCATGGAGTCCCACTCTGTAACTCTGGGCAATAGCTTGCTTAATCTCCACAACGGCCCCTCGCAGCGGGATGCCTGGCTTTCACCTTGGGGATGCCCAGTAATGGGTTATCTCGCAGGGGAATACCAGGACAGATTCCCTAAGCAAGCGCTGGGACGCTTTCGGGCAGCCATGCGCTCTACAAATCAAATTTCATTTCATTTAATTTCATAAGACAAATGTCCAACACGCATTCTTCTCCGCAAAGCAGGCATCGTAGAACAGGTAAGATGCAATCTTGCCAGAATGGTCTGAATGAAAGGAACCAGGTGGTATTTACATCTCTTAAACGAGCCAAGCCAAGAATCTGTGTAATTCTGTCACGGTACCGTATGGCTAGGAGCGCATTCTCCATGGTAGTCGGGGTATCGTTGGTGACTGGACTTGTCATATCGGAGCAGAAGGAATAAAAATAGAATTTCTGCTACGAGTCCCAAAATGAGAGGCAAGCCGCCGAACACAGAGTTCATGAAATTTGGAAAAATGCCGAGAACTGCTTCAAAGGGTGCTAACAGTCCCGAAAAAATCATCTTAAATACATGTGCAATACCACTCGTATCAGACATGTTTAAGATAGGACATAACATTTCTGCGAAATGTATTGAACAGTTGGTTGATAATAATGCATGTATCTCTGCAGAAGTCCTTGCAACTTGCAGATCATTCGTTTCTCTAGACGAGGTCAGTGGCACAGTTTTTTGCAAAACAATGGCTTTCATTCTGCTTAAAGTATCAATTTGTAAAGAAGAGATATTCAGTGAAGTCCATAACGCCTACTCCCTGTCTGTCTTTCTTTTTGGAAACAATACTTGCATACAACAAGTGACCCTGGCTGACACACTAACTAGATAGGTTTTTCCTGGCAGCATGCCACAACAGCTGTGATCGTTCAACATTAAGTAGCTACCATTGGATAGCTGCCTAAAAACTGGATCTATCACCGCTGCTGGTGAACCGTGCAGGTGGCAAGAAAAGTTATTTTAGCAACCCTTGCATGCTCCATGTAAATTAATACCTTGTCATAAGAGTTTACCGCTTAGTGAGTTCTTACACTTTTCACCACTAAGAAATACTTCTTTTCCCCCACTCCAACATTTGTGTGTGTATGGTAAATTCCAGGTTGACTTAATGTATTCTTTACCCAACCTTTCATACATGCCTGCTGGTATATGTCTTAAGCAACACTTGAACTGGAAAATCGTCACTGGTATCGAGATGGTGCCATGTATTATCCATTCAATGACGGGTTTCTCAGAAACAGTTAATGGCAATCTTTCCAGTTTTTCTATGCTCAGCACCGTATAGTCTGCTCCTCTTTGTGCCAACGAAATTTGTTTATCTGTAAGGTTAAATACAGAAAACAATGACGTGGTGTTGATTAGACACCATGGCACCTAGCCTGAACGGAGATTTTGTAACGTCCAGCCTAACAGCATTATAGAACGCAATTGAGACTGGCCATGTTGTAACATTAGCAAGTCCTGCTCTATTATGTCGATGGCAGAGGATACAATGCTGTCCAACGAATATATTCTGAAGGCCAGAGTCGTTAACCCATTGTCCACTACAGAGAGAACTTTCTCTAAATTAATACGATCAATTTCTCGTATTCTTTCTGCAGTTTCCATTTGCGTTACTTTTCATGCTTCATTGTAAGTAGCGTATATACCGGTGTATATGAAACATTTTTGACGCAGTTTACGAGGTCCAAGTAAGAAGTCCCGTAAATCAACGCCTTCTTTAAGCAAAGATAAGTGTTGTTTAATTTCTGAAAGTGTGGATTTCTGTAGCCACACAAGGCATAGTTTTCCTACACTGTAAGTTGTTACTATCCCCAGATTTTGTCTCTGGGAGTATCTTGGATCTGGTCTATTCACTTTGAACACCTGTGTTTTGTTCAGGAATCTATCTTGACAGTTATTTGTGTCTGTGGGCCAGATCAACCACTTTTTCCAATCAGGATTAGTTCTGTTGTGTTGTAAAATCTGTTTTACGTCCACCTCTACATCTGTAGTGCTATGACTATCAGGTGTGGGTTTAGGTATGCACAGTTTGTTTAAATCTTTTATCTTAGCCAAGTCAAGACAAGATGTTTGTTGAATTGTGTCATTTAAAAACATTATTTGCTCTGGGATAAGGCAGGCTAAGAATAAGGCTTCTAAACCTTGCACCTGCCAGTCTTTTGTGCCCCAGACAGTTTTTGTCTCAATGTTGTGTTTCCAAAAGTTAAAACCTAATGTAGACAGCTGAGCATAAAAGTTCGCAGAATAAATTTGTTTAGTATTGGTCAACATGTTTTTCATTTCTGTCTTATTTAAATTTTTTAAATAAAACGTTTCTAGATTTGTGACATTAAAACCTGAGAAGTATGGAAACTTTTCATAAAATGTTTTAGAGCTGCCCTTTGGCAGCGACAGACAATGTTCCCATTGATTGTAAGTAAAACAAATTCTAGGGTTTGCAGATTTGTGCAAATAATGGTGACCATAATGATTAAAACAATACATTTGTTCATAATCTGATGAACCTTCTAAGTATTCATGTTCTGTGAATTTAACTGACAATTCTAAATCTGTCATCATGTTATTAACAGTTTCAAAGTCCCAATCATCAGAAAATGTGCTGGGTGAAACAAAGTCACTCAAAGAAACCTTAAATTAGTGTGGAATCTTCAACAGCTCCACTGGGCCATACATGTCATAATCAGTTGTATCCCATGCTATACCATCAGGTATAGGAACAGCTGTGATGTGCACTGATGACATGTCTCTTCGCTCACGATGAGATGATTTGTGAGGTTTCAGGAGCAAGTTGATGTTCTTACTTGTTGTGTCCATTGTATTGTATTTTCCATCTATAATCTTTCCGAAACTTAAAACAAGAGTGAGCCAAAGTAGGAGAAAAGTACACCTAACACAATCCAAAATTCAACCCATGGTGAAACCAGGTATGTTTTTTCAAGTTGATGAAAGAGTTCTGTTATTTTTTTCTTTGAAAGTTTTATTTGCTGGCGTTGTTTCAGGTTCACTGGGATCCTCAGAAAATGTATCAAAGTTGATGAAATAGCCAGAGGCAGTTCTGTCAATTGTTGGGATTGCATACGGATTGTTTGGAATCGTTGGAGCTGCTTCTTCCCTTGTCATATTTGTATAGTCAGAGATTATATCATTGTAGACAGGAGTTTCTTGACAAACTGTTATTTGGGTCTCAAGAGGCACAAGTTCCATGGATTTGTTGCATAGTCCTTATTTTTTCACTGCAGGATTATCAAAGGTGATGAGTCTTTGAGTTTGAACCTCTTGGATTGTAGCCAGATTTGGTAGTCCGCCACATCTTGAGAGTCCACTGGGTCTACTACTTATTATTGGCCACATGATTGACCAGGTCGATGGACACAACTCGGTTCTTCTTTTTACCAGCAAGGGGTGGTTGTACCACTGATCTTGTTCCGTGGATAGCTAAGACAGGTACTGCTTTTCTGTAAGAAGGCCCAAATTCCTTCTTCACTGCAATCTTTTCCCTGACTAGATCCCCAATCTTTGGAATCCAGACAGGTCTTGCTGGGACAGGTGGTTTCTCGAGGACTTCGATAATCATTCTAGTACCAAACAGTAATTCATATGGAGTGATTCCACCTAGAGAATTTCTTGGCAGATTGTTAAGACTACGTTGGACATTTGTTAGATGTGTTACCCACCCATCACCCAAACCTAGTACCCTAGCTGCTATAGATTGCTTTATGAACCAAAAGAGGTCGCTGTACTGTTCCTATGGGAAATGGGGGGAGTGTTTAGCTGGCATGACCACAGATGTTAGAGTAACATCCTGGGGCATCCATTTTGTTGGATATAATGGCCTCACACACCCCGAAGGATGTCATGCTTCATCATCGGCAGTTGCTCCTCGTCGGGGAGGCGGTGCAATCCCCGACGGGCTCACCTCAAAGAGGGGCTCTTTGGCGGAGATCTTTTTCCAACTGCCTTTTGGTGAGGTGGGGGTGTGTGGACCGGGCTAGGTGTGATGATGTGTGGGGTATTAAAATGTAGCAAGGGGTACCTGAATTCAGTTTATTCTGGCGGTCCCCTGGCTGCAGTTAAAAAGAGGGGTTAGGCTCACTATGAGTCAACAAGTTAGGTCAGGTGACCCTAGATGAGGCTAAAGGTGATGAAGGTCGAAGTGCTTCCCTGTTGTTGTTTCTCGCACGCTTTCTGGCTTTCAATACATCACTTCTGGGGTAGCCCCTGTCTAGTAGATTTCTTGACAGGGCTCTCTCTTTTGCTACTGCAGTTTGAACCACTGTCAGATTTTTTTCTGTAGAAGTGAATTTCATTTCTGCTTGTGTATACAAGCATGATTTGTAAGCTGTTGGTACCTTTTAACCTTCATTAAAGGTTAGGTATGTGAATCCGCATCTTCCTGGGATGATTCGGATCACAAGGTTGCGCACGTTGTCGCGAGTTTGTAATTGCGTTTTTGCTAACATGTCTGTTTGCACTGAACGCAACATTTCTGTGTGTATTTGAGTTCAATTAGTTGGTTTGAAATCAGGTTTGATTAGTTCGTAGAGAGGTTTAACCCTTTCTGCGTAGTTTAGAACATAAGTTCTTCCAAAGTTCAGGAAGCCTAGAATTGACTGTAAGTTTTTCAACGTTTTTGGAGGTTGGAGCAGTGCACATTTCACTAGAAAGTTAGCTGCCAGGCTTTTGCCTTCACTTGATAACTCGTAGCCTAATAATAGGACGTTGAGGTTGACAATTCGTGATTTTTTAAAATTGAATTTGTACCCTTCAGAAGCAAACCCAAGTATTATGGTGTTCACTCTTTTCAAGTGCACATCCAAGTCGTCGTCCGTGAGATAGATGTCATCGACATAAGATAATGCCTCATCATCCAATGTCTGCAGTAACTCTGTTACTCTGGCTGAAAATAACCCTGGACTATTCTTGAATCCCTGGGGGAGACGGCAAAATTGTCGCTGTGTCCCCATGATTGAGAAAGCGGTCAAGTACCTGCTTTCTGGTGCAATGTTTTGACAGAAGAAACCATTTGAAATATCTAATGTTGTTTGGTATTTTTTCCGCACAATGTTATTCATCAGTGCAGCACTGTGTGCATTTTGTACTGCAAAAGTTTTGCAACAAGAGTTTAAATGTCTGTAGTACAAAACTAGACAATATGAATTGTCTGGTTTGGAGACAGGAAACAAAGGATTGTTCATAGATGAGGTGCATGTTTCAATCACCCCTTGGTATTCAAGTTGATTTAAAATCTCCCTGACCTGTTTTTTAGCTTCTTGCTAACTGGATACTGCCTTTGTGCAGTAGGTTGATTTTTTAAATGGATTTTATGGTGAGGAGAGTCCTCATCCCATCCTATATGATTTTTGTATAATGCTGGAGCCTGGGCTACAGCCCATTTTCTGGCATAGGTGTATTTTTTATGAATTGGAATGTGATTTGAGAAGGCTGGCATAATTATCTCTTCGCCATGTGAGCCCTCCCTGACAAATTCAGGTGGCCAGTCTTGTTCAGCTAGAAGAATGTCATAACCCCTAGAAAGCTTCTCCCAAAAGAGTGCTTTTATTTTTCTAGGTATGTCCCCTTCCATCCGGTGTGTTACTTCATATAACCTATGGGGTACACTAACCCTGGTGTAGGCAGTTTCAACTTGAATGCATTCATACAAGTCCACTGTCTCTAGATGATCCTTCAGGATCTTGCAAGCTATGGTGACTTCTGCTGTGCTGTCTAGCATTGTATGGGCCCACTCCCCGTTCTTGAGTTGTGTCCTCAAGATCTTCAGCATGTCTGATCTTTACAATTGCTACCTTCTTTGTGAATTGAGTTTTCTTATTTTTCGGAACGTGCTGTTCGTCCTTGGACATCACGCGTTCTTCCTTCTGTTCTGATCATCCTCTTCTTTCGAATTCCTGCAAGAAAGTCTGAAAGGTACGAGAGGAACGAGTATCAGTATCTTGATATCAATCAGATTTTCTCAAATTATCTCTATTTCTGAGGTTATACCTCTTTTCAGAGGGCTCCCGTTGGGGATACCTGCCTCCCGTTGGGGAGAACTTCCTCTGGACTGGGAACACTTCTCATTAGGAAGTGTTTGTTTAGTGTTTTCCCACTTCTTTTTAGGAGTGAAGAACCGGGTTTTAGAACCCAGCGGCGCCAGGGGCACGCTCAAAGTCTTCGGGTTCACCTGTCTTCTTAGAATACAGAGACACGGGATACTTCTCGGTGACGTCAAAGATCAAATTTATTGGCTGCAACCAGGAACAGAAGTCTACGAAGTACGACACAAGTAGGTTCGTCATAGACTGCTCAATTTTTGTATGGCGAGACATCGTCTTTTATGCTAAAAATCACATTCCGGACAAACACCCAGTATTTACAATTTGTCCAATCAGAGGTAACATTGCAAAAGGTATTGCATAACGACAAACCCATTTTTCAGTTGTCCAGCCCACCATCAATTACACGGGAAAGCCCAACATTCTTTCTCGAACAGGCCGGACAAACCCATAATAAAGGACTACAACCCATACCATAAATAGGCCATAAAAGAAGGAACAGAAACAGATGAGAAGTAGGATAAGGTGTGTGTGTGTGCATACCAAACTTTACAATCTCCTGTGCTCTGATCCTTAATCTCGATCAGCTACGGGGCAAGGAACTGGCTTAACAAGGTCAGCTTAAGGCAATGGGGTCAGTTCACTCAGGTCATTCAGAAGTCAGCTAACGTGTACGTGTACTAAAGACTCGTTCGGCCGTAGTCATCCGCCTATGTGAGGGAATCCACAAAATGGCTGCCATGCACAAAATGGAACCCAAGGGTTCAGAACGAAATCCCTAAATACGTAGTGAATCCATCGGTCTAACATGGCAAAAACACTCGTACTTGTCGCACTCACTAGTTACGGTTCGCTACTATCAAATTCGTAGCAAAACCATGACCTTTATGAAACGGGTTCAGAATTCACGGAACCTCAGGACCCTCCTTTTGCCCTTACATAGGCAATAACCTAAACTCACCTCAATCTGAATCCAGGTCTATATTCATTAGATCATCAAGATGTTGCTGGAGCATAATCCTAATACTTAGTGACTCTCTCGAGACAGGTCTCCTTGCACACATAGTAGCACAAAGGCCACATATAGCAGGAGCACACTGTACACAAAGACAGAACAGGAAAAGAATAGCTAAAGCGATCCCAATGATCATCAGAATCTTCCATCCCCAGGTGGATAACAATCCCCAAAACCATCCCATCAATGACCAATCTCCTTTGTCCACATCGTGGAGAAGTGTGGCTCAGGGGTTAGAGGCGGCAGACCCGGAAGCTGAGATCGGCCCTGGACCAGGGTTCAATTCCCCGCCTCGATGGGGCTTGGGCTCAATAATTCCACGGACTCGATAATTCTCGCTCCGGTGCCTACTCGACTCACGGGTTCACACTCTGCGACTCTGGGCAATAGCTTACTTAATCTCCACAACGGCCCCTCGTGGCGGGATGCCTGGCTTTCACCTTGTGGATACCCTGCCGGGGTTATCTCACATGGGAATACCAGGACGGGTTCCCTAAGCAAGCGCTTAGATGCCTGCGATGTGGGTAATTTGCGCTATATAAATACATGTACATTTACATTTACATTTACATTTACATTTACATGTACAGCCTCGGAGATCTTATGTAGCCTGGAAATAGCCTGGTACACTGTAGGAGCATTGTCTGGAATGAAAACGCAGCAGCTCGATTGAATCAATTTGCATACCCCTCCTCTATCTGCAAGTATGACATCTAACACAACACGATTCTGCAACGTCATAAGACGATCCGATTGGAGCTCAGCAGTCAAATTACTAAGGGCACCAAAAGTCTCAACTATGGTGGACTCAACCACTCTCGTCAATTGCCGTATGTTCCTACTATTAACCATAGGTCCCCTAAACGGCAGGAAACCCTTAAGAACATCTCCCAATTCTTGTCCTGCAGTATCTTCCTTGCTGAAGACACCTCTAACTACTCTTGTTCTGTGGTAATCTGCGGCTGCAGTATACGTAGGGGGCAACAGATACAAAACATAACATGTTCCCGAAAAATCAGGGGGCAACCATGTATATGCTCTATCATAGCAAACAAAATACGTACCCTTAGCTGCTAAAAACGGTGGGGAAGTCTGGGACGCAAAAACATACGTCTCAGTACAAACACTCTTCCCTAACTGAGCTCTCGGATTCTTGACATTACCTTGCAGACAAAAATGACCACGATGGGGTACGATCCAAATCGGAGATGACTTTTTCCTTTGCTGCTTTTCACTCAGACAAACACCATATCCAGTCACGTTTCATTCAATATAAGCTAGGGTCTCATCTTTAAGAATAGTCTCATAGGAATCGATACCTCTAATCATATCCAACTATTCCCTTCACTAGAGCACTATTCCTTGGACTATCTTTCATAGAACGCAGGGGGTAAACTTCATGGGCATAAATAAACATCGTCCTATATGCCCATACAGATCCATTATAGCTAAATGGCAGGACCAAATAAGGAATACCCTTATCCGTAGTATGAGGCATAAGACCACACACCCAGCAATTAGTGCTGTTCACTACTAACTGATGCTGATGCAGAAGTTGCACAAAGGAATTATTAGCGAATTCCAATCTTCTAATAGATTCATGTTCAGGTAAATGATGAAAAGAATGCAAAGAAGTAGTAGTAGGAAAAGACATAGGTTGTGTGGTGGGTGCAAACGTCACTTGGAAAGAAAGAACAATATATCCCACCAAAAACATCGTCATGCTAAGTGACATTAAAAGACACGTTATCAAAAAACATTTGCTACTCATTAGTTTACACAGTCTCGTCCTAAAGTTCATTTCTACAACAGCTCTCTCGATCTCAAAAAACTCCATCCTCTAACCGTGCTGTTCGCGGCAGGTGGTTCTCTTCGCTCAGGTGTACGTCTGTAAGTCCAGGGAATGCCCTAGAACAAACCAGAACCGTCAACATTGTGTCTACACGGCTGAACACTCCAAGGCTTTATACCGCGACCCTACAGCTGAACTCGGATGGCGGTTCAAAAAAGAAAAATAGGTCAAAACAGCTTTTTGGATGAGAGAGCGTAGTTTTCAAAAGCAAAAAAGAATTAATTTTTTATTTGTCCATTGACTCTCGGTCGTAGATTATAGCGGCCTTTACCAGGCAATGTCTGATCACGAAACAACAACTCAGGCTCAGTGGTGTCCAATCGTGCAGATGGAGGCACAGCCTCTTGCAAAATATCGTCGTCCTCACGCTCAGAACTTGTTCAAATCAAACGTGCGTCACTGAATGGAGCGAATCTTGGCACTGTATCAGTCTCTGAGTCACCAACATCCTCCTGGACCCACTGGTCATACGGCAGAGGTAAAGGTACCCTCTTACAATGTACGCCGTGGATCCAGTTCTTCTTGCCGTGAACTCTCACTGCGGTACGCGTTGACAGAAGGACCTGGAAAGTTCCAGTCCAGCGGGGCTGATCATTCTTTTTCCGCTGGAAGTTGCGTACGAGTACCCACGAACCAGGGGACAATGGCGTGTCCTGGATCTTCAGATGCTGGTGGAAGTGTATTGTAAACCTGTTGGTGTAAGACATGCATTTTAGCCGTCAAATCATACAAATAGTCGATCAGCACAGGATGTTCAATCTCACTAAACTTTATTGGCCTCGGCACTCCCCATACGTTTGCAGGACGGCCAAATACGATCTCGTATGGACTAAGACCAATTCGGGAGTGCACTGAAGTTCTTGTTGACAAAAGTGCCAATGGCAAAGCATCGGGCCATTGGAGACCAGAGCTCACCTGAATCTTGGCTAACTTCAGATTCAGAGTGCCATTGTGTGGAAATTAGAGAAATTGATGTACATAGACAGCGTTCATTTCCCCCTTTTTCCCACTCCTCTCCCTGTAAGCACCATGAATACCGTGAAATATTGACCGCATCACTCTGCCAGTGAAAGCCCGCACCCATATGTACATGACAGCCATTTTAGGCACCCTGGCCTTTTTCCTGCTCATTAGAATCACCGGCTTCCCTTCTGCGCGTATCTGAACCCCCCTCTCTCTCTCACATGCATGGATTATGAAACCCTCTCCCTCTGCGCGACCCTGCCCTGAAAGGCAACCCTCCTGCTTGACCCACGCAAACCCCCCCATTCCCTCCTGAAGAGGCATCCTTTGCCTTAGCCGACATAGCCCTCCCCAGCTGCACCTGACTGCCCCCCGCTCTCTCACACATAAGTCATAAGATCTCTCTCTCTCTCTGTGCGACTCTGTCCCTATGTCCACCCTGGTTCCCCCTCCCCTCTCCCTCACACGGGCAAGTCATAAACCTTCTTCTTCTGCAAAACCCTGTCCTTGGGAGTCACGGCCGCGCCTGACCAGCACCTCCTCTCCTTTCATGAATAACCCATCTGTTAGTAAACCCTCCCTCCGCGATTGACTGTCCACACATGTCTGAGGTCATCGCCTAAGCCAGGAGATACTGTTTACTGCTTATTGTATGGAATCACTCCTCTTCAAAGGACCCACTATTGATCCTGGGCACCCCACCCCCTGGGCTATGATCAGGCGCACACATCCTAAAAGTTGGCGGAACACTTAGCTGCGTGATTACCCTCCCCTCTTATCAGCAGGTCAAGGGTCCCTATTGTGAACATATGTGGGGTAGGATTGACACGAGGATCATGGGGATGTCCTTTCCGTGTTTCACAATGTCATGATTGTAATGCTAAGTGTTCTGTAAAGTATAAAAGACGACGTTGCAGCTCATTTGTTAGAGCACCTCCCGATGACACCTTGTTTCGTGTCTGAAATGACAGGCTCTCCTCATGAGAAATAAACTCTGTTCTTGTGACTCCTGCTTCCAGCGCCCGTCTCTTTATTTGGTAACTATTCAGAATGGAAACTAAGAGGCGCACAGCGCCAGCAGCCTGGGCATCGATGGTAATATGGGCTCCTGTTCCACAATTGGCGTCCCAACGCGGGGTCCATCAGTGACATGAGGTCCAGTAAGAGAGATCCAGACGATGAGGTGAATATCTAAATGATCGGAGTATACCTGCCTTGAGAGGGCCCTCGTCCGGCTGCCGATTGAATGAACTTCACCGATTCTGAACGGACCTCTCTCGAGTGACCTACTGTCCTGACTGGAATCCCACAGGACTGCTGCGGTAAAATCATGGAGTAAGAGAACGATCGGGCGCTGGAAGGAGGAAGGCGAAGAACTGCCCACACGGTCCGGTCCGGGTAAGGTCGCGTAAATGCGACAAATTGTGAAATAATTGTTTGATTTGGATAATACTAGTATTACTCTTTTGTTGGTACCTCTGGAGATTCACCGTCTGCAAACGGAGAAACAACAGGCTCTCCCTTTGCAAGCAGTGAAGGATAGGTAACGCAGACTTTTGTCCCCGTTGTAATCCGTCGTGCCTATCTTCCTCCCCCACTGTTGTCCCGAACTGTCGTTCGTGGATTATTGTCTGGAGATTCTTTGTCTGCAAACAGGGAAGAACAAGGTCTCTCTTTGCAGGTAGAGAAAGAGTGGGTAACGCAAACTTTTCGTACCCACTTATTCTCCCCACTGATTGTTTGATTGACCGAACACTGATTGTTCGGTATTGGTTCTTTTGAGGTATTCACCGCCGGCAAACAACGGAGAATAGAAATATTCTGTCTAGTCTTTGCCCGCCGTGATAAGATAGGTAGTGCAGACTTTTGTCCCCGTTGTAATCCGTCATGCCTATCTTCTCCCCACTGATTGGTAGCCTGTTTAGCCCGGACCGCTTATTAGAGATGAACCATCCAGCTCCACTGGAGGGCACACCTAATAAGGACATGTTCATTAAGTGTGGACTAGTCGCTATAGCTTATAATAGGTTATGGCATAAAAATACAAGAAAAAGAGTTGAGCGAAATCAGTAGGCCACTGATGAGTTATCAACTTCGCTAAAAATAAAATAAGAAACGTTAGAAATAACTCGCAATAAGAAACATAAAAAATGGCGAGGGAAGACAAGCTTGACACCAAGGCAGCCACGAGGTAGCTAGGTTCCGTTGCCTATTCCTGCCCTAAACATGTCTGCCTCATTGCCCACCACGCCCAAATAACGGTCACATGAAATAGATACAAATCAATAGGTACCTACCCCCATTTCGGAAACTCCCGAAGTGCAACAGGTCCGCGGTTACGCCCATCCGGTAGGCGAGGCCTCGAGGCATGCGGGGCTCGCCTGGCCGCAGTCGGAAGGGGAGGCTGTGGGGCGGACGGCCCAGAAAACCGTGATGGCCTCTCCTTCTCTCCTCTTCTGCTGCCCTGCAGGCCACGGGGGGGGGGGCTGTCTTGCCTCAGCCACCGACCACCCCCCCTCTCTCTCTCCCTCGCCTGGTCCGGCCCGCAAAGAAGGCCGAAGACAAAGCGAGGACGGCGGCGCTTGCAGGTAGTCCCGCCACATGTCAACTCCTGGATAGTCTCAGGTAGTCCCGCCACATGTCCACGCCTGGACAATTGCAGGTAGTCCCGCCACATGTCAAGGGGGGGGGCTTTCTTGCCTCAGCCACCGACCCCCCCCCCATCTTCAATAGCCGGCACGGCCAATATCAAAGCGGCGGAGCCGAGGATCGGCGCGGGGTCGCTGGATGGGGGAGGTGGCGCGAACAAGCCTCCCCCACCTCCCTCCAGGTGGAGGCTTCCAGCGACACCCCAACGCTCTTGCTTAAAGAGGGTCCACATCGAAAAGCGGTCTTTTGCCCGGGACGGGCACACGCCCCATGCCTTCTCTCCTCAACTTTGAAGATTCTATGAGAGCCGGGGGGCCCCCCCCCCGACCCCTCTGCATGGGTGCCCCCGTCCCCCTCACTGGGACCCGCAACATCGACGCACTCCTGCCGGCGCCAGCCTCAGTTTGGAAATGGCTAAAACACAGCCAAGGTACAGACTTGATCAGTTCCGGTAAGAACACCAGAATGACCCGGTAGGAAAATTGTTGCCGCCCTCCCCACTCTTTGACTGATGGTCCATATTGTTAGACTGTTACCACATTGCGAAAAACTTTTTGAACTGCCAACGGAAGGTTCTGGTCCAACCATGAGTCATTGGAGACATTCTAACTATACCGGAACCTGCCTGACCTCGCCCAAAATGGGGGCCGATACACGAAACGAAACTTTCGAACTCCCTGTTCACCCGGATTGCTCGAATATTTGATGCTCTGAGATATGCATGCATTTTTGGACAATGAAAGTCGATAAGATGGATAGTGATTATGTGCTTAGAGAAGAAAGCAATACAGATATTGATCATGTGTTTGGACAATGAACTGATTTAGGGTGGGTACTAATTATGATTGGGAACAATGAATTGGTGTAATTTAGACAGTGGATGAGCATCTGGATAATGAATTAATGAATTAATTGAAAAACTGAATTCTTGATATGCATCATGCTTGCTCTGTAGGAAAGTTCGATACGATTTTATTGCACTGCCGCACTTTATGCAATGAACTGCCACCAACTTCGTTCTTCTTATGTACAGTTCCAATCTGCTCCGTGGCCGGTCCACTGGGTTGTAGGCCTGTATTTATACACCAGCACTTTTTATTAAAAGTATTTTTGAAAAAGAAAGCATAGTTGTAGCGGTTGCATTAATGAGTTTTGAATGTATTACTACTGTGAGCAACGAGAAAGTATGATGAAGGCTGAAGGTTAAAAAGGACCCGATATTTAGCAGCTACATTATGTGTCACAGGCAGCCGGAAAAGTGTTTTAGAAGCCTTAAAGCGACACCACAGAAATGCCACCTGACCGCCACCCTTGCACACAACCAAAAGGGGTTGCGACCAAGTAACTCATGTAGATACGCAGATCGTCAATGATTATCTATCTGACATTACTGGTCCCTCTGGGCTTAAACGCCGAGATGGTAAAGAAATACACTACGTGGAGATAGGTCGAGTATGTGGTAGGTAAAAACATTTTTGGATTACTGCATGCTGATGTGGTTTGAATGCTGCCCCCCCCACCCCTTCTTTCTCCTCCCTTCTGCAGGTCGCGTTGGAACATCGGCTGAAGTATGGGAGAGCGATGATCGAACCACCGACGGAAAAGGGAAGAAGGAAATATGAGCATAGTCCTTATGACGATAAGTTTTTAAAAAGACATAGACTTAAACATGACTGTTCCTCCTTAGAACATAGCGACTGGGAGGATGGACTGACATAGAGACTTGACGGGTACTGTATGACGAAAATTGACTCGAAATAACACGTTAGATAATGTAACTAGACGTTTGACTAGATAGGGAAAGGACAAAGAAGAGTGCACGAGTAAGGGTTACCAAGGCACCACCCGTCTGGGAAGTTAGAAATGTTGCTGATGTTCAAAATGTACTGCCCCCCTTCTCACACTCTTATAGATCTAGCCAAGCTGCCCGACTGTTCTCCCAATCAATACTCGCCGTTGCCTCAGCCTGGAGAACTTCCCACCAAAGGAAGAAACTGGAAAATGGTTTAAGATCCAACCATGGGTAAATAGCGCGACCAGGTTCATTTCTGATCGACTAACCGAGGTGTAAGTATTGGCAATTGAGAACGCTCGGAGAGATAACAAGCGAGAGGGAAAAGGAGGGAAAGGTAAAAAGAGCTAAGCACGTAGGTAAATAGGACAGTAAAGATACGAAGGATATAAAAAAAAATATATATAGATCTTGTTGGCCAACTATTGTTTTCTGTTTTGTTGTGAATGTCTTATATATGTAATACAGGTACTGTCTTCCTTCGTCTGAGTTTGTGTGTGTGTGTACTGTAGGGGTTTATGTTCTTTCTTTGTTTGCGTCTCTCCGTTACCTGACCCCCTACTGTTCTGTGTTGTGAATGCACTAAATGACCTATTTTTGTACACGTCTCTCCCTTTCTCTATCTCTCTCCCTCACTCTGTCTCTCTCTCTCTCTCTCTACATGTCATACGTGTACCAAATGGCTCGTTTAGATTGCGGACGACTCTCACTCTCTATGAGAGTCTCCCTATTTCCTCTTCCTTTTTATGGTAAAATCGTGCCTCGCTGGCACCAGTCTGATTGGATACTTATTGAACACGCAGGTGTTCAGCGAAATTGACCGAAACTAAAATGATTGTATCTCGCCATATTACTACCTCTCCTTTCTGCAAAATGAATGAACTCGAATTGGCTGAGAAGGAAAGGACAGGTAAGACGACTAAGGTCCCCCCATTCTGGCCATTTATAGGGGAACTGTATGTCAATGGCACCTTATTTCTTTGTTCATCAGAGACGAACGCCAACGTCTAGATTGACCCCCAATGCCCAGATTGCCCCACCCCCCCTTTTTGCACCCAAGCGCGAGCGCCCGAAGCATCCCCACTCCATTTGGTAGACCCCCGCTGCTGTCCCGGATATAAACATGATGACCATGAGTAACTGTCGTCCCTCGAGAAAACCCTGTTTTACCTGACTCTCGATGATAGCGCCCCCGCCCTGTTTGAAAAGGTTAGCCAGCCTTGAAGGGAAATGTTCCGAAATGTTGAATATGATGAAATGCACAGTTGATGGGAATCTTATTTATCCTCACTAGAGTTATAAATAGGACGATGAATAAACTTGGCATGAACTCAGTAGGAATGCCGACATATGCACTGCTTGGTAATAGACCTCTGACTGTGACCGATGAGCGTATCTCCCAAATGCGTAGGATTAAGGGAGGAGTTCACATGCATAAATGTCTTCGTCTGCCAGTTCTCTAAAAGCTTGTTTTGTACCTATTCAAAGATTCACGATCACCGGAGGAGAAGGGTCGGACGTGATGTACAGCCTAGCTGCAGGTCTTGAGACACATGTGACCTCGACCAAAGGTGGAGCTGCAGAGCAACAAGATGCGGGGCGAGACAGCAATTTCAAACGTGGAAAATGAAACTTGACGGGCTGCCCTGAAGCCCTCCGTCTGCTAACCCACGTGTGCCTGGAGTCTCCGTCCCCCCTTCTTTGGGCCCGATTGATGGGCCTGCCTGCTTGTTATCCTTTGCTCCCCTGGTCCCTTTTGTGTGTCCCAGGAATTCTGACCCAACTCCGCTCTCTCTCCTATCGACTATTTGAACCACACCCACCCTCTTTTCCATGTGACTTCACGCCAAAAGGAACGGCATTCAAGTGGAAATAGGGTGTTGCCACGGAAATATAGGTGCCGAGCATAAGGCGCCACTAAAAGGACTGGTTAGGGAACAGGATTGTGGTCTAACAGCAGAGGACAGACCGCACCTTGCAACGCGAAAGGTTGAATACGAGCTGGACCTATAGCTCCACCGCCGGTGCTCAACAGCGCCAACGAGAGGATACGGACTAGAGCCTACCAGTGATGGCTCACTGCTAAAAAGACACTGTGACGAAGAGATCTTGTGTATTGAACTGAATTCCGCCCTCGGCTACTTGGTCAAAATGTTCATTGGTCGCATTTTTTAAGTCAGATACATTTATGCTATGTAGTGCGTTTGAAATGTTAGGAACTCGACAAATGCAATTTCCTATGTACTGCATTCTGCCCATCACGTCAACTGTCCATGATTATATGCCAAATTTAATATTGACAAATGCTAATTCTTCAACCACGCCTGTTTATTTGTACCCCCATCAATTACAAAAATGAACTCTGTCATGTAAAAAGGGGCGACTGTGGAAATTAGAGAAATTGATGTACATAGACAGCGTTCATTTCCCCCTTTTTCCCACTCCTCTCCCTGTAAGCACCATGAATACCGTGAAATATTGACCGCATCACTCTGCCAGTGAAAGCCCGCACCCATATGTACATGACAGCCATTTTAGGCACCCTGGCCTTTTTCCTGCTCATTAGAATCACCGGCTTCCCTTCTGCGCGTATCTGAACCCCCCTCTCTCTCTCACATGCATGGATTATGAAACCCTCTCCCTCTGCGCGACCCTGCCCTGAAAGGCAACCCTCCTGCTTGACCCACGCAAACCCCCCCATTCCCTCCTGAAGAGGCATCCTTTGCCTTAGCCGACATAGCCCTCCCCAGCTGCACCTGACTGCCCCCCGCTCTCTCACACATAAGTCATAAGATCTCTCTCTCTCTCTGTGCGACTCTGTCCCTATGTCCACCCTGGTTCCCCCTCCCCTCTCCCTCACACGGGCAAGTCATAAACCTTCTTCTTCTGCAAAACCCTGTCCTTGGGAGTCACGGCCGCGCCTGACCAGCACCTCCTCTCCTTTCATGAATAACCCATCTGTTAGTAAACCCTCCCTCCGCGATTGACTGTCCACACATGTCTGAGGTCATCGCCTAAGCCAGGAGATACTGTTTACTGCTTATTGTATGGAATCACTCCTCTTCATAAAGGACCCACTATTGATCCTGGGCACCCCACCCCCTGGGCTATGATCAGGCGCACACATCCTAAAAGTTGGCGGAACACTTAGCTGCGTGATTACCCTCCCCTCCTATCAGCAGGTCAAGGGTCCCTATTGTGAACATATGTGGGGTAGGATTGACACGAGGATCATGGGGATGTCCTTTCCGTGTTTCACAATGTCATGATTGTAATGCTAAGTGTTCTGTAAAGTATAAAAGACGACGTTGCAGCTCACTTGTTAGAGCACCTCCCGATGACACCTTGTTTCGTGTCTGAAATGACAGGCTCTCCTCATGAGAAATAAACTCTGTTCTTGTGAC
Source organism: Lissotriton vulgaris (assembly GCF_964263255.1). NCBI lineage: Eukaryota > Metazoa > Chordata > Amphibia > Caudata > Salamandridae > Lissotriton > Lissotriton vulgaris. The sequence goes on along the minus strand of NC_141685.1, from coordinate 2,037,667,187 downwards.
TCCTGCTTCCAGCGCCCGTCTCTTTATTTGGTAACTATTCAGAATGGAAACTAAGAGGCGCACAGCGCCAGCAGCCTGGGCATCGATGGTAATATGGGCTCCTGTTCCACAATTGTAGCATTCGACTAAAGCAGCTGATTGGGGGTGATTTGCAGCATGGAATTTCTGCCTAATGCCCAAACCTTCACACACTCTCTTCATGACTTGACCCACAAATTCACTTCTGTTATCATTCCACACCATCCTTGGCAATCCAAATCTAGAGAAAAATTCCCTGAGTAGGGCTTTGGCTGTGGACAAGGCAATATTATCTTTCAGGGGGTATGCCTCTACCCATCTCGAAAAGGCACAAACAACTACAAGGACGTATTTTAAATTATTGCATCTCTCCATGTGTATAAAATCCAATTGCAGCACCTCGAACGAATACGTCGGAGGCGCAAAGTGACCAGCTGGAGTTGGAGTTCCCTTGCCAGGATTATACATCAGACAAACCATGCAATTTTTAACCAGATTCTCCGCACACTTAGGAATTCCAGCATTCTGCCATACTGGAGCCAACAACTTACAAATCCCTTTCACACTAATGTGAGCCATTCCATGCGCTATCGTAACCACTGCAATCATATACGCATCAGGTAACAACCATCGCTGATGTTCCGACAACTCAATCCAACAACCGGTCGAATCCAATGTTCCCGTACTCTCTCTCCACACATTCAATTCTTTCTCCGTAGCTTCAGCCTGAATTGACTTCACACTCTCTATCGTATCCTCACACATTCCTTTATCCGGAACCCATGTCGCTGGACCCGCAACATACATTCGACTTGTCACATCTTTCCCCGCTTCTTTTGCAACTTCATCCGCAAACGTATTACCACGACCAACGTCATCGGTAACCTTCTTATGTGCACTGCATTTCACGATCGCAACTTGCGTCGGCAACGTAAGTGACTCAAGAAGCTCATTCACCAACTGTCCATGCTGGATCTTCGTACCATGAGAAGTAAGGAATCCACGCTCTTTCCACAAACGCCCGAAGCTATGGGCAACACCAAACGCATACTGGCTATCGGTATACACAGTCACTCTCTTTCCTTTCGACAACACACATGCTCTCATCAGTGAAGCTTCAACTCTGCTGCTTGAGCTGAATTTTGTGGGACACGTGCAGCTTCAACAATCGTATGCAAAGTCGTAACCGCATATGCTGCAGTCGTATCTCCATTCGGAAGCTTAAAGCATGAACCATCTACCCATAAAGTACCATCAGACTTCACAAGAGGAGTATCTTTCAAATCAATTCTACCCTTTGTTTCTTCCTCTGTCCTAAGAAAGCAATCATGCTGTTCCTGAACATCCGTCTCTACAGAAATCAGCAACAACGTAGCTGGATTCAACGTGTTGCATCGCTTTATATGCACATGATTCGCCAAAGGTGTCAACTCGTAACCTGACAATCGTGCACTAGTCAAGTGCTGTGTTTTAGTCCTGTTTAATAAAGTATCCACTGCATGTGGAACCATCACAATCAACGTATTATCCAACACCAAACCAGCAGACTGTCGAATAGAAACAGCCGCTGCTGCTGTAGCTCTAAAACAACTCGGCAATGCTCTAGCTACCGGATCCAAAGTCGACGAGAAATACGCACATGGACGCTGTTTATCGCCAAATTGCTGTGTCAGGACTGACAATGCACATCCCTCTCTCTCGTGGACATAGAGTGTATAAGGCTTACTGTAGTAGGGAGTACCCAACACCGGAGCCGAACACAATGCATCACGCAATTCAGAAAAACTCTTCTGACATTCGTCAGACCAAGGAAGAGGATTTGGAGTATCCTTAAGAATAAGTGCCAACAAAGGTTTCGCAAGTAGAGAAAAGTTCAGAATCCATTGCCTACAGCACGAAGTAATACCCAAGAAAGCACGCACTTCTCTCTGTGTAGTTAGCACATTCATTTTCGCAATCGCTTGAATTCGTTCTGGGGTCAACCTTCTTCCCTCCTTCGATAAGAGATGACCTAAGAAGGTCACTTCTTGTCGACAATACTGCAACTTCGAAGGTGACACTTTATGATGAAGGTCAGACAAATGTCGCAACAAAGAAAGAGTAGCTTCTTTACAAGTCTCCTCATCATCAGCAGCAACTAACATATCGTCTACATACTGAATAAGAGCAGCACCATCAGGTAAAACAATCGTATCAAGCTGTGTTTTCAAAGCCTGACTATAGATAGATGGACTTTCACAATAGCCTTGAGGAGCGCGCTTAAACCGGAAGCTTTGGCCTCCTAAAGAGAAGCCAAAAATATCTCTACTCTCCTCGGAAATCGGGATGCTGAAGAAAGCATTCTTCAGATCAATCACCGAAAACCAGGCAGCTGAAGCAGGAATCATAGTCAGCAAAGCAGTAATGTCCGGAACAACAGGAAACTGTGGCACAAAAATTTTGTTCACTTCTCAAAGGTCGATCACAAACCTATACACAGGCGGTTGAGAAGAATCAGTATGTTTCAGGACAGGCAAAACCGAACTATTGCTCACATTACCTCTCATCTCTTCTATCACACCTTTCTCGATCAGATCATAGATGATCGCTAAAAGCGCTCTTTCACCATCACTAGCAATCCTATAATGTGGAATACGTGGCAATCTAGCATTCACTTTCAGAGTCACAACATATGGTGGAATCTCCAAAAGACCCACGTCATTAGGACCAGTTGCCCAAAGAGTATCAGGGAGAGAACGCAATTCCAATGGAAGCCGATCTTTAGACAAATACATCAGAGAGATCACTCTCTTACCCAATGTAAGCTGTACTCCCGAAGGAGAACAATGCAATGTCGCATACAATCTCTTCAACAAATCCAGTCCCAACAAATTCTCACCACAACCTGTCGTCAGAATGAGGGGTGCTTCCAATTCACAAGGTCCAACAGAAAGAGACAAAGGACTAGAAACTGGATTACGAACTGGGGCGCCAGAAAAACCTACCGAAACATTCTTCAAGCCAGACAAAGGTGCGCCAGGGAGTTTAGAGTGCATGATAGAACTCTTTGCTGCACCAGTATCCAACAGAAAAGGCTCTGACACACCTGATGTAATCACTTCAACATAAGGTCCACTCTGATCTACTGGAACTGACACTACTCCCTCTCTTTGTCTATGGCTGTCCTAGCAATCATTACCGTCAGCATTCTCACTCTCAACATAGTAATCATCAGCATAATATTGAGTCGACTGACCAGACGCAACATTCTGTTGATCAAAACAATTCATAGAATTCTGTGGAGGAAAATAACGTGCATTCTGGGGGAATACACCACACCCTCTACCTCTAGGAGTTTGCTGAACACCTCGACCTCTCACACCAGACACACCATTCGTACGCTGTAACAGAACCGGAACAACTATTCTTGAAGTGGCCTTCTGCTTTACAATACGCACACTGATTAGGGCCTACAGGAACACACTGCTGAAAAGACTCGGGCCTTTGCAATCCTCTCTGAAACTGCTGAGGTTGCTGAAACTCACGCTGATTATAACGAGGCGGATACGCTTGTTGCAAAAGAACCTTCGTCTTTAAATCTTTGGTCTTTTTGTCTGCTTTCTCTTTCTCATCCTTATCTCTATTCTCGTAATATTGTGCAGTAACCAATATCTGGGCCGACGAAGAAACAGCCCATGAACTCTCTGAATCCTTCAACTTATTACACAACTCGGGAAGCAAATTATGAACAAACTTATCTACGAACAACCTTTGGCCACCTTCCGTACTCATGTCTTGACCACTGTGATCGATAAACGTCTCTTCAAACCTAGTGAAGAAATCAGACACACTTTCATCTTTCTTCTGCTTACATGCAGATAACATATCCCAATTCACTCGCAAAGCAGGCATTAAAGTCTTCATATAATTAGTAATCCTACCAGGGAGTTCCGCAACTAAAGCCAGAGGTTTAGCCCCTCCACCTTGAAGACCATCTGCAAGAGCAATATTCGCCCATGTATCACCTAACTCTTGCGCATGATCCACATGACGAATCTTTCCCCACAAAGATTGAGGAACCACATTACCAAACAACATGTCTATATTGGCTAAATTCATGATGCACGCGTCAGCTGTCTGTGACAACTCTTTGTAATACCCTGCAGGATTCTTACTGGGGTCAGGTAGAATCTGCTTAAGGGCCAAAACTTCAGCTCTCTTCCACGGAACATGTACCCAGACACGCTGAAAATGAGCCAGTACAGCCTGAATACCCTGATTAACATTAGCCACAACTGCCTCTTTCCATACCGGAGGAACCGCTCTCATAGGGTACTGTCTCGCTTTTCTCCTAACAGAAGGATCAGGCTCAAACAACAACTGGGAAGGAAACACACTCCTAAACGCAAGCAACGTCACAACTGCTTTCTCAACATCGGAACCCTTATCGTCCCTTTCGCAAACTCAGACTGTACATCAATTAACTCCAATGGGGTCTGACCCAACTCACTATCTTCCCATTCCTCACAGAGGAAAGTACACATGATATCGAAGACGTACCTCTGCTTCGGTGCTTCCCATTGTCGGAAGACATCCATAACCGACTCTAAATCATATCTCAAAGAATTAGTAACCCATTCACGAGCCAAATGATCTAACACTGCCCGCTCTTCGGCACCAGGAAACTGGCTACGTAATTGTTTATGCGCAGAAACAGGGGTCACATTCAATGACCCAAAGAAAGGAGACAAAAGACCAGTAACAGTACTAGTCATTCTCTGCCGAACAGAAGGAGAAGTTGTCAGAAGGACAGGAGACAAAGCAGACTGAGATGAAACAAACGTAGGAGTAGTAGCAGAAGAAGTAGCAAGTACAGGAGAAAAAGTCGTAGGAGTTTGAGGCGGAACTGATAACAAAGTCGGCGGCCCTAGAGAAGGCTGCGCCACAGGAGGAGGAACCAGCTGAAGAGGAACTGGCAGCTGAGCAACAACAGGAGGCACAACAACTGGAGGTTGCGCAACTAAAGGTTGCGGAGGTGCCGTAGCACTCTGCACATAAGGGGGTGGTGAACTCAACAAATGTGACATCAAAGGATCCTTTCAGGGTCCTTCATTGCACCCTGTAGAAGAGGTGGCAAAGCTGGATAGCATTTATCGATGGCCATTTTATGTTGCCTATGCAACTCTTCACTCACTTGATCTTCTTCATTATCTTTAAACTGCCTAGCAGCTTGCATTATCGATATACCCTTCTCTCTTTTATCTCTTTTAGCTTGTTTAATTGCTCTCTGTTTGGCTTCCTTACGCCAAAGGCGGAAAGAGTCAAACATCGCCGGCCGGGCTTTCTTCTTAAATAATTTAACTTCCAAATTATTTAAAATCTCTGTTTCGAAACTACCATGTTGTGGCCATTTTAAGACACCGTCTTTCCTAGTGTATTGGACCCATACTTCATTAAACGTAATGGGGCCCACGCCATGTTTAGAATAGAGCTCATAAGTCGGAGTTTCAACCGGAGGTATCGGACACGAGTCCTCCAATCGGGAATCCCTGTTACAACTACAACCAAACAAATTCCTAATTCTGCTAAGACCAGGCATCTTCGCTCACTAATCTAGCTTCAAACTTCGAGGGATTACCAAAAACGATAGTCTCGCAAATATACGAGTCCCTCGGCTTTGGCGCTTGCAAGTACCAAATCAAAGATCCAAAGGAAACCCAAAACTAAGGACTGGGAGAGACCCACTTATACTTAACTGAAGTATCAATCACGTCACTAGAAGACCTGTCTATCGTCTCGCTCTACAATTTGTCACGAAGGGTCCAAGACAGGGCGACAGTCAGGGCAGCAGTCCTTTGTAGCCGTCGGAAAGCGGGAAGCCTCGCAGCAAAAACCTTCAGTCCACGTTCGACATGCAGGGGTCGATGAAGTGGGGGCCCTCTACCAGAATTTCCTCACGAAGCTCCTCACGATCTTCAGGCTTGGACCGGTACCACTGAAGTCGCCCCACGCTGGGCACCAACTAAAGAACCGGGTTTTAGAACCCAGCGGCGCCAGGGGCATGCCCAAAGTCTTCGGGTTCACCTGTCTTAGAATAAGGAGACACTGGATACTTCTCGGTGACGTCAAAGATCACATTTATTGGCTGCAACCAGGAACAGAAGTCTACAAAGTACGACACAAGCAGGTTTGTCAGAGACTGCTCAATTTTTGTATGGCGAAACATCGTCTTTTATGCTAAAAATCACATTCCGGACAAACACCCACTATTTACAATTTGTCCAATCATAGGTAACATTGCAAAAGGTATTGCATAACGACAAACCCACTTTTCAGTTGTCCAGCCCACCATCAATTACATGGGAAAGCCCAACATTCTTTCTCGAACAGGCCGGACAAACCCATAATAAAGGACCACAACCCATACCATAAATAGGCCATAAAAGAAGGAACAGAAACAGATGAGAAGTAGGATAAGGTGTGTGTGTGTGCATACCAAACTTTACAATCTCCTGTGCTCTGATCCTTAATCTCGATCAGCAACCGGGCAAGGAACTGGCTTAACAAGGTCAGCTTCAGGCAACGGGGTCAGTTCACACAGGTCATTCAGAAGTCAGCTAACGTGTACGTGTACTAAAGACTCGTTCGGCCGTAGTCATCGGCCTCTGTGAGGGCAACCAAAAAATGGCTGCCATGCACAAAATGGAGCCCAAGGGTTCAGAACGAAATCCCTAAGTACGTAGTGAATCCATCGGTCTAACATGGCAAAAACACTAGTACTTGTCGAGACGAGCACGAGTGCGGAAGCAGCGAGCAAGGTGCAAGGAGCAAGGAGGCGAGGAGGTGAGGAGGGCGCCTCCGTGGTTCTGTGGTTGACCCCCGCTGTTCGGCCCCTAGCCTGTGGGTCTTAGTAGCGGCGGCATCACAGCCTGGGTGCAGCCGCGCTCAGCAATTCCACAGCCCCACAGTTCCTCGTCAGCGGCGAGCACTATCACACAGCATACAGCGCTCAGGAGTTTCTCCTCGGCCCCTTACCGGCGGCGGGAGCCGCGGGTCCCGAGCCTCCAACCGCCGCAAGTGTGGCGTTGCGCAGCGGCAGGAGCTGCGTGTGCCAATCCTACCGGCGAGTCAACAGCAGCACGAGCCGCGATCCCCAAGCTCCGAGTCCACAGCGGCTGAAACAGCAAGCAGCGGGGAGCAGAGCAGCCGCGCAGAGCAGTGTGGCGGTGGGAGAGCTCGATAACCCCGAACCACCACACTAACCTACAGTAGGAGTCAAGGGCCTCGCAGCAGCGGTGGCTGCAATTACTATCAGTACAGCGAAAGGAGTCAAGCGAGAGAGCCCTTAAAGGCAAGAAGGAAGCAGTAAGTGGCACTCGCGAGTGGCGGCAGGCTGTGTGTTTACACTCGCAAAATCACCTGCAACCTGTAACAAGCAGCAATAATAAGTCAACAGTCCTTAACCCCCAATTCCGGACCCCAATACCCCAATACCCAAGACCTCAAGAACCAGCACAGTGTACAGTCCACCATGAGATCGGGGAAAATTAGGGGGGCACCAGGCGACCAGCAATTAAAGCCAGAAAAAGAGGGAATGGAGGGAAAGAAGTTAACAGAGGACCCAACAGAGCCAACAGAGGCCCAAACAGAGGACAAATCAGAATTGGAAAAGCCCAGAAAGCTGAAAGACAGGGAGCAGGAACAGTGTTTGGTTTCTGACCCCAAACAGGAAAATGGCTCGGGGGGCAAAATAGAAAAGGACAACACCCAACCACTTAATCACACCCCCATCAGGGCAACCAGCTCCCCCATCAAAGCCAGCAACAAAAGCAGCAAACGGGCTCTCATCACGGACTTCCTAAAAGTATGTCGCAGCCTATCCCCAGGGAAGCAAGAAACGCACAAGGCAGTCAAGGAAGCAAAGGAGGCAAGAGAAGCTGAAAAGTACAAGCATAAGGGGGACTGTGCGGACAAGGAGACACACAAGGACAAGGACAAGGTCAGCATGCAAACAAATTCAGAGGATGCAAAAAATGCAGAACATAAGGTCCCCAACCCGCTTGCGTTGGAGGATGCAAGTTGTACCAACATTATTCAGAGCCTACAATCGGCTCACCATGGACCCCATCAACAGACCATTCAGGCAGTAGTCCACAAAGAACATGAAACCAAACAGGAGTCAGCACACACACCAATACAATGGATCAGCCAAGCCCAAAAAAAAAACCTAAGGCAGCAAAACCAACGACTGCTAATGGTCCAACAACCCGCGAGACGGTACAGCGAAGAGGACAACTTGGCGCTCGGGCAAGACAGCTTCAACAGCTCCCGCGCTATACCAAGCACACCCGTAGACCCACAACTTGAGCCACTCCTAGCTCAGAAAGGGAGTCAAACAATTAACACACAGGAACATCCCCCTACAAACTTGAATCTACGACTCAAGCAACCACTAATGGCACAGTACCTGACGCAGACGCCCAGTCAAAGTAAGACAAACGTTTCACCTCTTAAAAATCCCCAAGAGACCGAACTAATTAGTCCTGTTAGTCACAAAGAACTCCAAAAACTATCTTCCCCACGACGAAACACCAAGAAACATGAGGGTCATTACCCCATGGAACAACAAGAAGACCAATCAACCAGACCATTCTGGGATCAGTTATTAGGTACCATGAAGACAATCGGATCAGCTGTGACTTATCATGCTGATAAGCTAGATACCCAAGTTGAGCTATTAAATACACTAGCTTTATACTTGCAGGGAATAGATCAAAAACTTCATGACTTAAATGCAATGATAACAAGGGTACAACAAGCACGGGACACCACTTATTATACGTGTCACTGCCATCAAATAATTGACAAGCTTGCAGCCGTTCCAACTATAATGTCAGAGTTGTTGTGGGTAGTAAGGGAAACACAATTAAACCACCCAACTACAACGGAAGGAGGGCTTAAGGAGACAGATGGAACTAACAAGGAAGCCCTCGCCACTAACATCACACCAATAAAAGAAGAAAACAACCCGCAACGAAGCAAAGGTAGAAATACCTCAGTCACCGAGTAAGGCGGGGAACGAATAGAGGAACATCAGCATTTAGAAAGCTCAACAACATGCCTGAATCAAAGTTCTTCATCGAAGGTATCGGCACAAAGCAAGGAAACAGAAAACTTTGAAAAACCTCTCTCGAAACGGGAACGCAAACGCATGAGGAAAGCAAGGAAAAGTAAAACAAACAAAGTCAAAGCCCTCCAACAAGCACCACAGACATTAGTCCAGGAAAAACAAGACAAAAATGACAAAAGGGATAGAGATACTGTCATCACGACGAATCGAAAAAATAATGAAAGTAACAGTGATACACTCAGCATGATGAACCAAAAACTCTTGGCAACAAAAGAAATTGCGGCCATAAAAATTCACGACGGCAAAAACAAAATAAAAAAGGGAAATCTGTCAACCAATAAAATTTATGATATATTCAAATCATCAGCAGAGAAGGAAAAGGAAAAAGTCAAAAACGAAAAAAACGCAAAATCAGACACAATTCAAACTTTAAAGGAAAAAGAAAGCATCAAGCAGGAAACAGCAATAAGTGGGAAAGAAGAATTTTCAACAAGAAATAAAGAAACCAAAAATAATTTACAGCCATATAGTACTATCGACCCCATCGAAAATAAACACCAAGAAGAAGCCAAATCAACTCAGCATGTCAAAATACAGCGAAAAGACCCAACAGAAGTAATTACAGGGAATCTGATCAATTACAATAAAAAACAATCGCCCATAGTCCATAACCAAATAGAACTGATTCCACACTACAAATCGAGAGGATCTCATGATACATTAAATCGAAGCGCAATAATAAAGCTACTGAAATCCTTACCAGCCCTGAGCCATATAACATCTGGCGACCTGGAAAGAATAGAATTTAAATCTACTCCCAACCATACGGGGGCAGAAATAACAATAGCCGCGTGGACAAACCATTTAGTCACTGAACAGATTTTGAGGCACAAGGAGGCATTCGAAGAGTGGGGTATAGAACTAAATGAAGTGGAACCCCCTCGTTACCCGAGCCCCCTACAACAACTTCCCAGCATAGAGGGCGTCCTAAAAGGGGCCAAAGGACCAGAGACCCATGAACAATTAAAGGATGACGTCAAATTCACAAGACAAATCACCATTACAATTTCACACCCAGATAAAGCCAAAAATGAGGTCAATCAACACTTGAGATCTCAAATCATGCAACAAGGAGTTGCATGAATACAACCTCAAAGAAAAGCGAAAACATCGCAAGACATTAACATCTGTTCTTGGAATGTGAATGGTATAGCATCCAAAATAGGAGAAATTGACTTTGCCGACTTCATATTACAGTACGATATATTGCTGTTGCAGGAAACCTGGCAGACAACACCTACTCCTATAGTAGGCTACAAAGAACATTTAAACTTAGCTAAAAAAGAGTTAGCACATGGAAGAGCCAAGGGTGGCTTATCAACATACATCACCACAGATATCCGATGGGAAGAAGAAAACATCGATCTGGATTCAAGCTGGATGCAATGCATTAAACTTGCAGTAAACACCGCTTGCACATTGATAATTATGAACATATACATCCACCCAGCCCACAAATACAAGGGGAGAGATATTCAACAACTGGCCGCCACTATCAAAATGTTAAAGGCAACATATCCACAAGCCAACATAATATTGACTGGAGATTTCAACATGAATTTGATGCAAGCACAAGAGAAAAATCTACCAAATGGAATACCCGTCAGGAGAGACAACTCAACCAGACGTGACACATTTGGAAAGAAATGTGCCGCATTGCTAGACAAACAAGCATTATATACGCTGAATGGTGGAGGTCCACAAGATAGTCCGGCAGCATTCACAAGAGTGACGGCAAAATCAGGAGCAACCATTGACTTCACCTTAGCAGATCCAGACCTATCCCCCAGTATCACAAATTTTCAAATACTAGAAAGAATAGAGAGTGATCACTACCCCCAAACTTTTACATTAACTGATTTCGGAAAAAAGCTTCCACCATCAAGAGCTATGACGCAATTTACTAAACTGTATAATTTAAACCGGTTAGTATGGAACGAAAACACCATAGACAAAATCTTGGAGTTCTGCACAGCTTTTCTGACTACTAAAGGTGAAAAATCATTGGGGATAGAGGCGTGGGAGTCCTTAATTAACAACTTGAACAGAAAGTTTACACACAGCCCCAAAAACCGAAATAGGTCACGGATCAGCGGGTCAGAATGGTACACTAAAGCACTGAGGATAAAAAAAACAAAACTAAACAAAGCATTGAGACAAATGAGAACTCACGGTCAACAACCTTCCCAGGAGGTCTTAACGACAATTAAAAAAATGAAAAGTGACCTAAAAAAAGAGACCCGGGTCGCCAAACGCATATATAACGAGCAATTCTGGACAAAAATGCTCTACGCAAGTCAACAACAAAATTCCAAACTGTTTTGGGCCCACATTAACGCTCTATCCAATGGAAAAAACCGGCATTTCAACTCCGATATAACTGAGCATGTATGGCGAGTTCACATAGAAGCCACATATAACTCACAGACAAGTACCGAAATTGATATACGGATGGCGATGCAATTAAACCAAGGAAACCCCAGTGAGACTCTAAAAAGAGAGCAGAGGAAGGCAGAGATACAGAAACCACCTATGTATGCTCCATACCACACGACAAGCAAGCCGAGCCAGAAACAAAACAGCAACTCACAAAAAAAACAAATGGAAGGTAAATCGCAACAAGATCAGCCAGAAACAGCAGGGTCAGATCAATCAATAGCTGACATTCAGATTACACAAAAACAAGTAAAGAACATCATAAAAAAACAGAGATCAGACGGGGCGCCGGGACCTAACGGTCTGCTAAACGCCCTATTCAAAAAAGATTCAGCATTCTGGTCCAACCATCTAGCCATACTGTTTGAGAATATTTTTGAATCCAATACTATCCCCGATTCCTGGCGAGGAAGTATTCTCCACCCAACATATAAATCTGGGGCTCGCGCAAACCCCGCAAATTATAGGCTAATAGCCCTCATAGATGTCGAGGCAAAAATTTACGCAGCAAACTTGCTTAAAGATCTAGAAGATTGGGCAGAGAACATCAAACTGATTCCCAATACACAAACGGGCTTTCGAGCTGGAATGGGTACCCTAACAAACATATCCGCCGTAACACTCCTGGCCAACCAAGCTATTGTAAACTCAAAAGTATTGTATGCGTGTTTCATAGACCTCAAGGCGGCCTTTGATAAGGTCCCCAGACAAGCCTTGTGGGAAAAAATGAAATCTTGGGGTGCACCGACAAATCTATTGAATGCGATAATCAACCTTTATTCAAAAACATGGGTTCAAGTAAAAATGGGAGATGGCGAACGCTAACTAACAAAATTACAACCATCAATGGCCTAAAACAGGGGTGCGTTCTGGCCCCCTGTCTATTCAATATATATACAGCTGATCTAGACCACAACCTACGTTCATCATTAGGAGACCTCCCAAAACTGGGAAGCGTGAGAATAGTAAGCTTACAATATGCAGACGATATTGTACTGCTCTCCCAAACGCCTCGCGGGCTACAACGACTGATCAACAAATTAGTAGAATACACAGACCTAAACCAACTACAGATAAATTTCAAAAAAACAAAGATAATGTGTTTTTCTAGACCACTGAAAAAAATACCAAAAATCATTTGGACGATCGATAGCAACCGTTTGGACCGTGAGGGGACATACAAGTATTTGGGATTTACTTTGGATTGTCATCTTAACTACAAATCACACCAAGAACAGCGAAAAACAAAAGCCAAACAGCTATTATTTGCATTTAAAACTTTGCAAAAGAAACTCAGTGATAGTTATACCACTCACTTACTAAAGGTTGTGGCATAAAAATTTCTGCCTGCAATTACATATGGTTCCGAACTTTTAAACTTAAAGGATGCAACAACCCTGAATATCGCCCAAACCAGCCTCTTCAAAAAATTGTTTAATATTCCACGCCACATCTCTCAAGACCGGATTAGACTGGAATTTGGGCTAAAAAATCAAATCATCTCAAGACAAGGAGCGCTAGTAAAATACTACTGGAGAATGCGGGCAGCAAAGGACGACTCTCTGGCACATTATTGTTGGCTGGAGGTCGAAAAACAATCCAAATTGACTAATTCCGTTTATCCAATCCTGAAGAAATTGATCGAGGCTTTAAAGCTGGAGGAAGCATGGCACACCATACTGGCTTATCCGGAGTTTAATGAATTGGTCAACAAAATAATTAATCAAAGGTCCCAAGAACAGGATAAAGCCACGTTGTCCAAAAAAACACACGCATGGATGGTGCTGCCAACATATAAAAAGCTAAAGCCCCAATCATATCTTTTGGAACACTTTGCAAACCGAATGAAACAGCAACTAATTTTAATGAGACTGGGAGTGTACCCGACTAAAGATTTAACACCAATTTGGAAACGCAACTGGCCTTCAATGGACTGCCGCCTCTGTGGACAGGGAAAAGAATCAGTGCTCCACTTACTTTGTATTTGTTCGGTACTATCCTCCAACCGGAAAGAACTGCTGCGGCCGTTAATGAAAAAAGAGCAGATAAGGACCTGCAGATCCGCAGTAATAAAATGTTTAGGAGGATCAACAGTGCAATTGGCATGCAAATCATTAAAGTTCCTAAGCCTGGCGGCAAAAGCACTAGAAAAGAAAGAGACGGAACTTGATCTTAAAAACGATTAGCTAATCATCTTGAGCCAATTTAAGAATAAGAAACAGTCATCACAAACTAGAACAATTATCATAAGACTAAAAGGACTAATTGCACTGCTGTTTTTCTTTGCTTCCTTTATTTCACTGATCAAAAAGGTTTTAATACGAAGTCATTAATTAATGTCTATTTTACTCACGAATTTTAAGTCACAAGCGTTAACATGTTTTTAGCGGTTAATCCGCTCTTTTTATGATTTAAACCAAAGCAAATAAAAGTAATCAATCCTAGTACTTGTCGCACTCACTAGTTACGGTTCGCTACTATCAAATTCGTAACAAAACCATGACCTTTTTGAAACAGGTTCAGAATTCACGGAACCTCAGGAGTAGTGAGAGTATTTTTTATAAAAACGTTTTCAGGATTTTCCGTTAGTTGGGGTTTCAATGGTTTCCCACCCAAACTATCTCTACCTAGTTCTTCATAGGATTTTTCAATAATTCTTGCAAGTTCATATGGGTGCTCTGTTATATCTGTTTCTTTTAATTTTTGGCGGATTGCCAAGGATGCTGCTTCACCTTTAATTTTAGCTAATAGCATAGCCGTGACCTGTTTGATATCTTTTAGTAATTTCTTACCAAGATTTAAAGCAGGTTCTTTGTTTTGAATCTGTCTGGATTGTCAGAATTCTGTGTTTTTCATGAGGTGTACTATCAAGGAATACTGCCTCAATTTGAGTAATTGTTTGAACTAAACAGAATGGAATTTGTTCCCCTTTTGCTGGTAATTTACCAATGACTGATTGTATAGTCTGTGGTGTAATTTTGTTTGTGTTCCCCTGATGAGGGGTGTGCTGTGGAATCATTATAATAGGTTGGACTGTTAAAGTCCGCATGACATATTGAACCAATTGTCTGTGTATTTTTATTAACTGTTTTAGCTGAGCTAACAGTTCTGGACCTGTCATTCTTTCAATGTCAGGATGTGGTGTATAGCTGGCTAGTACTGGCCATGTTGCTCCTGGTCTACCTAGTGGACCGAGCCTAATAATGTGATTTTGATGTTGTAGGGCGCCTTTAAACCAGAGCTGATGCTCTTGGTAAGTTAGTGGAATTTCAACGTCCTCATAAGGAACGTATTTCGCTGGAGGTTCCTCTACTTTGTAGTAGTGGAACTTATGTGCTAATGCATTTCCTGCAGGAAACTGAATCCATGAATAGAATACCTCTGTCTACCGATATTCATGTGCCCCTGTGATGAATATAACTTTACCACCTCTGGGTGATAGGCCATTTTCTATAAGTTTTATAGCTATGGTTTTCTTTATATTTACCGGGATGAGTATAGCATCCCGGTTATTTTGTTGGAGACGTGTGTCGCCTAAAACTGCTTGAGCTGCTGCTGCAGCTCTCTCCATTTCATCGTCACTCTCTGACATTTTGTTGACTGAAAGTTTGCAGAGCAAGTTTCAAGGAAACAAAGATAAGGTGCACAACATTTTTGGAACACTGTATCCTTCAACGTTGAACAAACCAGAAAACTAATACATAGGATTTTCGTCCTACTCAGTTATGGCGGATATTATATCCTTTTACCCACTCCAGACATCTATTGGAGTATTTTACGGGAAAAAAGGGGTCTGCGTGAAAAGCACGACTGAGTTACTCTAGTATCTAGCGTTAAATTTATCGCCTTACCAAACGCTGGGCGCCATGTAGTGTAGTTCCAATATTTCCAATAGGCTCTGCGCATTGGAATAGTATATACTATAGATGTGACTTAGGACGGAGGTCTACTAGGTCTCTATTGAATATACTAAACTTAATAGTGAGTGCGAGCTAGCTCAGAGGTCACTAGAAATTTTCTCGAATAGACAGGAAGCGATTAGTTTCTGACAACCTCATAAACATGACAACTTTGTTTCCTAAGAATAAGAAATATATCGCTAGAGTTTCAGAAACAATAGATAGCTATTTTACTGAGTCAATCGTGCATGCTTCGTTTCACCAGAAGTGCAAAGAAATAGAGAGATGGGCTTTTTCAATAAAAGGTATTTATTGAACAGTTTTCTTTCTCATGCAAAAGAAATTAACTGCTACAATCGCAATACTTAGTATGAAGTAAAGTGCGTACAGTAAAAAGAATATTACAAAATAATATTGTAATAGCATGGTATGGTTTCTAAGCCATAAAATATAACATAAAATACATACATTAATAAATAATGACTAAAAGTACTCAACTGGGGCTTCTAAAATATGCCTACCCCGGTGTACTTAACCTAAGTCTAGGACAAGGGAAGAAGTAAGTGAGGTGTAGCTTAGTTTTTAGTATCTTTTTGCCAAGAATCTATTCCAAGAATTTTCTACGGGTCTAATCAGCTCCGTACCTTGGTTTAGAATGAAGAGGTCTGGTATCTCTCTATCAGAACTCGATTTCCCAGCAACCCGCACGGGTACCCTGGAAATACTTGAGCTGGATTCCTTGGCAGGAGAAAAGACAGCGTCTCTCTCAGTGCGTCAGCGGGAGGGTTGGCTTCCTTTGGCACTTGCTTCGGCGAGCTGTGTCGTGTAGGTAGATAGTCGAACTGCTCCAAACCACCATGTGTTTGCCTGAGCAAGTGTGGCCATATTTATACCTTTAAGGTGACGAGTTTGACGTAAAGTTGGACATAATAACGTCATCAAAGACTCAGTTCTTTGAAAACTCCATGATTTCTTGGATAAATTAATGTTCAAGCAAGGGGAAGTCCCTGACTGCTGAAGGCGGGTTTTTCCAAGAAATCGTTGCGGATTTTCAAAACTAGTGGAAGTAGCCATACCATATTTGGACTGCATGGGCTAAGCCTAAATATGTCTGATTTCTATGCCTATATAAGGATAGGATGATTTGTACCTATATATGGGCATGAATCGGGAAAATTACATTAGGGTCCTAAATTCATATCCAACAATATAATTAAGAAACATCTGTGTATTTAACCATATTAAAAAAAATCATAACATATTAAAACAACTGGAGCTCCTAAAGAAAAATAATAAACCCTACAAAATGGAACATTGGTAAAGTTTGATAACTGTAACTTTTATTTCATTTTTAAAGCCTAAAATACCAAGCATTTGAGCCAGCACACTTTATAAGGGAAGCACATGTTAAATTAAAGTACCATCAGGATATCCTTTAGGAATTGGCAAGTTAAATAATAGCAATTTCTTTTTTCTTTTTACAGAGTTTTATATAGAGCGAACTTGACCCGGTATCGGGTATCAGAGTGCTTTACATAGGACCAGTTGCGTTACATGAGGACACATTCATTTTTTTATTAGGCATGGGAAGATTACGTGATTTGTCCAGAATCACCGGATGTTCAGCGTCATTGTCGAGACTCGAACCCGGTTCCCCAGATTCGAGGTCGACCGCCCTAGCCGTTAGGCCAACTTCTCTCCTAATCTTACAATGCTATAATAAGTGTAATGTACACGCTAGGCAATACTTTTAAACATTGCCCATTTGTTTTATTAACTAACTTCTGGAAACATTTTTTAAAGTTTTTGGTTCACATCCTATGTATTGGTTACAGCATCCTCCTCCAGTGAGCACGTTCTTGTATATTAACAAAAGTCAACATTACATCAAAATGTGCATCTTTTGCAAGACATAGCTCTGCCCTTTGACATAGGAGAAAAACAGGACTGCTCCTGTACTTGAAGAGTCTAAACAGGTTTATTATTTTTTTTAAGGGTTGTGTATATTACTTATTAAACAAAGTCAAAAGAAGTTTCCCTGGATTAACTATTGGAAATTAGCTATCTAAACTCATTCACACCTCACAGTAACTTAATTATATTCTTTAAGAATTTGGCCACAAACTAAAATGTAACGTTCACACTCTTTCTTTATTAAACATTCTCTTGCTTCACATAGTATTTTCCTTCACATAAGGAGACAAGCTCAAAGTTAACATTTCTGGAAAATAATTTTTTCCTGAAAAACCATGAATATAAAAACATCTCATAGTTTACAGTGAAAATTAATAAAACATTCATTAATATAATAAAATTATACAGTATGCATAAAAAACATTTATCACAACCTAATCACACAGGACTTGTATAAATAAAAGACAAGAAAACCCCCTATTTTCAATGAATCAACTGATGTTACTAAAGGTTAATTGATTAATTAATTAATTAATTAATTAATTAATTAATTAATTGTTAAATAATCTAGGCTTAGATAGTTAGATCAATGTGGAGGTTGACAGCTATATATGAGGATCTTGAATTCTGATGCCAGGTCACTGTTTCTTGTGCAGTGGGCAAATGTTTGGGCCAAATAATAGGTATTTGAAGTAGGGCTCAGAGGGTGAACATTAAGTGAAGTCTCAACCAAATTTCTCAGTTCTTAGTTTTCCAAACGTTTAAAGAAGTTCACATTTGATGTTGTACAAGATGTCTTTGTATCCTCTGTATCTTGGTGTTTTCATCATGGTTTTTATCACAGTTTTACTGCATTTGATGAATGTTTATACCTTGATGCATTTTATCATGGTTTTATCATTTTATACTGTATTTATTATCTCCGATTTTATAATGTAAATTAATGGATGGTATTGGAAAGAAGAAGCTAATGTGAACAAATACTGATTATACTTCCTTGTAAATAATTGTTTTGCACCACTGCGCATTTTACATAAGGCTACCAACCTAATATTGTTGTCACCCATGTTGTTGATTCTTATTAGGTTGATGCACAAATTTTACGTATTTTGTAATTTGCAAGTGAGAATTTCTAAATGTCAGAATTGGCCGTATTATTGTTGTACATTTGCTCGACTTTACTAGCCTTCTGATCAAGACTCACACTTTATTGTATCATCCCAATACCATTGGCATATTGTAAGTAAACCTTTATGGCTTGCTGTTGAAATAAAGTAACTAAATTGAATATGTTTAGTATGCTACATGTAAATTAATGAATAACTTACATTTTTCATAAACTGTGTTTTAAAATGACAGGAAGTATATAAAAACGATAATTACATTATTCTAAAAATAATCTAATTGACTAAAAAGTAAAATGCCCACAAACTAAAGTATTCAATATGAAAGTATTTGGCCCAGCAAACATGACAAGTGTTTTTTAATATAATTGTTTAGACAAGAAAACGGTGGAGTGAAAGATAAAACATTGTATTTTATTATTGGCAATGTTAAACTTGTGAATTATACAATAAAGTAACATACAACATGATTAAAAGAGATATAATACCGATTATATTACAGTACTAAATATTTACAACCAAGCAGCTAATTGAAAACAATTTGCACAATTTGGATGACCCAGGATGCAGCACATTTTGCAATTGTAAGTAGATGTCAAACTAGGAAATACAAATTCTGCTAAACATGAATGTTCTTTTCAAAATTCACAAATTAATATAAATTATTTCCATATGTTAAATGTTAATAATATTTAGGGCCATGTTTTATAAAAAGTTGAGTCAGCCCTGAAAGAAAATATTTCTGTGCTATATTGTTTTAAACGGGACATCTGTGTTGGAGGTTTACCTTAGTTATATAGGGCCCCATTCCGATCTCATTCGGAAGGCCTCCAGATGAGTTCCGGAATGAACAAATCGATTCGGATCCTATGTTTCTGACCAAATTGTCCCCTGTTCCGAAAGACCAAGTAGGATGCAAAGATCTCGTCCACGCCGACCGAATCATTTCCAAACAAAATCCTGTCTGTCCGACTTGTTCATAGCTGATTTGTGCCCCGCAATATAGCCGGCTTCCGAACGAGGAAGTGCGATGCATGATTCAGACAGCAGTATCAACTCGGTTTTGCAGGGACAAAATGACTGTGGGAATTGCACTTGGGGAGCTGTGTCAGGCCCCCTTCACCCAGGGCCCTCCAAATCGGTTATAGGGGGCTTCCCATGCATACCCCCTTACCATGCATGCACAGTGTGGCGGGCACAATGGGGTGCCTGCCACAGGGTGCATGCCTTTCCCCACGAAGCCTTTTTTGCAATGGAAACCTGTGTAAGTGTTCAGTACGGGGGCTCCCATTGAGTTCAATGGGAGTCCGAGTGAACCAAGTCTGTCACTATGTGGACACATCGGAATCAGTCACTCTGACTCCTGGAGCGTGAGTAGTTTGGAAAACTCTCCTGATTCAAGTCGCCCGGAGGGTGTTCCGAACGAGATCAGAATTGGGCCCATAGTTTGGCACTACGATGTGTACCTAGAGGTTGGCGTGCTGTTTTTTTACACCCTTAATAGGAAGACGAACCCCAAAGAATAACACGGTTCATCACTAACCTGACCACCCTGATCCTGTGGTGGCCAGTATGTATGTTTTCATTTTTTCAATCACAAATACACACTTTCGCAGAGTGAGTACTTAACCCTGAGGTCCTGACGAATGCCACTGGATCCCTGTAAGAGCCCTTCCTATGGCTGAAACACGTTGACCCTTGTGAGGGATATATTTAATTAAACCCCAGTACTCTTTTTAACCCTGTCCCTGAGGCCACTCAATAAAGATTTAGTGAACCCCCAGAGATAGTTTTAGTTATCATGAGTACCACACTTTTTTTTGCACTTCACCCCTCATTCCTTTTCTTTCACCGCTCAGCTTGAGAAGACACCTCAGCTCCTCCCCTAGGGGAGTCGTAGCCCACACCTTGGTGTGAGGAGTAAAACCAACAATAATTTCAACTCTTTTACCTAAATTCTCTACCTTTCTCTAAATAAAAACATTGGTAGAATAGATTTAAAACAGGTTCTAAAACTATGCTTTGAATATAGTCGGGTAGGGAGTTCCAGAGAGTGGCAGCCCTAAAAGCAACGAACATCCCGACTCCTCTAACCTATGTATCCTAGGGACACTCAAAACATTTTTGTTTTCATGAATGAAGTGCCCCAATGTATGTATTTTCTTATTTCCTCCTGATAAACAGCTGTTTTTATTTAGGGCCCTAGGGGCCTTAAACGTAATTATTTGCTTGACGGGTAACTAGTGCCTTTTGGGAATATTTAGTGCCAATGTTGCTGCAGCATTCTGCACTCTATGCAGCCTATTCAAGAGTTTCATTGGTGCCCCCAGATATAGCAAATGTGCATAATCCAGCCAAGATGTATATGCACTTCAGGTTTCTTTGTGCCAACGCAACGACCCTTGCACCTTAGTGATGAGAAGCATAATCTTTGTACTGGAAGGTTACACGTTTACTGCTAAATAACATGACACACTTAAACTCTTAACAAAGTTTATATGTTTAAATCACAGTGCAGCACACATAAATCATGAATATTTGTAAACAATATACATATTTCATATTTTACACATCCAGCTTCCTTGACTCAGTATTTTGAATTTTAAATTTTATCTTGTGAAGTAGATAGAATTTAGCATGACAAAACATGGGTGGTGGTATATGAATATCCACGTATCGCACCACATAACAACCCATGATACAAAGCTATGAAATTTAACACTTAATTTCATACATGAGGTAGGGTATGTATCAACAGTACAACATTCAGCATTAGTATGTAAATTCACATATAACACTTTGATGTGGATGGTAAGCATTTTTAAACACACACTTGGCCCAAAACATTTAGACAATTTAGCCTTAATAATATTAGAGAGAACTCCACAATAATCCTTTAAGTCCACCACATTTTTAAAGCCAAAATCTTAAATATTAATTTCATTATTTATAGTGTGTTAGGCAAGGTACTCGGTGAAAGTTGTGGTTGAGAGTCTGCCTGCCTAATAACATATTTTCTAATGCACTTACAATTCAGCAGACAGGACACTTGCCACATTTGTGGTTGAGTATCCGTCCAACTCACTCTACTTAAGTACCAAAATGATTTCATGGATTTTATTAAATGTAAATGTTAACACATTTCAAAAATGCTACATAAAAAATACAAGTTATATAAAAAAGATTTTTTTCTTTGAACATAGTTCAAGAAAATATTACTTCAGTGTTTTGTACAAGAATATAATTTATGTTTTCTGTTGCTTACTATTGCAAAATATCACATTACAACACTGTAATCTTTAAAATGTTATATTACAAAAAATGCTTAAACATATTTTTTATTAAATATTTAATCATACAAAGATTTGTATAAAGCGATACAACTATGACGAATACGTGCTCTTTAAAGACTCATTACAACAATAGTCCAGCTTGAAAAGATGTTTACATTGAGTTCTTTGCATTGCCACATTAGGGCCTGCCATATGACACTATAGATTCCAGAGCATAGGTCCCACTCTTTAGGACCAGTAACCCCTGCATGATTTATAGGAAGACTTAAATGACTAACATGTTTACATTCTAATTTTTATAAAATTACCAATTACGAATGTTTACCAAGAATGGATGGACCACTGAAGATAGCATTTTCTGTTTGCTCAAATGGAGGAGGGACACCTAAAAAGTTTAATTAGAAAGACATTTATAAATATATTATTTGTTGAGTATTATATTACAAAACAAATACAGTTTTATCATTAAGTATAGATAATAATCCGTTTTCTTTACATTTTTTCTAGTTTATAATTTTAAATATTTTGATAATTTTTAATTTAGATGTTGTAAACGTTGCAACTTACCAATTTCACCAGTACATTTGATGCCAAGGTGGTGGAGAAGGTTACCCTCATTGGACACCACATCAGCCCAATAATATTGTACCTTCTGCACATACCACTGAATATTACATAAGTAATTTGAAATGTGACCCTCGTCCCACCTTTGCCTTCTTTTCTGCAAAGAATAACCCTGACCCATTATAAAAACTGCTTAAGCATACGTAGCAGGAAGTGTAGTACTAGCCATATTAAAGATCCTACCACCCTTTCCTCAAAATTAACCTGCCTCATCCCTACCTCTACCCTACATTCTAACCCCTATATTAATCCCTAAATAAGTTATATAGGAACAAACTATATATAAAAGAAAGATGATACAAACAATGACTATGTACAGTTCACAAAACAAGACTATTAAAACGTTCACTTAAGGACAAACTATGCGCAATACTTCAAAATTCTAATGCAGTAAAAAAGTACAATTACAATAGTCACTTACAACTCTCTAGCAAACACAGCAAGATGATGGATGGAGTGCTGAAACTGTTCAGCCACTCACCCCCAATCGCAGATCTGGGTTTAATCCATTGTTTATTTGCTCACTATGCCACCCCAGGTTGGACCAGCCATTTGCAAATCAGTCTTGACCCTGTTCTGCATGGGAACAGTCCAGCCTGAACTACCAGGCCAGGTCCTCCTTGGACTGGAAACCAGCATCCTGGTACCAGTATCAGGGTATTGCCCCTTATCAGCCAGGCTAACATGAATCCAATGGCACAGTGAGCAACTGACCAACGTCTGCCATAACCTTGGCCACTTATGGTGAACATAGCATCCACAAGAGGATGGACAGAGTGCTGAAACTTTTCAATCACTCACCCCCGGTCACAGATCTGGGTTAAATCCATTGTTCTTTTTCTAACTATGCCACCCCATTTTGGAAACACTCATATGAAAATCAGTCTTGACTCTTTTCCTCGTGAGAACAGTCCAGCCCGAACTGCCAGGCCTGGTCCTTCCTGGACCGGAAACAAGCATCCTGAAACTAGTTTTGGGGTATTTCCTCTCATCAGCTATGCTAGCTTGAATCCAGTGGCACAGAGAGGCAGGGACAAAACTCTCTAAACATTTCACAAACCAACAAGGCTCCTCCTCACACATCCACATCTAAACCCTCCAGAGAAAATGTTGACCCATCATATGTGCCATTTTTAAATAGCATAATGCCATTTCATGACATATTGCTTCCCTTTTCCTATGCAAAGGTATGCAAGACATAAATGTGGAAGATTGGTTAGTAAAAGCAATGCATCTACATGCAAACACGAGGTTATAACATGCAAAAGTGAATCTGAGGGTATTTTTGATATTGTTAGCTTCAATGAAATCAATAATTTATTCAGAATGCATGTGTACATTTAAAATTAATGACTTGGCAAATATTGCACAAATAAAAATTAAAATTCTTCCAAACAAAACAAATTAGTAAAAATTATTTTAAATAATGCATTCTTCAAAATAAGCATTTCTAATAAATAAATACAATAATAATATTTCTTATATATGTATGTAAAGTAAAAACCTGATACTTATAGTATTTATAAATGTAGTAATGAAGTCTAATGTTATGTTAACTTAGGTAAATTTGCATCACCTGTTATTAGGTACTGAATCCCGGATTTTAACTTTAAAATAGTAAATAATATATCTGGTTTACTCACATAAATATTTGTTAGCAGAAGAAGCAGTCTAAAATCATTATACATGTTGTGGTCTAACTGGGAAAAAGTTTGTGGATAATCTCTGGCCCATAAATGACATCCTGTGTAAGTGCAAGACTGATAATGGTAAATCAAAGAACGAAGACATACATGTGTAGTGTTATGATTATTTGTAAATAATTGTGCCCCTTACTTATGTTGTCTTCAGTACACATTGAAAACCAAATTAATGAGTCCTAACCAATGCACCAGTATACAGTACTAAATATTCTGTTTGTTGGATAGGGAGATATGGTATGTGATGTAAACATAAACAAGCCAATAGGTTTCGCCTGTGCGAGATCTATTGGCTTTTTCAATGTTTTTCTTAACTGTTGCACAGTGAAAAAAAGCGATGTGACCTGCCAGATCAAGTCATAGTGCTTTTTTTATACTCAAAGCAATGCATGTACAAACAAGTTAAAATTGTTATGTTCCCAATACTTAATATGCAGTGTATGTTCTTGAATAAATGCCCATTGCTGTTACCAGCGTGTCAAAGTCTAGCTAGGTGGAACACTGACATAGGGTGGTGGTGGTTTTCCAACAAGAGCTGCTGACTTTGGAACTGGGGAACTAGGTTCAAATCTTGTGATTGTATTCAAATCACTTATGACCTTAATACGAGTTGGGCAGTCTGACCGACGGAGAACTGCATCTGCCCCGCCAGTGGCCCATGGGGCGGACGGTCCAAAGACCGCTCTATTACGAGTTTATCATGGTGCCTGCCGTGTGAATGTAGAGTTCTTGCTGTGGTGGTGAGTACTTTTAACATATATATCAATTACTGTGTGTGCATTTCAACTGCTTATGGGTCAAATGCACACATACACATGATACGTGTGGAAAAATACTATTTACCCATTGCCGGGGTTCGGCCCATATGTGGGCACTCCTGACAATGGGTATATGGCACGAAAAGGATTCACCTGTAGATCGTAGCAGACAGGGTCGTTATCCTCGGGTGAAGTTCTGGCTGAGAAAGGGGGACTTGAAGACAAAGATTCATGTTGGACTCCGCTTGGTAGAACAAGAAAGGGGTAAGTACACACACTCCGCACTGGGACCGCCACCACCCGTACGGCAGTCCACAGGACTGCCAAATTCATAATAAGGCCATTAGTCTTCCTGTGCCTGGAAAAAGTAATGTGTCCTTGTGTAATGTAATTGGCAACTGGCACTCATGTAAATTGCTCTACATCCTTCTGGTGAACTTCACGCTATATAAAACAAGCTATGTGGAATAGGGAAAGGGCATGTAGTGATGGTAGTGAGGTGGTGGGAGGAACAGGCAAGCAATAATCAGGGAAGGGGCATGCAGCGATGGAATTGTGGTGATGGTAGCAACGAACAGAATGACGATGCGGGAGAGTAAAGATTAAAAGGCATCGCACTAATAAACACGTTAAATGTTTTATTTTCTACATACTAAATAAGCAGTTGATATTCTTGAACAAATGGCCTTTACAGTTTGCAGCATGTCAAAGTATAGTGAGCTGGAACACTTAGCATGGAGAGGATGTGGCATTATGGCCTAAGTTGCTGACTTTAGAGCTGGAGAACCAGGTTTGAATCTCAAGCAGGTTCAACATCCTGTAATTGTATGCTAATCACGTAATCTCCCTGTGCCTGTAAAAATTAATGTGTGCTTGTTCAATGTAACTAGCGCTCATGTAAAGAGGCTCTAAGTCCTCCCAGCCGTCTTTGCGCTATATAAAACAAGCTATGACTAGTGATGGATGGGGTGGGGAAGGGGCATGCAGTGAAGTGGGCGAGGTGGTGGGAGGGACAAGCCAGCAACAAACCAGGAAGTGAGGATGTGGTAAGGATGGGCAAGCAAAGACAGAATGTGGACGCTGGAAAGTAAAAAAAGAAAATAATAAAAGTATGATACAAGTACGCAGGCAGTAGAAGGACACTGGCCACTAGAAGCAGTACTTGGTCCAAGCTGCACAGCAAGAATGAAGACGTGAAGCCAAGCAGGAAGTTCGAGGCAGGAGTATGCGCTGACCAATAGGATGAAAGGAAACGAGAATGCTGTGGGAGCCAACCAGTGGAAAGTAAAGGTAAGAAATGGGTGGGCTTCAAGCCCCTTTTAAGATTTTCTTTTATTCATTTCAAGAGATTTTGCAAGCATAGCAAAAGCTCTGTGTATGCAAAACCTATAAAGGTATGTTAACGTTTTGTTCACTATTAGATTTATTAATATTTAGTAGTGTATGGCAATAGACATGACATTACCTTCATGCAGCCTGTTGCTTTTGTGGTTTTACTATTTTACACCATTCATACGTGCTAACATGCAAATACTTTTTCTGATTTAAACAATTATGAAGCAGGCAACGTGCAGAAATTTGAAAATGTATGTCCGTAATGCAAGGCACTTTTTCTATATCCATTAGTTTGCCTCTAGTAAAATTTGATGCTACATATGCTGGCATGAGCAATAGAAATTTAAAATATGATTCTTTCATACAGCCTCAAATTTTATAACAGTCAATCGGCATAAAAAACACGCTATATGGTGTTAAAACAAGTGATAATGACCATTTAATATGAATAGTGAAGGTCTCAATGAGGAACTCGGTGTGAATACCCTCAAGATGACTTTATACTTCTATAGAAATGGCAGCACAAAATGCATTAGGTACATTTTCAGTAGAATACTTGAAGCTATGTAAGGCAATGTCCACAAACTGCAAAATTGCACATAATGTATACATGTGAACGAATAAGAATCATCTATGAAAATAAGTTTTAATGAAGGTAGAAATAATGTTTTCTACTTCATGAAAGTTATATCGTGATTACAAAAAATATATATAGCACGTTAATGTAACATTTCAACTTAAATTACAGTCCAAAGAATTGTTGTTATTATATAAACATTTGAATGACAATCTTAATGGAGGCAATATCTAGAGAAAATAAACACAGTAACACTAATGCCGGACTGCTCATTGTATCCAAAAGGTGATATGGAGACACCTTCGATACAATTGTAAAGACTGTACAAGAATGGATCACTGATGTCTATTTTGCAACATTATGACACAGCATGGATGCCGACTTTTTGATGCAGGTGCTCAGCCTTAAGATTGCTCAATGTGATTTTGAAAACTTTTATCAGTTTTTTGGGTGCACCACGGGTGGCGTCTTCCGACCTCGACGTCTGCTCATAACCATAACAAGTGCTTCTAATGAATCATTAGTTGCATCCCCCTGGGCACTCCTTCTGGTTCCCTATGAAGAACTAGGACTCCAAAGAAAATATATAGTTGCTCAAAAAACGTTTACTTTATTATTTATCCAATTTTTTCAAGTTTCATTAATGAAATGTACTCATCATTTCATTTTCATTTCTCATTATTTCTCTTAGTATGGCATTTTTGCTTTGTTCCGCTCCTATGCATTCCGGGCAGAAATCCCTTCCTCAGGGAGCATTACTATAATTCAAGAAATGACAACATAACCATTTATCCATCATCAGTTGTGAAATATCAATACATCAAACAGATTCTAACTATGTTATTGCCAGACTGTTAACCCTTATTCATCGTGATGAACGGGATTTGAAAAAAGTTCATGGTGAGTGATAATGTGCGCGTTTAAAAAGTGCCGTCTACTGTGCTTTGTGCCCGTTGGATAAATAATAAAGTAAATGTTTTTTGAGCAACTATATATTATCTGTGGAGTCCTAGTTCTTCAATGGGAACCAGAAGGAGTGCCCAGGGGTATGCAACTAATGGTTCATAAGAAGCACTTGTTATGGTTCCAGCATGTATGCCTACATCTTCACCTGGTGAATCCTCATGCTCCTTGCTTGGTTTGGCAGGAATAGACAAAGGTTTGGCAGTGTGCACTGAGAATGCACCAGAAAAAGAAGGTGTAGGCCTTGTGCCGTCTAAGACATCAGTCTACACTGAAATCCCTGGCAAGGGTCTTCCCAGGGGTTAATACAGTAACATATTTTGATTCAGGACACTCCTAACTGATACAAAGGAGTCCATCTTGTGCTTCAGTCCTTGTTCGAATTTATTAGCGGAGAGATTTATGATCTCTAGCTGCTTTTGGATTTGAGACAATTGTGAAGGTACTGCCTCTTGATTCTTTATTATGTCAGCTAGAGAATCATCAATTCATTTGAACCAAGATTATGCACCTTTCATATTATGAGCTAACAGAGTCTAAAAATTAGAATACAAAAAATTATTACAATATGCTCAATGTGTCATGAACAATGTAAAACATAATGTTAAACTGACATGCATTTGAAATGTGGTAATTCGCAGTAAGCAAGAATTGTTATTCATGGAGGCCACAGACAAAACCCTGGCAAATGTTTTCTAGTAAAAAGGAAGCTTGATATTGTTGAAATGATTTAGCAGCTTGATCTTAGAGTGACATGCTTAAAGATGTTGTCATAACTGCAGAATTTTCTCAGTTACCAAAAAGTATTATTTAACTGTGCAACATTTATACATGAATGCCATGAACTTCCTAATTCTTAATTGCCTCATATGAAAATTGAATAAAATAGCATGTGCCTTTAAACAATAAATACCTTTCGTTTAGATTAAAAGAATGAATTACCTAGCCATGATTTGTCTTTCAATTAATAGTTCATTGTTTTTCGCAGTGAAACAAGTAGAGATATAGAAGGTCAATGGATCCGAGAAGCGTCTGGGGACAATGCTTGATGTTTCCAGAACTTCATTTCACAAGACAACTGTAGCTAACAATATGATAACAAGTTTCATAGACATATTTTTTCCTGGGAACAGAGGAGCTGAACTTGCTCACCGAAGAACCCTGTCTTTTAATTGGCTTGTGGAGGAGAAAACCAGCAACCATGTTTTCGATATGTGGTCTTGACTTTTATATTAGTGTGTGTTCCTAGGTAGAAACAGCTATTCATATCATTCTCTTTCACTTTCACGCATTCACATTTTTGAAGGACTGACCCAGACCCTTAACAGTGGTAGCTACTGCTGCTACTGCTTCTACTGTTTCACTTTTTTTACCAGATTTTACAAGGTTTCAACAGTTTGCTACTGCAACTATATGCTGATCTGAGACTTGGCTGAGACTTGTGGAGTGCTACTTTTCCAATTGATTTAGAACTCTGTATGGGTACTAAATAGTATAAAACTCTGAGCTGTAGAATAGGGGATCTATGCCTTTATGGAACACGCCTAATTGTATGGATACTGCTGATTAACTTGTTTTAGCAAAGTTTTCTGTCTGATTACATTCTGTAAACCTAATTGATTGATGGACTACCTGAATAAAGATAAAAAATAAACAGTTGTTTACTAATTTCGAAATAAGAAATAAAGTTTTAAAATGGCAATACAAATGAGCATTGCGATTTTTGGTGCAGCAGTCTGGGGTTTATATGACGCTTCTCCTATACAATGTGTGGAAAATGCATTCTTGAGGTTTGTTTTAGCAGTGCCTGCTAGTTCCCCAGTTTTTAATTGTCACAGTGAGTTGGGAATCCCTTACATTTCAGACATTATTAAACGCCCAACCGGTGCTACTATGGCATAGAATTTGGACTTCTAGTTTTACAGGTCTAAACAGAAAAATTATTAGGGATTCGATGAGTTTGGATCACGTAAGTAAGATCCCCTGGTTGAAATATGTCAAGGATTTTATGACTGATCTAGGTCACCAAGACTATTATACTTTTCCAGATTCTATTAACGTCATCTCCAGAAAGGAGTTTAAAGTAATTTGTGTGACCCATCTTAAGTCACTTAGGGCTGCTTCGGAGATGAATAAGAGTACGGTTCTTCAACATCAACTGACTTTAATAACCTATACTATTCAACCATATCTCCTATGCTGCTTGGGGGATAATATAGGTATCTCTTAACACGTTTCAGGTTTGGTACTTTCCACCATTTAATCAGCCATCCAGAGATGATTGATTGATCTAGGGAACTTTCACATTGCCCATGCAATAATTTGTCAATACAATCTACCATCCACATGATTTTATTTAGTTAATTTTCATGATAAAGAAAGATTAAGATGGATTATCTCTCTATTAAAGAGGGGGGGAAGGAGGCAATGTCGACCTGCCTTCTTACATCTGCAGCTTTTGGACAGTATTTATTGTATTGGTGTAATGGCTGGCTTTTTAAATAGTATACTGAAAGTTAGGAAAAGATTATATTATTAAAAGTTCCCAGTACATAGACTTGATTGTAATAATTCATGAAGGCTTTCCCATTTTTAAAAATGTATATCCTTAAATTTTAATATGATTGGATTAATTGTTTTTGATCTGTGTAATAAGTGTATATCTATTTTTAACATCTGTATAAATATGAATTGTTTTATCTGTTTGCTTTTGTGATTTTAAATGACTAAAATTGAATAAAGCATATTTTGAATTGAATTGAATTGACAATACTACTCTTATCGTTGGCTGAACTTAAACTGTTATTAATTTGAGTTTTCTAACTTGCTCCTTGACACCTAACATGCAATTCAAAGTTCCATCGCAGGAGAATAAAGATATAGAGCGGGAACGGGCCCTAAGCACTAACCAGCAATTGAAAGTTTGGCCCAATACCGCTCTATCAGATCCAAATTCTTTTTATGATTAAACACATTTGGACTCCTTCCAGAGTGTCAGTCAATGTCTCCATCCCCTTCTCGACTTCTGCAACAATGAATTTTTTTGTTCTATGGAGTCATATTTAAAATGTCCCTTCAAGATGATCATCATCCACAGGAGCTCATTGGTAAGCTCTTAGTGAAGAAGTAAGTTGAGGAACTTGTGAGTAAACTGTAACATTGTTGTTGGTGGGTAATTGTCCAAAACATCCATGAGTTCAGTAAATGTTTAATCATTTAAGGAGGGCAAGGTGGCGTCAAAGGTCTATAAGATGGCATTGTTACTAATTACATCATTAGATTAATTTTTAGGATCCGAAACAAAAAAAACCACATTACTAAATTGAGATTCACATTACAACTTGATGTCAATTTCAAAAAGTAATTTTCGATGAGAATACTGAAGAGATAAACATATAAGTCAAATCAAAAACATGCAAAATACATAAAGCACCTGTTTTCAGAAATATAATAATTATTTGACAATATATATGTCTAAAACAGATAAAGATTTATGCTTTTAAATCAATTTAGGCAAAATATTATTTAATTGAACAATTATTTTATTTCAATAAGTTTGTACCTGGTTGTTTTCACAGCCACATGATAGTTTACATTGAAACTGTGCTTTTAAAGATAAAAAACAACATTCTTCCTAGCTTAATACATCTTTTTCTGTTTTACACTGTTGCATTGACACAACACAGTACACAAATCTCGATCATAGATCAAATGTAAAAAATGCAACATTATATCGTAAAACATATTTTATCTAAGACATTTCATTCCCATTTTTAAAACTAAGCATTATTCAAGGGTTTTACTGGCACAATGCAGATTGAAATTTAGCTCACAGGCATCAACAGAGAGACATTATACTATTTTAAAAAGCTGTATGTCGTTTAACAAATATACTTTTGTCTCCTGAACTTAATCTTCCCATTCAAAACGCTGTCTTTGATGTGTGTCCTATTTTATAAATATCTTTTAGAATGTAAGATTTCACACAGATTTTGATCAATTAGGAATTATCCCACTACAAATGGCTGAATCATCCTTCCGTATTCAACATGATGCTTGTGTAGTAGTACAGTGCTAAGACATCATTGACAGCAGTAAAGGCTGCACAGAACCCCTGCCAATGGTCTTCTGAGTGTCCATCACTGTTTCCATCCCCTTCTTGACTTCTTTAAGAATGCATTCCTATGTCCTTATGCAATGCTGTGACTTGAAGGGGTTATGGATTGGCTAAAAGGACAATATAACAGTTAGGAACAGTGAATATGGTATAGAGATGAGACACGAAAAGCTATGCAGATGGATGCAGAATGAGATTTACCTCTTGTAATAGCCAAATTACCTATAACAAGCCTACATCAGATCAAGATACCAGGCAGGAACCCTAAGGTGCCAGAAGACAGTCAAGTTGCATGCTGAGAATCAAAACAGTAAAAAGTAAAACACAAGGGACCAAGCAAAAGGACTAAAAACCCACAAAGGAAACTAACTAAGAGCTCTAACCGCAGAGCACCAGTAAGGCAGAAAACAACAAACGTAAATGAATAGATAAATGGGTGCAAACAAAAGCAAAAGGGAGAATCACAGAAACTAAATGACGTCTGCTCCTTCTTGAAAAGGTCTTAATTACTGACACTTCCTCAAAAGTCCTTGAAGTCTTCAGGGTAACCCAGAAGTCAGATTTTAAGTGAAACTATAGTATTTGGTTCTGTGTTTGCATGAGGTTAATCTCCATTGCCCTGTCTTCCATGCTTTTCATGCCTTTCCAAACTTGTGAGAGACTCAATGCCTGAAATGCTTCAAACTCCTGACACTACAACTAACTGTGATATTTTTAAGTACCACTGCTAAAAGTACCAGGTTGATCGGTATGATGATCTGACTTTCTTGAAAGTATGGGTTTGTTTCCACAGTGATAATCTCTAGTGTCTATGTTTCAGGAATAGCCTCTGGTAGATTGCATGGGAGGTCAGAGGATGCATAGCTTCTTGTCTTTACATTGTTGTAGCAATGCTAATCTATTCGGTGTTCTGACTTTGCTCCATCACCTGCACTGGTGAAAATGGAGAGGCTAGTGAATAAGGCATGTCCTGACGAAATGTTAACAGAACAATACAGAAAATGAGAGGAAGATAAAACCATAGATCACAGCAACGACTGTAACCACAAGAGATAGTTGAGACTCTCATGATATAAGTGAGGTCTATTAAAGTGTTACATTATTTTTACCTTTAGGCTATCTAATGAATCATAGCATATAATAATGTTGAATTACTCAATGAAAACCCAGAAACCAAAAAGCCAAATGCAACATCCAGCCCAGGATGAGTGAGTAGGGACCTTATCTTACTGCTAGAAAGTTCATGCGGCATGCTAAGGCCGTGAGTGGTGCATTGGACAGCTACTGCATTAGACAGCCTACTGATCACAATTTTAAAAGATTATCCACAATTAGTCAAATTACTCAGTAACTATTTAAAGAAAATATATTTTTATTGGTATTTCAGCTTAATACAATGTGTAGTCAACACTTGTAGATAACGTTTCCATCATACCCCCGCTCCCCACATGGCTGAGGTAGAGTGGCAACAGAAGTTTAAAAAATGCCGTCTAAAGTATTTTAGTGAAACTGCGTTATCAGACCGGTATTGTCTATCATGTTATGAAGTCAGCAAAATAAACGTAACATTGACCGTGGTTATTACAAGCTTGGAAACTCAGCTGTCCCAGTGTACATGCCGTGTACCTCAACATTTCTCATGTAGCTTCTGTTTGTAGAACCATATCTGTCTCACCTCCTTGCAGTTCCTTCTTAAGCATTTGTCTCCATGCTGCCAAATCATCCACAAACAAAAAGTATCCAACCCAACAAAAAAATATATAAAGAATAATGAACAGGCACAATTCTCAAAATGTGAGGGCGTGCTACTACCACTATTGGGAGCACAACCTCTTTGTTAAATTACTGTCAAGGCGACGTCTTCCTCAGGGTCTGTCGTGAAGTTATAAGGACCCACCTCTCGATACCTCCAATTCCGAATGTAATTACTACACAGAATCTTGGAGTGATCAAGCGGGGGGGGAAAGGGAATTAGGAAGGGGACAGCAGGGAAGGAGATCTGGAAAGGAAAAGTTAGTAACCAAATATTCCGTAATCCTAAGTTGACTATAAACCTAGAACCAAGACTTAGAATTCTGTAGAACTCAAGTCCTTAATCACACTCACTACTAATACAATCAACTTCTTGTGCATAAAAACAAAGTCAATAAAAAACATTCTTTTTGCAATACTGCTATTCATTTTTCTCTTGTGAATAGCGACAGATTCTCCTTTAAAAGAAAAAACACCACTCTTTAGTAAATAGACTTCTTTACCAAAGTTTTAAGAACAATCCAATGCTATATCACACTGCTGTCTTTCTCATGAACTATAGCTAAAACACCTTTTGGCCTTTTTCTCCCAGAAAACAATCACAAGAACGAATTGCGCCAAGATATTCTGCAATAGAAATGAATACACGCACTTTCATTAGCTTTGCACTTCTACATTAAACATCCCTTGCCAGCAAAGAGATGCTATTCACAGTTTCAAAGGAGAATACACGCCAAAGATTCAGACTTTCAGTGCTCTTGATTATTCCTTATAAAATTAGCAAACAGATTTGACACCTTTTAATCAGGAAATTAAACTTCAAAGTTTTGCGCGCCAAGAACTGAGGTTTGATATTTCCTACCTGTAGAGTACGACCTACTCTACTGCTCTGAAGGACAAGATGTCCCCTCTGGATTCTCAAATCGACTCTTCTATCCGGTAAACTCGAACACGGAGCAAGCTGGAAACTGCCACGCCCCCTGGGATCGATCTCCAAAGGTCTCCGGTGAAATCCTTCTCCAAACAACTGGATCTGCATACAAACAAGAGGGAGCAAGAAGAGACCACAGCCACTCCCCAGAAACGACCAGAATAGTGAGCACAGGAGACAGGGCGCGGTCGCGCAAGCTAACGTGCCTACGGCGCTTACGTATGCGACCAGGCTACCAAAGCTCACGCATTAGGCGGGCGCCGGCAAACAAAGCTCACGCATTAGGCGGACGCTTACAACATGCCGAACCTCACGCATTAGGCGGAACGGCATTAGGCAGCAAGCAATGAACAGGAAACCTGCACAGCCACTCTAGGAAGGATGCAGAACAGATGGACAAGCGGGTTTAGAACACCACAACCACCAACGCCCTCCCAAAGACAACTGATGCATTTTGCCACACAGGTGACCACGAAAGTTGAGTGGGGCGGGCCCTAGACCACAGGCCACCCTAGCCCTGACAGTACTCCCCCCTCCCAAGAGTGGTCTAGGGCCCGGCTTTAGAGGGTGGAGGAGGTGGAAACGGCGTACCAAGCGAGGGGCATGAACATTGTCAGCCGGCTCCCAGGAATCATTTTCAGCACCGTATCCCTTCCAGGAGACAAGATACCACAACTTAGAGCCTCGACGTTTAGAATCCAAAATGTTTTGCACTTCATATTCCCAATTACCATGAACTAAAATTGGTGCTGGACGGGGAGCCAGCTTCTGATTAGCATGTTTAAGAAGGGAAGTATGAAATACTGGATGAATTCGTAGAGACCTAGGCAACAACAACTTGAATGTCACAGGGTTCACTTGACGAAGAACTGGATAAGGACCAATGAATTTAGGTTGAAACATACTCTTGTGTTTGAAGTTTAAGTTCTTAGTGGACAGCCAAACTTTGTCTCCAGGGGCATACGTAGGACCAGAACGATGCCTTTTGTCATACTGCTCTTTGTATTTCTTCTTGCTTTGTAACAAGCGATCCTGAACCTGACGATGGATAGTTTGCATAAGTTGTACAGAGTCTCTAACTGCCGGCACACCACTACCATCATTGGGCATAGTCAACGGAATGGTGTTAGGTTCATAGCCATAGAGTGCCTCAAATGGAGAAAATCCGATTGATGAATGAGGCGAAGAGTTGTATGCAAATTCAGCAATCCAAAGTAAGTCTAACCAAGATTTCTTAGAGTCCGTAACATAACACCTCAAGTATTGTTTCAAAGTTTGGTTCAATATTTCAGTTTGCCCATCAGTTTGAGGGTGATAACTGGTGGACATATTGGAAGTGATGTGTAGACTTTTACACCATTGTTGCCAGAACTTGGAAGAGAACTGAGAACCACGATCTGAAAGCAAAACTGAAGGCAGGCCATGTAAGCGCACCACATGTTGCAAAAATAGTTGTGCTAACTGTCCAGCAGAGGGTAGCTGCTTACAAGGAATGAAATGTGCATATTTGGTTAAACTGTCTACAACTACTAGAATCACAGTATGCTGTTGGATTGGTGGTAAATCAGTAATGAAATCCTACGAAATATGTTTCCAAGGTTCAGTTGGTGTAGGTAGAGCCTGCAGAAAACCTTTTGGTTTAGTGTGATCGGATTTAAATCTTGTGCAGACCTCACAATCATTAGCCATTTTCAGTACATCTTTTTGCAGCGTTGGCCACCAAAACATCCTTTGTATTTTCTCCACAGTCTTTCGAGGGCCTGGATGTCCTGCCATAGGATGTGAATGTAACCAGTTGAACACAGTTTCCTGTAGTTGCAAAGAGGGCAGATAAACTTGCTTTCCATGGAAAGGTATCCCTTCTTTGATGGTTTGATTAACATTGGAGTTCAACCATGATTTCCACTGAGAAGAAGGAAAACTTTCATGAATATTCTCCAAAAATTGATCTGCCGAGAGTACACTAATTACTTTGCCAGGATCAATTATCGGTTGAGGAGTTCCTTCAAAGCGATGCAAAGAGGAGTCTTTTCTGGACAGGGCATCAGCTTTCTTGTTGTCTTGGCCTGGACGGAAAGTTATTATGAAGTCATATTCGGCAAAGAACATCATCCACCTGAGTTGTCTCGGGGTCAACATTCTAGCTGAGCTCATGAACTGTAAATTTCTATGGTCAGTGTACACAGTTACAGTAAATTTTGCTCCCATTATGTAATGTCTCCATTCTTTGAAGGCTTCTAGTATTGCTAGTAGTTCCTTTTCAGCTATAACATAGTTTTGCTCTGCGGGATTTAGTTTTCGAGACATGTAGGCAACCGGATGCATTTGACCAGTAGTGTGATGTCTTTGAGAAAGAATGGCTGCTATAGCTACATCAGAGGCGTCAGCTTCAATGATAAAAGGTTCCTCTACATTGGGATGCATGAGAACGGGAGCTTCAGTAAAGGCCCTTTTTAGCTTCTGGAATGCATGTTCAGCTTCTGAGGACCATTCAAATTTCACCTTCTTCCTCAACAATTGTGTGATGGGAGCTACCACAGCAGAAAAGTGATCAATGAAGCGACGGTAAAAATTCGCAAATCCCAAAAAGCATTGTATGTCTCGAACAGATGTCGGAGTGGGCCAATCAGCAACAGCTTTGATCTTTCTGTCAGTCATTTTCATCCCAGTTGGAGTGAGGAGAACTCCCAAAAATTCAACTTCACGAACATGGAAATCACATTTAGATAGTTTACAGTACAAATTATGAGATTGAAGAGTGCTCAAAACCTTCCTGACGTGACCTTCATGTTCAGCTACAGAATCAGAATAGATCAAAATATCGTCTATATAGACGATAACAAAAAGATCCAAAAATTCTTTCAAGGCATCATTCAAAAAAAACTGAAAAGCTGCTGGTGCATTGCACAACCCGAATGGCATCACCAAGTACTCAAACAATCCATATCGAGTTTTGAAAGCAGTCTTCCATTCATCACCTTGCCTGATACGAACCAAATGATAGGCCCCTCTGAGGTCCAATTTAGTGTAGATTTCTGCCTTTTTAACTTGGTCCAACAGAACTGGGATGAGAGGTAATGGGTATTTATTTTTGACAGTGATTTTATTCAACGCCCTATAATCGATGCAAGTCCTCAATTCCCCATTTGCTTTCGGAATGAAGAATAAAGGAGACGCTGATGGAGACTTGGAGGGGCGGATGAACCCATTCTCTAGATATTGGTCAAGATACTGTCTTAAATGTTGGTTCTCTTTTTCAGACAAAGCATAGATGCGACAATTTGGGACACTAGATCCTGGTACAAGATCAATTTGGCAGTCATAGCTTCGATGAGGAGGAAGGAGGGCTGCTTTAGCTTCACTGAAGACTTCTGCGAATTCCTTGTAAGTTTTAGGTAGCAATGTTTCTTTTTCCTCTGCTGTGGCCAATTGACTTAGGGTTGGTTTTGAGACATTTAGACAAGAAGAATGACAAAAGTCAGACAGAAAAACCAGTTCTCTCTTTCGCCAATCTATGGTTGGATTGTGTAAGCAAAGCCAAGGCATTCCAAGAATAAAACCATACTGAGGTGCTTGGATAACATCAAATTGAAGCTCCTCCTTATGTATTTGTTGTTTAGCGTCTTCACAGAACATAACAACCTTAGAAGTTTGCATGGTTACTGGCCCTCCAGCTAGAATTTTTCCATCCACAGCTTGAACTATTTCTGGAGTCTCTTTTTGTTCACAGATGATTCCTAAGCGTTGGGCAGTTTCTAAATCTACAAAATTTCCTGTAGCTCCAGAATCAACTAAAACTTCCATTTGGCATGTTTCATGAATTAACCTGATTTGTACGGCCAATCTAAAATGTGCTCTGTAGTTAGAGACACATGAGTTCACAGAAGGGAAGGCAATGGTTCCCAAGAGATCTCCCTTCAAACATCTTGGGCCAGTTAGTTTTCCGATTTTAAATCTGTTTTTTCCAGAGCTGCTGACTTGCTAGAGTTAGGAAATCTTCCTTTTGGCTTAGTTAAACAGTCCTTTACGAAGTGACCTTTTCGACCACAATAAAGGCATTGTCCATTCTTTCGACGATTGTCTTTTTCATCTTTTGACAATGGTTGTCTTAAAGTTCCTATTTCCATTGGCTCCGAACCAGTTTCAGAGTTTGTAAATTGAGGCCTAGATTTAGCTTCAGATCTCCAGTTAGGTTTGTCTGTTCTTTTTTTATCTGATCTTCGTTCAGAGAGTCTGTGATCTAAACGCAGCGTTAGGTTAATCAATTCAGAGCAAATTACTGGTTGAGGATCAATTTGTGCCAAAACATCTTTTAGCTCATCTTTTAAACCTTGATAAAAGAGGGCGGCTCTTTTTTCCTCTGGCCAAGAAGTTTCAGCGATCAATCTGTTGAAGTGAGACAAATAAGAAACAAGGTCCCTATTACCTTGTTTCAACTGAAGTAGTTCTCGATCTGCGGATAAAGTAACAGTTCTGCGATCAAAAACTTTTTCAAATTCTTCCACAAATCGTTTCCAGTGGTATAGCAAAGTGTCATCTTGTCTGACCAAAGGAACTGCCCAGTTTGCGGCATCTCCGGTCAAATAGGAAATTAAAAATGCAATCTTAGACTGTGGGGTTGGAAACGCAGCTGGTCTACAAGCAAAATGTAACTCTATCTGAGTCAAAAAGATTTGCACCTTAGAGGGGTCCCCAGAAAAACGTTCAGGGGCTGCCAAAGGAATCTGGGGGGGCACTGTAACAGCTATATTTGTATTTCCCCTGCTAGCACCAGTTTCTAGAACCTCTTCAGGAAGAGGAGTACTCTGTAATTGAATATTGTCCACCTTAGCTGCTAACAAAGCAGTTGCATTCATGGTTTCCTTTAAGTCTGCTTGCATACGCATAATTGCAGACATTATATCATTGATGGTGGTCATTATGAATTCACGTACAGACCAGGAGGAAAATAATTCGTGGGCTCACTATTCTGTCAAGGCGACGTCTTCCTCAGGGTCTGTCGTGAAGTTATAAGGACCCACCTCTCGATACCTCCAATCCCGAATGTAATTACTACACAGAATCTTGGAGTGATCAAGCGGGGGGGGAAAAGGGAATTAGGAAGGGGACAGCAGGGAAGGAGATCTGGAAAGGAAAAGTTAGTAACCAAATATTCCGTAATCCTAAGTTGACTATAAACCTAGAACCAAGACTTAGAATTCTGTAGAACTCAAGTCCTTAATCACACTCACTACTAATACAATCAACTTCTTGTGCATAAAAACAAAGTCAATAAAAAACATTCTTTTTGCAATACTGCTAATCATTTTTCT
Source organism: Lissotriton vulgaris (assembly GCF_964263255.1). Taxonomy (NCBI): domain Eukaryota; kingdom Metazoa; phylum Chordata; class Amphibia; order Caudata; family Salamandridae; genus Lissotriton; species Lissotriton vulgaris. Next base: position 2,037,627,265 of record NC_141685.1, on the reverse strand, counting down.
CTTGTGAATAGCGACAGATTCTCCTTTAAAAGAAAAAACACCACTCTTTAGTAAATAGACTTCTTTACCAAAGTTTTAAGAACAATCCAATGCTATATCACACTGCTGTCTTTCTCATGAACTATAGCTAAAACACCTTTTGGCCTTTTTCTCCCAGAAAACAATCACAAGAACGAATTGCGCCAAGATATTCTGCAATAGAAATGAATACACGCACTTTCATTAGCTTTGCACTTCTACATTAAACATCCCTTGCCAGCAAAGAGATGCTATTCACAGTTTCAAAGGAGAATACACGCCAAAGATTCAGACTTTCAGTGCTCTTGATTATTCCTTATAAAATTAGCAAACAGATTTGACACCTTTTAATCAGGAAATTAAACCTCAAAGTTTTGCGCGCCAAGAACTGAGGTTTGATATTTCCTACCTGTAGAGTACGACCTACTCTACTGCTCTGAAGGACAAGATGTCCCCTCTGGATTCTCAAATCGACTCTTCTATCCGGTAAACTCGAACACGGAGCAAGCTGGAAACTGCCACGCCCCCTGGGATCGATCTCCAAAGGTCTCCGGTGAAATCCTTCTCCAAACAACTGGATCTGCATACAAACAAGAGGGAGCAAGAAGAGACCACAGCCACTCCCCAGAAACGACCAGAATAGTGAGCACAGGAGACAGGGCGCGGTCGCGCAAGCTAACGTGCCTACGGCGCTTACGTATGCGACCAGGCTACCAAAGCTCACGCATTAGGCGGGCGCCGGCAAACAAAGCTCACGCATTAGGCGGACGCTTACAACATGCCGAACCTCACGCATTAGGCGGAACGGCATTAGGCAGCAAGCAATGAACAGGAAACCTGCACAGCCACTCTAGGAAGGATGCAGAACAGATGGACAAGCGGGTTTAGAACACCACAACCACCAACGCCCTCCCAAAGACGACTGATGCATTTTGCCACACAGGTGACCACGAAAGTTGAGTGGGGCGGGCCCTAGACCACAGGCCACCCTAGCCCTGACAATTACCCTCATATTGCTCTAATAGTGTCATCCTTCATAATTGGGTCACCCTGGCTCCTAAAGGCCCGGGTGGGCTCAACCCTGTTCCAGGGAGCTCTTATGAGAAATGGCCAGGGGGTTAAAGAATAAAAAAACACAATCCACTCCAGGTATCCCTTTAATATGGAGGGAGGGTAGGTATTAAAATGAAAGGTTAGGGTATTCCCCGAATACATTGATACCATGACCCTATATCTGCCAACATGTTTCAGCCAGTGACCAGCACTATGGGTCCATGGCTTTCATCAGGGCACAAATGTGTATAATATCCCTCCCTGAATGTATCAGAAAAAAAGTTGTTTATTCAAAATATCTGTTTAACAACGGGAGAGGGAGGGAAGTATAAGTACACTCTCAGTCCCCCCGGGAATCAATTTTAAACAACAAAAGAGTGTAAATCAATGCATGTGTAGAAGCACAAAAGGGGAGAGGATGGATGAAACAGATCTATTAGATTTGTATAGAAAGCCCTCACTCACCATCCTGGATGGTGACATGCTTCATCATCCGGCCCACCGGGAGAAGCTGAATGCCTCCCCGGTGTGCTTCAACGCCAGATTTACTGCGGAGCTGGTTCTTGTGAGGAACGTGTAGGTGTGAAAGGTTAAAAATGTACAGATTGTGTCTCACATAAAAAACTTTTATTCTGTGGCCAATCTGACATAATAAAAGCGATGTGTTTGGAAACTACCAAGTTAATTGTTTGGTTATATGCACTTAAAGTGGGGTCAACATGTTTCTGCCCGTTTATGTCTGATTTACTGGGCATTCGTCAGGACCATCCACAAGGTCCGGTCAGAGGCTACGTGCAGGTATCGAGCGGGTGCCAGACGTTGTGGGTGGTGTGCCATTATGGCCCCCCCCCTCCTGTGACCTATGGGGCTTGGATCTTTTACATTAATAACTATACAGGTTCCTCTTATTTTCGAGGGCGCTTCCCCCACAAAACCTGTTGGTTTGTTTTTCCTCGCACCCTTTTTTCACAAAATTTTAACTTTCACGCCCTCTGGTAAGGGTGGGCCTTAGCGTGCCCATACCGCTGAGGTACAATCCTCATGGTCCTGACGAATGCCCAGTAAATCACACATAAATGGGCAGAAACATGTTGACCCCACTTTAAGTGGAAATAACCAAACAATTAACTTGGTAGTTTCCAAACACATCGCTTTTATTATGTCAGATTGGCCACAGAATATTTTTTTTTATGTGAGACACAATCTGTACATTTTTAACCTTTCACACCCACACGTTCCTCACAAAAACCAGCTCCGCAGTAAATCTGGAGTTGAAGCACACCGGGGAGGCATTCAACTTCTCCCGGTGGGCCCGATGATGAAGCATGTCACCATCCAGGATGGTGAGTGAGGGCTTTCTATACAAATCTAATAGATCTGTTTCATCCATCCTCTTCCCTTTTGTGCTTCTACACATGCATTGATTTACACTCTTTTGTTGTTTAAAATATTCAAAATATCTGAACAACTAACATAGGTAACTCCTAATGGATATTCTCATCCTTGTGAAGGTGTTCCTATTTCTAGATTGTCCAACCAAATAGTGGTGGACTAACCGCCTCTCACGAGTGCAGAGAGGAGGAGTGGTCTTGTAATCAAACAGTCTTCAAAGATGCTGACCCCGCTCTGCTACCTAATCGGTTCTGCAACTCCGTCGTTTATCATCCCATCATACGTGCTTCAATCTAGCTTCCTCAGCCATTGCCCATTCTTATATGTCACAAAACCATCCATTATATTTAGGCAGTTCAGGGTTTAACCATTTAATGGCTATCCGCTTCTTCGCCAGCCCCATTCCCAGTAATAAAAATTTACGGCTACATTGTGTCACGATTGTCGCCTCCTCGGGATCAGGGTGATGCTTAAAAGGGGTCCACCTCCAGATCTCCCTACACTCTGACTGATAACATACACAAAGCATAAAGGGAATCAGGCGAGGGAAAAGGTAAGGAAGGGTCTGGAACGGGAAATGATAACTGAAACGAGAAAAAACACAAAGGTAAGTACATATATCTCTAACTACTCTCATTAGAGTCTCGCTAATTGAACACGTACCAAAAGCAGCTTGCTGTAGGCTGTCCTTCTCCCTTCGTGGTAGGTATCAGATACGTCTCTCTATACCCTATCACTCGTGTTCTACAATACAAAAGCCACGAATTAACGATCATTCATACTTTCTACACATGGTTGATATAATGTATACCACCCTGTGTTCCAGACATACCTTCCAGCCTTCCAAACCATAAAACAAAGAGAAAACAACCCTTTTCCAATAACCGTCGCTAGGATTGTAACATTAATAATGAAAAAAATCAGTAACTGCCTTCAATGGCAATAGTCTTGCACCAAAGGATAAATCCAAAAACAAGGGTATAATTGTTTATCTTCCAACAATTATAAACATCCAGGAAAAGCAAAGAAAGAGTCTCAAACTTCACGTTCCTAAAGTTACTAGAAATAGCAGGCAACAGGAAACTCCATAATGTTCTCTAACAAGGAATAATATCAGAATAAGGCTCCACAAAAGAATACTCTAATTCCAGTAATGGGGGTGTGTTTCAGCCGAGAACGCAGGTACTCACAGATACAACGGAACTGCTCGTCCTCTCAAAGAGCACGATCTGTAATACTCCACTGCAGCCGCAGTCCTACGGAGTACAGACTTCAAAGGAAAAACATGCGGCAGTCGCCAGATGTTAGTGTCTCTCACGGCAGGAGCAGAAACAACCAGCGTCTCGTCCGAGAACACCGATATCCCCAAACCAGCTGACGCTCGTGTCTCAGCTGAGAACACAAGTAGGAAGTGCTTCGCAGAAGCCGCGGACCACGGATTCCGAAAATCCACAGGAAATGCATCCGGCAGCCGCCGAACGCTCCGAAAAACAAAACAAGCAGGAAACAGCCACAACAGCGTCTCGTCCGAGAACGCTGTGGATCATCAGAGAGGATTCAAACAGGACTCGGGTCCAGATTCAAACAACGAATCACGTATGACCTGCGATGCGCTGTGTCCTTCCTATATGTTGAGCTCTATGGGACTTGTAGTTCCGCAGGCACAACTGGCAGGTCATGACACGTTGCGGGGGAAGGGATTAGGCCTGGCAACACTACTTGAGGGATGTTCTTGATCTCCCACTCTGTGGCCACTCTCAGACTCTGTAGTACCATTTTCCAGAAGGGCTCAGTGATTGTCCACACCACATGCAGTAAGTCTGCCTCAGATACGTTGCATCGCTGATATTTGTCTGATCGTGAAGGATAGATAGCATGCAAAGCTTTTAAGTTGAGATATAGTTGGTGCACAAAATTGTATTGGACAAGTTCGAAATGCGGTTTGAGCTTACCGTGCATGTCTCCTTAGGGATCTTAGTCCAATCACGTGTTGCAAGTTCCTCCTCCAGTCTTTCTTCCCACTTGCGTGTGCGCCTTCGGGGTTATCTCTGGTGAATCATCCCGCAATGCCCTGTATAGATGTGTTATGAGCTTCCGTCCTCCAGCTAGGTCTAGTAGTCTGCTCTTGGCATTGATCATGACCCAGCACAAATGAATCTACCGCATCGGGTCTTGTGATAACTTGTCTCCTCGGAAACAAGTCTCCCAAGACTCACAACCTCCTTCTTGCCATTTCTGGACAGACATAAGTCCTGTTATGTCCGTGAACACTGTAAGTATCAAGATAGGCATATAACAGCCGTAGAGGACTTTCGTGACCACTCTCCCCAGACGAGTCCCACTTGCCTAATTAAGTATGGATATTTCTTTGGGGTCCATGCATCACACATAAGGAGCTAAGGAAGAGCACAATTTCCATTTGAGTCTCCTAATAACTATTTTTCCCAATGATCTTCCCAGTCAAACCAATATACCGCATGTTGGAGGTGCGCTACCATTTAATTGGACAACAGATTGGGAAATTTGATACCCCCCTGTCCCATGCATGCTTCAGCGTGTCCAATCCTATCTGTTTCTAGTTCGCGGCCCACAGTAGGTCTATTATTAGACTATAAAGTACCCTGAAATAGCAGCAGGGATATCAATGAGGCAGCAGTATAATGTTTGAATGCGTCGCACGTCCCATCATTGACAGTGGAAGTTCTGTCCAAAATCGGACTGAGGCCTGTAGCCCAGAAATAACACTGCCAATATTCATATCTAAGAACTGGTGTTTCTTAGTAGCAATCCGAATCCCCAGGTAGTGCACACCCTCTTGACACCACAGCAACATTAGTTGTGGAAGCATTACAGGTTCCATCGCCGCCAGCGGAGGCAATTGAGATTTTAAGGCATTGACAGAGAATTCCGATATTCCCGCAAACTACCACAAGGCCTCCACTAATACCAGCACATCCACCATTGGGTCACGCAAAAATGAGTCAATAACTAGCTGATTTTGGAAACACAGGGATCAAAACACCAGTCATGTTTTTAGAACCTCATGAAGCTATCCAATTTTTAGAGAGTATCGGGATATGAAACACAGCTATGAGCCGCCACTTTCATCAGGTCAATTTTTATTCCTTACTCAAGAACACAGTGACTAATTTGCTTCACACTCCAGCAACTGGCCTGGCCTTTGTAGAAAGGCCAACAACAAAAAACCCTGTCCACCGGACGTCAACTTGTGTCAGTTACCTAAATAATAGAACAGTCTGTGTGCACTGATAACTATTATGATCCCCTACAGTTTATGCGAGGACAATTCACTGCACCACGCCCAAAAGTTTCCAAATTCAAGCTAAAAAAGGCCCATCTTCCTTGACAGATACACAGAACAACAAGTACAAGCTGTCTGATGCATCTAGATCAGTATCATGGATCCACACCGTCAGTGTTGGACCAAATTCTACTTAGAAAAAATGTGCGAGAAACGAATGACACCTCACAGAAACACCACCAACGGGGTAACTGGTATATAATTTCCAGACAAGCCCCTGTCTCATTATCTATAGTCACTCGATTCTCAAAGAAAGAGGAAGGAAAGTGTCCAAAACAAACAAACAACCAAAAACGTGTAACAAACAGTGGAAAGCGGAAAGCGTCTGCTAATGACAAACACACAACATAAATAAGTGCATAAAACACAGCATCCAATTCCCTTAAACAACTTTATTCGTAGAGAAATGAATGTCTGCTGTAAAGATAAAAAGGCTGGTAGCTATTCATGCATACCATTACCTATTGCCAATGCCGACATGTTTCACTGCCACAACAATTTTGGCAGATTCATCTGGGCTGCACTGTATGCTGCCACTCCACTCTTGGACACTTGCTCTGTGTTTAACTGCCAAGGAAACAGGCACATGAAAACAGTTAAAAACATGTAAACACACCCATGGATAGCCGTATATATGGTGCCATATGTGAGTATTATTTACCCAGAGACAGCCTGGTTGCTCATACCGGCCGCCTGGGGGTAGAAAGGGATGCAGAAGTACTCCAACCGTGAGTCTCCGCCTTCACTTAGCTTTTAGCACTCTAACGATATAAAAACAAAAAGAATTTCCAACTGTCAGAAATCTTTTTAAGCGTGTCTCATTGTTAAGGGGCTAAAAAACCACTCTTTCGAGCCATCGAACGGGAACACCCACACATACTGTGTCTCATTGTTAAAGGGTTATGAAACTGTACATTCAAGATGTCGACCAGTGACACCCATCCATACTGAACGCCAGGCACACTGGTGTAGCTTCAAACTTAACGTTAATGTGCTCAAATGTTCCCATATGACCGTCGCATATTTATGCTCGAGGGAGGGATGCACATGTCAAACCCCTTTCTTTTAGGGTCGTCAGATAAAAAGAGAGCTGTAAACACACCAAGAAGTGCCCTTCTGGAGAAAGTTGTTCAACAAAGAGAAGAATGTGTACCGGTGGTTATGACATATGACCCGATGGCGACTAAAATAAGACAATCCATCCGGAAACACTGGTCCTTTCTATCGAACAATGAATTTAAAATGCCGCCACCCCCTTTTGTACCCCCTCTATATCAACCATCATGTCCTCTACATTTAAGGTGATCCTCTTGTTGACGGGGAGCCAGTGCAGGTCTCTTCTGTGGGCAGTGATGTGGCTGTGGATGTCAAGGACAAGGCATGCAGAGGCATTCTGTATGCGTTGGAATCTTTTTCAGGAGCTTTACTGTCGTTCCTGCATAGATGGCATTGCCGTAGTCCAGTCTGCTGCTGACGAGGGGCTGGGTGACCGTTCTTCTTGTTTCAATGGGGATCCACCTGTAGATCTTGCGGAGCATGCTAAGGGTTTTGAAGCAGGAGGACAAGCCAGCGTTGACTTGCTTGGTCCTGGAGAGTGTTGAGTTGAGGATGAACCCCAGGTTACATGCGTGGTCAGTGGGAGTCGGTGGTGCGGTCGGCCACCAGGAGTTGTCCCAGGCTGAGGGGGTGGAGCCGAGGATGAGGACCTCTGTTTTGGTCCGAGTTCAGCTTCAGACGGCTGTTCTTCATCCACTCGGTGACGGCTTTCATTCCTTTGTGGAGGTTAGTTTTGGCTGTGACGGGGTCCTTGATGAGGAAGAGGATCAGCTGGGTGTCGTCAGCATAGGAGATGAGGTTGAGGTCATGTAGATGCTGAACAATCCTGGGTTGTGGGATGATCCTTGGGGTGCGCCGCAGGTGATCTCGTGGCTTCGGAGCGAAACGGGAGGAGGCGGACACTCTGGGTACTGCCGTAGAGGAAGGAGGTGGTCCATTCCAGAGCCTTGTCTCGTATCCCTGCTTTGTGGAGGCATGTGCGAAGGGTGCGGCGGCAGACAGTGTTGAAGGTGGCTGATAGGTCCAGGAGCATCAGGGCTGCGGTTTCGCCATTGTCCAGCAGGGCCTTTATGTGGTGGCTGCGAAACCCGGACTGGGCCTGGTCCAGAATGTTGTTCTCCTCGAGGTAGCGGGTCAGCTGTCTATTGATGGTCTTCTTGATGACCTTCGCCAGGAACGGGAGCAGTGAGATGGGCCGGAAGATCTTGAGGTCCTTCAGATCTGCCATGTGTTTCTTCAGTAAGGCGTTGATCTTGGCGTGCTTCCAGCTCTCCGGGAAGGTCATGGTCTCAAAGGAGATGTTGATGGTCTTGTGGAGATGTGGTGCGATGGTGGCGCTAGCTTTGTTGAAGATGTGGTGTGGGCATGGGCTGGCGGAGAGTCGGAGTGGATGGTGTTCATGATTTTGATGGTGTCGTTGTCGTTTATGTTGGTCCAGGTGAGCAGGGGATCATTGTGGGTGGTGGCCGCGGGGTTTGAGGTGTCAGTGGTTGCCGGGGCGGTCAGGTTGTTGAAGCTGTCATGGATGTCTGCGTTCTTGCGATGGAAGAAGGTGGCAAGGGAGTCGCACAGATCTTGCGATGGTGGGATGTCGTTGGTGTTGGAGCTGGGGTTGAAGAGTTTCTTCACGATGTTGAAGAGCTCTTTGCTGTTGTGCGTGTTGTTGTCGAGTCGGCCCTTGAAGGATGCTCTTTTGGCGGATCTGATGAGGTGATTGTGTCTGCGGATGGCGTTCTTGTGGGCTGCGTAGCTGTCTGTTCGTGGTGCCATTTCTTCTCTAGTGTACGGCAGGTTTGCTTGTAGGTCTTTAGGTCTGCAGTGAACCAACTGGCTTTCTTGTTGGTGTGTTGTTGGAGGGTGTCTTGATTGGAGTGAGAGTGTTGGCGCAGTTTTTGATCCAACGTCTGAGGTTGCGGGCTGCAGTGTCGACATCGGTGAGGGTCAGTGGCGGGGCTTCGGTCGATGGTAGTGTTTAGCTGGTCTTCAGTGATTTTGGTCCAGCTGCGGCGGGGGATCTGTTGAGTGTGGTGGTGCGTGGTGGGTTTCCGGACGGTGAAGTGGATGCAGCAATGGTCAGTCCAGTGGAGTTCGGTGGTGTGGCTGAAGGTGACGTGGGGGCTTGCGGAGAAGATGGGATTGAGCGTGTGGCTGGCGAAGTGGGTGGGCGTTGTGACGAACTGTCTGAATCTGAAGTTTGCGAGGTTGTCAATCAGGGTGGTGGAGTTGGTGTCGTTGTTTTTCTCGAGGTGGAAGTTCAGGTCTCCAAGAAGGATGTAGTCTGTGGAGGCCAGGGCATGCATGCTGACAAAGTCGGTGATGGAGTCGCTGAACTGAGGCGGAGGTCCGGGGGGTCTGTAGAGGAGAGTTACTGTGAGGGTGGTGTTGGGATTGGTGTGGAAGTGCAGGTGTTCGGCGGTGCTGAGGGTGTCGTTGGTGCTGGTTGAGACCCGGGGGGTGTTCTTGTAGATGATGCCGATTCCCCCTCCTACTCCATTGGTGTGGTCCCTGCGGGTGATCTTGTAGCTGTCTGGGATGGCTATGATGATGTCTGGTGCCGAGGAGGCGTTCATCCAGGTCTCTGTCAGGAAGGCGACGTCTGGAGAGGATGTCTTGAGCAGGTCCCAGATTTCGACGGCATGTTTGCTTGTGGAGTGGGTGTTCAGTAGAATTCATCTTAGGTGGTTGCGTCCTGTCATGGTGGGTAATTTAGTGACTCGGAGGCTGGTGAATCTGCAGCTCCGGAAGGAGAAGGGTCCTTGGGAGTGCTTCGGGGCAGCCAAGAAGCAGGTTTGCGGTCGTCTGGTGTTGAGTACATGGAGGGAGTTGGCGTCGTAGCAGTGTCAGGTGTTGTGTTGTGTTGTTCGCGGGGGCTAGAGGGTCTGGTGCTGTGTGCGGTCCTGGCGTGGACGGGCGCAGACGGGCTTGCCTTAGTCACGCCCACTGCGTGACCATGCAGCGACCGCCATAAGTAGGAGAGGGGGCCAGGACAGTAGGTAGGGAGATGGGAAACGGGGCTGAGGTGGGGGTGGGCCGCAGGGAACGGTGGCGGTTGAGGGGAGGGGGAAAAAATAGCGTGAAGCCCAAGTGGCAGGGCACTGACAACAAGTAAAGAAAACATTACATTGGAGGCAGAGATAATTAAATTAAAAAGGGGCACTAGAGACAGAGATAGATTAAATTAGAAGGGGCACTAGAGGCAAAAACACGGGGCACTCTGGGAAGGGTACCACTGGGTGCAAGCTGCAGACGTGAACACCAGGCTGCAGGAGGGCTCAGGATGCTGCCCTACCATGCGAAGCTGCTGGGGAGAGTGCTGACCTGGACCAGAGGTCTAAGAGTCAGGAGATGTGCATGTCTTTGGCAGATGAGGCCTCTGGGTCAATCAGGGCTATCACCTCAATGGAGACAAAGAATTCTGACTTTGCATTAGCAGCAGCACTAGCACTCTCATGTTGACTTGTCAGGATGCAGATGCTGACGAATTTGATAAGTCTTTGGGCAGGTTTTGGCATGAACTGCTCAGGGGGGCCCCTCCACACACAAGTGCTACGCCTGGCTGTGCTTCCTTGGAGTTGCTCACATTCTTACTTTAGGAATATGCCAGACATCTAGACAGTCTTTTTCCTGCATGGCAAGGCACACTCCTTCCCTCTCTCAGCAAGCAGGCCGTCATCCAGTCTCTAGGCAAATCCCCAGCTCCTCCAACAGAAAAAGCAGATTTAAGGTGATGTCACTTCAGGGAGACTGACTGTCATCCAGACATCTTACCTGCTCACACTACAGTCCATTGAGAACTCTGATGAGCACTGCTTTTTTAATCAGGAAAATCTAGGAACTGGAATAATATGGGGTGGTTTGGATTCCATTTTTATGTACACCTTCCAGATAGGAGATATGGACTAATATATCCGAACTGGTGTGGGTTAGTCCTCTTTCAGATATCATTTTCATGTTGTTCCTCAAATACAGTCTTTATGCAAGGTGATGAGTCTTACAGTAGTTACCAGTGGTACTGTCTCCAAGCTGGAATATCCCAAACAAGGGTACATGAGGTGTGCAATCTACGGACCTAGCTATCATCAACGTTCCTGAAGTGGTAATCAGGGACAGACAAAAGCCCAATCACTACCGCAATAGTTTTCTCCCTTGATAAATAGGGAATGACGTCCCATTACTCACCCCTACCATTCATCAAAGGGCAGATCTCAGGAACAACTAATCAAGAGCCCTTTGCTAATAATGACCTAATTGAATTCTCCATTGTTCTTTAACTCTGTGTCTGGGGCTTACACTACAGTCACAGAAATGCAATCAATGCACTGTCTTGGAAAGCTGTATCCATCCTCCATCTTGTGCTTTGCTGAATCAGAGCCATTCAAAATGAACACAACTGGTCCTAGGTCTCACACTGTCATCTTAAACAATCCTACAACAGTCCTTATGCCAATACTGACTGCACATGCATGCACTCAACACGCACAATGCATGTCAACACATGTATCTGGGATACACATAACATGAAATTTACATGAGAGGGGTCAGTAAACCAGGGCATGGGCTGTAGTCACATGACCGCTATTGAAGGTACACTTGGTGAGTCACATCAAGTCATGGAATAGGTTTTGGGTCTAGCATTACAAGGTATAGGCCTACACATTTAGCGCACACTAAATTAGTGTTGCGCCAGATGCCAACAGGAAATCAGGATAGTAATTTCACTTGCAGTTGGGCATTTGGGGCAGACATACACACCTGTTTACCATGAAGGAGACATTCCCATTAAAACAGATGCCCCTCCCTAATCAGCCTACCCGGAAACCTACTCCTTAGTTGGAAAAGTCTGTTTTTGTATCGGTAAATCCAACAGAAAAATCAACATTCACATGATCCATTCTGGCTTTGTCTGTGGTATATAGGCCCTGTAATGAGCTAGGCCATTTCAGCAACTTAGAATTCTCACCATTCTTTGCCATTAATCTCTTTAGTGACCTGTGATCTGTCTGGACCACAAACCTGGTGATAAAAAAATAAGGCCAGAACATCGTCTGGGCAATCAGTATTGCAAAACTTTGTTTTTTAATGGCTGTCCAGTTCTGTTCTCTAGGACGTATGCAGCTGAACGCTCTCTGTCCTTGTCAACAAGTTGAGCCCATTCTGCTTCAACTCCCTTATCTGTGGCGACAGTCTGTACAATTAAGTGTTAGTTACAGCCATGAGCTTTCAACAAAGGGGCATTAAATGGAGTTGCCTTCATGTCCTCGAAGGTCTTATGGCACCCTGCAGCCCAAAACACACTCTTAGGCTTTTGTTTAGATTTTAGGTCCATTAAGGATGCAAGGCCACATATTTCCTGTACATTCCAGCACTTCGTAAGATGGCTCTCAAATGAGTCTGGGATGTGCAGACCTCCCATTCCACAACAGACTTGGTCTTAGAATCCCAAGATAGACTATGGAGGATTGACTCACCTGGCACTTGATTGACATCATGGTCAGTTTCACTCCCTGTATTCTGACCAACACCTTTTCTAGGTGTCTCATTTGGGCATGGCCTGTTCTACATGAGGCTTCAAATAGAACATCACACAAAGGCAGACACTAGTGTTCCACTTTTGGGTCAAGTATGGAGAACATGGCTACTGTATTAAACAGCATCCAAAACGTGGGAATCCGAAGCAAGTAGCAGAGAGATCTACAACAGTGTAAGAGGGAAATGATAGAGTGGTTCGGAAGGCAAACCCTGAAATGTATAAACAGCATCATCTCCAGAACATCAAAAAATACAGGGGGTCACAAAAATGATATTATAGCAAATACCAGCAAACCACCAAAGCCAGACAGCAATCACATTGAGTACTGCTTAAATACCCAATGGCCTAGTGGCCTCCACAGTGGATGTCCCATTCATACCTGAGGGTCATCGCTATAAGGGAACCTCGGTCTGTGGTTACCAGGGCATCATCAGATATAATCACCTTCCAGTGATGGAGATTTATCTTGTCCATATCTTGAGTATGTCCTGGGATGGAAATCTCCACTGCAGGGAAAACCGGAATGTACCCCTGACCTGAGAGCCCTGACTTTTTGTTGCTACTGCAATCGTACTAATTTAGCATGTGTACCAAAACCTAGGCCTTTCCCTGGTAAGCTGAGGTCCACAATCTAAACTGTGACCTGTACGGGTGGACCAAGTATAAGACTTACAGCAGGCATACAGCTACTGTCTGCCTGAGTAAATCACATACAATGGGGATGGCAATATATCTAGCATATGTGAATCCTTAGGGTGACCAGGCCTTTTTGTATGTATCAAGGAGAGTGTGATCCTCTCTTGTGAAATGTTCTGCTGTCAACTGAACCCCAAATCCTTACACTGATATTCTGTGCGTATGTGCTGTGAGGGTGCGTCACATGAATATTAGTGTTTACTAGGAGCCTGAATACTGGTACCAGTGGAATCCATTCTGGATGTCCCCTGGTTTATCATGGCACACGAACGAGGGTGTATACAGCTTCTCCAGACCGTGGAAGTGTACTGACTTCATTCCTATAGCTTGAGGAGGGACAATGAAGTGAAGTAGAATGGAAACAGGGCTTCCATTAGAAATTTAATGAAGTACTTTTTTAAGCAAGTGACTGCTCATTAGTTCTTCCTGGGCACTGGCATTTGGTGGATGGTGGGGGAGAGGGGGCAGGACTGCAGTTTCTATTGTTCAAGGTGACTAACTTTCCAGGCAGGACTGCACTTTTGTTTGTCCCTGATGAATGCTTCAAGAAAGCTGATGGCGGCTATGGGAAGAGATCTCAAACATCATTGTGCTCCTATTTTAGATACTCCTGCTTAGAGTCAGCACCACTGCAACCTGCTGTACCCTGCACAAAGGCTGTATTTGAAGACCAGCCAGAAAATGACATCTGAAAGAGAACAAACCCAAACCCGTTCTGAAATCTTTAACGGTGGATCCAAATCCTCTCTCTATAAAATGTGTGTCAAAAACTGGGTTATTGGTTGGGGGGTGAACCCCTTCTCAAGCAATGACCAAAATCCCTGACAGGATGAACCACAAAGGTCACTAAATTAATCTATGATTAAAATCTTTGGTAGATTAGCACAAAAGCAGCTAGGCGAAACTCAGAGGCAATGTGTAAACGATTTATGCAGCACAAAAACAGTAGAAAGTGGAAAAATCACACATATCTAGAAACGTAGAGTACATTTTAAGAAATAAAACAATAGCAAAATGACGAAGATCCAATCAGTAGAACTGAAGATATGTAATTTCAAAGTCTTAAGTAAAGGTAGTGCCACAAGCAACTGTCATGTAGTTCCTACCAATCCGTAGGACCTGCGAATTGTTTGGACAACATAAACTAAGCTGGTTCACATGTGGCACATGGGGCATGTGGCAGTCTGGACCATTCTCAATGACCCTCAAAGTAAACACGTTAGTACACTTGTTTTGACCGTACAGGAAGGGCAGGTGCAATTTGATGGTTGGACCCAATTAACCATGAAACAAATGTATTGTTTTGCTCAAACATGCATAATGGAAAACAACACCAAGGCCCTAGTCAAGTCAATTCAAAACCACTTTATTCGATTAATAAAAATCATAAAAGTATGCTATAGAAATTTTGTTTCTTTTAAAAATAGTATCAAAACATAAAATTCCATTAAAAACAGTTAAAAAACAATTTCTTCATAAAGGTCAGTTAATCAATATCGATAAAATTATATTAACTAGTTTACCATCTCCTGTTGTGCTACCTGTCTGATCCTCCTAGTTCTAATAGACGCGACCAGAAAGCTTGCAACACCAAACATGGTTGCAGGGGATTCCATTAATTGTAAAAACAATAAAGCAGGTTTAGACTGTATGAATGCATTCTCTTTCAATACTGGAAAGATAAACCTTTTTCTAGCTTCATGATACAGGGGACAAAAAAACATAAAATGCATGGCATCTTTAGGGGAGAAATCATCACATTTACAGACAGCCATATCCTCAGGCCTACTCCAACCCTTTGAATCACCTAATACCAAATGGATCTGGTTGAAACAAAACTTTGTCAGTAGCCATCTATGAAAAGGGATAGTAACAATGGAAAGATATGATTGCATGGCTAGTGACGAAATGGGCAAGAAATGAGACCTGACTGTGGGTTTATTTAACTCTTCAGATTCCCGCTCTAGCTCGCTGAGCTTGATGAAGTTTACTTTAACCCATTTAAGGTCAGCTTTACATAGACCTTCAGAATTGGAGAAAATCTCTGGGCGCCCCAATTTCCTTGTTGTCATTTTAATATAGGACCGCCAACGGATATCCCTCGTTTTATCTAAATTCATACAATCCTTCAGGATCTTGTGGTTCAGGGTAAGGTTCGAATTCAACCAGATTCTAATCCAGAGCAGTATTGGGTCCATGTTTATTATATCTAAAATGTAGCCTATCCCCAACTCAAGGTGGACCAAATGGCTCGCTGTTGATTGTGGAAGGCAGAGGAGGGCACAAAGAAATTTGTTTTCTTCTCTTTGAATAAGATCAGATTTGATATATCCCCATATTGCAGCTCCATACCTAGCAATTGAAATTGTTTTTGCTTTGTATATTGCTAGGATTGCTTCGCACGGTTTTCCCCCCAATCTTTTAGCAAAACCTAGTATTGCCGCTGAGGAGCTTCTCACAGCTTTGACTTTAGTTGAGAGTTGCGGTGCCCAAAGACCTTTGTTGTCAAAGACGACACCCAGGTAATTAAACACTTTCACTCTTGAGATTGCTTCCTTGTTGCAATAAAAGGATTTGATGTTATTTTTCCTCTTGCCTAGTGACATAATATGAGATTTACCGTTATTAATCACAAGGTCCAGTGATTTCATAAAATCCCCGAAAGAGTCTAATAATCTATGTAAGCCAAGGCGGGTCCGAGCCAGTAGAACGGTGTCGTCCGCATATAGGAGTACAGGGATGGGCGTTCCTCCCATACGCCGAATATTATAATTGATTGTGACCATGATTTTGGGAACCCTGTGGTAGCCGATGTATTGAAAACATTTGTCAATATTTTTGCCCAATGTTTGGGATTAGTCTTATACATGTCCGAAGGCACGCCATCAGGGCCTGGCGCCTTATCCCTTGCCGTTCCCTCTATGGCTTTCTCAAGCTCCGTCGTATTAAAGCTGATAGGTAACGGGTGGATCCGGAATTGGTGCCTCAAAAGATTCCAGCTCAATGTTACTCCCATAGATTTTTTCAAAGTGGGTTAACCAAGCCTCCTCTGAGATGTTGACTTCTAATACAGAGTTCTGGGTACCACTAAACAGAGGATTGTTGATAATTGCCCAAAACTTGGAACTATCTTTCATGGTTGCTTTTTCCATTAATGCTGCCCAAGCATCTTGTTTAATTTTATTTTTCTGAGCCTGGACTATTAGGGAGTACTCTTTCCTTAGCTGAGCTACCAGACTTTTATTCCTAGGTGTCTTGTTAAGAGCCTCTTTAAGTAGATTGTGAGCTTTGGTGCATTTGTGATCGAACCAGCCAAAGGCGGATTTTGTTTTAACTCGCGTATTAATTGTAAGTTCTTTAGCCACTTGCTGGCAGATAGCTTCATACGAAGCTATTACATCCCCCCCCAAAAATGAGAGGGTCTGCACATATATTTAGTTCCGACCCAACCTTTGTTGTAATGGTGTGAAGAAAATCTTCAGGGGTAACCTTACTCCATTTTAATCTCCTCCCTTGATCTTTTACTTTTAGATCAACTTGCACTAGTACCAGAGATGTTTTATTCAGGAGGGAAAGACCATTATCCAGTTCGATCACTACCGGGTTGTGGTCGCTAAAAGAAGAGGGTATAGCATTATAAAAAATAACGTTACTTAAAAGTCCTGGGGATAGGAATATGTAATCTATTATAGATTCACAGTCCCTAGCTCTGTACGTTGGAACACGGTTATTCTTATCAGTAAACCCAGCCTCAAACAGGTCATTATTGGACAAAAGTGCCTCCAATGCTTCCCCCTTGGAGCTATGTTCAAAATGTTGAGGGGTTGTGAAAGCAGGGGCGTCACTGTCGCTATATTGGCAGTTTAGATTACATAAATGCACATTAAAATCACCCATCAGGATATATTGAACAAAAGTGGTTTGATTCTCCTTATAAGTAATTTAAAAATTTGACAACGAATGCAAGTGCTCGTTTGGGAACTCCCCTTGCAATGAATTGTAACAATTAATGAGAATTAGTTTAGTGTTATTTACCAGACTTACTTCTTATATTAGATAGTTAGGGGAAGTACAATCGACCTTTTTAACACTTCCTGTTATGTTTACTGAGACCAGAAACATAAGCCCCCCTCTATCTCTCCCTGCTGACGATCTCAAGGCAGGTACATAGTAAGATGTAAAACCATTAATCCAAAAGTCACAATCCTTAACCCAAGTCTCTTGAAATGCGACAATGTCATATTGTTTCACCAAATTTAACCAGACATTATCATCCCTTTTGGACCGAAGGCCAGCAATATTCCAGCTTAATATTTTTACTTTTTCCGCCACGCCCTCACTGATACTTGCACATTTAGGTTGGGTATTATTATAGGACATTTTTACTTGTCCAGATTCCGTGCATCCCTGGTCAGCCGGTCTCTCCCCTCCCTGTTCTTCACAGACCTCATAGACCTCGCGTCAGTCGCACGCCTCTAGACCCGAGAGTAAATCGAATCTATTTTGTGTCATGACATTGGGCCCTTCCCTACAGGGATTTTCGACATTATAAAAGTGTGAAACTACAGAGGCCTGAGGCACAGTAGGAGTAAAAGGTCTAGATCTCCCGGGATTAGGAGGAGCTTTAATTAAATGCGTGTAAAAGTAACCTAGTGGTCGCACACAAATACTGTTTGAATCACAAACCAAAGAGGCTGCCCTTAACAAAACTGTAGCGGCATGTTGAGGGTATTTAAAATTTACAATAATGCAGTCCCCACTACATGTCTTTCTGGACGGGCCAATCCAGTTTGCCCTTCTAGTGGACAGTATTTGGTCGGAAAATGTAATTGGGAAGCCGCATCTCCTATTCAACCATACCACTGTTTTGTTTTTTAAAGATTCGTGTGGTTCCTCCTGTGACTGAGCAGAGTGGTGATCACGAGGCGGGACATTGGTTAGGACAACCACGTAGGGTGCCCAATCAGGAAGAAGATGTGAGAAGCGACTTTTCTTTGGCTGTCTGAATCCCAATGTGCTATCTGGCCCTGGAGGATGTTGTTTAGTAGTACAAGATATTGGAGTATGGTCAGGGGGAGAAACTACCCTTACAGTTGGTTGCTGGCTTTGTTGCTGCAAGTTAATTTTACTAATTCCCTGCTCCACACCAACAGGACCCTTAACAACAGCCTTCACTCTCTCGACCGAGGCCAAGTGTGTTGCTAACAGACCTCCTAGCCTCTTAACTTCTGCGGTGACAGAATCTAATTTGAGCACTAGGGGGTTGATGATGTCTTCCATCTTAGCCTCAATCTTAGCTTCTGTAGTGCAGACCAGTTAAGCAAATTGCTCTGAGCTTATGTTTACAGGTGGCAGCACTATTTCCTTCCTGTAGGTCGGTTCCAACAACACGACCATTTTGAACTGATTGGGAAGTTTCTGCTCTTTTTTTACTATGCTTACCCACACGTTTGGGTTGTAATTTTCTGCAGGATCTCACTGGTCTAGGAGCTGGCGGGACCTCCTCTATCTCTTCAATGGAAGTAACAGGTAATTCCTCCTGCAACTCAGAATGAACCTGAGCTAAAACCCTTACCACCGCCCGATTGCTCAAATCACATGTATCATCAGTTGGGATTTCAACTGGGGTAAGGGATATCTTGGGGTAAAACAGGTGTGCTCCATAAACCTAGCGAGGCTCTCCTGTCTTTATTGACTTTATCTACTACTTTTACCAGGTAATTGTCCATTGTGCCTGCACCAGGTACAGCCTTATCAGTTTTAGCTGTAGACATGGTCAAGACTTAAAAATAATAATGCCTTTGTAATAGATAAAAGACCAAGCGTGCAAAAAAGAGTAATGTACCCTGGTACCAAGGTTACATGTATGTCCAGTATGTTAACTAGAATAGTACCTATAACCCCAACCAAGTTCAAAGAAGATACAAAGTCTCACTTGGGCCAGAGTATCGTGTGTCGCAGAACCAAGATTCGTGGCCCGGCCCGGCCTCCTTCGGCCCCGGACGGCCACAGACGGTCCCGCCCTTGTATCCGGGCTTCTACCGGCACGTGCCTGCACGCGTCCCGTGGGACGATAGACCGAGAGAGCCTTTATGCGCCTCCTGACGCTTGCCTCTGACGTCCGCTGCAGGTGGGAGGGGCCCGGCGGAGCCAAGCCTGGCCGGGAGAACAAGCGGAGTAATGCCCGGCCCTTGAGTGCTGGTGCTGCGGGGATCGGCGGAGCCAAGCCCGGCCGAATGGAACTGGCGGAGCTGTGCCCGGCCCTCAGGAACAGCTAAAAATGTCAGGTGAGACCCCCCCGGACTCCGCACCGAGGGAGCCATTATGCGCCTCCTGGCGCTTGCCTCTGACGTCCGCTGCAGGTGGGAGGGGCCCGGCGGAGCCAAGCCCGGCCGGGAGAACAAGCGGAGCAAAGCCCAGCCCTTGAGTGCTGGTGCTGCGGGGATCGGCGGAGCCAAGCCCGGCCGAATGGAACTGGCGGAGCTGTGCCCGGCCCTCAGGAACAGCTAAAAATGTCAGGTGAGACTCCCCCCAGACTCTGCACCGAGGGAGCCTTTATGCGCCTCCTGGCGCTTGCCTCTGACGTCCGCTGCAGTTGGGAGGTGCCCGGCGGAGCCAAGCCCGGCCGGGAGAACAAGCGGAGCAAAGCCCGGCCCTTGAGTGCTGGTGCTGCGGGGATCGGCGGAGCCAAGCCCGGCCGAATGGAACTGGCGGAGCTGTGCCCGACCCTCAGGAACAGCTAAAAATGTCAGGTGAGACTCCCCCCGGACTCCGCACCGAGGGAGCCTTTATGCGCCTCCTGGCGCTTGCCTCTGACGTCCGCTGCAGGTGGGAGGGGCCCGGCGGAGCCAAGCCCGGCCGGGAGAACAAGCGGAGCAAAGCCCGGTCCTTGAGTGCTGGTGCTGCGGGGATCAGCGGAGCCAAGCCCGGCCGAATGGAACTGACGGAGCTGTGCCTGGCCCTCAGGAACAGCTAAAAATGTCAGGTGAGACTCCCCCAAGGCCCTTGTATCAGCGGGTGAACGATACTCTATTGGTTCACGGGATTCTGGGATAAGCTTGCATAGACTCAATGGGAAACCACACCAAGGCCCTAGTAATAGCGGGTGCAAGGCACTCCATTGGTTCACTGGTTCTGGGGGACGCTCGTAGGGACTCAAGCACATTGGAATCACAGGCTTTGGGGAACATCAGTCATGGTATTATAGTGTGCCTTTAAACACCACAGGAGTAATACAATATGAACCCAGCATGCTAGGCCCACTACACAGAGGGTGCTTAAGGGTTTTGCGAGAGTTCGCCTGCAAGGAATGACCTACAGAGTGGGGTTTGTCAGGATGACAGGCATGGAAGGAGCAAACCAGGCGAGGGGCATGAACATTGCTGGCTGGTTCCCAAAAGTGCTCCTCAGGACCATACCCTCTCTAAGCAATCAAGTAAAACGAGCATCCATTCTCACACTTAGAATCAGGGATTCTCTTTACCTCGAATTCCAAATGACAATCCAGTGTTGTAGGTGTGGGAGGGGAAGCAGAACAGGTATAGGCACAATATGGACACATGAAACATTGGATGAACGAGCAAATCTTCTGTCACTGTAATTTGACAGCTACTGGGCTAATGATTCATTCAATAGAAAAGGGACCCACATATCTGGATTCTAGCTCACGTGGCCCTTGAAATCGCAGGCTTTTAGTGGACAGCCAAACTTGATCTCCAACCTTGTAGTCTGACTGTTGTTGTTGATGTCTGTTACCATTTTTTTCAATACTCAACTTGACATGATGCAACTGTGATAACACCTTTTGCTGTGAATCAGCCAGATGTTTTACAAAGTCTTGTATGGCAGGTACATTTTTAGAGTACCTTACAACATTTTTGGACAGCATAGCTGGATGTGCACCAGTTAAACAATAGTAGGGGGAACCCCAGTGGTTGAATGCTATGTGTTATTGTAGGCAAATTCAACAAAAATTAACAAGGATTCTGAACTCTTATGACAAAAAAGACATCACAGCATCTGTTCCAAAACCTGATTTCCAGGCTCTATGTGCCCATCAGTTTGTAGGTGATAGGCAGAGGAGAGTCGAACATCAATGCCCAGTGATGTGCAAATTCAGTGGCAAAATCGGGAAATTACTTGCAGGCCCCTATCGGGAATGATGACCGAAGGGAGTCAGTGCAATCACATGATTGTTGAATAAATAGCATGGCGAGGGTCTTGACATTGGGAATTTCTTTAAGGACAATAAACTGCGCGATCTTGGAAAAAAGATCAATTATTACCCAAATAGTTGTATAGCCATTGGAGTTGGGAAGCTCCGTGATAAAGTCCATGTTTATGGTATGCCAAGGATGTAAGGGCACTGGCAAGGCTCAAAAATAGCCTGATGTGGCGGGATGGGATGCCCTGTTTTGAGTATCTATTGGGAAGGTCTGAAAGTAGTCATGCACATCATTGGATAATGTGGACCACTAAAATGTTCGCTGAAAGTTTGCGAATGTCTTTTGGATCCTGGGTCTCTGGATGGCTGGAGAGGATAATCATCCACACAATGAGCTTACTTACAATGGTACCATCTTATATGTCCCCAAAAAGAATTAAGACATTAAACTTTAACCTGGTGTCATGACACTCCATTAGCAGATGATCCGGGAATCCAAAAGACTTTCGCAAACTTTCAGCAAACATTTTAGTGGTCCACATTATCCAATGATGTGGCTATACAACTATGCGCTGTAATGGAATGCGTTGCAATGGATGTTGCGTTGTAAAAAATGCGTTGTAAAGGTATGCGTTGTAAAAGTATGCGTTGTAACGTCATACATTCAATTCTGCTCTGCCAGCACTCATTTTTGGGAAAAAAGGGCAACCGGGTGCATTTGTCCTATTGTGCTGTCGAGTTGTGATAACATACCTCCCACAGTCACCTGGGAGCCATCCGCCTCCAACTCCACAAACTAAGGAATCGTGGAAGTTTCAAAATTGTATGTCAATTTAGCCTAATAATATTATAGAAATGTGTTTATATGTTAACGTAGGAAATGCGTGTTCATTTAGTGGTTAAATATGCCACATAGAACATGCTGGTTTTTTTTATTTAGAAAGCTCCCATTTTTATCATTCTTTAACTGTTAAGCCTCAATATTCTCTTGCTTCTTTCCTATCCCTTTAAGAAAATAAATGTGTTTTTGTAACCTCTTTACCTACATTACTGCTTTTTGTAAGCTGGTCATCGAAACCCAGTGGCAAGAGGAAAAAAATACCTTTCCTTTTTTATAGATGCTTGAGGATTCCCTGGCGCACATTATAGATTTACCCTCATATTGTTCAGAGTTCATTGACCTAGTTGTCAGACTTCACCTACTTTAATTGAATGCCCCTGGAGAGAACCCAGACTGCTAGTTGTGCGGTCTGAGCGGACCAGTTAGAGTCTAAGAAGCAGGATAACAGAGAACCCAGGCAGCTTCGAGGTTTGCGTGGCTTCTGACCATTGAGGAATAGGATGGTAGAAAAAAATTAAACCTCTGTCCCTGTGTCTATATTGTGGTAATGCAGGCATTTTGCATGAGAATGCTCTGCCACACTGGAGGGGATTTGGAAGGCTAGCACCTTGACTTTTGTGCACAGTACTGAAAAAGTTAGAGTACCTAGCTGACATAGGGGTCACTCAGTCAGGTGTGGTTCTTGAGCTGACCCCCATTTACCTGGTTAATACCTCACATAAGGTACCACAACATTTAACAATACCACTCACCCATATCATTGCATCTCATCAGAGGCAGGTTTTACCCATGCTTGTAGATTCTGGGGTCACAGGAAACTTCTTAGATGTAGCCTTGGCCAGTTCTTTACATATCCCATGGGTTAGAAAATGTTAACAGAGTATGTTAGAGCTGTAGATGTCTCTGAGCTCTCTTCTGGGAGGATTGTATCCCAAACTACGCCACTATCCTTAGTATGTGAGAAAGAGCATACTGAGGCCTTGACATTTTTATCTCATGGACACACCCACCTTTGGAGCTATTTTAAGAATCTCTTGGCTTCAGCTGCATAATGTTACCATTGACTGGTCCCTCTATCTTGTCACCTTGGGATCCCATTACTGTCAAACTCATTGCTTTAATAACGGTCAGAAAGTTCCATCTCTCTTGACTTGCAAAGCCCCTAAGCCAGACCTTTTGACCCTGATTCCAATACAATACCAGGACTTTCAAGGCGTATTTGATGAACAAAAAGCTGCATAGCTACCTCCCCATAGGAAATTTGGTTGCTGCATAGACTTAATTCTGGGCGCAACACTTCTCTGCCGTCATGATTATGTTTCTTCGGAGCCTGAGTCAGAGCATTCTTTTTTTGTCAATTTGGATAGAAAGAAGGTACCTTTAGAGTGGTCCCAGGAGGCCAATGATGCCTTTTACTAATTTAAGAAGAGGTTCATAACGGCCCAAGTACTCAGATCCCATGCAGCTTCTAGCGCAAAAATCTCAAAAAACATTTATATCTAGCTCCACCTTAAGACTTACTAGGTGAAACTCCAATTTCAATGCGTATTTCTGTTTTCGGTTTACAAATCTTTGCCACGTGTTAGAATGGAGCATAACCTGGATGCATTGCTAAAGTAAATCATCCCTACACGGCGGAGCTGGAGAGATGAATTACGTGGGCAAGCAACTGACCTTGAAAGCAAGAGTGCATGCAGGCAGCAGTTTTCACTCCTCGGTTCCTCTCTAAAGGCAAGGGGCTCCACTTAAGGTGACTTGTCCTTTACCCTCTAAATTGGGAGGAGCAAGGTTCTGTACCTAGGGATTATAGTGGTGAGAAGTCCTGAGGAAAGCCAGGGTATCATTTTGGGCTGGCTGAAACATGTCGACATTTATGCAGAGAGGGGGTTTGGAATCTCATTATAAGCTCTTCAACCGACCACCCACGTATTTGTTTTAAATTCTGGGCGGGGTACCTAGTATTAGAATTGAAATAAGGATCCCCAGGTACCAGTTTTACATCACTTATTATCACTTGTTCTGCACTGTTATCTCACCTGTGATTCCACATTTACTGTTGTATTGTCTTCCCCTCCCTATTGCTCCACCTCCAGCGTTGGGTTGGCATGGTGGTGTGTTAGCAGCCCTATGATGAAGCATGACACAGCTTGCTGTGTCTGAGGGCAGTTTTACAAAATTGGTGCATTCCCACACACGTTTTTTTATCTCCACTTAATGGTTTTTCCTTCTTTTTTTGTGATATTTAATTACTGAGCGGAAGGTCGAAGAGGGCTTTACCTCTCACCCCTGTGTACTTTGTGTTTTTGGTAAAATAAATCAACAGCATTTAATGTTTAGTCAAACTTGGTAGGTTTTATTCCTTTTTAAAGTTTTTTTCTCATTAAAGAGCTACATTTGTTTTTGTTCTGAAAAAAAAAAGAGCTACATTTGTATTTTTGTTCTTTTATTCAGGGTAGTCAAATAAATCAGTTTACAGAATAATTTTAAATAATTGTTCTTCGAGGTAGCATACAAAATAACAATGTGTTTCATTAAAGTAATTAGTTTCTATCCTAATCTAAAAGGCCTAACCTATCCTAGCAGCAAACAACACATTTCACAAAGATGTCATGATGTCACGAAGACGTTAAATCATTATTTTACAAAACAGTACTTGTAGCTTAGACAGTTGCTCGGGTTCAGCATGAAATGTATCATATAGTGAGTGTCCTCATAGCCATGCGGAGCCGTAGGTACGCACAATTTTTCATTGGAGTCTGATGTGCGCATAAGGAAGGATCTGTCTACTTGATAAATGTATTATGAGGGAACGCTTGACCCATGGTATGTAATCCCATTTCCTCAAGTAGTAGCTGCATATTTTGTTCTTGTGTTACCTTGAGGTGGGGGGGTTTAGCCGTGGGCAGTGCACGCGCATATATCGGAAATTTTTTGCTCTGTGCGCCAATACATGCCACGCTCTCAAAGTGCACTTGGCCGTGTGTATCGTAGGTACATGCCAACATTACATTCTTGCATGTTCCATTTTTAAATACTGGGCATGCTAACTTGTGGGCTACAAGGCTTTATTTAGGTTTGACGTATCTGATATTCAAAGTGGGGTTTTATTCCTGTCAAAAAGGGCTCTTTTGAGAAGTTTGCCTGCAGGTTATAATGCTGCAGGAGTCAAGCAAAAAGGTGGGTCTGAAGCATATTTTCTTTGCTACTCTAGTGTGTGGCACAATAAGTGCTGCAGTCCACAGGTAACTTTTAGAGTGGAGCCCAACCCAAAACAGTTGGCAGCCTGGAGATAGATGGACTAGAGATGTAAAGCTGTGTAGACTGACAACCATAAAATAGGTGCAATTAGCAAATAATTCTGGAAATGATGCAGAATCTTTCAGTCTCTGTGCTTTGGAGATATCCCCCAAGTTGGATACCTTTTTTTCTTAATGAATAAGAAGTGAAGGGGTTTGCTCTGGGGTTCAATAGTGAAACAGAAAGTTATTGCAGCCTCCAGATGCTCTCCACCTGAATAATGGCTGAATGCTAAGTGAAGCTTGTAAAAGGGTAAACCTGACAAGGGATGCCAGTGGGTTCCAAGCTTCTCACCTGAAGAGACTGCACTACCATTTATCTCAACACTATGCCCAGCAGGTTGTTCCTCCTCAAACAGTATTCCTCCTCAAGGCCTACAGAAGTACAATGTTTCCTTTGGATAAATCCCTCAACATTGGTTGAAGTCCCTGGCGCAATGTTCTCTGTGCTCAAAGTGACTCCCACAGATGACAGCCAATCCCATAGGAAAGTGTGCTTAACTGACAACTTATGTCTGTGTTCACTTTAGGGCATTTGTTCCTCCTGGGAGGGCAGGCCAGGCCATTTAATAAGGGCCTGTTGCCATGCCTCATGCCTGTCATAATAGCTGATGTGATATACAGGTCACAAGTTCAAAACTCTGCATGACCATATGTGATTTCCTTTCTTCTGAAGTGGTTAAAGGGAGTACTATTAAATTGGGTAATATGAACTCCTGGTGTTTACATCGCTTATTAAAGACAGAAGTAATTTATAAAGTGATGCATAAAAGTATTGCTGGTATCATTGTTATTGCTATTATTACTTTTCTCTAATACATCTTTGATAAAACCTACCTTAAATCTGAACCTCTCCAAAACATGGCTTTCGGAAAAAATCCAACCTACCAATACTATTGACTTTGTAGGAGTTGGGGGAACCCATTTTTTATGGAAGTTGACTAGAGCTGTGCCCATAAGCTGGAACTCCATATTTGATGTCTGGGTTGACTCTTTGCTCCTCTTAACGTTGCCCATGCTGAGAATGAGCAAATTCCTTGCCTCTAAGAGTCCTGTGGATGGCTGTTGAATTTCGATCCATCCACAAACCCTGTTTGTGTAGGTATCAAAATTATGCATTGTTTGGTATCAAAATTATGAGTTGTGTGGTAAACACCATAGCCCATACAATTTGATCCGTGCAACATTTGTTGCTGAAAGCACAAAATTCAGTATGTAAATCCTTATTTTCACATTAAAAACTGGGAGTTGGAGGTTTTTACCACTCACAGTAAATACTGCATTGTATTGCCTTGTCAATATTTACCGAGTGTAGAAAATACCGTACCCTAATCCTGCCCACTCCTAAACAGGCCCTTATTGGGCTTTTTGCCGCAAAATAATTGTCAATACCATTGTTTGCCTTCACAAAGTAATCATTCTTGACCGTACAATACCCAGTGTGGTTTTGGTATATGGTGTAATGCGGTCTCGTCCATAACCTCAGCTGAAATCCCTGAGGTGTTAATCACCTCAGGGATTTCAGCTGAGGTTCAACCACTGTTAGATCCAGCATGTCTTGACAATTATCAAATCATCTTAGACCTTCCACTACCAGCTAAGATGCAGGAGAAACATATTAATCAACAGCTATCAAAATATCTCGAAAAGCCAATTTACTCCAATCCTCTCAGTCAGGCTTCCGCCCATGCCACAGTAAATAATCTGCCCTACTAGCAGTGTTAGAAGAATTGAGAGCCACCTTAAATAACAGTGGCATAGCTGTAATCATCTTGTTGGATCTAAGTGACTCTTTCAACACTGTTTCTCATGATATTCTTCTAGATAGGATTGATGACAATGGAATTATAGCACTGGCGTTTAACTGGTACTCTATTTCTAAAATATGCTTTTTTCATGTTTTTGAAAGGCTCTCATGCTGAACCTGGCTTCTAAGTGTTATACCTGGCGCTTTCAGCCGGTTTATGCACAGACTTTTTGCTTTTCGGCCTCCTGTTTTTGACCCTTTTTTTGTTGGTTTTAGGATTCTGGGCACTTTACCCCTGCTGATCAGTGCTAAAGTGCATATGCTCTCTATATAAATTGTTATTATGGATTGGTGTTCCCATGATTTGCTTATTTGAGTTACCTATTAAGTCCCTCCTAGTACAGGGCCTGTAAATCAAATGCAGAACTGATTGTGCCTCCCACTCAAGCAGCCTTGCATAGGGTTCTCAGACCTGTCACTGCAGTGTCTGTGCACAGTTTCTACTGCATTGTCAACCTGGCAAGTGCACCCACTTGTCTGGCTCTAACCTTCCCTTTCCTTACTTATAAGACACCCCTAAGGTAGGCCTAAGGTACACCTGTGGGCAGGGTGCATGTATGTGAAAGGTGCCTGTGCCTGTGTTGGGACTCTGGAGGTTGTTCTTGCTGCTGGGAGCTGGTAAAAGAGAAGCAACTAAAGAAGCGGGACGCATTCGAACCTGTTTTTGATGCAATACCGCCGTGCGGGAAGAATTTCCACGCATCGCCATCCTGCCACTGATGCAGCGTCTGACAGCGCCTGGAGAAATCGCCACACACGAGTCTTGTGCACCGATCTCCAAAGTCCGAGATCACCGCACCGATTCTGATGCAGGCCCTACTGTGTGACTGCAAGAACCGACGCATCGTGGGACCACAGCTGTAGAGACCAACGCAGTGTTGTTGCTGCTACTGGCATGAGAACCAATGCATCACCGAAACCCCTATGTATTACACCGGGGCGCCAAGTCTACAACAACGCCGGGGCCGCAGTAAAAAACTGATGCATCACTTCGCTGCACAGTATGAAACACACACATCACCTCCTCTTCAGTTAGGAACTGATGCATCACCTCCCCTGCGTGGCAGTAATGAATAGATGCATCACCTCACACCATCGTATCACCTTCCCTGTGGGTATAGAACCAACGCATCACCTTTCCTGTGGCTGTTTTTGCTCATGATTTTGACACATTCAAGGTACTTTGTGTTGAAAGTGTTGCATCTATAGTTTGCCATGGACAGAACTATTTTCCCTTTTAAAAGTCATACCTGGATAACTGTATGTTGGATTATTTGTCATTTTGGTCTTGTTTGGTTTAGATAAAGATTACATATTTTTCTAAACTGGTGCGGTGTCCATTTGTAGTGTTTTCACTGTTTTACTGTGTGTGCACAAATGCTTTACACCCTGCCTCTGAGATAAGCTTGCGCCAATCCACCAAGGGACTGAGCAGGGGTTGTCTAATGGTGTAACTCCCTTACCCTGACTAGAAGCACAAGCCCCTACTTGGACAAAGGTGCAAACCATTGCCAACGAGAGACCCCCATTTCAAACTGTAAGTTTCATATTTTCCAAACATGTGAAGGGTATGGGGTTATGGAGACAATGCTGGCTATCTAGTGTTTATTGGACATTCTAGAGAACACACGATTTGGAACTATAGCTGGCTAATTTAATTTGGGTGTTAAAGCCAGACCCATCATTTACTTTTTACCTTATTTTTTTCTGTTAATTATTTTTTTCCCTTGTTATTGATTACCACCAGCCTGTCTGCGCACAGGTTTTCCCACCTAGACCATGCATATGTGACTGTATCTAGGGGCCTCGCTACACAAATTCAAAGAATTAAACTGTGGCAACTAGACAACTCTTAAACATTCACCTATGTAATCACACAGTTTAGGAGCTCTCCAAGCACTCTGTAAACAACCTAAGGATGGGCACTCACCCTTCAAAGTATGCTGATTTGCACACAGGACCTCTGCAGAAGGGGGACCACCTTTCATCAAAGTAAAACTTTAAAGATACTCAGAGAACAAAACTCTTCACTCTAGATTGCCACCTCAGCTGATTGTCCCATCTTACAATTAGAGACACATTTGGGAAGCTTCCTTCTCCATCCAGTTTGCAAATTTCTGGAGATCGATTTTGAAGAGCACAAACAACTTCCAAGACCACCTTCAACTAAGAAAGTCAGTAAAGACAGTATTCTTTTCTAGCAGATAAAAAAGAGGCCCACCAGAAGAAATCACTGTTCACCCAAAAGGAGAGCATGAGTACCATTGAAGGGAGAATCTTACCTACACTAGAATAGGTACTAATGGCCAGGTTTAGAGGATGATGAATGGGATACCACATCACAAATGTGATGGATATCCCATCTGCCTTATTACAGGTGCATTAAATCTGTGACTGGGGGTGAGTGTCTGAAAAGTTTCAGTGATCTGGCCATAATCTCCTTGTGTTTGCTTTGTTTGCCCTAAGTTAGCAGGGTATGCCCAGACGTGGGTCCCTTGCTTACTTTGCCACTGGATTCAAGCTAGCCTGGCTGATGAGGTGTGGTCCCCCGATGCTGGTCCCAGAATGCTTGTTTCTGGCCTAGGGAAGACCTGGCTTGGCAGTTCGGACTGGATTGTTCCCATGAGGAGCAGGGTCAAGACTGATTTGCTGGGTTTGAACTGGGGTGCCGAAGTGAGCTAAGGAATGATCATGGATTCAACCCAGATCTGTGACTGGGGGTGAGTGTTATAAAAGTTTTAGGGCCCGATGTAGGTGTCCATTTACCGACCGGTAACGGCCGATTTCGGCCGTTACCGACCGGTAAATGGACATTCCTGATGTAGGTGAGCCATTTTACCGAATCGGTAAATTTACCGAATCTGTAAATTTACCGAATCGGTAAAATACTGAATGGGTATTTTTACCGATTCGGTAATTTCCTAATGTAGGTGGGACTCTTCTGAGTCCCACAGGCCAGTCAGATTCGGTATTTTACCATCCAATCCTATTGGATGGTAAAATACCGAATACAGGTGTGCACGCACATGTGTGCATGCACACCAGTGCCATGTGACACACAGACATGCCCTTAGGGCATGTCTGTGTGCCACATGGCACACGTGCCTGAATTCAGGGTGCTAGAGGGTGTCAAAGTGACACCCCCTGCACCCTTGCAAAATTCAGTATTTACCAATTTGGTAAATACCGAATCGGTAATGCCCATTGATTCCTATGGGCTTCAATGCCCATAGGAATCAATGGGCATTACCGATTCGGTATTTACCGAATCGGTAAATACCGATTCCTTCCGATTCGGTAATTTTTAAAATAAAATTACCTACATCTGCCCTTCTCTTTTTGACCACTTCTTAAATACCGATTCGGTATGATTCGGTATTTATGAAGTGGTAAAAAAGATTTACCTACATCGGGCCCCAGGTGCTCTGTCCACAATCTCCTTGTGTTTGCCTTATATCTCATGACACTTGTAATATAGCGGCCAGGATATCTGTCAAGTTTGTGATGGATTATCCCATCCCCAATACTCTAAATCAGACCCTAAGGGCCTCATTTACAAACTTTCGGTGAAGGGCAGCGCTGCAAGCCCTGAAAGGGCAGGAATGTGCTGTATCTATGAGATACATGCAAAAACCACAGTTGATGGACAGAATGCAGAACAATGCTATACATTCACCCCAGTACAGAGATCTGGGCCTAAATCCATCGTTTTTTTGCACTCCACACCACCCCAGTTCAATCAATCAATCAAGCATAGCATTTGTATAGCGCGCTAATCACCCGGAGGGGTCTCAAGGCGCTGAGGGGGGGTCTGCTACTGCTCGAAGAGCCAGGTCTTGAGTTGCTTCCTGAAGGATAGGTGGTCCTGGGTCAGCCAGAGGTGGATGGGGAGGGAGTTCCATGTCTTGGCTGCCAGGTAGGAGAAGGATCTTCCTCCGGTGGTGGCTCTGCGGTTGTGTGGAACGGCAGCGAGGCTGGTGGATCGCAGCTGGCGGGTGGGAGTGTAGAAGGTCAGGCGGTTGTTGAGGTACCTGGGGCCCAGGTGGTGGAGAGCCTTGTATGCGTGGGTGAGGAGTCAGAACGTGATCCTCTTGCTAACGGGGTGCCAGTGTAGGTCTCTCAAGTGTCCGGAGATGTGGCTGCATCGGGGGATGTTCAGGATGAGTCGTGCGGAGGCGTTCTGGATGCGTTGGAGTCTTTTCTGAAGTTTGGCTGTGGTTCCGGCATAGTGGGTGTTTCCATAGTCCAGTCGGCTGGTGGCGAGTGCCTGGGTGACCTTCTTCCTGGTTTCGGTGGGGATCCATCGGAAGATCTTTCGTAGCATACGCAGGGTGTTCAGACATGGCCATATGCAAATCAGCCTGACCCTGTGCCTCATGGGAACAGTCCAGCCCGAACTGGCAAGCCATGCCTTCCCTGGACCGGAAACAAGCTTCCGAGGACCGGTTTCTGGCATTCCAGCCGTCTTCAGCCCGGCTTGCCTGAATCCAGTGGTGTGGAGTGCATGGGACTCACGTCTGAGCATACCCATCCCACTCGGGGTGACAATTGCAAAAACCACAGTTGATGGTTCCCATGAGGCACAGGGTCAGACTGATTTGCATATGGCCATGTCTGAACTGGGGTGGTGTGGAGTGCAAAAACAACGATGGATTTAGGCCCAGATCTCTGTACTGGGGTGAATGTATGACATTGTTCTGCATTCTGTCCATCAACTGTGGTTTTTTCATTTGTCACCCCGAGTGGGATGGGTATGCTCAGACGTGAGTCCCATGCTCTCCACACCACTGGATTCAAGCAAGCCGGGCTGAAGACGGCTGAAATGCCAGAAACCGGTCCTCGAAGCTTGTTTCCGGTCCAGGGAAGGCATGGCTTGGCAGTTCGGGCTGGACTGTTCCCATGAGGTACAGGGTCAGACTGATTTGCATATGGTCATGTCTGAACTGGGGTGGTGTGGAGTGCAAAAAGACTATGGATTTAGGCCCAGATCTCTGTACTGGGGTGAATGTATGACATTGTTCTGCATTCTGTCCATCAACTGTGGTTTTTGCATTTGTCACCCCGAGTGGGATGGGTATGCTCAGACGTGAGTCCCATGCTCTCCACACCACTGGATTCAAGCAAGTCGGGCTGAAGACGGCTGAAATGCCAGAAACCGGTCCTCGGAAGCTTGTTTCCGGTCCAGGGAAGGCATGGCTTGGCAGTTCGGGCTGGACTGTTCCCATGAGGCACAGGGTCAGACTGATTTGCATATGGCCATGTCTGAACTGGGGTGGTGTGGAGTGCAAAAAAACGATGGATTTAGGCCCAGATCTCTGTACTGGGGTGAATGTATGACATTGTTATGCATTCTGTCCATCAACTGTGGTTTTTGCATGTATCTATGAGATACAGCGCTTTCCTGTCTTCTTTCCCGGCGTTGACGCACAATTGGCTGAAATGTGCCACCGGAGGCACCCTTCCACCATGGTGCAAGGGTATCTGTTTTTTGGGAATGATTGTTTTTGTGCCAGAAAGGACACCTTCCTGCACAAAAACCACCAGTAGAGGCAATGTCCTCCTTCTATGTGTGCTGCTGAATGCAGCACACATAGAAAGAGGAAACAATGAAGAGAATTAAAGTTATTTTTCCTCGTTGCGCCTCCGAGGCGTAGGCTTTTGACACATTCCCAGGTTTACAGAACATTGTAAATCTGGTATTGTGTCTAATTTCATGGGTATTATGTGGGAACACCCACTGTAATGCCCATGGCATGCCTCCTCATTGCAGTGTGAGGTAACACAACGGCTCGCACTGTGTTGCCTCACACCATATCTACAAGCCATGAAACGCCACGCAGGGTGGCTTTATGTGGCCTTGTAGATATGACACTGCACTGTGCCCCCGCTGGAATGGCAATAAAAGTGATGTTTCTGCAGGGCTCAGTGGCTTTTAAATGAGTCCCTAAGTCTCCTTCAACGGTGGTAGGCACGGGCATACATGGGGATGGATATCTTGCACTTGTCTACTCTACACTCCATGCCGAAGCGCCATATGACAGGCCAGGAGTAGTTTCTTCCAATCATGTGTGACACGAAATTATTACTTACGTACAGTCGTAACCCAGACTTCCTTCTCTCATCCTTTAACCAACTAAACCTATGTATTATAAAATTAAGCATTTTCTTTCACTCAATTGCACAGCACAGTACATTTAGTAAGACAAGGGTACATTATTGGCCATTGAACACAGAAACAGCTCCCACATAAGCCGGTCACTATACGAACCAACATCCTTGTGAGCTAATACACTCCTGAGATAGAATGCTACACGTCTGCATTACGTTTAGTGCCTCATCGGGAATATGCACCGCATATAAATGCAACTACAATGCAAAACAAATGAATTATTCAGGGTGAGCCTTTCTTTATTTTTGATGCATGTTTTACAAAATATGATTCCCGAATATTGAGACTTACGTGCTAGCCTTTAAAAAAAAAATAGTATAATATAAATTTCACCCCAAAACCTAGTAAAACGGGTATTTAGTCGGTTCGTGCCTCTCCCACGTTTCTTGCCTTGCCCCCTCTCCTGGTCTGCTATACAGTCAATCAATGAATCTGCGTTTCTGTGGCATGAGGATGAAAATTATGCAATTAATACATTGTGATATTTGCAAGGTATGCTTTGCTTTTTTTCACAATTCTTTCTTTTGACTATAATAAGAGGTTGCTTTTCATGATTAAACCTGCGGCGTGTTTTTCAAATGGTGCCATCTGTTTCGTGACGAGCTGAATTTAGGTTATAATGCTTTATCGTTACACATACAATTTGAGCATTAAGTACTTAGTAAGAATCTGATATCCCTTTGTTGTTGATATCAATGTGTTCTGTGCACAGTTCTTTAATTCATGCCCATGCTTGCAAATGCTGGATTTCCTACTGGTAATTATTGTGCGAACCTGCAAGCCGTGTGTGCCTTTATATTAGGAATAATACGAACAAGTGAATGGGTTTTACCAACAGATGTTGACTTTCCTTATATTTCCGTCTCTGCTTGTAAGCCAAATACACCTCATCCTTTCACAGTCATTACTTATGTTTGCCACCTTCTTACCCCAGTCAAGTGACAGGGAAACGGTATGCGTTTTACTGAACTTGTGTGAGCATGAGGAATGCTAAAATGAAGAGGACCACATATATCTAGAAACCATAACCAAAATATTTACTATTGTGTTCGGGTAACCATATGAAATCATATTTAAAAATGCCTAACCATACCCCTAATCTAAAACGTACCCTAATGCTTGCCTTTACTTTTATCTTAATCCTGTCTCTTACTCTTACCTATTGCTATTTCCTACTTTCACTTACTTTAACCATAATTCGATCCCTAAACTTAATCCTTGTCCTCACCCTAATTTCACCATGATACTTGCCCTTACATTTAACTTAACCCTAACCCCTTGTCACTTTAGCCTAAACCAGGAGTCTCCATCCTTTTCTGTAATAAGAGCTACTTATGTTCAATGAAAATCATCTCGATCCACTATTATTAGGGTTTATAAAGTGAGCAGGTCAGAGATGATTACATTAGTAGCCAGACCACGCAAGATTACCGGCAGTGGCCACCTCAGTCAGATTTCCAAGTGATAGTGTAAAAAATAGTCTTTATTAATTTGGAATGCCTCTATGTAGGTTATGCCTGGCAGGAACCGTTGCAGTACCCCAGCACCAAGGTAATAGTATTTGTAATGGGTCTGCATAACATTGCTTTATTTATCACTCAAATATCAGCTTTTAATATATTTTGGATATCCATTTTACTCTACAATCATTTTATGAGCTTATTCTTTTATCCAGAATACATGCTTTAAATGTAGGATACGTATATTAATTCAACCAATCTAAAGCTCTTAATTTAATTGGCTGGACTGCATACAGGAGAGCTACTTACAGGGACCTGGCGAGCCACCAGTGGCTTACATGCTACTCATTGGAGAAGTCTGGCCTCACCCGAAAACTAAGCCTCATACTAACTCCTAATATAATTGGGGGCCTTTCCACAAAGCAAAGTTAGACCTGAGTATTTCTTAATTTGTAAGTTTACTCTTACACTTTTGAGTAACTTTACTACTTTGGCTGTTTACCATTTACGAGTGTAAAGTTACTGAAAAGTGTAAACTTTCAAGTCTGCACCCCCTCAGTTTAGTGGGTAGAGTCTGAAAAAAGTAGTTTTGCCACTGCAAAGTTCCTGTTAGTAATTGTACAACCGTATTTTAAGTTTTGCAAACTTTCTGGACCGCCGCAGCCAGGGCAGAGACCAGGGCAGAGACCTATGTACACCTGAAAACAATCCTACACACCTGACACCCATTTTTTTCCAACAACATACATTCTGTCCACACAAAATAATCTGCTGATTTCCTCTTCATCTTGCAGCCATTCAGGTCGAATCATGCAGATGACCCAGCTCAAGAGGAAAACAAAATAACTGAGGAGCAGAAGGACCTTTTCTTTAAGTTTGTTGTAAAATGCTCCAAACAACTACATGATCTGCCTCATTTGTCCCTCAATGGCACATAGAAGGCTGCCGACAGACAATGTCAACATATTTGTGGGCGAGATCAGCACTGTGGGGAAAATTAAAAAGAATTGGCAAGATGTGGGAGAGGAGGTGGGTGAAGCAGGATTCAACTGGCTGAAGTTCTGCCTGGAGGGCCAACCTAGAGCCTGCCTCCATCTCATGTAATATATCTGCAGTAGCTGGGGAGCAGTCTAGCCCAAACTGCCAGGCCAGGTCCTCACTGGACCAGAAAGAAGCATCCTGGGACTGGTTTCGGGGTTTCATCCCTCATCAGCCAAGCTAGCTTGAATCCGGGGAACAGGGTCAAGACTGATTTGCATGTGACTGGGTCCACACTGGGGTGGTGTGGTGAGCAAGAAAACGATGTATTAAACCCAGATCTGTGACCGGGTGCGAATGTTTGATTTGTTTGTCAGCATTCCATCCATCATTATTTCTTTTTGCTTTTTCCAACACTTAGACTGGCACCACACAGCAGACTGGTACATGAAATGACTGCTCTGTGCCTTTGACTTTAACTTATGTTTTTTTTTTATTGATAGAAAACCTGTATGTCATTTGTTACACATCCCTATTGGCCCCATGCTCAATATATTATGATTTTGTGTTTGATAATATATATTGCCTTATCAAATGGTACATAGGCTTGTAAATGTAAGGGTAGCACTATAGAATGTCTGTTGCACCTTACCAGAACTTGTAGGACAGGAATCTTTCTATGCCTTAAAAAGAGTATTCACACACTGTATATAGAACCTTCTTGTCTGATCTTATATGTTTTACTCCCCTATGTATGTCTCGCTCTCCTGTCTTACAGCAGCCCCTGGTGTTCACCATAACAATGTCAACACCGATGACATTAGGGGGCATTCTTGCTGCAGCCATTATGCCCTCTACCATCAGTCGATCAGGTAAGTTTGTGAATTAGATTTTTTACTTTGGTATCCATTTGTTAGTCCTTTCAAGTCACTTAGCTCCATTTTGAAAGTATATCTGTTGATTGGTGTTATTTGTTTTCTTTTCTTGTATGTATCTATAACATGTCAGTATTTCTGCTCCTGATGAATTTTATAAAGGGATGATATTCATTGAACATAATTTATATCTCTTTAGCTGCTGGGACTGGGGATACCTTGGCACCACCAACTAGAAGGACAAAGGTTTTGCTGCAGACCTTACAGGAGATCTCTTAAACTCAAAAATCTCTATCTGGAGCTTGTGAGTTCACACTGTTGAGATATAATAAATAGCTCCATCCCTGGATCAACCCTTAAATGTATAATTTTTGAAAAAAGAACAACGGTGGAGGATTCCCATCAAAGAAAGCACCTGGTCAAATATTCTCACAAAATTAATTTAGACCCACATTATAGTGCATGGGACAATATGTGTGCACACTTCAGTAACACCCACCGTTACAATGTTGGTTCAAAACATGAACTATGAATTACTTTAAACAAGGTCAAGGTGCACCACTTTGGAGTTTGCATGAACTGACAACTTTGATGAGGTTAGCAGCAATGATCACATTAGTTGTTACTTGTGTCCTTTAAGAGTTATTTAAGCACTATGTAGTAATGTAGACACAGCTGGATTTGATGTTCTTCAACTGTTGACTTGTGCTTGCGGGGAGCCAGGATGTTGGTGCTTGCGGTGACCCACCTGTGGAGGCTCTTGTTGACTTTTGGCAAGTTTCTGGTGTGCTTGGGCTGGTGCGCAGAGAGGGCGGAAGCCCATTCCCCTTTGGTGATGCTTTTCCAGCTGCAGCAGGTGACTCCAGTGGTAGTATGTCTGTGGTGGTGTAGGATTGGTATGCTGAAACATACAAGGGTGGGTTTGTCTAGATCATAGTTGCAGGCTTGTTTACAGTGATGTTGCTGATTTACAGTGATGTTGCTGATTTTTCTCCATTCATTTTTTCTCAGGACAGTATAACAGCGATACTGCAAAAACAGTTGAAAGGAATTACACCTAATTTGGCAGAAAGATAGATCCTGGTCCAAAAAGTGTGCTTTTTGTAATTTTGTGTAAATTTGTTCAGTAGTTTATGAGAAATGTAACTAAAATTTTTTATTTATAGTTCATGTTGCCTAGGATCCGTGAAGTCAATAAATCTCAAGATAAGATGTTTTCAGCTGCCCTCACACCAACAAAGATGTGGCGGCAGGGTTAAAAGAATCATATAGAGACATAGGGCAGCAGTGTAGCTAAGAGTGATTCCCCCCACCACAAGATGATTAAAACAAACACAGAGTAAATTTTCCTGAGCTATTAAGTCCATGTCCTAAGGAGAGCTTAGCATATTTGTTCAAAAAAGACTAAAAGACTTGTTTTTTCATATAATGCTCAATTGAAAATATTTTAAGACAATCACTATTTTTAAACATTGCATTGTGTGAATTTATGAAATATGCATTTGATTATAGTCTTGGTGACTTTTTGACAAATATATTGAGTCTGTTTTATATATGTTGATGTGCTGTTCCATTGAAAAAGCCAATAGGCCGACTAATTCCTTTGACAAAGCCAATGTGTCTTCCTTACTTAAAATGACACCCTTTATATTGCTACATGACATAGTAAGCCATGCCCGGCGGAGGGTTGGGCCCCCTTGGAGGGTTGCATGCATGACCTGGACACAGGTCTAGCCCTGCACCCAATACAATGCCTAGCACAGCCAAAGGTAGCATGGTGATGGACATCTTCCTATACGTTAAGAAAACCATGGAAAGTCACTGACAAAAACTAAGATTAAAGTGATGTCAAAGTTAAGAAAGCTAAAGATTGAAGGGGAGTTATAGTTAGGGTAAAATGTTAGGTAAAACATCTGAAATTACATCATTGATAACAACACTG
Organism: Lissotriton vulgaris; assembly: GCF_964263255.1. Classification (NCBI taxonomy): domain Eukaryota; kingdom Metazoa; phylum Chordata; class Amphibia; order Caudata; family Salamandridae; genus Lissotriton; species Lissotriton vulgaris. The sequence goes on along the minus strand of NC_141685.1, from coordinate 2,037,588,666 downwards.
TTGATGGTGGGGGCACCAGTTATACTTACTTTAGGGCGCGAGTTATAGTTAGTTGTGATTGCTATAACTGGTGAATTTCATTATTTTAGTTCTGTGTCCCATCTGTGTCCCGATTGAAATCCAGACTGCACGATCTTAAGAATATAGTGCTTTTCCAAGAAGCTCAAAAATAAGGAACAGCAAAAGAAAGAAGGGGGATGGGCTGAAATTTACCAAGAATATTGTTTTGAGTTAGGTTTTTAGCAAAAAGGTGATTTAACCCTGTTTTCACCCTATCGGGATCCACTCAGTAATAGAGCTCAATCAGAGGATCCGCAAGAGCGGACTTAGCCATATTCCAAAATGTAGGCAGGATAGGATCAAAGGGAGATCCAGACCTGATGGAGACTTCAATAGCTGTCAATTACTCCTAAGTCAGGATCTCAAAATTACCTGGCAAGGCTGCTCAGTTAGGTTCCGACAGAGCGTCATGAAGGCCAGTGTTGCTCGGCTCAGAGGTAGGAAAATCAGTAGATGGGTCAGTATGTTTAACCAACAGTTCAGGTTAGGCTTTATCTCATGGCTCGTGGATTGCAGCAAATCACACATCTTATTTAAGTTTCTTTAAAGTATTGTGAAAGCTTGTACCCAAGCTCTTGAGGGTGCACAATGGTCGAGGTTTGCTTTCTCTGTGCATTTGTAGTACTTTTTCTATGTAGTAACTTTACTATTCCAAGTCAACCAGTTTGTTAATAGACTGAAAATTAAGTGGTTAAATCAATTAATGTTAATATTATGTTATTTTAATAGCACTGAAAATGGTGGTATAATGTGCACATTACTCCAGTGATTTGCATCAGGTGAAACCTGGAGCCAAATGGAGGAACAAGTAATGCATATGAGCCACTTGCGCACATCGAAATAGGGAAAAATGGGCCAGATGTATCATCCACATTCACAACTAGAGATGTGCAAATTGCATACCAACTGGGTTACGAATGGAAATGCAATTTGCGATTCAACCTCAGTACTAATAAATCGCAGTGTTGAATCATTCATTTACATGGAGAGGGTCGTAAAATTACTTACCTAATGAACACTAATTAGGAGGATTGAAATTTGCACTCTTTGTGATTTGCTGCAAATGCAAGAATGGAGTCCTGTAAAGAACAGCAGATCTCTGATCCTGCATCTTATTTCCAAATCAGGATTTTTTTTAGGCAACTCGTGTCCACTAATGGCACAAGTGAAAAAACGTTCCCCAAGGATGCCAACACCATTCACAAAGGGGAAGAGAATTAGGGCCAACTGTACGAAGCGTTTGCAACTTGAAAAAAGTATTTGTAACAGTACAAAGCCCTGTTTGCGATTCAATACGCTATTACTGACTCGCAAATTAGGTTTGTGAGACGCTATTAGGAAGGGGTGTCCCAAGGGCTACCCTTCCTAATAGCAAGTTGCACTGGTATGTAGGAATGTATTGAGACTCGTAATGCGGTCGCAAAACATTCGCAGTTACCACAAACTTCAAGTTGGTGGTAACCCATTCACAAAGGGGAAGGGGTCCCAAAGGGACCCAAAGGACCCCTTCATCTTTGTGAAGGTGAGCACCAACATTTTTTAAGAGCAAGCAGTGGTCTCACGGACCACTGCCTACACTTACAAAATAAAAAAGGAAACTTTTCATTTTTCTTTTTTAAATGTATCCCAATTTCCTTTAAGGAAAAGGGCTGTATTTTTTTTTTAACTGCTTCATTTAAAAAGCAGTCACAGACAAGGTGGTCTGCTGACCCTTGCAGGTCACCGTCCCTGTGGGTCCTATCCAATCCCAAAGGGTTGCAATTTGCAACCTGGCTCATGAACATTTTTGAGGCAGGTCCCATGCTTACTTTTGGGAATCTCAAACAGTGTAAAACACAATGTTGTACATAGCTGTTTGCGATTTCCTAATAGCGAATCGCCAAAATTCACCAATTGGAAATTGCATACAGCAGTCTATGTACATCTGGCCCTTAGTCACCAACCCCAACTCTGGGCCAATAGCTCGACAGTGGTTTGCGGAGTTTTCGCACTGCCTTCTATTTGCACTTTTGAAGGCACTGCAGAACGCCTTGTACAAGTTGGAAAGAATTTGCCACAGCGTAAAATGGTTTTGTATGTTAAGAAAAGCCTTTTGCCGTCAGCAACTTTGGGAATCGTAGGGGTTGCGGTCACAAAAAGGCTTTGCACATCTGGCCTGTCTATCCTATCCTATGGTAACAAGCTCGTAATCAGATGCAAATTGTTCACCTACTAACTTGGAAAGCACGCACACGTGCAAATGAGAGGGTCTGCAATTTTAACACACTTTTGTGGCCTACTCGTGGTTCTGCCCTAAATTTATAGACTACGCGGCAAGTTCTATGCTTTGGATTGTTGTTGTGTTACTGCAAATGTTTAGGCAATGTTTCAAACAAAAATGGTGAGAAGTTTGTTATTTACGTTTGAAAAGTCAACAGCCTAAAAATATCTGGGAAACATTGTCACTTACAGGTAACAATGGTAACAAACATGTTATGTCTTCAGAGCAAAGTCTGTCGAACTGGTACATTAGCCTCATGCTCAATGCAAATGTATTTTTATTATGTTTATGTTTGGTACTTATGCAATTTATTTACATGATGGCATTTTTATGACATTCGTACATCTGCATATTTTATTGGAGGTCTGGACAGTTTTGCGTATTAACACATGGAGCTAAATAGATGGATGTTTGTTTACACAGATAAAATATTCCAATGGCAAATTCTTAAACAACAAAAGACTAATGGAATTGAGCGCTACTCCAGTTAATTTGAAAGCTGCAAAGATTTATGGTGACATTGAGCTAACAGAATTACAAGCCCATGAGTGATTTGGAACTGAACTCTGGCTAGAAGCCACGCGGTAAGGGTCCAGGCAGGTTTGTATCTCTGCATCTTTGGCCTGACTTTCAACTTATTGAGTGTATTGGAGTTGCTGCAGTTATGTCGTCTTTGTTTGTATGCTTGCGAAATTGCAATGTTTCTACCAAAGCACCTCGGACTTGACAGCATAATACAAAAATAATTGTGACAAGTGTCTTTTGGTAACCATTGCGTAACTAACACACATTGGCAAAACCAATTGCTAAATGTGCCTGGATAGTTCCACCTATGTAGGCACACATCCATTAGTCCATATATTCATCGATACACTGCCTCATTCTTTCAATCACCTACTCACACTTACATCCACAATACCACACACACAAACTGGCCAGCCAATGAAGAAGCGTTTTCAGTTTAAACTAGATGTATTTGTTATGTTATGTTAAAACAACTTATAATGCGAACAAATACCAAAAGGTGCCTTAGCGCTGACTGCTCCAGAAGGTAGGGAAATAGCCTAGATGTAAAAAGCCTACTTATTGAAGAGCCAAGTTTTTAATTGTTTCCTAAATTACAATAAAGTAGGACTGGCTCTAAGCTGAGAGGGAAGAGTGTTCCATAGCTTAGCAGTTAAACCCACAAAGCTTATGTCGCAGCTGTTAGTTCTGTAAGTTCTTGGGACGACAAGCAGGTTAGCACCTGATGAACGCAAGGGTCTGCTTGGAGTATATATCTGCAGTAAGTTCTTCAGAAATTGGCCATGTATTGTGGATCGCCTTTTGGCAACACACAACGCTTTGCATTTTGTTCTGCTTCTTATAGGCAACCAATGAAGTTGTCTAACCACCTTGGAGACAAACTTACATTTCAGTGTGTCAGAAAGCGTCCTGGCAGCTGCATTCTGTACCAGCTGTAACTTATTTAAAACCATCTCCTGTTGCAATGATCAACTTTGGACATCACCAAAGTGGATATTATCTTTCTCCTGGCATCAGTTGGGATGAAAGAGAACAGTTTCTCCACCATTCTAAGGGTATACTAGCATGACGAGACCACTGAGTTGACATGACATTTAAAGCGACCCTTGACCTTCCAGGTAGGTCGCTCCCCCCCGCTGCAGCTCCACCAGTGCTTTGTGCCCTGTGCCCTTGGCTTTGCCCCCCCTTGCCCACTGATCGCTTCCCCGCCGCAGCTGTTGCCCCTGCGGCCCAGGCCCCGCACCCACTCGCCGACCCCTGCCTCCCGCCTCCCAGCTGCTCCTCCCTCCCAGCTCCCCGTAAAATGGTGGCAGCTGTGCGGCAGCACTGCTGGTGCGCCTAAGGCAAGCCCCTATGCGCCTGTCTGTGGCTGGACCACGCCCAGCGCCAGAACCCCTGGCCCGCGCACCAGCCATGATGACCGCCTCTGATACGACACCAGCACCCTCATCGCTCTCAACCCAGGACGAACCCCCGCCTGCTGCAGAGTCACCCCGAAGCGCAGCCACAGCCCCTTCGCCTGCCAGAACTGCTGCTTCTCCTGCATCGAAGACGCAGAGACACCCGCCACGACAAAACACAACCAACTCCGAGGCATCCTGGTCAACACCCGCTCTGCATCCAAACATGCTGTCGAGCTCTGGGGCCTACTGTACACCGCATCTCCAGATGTTGCCTTCCTGACTGAGACCTGGATGAACAAAGCCACCTCCCCAGACATCGCCATAGCCATCCCTGACGGATATAAGATCGCCCACAGAGTCCGCACTAGCGGAGTTGGAGAAGGAATCGCCATCGTCCACAGGAAATGCATCAGGGTCTCAACAAACACCAACGACACTCTCTCAGCATCGCCAAACACATGCACTTCCAGATCCACATGAACCCCAAGACCACCCTAAGAGGCACCCTCATCTACCGACCACCCGGACCCCGACCGCAATTCTGCGACGCCATCGCCGACTTCATCAGCACGCACGCACGCACTGACCTCCACCAACTACATCCTCCTCGGAGACCTGAACTTCCACCTGGAGAACAACAATGACAGCAACTCTGCCACCCTGATAGACAACCTCGCCAACCTCAGAGTGGAACAGCTCATCACATCGCCAACCCACATCGCCGGACACACGCTCAACGCCATCTTCTCCTCTAGCCCACACATCTCCTTCAGCCACATCTCTGAACCCACCTGGACCGACCACCACTGCATCCACTTCACCTTCCTGAAACCCGTAACACCTCACCGCACCCTACAGATCTCACCTCCCTGCTGGGGCAAAATCACCGAAGTATAACTACAGACAAACCTCGCACTCAACTCACCGACCAACCCCTCCAACCCCGACGAGGGTGCACACACCCTCAGACGATGGATGGACGACTGCCCCAACACCTTAGCCCTGCTGAAAAAACCAGCCCTCAAAGACACCAACAAGAGAGCCAACTGGTTCACCCCGGAACTCCTAGCGTCAAAGCGCACTTGTCGGAAGTTGGAGAAGATATGGCTCAGCGAGAAGTTGCCGCACAGCCCAGAAAGACGCCATCCTCAACCACCACCACCTCATCAGGACCAACAAGAGAACCTCATTCAAAGACTGCCTCGACAACAACGCACACAACAGCAAGGAGCTCTTCAACATCGTGAAGGTACTCTTCAATCCCAGCTCCAACGCCAACGGCATCCTACCGTCAAAAGCCCTGTACGACTCCCTCGCCTCCTTCTTCTACTGCAAGATCGCCGACATCCATAATAGCTTCAATCCCCGGATGTCCCTAACCAGCCCCAACACGCTGGAAAACCTCACCCCACCGACAACGACCCCCTGACAACCTGTGCCAATGTGAGCATCGAAGACACAATCAAGACCATGGGCACAATCCACTCGGGCTCACCGTCAGACCTTTTCCCACCCCACATCTTCAACAAAGCCGGCAGCTCCATCGCACCCCACCTACGCAACATCATCAACCTCTCCTTCGAGACCACGACCTTCCCTGAATGCTGGAAACACGCAGAGATCAATGCTCTACTGAAGCAACCCAAGGCGGACCCGAGCAAACTGAAAAACTTCTGGCCCAACTCCCTACTTCCGTTCCCAGCTAAGGTCATTGAGAAGATAGTCAACATTCAACTCACCCGCTACCTCAAAGAGAACAGCATCCTGGACCCCTCCCAGTCAGGTTTCCGCAGCTACCACAGCACTGAGACCGCCTTCATCGCCGCCACAGACGACAACGGCGAGACGGCGGGCCTCATCCTCCTGGACCTCTCCGCCGCCTTCAATACTGTCTGCCATCGCACACTAACCACGCGACTCCACGACGCAAAGATCGGAGACAAGGCCCTGGACTGGACCTCCTCCTTCCTCTCCGGCAGAACCCAGAGAGTGCTCCTCTCCACCTTTCAATCCTGTAGTGTAGTTCCTATATTCCCAATACGCTCTGTGCATTGGAATAACATAAACAATAGTTTAGACGTAGGACTGACATCGACAAGGTCTCTATTGATTATGTTAGACTTAATTTGTGAATGCCAGCTAGCTCAGAGGTCACTAGAAACTTTCTCATGACAACTTTGTTCCCCAAGAATAAGGAATATATCTCCAGAGTCGTGGAAACAATAGATGGCTATTTCACTCAGTCAATCGTGCATGCTTAGTTTCACCAGAAGTGCAGAGAAATAGAGAGACGGGCGTTTTCAATAAAAAGGTTATTTATTGAGCAGTCTTCTTTGTCATGCAAGAGAAGTGAATTGCTACAATCGCAATACTTGTCATAAAGTAAAGTGCGTACAGTAAAAAGAGTATTATGAAATAATACTGTAAAAGCATTTATATGGTTTCTAAGCCATAAGATACTTACAATGGATAAAATACATACAATGATAAAAGATGACTAAACGTACTCAACTGGTGCTTCTAAGATACGCCTACCCCGGTGTACCTAACCTAAGCCTATTACCTAGGAAGGAGTAAGTGAGATATAGCTTGAGTTAAATAGTTTCTGCCAAGAATCTATCCAAAAATTCTCTAAGGGTCTAATCAGCTCCGTACCTTGTTTATAGAATGTAGGAGGTCTTGTATCTCTCTCTCAGGACTCGATCTCCCAGTAACCCACAAGGGTAGCCGGGAAACACCGGAGCTGGATTTCTCGGCTAGAGAAAAGACAGCGTCTCTCTCAGTGAGTCAGCTGGAGGGTCGGCTTCCTTCGGCACTCGCTACAGCAGGGCATCGGGCAAGTAGTTAGTCGATCTGCTCCAAACCACCGTGTGTTTTGCTAGGGCAGATGCTGGTATATTTATACCTGGAAGATGCCGAGTTTGACGTAAGGTTGCACATAATATGTCACTAAGAACTCGCAGTTCTTTTAGGACTCCAGGAGTTCTAGGACAAATCAATACAGAAGCAGGGGGAAGTCCTGGACTGCTGGAGGTTTGGTTTCTCCAAGAACTTGCTGTGATTTCTAGGAATCAGTGGAAGTAGCCATGCCATATTTGGACTACATTGGCTATGTCTAAATATGGTTATGATTCTGATGCCTATATAAGGATATGATGAGTTATACCTATGTAAGGGCATGAACCGAGAAATTACACTAGAGCCCTAGATTCGTCTTCAATAATCCGAAGCCTCCGAGTTCAACTGTAGCGTCCCACAAGGATCCTCCCTCAGCCCGATGCTGTTCAACGTCTACATTGCACCCCTCGCACGCATCGCACGACATCACGACCGCAACATAATCTCCTACACCGACGACACGCAACTGATCCTCTCCCTCACCAAGGACCCCCTCACTGCCAAATCCAACCTACACCAGGGAATGAAGGTCGTCGCCGACTGGATGGAGGTTAGCCACCTTAAACTGAACACTGACAAGATGGAGATCCTCATCCTCGGGCCCAACCCCTCGGCGTGGGACGATTGCTGATGGCCCGCATCACTGGGGAACCACCCCCCGCAGCCACCAACCACGCATGCAACCTGGGAGTCATCCTCGACTCGAAACTCACCATGACCAAACAAGTCAACGCTATCTCCTCCTCCTGCTTCAACACCCACCGGATGCACCTCAAAATCTACAGATCTAACCCGACAGACACAAGGAAAATAGTCACCCAGGCCCTAGTCATCTGCAGACTCGACTACGGAAACGCCCTCTACGCCGGAGCCCCGACCAAGCTCATCAACAGACTGCAAAGAATCCAGAATGCCTCTGCACACCTGATCCTCGACGTCCCGCACCGCGACCACATCACCCCCCACCTGAGGAACCTGCACTGGCTCCCTGTCGACAGAAGAATCTCCTTCAAGCTCCTGATCCACACACACAAGGCACTCCACAAGACCGGTCCGGCCTATCTCAACAGTCGACTCTCCTTCTACGTACTCAACAGAAATCTCAGCTCCGCAGACCTCTCCCTGGCTACCATCCCACGCAGCCGCAGAAACACAGCCGGAGGCAAATCCTTCTCCCACCGCACCGCCAAGACCTGGAACACCCTCCCCCTCATCCTACTACAAACGGAAGACCTTCTAACCTTCAAGAGACTTCGCATGACCTGGTTGTTCGACCAGTAGCAACAGCACCCCCTTCCTCCCCACCCCTCAGCGCTTTGAAACCCTTGCGGGTATGTAGTGCGCTTTACAAATTATATGATTGATTGATTGATTGTTTGAAAGAAAGCTTTTCGTCTAGGATGACACTCAGATTCTTGGCTTCAGTAACCTGGATAGGGGGCATTTCCAGTTCATCTGGCCACCAGCCAGGAGACCAGGCAGGGGATAAATTTCCAAAGACAATTATCTCAGTCTTGGAAAATTTTAATTTGAGGCAGTGTCTTGACATCCAGGTGCTGATGGCCAACATTCCATCATGAAAGCTGACCGAAACAGTGTCCCCATTCTTGTGAACAGAGAGCACTATTTGGGTGTCATCTGCATATGACCTGAGCGCTAAGCCAAAAGATTGATCACCCGTGCTAAATCTGTAACATAAATGTTAAACAATGTGGGGCTAATCGAAGAACCTTGTGGAACTCCACAAGGAAGTGAAAAAACAGGGGAGTCATAGTTGCCCAACCTGACTAATTGAGTGTGTTTCGATAAAAAAGAAGTCAACAGAGATTTGGCCGTACCGTGTCAAAGGCCGCTGAAAAATCCAGTAGCACAAGGACAGCCACTCCTCCTCTGTCTAAAACAAACCTAATCACATCAGTAGCAGCATCAGTGCAGCCTTCGTATTATGGCCTTTTCTGAAAGCAAATTGTGTTTCATCCAGCAGCATATTTTCATAGATGCATTAGGCCGGTTGATCATTTAGCAAGTTTAGCAGGTAACGGGAGACACACAATAGGTCGGTAATTAGTAGTGTCTGTTGGGTCCAGGTTAGGTTATTTTAGTAGTTGAGGAATAGAGGTCTCTTTAAATTGATAGGGATAGTTGCATGAGCTGAACATAGAGATAAAGATAATGGCCAGGTTAATACCTATGAGGTCCGGAATCAGTTTCAGAACAGAAGGAGAACACGGACCAAAAGGTGAACCAGATTTGGCAATACTTATCAGATCAGCTATCTGTTCCCAACATACTGGCAAAAATTCCGTAAAGGAAAAACTATCTGATAACTTGATGTGCAAGTCTGACTGACTCATGGCAGCAACGGGGGCATTAAAGTTGGCTTTGCTGCTGATATATGAAGTGTGTGCGGGTGCTTATGGCAGTATCTGACTGCTAGTTTGTGAGAGGTGGGAAGTTGCTTCTGGTTGTGTATGACTGTCACTCTGTGAAGAAGTGCACTTACTAGTAGGAGACTAATAATATATGAGGGCTGTGAAAGTACTTCCTGTAGTGAGTGACTGCTGGTGTGTGATGGATTGAGCGTGTTGTTGGTAGTGGGAGATTGATGGTGTGTGAGGGTTGCAGGAGTGTTACTATGCTACTAGTAGTGTGTGACAGCTTATCTGTGAAAGGTGCAAGAGCGGTTACAGGAGTGTATGAATGCTAGTATGTGAGGGGTGTCAGAGTGCTATCAGTAGTATGTGACTGCTAGTCTGTCAGAGGTTTTTCAGTGCTTCTGGCATTATGTGACTGCTAGTTTGTAAGGGAGAGTGCAGTTGAATGCGGGATTATGCTACTCTCTGCGGAAGATGAGAGTACAGTCTGTAGTGTGTCACTGCTAGTCTGTGTTTGGTGTCAGAGTGCTTCTAGTTATGCATGACTGTCAGTCTGTGCTGGTTACAAGAGTGAGACTGGAATTGTTTGAATGCTAGGGGGTGAGATGTGCAAGAGTGCTGTTGGTAGCATGTGACTAACTGGAAGGAGTACTGGTGCTACCATAGTGTCAGATTTCTAGACATTTAGAGGTGTGAAAGTGATGTCAATAGTATTTAACTGTCAGTATGCAATAGCTGTGAGTATGCTTCAGATAGTGTGCAACTAGTACTACGAGATATGAGTAAGTACTGTCACTCATGCAAGATTGCCTGTCTGAGAGGGGTTAAAGAGTGTTTCTGGTAGTAGATAAACGAGACCTAACAGTGGAACCTTCTTGAAAATAGCACCTAACAAAAAATAGCCCCAAATAGAAATAGGTACCCCTAGTATTTACATTGGGGTTCGTGTGCACACTGAGTAGCACCCACTGTAACAGTGCTCGTTCCCTGAGGAACTAAGTCAATTAAACGCAACAGCACAGGTGTACCACAAAATTTGGCATTCGATTTACAATTTCCATAAATCACGGAGAATGAAGTTCCTCGGTTTGATTTCTTTATTTCAAAAGATGAAGCACCATACAGCCGACGCGTTTCGTCCCAAAAGTGGGATTTCTTCAGGGCTGTTAAATACAAACATATAAACAAACATATATAAGACACATTTAAAAACATATATCTGAAAGGATATATGTATAGAACAATTGATCCACATCTACATATACATAGAAAACCATCAGAAAATAAAACAAAGCACAACAGCATAAATTCTTCTTTTTCAATTACTGTTGTGTCAATCTAATTGCATTTGATGCACATATATACAAGCATAAGCAGACAGACAGCATGAACAATACTATATGGAAGAAATATGATGTTTTTACATCAGACATCTTTATGTTAGATTACATCATGCCCATTATCCTGGAAGTGACATCTAAGGCATCAAGAGTGATGAGATCATTAATAACTAGTAAGAGAGAGAGAGAGAAAGTGCATAGGGTTTGAAAAATATCAAGACAAAGTGTCAAAGAATGATATAAGAGAAAGTATAAATGTGAAAGCACAATGAATGGTGTCCTGAGGGGATAGGGGGACATTATCGAGAGAATAGTGCAACTCATTACTATATGCCACTATTAGCGACAGATGTCACCGCCTTATCCCCCCCCACTTAACAAGAGCTGTCCTCCGTCCTGTGAGACAATCAAGTAACCACATGGCAAACCTGGGCACCAAGAACCAGGCGATAATATATATATATTGACTCCACCAAAAAGTGGTATTATGCTTTTATTTCCCCATTATTTTACAGCTATTTAACTTAGCTCTCTCTGTTTTGGCTATACAGAGGTATACTGATCATAAATTTATCTTACCTCTAGATCTAATGAGACAAGCTTTGTTCGTCTTTTGCGGTGCCTATCCGTTAGAGCTTCATATTCTATCCTCGTCTGAAGTCTCTCTCCATTAGCAGAAGGTATATCTCAATCTGGATTGCCCAGACCTTGTTTTTCTTTTTGAATAGAAAAAACATTTTCTATTTTTGGTGGAGTTAATATATATATTATTGCCTGGTTCTTGGTGCCCAGGTTTGCCCTGTGGTTACTTGATTCTCTCACAGGATGCAGGGTAGCTCTTGTTAAATTGGGGGGGGGGGAGATAAAGCGGTGACATCTGTCGCTAATAGTGGCATATAGTAATGAGTTGCACTATTCTCTTGATAATGGCCCCCTATCCCCTCAGGACATCATTCATGGTGCTTTCACCTTTATACTTTCTCTTATATCATTCTTTGACACTTTTTCTTGAAATTCTTCAAACCCTATGCGCTTTCTCTCTCTCTTGCTTTTTATTAATGATCTCATCACTCTTGAGTGTTTCTGGTAGTGTGTGACTGTCACTATGAGATGGGTGCAAGAGTGCTGCTGAAGTCCGTTGTTCAACTCATCCGCATGAACCCCACACACATCAGATCGATGGATCTTTGCTGTCAGTTGAGATGTTAAATCTCAACATATTGCATTATCAAAGTCTCATTACTTTAGTTCAGTCAATAAAGAGAGTTAAGTTGAGTTAAAGGGTTTTATTATAAATCCCTTTGTTATTTATTCTTTTTTATTAAAGTATTATTCTCCAAAGTCATCAGTAAAGGTTAACTATTAATCAATCAATATTCAGTAATGAGATGATTAAATTCATCAAATCACAATAAGCATTAATAAATGTAACAAGCACGTTCCACTAAGAAACATCCCTTTTCTAAGCTAAATCAAGATAAAAGCAAAAGGGTTAAAGGTGTCAGTTCACAAACACATGAAGAGTTTTGATGAGAGAATTGAGCATACGTATATATAAAGCTTTGGCAGAGTGCTTGAAAGTATTTTCAGCTCAAAATAAAAACAGAACAAAAAATAAACTACGACTTCTCATGAAGAGATGTGTAGTATTCTAATGTTATGGTTTTTCTTCTATGTTATCTCCTACGTTATCCTGTCCCTAGCTGCTCTGCCTGTGTGAGTGTTCTGAGTCGAATGTTGATGTGTGGGCTATGTGTGGAATGCCATTGTGTCTGGATGTGTGATTACAGTTGGTGGATGGTGCTGAGTAGCTAGCAGGCTGCTCCTGGTGGAGCTGTTAATGATGACCTATGTCCAGAAAACTCAGTACAGAATCTCCTCTAAGAGAGTCACATAAAGTAAACAGAATAAGATATTGTTCTCAGTCAAACAGTCTGCTCTGCATCAAAGGGTGGAAGGGTCTGCAATAATCGAATACACCCTAATCAAAATCTACCTGACTAGTCTAGGAACATGTGTTAACATAAAAACACATTTTCTATGCCGTAACATTACTATTCTTTTGTCTTCTTGTTGAACAATAAGACTTCAGCAAGCTCCTGTGCCTAGTTCTACTTCCCATCTTCCCACCAGAGTACAATCACCTTTCAAACATGTGTCCTTGAATGTTGCGGGCACATCCTTTTTCATTTGTAAGATAGTCTTCCTATGAATCATCCTCCTTGTCGTCTACATGTTCTGTGGTGTGAACCTCACAATCCATTGTCAAATACAACAAATGCCTATTCAGTAACTAATAAACAGTAGCTTCCGAAATTGCAACATCTGCAGCAAAGAGAAAAACAACTTGCACAACTGCCATTTAAAGTGAAAAACAAGCATTTCAATATAAATGCGCCTGGATGTTACAAATATGGCATCTACACATATGGAAATATTAGAATTTGTGCTTAATTACTGGCCTATAGATTCTAAGTGTGGTTGCCTACTGCAATTTCTGCATTAAACATTCTTTATTTCTAAATGTATATTTTGCACATTTGTAATTGAAATACATCATTTGTTAAGAAATTAAGTTAGCATTAGCAGTAGTTCAACCTCTGATGGTTGAAAACCCATAACAATTTCTTCACATATAAATCGTTAACACTCTCACTCCCTCTTCGAGCCTCTTGTTTCTCTTTTATGTTTTTCTCTTCCAATTCTAAATCTCTCCTGAATTCTCTGTTTCCTTCTCCTGTTTAGAAAACATCTATTTTATATACAGCATATAAAATCTACTGCAACCTTGTACTATGGAATTCTTCTTAATTCTATGATGTTTACAAGTGCATTTGCAGGCAGAGCATGAAGTCTTATTGGATGCCCAATAAGGATCTCATAAGGAGATAATCCCATTCTTCTGTCAAGAGTACTTAAAAGACTCATCAGATCTAATGGTAATGCATCTGTCCATTTTTCAGGAGTAAAATCACAACCATTAGCCAATCAGGACATCAATGTTCGGTTTGCATGCTCGACTATCCTTTAAGCCTCAGGTCAATAGTTACAGTCTAATCTTTGTTCCACTTGAAGAGTATAACACCGCATCTTAAGAACCTCATTATTGAGAATGGGTCCCTTAGTCCAACTCTAGAGAAACAGGAAATCAAATACCTGAGTATCAGTTCACGCAACAGCAGTTTAGCTACAGTGAGGCTGTCATTTCTCTGCATAGGGTAGGCTTCCACCCATCGAGAGAAAATGCACACTATAACCAGGATCTATCTTTGCCTGTTACAGACAGGCATCTCAATAAAGTCCAACAGCATCCTATTGAATGTTACACCTGATCTTCCTACATAACTCTAGGTTACATGTATTCTTCTTCCAACATTCATATGTTAGCATGTTATTCATCTGTGGCACCACTCTTCTGCTAGAACCCTGAATCGGGGATGAACTAGTTATGTCTAAACAGCTTAACCATTGCATCTCTTCCACTGTGTGCAGGACCATGAAAGTGGTGTGTCATAGGAAACAACAAGCTCTCTGGCAACACAAGCATTCTATTAGCTGAAACCCAAACATCATTCCCATCCTTAATGCAACCTGCTCTGACCAAACCTTGTTTGCCTTTTTTGTTGTTCTATTGCTTTCCAGCCAATCAATGTCTCTCAGTGGAACTTTCCCTTTCAAAATGGTAATCGCCTCATTGTAGTTTGTTATTACAACATGTGAGGGTGCATGAGTATGCACATCTCTCAGAGGTTCAGAACATGGCCATTGCACAGCTATTCTACACTCAGCTCACAAAGCACTCAGAATTACAACAAAAAAAAGAAAAATGTATGCTTGCCCAGACCAAATTGGCACAGAAAGTATTTTAGAATCAGTCATTTGGAAGGAGCGTTAGTTGAATTCAAGGGGTTGGGTTTCAAACTGGAGGACAATTTGCCCAAGGAACAGTTGGTGTTTCACAGGGTAGAGATCCTCTGATTGAGATTTACAATCTCAAAGAATGTATTCAAATCTGTCCACAAAATGCTTGAATAACAAATCTGTCAATGTGTGTATACCACTGCGCCGGATTCTCCCAATTTCGGAAAATTGTTCATAAATGTTGCATGATTACCTCTACTCCATGTCACATGCACATAATCTCCACATGACATTTCTCTCATTGGAAAAGTAAATGCCCGCATCTTCATCTGTAAATGCTGGTTGTGGCTTAGTATTTGCTTCTGCTGCATCTGACAGGTTCTTTTTCTTTTCCCGCTTCTTTGCCTATTTGCTCTTTAATCTGTCAAAATCAGTCTGGTTGCAGATGCATCTACCAATTCCGCAATGTGTAACCTAATTTCTGAAGATCTCATTGTCACAATAGCTTCATCATCTAATTGTGCCCTAAAATGTGTCTGCAATGGAACACTCTGCGAAAGATCTACTTCATATTTTTCTGCTTATTCAGTTAATCTGTCATGTGTGGTAGCTGCACGCCTTGTGATTTCTTTACTCAAATGTATAAATTCATTTTCCTGATAATAGTCCAAATGTGAAATATCCCAACAACTTCTAATAATCTCCTCTTATTCTGTCTTTAATTTTGGTACATCTAAAGGCCTTATCTTTTCTTGACTTATAGTTGGTCTCTCTGGTCTCTCACTCTCTTAATCTCAGAAAACTCTTCCAACCATGGGGGGAAAATCCCATTCTCAAACTGTCCTGTCTCTCCTTGTGCAATAGGTATCATAAGGACACCCTCCTTCCTTCTCTCAATGTTTGAATTTTTTGCAGTTTCATCCATGTAACAATCTGTGAATTAGTCGCGTTCTAATCTAGGACCCTGATCAATACTGTGACCTTATGCCCCTATACGGCTATAATCCCTTTGTACCCCTATATTGGCATAACCGATTAAATGCAATATTCAGAAACTCGTCTCTGGCCTCATACGATCAGAGCAACATTTCAGAATCACTTCCTCTGCAGCTCATTAGAGCAAATGACACAGCAGAAGCCACTATCTAAGATTCCTAGATTACACTCCGAGTTCTTCAACAAGATAAAAACTCAGCAACCTGGGAAAACCCCTCTTGCTATGTTTTGATTAGTAATAGAACTCTAATGAGCACTGAGAGACGATCACTTCCTAGTGACATCTTTAGTGGCGTCTTATGTCCAAAAACTTACGTCAAACAAGGCACATTTCAGGTATAAATATTACCAACGTTGCTTTAAGCAAAGGCTGAAGCTGAAGCTGCCACGCTGATACTGATGCTATCGCTGCCTCAACGAAATCAGCGAGCGATGGTGTGGTGAACATAGGAGCAGAACAGCTGTCCCCCTGCAAAACCCAGCAGATACAAGCTGCCCACGGACACTGCCCCTCCTCCTCCTCTTCCTCGACGCGCTGAGAGAGACGCTGTCTTTTCTCCTGCCGAGAAAATCAGGCTCCAGCGTTTCCAGCCAACTCTTGCGAGTAACTGGGATATCGAGTCCTGGAAGGAGATACAAGACCTCCAACATTCTATTCCAGAGGTATGGTGTTGACTAAACCCTTAGAGAGAATTCTTGAAGCAAACCTTGGCAAAACCAACTTAACTTAAAGCTACTTACTTACTCCCCTCCCACGTATTAGGCTTAGGTCAGGTACACTGGGGTAGGCGTAGTTAGAAGCACCAGTTGAGTACGTTAGCCTAATGTATATATGACTGTATAGATGTTTTATTCATTTTAAACCATTGTATGGCTAAGAAACCATATCAATGCTTTTACAGTATTATTTCGCAATCCTCATTTTACTGTACGCACTTTTTATAATAACTAGTCTTGCAATTGTGGCAATACATTTCTCTTGTACGAGAAGAAAGACTGTTCAATAAATAATACCTTTTATTGAAAACGCCCGTCTCTCTATTCTCTGCATATTGGTGAAAGTAATGTGCACAAAACTGACTGAGTAAAATAACTGTCTATTGTTTCACACGACTCTAGAGATTGACTCTTATCTGAGGAGCAAAGTTGTCATGTTTATCTGGTTGTTGGAAAACTGAATCCCTTCTTGTCTGTTCCAGGGAAGCTGATCACTTCCTATTCAGTCAAGAAAGTTTCCAGTGACATCTGAGCTAGTTGGTAACAAACCCAATTAAGTTTAGCATAGTCAGTGGAGACCTGGAAGATCCGCACTTCTACGTCCATACTGCTGTTTATGTTATTCCAATGCGCAGGGCCTATTGGGAAAATAGGAACTACACTACAAATTCTGCGACGTCAGGATTAACCCTATGAAAGCTACTCCTCCTACTGCTCCTTGAGATTCAAGATTCGGGTCAACATTTATTGGGGCAGTTGCAACTGTCTTTGCCAATGTCTGTGCTGTCACAACTTGTGGTACTGGTATGAGAACAGTCACAATTTAAGCAGCAACACATGGAGTTATTACAGTATAAGCCACTTCAACCGGTGCAGGTGCAATTTGAAGTGCTGGAAATGGGCTCTCAATCTGAATTATAATCGGTTCAACAGGGGATGTAGCCACTGTAGCACTCTCAGTTGCATCACTATCAGTATTTGTTGTAGGGGTCACATAAACTGATGGATGCGAAGCGAATAAAGCTCCCCGAAAATTACCCCCTGAATCATTATCAGTGTCTGTTTTCATTGCAGTTTCTTCTTCATTTTCCTGTTTCTTTTTTTTACCATTTGTGTGATTATAACTGAATACATCCCAGCTCCCTAGATATACATTTTCTCTACATTTGTTGTCCTTCGTCTCATTGTGCATCTGTCTTGCCCTACTTTGATATTTCTCCTTCTTAGCATGAGCGGCTCTTTCCCACACATTTAATGCTTCATATTGTGTGGGTCTAAAAGTGTTTCATCTTGTGTAGTTTCTCCCTTAAATGTTCAATGACCTTTAAATTGAATATACCATATTGTGGAAACTTTAACGGGCCCTCCTTTTCAGTAATCTTGCACCATTGATGACTGTAAAGACATATATGTATTCCCACATTTGTCATCATGTAATGAGTTGATGTACCCTCCCGTGGCGCCTCTTTACCATTCCTGCCTGGGACTCTTACATCACCCCTCAACAATCTCGTTTTTTTTAAAACATGTCATTTTTGCAAAATTCAGTAGCAAATTAAATTTCAATGTTTTGAATCTGCTTTAATTCTGTATACATCAAATTCTTTCTCCAATCCTGTTACAAATGTAATACTTCAAGACTCATCAACCAATCTCGACACAGCACTTTCACAACAACTGACCAATGCCAGCATGGCACTCTGTGTTGGTTATCTACCAATAGCAGCGCAACAGTACACCAACCAACCAATCTGAGTGCGGCACACCAGAATGTATTTTCTCACTCCTCGCAGCAGTTCACCCTCCTTTACAATTTTCCTCAGACAGAAGTTCTACAATACTAAGCAAACGTAATAAACAAATAACTTTATCTGCTCAACTAAAGAAATTCAAAGTATTTTAATCATACAAGAATCAATTGGAAGTAAGGTTTTAACACTCTTCAACTGCCCTACACCTACACACACATGAATGAAATCTCGAACAACGGAAATCACTCTATCTGTTGTAGCTTCGTCCTTGAGCAATAGGTTCCATTAACACCAATTAATACAGGTACAATCTCAACAACTTTATAATCCCTATCTCAATTGTGCAATTCAGTGGTACTGCATGAATCTACACCACAAATATTAGCAGACAATTATCAACACAACTTGAACTGTTTATTTTTCTATCCCGGGACCTTAGACTACCTAAGTCCTATAACCACTTCAGCTGCCCAACATTTAGTGCTTCCTCATCACTTATTCTCAACCACAACAATAAGACAAATCTCAACAAAGACAATAGCGACACATGACCCTATTTATACTCACACCTTCACCACTGCAACCGCCTTCAAAATCACAACTCCATCAATCTTCAAATTTTGACTTTGTGCTTAAAGACATGGGCATTTATAAACTAAACTAATTATTAAAGTTTTTGTCTTGTGATGTAAACCGTCACTCTGCTACCAACTGCTGGAGCTTGGGTTTCAATTCATCACTTACTTATCTGCCTGCACCACACGCACATCAGGTCGATGGATCTTGGCTGTCAGTTGAGACATCAAAGTTAAATCTCAAGTGGTAGTGTGAGACGGGTAGTACCTGGAGGGTGTAAAACTGCAGATGCTGCTGGGATGTGAGAGTAGCACTGGTAAATTGAGACTGCCAGCTTGTGAAGAATGTAAGTGCAGTTGGTAGTGTGTAACTGCTACTCTGTGAGAGGTGTGAAAATGCTGTTTGTATGAAGTGAGAATGCTTTCTGCAGTCTGGCTGCTACTATGTGAGGGGTGTAAGTGTGCTGTTAATGCAGTTTATAGTATGAAACTGTTTGTCTATGAGATGAGCAAGAGTACTGTGGAAGTGGTCTGCTAGAGCTTCGCTGAGTTTTTGTGAGGCGGCAATCAATTTTTTGGTGGCAAATCGGAAGGTGAACTCTCTGACAATGGTGAAAAATGTCTTGCTCTAGTTGATGTTGGCCTGATGCGGTTTGTCAGGCTCTCATTTTTTGCATCTGTGAGATAGTAGTTGTAGGTGTTGAGGAGAGACAGGGATGGAGGTCAACTGTCAGAGGAGGCAATCAAACCGTCTTCTGTGGAGCGAGGGGATGCGGTAGCAGCAGTTGTTTTTGTGTCCGGGGTCCTAGGCATGAAGATCTACAATGGAGTACTTGTGTGAACCTGAAGCACGGACGGCCTCAGACGGCCTTGCCTTTGGCTTGCAAAAAGAAAACCCACTGTATGCATCCACTGTGCACCCGTGTTGCAGCCTCCATTAAATAGGTCCTTAGAGGGGGAATGGGCAGTGGGGAGGCAGGAAGCGGTAAAAGCAGAAAGGTAAAATGGCGAGCTGGGAAAGTGGCAAGGGCGCAGTGCCTGGGGCACAGGAACATGGGTCTAGGGTGTCTGCGACCAGGGCGGCAGGAGGGGTGTGCTGTCTGTTGAGGCTGTTGAGGCTGCTGGTTGGTGAGGATGTCTTCTAATGCAGATGATCTTCTCTATTTAGCTGCAGAAGAGTCAGGCAGCAGGGGAGAGCTGTCAAGGACCTGCTCACTGATGCCGCTCTGCAGTCTCCACGAAATAGATCTTGGGAGGGAAGAGGGGCATTGGGGGCAGAGGGAGGCTGGAAAAGTCATGGGGAACAGATAGGTGAGAAAGTGGCTAGGACACAGTAACCTTGGGGCACAGTAACCTGGGTCTAGGGTGACTGGGACCAGGGCAGCAGGAGGGGTCTCTGTCTGGCAAGGCTGCTGCCTGGTGAGTCAGTCTCCTAATGCAGAAATGGTCCTCCAGTCAGCTGCAGAAGAGGCTGGCTGTAGGGAAGAGCTTGCAAGGACCTGCTCACTGGAGCTGCATAAGTGCCTTAATAAAATAGGTCCTGGGAGGGGTGCTAGGGAGGTGGGAAATGTGGAAAAGTTAATGAGGGAACGGCGTGGTGGGAAAGTGGCAAGGGCACCTTGCCTGGAGCACAAGAATCTGGATCTACGTAACTGGGGCCAGGGCGGCCGGAGAGCTCTGCCATCTACTGACGCTGCGGGCTGGCAAGGATGTTGGCTGGTGAGCGGTCTCCTAAGGCAGGAGCACTTCTCCAGCCTGTTGTGGCAGAGGCTGTCAGCACGGTGAGAGCTGGCAAGGACCTGTCTATAGTGTGACAATTATTTTGAAAGGTATTAGAATGCTGATGGTAGTGTGTGACTGATAGCCTGTGAGGGGTATGAGAGTGCTGTTATTATAGTGGGGCAGCATGTGTCGCAGAGAAGCTGCACAGTGGAATCACAGAGAAGGATGAACTTTTGAGCCATTTCACGAATGGAAACACTATGTAAAATGCATAACTCCTAAAATCAACACTGATAGCCTTTCTCTGTGTTCTCTTTTTTTGCTACAACATGAACTTTGCCATACAGCTAAAGCTGCGTCTAATCAGATCTAAATGGGTGGACTTGAGGAGGGAACAAGTACATGCTGTTGGCCTGTAAGAAATAAGGTATAGGCTAGACAAGTTATGGACTGTCACACTAAGAGACCTGATTTCCACTCCCTGCTGTCCCATTTGCCTACTAATATGTATGTTCACAAACTGCATTTCTTAGTATGTTTAGCAGTACTACAATTGTACTACTCATATACAACAAATTATTATTCACTAACTTATGTGCAAAACTCTCCACCTCCGCCTCTCCTATCTCTTCTATGTTTTAGTATTAATTGTGCGCGGGAAAATAAGGGAACAGCTGGAAAATGGGGAATACATGCTACAAAAGGGGAGGGGTTAAGGAAGGTCTAAGGAGGGGTTTAGGGAGGGAGATGCACCCGCCTACAAAAGAGTAAGCCCATTTTTGTTCAGAAGATGCACATCTATAGTTACTAGCACCAAAAAGGACCCTAAATCAAAGTGAATGTACTCCAGTGCAGATCTGGAGTCAGTCCAGCACCACAAATGGCCAACTACTATCATTGCAACACCCTCCCATAGAAAATAACAAACGTTGGGAATGAAAATAGAATCTCAAAAATTATTTATTTTAAGTGTAATGTTAAATGCGCATCTATATAAATAATAAATAAATATTACATAATGTTACATATTTTAACAACTTTTATTCTTTAAAATTAAATTCAATGTGATGAAAAAATAGTTACATTCATTGAAATTAATACTATATGTAACTTTTGGTAACTTTTGAAAACATAAATAAATATTAACATTTTACTTTCGTTTTTTTTGCATACATCTTTAGAAATTAATTTTAATATATATCAGTAAGTTAATAGTGCCGTAGTTTTTAAAAAATATTGTTGTACATTTAATGTATATACATATATACAATAAATGTAGAATAACATTTAAACAGCTACAACACTATTATTGAAATATATACATTCAATTTACTTTAGTATGAAGCATAAAAATATTGTTGGTAAATGATGTTTACGTCGCATAAACTTTTCACAATTTCCCCATGCATTACAATAGGGAGATCTCTACTGTAGGAGTGGAAACATATGCCTTCTTCTGCCTGCATGTGAGACGTCACTAGTAGCAACTGTACACTCGTAAATTATACTCCACTCCCTGAATTCATTGAATGGACACATGTAAGTCTACACTTTGTAGTACATTTATACTTCTAAATAGTCAGTAGCCAAATATAGTACATTTACTAAACTGTGCATATATACACATGTAGATGTACTCACTTCCATATTTACTTTTGTGGGTAGGGTCCGTTTTGTGATTGGGGGGAATATCAACTTATTTTCTGCGCCTCAGTTTCTTTAGTCTCTGCAAGTCTGACCTTTAAAAATTATTAAAACAATTGTGGTCTTTTGCATTAACATCTCCTTATATGATAATGGCAGGCGTGACAAACTGAATGAAGAAGACTAAAGCAGGGGATCCCCTTCTGAGTGGTATTGCCTGTCAGAAGCTTGATTCTACAGCTAAAAAAAACACAAACTGGGTCTATAGTAAAAGGAAATAATATTTGCGCTTGTGGGAAGAATGTGCACACTGCACAGTTATGCTTGTCTTGAGGTCTGCTGTAGAATGATTTACTAGAAGCCACTCCATGGTTGGCAAAGCCCGCAACTGGCAGCCTCGCCAGTGCTTACAATGGCCGCTTGTCCTAGATGTTTACCCCAGGTATATTTTTCTAAAAGCTCAGGCTTGCAAGAAGACGTCACGGAGCAATGGCGCAGATGATGGCCGAAGATGGAGTCAGCTCCAGACAGCTAAACGCTGGTCGAAAGTTGTACGCTACTTTATTCTAAAATTAACACCGTCATTGCTAATGCAGGTTTTGTTCTTGTTATAAATGTGCGATTTTCATTTGACGTCAGAATTGACATTGATGATTAGGTGTACAGTAGGGAAGGAAGAATTTGTGGGTTGGGTGGGTGTCTTCTTAGGTGGCCGACTTTTACCAATAGATATCAACACATTACTTTCACAACATCCCTCTTTGGAACAGTCACACTCTTTTTTTCAATAAACAAATCAGAAAATCTGTAGTTATCGTGTAGGATTAAAAGAGCTCCTACACTGCCGAGTTTAACATGTTTATTTGCAGCGAGTAATTTCAATCAGCTACAGTGGAGTGGTCTCCTGTGAGCGGCCAATGTGTGTTTAAGGTTTCTTAAGCATTCCCCTATTCCTTGACAGGTGTTTAGGCCAGGAATATGGATAATGTATCATGCACCAACAGCCTTGGTTAGAAAGCCACCTCCATATCTGCAGTGACATACACTAATAGCAGATTATATGCAAGGCCGTCTTATCAACCTGAGCCATTCACCTACAACACTGCATCCCTAAGAAGAGGTTTCACACTTTATGTTTTCAGGGGCACAACTAGTCTCGAACTTTGTGGATGGCTAACAGGTCAGCTAATGATGGCGGTGATAACACTACAAACAATGGGGCAAATCTATACTTAAAGCCAATAAAAGAAAATTGAGCATAAATTGTGCATTTTGAACATATTGGTCAAACCTAATACGATTCAAGGAAACATAATTTAGAGGATTTGACTAAGCTTATCGGCTACTGACGGAGATCGTTAAAAAGGGGAATGAGGTATTTGACACCTAAAAAGCAGCTCTACAGATTTCAATACAAAGCATTCTAGAATCAGTTTTCCCAAAGTTATTTCAAAATAACAATGGTTTTTGCAAATTCTCAGAAAATTACTTCCGGGAAATGATAATGAGCTTATGAAATATTTTTAATTCAACCAAAGGTACGTCAGGGGCGGCTCTAGGTTTATGGCGGCCCAGGGAGCATAGGTAGGGGGCCCCGGAAGAGGGGGTCCGGGCGGGGTGGAGCCCCCTGGAGCTCAGGAAGGTGGAACAGAGCCGGAGGCCACCAAATCCCTGTGAGGGGCCGACACGCAAATATGTATCCATCCTCAGAGGATTATTATATTAAGGATATATATTGGCGTGGCGGCCCCTGGGGTTTGGCGGCCCTGTGCAGGTGCACAGCTTGCACATGCCTAAAGCCGCCCCTGGGTACGTGCTCAACGGGAAGTCACAACCTATGCTTGTTTTAGGCCGCACAAGTGTACTATCTCAGAATGTTGTGCTAAGTGGGTTAAAACACCTGTGCCAGAGAACTGAGCTGAATATCCAAATTTCCCTTTAGTAGACCTTCCAGTATAGCCCGTTTGGCGACTCAGTGAGGACCCAACAGTCGATAACTGTGATTGAATATAGGCTTTTTAGTATTTAAAGTCAAACTGATGTATACAAGTATCAATAATATATTGTAAAAATATAGAAGCACTACTGGCAGTCTGAACCGTATGACAAAGTTAAGTATTAATAGCTTGAATCATACAAGGAATTCAGTAATGGCAATGCAGAAAAATAAGGAACAAAATCTGGTGATTAGTATATGATTTCTGGCCCTCTTGCCTATACAAGAGTAAATCTAAATTACCTAAGTATAAACTAAGTAGCGTTAGTTGGGAAAAATCCTAATTAGGTCCAGTAAAGCAGGAAGGTGTCAGCATTGCAGAAACTTCAGTAGAAGTACTCTAAAATTGGGAGTATTGTACATCATAAGCCACATAATAGAAATATAGCTGAGGTCTGTACCCCTCTGAATCTAAAGGGAATCTGCCTAAAGTTGAACTGTAATAATGAAAACTTCACAGAACATTCGAGAATCTCACATCACGTCTAGTTACTTTTACACTTTTCACAGTGGAACTTGGCTAATTTATTCGATATTCCTATCTCTTGGTGTGAACATCAGGACATCTTTGGATTCCTCCCGACTCCAGATATTAACATGAATCAGAGTCCTCCCTTTTGTTCACTAGCACCTCTCATCTTTGCCAAAATGTCTTCTCCTGATCCTTACTATCTCTCATACACACTGTGTCTTTCACTAAGTATGAGATCATATGAACGTGCCTACAGAGAGGAAGAAAACATTGCAACCAAGCAAACATTCACTATGAAGGTTAAACTTAAGAGTTCAGATGCTAAAGGCCTCTGGTCAAGTTAATGTAGCAAAACTCTTCAATACACATTTTAAATGCATAGTTAGGGATACATATATAGTTATAAAATAAATGTATGATGCTAATCAAATGAATATGTGAGCATATATACCCAGAATCTGTGTTTTTCTATATCAAAATATAATAATTGTTGTCGTCACCCCAGATTGAGCAGTTCTCATATGAAATGAGATAGCCACATCCATACATGAAACGCCCAGGCCTAAAGAACTGGCAAACATGAGATACATTTGAACCACTTGGTATTCTAGCATACAAAGAATACAACTGTTGCTTGAAAACTAGAACAAATAGAATGTGCCACTAATGAAGAATATCCTGCAAATAAGTCACTTCAACAGAACCTGAAATAGCATCTCTTATTTGTTATAATAACAATAACCATGCTTTCAATTTTGTTCTGAAGACTACTGCACATAAACTGTCAAAACCACTAACATTTCAATGTTGTTTAAAATCCTGCAGTGGGAATGTTCATTATAAATTGCAATGTTTGTTACAAATGTCTCCGAAATTCCTTTAAGAAGAATGACCATGTTCCTAAATGTATATAATAATTATAGAAATGTGTCTGGCCTGGGTAAAGGAAAGGACAACCGTGAATGGACCACAAGAGAGACACAATGTAGACAACATGGTAACCAGTTTTTCATTGTAACACTGGAACAAGTAGAGAGCAAAGTCGTTCTTTCACAGCAAGATAGTGAAAAATCTATTTGAAGTCAGAGAAGGGAAGTAAACACCAAGCTTCCTCGGAAGACAGAGCCTGACATTTGACCTCTGTCTTTGAATGCACAGCAAATGTGATAAGGTTAAACAATAATTTTTCTGCCAAATTACACTATTTTGAAGAGGCTGGACACAGTAATGCAAAGCCTACATAAGAGAAGTGCTGGTCTACTATCTTGCCATAGGCAGCATGCAGAAGGAAAACCACACAAGGCATATGTTAAAGCAAATTCTCCATTTATCTTTGATGCAGTCTAAGACAATGATCATAGAGATGTTTGCTTTAGGCAAAGAGTTCTGCCTGTAGTTAGACATAAATGATATGTTTTGGCTTCACATAGCTGAGCTATCTCTTAGCCTACCTTGTGGTTAGGCATAAGACACATTAGCTATCACTTAGGAGAAAATGCTCCATCACCATAGGACATGAGCCACAACGCATGGTTTCTGCTTGATTTCTTCTAAAATTGCCAGGAACCCTGCCTTTAGTGCCTGAGGGTACCCACTAAATGTACTGAAAACCTATACATCTAGGATATAAGATGAGTTGAATTGTTACTTATACATTTTGGCAAACTTCCTAAAGCACCTTGGTGCTGAATTAGCAACATCAGAAAACATATGAAGATAATCAATAAAAAAGATGGATTTTAACAGCTTTCCTCAACATAGAATGGTCCTTTATTTTGCAACAGAGTGAATTCCAGATAACGGAATCAACACAAGAGAAAGAACATCCCCTGCCATCTCCTCCCCCACTGACTGTTTCTTGATTAGGTAACTGATAACAGGAGGGAACAGCTATAATAAAGTGATTGCTTAGACTTGGAAGTAAATATTAGGCTCTGTGGGCAAAGCAGGGTGCTGTATAATGGATCCTTCCATAAACTTGCAACCAGTACAGCTTACAACAAGCCTTGGAGAACCTATCACATTTCCTGAAATCATGACAAGTCATGCCAATAGATTCGGAAAGCCTTGAAGCTTGTAAATAGCTGATTGAGAAAGGCCAAAGTGGCAAGCTTTTACATAGTGCAATCTAGAAATGTCGGGACACAAACTTCCTAGTGGCATGGAGTAAGAATAAGGTTTTTCTTTAAAATTCTCATTTGGAGGTAGCACTACGACACAACAGCAGGATGATGCAGGTGGAAATGTCATCACTGTAATCTTGTTTGCCATCATTCAATAAAACCACAGAGGCTCTTTCAGCGCCTCAACCAGGCCTTAAGCTCATCTGTCTAGTATATAGCAACTGATGCTCTGCACGATGTTTAGAAAGCTAGTGAACCAGACCTTCTCACCCCTTTTAGTGACTGCTGGCCAAAGAAAGATGAACCTATAGTTAGATTCTGCCTCAGGGTCCAAGTTTGACTTCCTCAGAAAGGGTTTGACATCTCCTTTCTTCCATCCTCTAAGGACAGTGCCAGATGAAAACAGGCATTAAGGATGAAGGTAAAATCAGGTGTAGCCACTGCAAATTTTTGAGTCCTGACTGGACATGAATAATCTGCAAAGCCAAACTTTAGGGACATAAGGAATAAGGAGACATCCTCTTCTACCTTAATCATTGGGAGGGACAAAAAATGGCAAAGGCTTGTAAACATGTTGCACAAATCCTGTGACTGGCAGCACCAGACAAGAGTGTCCCTTGTCACCTCTCTTATTTGCTATTGGATGTGGCCCTTGGCGGCTCGGATATGACAACATCATTCAGAAATTAACCTTGCCTTTCACATTGGGTGTATTCTGATGTTCCATTATATCTGCGTGATCCCCAACTAAATGTGCCCCCTATAATGCGTGAGGTCGCTAGCTTCAGTGGTCTGGCTGGCATTCATATACATTGCTCAAAATGGGTGCTTTTCTGGCTCACTGCATTGACAGACCACTTCCCTTCGGAATACCCCTGGCAGTCGGCCAACAGGCTGGTCTTTTATCTGGAAATATGGTTTAGCAGGGATATGGAGGAAATCTGGAAGGCCAACTATGGTTAGTTAATGGCATGGCTCGAGGACCGTATGCCGATTTGGACTCACCAGCCACTATCCATGGAGGGATGAATTGTTATTGCTAAAATGCTGATACTCCCCAAATTCCTTTACCTTTTTATCAACATCCCTATTCCTCTTTCCATTAATTTCATCCGCAAGCTCTGCCCACATCTTGTCACTCTAGCATTGACCGGGATACAACATCAGGCCTGGGAGAGTCTAACTCTCCTGTTCGACCACGGTGGCCTATGTGTTACAGATATGGAGCTTTACTATTATAGCGCACAAGCTCACTTTGCACACTTTTGGATCCACCTGCCTGCATTCCAGCCACATCTGGCTGTTGAATCGGACAACGTGGCTTCCTGACGAATATACACTGCATTGTACTTACCAGTTCATCATCCCTGTGCTACAGTGGACACTGCTGATTGTACATCCTGGGCATTGGATGGGCTGTGCTTTTACACTCTCCTGACCTGTTTATATTAGCCTAATATCCATTTGGATAGTCAACCGGGGCTTCTGTTGCTGATGGACCTGAGGCATCACACTATGGGGGACTTTTAACTCCTGCCGAAATACATACATGAGCTCCAGCAACAGACCCTGCATGATGTTTTCACATATTTCAGATTATGGGCCTCTTTTTGGGAACTGCATGATACCTTTCCTGTTGCCCCAGAACGCTACAGGGAAGATTGGGGAGAGTAGAGGCTACCTGGAAAAGAGCCCTTGAAGAGTTAGGGACCTGGAAGATATAAAAAAGGCTATTGATCTATTCATATGCACTTTAAGTTGCCCAGCATGGCCCTGATTAATAGTTGCACAACTTTGGTTAGCTGCAAACTCTTCACCAGTAGTTACCAGTAATGTACAGTCACAACCCATCAGAACCATGCAATTAAAAGCTAAACTTCAAGGAATGGGGAATTACAGTGTGGAGTTGGTTTTATTAAGCAGTATTGCACAGAGAATGACCTTTTCTGTGAGGTTTAAAATACACATTTACCACCTGCTCTTGAGCAGGTGAGGTGGTAAAAGTATGCAAGGGTCTATGAAAAAAGTGTACAGGTGGCTGTTTTCATTTAGGAATGGAGAGATGGGGTGAGGAGGGTGAAACAAGGATTGGAGAATGTTGGCTGCCTTGCCTGCAGTTTGGGAAAGGGGGTGGAAGGGGTCCAGGCTACCACGCAGCCTTTTCTCTAAGTGATTTTCCCTTCTGGATATTCCAGCTGGTAAAATTGTTATTTTTCCCACACCCAGAAAATGTGGATGCAGGAGCACTGAACCTCTTATAATTGTGTCTTCTGGTGTCTGTGACCGCTGTTGCCTGTCTCCCCCCTGTGCCTGCATTCTTATCTGTGCCCGTTCTCTTGCCTTCTGTTCCCTGATTGTGCTTGTTCTCTTGCCTTTTGCTCCCCTGATTTGCGCTCGTTTTTCTTGCCTTCTGCTCCACTGATTTCAGTCGTTTTTCTTGCCTTTTGCTCCCCTGATTGCACTCGTTTATTGTGCCTTCTGCTCCCCTGATTGTACCTGTTTTTCTTGCCTTCTGCTCCCCTGATTGCACTAGTTTTTCGTGCCTTCTTCTCCCCTGATTGTACCCGTTTTTCTTGCCTTCTGCTCCCCTAATTGCACTCATTTTTCTTGCCTTCTGCTCCCCTGATTGTACTTGTTTTTCTTGCCTTCTGCTCCCCTGATTGTGCTTGTTTTCTTGCTTTCTTGCCTTCTGCTCCTCTGATTGTACTTGTTTGTCTTACCTTCTGCTCTCCTGGTTGCACTCATTTTCTTGCCTCTACTAACCCTAATTTTACTCGTTTTTCGTGCCTTCTGCTCCCCTGATTGCACTTGTTTTTCTTGCGCTCTGCTCCCCTGGTTGTACTTATTTTTCTTGCCTCTACTCCCCTTTGTGCCCTCTGTACCACTTGTTTCCCCCTGTTTTTTGTAACCTTTCTGCCCTTTCTTGGGACCTTTGTGCCTCTGTGCCATTCATTTCTCCCCGTTTTTTGTGACCTTTTCTGCCCCTTCTTGTGACCTTTCTGCCTCTGTGCCACTCGTTTCCCCTGTTTTCTGTGACGTTTTCTGCCCTTTCTTGTGACCTGTCTGCCTCTGTGCCACTCGTTTCCCCCCGTTTTTTTGTGACCTTTCTGCCTCTGTGCCACTCGTTTCCCCCCGTTTTTTGTGACCTTTTTGGCCCTTTCTTGTGACCTTTGTGCCTCTGTGCTACTCGTTTCCCCCGTTTTTTGTGACCTTTCTGTGCTTTTTGTGACCTTTGACCCTGCTTGCAGGCAGGTCGCCCCCATGCCGCTGCTCGTCACCTGACTGCCTGGTTCCTTCCTCCTTGCTGCCTCCTTGTTTCCTGGATTTTTCCCTTCCCTCTGCCCTGTGCACCAGTTCCCCCACCCCTGCTGCTCCCGATCTGACCCTTTCCCGGCGCTGCATCCCTGCGGCCCCGCCCCCCTGCACACCCATTCGCCTCCCCGCTACCGCCTCCCAGCTGCTCCTCCCTCCCAAGCCACCTCATATGCAGGCCGGGAAGCAGCCGTGCAGCGGGTGCGCCGCGCCCATCCGTGCCTGGACCGCGTCTAGCGCCAGAACCCCTTGACCCTGCAAACGCCACAACACCAGAATCCACTTCACGCCAGCACCCTCCATGCACTCAACGCCGGCCGAAACCACACCTACTTCCAGGCCACCCCAAAATGGACCCACAAACCTTTCTCCTGCCACTCCTGCAGCTTCACCTGGGACAGAATCACCAAACCTCCAAGGACTGGACCCAACCACCTCCGCTGCATACTCCTCAACACCCGCTCTGCACACAAACACGCCGTCGAGCTCTGGGATCTGCTCTACACCTCCGCCCCAGAGGTGGCCTTCCTGACCAAGATCTGGTGGAACGACTCCTCGGCGCCCGACATCGCCATAGCCATCCCGGACGGCTACAAGATCACCCGCAGGGATCGCACCAACAAAATCGGAGGAGGAATAGCCATCGTCCACAAGCCCACCCTCAAGGTCGCTACCCACGCAGATGACACCCTGCAATACCGGCGAACACCTGCACTTCCGGATCCACACCGACCCCAACATCACCCTCAGAGGAACACTCATCCACAGTTCAGCAACTCCATCGCCGACCTCGCCAGCACTCACACACTCGCCTCCATGGACAACATCGTCCTCTGGGGACGTGAACTTCCACCTCTAGAAAAACAATGACGCCACCTCTGCCACCCTGATCGCCAACCTCGCCAACCTGGGCCTCAGACAACTCGTCACCGCACCCACCCATGCCGCCGGCCACATGTTGGATCCTGTCTTCTCCACAGGCTCCCACGTCGCCTTCAACCACACCACCGAACTCCACTGGACCGACCCTGCTGCATCCATTTCACCTTACAGAATCCAACCACGCTCCACCGCACCCAACAGCTGCCTTGCCACTGCTGGAGCAAAGTCACCGAAGATCAGCTGATCACCTCCACCGCCAAGAACCCACCCACCGACCCCACCAACCCAGACGCCGCAGCCCAAAACCTCAGACAGTGGATCGACGACTGCACCAACACCCTCACCCCGCTCAACAACCACGCCAAGAAGAGAGCCACCTGGTTCACCGACGAGCTCCAGACCTCTAAACGCGAATGCCGGAAACTGGAGAAGACATGGCTCCACAAACGCACACTGGACAACCACGCAGCCCACAAGAATGCCACCCGCAGACACCACCACCTCATCAGATTAGCCAAGAGATCCTCCTTCAAAGACTGCTTGGATAACAACGCACACAACAGCAAAGAGCTCTTCAGCATCGTAAAGGAACTCTCCAACCCCAGCGCCAATGCCAACGACAACCCGCCCTCACAAGAACTGGCCATCTTCTTCCACCGCAAGATTGCTAACATCCACGACAGCTTCAGACCGCGACTGCCACGACTACGCCAGACTCCACCTCCCCTGTGAATACCACCAGCGCCAACCGCCTGACCTCCTGGTCCAACGTCAACGACAACGAGACACGCAAAGTCATGAACTCCATCCACTCATGATCTCCATCTGACCCGTGCCCACACCACGTATTCAACAAAGCAGACGCAGCCATCGCACCCCAACTACGGAAGGTCATCAACATCTCCTTCAAAACAGCGACATTCCCGGAAAGCTGGAAGCACGCCAAAATCAACGCCCTCCTCAAGAAGCCCAAAGCGGACCCCAAGGACCTCAAGAACTTCCGGCCCATCTCCCTGCTCCCGTTCCCGGCAAAGGTCATCGAGAAAATCGTCAACATGCAACTGTCCGCCAACTCGAAGACAACAACATCTTGGACCCGTCCCAGTCCAGATTCAGACAAAACCACAGCACCGAGACAGCCCTCATCGCCGCCACAGATGACATCAGGCGCCAACTGGACAACGGCGAAACATCAGCCCTCATCCTCCTGGACCTGTCAGCCACCTTCGACACGGTCTGCCATTGCACTCTAAAGACACGCCTCCTAGAAGCCGGAATCCAAGAGAAGGCTCTTGACTGGACCACATCCTTCCTCTCCGGCAGAACCCAGAGCGTCCGCCTCCCACCCTTCCGATCCAAAGCCACCAACATCTTCTGCGGCGTCCCCCAGAGCTCATCCCTCAGCCCAACGCTGTTCAATGTCTACATGCCACCCCTCACACAAGTGGCCCACCATCACGACCTCAACATCATCTCCTACGTTGACAACACCCAGCTCATCCTCTCTCTCACCAAGGACCCACACACCGCCAAAACCAACCTCCACAAGGGAATGAAGGCCGTCGCCGATTGGATGAGGAGCAGCCATCTCCAGCTGAACTCGGAAAAGACGGAGGTCCACATCCTCAGACCCACCCCCTCAGCCTGGGACGACTCCTGGTGGCCGACCACACTGGGAACAGCACCAACACACACCGACCATGCACGCAATCTAGGATTCATCCCAGCTCCTCTATCTCCATGTCTAAGCAGGTCAACTCCGTCTCTTCCTCCTGCTACAACACCCTCCGCATGCTCCGCAGGATCTACAAGTGGATCCCGACCGAAACAAGCAGAACGGTGACACAGGCCCTTGTCAGCAGCAGACTGGACTACAGCAACGCATTCTACGCAGGAATCCCAGCCAAACACCTACGACGACTACAACGCATCCAAAACGCCTCCGCCCGACTGATCGTCAATGTTCCCCACTGCAGCCACATCACCCCCCACCTGAGAGACCTACACTGGCTCCCCATCGACAATGGGATCACCTTTAAGCTTCTCACCCACGCACACAAAGCACTCCACAACGCTGGACCAGCCTACCTGAACAGCAGACTCAGCTTCCACACCCCCACCCGCCAGCTCCGCTCCGCCAGCCTTACCCTTGCCGCTGTCCCCCGCATTCACGGGTAAGAAGCTCGCTTTACACATACTTTGATTGATTGGGGATTGGAATTCCGCTCCTCCCAGTTCCCAGTTCTTGTCTGTGTTTTTTATGGACCCCTTTCAAGTGGGCTTATTAGGCAGAGACACTGTGACATCATGAGGCATGAGAGGCAATTACAAAAATAAACAACACCTCATTTGTCCGTAAATGGCTTTTGGGTGACCCAATGGTCGAAGTGTGTGCAATTAATTAGAAATGATGTTCCAATTTTTTTTATTAATTTTACAACAGCAGTTCTCATTCTTTTTATAAAAATACAACCGTTCCAGAATGAATAATGAAACCGTTAGGTGCCTCTGGCTGGAATGGAAGAGAGGGGAGTCGTTTTCTGTTCTGTGAAGCCAAGACAGAGACTGACAGCGAAAGTAGAAGCAAGACTTCTCACCAGGGTGCCTATTATCTGAAGGAAATGTAAATGTGTGCAAACATTTGCTAATCAGCAAATCTAAAGCCTGCGCAGGCACCAGAATATTACTTTAATTGATAAAATAATTTGAGGCATCATGGTGACAAAGTCTGATTCTTTTTGAGAGATATTGTTAGTGTGTTTCAGCTGACTTCTGTGGTGTCTTCTAATGGAAAACTAAAAAATGTGCTTTGTACTACCTACAATATGATTGCGTATAATTAAAAAAATATGTATTTAACACAATTGTTTTATCTAAAAACACCAAGGGGCACATTAATCAAGCTGTCACACAGCGCATCAAGCCACCTTGCTGCGCTGGTGATAGTGAAAGGGCAGGAATGCGCCATATTTCACATTACACAGCACATTCCTGTTGTTTCCTAGCACTGACACACAATGTGCTTCATTGGTCTACACAGGCAACCTTACATTATTTTTGTGCAGGAAGGGGCAATACCAATATTTCTCCTCCTTACGCCTCACCTGGGGAGGCAGAGCAGTTTTGCGGATTCCGAGGTCTAGCAGTAATGGTAAATACGGGAACATGCCAAAATCCATCCAGAATAACATCCACATTCCAACCATGGAACTCCTCCCTGGGCCAAAGTAATGCAACGTAGTGCTTTGACCTGCATTGCATTATTCTAGTTTTTATCAAGCCACGCAGGATCCCGCAAGGTGGCCTTGCATGGCTTGGTAAATTTAACATAGTAGTTGCATTGCCCTTGCACCCCTTGCGAGACCCAAGGGTGATGCAACCCTTTGATAAATGTGCCCCCAAGTGAAACATTGTTACTTAAACTTTGCACTGTACAGAAAGGTGCGAAGTTTAGAAATGGGATTTACTTTCTAGCACAAAGCTTTATCTCCACTGGAAAGTAGCCCTAAAATTATGTAAATGTAAATGTAAATGTATTGGCATTTATATAGCGCACTACTTACCCGTAGGGTCCCAAGGCGCTTCGACCGCTGCGAAACCCTTCCTGGCTTCCCTGAGAGATGGTCCCTTAATGGGTATCTCCAGGGTGAGACCAGGCATCCCCGGCGGTCTGGTGGGGCCGTTAGTGAAGATGAGGCAAGCTAATGCCCAGAGTTGCCGAGTGTGATCGCTGATCAGAGTGGGCACCGAGGCGAGAGAATTATCGAGTCCGCTGACCCTGGTCCAGAAACCTGCCGCGCCGGGAATCGAACCCTTGTCCCGGGCCGTCCTCTGCTCTCGGTTCTGCCGCCTCTAACCAGTGAGCCACACTACTTCACTATAAAAGTAGTGCTTGCAGTGCTTTGCGTCAAGGGGACATCCCATTTGTGGTAACTCGGCATTCGATGCTAAACCCATGGATTTTGAGGGAAAGGCCTATCTACTAACTGTGGAAGGCAGGGCCTTGCGCTAAAAAAGAACATCATCTCAAGGTAAGCGTTAAATATGAGAAATATATTTATTTCTCCAAACGTTTGTCCTGTTGCCTTTGTGCTGCACTGTAGTGTGCACATACAATGAGAGAAAAGATTTAAAGTATGCCTCAACATATTATTTTGTAGCTGAAGGATAACCTTCAAATACAAAACCTATGGCAGTCAGCATGCACCCATGTTTGCACCAAAGATGTGTGCGTAGCAGAAACAATCCAGTTTGTATTTAAGGAAGAAAGCAGGACCATCTTATCGTTGCAGCTATGGTTCTGTTCTGCTCACTCTGTTTCATGCAGTACAGTGTTGCATCAAAACTTTAAATCGGCACCTAAATCTCTGTGCACATTTTGTGACAGCCTATTTTATACTGTATGTAATCCAATTTTAAAATAATGACTTGCATATTCACTGTGCTTTCAGTCTCAGACTGGCAACTCGCAGCACTATATATACACATCACTATTTCCCAGTGCAGCCTTTGGCACGCCGCCAGTGTGCCCGCTGCACATTCACCACATATGTGCCTAAGTAGGCGGCAGGAAGTGGAGGGGGGGAGCCAGAAAAGTGCAACACCCTGAACGACTAGAGCGCTAATCTTCAGGCGGGTCAGGGAAAGTTCCTGTCCCCGCGTTAGCGCTCCAGAAGACAAAGCTAGGGGTCGAAATGAAATGCTGTACAAGTGAGGTAGGCAGTGAACCAAGGTATTTAAAAGTCGAAGTCCTTAGAGTTACGGCGCAGCAAAATTAAATGAAATAACAGGATATAATTTTTTTTTAAAAGGCAAGGCCAGAGCAGCAGCGCTATGAGCGCACAGTAATGACACACAGAAACACTGCCGTAAGGTCGACCTGCTCACCACAACCGAGCCTAAGTAGACGGCAGGGAGTGGAGGTGGGGAGCCAGCAAATTGCAACACCCTGAACAACTAGAGCGCTAATCTTCAGGCGGGTCAGGGAAAGTTCCTGTCCCCGCGTTAGCGCTCCAGAAGTCACAGCTAGGGGTCGAGATGAAACGCTTTACAAGTGAAGTGGGCAGTGAACAAAGGTATTTAAAAGTCGAAGTCCTTAGAGTTACGGCGCAGCAAAATTAAATGACAGAGGGAGAGAGAGGGAGAGAGACAGAGGGAGAGGTAGAGAGAGGAAGAGAGAGAGAGAGATAGAGAGAGGGAGGGAGACAGAGAGGGAGGGAGACAGAGAGAGAGAGGGAGGGAGGAAAACAGAGACAGACAGAGGTAGAGACAGACAGGGACAGACAGAAACAGATAGAGGCAGAGACAGGAACAGGGGCAGACAGATAGAGGCAGAGACAGGTAGACGGAGAGGGAGATAGAGGGAGGGAGACAGGGACAGATAGAGACAGAGAGAGGGACAGACAGCTAGTGGCAGAGACAGGGACAGACAGAGGCAGAGACAGAGACGGAGAGGGAGGCGGAGGGAGACAGATGGAGAGAGGGAGACTGAGGGAGACAGAGAGAGAGGGAGACAGAAAGAGAGAGCTACAGAGAGAGGCAGAGGGAGACAGAGGTGGGAGTCAGGGAGAGACAGAGGGAGGGAGAGGGAGACAGACAGAGGGGGAGACAGAGGGAGACAGAGAGAGAGGGAGAAAGAGAGAGAGGGAGACAGAGAGAGGGAGACAGAGGGAGAGAGACAGAGGGAGACTGACAGAGGGAGAGAGGGAGATAGAGGGAGACAGAGGGAGAGGGAGACAGAGGGAGGGAGACAGAGGGAGGGAGACAGAGGGACGAGATAGAGGGACGGAGACAGAGGGAGGGAGACAGGAGGATACAGAGAGAGGGAGACAGACGGCAACAGACAGAGGGAGACAGGCATAGGGAGACAGAGGGAGGGAGACAGACAGAGGGAGAAAGACAGAAGGCGACAGAGGGAGGGAGACAGAGGGAGACAGACAGATAGAGGGAGACAGACAGAGTGAGAGAGGGAGGGAAACAGAGATAGGAGACAGAGAGAGAGAGAGGGAGACAGACAGAGTGAGGGAGAGAGAGGGAGAGAGAGAGATAGAGAGGGAGGGAGAGTGAGAGAAAGGTGTGTATGCCGGGTCTGGTGGCTCAGTGGATGAAGGCCTCCATTGCAGGGGCCTGTGTTCAACCTCATGGTCACAGTTTTTTTCCCTCTAGCCCCGCCTCCCTCCCCCACTGACCCGCCCCCACTAGTGCGGCCCTCAGCCACAAACCACACTGTAAATTTGGCCCCCGCAAGAAAGTTTGTGAGCACCCATGCATTAGACAAACCTCCAATCTCTCTCAATAAAGAACATTACTCACCGAAGTTATCTCCACATTTTTATTATTGCCTGAAAATTGCT
The DNA here is from genome assembly GCF_964263255.1 of Lissotriton vulgaris. Classification (NCBI taxonomy): domain Eukaryota; kingdom Metazoa; phylum Chordata; class Amphibia; order Caudata; family Salamandridae; genus Lissotriton; species Lissotriton vulgaris. The sequence continues at coordinate 2,037,551,401 of NC_141685.1, read as the reverse complement.
GGAGACCAGGAATACAATAGCAGGTACTTTTCAAACCATAATGCACTTGCAAACACGACGCCCCACCCTAAGTCAGCGACCTTTGTTTGCTTGGTGCATGGCGATGCAAGATTCATAATGTTTTTTTTAACATTTGGTCTGATTACTATATGAATGTAAATAACAATAAAGCATAAAGCAAACTGTGACTACATGCTTGCTTTTCTCAATATTTCACTTTGAAAGTATGCAATTGTATTTGTTTAACGGGCGGTGATTTCAATAGGGTCACTGGAAAATCCACAAGGTTGTCCCTGTCCTCCCCAGAATTTTTGTGTCTCCTACGCCCCTGCGCACATAAAAATGAGTATAAATCAGAAATACAATGTCACCACTGTGTAAATAATGTGTAGTCAGGTGTGACTAAGCTGGAAGTTTATTTTATCATTTTAGGTAAGCAACAGAGATCGGTCGATTTAACATAACGTCTGAGCATCTAGAATGCCTCTACATTTTGTTTAACAAAATACCTAGGGTGTCATTCCAAGCTGCAGGATAAAACCAGGAAAGATACCTCGCTGGGAATTAACAACACCTAGGTTCACATTGGCAAGCACACATTCAACCATTGTTAAAGAGACTTTCTTTTCTACTGTGTGTGCTGTGTACCGCCTTGTTTGCACCGCACCAACACAAAGCAAATGGCTGTTGCATCCACACGTGCACACTGTTGGACTGGCTCATTGTTATGCATAGAATGAGCCAGCCTAGGCGGTACAGCCTAAATGTATCTTGCCCCTGCAACCTGTAAACCCTCCTGGGAGGCCTTGTGGCATAAGTGAGGCCTTGTGACATGCACGGCAGTGCCTTGTAAATAGGCTTGGGTGCTGTGGACAGGTAGGAGGCTGTAGAGAAAGCTAGGGGAGTTGTTTTGGAAACGGTGGTAATGTTTGTGTCCTGACTTCCGCAAGACCCGCATCAACCTTTCATCCTAAGGATGGACGACCTCAGGGCTTTAAGGGGGATGAAAAAACAGGGGTGTCTCTCATAGGGGCGTGGCCAATGTAATTAAGGGCATTGCTTAAAACACATAATCTAAAAATGTATGCTAAGCATAGTGTGCCGCCCGACTTCTATTTTGCTGTTTATGTCATTGCTTCCAGGTTTTGGATACAACAAGTAACATCATACCTACAACAAGTAAGAACTATTGGCTTTGACAGTGGTTGTTAGTTGCATAAGATAAATAAGCAGCAACTATGGCTTGTATATAATTTTGAAAAAGCTTCCACTTAAAGCCCTGGTGACATAGCAGAATGTTGCTGCTCCTTAGTTTAAATTGAAGGGAAATCCAGAGAGAAAACAACTCTCTTTAAAGGATTGCCCATCCTCTACAACGCTCACCTGGCATGACGTCATGCCATAACTTCTCCAAAAGTAAGAAGTGAGCAGTGTGAGCAGGCGGACATCAATGTACCTGCTGTCACTGCAGGCTGGAAAAAGACTGGCCACCTGGGTCAGGCACAAAACAGAGCCCGATGGAAACCCGTTTCGAGGCCTCCTTAAAAAAATTCCGGTGCTCAGCACTGGTGAGACCCGTCCACTTAAAACCCTGCCTTCATCTCTTCACACTTCTTTCTTCTGCAGTCCCTCGGTTAGGCACACTCTTTTTCTCCTCGTATTTTTCTGAAGCAGCCATCTGAGTTTCACATCTCATCTCTTTACTCTTCAGAATCATCTTTTCACTCACTTCTGCATACACTTCTTTGTGCCTCCTTCACTTCTCTACTCATAACACACACATACACATTCCACCCACTCACCTGTAAACACTGCATTTTCTTTAAAACTTTCCCCACACAGTAGTGTACCTCCTATACACATTTTTGCATTGAATCACAGTTATAGTCAGTACACCTGACAGTGCTCTCTGTGCTCTGCAGAGAGGCCAGGGATTGGATGAGCACTTGTTCTGAACCTCTGTATAACCCACTGAAGGGCACTGTGGGAATTCGCACTGAGTTTGGCCTGTACTCCACAGCTCTCGGCCATGGACCGTTATAAATACCCACCCACAATCTGAACTCACACAAATACACAAAGGCTACTCTTTTCACAGCAAGCACTGTACACGAGTAATTGCTGCATGAAAGCACTAATACATAAATAAATAAAACTTGGAATGTAAAAAGGAACATCTTTGCTGTTCCCAAGCTGTTCCCAAGCTGAGAGGTTGTTTTTTGGCAGCTACGTCAGTCGTCCAGTGGTGTGACACAAAAGTGGGTCCAGGATAGTTAGAAATAGGCCACGGGCCCCACCTGCCCCACCAGAGATGCCACTGGTCAATTACATGTAAACCTCTTAGTCACCCTGACCCCACCCCCCATTCACTGCCAGGCGCGAGGCATGGCGAGAGCACGAGCACAGGCCTTGCAGGGTTTCTGGGAAGAGACTCAGACAGTTTAAATGGTCCCAGCTTGGCTGTAAACATCACCAGTGTCCCCAGGTTTATCGATTTGGGAAGTAGACAGCTAACAACAAACCCACAGTCCAACGCCTACATTGAACGTATAAACTCTCAAGCGTACAGATTTATTTTACTTTTACAGTTGCTACTGATTGTTTATCTTGTAAGCAGATTGCCTGATCTGACTCTGGTTCAAGCGTTCCCTGCCAACAGAGGTAACTTTCCATACTGCTTGCTTGTGTTTTAATAACTCCCTTGCAGCTAAAGGGTTAATAGCTGCAGCGCTAGCACGAGGTTACCACATGACTCCATGTAATCGGGGGCGACAGTGCTCTTGTCCCATGGTTTTCTTTACAGGTGTTTTTTTCTTCCGGTTTGGTAGTTCAGTTGGATCAACTCAAGTGAATCCGGGCAGGGATCCTTTGGAAAACGTTATGCTGTTGAACTGAGACCCGTGACTGGAGTCTCGCATCCTTGGTTACATGGAGTCATCTGCTAACCCGGGGAATTCCCAGTCAGTGCTCCAGACGGAAAACAGATTCCGATGCTGAACGCCAGGGTGTGATCTTCTTGGATGGTGAGCTGCTCTACGTCATTGCTCTCACTGTAATGCAAAGTATGAGTGAGCAACAGGTGTTCAATGAGGCACAGTGTATTGAGGCTGCGGAGTGAGAAGTCACAATCAGAATGGTTGTACAGTGAAGGGTACACCTCAGCCACAGCCTCTGGGTGAGCAGAGGGATCCGAGAAGGCGGAGCAGATTGAAGGAGATCATAGAGTGAACATGTATGAATGTAACTGGTAGTGAAGGCCTGAGAGCAAAATGGTGACGGGAAGACTCAAACAAGGAGATGGAGAAATAGGCTGAGGGGTGAATAAGAAGTATGACATGAAGGGAGGAAAAGGGGAACACGCTGAGAGGAAGAAGTGATTGGTGAAGACCCCATTTCAGGGAAACGAGGTGTAAACACTCTGGAGAGGAAAGGGGAGAATATCTGGGCAAAAAAAAGGTGGACCAAATTAGGGAAAAGAAGAATGAATGAAGGAAGGGGAAAATAATAGTAAACGATGGGAAAGAAGCTAAAGGGAGGAGGAAGGCTTTGGAAAGGAAAAGTAAGGGAAACAGAATGAAAGTGAAGAAAGCAACACAGAAGAGGCGCAGATGAGAAAACTGTTGGGATTTAGGAAGAACGGCGCTCAGTCCTCTCTCTATGCACACGTTCAATGGTACACCCCTCCTCTTTTTGCCCATGTGATGGTTTTTAAGGCAGTGTGACCGGGCTTTCAGCGCTTGGTTTTATTTCCGGTCAGTTTGTCTATTTGGGATTCGTGTTTTGATCGGTTGGCTGAGTTCGTGTTTTTTCCAAGGAAGGAAGAATCTGGTGTGAGTCAGAGCGAGGCTTCGCTCTGACCTTTAAGGACGTCTTCGGGAAAACTGGACGGGGACACCGCAAGTGATTTGTATACTTGCACAAAGAGAAAGAAGTTGGACTCCGGTGCGCGGCTGCGCACAAACATTGCATTCTAGTCAGTGCAATCATTTTCCGGGTGTTTTATGACCCTCGGCGTTCTTGTCAGTGACTTTTGGGTTCAGGAAACGAACCAGCTGAACGCTAACGTTTTGTTTTTTTTCCTTTTTTCACTAACGTGGCCACGGGTTTTTCGGGAAGTGGGGATTTTGTTTTGCACACACTGAATGAAGAACGGGGTTTTTTCGGTCCGAGGACTTTTTCCCCAAGAAAGGTGCAGCACACAGAAAAGGAAACTCACCCGGATGGGTGTTTATTCATGAAGGCTTCCGGATTGCATATGAAGAACGGGGTCTCCTATGCTGCCCTGCTAAAGCTCTTATTGGGTAAGAAGGAGTGAAGAGGTTGTGTTTGATGCTGGTAATTGACTGTGCAGAGAAAGATTGACGTATAAGTGATATTTATAAGCGCTCGTATCTGCTTATGTTTCCTATGCAGGGTGCGAGGTTCCGTGTATGCTCTTGAAGCTTAGGAGAGCTGTCAGGAGATTTCCTGGGTCTACAAGCCTTCTTCACCTCCCCTTCCCCTGGGGTAGTTATTTTTACCCTTCCCTCTCTCCTGGCCCAGGCTGTAGAGTGCATTGGTATTTATACGTGGCCTGCAGTCTGTGCGGGGGTAGAGAGAGGGGACTATCATCGCTCCTGCAGCGTGGTTCTGAGTGGGGGACAGCTTGACAAAAAACCAAGCCCACGAATAGTTGCGCTGCCCGAGCGAGGATGGACGTGGAAAAGAATGAGGATAATGGGCAGGAAGAGAGGGTTCCCACTATGCAGGAGTTAATGGGGGCCATCACGGCTTTACAAACACAATTGCAGGAGGTGAAGCATGAGAATCAGGGATTGCGTAGGGAGTTGGATGTGGCTAGGTCCCGTGATCAGGGGAGTTGGGGAGCAGGTAAACCTGTGATACACCCGGCTACTTTTCAATTTGAGAGGGGAACTAGCACCAGCTCCGCTCCCATGACAGTGAATGTTCACACCCCTACTCCTGTCCCTTTGGCGGTTCCTGAACGTTTTTTTGGTGACTCGAATAAATTTGCTGTTTTTATGAACCAGTGCCATCTACACTTCTTATGTAGACCCGCAGCTTTCCCTAATGATTCCGCTAAGGTGGCGTTTGTGATCTCTTACTTAGCTGGGACTGCTGCTACTTGGGCCGTGCCTTTGGTGGAGAATAACGATCCCGTTTTGAACAATTATGATACGTTCAAGGAAATGATGCATGCCTTGTTTGCTAAACATGCGTTTATGCAGGCCAGTGACGCAGAATTAATGAAATTACGGCAAGGCAAACAGGATCTCCTTACGTATATATCCACCTTCAATAGATTAGTGTCGGAAACTCATTGGCCTGTTGATAAACGTACCTCCATTTTCTATCAGGGATTATGTGAGGAGCTAAAGGATGTGGTTTCCCAGGTGGTTAATCCTCCTTTGGATTGTACTGAGTTCATTGATTTGGTAGTGAAGTTGAATCACAGGTTGATGGAAAGGAAGGGAGAAAGACCTAGACCCTTTCTATCACGCCCTCTGTCTTATCGGAGTGATTCTCGGGGCGTTGGGGGGGACTTAAAACCGACCCCTGAACCGATGGAGATAGGTGGTGTTAGAGGCCCGTTAACCTTAGTAGAAAAGGAAAGGCGTAGATCTAACAACCTGTGTTTGTATTGTGGCCAGGCGGGCCATTATGCAAGGGATTGTCCCGTGAAGCCTTCTAAAGAACCTCCACGTAAGGCGGTGGCTTGTGTGCATCGGGACGCCCTGCATGTGGACTCTGTGGTTCCTTGTACCCCGTATCAAATACCTGGCATAGTGAAGAGGGTCCCCAGACATTTTACTATCACTGTCTGTTTGGTGATATCAAACAACCATAGGGCTCCGGTGTCTGCTCTATTGGACTCCGGGGCTACAGGAAACTTTATGGACATAAAGTTGGCTGAGAGAATCGGAGTTCCCTGGGTTTACAAGGAACAACCAGAACCTGTAAGGGCTATCGACGGGACTGAGTTGTCATCGGGTACAATCACACGTCAGACTGAACCTCTGTGTATGGTGGGAGACAATGGTCATTCGGAGGAAATAGGATTTGATTTGATCGATGCCCCTTCTTTCGGTGTGGTTTTGGGAGTACCGTGGTTGCAGACACATAATCCCAAAATAGATTGGATTAGGAGAACAGTGACCCTTGACTCTGTTCATTGTTTGCAGAATTGTTACAAGGTCGCAACCGATTGGATAACCCCCTTAACTTGTGCGGCGAGTTCAGAGGAGATGGGTGATGAGTTGAGAGTCCCTGAATCCTATTCGGCCTTTAGCGATGTATTTGATAAAGGGAAAGCTAGAGAACTACCCCCACACCGTTCATTTGATTGCCGGATTGATTTGATGCCAGGGGCTACGCTTCCTTGTAGTCGTGTCTACGCTTTGTCAGGCCCTGAGGAACAACATTTGAAGGGGTATATCGAGGAGATGCTGGAGAAAGGGTTTATTCGTCCCTCCTCCTCGCCAGTGTCATCGGCTATCTTCTTTATTCCGAAGAAGGAAGGTGGACTTCGGGCGTGTGTAGACTATAGAGCGCTCAACAAGGGTACGATTAAGAACAAGTACCCTCTTCCCTTGATACCTGTGTTGCTTGATCAACTGAAGCATGCAACGGTTTTCACCAAGTTAGATCTCAGGGGTGCGTACCATCTCATCCGTGTCCGTGAAGGTGATGAATGGAAAACTGCCTTCCGGACCAAATTCGGCCTTTATGAGTATTGCGTTATGCCCTTTGGGCTATGTAACGCTCCGGCTGCTTTTCAGTTTTTCATCAATGAGGTGTTGAGGGAATATTTGGATCTGAGCGTCATAGTCTACATTGACGATATCCTCGTGTTTTCCAACACTGTTGAGGAACACGTAGTCCATGTAGGGCAGGTCTTGCAGCGCCTAAAGGAACATCAGCTGTATGTCCGATTGGAAAAGTGTAGCTTCCACACACCTAGGGTGGAGTTTTTGGGATTTGTGATTTCCGAGCAGGGGATCATGATGGATCCCAAGAAAATAGAAGCTATCACTTCTTGGCCGTCGCCGACGTGTGTGAGAGATATTCAAGTTCTACTTGGGTTCGCCAATTTCTATCGGCGGTTTATTTCGCACTTTTCTGAGATCATAGCCCCTATGACAGTATTGCTAAGGAAGGGGGTGCCCTTTGTGTGGTCCTATCATACTCAAGCCTCTTTGAATCTGTTAATCGAGAGGTTCACAACGGCACCTGTTTTGGTTCATCCTGACCCTTCATTGCCCTTTTTTGTGGAGGCTGATGCTTCCTTGTGTGCTGTGGGTGGGGTGTTGTCTCAGAGAGATGTGGAGAACGGATATATGCATCCGATCGCCTTTTTTTCTAAGACCTTGCTGCCCGCTGAGAGGAATTACACCGTGGCGGAGCGGGAATTGCTGGCCATCAAGTTGTCTTTTGAGGAGTGGCGCCATTATTTATGGGGCGCTCGGCATCCGATAACCATCTTCACTGACCATAAAAACTTGGAGTTCTTCCGGTCAGCGCGCGCCTTAACCCCTCGTCAGATGAGGTGGGTCTCATTTTTCAATGAGTACGATTTTATCATTACTTACAGGCCTGCTGCGCAGCAAGTAAAGTCGGATGCATTGTCCCGTATCCATGTGAAACACCTTGGCCTGTCAAGTGAGAAAGTGAAGTGTTCCTTTATAGCTCCTGAGAGAATAGTGGGCAGCATTTCCATTGATGACTTTAATGAATTGGTTCGGGTAGAACTGGCCAAGATTGATCTTACACCTTGGATGTCTCAACCCTTGATATCCTTAAGAACTGGGTTGCTGTATCATGAGGACAAACTGTTTATTCCCCCTTATCTCAGGGATATGGTATTGGAATGGTGTCATTCTTCTTCTCTGGCTGGGCATCCTGGTTCCACCAAGACCATGGAATTCTGTTTGAGGTGGTTCTGGTGGGAGTCAGTGGCAAGTGACGTGCAGTCGTACGTAAAGGCCTGTCCTGTGTGTGCAGTGAATAAACCAACACATGCTAAACCCTCAGGATTGTTGCATCCTCTCCCTGTCCCTAGGGCTCCCTGGCAAACAATAAGTATGGATTTTGTGACGGACTTACCTCTGGAGTCTGGTTTTACAACCATATTAGTTGTAGTGGATTCCTTCACTAAGATGGCACATTTTATACCCTTGGCCAAGTTGCCTACGGCAGGAGAATTGGCCACGATCTTTTTGTCTTCAGTAGTACGCCTGCATGGATTGCCTCTGGCCATTGTTTCCGATAGGGGGGCTCAGTTCATCTCTCATTTTTGGAAGGAATTGTGTGCTGCTTTAAAGATGAAGTTATGCCTGTCCTCCGCATATCATCCTCAGTCGGATGGTCAGACGGAACGCACCAATCAGACCATGGAGCAGTATTTGAGGTGTCTGGGTACATCATTGGCTTGTAGTTGGGTGGTGGCTCTCCCGCTGGCTGAATTCGCCTATAACAACAGTGTGCATTCAGCGGTGGGAATGACCCCTTTCTTTTGTTCCATGGGGTTTCACCCCCGAGCAATTCCCATTCAGCCTTCAGGCCAGGTACCGGCAGTAACTGCCTTAGGACTTTCGTTGGTTCAGATCTGGAATACGGCGTTGGAACATCTAGAAAAGGCAAAGGTTGACATGAAGAAGCAGGCAGATAAACATAGGGCCCCTGCTCCTTCCTATCGGGTGGGAGATAAGGTGTGGCTTTCCACTAAGAACTTGCGATTAGGGGGGTCACGTAAATTACAACCAAGGTTTGTGGGTCCTTTTCCAGTACTCAAGGTAATCAATCCAGTAGCAATGAAGTTGGGGTTACCTGATGAGTATGGGGTCCATCCTGTCTTTCACACCTCCCTTCTGAAACCCTATGTAGTTACCACTCAGGTTTTGCCCCCTCCTCCCCCTGTGATGATAGGTGAGGATGAGGAATTTGAGGTTAGTGCAATCTTGGACTCCAGGAGAAGAAATGGGAAACTTATGTATCTGATAGACTGGAAGGGATATCCCCCGGAGGATCGCACCTGGGAGGCTGCTAGTGGGGTACATGCCCCTAGATTGGTGAGACTTTTCCATCTACGTCACCCTTCCAAGCCCCGTCCGGTAGGGAGGCCTTTGCGGGGAGGTACTGTTGGGATTTAGGAAGAACGGCGCTCAGTCCTCTCTCTATGCACACGTTCAATGGTACACCCCTCCTCTTTTTGCCCATGTGATGGTTTTTAAGGCAGTGTGACCGGGCTTTCAGCGCTTGGTTTTATTTCCGGTCAGTTTGTCTATTTGGGATTCGTGTTTTGATCGGTTGGCTGAGTTCGTGTTTTTTCCAAGGAAGGAAGAATCTGGTGTGAGTCAGAGCGAGGCTTCGCTCTGACCTTTAAGGACGTCTTCGGGAAAACTGGACGGGGACACCGCAAGTGATTTGTATACTTGCACAAAGAGAAAGAAGTTGGACTCCGGTGCGCGGCTGCGCACAAACATTGCATTCTAGTCAGTGCAATCATTTTCCGGGTGTTTTATGACCCTCGGCGTTCTTGTCAGTGACTTTTGGGTTCAGGAAACGAACCAGCTGAACGCTAACGTTTTGTTTTTTTTCCTTTTTTCACTAACGTGGCCACGGGTTTTTCGGGAAGTGGGGATTTTGTTTTGCACACACTGAATGAAGAACGGGGTTTTTTCGGTCCGAGGACTTTTTCCCCAAGAAAGGTGCAGCACACAGAAAAGGAAACTCACCCGGATGGGTGTTTATTCATGAAGGCTTCCGGATTGCATATGAAGAACGGGGTCTCCTATGCTGCCCTGCTAAAGCTCTTATTGGGTAAGAAGGAGTGAAGAGGTTGTGTTTGATGCTGGTAATTGACTGTGCAGAGAAAGATTGACGTATAAGTGATATTTATAAGCGCTCGTATCTGCTTATGTTTCCTATGCAGGGTGCGAGGTTCCGTGTATGCTCTTGAAGCTTAGGAGAGCTGTCAGGAGATTTCCTGGGTCTACAAGCCTTCTTCACCTCCCCTTCCCCTGGGGTAGTTATTTTTACCCTTCCCTCTCTCCTGGCCCAGGCTGTAGAGTGCATTGGTATTTATACGTGGCCTGCAGTCTGTGCGGGGGTAGAGAGAGGGGACTATCATCGCTCCTGCAGCGTGGTTCTGAGTGGGGGACAGCTTGACAAAAACAAGCCTTGGTCAAGCCAATAGGTCTCTCCTATGTGAGAGCTAATGGTTTCCCAATGTTTTTTAACCATGTTGTAAACCAGTATGGCTGCTGTTCAGGATAGCTAAAATTTAGTGAGGTGGTGTAGAGGAGAGTGGTGTAGAGGCGAGGGGAGTACAGTGGGGTAGAGTGGAGTGGAGTGGAATAGAGTGGCGTGGAGTAGCATAGAATGGTGTTAAGTGGCGTAGAGTAGAGTGCAGAAGAGTTGCATTGAGTGGAGTGGTGTAGAGTGGAGTGGCATAGATTGCTGTAGAGTGGAGTGACAGAGTAGAGTGCAGTAGAGTGGCATTGTGTGCAGTAGAGTAGAGAGAGTGGAGTGGCGTTGAGTTGAGTTGAATGGAGTGGTGTAGAGTGGCATAGAGTAGAGTGGCGTAGAGTAGCAAAGAGTGAAGTGGTGTTGGGTATAGTGCTGTATAGTCTAGCGGGTTGAGTAGATGGGCATTGTGTGGAAAGGAGTGGTGTGCAGTAGAGTAAAATGGCAGAGTGGAGTGGTGTAGACTGAAATCGAGAGGAGTTGAGTGGTGTAGAGTGGAGTGGCATAGAGTAGAGTAGCGTGGAGTGGCATAATGTGGCATGGAGTGACAAAGAGTAGAGTGGAGTGGCGCAGAATAGAGCGGAATGGCATATAGTGATATGGCATAGAGTGATGTCAAGTGAATTGGAGTAGAGTAAAGTGACATAGAGTGGAGTAACGTGGAGTGGCATGACATGGAGTGGAGTGGCATAGAGTGGACTGATGTAGAATGGAGTAACAGAGCAGAGTGGAGTAGTGTAAATTAGAGTGACATAGAGTAGAGTAGCATGGAGTTGCATGGAGTGGAGTGGAGTGGCATAGAGTAGAGTGGAATGGCATAGAGCAAAGTGGAGGGGCTTAGAGGAGCATACAGTAAAATGGCATAGAATGGAGTGATGTAGAGTAGTGTAGAGTATAGTCGTGTAGACTGGTGTAGAGACAAGTGGAGTGGCATAGAGTGGAGTAGCATAGACTATAGTCATGTAGAGTAGTGCACTTATGGGTGTAAGTAACTAAAGTGTCAATTGAGATTGCAGATAAGGTAAAAGCAACACTAGTAAGAAGTGAGAGAGCGCAATTTGAATAAAACGTATATCCGAGTCATATTTAGAAGTATATCGTATAAACGTAGGAATGAAATGTATATCGAACGCGAAGTTGACGCTTATAGCATAAAAGTTAACAGACATAACCAAAGTAATATAGGAAATGTATAACTGTATTCACTTTAGAATGCATTAGATTTAGAAGGCCCGTATACGTAGTGGGCTAATGTAGAAATGTGTAGAAATGCTCACGAACAGAAGAAAGTGCAAAGTGGAATTCATGTACGTGTGTAATTTAAATGCAGAAACGGCGAGAAATGTAACATGGAGAAATGCGCAGAAAGCATATATAACGATGTAACAAATGAGAATATAAAGTTATATTCTATGTAATTTATATTCTATGTAAAATGTATTCACTTATAAGCAGAGGATTTGCTAAATGCGATCATATATAAATGTGTGTTAAAGGTTATACTGTGTAGAAGAAGTTGTAGGAATGCTAGAAGAGTTTTAGGTCATTTGTGATTATAACCTGACTGACCAAGGGTTCGCAGGAGTGTAGTCCACTGTTGGTAATTTAGTGGGCTCACAGGAGTCGTGAATAGTCTTCACTTGAAGTGCGAGCCAAAGAGTCTAGTTCTTGTTAGATTTAAGGTGACAAATGTCGGACGAAGTTTATTGCCTAAACATGAGAGGAGACGATTGGAATTTGAGTCTTGTTTTGAAATGACCATTCACAAGACCAAGAAAGGTTACATACATAGTCATAAAGAGTAAAGTTCTGATAAGGTGATAGATTTTGCTCCGAAAGTGTCAAAGGTAAAGTTGAATGAAGTCACCAGCAAGAAGACGAAGATGGAGTCTAAGGAGAAAGGTCAACTTAACGGACGACGCGAAGAGACGAATCTATGGAAAGAGCCAGAAAATGACATCATGGGGGAAAGTCCGTGGTGGGCGTCGAAGGGGCGTTACACCCACACTGTGATTGTGTATTTTAGGGACAGCACCCCGGGGAGAAGATAGCGAATTGCTCAGAGCGAAGGCAAGTTAGAAAGAGCAGATGACTTGAGCAGATGCGCTGAGAAAGATCAGAGCGCAAGGGAGCAGTAGGCCGAGGACCCTTAGAGAGCGGATGGGTAGGCAGAGAGGGTACTGCTTCTTAAACTTAAGTTACCTTTAGAGGCTAAGAGAGTTTGAACTTCTTAGGGAGTCAAACTGCTGACACCTTTTTAGGGTACTAGAAACTTGCGAAGTAGGGATGTCACTTAGTATAGAGTAGGGACAGATTTAACTTGATTATTTTTCTCTTTCTGTAGATGACTCAACGAGACCACATTGAGTTGATGCTATAATCAGAGGAGATTTGGAGTTGATATTAATTGTATTCTTTCGTATACTGATTGAGATTTATCCTGAGAGGATTGTATATGCAACTTTTCTTGATTTTATATAAAACCTTTTAAACTTTATCAGTTGTAAGTGGTTCTTCAGAGTTGCGTCAGTTAATGGGGTTTATCTAACCTATGCAGGGGCTGTCTTTTACTCAACGACAGAAAATAAGCGATCCAAAAATAACGAATGAGATAAGATATCAAATTGATCATAAAAGATATTAAAATCTCATTCCCCGCAGTTGGTAGCAGAGAAAGATGGTTTTCTTCTTGAGGAAGACAACCTAGGTCAGGTTTAGTTTACCCCAAGGTCCCTAGTCATCGACGACCAGAAGAAGAATCCCTGCCGAAGAAGGTGCTGACGGTGCGTCGAGAGAAAAGCAGCAGAATCGGTCGAGAGTGAGTATAAGGGTCATGCGTTGTAAGATTGCGGTGTTTTATGTTGTTCCTGTGTTGTAATGTCAAGCGGAGTTGAATGCCTGTAGTGTGATTGAGGGAAGGTTGTGAGCGCGCGCAACCGGATAAAATCTTATGTCCAGAGAGGGCTTAAGTGGTTCGGGTGTATCGAACACCCAGAGTAATTTGTCTACCATCTAAAGGGGGTCATGAGGTACCATTGATCGCCCGACAGACCGATGATAGGGGGAGCGTTTGAGTGAGTGTATGAGTAAACGCATGCTGGTCGTACGTTTACTGTGTGTAAGTAACCTATCAGTTAAGGTGAGCGTCTGACCGTAAGAGGAAGACGTTTCGCTAGTTGAGGTAGCAATTACAGTTAGACTGTGGCCGTACAGTCAGAGAAAAGTGATTGCTTGGACGGAAGTAGTCATTTTTCGGTGTATGAATGAAACGCATGTAAGACCGCGAGACGAGTTGAGAAACGAAGGAAACTGCTGCAGAGGGGACGAGTGACGTCAGCGTAGAGCCGCGCTGAGATTGGTCGGTTAGCGTAGAACAGCGTTGGGATAGGCTGATTAGCGAGAGTCGCACAGGGATTGGTGGTTGTCATCGGGACGTAAACAAGGGAGAGAATTAATAAGGAAAATCGTAGATTATCAAAAATGAAGTGCTTTAAGAGTTTAAGGGCAATCTTTAAGAGAAATAGAAGAAACTTATATGCTGGAGAAGAAGCTCCACCAGAAGGCACACCAGCTTATCATATGGCAGTAAATGTAGGCTTACACTCGATACTATGGATCTCCGAGTGGAATAGGCTAACAGAAGGGAATAAGGAACTGACGTTTCCAAGATTCGGAACATTTAAGCTAGAAGTGTTGAACCAACTGAAAGCGGTAATGCTTGCAACGAGACCTCTACCGAGGCCAACACAGTTCGAAGCACTTAGTGCATGGTTTAGAGCAGCACACGAAAAGAACGTAAAGAGGCGCCAAGAAAGAGTGAGATGATCAGTAAAAGCGGTACAGGATGCCAAATGGGATGAGGAAGCTAAGAAGTGGAGAGTGCAAAAGATAGAAGCAGACAAACTGTTCACTATGATAGAAGCTACGGGAGAAAAGAAACCTCTAGAGGAGGAAGATGAGGAAAGCGAGACGGAGGAGGATCTGATAGAGAGGCTATTAACAGATAGACCACCTCCGTACAACAGCGAAACCGCAAGTCCCATACTACAGCAAGGGGACGGAGCTAGGTGGGGGGAATATAAATCGATCCCAGTGACGGAGTGGGATTCCAACAAGAGTGAGGAAATACCTCAACCTAGTTCCGAACAGAGAGTAGTAGGAAGATTCGTGGTCCAGAAGGTGCCAGAGACGCAATGTGCAAGGTCGTACCAAATGCCAGACGCTCTACAAGTACCTGTTACCATAGGCCCTATAGTGTCAATCTACAACCCAGAAGGGGTCCAGCAGGAGGAACAGGCAAGATGGGACAGTGAAAGGGCAGAGATGGAGAATAGGAATAACACGATGAATCCTCAGAGGCAGATACTAGCACCAGTGAGTCGGAGTACCCCATTAGATTCCGCAACGGGTCCCTGGATAGAACAAGGGGGTCAAAGAGGATCAATGGATTTGAGGGGACCGAAACCGAAATCCTATAAGGAATTAAGGGAATATTTGAAAGAATGGGATACTGCCAAAGAGGCTCGGAATAAAAGTTTAGAAACAGGAGCAGAGTGGAGAGACCAGGATAACAAGATCCTCTCTCATTGTGGAGCTGGCGAAAGCAGCCCGGAGTGGGAGAGAGGGAGTCAAGGAAGCAGGGGAGATACTTGCCCTACTACCAGTGGCAATAGGCAAATGTGCAACGACAGGAGTGCAGGGTGTGGGGAAGTGCCTCGCGTCACTTTTAGTGAGGGAGAACGAAGGACGCAGGAGTACCAAAATACTTTCAGATGCACACACCACACTCCGGATGAAAATGTGCAACATTGGAATCACGGGAACATGGAGAGTCGCGGAGGGTCTCGCCATGCGTCCGGTGATCCAGAACGAAGTCATGAGAATATAGGGAGTCGCGAAACGTCTCGCCATACATCCGGTGATCACGAACGAGATCGCGGGAGCATGGAGAGCCATGAAGGACCTTATCGTTTGTTGAGTGATACCAGACAGCAAGCGAGTTACAGTGGTTTAGAACAGCATGGAGGATCCTATCTCGTATCTGGAGAAACTGAGCCGAAAAGACAGAATGTAGGATTGAGGGATGGAGCATTGTTCCACCATACCCCAAGGGAAGATGGAAAGGCTTGGGATCTAGAGAGGTGGGAACAAAGAGATGGAAGAAAAATTCCTCATAACTCACCTGTGCTTAGGCGTAGGGCGCATAGTGGAGGTGAGAGGGATGTAAGAGAACAACCTAGGACGGACATACTGAGAGCTGAATTAAAAGCAAGACGCATAGATGTGATGAGTTTAAAATCGGACTTGGATGAAATAATTGACGGCACAGTGGCAATAGAAAGGTTAGAGCTGTACGATCCAGATGAAATACTGTTTTTATCTAAGGATGTTACTCGAAAAGCAAGGGCAGCTCATGAGAAGTTATCTGAATTAGCAGAAAAGTATATGATAGACATGTCACGAACTAAAGCCTTACAGTCCAACCATAGGCTGAATTGCACGGATCGGGATCTAGATGAGCGTAGAACGATTGGGCTAAGAGTACACATAAGGGAACTAATCATGTGTATTAGGATATGGAGAGATCTGGATAGATGGGAGGAAAAATGGTCCAAGAGGGGATCTGTCAGACGGAGTACACTCGTGAAGTCCCAGGATACAGACCTAATGCGAATGGAAGGTTTTCCTTTGCGAGAAATTGCGAACGGAAACTACGTTCATGTACCCTGGAGTAGGGGGGATTTAGCGGCATTCACTAATTCTTTCCCGAAGCTTAGAGAAAACCCCGTGGAGTGGTACAAGCAGGTAGAGAGATTCGTGAAGATCTCTAAGGTGCTGTGGATCGATTTGAACACATTGTTCGATATCGTAGTACCCGGAGATTTGTGGACGGCGTGCAAACTTAGTATTGAATGGCCCACTTGTGAGCCTCCGAGAGATACCCAGACAGGTGGTCCATCAGACAGAGTCATGGAAAAATACGAGAGAGTAATAACATGGCTAAAAGAGAAAGTGCCGGTGCAGGACATAGACTGGGTTAAGATAGATCGAACAACTCAGGAGCCTAAAGAGACCGTTCACGAGTTTTATGAGAGGTTACTAAAAGCATTTAAACAGTACAGTGGGTTAGACGTAATGGATCCTAAAGACATAGGACAGTTTGTGTCGAAGTTTGTTCTCGGATTGAGACCAGACATAAGCCTGATGATTCAACAGCATTTGATCTGTTGGCAGAACAAACCTTTAGATGAGATTCTGAGGTATGCAAGATATTGTAGCGATGAGATAGATTCAAAGGCAAAGAAGCTTAAGGAAAAGCTGATGTTGGTACAAATGCAAGCAGCTGGAAAGGGTGGACAGCGACAACAGGGAATAGGAACGCCAGCAAAGAAACAGAATAATCAGAGCAGAGATGAGGAAGAAAGACCGAGACCGAGAATAGATATCGCAACACTGAAAAGGACAACAAGGTGTCATCAGTGTAACGAGGTGGGACATTGGAGACGCGAGTGTCCTTATAATATTGAGACAGGGGAATTAGAACAGGAGGAGGAAGAGGTACAGAACAACGTGGTTAAGGGAGCGACAGTCCCGAAGGGAAAGTTTATCAAAGGGGGGACTCAGACTCCTCGAGCCCCGTTTCCTCAACCGCCTCGCATTGCAAATGGAGGGAAAACCTATAGACAAATGCCATTGTTCGTAGGAGGAGAAGAATGCTACTACGTTGATCCTCTTACAGGGCAACGAGTGAATAGGGAAGAAGACTGTACTTTAGGAGCAGCCCTGGAAGTAGATCAGAGAGGACCATACGTAGAGGCTGAAGTAGCTGGATGTCCTACGACCTTTTTGGTGGATACGGGAGCCACTCGATCCACGTTGAGATCAGCGGTAGTCCCAGGTCTGCCGATATCAGGAGAGATGATTCAGGTGGTAGGAGTCGCAAACAAGAGGATGACGAATCCTCTGACGGAACCAGTGTCAGTGAAGATAGGGAATTACAGTGACGAACATCAGTTTGTGATCTGTGATTCTAGCCCGGTGTGTTTACTAGGAAGAGATCTGTTGTGTAAACTGAATTGCACAATACATTGCACACCTGAAGGAGTAGAAGTGCAGACCAACGATGAAGATGCCGATTTTAAAGTTGTAAACTCGCAGGAATGCGTGGAACTATATCCTACCTTAACAGTGGGGGAGCTTCCACAGGACTTGAGGGAGAAAGTGTCAGCTGAGGTGTGGGATTTTACTGGAGAAGAAATAGGATTGATCAAAGGGGTAGAACCAGTAAAGATCATGGTAAGACCCAATGCCGAGTACCCAAGAACACCACAATATAAGTTGACACCGGAGACGATTGCAGGAATAAAGCCTGTGATTGAATCCATGATTAAACAGGGAATACTGAAGGAGATCGTGGGTAGTCCATGTAACTCCCCGATTATGGGTTTGCAGAAGCCTAGTGGAAAATACAGAATAGTGCAGGATCTTCGAAAGATTAATAATATTGTTGTCTCATGTTGTCCAGTGGTACCGAATCCATCAGTGATATTGTTTCAGATACCGTTCCAAGCTGAATGGTTTACAGTGATAGATTTGTGCCAGGCTTTCTTTTCGATTCCTTTAGATGAAGAGAGCCAGTATCTTTTTGCTTTTAAGCTAGAAGATCGCGTTTTAACATGGTGTCGTATCCCTCAGGGGTATACAGAAAGCCCATCGATTTTTAACCAGCTACTGAAGAAAAATCTTGAAAGTCTAGTACTGCCCAAGAACTCAGTTCTAGTCCAGTACATAGACGACCTCCTAGTTGCATCAGAAACAGAGGAAGCTTGCAGAGTAGACACCATCACCTTGTTAAATCACTTGGCCAAGAACGGGCACAAGGTGTCTCCAAGTAAATTGCAATATTGTCTTACCGAAGTGCAATACTTGGGCCACAGGATTGAAAAGGGAAAACGGAAGGTGTCTCCAGACAGAATAGAGGCGATTATGAAAATGAACGCGCCTAAAACACAGAGAGAAGTCAGGATGTTTCTAGGCATGGTCAGTTATTGTCGACAGTGGATAGCCAACTTCTCACTGAAGGCAAAGCCGTTATTACAGCTGACGCACAAAGGAGTGAGTGATCCGGTACCATGGGACAAAGATTGTTTGATGGCGTTTTTGCAGCTGAGGGAGGACTTATGTCGCGCCCCGGCTTTAGGAATGCCTGATTACACAAAACCATTTTTGCTTTACTGCTGCGAAAGAGAGGGATGCGCTTTAGCAGTTTTGGCCCAGATTCATGGAGATGCGCGTAGGCCAGTTGCGTATTTTTCGGCTACATTAGATCCAGTAGCCGCAGCGTTGCCCGGATGTCTCAAATCCGTTGCTGCAACGGGTGTCAGCATTGAAAGATGTGAAAGCGTGGTAATGGGACATCAGTTAGTGGTGTACGTACCGCATTCTGTGGAATTGTTAATGACCAGGACTAAGACTCAGCATCTGACGAATAGCAGGCTCACACGCTACGAGCAGGTCATATTGGCTGCCGAGAATGTGACCCTAAAAAGATGCTCCGTCTTAAATCCTGCTACGTTGATGCCACTTCCAAATGAGGTGGATGATGAAATTTGTACAGATCATGACTGCCTTGATGTGACTGAACTATGCACCAAACCGAGACCAGATATCGTAGATGAGCCATTGACTGACCCTGATGAAATTTTCTTTGTTGATGGTTCATGCGTAAGAGACGATATTGGTCAGCTGAGAGCAGCTTATGCAGTTTGTACAATTACCAGAGTTGTAGAAGCCGCTTGCCTGGAAGGAGTACACTCCGCTCAGGTAGCTGAAATTATTGCTTTGACGCGTGCCTGTTTAGCAGGTAACAAAATTCGAGTCACCATATACACCGATAGCCAGTATGGTTTCGGGGTAGTTCATGATTACGGGCAGTTATGGTCTCAAAGAGGTTACATGACCTCCTCGGGTTCTCCCATTAGGAATGGAGAATTCGTGAGACTATTGTTAGATGCATTGCAAGGCCCGACAGCTATTGCAGTTGTCAAATGTGCTGCGCATACAAAAAATGTAGATTTTGT
The DNA here is from genome assembly GCF_964263255.1 of Lissotriton vulgaris. Taxonomy (NCBI): domain Eukaryota; kingdom Metazoa; phylum Chordata; class Amphibia; order Caudata; family Salamandridae; genus Lissotriton; species Lissotriton vulgaris. The sequence goes on along the minus strand of NC_141685.1, from coordinate 2,037,532,076 downwards.
GTCACAAGGTAACCGCTATGCGGATGAAGTAGCACGTTACTGCGCAGAACAGGGATATTCTCACACTGACGTGAAAGTGGGGGGAATCCAAGAAAGAACTGAATTGACAATGTTGTTAGATACTGTGGATACGTGGGATGAGCTAAGGAGTGTTCAGGAAAATGCACCAGAAGAAGAGAAAAAGAGTTGGGAAACAGCTGGTTGTACTAGAAGCGAGATGAACTTTTGGATCTCTGCCGATGGGAGAGCAGTTTTACCAAATGAACTTGTTAGTCCAATGGCAAGGAAATTGCATGGATCAGCACACATAGGTAGAGATGCTATGGTGAGAGTATTCAGACAAACGTGGTTTAATCCTAAGTTTAGAGTAGCGGCAGAAGCAGTATGTCAGCGTTGTGCGATCTGTCAGCAACTAAACGTAGGAAAGAGAACACCAGTTACATTGAGTCACATTGGGAGGTCTGGGGGGCCTTTCAATAGAATGCAGCTTGATTTCATAGAAATGCCTAAATGCAACAGACTCAGATACGTTTTAGTGATTGTCTGTATATTTTCTAGATGGGTTGAGGCTTACCCTACACCTAGGTGCGATACACTTACAGTAGCAAAACTGTTACTTAGAGAGTTAATACCTAGGTTTGGGGTGCCATCCTCTTTGGAATCGGACAGAGGAACTCATTTCAACAGCGAAATAGTAAAGATGCTATGCTCAGCTTTGAGTATTGATCAGAAGCTCCATTGCAGTTATCGACCAGAAGCTTCAGGGATTGTGGAGCAAATCAATAGCACAATTAAGTCCAGACTTGCTAAAGTTTGTTCGTCAACATCCCTGAGTTGGCCAGACGCACTACCAGTGGTTCTTATGAGCATACGTAGCACACCAGATAGAAAAACAGGTCTCTCTCCACATGAAGTGCTAATGGGGAGAGCTATGAGATTGCCATCGGTTCCGACTGCAGCGTTATTGAACATCACAGACGACTTGATCTTGGCCTACTGCAAGGGACTATCTGATGCCATTAATTCTGTGTCCCTCCAGGTCCAGGCTGCAGAGGTTCCATCAGCACAAGACTTGTGCCATGACCTGAGTCCGGGGGACTGGGTTTTGGTGAAAAAGCATGTCAGGAAGAACTGCTTAGACGTGCGTTGGCGAGGACCATTTCAAGTCATACTTGTCACGAACACTGCAGTGAAGTGTGGAGGCCTGCCAAATTGGATACATGCTTCACACACTCGAAGGGTGCCAACACCTCTAGAAGAAACAGCTCCTCTCTCGGATGAGAATCCAGCGGAAAGCGGAGAAGCCATAGAGGGGGAAAGCCAAGCTGTAGAGGTGATCGAAGAGGCTGAGACTGTGTCAGAACAGGTCGACGAAGGTCAGGACACTAGTGAGACCGAAGTCGCCTCAGAAGAAGAAAGTAACTGGGAGATCGAATCAGATGCTGAACAAGCTGAGAGTGACCAAGAGACGGGTCCAAGAACAAGGAGCAGGAGGACAAGGAGTGATGAAGCCAGTTGGCCGGAGAGAATAAGGAGGCCAAGCTTGAAAGCACAACAGGAGAAGACTCTTGCCCCGATCGCTGAAGATTCAGATCAAGAGGAAGAAACTACAGACTCAGGAACTGAGAGTCCAAGAAGATCAAGAAGGGTACGTGTGCCCTGCAGAAGGTACGCCACCCCAGAGTGGACTTATCTAGCAGATGTCTTGGGGACAGAAATCTGGGAGAGTGAAGGAAGTGAAAGTAATCGATCACGATCCATTTGTGGCAGTGGAAATATGGATGTTGACTCCTGGACTCGAGACTGAGGGATTACTGACTTTCACACTTCCCATACCCCCATACTTGAGTTGGATCAAAGATCTAGTGCTAAATCGATTACAGTTTCCGACTTTTGGTTATCAAATTCCGGAAGAAGAAGAGAAAGTCATTCGTTTCGAACTATTGGAACTTGTTGCGAGAGCTGCAGGTACGAGAATAATTGTTGATGTATAAAGACTTTTGTACATAAGTTATAAAGAAGAAGATAACCTAGCGCCGAGTGGAAAGAAGAATAAAATTAGGGATTACATTTAGAGGACGGAGAAGGGTTAGGGTTGTCTGTTGTTAAAGATAAAGAGACATTGTTGCGAAAAAGAGACATTTGGTTGATAAAGAGCACTTTACAAACTGAGAAGTAAATAAAGCAAAGACTGGGAAAGAAAAGAAAAACTTTTTCGCAAAAGAAGGAGTCACGCTGTTTTGACAACATGGAGAACGGCAACCCAAACCGAAAAGCTAAATGCATGATAGGTACACTTATAGCAGTAGTAATTTTTCTCATAATTATAGTAGTGACAATATCATACATAGTAGGACATGAAACTGATAAAGAAATAGCAGATGTAAAGCCTGTAACGACTTTGAAACCTGCTCTTGATGGGAAGAAGGAGGAGAGCAATGTTATCCGTGAAAAAGCGTTACTGGCAGATGAAGCTCGTAGATTACACGTAGACGAGTCACAGGGAAACTTTAGGTCAAATGCATATGCTAAACTATTGTACGAGTATATCGATGCCATGGAGGCCAAAGATTGCTACGTTTGTATGCAATTGCCGGCTTCTGTAGATGAGGGCATCCGATATCATCATCTCCCACTGACTTATGGGATAACATGTAGTTTACTGTTGAGTATATTTTATGGTAGAGAAGGATTTGAGTACTACTTTTCAAATTATGATTCGGTACTGCCTGAAGTTCCGAATTATAAGCAAATGAATAAGTGGGACTATTACAAAAAGGAGGATAGACTAGCCAAATTCTTCCTTCCTTGGGATACATTAGATACATCATACGCACGCAGAAATAATCTGACTTGCAAAGTGTCAGAAATTGAGAAAAAGTTCATAGGACAAGTAGATGACCGATACAGAAGGCAGAAGATTCTAAAAATGTCAGGACAGTGGAAAACTGATTGGACCGAAGAAGAGAAGGCACATAAAAAGAAAGGGAGCAATGGTCCAATAGCATTGGATAGAGCGCAGAAAGGAAAGTTATGTTTAACTCGAAGCAAGACATATTATGAGAGTGTATTTGTAGGTGAAGTTAACTGCGAACATGCTTTTCGATTAGAGTACTACACGAAAGATTTCATGAAGGAGATGCAAGTGATTCTTAATGTATATTTTGTATGCGGAAGAAATGCCTATGTAAAACTGCCTGACAATTGGTATGGTTCGTGTTACTTGGCAATTGTCTTCCCCAAAATATATCATGCAAAGGATTTAGCGATCATAGAAGGAAAGGCTTCGACAAGAACGAAAAGAGAAGTAGGAGATGCAGAAGTAGTAGGAGACGTATTTGGAGCGATGTTTCCTATGTTAGGTTTAATTCTTAACGATGTTAAGATCAGGAGACTAGCTACAGTCGTAGATAGATTATCTGCAAGTACTGCAAGGTCATTAATGTTAATAGAAGGTGAGATGCAATCGATTAGAGCAATGGTTCTTCAGAATCGACTTGCTCTTGATGTGCTATTAGCAAAAGAAGGCGGAGTTTGCAAGGCTTTGAAGGTCCAGGAATGTTGTACTTATATTCCTGATAATTCAAAACCACTTGAGAAGGTCATAAGAAACATTACACAGATTCATCAAGAAATCGAAGATTTGACAAAAATAAATGTTTGGGAAAAAGTAGGTCATGGAGTAGGAAAGGTTGGAAGTTGGTTTGCCAATCTTGGTAAAAGTATTGTATGGTATATATTAAAACCTGTATTAATAGTATTAATTTGTATAATCACATTGTTAGGATTTGTGAAACTATATAAATGGTATAGGACGAACCGTTTACAAAGGTCTATGAGAGAACAAGAAAGGAGATTAGCTGCTTTACAAGATCAACAGTATAAAAGTTTGAGAGCACTTGAAATGATGAAAAGAGGAAATGATGTAACTAGTTCTGTGTAAAGGTGCTATTCAAATTGCATTTAGTGATGACTCCTAAAAGTCATCAAAGGGGGGAGCTGAGAGAGCGCAATTTGAATAAAACGTATATCCGAGTCATATTTAGAAGTATATCGTATAAACGTAGGAATGAAATGTATATCGAACGCGAAGTTGACGCTTATAGCATAAAAGTTAACAGACGTAACCAAAGTAATATAGGAAATGTATAACTGTATTCACTTTAGAATGCATTAGATTTAGAAGGCCCGTATACGTAGTGGGCTAATGTAGAAATGTGTAGAAATGCTCACGAACAGAAGAATGTGCAAAGTGGAATTCATGTACGTGTGTAATTTAAATGCAGAAACGGCGAGAAATGTAACATGGAGAAATGCGCAGAAAGCATATATAACGATGTAACAAATGAGAATATAAAGTTATATTCTATGTAATTTATATTCTATGTAAAATGTATTCACTTATAAGCAGAGGATTTGCTAAATGCGATCATATATAAATGTGTGTTAAAGGTTATACTGTGTAGAAGAAGTTGTAGGAATGCTAGAAGAGTTTTAGGTCATTTGTGATTATAACCTGACTGACCAAGGGTTCGCAGGAGTGTAGTCCGCTGTTGGTAATTTAGTGGGCTCACAGGAGTCGTGAATAGTCTTCATTTGAAGTGCGAGCCAAAGAGTCTAGTTCTTGTTAGATTTAAGGTGACAAATGTCGGACGAAGTTTATTGCCTAAACATGAGAGGAGACGATTGGAATTTGAGTCTTGTTTTGAAATGACCATTCACAAGACCAAGAAAGGTTACATACATAGTCATAAAGAGTAAAGTTCTGATAAGGTGATAGATTTTGCTCCGAAAGTGTCAAAGGTAAAGTTGAATGAAGTCACCAGCAAGAAGACGAAGATGGAGTCTAAGGAGAAAGGTCAACTTAACGGACGACGCGAAGAGACGAATCTATGGAAAGAGCCAGAAAATGACATCATGGGGGAAAGTCCGTGGTGGGCGTCGAAGGGGCGTTACACCCACACTGTGATTGTGTATTTTAGGGACAGCACCCCGGGGAGAAGATAGCGAATTGCTCAGAGCGAAGGCCAGTTAGAAAGAGCAGATGACTTGAGCAGATGCGCTGAGAAAGATCAGAGCGCAAGGGAGCAGTAGGCCGAGGACCCTTAGAGAGCGGATGGGTAGGCAGAGAGGGTACTGCTTCTTAAACTTAAGTTACCTTTAGAGGCTAAGAGAGTTTGAACTTCTTAGGGAGTCAAACTGCTGACACCTTTTTAGGGTACTAGAAACTTGCGAAGTAGGGATGTCACTTAGTATAGAGTAGGGACAGATTTAACTTGATTATTTTTCTCTTTCTGTAGATGACTCAACGAGACCACATTGAGTTGATGCTATAATCAGAGGAGATTTGGAGTTGATATTAATTGTATTCTTTCGTATACTGATTGAGATTTATCCTGAGAGGATTGTATATGCAACTTTTCTTGATTTTATATAAAACCTTTTAAACTTTATCAGTTGTAAGTGGTTCTTCAGAGTTGCGTCAGTTAATGGGGTTTATCTAACCTATGCAGGGGCTGTCTTTTACTCAACGACAGAAAATAAGCGATCCAAAAATAACGAATGAGATAAGATATCAAATTGATCATAAAAGATATTAAAATCTCATTCCCCGCAGTAGCAGAATGCATGTGTCAGAAATAGAACAGTAGATTTAATGTCCAGGAATAATACTAAAACACATAAAAAAAATAAAATGTGTAGCAAAAAGACAGAAAAGAACAAAAATGAGGAAGAGCACAGGTAACTGGTCCATGCTCCTGGCAGGAGCTAACACAAGACAGAAAGGGAACTAAGCAATCGAAAGATTGAAAATTGGAGTGACAATGAAAACAACTACGAATGTAATCCCACTGAATTGTAAATACTACGTCTTGCAGCACAGTGCATGCACTTTGTAGGAGAGACCTAAAAAGAGTGAAGGTCTGAGAAATGAGGTATGAAGGACTTTGGCAAAGAAACGGGCTAACGAGAGAAAATAATGATGAAGGGAAGATATGAGTAGGACTAAGAAAGGCTGGGAAAAGGTGTCTAAGTGGGACAGTCAATCAATCAAAGCATTTGTATAGCGCACTACTCACCCGGAGGGTCTCAAGGCGCTAGGGGAGGGGGGATCCGCTACTGCTCGAACAGCCAGGTCTTGAGCTGCTTCCTGAAGGCGTGGTGGTCCTGGGTCAGGCGGAGGTGGGTCAGGAGGGAGTTCCAAGTCTTGGCGGCGAGGTAGGAGAAGGATCTTCCCCCTGTGGTGGCTCTTCGGATGTGGGGGACGGCGGCGAGGGCGTGGCCGGTCGATCGAAGCTGGCGTTTGGGAGCGTAGAAGTTGAGGCGGCTGTTGAGGTATCCTGGGCCTTGGTTGTGCAGGGCTTTGTGTGCGTGGGTGAGGAGACGGAAGGTGATTCTCTTGTCGACCGGGAGCCAGTGCAGGTCTCTCAGGTGTCCGGAGATGTGGTTGCGACGGGGGATGTCCAGGATGAGTCGTGCTGAGGCGTTCTGGATCCGCTGGAGTCTCTTCTGGAGTTTGGCGGTGGTTCCGGCGTAGAGGGAGTTGCCGTAGTCCAGTCGGCTGGTGACGAGGGCCTGGGTGACCGTCTTCCAGGTCTCGGTGGGGATCCACTGGAAGATCTTGCGTAGCATGCGTAGGATGTTGAAGCACGACGAGGAGACGGCGTTGACTTGTCTGGTCATAGAGAGGGAGGAGTCCAGGATGAAGCCCAGGTTGCGTGCGTGGTCTGTTGGTTTGGGTGCGCTGCCTGGGGCGGGGGGCCACCAGGAGTCGTCCCAGGCGGAGGGTGAGGATCCCAGGATGAGGACTTATGTCTTGTCCGCGTCCAGTTTCAGGCGGCTGTTCTTCATCCATTCGGCTACCTCTTTCATCCCTACGTGTAGGTTGGCTCTGGCGGTGGCGGGGTCGTTGGTGAGGGAGAGGATCAGCTGGGTGTCGTCGGTGTAGGAGATGATGTTGAGGTTGTGCTGGCGTGCGATGGCTGCAAGGGGACTCATGTAGACGTTGAAGAGGGTTGGGCTGAGCGAGGAGCCTTGAGGAACGCCGCAGATGACTTCAGAGGCTTCTGATCTGAACGGGGGGAGGCGGACTCTCTGTGTCCTTACGGCGAGGAAGGAGATGATCCACTCCAGTGCTTTCTCCTGGATTCCGACGTTGCTGAGGCGCTGTACTAGGGTACGGTGGCAGACAGTGTCGAAGGCCGCGGAGAGGTCTAGGAGGATGAGGGCCGGTGTTTCTCTGTTGTCGAGCAGGGCTCGGATGTCATCAGTTGTTGCAATCAGGGCGATCTCGGTGCTGTGGTTGGCCCGGAAGCCAGACTGCGAGAGGTTGAGGGATTCGTTTGTCTCGAGGAAGGCAGCCAGCTGCTTGTTGACGGTCTTCTCGATGACTTTTGCGGGAAACGGGAGCAGCGAGATGGTCGGTAGTTCTTGAGGTCGGTGGGGTCGGCTGATGGCTTCTTTAGTAGGGCGCTGAGCTCGGCGTGCTTCCAGCTCTCCGGGAAGGTAGCGGTGTCGAAGGAGGTGTTGATGATGTCCCGCAGGTGGGGTGCGATGACAGCGTCGGCCTTGTTGAAGACGTGGTGAGGGCAAGGGTCGGTCGGAGATCCGGAGTGGACAGGGAAAACAATTATTTATTTACCACATATTTTACAACAAATTAAGCCTTGTGCTAACTAAAGAATAGTTCATGAACAATTGTGATCCACAAATGTGGCCCTCTTTTCTTTGGGTGCTTAGGCTTTTTTTTGGGTCCCAATTTGACTCTGGCACTATCACTTGGTTCAATTTTTCTATGATACTGCATTACGCTTCCATTTTGTGTTCTGTAGATCAGAATGGGTATAATACAATAATAGCATACTTTTCACTCTGTTCTGAGCTGTAAAAACTCTAATTTCTTTCTCTTAATTTGCTCTCTTCCAAGGAAAATTTAGAAGATTCTTGGCCAGATTATGGGATCTGGTCATTTTCAGACTGACACCATGAGAGTTGGTAACAGTGGGGTTTTTACACAGACAAATGATTTCTTGAAAATTTGAATCTGCAGCTCTTCCTTGAGGGCTTAAATGCTGTTTTGGGTTTTCAGTGTGATGTTAAGTGTGTTGCACAGTATGGGTCCCTGATAATTGATGGTTTCTTTTATTTTTCTTTTGATTGAAGTTAATTTGTACAGTTAATGACATATCTAATCTCATGAACCCTAGAAGGAAAGTACCTCTGCCGCAATTTCAGCTAATTTACTTTTGAGGGTAGAAAGGGGTAGTGAGCCTACGCTGAGATGGAGTGCACTCCACAATACCACCTACCCTAAGGTGCTGTATAATAAACAAGTGCCTCCTTAGGTTTTTACAATGTATATTTATTGGTACATTCCAAAACGTCAAATATGCTCAGCCTGAGTAATACCATGCCAGCAATCTTTCGCATTTGGTCACCTTGTCAGGGTTACAAAAACATTTCAATTAAACCTGAATGTAATATAAATGGAAATAGTAACAGAAGCTTCGCAATTTGTCTAAAAGGACACATGATCCTGCTCATGAATTCGTATTGACCTGTTCACAGTTAGCATAATTTCAAAGCTGCTGTGATACATTTTGCTCACCTCTTCTACTGTGTTTATTCCCTTGGAATATGCAAATTCCGTCCCCATATTTACGCTTTCCGTGGTGTCTTTCAAGCTTTATGGATTTAGGTTTTTACAGCTCTCTTCTGAAGATTTGTAAATGCATAACATTTAGGATCTCTGCAGGTTTAATAGGGGCTGGTGTAAGCACAGAGGACTGACCACCGGTAAAAAAAAGGTGCTGGGCAGAGCATTGCCTTGGCCTCTTTTTCATGGTAAAAATCATCTTACCCACTCTTTTTACTATTACCACAGAGGAACATCTCTTTGAGCATGCATACACACTAAGTGGAACATGGTCAGCTGAGGATTTCCTCGACTGCCTCTTGGCCAAGGCACACTTAGATTCAGACCAATGAATGAAGCATTGTTCAAGTGGAGTTGGCCTTTCATAAGATATGTTTTCATCTGATTCATTTTATTTTATTGTATTGGTAATTAATAATCAGAACCATTTTGCTGAAATCAATACTCAGGCTACTGGTGTGAGCCCGACATCCAAACAAAACAACTAAACATGAAACACAGATAATAAAAGAGTCATCTGTTGCAGACCAACCCATAGGATGGGATGTGCACATCTCATTGCCAGCGTTATCCTTCCACAATGATTTTATGCAAGACCTATAGCATCCCCAGCAACAGAGGGGGCTGACAGTGCGTTTCAAATCAATAGCACTCAGGTTGACTCTGCTCAGCTGAGTGCTATTTTCCACTCCAGTGGAGTGGTGTGGCTCACTGGTTAGAGGCGGCAGACCCGGGAGCAGAGAACGGCCCGGGACTAGGGTTCAATTCCCAACGCGGCAAGGTCGTGGACCAGGGTCAGCGGACTCGATAATTCTCGCCTCGGTGCCTACTCTAACCAGGGATCACACTCGGCAACTCTGGGCATTAGCTTGCCTCATCTCTACAATGCCCCCCCACATTCGCCAGGGATGCCTGGTTTCACCTTGGAGATACCCAGTAGGGACCATCTCACAGGGATAGCCAGGATGGGTTCCCCAGCGGTCTACAGCGCCACAACGCCTCAGGGCAGCAGTGCGCTTTACTAGACCACATACATTACATTACACTACCCCTTGTCTCCTTTCACCATGTGGAGCTAGGTAGAACGGGGTAGGTTGTTTGCTCTTGCACCTTGCATGACTTCCGCAATTGATATCTTCTCTTGCCACTTTTGATTCTTCTTCCAGCACTCCTGTTCTGTTAAATCTTGCTATGACAACTGGCTTGTTATCTTGGAGGAAAGATAATACTTTCATAGACACAATAAATCCACATGATAATCTTCAGGCATTAGGGATAATGGCCACCAAGTACTTAAATAAATACCAACAATTTCGGTTAGAGCATTAAAGAATTCTGAATTAGGAGCCTTAGAGCTCTCTGACAGAAGTGAGATAAAACATTCAGTAACTTGCCAGGCAAACGATTGCCTGCCTTTTAATGTCCAATTCACTATAATTTGAATGAATGCTCCGCCTCAGCAGAAGCCCTAATGGTTTTTGAAGAAGGATTCTATGTGATCTAAATATCAAGCGAACCTTCCTGCAGCATTCTGTGCTACGGGAGGTGAAGTATCAGTTGCGATATCATGGTACCATTTCATCACTGTGTCAACCTCTCAATTTAATATCAAATTGGCAAATATAATGTTGACCACACTTTGAACTATGTGGAAAGGTCTTGGAGGGCATGCATTAATACACTAGTTGACATGGGGCACAGTGAAGCACAGCAACAGCTTTAATTTCTTTTTCTGAACCAATTTTATAGATTTTTGAGAGTAGCACAGTCCATGATACAATCATTACAGTATGATAATGGGGTCAACAATAAATTACATGTTACTAGTGGGTCAGTAAATTGTACACAGGAATGAATGTTACTACAGAAGGCATTGGTTTGTTTTTACAGAATCAAGAATCAGCGTGTGTAACAAGGTCAACTGGCAGGTTACAACCATTACAAACTGGCAAGATCCCTGCACCTGTGACATAGTTACTGTTCAGCACTGGTTGAAAACAGCCATGGGGGCTCACTGTAGGTATACATCAGACAGAGATGCGTTGTCTCTCCATCATAATGGTACATTGTCCAAGAGTGCATTCGGGACGTGGCTCAATGATATAGTGTACAGATTTAAGAACCACGAGAAGAAGGAAGGAAGGGAGAGGGGTAGGAAGGTGGCGGGAGAGAAAAGGAGACGAATGAGAAGAAAGGAATGCTAGGCGACAAATGCGGTTTGGAGTTCTTGTGTAGTTTCTACAAATCTATATAGGATATGCTCGTTTAGACAACATAAACTAATGGATTTGTGTCCAGACTGATTCCAGACACCCCCAGAGGATATGTTAGTCTGTAGATATGCTTGCGCACAGTACCACTATGAGCTCTTCTTACCAAGGAGCGAATAGCTTCTGGCAACTATCGAACATAACAACTTTGACCCCTCAGGAACTGTGGAAACAGTACAGTTCTTTTCGCTCATTCACTCGTGCTCACTTTGTCTCAGAGAGATACACAGAATAAACAATGGGGACGTTTTCAGTAAGCAGTTATTGAACCAGCGTCATTCTAGTATAAAATATGTGTGCTGTGACAACCATGAGACAAAAACAGTGTATACAACTATGAGCACCATCAGAGTAAAGAAAAGGTATAATTCAAGGTAGGACAGATTTAGGTTAAAGGTTGTGTAACTACCTAGGCCTATATTGGGGGCCTCTAATTTTCTATCGTTGGAGTGCCACAAAAAATTATCTCCGCCCCACTTCAATGTTGCTGCAAACCAATAGGGCATAAGAGGAAGGTGGACATCCTTCCACTTCCTGGCAATGGCTCTCCTATCTACAATTAAGGCCAAGTATATGAATCAATTTGCAGTACCTCTCACCCATGTATGCCTATATAGTCCCAGGAGGCCTGCCTCAGTGGTGCACAAGTCCTCCTTACCCATGACAGCTGTCAGGGCATTCGTGACTGCCTTACAAACCATTTGTGCTTCTGGACAATCCCAGAACATGGGTGTCATATCTGCATTGTTGGAGCCACATCTGGGGCATGCTGATTCACTACTGTATATTCTATTCAAACATGCTGGAGTGAGGTACTCTCTTTGTAAGATGTTGGGTTGGATATATTGAAAATTCGATTTGCAGGAGACTTTACGTAAGCATATAAAAGTCCTGTCCCACTCCTTCTGTGCCAGCCATGACCACTCTCTTGTTCCCAGCTTTGTCTGGTGGAGTGAAATAGGTTATGTGGCGCAAAAGCCATTGCACATGTGAACCACGTGATGAGGTGCAGTCCACAGCTCATCATATGTTTTTCTTGTATCAGGAGGTGCTTATCAGGTTATGTGTCCGTGATCTGCCAATTACCCTGCAGTTCACAAAGCAGAGATCAGTGTCCTAGAAAATGGTCCAGGGGTAGGCCATGATCCAAGCAGAGCTGCCCTAAGGGCACAAAGTCAGCGTTCTGTTGTAGGGAGCCCAGGGTATCATCACCTTCTGGCTCCCAGATTTCTATCCCCTCTCCTCCAAGGAGCTGATATGGATCTCTGGCATGTATGACGTAGGGGCCAGCACCAGTCGGAGGCTTCTGGGATAGCTGGTGTATGCTAAGGTCAGAAGCGTATTAGAGAGTGTGGGGGGAGTTTGTCCGATGGTTATAACAGCTCGTGGATCACTTGGGACCAGTTCAGCCAGATGCCGGCCCATAAGCCAACAAGACAGCCATTGTAATTGGGCTGCCAATTAATAATATATGGAATTAGGAGGTCCTAAATCCCCCTTGCCAATCGGCAGCTGGAGTTTTCGCAGGGCAACATGTCGACGTCCCTTGCTCCAGAGAAAGGTCCCCAGCATCCTTTGCAAAGTACGGAAGGAGGAACGTGGACCAGTAAAATATGAAAGTAATAAAGGAGTCGGGGAGCATTACCATCTTGGAGAGGGAGACCCGCCCCGCACCGTAAGTGGGAGTGTGCTCCCAAATGCCAATTGGGGTCTTGGAGGCATTGGCCCTAGTGAGGTTACCGTCTATTGAGTCCCGAGTATCGTGGTATGTACTGAGATAACAGAATGTGGACGATTCCCAACTCAGTTGATGTGGTCCAACCGCTAAGTGTTGTGGTGGGCAGGATGGACTCACAGGGAACTGGCAAGTCTTTACTCAATTCACTCCCAGACCTGATGCTTTACGGAATGCCTCAACGTTATTTCAGTGCCTCCAAATCCTTGCCTGAAGTCCCAAATGTAAATAAGAACATCTTCCTTGTAGAGGGAAACTGCATGAAGTTTGTCCCCTAAGAGTATACCTCATTAATTTCTAACATGGCGCAGTAATTAAGCCAATGGTTCTACTGCAAGCGCTAATAAAAGTGGTGACAGCGGGTATCCCTGGCGCGTTCCATAACTGATCTTAAATGGGGCTGAAATTAGCTGGCCTGTCTTCCCTAGGTTGCGGGAGCTGTATAAAATAAATAAATAAGGTGGAGCACGTCCATTGGGAGTCCAAACCGTAAAGTGCTGTAAACATATATTTTATTTATTTTTATTTATTTATTTGCGAGTTTGTACTGCTCTAGACTCGACTCCCGGAGGAGTATCTCCGCGCCTTTGACAGCCACAGCATAAATAGGGGGAAAACCAGCTAAGAAGCATTCTAACTTTGAAATAGGAAAGTTTTAAGTTGCTTTCTGAAAGGGAAGTGCTCTCTGCATTGTCTGAGAGACTTGGGGAGTCTGTTCCATAAGGAGGGTCAAATGCACGTTCTAGATCTATCACTAGACAAGCGGTAAAGAGCTAATTGGATGTGGCCAGTTCCAACACTCCATGGAGCCTGGTCGAGCACATGGGGATAATGCTGTTTTGATTGACATGTACCAGTAGGGGCATATTATCCAAAAGGCGACCAGCTATGACTTTACTAAGTATCTTACAGTCTGTGGCTAACATAGACATGGGGCGGTAGGATGTCACCTCAAGTGGGTCTCTGTAGGGGTTGAACATCAATATAAGGGATTCACGGAGCATCAAAGGCAGTCTCCTTCATGTTAGGCCACCCGGTATAGCTCCAATAGGATGGGGGGAGAAGCTGGCCTGGTATATGATGTATACTTATGTAAGTGGGCACCTTGCACCAGTCCAGACATTCCTTATGGTGATTTAAGAGGTCTTACACGACCTTAGAAAGCTCTCTAGATGGTATCTGCGGAGAGCAACCTTCATGCTTAGTCCAGAAGGAGTGTAAAGCAGCTTGTTGTGCCAGAATGCCATTGTATTGAATAGATTAATTGAAAAAGAATCACACAAGGTATTTATAAAAATATGTATTTATTATATAATACTCTCTAACACAATTAGATATCTCCTACCCAGAGATAACACAATGTACACAATACTTTGCACAGAAATAAAGTAAATAGCACAGAATACACAGTGAACCCCAGGGGGGACAAAACCATATACTATGAAAGTGGCATAAGAACCACAACTCGGGTCAAGACAATGCCAATAGGACGTAGAATTGCTAGGGACCCAAGCAACCACCCAAGGTGAGTGACTAGGAACCCGACGGAGAGCGGGTGCAGTGTGGAAACATGACCTGGTGCACCGTACAAGTTTAAGTGTAAGTCTCATTTGGATATTTAAAGATTAAGGACCTTTCCCAGTGGATCCTGAAGAAACCCCAGGGGAAGACAGGCGGTTGGAGAGCCACCCCACCCATGGATACCCTAGTACCCAAGTTACCTACACCAGAAAAGTCGGGTGCATAAGTGTGAAGTGGTGTAGGAAACCGCTGTCGAACCCAAATGAGGACTTCAGGAAAGTGCCTCTGCTGATGTGGGAGAAAGTGTCTGGTGGAATCCGAAGGTGGATTCTAGTTAAGAGGTACCTGTAAGAAGAGCGGACAGATCTATGTCCCTCCGATGTCAGGTGCTGCATGGGAGTTGATGATGACCTTGACTCTGCTGCTGTGATGACTGGCGATGTTGAGGAGGACCAGGAGCCATGCACAAGCTGTCCCACAAAGGATGTCGAGCGCTGAGGCGGTCGGTATCCGACGGGAGCACCAACAAGCCTTGGTAAGTGTAAACAACTCAGGAGATGGACAAGGAGCAATGTTGGGACCAGCAAGGCCAAGGGACCTCACCTCAAGCAGGGGAGTCAGGTCAGGCCTGAGCAATCAGGGGAGCCCAAAAGAAGCAAAGGTGACCCTCAAATGGACCCACAGGCCGGAGACACTGGAGTCCCGAGAGGACCTCAAGCAGCTCACCAAAAGATGCAGGCCACTATGCACACGATGCAATGTGGCCCAAGATTCTGGTCACTGGAGATGCTCAAAGTTGGTGCTAAATGGAGCCCGAAGATCTTCTTGGCAGGAAGTCAACAAGATTTTGCAACTGCAAGTTGCCGCGGTGTATGGGCTCGGTTATTGCAACCCCCACGAGGAATTTGGTGAGATGGCAGGGCAGGTCTCGGGCGCTGTGAAGAGCCACCCCCTGTGTTGGTAGAACCTTATGGAGTCGGGAGGAGCTCAAGATCAGCAGACCGGTCGACTTAGTTGTGGTGCCTACGAATGCAGGGGAGTGACTTCTTCACTCCAAGGAGATTCCTCCAGATGTCTTTGATGTCCACAGGCCTTGGAAGCTTCCTGTATGGTGCACAGGCACTGACGATGCAGCAGACTGAAAGGAAGACAAAGTCAGGCCCAAACAAAGTCCAGCAAAGTCCAGAGTGACCAGACGGTAGAAGAAGTGGTGTCTTATCTGAATCTTATCCCACAACGTATCTAGAGACCGACACCCAGGTAAGTCCTTAAGTACCCAAAGGAAAGGGTTGGGACAATTCAGGTGAACTTTCCAGGGGAGGGTCTGGACAGGTGAGAGGTTACTCCTATGTCCTTTGTCCAGTCTCCTGCCAGAGCGGGAGCCAACAGCTCTCAATTCTGGTTTGAACTGGACTATGCACAGAGACACCAAATGTGCCTCTAAAGCAGACTTAGTGGCGCTGGTAAGCGCACCTACCCGGTACCAATATACTAAATCCTGTCTGAGCGGTGGTCACAAATCCCAGTGGCAGGATGCCTATTGTTCTGGCTTCCCCTGCTTGAGCTTGGCTCAGAAGCAGGAGGGCAGAAATGTGTCTCTGGTCGGCAGCAACCATTTTGTGTTGTCCGAGTCAGATGGTTGGCACAGGGAACACTGAGAGCCAACCACACCGTTTACGGTATGGGGTTATGATTCCAACATGTTTGATACCAAACATGATAGGATTCATTGTAGCCAGTTTCAAGATGGCCATCGCGTAATTACGCGGTGCCCCTATATATAGTATATGGCTGTTTCACTGACAACACGGGAGAACAGACTTCTTAGACTGTAGGAGGTGTACTGCTCATGCAGGGGCACCCTCTCACTTAGAAACAATCAACCTGCCTTTAGGATTGCAAAGGCCTTCTATATGGGTGACTTATTGGTTTTAGGTGCAATGACCCTAGATATAGGAAACTTATATCTTTAGTAAATAGAGCTAATACCAGCATGCGCAGGCAGAAATGGCAGGCCTGTAGTTCCATTTTGAATGGTCTCCAATGGGTGGGATCCCAGTCAGACTAGTCAGCTTAGAACCAGGCAAAAAGTTGGGGTAACCATAGAAGTAGATCCTACTTTCCTACACAACCCCCCCCCCCCCAAAGTAAGCGGATGAGGCCAACCTTGCCTAGTTGGGTCTTCATTTTCTAAGTGGAAATATCTAGAGAGTCCATCTGCATTGGCATGGTTACTCCCAGGTCTATGTTCTACTGTATAGTTCATCCCCTATAGGGAAATGGACCACCTCAAACTTTTGGGGTTTTACCCTTCATCTTTTTAAGTCATAAGAGGGGCCTATGGTGTGTCTGAACAATGAAGTGAGTGCCAAACAGGTATGACCTAAACTTCTTCAGGGCCCAGACCACAGCAAAGGTCTTCCTCTTTAGAAAGCTTTTACCCAAGTCTGGCTATTTGGAGCAACCCATTCCATTATGGTCTGGAGTTTTCTCAGTTGTGGTTGAACCTGGCCTCAACCTACCAGTTGGCCCAAGTACACAACCTTACTCTGCCCTATTTGGCACTTAGTAGCCTTGATAGTGAAGTGAGGCGTGCTTTCTACAGAGCCTCCAACACATTCTTGAAGCGGACCAGGTAATGCTCCCAGGTGGCGCTAAAGACAGCAATATTATCTAGATATGCTGCACTATAGGCTTCCAGGCTTGTTAGAACTTTGTTCATCAACCTCTGGAAGGTGGCAGGTGCATTCTTCATACCAAAAGGCATCACAATAATCGATAATGCCCACTCGGGGTTGAAAATGCTGTTTTTGGTTTGGTTTTTGGTCTGATTTGCCAGTAATGAGCAGTTAGGTCAAATGTACTCAGAAACTTGTCTGCGACCAAAGTATCAAAAAGTTCATCTTCCCTTGGAATTGGAAGATCATCCTTGCTATTGACTGCATTAGGACCTCTGTAGTCTACACAAAACTTCATCTCTCTTTTTCCACCCTTGTTGTGAGATTTAGGTACAAGAACTACGGGCCTAGCCCAAGGGCTATCTGAGGGCTCAATTACTCCCAACCCCAGGATCTTTTGGACCTCTGTCCTGGTGCAATCTGTGACATTATCAGCCTGACTGTAGATTTTATTTTTAACAGGTAGACTCTCGCCTGTGTCTACTTCATGGGTACACCAGGTGGTTTGACTGGGTGTCAAAGAAAACATATGCTGCATTGTTGAGGACCTTCCTGCAATCAATCTGCTGTTGATCAGGGAGGCTGCCTGACAAGACTTCTCCATCAACTGATCCATCATCAGGGTTCCGGGAGAGGAGATCAGGGAGAGGGTCACTCTCTTCTTCCTGTTCCTCATCAGTTGCCATGAGCAAGCCCATGTCTGCCTTGTCAACAAAAGATGTTAGCCTGTTCACATGAAGTACCCTTTGGGGACTTATGGGAGTGCCAAAGTCTACCTATTAGGTGACCTCACCCTTTTGTTCAAGTATAGTGTAGGCTCTACTCCATTTCTCCTGGAGAGCTTCTGGGGCCACAGGCTACAACACCCACACGTTCTGACCTGACTGGTAAACAGTCAAGACAGCCTTTTGGTAATGCCACCTTTTTGAAGTTCTTGTCTGGCCTCCAGGTTTTTACTTGCCTTCTTCATGTACTCATTCATGCGGGAGCAGAGACCAAGTACATAGCCAACTGTATCCTGTTTAGGAGGTTCAAGAGGTAGCTCCCATACATCTGTCACCAGACACAAGGGACCCCTAACTGGATGCCCAAACAGAAGTTCAAAATGGGCTATATCCAACCCCCTTCTGAGTGACCTCTCTGTAGGCAAAGAGAAGGCAGGGTAGTAGGACATCCCATTTCCGCCTTAGCTTTTCTGGTAGGCCCATGATCATACCCTTAAGGGTCTTGTTGAATCTTTTAACTAGCCCATTTCATCGAGGATAGTAGGGTGTGGTGAATTTGTAATTCAATCCACACTCTTTCCACAATGCAGTTACATAACTTGACATGACGTTTGTACCTTATCAAAGCAAACTCTGGAAAAAATTCCTAAGGGTGCCCTTGCCACCTTAGGAGCTGTTGTGGTCCTAAGGGGAATAGGTTCTGGTTTTTTAGTAGCATGGTTCACCACCACTTGAAACTAACTGTACCCAGAGGCTGTTGGAGTGTTCATGGGACCAATAGTATAATTTTCAACCCTCTTAAAGGGAACTCTAACCACTGGAAGTGGAATTAAGGGGGCCTTTGTGATGCCATCTGACTTACCACTGGCTTGGCAAGTTGCACAGGTGTGACAGAACTCCTTAGTGTCCTCAGACATATGGGGCCAGTGAAAGTGAGGGACAAACCTGTCCAAAGTCTTGCCCTGCCAAAGAAATATCATGTGAAAGGGTAAGTACGAAACTTCTAATCTTCTAGGGTATTACCAACCTCCTGGTGGCACCAGTCGTGGGGTGCCTATCCTCTGAGTAAAAAAACCCATCATCCCAGTAGATCCTATGGGACCCACAGATATTCCCTGTAGCCTCAGCAGCAGCTTGCTGCCTGAGGGGTTCAATGGAGGGGCATGATAGAAAAGGGATTTCTGGTTGGCTTAGGCTTGTGACAAAGCCAGGCAGAAACCACCACTCTAGTCAGGGCAAGGGAGTTACACGCCAAAGATAACCCCTGCTCACATCCTTGGTAGCTTGGCACGAGCAGTCAGGCTTATCCCAGAGGCAATGTGTAAAGTGTTTGTGCACCACACACACAAGGCAGCAACACACTACAAAAGAAACTCCACACAAGGTTATATAATAAAATAACAATTGTATTATCATAAACACATTAGAATCCTAATCACACATTTACACTGTACCAACCGGCAGTAGGCAATATATACAGGGGATACAGGACCAGGCTAATCAGGCCATGGTCAGAACCATCAGAACAGATAAGTAAATGTAAGACACAACCAGTAACTACTGGTACAATAATTACCTCAGCATTATTATATTAGGCATATAACACATTAGGCCCAAACCTCCTAAGCATAAATATATTACGCAATAGGCCTCACCAGCATAAACACATTATGCAATAATCCTGGTGCTTAAATCACATTTGGCATCATCCTAAAATTTTATAGCATGACACTAGGCACTGTATGCATCTTATCAGGCATAAACCACGTTAGGCACTAGCAGTAGGAATCACCTTAAGCATAAGCAACCTTACATAAACACATTATGCCATCCCTTAGAGCCTTGCACCCTTCCAGTACACACAGCTACCAAACCTGGACATGACCCCAGGCCAACTGACCTTTCTGGGGCTAAACTACCCTTTGTCCAAAAAGTCCGGGCACTAAAAGGTAGGTCTTTCCAAATGGCCCCCTGGCTGCCACAGCAGCGAAATCACGGAGCGCAAATGCGCTGGTGGCGTGGGGTGCAACTCACCTACTCCTAGTTCCTTCAGCAAGAAACATGACCCGTGTTGCGGCTGCCCGCGTTCCTGCAGTGCAGCCGAGTACAAATATGCCCCCTGGCACCAACTGTGCCACTGAAGCCCCACTCCGGGGCTTCTGCAATAAACTGGCCAACATGTTGCAGCTGCCCGCAATCGGTGGTGCAGCTGGGAAGGTCCAGAACTGGCACAAACGGCGCCTCTGTGCTCAGCCTCTACTCACCAGGGACTCGTCCCGACTCCTCTGGCCTCTCGCACACCGGAGGGAAAAGGCACCGAAAATGTGCCCCAACCTGCCCCTCTTCTGGGGCCTCCCGCATCCCACTTCCCTCTCAGTGACTGGGGAAGGAGGGAATGGCTTGCAAGGCTGCGTCCGAAACCCTCCCCTTGGCTCCTCACCTTCAGCCTCACTCACCAGGGCTTTCACGGAGGACCAGGCCACAACGGCGGGTTGGGCTCCCGCGGTCTCAGGGTTTTGTGGAGCACAGGCTCCGTTTTCCTCTTCTTCTTCGCAGGCATCAGCGCATGGTCGCCTCTCGCCTGGATCTCTGCTGGCGCTTCCAGACACGGAGGCGGGATAGGCTCCCGCCCTCTTTCCAGGAACAGCTCTGACCACAACCAGGCAGCTTTGCCTGCCTTTCGGGTTTTCGCTGCTCGCTGTGGTAGTGTTGGTGGCTCCTTGTTTCGGGTCGCAGAGCAATGCGGGTGGGAACCCGCTTTTTAATGAACTTTACAAGCAGGGTGGGTACCTGCTAAGCAGCATAAATGTGGGGTTGGCACCCGCTAGTAAACACAAAATGCGGGTTGGGCACCCGCTTCCACCAGCAGCTCCGGGGATTCCCCGCATTGGGATTCCCTCTACAATCACTGTAGCAGCGTGCTGCATGCCGCTAGCCCCTCGCTCTACTCTTGGGTAATTAGAATATAGGGCACTCAAGGCGCTAAACCTCTCCAAGTTCCTGGGGTAAGCTGGGCCAAGAATAAAAAGTCCTTGGGGCTGGGGACACCACAGCAGGGCGCAGACAGGCAGGCCAGCACACAGTGAGGTTCTTCGATTTCTGACTGCATCCCGTATTTAGCCGCCATTTTGTGTCTCATCGCCATTTTGTGTTGCCCTCACTCAGGCAGCATGGCGAACGGAGTGTTTTTGCTTTTCTCAACTGCTACGTGACTCTTCTGTTAAAGAGGAACTCCCTGCCCTTGTTTACGAAACCGATGTCAGGGTCTGGCCGAATTCGGTAATCCATGTCTGGGTTGATTGATCCCTGTCTCGACTGACTATTTGCCTTCTCCTATTCTTTCCTTACATTATCTTATCCGACTGGCCTTTGCTATTCTCTCCTTGTATTCTCTTGTTACACAACTATCCTTTGAGGCACACAAATACGTCCTGCCACCTGCAAATTGGATTGTCAGTACTAGCACTGATTAATTTGTTGGGAGGGGTAACACACGGGGTTTGAGAGAGGGCGTATTTGAGACACCTGATAGCTTGTTTTCCAACTTTTCTTATTGGTTTGTTTTGTATGTGTAGGGAGTAAACTTTGTAAATATGTTTGTTATAAAAGACTGTGCGCCACGGATTGAAGTGGTACTCTCCTCAGAACCTACCTTGCGTGTAACTTCTGGGATAACTGTGCTTGGCTGCAGCTAATAAACCTGGCTTTCTACGCTCAACAGAGTGTCTCGTGTCTCTGTTCGACAAGGCAGGTGAGCTCGGGGATTTAAGACATTCCCTGCGCCGCCAGGCCCATAAGGCCCGATTCTCCAACAGGGACCCCCAAGAAGATACAGCTGGGTTACACAGTGGCTCCTCCTGGCAGTGTGCTCCCCCAAGCCTAAGTAAGCACAAAAGCAACCTCAGGGGATCACAGCCCCTATATTTATATTAGGCATTCCTTTTTTTGCACCAGCACAGGGCTTAGGGAAACCAGATGCAACTGGTTCAGGGGGGATTTGGAGCACTCTGTTGACAGGGCTCCTCTCCTCTATTGTTAGGGGAGGGTTTGTCATCAGATGCACCACAGGGGGGCGAAGCCAGTATTCACTAGGGCAGGCACAATCCTATTCAGGGACCAGGGACTTCTCCCACCACTCCAAATGCAAATGTCCCATTCAGCCTAGCACTGACTCACCCTGCCCCTCCTGGAGCCACACACATCTCACCAGCCCTTGCCACCCAAAAGCCAGACATGCAATTCATATCAGGGAGGCAGACACATAGCACACAGAAATGCCAACTCTAAAAGTGGCATTTCTAAAATTGTTTAAAAAAATACTCCGCACACCATTGCGTAGCATTTATTATCACTATTCCAAACATATCAAGATTGACCATGCTGTGCCTCTCATATCAGGAATTACCACTGACACACTTATCAGTGAATCCCGAATGCATTCCTATGGGAGGGCAGCCCCACAGTAGTGAGAAACCAAAATGGCTGTTTGTCACTACCAGGACATGTCACAAACTTATGTCCATGTCCTATCTTTTGCCTACAATGTACCCTGCCCATAGGGATAGCTAGGGCCTACCTTAGGGGTGACTGATAGGTTGTAAAAGGGGGTTCACGGACATGGCATACATTTTAGGTGCCACGTCACAGTGGCAGTCACACTGCGCACACAGGCCCTGCAATGGCAGAGGCCTGAGATAAGTTTGAAAAGCTACTTTGGTGGGTGGCGCAATCAGCGCTGCAAGCCCACCAGTAGCATTTAATTTACCAGCCCTGGGTATATGGGATACCACTTTATAAGGGACTGACAGGTAAATTAAACAGGCCATACAGGTGTAGACCAATCTTACCATATTTATCACAGAGTGCACACACACTTTACACTGGACAGCAGTGCTAAAGTGCCCAGAGTCCTAAAACCACCAACACCATGTCAGAAAAAAGGCTAGGAGAAAGGCACAATGTTTAGGGATAACCCAGCAAAAAGTCCAACAGGGCAGGTTTGCTGCTCCAAACTCAAATCTGCTCTGGAAGGGTCCCCTGCCCCCAAAACTCAACCAGATCATGCTCAAGTTCATGTGGGCAGCAATTTCACAGAGGCTAAGATCATCTCCCTCAAGAGATTACCCCTTTTGCTCCTTCCCTTGGAATGCACCTGGCCCATTGTTCCAGGATCCAGGGCCTGTTCAGTGGAAAGCTGTTTGGCTTGTGACCTGGTCACAACAAACACACTTGCAGAGATGCCCAACATTTCTGCATGAGTCCTGAACTCTTCTTCTGCCCAGGCTTAAGTTTCCAAATCATTGCCCAACAAACAATCTACAGATGGGTCTGAAGAAACCACAACCTTTATAGGTCCAGTTACCCCTTCCCAGCTGAGATTCACACCTGCCAAGGAAGGGTCAGTCCTGACATTGCTAGCATTGTTCACTTGGTGCACTTGTCCCAGTGATCTGGTCAGAAGACACACAATCCTCTGTCACCATAGAGACACTGGCACCTGTGTCTCTGTAGGCCATGGCCTCTTTCCATTTATCAAAGACTGTTGTCTGTACTTGCCCAAGTTAGTGAGACTTACCAGTAAGGTGGCGAGATCTATGCCACCATCACGGACTAAAACTGCCTGAGCTGGATTTCTGACTAAGTCCTGTGTTTGCCGTACCACCACTTATACTTTTGCTAGGGGGAGCAGTTGCCTTAGGGGCAGTGGTAGTAGGAGTTGACTCCTTGGCTTTTGGGCAATCAGCATCCTTTGTCCAATGGATTTTCACCTTACAACAGTAACACCAAGGTTTCATCTTGCCTTTCTTGGATGTTTGTGCCCCCGATGCAGGTTTTTGGGGCCCTTGGGAAGACTATCTTTGCCCTTGTCCACACCCTTATCCGGGGATTTTGAAGACTCCTGTTTCTTCTGGTCACTGCCATTGCTCTGATTTTTCTGCTTAACTCTGGTTCTGACCCCTTTATCTACCTTCTTTTCCAATTCTTGGGGAGAAGTCAGATCTAAGTTCACCAGGTACTGATGCAAAAGCTGGATCTGACAAATATTAAGGATCTGCTTCCTCATAATCAAATTGTACAATCTTTGGTCGACATGCACTTTGCTGCCAAATAGCCAGACTTCCAGACCTTTAATGGAACTATCCTCAAAATCTACCCAGTACTGGCTCTGTGCTTTCTGGGTGTCTCTGAACTTAATCCTGTATTGCTCAGTGGTTAAGCCAAACCCATCAATGAGCGCTCTCTTCAAAACTGTGTAATTATCAGCATCCTCTTCTCTAACAGTGAGGAGCTTATTAAGCATGGGCGGAAAATCCGTTCCGCTCGTGGATTTTGCGGATTTTCGGTAAATTCGCAATCCGCGAGATTTGCGAATTTCCCGCAAAATCCGCAAGCGGAACGGATTGGGTCAAAAGTTCAAGCTGACTTTTGTAACTCTTTTAGAATGGTGCCGGCAAGCTGCCAGAGCCATTCTAAAATAGTTACAAAAGTCATCTTCAACAGGAAGCTCTAATAGATAAAGTAAAGCAGGTGCTCAAGTTGAAGCTCAAATTCAGTTACACAATCATTAATCATCCCAAACTTGGGGTGAATAATGATTGTGTAACTTAATTTGACCATCAACTCGAGCACCTGCTTTACTTTATCGATTAGTGCTTCTTGTTGAAGCTCTTTGTAACTATTTTAGAATGGCGCTGGCAGCTTGCCGGCGCCATTCTAAGTGGGGCTGAGGGCAGAAGGGCACAAAAGTGGGACAGAGGGCAGAAGGGGACAAAAAATGAGTGGGGCAGAGGGCAGAAGGGCACAGAAACGAGTGGTACAGAGGGCAGAAGGGCATAAAAAATGAGAGGGTGGCAGTGATTAACCAGGCAAAAAAAAACCTGCGAACGCGCAAAGCGCCCCGCAAACACGCAAAGCAGCCCGCGAATACACAAAAATATAAAAATCCGCAAATTCGCACAAATTCGCGAATTTACCGGATTGCGAATTCGCAAATCTGCAAATTTGCAGATCGCAAATTCGCAAAATGTGCCCATGCTTAGAGCTTATCTCTACCTTTGTCCATTTAGGAGAGCCACAAGATAGCTGCCAAATGCTCCTGAGGGACCCTCTGAATTATACAGGCCCTTTCTAAAGCAGGTATCCATTTGTGGATGTCATCCACGCCATGGTAGAGAGGGACTATCTTGTTCAGGTTCCTATGTTCAAAATAATGTTCTTTAACTCAAGGGACACTGTTGCTGCCACCATGGGACTCTAGTCCCAATTTCTTCCTTGCTCTCTGGACTTTTAGGGCCTCTCAATCAAGGGCCAACTGCTCTTGCCTTAGCCTAAGCCTAGCTTTCTCAAGTTCGACAAGTTGGTATTCTCTATCTAAAGAGTTTCCCCTCTTACTAGAAATGGAGGCATCTACTGAATATCCTGAGACATTGGATTAAGCGGAGGAGGATCTAGACCACCTTGGTCTACTCTGTACTTTCCCAGGAGGATCAAAGGGGGCATTCTCTTGGCCACCTATAGTATCCTTTGGAAGGTCTGAGTCGTCCAGGTGGGAGTCATCAGGCTCCAACTGGTCATGGTTAGATTCAAGGTGAAAGAGGGGGTCCCCTCATGGCTTATCTTCATTACCTGCCCTGCTGACTCTGTCCTGTTCATCTGACCCACTGGTTTTTTTGAGGCATCTAACAGTAACACCTCTAAATGGCGTAGAGTGTTGGCTCCTTTCCCTGTCTTCAACTTTCTAGAGACACACATTGCTTTCAGTTCTTGGAAAAAAAGTTCACTGTATCTGGTAGTCAGAGAGCCCCTGCCTTTAGAAGACATACTGTTAGACCCGGTATCCCTGGTTGGCTGAAGTAGGTACCTTAGGCCAAGTTGGGACCCGCATTCCAACGTCAGGGAAAGGAAGGTCACTTTCTTAGATAGCCCTGCTCACCCCCTGGGTAGCTTGGCACGAGCAGCCAGGCATATCTTCAAGGCAAATTGTAAAGTATTTGCAACCACGCTCACAACAACCCAATGATGACACCAAAAACTGTATGTAAAAAGATATATAAGAAACTGCACAATATAAATCCAACATCTGAGGATGTGTGCTATTTCTCCTGGCCGGTTGGTAGGCCAGCCATGCCTTGTAAGTTCTGGCGATAATAATGAGCACTTCTAAAAATTCTCCTGTACTCCTAATATCATGTTATACTGTTCGTAATGCTAGAATCAGGAACTTTTGCAATGTGAAAATACTGTAAGGCGTAACGCAGCCATCAGACACTCTTCAATGTGGAAAGAATGCAATTGTAACGAAACAATCAGGCACTTTGCAAGGTAAAATAATGCAATGTGTAATACAACCACCAGGTATGTCGTTATGCAGAAATAAGGCAATGCGTAATACACTATTCAAGTAATCCGTTATGCAGGAATAATGCGCAATACACTAATCAGGTAGGTCGTTATGCAGAAACAATGCAATGCGTCATACGACAATCAGGTAGTTAGTTATGTAGATAAAATGCCATGCGTCATACACTAATCAGGGAGTTCATTATGCAGGAAAAATAGAATGCGTAATACTCTAATCAGGTACTCCGTTATGCATAAATGATGCAATGTGTAATATGACAGCCAGGTACTCAAGTATGCAGAAATGGAAAAAAGCGTAATAGACCTAGGCACCGATCAGTGTGCCTTAGGTGGTCTCTCCGGCTCTCCTTCTGGCATGCAGTCAGCCTTTCAACAGTTGCCCCCAACACGGATACGGTGTAATCAAAAAGTGCAGCTCCGCACTCAGGCTCCTGTACTGCCACTCCCTTGGCAATATGGACCGCGTTCCGAGCCGAAGCAGAGGTTTGTGTTGCCGACACGAGAGAGATGCTAAGAGCGTCTCCCTCCGAGCCTGTACCCCGCCCCAGGAGTCGGCACACCTTACCTGGGGAACCCACTATCCTCTCCTCATCCAGCGGCTGGGCCTCCAATGAAACTTTGTGAATTAGCAACAGCTTGCTCGGGCCAGCAACTCAGCTCCTCTGGGACTGCCTGTCCGGGCCGCTACAGTTACAAAGATCTCGGGCTGCCACAGAGCACACGCACACAGCGTTGTTGAGTCTTCCTTAAGCTTCGGGTGCACAATCACTGGGCACTCCACACACAGGTCTCAGGTTGCACGAAGATCACAAGCACAACGTCGCTGAGACTCACTTTAACTCCGGTGCGCAAGATAACGAGGCAAATCCTCACGAAGGTCTCACAGTGCACAATGCACCCGCACACAGCGTTGATGAGACTCACTTGGATTCCGGTGCATAGGATAACAAGGCAACTCCTCACGAAGGTCTTACAGTGCACATCACATACATACACATCATCAATGAGACTCACTTGGATTCCGGTGCACACAACAAGGTAAATCCTCATGAAGGTTTCACGGTGCCCAAGGCACAAGCACACAGCTTCGATGAGACTCACTTGGATTCCGGTGCACATGATAATAAGGCAAATCCTCACGAAGGTCTCACAGTGCACATTGCATACATACACAGCATCGATGAGACTCACTTGGAGTCCGGTGCCCACGATCACTGAACAATCCTCATAAAGGGATTAAGGCTGCACAAAGCACAAAAACACAGCGCGGCTGAGACTCTTATAGAAACTTTTGTGTGACTCTGTTTCCAAACAGGGAGCCAGATCACCACGGGCCCATGGGGATAAGTTACTTCAGGACACAGCACACATCAAAGTCCTGTCAAGCAGGGGGACACAGCACACATCAAAGTCCCTTTAGCCTTTCCTTGATACAAACAGCAAACTCCAGGCCAGCCCCAGAACACACATCAAGGGTCAGTCCTATCCTACAGTCTATTCAGTTGTTTCTTCCTTGGCTAAGGTCCTCTTGACCACAAAGTAGTTCCAGTCTAGTTCACACTTGATAAAGCCATTCTCCAAAGTTCAGGGGCTTCAGCTCTCATAGTTATACCCCTCAATGGCTCTGAAGTCTTTGTGCTTCAGGGGGCACTGACCCCTGTTCAAACCAGTTCTGGGTGCCTCCCTGCCAGTGACACCTTTCTTCCTTTGATTAGTGGGGGTCTGGATGCTCAGTCACTCAGCTGGGACAATTATTTATAGCAGCAACCCAGGCCTCTTTACCTCTAGTGTTGTGTATTGATTTAGATTCCGTATGCATTTCCCGATTTATGCCCTTATATAGGTATAATTCACATTGCCCTTATATAGGCTTAGAAATCCAGTCCTTATTTACGCATAGACCATGCTACCCAAATACAGGCATGGCTACTTACATCCGTTCAATTAAGTCACAACGACTTCTTAGAAAACCAGACTCTCAAGCCGTTAGGGACTTCCCCTTGCCTAGATATTGATTTCTCCAAGAACTCATTTATCATGCATGAACATCTATTCCTTAGAGTATCAGTCATGACGTTCATATGCCCGATTTTTACATCAGTACTGGCATTCCTAAACACCTTCAAGGTATCAATATACATTCTCTAGATATGGCAAAGCACGGTGTGGTTTGGTGCAGTTCGACTACCTACTTGCATGACGCAGTTCGCTACAGCAAGTGCCGAAGGAAGCCAACTCCCCAGCTGACGCACTGACTAGAAGCTGTCATCCTCCTGCCGAGAATCCAACTCCAGTGTTTCTGACTCCCCTTGCGGGGTGTTGGGAAATCGAATCCCGGGAAAGAGATACCAACCTCTCTCATTCTAAGGTATGGAGCTGATTAGAACCTAGAGAAACCTTTGACAATTCTTGGCAAAACTAAACCTATGCTAAACCAGCACCTACTTCTTCCCTCGTTCTAGACCTAGATTAGGTACACTGGGGTAGGTGTATTTTAGAAGCACCAGTTGAGTATTTTAGCCTGTGTTATTTATGTATGTATTTTTATATATGTCATAGCAACAGACAATGGTATTACAGTATGATTTTATATTACTGTTTGCGCTGTACGCATTGTACTTCGCATTCTGTCTGACGATTGTAGCAGTTCAAATCTCGTGCATGAGAAAGAAGACTGCTCAATAAACCCTTTTTATTGAAACGTCCATCTCTCTATTTCTGTGCAACTCTGTAGAAGCGAACCATGCACGATTGACTGAGTGAAATAGTTATCTATTGTTTCCACAACTCTGAAGATATTATTCCGAATCTAAGGGAAACAAAGTTGTCATGTTTATGCAATTTCTAGTGACCTCTGGGTTAGCTGGCACACACAATTAAGTTTAATATACTCGATAGAGACATACTGACCTCAGTCCTATGTTAAATCTGTAGTGTATATTATTCCATTGTGCAGAGTCTATTAGGGATATAGGAAGTACACTACCCTAGGGGCTTCTCTTCCCCCTACAAGTCAGCCTGCTGCTGTCTCACCTCCTCCCCTGGTTCAAGACATTCTCCAGATCCTATTGCTTTTAAATCCAGAAAGTCAATCCACAGCCAGGCAGAGACACACATAAATGTTACAGCACAAAAACTCAGCCACTTCTAAAAGAGTTGCTTCTAAACACACAATATAAAAACTACCTTCATAAAAAGATGAGTTATTACATTGTGAGTTCAGGCATACTAAACTTCACCTTTCCATCTTAACCCTTTGGGAAGATAGGCTGGAAAACATATTAAACAGACTTACCATTCTATCCTATGGGCAAGATGGCCTTTCCAAAGTAAAAAATTAAATGGAGATTATTTCACTTTCAGGACATAGTACACACCTTAGTACATGTCCTATCTTTCACATGCACTGCACCCTGCCCAGGGGATACCCTGGACCTACCTTAGGGGTGCCTGATGTGCATAGAAAGGGAAGTGTAAGGTTAGGCAAGTGAGTGCACTTGACAGAACAACATGGCAGTTTAACTAACTGTGCGCTGGCCCTGAAATGGCAGGCCTGAGTTCCCTTTTTAAGGCTACTTGTGTGGGTGGCACAAATAGTACTGCAGGCCCACTTGTAGCATTTGCATTATCAGCCCTGGCATACATAGTGCCCTTTACTAGAGACTTTACTAGTAAGGCAGACATACCAATCATGAGCAACCAATTACCATTACACTTTATACAGGTTAAGGTAAGATAATTTTATTATGCATGATTAGTTAAAACCGTTGCATACTTTAAAATCAAAATCCACTATTACAAAAAAATTGACCAGTTTAAAAATAGTTCACTATTACAAAAAGATTAACCAGTTTTAAAATAATCCACACTGTATCCTACATAAAACTATATAAAATGCAATTAATGTTTTAGTCAGGTTAAAAATCTATCTCGTGTGGGTTGTGTTATTGAGCAATCAGCCTCCAAATCCATTGTCATAAGTTTTTATTCAGTGGGTTAATGTTTTTCTCCATGGGGTTCCCTTGCCACTCAGGATGTTTGAGGCAATAATAACAGCTTCAAGGTGTGCCCGCTGGTGTGGTCCTGATGCTATACTTAAATTATTAAGGGTAACTTCCAGGGCTCACTAGATTATTTCCCAGGACCATCATGTGGAGCTAGTTCGTGGCCAGTAGAGATGTGTTTTTCAGTCTCTGTTCAGTGGGATCAAGTAATTTTGTAAGGCAACAATTCAGCTGTGCTATGATTGGATTAAAGCACAGGATTACAGCCTGCCTGCAGGTCCTGATGCCATGCTGGTTAAAGGATGGCTTCAATAATGTTTTCCACCAGCACATAGCCTACATAGGTGGTCTCCTCCTCTTCCTTCCCAAGGTGGTAAAAATGGGTTAATTGGTCCAACTCACAAGCGAAGCTTTAAAAAAATGTCTTTAGTTGTTATCTTTATTTCTGCGTTACGGTAAGGTTGAGGTTTGCAGGCTTCGTAATTGTTGAGCACAACCCAGCCATGAGCTCGTTTTGACAGTGCTTCCTTATCCTCTACAGTAGATTTAAGTCTTGTTGACTTTGTGACTAGTTTTTTGAACACACAGTGAGCTGTTGAGGTATTCCAAAGGTCAGTCAGACCTAGAGCTTTGATGGAATCCAAGAGATATATGGTAGCTGGTGATTTCCCTGTATGTGTTAGTTCTACCCAGAGAAGATTGTTTCGGGAACCATTTTTGGCAGCTCTGATTTAATGCCAGCATTTTGCATAGGCTCCCATTCTCTCTGTCGCCTGATTTTGTAGCCCAAATTCCAGCTGTATTTGGGCCAGGGAAACATATTTAGGGAGCTGAATATCACTCAGTAAGAAGTTGTTATTATGCTGTTTGAAATTGCTGCATCTCTTCCTCTCATTGGCTCACTCCTGTAGGTGATCGTAGGCTGCAATTTGGCTCACAGGACTTTTTTAGAAAGGGTCTAGTGACAGGTCCGGCAACATCTTCTTCAAAAGTTTAAGTGCCAGATAGGTCATAGCACCCTTCCTTCGCAAGGATACCAGTTGCGGCTTGAAGGAATTGCTTTGATCTAAAAGTATCCCCTTGATGTAGACGTTTCCCGTCAAGATACTAGCTCGGACTTGTCTTCTTATGGAGCTTTACTGTCACACTTTATACAGGGAGCACTTGCACTTTGACACTGTTTAGCAGTGGCAAAGTGTCCACAGCAACTAAGTTGGCAACACCATGTCAGAAAAAAGGTCTAGGGGGAAAGCAAAAAGTTTCGGGACATTAGCCAAAAAGAGCCAAGTCCTACACATAACAAGTGTGGTGAGGTGTTGCACAAACCTAACCTAGTGGGAACTAAACTCTCTGAGGTTGAAGAAAGGGTGTGCAAGACCCTTGGCTTACCCAACCATAAGTTCAGTAGAACGTACTATTCTAAGCTTGTCTTATATGTGCCCAGTATTAATGATGGTTTTTCAATTAATCAACACAAGGATTTATCTAGAAAAACAATGCAGGGTTGAATCCAAACCGCTGCACACCAATGTTAGAAGCTGACCTGGTATATGCTGTCCACTTATATAAGTGGGCACCTTGCACTAGTCCAGACAGCTGTAATGGTGGTTTAAGAGGTCCTAGACAACCTTAGAAAGCTCTCTAAGTGGTAGCTGGGAGAACAGGAGTGTAAAACTGCGTTTTTTTTTACCAGTCTGACATCTTATTGTATATCTTAAATGAAAAAGAATCATATAAGGTATTTATAAAAATATGTATTTAATATATAATACTCTCTAACATGTTTAGATATGTCCTAAACACAATTCATACAATACTTTGCAAAGAAATACAGTAAATAGCACAGAATACACAGTGGACCCCGGGTGACCAAACCTTATACTAAGGAAGTGGTATAAGAACCACAACTCGTGTCAAGACAATGACAAGAGGATGTAGAAGTGCTGGTGACCCAAGGAACCATCCAAGGTGAGTGAATAGGAACCCCTTAGAGAGGGTGTGCAGTGTGGAAACACGACTGCGTGCTCCGTACAAGTCTATGTGTTAGTAAGGGTTGTATTTTTAAAGATTAAGGACCTTTCCTAGTGGGCCCTCAAAAAACCCTGGGTAAGACAGAAGGTGGGAGAGCCACCTCACCCATGGATACTCCATTACCCACGTTACCGATACCAGGGAAGCCAGGTGCATAAGTGTGAAGTGGTGTCGGAAACTGCAGTCAAACCCAATGGAGGACTTCAGGTAAGTGCCGCTGCCAAAAAGGGAGAAAGTGTTATGTGGAATACAAAGGTGAATTCTAGTTGAGAGGTACCTGAAACAGAGGGGACAGTGTCTGTGTCACTCAGGATTGACTAGGAGACTTGGAAGACGAATGCCATCCAATGTCAGGTGTTGCAGGGGAGTTGACAGTGACCATGACTCTGCATCGGTGAGGACCATGCAATGCTGAAGAGAATCAGGAACCATGCACAAGCTGTCCCACAAAGGATGTAGAGTGCTGATAGGTCGGTGTCCAGCCAGAGCACCAACAAGCTTTGGCAAGTGTAACCAACACAGGAGCGGGAGAAGGAGCAAAGTTGGGACAAGCAAGGTCCAAGGGACTAATGAGATGCAGGGAAGTCAGGGCAGGCTCCAAGCAATCAGGGGAGCCCAAGAGACACAAAGGTGACCCTCAAATGGGCCCACAGGCCAGAGGCGCTGGGGTTGGGAAAGGACCTCAAGCAGCTCACCAAAAGATGCAGGCCACAATGCACACAGTGCAGTGTGGCCCAAGATTCTGGTCACTGGAGATGATTGAGGTTGGGGCTACTTGGAGCCTGATTATCTTCTTGGAAGGAAGCCAACAAGCCTTTGCAAGTGTAAGTTGATGCACTGCAGAGGGTTTCGGTTCTTGCTACCCCCATAAGAGATACTGGCCTCAAACTTGGTGAGAGGGCAGGGCCGGTCTCTGGAGCTGTGGAGAACTACCACCTGGGTTGCAGAGCCTTACGGAGTCTGAAGGAGCTCAGGATAAGCAGACTGGTCAACTTAGTTGCTGTGCCTGCGACTTCAGGTGTCTTTGATGCCCACAGGCCTTGGAAGGTTCCTGTATGGTGCACACGGATGGACGATGCAGCAACCAGGAAGGGAGACAAAGTCGGGCCCAAACAAAGTCCAGCAAAGTCCAGAGTACTCAGACGGTAGAAGAAGAGGTGATGTTTGATCTGAATCTTATCCCATGACGAACCTAGGGACCTACACCCAGGTAAGCCCTTAAGTGCCCTAAGGAAAGGGTTGAGACAATTCAGGGGACCCTCCATGGGACGGTCTGGATAGGAGGGAGGTTACTCCCATTACCTTTGTCCAGTTTCATGCCAGAGCAGGGCCAACGCTCCCAGGACTTGTTTGAACAGGACTATGCACAGGGACACCCAATGTGTTCCTCATGCAGACTTAGTGGCACTGACAAGTGCACCCACCCGGTTCTCAGATGTTAAATCCTGACTAGGAGGTGGTCACACCTCCCTGTGGCAGCATGCCTATTGTTTTGTCTTCCCCTGCTCGAGCTTGGTTCTGCAGCAGGAGGATAGAAATGTGTCACTGGTTGGCAGCAACCATTTTGCGCTGTCCAGGTCTAGAAGGTTGGCACTGGGAACACTGAGAGCCTAACGGAGGGATCTTCCAGTGCTTGGAATCATACCTCCCATGCAGTTTATGGTGTGGGAGGTATGATTACATCATGTTTGATACCAAACGTGATAGGATTTGTGACAGCCAGTTTCAAGATGGTCATCGTGTAATGACGCGTTGACCCTCTATTTGGTACATTACTGCTTCACTGACAACCTAGGAGAATAGACTCTGTAGGCTGTAGGGGTGTCCTGCTCATGCAGAGGCACCCTCTTACTTAGAACCAAGCACCCTGCTGTCAGGAATGCAAAGGTGTGACTTAGGTTTTAAGTGCAGTGACCCCAGATATAGAAATTCTCTAGAATTTGTGACAAGAAATACACCAACTACTTTCAAAGAGGTATTCGCTCGTGGAACATTGATCTTACTTCCTGTGACCTGAATCAGCAGCTCAGGCTTTTTGTGATGCACCATCTCGCGCACTTCTTAACAGATGTTAAAGATTTGCCGATTGTCAAACCTTGACGCAGTACACAGTGCGGAGCGCAGAGCAGGGAAGGAGCGAGGAGCGAGGAGGTGTAGTGGGTGAGCGGAGCCGAGCCGCTGGAGAAACTGCTTGGGAAGCCGCTGCCGTGGGGGAAACCGCAGGCGGGACACCCACTCAAATACCCACTTTTGCCCACCCCAACACCGCTCGAGCACCTACCCACTCCCCGCCCTCCTGTTTCATGGACTTGTGAGACTTGTGACACTGCTGACACTGACACCGGTATCTGTGCCGGTATCAGTGCCGGTACACCCCCTAAACCAGCGGTGAAAAGAAGGAGAAGGAGGAGACCATTGGTTCTGCATACCCTGGTGAGCACTTGACTATTTTGACTATCTGTCTCTCGTTATCCCCTCTGCGTCCCCGCACCTGCACCCCTTGACTTTGCTGGGCTGCGGGTCTGTGATTTTTCCCTCTTTGTGCCAGGGAGAAGGAACAGTCTTTGCTCCCGGACTCAGTTTTCGGCCATTGGTAGCGAGGCGTGGGAGTTGCGCGACTGTGAACGCGCCAGGAGCAGGAACAGGAGCAGGAAGGGGGCGGGGGGTAGGGCCACAGGGCGGAAGAGCGTGAGCGCGGCTGCCGATAGAGGCAGCTGCTAAGTAAGAGCCCGGGGAGTGACAGTAAGACAGCTAGGCTAGGTCCTGCTGATCCGCGGTCGTCCCCGTGAGCACCGCTTGCCTCTACTGCCTCTACTGTACCCTCTCAGTACCCTCTTGGCGCACACCCTCCAAAACCAAATCAACCCAAATCAAATTTAACATCAGCTACTTGCTAGCAACCAGCAGCAACTACTCTCCAGTAGGCACCAATCCGCACCAGTCTGCCATAGTCAGAAACCAGAGCACCAACCGGGCATCAACTGTGGAAAAAACTGGGAAGCCGAAGCAGAAACCCTGCAGCTGTTCCCATTTGACCTGCTTTGACCTGCTTGTCCAACTCTAACAAATCGCCAGCGACATGACTAAACAAGGACTCAACAAGCCAAAAAAGGGAAGAGGGAAGGGAGCAAGCAGGAAAAGCAGAACAATGAGATCTGGAAGAATTAGACAGATACCAAAACCAAAATCCAATTCTAAACCTAAAACTAAATCACAGAAAAGGAAACTGGGGAAATTGGATCCAGCATCCCCACTACATTCAGACAATTTGCAGGAAGACAGCCACTCCGCCTGCAACAAAATAAAAGAGGACACAACTCTGGCACTGGTGGAAATGCCAACATTACCAATAAACCAAAATTCAACCCCAATTCAAATTCAAATAACAAATAAAAACGCTCAAACCAAGTTCTCGGCTGCATCCCCTTGTCTAGTTACAGCCCTTCAGCAACCGCGAGACCTACACAAACCTCATTACCTTCGGCATCAAAGCCAGCACCAACGGTTTCAGATGATCTGGTAATCATTGATGGAATGCCAGCAAAGAAAAGGATATGTTCCCACCAACCAAAGATTTACACTAAGTTATTGTTCCTAAAAGATCCTGGGACAGCTATTTATTCCAAGATAGGAAACATCAGTGGACTCCACACACCACTCCTACAAAGCAAATTCAACTGTAGCCAGACCAATAGTGATCAATAGTCAACTCCCGACTAGCTGAAGCCCCCTACTCACCCAGAATTGAGACTGCAGCTGTCACACCAACACCAGCACCACCTGCTTCTAGAAGAGCAGCAGCGTACACTCATATAGCAGATCTAGACCCCACTGATTACAGTACTTCGGAAATGGCTTCTACTAGAAAAATTTCCATCAACGATTGGAGTCTACCAAAGAAATCTGAGCCTCTAGAGACAGTAACTGCTGCTCATCCAACGGATCAGGGCGAGATTCACCCTGGGAAGCACAGCTCGACCCCATACGAAATCAAGACATGTCAGTGAAAGTCAAGGTACTGATCCGCAATGTGGAGCAAAGAGAAGACATATCTTCTTCTCAATTACTTAGCAGTTCGTTCAACGCAACAAAGGAAACTAGAGACCCACGACCAAAACCATTTACAGCTATTGAAGTGGCACTCAATCACTTCTATTCTTAAACACAACCTTGTCCCAAAGTAAGTCACTTCAACTAAACTTGTGTAACACTCCTGAACAAACAGTCTCAAACAACAAGCTAGCAACGCCAAATCCATCTAAACGCCGTACCTTACTACCATACAATGATTCTCAATCAATCAATAACTCCATAAATAATGACATATCTTCCATAGCAACACAGGAGTGGGAGGAACTAGTTGCCACTTATAGCCTCAACCCATCGGAAGGGAAACCATCCATCGACGCATCACCAACACTAAAGAGGAATAGTAACCCAGGAAAGCTAGCCCCCGAGTCTATATGGCTAACAATCTTGAACACCTTGCAGCACTCGGCCACAGCCTTGGAATTTCAGTCTCATAAAATGGACCTACAGCTTTCTGTTCTGCAGACAATGGCCGATTCCATATCAGGAATCGACTGAAAAATTTCAAAACTAAACGGTCTGATGAGGAGGGGTCAAGAAGCCGTTTCTGCTGCTCAACTAGCTCCATCACAATTACTACCCTGTGACCCAATCTTAGATAAAGTATCATTCTTACCATCAATGTTAGGCGACTTGATATCCGACCTAAAATCGACAGTTTTACTAACCAGGATTCTGAAAACCTTGGACCCACCTCTAGAGTCCCCAGTGGTGCCACCAGGCCCAACGACGGAGCAGTGGGGTGAGCAGAGCTCAGTAATTGCTCTGCCCTCAGTCCAAATACCATTGTCTAGACCTACGGAAATAGAGCTAATGACCACTTCTGCGACTATATTTTAATCATCTCCAGCAGTGAAACAGGCCTCTAGTAGGATCCGTAGAAAGAAAAAAAGGAAAGGAAGAAATCAACTACTAACGGACGCAAGTTTAAACCCAACTGAAATACAATCGAATTCTTCTCCTTTATTAGCCACTGACAGCTGAACACCAAATTATAACGATCAATCACCTCCCACTTGCAAGGTCTCTGAAAATGCTTCTTCAGAGTCCCCACCACATTGCGTAAAATAGACAGCTAGCGTCACTAAGATACCCATAGCAAAAACTCCAAGCAAACTCAAAC
Source organism: Lissotriton vulgaris (assembly GCF_964263255.1). Taxonomy (NCBI): domain Eukaryota; kingdom Metazoa; phylum Chordata; class Amphibia; order Caudata; family Salamandridae; genus Lissotriton; species Lissotriton vulgaris. The sequence continues at coordinate 2,037,494,883 of NC_141685.1, read as the reverse complement.
AGAAACTTTTACAATTCAAACCAACTCAAATAGTACATAACGCTTATAATGCTGAACTAACTCCATCCATAAGTGTTCCAACAATAGGAAGAGATGAAAACACTATGGCTATCTATGCGGAGTCAACTCAGCAATCTGTACACAAGTTGAATACCAAACCCTGGGAACCAAGGATAGACCGCGACCAAAACGGACACCCAAATTGCTTGGATATGGTACGCCCAAGTCACTCCCCTCAACCTACTCAACAGGGCTACGAGAGACCTCAAACCAACTCACCAACACCAGAGCATGTGAATAGCCCAACATCAATTTTATTAATCCCTGAATACACATCTCAAGGTAGGGATGATATACTAAATAGGAGTAATATACTAAGACTCCTATGCTCAGTGACCAAACTAGCAACCATCAGCTCCAAAGACCTTATGCAAATAGCGTTTCAGCCAAATACTGAGCCTCATCGCCCAGACATAGCAAAAGCAACATGGCACTCACAAGAAATAGCGCACAAAATTATGGAAGAAGGAGCAACATTCCAGCAATGGGGGATAGAACTGAGGCTCGAACAGCGACCACGCTATCCAACACCTCTCCTACCATCGACAAGACCGTTGGTTCCAAAAATCACTAACTCCATACTCAAGGGAGCAAGGCGTAGTTCGCCGAAGCTGTTGCCACTAGACATAAAAAGTTCTCGGCCTGGTCAAAACCAAACTGAAGGCAGCCATTTTTCGCCAAAAACCATCCATAACTGGAAGTCAATACAACGTACAATCATCACAACGACTGTCGATCATTGACAAAAAAGGGGAGAATTCACCACCCATTCAGGCAAGCCCAGGGAACTCAGAATCTTCTCCTGGAACATCAACGGCTTAGCTAGTAAAAGCAATGATCCCGAATTTCTTCAATACCTGAGTGCATTTGACCTTCTATTGCTCCAAGAAACTTAGGAAGAAAAAGCATTCGAGCTCCAAGGGTTCACTTCGTGCTGTATTACGGCAAACAAAATGCCATCTTTGGGCGAAGATCAGGAGGCTTAATGTTCTTCGCCTCACTACCTACAATATGCGAATTTGAAATAATGGATTTTCACATAACTCCCCCAAGTGCCATACAGGTGGTAAAGATCATGTTTTGGTTAAAAAATCAGGCTAAGGGAGTAATTATAATTAACATATACATCCACCCCAAGCAGAAACAAAAAGCGGTGGAAGACTTGGCAAAAACGCTGGAAAAAATAATGGAAGCAAGGGAGTTCGACTCATTCATCTTGGCTGGAGACTTCAACATGCAGCTCATTAACAAAGATGAAGACAATGACCTCATGCAAGATCTGAATGCAGCATGGGGCGTACCAACACAAGGCCCAACAAAAAAACAGAAATCAACAAAGCACTCAAAGAAATTATTACGATCTTTGGACCAACTTAACTTCAGGGCCTTAAACGGTCGCTACGTTGAGGATGATCCACCAGTAGCCACCTTCCACTCCAACAATCTTCTCATCTGGATTACATGTTTATATCTTTAAACATGTTTTGCTGGGTAACAACTTTTAGAATAGGGACAAGCGACCTCAGTGACCACTTGCCTCTAGAAGCCAAATTAAGTTCTAACTGTCAACTGGTAACAGCACCATTTACAGGCCCCGACACAGAAGTCAGCTCCAACTTAAAACGGCTTCGGTGCAACGTCGGCAATATTGACTCCGTAAGCTGCAAAGCGAAAACCCTCTTCAATAAAATTGCCAGCTCTTCAACCAAGGTGTCGGATGTTTGGCAAAACTTTATTCATGCCATCAGAGAGAAAATAGAAGAAATTATGCCTGAAAACTCACGGCGAGGAAAGGGAAACTCACATAAACCAACCTTAGAAATGATAACACAAAAACGACTAATAAATCAAAAACTGAGGCAATTGCGGAAGGATCAGACAAACCAGTGCCTACAAAGTGATCTACGGGCAGCAAAAAGCCAACTTAAACAGTTGAAATGGGAAAAGCAGAAATTAAGAAATGAAGATCTGTGGGGAAAAAATTCTCTACGAAGGGAAACAGAAAAACTGCTCCAAGTTTTGGCAAATGGGCAAAAGACTACAGAACCCTGATCATTTAGGTCAAAACTCAAATATTTCAGAGGAGGTATGGACAAAATACTTATTGACACATTTCAATAATGATGACACCACGGAAGACGCATTATAAACAATCCTTGTTCAAAACCCACAAGGTCACAATCAAAAGGAAATTCGGATAACACGGGCATAGAAGCCCAGGGAAAGTGTGCCCACGGAGTGACTAACACACTAACATTTGATAAATCCAATTCGGATGAAGATCCTGCAAAGGCTATTGAGCCAGGCCCATCGTACAAAATCTTGCCGGCAGACATCAAGTGGAAAATATCGAGGGGGCGCCCCACTGGGGCACCGGGGCCGAATGGCATTCCACCAATACTGTATAAATCAGATGTGGAGTTCTGGAGCGAATCGCTGGCACCAATATTTAAAAATATAAAACACACTCAGAATCTCCCAGAGTCTTGGCACTGGTCAGTCATCAGCCCGATTTATAAATGCGGTAGCAAGAAGCATCCCAGGAGCTACCGGCTCATTGCCCTACTAGATGTGGAGGCCAAATACTTTGCTGGAGTCATCCTGGAGGAACTAACTTCATGGGCATCCGAAAACTTAATTATCCCAATAAATCAAACGGGTTTCTCCAAAGGCCAAGGGACCACAACCAACATCATGGCATTGTCCTTGCTGATGGGAGCTGCAAAAGAGATTAAGTCATCTTTATACCTCTCGTTCATCGATTATACCGCGGCATTCAATCATATGGCAGGAACTGGACCACTGGGGAATACCGAAACGCCTCCTAGATGCGCTAATTATGCTCCATTCAGAAACCTGGATCAAAATTAAACTTGGGGCAGGTACGCACCTTTCGAATGCCATCAGGACAACAAAAGGGCTAAAGCAGGGGTGCGTATTAGCACCACTACTATTTAATCTTTTCCTAGCCGACCTACCTGGGGTCCTCGATAAATGTCCTAACCACGCACCAAAATTGGGGAAAATCTGCCTTTTCAACCTTCTGTTCATGGACGACCTGGTGTTGATAAGTCGGAAACCAACGGGTCTCCAACACCTCTTGAACGCAACTCACACTTTTTCAGCAAAAAACTCCCTCCAAATTAACTTTAGCAAATCAAAGGTCATGGCCGTGAACCACAGGAAAAAACGGAATCTCTGTTGGCATTTGAATGGAGAACAGCTTGACCGGGTGACGTCTTATAAATACCTGGGAGTTATCCTGGACTCCCAAAAAAATACGTCTAGGGTACAACTTGACGCCTTACGAGGGAAGGCGATGACGATCTACCTGACATTAAAACCATTAAAGGCCAAACTACCTGATCTCACCTTTAAACCGCTCCTTGAAATTTTGCGTGCAAAACCACAGCCCATTCTCACATACAAGTTTTTTCACAGGGGAAACCCAATAAACCCTTGTAGGCTTGGGCAGTTTATGGTTCAAAGCATAAGGTGCTACAAGGGACTTATTTCAAACACGTTGACTATTGATCGGCGAGTGGTATCTCTATTTCACACTCTTAAGTATCCACAGGATATCTAATTTCTTTCAAACACAGCATAAATGCATGGAAGGTACAGATAAAAATAGAGCTAGAGAAGGAAGGTTCGTTCTGAAATAAATCTTTACTTGATAAAAATGACAAGGGATGTAAGCATAAATCAATTCAAGCAAAAAGGTAATGAACAAAGAAAGATAAAGACATTTTTTCTATGGTTCATAACCAAAAATATCAACTCCAAATAGTTCAAACAGACAACCCAAATTAAACAATAAAACGTGGTTGTAAGTTGGCGTCTAATGACAGCGATGAAGGAGATGATAGCAAGATGTCGACGTTTCGGTCTTTATTGTGTTCATCGATAAGACCATCATCAGGACGATGTTATGTTTCAATGCTGAGAACAACTCCCTATGTAAAAATAAATCAATTGTTAAGGACTGGTAAAAACAAAATAAATTAGCAATTTTCTTGAACCCTACAAAAGCTCTATACACATGTAACTTAAAACTTAGGGACGGTATCAACCCCTTCCCGGTGATACCTCCATTCAGTCTAAAAATCAATAAGCAGTCAATATGACTGAATAAAAATTTGTGCGGATATTAGGTATAATGACCTGACTAAATCGCTCCAACAAACATTTATAAATGATCTTAGTTTTAAAAAAAGGGGGGGTATATAACCTCAGTTGGATGAATTAAATACAAGACATTCTGTGTCATTCAAAGGCTTGAAAAAAAGAGACTTAACCTTATTCAGTGTCACTTGTGCATGAACATTCTTCTAAATGTGACAGGACCTCTTTATCACCACATTTTAACAAATGATATAATGACACACTTTTTAAAATGTACATCTTGTAGGTCCAAAAGCAGTGTCTTGAGTTAACAAAAACTCAATATTTAGGAACAGGACTTCATTTTTATATCCAGAACAAGAAATACTAGCAAACAAATGTATTTAACCTATATTCTCGAGTTTGTCATCATGAATCAAATTGTCCTCTCACAATATAGAGCGTCAAAACTAAAGCTCTGGGCATGTGTATTATCAAAGACCAGTAACATACCTAAGAGTATATATAGAGGGCCGCGTTAGGATATTCCAGCCGTCTGTGAAGCTATCTATGGAAAGAACAAATCTACAGGGAGAAACAAAAGTCCCTATCAGTTTAACAGCAGAGTCCAAAGGTGCATTAAATTATGCCAGATAGGACTAAAAAACAATCTACCTCACATTCTTACACAGAATGGCACGCACTGGCGTGCCTTAGCTAAGAGGAATAAGGAAATTTTAAACTGTCTAGTATGCCCATTAATGATTAGTATCAATTTATGTTTGATCTATGTTTGTTTAGTGGATTATATGCATTTTATGTGAACATCGTTTTTGTCATCCTAATATCAGAAATTGTCTGCACTTTTAGCTGACCCACTGTTTTTATTGATTCCCACACTCTAATATCTGAAATGCTTTGAGTTGACCCACTGTATTGGATCGATTTCCACTCCAAGATGGCCCTTGTATTTTAGCCACACGATATGTCCATCGTCAGTTTTTGGTTTTTTAACCTGCTCCAAAATGGCGACCTCGCGTTTTTGGACGCGATCATCAACCGACCTTTGAGTTATTTAATTTGTTAATAACTTTAAGCTCCTTGCGCCATTAGACTTTTAAACCGCCTAGATACATCATTTAAAACTTAATATCAGTTTAGCCACAGAGCTCTTTTCATATATGCCGTTCACTTCCGGGTCAGACGGTATAAACAACTCCAAAACCTACTAGTCCGGTCGATGTATCGAAAGGAACCGAGGGTGACTGTTCCGTGCTACCAGAGGTTTTTCTCAAGTAAGTACCTTTAGAAGCTAGAGTTTAGCGTTTGCACTTTACATTTAAATCCATAGATGTTAGGTTTAGTTAAATGTCGGCAGAAAGTAGATAAAGTAAATAATTCCCGATCTTCATTTTAAACCTTACTTTGCATCTTAACTGTTAACAACTGCGCAGAACCTTTGAAATAACTTTGCCGACTTTGAATTTTTCTCGGACTCTACTGAAGTCTGATTGACTCGGCATCTGACCTGCTAACAACTGTGCAGAGCCTCATTTTGTTAACACGGGTATTAATTAGCATGTTTACGTGCTTTTTCTGACCTAATATAATTGAATTTTTTCTCGGTTGCAGATAGAACAGCGCATTTTTTCTGCTTGGACTACTAAAACACATTTGCAAAAACGTGGGCCAGCATCCACCTTGGTGTGAGGTAGATTGTTTTTTAGTCCTATCTGGCATAATTTAATGCACCTTTGGACTCGACTTTTGTTTCTCCCTGTAGATTTGTTCTTTCCATAGATAGCTTCACAGACGGCTGGAATATCCTAACGCGGCCCTCTATATATACTCTTAGGTATGTTACTGGTCTTTGATAATACACATGCCCAGAGCTTTATTTTTGACGCTCTATATTGTGAGAGGACAATTTGATTTATGATGACAAACTCGAGAATATAGGTTAAATACATTTGTTTGCTAGTATTTCTTGTTCTGGATATAAAAATGAAGTCCTGTTCCTAAATATTGAGTTTTTGTTAACTCAAGACACTGCTTTTGGACCTACAAGATGTACATTTTAAAAAGTGTGTCATTATATCATTTGTTAAAATGTGGTGATAAAGAGGTCCTGTCACATTTAGAAGAATGTTCATGCACAAGTGACACTGAATAAGGTTAAGTCTCTTTTTTTCAAGCCTTTGAATGACACAGAATGTCTTGTATTTAATTCATCCAACTGAGGTTATATACCCCCCCTTTTTTTAAAACTAAGATCATTTATAAATGTTTGTTGGAGCGATTTAGTCAGGTCATTATACCTAATATCCGCACGAATTTTTATTCAGTCATATTGACTGCTTATTGATTTTTAGACTGAATGGAGGTATCACCGGGAAGGGGTTGATACCGTCCCTAAGTTTTAAGTTACATGTGTTTAGAGCTTTTGTAGGGTTCAAGAAAATTGCTAATTTATTTTGTTTTTACCAGTCCTTAACAATTGATTTATTTTTACATAGGGAGTTGTTCTCAGCATTGAAACATAACATCGTCCTGATGATGGTCTTATCGATGAACACAATAAAGACCGAAACGTCGACATCTTGCTATCATCTCCTTCATCGCTGTCATTAGACGCCAACTTACAACCACGTTTTATTGTTTAATTTGGGTTGTCTGTTTGAACTATTTGGAGTTGATATTTTTGGTTATGAACCATAGAAAAAATTTCTTTATCTTTCTTTGTTCATTACCTTTTTGCTTGAATTGATTTATGCTTACATCCCTTGTCATTTTTATCAAGTAAAGATTTATTTCAGAACGAACCTTCCTTCTCTAGCTCTATTTTTATCTGTACCTTCCATGCATTTATGCTGTGTTTGAAAGAAATTAGATATCCTGTGGATACTTAAGAGTGTGAAATAGAGATACCACTCGCCGATCAATAGTCAACGTGTTTGAAATAAGTCCCTTGTAGCACCTTATGCTTTGAACCATTCTCACATACGGCAACGAATCGCTCCATGGGAAGGATGCCGTATTACTGGATACAGTCATAGCCAACACATACAGGGGTATTTTCAATCTCCCAAAATACGTCTCTCCAGCCCAAATTCGACTAGAGTTCGGCATCCTCAAACAAACCCTAGAAAGGCGGAGCGTGTGCATAGCCAGCTAGCACAAGATCCTCAGAGCAGAGACGGGCGCCCTAAGTTCCAACTTATGGGAAGAGCTAGTTCGGCAACGCAAATCCTCCCCCAGAGACTTCCTATTGAATCTATCCAAGTCCTTGGCCGGACCGACATCTGGGAAACATCAATAGACCTTTTGTCCCTAAATAAGATTTGCCAAAAAATCGGCGCGCATTATCTGTGATCGAAGACAAGCAGGATCTAGCAAACAGGGCCCACGGCTGGATAACGTTGGGTGACTATGGAAAAATTCAACCGCAAGCATACCTCAACATCGGTATGAAATGGGAACTCAAAGAAAAGCTGCTAAAACTACGCCTAGGCGTGATCCCCATACTCCCTCACCTGTCACCCTGGGAAAGAAACAACTCTTTACAGCAGTGTCGCCTGTGTAAAACCGCCAAGGAGGACATTGTCCATGTGATTTGCATCTGTCCTAGACTAAAAGACCTGAGGCATAACTTTTTACTACCATTCTTTAAACTACATGCCGTTCGGTCCTGCAGGCAGGCAGTCAAATTGTGCTTTAACACCTATAACACTAAATTGAACTGTCTGGTCGTGAGGTTCTTTGATTCGGCAAAGAAAAGTCTAAACAGTGCTTGACGAACATTACACGGCCCGAGGACTAACATCAACTGATCTCAATTAATTCTTCACTTTTAACTTAATTTAATCTGATACGCCTAAGTACACACGTCTTTTAACGCCTTAACTGCTTCGAACGTTCAGCGCCAGTGCTGAACATTCGAAGAAACGGGTGGGGCCGCGTCGGCCGTTGGACGTGCGCAGCACCAGGGAAGTAGCTCGCGCGGCGTCCAACGGCCGACAGAATGTATATATTGGTGTTTTTACAATTTTGGAAAGGTTTTTATTAACCATGTACAAACAATAAACGTATTATCGTATATCTTTAGTAAGTGGTGCTAGCAGCAGCTTATACAGGCTACAGTGGCAGGCCTGTAGTTCCATTTTGAATGGTCTCCCTTGGGTGGCATAATGCATGCTTCTGCCCATGGGGGTCCTCTGGGGTAGCTATGACCTTGTTACCTTAGTACCATTTACTAGGGACTTATAAGGGTACCCCAATATCGAACCTGGGATGTTCCTAAGTACTGAACATAACCCCTTTGCGGAGAAAGCGAATAGAATTGGGTACAGACTTGTAAGATCCCAGTCATACTAGTCAATAGCAGCTTAGCACCAGGCAAAAAGTGGGGGTAACAATAGAAGCAGTTCCTACTTTCCTATACTTGGGGACAAGAACGCCCTCATAAGCCTTATGAAACTCGGCTGCTAGGCCACCCAGTCCGGAGGTTTTGCATGTAGCTAAGCCTCTTATCTCTTGCACCATAAGGGGCAGGTGCAAGTCCTCTTGGTCCACTTGATCAACAGATGGCAACTTGAGGGCCTCAAAAAAAGCCTGCATGTTGACTGCCCAATCAAAGATGGGTGGGTCGTTTAATGACTTGTAATATGATGTAAAAGTGGCTTGTATGTCCGATTGTCTAGTGACAGTACAAGTTGGGGATTGGCAATCATAGTGATTGGTGCTGGCTACGTTTCACTGTGAAGCAGCCAGGCTAGCAGATGGCCAGTCTTGTCTCCGTCAGCAAGAATATTGGCCTGATAGGCCCTGAAGTTGAAACTTTGTTGCTGAGTCACCAGCTGGACATGTTGCTCCCTAGCATTTGCAAGAGCATGGCGACCCGTGGGAATCCCATGAGATTCTGTTTCCAAGGTGCCCGGAGACGCCTCTAGTGCAGTTAGCTCCTGGTGAAGGTCTGCCCGTACTCCCAACATGGTATAAACAGAGTGCCCCGGTAGGACCACTTTGAGTGCCTCTTATTCTATGCGTCTGCACGTTGCATTGCCTCACTTCTCTGCCATGTACCGGACCCCTGCCACACAGGTTGTGTCTTATAATACACTGTCCTTCAACATTTCCGGTTGGATGCACCAGGTGGGGACAGGTGGGTGAGGGGCACCCCGAACTAGATGCATCAGCAGTGAGTTGTGGTCAGAAAAGGTCCGACCAAGGTATTCCCCAGTTGTTACCTGTACATGAATGGCTGAGTGGCAGAGAAGATGATCCAGTCTCACACATAAATTGTAGTTTGGGGAGTCATAGGAGTATTCCTTCACATTCGAATATAATGCTTACCAGCTATCCAAAAAGGGCCAGTGTGCGAGCCACTGTGCTAGCGCAGCTGCGGATGACATCGTGGGGGAAGTCGGCAGCGGGGCGGGAACGATCAAGATCAGGGTTTATTACGCTGTTAAAGTCTCCACCAATAAGCCATGAGATATGCTCCATCTTTGTGAAGATAAATGTGAGGTAGGCTAGGAAGGCTTGTTGCATTACATTTGGCACATAAATACTGCCCAACAGAAGTGGACAGCCGTCAAGCTGGCCCTCCACAAAAACATAAAGACCCTCAGGGTCAATCTCTACCGCCAGAGGATTAAAGGGAACCACTGGGCGTATCCAGACTAACGCTCCATGGGCAATCCCAGAGTACGTAGTGCTGCATCATTTTCTCAGCCATTTCTTTTGAAGATGGACATCTTCCCCCTGCCATGTGTGCCTCCTGCAAAAATGCAATGTGAGTGGTGCATCTGTGTAAATATTGCTGCATCAGATGTCACTTATGCACTGACCCCATTCCCCGAACATTCAAAGTAAGTACTTGTACTTTTGTCATGATGTATTAAAAAGTGGGGCCTATTATCAACCTGTGCCGATGGGTAATATGAAAATATGAATATGGTATGTGACTTGCAAAAACCAAAGCAACATAATCCCCAACTCCCTTCCCTTGGTAGGAGCAAATCTGCAGTTACCCAAACAGGAAACAAGTAGACACATGATGTGGGAACTCTATTAGTGAGCCTCATAAAAGGTCCCCCAACTAAAAAAAGTGCACTACTGAAGGGGGGGCAAGCAGTCATAGGAGCCAATATTCAAGCTCCAGGTATTGAGGAGAGTAAGTTATGTAACAACAGGGAAACTCACTACTCTAGGCCAACACAAGCCAGTTTTTTACCAACATGATGCAAAGGCTGAATTGCTTGCCAGTAACAGTGTAAAGATTAGGGCCCCCGCAGGGGGAATCACTAGTACATCTGGAGAGAAATAAGGATCAAACCAATACATTTGGTGTTTGTGGGATGACATTTGGTAATACAGTTGAGGTAGGGTTGTTCTGTGATGCAGGAGAACCAGTGTCCAACTGTGAGTCATCAGTGCGTCCCAGGGGAGGGCGGATCGGCACTCTGATTAGGCCTGGGTGGTAAATTCCATTCCGCTCATGGAATTTGAGGAATTTTTTGCATGTTCGCGCTTTCAAAATGCGTGTTCGCAAGATATTTTTCCCTGAGCATGCAAACAGCATTCGCAAACAGGAAAAAAGCATTGCGAACGGGCGGAACAAGCAATTCCGTGTATTCGTGGAACTTTTGCGTCCTCGCGTGGATTGTTTACCATTTCGCTGAGCTTTGCGTAGCGCAACTACACTAATTGCACCCACCCCTAACTCTGATGCCAAATGTGACACAATTGACAGGGTACATTGTTGTTGGTCACGTGCCTGTACGGGCAGGGAGCGCCCTCTGAGCACGACTCTGCCCCTCGGTCCCACTATCATCCGGGACATTGTTTCTTCATAATACAGGGCTGTTAAGTTGGGGCGGAAGGTAATAGATGTCTTAAAGCAACACTGCTTCACCCTGTCGCTGTGTTTTTTTGGGTTCAGTAAAAAAATTGTTGGTCTAATGAGCTATTACTTTAAGATTCACTGGATAGGACAGGGAGTATGTAAGGCCCAACTCCTGCATACATTTATTGACACCCAAAAGAGAATGCCCTCCAGTGCTGCACCATCAAGGTATAGTCTGGGAAAAGAAAGATACGTGCATTTTCATGCTGTAGGGGATCTGCAGTTCGGGCTGCTCTCAGGATAGGTTCCTTATTCCTGAAGTTCAGCCAGGCAAATCACTACCAGTCTAGGAGACGATCCAAGGCGGGCACTGCACTAGCCCCTATTTATTACAAATGCTTTCAAAGATTGCTGTCATGGATGTGTGCAATTCAACTGTGAAAATATTTTAATTAATTTGTATTGCTGTTATATTGTAATAAACCCATTCCAACATGGACCTGTTGGCCATCTTTGAATTGGGTTTATTAAGATAATACAAACTCATTTCCAGGTGGCCACCTCAGATGTGTACACATGCACACTTGTGGGAGCCATCTTGAAATCCATTTTAAGATGAATACCCACCGGTATGCAGTGGGTGCCAAAATAGTTAAATAAATATAAGGGAGAGAGAGAGGTGGGGAAGGTGCCCTAAGTGTTGAATGATGGAGGGAACAATGGAGAAGCGAGAAAGGGTGGAACATATAAAAAATGAATGGGAGGGGAAGGTGCAGGAAAGCAACAGACAAACCGGGGGAGAGGGCAATCAACATGGAGAGCAACAGTATGGGAAAATTGAAGGGGGCAATTGTACACTGCGGGAGAGAACAAGAAAACATCTGTACTCCCATTACATGGGTGAAAGAAAAGTAGCTCCCTCAATTCAGGCAATGTTAGCAGTGGAAGGACACAAGTTAACCAAGTCAACCAATCAGAACACTGTGAGACCAAAAGGCTCCTGTATGGTGTCACGGGGCTAGTCTAATGAATATATGGGTTTCGAGAGGGACACCACAGGTTAATGATCAGGATATAGTAATGTCAAAGATGGCCAGAGGTTAACAGTATGAAGAATAGGACACCAAAGCTGGAGGTTGGGGATGTAGAGGGGGCATGAATGAGATATGGATCGAGTAAAAAGATCACCACCAGAGCAGAACGTCACAGTATTCTCATCAAGGTAGAAAGAGCGATCATGATTGGCTTCCTAGTCCAAAGCACACCATGCCCATATTCTAAAAGATTAAGCAATACATGCAAGTAAGAAGCACAGAGCCTAAATGGAATAATGCTAAATATTCATCAATTTTCTGTAGACACATAAATGTAAATGTTAATATACCTTTTTCCGTTTTCCTCATTTTACTGACGTTGGAAGGATGAAAGTGGGTCAACTTTGTCAGGAATGGTTACCTGTGAGCTCTTGGTTTCTTGGCCATGCACTATGCCTGCTGAGATATGTCACCAGCGCTTGCTTTCAAGGAACAAATCAACTTCTTTACCGTTTGAAATGGATCAATCTGATATGATTATTTAAAGCAGAGGCATAGTTGTGAGGAGTGTGAATGAGTATGCACGCATCATGTGCAGCATGGAGCATGCGTGTCATGAATTAGTATACCAAACACCCCTATTATCTGCAAATTGCAGAACTTACACGTGCCCGAAACAGATAGAACGTATTTTGATTTCAGTGAAAATATTTGGTAGGCAGACACTTGTGTTTAGAGGGAATAGGTAAATTATATTCACAGTGCTGTCAAAATATTTAGTACATTTCTCATTTGCAAACTTTTCTTGAAATGTTATGTAAATAGAATGCAAATTTACACTGAAAATACATTTCAAGAGGGAATATGTGGGGCTAAGCTGTTTTTGCTTCTTGCAGTGGGTTTGCAATTAACGAAAAACAGATAAAAAAAGACATGCTTGTACAATACACTTACATTCTGAAATGCCGGTATTGCAGTTATCTGAATACACCATCTCATTAGAGTTTCTTGGACCATTGTGTTTCCTTTCCAAGATAAACGCCAGTCACTGTTCCTAATTCTGTAGGAAATCAGAAACAGTGGCTAAATAAGGAGACACTGCCATTAGTAATATCTAAATACCGCCTGGACGTCTATGTGATATAATTGAACCACATACCAATAATGTCAAGCATTACCACATCAAATAAAAAACCTTTTAGGTCAACTACACTTTGATATGAAAAGAATTCGTAAACAGGAACAAGTATGTACCCAGATTTATACATAGAGCATAGCACTATCTATCTATCTATCTATCTATCTATCTATCTATCTATCTATCTATCTATCTATCTATCTATCTATCTATCTATCTATCTATCTATCTATCTATCTATCTATCTATCTATCTATCTATCTATCTATCTATCTATCTATCTATCTATCTATCTTATCTATCTATCTATCTATCTATCTATCTATCTATCTATCTTATCTATCGTATCTATCTATCTATCTATCTATCTATCTATCTATCTATCTATCTATCTATCTATCTATCTATCTATATTATATTACACGGCTACCCGCGACATTCAGATTTTATCATCAGAATGACAGCCCCCAAACCACTTAGCAGAGCTTTAACATTTTCAGTGCTACTAGGATCAGTTGGTATGGAGGAACAAACTATGCAGCAAGGCTATCTAAATTATGCAGAAAAATAAATAAATTATGCAACACATTTTCATGTCAGTTTTATTTTCATCCATTTGAAAATTTTGCAAACTGTGAGACAATGTGTCATCAAATATAATCTTTCAAAAATAGAATTCTGGCTTTGTACCACTAAAAGATCCATATAGAAAGAACCTCACTGGCACTCATTTATGAGGGTAAAAGGTTGAGTAAACAAAAGTGACTTTTGAAAGTGTTATGGATTTGGTTTAAATGACGTTCAAAAAAGAAAAAAGATAGCAGTTCGATTGCGGCAGATGAATTTAGACTACGTATTCCTGCAAGAAACACACATAATGAGTACCCAGGAGTTCTGTCTTAATCAGTTGGGGTTCCATTTAATAGCAAGATCTAAGCAAGGGACGAAAAATAGAGGGGTAGCTATTCTTTCAAGAAGTAAATATGTGGTAACCGGAAAAAAACTAGAAGATCAATGGGGTAGATGGGCTATGCTTGAGATCTTAATAGAGGGAGTATGGACAACCTTGGTGGCAGTTTATGGCTCAACGCAGGATGATCCAGAAATGTTGCAGTTTCTAGATGCAGAGTTAGCGGTCTGGCCTCCTCGGGTTATTATAGGAGGTGATTTAAATATCAATGGTGCGGATGGGCTGGGGTAGGATTGATTGGAAGCTATAAAGGTAGGAAGAAAAGAGTACATAAAGCACTGGTTGATCTTTTAGAGAATAATGTTTTGCAAGATGTTTGGGGTAGAATTAGATTGGATCAAATAGGCTTTACATACTACTCCGCACCACATCATATATGCGTCCGACTAGATTATTTCTTGATATCTAACGATCTAATGACTAGAGTAGAAATTGATAGGCTCCCACGGATCTTCAGTGATCACAACCCCCTAGTATTAACAATGAAGCTAGAAGGGAAAACTAGAATAAGTAGGGTCTGGACCTTTGAGAGAAGGCTTCTCCTGGACGATAATTATATACAGCATATGTCCAAATGGATTAATGAGTTCTTTGAGAATAATAGAGGGAATGCTCTGGTGGGAGTTATATGGGACGCCTTTAAGGCCGGTGCTCGTGGAGAGACATGCAGTTTTAGCGTGTATAAAAGGAAACTGGAACGACTTAGGGATAGTGGCATAGAGAGGGCCGTCTCAGAGGCGGAGGAACAGCTTCATCAGTGTGTAATAATGGGTGAACCGATAGAACAAACAATTATAGAATTGATGAAAGCAAAAAGTGAAGCTGAGGATGATTTGGCAAACAAGGCAGTCAGTACTATACTATTAGAAGGGAGAGCTTCTACGAGTTTAGGGAAAAAGTCGGACATGTTCTTGCCATGCGTACTTGGCAGATAGCGGCAGCTGGGACTGTGAGGGAGATTCGGGATGAAAATGGAGGGCTACACTCAGACTCTGAGGAAATTAGGGAAGTTTTTAGGAAATTTTAACAGACACTCTATGATGACCAATACCCCAGTAATGCTGAAGAGATAGGTGAATATCTGCGGAATATTCCGGCTGAGAGGGTAACTAATGAAGATGCAGAAGGACTAGAGAGGCTGTTGGATTATACTGAAATCAAAGAAGCTAAGGGCAATCTCCCCTCAGGAAAGGCTGCTGGCCCGGATCAGCTGCCTTCAGAGTTTAATAAAACCTTCTGGGGGAGCCTAGGGCAGGATTTAATTAGAACGATCCAAGCTGCTCAGACGGGGGAATCTATCCCAAAATCTTGGGGGGGGGGGGTGCAGATATTGTTCTAATATTTAAAAAATGGAAGCCGGCGATTGAGCCGGGGTCTTACAGACCAATCACGTTGATGAATAATGACCCAAAAATATATTCGAAAGCCCTCGCAACGAGATTCGCAGGAATAATAGGTGCCCTAGTCAGTAGCAACCAGCACGGTTTCATTCCCGGAAGAGGTACGACACATCATACCCGGAAAGTTATAACTATGTTTGACGCCACCGAGGTCACAGGAGACCCGATGGCCGTAATGTTGTTAGATGCTGAGAAGGCGTTTGATCGGGTCTCCTGGGACTATCTATGGCACACCTTAATAAGAGCTGGGATTAAGGGGGGTTTCGTGAAAGCCCTACAGACTCTGTATAGGGACCCGGTTGCGGCTTTAAGAGTAAATGGAGGCATTACGGGACAATTTCAGATTAAGAGAGGCACACGGCAGGGGTGCCCTTGCTCCCCGCTGCTATTTGCCATGTACATGGATCCATTAATCCGCAGGATAGAGTCATGTGTAGATATCACCCCATTAAATACACTATTGGGCCCCTGTAAGATACTTGCTTACGCTGACGATGTGGCAGTGATAACACCAAACCCCACGGAGGCGATTGAGTTGATAGAGGCAGAGGCTCGTAGATTTGGGCAAGTTTCAGGTTATGCCCTGAACTCTTCAAAGACTCAGATCATCAAAAACTCTATGACTCTCTGTGATGATAACCGAGTGGTTCAGGCAGGGCTGTATTTAGGTATTAATATCTCAGCTGATTTTGACGCTTTGGTGGAAAAAAACATTGTCCCAATAATAGACAAAGTTAAGAAAGAGCTGGATCGATACGAGAATCTTCACTTGTCACTAGTAGGGCGTGTTAATATTATCAAAATGCTGGTTCTTCCGAAATTTTTGTATGTTTTTAGAGCGATTCCACTCTCATTTGATAATAAGTAGTTTAAAATCTGCGAACAGTTGGTCAACCGTTTAATCTGGGCAAAAGGCAAGACGCGGAGGGCATTGAGATTTATGTCACTCCCGCGGGAAAGAGGAGGCTAGTCACTACCGGATCTAAAGCTTTATCATTGGGCAGCAGCACTGCAATGTATGGTGGGCTTGATTGGAGGCGCTGAAGTGGAGGGTTGGGACAAGTTTGGTTCGCTTGCTATTTATGGTTTGGTTTTGGGTACGAATGCTGAAAATGTATTTTTGGGATTCACGGAGGGAAGCTACTTCAAAAGAACACGATTTAAGACGGTAATGGCCGCACATAATATATGGAAAGGGTTTTCTAAAAAGGTGGGAATAGGGAAGTACAATGCAAACACTAGACTTAAAGATAACCCTTCCCTTCCTAGTGAGGTTTTTTCTGGAGCTGTCTTTCAAGAGTGGGAGAGGCGGGGGATAAGAAAGTTTGGAGATATGTTGGGTCTTCATGGTATATTACAATTCACGGAACTGCAAAACAGTTATGCTTTGGATACAAAACATTTCTTTAAATACCTTCAAATAAGAAGCTGCATACTACATAAACAAGGGGGTACATCGGGATTCGAAAGAAATGTGGTTATGGACCTTATAGAAGGTGGCAGTGATTGCACTATTAAGAGGTTTTATTTAAAAATAACAAAATTAAAGAAGGATGATTTAGAGAAATGGATAGATAAGTGGACTATTGATTTACATATAGGCAGGGATATTTTTACTGAGTCATTAGAAATGGGGGGTAAAATGCTGTGCTCATCCTCCCTTCAGGCCCAACACTATAAGAAACTTTACCATCTATATTATACACCTGCGAAGATTGCCCAGTGGGGAGGTTTATCTGGTACTACTTGTTTTAGATGTGGTAGTACAGATGCAGATTTGCTACATATTTTTTCAGTTTGTCCCCATTTGGATAAGATGAAACAGGATATTGAGAATTTTTCGGAATGCACTGTCAACAACAATAGAGTTAACACCAGCAATTATGTTATTGGGGATAGATGCCGATGGGCAGTCGAGTTGTAGAAATGTTATATTTGTAGCAATGGCGATCATGAGATTGTTAGTGGCTTCTGCTTGGCTTGATCCTAACCCTCCATCATATCATCAATGGTTAGGCAAACTATTGTCAATTCAAAAACTGGAAACAGCCATATATGCTAGGAAGGGAAAAAAGGGTAAGAAATTGGGTATGCAAATTTGGGGTCCTTTTATTCGATGGAAATTAGGTACTGATTGTTAAAAGACTAAGAACTTGTCTAGATGGATATTTGAATATGTATGTATGATTTTGTGTTCTATTTTACTGTAATTATTGTGCCCTGCTCATGTTATAAAGAAATTGGGGAAAAAATCTTGAATAAAATTTTTTTTTAAAAAAAGGCACTCATTTATGAGGGTAAAAGGTTGAGTAAACAAAAGTGACTTTTGAAAGTGTTATGGATTTGTTTTTGGAGCAAGCGAGCAAAGTTAGCAAGCTTAACTGGCAAAAAAGGGTTTCTCTCTGAGATTTCTGTTATTGCATCCAGATATATAATACAACAACTGACATACGGCTAAAACCAGCCAGGACTCTTGGTTTTGTTAATAGTTGTTAGCTGTTAAACATAAAAGAGTAACATCAGTAACTTTGTTGTAAATAATTAACACTATAAATGTTTCAATTCTATAATTGTGGGATTTTGAATTAAATATTACTGAGGCATGTGGAAGAAGTATTGACCTTCAGTTATATGCACTTAATGCTAGACGTGTATGTCCTTTTTTCTCACCACAACTCATTCATTTGCATATATGGGAGAAATTGGGTTGTTGACTAAAGGGAGCAGGGGTTGACCCCTGTGCAAGCAGCAGCCACAATCCCTGGCATAGTGAATGACAAAATTCAGTAAATTAACCTATGGTAAAACCTCTGGTAGCTTGGCACAAAAGCAGTCTGGAATAACTAAGGTATATCTTGGTTGCTGAGTGTTGCAAAATCCTCTATTGAGGATATGTCACACAGCGGTGGTTTTGAGGAGCTTCAAGACTGCAACACTACGTCCTGCATCATCACCAAGTATGCCACCGATGAGGGGCTTGTGATGTGAAGTACTGCTCTGAAGGTGCATCACGCATTAGCTAGTTCTGAAGACATTGCCGGGTTTGTGATGCAGAGTCCTCCATCATCGAGGGTGCTATTGACAGTCGGCTTACGATGCAAAGGCCTGTGATGAGTATGCGTCATGCAACAGCATTTACGAGGAGGCTGTGGGCTGGGATGCGAAGTCCTGCACCGGAGATGTATCGTGCAGTGGGGGTTTTGCCCACAGGACCACACCTGACGTTGGCAGAGCCCTTTCAGGTCCACTTCCAAGGGTCCAGGACAGGGGTGGCACCACTTGGGGAACACAACTCACAGTAGGCTGAGCCAAGGTGCTGGATTTAAGGTGGATGCAGCCTGTTCCGTCCCTGAGGCTTCTGATTAGGAGGCCAGCCAACTGACCCTTGGAGTCACTCTGGTGGATCTGGGTTTAAGATGCAGGTCCAGTCCTTCAATCAGGCAGCAGAGGAGCAAGGGGGCAGGGCAGTAGGGTAGCATGGTAGCAGTCCTTCTGGAACAGCAGTACAACAGTACTTTTGAGTCTTCCAAATGTACTGAGGTGTACTGAAAAAAGGACCTAAGGGCCCCCTTTTTATATATGGTGCCTTCTTTGAAGTAAGAAAAGTTTTGAGAAAATTCCTTTTGAAGTGCTTGAAGTTTCCTGATTCCCCTGCTCTGGCTCCAGGCTGGCTACATGAACAATGTAGGTGTGACAAGTTCTTTATTTGAAGGCAGAGCACAGCCTATTCAGTTACAAGCGGGGCTGTGCCCAGCCCTAACCCCTCCATCCTGCAAGTTGGCGGCCCATCCAGGCACCACTAATCCCTCTATTGTGTGGCTGTCTGGGCAGAATAAACAAAGTCCAACTCTTAACTCCGCCTGATCATGTGACTTGGAAGAGGCTGCAGGCACCAAATAGTTTAGGGCAGAAAAATGCCAACTTGCTAAAAGCGGCATTTTGAAAATTGTAACTTAAAATCTGATTTTACAATTAATGAACGTTTCTAATGAGAATTTCTCGGACACCAAACATGCAATGCTTACCTGTTCCTAATCAAGAATTAGCACTTACTGAATGTAACACGCCAACCCAATGTTATCCTGTGTGAGAGGTAGGCCTCACTGTTCTGAAAAGTGAATTGAAGCTTTTTTCACTACGAGGACATGTCAAACATAAAAATATATTTCCAACCTTTTAATTACAACTTACCCTGCCCTATAGTCTACAGAGGGCCTACCTTAGGGGGGGACATACAATAAAAGCGGAGTTTATGGGTTGGCAAGGTGGTTATATTGCATAAAACTGCATTCAGACTGCAATGGCAGGCCTAGACACATGTTAAGAGGCTACTTAAGTGGGTGACTCTATAAGTGCTGCAGGCCCACTAGTATTATCAAGATAGGTGGTCTCTATGGGGGAAGTGTAGCCTTGGACTTCCACGGCAATAGTGATGTAAAGAAACACTTCTGCCCGTTATGCGATAAGTGCATTAATTTTGTTAATTACATTTATATCATATAAAGACAGTCCATAATAAATATGGCACAGCTTTGACATTTCTCAAATGATATGGTGCTCCTACAAAGTAACGGTGCAGGGAAGGTGAATAAAGTGATTAAAAAGTGTGCTTGTGTGTATACAGCAATATATATATGTGACTGATTGGGACAGTATGGTGTTACAAAATGACACTCATAACATGAGTGTCAAAAAACACAATCTAAAATTAAAACAAGCCCTCATATGTTATTGTTGAACTCTTGACCCCTTAGCCCAATTATTTAGATTGGGTTCATCATCAGGACAGAATAAAAACAGGAGACACCAGGGGATTGAGGCAAAAAGACCCATAACCATTGATGTTATGAGTGCCATTTGAGACATGTCAGTGCTGTGACATATTATTATGGACCATCTGTATATTATCTGAATATAATGAACAAACTAAATGCACTTATCTCATAACTGGAATAACCTGCAAAAGAGTTTCTTTACTTCACTATTGCCTTGGAGGTCCGAGGCTACACTCCCCGCAAAGTGACTACCTTTTTTGATAATAATTGTCCAGCCCAGACCCCTGGGTACGGGGTTTCCATTTTTCTCATATACTACAGGCCTACTATTAGCATTTAATTTAAAGACCCTGGGTATATGTTATACCACTTTACAAGGGACTTATAAGTAAATCAAATTTGCCAGTCCGGTGTAAGCCAATGTTACCATGTTTATAGAAGAGAGCACAAGCATTTTAGCATGGGTTGACAGTGGTAGAGTGCACAGAGTCCTAAGGTTAACAAAACAAATTCAGCAAAAATAGAAGGGGTGAAGACAACAAAGTTGGGGAAAGACTACCATAAAACTGAAAATACCAACAATATCTTACACCACATCTATTTTTTCTTCATCCGCCACTTTTCACTTTGTCCTAAACGCACTTCCTTGCATCTCCTTCTCTACACTGCCCCCAAAATGTACAATGCAATCACTCACATGTAAGCAATGCATTTTCTTTTACTTTCACTGTGTCATTATTTGGAAAACTGTGTACCCACATCACACACATTTACACAGAATGTCAAACATAATATAGGAATTAAATCACGAAGTCCATTGATCAGAAATCAAGCAGTTACATGCATCCCAGCTGACCTACTACAGCAAAGAAAATGTCCAAACAATCAGCGAAATGTTTCAAAAGATCCAAGCAGACAGTTTATTTTCTCATTGTGCCATGGGAAATTATGAATTGATTGACAAGCTGTCTGGAACTGTTAGACCTCTAAGTGACATATATTTAAGAAGAACAAACATATCCATAACCACGGGCAACGCCAAAATCAATTTTTGTGGGGCATTGCTTGTGTAGTGAGTGGGCATCTGTCAGTGAATGTCCCTTGAGATGTCTCCGGCGCTGCCAGGCTCAGCACCTACAGCAGTATTTTAACTGTCAGTGATTAGATGAGAAATCAACACAAGAAATATGTTGCCAGTGTTTTTCCCTGGGTTACAGCATCACTGTATCGAACAAACATCGAAATCCTGGGAGAAAAACTAAATAGATATACTTTCAATCTCGGTTAGTAAACGGTTTTGTAAACTGAAATATGAACTGTTTAATAATCTTGCCAGGCATGGGTGTGAAAGGAAAGGCTATAGGATGGCTATGTTTTTAGCATGGCTGTGTTTATTTTTTCTCAACAACAGTTATATAACTGTAAATGAACTGTACAAATATAAAACAATATATCACCCCATAGAAAGACCAAATTAAACAAATATTTTGTACTTCTGGAGTTGAGGGAAACAACGATAATTTGATCAATACACTGTATTCTGTGATGTACGATGGTAAATACTAGCCGAAAGCCCATACATTATCTATTGTTTGTTCCCTAAATAGTTTCATCAGTAAGAGTTAGGGGAAGTTTTACTAAAGTGTAGTCCAAAAATGCTGGGCTAAATTGTGTGACTAGGATGGAGCTGGAGAGCGCCATATCTACAGCTATATGGCTCTCTGCTCCCATCTCCCTAGCTCCAGCACAGAATTTTGCTGCAGTGTGCCCCGCACACACAACTTTGCACCCTAGTGCAAGGGTGTATGCAAGAGTCTTCCATATGTTTTGTAAAGGAAGGATTGCCTTCCAGTGCAAAATACCTCGCCTAGATAACTTTTAAAACATTTCCTACTTTGTATGTGTGCTGTACAGTGCAGTACACCTGCAAAGTTGGAAAAGAAAGGAGAAATGAACACATTTCTCCTTTTAACACCTTGTTTCAAAAGGCGTAATTTTTTTTGCAAAACCCCGTCTCACATTTTTGGTAGATAAGGTTTTGCATAAAAAGGGTGGGTTGTTGCATGGGAACACCCATGTAATTCCCCCTTGATGCTAAGTAATGCAAAGCAGCGCTTTTCTCTACTTTGTGTTACTTTTAGTCAACTTAATTGCTGCTCGGAAATTAATTTACCTTAAAGAATTGAAAAGACAAGAAACGTTTGGCAAAACTGGAAGAAGTTGGTTTAATTAAAAGCAGCGGCCTGGAGAGTATCAACAGAGTGTGTCAGAAGTAAGTGTCTCGCTGTACAACGTTTTGGCCGAAAATATATACATCTCAGGAGGTACAGTAAACCAATTTTGCATTCTCAGAAAAGCATCTTATTCATAAATAACAATTTTGGTCATTTGATAAGGAGACACAGATGGCTTTCAACCTCAGGGAGAGCTAGTGAGGGCCAGTGTGTATGTGTTCAGATGTCAGGTGTGGGAAGCATGTGATCACTACGTGTGGTGTGCATGTTATGTTCTGGTTGGCTGAGTGTTTCTATCTACCTGTGGCAACTGGCTTTGTGTTATTTTTGGGGAATGTGCGCCTGTGGCCAAACTTGTTTTATTTGTTCCAATTTCTTTGGACCTATTTGTGGTGCAAGTGTCCACCTGTGGGATCGATCAGGGTTTTCCCAGAGTGCAAATTTGTTTTTGGGCTAAGTGGGATCCCATCTGTGACCTGTCACTCAATAGGCGTGGATTGGCGTCGCAGGGCCTGTCTGACCACGTATCTCTTACTCGGGGTTGATGGGGAGGTCACCTTGGGTGAATTCTACAGCAATGATAAAAGTTTGTTAGAACTTCTACAAATGATATGGCAGTCATTGATATAATTTCTACCGATAGTCTCGATATTGTGGTTTGTCATAACATACGTCGATACTGACAAGATGATCTCTGCAGGCTAGAGTCGTGGGGGGCTTTTGGTTGGCTCTATTATTATGCTGCAAATGGCGGATGACTTGCTATAATAATCCAATTTCCAAGATTCATGTGCCTACAGAAGTAACTCTGTTGAGTATAATGTACTATGTTCACTTGTGCACTTGTAGCATGATATGGTTTGCGGGTCTGCTAGTCGCCCTCTCCTCTTCAAGTTTCATCACTGCAGTGAATTGTCACTTTCCTCCCACTTTCAGTGTAAGCTTTCAGTACACATGCTTGGGCGTGCAGTTTTTGACTGCACTCTCTGGTGCTTGTTAGATTGTTATTAGTTATACCCTACTGGTATTCCCTATAAGCACAGGCAACACAGAAATACACATGGGAGCATGTACAGGGGGGTGGATGGGATGGAGGGTGGGGAGGGGCGGTGTGCTGTTTACCAAAAGCAACATGGGTCATCACCAAAACACTAGATTCCTGATCCTTAATGCGCAGGAACTACACTTGGCACAACGCTGATATTCCACATAAGCATACATTAAACAACAGCAGGCGTATATCTGTTTCTTACAAGAGACTCATCTAATTGACGTAGAACTGATTTGGCTCAGTAAGCGCTGGTGAGGCCGGATTTATAGAACAATATACTCCTCATATGCATGGAAAACCTTACTATGGATCTGCCCAGGCACACCCTTTCAATTTCTCAGAACGGAGATTGATAGGGCATGCAGATATGTGTTTGCCGAAGGCCAACTAAATGGTCAATTAGTTCTTTTAGGATGTATATAAGCACCAAATTCAGAGCAAGGTGACTTTTGGGCTACATTGTCCTTGATTTTAGTGCAATGGGTGAGTGTACGTAGATGTTAGTGGGGACTACAATAATGTCCTAGATCTCAATCCAGATTGCTTGCGCCCTCCGTTTCTCTGTGCCCAGGCCGTCAGCATCTCACAGCAGTTTGCACTGTGGACCCAGCAATGACCCCTCCTCTATGCATGGCGAACTCATAACTATGACCTGCATCTGTAGTCTCATTACTCAGCCTGCGCGAGCTGTACATATGACTAAACCATTTTCTTTGCTCCCTAAAGCTTATCTCGTGGGTGGCGACTTCCGATTATTTAGGCGAGCGTTCTCAGGCTGAGCAGCCCATTTTGTAAACATTTAATTGGAGCGCTTCATCCTCCGATTCCCACATGGCGACTCTCAAAAGATACATTAGATGATGTCCCATTCCGTGGGACTCCACACATGCACATTGCCAACTACTTTGTAAGTAATCACGTTACTGCATCTATACTGGCTGTAGAATGGGAATCTTTTATGGTGGTCACCAGAGGCTTCAGAATATAGCTGGGGTTCGCACACACCTGAGACGGGTCTTAAAAGCCACTGAGGAGAAGGTTGCGAACATAGACAATCGCCATGCCACTGATGAAGCAATCCATCGCACTTTGACTGGCCCTAAAGCACGTCATGCTGCACTGATAGAATTGGCCCACTGCTATATGCAGAATACATCGCTTTGATTCATGCAACAGGCGATAAACTTAGACGCATGCTTTCTTGGTTGGTTCACCAAGAGGTACTAAATCCACCATTCACCAAAAGTGTTCTGGATGGGGGCCCAGCTCTGCATGCACAGATGGACATATTGTGAGCATTTAGCAGCTAATATAATGTGCTACATTGAAGTTTACCTGTGCCTCCTGCGAATGCCATCCAATATTTTTTAGAGCCCTTAACTTTACCTTCCATCACTCCTATTGTTCAAGAGGAGCTTGATGAATGGATCACTGTGGAGGAAGTGAAGAGTACAATTCATAATATGGCCAGAAATAAAACCCTAGCTTAGACGGATTACCATTAGAATACTAGGATTGATTTGCTACTCTCTTAGCCCCCAAATTAGTGGAAGTTTATAAAGATCCTTATATATATATATATATATATATATATATATATATATATATATATATATATATATATATATATATATATATATATATATATATATCTATATGTGATCAAGGTCTTGTTTGACCGAAACGCGTAGTGGCGGTGTGGTGGAGAGCAAAATAAACTTCTGAGCACTAGTACCTGGGTTTGCCTCGTCTTTGATGCTGCTGATTGCTGCTGAGACGTCCTTCTGCTGAATCTATATATATATATATATATATATATATATATATATATATATATATATATATATATATATATATGCAAAACGTTACCCTGTCATTGAGCTGCACTCGCTGGAGACTCTCAGTTGCAAAAGTATAAGCGCTTCCAGCCTGAACACAGTCCTTCTTCCTAGGTTTCTTTGTTGAAGGACTGGGCTAATTTAAGGCCCAGCGGTGCCAGGGGACAACACCTGAAACCTTCGTGGGGATACCTGTTCCGGTGTACAAATTACAGAGACACAGGACACTTCCTTCGGCGTCAAAGATCAGCGTTTATTTACTGCAGGGACACAGAAATCGCTAGAAGTACAACATAGTGTAGGTTCAGAGAGTCTGCTTCAAATTGCAAAAGTGGATTGCTCCTTTTATACACATTTTAGCCACTGCACAACATAACGAACAAAGGTTACAACTCAGTTCCCACAGTAAACTTCAAAAGGATCACATTCATGTTTTCAGAAGCCCAGAACATAATTACAGAAACATGTCGGTTCCCAACTGTAAAAGCACACCATCCCACCATTAGGCACATTCCATTCTAATCATAAATGACCTAAGAGAAGGGACAGAAACAGGTGCAGGGAAACAAAGACAGACAACAGATTGAAAAGAGTGTGGGGGCAATATCGGAAGCGTGATCACAGGATCAAAGGATTCAAGCCTAACGTATGCAAGGCTGAAACAATAAACCGGCACGGCAAGATGAGCCTCGAGCGGAGCCATCTGCTTCTGCCGTGTCATTCCCCTAGTCATAAAGGCACACTCAAAGGAATATGCATCTTCCGCAAGAACTTGGGAATCCCAGGGTCATCAAGCGGACATTGTCCATTCGTCGGCTATGTGAGGGCAAGAAACTAAATGGATGCCATATCTAAAATGGAACCCGAAGGTTCAGATGAAAAACCCGTAAATAAGACGAACCCTTCCAAGTAGTGTAGCGAAAACACGTACACCTACTAATCTCGTCATTTACGGTTCGTAGATACCAAACTCATCCATATCCGACCAAGCCCAAAACGTCGTTCCGATTCTTACCGAACCTCAACTTCATCATGGGCACGGACAAAGAAAGGCGGCAAACAGACGACCAGTACTTCCCAATTCTTTTACTCTTAGTAACAGCGTACCAGTGAGTATTTCGCTATGATCTCTGGGACTGGTAGTCCAATTATAATCCCCCAGTGGGTCGCCACCTTTCTCAGCCTTTAAAATATACAGTTCTTCCAAGGAAACAAACGTCCTGCTGCAATGAGCTTATTCATGGCACAGCTTCACCCCACTCAACACTCACTAGAAGGAGAGAACTCTGGGTAGTTCCCAAGTTGAGGTGGAAGGCAGCTCCTTTATAGAGCACCCTCAACACCAGCGACACTCTAAATTTGCTCACCTCAAATGTCTGCTTTTCTATCAAAGTTTTTAAGCATAGGATTGATAAGTGATCATGTTTGACATTATATGCCAATAAAAAGTTATTTAAGGAAAAATAAGGACATTTATAATGAGGCACTTACCTCGGGCGTGCTTCCTAATTCTCTGCAAGTGTCCCTTTTCGTGCACCTGCACAAACTGGATATAGATCCCACTCAGCTCTCTTCATATAGACTAGTAGCAATATTAATATCTGATTATAAAATCTTCTGGAAAGAACTAGCAGAGCGTTATGTACAATTGCTTCCTACATTGATTCATTCAGATCAGAATGGTTTTGTCCTAGGGGGGGGGGGGGGGGGGTGGTTTTAATACATCAAATAATATCTGGCTACTCTTTCATGTTATGGACCAGTCCTCTCTCCATTATCTCCTAGCAGCATGTCTTATATTAGATCTTTAAAACGCCTTTGATTCCCTGTCATAGGAGTACTTGTTTTCTGTTTTAAGGGCCAGGGGATTATGAAAGCGTATCTTAGCGTACACAAAATTATTGTATACAAACCCTACCTCACAAATGCGTGTAGGGAAGTTAATCTCAAATTAATTTTTTGTAGGTCGTGGAAATCAATGGGGGCAAATCTTGTATGTTTCCCATTTAGTTGCGAAGCTTCACAGCAGGAAACACAACTAGGTGGAGATAAATTGACTTGATGGACCACAGGAGTAAGATTTCTTGGAATCGGTTTTTATAACTCTCAGCGGGAACTATTTTGAATGAGCAGCTATGGCCCTCAAAACACCAATGGATTTAAGGCAGTGGTCACCACTAGTCGCTCTTTCTAACATGATCGTCCTCCTTCATCTATTATACTATTTGTCAATGTTCCAATATTTCCTAAATATTGATTCTTTGTGGCTTGGGCGTTAGGGGATCTACTGTGGGCTAATGGGAGACATAGAGTAGCCTTAAATAAACTTCAACTGTGAAAAACGTAGGTTTAGGAGGGCCATCTTTTGAGGCATATTATCTTGCTGCCCAACTCCAATGGGTATCCAGGTGGTTATCGGGGAACAACCTCTATGAAGCTAGCACAGGGAATGTATAAATTAAAACAATTTTTACATCCAGCAGTGAAGCCACACCATTTGAAGACACTCCTTGTGTGGTTGGGTAAGAAATGTGTGACGAGAGTCCTGAAGCTCACAAACAAATGTTTCCCTATTCACCGTCCACACCTCTCCAGGGTTTGCCTGGTCCTTTAGGTCACTTTCCCCCCCTGACCAGTTGGCTGGCTGGCATGAACAATCTATAGACACAGTTGGAAACTTGTTCCAAAACACAAATTTACTGCAGTTTGACCAAATATACCAGGATTATAGCATTCAGCTGAATCAGCATCTTTTACAAACACAATTGGGGGAGCCCTTAGATTGTTGTGGAGTGTGATTGAGGTAGAGCCACCTATAAATGCAGTTATGCATACAATACATACCATGGGTGAAGGATTGCACTGGAAGGAGGCCCCTGGAATTCGGAAACAGCTTATTGCAGCAGCAGGGGACAGTTTGTTACTGCAATTCAAAGAATTCACAGCTGTTGTGCCACCGATATCTGCTGCATCCTGAGGGCTCTCCTGGTAAAATCACTCTTTCACTCCATTCATTCATATCATTGACCTGGGAAAGGTACTCTAACTATTGTTTCATCTCATTGAACTTAGAAGTGAGTTTAATTTATGGGTTTGAGTGACAAATATAGATGTGATGACCATTATTCATCTGGATGAGTGACATGCCAGGATGTCTCCCATTACCTGACCATTCTTCTTCCTGTGTTAAAGCTTAGCATGTATTCGGATTTGCTCCCTGCCCATCAATCCCTCCTGTCTGTTAACCAGCCTACTAGTTTGTGTTATATGCTTGTGGACTCCTCTTTGCTTCCCCTTTCGAAGTTGTAATTCCCTATCATTATAAACCCTAGAGTTTAAACTATTTGGGAGTCTGGAAGTTTGAGAATACAGTATAATTACCATCTGTACCATTTGTATAACAAGTATTACTATATGTCCATTGTGATGTGATGCTTTATTTTGAACAAAGTACCCGCATAAAACAGTTAATGACTTACTGAAAAACCCAATAAAAAGAATATGAAATTGACATTGTCTTTACTGATATTGACATTGTTATGCGCGTCTAGATCATGGAGTACATTGACATTGTTTCTACTGGTATCAATTCTGTTGTGCGTGTATAATTTATGACATACATTGAGATTGTATATATGGGTATTGACATTGTTATGCAGTAATAGGTTATGGCATACATTGACATTGCATTTATTGGTATTGCCATTGTTGGGCCTGCATATATCATGGTGTACATCAACATTGTACTCATCCGTTCTTACATAATAATAAAAAAAATCAATTGTGCTGGTTTGCGTCACTTTTATGACGCAAACCCAGCACAAAATGTTAGTAAATCAACCCCTTATTGATTCTGCAAATTTGGTGGCCATTTCAGTTGAAAGTGTGCTTGTGAGTGTGTGCTCCAAAAAGCACCACCAGCTATATAGTACATCCTTATCATGCTCATGCTGAATTGACATGCCTTATTTGCTAAACTTGATCTTTGTGTGATGCTTGCATTTTTCACTATCCCCATGACTTTAGTGAATTAACATTGATGGCAGCACCCTCACTCTAAAAAGTGGTTCAGAACAACAAAATTCGGATGAGCTCAGGTAGGCATCTGCTTGTTCTTTTGATGGAAACTTTGTTATGTGATTAGGACTTAAAGTGTAAATATATATATGTAGGATATACTTTTGGGCTCTGCCTTCAATCGGGGGAGGCTGTTCCAGTGCGTATATAGGGGGATCTCATTGTTGTGATCTCTGTGAGTCAGAGGTTTATTAATTTATTTCGTAAACACTTTCACACTCTATCGAATTATGAGATGGACTTTCTTCCACATGTACTATTACAAGTGCAGATTCAATTTGAGCACAAACCTTTATTTGCACTCATATATCAAGTAATTTGCAAATGTGAATTTAACTTACACGTGCAAAATGCTCTGGAAACTAGTCCCTCTTGGTTTAATACAGGTCTGTTTCTAAAGGATTATCTATCTCTTAGCAGCTACGATAAGAAACAAATAGCCAGTGTTTAAGCAGAAAATATCTGTTCTGAACTCAGTGTTTTTTTTTTCATATGATAAAAGACCAAAGCCAAATCTCAGCCAGAGAAAATCTAGGCTGTGCCTACACTAATAGGAGTCATCTTGCTAGAAAAAATTTTGATATCCAAAGAGGTGAATTCTATGTTACGGATTCCTAAATGTGCAAAGATCAAATGTTGTCTAGGACCCTAGGGTAAGGGTCCGAAAATGATACCTGAGTTCCTAACATTGGGATCCCAAGACGTTTAAAGCTGCAATGTATCTTACATCTCACAGCATAGGTCTTTGAATTGATTCCAGTTGTTTTATGCTAGAAATGTGGAAACCTCAGTAAATGTATTAGCCTTAGAACACCTTCTTGTATTGTGAATGATTATAGTGAAGACACAGTCACGGGGGCCCATGTATTCAAACTTTTATTAAAATCTCATTTTGAATGGGAACAGTTTTAAAATATATTGCAAAACGTAATTAATGAAGCAGATCTACATAAATATTTTCGTGCAAATGTATTTAATACAATAATCATACAATGAAAATCATTTACGCTCTAAACATATAGTTCTCTAACACCCAGTTAATGATCTTTAGTTACATATATACTGTTCAAACAGAAGGAACTTCTAGTCCATTCAAGTTTCTCATATTTCTTATTTTGTAAATAGTTGATATGTTTGGTCCACAAAATGCTTTTTCACAGCAGTCAAATTTAATAACATCCACAGTGTGTCCTCTGCATAAGTATGATTCTGGGTTAGATTCTCCTGTACTGGTGTCTTGGATTTTATAACAAGAGCTACCCTTTCACATTGATGGAAACAGCATGTGTCTCTTCTTGTTCTGATAGCTAACATATTTCATGGTGACTATCTGCTTCTTAAGAACTGTAACAAAATAGAACTATTTCAAATTATACAGTTGCTGCAGATTGTTGCAAATTGATAGAACTGCATTTTCAAATCAATATATCTCCCTGTATTGCCTGTATATCAAAGTACATTTAAAATCCTCTTCTATACTTAAAAGAATACTAATCATTGCATTTTTACATTTATGTCCCCAAACCTTAAATAATCTTTAAACCAACTGATTCAGTCAGATCAAGTCTATTAGCAGACAGTAAGATCGTACCAATGTGCAAAGTTAGAAAGTTATTATGGCCAGGCTCCTTGGTTTCTCTAATCGTC
Source organism: Lissotriton vulgaris (assembly GCF_964263255.1). NCBI lineage: Eukaryota > Metazoa > Chordata > Amphibia > Caudata > Salamandridae > Lissotriton > Lissotriton vulgaris. Next base: position 2,037,463,708 of record NC_141685.1, on the reverse strand, counting down.
TGAAACTCATTATAAAGGGAACCAGTTCCACTCAAATTTATCAATATTATTGGATTCTACAACAATAGCGACAGAAAAGGAAAGAGAAAGAGACAAAAACAGTTATATATAAAAATTATATCTAAATTCAAATTCGAAAATAAAAAACAGGCCTTTTTAATATCAACGGTTAGGAATTCTAACTGTGATTCAGCACTCACCACTTGTAGTTTGAACCAGTGGATGTATCTAGTCTGTTGAAAGACGACATGCTACCTTACTTACTTCCTGTCAGTGTCTGTGGTTACAGTACAAGGAAAAATACTCTTGGCACAGTACATTTATTAGACCACATCTATGAACAGTAGGCACACTTAGTCAGATACTTGAAAAAAATGAAATTAAAAAAAAAATCAACTGTCCCATTTTGCCTGCTTGTCCCCAAAATATACTACCCTGAAAACACCTATGAGATCTTGTACTAGAATTATACAAATTGTCAAGTATATCACACATTTACCTGGAATCTTTTCTAGTCAAATCGTCATGTATATTCAATAAAGAAATAACTTTCACCATCATATCTTCTCAAATTGGTTCTACATCCATGAGAATTTTTCAAAATAATCCTCTTCAGAGACAATCATCCTAATGTTTGTCCCCTTCTAAAAGACATTTTGATACCAAAATAGGTGTGCTTTTCATAACGGCGTATGACTAGCTAGCAGACATTTCTCCTGTGTAAATTTAAATTTGAAATCAGCGTTTTCTCTCAATATGCACCAATTTCTTACACTTCATTACAGCTGGTTTTAAAAAACAAACTCAACCTGTAGTTAATTCTACCATTCAGAATTAAAACAAGAAAGAAATACTGATAAGACAAACAAATCACTACCATCATAATGGCTTACTAAAGTTTTTTGTTACAACCTTCATTGAAAATAATGAAATAGGGGAAATTGAACACATAACCAGAATTTGATTGCTGCAGTGACATATTTCTAAACCACTAGACTATGAGTGCATTTAATGTTAAAAGATACATGTAGCAACCTTTTATGTTGCTCCTAATTTCCACCAACATCCCCAATGTCACTCCAGTGATCAGATTGTCAGAAAAGAGAAATATTTTTGAGATAAAACATTACTAAGCTCGAAAGTGGCATGCTAAAATATCTTATTACAACCTTCATTGAAAATGAAAAAAGATGGTAATAAACTAGTATTTGAACACAAGACCTCAATGTTATCAAGAGGGTCTATTGGAACAATCAGATTACAGGAGTATATATTGGTAAAATGTGCATATACAGAGTTCAATCCGGTACCAATTTTACAGTATTGGCCAAAGCCTACAGTTCTACATCCCAAAAGTATTCAGTAGTATTATAGAGGTATAAACACACATAATATTAGCGAACAGACATAACAAATTATATGTGTCTTATAGTTCTCTTCATACTCAAACTGAGGACGTCAAAACTGGTGGGCGTGAGCATTACATACTTGCTCCCATCCCTAGTGAGACTCAATGTCCGGTTTGATTCCAAATTCTTTTTTTTACACATCAGAGAAATCCTGGGACTGGGTTTGTGGAAAGGAGGCTCCCCTGTTGGTGTTTATCATAGAGGCACTGTACTAATCAGCAAGAAGAACTGTGAGGCATGAGACCTATAAAAAGGCAATAAACAGACAGAACAGGGAGGCAATGGGTGCAAGACCACCAGGTGCTGGAGATGAAGGCCAAGCAGCTGGAGAGATAGACATGCCAAACCATATTGCCATCCCCCATGTAGGGCGGAGGAACCTTAATACTTTAGACAGAAACACCTGGAGGCTGGGAGCTTGCCAACATTCTTCAGTTGAGGTTTGGGCATTTTACAACTGTATCTTTAGCTAGTTGCACCATTCTCCCTTCTTGATACTGGTATGGGTGGACACCATGGTTCCTGTGAGCCTTCATAGTGTGGGATCTTGAGCTGATATTGGTTAGGCAGGCAACGCAGCTGTCCATGCTGTTAAAATAGTTTGGAAGAATTGTCTATATAGATCTTGAATGGCTGCAGGTGAGATCCTTTAAGGGTGCAGGCAGGTATGTACACTTGCTAGTATATAAGGGTGCTATGCAGGGTGAAATATGTTTCATGGGAAGAAGTGTGACAGGTGATATATGGGAACAGGTTTTGCTTTCAGTTCTCTTGGTTAGAGTGCATGGCATAGCATAGGCCGAGATAAATTTGTACTGTATTCAGGAATACTTTTTTTTTGTTAGGGAGTCACAGCGCCAATATTTCTATAGGAAACCCATACTCTGGGCACCATGGTCCTGTGACAGTACGAGCACTGTAGACTACATCATGTAGGTTTGATCAGAGACTCCCAAGGGGGAGTGATCATTTTGAAAAGATGCTTTCTAGAAGTGGTCACTCAAACAAAAGCAGGTCAAGAGGGGTGTTATGTTTTGGTGACTGAGAAGCTGGAAGGCCACTCCTGAATACTTATAAATAACCATACCCGTCTGCCATGACCCATGGAGTTCTCAATTTCCTTAGTGACTTCCTGTCTCACCTTCTGAAAGGTGTGTGAATAATAGGGAGCAACATTAAAGTCTCAATGGATTGCAACCTAGATACCTATGGGAAGTGAACAGATGGGCCTCACAGACAGACTAAACTCTCAAATCAGGTCCTGTCAATGGGGCTATGTGATATTTATTTCTCACCCACTCATCAATAATTTCCAGACAACTATTTTTTCTTCTTAGCTACAGACCTTGTAGAGGTGTAAAAATCACACATTGGCCCTAATATCTGATGAAGTTACAGGTAGGTCAGGGACAACAAGGAGAATGTGGACTCTGACACCTCAGTGCATAGTGGTTTACAGACTAAGGAATTAGGCAATACTTGAAGAATTAAATCAAGCTTTTCTTCGACCTAAACACTGAGTTAGTCACCTCAGCTGAAAAGCTATGGGAAGCCATTAAGTTGGTGATTAGAGGGGAAATGAAGAGCTATCTCAAGCATGACGAAAAAGAGAGAGTCAAGGTAATAAATGCATTTGAGACCAAGTTGCTTAATCTAGAGCAATGATTTTTCAACCAGGATGCCTCCTTGCTTTTGGTAACTTGAAGTAGAAACTATGCACTCATGCAGACAGATACCTTTGGATGGCATCTCAACATGAAAAAGTGGAGAATGTTGGGAAGTTGCTATTCCTAGAGTTAGCAATCAGGATGATTCCAGACATAAGAGATTAATCTTAAACTTTGTCTCACAGAGTTCTCGACAAGCAGTCACAGCATGCTATAGCTATGTGTACCTCACCCTCCCACAGTCTGATATAGAGGTGCACTCACCCCTCATACAGGAGTTGCCACTGTGGACCTTATAAAGATGAGACCAGGACTTCTTGGAGAGTCCGCTAACAGCTGAGGAAGTCACAGAAGGTATTTGAGATGTGCAGTCAGGGAAAACTCCTGGCCCCACCAGGTTCCATGAATGAGTACTGCAAAAGGTTAGCTTCACTCCTAAAACCCCACATCCTTCATATGTTTTGTGAGCCCATACAACTAGGCTCTATTTTTGAAGACTTTGAGCTTCATACAATCTCAGTTCTGCTGAAACCTGGTAGACTTCCAGACCGCTGCACCTTATGCTGCCCAATATCACTCAATATTATCGAAACAAAAATCTTTGATAAAATTCTGGCAAATAGGTTGGCCTGGATGATAACATCACTAATGTACTCAGATCAGAATGGCTTCATGACAAGGATTCACCACCACAACTCTTTGGGCAATGAAGGGAGTATTCATACCACACTATATGGGATAGCTACCTAACTGTGGATAGTACTGAAAGAAAAGGGTTATCATGGTATTATGCTATGTTATATGCCCTGTGCTGCTCCCCAATTATGTCTATTCCATGTCCAATTCGTTACTTGCTTTGAAAAGAAAACTAATGTAATTGATTGTATTAATAAATGGATTTATTTATTAAAAAGGACCACCCTGAGTGTAAAGAAGCCACAGGAAGCCAGATACTTCTACTATTTGGATCTTTATCAGCTGTGTTCTATCCCAAATATAGGAAAGAGGCTCTTAAATACTTCTAAAGAATGCCAATGAAATTGAAAGTTGTTGAAAGTCTTATTTCTGCACGTACTCTGTTACTATTAGCTGTGTTTGTTGTGATGAAAAACCCCACCTCAATCAAGGTAAGGACTGTGCTTGCCAGTGTATACCTGCTGCCTGGATTCTAATGCCCTTCCCCTACGTACCCATTGGCATCCAGCATCGCGGCGGTAGAACGGAGAGTACACCCCTTCGTTAAACTTAAATAAGAAATATTTACTCATTTTAGTTAAAATAGCTGGTACTTTCCCATTGAGGCAGAATATTTGCCTTGACAATGTTCGACAAAGGCTCTTCATATACAAAGGGGGATAGTTGCAGGACTACAGTCAACACGTGATCAGCACATATTTCCACATCCACTCTTTCCCCCTTGAGCAAGTTGCTGTCTCTTCTCATCTTAGTTGGAGCTTTTTTCCTCCCAGAATCAAACTTCAATTTCATTGTGGAATAGCTCCATGAATCACATCTTTCAACACTAGCACCATTCTTTCCACCTTCAAATCTGTTCTCGCCCATATCTCCTTCCTCTCTGGTGTGCGAAGTGAGCATGCGTTCCTGATTAATTTGTCCTCTATCCTGGCCACATTAAATTGTAGTTTTCTTATGACATATATTTTAGTTTTGAATACTGATTAATCTGTATCTCGACTCCATAAGCTATCACCACAGCTCATATTTTTAGTTTATACCTGGTCCTCATTTTGTGTTATATTTCAATCTCCTAAACTGCTTTATCTATCTACCCCCTCATCTGCTCTTTAGGATTAGTGATTCTGGCTCGAATAACAATTCTGAGTTATAGGTTTCCATAGATATCCCAAAAAGGGCCGATTGATGGAGTGGGGCTATGTGTGAGTTTCTATGAAACGAGAACCCTAAACACCCATTGCACTAAACTCTAGACGAACCTACATTGGAAATTCCACACAAGGAGCAACATTTAAGGCTTGCATCTTTATGGTGCAAGACATAAAGGTTTATTTACAATTAAGAAGCAATAAAGAAGGCAATAATGCAATGGTAAGACAATCAATTCATAATACTAATAATGCAAATAATTGTAAAATGTAATTGGAAGCAGAAACTAATCTAATCAATTGCCAGAAATGAATACTGTCTAGAACAGAACAAATAATGAGCAAACATGTCATAAGGACTGCTCAATTCAAAGAAGGAGAGATCCTAAATAATGATCTCAGCACAGGGCGACAACAGACGAACATAAAGTCTGCTCTCTAAAGGGATTCGGAAGAAACCTTGGGTCTCCTTCTAAATGGTGAGTTGTTATACACTTTGAAGCAAAAGAGCTGTGCAGATACTGTGGCGTGACAAAGAAAGTTACATCTCACAGCCCATTAGTAAAAAAGATGCCAATAAATAGAGTATAATAATCATTCATTCATTCATTCATTCAAAAGATCTTTATTTCTGCAATGTGCCATAAAAGAAACAGTGATTAATAGAACATTGTAATATTATTAGCAGTAAAAATTCATATGTAAGAAGCAATTGAACAGAATTTAACGACACGAAGGGTATACAAATTGCATAGCCGCAATTAAAATATTAAAACAATAAATATAATCTTACATATAAGAACATGTAAAAAGTGCAGTATACCATGGGCTATGAGTACAGGATTAAGTGCGTTCAAATTTTAAACAGCAAATACAATCACTGCTGAAGTGTCAGTTTTTATTATTCTGAATTCCTGCATGCATCTTCGAAGGCCCAGGTTTTTACATAGAAGAACCAGCCAGTAGTTCCTGGCCTTAGAGTAGCCGGGGCAAAAAAACAGCACATGCAACTCATTTTCAGTAGCAGAATTACAAGCTGGACAAGTGGACGGGGCGAAAGTTGACCATTTGCAGGTAAAGGCTCTGAGCGGTAAAACACCGTGCCTCCACTGCACATAACGTTTTTTTTTGCCAAAAGAGGGTAGATATCATCTAAAAATTCCTCATAAAAATAAGAATCTTTAACCAGGAGAAAAGAAGCTGTTATAGAACCGGTATGTGGATTGCATTGGGAAGTGGTGAGACTATCTACACGAAGAACATTTGTGAGCTGGGTGTGTGAAAGTTTAGTACATCCCTGTTCTGGATTAAACCAAAGCTCCAGAAGTTTAATCCTTATGAATTCATTCTTTATGTAGGCAAGCCAAGGGAATTTCCCCGAGCCGGGAAAAGACAGATTCTCCTTGAGTTCGTCTCTATTTTGTAGCAGCTCCGGGGTAACCCAGAGTCTGTGCCAGAATCTCAAGGGTTTAAATGCTAACTCTTTGTGTATTGGTCTTATACCCAGATCGAGCCTAAGGGGGAAAAGTGGTGTACTCGATGGTAGAGCTAATAACCCGCTTAGGAATTTGTTTTGGGTCATGTGATTTCAGACCTCGGTGAATAACCCCACAGTTCACCCCATACATAATAGCACCCCTGGCTTTTGTCTTATAGATCTCAATGGGTGGTCTCAGAGGTTTAATTGTTGATTTGTTAGAAACTTTGAGAATCCCACCCGAAGGTTGGGCCCGTTTTAGCTGGGCTTTTGTCTGCTGGGGGCCCCAGGTAAGGTTTTCATTTAGCGTGACCCTGAGATAATCAAAGATACTGACCCTTTCCAAGGGTATCGGCCCTAGGCTGGGGTTCGCCCTGGTAACTCGTGGAGGATTGAAAATCATAAATTTAGTTTTTAAAGAGTTGATCTCCTGGCCTCGAATGGTGCAAAAATCCTGGAAACCATCCAGTATTCTCTGAATCCCCATAGGGGTTTTGGACAGCAAAAGGGTGTCATCGGCAAACATAATTGCCGGGACCCTATTGCCGGCCAACTTTGGGACATCATTGTGGGGGACTCTATTAAGATGTTTGATTACTCCGTGGACATAGAGGCAAAACAGGGTCGGTGCAAGGACACAACACAGTCTTACCCTCCTGTCAACGGGAAATCAAGATGAAAGTGAGCCATTTTTCCCACACCTGACTTGCCCAAAGTTTACCTCGTGGAGCCTCATCAAGACCATCAAAAGCTGTGTGGGTATGCCAAGATCAAGAAGGAGAGCCCAAAATTTTGCCCTGGTTGATTACTATGCAGAATTATTAATTGTACAATCTGCTTGCATCCTTCCATCCTTTGCAAAGTGGGCCAGGATGGATTACTATTCGGGTTGCATTTATAAATGACCCTGATGATTTACATCAGGTTTTTAAAGATCAACACCTCTAACGGAATTTACACAACAGTTATCTCTTTTACATGCAAGACGCTGAATGACAGGAACACAACTGGACCAACCATGATTTACTGTGTGAAATTCCTTTGGCTTGGATAGAGTTAACAGTTTCATAAACTATCAGTGAATTATACAAGCCTCTCAGAGAGGCACCCCTATCAGTGGCGGCTGGTCAACTCATAGACTGGTGCACCGTAAGCAGGTGACCCAAACTTCACAAACAGAGTGCGCAAGCCTGGTCTCTGCTGGAGGGGCATTTGGGCCTTCTTCCCAAAGAAAATTCAGAAAATAATGGGGTTGCATAGTGCAGTGCGGGTGATGGTGGCTGGGGAGCGCTTTGGATAGTTCACAGTTCTAGAGTAACCGCAAGGTCGTATGGAGGATGGGAGAGTAAGGTAACCTCACCCTTTCCCAATTTGTCATATGGTGGAGGGGGCTGTGATACTTACAGTCCCCACCCCATGCCATCCTATTATGACTTGGGGAAGGGGGTGTAGGGTGGTATTGACAATTGCCATGCAACCATACCTGGGCTGATGCTCAAGCTGCCTGGGCTGCTGCAAAAAGGGATGCTACTGTGCGTCTACTGGGGTGGACGCCAAAGACCCGAGAAAAGTGCAGCCAGGGCTGCAGTGAGTTTTGCCCTTGGGCCTCCACGATGTCTAGCATTTGTGAACTAGGCATATATTGTCAGTGAAAGTACATACCTGGCTGCCTGACTTGTATAACACGAGGTTCAGAGTATGATGCCAATACTGAGGGCAAGCACCAGCAATACGGTGACAGGAATCTGGCAGGTACACCTTTCCTGCTCTATGTGCCACACACACTAATAATTAAATACTCAAAATAGACAGCGTGTAATTTGATTATTAAAACACCAAAGTGACGGGTACACAAAGTAAGCCGTCTCCCCTGCACCCAAAGATCCTACTTCTTTTTGTAACCATGCCAATTTGGTCAGAGTAGAAGCAGCACTATATGAAGAAGTGGGTTAAGAGGTGAGAACTGAAGAACTTTATCGAGCCTTCGTAAACTCTGTACAGCGGTAAGAATGGCTGCAGTACTTCTACCCTAAATACGCATACATACACATGTTTCAAGCAGTGGGTTGTCTGTTTATGAAATTAAATATCAAACTCATGGGTTGGAGTTCCTGGCCTTCAACTGGACAGCGATCCATGGCTCTCAGTTTACTATGGGTCTTGCCCAAGTGCCCTAAATCAGTATCAACAGATGGCACTGAAAGCCATGGGGTTGGCTATCTTGTCATTATACCTATTGGATTAAGAAGAGGAAATGAGAAATAGCAACATTAAGGCACATGCAATATCAAGATGAAAACACTGCTTTGCAAAGGAAGATGAGAGGAATTTTCCACTGTCAGGGCCGAGAGATTAAGGTACTATCCCAACATTACCAGGAATTACGAGGGCACCTCTTAATTACTAACATCAAGACTACACAGCACCAATTTTAGATTTACCAATTGATTGCAGCTCCTTTGTTCTTGAGGTCACACATCCGTGAGAGATTCTGCAGTGGGTGGCTCCTCAGTGAAAGCCTGATGGGGAATCAGAAGTCCCTCCACTTTGGGAAGGGGCTCAATTAGCAGTACGGTAAAACATGGCTAGTAACATACTAGACTGGGAGGATCTTTCATCTGAACTCAAATCTAGAGAACATTAGCAAAATACTGAAGGTTGCTTCAGAAAGGCCACCATGTTGTGGGCAGGACTGCCAGGCGCTTGGTGCTTCAGCAACTTACATCAGTGTCTCTGTGCTTCCTGCATTAACTGCTGGTGACATTATGAATGATTTGCAAGACTATGGATACAGGCCACTCAACATAAGGGCTTACAGAAGGCCCTGCACCTGCCAGCCCAGCCACGCCTGCCACATTCTACTTGGAGACTCCGGATTGTTTTTTGTTTTTGTTCGCCAAAAGAGGCTGCAGTCTCAGTGGTGGGAGCTGCTTCATTGGGAAAAATATCGTAGGACGATTCACCGTGCCATGAAAGCATGATGACATTTTTGCCACTTTTTACATTTGCATGTACAACACATGCTCCTAATGGACCAGTGAATTCCTTCCACTGTGTGGCAGACATTTTAGATTTTTAATTGCTAGATACCGTCATGCTGGTGATGACGGACCTGGATAGGTGTACAACAATTCCTACATGGCATCAAAAGGCTTGCCTTAAGTATACATGACTTCTGAGGAAGTGTCTGCTGGTGGTTTCCCTACTGAAAAGCAATTTTGTAATGACAGAGCTGGGGATGGCTCTATGATGAACACCATCATCCTCTGCACTGTAAATGAAATGAGGAAAGCTGACCTAAAGGGAGGGTGCATGGGGGAGGAAGTCAGTGCTCCACTGTGATTCTTCCACAATAAACCTCTATGGGCCTTATCTATGAGGCCATACCGGCACTTTTGTGCCACTGAAATGTCACTTTTTTGACATTCCGGTGGCGCAACGTGCCTCTGGCATATTTATACTGCAACGTAAGCCACGATATGTGGCTTTTCATGGCCTTATAAATATGTACCCCTTTCACGCAGAAAACGACATAAAAGGGGCGTTCCATGGGTGTTGCTGGGGGCGTTACCAGCAACATCCAGGGTATTTTGACACTGACCCAGATTTAGAAGAAATCATAAGTCTGAGGCAGCGCCAAAAATGTACGCCTACCCAGGGAAGGCGTAAGAAAGGCACAACGAGGAGAAATATTTTTATTTCTCCTCGTTTTTCCTCTTTCTATGTGTGCTGCATTTTGCAGCACACATAGAAAGAGGAAAAAGCCTCTTGTGATTGTTTTTGTGCGGGAAGATTTCCCTTCTAATAGATACAGAGATTCCTGCCCTTTTCTTTTGCCATAGAGCAGGGCAGTAGGCTTGCTGCTGCGCTGCCCTACAGCACAAAAAACCCATAAATGAGGCCCTATGTAGATTGCTTGCAAATACCTCTATTATGAGGCCCCAGAAAACACACTCAGAAGAACAAACTATTCGGTTAACACAGAAAGTAAATTACTACTCGAGGAAAGAGTGCTGCTTATCCATCCTGGTATGAAGATCTGAATAGTATTTGGCAATTTCTGTTTCTTCGTTCTTCTAGAAGCTCCAACTCCTTAAAGATTCTCTTTTATTAGCACTACCCACTTTGACCGCATAGCATTGCTGAGGCCAATAACGTAAGTGGGTTTTGCAACTAGCTATGGTTTTATAGTCAGTGAGAGAAGCTAAGTAAACAGCATGGTAGAGAGAGGGAGCAGGGACATCTGAGGTAGTGCCCACCATTCTAGCAGCTGCCAACCCTTTTATAATCAAAGAGGATGGGGCCATACAATGTTGCCCACAGCCTCGCCGCCTCTAACATGGGGTGAAAGGGTTTGGAGAGATTCTCATTTCTGGCAGTTATGGATATGGGTTGCTGGTTTAACCTTGGCTGTGGTCACCTCTGAACAACTTTAAATAGCGCACTCACACCTGCACTTTTCCATATACACACTCAGTCACCACATTTGATATTGTATAACTGATGGATGTTCCAGAGAGATTTCAAATGTCCAAAATGTGTTTATGTTTTAGATAGAAAACATAAAGATGCTGTGAACAACTGGCTTGTCATCACAGAATTCCTGCACATCATGTCTATACATACTTTATCTGCCCCTGCCGACAGCTGCAGCGATGCAACAAGTCCAAAAGACAAGAAAGTGACTTGTGAAAAATAATGCTTTTCTTTTGACTCTGATGAATCTTTTGTAGCCATGCAAAGGCTAATGTTAGTGCTGCCAACAATCCAAAAGGTAAACCGCGACAATGATGGATTTAAGTCATAAAGAAGTGGAGAAGATCGAACTGTAGGAGAGTAGGATCTGCTTCTTATAGTTACCCCCACTTTTTGCTGATGTTTTACTGTTTTCGACTTAGACTGACTGGGATCCTGATATCCAGGACCCCAGTCAAGCTGCTTTCTCCTCTAAATTGATTGCATGAGCTTTAGGTACACTCCAGATTGGATTCTGGGGTACCCTTATAGGTCCCTAGTATATGGTATACTATGTACCCAGGGCATAGGTACCCCAGAAGCCTCTCAGGGGCTGCAGCATGTATTATGCCACCCCCTGAGAGACAATGCAAACCGACACCACAGGTCTGCTACTGCAGCCTGTGTAGAGTAGTGCATGCACCCCTTACTTAGATATAGGTTCACTATATCTACCCTAAATCACTACACATATAAACCTATCAGTCACCCCTATGGCGGGCCTTACCAATCCTGAAGGCAGGGTTCTGGGTATCATGTGAGAGGGTGCCATGCAGGAGCAGAGCCCCTCTGCAGCCTTCGGAAACTATTTTCAGGTGTTGTTTGTGATGCAGCCAACCATATATATTTAAGTGCATTATAACCTCGTGGTAAATGCTAACTTTAAAACAGCTGCTTGGAAACATGTTGTGTTGGTGTCAAACACCTTGGAATTATACCTCCCCACCAGTAACTGGCGGGGAGGTATGATTCCACCCTCCTAAAGGGACATATGCGACACACCGGTACTCCCGGTTCCAGCTTTCTCGACCTTTCCATGCCCTCCTGCTGCTGAGCCAAGCTCGAGCAGGGGAAGGCTTGACAATAGGTTTCCTGTCACAGGGAGGTGTGACCACCTCCCAGACAGGATTTAGTGTATTGGGGCTGGGTGGGTGCACTCTGAGAGTGCCTGACAGTCTGCACTGGGGGCACATTTGGTGCCCCTGTGCATAGTCCAGTTCAAACCGGTTGCAGGAGCCATTTGCTCCTGCTCTGTTGCAAAACTGGACAAAGGACATTGTTGTAACCACCCCTCTGTCCTGACCCTCCCATAGGTGGGACCCCAGAGTTTGTCCCACCCTTCCTTGGGTATAAAGTAGGAACCCTGACTACGGGACTTTAGATTTTACCTGGAGTAAACTCTGCAAGCAGAAACCAAGTACTTAGATGATCTACACTACGCTGGATGACTGAAGAATCTCCCTTGGAGTAAAGGAGCAACTCCCCTGCACTGCAGGCACTTTTAATGCATCTGTTCAGTTTGCATCTTCCAAGCTCCTGAGGACGCTGAAGACTTCTGCAACACAGGAGGTCGGTTTCTGAGCATCCCTGAGGTTGAACTGCCCTCTCAGCAATTCTGAGACCAGTATCCCTCGTGGGGACCGTGCAACCTGAACCCCTGTGCATCATGTACTTTTTTTTAAAAAACATTTTTTTAAATGTTGTCCTCATTAGCCTCTATTCCCAATCAATTGTATAAATTACTCCAGGGCATCCCTTTTTGATTAGCGCTAACCGGGTCTATATGTATATATATTTCAGAACGAGGATGGATCACTCTATACCATGCTTGATTAACCTCCAACCATAGGAGAACTTCTTTCCAGCTAAGAAAAAAGCTGCAAAGTCACCAAAGGAGTCTTCCAGCAATGTAGTATAGGGGCCTAATCATTGAACTATGATCTGATTACAAAGTCTCACCCAATCCTCATAAGGACGCCAGAAATCATTTCACCTTCTTTTAAATGATCTGTCTAACTGATTGGTATACTTTATAGCCATTAACCCTTCTATCTTTGTTGGCGGAGTAAATTTAAGCACATTTTTACAAATTTCTCTGCGGGCCAAAAGTATCAAATAAAAAAATCAATTTTTTAGCGTCAATTGCCATGGCTTCTCCATTTTCCAACATCCCAAAAAATACAAACATTTTGCTTACCTGGAGTGGATCTCCAAGTATAGAAGATATTCACAGCCTCCCAGAACTCTTGGAGAACAGGGCACTCCAGAAACATATGAATATCAACTCCTCTTTCCTTGCCACACTTTGGGCATCTCGGGATGGGACCTTTTCCCATTTCCGCCAATTTATAAAGAGGCCAATAAACTCTGTTGAGACAGAAGTGATGGTTCCTCCTTAAATTTGCAGCACCCACTGTGGGGTATAAAAAATTACAAGATACTTGCCATAACTCCTCATGCTGCTCTCCAGGCAAGATCTTCTCCCAGAGTAACAATGGTAAATTAAAGTCTCCGTCTGCCAGGTCCAATAAGAGCCAATACCAGCTCGCTAAGCATGGGCCAATTTTGCGAATTTGCGATCCGCGAATTTGCGGATTTGCGATCCGCAAAATTCTCAAATTTGTGCGAATTTGCTGATTTTAGTTTTTTTGCGTGTTCGCTGGGTTTTTTGCGTGTTCGCGGGGTTTTTTCCGTGTTCGCGGGGTTTTTTCCGTGTTCGCGGGGCTTTTTGCGTCTTCGCGAGCCGCTTGCATAGCGAAGTTACCCATGCAGTCGTTTATGGGCGAGGGAGAGAGAGATAGATAGATAGAAAGAGAGAGAAAGAAAGGGAAAGAGAGAGGGAGAGAGAGAACGAGAGAAAGAAAGAGAGGCCGGATCTCTGAAGGGCCAGATTCCTGAGTTGCCCCTACAGAACATACAGCTTTTTATTTTTAGCAAAATGCATATGAAAATTGTGCTGTAAAGGTCTCTTTTAGTTTAACCCCTCCTGACAACTCAAAATGGGTGTATTTGCCATCCTCTCCCTTCTTCCTGTTTTTTATATCTGTAAGTGCTTCCTGATGAGGTTTAATTCCTTGGACAGGTGCCTCGTTGCCTACTTGTAACTATTCTCTGACCCTGCTTCAAGGGTCAGAGCAGGGTCAGAAAATAGTTGCAAGTAGGCAACAAGGCGCCAGGAAGCAATTAGCAGCAGGTGTCCAAGTTGAAGTTAATTTGTTTGTAACCCTTTTGTCAAAGGTTACAAAGATATTAGGTTCAACTTTTGCACCTGCTGCTGTAACCCTTGCTTGGCTGAAAATTCATCCCCGCTGATTCGCGAATTTTCAGCGATTTCGCGAGATTCGCGGATCGCGAAATCGCTGAAAATCCGCAAATTCGCCCGTGAAACGGATTTTACGCCCAGCCTTACAGCTCGCCACCTCTTTCTTCTGAATAATATTTGTCATTATCCTTGATTCCAACTCATTAGAAACTCCTGCTGCATCCCCGACAGAAAGGAGCCAACTTTTTATTTGGAGGTATTTGAATCTTGAAAGCTGATTGTTGGTCAATTCTTGACATTCCTCCCATGAGATCACTGTACCTTCCAACACCAGATGACTCCAATATACTATAGTAGCATTTTTCAGAGGAAGAGCCAGACTATCTTTGGGGCCATTCTGGAGAGCCGGGGGAGTTCCAAATAGGAGCCATACCACTATAATAACTCATCCTTAGCTCTTTCCTGATTTTGTATCATGTTTCCGCAAAGGACGCGGATCCCCAAACTTGTGAATACAATTATATTCGCCCTCTTCCACATCTTGCAGCATTGCTTTAAATATGTTCCCAAGGTCTGAGGAATCCGGAGAATTGAAAAGCATTTTCCCTGTTTTTAAAAGAAATACCCATGCATAGTATGAGAAGTCTGGCAAACGTATCCCCCCTTTGTCATATTTTCTCCTTAATTTCTTTCTTGAGATACAAACCCCTTTTGATGCCCAAATAAAACTGTATATTTTTGAATGAGCCTTAGTAAACCAATTTTCCTTGAAAGCCAATGGGATATTCTGAAACAGAAAAGTATATTTGGGAAGGATGGACATTTTGACCAGGTTTATTCTGCCATATAGTGTCAATGGAAGATGGGACCAGCTTAACAACAGTTTTCCCACTTCTTTATCGAAGTTTACTTCCGAGATTAACTCTACTTTTGGTACAATCTTGATACTCAGATATCTCATCTCCTCCTGAACACACTCAAATTTAGAGTCAATATTCGAGGTCATTACCGTTGTTTTATTTTCATTTATCTCATATCCTGAGATAGCCCCGAAACGTGTTGCTAACTCATATACCACCAGAAGGGAGGAATCTACTTCTGAGGAGTACACAACCAAGTCGTCAGCATATAATCCCACTTTTTTCTCCCACCCTTGAAATTTAAAGGAGGGGATATTCTCATGTCTCCTAATCTTAGCTGCCAAGTGCTCAATATATAATTTGAAAGGAAGGGGAGATAAGATTTTAAAAGGTTTTGACAAATCTCCATTTACTGTAATTCTAGCTATGGGATTTCTATATATTAAATCTATTGCAGTGCAAAAATTCTCGCCAAGATTGGATAATTTTAAGATCTTCTGCAGGTAGGACCAGTTAACCCTATCGAAGACTTTAGTAGCATCAACTGTTATCACTGCCAATGGTAGCTTATATGAAGTGGCTATGTTTATGGCACCAATTAGACTATATGTAAGATCCTTAATTCCCCTGCCTCGCACAAACCCCTTCTGGTCTTGATGCAATAAGTGCCCAACCATTCCACTAAGCCTATCTGCCAAAATGTTTGCGAAAATGTTATAATCTGAATTGAGTAGTGAGATAGGCCTGTAGGAGTCACAGGAAATTGGTGGTTTGTCCCGCTTTAATATCAGCGTCACTAAAGTTTAATTCCACAACGGTGGGATCTCACTACCCTTCTCAAAGATGGCTAAAAATAATTTAATCATTACAGGTACCAAACATTCCTCTAATTTTTTATACACCTTGATAGGGAGACCATCAGGTTCCATTGCTTTATTAGGTTTCTCTATTCTTATAGATTTCCTTATTTCTCCTACTGTTATGAAGCTATTAATAGCTACCCTTTGGATATCGGGAATCTTCCTAGGGTGGTCCAATCCTAACCATTCTTCCACATCCTTCTCTCTTGTATTCAAATCCTCTGTATATACTTCTCCAAAATGGTTGAGAAAAACCTCCTCAATATCCTCCCTTGTCTCAATCACAATCCCTGAATCTTTTGGCTTTAAACCCTTTATAAAAGATTTCACCTGATCTTTTTTCGTTTTCCAAGCAAGCAATTTGCCACAACCTTCTCCATAACTAAAATGAGCAAGTTTGCTTGCTTGCCACCTTTCCTGTACTCTACCTTCCAATACACCTGCCAGATGTTTTTTTAGTGTCTGAATAGAAAGTTGTAGAGGTTCTTCAGCAAGTTCTTTATTTAGCAACTGCTGTACCAAAATCCAGATCTTTCTCTCTATACTTGCTATCTCTTCCCTTTTTTGTTTGCTCTTATAAGATTGTACAGAGTTTATTTTCCCCCTTAGGAAAGCTTTGTATGCATCCCATACAATCCTGATCGAAGCTGTACCCAACATATCCTCAAAGAACTCTTTGGTTTCCAGTCTAAGCTTTTTAACTATCCGTCATCAAATAAATGGTGCGATCCATTTGCCATCTCTTCTGTGCTACATTTTTTCGAAGGTGTCAAATACATAGTAATGGCGCAGTGATCTGACATATGTGAAACCAAATGACTCACACTTCCAACCTGTTCTTTTAAAATACAACTGATTAAAAATAGATCAATTCTAGATTGATATCCATATTTTTTATTATTAAAAGTATAAATCTTAAGGGGTCCCTTCCTCTCACTCCAGATATCACACCAACCTCTATCTTTCATTGCATTTTTAATCAAAGGTCGTGTTTTATTGTTCATCATGGCCATTCTTTTGGTTGAGCAATCCAAATTAACATCGCTGGCCACGATGACAGGGTCAGGGAAATCTAAAAGTTCTATTAGCAGGTTGCCAAATGGGATAGGGTCATCCAAGTTCGGGCCATAATAGGCCCCCACTGTACATACCTGATCATAACATCTGACCTTGGCTATTGCCCATCTACCTGCCTTATCTACTTTACTCCGCTCTATCACTATCTGAGGATTCATTTTAACTAGAATCGCTACCCCTCTGATGGTAAGCTGCTAATCAGTAAATACTGCTTTTTGTAACCATTTCCTGGATTTAAAAGCCTCTTTCATCTCATCCCCAGTTAAATGGGTCTCTTTTAAGATTATGATCTCGGCTGGGGCATCCTTCAAATATTGTAGCAGCTTCTCCCTTCTGTACTTCATTCTAAGCCCATTAACATTCCATGAGATTAGTTGTACCTGCTTTATCTGGTTGGCTATCATCTTATATTAAACGTTTTTTTTTTAGGCTTAAGAGTATGTTTTTCAATGAGGACTAATTCTTTTATCTTTTGCCCACTGCTCCCTCACCTGTGTACTAAAACCTATTAGTGACCCCTCCCTCCCCCCCACTGTTGGAAAACCCTCCTCAGACTTCATATGGGCCTAAAGCCTTAGGATGTGACCTTATCTGAGGATTCAAAAAATAAACTTTAAGGCTTATTCAAGAACAAGAAGGAGAAAAGAAAACAAAATAAATAATATTCTTTCTGATATTTTCAAACATATCATATCAGGCTGACGAAAAAAGGGTAGGGAGGAAAATAAAAGTACAATACTGCTCTGCAGCTTACTGTTAAGTATCCAGTATCCATTATCTCTAAGGGGGAGACTCTAACTCCTCCCTGTCTCTAATGATTTCAGAAATTCCGCCGCATCCTCTACTCTTCTTCAACATTTTTATAAGGCTCAATCATATTGCCAAATTCCCACTGCTTATTCGCTGTTATTTGGGATATGTCAGATCTAATGTCAAAAGTCATTCCTTCCATTGTTAAGTTTTTCGGTTTTAAGGCTTTTATTAATATTTCTTCTGTGATTCTATACGTTTTAAAATTGACAAGGATTTTCCTAGGTTTGGTCTTTCCTGGGCATGCGTTAAAAGGGTCTCTATGGGCCCTCTGAATATCTTCCAACAATTCATTCACTGTGTACTCAATTTGTGTACTTGATTTTATGAGCCTTGCAACAAAAGCTTTAAGGTGTTCTCCCTCTGAACCTCTTGGAATTTTTGGAATCCGGAGATTATTTCTTTTCATATTATTTTGTAATGATTCATTTTATCATTCCAGATCGTCTCATTCCCCTCCAGTATTTTTATCTCTTTAGTGTTGACCTCAGTTTGGAGCTTCAGTTCTTTAACTGAAGATTCCAGCTGATTAGTCCTGCTAGCAAGATCATCCATTTTTCTCTCTAGACTATCACACACTGCTCTGAACTCTTTCTGATTTTCTTCAGAATCTTCAAACCTATTCCTCACTTCTGTTGTTAAAACCTTAATTAAATCAACAATCGATTGACACTGAGGCTGAGACTTTGATTCAGATTGTGGTTCAGATTGAGATTGAGACTGCGGTTGGAATGAAGTACACTGAGACTGGTTTGTCTTCCCTCGCCCATCTGTAGATGATATAAAGACTTCCTTTGTTGCTCCTGCTAACTCACTGCCCATCTTTTGCTGGGACTCAACAGAAGGTGGAGCGCTAAGTTCCATATCTATAAGCGAGGGAAATATTTTTTCTCCAAGCCGTAATGAGCTAGGCACCAACACTGCCTCCTCTGGGAGATTTGCCAGAATCTGATACCTATTTGGGCTTACTATCTCTTTATTGGCACCCTCATTATACACCATATCAGGTTGTGCTGTTTTTTTTAAACCAAGGTTTTAGGTACCACTTTGAAAAAAGTTGTTAGAGAGGGGGTCATTTTTAAGCTTGTTATCGGTAGCTCTCCTTTTTTGCTTTTCTGCTTTCTTCTCCTGGGGTTCTCCCACTCACTTTCCTTTCCACGTTGTTTCGAGACTTAATCCCCTAAAACCCTTACCACATTATGGTGCAGGTCCCCGTGTCCTCTTCTTGGTTTATACTAGATGGTTTCCTCCTAGGGGTTTTTTGGTTCCTCAGCTGATACCTGTTCTGGTCCATACCTCTATCTGAAACCCTTTCTAGGTCTTGGCCTTCCCCCACTCTTTCCAAATTGCTTAATGCCACTTTTTCAAGATTTCTCAGTGCCGCTTTACTTGTTAGACGTTTCCCTGACCTCATAGGTAAAAGGCTAGGTAAGGGACTAGGTACCTGACTCAATATAGGTGATGATACAAGTTTTCCAGGTTGTTTTGTAAGGTTTTTTTTTTATTGTATCTGAGGTTCACATTTGCCTTCACACTCCGCATCCTCCACTTTTACTAACTGTTTCTTTTTAATTTCTCCTGCTCCAAAATTGCACTGACCTGATTTTACTCCTATAATATTACTATGTGTAATTATATAATCTACAGTATTTTGATTTACCTGTCTCCTACCATCACTGCCTTATGATCTAGGCTTCCCTACAGGCTCCAAGACCCCTGTACTACTGACTTGCAAACCAGAGCTCTTGTTCTGCCTCTGCTCAAACCCCTCTGGAGGGAGATCAAAGCCGCCGCCCTTCTACCCCTCCCACCTCTCTGGCTGCACCCGTGCAAAAAAAGCTCTGTGTCCCAAGTTCTGAGCCCCAGTCTGAAGCCCCCTCGGGCCTCAAAGGACACCAGTCTCTTTCTCTCTTCTCTACCGCCAGCCCTCTTTCCGTTAGCAGGCTGCACTCTGCCGATCTACACACAACAGAAAAACTCCTGGTAAGGCTGCCTTCTTTTACCGTTTTAGCCGCACGGCTGCCTTAGTGCTGCCTTAGTGCTTTCACATCCGTATTATGCCCGCATTGCCGCCGTGGTCACCGCCGCATCTCTTTTCTATAATCTCCTCTCACCATTTTTACTTCATCTCATCCTGTGCCACATTAACTCCTCAGACGCGGGAGCCTCCGCGACCGCATCTCAAGCGGCCGCCATGTTTTCCCCCCGGGAGGCCACTACCCTGCTCCTCCTCGGCCGCGGCACCATGTACTTTTGCAGCAGCATCTGCTTTTTGGCAATCCCTGAGGCTGTGCTTTGACCTACGTGTAGCCCTGACCCCGAGTAGTTATTGCACTGAAGATTTCCGCCCTACACTCCATGATTGTAGTTCGTGATTCAGCTTGAGGTCCCTCCAACGATCCCTGGCCCATTGGCCTGTGGGTCCCTGTGAAGGTAACTTTGACTTCTGTTGGGTTTTCCTGGTTGCTCCAGATGTGCCCTGACTCCCCATTGCTTGAAGAGTCTCCTGAACCTTGCTGGTCCACACCGGGCTTGCTGTCCTCTGCCAGCAAGGGTTGCATTTGCCAAGGCTTGTTGGTATTCAATCTGGACACTGACCCCTCAACATTCAACATCCTTTGTAGGACAGTTCACCTCCAGACTTTGGTCATTGTTGACATCTCCTGGTCCCCTTGGCTGCTGAGTCAAGCTCCCCGGCATCTCACCTGAAGCACCGGACATCGGTGGGCATTCGTCTACCGAGCCTCTGGTCACCCTGAAGTGACCCAGACTCTGTCCTCTCTGCTTTCAGGCTCTTCTCACCTCGGATAGAGGCTTGGATTCCACCAGACACTTTTCATCTTCCCGGCAGCAGCACTTCTTTGAGTCACACTTTTGAAAACGACAAAGGTTTCCGATATCACTTGACACCTATGCACCCGGCTCCCCTGGGAAAGGTAGCATGGTTACTCTGCTACTCACATGGGTGCTGGCCTTAGATCCTTCTATGTTCCAAAGGGATTGCTTGAAGTCCTCTCCGAAGTGTCCTTAATCTTAAATTTTCCAACTGCAACTTTCCAATAGAGTTGTACGGAGCTTGCGTCTCTGTTCTCACACTACGCCCGTCCTCCGTTGGTCCCCTGTGTCACTACTTTGGGTGGGTCCTTGGGGTCCTAGCGATTCTACATGCTCTAGGTACTTTGTCTAGTTAAGTCGTGGTTGTCCTACCACTTTCTTAGTATATGATTTGGTCTCCCTAGGAGCCTACTGTGTATTGCGCTACTTACTGTTGTTGTGTGCTTTGTGCTCTAATCTTATGAAGAGGTTAGTAGAGAGTGTTTAGTAATAAATACATATATTTTATATATCTCTTGTGTGGTTCTCCTTTCATTTGGTTGTTCAGGAGGTTACAATCTGGTAAAACAAGCTGCTTTACATTCCTTCGAGACTTAGCCTGAAGGCTGCTCTCCACAGCTACCACTAGGATAGCTTTCTTTAAAGGTTGTCTTTGACCTAATCATCAATAAGGGTTATTTGGCTGGTGCAAGGTGCCCACTTTAATTAGTCGACAGCATATACATACCAGGCCACCTTCTCAGAGGAACCTGTCAAGTGCTGCCACATCCACCTTTGGCATATTAAACTGTCACTCTTTTCTCATTAGGTTGTACAATACATGAAAAAGGAATTCCGTAAACACTTATTTGGGTGATAAAGCTGATGACACTGGTGGGTTTATGGTTTCTAACAAGTTCACCCTGCCTTCTTTATCAAAGTACGACATCTAGAAGATATTTCTAAGCACTGAAACGCATTTAATACATCAACATTTAATCCAATTCTCACACTTATTTTTTTGTCGATGTAACTCAAAAGTAAAGAATAGATATTAATTGTCTTAACCCCTTTGCCGCGGGGGGCTAGGGGGTGGGCGCGGCGCTTCAGCGCTCATGACGGCTCCACGCCATCATGCCTTACAGGCGGCGTGTACTCATGATGGCGTGGTTCCGTCACAACCCTGTCCACTTATTAATTAGCCAGCACAGGAATGGGAATTAGTGCCATGTGGCAGGAGCAGCAGCGGCATGACGGCTCCACACCATCATGAGCACACGCCTATCATGACTCATGACTGCGTGGATCAGTCATGAGCACGGAAGGAGTTAAAAAGAAAAGAAGCTTTACATGCACAATTAATTTCAAATTTGTATCCAAATGAAAACATTCTTCCAGAGAATATTTTTAAGAAAATTACTGAGAACAAATCTGGAATATGTTTGATGCCAACTCTGCAAGAATAATTCATCTTCAACAACAAAATGTTAAAGTTAGAAAATGAAGAGATTGTGAAACTAGAAGCAATAGATAAAATTGAGCATATGGGAGCAACAATAATTTTGTCAGAAAATTTGAAATCAAAATTGGATTCATTAGAGAAGAGTATATCTAAAACAGCTCGTTTTGAAAAGACTCTGAATGTGTGTTTTAATTGTCGTATTATTTTGAGAAGGAATTTAAATGTTGAAAGAGGTCTGATAAATGGAGCAATGGGTCATGTTGTTGATTATGTGAAATATAGAAATAGAGATGGAATTGAATTTTTAAAAATTAAATTTGATGGCATTGAGCAAGTACAACAAACCAGTTGTTGTTCTGCTAGATTTTTGCTTGTAAAAGACTTATATGTTCGCCGAAAACAGTTTCCTGTTTGTTTGGCATGTGCGGTGACAATTCATAAATCTCAAGGTTTAAGTGTAGATAGTGCTTTGGTGAACATTGGAAGTTCTGTGTTTAAAGAGGGTATGGTATATGTGGCATTATCACGAATCAGAATTGTACTTGATTAAGTGTGATGAGACAAAGATTTGTGCAGATCTGGATTGTGTTAAAGAATACAATAGGTTAAGAAGAGAGTATGCTCCACATTTGCCACAATATCCTCTGTTTGAAAAACGTGTGGTAGGCCGAAAAAGAAGAAATGAGAATAATTGCAGTGAGGTAGTAGCAAAAAGACAAAAAGTAGATGAAAATGTAATTGAAAACAGAAAGAAAAAGGATTCTGATTAAAATGTTGTTGGATTTCAGTTTGAAAACAGTTCTGGTGTCAACTGCTATGCTAATGTAGTGGTTAATGTTGTTTTTTTCTTCAAACTTTACAAGAACAGATTGTTGAAAATCGGGATCAAAGATTGTAAGATTGTGAGGTTTATTGAATTTTGTGTTTGAGAAATGTAGCAGTGATAGAGCAAAAATAGAAAGTGTAACAGAAATTCGAAATATTTTAGACATATGTTCTGGTCAAGATAAATTTTCACAGAACATTCAGCAGGATTGTCAGGAATTTTTAATGTATATGTTTGGTGTTTTAGAAGATGAAGGAGTAGATGTAGAAAATCTTTTTAGCCTTTCTTATCAATGGCAGCATGACTGCGACAATTGTAGTTTATCAAGTACTACTAGAATAGACACTGAAAGATTTATATATTTGACTTTACCAGACTGCAAATCAGTGTCATTTAATAATCTAGTTAAAGCAGCTGATCATAATATGGTGTGTACCCAATGTAAGTGTCCAATGCTGTCCACATTATTTATACAAACTTATGGTCAGTATGTCATTTTAGTTTTCCAACAATGTAGACCTGATGGAACTAAATTGAAAACTTGTATCAAAAATGTTGTGGCTTCTGGTGCTTCCACAGGAGGATCCAAGATGGCGGATTGACACCGCCGGAGTGGAGGACGCTGAGCCGGGTCCGGGTCAGGTCTGAAGTAATAGCCACGCTATGACCCGACACAGTATACAGTGCTGACTAATGAACTGCTGTTATACAATGTAAACTACACTACGGAGCAACCTGGAGGATTCGAGAGGACTCACCGCGATCTTTTAGTACTTCATTACTGAGTAACATTGATGGACACGGAGACGGAGGCTGATGTGGAAATTACGGCAGTTCAGGAGCTGTATCCAAAGCTTATTTTACTCTGCCGGTGTTAAAAGAGCTGAGACACCGCAACTGCCGCGAGTAACTGCAAGGATTCGGTGGGGTTGGAAAAGCCTGTCAGAGTGGATCAGGCTGGGATCGACATCAGCATCAGCAGCAATCCGCTGGCCAGGTCTGCGTTCCTCCATAGCACCGGCAGCAGCCCAGCTGGAGAGAGCGAGCGTCAGCGTCAGCGGGATGGCGCCGAAACCTCCCACACGGACAACGCGTAACACAACAGCGAGCGGGAGAGCAGGAGCCTCGACAGTTTCACTGTCGGTTACCGCAATCAACGAGATTCTGGCAAACAAGAAGATCATCGCGGACACGGCTCAGAGCACGGCTCAGAGCATTGAGCAGCAGATACAGCTTGGAGCAAGCGGGGGAACGGGTGCGGGAGCCCCGACGGCAGCGGAGAACATTGCTGAGACTGCTGTAAACAACACTCAAGGTAACACAGACGATAGGGGTCAAGTGGGAGGCAATGCTGCAAATGTAAAGGAAGGAGAGCAGAATAACCTAAAAGACCCTGTGAAACAAACCCAAAATGACGCTATCACAGTTATCACAGTTTCCACAGCTCAGGCTAATATTGATGTACTGGCCTTAGAGACAGCTCAATTGGTGATCGGAGCAAGTGAGCTAACTCCTACCATTAGCACTACCACTATTAACAGCATTAATAGCACTTTTGTCCATCATACCGACCCTCAAGCACTTCAACCTCCAGAACTGAATTCATCCAATACTGATACCAACGTTAAGACCTCTTCTAGCGCCACTAATGCTACTAATGCTACTGGTTTCTCCCTTGATAAAGGCTGTGCTGTGGAGGTGACAGAAACTGAAGGAATTGAAAATGATGATAACGTAGACATAGGTGAAACAGATGAAGAATATGTGGATGTCAATGAACAGGGGAGTAACACGCCCTTATGTTTGATCAAGGACAAAAATAAAACTGTACCTAAGAAGTCGAAGGGGAAAAGCAAGAATAAGATGGTTAAAATGGCGGGCAAAACTAAGACAAACGCCTTGAAGGCTATCGCTGAAAATAGCCCTATCAGACAATGGGTGCAGGCTAAGGGTGGTGTAAAAACTATGGCTCTGCGACTATCTGGTAATAGCCCCAATGATGTAACCACTGTACCCACAGACAAAACAAAAGCTGATGCTCCACTCAGCCCTACTCAACCCACTCTCGCTGAGAAATTAAAGGCTACTGGAGTTAGTACAATGGATCAGCTACAGCCTCACTCTTCTGCATCTACCCTGATATTTATCGGAGACAATCCTGCTTCAGCTCCTGTGTTAATTGACTGTAGCAATACCAGCAGTAATAGTGGGAATAGTGGCAATAATGGTAATGACAGCTTAATCGAAGATATGTGTGATATGCCTAAGGCTACCACTCCAGAGGTATTAAGGACCCCATTAGGTGAATCTATTCAAGCAATGCACTTGGGAGACTATACTTCATCCTCATCAACTGGGGCAACTGAGTGGATACCGCAGGGGGAAGTGACTGCTTCTTTTCAGACAATCTTGCACCTCTTAAATGAACAGAAACAAGAGGCCAAAACTCATTATCAGCAAATGAGAGAAGACAATAATAGAACTCAAATTTCTCTACAAGAGATGGCATGTAAATTGGGAGCAGTGTCACAGGATATAGAGGAATTGCAGCAGAGAGTGGCTGCTACAGAAGAGAAATCGCAATGTTCTGAGGCTGAATTGAATAGGCATGCTTCACAAATATCCCAGATGCAGGCCAAACTGGAAGATTTGGAGAATAGGAATAGAAGGCAGAATCTTCGTGTCTTTGGTATTGCGGAAGGGGCAGAGGGGGCAGATCCGAGGGCATACATCACTCATTTGTTTCAAAAAGCTTTTCCTGATCTCTCAGACTGGGACTGGGACTCACAGATCCAACGTGCGCATCGATTACCCTTATTCAAGAGAGATAAGAGCGGGAAATTTCCAAGACCTATTCTGATTTACATTGGCAACTATCTGCTCCGACAAGCCATCTCCTTAAAAGCACGCCCTAATACTCCAGTTACTATTGAGTCAGTCACCTTCTTTGTGAGATCGGATCTAAGTAAACTGTCGCTAGAAAAAAGATGGAAATTAAAACAATTTATAGATCCGATCAAAGAACTCGGATTTCAAGCTTATCTGCAAGAACCTGCAAAGCTGAAAGTGATAAAAAATGGCCGCTCATATTTTTTTTTGGATGTAGATGAGGTCGAAAAAGCAATTACCTCCTGGAAAGCTGGGAAATGATTGAGCTAAGGACTAATGTCAAGCAAATACTGGCGTCATAGGGGTGTTATGTCTCTTTCTTTTTGGTCTTATTGGCCTTATTGGATATATTGAAGTTAATTTCTTTTTAATTTCTTGCCACCCACAAAATTTTCACAGGATATTAGTTGATTGCTTATATGATAGTGATAAGGTTAAAATTGAAATAATGAGAAAATGTGTTGTATTGTGTCGTATGGACTAACTATAAATACCTGGACCCGATTAGCGTTCTATCCACCCACCTACTGCCAGGTGAACGGCAGTCAACAGGAAGGGGGGATCCACAGGTAAACACGGGGTGGGGGGAGGTAGTATCAGAGTGTGGGGTGGGTTAAGGGAAGTAATGGTTTGGGGTAAAAATTGCATCAAAGGACACAAAAATGACAAAGAAAAAATTAAGACGTTTTACAAGGCACTGATTGCGATTATTTTTTGTGGTTACATGGGTAAGGAAATATATAATTTAGAATGCATTTAATAAAGTGCTTAACCTGGAATGTTTCAGGATTAAATAACAAAATTAAACGCCGTCTTGTCTATGAGGAACTTAGGATGTATAGTCCGCAAATAGTAGTTCTTACTGAAACACATATTGCCTATAAAGACAAACAACTGATCAAACAATTAGGATTTGATCCAATAGTTTGCACAGAATTTAATGCTTCAATTAGGGGAGTAGCGATCTTAAAACATAAAGGACTGAAATGTGAAATAATTAAGACTCTAACCGATAAAGCTGACAGATGGGCGATAGCGCAGATAAAGTTAGGAAATTTCAAACTTACAATATGTGGAGTTTATGCTTCTAATCAAGATGAGCCTATAATCTTTGATCAAATTAATATGGAATTACTTGGATAGGGTGGAGAGATTATTGTGTTAGGAGATTTTAATTGCATAATGAATTATAAATTGGATATCACAAGAAAAAATGCTTTTCAAAGGATGAGGAAAACTAGAGCTGCAATTGTGGATCTGGCAGCAATTCATCTTTTAAAAGATGTATGGAGATCTTTAAATACTGATATAGCTGGTTATACTTTTTATTCTGCTGCACATAAGGTATGCTCACGCATCGACATGATATGGGCCTCAGGCTTGATTCTTGACAAATGCAAATGTTTAATGGATATACATCCAAGGGTGACGTCTGATCATAACCCGATCTCTATAACATTTACACTTACAACTGAGGAAAAAACTACTCGCTCCTTCTCTTTTCCTCGCTACTTATTTTCTGACGCGATGTTTATAAATCAACTCAAAGAGCATATAAAAGAATTCATTGATATTAACAGACAATCCAGCTTACCATGGATAGTCTGGGATTCATGTAAGGCTAGCGTACGGGGATTTACCCAACAATACATTTGGCGACAAAACAAAGAACTTCGAACTATAAATCAGCAAAGGCTAAACGAAATCAGAGATATCGAACTCCAGATATCTGATGCTATTTGTAACAATGCTTCAAACTTAGAAGAATTAAACTTCAAATTAATTGAGCTTAAAGCAGCAATTAAAAACCTTCTGAGGGACAAAAGCATTAATAAACTTAAAAAATATCATCTAGAACAGTATGAAAATGGAGATAGAAGTGGGAAATTATTGGCTTACAAAGTTGCGGAAGATCGTTCCATTAATATGGTTAAAGAAATTAAAGGGGACAATAATCAATTATTTTGCGATCCAAAATCGATTCTACAACAGTTTGCTTCTTTCTATGAAACCCTTTATACACCGGAAGCTGCTATCTCAGATGACTGTATTAATAATTATATTAATGTTAATAAAGTTAATAACTTAGATCCAGAACAATCGGTTCAATTAGAGGCCGAGATCACGCCTTTAGAAATTAGGGGCGCAATTAAATCTCTTGCAATGGGTAAAGCTGTAGGGGAAGATCTTATTCCTTTGGAACTGTATAAATATTGCACTGAAGAATTAATACCACTATTCGTTGATGTGATTAGTGCTATTGGTAAAGGGCAACAAGCACCCAGATCGTGGAATCTAACTCAAATTATTTTCTTTTTAAAAAAAGGTAAAGTACCACAAGAGAGGGGATCTTACAGGCCTATCTCACTTATTAATAGCGATGCAAAAATCTTTGCCAAAATACTGGCTACTAGACTAGCTCCGTATATGTCCCAACTTGTCTCTCCCCAACAACATGGATTCATCCCTAAGCGTGACACCACAGCACATATTAACATGGCTATATCAGCTTTCGATGCAGCACGGATTAAACACACCCCACTCGGTATGATTTTATTAGACGCTGAAAAAGCATTTGACCGGGTGGGGTGGGGTTTTCTGTGGGCCGCACTACAGGCATTTGGTATTAAAGGAAAACATTTACGATGGATCCAATCTTTATATGATAATCCTATGGGTAAGATTTCATATATGGGAAAATGCTCTTCTTTGTTTTCCATTAAAAGAGGGACAAGGCAAGGGTGCCCTTTATCAACATTACTTTTTGCTCTTGCAATAGAGCCTTTTTTAATTGCTCTACAACGTCAAACACTAATCTGCCCTTTTTTTAATGGATTAGATAAATTAGATATAACTGTATATGCTGACGATATTGCAGTTTTTTCCACAGATGTTGCTAAAACTATGAAAGGTATTTTAATAGAAGCTGGCATCTATGGCTCAGTTTCTGGTTACAGACTTAATACCACCAAAACTCAAGTCGTCATGAATTACCAACCAACTACTCCTGTCTCTGGAATTAGCAATGTAGCCACCTACTTAGGTGTTAAAATCTGCTCAGATATTGATTCCATCATAGGACTAAACTACGAACCTTTATTAAAAGGGACTGCCATGCAACTTAAGAAATGGCATAAACTTCCAATCAATATGATTGGTAGAATAAATTTAATAAAAATGAAAATTCTGCCTAAATTCTTGTATTTGTTTCGAACAATCCCTCTGCGGGTCAACAATTCCTTCTTCACCAGACTAGAAGGTATCATTGGCAGTTTTGTATGGGGATATAAAAAAGCCCGGCGTGCTGTATCACTGCTTAAACTCCCCTTTAGTCAAGGAGGACTGCTTTTTCCGGACTTTAAATTTTACTACTGGTCAGCATTTATGACTCGGATCTGCAGTTTGGCAGTTCTGGATAAATGTTTATATTTTCATAAGTTCCTACTAGGATTGGATGTCAATATGTTTTTGTATAGGATAAATGACCCCAACTATTTTAAAAAGGTTAAATTTAAGACCATAAGGGACACTGTGAGTGTCTGGCGATCTATTATGGCTAAATGCAATACATCTCTTTTTCACAGTCAAACACCTTTATGGGGCAATCCCGGCTTTCCTACTATCTTTCATGACACAGCCTGTCAAATGTTTTTAAACTCCGGTATTAGATTTCTGGGGGATTTATATGATCATCTTGGCTTTATGGCATTTGATAAAATGAAACTCTGATACAACCTACCAGAAATGGCTAGGTTTAAATACTACCAGATTAGAGATTACTTAGTGAAAAAAATAGAACTCACTGCAGTCTCAGAATCTGAAATATGGGACTGTATCTATAGGGACACTGATAAATCTATCATAGGCCTGGGTTATAAGCTCTTTTCTGATCTCAAGACCGGTGATGCTACTATTTTAACAGAGAAATGGAATAGGAAACTGGCAATGAGCATCCCTACAGATTTAATTGTCACATCATTTAAAAGCCTAAATACATCAGTTCAATCCTCCAGCCTAAAATTGCAGATGTTTAAAACAGTCTGTCAATTATATTACACGCCTGAAAGGATACTTAAATGGGCAACGAACAACAATCATTCAGATAAAACGAAATGCCCTAAATGTGATATGAGTGGCGCGGATATTGTCCACATGTTTTGTACTTGCCCTCACCTTAAAGAATACTGGGAAGGAATAACTAAGGTTATCACTGAGAGGCTGGAGCAACCCTTCTTATTCTCAAATAGTGATGTTTGCGTAGGCGTCAATGGGGGTGAAAGGTTTAGAGATTTGTTGAATATCTTAATCACTTGTGGAAGGTTAATTGTTGCCAGAACATGGATTCAAAAGAACCCACCTATAGTTTTAGAATGGTGGAGTTTAGTAAAGGAGATCCATAGTATGGAAGCCGCTATTGCAGAATCAAGGGGATTGCAAGCCAGACGAAAAATCGACAGAATATGGGGGTTATTTATGTCTTAGTAATATTTCTTAAAATATATGTTTATCGATTCTTAACTTTATGTTCTGCACTGTTTAAATAATGTTACATATTTATCTAAATGCAATTATGGAATACTGTCATATTTTTGTTTCTTTCTTTCTTTCTTGAAAAATTGAATTGTTTATTGCCTATGTGATCCTATGATGCAAATAAAAAAAACTTTAAAATAAAAAAATAAAAAATGTTGTGGCTTCTCAGTTATCAATTTCAGGAAGGACCTTTGCAACTGTAGCTATTATTTATCATGACGGTCCTTCAACAACATCAGGGCATTATACAGCTTATTTAAAATGTCAAAAAGGTTGGACTTTCTGCAATGATTCTCATTTGACTTATAAACAACGTTTGCCTTTTGACTTAAAAAATTCTTACCTAGTGTTTTAGATCCAAAGTTTTAGTAAAGGTAATTGGCTATGAAGACGGGAGCAATTAATAAAAGTTAGTCTAATGTTTAAAATTATTTTGTGAGTAAAAGTGATCAACATAATAAAAAAAATCCAGTTCTCATATAGGTACTGTAAGTGGATCTCATAGTAAGTGATATCAGTATTATAGGAAATGTTGAACATGAGTGATCAAAAAAGGGAATATGAATATTTAAACATTGTGAAAATGTCATATGAGCTTTTCTTTCAAAACTTCGGGTAAACGGTAATTTCAGAGTTTAATTAGAGAAATTTAAAAATATACTCAAATATCTGACACTATTTGGCCGTAAGGAAAGTTTAAGGTTATGAGCAATGAGTCATAACTCAACACAAGGAGGAAAATGAAAAAGTTGAGAATTATTTCAGATGTTCTTAGATGTTTTTTTATAGAAAGTCGATGAAATGGAAATTTAAAAGAACAGCAGAGTATTTTCCAACAAAAAGTACCTTCACGATCTACTATTTGGCCTCAAGGAAAAGTAAGTGAATGAAAGATTAGTGTACATATATGATTAGTAAGTTTATATGGTTTTTTTCTCGCTGTCATATGATTAATAGTTTGAACTCACTGTTTTTAGTGAAATTCAATATATTCTGAGAACAGCAAAAATAAACTATCTAACATGTTGTACCAGTTATTCTATAGTTTGTATTGTGTAATTTATATTCTATTCCCATTGTCTCACACTCACTTTCCTATTTCCACCCTTTTCAGCTCTCTTTACTCACTTACACTGCCTTTCTCTCACTTTGTTTCATCGCTGTTCCTTTACTCAACTTCTTTCACAACCCCTCAATTCCATTTCATCTGTCTGCATTTCCTCTCTCCCTTGGACCACTTTTCAGCTTTCTCACATTCTCTCAGTACCACTGCTTTAGTTCTCTTCCCCTCTCTTTCCTTCTTTTGCTCCTTTACTCTTTTTTCCTTTCTTCACTCATTGTACTGCACTTCACTCAGTCCTTCCCTTAGTCCTTCTGTGTACCCACTTCCTCACTACTTTTCCCTCTATCCTTCTATATTAACCTCACTCCCTTCATCCCTTCACTCTGTGACTCCCCTTCACTCACTCTCAGTCATCTTCCATTCCTCTTTCTTGTAAATGGATCCTCAATCAGACTCCTTTCCCTTTCACTCATTCCCCTTTTACTTACTCCTCTTTCCTGATTTAGTTTTGGTATCTCACATTCTTTTAGTATCTTACTTACCTTCAGTAATTTGCTCTCCTTCTATTTCTTTTTCCCTCTTTTTGTCCTTCTACATTACTTTATTTCCGTTTCTGTATCCTTCACTCTTGCTTTATTTCTTAGTACACAGATTTTTTACCTCTTGACCTGTCTCTTCTATTTTAAAATATATATTTTACTAATTATAATTTTTTTTCTTTTGTCTTTCACAGATACAAAGTGTAGTTTAAACATGCAATTAAGTTTACATTAATTATATGGTAAGTGTAACTAAAAAAATTTAGTTTGTCATCACCCTTTGCTTTAACCTCACTACCTTTCTCTCACCCTACCTCACCCCTGTTTCCTTACTCTGCTTCCCTCACTTATTCTTATCCTCTATGTTTACTTCTCGTTTCCTTACTTTCCTACCACATTAAACTTCTTTCAGTCTCCCTGCTCACCTACACTCCCTCACTTACCTTTTTTTCTGGTTTACTCAATCCCTTTCTGTCACTCCTTCCTTTACTCTGTCTGTCCTTTCTCTCTGTTACTTCCCATGTCTTTCCTTTTCTCAGTTACTTCCTCTAACACCTTTTCTCTGTCTTACTATCTATTACACAGTCCCTCTGTGTTAACACCACTCTCTCTGTCCCTTTGCTTCATGCTCACTCTTTCATCATTTTAAAAAAAATAATTTTGGGTGCGCTACCGGGACGCGCCCCGGTACACGCACCGGGGCACGCGGGAATACTGCGTTCACCGGAGTGGAGAAGTGTGGCTCAACGGTTAGAGGAGGCAGACCCAGAGGCAGAGGTCGGCCCGGGACCAGGGTTCAATTCCCAACGCGGCCGGGTGCAGGACCAATGTCAGCGGGCCCGATAAATCTCGCCACTGTGCCACTCTAACCATGGGGTCCCACGCTGCAACTCTGGGCAATAGCTTGCTTAATCTCCACTCCGGCCCCATCACTGCCGGGGATGCCTGGCTGCACCTTGGGGATGCCCAGTAAAGGGACCATCCCACAGGGAAAGCCAGGACGGGTTCCCCAGTGGTAAACGCTGGGACGCTCCAGGGTAACCACGCGCTCTATAAATCCAACATTCATTCATTCATTCATTCAGAGCAAAAAGAAAAATATGAATATACATAAAAAAAATAGTATTCCATAAATATACAATATAGGTTTCATTATTTTTTTAAATTTTACATTTCATAGCTATAGAAATTTGCTATTAAAAAACCTTTGAAATTCACTGACAAAACTATAGGTTTCACACCAGTCATAGTTAGGAATTAGCATTTTAAAAACCTATGAAATTCACTGAAAAAACCATAGGTTTCACACCAGTTATAGTTAGGAATTAGCATTTAAAAAACCTATTAAATTCACTGAAAAAACCATAGGTTTCACACCAGTTATAGTTAGCTAGAAATTTTACTGACATAAAAGCATTGAAATTCCACGTTATAGTTAGCTGGACTCACTATAACTTGCGCGCCTGCAATGCACTACTGATGACGTCACATATTACATCACTCACGACATGGTCAGTGACATCACTCATGACATCACTGATGACAGAGTGACAGACCTCCTTTCAGTGTAATGTAACCCTTGAAACACATATTCAAAAATAGAAACTAACATTTTCAAAAAAATGGACATACCCATACCAGTTACAACAACCAATTCAGTAATACCACCATCTATATACACATCCACTCATTCACCAACAGTTCTATATAGTCACACATACATGTATTCACTCATCATATGTGGTGAAACACCTATACATCCTGTTACACACCGACAGTCATCCAAAAGTTACTCACATACATACTCACACATGCAAATAAACTATTGAACATCCATTTATTTGCATATACAGCTATACACACACTACCACCTTACTTCTAAGGAAACTTACACATACTTACTCTCTTAAACAATCACTTATAGAAACACATACTTATTTAAACAGGAACTCTTACAATCTCTTACTCTCACATATACTCACTTATATACATCAATATTCACATATACTAGATTAAAACATATGTAGTTACTGATAAAGACACTAGTGAGACAGTCATTCACTTAATAACACACACATATACACACTCATCCACCCATACAGTCCTGCACATATGTTGTGTTTAAAACACATACAAACAGAGAGTCAGTCATTGATGCATCTATGTGCAAAGTCATACCCCCACCAAACCATACTGACACTCATACTGATACTAAAAACAACATCTAATAACCCATATACACACACATGTAGGTACTCACAAACCCTTGCAGCCACTTATACACAAAGTGAAACACTAATACATATATTTAAATATTTAAACATTTCTCACTAATATATGTATTCACTAAGATACACTTAATAAGCCAGTTAACCAATTCATTTTTTTTTAAAAACACCCATTAAGACACTTATTTAAACATTTATTCTTCCATCGACCTTTACATATACATATATAAAACATATTTAATTGTCAGAAAGACACACATTCACTGGATGGTGTCATCAGTGATGTCATGAGTGATGTCACTGACCATGTCATGAGTGTTGAAATATGTGACGTCATCAGCAGTGCATTGCAGGCGCGCAAGTTATAGTGAGTGCAACTAACTATAACGTGGAATTTCAATGTTATGTTATGTTATTAAATTATTTATTGAGCGCACTATCACTGATTAGTTTCTTGGCGCTAAGATCAGCAGTAACAAAGTTAAGGTGAAGGGTGGAGAGTTAATTAACATGCTTGTCTAAATAGCCAGGTCTTCAACGCTTTCCGAAAAGATAAAAGATCTTGGCAGTACCGGATCTCCAGAGGAAAGGTATTCCACAAGCAAGGGGCAAGTGTTTGCAAAGCTACGTCCACCAGCACGTTTCAGTTTGAAAGACAGAGTCTGGAGAAGGCCTTGGTGGAGTGAGCGAAGGTTGCGAGGGGGAACGTATCTAGTGATTAGTTGGTTGATGAATTTAGGGCTTTTGCCATGCAGCGACTTAAAAATCATGCAACCCACTTTAAAGGCACAGCGTTGCGTGACCGGAAGCCAGTGCAGTTTGATGAGTAGGGGAGTGGCTGCATGCCGCCTTGGTTGCTTTAAGATCAGCCTAGCGGAATAGTTCTGCACCATCTGGAGACGCTTGAGTAGATAGTTTGGAAGGCCCGGGTAGATGGCATTTGCGTAGTCCAGATGGGACAGAACAGTGGCGATCATAACCTGGGTGATTGCTTCTGACGTTAAAAATCGCCGGACCTTCCTAATTTTTTTTAGCTGAAAGAAGCATTTGGAAACCACCTGGCCCACTTGTGCTTTTAGTGAGAGGCCACTGTCCACGACGACTCCAAGCGTTTTGGCCGATGGTGATGGTAGCGGAGCTTGACCCAGGTCTGACGGCCAGTAGTGGGGGCCCCAATGCTTGCCGCTATCCCCAGTCAGTACCAGTTCGTTTTTACCTGGATTTAATTTCAGCTGGTTTTGATCCATCCAAGATTTAATAAACCTCATGGTTGACTGGGAATGGGTAATGAATTTTATAGAGTTGTCGATGGTAAAGAGTAGCTGCAAATCGTCAGCATAATTTAAGACTCTCACCTGTTTGTTTCTGAGGGTTTGTATGAGAGGGAGTATATATATATTAAAAAGGTGAGGCGACAGGGAGGAGCCCTGTGGCACTCCACATAAGATGGGCTGTTTAACACCGGTTAGGTCTCCCAGGCGCACCGCTTGAGAGCGGTCCTCCAAGAAGGACCTCAGCCAGCATGCCGCCGTGTCCCGTATGCCGGCCTGTCCGACACGGTCGATCAAGATGTTGTGGTCGACTGTGTCGAACGCGGCCGACAAATCTAGGAGCACCGGGGCCTCGGGGGAGCGTCTATCTGCACATTCTCGAAGTGTATCCAGCACTGGGGTGACCACTGCCTCTGTTGAGTGTGCTGGCCGGAATCCAGCCTGATGGGGGTCAAAACAGGAGGACTCCTCCAGGAAATTAGAGAGGCTTTTCGCCACGTGTGCCTCAGGACTTTTGCCAAGTAAGGCAGTAAAGAGATGGGCCGGTAATTTGCCTTACATGCCGGGTCAGCCGCTGTTTTTTTTAATAGAGGTATGATCGTGGCTTCTTTAAAGGCAGACAGGACTATGCCCGAGGTGAGGGAGTCGTTTAAAAGTGCAAGGGCAGGGGCTGGGTAGGTAGAGAAGCACTCTTTTAAGATGCGGGGGGAGGCATATGTCCAATGGGGAGCTGGATTTGACTCTAGTCATTAGTTCCAGGAGCTGAACCTTAGTTATAAGCTGAAAGTTAGTAAGGATGGCAGTACTGGTCTTAATTGCCGTACCGGTCGTGATTGGAGTCATAGATTGTGGGATGCTGGTTTTTTATATCTGCGATTTTATCACTAAAGTAGGTGTTAAGTGAATCACACAGGCACTGGGTAGGAATTACTTTAGGGAGGACATTCTCTAGATTCGTCAGTTCATTAAAAATTGAAAAAATATCCTTATATTTGTTTGAGGAATCTAGGATTCGAGAAGAAAAGTACTCCGCCTTTGCTGCGGAGATGGCATTCATATATTCCTTTCTCGCCCTGATATATTTCATTTTGTCCTCAGGATCATATTTGCGACGCCAAAGGCGTTCAAGGTGTCGAAGGGCCAGTTTCCTATTTTTCAGGTCAGAGGAGAACCATCTATTGGCATACGTGCCATTTAATGGTTTTATGTCAGTAAATTTTCTAGCTAACTATAACTGGTGTGAAACCTATGGTTTTTTCAGTGAATTTAATAGGTTTTTTAAATGCTAATTCCTAACTATAACTGGTGTGAAACCTATGGTTTTTTCAGTGAATACATATATATATATATATATATATATATATATATATATATATATATATATATATATATATGTATATATATATATATATATATATGTACATATATATAAATATATATATATATATATATATATATATATATATATATATATAGATATATATATATATATATATATATATATATATATATCTATATATATATATATATCAAAAAAAACCCTCCTTCACCGAGGAGAGAAGCAACACTCCAGCAACTTCAGTCCTTACATTTTTATTAATTCCAATGCGGCAGTCCTAATATATTTCGGTCACCATTGACCTTCTTCAGAGGTGCGCCGATGGGAACATCCGTGCCGGGTAAGAGAGACCAATCAAGTGAGTCATGACAACAATGTCTTTTATTCGCCCCCTGATGGGCGTCCACTTTAATTTGGAAGTGCATTCTGGTGCTTGTGGTTCTCTGACCGGCATCCTTTTCTAGCTTCCAATAGCTTTTCAAGCCTCCAATGGCTGTTGTCCCCATTTAGTTAATTTGCATTGTTTTTTAAAAGGGTCCGTTGCGTCTTATAGTCAGCCCGCTTTTGAAGCTGACAAAGAACCATGCCGAGGTTAGTCTTCGGCAGTGCCGCCGCCCTTCGTTTTCACGTTCATCCAAGCAGGTTCACTTTCGGGCGGGGATCGGCACACTCACTGGCGGTGCACGCTGTCGGCAGAACCACGCCGTAATTACATCAAAAAAAACCCTCCTTCACCGAGGAGAGAAGCAACACTCCAGCAACTTCAGTCCTTACATTTTTATTAATTCCAATGCGGCAGTCCTAATATATTTCGGTCACCATTGACCTTCTTCAGAGGTGCGCCGATGGGAACATCCGTGCCGGGTAAGAGAGACCAATCAAGTGAGTCATGACAACAATGTCTTTTATTCGCCCCCTGATGGGCGTCCACTTTAATTTGGAAGTGCATTCTGGTGCTTGTGGTTCTATATATATATATATATCAAATCAAAGGGCTGCTAAACATCCAACGTAGAAGGTTCCCTTCATGAAAACGCCATCACGGAGAGTTAAATCACCTCTTTGGCTTTTATGTTGGGAGGCCACTGATGGAACTGTCAGACTGCTGCAGTCTACAATAAAGAGGTGATTTAAGTCTCCATTTGGGCGTTTTCTTTGCGAACTTTTCAAAACTGGAAGGGCTGAACGGAATTACACCAAATTTGGCAAAGTTGTTGTCCTCGGTTCAATCTCGAGCCTTTTGCTTATTTAGTGTAAATCCGTTCAGTAGTTCCTGAGAAAATTACATTTAAAAGTACATATATATATCTATGGCCTCGGAGGATCCGCGGACCCTGCCATGCACGAGCTGCATGCTAATTGGCTGTCAACACAACCTAGTTTACAAACCTGGCAACAGAAGCAGGATTTTGTCATAAGAGTAGAGTCAATATTTATTGATATGAATGCTATCTTTCTCCCAAGACCATTCAAGTGCTTCTTCTGGGGAAGATTCTGGACACCTTTATGCTAGATAAGTTTCTGCAGCAACTAATTGTTGTCAGGTGACCTTCTCACATTGACTTGCTTTAAGTGAAAAAGTATATACTAGATACAAATTTACATGTTTTAGCTCATTTCTTTGACAATTTTCTGTTGTGAGCCCCGGTCAAATGACCTGTTGTCTTGGATCTTTTGTTTTTCTGCATACTATTTGGCATTAAACACTGTTTGGACGTGGGCTTCCATATATGTTGTGGTTAATTTTTCACAGAAGTATATATATTCATAATTACAATTTTGTTTGGGATTCTAATGACAAGTTACCTAAGACATCTCTTGTTTTGTGGAGTTCCTCTACAGACTCCCTGACCCCTACAGAAATGAGGCAGAATGGGGAGCCTTTGTTTGCTCTCCTATGTCATTGCCCTACCTATGTCTACCATTGGCTTGTATATCTTGTGTATCTCGTCTTTGGTGGGCGGTAAGGGACAGAGAAGAGCATTGCCATTCATTTGTCTGAATCGCTATAAACATATTTTGCTTGTCTAAACCACTGAACGTTTTTAATATGTTTCTACATGTATGACATCAAAGCGGAAAAATTGTAAGAATCACAGTAATGAAGGGGGATGATATGGTGAATATTAGGAGTCAAAGGGTGATAGAGTAAATAATGCAATGACTCATGTTTAAAGTACACCTTATGGGAAGCCATCTCCATTCACAATTAATGAAATGGCTGCAACTGAAATGAATCATATTATAGTAGGGATTTTAAAAAGTCTGTAGTGACCAAATTTTTATGGATTGAGTGTTCCATAATCTGGCATCCATGAAAAGCAACTGTGAAACACCATGTCATTGGGGATAATCTGTACAATGTGTACAAGGGGTCTTGAAGGAGGATAGCACCATTCTAAGAGGACAGTAGGTCTCTATATTATCCTAATAATAAAGAAGGAGACTGAGGGTAACCCAACGAGGATGTATGCATAGGTGGTGGGAACTGGTGATGGGGCAGGACTTCCTCTATGAGGTGTGCAGTATGTGCTGGAGGCATAAAATGAGTGAGGCATAATAGTGGCATTTGAAAGGATTTTAGGATGAAGGGGGTTTGCCATTAGACACACAAGTGAAATGGACCTGCATTCTGCGGCACCTCATGTAGTTTGTCCCATTTTAAGCGGTGGTAAGACTGAGCTGTCCTTAGACTGATCCAGGCAGTATTATTGAAAAGAAAGTCCTTCAGGTAATTTATGGTCAATACATTTAAGCACTACAGCAGTGAGAGACTTCAATGTAATAGTACTATATCAAATTCTTTACAATCACAGTCAAGTGTTAAAACCTACCCTAAGGCCTGAAAACGCTTGAAACAATGAAGGGGTGAGGAGAAAAAAGAAAAAAAATCTTGTCTCCCACATCGATCTAGGTTTCAGACACTTTTACAGCTAGTGATTCACCATCAAGAAGAAATAAATATATCCGTAAGATGTCAATCGCGCAAGGATGTTGTCAGATGTAAATCGCTCTAGGATGTTGTCAGCATTTTAGATGTGACGATGCCAAAGCTCACTCTCTTTTGAAACTCAAGTGAGCAGAACACCTATAAATGTAGAAGAGCAGATGCTGTCTCCGGACATACAGCCTTTGAAATAGCATTTTTTTATGACTAGACTGTGATATAGGTTTAAGTGAATTTTACATGATACAGGGTGCTCATCTATGCCTATGGCCCAAACAGACACGAGAATGTCCTTGATAAGGTTGGTAGCTTGACCTCAGTGAATAGTGTTTCATTTTTTTGGTCTGGCCTAAAGTCAGCTGTAGCTGTCATGCCAGCCTCACGTTTTCCCAAAAAATAATACAAAAATAAATACATATATAGGGACTCCCAATCAACACTCTTTCACCATTGGTCTGTTGATGTCACTCTTATCATACTCTCTCCAAAATAAGTAGACGGTATAGAGCAGACATTCCATTCCATCCATCTAATGCTTTCACTTTGAGTGACTGAACTTTGCCCTTGCACATGTACACTTCCAACACCTAAATAAATAGTTCCCCAAAAATAAAAATTGTTAGACACTTGCATTATCCAATGTCTGACAGTCCCTATGTTCTGTAGGGTTAAATCAACTACTTTAATAACTCTCAAGCCACTTATTGTGAATTACAATATTCAATCCCAGCTTTGGTAGATTTATTTATTCTACTGAAAATGACGACAAGTCATTAGAGTACCTAGAGTCTATATGCAACATTTTAGGTTGAAGTCACCCCCCCACAGGATTGTGTTTGATATTTCAACCATTTGTAACTGACTTGGGAGAACCCTCTAGTAACTACGTGTGGAACTGCATCTCCCCTAGTGTTGTGTGAACACTGTCAGAATGTATAAAACACTTGTCTCAACTCAAAGACAATGCTTACA
Source organism: Lissotriton vulgaris (assembly GCF_964263255.1). Classification (NCBI taxonomy): domain Eukaryota; kingdom Metazoa; phylum Chordata; class Amphibia; order Caudata; family Salamandridae; genus Lissotriton; species Lissotriton vulgaris. The sequence goes on along the minus strand of NC_141685.1, from coordinate 2,037,423,044 downwards.
TCTACCTAAACATAAACAGCCAAAATATGTTATTTAATTGTACCTGCCAGTGAACACTAATGTCTATAAATATTAAGGTGTGATCACAAACTTCCCCCCAAAAATCAATCATGATATGTATAGAAATGTGTAATATTGACCCATTATTATGAACCAGCTTTGACAAAAAATTAAGCCTATGGAAAACAAATGACTCCAAATAGGAAAAGTGTGTATGCAATTATATATACTAAAGCCACACCTCCTCAGCTTGGTGCAAGTCATTTCAAGAAGTCACTTCTGACTTGAGCTGGACCTATCTTAACAGCTAGTGGACCTGCAACGTCATGGAAGTGTTTCAATGCTTTTGCAGTTGACTTGTAAGGGGCACCAAGCAATGACTAGTGGAACTGCAGTTTCATGAAAATATTTAACATTAGACTCAAGAGGATCTCTAGTTTAATGTGTGTATATATATATATATATATATATATATATATATATATATATATATATATATATATATATATATATATATATATATATATATATATATATATATATATATATATATATATACACTGAAAAAAACATAGGTTTCACACCAGTTATAGTTAGGTGGAAATTTTACTCGCATAAAACCATTGAAATTCCCAAGTTATAGTGAGTTGGACTCACTATAACTTGCGCGTTCAATGCACTGCTGATGACGTCACATATTACATCACTCATGACATGGTCAGTGACATCACTCATGACATCACTGATGACATCTCAAATGACATCACTGATGACAACATCCTTTTGACAAAGTGGCAGACCTCCTATCAGCATAAAATAACCTTTGACACACACATTCAAAAATAGAAACTAACATTTTCTTAAAAAAGGAGAAACCAATACCAATTACAACAACTTGTTAGGTAATTCCAACATCTACATACACATCCACTCATTCACCAACAGTTCTATATAGTCACTCATGCATGTACTTACTCAGCATATGTACTCACACACCTACACATCCTGTTACACACTAATACTCATCCATATAGTTACTCACACACAAATTCATACATGCAAATAAACTATCAAAAAACCATTTACTTGATTATACAGCTATATACACACCACTACACATACTTCTACAGAAACGGAAACATATTTACTCTCTTAAACAATCAATTATAAAAACGCATACTCACTAACCCACCCATACACACAATCATCCACCCATACAGTCTTGCACACATGCTGTCTTCAAATACATACAAATAGTGAGTCACTCATTCATGCATCTGTGCTCTAAGTAATATCCCCCACCGAACCATACAGACACTGATACTGATACTCAAAAAAACAACTAATAACCCATATACAAACTCATGTAGCTACTCACCAACACATGCAGCAACTTATACACAAAGTGAGACACAGATACAGATATTTAAATATTTAAACATTACTCGCTAATATATGTATTCACTAAGATACATTTAATAAGTCAGTTAACCAATCAATTTTACACAAAAAAAACATCCATTTAGACATTTATTTACCCATTTATTTTTCCATCAACCTTTAGATATACATATATAAAAATATTTATTTTTCAGAAAGTTACACATTCACTGGATGATGTCATCAGTGATGTCATTTGAGATGTCATCAGTGATGTCATGAGTGATGTCACTGACCATGTCATGAGTGATGTAATATGTGATGTCATCAGCAGTGCATTGCACGTGCAAGTTATAGTGAGTCCAACTAACTATAACGTGGGAATTTCAATGGTTTTATGCGAGTAAAATTTCCACCTAACTATAACTGGTGTGAAACCTATGGTTTTTTCAGTGAATTTAATAGGTTTTTTAAATGCTAATTCCTAACTATAACTGGTGTGAAACCTATGGTTTTTTCAGTGAATATATATATATGTATATATATATATATATATATATATATATATATATATATATATATATATATATATATATATATATATATATATATATATATATATATATATATTCACTGAAAAAACCATAGGTTATAGACCATATATAGTTAGGAATTCGCATTTACAAAACCTTATTTTACTCACACAAAACCATTGAAATTCCATACATAGTTAGTTGCACTAACTATATATCGCGCACCCGCAATCCACTGCTGATGATGTCACATATTACATCATTCATGACATGGTCAGTGACATCACTGATGACATCACTGATGACATCTCAAATGACATCACTGATGACATCTCAAATGACATCACTGATGACATCTCATTTGACATTACTGATCACATCACTGATGATATCATTCATGTGATAATACGATGAACCTCTTCAGACTCTAATATAACCTTAGATACAATCAGTGTAAACAGACACTCACAGACTGTCACTCATCCATGGAGTTACTCACACACCTAGTCAGTCATGCAAAGAATCAATCACACCTCCATTTCCTCAACTATACAGTTATACAAACTTTACTTATTCAAACATATACTAACACATATTTACTCTCTTATACAATCCCTGATACAAGTTCACAATGATCCATACAGCCACTCACACATTCACTGGCTCTTATGCACAGTTATTTATATATGTCAACTCTCACATGTACTGTGTTTTACATATGTACTTACTTTGACATGTAGCACTGAGATATCCATTCACTCACCAATACACTCATGCACACAGTCAACCGCCCATACAGCTGTTTCCACATGCACTTTTGAAACCATACATCTAGTGAATCAACTGCTCACACATCTATGCACAGAGTCATACACCTCCCAGCCACCCACACACACACTCAGTCTCCCATACAAATACTTGGGCAACCAATCAATAACCCATATAGTTACTCATATAGATACTTATCAACACATGCAACAGTTTACAGAACAACAGACATAATGATGCACAAATTAAGACAGTTTAGTCACTAACCCATGCACTCAGTGAGACACATTTAATCACTCACTCATACAGTCAGTCATGCACCTACTAAATCCTTCATCCAGACACTTATACATCCACTCATTCTTCAATATGTAAGACATATTTTAACTTTACAGAAACATACAGTCACTGGATGTTGTCATCAGTGATGTCATCAGTGATGTCATTTGAGATGTCATCAGTGATGTCATCAGTGATGTCACTGACCATGTCATGAATGATGTAATATGTGACATCATCAGCAGTGGATTGCGGGTGCGCGATATATAGTTAGTGCAACTAACTATATATGGAATTTCAATGGTTTTGTGTGAGTAAAATAAGGTTTTGTAAATGCGAATTCCTAACTATATATGGTCTATAACCTATGGTTTTTTCAGTGAATTTTCAAGGTTTTGTAAATGCTAATTCCTAACTATATATGGTCTATAGCCTATGGTTTTTTCAGTGAATATATATATATACATACATATATAAACATATATCATCTGTATATATATATAAATACAAACATAAATGCATGCATACATATACTTATATGCATACAGATGCATGTTATTTACATGAAAGTTGAAAAAACACTAATAAAAGCAACGCTAAAAAGCCACCTCATTACAAACAGAATGGCTTTAACTTAAACGAGGGCGAGATCTATTGCATTTTCAATGCTTGTTTACTTTGGTTCCATCAAGAAGGCATTCAGATGTGTCACACATTTGCCATAAATTCTGAATGTTAGCACTCTAGTTGCACATTAGATCACTGTAGTAAAGCTACTGCTCACCAGGGACGTCTGCTGGTATTCAAAGTGCATGTTTCAGTCTGCATGTCAGAATTTTTTTAATGAAATAGAAGAGGATTTGAGAAGTCACTCAAAATGATCCCTAATTTTTCTTTCTGAAGCACTAATCATACTTTCTATGGCAAAATTAACCCCCTCATGTTGTTCCTTTTTAAATTGAGTGTTTTCAGACTTACCACTTCATTCCAATCAAGATGGCTTCTGGTGTGCCATACTTTTGTCATAAGTAAGACTGTTAGCGCTCTAGTTGTTCTTTAGAACACTCTGGGACATTCTGTCATTGGGCTATACTTGGGGTACATCTGGGTGATATTTGGGCTACATTTAGGCTCTTTTGTCTCTGGTGGCCATCTTGGGAGACTGTATGTCAGAATTGTTTAATGAAATTGAAGAGGGTTTGAGAAGTCACTCAAAATGTGCCCTAATTTTTCTTTCTGCAGCACTAATCATAATTCATATGGCAAAATATACCCCCTCATTTTGTTCCTTTTTAAATTAAATGTTTTAAGAGTTACCACTTTATTCCAATCAAGATGGCTTCAGGTGTGCCATACCTTTGTAATAAGTAGGACTGTTAGCGCTCTAGTTGTTCTTTAGAACACTCTGGGACATTCTGTCATTGGGCTATACTTGGGCTACATCTGGGTGATATTTGGGCTACATTTGGGCTCTTTTGTCTCTGGTGGCCATTTTGGGAGACTGCATATCAGAATTTTTTAATGAAATAGAAGAGGATTTGAAAAGTCACTCAAAATGTGCCCTAATTTTTCTTTCTGCAGCACTAATAATACCTTCTATTGCATAATATACCCCCTCATTTTGTTCCTTTTTAAATGAAATGTTTTAAGAGTTACCACTTTATTCCCATCACGATGGCTCCAGGTGTGCTATACCTTTGTAATAAGTAGGACTGTTAGCGCTCTAGTTGTTCTTTAGAACACTCTGGGACATTCTGTCATTGGGCTATACTTGGGCTACATCTGGGTGATATTTGGGCTACATTTGGGCTCTTTTGTCTCTGGTGGCCATTTTGGGAGACTGCATGTCAGAATGTTTTAATGAAATAGAAAAGGATTTGAGAAGTCACTCAAAATGTGCCCGAATTTTTCATTCTGCAGCACTAATCATACTTTCTATGGCAAAATATACCCCCTCATGTTGTTTCTTTTTAAATTAAATGTTTTAAGAGTTACCACTTTATTCCAATTAAGATGGCTTCAGGTGTGCCATACCTTTGTAATAAGTAGGACTGTTAGCGCTCTAGTTGTTCTTTAGAACACTCTGGGACATTCTGTCATTGGGCTATACTTGGGCTACATCTGGGTGATATTTGGGCTACATTTGGGCTCTTTTGTCTCTGGTGGCCATTTTGGGAGACTGCATGTCAGAATGTTTTAATGAAATAGAAAAGGATTTGAGAAGTCACTCAAAATGTGCCCTAATTTTTCATTCTGCAGCACTAATCATACTTTCTATGGCAAAATATACCCCCTCATGTTGTTTCTTTTTAAATTAAATGTTTTAAGAGTTACCACTTTATTCCAATCAAGATGGCTTCAGGTGTGCCATACCTTTGTAATAAGTAGGACTGTTAGCGCTCTAGTTGTTCTTTAGAACACTCTAGGAGGCTGCAGTAGAACACAAAGGAATCAACTGACAGTCTCTGTCCTTGTTGGATGTACATGTTTTACTGATAATGTCAGACTTAATTTTCACATGACTGAGAAAGATAATGTGAATTTACAGAAAATATGCTTTCAGTTTAGCTTATAGATCCCCTTCCAAACCACTGTGGGAAAATCATGAGATATTAGTTTTCTTTCAAACAATATTCATGATATCACAGCAGAAGGTTTTTTCACATGGTAAAATCACCTTAGAACCCACCACAATTCCTAAAACGAGTATGGTACCATCAACAAATGATTTATAATGTAACTAAAGTCCTAAAACCCTCTATTAACTTCAATGCTTTTTAATGAGGTGCCATCATGTATATTGGTCCCAAGATGGCTGCCAACACTTCTTGGATAAAGTGCTGACAGCCAATCAGATCAGATGTGTGGTTAGGCTCCGCCCAGATATATATCTTTTTTTGAACCTAAATTACTCAAAATCCACCGGAGCACATATATTGAGACCTAGCAAAGGCACATCGGGCTAACAGTCCCTACAATTTTGCCAAGTTTCGTGCAAATCCATTCAGCCGTTCGAGCTAAAAGTGAGGCCAACCGCCCTATGGAAATTAACATGGGAAAAAAGCGTTTTGGGACCCCCCTTTTTTCTCGGCCCCCCCTTGATGAAACCCCCCCCAAATTGTCAGGGGCTGCTCAGAAACAAAATGTTCAATTTTCCTGAAAATTTCAGCCAATTCCGTCCACAAACGCCAAAGTTATTAGACATAGAATTTTCAAAAATCCCATAGAGAAAAAAACCTAACTATATATACCTACTGGCGACCGCCAGTAGGTAATATATATATATATATATATATCCCAGCGTAGTTTTGGCAAAATCCAAGCCCCAAACACGGCGGGCAACACGGCAGGGAATGCCACTCCCACAAGATTCCAACAAAATCCAGTGTAAGAAAATAAATAACTTTACTGGTGCCGTGGCCACGTTTCATGAACGGTCTTTATTTTTAGGCTTTCGGGCAAACCCGACGCGTTTCGCAGTTACCTCACTGCTTTGTCAAGGGTCAGACCCTTGACAAAGCAGTGAGGTAACTGCGAAACGCGTCGGGTTTGCCCAAAAGCCTAAAAATAAAGACCGTTCATGAAACGTGGCCACGGCACCAGTAAAGTTATTTATTTTCTTACACTGGATTTTGTTGGAATATATATATATATATATATATATATATATATATATATATATATATATATATATATAAATTCTATTTCAAAATGAAACCCCTCATTTTGTTCCTTTTCAAATTAAATGTATTAAGTGTTACCACTTTAATCCAATCAAGATGACTTCAGGTGTGCCATACTTTTGTCATAAGTAAGACTGTTAGCGTTCTAGTTGTTCTTTAAAACACTCTGGGACATTCTGTCATTGGGCTATAGTTGGGCTACATCTGGCTGATGTTTGGGCTACATTTGGGCTCTTTTGTCTCTGGTGGCCATCTTGGGAGACTGCATATCAGAATTTTTTAAATAAAATATAAGAGGATTTGAGAAGTCACTCAAAATGTGCCCTAATTTTTCTTTCATCAGCACTAATCATAATTTCTATTGCAAAATTAACCCCCTCATTTTGTTCCTTTGCAAATTAAATGTTTTAAGTGTTAACACTTTATTCCAGCCAAGATGACTTCAGGTGTGCCATACTTTTGTCATAAGTAAGACTGTTAGCGCTCTAGTTGTTCTTTAGAACACTCTGGGACATTCTTTCATTGGGCTATAGTTGGGCTACATCTGGCTGATATTTGGGCTACATTTGGTTTTTTTTGTCTCTGGTGGCCATCTTTGGGCTACATTGGGCTACATTTGGGCTCTAACATATATATAGCCCAATGTAGCCCAATATATATTTTTTCAAAGTTAATTTTCGTAAAAACCACTGGAGCACATATCTTGAGACATAGCAAAGGCACATCGGGCTACTAGTCCCTACAATTTCGCCAAGTTTGGTGTAAATCCATTCAGCCGTTCGGGCTAAAAGTGAGTTCGACCGCCCCATGGAAATTAACATGGGGAAAACATGTTTTAGGACCCCCCTTTTATCTCGGCCCCCGCTTGACAAATCCCCCCCAAACATTCAGGGAAGGACCGGAGCTCCGCAAGGCAAATTTGAGGAAATTTTCAGGCAGATTCGTCAACCGACGCCAAAATATTCACAATAGAATTTTGAGATTTTGCATTGAAAAAAATCCTAACTATAACTACCTACTGGCGACCGCCAGTAGGTAACATATATATATATATATACATATATGTATATATATATATACATATATATATATATATATATATATATATATATATATATATATATATATATATATATATATATATATATATATATATATGTACATATATGTATATATATATATATATATATATATATATATATATATATATATATATATCCAACGTAGAAGGTTCCCTTTATGAAAACGCCCACACGGAGAGTTAAATCACCTCTTTATTGTAGACTGCAGCAGTCTGACAGTTCCATCAGTGGCCTCCCAACATAAAAGCCAAACGCGTTTCAGAATCTTCATTCCTTCATCAGTGGCATGCGGCAGGAAAACAACAGCGTCTGAAAGGAACTCCTTTTTAATGTTCTCAAGTCCTGCCCAGGTGGGCGTATGTACAACTGCCTCTTGGTACTTGCAGTTCCTTCCTAAATGAATCCCCAGTGGGTGCTTGTTGTAACCAAAAATTAAATGCAAGTGAAACCCCAGTGGGTTGGTGCCGATGTGAAAAACTTTCATCTGCTGCCTTTTTAAATGTCAAACAACATGTGGCTCTATGTTCTTTTAGCATCTCGTGGTTACGAGATGCCGATCTGCATTTGTGTGCATCAGGGCGTCTCCGCGGCTGAGAGGGCGGCTAAATATCCAACGTAGAAGGTTCCTTTCATGAAAACGTCCACACGGAGAGTTAAATCACCTCTTTATTGTAGACTGCAGCAGTCTGACAGTTCCATCAGTGGCCTCCCAACATAAAAGCCAAACGCGTTTCAGAATCTTTATTCCTTCATCAGTGGCATGCGGCAGGAAACAACAGCGTCTGAAAGGAACTCCTTTTTAATGTTCTCAAGTCCCGCCCAGGTGGGCGTATGCACAACTGCCTCTTGGTACTTGCAGTTCCTTCCTGAATTAATCCCCAGTGGGTGCTTGTTGTAGCCAAAAATTAAATGCAAGTGAAACCCCAGTGGGTTGGTGCCGATGTGAAAAACTTTCATCTGCTGCCTTTTTAAATGTCAAACAACATGTGGCTCTTCGTTCTTTTAGCATCTTGTGGTTACGTGATGCCGATCTGCATTTGTGTGCAGCAGGGCGTCTCCGCGGCTGAGAGGGCCGCTAAACATCCAACGTAGATGGTTCCCTTCATGAAAACGCCAACACGGAGAGTTAAATCACCTCTTTGGCTTTTATGTTGGGAGGCCACTGATGGAACTGTCAGACTGCTGGAGTCTACAATAAAGAGGTGATTTAACTCTCCATTTGATCGTTTTCTTTGCGAAATTTTCAAAACTGGTGGGGCTGAACGGAATTACACCAAATTTGGCAAAGTTGTTGTCCTCGGTTCAGACTCGAGCCTTTTGTTTATTTAGTGTAAATCGTTCAGTAGTTCCTGAGAAAATTACATTTAAAAGTACATATATATCTATGGTCTCGGAGGATCCGCGGACCCTGCCATGCACGAGCTGCATGCTAATTGGCTGTCAACACTCCAAATCAGGAAGTGTTGGCAGCCAGAACCGAGGCACAAGAAACCTATATAAAAAAAAGTGCAAGACATGAAAAGGGGGCAGGGTAGAAACACCCTAACCCCCTAGGCCTTTTCAGGGGGTCCCCCAAGGCCCTCCAATTTTTTTTGGTAAACAAAATAGGCAAAATCAGCTCAGGATGCGTGGGTCCTGCTGAAAAAAACAAAAGAAGCGTGGGCTCCCGCGCTTTAAGGCTAATTAGCCCCCGGGGGGCCAAATCCCGGGGGCATGCTGAAAAAAAGTTTGGGGGGCCCAATCCCCCCCACAAAGTGTGATGTCTTGCTACCCTTCCCCTTTAAGTCTTCATGTTCTTTACTTGTGTTCCATGTTCTTAGAACAAACTCTGTCTTAGATTCTGACTGAGTCAGTTGCTGTAGGCTGTACTTGGGATGAGGTTTTAATAAACCCACCTTACTTAAACGTTTTACTGATTCCTTCTTTTATTCATCATTTAACTATTTTACACTGGCGACGATCGGAAGTCACCTCAATCAAGACAACTCAGCAAAGAGATCTACCTTGTTTCTCCTCCAGCGGCTGTTCCTCGACATTAGAAGCGAAGCGTTGCCTTCCCAGCGGCGGATTCGACGTAAATATCACTGGTGAGGAGAGCGGGAGGTTTAATTAAAAAAAGAATAACTTTTGGGACTTTAATTTCAATTGAGAGAGACTCGTGAGAGATTTAAAGCATTGCGCGAGGACAACGTATTTTTTTTCTTCCTCGCGCTGTGTTCAAAATCGAGCTGCGCGCGCATTCTACCGACGCTGCTCATGCTGACGCTGCTCACAGGTGAGCTTTGCATCCAGTCTCTCACTTACGCTGCGTGTCAACACTCGTTCATTGTCCTACGCTGTGTGTCAACAGTGCCTTCCAGCATAATTGAACACTGCGCGTCTAAGAAATCGACATCAGAACGTTTCGTGTCAGCACTTCTAATTAACGCTGCACATTCTGCGAGTGAAGAACACGAGTGATGAACCCTCTCAAAGTTAGAACAACCTGTTTGTTCAATCGTTCTACATTCTTTTTCAATTATTGTGCTAAAGAAGCATTATCAGTACAATAGTAGAAAGGCACCATTGTTAAACTCATCCACATTCTTTAAAAAAAAAAGAAATAATAAATAAATTGGAATTATCACAACAAAGAAAAGTTCTCAATACAAATGTGGAAAGACACCTTTCTTAAATTCATTCTTTTAATAAAGCAAAGATAGTTCTGTACATTCTTAAAAGGACTTTAAAGGATAAACAAGCATATGTCAATGCAAAAAAGAGAATGACACCTTAATCTTTAACAAAACTTTGAGTGGCCTTTTCAAGAGTCTTTTCAAAGGCCATATATATTTTTTTCTCTTCATCTAACACAGTAAATAGATATAACATGCAAAACGTAACTCAGCCAGCTTTCTTTCTAACGAGCCCAGGAGAACCAAACGTGAAATGGAAAAAGTGGAAAAAGAAATTTGAGTGCGGAAAGAAAGCATTCACTTCTGTTGCATTGTTTAGGAGGCGAAGGTCAAGATGTTCTTGAGCACTTACCGGATCTTTCAGCTGCGGAACAAAGAAATCTCAATGAATATGAAATAGCTATACTACAACTGGATAGACACTACTTACCTAAGCTCAGCACAATCATGGAAAGATACCATTTTGGTGTGAAGAAAAGAAAGATGAATCAGTAGAGGATTATGTTTCTTCTTTAAGGAAACTTGCATCATCATGTAATTTTGGTCAAACCCTTGATGAGAGAATTCGAGATCAATTTGTTTTAAAATGTGGACATGATGAAATAAGGAAGGAACTTTGGTTAAAAGATGAACCTCCTCTCGAAGAAGTTTTGACAATTGCGAAACAAGTCGAACACATGACAAAATGTGTTGGCGAACCTAAAAAAGAAAAAGATAAACCCTCTACTTCTGAGTTAAAGGAGGAAATAAAAGTCGATGAGACTGTTTGTTTGATAAAAAAAACTGATGGTATAAACTCGGAAGAGAAAGTGAATAGACATATGTATTCTTCTAATGTTCGATTTTCATGTTTCAGATGTGGTCAAAGTAATCATTTAGCCAATTCTCCTACTTTTCCTGCCCTTAAGACAACATGTAACTTATGCAACAAAAAAGGTCACTATGCTAAATTTTGCAGGTCGAAAGCTCAAAACAGTGATAATTCAAGGAGAAGATGGCCTCAACCTCAAGTAAGATCTATCTGCTTTGAGGTAAATGATGATAAATCTGATCATCCTTCTTTCATGGTCAAGATTGAAAATTCTTTAGTAAACTTTAAATTTGATTCTTGCTCTAAGATAACCATCATTGATGAGAAAATGTTTAATGATTTATTTGCGAAAAATGTGAAAATGCATAAATGTGATATTTTACCCTTGGGTTATAGTGACAAACCTATTTCAATGTTGGGATATTTCATGGCAGTAATTGAACTTGGTTCTCACATAATTGTGGGAAAAGTTTATGTATCCAAGAAAGGTCATGCTTTATTGGGTTGGTTTCATCAACGACAGTTAGGGGTTACCCTTGATCCCAATGCTTCTCCTCAGGTCCAAATTCATGAGATATCTGATACACCCAATACTGTGAGTGATGAGAACTTATCCTTGTCTTTAGCAAAGAAATTTCCTAATGTTTTCAAAGATGAATTGGGGTGTTTACATGGCTACAAACATCTCATAAAATTGAAAGCTAATGCGCTCCCAGTTGTAGCTAAAGTAAGAAGAATTCCACTTGTTGAACAAGCTAAGGTACAGGAGGAATTGGATAAGCTTATCAAGAACAACATAATTGTTCCAGTTGAAGCAACAGAATGGCTTGCTCCTGTTGTGATAGCGAAGAAACCCACAGGCGAAATTCGTCTTTGCATTGATTTGAGATCCTTAAATAAGGAGGTCATAGTTGATAGGTTTCCCCTTCCTAATATAGATGAAATGGTTTGCACTCTAGAAGGGGCAAAATATTTTACCACTCTTGACTTGGCTTCTGCCTATCATCAGGTAGAGCTAGATGATTCGTCACAGGACTTAACTGCTTTTATAACACCTATGGGTACATTTAAGTTCAGAAGAATGCCCTTTGGTCTCGTTTCTGCGGCCTCTGTTTTTCAGAGAATCATGTCAAGAATTTTGAAGGGATTAATTGGGGTAAAGTGCTATCAAGATGATTTGCTGATTTATGGTAGCAATGCTGATGAACATGATAGTCGAGTTTCTTTGGTTCTGAGACGTCTAGAAGGAGCAGGCATGACTCTGAAGAGAGCCAAATGTAAATTTAAGGTACAGGAGGTTAATTACTTGGGTCATCGCATCACTTGTAATGGAGTTTTTCCCAAGAAGGAGTTAGTTGAAGCTATAGATAAAGTAAAAGAACCTACCTGCAAAGATGAGCTCCTCTCATTTTTAGGTATGGTAGAATTTTATAGTAAATTCATTGTTAATTTTGCAAATAAGACACACAACTTAAGAAAACTTACAGTAAAAAATGCAACTTTCAATTGGTCCTCTATTTGTAAATCTGAATTCTTAAGCATCACGAAAGATCTGTCCAAAGCACCTTCTCTCCATGCTTTTGTCCCTGGTCTTCCCACTGTCATGTTTACAGATGCAAGCGATAAGGGTTTGGGTGCTGTTCTCGTTCAAAAAAAGGATGGTAAAGATTCTTTGATCTGATGTTCCTCTCGTTGTCTCAGAGGTTCAGAGTTAAATTACTCTGTAATAGAAAAGGAGTCTTTAGCAATTTTTTGGGGTTTAAGAAAGTTTAAAAATTTGACTTGGGGGACTAAAGTCTGTGTTTTGTCGGATCATAAACCTCTGAAAGAAGTATTTTCAAAGAAAGGTTTGGATGCCATCTCATCAAGGATAAGAAAATGGATTGTTTCTTTACAGGAATTTGAGTTTGAGGTTGAGTATATTCCTGGGATAGCCAACAGGTCTGCGGATTGCTTATCAAGGCTAGTTGATACTAAATACTCTGAAGAAAATGATTTGCCTGATCCTGAAGATTTGGTGAATGTGTGTGAAGTGACTGATGGTGCAATTGCTGAGTCTGAATGGAGATCTGAACAGGAGAAGGATGAAGATATTTTGAAAGTCATTCTTTCCTTAAAGAATAATTCTCGCTTAGACAAGCCTTGGTCATTGGTTTCTGATGAGCTGTCTGTGTGTGATGGGCTTTTGACTCGTGGTACTAAACTTGTTCCTCCTGCCAGATTAAGGTGTAAGTTGTTGTCCCTTGCTCATTGTGGACATTTGGGCATTGTCAAGATGAAAGAGTTTCTTCGCACGCAATTTTGGTGGCCTGGCATGGACCTAGAAATTGAGAGAATGGTACGTGAATGCCCCGAATGCTGTTCCAGTGACAAAATGTTAAAAACAAGACAATTGCCTATGGTGAAGAGGATGTTACCTGGTCATCCATGGGATGAGGTCGCTATTGACATTATTGGTCCTCTCTCTGGTGTTTCTGATACCCCTTATCTCATTGTGCTGATCGATTTATACTCTAGGTGGATCGAGGTTTCTGCTGTCAGGGAAATTACGTCTGATTCAGTTATTAAGTTTTTGGAGCCCGTGTTTAATAAGGAAAGTTTTCAAAATAGTGTTTTGTCTGACAATGGTCCTCAGTTTTGTTCTTAAATGTTTACTGACTTCCTAAGGAAATGTGGCATAGTTCATAAAAGGTGTTCACTTTACCATCCAGAAACTAATGGTGCCGTAGAAAGAGTCAACAAGACACTGAAAGAATCTATACAACTGGCTCGTTCTTCTTGTTTAGATTGGAAGTCCACTCTCCAGGACAGGATTAACATTTATCGTTTTGCCCCGCATTCTACTACTGGAAGGTCCCCGTTTGAGCTTTTCAAAGGGAGGGCTCCTAACACTTTGATGTGTCCGGGGTGGATGTGTCTGAACAAAGGTCTTGTCAATAATGATATTGGTGATTGGAGAACCAGGGAGCTACTCAAACAGGATACTCGCAAGACATATTTTGATCTCAGGAAAAGTGTTTCTTCTCATGAGGTCAAAATAGGTGATCTTGTTAAAATTAAGGCTCCTGTGGGACGTAGACCGTGTTCGAAATACACCGACATTAAGACCGTTATTAAGATCTTTAAAAATGCTGTTAAGACTGATGATGGGAGAATTTGGAATAAGAGTCGTGTTGTTGTTGTTAATCCTGATTTGCCTTTTTCTAATGTTTCTGATGATTCATGCAATAATTTCCACTTTGATTCTTACCTTTCTGTAAATAGGCCTCTGCATCCACCCAAGAGAAGTCAAAGAACTCGTAGAGCTCCCTCTTATTTGAAAGACTATGTTTAAAGATGTGTTCTTTTCTTTCTGTATAGAAGGGAGATGTGTGATGTCTTGCTACCCTTCCCCTTTAAGTCTTCATGTTCTTTACTTGTGTTCCATGTTCTTAGAACAAACTCTGTCTTAGATTCTGACTGAGTCAGTTGCTGTAGGCTGTACTTGGGATGAGGTTTTAATAAACCCACCTTACTTAAACGTTTTACTGATTCCTTCTTTTATTCATCATTTAACTATTTTACACAAAGCCCTGGGGACTGCCACCCCTGGGGCTTTATTATAATATACACATTTGGGTCGGGCCACCTGCGGCCCCGGGGACCGCCACCCCTGGAGTTTCTTGAAATAAGGTGGGGGGGCTCTCAGGTCCCCCCAGCCCGAGGACTGCCACCCCTCGGAGCTTTTACAAAAGTATGACGGGGGCTCACAGCCCCCCGCAGCCCCGGGGACTGCCACCCCCGGGGTCTAAATATGTAAATTGGGGGGTCCGTGATGGACCCCCCCAGCCCCGGGGACCTCAACCCCCTGGGGCTTTGACAAAGGTGGGAGGGGGCCGCGCGGCCCCCTCCTGGAGCCTTCAATGGCTCTGTGGACCGCCACCCTCCCAGGGCCGACTCCTGCAGTGTCCCAGGGTGCCCAGCCCCGGGACACTGCTGTTTGCAATGGCAGGGTGGGAGCCTCGCGGCTCCCACCCTGCCATTGCAAACTGCTTTGTTTCATTGAAGCGAGATAAGGCCAACCTGCTCTCGCTTCAATGAAGCAAAGCAGATTGCTTTTCTGCACGGGGAGCAGCATGTTAGCTGCTCCCCATGTGAAAAACGTAATGGTGGCTTCCACAGGAGGCGGAGAACCGGCTGGGACTGTGGGGGGGATTGGGGACCCCCCCACGGTCCCCAACAAAGAGGGCCAGCCCCAGTGGATGGCGTCCTCAGGCTAGAAGTGGCCCGTTATGGGGCCACTTCAAGTTACTGGTAAGTATGGTTAGAATTACTTGTCAGGATCAGTACTGAGCTCAAAGGTGCAGCACTGAAGTCCCTCTGATAACAGGTGAGTAAATCGGAATTCGTTGTTCTGCTGATATTAGGTGAATATTTTAAAGTTCCAAAACTCCACACTAGTATTTCCAAGTGAAACCCGTCAATGTTACCCTATGGAAGGAAATTCACTTTGCAGGTAAGTAGTGTTATCATTACTTTTTCTTTCTCAGTGGTATATCCTGAATGTAGCACTGATGCATCTCCTGTAAAAAGTTGAAAGAATGCGTTTAAGTCATACAGGCGATTTTTTAGGAATATTTGTAGTTAGTGAAAATAGACACTTAGAAACTTTTCTGCTGAAAACCAGACAATGGGTTCCTATGGAAGGAAATACAAGTTACTGGTAAGTATGATAAGAATTACTTTTCAGGGTTAGTGCTGGGCTAAAAGAAGCATCACTGAGGTCACTCCAGATAACAGGTGAGTAAATCGGAATTCGTAGTTCGGCTGATTTTAGAGGAATATTTGTACAATGGTGAAGGAAGGGGGCGGGGCCTAAGGTGGCATGTGTGCAAACACGCCCTGTGGCGCGTTTTAGGTTGCGTGATTAAGTGCCCTTGAATCCTGAGGTCCCCTGGGGGCCAACTAGCCAACCAGGTACCGCCAGTATGTGCCAGGACGCTGAGTTGCAGAGAGGTGTTCAGAGGCCATGCCCCTTTTTACAACAATCTGCAACGCAGCTCCGTGGCGCTTACTTGAGGTAGCTGGTGGGATAGTTGGCCCCCAGGGACCCTCAGTATTGACAAGGAATGAATTCCCCAACTTAAACCGCACCAAAGGGCGAGTTTGCACACATGTGAACTCAGGCCCTGCCCCCTCCCTTCACCACTGTGCAAATGCGCCCCGTGGCGCAATTCAAGTTGGGGGATTAACTCCCCTTGAAGAAAACTGAGGGTCTCTGGGGTGAAACTAGCCCACCAGCTACCTCCAGTAAGCGCCACAGAGCTGCTTTGCAGAGAGGTGTAAAAAGGGGCGTGGCCTCAGAACACCACTCTGCAACGCAGCTCCCTGGTGCATACTGAAGGTACCTGGTTGGCTAGCTGGCCCCTAGGGGACCTCTGGATTGAAGAGGAATTAATTCCCCAATATAAAACACCCCACAGGGCGTGTTTGCACACATATCACCTTAGGCCCGCCCCTACCTTCATTACTGTGCAAGCACGCCCCGTGGCACATTTAAAGTTGGGGGATTAAGTCCCCTGGAATCCTGCGGTCCCCTGGCAGCCAACTAGCCCACCAGGTACATCCACTAAGTCCCACAGAGCTGCGTTGCAGAGAGGTGTAAAAAGGGGCGTGGCCTCAGAACACCTGTCTGCAACGCAGCCCCCTGGCATACACTGGATGTTCCTGTTGAGCTAGCTGGCCCCCAGGGACCCCCAGCATTCAAGGGGAATTTGTTGCCCCTGTGCAAATGCACCAGGGGGTGCGTGATGCTGGTAGGGGGCGTGACCTCCGGCCCGATCCAGTTTTTTTAATTTTATTTTTTTAAGAAGGGGGGCTTTGTAGCCCCCCTTCTTTTTCTAATTTATTTGACTCAGGGACCTAATCCCCCTATATTTATTAGGGGGGCTGCCTTGCCCCCTCCTATGGCCAGTTCTGGCCCGGGCACTCCATATCCCAGGCTGTTTCTTTTTTTAAACTTTTTAAAAACTTTTTAAAAGTTTTTTCAAACTTTTTAAAAGTTTTTTCAAACTTTTTAAAAACTTTTAAAAAACTTTTTTTGGAGGGGGCTGCGTGGCCCCCCCTCCCGGGCCACTACTAGCCCCGGGGACCCTATCCCCTGGGGCTGGCCCTCTTCGTTGGGGACCATGGGGAATCCCTAATCCCCCCAAGGTCCCGCCGGCTCCCCGCCTCCTGCGGGAGCCGGCATTGATTTTCCATATGGGGAGCATCTAACATGCTGCTCCCCATATGGAAAAGCAATTTGCTTTGCTTCATTGAAGCAAGAGCAGGTTTTCCTGCTCTCGCTTCAATGAAGCAAAGCAGTTTGCAATGGCAGGGTGGGAGCCGCGAGGCTCCAGCCCTGCCATTGCAAACAACAGTGTCCTGGGGATGGGCACCCCGGGACACTGCAGGAGTTGGCCCTAGGGGGTGGTGATCCCCAGGGCTTGGAGGAGGGCCGCAAGGCCCACCTCCCACATTTTTTAGAAGCCCCAGGGGGTAGCAGTCCCCGGGGTTGGGGGGGCCTCAGAGCCCCCAACCCAATTTTCTTTAGCGGGGCCTGAGAGCCCCCCACTCATTTGTTTAAAGCCCCGGGGGTGGTGTTCCCCCGGGCAGGGGGGCCCCATGAGCCTCCGGCATACATTCAATTCTTGCCCCGGGGGTGGCGGTTCCCAGGGCTGGGGGGGCCTGAGAGCCCTCCCACCCATTTGTTTTAAGCCCTTGGGGGTGGCTGTCCATGGGGCTGCGGGGGCCCCCATGAGCCCCCGCATACATTTAATTCTTTCCCCGGGGGTGGCAGTCCCCAGGGCTGGGGGGCCTGAGAGCCCCCCACAACCACTAAACGGGGGGCCCCTGAGTCCCCTGCATATATTAAATTAGAGCCCCGGGGGCGGTCCCCGGAGCAGTGTGAGGGGATTGGGAACACCCCACACTTTTTTTCCAATAATGCCCCTGGGATTTGGCCCCCCTGGGGACAATTTTACATATTTTTCTCAGAAGACCGTGTTTCTTTTTTTTTATTATCACCAGGATTCGCTGATCCTAGGAGAATCCCACAATTAAAAAATAAAAGACAACATTTTTGGGCCCTGGGGGTCCTTGTGTGACCCCCTAAGTAGGCCTAGGGGGTCAGGGTGGGTCTACCCTGCCCCCTTTTCGCATTTTGCGGCGTTTGTTTTTGTTTTCTTGTGCCTCGGCACACGATGGCTGCCAACACTTCCTGATTTTGACAGTTGTCAGCCAATGAGCATTCAGCTCATGCACGGAAGGGTGCTTGTAGGCTGCGCGTAGGGTACGCGAATAGATACACTGATCCACAGCGCCCATAGATATATATATGAATTTAACTGTAATTTTCTCAAAAACTACTGAACAGATTGACACCATATAAGCAAAAGGCACAAGTCGGAACTGAGGACTACCTCTCTGCCAAATGTGGTGTCATTCCATTCAGCCGTTCGGGCTGTAGTCTTGGCTAAAGGTCCTATGGAAAATTGCATGGGAAAAACACGTTTTGCGACCCCCCTTTTTTCTATGCCCCCGCTTGACCAATCACCCCCAAATTTTCAGGGATGGAGCGGAAATGAGCTGGCCAAAAGTTTGGAAAACTTCGCGCAGATTCATCAATCGACGCAAAGTTATTGTCAATAGAATTTTGCGGATTTCCTATGGATAATAGGTCCTAACTATATAGTAGTGTATATTACCTACTAGCGGTCACCAGTAGGTAGTTATAGTTAGGACCTAGTTTCCATTGGAAATCCATAACATTCTATTGGTGTATATATGGAAGTGCCTACTGCATTACTGATGCCGGTTATGCCGACTTATTTCTAATGCATTCCTATGAAGGCTTTGGAGATCTGGGCTGCTGTGCTTACCTTGTATAAAGAGTGCGGCCACCGGAGTTAACCACTCCACTTGAACTCTGCTTCTATACCTCAAAGTATATTCAATAAGTTGCAGAGAATTCCATTGCTGTTGCTCGATAGGCCGTGGTTGCTTCTGAAAGATGTTTGCTGAAGGAAACAAAAGGACATTTTGATTAGTCATCGTAAACTGAGTTGCGTAACTACTATCAAAAGTGAATTTTAATGTGGGTTCCTAATATTCTGTAGTTAAGACTGTTGCATCTCCAGCAAACAAAGGAAGATCAATTAGTTAATACAGGCCTGGGACGGCCTCGTGACGTAGAAAAAAGAATACTATCATGGACGCACAATTAATAATAATAATAGAGGCCTAAGCACGTGACGTAGTACAGAAATACGACACAGAAATGTATGCACGCACCATTTTTAAGATTAGAAGTGTATAGGACCTCGTGACTTATAAAGAAATATTTCAATTATGTAAGTACAATTTAAAACCATTGAGGGGTAGGAAAGCCATATGAAGGATAAAAAAATAGTATTATGCATATACAATTAACTTTTTAGGCTGATGTTGTGACGTCTTCTCTTACCTTTGTTTTTGTTGTCTTTTGTCGTTTCTTGAAAGGCTGTGGTTTCGCTGAGTCTGGGGTGTTTTCGACAGTCTGTGTGTCATCGCAGCAGAGGCAGGCAAAAGAGAGCGTGCTCACGTAAGTGCCCGCATTATATGGGAACCGCGGGGGCTGACCAAACCAAGCCCTGGGCTGTTATTGGTAGCGTTTTTGCGGTCAGCAAGAAAGTAGGCCCTGGGGGACATCCCATTGGCTAATGTATTGGTTTCCAGGCTAAATGATAGCAAGCATGCTTGGTGGTGGCCTGTGTGTGGTGTGGGTGGGCGTGCACCGGGCATGTGCAAGTATGAGTGTGTGCACTAACAATTAACAATAGAGAGAGATGGGGGCGGTGTTATAATGTACGCAGAGGCAGGCCCAGTATCAGATCTGCAATGAGTCATCACTTCTAAACATTCTCCTTAGCGCGCCCTGAGCTCTGATTTGTCACTGAAAGGTGATCGCACCATAGTTTGTACTGCTTATCATACTCAGTGTGTACCTGTGCCTACAGTACGAATATGCTTTGACGTTACGCGTCGCATTAAAGCTTCGGTGTGACATCATGTACGGCGTTCTGTATGCGAAAGGGGGCAATGTATCTACTTGGTTTAAAACATGTATGTATTTAATGTAAATGCTAAGGGCAGACATTTGGGATAACTATGAATTTATTTTAATACTTGTAATAATCATATATTACTATTAAAAAGAATTACACAAATCGCGGTAGAACATCATGCGTACTCATATTGAAAGAGTTGCGCAAGCGCATCATAAGCGTACGCAAAGCCATGTGACTTAAAAAGTAGAGATTTGATTGGTTCTTAACTTTTCCTATTGCGACTGTTGAAAGTTCCGTCCCATTATAATTATTCGACTTTGACTTTCTAAGAAGAAGCATTTGTTCTGAGAATCTTCTCAAATAGAAGGAAGATCACAATAATAAGAGCAATGGAGTCATGTTCCAGCAATTCTTCAGAGGGAGATTTCATTCCTGAAGAACTTCCAAAGAAGAGGAAAGAAGCTCTAATTTGGAAGCTTTTCACTTTTCCAGAAGGTCAAAACAAGGTTAATGCTCCAAAAGTAACCTGTAAAATTTGAGAAACAACTCTTTCAAGAGGTAATCCATGTAAAAAATACTCCTTTGGCACAGCAAATATGGTGCGACACGTGAAGAATTTGCACCCCAAGAACTTTGCTCGAGCTGCAAGATGGAGGTTGCACGAGCACCCACCTGCTGCTACACCAAGCACGCCAACTGCGGCAGCAGGATTTTCAGCAAGCAGCCCACACCCACATATTGATTCTGACTTTGCTAAAGTTAAAATTCTATGCATTTATTGCAATAAACTTTTGTGTTATGGGGAACAGTCTATAGACTTGATGAAACGCAGGATGCAGGATCATTGCTGTCCTCGACATTAGTTGTTCTTTTTTTCATTCTTTTGTTCCGCTTGGAATTTGTTAAGAAAACACACAAAAAATGCAAAACAAAAAAAACTGTTCTTTTTAGAACTATAAGGAACTGCTACAGCATAAATCTAGAAGGTGTTTATCTATAGTATACTGTAGTTTGTCTGAAGCACTTGAATGTATGATATGTACATAAATATGTTACAAGTCTAAGTTTCAATTTTTGCTGCTGGTGAAAGTGCCTGGGTGAATTTGTATGTCTTAAGGGTGGATTTAAAATCCGCTTGTGCCTCTTTTACACCTCCGTTGTGTCACTTTTGTGACACAGCGGTGGTGCAAAAGATGTGCCATGGTGTGTGGTATTAACAATGTGACGCATCTGGAGGGTGTATTACATTGTAAAGCACTGCGCCAGAAGAGGGATTCTTGTGCAGCAAGGCCTCCTAAAAGTGACTGAGTGAAATGTATAACATTTTATTCAGTGACTTTTGAGCTTATGCTGCGTCAAAACCTTGCACTTGCTTGAAGAAGGTGTAAAGATTGATACAGCATTGTGAGCATAGGGCCCCAAGAGAATTGCTGGAGCTGTTTTATACTTGCAACCGAAGTCAAGCAATAATTCATCCAAAAATGACTTTGCAATTTAGTTTTGTTATTATTTTATAATAAGAACATGAAATATAATCTAAAAAATAAAATAAATATAAATATTTATATTAAAAATATAAGAAATTAGTATAAAAAGAAAGACATAATAATTAATACATTTATAAATTATCATTTACAAAACCTATGAAATTCACAAAAAATAAAACATAGGTTTCACACACGTTATAGTTACGAGTTAGCATTTAAGAAACCTTGCAAATTCATGGAAAAAAACATAGGTTTCACATATGTTATAGTTAGCTGGACATTTCACTCACACAAAACCATTGAAATTCCCCCGTTATAGTTAGTTCAGCTAACTATAACTCGCGTGCCCCCAGTGCACTGCTGATGACGTCACATATTACATCACTCATGACTTGGTCAGTGACATCACTCATGACATCACTGATGACATCTCAAATGACATCACTGATGACATCATCCAGTGAATGTGTGTCTTTCTGAAAAATAAATATTTTTTATATATGTATATCTAAAGGTCGATAGAAGAATAAATGGGTAAATAAGTATCTAAATGGATGTTTTTTGTTGTAAAATTGATTGTATAACTGACTTATTAAGTCTAAAAAAAAAAATAACACGCTCACTCACACACCCATTTACACAACCACATAACCACATAACCACTCACACACCCACTCACAGAACCACAAAGCCACTCACATATGCACTAACACATCCCCTTACACATCAAAACAATCACTCACACACCCATACATCCACTCACACTCACTCACAGATCCACACTGCCACATACACACCCAGTCACACACCTACTCACATTACCACTTACACACCCACACAACCACTCACATACCGACTCACAAACCGATACAGCCACTCACACCTACTCAGAATCACAAACCACTCACACACCCACTTACAAAGCCCTACAACTACACCCATACTATGTATTTATTATGTATTTATTAATGCAATTTATTGAGCGCGAACAATTGCCCAAGGGCGTCTCAGCGCTGTGGATGATGCAGAGAGAAAAAGGAGGGAGAGGTTTTATTGGCAGAATAGCCACGTCTTTATTTTGCGTCTGAAGATAGTCAGAGTGGGAGCAGCCCTTATGTCTGTGTCAAGGGAGTTCCATAGTTTAGCCGTTGACACCGTAAAGCTACGGTCGCCCCATGTGACCGTCCTAGTGCGTGGGACCGTCGTAATGGAGGTATTCATGGATCAAAGTGATCGTTTTGGGACATGGAAGGCAAAGGATTTTGTAAGGAATCGTGGACCTTGATTGTGAGTGGCTTTATATGCGATACAAAGGGCTTTGAACTTGATTCTGTTTTTCACAGCTAGCCAGTGATATTTTTTGATGATGTGAGCGATCGGTTGGAATTTTGGGGTACCTGAGAGTAGTCTGGCCGCAGCGTTTTGGATAGACTGCAGCCTTTTAATGATTTTGTGTTGGGCATTGACCAGGAGTCCGTTACAATAGTCCACTGAGGACATGACAAATGAGGTGATCAGTGTTTTGCCAGACTCGGGGGGAAGGAATGGAAGAATCTTTTTTATGGTTTTGAGTTTAAAGAAAGAAGATGATACGATGGAATTAACATGTGCCGCATAGTTGAGTTTGTCGTCTATGATGGAGAAGTGTGGCTCACTGGTTAGAGGAGGCATACCCTGAAGCTGAGGTCAGACCCGGGACCAGGGTTCCATTCCCGACGCGGCAGGGTCCTGAACCCAATTGTCCACAGACTCGATAATTCTCGCTTCGGTGCCCACTCTAAGCACGAGTTCACACTATGCAGCTCTGGGCAACAAGCTTGCTTAATCGCCACAACAGCCCCCCCCCCCCCCCGGCGGGATGCCTGGCTTTCACCTTTGGGATGCCCAGCTCGGGTGATCTCACAGGGAAAAACCAGGACGGGTTCCCAAGGCAAGCGCCGAGAGGCCCAAGGGTAACATCGAGCGCTATATAAGAACATACAAACATACATGATAATTCCCAAATTTTTAACCTTGGTTACTGGGATTGGTGGAGGACCTAAGCTAGAGGGCCACCAGGCATTGGGCCAGGTGGGGGTGAGCTTGCCAAATGTCATGACCTCGGTTTTATTCGAGTTTAACTTAAGGCAGTTGACTGACATCCAGTTGCTGATAGCTAGCATGCCCTGACGGAAATTGGCCGCTACTTTGTCACCGTTATCTTTGATGGTAAGAACCAGTTGGGTGTCGTCAGCAAATGATGTTAGGCCCATCCTCCAGTCCTTAATGACCCTGGCTAAGTCAGTAATATAGATATTAAATAATGTTGGACTGAGGGACGAACCCTGAGGAACACTACATGGTAGGGTCATTTGTGCTGAAAGGAAAGTGCCCAACTGGACAGTCTGAGTACGGTGAGCAAGAAAAGAGGTCAGGAGGTCTTTAGCTTTGGCTTGGATACCTATGGCATTGACACGAACGATCAAGATGTTGTGACCCACAGACCTACAAAACCTCTCACACAGCCATGCACAGAACCCCAACAGGCCCTCACACAGGCACTCACAAACCAACACAATCATTTATGCAGCCACTCATACCCACACACAAGCAGGGATGCATTCAAGAAAAAAACAATATAGACTTTAATGAATTGAATTGATAGAAAGACTACATAAGTTATGTTACATGAATGTTTTAATTTTTAGTTTTCAAATATATAAAAATAAATGTGTGAATAAAATGTATTTATAAACCTGCAAAAATATATATTAGTAAATTGAACTTTTGAGTGAAATTGTAGTAGAATGTATATTAAACAAAGCAGGTAAACTCATGAAATTCAGTGATGTCCTTTGAGATGTCACTGACCATGCTATGATAGATGTAATATGTGAGGTCATAAGCAATGCATTCCGGTGGGCGTAAGCTATAGTGATGTCAGGTAACTATAACTGCTGAATTTCTAGGGATTGTGTGTGTAAAAGCCAAACCTAACTATAATGTCCTTGTAACCTTTGGTTTATCTATATATATATATTCACTAAAAAATGTAGGTTTCAAGCAGGTTATAGTTAGGAATTATCATTTAAAAAACCTTAGAAACTCACTGAAAAAAACATAGGTTTCAGGGGTGTTGTAGTTAGCTGAACATTTCACTCATACAAAACCATTGAAATTCCTCTGTTATAGTTAGTTCTGCTAACTATAACTTGCGCGCCCGCAATGCACTGCTGATGATGTCACATATTACATCTTTCATGACATGGTCACTGACATCACTGGTGACATCTCAAATGAGATCACTGATGACATCATCCAGTGAATGTGGTTTAGTTTGAAGTTTAAATATGTATTATATATATACCAATCTGCATTGAAGATTGAGTGGATATATAACTGTCTGGATGGTAGATTTAGCTGTCTGACTGTCTGTTTAAATGAGTAATTAAAAGTGTCTCACTTAATACATGGATTAGTAACTAAACTATGTGAATGTGTGCATCTCTGTCTCTGTTGTTGTATAACATGCTGCATCAGTTGGTCACTAACTACATAAGTGTGTATATTAGTAATTGATTAGTTAGGTGAGTATTTGTATGGGACACTGAGTTTGTGTATGTGGTTGGATGGGTTGTGTGTAACTCTATGCATAGATGTGTGAATGGTTGATTGACTAAGTGTATAGGTTTAAGAGTGCATGTGGAAACAGTTGTTTGGGTGACTGGGTGTATTTATGTGTGTGTTGTTGACGGAATATATGTTTTAGTTGTACATCTTCAACAAAGTAAAAAAAAAAAAAAAGCATTGTATGTGAGACTTGGTGTATATAAATAAGTATATGTAAGAATCAGTGATTGTGAGAACAACTATATGAATGAGTGTATAATTGTAATGGGGATTTTTTAACATATTTACTATGAGTTACTATGTGTTTGATTAAATGGGGTATTGTGTGTATAATTGTGTAAGTGAGTAAATGCAAGTGTGAATAATTTTTTTCATGAGTGAGTAGGATCACTGCATAACCCAATAAGATGACTGCTGATGTGTCAATGTCTATATATGTGTATAAGTGCATTTCATAGTGTTCTATGAACTAGTGACTGCATGTATAAGTGATTCTGTTTTTGAATAGGTAGATGTGTGTGTAACCTTAGGAACCAGTGAGTGGGTATGTAGTAACTGGTATTGGTGTGTCAATGGTTTCAAATATGACACTCTGGATTTTACAGTGAGTGATAAAAGGTTATAGTAGTGTATGGCGAGGTGTATCAGATTGTCACATGGATGATGTCATCAGTGATGTCATTTGAGATGTCATCAGAGATGTCACTGACCATGTCACGAATTATGTAATATGTGACATCATCATGAGTGCATTGCGGGCGCGCGAGTTATAGTTAGCAGAACTAACTATAACCAAGGAATTTCAATGGTTTTGTATGAGTGAAATGTCCAGCTAACTATAACACCCCTGAAACCTATGGGTTTTTCAGTGAATTTCTAACGTTTTTTAAATGATAATTCCTAACTATAACCAGCTTGAAAATTGTGAAATTTCAAAGGTTTTTTAAATGATAATTCCTAACTATAACCTGCCTGAAACCTATGTTTTTTTCATTGAATTTCAAAGGATTTTTAAATGGCAATTCCTAATTATAATGTTGACCACTTCCCTATATTTTCAACAAGAAACCAAATCTGCAATGCTACCTAGAAAAACAAGCAATAGTTTCACTTACCACTAACAAATTAATTAATTAATGTATTTATTTATTTCACTTCTAAAGTGCACTACCACCTAAGAAAGGCATCCTGGCACTGGCAGACTCATATCGGAGGGGGGCGAACTGATGGCGAGCTAACGATTCGGGAACAGCCATGCTTTTAAACTCCTCCTAAATAAGAGGAGGTCAGAGGTGTGTCTAAGTTCAGCCGGAAGGACATTCCACAGCTTTGCTGCGGCCACACTGAAAGATCTTCCTCCTGCTTTGGATTTCTTAAACCTAGGTATTGTCACCAACCAGCCGAGGAAGATCGTAGGTTGCGGGCCGGTGCATGCCACCTGAACTACCTTTGTAGACAAACAGGACCCAACCCATGGAGGGCTTTAAAAGCCAAACAGAGAGACTTGAATTGAACCCTCTGTCTCACCGGGAGCCAGTGTAGCTGAGCCAGAGCCCCTGAAGAGGAAGATCTTGTTGGCCACCCCAGGGCTAATTTTGCCGCCGCAGACTGAATTCTCTGGAGTCTATCCATAAGATAATTTGGGGACTCCAGCAACAGAGAATTACAGTAGTCTAACCTTCTGAGCACGGTGCAGCGCACCACCTCTACCCGTGCGGAAGGCGGTAACAGTGAAAGGATTTTCCTCAAGAGTCTAATAATGGCCAAGCAGCCAGCTACTATCTTCGAAACCTGTGTTTCCAAAGTAAGATCGCTGTTAAACATGACACCCAGGTTCCGCACTACCTTCACTGGCTGCACCAATGGAGAGAAATCCACCGGCCAGAAGTTGCAGGTCCTGTAACAAATTAACATCAACATTTAACTAGTGTAAGGACGTCAACTACGTTACATCCAACTCATACCCAAATTTAAAGAGCAGTAAGTGATAGAGGTACTAATGTTATGTTATGTTATGTTAATAACATTTATTAGGCGCAACAGCTGCCCCAGCGAAGGGGCGTCCTGGCGCCTGATCATATGCAACAACACAACAGATCAGAGCTGAAAAAAAAGGGGATATTAACTGACAGAGATGAACAGGTGGGTTTTGATGGCCCTTCTGAAGAGGGTCAAACTGTTAAGGGCGCGAATGTGAACAGGAAGGGAGTTCCATAGATCCGCCGCCAGCACACTGAAGGAACGTCCTCCCATCCTGCTAAGCCTGAACCTAGGTTTGTTCGCCAGATACTGAGCTTCGGATCTGAGGGATCGCGTGGGGACATAAGAAGAGATAAGGCCAGTCAAGGCCGGGGGAGAAAAAAGCTTTAAGATCTTAAATGTCAGACAGAGAGCCTTGAATTTGATTCTCTGTCTGACCGGTAGCCAGTGCAGAGAGGTCAGGACAGGAGAGACAGAACATCGTCTCGGGAGACCTACAATGGCCCGTGCAGCAGCGTTCTGCACTCTCTGAAGCCTAGTCACCTCGGCCTGGTTGACTCCAAGGAGCAAGGCACTCCCGTAATCTATCCGTGAAAGGATAGAGGCCTGAACCACCAGTTGACGTGTGGGAGGGTCGAAAAATTTGAGGACTGGTCTGAGTCCTCGCAGAATGCCATAGCAAGTGGCTGCTGTCTTCTTTGTATGGCTGGTAAAAGAAAGGTTAGAATCCAGCCATACCCCCAGATTTTTGACTTCGTCCACTAGAATGGGCATCGCCCCCAGTTCGAGAGGCCACCACTGGTCTCCCCAGAGTTCCGCCTGCTTCCCCACAATCAGGACCTCGGTTTTCTTGGCATTAAGCTGTAAGCAGTTGTTACGCATCCAGCTAGCCACAGCTATCAGTCCTGCCCGGAATCTGGGAGCAGTCACCTCAGGGATCCCACTGAGTGTCACCGCCAGCTGCGTGTCATCGGCGTACGATGTCATCGTAAGGCCATATTGCCTGACGACAGCAGCCAGCGGTTTCACATACAAGTTGAATAATGTGGGGCTGGGGGCAGAGCCCTGAGGGACTCCCAGTTCCAGAGAATGGTACGAGGACTGGCCAGGTGGAATGGCTTCATTAAAAAACCGGTCCGAGAGGAATGAGCGGAACCACTTAAGAGCCTTCCCGACAATTCCCACTTCCTCCAGACGCCGCAGCAAAATGTCATGAGACACCGTGTCAAACGCGGCGCTCAGGTCTAACAATAGGAGCGCCGCGGTCTGCCCCGCATCTAGCACTGATCGCAAATGCTCGATCATAAAGAGCAGAGCCGTTTCAGTGCTATGTTGAGCACGAAACCCATTTTGACTCTCGTCTAAGATGTTATTACGCGAGAGATGGGCAGACAGAATGGTATTCACGTGTGCCTCCGTGACCTTGGCGGTCCAAGGCAGGAGGGAGATGGGCCGATAATTCTCCGGGAGCAAGGGGTCAGCATTAGGTTTCTTCAAAATGGGCTTGACCACAGCCTGCTTCCAGGATAATGGAACCACACCCTCACTGAGGGAGAGATTGATCAACTCCCGAATAGGCTCACGACAGAGAGGCGGGAGAGAGGCGAAAAACTCCGGCTTCAGAGGGTCTGAGGGAGAGCCTGATTTAATTTTGAAGCTCAGAGTGTCGAAAGCCTCATTGGACATAGTCGGCAGGGTTGACAGGGTTTCAGACACCAGG
Source organism: Lissotriton vulgaris (assembly GCF_964263255.1). Taxonomy (NCBI): domain Eukaryota; kingdom Metazoa; phylum Chordata; class Amphibia; order Caudata; family Salamandridae; genus Lissotriton; species Lissotriton vulgaris. The sequence continues at coordinate 2,037,393,969 of NC_141685.1, read as the reverse complement.
ACCTCTACTTCGCTAGGAGCATCCCCGGAGCCAGCTGGTGCGAATCCTCGGTAGATTTTCTGTACTTTCTCCACGAAAAAGGATGCCAGGCTTTCACAGTGTGAGTCCGTACAGATTTCTTGCGAGGTGGCCCGTTTCCCCATCAGGTCTTTAAGTACCTTGAAGATCAACTTAGAGGGGTTGGGGCTGTTGGAAAATTCAGCTGCGTAATATGCGGCCCGGGTTTGACAAATAGCTCTGTGGTAGGACTTAAGCTGGGCAAAGTACAACGATTTTAAAGTGGGATCAAAAGCTTTTCTCCAGGCCCTCTCAGCTTGCCGGCAAGTTCTCTTAAGCTCGGCAAGAGTCTCATTATACCAAGGGCTACGATTTTTCGCATGACATTTTGCCCAACGCAAAGGTATAAGAGAGTCGAGGGCAGTGAGAACCCAGTTGCAGAATTGTTCATAGCCCTGTTCTACATTCTGCAGTTTGCCAAGGGGGTGTACCTCCAATAACCTGACAAACTCCTCCAACTTAAGTTTACGCCAGTTTCGCTTAAAACTCTGTTTACCTGCAGGTTTCAGTTGTGGGGTGTCAAGGGGACATGACACTTTAACTAGTAGATGGTCAGTCCAAGCCACCACCATCGGGTCAGCTGATCTAGCCCGAGCTAAGGTGGTAAAAAAAGGGTCCAATATGTGTCCTCCTGTGTGAGTGGGGGAGGTGACCAGTTGGTCAAGTTGCAACGCTTCTAAGTCCGCCAGCAAAGAGCTGATGGAAGGAGATGCCAACTGATCCAGATGTATATTTAGGTCACCTACTATATTGAAATTAGAGCATGTTGCGGTCAAGGAACTGACTACATCCACGAGGGCAGCCTTGAAGGCGGTGTCATTCCCAGGTGGACGATAGATAAGCACACCGCTGAAGGTGAATTGATGACTAATCTTTACCTTAAACGATGCGCTTTCACACATAGGGAGGTCCAAGGCCTTCCACTCAACCGGGAAACATGATTTCGTCGCCATGGCTATACCACCTCCCCTCGTCGAGCGGTTTAAGATAGACACCGTATAGGTAGAGGGGAAAGCCAGGTTAATAATGGCAGTGTCCGCGTCCTGTAACCAAGTTTCGGTCAGGAAGATAATATCGGGAAGGTCCACGTCAATCATATCCCGTAGTGACTGATGGTGTTTAACCAAAGATCTGACATTCAAACTCCATATGTTAAGAGCTTGTCCGGACCATTCCGTGTGGGTACCACGCACAGTCCTGCTAACTGGGCGGACTCCAATGGGAGAGGTCAGCGAGAAATAACCGCAGGTACACTCATAAGGTCCTGAAAGAGGGGGTAGAGGGTCATGATTACAAACCCGAAGACTGTCTCTTATGGAGAAGAGAGCCGCGCGATCGTACCTGAGCGCCGCCATGGTACACAGGCTGCTAATAATACACTTCCGACACCCAACAAAATCACAATAACCAGCGTCACCACCCCTATATCCACCCCTCCTCACCTTCCCTCTACTACCTCAGAGGCAGCGCAAAACAGGACAACGAACCTTACCAAGATAATTTATCCCCTCAACAGCACACTAGCTCAATGTTCAGAGCTGTGGTAACCAACTATGTATAAGGGAAGGAATTCGCACCTCAACAATAATTTACACAATTTCAAGACTACCGGTGAAATGCTATACACAACTCACTATAGAAACTAAAAACTTTTCCATGTGTAGATATACCATTGAAATGTATGTACTGCATAGTGGACGCAACCATATTATTTCAGACTCTGAGGAATATCTCAGTCATGTTGCTGTGTTGTCTCTCCCCCTTGAAGCAGAAGTGTAGTGGGCTGATCCAACGTACGCAACTCCAGCGTAAGAGTATAAATAATTAGCCTACGCCTTGGACGTCGTTCACTTCTGCACAGAGAAAAGACTCTACCACAGCTAAGGTCCTCACCCTGCCACATGGCAGCCGCCATGACCACGTGCCTCCTCAATACAGCCGGATTGCGAACTCAGCGCAACAGCACTGCAGACTTATGTTTGTAACGACTACTGCCTTTGATCTACACTGCGGACAGCAGGGTTCACAACTTAAATTCAACTTTGCATCTACACTACGGACAGTAGGGAGTTCACCCTTGATTTATTTAATGCAGAGACAATTATTCTGGATGTGTTCAGCTTTTGTTAAAATAAGAGACAAAAATCATTCATCCATATCTGTGCTCAGTACTGCCTTTGATCTACAGTGCGGACAGCAGGGTTTATCACTTCAATCTAGCTTTGAATCTATACTACAGACAGCATGAAATTTAGCCTTGATTTATTTAAGGTAGAGATAATTGTAATTTATGTCCTCAGATTTTGTTAATGGATATGACAAAAAGAATTTCTTGATATTTGTGATAACTACTGCTTTTGATCTACATTGTGAGGGCTCACGATTCAGGTGGAATGGCGATTTTACATGACGCATTCCAGTAGGCAAGAGACATTGTACCAGTGCGACCCGCCCAAACCACGAATCATTGCATGGTGCGCACACGCTGAGTTCTTCAGGTACCACTAACTCACTGCATCACAAGTCATCTCCCCGTGGCCTTATTAAGACAGAATTCACTAGGCAAGAAACATTGCTCCTAGTGCAGCTGGCCCACATAATGCATCATCGCTGACTGCGTAGATGCTGAGAGCCACACCTATCACTAACTCTATACAGCTCAAGTCAATGGCACATGGCTGTGGGCCCTTCCTGACGACTGCCTCCGGTCTATACTGCGAACCGTAGGGCTCACAATTCAAGATTAATACCGATGCAAATTGTGTAAGAGACTATAATCGGTTAAGGAAATCAAATGCTCCCAATCTGCAACATCACCACCAAACGTACGTCCCCATTTTGAGAAAGTTAGAATGCACTGTGTGAAATGCAATCATTTAATTTGTTATGGGGAGCAATCAGTAGACCTAGTTTGCAGAACAATTGATAATCATCAATGGTAATTTTTTTTCCCCCCTCAAAGTACATGCAATCCTGTATGCAACATTCAATGCTTTGAGTGCAACCCATTCATGCCATGCATCATCACAAGGTGAGCACACGCTAAACACCTGACGTACCACTAACTCAGTACACCATAAATAATCACCCTGCAGCTTTAATAAGAGAAAATTCAGTAGACCAAAAATATTACCCCCAGTGCGGCCTGTCCGGATCACGCATCATCGCAGGTTACATACACGCTCAGTCCCAAAGGTATTACTAACTCAGTGCACCATAATTCATTGCCACGTACCTGTATTCAGGCAGAATTCAACTGACTCTTCATTCATTATTTGCGAGTGCAGTACCAAACTAAAGAAAATGTCTATCAAACCCTATACAATATCCCTTTAGTAGGCTTCCTTCAAAAACTTCTTTTATATCAGTACTAGGTTTAGTTGAAAAACAAAATTCACGCTGCAAGTGCAAAGGCACACTCAATGGCAGACTCCAATGGGGACAGCAGAGGTCACAACTTGAACTATAATGTCCCTGAAACATTCACAGTTCCACAATGTATTCCATACATCTTTCATCTTTTATTTCTATCGTGATTAAAGATCATGCATTCCAGTAGGCAACACGCTGACTACCAGACGTACCACTAACTCAGTGCACCATAAATAATCGCCACGTGGCCTTATTAGGGCAAAATTCAGTAGCCAAAAGACATTCTTAACAGTGCGGTCTGCCTGAACAACACATCATCGCAGGTTCCACACAAACCGACCCTACCTTAGTGCACCACAACTCATGAACCCTTTACGATAGAATCTTCTGTGTATTATTTCACATGTAGTGCTCCTACCTTTGTACAGCAGAAGTCATTAACCATTTACGATTGAATATCTATGTATGATATCATGATTACTATTCTACTTGTTACCAACATCAAAGTAATAAAATGGAGTTGAGCACACTTGCCCATACACACTCCAACTATCTATTTGTGTCTGTGTATTTATTATGTTTGTAAAATGCTGCTCCATTTGTTTTTTAGCATATTCATATAGGGCAAAATGAACCCAAAACTATATCAGCAATTTACATGAGCACCGTATTTACAGTACATTTTCAGGCATGCGTAGATTACGTCATTACAATAACAGGTTGTGGACTCAACTCCGAGGCTCGAACACTGATTTCCAGCACCAAGTTCAACAGTATATCGAATGACCACATACGTATATATATTATCTGCCTTTCATTTGCCAAAAACTGCAACTTAAACCTCTCACAGCCCTGTATTACTACAGCTACAACACTCCACTGAATGTACAACAAACATTCATGATCGCAGAAATGAGTCATGTCCACCTTCTTTTATGTATGCAACTATGAATGAGTATAGAGTCATGGATACCCCGTACCTTTCATGTTGGCCATGTTGTGGAACTCTATAGATATAATGAAACATTTGCGTTTAAGACCCGGGTGATGTCAGCACTACAAGACCGACACCCGAATCACTTGATTTCTCATTTAGCTCACAATGGAACCATGCCCATAGCTCCGGAATCATGGTTCAGAGCCTCGCGCAGCACTGGCATACGTCAGGCCAGCCCACTCCGCTTATGCTTCCAGGAAAAAACAAAAACACAATATAGCCCAGATTTCCATTGTAGAGATGTCTTAGTTCCAGGTCTAGTTGTCAGAATGGCATACACACTCCACATATGCCTGGTATACACCCACACTACACCCATCCAGCACATGCGTCACTACACATGTGACCCTATCAATAAGAAAGACGGGGTTACGTGCTCTGCGGCATTTTACAGTTGCTCCCATCGCAAGCTCTGTGATGGCCCGTCCTAGTGGTTCGGACGCCTCATGTAGGCCCAAACCACCGACCAATCCCTTCCCTTGCGCAGATTTTCAAAAACATTTCATTGGCTGTTGTGTACTTAATTGTAGCTTCCTGAGCCTAATGTTGATTGTCTTATTTTTTATATGTGACGTTATGATACCCTCACCATGTACAAAGCCACTTTGTAACACCCTTTATCTTACAAAGCGTTTCAAAAAACAAGTTGTGGTAAGGTGTTTTTAACTTATATTGTCTACTCTGCTTACGAGTTTGTTGACTGTGAAGGTATTTAGAAATATTTTTCTAATTTCTATTCTATCATAATTGTGCCGACTTTTCTCCTTTAGCGTGGAGTACCGTGTCCTTTCATTAAATGTATAATTCTTCAAACCATCCTTGAAAGAAAAATGCACAAGTTTTCCAAATATTTTTATTGAGTCTTTTTAAATCATCACATGGTTGAGTTGCAAAATCTATTTTTCACTCATTGGTATTACGCGTTGGACCACATTTTTTAAATTTGATCATAAACACTCATTTATTATGTTTACATTATATAAGTGTTGCTTCGTCATCTTTATTTAAATGATTGGGCTTTTTTTACTTTCAGATAAAGTAGAATAGAAGTGCTACGACAAACACTCCCTCACTACTTCATCTTTCCTTTTTTATGTACATTTCATTTCATTATTACATTTAATAATCTTATTTAAAAATAAAAGCGTTATTAATTAACATTTGAAGGCATAATTATATTATTTTTTCATAAAAAGTGCTTGCGAAGATAATCCTCCTGTTCTTTACGAGTGAAAATTGGTAAAAGCACTACTCAATATAAATACTTTTAACCCATTTTCACTCAAGAAGATAAAGAGTATTCTCCTTCATTCCAAAGTATTTCCTTTTTGTGTCGATAGTGTATTTATATTACATTTTTCAATCATTATAATATACTTGCATTATTAAAAAAATATTATTTATTATTATTTCAAATCCTCTGTTGAAAGTCATCCAACTCCACTCAAGGGATCTTAAAGTTGAATGTAAATTAAATTATACATTAACAATATGTTCCCTCTGTGGAAATGAAAGATAAACTCAAGATGATACCATCGCTCTGAATCATTACCTTGCACGAAGTGATTCCTTAATTCACCTATATTTCTTGTTATGGTTCTTACATTGAGGAAATATAAATTTTATGGTCAAGTTGTGTTCCCTAGCGAGTACCCCACCGTCTCCATGTACGAGTTAAAGTGCATGTAACTTCCCTCCTGCACCAGCTATGAAGACGCAAATACATTTGCGTCCAACGTCAACATGTCCTCTTTCAGACCCACCATGAATGGGTTGAGTGGTCCGTTCCTAAGTATGCTATGCCAACGTCTTTTTGTAGTGTACTCCTACGTTTTCCAGCTCTAGCTGAGTAGGCCTCTGAATTTCTGCCACCGAGCCTCTTCTCTGGCTTCTGACTCAAAGGGCCTCAGCCCAAGCTGCCCCTGTACCCGTGAACTCTGACTAACTTTCAGCGCGGCCCTTCGCGCTCGGCTCAGCCTGCTGCCTGCCAAGATTGACTATAACCTTCGAGTTATCTGCTCAGTTCTCTGAAAATACATTCCTGCCTGCTAGCTTCAGTAAACATCCTCCTTCAGCTGCAGAGCCAAAGGGCCGACCTGTCTCCATGCAAGCAATTCATAGCTTCTGTTGCCATGCTCCCCTGGAAGGCCCCGTGCCCCCACGCTTCTCATACAGACATTCAGGCGCTTATACACGCACTCACAGTCAGTATAGAATAGCTTCTGCCCCAGAGACCTTTCCGCCCAGATAGCTTAGTTCCTAAACATCAGATATCAGATATGATAGAAGCACAAGTTGATCTGACATGTCAGACTTCTGTCTCTTTCCGTCAGTTCAAATGTCAAGTCCCCAGCACCCTCCGACTCCATGTCATGCACACGTCATGCAGCTGCGCGCGCATCCAAGCTTCCGATTTCTGCTGACATTGCAACATTTTCTGTTAGTGCCACCCCTTTGGTGACACCTACCTGTGACGTTTCTTGAACACACCTCTAGTTCACGCCTCTTGATTACGCACATGTACCATGTGTATACTGTTATCTTGTCTTCTCTCAGCTGTTACGCCTTCTATACTGTTTCCAATGGTGTAAATTAAGTATATAAGCTATGTACTGTTAATAAAATGTAGCGCTCTATCCCTTCTGACACCCTGTGTGGTGTTCGGAACATGATATTCTGGTCTTGACCATTCCTTTTTAAGGAATAAAACCCCTAAGAACTCTAACACCACGGACTCTGTTTTCTTTCATTTCCGATTGAGTTATTATTGATTAAGTACTTACCTGCATAGAAATTAAGAGTAAATTATTTATTTACATCATTTTGGCGCCCGAATAGGGACCCCTCCCCCACCTCACGCGCCGGTTGGTGCGTTGCAACCTGTGTCCCCTGCCGTCAGTTAGCCGGAACATACGCGTACCGGCAGGATTTCCTGCATCTCCCTCTGACCCACGGAGGTGACAAGGACTGCGATCAGTACCCAGACGAGGCGGTGAGGAGTGCGGAGGATCCCGACCAGAGCCTAGCCGAAAGAAGCAAGGTCCGAGGTGTCAAGAGGCCCACCAGTTTTCCGAAGTTTTCCGAAGTTTTCCGAAGTTTTCCGAAGTTTTCCGAAGTTTTCCGAAGTATCGAGTCGAGTCCAGTCGAGTTTTCCGAGGCCTTCTGTTTCCGTGCTTCCCGGTGAGTACCATTGCTGGGACGTATCTAGACGGGTTTGGGTACACAAGTCCGGTCTGCACTGTTTTTAGGCAGTGTATCTGTGCTGTTTAGCAGTACATCAGTTTTCAAGTTCTTGCACTGTTTTTAGGCAGTGTATCTGTGCTGTTTAGCAGTACATCCGATGTAGGGGATAGTTATATATGTTACCAATGTCTTGTTATGTGATTAATGTTGTGGCATGAATGAGACCGTTTTATGTGTATTATTGTGTTTTCTGTACAAATAGCCGTATTCAGTAGTAAGTAGTAAGGATTGACCATTCAGTAATAAGTAAGCAAAATGCCGTTTTTCAACAAGTTAAAGCAGATAGGAACTAGGAAAGGGATGTTAGAGGAAGAAATTCCTATCCCTCCTAGGGACACTCCAGGCAACTTTATGTATAATAAGCATGGCATAGATGCCATATTGTATCTAGAATTATGGGCCGAGTACACTAAACATCTAGACGAGAGACACAGATGGCCCGTTACCGGAACATGGGATGCCGAGTGCATCATGAAGGTAGAAGAAGCATTATGGAAAAAGAAAGCCAGGCAATCTCAGAAGGACGCCATAGAATTTTGGCGTAAGGAAGCACATAAGCGTGCTGAAAGAACACTCCGTAGAGAAGATAGACTGAAAGAATCAGAAAAAGCTCAAGAAAACGAACTAGTTACCGAGGGGATCCGAGTAAAAACAGAACAAATAGATCGAATCCGAAATAGCCAAGTAAACGGCATGTATCTTATGGCCGAGGGTACACCTGAGGTCATGTCAGAAATACCGAAAAATCTACCACCACCATTAGTTCCAACTAAAGTAATGCATAAAACTACTAAAGATATATTCCTAAATTCTTATCTAGAGGATGTAGCTCCCGCTTATACCAATCTGCCTGTTCGTGCCCTGCCTACTGACAGGGACGGAGGTGGCACTCCGCCCCCAGGTCATGTTCCTCCGGTACCACAACAGACTTCTCCTGCTCCGCCAGCCCCGCCACTTCCCGTACTCAAAACTGACCTACCGAAACTACGTTTGCCTGATCCACCTAAACGACAAATCCAAGTTCAGATACAGACTCCACAGGGAGATAATGCACAAGCTTCCGTTTCAGGAGGTGCGACCGCGGGTCCTCAGACCCCGCCACCAACTCACAGATTCAATCTCAGAGGTATGCAGAGTCCTCTCACGTACAGGTCTCCCCACTCCTCTAATTCATCTCGCCTTGACGCATTAAAAGAAAACATTTCAGTTTGCAGATATGATCCAGTACCCGGAAAAGACGATTTAATGATATTGGCATCATTACGGTTAAGATCTGCTACTGATAACTTGCTATGCTATGTAGGAATGAAGGAGCGTCTAGATAGAATATATGAGTTTGTTCAGACAGGGAAAGATCCTGACAGTATTAAGGATGCCATGGAGAAACAGAAAGTTGACATGCAAGCACAGATATTGCGATTTTTCATAAATTGCCTAATAAGAGAACGAGATAGGCCCGGAACAGATCAGAGTGAATTAGATGCATTGAACAAGTGGGGTCAAAATATAGCTGAAGGAAAACACGACAAGGGGACTTGCATAGCCTCTATGTACAAGAAGATTAGGAAAGCAGTGATAGCAGTACACCAGAAAGAGAAAGAAAAGGCTTCCTCCGAGGAGGAAGAAGAACAGGAAGAACCCGAAAGAAATGTAGGCACCATAGCATATGTAGGTAAGGGAAATTACCTTAGGAAAGGCATCCGTCCAGAGAGTAAGAGAGTTTTTCTCTCTGCTTTAACAAACCCGAATTCTTCTGAACATCAGTTTCAGGAGACAGATAAAAGGCTTCGAGATCGAGTAGGGTACCACGTACTCAATTCTATGGATGAACAAGAACTAGCCCGATCAGCCATATTATGGGCCGAAAATCCAGACATGTACAATGATGATACTTTAGCACAGACGTTTCTGAACCTTTCCCCAGACAAGCAGAAATTAGCAGGTGTATATATGATTCAGCACCTCCTCATCAAATACAGAAACCATCATTCTGATCCAGGTCCCTTACACGAAACATTAGAAGCACTTCTCATGGACAGATGGAGAGGTTTCAGTACCAAGTTAATACAAATAATTCTAGAACAGAGACGTAAATATAACACTTTTGTAAGCTCTGAATATGTTCCCGCCCCACCTCCAGAAAGGAAAATGTACCACATGCAATGCGGGGGTGGCATTGAGAGTCAGAACCCTTTACGGGAAGTACACCCAGTAATGGGTGAGGACCATGCTTTGAAGCGTGTATACGTTCACACGCCCCTGACCAAGTTAGAACTGTTAGAAATGAAAAAACTAGTCCCGTGTCATGATAAAGATCCTGCAGGTTTTCATAGAGAGCTCAAAGACATGTTACTGATGGGGGATTACACATATGATGACATCATGAAAATGTTAAAGGTACTATTACCCACGGGTATCTTCGAAAAATTAAAGGAAAAGGAATGGGAGGTGGGGGACACAAAGATTGCATGGGCAGAAATAGAGGACGAAGAAAAGAAACGGATCCCAGGGGTAGGCCTTGGGGACAAAACTAAAGCATTACCAGGTTTGATAGTACAGGTTCTGCCCAGATTATTGACAACCAGGAAGGAAGATTGGGACGCAATCTCGTCCTGTAAACAGAAACATGATGAAGATACTAGTGACTTCTATTCAAGATTCGAGAAATGTTTTATTATTAATAGTGGCCTTAAACCAAGTAGCGAGTCATATCCACATCTTTTTGTATCAAAGTTAGTCGAGAATTCCCTGTTAGCAGTCAAGAACCGTGTATACAAGGTCGAGAGTACATGGCAAGCAAATACGCCATCACAGATGTTACAAATGCTCCAATATCATCAGAACAGAATTAGAGAAGAACAAGATCAGGAACAAAAACGTATGAAAGACACAAAGATGAAAATGTTAGTGGCTCAGACGGTCCCAGCCGACGGCCACAGAAAGGGTGGGACCCAGACAAGTCACACTACAGCTCCCGTTAAAGGGACATGCAATTATTGCAAGCAACCAGGTCACTACGTACACGAATGCCCAGTTCTGAAACACAACATAGAGACAGGTAAAACTAAAGAAAGACCGCATCCACCTAGACAAGACCATAACCAGCATCAGTCTTCACAGAATGCACAGAATACACAGCCAATGCATGCTTCATCAGCACATACAGCACAGACAGTAGCGGTACCACAGCCACAGCCCATTGCCGCGACTCAGCAAGTTTCACAACAGATGTACCAGTATGCCCAGTCCGCTTACCCCGAATATTCACGATACACATGAAACAGCCTAGGGAGGGAAGGTGACTTGCCTCTTATTGAGATTCCTGTAGATCAAGAAGGTCCTTATGTACACAGTCAAGTATTGGGAAAAGACAGAAAGTTTTTAATTGACACAGGGGCAAGTCGCACAACAATCAGCCATGATGAAGTTCCAGGGGCACCCCTCTCAGGCTCACAGAATGTTTCCCTTGGTTTTTCAGGACAGCCTATTGTAAATGAAGTATCGCAACCAGTTCCCCTGGCTGTAGGTCCATTATCACGTGTTACAGATCTGTTACTCACGAAATCATGTCCAGAAAATTTGTTAGGAATTAAAACATTGAAGGCTCTAGGAGCTATAATATGCTGTTCCCCGGAGGGAGTTAGACTCTTTCTACGGGATTTCAAGGGTCATTATGTTTTGCGAGAATTCGATGTCAGATTGAAAAATGTACCAGATTACTTGTGGGCAAAAGGCCCAACTGATGTAGGTTGTATGCACATCACGCCATACCGTGTTACACTCAAGACAGGAGTCGTTTTACCCCGAATCAGACAATACAAGTTACCACCCGATGCTGTAGTGGCTTTACTGAAAATCATTGAAGAGCTCATTGCCCAAGGAGTGGTCGTAGAGACCGACTCCAATATCTGTAATTCACCCATCATTCCGATTCTTAAACGTACAGATCCCAATGCACCGCCAGTATATCGGCTGGTGATTGATCTTCGAGAATTAAATAAATGCATTATTCCACAGTATCCTGTGGTCCCCGATATCTCATCCCTATTGACTGCCATTGATTCAGAAGCAACGTTCTTTACTGTAATTGATCTCAAGAACGCCTTCTTCAGCGTACCTATTGATCCAGAGAGCCAATATCTCTTCGGATTCAGTTTAAATGGACGCAGTTTCAAATTTTCGCGCGCACCTCAAGGATTTACAGAAAGCCCCAGCATCTATAGTCAAGCACTGAAAAGACAACTAGATTGTATTCAAATGCCAGTTAACACCGCTTTGCTGCAATACGTCGATGATCTACTGATCACCGCACGAAGTGAGCCCGAATGTGAAAAAGCATCACTGACAGTTTTACATTTCCTGGCCGACAAGGGGCACAAGGTGTCCCCTTCGAAGCTACAATTCTGTGTTCAGCAAGTTGTGTACTTGGGTCACTTGCTGTCCAAAGTGGGGAGACAGCTCACTCCCGATCGCATTCAGTTAATTGTAAATATGCCGCAACCCCAGACACAAAAGGAAGTGCGGGCCTTCATAGGCCTCACCTCGTACTGCAGACAGTGGATTCCCCAGTATGCATTTCTAGCCAAACCACTCATTCAGTTAACGACACAGGAGGCAGCGACTTCGACTGCCCTCCCTTGGACTCAGGAACACACACAAGCTTTTGAAGAATTAAAGAAAGCCTTATGTCAAGTACCAGTTTTAGCGACACCATGTTACAGCAAACCGTTTACACTTTTCGTTACAGAACGTGATGGTACAGCGTTGTCTGGCCTCACCCAAGATCAAGCAGGTTCACATAAGCCTTGCGCTTATTTTTCTAGTACGTTGGATTCAGTAGCCCAGGCACTCCCTGCGTGCTTGAAGTCAGTAGCAGCAACAGCGTTAGCCATCAGACAGAGCGATTCAATAGTTTTAGGTCATCAGTTAACCGTACAAGTTCCACACTCTGTAGAGGTTCTGTTAAACAGAACCCAGACTCAACACTTGACTATAGCACGACTGACAGGTTATGGATTAACGCTATTCCAGCCACACATAGAAATCAGACGCTGCAGTATCCTGAACCCCGCAACACTGTTACCAACAGTTATGACAGATCCAGCCCCACATGATTGTATAGAAATCATTAATGCAGTAACAAAGCCTAGACGAGATTTAACAGATGTTCCATTGACAAATCCAGACCTGACACTTTATGTGGACGGTTCATGCATGAGAACAAGTACAGGAGAATTAGTGGCCGCATATGCCGTGACCACTGACACTGAAGTTAAAGAAACACATCGTATTGACACACTGTCTGCTCAAGCAGCAGAGCTTATTGCTCTGACCCGAGCTTGTATTCTAGCCAAAAACAGAAATGTTAACATATACACAGATTCCCGTTACGCATTCGGAGTTGTACACGACTTCGGAGTCCTCTGGCAAGAACGAGGTTTCTTGACCTCTCATGGTACCAAAATACAGCACGGTCCCCTCATTCAAGCACTGTTAGAAGCAATACACTTGCCCTCGGGCATATCAGTCATGAAGTGTAAAGCACATACTAAAGCTACAGATTCTGTTTCCCAGGGTAACGACCTGGCAGACCAAACAGCTAAACATACAGCATTGACTCACACCCAGATTACTGATGTGACAAAGACAATAGTACCGACAAAGTGTATGACAGTTAGAGATCCCGCCCTAGACGTAATTGATATCCAGACACATGCTACTCCAGATGAAATAAAGAAATGGACTGAACTAGGAGGGATTCAGACAGATCAAGGTTGGATAACGAAGGAAAAATCTATATGGTTTCTCCCCGACTCAATGGTTCAAATCATGATAAATACAGCACATAGCCCGGCACATCTAGGAGAGAAAGCGATGTTAGACAGTCTACAGAATCTCTGGTACAACAAACACTTACGAGCAGCAGCAAAACAGAAAGTGCGTACTTGCATGATCTGTTGTCAGTTCAATCCAGGTAAAAGCGTCCCTGTAGAGCAAGGTGGATTTCATCCTCCCGATCACCCTTTTGAAGTCCTCCAGATGGATTATATCCAGATGGACCGTTGTCGAGGTTTTAAATATGTTCTCGTAATTGTCTGTGCTCTGTCCCGCTGGACCGAAGCATACCCAGTATCAGATTACACTGCTCCGACCACTGCCAAGCAGCTGGTTCGTGAATTCTTCCCACGATACGGCTTGCCCCGTGTCGTGTACTCAGATAACGGTCAGCCATTCTCATCTGCATTAATGAAAGAAGTTTCTTTACTGCTAGGATACCAGTGGAAGTTCCATTGTGTCCGACATCCCGAAGCAGCTGGCCTCGTAGAAAGGCATAATCAGACACTAAAATTACGTCTTGCAAAGATCTGTCAGGAGAAAGGGGTCGACTGGATAGTCGCCCTGCCAGTGGCACTATTCTACATGAGGATGGTCGCCCACTCGAGATCAGGGCTATCCCCGTACGAAGTGTTCTTTGGCAGACCACCGAATATGTGGGGGACGCCCATTCCGAAGAAAATCACTGATGTTGATTGCAATATGTTGACAGATTACCTTGCCTCCTTGATGTCTGCACTCCAATCATGTCGTTCACAGGTTGCCGCAGCTTTCCCTGACAACACTGATGTAAAGCCGCACGAGGTCCGTCCTGGGGACCTGGTACTCGTCCGGAATTTCGACCGGAAAAGTCCGCTGGAGCCCCGCTGGAAAGCACCGAAGATCGTCCTCCTTACCACCAGGACCGCCGTGAAGATAGAGGGGAGAAAGGGGTGGGTCCACACGAGTCACATCAAGCTCTGCAATGAACTAAAAAACGAACTAAAACAGGACTCTGGCTCGTCCACCCCCACCAAAGACTGTATAAAACCAAGTGACTTTACCGTTACCGAACGAGAAAAGACTCCCCAAGAACAATACCGTATGAAACTCCGATCTAGCAAGTCAGACAGTTTAATTGTTTAAGTCCTCCCCTAGGTGAATCGGTTAAATAGTTTCTGACATGTATCCCCTAGATCGAGATAGAGAGAGAGAGAGACAAGTCAAAAGAAATACATACTGCAAATCACTGCGTAGTCACTGTATAGTGACGTTGTTAATAATGTTTTTCTTAAGTGTTCTAATTATTATTGCCAGCATTCTGCTACCTATTTACTGGCCTATTTTCAGGCGTGAACAATCTGTTTACAATGTCTCTGCTGAACACACTTTTAGTGAATTACCTGCACACGAACTCTCTTACAGACTTGCGCTGCGCAATAACACATTCATTAGTATGTTACATCACTCCCATCAGACAAATAATGCTACCGACTGCTGGATATGTGGCCGACTCCCTCCCTTTAATTTTGGAAAAGGTGATGGACAGAGTTTCTGAATGATGCAGAATACTCCTACCCAGTCAAGAGATCAGGGCTTGATCCATCACCGTTTTTTAGCTCACTGCACCATCCCAGCTTCAGAACCTGGCTATATGCAAATTAGTCTGTTCCTGTCCCAGTGCATGATGGGAACAGGGCAAACCAAACTACCAAGCCAATTCTTATACTGGGAAGGAGACAAGCTACCGGGGACCGGTTTCTGGCATTTCAGCCTCGTCGGCCCGGCTTGCTTGAATCCTGATGGTGCAATGAGCTAGGGACTCACGTCTGAGTATACCCTCCCACACATAGTGTGGATAAAATCAATTTTGGAAAAGGTGATGGACAGAGTTTCTGAATGATGCAGAATACTCCTACCCAGTCAAGAGATCAGGGCTTGATCCATCACCGTTTTTTAGCTCACTGCACCATCCCAGCTTCAGAACCTGGCTATATGCAAATTAGTCTGTTCCTGTCCCAGTGCATGATGGGAACAGGGCAAACCAAACTACCAAGCCAATTCTTATACTGGGAAGGAGACAAGCTACCGGGGACCGGTTTCTGGCATTTCAGCCTCGTCGGCCCGGCTTGCTTGAATCCTGATGGTGCAATGAGCTAGGGACTCACGTCTGAGTATACCCTCCCACACATAGTGTGGATAAAATCAATTTTGGAAAAGGTGATAGACAGAGTTTCTGAATGATGCAGAATACTCCTACCCAGTCAAGAGATCAGGGCTTGATCCATCACCGTTTTTTAGCTCACTGCACCATCCCAGCTTCAGAACCTGGCTATATGCAAATTAGTCTGTTCCTGTCCCAGTGCATGATGGGAACAGGGCAAACCAAACTACCAAGCCAATTCTTATACTGGGAAGGAGACAAGCTACCGGGGACCGGTTTCTGGCATTTCAGCCTCGTCGGCCCGGCTTGCTTGAATCCTGATGGTGCAATGAGCTAGGGACTCACGTCTGAGTATACCCTCCCACACATAGTGTGGATAAAATCAATTTTGGAAAAGGTGATGGACAGAGTTTCTGAATGATGCAGAATACTCCTACCCAGTCAAGAGATCAGGGCTTGATCCATCACCGTTTTTTAGCTCACTGCACCATCCCAGCTTCAGAACCTGGCTATATGCAAATTAGTCTGTTCCTGTCCCAGTGCATGATGGGAACAGGGCAAACCAAACTACCAAGCCAATTCTTATACTGGGAAGGAGACAAGCTACCGGGGACCGGTTTCTGGCATTTCAGCCTCGTCGGCCCGGCTTGCTTGAATCCTGATGGTGCAATGAGCTAGGGACTCACGTCTGAGTATACCCTCCCACACATAGTGTGGATAAAATCAATTTTGGAAAAGGTGATGGACAGAGTTTCTGAATGATGCAGAATACTCCTACCCAGTCAAGAGATCAGGGCTTGATCCATCACCGTTTTTTAGCTCACTGCACCATCCCAGCTTCAGAACCTGGCTATATGCAAATTAGTCTGTTCCTGTCCCAGTGCATGATGGGAACAGGGCAAACCAAACTACCAAGCCAATTCTTATACTGGGAAGGAGACAAGCTACCGGGGACCGGTTTCTGGCATTTCAGCCTCGTCGGCCCGGCTTGCTTGAATCCTGATGGTGCAATGAGCTAGGGACTCACGTCTGAGTATACCCTCCCACACATAGTGTGGATAAAATCAATTTTGGAAAAGGTGATGGACAGAGTTTCTGAATGATGCAGAATACTCCTACCCAGTCAAGAGATCAGGGCTTGATCCATCACCGTTTTTTAGCTCACTGCACCATCCCAGCTTCAGAACCTGGCTATATGCAAATTAGTCTGTTCCTGTCCCAGTGCATGATGGGAACAGGGCAAACCAAACTACCAAGCCAATTCTTATACTGGGAAGGAGACAAGCTACCGGGGACCGGTTTCTGGCATTTCAGCCTCGTCGGCCCGGCTTGCTTGAATCCTGATGGTGCAATGAGCTAGGGACTCACGTCTGAGTATACCCTCCCACACATAGTGTGGATAAAATCAATTTTGGAAAAGGTGATGGACAGAGTTTCTGAATGATGCAGAATACTCCTACCCAGTCAAGAGATCAGGGCTTGATCCATCACCGTTTTTTAGCTCACTGCACCATCCCAGCTTCAGAACCTGGCTATATGCAAATTAGTCTGTTCCTGTCCCAGTGCATGATGGGAACAGGGCAAACCAAACTACCAAGCCAATTCTTATACTGGGAAGGAGACAAGCTACCGGGGACCGGTTTCTGGCATTTCAGCCTCGTCGGCCCGGCTTGCTTGAATCCTGATGGTGCAATGAGCTAGGGACTCACGTCTGAGTATACCCTCCCACACATAGTGTGGATAAAATCAATTTTGGAAAAGGTGATGGACAGAGTTTCTGAATGATGCAGAATACTCCTACCCAGTCAAGAGATCAGGGCTTGATCCATCACCGTTTTTTAGCTCACTGCACCATCCCAGCTTCAGAACCTGGCTATATGCAAATTAGTCTGTTCCTGTCCCAGTGCATGATGGGAACAGGGCAAACCAAACTACCAAGCCAATTCTTATACTGGGAAGGAGACAAGCTACCGGGGACCGGTTTCTGGCATTTCAGCCTCGTCGGCCCGGCTTGCTTGAATCCTGATGGTGCAATGAGCTAGGGACTCACGTCTGAGTATACCCTCCCACACATAGTGTGGATAAAATCAATTTTGGAAAAGGTGATGGACAGAGTTTCTGAATGATGCAGAATACTCCTACCCAGTCAAGAGATCAGGGCTTGATCCATCACCGTTTTTTAGCTCACTGCACCATCCCAGCTTCAGAACCTGGCTATATGCAAATTAGTCTGTTCCTGTCCCAGTGCATGATGGGAACAGGGCAAACCAAACTACCAAGCCAATTCTTATACTGGGAAGGAGACAAGCTACCGGGGACCGGTTTCTGGCATTTCAGCCTCGTCGGCCCGGCTTGCTTGAATCCTGATGGTGCAATGAGCTAGGGACTCACGTCTGAGTATACCCTCCCACACATAGTGTGGATAAAATCAATTTTGGAAAAGGTGATGGACAGAGTTTCTGAATGATGCAGAATACTCCTACCCAGTCAAGAGATCAGGGCTTGATCCATCACCGTTTTTTTAGCTCACTGCACCATCCCAGCTTCAGAACCTGGCTATATGCAAATTAGTCTGTTCCTGTCCCAGTGCATGATGGGAACAGGGCAAACCAAACTACCAAGCCAATTCTTATACTGGGAAGGAGACAAGCTACCGGGGACCGGTTTCTGGCATTTCAGCCTCGTCGGCCCGGCTTGCTTGAATCCTGATGGTGCAATGAGCTAGGGACTCACGTCTGAGTATACCCTCCCACACATAGTGTGGATAAAATCAATTTTGGAAAAGGTGATGGACAGAGTTTCTGAATGATGCAGAATACTCCTACCCAGTCAAGAGATCAGGGCTTGATCCATCACCGTTTTTTAGCTCACTGCACCATCCCAGCTTCAGAACCTGGCTATATGCAAATTAGTCTGTTCCTGTCCCAGTGCATGATGGGAACAGGGCAAACCAAACTACCAAGCCAATTCTTATACTGGGAAGGAGACAAGCTACCGGGGACCGGTTTCTGGCATTTCAGCCTCGTCGGCCCGGCTTGCTTGAATCCTGATGGTGCAATGAGCTAGGGACTCACGTCTGAGTATACCCTCCCACACATAGTGTGGATAAAATCAATTTTGGAAAAGGTGATGGACAGAGTTTCTGAATGATGCAGAATACTCCTACCCAGTCAAGAGATCAGGGCTTGATCCATCACCGTTTTTTAGCTCACTGCACCATCCCAGCTTCAGAACCTGGCTATATGCAAATTAGTCTGTTCCTGTCCCAGTGCATGATGGGAACAGGGCAAACCAAACTACCAAGCCAATTCTTATACTGGGAAGGAGACAAGCTACCGGGGTTAAATAGTTTCTGACATGTATCCCCTAGATCGAGATAGAGAGAGAGAGAGACAAGTCAAAAGAAATACATACTGCAAATCACTGCGTAGTCACTGTATAGTGACGTTGTTAATAATGTTTTTCTTAAGTGTTCTAATTATTATTGCCAGCATTCTGCTACCTATTTACTGGCCTATTTTCAGGCGTGAACAATCTGTTTACAATGTCTCTGCTGAACACACTTTTAGTGAATTACCTGCACACGAACTCTCTTACAGACTTGCGCTGCGCAATAACACATTCATTAGTATGTTACATCACTCCCATCAGACAAATAATGCTACCGACTGCTGGATATGTGGCCGACTCCCTCCCTACCAGAATTACAAGGGAGCTCTGCCCCTCTTTCCGTACCCGTTCACTCACAATGGCTCCTGTGGAGCATGGTTTAAAATAATTAATTCCTTAGATCCTGATATTGCTGTTTTCGATGGAGGCTGGGTTTGGGGAAACTTGAACTTAGTCCTGCTCGACGTCTGTTACCCTGATAAGGAGGGACTCCCTACTCGAATAGGAACTGATCTAGAAAATGAAGTATATGGATTAGGTAACTACACAATTAGTCTCATGATCCTTACTGTTGAATCCGAAGCCGCTCCAGTTCTGCCCCATATGTTAGTATTACCAGTCACAGGTGAACTATGTGTTAGCAAGAAAGGTTCAGTACATGTAGGTCATAGTAAATGCACTACTGTGGTCAAATTCAGTGACCATGGTAAATCGTCCTTCAAAGCTATCAGTCACTCCTATTTTGTTTGTGGTCATACCGCATACATACGTTTGCCTCCAGATTGGGATGGTACCTGTTATATTGCATTCCTTCTGCCACCTGTTTTTCTAGCTCCCCCAGATTACCATAGAAATACAAATCTAGTCAAGAATAGATCCAGAAGAGATATTCCACTTGTCGACTACACAGAAACGGCATGGGAACAATACACTGATTTCAATAAAGGATTCTTTTTCTTTCTAGGACCTGTCCAAAACAGTAAATTAATACGTAGATTAACTAGAACACTTGAAGCTGTAGTACATGAAACTGCCTCCGCCTTAGGTAACTTAACAGAGGAGCAATCTGCTATGCGGGTTGTTGTCCTTCAAAATCGTCTTGTTATTGACGTCATCTTGGCAGATAGAGGTGGAGCCTGTAAGGTCATCGGGTCAAGTTGCTGCGTTTTCATCCCACAAAATGCACCATCTGTCTATCAAGCTATTACCCGTCTGCATAAAATTGCAAATCAGATACATCAGAATCCAGGCACCTGGACTTGGTCCGGTTGGTTCTGGACAACGTTAACAGCTTGGGGATGGAAGATCCTATCCTTCCTAGGCATTGGCCTAGTCATAGTATTCAGTTGCTGCCTGTGTCTACAATGTGGACCGGCAATATGTGGACTGTGTGCCACCTCCTGCATTGAACATTCCAGTTGTCTCTCAAATCGTCAAAGAAAGAGAGATGAACGAATCATGTTACAAGAACAAACTGATAGATTTATGATGATCGATATATCATGAAGGGTCCGTAGGGAACAAGGAGGGAATGAGGAAATATAAATTTTATGGTCAAGTTGTGTTCCCTAGCGAGTACCCCACCGTCTCCATGTACGAGTTAAAGTGCATGTAACTTCCCTCCTGCACCAGCTAT
Organism: Lissotriton vulgaris; assembly: GCF_964263255.1. NCBI lineage: Eukaryota > Metazoa > Chordata > Amphibia > Caudata > Salamandridae > Lissotriton > Lissotriton vulgaris. The sequence goes on along the minus strand of NC_141685.1, from coordinate 2,037,373,296 downwards.
GAAGACGCAAATACATTTGCGTCCAACGTCAACATGTCCTCTTTCAGACCCACCATGAATGGGTTGAGTGGTCCGTTCCTAAGTATGCTATGCCAACGTCTTTTTGTAGTGTACTCCTACGTTTTCCAGCTCTAGCTGAGTAGGCCTCTGAATTTCTGCCACCGAGCCTCTTCTCTGGCTTCTGACTCAAAGGGCCTCAGCCCAAGCTGCCCCTGTACCCGTGAACTCTGACTTACTTTCAGCGCGGCCCTTCGCGCTCGGCTCAGCCTGCTGCCTGCCAAGATTGACTATAACCTTCGAGTTATCTGCTCCGTTCTCTGAAAATACATTCCTGCCTGCTAGCTTCAGTAAACATCCTCCTTCAGCTGCAGAGCCAAAGGGCCGACCTGTCTCCATGCAAGCAATTCATAGCTTCTGTTGCCATGCTCCCCTGGAAGGCCCCGTGCCCCCACGCTTCTCATACAGACATTCAGGCGCTTATACACGCACTCACAGTCAGTATAGAATAGCTTCTGCCCCAGAGACCTTTCCGCCCAGATAGCTTAGTTCCTAAACATCAGATATCAGATATGATAGAAGCACAAGTTGATCTGACATGTCAGACTTCTGTCTCTTTCCGTCAGTTCAAATGTCAAGTCCCCAGCACCCTCCGACTCCATGTCATGCACACGTCATGCAGCTGCGCGCGCATTCAAGCTTCCGATTTCTGCTGACATTGCAACATTTTCTGTTAGTGCCACCCCTTTGGTGACACCTACCTGTGACGTTTCTTGAACACACCTCTAGTTCACGCCTCTTGATTACGCACATGTACCATGTGTATACTGTTATCTTGTCTTCTCTCAGCTGTTACGCCTTCTATACTGTTTCCAATGGTGTAAATTAAGTATATAAGCTATGTACTGTTAATAAAATGTAGCGCTCTATCCCTTCTGACACCCTGTGTGGTGTTCGGAACATGATATTCTGGTCTTGACCATTCCTTTTTAAGGAATAAAACCCCTAAGAACTCTAACACCACGGACTCTGTTTTCTTTCATTTCCGATTGAGTTATTATTGATTAAGTACTTACCTGCATAGAAATTAAGAGTAAATTATTTATTTACATCAACATCAACTCGTTATTATAAGCCATTTAAACTTAAACATACTACATTCTATAATCATTTAAATATTTTTGCTTTCTTTTTAAAAATATCAAACATATACCATTTCACATAATTTACCTCTCTTCGATATTCTTTCCTTACTCCGTCGTAATTCAACCAACTCTTATGGAGGGAACATAATGTTTTATGTATTTTTAAATATACATTAATAATATGTTCCCTCTGAAGAAATTAAAGATATTCTCAGGATAGTTCCACAGTACCGTATCATTATCTTCCTTGTAGTTTCTTCTCCCGTATTGATTCTCTGAAATGAAACTAATCATCCCACGGGTGTGGTTTATATACTTTTTGGTTAGTTAACACTCTATGGGATCAATTTATTGCTCCTCCCTCTTTTAACTTACGTTTTTCAGCTGACAGGTGCTCTCATTTTCACTGTTTTAGTGCATCATGTGAAATGCTTTATTTAAACTCGTTTTTCTTATAAAAGCATTTCTATAGGCTACTCTCTTTTTTTACTACGAGTACTTACATTCATTCCCTTTTTTTCCCGACTTATTATTCTATTAACTGCCTTTTTTTCTAACTCTTTTTTTAATACTCTTCACCACCCTAAACCCCTATTTTCACTGTATCCCGTGCCAGAGATACTCTCTCTTAATCTTCGAGTATTCTAATTCATACCCGAGAATTAATTTATCTAATTCCATTAATCAGTATTTTCATACATTTCTGTAACTAATATTTATAATCTTTATTTATAGTTCCTGCTTATATTTTAATACACTACCCCACCCAAAACCCTATTTTTCCTGCATCCTGATATTCTCTTTTATTCTTCGACTATTTTAATTCATGTCCTAGTAATAATTTGTATAATTCAATGAATGAATAATTCCATTAATCAGTGTTTTCATATATTTCTGTAACTAATATTTATAATCTTTCTTTATAGTTCTTGTCTTGTTTTTAATTCACTACCCCACCCAAAACCCCTATTTTCCCTGCATCCCGTGCAAGAGATACTCTCATTTAATTATCAAGTATTTTAATTTATACCCGAGTATTGTTTTAACTAATTCCACTAATGCGTTAATAAACTAAATTGTAAAAAAATAACTATGTATCACTTTTTAAAGCAAGTAATTATTTTTGTTAAAAAAAGAAAAAAATTGTGTTGTAATGGCATGCATTGTAACTGAATAAGTGTTGTAATGGCATGCGTTGTAATAACATGCGTTGTAATGGAATATACGATGTAAAAGTTTCATTGTAATAGCATTACGATGAGTGGTCCGGACAGACCACACTAGGGGTAATCTTTTTTGACTACTGAATTTTCCCTTAATAAATCAAATCCAAACCAGATTGCTCTTCCACGTGCATGTTAGCTGCTCCCCATGTGGAAAAGCAATGCCTGCTCCCAAAGGATGCAGCGTGATCAAGGGCAACTCGCCTGAAACGCGTAGCTGCTGGTCTCTGTAAAAAGGTTGAAAATAAATTACATCTTTGCTGACTTTAGTGGTCCGTCTCCCTCGTCTGCAAGCGTGCGCTGCTGTGGCTTGAAACGCTGTGAGAGCCAAGGAGGAGCTGAGTTTTCATATATATATATATATATAGGCCCCTGCATCGTAAAGAGGCTCCTGGCTGCTGGTGTATGCCTCGGTGGAAAATGTGGTATCCAAGGTTTTGGGATTCCGGGAGCCCACCACTTAGAAACGGCACAACGACACGGTAGTGCTGGAGTATTGCACTTCACGTCGGGCACCGGATCATTGATCCCGCCCCTGCCACATAGAACTGTCGCAACTGAGCGGTTGGTGCAGTTAAGGGGAGCGGAGGTGGTTCCTGTAAAGACTGTTTCTGAAACACTCCGTCAATACTGAACATCGTCGATGCAGTGCTGGACTAGCGCACTGCATTCTGGGAAAGGTAGTCCAGACGCACTGGGCGTCCTACCACGTTGTGTCCTACAGCCAATAACATTCTGTGCTTGTTGGGAGGCGGAGTGTTTATTCACCTGGCAGCTCTGGACCAGACACACCTACTGGTCATTTCATCCGGACACTGCCTGAGCCACGTCGCGCTGAGGAAGGCTCCAAACGGAGTTGAAATGCATTCGCAAGGACTTGGTTCTATTTGAAATGAAATAAAAAGGGAAAATCCACTTCTGACTCCCCTGTGTGGCCTCACCTTCTTGCTGCTGCAGAGGTAATCCTGTCATTAATTAGCGCGCACGCCAGATTCGCGCTGCAAGAGGCCCCTGCATCGTAAAGAGGCTCCTGGCTGCTGGTGTCTGCCTCGGTGGAAAATGTGGTGTCCAAGGTTTTGCGATTCCGGGAGCCCACCACTTAGAAACGGCACAACGACACGGTAGTGCTGGAGTATTGCACTTCACGTCGGGCACCGGATCATTGATCCCGCCCCTGCCGCATAGAACTGTCGCAACTGAGCGGTTGGTGCAGTTAAGGGGAGCGGAGGTGGTTCCTGTAAAGACTGTTTCTGAAACACTCCGTCAATACTGAACATCGTCGATGCAGTGCTGGACTAGCGCACTGCATTCTGGGAAAGGTAGTCCTGACGCACTGGGCGTCCTACCACGTTGTGTCCTACAGCCAATAACATTCTATGCTTGTTGGGAGGCGGAGTGTTTATTCACCTGGCAGCTCTGGACCAGACACACCTACTGGTCATTTCATCCGGACACTGCCTGAGCCACGTCGCGCTGAGGAAGGCTCCAAACGGAGTTGAAATGCATTCACAAGGACTTGGTTCTATTTGAAATGAAATAAAAAGGGAAAATCCACTTCTGACTCCCCTGTGTGGCCTCACCTTCTTGCTGCTGCAGAGGTAATCCTGTCATTAATTAGCGCGCACGCCAGATTCGCGCTGCAAGAGGCCCCTGCATCGTAAAGAGGCTCCTGGCTGCTGGTGTCTACCTCGGTGGAAAATGTGGTATCCAAGGTTTTGGGATTCCGGGAGCCCACCACTTAGAAACGGCACAACGACACGGTAGTGCTGGAGTATTGCACTTCACGTCGGGCACCGGATCATTGATCCCGCCCCTGCCGCATAGAACTGTCGCAACTGAGCGGTTGGTGCAGTTAAGGGGAGCGGAGGTGGTTCCTGTAAAGACTGTTTCTGAAACACTCCGTCAATACTGAACATCGTCGATGCAGTGCTGGACTAGCGCACTGCATTCTGGGAAAGGTAGTCTTGACGCACTGGGCGTCCTACCACGTTGTGTCCTACAGCCAATAACATTCTGTGCTTGTTGGGAGGCGGAGTGTTTATTCACCTGGCAGCTCTGGACCAGACACACCTACTGGTCATTTCATCCGGACACTGCCTGAGCCACGTCGCGCTGAGGAAGGCTCCAAACGGAGTTGAAATGCATTTACAAGGACTTGGTTCTATTTGAAATGAAATAAAAAGGGAAAATCGACTTCTGACTCCCCTGTGTGGCCTCACCTTCTTGCTGCTGCAGAGGTAATCCTGTCATTAATTAGCACGCACGCCAGATTCGCGCTGCAAGAGGCCCCTGCATCGTAAAGAGGCTCCTGGCTGCTGGTGTCTGCCTCGGTGGAAAATGTGGTGTCCAAGGTTTTGCGATTCCGGGAGCCCACCACTTAGAAACGGCACAACGACACGGTAGTGCTGGAGTATTGCACTTCACGTCGGGCACCGGATCATTGATCCCGCCCCTGCCGCATAGAACTGTCGCAACTGAGCGGTTGGTGCAGTTAAGGGGAGCGGAGGTGGTTCCTGTAAAGACTGTTTCTGAAACACTCCGTCAATACTGAACATCGTCGAAGCAGTGCTGGACTAGCGCACTGCATTCTGGGAAAGGTAGTCCTGACGCACTGGGCGTCCTACCACGTTGTGTCCTACAGCCAATAACATTCTGTGCTTGTTGGGAGGCGGAGTGTTTATTCACCTGGCAGCTCTGGACCAGACACACCTACTGGTCATTTCATCCGGACACTGCCTGAGCCATGTCGCGTTGAGGAAGGCTCCAAACGGAGTTGAAATGCATTCGCAAGGACTTGGTTCTATTTGAAATGAAATAAAAAGGGAAAATCCACTTCTGACTCCCCTGTGTGGCCTCACCTTCTTGCTGCTGCAGAGGTAATCCTGTCATTAATTAGCGCGCACGCCAGATTCGCGCTGCAAGAGGCCCCTGCATCGTAAAGAGGCTCCTGGCTGCTGGTGTCTGCCTCGGTGGAAAATGTGGTATCCAAGGTTTTGGGATTCCGGGAGCCCACCACTTAGAAACGGCACAACGACACGGTAGTGCTGGAGTATTGCACTTCACGTCGGGCACCGGATCATTGATCCCGCCCCTGCCGCATAGAACTGTCGCAACTGAGCGGTTGGTGCAGTTAAGGGGAGCGGAGGTGGTTCCTGTAAAGACTGTTTCTGAAACACTCCGTCAATACTGAACATCGTCGATGCAGTGCTGGACTAGCGCACTGCATTCTGGGAAAGGTAGTCCTGACGCACTGGGCGTCCTACCACGTTGTGTCCTACATCCAATAACATTCTGTGCTTGTTGGGAGGCGGAGTGTTTATTCACCTGGCAGCTCTGGACCAGACACACCTACTGGTCATTTCATCCGGACACTGCCTGAGCCACGTCGCGCTGAGGAAGGCTCCAAACGGAGTTGTAATGCATTCGCAAGGACTTGGTTCTATTTGAAATGAAATAAAAAGGGAAAATCCACTTCTGACTCCCCTGTGTGGCCTCACCTTCTTGCTGCTGCAGAGGTAATCCTGTCATTAATTAGCGTGCACGCCAGATTCGCGCTGCAAGAGGCCCCTGCATCGTAAAGAGGCTCCTGGCTGCTGGTGTCTGCCTCGGTGGAAAATGTGGTGTCCAAGGTTTTGCGATTCCGGGAGCCCACCACTTAGAAACGGCACAACGACACGGTAGTGCTGGAGTATTGCACTTCACGTCGGGCACCGGATCATTGATCCCGCCCCTGCCGCATAGAACTGTCGCAACTGAGCGGTTGGTGCAGTTAAGGGGAGCGGAGGTGGTTCCTGTAAAGACTGTTTCTGAAACACTCCGTCAATACTGAACATCGTCGAAGCAGTGCTGGACTAGCGCACTGCATTCTGGGAAAGGTAGTCCTGACGCACTGGGCGTCCTACCACGTTGTGTCCTACAGCCAATAACATTCTGTGCTTGTTGGGAGGCGGAGTGTTTATTCACCTGGCAGCTCTGGACCAGACACACCTACTGGTCATTTCATCCGGACACTGCCTGAGCCATGTCGCGTTGAGGAAGGCTCCAAACGGAGTTGAAATGCATTCGCAAGGACTTGGTTCTATTTGAAATGAAATAAAAAGGGAAAATCCACTTCTGACTCCCCTGTGTGGCCTCACCTTCTTGCTGCTGCAGAGGTAATCCTGTCATTAATTAGCGCGCACGCCAGATTCGCGCTGCAAGAGGCCCCTGCATCGTAAAGAGGCTCCTGGCTGCTGGTGTCTGCCTCGGTGGAAAATGTGGTATCCAAGGTTTTGGGATTCCGGGAGCCCACCACTTAGAAACGGCACAACGACACGGTAGTGCTGGAGTATTGCACTTCACGTCGGGCACCGGATCATTGATCCCGCCCCTGCCGCATAGAACTGTCGCAACTGAGCGGTTGGTGCAGTTAAGGGGAGCGGAGGTGGTTCCTGTAAAGACTGTTTCTGAAACACTCCATCAATACTGAACATCGTCGATGCAGTGCTGGACTAGCGCACTGCATTCTGGGAAAGGTAGTCCTGACGCACTGGGCGTCCTACCACGTTGTGTCCTACATCCAATAACATTCTGTGCTTGTTGGGAGGCGGAGTGTTTATTCACCTGGCAGCTCTGGACCAGACACACCTACTGGTCATTTCATACGGACACTGCCTGAGCCACGTCGCGCTGAGGAAGGCTCCAAACGGAGTTGAAATGCATTCGCAAGGACTTGGTTCTATTTGAAATGAAATAAAAAGGGAAAATCCACTTCTGACTCCCCTGTGTGGCCTCACCTTCTTGCTGCTGCAGAGGTAATCCTGTCATATATATATATATATATATATATATATATATATATATATATATATATATATATATATATATATATATATATATATATATATATATATATATATATATATATATATATATATATCAAACAACTGCAATCTCCCGAGCTCCGACCACAGCGACCCAGGAAATCACGCGGATCCAATAAGTATAAGCACAGTTCTTTATTTAAAAGCTGAACCAGGCAATCTGACGCGTTTCGGGCATCCGCCCTTGCTCACAGATATATATATATAATGGCAACATGCTATTCCCAATAACTTTGGCGCCGATTGATGAATCATCGTGAGATTTTCAAAACTAATTCTTTGCTGAGATCAGCTCCTATGTTACAGGTTTGGAGGTGATTCATCAAGGGGGGCTGAGAAAAAAAGGGGGTCCCAAAACTTGTTTTTTCAATGTTAATTTCTACAGGAAACTTTAGACAAGGCTACAGGTCGAACAGGTGAACGGAATTACCCCAAATTTGGCTGGGAGAAGGGTATTGGTCTAGAAAGCACGCTTTTGTTTATTTGGTGTAAATCCATTCAGTAGTTTTTGAGAAATATCAAAATTTCCAGATAGCGATATTTTGGAATTCTGCCATCTGATTGGCTGAAGCGTTATGAGCACGAGCTTTCTGCTTATTGGCTGCGAGCTGTTGCAACTAGGAAGTGTTAGCCACCATTTTGTGATTCCGTTGAAGCGAGTAAGGGGAAAAAAGGGGGGAAAAGTGGGAAATATGAGGGTAGGAGCACTGTAAGCTCTGTAGGGTGTTTAGGGTGTGCTATAGAGGGGGTGGGAAGTTAAGTATTCACCCCTACCGGTGTGAAAGGGGTGGGTTATGGAAATTAAGGGGCATATTACCAAGCAATAGCGATAATTATCGCTATTGCTTGGTTAGAGACAAAAATTTACCGCCGAGCGGCGGTGATTTTTATCACAGATAAACCTTGGTATTACCAAGGTTTGTCGTAAATGAGATAAAAATCGTCCGCAATGCATGAATATCGCTGAAAAGTCAGCGATATTCATGCATTACCGAGCTAATGCTCTTAGCCATGTTATCCACCTCCAATTGGATAACATGGCTAAGAACTGCTCAGGGCAGGTGTTAGCTTTTGGAGATGTTTGCGCTTAGCGCGAATATCTCTAAAAGTTGGTATTAGGAGATAGCGATGTTAGCGACTGTTTCCAGTTGCTAACATCTTGGCACACCCACTTTGCATGTCATTAGTGATACATTTCACTGACATGCCAAGTGGGGCCCAAGATGGTCGCTATCTCCTACTAGCTGTCACTAACTGGTGTTAGCGACAGCTAGGTAATAGGGAGATAATTTTATCTCCGCTTTCTTGGCTTTTAAAGCCAAAAAAGCGGAGATAAACCCCCTTGATAATATGCCCCTAAGTGAGGTATTGTCTAGAGTCTGTTGCTGGTAAGGTGAGGTGGTGCGGGACTCAGGGATTAAAGCGTGAGCACAAACTGCATGTCTTATGCTGTGAAGTCATGTGCCGTGGCGCTGCACTACAGCTCTGGAAGTAGTGTCAGCATGTGTTTATACCTACTAGGACAAACTACTGACCCGTACTTGTGTGAAAGTCCTGGGTACGGAAAATATGTGAGGTATTGTCTAGACTCTCGTGTAGGAAGGAAGTGTTGGCTGCCATTTTGTGATTCCGTTGAAGCGAGTAAGGGGAAAAATGGGGGAAAAAAGTGGAAAATTGGAAGGTAGGAGCACTGTAATCTCTGTGGGGTGTTTAGGGTGTGCTATACAGGTGGCTCGAAGTGAACTACTCATACCTACCTGTCTGAAAGTGCTAGGCTATGAAAAGTAAGTGAGGTTTTGCCTAGAGTATGATGCTGTTAAGGTGAGCTGGTGCAGGACTTATGCTGTGAAGTCATGTCCCGTGGCCGCTGCACTACAGCTGTGGAAGTAGTGTCGGCATGTGTTTATAACTACTAGGATGAACTACTGCCCATTTTGATCGTTCCGGTTTTACACTATTCTAGTGATTTTGACTTTGACTACTCGAGTTTACCTAATTAACATGGATAAAATTGGAGAATCTTAATGATAGTGCGATATACAAACCAATTATGATACAAACATATCGAATAAACAGTACAAGATCAGGTTTATATTTATACACGGATATTGTAACTACATGCTTTAACTACTGAAGGATATTGTAACTTCAGATACACTAATGAACTTCAGATAGGCATACTAATGCCGCATACAAGGTGGCACAACAAAATACGACTTGCAAAAAACGGAACTGACCACGCACGCATAGTTCGTTGTTTGTTTCCTAAGCCGAGATACGGGTATTTTTACGTTTCCCAAACATGGCGCTGATGCTAGACGCCGATTACTATTCTTTCGAAGAAGGTGTTACTCCGTCTTAGGTGAGTGTGCACAGATCATGGACATAGTGTGATTTTGCCCTCAGCCCCTAGCTGGAAGAAGGCGATGGTTAAGGCTCTTCTCAAAAAGCCGGGACTTGACCCTGACGATCTGGCGAACTTCCGCCCAATTTCTTTGCTGCCGGCCCTGAGCAAAATCGCGGAAAAGGTGGTCAATTGCCAGCTGCCCACGTTTCTAGAAGGTCATGACTTGCTCAAGAACTCGCAAACAGGCTTTCGCCCTGGGCAGGGTATTGACTCTGCCCTGATTGCAGTAGTGGAGGAAGCTAGACGCATTCTTGACGCAGGAGGCTCCTCAGCTGTGGTCCTCCTTGACCTCAGCGCGACATTTGATACCGTCGACAATGGTATCCTCATTCAGCGCCTTACTAGGGTGGGAGTATCCGGCCAGGCTTTAAGCTGGATGACTTCCTTTCTGAATGGTCGTTCCTATCAGGTCTGCGATGGCACAACCCCCTCCGAGTCAATCCCCCTCCAGTGTGGAGTTCCGCAGGGCTCTTTGTTGAGCCCAACGCTCTTTAATATCTACATGGCCCCACTGGAGGATGTGGTTTCACCCTTCGGGGTGAAAATAGTGACCTATGCGGATGACACCCAGCTTGTCGTCTCTCTATCCCACCATGAAAATGCGGCAGAAAGATTCGGGTGCTGTCTGACAGGTATCATGGCCTGGATGACAGAATCACGGCTGAAACTCAACGGGTCCAAAACGGAACTTATGCTGTTGGGTAACCTTTGCACCTCCCTTCCCAAAGCCATGTGGCCCCCCTGTCTGGGTGAGGCGCCCCAACCCAAGAATGAGATTAAGAGCTTGGGGGTATGGCTGGAGCCTGACCTGACGTTCAGAGTACAAACTCAGAAAGTGGCAGGTATCTGCTATGGTTTGTTACGCTCTGTCCGGAAGGTGTTGCCTCTTCTTCCCTTCAGCTCCAGGAAACTTCGGATCCAGGGGCTAATACTGTCAAGGTTGGACTACAGCAACGCCTTGCTGCTCGGTGCCCCTGAATCAGCCATTAACACCCTTCAGCGAGTACAAAGTACTGACAGGCACGGCGAAAAGAACTTCGGCCAAACCTGCTCTCAGATCACTCCATTGGCTCCCGATCCGGGAGAGAATCAAATTTAAGGCCCTTTCCATCGCCTTTAAGTCTCTCCAGGGAATGGGCCCCCCTATTCTCAGGGACCTTATATGCCCCTACAAGTCCTCGCGTTCCCTCCGCTCTGACGCGAGCAACTTGCTGACCACCCCCAGAGTGAGGAGAGCACGTTCCGGAGGCCGGAGGTGCTCTGTGAATGTTGCCAAGATCTGGAACGATCTTCCTGCCGCTCTTCGCCTGGAACCCTGTCTCCAGAAGTTTCGGAAATCCTTAAAGACCTTCCTTTTCCCGCGGGGAGTCTGAGTCCGTTGTCTGAGGATCATGGAAGCTTGCGGTGTGTACCAGCGCTGGGACGCTCTTGGGCAGCCATGCGCTTAAGAAATCAATTTTCATTTCATTTCATTTCAATTAGATGGGAATAATTTTGACGCAAAAAATAAACTGTTTAAATAAAACGACAATTCATTACTATCATAATTTAATATTTATGTGGGATTTTATGTGAGTGGTTTGAATAATGACGGATAAAAACCATCATGCTCTGAACCGAGTATAAATACTGGTACTTGAGACATGTTTACCCATGACTCATATTAAGACACTGACGACTGTGATTTTAAGATAGAGATGTGGGGGTTTGATATATGCGCACTATAGCCAATATAAATTCGGACCTAGATAACGTGCGAAAACATGCTTAGGAGCTGACTAAAAACAATGCGCTGGCTATGCTCATACCAGTTCATATTACTAGTCATTTGATCTAGTTGACTTAAAACAGAAGAAATAAACTTAACAGGATGTGGAGAATAACTTTTCTCCATTTACCATGTTCCCTTTGGGTTACTCCTGATATAGGAAGAACATATGGTCATCCTTATACGTGGAGTACACTGTTGACTTGCTGTTATATGGAGCGGGAAACGCGATTATTTAAAGTGAATCCTGATCTGGAGTCTACGACATGATATGATTGCATTTACTGATCTGGTTTTTTATAAATGTTGATAATATTTTATTATTGCTCTCAGCAGATTACTAAGACCGCAAATGCATCCATAGTACATCAATAATTGAGTTTTGAGAAAGAAGAATTGGGAAACTTACCTTAGATAAGCCAGGTACATTTACTCACAGTAGTTCTATCTACTCTCCCCTTTTCTTGTTTCCCTGACTCTCTGGCCCTTATTGGCCTTTGGAATTCCGTCTGATCACATGAATTGACCATTGGCACTTAATAATTTTGGAATGTTGCACACAGAGGTGACTGTGTTTCTTTTTTTACTATATGGGATTTTTGATGTTTCCCGCTTTTTCACAATACACTTCTAATTGGAACTTCTATGACCTATGAACCTTTTGAGGATCTGCTGCCTTTCATTTTCATAGTTCCTTTGTTTGGGTACTAACAACTGGTTATTTGACTGATTGTTGATGTATGCCAAACAATATGGTGAAAATATGCTCTTTTAGCATTTAAGGTGAAAATTTGTGATTCTTTGGCATGTAAGATGAATTGACTGATAGATTCAAATTACATTGTTCTAGCCCTGACGAAGTCTGTGGTTTAACACCACCTAAGACGAAACACGTGTTGGCAATGGCTAGAGAAGTTTTAAGAAGATTTATATCAAAATAAAAGAAGAAAAGAAAAGACACAAGATTTTTTCATTTGCTGATTTACATTTCCTATGTTAGCTCAGGATACATATTGTCTTTGTGTTCATATGGTATTGATTTGATCATGCCGTTTGGTTGTAGATGGATGGCCAAAACCGTATCCTTGGAGCTTTCTACACTGCACAAATTACTTCTGTTGTCACCATAGCCTAGCGCAATTATCACCCAACCATCCTTCTTTTTGTCTTGTTGAACTACTGCCCGTACTGGTCTGAAAGTCCTGGGGTACGGAAAATATGTGAGATAGGGTGTAAAATCTCATGCTGCTAAGCTGAGCTGCTGCCGGACTCAGGGATGAAAGGGTGAGCCCAAACTGTGTGTCATATGCTGTGAAGTCATGTGCTCTGGCCGCTGTGCCACATCTGTCCAAGTAGTGTCAGCATGTAGTTATAGCTACTCGGGGGAACTTTTGTTTTGAACATTGTAACTTGTGTATGGTGCTTAGGGGGTATTATATAGGGAGTGCGAAGGTAAATTTGTGTGTATGAAATGAATTTGGTATTTGGAACTTCCTTCGGGTCTGATGGCGCTGAGGGTGTAAGGTGGGATGCTGCTGGAGTTGAGGATAAAGCTGCTAAACTACTGACCCCTATTGTGAACTTTAAAATGAACGTGCTGTTAAATGTTCGATAAAATGTTACAAAAGTATATCATTAGGTTACAAAAAAAAGTGATGAACTTTTAACCTGCAGGTGTCGTAGAATGTTCCAGAAAGTGTGGTGATAAAATAGGTTGAACTTGTGACCTGTATGTGGTGCAGAATATTAAGTAGCTTTTCGTATCGAAAATTCAAAATTAACCAATGGAGGAAAGTTTTGGAATGTTGTTGAAGTATTGAAGTATTCTGATCTATTCTTTACATTTATTTATATGTGAAGCGACAGAGAAATTGTGCCATTCCTGGTTCCATTCTTGATGAAATCGGTGCTTTACATGTAGTGTGTGACAAAGAAAGAATTCCATGCATGTGTGATATTTGCAATCTGCATACCAACTACAAAGTTGAGTTAGAAATTAACAAGGTGTGTTATGTGTTCTATAGTAATAAATAAGTATTTGAGGTAATATTTTTAATTTTTAAAGTATTTTTTCTTTCAAATAAATATATAGTTAGTAAAATGTCCTATTTGATATTGGTTATAAAATATGTAAACAAATTGAGCTGTTGTTAAATAAGTACTTTATATATGTTTAGGAATTTTTCACAGAGAAGTGTAGTTTGTCATCTTTATAAGACTGTATGGTTTTGAAAATGAGGTGCAGTGTTAATTTGGGTTTGTAATGTATTCGGGGATATAAACAAAATTTTGCAAGTTTGCAAATTATACTTTTTGTGGAAATAGTGGGTGGTAGTAGGAGATGTATGTGTTATTGAGTTAAAAGCGATAAAACGAAACCCAGAAATGTTATGTAGGCAGGTTGTGGTCTTATGTTTGACACTGAGAGGTAGATTTGAATGTAAGTCAAGGTAGGTTGTTGTACAGTGGGGCCCGTCTACAGTGTTTGGAGATTACAAAGAGAGGATATGGAGATGGAGAGGAAATGTGATACATTCCTTTTATATGTACGCATAATTTGAATCATGTGATCCTAGGTTGAGATACAATATGAACATGGTTTCTGGTTTGCATTTGGGTATAGTTAATAGTTTTTGTAGTTTCTTACTAGTGATTAATGAAAAGGTAGATATACTAAAATATATGGTAGTAAACTTATTAATTGTTCTTATGAAATAGAAGTGGTTTGGGGTGCTTCTTTAGAAGAGATGTTTTATAAATGTGTGAGAGATAAAAAAATGAAAATGTGCGGTATATTTTCTGTATGATTTTGTTGACATTAGAGATCTACTTGTGATTTTAAGTTATCCTATTTGTTAGGCTGTGTCCCTGTGCTTGATATATGTAGGTGTTTAAGTGGTCTGTGTTTTACTGATGCTGAGCTTCACTATCCCTTTAGAGACACTCGACAATTCATTCATTCCATTTAATGTCTTTAATATAGATACAGTAAAGGGACCGTATATCAAAAGTTTGGGAATTAGAACTTTGTTTGCTCTCCCCATCCCCTGCTATACACTCTACAGAGTGTTTAAACGACTTTCGTAACATATAGATATCTAGCTAGTAAAGGTGGTGTAGTTCGACTGGGCCCATTTATAAACCGTGCTATGGGATGGTTTATGTTTTAGCCGCCAATTTGCATGTTTAAATAGTTTTTTTTGATAAGTGTTCTGGCAGACACCTGTTCAAATTAACCCTGTGTATGGGTATAGTGGCGCTACTAGGAATGGTGGGCGTTTCTGTTTGATTTCTTACGGTTAACCAAGGGAGGAGTGGGTGTGGGGGAGGTAGTAATGTTGCTGTTTGAAACACAGTATATAGTAATGTGGAGATGTGAAGCTACTAAAGGTGATGTAGTACCACTGGGAGAACGTATAAAGCACCCTATGGTATGGTATATGTTTTACCCGCAAAGTTGCATGTTTTAATACGTTTTGCTGGTGAGCTTTTCGGGAGACATCTGGTGAAATTAAGCCTCTGTATGGCTATAGTGGCGCTTCTACGTTTGTTGTGGCTGTTTCTTTTATTGCGTAGCGTTAAGCAAGGGCAGTTGTTGAGGTAGTTTAGTGGTACTGTGACTATTTATAAACAGTCTTATGGTATGGTGTTTGTTTGAGTTGCAAAATTGCAGGTTTTAATATCTTTTGCTGATGAGCGTTCCAGCAGACACCTATGGACATTAAGTCTATGTATGGCTATAGTGGCAGTAACGGGAGTGCTGGGGCTCATTGTTTGATTTTTTAAGGTTAAGCAAGGGCATGGGTGGGGGTGGGGGAGGTGTGTATGTTGCTGATTATAAGACAGACATTTGTAACGTGGGCATGTGTAGTTACTAAAGGTAATGTGGTTTCTCTGTTCCCATTTTTAGACCGTGCTGTGGGATGGCTTATGTTTTACCCGTCAATTTGCATGTTTGAATAGTTTTTGAATGATAAGTGTTCCGGTAGACACCTGTTAAAATTAACCCTGTGTACGGGTATAGTGGCGCTACTAGTAATGGTGGGGTTTCTGTTTGATTTAGTACGGTTAACCAAGGGCCGGCGTGGGTGTGGGGAGGTAGTTATGTTGCTGTTTGAAATACAGATTATATTGTAACATGGAGATGTGGAGCTACTAAAGGTGATGTAGTACCACTGGGAGCACTTATAAAGCACCCTATGGCCTGGTATATGTTTTACCCGCAAATTAGCATGTTTTAATATGTTTTGCTGATGAGCTTTTCGTGAGACATCTGTTGAACTTAAGCCTCTGTATGGTATAGTGGCGCTTCTACATTTGCTTGGGCTCTTTCTTTTATTGTGTAAAGCTAAGCATGGGCAGGTGTTGAGGTGGTGTAGCAGTACTGTGACTATTTATAAACCGTCTTATGGTATGGTGTATGTTTGAGTTGCAAAATTGCTGGTTTTAATAGCTTTTGCTGATGAGCCTTCCGGCAGACACCTGTTGACATTAAGTCTATGTATGACTATAGTGGCAGTAATGGGAGTGCTGGGGCTCGTTGTTTGATTTCGTAAGGTTAAGCATGGGTATGGCGGGGGATGGGGAGGTGCGTATGTTGCTGATTATAAGATAGACATTTGTAACATGGGCATGTGTAGTTAGTAAAGGTAATGTAGTTTCACTGGGCCCATTTATTAACCGTGCTATGGGTTGTTGATGTTTTTCCTGCGATTTTGCATGTTTGAATACTTTTTGTTGATAAGTGTCCCACCGCACACCTTTAAATTTAAGCTTTTGTATGGGTATAGTAGTGCTACTAGGAATGGTATGGGTTTCTGTTTTATTTCATATGGTTAAGGAAGGGCGGGATGGTTGTGGGGGAGGTGTTACTAAAGGTGATGTAGTACCACTGGGAGCACTTATAAAGTGCCCTATGGCATGGTATATGATTTACCCGCAAATGTGCTTGTTTTAATACGCTTTGCTCATGAGCGTTCCAGTAGACAGTTGTTGCAATTAAGTTCCTGTATAACTATAGTGTGTCTACTAGGTTTGGTGTGGCTCTTTCTTTAATTTTGTAAAGTTAAGGAAGGATGGGGAAGAGGGTGGTGCAGTTGCAGTGTGCCCATTTATAAATTGCTTTATGGCATGGTATATGTTTTTCTGGCAAATTCCCATGTTTTCATACCTTTTGGGGCTGAGTGTTCCTGCAGACATGTACACAAATTGCACAACATTTCTGTGGATAAGAAATCTTCGTGCTGATAGACACTCTTGCAGTGTGGTAAAAGGCTGATAGCGTTGATGGAAAATTATGAAACTTGTTGCCATTGTAGATTTCAATGGAGGCTAACACTGTTCGTTATTTACTATGGTGTAGTTAGTGTTGTAAGTGGGAGAAAAAAAGTGGGGGTGCTCTAAAAGGGGGGTGGGGTAAAGCTCTTAAAGGGGTGTGGGCTATGGAAGTTAGGCCGTGGTCTAAATCAAGATAAGTATCATTGTGTGCTTTAGAAAATCCTCTCCAATTATTCCCTTCCTTCTACACGTGGGTAACCTAGCGTGATGTCTCCAGTTCTCAGTAGTGAGCAAAATAAGCATGGGTACATCGATGTCCATGCTCTCACTGCAGTGCAATGAAAAGAAAAATTAATATGTTTGCGAGGGCCAAAAATAGAGCCCGATAGAGACCCGTTTTGAGGCTCCCTGAAAATAAGTGCTGGTCCTCAGACCCGGCCCAATTAAAGTCCAGCATCCATCTATCCTAAGCACTGCGCCATCCAACCATCTTTTAATTGATGCATACATTCCTACTTATATACATACATACATCTGTTCCTGCACTTATCTTAAGCATCTATGAGCCCACTCACCTATTTTAAGCACTGTGCCATTCATGTAGCCATACCCCTATATATATAATGATACATCTGACCCAGAACCAATCCTAAGCATCTATCAGCCCACCCGTCTATCGTAACTACTGGTCCCTGTATTCATTTATCTTTCCATCCATACATTGATACATCCATCTGTGTATCTATGCATTAATGAATCTGGCCATGCATCCACCAGCCCTTTATTCATCTATACAGTCTTATTTCTGTGCATCGTCCGCCCCGATCCTAAATACGATGTATTATACTCATCCATCCAGTCTCTTAAGGGGTCGAAAAGGCTTGTGAATAGCATTGACAGGCAGATTTTTTTGAATAACAAAGCTTTGAGTTGCTCTTTGTGAAAGAAAGGTACATGTAGCGATAGAATTGTAAAATACATTAATTTAGAAACATAACTTTTTGTCAAGTTGTGTATAGGTACACTGTTTTAAAGTGGCCGTGACTGACAGATACTGAAAACGTGTACTTGTTACATTTGAGAAAGTATACCAGAGAGCTAATTTGGGTTGGTAAGCACCTTGAGTTCTATATTTCCATGTGTAGCACAGTATAGGAATATAAAAGTAATTGGAAAGCTTTTATGTTCATATTACAGAGGGGATGTGAGAACTAAGTGAGGCAGGCAAAGCGTGTGTTTTCATAGCACTAGAACAAGACCGTGTGTAAGGTCAGAGCAGGTCTGTGCTGAAGTTGCTGGCTTGTGGTCGTTTCCAGAGGCGAAACTGGAGCAAAATTTCGGGGGAGCCTAATTCTTTCAGCAATAGGCAGAGTGGGGATGTAGGGGCTGTTAAAGGGGTGAATAAGAACAGAGTCTTCTTTACCAAAAAATTATCTTTTGAAGACCTGTGAAGTACTCGGGTGTGGCTGTGTGTGTGGGCCCGGTAAGCTGTAGTGAGTAATGTTCATGCTTTCTCAATATCACTGCAGTGCAATAAAGAAAAAAAAGACAGATGAGGTTTGCGAGGCCCGAAAATAGACCCCCAGGAAGACCTGTTTTGAGGCCCACAAAAATAAAGTGCTGGTGCTCAGACCCCCACAGACAGCCCCCCTCCACTTAAAGCCGGGGGGGCCAGTGTTATGTGTGCGAAGTTGTAGATAAAATTGTAGGCTAATAATGGTAATTATTGTGTGTGCTGTTTGGTTGATAATATCATCTTAAGTACATAGATTAACATTTAAAAAAATACTATCTATAAAGTTGTCTGCGGTGGGTTGCGGAGAGAGTGGTGTGGGGTGGTGTGCGGCAGAGAGGTAAAAAGTATGAGGTAGTGCAGTTACATATAAATTGTAAAGGTGTATGTAAATAATTAAATAAATACTTGTTGTATGTTCAATGGCACTAATTGTCATCATAGTGCTGGTCTGTCGTGCTCAATCACGTTGCAGCACTGGGTGTGGAAGTCATTAGTGGAAGTTTTGTAATTGTATGGTATTATTTTAACATAGTGAACAAATGTGAAAAATAATTGAATCTATTTTTTGTTGTTCAGAAAATTATTTCGTTTGGATTAAAATTTGGAAATGCCAAGAAGAAGTAAAAAGAAAACGAAAAGAGAAGAAAAATATATATTTCAGCAAAAGGCAAAAGCTTGAATTAGAAAAAAATGCAAGTAGTACAGAAACAGTTTATTCTACTACAAGTAGAAGATACTTTGTGAAAAAAAATATCAGGAACATTTAATGAAATAAGGATCACACTAGAGGGAAATAAATAATTTTTGAAGTAAGGTGAAGCAGAGTTCAGTTTCAATTACCAGGAATAGGAAACATGATAAAGAAATAGTATTTGTTACTTGGAGACAAAAGCAGTTTCATGAAATTCGTCAGAGACTTTTTCGATCTATAGTGGTTCAGAATTCAATAAAAACATGCTGTAAATATAAAAATGAAAGTTTTTTAATTCAAAGAGAAGCAGCGTATTGAAGGTATAGTGGGTAGTTCTTTCAATTTAAAACAGAAGTTATTCATTGTTATTTTGAAAAGAAAGTATTAAGCAGAATGTTAAGTTGTTAAAAGGACCAGATCCATGTCATGTAAGAAAATATACTGAGAAGTACGGGCATTCTCTGGCTTGTCTTTGAAGAAAAGTTTGTAAAAGTGTTTTTCATTAGTTGAGGATGTTAGCAGTACGTCATTCAGAAATGCGGAAGTTTGTGAGGAAAGTGTCCTATGTAAAAAGACCTGCATTATTTTTAAGTGAACTGAGTACAAGTCTTTTATATGCTTCTTTATTAGTTGTTCAAAAAAGTGTGCTGATATTGAAATGCGATATTTTGGTTCAGAGGAGCAGTTCATAGAAAGTGACAGTTTGACAATTACAGATGTTGGAGGAGATGGGAAAGTGATTAGCACTGATCAGTTTGAAGACAAAATTGGAAAGTTTAATGTAGTGTGGTCTGAAATATGAAACTATGTTTGTGTTTGTTGTCGACGTACTGATTATAAAAGTCAAAGTAGGAATGTTGATTTGTATTTGAAAAGTGAAAAGGAGAACAATGGTAAGTGGGTGGAATTTGCAATTTATGTGTTGGTGGAAGGTCAATTTGAGTTAGATAGTGATCAAGGTATATGTAAATATTTTTACAACAAATTAGAAAAGAACAAAATGTCTTTTAGAGCAGTACATAATAACTTAGAATTAGTAGCTATTTCGGAGGAACTGGCAGAAGTGAATACATATGAGTCTGTTCTAATTCAATGTGCTCATTCTTTTCAAACTATAATTCGGATGGAGCCTAAAACAGGTAAACTGCCACCAACAGACTTGCAAAGAGGTTTGAAGGAAGAGTGGTGTAGTTACCTTTGGATTTTAAGAAAAATATTGAAACTATTGCTGGAGTGAAAGCAGAAAATTAGGCAGTAGTCATTCTAGGAAATGGTGTAGTAACAAAAAGTCGGAAAATATGGCAAGAATTTGTGGGTGTTAATAAAGTTGAAAAGGCTACCTCATATCTTATAGAGAACAATATTTATTACAAAACTGTAAATGTGGGTGAACAGGTAATAAGTTTAGAAGATGAATCTTGTTGACCGATATTCTGAAGCTCCAATCTGTACAGGTTGGTGATTATACCACCCACCTTCTCTTGTAGGAAACAGCAGTGGAAAATAATGACCTTGCAAGGTTTTCACCCATACACAGTTCCCTGTGCTTTTTTCATTTCAATTAACTCAATGCTGCTTCCTATTACTTTCTTTGAATGTAAATGATATATTGTGTAATATTGAAATATCTGCAGTCCTTGGCTTGTCCACTTTCCTTTTGATCACTGGAAATTTCAGATTATATTCCGTATATCCTAGATTTCGACAGTCCTTTTGATACATATTTCACCTTTTGTTTGAAAGTGATGTGTGTTCTCTGTTGTTTACAGTGAACCACATACTTAAAACTAAAGTTTATCATTAAGTTATTTCTGTGAAAGAATTTGTGGAGAAAATTCAAGAAAGAGATGAAAATTTAGAAGGACACTTAATCAATTTGATGGCATGTCAATGTGGAGCAAATGAGTATTGGTATTGTCATCATGAAAAACTCAAGTGTATGTTACGGAACGTAGGTACAAGAACATGGTTTGTCACAATTAGCTGTGAAGAGTATCCATGGGAAGATTTTCTTGACTTTCTAAGAGAAGCAAATTCCAATATAAAAAATGTTGAAATAAAGACTCGTGGTGAACTGTGTTCGTTGGATCCTGTAAATGTGTGCAGATATTGTAATGATAGGTTTCAACCTATGAAGTCTTTTATCTGCAATAAAAAGAATATACCTCTTGGAGAGGTTACCAATTTCTTTTGGAGAAAGGAGTATCAAGCAAGAGGTACACCTCATATACATATGCTACTATGGATCAAGGATGAACCTAAATTTGGAAATTATTCTGATGAAACAGTATTGTCTTTCATTGAATAGTATGTGACATGTGACATACCAAGAGAAGGAGATAGAAGCTTGAGATAGCAAGTTTTACATTCCCAAAGTCACAGTTGTTAAAAGTATTTCAGAAGAAAATACAAGTCTAAACGAAAATTTTACACCAGATGTCGGTTTGGTTTTTCCTGTCGAGCCATTTGTAAAGGATGAGTTATTTTTTTTCTTCTGTAAGGCACACAATAACTCGGAAATCTCCAAAGAATAAATACAAGTTAAAAAGAAGAGAAGTGTCAAAGTATATCAATGATTACAATACCGTGATTTCAAAAATGTGGAATGCCAACATGGACGTTCAGTATGTTGCAGATAACTCAATTCCTGTTGCATGTTATGTTACATCATACATAGCAAAATCTGAAAAAATAGAGATGAAAGAACTGTGGGAAGAAATTGGCCAAGAGAAAAGCCTTAGTAAAGAAATGGACAGCTTTACTTTGAAAATGCTTTCCCACCGAGAAATTGGATTGCATGAATGTTCAGACTGATTGTGCTCTTCAAGTTTAAATTCAAAGTCATGAGGAATCATTTGGGTAAGTTTAGGTCTTGCCTGCAAACGAAATGGAGTCTTGAAATCATTTGAAGAAATTGAAGAATTAGCAGTAAATGAAACAGACAGTACAGACAATCTTAAAATTAATATGTTGGACACAAATTAACCGAAAAGGAGTCAATATCTGGAACAGCTATGTCTGTATGAAGTACTTCAACATTACAGCTTGAAAAGAAATGTTAAAGAGAATGTAAAAGAAGGAAAATCTGCAGTAGTTGGATGTCATGGTTGTTTAGTAAAACATGCAAAGAGTAATCTCATAAACCATAAGAAAGTTAGTTGTGAAACTTTAGATAAGCGAGAATTTTACTATTTAGCATTTCTGCAACTGTTTAAGCCCTGGTGTAGTGAAAGTGAATGATTTGGAGACTTTGACTGTTATGAAGATTCTTGTAATACATGTAAAGGTAGCGTTGCATGTACAATTTTTGCTATATATTTAAAAATGTTGAATGATGAAGTTGAACAGGAAAAGACTATTAAAGCTGAAATTAGTAATGAAAGTTCTCAAGATAGTGAAACTAGTGGTCCATATAGTCACGATCTTCTTGGACGACCAATTCTGGAAAATGAAGCAGCCATTGCTATGCATCAAGTTGAAATTGCAATGCGGTACAGGAGGTCCGAATAGTGAAAGAGGGTCTTGATTCTATGATTGAGGATGTCAGAAGTTAAAGTCTGTGATAATTTCTGTGTACCCCTCTGACCAGGTGCAATCAACTCTAGGTCTCAACAGTGGAATGGCGTCTTGATCGCCCAATGGACGATGTTAGAACTAAATCTGAGAGTGGAGATGAAGGTACTCCCTTTGACCTGGTGCAACCAAGTCTAGGTTCCAATAGTGGAACGGTGTCTTGATCCCACAATGGACTATGTCCCATATAACTTGCTGCTTTCTTTCTACAGAACTCCCTCTGTTGAGGTGCATCACAGTGTGTGCTTACGTAGCTAACTGTTGTACAGGATTGTTGGTCTTGGTTAACTGTAGTCTGTGGAGTAAACAGCAGTACAGCAGGTCCGAACACTGAAATGGGGTCTTGATTCTATGATTAAGGATGTAAGAAGTTAAAGTATGCGATTATTTCTGTGTATGACCTCTGACTAGGTGCCAGCCACTCTAGTTTGCAACAGTGGAACATTGTCTTGATCTCACAATGGAAAATGTCCGATATTACATGTTGTTTGTTTTTCATCGAACTCCCTCTGTTGAAGTGCATTACACTCTGTGCTTCTGTAGCTAACTGCTGTACAGGATTATTGGGCTTGGTTGAGTGTAGTCGCTGGAGTACAGAAGGTCCAAACACAGAAAAAGGGTCTTGATTCAATGATTGAGGATGTCAGAAGTTAAAGTCTGTGTTTGTTTCTGTGTACCACCTTCGACTAGATGTAATCAGCTCTAGGTCCCAATAGTGGAACAGTGTCATGATCCCAGAATGGAAGATGTCCAATATTACTTGTTGCTTGGTTTTTATAGAACTCCCTCCACGGAGATGCATTAGACCCAGTGCTTCTGTAGCTAACTGCTGCACATCATTATTTTGCTTGGTTGACACCAGTCGGTGGAGTACACAGTGGTACAGCAGGTCCGAACAGTGAAACGGGGTCTTGATTGTATGATTGAGGATGAGAGAAGTTGAAGTTTGTTACCATTTCTGTGTACCCCCTCTGATCTACTGCAACCAAGCCCATGCTTTTGAATTGAAAGGTACATGGCTGTCAAGTGTTAATGAACAGTGAGTCTGGCCTACAATGCAGTGCAGACAGAAGTGTTCACAATTCATATTGAGTGCTGAATGTTTAATTATGGAATGCAGTAGCCAAGTAACTACAAAGTCTATTGGAATATACACAACATGTTTTTAGCATACTTGCTTGAAGACATTTTTTGAAATTACTTATAGGTTTACTACAATGACCAAATTCATCTTGCAAGTCCAAAGGAACACTGAATAGTCTACACTGTTGACAGCAGAAATGGTATTTTAATTGTTTTGTTTTATTTATTGAAGTTTTTTCTGCAATTTATGTTGTTGTCTTTTGTGTAGAGGAATTGAGGGAAAGTATTCATGAATGTCTGTGTGAGTGCTGTCTACAATTAACACTGCAGATAGCAGTGTTCACAATTCAGATCGAGTTGGTCTTGTAGATTACGCAGTTCTGTATGAAAAGACGTGGCTCCAGTGCGCCCTGTCTACACTATGCATACGTATTATTATAGGCTCCAGACACGCTTTTTGCTGCTTCGTGTATGGCAAACTGTGTAGTTGAATTCAACCTTACGTAGCTGTGGGCCCTTGCTGACCGCTCTCTCTGGCCTACACTGTAGACAGCAGTGTTCACAATTTAGATTGAGTTGCTATTGCAGATGATGTTCTGTTGATAGCAACAGATATTTCCCCTAGTACAGCACACATCATTGCTGGTTGTTGACATGCTAAATGATTTTGATGTGGCTATCTGAGTGCACTAGATCTGATGGACCCTTTATGATAAAATCTTTTTGTGTATTATTTCAGATCTATTAATTGTGTCTCAGTATACCATAAGTTGTGTTTCTTTAACGATAGAATATTTTTCTGCATTACTTCCCATCAAATGTCCCAACCTACTGCAGTGCAAACGATTGAGTCTTTTATTATTTAATGTCTCTGTGTGATCTAATGATTACTGTTGTAGTAGATAATAGCAGCAACTATTCCTTGAGGGATGGTTTACATTGACTCCGCACACATCCACCACAGATGTCACTGGATATGTGACCCTGGTAATAAGAAGGCGTTGAGCTCACGTGCCCATACCCACTTTCACTATCTATCTCTGTCTGTGTGTTCATTATCTATGCATGATACTGCCCCTGGGCCATATTACATTACATTGTGCTATGGGCAGTGTATGTAACTATTTTACCTCTGGTAGTGGGGAAAACTTCGGTTATGTAACTTTTAGGTGTGTGGCTATCATATGTGGAAGGCTATTTTAGACGATGTATATTGATGGAGATTGTCGTTGAATTTTGTGTGTAGTGCAAGATATGTGTACATAGCAACAAGTTTTAGAAAAAATCTCTAAGTAGAAGAGGTGTGTCTCAATTGCTACAATGGGAAATGTTATGAACTAGTCAAAAGCGTTTTTTTAAGGTCTCAAGGTAATTGCACACTCGGAAGGAGACCACACCCGATGCAATTTTAAAACAATATATTTACTATAATATGTTTATTAGAGTTAGAAACATATACATGTTTTAAATATTTTAGATTATTGCTTACTGTCATGTAGACTTTAAAGTTATTTACATATATTTTTGAGACATAAAAAAATGAGGGAATGGCGTACCCGGCGAGACACCATACATCTATGATGTAAGACAGGGCCTGGCAGTGTGCACTTGTCGCATATGCAATGCGCAGCGGGCGCGATCCCATACATACATGACGTAATGCACGGCTTGGTACTGCATATACGTTGCATACCAAACTAGTAAGTGGCGCAAACTCGTCCGTACGTGTTGTTACGTGGGACACGGTGTCACAAATTGGTTGGATTCCAAATGTGCATTATTTTAATATGGTCGATAGGATTCGCTTGCTGATGGAGTTTGGTAGACTGCCAGTATGGGACTTTAGTTTTCTCTAAAAAAAAGAAAAAGTGATTTTTTTAGTGAACATTTAAAATATTACATAATATTTAAGTTAAAAAAAGGATGGCAGAGTTGCAAAATATTAAAAAACAATTAGAGAAAATATAGGTTTCAGGTTTTATAAATACGTTATAGTTAGACATTAGCATTTAAAAAACTTTAGAAATTCACAAAAAAAACCATAGGTTTTAGGAACGTTATAGTTAGTTGGACATTTCAATCATACAAAACAATAGAAATTCTGCTGTTATAATTAGTTCAGCTAACTATAACTTGCCCCCCGCAATGCACTGCTGATGATGTCACATATTACATCATTCATGACATGGTCAGTGACATCATTGATGACATCACTGATGACATCTCAAATGACATCACTGATAACATCATCAAAGTGAAAATCTGATGCACCTCATCACACTCTAATATAACAGTTGATACACCCACTCTGAAATACAGATCATTTTCAAAACCATGAACATACCAATACCAGTTACTACATATCCACTCAATAATTCCTAACTGCACACACAGATCCACTCATTCAAGCATACAGTTACTCATACATACAGTCAGCCATTAATACAGCATTGTCATATGCACTCACACATCTATACAGACACTCACACACCGCCTCTCATTCATAGAGTTACTTATACACTTAGTCAGTCATGGAAATAATCAATCACACTTTCATTTACTCACCTGTGCAGTTATACACATACCACCTCACTTATTTAAATATATACTTACACTCTAATACAATAAGTATTACAGGCACACACTGATCCATTCAGGCACTCTCACAATCACTCACTGTCACATATAGTCATTTGTACAGTCTAACACTCACATATACTGCCTTTCACATATGCAGTTACTTACACATGTACCACTGAGGCATCCATTCACTCACCAACACAGCCATACACACACTCACCCAGCCATACAGCCCTTTAGAGATACAGACTTGAGCACATACCTAGTGAATTATCCACTTACACATCTATGCACAGACACACATCCCACCTTCACCGACACGGACACTCAGGCACCCATACAGATACTCAGACTACAAATCAATAGCCCATATAGATCCTCATTTACTAACCCATGCAACTGCTTACACACCAACTGACAACCTAAACTGTGTGAATGTGTGTATCAGTCGCTAACATATGCATTAAGCAAGACACAATTAATCACTCACTAATACAGCCAGTCACACTCCTACTAAATAAACCACGCTGACTCTTATACACCCATTCATTCTTAAATACAGCATGGCATATATATATATATATAAAACATATTTACATTTTATAGAAACACATAGTCACTGAATGATGTCAACAGTGATGTCATTTGAGATGTCATCAGTGATGTAATCAGTGATGTCACTGACCATGTCATGAATGATGTAATATGTGACGTCATCAGCAGTGCATTGCGGGGGCACGAGTTATAGTTAGCTCAACTAACTATAACAGGGAAATTTATATCGTTTTGTATGAGTGAAATGTCCAACTAACTATAACATTCCTAAAACCTATGGTTTTTTCAGTGAATTTCTAAGGTTTTTTTAATGCTAATTCCTAACTATAATTGTCTTAAAAACCTATGGTGAATATATATTTAAATATATCACCTACTGGCGGTCGCCAGTAGGTAGTTATAGTTAGGACCAAGATTCCATAGGAAGAGCATTTTTTGTTTTGCTTATAACTTTGGCGTCGTTCGATGAATCTTCATGACATTTTCCAAACTAATTCTTTGTTCATATTGGCTCTTATGTTTAATGTGTGGGGGTGATTCATCAATGGGGGGCTGAGAAATTCGGGGGGTCCCAAAACGTGTTTTCTCCATGCAATTTCCTTAGGAAACTTTAGACAAGGCTACAGTTCGGATGGGTAAACGGAATTACCCCAAATTTAGCACGGAGAAGAGTCTTGGTCAAGAAAGCATGCTTTCATTTATTTGGTGTAAATCCGTTCAGTAGTTTTTGAGAAATATTGAAATTTACAGATATTGATATTTGGGAAATTTTGCCATCTGATTGGCTGAGGCATTACAAGCACACGCTTGCTGCTTATTGGCTTCAAGCAATGCGAGCGGTTGCAACTAGGAAGTGTTAGCAGCATTTTTTGATTCTGTTGAAATAAGTAAGGGGAAAAAAGGGTGAAAAAAGTGGAAAGAGGAGGGTAGTAGCACTGTAACCTCTGTGGGGTGTTTAGGGTGTGCTATACAAGGGTGCAAAGCGAACAACACATACCTACCGGTCTGAAACTGCTGGGGTACGGAAATTAAGTGCAGTATTGCCCAGAGTCTGATGCTGCTATGGTGTGCTGCTGCAGGACTAGTGGATTAAAGCATGAGCCTAAAAAGTGTGTCTTATGCTGTGATGTGATGTGCCCTGGCCGCTGCACCACACCTGTGAAAGTAGTGTCAGCATGTGTTTATAACTACTTGGACAAACTAGTGACCCCTACTGGTCTGAAAGTCCTGGGGTATGGAAAATAAGTGAGGTATTGTCTAGAGTCTCAAGCTGCTAAGCTGAGCTGCTGCCGGACTTGGGGATGAAAGTGTGAGTCTAAACTGTGTTTCATATGCTGTGAAATCATGTGCTCTGGCCGCTGTGCCACATCTGTCCAAGTAGTGTCAGCATTTAGTTATACCTAGTTGGAGGAACTTTTGTTTCGGATATTGTAAATTGTGTATGGTGCTTAGAGGGTGTTATACAGGGAGTTTGAAGGCAAATTTGTGCGTATCAAATCAATACAGTATTTGTAAAGCACAAACAAATCACCCCTTTGGGTCTGAAGGCCCTCGAGGCCGACCTGGAAATTATGTGAGCTATTAAGTAAGCTATTGCCCAAAGTCACATGGTGCTGAGCTGAGGTGCTGCTGGAGCAGGGGATTAAATTGTGAGCCCTGTGCTCTGGACTCATGTTTTCTGGCCGCTGCGGCACACTTGTCCAAGTAGTGTCAGCATGTGTGTATACATAGTGCATATGTAGTAGGAGGAACTTTTGTTTTAAACTGTGTGACGTCTGTAGGGTGATTGGGGTGCTACAGAAGGAGTGTGCAGTTCAATTCTGCAGTTTAGAATGAATCCGGTATTTTTAAAGTGCAAACTACTCACTCGTACGGGTCTGCATGCGCTGTGGGCCGGCGTGGAAACTAAGTGAGCTATTGCCCAGAGTCACATGGTGGTATCCTGAGATGTTGCTAGAGCCGGTGATCAAAGCGAGAGGTCTGTGCTGCAAAGTCAGATTGTCCGGCCGGGAGGGTCCTGGAGTTGCCGTTACCTGGCCCTAAAATAGCGAGCCTAAGCAGTCAGTTATTGGGTGGCTCTAAAAAGAGTCCTTGAGTTGATTAGTTTGAGCTACATGTAGGTACGGATGCACAACTTCAGGTTATTCAAAAAACTCCTTTTCTTGATCTGTGAAGTGTACTCCATCACTTCTGTAGATATCAGGCATATCAAAACATATGTTGTTGATGTAGATCGACCCCATTCTATGGTCTCTGAGGTATGCAGACACAGCTTTGTTGACATTCTGCCTACAATTCTCAATCTGAGGACAACATTGTTTTGACCATTTCCACTTCTGTCTTTGGCATATTTGGCAAGACAGTTTGAGGCAAAAGTAACATCAATTGTCCAAAGGTGTCCTTCATAAGCATTTCTAAACCTACTCCAGTCAATGTGCATAGGTCATTTCCACAACAATGCACAATCATGAGGTCAGGGTGTGGAAGATGCAAAGAGATTGTAACCAAAGGTAGCAATTGGTGCCATTTCAGTCCTCTATGTGCAAATCATTTAATGTACACATTTTGTAAACCTAGGTCTAAGTCAATATGTCTGTGTTCTGCATACCTCTTGCACCAGAAAATATAGCTATGTCCTACGATCAACACTAGCATTTTGAAGGTATGGCTGGAAGGTATGGAAAGATGTCTGTAGCTCATGCAGTTCCTTCATAGAATAGAGATATGTTTAAAGATGGGGTACTACTTTTTTGCCATACAAAACTATACCTGATTGGGAGATGACAAGAATTGTTTTTTAAAAGTAGGGTGCGCATTAGTTTTGTAGAAAAGCATCTTTGTGTAGGGTAAGAAAAAGCAGTTTCAACATGGAGTACATATTATAGGATAACATTTGCTCAAGTCAACCCGACCTGCTACTTGCATTTGGAAAACAAAGTGGTACAAAAGGAGGTGGTGATGAACGGAGCATCTGAACCAATCAAACACTCACACTCAGTCAACAGATCTGGGTTTAATCCATCACCGTTCTTTCGCCCACCTGCCACCCCAGTTCAGACATGGCATATGCAAATCAGTATGACCCTGTGCTTCATTGGAACAGTCCAGCCGGAACTGCCAAGCCATGCCTTCCCTGGACCGGAAACAAGCATCCGAGGACCAGTTTCTAGCATTTCAGCCCTCTTGCTTGAATCCAGTGGCAAAGTGAGCAAGGGACTCATGTCTGAGCATACCCTGCCAACTTATGGCAAACAAAGCAGTACAAAAGGGGGTGGTGATGGACGGAGCATCTGAACGAATCAAACACTCACACCCAGTCAACAGAACTGGGTTTAATCCATCACCGTTCTTTAGCCCACACTGCCAACCCAGTTCAGACATGGCCATATGCAAATCAGTCTGACCCTATGCCTCATGGGAACAGTCCAGCCCGAACTGCCATGCCATGCCTTCCCTGGACCGGAAACAAGCTTCCGAGGACCGGTTTCTGGCATTTCAGCCGTCTTCAGCCCGGCTTGCTTGAATCCAGTGGCGAAGTGAGCAAGGGACTCACGTCTGAGCATAACGTGACAACTTATGGCAAACAAAGCGGTACAAAAGGGGGTGGTGATGGACGGAGCATCTGAACCAATCAAACACTCACACCCAGTCAACAGATCTAGGTTTAATCCATCACCGTTCTTTAGCCCTCTCTGCCACCCCAGTTCAGACATGGCCATATGCAAATCAGTCTGACCCTGTTCCTCATGGGAACAGTCCAGCCCGAACTGCCAAGTCATGCCTTCCCTCGACCGGAAACAAGCTTCCAAGGACCGGTTTCTGGCATTTCAGCCGTCTTCAGCCCGGCTTGCTTGAATCCAGTGGCAAAGTGAGCAAGGGACTCAAGTCTGAGCATACCCTGCAAACTTATGGCGAACAAAGCAGTACAAAAGGGGGTGGTGATGGACGGAGCATCTGAGCCAATCAAACACTCACACCCAGTCAACAGATCAGGGTTTAATCCAACACCGTTCTTTAGCCCACTCTGCCACCTCAGTTCAGACATGGCCATATGCAAGTCAGTCTGACCCTGTGCCTCATGGGAACAGTCCAGCCTGAACAGCCAAGCCATGTCTTTCCTGGACCGGAAACAAGCTTCAGACAACCGTTTTCTGGCATTTCAGCCGTCTTCAGCCCGGCTTGCTTGAATCCAGTGGCAAAGTGAGCAACGGACTCACGTCTGAGCAAACCCTGCCAACTTATGGCAAACAAAGCGGTACAAAAGGGGGTGGTGATGGACGAAGCATCTGAACCAATCAAACACTCACACCCAGTCAATAGATCTATCACCCCCCGAGTGGGTTGGGTATGCTCAGACGTGAGTCCCATGCTTTCCACACCACTGGAGTCAAGCTATCCTTGCTGAAGAAGGCTGATAGCCAGAAACCAGTCGTAGGATGCTTAATTTTGATCCAGGAAAGACATGGCTTGGCAGTTCGGGCTGGACTGTTCCCATGAGGCACAGGGTCAAGGCTGATTTGATTCTGGCCATGTCTGACCTGGGGTGGTGTGGAGTGAAAAAAAACTATGGATTTAGGCCCAGATCTCTGTACTGGGGTGATGGTATGACATTGTTCTGCATTCTGTCCATCAACTGTTGTTTTTGCAATTGTCACTCCGAGTGGGATGGGTATGCTCAGACGTGAGTCCCATGCTCTCCACACCACTGGAGTCAAGCTATCCTGGCTGAAGACGGCTGATAGCCAGAAACCGGTCCTAGGATGCTTGATTCCGGTTCATGAAAGACATGGCTTGGCAGTTCGGGCTGGACTGTTCCCATGAGGCACAGGGTCAAGGCTGATTTGCATATGGCCATGTCTGAACTGGGGTGGTGTGGAGTGCAAAAAAACGATGGATTTAGGCCCAGATCTCTATACTAGGGTGAATGTATGACATTGTTTTGCATTCTGTCCATCAACTGTTGTTTTTACAATTGTCTCCCCGGGTGGGATGGGTAAGCTCAGACGTGAGTCCCATGCTCTCCACACCACTGGAGTCAAGCTATCCTGGCTGAAGACGACTGATAGCCAGAAACCGGTCCTAGGATGCTTGATTCCGGTCCATGAAAGACATGGCTTGGCAGTTCGGGCTGGACTGTTCCCATGAGGCACAGGGTCAAGGCTGATTTGCATATGGTCAAGTCTGGACTGGGGTGGTGAGGAGTGCAAAAAAACAGTGGATTTAGGCCCTGATCTCTGTACTGGGGTGAATGTATGACATTGTTCTGCATTCTCTTCATCAACTGTTGTTTTTGCACTTGCATTTGGAAGGCACTGTTCAAGCTTAAAACAATTGCGAACTTAAAAAAAAATATTGTTAGGCTTAAATTGAAGAACTTTTAACCTGCAAGTGTTGTAGAGTGTTCTAGAAAGTGGGTCGATAGAATACGTTGCACTGCTGACTTCTATGTGTCGTTGAATATGGAAAAAACTGTTTATATGGAAAATTAAAAAGAAACCAATAGAGAGAAGTTTTGAAACCTAAAGGAATCAAGGAACTGTTCTAATTGGTTCTTTACATGTATTTATGTATGGAGGAACAAAATTATAGACACAACAGCACCAGGAAGAAGAAGAAGCCGGTAGTGGGGGGACGGGGGAGATGGGCACAATGGCACACATGCACAGTTAGGTACAGTACAAGTATAGACAAACAATGGCCAAAATGAAACACACCAATAAGGAGCACAAGTCATACAACCCGCCAACATCACAGCACTGAACGAGCATAGAAGTGAAAACCACGCTGCATTCATACAGGCTGTGTACAAAGGCCAGTCGTGGGTTTTGTGGGATGTCTGCAACCGTGGTAATCATGGTTGAGATGCCCAACACATGTAAATGTAAATGTAAATGTTTTTGTACTTGTATAGCGCACAGCTACCCACAGTGGGTTTCCTGGCGCTTGTACGAATACCGCAAGGGAACCCTTCCTGGCTTTCCCTGTGAAGTGTCCACTCCTGGGCACCCCCATAGTGCAGACCAGGCATCCCTCGCGTTGTGGGGGCCGTTGTGGAGACCAAGCAAGCTAATGCCCAGAGTTGCAGCGTGGGACCCATGATCAGAATTGGCACTGAGGCGAGAATATCCGGTCAGGGGAATTAATGAGCCCGAGACCCGCCGGGGCAGGAATCAAACCCTGGTCCCTGGCCCCTAGCCAGAGCTCTGTATCGAGGTCTGCCTGCTCTAACCATTGAGACACACTTCTCCACATGGGACATGGGAGGGTTCACTGTGTGTTATGTTGCCAACAGCTGCTCCTCCCTCCCACGAGCACCCACACTTTTGTCTGCTGTACTGTTGTATCCCGTGCACTCGCACAGCACACCATTATAATGCCTATTCACGCATATCCTGCTGCATTCCCACTACACCATGACAGTGCTATTTGGAGGTGGTGCATGTCACTTTACAACATCGACTGCTGCGGCCCTTGTGGCAGGACACACCAGAACACAGAGACAAACTTACCGCCCTTCCTGTACACAGACATGTCCAAGACACCCCGTTCCCCTTGCCGGATAGGCAAACCCCTGCGCTGACCTGTGAACCCCAGACCAGCACACGCCAGTTGTGCATGCAGGAGGATCGTGTACAGATACATGTCCAGGGTCACTGCCAATGCTGAGGTGATAGTACAGTGTGATGTTGCAGGGCCTGTGCCTATCATGCTAACACAATGACCACAGGGACACACTTGCTCAGATGCGGGTTTGGGGATCGATGACGGTCCTGGGGTTGTTGGGATGAGTCTTATGGCCCTCATGGGTATCCGTGTATCATGCTTATTGACACTATGGCACCTGTGGGTGTTCTGGTGTGGCTCTTGGCTGTGTTTCCTTTCATGCTGCAGGTAGTCGTCCTGCTAAACACCAGCAGAAAGCAGGTGTAAAATCCCTGGTGGTAACGTGGCTTATCACCGGAATCTGTTTCGCATTGCAGTTGTTGTGAAAGTTGTGATGTGATTTGTTCGTGTGCAGAACAAAATATGACCTGGGCAGTGTATCCCGTCAAGATCCAGCACCTGACGCACTATTCCCAATCAATATAAATACAATGAGATTTCTTCATTGATTTTGTGTGCACACTAAGTGAAGCCACTACCTCAGTGCAATTCAAAACAGGATTTTAGTATTTAGAATAAATCGCAAAGGTGCACCTCGTGTTTTTTCGCACGGGAACGGCAAGTCTGCATTTCATTATCAGCACTTTAATGCAAGTGAAGTTGAGATAAATCTAGCACACTATTCAGAAGTTGGTGCAAACTGCAGACATCAGCAGTATTTCCGTGATAAGTGCCCCGAAATTTAACACCATGGCGGACACCTCAAATAACAATAATAAGAACAAGAAAGAGTCACACAGCAGTTAAGAAAACAACCAAAAACTTTATTACATTTTTTCTCAAACTTTATATTTTATAAACATATATATATAAACGATAAACTATTTTCAAACTTTATTTTTTATTAACATATATTTATGAACGATAAACTAATAAACACATTTTAACAAAAATAATACAAAACAACAAGGCGGAACACTCCTGTGGGGACCATGGATGTTGACGACAGAGCCTGGAAAATAAAGCACAAAATAAGGACGTGTGTAATGCGCATATCAAAGGAGTGAGACACAGAGAAACTGAGAAGAAAAAAAGCCAGAGAGAAAAAGTGAGTGAAGGAAAGAAAGGGAGTGAGAAAGGGAGAAGGAAGAGAGAGACAGAAGGAAAGGAATGAAGAGAGATAGTGAGAGAGAGTGAGAGAGTGGAGAGAGGGAAGAGAGAGAGAGAGAGAGACAGAGAGAGAGAGAGAGAGAGAGAGAGAGAGAGAGAGAGAGAGAGAGAGAGAGAGAGAGAGAGAAACACTGCAGCCTCTGCGCATCCATGAGCAAATTATTACCTGGTGCCAACAGAGTGTGCAGCAGTGGACACTCCATGTGCCCGTCTAAACTCTGCAGATCTCACAGATGTCGTTGAGTCCTGAGTCATGAATGACGGAGACCACATCATCTTCCCTGCAGCCCGGCAGATCTCACACATGTCGCTGAGTCCTGAGTCATTAATGGCAGAGACCTCATCAGCTTTTGGTGCCGCTAAGCCTGTGGAACTCAAGTCCGTGCCACATGGTGGTAGGCCCCTCATGGCCACATGAGCTTCAGGTGGCACTAACCCTGTGCATCTGAAGTCCGCGCCAAGGGGAAGGTAGGCTCCTGACGGCCATACAGATCACTGACCCCAATGCTGGCTCCCGTAGGAGGCGGGGAGCTGGCAGGGACCATGGGGGCATTGGGGCACCCCCACGGTCCCCAACACTATAGCCAGGCCCCATGGGATGGGGTCCCCAGGACCAGAAGTGGCCCAGGAGGGGTGCCACACTCCCCCTCTTCTAAAATACAAAAATGTAAAAAACTCCTGCCCTTTTCCATGATTTGTTTTTTTAAATACGGTCAGGCCACGGGGAAAGGGTCCCCAGGGCCAGTAGTGGCCAAGGGAAGGGGACCATGCAGCCCCCTCCCATACTTACAACTTTAAAAAAAATAAGGAGGCCAGGCCCTGGGAGATAGGGTCCCCGTGGCCAGAAGTGTTCCAGGGGAGGGGGGCCACGCTGCCCTCCTCCTGTAACATAAATAATATTAAAAAGAGGCCAAGCGCCTGGGGATGGGGTCCCCAGGGCTGAAATCTGCCTTGGGAGGGGGATCGCGAGGCCCCTTTCCCATTTAAAAACAAATGTTTAAAAAATGGCTCAAACACTGGGGGAAGGGTCCCCAAGGCTCAAAAAATACTAAAAGAAGGGAGCGCACAAAGCCCCCATCTAAAAATATTAAATCAAAAGAAAAGCTGGTATCTCGCCGGGGCCAACTAGCCCACCAGGTACCTCCAGTAATCCTCACACAGCTGGTACTCGAGGTTAGTCTCTCTGAAACTGCAGGCTTTACACCGTCACAGACTCAAATAATGCACAAAAGTTGGTAGAAAGTCCCTGTATGTCAGAATATCCATACCTTTAAACATACTGCACCTCTCTTCAGGATTCAAGGAGCTTTCATAAGTTTAAGAAAAAGCTTGAAAACTCCCTTCTTGGTATCAAGCAAGAGCACTGAACTAGAAAACATTTTTAAAGTCTGGTCCTGGCAAAATTCTATTCTTGCCCATATGCAGGCCAGATGTTTTATACTAGTATGGCCACTTGAGCACCAAGCAAGACTTTTTCACTATTCCTGCCATAGCTAGGCTACAGGTTATCAAGTTGTCATCACTGATTTGTGATCCTGCATCTCTCCATTATCTCTGGCTTTAATTACTCTTGAGACAATACCTACACTAATTCTTGACACTATTGCATACTATGTGGTTTCCCTAATCTCATATTGTCCCTAATGTTCTGATGCAGAAACTACAAAACCACTTGAAGGTAAATAAAATTGATGCATTCTGGGCATGCGGAAGTGTGAACTTATGAACGCGTTTGTCAATCAGAGGTTTTTGGTAGTCTTCAAATTGGACTTACGAAACGTATATAAAATATCACGAGGAAATATTTACCAAATACCTTATAATCTACCTTAAAGTCGGCTGGGATCAGCTGGGTTGAAGACTGGGAATAGATTAACTTAATTGGAAGAGAGGTCTAAGTCAGGTTCATAACTTCACGGATTATCTCTGCCTCTAGCAGGATTGTACCACTAACATTTAAACAGAAGATTGAGCTAGCTGCTCTCTGTTTTTACCAAGCATGACTTAAAATGCGAATTCTGCAGAGGGAAGAGAGAATACTTGATTCTCTTAATGTGCTCAAACCTAACAACGTTCAAACATAGTCATATAGACAACAAAACGTACTTGCCTGTTTCATTTATCTATTTTGAGCACTTCCAGTTAAAGTCTCTGGTCAGATTTTTCTTGAATTAGATTCAGAAATGTATAGTTTTAACTGGAGGAGACAGGCAAGAAGAGGGATGTGGCTTTTGAAACCCACATCAAACCA
This sequence comes from Lissotriton vulgaris, assembly GCF_964263255.1. NCBI lineage: Eukaryota > Metazoa > Chordata > Amphibia > Caudata > Salamandridae > Lissotriton > Lissotriton vulgaris. Next base: position 2,037,336,595 of record NC_141685.1, on the reverse strand, counting down.
GGGAACCTTGCATGCTCTGATTGGCCACTTTATCAAATGTGCTTGACATTTCCCACTGCTTGACATTTTAATAATGGTAGAAGAGGCTATTATATTTATTTGGATACTGGCATTCTAAATGCTGTAGATGAATACAATGTAGGATGCTTCAAAATTTGATGCACAGTTGGTATACAATAAACAACCACCAGTAAACCACAATAATTTGCAAGGCCAGTAGGTCTTTTCAGTGAAACTCCCTGGATTTGAAAGTGCTTTTTTTGTCTTAAATAGATTTTGAGAATGTACATATATCTGTGGTGGCCATGTTGGAACAAGTTGTAAAACATTTCAAAATCATTCAAAAATAGCCATCACAGATGTGCGTTCATCCAACGCAGCTATAATTTGAAAGTATTTGTAATGTTTTAATTAATACAATTCAAAGATGGCTGCCATAGATGCACAGGCTCCTGTTCAGGCAGCAAGCATGGCTCGGACACAAATACTTTAGTTATTCTTCGTCTGTCTTGTGTCATTGGTTCACCAGCCATGTGGATCTGGGAAAAGGTTACTTCTGATCACTGATTTGTACTCATAATTCTTCATCTATTTGCCACTGTGTGATTATTTATAGCATAGTGTGTCACATGCTCCTGAAGAATTCCTTGACATCTCATTTGAGGGAAACCTCTCTATAGAGTTTATGGTAAACCCTGCCCCATTTTAAAGTACTGTTGGGAATTTAAATAAAGCCTATGGTTTCCACCAATAGCTAGTTTTAGCATATACACTTTCTCCTCTGCATTCCAGTTTCCACATGCAACAGTCACAACTACTCTTTACGACCTTGGTTTTTGTCTTGAAAACACCTCTTGAGCTCCCCTTCATAAGGGGAGCACCTTGCACCAATATTACCCATACTGGTACCAAGAAAGACCCAATGATGAAGCTTGCCATCTGAGGGTGAGTGCAGTATTTTCATCTTGTAACTGTATTGCCCTCTCTTGATTAGGATTGTAACTGTAATTTGTTCTTGATCTATTGATTTCCTAGCAAGAAGAAATTATGTGATTTATTTTTTACAGTGGATGCACAGTTATCTCCATCAGAAATGTTTTGTATAGAAATTTGTTGAAAGAAAATAAACCAATTTGAAGGGTGCCCTTTGTGTGAGCGTGCCATCATAAAGTGATCAAGAAGCAATTTTAAGATGACTACCTGCTAATAGCAAAGTGGGTGGGAAAAAGTAGTTTTAAAATGTTGAACAAAGGGAGATCGCGCAAGGGTTCGCTGAGGGACCAAAGGGATGGAAGAGCAGGGAGAGAAGATAGTGTATCTTAGCTACAGCAAAGTAAAGTCTAACATTGGACATAGACATGCTCCCTGATGGGACAAACTCAAGAATAGGAAGGAAAGCCATTGATCAGAAGCAGAAAAGTGAGATGGACAGCAAAGTCATCCAATCATAAGCAAGAGGCTGACCCAAAGCCCTTTTAAAGTATATGTATTTTATTGAAGACAGGAGGCTTGGTTCACAAATGTATGATAACATTTTGAGTAAATTTACACTTTGTAGTATGTTTACTACTTTTGGTATTCACAAACTCAGAGTGTAAACTTACCACCAGCATGTAATTTACTTGTCTCCAACGACAGTATAATGCAATTGGTCCATTCTTGTGTGGGTAAGAGGTGTGCCTGTCTAAACCCCTCCCTGACTATCCTTAAACCCCTCTTACTGTTACACCAACATCCTGCCCAACAGCCACTCCTGCACTGAACCCAGGTGGGCAGGAAGCACAGGTTGCAGAGAGCAGCTTGAGCAAGGCAGAGGCCGCTGGGTTGCCCCAATCCTCAGCTGTAAACTTACCTGGAATGGTTTGGATACAGAAAGAATAGCTCTCTTGGTCAGGCCACAGGAGGAAGAATCTCTTATGAGTCCTACGGGACTCTGATTGTCAGGCCGCAACATGAAGAAAACGTTGTGACAGAGACCCTGTTTTCTGAAAATGTTTGAAAAATAAGGTTTAAGGGGGCTGGGTAGGAGTTCCTGACCCACTGTACCTTTTGGAACGAACTTTTTTAAAACTATAGTTTTGGGGTTTCAACAATCCTGCAGGTGTCCCACGAGAGAGCTGGGGATGTGTTGTCTCCCACAGGGGATTGGCTGTCCATGGGCTTTAGAGCAGGTTCTGGCCGCAGGGTGCCCATTGGGAGCCAACGTGGCCCCCTGGTCTTCTGCATAAGTCCCAAAAGAGGGCAAAGGCCGTGCTGTCTTCCGTGAGACATTAAGCAAGCCTGAGAGTCTGCAGTGGGTTACCGCAAACAGGTGAAGACCGTGCGCAGTGTGGGAGTCACTGTTTGTATTATGTTGGACGAAGGTTCGGGTTCTGGCCGCATGCCAGGCCCTGCAGCCAACTGTGTGGACTTGTCCTTAAATATATAATAAAAATATGACTTCACATTTTAAAAAAACAGGAAATGTCGTGAAAGAAAAAAAAGGCTGAAGATACATTATAGATAGATATGGTTATAAAATATTACTTTGCATTAAACAAAAAGCCTCAGAAATTCACTAAAAAAACAAAGGTTAAAGTGATTTTATAGTTAAGTAAAATTCTTGTAAGTTTGATCGGGTTTCATCAACACAGATTATCCGATTAAGTGAAATGTAACATTGCCCATTACAAATATGTTGCTGCAATGACCAAGACGAAAGAATGGGCCAGCAATGTAATAACTGATTTGCGTGATGAATTATATGCCCAAAAGGGCTGTAGTAATGCAAATGTATCGGTTGTTAGAATTGTTAATTATCCGTTTCAAAGAAATGTTACATGCAGCATTGCCTATCTTAGCGTGTTGTTGATAATGACCAGGATGAAAAAATGGGTCCTCAATTTAACACTTCTTCATTAAAGAACATAGCGGCTATGTGCAATTGTTTTAAAAAACAGTCACAGAGGAAATTTTGGATAAGAACTACAAGTCTTTCCTTGAATACACCGCTTTTGTAGTTTTAAAGTATACCACGTGTGAAATGACTTTAAAAATGTTCCCACGCCAAAAAATCAATATCAGTGAACAAGAGTGCATGTGCACTCGAAACGCGTATGAAATTGATGGCTGAATAAAGAAACGGAAAACCGCACAAAGCTTTGTGCTTCCTCGTCAATATTGGGAGAAGTAGAGGTTCATTTTCAAGGGACATGCTTCCGTGGCGTCCCGTGTGACAAAGGTACTTTTGATTAGGAGGATGCAGTTTTTCACGGAAGTCTTTTTGGTGATTTACCTTGCTGCTGCCCCCCCTCCCCCCCATCGCCCAAAGCATGGTAGGAGTCTAAATCTCTCCAAAGGTACCTTGAAGTATGACGGGTACCCAGGGGATTACGTATAATGGTTACTCCTACCTATGAAGAACTAAAATCCGAGATGTTAAGGGAGTGGGCTGCGAATAACAACAACGCCTCACGTAGGATGCTGGCTATTATAATAAAATATGCTGATATTGATCGGAAAAAATCTTGGCAGAAATAGAGGCAATATTGGAAGGCCTGGAAAAAGAAGAAGACCAAGAATATATAAAGGATACCAAAACTGCCATGAAGGATAGATTAAAGAAATTGGAATCCTCAATAAAAGATAGAAAAGCCCAGAAATATATCAGGGATAAACAAGATTATGCCAAAGGCCAAATCTACACCTTTGCCAAGAAATTAGACGATATCAGACGCAATAAAATGCAAAAACTGTCTAAGCCAACATCAGAGATACGTTCTGAGCAGGGCGGTATCCAAAGCTCAGAAGTTGACACGGATCATGAGGGAGAGCAGCAAGTGCATGGCCAATTACCAACGGTTATAGATGAGTTTGATTTTTTATGGGAATAATGCAGATTCAATCTGCAACCAAGGCCACCAGCACAGACCCAAAGACCAATAAGAGGAAGAGGCAGAGGTCAAAGAGGAGGAAGGGGTCACACGTAGGAGGAGGGCAACAAGAGTCAAAGAAGATAAAGAATTGATGACTCCGCCAAACAAGGCAACGATAATCAATTTGACTACTGTTAAACTGACCCAGCAAGAAGAAGGTATATTGAAATTGGGTCTAACTTTTTACCCACAGTCAAACCTCGATAACGTACAAACCAGGATCGATTTATTTAAATTAATTCGCGTATTGAAGTTGAAAAAAATGTTTTGGTCCAATTCAGCACATGGAAACAGTGCTGTTATGAATACACACCCTAAAGAGGAAGTGGGAATGCAAGTGATGGACTTTGATGTACTGTTGGAATTAAGAGACATGGACACTGACCTGGCTGCAGAGTCTAACCTGGAATGAGCGGAAGAAATTGCTCAAGAAGAGAATCTATCAATTTCGCAGGAGGCAGCAACCAGTTTCAGGCCAGATTCACATTTTATTCCATTGATGGCTAGAGATGGGATAGATGTGTTCTGTGATATTGTAACAAATGAATTGAAGAAACTAAGTATGCAACTGAAAGATATTAAACCTAACAATAGCAATTACACTGAATATCAAGCTTTGATTAAGAAAGTGTCAGAAAATCAGAATGTTATTGTGCGTAGCGCAGACAAAGGAGGCAATATAGTCCTTTGGGGAAAAGACAAATTTCTGGCATAAGCTTATAAAAGGCTAAATAATAGGAATTGCTAGGTAAGAGTTGCAGATAAAGTCATGGTACAAAGTCATGACAATTACAATGTCCAGTTGAAGGGATGGTTTGATAGGGCTTTGCTAAAGCATGATGAATACAAATACCTCTTAGTGGACCATCCAGTTACACCCGTTTTCTACTTAATCCCAAAGGTTCATAAAAGCTTAGTAGACCCCCAAGGACGTCCAATCATATCTGCCATTGGAAGTGCATTGGAAAAAACATCCAAGTATGGGGATGCTTTTCTGAACCCATTAGCTCAGTCTCTACCATCTTACACTAAAGATACTGGAGAATTTAAAAAAAGAATTTAATACATGCCATGGGAAATTGATTATCTACTCGTAACGATCGATGTATCCACACAGTATACTAGTATTCGCCATAAAGATGGTTTGCAGGCAGTTTAGCACTTTTTTGAGAACAAGACCGCTAAATTTATGATCACGCACCCAAATGACTTTGAGTATGGTGGAAAAGTGTTTGACTAGTAATTACTTTTTATTCAATGGTGAATTATTTCATCAAAAGCGTGGTACAGCGATGGGCACCTGCTTCACCCCCAACTATGCTAATTTGCATATGGGCTGGTGGGAGGAGCAGATGGTCCAGTCGCAACATCAAGAGGAATGGGATAATCATGTAATACACTGGAGTAGGTATATAAATGATCTTTTCCTGGTCTGGAAAGGCAGAGAAAATGAAGCACAGTCTTTCATTGATGCTTTACAGGTGAACCAACTGAATCTTAACTTTACAAGTGAGATAAGTAAGACCAGTGTCAATTTTCTTGATCTTACTGTCTATAATGAGAACGGTAGGGTCGAGACGAAATTATATACGAAACCGACCTCCAGTAACACTATATTGCATGCAAAAAGTTTCCACCCGGTAATTTTGAAACGCAGTATCCCGTATGGAGAATGCCTACGCACTAAGGGTAATTGTAGTAATGAGAAGGAGACTAAAAAAGAAATTAACATCTTAAAACAAAGATTTAAGGAGAGAGGTTATCCTGATGATTGGGTGGAGAATGCAATTCATAGAGCTAATGTAAAGAAGAGAGAAGATATCTTGTTCAACAAGATGGAAACAGTAAAGAGCAAGAAAGATTCAGAAAATAAGATTGACTGTAGATTTGTGACTACTTATAGTGTACAACATGAAAATTTGTGCAATATTTGTAACAAACATTGGCATCTGGTGAAAAATGATCCGATTCTAGGTAAAAAAGTGTCAAAACGTCCTCAGATCATGTTTCAAAGAACAAAATCATTTAAGCAGATGTTGGTTAGTAATGTTCTGAAAAAACCCCGGTTGAACACCACCTGGCTAAATAAACAGAAGGTTTTTTAAGTGCACTAAATGCAAGGTGTTGGGGTTCAGGGGGGCCTGGTGCCTTCTGTCTAGTTCCCCGTTCAGCGGTGTTTCTTAAAAGTTACAAGTGCATATGCGAATTTATGGACGCTCCCTAGGGCTCGCTTTAAGAGGGGATTGCCAACAGGAAACAGGTGCTTGGTTTCTTTATTGGTCCCTTACCGTGTGATTCCTGTTCCTGTGGTTCTACCTTGTTCCCCTCCCCTCGAGCTCTGTTCCAGCGGTCTTTTCCAGTGCTGGGTTTTGATCCCCTTTTTTCCCTGTTCCCCTGTTTCCCTATTCCCGTGGGCTTTACTGAACCCTTTGTGGGGACCTGTTTTTGATCTTCGGTGACGCTTTGGGATTCACGGATGCGTTTCCTTTGAGAATTGACGTCCCGTTAATTCCCTTTTTGTATCCAAACCATTTTGTTTTATGTTGTGTTTGGGTGGTTTCACGAAGGAGCTGAATAACGGCCATTTATTTTGCGCTACCTTCGTGTTCTTTTTTAGCTTCCATTAGTTTTTTGGGTGTCTTTCGTATTCCCTTGATACCTTTTTTCCCCTGTCCTTTTTTCTTAACAATTGTGAATTCCACCCCCTTTGACATTCTCGGTGTTTCCCGAGGGGGCGTGGTTGGTCTGGGGTTACGCATGAAACAACTAATACGATTGCAGTGGAAGATTTCCTGTTTCGTATCAAGCCACTCCCGTTTGTTATCTGGGGTAAGCAGGGAGGTCGGTAGTTCGCGTGTGTACTTGGCACTGGTAATAGTAGTAGGGGTGTGTTTAACCTTGTCCCCTTTTTTCATTTTAGCGGTTTCATCTGTGTCAAGCCGTCCGCTGCCAAGAAGCCAGAGGAGACGAGTTGTGTTCCCCAAGACTTTGGGTTCCCTTGTTTTGTTACCCACCTTCTCCCGGTGTTGTGTTCTCCACCATCCGTTTTGATTGCGGGTGTTGGGGGTCACGGCGTGGGTAGAGGATTGGGATGTTCTTCACTCCTGCGGTGTTGTGCCGGTCGGCATTGGAACACAAGGCATGTCAACATGGGATTAATAAAGAACAATACCAACCGGCTTCCACAGAGGCATGAGAAAAATATGAGGGAAATATTCCTGCAAAACACATTTTGCTGTCTACGTGCTTCAGTGCCCTGGTGGCCTGAGGTTCGTAGGCAGCACAATTTCAGAAGTAAATAAGCAAATCCTCTAGCATCTGAGGGCCATAAAAAATGGCGATCATGCCTATCCTGTGTCTAGGCATTTCCAGAGGTTTCATGGAAAAGATATAGGAGGCTTAACGTACTATGTAATTGATGCCGTAGAAAAGAATGTGAGAGGTGAAATCGTGAGAGAGAACTTAGAAAACTGGAATCATGTTATATAGTTGATTTGAACTCAAAATAACCTGAAGGTCTAAAAATGGAGGAAAATTTGTATACTCACCTGGGGTGATTAAATGCAGTTTAAGATGTGAGGTAGCCTAACTCAACAACAGACTTGTAGAATTAATTGATTGTTTTAATGACTGTTTGCCCACCGGGGCTGAATTGGAGTAACATTGAATTGCGCGTTGAACTATTTGCCCACTTGGGCTGTATTGGTGTGAGTTTAATAAACACGGATTATCTGATTAAGTTAAATATAACATTGCCCATTACAAATTTGTTGCTGCAAATGGCCAAGACGAAAGAGTGGGACAGCAATGCAATAACTGACTTGCGTGATGAATTGTATGCCCACAAGGGCTGTTTTAATCCAAATTTACTGATTGTTCGAACTGTTAATTATCCGTTCAAAAGAAATGTTACATGCAGCATTGCCTATCATAGCGTTTTGTTCATAATGGCCAGGATGAAAAATGGATCCGCAATTTAATACTTGTTCATTAAAGAACAAAGCGGCTATGTGTAATTGTGTTAAAAAACAGTCATGGAGGAAACTTTGGATAAGAACTACAAGTCTTTTGTAGTTTTAAAGTATACATGTGTAAAATGATTTTAAAAATGGCCGCGCGCCAAAAATCAATTATCAGTGAACAAGAGTGCGTGTGCACTCGAAACGCTTATGAAATTGATGACTGTGTAAAGATATGGAAAACCGCACAAGGCTTTGTGCTTCCTTGTCAATATTGGAAGAAGTAGAAGTGCATTTTCAAGGGACGTGCTTCCGTTGGTTCCCGTGGGAAGAAGCGGCTTTTGATTAGTAGGAGGCAGTTTTTGACAGAAGACTTTTTAGTGATAGATATATATGTATATATATATATATATATATACATATATATATATATATATTTCTCTGCTCAATCACAGTTGCTACAAAGCACACTCACTCAAGATGCAGGTGATTATGTGTTTATTTATGCTTCACCCACAGCACCATGCTGCTCATACATTCTGAAATGCAGAGGCATGTATTTCCAACACCAGTAACAGTCTGAGAGTTGTAAATGTAAATGTAAATGTAAATATATAGGCATTTATATAGCGCACTACTTACCCGGAGGGTCCCAAGGCGCTTCGACCGCTGCGAAACCCTTCCTGGCTTCCCTGAGAGATGGTCCCTTAATGGGTATCTCCAGGGTGAGACCAGGCATCCCCGGCGGTCTGGTGGGGCCGTTAGTGAAGATGAGGCAAGCTAATGCCCAGAGTTGCCGAGTGTGATCGCTGATCAGAGTGGGCACCGAGGCGAGAGAATTATCGAGTCCGCTGACCCTGGTCCAGAAACCTGCCGCGCCGGGAATCGAACCCTGGTCCCGGGCCGTCCTCTGCTCTCGGGTCTGCTGCCTCTAACCAGTGACCACACTACCTCACGAGTTAATTCCCAGGTGATCAACTGAAGCTTCACCTCAGAATTCTAATGAACATCTACAGCGCTAATATTTTGTATTCAAGACAAAATTAATCCACTTGAATAAAACAAACTGACATGCAAAGTGAAACATATACTTCTCACTCCAGCAGGAATCTGTCAGTTTACTCCTTAGTAATCAACTGCAGCGTTACAACTGAGTTCTAATGAAAAACTAGAGTGCCAACATTTTTGTAATCAAGACAAAAATGCTACATAGGTGGAGAAGAGGCTGTTGAATTTACTGTGGTGCAGCATGGGAGAAAAAGGTACCCCTATATATGAACCTGGGGTAAGCATATGTTTTGAAAAAACAGTGGTTCAAGGGTCCAGAGCAAAAAGTGTGAACCCCAAAGGGGCACTAAGATCCTAAGTTAAACTGGATGATTTATCATACTGGAAGCATAAAGGGAGGGGGGCATATGTAGTGTAAAATAGACAGTTTATTTTACATGAGTTAAACTTAATACTCTAAGTAAAATTCAGATGCTCACAAAAAGTGAAAGCGGGCGTGATGTGACAAAGTGATAGTGGATTAAAAACATAACATTGCATTGACAACAAAACAAATGGAACTCCACTCGAGTATAAACAATGGAAGGAGTTCCTGTTGTAAGGGGCGAACCACTGTTTTTCCTAATCATTTACTGAGGTGCAAGCTGAAGTTAGATAGATATATAAAATAAGATAGAAAGATAGATAGATAGATAGATAGATAGATAGATAGATAGATAGATAGATAGATAGATAGATAGATAGATAGATAGATAGATAGATAGATAGATAGATAGATAGATAGATAGATAGATAGATAGATAGATTTGGACGGAAACCTTTAAATATAATTTCTTTGGATAATTGTCCATCTGCTCTTGAAGACAAAAGAACCTGTTTTGGATCAGACTTCAGCAATCTACACAATCTATAGTAAAAGTTCTTTGCAGCCAAAAAATATTCACAGCCGACACAGGTCTCTTAGAAAATCCGCTTTTTCAAGGCTCATAACCCAACATTTTACTCCCTGTGACTAGAAATCTACTGACAGAAATTAAATTCCACAACCCAACTCCTATGCTCAACTACTAATTGGCCATGATCATCAAACCCTCCTGAGAGGCTCAGAAGTAATTTATATCTAAGGTTTTCACCTGTTATACATTTTACTTTTGCTAAATTCTACTTTAATGTAGATTATTATGTCATGTATGTCTCCTCGAAAATCATCAACAATAATTCCTAAAGTGGTAAATTTGATATTCCTCCTCCCATTAATCTGTCCCCAAATATTGCATGTGAAAACAGCTTTTAGCAAAGCAGCCTTTTGGCCTCTAGCATCAAAGAAAGACCACTGAAATACACCTTTTATAGTGTAGTGAACTAACCTTTACTTTCCCATCATGAACTCACATATAACATCACTCATAGTACAGCACTTGAAAACAACAGAGTTAGGCACAACTGACATAAAACTTCTGGCATTGAAACCTGTACCCATGACAACCATACTTTATCATAGTCTGATTGTGTATGTTTGAACACATTAATAAACAAAGAGAATCCAACACAGGAGTGGGGTGAAGTGATCAACAAATGTTGAAGCACTCAGTGTTTTGTAAAATACCCCTCACACACCAAAAGGCCCCTTGGTGTCATGCTTCATCATCGGGGTCTTCGCACCCCTCTAACTGGATGCGGTGTGCTGCGACCAACGACTACGCGGGAGCACTTATAGTTACTGACTATGTGTGGTGTATGTGTGTGGGGTGTATTTACAAGTGAGTGGTGGGATGTGGTGAAGATTTAAAAAGTACCTGGCACATGAGTATAAAGGAAAAAGAATTTTTATTCTGAACTCTGGCTGGTACTATTAAAAAAAGTGCAGTGCGAGGTCAGATCTGTTGTATTAAAGAACAGGACCTCTGGTGTGCGTCGAGATGTTTCGGAGGCAAGCTCCTTCTTCAGGATGGGGGCACAACTTCCCCACCTTACTCACGTATTTCTAAATAAATATCACAATGTATTTACAAAAAAGTGAAATATTAGGCTAAGTGTGCCTACAGCGGTCTGCTACAAGCACAATGACTTATGAAGCTGGCTTGCTTGCTTCGTGAGCAACAGGAACGTCAGGGGTGCTGCTTGTTTGCAATAGGATCGGGACACAGTAATCGCCGTCTTACCCCTACACACTGCTCCGCTGGTTAAGCAGCGTGTAGGGGTAAGACGGCGATGCCACATCTTGGGTGGAGTGCTATGGAGAAGACGCAGCTCAGCGATTTCAATTCACAGAGGCTTGCTTGTGTTCTGGGCAGTTGTGGACCAGCAGGACTGCTGCCAGCAGGAGATGCATAGCAATTGCTGGTCCCCAAATACAATTGCTGTGTGACCCACTATTATCCACATCATACATTAACCACTGATGTAATGTGACTCAATTCCCTCAGGTTGAGGCAGAGCCTAGTTGATTGGTTTTGTAATATCTGTAATTTTAGGATCTTTTTCATTGGAGTTCCTGATTATAAAATGTTGCACTAGTTCAATTTGGACCTTACCAGGGCCTCATCAATTTGATACAATGTGGCAATTGGAGCAGGAGAAGGATGTGTCTTGGCAACATGAGGGAGAAAATGAAATTAGGTGACAAAGAGTGAAGAAGTGTAATTTAAAGAAGTTATTTGGATTATGTAGTGAAATTCATCCAGGTAAATTACTTTTGTGGATTTCTGGATTAGTGTCCATCTTGGTTGTTCTGCGGACATATGTCCTCAATATTTCTGGAAGCAACATAATTACTTCATCACACAGGAAAGGTGCAAGAATGAACAAATGGAACCGCTTGTCTACAGGGTGTCAGCAGGAGAATCACGTTTCTCTGAGAGAAGCTTATGTTGGGTACAAATTCTTCTTTAATCAGTGCTTAATTTGAGCCGGTGCTTGCCGGTGCGCAGCACCGGCACTTAATTGCTAGCCACGGGGCTTATGACAAGCTATCACCTGTTTTTTTTTAACCTAATTTTAATTTACTGTTTCGACCAAGCGTCATGCATGCTCTGAGTCTTTTCCCATTTGATTACATAATACAGAAAGGTTGCAGACGTTGCTAAGCTCAGGTTTTAGACAACAGTAGTTCCTTTTATTTTGACCTTGTTCTATTTCCGGGCCATTGAAGACAGAGCCACACACAGTAAAGAGAGAGAGAAATGCGACCAGTGCATTGAGGGGTTTCTCTGCTTCGGGACTGGAATGAAGTATGGCGGACCAAAATACATGGGTACCGTTTGAAGCCAGAATTCATTTAAAAATTGCTTGTATGACACACAAGGCTCTCTACCACAACGCCCCACAATACATAGCTCAGAAAATGGTGCTCTCAGTGTGCAACAGGCTTCCAAGAGTGCCAAGACTCTTCTCCTACAACCTCAACGATTTGCCAAGAAAAAAACATATAACCGGTCCTTCTCCGGTATGGCTCCAAGGATATGGAACGCTCTGCCCAGTGAAACTAGAATGAACCCTTCCTCGGCTTCCTTCAAAAGAGAAGTGAAAGCTATCCTCATGGCTCAATCCAAGTGAACTCTTTATTCTATTCACTGTACTATATTACTTGCTCTTCTTCACTTATATTCATCCTTCTGTTTATCTTTGCCATTTTGCACTAGCATCGCACTGCCTTTTCTGGATCTAGATGTATCTAGTACTTACTTATTTCATGCTATGTCATGTAAAGCACTCTGATACTCGCAAGAGTCTGGTTCGCGCTATATACAACCTTCAAAATAAAAATAGATACCAGCACCGTGTGTGGCACAGCTAGTGAAGGTTGCAGTTTTCGAGTAGCGGCTCATCATACAGGTGCATCTACCATCTAGGAGCAAATAATGCAACATAAAGGGGCCAGAGGCCTGAGCCTGGCAGACACTGGCCGGTGTTCCTTCTGTTTCTAAACTGCTGCTACTGGGGACCTGGCGAATGCAGGGCAGGGTGTCTGAGGACGAGGCTGCCAGCTCTCCTAGCTCTGGGCGCAGGTGTCAGGCGTGGAGGAACTATTGGGTTTGTTCTGTCTGGACTTCCTTCAAAAGCAGCAGGGAGAATGTCAGTCCGGAGGAGGGTTCGGATTTGCACCACCTGCAGGGGGAGCTTCTGGGGATAGGCGAGGCTGTGGCGCAAAGGGTGCACCACTTTCAGCAACAGCCAAAGATCCCAAATAATGCAAGAGCAGTCCATCATGCGCAAGGGAAGGCACTTAGGGCAGTCTATGCACGGTAGAGAGGTGGGCACCGAAAACAACCTGCAGAGATCCCAGGAGGGCGAGCAGGACCTGAACACTCTGCAAAACATTAAGGAAGAATGGCAACAGCAGCTGGGTGAGGATGGTGCAAGGGCCTCTTTACCATCCTACAGGACTATATCATCCGCACCAAATACTCTGTAGCTGCCAGTGCCACATTTCAGGCCACCTGAGGGGGTGTATTGAACTGGCATCAGTGCATGAGGGCATGCTGTGAAGAGCCATATTGCTCTGTGGCGGAGCTGTCCACCTCTTCAAGCCACGAGCATGCCCCAGCGTTGAGCTGCTACGTCTTTGATTGCATGTACCGGTCCCACAGTGTCTGCACCTTCTCATTTCACTGTGGCTAAAACAACTTTACCAGCTCCCAGGTAAATGAGAGTGCGAGTGCCACCCGCCAGAGAGAGACCACCAGCAATGCCCTGCAGAGGATGGCTCTGACCGCAGAGCAGGAGGTAAGCGCAACTTGGCATTAGATGATTACAACCATAGCAATTTTTAGCATTTTACTTTTCTTGATTTGATCTCAAACAACTTAAACCATTTTTAGGCCTGACATTTCAGCAGAGCTGTTGCTAGACATTATGTGATCAGTTAAAAAAAAGAGGGCTTTAAGCATTACTACCAGGAGAGGTGCTTTGGCTCCACACATATGTTGGTAGCCGGAGTACATGTTTTGATTGTGCAGAATTTGTGTTCTTCCACAAAAATGCCTGCCCTCCAAGCAGTTGTCTCATTGTGTTCCTTTATGAAGCTGGACTTAGATAAGTGGTAATGTACAGGTTTTTATTTTTAATCTGGCAGCAGCACAGATGGGAGGAAGGCAATCCTTAGCTTAAGACTTAAGAGTGAAGTTTTGTGTTTGAGAGCCCAGGGATACACTGGACTACATGAATTTTTTGGTCGACCGTCACAGTTCAAAGGTGCTTGGCCATATGCGATCAACAAAGAAGAGCTTTCAGAATCATACAGATACAGGGGCTAAGGCTCCAGCCACATATTGATACCTCTGCAGGCCTCTCAAAATCATAACCTGCTGGTCTGGTAACTTAAATAATCTACTCGACCTAACTGTAATGTACTTTACCCATAACCTGGTCTCATTTTATCAACTAATGCAAATATTTTATTTTGAAGAGCCCCTTTTTTCTTTACTATTACATAGGAGAGTACCTTCCAAGATGTGAGTTCCAATGGCGACTGGGTGGCCGCTTTCAGAAGGTTTCTGCCTTTCCATCCCTGAAAGTAACTCACTCAGCCCTCCCTCCCTTACAGCACACTGCACCTTAGTCAAAAAGGGAGTACCTCTACCCCCTTTTTCACGAGGGTGCCCATCACAACCACTTCATAGGAACCCTATTATTAAAGCAGTGGAGCACAGACACCACTATCCCAACTTCACTTCTGAGGAGAACACCACCCACCACTTTACACCATCTAGGACTGCAGAATTGGTTATTTCACATCCATGTCCATTATGGAGCTGCTTTGGACATTTGAGGTGGTATCAGAGCTCATGTGATTGCCATGTGGTTATACATGGTAGTAGTTAGTAGACATTTGAGCTATGCTTGGGCACTAAAGCCAGTGTGTGGGCTGTGAATTTGGAGATGTCAGAGTGCATATGATGACTGTGTAAGCCTAGTGCACCTGGACCTTTGAAGGACATGACCCAAGATATATATATTTTTTTCAGGCATGACCCTATATATATCATGGAATCACGGGGTATTACACCTGGCTTTCAGAAGTGCTAGTCAATGATGTGGATGGAGCCTATAGAGTAAGTGGGCGGGGCCAGTGTAGGAAGTTGGTGGAGCCGGGAATGTGGGTGCGGTCTCATAAAAATATATGAGCACCTGCACTCAATATTTTACAAATTAAGCACTGTCTTTAATTAAGCATAAGTTTTGGGCAAAACTGTGTGGCTTCTCTGCACTCTGAGACAGATTAGGAGACACCCAATCTCATCCAAATCAACTTTCGCTACTTTACTTTTGTAACTGTTGAAATCCTTAAGCAGTCGGGGAACACAGATTATATGTGATAGATCTAGATCTGTCCTGCTTTTGTATTGTATTGTATTATAATTGCATTTATATAGAGCTTACTGCCCCTGGTGAGGAGTTGAAGCGCTTTTTCAGCGAGTAGCACACTACTCCAGAACCCATAAAGAATTGGTGGTGAATTTGTGTAGTGAAATATTGAAGTAATTTGAGCGGTGGAAAAGTTAGTCTGTTATTCCGATTTCGAAGGAAAATAGAGGGACAAAAGAGGAAAAGGTTTGCATTTATATAGTGCTTGCTAGCCGTGATGAGATGTTGATGAAGCGCTTTTCGGTGAGTAGCATGCTACTGCAGAACCCAAACAAGAGTCGTGGGGAATTATAATGGAAACTATGAAATTTAATTGAGAGGTGAACATGTTAGTCTGTTATTTCGATTGAAAAGAAATAGTGGAGAGATAGAAGAGAGGGAAGGGTCTTGAATTGTTTTTTTAACTTTTTTTTTAGTTAATAGCAGTAGTAGTGGGTTTGGGATGAGTAAAGGGGAGGTGGAGTGGGAAGAGTCAGAGGGATGGGTTTAGAAAAGATTGTTTGGGAGACCTGAATAGTAAAAGAGGTATGAGATGATCCAGGAGGGGTAGAGGAGAGAATAGTCTAGAAAGGGATATTTTGGGGGTCCTAGAAGTGGTATGGGTTTTGGGATGAATGAAACAGTGGAGAGGATGTATTGATAGAGATATTGGGTGAGAAATAGGTTAGTGCATTGGAAAGAGTATTAGATTGAGGTTTGGGATGAATCAGAGATTTGAGGTAAAGGATATATTGAGAATGGTATAGGGTTAGAAATGGGGTAGTGCATTGGAGAGAGTGTACTGAAAGAGATCTAAAACAAAATGTCTCATTTCCTTGCTGCTACTAACTGTGCAGTTGTTATATTCACATGTATCAAGCTGACACCGATGAGGGTCAGTCTGTTACTGTGAAGTGGCACCTGAAAATTTGTTTTCGAAAAGTCAGCGAATACATGTGCCTTGGCACACTGGAAAGAGCCCCCGGTGTGGGTGTGTACAATTGCTATTGTGATTCCATCAGGACATTCCAGGTTCTGAAAGTCTGGATATGCCTGCACTGGTATTCTCCACATTTTTGTGACTTTATGTCAAGCTCTATAATGGCTGTCAAATAGCAAAGCACTGCGCATGATGGCACACCTGGAGAAAACATTATGCTTATCAGGGAAATGAGGAATTCGGCAGCACACGTCCAGATGCCTTTCGACGCCTCTTAGCCAAGCTCTGCTTGGTTGAACTGTACATAAATAAACAGGTTTTATCAGCGAGCTAGAATCCACGGAAGTTATGTCTACAATGAAGCGGCCCACACCATTAACTCGTCCGTACCTTATTACCACCTGCATGAAAACTATTGTCATAGAAAAGAGGTTTCTGCTTCAGTGCTTCCAAGTGGGTGGGTGTTGCACCTTACTTTGTTGTTCCCGTCCCTTACCCGGCAGCGTCCCACCATTTCTTTGTAACTTACACCTTTTGTGCATGCTGGCATGCACGCTAGACCCATGCTGGTACCCACCCCCAAGTCTGACAAAGAACTCAATGTGTAAGTGCACAAAATATAATATCTACTGTTCAAAAAAAGTACTGAAAGGTGGCCCTTCTTACCTTTAGTTTTCACAAAACCACACAAAAACACACACAATCTGGAGGTCTTTGCTGCTTAAAATCTAATGTGAGCGTTGAGAAGCACAGTATATTATTTCATTAAGTGCTTTTTTCGAGAGAAGGGGATTTGGAAGTAAAACTGCTGGCTTTGTGTGGCAAGGTCACGACCTTTGACAACTTCGAAGCCTGTCTCTTTCATCTTCACGGTCCCCCGAGACCCCTAACTTGCAGAGGAACCGAAGCCGGTAAGCCGGGGCCAGACAGAATTCAGCATTGTTGTGGGGGGCTACGTTCTTTCTCCTTTTTTTGCCTAAACAAAACAGATCTGAGCTGAGCCAAGGAAACAAAAATGTATTGTTCCTCGCAGATGGAAGCGAGTGTTGCCTAGGTAACCAGATTAATCTCCTTTTTCTCTCCCTTCCTCTCTTGTAGTGCAGTAATCGGTGGGCTCTTTTCACAAAAAAGCCAGCCTCAAAGCTGGGCCTCTAACTAGGTTCCTAATTAGCTGCAATTTACAATGAAGACAACATGATGAGATAATAGAAATTTGCAAAATAATGACATACCTCAGCAAAATATTCCTCCTCCTAAGAACCATTTTTATACAAAAACAATAAAGAGGGCCCTTCTAAAGCAAAGCTGGAAAATGGTGGTGTATTATGTGACACAGAACATTATTGTTCGCCTCTTGCTCCCCCAATCAACAGCGTATTGTTTGGCATCTTAAATACAAATGACTCAAATACAGGCCATATAATGATCTCCATTGCGCTAATATATACAGAGTAGTCAAAAATGTATCTGAGCCAAAGCCAATGGGGCTGGAAGAGGAGAGGGGCCCGGAAAAGGTAATTTAGAAAACAATGCAACCACAAAAAACATAGGAGAACCATTGGAAGGGGACAAAGCCATTATCCATGAGTTTCAATCGCCAATATCATTCTGATTCAAATCTGGACGAACTGCAGCACAAAATGGGCAAGTCGAAGGAATATAATGGTGGTCAGCATTTGTTTTCTTGTCGCATTTAGCTACAAGGCGGTAGGCTCCAAATGCACTAGCTAACAATTCCCTTGATTGTAATGTGAAAGAACAGCACCCATATGGCACTCACAGTGATATAAGCTATGGCACCAAGGCCATACTCCCGATGCGTAGATTTAGGCAAGCAGCACAGCCAAAAATGAAAAACACAAAACTAAAGCATGCAGTATTGTTTACCTTATGACCCATTGAAGGAGGCCAAAGTAAAAAAAAGACAAGAGAGAAAATGGCCGACCTCTTTCTGCAGGAGTCAGGACTTTCAACCCTTGGTTGTGTATAGGTCTGTCACACTTGATTTACAAAGTGCAGTTCAGCATCTTTATTTGTTTCAAGTTGACAATAACAACAGGAGCCATGTTTTTAAAGAAAGGGCACCTGAAGCAATGGAGCAGCAGAATCTTCCACATGGTACAATACCTTGCAAAGCGAATCATATGCAGCAACCTTTTGTCAGCTTCCAAAATGCCACTTAAATGAAGGTCTCTTGTGTTTTTTTGGAAGCAGTGGCTGCAAAGTGTACACCTTCACAAACTGACTAATGCACAAAGCCTGTCGCACAATGGGTAGAAAGAGGAGGGTCAGAAATAAATCACATCTTGTTTATTTAGACCCATTCCCTCTGCCCTCGTTACACTACATAAAAGATGTATGAAGCAGCACAAAGCCAGAGGTCTGGTTGTGTGGAATGGTCATGGGACAGCTACAGAGATCTATCCAGAACACCTGAGCAGAACTGTGAGTACAGAGCAAACCTCCGACTACTCGAGCCTTGGCCTTGTAGCGCTGGACCAAGATTCTTTTAAGGGAGGAGTTTGTATCATTAGTTGTGTGTAGGATGGTCACAACAGAACAGGTGTGCTGATCCAGAGGGCCCTTGCAAGATCCTAGGTGGACTTTATGTTGGCTGGTTACATGACCACACCGGGCACCTTTCAGATCATGAGGTATCAAGGAAGGAAACAACCAGTTTCATGACATATAGGTGGGAGCAGTGGTGTGAATATATGCCTGTTCAATGAGTTGTGGTCCACCTGTAGCAGAAAGAGAATATCAATGGAACTTCAACCCATGCTAGTCTCTGAATGTAGAAAATGTTTGACCGTTGATTTATTCTTAAATCACATAGATTACGTTTTTGCTTATTATTTATTTTATTTATAAGCACTTATAGAGCGCATAGCTACCCATAGGCATCTCAGCGCTGATAGTGCAGCACAGTAGTATCCAGAAGTTTATCTAGATACTCTGTTAAAGGAAAATATTCTGGCATAGCCAGGGTTTGAGTATTTTCTGGAAGGGAAGTAGCTGATTTGCCGAGCAAAGAAACAAAGGAAGGGTGTTCAACAGCCTGGCCACATTATTTGAGAAGGAACGCCCTCTAAATCTTCCCCTTCTGACTATGGGTACTTTAGCCAGGTAGGCTTTAGAGGACCACAAGGTTCTTCGAGAAAGGTAGAATGAGAGCATAGAGCAGGAAATCAGAGGTCCTTTGCCCCACAGTGTCTTATGGGTAACACAGAGAGATTTAGAATTGATCCTCTAAACCACAGAGAGCCAGTGAAGTCAAGTCAAGTCAAGTCAGAGAATTTATATAGCGCACTACATACCCAGAGGGTCTCAAGGCGCTTAGGAAGGGGAGGAGGATTACTTGTCAAATATCCACGTTTTAAGTTGCTTTCTGAATGCTAGGTGGTTCTGGGTAAGGCGAAGGTGAGTGGGGAGTGAGTTCCATGTTTTAGCAGCCAGGTATGAGAAGGATCTGCCTCCCATGGTGGTCTTGTTGATGCGAGGTACAGTGGCGAGGGCTTGGCTGGAAGAACGTAGTTGGCGGGAGGGGGTGTAGAAGGACAGTCGTGAGTTGAGGCATTCTGGTCCGATGTCGTAGAGTGATTTGTGTGCGTGGGTTAGCAGTCGGAAAGTGATTCTCTTATTGACGGGTAGCCAGTGGAGGTCTTTCAGGTGATCAGAGATGTGTTCGTTGCGCGGGATGTTTAATATGATTCTGGCTGAGGCGTTTTGGATTCGCTGGAGTTTCTTCTGGAGTTTCGCGGTGGTACCTGCGTAGAGGGTGTTTCCGTAGTCCAGTCGGCTCGTGACCAGAGCGTGGGTGACTGTTTTCCTTGTTTCGGAGGGGATCCAGCGAAATGTTTTTCTGAGCATGCGAAGGATGTTGAAGCAGGAAGAGGATACGGCGCTGACTTGTCTGTTCATTGAGAGTGAAGAATCCAGGATGACGCCAAGGTTCCGTGCGTGGTCTGTCGGGATGGGTGCTTTTCCGAGGGCTTCCGGCCACCAGGAGTCGTCCCAAGCAGAGGGGGATGTACCTAAGATGAGGACTTCTGTTTTGTCTGAGTTCAGTTTCAGACGGCTTTGTTTCATCCATTCGGCGACTTCTTTCATTCCTTCGTGTAGGTTAGTTTTGGCGGTGCTGGGGTCCTTGGTGAGAGAAAGGATCAGTTGAGTGTCATCCGCGTAAGAGATGATGTTGAGGTTGTGTTGGCGGGCGATGGCTGCGAGGGGGCTCATGTATACGTTGAAGAGGGTGGGGCTGAGTGAGGATCCTTGTGGTACGCCACAGATGACTTCAGTGGCCTCGGACTTGAATGGTGGAAGGCGGACTCTCTGGGTTCTTCCGGTGAGGAACGAGGTGATCCATTCAAGTGCTTTTCCTTGTATTCCGATGTTACTGAGGCGTTGTAAGAGGGTGCTTTGGCAGACTGTGTCGAATGCTGCAGAGAGGTCGAGGAGGATGAGGGCGACTGTGTCTCCATTGTCCAGTAGAGTTTGAATGTCATCTGTTGCTGCGATGAGGGCGGTTTCAGTGCTGTGTTTTGCTCGGAAGCCAGATTGTGAGGAGTCGAGGGATTTGTTGGCTTCGAGGAAAGCGGCGAGCTGGTTGTTGACAGCTTTCTCGATTACTTTGGCCGGGAATGGAAGGAGCGAGATGGGGCGGTAGTTTTTGAGTTCGGTGGGGTCTGCTGTGGGTTTTTTCAGAAGGGCGGTGAGTTCAGCGTGTTTCCAGTTTTCCGGGAAGGTGGCGGAGTTGAAGGAGCAGTTGATGACGTCTCGGAGGTGCGGTGCTATGACGGAGTCTGCTTTGTTGAAGATGTGGTGAGGACATGGGTCTGTGGGGGATCCTGAGTGGATGGAGTTCATCAGGCGGATGGTGTCCTCAGTGGAGATTGGGTTCCAGTCGTTAAGGGTGTTCGCGGGGGGAGAATGTTCAGCATATGGTTGGGTGGGTTGGTTTCCGGGTTGGTTGTCGAAGCTGTTGTGGATGTCTGCAATCTTGTTGTGGAAGAATGAGGCTAGGGAGTCGCAGAGGGCTTGAGAGGGGGTGATGTCGTTGGAGTTGGCCGAGGGATTGGAAAATTCCTTGACGATGTTGAAAAGTTCCTTGCTGTTGTGGGCGTTGTTGTCAAGTCGATCCTTGAATGCTGTTTTCTTGGCCTTTCGGATTAGTTGGTGGTGAGTGCGGGTGGCGTTTTTGAAGGCGTCCTTGGTGCTGGTGGTTGGGTCTTTTTTCCAGGCCTTTTCAAGGGAGCGGCAGAGTTTCTTGGACTTCTTAAGATCATCGTTGAACCATGAGGCCTTCTTGTTGTCAGGTTTGCTTTGACGTTTTTTCAGTGGTGCTAAGGTGTCGGTGGTGTTGGATAACCATAGGGTGAAGTTGGCGGCGGCTTGGTTTGGGTTAGAAGAGTGGGCAGGGGTGTTTAGAAGGAGCGATGAGGAGATCTGGTCGGTGGTGATTTTGTTCCAGTTTCTTTGCAGAGTTGGTTGGAGGTGGTTGGTGGGTTTTGGCTTGTTGTAGGTGAAGTGAACACAGCTGTGGTCAGTCCAGAGGAGATCCGTAGTGTGGCTGAAGGAGACATGATTGCTGGAGGTGAAGATGGGGTCGAGTGTGTGACCTGCGATGTGGGTGGGGGAAGTGACCAGTTGTTTAAGTCCGAGGTTGGCGAGGTTGTCCAAGAGGGTGGTGGTGTTGCGGTCGTTGATCTTTTCAAGGTGAAAGTTGAGGTCTCCCAGAAGGATGTATTCTTTGGAGGGGAGCGCGTGTGGAGTGATGAAGTCCGTGATGTCTTCACTGAATTTTGCGCGGGGTCCTGGTGGTCTGTAGAGGAGGGTGCCTCTGAGTGTGGTCTTGGGGTCGATGTGGATCTGGAAGTGGAGGTGTTCGGAGTTGGCGAGGTTGGCGTCAGAGCTGGTTGAGATGCGGATTGATTTCTTATGGACGATAGCGATTCCTCCTCCTGTGTGGCCGGTACGGTCTTTGCGAGTGATCTTATAGTCTTCAGGGATGGCAATGGTGATGTCTGGGGCGGAAGAGGCGTTCATCCATGTTTCCGTTAGGAAGGCGATGTCTGGAGAGATGGTGTCTAGTAGATTCCATAGGTCAATGGCGTGTCTGTGGACTGAGCGGGTGTTGAGAAGGATGCATTGTAGGTGGTTGGGGTCGGGAATCTGTGGTGTGGTCGTAACGGAGATGTTGTCGGTGCCGCTGAATTTGCAGGAGTAGCAGGAGAAAGGTCCATGGGTGTGTCCAGGAGCAGCTTGGACGCAGTTGGGGGCGCGACCGGGGTTGAGGGCTAGGAGGGTGGTGGCATCGTAGGTGATGCGAGAGGGCTGGGCAGCGCGAGGGGCAGGGGGTCTGGCGCTGGGCGTGGTCCAGGCGCGGACGGGCATAGACGGGCTTACCTTTGGCGCACCTTCGGCGCGGATTGGGCGCGGTCGCTGCGCGTGGACGCTGAGCGCAGGAACAGCTGTCATATATGGGGAGTGGAGGGGGAGGGGCGAGGGCGACTCAGCTGGGAGGCGGGGCGGGCACACAAGGACAACAACAAGCAAAATGGAGGCGGAGGGGGGAGCAAACTAGAGGTGAACGCGCTGGCAGACTTTCAACAGCGCTATAACATACACAGAGCGCAAATTAAACAAAGCGGTAAAGCAGCACACAGTAAGCAAAATTGAATGGCAATATTGAGAGGAGAAGCAAAGGAGGCAATGCAGCGTTACGATACCAGATACACTGGGAGCGACCACTCAGCTCGTGCGAGAGGAGCGAGTCACGGCGCCTATGGGGAGAGGAGCGCTATTTCTGCTCAGTGGGAGGGCGACTCAGCTGGGAGGCGGGGCGGGCACACGAGGACAACAACAAGCAAAATGGAGGCGGAGGGGGGAGCAAACTAGAGGTGAACGCGCTGGCAGACTTTCAACAGCGCTATAACATACACAGAGCGCAAATTAAACAAAGCGGTAAAGCAGCACACAGTAAGCAAAATTGAATGGCAATATTGAGAGGAGAAGCAAAGGAGGCAATGCAGCGTTATGATACCAGATACACTGGGAGCGACCACTCAGCTTGTAGGGTGGATTGGTTTCTAGGTATATTAAACACGAGTCATGCAGCACAATTCTGTGGCAACTGAAGTTTTCTTGTTGTGGCCTTTGGAGCTCCAAGGTAGAGGGAATTACTATAATCCAGGAGAGAGAGAATGAGAGCCTGGACTATCAGCCTCTTTGCAGTAAAAGGAAGAAGAGGGAGAATCTTCAATAGCGTTCTGAGGATGCTGTAGCAGGAGGCTGCGAGGTGCATTGCCTGATGGTCAAATTTGAAGGATTTATACAGCCACAGGCCAAGGCTTTAGGGGGAGGAGTGGGAGGGAGACCAAGCCTACTTGCCAATCTGGTCCTAGGCCCGGGTTTAAGATATTGCCCAGGACCAAGAGCTCAGTTTTGTCCCCATTAAACTCTGTGATGCTATTAAATCCCTCAACGACGACGACACGGTCATCATTAAGCCTGCGGCGAAAGGGGTGCCGCAGTTATCCATGACATCAAGGATAACGGAAATGAATGCTCCTGACAACTTGGCAGCGCCCAGTATTACCAGAGAATTGATGTTGATCCCACTGAACGACTTCGCACGTTGATCCAGATTATGGTCAATGAGGCAGCCAATGATGGATCTCCTCCAAAGAAGCCACTTTCCTGGTGAACGTGGATCCTAAAATGTCATACTTCTAACTTGTCCCTAAGGTCCACAAAGGCATCATTCCCCCACCAGGACGCCCAATTGTATCCGGCATAGGTTCTCCACTCGAACCCCTTAGCCAATTTAGTGATCATTTCCAGCGACCTCTGGTCCAAGCTATACCATCATACCTCAAGGATTCACGTGACGTCCTCAATCTGATACAAGACATTAATGATGACAATACGGAGGAGATCAGTCTACTTCTCACACTTAATGTTATACAACAATATCCCTCAGGATGCCACCATCGAGGTAGTGGGCAACCTATTACACAAAGCAACCCTCTCCACAAACACACCAGCCGACTTTATCATTGATTTTATAACCATTGCATTGAAGAATAATTTCTTCCAGTATGAAACCACCATCTACCACCAAGTACGGGCACTAGCATAAGGCAGCACCTTCACGCCGAGTCCGGCGGGGTTGTATATGTCACATTTTGAAGCTTCTCTGACACCAACCCATTCCATGAAAATATGATTACTTGGAAAAGGTACATTGACGACGTTCTAATCCTCTGGAAAGGCACAGAGGAGACCACCGCCACATTCCATGAATGGATCAACCATCTGGATCCCCATTTGCACTTCACTAAGACATCTAGTGAGAAGGCCATATTTTTCCTAGACCTGCTCATCACCCTTGAGGACAGATAACATAACATAACATAACATAACATAACATAACATAACATAACATAACATAACATAACATAACATAACTGACTCCCTACAGATTGAACTACCACGGTTTGCGTTCAAACGTACAACGAATCTCTGTGACCAACTGGTCAACACACGATGACAGAAAAAGAAGCAGACACAGGATGCTACCCAATGGAACTTGCCACCCGTGGTCGGCCATTACCCCTGTGGTAATTGCACTGCCTGCCCCCAAACCAGACACACAAACAATCTTCTTCTGGATGACATCAAATGGGAGCAATGCAAACACACAACCTGTAATACCACGAACTGTGTATACCTACTGACTTGCCCCTGCCCACTAAGATGAATGGGCATGATGACTTGATCTGTAAAAACAAGGATTAGTGAACACAAAAGCACAATCAGACGCAGCCGTTCAACCACTTCATTGAGAAGGGACATTCTTGTGAGGAGATACAATGGACAATCCTAGAAGTCAACCAGAGTTGGAGTAGTGTCTCTTTACTACGCTGAGATCAACGTTGGGTTCAACGTCTCCATACCCATTCCCATGGCTTAAATGACGAGATACCATGGACCGAGCTCTGATCTTTACCTCTCTAGGCCTCCTTCTTTCCTCTTGCCCTGTGACCCACCCTCTAATCGACATACTCCAGGTTCATAATATACCCGAACACTGGATCCCCTTTTAGGAGGGGCCAATAATTGAGTTTGGAGCCTGATGTATCAATCTTTGAAACTTGCCCTCTGTAACTCATACACACTACAATGTCACCTTATTCGGGTAGACCACTATGCGGAGATCAACTTACCTGCTTTTTTGTGCACAGAGACCCTCCCTCTCTATGGGGGTGCATTTCTACATTTTGGGGACATCCCGTATGCATGATTGCCCCATTTCATGCCTGCATCCTTGTGGGTGACACAACCGTGCTGGCACAAAATAAAAATAAAAATACTGTTTCCTTTTTGCACATACTGGCCGGCCTCCTCGTGTGGGGCAACACATTGTTAAACATTAACAACATCATCACTGATGGCGCAGTGCACAAAAACAGACGGATATGCCTCCCATCAGTGTTGTCTTTAAGAAACACTGCACAAGTAACTGAGCATTTCGCCCAGCATAATCTACTCCAATCAGCAGTTATCACTGTGACACTACCTTTTGATACATGCGCAGTCCCACATATCCTACAGGGATCTCAACACGCATGTGCACCACCACGCACGCATGCGCTTCACAATCTGGCATGACCTTGCATACCGGATGTAGGTACCAACCACTTTCCAGTTAAAGCAACTATAAGTGGACAGTCCCCACCTGCCCTCCTCAGCTATCGGGCAGACGTGAGGACGGGGTAGGTGTAGAAGAGCTAGCACCAGAGTTATTGTCCCAGTAAGTTGTGGGCACCCCACGGTCAAACCCCTTGGAGTACTCCTCCGATACTACTTAGGTAAGGGTCCAGCAGCGCATTTGGCATAATAACCTCCTCTATAGATGAGAGGTATCGACTCGTGCCTAGTGGAACCATTAGTAACTGGGCAATTTGCACTGTGCACTTATGGATACGATACCGTACGCAGATCTTTCACGCAGTGTACTTGTTGTCTATACTTTCGTGTGCCAGGCGCTCGACATGTCCAGTGCGACTCTTGGCACTCACATGGTATCCCTTGATAAAAGGCACCGACCTGGCTGTGCCGTGCTCGGGGGTGGGCAGCGCTCAAGTACGCCATCCCAGCCACATGGGTGGCTGTGCGGTGCGCTTTACCGGCCCACCTACCCTATACAGTGGCCATTCCTTGACGCGTGACCCCTTGGCACTACCAACCATGCCTGTTCTTTCATGTCTCTACAGAATGCACTCTGCATTCTGATACCACGTATATCCTTGGCATGCCACTGAGCCTCATCTATTTGCCTGATATATGTCTTTCTTTTTGTTGTTTATTCTCTTTTACCTAGGTCTACGATCAGGAAGCAGTTTTCAACTACTTAGTTGCAGCCCATCTGTACAAATCATAGGTCTGACCCTGCACTGATCTCCCAGAGGGTGACTGACCCTCTACTTATATATGCATTTGTTTGTGTATCAATATTTATC
The DNA here is from genome assembly GCF_964263255.1 of Lissotriton vulgaris. Taxonomy (NCBI): domain Eukaryota; kingdom Metazoa; phylum Chordata; class Amphibia; order Caudata; family Salamandridae; genus Lissotriton; species Lissotriton vulgaris. The sequence continues at coordinate 2,037,309,906 of NC_141685.1, read as the reverse complement.
ACATGCACTAGACACCACACCACGTTCAATTGGTCCTGGTGAAGCGCCACAGATCCTACAGGACTTTGGAGGTGCAAAACATGTCAACCGTTTGAGTTAGCCAGGCACATTATGCTATGTAGGGTAACCATTAACCTACGGGTTTTTACTTTGGCAAGGGTACTCATATTTAATCATCATTTTCTGGTAACCCTTAGTCAATTTTAGATCACTGCATACACTTTGTCACTACTTACTTAGGACTCCCCCTGCACACCCGCATGAAGCATACTGCAGTTCGCAGAAGATCTCAGCTAAATTGACCCTTTGGGGGACCCATAGGACCTTGCAGCACCTGGCCCGACAAGGAGCAACTGCCCGATGATGAAGCATGATATCCTTCGGAGTGTGTGAGGGCAACAAGGAACAAGACTTGTTCTTCCCTGTCACTAGTGAGTACTAGGCATGGACCCTCACTCTTCTTTCTTTCCCTTCATTCAAGGGAGTGTGGAACACTCTGAGCACCTTCCAAGGAACAGTGTCCCCTTGTTTTTGCCTGCCCATTATGCTTGAGGCAGGAATGTTCCATCTAGTTAGCCACCTTTTGAAGACATACGTCTAAGGAGAAAGGCAGTCTTGATTTTGTGTTGTTGCAAGGATCGTGCTCATACACAGATTTTTGCACAGAGACCTAGGACATCAGTGAATCGTGGTGTACCAGATACTCACCTCAGTACCTAGAAAAACCCCAACCAGCTTGCATCAATGTCACTAGCTCTTCATCCTATAGCAAAGTAACCAATGATTAGACAACCTAGAACAAGCATCTTAGTGCAAACTCAGGAATGGTGGGAAATGAGAACACTCTTTCATTATACTCTCATACCAGTCCACACAGGAGTACAGTAGAGACACGAGTAAGGTTAAAATATTTATTTTAACGACGTGACCTCATATGCAGTATCTCAGCCAACATAAGCAGACATATCATTAGAAATAATATGGTCAGCATTGTTACAATTCCATAGAATACAAAAGGAGAAATCATATTACAATGATGGTGAACACAGGTCTTATAGTGCCTAGTTTTAACACCCTCCCTATATAGGAACTATGTATTATAAACTAAAGAAGGTCTCTAAGGCTTGTTTGGGGGAGCCCATTACCTTTCCGCTTAGCAAGAGTAACTCACATTAGGATCAGCTAAGGCTCTCTGCATCCCTGGAAACAGAAAATCTTCCAAGTGTGTGAAATCATGGCAACTGTGCAATAATAAGGATGCCAGAATCTCAGTTGGCTCACAGCTGCCACATTGTTGTGTCTAACAAGTGTTACTCGATCATGTCGAACAACAGCTACCATGTTATGATAACCTTGACGGCTTCAACACTCACTGTGCAGATTAGGGGCACAATGTAAGTCTAGAGATGTCGAAAACAAACCTTTTCTGATGTGTAGACCTTCACAAAGCCTAACTTACAAAAACAGCTGTATGCAGTGCTGTGTTCAAAAGCGGCAAAAGTAAAATGGTGTTTAAACTTTTAATAAGCCATGCTAACATAACATGTGTTCAAAGCAGGCCTTAGGCAACACTACACCCTCCTTTGATCGGAGAACGCACAATAAAGGGGACAATATTCATAGAACGCAGAGTTCAAGTTCAAAAGAGACAGAACTAAGTTCAGAAATTTCACCAAACTTGATAATTGGAAGCAAGAATCCGAATTAAAAAGTAGACAATTTAGTAAAACATTCATGAGTGGCCATGATGTGAAGAAGACCGCACAAAAAAATGTAGAAAATAACGTGTTAATGAAGCAGACAAAAATCTCACTTCAATCCAACAGCATATAGGCACTCCAACAGGAAGTCGTTGTTATCATCCGAGTACATTTCAGCCATCCAAATCATTAATGGAAATGAACATACATGTTCTTCAATAGCCGGAGCCTTTTACAACACCAGAGGACAACTCGGGCATTCTTCAATATAACTGTGCACCAGAAAGTCATGGGCTGCAGTCCATATGTTCCAATTGCCCAGGACCCCATAAGCCGCTGCGCAGCCCATGATCCCGAAACCTGAACAATCTATTTCATGAGCAACTAAGGGACTCATTAGTAGATTAAAATCCGGGTCAGGAGACACCATGTTGCAGAGACACAAATCCAGGGTCCACTCAAATCCACAATCCAGGCAATGGAAAACAGGTTGCACGCAAGTAAAATATGAGAACCGGAAAGATAAACCATACGCCACATTCAGAGTCGCCAGAGGTAGCGATCCTTAGTATTCAAGCATCCGGTTACGCAGCTAGAGCAGCCGGGGAAGATCGTTGTGGGGCACAGAATGTGCATCCATTCTGGAGTAAACAAATTAACAGCACTACGCCTGCTCCCAAAGTGAGAATTAACGAAAAACTGCAGAAGACACTTGAAAAAATTGAATGAAAAAATGCTGGATCACACCAAATATAGGGATCCCGAAAGGCTTTTAGTCAGAAAAGTTCCGGGTGCACAGCCTATGTGAGCGCACTGGATATTGATATGCTATTATCAGGTGGTGCAGATGGGCGAGTGGAGAGTCCTTGGATCCACTCCAAATTCAGAAGACTGGGCTCCCAATGATAGAAATTACGGGGTTGCCCAATGCACTCAAACAACAGTAGAACATTTGTTATGTTACATACAATGCTTAGTACAAAAACAAAGTGACAGAAGATTTTTGAAAACTCCAGAGGGAGAGTAGTCCGTTGGAGTCCTTTAATATGTCAAACAGCCAGCCGACACGTGTTTCATCACTATTGTGAATCCTCAGGCCTGAAACAAACAAATAAGTAACAATGGAGCATTCTTTGTGCAAGAGTACAAATACAAACAGGCCGTAGAATACGGTCTCAAGCACAATTTATATAGCTTCCACTAGTGTAGACCAACAGTATTACACCTTGTTACATCCAAGTGCAACCAGAAGACATTCGTGTCGAAAGTGCGTTTATGCCGTCATCTTATGACCGTGCTGGTGACCAGTGAATCAGTGAATACAAGTGGAGGGTTCTTGAGTATACCTAATCGTAAAGAAACAACGCGTTTTATGGTAATTGTATAACGGGCCCGTGACCGTCGATGTAAAAGATGAAGAGACAACAGGGTACTGGTCCTCGCACTGAGAGGGGGCCAAAAAGAGTGAATAGTTAGAGGACAAAAGTAACAGTAACTCCAAAGTAACACTAAATAAAGAGCTAAATCAAAGCAAAGACGGGTAAGAACGTCCTGTATAAACTCCCGTTATATTATTGGACGGGTGTAAGCCAAAAACTGTAGATATTATGGAGAAAAGTATCGCTAACTTATAGGCAATGACTGGTTCGAACATCCATAATTATAGCATAACGAACATCCTGTAAGTTAGTGGGACAAATCTGTGGCTGTCATAGAGCGACACAATCAAGGTGGTGACAGATTCACATAGCCTGAATACCATATTACAATCTCATGACTGGAGGATTCCCTGGTTATCAGAAAGGGGTTTAGTGTATTACAGCATAGCCAATGGCCTAGATAAACCAGGGAAGGTCTCCTCGTGTCATGAACTTAGAAATCAAAATTGTGTACAGTCAGCAACGTTAGAAGCTCGACTGTAGAATTGGCTTACTGGTGTGAAGAGGTTGTAAGCAGAAACGTCCGGTAATGGAAGAGTAGTCTGCTGGATGGGTGGTGATGTACACTAATAGCAAGAAGTGTCGGTCTGAAAAGTACATAGCATCCCGTTCAGAGTGAGATTAACATTCTGTACACTCGGTGATAGCATCAAAAACATCCGTTTGTATCATTCTTAACTCAAAAGGTATTAATGTTATAATATCCCGGCCTGGAGTCGGGTACGACTTCAGTTCTTATCGAGAGGAAGCCAGAGTCTAAAAGAACGTGATAGGGTGGAATTAGAACTGGATATCGGATTAGTCAGGACCCAAAATTAAGTTTCTGAAAAAAATTGAGGAAACTCTGCGGTTCTACGAGTTAGCTCACCTTAATGTCTCTAAGAGCGGCATGTAGCGTGTCCTCTCACTGGGCCGTGTTCCTGTTTGGACACGTGACCCGGAAATTCTATGCGTTATAAAGACGCTTTACGTAAACGTCCTGGCAAACTAGAGTGCTAACCTCTAAATACTGCGGCGTGTACGGAAATGGATTTTCGTCTAGGCGGTAAGACCGATTCAAGAATAAAAGATTCCACCTATGTGGAGGCACATTCTATGGATGTTACCTAGATTATCATTTGAGTCTGAAATCAAATTGCCCATAATTCTTGTTCCCGTTAGAGGATAGACATCGACGGACCTCTGGAAGCGATGGTGGGAGCGGGAGTGGGGAGAAAAAGAGGGTGTCTCGAAACTGTAACGATATACGGAATACCAGCAAGCATACCACAGCAATCTTCATTATTTAATAATAAATAACTACAGTTTGCAAGCAATGTGAAAGTTGGTGTAATAGCCAGGGTGGGGGTGTTTTTCAAAACACACGCAAGATTCGGGGCCATCACATTACAATAACCGTGCAATTTCAGATTTCTACATACTAATGAGTGATCTGGTGTGGATGTGCAGTCTTCACCTTTTAAATATACTTCCTTTCCTGCTCATAAGCACCTATATGTAAATGGGAGATTCCATACTTCATGAAGATAAGCACCACCTAAAGGTTCAAATCTACGTATGGCATAGTGTTTCATGCATAATTCAAATTTGAACAGAGGGAACGGTAGAGTTATTAACCTATGGATAAGCCACACTGCTGAATTTGTTTCGGACAGAGAAAATGGTAATGGTTCTAACTTTTCAATATGTAACAGTGAAAACGTGGCATCCTTCATTGACATAAATTGTTGTTTAACAGTCAAATTAAAAGGCAGAAATAACAAAGTTGTGTTAATTTATTCCCATGGCAACTTCCCAGATTTTAACGTTTGAAGAGTCCAAGCAAACTGCATAATAGAACGCAATTGAGTTTGTCCATGGTACAAAACTGCAACATCTTCTTGTACAATATCAACAACAGATGAAACAATATTATCCAACGTGTAAATATATGAAGAAAGGTTGTTAATGTTATTATCTACAACGGCAAGCACTTTTTCTAAATTGGCCTGATTAATAGCTCTGAGCCTAGAAGCAGATTCAATTTGGGAAAGCTTCCAGCCTTCGGGATTAATGCTGGAAACATTAAAAGAGGAATTTCTCAACAGGGCTTGTAAATCACTAAGGGAAGAACTGGTGTAATTATTCCAATGCTGATATACACCAAAATCAGGAAATGAAGGAGCATTTAATTTTTGTAGCAGTAGCCAATCCAAAGCAGGTGGTTTTTGAAATAGTAGCATTCAGAAACAACATATGGTTCAGGATGAGATATGCACCATGCAAAGCCTCTGTGCCTTGCACTTGCCAACTTTTAGAACCCCAAACAGATTTAAGATCAACACTATCTTTCCACAGCTCATAGGCCTCAACAGCCAACTGGTCAACAAAGAACTTTGAATACAGTAATTTTGTGTGGATAAGTCTAAGCTTGGAAGAGGACTTCTCAGTCATCTTAAAATAAAATGGATCAGAGTTTGATTGATCAAAATCAGTAAAATAAGAACATTTTTCAAAATAATTTTGGAGCTGCCTTCAACAATTGCGGAACAATGTTCCCACTGTTTGTAGTTAACCACATTTCTAAATGTATTTGTCTTATGCAGAAAGTGATTGCCAAAATGCTGGTAACAGAAAAAATCACCATAGTTAGAAGAATCTAAATTCAAAGCTTCAGCATGAAAAGCAGCATAATATTTCAAATCAGACAACAGAGCCTCTACTGCTTGGACATCAAAATCATCAGAGCGAATATTTTGTTTAACTATATCCCCCATAGAAACACGGAGTACATTGGGAACAGTAATAACCTCTGTGGGCCCATGAATCTGGAACTTTACAGCATCCCATACAATCCCACCTAAAACGGGCCAGGCAGTTATATTTACAAATGTCTGGTCCCACTTCACATAGTGTCCATTCACAAATTGAAAAAAATACACCACAAATCTGATGGACATGAAGATAAAAATTGAAAAAAGCACCAGCCAAATGTAAGTCCAAGGGGGAATCAAAAAATGTTTTTTAACCAGGTAGCAAAAATCGAAACTTTTGAAGAGGACTTTGATGTGGTAGAGCCAGTGTCAAATGAAAAACGGGATTGATTAGCCACACGGGTCTCCAAATCAGGCATAGACAAGTCAGTGGGGTAAGTATATTCAGTATCATTAAGAGGATCACCAGCAGGTGGATTCAATAAAGGATTCGCAACTGTATTCATCTCAATGGCAACATCAGGCCCGATGGCAGGATCCGGGACCAAAACAGAGTGTCGCACCATTGCTGGACATGAGACCGCAGACCTCATACTAAGAAGAATCGGCCACCTGGTGTAGTTTGACATTGTCAATGGAGATGTACCTGTTCCCCTTTCGCCCAGGAAGAAGAGGTAAAATGACTGTTCTTGTACCCTGCAATCCAAGCACGGGAACTGGAGCTCGATAGGAAAGACAGAATTCCTTCTTGTTCTCGATCTTCTCTCCGACCAGTTCTCCAACTTGGGGTAGCCAGCCGACTACCGGAATCTGCAACGCTGCATCAGATGTGGAGGGCAAATGTTCCTTTGCAAAACTGTCTCTAGAATGTTCATCTACGTCAAAGGATTCGGCCGCCGCCACTATGTCTAGACCCTTAAGGTCCGGAACAAACATTTTGATGCCAAAGAGAATTTCGTATGGGGCCAGCCGACCCAGAGACCTTCTAGGGAGATTATTTAGTGCACGCTGTACGCTATTGAGGGGGGTAAGCCAGTCTCTACGAAAATTTGAACTGGACCCCCAAATAACTCATGGCATCCTTGTATGCCTTAGAGGCAAACGCTGGACCCTGGTCCGGATGGAAGGTACCACATGCAAAAATTCCCACAAAGACAAGCAAATCCCTTACGACAGTTCTGGAATCAGCACTGCATTACGGCTACAACCACACAAAGTGTGTGCACGATTCGACTGCTACTAAGATTTACGAAAATACAACTGAGTTTGGGACGAGAGTGCAGCTGAAGAAGGTTTAATTTGCTGACAAATGCTACATTGAAGGACATAATAACGCGTTTGTTTGTATAAACCCCGCCACCAATATCGTTGCTGGAGAAGAGATACAGTAGCTGACACGCCAGCATGCGATGGAGCCATCCAGTGGCGGTTCGTCCATTGGGGGCGTTGGGGCTGTATCAGGGTTTCCGTTCTCCCACAGAACTGTGCACAGAGATCTAGAACCTGGGTGAGTTAGGGTGTCCCAAAACTCACCTTAGTATCAGAAATCCCCTTACCAAGCTAACTACAGTGTCTCATTGGTACTAACAACTTCCCAATGACTTAGACAATCCAGAACATGAACTTAGGGTACCTCAGGTATCGTGGAACACATGAACACTCTTTCGCTATATAATCATTTCAAACAAAAACTGTGAGTCAAAGAACACACATGCAAGTTTGAAATATTTATTTTTCAATGCAAGGTTCTCAAACGCAGTATCTTATATAATATCAACATACATATTATAAAATCAGAGTTAGCAGCATAGTCACTAGTCCATAGTAAGCGAACGGTGATAGCATATTATAATGCAAAATCTATATAAAGTTTGTATCACCTATATTTCGCGCACCCTATTTAGCTTATTATATTATATCTAAGAAGGTCTCATTTGTGTTTTTAGCAGGGCGGGCCCATACCTCTAATGGTCAGTAGGAGCAGATCACATCAACAGCTACCAGCTCTCTGCATGCGAAGCATCAAGTGTGTTGATTCATTCCCTGTAACTCTATCTTAAACCCGCGTAGAGCCCAATGTTGGCAGCAACATTATTTGTGTTATGTCTAATGTGGTGCGAGGATCAGGCTTTCAGCAACCTTGTGTTAGGTTATTCTTAGAGGGTGCAGTTCTCAGTGTGCAGACAGTTGTACCAAGCACGACTGATATCAGAGCAATAACATATTATTCTCAAATAAATCGCATCTTTCGTCTAGGTTGAAAGCTACAATAACAATTAGGTGTTGTGTGCAAACTGAACTCGAAGGAAAATATGTTGTTTAAACATTTAATAAACTCATGCTAACTTAACACAATATATAGAAACGCAGTAACCATATGACAGGGCGTTGCCCCACTAGCCATGGACGACCGTCACTGTCACTGAGTAAAATTATGAGTGCAGCGTACTGACACTGCCGACAGTCATAATGATTTATTTTGAGGTCAGTCGGAGTCACTAACTGTAGTGATGTCATTGCGATCGTGGAAGGGTGTGGGGGGCGGGCCTGAGGCAGTGAGTGGCAGGCTGGCAGATAGCAGCATGGCAGGGAGGGCAGCAGCAGTGTGTGAGCATTTAGGACAAGTCATTTTCATGACTTGACCACGCATGTGCACACACAGTAGCCCCTTCCCTCCTCCTCCTCCCCTAGCACTCCCACAGGCAGAGACCTGGGGGAGCAGGGTCTCATTATGGGCAGTATTAGCCCTGTTCTTTAACCAATCCTGGCGCAGTGGCGATGTTAATGCTGCACCAGGATTGGCTGAGTTACCGCACAGAGGATGGTGGTGCCACCGCGCGTGCCCTAGAATTTAAACTAGGCCCACCACTGGGACGAGGAGCGCTGCACAGAAACACGCATCTCCAGCGCTGGGTGTCCCACAGAGTCAGCGAGGCCCGGAAGATTGCTGCGAGTGCGAGAGTCTCAGTTAGCAGCTCATGATAGCTGTCCTGCAAGACCAGAACAGTCTGAGGATGCCACCAGGATGAGTGACAGGGCAGCCAGCAAGCCCCAATGTGGCACTTAGAAGTTAACAACAAAAAAAACAAAGCCAAACTGTACTCCCCACCTAAACTCTCTGAGTACCGGTAGAGCTGGGTGAGATCCTAGTCTCCTGCTTAATAGTGTGGGCAGGAGCTGTTAAGGAACGCTGAGACTGGATGAGAGAGCGCTGTATGCCCCCTGGGGTCCGCCACCGAGATGTTCTACTCGCCTCGGGTATGCTGTCGGACTCGGGGAGGAAGGAGGCCGAGATCAGGGAGCAACAGAGGAGGATAAAGAAGTTGGTGCAGTTCATGCACAATGACTCAGCAGAACTGCTGCCTTTGGAGGATGAAGAAACTGGGGACATCAAAGGACATTGTGAGTATTTACTAATTACATCCCTCCCTCACCCTTACTTTCACTTAGGAACATCCAATATATATAAATGTTGTGACTGGAGTGGGGAAAGGACGTGTTCAAGGTGCGTGAGTACGCAATGATTATTTATACAGAGAGAGAAGAGGTAGTAGCATCCTATATGAAATGGGGGGAAATTACTCTTTCATTCGTTTTGTCCCCTCCCCCGATCCTCTTTAGTGGGAGATTTACAACAGCAGCCCTTAACCCTAGAGGGAAGTATGACATGATTATTATATGTTTTAATTATAGTACTGCTGTGTCGAAGTTTTATATATTAAGCTTTTGTTTTTTATAATTTTGTGAAGTGTCTCCATCCATGTTGCAGCATAGCACTCAATTACAAATCTTTTACTTGCTTTGTGGGACACCGCATTATCGCATCAGTTTATTGAAATGCAGCCTAATCTCAAGCATACTAATGTATTCTTACTTACACATGAGTTTAATGAAACACCACTCGACTAGCAGGTGGCTTGACAGTACAAGGCAGCAAATTCGACATTCCAATGCTTTGAGTCTCCGCCACATGGCACATTTTTCCACAGAAATTGTACAAAGTCCATAGGGGAAAACAGAAATGCTAATTTGTGACTATTTATAAACATCTCTAAAATGAGTTCCCACATTTTAGAATTAGCCTGGGTGAGTGATGTCTGTGTGAGTGCAGGTTGAGCAGTGTGCCTGTGGGAGTCCAGGGTGAGCAGTGTGCCTGTGTGAGTCCAGGTGAGTGATGTCTGTGTGAGTGCAGGGTGAGCAGTGTGCCTGTGTGAGTCCAGGGTGAGTGATGTCTGTGTGAGTGCAGGTTGACCAGTGTGCCTGTGTGAGTCCAGGGTGAGTGATGTCTGTGTAAGTGCAGGGTGAGCAGGGTGCCTGTGTGAGTCCAGGGTGAGTGATGTCTGTGTGAGTGCAGGGTGAGCAGTGTGCCTGCGGGAGTCCAGGGTGAGTGATGTCTGTGAGAGTGCAGGGTGAGCAGTGTGCCTGCGTGAGTCTTGGGTGAGTGATGTCTGTATGAGTGCAGGTTAAGCAGCGTGTCTGTGTGAGTCCAGGGTATGTGATGTCTGTGTGAGTCCAGGGTGAGTGATGTCTGTATGAGTGCAGGTTGAGCAGTGTGCCTGTGTGAGTCCAGAGTGAGTGATCTGGATGGGTAAATGCTGGCTTAGTGATGTGTCAGGGAAGGGTGAGTAATGGGTCTATGAGTGCAGGGTGACTGTGCCTATATGAATGCAGGGAGAGAGATGTATCTGTGCAAGTGCAAAGAGGCTTGTCTGGCTACTCCCAGAGATGTATTCGCCAAGCCAACTCTTTCTCAAATGTGCTTTTTCAAAATGTTCTCGAGGGAGAATCCCCTGAACCCCCCCATAGGTTCGGCCTCACCCGCTGCGCTAGCTCGCCACAGTGCAGTATTTATGCCCCGCCACTTTCAAATGTAACCAGCCACCACTGGGGCCATCCCAGCGTGGGCTGCTCTAATCAATCAAAGTCTGTCTGCAGTCCGCGTTGGGTATCAACCTGTCACCAACGTAGTTAATTCTCACATAAGGAACTTTATCAGGACTTAAATGATAAGAGCATTTAGAAAGGCAACCTCTAGGGTAATTACCTCCCTTCTTGGTTGCGGCAATAGCTGCCAAGATGTCATCATCAATCTTACTTTTGGAACGTGTAACTGCTGCTACTGAGTATGCTGCAACTGTGGTGTATCGGGCTTCATCCGCAAGACAATTGCCAACAGCGTGAACTCCAACTCGCTGGTGACCCAGAGTATGAATTGCAAACACGAGTGGCAGCCATTCTTTAAGCTCAGCCACTCGATCCCAGATAATTGAATGTTTTATTGTGTGACCTTTGAAGTCACGATAATCATTTTGAGTCCAAAAGGGTAGATTGTCATTGTATGATTTAACACAGTAGTAAGAGTCACTTATGATAAGAGTAGTCACACTGGGATCGGCGTACTCTAATGCAAGCAACTGAGCACAAAGCTCTGCCAATTGGGCAGTACAGTCCCCTAATGTCTGGGTATGCATGATATCGGACTTGAATTTACCATCCACCATAGTACCAACCACAATTGCGCAGACCGAAGAATATGCGTGCATTGAACCCGTAGCCGCTTGCGCGCTTCCGTCAATGTAAATGATACAACGGAAATCCTCAAGAGGGCACATTGTCAGTGGAGCAGGATGAACAAATTAGTTCTGCAAGAACTCCTGAGTCTGCAGAGAGAATAAAAAATGAACGTGACATCCAAGGATGTCAAGGACGTGGCCCATTGTATCCACCGCGGGTGCAAAGCTCTTGAATCAGGTACACTGGACTTCATCACTGCCTCCAAGGCAGGATACGTAGTAACAACCAAAATGCGCTTTCCCTGCGACAGTGCTCGTTCCTTAAGAATCACCATCTGCACTGCTGTCAAAACTTTTTCCACAGTGGAAAACCACAACTCAGCTGAAGTGTACAAGTGTGACTTGTAAGCGATAGAGGCTGTGTCACTATCATTAAAGATGAGGCACATGAAATCCACTGCCCCTGCCACGAATCTTATCCCCAGTTTGGTGTGGTTATCACGAGTCAACAAGAATTTAGATTCTAGTAGATCAGCCTGCAATGTCTGCAAGATAGCTGAATGATCGGCAGCCAGCACGATTTGGAAAAAGTAGTTTGTATCAAAGCGTAAAGAGGCTTGATACGCTGGGCATATTCAGGAATGTAGGTACGTCCGAAATTCAAAAAGCCCAGTAAAGATTGTAGTTTTTTCAGCGCTGTGGGAGCGCGCAAAAGTGCACATTTCTCCAGGAAGTGAGGAGCCAAACTTCATCCTTCATTGTTGAGCTCGTAGCTAAGAAACAACACTGTGTATTCTGCAATGTGTGATTTTGCAAAGTTAAATTTATAGCAAACATCCGCAAAACAGCAAATTATGCAGTCTACACGGCACAGATGCGACCATAATTCGTTGTCTGTGAGATAGATGTCATCCACATACGAACATGCATCTGCGTCGAGCCCCTCCAAGAGCGAGACTACACAGGCAGCAAAGACGCCAGGACTATTCTGATAGCCTCTAGCCAAACGGCAAAATTGGCGCTGTTTGCCACCACTGGTAAAAACTGTCCATTGACTACTAAGAGGGGACAGATTGTGGGCAAAAAAAACATTGAATATGTCAAGTGTGGTTTTGAACCTTTTATGCACAAGATTAACCAAAACAGCTGAGCTGTGAGTATTCCTTATGGGAATATGGGAATTTAAGTGGCGTTAATCCAATACCAAACGGTAAGAGCCATCCGGCTTGGTCACAGTAAAAAGAGGGTTATTCATTGGAGACACAGAGGTTTAAATTACACCTTGATATTCCAATTGTTCAAGAATTTCTGCAATGGAAGCTTTTGCTTCTCACTGCATGGTGTATTGGGGTTGAGGCTTTGGCATTGACCGCAAAGGAATCTCATGTCGAGGGGAAAATTTGTCCCACCCACAGTGAGTACGGTACAAACCTTCTGCAAAATGCAGTGCCTGCTCTTTCGGCCCTGTGGAGGATTACCTCCTTCCCTTGGGGAGCAGCTAAGACAAAGGGTGGGGGCCAGTCGACCTCCGCCAACAAAATATTATAGGTAGTAGTTAGATTTTCCCCAAAACCATTTTTATGGTACGTTCTATGTCACCTTCAGTCATAAGGACAATTTCATAAAGTCTTTCAGGGAGAGCCACTCTAGTGTATGCCGTCTCAACTACAACGAAGGTGTCAGTCGCTGTCACCTTCAGTAGTGGACACAACGCCTCTCGAACTATGGTAATCTCCGCCGCGCTGTCCAACAGTGTCAGCGCCCATGTCAGATTCCCAAGCTGCGTTCTCACTATCTGTGGCATATCTCACTGTTACTGCAGCAACTTTCTTCTTTTGAAACTGGGGTCTTTGACGCAGTGACTCGTCCAGCTTGCCTTTTCCATCAGCCTTGCGAGGCTGCTCACGGCTCTGTTGGGCATCTTGTCCTCTGCCGTCGCCTCTTCCACCGGTGGGTGAGACCAATGTTTCCTGCAGAGAGCGAGGAGAACGTTGTTCAGGAACCTGAAATATATCAGGTGACTTAATCGTAGTGCGGTACGCTCAATAGAGGCAGGTGTAGGTGAAGCAGGACGGGACCCCTGTTTCTGTTGCTGCTTCCCCGGTTTTTTGTTCTTACTCTAATTTTGTTTTGGAACTTTATGGCGATCATCTTTATCAGATGACGCCTGCTGAGTTTGCTGCTGTGTTTGTTTCTTAGCAAAAGGCTTAACACCCAAACTATTACGTCAAACGGTCTTTTAAGCCTCCGTAATAATTCTCGGTAACTGACGAGGTTTCTCGGCCTCAGGAATATCGCCTAAGCATTAGACACCTGGAAACTTACTGCATCCCCCTTAATGTTTGAAAGGACAAGATCGCGAACCATGTCAAACGCTCCCATGAGTCGCATCCCCAACTCCATAGCCGCCTCAGGTCCGTGTTCATGCTGAACACGCTTAATGACGGAGGGCAGGACAGCCATTAACGGGGTGCTGACATACCTAGTATAGACTGCTGCAAAAATCACACCCCTCGTGGTACAGTTATTTACGTCCTGCACTAAGTCTTTCTGCAAACTAATAGTAAGGATCTTGTGTTTCTCCACAGGAGTGGTATTCAGGAATACTGTCTCCAGTTGGTCAAATTTCTCGGTAAGCCAAAAAGGCATTTCATCCTTATCCTGGGGACGCCTGCCCATAACCGCATTAACCAAAGCGGGACTACGTTTCAGCCCGTTCGGCCCAACTGGATGCATCGCACCACCCGGGAGGTTGCGGGAAATGTAATGAACCAGACCCTTATCACCGTCACAGCAGAGGCATAAAGGGGCCTTAATTCAGCAGCTGTACAACATGTCACATTAGGGTGTGGAGTATAACCAGCTAAAACATGCCAAGAAGCGCCTGCAATTGACAATGCAACGGTCCTTGCCTGACCGCCGTCAAACTGTGGGGAAGGGCGTAATTAAACCAAACGTCATGCTGCCAAACAGAAATTGTAACTTCTGTGTCCGATACGGAGCTTACTCTACAGGTATGGCAGATGGAGTGAAGTGTAAGTGTGAAAAACACCAGTACCAGCATCAACCGCAGGAAACATGACCCAGGAGTAAAATAGCTCAGAAGGGTGCGCTGCATCAGCAGATACAACAAAAACCACTGCCATGCCTTCTAAAGAGACTTGGAAATCCTGAAAATGATTGGACACAGCCAATCGGCTGTGTACTGGGATATCCACCGCAGCCATAATGACACAGTGAAAGATAAGTACATTGCAATATAAAGAGCACAACTGGGAAGTAATTCAATAGAAACCATTTTGAAATATCAAGCTTGAATAGACCTATGAAACTATAGGTAGGTTTATCTGTCACCACTGTTAACAGCAAACAATAGTGAGGGGGCCGTTGAGCGATTCAATCACTACTCAAGAGTCTCACAATAAGACCACAACATTGGTGGCGCCATGTTGCAAGGATCCTGCTCATACACAGAACTGTGCACAGAGACCTAGGACATCATTGAATTGTGGTGTACCAGTAACTCGCCTCAGTACCCAGAAAAACCCCAACACGCTAGCATCAGTGTCACATTAGCTCTTCGTCCTATAGCAAAGTAACCGATGATTAGACAACCTAGAACATGCGACTTAGGACAAACTCAGGAATGGTGGGAAGTGAGAACATTCTTTCGTCATACTCTCATACCAGTCCACAACAGGAGTAAAGCAGAGAAACGAGTAAGGTTAAAATATTTATTTTAATGACGTGATCTCATATGCACTATCTTAGCCAACATAAGCAGACATATGATTAGAAATAATATGGTCAGCATTCTTACAATTCCATAAAATCCAAAAGGAGAACTCATATTACAATGATGGTGAAAACGGGTCTTATAGCGCCTAGTTTTAACACCCTCCCTATATAGGAACTATGTATTATAAACTAAAGAATGTCTCTTAGGCTTGTTTGGGGGACCTGATTACCTTTCGGCTCAGCAAGAGTAAATCACATCAGGATCAGCTAAGGCTCTCTGCATCCCTGGAAACGGAAAATCTTCCAAGTGTGTGAAATCATGGTAACTGTGCAATAATAAGGGTGCCAGAATCTCAGTTGGCTCACAGCTGCCACATTGTCTTGTCTAAAAAGCGTACTCGATCATGTCGCACAACAGCTACCATATTATGATAACCTTGACGTCTTCAGGTAAAATGGCGTTTAAACTACTGTTAAGCCATGCTAACATAATATGCGAGCAAATCAGGCCTTAGGCCACACTACAGTGTAAAACAACAAAAAACTAGCGAGGTATCAACAGCATAGATAATTACTGAGATCTCTAAACTCTAAAGGAAAAACAATGCCTGCAAGTGGCCTCGTATATATATATATATATATATATATATATATATATATATATATATATATATATACATATGTATCCAAGGATTCTCCCATATGAAGAAATGTACAACGACACGCCAGGAGTTGCTGTTCTTCAAGAATTTAATCGCCAGCAAAAAACAAACAACGTGTTTCACCTCACGGCTTGCTCACGTTTGTTGTGAACTCAAAACAATAGTCCTTTTACATTCTCAATGAATAATCATAAAAGAAGGACTTCCTGTGCACACCCCCAAGTGAAATAAGTGCAGCGGAAATGTTGGAAAAGAAATTTAGACATTACATTTTAGTCCATTGCTAGATGTTAATAATTATAATCATACTGTGGCAACAATTTACAACCATCTGTATTATTTTAATGCTATGTCTGCCAAGATAATATTTAAAATACACTTTTTTCATGATCATTATCATCAATTGGTCTAGTAGTGTTTTAAACAGTTTCTCTGAGAGAACCAAGCGCGTTAATCTCGATGCCAATTTAACTATATTCAGTTCATAGAGCCTAACATTATATACATATTAAACACCTGTCAACCATCTTCTTGCCATCCTGCCCAAGTGGGCTTTGATTTAATACATACTGTGAGACTAGTCAGTGTTCTCGAAATTACCAATGCATGTAAGTCCCGCAGAAAAACAATTTCATTCCTCTTAAATTGAGCCCAAGTGGGCATAGGAGCATTGTCGAGATCCAATACGTAAATGCATGATGACACATAGTTTGAATTAAGGTTACGGCAACCTGTGGTCCCGTCCCAATAGTCCCAAATTATTTACAAGGTAGGCTCATATCATCAAAAAAGTTCTTGCCATTGTATGTTATAAGGTTGGTTATAGTCTCAATCTATCTTGTTCATACCATGGTTGATAAGTGTCTCCTGTGCCACTTGAACTCATTGGTTTAACAGACTTTCCTGTTTTTTACTGTTCCACTGTCCCAAAATGCAAAATCAAATTCTGTGAATTAAAACATAAGTATACAGTTTAAAAAGACGACTATAAGTGAGACAGCTACTCAATCTGAGAATCATTATACAAATACTCATTTTTCAAAGCATAATTAATTTTTCAAGATGGACAGAACGTTCTTCATGATTATTCAAACCCTGAGGGAACGTTACATGGCGTCAGTTTGTCTGAACAACAACTTTTTTCTCATTGAGTCTACTCTCTACAAACAAATATGTGGTACCGCGATGGGCACCTGCTTCGCCCCTAACTTTGCTAATTTGCATATGGGCTGGTGGGAGGAGCAGGTGGTCCGAGCGGAGTGCCACATTGAATGGAGGGACAACATACTACAGTGGAGTCGTTACATAGACGACCTATTTGTGGTGTGGAAGGGTACCGAGATCAGTGCTAGAAATGTTGTGAGTAAAATCCAGGCCAACAATCTTAACCTTAAATTTACTAGTGAAATCAGTTCTACATCATTGAATTTCCTAGATTTAACAATCTTTGTTAAAGATGGCCGGTTGCATTCCCAGCTTTTCAGAAAGCCCACAGCAGGGAATACACTGCTACACGCAGACAGTTTCCACCCAAACAGCCTCATTAGAAGTATCACCTATGGGGAAAGTCTGCGTGTTATACGTAACTGCAGTGACCCTGAAGGTCAGATCAAAGAGCTCAATACCCTTGAGAAAAGGTTCAAAGCTAGGGGATACTCACAATCTAACATCTCAAGTTATTTGTTATTTGTTATTTGTTATTGCGGGTTTATATAGCGCCAAGTCACCTGCAGGTCTCAGGGCGCTTATACCACATGTCATAACAACCAAGGGACTGAGAAGGGTAGAGGAAAGGACAGGAATTACGCTGAGTTGTATGCTGTTCTGAAAAGGTTGGTTTTCAGGGCTTTCCTGAAACAGAGCAGATTACCCTCCTTACGGAGTGCCTCGGGCAGGGCGTTCCATAGGTTCGGTAGTACGACCGAGAAAGATCTCCCTCCCATTGTAGCCAGTTTGAAACGTGGGCAAACAAGGAGTTGGGCGTCTGAAGACCTGAGGTTTCTTTCCGGTCTATATATCTCAATCCGTTCCTTAATGTAGGCCGGGGCCTGCCCATAGATGGCTTTATGGGCTATACAGAGGCTTTTAAAGATGGACCTCTGCCCGATTGGCAGCCAGTGTAGACTCTTTAGTAATGGGGAGGCATGCGCTCTCCTCGGGAGATTAAAAATGAGCCTGGCGGCATCATTTAGGACTACTTGAAGTCTGTTAATTACCGTCTTTGGCAGGCCTAAGTAGAGCGCATTTCCATAGTCGAGTCTTGACACTATGGTGGCAGAAACCACTGTGCGAAGCATCGGCTCGGAGAGGAGAGGGACTAGTTTGCGCAGCTGTCTTAAAAGACCAGTGCAGGTACCAACCACAGTGGAAACCTGGTTGGTCATCGAAAGAGCACTGTCTAACTTAATGCCAAGACTTTTGACTGTGGTAACTGGCTGTGGAGTTGGGCCCAGCTCCTGGGGCCAGAACATGTCACTCCAAGAGGAACACTTGGATGGTACTATCAGCACCTCTGTTTTTTCCGGGTTAATTTTTAGCTGGTTAGTAGCCATCCAGTGAACTGTGTATCTAAGTATGTCCTGGGCATGTGACTGGACTTGTACGGTGTCATCTATGCCCAACAGCAGCTGTGTGTCGTCGGCATAGTTGAACACCCGACAGCCCATCTCCGCTAGTGTGTTAATCAGAGGCTGCAGATATAAGTTAAACAGGAGTGGGGATAGCGCTGAGCCCTGGGGGACACCACAGGTCAGACCTCCCACTCCTGATATGCTATCTCCCATCTGGATTCTCTGGGTTCTCCCAGATAAGAATGATTCCAGCCACCGAAGAGCTGAGCCCTGAATCCCAACCCCAGCCAGCCTGTCCAGTAGAAGGGTATGGCTGACAGTATCGAACGCCGCTGATAGGTCTAACAAAATCAGGGCGCTCGGTCTCTTACTGTCAGCCATCCTTCTGAGCTCATCCAGCACCGAAAGCATGACAAGTTCGGTGCTGTGATGTGCGCGGAAACCTGCCTGCCTCTCATGGAGTAGATGGTTAGACTCCAGGAAGCTAGACAGAGATTTAAGCACATGTTGCTCAAGAACTTTAGACAGGAAAGGCAGCTGGGATATGGGTCTGTAATTTTTTAAGGCGTTGGGATCTGCCCCCACTTTCTTTAGCAACGGTCTTACACGAGCTTCTTTGAAGCTAGTGGGGAGCCTGCCGGTGCTCAAGGATTTATTCAGTGTGGCTAGGATATGGTCCTCTAACATAGGTCGTGCCAAGCAGAAAATACTAGGGGGGCAAGGATCTGCTGGGGAACCTGATTTTGTCTTCCTCATCAGCGATTCAAGGGTTAGTGAGTCCATAGGGGGAAATGTTGCTAAGCAGCTGGCAGCTGGGTTTAGGATAGCCTGTTGCTCGATGAGGCCATGCCCCATATTTTTTATTTCGAGCATAATGGCATCTACTTTATCCAGGAAATATTTCTGGAAAGTATCACAGTTTATGCTGCTATTTACATCCTGAGCTTTTTTAGTTAATTCCTTCAGGATTTTGAATGTTTCCTTTTGAACATTGGTCGCCCTATTTATTCGGATCTCATAAAATGAGGCTTTAGTTTCCTGGATGGATTTTTTATAGCTGCGAAGCGCCTTCTTATATTGTTCACAGGAGTCTATATCCTTATTTTTCCTCCAGTTTCTCTCCATGTTACGCAGAGCCTTTCTTTGGTCTCTCAAAGCGGGTGTGAACCATGGGGCTCTCTTTATTCCACTATTTTTTGTTTGGAGTTTCTCGGGTGCTAACTGATCGATAGCTGTTACTAAATAGTCCATCATGTCCTTACAGTCTTGGTCTACATCTTTATTAAATGATGTCGGTTGGACAATTCCCCTAAGTGCCGTGGTCAGTGTGTGTTGGTCCACATTTTTCCACTGGTGGGTCAGTCTGGGTTTAGGTACTGGACGGGAGGGTATAGTATCCAGAGGGATGTCACAGTAGATCAGATGATGGTCGGACCAGATACAGGGGAGGATTCCAGCTAATACCACCCTGAAATCTGTGGTCCATATCACATCTAAGGTGTGGCCTTTTATATGAGTAGGGGCGTTTACAAGCTGCCTAAAACCCAGGGAGGACATAGTTGTCTCTAGGGAGCTAGCTGCTGGCTGTTTCTGTTCTTTGTCCCAGTGAAAATTAAAGTCTCCTGTGACTATGATGTTTCTATATCTGGAACACATGTCGGAGACAGAGGACATAAAGGAATCGTTAAAGCCTGGGGTGGCATTGGGAGGACGATAAGCTGTAAGAACTGTAACACACATGTTATCAAGCATGATTTTTATTGCCAGCAAATCGGCCAGATCCGCTGTCTCAGCCAGTATTTTGGTCGCTGCTAGATGTCTCTTGAATATTATTGCCACTCCTCCCCCTCGAGTGTTCCCTGTACGATTCTGCCAGTGAATGTCATAATTTACAGGGACGGCGGCTATAAGGTCTGGTAGGGAGTTGTCCCCCATCCAGGTCTCAGTCAAGGTCAGAATGTCAATGTCTTCGTCTTGCAATAAGGTGAAGATTTCAAGACTATGACAACATAGTGACCTAGTGTTAAGGCTAACCAACTTTAGGGTATGGGGGGGGGCTGAGGACCTACCTATCTGCGGTGCCTGGATGGCCAGTTCTTCTATACGAGTCAGTGTAGTTAGGTCTAAAGATGTTGTGCCCCCATTCAATTGACGAATTTCCTCCCCAGAATAGACATTCCGTTTGAAAAGGGTCCCTGCCCCTGTGCCCGGCCATGCGCGGACGGGTGCAGACGGGCTGGACTCTGGCTTGACTCCGGCGTGAATACGGCGTGCCCGCTGAGCGCGTCCGCTGCGCGGAGTCATAGCCGTCTGTTTTTATACTAACTAGCCCTACCCAAAATGGCCGCCACCGTTTCCCTTCCGTGTCCCAGGCAAGCCCGCCCTGAACTGGCCGGTTGCTCTGGGGGGAAGCTGAGGTACTGTCCGTGCAGCGCGGAAGACGGGGGGTGCAGAAGTTAAATTTAAAAGATTAATTAAGAACAATGCCTCCACCCTCAATTCGGTGGAGACACGCACTGCGATAATTCCGCGCGCTGTGCAGAGGGGGGGGATAGGACACAGAGGAAGTAAATTCACACAAGGCTATTTTAAAACAGAGTAAAAGCGTCTGCCCGGCTCAAGCCTCAGGCATCAAATGGCAAAAGGTATCTCGAGAACAGAGTCCTTCCACTGTTTTTATACTAACTAGCCCTACCCAAAATGGCCGCCACCGTTTCCCTTCCGTGTCCCAGGCAAGCCCCCCCTGAACTGGCCGGTTGCTCTGGGGGGAAGCTGAGGTACTGTCCGTGCAGCGCGGAAGACGGGGGGTGCAGAAGGTAAATTTAAAAGATTAATTAAGAACAATGCCTCCACCCTCAATTCGGTGGAGACACGCGCTGCGATAATTCCGCGCGCTGTGCAGAGGGAGGGGATAGGACACAGAGGAAGTAAATTCACACAAGGCTATTTTAAAACAGAGTAAAAGCGTCTGCCCGGCTCAAGCCTCAGGCATCAAATGGCAAAAGGTATCTCGAGAACAGAGTCCTTCCACTGTTTTTATACTAACTAGCCCTACCCAAAATGGCCACCACCGTTTCCCTTCCGTGTCCCAGGCAAGCCCGCCCTGAACTGGCCGGTTGCTCTGGGGGAAAGCTGAGGTACTGTCCGTGCAGCGCGGAAGACGGGGGGTGCAGAAGGTAAATTTAAAAGATTAATTAAGAACAATGCCTCCACCCTCAATTCGGTGGAGACACGCGCTGCGATAATTCCGCGCGCTGTGCAGAGGGGGGGGGATAGGACACAGAGGAAGTAAATTCACACAAGGCTATTTTGAAACAGAGTAAAAGCGTCTGCCCGGCTCAAGCCTCAGGCATCAAATGGCAAAAGGTATCTCGAGAACAGAGTCCTTCCACTGTTTTTATACTAACTAGCCCTACCCAAAATGGCCGCCACCGTTTCCCTTCCGTGTCCCAGGCAAGCCCGCCCTGAACTGGCCGGTTGCTCTGGGGGGAAGCTGAAGTACTGTCCGTGCAGTGCGGAAGACGGGGGGGGGGTGCAGAAGGTAAATTTAAAAGATTAATTAAGAACAATGCCTCCACCCTCAATTCGGTGGAGACACGCGCTGCGATAATTCCGCGCGCTGTGCAGAGGGGGGGGGATAGGACACAGAGGAAGTAAATTCACACAAGGCTATTTTAAAACAGAGTAAAAGCGTCTGCCCGGCTCAAGCCTCAGGCATCAAATGGCAAAAGTGCGATACGTAAGGCTAAAATGAGAAGCAGAGAGGACATTCTCTTTAAGAATCCCCCGAAGGACAGAGTAGAAGAACGCCCCGTAAACAAAATCAGAATGATCACTACTTATAATAAGCAACATAAGGCAGTGAGGGGGATTATCAGCAGGCACTGGCATCTCATAGCCAACGATCCGATTCTTGAAGACTTTGTGAAAAAGAGACCTGAGATCACTTTCAGAAAAGCCAAATCCTTCAAACAGATGTTGGTGTCTAACGTGCTGCCGGGAGTTCCCCAGAAACAAAAGAGCGGGATAGATTGGCTCAAAAGAAAACCAGGCTTCATTAAATGCTCCAAGTGTAAGGCGTGCACTGCGGGAGTTAATACCCGCACTTACCAAACTGGAATTTCCAAAAGACTGCAATCCATAAAAGGTTTCTATAGTTGTAGAACGGACTATGCCGTCTACGTGCTTCAATGCCCATGTGAAGTAGTGTGGCTCACTGGTTAGAGGCGGCAGACCCGAGAGCAGAGGACGGCCCGGGACCAGGGTTCGATTCCCGGCGCGGCAGGTTTCTGGACCAGGGTCAGCGGACTCGATAATTCTCTCGCCGCGGTGCCCACTCTGATCAGCGATCACACTCGGCAACTCTGGGCATTAGCTTGCCTCATCTTCACTAACGGCCCCACCAGACCGCCGGGGATGCCTGGTCTCACCCTGGAGATACCCATTAAGGGACCATCTCTCAGGGAAGCCAGGAAGGGTTTCGCAGCGGTCGAAGCGCCTTGGGACCCTACGGGTAAGTAGTGCGCTATATAAATGCCAATACATTTACATTTACATTTACATGTGGGCTGAGGTACGTGGGCAGTACAATCCATCCAGTTCACGTGCGCATCCTGCAGCATATGAGAGCCATTAAGCATGCAGATCCAGCTTACCCGGTGGCCCGGCATTTTGAGACATTTCACAATCATGATGTAGCAGGGCTCTGTTACTTTGTTATTGACTCCATTCCTAACAGCATGCGGGGCGGGGATCGCTTACAAAAGTTGAGGCGACTGGAATCCAGATATATTCTGGAACTCAACGCCAAGGCCCCTGGGGGTCTTAACCTGGAAGAAGACTTGAAAACACACATGTAGAAAGGGATACATAGATGGTCTGATCAAGTCTTAGAACACACTTCAAAATTTGCTCTATGGTTGCTGTACAAAACCAAGGTAAAGGGAAGGGGGTAGGCCCAGGATTCCCGCTCCTACAATGAAGAGGTTTTTATTTGCACATAAATGATTTAAGGGTGGCACATTTTTTATGGGTACACGGTGGAAACTTTTGTTAATACTTGCCCACTGGGGCGGTATTGTCTGCAAAGTCTATTGCACTATGAAAAGTTACCAATGTTATAAGATTTGTCAATGACATTTGCCCACTTGGGCGTAATTCCATGGGCTGATAAGGACAATATGTCATAGTCCAAGCACACTGCACTGGGGGTTATCAGCGCCTTTGATTCTAGAAAAGCAGAAAACAAAATTAATTATACCGCTGATATACTTTAATGGGACTGCTCACTGGTGTGTTTCATTTAATCGCTATTCGAGATTAATATGTATATATGACATTTGATTCCGTACAACATTTCAAATTTTCTGTGCTTTGACAATGTTTTATAGATAATAGTTTTCTAATTTGTGTAACGGAATGAACTATAAGTCTTTCTTCCATTGCCTTAACTGAAAAGTTGTTTCCGTTCACGTGACCCAGCACTTTTGCACTTTAAAATGGCGAATGTTTGTATTGTATCTTTGGTGAACAAGCCTGCTGATCAGGCGAAATGCGTCCGGGGGTTGACAAATAAACTCATTTGTCTGGTACATGGTCTCACCAGTGTGTGGTTTTTCTACTCGTTTTGTGGAAATATATATATATTACCTACTGGCTATCGCCAGTAGGTATATATAGTTAGAATTTTTTCTCTATGGGACTTTTGAAAATTCTATGTCTAATAACTTTGGCGTTTGTGGACGGAATCGGCTGAAATTTTCAGGAAAATGGCACATTTTGATTCTGAGCAGCCCCTGAAAATTTAGGGGGGTTTCGTCAAGGGGGGGCTGAGAAAAAAGGGGGGTCCCAAAACGCGTTTTTTCCATTCATTTTTCCATAGGGCGGTTGGACTCACTTTTAGCTCGAACGGCTGAATGGATTTGCACGAAACTTGGCAAAATTGTAGGGACTGTTAGCCCGATGTGCCTTTGCTAGGTCTCAATATATGTGCTCCAGTAGTTTTTGAGAAATTAACGTTCAAACCAAGATATATATCTGTAACAGCGCTCTGGGCAGCGATCCGGTCCGCTTACTTTTCGCTTATCGGAACTTTGCGCGCAGAAAGCTGATTGGCTCTCCGGTGTTTGTCAACATTCTAAACAGTCCGGAGCGGACGCCATCTTGTCTCTCGGTAGGATCGAGAGAGAAGAAGAGGTGGAAAACGAAAGGGGAATTTAATGAAAGGGGGCAAGGTATCCCCCTCTTGACCCCCTAGGAATGTTGTTGGGGTTATTAAAGGGTCCCGTGGGGAAAATAAAAAAAAAATGATTTTTCACGGTAGAAGCGCGGCCGCGAACTGGTAGCAAAACGGGAATTCGCCATTTTGTGCTTCGTTAATTAAATTACTAGTTATAAGTGGGTGCGGGAGACGTATCCTAATCCCCTATGTTTCCTGAGGGTGGCTGAGGAGGCTGATATATGTTGATACATCTCTTCCAGCGGCTGTGCGTGAGCTTTTTTTTTTTTTTGCTGCGTGACAGTCCGGAGCGGCCGCCATCTTGTCTCTCGGTAGGATCGAGAGAGAAGAAAAGGTGAAAAACTAAGGGGGAATTTAATGAAAGGGGGCAAGGTATCCCCCTCTTGACCCCCTAGGAATGTTGTTGGGGTTATTAAAGGGTCCCGTGGGGAAAATAAAAAAAAAATGATTTTTCACGGTAGAAGCGCTTCACGGGCCGCGAACTGGGCCGCAAACTGGTAGCGAAACGGGAATTCGCCATTTTGTGCTTCGTTAATTAAAGTACTAGGTATAAGGGGGTGCGGGAGACGTATCCTAATCCCCTATGTTTCCTGAGGGTGGCTGAGGAGGCTGATATATGTTGATACATCTCTTCCAGCGGCTGCGCCATCTTGCCTTTTTTCGAATGCCACAATTTTGTCGTGCACGGCAGCCATTTTAGATGCCAGGCTGGTCCCAGGCTATCACCTAACCCTGCGGATGTAGTTTATGGCCCCAGCTGTAGAGAATTCAGACATGCCAATCCTCCTGATTCAGGCGTGTGAGTACTGATTTCAGTGCTAGTCTCCCGCCTCCCGATTTCTGCAAGCAAAAACCCAGGGGCATATTACGAACAACTAGCGATAATTTTTGTCTCTAACTTGTTTAGAGACAAAAATTATCGCCGCACATCGGCGATTTTTATCGCAGATAAACCTTGCTATTATCGCAGAAAAGTCAGCGATATTCATGTATTATCGATCTAATGCTCTTAGCCATGTTATCCACCTCCCATTGGATAACATGGCTAAGAACTGCTCAGGGCAGGTGAAAAGTCAGCGATATTCATGTATTATCGATCTAATGCTCTTAGCCATGTTATCCACCTCCCATTGGATAACATGGCTAAGAACTGCTCAGGGCAGGTGTTAGATTTTGGAGATATTCGCGCTTAGCGCGAATATATCCAAAAGTTGGTAATAGAAGGTAGCGATGTTAGGGACTGTTTCCAGTCGCTAACATCTTGGCACGCCACTTTGCATGTCATTAGTGATAAGTATCACTGACATGCAAAGCGGGGCCCAAGATGGTCGCTATCTCCTTTTAGCTGTCACTAACTGGTGTTAGCGACAGCTTGGTAATAGGGAAATAATTTTATCTCCGCTTTCATGGCTTTTAAAGCCAAAAAAGCGGAGATAAACCCCCTTGATAATATGCCCCACGATTCCTTGGGGGTTTCAGCTGACAGGGCTTGGTATTGTGTTACATGGTAATTTTTCCATGAAACGTCAGAGGGTCGATGCAGGGGTTCTAGAAGAGGTGATAAACCATTTAAGCCTCATGAACAAGCGCATGGTCTTTTAAAGATTTGTGAAGTACTCGGGGCGGCGGTGTGTGTGTGCCCTCTTTCAGGAGCGGGCGGGGGGGCACTGCCAGCAACTTGCCAGGTCAGGTAGTGTTCAACACGTGCATCACCCTTTCTCTGCCTGCTATTGCGCTCCATGCTTCGGAAAGGTAAGAAAAAGAACGTGCATTTGAGTTTGAAATGTCCGATCCTGCAGCAGCACACTTCCAAAGCCCACACATGACAATAACCCGATTCAAGGCCCCATTCACCCGTTTAAAAAAAAATAGATAACACTCCAACAAAGTAAGGTTATAAAACTTTATTAACTACTGACTTTAACGAACGGAACAAAAACTAAAAACATTTAAACATTTCTCAACACAAAAAGCAACAATGGTTAGAAGCTGTCTTTTGTGCGAATAGTCCCAAGGCAGCACAACGTGCAGAGTTCTGGACGGCACCCAGGTGATGTCGCCTGGGTGCCGCACTGGTTTAGGGATCCTACAATGCTGCTCCGAAAATTGGCGTGGGGCGTCCCGGGTGGGGCGGGGGGAGGCCTCGTCAGTAGCGGTCTGTTGTGCGAATAGTCCCAAGGCAGCACAACGTGCAGAGTTCTGGACGGCACCCAGGTGATGTCGCCTGGGTGCCGCACTGGTTTAGGGATCCTACAATGCAGCACAGAAAAACAGCGTGGGGCGTCCCGGGTGGTGCGGGGGGAGGCCTCGTCAGTAGCGGTCTGTGTCCAGTGTCACATGGCTGACACAACATGTACGACAGGCACCCAGGTGATGTCCAGTAAACTGCCGCACTGGTTTTGGTATCCTACAATGCTGCTCCGAAAATTGGCGTGCGGCGGCCCGGGGGGAGGGGCGTGGGGGAGCCGGCGTGAACGGGCCTCCCCAGGTGGCGGCCATCTAGCTGAGTTGCGCTCGCTCTTGCGGCCACAGCGTCTCGCTCACCATGTTGTTGAGTTGCTCCCACTCTTGCAGTGCAGCGATAGGCGGCTGCCACATGGCTCTTAAAATGGCGGACAGCTCCTCGGTTTTAGGCCTGGTCCACTGAAATGGTCCTGGGACACTTTGGAACTCGGACGCTTGCCTGCTAGGGCTTGGGCTCCATTCTCGAAAAGCGTCCCCTCAGCCGTGAAGATTGTATAAAAGTCTTGGGGGCCCCCGACTCCCGCAGGCTTCCGGTGGGGAGCGGCTGCCATGATTGCTCGCGGAATGACCACGACGGAGCCACGAGATGGTGGTGCTCTCATGCTGACGCCAGCTTCAGTCTGAATGATCCAGAAACAAGGTGGGGCTTTCATCGTTTGGGAAAAAAAAATGTTCTAAACCAATGAAAAGTGTTATTTTTAGGTCATATGACCAAGCCTTCCATCTTTAGGAAACCAAAAGTAAAATGAACCAATGAAAAGTTTTATAAACAAGTCACATGACCTGTTATGCGGCATAGGGCTACAAAAAGCGTAGAAAATCCGTTGGCACGTGAGGCGGCGTCAGTAGCGGACCGATGTGCGAATAGGCCGAAGGCAGCACAACGGGCCGAGATCCGGATGGTACCGAGGTGGTGTCCAGCAAATTGCCGCACTGGTGTGGCCATCCTACAATGCTGCGCCGAAAGACGGCGTGTCCAGCTGAGTTGCGGTCACTGTTGCGGTACAGTGACTCGAACGCGCCGAGATCCGGATGGCACCGAGGTGGTGTCCAGCAAATTGCCGCACTGGTGTGGCCATCCTACAATGCTGCGCCGAAAGACGGCGTGTCCAGCTGAATTGCGGTCACTTTTGCGGTACAGTGACTCGAACGCGCCGAGATCCGGATGGCACCGAGGTGGTGTCCAGCAAATTGCCGCACTGGTGTGGCCATCCTACAATGCTGCGCCGAAAGACGGCGTGTCCAGCTGAATTGCGGTCACTGTTGCGGTACAGTGACTCGAACGCGCCGAGATCCGGATGGCACCGAGGTGGTGTCCAGCAAATTGCCGCACTGGTGTGGCCATCCTACAATGCTGCGCCGAAAGACGGCATGTCCAGCTGAGTTGCGGTCACTGTTGCGGTACAGTGAGTCGAACGCGCCGAGATCTGGATGGCCCCGATGTTGTGTCCAGCAAGTTGCCGCACTGGTGTGGCCATCCTACAATGC
Source organism: Lissotriton vulgaris (assembly GCF_964263255.1). Classification (NCBI taxonomy): domain Eukaryota; kingdom Metazoa; phylum Chordata; class Amphibia; order Caudata; family Salamandridae; genus Lissotriton; species Lissotriton vulgaris. The sequence continues at coordinate 2,037,281,621 of NC_141685.1, read as the reverse complement.
TGCGCCGAAAGTCGGCGTGGGGTGCCCCGTTGGCTTATGAGGTGATGTCAGTAGTGGACCGATGTGTGAATAGGTCGGAACCAGCACAAGGCACCAAGATCCGAATGGCAAGTCCTGGATGTTGAGTGCCTCAGTTGAGAGTTCTGAGCAGTGCTTGTAAGACTGTCTGAAGCTTATTTGCACCTGCTGCAGCTTCACTAGGTCCGGCGGAACTTTTTTCCTTTTCCTTTCTGCTTCTTTTCCTACAATGCGTTTCATCTGAAGACACGACCAGGTCCCTGAATGTGTGCAGGGGGACGCTATTGATTGAATGAAAATGGCGGCTTGACACAAAGCTGACTCAAGCGTTACTGTTGGTGCTATACAGACAAAAATTGGTTTTCAGTTTGTACCTTCTTCAGGTTTTTTTTTTCCATCCAAGTCTGATTGAGAGTTTGTAGAAAAATGGCTTCAGATTTTCCACATACTACTCTTCAACATTCTTCCTAAATGTAACAATGTGAAACTCACTAGGAGAACGGCTGTTTCTGTTTCCTTTCAAAATGCTGCCACCAATATTTTCTGAATGGAAGACACCATCTTGTAGCATAAAGGGCCGAAAGGGGTTCTGGTCTGGCCGATGGTTGGTGGAGACATTTTGACTATATCTTGGACCTGCCCGGCCTCGCCCAAAATGGCGCCGGTATAAATGGGACTCGTAACTCCTTGCCCGCAAATGTATATCTAGAAAATGTTATTGTAAGTGGCCCTGTCGTATTTTAATTACAAAATGTACGTCCACCGATTCCGCAACTGTTAGACACCTTTGTTCTTGTCACCTAATGGCCCGCTCGTTACGTTCTTCTACAATGTAAATGTCTCCTCATCATATACGATTTCAGTTTGCTCCGTGGCCGGCCCACGTGGTTATAGGCCCGTATTTGTATACTGACATTTTCACAATAAAGGTTTTTAAAACAAAACACGGTAGTAGTATTTACATTTGTAAAGTTTTTACTTTTAGTGACTGTTTTCGAATCAGTAAAAGGCAAGTGAAATAAAGCAGTCCAATTACATGACGGATAAAAGGTATAATATGTAGGAACGCAGTAAAGATAAATGGTCAAGGGCAGTTGTGTTTTTCATGTCTGCAACATAAAGTGATCGATAAGAATCTGATAATCAGGCGTATCGGCGACTAAGACAGCAGGCCGAATCTCTTTTACTCAACGGCTCCGTCATGGAAGGAAGAAACGCCCTTTTTCTCGAAAAAGGAATATATTTTACTTGCAAGACAGTTGTAAATTTTCCGGGAAAGTACATTAGCCTGGAATATTATAACATATGTTTGAAAAAAAAATATTGTTCGAAAATAATAAAAAGCGTAATTTTTAGGTCATATGACCAAGCTTTTCATCATTAAATTAACAAAAGTAAAATGAACCAATGAAAAGTTTTATTAACAAGTCACATGACCTGTTATGCTTACGTTACGCGCTGCGCGCCGCGCCTCGGATCACTTCCGGGTGCGCTAACGCGGCGTGTCATAAAACGCATTACGCGACAACGTAGGTCAACAATATAGTCTAAATGTCTCCACCAACCAGCGTTCAGAACACAACCCCTTTCAGCAGTCCAAAAAGTTCTGTTAAATGACAACAGAGGGGACAGGCAACAAGAACCATCAGTCAAAGAGGGGAGGGCAAGTTCTTCTCTTCCGGGTCATGTTGGGGCGCTACCGGAACTGATCGAATTGGTAGTCTATAGTGTTTCTGGATGTTTCAGACTAAAGCTGGCGTCAGCATGAGACCACTACCATCTCGTAGCTCCGTCGTGGCCATTCCACGAGCAATCATGGCAGCCGCTCCCCACCAGAAGCCTGCGGAAGTCGGAGGCCCCCAAGACTTTTGTAGAATCTTCACGGCTGAGGGGACGCTTTTCGAGAATGGGACCCAAGCCCTAGCAGACAAGCGTCCGAGTTCCAAGGTGTCCCAGGGCCATTTTAGTGGACCAGGCCCAAAACCGAAGAGCCGGCCGCCATTTTGAGAGTCCTGTGGCAGCCGCCTATCGCTGCAGCGCAAGAGCGGGCGCATCTCAACTACATGGTGAGCGAGACGCTGTAGTCGCAAGAGCCGGCGGTAAACAGCTGAATGGTGGAAGAGGCACAGTGTAGCAAAAGCGGGCGGAATGGCAACTAAAACGATAAAGGGGCGCCCCACTACAGCTTGTCTTCAGGTCAAACGGATTGTGGGACAAGGTCCAGAATTGAAGAGTCATCAAAAGGCAAAAAGTTCCGCCGGACCCCGGGAGCCGGCCGCCTATGTCGGGGGCGATCTCAGGCTACACCAGTGCTATAAGACTTGGGGAGGGTGTCGGAGCCAAGCGTCTTCTCCGAGTCCATGGCCATCACACCGCCCCTCAGGGGCCTCCGTCAAGCTGTTTAGGAAGGTAACATATCACATTGTTTTCTAATGCAGTCAGGTCCACAAACGACACTCACTTACTTTGAGAATAGTGAAGCTGCAGTAGGTGGAAATAAGCTTCAGACAGTGTTACAAGCACTGCTCAGAACTCTTAACTATGGCACCCAACATCCAGAACTTATGCTATTTGAGAATGGTAGTGACATCGAAGCATCTCAGGGACCAAAACCATTAACGTACTTTCACGTATGAAAATCTTACTTGGGGAGGGGGCAGGAGCGAAGCGCCCCCTCCCAGTCAGCGCCACCACACCGTATGTTGAAAATCTGAAGCCATCGTTCTACAAAGTCAACCAAACTTGGATTGAAAAATCTAGAAAAATGTACAAACTGAAAACCAGTTTTGGTCTGCATAGCATCAGTAGCAACGCTTGAGTCAGCTTTGTGTCAAGCCGCCATTTTGATTCAACAAAGCACAGGCATTGAAAAAGGCTGAAATTCAGAACTCTAAACTATGGCACCCAACATCCAGGAGCTTGCCATCCGGATCTTGGAGCCTTGTGCTGTTTTCGATCTATTCACACATCGGTCCACTACTGACATCATCTTATAAACCAACGTTATGTAAATAGTTTTTTAATAAAATGTTTTACCCTGTTTCTTTGCTGGTGTGTTGTCTATATTTTTAATATTTGCATAGGGTTTGTCGTTATTTTGTGCGGGATGGGTGATGGAGCCGAGCTGTCTTGCAGCCCTCATGGTGTGGAACTCAGTTCATCTCACTATTTTCGTATTTCTCATGAAGGGTTGTTCCTAATATTTCTATTTTAGCGAGGTCAAAAAGAGATCCAATTAGTGGCCTACTGATTTTGCTCGATTACTTTTATTTTTTTACACGATTTTTCACTATCTGCAAAGACTAAACAGAGTATTGCGACTTTGTGCTTGTTTGTAAATAGAGAATGATCCAAAGAGAACCAATTCTAAAACAGTAAATGCTTGGACAACAATCAATCAAATGGAGAGACAAGGAGGCACGACGGATTACAACGGTGGTAAAGGCCTGCGTTAACTACCCTTCAGTATCTGCAAAGAGAGAGTACTACTAAGACAAAAGAGGGGAGGGGGGGGGGTGCAGCGTTCAAAGCACATCAGCGTGCATAAATACGAAAATGTTTTTATCTATCACGTACTTGACATTTTAAAGCTTTTCATATTTGCTATTAAAAAACCAATGAAATTCACAGAAAAAACCATAGGTTATAGTGGATATATAGTTAGGAATTTGCATTTAGAAAACCTTGAAAATTCAATGAAAAAACCATTGGTTTTAGGCCATATATAGTTAGGAATTAGCATTTACAAAACCTTATTTTACTCGCATAAAACCATTGAAATTCCATATATAGTTAGAAGCGCTAACTATATATCGCGCACCCGCAATCCACTGCTGATGATGTCACATATTACATCATTCATGACATGGTCAGTGACATCACTGATGACATCACTGATGACATCTCAAATGACATCACTGATGACAACTCAAATGACATCACTGATGACATCTCAAATGACATCACTGATGACATCACTGATGACAACTCAAATGACATCACTGATGACATCTCATTTGTCATCACTGATCACATCACTTATGTGATAATACAATGAACCTCTTCAGACTCTAATATAACCTTACATACACTCAGTATAAACAGACACTCACAGACTGTCACTCATCCATGGAGTTACTCACACACCTAGTCAGTCATGCAAAGAATCAATCACACCTCCATTTCCTCAACTATAAAGTTATACACATCTTACTTATTCAAACATATAATAACACATATTTATTCTCTTATATAATCCCTGATACAAGCTCACAGTGATCGATACAGCCACTCACACATTCACTGGCTCTTATGTTCAGTTATTTATATATCTCAACTCTCACATGTATTGTGTTTTACATACGTACTTACTTGCACATGTAGCAATGAGAAATCCATTCACTCACCAACACACCCATGCATAGTCAACCGCCCATATAGCTGTTTCCACATGCACTCTTGAACTCATACTCCTAGTGAATCAACTGCTTACACATCTATGCACAGAGTCACGCACCTCCCAGCCACCCACACACACACTCAGCCTCCCATTCAAATACTTGGGCAACCAATCAATAACCCATATGGCCACTCTTATAGCTACTGATCAACACATGCAGCAGCTTACACAACAACAAACATACTGATGCACAAATTAAGACAGTTTAGTCACTAACCCATGCACTCAGTGAGACACATTTAATCACTCACTCATACAGTCAGTCATGCACCTACTAAATTCTTCATCCAGACACTTATACATCCACTCATTCTTCAATATGTGAAACATATTTAAACTTTACAGACACATACAATCACTGGATGTTGTGATCAGTGATGTCATCAGTGATGTCATTTGAGATGTCATCAGTGATGTCATCAGTGATGTCACTGACCATGTCATGAATGATGTAATATGTGACATCATCAGCAGTGGATTGCGGGTGCGCGATATATAGTTAGCGCTTCTAACTATATATGGAATTTCAATGGTTTTATGCGAGTAAAATAAGGTTTTGTAAATGCTAATTCCTAACTATATATGGCCTAAAACCAATGGTTTTTTCATTGAATTTTCAAGGTTTTCTAAATGCAAATTCCTAACTATATATCCACTATAACCTATGGTTTTTTCTGTGAATATATATATATATATATATATATATATATATATATATATATATATATATATATATATATATATATATATATATATTCACTGAAAAAACCATAGGTTTCACACTAGTTATAGTTAGGAATTAGCATTTAAAAAACCTAAGAAATTCACTGAAAAAAAAACCATAGGTTTCACACCAGTTATAGTTAGGAATTAGCATTTAAAAAACCTATTAAATTCACTGAAAAAACCATAGGTTTCACACCAGTTATAGTTAACTGGAAATTTTACTGTCATAAAACCATTGAAATTCCACGTTATAGTCAGTTGGACTCACTATAACTTGCGCGTGCAATGCACTGCTGATGACGTCACATATTACATCACTCATGACATGGTCAGTGACATCACTCATGACATCACTGATGACACCATCCTTGTGACAGAGTGACAGACCTCCTTTCAGTGTAATGTAACCCTTGAAACACATATTCAAAAATAGAAACTAACATTTTCAAAAAAATGGAGATACCCATACCAGTTACAAAAACCAATTCAGAAATTACACCATCTATATACACATCCACTCATTCACCAACAGTTCTATATAGTCACTCACACATATACTCACTCATCATATGTAGTGATACACCTATACATCCTGTTACAAAAACCTAACTGTGTCCTAACTATAAGTCTCACTTTATAAGTAAGACTGTTAGCGTTCTAGTTGTTCTTTAGAACACTCTGGTACATTCTGTCATTGGGCTATAGTTGCGCTACATCTGGCTGATATTTGGGCTACATTTGTATTTTTTCGTCTCTGGTGGCCATCTTTGGGCTACATTGGGCTACATTGGGCTACATTGGGCTACATTTGGGCTACATTTGGGCTCTAACATATATATAGCCCAATGTAGCCCAATATATATTTTTTCAAAGTTAATTTTCTTAAAGACCACTGGAGCATATATCTTGAGACATAGCAAAGGCACATCGGGCTACCAGTCCCTACAATTTTTCCAATTTTTTTTTGTATATTGTTTTTTTTTTTTTGCCCTGGAGCGCTCCCGGTGCATGCCCCAGTGAGCGCCCCGGAAAGCGAAGTATTTTGAAGCGTCCCGGTGCGCGAACCGGAAAGCTTCCCGTTAGCACCAATGTCGCGATCGAAAACAACATCGTGACGCATCGCGTAAGCGTGACGTATCGCGTAACCGCACGAAGTGTCTTATAACGCGCTGCATAAACACACCCGGAAGCGCTCCGCGGCGTGGTGCGCGAAACGTAAGCGCGCCGGAGCGCGTAATGTAAGCGCATCGGGCCATGTGACTTGAAAATAACACTTTTCATTGGTTCTCATCATTTTTTTTCTCCAAATAATGAAAGCCCCATCCTTTTTTCCTCATTCTAACTTTCTTCATTGAGAGAGCAAGAGCTATTTTTGACCAAACAATGGCATCACTTGTAGCTGCAGCTTGTGCACCCCCACCACCACCACCACCACCAAGAAAAGAAGGTCCACCACCACAGTTTCTTGGAGGACAAGAAGAAGAGGACGAAGAAGAGGAGGAGGAGGAACAACCAAGGCGCTTCCTGCCTGAAGAACCAAGGCAAAGGCATGTTAAAGTGCACTTTATTTGGCAATTCTTTTCGTCACCTGTCTTATTTGTGGCAAAGTCCTCTCCAGGGGCAATCCCAAAATGAAATATTCTTTTGGTAATTTTACCATGATCCGCCACATGGAGAGGTGGCATCCCAATAACTTAGCCCAGGCTGAAGTACAGGAACTTCGAAACAACCCACCCCCTGTGGCCAGCACCTCCTCTACTGAACACTCACTTTCAGGTCCTGAAGGACGCCAAATGGTGCCAAATATTCAACAAAAATTTGGCACCATCAAAATTGTTTGCATTTTCTGTGGCAAAACATTATGTTATGGTGAATTTAGTGTCACCTTAATAAATAATGCTGTGGACAACTACCAATGCAGCAAGAAAAGGAAGCAGTCATTATTTTCTTTTTTTTTTGCTCCTGTTGAGCCATTTCCAAATCCCTGTTTTTTGTTTGTTCCCTTAAAAAACACAAAAAAATATAAAATTGTTCAAATATACAAAAAAAAATGTTCCGAAAAATAATAAAAAAAATATAAAACAAAAAGAATAAAAAAAAGTTCTTTTCAGAACTACCTCCCATTTATAAAATATTGCTAAAAATTTTAAACTCTGGCATTCTTTTTTCTCTTTTGTGCGCGTACCGGGCGCTCCCTCCCCAAAAAATCAAAAAAACTAAGATTTTTTTTTTTGCCCCACGGGCCCTTTTATAGCCCCCACATCAAACCTAGAGGGTCATGGTGGGTCTACCCTGCCCCCTTATGGTCATTTCCCCCTTTGTTTTGGCCACCTCTTGTGTCTCGATCCTACCGAGACATAAGATGGCCGATGCTCCGGACTGTTTCGAATGTTTACAGACACCCGAGAGCCAATCAGCTTTCTGTGAGCAAGTCGCGTGGCGCGCCCAGAGCGCTCCCCGGTGCGCGTACTGGGGCGCTGCCTTAGATATATATATATATTTTAACCTAAATTACTCAAAAAACACTGGAGCACATATCTTGAGACATAGCAAAGGCACATAGGGCTACCAGTCCCTACAATTTTGCCAAGTTTGGTGCAAATCCATTCAGCCGTTCGTGCTAAAAGTGAGTTTGACCACCTTTGGAAATTAACATGGGGAAAACACGTTTTGGGACCCGCTTTTATCTCGGCCCCCGCTTGACGAATCCCCCCAAAACGTTCAAGGAAGGACCGGAGCTCCGCGAGGCAAATTTGAGGAAGTTCTCAGGCAGATTCGTCAACCGGCGCCAAAGTTATTCCAAATAGAATTTTGAGATTTTGCATTGAAAAAAATCCTAACTATAACTACCTACTGGCGACCGCCAATAGGTAATATATATATATATATCCAAACTTGACTACTGCAGCCACTTCCAAATCCCGCCAGTGGCGGTATGGCGAAGAAGGAGGCACAGACCCCTCAGTGTTTAGACAAAAATCTTCTTGATTTTAGACCCAACACACAACGCGTTTCAAGTCAAAAATGCCCTTGTTCACTTGTAAAATATGTGTGGAAAAAGGGTAGGGCTATGGCCTTCTTCAAGATTTGCCTGGCGCTAACCGCCTTCGTACCATTCAAATTACCAAGCAATGAGGCAGGCGCCGGAGACCAGAAGGCAGGAAACAAAAGTTTTATTCCGACGGAGTAGAACACATCAGATCAGACAACAAGGTATCGTCTCGAGGTGCTCTAACAGCCTCTCTGAGGCCTGGCCTCTTATATCCTGGTTTATGATATGTCAGCATTCTTTATTGCATAAAGGACTCTTTAAACTTATGAAATGACATCCCCATAATCCTTGTGTCAAACCCACCCCCACATATATCCACAATAGAGGTCCTCACCCTGCTGATAACAGGAGGGGGTTATCACGTGGCTGAGTGTTCCGCCGATTCTTAGGATGTGTGCGCCTGATCGTATCCCATGGGGTGGGGAGGCCATGATCAATAGTGGGTCCTTTGAAGAGGAGCGACTCCATACAATAAGGGGCAGTAAATGGTATCTTCCGGCTTAGGCGATGGCCTCGGACCTGTGTGGACAGTTGGACTCGGGGGAGGGGTTCATCAAAGGAGTGGTATTCATGCCGCGTGGACAATTCGAGCGCGGAGGGATGGTTTATCAACAGAGGGGTATTCATGGAAGGAGAGGGGGTGTTGGTCAGGCGCGAGCGTGACCCCCAAGGACAGGGTCATGCAGGAGGAGAAGGGTTATGCTCATGTGAGGGAGGGAGGGGGGAGCCAGGGTGCGCGGAGGATGCTTGCAGGGTCAGAGGAGCGCGCAGGCGATCGATCGTGGACAGGGAGACCATGATACCAAAAATGGCTGTCGTGCACATTGCACGTGGGTGACAAGCTGGCACAGATGATGTTCAGCTCGTAAACTAAAATTCCACAGTCCTCCCTTTTAACATGTCTCGCCAACTTGTCAGTTCAGATTTATCCCCATAAGGCCACGTATTTCTACTTCATAGAGGGGACTCATGTGCTCATTTCGGAAGTCCAAAGTCTTTGGGCACATACAGTTAGAAACGAAGCTGCACAAAGATGGCAGACATTGGATACCTAAACAACACCCACATAATATCACAACAGGTATCAGTACTAAGGAAAACAACCTCCAACCCCAGTCCTTCAAAGTGTCCCAAAACCAGCTCCCAAGTGACCATCCTTCTTGTTCTTGGTGAACCTCTGAGGAAAGTCTGTGGAGGTGTGCAATTGCTTTGTAGACTGAAGGCGAGTTATCTGGCACGTAGGTGCAACAGCTAGATCCGATGATGCGTCACGCTCCCCCTCGATCGGCTAGAACCACATCAAGAACAAGGCGGTTTTGAAGGGTCACAAGGCGGACCGCCTGAAGCTCAGCCGTGTTGTTAGCGAGGATGCCAGCCGTGATGTTGATCGTTGTTTCTATTGCCTGGGTCAGGTGTCGGATAGCGCGGCTGTTTGCCATTGGGCCCCACAGGGGAACGAGTCCCTTTTCTGCATCCAGGAACTGTGCCCCAGTGGAGTCGGCTTGTCCAATGTCATCTGCACGCCTCTGCCGGTGATGGTTAGCAGGGGCTACATAAGTGGGGGGGAGAACGAAGGCAATGTAGCAAATACCCTTCCAACCTTTCGGGAGCCAGGTGTAAGCTTTGGTGCCACACACAAAGTACATGTTTGGAGAAGCAACGAAGGAAGGGGGATCAACTGAGTCCAATGTTCTGATGATTCGGCAGGAACTGCGACCCACCAGCTGCGCTCCCTGGCCTTCGAGACACACAAGACCCGTGACATTGATAACAGACAGAGCCACAGTCAGAGTGGCGGTAGTTTGTTTTCGCAGATGAGAGAAGGTGGATCTAGCTGGATTGTGGGTCACCTGTACTTCGACGCGTTCTTTGGCTGGAATGTCTTTAAGGAAGGTGGCGCCTGTGAGCGCAGGACACAGGGGAGCAGAGGTCTTTCCGGTTTTGTTCAGCCAGAACCCAGAGTAGAAGTGCGACACTGTCTGACTGGAAGTGGCGTTATCCTTGTGGCTCTCTTGCATGAAGATCAACCAGGCGAGGCAGGAGCCGTGAACTGAGAAAGGAGAAGGGATGAAGGGAATGGAGTGTCCAGTGGCATGCGGGAGGAACCCGCAGATCCAGCAGTTCGTGGCATTTGCAGCAAGGTTGTGTTGGTGCAACAGTTGCACGAAGGAATTGTTCCAGAACTCCCTGCGTCTTTCTCGGAGCTGAGGTGACAGGGAGATCAGGTGGTGCTCTTTCATGGGGGTTGGTCGTGCAGTGGACAGCAATGCTTGATGAGCCGGTGTGCTTTCCTCCAGGATCCAGAAGGAGGTCATGAGGCGGAGGCAAAAGAGGAAGACAATAAAGAGGGTGATTGTCTTCGATTTGTGCAAATTGTCAGTCTTTGGGTTCCTATAGTGGGTATTTCCTGTTGCTTCCATCATCTTCTTATCTGGCGCTTCCATCATCTTCTTATCTGGCGCTTCCATCATCTTCAAGGTGCTCGGTAGCGGGCAGAACCACAGACTTCGTTTAACTTCTCTCCCGGTAACCCTTGGTTGTGTTTAGGTCACCGTTCTGAGATTCAATTTCGTCCGTGGCCTACTTAGCCGAAGCTCCCTCCTTTCGATGCAGGAAATATCCTTCTCTGGTTGGCACAGTGGGATCAGAGAATTTTGCAAGTTCAAGTGCCTCAGTATCGGGATAACAGTTCAATGTTGGTCGATCTTTGTTCAGGAGCTCTTCTTGGGTGTTGACGTTTTCTGTCGTGGCCAGGGTCGCGGAGACCTTCCGGCAGTGGTGTGCGTGCAGCCAGTGCCTCTTCCCCTCCACTCGAAGCGCCGTCCGTGTGGTGATTAGCACTTGCCAGGGGCCCGTCCACCGGGGTTCCAAGCTCTTGGTCCGTTGGAAGTTTCGGATTAGAACGAAGTCCCCCGGTTGGATGTCGTGGCCTGGGCCCCTGGAAGCATCGGGGATGGCCTGCTGCACCTGTTGATGAATGACAGACAACGTTTTAGTTAACTTGCACAAATAATCAGACAGTAGGACGTCCGGGACGTCATGAATGGAGGTTGGTTTGGGAGCAGTCCAGAGGTTCATCGGTCGCCCGAATACAACCTCGTAGGGGGTCAAATGGTGTTTGGTGGGAGTGGAGCGCATCGATAGCAAGGCCAGTGGGAGGGCATCTGGCCATTTAAGTCCGGTGGTGGCCACTATTTTTGACAATTTCAACTTCAGTGTGGCATTATGGCGTTCCACCAGGCCGGCGGATTGGGGGTGGAAGACTGCGTGAAATCTCTGTTTCACCCCCAATCCCTTCAGGATTAGTTGGATAACCTCAGCTATGAAGTGGGGGCCATTGTCGCTCCATAAAATTCGACAAAGGCCATAGCGAGGAAAGAATTCTTTCAGTAGTACTTTGGCAGTAGTCATGGCAGTGTTGTCACGGGTTGGATAGGCCTCTACCCATTTGCTGAAGGCACATACAATGACCAGTACATACTTCAAGCCCTGACATCTCTCCAGCTAGATGTAATCCATCTGGAGGACCTCAAAGGGGTGATTGGGGGTCCCAAACCCTCCCCGGGGTACCACAGTTCCTTTCCCAGGGTTGTGTTGCAAACAGATAAGGCACTGCTGGACTAGGCGTCTGGCTGAGTCGGGGATTTTGTCGTTGTGCCAGACTTTGGAAATGAGTTCGATCATGGGTGCAGATCCTGTGTGTGCGGGGGAATGAGCCATCGTCAGTATGGGGATCAGGTATGAGTCAGGCAGCAACCATTTGTTTGCATCTTTTGTTCGCCAGCAGCCCTCATCATCCTTCAAACCCACCCCTGCCCACTTAGTCAGTTCGTGAGGGGTGCTGGCCGACTGGATGTCTCTGATCATTTCTCTTGCGTCAGTCCATTTTTCTGCTTGTGACCTGGTCACATACATGCGTGTCACCGTCCTATTCTCAGCTGTTGTTCGTGCAGTGATGTCGGCTAGTGCATTCCCTTGTCCGACTAAGTCTGTCACCTTCTTGTGTGCCTGGCATTTGATCACTGATAGTCGTTTGGGGAGGAGAACCGCTTCAATCAGGGCAGAAACCAGATCTCCGTGAAGGATGGGGGTGCCGTGGGACGTCAGGAATCCCCTTTCCCTCCACAGGAGCCCAAAATGGTGAACCACCCCGAAGGCATACTGGCTGTCTGTATATACGTTCGCGGTGGTCCCCGTGGCTATGATGCATGCTCATGTGAGGGCTATCAGCTCTGCTGCCTGGGCAGATCGTTGTGGGATGCGGGCTGTCTCAACTACTGTTCGGGCTGTCGTTACTGCATAGGCAGCTGAAGTGGTGCCATCTGGGAGTTTGATGCATGAGCCGTCTACCCATAGCTCTCCATCAGGGTCGGTGAAAGCAGTGTCTCGGAGGTCAACTCTACTCCTAGTTTGTTCGTCCGTGAGGGTCACACAGTCGTGTATGGGAGGAACGTTGGGGTCATTTTCTGGCAGGGGCAACAGTGTGGCAGGATTCAAAGTCGTGCATCTCTTTAGTGTGATGTGGGGTGCAAGTAGCGTCAATTCGTACCCTGTCAGTCGTGCGCTAGTCAAATGTTGAGTCTTGGTTTGGTTCAGAAGGGTGTCGACAGCATGGGGCACTAACACAGTGAGGGAGTTGGAAAGTACGATTCCCTCGCTCTGACGGATAGAGACAGCAGCGGCAGCTACTGCTCGAAAGCAGGCAGGCAAAGCTCTGGCTACAGGATCAAGAGTGGTGGAGAAGTAGGCACAAGGGCGCTGCTTTGGACCTATAGACTGAGTCAGGACCGACAATGCACACCCCTCCCTTTCGTGGGTGAAAAGGGAGAAGGGTTTGGAGTAATCCGGGGTTCCCAGGATGGGCGCTGAACAGAGGGCATCTCGTAATTCCTTAAAGCATGCTTGACACTCAGGGGTCCAAGGGAGCGTTAAGGGGGCGTCTTTGGCCAACAGGGCAAGTAGGGGTTTTACAATGAGGCTGAAATTGGGTAACCATTGTCTGCAAAAAGAGGTTAGGCCAACCAAAGAGCGGACTTGCTTTTGTGTTTTTGGGACGGGGGTGTCTAGGATGGTTTGGATTCGGTCGGGTGTGAGTTTCCTCCCTTCTTTGGACAGGAGATGGCCTAGGTATGTCACTTGTGGCTGGCAGAACTGCAATTTCTTTTTGGAAACCTTGTGGCCATTTTATGCAAGAAAGTGTAGGAGTTGAACAGTGGCTGTGATTGCAAGTGGGGTAGTGTCGGCCCGAAAAAAGGATATCATCGACATATTGGATCAACACCACTCCATCCGGTAGCTGGACGGCGTCCAGCTGTCTTTTGAGGGCCTGGCTGTAAATACTGGGACTTTCAGTGTACCCCTGGGGAGCTCTACAAAATCGGTACGAGCGGTATTTCAGGGTGAAGCCGAAGAGATAACGGCTGTCTGGATGGATGGGGATAGAGAAAAATGCATTCTTGAGGTCGATAACAGTGAAGATGGTGGCAGTGGACGGGATGAGGGTCGGAATGGTGGTGATATCTGAGACTACGGGGTATTGGGGTACAACCACTTTGTTGATCTCTCGCAGGTCGATGATGAAGCGGTACGCTTTCTCATCTCCCTCGCCTTGCTTCTTGACGATGGGTAGGATAGGGCTGTTGCAGATATTGCTAACCACTTCTTCGACCACCCCTGCATCTACCAGAGACTGAATGATCGCTACCAGTGCCTTCTCACCCTCGGGCGATATCCGATACTGCGGGAGTTTCGGGAGCATAGCGTCCTGTCTCACAGTTATATGAACAGGGTCAATCATCATTCGTCCCACATCAGAGTCATTTTTGGCCCATAGGTACGGAGGTAGGGTATCAAGCAAGGACAGGTCAGCATCAGTTATGGGGCACATGTGTCGTGCAGGGCAGGATTTGGGTATGTCTGGGTTGTCGTACAGGATGACTCGGACTCCATCCGGGGAACACCTAATGGTAGCTCGAAAATGCTTCAGTAAGTCAATGCCCATAATGGCGTCAGGGGAGTTTGAGGAGAGCAGAAATGTTGTATCAGTGGTGTTGCTTTCTAGGTAAAAGGTGACGGGTACGGACAGGGGGTTAGTGGAGGGCGTCCCATCGAAACCTATCGATGTAATGTGTGAGCCAGACAAGGGTGCCCTTGGAATCAGTCGTTTTGATAACACACTACGTGTCGCCCCAGTGTCTACCAAAAATGGAGACTCTGTACCCAGGACCTTAGCAGTGACATAAGGACCTTGCTGGTCAACACAGAGCTCGACTGGATCCCTCCCTTGCCCCTGGCAGTCCTATGCAAAATTCGGGGGCATTCTCACCGCCGGATAGTTGATACTGGTTCTGTCGGGGGTGGTCAAATGTGTTCGATCTCCCTGATCTGTCATTGTTGGTGTCGTTTGTGTGCCCTCGTCCTTGTCCCCTATTTCTCGGTCCACCCGCCACATCCTTGGGGTCCCTATTTCTGTTCATCTCTAGCAGAACCGGACACTGGGATTTCCAATGGCCGAATCCTTTGCAGAAGGCACATTGGTCATCGCTAATGTCTCTACGTCCAGTGTGGGGTGTTGGGGTGTGATCTTTAGGAGGGGGATTTCTAGGGATGGTCGATTGGTAGTTCCCCCTTTGGGGTTCCCGTCCGACCGCTATACCTTGTATCTGGGCTATCATCACCCTTTCTTTCAAATCTTTCTTCTTTTTCTCGGACGCCCTATCATTCTCATTCTTCTGGTGCTCGTAATACTGAGCCATCTGAAGGATAGCTGCGGGTTTGGAGGCCCCCCAACTACTCTCACTCGTCTGCAATTTTTGGGAGACCTCCTGTGATAGGCCCTTCACATAGTTTTGTACGAACAGGTGTTGTCCGGTTGCGGTGGTCATGTCTTGGCCACTGTAGTCGGAGAACACTGTCTCGAATCGGGAGAAGTATTCTGATACATCTTCTTGGGGTTTCTGACGACAGGCCGTGACTATCGACCAATCTACCTTTTTCTCTGGGATCAGTGTCTTCAACTTCTGAACTAATTTGTCTGGGAGTTCTAATATGTCCTTTACTGGTTTCCTTCCAGGCTCTCGCTGTCTATCTAGTTCACTGAGTTGCTCCCAGGTATGTCCAAACAGATCTGTGTGGTCAGCCTTCCGGATTTGCTTCCACACGTCAGCTGGCAGGCATAACCCGAAAAACAAGTCAATGTCCGCTAAAGTCATTATCGTCGAACCCAAGGCTGTGCCCAATTCGGTATAGAATGCTGTCGGGTTCTTTCTTAGATCGGGCAGAGTTTGTCTAAAAGTTAGGATATCTTGTCGGTCCCATGGTTGGTAAACCCAATTGTACACAACCCTCCCTTTTGCATCTGCGTGATTAATATCATCGTTTGTTCCCAGACCACGTGGCGGAATCCAGTATGGGGCCGCTTCTCTTATGGGCATCATAGTGTTGGCTACTTCTACGGAGGTCGTTTCAGGGACTGTAACCTTGGCTTCTGGTTTTTGTTCCGTGAGGTGGCGGAAGACCTCAAGCGTCTGCATGAAGAGCTCCGTCGCCTCACATTCAGTCCCATCTCCAACATCAATCTTCCTATACAGCGTTGTCAGTTTAGCGGGGCCCTTACTTTGATACCTATCCTCATATGCGTTCAGGGTGTGGTAGCTGAATCGCAAAATGAAATGCCGTCTGTGGCTGTCGGCATGCGAGTTATACATGTTCATTGTGTATTCTTCGCTCTCCCTTCGTTCCACTAGTGTCTTTGCTATTTTGTCAATCCCATCCCGCTCATCTTTGCTCAACCTGTTTGGTCTGGCTGGTGGGTGCTCGCTAACCTCAGGGGCATCTGGTGGTGCTGCTAATGTGGCTGGTGCGGAGGCCGTGAGGGCTGGTGCACTAGCACTAAGGCCGTTCTCGCTCGCACTCAGGGCCTGCAGGTGTTGTTGGCAGGGGGCATATGGAGGGGGCATGTAGATGATTGGGGGACCTAGCAGTAACTCATCGTTCGCCCGCTGTTTGGAGAGCAATTCAGGGTAGAGCGCAGAGGGGGTCCTGACAGGACATTGACCTGTCGACCCTGATTCTTGGTTTTCTGTAGCTTCCTTTCTTTCCTTTATTTCTTCTTCTAATTGCTTAGCGGCTAGGTGGGCTGCCTTTCATAATTCTTTCCCTATTTTTGCTTCTTCTCTTTTTCTTCGTTGTTCCGTTTCTTTGTGCCACATGCCGATACTATCAAGCATAGTGGGCGTAGTCTTATTTTTCTGGAGCGCTGTTTCTAATGCTTTTATTTTATGCTCATCAAAGGAACCTATCAGTGGCCACTGACTTTTGAGGTCCGTTTTTGTGTATTTATGCCATAACCTAGTATAGGCAATAGCGACTAGTCCATGCTTGGTGAACATGTCCTTATTAGGGATGCCTTCCAGTGGGGCTGGATGGTTCATCTCTAATAAGCGGTCCGGGCTGAACAGGCTACCAATCAGTGGGGAGAAGATAGGCATGATGGGTTACAACGGGGACAAAGGTCTGCACTACCTATCTTATCACGGCGGGCAAAGACTAGACAGAATATTTCTATTCTCCGTTGTTTGCAGGCGGTGAATACCTCAAAAGAACCAATATCGAACAATCAATGTTCGGTCAATCAAACAATCAGTGGGGAGAATAAGTGGGTACGAAGTGTTAAAGATTTGCGTTACCCACTCTTTTTCTACCTGCAAAGAGAGACCTTGTTCTTCCCTGTTTGCAGACAGAGAATCTCCAGACAACAATCCACGAACGACAGTTCGGGAAAACAGTGGGGGAGGAAGACAGGCACGACGGATTACAATGGGGACAAAAGTCTGCGTTACCTATCCTTCACTGTTTGCAAAGAGAGAGCCTGTTGTTTCTCCGTTTGCAGACGGTGAATCTCCAGAGGGATCAACAAAGTGTAATACTAGTATTATCCAAATCAAACAATCATTTCTCAATTTGTCGTGTTTACACGACCTTACCCGGACCGCATGGACGGTTTCCTGTCTTCTGAATCCAGCGCCCGATCGTCCTCTATTCTTCGCGATGTTCGTGGCAATCCTGATGGTTCCCAGTCAGGACCGTAGATCACTCGAGAGAGGTCTGTTCGGAACTAGTGAAGGTCGGATGATCGGCTGTCAGACGAGGGTCTATCGGACACAAGCTCTCCCGATCGTTGCAGTCATTCACTCTGTCGTCGGGACCTCTCCCACTGGATCCACGTGTCGCTGATGGGCCCAACGTTGGGCGCCAATTGTGGAAAAAGGGTAGGGCTATGACCTTCTTCAAGATTTGCCCGGCGCTAACCGCCTTCGTACCATTCAAATTACCAAGCAATGAGGCAGGCGCCGGAGACCAGAAGGCAGGAAACAAAAGTTTTATTCCGACGGAGCAGAACACATCAGATCAGACAACAAGGTATTGTCTCGAGGTGCTCTAACAGCCTCTCTGAGGCCTGGCCTCTTATATCCTGGTTTATGATATGTCAGCATTCTTTATTGCATAAAGGACTCTTTAAACTTATGAAATGACATCCCCATTATCCTTGTGTCAAACCCACCCCCACATATATCCACAATAGAGGTCCTCACCCTGCTGATAACAGGAGGGGGTTATCACGCGGCTGAGTGTTCCGCCGATTCTTAGGATGTGTGCGCCTGATCGTATCCCATGGGGTGGGGAGGCCATTATCAATAGTGGGTCCTTTGAAGAGGAGCGACTCCATACAATAAGGGGCAGTATATGGTATCTTCCGGCTTAGGCAATGGCCTCGGACCTGTGTGGACTGTTGGACTCGGGGGAGGGGGTCATCAAAGGAGTGGTATTCATGCCGCGTGGACAATTAGAGCGCGGAGGGATGGCTTATCAACAGAGGGGTATTCATGGAAGGAGAGGGGGTGTTGGTCAGGCGCGAGCGTGACCCCCAAGGACAGGGTCATGCAGGAGGAGAAGGGTTATGCTCATGTGAGGGAGGGAGGGGGGAGCCAGGGTGCGCGGAGGATGCTTGCAGGGTCAGAGGAGCGCGCTGGCGATCGATCGTGGACAGGGAGACCATGATACCAAAAATGGCTGTCGTGCACATTGCACGTGGGTGACAAGCTGGCGCAGATGATGTTCAGCTCGTAAACTAAAATTCCACATATGTATACGCCATCTTATATATCTATATCTAAACATATATAAAATATATATATATATCTGTGATCAAGGGTGTTGGGATTTAGAGCGGGCTGCGCCCAGTCCTCTCTCTGTGCACATGCTGACGATTACACCCCTCCCTCTTGACCCATGTGATCGCTTTTAAGGAGAAGAAACCGGGAATTCAGTGCTTGGTTTAGTTACCGGTCACGTTGTCTTTTCTGGTGACCGAGCTACGTGGGATTATCGGCTGAGTTCTTGTTTTGTGCTGAGAGACTATTAGTTTGCAGAGCGAGGCTTCGCTCTGAAAAGGATACCTTTCAGAATCTGGATTGGGATTACGGACATTGTAGCGCTAAGTACCTGATTCTGCATTGGAGTTTGTACGCGGCTGCGTGCGGACATTTGAAGAACGCCAGTGCATTCATTTACGGGTATTGGATCTCACTCAATGTCCTTGTGTGTAATTAAGGTTCATTTACGAACCAGCTGTTAGTTGGCGTTTTTTCTTTTCTTTTTGTGGCCACTGAATTTTCGGGTTGTGTTGGGAAGTGGGACGTTTTATTTACACATATCCAAGACGGAAGGGGTTTTTTATATTAGTGGAGTGGTGTGGCTCACTGGTTAGAGGCGGCAGACCCGAGAGCAGAGAACGGCCCGGGACCAGGGTTCGATTCCCGACGCGGCAGGGTCTTGGACCAGGATCAGCGGACTCGATAATTCTCGCATCGGTGCCTACTCCAACCAGAGATCACACTCGGCAACTCTGGGCATTAGCTTGCCTCATCTCCACAACGGTCCCTCACAAACGCCGGGGATGCCTGGTTTCACCTTGGAGACTCCCAGGAGGGACTATCTCACAGGGAAAGCCAGGACGGGTTCCCCAGCGGTCTATAGCGCTACGAGGCCTGCGGTGCGGGTAGAAGTGCGCTTTATAAGACACACACAATTTCAATTTCAATGTCGGAAGACTTTTTCCCCTAATGTGTATAAAGAGTCAAGGAAACTCCTATAGAGTGGTGTTAACTCTAGAAGATTTCAATACAGATCAAGAGGCACAAAGTCTCTAGTACAGCGATACAGAAGCCCTCTGCGGTTAAGACGAAAGGGGTTGTTGTGTCTCCCAAAACACTGTATGTGCATAGAGAGAGTAAAGCGGGGTGTGATTTCTCATCTGTGTTCTTTCTGTTTATCTCTCCTCTACAGGGTGTGAGTTTCTTTCTGTACCCCTTGAGAGCTTTAAGAGCTGGAGACGCACTGGGTCCTCTGAAGTCTTCTTCTTCCCCAGGTTTTGTTCTTTTTATCCTTCCCTCTCTCCTGGCTCAGGCTATAGTGTGCAGTGGTATACAAATTGCGGACTGCGGTTTGTGTGGGGATAGAGGGCTGGGAATATAGTCGCTCCTGCAGCGTGGTTCCTAGTGGGAGACAATCTGACAAAAAAACCAAGCCCACGAATAGCTGCGCTGCGCGAGCGAGGATGGATATTGATAAGAATGAGGATAATGGGCAGGAAGAGAGGGTCCCCACTATGCAGGAATGAATGGGTGCCATAACGGCTTTACAAACGCAATTGCAGGACCTAAAGCAAGAGAACCAGGGGTTGCGTCGGGAGTTGGATGTGGCCAGGTCACGAGAACAGGGAAGTTGGGGTGCGGGTAAACCTTTGCTACAACCCGCCACTTTTCAGTATGACAGAGGTGCTGGTAATAGCTCTGCTCCTATGACTGTCAATGTCACCACCCCTACTCCTGTCCCTTTAGCGGTTCCTGAACGCTTTACGGGGGATTCAAATAAATTCGCAGTCTTCATGAATCAGTGTCATCTCCATTTTTTGTGCAGGCCTACAGCCTTCCCTAACGATCCCGCCAAAGTGGCATTTGTGATATCTTATTTGGCAGGGACTGCGGCTACATGGGCTGTGCCTTTAGTGGAGAATGATGATCCTGTGTTGAATAATTATGATTTATTCAAGGATTTGATGCATGCCCTTTTTGCAAAACATGCGTTTATGCAAGCTAGTGACGCTGACCTATTGAAGTTACGACAAGGCAAACAAGATCTACTTACATATGTGTCCACCTTCAATAGGTTGGTGTCAGAAACTCACTGGCCTGTTGACAAATGAACCTCCATTTTCTATCAGGGGTTATGCGAGGAACTAAAGGATGTGGTTTCCCAGGTGGTTAATCCTCCGTCGGATTGTACCGAGTTTATTGATCTGGTGGTGAAGTTGAATCACAGGTTGTTGGAAAGGAAGGGAGAAAGAACTAGACATTTCTTGGCAAGACCTCTCTCTATTCGGAGTGAATCAAGGGGATCTGGGGGGAGTTAAAACAGACCCCCGAACCGATGGAGATAGGTGGAGTAAGGGGACCGTTGACTTTGGTTGAGAAAGAAAGGCGTAGATCCAACAATCTGTGTTTATATTGTGGCCATGAGGGACACTATGCAAGGGACTGTCCAGTGAAACCTTCTAAGGAGCCCTCTCGTTAAGCTGTGGCCTGTGTGCACAGGGACGCCATGGTTAAGGAATCTATGGTTCAATGTACCCCGTATCAGATACCCGGCATAGTGAAGAGGGTCCCAAGACATTTCACCATCACAGTTTGTTTGGTCATCTCAAACAACCATAGGGCTCCAGTGTCGGCACTGTTAGACTCCGGCGCTACGGGGAATTTTATGGACATCAAGTTGGCTGAAAAAACTTGGAGTTCTTCCGGTCAGCGCGAGCCTTAACCCCTAGCCAGATGCGGTGGGTTTCATTTTTTAATGAGTATGATTTTATCATTACCTATAGGCCCGCAATGCAGCAGTTAAAATCAGATGCATTGTCCCGTATCCATGTGAAACACACTGACCTGACTGTTGAGAAAGAGAGGTGTTCATTCATTGCTCCTGAAAGGATAGTGGGCTGCATTTCCACTGATGACTTTAAAGAGTTGGTTCAGTTAAGAATGGGAAAGATCGATCTTACACCTTGGCTGTCGCAACCTTTGTTTTCCTTAAGAAATGGGTTGCTGTATCATGAAGACAAACTGTTTATTCCCCCTGATCTTCGGGATATGGTCTTGGAATGGTGCCATTCTTCCTCTCTCGCTGGGCATCCTGGTACCACCAAAACTATGGAGTTTTGTTTGCGGTGGTTTTGGTGGGAGTCACTGGCTAGAGACGTACAGTCGTATGTAAAGGCCTGTCCTGTGTGTGCCGTGAATAAACCGACCCATAATAAGCCCTCAGGATTGTTGCATCCTCTCCCAGTACCCAACGCTCCTTGGCAAACAATAAGTATGGATTTTGTGACAGACTTACCATTGGAGTCTGGCTTTACAGCCATATTAGTTGTAGTGGATTCATTCACTGAGATGGCGCATTTTGTGCCCTTAGCTAAGTTATCTACTGCTGGGGAATTGGCAACGATCTTTGTGTCTTCCGTGGTACGCTTGCATGGATTGCCTTTGGCAATTGTATCGGATAGGGGGGCTCAGTTTGTTTCTCATTTCTGGACTGAGTTGTGTGCTGCTTTACGGATGAAACTATGTCTGTCCTCCGCTTATCATCCTCAGTCGGATGGTCAGACGGAGCGCACCAATCAAACCATGGAGCAGTATTTGAGGTGTCTGGGAACGTCATTGTCATGCAGTTGGGTTGTGGCTCTCCCTCTGGCTGAATTCGCATATAACAACAGTGTGCATTCAGCTGTGGGAATGACCCCTTTCTTTTGTTCCATGGGGTTCCACCCTCAAGCAATCCCTATTCAGCCTTCAGGCCAGGTACCTGCAGTGACTACCTTGGGGCTCTCATTGGTTCAGATTTGGAACACGGCTTTGGGACATCTAGAGAAGGCCAAGGTTGACATTAAGAGGCAGGCAGATAAACATAGGGCCCCTGCTCCTTCATACCGGGTGGGGGATAAGGTGTGGCTTTCCACCAAGAATTTGAGACTAGGGGGATCACGTAAATTACAGCCTAGATTTGTGGGTCCTTTTCCTGTTATCAAAGTGGTTAATCCTGTAGCAATGAAGTTGGGGTTATCTGATGAGTATGGGATCCATCCTGTCTTTCATACCTCCCTTCTGAAACCATATGTAGTTACCACACAGGTGTTGCCCCCCCCTCCTGTGGTGGTAGGTGAGGACGAGGAGTTTGAGGTTAGTGCTATCTTGGATTCCAGAAGAAGGAATGGGAAACTCATGTATCTGATTGATTGGAAAGGATATCCCCCTGAGGATCGTACCTGGGAGGCAGCGAGTCGGGTACACGCCCCTAGATTGGTGAAGCTTTTCCATTTACGCCACCCATCGAAGCCCCGTCCGGTAGGGAGGCCTTTGAGGGGAGGTACTGTTGGGATTTAGAGCGGGCTGCGCCCAGTCCTCTCTCTGTGCACATGCTGACGATTACA
Organism: Lissotriton vulgaris; assembly: GCF_964263255.1. Lineage (NCBI taxonomy): Eukaryota > Metazoa > Chordata > Amphibia > Caudata > Salamandridae > Lissotriton > Lissotriton vulgaris. The sequence goes on along the minus strand of NC_141685.1, from coordinate 2,037,258,827 downwards.
CCCCTCCCTCTTGACCCATGTGATCGCTTTTAAGGAGAAGAAACCGGGCATTCAGTGCTTGGTTTAGTGACCGGTCACGTTGTCTTTTCTGGTGACCGAGCTACGTGGGATTATCGGCTGAGTTCGTGTTTTGTGCTGAGAGACTATTAGTTTGCAGAGCGAGGCTTCGCTCTGAAAAGGATACCTTTCAGAATCTGGATTGGGATTACGGACATTGTAGCGCTAAGTACCTGATTCTGCATTGGAGTTTGTACGCGGCTGCGTGCGGACATTTGAAGAACGCCAGTGCATTCATTTCTGGGTATTGGATCTCACTCGATGTCCTTGTGTGTAATTAAGGTTCATTTACGAACCAGCTGTTAGTTGGCGTTTTTTCTTTTCTTTTTGTGGCCACTGAATTTTCGGGTTGTGTTGGGAAGCGGGACGTTTTATTTACACATATCCAAGACGGTTTTTTATGTCTGAAGACTTTTTCCCCTAATGTGTATAAAGAGTCAAGGAAACTCCTATAGAGTGGTGTTAACTCTAGAAGATTTCAATACAGATCAAGAGGCACGAAGTCTCCAGTACAGCGATACAGAAGCCCTCTGCGGGTAAGACGAAAGGGGTTGTTGTGTCTCCCAAAATACTGTATGTGCATAGAGAGAGTAAAGCAGGGTGTGATTTCTCATCTGTGTTCTTTCTGTTTATCTCTCCTCTACAGGGTGTGAGTTTCTTTCTGTACCCCTTGAGAGCTTTAAGAGCTGGAGACGCACTGGGTCCTCTGAAGTCTTCTTCTTCCCCGGGTTTTGTTCTTTTTATCCTTCCCTCTCTCCTGGCTCAGGCTGTAGTGTGCAGTGGTATACAAATTGCGGACTGCGGTTTGTGTGGGGATAGAGGGCTGGGAATATCGTCGCTCCTGCAGCGTGGTTCCTAGTGGGAGACAATCTGACAAAGGGCATCTGCCCGAAATGCTTCTGACCGTGGTGCTGTTAAATTTGGTCTAAATAAACATCTTGCCTCTAATTTGCGATTTGTTGTGGTCCTTGTTCACCAGGAAGCAGCTGGAGGTGCAGGATTACTCATTTCAGTATATATATATATATATATATATATATATATATATATATATATATATATATATATATATATATATATATATATATATATATATATATATATATATATATATATATATATATATATATGTATATATATGTATATATATATATATATATATATATATATATATATATATATATATATATATATTGAACAAAGACAGACTCAAGGATGAGCCCGGAGGTACTCCACATTTTAAAGGAAAGCTATTGCATGTACAGCCTTCTTCAAAGACCTGAAATTTCCTATCACCCATAAAGGACTGATGCCAGGAGAGAGCTCTTTCAGTAATTTGAGCATTTCTGAGTCCTTTTACAAGGATGTTATAATGTACCATATTGAATGCTGAACTTAGGTCAAGCAAGATAATGGCAGCAGAACCCCCTTGATCACCCAATCTTTCCGATTTAAATCACGGCCAAAAGGGCAGTCTCTGTGCCATGGAGGGGTGTTTTTATAGTATTTTACTGATCCCTGGGACGCTAGTTACTTTACATGAAGGGATCCAATTTGCCTCAAGGGATCAAAGTCATGTTTTTTTTAATAACGCCTTAACCATGGCATGCTTCCATCACAAAGGGACGCATCCAGTGGTGAAAGAAAGATTTTTCAATTCAAGCAGAGAAGGTTGTATTGAATCTGCGACTTTCGCTAAGATTCGTGAGGGGGCAGATTCAATATGGGATCATGACTTATCTTAATATAAGATCTCTATGATCTTATCCGAGGTCAGGCTATGAAATTCCTTACGCCTGTTATAGATATATGGTGCATGGTCATCATTGAAAATGGAAGTAGAGATAGAGGGGTAGAGATGGAACGTATCATATATATCCTGGATTTCCTTATGAAATAACCGAGCTAAGTCATTGGACCGTGAGGGTGGCAGTTTCAAAGTAGGGCCTGAAGAGGATGGTTCAAGGAGGGTATTTGCAATATGGAACATTTTGTGAGTGGAATTATCAACTTGGTTGCTTTTTCCTTCGAAATAAAGTGATTGTGCTTTTTTAATTTCAGTTTGATAAACCTTGATATACAGTCTCTATATTTCTGTTTGCTACTCTCCTCACAGTCTTTCCTCCAAATCCTTTCATCCCTTTTACAAATTTGTTCCAGTTTATGGAGATTGGGAGTATACGAAGGGGAAATGTTCCCCTTGGCTCAAATGTCGAAGGTTTTGAAGAGGCATAACCTGTTTGAAGGGACAATTCAATCCATTGAAAAAAGTTTTCATTAGCTATGGTGGTGTTTGGGTCTAAAGTAGGTCAAGAATCTATACGAGCTTGTTTCCATTGCACCACCGATAATTTGAACCAAGGGTGATCTTTGCTGCTAATCTATATAAAGTTTAAGTGCTGCAACACAGTATCCAAGGGAACTGGTACCAAAAAGTGATCTGACTAGGTTACAGAGACTGGATCTAAAATCCTTAGCATTGAAAAAAACAGGGTCATGGGTGGATCCTACCACCTTTTGTGATAGCTGAAACGTCTTGAAGGAGAGTGGGGACTTGGGTATTCGGGAGCACATTCAGATGTAGGTAAAATCTCCTGATAAGGAGAAATTGGTTGTAGTACTAGCCAAATTAGCAATAACTTCAGGAGCGATTGAAGGAATTTACCACTAGATCCAGGTGGTTTGTGTATTATGATACCAGAAAAAGTGCTGGTGGGGCAAAAGTCATGCTTTTACATCCGAATATCAGGGCAGTTTCGATGAGACAGCTAAAACATCGTTCATGATGATTGCAAATCCTTCACCCCTCTTGATTCCATGTTCTCTGTGTTGGATATAATATCCAGGGGGGAGGGTTTGAACAAGGTCCGGTCCAGATTCAGCCTGTAACCGTGTTTCCGTCAAAAAATTCTGCATGTGGATTTTCCTCTTCTATAAGAGTAAAGAGTTCAAATTTATGTTTTGGAATCGAACTACACTTAATAAGAGACATTCTGCGAGTGGTTTGCACATTAAAAGGAGGCTTGAGTATAATGGTCTGTGGGAGGGAAAGCAAACAGTGCCTGCATGAGGTTTCTCCTTTAAGTAGACACTTGGAGTAAAAACAACTTTCATTAAAAGCCCCCTGCAGAACTAAGAGTTGAGAGGGAGAGTATTTGAGCCTACTTACTTGGAAAGAAGCAAGGCTCCAGGCCACAGGCCCTAGTCAGATGGGGATGAGCACAGACGGGCTTGACTTAGGCACACCTTCGGCACACCAACGGCTCGCCTGCTGCGCATCCGCATAGCGGGTCTCATTTTATAATGTGAACCCAGAGACACTCGAGCACTAACCAAGACGTTGTCTCCCAGTGTCTAAGGGCCCAATGTAGGTGTCAAAATACCGGTCGGAATCGGCTGAAAATACCGATTTTCGGCCGTTTCCGACCGGTATTTTGACAATGGTATGCAGGGCATTGAAAATCCTACAGATTCGATAATTTTACCGAATCGGTAATTTTACTGAATCGGTAAAATTACCGATTCTGTAAAATTACAGAATCTGTAAAATTGACCGATTCTGTAAATTTACCTATCGGTAAAATTACCGAATCTGTATTTTCCTATGTAGGTAGCACTTCTAACAGTGCTAAAGGCCTCTAGAATTTGTTATTTACCATGTAATACAATTGCATGGTAAATAACGAATTCTTGTGTACATGCACATCTGTGCATGTACACCTGAGCCATGTGACACACATACATGCCCTTAGGGCATGTATTTGTGCCACATGGCACACAAGCCAGAAACAGGGGTGGAACAGGGTGTCAAAGTGACATCCTGTCCCCCTTGGCAGTTCGGTATTTTTACCGATTCGGTAAATACCGAAACGGTATTTGCTATTGAATCCTATGGGCTTCATGGCCCATAGGATTTAATAGCAAATACCGATTCGGTATTTACCGAATCGGTAAATACCGAATCTTAACGATTCGGTAAAAAATACCGAATTACTACCTACATCAGATTTACCGATTCTAAAATACCGAATCGGTAAAATTCGGTATTTTAGAATCGGTAAATCTAATTTACCTACATCTGGCCCCAGATATGCAAAAAAACAGTATTCAATAAATGGATGGCTTAGGCTAAAACACCTCAGTTTTAAAACCACGGAACAAAGTGCAAATTAGATTTTTTTTAACAGCAGACTTAGTACATTTCAATTTGAAGTCACTTTCATAACACAATTCGCCCTTGGCCCCCAAATAGCAGCAAAGCAGCTGGATCTGTGACGCCTAACAGCGCATCCACACAATGGGTCTCATTTTATTGTGAGATCCCAGAGATACTGGAGCGCTAACCAAGATGGCATCTCCCAGCGCCTCAATGTGCAAAAAACAGCATTCATGAAATGGATGGCTTAGGCTATACACTTCGATTTTAACATTAGGTAACTAAGTGCAAATATATATATTTTTTAAACAGCATATTGAGTGCAATTCAATTTTCTTAACCTCAGTCAATTAAGTACATATAGATAAATAAAAGCATAGATACATGGGGAAATACTACCCTTAATAAATAAGTTATAGAAGGGAGAATAAAAACACTTTCCCAATATTTCATATTTTACAGTAAAATTGCATTATTTGCCACCATTCAGGGTGCAAGGGATTCCAAATCATTCATGCTGTAGCTTAGCCAGCCTCACTATCTTTTTTCCATGTGTGGATGCTAGCCCAAATACGTCTCCCTAGTTCTTTGGCCCTCCATCCTTTTCTTTCAAATGTCCCCTTTTCAAGATTGTAAATGGATAAAAGCCACGCAAGCCACTGTTGAAACGAGGGACGAGCTGGATCCAACCATGAAGAGGAAATACATATTCTTACTACTATCATAGCCAGAAAAACAAAGTCTTGTTTTGCCTCTGTGCTTATTGATGATGGGCGGGCACAAGAAGAGGAAGGATCGGGAGACATGGAAGTGGCATGGTAAATTGTTTTTGGGTTTTGGGGTTTTGGGGGGTTGGGGTTAGTTTCTAGGGGTGGGTGCAGTTTTTAGTGCTCTGGTTGTTTTCAGGGCTGAGGCTGGTTATTTTAGGGCACATGGGGGACTGGGGTTGTTTTAGGACTCGGGTTGGGGTTGTTTTTAGGGCTCAGTGGGGTCTAGTTTGATTAGGGCTTAGGAGGGGGTCAGGTTTGTTTTGATGGCTTTGGGGGTCGGGTTGTTTTTCGGGCTTGGGGAGGGGTCGGAGATGTTTTTAGGGCTCAGGGTTGTTTTTAGGGCACCTTGGGATCAAAGTTATTTTTAGGGCTGGGAGGTCAGGTTAGTTTTAGGTCTCAGAGCAGGGGCGCTGGAGTTGTATCTTTACCACACAAATCCCTTTACCAGTTATGCCTTTACCACAAAATTGCGTGCTAAAGGCATGCGTGCTAAAGGCATGCGTGCTAAAGGCATGCGTGCTAAAGTTATGCTTGGTGAAGGAATGCGTTGTTAAGATACATTCATTGTTCCGGCAGCATTATAGAGGCACATGTGGTTTAGCCATGTGCGGTTTGCTTTCTTTGACAGGAGGCAAGAATCTTTTTTGGAGTATGCAGTCAGTCACTTCTCCAATCCAGGTACAGAGGTCCCTTTGAAGGTTAGCACTGCGGAAGGTGAACTGCTTTCCTCAGCACATATGCTGAACTGGCATTTGTGCCAGAAGATGCTGGACATCCAAGATTTGCATGGGTCCTGCCTACATGTTTTTGTGAGAACTCTCCTGCTGAATGAGACAGAGGCACAACTCTACAAGCAGATTCAGTGTTGAATAAGGGGCTTCTTTGGTACTGTATAGAGCATAAGCTAGGTAAATCATTCCTCGGCACCAAATAGACGAAGTGCTATCTCCCGGAGAGAAAGCACTCCGCCTGACCGTCTTCCTGCAGCTGGATTTTGTCTTTCAGAGAACACAGGGCCAAGCTATCCTGGCCAGAAACTTCATCAGATAATATAGCATGAGATTTGGATTTCCGAGCTGCCAAGACCACACCCCAGCACCGCCTATGGCATGGGGGGCTATGCATTTCACCTCTCTGGCAGCCACTGGCTTTCTTGTACCCAGACACCCTCCTCACTCACACACTGCCTCCTCCCTTCTATACAGCACATGCTCAAAGCAAGTAGAATTTGACTTGGAAAAAACAGGTCCAAATGGTAATTCCCACTTCTTAGGGATTTGCTTTTTGTACAGCCCTCTCGGGATGTTACTGGAGTGTTACGGTGTGGAGTTCCAACCCCACCTTTAGTATTCAACTCATAATCAGGTACACAGTCATACAACTCTCAATGCTTCTTTTAGAACACAAGGGGGTTTTCAGGAAAATAGCGATTAATGCGCCTGGGCAGGGTGCAAATGTCACTGTATGACACTACTGCCAGAAATCTACTACGACATGTGCCAAATAATGAAGTAAAACAAGCTCTACCTCTACACTTGTTCCCCGTATGCTGTAGCACATACTGTAACACTATGCAAGTAGTAATCTGGCAGTGGAGCAGGATGCAGCAGGAATATATTTATCACTGTTAATGAATTCCTGGGCTCTGATAAACAACAGTTGTTGCGTGATAATTTGTACAACAAAAAGACATTGTTTTTCTGAACTCGGGTAAAGCTGCAGTTACTCTAACAGTTGTGTTGCCAGATCTATTTCCGTTGGATTATTCCTCTAGTATTTTTGACGGAAGCCAATATTTTCTGAATGCTTTTACTGGTGTCTTTGGTAGCAGTTACAGTTTTATAGCTGTTGTTTCAAAAATCCATAAACGGTTTATGTTTAATATTGCTCTATGTGGGATATTAACAAAAATGCAAATGTGCTATTGTTCTGTGGCAATTCCTGTGACATTCGTACATTACCACAATACTACGAACAATAGGGGTCAATGTTTATCTATAGAGGTTCCTATCTGTTATGTTATGTGATGATGTGTTATGTCATTTGCACTTGTGTAGCACTTTCGAACAATATTACCCGATCATATCACATTGGTAATCGCGGCACTCTTTCATGCAGATCTGGGAGTGCCGTATTTCTGTAGCGAATGTTCTGTGCTCGTGTGTAGTTCCGTAAAGTTAGGAGAGAGTGGGTTCGATGGTTAGTTTATGAGTTTTTTGTGTGAGTTAGTTGAAACGCTTGAGCTTGAAATAAGTAAAGACCATGTAGTCGATAGTTGCGTTCTCCTCGGGTTGGGTTGCCAGAGAAAAGAACTTTCTATATAAGTATCGCAATGCAAAATAGGTAGCCACCGCTTACCCATTTCGTTTCTGAAATATGGGTTAGCAATGCATTTGAGGCTGGATGAAGTAGGGAGTCCCATGGAACTAACACATGACAAAGATGTATATCTATGTTATGCAGTTTCTGTTTGCTGCTCTGGTAGGTGACTTTAATTTTAAGAAATAGCTTGTTCATTTATGGAAATCTACCCACGTTTTCAAGAACTTATGGAGACATCCCACGACGTAGTCCACATCATTTAAAATATGACATCTCTTGATTAGTATCTGCAGTTATATTTCTTTTTTCATGCATATCAAGTTCGCTATCACAAAATAATATTCATTTGTTTGTTGGGTTCGTAAATATGACATTATGGGGCATATTCTCAAGCCCCTATCGCCACGGGAACGTCACTTTTTCTGACGTTCCTGTGGCGATAGGGCCAGCACCCTATTCTCAAGGCAGCGTTAACCCACTTAACGTGGCTTAAAGCCATGTGAAGTGGCTTAACGCTGCCTTGAGAATAGGGCCCCTTTCACGCTAAACTTAGCATGAAAGGAGGCATGCGGTGGGTGTTGCGGTGGGCGTTCCACTGCAACACCTATTGAATTAGATGCTGCCACCTATTATCGCCTATTATCAAGGGCGGCGATAATAGGTGGCAACGCCGAACTTAAGACCAGAAAAATCCTGATTTTAAGGTGGCGAAACTAGGAGAAATGCTTAATTTCTCCCCGTTTTTGCTATTTCCGTGTGTGTTGCCTTGTGCAGCACACATGGAAATAGCAAAGTGCCATGGTGTGTTTATGTAAAGAAAGGTGTCCCTTTCTGTACATAAACAAACCTTTTCAAAAATGCCATTTGGCAACTTACATGTGTGTTGCATGAAGCAGCACACATGCAAGTTGCTAAACAACATTTTAGGTTTGTTTATGTGCAGGAAGGTGTCCCTTCCTGTACATAATCAAACCTCCCTGCTCGCTGACACAGTTGCACTCTGGTGCAAGGGAGCCTGGGTTGGCATTAAGACGTGAGACTTAGCGCCAATGTAGGCGGTAACGCTAGGCTGCACCGCATTCTTAAGAATAGAGTGCAGCCTGGCGTTTCCAAACCAATGGTGAGAGGCTTTAGGCCAGGGAGGCTAACGCCTCTCACCACCACTTCCTCGTGAATATGCCCCAAAGGATTAACAAACATTTATCTAAATGGCAATTAATGTACCAATCCAAGATTTCCAGAGCCACTTTCCCTCAATGATATTTCTAAAAGTGAATTTTAGGAGGGGTGTGGGAGGCAGACATGATGCCTTTGAAAAAACTGTTGGGGCGACCTACAAATTATCTGTCTATCTATCTATCTATCTATCTATCTATCTATCTATCTATCTATCTATCTATCTATCTATCTATCTATCTATCTATCTATCTATCTATCTATCTATCTATCATCTATCTATATTATCTATATGCCGCTCTTTCGGTAAACATACTATTCAAATCTATCATCTACTCGAGGACGAGGAATATGATATGATCTTCTTTACCGAAACGTGGTTGGGTGAACTTTCTGACCCTGATGTGATAGAGGCCATCCCCCCTGGCTACTCCCTTGTTAGATTGGACAGGAAGGATGGCAGGGGAGGGGGTATTGCGATTGCTACTAAAACCTCTATGCAATGCACCCTACTGCCTCTGAGCATTGACCACTGGGAGGCCGGTGTTTTTACAATAAGCATAGGACCTCAAACCTCCCTTTCTGGCATCTTAGTATACAGACCTCCGGGCAGGATGTATGATTTTACTGCTAACCTGTTGGAGGCTGCCGCTCACCTTGCAATTAGGAAAAAGAGTGTACTTGTGCTGGGCGATATGAATGCCCACTTTGATGATCCTTTGGATAGGGAGGCCAGTGACATTAGGTCCCAACTCCACTCCTTACAGCTTGATCTTATAAATCAGGACCCCACTCACAGACTTGGGCACCTCCTGGATCCCATCTTTGGAGATCGCTGTAGAGTACAATCTTCCTTCCCGATTCCGGTCCCTTGGTCCGATCATTTCATCATTCCATTTCGTATTCAGTCATCCGAGGCTGACGCGAAGAAAGACTCTGAGCTGCGCTACCCGCGGCGGAAATGGAAATCCTTCTCTCAGACCACCTTTAATGAACTTCTTACAATAGGAGGCCCGATCGGAGGCACGGACTGTGAAACTGCATACAGTCACCTACAAACACGCATTTTAGGAGCCCTCGATAGAACTGCTCCCATTCGTCTTGGGAGTAACTCCAAAATTACGAGGAAAACTACTTCTTGGTATACGCCTGAACTTCAAACGCTCAAATCTGCCTGTAAAAAGCTGGAACGCGAATGGCGCGTTAATTTCTGTCCAAAGATCAAGGAACAATATAAAAAAACTCAAAGGGAGTATTATAAAAAAATTCGTAACTCCAAAGCAGCCCATTACAAAAATCGGATTGATGAAGCAGAGAACTCTTCTAAGGAACTTTTCAAAATCTTTAAGGAGATCTCTGTACTCTCGAATGATAATAGCTCCTCCAGTGACTCAGTGGAAATCTGCAACAAGATTGCGAGATATTTTTCTGGAAAGATCTCGGATATCTATGCGAATTTCTCTGGAAACCTGGCCGTCAACCATGATCTCAGGGCAGACATAGAGGTCAGTCCTACGGAGTCAGGCTTATACTGCTTCATGGTTCCGCCTCCTGAGGTACTGGTAGATGTATGTAAAAGTGTCAAATCAGGCTCTCCCCGAGATCCGGCTCCTCCTAAAGTTCTGAATGCTAGTTTAGAAATATTGGAGCCATATTTTCGACACATTATCCAACTATCGTTCTCCTCGGCCTCTCTTCCGGGTGACTGGAAGCAGGCGATAGTGCTGCCAATAAAAAAGAAACCCAATGTTAGCCAGGACCTTTTAGAGAACCTAAGGCCGATTTCCCTCCTACCTTTTCTTGCTAAAGTGACCGAAAAAATAGTCAATACTCAGCTTATTGATTACTTAGAAGCTAATAAGGCACTGCATAGCTCCCAATCTGGCTTTCGGAAGCACTATTCTACCGAGACTGCCCTCTTGCGAGCGACCGAAACTTTGCGGATTGGAGCGGATGAAGGTCACACAATGGCTCTCATTATGCTGGACCTCAGCGCTGCGTTCGACACTGTGGCTCATTCCATCTTGCTACAGTGTCTGAGCAGTGCTGGGGTCACCAAGGCGGCATTGGGCTGGCTTGAAGCCTTCCTATCTGAACGCAGCTTTCAGGTGCAGAGAGGCATGTGTCTTTCTGACAGCATAGCCTTAGAACAGGGGGTGCCTCAGGGCTCTGCCCTGAGCCCCACCCTGTTCAACCTGTACATGGCTCCCCTGGCAGACGTGGTTCAATCATACGGCATAGAACTAGTATCCTATGCCGATGATACTCAGCTGCTCATCTCCCTATCACAGACACCCACATTAGCAGCGGCCAATTTTAAAGCATGTATGCAGGAGCTTTCAGGCTGGATGAACCAACACTGCCTAAAGCTCAACGGTTCAAAAACTGAGGTAATAGTGATAGGGGGAAAGGATACCAGTTGGACTCAGGACTGGTGGCCTTCATGCCTTGGCCCTACTCCCATCCCTGGCAAGGTAGCAAAAAATCTGGGGGTTTGGGTGGATCCCAGACTCTCTTTTGAGAACCATGTCAACAAAGTAGCAGGGAAATGCTTTGGGATAATGAAGACCTTAAATCGCACGCTGGACCTTCTGCCCTTGGAGGCCAGGCGTACTATGACCCAAGCGCTAGTCACCTCCCGCATAGATTATGCGAACGTACTGCTACTAGGAACAACTGAGAAAAACTTAAGGCGACTCCAGGTGTTGCAGAACACGGCAGCACGATTAGTTCTCAGACTTCCTAAAAGGACGGCATCTAAACCCACTCTACTGGCCCTTCACTGGCTTCCTATTAGGAAAAGAATCCTATTTAAAGCTCTGCTTATCTGTTATAGGATAATCTCTCAGAAAGCCCCTGACTATCTGAAGGACCTAGCCATCCCTTATATGCCCAATAGAGCACTCCGCTCCTTGGGCGTGGGTCTTTTGAAAGTACCTCGTATAAAGAGGACCAGAATGGGTGGACGCTCCTTCCGAGTGTTAGCAGCCAATCAATGGAATGCCCTTCCCATAGCAATCAGACTGGCCAGGACCGAAACTATCTTCAGGAAGCTGTTAAAAACACATTTGTTCACCCTGTAGATCTGTCTCTGCCGCTCTTTGTCTCCATCTCCTCAGCGCGGGGACACGCCGGGACGGCGTCACCAAGCGCTTTATAAGCCCCTTTATTATTATTATTTTTATTATATGTAATTAAAATACATAATGGGTAACTATGTAACACAGGCCTATATTTCCATCAAACCATTTACAAATGAGGAAGCCAAAGGCTTAGTGGTTTATAAAAGTTGTCAGAACCACAAGATGGCAATAAGGACCATGGGGCATATTACCAAGCAAAAGCGATAATTATCGCTATTGCTTGGTTAGAGACAAAAACTTACCGCTGAGCTGCGGCGATTTTTATCGCAGATAAACCTTGGTATTACCAAGGTTTATCGCAAATGCAATAAAAATCGGCCGCAATGCATGAATATCGCTGAAAAGTCAGCGATATTCATGCATTACCGAGCTAATGCTTTTAGCCATGTTATCCACCTCCCATTGGATAACATGGCTAAGAACTGCTCAGGGCAGGTGTTAGCTTTTGGAGATATTCGCGCATAGCGCGAATATCTCCACAAGTTGGTAACCGGAGATAGCGATGTTAGCGACTGTTTCCAGTAGCTAACATCTTGGCACGCCCACTTTGCATGTCATTAGTGATAAATATCACTGACATGCAAAGTGGGGCCCAAGATGGTCGCTATCTCCTACTAGCTGTCGCTAACTGGAGTTAGCGACAGCTAGGTAATAGGGAGATAATTTTATCTGTGCTTTCTTGGCTTTTAAAGCCAAAAAAGCGGAGATAAACCCCCTTGATAATATGCCCCCATATTATTATACTTTACTCGTTATGTATGTTTCATATTGCATGATTTATTAACATTTTGGTGCTCGTCAGATAGATTGAGTGCTTCTCGTTTAGTATTCATTGTATTCTTGAGACTACAGATATGTCTGTCAATTCCTTGAGAAAGGTGTGTTTTTTAAGATAATGTGCTAATAATTAACATATGTTTTATATAACTATGTGCCTCAACTTTTAAATGCAAAGCATATTTTAAGGACATTGCTTTTGTTTTGTAGTGCATTGACACGATAGAGTAGTTTTAACAAGCCATATAAAGAAAGATAAGGGCAATGTTGAATAGTGTACATTTTTGCTGATGTGGGTCTGTGTTTAGACTAGGGACAATTCACTGGTAAAGGACTGCAAGAGTGAGCTTCCCGGGCATGCTGAATAATGTTCTAAGAGCAGTACGGCCATTGTGAACTTTTTTTCATGGACACAGGAAGAAAGAAAAAATGTGTTTAAATGTTTCATTTGTTTAGAGAAGTTAGAAATTGTGTAAATTAATTCAGCATTGTAAATTACAGATAATATTTCACAGTTAGACCTCATTTCAATGATGTATCAGCTTTGAAACCACTGGCAAACACTCAATAAGAAGTTGCCCATTGACTCAGTATTCCTCCGATGTCGATCCTTCGATAATTCTTTTTAACAGCATGAAAATGTAAAGGGGAGTAACATTTCCTAAATCAATTTAAACTACAGTGCAACTTAATATCTCAGGTCCACAACCAAATGATGGTTAGTCAAGTTGTTTTGCAAATTCAAAAATAGTTGGATATATACGAATCTCAGCATGAGAGTATACAAATACAGAGGAAACAGAAGAAATCCAAATCTCCTGAAAAGATTCACTCAGTTCATCAAGAAAAGAACTACAAGTTCTATGACTATTATGCAGGTAATCAGAAAGCATGACTTAAGGTTCCCCTGCTTCGGCACTTCGTTGGAGATAAAGATTTAATTCTAGCTATCCCTATCCCTACCCTACATTTAAGCAAAAGGTTTGAAAGAGGAAAAAGGTGTCAGCAGTGAGAGTCTTCCTAAAAAGTCCCTCCATATTCAGATGGGTCAAGCAGCATAAAGCCCCCAGCAGGAAAGAGCAAGCTAGCACTCAGGTGCTTCTGTTTCAAAGGCAAGATGGAAAATGGGCATTTGTCCTTATCTCCAATGCATCATATATTTAAAATTGTATTCAGCAAATGTCCCATAATGCTTTTCTCACACGAAATCCATAGTAGACTTCTGCCACAACATTTCTAATGATGTGATTCCTTTCATGGCCTCCTCCAAGTACACCCCTCTGCAACAGCGCGTCATTGGTCACTTCTCCTTCTCCTGTATCAACACACCTCGCTCCACCTTAACTTCGCCAGGCCAAATTAATTGTAACTCCTTCATTCCTCAATTATCTAATGGAATCAATACCTTACTTTTTACTAACAGAGCTTTTATGCATGTGCAATGCAAAGCATGGAAACACAACATATTCTACAAGACATTCATGGGAATCAAAGCATTAATTTCAGAACTGAGAACATTCAAAATGTGATGTGGATGCATGCCTACCACACAGGCTAAAATAATAAATGCACCACGAGACTCGTGTTTAACCTTTCCGTTAAGTCATTAGCATGTTCAAGAAAAACGTTCACTAAACTTTATTAGTACATCTCTTTCAACGACATCATTGGCCTAATAAATATTAAAAATATTTATTTGTTTATGAAAGTTTTATATAGCACGAACATGATCCTGAGGGATATCAGAGCGCTTCACAATTTCGGTTGGTCAAGATTAGGCAGGCGTCAAATACATAACACAGGAAACAATTACAAAGGGTGCAAATACAACATCAAAGTAAGTCCAGTAACTTCAAGCAAAAGATTGGAGCCCCATTAAGGTAAGAACTTTCACATAAGGAATCGTTTTACTTCAATTTTGAAGGCAACCGTGGAGGTGAGACTGCGAATTTCAGGCAGGAGAGAGTGTCACATCCATGGAGCTGAGACAGAGGAGGCTCTTTGACAAGTTCCCTTTTTTCAAAATATCTGTGGTTTCAGAAGGAAGGTGTTAGCGCTTCTTGACGGTCTACCACCTCCAGATAGTTCCAACTTTTGCCATAGGTATTTGGGGGTTTTGAGATGGAGCTATTTGTGAGTCAGGCAGGCGATCTTTAATTGAATTTTTGCTTCAAACGGCAGGCCATTTTAGGACAGTGGAGATGTGCTCAGATCTTTTATTACCCATGGTCAGTCTGGTAACCGCATTCAATACCGCTTTAGGTGGGGCCAAGGTGGATTGGTGTCACTACAACGCATGCTTTTACATCGCATGCCTTTACAACGCGGTTTTTACCACGCAGTCTATTACAACGCATAATGCTTTTAGGCGCTGGATAGTGAATTATTTAATTTACTATTCCAACTCCAGTCCCCGTGGATAGCAGGGAAGGTGTTGGATAGTAAATTAAATATATTCCCTATCCTAGAGCGCCCCCCAGCGCAATGCGTTGTAATGGTATGCGTTGTAATGGTTGCGATGTAATGGTAGTGCATTGTAAAAAATGCGTTGTAAGTGATGTTCCCCGGCCAAGGTACATTTCGGGAGGCACCATAGTGTAGCACTGCCATAATCGAGCATCAGTAGAATCAGCGCTTGAACAACCTGCTTGAAGTCAGCTTGTGGGAGGAAATGTTTCAGATTCCTGAGTAGTCTCATCTGGTGATTCGCTCCCTTGCAAACCTAACTGTGGTTCTTCAAATTTAAGGGTTTGTCCAGGTTGATTCCGAGCGATTTGGCTGAATCAATGATGACGGGGGGAGTTGAAAGCAGCAGTGAGATGGTTCAACCAGAGGTCTACCTTGGGGGTATGATTCGGAGGAGAAATCAGCAAGAATTCGGTTTTGGAAGTTTTGAGTAGGAGGTGGTTCTCCGTTAGCCAGTTTTGAGTGTTCATGAGGGTAGTGTTGAGTGATGTGAAATTGTCAGGGGGGGGGATTTTCATGTACAGGCCTGTCACGTGCACCTGGGTGCTGCAGCTCCTCCCTCCTCCCTCGAGGTCGACGATGGTGGTGGTCAGCGTTTTGCTGGCGTTATGAGGCTCCTGCTTTGATTTCCTCTACGGCTCTGGCTACTTTTCTGATCTCCGACTCTAACACAGGGGGGAAAAAAAAGCAGAGGGATGCAGCAGTACCAGCTTTTGTAATCCCGCTGCTTAATGTCCTTGAGGAGCACACCACTACGTTTCATTTTTCATCTCGGTAAAAACGAGGTGAGCTGGGGAGCGTGGATAGTGTAGCAGCTGTGCAGTTTTTAGAGACTTTGAAACTCTGAGACTTTTAGAGGCTGGAGGCGACCGAGCCCTTATGTAATTAAACTATGTTTAAAACGTGCAGTGTGAGTTAAAATGCTGTCACAGGTTTCTGTTTAAAGGAAGGAAAGTTAGCCTCTTTTGGATACTTCAGCATTTGTATATGCCACATGCCACTCGCTCTACTCAGTGGAAAGCTGAACAGCGCTATAGAAAGAGAAAGTGAAAGTATCCATACTGGTGAAATTGGTGAGATTGGTGAAAACTTTCTGCGCTTTGAAAACCCTTGCACAATTTATCCTTCTTTTTAAAATTTTTTTTTTTTTTTGGATTACTGATTAGTATCCAGGAACCACCTGCAGCTGTTTGGGAGTGCTGCTGACGGCCGGGCTTGGCTCCCCTGTGTTTCCTGTTCTCCCTGTGATTTGCGAGCCGAGCTTAGCTCCGCTCTGGGTCTGGCCGGGCTTGGCTCCGCCGGGCCGTTGCTAAACTACAAACCCCAGCAGCCCCAGCGCGGCAAGGACGCCGCTGACGACAAACTGAAGGCGCAAGGAGGCGCTTAAAGGCTTCCCTGGTGCTGAGTCCAGGGGGAACCACCTGTAGCTGTTTGGGAGTGCTGCTGATGGCCGGGCTTGGCTCCGCTGTGTTTCCTGTTCTACCCGTGATTTGCGAGCCGGGCTTAGCTCCGCTCTGGGTCTGGCCGGGCTTGGCTCCGCCAGGCCGTTGCTAAACTACAAACCCCAGCAGCCCCAGCAACGACGACGAACTGAAGGCGCAAGGAGGCGCTTAAAGGCTTCCATGGTGCCTCGCCCCGCGGGAGAAGCCCGACACAAGGGCGGGCCCTCTGTGGCCCTCAGAGGCCAGAAGAGACTGGGCTGGGCCCGAGACCCTCTTTTATTTGTACCAACCCCTATCTTCTAAAGTAACAAGTGAGACTTTGATCTTTGAATCCTTTTTAACATTTATGTATAGTCGCATTGCTACTTATTCACGTATTGTTTCTATTTAGGATGTCTAAGGCTAAAAATGATAAAGTTGCAACGGGCCATAGTACCATTGACAATTACATGGTAAAAAAAGTCACCCAAATTAACAGTGAACGTCGGGCATCTCTAGGGAAAGGGCCCCCTGCCACATTAGTGGGTGAGACGCCGCTTCTGATAGCGATGGTCGCTGAGGGAGAGGCCAGCGTCAATGATACTGCCAGAGAAAACCTGGTTACACCGACTGTGATCAGGGCTGAGGTCCATTTAGAACACCATGATACTTCTAGTGAGGACTTGGAGGAAGTTCCGCCTGCCATAAGGCCGGTTCGCAACTGTAGGCGAACACAGATAAAAGGGGGTGGTAAACAGAAGAAAAAAACTAATACTGGAGATTCTGCTATTGTTAATGTCCCACTTAATAACCCCTTTGTGTTTACTGGAAACAAGGAGAATATCTTAAATGCTAACATTGCACAACTGGTGGCCCTCGTAAAAAACCTGGAGTCCAAATTGGAATCTAAGGTAGAGGAGGCTATCAGACCTTTAACCACCAAGATAGACACTCTAACAGCTGAGGTATCCAGGCTTGGTGGCCTGGTATCTTCGTACCAGGCTGCAGTTACTCGATTAAGGGACAACTCTGGGGAAGGTAGACAGGCAGGGATGGTGCGGGGAAAAACTCAGTCAAATTCCATTAATACGACGGCGGTACCTACCACTGTGAGTGGGGCACTGTCAAAAGCAACTACACCAGCCCCCCAAGTAATAATGGATCCACAGATTCAATCTAACCCTGCTTTAAGACAGGGAACAGATAGCAGGCCGTACAGGAGTAAACGCTATCTTAACCTACCTCCAGACGGTGCGCCATTTGTGGTAGTCCTAACAAATGTCCCACCCTGCGGTACTCACCCGGCCTCACCCTATGACGAGTCTCATGCTTCACTAAAAAACAAAACAGTGTCATGGCTTAATAAAAATTGTGGCTTTCCAATTGCATATTCTGATCAGATAGTGGCAGTTAGACGGGTAAACTGGGTGGGCTCATCGAAAAAAATGGGAAGCGGAGACTGCATTGTTGTGAACTTCAAACATCCCCAACATGTGGCCACCGCTCTCTTAAGAGCTTCCTCATTGATATATAATCAGAGCAGTATATGTGTCCGACCTCTGGGGTACTTCTATGCTCATCTTTGTCATAACCCCCCCCAACAAAGGTTGTTTAGTCCAGTGGCTGAAACTCAGACCCAGGTCATGGACACCCGCTTACAGTATAATATTGTTAATCCGAGGGGATTGGGAAATGTTACCAACACACAGAATAGACCCAATTTTGTGGCCCAACCTAATTTTGGGGCTAATATCAACACACAGAACAGATACGATCTTTTATCTGGCCTGGACATGTGTGACTGAAATGAGACCCCTGTGGGTCAGGGCAACTCAATCTCAGATGAATTGGTACCTACTCCGAACTCACAGGATAAAAATTGTGAAAGCAATATTATATCATGGAACATTGCGGGGTTGGCTGCAAAAATGGCAGACTTAAATTGGGTCAACCACATTAAGCAATTTAAAGTTATCTGCCTACAAGAGACATGGCTGGTTGATTGTGACTTTTTTTTAGAAGGGTATAAAGCCTTCTATGTCCCGGCCACACCATAATTAAGAGGAAGACCTAAGGGTGGACTGGTGATTTTTGTTTCTATCCTTGTTACCTGTAAAATCAGTAGAATTGATGCAAACGATCCTGATATGATGAGTTTGGTTTTAACTGGGGATCACTGCCAAGTATGTTTAGTGAATTTTTATAATGCTGTCAATATCACCTCAGTATCTAACCCTGTATCCCCCTGCATGCTTTTGTCACTTCCCTACCCCCTCTGACGCGCTGTGACCACCTGGACCTGCTCCAGCACGGTCGCTCCCTGACCCCAGCTCCTGCTCACGTTGTGGCTCGCTGGTGAGACCGAGACTGCTGTTTAGCATCTGATTGATACGTATTCATTTAATTTGAGTCGCGCTGTGTACTACTTATTCATCTAGACTTGCGCTGTGTATTTATTATTTAATTTGAGTCGCGCTGTGTACTACTTATTCATCTAGACTCGCGCTGTGTATTTATTATTTAATTTGAGTCGCGCTGTGTACTACTTATTCATCTAGACTCGCGCTGGGTATTATTATTTAACTGGAGTTGCGCTGGCATTTTATTTCTATACCTGAACATCACGCTGGTAACTGATTTGCGCCCCCGGTGCCGTGGTGCATTTGCTGCCCCTGCCTTCGTCTCCCCATGACCCTCCATCTTGTTGACTCGCTCCCTGACCCGCCCCTCCTCCCTGCTACCGCCTCCCAACTGCTGCCCCTCCCACGCTCCGCCCCCTCCACCATCCATTTATGGCCAATGCCCCCACGTGCAGCGTCCACGCGCTACGTACATGCTGAAGGTGCGCCTAAGGTAAGCCCGTCTACGCCCGTCCGCGCCTGGACCGCGCCCAGCGCCAGTCCCCCTGCCCCTCGTGCTGCCCAGCCCCCCCGCGTTACCTACGATGCCGCCACCCTCCTAGCCCTCAACCCCGGTCGCGCCCCCAACTGCGTCCAAGCCGCTCCTGGACGCACCCATGGACCGTTCTCCTGCTTCTCCTGCAAATTTAGCGGCACCGACAACATCTCCGCTACGACCACAACACAGATTCCCGACCCCAACCACCTAGAATGCATCCTTCTCAACACCCGCTCGGTCCACAGGCACGCCATTGACCTTTGGAACCTACTAGACACCATCTCTCCTGACGTCGCCTTCCTAACGGAAACATGGATGAACGCTTCCTCCGCCCCTGACATCGCCATCGCTATCCCTGATGACTATAAGATCACACGCAAGGACCGCACCGACCACACAGGGGGTGGAATCGCTATCGTCCATAAGAAATCAATCCGCATCTCAACCTGCTCTGACGCCAACCTCGCTAACTCCGAACACCTTCACTTCCAGATCCACATCGACCCCAAGACCACACTCAGAGGCACCCTCCTCTACAGACCACCAGGACCACGCGCAAAATTCAGTGAAGACATCACGGACCTCATCACCCCACACGCGCTCCCCTCCAAAGACTACATCCTTCTGGGAGACCTCAACTTCCACCTTGAAAAGATCAACGACCGCAACACCGCCACCCTCTTGGACAACCTCGCCAACCTCGGACTTAAACAACTGGTCACTTCCCCCACCCACATCGCAGGTCACACTCTCGACCCCATCTTCACCTCCAGCAACCATGTCTCCTTCAGCCACACTACGGATCTCCTCTGGACTGACCACAGCTGCGTTCACTTCACCTTCAACAAGCCGAAAACCATCATCCACCTCCAACCAACTCTACAAAGAAACTGGAACAAAATCACCACAGAGCAGATCTCCACATCGCTCCTTCAAACCTCCCCAGCCCTCTCTTCCAACGCCAACGAAGCCGCCTCCAACCTCACCCTTTGGTTATCCAACACCGCCGACACCTTAGCACCACTGAAAAAATGTCAACACAAACTTGGCATCAAGAAGGCCTCATGGTTCAACGATGACCTCAAGAAGTCCAAGAAACTGTGCCGCTCCCTTGAAAAGGCCTGGAAAAAAGACCCATCCACCAGCAACAAGGACGCCTTCAAAAGCGCCATCCGTACCCACCACCAACTGATCCGAAAAGCCAAGAAAACAGCATTCAAGGATCGACTTGACAACAACGCCCACAACAGCAAGGAACTTTCAACATCGTCAAGGAATTTTCCAACCCCTCGGCCAACTCCAACGACATCACCCCCTCTCAAACCCTCTGCGATTCCCTAGCCTCTTTTTTCCACAACAAGATTGCTGACATCCACAACAGCTTTGACAACCAACCCGGAAGCCAACCCACCCTACCATCAGCTGACCATCTTCCCCCCGTTAACACCCTTAACGCCTGGAACCCAATCTCCACTGAGGACACCATCCGCCTGATGAACTCCATCCACTCAGGATCCCCCACAGACCCATGCCCTCACCACATCTTCAACAAAGCAGACTCCGTCATAGCTCCGCACCTCCGAGACGTCATCAACTGCTCCTTCAACTCCGCTACCTTCCCAGAAGACTGGAAACACGCTGAACTCACCGCCCTTCTGAAAAAACCAACGGCAGACCCCACCGAACTCAAAAACTACCGCCCCATCTCGCTTCTTCCATTCCCGGCCAAAGTCATTGAGAAAGCTGTCAACAACCAGCTCTCCGCCTTCCTCGAAACCAACAAATCACTCGACCCCTCACAATCTGGCTTCCGAGCCAAACACAGCACTGAGACCGCCCTCATCGCAGCAACAGACGACATTCGAACTCTACTGGACAATGGAGACACAATCGCCCTCATCCTCCTCGACCTCTCTGCAGCCTTCGACACAGTCTGCCACAGCACCCTTTTACAACGCCTCAGAAACATCGGAATCCAAGGAAAGGCACTGGAATGGATCACCTCGTTCCTCATCGGAAGAACCCAGAGAGTCCGCCTCCCACCATTCAAGTCCGAGGCCTCTGAAATCATCTGCGGCGTACCACAAGGATCCTCACTCAGTCCCACCCTCTTCAACGTATACATGAGCCCCCTCACGGCCATCGCCCGCCAACACAACCTCAACATCATCTCTTACGCGGATGACACTCAACTGATCCTATCTCTCACCAAGGACCCCAGCACCGCCAAAACTAACCTACACGAAGGAATGAAAGAAGTCGCCGAATGGATGAAACAAAGCCGTCTGAAACTGAACTCAGACAAAACAGAAGTCCTCATCTTAGGTAAATCCCCCTCTGCATGGGACGACTCCTGGTGGCCGGAAGCCCTCGGAAATGCACCCATCCCGACAGACCACGCACGGAACCTTGGAGTCATCCTGGATTCTTCACTCTCAATGGACAGACAAGTCAGCGCCGTATCCTCTTCCTGCTTTAACATTCTTCGCATGCTCAGAAAAACTTTTCGCTGGATCCCCTCCGAAACAAGGAAAACAGTCACCCACGCTCTGGTCACAAGCCGACTGGACTACGGAAACACCCTCTACGCAGGCACCACCGCTAAACTCCAGAAGAAACTACAACGAATCCAAAACGCCTCAGCCAGGCTCATATTAGACATCCCACGCAACGAACACATCTCTGGTCACCTTAAAGACCTCCACTGGCTACCCGTCAATAAGAGGATTACTTTCCGACTGCTTACCCACGCACACAAATCACTCTACGACATCGGACCAGATTGCCTCAACTCTCGACTGTCCTTCTACACCCCCTCCCGCCAACTTCGCTCTTCCAGCCAAGCCTTCGCCACTGTACCTCGCATCAACAAGACCACCATGGGAGGCAGATCCTTCTCATACCTGGCTGCCAAAACATGGAACTCACTCCCCGCTTACCTTCGCCTCACCCAGAATCACCTAGCGTTCAGAAAGCAGCTTAAAACGTGGATATTTGACAAATAATCCTCCTCCCCTTCCTAAGCGCCTTGAAACCCTCTGGGTATGTAGTGCGCTATATAAATTTTATGACTTGACTTGACTTGACTTCCTCTCTAAAGGATTTTAATCATAGCCTCATGATTGTGGGGGATCTCAATGTACACCTGTGTGGAGATCCTCTGCATAAATGCATAAATGACTTAAGTTGTGAGCGCATGGAGGGACTCCACCTGGAACACACAATGGCTGGGGAACTATGCAATGCTCTCCTTGATAACCTGGACCTCTCCCTGGCCATGACACTTAGGGATCCATTGAAATGTTTGACACTCCCACCTTTAAGGGGCATGGGAGGGGTACCCTTATTTATCACATGCTGTTGTCAACGACACTGCTGCCTTTCTTAGATTCGTTTGATATTGTACCAAGCGAATTTTGTGACCATAATCCTTTAACAATTCGTCTGAAGGGACCTTGGTTTACTAAGGAAAGACAGATATGTAAGACCGGGAGGTTGGATACCACAGATGGGAGGCGGCGACTTAAATGGTCAATGGTGACCCCAGACTTACTGTACAAAAACATTATAGACACGTGTACTGAGGATCTTGTGAACTGCACTCAGGTGGAGGCAGACCCAAGTCAGGTTCTCACTGCTTATCAAAATCTGTCGGAGAAGGTGTCAGAACTGATGTCGGTTCCAGCAAAGAGGAGTGTGGAAAAATGTGGGCCAAGATGGTTCAATCATGATTGCTCCAAAGCTGCTCGTAACCTTAGGCTGGCACTGGCAGCTATTCCGAGAGTGCAGGAAAAGGTTAAACTGTGCCGTAGAGAATATAAGTCTATTCTTAAATCCCATAAGGAGTCACTAAGAGTAGAAGCGTGGAATGAGTTACTTGATCCCTCCACCTTAAAATCCAGTACCAGATTTTGGAGAATAATCAAAAAACCATTCCTGGTAGAAGACCCGGGTAGTGGTCTGGACTGTTGTATTACTAGGGAAGAGTGGGAACTTCACTTTAAACAATTATACTCTTCTGGGTTGCCTGTTACAATTGAGAAATTACCTGATGCTAGGGGAGTTGCAATCAGGTTCACTAATGATGAAGTTAAGGTGGCTATTGAAGGACTTACTGCCAGAAAGGCCCCAGGGCCTGATGGGATCCCTCCGGATTTGTATAAGTCTGACCCACACCTTTGGGCGCCCATCCTGTCTGCAATATTTAACGCAGCTGCCAAAGTGGGCTGTCCTACCTCATGGGGACTATCAACGTTTCTTCCCGTTTTTAAAAAAGGAGATAAGGGCAGCCCTCATTGCTACCGGCCAATCTCATTAATTGACTCTATGGTCAAAATTATGGGGATAATCCTACTACAGAGAATAACATGCTGGGCGACCGCAAATAACACCATGTCGATTTCTCAGTATGGTTTCTGTGGGGGGCGCTCCACCATAACCCAGTGCCTTAACCTCTTCCTCGTATTGAGCAAATACACCACTGTACAGAGGGGAACTGTCCATCTTGCCTTCATGGACCTCTCTTCACCCTTCGACTGTGTTAACAGGGGGGGCTGTGGAGGTCCATGAGGGAGAAAGGTGTGGATCCAGGGTTAGCCGACTTTCTGGTGGATATGCACAGTAATACCAGTGCTAATGTCAGATATTCTGTAAACGGGGACACCACTGGTAATTTTGACATAAAGAAGGGAGTGCGTCAGGGTTGCATTCTTGCACCCTTCCTTTTTAATTTGTATATTAATGATTTAGATGATTATCTACAGAATGTACAGGCGGATTGCCCTAGAGTTGGCAGGCGGGGCATTCCAGTTCTTTTATACGCAGATGATGCGGTTTTAATCTCAAGAACGGAGAAGGGACTCCAGGCTCTTTTAAATGCTTTTAATACTTTTATGTCTGACCGAAATCTATTGGTCAATAACTCCAAATCATACATAATGCATGTTGGCCATAAACCCAAAAAGAATTTTATTTTTAAATTGAATGATGTCCCAATACCAGTCACAGAAACATTCTCATATCTTGGTGTCCTGTTTGATACCAACCTCAATTGGGGTCCACACTTGGTCAGAAAGAAAGGTGAATTGACAAGGGCTAATGCTTCTGTTTTTAACTTTGCGACAAAACTGGGCAAGAAGCCAACAAACGCAATGATTAAGCTTTACAATGCCAAATCTGTTGCTACAGCTGCATATGGTAGTGAACTCTGGGGATATGTAACTGGAGAACAGTTGCAGGTTGTCGAAAACAATTTCCTAAAACGTCTACTTTGTGTCCCCACCAGTACACCCAACCTGACAGTACACGAAGAATTGGGAATCCAGTATCTAAGTGATATTTTTTCCTTAAGGCCTCTGATTTGTTGGTTGAAACTTTGGATAAATCAGGACATACCCCTTACCCATTTGATAGTAAGAGATCTTGTTTCTCAGGACAAACACATGCGTGTCCCGTGGTTAAAATATCTGAAAACTTGCTTTTCCAGGCTAGGTCGCCTGAATTTGTTTGTAAATCCTAGCGGAATTGTAAAAGGGGATATATTAGCAATCAAACAAGCCTTTTATAAGGACAAGCTGGCTCAAAGGGAAAGTGAGGAGCTTACGAAGCCAAGAATCAGGAAATATGTGATGTTAAAAACCTGTGAAAGCATGGAGCCATATTTAATTAGTAATTTCACCTCTCATGAGAAATTCTTGTTGACTAGGTTTAGATTTGACATCTTCCATTATCTTTTAATTCGACCGAAGTCAGACATTTTTAATAAGGTTACAGCACCCTGTGGCTGCGACGGGAAGTCTCCTCAGGATATGCTGCATTTTATGTTTTTATGTAGGTTTTATGAATATCCCCGCAAACGTTATCTTGTTGCCCTCTTAAGGAAACTTAATTTTAACCAAATCAAACCTGCCTTTTTTTACTTACAGCTTTTGTATAGTGATAGTGTTTTACAGGTTAAAGAATTTTTTTAATTAACTCTCAAATTAAGGAACTGCCTAGACCAATGATGTTGTACTTACTGTCTGCACTTTACCATGTATTTGGATCATCTTATTGACAATGGGCTACGTGTAATATAATTTTTGTATGTGACTACGAATTATTGTAATAGTATGAATAATGTTTTTAATTGCATTGTATATGTGCACTTTTATGGTGTGAAATATAACCGAATAAAGTCTCTATACATACATACATGTACAGTTGCATGTCATTTGCGTACATATGGAAGAGAATGTTCATTGAGTTTAGTGCATTTGCAAGTGGTTCCAAGAATAGGTTGAATAGAATGGGGGATAAGGGGAACCCTTGTGGAACACCCATGGATACAGGCGAGGGCTGGGATAGGAAGTGGTTTGCCTATATTCTTTGGGATCTCTGGTGGATGAAGGACCATTGCAGCACCAGACCAGAGAAGCCCATCCTGTGTTCCAGAACAGATAGTAGATTGTTGTGATTTACAGTGTCAAATGCAGAGGAGAGGCCAAGGAGGATCAGAAGGCAGGATTTGTTGTGGTCTAGCATTTTTAGAATGTCATCAAAAACATGAATAAGAGCCGATTCAGTGCTGTGACCTCTCCAAAAGCCAGATTGGTAATTGTCTTGGAGTTGGAAATTTTCAATGTGAGCACAAAGTTGAGATTGGACACATTTTTCAAGGAGTTTGGCTAGAGTAGTGATGTTGAAGATAGGGCGGAAGTTGTTAAGGTCTGCACTATCAGCATTAGGTTTTTTTAAGATTGGGTAAACCTGAGCTGCTTTTTGACAGTCGGGGATCATACCTTGAGACAGCGAGGCATTAACAATCTTTGTCCAGAGCGGGGTGGAGACATCCTTGATTTCTTTCAAGACGGATGGTGGTAGCGGGTCATTGAAGTGATTGGATGGGTTGATATTCTGAAGAATTTTGATGATATCAGTTTCGCTAAAAGGGGTGAAAGTGTGCCAAGAGGCATTGCTGTTGGTGCTCAGACTAACTGGATCAGGCTGTTTGGCGGGAGTTGAGATGGGCGCAGGGCAATACATTTAATGTGTCAATGTGACACATCACTAAAAAGCCCGATATAAGTGCGTTAAATTGTTCATACATAGTACATTTCTGGGAATCATTTTTTAAGCTTCCTATTGAATCATGTTAATCTTACGAGAACATGTCACTAGGTTGATATTTCCTCCAACATCTTTGAGTGCATACTACAAGGGCCCCATGTAGGATCGGAATTTACGCTCTATCAAAGGCTTACCCTTTTACATGACATATTTGCTTAAAATGGTACAAATCTGGATGTATATGTTTATTTGTAGGTGAATATATTTATAGAAATAAATATATACATATGAAAACAAAGTCAAACTTAAATGTTTACATATATAACACTGCTTGGCAATGAAAATACATTGGATACATGAATGTGTGTCTCAAGATTCAGTGTCTGGATGCTTTTCTGTGTTGCCTCCTATTTAGCAGCTGTGGTGGCAGGGGACAAAGATAGAGCTGGGGCATTGGCCTCATCTGCCCCTTCCTCAGAAATACTGTCCCTCCCCCCCCCCCCAAATCATCTACCTACTTTGCCGAGTGCATTGACTCCATTTATTTCCATCATCTGAAGATCCAGGGATCCGATTGGTTTCACGGCAAGGTACATTAATTTTTATTTCTAGAATCACTTTAAAAATTACTGTGGACAGATAGCTCAATTGACAATTTCATTGTAGCAACCTTGAATGCTACAATCTTCTCAAAGTTTGAGATTGTGGTTTTCCTGTTTCTCGTGTCTGTCCTGTTTCTTTCAAAAGTGAGCACACATGGTTGTCAGTGTGTACCAGAGTGTTTGATTGCCTGTGACACTGCACCTGGTTCCCAGAGTGAATGGTTACAAATTCATTGAATGCTTGTGGCATATTGTTGTCATTGTGGCACTTGAAACACAACCTGCAATGTGCATTAAATATGTGGCAGGCTTTCTACCTGATTCTTGCAGTCACATGGACAACACAGCAATATGAGCAGTGTGATTGCAGGTGTTCCCTTCAAACCAGAACACTGGATAAATAGTTTGGGATGGAAAGATGGGTCCCCATGCCTCAAACCCTTTCTGCAGTAAATTGCGTGAGCAACAAGAGCCCAATTTAAAAGCGCTGTTGTTACGATTCAGACTAGTTACAGTGTAAAACGGTTATCACAACTGCAGTAAAGATAGGATCTCCAGGAATAGTTTTTGTTTTGTATAACAGAAGGAAGTAATAATAAGACATTTGAGGTAAATGTAGATATATAAAAAAATGAACCAAACAATAGAACACAAATCAATAGAGAAACAAAATGCACTAAAAATAAATTTGAAACATTTGGCACATATTTTACCCGCAGTTATTAATACAGTACTGTTAAACCTTGTGCTGTTTCTAATTATTGTTAGCGCCAAAGCAGATCACAACCCTTCTTTTAGCATGGTGCCAAAATAGTACTTGCTGAAACACTATTCCTAATTATTAAGTAATCGTGATCTATAACTCTCCTAATCTAAAAACACAGAATAAATACTGCTCTGTGTGGGAAACGAAAACAAGATTTTAGCACTACAATATTAAGAGTCTAGGTGCTAATGTTAAAAGGTATGAGGCTGGAAACCATGCTTTGTCTCTTAGTTTGCGTTGAGAGTATTCTCAACCTTGAACTCTTTATTTTTATGACCCAAGAGAGCTAGTGGTGCTTGCCCAGTGACTTCACATCCAGGAGACCTATCTTTCACCAAAGACAGAGGCAGTAGAATGACCCTGGGTACCACAGACCCAAAGGGCACACACCAGACCCATGCAATACCTCTTTGAGCTTCTGGATCCAGATAGCACACCCATGTGTTGGACCTCTGCTCTCTAAGGCAAGGACGGGTTTAGCTTGTGTAAACGTTTCCTCTCCCAGACCACTAAGGGTAGTGACTGGCCTGTGTTATGCCAGATGGAGGTTATTTGGTAACTGGATAAGACAAGCATTGGCATAGCCAATAGGTCTCGCTTTTGGGACCTTATAAGTATTTAGTTATGCAGCATAATATCCTTGGTGCAACAACATAAACTGTTGCATGGCTAAACACTTATAAGATCCCAAAGGCGAGACCTATTGGCTATGCCAATGCTTGTCTGAAATGTGGGTTGGTCCAAACATCAGGCGAGCAACAAGGCAGATGAGGCGCAAAACTATATTGAAACTGGAGCGTGCCACGAGCAGTAAGCTCTATGTCCTTTGTCTGCTCAAGTTTGCAGAGGCTCACATCTCTTATAGGCTAATTGCCTACAGTTCCAGATGGAAAAACAGCACATACACCTAAAGGAACCAATGTGCTTCAAACATAGATGCACGTAAAACCACTGACTTACAATCTTTGACGGTGCCCTATCACAACCCAGAGAACTTAAACCATTTAGTTATGCTTCTGCTTCTGGCTTGTCATTATTTATCCAGGCTAGATTTGCATTTTTCTTAAAAATTATACATTTTAATATAAAACAGGCGAACAAATGATAATTTAAGAAGTAGGTTGGCCATTGTTGTAAAATGCAACCTCGCATCCCACCAAAAAATGACACATCCATTTTATGGTAAAACCAGGCAGGTTTGCATTGCAAATTTTCCATATTATGGGCATGCAATAGATATGCGTGCCCCCCACCCTTCCTTTCGAACACAAACTCTGTCCGAAGCACTCATTGTTTACCATAAATGCATTAGTGCAGTGAAAAGCAAACACAACATGAACATAAAACAGAGCCAGGGCGAGAGGTCGCTCTTAAGGTGTTTGCTCTCCACTACAGTAGGTCATAACACCCATGTGTTGATTAAATTAACCCGATATATGGATCCCACATGCAAGCGAAAGAGAACCCACAAATTTAAAACTTGGTGAAAAACTAGAAGGTTCAGCACTTGCATTAAAAAGCAGCTAGGATTTCAGAAAACCTATTTGATGGTCACCGAGTGTTTAAGGTAAAATTCGCTCTGTTGCAAAATCAAAATTAACTTTGACTCCGTGGGGTGCATGCGTTCTTCCTTTCAATGGAGGCGCTGTACTGTCTCTAAGTTTTTGTAAAATACTACAGGAGTATGACCCATAAACCACGTTGAGATTAGGGTAGGTATATAAGAATAAAGCGTAAAGCATTACGTGGACAGAAACAAGGCGACTCAATTTGTTTTGAAACGTGCACATGGCATCGTATAATTAAAGAACAAAGAACATTAGGGTATACAGATGTATCAGCACTGTATGTAAACAAATAACAAAACAACCCAAATTAGTCTTGGTGCTCGGCATGTGTGAGTGACACAAGAGGTGGCGACGCAAGTGACAATTGTGATCAGCAGGAACAGCGCATGGTGTCAAAGTGTTTGATATATACAGTGAGTCGAGTGAACAATGTGGCTCCAAATGAATTACAATGCAAAAGTCTTGACAAATTCGATGGATTAATTTGAACGAGCCACAATGGGGAATGCGCCATCTCTTGGGCTGAATGGTCGACGACGTTTCGATCCTCTTTGGTCAGGATCATCTTCAGGACCGGGTTGTAAATGAAAACGGTGCTGTACAGGGAGGCAAGGAAGAGGGTAAGGGTGGGGAAGGAGGGTGAAAGACGAGAGCTGGCGCAAGGCGTCGATGGGTGGTTGGGGAGAGAAGGGAGACAAATCCAAAGGTGAGGCTGGTGTGTGCCTGGGGATGGGGGAAGAGGGCTGTGTTGGAAAAGGGGGGTGTAATTACAGTGAAGGAGTGTGGTGTGTGGGTAAGGAAAGGCAGAGGGTCAGGCAGGTAGATGATGGCACCTGGAAAGTCAAGGAAGGCATGTGGATGTTTGCAATTGAGGGATGAAGTTATAGCTAAAGGAGGAAGGAAGCGGGGTATGTGTGGAAGAGGGAGGAGGGAACAGGCCAAGAATGTGTAGCCTGTGACAAAAAGCGATTGGAGGCATATGGCGACATGTCTCGGTCATATGAATGTGGGCCTGGTGACTGTGACTAAACATGCTGATAGCAGCTAACGTGTAGAGGGTAAAAGAAGGAAAACACGGTTTACCTGGTGGACGCTTCGGGGATCAAGATGGCTAGGAGTCGAGTAGGGCGGTTAGCGTCTTGTTCCAACTGCGGGACGGGGGGGGGGAAGATAAGGGCAGTGAGAGTCCAGACTGGGTTAAAAGGGTTCGCTGATGCGAGGTGGCAACATTCGATTACCTGGCTAGGGAACCGTTTCACGCAATAGGTGCCATAAAACTTCTAACGGCGGAATTTCCACATAAGGGTTCAGATGGCGATGTCTTGAATGAGTGAACCTGGAAAGTGGAAAACGGCAACCAAGCGCTTAGAGAAGGATCGTAACTAGTGACATAAGGCTGCAAGGGGGTGTGTGATAGGGGAGAGGTGGGGCTTAGCTTGGGCTGAATGAAGAAGCACGGAACGGCTTTGACTCGCTACATCTGTGTGCAGAGTGCCGATACCGGGGTATTTCCACATAAGGGTTCAGAGGGTGATGCCTTGTATATACCGGGGTATTTCCACATAAGGGTTCAGAGGGTGATGCCTTGTATAAGTGAACCTCGAAAGGGAAAAACTGCAACCTAGCGCTTAGAGAAGGATCGTAACTGGCGACATAAGGCAGCGAGGGGGTGCATGATTGGGAAGAGGTTGGGCTTACCTTGGGCTAAATGAAGCAACGCGGACGGCTGTGACTCGCCATGTCTGCGTGCTGAATGCCATTGCCGGAGGAGCCGGTCATTAAGGAAGCCTGGCCGTATCTGGGTGGGGGGCGTGACGTAGTCGCATGGGCGACTAAGGGGCAGGGCAGCCGAGAGGCGAGTGACGCACGTGGGTGGGGAAAGGAGGAGGGGAGGGAAGGGAGGAGGGTTGAAAGTTGGTGCTCATGTCTGACACCACTTTCTTTGGAAACCAACAAGGGTAAAAATCGCTATTAAGGCGCTAGCCACTGTAGCTGTATTTGTGGTCTTTAGAGGGATAGCCTCCGGGTACTGTCAACCAAGGTCTACTAAAACCAGGATAAACCTGTTGCCCAAGGTTGTTTTGGAAGTCCAAGGGCCCAACAATGTCGATGACCACCCACTCAAAGGGGTGTCAATGACAAGCATGGGATTCAGGGGATCCTTCAGGTTCTTCCCTGTCTTTCCACTTGCTTGGCAGTTGACACAAGTCCTACAGAAAGCATCTGAGACTTTCCCCATTAGGGGCCAGTAAACGTGGGTGACAAGTCTGTCAAAGTTCTTGTCCTGCACCAAATGTCCTGTTAAAGGTATCTTGTGAGCCAGACCCAGTAGGAAGTACATGCAACATTGGGGGACCACCAGCACATGTGCTATCACGTGCACAGGAGCCTCGGGCCCACTATAAAGGAGTTTGCTCTCCCAGTAGGTCAGGTGATCCCTAGAGGCATCAGTAGATGCCTGGGCTTCAGCCAGTCACCTCAGGCTCTCAAGGCTTGGACACTCTCGTTGAGCTCTACAGAATTCTTCCCTGGTGGGCCTACCCTCAACTTGCCACCCAGCAAGCTCATGCAAGTCACTTAGGGAGCCAATGTTCCCCCCGATCAGCTCTGGGCCACCTCTTCTGGTGCCCCAGCCACTAGCACCATGGGAACATTAGAGGTGGGCTTCCCCCACCTCCTGCCCTTTGCTTCCTTTTCAGCTGCATAGGCCACTCTTGCAGGATCCAGGCTCTCTTGACCCTCCTCCTGGGCAGCATGGACCGAGTGACCACATAGAACTACTTAGGCAACTCTAACATTTCCAGGTGAGACCTGAGCTCCACCTCCTTCCAGACAGTGTGCTCCAAGTCATTTCCTATCAAACAACCCACAGGCATCACAGGGTTCACAGCTCCTTAAGTGAACCTGAGACCCACCGCACTTGAAGGACAGGAATTGTGACATAATCTGGGAATGTAAGGAGGACAGAGAAGGTGGCAGGGACAGGCAGTGTGAAGGTCTGGGATGGTTATAAGTACTAGTAAAGTGACAGAGAATGATAGTGAGTCAGTACAGTCGTCTGCTGCACTGTATTTAATGTATGCATGCCAAATGTCACATCATCTCTGAGAGTAAAACAATACCTGAGCACCTGAGCACTGCCTCTGGCAACAAGCATCCAGTTCAAAGACAGCTAGATCCCACCTTTCCACTAAACCTGCACTGCTCCCATCATCATCTGTCTTACTGCCACTTTTCCTGCTTACACTCCAGACACTACTTACCTGCCCTAAGCCTGTGCTTATACTTTATTCTCTAACTGCCTGCCGCTACCATCCCGTCCTACCTTAGTACCCACTCGCCTATCTCACCTTCACTACTCAGCCACTCCCACTTCTTCCCCACCTCAATCACTAACCCCCTTTTCCGCCTTCCTGCCCCCAACCTGCTTACCAATCTAACCACCACACATCAACTTCACCTAAGCCACAATACAACTGCTCCCAACTCAGTCAGTACCTGTCAGTACTAATATTCACCTGTGGCCCCTAACCCAGTCGCCACTAACCCCCAGACCACCAAAGCCTCCTTGCTAATTTCAATTACAACCCAGAAGCTCCCACACTATTACCTTCTACGCAGCCCATTTTCCCCCAATCCTTTACCCTCCCCCCCTTAGGCACTATCAACTTGGCCCTATTCAGCTTTCCCACCTGTCATCATCAACACAACCTACACACCTCGGCCCAGCTTCAGCTGTATCATGCTATCCTCACATTCCAGTGTCCACAACACTGACATCACCAAAGTGAAATAATCAGCCACAGACCTTCCTGCCCTAGAGACACTGTGCAGCAGCATGTGGTGAGGTTTTTTCCTGACCGTGCTGCATGGGGTTTAGAGCAGACCCCAGAAACAATGCACCTCATGTACTCTAGGGGGCAGATTTACCAGCCCCATCACGTTTCCTATGTTAAAAGTGATGCAAAAGTGGCGCAAGCGGCTTGTAAATCTGCCCCTAGATGTTTACATGACTTTACTGCCCAGCCCTGCCCATTACCAGATAATGACTCTGTCTGGGCCCTGCACAACATGTGGCAAACCAAGATGATAAATACAATAAATTGCATGGAATTAAAGTCGCCAGTATGAGGCCTGGGTCCACTTTAGCAAATAAATGTATTGAATGCAAATCTTAAATGCATGCATTTTCTGTTTGAAATGTCACCTGCACACCAGCCCAGGTGCATACTACGGACCTCCAGAAACAAATGGCACCCTTGCCACTAAATTAATTCCGCCACTTAGAGTACTGCAGGGCTTTTCTTATTTTTGGACTGATGCATTTCAGAAAACAATGAGCTTTGATCTAGAATCTGTGAGTAGTCACCTGGTTTACTTTCAGGAAACAAGAAAAGGATAAGTGCAAAGTTGTCCAAAACAACATGGCCTCTGCCTCCCTGTCAGAATGAAAATGTCTCTCAGCAAGAAGCATGCCTGAAATTATATTCAATTAATACCCCCGCAATAATGTCAGGACTTTTAAAATTTTACAAAGGAAACTGCTGATCATACACTTTCAGGGAAAATGAAAACAATGGCAGTCACATTAGAAAGAAACCTTCCTACCATGTCATAGTTATGTGAGGAATAAAAAATGGCAAAGGATTGCTTTCATGCAAAACTCCTGTTCCTCTGTGCCAGAATGTAAAAACATTCTTTAAACTTTGGAAAATGGTCACGGACCTATCCAAGGAAGTAACAGCCATCTGCTAATTTAAGAGTGTTCTGTGTGAAGGGGATAACCAGATGGCACCACGTCAAAATAGCTGAACAAGTCTATGGCAGTTTTATTCAAGCAACTGTTGGAAATGGCCCTTTTGCAGGGACATCCCCAAATTCTTTGCCTTCCTCCTCCCCTTTTTGTTGAAGTTGTCTTTGTTGGCATCAAGACTCTGGACACGTTACCACTGCTAACCAATGCTAAAGTGTTTTTGCTCTCTCCCCTAAATATGGTAATGTTGGCCAATACCCAATTTGCACATTTTATTTAGTTATAAGTACTAGTAAAGTGCACTACATCTTCTCAGGGCTTGTACATTAAATGCTACTAGTGGGATCGAGTGCACCCCACATAAGTAGCCCTCTAACCATGTCTAAGGTCTACCATTGAAGAGCCTGTTTGCCAGCCACGGCCCATATAGGGCATGCCACCGGGCGGTGACGTGGGGAGGGGGAACGGCAGGGTGGGGGGGTTGTAAAATGCGGCCAATAGACGCTTTCAGGTAAGTAACGAAAAAATTAAATAAATCGAATTTCATTGCGTACGCTGCATCGCCTAATAAAATGCAGCGCCTGCAACAAAATTCGGTTTTTTTCTTCGTTACTTACCTGAAATCGTCCGTTTGCCACATTTTACAACCCCCCACTCAGCCCCTCCCCCGTCCCATGTCACCGACCGGTACCACGTCCTATACTGGCCGTGGCTGCTGTATGTGCAGTTTACACTGCCATTTTGGCCTGGCTGGCAAAATACACCTTTTTTCAGGCCAAAACCTTCCCTTTTTATACATATGGTACCACTAAGGTAGGCACTGGACAAGCCAGAGGGCAGGTTGCAATGTATTTAAAAAACAGGATGTGTATCTTTAGGTTTTACAAGTCCTGGTAGTGAAAAACTCTTAAATTGATTTTCCACAAATGCACTATATTATTTTATAAGTGTAATTTCAGAATGGGAAGATATAACTGCTTCAAGACTGGTGTTTCTGGAATCCTAATTTAAAATCTTAACTTATGGTGAGTCGGATTTTAAATTTTGATTCTGAAAATGACACTTTTAGAAAGTTGCTATTTTCTTGCTTAAGCCATTTGGTGCCTGTAGCCTGTCTCAGATTACATAACTGGGTGTAGTTGGCAGTTGCGCTTTGTGCATTTCTCCTAGGCTGCAAAACAAAATGGGAGCTTAGGCGTATCTCTATGTTTCATCTCTGGCAGGATGCAAGGGAGGAGCTGGGCACAGCCTCACATACATATGAAGGGGCTGACTGTGTCCTGTCCTCACACAAAGGGCTGCATACCCCACTGTAGTGAGTATGGAGCCAGGCCACGAAGGGAGGGCACATGTTTGCTTCAAAGGCATGTCTTTGAAGTCTCCCCAACTTCGAGGCATCACTGAGTATAAGTACTGGATCTCAGACACCACCTCTTCGGCACACATCTGGACCTGTGGATACTCTTCCAGTAAAAAAAGGGTGCTGTGCTGCTCAAGAACCGCCACTCTGCTGGACTGCACTCTGCTAGACTCCGG
The DNA here is from genome assembly GCF_964263255.1 of Lissotriton vulgaris. Taxonomy (NCBI): domain Eukaryota; kingdom Metazoa; phylum Chordata; class Amphibia; order Caudata; family Salamandridae; genus Lissotriton; species Lissotriton vulgaris. The sequence goes on along the minus strand of NC_141685.1, from coordinate 2,037,223,369 downwards.
GTTTGCTGTGCTGATCTGCTGCCTACTGCCCTCCTGCCTGGGTGAGAAGGATTGGACCTGCATCCCTTGACCCTACAACCCAGAGTGACTTCAAGGGCTTCTTGGCTGGCCTCATGATCTTCAGCCTCAGGCACATAACAAGCTTCCAACCCCTGCACCTGGGCTCTGTCATCTGTGAGTCTACCCAGCCAAGTGGTGCCACCCCAGTCCTGGAACCTTGGAAGTGGGTCTACGGTGCTTGCCAGCAGAATCGATGCATCGTCTCTTCGGAGCGATGCATCCCTGAACAGAACTGATGCATGTCCTCGGCAGAGGGGCGCATCCCGAGCAGAACCGATACATTGCTACTGCTGCATTGATTGATCCCATCACAAAGTACTTGCATTTTCACTGCCTCCCACATCTTGGGACCGACACATTGACTTTGGCTGTTCTGTTTCCTGAAACACCGGTCCAGGAAGAATTTGTGTGGTTCCTGCATCTGGGCTAGATGTTGTTCAACAATTTTATTCTTACTTCTTAATTTTAGAAATTCCTTTGAGAGTGGTCTCTTTAAAGCCCTCACTCCTTATCTGTCCTTTTGCCTTTTTTTCTGGATCATATGGCAGGTTAATTAATGCCAGCGGCAACAAATGTTTTCAATCAATCTATCAGGATTTGTATAGCGCTGCTCCTTCCCCCATTAGCGTCTTGCAGCAATGTATGGTCCTGGTGTAGGTTTATGCTGCTTGTTCCTATTGGTTGAACATCCAGGTCTGGAGGTCCGTCCTGAACCGTTGAAGTGATGGTGATGCTCTGAGGTGCAGGGGGATGGTATTCCAGGTCTTAGCTGCCAGGTGGGAGAAGAAGCGGCCTCTGCTGTTAGCCAGGGGAGGGGATGCACTGTGTAGCTCCTAGAGAAGGGATTTGGAACGGAGTTCCCTGGTAGGTTGGTGGAAATTCACTTGTTTGTTGAGGTTTTCTGGTCATTTTGTAGTGCCTTGTAAGCATGGGTGAGCAGCTTGGACTGGCATCTCTTCATGAATGGCAGAGGTGAGGGGTGATGTGCATCTGTCTGGTGAGGTCAAGGATATGTCTGGATAATGTGTTCGGGATGGTTAGGAATTTCCTCGAGAGTTGGGCGGTGATTCCTACGTAGAGGAAGCTGCCGTAGTCAAGTCTGCTAGTGACGAGAGATTGTGTTATAGTTCGCCTGGTGTTGGGTGGGAGCCTTCTGAAAACCTTCCTGAGCATTTAGAGGGTGATGAAGCATGTGGAGACGGGCTTACCTGTTTCTTAATGAATAGCTGGCTGTCAAGGATGATGCCCAGGTTGCAGGCGTGTTTTGTGGGTTTGGGGGTAAGGCCCAGCTCGGGTGCCCACCATTCGTCGTTCCTTAGGGTGTTCTTGCCTTTCCTGAAAGTGAGAACTTCTGTCTTGTCTGTGTTTGATGGTTGTTAGGTCATTTGTCAGGGAGAGGATGAGTTGGGTGTCTTTGGCGTAACAGATAATGTTGAGTCTGTGGTGCCTGACGATGTTGGCCAGGGATGTCATGTATAAGTTGAAGAGGGTTGGGTTGAGGGATGAGCCTTGAGAAACCCTGCAGGTGATGTTCTTAGGGAGTGAGGAGTAGAGAGGGATGATAATCTTTTGCATTCTTCCTGTAAAGTAGGAAGCGATCCACTTGAGGGAAGCTTCTTGAATTCCGATCTGGTGGAGTCCGTTGATCTGTGTGTGGTGAGATACGGTGCTGAAGGCTGCTGAGAGGTCAAGGAGGAGGAGGGCTTCTGTTTCTCTGTGATCTAGCAAAATTTTGGGGTCCTACGTGGCTGCAATTAAAGCTGTCTCTGTGCTTGGTTTGCTCTAAAGCCGGCTTTGGAGGGGTCTAGAAGGTTGTGGTTCTCCAGAAGTCTGGTTAGCTGGATGTTGATAGCTTTCTCAATGACCTTGGCTGTGAAGGGGAGCAGTGAGATGGGTCGGTAGCTCTTGAGTTCTCCTGGGTCCGTGGATGGTTTCTTCAGCATAGGCTTCACGTTGGCATGGTTCCTTTTACGGGGAAGTTGGCTATGATGATCGAGATGTTGAGGACCTTCGTGAGACCTTTGCTGATGGGTTGATTGCTGAGGTTGAACATGTGATGGAGCAGGGGTCTTCTGGGACTCCACGAGGTGAGCTGGTAGGAGTGTGAAGGGGTTCCACGAGGTGAGCTGGTAGGAGTGGGTGGAGATCAGCATGAGGAGGTTGATGTCGTCCTAGGTGGGGGGTTGAGGTACAAAGTCTTGGTAGAGGGTATTGATTTTGTTGTGGAAAAAGTCCAAAAGTGTGTCACAGAGGGCTTGAGAGGGTGTGATGGTGTTTTCAGTTTCAGATGGGTTGGTGAGCCCCTTGACTATGTTGAACAGTTCCTTGTTAGTGTTGGAGCTGTCATAGATGTGGGTGGCTAGGGTGGTCTTCTTGGTGTTTTGCAGGAGGTGGTGGTAATGGTTCAGGGCATAATTGAATCGTTTTCGGTCCTCAAGGGTCTTACTGGTGCTTCTTTCCTTCTGTCTGTAGTCATGTTTCTGGGTTTTCAGTTCTGCCGTGAACTAGATAGAGTGTTGTGTTTATTTCTTGGGGTTGCTGGCTTTCCTAGGTGAGACTTTGTCATTGCTTGCCGTGATCCAGTTTGCAAAGTTTTCCCCCACTTGTTCTGTGTCTTCAGTGGTGGCAGTAGCTGTTTTGACAGCCTGGCACTAACCCAGGCACCCGTACCTTTGTTGCATGCATGATTGTTTTTGTGCAGGAATGAGTACATTCCTGCACAAAAACAATCCTGAGAGGCATATTTCTCTATCTATGTGTGTTGCAGTATTCAGCAGACATAGAAAAAGGAAGTAACAAGGATAAATAAGGATATTTCTCCTTGTTAAACCTTTTCTGTGAAGGTGTATCTTTTTGCAGCATTACCAGGTTTACCAGTTCTGACAAATCTGTGGATGTGTAACAAACCATGGGAGTTGCATTGGAACACCCCCGGAATGCCCTTGGAAAGCTTCCCTAGCAAAGAGTAAGGAAAAGCAGTGATTTGCGCTGCTTTGCTTTTCTCGAGATTTATGAAGCCACTCAGGGCAATGCATAATGGCTTTGTGTGGCTTCATAAATCTCACTTTTCAGTTGTACTGTGCATGTACCATGTTGTGTGGTGCCAGCGCGACAAAACTTTGGTCATCATTTCTTGAAATCTACTGAAAGGCTTTACACCAAACTAAACCAAAGAGTGTAATTCAAATTTCATGGCAAGTGTAGTGTAATTCCATTTCATTGTTTTATTCAGTGTGAAGGAGCAAAAAATCTTATTCAAGTTAAAATGGTAAACATCACTTTTTGGATCTCCCCCTACCTTTTTTCGCTCCTGCTTGACACATTTGCATGAAACTTACTATTCTGAATCAGAATTGCCTGAAGCCTTTTTAATGGAAAGGGCCATGCATTTTTGCCAAATGGCACTGAAATTAGGAAAACAAAAAGTTGCCTTTCTAATGGCAAATCTGACTTAGCCATAACTATCAAGGCTGTATTGCCACCAGTGCAATTATAGATGTATATCCTTTTTACTGGTACTCTTCAAATCTCACACTTCCAAAGCAGCTCCAATGTGGGCTAAAACCGAAATTGGAAGAGAGCAACTAACGTATCCTTAAATGCATAGGGAAAATTAGTTTGTGGGGAGCTAGGATTTTAGGGTGATCTTAAAAGTTGTTATGGATGAATTACCTCTGCTATCAGCTGAGAGGGTATTCCAGTACAGAGGGATTTATAGGTGGAGTCAAAAGAATCGAATGGTGGTCAACAGGGCTTTTTTCCTAGATGGTAGTAGAAAAATAGCTGAGCACAGTCTTCAAGTGGGAGAATAGTGTAACAGGGGAAACAAATGTATGTGGGCGAAGGTAGAAAACCTGCCTGATGGCCAATATGAGATGTTTGAATGGGACTCTTTAGTTGGAAGGTAGCTGTACGCCCTGCCAGAGTAGTCAGAGGTGGTTTGTGACAAATCCACACTATCCATCCACATTAACCATCACAACACAGCTCTTACTCGCTGACTTTATGCTTGTCTTTGACAACCTGCAGCACTCCACTGCCTTTTGCTTGGTTCTCGCTAGAGAAATACTAAATACATACATACATACGTATAAATGGAGATGGTGAAGTACATATGCAGCAACGTTTCTTATAGTGGCGAATGATGAGAAATATTTCTAGAGGCGCACCAATTTTTCATCATTCCAACTTGCTTAAGCTAACCGATGATAACTGGTGAAATGGCATTGTGGAATGGACCTTGAGTGTGAATCTTTTTGGTATTAAGCAGCTTGACTCTGGAAGCTGTGGCATAGCAATCCACACAGCAATCTATTTAACTGGTCCCACATGTCATAAAAGTTTAAGCCAATTCTTTCCATCAAATATGTGGTCACAACATGTATTATGACCTCTGTATAAATAGTGAAATCAAAGAAATACTTGAATGCTGTTGTGTCTTTTTTTTTTTTTAAATAAATGCCAAAAAAGGATGTTTTAAAAAAAGCTTAGGGCCTGATTTCCATTTGCAAAAAAGATTCACAAACTGCACTCCACCGAATTTAGAAATCACCACAAAGCTTACGGCCATTTTTAAAGCATTGGCAGGAACCACCATAACAGCGGTTCCTATGAATGCTTTTCGTAGTTATGTGCAGGGGTAAATCAACATGAGGGAAACCTTGCACCAAACATTTTAATGTAGTATTTTTAAAAATAAAATCCCAAAGCTGGATATTATTTTTGAAAATTAAAAAGATTATGCCCTTCTTGTCATGGAGAGGGGCGCATTTTGTGTTTTATACTGCTCCTATTGCCAGAGTTTGCCTCGCAATGATAGACAGTGAAAAAAACACCTATATTCCGTCATCCTAATTGGGTGAATGGACATATAGATAATTTTCCAATAGGCCTTACTGTCTCTGCCATAGCCAAACCTATGATCCACCCTAATTCGAATCGAGCAGGTGGACCACTGAGATGGTGGGGTGGAAACACTGTCACTGTTGCTACAGAGCAACACGGTTCCATCTCTGTCAACATCTAAATCATCCTCTTAATCTTTTTAATTCCTAGTTTTTTTGTTTGTTTGTTTGAGAGTTAACAGTGGTCCTTGGACCACTTCCTGTCCCTAACAAACTATTTCAAACATTTGGAAATGGGTTAACAAGTCCTTTGAGGTGTGGCCTAAATCGGAATGTTTTGCGACAAGATTTCAGTTGCAGAAAATAGATACATACTTTTACGAATTGCTGTTTGTAATGGAGGCCCTAAGCACGCCCCTTCAAAATAACAATTCATTATGGGTTTCTAAACCCATTTTGTGATTTGGTAACATGTTACTCAATTGGATAATGGTTTTAGTACTTAAGAAAAAGCCATTTTGTGGTTACAAACTGTATGATTTTGTAGCTCACAGTCTTTGCGACCGTAAAATGGATTTCTATATCACACCCTTAGGGCCAGATGTACGAAAAAAGCATTTTGCAGTTCCCAAATTACTATTTTTACCGAATCGCTATTTGGTAATCGCAAAATGAAATGTATCACAGAAATTGCAAAAAATCATATTCACAAATACAGATTTCCAATGTGCGATTCTCAAAAAGCGAACTCCCTAATTAAAGAATCGCAAAATTGTGAATCTACTATTTCGATGCAGCATGATGAACTCACAACAAGGATGTTTCAGAGGGCCAGGCTGTGTAGTAGGCTGAGAGCAGGAGCACACTGGTCAGGAGAACATCCTGAGTGCAGAGGCAGGTACAAATACCTAGGATGGCATCACAGGAGAAGGCAAAGGAGGCTGTAGGATATAAGAAAATTCAAATTCAGTGAAAAAGAATTGGAGACCCTAATTGAGGAAATGGTCATGACCTATGATAATCTATTCGGAAAAAAAATCCCTCCATGTATTAGAGTCAGAGAAAAGGAAAATGTGTCTGGACAGCCAAGCAAAAATTATCACAGTAGAGGTCACACAGCTCTCCTTTGAAGATTTACACAAGCGATGGTATAATTTGCGGTCAAGGGCAAAGGAGAACGTGGCTAGTAGGCTTGCGGATGCCAAGAAGACTGGCGAAGTACGATCTACCCAGCCTAGCTCTATGCCCCTAGAGGACTTGGTGGAGTCAAACCAACAGCCTGAGTCCATCAGTGGTGTTTCAGACATCGACACAGTCGCCCCACCACCACCAAAGGTAGGATGCATGCTAAACTACACTTGCCCCATAACTCACAACATGCACTCTTAACAAGGTGCGAAACATTTTTGTAAAATCCCTCCTCATTCCACTTCTTGGCTACAACCCAAAATGCATCATTGGAGATGTAGTCCGGCATACAAGCATATGCGCTGTCACCTGCAGTGTAAAAGGCCCTAGATTAGTCACAAATGGCTAAGAATTCTAGCAGCATAGGGTAGATGAGAACCACATGCATGCGACCAATGAACAGATCGGATTTTGGAAGATCAAATCCATTTTCACTGAAGTTCTAAATGTCACAAAGCTGTACACACATCATAATGAAGTAGTTCTGTTGCATTTATAGATACCCTATCGCACAGAGTGATGACACAGCAACACATGAGCCCGAGGAGACCCAGGAACAGGCAGGGGAAGAAGAGACAGTCACTACAATGCCAACAACACCTGCGCCAAGACCACGAAGGTACACTGTGTCCCCACTATAGTAGTTTGAGGTACAATGCGAAGACACCCATGAAGAGCTGCAGTCGAGGCCAGATGAGCAAGCACAGGCCCAAAGTGACCAGTCCCGCTAAGAGCATCCCAATATGTATTGCAGGAGTCATATAGCAAAAGCACACAGTGCTGCTGAAGAAGGAGATGGCTCCTCTGTCTTTGCTGGGCTGGAGGGCACCATGGTGAATGTGCAGCGTTGCAATTAAAAATCATGTGATCAATGCAAACCCAGCTGGTGTGTCTGAAGAACAACTTGGTAGGCATTAAGGACAACATCAGGGAGTTGACCATCACAGTGGCAGAGGGTCATAGGGAAAATGCTGAAAGCCTCGGGGACATGACAAAAGCCTTTAGAGACCTTTGTAACACCATGCAGAGGTAGGATACCTCCAAACTCAGAAAACGTCACCACCTATTAGGCTGTTTGGATGGCTACACCAAGGCAATAAGCCGTCTGAGCAATGCTACAGCTGTCCTGTCCAGACACACTGTGGCCATGCAGGTGGAAATGGCCCACTGCAGTTGTGATGTAGCCAGGGGATTGGTGCAAGTGCCCACTGCTGTAAAAACAGTTACAGACAGATACTATAGCTGAGACAAGTGTACTGGGTGTAGGGGACAGTGAGGAGGCCTCCAGCATCAGCAGCATTACTGCCCCAGAGACCAGACGGCGGAGTGCAAGGCAAAGTACGGCATCCAAGGTCTCATCAAGGGAGGCCAGTGTACACACTGACCGTTCCAGTGCTGTGCGTGCATGTAAAAAGTAGATAGTGATGTGGCATACCAATAGATGAGGTAACCTGTTTGATGTGATTCTCAGTGCAGAATGTTGGGCATGTTTATTTGAAATCCTATGCTGTACTACAAATATTTACACACAAGCAAAATTATGACGGCTGAGAGCATACAGTTCACTTCAGATTAAGGTGAATAAAACAAAGTTGCGAATAAGTCATTAAGTGCATTGTCTCATCATTACTCACTTAAAGAAGTTCTGTGTTATTTTGGCATGTCTCTGTCAGCTATCTGTTGCCCTAGCATTGTCTCTTGGTCTGCGAGGTTGATGTGGTTCATCCTCTTCCTCTGACTCTGTCAGGTCCAATGTATGTCTTTGGTTGTTGCAAGGTTGTGCAACATGGCACAAGTAGGCACAATTTTGCAACATATCTCCGGCCTATACTGCAGTGCATCTCCACTTTGTATAGGCAGCAAGGCCTTCTCTTCATAGCCCGAAGGTCTGCTTTATCACATTGTGTGTAGACTTATGTGCAGCATTGTATTTCCTTTCACTCTGAGTTGCAGGATTTAGGTATGGGGTGAGTATGAAGAAGCGCACAGCATATGCGCTGTCACCTGCAGTGTAAAAGGCCCTAGATTAGTCACAAATGGCTAAATGTGTACCATCAATGCACCCATTTACATGTAGAATTGGGCTTCCTGGTAGAAATTTAATTTGGTTTCCTGCAATTCCTGTGGTGTAGTGGGTGATCTAATGTAATGATGTATCCTCTGGACCATTGCGTCTAAGAAGGCATCGAAAAAGCGCAATTGAGTGAAAGCGCACCTTGGGAGAGACCCCTCCTTCTGCTGGTATCACCAACTCGTATCTCCCAGAAGCTAGAAGGTGCAGTGAACTTAGGACCTGCACATGTGTGGGAATGGCATTGGTCCTGCGACTATGATGCTGCAGTAGTAGATGAAGCTCAGTTATCAGGTTTAGGATTGTAGCGGAGTCTAATTTATATTTGCCATTGATTTCTTCCTATGTCTGCTCGAACAGTGTTAGGCGCACTCTAAAGATGCATTCTTGTCTCCTCCTCCTTCTCTATGCTGCTGCAAAAATCCTCATCCTCCTCACTATGACGTACAGCGCTGTCATTGTGAAACATTCTGAGGCCTTCTGGGACTGTTTAAATAGTTTGCACGGGGTTACCACCTTATTGGAATAGGTGGTAATTTGCACATGCAAAATTGAGAATTTTGGATCATTCAGAATTTGATTCATACATTGCTCCGTGATTACCAATTTCCAACATTGCAATTTGAGATTTGCACAATTGGTATTCGCAAAATAAGGATTTGATTTTTTTGCAATTAGCAATTTTGCAAATGCAAACCCCTTCATACATTGGCAAAGGTCATTTTTCATTCGCACATGGCAGAATTTTGCGAATCACACAATTTGCAAACTCAATATAGTTTCATACATCTGACCTGGTTTTCTATTATAAACAGTTGACATTGAAATTGCTGCTTTTAAAAAGAGAACATCATCACAGCTTAATAGCGTGAATGAGATTTCCATTCATGCCTAAAGAAGTCAATTCCCAAAGTAGAACAATAGACCCAAAGATCTAGCTAAAATTGCTACTTGGAAAGGCGACTAGTCATTAATGTGTCCTGTGACTGCAATATGCGGTCTCGCGGAGCTAACTTGAAAAGTGTTAGACACCTCTAAGAACATTTATGTTTGCTTAAACATTCTTCTCCATCTAATGTGTGTTTCAAATCTACCTCAATCACCTTTATTTAAAATTGAAATAAAGAAATACTGCAACACAATTCAGGAATCATCGCACTGCGTGTAACAACCATGTTCTTGATATGAGGTGTTTTAAAGCAGTTGTAAAACACAACTTCACTTTGGAAGCATTTGTGGTGGATGAACGAGAAGTAAATGTCTCACCTGCTAATACCACATGGGAGCAAGTTATTGTTTGTATGTAGCTTAGTGATGAAGGTTCTATCATTTATGTGAGATACATCTGGAGGTCACAACAACCACAAAAATTAGCCATTTGAACCCTTTTGGACCCAAAGGAATTAATAGTGGTGCAAGAAATGCACATTTCATGACCTTTATAAAAATATAATGCTCAATGTCTACATAGTTCATACTGTGCAGTAACTGAGTGCAGTGTATTATGGAAACATTTTTTTTATGCATGTTCTAGTTTTTATTTTTAATATTACAGTTTTTTCCCCGCGGGTGATCAGTGCAGAACTTATTGTTTTATCTTTCTATCGTTCTGTGCTGTACAGTTTTCTTTGGTTTACATTTTATTTTTGAATCTACTGATATGTTGCTTTTCTATTTTGTGCTAATCGTTCTGTCCAGTAGTTTTATCTATCCCCCGAGGCACCAACAAATACTAAACGCAGTGTTCGAGCAGGGCATGTGTGCAGGCCGAGCAGTGTGCATCACTAGCTGGAAAGATGAGTGTTTTTACGATGTTCTCAAAAGCAGAAAATTCTGGTATTGTCTAATGTAAACCATTTCTCTAGTTGTTTTTTAATGCAAAGCAATAATTTATCACCATAACTGAAGTACAGATCACCATAAGTAAAGTACAGACCTTGTTGTGGGGGATAGGGGGGGGGGACACGGGCCCTGGCCTGTGGCTAAGTCCTGAGGGCAACTCCACCAGGCATCCAGCCCTATATTGCACAAAGACTTTTGCCATGCACAAAAGGGGGTTGGCGACAGGGCCTGGGTAGACAACCCTTCCAGAGCCAGCGCCATTGCTTACTACTAACTTGTAAGGGGCTGGGCCAAACGAGTGGAGCTTGTAGGTGATTTGGTGCCTTTGCATACTCAGCATCAATTAAAAGGGAGACCCATGGACTCTGCTCTCAAACCTGGAGACAACAAGAAAGAACCCACTCGTCTTGAACAGTCACTATAGAACAGATTCCATTCCAATAAATCAACGATGGCTTCACCTCCATCAAGTATTTCAGATCCTTTTTCAGCATGCAATTGTAAAGAAAACACACTGTCCATTAGCCTGGAAAATGGCAGGAACACCGTTGCATACTGCTAACTGGAAGAGGCAGGTCAAGTGGGCGGAGCTTGTCGGTGATTTCGTACATTTGCATACTCAGCAGCAATTAAAAGGGAGAACCATGGACTGTGCTCTCAGACCAAGAGATGACAAGAAAGAACCCACATGTCTTGAACAGTCACTACATAAGAAATTGCGCTCAAATAAATCAACAATGCAATCACCTTCATCAAGGATTTTAAATCGTTTTTCAATGTGCAATTGAAAAGAAAACACTGGCCATCAGCCTGCTAAATGGTGGGAACGCAGTTTCATACTACTAATGTGGAAGGGATTGGGCCAAACAAGCAGAGCTTGTAGGTGATTTGGCGTATTTGCGTACTCAGCAGCAATTAAAAGGGAGAACCGTGGACTCTATTCTCAGACCAGGAGTGCACAAGAAAAACCCACTTGTCTTGGACAGTCACTGCAGAAGAGATTGTGCTTCAATATATCAATGATGCATTCACCTCAATCGAGGATTTCAGACCATTTTTCAATGTGCAATTGTAAAGAAAACACAATGTTCATCAGCCTGGAAAATGGTGGAAACATCGTTGCAAACAATCAACTGGAAAGGACAGGCCAAATGGGCAGAGCTTATAGATGATTTGTTACATTTGCGTACTCATCAGCAATGAAAAGGGAGAACTGTGATCTCGGCTTTCCAACCTGGAGAGTACAAGAAAGAACCCATTATTCTTTGCCAGCCACTACAGAAGAGATTGCACTCCAATAAATCAATGATGCATTCACCTCCATCAAGGATTTTTCATAATTTTTCAGTGTGCAATTGTAAAGAAAACACACTGTCCATCGGACTGGAAAATGGATGGACCATCGTTGCATACTACTAATGCGGAAGTGGCGGGACCAAGCAGGCGGAGCATCTATGTGATTTGGCACATTTTTATAGTTAAATATTTTAGGCTGCAATTAAAAGAGAAAAACACAGACTGACGTTTTTTGAAAGTGGTGGGGGGCCTCATGGCCTCACCTCCTGACCCTTATTTGGCTCTGGAGATCTCATCCACAGACTTTTTTTTTTAAAAAGGGGAGGCGGCCCACATGGCCCCCTTCTTCAAGCCTATTTTGGCCTTGGGGACTTATTCCTGAGGTCCCCATAAAACATGGGTGGGTGCCTTGATGCCCACTGAGGGCACCCACCATGTACAGAGTTGAAGGCCATACGGGAGCTCCAGGGCCAAATTGCTGTGAAAGATGGCATTGCCCCCTCCCAGAGCGAGCAGCTATTTCTGCTGCTCCCTCTGGGCGGACGCAATATCTTGATCTGTTTCCCTACCTGCAGCACTGCGGGCAGAAAAACTGTCTTGAGTCTGCTACCAGCTGAGGGAGCATTTTTAAAGCTTCCACCCACTTGGAGCAGACTCTGTGTTTGCTCCCGTTTGGTGAGAATTTTAAAAATGCTCTTGCGAGGTGGAAGCAAACACAAGTTTCCCTGCCCACCCCGGTATGGGTAGGGAAATTGTTGTGTCTCACAGGTGGGCTCCATGGGTCTGACTCCTGCAGGAGCGAGGTGTCTCAAGGAAAAAAAAGCTCTATTCTGGAGTTGATGCTCCTGTGAGAATCTCTCAAACCTCTCGCAGACTCAACCCTCCAGCTATACAAATATTGCAGGAAGGTGTTCTCTCCTGCCCAAAAACAATTCTGCGTACAATGTAGGCACCCTTGCACCATGGTGGAAGGGGGCCTGTGTTGGCGCTAGGCAGCAGTTTCTGAGGCAGTGCAGGCAGAGCGCAGGAATGCATCTTAAATTGTTAAATGCGCACATTCCTACTCTCTCCTTGTAAGGCAGCGCAGTGAAGCAAGGTGGCTTGCTCTGTGCATGACAGATTGATAAATATGGCCATATGTATTGTAAGCAACCTTTAGTTACTGGACAGAATCGTCTCAGCATGACAATTCCTACATAACATATAAAACTGTGTGCATCGGTACTAACCTTTGTACATGTGGTTCTTTTGCTTCAGAAGATGGGCTATCTGTAAAGTTTTCATTAAAGTATGAAGGTTGCAGGCAGTATGATCTTTAGCACCTTCAGACTGTGGTTATTTTAATAAAGTGTATTTTTTGACAAGTGTTGCAGAGAGTATAAACTGTTCTTAGCAGATGCTTTTTAATACTCTGTGGTGTATTTCTCATCAGAGGTTCACCGGGGTACAGAGTAAACTCTCTCCATAGAGTAAACACTGTTTGCAGTACCCACTTTTCTACTCATCTCAACTTTATTTCTCAACGTAGGTTCAGTGACTGTGAGGGGTTTGATACAGACAAAAGCTGTCCATAGTAGGGCATTTATTCTGGAACAGACATTGAGTATCTTGAACTTGTGTTTCTTTGAACAGTTGTATACACACTGTGTGCTATGAGTGTTTCCCATATATCTATGGTTGATGATTGTTATTGTGAACTAGGCTACTATGTGTATGGTATAGGGTCATTTTGGCACATAACACATGCTTGCTACACCTAAGGAAATGGTATCTCTGATGGCATTAATAATGCTTTATATTATTCTGATATATGTTGTACTTACTTTCAGGCTTCTAATGCCATTCTAGCTTACCTGTCGCGCGTTGCTGCGATCTCAGAGGAAAGGAAATTTAAGGAAACTTGTTATGATAACATTCCATTTACATTGTGTCATTTTTATCGAAACTTATTCATTTTAATATGGAAATCATTTTAAAGTGTTGTTTTAATTCTGTTTATTTATTCGACGAGTGCTTGTGGATACACGGTATATTTTGTTTTTCCGTCTGGTGCGTACACAAATAAATCAGAACGTTTTTCTATGCATGAGCTGGCCACATACTCCAAATCTAGTCCACACACTTGCAGCGATTGTCCTTGTGCTTTGTTGATGGTCATTGCAAAAGCGAGTCGCACCATAAACTGTAAACGTTCAGTATTGGAAAGATTATGAGGGCCCTGGGGGGGCCGGGGGGGCCGATATTTAACAAACATATTTTTTTTGCCAGAAACCTTCGCAGGAGTATACTCAACAACTTTTAACAAATTTTTTTTGCCACAAACCTTTGCAGGAGTGTACTCAACAACTTCCCAAAGTTTCATGGCGATCGGATGAATGGTGTAGTGATGCATAAAGGACAAACAGACATACTTTAGTTTTTATATATATAGATGTGTACAAAAGAAGACGACATGTAAAGTCAAGTCAAGTCAAAGACATTTGTGTCGCGCACACATCACATCCAAAGAGTCTCATGTCGCTTGCAGATGGCTCTGACGAGAAAAAGGGGAGGCCTAGTTGTAAAAAAGCCAGGTCTTCAACTTCTTACAGAAGCGGTTGTGTTTGACATCTTGGTGCTACACCTTTTAGACTGGAATGTTAGATACATCAGTGCCAGCAGCCTGCATAGAATGTTATGATTGGAAAGTATGCAGTTGAAGCTGACTGGCTGCACTAGAAAGAGTCACCTGATGGATGGGATCCTTTCATCTGAATAATTTCTACTTTTATCAACTTATTAAGAGTATTACTCCTTTACAATTGGCGACAAGGATAGGATGAAGTAGAGGAAAGGATCTCAACACTCACATATTTTCTTTAAAAAAAGAAAGAAGATTGAACTTTACAGTTTGACTACTTTTGGTGGATTTCAAGACTTCAAGAAATTTTAAGGTACTGTTTTAAAGTTGAAAGTTACAAGCCTGACTTTTTATTTGGAGGAATTGCTTTCTTTACACCTCATCTGTTTTCCTACAAAAAGGGTTTTTAATAGAAACCTAAAATCTTCAATTTGAGATTTTCGCGCTCAAGCATCTCTTACGAATGCATTCTGCTTCGTGTATCATTTAAATTTTGTATTCAGCAAGCGCTTTTGATTTTAATTTATGCCTTTTTACATTTTTTTTTCTCATCTGTATAAAATAACTTTTGCGCTTATGCTGGAACCGTGACTGTGAGTTATATACACTTTGAAGGGCTATTGACGGAGTTGTTTTGCCCTGGGAACTTGGATCGTACTGCGGTGTTTTTGGCATTTTCAAAACCTGCAAGACTGTAATCTAATGGGCACTGCATTTTTCAAACCTGAAAGACTTTAACCTAACTGGCATCAACTGGACTGTGCACGCGTCATACATTCTCACTCACCATTTTCTGTGGAGCGTGAAGTTCGGAACGTGCATCAAGAAGTTCGGAACATCCATCAAGGAAGCTGGTGATGTATGCAGTCCATCGTGCTTTACGGTTTATGTCATTGCGTTCAACGTGGTGACTGCGGCCCATAGTTCTTTGCGGTTTTACGTCATCGCGCTCAACGTGGTGGCCATATTTAAAAGATTTGAAGTCCTTGGCAAGCCGTTTCAGTGACACGCACACTGCTATGAGGTTCCTAGAATTTGTACAAATTGGAGTCATTTGCGTGCCGCTTCTGTGAAACGCACACTTTTGAAAGGATTTCACTATTTATTGGAGTCATTTGCGTGTTACTGCCATTTCAGTGACACGCACACTATTATGAGGTATTTGTGTGTTTTCTTACACGCACATTGACTTGTCATATTTATTTATTTATTCGGCGAATTCCGTGGCATTTGACAATTGGATTATTTAAAAAAAAATCTACTTTAACACGCTCACTATTCTATTATTGATTTGTTTTGAAGTATGTTACCACTGTGACACACTCACACTTTTGACAGCCTTATGGAGACATGCTTTTGAGCTTAATAGTGTGTCACTACTTCTATTATAATACATAAGTGAAATTTAAAGTGTTTTACTATTGTAAAGGCATATTTAAGAAGGAGGTATTAGTTTTGAATATCATTTACATTCACATCTTTTAGTATTTAACATCCTTTATTTCACTCATGTTGGAAGTTTAATCTCATGTGTACATTTTAATTATTTGACGCACAATCCATCCAAAGACAGAGTATAACTGAATAATTTTGAGTATATATTTATTGTTTATTTCTTGTTTCTTGCAACATGCAAAATGTTACGTCGCCGCCATTTTTCCTATCTTCTCCTGGAGACCCTCCGATTAGATGGCAAAAATGGCGCAAAGTCTTTGAACGGTATGCGAGGGTTTGTGGTTCTAGTCTTAGCGCGGAGAGGAAGACAGCCCTATTTTTACACTGTCTGGGTTCTGAAGGTCAAGATGTGTTTGACCATCTTCCAGAACTTGATGACAGTTCTCTCAATGAGTATGAAATTTGCATGGCCAAGCTGGACAAACATTACCTGCCAAAAGTCAGTACCATACTAGAGAGGTATCATTTTAGTCGCAGGGCTCAACAAGAGGAAGAGAGTATTGAAAATTGCATTACAGCTCTCAGGAAGCTTGCTTCGAGTTGTAAATTTGGAGCATTAGTTGATGAACGTATAAGGGATCAATTTATGTTAGGTTGTATTAGTGAGAAAGTAAGAGATGAGCTGTGACAGAAGGATGAGCCGTGTTTGGATGATGTCCTCACAATAGCGAAGAGAATTGAACATTCCATCAAATGTGTGGAAGTAATTAAAAAGAATTGAGAAGCGAAAGGTAAAGATGTTGTCCAGACCGTAAAGTTAAATCACAAAGTTGATGCTTCCCAGAAGGTAAATAAAGGTGAACGTGTACCTAATAGTGTGCCTGGTAGAAAATCTCAGGGTATATTTGACTTCTCTCAAGTTAAATGCTTTAGATGTAGCAAGATGGGACACTTCGCCAATGATAGGCAGTGTCCAGGTTGGAAAATGACCTGTAGTAAATGCAAAAGGAAAAGCCATGTGTCACATATGTGTAAAGGAAAGAACTTTCGAAGTAAAGTGAATGAAATCTTTTATGATTTTGATGAACAAACGGGAAATATTGAGGAAGTTGAGGTGTTGGTGCAAGTTATAAGCAGTCAAGAAAGCGGAAACTGTCCTTCTGATCAGATCTGTGTTGATGGGCATCAAACCAAAGTCTTATTTGATTCTGATGCCAAAATAACTATAGTTGCAAAGGATTTTTATTTAAAGAATTTGGGAGACAAGACAAGATTATCTCTCCCTGCTATCAAACCTTTGGCTATGGTGGCCAGCCTATCAAACTGCTTGGCTATTTCCTGGGTCTCATCAATTATAAGGAAAGATTGACCACGTCTAAGGTGTATGTGTCTCAAGAAGACAACAGCATTATAAGTTGGTTTGCACAAAGGGATCTTGGGGTTATATTAGACCCGAATTCATCACCTCCAATCATTTTGAAAGAGCCTTTTGGTCAAGATCTCAAAGCTGTAACATTTGCTGATCTAGAATTTAGTTGTGATCTAGAAAAAAAAATCCTAGTGTCTTTTCACAAAAATTAGGGTGTCAAAAAAACTATATACATCACATAAAATTGAAAGATAACGCTGTTCCTTTGTGTTGTAAGGTGCGCAATGTACCCATTGCTGTCAGAGATCAAGTGAAGGCAGAGTTGGAGAAACTTGTTAGAGAAGGCATCATAGAGGTAGTTGAGGGGACTGAATGGGTCGCCCCCATTGTCGCTGAGAGGAAATAGGACGTTTCTTTACGTCTCTGTGTAGATTTGAGAGAATTAAATAAAAATGTGGTTAGTGATCATTACCCTTTGCCGAAGATCTTTGATATGTTAATTCTTTTGAAGGGGGCTAAAGTGTTTTGCACTGTGGATTTGAGATATGCCTACCATCAGATTAGTCTTGATGAAATGTCAAAAGATTTGACAGCGTTCATTACCCCCTTTGGTACATTCCGTTTTGTAAGACTACCCTTTGGGTTAGTTTCAGCTGCCTCAGTTTTTCAGCGAGCGTTGGAAAATGTACTTAAAAACATAAAAGGAGTGAGGATATCTCAGGATGATATCCTGATCTTTGGTTCTGATAATGAGGAACATGATTTGAGACTCATGAAGGTTTTCGAAGCCTTATGTGATGCTGGTCTTACAGTAAAAATTGAGAAATGTAAATTTAGGAAGGACTCTATTGAATACGTGGGTCATACTATCTCTAAAGGGGGAATTCTGCCGAAAGAAAGTTTAGTATCCACCATTTCTAAAATGTCTTCACCAACAAGCAATGAAGAATTGATGAGTTTTTTAGGAATGGCTGAGTACTATAGCAAGTTCATAAGGGGTTTTGCTTCTCTTTGTGTCAATATGAGATGTTTACTCAAGAAAGGATGTGATTTTGTTTGGAGTGAAAAGTGTGAAAAGGAATTTTTAATGTTGAAAGAGAAATTGAGCTGTGCTCCCAAACTCAATAGTTTTGATCCTGCTCAAAAGTCGATTTTAATTACTGATGCTAGTTTGAGAGGTCTGGGTGCAGTTTTGGTCCAAAAATGTGAAGGTGTAGAAGTTGTGATTTTATTTTTGCCAAGGAGTCTGAAAGGTGCAGAATGTAGATACTCGGTTGTTGAGAGGGAGGCATTAGCGGTATATTGGTCTGTTAAAAATTTAAAAAATGTGTTGTGGGGAACTTCTTTTGAAATAAGAACGGACCATAAACCGTTATGTGAAATTCTGATGAAGAAAGGTATAGATGCCATATCTAGTAGGATCACTAAGTGGGTTGTTGGATTGCAGGATTATAATTTTGAGGTTAAGTATCTTCCTGGTGTAGAAAACAAGGTTGCTGATGCGTTGTCTCGCCTTGTTCCGTCTGAAGAGTCTAATGTGAATGATGATTTAGATGAGGATGATGAGTTGGTGTGTTCTATACAAGAAAGTATTATTGACAGAGAGAAATGGAACAAGGCTTTAAAGGATGATTCTGTTCTTGTTGCGGTTTTGAAAAGAATCAATGTCGGTTGCAGGTATAGAGTAAAGGGAGATGAAATGTTAGAGAAGTTCTGGCATGTCTAGGATCAGTTAGCGGAGCATGATGGTTTGTTAATGAGGAGTACGAGGTTAGTTCCACCACAATCCATAAGAAGTTAACTCATTTCCTTAGCTCACATTGGTAATTTGGGCATTTCTAAAACTAAAGAGACTCTAAGATCTTCCTATTGGTGGCCAGGAATGGATTTGGAAGTGGAAAGAAAAATTAGAGATTGTGTGGAATGTGCTTTAAGTGACAGAGTAGCCGAACCCAAGACACAACCCATGATTATTAGGGATCGTCCTGATTTGCCTTGGAAGGAAGTAGGTTTGGACATCTTAGGACCTATACCTTCTACAGGATCTGAGAGGTATGTTTTAGTCTTGGTTGATTTTTACTCAAGATGGCCTGAGATAGCTACTACGCGTGGAATTGAAACAAAACATGTTATTAGTTTTCTTGGAAAACTATTTGACAGGGAAGGTATTCCTGATACTATACTTACAGACAATGGTTGTCAATTTGTCTCAAAGGAAATAGAAATGTTTCTTTCTAAACATGTCATTAGGCACAAGAAGTCGTCTTTATACCTCCCAGAAACCAAAGGCATAGTTGAGAGATTCAACCGTGTGCTTAAGGAGACTGTTAGGACGGCTAAATCTTCAGGAACTGACTGGAGATGTGATATTTTTAAGAAAGTTAAGGTATATAGGTTATCTCTACATGCCACAACTAATAAGTCTCATTTTGAGATTTTTAGATCTAGAAGAGCCAACACATTGGTAGCACCAGCTTGGGTTAATGATTTACAACCTAAGTTAGATTCTGCCAATGATCATGTAGACTGGAAATTACGTGAAGCTCAAAGAATACGAAATAGGAAAAGACTTTTTGATGTGAGGAATAATGTTAAAAAAACTTGTGTAAAGGTGGGAGATTGGGTTCTCATAAAGAATCAAAGTAATAAAAATAAGATGATGGCTGCCATGTTCATGAAACCTATTCAAGTCATCAAAGTTTTCCATAATGCAATTAAGACGGCAGATCATCGAATTTGGAATCTTAACAGAGTTGTGGTTATCAGGAAAGATCTTATCTCCAGTGGTAGCAAGTCTGGAATAAATTCTGGTTAGTCTTTGGAATCATCTCATCATGGTGGACCATCTCTGTGTCTTTGTAAGTCGTCTAGGGTCACTCGTGAACCAGCCCATCTGAAAGACTTTGTTAAATAGTTTTACTATGTATTGTATTGTTGTAAGAGGGGAGATGTGTGGCATCTTGGTGCTACACCTTTTAGAATGGAATGTTAGATACATCACTGCCAGCAGCCTGCATAGAATGTTATGATTAGAAAATATGCAGTTGAAGCTGACTGGCTGCACTGGAAAGAGTCACCTGATGGATGGGATCCTTTCATCTGAATACATTCTACTTTTTTCAACTTATTAAGAGTATCACGTTCTGAGATGGCACGGAGATTAATGGGCATTTTATTCCATAGGGCAGGGGCGGGGTGAGAAAAGGAACGACCACCATTTCTGGAGGATTGTATTCTTAGAGGAGTGAGCACTAGATCTGAGTTCTCTTCGGGGCATGTACCATGTTAGTTTTTGAGACCAATATTTTGGTCCCTTACCGTACATGTGTTTGTGGACAAGGCATAGTGTTTTAAAATGTATTTGTTTTTTTACTGGAAGCCAATGGAGGCTCTTTAGACATGGGGCAGCCGAAAGACCATCATGGTAAGTTAAGAACCAACCGGGCTGCGGTGTTCTGAAGGACCTGTAATCTATTTAGGTGGTGTTCATTTATGGCTAGTAAAAGCGCATTCCCATAATCCATCCTATTTTTGATGAGAACCTGGACTAGGGGTTTCCGAGCCTCCGCAGGAATCCACTTGAAAACTTTCCTAAGGCTGCGCATAAGTCCGAAGCCAGTGTCAACGATATGATTTAATTGGTTCATCATGGACATTTTATTATCAATGTGAAAGCCTAGATTCCGCACTGATTCCTTAGACATTAGACAGCTACCCAGATTCGTTGGCCACCAATCCTGAGCCCAATGTTCTGCAGCTTGACCAAAGAGCATGATTTCAGATTTACTACCGTTGAGCTGCAGGTGGTTAGTGCACATCCAGTTCTCAACCTCAATCATGCAATTTCTAAAACGTTGTCTTGTCTCATTTGGATCGGGGCCCAGAGTAATCAGGATCTGGGTGTCATCAGTGTAGAAGAGAACTTCAAAGCCGAAGGCTCTAATCACTCTAGCAAGAGATGTCATATAGACATTAAAAGCGTAGAGCTTAAAATAGAGTCCTGCAGAACACCCATCCTAACAGGCATTTCATTTGCTATATTTTTGCCAATTTGGACAGCTGTTGTATGGTCAGATGGATAGTTTGTGAACCATTTTAGGGCAGTTCCTCTGACACCAATCTCCCACAGCCGTTGGATTAGAATGCGATGGGAGATGGTGTTGAATGCCGCCGACAAGTCAAGCAGGACAAGACTAGTGGATTGGCGTTTGTCTGAAGCCAGCCTAATATTGTCCACAACTTCGACCAGTGCTGTCTCTGTGCTATGACATGCACGAAAACCCGATTGAGAAGGATCTAAAAGCTCTTGGTTTTCCAAATGGCTCACAAGCTGTCAGTTGACAAAAAATTGAAGTATTTTCCCGGAATACAGGAGCAGTGAGATCGGTCGATAGTTTAGAAGGATGTTAGGGTCAGCCGAGGGTTTCTTCAGTGTTTGCCTGATTTTTGCTGCTTTCCATATTAATTGGAAAGTTGGCCTCCGCAACAGATTTATTAAGGAGACCAGTCAAAACTTCCACCAAGGCAGGGGCAAGTATGGAGAATAGTTTAGGGGAAACCTGATCGGTAGGGGACCCAGAATTTATTTTCAACCCCACTGAAATGGTTGTACCCTGTCAAATTTTTCAAATTCACTCAGAAGATGTGGAGGATCACATGGCTGGAGTGTCAGTACATCCGGTTGCATTATAGTTTGATAGGGGGAATGAAACATGAATAGCATTTATTTTTTCCTCAAAGAATACTGAGAGGGCGTCAGTCCATTCTTGAGTATTGGGAGCTTATATGGGGTTACTCGAGGTGGTAAACTCTCTTAAGATCAGAAAAAATTAATTGGCAGAGTTTTATGCTTTATTTATTCGCTCCGTAAGAAAGGCTCGCTTTGGCGTCCTTATATCACGCATATAGCCAGTGTGGAGTACTTTATAGGCTTTGCGGTCAGATGGATCTTTGCTCTTGCGCCATTTTTTCTCCGCAGTTCTGGTAATAGATTTGGTTGTTCTTAGTAGTTCTGAGAACCACGGAGCATGTCTAATCTTACGTTTGATATTACATCTGGAGGCGATTTTATCTAGTGTTATCTCGATCGCTTTATCAAAAAGAAGTGTTGCTGTACTAGCACTCATGGTAGGAGCTATCGAATCCATGTGGAAATGTTTGGAAAACGAAGATAGCATAATTGTTTTCAAGGACCTACGTTGTGAGGGCTCCTTTTCGGAGACCGCTTCATTAACAGCGATGGGAATAGTAAATTTCAATAGATAGTGGTCCATCCAAAGCAGAGGAATAGGGGGGTCAGCCATAATATTCAAAGAGTTTGAGAAAAGAAGATCAAGAGTATGGCCGGCCTGGTGAGTAGGACCTATGACCTTCTGGACCAAACCAAGGGTACTCATGTTTGAAATCAACTTCTCAGTATCCATGCCCAGCTGTGGACCCGCATCAAATTAAAATCGCCTAGCAGAAGGAAATGATCAGACGTCAGAACATGAGGGGCAATAATCTCCAACAGATCATTTGCGAACTCTCTCTTAGTGCCGGGATGTCGATAGAGTAAGGCTCCCTTCCAGACACTGTTTGTCGAAACAACATTCACATTGACAAGGCCAATAGCGTGGGCTTTACTGAGATCAATCGTCTTTGTCAATTCGTGTTTGATGTTGACAGGATCTTGCTGAACAAATGTGAAAGTGATAGTGAGAAACAGTTGAGGAGCTATAAAGTGAAACAAGGGTATGGTGTAACGGCCAGAGCTGCTCACAGGGAAACTGGGGAACCAGGTTCAAATCTCTGGTTGGCTGAATAGTTTGTGCGCAAAACACTTATGCTTCCCTCTACATACGACAATTGATGTGTCATTGTGTAACTGGTGAGCTCCAATGCCATCAGCTGGTGTTAGCACTATGACAAGATGGATGATGGAATAAGCACTCCAATACCTTAGGATCATGCAAAAAAAATAAAAGCAGATGCACCAAGGGAGGTAGTGGGGGGACGAGTCAAGCAGGAAAGCAGGAGGGGATGGGAAGATGGACAATCAACAACAGTACAGGACAGGAAGAAGTAACAAAGAAGGGGGCAAAAAAATGTCTGAATTGCAGCAGGATTAGAGACAAAAATGAATATGTCATTGTGGAATGTAACCGGTGAGCACTTAAAGAGCTCAAAAACTAATGGCTAGTGTTCGCACTATACCAAGACAGAGGACAGAGTGAGATCTACATTACCATTGGATCGTGCAAAATAATAAACAAGTGCTGTTCATGTTTTAGCTATTTTTTAAGAAATGCATTTATGTACATGTGCATGCATTTGAGTGGTATGTGTATATGTGTACACAATAGACTATGACAAGATGTAGGATGGAACTAGAGCTCCAGTACCATTGTATCGTACAAAAAAAATAAAAGCAGTAGCAACAAGGCAGGTCATGGGGGAACGGGTCAAGTAGGGAGGAAGGAGGGGATGGGATGATGAGCAAGCAACGACAGGAGAGGGAGGGAGGAAGCAACAATGAAGAGGTATAAAAAATTGATGCAGGATCAGTGACTAAAAGGAATGTGTGATTGTGTAATGTAACTGGTGAGCACTTAAAGTGCTCCTATACTATCAGCTTGTGTTCAGGTTGTGGAAAGATGGAGGATGTAGCAAGAGCTCTAATACAATCAGATCGTGCAAATAAAAAAACTGGTGCTGTTCCATGTGCTGTTGAGGGCCAAATGCAAGAAGAGGTCATGACACCTGCATGGGATGATGAATGGCATCATAGAAAATTACATTGATACTGAAGTTTAGGTAGGAGATGGGCGGCCTGTAAGCTCACAGATGGAACAAAACATGTCTATTAGAGACAGCGCATGCAATGTTTAGTCAGGACATAAAAACAATAGATTTCGCACAGGCAAAACCTACTTACTTTGCCAATGCTTGATGTATTTAGAAACTGAGAGATTAAGTGGTTTATCCGTAGTCATAAAATGTGGAACTGAGGCAGAGCTAGGGAGATGAAAAGGCGTCCTTTTGTGGGGAAGATGTGGGGTAAGGGCCACAGTTGACGACTACGGAGCTGGGAAACCAGTTTGAGTTTCAGCGTTGGCTTAACATCCTTGATTTTGGACAAATGACTTAACTCGCTGTGTCTCCAAAAATGAATGTGTCCTTGTGTAAAGTAACTGGTGCTAATGTGAAGTGCTCTAATACCTTCAGGTGGTGTTGGCGCTATATAAAACTACATAGAGAAAGTAACCAGTGCTAATGTAAAGTGTTCCAATACATTTGGGTGGTGTTAGCGCCATATAAAACTGTACACAAAAAAGTAACTGGTGCTTATGTGAAGCACTCCTATACCTTGGTGTGGTGTTGGCACTACATAAAACCGCACAACAAATTTGAAAAACACAGTTGGTGGAGAAGGGAATCTATGCAGTGGAGTTAAGCTGGGGCAAGAAGCGATGGGTGGGAGGTGGATAGGCAACCCAACAGCAAATGCAAGCAGTCATGGGGAGATCAAGTGATTTGTCCATAATCACAAAATGTGGAACTGATGCCAAGGCTGGGGAAACAATGTGGTGTCCTCTTGGGAGACGATGTGGTATAAGGGCATAAGGGCCAGAGCTGCCAACTATGGAGCTGGAAAACCGGGTTGAGTTTCGGCATTGCCTTAACATCCTTGATCCTGGGCAAATCACTTAATCTCCCTATGCCTAGAACATTTATGTGTCCTTGTGTAACGTAACAGGTGCTAATGTAAAGCTCCCCAGTACCTTCGAGTGGTGTTTGGTGCTATATAAAACTGCACAAATAATAAGTAACTGGTGTTTATGCAAAGTGCTCCCCTACCTTTGGGTGGTGTTAGCACTACACAAACGGCACACAATTTTTTTTTGAAAAGCAGAGTTGAGTGAGGTGGGGATATTTGGAAGAAAGGATCTGTGCAACGGAGGTACAGCGTTGGCAAGCAGCGATGCATGGGAGGTGGATGGGCAACCGCCAGCAAATATGGGCTGCCATCAGGAGATTAAGTGATTTGCTTACGTTTATGCAATCCTCGTGAAAAGTAACTGGTGTGAATGTAATACACATTCCAATACCTTGGGTGCTGTTGCGGCTAAATAAAGCTGCCCCGAGTTCGAGTTTTGGCATTGGCTTAACATCCCTGTTTCTGGACAAATCACTTAGGACCTAATTTAGATTACAGAGGATGGGTTACTCTGTCACAATGGTGATGGATATCCCATCAAACAAAATATAAATCCCATTGGCTATTATGGGATTAATATTTCTGCGAATGGGATATCTGTTACCGTCGTGACAGAGTAACCCATCTGCCAAAATCAGGCCCTTAATCTCCCTGTGCCTACAAAAATGAACCTGTCCTTGTGCAAAGCAACTGGTGGTGTTGGCGCTATATGAAAGTGTACAAAAAAGTAACTGGTGATACTGTAAAGCGCTCCACTACGTCTGGGTGGTGTTGGTGCTATATTAAATTGCACACAAAAAAACAGAAAGAATAACAGTTTTAGGCTGGTTTGCAGTATTGAACATGAGGAAAATATTGCATAGGCAACAACATTAAAAGGACTACGTTTTTCATGAACACTGAGGGGCAGCCAGACTTTGATGACATCAAGACCCAGCCTAGCTCCTTTGAAGAGAATTCAATTTGGCAACAGTGGTGCACGGAAACACGTCACTGGTGAATGCAGGAAAAGTAAGAAAGTGTCCAGACAAGAGAAATGAGAAGCAACGAGGTGAGACATGAACAGTTCAATCCTTTCGCAGAGTAGAAACGTGGCTAGCAAATTACAGCAGAAGACATGTACTTTAGAAGCTCTGACATGCTATTTGATAATGCATACCTGATTCACTTAAGGTCTAATTTTCCAGCTATAAACACCATTGCCGAATGACCACATATGGTGTAAACAAAAACACACTTCTGGCACCTACATGCTCAGAAAATAAACAGAGAATTCTTGTGTGCCAATTAATAGTAGCTGTGCATAAATGCTTGAATCAACACAACAGCTATACACTAACAGGAAATTAAAAGGTAGAACTCCCACCACTGATTAGAACAAAACAGACTACAATGGGGGTTCAAAGTAGTGACAGGGTCGGGGGAGGAGGTGATTTGTGGAAGGGGCAAGTACCGGGAGGAGCAAAGGAGTGATCAGTGATGGGAGGTAGGAGGTGGGAGAAACAGAAAGCAACAGCGAAGGTTATAAGCAGTGATGGGGAGGGAGTGATCTGTGGACAGGGCAAGCACCAGGAGGTCTGAGGGAGTATCCTCTCATGGACCCAACTGTCCAGATATACATATATTAGTAAATCTTAATTTCTCAGAAATTACTAAATGGCTTTACACCAAATCAAAAAAAGCACAATCTGTCGACCGAGATCTAGCTTCCTGTTAAATTTGGTTTTCGTTAAGCAGTTCTTACAGTAGTGCTTCTTAAAGAAGTCTATGAAAAATGCTTTGAAACTTTGTGCTTTGGGTCGCCCCATCTTTCACAGCCCTTTGACAGATCACCCCATAACTTTCCATGCACAAACTAGGCAAACAAAAAAGAGCACTTTTTTAATAAATGAACCAATTGTATCAGTCCCAGAAATCCCACCTGCCCCAACCCCCAACATAACATTCATTGTGGAGCCAAACCATCTACATACAGAGTCTTCAGTGCAGAGGAAAAGTCATATTAATCCCACACTTTGCCCCAAACCATATCAAAATTGTGAGGACAGCCCCTGGCAACAAAAATTCTGTTCCTCTTGCTTAGTACACCAATCCATACCAGATCTCTAGAACACCAGGCTGGGTGTCTAGGGTGGTTTCCAGTTTCTTGCGATGTCCCTCTTGGCCATCAACATTGCCAGACCAACCAGTATTCAGTCTCCTCCCATGCCCCAAGGCCCACTAAAAGCCCCAAAAGAGCCAGCTTTGGTAGTGTGATAGTTTTGTCCAAGACCCGAGAAAGAGTTTTACCTACATTATTCCAATATTAAATGATCCATGGACAGCTCCCCAGACCCCACCATGTGGGAGAAATTATCCTTGGGGCAGAGCATCTAGAAAAACTAGGGTCTGGTTTAAGGCCAGCATGCCTGAGTCGGCGTGGTGACATGTATGTGAGGTATAAATAGTGTAGTTGAAAGAATCTGAGCCACAAGGAGGTGGCAAGCACTCGGGAAACCATGCACACCATCCACCATTCCACATCCTCCAAGTCCACAGCCAAATCTATCACTTCTGCTGGAGCAGCTCCAACAAGTTTCTAAGCGGCTGCATTCCCGTAAGTCCACCAGGCCTGTTGTGTATCGTCGCAGCTCATGTCTATGATAGAGATATTTATGGAATTGTGTAGGGAAAAGCTGGAAAAGGGCCTTCATGTCTGCAAAGGAACACATGTGACTACCTGTCCAAACATCGCCCAGTACTGTAATGCCAACCATGTCCCATTGCCAAAATCCCTCTAACAGTGGTGTGTGATCTAGCCAGTGCCCTTTCCATCACTGGGTCTGTTGAGTCAGTTTACTGTCACAACCAGGGAATCTATTGGCGGCTCACCATAAAAGAATAATTGTCCTGGTGAGTTCAGGAACATGAAGAGGAATGGGCCTACCATACAAATAATGCATCACACCCTCTGGACAAAGATGGTTTAATTCAAGTTGATATTCAGTAGTTGTTTACCAGAAGCTGAGACACCCAAAAATAGAATTGAATTTCTATTGCTCCTAGGCCATCATCGCAGAGAGACCAGTGACACTTGGCAAAAGCAATGTGTGGGGGGTGGTCCCTCCAAGTGAAGTTGGGCAGTGACCTCAGTAAACCATGAACTCGATATATTTACATGCTGCCCACATGGTACTTGCCTTCTGGACAGTACCCTTGTTATTACTACACTAGGCCTCCAGCTCCTTCTCCAAGTGGTCAAGAAAGCTGTAATCGGTAAGGAATCAGGCAATGAGACGCCATACAGGACTATGATAGTGTACGGGCACCCCTAGTTAGAGTAAGAGAGGAGAGTGATCTGATAGAATGTCTGACTAAATATCGAAATTCACAATATCGACGTACAAAAATATCGGAACAAAAATATCGAAATCAAAAATATCGGCTTCCTATACTTAACTAGATATATACACAAATATCGATTTTTTAATATCGATATACAAAAACATCGTTTACATTTATATCGACTACATTAACATCGGAAAACAAAAATATCGCTTTCTACAAAAAATAATGACATTAACCATAATATCGACATCAAAAATATCGTGCATATCAATATCGTATTATGAGCTATATCGACTTTTTATATGCATCTGTTTGCATAATTATTTAACGTTTTATATGTTTTCACATCTAAATAAACACACAGTACTTAAATTAATACTATAGACACACTATTAATTCGTCAAAAATATCCTATTGGTATAATTATATCACCTACACATATAAAAATATTCTATGCTAGTTTGTATAATTTTATAATTTTTTGGGTTTTTCACTTCTATTACAAAGTAATCACAACTGAAATTCAAATATACTAACTAACCAATCACAACCCTAATTTTTTAAAAGAACCAATAGCAAAGTAATTACTACTGACACTCCCCTATATAAACAATTAAAATCTAAGCACAAACTACTTGCCAAAAGTCACTGAAGGAGATTCATCTCTATCCGAATTGCTGCACAACAACTAGAAGAACAAGACTATCAACCTACTATTACATCTTCTAAGTAAGTAAATAAAATAGAAACTGCATTATTTGCTACTACTACTTACCTACCTGCTAAATACCCAGAGCCCCTTTGCTATTCATACTACTTAACATGCTAAATAATTATATAAAACTATATTTTTTAGATACTACGACTACTGAATATTCTACTCAAAATAACTGTGAACAAAGCATAGGAATACAGATTCTAATAACTATGTAAGTAATTTCACATTGTTTCATTATGTGCACATAAATCTAAACACACAGAAATAATGACTTTTGCACCAAATATTTCGTTTTTTCTGTAGATTCTACTACTGAAAACTGCACTACTAATGAACTAAGGACATCAGTACTATTTCTACAATACATTTTACTAAGTAAGTATTATGCAACTGAAATAAATGTGGAAAAACCATACAAACATTTAGAACTGATCTAATTATTTTCGATTATATATTGTTTATTTACAGAGCAAACACGACGAATAGATATACAGACATAATACAGAACTCCACATTCTGAATAATACAGATACTAATCACAAAGTAAGTATATTAAAGAACATAATTACCAGATAATGTATTAAAAAACGTACCAACATGGTGATTATTCTAACACATATGTTCCTGCTAAATACCCAGTGCCCCTTTGCTATTCATACTACTTAACATGCTAAATAATTATATAAAACAATTTGTTTTAGATACTACGACTACTGAATATTCTACTCTAAATAACTGTGAACAAAGCATAGGAATACAGATTCTAATAACTGTGTAAGTAATTTCACATTATTTCATTATGTGCACATAAATCTAAACACACAGAAATAATGACTTTTGCCCCACATATTTCTTATTTTCTGTAGATTCTACTACTGAAAACTGCACTACTAATGAACTAAGGACATCAGTACTATTTCTACAATACATTTTACTAAGTAAGTATTATGCAACTGAAATAAATGTGTAAAAACCATACAAACATTTAGAACTGTTCTAATTATTTTCAATTATATATTGTTTTTTTACAGAACAAACACGACGAATAGATATACAGACATAATACAGAACTCCACATTCTGAATAATACAGATACTAATCACAAAGTAAGTATATTAAAGAACATAATTACCAGATAATGTATTAAAACACTTACCAACATGGTGATTATTCTAACACATATGTTCCTTTTTTTTAAGATAACACTACAAACTACTCTCCAGAAGCTGAAGAAACAACTATACTGGCAAAGACCAACCTAAAAATATATGTAAGTATCTTCACAATGTGAATCATAAAGATACACTTTTGTAGTAGAAATGAACTCTAACATTGCAAATGTACCGAAACATTAATTAATAATATACTACTTTCATGTTTTTCATAACAGCTACAACAACATCACAAACAATTATCCCCAACTAAAGAAGCAAGCAACTCCTAATTTTGCTGTAAATTCTAAAACACGTAAGTATAAACATTCCTACTTATCACTAACATAGATTATTTATCACATTTAATTTGACATCAACTATTATATATATATTTTATAGATATACAAAGTAGAAAATGACCGAAGGAGCCAAATTTGTTAGCAGCCAGAAAGGAAAACTGTTACTATGCTACATGGGTTACACTTATACACAAGAAAAGCAATATGGCATGAAAGTTAATTGGAAATGTTGTAAATATTATTCTAACAAGTGCTATGGAAGAGCAACAACTAGAGAAGCTACAGTACTGCATACTAGGGAACACAATCATCCACCTAATGTTACTGAAATAGAAGTTAGAACAGCTTTGGAAAATATAAAAGAAGCTAGTACAGGTTCCCAAAAGCAAACAAATGTCATTTTAAAAGAAGCCATTCCTAAAATTCGAAAAACAGCCACAACCCAAATGCCAAATATTCTCTCCTTAAAAAGAACTATAGCACAAACTAAAAAAGCTACTACTGCTACAACACCATCTCCCAGAACATATCAGGATATACATTTAACTGCAAACCAAATAATTACTTTAAATAAACAACCATTTATAGTTTACGACAACGAAAACAATGACAAAAGGCTTATAATTTTTGGTACCAATATGAATTTAGTTAAACTGCAGCAAAGCCAATATTGGATGATGGATGGAACATTTAACATCTGTCCCAAACCATTTTTCCAATTATACACAATACATGGCCTCTACCACAACTGCAACATCCCTTTGCTATATGCACTATTGCCAAACAAAAATAATTCACATATAAGGAATTATTAAATATAATAAAACAAAAAACTAATGATTTTTCTCCAGAAAAAATGATTCTTGATTTTGAGCATGCAATGCTCTCAACTATCCTAAAAATCCACCCCCATACCTGCATTCAAGGCTGCTATTATCATTTAAACCAGTGTTTATGGAGACACCTTCAAAAAACTACCCTAAGTGTCGAATATGCTACAAACTCATCTTTTGCTTTCCAAATCAAAAAACTCATTGCACTTGCTTATGTCCCTGAAACAGATGTAGCTGAACACTACAACATTATTATAGACAGCCCCTTCTACAAACAAAATGAATCTAAATTAAGTCCATTTCTCGATTACTTTGAAGACACCTGGGTAGGCAGACTCCACAGATCTGGCCACAGACGAAATCCCAAATTCCTCATACCCTGGTGGAACGTTTACAAAAGTACCCTTAACGGAGAATCAAAAACTAACAATGCAGTGGAAGGTTGGCACAATGCATTTGTACAATCAACTGGCAGAACCAAACCTACTGTAGAACATTTCATTAAATGCCTACAGAAAGAAAAGAGCTACCAAGAATTTAAAATGGACCAATCTGTAACTGAACTTGTCCCGAAAACATCAAAGCAAAATAAACAAATGAACAAGTACCTGGAAGAACAAGTA
The DNA here is from genome assembly GCF_964263255.1 of Lissotriton vulgaris. Classification (NCBI taxonomy): domain Eukaryota; kingdom Metazoa; phylum Chordata; class Amphibia; order Caudata; family Salamandridae; genus Lissotriton; species Lissotriton vulgaris. The sequence goes on along the minus strand of NC_141685.1, from coordinate 2,037,192,031 downwards.
AAACTTTACCCTAGTACAAAAGGCATAGAATACCTAAACATCATAGCCAAAACACTACTCTAATTAATTCCCAAAATGTTATAAAACACTAAAACTATCACCTAAGTATGCAAAAATATGTAACGTGAGCTTCTAAAGTATTTAATGTATGCAATATATAGAGATATTATTATAATATATGCACACATTAAAACTAAATACCAAGTAAAAAACAATTTCATAATAAAAATAACATTACCCAACCACACAAAATTAGAAAGCAAAGACTTACCAATCATGTTGTCAATCCAATAACGTCCTTCTCCACCAAAGTAATCCAGGTAGTGCAAAATTAACCAAAAAAAAATGAAAAAATAAAACTGTTCCAAAATTAAGAAATCCACGATGTCCAGAGCCATCGAATAACCATAAAAAACCCGAAAAAGTTGAAAAATAGAAAGAATCGCTCCTGGAAAACCGAAAAATTTAAAGAAGTGTTTGTAAAGCAGTGTTGAATTAAACAAACAATCACTTCCTTTAAAAAAAACGGAACTTCCGATGTAGCGTACACCTATGACAAAAACATAGAAAACAGACATTCCCACCCACAATAATTAGCTAGTAATTAGGTAAAAACATATTAAAATTGATGATTTCACTTGTAGATATACCCTAAAAGACTAAAATTAACTCTATAAATAATGAGTTAACTAACTAACACTACGTGTATATACCATAAGTAATTATCTGTTTTCGAAATCTAAAACATAACTCCCTCACATTCAACAACACTAAATATAAGGTCACTAGTCTCAAAACATCATAAAAATACACATAAAACATATAAAATAAACCTTACCTGAATCGACGTGAAGTGTCTCCCAACCGCGATCAGCCCTTCTTCCAAATAACCCAAAACGACCTAACCCGGTTACAAAATAAAGCACCCAAATGCAATAAAATAGTCCCAAGTATAAAATATAATATCTATACTTAACTATATAGGCAAAAATAAACATTACGTTTCTATTATTGTAAAAAAAATATTTACTTTAATCCTACAATGATTTCATTAACAAATATGTAAATGAATATAATAAATAAATATTATGAAAACAATAATATTTATGTTAACAATGTCTAGAAATATAACTACATTGTCACAAATTATAATAATTTAAAAATGTGTTAAAAATGTGTGACTTATATTATAAATATTTGATGTTTAGAAATGAAGCTGAAAAAATCATATTAGAAAAATACTTTTGATATTTCTATATTTCTTTATGAAATTACAATATGTGAAAGAGATAATAAAGAATTTTCATTTTTGTACAAAAATTATTAAAATAATAATGCATCTGTATAGTTGCTTATCATTGTGTTTATTAAATATGTTTTTAAAACCAAATATAATAAAAATATTTTTGTTATGAAATAACATTTTATTTGTGAAACATAAATAAAAATAATGTTTCTACAATCATGTTGAACTATTTGTATCATTATCTTACTATAATGTAACAATCTTAATAGAAATTTTGCACTGTATATTAAATGTGAGTATATGTTGGACTCTAATAATGTAATTATTCATATACCAAATCCAGTGTACATTAAATTAGAGTAGGTGCTGGACACTAATTGTGTGATAATTAATATTCCAACTCCAGTCTACATTAGATTGTAGTAGGTGCTGGACACTAATTAATTGTTAAATGATATTCCAACTCCAGTCTACATTAAATAAGAGTAGGAGTAATTTTATTTTTTGTAATTTCCTTTAATTGATTGAATTTAAATTTATTTTTATTTTTACCCTGTACGACTGTACCCCAAAAACCCAAAACTGACCCTGAACACTAAAAATACCCCTTTACCCAAAAACCTAAAACTGACCCTGAACCCTAAAAATACCCCTTTACCCAAAAACTGAAAACTGACCCTGAACCCTAAAAATACCCCTTTACCCAAAAACTAAAAACTGACCCAGAACCCAAAAAATACCCCTTTACCCAAAAACTGAAAACTGACCCTGAACCCCAAAAATACCCCTTTACCCAGAAACTGAAAACTGACCCTGAACCCAAGAAATACCCCTTTACCCACAAACTGAAAACTGACCCTGAACCCTAAAAATACCCCTTTACCCAAAAACTAAAAACTGACCCTGAACCCAAAAAATACCTTTACCCAAAAACTGAAAACTGACCCAGAACCCAAAAACATACCTCTTTACCCAAAAACTGAAAACTGACCCTGAACCCAAGAAATACCCCTTTACCCACAAACTGAAAACTGACCCTGAACCCTAAAAATACCCCTTTACCCAATAACTAAAAACTGACCCTGAACCCAAAAAATACCCCTTTACCCAAAAACTGAAAACTGACCCAGAACCCAAAATATACCCCTTGACCCAAAAACTGAAAACTGACCCTGAACCCCAAAAATACCCCTTTACCCAAAAACTGAAAACTGACCCAGAACCCAAAAAATACCCCTTTACCCAAAAACTGAAAACTGACCCTGAACCCAAAAAATACCCCTTTACCCAAAAACTGAAAACTGACCCTGAACCACAAAAATAACCCCTTTACCCAAAAACTGAAAACTGACCCAGAACCCAAAATATACCCCTTGACCGAAAAACTGAAAACTGACCCTGAACCCAAGAAATACCCCTTTACCCAAAAACTGAAAACTGACCCTTAACCCTAAAAAAACTCCTTTACCCAAAATAAATTAATATTATTTAATTACCAATTAATTATTAATTAACAATAACAATAAAGTAAATATATTATCACATTAGCTGTAATTAATTTAATTTAATAATTAATATAATGTTTTCCAAATTAATTAACAATACCAAAAAATTATATATTAAAAAAAATAAGCTAATTAATACAATTAACTAATTAATATTAATTAATTACCAATTAATTTTTAATTTAAAATATGTACAATATTATATTAATTAATTAACTAATTAATTGTTATTAATTACCAATTATTTATAATTAATCAATATTTAAAAACATATATTAATTAATTAATTATTATTAAATTACTTCCCACCCTTATCCCCTATAAACCCAATAACCCGCTCCTAAAACTTGATATCTATTATTATTTTTTAATATTATTTATTAAATTTTTTTTTTATTATTTTAGGTTTTTTTACATACATTTTAATACACTCCCCACCCTTATCCCCTATAAACCCAACTACCCGCTCCTAAAACTAGATATGTTTTAAAAAAAAATTTTTTATTAAATATATTTGATTTTTTTCGATAGACCTTTTTATCAAAATTATATGTACTATTATTTTATTTTTTCCTATACTATTACTTTTTCCATTAATAAACGATATTTTGTATTGTCGATATTTTGTCATACGATATTATTGTTTTCGATATTTATACTTACTTACCCATTACGATATTTTTGTATCCGATATTTTTGCTTCCCAATATTTTTGACCTTCGATATTTTATCTTCGATATTTTGTCTTTACGATATTTTTTTCGATATTTTGTCTGATTACCATCTGGAATGTCTGACTAAATATCGAAATTCACAATATCGACATACAAAAATATCGAAACAAAAATATCGAAATAAAAAATATCGGCTTCCTATACTTAACTAGATATATACACAAATATCGATTTTTTAATATCGATATACAAAAACATCGTTTACATTTATATCGACTACATTAACATCGGAAAACAAAAATATCGCTTTCTACAAAAAATAATGACATTAACCATAATATCGACATCAAAAATATCGTGCACATCAATATCGTATTATGAGCTATATCGACTTTTTATATGCATCTGTTTGCATAATTATTTAACGTTTTATATGTTTTCACATCTAAATAAAACACACAGTACTTAAATTAATACTATAGACACACTATTAATTCGTCAAAAATATCCTATTGGTATAATTATATCACCTACACATATAAAAATATTCTATGCTAGTTTGTATAATTTTATAATTTTTTTGGTTTTTCACTTCTATTACAAAGTAATCACAACTGAAATTCAAATATACTAACTAACCAATCACAACCCTAATTTTTTAAAAGAACCAATAGCAAAGTAATTACTACTGACACTCCCCTATATAAACAATTAAAATCTAAGCACAAACTACTTGCCAAAAGTCACTGAAGGAGATTCATCTCTATCCGAATTGCTGCACAACAACTAGAAGAACAAGACTATCAACCTACTATTACATCTTCTAAGTAAGTAAATAAAATAGAAACTGCATTATTTGCTACTACTACTTACTTACCTGCTAAATACACACAGAAATAATGACTTTTGCACCAAATATTTCGTTTTTTCTGTAGATTCTACTACTGAAAACTGCACTACTAATAAACTAAGGACATCAGTACTATTTCTACAATACACTTTACTAAGTAAGTATTATGCAACTGAAATAAATGTGGAAAAACCATACAAACATTTAGAACTGTTCTAATTATTTTCGATTATATATTGTTTATTTACAGAGCAAACACGACGAATAGATATACAGACATAATACAGAACTCCACATTCTGAATAATAGAGATACTAATCAAAAAGTAAGTATATTAAAGAACATAATTACCAGATAATGTATTAAAAACGTACCAACATGGTGATTATTCTAACACATATGTTCCTGCTAAATACCCAGTGCCCCTTTGCTATTCATACTACTTAACATGCTAAATAATTATATAAAACAATTTGTTTTAGATACTACGACTACTGAATATTCTACTCTAAATAACTGTGAACAAAGCATAGGAATACAGATTCTAAAAACTATGTAAGTAATTTCACATTATTTCATTATGTGCACATAAATCTAAACACACAGAAATAATGACTTTTGCCCCACATATTTCTTATTTTCTGTAGATTCTACTACTGAAAACTGCACTACTAATGAACTAAGGACATCAGTACTATTTCTACAATACATTTTACTAAGTAAGTATTATGCAACTGAAATAAATGTTTAAAAACCATACAAACATTTAGAACTGTTCTAATTATTTTCAATTATATATTGTTTTTTTACAGAACAAACACGACGAATAGATATACAGACATAATACAGAACTCCACATTCTGAATAATACAGATACTAATCACAAAGTAAGTATATTAAAGAACATAATTACCAGATAATGTATTAAAACACGTACCAACGTGGTGATTATTCTAACACATATGTTCCTTTTTTTTTAAGATAACACTACAAACTACTCTCCAGAAGCTGAAGAAACAACTATACTGGCAAAGACCAACCTAAAAATATATGTAAGTATCTTCACAATGTGAATCATAAAGATACACTTTTGTAGTAGAAATGAACTCTAACATTGCAAATGTACCGAAACATTAATTATTAATATACTACTTTCATGTTTTTCATAACAGCTACAACAACATCACAAACAATTATCCCCAACTAAAGAAGCAAGCAACTCCTAATTTTGCTGTAAATTCTAAAACACGTAAGTATAAACATTCCTACTTATCACTAACATAGATTATTTATCACATTTAATTTGACATTAACTATTATATATATATTTTATAGATATACAAAGTACAAAATGGCCGAAGGAGCCGAATTTGTGACCAGCCAGAAAGGAAAACTATTACTATGCTACATGGGTTACACGTATACACAAGAAAAGCAATATGGCATGAAAGTTAATTGGAAATGTTGTAAATATTATTCTAACAAGTGCTATGGAAGAGCAACAACCAGAGAAGCTACAGTATTGTATACTAGGGAACACAATCATCCACCTAATGTTACTGAAATAGAAGTTAGAACAGCTTTGGAAAATATAAAAGAAGCTAGTACAGGTTCCCAAAAGCAAACAAATGTCATTTTAAAAGAAGCCATTCCTAAAATTCCAAAAACAGCCACATTCCAAATGCCAAATATTCTCTCCTTAAAAAGAACTATAGCACGAACTAAAAAAGCTACTACTGCTACAACACCATCTCCCAGAACATATCAGGATATAAATTTAACTGCAAACCAAATAATAACTTTAAATAAACAACCATTTATAGTTTACGACAACGAAAACAATGACAAAAGGCTTATAATTTTTGGTACCAATATGAATTTAGTTAAACTGCAGCAAAGCCAATATTGGATGATGGATGGAACATTTAACATCTGTCCCAAACCATTTTCCCAATTATACACAATACATGGCCTCTACCACAACTGCAACATCCCTTTGCTATATGCACTATTGCCAAACAAAAATAATTCCACATATATGGAATTATTAAATATAATAAAACAAAAAACTAATGATTTTTCTCCAGAAAAAATCATTCTTGATTTTGAGCATGCAATGCTCTCAACTATCCTAAAAATCCACCCAATACCTGCATTCAAGGCTGCTATTATCATTTAAACCAGTGTTTATGGAGACACCTTCAAAAAACGACCCTAAGTGTCGAATATGCTACAAACTCATCTTTTGCTTTCCAAATCAAAAAACTCATTGCATTTGCTTATGTCCCTGAAACAGATGTAGCTGAACACTACAACATTATTATAGACAGCCCCTTCTACAAACAAAATGAATCTAAATTAAGTCCATTTCTCGATTACTTTGAAGACACCTGGGTAGGCAGACTCCACAGATCTGGCCACAGACGAAATCCCAAATTCCTAATACCCTGGTGGAACGTTTACAAAAGTACCCTTAACGGAGAATCACAAACTAACATTGCAGTGGAAGGTTGGCACAATGCATTTGTACAATCAACTGGCAGAACCAAACCTACTCTAGAACATTTCATTAAATGCCTACAGAAAGAACAGAGCTACCAGGAATTTAGAATGGACCAATCTGTAACTGAACTTGTCCCGAAAACATCAAAGCAAAATAAACAAATGCACAAGTACCTGGAAGAACAAGTAAAACTTTACCCTAGTACAAAAGGCATAGAATACCTAAACATCATAGCCAAAACACTACTCTAATTAATTCCCAAAATGTTATAAAACACTAAAACTATCACCTAAGTATGCAAAAATATGTAACGTGAGCTTCTAAAGTATTTAATGTATGCAATATATAGAGATATTATTATAATATATGCACACATTAAAACTAAATAACAAGTAAAAAACTATTTCATAATAAAAATAACATTACCCACCCACACAAAATTAGAAAGCAAAGACTTACCAATCATGTTGTCAATCCAATAACGTCCTTCTCCACCAAAGTAATCCAGGTAGTGCAAAATTAACCAAAAAAAAATGAAAAAATAAAACTGTTCCAAAATTAAGAAATCCACGATGTCCAGAGCCATCGAATAACCATAAAAAACCCGAAAAAGTTGAAAAATAGAAAGAATCGCTCCTGGAAAACCGAAAAATTTAAAGAAGTGTTTGTAAAGCAGTGTTGAATTAAACAAACAATCACTTCCTTTAAAAAAAACGGAACTTCCGATGTAGCGTACACCTATGACAAAAACATAGAAAACAGACATTCCCACCCACAATAATTAGCTAGTAATTAGGTAAAAACATATTAAAATTGATGATTTCACTTGTAGATATACCCTAAAAGACTAAAATTAACTCTATAAATAATGAGTTAACTAACTAACACTACGTGTATATACCATAAGTAATTATCTGTTTTCGAAATCTAAAACATAACTCCCTCACATTCAACAACACTAAATATAAGGTCACTAGTCTCAAAACATCATAAAAATACACATAAAACATATAAAATAAACCTTACCTGAATCGACGTGAAGTGTCTCCCAACCGCGATCAGCCCTTCTTCCAAATAACCCAAAACGACCTAACCCGGTTACAAAATAAAGCACCCAAATGCAATAAAATAGTCCCAAGTATAAAATATAATATCTATACTTAACTATATAGGCAAAAATAAACATTACGTTTCTATTATTGTAAAAAAAATATTTACTTTAATCCTACAATGATTTCATTAACAAATATGTAAATGAATATAATAAATAAATATTATGAAAACAATAATATTTATGTTAACAATGTCTAGAAATATAACTACATTGTCACAAATTATAATAATTTAAAAATGTGTTAAAAATGTGTGACTTATATTATAAATATTTGATGTTTAGAAATGAAGCTGAAAAAATCATATTAGAAAAATACTTTTGATATTTCTATATTTCTTTATGAAATTACAATATGTGAAAGAGATAATAAAGAATTTTCATTTTTGTACAAAAATTATTAAAATAATAATGCATCTGTATAGTTGCTTATCATTGTGTTTATTAAATATGTTTTTAAAACCAAATATAATAAAAATATTTTTGTTATGAAATAACATTTTATTTGTGAAACATAAATAAAAATAATGTTTCTACAATCATGTTGAACTATTTGTATCATTATCTTACTATAATGTAACAATCTTAATAGAAATTTTGCACTGTATATTAAATGTGAGTATATGTTGGACTCTAATAATGTAATTATTCATATACCAAATCCAGTGTACATTAAATTAGAGTAGGTGCTGGACACTAATTGTGTGATAATTAATATTCCAACTCCAGTCTACATTAGATTGTAGTAGGTGCTGGACACTAATTAATTGTTAAATGATATTCCAACTCCAGTCTACATTAAATAAGAGTAGGAGTAATTTTATTTTTTGTAATTTCCTTTAATTGATTGAATTTAAATTTATTTTTATTTTTACCCTGTACGACTGTACCCCAAAAACCCAAAACTGACCCTGAACACTAAAAATACCCCTTTACCCAAAAACCTAAAACTGACCCTGAACCCTAAAAATACCCCTTTACCCAAAAACTGAAAACTGACCCTGAACCCTAAAAATACCCCTTTACCCAAAAACTAAAAACTGACCCAGAACCCAAAAAATACCCCTTTACCCAAAAACTGAAAACTGACCCTGAACCCCAAAAATACCCCTTTACCCAGAAACTGAAAACTGACCCTGAACCCAAGAAATACCCCTTTACCCACAAACTGAAAACTGACCCTGAACCCTAAAAATACCCCTTTACCCAAAAACTAAAAACTGACCCTGAACCCAAAAAATACCTTTACCCAAAAACTGAAAACTGACCCAGAACCCAAAAACATACCTCTTTACCCAAAAACTGAAAACTGACCCTGAACCCAAGAAATACCCCTTTACCCACAAACTGAAAACTGACCCTGAACCCTAAAAATACCCCTTTACCCAATAACTAAAAACTGACCCTGAACCCAAAAAATACCCCTTTACCCAAAAACTGAAAACTGACCCAGAACCCAAAATATACCCCTTGACCCAAAAACTGAAAACTGACCCTGAACCCCAAAAATACCCCTTTACCCAAAAACTGAAAACTGACCCAGAACCCAAAAAATACCCCTTTACCCAAAAACTGAAAACTGACCCTGAACCCAAAAAATACCCCTTTACCCAAAAACTGAAAACTGACCCTGAACCACAAAAATAACCCCTTTACCCAAAAACTGAAAACTGACCCAGAACCCAAAATATACCCCTTGACCGAAAAACTGAAAACTGACCCTGAACCCAAGAAATACCCCTTTACCCAAAAACTGAAAACTGACCCTTAACCCTAAAAAAACTCCTTTACCCAAAATAAATTAATATTATTTAATTACCAATTAATTATTAATTAACAATAACAATAAAGTAAATATATTATCACATTAGCTGTAATTAATTTAATTTAATAATTAATATAATGTTTTCCAAATTAATTAACAATACCAAAAAATTATATATTAAAAAAAATAAGCTAATTAATACAATTAACTAATTAATATTAATTAATTACCAATTAATTTTTAATTTAAAATATGTACAATATTATATTAATTAATTAACTAATTAATTGTTATTAATTACCAATTATTTATAATTAATCAATATTTAAAAACATATATTAATTAATTAATTATTATTAAATTACTTCCCACCCTTATCCCCTATAAACCCAATAACCCGCTCCTAAAACTTGATATCTATTATTATTTTTTAATATTATTTATTAAATTTTTTTTTTATTATTTTAGGTTTTTTTACATACATTTTAATACACTCCCCACCCTTATCCCCTATAAACCCAACTACCCGCTCCTAAAACTAGATATGTTTTAAAAAAAAATTTTTTATTAAATATATTTGATTTTTTTCGATAGACCTTTTTATCAAAATTATATGTACTATTATTTTATTTTTTCCTATACTATTACTTTTTCCATTAATAAACGATATTTTGTATTGTCGATATTTTGTCATACGATATTATTGTTTTCGATATTTATACTTACTTACCCATTACGATATTTTTGTATCCGATATTTTTGCTTCCCAATATTTTTGACCTTCGATATTTTATCTTCGATATTTTGTCTTTACGATATTTTTTTCGATATTTTGTCTGATTACCATCTGGAATGTCTGACTAAATATCGAAATTCACAATATCGACATACAAAAATATCGAAACAAAAATATCGAAATAAAAAATATCGGCTTCCTATACTTAACTAGATATATACACAAATATCGATTTTTTAATATCGATATACAAAAACATCGTTTACATTTATATCGACTACATTAACATCGGAAAACAAAAATATCGCTTTCTACAAAAAATAATGACATTAACCATAATATCGACATCAAAAATATCGTGCACATCAATATCGTATTATGAGCTATATCGACTTTTTATATGCATCTGTTTGCATAATTATTTAACGTTTTATATGTTTTCACATCTAAATAAAACACACAGTACTTAAATTAATACTATAGACACACTATTAATTCGTCAAAAATATCCTATTGGTATAATTATATCACCTACACATATAAAAATATTCTATGCTAGTTTGTATAATTTTATAATTTTTTTGGTTTTTCACTTCTATTACAAAGTAATCACAACTGAAATTCAAATATACTAACTAACCAATCACAACCCTAATTTTTTAAAAGAACCAATAGCAAAGTAATTACTACTGACACTCCCCTATATAAACAATTAAAATCTAAGCACAAACTACTTGCCAAAAGTCACTGAAGGAGATTCATCTCTATCCGAATTGCTGCACAACAACTAGAAGAACAAGACTATCAACCTACTATTACATCTTCTAAGTAAGTAAATAAAATAGAAACTGCATTATTTGCTACTACTACTTACTTACCTGCTAAATACACACAGAAATAATGACTTTTGCACCAAATATTTCGTTTTTTCTGTAGATTCTACTACTGAAAACTGCACTACTAATAAACTAAGGACATCAGTACTATTTCTACAATACACTTTACTAAGTAAGTATTATGCAACTGAAATAAATGTGGAAAAACCATACAAACATTTAGAACTGTTCTAATTATTTTCGATTATATATTGTTTATTTACAGAGCAAACACGACGAATAGATATACAGACATAATACAGAACTCCACATTCTGAATAATAGAGATACTAATCAAAAAGTAAGTATATTAAAGAACATAATTACCAGATAATGTATTAAAAACGTACCAACATGGTGATTATTCTAACACATATGTTCCTGCTAAATACCCAGTGCCCCTTTGCTATTCATACTACTTAACATGCTAAATAATTATATAAAACAATTTGTTTTAGATACTACGACTACTGAATATTCTACTCTAAATAACTGTGAACAAAGCATAGGAATACAGATTCTAAAAACTATGTAAGTAATTTCACATTATTTCATTATGTGCACATAAATCTAAACACACAGAAATAATGACTTTTGCCCCACATATTTCTTATTTTCTGTAGATTCTACTACTGAAAACTGCACTACTAATGAACTAAGGACATCAGTACTATTTCTACAATACATTTTACTAAGTAAGTATTATGCAACTGAAATAAATGTTTAAAAACCATACAAACATTTAGAACTGTTCTAATTATTTTCAATTATATATTGTTTTTTTACAGAACAAACACGACGAATAGATATACAGACATAATACAGAACTCCACATTCTGAATAATACAGATACTAATCACAAAGTAAGTATATTAAAGAACATAATTACCAGATAATGTATTAAAACACGTACCAACGTGGTGATTATTCTAACACATATGTTCCTTTTTTTTTAAGATAACACTACAAACTACTCTCCAGAAGCTGAAGAAACAACTATACTGGCAAAGACCAACCTAAAAATATATGTAAGTATCTTCACAATGTGAATCATAAAGATACACTTTTGTAGTAGAAATGAACTCTAACATTGCAAATGTACCGAAACATTAATTATTAATATACTACTTTCATGTTTTTCATAACAGCTACAACAACATCACAAACAATTATCCCCAACTAAAGAAGCAAGCAACTCCTAATTTTGCTGTAAATTCTAAAACACGTAAGTATAAACATTCCTACTTATCACTAACATAGATTATTTATCACATTTAATTTGACATTAACTATTATATATATATTTTATAGATATACAAAGTACAAAATGGCCGAAGGAGCCGAATTTGTGACCAGCCAGAAAGGAAAACTATTACTATGCTACATGGGTTACACGTATACACAAGAAAAGCAATATGGCATGAAAGTTAATTGGAAATGTTGTAAATATTATTCTAACAAGTGCTATGGAAGAGCAACAACCAGAGAAGCTACAGTATTGTATACTAGGGAACACAATCATCCACCTAATGTTACTGAAATAGAAGTTAGAACAGCTTTGGAAAATATAAAAGAAGCTAGTACAGGTTCCCAAAAGCAAACAAATGTCATTTTAAAAGAAGCCATTCCTAAAATTCCAAAAACAGCCACATTCCAAATGCCAAATATTCTCTCCTTAAAAAGAACTATAGCACGAACTAAAAAAGCTACTACTGCTACAACACCATCTCCCAGAACATATCAGGATATAAATTTAACTGCAAACCAAATAATAACTTTAAATAAACAACCATTTATAGTTTACGACAACGAAAACAATGACAAAAGGCTTATAATTTTTGGTACCAATATGAATTTAGTTAAACTGCAGCAAAGCCAATATTGGATGATGGATGGAACATTTAACATCTGTCCCAAACCATTTTCCCAATTATACACAATACATGGCCTCTACCACAACTGCAACATCCCTTTGCTATATGCACTATTGCCAAACAAAAATAATTCCACATATATGGAATTATTAAATATAATAAAACAAAAAACTAATGATTTTTCTCCAGAAAAAATCATTCTTGATTTTGAGCATGCAATGCTCTCAACTATCCTAAAAATCCACCCAATACCTGCATTCAAGGCTGCTATTATCATTTAAACCAGTGTTTATGGAGACACCTTCAAAAAACGACCCTAAGTGTCGAATATGCTACAAACTCATCTTTTGCTTTCCAAATCAAAAAACTCATTGCATTTGCTTATGTCCCTGAAACAGATGTAGCTGAACACTACAACATTATTATAGACAGCCCCTTCTACAAACAAAATGAATCTAAATTAAGTCCATTTCTCGATTACTTTGAAGACACCTGGGTAGGCAGACTCCACAGATCTGGCCACAGACGAAATCCCAAATTCCTAATACCCTGGTGGAACGTTTACAAAAGTACCCTTAACGGAGAATCACAAACTAACATTGCAGTGGAAGGTTGGCACAATGCATTTGTACAATCAACTGGCAGAACCAAACCTACTCTAGAACATTTCATTAAATGCCTACAGAAAGAACAGAGCTACCAGGAATTTAGAATGGACCAATCTGTAACTGAACTTGTCCCGAAAACATCAAAGCAAAATAAACAAATGCACAAGTACCTGGAAGAACAAGTAAAACTTTACCCTAGTACAAAAGGCATAGAATACCTAAACATCATAGCCAAAACACTACTCTAATTAATTCCCAAAATGTTATAAAACACTAAAACTATCACCTAAGTATGCAAAAATATGTAACGTGAGCTTCTAAAGTATTTAATGTATGCAATATATAGAGATATTATTATAATATATGCACACATTAAAACTAAATAACAAGTAAAAAACTATTTCATAATAAAAATAACATTACCCACCCACACAAAATTAGAAAGCAAAGACTTACCAATCATGTTGTCAATCCAATAACGTCCTTCTCCACCAAAGTAATCCAGGTAGTGTAAAATTAACCCAAAAAAAATGAAAAAATACGACTGTTCCAAAATTAAGAAATCCACGTTGTCCAGAGCCATCGAATAACCATAAAAAACCCGAAAAAGTTGAAAAATAGAAAGAATCGCTCCTGGAAAACCAAAAAATTTAAAGAAGTGTTTGTAAAGCAGTGTTGAATTAAACAAACAAACACTTCCTTTAAAAAAAACAGAACTTCCGATGTAGTGTACACCTATGACAAAAACATAGAAAACAGACATTCCCACCCACAATAATTAGCTAGTAATTAGGTAAAAACATATTAAAATTGATGATTTCACTTGTAGATATACCCTAAAAGACAAAAATTAACTCTATAAATAATGAGTTAACTAACTAACACTACGTGTATATACCAGAAGTAATTATCTGTTTTCGAAATCTAAAACATAACTCCCTCACATTCAACAACACTAAATATAAGGTCACTAGTCTCAAAACATCATAAAAATACACATAAAACATATAAAATAAACCTTACCTGAAGCGACGTGAAGTGTCTCCCAACCGCGATCAGCCCTTCTTCCAAATAACCCAAAACGACCTAACCCGGTTACAAAATAAAGCACCCAAATGCAATAAAATAGTCCCAAGTATAAAATATAATATCTATACTTAACTAAATAGGCAAAAATAAACATTACGTTTCTATTATTGTAAAAAAATATTTACTTTAATCCTACAATGATTTGATTAACAAATATGTAAATGAATGTAATAAATAAATATTATGAAAACAATAATATTTATGTTAACAATGTCTAGTAATATAACTACATTGTCACAAATTATAATAATTTAAAAATGTGTTAAAAATGTGTGACTTATATTATAAATATTTGATGTTTAGAAATGAAGCTGAAAAAATCATAATAGAAAAATACTTTTGATATTTCTACATTTCTTTCTGAAATTACAATATGTAAAAGAGATAATAAAGAATTTTCACTTTTTGTACAAAAATTATTAAAATAATAATGCATCTGTATAGTTGCTTATCATTGTGTTTATTAAATATGTTTTTAAAACCAAATGTAATAAAAATATTTTTGTTATGAAATAACATTTTATTTGTGAACCATAAATAAAAATAATGTTTCTACAATCATGTTGAACTATTTGTATCATTATCTTACTATAATGTAACAATCTTAATAGAAATTTTGCACTGTATATTAAATGTGAGTATATGTTGGACTCTAATAATGTAATTATTCATATACCAAATCCAGTGTACATTAAATTAGAGTAGGTGCTGGACACTAATTGTGTAATAATTAATATTCCAACTCCAGTCTACATTAAATTGTAGTAGGTGCTGGACACAAATTAATTATTAAATAATATTCCAACTCCAGTCTACATTAAATAAGAGTAGGAGTAATTTTATTTTTTGTAATTTCCTTTAATTGATTGAATTTAAATGTATTTTTATTTTTACCCTGTACGACTGTACCCCAAAAACCCAAAACTGACCCTGAACACTAAAAATACCCCTTTACCCAAAAACCCAAAACTGACCCTGAACCCTAAAAATACCCCTTTACCCAAAAACTGAAAACTGACCCTGAACCCTAAAAATACCCCTTTACCCAAAAACTAAAAACTGACCCAGAACCCAAAAAATACCCCTTTACCCAAAAACTGAAAACTGACCCTGAACCCAAAAAATACCCCTTTACCCAAAAACTGAAAACTGACCCTGAACCCCAAAAATACCCCTTTACCCAGAAACTGAAAACTGACCCTGAACCCAAGAAATACCCCTTTACCCACAAACTGAAAACTGACCCTGAACCCTAAAAATACCCCTTTACCCAAAAACTAAAAACTGACCCTGAACCCAAAAAATACCCCTTTACCCAAAAACTGAAAACTGACCCAGAACCCAAAAACATACCCCTTTACCCAAAAACTGAAAACTGACCCTGAACCCAAGAAATACCCCTTTACCCAAAAACTGAAAACTGACCCTGAACCCTAAAAATACCCCTTTACCCAATAACTAAAAAGTGACCCTGAACCCAAAAAATACCCCTTTACCCAAAAACTGAAAACTGACCCAGAACCCAAAATATACCCCTTGACCCAAAAACTGAAAACTGACCCTGAACCCAAAAAATACCCCTTTACCCAAAAACTGAAAACTGACCCAGAACCCAAAAAATACCCCTTTACCCAAAAACTGAAAACTGACCCTGAACCCCAAAAATACCCCTTTACCCAAAAACTGAAAACTGACCCTGAACCACAAAAATAACCCCTTTACCCAAAAACTGAAAACTGACCCAGAACCCAAAACATACCCCTTGACCCAAAAACTGAAAACTGACCCTGAACCCAAGAAATACCCTTTTACCCAAAAACTGAAAACTGACCCTTAACCCTAAAAAAACTCCTTTACCCAAAATAAATTAATATTATTTAATTACCAATTAATTATTTATTAACAATAACAATAAAGTAAATATATTATCACATTAGCTGTAATTAATTTAATTTAATAATTAATATTATTTTTTCCAAATTAACTAACAATAACAAAAAATTATATATTAAAAAAATTAAGCTAATTAATATAATTAACTAATTAATATTAATTAATTACCAATTAATTTTAGTTAAAAATATGTACAATATTATATTAATTAATTAACTAATTAATTTTTATTAATTACCAATTATTTATAATTAATCAATATTTAAAAACATATATTAATTAATTAATTATTATTAAATTACTTCCCACCCTTATCCCCTATAAACCCAATAACCCGCTCCTAAAACTTGATATCTATTATTATGTTTTAATATTATTTATTAAAAAAAAATTATTGAAAAATTATTTTTTATTTTTTATTATTTTAGGTTTTTTTACACACATTTTAATACACTCCCCACCCTTATCTCCTATAAACCCAATTACCCGCTCCTAAAACTAGATATGTTTTAAAAAAAAAAAATGTTATTAAATATATTTGATTTTTTTTCGATAGACCTTTTTATCAAAATTATATGTACTATTATTTTATTTTTTCCTATACTATTACTTTTTTTCATTAATACACGATATTTTGTATTGTCGATATTTTGTCATACGATATTATTGTTTTCGATATTTATACTTACTTACCTATTATGATATTTTTGTATCCGATATTTTTGCTTCCCAATATTTTTGACCTTCGATATTTTATCTTCGATATTTTGTCTTTACGATTTTTTTTCTTCGATATTTTGTCTGATTACCATCTGATATTCCCCATGGTAACATCTGAAGAGTGAAATAGTGAGAACGTCTTTTGTCAGGAACGGATTTGTGATCAATTTGTAACTGGGCTTTTGTAGATGATGAGACATGGGTGTATGCCCTTTTCCGGGGAAGACATAGCTGAAAAACATCACAAGGCCGAAGGAGCTCATGCAAGAAACCAGCATCCCGGACAGCCCACTGCACTCATGTGAGGGAAAGCAAGAAACATCTACAGCGGGGTTTGGAACTGCATTGAAATACCCTCTGATCAGTAGTGTCCTCATAGGCCTGCCCTGCAACAACCACAGTGAGATCCTGAAAGGTCTGTCCATCTAGATGTGGAGGAATGTAACCACTTAAAACATTACAAAAATTATAGGGTTTCCCTTCCAGCATGCCAACCACCCCAATATATTGACATTCTGTGTTATGTATAGCTTGGCCAATTACAAGGGGGAAGTGTTTGTAGAGGAACATCACCACCCCTCTAGAACCATGACCGAAACTAGAATGGTATACTCAATGTTGGAAAATGGCCCTCTCTGAAGGGTCATTCCAAACGTTTTGCCTTCCTCCTCCTCATTTTTTGACCTTCTTTTTGTTGTCTTTAGGACTCTGAGCACTTTACCACTGGAAACCAGCGCTAAAGTGTATGTGCTCTCTCCTTTAAACATGTTAACATTGATAAATACACAATTTACATATTTAGTTTACTTGTAAGTCCCTTGTAAATTGGTATACCATATATCCAGGGCTGGTAATCTAAATGCTACCAGTGGGCCTGCAGTCCTGGTTAGGCCACCCACACAAGTAGGTTTTCAAACCTGTCTCAGGCCTGCCATTGAAAAGTCTGTGTGTGCAGTTTACTGTCACTTCGACTTTGCATTTAAAACTACTTGCCAAGCCTTAAACTCCTATTTTCTTACACAGAGGTCACTCCTAAGGCAGGTACCAGGTAGCGCTAAGGTCAGGGTTCTATGTAAGTAAAAGGTAGGACATGTACTTTTAAGTTTTACATGTCCTGGTATTAACAAATAGCTAAATTCATTTTCAACACCTGTGAGGCCTGCTCCTCTCAAAGGCGAGTATTGGGAATTCCTTAATATACTTTTAACTTGTAATTCCTGATTAAGAAGGAGTAGCTGTTTCATATTTCATATCTTTGAAATGGTTTTGATAAACCCTCTTTAATAGTAAAGTTGGATTCACCATTACTATTTTAGAAATGTCACTTTTAGAAAGTGGGTATTTCTCTGCATCACTGCTCTGTGTGCTTTGCATCCTGTCCCCAATACATGTCTGAGGTGGATGACAGCTACACTTTATGCAATCCCTCTAGACAGTCACAAACATAGGAAGGGTGGGTGTGACTGAGGACTTGACTGCATTAATCTGCATTCTGATAGCTCTTCCTGGGCAGGGAGAGAGAGGGGGAGCTGACACTTCAAGCTGAATAAGCAGTGTCCTGTTTCTCACACAAAGGGCTCATTACCCCCTACTGATGGTCTGGGGCCAGGGCTGGGATGAATGGGGGACTTGTGCACTTCAAGGCCTTCTTTGAAATCACCCCCACTTCAAAGGCACAACTAGGTATCAGTATTGGAGCTCTGACCCTACTAAGAAAGTACACTACTGACCTGTGAAGAACTCTGCCAGGAGTAACGTCCGCTGTGCTACATGGATCGCCACTCTACTTGCATGCTTCTCTGGACAAACTGTTTTTCTGCTTTGCTCTGCTGAACTCATCTCATTTGAACCCTGAGTGACTCCAAGGGCTTGCTGGCTTGCCCCCTGTTCTGATGTCTCAGGGCCATCACAGACACCCTTCAATCCGGCAACAACACATGGACTCAGCCACCTATGAGTTCTGCCCTGCCAAGTGGTGGCAATCTAGTCCTAGGCCCTTGAAATTACTTCTGCTGTACAGAATCATCAAAATCGATGCGTTGAAGACTTTTTGCTGATCGAACCAATGTATTGCCCTTCAATACTGAAGCAGGAGCTGATCGACAACATACTTTGATAGACAGCGATTTGTAAACGAAGCCTTCATTAACCTCACGGATCAGAACCGATGCATTGAGTGTTCGATGTCAATGCTTGCTCCATCCAAGGTACTTATTTCAGCCGGAACAGCATGGGTCCTGTAGCTGGCCTGCCCTCCATTGTGGTCGGCCTCTACATTGTATTTAATGTAGTTGAGGTAACCCTAAAGAGCTATTTGCTTCTAAGCGCTACTTTTTGATTCATTCTTTAAAAATTCCTAACTTCGGTTCTACTTATTGGATTTGTGTCATCTTGGTCTAGTTTTACTAATAAAAATCTATTCTATTTCTCTAACTCTGTGTGGAGTACTTGTGTGGTAATTTCATTGTATTACTGTGTGTGTTTATTGTACAAATACACATTGCCTCTTTAGATAAGCCTGAATGTTCTGTGCTAAGCTACCAGAGTGTGAGAACAGATTATCTTTTAGTGTGTATATAGTGTACCATGACTAGAGTTGTAGTTCCTGCTTGTTTTTGGTCCATACCACGACAACAAGAAACGCCAGTTCTAGCACTCGGTTTTACCTACATCTAAAGTGAAAGGGACATTGAGTTCCCAAGAGGTGAGTTTCTTGAACTAGCACTACACTATACTGGGTCACATGAGGAATTTAAGGACTGCGGTGTGCTTTATGTGGTCCAGGGGCCATTGAAATTTCATGAAAGAAGGCTAAACCGAGCCATGGGGAGAGCGTAAAACATCAGATTTTGGTGGTTGGGTGAACAGCACATGTCGCTTCAGAAAGGTAGAGGCACATATGCAAGTACTTAGAGAAATAAAACAACAATGAAAGGTACAACCTAAACATCCAACAAACACCCCCAACAACAATTGTCCCAACCCCACACATCTACCCTAGAAGCATCTGTCACCCATAGCCCTCCAACAAAACATATGAAACCCATACCGGGGTATTCGAAGTGGACCTCCTCCTAAACCAGGATCTAATCATCAGGAGTCAGAGTATTTCCTGTGCCTAGGGCTGTGACGCGACGAAGACAAGACTACTATGAGGACATGGTCAGTCATATCCTGCCCCGATAGAACCTCCATCATCAGAAGTATCCCCCTGGGTGGGCCCCGGGGCTCCGCCCAACACCAATGGAGCAGGGAACAGTTGTCTAGGACTAGCCTGACACCATACCTGAGGAGTCTGGGGAGCTTCTCTGCAGGCAAGGTATCCTTTAGTTAGGGAGAGCTTGAGAATGGGTAATGATTGGAGCAGTTAGAACTGACCCGGCCCCACTTTCTCCTCAGGGGATACATAAAGTCGTAAAGACCTCTGCTCATGGCACCCCCTCAAGCCTCCTTGGCGGTGTCAAAGAAAGGGGAACGGGAGCCATGGAGAACCTTGAGCCATGCCCGGAAAAACAGCATGTATAAAAGGGACATCCCCCATAGCTTCTGCTTAATAGTGTCAAAATATTTACATTGTTTCTGCGTGGTGCAGTCTGGAAAAATCATAATGTAGGTGGATTGCAAATGAAGTTTCCCTTGACTAAGTGCCTGTCATAGGACAGCCTCCCAGTATCGGAAATTTAGAATCTTTGCAACAACTGGGCATAGTGGTGCTTCAGAAGGGGTTTCTGTGTCAGGGCCTGATATGCCTATTCAACAATAAACCAGGGTGCAAGATCCCCTGATGGACCTAGGATTTGATCCAGGTTTCCCTGAATGTCTATGGGTGGGGGGTTTTGACCCCCTCCTGGTAGACCACATGCACAGGTTACTCCATCAAGAGCAATTTTCGGCATCCTCCACTCTGGACTCAGGTATATGGATTGTGGACATGAGCGAGTTTACCTTAACCTTTAAGTCCGATGAGACATCCTTGAGTGTGGATATCAGTCCTTCTACCTTAGTGACCCTCACAGCCACATTTCAAAGAACTTGACACAGGAGCAGAACATCAGATCCCACCTCCCAAATCTGGGACTCGAAGAGCCTTCCAGAAATTCTGAATGGCCTGCAGGCTTTGGGTTATATCTATGGTGCTTTATAAATCATAAATCATATAAACACACTTGCTTTTGTGCCACATTGTACTTTCATATAGAACCTGTATATGTTTTTGTGCTCTGTTCTTTTTCTGGGATTTAGTCTGCACACCACAGACAAAGGACAAACAACAATGATCTTTGTCATTATCTCTGTTCAGGCACTAGCAACTAGACATAACATGAGAATGCAGCTGCTGTTTATGAACACAAATGTCTTGTCATATAACTGAGCACTAGAGTTTAAGTAGACAGTGAGCGAGTGTTTTGGAACAATATTGCTACGTCAGCTGAGATGTAGAATATTTACCTGTGTATGCCAATGTGCGAAAACTGCCACTAATCGCAGAAATCTATGACATGTAATCATCTCGCGTCAGTAGAAGGGAGGGGGGTTTAGGATATTCTCTCTTACAACATGACAGGGCTATTTATGATATATGGTTTATTGGCCATGCTAACAGTATTTTTAGTATGCATTTGTTTTCTAATTGTGGCAGCAAATATACATTTTAGGACAAGAGTGTTTGAATAAATATTCTACATTTCCATTTTGTCTCTCTCTGTCTATTTTATTGTTGATTAGTACGAGTGAGAGAGCGAAAGGGTGTGTCCTATTACCCCAATCTCTGAGAGGATCGAGAGTGTTGTGTTCTGGGGTGCCAATTCACTTGTGTCTCTGGTAAGGTTAGGAGGGTTAGTAAGGCATGATAGCTAGTCAGACTGTGGCTCATAGGTACTGAGGTGGTATGGTGACATCGGATCACATGCATCAAAGGTAGGAATTGTGAGTCCTTAATAGGAATTATTAAGGAATCCGTATTAAAGTGTCACAATTACTCATGCATGTAGGTTTCGCAAAAAAATTGTCATTCCTACATATTCCTTAATAGCTAATCGCAAATTTTGATTCACTACCAAGGAATGGCTTCCCATTCATTCCTATGGGCCTAGAGGCTAATAGGAATGAATGACATTACACTTGCAATTTGCGAGTACCAAATTGGTACTCGCAAATTGCGCATGCAATTTCAAGAGTGCAAGAGGGCCAAAAGGCCGCCCTGATACAACCCCAAAAAAGGTAAGTATGCACGTGTGATGCACACACATTCCCTAAGGGCATGTGTGTGCACAACAATGCACTTTGAAAAATGCATTATATTGAATTTTTCAAAGGAATTGCAAATTACTATCAACTTGCAGTTTATGGTAATTTGCGATTCCAAATTGCAAAAATGCAAATTGCAAGTGCATAATGCATCGTATTTAGGGAATTGCAATTTGCGATTCCCTAACTACATTCGTAAAATAGGTGATCGCAAAATTTGAGATTACTATTTTGTGAATTGCTTTTGAGTTTCTGCAGCTGGGGTGGGATCTCCGGGGCCTCTGGAGGCCTGGGGAGGGGGACCGCATGGGCCCTGCCCCATATAACAATTTTTGACTCTTGGGTTGGGCTTTCCAGGGACTATGCAGGCTAGAGTAGAGGGGCCAGGCAGCCCCCCCCTCCTCTTTATGAACACAGCCCCGCGGGTGCATCCCCGAGGCATAAGGTTAATAAAAGTGGGCCGGTCACATTTTCTTTTTTTTTTATTATGAACATCGACTGGACTGCAGGCATATCCCATAAAAACAGAATACATTGAGATGTGCCTGTCTATAAGTTAAATGGATGCAAGAGGCTCTTTAGGTCTCTGAATGGGAAAGCAGTTTAGCAAATGGGATGGAGTTACTGCAATCAACTGTAGGTGAAGCATTGGAAACTGGTGGTTACATTGTCAAATGATGCAGAAAGTGTTACAGAAGTCAGCCTAATCAAAAAGCACTGAGTATCATTTTAAATGCTCAGTAGAATGATTCTTGAAGGTAACTCAGCAATATTCTTTGGAAACTGTTTGCAATTATGGAGGAGTTTGGTAACAGGAATCTTCTTATCAAATAGGTGGGATTCAAATTAGCTTTTCTAAGTAGTGGAAGGAATGTAGCTGTTTTGAGTACATTGACTCTATTACATGATTCAAGTTATTAATTCATAGAGGTCGAGCTATGGTGGCTCTTCTACAAGTATTATCACTAAATAGAGAGGTGAAGGAAATGCTCCTGTACATCCCTCCAAACCAAAACTAGTATATCACAACAAGGTAAGATGCTAATAATATAAATCATAGAATCACAAGCTAGAAAATTTCCTAGATTTTAGGAAAAGGTTCACTATTTTTTTAGTTATATATAGCAGGATTCTGATTAAGTGGGTAGGCCATCCTTTATGGAAGGGGATGCCTCACACACATAATAGTGGCATGCTTCTTCATCTGCATCCTCTCCCCAACCTGGAAAGATAGTACCACCAGGGCGGATGCGACCTCCTCGAAGGCTTGGCGCTAGGCTGGAGTTCTTGAATAAAACAACTGGACAAAGAGGTATCCACCTTAGAGTTCCTTGGTTATAACCTTTACTAGTGAGAACTCTAGATATGTCTAAAACCACTCTATCAGGCGGGTCAGACATACCGCCTGATATAGGTATTTTAGACATACCTAGAGTAGAGACTCTGGCTGGGACTTCCCTTCTGTAAGCTGCACCGACTAAGGAGTTGGGCGCTTTAAGACTTACCCAGTGGCTTGAGAGCGGATATCACTCTTTCTATCATTAGAAAGTTGGTAGACCCAGTATATATACGAGTCATTACTATCCTAGATCTCTTGATGGCCAATATATTTTCATTTATTACCGCAACCCTGCCAGAGTGACTACAATACATTTCTGTAGGTCCTGACAAATGCCCCAGGACACCTCTGGGGTAATATATGGACAGAAACATGTTGACCACTTGTAGGGGTATATTTACATTAAAAAAACATTTCTCTTTTTAACTCTATCCCATGAAGACCCTCGTTTGAGGCATTAAGTAGACCCTTTCCCTCCCCATGTGTCGGGTCGAAACGTCAATGCTCTTTCAGTAAGCCTGGGACCCTGCCCAGAGCCCAAAGAAGTGGTACGTGACCTGGGAATTATGATTGAACCCACCCTTTCTATGAAATCCCATGTCAATTGAGTCTCTCGCACCTGCTATGGTATCGTGCGCAAATTGCGTAAAATATTTAAATGGCTTCCCCTTGAGTCTAGGAAGCCCCTGATTCAGGGGCTCATCATCAGCCGCTTAGAGTACGGCAATGCCCTGTTTGCCTCCATTATCGAGTGTCTGCTGACCAAGCAACAAACCCTTCAGAACGCTGCAGCTCGTTTGGTACTTGGGCTGTCCCCTAGGTCACCCTCTCTGCCCAGTCTCCATGAGCTACACTGGCTCCCTGTGTGCCAAAGAAGCCACTTCAAGATACTCAGTATCGTCCACAAGCTCCTTTCCGGTATAGGGCCCTCCCACTTAGCAAAGAAACTGGTTTGGTACAACCCCCCCCAGAGTCCTAAGATCCAGCGCCAAATACCTCCTGGTCCAGCCAAGGGCCAGGACTTCGAGAAATGGTTGCCGGGCTTTTTCCTATATAGCTCCCC
Source organism: Lissotriton vulgaris (assembly GCF_964263255.1). Lineage (NCBI taxonomy): Eukaryota > Metazoa > Chordata > Amphibia > Caudata > Salamandridae > Lissotriton > Lissotriton vulgaris. The sequence goes on along the minus strand of NC_141685.1, from coordinate 2,037,166,933 downwards.
TACTCTGGAACAAGCTGCCCCTCCATCTGTTGTCCCTATCCAACCCACTGGCCTTTCGGAAGGGTCTGAAAACATGGCTCTTTCCCCACTAATCTGTGTTACCTCTCTTGAACTCAAAGTTGTTGTCTCTCTCTGCTAAGCGCCATGAGACCTTTCTGGTGAATCGTGCGCTATACAAGAACCTATGACTATGACTATGACTATCATTTGGACATCTGTGCAGAGTGGCAATAGTAACTTTAACAACTGGACCACTTCTAGATGTGATATATCTTATTAGAAATTGTATACCGGACAGGCTTCCATGACAATATTATGATTTGTGAAAAGGTCTAAAGGACCCTTCCCCCTTTTTCTTTTCCTTTTTCTACTCCTTATCCACACAAGAACCTTCTCTGAGCACTCATTTTTATTACTTTATCCATTTGTGGATCTAAGAGTTTTCAATATAATTAGGCTTTCCTGTTTTCACTTCCTATTTTTGGTAAATTCTGGTGGGGTTTTTTCAGTGTTTTCAAGTGATTTCAATACCGTACAAAAACAGTGGTTATCAATGGTTACACATTTTGGTGCCATTGAAAACAACAGAAACAGTGTTTTTCCAGTGTTTATGTAACTTTTGCTTCTATTATCGCATGCTTTCTAAACTGATAGTACATGGTATACAGTCAGTGTATGTACAGTGCAAATGAGATCCAAATAAATCTTTACAAATCAAACTTATCGTAGTACACCATACAATATTTCTTCAGTGAGTCTTTGGTCATGCACGCCCGCTTTTTCCTTCCCATGTAAACCTTTATCTGTGAAAAGGCCCTCTCAACATTGGCGGTTGAGACAGGCAACGCCAAAATAACCGGTATACAATTAAAAACAGTTCCTGAATTGCTCCTCAACATTTCTTTGCTTACCAAGGGGCAAGCATTCTAACATGGAATATGTTGCAGTGCCAAAGTCAATAAAAGTGTTGTCCAGCCTAATCTCAAGGAGATGTTTCACATCTAAACCAATTATACTGAACACTTGGCAGGCAATGGTGTTTTCAGACTCTAGTTTTTTTTATTATTATGTCCACTACAGCAGTCATGCTTTCCTGTACAAATCTAAGAATGCTGTAGAGTGGCAGTTGAGTGTACTTTTTTTCATATCACTATCAATATGTGACCAAAAGATCCTCACATTTCTTGCCTTTGGCATCATCACTCAGCTAAGGTTCTGTAAACGGTTGCCTCATGGATAATATAGCATTCATGGCCTCTAGGACTGAGACCGACCAGCTAAGTGACCCAGCTGAGACCACTCTTTCTTGGATGTCACACAAAGCACAAAATGAGAAATATTTACCTGTTAGTTTCTGTACATAACAAAACAGTGGACAGTCCACAGTGGACTGAACAGTCAATAGCATTCTTCATTAACTCTGAAGATTCTATTTTTTATTTATTTATATTTTATTGAGTTTTATGACAGCAGACAAAAACAACTTGCATATCAATAGGCAAACATCTTCATTTTTTTCAGACAATTTGTAACCTAGCGACATGAAAAAACATTATTGGAAAGTACAGATCTTCCTAAACATACTAGCAATACAAAGAAATGCATAAATAAAGAAAATATTAAGAAAACACAATTTTCCTTAAGATCCTATACAATTGGTAATTGGAGACCATAGTTTATACCCAAAAGTTTTCTTCCTAATGCCCTTAATTTTGTACAATGAAGTCTCAAGATGATAAATAGATAGTAATTTAGTTTGCCACTTGATAAAATTTGGTGATTCAGCATCAAGCCATTGAGATGTGATACATGAGCGATAAACAGACATGCATACAAAAATAAAACCTTCCTCTGCAGCTGAGCCCTTTTGAACCATACTCTCTTCTCATCCAAAGATAATCAATGATGCCGTTAATTGTACTCGAATACCCAAACTGTTCATTAAATAAAGCTCTACATCATCAATGTACTGGGAAAGCTTGGGGCAAAAAAAGAACATATGGGCAGCATCTGCTGCATATAAGCCACAACGATTGCATTTAGTCCCCCGTCCGGATTTCCATTTAGCCAGTGTGCCTGGCGTATAATATAACTTAAAGACTGACATGAAGTGTTGACTTATCAATGGTCCATTCAGTAGTACATTGGTAGCCATCTCTATACTATCCTAAAGATTAACTCGCTCAATTCTCAATTTATTTTGTCATTTTACTTCACTAGCCTCTAAGTCATCTTCTACCTTCTCCATTAGTAACTGATATAAATGCCCCATTTTATACCTATCCTTAATCGCTTTGATGATCTCAATTTTCCCTAATACTATCATATTCTTTGATATTTTCTGTTCGCAAAAGCTATGTAGCTGAAGGTATTTGAAGAAGTCAGGACGATGCAGCTTATATTCCTTCAATGGATAGTCAAAAGAAACAAAATAATTCCCCTGAAACAAATCCCCAAGCTTGCAGATCCCTAAATTATGCCACCTTTGCATCACCCGATCACTAAATATTTCTGGAAGAACAGAGCAGTTTTGAAGAGGAGTATATAAATTTAAATTAGGGCATATTCTAAGTCTCGTTTTTTTGTCCTCCATATAACATAAGCAGTATAAAAGATCTTAAATTTAGTTTTTTGTAGTAACTTGGCTCGATAATACGGTTTAAGCATTGTTTTACCTCGGTACCCAATAGCATCTCATAACTAGATGGGGCGGAAAAATCCTCAGTTGGATCTTCCGGTAATATTAACACCCCCATATGCTGTAGTATCGCTATCCAATGATAAAACTGGAAATTCGGGATACCCCAACCTCCTCTGTCTCTGGGCAGCGTACATCTTTTATATGCTCTCTGAGCAGAGAAATCTAGAACACATTCTCTCTATTCGGGAAAAATAATAAGTTGACAGAAGAAAGGGGATAGCCCGAAATAAATACAAAAATTTGGGAAAGATAAGCATTTTTAAAACATTGCGACGCCCAAAAAGTGAGAGTTTTATGTTGTTCATCCGTTCTGATATTTTATTAGAAAAAGCTATAATAGGGTCCAAGTGTACAGGAATGATATCCTCAACGTTAGCTGTAATCTTTATACCTAAATATATAGCCTCCTTTTCAAACTTAATATTCTCTGGACGTCCGGCCTCCAAATGAATAAGCTGTGTCTTTTCAACGTTTAATTTATAGCCAGAGAACTGGCCAAACACCTCAGCGGCCTCTATAATATTAGGTAATGCATTACTAATGTCCGATGTCAATACCGCGATATCATCTGCTTATGCACAAACTTTAAAATCCCGATTATTTATCTGCACAGGTTTAATTGCCATATTTTTCTCCAGGGTAATTATGAAGGGATCAATATATAATGCGAACAGCAAGGGGGAACAGGGACAGCCCTGTCTTGTCCCCCTTGCTATCGACACCTTCCCTGATATCTTCCCGGAAACCTGAATAACAGCAGACGGGTCGGTTTACAAGGTCTGAATTGTGATAATAAATCCCGCCGGAAACCCCTTCCCTGCCAAGACTGACCATATAAAACTCCATGAGACCCTTTTTCAGCGTCCAACAGGGCCACACCGATTGGAGAATGGATACCCTGTGACCAGTCCAACAAAGATATAATCCGCCTTATATGGTCTGTAGTGTCTCTACGCTGTATAAATCTGTGTTGTCTTAAAGAGAACAGACCCGGCATCATATCATTTAACCTATTAGCAATAAGTTTGGAATAAATTTTACTCTCCAAATTCAATATTAAATCGGCTATAGGACCCCAATTAGGTGTCTTTTTATTTGCTTTTCTTTTTAAACACCACAATCGTAGCATTAGACCACGAGTGAGGAGCCTTCCCCAAGAAGGCTTGCTGACAAACTTCTACCAGTTCCCTTTTCATCATATTCCTTAATGTCTGATAAAATTCCATTGGGATATTATCCGGGCCCATGGCTTTACCCTGGGCTAAGCCTAATATTCTACTTCAACTTCTCCCCAATCTGGCGGTACCAACAATATCGTTCTTTGAATATCCGACAATGTTATTGGGATCACATCCTTTAAATATTCGCCCGCTTCCACCCCACCTGTCTCGTCGCTGTATAATGATTGCTAGAATCCTTGAAAAGCAGATAACACACCTTCCTTAGTCTCTTGCAAAACCCCCTGTAGATCTCTAATTTTAGAGATATCATTATAAACTGCTTTCTCCCTTGCCCTTTTGCCAATACTCTGCCCGTTTTCTCCCCATACTCATACGCCGCTTCTTTATGCTGTACATACTGTTCGGCGATTTGATCGGCAATGTTGGCATATGCACTAGCCCTTTTAATAGTGAGATCCCTTTGGACCGAGTGAACTGCTTCAGCTTCTGCACCTAGCCTTATTGTCTCTGCCAGCTTCTTCTCAGCCATAAAAACCTGATCAAAATCCTGTTGATGTTTAAGCCAGATCTTTTTGCGTTTGAATTTAGAAAAGCTAAGGGTTTCCCAGCGGACTACTGATTTAAATGCGTCCCAGACTACCTCCTGGATGGCTGTGCCTTTATTAATATCAAAAAATTCCAGAAATATTTTAGGCATGAACTGACAGTACTCCTCATCCATAAGCAATTTCCTATCAAAAGACCACTGTTGGAGCTCTACTTTTTCTTCCGAGTCTACAGCCAACTCTAATATATTCGGATTATGGTCGGAGACCAATTTAGGATGAATCTCAATTTTGGATTTTACTAGCAGTGCAGGTGGTAAAAAATAGTCTAATCGGACGAATTTTGAGTGAGGGGCAGAAAAAAATGTAAAGCCAGAATCCTCGGGATATTTTCAGTTCCAGACATCGTAAAAGCCGTGATCCAAGATCAAGCCCAGTATTGCAGTAAAAACTAGCCTCTTTCTTCCTGTATACACATGATTAGATCTAACATTCACTCCTGCATCTATGTTAATATTAAAATCACCGCACATTAACACTGGCAACGTCCACCGCGCTAGTTCAAATTTAAGAAAATTAAAAAGCATCATCCAAATTGGGTCCATAAACATTGCAGAGTGTGAACCTAGATTTCCCAACCTTAAGCTCGGAAATAGCCCAGCAGCCCCATTTATCTGCCGCAGCCTTTACACACTCACCCACTCCCCTTTTTTTAAGTATCGCGACCCCTCTTTTCACACTAGTTTGTTTAGAGCAAACTACCAACTCCATACCCATGTTTTTTAAATATCCTCTATTAGCCCATGCAACATGTGTTTCCTGCAGACACAGTATATCAATATGTAATATCTGCACGATTTTAGATAAAATTTGTAGTTTTTTGGGGTCATTAAGGCCACAGATGTTTAATGTTAGATCTTAATGTTCCTATCCATAAATATTTTTATTACCTAAAACCATTACCACAATTTGGCAACAAGTTTTCTTAACTTTTTCACGTCTTTTTAGCTCTTATCTGATTTTACTTTCGTCTGTGTATCACCTTCCTGCTTAAGCCCCTTCCTGTCTGCTGCTGTCTTTCCCCCCCCACCACCAAGACCCTGTGTCCAAGCCCTTACCCACGCGTCCATTCCTCCCACTCCCCCCTCCCCTCCCCACCCATCCTACCCAACATATGAGGCCCAAGGACCATTAGTCCCTGCAAATTATGGAATGCTGTGTGTCCCCCCCCCCCCCCCCTCGGCCCCCTAAGACCAAAAAAAAGAAAGGAAAAGCCTATATATCGCATCCTCAGGACAGAAAAAACTGGAACCCTAAAAAAAAGGATTAATATACAAAGCATTACTGACCAAACACTACTTTTCCCAGATTTTCCATGCATTATATCCTATAATACCACCCCCTACAGAGTGTCCAAATACTCTTTTGCCTGAATTTTATACCAGAAAAGTTTAGTTTGACCTTTAAACATGACTTTAAGTTTCGCCGGATTCTGTAAGTACACCACCGCCCCCTTTTTTTGAAAGTCCGGTATCAATTGACGTAGATACCGCCGCTTTGAGACTGTGGCCTGACAGAAATCCGGTCTAACGAAAAAATTACAGTCCTTAGCAAATGCTTTCCTGTCTGGTCGTGCCAGGGCATATATGTCCTCTCGAGCTAGGATATTGTTAAAGCAAACTAAAATTGCTCTAGCAAGATTCTCTTGTCCTTGAAGAGATTTCTTTACTGTAAACGGGAACCGATGTGCCCTTTGAATTTCCTTGGACCAGTCCCAAGATGTTAATTCAGAGAAAGCTTCCTCCAGCAATTCCTTTTTTTTTTATTTTTTTTTTTTATAAAAGAAATTTTTTATAACATTTTCCCAAGTGATAAACCAATAAATGTTACAGCACACTTATACATTTCAGAATCATTACAGTACTAATACTGTTATTTGCAGGTAGTTATATGCACAAAGGATTAAAACAATAATAAAGACAACAGTTTAGACATCCCTTCCCGATTTATCAATCCATTTTTCCAGTTTGCCACTGGATGCCAAATCTTCCTTCCCAGAGATCTACCTCTTTTTCCCTTTCTATCATATATTGCCTTTTCTAAGTTGTAAGTTGATAATACACATCTGAAAGGAAGGGGGACCCTGTCGAGCCATGATATTGCTATGCAAATACGAAAAACTGCAGGCAACATAAACATAAACTCCAAAGGAGCATCCTCTGTTCCTACCGAAACCCCCAACAGTAATAAATCATCTATAAGCTTAATTTTAAATCCCAGCGATACATCGGTAAATTTCTCAATCTCTTTTTTAAGTGAATACAATTGTGGGCATTGCGAAAAACATGTGAATGATGTCTGCACTCGCCGAATCACATCGTGGACATGTTTTTCCTGTGTTACCCCCCCTCATTGTGCAATTCTGGCCGGGGGGTGATAAAGCGAGTACAGGGTCTTGTAGTGCTGTGACTGTAAGGAGGCAGAACATAAAACTGTTCGGCCCAGATCAAGGGACAACTGAAAACCTTCTGACTGTAAACCAACTATTTCCGCCCACTTCCTGACATATTTCTCCCTGTCATCGGATTTATATGTACACAATTCTGCGTATAAATATCGAATTGTGCAGTGAGAGCTGCCCTCTATGTAGTCCATTATACGACAAGTCCCAAAACCCAACGTTCCTCCCTGTTTATTTGACAGATAGCTTCTAATCTGTAAGTATTTGAAAAAACCATTGTTTGTTACCTTAAATTTACTTTGGATCTCGCGGAACTGTAGGATATCCCCCTGTTGGTTCATAGGGTTCCCTATCTTCTTGATCCCTTTATTGTCCCAGTCCCTCATCACCATATCTCTAAAGATATCTCGAGGTAGAGATCTATTCGTATACATCCGTGTATAACTATTGTGTCTTCCTAAGCCCATTTTCTTTTGTATCACATTCCAGATGCTATAGGCAGCTTTTAAAGTTTTGAACCTGGTATGTTTGAAGTAACTAAAATCAAATGTGTTAAGAAATCCGTTTTCAGCCCCACCTCCCAATAGTGCAGTATAGACGTTGGTGAATCCCTGTGTACCTTCTCCTATATCTGTGCTGCCACCCCCTGGAAATATTGCATAGCTGTGGCCCAGTAATAGAACCGAAAATCAGGTGCACCCCAGCCCCCCTTTTCTCTTGGTAGTGTTAGGTGTCGATATGCTCTCCTGGTTTTACCATGTGCCCAAATAAATTTGTTTAGAATTGCTTCTATTTTGTTAAACCAAAGATGATCAAAGAGAAGTGGGATAGCTCTAAATAAGTACAAGAATTTTGGAAAGGTAGTCATTTTGATCACATTTATACGACCCATCAACGTCAGATGTAGTTTGTGTATCCTTTCTGTATTTTCTTTTACTTTGTTTACTAATGGTCTCATATTAATCCCTACCAGATTGTCTAGATCTGCAGTGACTTTTATTCCTAAGTATGTTGCTACATCGACAACTCTGTTGTCTTGATAAATCATGTAGCTATTCTGTACTATTTGAGTTTTCTCACTATTAATTCGGTATCCTGAGATTGCCCCGAAGCCTGCTGCTTCCCTCTCTATCTCACCGAGAGATATTTCTGGATTGTTTGTGATGATGGCCACATCGTCCGCATAGGCAAATACTTTATAGCTGATATCATGTAGCCTAATTGGAGAGATCATACAATGATTTTCTAGTCTGCGCAAAATAGGATCGATATACAGGGCAAAGAGGAGCGGAGACGCGGGGCATCCCTGCCTTGTGCCACGTTTAATCTGTACTGGGTCAGTATATCCTTTATTTTTTCTTATTCTAGCATTAGGTTCTGTGTACAGTGCCTGTATTACCTTAATATATCCTTTTCCCAGCCCAAAGCAATTCATTACTTCCCATAAGTATTTCCAGGAGACCCTGTCGAAGGCCTTCTCTGCGTCCAGAAATACGGCCGCGACAGGGTCCCCTGCAACTCCCATGGCGTCTAGAATAGTGATCATCTGCCTTGTATGCTATGTGGTCCCCTTCCCTGGGATAAACCTGTGCTGTGATGTACTCACCAGGTGCTCTATAATCTTACTTAATCTTTGTGCAAGTGTTTTAGAATAAATTTTGGCATCTGCGTTCATGAGCGTTATCGGGCGGTAGGATCCAGGTTCTAGTGGGGGTTTGTTTTTCTTTAATATCACAATAATATCAGCCCCTCCCCATGAAAGTGGAATTGATTTTCCTGTCTGTGCCTGAATAAGAGTTTCATGCATGTCCTTCCCCAGTACATCCCAAAAGATTTTATAAAACTCTGCTGGGATTTGAACCGGGCCTGTAGCTTTTCCGGCGGGGAGGTTGTTCACCGCTCCCTGTACTTCTTGTGCTGTAAATCTGAGCTCTAGTTTCCCCTTCTCCTCATCTTGTACTCTACATGATCTATATCTTTCAAATATACCGTGATCTCTTGTTCTGTATTGTTTAATGTCTGTTCATAGAGTTTGGTGTAGAAATTCCTAAAAACCTCCTGTATATCTACTACCTTATTTACTACCACACCTGCCTCGTTCTTTATTTCCTTTATTTGCCCTGCAGCCAAATTCTGCCTAGTCCGGATCGCAAGAAGGTGTCCAATTCTCTCATTATACTCATAGCTTTTCTCCCTTTTAGCTAAATAGTTAGCTGCAGTTCTCCTAACTATACTTTCACTAGCATCTGCTTTATTCAGCTCTATATTTAGCAGTATATTTTCCAAAGGGTCTTGCTTAGAAATGGCTAGTATTAAGCGCTCTTCCAAGTCCGCTAAATCCCTAAATTGTTTTGCCATTCCCTCTTTCTCATTTTTAGTCCTTTTTAGCGTATAGCAGAGGGTTTCCCCCCTAACGCTAGCCTTGAAGGCATCCCAGACCATGCCAGCCGAGGTTGAACCTCTGTTAATCTCCCAAAATTGATTAATCCAAATTCTCATTCTCTTCACATAGTTTTCGTCTTTTAGGAGCCCTCTTTCAAAGGTCCAGTTATAGGACTTTCTTTCCCCCCGACAACCATCGGAAGAGTTAGAACAAGAGGATTGTGGTCCGATAATATCCTGTGGAGCCTTTCCAGTTGGCTATCGCCTACCAAAGAATTGGATATCCAGAAATAGTCTAATCTGGCCAACAATCTATGTGGTGCCGAGTAATATGTGTTCCCCGTCCCGTGTGGGTGTTTTTGAGACCAAACATCAACTAATGCATTATGATAAGCAAGATTAGAGACCGCTTTACAAACTTTCTTTTTCCTCCCCCCATATGTCCCCCCACCCGTCAAGCCCAATCCCATTAAACCATGGATGTTAAAATCCCCACAACAAATAATCGGTTCAGGCCATAAGGGTAGTTCCTGATCTAAAAATTCAAAGACCTCCGGGTCATCATCATTGGATCCATATACCGAAACAATAGTGCAACATCCTGCTTTAGATTTTCCCTCAATCATAACCCATCTCCCCCACTGATCCTCTGTGTTATAAAGGCCCCTTTTTTTGCTAATACGGCCACCCCCCTTGTCTTAGTTTCTTGTCTGGTATAGGCTAGTACCTCAAAACCCATTTGATCTAACAGATATTTGTTGTTTCCCTCTATGTGTGTCTCTTGGAGGCATACTATGTCTAGTTTCAACATTCTTAACAAAGCAGACACTTTCTGTCTTTTCCCCGCATCATTTAATCCACAGATATTTATAGAGGCGATCCTTATGGCCATCTTAGTTTATTATACCTTTCCTTCCTGCTATTCCAATCAGTCTTTTCATTGCCCCTTGCAAACAGTGCTCCCTCCCGAAAAACCCTGTGTTCGTGTACTTCCTTTCCATGTGCTGTATTTACCAACCATGCTTCCTCCCCCCCACACCCCCCTGACCCCCCTTTCCCCCCTCATTCTCCCCCCCTCTAAATTCCCAACCCCCTCATTACAGGCAAATAGGTCAAGTATGACCTATGTGTAGTCTCTATAGACTGTAGTGTCGCCTCTCTCTCCTACCCTTACCTACTATCTTATCCATTCATCTTGCAGTGGTAGTCTATCTATATATATTATCCTATGGTGTTTTAGGTAGGCTTCTTCCTCTGTTGTCCCTCCCCCTATGCTGCTCAGTAAGCTCTGCAAAAAATTCCCCTGCTTTAATTTCCAAGAAAAACATCCTGGTATGCCCCTTATTGATGACCTTTAATCTAGCTGGGTACAACAGGTATGCTTCAGCACCTTGTTTCTGAAAGGGGGAGATTAGTTGCCTTAGCTTCCACCTTCTCTCAACTGTGACATGACAAAAGTCAGGCCGGGCAAAGAATGTAACGCCATCATATGTTTCCTAGACTCTGGCCTAGCCCTATCCATGATCTCCTGTCTTGCAAGGAAATTCCCTAGGAACACAAGCATTGCCCTAGGTAATGTATTCTGTTGACCCCCTCGATTTTTCTTTATTGATAGTGGATATCTCTGGGCTCTTTGGACCTCCGACTGCCAGTCCATTACCTCATCTTCCATCCTCCCCGTTCGCTCTTCCACCTGTGTAACCCTCTCCTCCACCTCTTCATATTTTCTATGTAATTTTCTGAGTGACGCCTGAATCTTATTCATGTCCCGTCTCACTCTCCGGCTTTCCACCCTGGCCTCAGATTGCATCTGTTTAAGCGTGCCAAACATCATCTCCATTGTTACATTCTCGGGGGTAGACCTAAGTGGTGGCCCGCCAGTATCCCCTTCTCCTTGACCGCTTTCTGATAAGTCTCTGAGGTGGCTGAGTAGTCCCACGACAGCTTTTTGTTCATACTGCTCATAGACCCTCCTCCGTTTCTTCTTGCTGTCACTTTCTTTCTCTTTTTGCATACTTATGTCCCTGGAGCCTCTACCTGTGTCTGTGCTGGTAGTGACATCGGTAGAGCTTTCCCCCTCATGTTCATGTTCACTAATATCGGTGGAGTCAGTCCCTTCATTGACAGAAAAGAACTCAGGGGATCCCCCTCTATTGCCTTTGCTCCCAGCTCGCTCTTGCTCCTGTTCCTGCTCCTGTTGTGAGTCTACGCTTAGCAGGCTTCCCCATTTGGTTTTTGAAGATTGATTAATGTGTGCCCTGTCATGCTGCCTCCAGCAATTCCACAACAAATTTATGTGCATCAAAGCCCTCTTTCCTCTCTGTGACCCCCAAAAAACATAGGTTGTTCCTACGGGCCTGATTTTCAAGTTTCGACAATTTATAGCTTAGGTCATCACGATGGGCCTTAATGGACTCCACTTTTTGTGCAGCAGCATGGTCTTCTAGAGCTGAAATTCTGGCCTCTGCTTCAGTGACTCTATCAGCTGTTTTCGCACCTATTTTTATTGCACGCCGAACGGCGTTCTTGGCCTTGGTACATGTAGCCTGCATTCGGGTATTCTCCACTTTGCTCTCAGCTCTATGGTCCATCATTGTTTCGTAAATAGTAGCCAGAGTAATCTCCTGTGGGGGTGGTATATCTGAAATGTCGTTTCCGCTTTTTTCCCCTTCATAGCCGGCTATATTTGACACTCGTGTTCCCTTTATAATTTTACTGGGGGTTAAATCACTTTCTGGTGTAGTCTGCCGTAACCCTTCTTTCTTGCGCTTCTTAATAGTAGTAACGCTAGAGTTGGGGGAGGGCATGCTTTGTCTCAAATCCTCATCAAGACTACTTCCTTCGCTATAATCCACCCGGTCTTTGCTCGCATTTGAACCCTCATCTGAAGATTCCTCAGACAATGAGTAGAAATTTTCACCAGATTCATATACCACTGTCCCCCCTTGTGTGTCCTCGCTTAGAGCAAGCAAGTCTATTTCCGTTACTAAGTTATCCAAGCTGCCTGTCGTTAGTTCGTCAATTTTTCCCAAAACTCCATTTCCCACAATGCAGCTAGCAACTCCAATCTTACCTGAACCACACCGCTCCTCATTTGGATTAACTTCAAGGACTTCTACTGCATTTATTAATACTTCTTTTGGATGCAACTGATCACTATGCACACTCGCAAGGACGGCTTCACAACCCGCTTCTGTCAGTCCTAGCGGCGGTTCCAAATTATGAACATTCTGCCTTTCAAACATAGCGGGCAAAGTCTGAGTTCCTTGTGTGAGCACACATAAAGCCGCAAAACTCTTCCCACGATTTTCACCTCCTTTTTTCAGATACACTTTACCACTACTAGTGGTACCGGGGGTATCAGGAACACTCTCACCTTTATCACCTGGGTCACCAGCTGTTTTCCCCCCCGTCTTTTCAGCAGTCTCTCCTGCAACTTGGTCCTAGGTTTTCCCACTGCGGGTAGTGACCTTCGCGACTTTGTTTACCTTCGCCGGAGCTTTCGGCGGCATCCTCTTTTTCAATGCGGCTCCTCCTCGACCACAAATTACTCCACACCGATACCCCAGCAGCAAAGCGGGGAGTCGCCAAAGTAGGGCTCTATGCCGGGACACTAGCAGACTGCCCAACATCCGTATCCGAGTTCGTATCCAGCTCCAGATATCCGCGTCCCCACAGAATGCTGCAACTGCCGTTAATCTTCCTGCTGCTTTTCCGTACCATGCTCAATCCTTGCTCTCTCACAATGCCACTGCGTCCTTGATTACACCGCAGCTTTTACTCAGCTCTTCTCTGTGTCTTTTCCAAAACTGCCGGGTTTAAGCAGCAAACACGAGTGTTAGAATAGCCGCCGCCGCCGCTGGTCTCCACCTTCCTTTTTTTTCCAGCGAGTTACTATTTCGCCAAGTAGCCGTAAAACACACCGCTCCTCTCCATGAGCAACTTAAAGTTCAGGACCAGGAGAGAGGATCTGAGCTGCCTACAGCCCACGCCACGGCTGCCATCTTGCCTAACTCTGAAGATTCTAAAGATGCTTTCAGCATACCATCTAACAAGTGGCATGGATCTCTTACATGGAAGCACTTCAGCTCTCGTATCGATTTTGACAGGTCATCACACAACTTTCTCATATACATAGCTGAATCACTCCAAAAACAAACAAAATCACTCCAATCTTTGTTGATCTTGGTAAAAACATTTTGCAGCAGCATTCCAAGTGACACTGCGTCCCATGTTTTCCAAAAGTCTGGTGTCATGTTTCACTAGTATCCCAGATGCTTTGTGACTGCACTTTTTTCAGATATACCTGTCACTATACCTTGCATTGAATCTTTAAAGCCGGGGTGTTTGGCAATTCACCTACTATCTATACTGACTCACTAGAAAAGGGGGCTGATGTATCAAGGATCTTTACCCATTTTCTGTGGGTAAATGTGATGGTACATATTGGGAAAGATTCTTATGAAGCCTACATTTTTCCTATCAGTAAAAGACTCAAACATAGCGAAAAAATCAAATATGATTTTAATATTTCCTGATTCTCTACAGTTTAGGAAATAAATAGAAAACACCTAAAACACGCTTCTAAACCCTGTATCCTTAGACCAAAGACCACAAAACTGAAAAAAGTAAGACAAAACAAATTTTTCAGTGACATCCCTAAACAACAAAACTGAAGCAGAATAATGCTAACCCAGTCTTTCTTGCTGCTACCTTATATAACAAAGTTACATTGTATTGGTCCCTTCCAGAAAAAATAAAAATGACTCTTTCACTCTCCTTTTCCTTTCTTTGAATGACATTTACTTGGTGGCTGTTCAGGTTTTTTTCAGTGTTTTTATGTTTACACCGGTGAGGGCTATTTCTCTTCCGGTGGGGTTTTATCAGTTATTATAGGTTTAAACCTAAAACTGGACATTCTAAATATAATGTGAAAATAGGAATGTTGTTTGAGACAGACTTATATGTAACTAAACTTTCAGAAATGCAATTATGTGTCTTATTCTTCTGGTTTTGAAATATTGTCTGCAGCCCTAACCCCGTAACTGTGGATTGAATCTACAAGACTGTTTTTCTTCTTTTACATATAGTGGAAGCAGATCCTTTGATATATACAGTTCTCCTATGCCTCTTGTTGCGTTTTACGATCGGACCATTGTTTGTCTGTATCATCAATTAAATAATGGGCACATTATTATTTTTGGTCTACATTCCGCATGTCTATGGATTGAGGGACTTAAAAATCAGCTGTGTTGGCCTAGCATTTATACATTACAGACCCAAACATTTCTGGTCTTGGAGACTAATTTACCACGCTACACATATGCTTTGAATGAACAGTTAGACAGATCATGGTTTCTAAGGAACATAAATTGAGACCCCAAAACCCTATTTACAAAGTGAGGTAGCAGAGCAAGGGATTGTTTTTATCCAAACAGAACGGGCATTGATTGTTTTTTTGTGATTGTACGATAATCTTTGTTGAGGCTGTCTCTCTATCGACCCAATCAGTTAACTCCTGATATTTCCATCAAATGGTCACTCACATGCAATAATTCCATTTTTAAAATTAAATATTTAGTCCCAGCTTCATTTCGACAGCCATTTAACAATATCTTACCTCTCATTAGTGCCAAACCTCATCCCAGCAAACCCCAGTGTGAAGCAACACAATGTGAGTAAAAATCAGTTGCTAACTGACTGAAACTGGCTGAAAGTGGCTAAAAGGACATCCTCACAATGAGCAACCAAAATGTGGCTATCTTCTCATAAATCTTTACAAATATGCATAACATAACAGAGCTATTTATGGTATAACTGATATTTGGTAAGCCAGCACACTTCACTGCCGTTGTTGTCACCAGGATGATTTGATAAGGTCTGTGTCACTTGGGGTCTAAACACGATTTTCTAACGTATTTATGATGTAAACCCATTCGCCAGGACTCAGATCATGAGCTTGATTTCGATGTATTGTTGTGACATCTTCTCCAACCTGGTGAGACACAGAATGTACCAGTTGAGCCAATCCTCTGCAATAGTCAAGCACCAGATCATCAGATATATTCATCAGTTTGTTCGCTGGTATATATGCCTGTCTCATTGCTCTTCCCATGAGGATTTCATGAGGACTCAATCCAGTCTTTTTGTCAGGAATGCTTCTCAGACTCATTGGCACAACGGGTAAAGTGTCAGGCCATTTCATTGATGTGGATGCACACACTTTCCCCAACCTGAATTTTATAGTGCCATTGATTTGCTCCACTACTCCAGATGCTTCAGGCGATAGGCACAGTGCTGCTTTTGTTAAATTTTAAATGCTGCACAAATCAGCCAAATTATTTCATTATTAAAATGTGTTCCTCTGTCTCCAAAGTGACTGGAATTCCAAATCTAGGGATTAGTTCTCTCAAAAGTAGTTTGGCTACCGTAAGACTGTCATTTCTTCCCCTGGGTTAGGCTTCCAGCCAGCGAGAGAATAAGCAAACAATGACTAGTACACATTTCAGCCCATTGCAAGGGGGAAGCTCGATAAAATGAAGCTGGAGTCAGGGATATGGACCTCCAGCTCTCCCAATTTGTCCCCATCTTAGAACTGTCTTTCTTCCTGGATTAATGCTGCTGACATATAATGCACCTCTGGCAAAGGCTCTCTGCAATGACCCTGAACTCCGGATTATACCATGTCTGCTGAAAGAGTCTGATAATTGCGTCTCTTTCAATATGTGCATGTCCCTGGTAAACCCTGGCCAGTGAGAAAGCAAAGAGTCTGGTAATGCTGGTCTTTCAACCTAATAAACCCATAGTTCACCATCTGCTCTTTTTCTACAGCCTGTAATTTTTTTAATTTCCTTTTACTCATCACTAGCCTCTTCCTGCATCTGCCTCACTTCATCCCAAGTTTCAAATGTTGTTGTAGTTATAAACATAAGATGACATTCGGTATTTCCCCTTTCAATCGATCTGTTTAAAGCCATTGTATTTCGTGCACAATAGCATGCAATTTGGTCTGCTTATCTGTTGCCTGTTTTCATATAATCATCTCCTGATTGATGTGCAGCACATTTGACTACTGCAATTCTTTTGGGCAACTGTAAAACATCCAATAGCTTTTTCATAATTTTACCAATTCCAATAGGGGAACCTGAGGAAGTCAAAAATCCCCTTTGCATCCATAGCTGGCCGAAATCATGTCCAATTCCGAATCCATATCGGCTGGCTGTGAATATTGTTACTATCAAGCTTTTGGCAACTTTGCATGCTCTAGTCAGAGCTATCAGTTCAGCTATATTGGGCCGAGTTAACTCCTTTCAGACAAGATGCCCCAATAACACCTTCTAGGGTGCAAACAGCATAGGCAGTGCATAATTCACCTCTTTGCAAAGAAATTGAAAAGAATGCTTGGCACAAATCAATCATTGTGTACCATTCTGCATCACAGGGAATTTGGTAAAGAATCACTGCTGGATTTTGCACTACTGGACAATAGGGTACTGCAATTGTATTTATTTTGCGTAAATCCTGCACTATCCGGTACATCCCACTATGCTTTTTGATACCTATGATAGGCAAATTATAAGGACTGCTCATTATTTTTTTTAGGATTCCCTGTTCAATCATTTGATCAATTACGGGAGCAACTCCTGCAATCACTTCTGGACTTTTTTTATATTGAGGTGTGTTTGGATACACAGAACCATCCTTCACTATTACCTGAATCGGATCTACTTAAATCATTAGGCCAATCTCCTTTCCTGTAAAGTCTCACACATCTGGATTTTCTCTGCTTTTTAATTCTTCAGGCAGATTCTCTTCTGTGAGACATGAAAATAACTCATTCACTTAGCACAGGATAGTAGGATAGATAATAGTACGGTATGTGGTTGATTTGTAGTGTATAAACCTAATATTACCATAGGGGCTGTTATTGATGTACTGGTAACGTTTTTTATAGCTAAAATTTTCCCCACTTCTTCCCAGAACTTCCAGAGTTTTGGACATGTGAACAGCATATGTATTAGATCTGCTGCATATTCGTCACATTTTGGACACTTGGTTTTTTCACCCAGAATATTATTTGAGGCCCACTTAGAAATCTTTTCTGGTGTGTAGTATAGCATATATATAGTTCTGTATTGCTGTATTGCTGTATTGCTGTAGACGCAGACTAGAAGATCTTACATGGTGATGAATGTCCGTGTACGCATCGGTTATCTGTTTTCCTGTTATATTAGTACCTAGTTTTGCATTCCATTTAGTTGCTATTATTTCGTTATCGTTCATTCTTAAATCTGTCAATATCTTATATGCCGAACTAATTATTGATTTCTCCTTTTTTGAGTTTAGGATATCCCAGATCCCAGATACCCCCGCTTGATAAGACTTTGATTTTATTCTTCCGCACTAGAAAATCATAAATTTGCCTATATTTAAACTCGTGTTTGTCTGGTAATCCATATATTTGTTTTAAGGTGCGGAAATCCATCATGCCTTGAGTAGTAAATAAGTCCCCCAGTACCTTGATTCCTTTCAATTGCCATCTTCGGGATTCCCCGTCACTAAATATGCTAGGTAGTCCAGGATTATCCCATAAGGTTAGTTGAGTGTGATATATATTGTTTTTGCAATGTATTTGTATATCTTTCCATATCTTTACTAAGTCCCGTGCTGTCTTAAATTTTACCCTTTTGTAGAAGTTCGGGTCAGTAATACGAGGTAGAAACTGTTTAGAATCTTCTTTTAAAAGTAAATGGTGGTAAAAAAGCAGATTCTCTGAATTTAATAGGGATCTAATACGCCTTATAAATGAGGCCCAAAAATAAAGTTTTAAATCAGGAAAATTGAGACCGCCTGATCCGATTTGGTTTTTTAACATCTTTAGCGATCTCCTAGCTCTCTTATAACCCCAGATAAAGTTGCAAAAAACGCTATCTAATTGCTTAAAGAAAAACCTATTTTGCGCCAGAGGAATTGATCTGAATAGGTATAAGTATTTGGGTATTATTTTCATTTTTATTAAATTTATTCTGCCAATTAAGTTTAATGGAAGTCGGTGCCATTTTTTTAGGTTCGAAGTGGTGGTTTTCATTAATTTATTATAATTGATCTTATTTATCTCTTTGATATTTGAGGTGATTTGTACTCCTAAATATGTCACAATCTTACAGATTTCAGGCATTGTTTGGGGGGGAACAAAATTTGCTATTATTTGAGTTTTGTGAGTGTTTAATTTGTAGCCAGATACATTACCAAATTTGGATGCTTCTATATTAATTGTTTTCAAAGAATCGATAACCTCAGTAGAGTAAATGGCTATGTCGTCCGCATATGCGGTTATTTTTAGGCTCTGCCTGTCTGTTCTAAAGGGTGTTATTTCTGGTTCATTATCCAATGCCTTTAAAAAAGGTTCTAATGATAAGGCAAATAATAAGGGAGATAAGGGGCACCCTTGACGTGTGCCTCTCCGAATTGTAAAGTAGTTTGACGTGAGGCCGCCATAGCTGATATATGCAG
Source organism: Lissotriton vulgaris (assembly GCF_964263255.1). Lineage (NCBI taxonomy): Eukaryota > Metazoa > Chordata > Amphibia > Caudata > Salamandridae > Lissotriton > Lissotriton vulgaris. Next base: position 2,037,148,150 of record NC_141685.1, on the reverse strand, counting down.
ACGGATTATCATAAAGTGCCTCAATCCCATTTAAAAAGTTTCCGCTGAACCCCATATGTCCCATTGTATTCCATAAATATTCCCACCCCACCCGGTCAAATGCTTTTTCAGCGTCAAGCATTATCATTGCTAAGGGAGTGGACTCTATTTCAGCTATGTCCAAAGCTGTTATTGCCGTGTTTACGTGAGCTGATGTGTCCCTCCCCATCACAAATCCGTGTTGTTGCGTACTTAATATTTTAGGCAAAAGCGGTGCTAGTCTTCTTGCTAAGCATTTTGAGAATATCTTAGCGTCTGCGTTAATTAAAGATATAGGTCTGTATGAACCCATCTCCTCTTTGGGTTTACCTTTTTTGTACTATTATCTTTCCTACTATCCTGTGCTAAATTAACTTTAGCTAGAGCTTGGGTCAGCCCTAATCCACCTAATGCCTTGGAATGGTGGTATTTAGTTAATGAAATCAACACCATGGAATGTACATTGGCAGAACTTAGAGGTGTCAAATCATTGCAGAAATACGAGAAAATATGGGGGATACTAGAATTGAACTGAATTGCACTGAATTGACATTAAGTCTCGATTTATGTACATTAATGATAAGCTGGGAGCTGATCATGTCTGTATGTGACAAACTTGTTTAATTTGAAATAATATTTGATTGCTTTTTGTAACTTAATACCAGGTGAAAATAATAAAAATATTTAAAACAAAAAAAGAGAGTAAAAGATAAAAGCAGAATTGAAGATTCATCTAAAATGTCCAGAGAATTCTATCTCCTGCCTAAAGAGCCTACTCCGAAGACGCAGTAGCCAGGTTGATATAACTTTAAAATATGTTTCTAAAATGCAATTCTTTAGGATATTAATAGAATATGTGGGCATTAAGTTACTGATATTTAGATATTTAATTAAAAGTACAACAGAAAAAAAAAAAAAAAGAAAAAAAGAAAATAACTCATTCACTTTTGTTCCTTGCTTTGCTAGCATCACCTTAAATTCAACATCCTCATCTGGGGTCTGAAATGCAATCCCATCTGGGGTACAATAGATGGTGCAGTTCATTTTGCACAGCAAATCTCTTCCCAAGAGATTTACTGGGCTTGAGTCACATACCACAAACCAATGCATGTCTTTAAAGTTTCTAATATGAACTTCTATTGGGTTTGTGACTGGAGTCCAAATATGCTTATTCAAAACTCCTACAACTTGGATAGTTTCTCCAGAGAGGGGTAGGTTCGGATTTTCTGCTGCTCTCACAGCACCAGTGTCCACTAAGAATGTAATATCATTACCTTCCACCTTTCCGTCAACAAATGGACCAGACTGAGTTATCGCCAAAGATGCGCCAAGTACGAACTCTTCCTCCCCCTCAAGCCCCGTCATTGAGATGAATCGGAATCACTTCCATTACATTGCATCCAATACTGAGGAATCACACATTGATTCTTACCAAGCGGGTCTCCTCCGAGATATCTGGTGTTTACATTGTACCTCTGCACTTGTGCATTCTTATTATTTGGCATTTGAGCTTGTGGCACCTGTAACTGTTGAACAGCTTTCTGCGCTGCTGTTGTTGATTTACACCTTCCTCATTCTGCATCTGTGGAATTACATTTTGATTTCCCCTGTTATTTTTCTTAGCAGATCTACACTCATTCCTCCAATGTCCAAACTTACTGCATGTATGACAAGGACATTTCTTCATAGCTTCTTCCTTACTCATCTTTCCCTTCCCTTTACCTCCACTGTAATTCTGTCCATTCTGACTCTGTCCATTCATGTGACCATTTGTTTGATTATTACTGTTTTTTTGTTGCTCTGCTACCTTCACTTGCGCCCACTTAATTTTCTCCTTTAACTTTTTTTGTTTGCTATCAATTTTGTCACTACAATACTATAATACTTTGCATACCGTAATATTTCATCCACTCTCTTGCTCTGCCAACAGATGAAATGCTGCTGTATCATATTGCTGATCTGAGGCCTCAATCCAAACACAAAACGATACATAAATGTCCCATGTCTTTAGCTCCAATATTTTCAAAACCACTATATTGTTTTACCTGTAGCAACCATTCATAGTAGGCATATACTGACTTGTTTGGTTCCTGCGTAGTTCTGTCAATCTTAACCCAATCTGTTTCTTTTGGAGAGATGTTTCCCTTTACGTAAGTGATTACCTGTTCATACTTTTTCATTACTTCTTCTGATGGTGCACCTGTTTTAGGATCCCTAGGGTATTACTCTTTTGGCCAGTCAAGAGTAATCTTACATTCTTTCCATAAATTAGCCAGGACACCAATGTCAAACAAACCATCTAGATCTTTTAAAAAAGCTGTTAATACTTTAACAAACCTGTCTACCTGTTTGTACCATGCGACCAGTTTTTCTCTTAACCTAGGAAAATCATTTGTGAAAGACAATATATCCTGCCTTGTCAAAGGAACATGAACATAACCATCAACTGGTACTTCTCTCATTGGACATGCCCTTTCGACCTGTTCTGTTTCTTTCATGGGAAACATGGATGTTCCTTTATTAGCTGCATCTTCCTTCTTGTTCGTCCATCTAACTTTCCAACGATCTACATCTACCCATTTTTTCAAAATATGCATTATTTCCTTTATCTGTAACCTTCTACGAGATGCATTCAAACTTTCGAAGTCCTTGTCAGTGAATACAAACCTGTACGATATATGTAATACCTTTGAGTTTTCTATGTCTAATCAATACTCACTAGCGGCTTCAGATATTTTCTCATGCAAGTTCGTTGCCCTCAGGTAATACTTTTACACAGAAACAACAATTTCATTACAAGAACAGAGGTTACATTATGCATTATTCCTTTAATGCAGTCCAAGCAGCCGCTTACATCCCAATATTAAAAGGTTCCAGAATAGAACAATAGCAACACATGAAAGGCATGAGCCATCAAAAATCGGCCTCTTTTAAATGCGGCTCCAAGCAGGTAAGTTCATTTTCCTTAATTACCATTATTAATTTTTATTTCTATTTTGAAGTTCCTTGTGTGTGGCTTAATCCCACCCCCCTTCCTACTGCCTCTATTCTGATTTCCAATTTACAGAGATCTCTCTACACCCTCTTCCCTAGTCCCATCCTTGTGTGACTGACCAGATTAACCTGCCTTTTCTTTCAGCTTATGTACTATTTCTAATGTTCGAATATATTTAAAGATTTTTAGATGTTTAATCAAACCTTAATATTTAGTTTTTTGTGTAAACGATTATTCTTCAATTTCATCCTTGTTCTACTTCCTCATGACATAATAAACTTACCTAATATCTTCGTTTAACTCCCGTTTTTCACCTCTTTCCTAGGATGCAGGCCGCACACTCCAACGCAGCTCTGCATTGCTACCTTTTATTATTTTGGATTTTGGATTTCATCTGCAAGTAGTTATTGTTTTACAAACTTATTCATAAAAAAGAGGTTTTAGCAGGAAATTCTCATTTAACAGGCTTTTCAACATTCTATAACAAAATTAATTATAATAAGAGAGGAATTATTCTCTTGACATTCTTTCATCTATAAACCTTGTCACTATTATTGAGGGAAATCCTCCCTAATTATCTTTCATTAAAGAGCTTTACCACTTTTTACAAGTTAACATTTCCTATATATCATGTCTGACTCTGACTCAGACAAGGCTACTGCCCCTACTCCTAACATAGACAACGAAGCCCTGCAAAAAAAACTTCATAAGGAATTGAGGTCCTGCATGTTTGAGACCTTAAGTCAGATCATGTCCTCTAAAAGGTCACTCCCTGATGAGGAAGAAATCTCAGAATATCCAAACATCTACTCTGACAAGCTCACTGAATTAAGGGGTAAAAGACTTAAGAAAAGTAAAAACATTGATAAGAGCAATATAGAAGGTCCAAGCACCTCATCAATTCAGGGAGGTCTTAGCACCTCGACTTCTAATGGAGGTCCTCGCACCTCAAGCTCCCAAGGTGTCCCTAGCGGCACAACTAATTTGGGTGTCCTTAGCGGCACAGCTTATCTGGTTGTCCTTAGCGGCACAAAACATATGGGTGTCCCTAGCGGCACAAAATATTATAATGTTCTTTACAATATGGGAGGTAACGAATCTAATGATAAAGAATCCTCAGACACACCTGATGAGTATGTACTTGATCTTGATGAAGATGATTAAGAATTTTACAATCCATAAGAGGAACTCCCATAATCCTCTAAGGACATTATCCTTGACCCCTTAGGGGAAGAAATGTTTTCCCCATTAAATCTGAAACACCCAAGAAGTTCTGAGTGGTTCCCTCAGTATCACGTCCCAAATGTTTTCCCCATTAAATCTGAAACACCCAAGAAGTTCTGAGTGGTTCCCTCAGTATCACGTCCCAAAATTCATAAAAAAATGGATAAGAAACCTCTTAGAAAGGGACACTCATAACATCCTTAGAGCTGAATGCTCTAGACCTTCTACTGAAGATAAAAGCTGCTATACCCCCTAATTTGGACCCTGAACTCAATAAATTCCTATTCAAATTTGGATGTGATGGAAAAATACCTGAAAGTGTGCCAAGACCTTCTTCTCGACGTACTGGGACCATTAGCCAGAATCCTAGATTCCGCAGAAGACAACTATATCAATGGCACCCCTCTAAACACCAATCTCATCAGGGGATGGAGCCAGAGAGCATTACTTCTACTGGGTAATGCCAATGCTAGCATTAATGCAGAAAAACAAAACCCAAAAGGTTTACTCCTTGGAAAAGACCTCAAAAAATCCTTGGGGAAATACGTCTCCACTTTCACCGCCCTGGACCAGGAACAGCAAAATATGCACAGCGTTTTCAATCCTAACCTTTTATGGTGGGCCAGAAGACGAGGCCTCTCTTCCGGTTGCTTCAATTAAAGGCCATTTCCAAGATCCTGTGGTTTCGGAAGAGGATATCAGCAGTACAACGTGCCTCAAATCTACCCCAGGAAAATTAGAGGCCAGCGCATCAGAGGATTTAGATCCTGTGGAATCTTCATCTCAAACAACCCTGCAAGTGAGAGCTCTCTCCCCTCTCCCTTCTTCTTCTCTCCCCCAAAAAGTGGGTGGCAGACTCAAATACTTCCTTCACAATTGGAGATTGATCACTCAAGATCCTTGGTTCTTAAACACTGTCATCGTCAAAGAGCTCTCCAACCCCAACGCCGGAAACAACGACATCACCCCTTCGCAAGACCTCTCCCTCGCCTCCTACTTCCACAACAAGATCGCAGATATACACAACAGCTTCAGCACTCAACCGACGCACGCCACGACCGAACCACCGCCCTTCACCACCACCCTCCACGCCTGGACCCCGATCAGCACCGAAGACACCGTCCGCACGATGAACTCCATCCACTCCGGATCTCCGACCGACCCCTGCCCTCACCACGTCTTCAACAAGGCCGACGCGGTCATCGCACCCCACCTACGGGACATCATCAACACCTCCATCGACACCGCCACCTTCCCGGAGAGCTGGAAGCACGCCGAGCTCGGCGCTCTACTAAAGAAGCCATCAGCCGACCCCACGGACCTCAAGAACTACCGCCCCATCTTGCTGCTCCCGTTTCCTGCTAAAGTCATCGAGAAGACCGTCAACAAACAGATGCCGCCTTCCTCGAGACGAACAGATTCCTCGACCTCTCGCAGTCTGGCTTCCGGGCCAACCACAGCACCGAGACTGCCCTGATCGCAGCAACCGATGACATCCGAGCCCTGCTCGACAATGGAGAAACAGCGGCCCTCATCCTCCTGGACCTATCCGCGGCCTTTGACACTGTCTGCCACCGCACCCTAGTGCAGCGCCTCAGCAACGTCGGAATGCAGGAGAAGGCACTGGAGTGGATCATCTCCTTCCTCACCGGAAGAACACAGAGAGTCCGCCTCCCCCCGTTCAGATCAGAAGCCACCGAAGTCATCTGCGGCGTCCCTCAAGGCTCCTCGCTCAGCCCAACCCTCTTCAACGTCTACATGAGCCCCCTCGCAGCCATCGCACGCCAGCACAACCTCAACATCCTCTCCTACGCCGACGACACCCAGCTGATCCTCTCACTCACCAACGACCCCGCCACCGCCAGAGCCAACCTGCATGATGGGATGAAAGAGGTAGCCGAATCGATGAAGAACAGCCGCCTGAAACTGAACTCAGACAAGACGGAGGTCCTCATCCTGGGCTCCTCGTCCTCCGCCTGGGATGACTCCTGGTGGCCCTGGGCACCGCACCCAAACCGACAGATCACGCACGCAACCTGGGCTTCATCCTGGACTCCTCCCTCTCCATGACCAGACAAGTCAATGCCGTCTCCTCGTCGTGCTTCAACATCCTGCGCATGCTACGGAAGATATTCCGGTGGATCCCCACCGAGACCAGGAAGACGGTCACCCAGGCCCTCGTCACCAGCCGTCTGGACTACGGCAACTCCCTCTACGCCGGAACCACCGCCAAAATCCAGAAGAGACTCCAGCGGATCCAGAACGCCTCAGCACAACTCATCCTGGACATCCCCCGCTGCAACCACATCTCCGGACACCTGAGAGACCTGCACTGGCTCCCGGTCAACAAGAGAATCACCTTCCGTCTCCTCACCCACGCACACAAAGCCCTACAAAACCAAGGCCCAGGATACCTCAACAGCCGCCTCAACTTCTACGCGCCTAAACGCCAGCTTCGATCGACCGGCCTCGCCCTCGCCGCCGTCCCCCGCATCCGAAGAACCACCACAGGGGGAAGGTCCTTCTCCTACCTCGCCGCCAAGACTTGGAACTCCCTCCCGACCCACCTCCGCCTGACCCAGGACCACCTCGCCTTCAGGAAGCAGCTCAAGACCTGGCTGTTCGAGCAGTAGTGGACCCCCCCTCCCCTAGCGCCTTGAGACCCTCCGGGTGAGTAGTGCGCTATACAAATGCTTTGATTGATTGATTGATTGATTGATCAATGGGTTTATGATAGATTTGATTCACATACCTTTACAAACTTCTTTCCCGAGAGACATGCCTCTCTCTCCAGAGCAGCAAAAAATAATAGAGGAGAAGATCTCCTCTATGCTTCAGAAAGGAGACATAATAGAGGTCCCATTAGAAACCTTAAGATTTATAAGCACACGCTTTCTTGTAAAAAAGAAAGACAAAGGTTGAAGACCTGTCATAAAATTAAGAGAAGTAAACAAATATTTGGTTTACAGACACTTCTAGATGGAGGGCATCCATCTCGTGAGGGATTTACCTCTAGAGGGAGACTGACTAGTCAAACTAGACCTAAAGGATGCTTACTTAACCATTCCAAAGGCCGAATCCCACCAACCCTTCTTCAATTTATCTGGAAAAATCACCTTTTTCAATTTCAGGTTCTCCCCTTCAGACTCTCCTCTGCCCCTTTGTGCTTTACCAAGGTCATGAGAGCTGTTGCCTCATCTCTAAGAATAATGGGCATTTGTTTAATCATTTACTTAGACGACATTCTTATAATGTCTGAAAATCCTTCACAGCTAGCCAAAGACCTGAAGACTGTGCTGGATTTCCAAGAAAGTTTAGGGTTCATCATAAACAAAGAAAAATCAATGCTGTCCCCTTCCATATATTCTGGAATTCCTAAGTTTCACAGTAGACACATTGAAATGTCTTCTTTTACTACCTTCAAAAAAGATTAATAAAATCAGGAAGAAAATAAGACACATACTGAAACAGCAAGACTTATCTCTAAGAGAGCTAGTCAGACTTCTGGGTCTCCTCTTCATCTCTATCCAAGCCATCTTCCCCGGTACCCTCAACTATCGGACCCTCCAAAGTGTAAAGGTTAGAGCCCTAGATCTGGCCTCTGGTACGGACATCGGATCTGTCTGGATCAAGAAGCCAAATCGGAACTTGCCTGGTGGCTCGAGAACCTAGACACGTGGAATGGAAAAACAATCTTTGCTTCCGAACCAGAGTTTGTTTTAGAATCAGATGCGAGCCTATATGACTGGGGAGCTTGCCTTCTCAATCAGAACACTGGTGTTATCTGGTCACAAGAAGAATCATCTCACCACATAAATTATTTAGAACTAACAGCTGGGCTTTACGCCCTCAAGAGCTTCAAAAACTCTCTCCAGGGGAGGTTAGTCATTCTCAATATTGACAACATGTCAGTAGTAGCCTATATAAATCGTCTGGGAGGCACCAAATCTGCGGACCTCTCGAATCTAGCAAAGAAACTTTGGATGTTCTTTCTGGAACATAAGATCGCTCTCAAAGCGGAATACCTTCTGGGGAAATCGAACATCTCTGCAGACTGGAACTCAAGATTCCTGTTAGATCACAGAAATTGGAAACTGAATGTTTCCATGTTCAGTACCCTAAACAAGATCTGGGGCCCTCTAGAGATAGACTTGTGAGCAGACTAACCTTTCAACTGGAGAACAACTTCAGCTGGATGTCCGACCTGGGTGCTCTAGCAGTCAATGCCTTACTACAATCTTGGAAAGGAGCCAAGGTGTACGCATTCCCTCCTTTTGCCATGATTCAGAGAGTTCTTCAGATAGTGAGACAGGATCAGTGCTTCCTTTTCCTAATAACTCCCTTTTGGCCATCCCAAGCATGGTTACCCACCACCCTAGAACAAACTTGCAACCCCCTTCCTAATTCCTACCTTAGAGAATCTTCTTGCAGAAGTAGACGGAGGAGTTCATCCCCTAATTCAGAACAGGAGTTTAACCCTTCTTGCCTGGAGAGTGTCAGGAGATCCAATGAAATCTCAGGACTTTCGGCGACGGCTGCAACTCTCCTCAGAGAGTCTTGGGCCCCAGGCACTCACTACAGATATAACAACATATGAAGAATCTGGGTACATTGGTGACTGAAAAGGAACTTGGATTCCTTAGAAGCACCTATTGTTGACATAGTTAACTTCCTTGTTAAACAATTTGATAAAGGCTTCAGCTATGAAACTATCAATTGCTATAGATAGGCTATTTATGCTGGTCATGTTCTTGTCAATGGTAAAACGGTAGGTAAAAATGTCATTGTTTGTAGAGTGATTAAAAGCATTTGTTTAAGAAGACCTCCTAAACCTAAATATGAAAGTCTTTGGGATGTCAAACTAATACTTGAACTTTTCAATAACTGCCTTGTTAATACTCTCCTCAATAAAAAAATTCAAAACCTTTACATTAAGCTAGCTACTTTACTATGTCTAATCTCATGCAGAAGGGTCTCAGATGTCAAAGCCCTGGAGGTTATGGATAGATCTTATAACATGTTTGGTGTCAAATTTGAGATTTATAGAAGAACAAAGACTATGTCTGATTTAATCTTTTACCCACGTTTTGATTTAAGTCCAAAACTTTGCATTGTGGACCGCATGAGAGAGTATGATCGCAGAATGTTTGCTCTTCACCCTCAGGATGTTAACCAATTGCTTATATCCTTTGTTAAACCCACAAAGGCATAACCTTGACCATAGTTGCTAGATATGTTAAGACTGTCATGAATTTAGCAGGTATTGACTTAAAGAAATTTCAAGCTCACTCCCTTAGAGGGGTGCTATGGGCAGTAAATTTCTCTGGTCTGGAGGTAAGCTGGACGACATTCTCAAAGCTGCTGACTAGTCAAATGCTAGCACCTTTGCACGTCATCATTGCAAGCCTATTGCACATATGTCTAATGTTATTTTACAAAGCTACCAACATGCATAATGTAGCCTCCGTTCTTGTAATGAAATTGCGATTCTCATATTAACATGCCGTGCAAATCTGGATTTCATTAAAGACACAGAGGCTGACATTATCTCTCCCATCCCACCCCTTGGTGGTCTTACAATGATTTAATGTTGTTTTTGTTACAATTTATTACTGTACTTTTTATTAACAGTACTTGTTTCATCTCTTGTTCCTTTGTAGCTTGATAAGCTTGACCCTATTTTTTACATTCAAGAGATATTTTCAGGTAACGCTCCTGTAATGTTCTTCTCATGTTTAGAATGCCTGTTGCGTAATGTTCTAAAATGAGGCATTCTAAAGAGAATCTTGTTTTGAAATAGGTCAGTTACTGTTTTCCAGCCGGCTGCTGCGCAGCACCTGTGTCACGAATAAACTTCTATTTCTACTCACAATACGATTGTGGACCTAATTACTACAAAAAAATCTGGCGACAAGTGACAGGTGTGTGCTGGACCCACGGAGGAAGAAAAGGAATCTGCTAATTCAGCTGTTACCTTAATTTTTCCGTATACTCCAGCGTCACACGAGCGGTCTGTTCCTTCACGTTTTGCTGAAGTGGATAAGTGCTTAAGAGGGTCAAGACGCGACGGAGAAGAGTCTCTTCAGGTACTGCACTTGTTTTTATTGACTTGCAGCAGCGGTGGTAAACGGCAAGTGGAGAATTACGTGTGTCCTCCACGTCGCAGGGTGGAGAAGAGAGTCAGCATACCAGTTTGTTTAAAGCCGCCATTTAAATGTACACACGTACAGAGATTTGCGTGCAAGAAAGTCACTTCCAAGCGTCATGAAGGAACGTGACGCATCACTCGCGCATAACGTCAGCGCCATCTTGGGAGTGGCATTTCTTCAAGTCCATGGACAACAGTGCGGCGTGCCACTTTCCTAGCCGTAATTCGCAAACCAACGAAAGTGAGGTCTGCGCGCCTGAGATCAAGCGTGCGCATTATCGGTGACATGCACACCACTTGTCTTGGCAGCGGAGGTGCAGTTATACTGAGAGGGTTGTAAGCAAAGTAAGTTCTTTAAATACGTTTGGAGAGGGCCAGTGAGCCTGCGTGACTATTGTCGGTGACACGTACGCCTTTCCATTAATCTCCATACCGTTTAAATAAACTGCAGAACTGCGTGTCTATTGTTGGTGACACGCACAGCTTTCTATCAACCTCCATACAGTTTAAATAGGTGGCAGGAGTCATAATTTGATTTATTCCTGCGTGCACTTTTATCTGTGACACGCACACCTCTCTGACTATATCCAAACAGTTTAGATAAGCGTCAGAAGATACATTTTGATTTATGCTTGCGTGCACTTAGTTGGTGACACGTACATCTTTTGTTCATCTGCAACTGATTTGTTCTTATTTATACAATCGAGGTATGAGATACATATTGTCAATTACATGGTCATATCTTTCTTTGAAGATTGCTTTTCAGCGAAGTGCACATTCTGAGACGACCTTCACATTACATTCTGGGACTATTAAAAAAAAAAAATTTAGTGGGCTTATTTTCATCTTATGTTACGTGATAAGCTTTCCTTATTGAGTAAGACTCGATTCACATTGTACATATCCTTGAAGAGACTGATTTATTTGTTTATTTTATTGCAAATCACATACTGAGTGCGTGTCTGTAGAAATGTGTTTAGAATTTCCATTCTCTGCCTATTCTTCAATTGTTTAACATGCAGTTTCTCCAACTCCACCTTTCCTTGAGATGTCAGGTGAACCTCGCAACTCATGGAAAAAAGGGTATGATGCTTTTGTTACCTAACTTGGTGCTATTGGTGCATCACGCTACAGAGCTGAGAGAAAAAAATATCATTTGTTACATGCACTTGGGTTTGAAGGGAGATCTATATTTAAATATTTACCACCTTTAGTGCGTGAAGAAGACATTGATAAATTTGTGGAGAAAGTAAAGAAGTCAGAACTAAGTTTTGACATACAACCCAGTTTAGTCGCAGTTAGGCACATGTTCTTTAAGCGAGAACAAAGACATGGAGAGAACGTGAAAGATTTTGTTTCTGCCCTGTGAATGTTAAGTGCAGAATGTCAATTCGAGGCATTTAGAGATCAACTGATAAGAGACCAGTATATTTGTAAGTGCACGGACAAAAGCATTCAGCAGAAACTTCTCTCCTTAGGTAATCCCTCCCTTGAAGAGACTATACGTATTGCTAAAAGCATTGAATTTTCGAAGTCGTCTGTCAAAGAACTAGATGAAAAGGCCTCATCTACAACATCAAAGGATGACTCCGCTAATGTTGTGAAATCGGAAGAATTTAAAAACAACCCGATTACCCGTTCAGAGAATACATTTTTCAAGCAAACAAATATTTGTGTTAAATGTGGAAACTATCAACATTTCAAGTCTGGGCGTACTTCGCCTGTAATAAATGTCATATAGCTTGTGTGGAAGGTTAGGACACTTTGCCAAAGTTTGTCAGAATGGGAAGCGCAACTTTGCTCATTCCCAGGACAAAAAACAAGGCACAAGTACTCCTTCTCCGTCTTCTGTTGCCAATGTCTCTGTGTCTGAATACAAGTCGGATGATGTTAGTAACATCCAAGATGATTTAAGAGACATGGTTGTTGTTGTTAGAGACATGTATGATGATTCTGACGTGTCTTCTGAATGTGTGGATCCTTATGTCGATATTGAAATTGGTGGAAAGAAAGTTTGTTTGCTAGTTGACTCTGGTGCGAGGATAACTAGGTCAACACAAGAAAGGTTTCAAGAGGTTTGGGGTTATCGTGAATTACAACCTCCAGATAGATCCCCTGTTTCTTATCAGGGTAGGAGTATTGAACTAGCAGGTTATTTTGAAGACACTCTTGAATTTAGAGGCAGAAAAAATCTTGGTAAAGTTTATGTGGCGATCAAAGGTTTAAACATTCTTGGGTGGTTTCACCAGGGTCTAAGATGGTACTTAGACCAGGCACAAAGGATCCTGTGTCTGTTGTTCATACTGATGATTTTGTTGACAAACTAGTTGAACGTTTTCCTTCTGTTTTCGGTGATGAACTTGGCGAAGCAAAGGGTTTCACTCATACTATCAGGGTCAAAGACAATGTCATACCGTTTAAGCACAGGATAAGAAATGTTCCTTTCAGCGTTAGGGACCAGTTGGAACAGGAACTCAACAGTCTTTGCAAGAAAGGCATAATTGAACCAATAGAATCGTCTCTTTGGCTTTCTCCCTTGGTCGTCGCCAAGAAAATAAATGGAGATCTTCGCGTCTGCGTTTAATTACGCAGTCTTAATAGAAATATCTGTGTTGATTCTCACCCTCTCCCTAAGATCTCCGATATGTTGTCTATGATTATTGGTTCTAAGTGGTTTAGCAAGCTGGACTTAGCTTCAGCGTATCAACAAGTGGATCTAGATCCCTTCTCTAGGCATCTCATTGCTTTTGTCGCTCCCATTGTATCCTTACAGTACTGGCGCATTCCATTCGGGTTGGCCTCTGCGGCAGCAGTTTTTCAGAGGATAATGTCTAATCTCCTCAAAAACATAAAAGGCGTGGTTGTTTTTCAGGACGATATTAGTATGCTAGTGCATGGTGCATCGTGTGACTCAAATGATGATATAATGTTTCAAGTACTAGTAGCTTTGTGTGATGGGGGTGTTATTTTGAAGAGAGAAAAGTGTGTTTTCAGGGTACAGAAAGTGGAATACCTTGGTCATGTTTTGTCTGAACATGGTGTTGAACCGAGGCCAGGCCTAGTCAAGGCCATAGTGAATAGTCCTCCCCCCAAGGACAAAGTAGGTCTTCAGTACGTTTCATTCCCGAACCTAATTCAAGAAATGTCATTGATTTTTGAAGGACCTCTTTTTGCGAGATGGTTTCCCCTCCACAATTGTGAGTGACAATGGGGTCCATTTGTCAGTCAGGAGTTTAATTGTTTTCTATGCCAAAGTGGTATGACACATTCCAAAAGTGCACTCTATCACCCACAGGCCAACAGGTTGGTAGAGCACATGAATAGAGTGCTTAACAATTGTGTGCAATGGGCTCTTGCTGAGAAGTGTAATGTGCAAATGGGGTTAGACCCATGTTATGGTTCTATTGCACCACGCTTCACTCGTCCACAAAAATGTCCCCTGATGAACTCTTATGAGGGAGAAAACCTTGTTCAAAGTTCTGTTCCGGATAGATGTTCAAATGGGTGAAATTGGACTCTCTGAGTGATGTGGATGAGTTTGTGAGAGATAATGTGACCCAAGCCCAAGCTAAACAGAAATTGGCTTTTGACTCCACGAAAAGATCTGTCTCACAATCTTTTGTTGTTGGTAATATAGTTTGCATTAAAATCCCCGTTCACAGTAGGAAAGGCAGCTCTAAATTCTCTGAACCTTTCACTGTGGATAAAGTTTGTGGTAATGCTTATAAGAGTCAACTTCAAGAACTGGTGGAATGTCTCTAGAGTGGTAAAAGTTGCTAGACGTTTTAGTCAGATTTCTGATTCTGTTTGTGATGAAGCATCGTCTTCTCCATCTTCTTCTCTTCCCTCTGTGGAGGTTTTATGCAGGAGTTGTTGTCAACGTTTTATTCCTGCTAGGTATCGTTAGAATGTTTCTTTCATAACTTGTTTTTTATTGGAACTTCTAATTTTCCTGTTGGAACAATTTTGTGTTTCCTTTCGTATTTCCTGTCTTCATATTTTCTTATATTTCTATCTTCCTTTTTCTTTTCTTCTCTTTTCTTTTCTTCTTTTATTTTTCCACTATTTGTAAGGAAGAGGATAATGAAATGTTCTTCTCATGTTTTAGAATGCCTGTTGCATCATGTTTCTAACCTGAGGCATTCTAAAGAGAACCTTATTTCGAAATAGGTCAGTTACTGTTTTCCATCGGGCTGCTGCGCAGAACCTGTGTCACGAATAAACTTCTATTTCTACTCACAATACGATTGTGGACCTAATTACTACTGCTCCTTAACTGTGTGTCGTCTGGCCTTGGTTTTACTTTCGTTCTTCCTTCTCCTTCATCCTGCTCATCAGAAGATTGTTTTGATGTTTCAAGTTTCATGAACTTATTTTCCTCCACATTTAATAAAAGCAGATTGTTGACGGCTCATGCCTTTCATGTGTTGCTCTTGCTCTATTCTGGAACCTTTTAATATTGTGATGTAAGCGGCTGTTTGGACTGCATTGAAGGAATAATGCATAATGTCAGCCTCCGTGTCTTTAATGAAATCCAGATTCTCTAGTCATGTTAATATGAGAATCACAATTCTTCATCACGATAGCTCCCTAATCTGTTCTGGACTTATTGTTCCAATAATCATCTCTTCCAAATAAACTTTCAACGGACTCACCCTGAGGTTTTGGCTTCGTCATTTCTTTTATCCAATTGTTTAATTCATCTGGTGAGGGACCTGCTGATCTCTCTGCTATTGGTGTGACATTTGGCCCTATTCTTCTTGGCTAAAATTGGATATTTCTCTGAGAGGGCTCAGTTATCAGTACATTAATCGTAAGATCTAACAATGTATTATTCGCATTTGCTTGTCCATCCTCATTCGCACCACTCCTAATGTTACTTCCTGGCATGGCTAATGCATGCACTTTAGACACATTCTGTCTATCTCCGTACAACGGAACTACAGGACCAATTGTTGCTAGTACCGTCAATGCTTCTGCATTCAAACTCAATCGATTCAATTTCTGGACTGGTTCTAGTCTGTCCTTATTCAATAATTTTGCTTCATTTTCTTTCATTACTTTTGCTATAACTGAAATTTGCGGAGTCAACAGAGTTCCCATTTGCGGGGCACTCAGAGTCACTACTCCTAAATTCTCTTCATACGGCGGAGGTCTTTTATTCATGATGACCTCTATCAATTCAACATCATCATAATAATTCATATCACCTCTTACACTTAGAGTTTCTATATGGTTTCCTTTTTCTTTACATTTTCCTCCAGTTTGCTCTTAAACTGTAAAGACTGGGTACAACCCTTCTGTTTCTACAGCTCTTCTCCATCTTTTCAGCTTTTCTTCCCTGCTCTCAGAGGGGTATCTGAACATCATACTCCTATAACATCTGTTACCGATTCTATAGTTTTGTCTCTCAAATGCTTCCACTTCCCATTCTTCCAATGCTTCGTACTGAGTCAATCTAGGGTTTGGGACTAATGAATTCATTTAATTTCTAAAGTTCTGCAATATCCTCACATTAAATATACCATGTTGCGGGAAAGCTAAAACACCATAATCTTTCGTATGCTCAATCCAATTTTTCAACCCCATACACGTGTGATATCCTCATTCTAACATCATTAAAAAAGCAGGCCTTTTTAGAGGTGGAATGGGACTTCCCTCTCTAGTCACAATTGGTTTGTCTTTCTTGAAGAAATTCTTTATTTTCTGCATTAATTTCATTTTCTGGCTTCCTCCACTAATGGGTCTTATCAGGAGCAATCAAACACAACCTTTCCGTAATTCTACTTATTCTATTGGTTAACTTTTGTCCTATACCAGTGCGTCTCACACCAACTAACCAATCAGAGCACTGCTATGAAAGCAAGGTCTCAACCAATACTAGCGCTGCTCATGCTAACCAACCAATCACAATTCAGTACATGCCCGCTGCCTGACTGATGTCAGCGTGGCTTTTTCTGATGTCAGTATTACTGATTCTACTGACCCTCCCTTTACAAATTTTTTATGGCAATATTCTTCTGTGTTTTCTTTACTCAAATTCTATTAGTAACAACATAAAACAATGCTACTTTGTCTGTTCCACTAAATAAAGAGATAGTTTCACTCTTTAGAGATGTTCTCACTCTAGGTCTAAATAACGACCAGCGCTATTTTTACCCTTCAGACAAGCTCCAGGTGGACCTATTACTCTTCTAGGGATAAAACCAAGATTTCACAAGAGGAATTTTTGGTGTGAAAAAGAGTTTTGTTATTCTCCTGGAAATAAGGCTAGAGTTTTGGCAGTGGACCCTTCACTATTCAAACACTCTACTCACATACGACATTTCCCCAAATATAACACCTACAGTCCTCTGTAGCTTTTAGGCATCATTTCAGCACACAAAGTACTACTGCAGTGTGCTTTCTTTGCCACACTCTTCTTCTGCCTACTTCCAGCAGAGTCCTTCCCGGGATATCACAGGTATCTCCGTACCTGTAGTTCTAGACACTGTGAAACATGATGCTAACTTTTCGTGTTAAGAACATATAATCAATAATCATTACCAAACAAATCAATAATTAAACCGTCCTCTGCTACCAAGAATCTGATCCAGCGCCAATACTAATAATTGATCAGGGATCACTACTCAACAACATCACTACAATGGCCCATACACATTTACCCAGTATCCCTGATGTGCTGGGGTCAATTCGTTTATTTCATCAAATATTTCTTTTTATAGATCCCTATGGGGCATCCGTTAAATAACTAATCTTGATATCAATCGATGGACCAATTAGTTGAATGGTTGATGACAATGATAATGAATAATTTACTAACCATTTAGGGCCAGATGTAGGTAGACAAATAGCGATCGCAAATGCAGAAATTTGCAGAATTTCCACGTTTGCGATCGCAAATAACCCATGTGATATGTAGAGCCAGAAAAAACGAATCGCTGAATAAAGAATCGCTAAAAATAAAGGAAAACAGTTAGCTATTCTTTATTTAGCGAATATGCAACACCGAGTCACTATTTTGAGAGTCGCTAAATAAGGAATCGCAATATAAAGTCGCAAACCAATGTACATAAAATTGCAAATACCAATTTTCTGAAAAATCACTAATTTGGAGTCGCAAATTAACACTGACTCAAAGCAGGTGGTAACCAGGTGCACTGCATATAAACAGCTCCAGAATGCATCTGCGTGAACACAATGGCAGCCCTCTATGTCATTGCAAATTGGATGCAATGCAAGCTCCATCACTGAGGATCTGGAGTCAACAGGAACGCGTATACAGATTGCGTATCACACTATTCCAAAACACAGAGGCAGAAATCCATGAGAGGTACAGGCTTCACCCCACCACCATCCTAGACCTGATATGTGACCTGTATCCAATCCTGGAGTACCGGACACCAAGGGCGCACGCAATACCACCACATGTACAGGTACTTTGTTGCCTGCACCTACTTACATCAGGTCATTACCAGGGGGTCATAGCTGTCCCTGGTGGTGTCTCATAGAGTTGCCTGTCACACTTCTTCAACACATTCCTGGTTGCCATGATGCAAAGAATGCACCACTAAATCGGGTTCCCCAGCACACAGACGGAACTGCATAAGAGAAAGATGGATTTTTATCAGAAGGCCCAGTTCCCAGATGTCATAGGGTGCATCGATGGGACACATATTTCATTCTGCCCCCCTCTGCTACTGAGTACATATATCAGAACCGCAAATCAACACATTCAATCAACGTACAGGTCATTTGTGATGCGTCTCACATCATCACCGATATTGTCGCAAAATTTCCAGGGAGCACGCATGACTCTGGGATCTATTTACGTCTTGCTGGGGGTGAATTTGGAGAAGGATACCTGCTAGGTAAATCAATGTGACACACCCTGATGTATACCTTGAATGTATCTGTTGCTGACTGTGAATGATGTTTCTTTCTTTACCACTTAGATGACAGCGCATATGCGGTGCAACATTTATCCTGACTCCATACCTCAACCCATCTACCCCAAGTGAGAGGAGATTCAATGTGTCGCATAAAACAACGCGGAATGTGGTGGAGCGTACATTTGTACTCCTGAAAAGTAGGTTCCCCTGCCTCCACAAAAGTGTAGGTGCACGGCAGTACGGCCCTCTGATCTGCTGCAAGATAATATTAACATGTGCCATGCTACATAACCTGGCCACACAGAAGGGAACACCCGTGGAACTCACAGAATCAGAGGATGATGATGAGGAAAGTCCACAGCCACTGCACCGCACAGCTGGTGTCACAACAGCGCCAGATGAGAGACATAGACGGGCTGAGATCAAACGCAACTATTTCTGAGTAAGTAATGAGACAAAGCGAGTAATTGCAAATGTGTAACTGTGTTTTATTGAACTTACGTCAGGCAATAGGAATTCACACCCCAGCACCATATTGGCCCCTCAGTGCGTCAACAATCCCAGCATGGCATTGATACACTGCATGCTCATTGTCATCCCTCATAATTTGGTTACATGGGTTACCTCACCCATCTCCCAATGTCAGCTGAAGCATGGCTTAATTTCCTGAGCCCATGCACAGCACTTCTCCACTCACCCAGCACACTGCCCTCGCCAGAAGACGGTCCTGCGGCTGGACCATGCGTTGCACTGCTCCTCCTTGCTATTGGTGGAATGATGCAACCAGAACTGGCTCTGGCTTGAAACCCAGCCACAGGAACACGAAATTCCGTTCCCAACCTCGACAGAATAGCTACAGCACCTCACCCAAAATGGCAGCGACATTGTTACGTGGATACGCTGCAGCCTCTGGTGGTGAGAGCTGAGACCAACATCAAGGAATGTCTGCCGCACTCATTTCAGCAACCTTCCACCAGGAATGTCATTGACCATCAAGGTTCGTAAAGCGACCTGCTGACGTCCTTACTTTTGAAGCAGAGCTTGTGTCGGTCACACCTTCTCCTCTCTGGGTGTCGGCCCCAGTCCATACACGAACAGCACTCCCGATCTTATGAACAACCACTTCCATCTTCGCTCCACAACCGCTTCATGATGACATGAGCCCACAGCTGGTAAAGAGTCTAACACAGGTAGCCAACCCGGTTGTTCCCGCAGCAGTTGGTTGTACCTTTAATTCTTTAAAAACATCCAAAAGCATTCTTTTGAGGAAGTTGATGGTCCTTATCGCTCATCCTCAGCAAGAGCTTGTCGCCAACGTTACATTCAGTAATAAGGATAAAACGATGAACTTTTCCAAGGTGCTGTATTTCAGTTCACCTTAACAGACCATCAACCCAACTGGCAGTTCCTAAATCTCCAATCCAACTGCCTCACACTAGAATGATGAACCCACATTGGAACCATGACAGAGAACTCAACTAGGTCATAGCTGACTTAATATGACATTCTACCTGTGTAAGCTATCCCACAGCAGGATCCCATGAGGAGCAGGGTCAGTACTGATTTGTATAAGGCGGGCCTTTGTCTATAGTGACATGGTGGGTGAAAAACAAGGAACTTGAATGTGGCCTCTAGTGATTACCAGTGGCTGAGATTAATTCAAGCATTATATCCATCACCTTCTTGTTGTAGTCTTCTACAACAACAAGGAACCCAATGGTGCATAACCATGTGACAGAAAGTTATCACTTTCAGCAACAACGTATCTAATGAGCAGGTGGCAAGAACTTATCCTCGAGGAATCTGAATGTCCTTGAGAAGAAGGTATCATTCACACATGCAATACTAGGCCTGTTATATTCCTGAAATCCCACTTACACTTGTCAGGTTCAGAAGTGAGGTTGTAATTCTAGGAAATGTGCAACTATATTTCTGTCAGCATCATGGCTTCTGGGCCTACATGAACCATGAAAATTAGCAAGCACATTCAAAGCCAATGGAAGCTCCAAATCATGGTAAAATAACATCGATATTTCATTATAAAGTGTTTAAGACCATGTGGCGTAATAGTATAATTTCTGAAATTTTGCCTAACAAACATCCACTTACCAAAATTACCCAAGGTTACACCTGCGTGATAGAAATTTCTCCCAAAGCTAGTTTTAACCATGGTTCTGGTCATTCCTAGTCTGCCATCAGTGAACCTGCCACACTCTCTGTCTCGGGCACATGAGTTCCAGTGCCCTGCCTGTTGCCAGTGGTAGTGTTGGTGGGCCCAGGGCTCTGGATGTGAGAGCTTATAGAACCGACTTGTTACAGTTCCCCTTTCCCAGAGGTTTCGGAGGAAAACGAAAGTGCCACTTGTTTGCTTATCAAAAGAAGCTTTTGATCTAGTGTTCCTAAATGGTTTGTAAACAAATTAAGGGAAATCGCCTGTACTGCAAGCAAGCAAGCCCAGCTTACAGATTTAATGTTATTGTCTGTTTTCTTTCCCCCCAGTAATGCTGTACGGTTGAATCAATCTCTGAGGCCATCAAGTCTGTCTATGAACTCATTGCAGCACCCAGTTCCACAGCTGGCTTCTCCTCCCCTCTCCCAACACACAGGCCGCACAAATAAAAGAAGCGCTTGCCTCCTGGAATTAGCATGTTCATCCGTGCTCTTTACTTAAAGGAAGAAAACAATTAAGCAAAACTCCGGAGTAATCTCATTTTGCCGATTTAGCCTCCTCATCCCTCAATGTGTGGTTAGTAAGTGTTTCAATCAGGGCTAAGGCCTGCTATCATTCGGCCTTAATTAAAAAAGGCACAAGCGGCGGAGCTGTGAATTAGAAACGTTACGGCGCACTACCCTGATTAATTCGAAGCTCATGTTGGATTAATAACTCCAAGCGAAGAACAAAAGGAAATTGTTCTGCGGATTGCCGCGCTCCCAGGCCAGACAAAGGTCACCTCACATTACTTCACTTTCATCCGGAGTCGCTTAATCAAGCCCCGCGGAAGGCGGGCCATGTGTGCCCATGAAAGCTGCTCGCTGCAGCGCGCGCTGGACCTGCGAGGCAGCGCTAAGCCGAACTCCTCGCAATCTCCTTTCGTTTTCCTACCCCGCAAAACCTCATTACCAGTAATGACTAGGGAATAACAGGGGAACTCCTTGTAGGTGGCTTCAGTGTCTCCGAGCCGCAGCAATCAGATAGCTCTCGTTTGCCAGCTACAGTGACGTTTTCATTAGACGAATTTCCTGAAATCTATCATTTGAACTTGTAAACGCAATTTCCTGGTGCTCTCTGCCAGGGAGAGTGCACAAAAGCCTCATTCACGTTGACACCTTAGAAACGAAAACGCTGCTCATGGGGGCTAGAAACATTTTCTTACCTCTACCTTCTGCAAAAGGCACGACGTTGAGGTTCCTTCCCAGTCAAAGACTCTCCTGGTGATTGGTTGTTTAAATATTTTTCTATAAAATAGGTCAACTTGTATTTATCACAAGTCCATATACAATTTTATCAATGGGTTGTATATTGTTGTGTATATTATGGGCCCATTGACATGCAAAAGCACAATGTCCTATGCATTCTTTGCACGCAGAATCACTTTCACTGTTTCTGCGGATACTTAACTTTAGCAGTAACTGGTTTTATTCGTGAGCCTGAATGTACCATCGTCCACAACCAACCAGCCGACGAGGAGTTTAAGATTATTCACGATACATGTTTTGTAAATACACAATTAAACACAATCTACCCCGCACCCTCGGTCAGCGTGTGGTGAGTAGTAAGCTCTCTCGTAACGCTTAAAGGCCGGACCGCCTCTGGGTGGGATGTGTGTGCTCTGTGTCAGCAATATAATGCCTGGCTACGATCTTTGGGTATGTAGCATCTTCCTCCAGGATCAGGGGAACGGCCCTCATTCATCTGGGACACGCCAGTTTTCTACAGTTGTAAGTTAGAAACTGTTTAAAGGCTGCCAGCTGACCTCATAAGCTTTAGGAGCATTAGTGACCTCTAGTGAGATCTTTTCCCTGGCAAGAATATCCAACCGCTTCCTATTCCATGTAGTGACCTCTACTAACTTAGCTCGCCTCTCCCATCACCCCCCTCCGCCCCTGGGCCAACAGTACCTGAGCATGGAGGGCCATGGAGGGTTGATTACCTCTAGCAGACCCTAGTGACATGCAGGATAGTAATGCCCCCCTCCCCCCAGAACAACCACCGCAGGTGTCGTGTAGTTCCTTTATACCCTATACAGGATCTGCGCATTTAACTGTGGGATTGGTGGCAGACTGCTCCTGAGCACCCCCACCAGATGTGTTAGCCTATTTGTATCAGCTAGCTCACAGTGCCACTATAATCTCGCTTATCGGGGAGAGAACAGTTTCTGGCAACCTCAGAACATGACAACCCTGATCCCTCAGAATCGTGGAAAAAATATACTACCTTTCGCTCAGTCACTTGTGCTCACTTAGTTTGTCTCAGAGACACACAGATTAAAAACAGGCTGAGAGTTTCAATAAGAATTTATTGAACAGTTGTTATTCTAGTGTAGCATAGATGAGCTGTAACAACCATTAGACAGTAGCAGAGATATATGATTAGCAGTACTACGAAAGTGAAGGGATTGTACAGTTCTACCATTTTGCAATAAACATGAATACATACAAGTATATAAAACACTTGATAAAAGTTCGTACTCCTACTATGCCTCCCTAACTAGATGTACCGAAATGTACCTAGCATCTGTGTAGGTGTTATGCCAAGAATCCCTCTAGGATCTAGCCAACCCCAATACCTGAGAATGAGAAAATATGGGACCCCATCCTGGTCTCGAGTTGGACACCCCGCAAGGGATGTTAGACCACTGCGATCTGGAGTGTCTGCATGCAGGAATCTCAGCGTCTCTGGTCCGTGTGTCAGCCGGGAAGTCACGGTCTCCTCTGTCTTTCTAAGCAAGATATGATGTATATATACCCACAGGTCTACCCAGGGGTCCTACCTTGCTGTGTTACTGTGTCAACCTTAAGGATGAAGTCAAATCTGAACTTTATACAGAGATATTATACAGGAGATGGTTGTCCTGCTGTGCTTCCAAGTTGCATGATTTATGAGTTTCGAACTTGGAAAAACCTGCGTTCTGAATGCAGTGCGGTTTCTAGGTAAACGGTCAGTCCCTATTAACCGTTATGTATGTAATGTAGTGAAGGATATAGGTGAAAGGTGCAATGTTACCTGCTCCTATGTAGGGTACCTATATGGAATATAACCTAGGGATTTGAGTATCAAAAGCTCTATTCAGGTCACCTAGGAATTCATCTCAAGATCTCCCCAACCTGGCTCAATGCCACAAAAGGTGCAGTGGGGTGCTTTCCTCCCCACAGGCACCCCTCCAACAGTAGCCTCCCCTAGACGGGTTCCATTCACAGATTTTCATTGGGATTTTATACTATTAGGTTAGGAGTTTTTAAAGCGTACGCGAAGGCTGGTGTCTGTAGCAAAGCTGTGTGCCCAGATATAAAGATTTTCAGTCTTTAGAGGACCAGTAGTGCGTTGACCCTATGTCTTGTCATGTGTGATGGAATCAATGAAAAATCTGTATAGTAATAAAATTAGGGCTTGGTTGTGTGGTTCATCCTTGAACCATATTTTAAGGCATGTGTGTGATCCGGATGCCTCAGCATTCTTCGTGGGGTGGAGGACCCAGTGTTGGAGCTGTGTGTATGTAAACCATTCTATTTCCAGTAACCTAAAAAGTGTCTTAAGTTAATCAAAGGAGAGAATTTGCTGATATTTGAAGAGGTAGCCCATCATGAGGCACTTCCTGTCTCACCAAGGCTTAAAGGGTTGACATTTCTCTAGATGGTGTAAAATCTGAATTGTGGAAGATGGGAGTAAATAGAAAGGAAAAGTTGTGAACCCGAGGATACTTTGTCCCAGAGGCCCGTTATGACTCTCGTGACTGGAGAGGAGTATAGCCCACAGCTTCATTGTGGCCTGCGAACGTGCCAGAGAATGGTCATGGTGACAATGCTGTCTACAGAGCACCATTGCTGTGCTGCTTCCTTCTTCCCCCATTCAATAAGATAGTGGAGCTGAGGGGCCTGAAAGTTGGAAAGTAAGGGGCATATTAGCAAGGGCGTTATTGCCGCTTTTAGCGGCACCTTTTGCCGATAAAGCAGCAATTTTTTATCGCCCATATTACCAAGCTGTCGCTAAAAGCAGTTAGCAACAGCTTCCAGGCGATAGCGACCGGTTTGGGCCCGCTTTGCATGTCAGCGCTATTTATTGCTAATGAAATGCAAAGTCGGCGTACCCAAACTGGTAGCGACTGAAAGCAGTCGCTAACACAGCTATCAGCTATTAGCAATACCCGCGACGTGATATAAACACCTGACTTAGCCATAATTGTCAATGGGAGGTGGATTCTATGGCTAAGTCCCCACCTGCCTATTAGCGAGATTTTCCTTAGCGATAGGATTTTTATCACTGGAAATCTCGCGTTAAACATGGGATTCGCAGCTATCGCTGGATTTTTTTATCGCCGTGGAGATAAACGTTGGTAATACTGCGTTATCTCCGCAATATAATCCAGCAATAGGAGACGGAAAAAAAATAACGCCAAGCGCGGATTGCGATTATTTTCGCAAGTTGTTGCTAATATGCTCCTTAGTGTGGATGTGTCAGCCCTCCCTATTTAGCAGGGCGATATAGAGTCTTGCTAGCAATGTTGGATAGTTTGTTCCTCCACATGCATACTTTTTATCTAAGTGTGCAGCTTTCTGTGTGGGTGAGGTAGAGCGATAGTCTGAAACAAGTAGAGGATCTGGGGGAGGGTCATCATCTTAACTACTGCCAAGCACCCCAGCCAGGTGAATTGTTTATTGTGCCATTTCTGGGAATTGTGACACAAGTCTCAGAAGTCTAGTGTAATTTAGAGTTACTATCTGGTCCTTATATAAGTTAAGGAATCACTAGACCACATGATCAGAATGAGCTTCCTTGAAGCTGAAGCCTGGCAAGGCTTGGGATGCAATAATAGAGGTCTCCAATTTGCCAATGTTGGTCTTACAGTTAGAAACAAATTGAAGTTCTTCCACCACGTGCAGCACTTTAGATTAAGGTATTCTTTAATGAAAGAATGATGCTGTTATCAAACAGCACGCATTTAAAGGTCTCCATGCCAATGGAGACCCCTGCTCTTACCCACTTCTGTCTAAATGAGTTGGTAATTTTCTCAGGTGTGAGGGCAAATATCAGGGGGAGAAAGAGAATTCCTGTTTAGTGCCATTAACTCAATTCCTAGCTGTAGGGTGGTGATAGCTTATCATGACGCATTTCAAGAGATGAGGGCCAAATCGAGGTGCTGCAAGACAGCTCCAATGACCATTCAATCAACCCTATAAAAGCCTTTTCTACGTCAAAAGATATGAGTAAGGCATTCTTGCATTTCCGTTGACAATGTTCAGAAGATATTCTGGGTTAACGCCATATTGGTGACCAGGAATTAATCCTGCTTGGTCTATATCTATTATGGCTGGGAGACAGTGACCAATTTGCTGTTCTAAGATGCCTCTGAAGAGTTTTTGGCCAAGGTTCAGAAGGGTGACAGTGCAATATGAAGAGCACAAGTTCAGGTTCAGGTTCTGGAATAAAGAGGACTTATAAGAAAAGAGGAGTTTTTATATGAGAATGAACAAATGCCCAGAGGCGTCAAAGTGCTAGTGACGGTTAGTCCTGAAAAGAAGTGTGGTTAGCAGGAGTTCCGGTTCTAAAATCACAAAGACCTTGGCCGATATGTAAAATGAAGTGGCGGAGTTAGGCGTTCGCCTCCTTGGCTTAATGCCTCACTCCGCCACTTCTGAAATGCAAGGCTGCACCATATTTACAATGATATGGTGCAGCCTTGCGTTTCCTCCTGTGATGGCGCTACACTTAGCAGTGTAGCGCCAAAACAGGTACCCCTGCACCATAGTGCAAGGGTGTGTTTGTGCAGGGGAGGATTGTTTATCCGTAGGACGGTGTCACATTAACAATTCTGAAATTCTATTTTGTAACTTTCATGTGTGCTGCTTAAATGCAGCACACATGAAAGTCACAAAATGTCATTTTTTTAGATTGTTTATGTAAAGGAAGGGGACTTTTCTGTACATCAACAATCTATTGAATTGGGCTTTTTCCATGTGTGCTGCACAAGGCAGCACACATGGAAAAAGTCAAAACAAGGAGAAATAATGCAATTCTCCTTGTTTCGCCAAGTCAAGACCAGGTTTTTCCTGGTCTTAAATTTGGCGCTGCCTCCTATGTACGCTGTCCTTGTACATAGGAGGCAGTGTCAAAATGAATGGGTGTTACAGTGTTTGCCCACCACAACACCCACCGCCCACCCCTTTCATGCTGCTAACCATAGTGTGAAAGTGGGCCTTATTTACAAGGCAGCGTTAAGCCACGTTAAATGGCATAACGCTGCCTTGTAAATAAGGCTAAACCCCTATCGCCACCACAACGTCGACAAAAGTCACGTTGTAGTGGCGATAGGGGCTTGTACATATGCCACCTTGTGTCTTCCATTAGGCAATAAAAGCCAGGTTTTCAAGGCTTTTCTGAACTAGTTATGAGCCTGAAGGCTAGAGATGGAACAAAGAAGAGAGTGCCAGAGCTTGGCAGCGGCCACCAAAATGGCTCTGCCTTCCCATCTTGCCTTCCGAAATTTAGGAACAATCTCACGGTTATGACTTTGAGACCGGATCTGTCTGGAGGGAATGTACCACTGGAACATGATTGTAATTCCTCCTGGCCCAGAGTTCTGTAGAGCCTTATGAACACAGCATAAAGATTTAACCCTTTGAATGCGGGCGGAATTCCCCCGCGATGCGGCTAAATTTTACGGATGCGCAGATCGGACTGCTCCCAGCTGTCCCATGTACACACCCACCGTGACGGGGGCCGTCCGACGCATCCAAAGAGTTAAAGGCAATGCGCTTGTTCACTGGTATCGAGTGAAGCTTTGCAAACCTAACCTGGTTTGTGAATGATCACCACTATTGCTTCACACATGTTTTGAAAAACTTACCAGAGTAATCAATGGCATTAAAGAGCTTTGTTACAATTGAGGCCAGTTGTAAAGAGAAGATCTATAAAAGTTGGCTGTTTAGCCAGAGGGCCCAGAGGTTTCCCAGCTTTAAGTTTAGATATTATAGTTATTACGTCTTCCTTTGAAAGCAACCTTTGGAGGTCATGCAGGAATGGTCACTGGTGGATGGGCCTGGGGAGTGTTTTTGGAAATATTGGTAAACCTCTATTGGATCCACCCGTTATTTCACCTACAGCTTTTGATAGAAACTACAGAACACCTTGGCTATATCATGGTCATTCTGGACTAGGGCATTAAGCTGTGCTGCAAGATGTTTCCCTTCTTTGTTGGCAGAGGAGTAGTAGTGCTGGTATTTTCAGAGAAGGGTTATTCCACTTTATTCCAGTCCAAGGCTTTTAACTGAGCTCTGGTGGCGCCGACTCTCCTCCAATTTTTTGGGGTCCCCTATCTCAGAGCAAGTTCGAGATTGTGCCATTTATCGGCCTGATTTTTTTTATACCGGGAGGCTAATGATGTAAAAATACCCCTAGTGTATATTTGCAGTGGCTCCGAAAGGGACCTGGGAGCTATATCTGGGGTGTTGCTTAAATGCAGCAATTTTCCAACCTCCTCCAGTTTGACTCTATTGACCGGGTCACTCAATAGGTACTCATTATGTTTCTAAAAGGATTTTCTAGAAGAGGGTTTTAGGAGCTCTAATAACATCATCAATAGAACATGATCTGAGAGGGAAATCTGCTCTCTTTCTATGTACTAAATTGCAATTGCACGCATCAGATAGTCATCTAACAGGAAGTTGCCCAGTCGAGCACGCAACCTATGTGCTGCAGAGTGAAAAGTATAGTCCCTACAAGAGGCATGGACAGATCACCAGGTGGCTTTAAGTCCAAGCTCTTGGAACCACTCTTGAAAGTGTGAGGAAGCAGCTGACAAGTTGTCATGTTGAGAGAGCGTTCTGCCAAACGTATTATCCATTATTACTTTTAGGTCCCCTCCAATCAGGAGAGCCCCTTCCTCATATTGAGAGGCTTCTGATATGGATGTCCGAAGGAAGGGCTCCTGGTGAGAGTTGGGGACCTAAGTTTAACACCAGTGTAGAGTTGCCAACCTGTCCTAAGGATCAGTCCCAGCATCCAAGAAGGAGTTGGATTTCGTTATACTTGTGTAAAAGAGCAGGAAGATGGGTCTCCTGGAGCAGGCAAATCTCCCCTCTGTAAATACCGAGTAGACTAAATATTACAACCGTTTAGTCAGGGAGATAAGGCACTTTGTATTAAGTGAAATTACCTTAATTAGTGTCAATGAAGGCACACTTAGTTCTGCCTGCTGGGACAAGTCTTTCAAACTGAATATCTATGCTCCCTGTGCAGGAGGATATCTCACTGCTTGCAGCACCTGCATGTCTGCTCATTCGTGATTAACTGTCTCCCTGCCCTCAGAAATCAACATAAAACAACATTAACAGTAAGTGAATGGTCACAGTGCAAGAACATAAGGTCAAAAATGTACCAAGGAGGTGTTCATCTTCTAACGAAAGCCATCGTACAGACTTCTTTCTCAACTGTGGTGAAGATTTGTCTGGAATTTCATGCTATGTGTTTTGGTAGATGTAAAGGAGGTTTGGAAATATTACCATGTTATACATAGTGGGATTCAACTAATATTCTCCAGATATTGCACTTGAGACTGATGTCCCCATTTGTGGTCATGTACAGGCTTAGATATTTGAATCCTTCACTGTCAATATGCAGATGTCCAGAAAGGTGCTGTGAATCTAGATGTCTGCCCACCAGATATGTGCTTGGCTGGTCCCAATCGATCGTATAAGCTGTGTGGGCACCGTATATTTAAAATATTCAGAACACTCCCTGGAAGGCTCGTGATTAGGCGGCTGATGTACAGAAGGATGTCATCTGTGTAGAGTGCAATTTGTTCATATTCTAATACCCCCTGTCTGTCTCTAAAGCCAACTAGATCATGCTGTGCTCTAACCATAGAAGCCAGTGTCTCCAGGGTGAGCGCAAATAGTAAGGAGGACCGAGGGCACCCGAGTATCATGCCCCTTCCGATTGGGAATTCCACGGACATCGTGCCGCATACTTGTACCATTGCCACTGGACCTGCATATAGTAGCTCTATCCATGGCAAGAATTTTGGACCAAATACAAATTTCAGTTGACCGTGTCACATTAAAAGCCAATGGTTGGCATGAAATGCCTTTTCAGCATCTAGAGATAGGACTATACTAGTCAATTATAGAGCCTACGTAAGTTAAATTGTGTTGAACACTGATTGGTCAATGTATATAAAAATAGTTATCACAACCAGCAGCCGCATGTCCAGGACTGTGGCCAGGAGTTTCATTTTGGCATTCAACAGTAAAATTAGCAAGCTTCCACAATGGTGGTGGTATGGTGCTACGGAGGTCCAGGGGGAGAACTCCCTCGGTTTACCCTCAATAAACATGTTGAGTAGGTGAGGACTCAACAGTTCAGCATATCTCTTAAAAAGCTCTGTCGGCATTCCATTAGGCCCTGGAACATTCCCTGTTTTCTTGTTGTCTATGGCAGCCACTACTTCTGCCACAGTAAGGTCTTCTTCTAACGCAATGTGGTCATCAGGTTCCAGGGTAGAGGTCTTCACATCACTGAGGAAGGCACAGATCTGGGGCTCATTGGCCAGTACAAGGGCCTTATAGAAGTCCACATATTATTGTGCAAATGTGTTTGCGGTCTCCAAGGCTGAGGTATACTTGTTTCCTTTGTCAGCCTGTATTGCATGCACCCATAGGGCCTACACCTCTTTTCTGCCCACCCACGCCAATAGTACCTCCACCTTATTGCCTGCCTCATACAGGCAGTTTTGAGTGGCTAAAATATGGGACTTTGCCTCTTGGTTGCTAATGCCTGGTATTTTGATTCTATAGAGAATCAAAATCTGGCGTACAAAACAGGGATCAGTGTCTGTTCCGAGGCATCCCTCCAGATCTATCAGTTTCTCTTTTTTCAGGCCTTTATGTTTTGTACCTTTTTTTTCCTTATGTGGGCAGTGATGTTTTGGGCCCTATCCCTGAGCACAGTTTTACATGCCACCCATAATGTGACAGCCGAGGCCTCAGAATTTTTATTTTCAGTAAAATATAACTCAGTATCAAGCTTAACTTCGCGAGCAACTGTCTATCTTTTAACTCTCATGTGTTTAGCCTCCAACCCCCTCCCCAAGCGCTTATGGTGTCTCGCCCCAACCTTGAGCCAGAGCGGTGAGTGGTCCAGCAGACTCCTTGCCAAGTAGTCCACTCTTTCTATATTTACTTCCTCTCCTACCGGTGCTAGGATATTATCCAGGCAGGAGAATACTTTGTGGGTCCCCGAAAAGTAGGAATATGTGCTGTCTTTTGGGTGATGGCAGTACCAGAGGTCTCTAAATCTCAGTGAAATCCTGCCAATGGTGTAGAACACCGGCATCCCTGAGTCTGAATTGTGCAGTCTAGGCATGAATCTACTACATCATTGAAGTCTTCCCCTATGATGTGTGTTGAGGAGACTGCCTCAAAGAGTATCTCTGTGACCTTGTCC
Organism: Lissotriton vulgaris; assembly: GCF_964263255.1. Taxonomy (NCBI): domain Eukaryota; kingdom Metazoa; phylum Chordata; class Amphibia; order Caudata; family Salamandridae; genus Lissotriton; species Lissotriton vulgaris. The sequence goes on along the minus strand of NC_141685.1, from coordinate 2,037,117,215 downwards.
AATGTCTTTTCGTTGAAGTTGGGCATAAACACTAACTAGAATGATGTCCTTTTGCTCCCACACCCCTTTTACAGCTACATCGTTGGGGTCACTTCAGGTCTTGTCACCTGTAAAGGGGGGAGACTTCCTAATTAGAATAGCTACCCCTCTAGAGCCCATGGTAAAGCCTGTGTGTGCTAATATCTTGTACGTCCCTCTGCATAGGAAAACACTGTGAGTCCCTTAAGTGTGTCTCCTGCAATAAAACCACATGTGGTTTCGATCTCTTAAGATATGGGGCTACCAAACCTCTGTGGTTTGTCTTGTTTTGTCCTCTTTGATCGCCTGCGGCTGGGTTTCCCTTCAGTGTTTGTGGAGAAGCCAGATCTCGGGTTACCGTGGCTTGATTGCAGGGGAAACTTGATTTGTTGTTTGGGGGCTGCATCTCCATGGCGAATACGCCTCACCCTCTGGGCTTTAGGTCTGGCTCCCCCATGCGGGGATCTCGCTATCCTTCTCTATTCTCGCTGCCCATGCGTCAAGATGGGTGTTCCTCTTTCCAGGTCCAGGCCTCCTCTAGTGTCTGGAAGAAGATTGCCTTGCCCCAAACAGGACCTTGAGCTTAGCTGGAAACAACAGCATGTGTTGTATGTTCATTGCGCGTAATGTTTGTTTGACTGAGTCAAAGGTTCGTCTCTGCTTTTGTATTTCTCTAGAGTAGTCTGTAAATACCATTATCGTGGACTGGGCATGGTGACTCTCCCCCAGTTTTCTCACCTCTCTTAGTATAATGTCCCGATCTTGAAAATTTAGAAAAAGGGCAATGAGAGCTTGTGGGGGAGCTCCCATTGGGGGGTTTGGACTTTAATGCTCTATGGGCCCTATTACTGACAGAGCAGAATGATAAGGGAGTATCTCTGCCAGGTTTCCAGGAACTCCCCCATGTTGGAGTCTTCCATTCCTGGGAAACCTACATATCATAGATTGTTTCTTCTCGCTCAATTTCCAGCATCATCAACCCTTCAGGTGACATCTTTGAGGGTGGTCCGGAGTTCCGCAACAGTTTGAGTGAGAGTTTGTGTCGAGTCTTCTATTTCTGATATTCTGCTTTCAAACTAAGCAAGTGAATATATATTCTTTCACTGCAGATAACACGTTTTTCTGGAATTAAAGATACCAGCATTACAACGTCATTGAATGCGCTCTAATTGTTGATAAGAGCCACGGCAGGTATGTAACTTAAAGTACCTGCACGCCTTTCTGTAAACAATCGCTAATAACTAGAAACAGGTATTGAGTTGATGTATATGATCTTGCAGATTCTTCCTTTCAAACAAAACCCGATTTGAAGATCAGCCCCACGCATTAAGTACACCTCAGTGAGTTTCTCATTCTGTATCTATATTATAAAGACTTTTTTAATTTAATGAAATGTTGTTGCTCGATTTTATGTGAGCTTATTTTATGAAATGCTATGTGAATCACTACTGGCTCCTTTTGAAATGGGTCTGAGTCAGTAAGCATGTCATTTAGCAATAGATAAGCAAGAGTTGGAGCTTAACCCATGAAATGTCATGGGACCTACTGCTGTCCAAAGAGGAGAAGGGTCTGATATAGAAAACAGACCATTAACATAGTCAAACTATGTTCTATCGATATATCAGAGTCCCATCACTAGGATGGTACGCACACAGTCTAAGTGTTTATGTATAGCATGTAAATAGCGTATTGATGTTGTCAGATATCTATGGTGGATACATCAATTAGTTGTATATAATTGTTTTTATATAGGGGGTTTTACTTGATGAAATACTAGTCCTGATGATGGTCTTATAGATAGCTACAGACAAGACCGAAACGTCGACCAAAGTCATCAACTCCCCAGCTTTCATGCACTGAAGGACACCTTTATATATTTGTGATTTTGGTTTTCTTCATCCAATTGTTTTAGGAGCTGTTGAAATGTTATGAACTGATTAGCGAACTTAGCTATACTACCTTTCATGACTTTTATGTACAGTTTTGATCTATCATTTGTCCCCATAATTTATTTCTTGTGATTTACTCTAATACAATTTACTTTAAACATAACCTTTTTGGCTGTGTGCTTTTTCTCTTCTTGCTTGATTTTCTTATATTGAATATATTTATTTATAAATTGTTGACTAATGTTGAAGTAATCCTGTGGATACACTGGGCTTAATGACTTAAGAAGCCTATAACTCAAACGCACTTAAATCACTGTAAATAAGCGAATAAACTAAATCCCTTGTATTTACCCTTTACATAAACTAACCATTGCCCAAGCCTACAAGGGTTGATTGGGTTTCCCCCACGTTCTTTAGAATATGTCAGTACGAGCATATGATTCAGTTAATGTTTGATTTGTGCTTAACCTTCAACATGGAATGTTTTTGCTGTATGTCCTCTCCACTGTAGGTAGTTACCATAGAAGAGTTATTGTTTTGTTGCTAGTGAGATGTGAAAATACAAAGTAGCACAAGAGGAATATGGTAACAAGCACAGGAATGAGTTTCCAATGAGGAGAATAAGAATAGCCAAGGATGAAGAGGATCGTTTTTCTGTGCGAGAAAGGAGTTAGAAGAATTAAGCGTGGCCGATGGAAAACTACTTGAGGGAAGGTCACGTGGGACATGCTCTTTTCAAATGCAGTTTATATTGTATATTGTGACTTGATGGACACACATACACCTTTGGAGACTTTTTAGGGTGTAGACCTATGCCTGTGTGGCTTTCCACTGCATGACCCATGCTTGGGGTACTTTCAAGACTTCACTGCTGACACCTTTCTTCGTTTTTGCTCCTATATTGGTTCTGAACTTGTCAATTATCTGTTAGAATAAGGGCTTCTTGGTAGGATAGTGTAGGACAGTGTAGGGTTAATGTTGTCGGTTGAGACTCCAATAATGCAACCTGACTCAGCTTTCTTTTCTCCCATCCTCATCCGTACTCTCCTCAGCAGCTTCTGATGCATCCAGTCAGTCCATCACAGAGTGGGAAGCCTTGGATAGAGAGTACAGCTTGATCAAACTTGAGAAGGCAAAGCTCAAGTTGATGAGGGAGCAGCTGGCTCTTGAACGGGAAGCCCTAGAGATGGAGAGAGAAAGGAAGAATTTGGGGTTGGTCCCCATGCTGGCAGCAGTAGAAACTCCAGGGTCAGAGAGGAACACTTTGACCCAACAGGATTGTCCCGACTTTCAAAGCTGGGGATGACATCAGTGAGTTGATTATGGCTCTAGAGAGGGCCCGTGAAGTCCAAAAGTCCCACAGAAGCAGTGGTCAGCCAACGTGTGGCTCTACTTTGCAGAAAAATGCACAGATAAACTTTTGACAGTTAGAGAAGAGGATGCTGACAAGTATCAGGTCTTGAAAGAGGCACTTGTTGATGGGTTTGGGCTTTCTACTGAGGAATACAGGGTTACGTTTAGAGAGACCTAGAGAGAGTCCTCACAAGACTGGGTTGTTTTTGTAGACTATGGAGTTATGGCTCTGGAAAGATGGTTGCATGGTATGTACATGCCTGGACAATTTGATCATGAGAGAGCACATCCGTAATAACACTATGTCTGAAAATATGCACCATTACCTGTGGACTCTGGGCTGCCCTCTCTCCAAGAATTTGGAAAGAAGGCACATGGGTCCACACCTGGGTGACCAATAATTCTCATAGTGGAGGTGGCCAGAAGGAAAAGAATGATTCTAAGTCCCAAGAAAAGGATGGAGAAAAACATAAAGATAAAAAAGAGTCTTTTTCAGGTCCACAAATATCTTCTCTGTGGTGGGTCTAAATCCTCCTCTTCCTCTAAGAAGAACCCTTGGTGCTTAAATTGTAAAACAAAGGGCCATAAGTCATCTGAACCTATATGTTTGTAGAAAAGTACCAATACTGATACTACTTCCCCTAGTGCCCCTGCAGTAGAACAAGTATCAGTAATACCTCCAAGGGTGTATCTAGGTTCACCTTGGGAACTGCAATGGACTCTGCCTGGTCAGGGAGACCACTGAAGCTGTCCTAGGATCAGAGGGTGGCACTGACCTTGCCACTTTGGCTGCCTGGACTTCTAATATGAGGAAGTACAGGCAGCATCCCCTCATTAATGGTATTGAGGCAGAAGCCTACAGGAACACAGGTGCAAGTGTCACCATAGTGGCTTAGAAACTGGTGTCACCTGAGCAGAATCTAATTGGGCCAACTTACCAAGTGACCACGCAGATAACATCACTAAGTGCCACCCCATGGCAGTGGTTAATTTCAGCTAGAAGGGGTTACTGGCCCTAAAAAGGTAGTGGTAACCTCATCTGTTCCTGTAGAATGTCTTATGGGCAAAGATTTGGAGACTTCAGACTAGGCTTAAGTGGAGTTACAGGCCCTTGCATCTTTGCGGGCCTCCCTGGAAATGTCTTTGCGACAACTAGAGCACAGGCCAAGAAGCAGGAGCACTAGAGCCTGAAATAATGGCCCAGCCAGCTCTTAAAAAGAGAGGTAGGAAGGTTAAGAATATTATCCTCCACCCAGACTTTAAGTGAAGATCAGTCTCCTCAGGGAGATGTTCTTGGCCATGGTGAGGAAATTTCCCCAGGGGAGCTTGGGCCTGACGCTGCAGAGATTATGGGAGCAGAGAGACCCTCCATGGAGGAGTTGCGTCTGGAGCAGAAACCCTGCCCCTCTCTTGAGAGCCTCAGATGGCAAGATGCTGCAGAAGAGACAGGGGATGTCAGTGGATCCCATAGAAATAACTGGCTCCCTAATTCTGAGGCTACAGACCCAAGCCTGGTGTTACCAGGAGGTTGGTTGTTTCTCAGAAGTTTAGGAAATTCCTCTTAACCCTGGCACATAACATACCCCATGCAGGAGATCTTGGTCAAAGTAAGACTTGGAACAGGCTAATTCTGCAATGTCACTGACCCCACATGCCTGAAGACACCAAGGAGTTTTGTCACCCCTGTGTCGCCTGCCAAGCATGTGGCAAGTCAGGTGGCACAACAAATGCCCCCTTAATCCCATTACAAGTGGCTGGGGTTCCCTTTGAAATGGTGAGGATTGACATAGTTGGTCACCTACACCCCCCAACAGTCTCTGGGAGCAGATATTTAATGGTAGTGATGGGCTACCCCACCAGGTACCCAGAAGCTAGTCCCCTTAGGACCACTACAGCTCCTGCAGTGGCCAAAGCTCTCCTAGGAAACATTTCAGCATGGGTTTTCCTAAGGGGCAAGCTTCATGTCTGGCTACCTGAAAGCTATGTGGAAATAGTGTGATATAACTTATAAATTCACCACACCCTATCACCCACAAGGCAATGGGTTAGTTGAAAGATTCAACAAAACCCTCAAAGGTATGATTATGGGACTCTCCGGAAAAATTAGGAGTAGATGGGATGTCCTACTACTTTGCCTTTTTTTTGCCTACAGAGAGGTTACCACAGAAGGGACTGAGTTACAGCCCATTTGAACTTCTGTTTGGACAACCAGTTAGGGGTCTACTTTGTCTGGTAAAGGAGGGGTGGCAGCAGCTTCTCAAACCTCACAAACAAGACAATGTAGACTATGTACTTGACCTATGTTCACATATTGGTGAGTACATTAAAAAGTCCCCCAAAGACCTGGAGGCCAGCTAAGAAATGTAGAAATCATGGCATGGCCAAAAGGCTGTTCTGTCTGTTTACCAGCCAGGTCAGAATGTGTGGGTTTTGGAGCCTGTGGACCAGAGAGCACTTCAACCGAAGTTGAGTGGTCACCATACAATTGTGAAGAAGAAAGGTGAGGTCACCTACTTGGAGTACCTAGGCACTCCAAAAAGCCACCCATAGGGTTCTTGATGTGAACTGCCTGAAGCCTTACTTTGACAGGGCTGATATGAGCTTGCTCAGGGCTACTGATGAGGGATAGGAGGAAGAGAATGACCCTCACCCGGATCTCCTCTCACACAATCCAGTTGATGGTTCAGTAGATGGAAAATACTTTGCTGACAGCCTTACTGACCAGCAACAAACTGACTGTAGACAAGTACTCAGTCACGCCCCAGAACTCTCTGACACCCAGTCAGACTCCCTTGTGTGTTCACACGGGTGACAGTCTGCCTGTAAAGAGTAAAATCTACAGGCAACCTGACTATGTTAGAAATTGCATCAGGACAGAAGTCCAGAAGATGCTAGAGATGAAGGTAATTGAGCCTTCAGACAGCCTTTGGGATAGTTCAGTAGTTCTTGTACCCAAACCTCATACCCAGGGAAGAAAGAGAGAAATTAAGTTCTATGTAGACTACAGAGGTCTCAATGCAGTCACCAAGACTGATGCCCATCCTATCCCTAGGGCAGATGGGCTAGTGTTTACTCTGGATGCCGCCAAGTATCTCAGCACCTTTGACCTGACTGCAGGCTATTGGCAGATCCGCTCGCACTTGCTGCTAAACTTAAAACTGCATTTGCAACTCTTTATGGGCACTATCAGTTCACTGTAATGCCGTTTGGGTTGAAAAATCCATCTGATGAATTCCAGAGGTTGGTGAATCAAGTTCTGGCAGGCCTGGGAGACTTCAGTACAGCATATCTAGATGATATTGCTATCTTTAGTTCCACCGGGCAGGATCACCTGATCCGCCTCAGGCTTGTACTTGAGGCCTTGAAAAATGCAGGCTTCACTATCAAGGCCATTAAAGAAATGGGGTATCACCCAAAATTGTCACAGGACCTGGGTATCAAATGGTAAAAATGAAAAATTGGTCCTAGACCTATACTTTGTATTCAGAACAAATGAATCAAATACTACTTTTTCACAGGAATTAAACCTTGCCAAGATACGAAAGGAAAAGCCCAAAGCGTTTGTCTATACACACAAATAATATATACCCATCAGTCGTTCAAAGAAACTCATGTTCACTTATGAACATATTCATTTATTTTGATATTTACAAATTCATAAAAAACTTTGTACACAAGTCAAAGAGAGAAATATAGAAATACTGCCAGGTGCAGTATAGAGTGCAGAAAAAAGTGCTTGTGTAAAGGGATAGTTACAAAGGAGTTTAAAAAGTTCAAAAACCAAAGATAAGTTTATGTTATGTTATGTTAGAGTACATTTTTATAGCGCTCGGCTACTCTAAAAGAGTGTCCCGGCGCTTTCCACAGGCAACTTACAGTGTAAAATCAACATAACAAGTAAAACAGAACCAAAAAGAGAAGGAAAAAGAAACCCACCTAAACAGAGTGATTAAAAAGCCACGTCTTCAAATTCTTCCTAAATTGAAGCAAGTTGGGGGTGCTACGAAGTGCCAATGGAAGCGAGTTCCACAGCTGGGAGGCCTTAAGGCTGAAAGAGCGCCCCCCAATGCGGGCCTTCCTCACGCGTGGAACCACAGCAGTGAAAAGGGATTCTGATCGCAGTGAGCGAGCCGGGCGATAGAAAGCTAATCTTTTCTTCAGATATCCAGCGCCTGAGCCAAACAAAGCCTTGTGCATCAGCGTCATAGATTTGAAAACAATCCGCTTCCGGATTGGAAGCCAATGGAGCGTCTGCAGCAACACAGAAGCCCGAGCTCGTCTGTGCAGACCAAAGATTGCCCGGGCTGCCGAGTTCTGTGCCACCTGCAGACGCTGGACCAAATAGTCCGGAAGGCCTAACAAAAGGGCATTAGCATAGTCAAGCCTAGATCCGATGAGCGCCTGCACCGTAATCCGTCTGTGCTCCGCAGACAGTAAGGGAAGAAACTTGCGGAGCATTCTGAGGATGCCGAAGCAGGTGCCGGACAGGCCAAGGATGTGCGCTCTCAGAGAAAGTTTGTTGTCAAGCTTAACACCCAGGTTCTTGGCAACCAAGGATGATTGTGCCGGAGGACACATGGCGGCCGGCCACCACTGCCGCCACTCGGGATCGGAGGCACAGCCGAAGAATAAAACCTCCGACTTGCTGGAGTTGGCCTTCAGACAATTTAGCTGGAACCAGCTGAAGACCCTGTCCAGGCAGTCCCGGATTCTCTCCCCATCAAATGTCTGGTCTTTTTCACATGTGAAGAGGAGTTGTGTGTCGTCGGCGTAGGACACGATCTGGGCTCCGTAAGCCTCAACCACAGCCGCCAGGGGGGACATAAAGATGTTAAATAATGTCGGGCTCAACACAGAGCCCTGTGGAACCCCAACACCCAATGGCGGCATCTCGGCGGAGCTCTGGGAAACCCAGACCGTCTGGCGGCGGCCCTCCAGGAAAGATGTAAACCATCTGAGCACCGTCCCCCTTAGGCTGATGTCGTAAAGCCTGGCGAGCAGCGCCTTATGGGGGACGGTGTCGAAAGCCGCCAACAGGTCCAACATGACTAGCATGGCCTTGCCACCCCCATCCAAGGTCTCCCTGATGATCTCAGAGACCTCCACCAACGCTGTTTCCGTACTGAAATTCGGACGGAAACCGGATTGGGATGGATGGAGCAGATTGTTAGACTCCAGGAAGTTCGACAAGACGCCATGAACATGTTTCTCAGTAATCTTGGCCAAGGCTGGGAGAAGTGAAATTGGCCTATAGTTGGCCAAGACCTCGGCATCAAGACCAGGCTTTTTCAGGAGGGGGATCACCATCGCCCTTTTCCAGGAGCGTGGGACACTCCCCTCGCTCAAGGAGGCATTGAGGATCGGGTTGACCAGGGGATTCACCACTGCCGCCATCCCGGCCAAGAATTTGGCGGGGCAGGGGTCAAGTGGGGATCCAGATTTAAGACTGGCTAACAGAGTCCGGGACATGTCACTGGAGACAGATGGAAAGTCCTCCAGGATAGCCATGGGTATGGCCGGTGTTCCAAGTCCTGCCCCAAGATCACAGCAACCCTCCGCCGTGCTCTCCGAGAAGGAGGCCTGAATAGCCTTAATCTTGTCGGTGAAAAAAGTGGCAAGATCACGCGCCCACGCATCAGGTGAAACAGGCGGGGGTGAATAAGAGGTGGGAGACGTGAACTCCTTCACAATCATGAAGATCTCCTTACAGGAGTTCGCCGAAGCCTCTATCCTCCTGGCGAGGTATTCCTCGCCAGGTACAATTCCTTATAAACGAAACCTGACCCACAAGCTCAATCACAACAAATTATTATTCAAAATAGCACAATGGAAGGGGGGTTGAAAAAATGGATTCAGGCTTCACAAAAGAAAGGGGGGTGGTTGTCGACGTTTCGACCCTGACGCATTGGTGGGAGGATTAACACCTCAGCTGCGGGTCTTCATCAGGACAAGGAAAGGGCAAGGGAACCTGGGATAGCAACAAATAGATCATCAGACCACTACTCTAAGAGAAATAAACCTTTATAAAACGTTGCCCAATTGATGGGTAGGGTACATTACCTAAGTTGGGGGAAGGCAGCGCCTCATGTAGGTGAGCTACCTGAAGGATACACAAAACGCAAAAATGGGCTAAGTGCCAAAATTCAATAAAAGGCACTGAGACAAATGTATCCAGTACTCATTCTAAATAATGAGAAAGAGTGAAGGACTCACCAATTAATGATGTGCTCCACCAACAAAATGAATGTTAAAATGTTAAATATATATCCTCGATCTACCAATGGCGAGGTGCATCCAACAAAGGAACTTAATTCCACACACTATAATACAAACAAAATTAGAAAAACATAATTATTATGAAAGAAAACGCAAAAACGGCTGTACAAAACTGCTCACATAATATCCTGTAGCATCCGAAAAGAAAGTTCACCGGGTCAGTGTATTTCTAGAGAAAAGACCCAAACGCAATAAATAACAGGAATGCTGGAGGAATATCCTGGTCAGTTCTAGAGAAACATAAAATATAATGCTCCCTATTAGCCTATTACATCAAATTAAGGGATTAGGGGTCTAATACTATCATTACACACCCCCATTATGCGTACCTGCCTGGATTCTTCCAAACAGGGGCTCAAGTCTCCATATAGCCCCTCATGTTCTTCACAAAGAAACGGGTCAGCTAACAATGGCACGGTGCATCCAAACCATAAAATTCAATTTCACACACTAAAAAGCAAAACAGGTTTGGGGAAGACTTAGTAGTTGCGTAAAGCAATGCAATAAAGATCGCTGCACCAAAACCTCACATAATAATATGTGACATCCAAAGAGGAAACGAAAAACTCACGGGTCAGTGTATTTATACAGCGAAGATTCGATAAATGCCAGGAAAGGTGGACGTTGTTGCCGGTCGATTCTATGAAAACATAAGGTGTAATAATGCCCTAATAGCGAAATTTACCCAAATGCCGACTTCGGAATGTAATAATCTCGTTCCCCGGCTCCAGTGAGCGTACTTGCCTCAATTCTTCAGAACCCGGCTAAACTCTCCATACGACTCCTAACCCTCCTCGCACACGAGCCGGACAGCGTGTATTGGGAAGGCGTCTCAAAACACGAGTACGTCGACTTCCGCATAGCGTTAAGCTAACAGGAGCTGCCCGCGTTTCAAAATAGCAGCTGCTAGTGTGTGTCAAAATAAAAGTCCCACTCAGCCGGTTGAGACCTTCGCAGCCTGAAATAACCTAAGTTAATGGATGTGGCACAGATTCGAATGAGTATGGCAAGGTGTGTCCAACGTACAAATATTTACATATTTCCACTTCTATACAAACATACATTGCTGTTCAATCGCACGACTTTTTAAACCAAACAACATACAAAATTTAAGCAGATAATATAAACACAGAATGTAGCAAATATTAACTTGTACAGTTTAACCAAAATACATTTACATTGAAAAAAGAACATTATACAATTACAAATTATATGAATAATCCAGGTTATAGATTGCCATAATCACAAATGTATAAGTATACAGAGTGCGCAAAAGTGGCTTAAAAAGGGGAAAAGGGAAAATAGTATTCCAGAGCAGTCCCGGCCCCATTTCATGTGCCTACTATGTAAGGTCATCCACTTGTGTGTATAGACAAACGCTTTGGGGTTTTCCTTTCGTGTTTTTCCTTTCGTATCTTGCCAAGGATTAATTCCTATGAAAAAGTAGTATTTGATTCATTTGTTCTGAATACAAAGTATAGGACTAGGACCAAGTTTTCATTTTTACCATCACTATCAAGGCCAGCAAGTGCCAGATAGGGCAGAGCAAAGTTATATATTTTGACCAGCTTGTTGGTTGGGGCCAAGTTCAACCTTTACATAGCAAAATCCAAACCATTATGGATTGAGTTGCTCTAACTACTCAGACTCAGGTAAGAGCTTTTCTAGGCCTGACTGGCTATTGCAGAAGATTAGTGAGGAGGCATGGGTCCTTATGACACCATTCAATGATCGCACCTCTAAGAGAATTCCTAAACTGTTGAACTAGACAGTTAGCTGTCAAGAGGTCTTTGATAACCCAAAGAAGGCCATGTGTTCAGCTCCTATTCTGAAGATTCCTGTGTACTCCAAACAATGTATTGTTCTGACAGATGCCTCTGAGATCAGAATAGGAGCAGTATGATCACAACTTAATGAAGAGGTATATGATCAACCAGCAGCTTTTATAAGTAGAAGACTGCCCCCAAAGAGAAACGTTGGTCATCCATAGAGAGGAATGCCTTTACTGTGGTCTGGGCCTTGAAGAAGTTGAAGCCATACTTGTTTAGCACTCACTTTTTTGTTCAGACAGACCAAAAGCCCCTCTTATGTCTTAAACAGACAAAAGGTGAAAACCCCAAACTTTTCAGGTGGTGTACTTCGCTACAGGGGATGGACTTCTCTGTGTTTGCCCCTACTTTTTGCCTGGTGTCACTATGTTTAGACTGTTGTACACTGGGATCCTGCTAACCAGGAGCCCAGTGTCTGTACTCTATCCCCTATATTGGTTTGGTAAGTAACTTGTACACCCCACAACTGGCATACTGGGGCACCCCTGTAAGTCCCTAGTATATGATACTAAGGTACTCAGAGCATTGGTACACCAGGGGGCTCCCATGAGCTGAAGCATGTATTATGCCACCAACTATATCTACAGGACTACCATTGTAGCCTGTAAGAAATGCTGCATGCACATATCACCACAAATATAAGGTTCATGTTATATCCCTTTTACTGCACTTAAACCCTATATGTGATCCCTAAGGGAGGCCCTTCAGCCAAAGGGTAGGGTGCAGGTGCCCCTGCATGAGCAGAGAAGCCACTACAAACATTGGACTACATGCTCTGGACTTTGTAATTAAGGGGAGGCCATCTCAAGATATGTAGTGGACACTGGTCAATAGCAGATGTACAACTACATAATTGCTACCCTGAACCTAGTCATGTTTGGTATCAAACATGTAGGAATCATGCAACGACACCGATTCCAGCATTATTTGCCTTGTACCATGTACTGGGAGGCGTGCAAGCCAGTGCTGCTGCCAGCCCCTGACACTGTTCTACCCTTCTGCTGATGAGCCTCCCTTGGGCATGTGAAAGTAGAACAAAGGACTTCTGAGCCCCACCAGACTGCTTTAAAGGGCGCATTTGGTGCCCTCTTTTCATATACCTGTTTGCCCCAGTACTGGCATAAAACCATAAGGGAGTGACTTCCACCCTGCCCAGCACCCCTGCCCCCCTTCGGCAGCTGCTCAGACCTCTGCCAGATCACTGCTTGATTCTGCCATCTTGAAAGCAAGATAAGCAGCAGCCCCTGGGAGCATCTGATTGGGCAGTCCACCACAGGTTCGTACCTGACTCTCCCTGATAGGTGGGTCACTGCAGAAGCTGTCCAACCCCCTTCCTTGGTTACATAATGGCTCCCCTGAGGGTGGGTCCCTATATTCATCTGAAAGACTCTTCCAAAGACTCTTCTGCTGCTGTACACTGGACATGCATGACTTTGCCTGGAACCAAGACAAGACTGCTTATAGTAGAAGAGCTCCTACTGAGACTTTTTCCCTGTGTTCTGCAAAGACTCTGCAACCTCTGTAGATGTGCATCCTCCTCCAGGGTCACAAGGACTCTATGTGCATCAAGGAGTTCCTTAGACCTTGCTGTCTTCCCTTTTTGCAACTCTTCCTGCAAGTGTCTGCTGCATTTGCCAAGGGTTGTTGGTGGTCCTGCTGGCCAGTGACCCTCCTGTAATTGGTCGACCATCATGGGAGAGCTAGTGGATGGCTCCTGTGATCCTACTTTGTCGCCTCGTCTTCACAGTTGCAACTTGAAGGCCTCCATACTACTGTCAAGTACCCCAAAGAAGGGTGGGCATTGTGCTCCTGCAACTCCTGGACAACTCTGAGTGGCTTTTGCTCTGTCTCCTCTCTCCTCATGTGCTCCTCATCCAGAATCCACGCCTGGGTTCCACTGACCTGGTCCACGGGTCATGGTAGCAGCTGGACATCCGAAGATCCCCATAGGCTTCAATGGCCGGTTCCGACACCACTTCACACCTATGCACCCGTCTCCATGGTGTAGGTATCCTGTTTCTATGGGTATCCTCAGGTGGGGGTGCTCTCCAAACACAATATAACATAGCATCACATGCCATAACATAACATAACATAACAGTTTCCCTTCTTCACAGGGGGGTGCAATGAGCTTATGGTGTTTCTTAGGGGTGCACCATTGTTGGCGCTAGTCAGATCTCCCCTGAGGCACGAGGCCATAAGTCCTCAAATCCTCTGTATCACTGAGTCCCTGAAATTTGACAGGCCTCCTTGTCCAACTGCACCTGGTTCCTCTGTATTTTATCATTCTTCCGTCTACGGGTAGGAACAAGATACAACATTAAACAACAAGAAACCCATTTGTGGTGATTCACAAAATAGACTGCTTTTTTGTTTCCTATAACCCAATCTAGCTGCAGCTCCATCCAGTAAGTGGGATGCAGCAGGCAAGTGTTATTGTATGACATAGTAGTTGCTTGCTAAGTGCTTCATGTAACCTTAAGCCTACATCAAAGTACAGTGTGAGACGTAAGAGGTGGAAAGGATCTAAAAGAATGAAAGGGAATGAGCAGTGAAACGTGGTGGGAATAAGGCTTTTGGGGTGATGGCATATTGCCCCACTAACTTCTATGATCAGTTGCACAGAAAAAGACTATCCTGGAGATTCCTTTTGCTTCTAGGGTGGCTTTAGCAGCAAAGAGATGTAGAGTGAAGATAACAAAAATGGGTAGATTACAAAATGAACAGATGAATAGAGAGAGAGGCAATAACAGGATGAAAAGCAGGCCTGTAATATGGCCACGGACCTATCGCTTAAGCATACCCATTTTTGAATTCTTGGAGATTTTAACTTGCACATATATGACACAAAAGCTAAAGCTAAAACTCCTCAGCTTATTGAGACCATGGCGGGGCTTAATTTAACCCAGATGGTTAGTGGCCCTACACACGGGGCCGGACATACGCTAGATTTACTGTTCACCAATGACCCCTATCTTACTACTTCCTCCCCTTTACCTCTCACTTGGTCTGACCATTTCCTTATCCCTTTTATGATAGCACAACCTCTCCAACCCCCTTGTCCCCATGTTAACCTGGACTATAGAAGACAATGGTATAAAATTACAAATGCTTCTGGGATTGCCGGCGATCCTGTGTCTGATTCATATAACTTTAACCACTGGCTTTCCTCTACCTTAGCCACGGTTGCTCCTCTTAAACTCACCTAATCTTTAAGACACAAACCTTCAGCTCCATGGTTTAGCCCTGAGTGCGTGCAGAGAAAAGCTGCTGCAAGAAACTAGAGCGCAACTGGAGAACATTGTATGATCTCTCGGCTAAATCAGCCTACAAAGCCGCTCTAAAAACTTTACATAAACTTAAACGCTCCTCGATGAGAGAGAACTTTAGGAATAAAATTTACATGGCCAGTAACTCACCAAAAACTATTTTTAAAATTGTTAAAGAGTTTATTCAACCTTCTGCTACCTCAAGTACAGTCTCCCACTCTCAAAACCTATGTAGTTGGTTATCGGACTTTTTATATTTTAGACATTTAGTCGACGTTCACCTCTCCCCCCTACTCCCGTACTCCTGTTGACGTGGTGACTAACTGTGAGGCCATGATCTCTTTCCGTCGTATCTCCCCTGAATCTTCAGTACAGAAATTGCTAGCTTATAAATCCGGTTCTTCTAAGGATCCCTGCCAGGCACAGTTCCTGAGCACTCTGACTCCTCTCATTAATTGTCTGTTAAATAAGATTTGGAACTCCTCCCTGTCCACTGGCATTTTCCCCACTAACTGGAAACAGGCTCTTCTAGAGACTTTCTTGAAAAAAACGGATGCAGACCCTGCGGTCTATAAAATCGCCCCATCTCCCTCCTCCCAGCCCCAGCTAAAATCCTTGAAAAATGTGTCCAAGAACAACGTTCAAGTTAACTGGAATCTCCTAATTGCCTCCACGATTCCCAGTCCGGGTTCAGATCCAGATATAGCACCGAGACCGCCCTACTAGAGGTTACAGAGACCATCCAGGAATCTGTGGATGCAGGCAAAGCAGCCATAATGGTGCTTTTGGATCTGTCCACGACATTCGACATGTTCTCTCATTCCATCCTTCTTGAGAGACTTTACAACCTTAGGATCCAGGGCATTCCACTGTCCTGGACTCGATCGAACCTTAGCTGTCGGACCCAACTAGTTTCACTCCATCCTTTTATCTCAGACGAGAAACCACTGAGTTGCGGGGTCCCCCAGGGCTCAGCACTTAGCTCCTCTTTTTTAACGTCTACCTCTCCCCGCTCGCGACGCTGGTTGAATCTCATGGGGTGAGAGTAATCTTGTATGCCGATGACACCCAATTCATGTTTTCATTTGAAGATCACTCAGAAGCTACATTCTGTAAGTTCAGACAATGACTGTGTAGTATCTCTTCCTGGTTGTCACTTAACACCCTGAAGCTCAACTCGGATAAAATCGAGGTTCACTTTTTTAACCAAACCTGTCCTCCCCCCACAATTCTGTGGTGGCCTCCTGAATTGAATCCCCCTCCTAAGCCTGTGGGCTCGGCAAGGAACCTCGGCTTTCGGTTTGACAGCGATTTGTCCTGTAAATCTCAAATTAGCCAGGTATCCTCTTCCTGTTTTGGTAAGCTTCATATGCATCGCCAATTTCTGCATCTCCTCCCCCTAGAGTCATGCAAAACCATTGTACATGCCTTGATCACCTCAAATCTTGCCTATGTTAATAGTCTCTACCTTGGTGCACCTGCCTTCCTGACCAGGCACCTGCAGATCATCCAAAACGCGGCGGCCAGGCTGATATGTAAAATCCCTTTTCGCCATTGGTTCACCCCCCATCTTATGAAGCTCCATTGGCTGCCAGTGACCAAGCACATCCAGTTTAAAGCTCTCATACTGACCTTCCGTGCTTTTCAAGGACGGGGCCCTGCTTATCTTTGAGCTCTCCTTAAACACTCCCAACACAGTCGAGACCTGAGATCCAATCACCTTCGTCTCCTGGCAATCCCCTGCTTTCAACTCTCCAGAACGGGTGGGAAAGCCCTTGGAGGGGTTACTGCCAAAATGTGGAATGGCTTGCCTCTCTCTCTTCGTACAATTGAATCTGAAGCCGTTTTTCGATGTGCCTTGAAGACCTGGCTTTTTTCCAGCCTCTAGACCTCTGCTAGCTCTTCTGTTGCTGTCTGCTTTAGCGCGGAGACACCCCCAATGGGGGTAGCTGTTGCGCTAAATAAACTTTAAATAAATAACATAGATAAGTATATTTTAGATATTAAAGCTAGGTAATATTGGTGCATACTTTCCCAAATATTTGTAGTCAAAAAAGTACAGTATGCAAGAATACAATGCTATTTTTGGTACTTTTAATTATTGGTGTGTTTCTCTTTGAAGGAATATGTGGATATGTTATGGTATGTATCAAAGGGCACTCAATCAGTTTGCCATAACGCAACTTTAAATCAAATAAATCAGATGGGATTTAAAGTAGAGAGATGTAAAGCTCTACAATTGGCAGACTCACAACTTTGGTTATTTTCTATACTGTTCAAGCTTTGCGAAATGCACAACTTGTGAAGTTAATTTTGTTCTTTTTTGAATTTTTTTTAAATTAGATTTTACAATATTACAAAGAAAGAAAGAGAGCTTCAGCAACATCATACCCTTAATATAACATATACTACATTGTCATTGTGACTTTACTCTCATTGCAGGTACGGTGATAGGGCCCCACGCAAAGGAATTGACCATATGGGTAGTGGGGCATTCGTTCATCAAGCCCAAGCATGCCAGAGTAATTTTGGGGCACTGTTGGGGTTCAATGAGTGTTTTTTCAGAATCGTTTGGAGGGGTAAAAGAGAGATGCTGTGGAGGGAGTTGATACCTATCTTGAATAAGTGGTTGGTAAGGGGCCAGTGCCCAGATGTTTTACTGATTGACCTTGGTGAGAACGACCTTTGCGGGGTGCAGGGTGTTGTTTTGTTGAGGGCATTGAAGAGGGATTTGGCTTTATTGAAGGAGCTGTGGTCCAGGTGCCACGTTTTGTGGATGGAGCTGGTTCTGCGTAGGGTTTGGAGGGGTGCTGTGAATCCCAGGGCTGTTGACTAAGCGTGTAGGAAGGTGAACACTGAGATTTCTAGATTTTGTCGCAGCTTAGGTTTTGGAAGGGTGGCGCACAAGGAGATTCTTTTTGAGGCGGTGGAATTTTTCAGGGATAACGGGGTACATTTATCTAGGCTTGGTATGGATGTTTATTTACTGGAGATCAGGGAAGTGTTGTCAAGGAGCCTGAATTTCTAAAAGCATCCTGCTTAGTTGGTGAATAATTGGCCTATTTGGGGGGTGCAGAAAGGAGGGGGTAGTTTCCTCCCCCTGGCTTTAAGGGTGGCGGGGATTAGTGGAAGTTTGCCAGGGTTGGCAGAGGTTTGTTGATCATTGTTGGAGTTTGGGCTGTCGCCAGGGATGCGTAGGCAGGTTAAAAATGTTAGTGCGGTTACACAGGTGTGGTGATTGACAGGTGTAAAGAAGCAGGCAGGGGGGTTGTTTACCGGATTCGTGAAATTTATTGAATTATACATTGATGCATTGCTTTGTATAGTAATGTATGGGTAGGGGTGGGTTCAAGGAAATTTTAGGGGCGGGGTGGGTTCCGGGCTTAGGTAAGCAGTTTGGTTAGTGAGGATTAGTTTTGTAAGGCTTTTGTCAAGGATTTATAATGTTATGTGCACCTGTTTCAATAAAGCGGCCTTTTACACACAATTTTTGGTTTGTGGTCTGCCCCCCCCCCGTCGCCCCTCCCTCCAAAGGGTGGTTTGGGGGGTAGACGACCGCAGGGAGTCCCCCCTGGGCAGTTTGGGAGGGGTGGGGGGAGGAGTATTCACAATTAGCAGACATTTTGTCTTTGGGCTCCTTTAAGTTTTAGTTATACTATGGGCTCCTGCTCCCAGCCACCATTTTAGGTGTGGTGACCTGGTGGCTGGGAGCTTTAGCTAATGGAAGTTTTTTCCCTCCCTCCCAATTGTTTTTTCGTTTCGGTAAAATTTTTCCCCTTGTTGTAGTTTTATAGGTGGCTTTATTTGAACAGGTGAGTAGGGATTGTTTGGCTATGTACTGTCGCTTGGAACAGGTGCTGTGAGGGGGTTAGTGGACGTTTGCCAGGGTTGGCAGAGGTTTGTTGATCATTGTTGGAGTTTGGGTTATCGACAGGGAGGGGTAGGCAGGTTAAAAATGTTAATGCGGTTACACAGGTTGGGTGATTGACAGTTGTAAATAAGCAGACAGGGTTTGTATAACGGATTTGTGGAATTTCTTGGATTATATGTTGATGCATTGCTTTGTATTGTTTGTAATGTTTAATGTATGGGTGGGGGCGGGTTCAAGGAAATTTTAGGGGCGGGGATGGGGTCCGGGCTTAGGTAATCGGTTTGATTAGTAAGGATTAGTTTTGTAAGGCTTTTGCCAAGGATTTATAATGTTATGTGCACCTGTTTCAATAAAGCGGCCTTTTACACACAATTTTTGGTTTGTGGTCTGCTCCCCCCTTGTCCCTCCTTCCCAATGTTCTCTGCTCTCAAGTGGAAACCTTTATAGGTTCATTCTCAAGGCTGCCAAATGTTTTTGGGTCTGGATGAAGGGGGCAGGAGCGAGGCATATATATCTCTGGTAGTATCACAGTTGAGCAGGTCCCGCATCCAGTGTTTGACTATTGGGTGGGTCGATGCTCCCCAGTGCAAAGATATCTGGGTCTTAGCTAGTAATAAAGCGATGGCAGAAACCATCAGATTCCCTTTGGCAATGGGAGAACATTGCCCAGGAGGGCTAAAAGTGGAGATGGGTCCATGTGGATGTCTGTCATCTGCGATGGAACATGGAATACATTCTCCCAATATGCCAAAATCGGCACACAATTCTAGGCTAAATGCGCGAAGTCTGCATGGTCTGATGTGCAACCAGGACAGTTATGAGATTTGGTGGGATTACATTTGGATAGGAGGTGTGGGGTGGAATAGGATCATTTTAAATACTTAAAATGTCATCATTTGTGCCTGTGATTGTTTGATATTAGTTTGGTCTGCTCGCAGCAGTGAAACCACATTTTGCCAGACAAGGGGAAACCCAAGTCTCTTTCCCAGGCCACCCTTTTAACCCCTGCCCACAATGAGACTCAATTTGAATGATGTATGGTAGAGTCTAGATACCAAATGTGCTCCATCTGGGGCCGTAATTACATGTGACGGAAAAGGGAATATCGGTTCGGATTCACAGCACGCAGCGAGCTTCGCAATCTGTGCAGGATGAATTTTTCCATCTGTGTGACATTGCGCCCCTCGTGAAGGGATGAGACTGAGCGTAGTCAGGTCTCATCAAACCTGTCACCAATGTTTTGTATATGGCAGGTGAGAAGCATTTTTTAGTGAGCGTTTCGGTTGTGACCGGTAACCAGGGATTATTTGCTATAGGAATGTGTGATGAATAAAGTTGCTTGAAACCAAGATATCTCTGAAGTGTTATCTATGCACAGCAAGTTGTTGCAATCATTTGAATATCCAAGACATTTCTGGGTAGTCCCTGTGGAAGGAGTGTTTCTAGTGAATAGGGGTGGATCTGCGAGCTCTCCGCCTTAATGAATTGGAACCGCGCGTCAAACGGTACCAGAGATAGGCGATATGTGCCTGCGCCACTAGATAATAAAGGTAGAGATCAGGGATACCGAAGCCTCCGTGTTCATATTGCAATATTAGAGTGTTCCAGCCAATCCTGGGATGTTTTCCCGACCATATCTATCGAACTAGAGTGCTTTGAAGAACGTCAAAGAAAGCGTTGGTTAGCGCTATGGGAATATTTAAGAATAGGTATTTGAATCGGGGAGAAGCAGTACCAGTTTTATTATTTCGATTTTTCCGGCCGTGATTAGGGGAAGTTTTATTCATTTCCGGATTAGTATGGTATGCCTATCAATTGCGGGCCGTAGATCAGTCTTATTACTTCAGTGCTTTGCCGGTGCAGATAGTTGCCAAGATATTTGGGGGGGGCGAAAATCACTGGAGGAGGAAGTCAAGTGGAGTCTGAAGCGTGGCATCCGTTAATAGGAATATCTAGGATTTAGTCCAATTAATAGAAAGACCTGACAATACACCAAAGAACACAAAGTCTCTCAAGACTGGGGAGAGGTATGATTCTGGGTTTCTGATGAACAACATAATGTCATCTGCATATAGTGATGCTAACAGCGGGCTGTGTTGCCAGATGACGCTCTTGCAAATGCCAAACAAGGGGATCCATTGCTACTATGAATAATAGGGGGGATAGGGGACACCCCTGCCGCGTACCCCTGGACCGTGGGAACTGGTCCGTGATCCTGCCGTTCACTTTTAGTCAAACCAAAGGAGCCGCATACAGTAAGCGAATAAGGTCACAAAACCCTTGGGGCAACCAAGTTTGTTCAGCGTGGCAAACAGAAAGGGACACTCCAATGATTCAAATGCTTTCTCAGTGTCTACTAGTACTGCGACCTGTGGGAAGTCAGGGTTAATTTGATTAAGGACTGCAAACACAGTGCACAAGTTTGCCGACGTAGAGCGGTCAGGAAGTAAACCTGTCTGCAACGGGGAGATTGCTGTATTAAATAGAAGCGGATGATAATAAATCATTATCATGATTTATTAAGGATAGTGGGCGACAGGATGAACAGTATTCTGGTGGCTTACCAGGTTTTCATATTAAGGTTATGACTACTTCCCCTATTGTCTGGGGGGGGATACCACAAGACAGACCCTTTCATACACCAACAGGTACGGGGTTAATTAATCTTTATATGCCTTGTAGAATGCTCCAGTGAAGCTATCTAGTCTGAGGGTACGTGTGCCACTGAGATCATCAATTGCCTGGGCAATCTCCTCACAGGTGAGGGGTGCAGCTATGAATTGTAGTTGCCCCATCTCCATCCAAACCATAGCGACCTCCGCCAGAAGGTCTACAATAGAATCTGCAGTGGTAGTGCCTTTAGAGGAGTAAAGGTGAATATAGTAATGCATGAAGATGTGCATTATAGCTTTAGGTGCTCTGATTGTAATTCCATTGTCTAGATGGAGGGATGAGATCAAGGTAGCCTGATATGGGGGATGCAGGTTATTAGCCAGTCTCTAATCTTCTCCGTATACTCTTGTTCTGGCGTATTTACTGAAATATTTAATTTCACGGTGGGCTAGGTCCTGCAACTCCTGCATCAACATAGCCCTCCTTCGTAAGTGTGTGAAACGATCGCCTACAAGCAACTTGGAGTCAAGCTACCTCAATGCTTGTTCTACATGTACCAAGTCATTGCGGATGGAGCCCAAAACACAAGAATGCTTCGCTATGCATACCCCCAGATATTTGCTTTAAAAGCATCTCAAAGTGTAGAAAAGTGTTGTACTGTGCCTACGTTATGTTGGAAATATTCAACAATCACATCCAGAACTTCAGCACAGAAGACCTCGTCTAATAAGGCGTTCGCAGGGATGCGCCAAAGGTGTGCATGGTGATTGGTTGTCTGACATCTGTATAGTGAATAGTACTGGGCAGTGGTCCAACAGCGTTCTGGGCAAGCGTAAGACATCAATGAGTGAAAGTATTCGGTTAGGCATATTGAACCAGTAGTCTATACGACACAAATGCCATGTGGAGCAGAGTAGAATGTGTATCCCCTTGCAGACGGATTTTTGAATTGCCATGCATCGGTTAAAAGGTGGGATTGCATGAGTTCAGACAAAGCCTGCAGCGATGGTGCATTTGTGTAACGGCTGGCACCTGTTGTATCGCCCAATGGGTTCTGAAAGAGGTTAAAATCACCACCCATGAGAATGGTGGTGGTGTACAAACTGGCTAATGTAAGCTTTGCTACTATAAAAACACTGCGACAAATTTTCCTCATTTGAGATTTCCACACAACGTTCAAGCTACCATCTCCCTTGTTCTGTCCAAACTCGATTACGCCAATCCCCTCTACCGCGGATCACCTTTAACAACCATGAAAAGACTACAACGAATTCAGAATTCGGCTGCCAGACTACTCTTGCATACCAAACCGCCAAACCACATCTCCCCTGCCTTGAAAGCCCAGCATTGGTTACCAGTTGCCAGAAGATCCACATTCACGCTGCTTTGTATCACCCCCAAAGCAATACATGGAATGGGACCACTCTTCATCAGGAATAAAATCACCAAACACATTCAACAAAGGAACATCCGCTCTAAAGGAGCATCTCGCCTCAAAATCCCACCATACAAGAAAAAACCATGGGAGGCACATCCTTCTCTGTTCAAGCAGCCAAACTATGGAACTCTTTACCCCCCAACATAAGGTCCACCGACAACCACCTTATCTTCAGAAAACTACTCAATGTTTGGCTCTTCCCCACATAAGCACCATACGCAAACAGAAATATACAGCATATCCCTCTATATAAGCTTTTGTTTTCACTGTAGATATGTACCTATCTTTGTGTATTACTTTGTATAAACATGTAAAATATTTATGTTGTTGAGAGAAAAAATAATGATAATTATAAATAAATAAAAATCATCTTTAGTCTACATGTACATACTTCCATTGTGCCTCTTGTACCTTCCATGTACTTGGATCAGTGTGTCTTTTACTTTTCTCCTGAAAAATCATATCCAATGCACATCCTATTCCTCATTCTGTGCCTCTAGCAATATCTTTAATCTACATATACTTACCTCCTTTGTGTATCTATATACTTTCAAAGTACTTATGGATCTATATATTGATCACGCTCTTCTAAGTTAGCATTTCCAATGCACTACCCTATTCCTCAGCCTATACTTCGCTCAATATATCTTCTAGCCCAACCTTCTGACTCATCTCAAACTTCTTTCTACTATTCCTTCAAATGCACTACCCTGTCTCTCATCCTATACATCTATCAATATATCCTCTACATCCACTTTCTCATTTATCCCAAACCCCATACCCACTACTATGATCGCCAAAATAACCCTTTCTAGACTCTCTCCTACTCTACCCCTCCTTGCATCATCTTTTCACTATACCAATCCCCTACAACAAACCTTTCTAAACTCTTCCCTCTGACTCCCCTCCAAAACTCCTTTTTACTCATCCAAAAAGCCTCCTCCTACTGCTAAGACCTAAAAAAATATATAAAAAATCCTTCACTCTTTTATCCCTCCACTATCCTTTTCGATCAAAATTAACAGACTAACATGTTCACTTCTCAAATTCCATATTCAATTATACTAATTCACCACTAATCCTTTATTGGGTTCCAGAGTAGCGTGCTACTCGCCAATAAAGAGTCTCAACACCCCATCAGGGTTACACGCACTATATAAATGCAAACCTTTTTCCTTTTCTACCCCTCCCCAAACCTTCTCAATCCAAATAACTGACTAACATATCCACCACTAAAATTACTCTCATGTTTCACCATACTAATTCTGATGGGTTCCAGAGTAGCGTGCTACTTGCGCTTCAAGACCCCATCAAGGGTAGCAAGCGCTATATAAATACAAACCTCTTTCCCTCTTCTATCCCGCCACCTACACTTCTCTACCCAAATAACTGAATAACATATCCACTACTCAAATGACTTCATATTTTACTATACTAGTTTTCAACACTAATCCTTTATGGGTTCCGGAGTGCTGTGCTACTCGCCAGAAAAGCGCTTCAACGCCCATCAGGGGTAAAAAGTGTTATATGAATGCAAATCTTTCTTCCCTTTTTATCCCTCCGCTATCCTTCTCACTCCAAATAACTGACTAATATCCACCACTGAAATTACTTCATATTTCACTATATTAATTCACCATTAATCCCTTATAGGCTTCCTGAATAGCGTTGGTCAACAAGCACTATATACATACAAACCTTTGTCCTCCTCTATCCTTCTGCTATCATCCAAATCCAAATAACTGACTAATCTATCCACCACTTAAAATGTACCTGCATGTTTCACTATACAGTGGCATGCTAATTGCCGAAAAAGCGTTTTGACGCCTCGTCAGGGGTAGTAAGCGCTATATAAATGCAATTACAATACAATACAATATAATGTCTCGGGCACAATGGGTTTCCTGGAGAAAGGTTACCTCTATAGGACAGTACCTTCCGACCCTCAAAAGGGTTGGAAAGGCAATGCACATTCCAAGATATACACTTCAAGGAGGAGTGCCTAGTGGCCATAGTGGGTGCAGTTACAGGCAGTAGGGGTTAACCAAAACGATAAATAGGCGTGCTTATTGTAGCCGGTCCAGAATGAATGATTGTGCAAACCATGCCCATTATTCACAGTGCATTTGTGTTGACACCAATCGAGTAAATGAAGAGAAGATAGATAAAAAGACAAATAATATAACATGAAACCCACTTGTACCCCCTCCCACTTCTGGCAATGTAAAAGATACAAGCCAGAGAATCCCATTAAACAAGCCCCAATCATGAAACAAGAACAGGCAAAAGGAGTCATCCTTGGGGTAGACAACGCCGAAGAAGAAGAGCACCTATTTGACTATAAACAAGCATGCATAAGTGATGGCCTGATTCGAATAAAAAGAAAAATCAGGACATCTTCCTCATAAACAATACCTCATGTGATTAGATTCTTGTTGCAACAATTTAGGAAAGAAGAAAAGAAGTCACCACATTGCGATTATCAGTGGAGTGTCTGCTTCCCCTTTAGGGATAATAGTGCACAACCTGAGTATCGGACAGTCCCCCCGGCAACCAGGACCACCACAATGTTAAGCATTGGATGAATGGACAGGAGATGAAGCAGCAGATGTCGTGCCCACTGGGTTGAGCTCTGCGCAGTGGCATGTACAGTACTGGGCGGTTACTGCTGTTGTTTCGAAGATGTGAGCCTTCCCCCCATGCCGGACATGAAGTTTGCCAGATAGAGCATTGAGTACTTCACATTTGACTTCTGCGAATGTACGCTGCGCGTCCTGCACAATTGGAGTGTAGTCTGAGTAGAACGCTGGAGTCATTCCCTGGCACTGTACTGAGCCCTGCTCGTGGGCAAGGAAAATCACGCTCTTGGTAGTTAATTAGCTTGGCGATGATCAATCTTGGGGGTGACTTAGGTAAAGGTCGAGGCCCAAGGGTTCTGTGAGCCCTCTCAGCTGCAAATGAGGTGGAAAAGGCCTTCCTGTCAAAGAGATCAGTGAGTAGGTGCTCCACGTAGCTGCACATACGCCCGTACTTGTAGATTCTGATGTTCCCGCTATATGTATATTGGGCCCGATTCACAGAACTAACTTAAGACAAAATCCTAAACTTACTACCATTTTGGTATTCACAGAAGGCTCTTACTCATTTTGGTATTCACAGAAGGCACTTACTCATTTCGGTATTCACAGAAGTTAGGAGTCCTAACTTTAGGACTCCTAAATGCCTTCTGTGAAAACCGAAAGTCTTAAAATTAGGATTTTTCTCAACTTAACTACCACTAAACTGAGAAAAATCCTAATTTTAAGACTTTCTGTATTCTCAGAAGGCATTTAGGGGTCCTAAAGTTAGGAGTCCTAACTTTACTACTACTAAACTGAAAAAAATCCTAATTTTAAGACTTTCGGTATTCACAGAAGGCATTTAGGCAGACCCCCCAGGATATAGCGGCATGGAATAGCAAATTTAGCGGCACAAAAATGGAAATTTAGCGGCACAAATATGGAAATTTAGCGGCAATTTTGCGGCATTTTATGTGGCCATTTTTCCTACAACAAACACAGATATCTTAGTTTTTTTAGTTATTTAACAACGTGAAGCTATGTATATTTGGTTTCTTTACAATGTAGACACTTTGGGGCAGATTTACAAGCCCCTTGCGCTGCTTTTTTGCGCTTGGTGCCACTGTACCTGCTGCACTAATGATGGCTATACCTATCGCCCCTTTTATTAGTAAGCACGTTAAATAGTACAGTGTATTTTGAACACAACCTGATATCCCACCGGATGCCCGTTCCATCCATCTACCCACCCACTCTTCATCCATCCATCCATCCCCTCATCATCCATCCATCCTTCCCCTCATCATCCATCCATCCTTTCACCCACCCCCTCATCATCCATCCATTCCCTCATCATCCATCCATCCATCCATCCACCCTTCCCCTCATCATCCATCCTTTCACCCACCCCCTCATCAAACATCCATCCATCCATCCCCTCATCATCCATCCATCCATCCTTCCCCTCATCATCCATCCTTCCCCTCATCATCCATCCTTCCCCTCATCATCCATCCATCCTTTCAACCACCCATCCATCCATCCATCCTTCCCCTCTATCCATCCCCTCATCCATCCATCCTTCCTCTCATCCATCCTTCCCTTCATCCATCCATCCTTCCCCTCATCCATCCTTCCTTTCATCCATCATCCATCCTTCCCCTCATCCATCTTTCCCCTCATCCATCATCCAGCTACCCTTCCACCCATACATCCAGCTATTTAAATTTTCTCTCCATCCTTCCCCTCTCATCAATCCATCCATCCTCTCTCATTATCCATTTATTCAATCTTTCATTCATCTATTCAACCCATATCCTGGAGTACAGAAAGGTGCCATTGCTTGTTTGCCTTCTATGGCCTGTAGTCCTTTTTTTTAAATCGGAAAATTGATACTCTGCTAATTCTTTAATCTATAGAATAAAACCATGATTTCATAGTATGCTCATAGAGAGCCCAGCGTTTTTGCACTAAACTTCAGCTTTAAGGAGAAGCTTGCTACGATCCAATGCTAAAAATCGTACATGGATGGAGCACTTAGTGCAACATCTTTAAAGCAAGGTCAGACATTTTGCTAATACAATTCACATTAGAGTAGAAGTGCAAGCACATGGACAGTTCCGGGTGTGCATGCTGCAGATAATCTCTCAGCAATGCAAGATTCGAGTTAAAAAAAAATATATTAACAGATTTAAGGTAGCGTGTCTTTTGTTTTCAATTTAAATTGTTCTCCGTTTCTTTCCCAAATTGACTTGCTGACTGTGTTTAAATTTGCCAGGTCAGTAAATGAGCCTTCTCACAGGCCTAAGACTCGAAGTTCCTATTCCTGTCACTGCAAACCCTTTCACATTACACTCGAAGGAGAACTGCTCTGTCCGATTCCTGCTCCATCCTCTGTGACAACAACCCATCCCCCCCTCCCCTCCTGTTGATGTGCAAGGTGAGGGCTCCCATTGTCATTCTTGTGGGCCAGGAAGAGGTGCGAACGAGCGCAGTCCCGGGCAGCTCTGAATGACAAAGAGCCTAGACCTTCACACTGCCAGCTGCAGCCGAGCTGCTTTAACCCTCTGACCCCAGTGTCTGTAGATCATCTACAGGTGTGGGGCAACCGGTGCATGTCTTTGGATAAAGCAGACCCCCCAGGATGTAGTGAAAAATGCCGCGATTTCTACAAAAATGCCGATTTCGCTGGCATTTTTGTAAAAATCGCGGCATTTTTTAAAAAGTGCCGATTTCGCGGCAAATCGCGAAATCGCGATATCCTGGAGGGTCTGTTTAGGAGTCCTAAAGTTAGGAGTCCTAACTTTACTACTCCTAAACTGAGAAAAATCCTAACTTTAGGACTTTCGGTATTCACAGAAGGCATTTAGGAGTCCTAAAGTTAGGACTCCTAACTTCTGTGAATATCGAAATGAGTAAGTGTCTTCTGTGAATACCAAAATGAGTAAGTGCCTTCTGTGAATACGAAAATGGTAGTAAGTTTAGGATTTTGTCTTAAGTTAGTTCTGTGAATCGGGCCCATTGTTTCTAAAGGTTCTTGCTTCCAAGTCTCCCGCCTTGGCTGCAGTCTGCTTAAGTAGTTTTTCAAACTTATTGATCTGTTTATTGATTTGTTTGATGCTGGAAGAGTGCACGTCTTCAATGTCCAAGATGCATTGTTCTGATGCAGATATATGTGGTTCCTGCTGGTCGAGGTGAATGACCCCCAGCGTAGCGGCTATACCATCCATGTGAACATCCACAGCACCAAACCCGGCTTTTAATTCGGTTAGGATATAGAGGCACCCACGTCTTCGGACCCCAGGCCATCACTGCCATGAGGTCCATCCTCCTTGTTCTTGGCGTTCTGGAGGAGTCAAATGACAAAGGGCGCTGGCGTGAATCCCATTGTGCCAAGTCTCAAGTGGGTGTCCAGAAGAGGGACAGTGAGGAGTCCAGATGGGGTCTGGGGTTGCCAAATCACCACACGGGATCAGTGAGGCACTCACTTCTACTAAATCAGCGACCAATCGGTGACCGGTGGCAGAGTGGCTGGGTCACAGCGCTAGAATGTAATGGAGGCAACGTAGTGTCCGTGCTCCCTCCACACAGCATGAGGAAGCTCCTGAAAATGTCAGGTGTAAGAACAGTTCATCACACCGGGACACATGTAGTGTCAGCATCCAATAATAATCATAATAGCGGTCGGAGGTTCAAACTCATGACTCCTAGAGTGGTTGCAGCACGACGCGGTGGCCCCAAACGACGGCAGAACACAACCCGTACACAGGGAATACAGGAATGGCGTGGCGCCCTCAAACAACACCATCACTCCGGTGTACAGGGAGTATAAAGCTGGCAATCAGCCAACAAAGTCTCAGGCAGGCATTCCAAGGGGGAGCAGGCATCCATCACTGGACGTATAATTATTAGTGACTTACCAATGGGTAGGGTGATTAACCATAGTTGCGGCGAGGCTTCTATGCTATCCAGGTCTTCGGGTGCATGGCGAGTCCCGCACCGCGAGGAGCACGACAACAGCAAAGCAAGGCTCAATAAAGGTACTGCCGCCGAGCGCAAGTAGGCCCCACCCTCAGGCTCACCCACAGCCCCTGTTGCTGTGGGCTGCCGAGGGGTACAAAAGGGGGTGGTGATGGACGGAGCATCTGAATCAATCAAACACTCACACCCAGTCAAAAGATCTGGGTTTAATCCATCACCGTTCTTTAGCCCACTCTGCCACCCCAGTTCAGACATGGCTATATGCAAATCAGTCTGACCCTGTGCCTCATGGGAACAGTCCAGCCTGAACCGCCAAACCATGTCTTCCCTGGACCGGAAACAAGCTTCCGAGGACCGGTTTCTGGCATTCCAGCCATCTTCAGCCCGGCTTGCTTGAATCCAGTGGCAAAGTGAGCAAGGGACTCACGTCTGATCACCGTTCTTTAGCCCACTCTGTCACGGCTTTTGGCCGCCATAAGTGTGGCAGGGTATGCTCAAACGTGAGTCCCTTGCTCACTTTGCCACTGGATTCAATCAAGCCGGGCTGAAGATGGCTGAAATGCATATAGCCATGTCTGAACTGGGGTGGCAGTGTGGGCTAAGGAACGGTGATGGATTAAACCCAGATCTTTTGACTGGGTGTGAGTGTTTGATTGATTCAGATGCTCCGTCCATCACCACCCCCTTTTGTACCCCATAAGTGTGGCAGGGTATGCTCAGCCATGAGTCCCTTGCTCACTTTGCCACTGGATTCAAGCAAGCCGGGCTGAAGACGGCTGGAATGCCAGAAACTGGTCCTCGGAAGCTTGTTTCCGGTCCAGGGAAGACATGGCTTGGCAGTTCGGCTGGACTGTTCCCATGAGGCACAGGGTCAGACTGATTTGCATATAGCCCTGTCTGAACTGGGGTGGCAGAGTGGGCTAAAGAACGGTGATGGATTAAACCCAGATCTTTTGACTGGTTGTGTGTGTTTGATTGATTCAGATGCTCCGTCCATCACCACCCCCTTTTGTACCACTTTTGGCCGCCATAAGTGTGGCAGGGTATGCTCAGACATGAGTCTCTTGCTCACTTTGCCACTGGATTCAAGCAAGCTGGGCTGAAGACGGCTGGAATGCCAGAAACCGGTCCTCGGAAGCTTGTTTCCGGTCCAGGGAAGACATGGCTTGGTGGTTCGGGCTGGACTGTTCCCATGAGGCACAGGGTCAGACTGATTTGCATATAGCCATGTCTGAACTGGGGTGGCAGAGTGGGCTAAAGAACGGTGATGGATTAAACCCAGATCTTTTGACTGGGTGTGAGTGTTGGATTGATTCAGATGCTCCGTCCATCACCACCCCCTTTTGTACCGCGGGCTGCCGAGGGCCACATCAGGCCACGTCAGGCCACTGCCGCCAGCAGCTGCATTGGTGCTCCACTTGGTGGTGCGCGGGTCATATCAGGGACCGTAGGTTTGCTAATGAGCAGCATGCAGTTCCTGCCACATCATGGTGCTTGGTCGGTTGATGTGGCGTGTTTAGGCCGATGATTGTTGGTGCTATATTTGGAGCTTCAGGCACGAGCAACCATCTTGGTCCTCGGCCTGGACACTCCCCTGTTCTTTTTGTTATTTTTTAAAAAAACAGACCAGCTTAGGGCCGGATGTATGACATTACAACGCATGCTTTTACCACGCATGCTTTTACTACGCGGTTTTTACAACGAAAACCTCTACAACCCATATCGCTTTGGGGTGCTGGATAGTGAATAGTTTAATTTACTATTCCAACTCCAGTCCCCGTGGACACTAGGGAAGGTGTTGGATAGTAAATTAAACGTATTCCCTACCCTAGAGCGCCCCCCAGCGCAATGCGTTGTAATGGTTTGCGTTGTAAAAGTTGCGTGGTAAAGGCACTGCGTGGTAAAAGTTGCGTTGTAAAGCATGTTTCCCCTTAGGGCCCTCCGTCTCACACCTCTTTCTGAGGTGGTGGATGGATGTCCTACGTGTGACATTCTGCATGAGGAAGTCATCGTACCTGGAAGGCCCAAAGGGATAAACCTTCCCTCATGTAAAGTTTGGGGCGAGGATGTAGCCTAATGGCTAGGGCAGTCAACCTCGAATCTGGTAGCCGGGTTCGAGTCTCGGCAGGGACTCTCAACATCCTGTGATTCTGGGAAAATCCCTTAATCTTCCTGTGCCTAACAAAAATGAATGTGTCCATCTTTAACGCAACTAATGTTAATGTAAATTGCTCTGATAGCTTCGGGTCTAGTTCGCACGATATAGAACTCCCCAAAAAAAAGGCTTTGTAAAGTGTGACGTTTCCTAATTTCACCCAACTTCGGAATTGAACATTTCATTTAAGTCACTACTAATTTAAAGTAACTTTACAGAAAGCTAGTCGTACTAAGGACATTTTGGGAAATTAGCGACCAACAGTGTTTTAAGCATTTTAGGGATGCAACAATGGTGAAAACAAAAGAGAATGTAAATTTAATTTTACAGAGGAAGGTCCAACATTGAATTTCACAACAAGATTGTGACAGAAGATTGATCGTTTAATTACGTTTGATCATATGCACCAGTCAAAACTGCCTGGACTTGAAACATGCTCCCACATTGGCATTTACTCCTAATAGTTACAGATAGGTCTGTGTAAGATGCTGTACAAAAGGAGACCTTCCTCAGATATCAAACTCCAAGATCGATAGGCATGGTAAAATTTAGGTGATTATGTGACCCTGGGATGGGTCCATTTAAGGCCTCTTGCCTGGCTGCGGATACTAGCTCCATCTTCAGTATGAGAAGCCATATATAGTCATGCAGTAGTGCTGCCTCTAAGTCTCTGAGTGGTGGTTGCTCCTTTAGGCTCTCTCTTACTTGCTATCTTTTCTTCCCATCTCCTTATCTCTGTCACCACTGCCACTTTCATCCTTCTTTCAACTACCCCTTTCAGGTGCAGGCTATCTACTCTCTTTTCTTCCTCGCCTTCTCCTCTCCTTTTCAGAGCCTCTTCTATCTTGCGTCCCAATATTCCTTATTCTATCACTAGCCCTCTTCTTCAAAGACCATGTATGGCATCTGAAAGTTTAACTTGGCTGTGCATTGCAATGAGTAGCAGCTTCCAACTTTCTTTGACTACTATTCTTTTCGCTGTTTCCCAGTCCTGTATATCTACCATCCCTTGGGGCCCTCTAGAACTGAAGAAAACCCCTATGATCATTGAACAAAGAAGTTAGTGAATGCGGCTACCATATCCCTGCAGCTTGTTGTCAATACTTGTTGAACAGGACAAAAGGATGCATGGATTTGGTGGGTCTTTAGTGGCGGGGATGATCGGTTGATATCCTCCATGAATTCAAAGGGTCATCCACAGTACTAGATAAGAAAACGTTTCCGGTAAACATACCAAAAGCATTTTCTCTTGCAAAATCTACGGTGGGACATGAGGGAATACTTACCCAAGCCCTGTTTTTTGTGTGGTTTTTTTCTGTATTGCACAGCACACTGTACGCGTTGACTTTACATCAAATCAAAAGTGAAAGCTAACTCTGCTAATGGGATCTGTATGGATCTACAACATTTTTACCATACAACCTTCCTACATTCCTACATTCTTCCAATAACAATAGTATCCCACTTGTGTGGCTGGAAGATCGCAAAATTGCATTCAAAACATATTGGGGCAGGTGCATTGTATTCACAGAAGATTTTCATCTTATTTCTACGAAGGAAACCCAGTGTTCTCACACTTCTCCCAATAAAAACTGTACCCCAAAACATTCAACAAATATTATACTTTTAGTACATAAGTAACATAGGACCTAATGACAACAATGTATTTGCTAAAACAATAGATTAGATACGGATAAAACATAATGTCAAGGGATTAATAAATACATTTCATACAGCCGATCCATACTACACAGGTTTCAGATTAAAATATATAAAAATCTGAAAATGTTAGTTAATGTTGTGCAGAGATTTCCAGGAAAGTCAATTATAATATAATTGTGTTCAGTCTCAGATGCCCTGATTGTGGTTTCCTCCATATTTGGCTCACGAAGATCAATTCGTTGCATGCTGAGCCTGGAAGGTGTATCTAGATATTAAACCATTTTTGAAAGATATATAGTTCATTATGGCACCCTTTCGTGACATGACAGGCTATATTCGGTAATTTCAGGTTCACAATACTGCTAGTTAGGGTATTTGCAGTGCTCTGCAGCAGGCATATAAACCTAACAATCTATCTGGTCCCTGCATTGCGAATAAATGTCTCTAGACCAGATACATTATCTCACCTGGCTATAGTTCACAACAGGCGAATGCCTTTTTGTGAATTACTATTGAAGGTGTTGGAGCCCTGCAAGAAAAAGAGGTCTGCTGAGAAACCGTGCCTATGTCCTTACTGGGAAGTAATAATACTGAACCATGAAAACTGTAGCTGTACAGCATTAAAGTATTACATGCATTGAACCCAGAAATATACCAGCCCAGCTTGGAAGTTATGGGAATTGCCCCTTAAAACTTATTAGCAGTCTTGCTGAGAATTGCCTCTACTTTTCTCTCTGGCATTAGCATGATGTGACCATATTCACAAACCTCAAGTGGGACGGGCGGGTAGAGTGATACCATAGTCATATAACCCTTTCGAGCATTGCGACACCTGTATCATATGTTTCTCCTAATATGTCATTTTTTAATTGATATTGAGCTGAAGCTTGTTTTATGTTCAATAAAAAGATTATAAAAAAACAAACATATAACCCTTAGCCTCTGTGGCACTGCTTAGATGTAAATGTTCAGTTCTTCTATTGAGTGCCTCATACCACCCTGTTTCTAAGATCTCCATGGGCCTGATTCTCAAAGCTGCTTGTGCATGGCTGTTCAACTTACACGTATGTATGTATGCATGTATGTGGTATCTCTATTGCGCACACCTAGCCAAAAGGCAGTGGAGAGTTGCGCAAGCATAAAGGCAAAGAGCAATAAGAGAGGTAGATTGTTTGTGGAGTGTTAATGTATTGTTATGCAGTCTTCTTTAAAGAGGTGCATATTAAACATTTTCCTACAGAAATAACAATGGGATGTTCCTGATAGATATATGATGTTGTTTCAGATCCATGGTGCAGTGATGAAAAAGGCCTGGTCCTTGCTTTTTTTTCACTTCTTACTCCGCAGTTTGATGGTGTCCTAGCTTCGGGTATGCTGAAAACCATCAAAGATAGTTTGCAAGATAAGCCGCGGTGCTAGTTGTGAAAGCTTTGCAGCTGAGTTTGAAGATAGTGTGAGCTGTGAAAGTAAGCAAGTGGAGTTCCATCAGTATGGGGTGAGGTGATCATCTTTCTTTAGGCCCCGGATGAGACATGCTGTGGTGAGTAGGATGTCCTTAATGTGTGCCAGTGGGGTGTCTGAGAGGCCTTTGGCAAGGACATTACCACCATCCAAATCTAAGAGTATAAGGGCTTAAACAGCAGTTCTGAAGTCACTTTTTGGAAGAAACTGTTTCACTTTCTTCAGAAGAAGGAGCTGCTACCAGGTCATCTTTGTGTTTTTTGCATTGTGTTCTTTGATGTGGAGGGTGAATCCAAGTGGCTTGGCATCCGGATCAAACTGGGATTTGAAGTCAATAAGGTTCATATCATTGAGCCAGGTTTGTATTGTTTTTGTCTGTTTTAGCCAAACAACTCGAACTCTCTCTTGGTTGGGCTGCGCTTCTGGTAGGTGCTCGGCGTCCAGGTTTGGTTGATATGCAGGAAGTGTTTGAGGCTTTGGACATCTGAAGCAGAGGAGACTTTCAAGTAGAATTGTGCATCATTGTTGTGTGGAAGGCAGCTGAGAGGTCCAGCAATATCAGAAGGCAGCGGTTATCTTCATCTGTGGCCAGGAGGACACTGTCTACAATGTGTAAGGTAGTGGTCTCAATGCTGCAGCATGATCTAAAGTCACACTGGTAGTTAGCATCTGTATACAGCTTCATTGACACAGGCAAGGCATTGACAAACAGTGACTATGCAGTAGTAAATCAATTTACTTTTTTGTAATATCATTAAAAATTGAATATTTTGAGTACTGACACAGGCAGGAATGGGTGTTTGAGTTTTGGGTGTCAGGAAGTATTATGAAGACAGTCTTAAGCGATATTTCTGAATATTTTTCCGACCCATTCCTACTACAGTTAGAGATTTACTCCTGTTAGGGGTAGGAGAAACTCTCTTTGAAAGGTGGGAATGGGGCTGGACCACTACCAAAAAATATGGGCGTCAAATGGAAAGGAGTTTCTCCAAAAGCAAATCTATTTTCCTGGTGGTGAAATAAAGATTTTAAAAAAGGCAATTGCAAATACATTTCTTCATTATGGAAATAAAAAACACATTTTGAGTCAATACTTTTTACTTTCACTGCCTGCATTTCTCTCCATTCTTTTCTTTCACTAGTGACAGGTGAAATTTGAGCCCAATATTGGTGGAGCTCTGAAAATTATCTTATCTGTGTGCAGCAAGAAGTAATAGTAGCATTACAGAAAAAAAACAGATTGTGTGCTTTTTTAGTGGTGCTGGAACAATATTCAGAGTTAGGGTGTTGCTATCAGTGTTGAATCACTGAAGTAATGAGGCTTGTGGAAAATTAAAGTGTCACAACAAAATCAAGTGCACCAAATGAGCCACAATCCTTCAGCAGGAGAGTGGTAAGGGTGTGTTAATTAACTGGTGGCGCATTTTGGAGCATACTCTTGCAAATATATTATTATACCGGGGGGGGGTGGGGGTGGTGGTAGTGCCCAGCTCTTTACATTAGCACATTTTCCATTAAAAT
Organism: Lissotriton vulgaris; assembly: GCF_964263255.1. Taxonomy (NCBI): domain Eukaryota; kingdom Metazoa; phylum Chordata; class Amphibia; order Caudata; family Salamandridae; genus Lissotriton; species Lissotriton vulgaris. The sequence continues at coordinate 2,037,081,321 of NC_141685.1, read as the reverse complement.
GGGTACTAAGTTTGCATCAGACGTACAGTTGTACAGATAAAACTATAAACCTCACAAGTGATAATATGTGTAGATCAAGTATAAGCAACTATTTATCACTTATACATCAGCAAGATTGGTTTCCTTTTAAAACCTTTGTTTTCTCCACGCTTCACCATTACAAAACAAATGTGCTCCATTTGTGCTTTTATATATACTGATATATTTGAACATATCTCTGTTGTTTATTCACATGTGGTGTTTGAATCTATTTCTTTAAAAAATAGAAGACAAGAGGCATGTTGGAAAATACTATTTGCTTAATTAAATAGTTTGGACGCAACAACAGTTACAGGCACGAGGTCTGACGACTGTCTCAATTTACATCGGGTTTGAAGCTTCTTTAAATGCATTATAACAGTCATAAAAGATTACGGCCTTACTATATATGGTGAGGAATGCTGGCTGCTGGCTTTATGGTCATATATTAATGGTCAATGGGTACTACAGGTGGGTCTTGACCTGTGTGGATACAGTGCGGCCAGTGGTGAATGTGTCCAGATATCTGACATGGGGACCACGTGTTCACTACATGTAAGAGGCCCTGATTGGCTACGTGTTCGTAACTCATGTGGCATCTGACTTTATGGTGTATTCTAGGAGTGGGTACCTCTACCGGCCATGTGTGCTTGTTTGGGGCAATCTCCGCTGACCATTGTAAAGTTGCTGCGCCTGTCTGTGGAATTTATCAAGAGTTTCCTGCCCAAGTGCTTGCCTGTCAGCTAAAAACCCTCCCACCTGTGACCCATTAATCAGTCATCTTGAAGCTAGGGCGCATGGCTTGCCTGATCACGTACTTGCTTGTCGTGGTACATGTGGAGTGCAGAGCGGGTGATTCTATTTATAAGTACGATAGTTAATTTTTGTTGACAAACGCATCGATATTCATAATATGTTTTAAAATCTAGTTTTGTATTAGATAAAAATGACATCCTGCAGTCTTTCTTTTCACACTGTCTGTACACCATCGAGACTGTCATATATAGTGGCGTACCATTAGCCTCGCACCCCCTGCGGTGCGGGGGACGATCTCCAGGGACCCCCCTCCAGCACTGTGCACAGGTGGCAGGACCCTGGCCTGAGAGCTCCTGACTGGGTTCGGGGGAGGGAGGCTCCATGTACTTTGCGGAGGGGCCCCCTCAAGTTTCTTTACGCCCCCGGTCGCAGAGTTCCCTTTAGAAAACCCTCTCACTTTGCTGTCAGAGAAAGAAGTGTAAACAAGATCTCCACCTTAAAAGAATATGCTTTAATTTGACATTGATTGGCATTTGGCTTCTGTCTTTCAATGCACAGCAAACATGACAAGATAAAAACAAAATCTATGACACTGTATTGCTCATTTACCTTCTGAACTCCAGCATGCTTAATTTGGGGGTGCTGCGGCACCACCACCACCGCGGCACCTCTACTTCCAGTGCCTATGGCTTTTTCTGGTTACTTTGTAGGCATTCAAATGTGAATGCAGTTTGTTTAGATAAACTGAGTTTTCGATAAATACGTTGCCCACTACCTGGGTCATTTGGTGGGGCCAAAGATTTATTTAGGATGCCCAGTTCTCAAATGACCCCCGCCCCTCCCTCCCAATTGGCTACGGCCCTGGTCAAAGAGTCGAGTAGCCTCCTTAATTAGCCATTGTCCTGACCTCTCAGTACCTCCTCAACATACTGTGTGTGTACCTGTGTAATCCCACCGACCCTTCCTCCACTGATTTGGCGTATGACGTGGGGATGAGCGACAAATGGACAGGCAGCTGCTCAGACAGATGCCCGCTGTCTTATGGCTTGCACGCTGCAGGTTCGTAATGTCCACGTTAATGCCTACAATACAGGACAATGTCTAACAGGATGGCTGACATTAGCATCACTAAAACCTTGAAGCAAACAGCTTAAACTGATAGCTGCACACAATACAGTTTGGGCGCCCACCACTGGTGGTTTGATTTTAAATTGTTAAACAACTTTTACACGTTTTTTTTTTTACACAGCCTGCATCTTCCTCGATCTCATGCCTGTTATGTGATAACAGAGCATAGATGCACAGAAGGCTAATAAGACTGTTTATAAAGATTTTTAGGCCATTTGTGGTAAGACCATGATTCTTGTCATTTCCTTAACCACACCCAGTAATGATGACACTGCTGATGATTCATACTTAAATAGGGACTGAAAAGTGAAAGCATTGCTTGGACACGCTTTTCCACAATTAAAAGTGCAAGGTAAGGACCATATTTCAGATTTTATTTATTAATTGCATCGTTAGCACCAGTTTATTTCAGATGCTAAAGGCACGGATTTGACCTGCAAAGAAGCGCTAGTACTGAATATTTTGATATGATAATACATATTTTCACTAAATACAAAAATGTTGTTAAATGCATGGAAATCCAGTTTCCATACATTTAGCCAAACATTTTCCATAGCGCCCAAACTTTAGATGAGGGCCATAGTGTGCAATTTTTGTGGCTCCAAACAAGCCTTGTTCGCGCGGTGCTTTCCCTTAACATTTGCTATATACAACAGAGTAAATGCAAGTAAAGAGCAGGCCAAGCCTTTTATCCCTCCCCATCACAAACACCTTAAAAGGGCAGCTCTGTAAACAACATTCAAACCTCTAAGGTTTAGGCCCCATCTGGAAAATCTCCGAGCACTTCTGCATTGGAACAAGGTATTAATTCCCTGAGATCCAATCTCGGAGACCCGAAGGACCCCGGGGGAACGGATACACAAATAAGAGAAGGTTTCCACTGCATTGTCTACAACTGACGTTTGTTTGTGAGACCGAAAGCTGTTTATGCCACAAACAGTGGAACACAGAAGCTAAAACCGCTCGAGCGATGCTTTGCCTTCTTTGTTGCCCAGTGGGTCAATATTCGAATTCCTGATGATTTCCTGACGTTTGTCTCATTTTACAAAAGCGAAGGTCTGCTATCTAATGAGAATTTAGAAGAAATATATGGTCTGGGTGCGTTGTTGCGCCATTTATTGCTGCTCTTGCGAAACACACTCGGAAACATTCTCCCTGCGCCCTGTGGCGCGGCCTGGAGCCTGCAAGGAACAAATGGAGAGATTTATCGCGGTCTCTGATGTATGAGGTCGTTATTGTTTTCTTTCACTAACAGTATACTGTCTTCCAGTGTTATTTAACTGTAGGTAAATCACAATGTGTCCGGCTGCAAAGCAGATGTTCCTCGCAGTTAAACATTTCAATTAAATAGAAACCCAAGCTTCCAACGTCGCCACTACCCCTGTTTCAAAAGGGGCTCTGACTCCGGAGGCCCCCATGGCATTTTAAATATGCTCTCCCTCTGCCCCCCTGCGAGTCCGCCAAAGCCAAGTAAAGACCAAAGAGCAGGGTTGAACAGACAGAGAGAATGATGGCAGAAGGGCAAAGCAACAATCAGTTATTTGAGAAAAAAAGCATTTGAAATGCAATAGGTCTCGCAGTTGTGAGAGTTTGAGCTATTGGCATTGTAAATGGCAATGCCTTTTATTTATGTGTTGGTTTTTAAAACATAAATAAAGGCATTGTCATTTGCAATGCCAGTAGCATAAACTCTTGCAAATGCGAGACCTATTGCATTGCAAATGCTTGTTACTCTCTTCCCAATGCAACTCAACTCTGACTATTCAGCCCAGTTTCTTCATAGCACCCCAGGGTCACCTCGCCCAAGATGGCCCAGGCCAAGAGAAAACAACAACACCACTTGTAGCAAAAAAGGCCACCTTTATTAAATAAGATCAGGCAATTAAATTTCATTTTCCATAACTCAAAATAAAACCTTTATAACTTTTTCCCAAACCATATAATTTAGAAAATCATGCCAAAACCAACAATTTCATTTTTGAACATATTTCTTTAAATGTTTATAACCAAAACCTTTATATATTTCATCATATTAATTCACCCAAAATTTCATAAACATTTCACTTTCTTTCTTTTCCTTTCTTTTTTCCCCCATTCTGATCTTCCCCACCCTCTCTCATGAAGGACGATCAATGTCCGCTCTAGACAATGACCTCCCCCTTTTTCGCCTCAGAGTCATGGAATAGTACAATTGCCTGTCCTATCGTGGCAATCTATCAGAAAGTTACTTTCTCCATCTTATACATATGTATGCATATATGTATACATTTTTCATATTATTATTATTATTTATGTAATTAGTTAGTATTTTTTTTTTTTTTTTTTTTTTACAGGGTGGGTGGGTGGGCCTCACGAAAAGGCTTCTCAGCTCTCTTCACTACGCACTGGAAAATTCCCCTCGTTTGTCCGATGACGTCACCCCCCTCGCGCTGCTTCCCAACCCTCCAATCTGCGCCTCCGGCCTGTCCCACCAGGCGAAAATCCCCGGGGGGAGAAACGCTAACGCTTTCACTCCCCCCGAGGACCCCATCGCCCAAGATGGCCCAGACCAAGAGAAAACAACAACACCACTTGTAGCAAAAAAGGCCACCTTTATTAAATAAGATCAGGCAATTAAATTTCATTTTCCATAACTCAAAATAAAACCTTTATAACTTTTTCCCAAACCATATAATTTAGAAAATCATGCCAAAACCAACAATTTCATTTTTGAACATATTTCTTTAAATGTTTATAACCAAAACCTTTATATATTTCATCATATTAATTCACCCAAAATTTCATAAACATTTCACTTTCTTTCTTTTCCTTTCTTTTTTCCCCCATTCTGATCTTCCCCACCCTCTCTCATGAAGGACGATCAATGTCCGCTCTAGACAATGACCTCCCCCTTTTTCGCCACTCAGGAAAAACGCCAGATTTTTCCTGACCCCACCCATATGCAGTAGCAGACGATGTTGCAAAATACGTTCAATTATAACCAATCCCTGGTGAAACCCACAGATCAACATTTAATTCCCTGGACAACATATCTCGAATTTCGAGGATGTAGTACGCCATGCCCAATTGAGTTAAGTGAACTCCATCCTCTCTGAACAAATGACCCTCCTTGCCAGTGATGTTATCGTGCGCAAGTGTCAACATTTCCATACTTATACAAAAAACTTTCATTGCCTTATTTAACTTTTTTCGCGCTTTCTTCATGGCATTGTGATTCCTCGCATTCCTCCATTGCTTCCTGAAAACAAATTCAGTCCAAACTAATCTGGTACCTAGCCAATTACCTTTGATGACTGCCAGATCTAGTTGCATTTTCTTGATTAAACTGAGACCAGATAAGGAAACTAAATCGTTTTCACCTAGGTGCAGAATCAACATTTCTGGTCCTCCTCTATCGTAACGAATTTTAGTGAGCAATGGAAAAAGATTCTCCCATTTCAAACCTCCTTTACCGCACCAGTAAAGTTCATAACGATCATTAGGTATGCCTAAGTTCCTTCCATATATCTGGTTGTCTGCAAAGATCGCAGCCCACTTGACGAATGAATGGCCTACGATCCATATCTGCTTTTTATCAGAATGCAAACCACGAATATCACCTAGGTAAAAGAAAATTGTATGTCAGCGAAAACAACAAGAATAAAACTCAAAACATTTTTTTTTTTTTTTTTTTAACATGCTTGTATATTGATGTTGTAAGTTCGTTCCTTCAATGTTATGTACACTGTTTTTATTTTTTAACATATCTCTCACAACATGCAAATCGCCATCTACCAATTCTCCTGATCGTCCCCCAACCTAGTCCCAACCTAGCTGCTTCCGACGCTGCTCCTATTCTAAAAGAGTGGGTTGCAAAATTGGCAGGGTCTTCCCCCAGCAATGTTAAAGCCTTGACACTCTTTGTCAACCTGACCCTGTGATGCGGCATCGTAGCTCCTGACATTGCCATACCAAGCTGTCTACAGAAAGTTCTGCCTGCTCGAACTACTCTGCAGGCAAAATTTAAATACCCTAGCAAGCGCTGAACTTGCCTCAATTGCAATTTGTCTACATTTAGAGCCTCCAATATGCACTTCTTGATTTCTTCTAATTTGCCCTGTGGAAGTTTGGCCAACATCACTGTTGTATCAATTTCGATACCTAAACAAGTAATCGTAGTAGCAGGGCCCTCAGTTTTATCATGCGCTAAAGGGACTCCAAAGTCAGTTGCCAAATTCTGAAAGGCAGTCAATGCTGCTTTACAGTCTCCAGATTGTGCCTGACCCATGAACAAAAAATCGTCCAAATAATGACAAACCTGTCCTGATGTACAAACCTGCTGAAACACCCACTGCAAAAATGAACTGAATAATTCAAAAAGGGCACATGAAACTGCACAGCCCATTGGGCGCACTTTATCAAAAAAGAAATAACCATCAAATTGTATCCCCATCAATTCAAAATCAGCCGGGTGAATTGGTATCAATCGGAATGCAGATTGGATGTCACATTTTGCAAGTTCTGTTAACCTTCCCAACCTTTTTACCATTTGTAAAGCTTCATCAACTGTGGTATAGGACACAGATGTGTCCTCCTCAGCAATAAAATCGTTAATGGACATTCCTTCCGGCCATGAAAGATGTTGAATCATCCTATATTCCCCAGGTTTTTTCTTGGGTATGACTCCTAATGGTGAAATAATCAAGTTCGGAAAAGGAAGTTGACAAAAGGGGCCTGCCACCCTGCCTAGCCCTACCTCTTCCCCTAACTTTTGCCGCACCACTTCAGGAAACTCTTTTACAGATCTCAAATTGTCTGCCCAACGTTTGATTCTCGGGCCCTGGTAGCTAATCCTGAAGCCTTCTCTAAAACCCCAATATAATTTTGATGCTGCCTCACTGTCTGGATAAATATTCAGCCATGGAACCAACAACTCCCACTTAATTGGGGTAAAAGCTTTTTGGTAAAGGATGGAGTGGTACCCCTCGTCCCCTCGCTGTTTGGCCTTGCTCTCCAATTCTGTTGCCCAAATCAACTGGGGCAGCCGGAAAACATTGGTGGAGCGCATGCTTACCTCCGCACTGAGAGCACTCGTGCTTGAAACGGCAGTATGGTCTATTACAGTATCCCCTGTTATAATTCCAACATGCCCCATTTCCACTTGTCTGTCCTCTTGCCATTGTCCCCGCCCCTCCCTGGGCGGCGCGCCCAAGAAAGGGCCGATACACAACTGGTAGACCACTAGCTGTGTGTGTGGTGTCTGGAGGATGTGAGGAGGACATCCACTGAAGCCAGAGCTCCATATCAATGTCCCCCCATGTCCTATCTGCAGCTATACTCATCCTGGCCCTGAACTCCTCGTCATAATTTAACCAGGAAAAACCACCAAAATGCATATGTGCCTTTCGCACAACATCCATATACTTAAATATGGATACCGCTCTATCTGGGTACCTCTCACAGTATATGCTGGCAAATATCAGAAAGGCTGATGTCCAGTTGTCTATATTACGAGGGACTCTAGGCCGCCTAGCTAATTCTAATTCCTCCTCCCTAGAACCCTCTTTAGCCTGAAGGTCGCGATGTAATAAACGGAAAACATCTACATATTCATGTTGCCAGATTTTTTGTTTGGTTTTCACACTTAAATGAGAGCCCAACGGCATCGCCATCCCCATATAAGGCAGTCTCTTTGGAACACTCAACCCTTCTTTAATCCCTTCTTGTGTTGTATTTATATCACTACCCATCTCACCTGCTGTAGGAAGTAACTCCTTGTTTCGCAGTAAAGACCTTTGTACCTTCTTCCTTGTTAAGGCATCTGTCTTTGTAGACGGTTCTATATCCCATGCCCCCCACCATCCTTGCTTACCTTTTGTTAACTGTTCTTCTCTCCTCTGGAATTCCGTCTGAGAAATCCGCTCATGATTCTCCTGTAGAAAGGGTGCAGCCTCTTCTCTTGAAACCTGAAACGAGTTAGCAGAAGCTGTTGCCCCACCCTCCCTCTCTTTATCCCTTTTTCTGTGAAATGAATCCTCCAACTCATTACAAATTATCTCTTCATCATTTTGTTCTCTATCACATAACCGAGGTAATTCCCCACACCTATCCCTCTGAGGATAAAAAATTTGCTTACTCCCACCTGGACGCTCCCCGTCCCCGACCCCCCCATCGTAAGTGTTACAATCTAAGGCAGACCCTCGCTCTAAAAGTCTGCCCGCCTTAGCTGAATTCGCTGAAAATCCAACCTTAAAACCACTGCGATCAGCGGCCGCCAGATTTAGGTCCTCTGTTCTCTGAGATGATCCTGCCCTGCCAGAAGTTTTCTTATTTTTTCCCGAAATACAAACCTTGCTCCGAAAAGCCTCTTCCTGACTCCTTGCGACTAACGTCTTGCTTTTATTGCCAGTCTTAGTAGCTGCACTCTGCTGGTTGTCCACCACCCTGTCATGCCCCACCCATACCCATTGCCCATCCAAGAGTTCGCCCAGGTTGTCTTCTTCGTCTCCAAAACCCACAGGCGCCTGTCGGGCTACAGGAAAGATATACTCTGTGTTGAAACGTGTCTGTTCTAAGCCATTGTCATACATAAATTCCAATAAAGGGTCCTGGCCTCCTTCTTGCTGCACCCTGTCATCCTCTCGATGACTAATGTCCACCTCCCAATCGCTTACTGACTCCTGCGCAGCCCTGTCTCTGTCTTGTGAAGTGCCAGCAATATTCTGCACAATGTCAAATTGTCCCTCTGTAGGCGTTCCCCCAGACTTATTCGTGACCTTTTTATGTAAAAAGGGGGGAAAAATACCCTGGCTCCCCTGACACACTTCAATTTGCGTCTCACCTTCCGAAGGCCCTTCGTCACTGGTACTTGAATAACATACGAGCCCTATGTCAGAGGGCACTGTTTCTGCTGACAAAATTGACTCTTCTCTGCTGTCTGTGCCAATGTCATTCCCACACAATACCTTCTTAGGAACACTAAATACTGCCACCGGTTTAGGTCTGGCTGCCTTCAGCGCTAACGTTCCAGTTCCTCGAGCCCCCTTTCCTCTCAACAAACCCGGGGCATTATCCACCCCGCCTTTGTCTTGTACCACTTCTTGCAACAGTTGCATAGCTGACTCACCCTTCTGTCCTGCGCGTCTTCCGGGCCCCTTCATCCTTGCTGGGGACAGAGAAAATGCTTTTTTCCGCGTTTTCAAAACTTGCCCACCTCGCCCAGATGACACTCGCCGGGTTCCTGCTGAGCGCGCCCTCCTCACACACCTCCTCAAAGTTGACGACGACCTGCAGGCTTCCACAGCACTCTGCACCCCTCTAGACGCATGCCTCATGGGTGGCCTGACAGGAATAACCAGTGCGCCCGCACTTTCAGCTAATAAATCACTCCTTCCTGCTGCTTGAATTACTCGCAGGGCTTCTCGCAGTGCTTCTTGTGAAACCATGTTGAAAAAACACAGCTGTCACCATAAATTCCAGCACCTCACGAAAAGGCTTCTCAGCTCTCTTCACTACGCACTGGAAAATTCCCCTCGTTTGTCCGATGACGTCACCCCCCTCGCGCTGCTTCCCAACCCTCCAATCTGCGCCTCCGGCCTGTCCCACCGGGCGAAAATCCCCGGGGGGAGAAACGCTAACGCTTTCACTCCCCCCGAGGACCCCATCCTGCATCCAGTCACATACCAGACCAATTCAAAACAGCCCATGTCTCATGTCACACAATGTGGTCACTGCGCCAGCGCCCGGGACCCACTCAATGCAAAATGGCTGCTTACTGCAGTGAGAGGTAGACACCGATCACTTGGATAAGCCCTGGCTGGTTTTGTTCAAAAGGACACGTTATGCTTTTGAAACGTCAAAGACCGCAGATTTTAGCGGATCTGCTGGTCCAATATGTGCCAAATCGCCCTCTGCTATCGGCTAACTCTGGTTCGGTCTGCACTCCCTTTTTTCACAGAGCCAGACCAGGTGGTCGCTCCTTCAAGGTCAAGGGGGCGCGCCTCTGGAACTCCCTTCCAATCCCATTTAGAGGACTTCAGAACCACCTGGCTTTTAGAAAGGCTATAAAGACCTGGCTTTTCCCAGTGTAAGTTGCTCTCCATTTTCTAGAGTGGTCTTGGCCCTTGCTTACGTAGCGCTGGGACGCCCGTCACTGGGGCAGCTGTGCGCTGTACAAATCTAAAAAATAAAAAAATAAAATAAAAAAATGTGCATGTTGTATTTTCAAGTCTGTTTACTGTTTTTCACTGCAAACCTTATTGCGCCCACACTGTCTCCCGGCACACAGGTTAGACGGCTTCTTTTTCAAGATACTTTCTGTGATCGATTTAAAACAATGTTTATTATGGTAAAGTTTCTTTGCGTAATTCTTTTTCAAATTGTCAAACAAATATTGAAAATTTAATTAAATATTAAATCAGAGTGCTACCAGTGGAGTTTACGATCGACGTTGTACATCCCACAATGCACTTGTCAAATTTATTGTTCTCTTTTATGTTCTTTGTGCAGTATATTTATAAGCATTTCCAACGGTACTGTTATGCAAGATGGTGGGGGCGCCTCTCGGTCCATCTTATCTCACAGATATTTATTGGTGTTTTGCTGAAGGGCTGGGGGCTCCCTGTGCGCGGGGCTGCAAGGGGCTGTGTTACACCCCTGGTTGTATCTTGGGTTCCAGGCGGCTAAAGCACAGCTGGCAAGTGGAACCATGTCCTCTGACATAGTAGCCAATCCTTGCTTTTTAAGCCAGTGGTGCACTGTATTTCGGGAGTTGCATTCACTTTTGACATTACTGATATATGCTCACAGCGTGCAAACTACTGTTGCTAAGATTAAGGGTGCCACACACAACGTGAAGCCTCTTGTCGGCGATGGAAAAAGAGGAACCCTTAAGGTGTAACTGTCCCCACGTTTGTAGGATTACCTGTCACTTTTATGGTCACAGTCACACACTTATAAGGAGAATTATCGAAACCCCAGTCTCAAAAGCCAGGGTCGTTGGCTACCTATAAGACCTGTCGGAAGGTGCTCCAAGTGACATAGCACCAAGTAATAATACTAGAAGAAGGCACCAGGGATGTGGGATGTGCTATGAAGAGAAGTGTGATATATGCATCTTCTATTAGATGGAAGCAGTACACGGACCCAGTTCTTTCTGAAGTGCAAAGAAATGTGTTATTCTTTTTTGGGAGATTTTGGTGAAAAGGCTGGGATCTGTGACATCACTAGATCATCAGAAAAGCTCCTGAAGATAGTTAATGAGCTGGGTGGGTTAATGTGTTTTTTGCAGATATATATTTACAGCTTGGAGGCCAAAAGCTACAATTCAAGCAACCTTCAAAGATTGTTGCTACTCCTTCTGCAAAAATCTGACATGTGCATGTGCCCTGAAGCCGCAAGCGGCAATAGCATGGAGGTAATGTGGCTTAACGGATGAGCTGCTGACTGTAACTGGCAGTACAGGTTTGAGTCTCTTATGCTCAATATCCTGTGATTCTGAGCAAATCACTTATTCTGCCCGGGCCCAAAAAAATCTGACCTTGTGTAATGTAAGCTGGTGCTGAGGCAAAGCGCTCTGATGCCTTTCGGACAAGTTAAAATAGGGCAGTCACAGGGATTCAAATACAATAAGTTACCAAGCTGGAATATTTTGCTAGGCACAGATATAAATGTGTGCAGACTGCAGTTCACATATTCCAGTTCCAATGTGTTTGATAGCTTAGGGCTCGGTGAAGCTGGAGAAGTTCGCCATAAAAGCGGAACAGCAAAATCTGTATTTTTGTCAGTTTAGAGTCACACAAAACATACTATCTGTGGCCATACTCGCTATCTATGCCGGAGCACCAAAGGTTGAAAGGGGTGTCTTGCCGTGACCATTGTTTTCAGAGGGGCATTGTGTTCAGAGGGGGGTGGCGGGGTGTCAACTTGAAGCACTGGAACAAGATTGCCAGCACCAACATGTAGACCGGTGGCCCATAGTGATGGAAGAAACCGGTCGAGGGAGTGAAGATGGTGGCCCCAGTTCACGCACCAATATATCTCAGCGCAAAATTGTTGGCAGCAGATCGATATAAACCGACACCCAAATTTAAGATGAAACACTGAACAGACCCACCTGAGGGAGTTGAAATGGGTAGAGGAGGAAGCCACGGAATCGGTAGGGCAGAGGACCAGAAATCACCGATTTTGCTGAAGTTATCGCGACCAAAGCACTCTGGAAATCAAAAGGCAGCAGCTTGTCAGGGACGTCGACTCAGGTATTCAGGTGAAGGCAGACACGGGGAGGGGAGGGGAGGAAAAGCAGCCACTTGTTGGTAAGGCAGAGTGTGATATGCTGTATTCAATGCATGTATCTCTGTTTATTAGAGTTTTCATTGTTGGAATGTTTCCATGTCATTCTCTACATCACAGTGATCTCAATGGGTTCTATTTGAGCTTTGAAAGAAAACTTCAGCAGTTTGTTGTTCCTGCATAAAGTCTGTTGGATGGGATCTTTATAGTGGAATAAACTTCCAGTGTCTTCATTCATCCTGTGTCCTGGTAACTTGCAATTATTACACAGAGTCCCGTGGGGGGTGGGATTTCTTTGACACAAGAAGTGCCGTGGACCGGATACAGAACAGGAGGGGGCGGACCGCGCATCGCGCACTAACCACACAGCAAGGTGAAAAAAAAACAGGCAGCCGTTTGTTGGGACGGCAGAGTCCCGGGGGGGAGAGTTGTTTGACACAAGAAGTGCTGCGGACTGGACGCAGAACGGGAGGGGACGGTAAAGAGCAAAGGCAGAAAACCACGCACACAAATGCAACTGAAACAAGGAAGTAGTCCTTAAATCGAATAATAACAGCCCAGCAGCGTAACTAAACAGTAGTTGGTCGGTGCTGCTTCTGCAAAACGGAAGTGATGTTTTGTATGGACAGCCAACCATAAACAAGATAAAAAGAGCAAAGCAATGTTAAATAAATGGCTAGCAGCAGGACACATTATACGCCAATAGGCGGTGATTCACCCAACAATATAGATTACTTTAAGTCTCGCCTAGGTAGCACATGCGCTGCCTAGGCGAGACCTAAAAAGGAAAGGGCTACTTAGTTTTACCCCAAAGAGGCCATTCTAAGGTTTTAGAGGTTAAGATATTGTACTGAGTCACAAATTAACTGAAAGTGGCTTAAAAGTGAGTTGTTTTTCAGGACAGTGATGAATTGTAGACTGCAACTTAATCTACCAAACCCTCCCAGGTCTCCCCCAGACAAAAAGCATGAACTTGTCTTAGTGGTAGCATGTGAACACATGTACTGCAAAACAGTTTCCAAGATATATGCTATCAAACTCTAGACCTTTCATAAAAATCTCTATAGAACAAAAATAGACCTGCACCCAGTACCATGATCAGGCGCTTATCTCCAACTTTGTAGGACTCTGTGAGAAGTGATATTTAGTTACTCTATGTTTTTGCAAAAACCTTTTTTGAGCACTCCCTACATAATAAAATTCCAATTTGTGTTGACTATTTGAGAATAGAATCGAATTTTGTGAACCAACCTATGTACTCATGGATTGGTTTGCAAAATTGGCATTAGGAGTGGGTTGCCATCCGACCTACCACATTACTATTCAAGAGATAGGTAAAACATTTCAAACTCAGATTGGTGGCCATCACAAGGATGGAGGCCTGCTACAGTCAGCAGACCACCATGTCTGAGATCGCTTTTTAATATCCTGCTCGTTTTCCTTAAAGAAAATGGGTCTACGTTTAAAAGAAAAATAATATCTTTCTTGAAATGCTTGTTTGGGAGTAGGCAGTGTCCATATTGACCACTTCCTACTCCCCAACAAAATGTATTTTAAAATTCACAAAGGGGAAACAATACAAATGGGACCCCCTTCTCTTATGTGAATGGGACCCCCTTCTCTTTTGTGAAATGGTTATCACTGTAACTCACAAGTTTTTAACTTTTCAGTGTTTTGTGGCCAGACTACATTCCCAAAATATTGACATGTATGCATTGCAATTTCAATTTGCACCCTTGTAAATAGCGATTTGTTATGCATCTTAGGGGCAGATGTATCAAACGATTTTTTTTGTCGCAAAAGCTGCGATTCGGTAAAAAGCAGCATTTGCGACCAAAAAATCGGAAAATGCTATGTATCATCTAAAACCCATCGCAATATTAAGGAATCACAAATTTTGCGATTCCTTAATATTGCGTAAGCATTTAAGGAATCGCAAATTGTGATTCCTTAAATGCTATGTAAGAAGCAATCAAGTTTTGCGAATTTACACTAAGAAATCGCAAATTACCACCAACTTGTAGTTGGTGGTAATGTGCGAATTCTTTTACAAATGCACTTTTTGGCATTTGTAAAGGTGCCATATGGCGCTTATACATGCCCTTAGGGCATGTATGTGCACCATATGCGCACACATGTAAATTTCAGGGATGCCGCTGGGTGTCCTTAAGACACCCTTGCACCCTTGAAATTATTCTCAATTTGCGATTAGCAAATTGAGAATCGCAAATTGAGAATAACTACCAATTCCTTCCTATGGGCCTCCTGGCCCATAGAAATGAATTGGAAATTATTCCTTAATTGCGATTAGCAATTTGCTAATCGTAATTAAGGAATTTTAAGAAATCGCCAAAATTTTTTTATATACATACCATTTTGCAATTCTCAAGTAGCGATTCTCAAAAAATAGCTATTTGAGAATCGCAAATACGTATTTTGTTACATCTGCCCCTTAAAGTTAATTTTCTGATTCAGTTACCATTTAATGAATCACAAGGTAGGCTAAGTACATAACAAAAAGCTATTTGCGGTAGCACACCCTGTGATTTTGCGAATTGCAGGCTTTGTGAATGCAAAATTGCTTAGTACATTTCCCCTATATTTTTACGTGGGCCCGTTTGTGAAGTTGTTATTAAACTGGTGCTGCAGTACACTTAGTTATCATGCAGAATTGAGAGGTGTCTCAAGAATGTTTTTTTTTTTAATTATTGAAAGAGCACTTGCGTGCCGTAGTTTCTATACAAAGTGTAACCAGAACATAACAATTGATAAAGTATAAGCAAGAGAAGTGAATAGCCATCTTTTTAGGCGATTCATAAATTTCAGTAGAACTGTTTCAGACCAAAATCAGAGAGGAAGAGACCTCTAAACACTGTCCTGTGACAACAGAGAGAACTCTGCCACCATATCTTAAATATCTTGCTTTATGTACTGTCAATTAATTAAGTCCCCTAAAGCCCGACATGGGTGGCCTCAGGTGACATTAACATCCAAGAATACAGGGCAATGTTGGAACATGTCCTTCCGAGTGCTTAGGCATAACTGACATGTTACTTTTCTGTTGGTAGCAAACCAATGAAGGCTTCTTAATTGGAGGAATTGTGGTGACTTTTTAAAGAACAGCTTTCAACTTGGCGGCTGCATTTCGGTAGAATAGCACGATCCATCAGCTTATGAGGGGCAGCCAGGTAAATAGTTTTACTTTGGTCAAGACAAGCTAGTACACAGGCATGAAATAAAATGAAAGTGGAGGTTTATTGATGTAGGTTCCGTTTGGGAAAGTAGGTGCGGGATACCTTGGCTGCTTATGTCTCCTAGATCGGGGACAATCACTAGTTTAAGAGATGGCAGACATTGGCCCATGACAGGATGTCAAATTTGATCTTCCCAAACTGGAAGATTGGTGATGCGATCAAAACTTCTGCTTTACTAGGAATGTGTTTTATAAACTTTGGAGAAATCTACCATCTCCCAAAGGGTCCTTCTTACCATTAATGCAGTCAGGCGCCTGAGAAAATCTGAAAAACAGGTGGCTGACATCAGTGTACATATAATAGCAGGCTCCAGCTACAGAAGATGAAGATACAGATATAAGCAAAAGAGTAAGGGGAAAGAATCGGAAAGAATCAACACCTGAGAAACAACCCAGACTAGTTTCTTACGGCTGAACCTGAAGGGAAGAGGGGAAACCGATTAGAATTAGTGCACAAGGAGCAGTGTCATCCATTTTATTATGTCTTGAAATGAAGGCGACTTGATCAACAGTGTTGAAGGCGGAAGGCAACACTAACACTATCTACCTCTCACTGAAGGTAAATTAGCCCTGAAAGGATTATCAATTTGGTGCTTATACCTACATGAATGTATCAGGCTATTTTCTGCAAGATCTGTGGGAAGACCATTTTCTCAAGTAATTTATACTACTATAATAAAGGAAGAACTTTCAGCCTTTGAGGCGGGTAAACTCGGGAACCACAGCGCCAATCCACACACCCGATACACCGTTGGGATCGTCAGGGTGTGTAGATGGTTATAGGCTATATAAATAAAAAAAAAAAACGTTATTTAAAAAGTTTACAGTAAAATTTACAGTAAAAAAAAAAGTAGTCCCTCCGAAGTAGCGCTGGCCGTGACGTGCGTGCTCACGTCAGGAGCGCGGGGAGGAGCGGCGTCCAGGAGCACGACGAGGAGCGGCGGACATGGCGCGGGGAAGGAGCGGTGATGTGAGGAGCAGCGGACAGGCCAGCGGCGGTGGGAGCAGCGGACAGGCTGGAGGAGCGGCGGCTGCGGTAAGGGAGCGGCGGACATGGCGCAGGGGACATGGCGCGGGGGAGGAGCGGTGACGTGAAGAGCAGCGGACAGGCCATCGGCGGTGCAAGCATCGGACAGGCGGGAGGAGCGGCGGCTGAGGTAAGGGGACCCATGTCGGGGCAGGCGCGGGACGGGCTGGGCGGGGGCCCAGGATGCAGGAGAAAAGAGAATGATCCCGTGTTTTTATGGTGAAACAGCAATCATTAACACACCTCTAGGCCAAAAAGATTAGCTATGATGTAAGCTTTCCCAGCCAATGTACACTCTGTAGAACGGATTGGTCAGCTGTACACCTCTGCAAACAAGAACAGACATATTTAAAGCAGTATATCAGCAGTGGACAGGCGAGAGGAGCGGCGGCTGAGGTAAGGGGACCCATGTCGGGGCAGGCGGGGGTCGGGGCAGGCAGACGACGGGCCGGGCGGGGGCCCGGGCTGATGGACAATGTCGGAGCGGGCGGGGGTCGGGGAAGCCTGTTGCTCCCGGACAAGGTCGGGACGGGCTGCTAGTTTAATAATATACGCAAACGCAAAATAAGTTGCAAATTGTTTAAATTCTCAATGCTGAGGAGAGGAATTTTTAAAAGAGATATGAATACAGTCATGTTATGATGAGAAATAGAAATCCAGTAGCCGAGGTAAGGTTGTAGAGAAAAGATGTATAGATCTTAGTTGCAAATAAATATATAGGTCAGTATTTATGGTAAGTCCCACCAGGAGCAGCCTCCTTGCTGCTCACCCATACTCCAACTTACACTCTACACAACAAACATCCTCACATTCCACTACATCACCATGAACACATACATTCCACACAGCTCATTCACACTGGCTGAGCAGCTAGGACCAGAGTATCAGAAAAGATGCATAATGCCATAAATCAGATATAACACATCTTACCCTTTTACAGCACACATAAAATATTGCGAGTACAAGATTGAAACATCACAGTTACATAAAGGAGCTTGTATATGAAAATATTGCAATTGCAAAATGCAAACAACGCATTTCAAAAGAGAACATGCATAGGAAGATGTTGCAAATGCAAACGGATGAAGATATTGCAAATGCAAAACGCAAACAATGCATTTCAGAAGAGACCATGCATAGAAAATATTGCAATGCCAATAGCATAAACTCTTGCAAATGCGAAACCTATTGCATTGCAAATGCTTGTTACAGTCTTCCCAATGCAACTCAACTCTGTCTATTCAGCCCAGTTGCTTCATAGCACCCCACGGTCACCTCCTGCATCCAGTCACATACGAGACCAATTCAAAACAGCCCATGTCTCATGTCACACAATGTGGTCACTGCGTCAGCGCCCGGGACAAACTCAATGCAAAATGGCTGCTTAGTGCAGTGAGAGCTAGACACCGGCCCCTTGGATAAGCCCTGGCTGGTTTTGTTCAATAGGACACGTTATGCTTTTGACACGTCAAGGAACGCCGATTTTAGCGGATCTGCTGGTCCAATATGTGCCAAATCGACCTCTGCGATCGGCTAACTCTGGTTCGGTCTGCACTCCCTGTTTACACAGAGCCAGAGCAGGTGGTCGCTCCTTCAATGTCAAGGGGGCGCGCCTCTGGAGCTCCCTTCCAATCCCATTTAGAGGACTTCAGAACCACCTGGCTTTTAGAAAGGCCATAAAGACCTGGCTTTTTCCCAGCGTAAGTTGCTCTCCATTTTCTAGAGTGGTCTTGGCCCTTGCTTACGTAGCGCTGGGACACCCTGTCACTGGGGCAGCTGTACATTTATAAGCATTTCCAACGATAGTGTTATGCAAGATGGAAGGGACCCCCTACGGAACGGAAGAGCGTGCTCTCGGTCCCTCATATCTCACAGATATTTATTGGTGTTGTGCTGAAGAGCTGGGGGCTCCCTGTGCGTGGGGCTGCAAGGGGCTGTGTTACACCCCTGGTTGTATCTTGGGTTTCAGGCGGCTAAAGCACAGCTGGCAAGTGGAACCATGTCCTCTGACATAGTAGCCAATCCTTGCTTTGTAAGCCAGTGGTGCACTGTATTTCGGGAGCTGCAGTATCACTTTTGACATTACTGATATATGCTCACAGCGTGCAAACTACTGTTGCTAAGAAGGGAGCTATGATTAAGGGTGCCACACACAACGTGAAGCCTCTTGTCGGCGATGGAAAAAGAGGAACCCTTAAGGTGTAACTGTCCCCAAGTAGGATTATTACACTGGCGTAGTCGGCAAGTCTATGAGGATCCTAACAAAGAAAATTGGTGAGATGCTCAATTTATGACTTTAAATTGGATGGTTGTGCTTTGATTGCACCTGCGGCTGCTGTGTATAAATTACCTGTGCTCTGATTGCACCTGCGGCTGAGTTATTTTAAAGTTTGAATGGAGGGAAAGTTGTGTTTTGATAGCACCGGCGGCTGCTGTGTTTAAATTTCCTGTGCCCTGATTGCACCTGTGGCTGAATTAATCCTTATGCTAAAGTTTTTCTCTTTTGAAATACTTTCTTCTTTAAGCATTGTGTAAAAGAGTGCTTATTTATTTTTATGCTGTGTGGAGTAAAGCGCTCTACCTGGGAACATTTTATGAACATTATTGAAGGGAAGCGTTTCTCCTGTACATCTCTTCAATGCGCTATTGGAATGTGATTTATGCAACGCGATATTGGGAGCGAAGCAATGCTGTGTATTACAGTTATTATTCAGTAACTTTGATGCGTGTTGTTGAAGAAAAGCGGACTGTAAAAGCGGTCACTGGTTACAGTTTGAGCGTTATTCAAAACATCTGAAAAGCAGACTGTAAAAGCGGTGATCAGTTACAGTTTAAGCATTATTTGAAATTTCTGATTCACGAGACTTGCCTCAATATCTTTGTTGTCCTCGTAGCCAACTTATGATACTGTCACCTTTCTTAGAGACATACATTTTTCCTCATGTAAAACTTTCCTTATATTCAATAAGACCAATTGGTTCTCCACCATAGGCCAAAGGTCTTATATCTGGTTTTAACAATTTTACTTTGTCTTTTAATCTTTCCAAGTAGAACTTGTTGGATACTATGGTAATCTTTGCACCTGTGTCAAACAAAACTCTTGTGTTAGCACCCTCAACAAATATCTCATCACACGGAGAATTCTTTCTTTTGTCAACATCAACCATATGCACAACAATTTGTCCACATTCATAATCCTCAGAATGTAAACTATCATCATCATTTTCAAAAACTTCAACTTCCTTAACTTTTTTAGTTGGTTTGCTCTTACACAGAGTAGTCAAATGGCCCTTCTTTTTGCATTTAAGACACGTTTGATTCAACACAGGACATTTCTTACTGTTAGCTAAATGTCCACTGCTTCCGCATCTAAAACATTTATACGTACCTTGCTTCACATTGTTACTATCTTTAACAAAATCATTACTTTTAAAATTCTAATCCTTAAGCAAATCATTAGATTTGCTTTTACTTTTAACTTGTTGTACCTTACATTCCTTAGTTAAATCCTTCTCTATCGTTGCAACACATTTTATAGAGTGTTCAATTCTTTTGGCCACATTCAAAACCTCATCCAATGTCGGTTCATCACGTGACCACAATTCTTCACGGATTTTCCCCATATTGCAACCAAACATAAACTGATCTCTAATTCTCTCATCAGTTAAATTTCCAAATTTACAAGAAGTCTCTAATTTTCTTATATAAGTTACATCGATTTCCACAGTTTCTTGTTCACCTTACACCCTTTTAGCAAATTCATATCGCTCCAAAATAGTACTATCTTTCGGCAAATAGTGTTTATCTAATTTCTTAATGCATATTTCATACTCATTAAGACCACTTTCTTCTTCAGATGTTAAATCAGGTAAGTGATCAAACACATCCTGACCTTCTGATCCCAGGCAGTGTAGCAGCAAAGCTGATTTCCCTTCCGCACTAAGTGAAGACCCACAAACCCTTGCGTATCTTTCAAAAACTACCTTCCATTTTTTCCATTTGATTTGAGGATCACCAGGACTGGAAAGAAAGAAAGGGGCAGCGGTAACGTTCTGCATGTTAGCTACTCAAGCCCAAAAAAATAAATAAAAATAATGAGTGAAATAATATAGAAAACAATGCATTAGCGTAAAATAAATGAAAGATTTTTTTTTAATTGAGTTCCTTAAAAGACTTAAATATCTCTAAAATGCATGGATGACAATATGTAAGCAATATATTATATAATTTGAGTTTGACCCCAAAAGCTATGCATAAGCAAAAATGAACAGTAAAATCTAACAATCAATAATACTGTATGCATAAAAACTTTCAATAACAGCATGTGAAATTATAACATATAATCCAGGGCTCCCCCTTCTCGGGAGAGAACAACTCTGTGCACAACCGAAAGGACCGAGGTCTCATTCCATATTCAAAATTATAAGGAAATCAGAGTTTAACCATGAGGAGGTTTTATTCAAAATGTAGACTATTTGGACATTCCAGTCCGTGAATGTTTGTAATCAAAAACAAGTCTCTTTGTACATCATGTTGCAACAAAATAATCCTCAAACATCCCGATGCATTTCGGGCGGATGCCCTTTGTCAAGGGATTACTCTACGAGGCAAAACAAAAATAAGAATCACTGAAACGTCCTGTGAGCTATAACATGGAACAATGACATTGACATGCGATAAGCTGAACCAAAGAAGGCAGGGTGAGTATGAATGATAACCACTAGGCAAAGTGTATTATGTCTAGCAAGACGTGTAAGTGATAGGAGGTGCAGCGGTAAAACAACCTACGAGTCACCAAAAGTCTTATAGTGTAGGAAAAAATGTCACCCAGATCGGTTGCGCGTAATACGTGAAAATGAGCTGTAACGCTCGAGAAATGAAACAGTGCGAAAACGAGTATAAGTGCAGTTGTACAATCGAGTGAATCAAGATAGTGTGGGAACACCACCCGGTAAAAGTATCCAAGAGTCCCCGTAGGGTACTTACATGCGTGCAACAGCGTTAAACTCCGCGGAGTTCCGACGGAGTGGTTAGACCAAAAGAAACGCGGTACGTCACTGGCTTAAAACGTCCAATGTGCGTGGAAATGAAAGAAGGACAAGAGATGCACCCGGATATGATATAACATATTACAACTTGCATTTGCACCCCAAAAGCTGTGCACATCAGCTAAGATATACTGATAAATTAAACTTGACAATAATGCTGTATGTACAAAAGCTGTGCACATCAGCGTATTTAAAGTCACACTAATGAAAAATTGTAGATAAATACTGTATGCACCAAAGCTGTGCACATCAGCGTATATGTGGTCACTCCAAAGAAATTTCATAATTAAATATCATCAGTATCCACCACAATATGATTTTCTTTGAGCAGTACGTGTCAACGTTACTGATGAAACTTGAAACTACTAAAATGGCCGCTCAAGAAGTACTACGTCACACACGAAACCACACAGCCTGCAGCGTAGCCTCGCCCACTCTAACAATCCAGGATGACGCTAGCAAACAGTGAAGGATTGAAGAGGTCGCACTCCAAGCTATGGTGGCAAGATGTTTCTTTGGATATTTTAGGACCGGCAAGTAGCAAGAGTTCGCAAGTTTATGTTTTATTTGTAATTGACATGTTTTCACATTGGCTTGAGGTTTTTATGTTGACGAACATAGATTCAGGTAACGTGATTCATTGTTTGAAGGTTTTATTTGCAAGATAAGGAATTCCTGAGTCTATTTTGTCTGACAATTGAGTACAGTTTGTATCTGAAGAGATGGAAAATGTCCTTTTGTCTAAAGGAATTAGACACAAAACTAGTGCTTTATACCATCCTGAAGGGAATGGCATGGTGGAAAGATTTGTTAAAGTGATTAAAGAAACTATTGCTTTAGCCAAGTCACAATTTTTAGAATGGAAGTTGGAAGTTTTAAAAAGGATTGAAGAGTATAGGTTGTTGCCTCATGCTATAACTAGTAAGACACCTTTTATATTGTTTAGAGGTAGACTTCCTAACACTGTAGTGGAACCAGCTTGGTTGAATAAATATGAAGTAGAGAAGGGTAAAGAGTGTAGATGTGACTATAGAGTGGTACAAAAGAATGATGAAGAAAAAGGTAAATTGAGAAAAATGTGAAAACAACTAAAGTATCAGTTGGAGATGTTATTATGATAAAACGTCCTGGAATGATAGGAAAATCTATGTCAACATTTATGGAGCCTATTAAGGTTATTAAAGTATTCAATAATGCTGAAAGAACTGAAGATCATAGAATTTGGAATCTGAACAGGATTGTTGTTGTTAAGGGCAGACTTCATGACTGTGTTTGTGATAACTCTCTTAATGACAGTGGAAGAAATGGAGTTCGTAATTCTTTGAGAGTGTCCAAGACACTGGCATATTTATCTGACTATGTGTGAATTTGTTATTTCTTTTGTTTGTGTAAAGGCAGGATGTATGTGATATGCTGTATTCAATGCATGTATCTTTGTTTATTAGAGTTTTCATTGTTGGAATGTTTCCACGTCATACTCATACAGTTTGTTGTTCCTGCATGAAGTCTGTTGGATGGGATCTTTATAGTGGAATAAACTTCCAGTTTCTTCATTCATCCTGTGTCCTGTTAACTTGCAAATATTACACAGAATCCCGTGGGGGGTGGGATTTCTTTGACACAAGAAGTGCCGCGGACCGGATTCAAAACGGGAGGGGATTGACCGCACATTGCGCACTAATCACACAGCAAGGTGAAAAAAAACAGGCAGCCGTTTGTTGGGACGGCAGAGTCCCGGGGGGGGGGAGTTGTTTGACACAAGAAGTGCTGCGGACTGGACGCAGAACGGGAGGGGACGGTAAACAGCGGAGGCAGAAAACCATGCACACAAATGCAACTGAAACAAGGAAGTAGCCCTTAAATGGAATAATAACAGCCCAGCAGTGTAACTAAACAGTAGTTGGTCGGTGCTGCTTCCTGCAAAAAGGAAGTGATGTTTTATATGGACAGCCAACCATAAACAAGATAAAAAGAGCAAGGCAATGTTAAACAAATGGCGAGCAGCAGGACACATTAGAAGCCAATAGGGGTTGTTTCACTCAACAATATAGATTACTTTAAGTCTCGCCTAGGTAGCACATGCGCTGCCTAGGCGAGACCTAAAAAGGAAAGGGCTACGTAGTTTTACCCCAAAGAGGTCAGTCTAAGGTTTTAGAGGTTAAGATATTGTACTGAGAATCAAATTAACTGAAACCGGCTTAAAAGTGAGTTGTTTTTCAAGACAGTCATGAATTGTAGACTGCAACTTAATCTACCAAACCCTCCCTCCCCCTCTGCCCCAGAAAAAAAACATGAACTTGTCTTAGTGGTAGCATGTGAACACATGTACTGCAAAACAGTTTCCAAGACATATGCTATCAAACTCTAGACCTTTGATAAAAATCTCTCTAGAACAAAAATAGACCTGCACCCAGTACCATGATCAGGCGCTTATCTCCAACTTTGTAGGACTCTGTGAGAAGTGATATTTAGTTACTCTATGTTTTTGCAAAAACCTTTTTTTGGGCACTCCCTATATAATAAAATTCCAATTTGTGTTGACTATTTGAGGATAGAATCGAATTTTGTGAAGCAATCTATGTACTCATGGATTGGTTTGCAAAATTGGCATTAGGAGTGGGTTGCCCTCCGACCTACCACATTACTATTCAAGAGATAGGTAAACAATTTCAAACTCAGATTGGTGGCCATCACAAGGATGGTGGCCAGCTACAGTCAGCAGACCACCATGTCTGAGATCGCTTTTTAATATCCTGCTCGTTTTCCTTAAAGAAAATGGGTCTACGTTTAAAAGAAAAATTATATCTTTCTTGAAATGCTTGTTTGGGAGTAGGCAGTGTCCGTATTGACCACTTCCTACTCCCCAACAAAATGTATTTTAAAATTCACAAAGGGGAAACAATACAAATGGGACCCCCTTCTCTTATCTGAATGGGACCCCCTTCTCTTTTGTGAAATGGTTATCACTGTAACTCACGAGTTTTTAACTTTTCAGTGTTTTTTGGCCAGACTACATTCCCAAAATATTGACATGTATGCATTGCAATTTCAGTTTGCACCCTTGTAAATAGCGATTTGCTATGCATCTTAGGGGCAGATGTATCAAACGATTTTTTTGTCGAAAACGCTGCGATTCGGTAAAAAGCAGCGTTTGCAACCAAAAAATCGGAAAATGCTATGTATCATCTAAAACGCATCGCAATATTAAGGAATCGCAAATTTTGCAATTCCTTAATATTGCGTAAGCATTTAAGGAATCGCAAAGTTAATTTTCGGATTGGGTAACCATTTAATGAATCACGAGGTAGGCTTAGTACATAACAAAAAGCTATTTGCAGTAGCACACCCTGTGGTTTTGCGAATTGCAGGCTTTGTGAATGCAAAATTGCTTAGTACATTTCCCCTATATTTTTACGTGGGCCCGTTTGTGAAGTTGTTATTAAACTGGTGCTGCAGTACACTTAGTTATCATGCAGAATTGAGAGGTGTCTCAAGAATGTTTTTTTTTTAATTATTGAAAGAGCACTTGCGTGCCGTAGTTTCTATACAAAGTGTAACCAGAACATAACAATTGATAAAGTATAAGCAAGAGAAGTGAATAGCCATCTTTTTAGGCGATTCATAAATTTCAGTAGAACTGTTTCAGACCAAAATCAGAGAGGAAGAGACCTCTAAACACTGTCCTGTGACAACAGAGAGAACTCTGCCACCATATCTTAAATATCTTGCTTTATGTACTGTCAATTAATTAAGTCCCCTAAAGCCCGACATGGGTGGCCTCAGGTGACATTAACATCCAAGAATACAGGGCAATGTTGGAACATGTCCTTCCGAGTGCTCAGGCATAACTGACATGTTACTTTTCTGTTGGTAGCAAACCAATGAAGGCTTCTTAATTGGAGAAATTGTGGTCACTTTTTAAAGAACAGCTTTCAACTTGGCGGCTGCATTTTGGTAGAATAGCACGATCCATCAGCTTATGAGGGGCAGCCAGGTAAATAGTTTTACTTTGGTCAAGACAAGCTAGTACACAGGAATGAAATAAAATGAAAGTGGAGGTTTATTGATGTAGGTTCCGTTTTCGAAAGTAGGTGCGGGATACCTTGGCTGCTTATGTCTCCTAGATCGGGGACAATCACTAGTTTAAGAGATGGCAGACATTGGCCCATGACAGGATGTCAAATTTGATCTTCCCAAACTGGAAGATTGGTGATGCGATCAAAACTTCTGCTTTACTAGGAATGTGTTTTATAAAGTTTGGAGAAATCTACCATCTCCCAAAGGGTCCTTCTTACCATTAATGCAGTCAGGCGCCTGAGAAAATCTGAAAAACAGGTGGCTGACATCAGTGTACATATAATAGCAGGCTCCAGCTACAGAATATGAAGATACAGATATAAGCAAAACAGTAAGGGGAAAGAATCGGAAAGAATCAACACCTGAGAAACAACCCAGACTAGTTTCTTACGGCTGAACCTGAAGGGAAGAGGGGAAACCGATTAGAATTAGTGCACCAGGAACAGTGTCATCCATTTTATTATGTCTTGAAATGAAGGCGACTTGATCAACAGTGTTGAAGGCGGAAGACAACACTAACATCAGAGCCTCCGAATCTCCACTATCTGCCTCTCACTGAAGGTAAATTAGCACTGAAAGGATTATCAATTTGGTGCTCATACCTACATGAATGTATCAGGCTATTTTCTGCAAGATCTGTGGGAAGACCATTTTCTCAAGTAATTTAATATTATACGCAAGCGCAAAATAAGTTGCAAATTGTTTAAATTCTCAATGTTGAGGAGAGGAATTTTTAAAAGAGATATGAATACAGCCATGTTATGATGAGAAATAGAAATCCAGTAGCCGAGGGAAGGTTGTAGATAAAAGATTTATTGATCTTAGTTGCAGATAAATATATAGGTCAGTATTTATGGTAAGTCCCACCAGGAGCAGCCTCCTTGCTGCTCACCCATACTCCAACTTACACTCTACCAACAAACATCCTCACATTCCATTACATCACCATGAACACATACATTCCACACAGCTCATTCACACTGGCTGAGCAGCTAGGACCAGAGTATCAGAAAATATGCATAATGCCATAAATAAGATATAACACATCTTCCCCTTTTACAGCACACATAAAATATTGCGAATACAAGATTGAACCATCACAGTTACATAAAGGAGCTTGTATATGAAAATATTGCACTTGCAAAATGCAAACAACACATTTCAAAAGAGAACATGCATAGGAAGATGTTGCAAATGCAAACGGATGAAGATATTTCAAATGCAAAACGTAAACAACGCATTTCAGAAGAGACCATGCATAGAAAATATAGCAATGCATTTCATAAGAGAACAGGCATGTGAAGATATTGCAAATGCAAACGGATGAAGATGTTGCAAATGCAAAACACAAACAACGCCTTTCATAAGAAGACATGCATAGAAAAATATTGCAACATGCAAGATGGAAACATTGCATTATAGCATCTCATAAGACAACATGCATAGAAAATATTGCAAAATGCAAGGTAGAAACATCAGAATATAATATACACTTAATGTAACACACATTTTCCCCTTTTACAGAACATATAAACATAAAATGAATGCAAGATAGAAACAAAGCAATAAATAAAATCAGCTCTTGCTAAATAAATCGCTGAAGACATACAAGATAGAACAAAACTAACACGCACCCCATGCAGATTCATACAGAGCAAACATGCCGCTCCATGTCACCACATCACAAACACACCAGCTGGCCAGACTAGTGTGAAATGAGAGATAACACAAAACACCAACAATTAAGAGGAAAGAGGCACCACATAAAACAACTACAAGGCACTCCCGAATGCTATTACACAACGCAGGACTCTCCTACTATCACATCAAACATAAAATCACTAAACCTCACACAAAAGCAATGGGCAGAACTCTCATACTCACACATCCAAACAAAAACCACTAAACCTCAAAAGGAAACAATGGTGGCTTACTCCTCACACAGTTATCCCTAAAGAGAGGCATTTAGTGTAAAAGCAATAAATGGGTGGCTTACACCCAACACGTCATCCCTGAAGAAAGGGCATCTAGTGTGAAAGCAATGAATGGGTGAACTAAACCCCACTAGGGTATTAACAAGCAACGGGTGGCTTACACCCCACATGGCATCCCTGGGAAAGGGCATCTAGTGTAAAAGCAATAAATAGATGTGACCATAAACAAGAGCAGATTCCATGCAGAAGCACAGGTAGGAAAACACACTGTCACTGGAAGACCTATAATGTAGTGTGGAAATTTGGCAGAGATCGATGTTAGCATTTAGCTGAAGCCATATTATTTGCAGCAGCCATTTTGTCTGCCATGGGCTCACCATGTGCTCTTTCCTTCTTCTCTGTCGTTTGCCCTTGTGCCTTGCTCAAAGAACTGGCTATACTTAGCTTCTACTACTCTGCACATGCGCAGAGAAGTCAGTACCTGCCCATGGACCTGTTTAGGTCTGTAACTGCGGACGATCACTGCCCGAGGAGACCCTCGTCTTGGCACCCACTGTGTTTTTCCTCTAATTCTGATCTGATCCTCCAGGTGGTGCCAGTCCTCGACTGTGATCTCTTCTGGTGTTCGCCGTGCAGAGACCATTTGGTCGATTCAGAACCTGGCAGTTGTAATCTGGAGACTTTTGTTTGGTAAGGTCGCTTGATGCGACACTATGTATATGGAAATGGAAATTGGCCAATATATGGAATAATTGGATATATATGAATTGTAATTTATATAGGCAGGTAATGAGGGGACTTTTCTCCAACTTATGAATAATATGTAACGGCACACATCGGGTTAAGTGCCACTGCTGTATAGTATTGTACATGCTACAATATCTTTTGGCATGCCTGTTTCAAGCTAACTTCGTAGAATGTGTTGCTTCTTTGGAGGTACCAATGTGAGTAATGAGCGAAGTCAATTGGCTCCCCCTGAGGGGACACCTAATAGGGACATTTATGTCAACAATGGTATTTCTCTCTATAATGTACAGGACGTTATGGAATAAATATACTAACAAGGATCCTGAGTTGCGGTGGCCTATACATGGGTCATTTGATCTTAGAAAGGGAGTGTTGTTTACAGGTAAATGGCCAATACCCTGTCCGGCGCCCCCTCTACCCTCTCCTTAATAAACCACAGAATGATTCAATTTTGCTAGATCGTTCTCCCCCTCCATATACTTTTCCCTACACTCCTGTCCTTGATTCTGATGATGATATTTCTCCTTCGGATCAGGATCAGTCAGGATGAGATCCTCTGTGAGAGACTCGCTCTATGCTGACCGCTGTTCGTGAGGCTACTCTCAGATCTGCTGTTCATAAAGCTGCCCGTGATAGTATTTCTGCTTCTGATCTTTTAGCTGATGTACAACAATGGCAGGAAAGGGAGCAGTTATATTTTACAGAAATGTTTGCCATGGAGGTAATTGAACGGTTTAGGAAGCATTCCACAGAGTTAGACCCTGCTGATATAGCAAATGATTATAAGCAATTGAGTGAAGGTCTTTTTCACCTCCCTCAGGTGGCTGACTTAATTAGTTAAACTGCGAGCTTATGCATTCCGCTTGCGAGAGGAGAAAAAGGCAGCTGCTGCAGCAGCACAAACACTTCAGACCACCATGCTGCATGCTGATGCTTCAGAGACAGGTAAGAATGTTGTAGTTGATGAGAGACCCATGTGGGAATCTGCACCTTCGTATTTCCCTCCTAGGGGTACAGGAGCAGATGATGATAAAAATTCCGTGGATGCGGAGGGTTATTTTATTTATAATTGGGTTTATACTCCTTGGAGTAGAGCAGATGTCATGGCTCTTAAAGCTGCTCTGCCTGACCCGCAGAAAAATCCGGCCGCTTTTTATGAAGAAGTTGAAGGAGCCATTAGTACTTGTTCCATGACTTTATCATATATTGATATGTTTTGTGGGCTTATTTTTGTGGAGATCTATTCGTAAATTTGATGATTGTACAACTTTTGGAGATGTTTGGAAGGAATTGGAACGGGTTGATGCAAAAAAGGGAACCCGCACAGAAACCTCAGCAAGAGATTTTAGATCTTCCTAAAGCTATACTAGTTAAATGGAAAACTCTCATTCCTCCTAAAAAGATAGATTGGACTGTGTTAGCATCCTGCAAGCAAAAGGCAGAAGAATCGATCTTAACTTTTTCACACGTTTTGAGGAGGCCTTCCACGACTTTAGTGGCCAGTCATTGACAGATGACACAGGCAGGCATCTGTTTGTCGATAAAGTTGTCGCGAACATGTTGCCAGGAATAGCTAGTCGCCTAAAAGCCAGTGAAAGTTCACGGACTACGTCTTCCCCAGTCTCGCTTTTGACTATGGCCCAGTATTATGAACGTCAGGAATTAGAAGCTAAGGTCAATGAGGATAAAAAGAATAAGGAGCTGAAAACAAAGGTTCTGATTGCTCAGGTTTATGGTCCATCTTATGGAAATAGTGGTTGAGGCGGAAGTGCAATATATCGCCCAGGAACACCCTCTTTTTCCCGAGCTACTTTGTCTGCTGATCAGTGTACTTACTGCAGGTAGATTGGACATCAGGCTTTTGAATGTCCTCGTTTGCACACTCAGCAGTAACAGCATGGTGGGGGACAAATGAGGTCGCTCATGGAATCCAGGACATAGGGGAGGTATAGATGATCGTGCTAGATTTGAGACTGTTGGGCATCCTCTAAATTCTTCAAATACATTTGAGAGGCGTAACCAATATCAAATATCTGATTATTTGCATTCGAATTTGAAGGACTCTGCTTATACATAGGAATGCCTAGGATGGGGTAAGGAATCAGTTGAAGTCCTAGTCGATCAGAAGGGTCCCTATGTCCAAGTGCATGTTTTGGGCTCTACTGATCAGTTTCTGGTTGATACAGGAGCTACTCATAGGGCCTTGTCTAAACAATTGGTTCCAAGGGCTCCCCTGTCTGGCTTAACCATTACATCAATAGGTTTCGATGGGACACCTTTCCTTAGACCACTGTCACAACCACTTGCATTTAATGTTGATAAATTTACTGCTCCATGTCCATTTTAGCTTTCCCCTAACACAGCGGACAATATTGTGGGTCTTGATATGCTCAAGTATTTTAGGGTTACGATACGCTGTTCCCCAGAAGGTGTGCATGTTATTTTGAATGATAACTATCAGGTGGTTGAGAAGTCCTGTCTTATTAGGGAAGATGTTGCATTGGCCTCACTTCCTAGTACTTTGCTGGCTACTTCGGACACTGATGTGGGGCAAATAGTTATTCCACCAGTGCACATTCATGTCAAGGAGGGAGCTTCATTGCCACGATTGCCTCAATACAAAATTTCTCGAGAAGGTAAAGAGGCACTTGTAGAAGAAAGATACTGATACTTAGATCTAAAGGTTTATCATTGATTTATGAGAGGTTAACAATATTGTAGTGCTACAATACCCGGTAGTCTCTGACATCACAACACTTCTTACTTTGGTTCCTCCGACTGCTACTACCTTCACCTTGATTGATTTGAAGAATGCTTTCTTCTCAATCCCTATTCATCTTGATAGCCAATATTTGTTTTGCTTCACTTTGAATAACCGATCATTTAGATTCTGTAGAGTTTCCCAAGGGTATAGAGAGAGTCCTAGTATTTACAGCCAAGCCTTGAAAAGGCAACTTGATTCTTTCCCTGTGCCGACTGGAGCGGCTCTCATTCACTATGTCGATATCATCTTGTTGGCAGCTGATACGCCTGAACAGTGGGAAGACGGAACGCTGTCATTACTTACCTTCCTTGCATCACACCATCATAAGATTTCACAAAAGAAATTGCAATATTGTAGACAGAAGGTTACCTATTTAGGTCACCTCCTGTCTAAGGAGGGACGTGCACTTACACCAGACCGTATTCAAGCCATTTTAGACACACCAGTGCCCTGTACTCATAAAGATGTTAGTGCAATTATTGGTCTTACTTCTTTTTGTAGGCAATGGATTTTAGGCTTCTCACACATTGTTAAACCCTCGTTGGCTCTTCTGACTAAAGACACTCCAATGCCACTTCCATGGACGAATGAATGTCTGAATGCTTTCCATCAGTTGCGTCAAGCTCTTTGTTCTGCACCAGTGTTAGGCACTCCAGATTATACTAAGACTTTTACACTCTATGTACACAAGAGAGATGGGTGTGCACTATCAGTTTTAGTATAGACACACAGTGACAAGCAACGTCCTTGTGCATATTTTTCAGCTCTTCTCGATCCAGTTACTTGTGCATTGCCTGGGTGTTTCCGTTCTGTCGCAGTGGTAGCTGTGTCTATCCGTCAGAGTGAAGGGATAGTCTTGTCACATAGACTGTTAGTGTTAGTACCACATGCAGTTGATGCCCTCTTGAACCAAACCAAAACACAGCATTTAACTAATGCTAGGTTGACAGGATACGAATTTATACTTTTGGCCCCTCATATCACTTTGAAAACATGTACAACCCTGAATCCAGCTACTTTGTTGCCATACCCAGCGACTCAGTCTCAGTCACAGGAGCCTCATGATTGTATATTCCTTACTGAGGAACAGGCAAAGGGTTATGTCAATTTGCAAGATACGCCCCTCTCAAATGTTGATTGGGGAACTGTGGATTGATGGGTCCTGTTTGAAATTACCAGATGGGACGACATCAGCTGCCTATGCTATTACAACACTTCAGACGGTAGTTGAGACAGCTCGTATCCCACAGAAGTCAGCTCAGGCAACTGAGCTAATAGCTTTGACACGAGCGTGTGAACTTAGCACTGACTTATCTGTGAACATTT
Source organism: Lissotriton vulgaris (assembly GCF_964263255.1). Lineage (NCBI taxonomy): Eukaryota > Metazoa > Chordata > Amphibia > Caudata > Salamandridae > Lissotriton > Lissotriton vulgaris. Next base: position 2,037,048,974 of record NC_141685.1, on the reverse strand, counting down.
ATACAGATAGCCGCTATGCTTTCGGAGTGGCTCATGATTTTAGGTTACTCTGGAAGGAAAGAAGCTTTCTTACATCCCACAGGATGCAAATAATCCATGGAGAATTGGTGCATAATCTTCTGACTGCCTTGACATACCTGAAGAAAATAGCAATTGTTAAATGTAGCGCACACAAGAAAGTGACCGATAAAATAGGACAAGGCAATGCCTTCGCAGATCACACAGCCCGTGAAACTGCAATGCAGCGAAGCAAAACATCCATGTTCATAGTGAAGTCACAGGCTGAACGTTTGCATGATGTTCGACAGGAAGCACTATACATGCAGAGATCTGCTTCTGCTGAAGAACTTGAGCAATGGTCTAAAGAGTGAACATTGGATGATGAGGGCTGTTGGCGAAATAAAGACATGAATTAATTGAAACTGGCCACAGCCTATTTACAACCTATGGTTCATATGGCACATGGGCTGGCACATGTTGGAGCTTCCTCGATAACGAAATTGCTCACAAAAGTTTGGAAGCATCCAGAAATTGCTGGCACAGCTAAAAATACAGTACAGTTTTGCTTGATTTGTCTCCAGTACAATCCTGTTAAAGGGATACCAATTCCTACAGGAGGGTTTGCTACACCAACTGCACCTTTTGAAGTTTTGCAAATGTATTACATCCAGCTTGAATGCTGTAACAATCTGGAGTATGTCTTAGTAGTAGTATGTTCCTTCAGTAAGTAGATAGAGGCGTACCCTATGAAGGATAATACAGCTCTTACTACAGCAAAGGTGCTTCTGAAAGAATTCTTCCCTAGATACGGTGTTTGCAAACTTTTATGGAGTGATAACGGACCCCACTTTGTTGGGCAAGTTGTTGAATATGTCCTGAAAGGATTAGGGATTAAGCAGAAGTTTTATGCTGCCTTCCATCCACAATCAGCAGGGCTAGTGGAGAGATGCAATGGTACTCTCAAGTTGAAGCTAGCTAAAATACAGGCTTCAACATCCTTGAAATGGCCTGATGCATTACCTTTGGCCTTGTTGTCCATTAGATCAGTGCCACATTCACGACATGGTCTTACACCATATGAGGTGGTATTTGGAAGACCTATGAAAATTTGGGAAATTCCTCAGCCACGCCCCATACACGATGTACCATGTGTTTTGATGAGTGACTACCTATCACAGTTGACTGACAGCTTGATTTCTATTCATTAACAGGTTTGAGAAGCTCTTCCTAACAGGTCTGCAGGTGAGAGTTCTGGACTCCGGCCTGGGGACCATGTAATGGTTCGATCCTTCCAGAGGTCGAACAGCTTGGAGCCCGGGTGTCGCGGCCCAGAGCAAAAACTCTTCGCGATGAGAACTGCGGTTCCAGTGACAAACAGGAGGAACTGGGTGCATTCTACCCACTGCAAGAAGGTGCTGTCGACCTGGTGCAACCTCTGCCTTGATCAATCATCGAGACATCCTGGATACGGAGAAAGGCCAAGTCATATCTGCTGAAGAACCTGCGGAAGTCTTCTTGGACCACACGATCCCTGGTATATCCCAATACAAACTGCGAACCCAGAAAGAAACCTTCTTGTCAAAAAAGACTGGTTGAGCAACCGTCCTGAGTTAGTGAGAGACTTAGCTGAAGAGGGGGGGGATCTTTTGGGGTAGTGACACCCGTCTTAACCCTCAGTGAAGAAACCAATAGCTGCTCAGGACTTTAGAGCTCCAACGATTTTTGTTACTTCGAGATCGAGATGAATATGCCTAAGGAGAAAACATCAACTGTTGCAAGAATCTGTGATAAGAAGACAATGTACATTACTGGGTTTATTGTCACTGGGCTCAGTATGGCAGTGATAACTTGGGTTGTAGAGGAAGTGGCTCCAGCTCGACAAGTTCTGTCTGCCACTACTCCAGCACCCATTGAACACCACTATTTTACTCTCCCTTACCATTAGCAGAACCATAGACAATCCTATCTGAACAATACGTTCATCCAGATGTTGCACCACACACACAATGCTATGAACATTACTGACTGTTGGGTGTGTGGAATTATGCCAGCTCATCAGAAAAAGGGAGGAACACCTTTCATTCCTCTTCCCTTTTCCCATAATGGCTCTTGTCAAGCTTGGTTTGCACTTCCATTGGCTTCTGAAGTGGCTAATATCACTGATATGGGTTTGGGGAGAATAAACTTCTATCTCAATAAAGCGTGTTACCCTGATAAAGAAGGTGAACCACAAGCTAAAGGGACTAAGTGGGAGATGGAGGTGTACCGACAAGGAAATGCTTCTACACATTATGTCTACCCAAATACACAAACCTCTAAGGGAAATGGGCCATTTGTAATAGCTGTGATCTGTGTGTGAAAGGAATCTTCCTGACATAAAAGACTTGCGCACATTTAACATGAAACTGAAAAGTTTCTTCAAATGATATGAAGCTTTTCAAAAAACGAAATTCTCAAATGTTCATCTTCTTTTCATTCAGAAGTTTCTTTAATTAATTATTCTTTTCGATTAAATCCATTGAAAGATACATCTTTTTAGACTGAACTTAATTAGTGCATTTCATACAACACCCAATGCATTTCAGGTCATCAGAACACGACCCTTCCTCAGGGGTCTGGAAAAAGGAAATACAGGACCAGATTTAGCCTCACATAGATATAAAAACATTTACATTGTTAACAATACATTTGTTGACACAATACAAAACAACATGATGCAATCCAATTCTTAAATTCAGCACAATGTTTTTTAGGAAACAAGTAAATGACTACTCAATGTCAACATCATGGTATCCCCTAGTGAAAAGCCAAGAACATATGTGACGCTAATTTAACATTCCATTTGAGTAGTCATTTACTTGTTTCCTAAAAAACATTGTGCTGAATTTAAGAATTGGATTGCATCATGTTGTTTGCTCCTCCTTCTTTGTTGACTGTGCATTTCTATATTACAATTTATGTATGTAACTCTCCTATGTGTGCTTGTACCACCTTCTTTTGAGCCCCTATGTCGGTATAAAAGACCCACGGTTCTTCAATCCTTGATGCCATTATCCCCAAACGTGACACAGTGAAGATAATCCACACCCTGCCCGTAGACTGGTCTGACCACCACCTAATCCTCTTCCATCTCACTCAGCCAGCCACTCTACAACCCCCCATCCAAGAAGAACCCAAATGGACCAGAAACCTTACCCATATCAACATGACTGACCTGGAAGAAAAAGTCAATTCCCTCCTCTACACCTCCACGGAGGACCTATCCACGACAGAACTCACCGACCATTACAACACGTCCCTGACATCCATCATTCTTAATCAGTTAGCCCCTCTGAAACCCAAAAAAAGCCAAGAACATCCCCTCCAGATCCTGGTTCAATACAGACATCAATAACGAAAGGCGGCAACTTAGAGCCACAGAAAGACTGTGGAAAAACAACCCCTCCACCAGCCTACTCGAGCAACTCCAAGCAGCTCGAAGAAACTACAAAAAGCACATACGTAACGAAAAGTCGAACTTTTTCTGCTTCGCCTTAGACAATGAAAAAACAGGCTCAACGGACTGTTCAAAATCATCAAACAACAAGCCACTAAGCCCCAGTGGCCTCTACCCAGGCCTCTAAAGAACTGTGCGAAAACTTTGCCAGCTTCTTTGAAGAAATAATCTCCAAGATTGAGCTCTCACTTTACATCACCACCAACCACACCTGCGAAAACCTGCCCCCACTCCCAACCGAAAGCACATACAGGCACCTCACTAACACTTGGAAATCCTTCAATCCAATCTCGGTAGCCGAGGTTATCAAACTAATCTCCACCTCCAAACCCGCCTCGCACGTCCTTGATCCCATACCTTTGCAACCGACCAAGAAACTCAAGCTCACAATAGCCCCGTTCTGGTTTAGAATCATTAACAGCTCCCTGAAAAATGGCATCATACTGGATTGCGTCAAAGAAGGCAAAACAACGCCTTTACTGAAAAAAAGCAGGCCTGAATTCCACAGACCTGAACAACTTCAGGCCCGTCTCCAATCTACCCCTCCTTTCCAAAATTCTCGAAAAATGCGTCCTTTCACAACTGACTCAGCACATGGACAACATCAACCTTCTTGATCCCCACCAATCAGGCTTCAGAAAAGGCTACAGCACGGAGACGGCGATCCTAAACATCAGAGATGAAGTACGCAAGTCACTCGATAATGATCACTGCTGCCTACTCATTCTCCTTGACCTATTGGCAGCCTTTGACAGGATAGACCACCATCTTCTCATTAAGGCCCTACAAGAAAGGGTGGGTGCCGATGAGATGGTCCTCCGCTGGTTCACCTCCTTCTTCCACAACCGATCGCAAAGGATAAAAATCAAAAACTCCACCTCTGACCTTCACCCCATCAACAGGGGTGTACCACAAGGTTCAGTGCTCTCACTGAAACTGTTCAACATTTACATGGAACCCCTTCCCTCCATACTTAAAAATGCCAATATCCCCTTCCATCTGTATGCTGATGTCACCCAGATCAATCTGGAAACTTCCTCCCCAGATGATATCCTCAGACTAAACAACACCCTAAAAGAAATTCATCACTGGCTATCTCTAAATCACCTTAAGCTTAATCAGGAAAAAACAGAGATCCTCCTCATCTCCAACAAAGAAGAGAACCCACATATTGCAGAATGGCTTAAAGCTCTGGGTACTCTAAACGGCAACCTCACCCTAGCTAACTCCGTAAAATCACTAGGAATCACCCTTGACCCCAAACTGGACATGACCAAACACATGAAAAATTCAGCAACGACTGCCTTCCTCAACCCGAACCTGAAACCTACTGCTATCTAGACTTGACTACGGCATTTCAACCCTAACCGGCACCGCAAAAACTCACATAGCTCCCCTCAAAACAACCCATAACGCAGCAGCCAGAATGATCACTGGAGTCAGGAAATATGACCACATTTCGCCTGCTCTAAGAGATATAAAAGGCTCCCAATTGATCATCGGGCGTACTTCAGAACAGCCTGCCTCACGCACAAAGCCCTACACAGAGGGAAACCGGACTACCTAGCCGCCAAGCTCAAAAGGGCAGGTCAGGCAAGGAACCTCAGGAGTTCCAACTCCCTCCTTCTCATCCCCATGAGAGCACGCAAGCAATCAACCGCAGCTAGGTCATTCGTGGAAAATGCGCCCAAAATCTGGAACTCCATACCAGCAGACATCAGAACGATCCCGTCCTTCACAAAATTCAAAATGCTCCTTAAAGACCTCCTCCTCAACCGCTCCAACCCAAAGGGATAACCCACACCTAACCCTACCCCCGCGCTGGCTCCACTCCATCTGACTCACCACAGTCAAAACCGAGGCTACCTCAGGTCTCCTGAACTACCTCAACAATGCATGCAACAAGACCACCTCAAGACTCTACTACTACCTCTAGAATTTGCAGCACCCGTGGACTTCTGAACTTTTGTTTAATACTGCTTTTTAAATATCTCCACTGACACACTGTTGTAAAGCACTCCGATACCCTCGGGTTAGGCTAGCGCTATATAAAACTCTAAAAGAAATAAATTCTACTCCTTGTGCTACTTCATACTCTACTGAAGGGTGTTGTGTGAATGTAGTTCCACCTCATGAGGTTTAATATCTCTTTTGACATTTCAGTTTCCATGCCAACTTCTATTTACTGGTCTGAGGACTTGGGTGCAGAGAAGGGCGAACCCCACTGGTAGGCCTGGCTGAGGCCCACCTCTACAGTAGCAGATGCCCAGAAATTTCACAGGCACAGGAAAACGTGCATGCCAATAACAGAGAACAAACTAAACCAAAGTGACAAAAGAAATAAGTGAAGATTCCACACTTAAGAACCTTGCACACAAGTAGGAAAACAAACTGTCACCAGAAAACTTATAATGTAGCTGAAATACAGTAAAATTCCCATGCACAGGAAAATGTGCATGCCAATAACAGAACAATTAAACCAATGTGACAATAAATAAGTGCAGATTCCATGAAGAAGAACTTTGCGCACAGGTGGAAAAGCACACTATCACAGGACGTCTTAAAAAAGACCAACAGACAATGAAGAAGAGTATTCTACCAAAAGCACACTAAGAGTAAAATGCAACAATAGACAACATAACCAAAAAGTAGTGCACTGAACATTTAAACTAAATCAGCAAAAACATTCAGTCTGACACTAGAAACCAGTGCTTCAATCCGGGGAACGACTCTTCACTTGAAATATCTCTAAAGACTAAGGTACCCTATATGCCTTCAAGAAGATTGAATAAGTCTGGGGTCTTTGAAGTCCATGGTTAACTCTAGTCCTTCAAGAAAATTGGAGGACTCTGAGGAAATCCGAAAACCCTAAAACTGTGAAGAGATAAACACCGCGCCTAAACTTGAAACTGGGTACCCCAAGATGATGAACTCGACCTCTCCCGTGTTAACAACAGCGTGCCCCGGCAGTAAAAATTATTTTAATAAAAATTAAAATGCACTTTATTGTGATAGTGAGAACTTTTTTAAAGAAGATAAGCCTCTCAACCAACTTGCCAATGCCATTCAGTCAAAAGAGAAGCTGATGTTGTTAAACTTTTGTCTTGCGACTGGCCATAGAATTTTAAAGCGCTCCCACAATGACTTCTATGAAGAGTGTGGCACCCCCGTCAGACACTGCATCGGAGAACAAGAAGAGAAGAACAAGAAGATGGCTCCAGACATGTACATGCTGTAAAAAGTGCTGCGCTCAAGGAAACAATGAGAATACGCAGCTGAATTACCCGCAGCACCTTCATACATCTTCACGCTACCCTTTGGACAAGGTAAGGGTGCGAGAGCCACTTACCTCTAGCGGCCCATTCAAATTTCGCACACCAGCAACGGCAAAACCGCTTGGCCCAAAACAATGCCACATCTCGGCATAGAAAAATGTGAACTAGGACAAGCCTGACAATTTCCACCAGTGTAAATTCTCAATCTGGAACAGTGAAAAAATAGTTTAAGACATGGGTTGACCCTCGGTCGGTTCCTGATATCAAACATAAAGCAGATGCTACTGCAGGCCTCCTCCACTAATAAGCGCACGCTGCCAGTAACTCCACATCTGACACAAAACTTGAGCACGAGCGGCTAACGTAGCTGCCAACAGAGTTAACCATGTGGACACCTGTATTAATACCCTGGAGTTAAGGTTGTTAGATGTAATATAAAACTGATCGGGTGATCTCCAAGGCACAGTAGATTTATGCAAGCTCCCCTACCATGATACTTCTTCTCAATTTCAGAACAGTTCTCTTGAAGAGTCTCCTTATAGTCTTCCATTGTCAGTTTCTCTCTGTAGTTTAACTTCATTAAAATACCTTGCACAAATAGTTTATTCACCAAATCGTTGAGAAGAGGAAATTGTGATTCTCATATTAGCATGACTAGAGAATCTGGATTTCATTAAATGTAAATGTGCTGGATTTGTAAAGCGCACTGCTGCCCGTAAGCGTCCTGGCGCTGAAGACCGCTGGGGAACCCGTCCTGGCTTTCCCTGTGAGATGGTCCCTTCTGGGTATCTCCAAGGTGAAGCCAGGCATCCCCGGCGTCTGTGGGGCGCCGTTGTAGAGATGAGGCAAGCTTAATGCCCAGAGTTGCCGAGTGTGATCCCTGGTTAGAGTAGGCACAGAGGCGAGAATTATCGAGTCCGTTGACCCTGGTCCACGACCCTGCCGCGTTGGGGATTGAACCCTGGTCCTGGGCCGTTCTCTGCTTCCGGGTCTGCCACCTCTAACCAGTGAGCCACACCACTCCACCATTAAAGACACGGAGGCTGACATTATGCATTTTCCTTTAATGCAGACCCAAGCAGCCGCATACATCACAATAGATAAAGTTCCAAATAGAATAAAGGCAACACTTAATGGCCATGAGACAGAAACAATCAGCCTCTTTTAAATGAACAAGAGATCAGTCCATAAATAAACTTGAGACATCAAACTCCAGGATAATCTTCAGAAGTAAAATAAATGAAGGAGGAAGAAGAAGGATTCCAACGGTGAAAAGGAATTAACGAAGTAAAGGGATCCATCGTTGATAAGGTGGTAAAACCAGCAAATAAGGGTTATCTGAAAAGAGAATGGAATTACTTCAAGGAAAGAAATTTGAAAAAGATTCAAAGACAATACAAGAATAAAGTGCATTACAATAAAATGTAATAAATAACATTGTCAATTAAATACCACCAAAGGGTGGAGGGAGGGATAATGTCAGCCTGCGTGTCTTTAACAAATTATAGGAATGGTTAGTAATATCTAGAGCTCTAATATCAGAAGCTCTCCTACAAGAAATAAGGCATAAAAGTGTAGCCAATTTAATAGAAAGATTCTTTATGTTAAGAAGAGAATTGGAAGGCCAATTATTGAAGAGATCGAGAATCAAATTACCGTCCCAGAGTGTTTTATATCTGGGTTTAGGAGGCTTCCTTAAGCGGAGACTTTTCATAACTCTACAGATGATGACATTTTTACCAATAGTCTTGCCATTGACGAGGGCATGACCGGTGGAAATAGCAGATCTAACAATGAATAGATCTGTAACTGAGCCCCCTTTCAAATTGCTCAACAAGGAAATTGATTATGTCAACAATAGGGGCCTTCAAGGGATCCAGGTCCCTTTCCAAACACCAACGTACCCAAAGTTTCCAGATTCTGTTATATCTGTAATGTGTGCCTGGTGCCCAAGATTCTCTGAGGAGAGTTGCAGCCGTCTCCGAAAGGCCTGAGATTTCGTTAGATCTTCTGACACTTTCCAGGCAGGAAGGAATAAACTCCCCTTCTGAATTAGGGGATGAATTTGACCATCTACCTCTGTAAGAAGATCCCAGAGAGAAAGGAATTAAAAAAGGAAGAATGCAAGTAAGTTCTAGAATTGTCGGGAGCGAGGCCTGAGAAGGCCAGAAGGGGGTTATCAATAGAAGGAAACACTGTTCCGGTCTCACTTTCTGAAGGACCCTCTGAATCATGGCGAAAGGGGGGGGAAAGCATACCCTTGGATTCCCTTCCAAGATTGAAGGACGGCGTTGACTGCCAGAGTACCTGGGTCAGGCATCCAGATGAAGAAGTTCTCGAATTGGAAGGTCAACCTGCTTGCGAACAAGTTTATCTCTAGGGGGCCCTAGATCCTGTTCAGAGTATCAAATTCGGAAACATTCAGTTTGCAATCGCTGTAATCCATGAGGAACCTTGAGTTCCAATCTGCAGAGAAGTTCGCCTTTCCAGGAAGGTATTCCGCCTTGAGTGAAATCTTGTGCTCCAGACACAACATCCAAAGATTCTTGACTAGATTGGATCGGTCGGCAGATTTTGTGCTGCCAAGTCGGTTGATATAAGCCACTGCTGACATATTGTCCATCTTTAGAATGATGGACCTTCCCTGAAGAGAATGTTTGTAACTCTTAAGGGCGTAGAGATCGGCAGTCAATTCAAGGAAGTTTATGTGGTGAAGAGGATCCTCTCAGGACCACAGACCGCCAGTGTTCTGAATAAGTAAGCAGGCTCCCCAGCCATGAAGGCTTGCATCTGATTCCAAAAGAAATTCTGATTTTGCACCAAAGATTGCTTTCCCATTCCATGCGTCTAGGTTGTTCAGCCACTAATTCAATTCTGAACGAGCTTCTTGGTCCAAGAACATCCGATCTCCGTACCATAGTCCGGATTTCAGGGCTCTTGCTTTGATCCTCTGAAGAGCCCGATAGTTGAGGGGTCCAGGTAAGATGGCTTGGATAGAAGATGAGAGAAGGCCTAGGAGTCTGGAAAGTTCCCTCAGGGATAGGTCTTGATGTTTTAAAACATACCTTATTTCCTTTCTGATTTTTGAGATTTTCTTTTAGGGATGAAGAAGAAGGCAATGTATTGTATCTACCATGAATCCCAGAAACTCTATGGCAGAGGTCTTCAAACATTTTGATGCTGAGACCCCTTGTAAAACAATTTTAGGCGTAAGGACCACCTCTGGACAAAAATGTCTAGAACTTGGTACTCCTCATCATTGACAACTATCAACGACCACATACGCCTAAATTCCCATAGCAAATCCTTTTACAGTGGGGAAATAATATTAAACAGTGTTTGTCAAGCCAAAGAATTAAACCTTGGGTGCTATTGGAGTTTACCAGCGCTCAAGAAGTAGTACACCTTGTATTTTGTCACTCTACCACAAATGCAATAAGGGTGCTTACAAAGTTGAGGGGAGAAAAACACTCAACTCCTCCCTGCATAATCATACGATTAGGCTCAATCAAAATTTACACAGATTGAAGCACTCCACTTATAATAGCCAAAATTTAGCTTAGTTCATATAGAAACATCCAAAAGAGTTTTTCATGAAGATTATCTTCTTTTATTCCTTTTGTTCAAATCCAATCCCAACCAACGCGTTTCGCCGAGGTTATTAAATACCTGTCGGCTTCGTCAGGGCTGGAAATAATACAAAATGATACACTCTTACCATTAAGTACATTTTCATAAATTTAAAGACAGATAGAGCCCCACATGGCCCATGAGAAAACCTGTGTCCTTATTTTGCAAAGAAGTGAATACATGCATCTTAAAACATTAGCAGCTTGTTTCGTCAGCAAATTGAACTCATATCCACAATTGCCAGTGAAGAAAATAAAACTCTTACACCTCTTTGGTGAATTCAACAAAGCATATTCATGCACATTGTAAGTGAAAAAACCTCATGTGAAATTGCTCCCAATTATTTCTAACCTATTATCCAACAGATTTTCTGTGACAGTATTTTACCTTATCTTCTATTTGAACCTGCCTAAAAGGAGAAACAAATCCTTACTCTCAAGTTATGGCATGAAGGAGGACTTTGAAAAACTTCAATCATTCTCACTACATTATTGTTTTTGTATAGTTAATATTTCATACCTCCAGTCTTTAGTCAGGGTGCTTGTATATATTATTTGCTGCAGTTTCTTTGGTCGGAGTGAATACTTTCTTTGTATTTATGATGTCTAAAAGATAATATATATCTATATGTAAAACCATTTATCAGCATCTCTATTAGCCTTTTTTTTATGCCTTAGCATCACTCAACGAGTTTAACAACTGATAGTCTCACCTGCACTTTTATCTACAGCATCCAAAAGAACTCCACTCGTTTTTATCACGTTATTTCAAAATTCCCAATTTTCACCTTTCCTAAAAGTAAAGAACCATAATCATGTCTAATTTTTTATGCCACTTTTTCATTAGTAGTGAACGATATTAAGTCTATTGATTCACTTTAAAGCTACAGTACCTTCCGTATTCGGCTCTGTGCCGATCTATCACAATTCACTCTGCTGTCCTCGTCATTCCGCACCCATTATCTGTTAATTTAAAACGTATCGTTATTGAAACGTTAGAACCGCTAGCTGTTTATAACTTTGTATCCTCTTGTAGGTGCCCTTACCTTTCTCGCTATCCCGGCGTCCCGTGTGCAGGCAGCACCATCAGCCTGTCTCACGCCCATTAAGTAGCGTCACTTGACATCGAAAACGGACTACCCCTGTAAGATCTTGAGCGCCATCTTAGAGTGGGGAATATTTACTCGGCGTTCCTACTCTTATTCCGTTAGCGATACAACCTATCTATGTTTATGCTCCTAAGTGCTTCTTAAAATTGCAATTTACATTACCATCCATGAATCCAATAATATTAACTTAATAGTATTTACAGCTCTCATCAATCATAACTGCATTGTCGTAGTAACAAAGTTCAGACTGATGTTGTTTTACCCCTATTTGATTCTTATGAATTCTAGTCACCTAAAAGGAATTCCAGCTCCCGATCAAAATTTAGGCCGTCCTCCACAGCCCGCAGTTTCATAATCCATCTTGCCTCCTGCCGCCTTAATTTCAGTTCTCTGTTACCTCCTCTTGGGTCAATATAAACATGATCTATCCCATAGAATTTAAAGCTTTTACTTTGATCTTGCTTTTTACACATATGTACATGTTCAGCTATTGGGTACCGCATATCATTGTTTTTCACCGCTCTCAAGTGTTCACTCACCCTGTCCTTCAGCATGCGAATTGTGCTGCCCACATATATCTTTGAACATTTGCACTCTATAATGTAAATCACATATTTTGTGCTACAGGTTATGTTAGTCCTTATTTCATATTTTGTGCTATTTGACACTTGAAAAACCTTTGTCTTGTCCTTGGCATGCCTACACATCCCGCAATGTCCACATTTATAGAAACCCTTTGAATGCTCGTCTAGCCAAGTTACCTTTTGCTCCACTGTCGGATAACTGGGGCTTAACAATGTTCCTAGGGTCTTACCCCTTCTGTAGGTTATCTGAGGTCTTCCTCCCACAAAATCACAAAGCATCGTATCCATTCTTAATACATTCCAATGTTTTACCATACTCTGCAACAATGACTTGCTCAATGGAGTATAATTAGTAATTAATCTCACTGGTTGTTCATCCTTACTCACTCTCAATTTGGGTTTCAATGTCGTATTTCTTTCAACATTACTCACTCTCTGTTTGGCTGCCAAAACATTTCTCTTATCATAACCTCTTTTCATGAATCTTTTCTCCATGTCATTTATACATTCACTAAAGTTCCGGTTTTCGCTACAGTTCCGCCTAGCTCTTAGTATTTCCCCAAATGGAATTCCTTTTATTTGGTGAGGCGGGTGAGCACTCTTCGCATGCAAAATTGCATTACATGAGGTCGGCTTGCGATACAGTCTACTCTCAATACATTCATTTTTTATGTACAGCTCCACATCCAGAAATACAATACTAGTTGTACTGTCATTGGTGGTGAATCTAATATTCATATAATTATTATTCAGATATTCATACAATTCAGTCAAAGACTGTTTTGATCCAGTCCACACCATTATACAATCGTCAATGAACCTACCCCAAAATAGGATAGATTCAGTCCATTTATTTGCCCTTGGGCCCCAAACAACTTTTTCCTCAAGCCACCCCATGAAAATATTCGCATAAGCTGGAGAAAATTTGGAGCCCATGGCCACCCCTTGTTTCTGCTTATACCACTCATTGTTGAACAGAAAGTAATTATTGTCCAATATTAATTCTGTCATAGCCAAAATCATCTGTGTATGGTGCCAATGAGTGGCTGGTTTTTTAGCGAAAAAATGGTCTAAAGCCTTAAGTCCCAATTCGTTTCTGATACTCGTATATAACGAGACCACACCTAGGGTTACCAATGTCATCCCTGGTTCCCATTTGATATCTCCCAGGATATTCAAAATATGCTGTGTATCTTTGATAAAAGAAGGCAAGTTTAACATAATCGGTTGGAGGAAAAAGTTGTTTGGGGCCCAGGGGCAAATAAATGGACTGAATCTATCCTATTTTGGGGTAGGTTCATTGACGATTGTATAATGGTGTGGACTGGATCAAAACAGTCTTTGACTGAATTTTATGAATATCTGAATAATAATGATATGAATATTAGATTCACCACCAATGACAGTACAACTAGTATTGTATTTCTGGATGTGGAGCTGTACATAAAAAATGAATGTATCGAGAGTAGACTGTATCGCAAGCCGACCTCATGTAATGCAATTTTGCATACGAAGAGTGCTCACCCGCCTCACCAAATAAAAGGAATTCCATTTGGGGAAATGCTAAGAGCTAGGCGGAACTGTAGCGAAAACCGGAACTTTAGTGAATGTATAAATGACATGGAGAAAAGATTCATGAAAAGAGGTTATGATAAGAGAAATGTTTTGGCAGCCAAACAGAGAGTGAATAATGTTGAAAGAAATACGACATTGAAACCCAAATTGAGAGTGAGTAAGGATGAACAACCAGTGAGATTAATTACTAATTATACTCCATTGAGCAAGTCATTGTTGCAGAGTATGGTAAAACATTGGAATGTATTAAGAATGGATAGGATGCTTTGTGATGTTGTGGGAGGAAGACCTCAGATAACCCACAGAAGGGGTAAGACCCTAGGAACATTGTTAAGCCCCAGTTATCCGACAGTGGAGCAAAAAGTAACTCGGCTAGACGAGCATTCAAAGGGTTTCTATAAATGTGGACATTGCGGGATGTGTAGGCATGCCAAGGACAAGACAAAGGTTTTTCAAGTGTCAAATAGCAAAAAATATGAAATAAGGACTAACATAACCTGTAGCACAAAATATGTGATTTACATTATAGAGTGCAAATGTTCAAAGATATATGTGGGCAGCACAATTCGCATGCTGAAGGACAGGGTGAGTGAACACTTGAGAGCGGTGAAAAACAATGATATGCGGTACCCAATAGCTGAACATGTACATACGTGTAAAAAGCAAGATCAAAGTAAAAGCTTTAAATTCTATGGGATAGATCATGTTTATATTGGCCCAAGAGGGGGTAACAGAGAACTGAAATTAAGGCGGCAGGAGGCAAGATGGATTATGAAACTGCGGGCTGTGGAGGACGGCCTAAATTTTGATCGGGAGCTGGAATTCTTTTTAGGTGACTAGAATTCATAAGAATCAAATAGGGGTAAAACAACATCAGTCTGAACTTTGTTTCTACGACAATGCAGTTATGATTGATGAGAGCTGCAAATACTATTAAGTTAATATTATTGGATTCATGGATGGTAATGTAAATTGCAATTTTAAGAAGCACTTAGGAGCATAAACATAGATAGGTTGTATCGCTAACGGAATAAGAGTAGGAACGCCGAGTAAATATTCCCCACTCGAAGATGGCGCTCAAGATCTTACAGGGGTAGTCCGTTTTCGATGTAAAGTGACGCTACTTAATGGGCGTGAGACAGGCTGATGGTGCTGCCTGTACACGGGACGCCGGGATAGTGAGAAAGGTAAGGGCACCTACAAGAGGACACAAAGTTATAAACAGCTAGCGGTTCTAACGTTTCAATAACGATACGTTTTAAATTAACAGATAATGGGTGCGAATGACGAGGGCAGCGGAGTGAATTGTGATAGATCGGCACAGAGCAGAATACGGAAGGTACTGTAGCTTTAAAGTGAATCAATAGACTTAATATCGTTCACTACTAATGAAAAAGTGGCATAAAAGTTTAGACATGATTATGGTTCTTTACTTTTAGGAAAGGTGAAAATTGGGAATTTTTAAATAACGTGATAAAAACGAGTGGAGTTCTTTTGGATGCTGTAGATAAAAGTGCAGGTTAGACTATCAGTTGTTAAACTCATTGAGTGATGCTAAGGCATAAAAAAATGCTAATAGAGATGCTGATAAATGGTTTTACATATAGATATATATTATCTTTTAGACATCATAAATACAAAGAAAGTATTCACTCCGACCAAAGAAACTGCAGCAAATAAATATACAAGCACCCTGACTAAAGACTGGAGGTATGAAATATTAACTATACAAAAACAATAATGTAGTGAGAATGATTGAAGTTTTTCTATGGCCGCGATACCCGCCACCCCCTCTCAACACACTCCCCAAGGATGGGAAACCGGAAACAGTTCTTGAACTTTTGGAAGGCGGGAAGGGAGTTACCCTTCCCGGCCGTATTTATTAAAATATGAAACAAAATTAAAACATTAAAATAACAGTTTCATATTATGTACAATTTCATTACCACATTGCGATGTTTGGCTAACCTTAACATATTCTCTAATACAAAGGTTCTCCTAGCCGAACTAACATCCTACAAACATTAACTTGAAATTTTGAAATTGTACATCCTAACGTTTAAGGGCCAACGGCAAGGTCGTAACCGGTGTCAAGATCCCTAAACCCGAAAATCCCCCTCACTTGTGAGGGGCGACCGCACAGAGGTGTACCTCAAGTGCAACTACCAATTTCCCTTGACTTGACGGGGGCCCCAATAAACTCGACGCCACTTAAAGGTCGTTCGAGGACTCGTGTGAGGTATCTAGAAGGTAGCGTAGACCCCCTCCCAAACCCCACACAACTTACCACATCTGCCGTCGCAGATATCCTGGCCCCGGGAAATTCCCCAGGAGGGGGCTGTAGCCCCTCCTACCCAGGAAGGGGCCTTGACCGCCTTTCCTTTCCTTTCGGCGTCCCATCCTTAGAAGGGACCGCCTACCCGTTGAGGGGCCAATGGCCACCTCCCTCGAGCGCTCCCATCCGTAATGGGTGACGCCCACTCATAGGGATCTACTAATTAGTGCTCACCGATCATGACCTTACCGCCCGACCAAAAAATAAATACGACAATTTAACTAAATTACTCTATTACAAACAACCATAAATCATTTCACGTATGATTACTGATCAATGCCTAGTGCATAAACCATTTCGCGAATTACTTTATTTGTAGAATATATTGTAGCTGACCATTCTTTATTGCATACTAAGAATAACACGACAGTCACCACAACCTGCAAGAAATAGAATTACCATATCAAAACTTTATTCAACTCCACTGGCTGTCCTCAGGGGCTGGTGGGTGGGTTCAAAATTGGCTCTTCGTTCCGTCTCGAGCTCACGTGCAGCGAGGGGGTGCAGCTTCAGAGCACAGGAACAAGAGGATGCGTTCTTGGCTTGTTGCTCCTTTTATCCGTCTTCAGGGCGGGCGTAAACCCACCCCTGCCTGCCCTTAGGGCGTGGCCAGCCGCGTCAGTGTCTAGGCCAGCCCACTCGAGGGCGGGAAACAGCGCGCCCCGGCTACGCCGCTTCGGGCATACCAGCCGAGGCTCGCCTCCCGCCCACAAATGGCTTCCCGGGGGGCTCGAGGTACTCAGCCATACGTTCGGGGGGACCGATTGGTCGCCCCTTTCCATATGGCCGCGATACCCGCCACCCCCTCTCAACACACTCCCCAAGGATGGGAAACCGGAAACAGTTCTTGAACTTTTGGAAGGCGGGAAGGGAGTTACCCTTCCCGGCCGTATTTATTAAAATATGAAACAAAATTAAAACATTAAAATAACAGTTTCATATTATGTACAATTTCATTACCACATTGCGATGTTTGGCTAACCTTAACATATTCTCTAATACAAAGGTTCTCCTAGCCGAACTAACATCCTACAAACATTAACTTGAAATTTTGAAATTGTACATCCTAACGTTTAAGGGCCAACGGCAAGGTCGTAACCGGTGTCAAGATCCCTAAACCCGAAAATCCCCCTCACTTGTGAGGGGCGACCGCACAGAGGTGTACCTCAAGTGCAACTACCAATTTCCCTTGACTTGACGGGGGCCCCAATAAACTCGACGCCACTTAAAGGTCGTTCGAGGACTCGTGTGAGGTATCTAGAAGGTAGCGTAGACCCCCTCCCAAACCCCACACAACTTACCACATCTGCCGTCGCAGATATCCTGGCCCCGGGATATTCCCCAGGAGGGGGCTGTAGCCCCTCCTACCCAGGAAGGGGCCTTGACCGCCTTTCCTTTCCTTTCGGCGTCCCATCCTTAGAAGGGACCGCCTACCCGTTGAGGGGCCAATGGCCACCTCCCTCGAGCGCTCCCATCCGTAATGGGTGACGCCCACTCATAGGGATCTACTAATTAGTGCTCACCGATCATGACCTTACCGCCACAGGCCGGATAGTTGACCGGCTATCCGGACCCCCCACACACTCCTAACTAAAGGTCATGTCCTAACGTCCCCAGCCAAGCTATCAGGTCTCCTATGAGTAATTCGTTCCCCACCCGGGACAAATGAATACCATCACCTAAATACATACTGTCCCCTTTAATACAACCATGCGAAATAGAATGCAGGGTACTTGAACGGAACAATCGACTCACTTTATTATTAATCTTCCTTACTGAATGATTCAGAGCAGAAACTGAAAGAGCCCCCCGCCACACTTTTCGCGGTATCATATGGGACCATGCGATTGTGCACCCTGGAACTCTTCTCGCTAACCAACTTACAGTGGAAAGCATTGCCTCGAGAAGTAGTCGTCTACCAGTGGACACCAAATCGTTGCCCCCAAGATGTACTATGACTACAGACGGTGGTGACCTCGTCCGCCCTAACAAACCCTCAAAAAATGATTGAAACTGGTCAATACAGAGCCCGCCCTTTCCGTAGAAGGACACACTGTACCCGTATTCCCCAGCCACGTGAATCATGTCACCTGCTTTGAATACGTCCGCGGCCCGCCTCACGTATGAGTGGCCCACGACCCACACCTCCTTTTTCACAGCCGGTGATGTCTGACCGCTGACCCGGTGTTGGGTCGACTGCCCAGTCCGCCCCGCCTCGTAGGCTTGCGCAACTGAAAAACCAAAGAAAAACAAGAAGCGTGAGTACATCATTACAGCTTCACAACATGTGCAACCGCACATACCTTTTATAACAGTTCGAGGACCAACGCCCCACACGTTTAATTTGTTCGACATTCAGACCCCTGGCTGTAGCCTCTGTAGCAGCCCCTATCCGAAAGGAATGGGTCCCAAACTCGCCGGGGTTCAAGCCCGCAGCGGAGATTGACATCGCAAGCACCCGCTGAAACTGAAACCTCGTCAGTGGGGTGGTGTCAGCGTGTCGCAACAACGTCCCCCCCCATGATGCCACCCTTTGCGCTAAGTAATTTTCTACGCAACTTACCGGGCACATGGAGGACCCGGGGATCCTTCGTATGACTATGCAGTCCCCCATCGCGCTCTGGTCGGTCTTGGACCTGACAAACGAGATGGACATTGACTCCCCTCTGACCTGAACGTGCTCTCGGCACAGTCCCCCCGTCACATCCCGCTTGTTCCTTGCCACTAGTTCGCTTACCCGCATAGCCCCATGGAATGCCAGCGCAAAAGCGGCTCGGAATAACACTGTTTCATACTGGGATGAACACGTTGAAGGGAGTACAGATAATAACAGGGCCAGCCTATCCAGACCTATCGGGCGCCTTTCATCTACTCTGCGACCCTCAAGGCGTTGCCACCCAAGTAGCGCTTTTTGTACAACGAAAGACGCTGTCGGGTCCTGGATCCCATAAGCCCTTGCCACAAAGGAAATGGCTGCCCGATGCCTCTGGGCAGTAGCCACAGATTTGCCTGCCTGATGTAAAGACAGCAGGAAATTTACTACCCACTCCTCCTGGCCCCAAAGCTCCCCTCCAGCAGTCCCCAAAAAGGCTAAATAGGAACGGAACGCCCCTTCATATGCCTTCCTTGTCCTGGGTGCTAAACTCTCTCCCACGAGGTTTCGTAGTTCGGGGCACCGAGAGACCAGAGAGCTTCGGGAAAGGGTGCCGCCACCGGGTCCGCTGTGGGCAGAAAACCCCAGAAGGCCTGCATACGGAAACGAGAAAGCGCATCAGCCGCTTGGTTCATCACCCCCGGCACATGTCTTGCCTTAAATAGGACATTCAATTGCATACACAACAAGACAATTTCTTTCAGCAGTCTCAGGATCCATTTGCATCGTGCCGCCTGGCTATTGATACACTCAACCACGGTCATGTTATCAGACCAGAATACCACAGAGTGATCTCTAAACCCCTCAGGCCAAGTTTTCAGGGCCACCAGAATGGGGAACAATTCAAGAAAAGCAATGTTACTCGTCAACCCATCCTCATGCCACCATGACGGCCATCTTTGAGCCGACCATTGTGTGCCAAAGATGGCACCAAAACCAATGCTCCCTGCCGAATCTGTCCACAGCCCCAGCTCCTCGGAGGACACCGCCGGTTTATTCCAGACAACTCGACCATTGAACTCCGCCAGAAATGCCAACCAAATGCGCATGTCCTGGCGAACCTCGGCCGAGAGCCTCGTGCGATGGTGACCCTCCTTCAGGCCGCCCATGGCCTGAGCGATCGAGCGGGAAAAGGGGCGGGCCATCGGTATCACTCTCAGGGCAAAATTCAGCTGTCCCACCAATTGTTGCAATTGCTGCAACTTAACCTTAGACTGACTAATACACGTCTCCAGGGATGCCCTGAACCTAAGCACTTTTTCTCTTGGTAAACGAAAACAACCCTCCTCCGAGTCGAGCTCGATCCCCAGAAACTCGAGGCAAGTCGAAGGACCCACTGTCTTACCTGGTGCCAATGGCACGCCAAAATGGTTCATTAAGACACAAAATTCATTCAAAGCCTGACCACATTCCGGATCCCCGGCTGCCCCTAGAAACAAAAAATCATCGAGATAATGCATAACCTGATGAAACCCCGTCTTCCTTGTGAAGACCCATTGCAGGAAACAACTGAACTGCTCGAAATAGGAACAAGATATAGAGCACCCCATTGGCATACATCTATCCATGTAATAGTGTCCCTGAAACATGAAACCAAGAAGACGCTGATCGTCTGGATGTACCGGGAGCAACCGGAACGCTGACTCGATATCAGATTTCGCCATCAGCGCACCGGGCCCTAGGCGATTCAAAATGGCTACGGCCTCATCGAAAGATGCATACCGTACTGAACACACTGCCGGGTCTATCGCATCGTTTACGGAACAACCACGTGGGGCTGATAAATTATGTATCAGCCGAAACTCACCCGGGTCCTTCTTGGGGACCACCCCTAAGGGGGAACAAACAAAGTTAGTGACCGGTGGCACATTAAACGGACCGGCGACTCGACCTCGAGCCACCTCTTTCCCAATCTTCTCCTGTACCACGGTCGTGTGCTGCAATACTGATATTTGGTTTTTACATTTCGCTAAACCCTGAAACTCCCCTACTGGGATGCGGAAACCATATGAAAACCCGTTCCGCAACACCCCAGCGGAAGCGTGGTCCGGGTATTCGCTGAGCCAAGGTATCATTGCCATGGTATCAATCGGGGTAGGTAAAGGCGCCCCTCGGACTATTTTAGACCTGTTTGGCGCCTCCTCTACCCCCGTTATCACCCGTTTTGGCTCTACACATGGACTCAGGATGGGACGCTTGCTCACACCCGCTACATTCGTGCCTGAATTTACATGACCCTTGGGGCCTCGTACATTTTCCCCTGTTAAAGTTCCAGCAACTCCCTTTTTTACCTGTGGTGCCGTTCGGCCTGGACTGGTATTCGTTACTCGCGCCTGATCGAAAGGAGGACCCAGAATATTGGCGGGAGGACTCCCCCACACTACTCCCTACTAATGGCAAATTCAACATACCAGTCTCCGACATTTTTGACCATGACACAGAATCGTAAAAATCCCAAGTTAAGTTTTTATCATGTTCTTTCGCTTTCCTGAAAATATTATCGTAACAGAACCATTGATTGCCCCCATGTGACACGGAATACCCCATGATACGTGACTGATAAATCGGCAATTCAGACAGTAACTCGGGCTTACGTTCGCCCAGGATGGATGTAAAAATCCCCCACGCCTTGCCCCAATTGCCAATGTTCTCATTTACCTTGAAGGCGGCCATCTTTGCGCGCCAAACACTCGGATGCATGAGCTCCTTTTGGCTCTTCACATATTCCATCTCATAATGATCGGTAGGTAACGAGAAGATGTTTACATATTCATCTGCCCATATCTTCTCCTTAATAGCTAGAGGGACATGTTGACCCAACTTTTCCCGTCTTGACGGGGCAGACTCATCCCTCGCAATCGGCAATGGCCGCTTACCTGAACCGGAAGCTGTATCTGCGGCTGAGCCTGTCCCAGGTGGTTTTCCTACTGCCGCAGCCGGCGTGATAACTGGCGATGCTGCCTTCGCCGCCTCCCTCGTTTCACGCAGTTGCCTCATCAACACCTGTGCGTCGTCAGCCGTGGAGCCCTCGCAATCTTTACCCAACCACGCTGCTAGTTGTGCTGCCAGCTCGGGCGGCATATCCTCCCCGGACACGGGGGTGACCACCACGGGAATCGGATTCCCCTCTGCCGGCACCGGAGTTGGCTCTTCGAGTGGGGTACAGGGAACCGGGATGTCCCCTCCAGCTGCTCCCCTTCTGGGCCTCTTGCCTTTTCCTCCCGGAGCTGCTCCAACCAACGGACGTTTCGGCCCCTCTTCTCCATCTTTCTCCGCCATTCGCTTCTTCAGGTCGGTCACCTCCTTCATAAGAACACGCAGCATCTGGTCGGTAGTCATTCGCTTTCCGACTTTCTTAGGCATTCTCCGACCGAATATCTGTAAGACAAACAAGAAAGATTACCACGTTCAAAATTGGCTCTTCGTTCCGTCTCGAGCTCACGTGCAGCGAGGGGGTGCAGCTTCAGAGCACAGGAACAAGAGGATGCGTTCTTGGCTTGTTGCTCCTTTTATCCGTCTTCAGGGCTGGCGTAAACCCGCCCCTGCCTGCCCTTAGGGCGTGGCCAGCCGCGTCAGTGTCTAGGCCAGCCAACTCGAGGGCGGGAAACAGCGCACCCCGGCTACGCCGCTTCGGGCATACCAGCCGAGGCTCGCCTCCCGCCCACAAATGGCTTCCCGGGGGGCTCGAGGTACTCGGCCATACGTTCGGGGGGACCGATTGGTCGCCCCTTTCCAAAAGTCCTCCTTCATGCCATAACTTGAGAGTAAGGATTTGTTTCTCCTTTTAGGCAGGTTCAAATAGAAGATAAGGTAAAATACTGTCACAGAAAATCTGTTGGATAATAGGTTAGAAATAATTGGGAGCAATTTCACATGAGGTTTTTTCACTTACAATGTGCATGAATATGCTTTGTTGAATTCACCAAAGAGGAGTGAGAGTTTTATTTTCTTCACTGGCAATTGTGGATATGAGTTCAATTTGCTGACGAAACAAGCTGCTAATGTTTTAAGATGCATGTATTCACTTCTTTGCAAAATAAGGACACAGGTTTTCTCATGGGCCATGTAGGGCTCTATCTGTCTTTAAATTTATGAAAATGTACTTAATGGTAAGAGTGTATCATTTTATATTATTTCCAGCCCTGACGAAGCCGACAGGTATTTAATAACCTCGGCAAAACGCGTTGGTTGGGATTGGATTTGAACAAAAGGAATAAAAGAAGACAATCTTCATGAAAAACTCTTTTGGATGTTTCTATATGAACTAAGCTAAATTTTGGCTATTATAAGTGGAGTGCTTCAATCTGTGTAAATTTTGTCAAGCCAAAGGTCAGTGAGCGTGGGGGCGTGGTCAAAGGTGTGGCTAAAAACAAAGGGCCTCATTTATGAGGAATTGGTGTAGGGCAGCGCCGCAAGTCTTCTTGCTGCTCTGTCCTACGCCAATGTGAAAGGGCAGGAAGGCACCATATTTATGAAATACGGTGCATTTCTTTCCTTTCCCACTGTTTTGCCGCACAATTTGCTGCCTGTCGCAAATGTAGGCAGGATTGTTTTCGTTTAGGAATGGGCACCTTCCTGCACAAAAACAATCCAGAGAGGGGTTTCCTATTTTTATGTGAGCTGCATAATGCAGCACACATGTAAAGAGGAAAAAACTAGGAGAAATGAAAATATTTCTCCTCGCTACGCCTGCTGTGGGGAGGCTTAAAGTTTTGGCGCTGCCCCAGGTTTAAATGGTTTTGTAAATCTGGGGCAGCATCAAAATCCAAGGGTGTTGCATGGGAAAACCCTCTGAAATGCCCATAGAACGCCTAATAGAAAGAGTAAGACAGCGCAGCGATTTGCGCTGTTTTGTCTTACTCAATATCTGTGAGGCCATGTAAAGCCACGCAGGTTGACTTTGCGTTGCCTCATAGATATGATTGAGACGCTTGTGCCACCGGAGGTTGAAAAAAGTGATACTCTGGTGGCAAAAACCTCTCGTAGATCAGCCCCAAAATATTTTGTTTGTTTTTTACGTCTTTCATCATCAGGTAGCTACATATAAAATAATGGGTAGCTTAAATGAAAAATAAATTTTAAAAGTTGTTACTCAGTGAGAAATGCACTGTATTACATTAGGAAACCTCTATTAGTTAATGCACTGCTGAGGTCTGTTTGTAACCACAAAATTACATTTGTCTGGTGCAGTGGAGATTAGTGACTTGTGTGTTTTTAGTGCTACGAGGTCACAGCCTGTGACAGAAAGCACTGAGAATGTGTAAGTCATTGTTTTATACATGCATTGCATTACACACATTATAAGATAGACTGCTTCAAAATATGCAAATAGTTTTACCATAAAATACAGCGTCCAAAATGTAGATTTTATTATTACCAGACCATAAGTAATGCATTTTTTTGGGCATAACTGTTCCTTCAACACCTCCTCAGAGGTGCTAAGCGTTGTGTAAATCCAATTCTTAATAAAAGCACACACTTCACAGCCCAATTGTTAACTCTTCCTACTACCACTTAAAAAAAAATAATAATCTTTGCCATCACAATGCTTGGAGTGATTCAAGCAATTATTGCCAGAAGCACTTCCGAGCACCCTCTAAATATGCAGACTAACATGCACATTTGCTTTTTATTCAGGTAAGCAGACACCCTGGCACGAAGTCTGCCTGGCCGTTTCCCTTCACAGCAAAGGATGCTCAATTAACTTAGGCTGAAGCATGAAAGTGTCCTGGACTGTTATCTTTTTCCATTTAACATGTTTTAGATTCCAGACAGTGGAAAGTGAGGCCTGGAAATGCGCAACTCCCTTCCAAGGACTCCAGGGCCCCCCTGGGGGTCGCGTCCCACAGATTGAAGGCCACTGCTCTATGGACATTGTGGGAGTCAGATATGATTTTTCTTTGTTTTTGATGAATTCTAGATTTTCTAGAAGATTCATCATGAAGTTCAGATCTTGGACCAGTTGAGAGGCTTCTTGGGACTTAATAAGGATGTCATCCAGATAAATGATTAGACAAACTCCCCTTGATCTTAGATAAGATACAACAGCTCTCATAACTTTGGCGAAGCACCAAAGGGCAATGAGAGACCGAAAGGGAGCGCTTGAAATTGGTATAAGTGATTCTTCCAAAGAAACTGGAGAAAGGGTTGATGGACCTTTGCCATAGGGATAGCGAAGTAGGCATCTTTTAGGTCTAGTTTGACTAGCCAGTCTTTCTCCAGAAGTAAATCTCATCCTGAAACGTCTGTACGTCAGAAACTTGTTCAGGTCTCTCAAGTTTGTGACGGGTCTCCAACCTTTGTCCTTTTTTCTACCAAAAAAAGGTTGCTTATGAAGCCTATTTGTTCGATTGGGACCTCTAGAATTGCACCCTTTTGAATCATGGAGGAGATTTCTTCCTCTATAATCCTTTGCTGGTCCAGAGTCAGGTGAATTTCCTTTGGGAAAGATGTCTGAAAAGGTGTATGTGTGAAGTCTATCATAAAACCTTTCACCGTATTTAAAACCCAAGAATCTTGAGTAATTAACTTCCAATTCTTTAAAAAATGTCTGAGTCTGCCGCTCACCTTTAAAGGGGAAGAAGCAGAAGGGCGAACACTCACCTGAGGATGTATTAGAATTGTTTGTTCCGTGTGATCTGAATCCTCTACCTCGTAAGCCTCTACCTCTTTGAGGGAAGAACTGAGGAGTATTGAATTGTTGGTGGTGTCCTCTGCTGTATCTATATCCTCTTGAATAGGGCCTTTGATTGAAGCGGCCGGAAGAGAGGCCCTGTCTTTCAGCCCATCCAAAAAGGTTGTTGTTATAAACTTTGTAACATAATTTGTTGCGCTTTATCAAGTGCAGTGAAGGTGGAGACGTATTTCCCCAGAGACTTTATGAGTAGTCCTTTAGGGCTCTGAGAGGGCTCTTTGTCGGCCAAATTGCTTAATTTGGGGTTTAACCTCGTAAGAACAATCCTACGTCTTTCAGAATTAATGCTGACATTATCATTTCCCAGGAGGATGATAGCTCTCCGGCTAAAGCCTCTAATCATCTTGGTATCCAGGTGAGTACCATTAATGTCTAGAATTCTGGCTAGTGGACTCAGACATCAAGGAGATGATCCTGGCATCCTTTGAGTGACTTCTCCATTCCCTTTCTTGGGTCACGCCCAAGTTTAAAGAAAAATGTAATAAGTTCTGGGTCCGGATTGGGGGTATAGCATGTTTTGTCCTCTAAAGAAGGTCTTGAGCACTCAGCTTTAAGCACATTCCATGTTTCTCTCTCTAAAAGGTTTCTAATCCACTTTTTTATAAACTTTGACACATGCTCTTGTGGTAGCCTATCAAAGCTTCTAGGATGTTTTAGATTCCGAGGAGAGAACATTTCTTCTCCTAATGGGTTAAGGATGGCACTCTTAGAAGAGGAAGGGAGATCTTCCGTCAATTCATGGAATCCCTGTTCATCGTCATTAAGGTCAAGGACGTATTCGCCCATGAATTCAGGGGAGTCATTTGAATTGTTATCTCCCACAATGTAAGGAGTTCTGTGAAACTTTGTGCTGCCAATGGCACCTGAATTCTTTGTGCCGCCATGAAAACTTTGGGGATTTAAGGTATGAAGACATCCATTGTTAAAGGAGGTGCCAAGGCCTCCATTATTACCTCTAACAACAAACACTGCGGCTGACCCTGTTAAGGCACTTCAATTTCTTAGTTTCATAAATTAGTCCTGAAAATGTGCAACACACGTCCGGAGCTCGCCGCACTTTAGCTCCACTGATCAACAGATACCATACGTTTATCCAAAAAGACGGTGCACTTGAAAGTAATATTCAACTTCTCTCCAAAATCTTCAATTATTAAATTCTTTATTGTTCAAATCTTTTTTTTAAAAGCCTCAGCATCAGCCAAAGCGTTTCGTTCCGGTGGAACTTCGTCAGGGCTCAATAATTACTTGAAATTTAGGTACGAGGGGGTCCCTGGTCACAGTAGGCCACGAGAATTCATATATAAAACTTTGTTACAAAAATATCGTAAGGAGTAAGGAAGTGAATTGCTTCTATAATGTCAATCACTGTCACTGATGTCCCCAAACTCTAGCACGAGTACCTCCTATCATTACTTGTAAGGAAGAGTATCCTGGTCTGTATAGTTCGACCCGCAGGCCCAGTTGTTCTCAGAGGGTAATAATAGACCCTCAGGGATACACCAATCACAAAGACCCCCAAAGTACAAAACCACGTCTTCAGTCAGACAAAATAGTGCATCATAATATCAAGGGAGGAAGTACATCCATATGACCCATTAGTCATGTCGCCATTATGCCTTGATAGGGATGAACGCGACCCCTCGTATCCACGGCTTCCATTATTAGTTGAGGTACCAAGACCTCCATTGTTTGTTGAAGTGCCAAGACCTCCCAAATTGCTCCTTTCCAGGATTTTGTTCTTTTTTAATCTTTTGCCCCATGGTTCTGGATCAAACTGAGAATGAGGCTCAGTAACGTACTCTAGTGGGAACGAATGTTTGGATGCCATTAATTCTGACAAGCTTTCCATCATGCAGGATTTAACCTCCATGTGGAGATTTTTTCATTGTCCAGATTGGGGTAGTCGCCGAGGCCCCAATCGAATCTGAGTCAAACATAACAAGGAATGGATTTTAAATGTATATAAACGAGGGCAAGAACTTGTTGTAAATATAAATAAGCATAGTATCCTTAATAAGGGGGCTAGGCACTCATGTTAATAAATAGGTGCCCAGTTTTAGAACAATGCCAAGTTTATAAAGGCAGTATCATAAATTAAGCCCCCTTTTTTTTAGGGTATAAAAGTAAAACTTGCGATTATTTCTCAGAAACGATCCACTGTTGAGAACTGCTGGCGAAAAACGGCTCTTTAAAATCAAGAAATAGCGCTTGATGGCTAAGTTGTTATGGTAACCCCTCTCTGGCCTCAAGCCCGATCGGCTTTGTGATCAGCTGGAGGCCAGAGGGGAAGAGGAATGGCTCTAAGCAACGGGTGCACGGAGTGCTCCCGTTGCTAGGGTACTTTCCTCGCTTCTCCGTCCTCCGTAGTGAAAGCGGAGGAAATGGAGGAATCGGCCGGCAATGTACACGGCGAGCCCTTGAGAGAAAGTGGTCGGCAATGCAGACGGTGAGCCCGTGGGAGAAGGTATGCTTAAAGAGCGACAGGGGTGAGGAGCGATGGTGAAAAGACGAATTGTGGATAAAGGTCGGACAATAAAATAGAGCTAGTACACTGTGAAAAAAAAAACGCTGTAAGGGAAAGATTAGTAAGGCAATCAAATAACATTAATTAAGCCAGTAAATATATATGAACCAAACGTTCAGTAAGGGCGATAAAATTGGGAAATCTCCATAAATTGGAGACTGGTAGGGAGGAGGATGTGGGACGGGTGGGATGAAGTCTACGCCACATGCACACCCTGAAAAATAAAGGTTAATACAAGATAAATAAAGTAAAATAAGAGAAAATAAAGTTGGCTTATCTGCTTGGAGCCGCATTTAAAAGAGGCTGATTGTTTCTGTCTCATGGCCTTTATGTGTTGCCTTTATTCTATTTGGATCTTTATCTATTGTGATGTAAGCGGCTGCTTGGGTCTGCATTAAAGGAAAATGCTTAATGTAGCCTCCGGTCTTGTAATGAAATCCAGTAGCTGAGGTAAGGATGTAGATGAAAGATTTATTGCTCTTATTTGCAGAAAAGTATATAGCTCAGTCTTTTATGGTAAGCCCCACCAGGAGCAGCCTCCCTGCTGCTCAGCCCATACTCCAACTGGCACTCTATATGACAGGCAGCTCCACATTCCATTCCATCACCTTGCACACCAACATTGCACACAGCACATTCACACTGGCTTAGCAGCAAGGATCAAAGTATCAGGAAAGGTGCATAATACCAGATATAACAACTAATTTTCTAGACAGCTGGCACACCACCCATTGTGAAGGAACAATTTAACATAGTGGCAAGGCCTTAAATTAAAAGGAGACTTACTGTTTTAAAATTCTTACAATACAGAGGCCTAGTGGAGAGCTATATCGATGAGTTTGAAGATGACAAGAGACTCAGAATTGGCCAAATCCATTGCATGGATCTTCTTGTCAGAGTCTTATGCAGATCTGGGGATAGTTTTCAATTCATTATCCAGTCTGATGTTTGCTATTTTATCAATGAAACCCTGAATATATTGTCCGACAGTTTCTTCAAGGGAAGTAACAAAGGTTGGGCAACAACTGGGGTAATTAGTTCTGGGATAATCCAGAGAAAAACTATTTTTAAGTATTATAGGGACCTCACCAGTAAAAGATAGATACTTTATTTGTATTAGTCTGAGATTTTGATAAAGTAGGCTGCCTTTAACACTGGAAAGTAGTTTTCCTCTACTGTCTTTTGCGTTGATTGACCTCTAGTTTCATTTTAGCAATTAATAGAAAAACAATTTATTATTTTAGGGTTTTCCATGAAAAAAGTTTTGTCATTTTTTGCATTGAAAGGACGTTATCCAGAGCTGCAGTAATGCTGGAGTTTAATATGGCTAGGCAAACACTAGAATCAGCACTCTTTTTAATATTGTGGTATACTAAAGGAACTGGGACAAACAGACAGCCAAGACACATAGTCAAGCTGTATCAGGTCATTTCCTGCAGTGTGTAGCATGTGTAGCACTGAATAATAGACCCCAATACAATGGAACTGTAAGCAATATTGTGGAAGTCAGAAGAAACTTGTGGTATAACATATTTACTTAAAGCAATTTACTCAGATGAG
This sequence comes from Lissotriton vulgaris, assembly GCF_964263255.1. Taxonomy (NCBI): domain Eukaryota; kingdom Metazoa; phylum Chordata; class Amphibia; order Caudata; family Salamandridae; genus Lissotriton; species Lissotriton vulgaris. The sequence continues at coordinate 2,037,019,540 of NC_141685.1, read as the reverse complement.
TGAATCTAACTTGTGGTATAACATATTTACTTAAAGCAATTTACTCAGATGAGTGAATCTAACAGCCTGTAAAAAAATGAGGCTTAAAATACAACAAACAGCGGAAAAAGGAAACAGCACTGTTAGGGTTTAAAAACATAGGTAAAGATTGCCTAAAAATAACATCTTCTTTGTTAAGAGAAATCTAACTCACAGAAATAATTAACCTCTTTAGCTTGGAAGTTGGGGTTTTGGGCCAAAGGTGGAGTCAGTGATGCATGACAATGTCAGGGATTCTCAGGAGAGATCTAGTAAGAAGGTTTTCTCTAAAAGGATACATCTTGGCAGGAAGTACAGCTAGACCTCCACCAGTAAAGTCTGCTGGTCCTTGCAGTGAATTTTAAAGTCCTCGAGCACTAACTGAGTGATAACATTGGATCAGTCTTCTGGGACTCTGGTCAGATAGACATATAAGGAGAATGGTTCTCAATCGTGTAGGTTTCAGAGACCCTTTTTCTGCTGATCTTGCATTTAAGTTTTAATAAGCTTATAAAGGTTTAGTTTTAACTGCTGTATGCATCTAAAACATATGGTAGGGTCACAGGGACCTGATTCTGCAATGTTGTGATAAGTGCACTGGCAATAATGGGTGCAGATAGCTTGCTTTTGGTGCACTGTACCGTGGGTTTTCCAAATATGTTGCACACTATTGTGGCCTGCCATGAGGTAATGATGAGATGACAAGGACCCAGCAGTAGTTAACCCCACCCTATATGGAGAGAAGAAGATTTGAGTGGCAGGTGATGCGGGCAGTTCAGTGACAGATTAAATAACACATACCCATGTGTCATTATTACCATTCGTTGTTAGTGTGACGCTAAAGTATGTAAAACGTCATTAGCCCCCATTTCTACTTCACAATTGAAGATTGCCCAGCACCCTAACATTTTCAGTGGTGTTTCTGTAACATACATGCATCTGTGCAATTTAATTTTGTTGTCATGTTTCTCTTCTCACCGGTGACTACTAGCCTATCACGTAATCAAATGACTAATGTGGAAAATTACATTCAGCATTGTGATCCCTCCCAGTGGCCAGGTGTTAACCATAACAGGTAATGTCTCTCTTTTCATTTTTATTTTATTAACATTTTTTGTAAAAGACAACAATACATCTCATTGAGGTATTCAAGCAAAACCAAGATTAAATTTAGAAGCAGAAAAATAAAGGTACATTAAAAATTCAGCACAGTTGAGAAAAATGCTGTCTGCTGTCCATCATCTACTCTAGAAACCATGCCTATTTTACCTCCAGCAAGGTGTTATAATGTCTAGAAGCTACAAGGGTCATTTAGACATGGACTGGTGAGTACCAAAGTGACCGGGGGAAGTGGGAGAGGGGTTTGTGGGGGGGGGGGGGGTTTAAGCTGTTGGCCGAAACCACTATGTATTTGCCTACAGGTCATCCAACTGCCGTATTGAGCGCGGAGACGCCTCTTGGATGGCAGCTGTGCGCTTTATAAATGGCTTTGTACTGTATTGCATCTGTGTTCATTGTATCATTGCTTCTGCCAACTCATCTGGAGCACTTTTGCCAAAATTGCTAAATGATGGCTGGCAAGCCATTTCAAGGTGAGTGATGGATCAGCCAGCATGCTTTACATTTTTCAAACACAAACCACTTAAGCAGGAGATTCTGTCTGAATATTGTAAAAACTATTTTACTGACGTGATGGGAGTCTCATTACAGTAAATGGTGGAATTCCATGCCATGCATGATGGTCCTAAACAAGAAAAAAAAATTGTTAGAAATCATGCTGTCAATAGGGCGAGTCTTCTGATGCCATGTCCATCCTCCTTCAACTGGCCCATCACGACGGTGTGTTCTGTGGCAGAGCCATTTAAGGCTCTGCCATCTAAAACCAAGCAGTTGCTCCACTTTTACATTAAGCAGTGGAAGCATGAGCTTGGTTGATGGGCATCTGCCAATTTTAGGCAGATGCCCATTAATGACCAGCTCTAAATTACCTTGTCAGAGACTAAGGGGGTCATTATGATAGCGGATTTTCCGCATCCTCGGGGCCGGCGGAAGCCACCGCCGGCCCGAGGATGCGGAAAATCCGCAGCGGACTGACCAAAGATCCACCGCCAGATTAGGATGGCTGGTGGGTCCTGGTTTCCGTCCGCAGCTTTTCCGCCGCGGTCAGATTACAACCGCGGCGGAAAAGCTCTAAAATGGTGACGGTGTCTTCCAGACACCGTCCACCATATTAGGATGGCCAGTAAAGTATGCTTTTCCGCGGCGGGTTTTCCGCCGCGGAAAAGCATACGGAACTTCACTGCGGGAGCCCGTTGCGGGCCCCCAGGTGAAGGGGGGAGTGGGGGGTGCACATGGGGGGTACCTATGGTACCCCCCTGCATTTGCATGCAGAAAGCGGCAGGCACCGCGCGGTGCCTGCCTCTTTCTGCATGCAAATGCAATGCGTGCCTTTTTAACATTGCCGCGGGTGCAGCTTGAAGCTGCACCCGCGGCAATGTTAAAAATAGAGGATGTGACCGCCAGGGTGGCGGTCACATCCTGATTGCACAGGAGGGAACTCCGCATGCCATGCGGAGGTTCCCTCCTGTTCTGGGGTCGCGGACGGACGCAAGTCTGTCCGCGATCGTAATCGACCCCCTAGTTAGAGTTGCTTGGGAATGGAAATTCCTTTGATTTTTTAGAGTAAGTGCAACTTGCAGGGCAAATCCCCTGGTGGGATTCCATTATCAGCCAACTGTAAATCAGGCACAGATTTCATTGTGGGGGACATCCCTAGATTTTCTGGCACAGAATTCATTGTGGGGGACATCCCTAGATTTTCTATGTCATAAGAGGTTATAAATACAGCCCGATTTCCAAGTACTTGAAACAGTTTGTGTCAGGTAGTCTATACCTTCCTTTTGTCCTTTCATGTGTTTGTGCCCAAACCTCAATAAACGGAGCAAAGCAATGCTCCCTATACAACGGTCATTGTTGCCTAAGACTGTGATAATGAGGAGGCAACCTGACATATTCGGGAGTGCTAGCGACAAGACAATTTTATACTACACATCTAATTGAGTAAGCTAGGGGTCAAGATGTGATAGCCAATGTGAGGATGATGTCTTTGCAGACATGGACCTGCATTTAGGGAGTTGGATGGGGTGGGGGGAGCGAAGACAGTGAGTTGCAGGGATCAAAACATACCAAAGTTGTTAAAACACTATTCAAACTATTAAATCATGTTTTAAATAACCCCCATAGTGAAAGCAAAAATTAGCTTACAAGTTTGAAAATGTATTTGTTTAACTTTATAATTAATCACAATTGAACAAATATTTATAGAAAACAAAACCCCCATATTCCACCAATAAAACTCAATATATACCACAAGTCATAATAAAATGTATTAAGTATTTCATATGAACCCCTAATTACGATGTAAAATACTCCCATTTCTTTATGGAAGCTTGTCATACAGCTGTAAACCGCCCGTAATAAAGGCTGCTCTGAAGAAATGAGGGTGTGTGTGCAGGGATTTACCTTAGGGTAATGAGGGTGTACCCTAGATACCCCCTCAGCCACCAACCATAGGACGCGGGGGAAAGGGAGCCCTGCTAGAGGCCCCAAGCTTTCTGGCATTCTTTACATGTCGGAAAGGCTGGCACGAAAGGCAGTTGGAACCCGACATCATAATCCTGATGGAGGCAACGCCGTCCATAGGGGATTATGGTGTAGGTCCAACCTGCCAGAAGACTCCAAGAGCCGATCTGAACTACATCAAAATGGCCAGCCGGTTTACGCTCTGACCACCAACATGTTAATTTGGCAGTTGGACCCCAAACCGACCATGTCGGTCGGAATGCAGTTGGAGGCTTTCCAACCGACATTGTAATCAGCCCCAATACATCCAAACCACACCCAAACCACAATCAATTCCACAACCAACAAAAAACTGATTAAGATGGCTTTCTAAAATAATGTAAACAGTTTTATATTTTAAAATAAATAGAACAAATAATACATTATTTCCAATTCTAACTGCATAATGATTTCAATAATAAATTATCATTGATTTATAAGTATTTTATTTAAAACAATATTTATCCAGTCCATCCAAAAAAATAAAAAGCTAAATGGAGAAGCTTACCATAGGAAGACCATTTTTTGCTTTGCTTATAACTTTGGCGTCGCTTGATGAATCTTCATGAAATTTTCCAAACTAATTCTTTGTTCATATCAGCTCCTATGTTGAAAGTTTGGGGGTAATTCGTCAAGGGGGGCCGAGAAAAAAAGGGTTCCCAAAACGCATTTTATCCATGTTAATTTCTATAGGAAACATTAGACAAGGCTACAGGTCGAACGGGTGAACGGAAATACACCAAATTTGGCAGGGAGAAGGGTCTTGGTCTAGAAAGCACGCTTTTGTTTATTTAATGTAAATATTTATATATATATGGGACAATAAACGAACCAAGCACTAGATTTGGGTCCGTGTCTTGTCTACGGCGGGCGGGGGCGTTAAAAGGAGAAACGCTCGTCTGCGCAGCTTGAAGTGTGAAAAAATGGGGTCCCAAAACGCATTTTATCCATGTAAATTTCCATAGGAAACTTTAGACAATGCTACAGGTCGCACGGGTGAACGGAAATTAACCAAATTTGGCAGGAGAGAAGGGTCTTGGTCTAGAAAGCACGCTTTTGTTTATTTGGTGTAAATCCGTTCAGTAGTTTTTGAGAAATATCAAAATCTACAGATATCGATATTTGGGAATTCTGCCATCTGATTGGCTGAGGCATTACGAGCATGAGTTTGATACTTATTGGCTGCGAGCGGTGCAAGCGGTTGCAACTAGGAAGTGTTGGCCGCCATTTTGTAATTCAGTTGAATCGAGTAAGGGGAAAAAAGGGTGAAAAAAGTAGGAAAGAGGAGGGTAGGAGCACTGTAACCTCTGTGGGGTGTTTAGGTTGTGCTATAGAGTGGGTGCAAAGCGAAGTTTTCACCCCCACCGGTGTGAAAGTGCTGGGCTACAGAAATTTAGTGAGGTATTGCACAGAGTCTGATGCTGCTAAGGTGAGCTGCTGCGGAGCTCAGGATTAAAACTTGATCCCAAACTGTGTGTCTTATGCTGTGAAGTCATGTGCTCTAGCCGCTGTGCCGCATCTGTCCATGTAGTGTAAGCATGTAGTTATACCTACTCGGAGGAACTTTTGTTTGGAACATTGTAACTTGTGTTTAGTGCTTAGGGGGTGTTATACAGAGAGTGCGAAGGTAAATTTGTGTGTATCAAATCAATTCGGTATTTGTAAAGTGCAAACTACTCACTCCTACTGGTCTGATGGAGCTGGGGCGTAAGCTGAGCTGCTGCCAGACTCTGGGATAAAGCCGCTGAACTACTGAAACCTTCTGGTCTAAAAGTGCTCGGTACGGAAAATAAGTGAGGTAGTGTCATGCTGCTAAATTGAGCTGCTGCTGGACTCGGAGATGAGACTGTGAGCCCAAACTGTGTGTACTATTCTGTGAAGTCATGTGCTCTGGGCACTGGGCCACACCTTTCCAAATTGTATATAGTGCTTAGGTGGTGTTATATAGGTAGTTTGAAGGTAAATCAATACAGTATTTGTGAAGCGCAAACTACTCACCCGTATGGGTCTGAAGGCCCTCAAGGCCGACGTGGAAATTATGTGAGCTTTTAAGTGAGCTATTGCCCAGAGTCACATGGTGCTGAGCTGAGGTGCTGCTGGAGCATGGGATTAAATTGTGAGCTCTGTGCTCTAAACTCATGTTTTTTGGCCGCTGCGGCACACCTGTCCAAGTAGTGTCAGCATGTGTGCCTCCATACTAGGAGGAACTATTGTTTTAAACAGTGTGACGTCTGTAAGGCGATTGGGGGATGCTACAGAAGGAGTGTGAAGTTCAATTGTGCTGTTCCGAAACAATACGGTATTTGTAAAGTGAGACTACTCACTCGTATGAGTCTGCGAGCACTGGCGGCCATCGTGGAAATTAAGTGAGTTATTGCCAAGAGTGACAGGGTGCTATCCTGAGCAGTTGCTAGAGCTGGGGATCAAAGCGAGAGCTCTGTGCTGCAAAGTCAGATGGTCTGGTTGCTGCACCTCAGCTGTTTGAGAAAACATTTTGGCCAGGGTTTGGGAGTTGCCGTTACCTGGCCCTAAAATAGCGGGCCTAAGTTGTCAGTTATAGGGTGGCTCTAAACAGAGCCCTTGTGTTCATTAGTTGAAGCTACATATAAGTGCGGATGCACAGCTTCAAGTTATTCAGAAAAACTTGATCTCCCTTATCTGTGAAGTGTACTCCATCACTTCTGTGAATATCAGCCATATCAAAACGTATGTTGTTGTTTTAGATGGACCCTATTCTATGGTCTCTAAGGTATGCAGACACAGCTTTGTTGACTTTCTTCCTAGATTTTTCAATCTGAGGAGAAAATTGTTTTGACCATTTCCACTTCTGTCTTTGGCATATATTGGAATATACAAAGACAATTTGAGGCAAAAGTAACATCAATTGTCCAAAGGTGTCCTTCATAAGCATTTCCAAACCTACTCCAGTCAATGTGCTCAGGTCATTTCCACCACAATGCACAAATCATGAGGTCAGGGTGTGGAAGATGCACAGAGGTTTTAACCAAAGGCAACAATTGGTTTCACTTTAAATCCTCTCTGTGCAAACCATTTAATGTCCACATTTTGTAAACCTAGGTCTAAGTCAATACGTCTCTGTTCTGCATACCTCTTGCACCAGAAAATATATCTATGTCCTACGATCCACACTAGCATTTTGAAGGTATGGCTGGAAGGTATGGAAAGATGTCTGTAGCTCATGCAGTTCCTTCGTAGAATAAGAGAAATGTTTAAAGATGGGGAACTACTTTTTTTTGCCATACAAAACGATACCTGATTGGGGGATGAAAAGCATTGTTTTTTAAAAGTAGCTTGCACATTCGTTTTGGGGAAAAGCATCTTTGTGATTAGTTAAGAAAAAGCTGTTTCAATGTGGAGTATATATCATAGGATAAAATGTGCTCAAGTCAACCACACCTGCTACTTGCATTTGGAAGGCACTTTTCTAGCTTAAATCAATCGTGAACTTTTAACCTGCACGTGCCGTTCGAGAAAATGTTGCAAAAAATATTGTTAGGTTTAAAAAAAATTCATGAACTTTTACCCTGCACATGTTGTAGAATGTTCTAGAAAGTGTGTTGATAGAATATGTTGCTCTGTTGACTTCTATGTGTCCCTGAATATGAAAAAAACTGTTTATGTGGAAAATGTAAAAGAAACTAATAGAGAGAAGTTTTGAAACCTAAAAGAATTAAGGAAGTATTCCAATTTGTTCTTTACATGTGATCATGTGTGGAGGAACAAAAATATAGAAACAACAGCACCTGGAAGAGGAAGAAGCAGGGAGCGGGGAGACGGGGGAGATGGGCACAATGGTACACATTCACAATCAAGTACAGCACAAGTATAGACAAACAATGGCCAAAATGAAACACCAACAAGAAGCACAAGTCACACAACCTGCCAACATCACACCACTGAACGAGCATAGAAGTGAAAATCATGCTGCATTCATACAGGATGTGTACAAAGGGCGGTCGTGGGTGTTGTGGGATGTCTGCGACCGTGGTCATCATAGATGAGATGCCCAGCACGTGGCACATGGGCGGGTTCACTGTGTGTTACATTGCCAAACAGCTGCTCTTCCCTCTCACGAGCCCCCACACATTTGTACGGTGCACTGTTGTATCCCGTGCACTCATGCAGCACAGCATTGTAATGCCTACTCGGGCATGTCCTGCGGCATTCCAACTACACCATTGGAGTGCCGTTTGGTGGTGGTGCATGCGACTTTACAATATTGTCTGCTCCGGTCCTTGTGGCAGGCCACACCAGAACACAGAAACACACTTACCGCACTTCCTGCACACGGACATGTCCAAGATACGCCGGATAGGCACACCCCTGCGCTGACCTATGTACGCCGGACTAGCACACGCCTGTTGTGCATGCAGCAGGCTACATGTCCAGGGTCATTGCCAACGCTGAGGTGACATGGTAACGTCTGCTGAAGACAGCGGACTGTGATGCTACAGGGCCTGTGCCTATCATGCTAACACAATGACCACAGGGATACACTTGTTAAGATGCGGGTTTGGGGGGCATTGGCAGTCTTGGGGTTGTTGCGATGAGTCTTGTGGCCCTCAAGGGTATCCCTGTATCATACTCATTGACTATATGGCACCTGTGGGTGTTCTGGTGTGGCTCTTGGCTGTGTTTCCTTTCATGCTGCAGGTAGTCGTCCTGCTTAACACCAGCAGAAAGCAGGTGTAAAATCCCTGGTAGTAACGTGGCTTATCACCGGAATCTGTTTTGCATTGCAGTTGTTGTGAAAGTTGTGATGTGATTTGTTCGTGTGCAGAACAATATACGACCTGGGCAGTGTATCCCATCAAGATCCAGCACCTGACGCACTATTCCCAATTAATATAAATACAATGAGATTTCTTCATTGATTTTGTGTGTACACTAAGTGCAACCACTACCTCAGGGCAGTTCAATACAGGATTTTAGTATTTAGAATAAATTGCAAAGGTGCACCTCGTGTCTTTTTGCACATGAACGGCTACCCTGCATTTCAATATCAGCACTTTAATGCAACTAAAGTTGAGATAAATCTAACACTGCATTCAGAAGTTGGTGCAAACAGTATTCCCGCGATAAGTGCCCCAAACTTTAACACCATGGTGGATACCACCAAACAACAGTAATAAGAACAAGAAAGAGTCACACAGCAGTTAAAAAAACAACCATACATTTTTTTTTTCGAACTTTATTTTTTTTTTTAACATATATATCTTGGAAAATAAAGCACAAAATAAGGACGTGCGTAATATGCATATCAAAGGACTGAGAGAGAGAAACAGAGAAGGAAAAACAAGCCAGAGAGAAAAAGGGAGGGAAGGAAAGAAAGGGAGTGAGAAAGGGAGAAGGTGGATAGAGGTAGAAGGAAAGGAATGAATAGAGAGAGAGAGAGAGAGAGAGAGAGAGAGAGAGAGAGAGAGAGAGAGAGAGAGAGAGAGAGAGAGAGAGACTGTCACCTCTGCGCATCCATGAGCAAATAATTACCTGGTGCCACCGGAGTGTGCAGCAGTGGGCACTCGACGTGCCCCTCAAAACTCCATCGATCTCAGAGGTGTTGCTGAGTCCTGAGTCATGAATGGCAGAGACCACATCAGCTTCTCCACAGATCTCACAGATGTCACTGAGTCCTGAGTCATGAATGGCGGAGACCACATCAAGTTTTCTGCGGATCTCACAGATGTCGCTGAGTCCTGAGTCATGAACGGCAGAGACCAGATCAGCTTCTCTGCAGATGTCACAGATGTCGCTGAGTCCTGAATGGCGGAGACCACATCAGCTTCTCTGCGGCCCAGCAGATCTCACACATGTTGCTGAGTCCTGAGTCATCAATGGCGGAGACCACCTCAGGCTTTGGTGACGCTAAGCCTGTGGAAATCAAGTTTGTGCCATGTGATGGTAGGCCCCTGATGGCCACATGAGTTTCGGGTGGCTCTAACCCTATGCATATGAAGCCCGCGCCAAGGGGATTGAAGGCCCTTGATGGCCATACAGCTGAGGGTGCGACTAACCTGCGCAACTTTTCATGGACTCTTTATAGTTGAGACCTGTGACGCATCCGCCATCCAGTCAGCACCGGCAATAAAGGATGTGATGTTGTGGATCTATTATATTTGAGTGGGCACATGGCCTGTGACGCATGTGCTGGATGGTGTGTGTGCAAGCCTGCCCTCAGGGAGTGGCCGTGAGATGTTGAGAACAAGACCACTGAACTGCACACCAACAACGAGTACGCCTACGACTGGTAGCTATGTGGGACCACGTCAGAACGGAATCGGAGTGGCGTGGCATACGTCGGAACAGGGCAGGGATAGTCACAATGACGTGGACAGCTCGTAGTACTGCGAATGTGAGTCGAGCGGATGGGACGCAGCTGTCCCTCTGCAAGCCTGGGTGTGAACTGTTCATAACTCACACTACATAAGTATGGAAGAATCATTTTGTGATTCAGTTAGTCAGCTGGCATCTGTCCGTGGCATTTGTGAAAACCTATCGGAGTTCTTTCTGTGAGAGATACCCCTTTGACGCTCCCTCTCCCCACATTAGCATGTAACGCACCCACTTCCCACATTACCAACATACCCCCAACAATCTTCTTGGGCCTGGAAGTGTCCCTGTGCGGTTGGACATAGAAGAATCTTAGTCATGTATAGATTTACATATAAAAAATGTATTTAAAGAAAAGAACAACAAATAAGACTGGTGCTGTGGTCGCTGCCATGAAGTTGGGATCACTGCCATTCAGGACTCCGGACACAGTTACACATGTGGGATGGGTTTGTGTTATTTAGGGTTAGTGGCACCAGAAGCATTGAGACTGTATGAGCCTGTGATGGTGCTTGCCGTGGACGGCCTCCCTGGGAGTAATGTGTGTTGCCTACTGGACTGCGTCATGTGGAATCTGGACTGTATCTGAATTGTGAGGCCTGCTGACTGTAGTGTAGGTTTGAGGTAGCGATGAGGAAGGACACCCAGCCATGTGCATACGTTGGTGGCCCCACCGGCCTGCGTAGGGCAGGTTTAGTGGCCCCACTTGTCGCCAGCCTTCAATAAGCGAATACTCCTTACTAATCTAAGGGAGCCAGGTGCTGTGGTCGCTGTCACGAAGTTGGGGTCACTGCCATTCAGGACTCAGGACACAGTTACACATGTGTGATCGGCTTGTGTTACAGACGGTTAGTGGGACTATGTGTCGCCGGCTTTGCATATCGAAATTATGGCTCACTGATCGAAGGGAGTGTGGTGCTGTGGTCGGTGCCACGGACTTGGGGTCACTGCCATTCAGGACTCAGGACACAGTTACACATGTGGGATCAGCTTGTGTTAAAGAGGGTTAGTGGGACTACGTGTCAATGGCTTGCATATTGAACTATGCCTCACAAATTGAAGGGAGTATGGTGTTGTGGTCGGTGCCACAGACTTGGGGTGACTGCCATTCAGGAATCAGGACACAGTTACACATGTGGGATCGGCTTGAGTTGAACAGATTTAGTGATACCACGTGTCGGCGTTCTTGCATATCGAAATAAGCCTCACTTATCGAAGGGAGTCTGGTGCTGTGGTTGCTGCCACGGACTTGGGGTCACTGCTATTCAGGACTCAGGACACAGTTACACATGTGTAATCGGCGTGTGTTAAAGTGGGTTAGTGGCACCACATGTCGCTGCCTTTGCATATGGAAATATGCCTCACTGATCGAAGGGAGTCTGCTGCTGTGGTTGTCTCATGGATTTGGGGTCACTGTCACTCAGGACTCAGGACACAGTTACACATGTGGGATCGGCTTATGTTGAAGACGGTTATTGGCACCATGTGTTGCCGGTCTTCCACAGTGTAGGCCAGAGTTATAATTAGCTCAACTATCTATAACAGTATATATATATATATATAAATATATTCGCTGAAAAAAACATAGGTTTCAGGGATGTTATAGTTAGTTGGACCTTTCACCCATCCAAAACCATAGAAATTCCCCTGTTATAGTTAGTATATATATACATATATATATCTATATATATATATATATTATATATATATATATATATATAGATAGATATATATATATGTATATATGTATATGTATATATTACCTACTGGCTATCGCCAGTAGGTATATATAGTTAGGATTAATTCCCTATGGGATTTTTGAAAATTCTATGTCTAATAACTTTGGCGTTTGAGGACAGAATCGGCTGAAATTTTCAGGAAAATGGCACATTTTGTTTCTGAGCAGCCCCTGAAAATTTGGGGGGGGGTTCGTCAAGCGGGGGCCGAGAAAAAATGGGGGTCCCAAAACGTGTTTTTAACATTGAGTTTTCCATAGGGCGGTTGGACTCACTTTTAGCTCGAACGGCTGAATGGATTTGCACGAAACTTGGCAAAATTGTAGGGACTGTTAGCCCGATGTGCCTTTGCTAGGTCTCAATATATGTGCTCCAGTAGTTTTTGAGAAATTAACGTTCAAAACAAGATATATATCTGTAACAGCGCTCCGGGCTGCGCTCCGGTCCGCTTACTTTTCGCGAAACGGAACTCTGCGCGCAGAAAGCTGATTGGCTCTCCGGTGTCTGTCAACATTCTAAACAGTCCGGAGCGGCCGCCATCTTATCTCTCGGTAGGATCGAGAGAGAAGAAGAGGTGAAAAACGAAGGGGGATTTTATTGAAAGGGGGCAAGGTATACCCCTCTTGACCCCCTAGGAATGTTGTTGGGGTTATTAAAGGGTCCCGTGGGGAAAATAAAAAAAAAAAGATTTTTCACGGTAGAAGTGCTTCACGGGCCGCGAACTGGGCCGCAAACTGGTAGCGAAACGGGAATTCGCCATTTTGTGCTTCGTTTTAATTAAATTACTAGGTATAAGGGGGTGGGGAGACGTATCCTAATCCCCTATGTTTCATGAGGGTGGCTGAGGAGGCTCATATATGTTGATACATCTCTTCCAGCGGCTGTGCGTGAGATTTTTTTTTTTTGCTGCGTGACAGTCCGGAGCGGCCGCCATCTTATCTCTCGGTAGGATCGAGAGAGAAGAAGAGGTGAAAAACAAAGGGGGAATTTAATGAAAGGGGGCAAGGTATACCCCTCTTGACCTCCTAGGAATGTTGTTGGGGTTATTAAAGGGTCCCGTGGGGAAAATTAAAAAAAAAATGATTTTTCACGGTAGAAGCGCTTCACGGGCCGCGAACTGGGCCGCAAACTGGTAGCGAAACGGGAATTCGCCATTTTGTGCTTCGTTTTAATTAAATTACTAGGTATAAGGGGGTGCGGGAGACGTATCCTAATCCCCTATGTTTCATGAGGGTGGCTGAGGAGGCTCATATATGTTGATACATCTTTTCCAGCGGCTGTGCGTGAGCTTTTTATTTTTTTTGCTGCGTGACGTCTGTTAACGTTCGATTCGATGGAAATCAGGAAATGTGGACCGCCAATTTGTCACTGCGATAAAATATTTTGTTATAAATGAATCCTTATTGATAAACATTGTCTGCGCCATCTTGCCTTTTTTCCAATGCCACAATTTTGTCGTGCACGGCAGCCATTTTAGATGCCAGGCTGGTCCCAGGCTATCACCTACTCCTGCGGATGTAGTTTATGGCCCCAGCTAAAGAGAATCCAGACATGCCAACCCTCCCGATTCAGGCGTGAGACTACTGATTTCAGTGCTAGTCTCCCCCCTCCCGATTTCTGCAAGCAAAAACCCGGGGGCATATTACGAACAACTAGCGATAATTTTTGTCTCTAACTTGTTTAGAGACAAAAATTTTCGCCGCACATCGGCGATTTTTATCGCAGATAAACCTTGCTATTATCGCAGAAAAGTCAGCGATATTCATGTATTATCGAGCAAATGCTCTTAGCCATGTTATCCACCTCCCATTGGATAACATGGCTAAGAACTGCTCAGGGCAGGTGTTAGCTTTTGGAGATATTCGCGTTTAGCGCGAATATCTCCAAAAGTTGGTAATAGGAGATAGCGATGTTAGGGACTGTTTCCAGTCGCTAACATCTTGGCACGCCCACTTTGCATGTCATTAGTGATAAGTATCACTGACATGCAAAGCGGGGCCCAAGATGGTCGCTATCTCCTTTTAGCTGTCACTAACTGGTGTTAGCGACAGCTTGGTAATAGGGAGATAATTTTATCTCCGCTTTCATGGCTTTTAAAGCCAAAAAAGCGGAGATAAACCCCCTTGATAATATGCCCCACGATTCCTCTGGGGTTTCAGCTGACAGGGCTTGGTATTGTGTTACGTGGTAATTTTTCCAGGAAACGTCAGAGGGTCGATGCAGGTGTTCTAGAAGAGGTGATAAACCATTTAAGCCTCATGAACAAGCGCATGGTCTTTTAAAGATTTGTGAAGTACTCGGGGCGGCGGTGTGTGTGTGCCCTCTTTCAGGAGCGGGCGGGGGGGCACTGCCAGCAACTTGCCAGGTCAGGTAGTGTTCAACACGTGCATCACCCTTTCTCTGCCTGCTATTGCGCTCCATGCTTCGGAAAGGTAAGAAAAAGAACGTGCATTTGAGTTTGAAATGTCCGATCCTGTAGCAGTACACTTGCAAAGCCCACACATGACAATAACCCGATTCAAGGCCCCATTCACCCGTTTTTAAAAAAATTTATAGCACTCCAACAAAGTAACATTATAAAACTTTATTAACTTTTAAATATAATGAACGGAACAAAAACTGTAAAAACATTTAAACATTTTTCACCCAAAAAAGCAACAATGGTCAGAAGCTGTCTTTTGTGCGAATAGTCCCAAGGCAGCACAACGTGCAGAGTTCTGGACGGCACCCAGGTGATGTCGCCTGGGTGCCGCACTGGTTTTGGGATCCTACAATGCTGCTCCGAAAATTGGCGTGGGGCGTCCCGGGTGGTGCGGGGGGAGGCCTCGTCAGTAGCGGTCTGTTGTGCGAATAGTCCCAAGGCAGCAGAACGCGCTGAGATGCTGATGGCACCCAGGTGATGTCCAGTAAACTGCCGCACTGGTTTTGGTATCCTACAATGCTGCTCCGAAAATTGGCGTGGGGCGGCCCGGGGGGGGGGGGGGGCGTGGGGGAGGCGGCGTGAACGGGCCTCCCCAGGTGGCGGCCATCCAGCTGAGTTGCGCCCGCTCTTGCGGCTACAGCGTCTCGCTCACCATGTTGTTGAGTTGCTCCCACTCTTGCAGTGCAGCTATAGGCGGCTGCCACATGACTCTTAAAATGGCGGACGGCTCTTCGGTTTTGGGCCTGGTCCACTGAAATGGCCCTGGGACACCTTGGAACTCGGACGCTTGCCTGCTAGGGCTTGGGCTCCATTCTCGAAAAGCGTCCCCTCAGCCGTGAAGATTCTACAAAAGTCTTGGGGGCCCCCGACTCCCGCAGGCTTCCGGTGGGGAGCGGCTGCCATGATTGCTCGCGGAATGACCACGACGGAGCCACAAGATGGTGGTGCTCTCATGCTGACGCCAGCTTCAGTCTGAATGATCCAGAAACAAGGTGGGGCTTTCATCGTTTGGGAAAAAAAAATGTTCTAAACCAATGAAAAGTGTTATTTTAAGGTCATATGACCAAGCCTTCCATCTTTAGGAAACCAAAAGTAAAATGAACCAATGAAAAGTTTTATAAACAAGTCACATGACCTGTTATGCGGCATAGGGCTACAAAAAGCGTAGAAAATCCGTTGGCACGTGAGGCGGCGTCAGTAGCGGACCGATGTGCGAATAGGCCGAAGGCAGCACAACGCGTCGAGATCCGGATGGCACCGAGGTGGTGTCCAGCAAATTGCCGCACTGGTGTGGCCATCCTACAATGCTGCGCCGAAAGACGGCGTGTCCAGCTGAGTTGCGGTCACTCTTGCGGTACAGTGAATCGAACGCGCCGAGATCCGGATGGCACCGAGGTGGTGTCCAGCAAGTTGCCGCACTGGTGTGGCCATCCTACAATGCTGCGCCGAAAGACGGCGTGTCCAGCTGAGTTGCGGTCACTCTTGCGGTACAGTGAATCGAACGCGCCGAGATCCGGATGGCACCGAGGTGGTGTCCAGCAAGTTGCTGCACTGGTGTGGCCATCCTAAAATGCTGCGCCGAAAGACGGCGTGTCCAGCTGAGTTCCGGTCAGTTTTGCGGTACAGTGACTCGAACGCGCCGAGATCCGGATGGCACCGAGGTTGTGTCCAGCAAGTTGCCGCACTGGTGTGGCCATCCTACAATGCTGTGCCGAAAGTCGGCGTGGGGTGCCCCGTTGGCTTATGAGGTGATGTCAGTAGTGGACCGATGTGTAAATAGGTCGGAACCAGCACAAGGCGCCAAGATCCGAATGGCAAGTCCTGGATGTTGAGTGCCTCAGTTGAGAGTTCTGAGCAGTGCTTGTAAGACTGTCTGAAGCTTATTTGCACCTGCTGCAGCTTCACTATTGCCCTGGTGTGGCCAAAGGTCGCACATGACATAGGCGGCCGGCTCCCGAGGTCCGGCGGAACTTTTTTCCTTTTCCTTTCTGTTTCTTTTCCTACAATCCGTTTCATCTGAAGACACGACCAGGTCCCTGAATGTTTGCAGGGGGACGCTATTGATTGAATGAAAATGGCGGCTTGACACAAAGCTGACTCAAGCGTTGCTGTTGATGCTATACAGACAAAAATTGGTTTTCAGTTTGTACATTCTTCAGGATTTTTTTTTCCATCCAAGGCTGATTGAGAGTTTGTAGAAAAATGGCTTCAGATTTTCCACATACTACTCTTCAACATTCTTCCTAAATGTAACAATGTGAAACTCACTAGGAGAACGGCTGTTTCTGTTTCCTTTCAAAATGCTGCCAACAATATTTTCTGAATGGAAGACACCATCTTGTAGCATACAGGGACGAAAGGGGTTCTGGTCTGGCCGATGGTTGGTGGAGACATTTTGACTATATCTTGGACCTGCCCGGGCTCGCCCAAAATGGCGCCGGTATAAATGGGACTCGTAACTCCTTGCCCGCAAATGTATATCTAGAAAATTTTATTGTAAGTGGCCCTGTCTTATTTTAATTACAAAATGTACGTCCACCGATTCCGCAACTGTTAGACACCTTAGTTCTTCCAACCTAATGGCCCGCTCGTTACGTTCCTCTACAGTGTAAATGTCTCCTCATCATATACGATTTCAGTTTGCTCCGTGGCCGGCCCACGTGGTTATAGGCCCGTATTTGTATACTGACATTTTCACAATAAAGGTTTTTAAAACAAAACGCGGTAGTAGTATTTACATTGGTAAAGTTTTTACTTTTAGTCACTGTTTTCGAATCAGTAAAAGGCAAGTGAAATAAAGCAGTCCAATTACATGACGGATAAAAGGTATAATATGTAGGAACGCAGTAAAGATAAATGGTCAAGGGCAGTTTTTTTTTTTTATTTCTGCAACATAAAGTGATCGATAAGAATCTGATAATCAGGCGTATCGGCGACTAAGACAGCAGGCCGAGTCTCTTTTACTCAACGGCTCCGTCATGGAACGAAGAAACGCCCTTTTTCTCGAAAAAGGAATATATTTTACTTGCAGGACAGTTGTAAATTTTCCGGGAAAGTACATTAGCCTGGAATATTATAACATATGTTTAAAAAAAAATAATGTTCGAAAACAATAAAAAGCGTAATTTTTAGGTCATATGACCAAGCTTTTCATCATTAAAATAACAAAAGTAAAATGAACCAATGAAAAGTTTTATTAACAAGTCACATGACCTGTTATGCTTACGTTACGCGCTGCGCGCCGCGCCTCGGATCACTTCCGGGTGCGCTAACGCGGCGTGTCATATAACGCATTACGCGACAACGTAGGTCAAGAATATAGTCAAAATGTCTCCACCAACCAGCGTTCGGAACACAACCCCTTTCAGCAGTCCAAAAAGTTCTGTTAAATGACAACAGAGGGGACAGGCAACAAGAACCATCAGTCAAAGAGGGGAGGGCAAGTTCTTCTCTTCCGGGTCATGTTGGGGCGCTACCGGAACTGATCGAATTGGTAGTCTACAGTGTTTCTGGATGTTTCAGACTAAAGCTGGCGTCAGCATGAGAGCACTACCATC
This sequence comes from Lissotriton vulgaris, assembly GCF_964263255.1. NCBI lineage: Eukaryota > Metazoa > Chordata > Amphibia > Caudata > Salamandridae > Lissotriton > Lissotriton vulgaris. The sequence goes on along the minus strand of NC_141685.1, from coordinate 2,037,001,838 downwards.
TCGTAGCTCCGTCGTGGCCATTTCACGAGCAGACATGGCAGCCGCTCCCCACCAGAAGCCTGCGGGAGTCGGGGGCCCCCAAGACTTTTGTAGAATCTTCATGGCTGAGGGGACGTTTTCGAGAATGGGACCCAAGCCCTATCAGGGAAGCGTCCGAGTTCCAAGGAGTCCCAGGGCCATTTTAGTGGACCAGGCCCAAATCCGAAGAGCCAGCTGCCATTTTGAGAGTCCTGTGGCAGCCGCCTATCGCTGCACCGCAAGAGCGGGAGCAACTCAACTACATGGTGAGCGAGACGCTGTAGTTGCAAGAGCGGGCGGTAAACAGCTGAATGGCGGAAGAGGCACAGTGTAGCAAAAGCGGGCGGAATGGCAACTGAAACGGTAAAGGGGCGCCCCACTACAGCGTGTCTTCAGGTCAAACGGATTGTGGGACAAGGTCCAGAATAGAAGAGTCATCAAAAGGCAAAAAGTTCCGCCGGACCCCGAGAGCCGGCCGCCTATGTCGGGGGCGATCTCAGGCTACACCGGTGCTATAAGACTTGGGGAGGGGGTCGGAGCCAAGTGTCTTCTCCGAGTCCATGGCCATCACACCGCCCCTCGGGGGCCTCCGTCAAGCTGTTTAGGAAGGTTTCATATGACATTGTTTTCTAATGCAGTCAGGTCCACAAACAACACTCACTTACTTTGATAATAGTGAAGCTGCAGTAGGTGGAAATAAGCTTCAGACAGTGTTACAAGCGCTGCTCAGGGACCAAAACCATTAACGTACTTTCACGTATGAAAATCTTACTTGGGGAGGGGGCAGGAGCGAAGCGCCCCCTCCCAGTCCGCGCCACCACACCGTATGTTGTAAATCTGAAGCCATCGTTCTACAAAGTCAACCAACCTTGGATTGAAAAATCTAGAAAAATGTACAAACTGAAAACCAGTTTTGGTCTGCATAGCATCAGTAGCAACGCTTGCTATCAGAGTGCATGAGTTTCATGCTCGATCGATTGAGCTAGCCGGATCGGGCAATAAAAAGTATAAAATAGTTATGTAAATAGTTATTTAATAAAATGTTTTACCCTGTTTCTTTGCTGGTGTGTTGTCTATATTTTTAATATTTGCATAGGGTTTGTCGTTATTTTGGGCGGGGTGGGTGACGGAGTCGAGCTGTCTTGCAGCCCTCATGGTGTGGAGCTAAGTTCATCTCACTATTTTCGTATTTCTCATGAAGGGTTGTTCCTAATATTTCTATTTTAGCGAGGTCAAAAAGAGATCCAATTAGTGGCCTACTGATTTTGCTCGATTACTTTTATTTTTTTACACGATTTTTCACTATCTGCAAAGACTAAACAGAGTATTGCGACTTTGTGCTTGTTTGTAAATAGATAATGAACCAAAGAGAATCAATTGTAAAACAGTAAATGCTTGGATAACAATCAATCAAATGGAGAGACAAGCAGGTACGACGGATTACAACAGGGGTAAAGGTTTGCGTTAACTACCGTTCACTATCTGCAAAGAGAGAGTACTACTAAGAGAAAAGAGGGGAGGGGGGGTGCAGCGTTCAAAGCACATCAGCGTGCATAAATACGAAAATGTTTTTATCTATCACGTACTTGACATTTTAAAGCTTTTCATATTTGCTATTAAAAAACCATTGAAATTCACTGAAAAAACCATAGGTTATAGTCGATATATAGTTAGGAATTTGCATTTACAAAACCTTGAAAATTCATTTGAGTTGTCATCAGTGATGTCATCAGTGATGTCACTGACCATGTCATGAATGATGTAATATGTGACATCAGCAGCAGTGGATTGCGGGTGCGCGATATATAGTTAGCGCATCTAACTATATATGGAATTTCAATGGTTTTATGCGAGTAAAATAAGGTTTTGTAAATGCAAATCCCTAACTATATATGACCTAAAACCAATGGTTTTTTCATTGAATTATATATATATATATATATATATATATATATATATATATATATATATATATATATATATATATTTTTTTTTTTTTCTTTTTTCATTTGCACTTTACAATATGTCTGCCGCTATTTTTCACGTAATGTTGGGCTTAGTCCTCTTTCTATTGTGGTTAGAGTTGGAGTTTAAATGGCGATCTTTTAACATTCACAATTGACACTGAGGAAGCCGTTTCACGGCGAAACGCGTTTGTCTTTTGGATGGGGTGACGGGGGTCTGTCAATAAACGAAAAGAAACATCAAGCTCAGAGTGCCGTCTGCTTTCTGGGATACAAGCGAGCGTGCAGCGATATATATATATATATATATATATATATATATATATATATATATATATATATATATATATATATATATATATATATATATAGATATCGGCGAAGAGTTTCTCGATAGGGTTGCACGAGGAACAAACAGACTCCCACTCCAGTGATCCGTGTATAAACAAAAGTGTTTATTGGCGAATATATGCATATTCCCCCGTTATAGTTAGTATATATATATATATATATATATATTCACTGAAAAAAACATAGGTTTCAGGGACGATAGTTAGTTGGACATTTCACTCATACAGAACCATAGAAATTCCACCATTATAGTTAGTTTGGCTAACTATAAATCGCGCCCCCGCAATGCACTGCTAATTACATCACATATTACATCATTCATGACATGGTCAGTGACATCACTGATGACATCACTGAACACATCTCAAATGACATCACTGATCATCTCACTGATGACATCATCCAGTGACAGTGTGTTTCTGTAAAGTTTAAATGTGTTATATATATATATGCCAAGGCGTATTGAAGAATGAGTGGGTGTATAAGTGTTTGGATGAAGGATTTAGTAGGTGCGTGACTGATTGTATAAGTGATTAAATGTGTCTTACTGAATTCATAGGTTAGTGACTAAATTGTCTGAATGTGTGTATCAGTATGTCTGTTGTTGTGTAAGCTGCTGCATGTGTTGGTCAGAAGCTACATGACTGTCTATATGGATTATTGGTATGGCTTATTCATTGGTTGCTAGAGTATTTATATGGGAGATGGAGTATGTGTGTGGGTGGGAGGTGTGTGACTCTGTGCATAGATGTGTGAGTGGTTGATTCACTGGGTGTATGGGTTCAAGAGTGCATGTGGAAACAGCTGTATGGGTGGGTGAGTGTGTGTAGGGTGTGTTAGTGAGAGATTAGATGTCTCAGTGGTACCTGTCCAAGTAATTACATATGTAAAATGCAGTAGATGTGAGAGTTGGAGTACATAAATGACAATACATGAGAGTCAGTGATTGTGAGAGTAGCTTTATGGATGAGTGTGTACTGGTATCAGTGATTGTACAAGAGAGTAAGTATGTGTTGGTATATGTTTGAATAAGTGAGGTGTTGTGTGTATAACTGTATAGGTGAGGAAATGGGAGTGTGATTGATTCTTTGCATGACTGACTAGGTGTGTGAGTAACTCGATGGATGAGTGGCGGTGGGTGAGTGTCTGTATAGGTGTATGAGAGCATATGATAGTGTTGTATTGATGAGTGACTCTATGTATGAGTGATTGTATGAGTGAATGATTAGATGTGTGTGTAGACCTAGGAATCAGTGAGTGCATATGTAGTAACTGGTATTGATGTGTTGATGGTTTTGAAAATGGTAGTCTGTATTTTCTAGTGGTTGCATCAAAGGTTATATTAGAGTGTGAGGAGGTGCATCAGATTTTGATGTGGATGATGTCATCAGTGTTGTCATTTGAGATGTCATCAGTGATGTTATCAGTGATGTCACTGACCATGTAATGAATGATGTAATATGTGACGTCATCAGCAGTGCAATGCGGGGGCACAAGTTATAGTTAGCTGAACTAAGTATAACAGGGGAATTTCTATGGTTTTGTATGAGTGAAATGTCCAACTAACTATAATGTCCCTGAAACCTATGTTTTTAAGTGAATTTCTAAGGTTTTTTTAAATACTCATTTCTAACTATAACGTTCCTGAAACCTACGGTTCTTTCAGTGAATTTCAATGGTTATTTAAATGTTAATTTCTAACTATAACGTGCCTGAAGCCTTTGTTTTTTTCTGTGAATTTCAATGGTTTTTTAAATGTTAATTTCTAACTATAACGTGCCTGAAACCTATGGATTTTTCAGTGAATTTCAATGGTTTTTTAAATGCTAATTTCTAACTATGCCTACAAAGGTAGGACATGTGAAGAAAGAGAAAGAAAAGCGCAGAAAGAAGCAACACAAATGCTGAAAGATTCAACGAAATCCAGAAAGACAAACACATGTGCAGGAAGAAGCAAGAGATGTGCAGAAAGAACCAACAGAGGAGCAGAAAGTCCTCCTGTGTCCCCAACATTTTACTGACGGGTAACCGACTCTGACTAACTAGGATCCACGCCAGTGCTATGCTAAAAGACCCTTAGAATACAGTGAAAACACCTACATATACTAGCACTATGCATTGGGGTACCCCTGTGATTAGAATGACCTCCTCTGTATTTGCCATGAGTTAGTGCCTGGGTCATTGCTTGAGTACATGGGTACTGAGTGGATGATTAAAGTACTGCAAGGACAGTGCATGGTGAATTTTAAGTGCTTGGGTTTTGGTGGAGTAATTGAGTAAGTACATGATGCTGGCTGGGTGATTGAAGGAGTGCATGGGTAGTGACAAGGAGATGGCTGGACTGCAGCAGTAGATCTCTGGGTATTGTAGCAGTGCATTAGTTAGTGCATCGGTCTTTGCATGAGTGCATGGGTAGTGAATGGATGATTAGAGTGCTCCAAAGAGAGTGCATGGTGAATTTTTTGCAGTGACTGGATTTTGGCGGACTGGTTGCATGAGTACACATATGTCATATCAGGCCCTCCCTTCACCATGGTGCAAACACCCCCCTTGGTGCGTTCTAAGTTGGGGGATTAATTCCCCTTGAATCCTGAGGGTCCCCGGGGGCCAACTAGCCCACCAGGTACCTCCAGGTAGTGTCACAGAGCTGCGTTGCAGAGAGGTGGTCTGGGGCCATGCCCCTTTTTACACCTCACTGCAATGCTACTCTGTGGCGCTTACTGGACATACCTGGTGGGCTAGTTGGCCCCCAGGGACCCTCAAGATTCAGGTTGACTTAATCCCCCAACTTAAATCATGCCACAGAGCGTGTTTGCACACTTGTCACATCAGCCCATGCCCCCTCCCTGCACCACTGTGCAAACGCACCCCCTGGTGCATTGTAAAATTGGGGGATTAAGTATCCTTGAGTCCTGAGGGTCCCTGGGGGCCAACTAGCCCACCAGCGACCTCCAATAAGGGCCACAGAGCAGTGTTACAGAGTGGTGTAAAAAGGGGGCGGGGCCTTGGACCCCCTCTCTGCAATGCAGCTCCCTGGCGCATACTGGAAGTACCTGGTGGGCTAGTTCACCCCAGGAACCCTCAAGATTGAATTGGACTTAATCCCCCAATTTACAATGTGCCAGGGAGTGCGAATGCACACATGCTATGTCAGACCCCGCTCCCTCCCTTCACCACTGAGCCAACGCGCTCCCTGGCGCGTTTTAAGTTGGGTGATTAATTCCACTTGAGTCCGGATGGTCCCTGGGGGCCAACTAGCCAACCAGGTACCTCCAGTTAATGCCACAGAGCTGTTTTGCAGAGAGGTGTAAAAAGGGGCATGTCTTCTGAACACCTCTATGCAACGCAGCTCCCTGGCATATACTGGAGGTACCTGGTGGGATAGTTGGCCCCCAGGGGCCCTCAGGATTCAAGGGGACTTAATCCCCCAACTCAAAATGCACCACAGGGTGCATCTGCACACTTATCCCACCAGGCCACGCCCCCTCCCTGCACCACTGTGCAAACGCACCCCATGGTGCATTGTAAATTGGGGGATTAAGTCCCCTTGAGACCTGAGGGTCCCTGGGGGCCAACTAGCCCACCAGCTACCTCCAGCAAGCACCACAGAGCTGCATTGCAGAGTGGTGTAAAAAGGGGGCGTGGCCTTGGACCACCTCTCTGTAATGCAGCTTCCTGGCACTTACTGGAGGTACCTTGTGGGCTAGTTGGCCCCCAGGGACTCTCAGGATTCAAGGAGACTTCATCCCCAACTTAAGATGCACCACAGGGTGCCTTTGCAAACTTGTCACATCAGGCCATGCCCCGCCCTGCCCCACTGTGCAAACGCGGCCCCTGGAGTGTTGTAAATTGGGGGATTACATCTCCTTGATTCCTGAGGGTCCCTGGGGGCCAACTAGCCCAACAGCTACCTCCAGTAACCGCCACAGAGCTGTGTTGCAGAGAGATGTAAAAAGGGGCATGGCCTCTCAACATCTCCCTGCAATGCGGCTCCCTGGTGCATACTGGAAGTACCTAGTGGGCCCCCAGGGACCCTCAGGATTGAAGGGAACTTAATCCCCCAATTTACAATGTGCCAGGGGGTGCGTTTGCACACTTGCTATGACAGGTTCCGCCCCCTCCCTTCACCACTGTGCAAATGCACTGCCTGGCACGTTTTTAGTTGAGGGATTCATTCCCCTTGAGTCCTGATGGTCCCTGGGGCCAACTAGCCCACCAAGTACCTCCAGTTAGTGCCACAGAGCTGTGTTGCAGAGAAGTGTAAAAATGGGCATGCCTCCGAACGCCTCTCTGCAAAGCAGCACTCTGGCGTATACTGGAGGTACCTGGTGGGCTAGTTGGCCCCCAGGGACCCTCAGGATTCAAGGGGACTTAATCCCACAACTTAAAACGCACCACAGGGCGCGTTTGCACACTTGTCACATCGGTCTACGCCCCATCCATGCACCACTGTGCAAACACACCCCCTGGTGCATTGTAAATTGGGGGATTAAGTCCCTTTGAGTCCTGAGGGTCCCTGGGGGTCAACTAGCCCACCAGCTACCTCCCGTAAGCGCCACAGAGCTGCATTGCAGAGTGGTGTGAAAGGGGGCTTGGCCTTGGACCACCTCTCTACAACGCAGCTCCCAGGTGCTTACTGGAGGTACCTGGTGGGCTAGTTGGCCCCCAGGGACCCTCAGGATTCAAGGGGACTTAATCCTCCAACTTAAAACGAGCCACAGGGCACATTTGCACCTGCACATCAGGCCAAGCCCCCTCCCTTCACCACTGTGCAAATGCGCCCCCTGGAGTGTTGTACATTGGGGTATTACATCCCTTTGAGTCCTGAGGGTACCTGAGGGCCAACAAGCCCACCAGTTACCTCCAGTAAGCACCACAGAGCTGTGTGACAGAGAGGTGTAAAAAGAGGGCTGGCCTCTGAACAACTCTCTGCAACGCAGTTCCTTGGTACGTACTGGAGGTACCTGGTGGGCTAGTTGGCCCCCAGGGACCCTCAGGATTGAAGGGGACTTAATCCCCCAATTTACAATGTGCCAGGTGGTGCATTTGCACACTTGCTTTGTCAGGCCCCACCCCCTCCCTGCGCCACTGTGCAAATGTGCCGGCCTAGGGGGTCAGGGTATTTCTACCCTGCCCACTTCTCTTCTTTTATACCTTTGTTTCTCTGTTTTCTGGCGACTCGTTTCTACTGAGCCACACGATCGCAGGCAACGCTTCCTGGTTTAGAGTGTTGGCAGCCAATCACAGTGAAGCTCGTGCACAGGACTAGGCTCAGCCCGGATATCGAAACATTTATTTCTCTAATTTCTCAGCAACTACTGAATGGATTTACATCATTTAAAAAAGGTCACTTTCTGATCGAAGCACTACCTTTGTACCAAATTTGGGGTAATTCCCTTCAGCAGTTCAGGCTCTAGCTCGTCGCAAAATTTCCTATGGAAAGAAACATGGGGGAAACATATTTTGGAACCCTCCTTCTTTCTCATACCCCGCTTGACGAATCACCCCCAAACTTTCAGGATAGGAGCTGACTTGGATAGACTTCTTTCTGGGAGAATTTCGCAAAGATTTGTCAAATGACGCCAAAGTTATTAGCAAATCAATAAAATAAATCCTAAGGAAACTAGGTGGTAACTATAGCTACCTACTACCGCCAGTAGGATTTTTATATATATATAAATATATACATATATATGTCAGAAAGGGCTCCCGACCAACGTTCTAGCAGGAACCACACAAAGAGACTCGCACTCCAGGGTCTGTGTTTTCAATTGCGTTTAATGGCGACGCGTTTCGACCAAACGGTCTTCTTCCAAAGCCAACCACATGTAAACACAACCACCATTTTATGCAAAAAAGTGTTCCACAAAGTAAAGGAAACTGAGGTAGGACTACTTCGTCTCTTCAAACTACATTTTGAATGAACTACCAAAAAGGTAGAAGACAAACTGTGACAAAAACGGTCTCAAATAAATTAATGCTAATGACAATTGTTAAACATACATAAAGGGTACAAATTGAATAGTATTACAACTACTCATTATAAGATTAACGGTAGCATGGCAACATATTGCACACTCAAATATTGAGCTCCTTATATACAAAAACAGTGCATTTTTCACTACACAATATATGCATATCATCTCAAATTATTTGCTCCACAGTTTTTGAGACCGCTTAAAAGTATCACAGTTGTCTATTAAATGCACAACATTGTTAAGATTTTTAAGATTTTATATCATCACGGCCAAGTGGCCGAATTCACAACAACGTTGAGGATTATTTCATGGCGGCCCCAAGGTGAACCCCCACACGCTGGCGAGTCCTCAATCCTGCGTGCAAGCCCCACTTTAGAGACGGCAATCCACTGCTGATGATGTCACATATTACATCATTCATGACATGGTCAGTGACATCCCTGATGACATCACTGATGACATCTCAAATGACATCACTGATGACATCACTGATGACATCTCAAATGACATCACTGATGACATCTCATTTGACATTACTGATCACATCACTGATGATGTCATTCATGTGATAATACGATGAACCTCTTCAGACTCTAATATAACCTTAGATACAATCAGTGTAAACAGACACTCACAGACTGTCACTCATCCATGGAGTTACTCACACACCTAGTCAGTCATGCAAAGAATCAATCACACCTCCATTTCCTCAACTATACAGTTATACACACCTTACTTATTCAAACATATACTAACACACATTTACTCTCTTATACAATCCCTGATACAAGTTCACAATGATCCATACAGCCACTCACACATTCACTGGCTCTTATGCACAGTTATTTATATAGGTCAACTCTCACATGTACTGTTTTTTACATATGTACTTAATTTGACATGTAGCACTGAGATATCCATTCACTCACCAATACACTCATGCAGACAGTCAACCACCCATACAGCTGTTTCCACATGCACTTTTGAACCCATACCTCTAGTGAATCAACTGCTTACACATCTATGCACAGAGTCACACACCTCCCAGCCACCCACACACACACACTCAGTCTCCCATACAAATACTTGGGCAACCAATCAATAACCCATATAGTTACTCATATAGCTACTGATCAACACATGCAGCAGTTTACAGAACAACATATATAATGATGCAGAAATTAAGACAGTTTAGTCACTAACCCATGCCCTCAGTGAGATACATTTAATCACTCTCTCATACAGTCAGTCATGCACCAACTAAATCCTTCATCCAGACACTTATACATCCACTCATTCTTCAATATGTAAGACATATTTTAACTTTACAGAAACATACAGTCACTGGATGATGTCATCAGTGATGTCATCAGTGATGTCACTGACCATGTCATGAATGATGTAATATGTGACATCACCAGCAGTGGATTGCGGGTGCGCGATATATAGTTAGCGCAACTAACTATATATGCGAATTTCAATGGTTTTGTGCGAGTAAATTAAGGTTTTGTAAATGCTAATTCCTAACTATATATGGTCTATAACCTATGGTTTTTTCAGTGAATTTCAATGGTTTTTCAATAGCAAATATGAAAAGCTGTAAAATGTCAATTACATGGTAGGTAAAAACATTTTCGCATTTATGCACGCTGATGTGCTTTGAACGCTGCCCCCCCTCCTCTTTTCTTTTAAAAATTGGAAGAAACAAAAAGTATTCCCTTCCATAAATAACCCAAGACTTTTATTTTGTTATGGCAAGGGAACGAAATAGAGAATAAACTATAGTTGGTCACCATGGGGTTTAAAGAAGGGATGGTTCTTCACCAGATTAGATATTTACCCAGACCCTCATTCTCCAATGTGATGAACTAGGCTAAAATTCTTCTGGTGCCTGCACCCTGTCACAGAATATCACCCTAAAACATGGAATCTCCCAAACACCAGATTGAGTTGAACCCCACAGTAAGCCTTATTTCTTCAGGGCCTCAGAATTTCTTTTGCTTTGCTCATGGAAATTGTGGGATATAGGAGAGATAAGGTGTCACCATTAAGAAAGGGTAGTATTTAAATTTGCATATCAATTATGTTAAACCTTTTAGACATATGATATGCTAGCTTGAACTTATGCTTTACATTTGAAGCCGAATTCAACAGCTTAAGTAAGTAGGTTTTCGTAGTTGTAACTTTAAAGGGTGATCTAGCAAGCTGTAAAGATTTTCTAAAACAGTGGAGCGTATTTAGTTTTTTAATGTACATGTTTATGAAACGATTACACAAATGAAACATTTGTGAGTTTTAAATTTCCGGAGAAGTATAATTCACCAATAGCTTTCTCTGTAGATGTTTTTCCATTAACAATCCCAGTTCCATCACCCGCCCAGGATATCACTACTGTTAGTTGTCATTGTTGCTTCTGTTTTAATAAAAAATGTTTTAAGGTGTTTACTGTTTTTGTTGCGATGTATATATTTATAAGTTATTAAAGTGTTATAATCCTACTAATTTTTTATCGATTATTGCTCTTTGAGATATTCCCTGTCTACAAACAGAGAAGAATAGGAATATTCTGTCTCCCTTTGCAGATAGTGAAGGATAGGTAATGCGGACTTTTGTCCCCCGTTGTAATCCGTCATGCATGTTTTTCTCCCCACTGATTGATTGATTGGCTGGACATTTATTGTTCAAGGAATAGTTCTTTCGAGGTATTCTCTGTTTGCAAATAACGTGGAATAGAAATATTCTGTCTAGTCTTTACAAGTAGTGAAGGGTGGGTAATGCGGACCTTTGTCCCCCGTTGTAATCTGTCATGCCCATCTACTCCCCACTGATTGATAAACTAGTACCACCCGGACCATTTATTAGAGGTACATCATCTGGCTCAACCGGAGGGTACCCCTAATAAAGAAGACATATGTAAAATACGAAGTAATCACTGTATCCTGTTAAACAGAAACTTTAGCATGAAACACACTTGAAAAGGAAGGGAAATAAATCGAACAAAATCAGTAGGCCACTGATGAGTTTTTGACTTCGCTAGAAATAAGAAACATGAAAGTGGTGAGAGAAGCCAAGATTGACGTTACGGCAGCCACGAGGTAGCTAGGCTCTGCCACCCCCCCACTGCTCCAATCATGTCTGTCCCACCGCCCGCCACGCCCAATAACGGTAACATGAAATAGATACAAATCAGCAGATACCTACCCCCATTCCGGAAACTCCCGAAGTGCAACAGGTTCGCGGCTACGCCCATCCGGAAGAAGAGGCCTTCGGCACGTGTAGGGCGGGTCCTGCTGGCAGCCGTCGGCCGGGGAGGTCGTCGCGTAAGGTGGGCCAGGAGAGGAGCCGAGGCCGACGGGATCCCTTGTCCCATCCTCTTCTTTCTTCAATAATGGCTGCGACAACGGGGGGGGGGGATGTCTTGCACATGCCACCGACCCCCCCTCCCCTCGTATCTCCTGGTCTGGCCCCGGCTTGGTATGAGCTCCCCGTTCGGTCCTAAAGCGGCGCCCTGCAGGCCACGGGGGGGATATCTTGCCTCTGCCTCCGACCCCCCCCTCTTATCGCCTGGGCCGGACATCACGGATATCAACGCCAGGTGTCGGCGTGGGGTGTGCTGGGAGGGAGAGGTGGCGCGAACGAGCCTCTCCCACCCCCCAGGTGGGGGCCCCTCAGCTGCACCCCCAACGCTCCACTCACTCAAAAGGTCTCATCCACTATTGCGAGGCAATGATGCTCCGCTCACCCAGGGGGGGTCTCGTCCACTGTTGCGGTGCAACGGCGCTTCTGAGTTCAGCTAGAAAATGAGTCCTGCGTCAGGAAACGTTCTCCTCGACTTTGAAGATTCTATAAGAGCCACGGGGGCCCCCGACCCCCGCAGACACCCCCGATGGGGAATGACTGCCATGATCACCCACGGAAACGACCACGACGTAGCCGCGGGACGTCAGCGCGCTCATGCCGGCGCCAGCCTCAGTCTTGAAATGACCAAAATCCTGCAAGACTACCAACTTGATCAGTTCCGGTGGGACACCAGTATGACCCGGTAGGAGAGATTGTTGCCTCCCACCCCACTTTGACTGATGGTTCATGTCGCCAGTCCCCTCTGCTACCCTTCAACGAAAACTTTTGGACTACCGAAACAGGTCCCGGTCCAACCACGAGTTGGTGGAGACATTTTGACTATACTTGGACCTTCCTGAACTCACCCAAAATGGCACCGGTACAAATGAAACTCTCAACTCCTTGTTGTGCCCCGATTGCTCAGCCTTGATATCATGAGATATGTATGCAGTTTTTAGCACATGAATTGATATGGGATAAGACTGATTATATGTTCGGACAATGAATTGATCCGGGATGGGTATTGATTATTCGTTCGAACAATGAATTGACATGGGACGGGTACTGATTACACGTTCGGACAATGAATTGATATTAAGTTCTAATGCATCATTGATTACTGTATTTATTGAAGGTTCGAATTGTCGACACTTTTGGTACTTGCTCACAATGAATTATCGATATGATTTTGTTGCACTTGTCGCACTTTTTACTATGAAATCAACGACCACTTACTCTGTTATGTTTTCCACAAATAAATACCCTCCCCCATTTACAGTTCCAGCCTGCTCCGTGGCCGGCCCACGGGGTTGTAGGCCCGTATTTGTGCACCAACATTTTTATTAAAGGTTTTTGAAAAAGCAAACGTAGTTGTAACGCGTAGATTGGTAAGTTTCGAATAAATGGCCACTGTTTCCGATAAAAAAAAAAAAGCAGGTGAAATGAAGCAGCTCGATTAGTTAAGGGTTAAAAAGTATAGTACGCAGAAACATTGCAAATATGAATGGTCCATGTTTGTTGTATGTGTTTTTCATTTTTGTACAGCATAAAGCAATCGATAAAGATCCTGGTATTTAGCCTCTACTTTATATGCTACCTGTATCAGGGAAGTTGTTTTAAATGCCCCTAAGCCACCCCGAAGGAATGTCACCTGGCCCCCCTAGTACGAACGAAAATGACCCCGTATCACTGTAGGTTATCTCTCTTCCTCAAAGGAGAGCACGAGCTCGCCCCCACTTTACACCGACTGCCCTTTGTTTTGACCCTCCCCTGCACACGATCCGCAATGCCACACTTGGGCGACCTATGCTATCCACAGGCCTCCGATAATTATCTCTCCCACATTACCGGTCCCCCCTGGGCTTAAACGCCGAGATGGTAGGGACTGCATCCCGTGGAGATAGGCCGAGTATGTAGTAAGTAAAAGCCTTTTCGGGTTTATGCGCGCTGATGTGTTTTAAACGCTGCCCCTGCCCCTTCTTTTTCCCTCTTTTCTGCAGGTCACTTCGGAACGTCGATTAAAGTACGGAAAAATGGTGACTTAACGGCCGATGGGATGGGAAAAAGGGTTTGAATATGGTGCCTATACACGACGAGCAAACAATGACTATGTCTCTCTCTGAACCCAGCGCTTGGGAGGGCAGCCTGAAGCAGAAACTTGACGGGTTATTACAGGATGACAAAATATGACTTCGCTTGGCACCCCGAATAATACAACCAAGAATGACGTGCACCAATGAATAAATTCCTACGTTTAACTAAATAGGGAAAGTTTAAGGAATATTCCGAGGTGAGGTTTACCCAAGGACCCTCCATCTGGAGGACTAGGAATGTTGCCAATGTTTAAGATTTACCACCTCCTTCTCGCACCCTCATAGACATGAAACTCAAAGCTGCCCCATTGTTCTCCCGACTGACATCTACCGTTGCCTCAGCCTGGAAACCCATTCGCTAAAAATGATTCGAAGATCCCCCCTGAGTATTAGCCCGACCAGGTTAGTTCCCGACCAATTGGCAAAGGTGTAAGTATTTGCAACCAAAGCCACCAGCGAAAGCAGCCGACGATAAGAGAGAAGAAAAAGGTAAAAGGAGCTCAGCCCCCAGATGAATTAATTAGGATGCTAAGGATGCACAGCATGCAGGAAGAGATCTTTTTGGCCAGCAACTGTTCTATGTTTTGTCTTGGATTTTTGTATATAATACATGTACTGTCTCCCCCCGCCCGAGTTTTAGTGTACGTAATGTATGGATCTACGTCGTCCCTCTGCCTGTGTTTCCATATTACTTGACTCCTGCTGTTCTGTGTTGTGTGCGCACTAAATGGCCTATTATTGTACATGTCTCTCTCTCTCTCTCTCCCTCTCTCTCTCTCTCTGTCTCTCTCTCTCTCTCCATGTCGTACGTGTACCGAATGGTTAGTTTAGAGTGCAGACGACTCTCTCTCCGAGGGTCCCCCTGTTCCCTCTTCCCTTGTGTGGTAACGTTGTGCCCCACCGGCACAAACCTAATTGGGTCTCTTCGAACACAAAGGTGTTCGTCAAAATTGACTGGAACTAAAACGATTGTAACTTGCCATATTACTACCTCTCCTTTCTGTTTATCAATATGAATTAATTTATAACAATTATTTTTAACAATATATTTACTCGCAGTGTCAAAATGACGGTCAACACTTCCTGATTTCCTTCGAATCGAACGTTAACAGACGTCATGCAGCAAAAGAAAAAACCGCTCACGCGCAGCCGCTGGAAGACAAGTATCAACATATATGAGCCTCCTCAACCACCCTCAGAAAACATAGGGGGTCAGGATACGTCTCCCGTACCCCCTTATACCCATTTCTCACATTATTTTTCCTCCATCTTGTAATTTAATTAAATCGAAACACAAAATGGCGAATTCCCGTTTCGCTACCAGTTCGCGACCCGGTTCGCGAACCGGGAAGCGCTTCTACCGCGATAAAATCAATTTTTTTTTATTTGCCCCACGGGACCCTTTAATAACCCCAACATCATTCCTAGGGGGTCAAGAGGGGTCTACCTTGCCCCCTTTCATTAAATTCCCCCTTCGTTTTTCTCCTCCTCTTGTCTCTCGATCCTACCGAGAGACAAGATGGCGGCCGCACCGGACTGTTTAGAATGTTGACAGACACCGGAGAGCCAATCAGCTTCGCTTTGCAAAGCTCCGTTACGCGAAAAGTACGCGATCTGGAGCGCTATCCGGGACGCTGTCACAGATATATCTGTTTTTTTAAACGTTAATTTCTCAAAATCCACTGGAGCACATATATTGAGACCCAGCAAAGGCACATCGGGCTAACAGTCCCTACAATTTTGCCAAGTTTCGTGTAAATCCATTCAGCCGTTCGAGCTAAAAGTGAGGCCAAACGCCCTATGGAAAAATGAATGGGAAAAATGCGTTTTGGGACCCCCCTTTTTTCTCTGCCCCCCCTTGACGAAACTCCCCCAAATTTTTAGGGGCTGGTCAGAAAAGAAATGTGCCATTTTCCTGAAAATTTCAGCCGATTCCGTCCACAAACGCCAAAGTTATTAGACATAGAATTTTCAAAAGTCCCATAGAGAAAAAATCCTAACTATATATACCTACTGGCGACCGCCAGTAGGTAATATATATGTATATATATATATATATATATATATATATATATATATATATATATATATATATATACATTGTCGCTCCAGGTTGTCCACCTCTTGAGTAGCACACGAGCAGCAGCTTTATTTATGTGTAGGTGAGGGCGGGGATCCGCTTGTAGACGCCGCTCCGTAATGGATCTGCCCGACGCGTTTCGAAGCTCCATCTGCTTCTCTTCAGGGGCTTTAACGGAAGCGGTGTGCGCACCCGTTACACTTCTCCAATTTCATATAACTCACCCGCCGATGGGAGGCTCCAATGAGACTTCTGGGAAGTGTAGTGCAGAGCCCTGCTCATTAGAACGCCCGCGCAGGCGGGAAATCAGCGCCGAGGCGGCTGGGTCATGACGGAACCGCTCCATCATCAGCACAGCTCAACTGTAGCTGATGACGGAGCTGTTCCGTCATCAGCAGGGGAGGGGTTAAAGCTGCTTTGTCTCCATACATAAGGCATTTAGTTGAGGAGTTCGGACTGTATTCTTGGCTAATGTTTCCTATGGAAAATTGATTTTGAAACTTTTATTTTTTCAATTGCTCAGCAACTACTGAATGGATTTACACCACTTAAAAAAAATGTAGCTTTCTGAACTAAGACTGAAGGACAGCTGCATCTGCGACCTTGTCGTGAATTAGGTTGTTACCCCAGTAAACAGATACCATACTGCATTTTGACAGCTCCCACACCATGAACGGCGTTAATGAAAGAGCTACTTGTCCACACCCCACACAAAGAATTCACTGCATGAGGCACCCCTCCATGGGATGCCCTTGACACTGGTATTAAATGCAATTTATAAGTACAATTGTTTCACACACATAGGACACATTGCTCAGGGCTGTGGCATATCATCCACATAACTGATGCCGGTCAGGAGAGTGCCGGCACTAGGAGACCAACAAACGTAATGGCAGGCCATCCCGGGGACATGCACAACTCCTGTCACGTGGAACTGTACCGTGCACGTATGCTGTATCTGTTGGGATCTCTGCCAATGGCAGTAATGCGGAACACTTACCGTCTAAGCTTCCATCTTGCGTACGTCACCTGCATCTTGACCTGGTTCAACTGTCGGACATACACATTTGAGTGGCCCATGGAGGTCTGCCTATCCAACACAATGGTAACTGAACTGGATTATGACTTGTGTTTGCGCCCACTGTTGGCCCACGGACATGAGTATTACTGATTCCCGTGCCTGGGATGCATTGATATGTGGCTTATGTGCTGGCAGTAGTGGATGGGAGATTGCACAATTCATCATGTGCAGTAACCACATTGAGGCGCTACCTTATTGGGCTGAGGTGCGGATTGGTGAAATGGCTTGCACGCACCAGATATGTCCGGACCAGTTAATAGATTGGGTCTCCCTCGTGTTTGTTGAACTCGAGAATGACATACGTCTGGAAACCTACAGTTACAACTGATTGTCATCCAGAGCACAGGTCCCAACACCTTGTTGCATCTCGGAGAAATGGTCACATATCCAATCACAACAGTGCACATGTCAGCATTCGCCTGGACTCAGAATGCATGTGCTTGTACTTACGCGTGTTGGTACGCACTTTTGCAAGGTGATGCAGATCCCAAGGGCTATGATGAGCAGACAGCACACATCACATAACTCGTCCTGGAAGGGAAGGTGGGCTGAGCACGTTGCCACCCGTAATGATCCATTTTCATTTTTGCACCCCCATGTAGTGCACCTCGACAAGTACTTATGCTTTCTGTTATTGTCTCATGCATTTGTCTGCAGTTTCTGGCACTTGCCTTGCCTGTACTGACATGCACATGCTAATAAAACATATGCTACTTCACCAGTGTCCAACTGTGATGAGTATTGATAAGAACGACAAATAGTGTGCCTCATTGAGCATGGTCCGTACACAGGGAGGGACTGACTGACGCTTGTCCATTGGGGGTGAGTCCCTCTAGTCAGCTCCACCTCTGTGCGATAGAGTTTGTGGTTGTGACAGCTGCTGATACAACTGTGCCCTTAAGTGTCCTCAGCAATGTGAGCATGATGTCCAACTTCCTGCCATGTGGATCAATGTGATCCATCGTAACAGGCAATGTCTAAACAGATGTATGTATGTATGTAGGCATACTTGTATAGCGCAGCTGTCACCCAAAGGGTATCCTGGCGCTTTGACCACAGAGCATTCCTACCGATGTCAGTTACACTGCCTTCGGAAAAAGATAGGTTTTTAGGTCCTTCCTAAAGGACATGAGATCCTGCTTGCACCTTAGGGCTAGAGGTAGAGAGTTCCAAAGCTTGGCGGCCGTAAAGCTGAAGGAGCGGCCGCCCATCCTCACCCTTCTTATCTTAGGAACAGTCACCAGAAAGGCCGAGGAGGATCTCAAAGGTCTGGCTGTAGAGTACCAAGAGAAAAGACCTTGCAGTACTACAGGACCCAGCCCATGCAAGGCTCTGAAGACCAAGCAAGCTGATTTAAAACAGATTTGTTTGAGTAGGTAATGCGAACTGATGTTATGTTGCAACATCTGATGGGGACACTGCTTCGGGCCTGCTACCGACTTTGTTATTTCTACACACAACTACATTTTATACATGTACGTGGACCTACGTTGGGGGAATGCGAGATTGTTCTCCATGTGCAATGAGACCACAGCTAGTTCAACCCTTCTCAGTCATCTAAGTGTGTCAGGCTCATAAAATAAAATGTGTATTGATGTCATTTAACGAGGTGTATTTTTTGTGCAATCTATGTCCCTATATTCATCTAATTTCTGAACTTTAAGTGAACATAGACATGACACATCTGTGTGATTCCGAATGTTTTGTTCACATTCTATAGTGTGTCGTAGATGGAGCAGTATATGGTCATGCAAAGCCCTCATTACATGTTAGCCCAGTGGTGGGCCAACCACAGTCCTTTGGGGAATGAAAAGTTACACGTAAGAGGAAGAGTTTAATCTGCAGCCGGATTGCTGTGTCATTGGCAACCAGAGTAGAAATAGCAGTCCATGTTGGGTCCAGGTGAATGCCGCAGAGTGTTTCGGGGACAGTGGTAGGTGGTGTTCTAGGGCATAATGCATACGGCTGAACCAGGCAGAGACAGGACAGGTGGTGATGGATGCTACTACATCCATTTTCACACAGACATTACCATCCAGTCACTACCCATGTACTCATGCAATGAGTCAGGCACTAACTCCTGCACTGCTACACTGCTCCATACACTACCCATCCAGACCTCTAACCACGTTCATACTACTGATTCACTCCTTCAATTACCCAGGTAGTACTCATGCTCTTTCTCTTATAACTCATTAGGGAACTTAGAACTCCCCTCAAATAGGCTTTATATGTTTCCCAAACAACCTGGGGGGAGGAAGATCCTAAATTCATCGCGAAGAACTCTGATGTTTTTTCATTAACTTCTTCTTTTAATTGATTATCTAATAGAAGTGATCTCTCCAGTGTCCACCTGGGTTTTAATGAAGTTATGTTCAATTCAATTACCACTTCCAGTACAGCATGGTCTGATAAGCCTGTAGGTGTGAAGGAAAGGTAATTAATGTCCTTAAGGAAGTGCTGATCTACTAGAAGATGATCTATTCTGGAGTAATTCTTGTATTTTTTGCTATAAAAAGTGAAGCCTAATTTATTTTTGTATTTTTTTCTCCAAACATCTACTAGGGTGAAATCTTTCATTAGGACGTCTAAGATGGCAAGTGATTTTAAGGGAGCATGGTATTTCGCCTTAGAAGTTCGATCTAATTTTTGGTCAAAAACCAAGTTGAAATCACCACCTAAAATTAAAGGGCCAGTTGTCGTAAATAGTGCCAATTCTAATTTAGACAGTGGAACCGGATTGTCCTCATTTGGACCATAGTACACTGCAATTGTATAGGTGGTATTTTGAATAAATACTTCCGCTGTTAACCATCTTCCAGATTGGTCTGTCTCGAATTTTTTCAAGCTTATCCCGCTATTCGCTCGAATTATAATAGAAACACCCCTTGTAACACCTAATTGCCTAGAGCTGATTATGTCTTGAACCCATCTTAATTTCTTAAAGAGAGAATTGCATAGTGCCTCCTCTAAATGTGTTTCCTGTAACATTATAATTTGAGCATCTGAATTTTTTAGGAATTCGCAAATTCTGTTCTGTTTTACTTTTTCCCCCATACCGTTAATATTCCATGACAGGACCTTGAGTTTGTATAGATTAATCATGGGTCTAATATAGGTTCATGCCCATCCAAGCCTTTGTTCAGTGTAGAATTATTTATATATGAGGATTTTTTGTTTTTTATTTGCCCCCTTGCACCCCCCACCCCTTGAACCCCTCCCCCCCGAGGAACCCCCCCAGCATACCTGGCGATGTCTTCGCCTTTCGGAGCAACCGGGTGGTGCCCGTGACCTTTTAACTGTATTTTGGTGAGACAAAATTAAATTACAACTAAATCATCAAGTCCCTCTGTTTTGTCATACAGCATATTTATCTTTATATTTACCTAACGTTATTATTTTTTTTTTTTTTTTTTTTTAGTTTTGTTTTTTATTAAATTCATCCTTTAAAGTAATTGCCAGTTCTACCCGTTACTATTCCTCCTGCTCGCTTTTTATTCGGTCCAAAAAATTATCGACCTCTTCTGGTTGTGTGAAACTGTATGTCTTATTTTTCCACATGATCCTGAGCATAGCCGGGAATCTCATCTGAACATGCGCTCCCACTAATCTTAGATCCGGCATTCTGGTGCCCAGCTCCCATTGTCTTTGCGCAGTTCTCGCACCAATATCGGACCTTATAATATAAGGACTAGATTTATAACGTAGGTCTGACTTTGATAGGGATCTTCCTAGAATAAGTTCCTTAACGCTGTAAGTTTGAAAATTTACTAGAATTTTCCTTGGTGTTTTCCTATCCGAGCGTCTCTTGTATGGGTCTCTATGTACCCTTTGGATTTCTGCCTCCAGGTTTATATCCGGGCGATCTTTTAAAACACCATCCCTCAAAAGTCCACAAACAAAGCCCTTTAAGTCCTCCAACTCTTCCCCTTCCGGAATCTTTAGGATCCTTAGGTTATTCCTCCTAGCATGAGTCTCCAACCTCTCAATATCCATAGCCAAAGATCTGTTTTGAGTTTTAAGAAGTTCTATGTCTTTTTGATTACTGTGTACAGTTTTATTCAAAGCAGCTGCTTCTGTTTCCAGGTTCCCTGTACGCAAAGTGACTTCCTCTAACTTTGTCTCTAACACGTCAAATCTGTCCTGGATTGTTTTCTGGTTATTTTCCGATATTTCAAATTTCGACATCATATCACATCTTAAGGATCGAAAAAGCTCCCCTAGCCGATCACTCTCCTGCTCACTAGAATCCTCAGACCTTCTCCTTGTACCTAGAGTAGTTTGAACAGAGTCTGGTGGATTGTCTTTGCTTACATCTTTTCTTCTTGTCCCGTCTTCACCTTCCTTAAAGCTGCTATGTGCAGCTTGACTCTTGGGTCTAGTATCTTGCTTCCCTCTCGCTTTATCTGTAGGGGGTGCTTTAATTAGGTTGCCCTGAGCATTTGATCCTTGAAGTACCTTTGTGCTTAAAAAGAAGGGAAGATTTGGCAGTAATAACAAGAAAAGATCAAGAATTACAGAATGCAATTTTAGAGAACTCCAGCAGAGTACACTTGATAGAGAAGGAACTCATCGATTTACAGCTCCAATTAAAAGTATCGGATGAGAGAATTCTTAAAGAAAAATGGGAGTCTAGTAGATTAAAAAATTTTGAGTACGGAGAAAAATATGGAGCTCTTTTAGCCTGGAAAGCCAGAGAAGAGAGAACTAGAAATAACGTCAAAGCCCTATTACAAAGACAGACAGGAGAATTATTGGAAACAGACATAGAAATTAGAGAAGAAGCAAGATCTTTTATGAGAAGTCTCTATACTGAGGATAAAGATCCTAAGGGGGAAGAGTTAGAATCCTGGCTGATAACAAAACATTTGCCGCAAATACCTGAAACAGATAAGGTGTACCTGG
This sequence comes from Lissotriton vulgaris, assembly GCF_964263255.1. NCBI lineage: Eukaryota > Metazoa > Chordata > Amphibia > Caudata > Salamandridae > Lissotriton > Lissotriton vulgaris. The sequence goes on along the minus strand of NC_141685.1, from coordinate 2,036,980,029 downwards.
ATATTGAGATAACAGAAGGGGAAATCCTGAGTCAACTGAAGAAAATGAAAAAAGGGAAAGCGGCAGGCTCAGATGGGTTGCCAGTGGAGATCTATTTGGATAATAAAGATCAATTAATGTCTCCATTAAAGGAACTTTTCAACCTTTTATTGATACAGGGTTTCTCAACACCTCCCTCATGGGGAGAAGCCATTATAACGCTCATACCAAAACCAAATAAGGATGTTAAAAGAATAGAGTCTTACAGACCTATTTCTCTGCTGAATACAGACATGAAGATTTACTCTGGTATCTTAGCAACTAGACTATCGAAGGTTATTAAGTCTATAATCCATCCTGATCAGAGAGGCTTTATCCCAGGGAGACAGTTAAACGAACTAACATTTCAAGCAATAGGAGCTATAGACTACGCCAACGTTAACAATCTCTCACTGGCCCTGGTCGCCATAGATGCAGCTAAGGCCTTTGATCAGGTCAATTGGAAGTATCTTTGGGCCTCTATGGCGGCTTTCGGATTCCCTCAAATTTTCATAAAGGCGGTTAGATCCCTATATTACAACCCAAAGGCTAAGGTTTTAGTTAATGGAATTCTATCTGAATGGTTCGATATATCCCGAGGTACCAGACAGGGTTGTCCCTTATCCCCTCTTCTGTTCGATGTTTATATGGAGCCTTTTGTTTGCGGGATTAGAGAGGACAATATTATCCAACCTTTTTTGCTCGGAAATCTGTCCTTGAAGGTGGCGTTGTACGCAGACGATCTTCTTTTATATACCTCCGACCATTTAGTAGCAATACCGAGGTTATTTTATTTATCAGAAGAATTTGGGAAACTGTCAGGTTACCAGATAAATAAGGAGAAAACTGAGATCATGGGATGGAATAACAATGCACCTATATTAGGCGCTAATCAGAAAATGAGGTACCTGGGAATCTACTTAACCCAATCATTAAAAGACATTACATCACTCAGTTGGAATATGGTGGTTAAAGATATTAATAAAACATTGATAAGATGGGGAAACTTGCCCCTGAATATATACGGTCGAGTCAACCTCATTAAAATGACTATTCTCCCAAAAGTGACTTTCCTATTCAATTGTATCCCCTTATCATTCTCATTGAAAGATATTAATACCTTACAGGGTAAAATTGGATCATTTATATGGGCCTGTAAGTCTGTAAGAATCGCATGGAAGAAACTGAGGAGGGGTTTAAGTATAGGAGGGCTTGCCCTCCCAGATCTTCTGTCATATTGTCACGCATTTCATTTCAGAAATTTTAGGATTCTTGCAAATAAGTTAGACGCATCATCACAGGGCCGCTTGTTTCAAGCCCTATTAACCGACTTACCCTATGACCACGATTATTTTTTGTTTAAATTTGGAGACCAGAAATTTTTTTAAAAAATTTGCCTTAAAATCCTATCGACCGCACTAAAAAACTCGGGGTTCATCAGGAAGATATTTGATATCCCATATTACCATACATACACCCCAATTTGGGACTCTCCTGGTACACCTTTATGCCTCCAAGATCATCTGTCACAACCTTTGAGAAATGCTGGGTTAAAAACATGGGGTGATCTTAGGAGGGATTCGGGCCTGGTGGACTGGAATTCTTTAGTACAACTTACTGATGGGCAGTTGACTAGGTTCAAATACTATCAACTATCTTCCTGGTGGTCCAGTCAAAATATGCAAAAAGAGAAAGACACAGATATTTTTGACTATATAGGAAGGAGGGGGAAATGGGTAAAAGAACTCTCATTTTGGTATAAACTGTTGATCAAAGAAGAAGAGAGCAAAACCAATTCAGAGGTTATAAATTTATGGGGTCATTGTATACCAGACACTCTTGATGAAGTTAATAAAGTATGGTTAGATTCCTTTTGGTTGTCATCGAGGCTAATTAAGCCAGCAAACTTAAGACGTAACCATCTATTTACGGCCTATAGAGTATACTGGACTCCGGCCAAACTGAACAAGATCACACGAAATAACTACTATTGCCCCCGATGTAAACATAATGCAGCTGACGATATTCATATCTTTTTAGAATGTCCAGCCATTCAAGACTTTTGGAAAGCGGTTATGGATTTTTTGTGTGATGTACTATTAACGACTATTATATGTTCCCGCAGACTTGTTTTTTTCGGTTTATCGAAAGATTATGATATCAATAGTCTGGACTCACAGTTTATTTTTTATATAATAATCATTGCTAGGAGACAAATTTGTATGGAGTGGAAGTCAGTGTCTCCTCCTCGTTTTGTAGAATGCCTGAAGTATATAATGGAAGTCTGTAAAATGGATTTGGCTGGTCGAAAAGAGAACATTGAGAACGTTTGGTCTAAACTGGTGGTCTGGATAAATAGGTGAACGGTCCTGTGATTATGCCAGAGGTTGAGTCGGTCCTGTCCTCCACCAGGCCTAGGGCGCCCAATATAGGCTTGGAGGAGTGGGATAAGGAAAGCAGCCTACCTCTGGGACTTCCCTGTATGCTATGATACTGTCTCCATGGCAGACTCGAAAAATGACAGTATAAGAGGCATCGGTGAGACCCATCTAGAGCAAATATATTCTGGTGGCAAATATGAGGACAAAAAAAAAAAAAAAGGTAGTACTCATGCAGTCCAGCAATCCACCCGTCACTTCCCATGCACTCCTCCAATCACCCATTGCACACCATGTAGTTATCCAATCTCTCCACCAATACCCAAGCACTTATAAATTCACTATGCACTCTCCTTGCAGTACTCTAATCATGCAGTTACTACCCATGTAGTCATACAATGACTCCAGTCACTACGCGTGTACTCATGGAAAGACCCAGGCACTAACTAATGCACCAGTACAATTCTCGAAGCACAACCATGCAAACCTCTACCCACCTACACACTACTGATTCACACTTCCAATTACCCAGGTAGTACCCATGCAGTCCAGCCATCTCCCTGTCACTTCCCATGCACTCCTACAATTACCTAGGCATCACCATGTACTTATCCAATCACTACGCCAATACCCAAGCACTTATACGTTCACTATGCACTCTCCTTGCAGTATTTTAATTATCCAGTTACTACCCATGTAGTCATACAGTGACCCAGGCAGTAACACATGCAGTGCTATAATTACCTGTGCACTGCACTTGCAGACTTTTGAATCAATCAATCTCTATACATATACTCATGCAATCACCAAGATATTAACATACAGTTATTTCTCCTTTTTAACCAGATAAGGTAGTTCTGAAAATAAAAAATGTTTTCTTCTTTTTTGTTTTTAAATTTGTTTGTGTTTTTTTTTAACTATTTTGTATTTTTAGAAAAATGAAAAAAGCAACAGGCTAAAATCATAACTTTTGGAATTATAAAGTTATTCCAATAAAAAAAAACAAAAATGAATTTGAAGTGATGATGCCTTGCTGTAGAACAAACAGCATCCATAGATTGTTCATCACAACAAAATATGGCTTTACATTTTATGCAGTGTTTTTGCAAGTTGGCAAACTCGGTGCTAATGTCTGGACCTCGAGACAGGGTGCTTGACGCTCCAGAAGTACTGGTACCAGCTCCCTGGTCACCTTGCTGCATGTTTTCTTGTGCAGGTCACAGCTGCTCTTGTGCAAAATGTCTCGGATGAATTGTCTGCAGGCGCTTGTACATACTCGATGTCCCACATGAATACTTTCTGTCACTTCCTCTTGACAAAATCCGAAGACATAGAGTACAGCTCAGCTTCCGAGCATTAAGTTTGCTTTCACCATCTGGGATGGTGAAAACTTTCAGACAATGGATTCTGGTATTTTCTTGAGCGGTGGTTCTTTGATGTCCTCATCACCAAATGGAAGTTGTGGATCCGGATTTGAAAAAGCCATTTCAATAGTTTTATAGTAAAAAACACCAATTTCTTTTACAGAATAGCTGCAAAACCGCAAAAGGTGTATGTCCAGTGATGCTACAGAGAGAATGACTAAAATGGGTGGGTCCTTCAATTGTTACAATGGGAAAACGTATGAACAAATGAAATGCTTTCTTTCACAGTGACATGGAAGTCATGCACCTGGCGCGCATGCGGCACGACTTTGTGAAAATATATTTAACAATAAGATAAGTTTATTACATGTACAAATATATTATGTTTATGAATAGTTTAGATAATGTCTTGCCCTCATATAAACATTAAAGTTACATTGGTGTACTTTTGAAACATTAAAAATATTTACTCGAGGAGCGCACCAGGCACAACCTCATACGTACATGACGTTACGCGGGGCCAGGCACTGAGCACCCCTAGCATACCAAACACGGACCCGGCACAACCCTATATGTATATGATGTTACGCAGAGCCAGGCACCGCACACCAGTCACCAACCAAACGTGTATTCTTCACAACTTCACCAATATGGCTCCTTGAATGTGTGTACCCACCGAGATAGGTAGACGATGGGTGCGCGGCTCCAGTTTTTCTAAAAAAATGAAATTATTAACATACAAAAAAATAAAAGACATATAATTTTATTAACAAAAATAAATATTTTTTTACGATATTAAACTTACAAAATATCACACACAAAAATTAAAGATACTGAAAACACAATAGGTATAATGAACATTATAGTTAAACAATTGCAATTAAAAATCTTTGAAATTCACTGAAAAAACCATAGGTTTCAGGGACATTATAGTTAGAAATTTGCATTTAAAAAGCCTTAGAAATTCACTGATAATACCATAGGTTTCAGGGACGTTATAGTTAGTTTGACATTTCACTCATACAAAGCCAGAGAAATTTGGCAGTTATAGTTAGTAGAGCTAATTATAACTCGCACCATGTCATTGCACTCCTGATGATGTCACATATTACATCACTCATGACATGGTCAGTGACATCACTGATGACATCACTGATGACATCTCAAATAACATCACTGAGGACATCACTGAGGACATCATCCAGGTGAAAATCTGATGCAGTTCCTCACACCCTAAAATAACCTTAGATACACACAATCTAAAATGCAGACTACCATTTTCAAAACCGTAGATACACCATCACCAGTTACTACATACCAACTCACTGATTCCTAGGTCTACACACACCTCCACTCATTCGCTCATACAGTTACTCATGCATGTATTCATTCATCAATACAGCACTATAATATGCACCCATACATCTATACAGACACTCACACACCACCACTCGCACATCGAGTTACCCACACACCTAGTCATTCATGCAAATAATCAATGATACTCCCATTATACTCACATATATAGTTATACACACACCACGTGACTTATTAGTTCATATACTAACACATACTTACTCTCTTATACAATCACTGACACAAGCACACACTTATCTATACAGCCACTCTCACAATCTGTCACTCTCACATATAGTCCTTTATATACTCCAACACTCACATATACTACCTTTTACATATGTAGTTACTCACACATGTACTACAGAGACGTCCATTTACTCACCAACACACCCATACACACACTCACCCACATATACAGCCCCTCACTGTTGCACTGTTGAACCCATACCCGCAGTGAATCATCTACTCACACATCTATACAGAGTCACACACTCCCCACCTACCCACACAGACACTCAGGCACCCATACAGATACTCAAACAACCAATCAATAACCCATATAGACACTTCTGTAGCTACTCACCAACCCAATAAACTGCTTACACACCAACTGACAGACTGATACAGACATTCACACAGTTTAGTCACTAATCCTTGCATTCAATAAGACATGATTAATCACTCACTTACACAATGAGTCATGCACCTACTAAATCATCCATCCAGACACTTATACACCCACTCATTCTTCAATACACCTTTGCGCATATATATATATACCTACTGGCACTAGCCAGTAGGTATATATAGTTAGGACCTAGTTTCCATAGGAAATCACCAACATTCTATTGGGAATAACTTTGGCGCTGGTTGATGAATCTTCGCAAATTTCTCAAAGAAGATGGCTCGCTCCTCTCCTCTCCTTCCCTGAAAGTTTGGGGGGGATTAGTCAAGTGGGGGCTGAGAAAAAAGGGGGGTCCCAAAACGTGTTCTCCCCATGTTAATTTCCATAGGACCTTTAGACACGGCTACAGCCTGAACCGCTGAAGGGAATTACACCAAACTTGTCAAAATGGTAGTGTCTGGTACGCAGATCACGCTTTTGGTTGAATAGTGTAAATCCCTCCAGTAGTTCCTGAGAAAATTAAAAGAGAATCTAATTATATATCTATAAGCGCGCACCGTGCGCGCAACCACGATTTTTTTTCGGAAAAAAAAAATTGCCGGGGGGGGCTTGGGGGGCTTCTGTCTTTTATTGTAATGTATTTATTTTAATTTCGAGGGTGCCCACCCCTCGTTTTTACCCCCGAGATCACCGCCGCGGCCCGAGCCGCCTCAAGATGGCCGCCGCCTGGTTGTGGGCGGGGCCGGGAGGACGTTGTTTCCGCTTCACCCTGCCTGGGGGAAGCCTTCGATGTGCCCGGCCGGTCTCCCGTGCCGAGGGGGAGACCGGGTGATGCTGGCGGCTGGTGCGGGGCTCCCGTGTGCTGAGGGAGCCCCGGGAAAAGAAGAGACGCCACCCGTAACGCTGTGGGGCCCCGTCGTGTTGGGAGAGCCCCGCAGGTGCCGGCGGAGAGGAGAAGGCGAGCCACATGAGAAGAGCCCCGCCGCCCGTGTACCGGTGAGTAGTGTTCCCTGCAGGCTGCGCATACAGGACAGCCCGCTAGAACAATTGCGCTTACGAAAGAAATAATCTAGATTATCAAAAACAATTGCATGAGTGGAAGAATGACAACCTCATATCAGAAGATGAGTACAAATTTCTGAAGTGTGACCACCCGAAACTTGCGGTTCTATACCTTTTACCCAAGTTACATAAGAACACTACAGTACCCCCAGGGAGACCCATTGTTTCCGCTATTGGCAGTACATATGAGAAACACGTCCAAATATATAGACCACTTTTTAAGACCCTATGTGGAACAATTACCATCGTATCTGCAAGATACACGTGATTTTTTTGAGAATTATCGAACCCATACAGTGGGAGGAAGACATGTGGCTCATGACATTAGATGTCAACAGCCTCTATACATGTATACCCCACAACTTAGGTGTGGAGGCGAACCAACACTTTCTGAAGAAAAGGGATGTGAAGTATCTGATGCATACAAACATGCTTGTGTCAATGATGCGTGCCTGTCTCTCAAGTAATTACTTCTTGTTCAATCATGTTGTCTATTGCCAGGCCAGGGGGACTGCGATGGGAACCTGCTTCGCCCCCAGTTACGCGTGGTTGTACCTGGGCTGGCGGGAGGAGCAGGTGGCCAGTAACATCTTGGCCTTTACCCAGAATGTAGTCCTCTGGGCCAGGTATATAGACGACGTGTTCTGTCTGTGGAAAGGCAGTAAAGATGCAGCTTTGCAATTTGTCAAGGAATTAAATCAAAATGAATGCAATTTACAGTTTACCAGCACTATAGATAAACAGTCTATTGAATTTCTGGATGTTTTGGTGTCAGTGAATAATGGACGACTCATTAGTAAACTGTATCGCAAGCCTACGGCAGGCAACAGCATACTACATGCGTCGAGCTGTCATCCAAAAAACTTGATTCACAGTATACCTTTTGGCGAGTTGCTGCGTGCAAAAAGGAACTGTGCTACTAATGCAGACTTTTACAATGAAATGAATATAATGAAAGAGAGATTCAGGGAGAGGGGCTACCCGGCCAAAGTGGTCGAACAAGCCTGCAACAAAGTCAGAGACCTAAATAGGAAAGATCTTCTCGTCTCTAAACCACCAGGTAACAGTGAAGAGGGACCACATATTCGGACCAAACATGGCAGGTCAGAAAAAGTCTGAAAAAATTTTGGCACGTACTCCAGTTGGACGAGACACTCAAAAATGCTGTGGGGAATCAATCTATGATTACCTACAGAAAATGTCCAGCCTTGAAAGATGTGCTCTGCAGCAACATGGTAAAGGATAAAGCAGATACCAGGAGAGTAGAAGGCTTCTTTACCTGTCGCTCGTGCAAAGCCTGTAAGAACAGTGTTAATAGGAAGGAAATAACCCTGTCCAAAAATAACAAACCTTTCAGGATCCAAAAACATTTGACGTGCAAATCTGACTATTGTGTCTATGCACTGCAATGTCCATGTCCATTGACGTACATTGGAAGTACGAAACACCCATGTAAAAAACGTGTACTAGAACACATGAGGGCCATAACAAATGAGGACAAAAATTACCCCATAGCAAAACATTTTAAAGACTTTCATGGAAAGAATCTAAGTTTATTCAAGTTTTGTGCCTTGGACAGGATCTCACCATCAGAACGAGGTGGTGATAGACTCAGACAATTACGACAACTTGAATCAAGGTTCATAATTAAATATGATACTGTGCAACCTCTGGGGTTGAATAAGGACGAGGAGCTATCTGTCCACCTAACTTAGGAGCCCATTTAATGCATTCACCATACTGAAATACTCTAATGAAGGAATCCCTTATAAAACATTAACTTGAAGCTGTCTTTGATGTTTTAAATTATTTGTGTATACTTTAAAGTGATTATATTTTTTATGTTTGTAGGAGACACATATGTCGCCGCACAGGGAGGATGTAAAACCACTGGTTGCTGCTGATTTAATTGGATGGAATCACAGGACTATACATTTGTTGATTTGAAAAACTCTTTGAGTTTAAGGACACTGTAATGGGAATATAATGAGGCATTTATGCCCACTGGGGCTACATTTAGCGTATCGAATTAAATGCCCACTGGGGCGGAATTGTAATGTGATAAGTATCTGAGTAAGGTACATTTGCCCACTTGGGCTAAATTTGAGAACCAGAGACTTGGTTAACCAAAACGCTTTTGGGCACCCTAATGTAACAATTTGACTAAATGTAAACTGTTACACTACTCTGCTTATGATTTTGAGTTGTCCTTAAAAGTTTTTGTATATATACGAGGTATATTACGCCTGTGGTCAGAAACACATTTAAATATGGCCGCCAAACTGTGGTATAACAAACACTGGTGTGAGGACGAGTAGTCCTACGCTTATGTTGTTTATATGTAACTTTACTTTAAAAACTGTGATGTGAGAAAACACTTTTACCCGTGACCAAGGTGCGGCTGCACCGAAACGCGTCGGGTGTTGATTGACATTCTGTGTTGAAAATAAAACTGCACGCTAAAAGGATCTGGGCTCGAGTCAACTTCTTTGATGGTAAAGTCGTTTTGTGAAAAATTACGAGGGTCGCCTCCTCACTCGAGCCCGCCGCCGTGTGTGGCTGGGAGACTGGCGGACGTCTGTTGATCAAATATATATATATATATATATATATATATATATATATATATATATATATATATATATATATATATATATATTAGCTTTTAAAAAAACAATGAAATTCACTGAAAAAACCATAGGTTATAGACTATATATAGTTAGGAATTAGCCTTTAAAAAACCTTGGAAATTCACTGAAAAAAACATAGGTTTTAGGCCTTATATAGTTAGGAATTAACATATAAAAAACCATTGAAATTCCTCCTATATAGTTAGCTGGACATTTTATTGATATAAAACCAATGAAATTCAACATATAGTTAGTTGCACTAACTATATATTTCGCGCATCCGCAATCCCATGCTGATGATGTCACATATTACATCATTCATGACATGGTCAGTGACATCACTGATGACATCACTGATGACAGCTCATTTAACATCAATAATCACACCACTGATGATATACTTCATGTGATAATACAATGCACCTCCTTACACTCTAATTTAACCTCTGTTACACCTGGTGTAAAATACAGAGTATCATTTTTGAAACTATTGACACACCAATACCATTTACTACATACCCACTCGCTGATTCCGACGTCTACATGCACATTCATTCATTCACCCATAAGGTCACTCATACATACAGTCACTCATCATTGCAACATATCATATGCACTCATACACCTATGCAGACACTCACACACTGCCACTCATCCATGGAGTTACTCACACACCTACTCATCCTGTAAAGAATCAATCACACTTTGATTTCTTCATCTATACAGTTAAACACAGAACAGCTTACATTTTCACAGATATACTAACACATACTTAAACCCTACCTTTTGCTGACAGACCTGCGGTGTAAGTGTGAATTAATTTGCATCTGAGTGCACGCTTGGGACGCCGCTTTGGAGATATAGCCGAGGAAGACTCCAATAATTTTAATATTTATTGAACTCACCGAGGACTTCCTAAACCCCTCTCCACCACGGTACTTACCGAACTGTTGCATTATGGGGGCTGTGATTGTTACGCACATCACCACAGCTGCAGGCAATTTGGAGGAGTAGCTGACTTCCTGTTTAATAAAGGGCTGCAGCGTCAATCATGAAGGGGTGGTGCAGTTCCAGTTTGCTATGGACGTCTGAGGAAGGCACTTACGTGCCGAAATGCATTATGTCCGCAATCATTAAATGAGAAGCTTCCAGCAGACCCCGCTGTGTCCTCTGATCCCTTCTAACCTGGAGTGGTCGTTGTTATATATATATGTAGGTAGTTATAGTTAGGATTTTTTTCAATGTTAAATCTCAAAATTCTATTTGGAAGAACTTTGGCGCCGGTTGACGAATCTGCCTGAAAGTTTCCTCAAAATGGCCTCGTCGAGCTCCGGTCCTTCCCTGAAAGTTTGGGGGGGATGCGTCAAACGGGGGCCGAGATAAAAGGGGGGTCCCAAAACGCATTTTCCCCATGTTAATTTCCATAGGGCGGTCGACCTCACTTTTAGCCCGAACGGCTGAATGGATTTACACCAAACTTGGCAAAATTGTAGGGACTGGTAGCCCGATGTGCCTTTGCTATGTCTCAAGATATGTGCTCCAGTGGATTTTGAGTAATTTAGGTTCAAAAAAATATATATATCTGTAAGCGCGCCCCGGTACGCGCACCGGGGAGCGCACCGGCCGCGCTACGTGACTTCCGTGCGGAAAGCTGATTGGCTCTCGGGTGTCTGTAAACATTCCAAACAGTCCGGAGCGGCCGCCATCTTGTGTCTCGAGACATGAGAGGTGGCCAAAACAAAGAGGGAAATGATCATAAGGGGTCAGAGTAGACCCTCCCTGACCCCCTAGGTTTGATGTGGGGGTTTTAAAAGGGCCCCGCGGGCCCAAAAAAAGTCATTTTCTTTTCGATTTTTTGCGGGGGGAGCGCCCGGTACGCACACCGGGAAGCGGACCGGGGAGCGTACTATGGGGAAAAAAGAATGATAGACTTTTCAAATATTGTAGGTTTATTAATTGTTCTTTTTGTTGTTTTTTAATTTTTTATTTAAGTACCAACATGTAGGTACCAATGCAGAGTCTATAATTTAATATACACCGTCTCCTTTGTAGATATCTTGCATGTTGTTACAGAAGTTATTGTGGTATATGGAATTCATAGCGTAGTCTGTCAGGAAAGCAGAAACAACATGGAGGCAGGAGATGATAAAGAGATGTTAAATACACATTGGAGATAATATAGTGGGAGAAAGGAAGTAACTATTTATTTATTTATTTATTTATTCAAAGTTTTATATAGCGCGAACAAGATCCTTACAGATATCAGAGCGCTTCACAATGACATGGTAGGGGCAGTAGGAATGAACAGGGGTAATGGGAGCAATGTAGTAGTCACTAACATGAAAGGATAATAATAACATACATAAAACATATCAACATACAGTCAGGTAACATATCAATATACAATCAGGTAAACAGGTAGTATAAGACGGCACAAGTCATTGATCCCACTACAGAGGTGTTCAGGTACACTTTGGGTGTGTGGAAGGCTTATACCAGTGCTTTAGTATAGAGAGAGCACTGAGTGGGGGCAACCGGGAGGGTGAATCAATGACCCAACGTGTATCATATATTGTAAGAAAGTAGCGTAGTAGTGTCTCCATCAAGTAGAGGTATAGTGCCAAAGGACAAGGTGAGTATTGACACAAGGCAATGCAGAGTCTCTGATCCAGCACCTATAAGGTTCAGGAGATCTTGGCCAGAAGGATGGTTTTCACCTCTTTCTTGAAGAGTGCAGTGGAGGAGATACGCCTGGTTTCAGGAGGGAGCGCATTCCAGATCCTGGGTGCCATTCCTGAGAAGGAGCGCTTATAAGTTTTCTCTTTCCGGAATCTACGGGGTTTCAGGAGTAGATTTTTTGAGCTTCTATTGGATCTCGAACCTCCTGATATAGACAACTTTTGAGCGAGGTAGTTGGGTGCATTGTGGTGCACGGCCGCGTGTGTCATAACTGCAATTTTTAGTTGTATTCTGGCTTCAAAAGGCAGCCATTTTAGGGACTTTAAGTCTGGGGAAATATACGAATGTTTTCTTGAGCCAGTAATGAGTCTTGCGGCAGCGTTCAGGGAGGCTCTTAAGGGTGCTGTTGTGGATAGCGGGAGTCCGCTGAGGGCCACAATTCCGTAGTCTATTCGAGGGATGACTAACGCTTGTACAGCAGTTTGGAAGTCTTCAGTAGGGAGGAAGGGTTTAATTTTCCTCAGTGTGTTGATTTGGAAATTAGCTGCTTTTGTGGCTTTGCTGACGTGCTGCTGCATGTTGAGCTTGGCGTCTAGTGTGATGCCTAGGGATTTCGCTGAGTCCACGATGGTGGGTTGGACATTGAGTGCTGTTAGGTTGTAGAGCCATGTTTGGGTGGTGGAAATTTTCGCCGGGGGTGAGATGAGAAGGAACTCAGTTTTCAGAGCATTTAGTTTGAGGTGATTATCGGCTAGCCAAGATTGAGTGTTAATAAGCGTGGAATTCAGATGTTTGATATCTTCCGGAGATTGAAACTTTAGGTACAGTTGTGTGTCGTCGGCGTACATATGGAATTGGACATTAGAAGCTTGGAGCAAGGTGGCGAGCGGTTCCATGACGAGGTTGAACAATGTGGGGGAGAGGGAGGATCCTTGTGGAACACCTAGATCGGCAGGCACAGGTGAAGATAGCACATTGTCGATCTTGAACTTCTGAGACCGGTTGTGAAGGAAGGACGAAAACCATTTGAGAACCGTTCCCGATAGACCCATTCTAGTGCTTAGCAGCTCCAGCAAGTTCTCATGTTTGACCGTGTCAAAAGCTGACGAGAGGTCAAGAAGGATGAGGAGGCAGGACTCATTGCGATCAAGAATTTGGAGGGGGTCATCAATTATGTGTGTCATAGCTGTTTCCGTGCTATGTTTCGCTCGGAAGCCTGATTGATGAGAGTTGAGGAGGTCAAATTGGTCAATGTGTCTTGTTAGTTGGAGTTGGACACATTTCTCCAGCAGTTTGGCCAGGGTGGGGATATTGGTGATGGGCCGGTAATTGTTTAGGTCAGACGGATCAGCTGTAGGTTTCTTGAGTATAGGCGTGACTTGCCCCACCTTGAGGGAGTCTGGAATGAGGCCTTGTTGCAGGGAGCAGTTGATGATTTTGGTCCAGAGAGGGAGGAGCAAGGGGATGAAGTCTTTTACAGCATTAGCAGGTAGAGGGTCTGTGAGGTGATTAGAGGGCTTCAAGGTGCAGAGCAGTTTGTGTATTGTTTCTTCCGAGTAGGTATCGAAGTATAGCCAGGATGCCATGTTTTTAGGTTGAGTGTTAGCCATTCTTGTGTGGTTGGGGAATCGGCTTACATCCATGATGAGGTCATTTCTTATGTTGTCAGTCTTTAGCTTAAAGAAAGCAGAGAAGTCTTCACAGTGTGGGGTGTCGCTTGTTGTGCTATTTGATTGTAAGGGTTGTGCCTTTGTTTGGGTCTTGATTAGTTCGAACAGTTTTCTTGGCCTGTTTTTTGCTTGGTCCAACTGGCGGCTGACGAAGTCCAACTTTGTGCGCTTTATTTTCCTGAAGTAGGCATTTCTCTTGTTTTTAAGCCTTTTGAGGTGCAGTGCTGAGGGGTCCGCTCTCCAGGTGCGCTCTGCCATTCGCATCGAACGCCTGTCGTCATTGAGTCTGTCGTCATACCAGGGGTTAGAAGTTTTGGTGGAGACTCTCTTCAGTTGCAGTGGAGCGACTTCATTGACTAATGTATTCATAGATTCAAGGTAGTGGTCAGTCAGTGATTGAACATCCGAGGCACCTGAAGGGGGAAGGAGGAGATTGCCGATGTGGGGAGGCAGAGTAGAGGGGTTGAGATTCTTCATGTCCCTTTTCCATGTTTTGGATTTGATTGGTTGAGCCGGGTTAGGTTTAACTTTTTCATTGATAAAGAAGGTGATAATGTGGTGATCTGACCAGTCGCAGGGTAGAATCGTCTCCAGTTGTGTAGAATTCTCTTTGGCAATGATGAGATCAAGTATCGAGCCTTTGTTGTGTGTTGGTCTATCGCATATTTGGGTGAGGTCAAGCGCATTAGGGAAAGTTTTGAGACTATTCACCACTGTGTCTTTCTGATCGTTCCAGTGGAGATTGAAGTCACCCAGGTAGACTTGGGTATTCTGCCGACCGGCATTGGAAGTGATCATGTCCATGAGTTGTTGGGTGAATATGAGATTGTCACCAGGCGGGTGATAGATGAGATGTAAAGCACAAACTTGTTTGCCCTCGCTGGTGATGTTGAGGCAGAGGAGTTCACAGGAGGAGAGGGAGGGGGAGGTGACTTTAGTAACGGAGAGGTTGCTTCTAAAAATGCATGCAACTCCCCCGCCCGTCTTGTCAGAGGACCTGTCTAGCCTAATGATGTGATAGTTGGGGGGGACTAGTATGTCCATAATCGGGGTAGAGGCTTCAGTGAGCCAAGTTTCTGTTAGGAAGGCTAGGTCCAGATCCCTAGCTGAGACGAGATCAGCGATGTCGGAGGAGTGTCTCTGGGCCGATCTGCAGTTGAGTAGGATGCATTTGAGTTTGGGAGAGAGAAGGGTGGTCGAGCTTTCTAGAGTGAGGGGAACTTTTCTGAGGTTGTTAGGGACGGAACCTCTGTTGTTGAGTGTTGGGAGCCTCAGAGGGTTTGTAAGAATTGTGGGTATGGGGATGTGTGTGCTAGGTATGTGTTTTACCGGACCTGGGCCATAAGTGCGTAGGAGAGAGCATAGGTCGCGGTCCGACAATGGGTTGAGGACACGGCGGGGGCGGTGGGAGTTGTTGCGAACGGGGATAGTCGGCCAGCGCGGATGTCGTTGGAGGCGAGGGTATGTAGGGCGGGAGCGTCCTTTGCAGGGTAGAGGGATGATGGGAGGTAGACTGGGCTGTGATGAGAGAACTATGAGCAAACTTACTATGTAACACAAAAAAGTTGCACAGTATACTATAAGTCTCACTTTATATTTTAAACATGTTTGATCTACTTGATGAATTACATATAAAAATGAATAATGGCTCGAACAGTTTTTGATTATTAAATATAAATTTATTCTTCTGATTCTTTTTCATAATTTAATAAAACTTCTAATAAAATATTGTCTGGAATGTCCTCATTTTTATTCTGTGATTCCATTGATTCCACACACTGAACTAATTCATGGTCCAGAGACTCATCCATAAAATCAAAGTCATCATTTTCAGCAATTCTTTCTTCTGTGTTGTTGTCCAAAACAATTTCAAAAGAAATATCCTGTTCTCCTTCCATTTTGTTGCTGTAAATTGCATTAAAAAAAAATATATCAGTAGAGTTAGGGCACTGTTGTGTTTAAGTTCAGACAGGCTGTTTGGATTTTTTAGTAGTAATGCTATCTTTGGGTAGTTTATGGTATTAGGCTGGAATGTGAAATATATAAAAGTGTATGTGATAAAGCCTAAGTAAATTTATAATAATACAAGGGAAGCCTAAATCAATCTATAACTATAACAGAAAAGCCTATCTCAATCTATTTCTATTACAGTGGGATAGTATATAACTAACAGAATATTTTTTCTCAAATTAACTTAAAGTGCACAACATAATTCACTTTTCCAAATAACAACTTACCTTTAAGAAAGCAGTTGAAGTTGTCAGTGTAATTTCTTTTCAAATGTACTTCAGGAAGAAGTAGTCAAAATGGCTGTGTTTCCTTCTCTTTTTTTATATATATTCATGTACATAACCAATCAAATGTCAGGAAATAATCGTAGAAAATGTAAGAAACGTTTTAATTGGTTGTAAATTCTAACACTTCATATGTGTTTTGGTCATGTAATTTACCTCAGGATATTTAGACAGGCCTACAGCCTAAATGTCTCAATGGAATTCCACCAAATTTGGGTAAATGGTAGGGACTGCTATGTAGTAGGGCCTATTCTATATTTGATGAAAGTGTCTCCAGTGGTTTTTCTGTAAATTACTTTCCCACCTTTTTTTATGGAGCGCTTACCGGTGCGCGCCCCGGTACGCGCACCGGCAGCGTTACGGGAGTCCTCCATTTTGTGTTTCGGTACAACCGAGACACAAGATGGAGGACAAACAACGTTGGGAATGGGTAGAAGGGGGCACTGTAGTCACTTCCTGACCCTCTAGGTTTTCTGAGGGGGGCTTAGGATGCTCATATAGGCAAAAAATAAAAAAAAATAGAAATTTTGCAGGGGGGGCGCTCGGTACACGCACCGGAAAGCGTACCGGGGAGCGTACTTAGGTGAAAAATAGTGAAAAAAGTTAGAAAAAGATAAACGTTTTGAATGATCAGAGGTAGGGTAGCTCTGAAAAGAGCTTTTGGGTTCTGTGGCTGATTTAGGTACCTACAAGTAGGTTCAAATTCACAGTCTTAAATTCAGGAGGAATATTCTATTCCCCTCATCTGAGAAGTGCACACCATCTCCTCTGTAGATGTCTTGCATGTTGTAACACAAGTTATTATTGTATATTGAACCCATTCCAAAGTCTCTCATGTAAGCAGAAACAGATTTATTCACATGTTTCCGTGCTTTCTCAAATTGTGGACAAAATTGGCTGGACCAGTTCCATTTCTGTCTTTGGCATATATTGGAATATAACAAGGCAGTTTGTGGAAAAAGTGTCATCAATTGATCAAAGGTGTCCTTTAAAAGCATTTCCAGACTAACCCCAGTCATAGTGCCCAAATCATTTCCACCACAGTGCACTATTAAGAGGTCAGGGTTTGGCAGATGCAAAAAGGTTTTCACCAATTCTATCAATTGATGACATCTCAATCCTCTCTGGCCAATCCACTTAATTTCCACATTTGATAAATCAAGGTTGTGATCATTTCTGCTTGCTGCATAACTTTGAGCCCAGTGGATGTAGCTATGTCCAATAATCCACACAGAATACATGATGTGAGAAGGTTCTGGTGCAGTCAGATGAAGTGTGGGAATGAAATGGCAATTGGAACAGTAGGAGTTTACAAAAAAAAATTGTGGAGTTTCCCTGCTGTTGAATCACAAGCAATGATTGGTGGATTCAGTTAGTTGAAAACAGAAAGTTAGGGTGCATGGTTGTGTTGTGTATAAGAAGCAATTTGAATGGTTAAGAAAAAGTCACTAAAAGCAATAATGCCCTGGATAACCTGGTGTATTAAGAGGTCAAACATCCTTTCTGACTTAATTTGCAACATTGTAGAATAAACTTTTGAACCTGAGAGTTCAGTTAGGAGGGAGTTGCTATGGTAACAGATAGAAAGGTCTGAGAGGGGGAAGGGTGTTGGTTTGAAAATAGTGAGGGAAGACTTTTGACTGGTTGAAATAAGGCATATGTGTGTAAAGTTAGAGATTTTCTATGCCAGTCTTGGTTTCAGTGTATTGAGTGCACACCTTTTGCTCTGCTAAAGAAAAATTGATGTGTGTGTCTTACACTGTTTTCAATCTCCCAAAGCATTTGTAAAGGTAAGTAATGATTTATTTAATTTAGATAGAGACTTGTTTGCTCTATGGAGAATATTTGGAAGCAGATAGTTATGTTTCAGTAGTGAAATTGTATGCTTGTACATAGGTCCTGCGCAGTGTTTCTAAAATGTTATTCAAAAAACGATTTGGGTTCAAATCAATGGTATTTTCATTTGGCCCTTATTTATGATTGCCTTGTGCAGCCGGTGCATCACTTTAAACATGGGAAATAAGTGACGCACTTGTGGCGCAAGGCCTTCATAAATAAGGCCCTGAGTTTGTTGGCTGTTGATTTGTTTTTCGCTTTTTGATAATACTTATTATGAACATTTGCAAGATAGTGGATTTGTATTTTGGGAAAGAGTGAGGTTTAAAAAGTGATATTGAGTGGTTGTATATAGGTTCTGCGCAGTGTTTCTAAAATGTTATTCAAAAAACGATTTTGGGTGCAAATCAAAGGTATTTTCATTTGGCCCTTATTTATGATTGCCTTGTGCAGCCGGTGCATCACTTTAAACATGGGAAATAAGTGATGCTCTTGTGGAGCAAGGCCTTCATAAATAAGGCCCTGATTTTTTTTGTTGTTGGTTTGTGTTTTTGCTTTTTGATAATACTAGCTATGAACATTTGCAAAATAGAGGATTTGTATTTTGGGAAACAGTGAGGTTTCAAAAGTGATATTGAGTGGTTGTACATAGGTTCTGCGCAGTTTTTCTAAAATGTTATTCATTCAAAAGTCTTTATTTCGATTGAATTTTTACAATCATAAAAAGTGCATGGTAAAAAAAAAATTACATCAAAACTTCTAAAAAACAAATTATAACATACACATTTCTGATAAATGAGTTAAAAGCGTTTCGATTTAAGAAAGGACAATTGATATCTATTAGATGAAAATTACAAAATTAACTCAGGTGATTGTAAGCGGATTTTCAAGCATGCTTTTAAAAAACAGGCTATAGATTTAGCAACAAATTGAGTTTCTAAAAACTGTAAAGCCAAGAGCGCAGGCCTACATCTTCTCAGGCCCATTTGCCGGAGGAGAGGAATGATCCAACGTTTGCGTGGGGTCTCATGTTACATGTAGGGTTGACTGATGTGCAATTCAATCACAGGGACATCTAATCAATTCGTGAGACCAGTTTGAAACCCCGGGAAAAGAAACAAGACGAAAAAAGGTGTCAAAACGAAATCTAGTTAAGACAAACTTTTCGTGATTTGACAGAAAGAAGGACAAGTATAACGGAATGCCAGGTGAGGTTTGTATCATCAGTACATGAGTGTTTGTACGTTTTCCTATCTCTGAGCATAAGCGTAGATCTCTAAGGTGATTTACACACAAATTCTTCAAGGCCTTCCTGGATATATCAGAAAGTGAAGAGGGGTCTGTAAAAAATAATAAACAATTTAGATCTTTCAGAAAGTTAAAAACATACAATAACCATGGAATCTTTTTCCAGTTAGGCAAGGATAAGCAGTCAGTTATTAGAGACTGTGTAAGGTGGCATTGCTCTTTAGTCCAAATACGGTGCCATAAGAGGATCGGCTGGTATCTGATGGTATCCGATAGATTATCCAAGCTGAGCTCGATATGGCAACCGTAGATTGGGGCGCTTTGAGGGAGCGCGAGAATGTATTTTAACAACCCATTTTGAATTTTTTGGAGCTCGTCAGAAGGAGCGTAGCCCCAAACTCCCGCACCATGAGTTGCTACGCTGTGGCATTTAGCGTGGTAGATTTTGAGCAATTCGGCGGGAGCGAGTTTGCCCAGATTCTTAGAGAAAGAAATCAGCGCAGCAGTTGTTCGCTGAAATAACAACTTTTTACTCACAATGGCGGGTTTCCAGGTTATTCGGTCATCAATGAGAATACCCAGGTAGGGATATTCCCTAGCATAATCTAGTCTAACCTTTTCTACAAAAAGAGGTTTCAGTTTCTTCACTTTCGGGCCGATATGCATCACGAAAGTATTGCTCTTATTAACTTTTAATCCCAAGGAGAGCATAAACTGGCAGTACTTGTCCAGTTGTAATTGAAGCTATTTTAATGTTCTCGCTAAGATGACGGAGTCATCGGCGTACAATAGGGCTGGGATAGGCCGAGTGTTTATGCATGGAAGGTCCTGGCTGCCTTCCAGCATCGCCTGTTCTAACCCGTTAGTGTAGATATTAAATAAAAACGGGGCAAGGACGCACCCCTGTCTAACACCTTTTGTTACGCTAAATGACTGAGATAGTTCACCGTTTGTACCATACCTCACGCACGCATTGGCGTCGGTATAAAGCTCTCGGAGGAATTTTAGAAGGGGGAGATCAACCCCCAGGTCCCTCAGAATTTCCCACAATTTGGAGTGTATCACGCAATCGAATGCGGCACTGAGGTCAACGTAAACTAAATACAAATTGCCTCCTTTTGCCCCTGCATACTTGCCCATTAAGAGAGTCAGGTTAAGGGCCTGTTCTACGGTGCCCAATCCCTCTTGGAACCCATACTGGAGATCGGTTAGGATGTTCTTCTCCGAAGCCCAATACTGGAGGCGCTCCAGGATTAATCGCCCGGAAACCTTCCCCAGTGAGTCCAAGAGGGAAATGGGCCTGTAGCAGGCTGGGTTATCTCGTTCACCCTTTTTAAAAATTGGTAGCAATACTGATGAGGACCAGGATTCTATTAGGCCAGCCTGTAAGACTGCAAACATGACCTGTGTGACTATTGGGACCAGAGATCAAGATTACTCACAAAAATATCGAGTGGTACTCTGTCGGGGCCAGGCGCTTTACCTGTCTTCGAAGAGGTTAGTGCAGCTGTGACCTCTTTAAGATCGAAGAAGAGGTCGATTGGATAAAAATTATCCGGAGTGGGGGCTTCTTCGTGGGACTGTGCGCTTGAGGCTTCAGCGGAGGAATCACCAAATATTAGCGAGTAGTGAGCCACCCATTTGTCAGCTGGCACTGCCACGTCTAAGTGACGGACGGCTGAGGGATCTAATAGAAAGGGTGACTTGACTGTCCACCAGAACAGCGAGCAGTCTTTACTCCTTGTGCTCTCATGTAACTGGGCCCATAGGTTTTTATTTATTTCCCGTTTCCGGCTTTGTTGGGCCAATTTAAACTTCTTTCTGAGCATGGCTATTTCTGCTATATCTCTGTCTTGTTTATGCAATGCTCCTTTTAGCGCATAGAGAGCTTTCCGGCAGGGGGCGTCGAACCACCCCAGCGAATCCTTATCACGAGATTTATGGTTTCTGGTTAACTCATGGCGGATAGCTTTTAATATTTCCGAAAAACTGGAAAGGATCAGCTGGGGTGACGAGGTCTCCGCTAAACAGGTATTTATAAAAGGGAGGGGTTTTTGAATAACCTTCCTAGTAACGAATACGGGGTTTATTTTAGACCATTTTACGGTGAAGCCATTTTGTTTGGCTGGGGCCAGTGATTGCTGATTTAACAAACTAGTCCTGTTGTGAGCTTGTGGTGCAGAATTAAGTATAAGGCTAATGCTATTCGGATAGTGATCGCTGGAAATATCTGTGCCTGTTATGTTATTCAAAAAACGATTTTGGGTGCAAATGAATGGTATTTTCATTTGGCCCTTATTTAAGATTTCCTTGTGCAGCCAGTGCATCACTTTAAACATGGGAAATAAGTGACGCTCTTGTGGCGCAAGGCCTTCATAAATAAGGCCCTGAGTTTGTTGGCTGTTGATTTGTTTTTTGCTTTTTGATAATACTTATTATGAACCTTTGCAAGATAGTGGATTTGTATTTTGGGAAACAGTGAGGTTTCAAAAGTGATATTGAGTGGTTGTACATAGGTTCTGCGCAGTGTTTCTAAAATGTTATTCAAAAAACGATTTTGGGTGCAAATCAATGGTATTTTCATTTGGCCCTTATTTATGATTGCCTTGTGCAGCCGGTGCATCACTTTAAACATGGGAAATAAGTGACGCTCTTGTGGCGCAAGGCCTTCATAAATAAGGCCCTGAGTTTGTTTACTGTTGGTTTGTTTTTTGCTTTTTGATAATGCTTGATATCAACATTTGCAAGATAGAGGATTGGTATTTTGGGAAACAGTGACGTTTCAAAAGTGATATTGAGTGGTTGTACATACGTTCTGCGCAGTGTTTCTAAAATATTAATCAAAAAACGATTATGGGTGCCAATCAATGGTATTTTCATTTGGCCCTTATTTATGATTGCCTTGTGCAGCCGGTGCATCACTTTAAACATGGGAAATAAGTGACGCTCTTGTGGCGCAAGGCCTTCATAAATAAGGCCCTGATTTTTTTTGTTGTTGGTTTGTGTCTTGCTTTTTGATAATACTTGCTATGAACATTTGCAAAATAGAGGATTTGTATTTTGGGAAACAGTGAGGTTTCAAAAGTGATAATCAGTGGTTTTACATAGGTTCTGCGCAGTGTTTCTTTAATGTTATTCAAAAAACGATTTGGGGGGAAAAACAATGGTATTTATATTTAGCCCATATTTATGATTGCCTTGTGGCACCAGTGCGTCTCTTTTAACATTTGACGCACTCGTGGCGCAAGGCCTTCATAAATAAGGTCCTGAATTTTTTTGTTGTTGGTTTGTGTCTTGCTTTTTGATAATGCTTGATATCAACATTTGCAAGATAGAGGATTTGTATTTTGTGAAATAGTGAGGGTTCATTAGTGAAAATGAGTGTTTGTACATAGGATCTTTGCTGTGTTTCTAAGATGTTATTCCAAAAACGATTTTGGGTGCAAATCAATGGTATTTTCATTTGGCCTTTATTTATGATTGCCTTGTGCAGCCGGTGCATCACTTTAAACATGGGAAATAAGTGAGGCTCTTGTGGCGCAAGTTCTTTATAAATAAGGCCCTGAGTTTGTTGGCTGTTGATTTGTTTTTTGCTTTTTGATAATACTTATTATGAACATTTGCAAGATAGAGGATTTCTATTTTGTGAAATAGTGAGGGTTCAGTAGTGAAATTGAGTGCTTGTACATAGGATCTTTGCTGTGTTTCTAAAATGTTATTCAAAAACCGATTTTGGGTGCAAATGAATGGTATTTTCATTTGGCCTTTATTTATGATTGCCTTGTGCTGCCGGTGCATCACTTTAAACATGGGAAATAAGTGACGCTCTTGTGGCGCAAGGCCTTCATAAATAAGGCCCTGAGTTTGTTTGCTGTTGGTTTGTTTTTTGCTTTTTGATAATACTTGCTATCAACATTTGCAAGATAAAGGATTTGTATTTTGGGAAACAGTGAGGTTCCCAAAGTGATATTGAGTCGTTGTACATAGGTTCTGCGCAGAGTTTCTTAAATGTTATTCAAAAAATGATTTTTGGGGAAAATCAATGGTATTTACATTTGGTCCTTATTTATGACTGCCTTGTGGCACCGGTGCGTCTCTTTTAACATGGGATGCACTGGTGGCGCAAGGCCTTCATAAATAAGGCCCTGAGTTGCTGTGGTATAAACTTTAATATGTTGCAAATTAGTGTTTATATTGTTTTCTTTTTTTCATTACTTTGTGTTTGCTAATAGTGGTCTTTAATGTGTTATTTTTTTCAGAACCACAGATTGAAATCAACATTTTAAAAGCAAGCAAAAATGCCATCAAGGCAAAGGAATAGAAAAAATACCATACGTAAAAAATCAGAATCATCAAAGGAAATACAAGAATCTTCTACAACAAGTACTTCAAAAAACACCAGAAGAGCTCCTGGTAAGACAATTAAGTCTTTTCTTCACAATTTATGTAGATCAAAAAGTAATGTTAATGGTCATAAGAAGATCCAGAAGCAGAGAACAAATTTAAAAAGGAAGGAGAGGCCCTCAAAAAATTTCTCTATTGGAGCAGGAGATAAGACTATGGATAGCAACAGAAGGTTAAATCAATTTAGGGACATTCGTAGATGAATGTTTCGCAATAGGGTAGTTTTAAATTTGCTAAAAAATGAAAAGAAAGGTAAACAGAGAGCTGCTTTTTACAAGAAAAAGAAAAGTGTAGAGAAGATTGTTGATCAGGCTTTTGAAGTTAAGAAAAAATTATTTATTTTAGTAATCAATAGAATTAGGATACTTAATAAGGCAATTGATGTTTTCAAATCAAACAGTAGATGGAAAAGAATTATTAATCGGACTAATTTTTGTAAAGTATTTTCTGGAGAATGGATGCATAGTTCAAGTTCTGAGCCATTTTTTAATGAGGAGAGTTACTTTCAGGAAAATGATTTGGTGCATGCAGTTGACACCAGTGGTCGAGCATATGAGGTGAAAGATGGTTGTGTGATGGAAAAAGAGAAACTTGTGTCTAAAGTTGCAGAAGAGGTGTTAAGTGATGAAGTTTTAGGGAGATGTACTAAGGGTCCAGTGTACACATGGAAGTGCAGTAGTATTTGAAGTGTGCGACAGGATTCAATCGATTTGCTTCGAAATTTCTTACGTACATATAGTAAGAAAAGTCTAAAACAAAAAATTAAGATCTTGCAAGAGTTAGATCCTTGCAGAGTGAGAGAAAGCACAGGTTTGCATGGGCATTCACTCGCTTGTCTTTCTAGAAAAGTATGTCAGAGTGTTTTTCATCATTTTAGGATGTTAGCAGTGCATCATAATAAGGTGAGGAAATTAGTGAGAAGGTTGTATTATGCAAAAAGTCCAGCACTTAAGCTTAAACAGTTAAACAGTGCTCTTTTGCATGGATCTGAAGTGGATGTGAAGACTATTTGTGAAGAAATTGAGTTTTGTTATTTTGGGAACAAAGAGGACAGTGTAGAAATGGATATAGTAATGGATGGTAATGTGGAAGACAATGTACAGATTTCAAGTACCGAAAAGTTTGACGAGGAAATTACCAAGTTTAAGGTGAAATCAAGTGAAAGGCCTAATTTAACTTGTGTGTGTTGTCGACGGACTCATTATAAGATTCAGACTAGGTTAGTTTATTTATATGCAAAATGTGAATTGGAAAATAATAGTGAATGGCAGGATTTTGTAAGTTATTTGGTGGTGGAGAATTCTTTTGATTTGAGTTTTGATCAGTGTATTTGTAATTATTGTTTGAAAAAATTAAATGAAAATAGAATGCCTGCTAGAGCTGCTCATAATAATCTTCAGTTGATAGATATTCCTTCTGAATTGATGGATTTAAATACTTATGAATCAATTTTGATTCAATGTGTCCATCCTTTTCAAGCTAGTGTTCGCATGGAGCCTAAGATAGGGAAATTACCTCCTACAGATTTACAAAGAGGATTAAAGGGAAGAGCTGTTTATTTGCCTCTAGATATCAAGAAAAATATTGATACAATTGGTGTAGAAAGAGTAGAAGAGGATCCTCTGGTTATTCTAGTTAATGGGGTTCCGACAAAGAGTAAGAAAATCTGGCAAGATTTAGTAGATGTTAGGAAAGTCAAAAAGGCAATGTTGTATTTGGTCAAAAACAATGAGTACTATAAAGATGTAAGTGTTGGAGCAGAGGAAACAGCTACAGAAGAAGACAGTGATTGTTCAGTTGGCCAAATTGAAAAAGTTGATGTGTCTAGAAGTGAAGAAATATATGAACATTATACTGTACATCCTTTGCATTCCAAAGAAGTAATGGGGAATGCAATTGACTTGTTTCAAATGAAAGCAGCAAAAGGAAGTCCCATTAGTGTATGGGAAGAAAGTTTGGAAGCTCGTTGTTTTCCACAGTTATTTCCAACAGGTCGTGGTGGACGATATGACGATCGACCAGTTCAAATTCCTGCAGCTGAATACCAGACTTTAAGATTATATGCTGAAGATCCAAGGTTTCGGCAATGCATTCCGTATTTGTTTCATCTACTGTATGAAAGTGATTTGTCTGGGCTTTCTTATACAGTTAATAATATATTGAAAAGTGGAGCTCATCTGCAAAATGTTTCAGCAAGGGACTTTATGGAGAAAGTCAATCTGCAAGACAGTATTTTGGAATCTCAGCTAATCAATCTCATGGCATGTCAGCGTGGAACAAATGAGTATTGGTTCCGTCGTCATGGGGAATTGAAATGTATGCTAAGAAACCTAGGAACTCCTACATGGTTCCTTACTCTTAGCTGTGCTGAGTATGCATGGGATGACTTACTTCAATTTCTACGAGAGGCAAATGGAAACATAC
Organism: Lissotriton vulgaris; assembly: GCF_964263255.1. Taxonomy (NCBI): domain Eukaryota; kingdom Metazoa; phylum Chordata; class Amphibia; order Caudata; family Salamandridae; genus Lissotriton; species Lissotriton vulgaris. Next base: position 2,036,954,038 of record NC_141685.1, on the reverse strand, counting down.
AAAATATAGAATTGAAAACACCTGGAGAACTGTGTTCTTTGGATCCAGTGAATGTTGCAGATATTTTAATCATAGATTTGAAGCTATGATGTCTTTTATTACCAACAAAAAAAATCCTCCCCTTGGAGAGGTTTTGGATTTCTTTTGGAGGAAGGAATATCAAGCGAGAGGTGCTCCTCATATATATATATGCTGTTATGGATTAAAGATGCACCCAAATTTGGATTAGATTTGGATGAAACAGTGATGAGTTTCATTGAACAGTATTCAACATGTGCTGTTCCAAAAACTACCGAAGAATACAGTTTAAGGCAACAAGTTTTACATTTTCAATCTCATCGTTGTGGAAAGTACTGTCGTCGAAAATTTAAAAACAAGGAAAAGTACTACACGAAATGTCGTTTTGCGTTTCCACGACCAGTGATTTCTAAGAGAAGAGTACATAATTTGATGTCATCTCTACGACATACTGTGATGAGGAAATCTCCCAAAAATACATATAATTTAAAAAGAAATGAAGAGTCCAAGTACATCAACGACTACAACCCAGTGATTTTGTCCATGTGGAATGCTAACATGGATATTCAGTTTGTTGCTGACAACTCTATTGCTGTGGCTCGATATGTGACATCTTACATCACAAAAAAAGAAAAGACAGAACTGAAGGAAATGTGGAAGGACATTTCACATGAAAAGAGTCTAAGCAAGAAATTATACAGTTTCAGTCTGAAGATGTTGTTGCATCGAGATATTGGAGCATATGAATGTTCTGATCGGTTATCATCAGCAAGTCTCTATGCCAAATCAAGAACAATCATTTGGGTGAGTCTAGGTCTTGCTGCAACACGAAACCGAGTTTTGAAATCTGTACAAGAAATTGAATATTTGGCTGAGAAAGAACCAAACAGTACAGATATTTTGAAGACAAATATGTTGGATACATACTATCCAAATAGAAGTACTCACCTTGAGAACACTTGTTTACATGAAGTTCTGCAAAACTACAGTTATAAGAGGAACATCACAGAAGATATCAATAATGGAAAATATGCTGTCATTGGGTATGAAGGATGTCTAGTGAAGCAGAGAAAAGGCCATTTGATTAATCATCGAAAATTGAGTTGCGAAGCTCCAGACAAAAGAGAATTTTACTATTTAGCTCTTTAAGCCATGGCGTACAGAAGAGGAACTACTTGGAGATTTTCTGTGTTATGAAGACTCTTTTAATGCAACTAAGGATACCATAGAATGTCCTGTTTTTCCAAATTATCTGCAAATGTTGAACGAAGAAATAGAGCAAGAAACCACAATTGCTGAAGAGATTGCTAGAGACAGTTCTCAAGACAGTCAGAGTTCTACTTCATTGAGCCAGGATCCACTAGGAGGACCAATTATCCAAAATGAAGCTGCAACTGCCATGGATGAGGTGGAAAGAGCTATGGAACAAGCTCAAGAGGATGGAGTTAACTTAGAAGATTTGGTAAAGCAACTAAAAGTTGAGCAGAAAAAGATATATGATGAAGTCACAGAACAGATTGAACATGGATTCAGACATGAGAAAAAAGAGTGCTCATGTACATCATTTGAGCCTGTCCGACTGTACGTAAGTGGAGAAGCTGGGACAGGAAAAAGTTTTCTGATTAAAGCCATTTCAAGTTATCTGCAGAAAAGGACTGATTCGCCGCTGTCTTGTGTTGTAACTGCTCCAACTGGTCTTGCAGCACATAACATTAAAGGGATTACTCTACATCGTTTATTGATGCTGCCAGTTGAGCATGATAATAAATTGCATTACAAAACGTTATCTGGAGATGCGTGTTCTGAAGTTTCAAGAGTCTTGAAGAAAATGAAACTTCTTATCATTGATGAAGTAAGCATGGTCTCAAATCTAATGCTTGCTTTTGTGTATTTGAGAATGCAAGAAATTCTTAGAACAGAGTATGATGTGTTATTTGGAGGAAAACACATTATTGGTTTTGGAGATCTATTGCAGTTGACTCCAGTAAAAGGACAACCAGTGTTTAAAATGCTCACGCATGAAGATACCAGGAAGTCCCTTGGAAGCATTGGAAACGTTAATATATGGTTAAATTTTAAATATGCTGAACTGCTTCAAAATATGCGACAGGCAAAGGATAAAGATTATAAAAATATTCTACAAGATGTAAGAATTGGAAAAGTAAGTGAGCTTGGGAAAGAAGCTTTACATGCTCGATTAATTTCAAATTTGTATCCAAATGAAAACATTCTTCCAGAGAATATTTTAAAAAAAATGACTGAGAAGAAATCTGTGATATGTTTGATGCCAACTCTGCAAGAATGCTCCATCTTCAACAACAAAATGTTAGAGTTAGAAAATGAAGAGATTGTGAAACTGGAAGCAATAGATAAAATAGAGCATATGGGTGTAACAATTGTTTTGTCCGAAAATTTGAAAACCAAATTGGATTCATTAGAGAAAAGTATTTCTAAAACATCTGGTTTTGAAAAGACTCTGAATGTGTGTTTAAATTGTCGTATCATTTTGAGAAGGAATTTAAATGTTGAAAGAGGTCTGGTAAATGGAGCAATGGGTTATGTTGTTGATTTTGTGAATTATAGAAATAGAGACGGAATTGAATTTTTAAAAATAAAATTTGATGGCATTGAGCAAGTACAACAAATCAGTCATTGTTCTGCTAGATTTTTACTTGTAAAAGACTTATATGTTTGCCGAAAACAGTTTCCTGTTTGTTTGGCATATGCAGTAACAATTCATAAATCTCAAGGTTTAAGTGTAGATAATGCTTTAGTGAACATTGGAAGATCTGTGTTTAAAGAGGGTATGGCATATGTGGCATTATCCCGAGTCAGAACTTTATCAGGATTGTACTTGATTGAGTGTGATAAGACAAAGATTTGTGCAGATCTAGATTGTGTTAGAGGATACAATAGGTTAAGAAGAGAGTATGCTCCACATTTTCCTCAATATCCTCTGTTTGAAAAACGTGTGGTAGGCCGAAAAAGAAGAAATGAGGATAATTGTAGTGAGGTAGTAGCAAAAAGACAAAAGTAGATGAAACTGTAATTCAAAACAGAAAGAAAAAGGATTGTGATGAAAATGTTGTTGGATTTCAGTTTGAAAATAGTTCTGGTGTCAACTACTATGCTAATGTAGTGGTTAATGTCGTTTTTTTTCTTCAAACTTTACAAGAACAGATTGTTGAAAATCGGGATCAACGATTGTGTGGTTTATCGAATTCTGTGTTTGAGAAATGTAGCAGTGATAGAGCAAAAATAGAAAGTGTAACAGAAATTCGAAATATTTTAGATATGTGTTCTGGTCAAGATAAATGTTCACAGAACATTCAGCAGGATTGTCAGGAATTTTTAATGTATATGTTTGGTGTTTTGGAAGATGAAGGTGTAGATGTAGATAATCTTTTCAGCTTTTCTTATCAATGGCAGCATGACTGCCACAATTGTAGATCATCAAGTAATACTAGAATAGACACTGAAAGATTTATATATTTGACTTTACCAGACTGTAAATCAGTGTCATTTAAAAATCTAGTTAAAGCAGCAGATCATAATATGGTGTGTACCCAATGTAACTGTCCAATGCTATCCACATTATTTATACAAAGTTATGGTCAGTATATCATTTTAGTTTTCCAACGATGTAGACCTGATGGAACTAAATTGACAACTTCTATCAAAAATTTTGTGGCTTCTCAGTTATCAATTTTAGGAAGAACCTTTACAACTGAAGTTATTATTTATCATGACGGTCCTTCGACAACTTCAGGACATTATACATGCTACTTAAAATGTGAAAAAGGATGGAGTTACTGCAATGATTCTCATTTGACTTATAAACAACGTTTGCCTTATGCCTTTAAAAATTCTTACCTAGTGTTTTTAAAACCAAAGTTTTAGTAAAGGGAATTGGCCTTTGAAGACGGGAATAGATCATAAAAGTTAGTTAGTTAGTTAGTTAGTTAATCTAATGTTTTAAATTATTTATCTCATATAGGTACTGTAAGTGGATCGCAAAGTAAAAAATACTCATATATCAGACACGATTTGGCCGTAAGGAAAGTGTAAGGTATGATGTTCTTAGATTTTTTTTCATAGGAAGTCGATGAAATGAAAGTTATAGAGAACAGCAGACTTTTTTTCCACCAAAAGGACCTTCACTATCTTCTATTTGGCCTCACGGAAAAGTAAGTGAATTAAAGATTAGTGTACTTATATGAGTTGTAAGTTTTTATGTTTTTTTTTAAACACAATCTTTTTGATTGTGTTTTTTTTCCCGCTGTTATATGATGAAGAGATTGAACTCACTAATTTAAGTGAAATTCAATATATTCTGAGAACAGCAAAAAAAACTATGTAACATGTTGTATAAGTTATTCTATAGTTTGCATTATGTAATTTATATTGTATTCCCATTGTCTCACACTCATTTTACTTTTTCCACCCTTATTTAGCTCTCTTTACTCACTTACACTGACTTTCTTTCACTTTGTTTCATCACTGTTCCTTTACTCCACTTCATTCACAACTCCTCAATCCAATTTCAACTGTCTACATTTCCTCTCTCCCTTCCACCACTTTTCATCTTTCTCACATTCTCTCAGTACCACTGCTTTAGTTCTCTTCCCCTCTATTTCCTTCTTTTGCTCCTTTACTCTTTTAGCAATCTTCACTCATTATACTGCAGTTCACTCAGTCCTTCTCTTTGTATTTCTGTGTACTTACTTCCTCACTCCTTTTTCCTCTATCGTTCTATATTAACCTCATTCCTTTCATCCCTTCACTCTGTGACTCCCCTTCACTCACTGTCAGTCACCTTCCATTCCTGTTTCTTATTAATGGATCATCATTTAGACTCCTTTCCCTTTCCCTCATTTTACTTTTACTTACTTCTCTTTCCTGATTTCGTTTTGGTATCTCACATTCTTTTAGTATTTTACTTATCTTCAGTAATTTGTTCTCCTTCTATTTCTTTTTCCCTCTTTTTTGTCTTTCTACATTACTTTATTTCTGTTTCTGTATCCTTCACTCTTGCTTTATTTCTTAGTATACTTTTTTTTTCCATCTTGACCTGTTTCTTCTATTTTAAAATATATATTTTACTAATTATAACTTTTGTCTTTCACAGATACAAAGTGTAGTTTTAACATGGAGTAAAGTTTTCAATAATTATATGCTAAGTGTGATTAAAAAAAGTAGTTTATCATCACCCTTTGCTTTAACTTCACTACTTTTCTCTCACCCTACCTCACCCCTAATTCCTTACTGTGCTTCCCTCACTTATTCTTATCCTCCATGTTTACTTCTCTTTTCCTTACTTTCCTACCACATTCAACTTCTTTCGGTGTCCCTGCTCATTTGAAATCCTTGACTTACCTTTTTTTTCTGATTCACTTAGTCCCTTTCTGACACTCCTTCCTTTACTTTCTCTGTTCTTTCTCTCTATCACTCCCCATGTCTTACCCTTATTCACTTTTATCCACCCTCTTTCACTCCTCTTTACTTACACTCACTGCTATTTTGTTTCCCTCTGTCACCGCTGTTCCTTTTCTCTAGTTCTGTCACTACCTGTCATTCCCCATCCTTTACTCTCCTTCCTTTTACTTTCATCACCCATTCACATTCTCCAAGAACTTCAACTTTAGTCTTCTTCCTCTTTCTTCTCTTCTTTTGCTCACTTATTCATTTTCCTTTTCTCAGTTACTTCCTCTTATACCTTTTCTCTGTTTTACTATCTATTACAGTCCCTCTGTGTTCCTCCATCTAGCTCTCTTTCTCTTTACACCACTGTTTCTGTCCCCTTTTCTCATGCTCTCTCATTCTTTTTTTTTCTTTTTTTTTTGGTGCGCTAACGGGACGCGCCCCGGTACGCGCACCGGGGCACGCCGAAATACTGCGCTTACCGGTGCGCACACCGGTACGCGCACCGGGAGCGCTCCAGGGTGAAAGATTTAAAAAAAGGAATATAATTAAAAAAATATATATTATGTTAATATACAATATAGGATTCATTTTTAGAAAAAAATACATTTCTTAGATATAGACATTTGGTAATAAATAGCCTTAGAAATTCACTAAAAAAAAACAAAGGTTTCACACCAGTTATAGTTAGGAATTAGCAGTTAAAAAACCTATGAAATTCACTGAAAAAACCAAAGGTTTCACACCAGTTATAGTTAGGAATTAGCAGTTAAAAAACCTATGAAATTCACTGAAAAAACCATAGGTTTCACACCAGTTATAGTTAGGAATTTGCATTTAAAAAACCTAATAAATTCACTGAAAAAACCATAGGTTTCAAACCAGTTATAGTTAGCTGGAAATTTTACTGACATAAAACCATTGAAATTCCCACGTTATAGTTAGTTGGACTCACTATAACTTGCGTGTGTAATGCACCGCTGATGACATCACATATTACATCACTCATGGCATGGTCAGTGACATCACTCATGACATCACTGATGACACCATCCTTGTGGCAGACTGACAGACCTCCTTTCAGTGTAATGTAACCTTTGAAACACATATTCAAAAATAGAAACTAACATTTTCAAAAAAATAGAGATACCCATACCAGTTACAACAATCAATTCAGTAATTCCAACATCTATATACACATCCACTCATTCACCAACAGTTCTATATAGTCACATATACATATACTCCCTCATCATATGTAGTGATACACCTATACATCCTGTTACAGACCCACAGTCATCTAAAAGTTACTCACACACATACTCACACATGCAAATAAACTATTGAACATCCATTTATTTGTATATACAGCTATACACACACTACCACCTTACTTCTAAGGAAACTTACACATACTTACTCTCTTAAACAATCACTTATGGAAACACATATTTTTTTAAACAGGAACTCTTACAATCTGTCACTCTCACATATACTCACTTATATACATCAATACTCACATATACTAGATTAAAACATATGTCGTTACTGATAAAGACACTAGTGAGACAGTCATTCACTCAGTAACACACACATATACACACTCATCCAACCATACAGTCCTGCACATATGCTGTCATCAAAACACATACAAACAGTGAGTCAGTCACCAACCCATGCAGCCACTTATACACAAAGTGAAACACTGATACATATATTTCAATATTTAAAAGTTACTCGCTAATATATGTATTCACTAAGATACACTTAATAAGCCAGTTAACCAATCATTTAAAAAAAAAAACTTTTACATATACATATATAAAACATATTTATTTTTAAAAAAGACACACATTCACTGGATGGTGTCATCAGTGATGTCATGAGTGATGTCACTGACCATGTCATGAGTGATGTAATATGTGCTGTCATCAGCAGTGCATTACACGCGCAAGTTATAGTGAGTCCAACTAACTATAACGTGGGAATTTCAATGGTTTTATGTCAGTAAAATTTCCAGCTAACTATAACTGGTTTGAAACCTATGTTTTTTTCAGTGAATATATATATATATATATATATATATATATGTATATATATATATATAACATATTGAAACTTTTCAGAAACACACATTCACTGGATAATGTCCTCAGTGATGTCATTTGAGATGTCATCAGTGATGTCATGAGTGATGTCACTGACCATGTCATGAGTGATGTAATATGCGACGTCATCAGCAGTGCATTGTGGGGCTGAGTTATAGTTAGCTCCACTAACTATAACGGCTGAATTTCTCTGGTTTTGTATGAGTGAAATGTCCAACTACTATAATATCCCTGAAACCTATAGTTTTTTCATTGAATATATATACACAAACACACACACACACACACACACAGACAGACGGACACACACATATATTTATATTGACCGAATAAAACAAAGGTTATAGTGATGTTATAGTAAGATGATTTTCTCAGTGAAAACATTAAGGTTTTGAACTAAAAAACGACAGGAATTCACTGGTTAAAGTTAGCAGCACTAGCAATAACTTGTGCCTCCGCCATGCACTTCTTATGACCTCACAATATCACTCATGACATGTTCTATGACATTATTTATGACATCACTGATGACATATCAAATTACATCACTGATGAATTTGGTATAATTCTGTTCAATAGTTTATGCTGTAGTCTTATGTAAAGAAGTCTATGGAAAATGCAAAGAGATTTAACATTTTCGGAGACCCCCTTTTATATCAGCCCCCACTTGATGGATCACCTGAAACTTTACAGAAATAAGCTGAGGTGGATGAACTTCATTTTTGTAAAGATTCATGGAGATTTGTCAAACGAGGACAAAGTTATTAGTAAACCATAAAATACTTTTTCTATGGAAAAAGCAGACCTAACTATAACTAGCAGTCGCCACTAGGTAATATATGAATAGTCTGTTGTTACTTTCCATCAACGAAGGAAGTTATGTGGCTTTAAATGTGAATAAACAATATGGTGCCTTTGTCTGTGAACAAGGCTGGGTGGCAGCCGAAATGCTTCTTATGAGAGCACATTAGCACTTTACAAATAATAAATAGAGAGATGAGAAGCACCCACTCAATGTTGGTGTTTTTTTAGAGCAAAAATGCTATGACTTGGATAGTGTTACACGGATATTGCTGACTCCGGAGACAGCCAACACACCCTTCGATAAGACATATAGACACACACAAAAATGGTGCTATTCTAAACCTGGGAAGCTGTTAAGCAACTTAGAAGAAGGGTAGGCAGGCTGTGTAAACGGATGGAATGGGGATGCTGTACTTAGGCAGAAGTCTCTCTCTCTCTCTGTAACTGTTTTTATCCACTTTGAAAATACATTATGCCTCAATTACTACAATTCACAATTCAATAAAGCTTTATTCGATTTCTTAAATAAGAAAACCATAAAAGCAGATCAAAAACAACATACAACATGATTATCAAACCCACATATTTTAAAATGAACAAAGTGTACAAATTTCAGAGATCAACTATTTGCATACTCAGCAGTCCATTCTCCTTGTTGTGCGCTTAGTGGGCTGACATCAAAATAGTTTTCCTACATTTAAAGATATTTTTTAAAAACAAAATTAACGAGGTAATAAAAAATGAATTATCTAGAAGTTGTAAGACCAATAGTGCAGGACGACTTTGACTAAGATTGGGAGGCTCCGCCGTCTCCTCTGCACAGAAGAAAATTTACAGAAAAAAGTACATGCAATGTCAACTGTTGGGATAGGTCATCACATGGACATTTACACATCGGTCTTGACCAATCATTTAAATCATGAAAACTAATTGTATGTATGATGTCTACTCTAAAACGGGTTAACAGAAATCTGTCATAGCCAGCTTTGATGTTCCTTAGGTATGGCTGTATACTGTATGTAGTCAACATAAGTTGATGTGCTTGTACAGCAAATTTTGCCATTTCGGCAGCAGTTCTATGTGTTTCCAGTATAGCCAAGCACCTAGTTTTAAGATCTTTCCTGGCTACTGCACGTAGTGTGTTAGGATCACTGTAATATTCTGGGTGATCAAGATTAATTGTAAAGATTGTTATGTACTTTAGCCACCTAAAATGCATGGCCCCTTGTAATTTATGGCTATCATTCAAAATTTGACGATTAAGTAATGTTTTCTCTGTTGTCCAGTTCCTGTGCCACAATAGGACTGGCTTAATTTTTATGATGTCCGCTATGTATGGCATGCCTTATTCTGTGTGGCAGATATGGGAAGAAGTGCTGTCTGGGACTACCAGCAAAAATTTTAAAAAGGTATTCTCTACAATCTGTAGAGAGTTAATGTTGACATGACCTCAAATGCCAGCACCATAAATGGCGATTGACAAACATTTAAGTTTGTAAATTTGCAGCAATTCTACAGGTGGGTGTCCAATTTTTTGCTGAAATTGGATAAGGATTCCATTGCCTTCATAAACAACAATCTACTGGCTCTGACAGCGTGGGTCCAAGTCCCTAGTCGGTCAAACAAAATCCCTAAATAAAAGAAAGTTTTAGAGCATTCAATCTTTTTATCGTCAATATATATCTCTGCTCTTATTACGGCCTGCTCCAACTTTCATAATAAATGTTTTTGAGGAATTAACAGTGTGATCCAAATTGGACATAAATGAAGAAAAGCTTGACACTACCCTTTGGAGACCTAAAGGAGTACACGACATAAGGACCGCGTCATCTGCGTACAAAAGGGCCAGTATGGGGCGTTTATCAAATACCGGTAAGTCCTGGCACTCATTCGCCAATACCCGTCCCAAATCGTTTATATAGACGGTGAAGAGAAAAGGTGCCAGGACGCAGCCTTGTTTAACTCCTCTCATTATACTAAATGGCAATATACATTCCCCTCCTGCCCCAAATCGAACTCTTGCCTTTGCCCCCAGATATAGTTGCCTCATGAATTGGATGAGTGAATTATCCACCCCCATTCCCTCATAACTTGTCATGAATAACGCAGTCAAAGGCTGCGCTTAAATTGATGAATGTCAAATATAACCTGCTCCTTTTTGCCTTAGTGTACTTGCCCAAAAGAATGTTTAAGTTGAGGCCCTGTTCCACAGTGCCCAGACCCTAACGGAAGCCAAACTGAATCTCAGAAGCAATCGAGTTCTCGTCGGCCCAATTCTGTAGTCTATTAAAATGACTCGACCCACGACTTTGACCGTCGGATCTAACAGTGAGATAGGTCTGTAACATGTGGGGTTCTCCCTATCACCTTTTTTAAACATGGGAACCAATATCGATTCTGACCAGGTCGGTAAGATGCGAGTAAAGCTGCTGGCATTAATTACCTTTGTTAAAAGTGGTCCTCAGGGTAAAATGTTAGATTTAAAAAGATCTACAGGAATGTCGTCGGGCCTCAATTACTAAGAACGCTATACTTCCCCTCACATTATTGACCACTGGTTTCCTACGTGCATTAATATCTCATTGCTCATTTGTTTCCAATTGCACCTCAGGAAAGGCTTTAAATTCAGCAGCCTATTCCAATAAAATGGTGTTCAGTCATGCCTCACTTTTGTCTTGACAACAGAATGTTAGTGCTCTAGTTGTGCAGTAGAACATGAGGGAATCAACTGACAGGCTACTGTTGGAAGTACATATTTTAGTCAGGCTATAAGATCTTATTCTCACATTGCTGTGGAGGATACTGTGAACTGATAGAACACGTGCTTTGCTTTTAGCTTCCAGAGCACCTTCCATAAACTCTATGAGAAATCCATGAGAGAAAACAGTGTTCTTTCAAACATGTTTTCTCTCAAACATGGTTTATCAAATCCCAGCAGAGGTTAAGCATTTTTCACAGATTAAAATCCACTTTGAACAAACCACAATTCCTAAAATTAGTATAGCACCTCCAACAAAAGATTTGTATTGTGGCTGATGAAGCACAAGCTGATCATTCTTTATGTGACACATAAACTGATTTTGATAACGACAACTCAAAATGTGCATTTTGCACACGTCTAGAAAAACAAAACTGAAACTGAGAAAAATTGAAGTACCACACCGCAAAAGTGTGCTTAGATAGGTAGCAATAGCAAGATGAGTCAAATAATTAATGTAACATGTTTACTAACTGATTACCTTATCTGGGGAAAACAGATAAATCAACTGGGATGATTTGGTTTTACGTCTGTCTATCCACTTTGAATGTACTGTTTATGCATCATAGATCTGGATCGATATGCATGTAGGCACACAACCACTGCTGGCACACTCCTGAAATACCAATGGCTAATGATCAAAGGTGCTATACTGTTGTTTTTGTTTCTCAAAAAATCAATACAATTGATTCTTTAAAAAAATTAACTGATTACCTTCTATTTTGTAACCAAGTTGTCATGAATATTAATGATGAAACTTAAAATTTCTATTGATTTCATTGTGAAGTGGTGTAGTTCATGTATGCAATATGCTTCTTGACTGAAACTTTCAGTATCAGTGCCTAACGTTATAAAGATCCTATTTCTTTAAAAAACAATTCTATTTTAATGATTTTTAGAAATAGTTTGTAGGTAGGTACTTTTGACATTTTTAAGAGTAGTCCATAATTAGAGTTGTTGAACATGTATGTGTAATAATCACTGACAACCTTACAAGTATCCACACATATGATATGTTTGATTTGTTTAATTATGCTTGGACCTAGTTATGAATGTATCTTACTAAATAAGAAATACTAACTTTAAACTTAATTGAATTACCTTTTCCCCTTGGTTGCATTATTTCATAGCCTGGTGTAATGGACTTGTGTTACTTTTCTTCAAATGTTGCTATATCTGTTCTGTTTATGCGATATTCTTTAAGCAATAAGACAAGTTTCAGTATTGCTACATCTGTGAAATGGCGGAAACTTTAACTTAAGACTAAATCTGTGAAGAGCAACAAAGTAAATAAGCTCTTTGTCAGCATAGAACAGCACGTTGGACTATCAATGTGTACCTGGAGAACGGAAGAATGATCACATGATGATCAGACCATTATAGGTGACTACTGATGTCACAAATGGATGATTTGGAGCATTAAAAGCGACTTTACCAAGAGGAGGGTGTCCTCTCTCCACTTGTGCTCAGCCAAGCCATCTTTTCACTTTTAAGGCCTCTTCATTTCCCCTCTCCTCTATTGACGAGTGCCTGCCAGACTACATGCTCTTGCCTTTTTCCCCTTGCTGATGAACTTGCCTGCTGGATGATTTTGATCTGTCTGGTGAGAGGCCAGACCTGAACTTTCCTGATTAATACTCCACTCCCCTTGCTCAGCCCATGGACCTTTTTCCTTAGTGGACATTAACTTGATCCCTTTGCCCATGTTAAGAAAACTCTTGTGAACCATCCTACTGCCTTTGTTGGTGGTAGTAACCTCTAATTCTGAACCGTCTTCTTATGGATGCTTTTATTTAGACTTGCTTTGGCTAGGCGTATGTTTTTATATTTCAGGCTGTGAGACTCATGAGAGAGCTTCCTATAATGTTACTTATTTGCATTGATATTGGATCTTTATTACAATGACCAAATTATCTAAATTTTCTGAGTCTTTTAATGTGTGTCTTAATGTTCTTTCTACAGAAACTGTGTTGACAACTATCTGATTTTTAAATGCATGATTGAGAAAGTCATAGATTATTTTCAGATGTTTTTGCTCTTGTTCTGTGTAGCCACAGCAGAGCTACTGGTTTTCAAAATTCATATGAGACTGAACTTCTTTAGGAGGTTGGGTCTTCCAATTGCAATACTTTATATCTGTAGTATGGTTCTGAGAGTAGTGTTTTTGAACTTGAGCTCCAATTTTTGAGTTGGCTATCCATTATTGGTCCTTGTTGGGTGGCCGACAGTAGGACAGTCTGATTTATCATCCCTCATCACTACGACATTGAAAGGTTCACCTAAGGACCAGTGCCTCTTTGGGTGGATTACAGAATCTGAATGAAAAGTTAACTGTATGGGAACAGTGCTAAAGGAAACCAAAAAGTGTTTCCACTATAACATGATTAAAATCCTTTATCAACCCTTTACATGTGCTCCTTTTTATGATCCTCAAACCAGACTTGCATTAATAGCATTTTAAAGGGGACAATGTCTCTGAGTCCTGTAATGTCTGCAAAAACATGTTGTCCATGTTGTGACCAGCCAATCAATTGGCACTTGGTGCCAGGGTGTGCTCAACTTGCCCCTTACATTTCATTCATTTTCAGGATGCAGAAATGCAAATTGTTTAAAAACAGATGTACACAAAATCACAGAGAGCACACGTTTTGAGTAAATTTGTAACCTTCTGACAAATTTTGGTATAATTCCGTTCAGCTGCATTTTCTGTAGATGTGAAAGAATTTTCCTATGGGAATTAACATTCGGGAAAACAATGCTTTTGGACCCCCCTCCTTTTTCTATGCCCTACTTGAAAGATCAGTGCCAAACCTTTCAGGAAGGAGCTGAGGAGGATGAAATTTGGTTTTCAGAAAGTTTAATGTAGATTTCTCAAACTGCACCGAAGGTATTAGTGAAACAACAAATGCTTCCTATGAAAACTGTGACCTAACTATTTCTATGTAATGGTAACCCCTCTGTATAATAGATGAGAGTTAATAACAGTGGCTTTGACATTCTGGTTAGGTTTGATAAATCTGCAAACAACAAGCCCAAAAAAGTATGTCTGGGTTAATTTTGTGAATTTGAGATTTGTGCAGCAGGGAAGAAGGTCACAATAATGGTAATTTTGATTTTAAATTCCGTAGGAATTTTTTCTGTTCAATACAATAAATCGCTGAATGAAATTACATCAAACATTGAATGAAAGTAGAATTTTACTCAGAGGAGTCCCTTTGCTTGATTTGGTGTAAATCCGTTTAGTAGTTTCAGAAGTATTACATTTTGAAAAAGATACCTGGAGACCTAAACATATAGATATCTTGGCAGTTGAAAAGGTGATTTTTCAATAACCTGTATCTTTAGAGTCATTTGAAGACTTTCCACAAAATGTGACAGATGCTTAGCATGTTTAGCTTACTCCTCGTATTTTTTAATATGTGCAGCCCACCATGCAAGGCATAGTTTTAGTTTCATGCAAATCCATTGTTAAGAGGGGCATAAATGTTTTCCTTTGATGTTAATTTAAGCCCTGTATAATGAATCTGTGTGACATTTGCAGGCTGTTTGTGAAGGACTGGGTTTTTCTAAGACCCAGCGGTGCCAGGGATAACACCTAAAACCTTCGTGGGTAACCTGTTCCGGCGTACAAATGACAGAGACACGGGACACTTCCTTCGGCGTCAAAGATTCGAGGTTTATTACTGCAGGGAACACAGAAGTCACAGGAAGTACAACGTGTGCAAGTTCGAGGAGTCTGCTTCAAAGTGTATCTGTGGATCGCTCTTCTTATACAGTTTTTGAGCAAAGGATAACATGGTGCACAAAGGATTACAACCTGGTTCCCATCGTAAAGATCATAGGGGGTCGCTTTCATGTATTCAGGGCCCGGAACATAATTACAGTAGCATTTGGCAGTTCCCAACTGTAAAAGTACATCTTCCCACCATTAGTACATTCCGTTCGGCAGTAAACGAATCGAGGAAGAGACAGAAACAGGTGCAGAGGAAGATGAGGACAGTGAACAGATCGAGGAGGGTGTAAAAGGGGTGGCATCAGGAAACACGAGTTGCAGGCATCAAAGGGGACGTGCCTAATGAATGCACAACTGAGACAATAGACCGACACGGCAAGATGAGCCTCGAGCGGGGCCATCTGCCTTACAGTGTCATCCCCCTTATCATAAAGACACCTTCAAAGGAACACGTGTCTTCCGCAGGAGTTTGGGAATCCCAGGGTCGCGAAGCGGACAGCGTCCGTTCGCTGGCTACTTGAGGGCAAGAAACAAAATGGATGCCGTATCTAAGATGGAACCCGAGGGTTAAGATGAAGAAACCCACGAAACAAACGAACAGTTTAGGCTAGCACAGCGAATACGCGTACACCCACTAAACTCGTCATTTGCGGTTCATAGATACCAAACTCGACCATATTCGTGCGAGTCGAAAACACCACTTACGATTATCACGGAACCTCAGACGCTCCTTTTGCCCTCATGTAGGCAAGCACTAGTCGGAATCATAATCGATCTCGATATTCATCAGACCATCTAGATGCTGTTGCAACATAATTCTATCCATCAGAGTTCCTTTGGTAACAGGCGGCCGCCTTATACACATCGTAGCACAGAGGCCACATAAGGCAGGACCACACTGCACACAAAGGCAACACGTGAACAGGAATGCTACAACAACCCCAATGATCATCAGAATCTTCCAACCCCAAGTCGACATTAGGCCCCAAAACCACCCAAGTAGCGTCCAATCCCCTACGTCCACGTGTATGGACTCGGAGATCTTATGCAACTTTGAGATGGCTTGATAGACAGTCGGAGCGTTGTCTGGAATGAATATACAACAACTCGAATGGATCACCTTACATACTCCACCTCGATCTGCTAAGACAACGTCTATACCATACGATTTTGTAACGTCATAAGCCTGTCCGCCTGAAGCTCTGCTGTGATATTACCAAGGGCACTGGCAGTGATGTTAGCTGTCGATTCCACCACTCGAGTCAACTGTCTCAGGCTCCTACTATTGACCATAGGTCCCCAAAACGGCAAGAAACCCTTGAAAAAGTCTCCTGCCTCTTGACCGGCAGTGTCTTCTTTGCTAATCACGCCCCTCACAACTCTAATCTTGTGGTAATCTGAGGCAACCGTAAAAGTCGGAGGCAACAAGTTTGCAATATAACAGGGGCCCGCGAAGTCCGGGGCAACCATGTATATGCACGGTCGTAACAGACAAAGTACGTACCCTTGGCAGTCAGGAGAACAGGGGAAGAGAGCATTGGTAAAACATACGTCTCAGAGCAAGCACTCTCCCCAAGGTGAGCTCTCGGGCTTCGGCCACGACCTTTCAGACAGAAATTACCAAGGTGGGGTACGATCCATATTGGGGATGAGCTTCTGAGCTGCCTTTCGCCCACGAGCGCACTGTACTCAACCTCACTCAGATCCCTATAGGCACCTCTTCCTCTGGGATGAGCGACGGCTCATAGATATCCCTATCTAAATCAGCAATCGCTATTGCCAAAGACTTATGGTACGGACCGGGACCAAAGTGTGGAGAACGTGGCTCTCGATTGGGGTAAGAATCTAGTGCGCTTCGAAACATTGTTTGGAATGCTCGAGCTGAACCCTGGGAACTGTAAGGAAGGACCAAGTACGGAATTCCCTTATCGGTGGTGTGTGGCATTAACCCACACACCCAACAATTGGTAGTGTTCACCACCAACTGATGCTGATGAAGGAGCTGAACGAAGGAATTGTTCATGAATTCCGCACGTCTAACCTGCTCGTGTTGAGGTAAGATGTGGAAGGAATGAGGAGGAACAGTGGAGGTAGGTTTAGGTTCAGAAGAAGGGGTAGGTGAGGCAGAAGGCAACAATGACTGTATAATGTAATACACCCCACCCACCAATAACGAGGAAACAGTTAGGAATAAGAGGAACACCTGAAACATGAAGCATTTTGTATGTGCAATTCTGCGCAACTCGAATCTTTGGGCCTGAGCCTTTTCCAATTCCGACAGCTTCGAGAAAGCCATCCTCTAAAACCGTCCGCAACGTTCTTGACGCACTTCGTTCTGTGTAGCAGTAGTCAATCCCCAGGAGTTCCTAGGAATCGACGGTCTCTGACCTAGTATCAAGACCTACTAACCAGAAGGAAGTACCCGCGCGGCCCTATGGTCCACCCGGATGTAAGGTATTTTTAATCAACAATATATACAAAATCTCCTAGCTGTGGAAGCAAAAAAAACCATACGTGGAAAAAGACTCAAAAATTTTTCAAAATCACAATTATGGAAGTGTGTTCAAAACTGGATAGTGATAATGGGGTAACGTGAATGTCAGGGGAGAAAGCAAAGATATTTATTTATTAGTCTCTGGTATTGGAGCGAAGGAAATATCGGCTTCTCCCAGGACGAGTCTGATCGTCAAACAGTTGGTCCGATGATGACACAGAGTTCTGTTGACCAGTCAATTGTTCAGATCTTGAGTTCTGTGATGACAAATGTTCAACAATATCGTTCTGCTGCACTGAGGTATCTCCGACGGGCTGAGCGTCGCTGAAAGGGACAAAGTTCGGTACGGTCTCAACTTCAGACGAGGCGATGCCCTTCCTTACCCACGAGTCAGCTGGTAAAGGTATAGGTACCTTTTTGGTATGGGTGGCGTGCACCCAATGCTTACGCCCCTCAAAACGAACAGCAGTCCTCGTGGCAAGGAGCACCTGGTAGGGTCCGGTAAAACGAGGCTCAAGGTTGCGCTTTCGGCCAAAATTCCTCGTCACCACCCAGTCTCCGGGCTGGAGCTGGTGGCCTGGACCCTCCGTCTGCATCTGCAGTGCTTCAAAGACCTGTTGGTGAATTAACCTCAGTTTAGCAGTCAGATCATGAAGATAATCGATCAACATTGGGTACTAAAGATCAGAGAACACACTGGGTCTAAGGACCCCGCAAACATTGGCAGGGCGGCCGAACACAATCTCATAGGGGCTGAGCCCTACTGGGGAGTGTACAGTCGCCCTGGTTGACAGAAGAGCTAAGGGCAAAGCGTCAGGCCACGAGAGACCAGTCTTAGCCTGAATCTTCGCTAGTTTCAATTTAAGGGTGCCATTATACCCTTCAACCAAACCTGCTGACTGGGGATGGTTGGCGCTGTGGAATTTGTGTAATTCCAAGGCCCTTGCACACATTCTTCATTACACTCCCCACAAACTCACTTCCGTTATCAGACCATACAATCCGTGGCATTCCATACCGAGGAAAGTATTCCTTCAGTAGGATTTTTGCAGTGGACAGAGCAGTGTTGTCTTTAAGAGGGTAGGCTTCAATCCATCGGGAGAATGCGCAAACCACAACTAAAACGTACTTCAAGTTATTGCATCGCTCCATATGGATGAAGTCTAACTGAATCACCTCAAAGGGACATGAAGGGGGAGCAAAATGGCCAGGGGGTGTAGGAGTGCCCTTACCAGGATTGTACATCATACATATCATACAAGTCTTCACCAATCTCTCAGCACACTTAGTAATACCATCATTCTTCCATACAGGGGACAACAACTTACAAATGCCTTTCGTACTAATATGTGCAAAGCCGTGTGCCATCGTCACAACAGCTAGCACATACGCATCCGGCAACATCCACCTCTTATTCTCGGACAAATCAATCCAGCAGCCATTTGCATCCAACTTTCCCGTACTCTCTTTCCACTTCGTCTTTTCAGACTCGGTAGCCTCGTTCTGAATCGCTTTCACACTCTCGATAGTGTCCTCACACATACCAGTTTCTGTAGGCCACCTTACAGAACTCGTCACATACATTCTAGTGGTAAGGTTCCTGGCAGTCTCCTTAGCAACTTCATCAGCGAACGCATTGCCACGACCAACATCATCCGTCACCTTACGGTGTGCACTACATTTAATAATCGCCACCTGCTCGGGCAATGTAAGTGCATCCAAAAGATCATTCACAGGTTGCCCATGCTGAATCTTTGTACCATGTGACGTCATAAAACCTCTCTCTCTCCACAATCGTCCAAAGCTGTGCGCAACACCAAACGCATACTGGCTGTCCGTAAACACATTCACCCGTTTCCCTTTCGACAACACACACGCTCTAGTCAAGGCAATCAGTTCTGCCGCCTGTGCAGAATTCTGATTCAATCTCGCAGTCTCCACAACCGTACTTAATGTTACCACAGCATACGCAGTCGTTACATCACCATTCGGCAACTTAAAACACAACCCATCCACATACAAGGTACCATCGGGGTTTTCCAATGGAGTATTTTTCAAGTCAACACGACCTTTTGTTTCCTCCTCAGTTCGTAAGTAGCAGTCATGAGATGCTATCTCGTCTGATTCCATACTGATTGGCAACAAAGTCGCCGGGTTCAGGACATTACAGCGTTTTATTTGAATGTGACTTGCCAAAAGCGTCAACTCATACCCAGACAACCTTGCACTCGTCAGGTGTTGGGTGTTCGTACGATTCAAGAGAGTGTCAACTGCATGCGAAACCATCACCGTAAGCATATTATCCATGACCAATCCTGCAGATTGTCGGATGGACACCGCAGCCGCCGCTGTTGCTCTCAAACAACTCGGCAATGCTCTAGCTACTGGGTCCAAGGTCGAGGAAAAATATGCACATGGACGCTGCTTACCACCGAATTGTTCCGTCAAGACACTCAAAGCACAACCTTCCCTCTCGTGAACGTATAGTGTAAACGGCTTACTGTAGTCAGGAGTACCCAACACTGGGGCCGAACACAACGCATCACGTAGCTCAGAAAAACTTTTCTGACATTCTTCCGTCCATGGTAAAGGAGTTGGAACATCTTTGCACGTAAGAGCCACCAATGGTTTCGCTAGCAAAGAAAAATTTGGAATCCATTGCCTGCAGTATGACGTGATACCTAAAAAGACACGCACATCTCTCTGAGTTGTTGGCACAGTCATTCGAGCAATCGCCGCAATTCTCTCTGGGGTCAACCTTCTTCCCTCCTTTGACAATAAGTGACCTAGATAGGTTACTTCTTGGCAACAATATTGCAGTTTAGAAGGGGACACCTTTTGATGTAAGTCACAGAGATGCCGCAACAACGACACCGTAGCAATTTTGCAAATGTCCTGAGTGTCCGCAGCCACCAATAAGTCATCGACATATTGGATCAAGGCCGCACCGGCCGGCAACGCAAACGCATCAAGTTGACTCTTCAAGGCTTGGCTGTATATCGATAGACTCTAACAGTAGCCCTGAGGAGCGCGTTTAAACCTAAAGCTGCGGCCACCTAGAGAGAAACCGAAAAGGTCCCTACTCTCCTCAGCAATCGGAATGCTGAAGAAAGCATTCTTCAGATCGATCACTGAGAACCAAGATGTGGAGGCTGGAATCAGAGTCAGTAGAGCTGTTATGTCGGGCACCACAGGGAACTGAGGAACCACAATTTTATTCACCTCCCGCAAATCGATAACAAAACGATAAACAGGAGGCTGTGATGGATCAGTGCGCTTTAGAATGGGTAGCACAGGGCTATTGCACACGTTTCCCCGAGTCTCCTCGATAACATCTTTCTCAATCAAATCGTAGATGATCGCTAACAGCGCTCGCTCACCATCAAGGGAGATACGATACTGGGGAATACGTGGCAAACGCACATTAGATTTCAGGTGAACAACATAAGGGGAGATGTCAAGCAGGCCCACGTCATTGGGACCTGTAGCCCACAAAGATGCATGAAGAGAACTCAATTCCAGTGGAAGCTTGTCGATGGACAAATACATAGGAGAGATTACTCTCTCACCCAATGTAATCTTCACTCTCGCAGGAGAACAATACAAAGTCGCATACAGACGTTTCAGCAAATCCAGACCCAAAAGATTTTCACCACAACCAGTAGTCAAAATCAAAGGAGCTTTCAGCTCACGAGGCCCAATTGCAAGGCGCAAAGGGCGTGAAACCGGATTGCTAACAGGGGCGCCAGAGAATCCAACTGAAACATTTGTTAAGCCAGACAAAGGTGCGCCAGGGAGTTTCGAATGCATGATTGAACTTTTTCCTGCACCAGTGCCCAACAGAAAAGGCTCAACGACGCCCGAGGTGGCAACTGCGACGTAAGGCCCTCTCTGATCAACCGGAACTGATACTACTCCCTCTCCTTGTCTATGGCTGTCCTAGTAATTACCGTCGTCAGTGCCCTGATCGACGTAATAATCGTCCACATTATACTGTGCAGATCTGCCTTGCGACGATCCACGCTGATCAAAACAATTATTAGAATCAGAAGAATTATTAGAATGATCATTTTGAGCTCCGCGACCTCTACCACGTGATGTCTGTTGAGGACCACTACGACCTCCTCTAGATGAATTACCACTATTTCGATCACGCAACACTGGACAATCGAATTTCAGATGACCCTCCCCCCTACAATAGGCACACTGATTGTACCCCAACGTAGATCTCTGCGAAGAGGAGTCATTTCGTGATTGCGACCTATTCGACTGAGACTGCGATCGATTCCGCTGTTGCGAATCATTCTGATTCGAACGTGGAGGATACGCTTGTTGCAACAACACTTTAGTTTTGAGCTCTTTCGTCTTTTTGTCAGCACGATCATTTTCCTCTTTCTCCCTATTCTCATAATATTGGGCCGTTGCCAATATCTGAGCCGAAGTGGAAACAGCCCACGCACTCTCGAATTCCTTAATTTGTTGCTTAAATCCGGCAACAAATTAGACACAAATTTGTCCACGAACAACCTCTGACCTCCCTCAGTGCCCATATCCTGACCACTATGATCAATGAATGCCTCCTCAAATCTCGTAAAGAAGTCAGAGACACTCTCATCCTTCTTTTGTTTACAAGCGGACAACTTGTCCCAATTGACCTTCATAGCTGGCATAAGCGTTTTCATAAGAGTGATTATTCTCTGAGGGAGATTAGCAATCAACTGTTCGGGCTTAGCCACACCGACTTGCAAGGCATCCGCAGCAAGAAGTGCAGGCCAGTCACCGCCTAATTCTGCCGCATGATCTTCCTGACGAATCTTTGCCTATACCGGTTGCGGTACGACATTGCCAAACAACATATTAATGTCGGCAAGATTCATCACCGTCGCATCCACTAGCTGAGACAATTCTTTATAGTACCCAGCAGGATTTTTGCGAGGGTCGGGCAAAGATTGCTTTACCTGCAAAACTTCTGACCGTTTCCACGGAAGATGTATCCACACTCTCTGGAAATATGGCGGAATAATGGGATTAGCATTAGGATCGCCAGGCATCCACACCGGTGGAACTTCGCGCATGGGATACTGACCAGGCGCTGCTGGCGGTTCCTCAATGTCTTCTAAAAACAATGCCCGAGGCATTATAGAAGGACGAAAAGATAGCAACTGCTCGACAGCACGTCGAACATTGCTACCCACCATTATTCCGCTCGCAAACTGAAGCTGATGATTAGTTAGAGCAGCCAATACATCATCGGACGCATCAGCCGATATTTGATCGCGTAAAAGCTTGCACATTTCCTCAAACACGAACCTCTGTGTCGGTTCGTTGAATTGAGAGAACGTATCAAGCACCACACGTGGGGGATTCCTAAGGGGGTATCTAATCCAACCCATCGCCATATTATATAATGAGTCACGTTCCCTACCACCAGGAAGCTGACTTCGTCTTTGGGGACCATCAGAACCAGCGGGCTCAAGAATCGGTCCAAGAGAAGTGAAGAAGTTAGCAGCAACAGAAGGGACACGACGTCGAGCAGATGGGGTAGAAGAATAAGACAACGGGGTAACAAGAGAAGCGTCAGGAACAGAAGGGACAGCAGGAGTAACCAGAACAGGAGAAACAGCGGGAGCAGGAGTATGAGGAAGTACAATCTGGGGAGCAGTAGGGACGGGAGCAGGTAAGGGAGCAGGAACAGGTTGAAGAACGGGAACAGGTTGGGGAACAGGAACCGGAGCAGGTGGAGGAACAGGGACAGGGGGAACCACAGGAACTGCGGTACCCTGTGCATACGGAGGTGGTGACTTCAAAAGATAGGACAACAAGGGGTCCTCTACTACTTCCTCCTTCTTATCCGTACCCGTCGGTAAAGCGGGGTAACACTTATCGACAGTCATGCGCTGCAATCTATCAAAAACTTCCTTTTCCTTTTCCTCCTTATCTCGCTGAAACTGCTCTGCGTTTTTTACCGTTGTAACAATTCCTTCTCTCTTATTACGTTTAATCTGCTTGATTTCTTTCTGCTTGGCTTCTTTACGCCACAACCGAAAGGAATCAAACATGGCCGGCCTTGCTTTTCTCTGGAACAATTTAGCTTCAAGATTATCTAAAATTGGGGCCTCAAAACTACCATGAGGTGGCCAACTAAGGACATCGTCTTTTTTAGTGTAACGAACCCAACACTTATTGAATGCAATTGGGCCTAAACCGTGTCGGCTGTACAACTCGTAAGTTGGAGTTCCAACCGGAGGTATCGGACACGAGTCCTCCAGTCGGGAATCCGTACCACAACTTCTAAAGCAACCGAACAAAGTACTACGGCCAGGCATCGTGCACACTAACCGAGTTTCACAAACGTCAAGGGTTATAGGATTACAATGTCCCTGCAAAGAGCAAAAACCCTCGGTTTTTGGCGACTGCAGACGTCAAATATCACAACAAAGAACAAAATACCAAGAACCACAAATGCAATGGAACCATGCAACAACTAAGCGCCCACAACAAAGAACTCTGGGAGCGACCCACAAATACTTAACTCAAAGATCAGTGGCGTCACCAGGAAGGCCCGTCAATCGTCTCGCTGTACCAAGGTCTACGCCAGGGGCTAAAACAGGTCTACAGTCAGGGCAGCAGTCCGTCGCAGCCGTCAGGAGGCGGGGATCTTCGCGGGAAAAGTCGTCGGGCCACTTGTTGCGACAACAGGATCGACGAAGCGGGGTGCACCTTCCATCGGAGATTTCAAACGAAGTTCCTCACGATCGTCGGGCTTTGGACCAGTTCCGCTGATGCAGCCCCATGTTGGGCGCCAACTGAAGGACTGGGTTTTTCTAAGACCCAGCGGTGCCAGGGATAACACCTAAAACCTTCGTGGGTAACCTGTTCCGGCGTACAAATGACAGAGACACGGGACACTTCCTTCGGCATCAAAGATTCGAGGTTTATTACTGCAGGGAACACAGAAGTCACAGGAAGTACAACGTGTGCAAGTTCGAGGAGTCTGCTTCAAAGTGTATCTGTGGATCGCTCTTCTTATACAGTTTTTGAGCATTGGATAACATGGTGCACAAAGGATTACAACCTGTAACCCATCGTAAAGATCATAGGGGGTCGCTTTCATGTATTCAGAGCCCGGAACATAATTACAGTAGCATTTGGCAGTTCCCAACTGTAAAAGTACATCTTCCCACCATTAGTACATTCCGTTCGGCAGTAAACGAATCGAGGAAGAGACAGAAACAGGTGCAGAGGAAGATGAGGACAGTGAACAGATCGAGGAGGGTGTAAAAGGGGTGGCATCAGGAAACACGAGTTGCAGGCATCAAAGGGGACGTGCCTAATGAATGCACAACTGAGACAATAGACCGACACGGCAAGATGAGCCTCGAGCGGGGCCATCTGCCTTACAGTGTCATCCCCCTTATCATAAAGACACCTTCAAAGGAACACGTGTCTTCCGCAGGAGTTTGGGAATCCCAGGGTCGCGAAGCGGACAGCGTCCGTTCGCTGGCTACTTGAGGGCAAGAAACAAAATGGATGCCGTATCTAAGATGGAACCCGAGGGTTCAGATGAAGAAACCCACGAAACAAACGAACGGTTTAGGCTAGCACAGCGAATACGCGTACACCCACTAAACTCGTCATTTGCGGTTCATAGATACCAAACTCGACCATATTCGTGCGAGTCGAAAACACCACTTACGATTATCACGGAACCTCATTTGCAAGTTTATTACTGTGCAGAGATAAGTTTGGTGCAATGTCATAGAGCTGCACACTATTTCTGCTGACTCATTGCATGTTTAACTTACTTCTGACATACCGAGTTCCATTCAGATCTCTCAAGTGGGACATATTTAAAGGTGGGGCTAATTGCTATAGCACCCTTTGATAAATTTGCACACAACCTGTCAGGAATTTACATGTTTCGTTTTCTTTTGATACATCTAGTTAAGTCTAGTACAAGTATGCCAAGCTATATGTTCATCTGACCGAAGGGATAAACTTAAAGGGGTTATCAAACAGATTTGATTTGCTTATAACCTTAACCATTACAAGAATGGGGTAACCCTAAAGGTATGGACCTGGGTAACTTAGCAGTATGAACAAACAATGGTCCGCAACCTATAAATTGAGGTATACAGATCTGATCAGAAATTAAGTTATTATTCCCAAACCAGTAGCACCCTTGATAAGTCTGCTAACTGTACAGCAAAGACTAAATCTTTGGGAGAAGAAACCTAACACCACGGTTTTTGAAAAATATATATTCTTATTTTATTTTTATATATTCAAATTTTTGGCATATTTTTTCAATAAAAACAAACGGGTTGCCCCACGACAGGAAAGTGCAGTGATGAAAGTGTGATTCAAGGGGGTGAGCAAGTGAAAACAGAAAGGAAATTGCACAGTAATAGAAAAGAGAATTGAATATAATTCAAACAATCAATACTGCATATACATAATTCAACAAAATTGCAGCAATGAGCACCTAACCAGCAGATATAAATTCATAAAGTCATAAAACACAACAATGTAGTCCTTATGTGTCAATGTCCATAGTTTTGCACAGTCTACAATGTTGGAAATACACTGGTCTAGGATGTGTGTGTTGAAAATGTCTACGTTTCGACTCGACTTATTAACAAACGGTGATTTAGACCTGGGGATGGCGAGTCTTCATCAGGACAAGAGGCAAAATACGAGGCAACCAGGGATTAATGAATAACCCCTTAGTAGTAGAGGAACCGTTGATTTTGTTGATCCAAAAGAATTCACCGCGTCTCACATAGGAATCCTTGAAAGACAACACGAAAGAGTGGGTAGAGTCTATCCCAAAACTCCGTGGTGATTATTCCCACCTCACCTGGTCGGTGATTCAAGAGCATCTAATTACCTTGAAGCGATATCTGAGTCCATATGGGGTCGATTATTTCGTTATATGGACATGATAGGTGATGCCTTAAAGATATATAACTTGGTCCATATAATCTACTCGTAATCTTCTTATATGGGCATATAGTTCATACCTTAACTGTGTCAGTGCACAGATTCCAAATGGAACAGATACGACCGATCACTCCGAAAAGTTGTAGGCGCACTGATTCCCAATTAATTTATTTGAAGGACGCTAATGAAGCTAATCCAAATTCCATCCACCGGCGGTATCCCGAAGCACTGTGAGGCTCGGTGATAGAGGGTTCTGTGGACGCATGGACGGCGTCCCCATGTAACAGTGGAAGTGACCTCCACATTTTTTACACATCCGGAAGCACTGGGAGGCTCGGATGCTTACGCTGGAAGCCGAAATACAGCGGCTTACAATTGGATGGAATTTGGATTAGCTTCATTAGCGTCCTTCAAATAAATTAATTGGGAATCAGTGCGCCTACAACTTTTTGGAGTGATCGGTCGTATCTGTTCCATTTGGAATCTGAGCACTGACACAGTTAAGGTATGAACTATATGCCCATATAAGAAGATTACGAGTAGATTATATGGACCAAGTTATATATCTTTAAGGCATCACCTATCATGTCCATATAACGAAATAATCGACCCCATATGGACTCAGATATCGCTTCAAGGTAATTAGATGCTCTTGAATCACCGACCAGGTGAGGTGGGAATAATCACCACGGAGTTTTGGGATAGACTCTACCCACTCTTTCGTGTTGTCTTTCAAGGATTCCTATGTGAGACGCGGTGAATTCTTTTGGATCAACAAAATCAACGGTTCCTCTACTACTAAGGGGTTATTCATTAATCCCTGGTTGCCTCGTATTTTGCCTCTTGTCCTGATGAAGACTCGCCATCCCCAGGTCTAAATCACCGTTTGGGAATAAGTCGAGTCGAAACGTCGACATTTTCAACACACACATCCTAGACCAGTGTATTTCCAACATTGTAGACTGTGCAAAACTATGGACATTGACACATAAGGACTACATTGTTGTGTTTTATGACTTTATGAATTTATATCTGCTGGTTAGGTGCTCATTGCTGCAATTTTGTTGAATTATGTATATGCAGTATTGATTGTTTGAATTATATTCAATTCTCTTTTCTATTACTGTGCAATTTCCTTTCTGTTTTCACTTGCTCACCCCCTTGAATCACACTTTCATCACTGCACTTTCCTGTCGTGGGGCAACCCGTTTGTTTTTATTGAAAAAATATGCCAAAAATTTGAATATATAAAAATAAAATAAGAATATATATTTTTTAAAAACCGTGGTGTTAGGTTTCTTCTCCCAAAGATTTAGTCTTTGCTGTACAGTTAGCAGACTTATCAAGGGTGCTACTGGTTTGGGAATAATAACTTAATTTCTGATCAGATCTGTATACCTCAATTTATAGGTTGCGGACCATTGTTTGTTCATATTGCTTATAACCTTGGCACCATTTGAAGGATGGATTTTCATGGAAGTTGAGATATCAGAATTGGGTTTAACTTGCAAACTGCATCAGCAGCTATTGGTTGGCCACATGGGAGATTCACAAGTGACCTTTACTACAAAAGGTTAAAACCTTATTCATACCAGACAGTGTATCCCCTGACAAGAATAGAGCTACATTTATATTGTGTATTTTATTATAGCTCATTTATGTAGTGTTTCAACCCCCCGGGGAGGCTCTAAAGAGTATCGGTGGAATAGTACTGCACTGCCTTATGGGAGTGCGCTGAATGAAAGAGTGTGTGTCCCCTACCTGCCCTCTGCTACTGTTTCAAAGTCTTGCTTGATGACCAGATCAGTGATCTTATCTTGTTAAGTTGATCCTACTAAACAGCAAAGTTGTCTGGTTGCAAAAAAACTATTATGGGCTTGTCGAACGTTTTCCTGGCTTATTGCCTGACCATTGTTTACCATTGGTTGATTTTTTTGTCGTTCTCATTTGTTTGCTTTTTATTCAATGACTTTCCTTGTGGCAACTTGTCAATCTTTTGTTGTTCCTCCTCAAGAGCATAGGCTCTTTACAATCTCTCTTATTGGCTGGCTTTTATATCATCCACTGCTGACTTTTAGAAAAATATTTTTTTCTTTTTGTTTAAACACTTCAGATGATTTGCAGATGTCTCCCATCTGTGCTGCTCTCTCCCCACTAGCACGTGTGCTCCTCTCTGTTTCCTGTGTGCATGCCGGCACTCATGCTCTACATATTGCTCTCTGTTGTTCATTGGATTCTGGCTCTCTGCCGATCTTGTGTTGCTCTCTACTGCAGACGTGCTTCTCTCCTCTGACCCACATCTGCGTTTCTTTCTCTATCTTGTATGTATCTCTCCCCCATCTAGGTTGCTCTCCCTGTCCTGTGTGTTTCTCTCTCTCCACCAGCACTCGCATTGCTCACTCTCCATGTTGCTCTCTCTCGCCCATCTGCATTTCATGTGCCCAGTGTTGTTCTTCCGCATGTGCTGCCCTCGCCCTCCATGTTGCTTTGCCCCTCAGCCCTCCTAGCTGCTTCCGCCTTCCCTTGGTGGTGCGTTCCCAAACCCGGGCCCACTGACTCGAGCCTACGTTGATACATTTTTTTAAAAATGCGTTTGGGCTATTTTTTTTTTTTTCAGATCCACCTCAGATTGGTAAATACAAACAGTCACCTGCATCATTTTGTAAGCTTGTGCCCATCAGTGGTGTAATATAAGCCACCACGGTGCGGTAGGGCCACGAGCTCCAGGGGCCCCCTCAGCATCAACCCTGGCCCGAGAGCTCCAGACTGACTCTGGAGATGGGCCCCTCCATGTACTTTGCAAGGCGGGTCCCCTCAACTTCTGTTACGTTACTGGGGCAAATGCATGTGCTTAACTGCAAAATGGCACAGATGCAGCAGTGGCGCCATTGTGCCATTTTATTCTAATTTATTCGTTCGCCAGGCGGCACAGCGTTCATTGCTAAAGAACATTGCAAAGTCAATAGGTCCCAAGTACAAGATCTATTGGCATTGGCAGTGCTTGTTTTTCTTGCTGTGCTTTAGTGTGTTGAGAAGCGACAGTAGTGAGTGACAAAAAAGAAGCTTTTTAGAAGCCAGCATATGGATGGCAAAAAGTATGTATGTGAAGTGTGGCCTATGCGTGGCATTGATTGGTTATGTGGTTAGGGGGGAGTCTGCTGGTGTGGGGTCACTGCAGACCAGTGGCCAAAGAGAAGCAAAGGAGAGTGCGAGAGAGCTGAGCATGTGATTGTGCGCCCCACTCTTGGGGTGTTTGTGCCAGTTTTAGGTGGCGTGTCACGTGACAACTGTGGGGGTTTGTGGGCCTGGCAGGGCCTAGGTCGCTGCGCAGCAGGTGCAGGCTTAATGAAAGGACACACACACCGTTACTGTGCTGGTGTGGACAGGAAGTCCCGAGCCACTCCCGTCCCTTTATTTAAAGCTTTCTGGCCACGCCTGGCCAGAAAGTGATACATTGTGGGTAGTGCTTCCGGGGGCTCAAACTGAGACCCTCGGAGCACTAGAGCGCTACATCCCTCCCCAACTTGGATTTTAAACTAAACATGAAAAACAGTTCAGCATGCAAAATCAGCTAGTCTGTGATTGGGTCGTGGATTAGATATGAGATTGTATTGCCACTTGCCTCTCGGAGGGATCTGATCTCGAAGGGTGTCCGGTGATGGCGGAGGTGGTAGTTCTGCGGCATCCGGAGTCAAGCATGTGGCGTTGTTTGCGGCTGTACTCTCCTCTTCTTCCCGTGCTGCGGGTGTGCTACTATCTGAGTTCTGTCCTTTTGGTGTGGGTATTTGCTTGAACCAAGATACATTGCGAGTTACCTCTTCTCCATCTCGGCTGACTGTGATCGCTGTCCCTTTGGTTTCCTTGATTACCCAGGGTTCTGGTTCGAATGGTGTCTTGAACTTTCCCCCCGGTCTCCTTGTCCGTATCAGCACAGTTTCTCCTGGACGTAATGTTTTTGGTTGGGCTCTCCTCTTGTGACTGGCCTTGTCATTGGTCCTTCTTCTCCGTTCTTGTGCGTCGGCTGGAGAATATGGCGATGGAGCCCAATTGTCGGCCATGGGCAGCAGGTCCTTCCGTGGGCCGGCCAGCATCAGCGCCCATGGTGACTGCATGGTGGTGCTGTGTGGGGTGCTGCGGTATTCTCTCAGGAATACTTGTAGTGCTTCTTATTGGTCACTTCCTTCTGCTGATGATATTCGCAGTACTTTGTTTATTGTCCTCATGAAGCGTTCTACCTCGCCGTTGGCTTGTGGCCATTGAGGTGTGATCCTGTGGTGTTTGACTCCTAGGTTGTTCAGAAAATCTTTGAACTCGCTCCCTTGAAAAGGGGGTCCGTTATCGGTTTTGATGATCTTTGGAATTCCGAATAGGGCAAATGCCTTGCTGAGGATGGGGCGGACGTTTGCGAAGCTGGTTGACGCCGCTGTCTCAACTATGGGGTACTTGGTGTAGTTGTCTATCAGTACTACTGTGATTTTCCCGTCCGGGAAGCTTCCAAAGTCCAGACTTAGCCATGTCCATGGTGATGGGGCATGGTCTTCTGTTATTACCGGGGCTGGTACCACGGGGCTGCTGGTGATTTGGCATGCTCGACATGCTCGCACGAGGGCTTCCACGCTTTCTTCCATGTTGGGGAACCATATCTTCTCCCGCATCCTCGCTTTCATCCTGGGGGTGCCTTGGTGCCCTTCGTGAGCTAGGGCGGTTGCCCTCTCTTGCAGTGCCTTGGGGATGACTACGCAAGTTCCTCTCAGTACTATCCCATTGTCAGCGCAGCTGAGGTCATCATGTATCTTCCAGAACTGTTGTAGGCGTGTTCTGTCTTCTTCATTCCACCCATTCGTGTCTTTCAGGAAGTTAGCCCACGTTCCAGAGTGGATTGCGTCCTTCACTCTCATGACAACGGCGTCGCTGTCGTAGTGAGACGTGATGACATCGGCGGTGAGGGCGCAGGGACATGCTCCTGTCGCCAGCATGTTGATGAACTCTTCGGTTTGGCCTTCGTGGTCTGCGTCGTGGGGTCCCTCTGTGAATGGGTGGCGAGACAGAAAGTCTGCCTGGTTTTTCGCCCCCGGTCTGTACACTATGTCCATTTGGTACTGCTGGACTTGGATTGCCCAGCGTTCGATCCTTGGAGGCGGGTGAGGCGCTGTGCCTCGGAACAGGGGTACCAGCGGTTGGTGGTCTGTCACCATTCTGAACGGGTGGCCAGATATGTACAGGTGAAAATGTGCGCAGGCCCATTTCACTGCCAGTGCCTCTCTTTCTATTTGCGAGTATCACAACTCTGTCGGTTTCAACGCCTTGCTCGCGAATGCCAATGGGGCCCACACCCCGGGTTCGGATTCTTGTGACAGGAGGGCTCCTAGGCCCACTGGACTGGCATCCACTACTATTTCGGTGGGTTTCGCAGTGTTGAAGTATGCCATTGTTGTGCTGTCCAGTAGAGCTTCTTTGATTCGGCCAAACGCTTTGTCTTCAGTTTCTGTCCACCTCCATGGGCTGTCTTTCTTCGTTAGGTTTCTCAGGGGTTCCGCGATCGTGGCTAGATTGGGTATGAACCTTGCACAATATTGCGCCATCCCTAAGAAGCTTCTCACTTCGGAGGCGGTTGACGGTGCTGCTGCATTCTTGATGGCGTGGGATTTTCGGGGGTCAACTTTTACTCCGTCTGCATCAAACACATATCCGAAGAACTCTATTGATTTCCTGAAGAACTGGCATTTGTCCTTGTGTAGTGTGACGCCATACTGTGCGAGCCTTTGTAGGGTGGCTTTCAATCTGCGGTGGTGTTCTTCACTCGACTTGGCATGAATTAGGATATCGTCACTGACGTTCAACACCCCATTAAGTCCGGATAAGATCTCTTTGATTGTGTTTTGAAAGATCTCGGCTGCGGACGAGATGCCGAAGTTTAGCCGCTTGTATCGTCTTAATCCCAGATGTGTTGAGAAGGTTGTGATGTAGCGGCTCTCTTCCGCTAGTCTGAGCTGATGATATCCTGCGTTCAGGTCCAACTTAGAGAACCATTGGGCCCCATTCAAGTCCGACAGGATGTCGTCGACTGTCGGGGTGAGGTGTCGCTCTCGTCGAATGGCTTTGTTGGGGACCCTCATGTCTATGCATATGCGGATTTTACCAGGTTGGCGTGGTTTCTCGGCTATTACCATCGGGGATACCCATGGCGTCGGCCCCGACACTTTCTCGATCACCCCTTGTTCTTCCAGTTGGTTGAGTTCTTTTTCCACGGCGGCGCGCAGGTGGAACGGTATCCTTGTGTGTCTCAGCGCCACTGGTTGTATGGCGGGGTCGATGTGCAGTTTGATCGGCGGTCGTTTGATGGTGCCGAGGCCTTCAAAGAGGGTGGGGAACATTTCCAGGATATCTTCTGTCTGGAGTGCTTTAACGGCGTTTGCAAACGCAATGAGGCGGAGGTCCTCAGCTGTGTTGCTTCCCACCAGTAGATCGGCTTCTTTGTCTATTACATGGAAGGTCGTTGTTACCTCGTTGTCCTCTGCCTTCACTTGGACTACCATTTTACCTCGCAGCGGGAGGGGTTCCTGGCTGCCGTACGTGAGTATCCGTGCCTTCGAGGGGACTAGTTTTGGTCTCGGCTTAAGCGCTTTGTAGTGCTGGATCCCCATGACATTCACGGTGGCTCCCGTGTCGATGACGCCAGTCGCCGGAGATCCGTCGATGTGTATCTGGCATTTTGGTTGCGGCCTCCGCCGTTTCTTTAGCTCACTCACGAATGACACGTAGTAGCATTCATCTTCATCGTCTGTGGAAGATTCGTCAAATTGGGTTTGCCGCCGTGATCTGCTTGATTGGGACGGTGTTGCCTCGTCTAGTGATATTTGTTTTACAGCTCCTGCGATTGATCTTCTTCCGGGCGTTCCTCTTCCTCTGGAACCGCCTCTACACACACTTGCGAAGTGGTTGGGTATTCCGCATTTGAGCATGTCTTGCCACGTGCTGGGCAGCCATCTTGGTTGTGTTCGTCTCGGCCACAGTATCCACATGCCGCGCGGCGTGGCGTCCTGGTCGGCCATCTTCCTCTGTTTCCTCGACCAGTATTTCGGACTGCGTCTACCCTTTCTGTCTTTACCATGGCTCCTGGTTCTGCCCGCGGGTTCAGGGCTGCTTCCATCGCAGTCGCTCGTGCATCCGACAGTTCATGGGATCTAGCAAGGATTAGTATCTCCTCAAGTGTGATACGTGGCTGCCTTAGAATCAGCGTCCTCAGGTGCTTGTTGCGGCAGCCTTGAATGAGCTGTGCGGTCACTTCTTTCTTTTCGTCATCATCGGTGCACGTGCTTATGAGATCTCTCAGCCGTGCGTGGAACGCGTCCATAGTCTCTCCTTCCCTTTGTCTGGATTGGCGAAACTTGAATCGCTCATAGTGTGGGTTTAGCTGGGGATCAAAATGCGCGTTCAGCGCGTTGACGGCTGCGTCATAGTCATCGTCATCTCCTGTGTCCGGCAGATGCTTGAATAACTTGTATAGTTCTGTGCCCCCAAAGTGTAGTAGTAGGGACCGCTTTACTTCGTTATCTTTTTCCCTCGTGGCAGTGAAGTAGTTGTTGAGCTGTCCCAGCCACACGGCCCATCTGGGAGCCGCTGTCCCCGGATCTATCAACTCGCTGAAAGGTGGTAGTGCCTGTATTTGCGAGTGGGCAGATGGTGCTGGTGGCTGCGTGCCTAGGTTCAGTGCTGGTGCTGGGGGTCCTGCTTGCTGAGCCGATCCGGCCCCTGACTGTGCCGTTCCTCCAGACGCCCCTCCTGGATTGGTAGTCATTTTGGTGTTGGGGTATGGCTTGGTGTTTGTTTTTTTTTTTCTCTAGGGCTTCTTCCTCTTGGATGCTGCTCGCACTTGCTCGTGCTTGTTAGTGTTTACTTGGGTAGGTGTATGAGGAGCTAGTAGTTGCAACTGCCTGTGCTGGTTGGAGCCACTCCTGGATGCTGGTTGCACTTGCTCGTGTTTGTTTTGGGTAGGTGTTTGTTGAGTTGACTGTTGCACTTGCCTGTGCTTGTTGGGACTACTACGCGGCGTGAGCGGTGTCCTCGCTGAAGCGTCTGTGCTTTTGTTGGGCCTCGCGCTTGTCTCCTTCGAGGCGCCTTTCCTGCCTCGCGCTGCCTCGGGGCCTCTTTCGCTGGCGATGACGTGTCGCGCCTCGCGCATGCGCGCACTGCCGGGCACTGCCGGGCCTGCTGCCGGGTTGCTTTCTTCGGCGCATCTCCCCGCTCGGGCCTTCTGGTTGCTGTTTCTGCCGGTGCCCCACGCAGCTTCTGGCGTCCGCT
Source organism: Lissotriton vulgaris (assembly GCF_964263255.1). Lineage (NCBI taxonomy): Eukaryota > Metazoa > Chordata > Amphibia > Caudata > Salamandridae > Lissotriton > Lissotriton vulgaris. The sequence goes on along the minus strand of NC_141685.1, from coordinate 2,036,919,458 downwards.
GCTTACCGGTGAGTGCATTCTTGATTTGGCGGCTGATGCGGCTGGTCTTGCCCTCGTGGTCGCCGGTGCTCCGCTTCAGTGTCGCGGTTGGAGCGCTCTGGGCAGTCGCTGGTCTGGTCGGTGGCACCGCAGGTCGGCGCCGCTTGATTCTTTTGTAGAATCCCACCCTCGTCGCCAGTGTGGGGGTTTGTGGGCCTGGCAGGGCCTAGGTCGCTGCGCAGCAGGTGCAGGCTTAATGAAAGGACACACACACCGTTACTGTGCTGGTGTGGACAGGAAGTCCTGAGCCACTCCCGTCCCTTTATTTAAAGCTTTCTGGCCACGCCTGGCCAGAAAGTGATACATTGTGGGTAGTGCTTCCGGGGGCTCAAACTGAGACCCTCGGAGCACTAGAGCGCTACAACAACTAGACACCGCTAAATATTTTTCCACATGATGGGGCAGGTTTTCATGCATCTGCCTCCGACAGGCTGCTGCTGATTCCAGTATCAGAACATTCTGAACTACACATGACATTGAACGGTGCAAGTGCTAAAGAGAGCGCGATGTGATAATAAGACGAAACGTGGCAAAATCCATGCTCGCACACACATGCAGAAATTCTTCCGTCCTTTTACGGATTATATTTCATTTAGAGTTGAAATCAGAGAGCACTAAGTGAATACTAATTTGAGCCTTGTGTGAATGATGATAGATTGAATCAAATTTTAACTAGAGTCTGTCTGAAACTCCCTCAGGACAACATAATTACAGTTCAACACATACATTAATTATCAGTACACATCCATTTCCGAGGACTGAAGTAGTTTTTTTACATTGTTTGTGTGGCTGGTTATTCTGTATGATGAAAAGAACCACATATTGCTTTATGGCAAGAGTGTAGAATCCCTGCACTCAGAATGCACAACCTATCTGCATCAGAGAAATATTCATGGACACTACTCGTATAAGTACGAGTGTTTTTATTGATGTTGTCCTTCCCTACTGTTCAAAAGATAAATTACAGCTGTGTCTACAATATAATCGCTAGAATTTTTGACTCTTCACTCCACACTACTGTTTTACAACTACAAATGGATTAAGTAATGACGTAGTCTTCTAGTTTAGAAAAAATAGTTGTATGCATTTAGATCTGTCAGCTACTGAATGTGTCAAAATGTGACATCGCACACGCTTATCATAGAACTTCAATTCTGACTTAAATAAATTGAAAATCTCATTCGATGTTTATTTCAGAGTCTTTCATTTTAAACTGGAAGACAGACCACTACTAGCACAAATATGAATGGATAATTCATTGGACGTGTCATGTCATAAAAGTAATCCTTTGACATATAAAACTTGTTTTCATATTGTTTTTCAGCAGTACATCTGCCGCTTCTAAATCCGTTAAAAAACATAGGTTATCATCGCCTAATTTATGGTACTCAATTTAACGTCTTTGGAAGGATGTAGGGTCAAGTCTGCCCGGCAGGGATTCTAATTCATGATCTTTATATTACCATGTGGTTCAGCGGCAAAGTACCACATTAGTCACTGGCGAACATTCAGCTTTCCCAGGTATCCTCCTGGAAGCTTTCCTCTGAAATGCATAAATCAGATTGCATTTCTTCAGCACCCTCAACTGTACTATGAACATACGTTTTAAATTGTATACCTGGATCATAAACCATCAAAACCTTTATGGGGCTTATTTACAAGCCCCATGCGCCGCCGGTTCATCAATTTTTTCCATGTTAAAAGTGACGCACCAGCGGCGCAAGGAGCTTGCAAATAAGCCTCACAACAACAGTTGATGCTTTACACAAATTGCACAGGTGAAAGTTTGCATTGTTCCCTAATTGTACACAATGTTCATTTGGCACTAGTCTTATCAGGCAGTAAAGATTTTAGACCATGGTTGCAATTTATTTAATTTTAAAATGTCAGTGCAAAATCTGTGCATGCTAAAACCTGATATACACAATGGTCAAATTCTAATCTGTAGATGACTGGTGTGTACGCAAAAGAGGGACACCCACTGCTAGAATTCCCATCAATTCAGTAAAAACCTACCAGATTTTGCAGGGGTGACATTTCATCTGATTTTTGCCCACCAGAGACTGGTTTGAGCTGGAAATGCCCTTTTGGAACAGCAGAAGCATGGCTGAGAGACCTTTCCCGTTGGAACTGGTCTGCCCCTACCTTGCATGACTTTCTAATATGAGCTATGTCACATTCAATTTTCTGAATTTTCAGCCAAGATACTATCAACGCCATTGGATGTCTTGAGTGAAATTACGCCGAATCTCACATAACAAACGCTCATGATTTTCTGCCCACCACTTCGTCAACTGATTCCTGGTGGAGGTTATCTCTCGGGGTTCAAAAGGGAGGGTACACCCCTTACTACTGTGGGAAAGAGGCAGCAACATCGAGATGACTTTTAATTCCACAATTCTCTTGTGACCAAAACTTCACTAAAGATTTAGGCTTTTCTGCATTCCTTTGAATCAATCTGAAGAGACTAGGAATCAACATAACAAGCATTTACAATGCAACGGTCTCGCCTTTGCAAGAGTTAGAGCTATTGGCATTGTAAATGACAACATTTTTATTAATGTGTTGGTTTTGAAAACAGATAAATAAATGGCATTGTCATTTACAATGCCAATAGCTTAATCTCTCGCAAATGCGAGACCTATTGCATTTGCACCCACACACACACACACAGAGCATCACACAGAGCCACATGCACCCCCACACACACAGAGCCACACACAGAGCCACACACACAGACAGAACCACACACACACAGACAGAACCCCACACACACACACAGACAGAACCACACACACACGCAGACAGAACCACACACACACAGACAGAACCACACAGACAGAACCACACACACACAGAGGCACACACACAGAGCCACACACACACACAGAGCCAGGCTGCGTCACGTCAGATTACGGGCCAGCGTCCTCGAGTCAATCAACTCTGAGAGACAGCTGGGGACCACAGCCTACACTCCACTGTGCTCCCCAAAAGGACAGTGGCCACCTTGTGATAACACAGCACAGCACCCCAAACCAGGTCCCGCCTCGACCCTATCATAACCCATATCACCAAACTGGGCTTAATTTGTATACAAAAAAAATACAGTTGCCCAAAATGTTTGTTAGAAGGCTGCAACTAATTCCCTCCCAGTTCGCAATGCCCGCTTCCTTCTAAAGGTCATTTCCCACTTCTCCCCATTGGCACTACTCACTTCTGTATAGAGAGTGTCAAAGCCAGATTGCAGCCAGCAGACCAGCTTCCCACACAGTGTGAGTGTGTGTGTGTGGGAGGGTGCGCAGGGGGCGGCTGGGGAGAGGTAGACAAATGTTCCCATGGCACTTTCCATATTTTAAAATTTGTGCAACTCCTTCACACAGTTTACCATAGAAAAGTAATTTCAATAGGCACACATGACAATAACTCTGTATGCTCTGCAAAGAGGCCAAGGATTGAATGGGCACTATTGAGAATCTTTATGGCACGGCGACTTTCGCTAATAGACACTCGCACTGCCTTCCCTCATCCTAAACTACAGACCTATTAGGCATCCTATCATTACCACTCAGCCACCTCTGGAACTCATTCAAAACCTAAAGGTGGCTCAGTTTGCAGTGTGTGCTGTACAAGATACATATGTTAAACGAAAAACAAAACTGCAGAAACACATCATCTGGGAAAAGAAATCACTCTCTGGAAATAGGAGTCCACATACCATGCATTTTGCAGTAAAGGGTGAAAGATCACTGACTTGAATGAACATAAGGGTTGTTGCACATATTGTTGAGAAAGAAATCATTTTCTTTCCTTTGAAACACAAGGGCTTTAAAGAAAGGTCCACTTTCAAAGTTTGTTTTTAATTGAAAAACTGTTGGTGCTAACCACCACCATCCCCATAAAACTGTCTCACACACTTTCACCCTCACATATTCTCTCTCTCTCTCTCTTTATCACTCACTCCTCTGTCTCTTTATCCCTGATTGCAATGACAGGCAGCCCAATACGTTTTAATAAATAAGGCAGCACAAGTTTCTCACTATTTACAAAATACTAGTGTGCAGTCAAAAAGCATTGTTTAGCATCAAAAGAGTCGTCCTCCCCTTCAATAGGAACCAATGAGCAGGGTCCAACGAGGTGGGCCAGGAGAGCAAGCACAACCAACGAGTGGGGGGGGGGGGTCAGGAGAGCAAGCACAACCAATGAGGGGGGTGGGGTCAGGAGAGCAAGCACAACCAACGAGGGGGGGTCAGGAGAGCAAGCACAACCAACGAGGGGGGGGGGTCAGGAGAGCAAGCACAACCAACGAGGGGGGGTCAGGAGAGCAAGCACAACCAACGAGGGGGGGGGGCAGGAGAGAAAGCACAACCAATGAGGAGGGGCAGGAGAGCAAGCACAACCAACAAGGGGGGGTCAGGAGAGCAAGCACAACCAACGAGGGGGTTTGAGGTCAGGAGAGCAAGCACAACCAACGAGGGGGGGTCAGGAGAGCAAGCACAACCAACGAGGGGGGGCAGGAGAGCAAGCACAACCAATGAGGGGGAGCATGAGAGCAAGCACAACCAATGAGGGGGGGCAGGAGAGCAAGCACAACTAAGGGGGGGCAGGAGAGCACGCACAACCAAAGAGGGGGGCAGGAGAGCAAGTACAACCAATGAGTGGGGGTCAGGAGAGCCAGCACAACCAACGAGGGGGGCAGGAGAGCAAGCACAACCAACGAGGGGGGGGGCAGGAGAGCAAGCACAACCAACGAGGGGGGGCAGGAGAGCAAGCACAACGAAAGAGGGGGGGCAGGAGAGCAAGCACAACCAACGAGGGGGGCAGGAGAGCAAGCACAACCAACCATGGGGGGGCAGGAGAGCAAGCACATCCAACGAGGGGGGGGGCAGGAGAGCAAGCACTCAACAAGAGGGCACGGGTTGGAGGGAGAGCTTACCTGCGTCATCCAAGCTGCGGGCCGCGACCAGGAGAGACTCCACACAACCACATTTTTCCGAGGCAAAGCAGAAATGCCTCAGGGAAACGACCCGTGATTTTCGAATTCGGGCATGGTTTTCTTTCTCTCCTCTTCCCATTGGCTGGAAGGTAAAATTCCAGCCAATGGGAAGAGAGAAAGAAAGTAAAAAACACACCCCGAATCCCAAAAAGACAGGGCTTAAACGGAGTGACACCCCTCTCCTCCAATGGTTGGCCTCCGTTTAGGAAGCCAGCCAATGGAGAAGAGGGGGGGTTTAAGCCCCTTACTGAAAAACATAAGATCTCCCCTGCAAGACTGCGCAAGTGCAGCCTTCGCAGGCGGAGACCTAAAAAGGGCGATGGGTCATGTTGTTTATGTGGTTTTATGTCAGAGACTATAGGACATATCATTTGCATCCGCCATAACCTATCAGGTCTACTTAGACTATATCTTGGTAAATTTTTTAATGACGCACATATATGATCTACTTGTAGTAGTAGTTACTCTGTATTCGAATTCATTAAAAAAACATAAAAGCACATCAACATAAAAAAATCTGAGAAAAATCCAATTCCCATTCAAGAAAATAGCTGAAAAGTCCCAGCTCTTAAGTACATTTTATACACTTGAGTTACAGTAATCAATTGTCTATTTAAATTTCACTGGATGTTGGCGTTCACCATGGTTCACATCGTGGCTGTATTGTAGTGAAGATATAATCTATTGGAGAAGCCATGAAGTATTATTTTAATAATCAATCGTCAGTCTTTTATTGTTGCCTTAATTACATTTTTAGACCGTCTTATTCATAGCAGCATGGTTCTTCTCTTGTCTTAACTAATTAATTGCTAAAATGTGTACCACAAGATTGGATGTTATGTGTGTTTGTTTTGTCTGATGTATTGTAAAATGATTTGATAAATGTATTAAATATACCTACCTACGGGTCCACCCATTGAGGTAGCCTGGCGAGTAGAAGAAGCTAGGAAGTAGGAAGTGTCGCTTTCCTTTCTTCTATCTTTCCACTGTCAATGTGACATGAGTATAATGCTAATTTTAGCCACTGCAGCATGAATCACTGAAAAGAAAGATCTGCGTGGTTACCTAGACTTGATGATGAAATGAGCAGGGGATCTCACAGACTCTACAGCTTGACAGTTTTGCAATAATACAGGCAGTGTTAATCTGGTGAAAGTTTATGAGTGTACTATTTCTGTGTGACCTGGTTGAGAATCTCAGAATCTTGACAGCCCCAAGCTATCCTGTTGGCCTCCCGTTATTTCTAAGGTATTTTGAAGAGGGCTCTCCTGGGGCAGGGACTTTGGACTCTGGGTACCACAGGTGGGTGAAACCAGCCTCTTTATGGTTCTGGCCTAGGCTGATGGTGTGTTGTCCACCAGGCTCAAGTTTACATTTTGAGTTGACTGCAGGAATGTGACTGAAATCTAGGCAATTGCCCCCACACCCTTTATTGCGATTTTCACTGTTTGTTATTAATGTCTTCCAGTTATTTTAATATGATTATTTTAAGAACTTGATTTTAAAGCTAGGTGGACGCTAATTAAGCATGGGTGAATTTTGCGAATCTGGCGTTCGCGAATTTTGCGAATTTGCGAACTCGCAATCCGCAAAATCCACGAATTCTCGCGAATTTGCGGATTTTTTTTTGTGTTCGCAAGGATTTCTGCCAGTTGGTGAGGGTTTTGTACCAGTTCGAAATTGCGAACTTACATGTCGGCTCGCAACGGTCGCGATTATGTTGTTTCTACGTCTGGTTCATCATCACAGGTTCCCAGCACCCTCTGTTTCACCCCTGCCACCCTCTGTTTCACCCATGCCACCCTCTGGTTCATCATCACTGTAGATTATGGGGGGAAAAAGCAAGCACACCTGCCCTGCTTCAACTGAAATGAATTAATTTGGGGTTGATTTATTAATGTGTCACTGTTTTAAAATTCCAGTCTGGCACCTGCTACCTTATCTGTAATTTGCTTTCTGTTGCAGTGCAATTTTTTTTTCCAGGACCTTTGTGGCCTACTTGTAGCTATTCTATGATCCGGCTGTGAGGGTCAGAGCAGGGTCATACAATTGTTGCAACTAGCAACTGAACTCTGGAGGGGCCCCAGTCAGGAAGCACTACAGGGAATGGTTACTAATGATGAATTTGAACTTTTGCACCTGCTGAGTGCTTTCAGTTTAGCAAAACTCGTTTTTCTGCAGAACAGCATTACAGCAACTGTAATGCCCCGAACAAGCTTACTTGTGAAAGTTGATTTCTAAACCAAAAGTGATCCAAAGAAAGTCAAAAGGCCTCAAATCCAAAAAAGTGCAGGCAAATGTCAACCTGAGGAGTTATTCTCATAAAAATCATCATTTTCAGAAGGTTATGCTGCTTGCTAGTGGATTTCTTGTGCAGAATTGCAATTTTTGTAATTTTGCGAGTGCGAGATTGTTGCTGCCCGCCGCACCTACATGTTCGCAATTGCGAACTTACACTGCACGCCGCAAAATTGTATCACCAAGAAAAAAAAATCCGCTGCGTGCGAATTTGCGGATTTTCGGTAAATTGCGAATTTACCGAAAATCCGCAAAATCCGCGAGCGGAACGGATTTTCCGCCCATGCTTAACGCTAATAATATTTTTTTAGGACAAATGACATAATATGGTCAATCATAAATCTCTAGGTGTGTCGAAAGTTCTAGACCAAATAAAAAGAATATTAATCCTTTTTAGGATTAATTGGCTTTTAAAAGAAAAGACAAAGGTACCTTGATAGAATAATACAGCCAGAGGAATAAGCAAAACATCAAGCTGAGGAAACACAAAAAGAAGTATGGGGTTCAAACAAACTTGTCTCAACTGTCCATAAGTTGCTACACAAGACAGATTCAGATAAGATTCAAGAGGCGGATGATGCATTGTATTGGATTGGATTGAAAAATGTAGTTTTTACTACCCCTATGTGGGGCACTGAAGCGCTGTAATAGACAACACTTAGAAAGCATGGCATTACAGAGAAATGTGCCTCTGGCTTATTTCCCTATTATTTAATGGAAACAAACAACTAAAACTATATCCAAGAAAGTTACCTTTGGGAGTAAAACTAGTTTATTCATAAAGAAACAGAATGGGAAAACCTGTATTCTGTGTGAGCCATTTATTAGGTCAATGTCTTTGAGTAGGCAGTACTGAAAAGTGTGAAGTCAACAGAAATTACGTTGCATAATACATAACGAGATGCATACCTGCTCCCTATGTTTTTAGTTGTACATGTGCACAAGCTGTATCAGTCTTACATAATTGTTAAGCTGGATGTGAAAAGAGACCCTTTTAGGTAAAGAGACCACTATATCCGAGACGGACATTAACCCTAAAAAGCTGAATAGAGCAAAGATTCTACCAAAGTAACTGTAATCAGCCACTCCCCAAGATTCAGGGTGAGAAACAAACTAAGGGTAACCCTCTTTAAAAGTATAATTTGAATCAAAGGTATATCTAAGGGTCTTGATAGGCACAACACCCTTAGCCCGTGACCATCAGCAACATAATGATCCCATAATCGAAATAATGCATTAAATATATCTACCCTTTAGTAGGGTTTCCTTTATTTGTAGTTTATTGGTGTATTTTATACACCCCTCCAAAGTATGAGTGATGCTACAGCAGAATGTGGAAGGGGTGTTAAAGAACAGGAGATATAGATCTTTCTGCTTGTGGTTCTATTACTCTATGCACTAGTCACAGATAATAAGGCGGAATCCATGTGAGTCAGTGCTGTCATTGTGTTGTATCATTGAGGGAGAAATGGCAGGAAGAGAGTTAATAGCAGCTGATAGATTGCAAGAAATAAGTTGGAGATCATTGGAATATGTTCCCTAGTTTAAGAGATATATAACTTCTGGCCCACAGGGCCTGATTCACAAAGGTACACTTACACTTTTTTTTATAAGTTTTCAATTGTTTGGTATTCACAAAGGGAATTAAAAGTAGTATTTTATGAGTATGGAGTCTCTGCACATCAAAAGATAGGACTATCCTATCTATCCTAATTGTCCTTGGTTATGCACTATAGATAAGCGGTTCAATCTTTAGTTAATAATCGTGAAATATGACAAGGCCAGGAGAAGATCCATTGATTAAGTCTTTATGGACCTCGACTGTGCTTTTGATATGGTAAACTGATTAAAACAATGGGTTATAATGGAGGAGATGGAGATGGAACAAGCCCTGATTGATCTATTATGTAGGATGCACTGGGACACCATGGATAGGATCAGATATGGGGTAAATGGTGAACGTTCTTCCATTATTAACTTATACTCAGGAGATCACAAAGGATGTATGCTTTTCCTCATCTATATAAACGGCCTGAAAAAACACTTGTGTCAGACAAGGACAGATTTTCCACAAATGAAAGCATGCGCACTACAGGTTTTACTTTATGCAGATGACTCAGTTAGGATTTCTTGAACTGCAAATGGATTACAATCCCTTGTGGATGCGTTTTATACTTTTGTGGGTGATCGGGACCTAAACACAAATGTTAGCAAATCTTTTATTATGAGAATAGGCCCAAATGAATACTAAAACCAGGAATTTTCAAGTAGGAGGGTTGGAGATTTTTAAACGATCTAATTTTACATATCTAGAAAATCCTTTCAATTTACATCTAAGCTGTAACTCTCTACTTAATTCAAGGGCAATTTAATGCCAGAGCCATATACTCGGCCTTTAGCTTTGCACACAGACTGGGTCAATTAACCTGTGAGCGAAATTGTGCATATACATAACAGTAAGTGTGCCTCTATTGAGACCTATGGAGCAGGGATCTGGGGGTAATAAAGGTGCCGGGGTAACACAAAGGGTAGAAAATACATTTCTATGCAGGCCGCTGGCCGTTTTCCAAATCTCACCATCCTTTATGTGTCATTCTGAGGCTGGGTTAAGTTTTTGAAAGACAGGATTAAAAGTGGGCCTTTATTTCTTTGGATAAGGTTATGAGGCACACACGAAGCACAATCCAAGAGCCAGGTCAGAGACTAATTTCTGCAGACACAAACTAGGACTTTCAAAAGTTATATTCAATTACTAATTATGGTTTAATCAAATGTGCTAAATGAAGACTTGGGGGCAGACTATAGGCCCCATTTTGCTCTGCGCCTCTGCGGAGGAGGCAGGACACAGTGACCGCACAAGTAGGGCGCTCATACGGACACTTCCTGTCCAACAGCATTGGACATGCTAAGGAGAATTCTTGGAGCAAACTACAAGCCCCATTCTGCTAGGTGCCTGTGCAGAAGTAGGCAGGACTCTGCAATTGCGCGAATGTATCAAAATCAACAAGAGACAGAGGAAGTATCAATAGGAGCTAGTTCATTTCCCTGTGTAAGTACATATGAGCAAGAAGAACTGGCTCGTAGTTGAAGCCTTTAGTTTGTGCTTGGGAAACCAATAGGTTTTGTGAGAAAACCCTCACCCACCAACCTAGTTGGTGGAATGCTTCATCATTGTGTTGCACCCAAGGCGTTGAGTGCACCATGGGTGTGCTACGATGCCTGAACTACAGCTCAGCAGTTTCTTTAGTGTGTGGTGCAGTGATAGTGATGTTAAATCCATCTATAGGCCCCCTTTACAGGTAGAAGTAATTTTAATGAAGGGGCCCTATGACAGGGTTAAAATTGGGTTGGGCGGATACGTGTAGAGTTTTATGTTTGGACTCAGGTATCCTAAAAAGCAGGTCTACATGTTTCAGCCAGGCTGTGTCTTACGCTGGCTTTCATCAGGACCAGAGCAAAAAGTGTGTGAACCTGTCGCGGTGAGGTCTCCAGGACCGGGTGATGAAAAAGGAGAACACATGCTAAAGTGCGCAAAATTGGAGAGAAACTAGTTGTTTCCTCCTAGTACTAATTGTATTTGGTAGTGCTGTTGAAATCTGTAAAGGAAAATGAAAGACAAAACCCAAAGAGTAATTGTCACGACATTTAACATGAGAGAGGCATGCACTCATGTGTGCCACACGCAGTGTCAGGCGTGATCTATATTTGATCTATGACGCGGTGACAATGTGGTACACCCATACTTGATTTGCGGTTTTTATAATGCTAATATTCGCTATAGCGTATATCCCGCAAGGACCATGCCCTGTCCCTTCAACAGCATTGAGGGTTTGGCTTAATGTAATGCTTACTATGGTCGTTTTACAATTTTACGACATAGATCCCAAAAGGGGGCACTGCCTGTAGCACACGCTGAAATCAGAAAACAGAGATTTAACTCGCCGGTATCTCCATCGAGGTTCTTGGTGCGATGTGGTTCCTGGTAGGTGAGATAGGGGGCTCTACTCACTTTGTCAAGGTCCACTGCCCTCCATTTGTACCTGTTGAGGCCTTCGGTAGGGATCCCGAGCATGTGCGGCTGCTCGGGAGACTGGCATTTAATGCAGTGTCTTCCGGGGCACGCCTTCGGCGTCCGGTTCATTACGTCATCACGTGGTTTCATGTGTTTGGATCAAGAAGAAAGACTCTTCTGGGTATCTTGATATGTACATTAAGGAAAAGGGCTTTGATTGCCTATTCAGTACAGAAAAAAATAATTTGTATAGAATTAAATTAAAATAGCTCCGGGGCAACCAGGAGGTCTTTATCACTCACAGTTATAGTTAAAAGCGATCAAGTATGTAATTCTTTGTGAGATGACATAGCTATATGAACCTATGTTGGGGAGGTCTTAAGTGAGGTCCGTCATGTGTACACATGGGGGACCTAGACATTGTAACAATGCCACAGGTACAGTCGACCTGCACTGGAAAATTCCCTAATAAAGATGTTACGGACTCCCACAACTAGAAGAATGAAGGGCAATTCACACCTGGTATGTGCACCTAAGGATTGGGACTAAAAAAGGCCCTGAGCAAATGTGGATAGGGAACAGGCATCGGCATTCAGAGCCAAAGTACACGCACAGGCACAATTTATGGCATCAGGAGACGGTAATGCCACAAATGCTTTTGGAAGTAACAATCAATTAGAAGGGATCTTTGTGAATGTACTCAGCGCTGTAGTGGCAGCAGTCCAGAGCATTGATAAAACCCTGAAAGAACTTCTTATACCAATCTGTGCATTGCTGCATGAAGAACGTCACTCCTAAATTAAAGCCCTGCACAGCCATTGCGAATGAAAGGAGAGCGGATCAATTTAACTCAGTTTCTATGATAGTTTTACCCACCATTCCTCCCTCTGCTTCAGATTCCAACCATGTAACAACAGATACTAGCATGAACACCCATAGCTTACAGCTACCCCCGATTGCAGCTGGTACGTGGTAGTCCAAAAATATGTTCCACCCCTATGTCCAAGTAAACTCGAAATGGTTTACCAGTTGAAGAACAAGGTAATCCATTGGTTCAGTACGACCCTTGGGAATATTAGTGGTGACACACTTTCTAGAGCAATAACAGGCGTCCGGAGGCTACATAGGGTTAGAAGTAGTCAAACAGATGGTCAATTAGTGGGACACATTTTGCCCAGGTTCTCTATTCCCCAAGGTCCTTACAGAGGATACAGCCGGTACCAATTGTGTTTTTTCTACAGACTCAGGCATGACATATCCCTCGCTCGATCAGTTTTTAATCTTGAGAGCAATAGTATATTCACTGTCCAGACACACGATCGTTTTGCTGCCCTTGAAGAGGTTAATTGTTTGGCTCATACCCATGCCAGCCCTGATACCACAGAAACAATTGCTGTAACTACTCGGCTTAATGAAACATACCATACCGGAGCTGACCAGGTTAAGCTCACCCAGTCTATTAACAACGGACACCCTAAATCTGGACCTAAGCATCATTATTTTATTATCTGACGTAAGAGGTCAGACAATGGGCATCTCTACTCAATCACCTATTATTGTTAGTAACACTAATAGTGAATATCCACATGTTATTGTTTCATTACATATTGGGCTTGAAGATTCTGCCCAACCATGTAACCAAGACTTGGTTCTACCTGGCGAAGCAAATATTGACCCCGCAGCTTCCGATTTGAGCTTTCTTTTTGGAATGTTGTGGGCATCATAAGCAAACTTAACAATAAAAACTGAGCAGCACTGATAACTAACCACCAGATTGTTTGCATGCAAGAGACCTGGTCCGAGACGAATATGCATATAAATGGGTTTTAGTCAGTTATCACCCCTGCTACCCCATCAACAACAGGGCACCACAGTGGTGGCTTCACAACTTTAATAAGTATCATCATCTCAACTTAGATAGTGAGGATATACTCAGACAGTGCCTACTTTCAGATGATCAGTGTGTCCTTAGTAGGGACATTGGGGCATATTATCAAGCCTGTGCGCTAAAATTATCGTCGCTTTATCGGCCGAAAACGGCCGATAAAGCGGCGATAATGGGCTTGATAATATGCTCTATGTATGTATTGGCATTTATATAGCGCACTACTTACCCGTAGGGTCCCAAGGCGCTTCGACCGCTGCGAAACCCTTCCTGGCTTCCCTGAGAGATGGTCCCTTAATGGGTATCTCCAGGGTGAGACCAGACATCCCCGGCAGTCTGGTGGGGCCGTTAGTGAAGATGAGGCAAGCTAATGCCCAGAGTTGCCGAGTGTGATCGCTGATCAGAGTGGGCACCGAGGCGAGAGAATTATCGAGTCCGCTGACCCTGGTCCAGAAACCTGACGCGCCGGGAATCGAACCCTGGTCCCGGGCCGTCCTCTGCTCTCGGGTCTGCCGCCTCTAACCAGTGAGCCACACTACTTCACGCTCTGGAATTCCAATCGAAGCACATGTTAGATGTGAAGACATCTAACATGGGCTTCGATTGGAATTCCACAGAGCATATTATCAAGCCCATTATCGCCGCTTTATCGGCCGTTTTCGGCCGATAAAGCGGCGATAATTTTAGCGCACAGGCTTGATAATATGCCCCCTTATGTGTTATCCTTATAAATTTGTACCACAATAATTTCGACAACAAAAAATGTTCTATTAGTACAGTCACTTGCTCATGCCCTAGACAAGGTGCTGACAGGGGTGAGTGAAGATTTTTTCATAATATAGGAGGGGCAGCTTTTAATTTCAGATAATGCCCTATTTCCAATGACCGTGTATGTGGAGTAGGTGACAATTACTCTTGTAACAACTCACACTTCGAACATTACCCCTAGGGCGATAACTTGAACAAGCTAATGGTGACACATGACATTATTCTTAGTATAGAACAGGCTTCTAACTCATTGGTATTAAGGGGCCTATTACGACGTCTGGTGGACTTGCATCCTCCTGACTTTGTCTCGGAAACAGACTGTCCGACCACCGGTCGGCTGTACCAACCACCTCATTATGATGCTACCACACAGGGTGTGGTCACATTCTGATATTTCCCGACGGGAGCATGTGTTACGGCTATAAACCAGCTGTAATGCATGCTCCCATAGGGAAATGTAAATTGGTGTTAATCCCTGCACCCCATGGCAGGCGCCTCAAGGTGCGAGAATCAAGAGGGAGAGAGAGGACCAGTTAGCTAGTCCAAATCCCCGGTTTATATGTACGTAAATCAAAACGAGACTAGCTAAAGATGGGGTTAGTCTGACATTAATATTGTTATTGTCATAGCGACTCAGTATTGTTGCGCCAGTTGGCGGTGGCACCTGTTGGGTCTCTTTAGAAAGCCCTCACCCACCAACCTAGTTGGTGGCATGCTTCATCATCGGGCCCACCCAGTGACACCTAGCGTGTCCCGGGTGTGCTTCGACGCCTGATTACAGCGGAGCAGGTATGTCACTGTGTGTGCGGTGTGAGGTGTTCAGATAGGTGAGATTAAAACGGCTTGGCGGGTGGTCCCTGGGGTGAGGAAACTTTATTAAAAGGGCCTCCGTCAGCGGTTAAAAATAAGGCTGTGGGACGTTAGAGGCGGGTTACGACCTCCTACATCCTAAGAGTGTCAACATGTTTCAGCCAGTGCCTTATTACTAATCTGGCTTTCTTCAGGACAGTGAAAAATATGTGTAGGTTAAAATTAGGGGTGGTGTAGTGTAGTCTATGTGTCTACACGCCCTAAAGTGTATATAACTGTGAGAGGGGGGATTCCCTTCTCAAGATCACCTGTACATTTAACATTGAGAGACAGGGACAAGACAGACAAGGGGGAGAAAGAGTCACTAGAAAATATTGATCATATGTTATGACAGCCGGCTTAATAGCGATTTAGTGCAGGCTATGAGCGGCTCAAGTGTAATGATACTGGTGGTACCATTATTGTGGAATCGCACTGGAACTTCGAGAGTGAAGTGATTTAAAACAGCGGTATAAATACTGCATTAGTGAATAGTGAAGCATTTTGGCGCAAGGACCATGTCTTACGCTTTTAGAGGCTTGCTTGTGCTCCAAGGTTATTGAAGTGGCAAGGGGTGGCCCTGGTAGGGAGAAAGAGGACCACTGGGGTAAGGAGACCTGTGGGAGAAAGGTTGGATAGCGCTTACCTATGGTAGAGATGTTCAGCATACTCACAGGATTTCTGGCCAGCACCAGCGTGGGACCCGTTGTGCCTCCTTCGCATAACCGGTAGTGAATGGCTGCTATTGCCGGTTTTTTATACTGCCGTTAACTGTATAATTGATGGCACCTGAAGGAGAGAGTAATGGTGGAAAGACTCGCTTTTCGGGTCGCTATCATGCTCAGGTGTGTGTCCTGACTTTTGGCATACCCCATGCATTGAGAATGGTGTTATCGGGTTTAGATGGTGGTTTAGGTCTGGTACTGACGAGTTGGTCTCGGAGGTTGTGGCACCTTTTGTAGGCAAACCTAGGGGGTTCCCAATTCCTTTGCCCTGAATTGTACGTCCACCACTTTGGGAACCCCCTAGGTTTGCCTACAAAAGGTGCCACAACCATGGGGTATGCCAAAAGTTACCGGACACTACCCATGCAATGTTTGCAGTGTCTGTCACCTGACATCTCACACCAAGACCCTTAACCTGGAACCAAATAAGACATGGTCCCAAAGGAGCCACACAAACTGCAACTCACAGAATGTGATCTACTTACTAACCTGCAGATGTGGGCTCCGATATGTGGGCATGACCACACGCAAAGTGAGGACCAGGATAACGGAGCACCGCAGCACAATGCGCTGCAAGAAAAACATAAGCAAACTGACAAACCACTTCATCACCCAGTGCCACACCCCGAATGACTTCACCTGGACAGTCATCGAGCAAATACCAGTCAGCCCAATTGACAATGATAAAAAATTGCTAAACAAAGAACAAAGATGGATATACCGTCTGTCCACGGCTACAGATGGGTTAAATGATGCCATTCCCTGGAACTCCCTGACCCTATGATGGCCCCTACACCACCCTGTGAGCCACCAACCTGAACCTAAACCTAGTCTCACACCCTTTTGTCCAACTTGACCAATCATGCGCACCCCAGCAGGGCGCAACCATCATTCATTGGGCATAGTTGCCGTTTTTGCCATCCCTGGGAACAACCATGTGTCCCTAGCTCACTTTTTATGCCCCTCGTCACTTACCCAAAAGATATATTGGACCTCCTGGCACTAGGGCACAACCATGTGTCCTTAGCGCTATCAACCCTGCCACCGTAACTGCCCCTGTAACCAATTAGGAAACAATGCAATAGTTACTTGTGCGCAGGCGCTATCAGAAACCTCTACCCATTCGCGCATTAGATAGGACTCGCGACACGGCGCATGCGGGGACCACTTCCCGGCCGCGCATGCGCTAACCGCTTCCCGGCCACGCATGCGCATGACGACTCCTCACACCCACGCATGCGCTAAGCCTGTAGCACTATACCGCGCACCATCGCGAAACGAAGGACACACACCTGAGCATGATAGCGACCCGAAAAGCGAGTCTTTCCACCATTACTCTCTCCTTCAGGTGCCATCAATTATACAGTTAACGGCAGTATAAAAAACCGGCAATAGCAGCCATTCACTACCGGTTATGCGAAGGAGGCACAACAGGTCCCACGCTGGTGCTGGCCAGAAATCCTGTGAGTATGCTGAACATCTCTACCATAGGTAAGCGCTATCCAACCTTTCTCCCACAGGTCTCCTTACCCCAGTGGTCCTCTTTCTCCCTACCAGGGCCACCCCTTGCCACTTCAATAACCTTGGAGCACAAGCAAGCCTCTAAAAGCGTAAGACATGGTCCTTGCGCCAAAATGCTTCACTATTCACTAATGCAGTATTTATACCGCTGTTTTAAATCACTTCACTCTCGAAGTTCCAGTGCGATTCCACAATAATGGTACCACCAGTATCATTACACTTGAGCCGCTCATAGCCTGCACTAAATCGCTATTAAGCCGGCTGTCATAACATATGATCAATATTTTCTAGTGACTCTTTCTCCCCCTTGTCTGTCTTGTCCCTGTCTCTCAATGTTAAATGTACAGGTGATCTTGAGAAGGGAATCCCCCCTCTCACAGTTATATACACTTTAGGGCGTGTAGACACATAGACTACACTACACCACCCCTAATTTTAACCTACAAATATTTTTCACTGTCCTGAAGAAATCCAGATCAGTAATAAGGCACTGGCTGAAACATGTTGACACTCTTAGGACGTAGGAGGTCGTAACCCGCCTCTAACGTCCCACAGCCTTATTTTTAACCGCTGACGGAGGCCCTTTTAATAAAGTTTCCTCACCCCAGGGACCACCCGCCAAGCCGTTTTAATCTCACCTATCTGAACACCTCACACCGCACACACAGTGACATACCTGCTCCGCTGTAATCAGGCGTCGAAGCACACCCGGGACACGCTAGGTGTCACTGGGTGGGCCCGATGATGAAGCATGCCACCAACTAGGTTGGTGGGTGAGGGCTTTCTAAAGACACCCAACAGGTGCCACCGACCAACTGGCGCAACAATACTGAGTCGCTATGACAATAACAATATTAATGTCAGACTAACCCCATCTTTAGCTAGTCTCGTTTAGGCGCCTCAAGGTGCCTGTCATGAGGTGCATGGATTACCCGGGGCCACAAACCTGCAAGGGGCCCCCAAATACTTTCCCACAGGGTTTCCATGTCGAAAGGACTGAATGGAAACCCTGCCAGAAACTGTGCATCGTAATCCGGACGGCGTAAACCACTGTCCATTTGGATTACCGGTTGTTTCCGACTGGCTGAGGGGCTCCTTGAGCCTGTTGGAAGCCAGGCGGAATGACCGTCAGGTTTCAATTCCTTCTGGCTGAATCAAAAGCAGCCAGTCGGAATTGAAACCAATGATGTTGGTCGTCAGGCCTCCGACCTGAGGTCAAAGGCTTGACGACCAACATCGTAATAGGCCCCCTAAGTCTTTATTTAGGATTGTTAATATTGGCCTATAACAAGGTGGTTGCCCAAATTGAACACACCAGGAATGAGGAAGTACTCCGAAAATAACAGGATATTGACCCAGAGGCGTTTCTTCCTCTGCTTCTGGAGGAAAGAGGGAGCAATTTGAGGTGTGCTTAAGTCCTCAGCCTGACCCATTGGGGTATCGGGTGCCTTCACTGACATTTGTCAGAGGCTAACCGAGCAACTGATTGTATCATAGTCACAGCTCCTAGGTGTGAAAAATGGTCTGACAACTCATGCTCAAAAGCACATAACAGTCTATTGCAAGCAGTTAAAACATCACCAAGGAATATGGCAGATGGCAGAACCCATAGGACACTTTACCAGGAGGCCATTACAGCAAGGAAAGATTAGATCAGATGAGAGGCCCGGGAACAATTAACTGCTGCTTGTGCCAGGAATTATGTGTCCCCATTTTTGCAAGTAGTGAATGCACCTTTTTTTGCGAATAACCCTGCCACTAGTATAGATGGGACCATTCCTGAGCACATTTGGGCCAACCATTTCACCAATGTATATTGGCGTGCAATGACTGCAGCACACTCAAGGAGGCGGCTAGCCCAGGAAACAATGATTAGTTAACAATCTCACTTAAGGATGTTATATCTGCTGTGGATGGGTGTTACCCATGGGATTACGAGCCGAGATGTTGTTGGTGTCCATGTCTTTTAACAACTAAGCTATAAAATTTAAAACTAGTGAGATGCCTCCTATTAATTGAGAAAATATAGAATTCATTTGAGACACATCAAGGGAACTGCCGCTATAACCTATAAAAAAATTCATGGGTACCATATTAAAACAGTGAAGGTGCAGCTAACAACATCCCCCATATATCTGAAAAAATCGGCAACGGATAAAAGCTACCTGGGAACGATCTGCTGTATACAAGCTGATAAAAAGAAGTCAGAATTGAAGCTCCGATCTGTCTTAAACTTGTTATCAGGATATCCATACAGAGTTTATAAATTTCTTGGGAAAGATCGTCTGTTCTGCTAAAGGTCCTGAGGAAGGTGGTCTCATCCCACCGAAACGCGTCGACCTTGCGTAAACTGATCACAAAACAACTTGTGACCCCTCAGACACAGAATAAAGAATGAATGTAGAGTGTATGAGAGAGTATGCATGAGCAAAATGTGAGAGTGTATTAGATTATTTTCTCTGTATGATATTTGGATTTTATTGTGTAAATGATGAAATATATGTTTTTCTTGTGAAATGACTATTATGAATTTAAAGAAATACTGCAAAAAATAAGAAATAAATTCTCTTCTAAAAAAGAAATAAAAATCACAAATGTGAAAAAGTAATTGTTGTCATCTTGTGTTGCAGACTCTTGTTTAAAGTATAAAAGTTGTAATTTGTAGAATTATTTAGATCAAGAGGGAACATTTCTTCTGTGGATGGGTGTTCAAACAACAAAGCACTGGGATCCGAAAGTGTTCCTATTACCCTTTTTAACAATAATTAGGCAGTCTTGGCTATGATTCTGTTGAATGTGCTGCATAATGCAGTTCATGGAAGACCTCCCAATTCTTGGTCCAAGGCAATTATCGTCCCCATTTTCAGAAAGGGGGCTTCAGTGTTATTGCCCAATATCTTTAATATACTCTACAGCTAAAGTGTTAGAGGTGAGTATTGCTAGCTCAATTAGAGAATTGGGCAAACGAAAAAAGAATCCTAATGACAGTCCAGTATGGATTCAGACAGGGATTACAGACAATAGACAAGTTACTGATCTTCACCCTCAAACCAGTAAATATGTTTTCACCAAAGGAGGGCGCCTTTTCTTGGCATTTATGGACCTCAGCGCAGCCTTTGATAATGTTATAAGGGGCAGGTTATGGAGCATATTGTTGAAAAAGGGTATTGATTCAAAGATTGTCCATTGACTTTCTCAGCTTCATAAGGATGTGGAAGGCATTGTTAGGTATGGGCCAAATGCGAAATGAACATCACCTATAAACATAAGAAGAAGGGTGAGATGGTTGCGTTCTAGCTCCGTTTCTTTTTAGTTTTTATATAAATGACCTCGACAGTTATTTGAGTGAGTCAGAAGTTGACTCTCCCAGGGTAGGAACCAGAATGTTACCAGTATTTATGTATGCTTACAATTGGGTTTTTATGGCACAAAGAGGACGGGGACTACAGAGGCTGCAAGACAGATTTGTGGATTTTATGTCTGATTTATATCTGATCAACTAACAAAGCAAAATCAGTTGCCATGGTGTGTGGCCTCTCTTTGTTTAAGATCACTCCCTTTCATATTGATTACACCACACTTCTGTATGTACCTGCTTTTACTTACTCCCTTTCAATAATATTAGCTCCTGGAAGCACCAGATACGTGTAAGGACAATGCACATTGAACAGACCATAACTTCACTGTTCAAATTTGCTGCCAAATTAGGGTCCATGCCACTGATGCTGTTATTAAAATGTATATAGCCAGATCTATCTTGATTGCCTCATAAGGTACAGGGGCATGGGGTACACTGACCACTCACAACTCCAGGTTAGTGAAAACAGTTTTCTGTGAAGACTGTAATTGCTCCCCAATAGTGTTCTGACTCTAATAAATCATGAGGACTTATGGTTCCAATACTTAGTAGATGTCATAACACTAGTGCCAACTATGTTGTGGCTTTCAGTCTGGCACAGGCCCAAAGATGTACTTAGCCAAATGGTGATTGCTGACTGCTTAAAAATGTCAAGAGTCTGCAATATTAAATGGCTGATGCATGCAAAGGATGATCTGCGGAATATCAGTAGGATGGATTTTTTTTCAAACCCACAGAGTATCAGCCAATCAGTCAAAGGTTTAGTGAAAAGCGAAATACTGAATTTTTCAGTTGGGAAAAGAGTGGAAACGGAACTGAGGAAGAAGTCAGTTGAAGCATACTTCCCGCTCTGTACAACCACCCGTATGAAGTCATATCTAGCCAAGGTACCACTCTATCAGAGGTTTTATTTGACAAGATTTAGACTCAGTATGGTCCACTATTTGGTATACTATCCCTCCAACATCTATACCTACAGAGATCTGATACCATGCCCATGCAACTCATTCACTTCCTAGTCCCAGTTGCACCTGTTCTTTGTCTGCCAACTATATAAGGACTCGAGAACATGCATTTTGAGACCCTTATTGAGGAATCTCAACATCTGAGGGAATAAGGCGTCATTGGAGTATCTACAGCTGCTCCAAACTGATGTGGTCTATCACACAATCTATAGATTTATTTCTGCCGTAGTCAAACAGTGTAGACTAGTCAAGAAATGAATGGGGAAAAGGTCCTAGTATAATCTGCACTAGGTTACAAGTAGAAGAGTTGATTAGGTGACTTATCCTTTACTACTGCTTTGGGATTGTTTTTATATTATATTTTTATCATTATTAATGGTATGTTCTTAGGATTTTATGCCATTGGCCACTTTGTGTATGGTATGGTTTCTCAAGGACCCAAGACAAGTTTCACATCTGAAATGTTTTTCATTGATTTTAATATGTGATTTATTTTAATATTACTTGCGATCATGTATGGAAATGGAGCAACTTTGAGTATGACGATTCTATCACGCATGATTGGGAATTTTAAGAATGTAATGTATGTTATATTTGTGCTTTTATGGTTTTATTTCTAACCGAATAAAGATTGAAACCTAATCAAACAGTCACTGGGGGTGAGTCTTACCTTATAGACATTTTAAACACTGAGCACAGATTTTATCTTCCTGGACTTTGCTTTAATAACCTCCAATATTTAGTAACATTTCCAAGGCAGGGTGGTTGGTTCCCAACTCTCCCTAAGTGTCCCCGTGACGATGTCTCCATTCAGAGCACTAGGCACTTTGGGCCAGATGTAGGACCCACCACCACGCAAAATGGCATTTGTACATGCCATAACCCTTTTGTGTGGTCGCAAACCGGAGGATCTCCCGTTTGTGGCTGCTGAAAAGGTTTGTGCATCTTGCCCATTATGCTTTTCTGCAAGCTATACTCATGTGCCCTAAAACCTTTTTTTGGTCCCATTTTTGTGTGCCACCGGTGTTAGACAATATAAGGTAGCGCTAATTTTTTTAACCTCATCCGTGCGGTGCAGATTTACCGCCGGTGCTGGGCCCTAATGAAAATGGGTGTGGTCATGACGGAACGGTTCCGTCATGAGCACAGCTCGACTGATGCTCATGACGGAACCGTTCCGTCATGAGCATCGAAGGGTTTAACAACAGATAAGCAGTCTGAGTACCTGTATTGTCATAGTTAATTATATTCACTGTGCTATGGCCATCAGAAAAAAAATAGGGGCACCTTAAAGTTATTTATAAACTCAGGATTTCTATATGTATGTGGATTTTATTTAAGGTAATGAAAATTCTCTGATGTATTTGTTTTGAATCTGCTTATAAAAGGAAATATAGAGTATGTTGGCACTGGAGCACCTTTCTCCATTGGCTGCATTTGTGACGGAAAATGAAATGGCCTAAGACACTCATGAAATTAAAGATGAGTGTGTTAGAAAATACATGTACTTATTGTGTGTATGTATGTTCATCCATGGGTAATAATGTCCAGGGCTAAATGATGTTCTCTTATTTATGAAAGCATTAAAAAAATACTGTGACAATTTTGTCAGTTGAATTGGAAAGAAGACTGTTAGGATGTATTTGTTTTCCTCCATGATCAACACTACTTAGTTTCTCCCATTCCATAGCCCTCTAAGAATAAAATCCATTTACCGGTGGAAAAGAAAGGAAGGGGGCTATTATATAACTTTCCAACATCATGACCAATCCTCAAATAAACTGATATTTTTCTATAAAAAATGAACACTCTCTAATATAAAGAGACAAAACCAAATGCAGTAGTCCATGTTGGCATCTTCATCTCCTCTCGTCCAATTAGCTTTTAGGATTCTTCTGAGAAGAGGCTCACCTCTTGCTTTCCTGAGTATTGAACAACAGACACTTATCATGAACTGTGAAACAGTATTTGTAATTGTAACAATATGCATTGCCTTTCAATTCCGACCTTCTTTCTCAAAAACATGACTACATTTCTAACCTTTTAATAAGACAATTTGTATGTTAGTTAAATAATGAACTATGGGAAACAGAAACATCAGCTATAATGAGAAGTTATTTAGCACCACATCTTCTGTAATATGAGGAAAAATATGTTAAAGAGGTCAACATTTCTACTCAAGCTTTGCATTCTTCTGCGATTTTTCTCCATTATTCAATTTTTTGATGACGTTTATTTAGCAAACCTTTCAAAACTTTATTATTAATCAGAAACATTGTACAGAGTTAGGTGAAGCTTCTCGCTAAAAAGGCATAATCATGGAAAGGCCAGCTTTGAAACAGTTTCTATGCTGATTTCAACATTTCTGTCAAGTCATTTGTGAAGCAAAGCTGCTTTTTAAACATTTTGATGCCAGGTATTAGTAAATATAACTGCTTAGTATTTTTTACAAATTTTCAAACATCTATTTGGTCCGATATAAATTGCATGTTAATATTGCACATATGATTTTCAGTATCTTATTTAGCATTTTGAATAATCTCTTTTCAATTCCCCCTTCTGATGGTTAACTTAACCATCACAATATTGCATGTAATTCCACTCAAAGGGCACCCTCATCATCAGTTGAGTCTTGTCTTTTCCTTTTCAGGCTTTTGAATTTTAAGGATTTTTTATAGTCATCAGTCAGTCAATGAATCATACAGGATTTATATAGCCTTGCTAATCACCCAATAGGGTATATAGGCACTTCAACGTACCGGAAGGATCAATTGAACAGCCAGGTTTTTAGGTCTTTAGAGCAATGTAGGAGAAGGAGTGGCCTTCACTTCTGCTTCCATACATGCAGGGAGTGTGGACAAGCAATAGGGTGGCAAGCGTATGCTTCCAGATGGTTGGTGGAAGTTCAGACTGTAGTTAATGTAGGCGTTGGTTGGGTAGAGCCTTGTGTGCGTGGGCTAATAGCTCGGATTGGCATCTATTCTGTATGGGGAATCAGTGGAGCTGCTTGAGGTGGGCTGTGATGTGGGTTCGTCGGGTAAGGCTGAGTCTGGTGGTTTGAAGTCTCTGTAGAGGTGTGTGGCAGTTCCTATGTAGAGAGCATTGCCATAGTCCAGTCGGTTGGTGATTAGGGCCTGTTTCATTGAGCATTTGTTTGTGTAGGTAGCCACTTGAAGATCTTATGTAGCTTGTGCAAGGTGATGAAGTAGGTGTAGGTGATGGTGTTTATCTGTAATTTCATGGTGAGCTTGTTATTGGGGATGTTTCTGAGGTTCCTGGTGTAGTCGGCGGGTGTGGGTCCTACATCAGAAGGCTACCAGCAGTTATTTCATGTGTATTGTTGTTGCTGAAGATAAGTAATTCCGTCTTGTCAGTTGTTCTTCATCCATTAGGTGTTGCTTGTCATGCATCTGTGAAAGTTAGTCCTTCATGAATCACGATTCATGGTTTTCATGATGGAGGTAGTGTCTTGAGTTGAGAGGTGGTTCCAGGTGGTCAGTCTGTGCTTCATGTCCTGTGCAGGAGTGGCAGAACTGTTGAGGAAGGCCGTAGGTGTAGGTTGGGGATTGAAGTTTCTGTATATGGCTGTGATCTTGTCTGGGAAGAAGTCAGTTGATGATCGGTTAATGCTAGTTCCCTTTCTATGCTTTTACTCCTTTCCCTGCTCTTCCGTCTGCTAATGCAGAATCTACAGCCTTTAAATAATGTAAATAGGAAGAGTAAACAAAGTCCTATAACAAATATTAGCATAAAAATAGCTTTGAGCATTTCTCCTCCTGCTGTTGCAAACCGTCTGCCAATTCTGTGTATTCACTTCCTAAAGTTTTCTAAAGTGTTTGGCATTTCTAATTGCTCTAACTCAGGTTTTAGATCAGAAATGTTTTGCAAATTCTTGAAAGTTCTTGTTTTCATCTGATATATAGGAACAGCAATACTGAATTTTTAGCATGTGGCAAACTCTGCCTTTTTCTGCGAGTAAAATGTCTAATGCTAATCTGTTTTGCAAAACCATGGATCAAATTGCAACTAATTTAGTGTTTACAACTAATAAGGTTCCAGAAGTACCAGTCGCCAGCTTGTCGACAGCTGTTGACAGTTTTCTAATCTTTTCGTCATTCAGTGTGACTCCTACTGGCAGTAATATTGCACCAGAAATGTCTCCCGATAACTGGGTCCCATCTTCTGCAGTATGAGTGTGTCTGTGTGATGGTGTCATTGTTAATGCATTTATACTGTACATATGACACATCTTAGGAAATAATGCAGCTAAGTAGTAAACACCCTCCCAATCAGCATGTAAACGGAAATAAATGTCTTGTTCACAATCAAAATAAACTCCAGGAATTGCAGTCTTTTCCCCTTGGCTTGTGCCTCCCATTAATTCCAATGTGCATTTGCAACTGCTGATTCTCACATGTCTCGTTCTACTGTGTTTTCTTTTTTTGGAAACACCAATTTTTCATTCTCGTCTTCCATCATATTACAACTTTAGGAAAGCCATTTTCTTTTTAAATATATCTTCTTTCTTTCAATCATTTTTCAACACATAATTTTCTCTATTCTTACTAAGTGAAATGTTAGTATTCCTTCCCTAGAATGTCATAATAAAACCTTTTTATAAGGATCTCATCAAACAATTTAGAATGTTTTGGTAAGCCTTAACACAATGTGAAGGCAAATACAGTCTAGAATAATACCAAGCTGTGTCCATTTCTTTTGATTGTGGGTGTTAATTAATGTTTTGCATTAGTGGTACTCTAGAGAGTATTAAATCATGGTTTGAATGAAAATATTAATAATGTTCTTGCCTAGATACAAATGTAAGTAATCTACTATATGAAACTATGTATGACAATGGAATGTGATGGTACACCTTCTGCTGTTGATGACAGTATGCAGGCGTAGACATAACAGTCTTTAGTCTCCATAGCTTGAGCTTATTCTTGCACTAAACTAGGATAAATGTTAGTTGTGTAGTCATCTCGCTTGTAGCTTGCAAATGATGCTTTTAATTGCTGTTTATCTATTGTGAGTACAAATGTCGTAGTTGCATCAGTAGACCTAATTTCTCTATCAAGTGTGAAAAGAAATCCTACAAATACTGTTATCATCACTATAATTATTAGTACTTTTATTACTAAAGAAGTACCCAAAATAATCTTGCATCTATTTCTATGGCAAAACATGTTTGCTTGTAATTAGATAGTTAAAGAAAAGTACAGAACAATAGCTCAACAGTTAATTGTCTTTGTAAATGTTTATTGAAACAGTCTCTTTTCACAGTCTTTTTACATTTAAAATCTTTGTATAGACAAACTTAACCCTACTCTTTTGCCCACATGCATCATTGAGAATTGCATTCGCAAACGGTGCAAATCACAATTTTCGGCCGTTTGCGAATGCAATTCTCAACTTTTGGGATGCATCATGTTTTTCGCAATTTTAGGAATCCCAACCATTTTGCGATTTTTAAAATTGCGATTGCATTTAAGAAATCGCAATTTGAGATTTCTTAAATGCAATGCATGACCACTTTTAATTTGGGAATTCGCAAATAGGAAGGGGTAAATTAGCATGAAGTTGACCTTCTTGCTAATTTGCGAAAACATTTAAAAATGCACAAAAATGCATTTTTGGAAATTTCATGTTACACACACACATGTCCTTGGGACATGTGCGTGTGAAACTTGCACTTAAAGTCACATTTCAGGGGTGCAGGGGGGGTCCTTTGGACCCCCCTCTGCACCCTTGAAAATGCATTCACAAATTGCGATTCGCAAAATGCGAATCCCAATTTGTGAATGCCTTCCCATTCATTCCTATAGGCCTCTTGGTCCATAGGAATCAATGGGAAGGGATTCCTTAATTGCGATTCACAAATTGTGAATAGCAATTAAGGAATTTTTAGAAATCGCAAATAAAAATGCGATTTTTTGATGCATAGCAATTTGCAATTTCTTAATTGCGATTCCTTAATTTTCGCACTAAAGAAATCACAAATGCTAACTTTGATGCATGTGGCCGTTTGTTCTTCTAAAATTTTACCCCTACTTTTTTTCTGCAACCTTGAGTCTAGGCAAATCTTCTAAAAAGTATTTCTTTTCAGAATTTTGACACTTTACAAGCAATTTCAGTCTTTTATTTACCCCTCAGTAGTTCTGGAAATCTTTATCAAACAGTCTTAGTGGATTTTATTGAAGTAATATAATGGAGGTTTAAACTGTTCAGATTTTACACCACACAGTTCATCCAAGGATACATTCAGCACTTGATCCATATAGAAAGTCCATTCAGGTGAAGAATCCCTTTGGCAAGTTGCATGGCCTTTCAATGCTCTAGGTGACTTTACTTGTTTCTGTGCTTGTTCCTTCACCCAGATCCTCTGTTCCAATGCTGTCTCAGTAGCTTTTTCAACAAGATGTTTTGTCTTGTCTTCTTTGTCAGAGACCTCAATCGCACATTGTGAAATAACAGGCAATTGATTTGGTACAACTGTTTGCTGAGCTTCACACCTCGCTTCTTGCTGTTGTTGTGATTTTTGTGTAACAACTCTTTGTTGATGTATACAGCTTGTGGTGAGGCAGTCACCAGTGCTCTTCATTCATATGGATTTCTGACTCTTCTTGTGTGAGAAACATGCACCCAGTTTGATACTGCAGCACACTTAACAGCAGTGTTTGTGACCAAGATCACCTTAAAGGGGCCTTCCCATCTCGGTTTCAGAGAAGTCTTCTGAATGTGCTTCTTGATATTGACTCAATCTCCCGGGTTGAGCTGCAACCTGGTGAGAGACTGAACACACCACATCAGCTAATCCTTCACAGTAATCGAGCATCATATCATTTGTGATGCTCAGAAGTGCATTTACAGTTACAGTGGGCAATCTCATAGCCTGTCCAAGAGGATATCATGAGGCGATAAACCAGTCTTCCTATAAGGGATACTTCGGACATGGACTTTTGGGATGCATCATGTTTTTCGCAATTTTAGGAATCGCAACCATTTTGCGATTTCTAAAATTGCAATTGCATTTAGGAAATCGCAATTTGAGATTTCTTAAATGCAATGCATGACCATTTTTAATTTGGGAATTCGCAAATAGGAAGGGGTAAATTAGCATGAAGTTGACCTTCTTGCTAATTTGCGAAAACTTTTAAAAACAAACTATTCAACAATCCTAGAAGCTTCAGATCAATAACTACAATGCATTCTTATGTCAATCTGTAGTGCTTCACACAACATTCTCAGGACCTTATTGTTAAAGTGAGTTCCTTAATCTGATTTCAGAGAAACCAGCATATCATACTTGGGTATCAACTCATGCAATACAGTGAGACTAATATTTTTTCTTGTTGAGTAGACCTCCACCCAACACAAGAAAATGCAAACTAGGACACAGCTCAACCAATTGAAAACAGGTATCACAATAAAATCCATCTACATTTGTGTGAAAGGACCACCTGATCTTCCTATGTGACTCAGTGTGACAGGTGCTCTTTTGTCCACATTCATTTGTTGACAGGTCACACAGAGATTGCACAATTCTTCTGCAAGCATCCTAAATCTGTGGACAAATCGGTTCTGTCTAAAACCCACACCATTACATCTCTCAATAAAAGTGGGTGTCCATGAAAATGTCTTGTCACTGGGAACAAAAAGCTATCAGGTAACACTGGCCTCCCATGAGCAGACATCATATGTCGTTTTCATTTTTCTCACAACCTGATCTTTCTCAACCTTGCTGTTCTGATATAGAAAAGCTTTCTTGTACTCCTAATTATCCCCAAGTGTCATCTACTGACGTCAATACAGAAAATACAGTATCCTTTTCAAATTCACATGCAAAAGCTCTGTTAAATGTGCAGGCCACAAGTGCACAATCTTGTGCAACTTCATTAGTGTACCTGTTTCTGACAGCAATGTAACCCTTGCTGCTTCGGTGAGCTGCACATTTAACCTGCAATTTCAGTAGGCAACTGGAGTACTTCTAAAAGGTTCCTTACATGGTTGCCATTAAGTATGGGCATACCAGTAGAGGACATTAAACCTCTTTGTGACCACAATTGTCCAAAGTCATGGACATCACCAAAGCCATACTGACTATCTGCAAATAGAGTCAATTTATGAATGGGCTGTCATCATGCAAGCTCGTGCAAGGGCAATTAATTCTGCAACTTATGCTGATGTAATGCCTCAAAGCTATGAAGCTTTTACAATGGCATTGATTGTGCAGGCAGTGTAAGCTGCTCTCAAGTTAACTTAATTGGTTCTCAAACACATCACATATATTATCAGGCAGGTACAAAGGTCCATCTTTAATGTTGGGTTTTGGCTATGTGCATAATTCTGTGATATCTAAACATTCATGTTCAATTTCTTTGCACACATTTTCAGTTATCGGCAACAAAGTAGATCGATTCAAAATCTGGCAACATTTTAGACTCACATTGTCAGCGTACTTGGTAAGTCTATTGTGAGTCATGTACTTTTTTTCTGGAAGGAATATTTAAACAGAGTGTGAGACCATTACAGTAAAGAATGTCCCATCACTATGCTCTCACTCCTCTCGATTCTAACACCCGCTGTAACCGCTTTAAGGTATGTGGGCAGTCCTGCGGCTACAGGGTCAAGAGTTTTCGAAGGGTAAGCCACAGGTTTTCGAGCATCTCCATGCATCTGAATAAGCACTGAGAGAGCACATCCCTCCCTCTCATTGGAAAACAATGTAAACATCTGGATGTATGATTACACAACTACCACTCCAACATGGAATGCCAAAACCACGAAGGCTAAACCACGACCAAAGCCAAACCACTACGTATTTAATAACGATTCACTAAACCACGAAAAGTAATTAATTTCCATGTTACCCGAATCTACCACTAATTCAAATGAACATGAGATTGAAACATGAAAAAAAATTATTTAAATTAAACAACACTTCATATTTAAACTATTTATAGTGAGGAAACTTTAAATTTACAATCAAATAATCATTTTCTTAAAATACAGACGAACTTACAGAGACAGTAATGTTCGGCAAAAAACGATAAAATATAATTACATCTTATTTCTCACAAAAAATAAAATTATATAAAAACTGATTCCAGAACATTTTTTCATTTTTAAAAATATTTGACTGATATAAAACATATCATTTACGTTCAACCACCCCTTTGTGACCATTTCAACTTTGAAAACCAGAGAGAAACACTTGCATCGAGCACAGTTCCAAATCGCATAATTGAAAAACGAACCTACAGCGCCATCCACAGGCCTAACAATTTTAATTCATACAAAGTCTATTATAACGTAGCGTAATTAAAATAAGGAAATGTATAAATCAATTAAAAAAATATATCTATATATATATATATATATTTGTAACTTTTGTATTTAATTATTGACAACTCTGGTTTTGGAGGTCGTGGTTCAGCTATATTAGTTTTTAAGGAGGTTGTGGTTCAGGTACAATAGTTGTTAAGGAGGTCGTGGTTCAGGCACAGGTCGTTGTTTGGGAGTCGTTGTCAAGCCCCCTCGCTGTTAGGGATTTGTTATTAAGGTTGTTTCCCATAACCATCTACTACTAATCAGGCATTCTTAGTGCTGGGACACAACAGAGACTTTCCACTCTCGGATGGCTCTCAAACAATCATTGTCCCATAGAAGCGAATCAGGCACATCTTTGTGTATCAGCCTTAGTAAAGGCTTAGCAACTAGGAAAAAGTTAGATATCCACTGTCTACTGTAGCCAACCATTCTCTGGAACAAACTGATTTCTCTCTTTGTTTGGGGTTGATTCATTTGCAGAATTCCTTCCACTCTTTCTGGTGACACTTTTCTTGCTCCTTTCTCTATTTGTTTTAACAGTATTTATTGGCATTTTTCATAGTATTCCAATGGTACTTCACATAAGATATGTAACATTCAGAGCATTTCTTTTTTAACAGGGTTAGATCTTTATTTTACACCATTGCTATAACATCAATACCATTGATTCTTTAAACCCAACTCATCTCCTTCACACCCACCCTTTTCTGTCTTGATGTCCTTTGTCTGTATTCTCACCCAGAGTTTGATAACCATCAACTGAAGTGCAGTAGCATGTGTCCCATTACCTATTCTGGGGATAATAGGGAATCACGTCCCTCCTCTGCCTCTCCATCTTGGAGATCACTCAAGCCTGCAATCCTCACAGACCATGCTTGTGCATCCTCTTTGAGTTTTTCATCTTTCTTTATAAGCTTCATCTGAACCAATTCAGATCTTGCCCACTCATTTATATCTCTCATCCAGCTATTTATAGGCTGTGGGGTCGGGCTGAGCCACAATATGACTATCCTTCTCTTTGCGATCACCAACCTCAGGAGCACAAACCTCCTACCTAACTTATTCTTTTTCGGGGTAGGTATTATATTTAATGGGACTGAACGTATAGTCCTGGTGATGGACCATCCAGTAGCTGTGTATATTAACTCCAATACTCACTCCCAGAAGGGGCCCAAGCTGCGGCACCTCCACCTCATGTGCACAAAGGGTGCTGCTGCCTCCCCGCACCTCGAGGATGCATATGACTACTCTGGATAAATGTTATTTATTCTGTATGGTGTTTTATATACTTGGTACACTATATTGTATTGGATTACCTTAAAGTGTGTGTTGGAGCTCACTTACTGGACTCCTTTACGCAGTCTCATCCACTCCTGTTCTGAAATGGGTTCCTCGGATTCTTCTTCCTGCCTTGTCTGCAGGGTAGTGACCGGGCTATCATCTTGAAGGGCCCCATATATGTGGGAGATCAGGTGCCACCGGCCTACCATTGACAGCAAACTTGTTAGGACAGCTGTGCAAGGGGGCTTCTTCAGGAAGTAACCCCATATCTCCCTAGACACTGCTATCTTTCCATACTGTAGGAATTGACCCATACCCAGTTCAAAGGTATTGACAGCCTCCTCTTGGGTCACAAATCTACTGTTGTTATACAAGTACCCCATTGTAAGGCATCCCCATCCCTCCACTGCCGGATAGGTATGTACTCTGTAAGTTTTTTTAATGGTGTTACAACCCACAATGGCATTTCAGGTGAATAGGGTGCTCTCCGTATTACTCTCTTAGCTGTGTCTTCCCAGGCTCTCGCTACATATCTAATAATGTATGGGTAGTCTTTCAGGATTGCCGCTTCCATCATGAGTAACTACCTTACTCCAGTCAGTGAACTGCATATGGCAGTTGTGCCGCCATAAAGTATAGACGCATACGGGGGATCTCCACACGCCATCCACCCACTTTCATTGGAGGGTGTCGAGTTTAACACTTTTCCGTTAGTTCCCCCACAGCAACTCCACCAGCAAACTATCTAGCACCAAGAAGTATGACTTAGGGATTTCATAAAAAGAATGTTGCAGGGTGTACACTGTACAGGCAGTGGGGTAGTATTATCATTGTTATGATTGCCACCTTTCCAATTAGGGAGAGAGGCCTGGGCTTCCAGTATACAATGTGGGTGAATGCCATAGCTGAACCCCCAAGTACCTCATACCCTCTAATTTTCACAGCAGGCCCACTTCAGGGTATGTCTTGAGTGTTTCCTGCGCCATTTACCCAATTGGGAGTAGTATCAATTTACCGGGGCTTGATACAGAGACCGAAGAGTTCTCCAAATTTTCTTAATTCATTTTAAAGGTCTGGAACCACCCGGGAAGGGCATCGTAAGCATATCAACATGTCATCTGCATACAAGGAGACAACATGTGTGGTCTCCCCCAAGATTCCATATCCCTCTATATTTTTCGCCAGGGGTTCCATCGCCGACATATACAGCAGCGACAACAGGGGGCTCCCCTGTCTTGTTTACCTGGACAAAATGAATTTTTCAGATACCACTCCCATAAGTCGCACCCGGGCCATTGGGTTCATATACAATCATTGGACCCATCAGAGGAACCCTGGTCGTATACTTTTGGAGGACTGCCCATATGTATGTCCACTCTACTGAGTCAAAGGCTTGCTCAGTATCTAGCATAGCCAGGGCGCAGTCCTCATTCGAAATTATTTGGGTGTGCCATATATGTGCAAGTCTTCTCAAGTTGTGCGTAGTGTTTCTTCTGGGTAAGAATCCTGCATGGTCTGGGTGTACTAGCCAAGGCATGAGGGGCAGCAGCAGCTTAGTAGTGAGGATCCTGCTCAATATCTTGCAATCTAGATTCACAAGTGTGATCGGCCTATATCTTTCTTTAATATCATAGCTACTAACACCTCCTGCATAGAGCCTGGCATTGAGAGTCTCTCACATGCCTCATTATACACCTCCAATAATTTCTCAGCTAGGAGTGGTGCAAACCGCTGATAAAATTTGGCAGGAAGACCATCTCTGCGTGTACGTTTTGCGGTTTTAAGATGTCTAATAACGAACAGTAATTCCTTCCTAGTTATGGGGGGCAGCGAGGTCTTCCGGTCCCTCTGGGCCCATGTGAGGCAGCTCAATATGGTTAATATAGTCTAATATTGCCTCTGGGGGTGCCTTGAATTTGGTTTGGTTTGGAAGACGGCAGTCAGGTGTTGTGCCAGAGTATCTGCAATTGCCCTCTGGGTACAGACCAACTCCCTGTCCCTGTTCTGCAATTGCAAGATGGGAGATTTGTATTTTATCAGCTTTGCTAACAGGGCTCCCGACTTATCTCCTTCCATATGGAGGTGTTGTCTGCATTTTATATATGTATGTTTTTTCCACTCTACCCCAGGAAGCCATAAGTTTCTCCAATACTCTAATGCCAGCGGATCCCCATGCAGGGCCATCTCCAAAACCCCCAGGCTCTGTACCTGTACCTGAATGTGCCGGTCTAGCTGTTGTCTAACTCGGTGGGATGCCTTAATGGCTACACCGCAAATCACAACCTTCATGGCCTCCCATTCCTTTGCCCTTTTAGACGCGGTCCCCATATTTTTATCAAAATGATGGGTATGGGCTTCC
Source organism: Lissotriton vulgaris (assembly GCF_964263255.1). Taxonomy (NCBI): domain Eukaryota; kingdom Metazoa; phylum Chordata; class Amphibia; order Caudata; family Salamandridae; genus Lissotriton; species Lissotriton vulgaris. The sequence goes on along the minus strand of NC_141685.1, from coordinate 2,036,885,075 downwards.
TTGAGGGAAGCTTTGTATGGAGGATCCTGCAGGGCTTCTGTGCTTAGGCGCCATAACGATATTGCCTGTCGCCTCACTCCCGATTTGAGACTCATCAGGAACAGAGAGTGGTCTGTCAAGTATATAGGTAAGTATGATATCCTACCTACCCCTGGGGCCAGTCCTGAAGAGATACAGCAATTATCTAGACGGCTGAATGTATTTGTCGCTAGAGTGTGACAGGAGAACACCCTTTTCATAGGGCTACGCATGCACCACTCGTCGCTGAGTTGCAAACCATTTAGGATATCCATCATTACTCTAGTTTTTCAAGGTTTAGTATTCTCCCTGCAGAGGTCCCTGTTCAGATATGCATCTAGGGCAAAGTTAAAGTCCCCCAATAAGATTACTTCCACTCCCAGAAATGGGGTAGCTACTTCTATAATTTTTGTAAAGAAGTCAGGTCTGTCAGAGTTAGAGGCGTGGACATTAATGAGGCATATCTCCTGTCCCTCCCGCTTCCCGTATATTATCACATATTGCCCCTCGGCATCTGTCACATGTTGTTTGTATTTAAACAGTACCCCAGGGGCTACCCACACCAGTGTTCCCCTAGCAAAGCCAGAGTAGAAATTGGCATACATCTGGCCTCTCCATCGCCGTCGGACATATGAGATTGTGTGCCCCGTACATGCATTTCTTGCAGGCATGCAATCGCCACCCTGTAGTATTTTAAGTATTCTAGTACCCTTCTCCTTTTCTGGTAATTTGCCGTACTCCGCACAATCCATGTTATCATTTTCAGTTCTTGTGCTCCCATATTTCTCCTAAACATCTTGAGTTCTGCACTCCTTGAGGCTGCTCCGTCCCTCCCCAGCTCTTTGATCATTTCCCAGAACCAGACATTAGGCACCTCAACTTTGACTTATTCATGTATCGCCAGACAAACATAACAACAGAACTCCCTTTGCTCCCCCTCTCACCGGACATTCCTGTAAGTCTCACCCCCCATATGGTGCAGGATATCGGCCTAGTCTCTTTTCAAACTTTTTGTTGGGAACTAAACCTATTGAGTGCTGTGCTAGTGGGCCAGTCACCGAAGAGGGTGCAAGGTTAGAACCTACCGCTCTCTAATCTGGAACAGGCCCCTTGTAGGAGGGGTTCCTTACCTGGGACAGCTCAGCTTATCAATCATATATCTCTATTTAGCCTATATGTATACCATATCCATAGTCCCTGATTCCTGTATCATTTTGTGTCTGTTGCCTGCAATGTTCTATCGGGGCAAACTCTCACTCTACCGGGACTACCTCAAACAGATTTTGACTTCTGCCTTGATCCTCATCGTCGTTCCTGAGTTTTGTCGCCTATTGTCAATGACCTAGATGATCCCAGGTCCCTGATATCCCACTGGAGTTCAACCATTCGCTCACCTCAGCAGCTGATTGAAAGATCAGAGTGCGCCCGGCTCTTTTCACCCTCAATTTTGCAGGGAACAACAGCTGTACTTCATGTTGAGCTCACAGAGGTGCTTCTTCCTTTGCTCCTGCACACACCTTCAAATATTATTGTGCTTTTGTGCCTATGGTCTACAGGATCACATCCCTATCTTGATGATTGGAAACCCTGGCGATGCGGGCGCTCTGCGATGCACCCGGTCTTGTGGGAGGAAGCCACCGATCTATGTGCTCTCTCGATATTGAAATATTGAGAAAATATGTGAGAGGTGTTTTGAGGCTAGTTCTTGCAGGATCCATTCTTCTAGGAACCATCTAAGTGCACTACTCTTTTCTGTAGCGCTATGACCACATCTCAGAGGTAATGTACTTCCATTTGTAACATATCCACATTTGTTTCAGTGGTGGTTACTCTGTCGGCTACCGTCCATAGGTCACGGCAAAGGAGATTGTCATCTATGGCCACTGTGTCTTTTCTGTGCACAATATCTGCACATGTGGCCTGGATAGCCTGAAGTACGTTTGTGAGGGAGGGGGGCTCTTTTTCTTTTTTTGCTTCTCCATTGTCGCCCCCCATCTACATCATCCTCTCGAGCTCTGGTTCCTGTGGGAGGGGTAGTAGGTAATTGCTTATTTTATTAGCTTGTGCTTTGAGACCTTTACCTTTTACCATGATGAAAGGTAGCGATCGTGGAGCTCTTCTGTGTCACTTGTATCAAGCCTTTAGGGCATGTCCCTGGATCACTCCTCGCAAACTGGTCTCCTATCTGTGTAGGATATTACAGCCACTCACAGTGCCACGTATACCAAGTGCTGCATGTTTCCCGCATTGCAGCAACCTGCAGGATTGTCTTCCGCTTGCGTGGCTATCAGTGGCAGGGCCCCAGGAGTATCATCAAGCTGTCCTCTATCGGGCATCTGACTGTGGCATTGGCCGTCTCACTGTGCGACTATGAGCCCCCAGTGCCATCGGTATCCCACTGTCCACTTAAGATATCCTGTGCCCCGGGTGCCCCCACCCTTCCCGGGTGGGGCTAGCATCCACCTGATCTGCACAATCCGGCTGACCCGCTCCTCCTGGGTCCTTAGGAAGCTCCGCATAAGTAGGACGCCAAGGGTCCCAGGTTCCTCCATGTCAAGGAGAGCCCAGGGCTGCACCCTGACTCCAGGCTCAGCCCCCAGCAAAGTATTCTTGAGGTTCTGGCCCTCTCAAGGTCCCTGCCAGAACTGCATCAATTCCCGGCTCAGACTTGCATGTAGCAGCACGATCCCAGGAGGCAGGTTTCTTCCCTCTACACCACTGGACCTCAGATCCTTTTTGTGGGGGAGGGGAGCCCGGGTGTCCTCATGTAATGCAATTGGTGCTATGTAAAGTGCTTTGATGCCTGATTTTTGCGCTATATAAAACTCTATAAAAAAAGCCTCTCACTCGCACTGTGGCACCCGGCTCCTCCAAGCCTCCCGACTTTGCCGCTTGGTCGGCTCATGCTGGGCAACACCTCCCCATCCCTCCAGCTCTCTGAGGGGGCCCAGGCCATCAGGATCTGACCGGAGGTCGTCCCCCACACTGAATTCATTTTCTTCAGCAGGATTCAGCCCTTTGCAGTTCCTAGGCTGCGGATGGCCACCTCATCTCACTTTCAGGCATGGGGTGGTAACGTTACCAAATCTACTACATCCGTGTATTAGACCAATACATGGGGTATAGTATCTGGTTCTCAGTATATATACCCAGGATGTGTGAAATAACACTATTCCTATGGTCAGGATGTATACATAACTCAACACAATAAAAACAGAGGCCAACACTTCCTTGAACCAGAAAAAGTGTAGAAAATAGAGTGAGTGCCTCGCGTTACTAACACCCGAGGGGGTTCCCGGCTAACAATCACCAGTTAACCCGCTTCTCATCATTGGTCACTCACTCTATGTGAAGAAACAAAGTGTACACAGACGAAATCAAAAGTGCACACGTGAGAATAGTGACAGAGAAAGACCAGTGAGTACATATAGACACTACTGTAGAATAATGTGTACATACATAGACCCCACACAAACAAACAAATAAAACCTTGCATACTATTTATATGTGAAGATTGAGAGTAGTAAACCCTCATTTGCCCTGATTAATTTGCTGAAATTGGAGCAATTAAACATGTCGGCTTGAGGATGAACAACTATGGTATATAATTAACCAATTTTAAATGGGAGGTTTTGCAGCAACAGAATAAAAGATAAGCAGCCAGCAAAACCTTGCCTGGTTTTATTTGTTTGTTTGTGTGGGGGTCTATGTATATACACATTATTCTACAGTAGTGTCTATATGTAGCCCCGGAAGAGGAAAATTATGTCTCAGTAATAACTCATCCACGATGCTCCGCTGGCCGGTCTCCAAGTATATATCTACACAACCCCGTATACCCTGGGATTCCAATTTAAAAATGCATGCAGCACAACCTGCAAATGAAGCAACCCCGATAGCTGCAGTTTGTCCTTATCTATGTTGATCGGTACAGATAAACAGGAACCGATCAAGCGTGGTGGCAGACTCTCCGCCCAGCAAGCCCTGATTCAGCCTGCCTGTATCCGACATCTCCGGCGTCTCCAGACCTGCAGCGAGATTTCCCAGTTAAGCGGCCACGTAGCAGCATACCATCCGCGTTCTAAAATCGCCTGCCTGCCCTGAAGGAAGTTCCCCGGGCACGGCTAAATCACAAACAGCGCACTGACTTCCATGCAAGTTGCTACATCCACAGGAGACATTCTAACATCAAAGGATTCTGCTATCAGCAAGTAAGGATGGCTGGGTGGAGGGCCAAATCACTGAAAACTAAAACTCTGCAACAATCCAATATGCCTTTAACCACAGCATTACAATCTAGCACTGTGAACGGCGAACATCGCCAAAAATGGCTGAACTAGCGTGGAGCTAGGGTCAAGGAGAAAAGTGACTGCGCAGGCAAACTGACAAAACTGACAAAAGGGACAATGCAAAAATAAATCAGATGAATCAGATGAGCAAATCAGATGAGACCCCAGTAATCTTCAGGCATTGATCACAAGCAGCTTTGCCCCAAGTGAGGGAATGGGACACAAACTGCAGGAAATGGGACAGGAGGAAGCGGGAGAAGCAAGAGGGAGTGGTGATGGACGGAGTATCTGAACTAATCAAACACTCACACCCAGTCAACAGATCTGGGTTTAATCCATCACCGTTCTTCAGCCCACTCTGCCACCCCAGTTCAGACATGGCCATATGCAAATCAGTCTGACCCTGTGGCTCATGGGAACAGTCCAGCCCGAACTGCCAAGCCATGCCTTCACTGGACCGGATACAAGCTTCCGGGTACCGGTTTCTGGCATTTCAGCCGTCTTCAGCCCGGCTTGCTTGAATCCAGTGGCAAAGTGAGCCAGGGACTCACGTCTGAGCATACCCTGCCAACTTATGGCAAACAAAGCGGTACAAAAGGGGGTGGTGATGGACGGAGCATCTGAACCAATCAAACACTCACACCTAGTCAACAGATTTGGGTTTAATCCATCACCGTTCTTTAGCCCCCTCTGCTACCCCAGTTCAGACATGGCCATATGCAAATCCGTCTGACCCTGTGCCTCATGAGAACAGTCCAGCCCGAATTGCCAAGCCATGCCTTCCCTGGACCGGAAACAAGCTTCCGTGGACCGGTTTCTGGCATTTCAGCCGTCTTCAGCCCGGCTTGCGTGAATCCAGTGGCAAAGTGAGCAAGGGACTCATGTCTGAGAATACCCTGCCAACTTATGGCGAACAAAGCGGTACAAAAGGGGGTGGTGATGGACGGAGCATCTGAACCAATCAAACACTCACACCCAGTCAACAGATCTAGGTTTAATTCATCACCATTCTTTAGCCCACTCTGCCACCCCAGTTCAGACATGGCCATATGCAAATCAGTCTGACCCTGTGCCTCATGGGAACAGTCCAGCCCGAACTGCCAAGCCATGTCTTCTGTGGACCGGAATCAAGCATCTTAGGACCAGTTTCTGGCTATCAGCCGTCATCAGCCAGGATAAATTGACTCCAGTGACGTGGAGAGCACAGGAATTGAAGTGGTGGGGACACTCTTAAAGCAGGAATACGGGGGGAAACACTCAGATTTTCATTATACCTGAATAGAAAAAAAAGGAGATATGATAATTTATACTCAAGACAGAGTAGCCGCTGCAGAAGAAGAATTAATCACAGCAATTAGAACTGGGGGTGATCACGAGGAGGCACAGGCAAAAGTTATAGCAGCTAAGTCTGCAGCTATGAAGTTAATAGCTAAAGGGGCCGTGAACAAACTGGCAGCTTGGCGGGAGGAAGCCTATGAGGGTAGCGAACAGGTAGGTCATCATCTTGCTGTCCGATCTAGGCAACAAGCAACTCAAAATATAATTGCAGAAATCAAGGACCGTGATAAAGGCTTGATTTCAGACCCAGCTGGAATTCAAAAAGTATTTTATTCATATTACCAAATCTGTGATGTGAGTATACGGCAGGAAACTTGGAGGACGTTGTGGCTTACCTTCATCAGATTCCTTTTGATCGATTCTCAGAGGAGGATCAGCTTCAGTTGGATGAACTCGCAATTGATACAGATATTATTGTGTAGCAACAGTATCTCTAGCGGTAAGGCCGCAGGCCTAGATAGTATACTCCTTGAGTTTTATTTAAAAAATTCAATTTAGCTGAAGGAATGCACGACACAGCTATTTACTCATGTATTCATGGGAGAAAGACCCCCCGAAATCCTCGTCACAGGCTAAAGGGATTGTTTTTTAAAAAAAACATAAAACACCATTGGAACCCGTATCTTACCTCCCCATAACACTAATTAACAGTGACAGTAAAATCTATTCTAAAATACTGGCTACACGCTTGGCCTCTATTCATAAGGTTATCTCCTCTCCAGTCAACCACATGGGTTTATTCCTGGGCGGGTACAACGGATCATATTAGACTGGTCATTTAATTTCTCGATGCTGTAAACATCTCTGGAAATCCGATCGCATTAGTACTGTTAGATGCAGAACAGGCCTTTGACAGTCTCCTGGCCATTTTTATGGGAGACTCTGTCAAGGGTCGGAATAGGAAGTGGACTTTTACAGGCCTTCAAAATGCTTTGATTTTGTCCCACCGCAAGATTATTTGTTAAAGGAGCACTTACGGACGCTTTTAAAATCACCAGGGGCATCAGGCAGTGATGCCCAAGCTCAACGCTACTATTTGCAATATATATAGACCCTTTTTACGCCAATTAGAACACAACAGTGCTATTAGGCCTATTGTAACCATGGCTGGGAAACCAAAGTTCTGGTAAACGCCGATGATATTACGTTAGTGACTCCCTATCCTGATGTAGCTATAGATGAAATTGAATTAGAAGCAGCGAGATTTGGGACACTCTCAGTGGATTCCCTTAATCATAGTAAAACACAAATTGTCTGCAATGAGAACATCACTACTAACGACGCTCGAGTAGTAAAAAATGCAATATATCTTGGTGTCGATATCTCTGCAAACATTGATAACATTGTGAGAGATAAAGTTGAGCTACTAATCACTAAAATGAAACCTAATCAGGTGAGATTGCATAATCGACACTTATCCAAAATAGGTAGATGTAACATTATCAAAATGTAGTTTTTTCCTAAATTTTTGTATTTGTTGCACACAATCCCACTTCAATTTAACACCAAATGTCTTAAGGGAATTGAGGACTTATTCTCCCGATTTATCTGGGAATACGCCAAACCTAGACGAGCATATAAATATCTCTCTTTATCCAAGGAACGGGGAGGTCTGGCACTACCAAATATTAGATTATATTACTGGGCTACTACAATACTGTATGACTTAGTGCTTATCCACGAGAAGATGAGGGATAACTTGACAGAGGAAACTCCGACCCCGCTGAAACTTGTAATGGGGGAAGAGATGTAGGGCTGGGTTTGGCGATTTCTAAATGACAATCACTTTAAGAAGGTCCTCTTCAAAACGCTACAAGGGAGATTTAGAATTATGAAATCAATCTGGAAAATAATTGGTCTGGGTCATTTAAACTTTTGCACACCACTTTGCAACAGGAGGAGGAGTGTGGCTCAATGGTTAGAGCGGCAGACCCTGATGCAGAGTTCTGGCCAGGGACCAGGGTTCGATTCCCACCTTGGCGGGGTCTCGGGCTGAATTTCCTCGGACCTGTTAATTCTTGCCTCTGTGCCTATTCTAATCACAGGCCCCACGCTGCAACTCTGGGCAATAGCTTGCTTAGCCTCCACACCGGCCCCAATAGTGCTAAGGATGCCGGGGTGCCCAGGAGTGGACACTTCACAGGGAAAGCCAGGAGGGGTTCCACAGCAGTATGAGTATCAGCGCCAGGAAGCCGAATAGGCGACACCGCAAGGTGACCGTCTGGTGACAGTGCGCTCTATAAGTACCATGACATTTACATTTACATTTACATAACCCTTACATGCCAGAGATTTTTAAAGACCAATTTATCAAAAATTGGTGCGAAGCAGGCCTGAATAAGCTTGGCGACTTCTTTGGCCCAGCATGGTTTGTTTCCTTCAAGGATCTTAGAGAATCATTTCTACTACATACCAGAAATTTTTCAAATATATCTACAAGTTCGGGATTTTTTTAAGTAAGAAAGGGGAGGCCCGCCAGGATTTGTCAATAAAAGTTATTATAGACATGTTAAGAAAGAGTAGAGATTTATCTATTGGAGTGGTCTATAACTTTTTCAACTCTTTAATGTCAGATGATCTGGAAGATCGGGCGTCAAAGTGGAAAACTGAGACTGGAATTCCGGAAAGCTTATTCTTTCATTCAAAAGTTAGCATAGAATATTTCAATTCCAGCCCGGCTCCAGGCTCAATATTATAAATCATGTTTTTTACTGTCTTATACCCCGAAAAGGATAGCTAAATGGGGGTCAGAGAGAGGAACTCTCTGCCCTTGTTGCACTCTATTTCAGGCAGATCTTAGCCACATCTTTGCCTCCTGTGATGTACTGAATACATTAAAACAAGAAATCACTTGCTTCTTTAAAGAGGCCTTAGGAGTTGACTGCTCTCTTGTTGCAACCTTGATAGGACTATGGGTAGCTTAGGACATGCAGGGGAAGCCCGGGAAGAATTAGTGTGTATTGGAATGGCGGTCCTGCACCTATGTCTAGCATCTCCCTGGTTAGATCCTAATCCCCCTGGGTTCCAGTAATTGCTTTCTCGGCTACTGGCAAACTACAACTTTGAAAAGGCCATATATGCAAGAAGGGGACAGCGCTCCGAGAAAACGGTCGGAAAATCTGGGCACCATTGACTTGAAGGATTGAGAAGAATCAGAGAAGTTTTAAAATCGAACAACTTATACCTGAATTAAGAAAAACAGTGAGGCCAATTCCAAAGGGGTGTGCAGGGAGGGAGGGGCAGGACAAGAGGGGTTGGGCGAGGGGGAAAAAGAAAATAATTCATAACGCTGATTTCCGTCGCTCTGTATACCCCTGTGGAACTCTGCACCATGTCAAAACTCTCTGTTGAAGATAAAGAAAAAAGGTATTGGTTATATTCATGTGATAGCACAGAGAAGAAAGCCTGACACTAACTTCCCCTTTAAAACATGCATTCTCCATAAGACCAAGACTGCCTGGCATCAAATAGCCCTGCTTTGTAGAGTGAAATTGTAACTCCTAGAACTCAGCTTCAGAAAGGCCATATTGGAACTAATTATATCTTACTGTGATGGGGAGAGTGATCTGCTGGTCAGAGCCATAGAAAGTCAACTGAAGAGTATTCTTCTTACTACAGGACACCTCATCAGGATCTTTAGACATTTTACAGGCATCACTGTTTGCAATGAGTTTCACTGCATGGCCACATACCCCTTCCAGACCTACTGCATAACCTACAAACAAGTTCATTACCGACTCCAGCCAATGGGCGTCCAATCTCATGATCTCTGGAGGACAATTCATGGCATGCAGCTCAACATTACTAGTCTTACAACCAAACAAAATGCAGGGAAGTAAAAACCAAATGCCAGGGTTTCTCCGCCTATTCCTCAGGGATATTTAAGTCTATCACTACCTAATCTTCAAACAACACCTTAGCACTGTAATATCTCTCAATCATCAAGAGAGCTCCAGCACACCTTCCTGCTACTGCACAAACCTGCTCCGTGTTTACACTTTTATCCCGTCCCTCCTATTTCCCTCAAGGTGTACTCATGTTCTGTAGCACACTTCACAGCGTTGTGGCTGACCCTGGGCTACATAAACTACATACGGATATGATTCTGATGACTGGCTCAGCACAGCCTTTGACTCCCATGTGCTTCTGCCATGGCTCTGCTTTTCAGATCAGGTGTTTGTCTCCCAGCTCCACTAACAAATCTCACCCTTATTTTAGTATTGTACTTCGGAACAGCCTCAACATTCAATGCCCGGCTCTCCACCCCGCTCCCGCCTCCCAGCTGCTTCTCCCTCGCTCCGCCGCCCCCACTCTCCAATTATGACAGTCACACTTGTGCGCAGCGTTCACGCACAGCGGACGCGCCCTATGCGCGCCGAAGGTGCGCCAAAGGTAAGCCCGTCTATGCCCGTCCGCGCCTGGACCGCGCCAAGCGCCAGACCCCCTGCCCCCCGTAAAACCCACTCCACCCGCATAACGTACGACGCTGCAACCCTCTCAGCACTTAACCCTGGCCGACCCCCAAACTGCTACCAAGCCGTCCCAGGACACACCCATGGACCCTTCACCTGCCACTCCTGCAAGTTCGACTGCACCAGGACCCACACCAAATCCACAAACTCCAAACAGAGCTCCGACACTAACCACCTGAAGTACATCCTGCTCAACACCCGCTCGGTCCACAGACATGCCATTGAACTTTGGAACCTACTCGACACCACATCGCCGGACGTCGCCTTTCTTACAGAAACCTGGATGATCGCCTCATCAGTGCCCGACATCGCCATAGCCATCCCGGACGGCTACAAGATCATCCGAAAGGACCGCAAGAACCAAACAGGAGGAGGCATCGCCATAGTCCATAAGAACACAATCCGCATCACGACTCGTTCAGACGATACCCTCGCAGCCGCCGAACACCTTCACTTCCAGATCCACACCGACCCCAAGACCATACTCAGAGGAACCCTCATCTACAGACCACCAGGACTCCGCACACAATTCAGCGAAGACATCACTGACTTCATCAGCCCACACGCTCTCCCCTCCGAGGACTACATTCTACTGGGAGACCTCAACTTCCACCTGGAAAAGAACAACAACAGCAACACCACCGCCCTTCTGGACAACCTCGCCAATCTCGGACTCAAACAACTTGTTGACACCCCCACCCAATATGCCGGGCACATGCTTGACCCAATCTTCACCTCCAGCAAGCACATCTCCTTCAATCACACCACAGCTCTCCATTGGACGGACCACAGCTGCGTTCACTTCAACTACAAAAAGACTACGACCCACAACCACCCACAACCAATCCCCCGCAGAAACTGGAACAAAATTACCACCGACCAGCTCTTCACATCGCTTCACCAAAACCCTTCTGCCAAATCATTGGACCCAAACCAAGCAGCCACCAACCTCAAACAATGGATCACCCACAGCGCTGATGAATTAGCACCCTTGAAAAACCATCAAATCAAGCAAGGTAGCAAAAAAGCCCCCTGGTTCACTGATGACCTTAAGAAATCCAAGAAGATCTGTCGCACCCTCGAGAAAGCCTGGCGAAAAAACCCAACCATTGACAACCTGGCCACCTTCAAGAACGCCACCCGCAAACACCACTAACTGATTCGATCCACCAAGAAATCAGCATTCAAGGATCGACTCAACAACAACGCCCACAACAGCTATTCAACATCGTCAAAGAGTTTACCAACCCCACTGCCGGCACCAACGACATCACTCCCTCCCAAGACCTCTGTGACTCTCTAGCCTCGTTCTTCCATGACAAAATCACTGACAAACATAACAGCTTTGGAGACCAGTCCACCCCACCCACCTTCGAACTTAAACCCCCCTCCAACAACCTCTGCGCCTGGAACCCAATCACCACTGAAGACACCATCCGCCTGATGAACTCCATCCACTCAGGATCGCCAACCGACCCATTTCCCCACCACATTTTCAACAAAGCAGACTCCATTATCGCACCCCATCTCCGAGACGTCATCAACTGCTCCCTCAACTCCGCTTCCCCTGGAAAGCTGGAAACATGCCGAACTCCCGGCCCTCCTGAAGAAACCCACAGCAGACCCCACTGAACTTAAGAACTACCTCCCCATTTCGCTCCTCCCTTTCTCTGCCAAAGTCATTGAGATACTCGTCAACAGTCAGCTCGCCGCCTTCCTCGAATCCAACAAATCCCTCGACCCTTCACAGTCCGGCTTCCGAGCCAAACACAGCACCGAGACCGCCCTCATCGCAGCAACAGACGACATTCGAACTCTACTGTACAACGGAGAAACAGCTGCCCTCATCCTACTTGACCTCTCCGCAGCCTTCAACACAGTCTGTCATAGCACCCTTATCCATCGCCTCAGCAACATCGGAATACAAGGAAAAGCATTGGACTGGATCATCTTGTTCCTCGCAGGAAGAACCCAGAGAGTGCGCCTCCCCCCTTTTAGATCAGAGGCCACCGAAGTCATCTGCGGTGTCCACAAGGATCATCACTCAGTCCCACCCTCTTCAACGTATACATGAGTCCCCTCGCATCCATCGCGCGCCAACACAACCTCAACATCATCTCCTAGGCAGACGACACCCAGCTGATCCTCTCCCTCACCAAAGACCCAAACACCGCCAAAACCAACCTACTCGAAGGGATGAAAGAAGTCGCTGAGTGGATGAAGAACAGCCATTTAAAACTGAACTCGGACAAAACGGAAGTCCCCATCTTAGGATCATCCCCTTCTGCCTGGAACGACTCATGGTGGCCACCGGCCCTGGGAAACGCACCCATACCAACGGACCACGCACGCAACCTGGGCTTCATCCTGGACTCCTCCCTCTCGATGACCAGACAAGTCAACGCCGTCTCATCATCGTGCTTCAACATCCTACGTATGCTCAAAAAAATCTTCCGTTGGATCCCCACCGAAACAAGAAAGACAGTCACCCATGCACAGGTCACAAGCCAACTGGACTACGGAAACACCCTTTACGCCGGAACCACAGTCAAACTACTGAAAAAACTCCAACGCATCCAAAACGCCTCAGCCAGACTCATCCTAGACATCCCCCGCCAAGCTCACATTTCCGGTCACCTGAAAGACCTCCACTGGCTCCCCGTCAACAAGAGATTAACGTTCCGTCTCCTCACACACGCACACAAAGCCCTCTACGACCTAGGACCCTTATACCTCAACACGCGCCTGTCCTTTTACACCCCCACCCGCCAACTACGATCATCCAATCAAGCCCTCGCCGCATTTCCACTCATCCATAGATCCACCATGGGAGGAAGATCCTTCTCCTACTTAGCGGCCAAGACCTGTAATTCTCTCCCCACCTACCTCCGCCTTACACAGAACCACCTCTCCTTCAGAAAACAACTAAAAAGTGGATATTCGATAAGTAAAGTACCCCCCCTCCCTCCCTCAAGCGCCTTGAGACCCTCTGGGTGAGTAGTGCGCAATACAAATTTTAAACTTGAAACTTGAAACTTGCCTAGCAGCCCCCATGTCTTGGCATACCCAGCACGCTTGGAAATCGGATTCATTTTTTCTGCAAGGTTCCTCGGTTCTACTGGTTCTAGTGTAGTGAGTTTGGAGACAACTGAACAAAGCCTTTTTCACTCTACACTTGCTGCTTGCTTCATTACCTCGTCGTTTATTATGTTTCCTGACCTCAGCTTAGTTTATGAATCCTAAAAGGTCTAGTTAAAGATTTCCACATACTAGTCTGTACTAGTTAGCGACATTTGCTCAGTCCCTCCTCTCGACATTCCGTTTTTTTTTTCTTACTGCATGTAAGAAAGAACTTATTTGAAGGGGCCTTCTGTTTATGGAATTTCAGCAATAATAGCAATGTTTATGCAATTGACAGTAACTTCTTTGCCAAGGTGGCTGCTATCACCTGCCAGGAATCCCCGATTGTCGCCACCACTCTGATTACATAGTTGGCAGCCTGAAAATGTTTATCAAGGCAGATTCCTATGCCTGTTTCTTGATTTAAAGTTCTTGAATCGATATTCTGGTCTATGCAAGCTCGACTCCCTTTGAGGTTATATGAGCCTCCAAATTTCACAGGAAAGCAAAGGGCTAGTCTCTAGTGACACCGATCGTTGGCTGAGTGATTAAAAATCGATAGAAAGGAGTACCGGAAATTTGGAGTTTCCTGACTGATTGAAAGATTCGACAATTACATGAAAATGTATCGGGTTTCTGTGAGCTATGTGGAGAGGGCACTCTGAATGCTGCCTCATTCATCCTTCTTTTTTGGCAACTGCTGTTAATCAAATGGAAACTTCCAACTCTGTTAGATTTCTATAACAAAGCTTGAGTAAGGAGCTGTTTGCTTCTTTTCTAGCTTCTGTTTAGGTCTCGCTGAAGCAATGCGTAAGCATTGTTCGGCGAGATTATTTTTTATATTGCTTGTTTCAAACTCACAACCCCAATACATCAACTTTAGACAAGGATACATTTACGTTCTTGAATAAATTCAAATTTAAGCTTTCTGGAAGCTAAACAATCATGAGCTTTTCAAGAACAACAGTTTGTAAGTACTCACTGTACTTGATGACCTGTATATCAATTTCTAAATCAATACACAACCATTAGTAATGCCAATAGGTCTGGTGTACAACTGAAGGTGCCTGCATGCGTCTGTAAATGCAGTCACTTATCCATACATCCATGCACTCATCACCGAAATACATGCAGCTATCCATATACACGCAGACTCATTCTTGCTTTCCTGCACTAGCCCTTTCACAAAACCACACACATAAAAATACTCACCAATCAACGGAGATTACCAGCCAGAATTATTAGCTTTGGTGCATGTTTGTGAGAGGTGTGTGATCGCTTCTTGTAGGATGTGTCTGCTAGCCTGTGAGTAGGTCAGAGAATGATGTGGGTAGTATGTGAATGCTAATCTGTTGGAAGTGTGAAGTTGCTGTTGGTAGGGCCAGACTTCAAGTATGTGAAGGATGTAATCATGCTTCCGGTATTGTGTAATTGGCACTCTGTGAGCAGTGTGAGAGTGCTTCTGGCAGAGTGCCACTGCTAATCTGTCAGGAGTGTGAGCATTGTTGGTACTTCAGGTGTTTTAGTCTTTCCACCATATGTATTTTAACATTGTGGCCATAGCTCAAGACATGCTGCATATATCTTTAAAGAAGTCTTTACCTTATGTCTCTGCAGCAATCTCAATTTACTTGCGCGCATTAACAGTCTGCTTTCCCTCATAAAGCTGCTCAAAGATTATTGAGGAATTAATGTCCCAGGCTCTCCAATAATTTAGTTTTGAGAATTCTTGTCAAGGGGCCACTTGCAGGTCACCCTCATCCACCCCCTGCACATGTCTCTCTAATCCCCATATCATGCTATTGATTGTCCTGCATCACCAGGTACCAGTTAACACCAGTGAACAGTGTCTCAGCACCCAGGCCCTTTAATGATCACAGACACTATCACAGCTTGTGGTGCCACAGTGGGGAGGGGCACTGTGGAAGACAGTAACACAGTTGATTTCTTCTTAGACTGTGGGGAGAACAATGCAGCTGCATGAATGCAGGAACGGGGTCAGGGGTATTGGCCACATTCTAAATACCAATTGTGTCCTCTAACAGTTGATCCTAAGGCCAAAACGAACTCAGAGACGTTTTGCGGACTAAAAGGTCAGAGTTACACAAAACATACATTAGCACTTATTTAATCAGTGCCCCTCGGGAGCATTAACTTCAATAAAGAGAGAAATCTGTGTAGGAAGTTCTTTCGGTGTTAAATACTGTGAAGCCCCTTTCTTTGGATTTTGCGACAGGGTCAATGTAAAGTAACTTTCTATTATTTTTGTCAGACAGTTCATGATGTCAAACCCCTTACCACTGTAATTGTCATTGGTTAATGCTATACAGAGACCCTTTTTACTGTATTTCACACAGGTGTAGTTAACAATGACTCGTTCAATTATGTTTAATGGAGCAACTCCATAGGCAGATTTTAATAAAACGACTACCCAATCAAATGCCTGTAAAGAAGATGATCACCAAATGGGTGGAGCCAAAGCACTACTCTCTATTCTGCTTTTAAATATTTATTTGTGATTGGACAAGCTCAGGGAAAGCTAAGGTGGTCTTTAGCGGCCCTAAAATGTTTTCACAAGTTTCATTGTTGCTAGCGGTGGCATACATATTCTGAACATATTTCTCATTTTGGATTATACAATAGATTCACATTTTTCAGAATACCAAATTTCCTGAAAGCAAAAACATAAAAACATTCATCTACCACAATGCGAAATTTCAATAAATCAATACAGCATACAGTATAAAAGGATACAATGCTTGCAATAAGTCTAACCACTGGCAAACACTCGAGGTATCATTCAAACCCATCGTTCTTTTGCCCACCATACCACCTCAGACTAGACCCAGTCTTATGCAAAGGAGCAGCGCTGGCTATAGGGCGATGTGACCGGTGCAGTTGCATCTGGCATTATGCTCAGCGAGGGAAGGCGGAAGAGGGGGGATGCTGTGTTTAGAAATAACTAACTTATGAATTTATAAGCGCCTGCTGTAGAGTTCCTTGAGTGTCTACCAGTTCTCAGGCAACAATAAAAGACAACTCTTGTGATTAATGTTCCTGCTGGGGAGAGATTCTAGTATTGTCTAGTAGCTGTTTTCTTTCATCTTATAGTAGTGCAGTGGTTTAATACGCCTGCTACAAAGAACGAGCATCATACAGAACACAGACCGGTATTTTATTATGTCATCTCAGTGGGTTACTGCTTTTGACAAAGAGATCCTGTTATTAATTGTAGCTCAGAAGTTAGAGTCTTAATGGAGCACAGTAAACAGCAATTAAAGAGCTGCATGCAACTGTTTAGTATAGGTTAACATTTTATGTTTTTCCCCCTCTCTTTAAATATTCTAATGTTGCTAAAAAGGGTTTGCTAAGATAAAAAATAGATTCTTATTAGAAAAGCCAAGAGCAACCACTCTGGTAGGTTTAAATCTTGAGCTTGTGCTTCTCCAGACCAACCACTCATAAAATATACTGTCTACTAGCATGTATGACTTGTGATTCCTACACCTGACCTCCTCATTGCTTTATGTATCATTTTCTGTATTAGAATTTACACATTTCTGATTCCTTGCCTCTGTATAATGTGGATCACTGAAATAATATCGACGGACATAATATCGAGTTGCCAAAATATCGTGGACAAAATATCGACAGTCAAAATATCGAGTTTGTATCTACAAACAGGTAAGTACAAAAATATCGAGTACAAAATATCGTTAACAAAAATATAGATGTAAAAAATATCGACTTTATTAAAAACAGTGTTAAATTAAATTAATATTAAATTTTAATTACTAAAATATACTTAAAACGACTTAAATTAAATTATAATAATTAAATAATAAATGAAAATAATAAAAATAATTTTTTAAAATCTTATTTGTTGACCCTGAACCCTAAAAATACCCCTTTACCCAAAAACCCAAAACTGACCCTGAACCCTAAAAATACCCCTTTACCCAAAAACCCAAAACTGACCCTGAACCCTAAAAATACCCCTTTACCCAAAAACCCAAAACTGACCCTGAACCCTAAAAATACCCCTTTACCCAAAAACTGAAAACTGACCCTGAACCCTAAAAATGCCCCTTTACCCAAAAACTGAAAACTGACCCTGAACCCTAAAAATACCCCTTTACCCATGAACTGAAAACTGACCCTGAACCCTAAAAATACCCCTTTACCCATGAACTGAAAACTGACCCTGAACCCTAAAAATACCCCTTTACCCATGAACTGAAAACTGACCCTGAACCCTAAAAATACCCCTTTACCCATGAACTGAAAACTGACCCTGAACCCTAAAAATACCCCTTTACCCATGAACTGAAAACTGACCCTGAACCCTAAAAATACCCCTTTACCCATGAACTGAAAACTGACCCTGAACCCTAAAAATGCTCCTTTACCCAAAATTTATCAATATTATTTAATTAGCAATTACTCATTAATTTACAATAACAATAAAGTAAATATATTAGAACATTAGCTGTAATTATTTTAATAATTAATATATTTTTTTCAAAATTAATTACTTAAAAATTACACAAAATTATATATATTAAAAATGTACTCTAATTAATGTAATTAACTAATTACAATTAATTAATTAACAATTATTTACTAATACAAAATATGTTCAAAATTATATTAATTAATTAACTAATTAATATTAATTAATTATCAATTAATTATTAATTAAAAATATTAACAAACATATATTAATTAATTAATTATTATTAAATTACTTCCCACCCTATTCCCCTATAAACCCACAACCCGCTACAGAATTACATTACGCAATTATTATAAAAACAAAATTCATGTAATAAAATATTTTATAACATTAATACACACTATTCACACATATTATTACATAAAAATACACTATAAAATATTATATATTATTAAAAAATCGATATTTTTGCTATCTATATTTTATACAGTCGATATTACTTCACTTACCTGAAAAACGATATTTTTGTAGTCGATATTATGTCCAGTCGATATTTTGTCCAGTCTATATTAAAAACTCGATATTATGTCCAGTCGATATTTTGGAGTCGATATTTTGTCTCTATACCGTATAATGTGTGTGATGTAAAGTGCTCTGATAACCCTTGACTGGTATGGTTAGCTTAGCACAATAAACCAAATGAAATACATGTGGGAGAGGGCTTTGGAAGAGATGAGAGGCAATGTTGGATGGTGGTGGTGAGGAAATATGTGGAGAAGGAAGTCATTGGGGGGGCCTTAACAGTGATTGTTGCAATTGGTGCTACCAGAGCTAAAGCCGGCGCTTCAAAAGGATATTGGTCTTACTCCAAGGGAAACAGTCCAGCACAAACTGCCGAGCCTGGTCCTCTCTGAACCAGAACACAAGCAACCGTTGACCAGATTCAGCCGGATTCAACTTCTTTAGTCAGGTGTAGCTTGGTTTCAGTGACACAGTGAGCAAGAAACCCACGTGGGGTCATACCAATGAGTGCTTATGGCAGTGCAAGCTGAAGATTTGGCTAAACACTGTGATGTTGTTATAAAGTAACCCACTTGCCTTACATGTGCTGAGACCATGTAGGTTGCACCCTCCAAATATGGCTTAGAGGCATAGAGGTAGCTGAGAGAAAAGACGTGCTGGTAGCACTATAGGAAGAGACAACTGGAGACGACTGGAGGAGTTAAGGAGGAGCCAAGAGCCAAGGAGCCACAGTTGGCCCGGGGAGTCCGGTCCATGTTTTGTATTGTTCAATTTTGCTTGCCTGCCTCGCCCCACTGCCACCCTGCCAGAAAACTGAGCTGAGAGCTGGGTGGTGAGTTGAAAGGTGAGCGGAAAGGCAAAGGGTGGTCAAACCATTTTTAAGCCGCCTGCTCCACCACCCCTGCCTCCACCGCCTCCACCGCTACCATTTCTACCACCACCACCACCTGCGACTTCTAAGTGGGGGGTTGGTGGGAGAACGTAGGCTGGCTGGTTGGCGTCTGTCAGGATATCAGGTGGGAGGTGAGCAGCCATAACGGAAACTACAGCTACAGCTGTGGATTGTAAAATCTGTCTCTCCCTCAAGTATAAGTCAAGGACACGCGAGGGACAGTTACCAGTGAATCTAACACTACCACTCTCCGATTTTATCTAATTTGAACTTTTTTTTTATTCCTATATCAAAGGGGAGGAGGAAACTGGCAGTGCATCAAGCACACATAAGATGACAGGAGGAATGCTTTGAATACGTTTAACCACTGGCAATTGCTCGGCCAGCATTCTAACACATCGTTCTTTTGCCCACCACGCCATCTCAGATTAGACCCAGCCATAGGTAGATCAGCCTGAATACTGCTCCACCAGGAACATTCAAGTCTGAACTGCCAAGTCAGATCCTCTCTGAACCGGATAAAAGAAAGCCAAGATCGGTTTTGACCTGTTTGGGCATTACAATAGTTTGTAGATTGGTTCTAGTGGCACAGTGAGCAAGGGACCCATGTATGAGCATACCATTGGCAACATAGGGTGTTACATCAAACACACAAAACGATTGCCAGTAGTTAGACATTTTGCGAACATTCTTCTTATCAACTTTTGAGCATATTAAATAAAGAGTTATGTCACATATATAAATGGAGATCAAACTATTTACAGTAGATATATGAAAGAATATGAAGCTGAAGATTTGGCTAAACACTGTGATGTTGTTATAAAGTAACCCACTTACCTTACATGTGCTGAGACCATGTAGGTCGCACCCTCCAAATATGGCTTAGAGGCATAGAGGTAGCTGGGAGAAAAGACGTGCTGGTAGCACTATAGGAAGAGACAACTGGAGACGACTGGAGAAGTTAAGGAGGAGCCAAGAGCCAAAGAGCCACAGTTGGCCCGGGGAGTCCGGTCCATGTTTTGTATTGTCCAATTTTGCTTGCCTGCCTCGCCCCACTGCCACCCTGCCAGAAAACTGAGCTGAGAGCTGGGTGGTGAGTTGAAAGGCGAGCGGAAAGGCAAAGGGTGGTCAAACCATTTTCAAGCCTTCTGCTCCACCACCCCTGCCTCCACCGCCTCCACCGCTACCATTGCTACCACCACCACCACCTGCGACTTCTAAGTGGGGTGTTGGTGGGAGAACGTAGGCTGGCTGGTTGGCGTCTGTCAGGATATTAGGTGGGAGGTTAGCAGCCATAACGGAAACTACAGCTACAGCTACAGCTGTGAATTGTAAAATCTGTCTCTCCCTCAAGTATAAGTCAGGGACACGCGAGGGACAGTTACCAGTGAATCTAACACTACCACTCTCCGATTTTATCTAATTTGAACTTTTTTTTTTATTCCTATATCAAAGGGGAGGAGGAAACTGCCACAGACGTACAGGTTGAGCAGGAAGTAACAGATCACAAAACACCATTCGGATCGGCAGCAAAGAAAGAAAAAGAAGAACGGCCAGCAATCCACTCCTCAGAAGACATAGAAGTCTCTTCATACCTGGGGAAGGAAGAGTGGGAAGATCTTATGGCTGCATATTCCCAAGACAAGTGTAGGAGTCGGTTTCCCGCAAACACTTCGAATTTGACAACTGGAGGCAAACAGGAACAACAGGCAGCGGGGGCGACTATTGGAGTGCAAAATGCTACAATAAACTTGGGAAGTCAAGAGTGATCTTCAAAACAGACAATTTATGGAAGTGCCTCGCCAGGGCTGTGCAAATCCTGGTAGAGGCCCTCCACCTTCCAATCCGACAAGATGGACACTCAACTAACATTACTAGACGCTTTGGTTGTCTTTGTGGTTGCCATTGACGGAAAGTTGGGTACATTAAACATGCTTCTACAGAACAAGTATGACCAACCACAAGTCATCAACTTGAGTTGCGGATGTGGTCCAATTATTGATAAACTACCCTGCCTCTCAGCAATGATGAGTGATTTGTGTGCATAACTTAAAAGGACCCCGTAGTACCCAAATAACCAACCTTCTGAGGGACACCAGAAAAAAGAAACATATGATCCGATAAACACAGACTCAATTAAAATCCATAAAAATGAGTACTCCATGACAAAGGAAACCCCAGTTCAATCAGTTAAAGGAACAGAGGACAATGAAACTAAAACTAAAATATTAGTTGGCCAAATATCTGAAGCCTTATCGGAAGACTATAAAGACAAACAAATGAACGCAAAGCAAAGGCGAGCGAAAAAACGGAAAGGTCAAAATCAAAAAACACATTTAAACCATGACTGATTCACGCGTCCCTTCGGACAACATCATCATCAGCACAAAGGGGATTTAAGTCCAGAAATGACATAATTTCAGCAGGGTCCCCTGAACGGAACACGGAAGCTGCAAAAGTAACAAATCAAACCGTCAACAGTGTGAAGCAAGTAATTGAAAAAACGCAAATCCTTGGGAACACTATAAATGAAGATCTAAAAACCCCCATCAAAAAAGGTCTAGCATGATCCCCCAAATCGACCAAAGAGGAAAATGCATCTCTTGAGCCTGATCAGAAGCTATCACAAGAGAGCAATACATGACTGATTTCATCGTCAATCGAACAACAAACGGCGGATCCACTCTGGTAATAAAGCTTGAGAAAAATAACAACCACTGAGCACAGATTAAGAAGCCATGAGAAACAACAAGGTGAGACTTTAAAGTAACCCCATCTATACATATAAGGGCCCAACAGAGACAAGAAACCTACAAAAGAATAGGGACTCACGCTAGATCTCCTTCGACATGTAGAGGGAGGCCAAATGTTTAAATCACAACAACAAGCAAACCTTCATTAAGAGGGAGATGAAGTAGAATCTTCCAATCTTCAGGTATCATCATCAGAAACATGAGGTTATGAGCCTACATTACTGCACCGTAATAGCAAAGGGACCAGGAACTCTGAGGAATTAAGGAATGCAACAAGTGTTAAATGGTTCAGTCTGGATTATATCTCAAAAGGTAGGCATGAAATCCTGAACAGAGGTATTATTATACGGCTGTTATCTCATATCCCCTCCTTCAAAGAAGTGACAACCTTGGATCTGGTTTCAATCAAATTCATCATAGACAAGGATGGAATGGACGGTGAAAAAAACAAAAGCAACATGGTCAACATTATCAATTGCACAAAAAATACTAGTAGAGGCTCATACATTTAAAAATTGGGGCATAACAATAACTCCTTATATAAAGCCAAGATATCTGGAATTACGAATTCCGGTAACAATAGAGGGAGCTCAGGCTTCTGTAAACAGCCCGGGAATATCGGTGCTGAGAGGAGCGGTGGGGAAATGTGGAACAAGTAATGTGCAACATCCTAGTAACATCAAAAGCATCCAAGATGGTGCAACATCACCAGCTGGGTTAACAGATCGCTAGAACAATAAACAACCAAACAAATTGACAAAAAACCAGCTCACATTTCAGACCAAGTAAGCATAATCATCTAAGAATATGCTCATGGAATGTTAATGGTCTAGCCAACAAAATGACTGACCTAGATTTTGTTAGCTAAATAAGGTCTTTTGACATTGTGGCACTTCAAGAAACATAGCGAATAGACCCCGCACCTTCAAGGATTTTTGCATTTCTTTAGTTGTGAACTAAGGAAGGCAAAATATGCTCACCTTCAAGGTGGTCTAGTATCCTATGTCTCACTCACAAGTGCACATATAGTCAAGGAAGTTGGGCAAACTACTTCAGAGACATTGGCAATATACCTTCTTACTTCTCAACTAAAATCGTGTAAAGGGGGCATCAATCTTATCTTGATCAATGCCTAGGTCCATCCTAAAAGGAAATCAAAGGCAGCAAAACAGTTATGCAACTTTCTGGATGAGTGTGTAAGGGGAAAATCTACAACAGATCTTATACTCACCGGGAACTTTAAACCTTAATCTTATGGAACCCTCGTCAGATGATGAGATTCTACTTCAAAATGCAGCTTGGGATATACCATCACAAAGGAAGCCACAATTATCCACACGAACCAAAACAGGGAAACAGATATTAGAGGATTTTAACATCAGAGCAATAAATGGAAGATTTGCTAGAGATAACCCCCCAGCTACAACATTTAACTCAACAAGAATTAATACTATACTGGATTACACTTTTATTTCACTACCGTTATTCCTAAGGGTGGGCGTAGTTTGCGAAATAGCGCTACACGAAGTGGACTTCGCACTACGCGAACTTCACGTAGCACTACGCGAGCTGCGTAGTAGCATGTTCGCACTGTGCAAGATGCGTTTTCAATTATTGCACAGTGCGGACATGCATCCGGCACTGTGCAATCATTGAAAATGGCATCTTGCACATTGCAAGCTGCAGTTTTCAACCGCTGGAGTAGATTTTTACTCGAGCAGCAGCTTTCCCAACGTGGACTGGTAGTTTCTCATTGCGAGTGGTTGCGAGCATGCGCAACCACTCACAATGAGAAACCTGACCTCCCCGCTTTGAGAATCTCGCTGGGTTGTCATTTTGGTTGCTCGCGGTCACAAACATGATGTTGAGGTCCACGAACAAGCAAAAAATGACCGCTGCACTATGCTACGCGTGTTCGCACTGTGCTACATGCAGCTCGCGTAGTGCGAAGTTGCACAAACTTCGCAAACTACGCGAGCGTAGCATAGTGCTTCGCCCAGGGTTAGTTATTCCAACACATGCCTTCCTTTCAGATAGGTGAAAAAGCTGACAGCGACCGCTGTCCCCAAGAAATTACGCTCAAAGTTAGCAAGCCTAAATTTGAGTCATTCTCGACCCCGAAAGAGTCAATGTATACTATCAATTATAAAAGGATTAAGTACTCAGCAGCGAGCAATGTAATCATGCTGGAAAAGGCTAAACAGCACTTTGATGCTAGATTTGGATCTAGCGAATGCAAGAAAAGGAAGCAATTTATAATATCTATGGCAGCTTATGCTACAAGAACTAAGCCACAAGCCCAACTGGGCCATAGCAGCATGAAACATAACGCACGTGAGGATAAAGAGAAGATCAGGTGCACCAAAAAATCTATTTACCATACAATGAGACAACCCCATAGATGTAGCAAAACTTGTTCTTTTACAGAAACTAAAGGCAATGCTGAAATTAAATGGGAAGCTAACAGATCTGTGGAGGATAATATTTGGGTAAAACTACACGCTGACACCAAATGGAACGATAGTGCAAGATTTTGGAAAACCATAAACCAATTTATAAGACCTATGCTTGACAGAGTTTCCTCTAATATTACAGAAGAAGTATGAGCAAGCCAGCTCAGTAATCATTTCAGTCAGGATATGAATTCTAATGTGGAGACAATACCTGACAATGTGATAAAAAGCTCTGTCAAGAATAAAGCACAGATATTCCACAGGAGCACTGGCAAACCTGAAGGTTATGCATTAACTACAAATGATGGTCTGACAAGTACATGAAACACCATTAAGCGCCAAATTAAAAAAGGAAGTAGAGAGACGGCACCAGGCCAGAACGGAATTCCGCCCATCCTCTACAAACAAGACGTGAATGAATGGCCAGCAGCGCTTGAACCACTGTTTCTGGAAATAAGACATTTTAACAGATTGCCTGGCTCTTGGAAGGGCTTGTTATCTCTCCAATATTTAAGTCAGGGGACAAGTCACTTCCTCAAAATTATAGATTAGTGACCCTAATGGATAATGAGGCAAAGTACTTTGCAGGTACACTCTCGGAGGATTTGCAAGCCTGGGCCACAGAGAATTCTTTAATTCCTGTTAATCAGACTGGTTTCGCTAAATCAATTGGAACAACAACTAATATCCTAACCATGGGTATGTTACTAGATAAGGCACAATCAACTAAAATGCTCATGCACTTCTGCTTTATAGACTACTAGCAGCCCGTCCCGACCTTGTCCGGGAGCATTCAGGCTTCTCCTATCCCCGCCTGCCCCCACATTACCCAGCAGCCCGTGCCCCCGCCCGCTCCGTTCCCCGCCTGCCCCGACCCCCGCCTGGCCCGACATTGCCTTTCCTCTTGCTTTCTTTTTTCCCGCCTGGAATATTCCCGCCTGCCCCGACATTGGCTTTCCTTACCTCAGCCGCCGCTCTGCTCCTCACCGCCTGTCCGCGAGCCTTACCTGAGCCGCCGCTCTACTCCTCACCGCCTGTCCGCCGCCGCTCCTCCCCTGCGCCATGTCCGCCTCTCCGCTGCTCCCACCGCCGCTGGCCTCAGGTCACCGCTCCTCCCCCGCACCATGTCCGCCGCTCCTCGGACGCCTCTCCTCCCAGTGCTGACGTGAGCACGCACGTCGCGTTTGGCACTACTTTGGGGGGGGACTACTTTTAAAAAATATATAAATATTGTAAATACCGGTTAATTTTTTCATTTATCTAGCCTATAACCATCTACACACCCTGCCAATTTCAACGGTGTATCCGGTGTGTAGATTGGCGCAGTGGTTCCCGAGTTTACCCGCCTCAAAGCCTGAAAGTTTCTCCTTTATTATAGTAGTATAGATAAGGCTGCTTTTGACCATATAAATCGGAACATCTTATGGTCTAAATTAAACAGCTGGGGGATACCAAGGTCTCTGTTAGACTTTATGATCAGCCTTCACACGGACACATGGGTCCAGATAAAGCTGGGTGATGGGTCACACCTCTGAAGATGAATACCATCCCACATAGGTCTTAGACAGGGTTACGTTTTTGCACCCACATTATTTAATTTGTCTTTAGCGGACCTCATTCCGATTCTAAATAGTTGTAACTCTCACGCTCCCAAGTTAGGCGGGCTACTATTACCGTGTCTTCTCCATGCGGACAACACAGTCCTAATTAGCCATGCAAAAGTAGGGCTACATCATCTTGTGAACGCTACACAGGGCTATTCTGAAGCACATGGATTGACCATAAACCTGGAGAAAACACAGAAGATGACGATCAGAAAAAGTATGAAAAAAATGTCTACCTGGTTTTGGAACAAAGCTCGTATTGATGACATGTCAGTATATAAATACCTAGGTGTAAAAATCGATAAAGACGGCCAGCTCTGGGTACAGAAAACCAGCATTAGAGGTAAAGGCCTCGCCTTAGCAATCTCTTTAAAAGCACTAAACAGTAAACTCACTGGTCCATCTCTCCTACCAAGTAATACGAGCTAAACTTCTGCCGACAATCACTTATGGGAGTGTAGTACAGAGAGTCGGAGATGCAAAAACTCTTGATAATACAGTCATAGCTACATACAGGATTATTTTTAGCTTGCCCAAGACATATCTCACCGGCTCAATTTAGGCTAGAGTTTGGTGTCCAGAAACAGCTCCTGGCAAGACAAGGGGCGTACATAACTACCTGGGACAAAGTGCGAAAATCCAAACAAAGGATTCTAAATGATTTCTTATGGAGGGAGTTAGAGCAACACTCAGCCTCACGAGCTGCTAAGCACCTGAAAAGCAGCTTGGCAAACACTGGCTTAAATCAGCTTTGTGATACTCCTACAAATCACTTAACATTTAAAAAACTGGTCAGGAAAACAATTAAACATCTTTCGTGGGTTGAAGACAAGGCATCCCTCACAAAAAGGTCACATGGCTGGATGACCCTGAACTCGTATTTCACACCAGCATTACAGAACTACTTTGAATTGGGTTATACGAAAACTACTAAAATGAAGTTTTTAAAGAACAGGCTGGGCCTGCTACATTGTATATCACATTTTTCAAACTGGCTTAAGGATAAGGCGGGCTCCTACTGTCGTCTATGTGGTGCAGCGCCAGAGGATATGCTGCATTTGCTATGCTCTTGTGACAAACTCTTGGAAGAACGTAAGCATCTGTTAAAACACCAGTTTAATCAGCGAGGGATACGCTCAGGAAGACAAGCAGTTCTTGCCTGCACCCCAGGACCCACAGCTGACCTGTAGCCTTGTGAAGTTTATGAAGGTGGTGGAAAGGAAAATGCCAAGATCAGAGTCATGATTAGCTATAAGAAAGTATTATAAAACAAAACTACACTTCCACTTATGCCCAAAAGTATGTAATTTTATGATTTTAACAAAATGAAAAATTGAGAATTATGAAATACTGTTTTTAACAATGCAACTACATCAGCTTTTAAGTCTTCATGTTTGTATTGCAATGGCTTTAAATAACTATGCAAATAAAAATTGCTTACTTACCCCCAAATATGGAGGAAGAATAAAAATGATTCAGTACAGAGTCTAAATGATAATAATACCTGAGTGCATTATTAGTTTAAAACAATAAAAGGAAAAGTGAATATACTATAAGAGCACATCTTGTATGACTGTGTATATGACAGCTGTGAGATACTCATCAAGAAAGTAGTCTTTGTGGATGAATAGCTGGATGTAGTAATTACATCACGTTCCAGAAATTCAGCTTTTTCACAATTTAATTTTCCAGGGTAGGATTTGAATACAAGTTGGTGCAACAGGTTTGTAAAGTGGTTTTAGTCATTAAAGCCATGCACAATTTCAATTGTATTTGGATCCTTCATTAGGGTGTGAAGAAAACACTTCACAAAAATAGTACCTTCATTTTGACCCATTAAACTAATATGTCCCTCCTAGCACAGTACACATTGGTCTAATACCACCTGCAAGTTAATTAGTAAACCCAATCAACGCATTGCAGAGAGCTTTATGGTCTGCTCACTTTTTGGTTTCTCAACAGGTTAAAGCTATGAATGTTCTTGAAAATTTGCAGAAGTTGCCATATGTTTTATACAACTTCTGCCTTCCTTAAAAAACATAGGAGTACACATTTTAAGTGTTGACAAAGACAGGGAAAGATGAAACATGTTCTGAGTGTTTAATTTTGTTGACATATCTTTGTAGGGGACTCTCTCTTGATTAATCAATTGTTTTGCGAAAATGCTGGAAAAAAAACATTTACCTTTAGGTGCCCTTGGATTATCGAAACAATAAAGGAGCATGTTTTTGTAGCAGAGAGATATGAATGAAGGTGTTGGCATACAGTAATTGTCTCACTGTCTTCATTCATAATATTCTGATTATTTGTGAAGGCAGACCATGGACGTCATTTAAGGCGTCACCAGGGGTCACAGATGCGTCCCCTGTCTTGCCACTTGTATCCCATTTCACTGCATTTGTAACCCACTGCCTTAGAGGTAGCAACATCACTGCCAGGAACACAGAAGCAGCTTGTCATTGTGGAGATCGATTGATAATCCAATCTCCATATTTTTTTCAATATTTGCGTTACACTAATAGTGAATCACAATATATTATTGTTAGAAATGGTATCTCTAGTTGGCAGTGGTTTGCACCCTGTCCAAGTAGGAACCCTCACTCTAAACGGGCTAAGCAAGTCACACAGCTAAGATGACCCCTGATCACCTCCTTGGTTGCTTGGCACGAGCAGTCAGGTTTATCTCAGAGGCAATGTGTAGAGTATTAGTACACACGCACACGCATGCACACACACACACAATAGCACAGTGAAAACACTGCTAAAGGAGTCCACGCAAGTTTAGAAAAAAAGTCAATATTTATCTGAATAAAACAAGACCAAAACGACAAAAACCCAACATATACAAGTCAAAATATCACTTTCAAAAGATTAAGTAAGTTTGGTCCTTAAAAATCAATGAGTGCATTTGTTTTGGCACAAAGAAACTTTGATGAGTCAAAAATCAAAGAAGGTGAAAGGCTCAGGAGTGGTGAAGTGCCGGAAAAGCAAGTGATGCTTAAGTTCCATATTGCACATGGTAGGTGATGGATCTGTTCCTTACTGGCAGGGGAGGTGAGGCACCAGTTCTTTACTGCTAGGCAGGGGGAGGTTAAGAGTCTGTTCCTTACTGGCAGGGTAGGTGATGCGTTTGTTTCTGGACATACAGCCTCAGTTCCTTAGTGCGGTGTGGTGTCCACATTAAATCGAGACCTAGGGATGATGCGCCGAAAATCCAGACACACTGCGTCAATGCGATAGTGGCAAAGCAGGCACTGCGTCGGTTCTTCAGTCTTGAATGAGGCCCTGCGTTGGAGTCGGAGGGGGTGTCACGGATTTTGGGGACAAGGTGCTCAGGACTCATGCTTTGGCGACTTTTCTTATGCAGTGCGATGGTATGCTGGGTCCTGCGATTCAAACCGTGGTCGATGTGTCGAGCAGGAACCACGCTTTGGGGCAGGCAGTGGCGATGTGTTAATCTTTCACAGCGGGGCATCGATAAAACAGGCCCTGAGAGTCGATGCATGGATTTTATCCTTAAGATCACCAGGTTACACTTCCAAGGGCCTAGGAACTGGATGTTGCACCACTTGGCAAGTCAGGACTCTAAGTAGAAGAGCACAGGCACTGGCAGTTGAACACTTTGAAGAACCTGAGACATCTTAACAGGAGGCAAGCTCAACTTAAGCACTTGGAAGCAGGATACAGAAAGCAAAGTGCAGTCCTTTCACTCCCATGACAGAAGCAGCAAGCAGCAGGCCACCACAGCAAAGCATAAGACAGAGTGACAGTCCCTCCTACAGCATCCAGCTTTTCTTCCTAACAGACTGTCCTCAGTCCGAAAGTGTTCTGATTTTGGGGCGTCTGAGGTCCAATACTTACACCCCGTTGTGCCTTTGAAGTAGGTTAACTTCAAAGGAAAGTCTTTGTAGTGCAAAAACCCTACCTTTTTCCTGACCTGGTTCTAGACACACTACAAGGGGTTGGAGACAGCTTTGTGTGAGGACAATCACAGCCCTAATCAGGTGTTAGTGACAACTCCTCCAACTCCGGAAGGCCTATCAGCCTTATTATGGGCCATTGGGATGTGCAAGGCACACATCAGCTCCCTTTGTCTGACTGCCAAGATTGAATGCACAAGAGCCCAACGGTCAGCCCCACCAGATGTGTATTCTATAGACAAGTAGAGGCACAGAATGGTTAAGAAAGAAAATGCCCACTTTTTAAAAGAGGTATTTTCAAGCATGCAATTTAAAAAACCTACTTCACCAAAAGATATTTTTTTAAATTGTAAGTTCAGAGACCCCAAACTCCAAATCTCTATCTGCTCTCAATGGAAAATTACACTTAAAAGATATTTCAAGGCAATCCCAATGCCTATTTGAGATATAATCCTTGTAATAGTGAAAACTAAATTAGCAGTATTTCACTATAAGGACATGTAAAACACACCAGTACAGGTCCTACCTTTTTAAATACACTGCACCCTGCCCAAGGGGCTCCCTTGGGCCTACTTTAGGGGTGACCTACATGTGGTAAAAGAGAATGATTGAGTCTGGCAAGTGGATGCATTTGCCAGATTGATATGACAGTTTTCAAACTGCTCACACAACACACAGACACTGCAGGGACAGGTCTGAGACATGTTTGCAGGCCTACTCATGTGGGTGGCACTATTAGTGCTACAGGGCCACTGATAGTATTCGATTTATAACGCCCTGGTCACAGCTGGTGCACTTTACTAGGGACTTACTAGTAAATCAAATATGCCAATCATGGATGAAGCAATCACCCAATACATTTTACAAAGGGAGAACTTGCACTTTAGCACTGGTCAGCAGTGGTAAAGTGCCCAGAGTCCTAAAACCAGCAAAAATGAAATAAAGCGCACTGTCAAAAACTGGAGGTCCGGATCAAAAAGACTGGGGAAATCACACCAAAACTTGCCAAGTCTAACAATGATTCACTATGGGGCTTTATGAGAGCCCTGCATCACTTTTACACCATGTAAAGTGGTACATGCGTGACGCAGGGCTCTCCATCCGATTTATGAAGCCACGCAATGTCACCCTACTTGGCTTTGAATGTTCTCGTAAATCATGATTAAGGCAACACGGAACAAATGACTGTGTCATCTTACTCTGCACCCGAGAGGCATTCCATGGGCATTTAGGTGGGTTTTCCCACACAACACCCATGGAATTTGATGCTACCCCAGACTTAAAAAACCCATAAACCTGGAGAAACAACAAATCCATGCACCTCCTGAGGTGAGGCATAATGAGTAGAAATATGTTTATATCTCCTTGTTTTTTTCCTCTTTCTATATGTACTGCAGAATTCAGCACACATAGAAAGAGGGAAAAGCCTTGTAGGACTGTTTTTGTGCAGGAAGGTACACCTTCCTGCACAAAACAATCCTGCATGTTTTGGAGGCAACCTTGCATCATGGTGCAAGGGTGACTACATTGGCGCTAGGCTGGCAAAACGGTGCAAGCACAGGGAGAAAGCACAAGAATGCACCGTATTGCTTAAATCTGGCTCATCCTGCCCTTTTACTCCGGCGTAGGGCAGCACAGTAAGGTGCATTGCGGAGCTGCCCTACGCCAAAATCCAATAAACAAGCCCCCATGAGTGCAACAAAAATGGAGTCCACTTAGCTTGAATATGGCCTTCCCTGGCAGTAGAGGTTAGTTAAAAAAAAAGGCTTTTAAGTGTATGTTGCGTGCATGAGTGCAGGTGAGAGCGTGTTTATGTGTGAGAGACTGTGTAGATGTGTGATTGTGTTTGTATATGTAAGCATGTATATTTGAGTGAATGTAAAGGTCAAATTGGATGCATGTCAATTCCGCTACCCCTGGCCTTTTGCTGAATTGATGTTTATAATGTAGATGAAGCTATTTGATAAACAAAATGTCTTTAAGGAGAAAATATTACCGAAGGCTGGCAGTCTTCAAGGCGTAGAGTTTCATTTTCTAGAAGACTGTCTATCCACTTCCATTTTTCTGCAGCGAGGAAACAAAAACAAGCACTTTACAAAGATGTGGTTAACATTTATATTTGTGTAATTAAAAACCACAAACAAAATATAATATAAATGTATCATTCAGGCCAATTGCCAAAGTAAGTAGCGACCTCAACGCCATCAGGGACGATTTCTGTATTTATAGTGTTATTGTTAACAATAATAATATAAACTGCATTTTTGCTCAATATCATGTATTCGGATGTCAATCACCCCAAATGCTTTCTCATTTCGACTATTTTGAGGAAATCTTTGTGATGCTCCATCTGGTGCCTGGGATTTCCATTCCATCATCATCAAACCTTTGGGTAAGGACATATTATAAAACTAAATTGGTTCTCGATCTATTGGGATTTCTCAAAACATTCCTAGGAAGCTTTTATAGTAGGCCAAAGGTCCAGTAGTAGAAGACTTTTTGGGAGAAAAATTTTGATGCACTCAGACAGCACTTGAAAAGACTCCATGCTTCGAAAAACATAATAGCCAGTTAGTTTCTTGATTAATGCCTATGCTGTCTAAAAGGATCTACGCATTACTCAAAATAATTTTAACTATTTTCCCCTCTGCACCATATTTAACAATAAAAATAGACATATTACAAAGAGTAGGTTGCTCTCAATTAATATGGATCTCAAACCCGCTGCTAATAGTCTTAGAACTGAAAATATTGGGCTAATAACATGGCTGAAATGATATAGGGGTATATTCACAAGAACTTGTGCTAAACATCACTAAAAAATGCTAACGCACCTTTACACATCACAGCTTATCACGGGAAAATAACCCTGTGTTATGTGAAATTCACAACACGGCGGCGGTACCATGCAATAGTCTGCCGAAAACTCGGTCAAAGTCCATGATACAACCACCGCGACGGAAATAAAACACAAACCCCAATGCGTAAAAAGACGCGATGTGCCCAAACGGGCTAAGAAAACAGTGACAACCAGCGAGAGGCCAGCAATACCCACGCGTAATGTGGTGTGGCTCAATGGTTAGAGCGGCAGACCCTAATGCAGAGGCTTCAATACCCGCCTCGGCGGGTCTTGGGCTCAATTACCTCGGACCTGATAATTCTCGCCTCGGTGCCTATTCTAAGCATTGGTCCCACTCTTTAACTCTGGACAATATTTTGCTTAATCTCCACAATGGCCCCTTCAGCACTGGGATGCCTGGCTTCACCTTGGGGGTGTCCAGGATTGGACATTCCACAGGGAAAAACCAGGAAGGGTTCCTAAGCGGTATACGGACAGTGCCGGGACACCTCCGTTGGAGGTAGCTGTGCGCTTTACAAATGGCATTTACATCTTAATGCGGGGAAAAGCACAAGAAAAGCTGACGGACAATGCCACTAAAAAAATACATCAACTGCGGAGTACCACAGATGCACCCTGACCCACTGCAAAGGACAACAGGAACCCCACAATCCCCAAGGAGAAACACACAGGAATACAGGGCCCGTGGAAGGCCAATGAGGAAGAGGAAGACGGGGTACAGTCACCAGGAAAACCCGATTATCGCCACGGATGAACCAGAACACCACCACCAACTGTACATCACCTCCAATGTATCATTGGCAACAAAGAGGCAAAGATGGCACACCACTCCGGACCATGTGAATGCTGTCGCATGGCAGAGGAGGACAATGGAAGAGCAGAAGAGGCCCTGGACTGGTGTGAATGGCAAAACCAAGCCGAAACTCGCTGCCAACACGAAAGCCGCAATACACCCCGTAGCAGGGGAACCAGCAGAACACCAAGAGCTGAATGACATGGAGAAGATGGTGGCCACAGTCACCAGTTGGAAGATGGTGATAGGAGTCGGGGATCCGGACAATGTCCAACATGACCCTACACCACATCAACAGGGTGCGCACCGACCAGGGAGTGGGTGGATGGGCAGAGATGGGCACTTTAGCACACATGCACAATTAAGCACAGCACAAATGCAGACAAACCATGCCCAAGAGTAACAACACCAACCAAGAGCACAAGTCACACAACCCAGCAACATCACACCACTGAACAAACACAGAAGTGAAAGTCACACTGCCTGAAAGGGAGAAGGGTGAGCCAAATCAGAGCTGAAGGGACATCTCACACATAATGCAACACACACTCATAGGAAGTAGAGTACCCCAACATCGAACACAATGTGGTGCAAACCCGAATATTTGCACAACTGAACACAGGACACAAGTGCACCCGCCTGTTGCCCATAAACAGCCATACGCATCTGGCTAAGCACGAAACAGGGACATGACAATGCACAAGTACAAACCCACAGTCCTGATGGGGCAGCAATGCACGTATGGTAGGGAGCCAGAGAGTCCGTGACACACACATTGCCATACAAATTAAGATACAACACAGTTGGAGATAAGTGAAAGTGCAGAAACTTTATCAACATGTATGGCCAAGAGAAGTGCCATGATGAGAAAACCAACGCAGCAGCATGTCTAAATGAGGAACGTAGGAGAGTACCTATTTACACCTCGGGGGAGTCTATCACCAACACAAGTCAGTGCCAACCTGCGTCGGTTGACAGCACTTGGATCATGAGTCCAGGCCAATGCAGCCCTGTCCACCTTCGTCTCGGAACATGGGACCAGATTCCCAACATACACCAGGCGTAGGGACACGTGCAATGGGTCATATCCAGTTGTGGCTGCAGGTAACTTGTCACTCATCCATGAACGTGAGTGCAGCAGCATAGGCCATCATCTCCAATGTCCGATCGTCGTCCACCACATCTGAGATGTTGTTGACATAATCCATCAGCTGACCCGAACAGATGTGCTGACTCCAACCACTCGACCCAATGTGCTCCAAAGCCCAATCGGGTAGTGGCTCAATGTGCTTACTGCACATGAGTTCTCGTGCAATGTCCCAGGTTCAGTTTCCAACCTGCATGCCAAACACCCATCCATGCCATAAACGGGCATCACGGTGACACTCCAGGTCGTGTGCCAACAGGGGGTGCACACACACGTCGTAATCCAGGTCAGCTACTGTTACGTTGGAGAGACAGACATCCATGGACCACTCGAATATGCACGAACGACAATGCAACACAGGCTGAATGCACGTGATGTCAGCAAGGAGGAAACTCAGCCAGTAACTGATCCGCAAGATGGCCAATGGCTGTGCCCCAGTATATGCAGCAGACATGCACGGTACAGGTTCACATGACTGGATTTGAGCATGTGTTCGGGATGGTTTGCCATTGCATCAGTGGCTCTGCTTGAAGGGGCCCTGCACCTGTCCTGTGGATGAAACGGCACAGCTCGGTGCAATAAGCAGTGTCTGTGTGCAATGGGTGCAGACCTGGGGTTGGGTTGTAGTACATGTGAAGGCCATTTCACGTATGCCAACTACAACCACAGACTTCTGTGTGTGAGATGTGTACATGCTGGCCTCACGTCAGCCAGTGCATAGTGTGGGAGTCGCAAGCAAATGCTATTGTATCTGTCAGGGGGTACTGGCCACATGCAAGTTCCTGCTCGGAGCTGCAGCTACCACCTGATAGTTCAGACAAAGGACCTTTCATCCATACAGTAACTTCACCATCTGCATGCATATAGGAGATGTACAGAGGCTGGTCGTGGGTGTGGTGGGATGTCTGTGATGGATGATATGCCCAGCACGTGGCACATGAGCAGCCTCACTGTGTGCTACATTGCCACAAAGCTGCTCCTCCCTCCAATGAGCCCCCACACTTGTGTGCACTGCACAGTTGCATCATTTGCACTCCTACAGCACACCATTGCAATGCCTGTCTGCGCATGTCCAGTGGCATGCCAAACAACACTGTGACGCTGGACTTTGCAGGTGTGTGGCCATGTGAGTGTAGGCCAATGGTCCGGACCGGGCAGACACAGGTGTACAGCCCATGGTTGGCTGTGATCATGCTGCAAATGAGGCCAGGTGACTGACTCATGCATCTGCAGGACTGATACACATAACACTTGGCATGCATGTACCAAGTCCCCGAGTGGTCTTGCATTCCTACATGTCCCTGTACGTGCGAACCCGCCCTCCTGGTGAATGCTACATAGCAACATCGACTACTGTGGCGCTGGTGGCGACTACACCCCAAGACAGAGACACACTTACCGCACTTCCTGCCCCCGTCCTGGTCTGAGCCATGCCCTGTTCCCCTGCCAAATCAGCACACCCCTGTGCTGACCTGGAGTACGCCGGACCCGCACACCCCACTTGTGCATGCAGGGGGCTGCGTGCGCAGCTACATGTCCAGGGTCACTGCCAACGCTGAGGTGACATGGTAAAGTCCGCTGAAGTCAGCACACTGTGATGTTGCAGGGCCCATGCCCATCAAGCTGCCATAATGAACACACGGACACACTTGCTCAGATGGTGTGAATGGCTACGGGCACTTGCGCACGGCCACATTTATTAGCAGGCACATGTACCAAGTGACAGCCTAGTGCAGTCAGAAATCGACAACAGTGTACATCGTAAAGGACACAACCATACAACCATAAAGGCCCCATGACTTGTGCTGCACAGAGTTAGTGTCCCCGGATGCACAGTGTCCTGCAAGGGCCTACCGCCACGGGACGCTGACTTGCGCGGCACTGGGGCAGGGTCACGAGCACAGAGCAGGTTTCCGTAGATGTAAAAGAAGGTTGTGACAAAGTTTCTCGGTGGACAGTGGAAGGTGTACTCCAGGGCATGATGCAGAGGGCAGCACCACACTGAAACAGTCACTATGGTGGAGATGAATGGAACTGACACATATCGGACATCAAGTCTGGTCCAGCCAGATAAAGATGCAGGAAACCACCATGCCATGGACTCAGACGCCACCAAGGTCCAACCAGATAATGCCCATGACTCATTGCACACAGAGTTAGTGGCACCATTGCTGTTAGGGGATGCCGCTTTTGATGGGGCGTGTCCAGTGGTGTGGACTCCTCCACATCTTACCCAAGGCATAGTTCCACATGTGTGATCTACTGGAACCCATGTGTAGGCCTGATCAGTGGTCAGCACGGGCCATTCACCGACTTGCAGGGAACATGGTTGATGGCACCACGTCAGTTGTTGATAGTGTTCGATCACCTCCGTGACTCTGATCTTGCTTTCGTCCAGACTGAGCAGCATCTTCCTCTTACTCCTCTCTGTGCGTTCACTGGTGTGGACTCTGCCATTCATGATTTGCAACTAAGTGCTGGATGTGGGACCTACTGGTTTGCAGGGTAGGCCTGAGCCCTTATCCACGTGTGTCTGGCTTGCGTTGAACAGGGTTAGTGGCACCACGTGTGGCCGGCTGGCTTTGAACAGGGTTAGTGGTACCACGTGTGGCCAGCTGGCATTGAACACGGTTAGTGGCACCACTTGTGCTCGGCTGGCGTTGAAAAGGTATAGTGGCACCACCTGTGGCCCACTGGCACTGAACAGGGTCAGTGGCACCACATGTGGCCAGCTGGCGTTGAACATGGTTAGTGGGACCACGTGTGGCTGGCTGGCATTGGACAGGGTTAGTGGCACCACATGTCGCAGGCTGCCATATGGAATTATGCCTCACTGATTGAAGGGAGTCTGGTGCTGTAGCCGCTGCCACAGACTTGGGGTCACTGCCATTAAGGACTCTGGACACAGTTCCTCATGTAGGACCAACTGGGCTGAAGAGGACACCAGTGGAATGTGTAAATGAGAAAGGAGTAATGTGGGCCAGTGTTTGGGGGGCCAGCGATGGTCTGCGGAGGTTGCCGAGGTCGTGGGACTGGTGCTTGGAGCTTGCATCTGGCACGTGGTGGGCCCTCTTTGACACACGCCGGTGTAGGCAGGTGAGCGGAGCCTCGTTGGTGCGCCTGTGCAGGCAGGGCAGTTCTGAGGGCCAGCACCCTGAGATGCAGCAGGCGCACAGGGACGTAGGCCCCGCCGTGCTCGGCGCAGGACTCGTGGCGGGCTGAGAGGCACCGCCCTGGAAGGGGCGTTGTCCATTCCGAATGAGAACCACGACCAGTGTGAGGGCTTTTTGTTCACACCCCTACGCAGGCCTGGCGTACGCAGGCCCAACCCACTACGCATGCGCATGCAGGGGGTGACGTAACTTCTGACATTTCGCGTTCTGCCCCACAGCCTGTGGGGACATGGTAGCATCCACTGGCCACTCCCCTCCATGCACCAGCAGTTGTTCTCCACATGGCCATTTCCGTGGTTTGCACTTTGTGGTCTGTCCGGCACCTCCACGCCACACCTAGCATTGAGTAGGTTGACATTCATTATTCACTTGCCGCTCTCGCAAATACCTGCTCCATTCTCCTACTCACATCCTGCTATTGTGTGTCTACGGTGCCATGCTGTGGCTGGGTTGTGAGCATGGCAAGGTCGGATTCCCAATGGAGTTGTGTTTGTGTCTGGTCGCTTGGCATGTTGTGTGTCATGTTGGATGTAGTTGTGCTGTGTGCCTATTGGCAGTGTTGTGAGTTGCATGACTGTGGGTGGCAGGTGCGTTTCAGGTGGGGCTGCTGTCTTTGTGTACGCTGCCTCTGTGGTGTTCCCGGGGGGAGAGCGGGACGGGTCCTGGTGGTGGGCCTGGGGTGGTTGCGGTGGGTATTGTGGCCCTCATGGGTATCCGCGTTGCATGATCATTGTCTCCATGGCATCTGTGGGTCTTCAGGTGTGGCTCTTGGCTGGGCTCCCTTCTATGCTGCAAGTAGTCATCCTGCTTAACACCAGCAAAAGGCCGGTGTTAATTCCCTGCTGCTACCGCGGCTTAACGCCTGTTTTTGTTTCGCATTGCAGATCTGGCAGTTCGTTGTGAAAGTGGTGTTGTGGTTTTTTCAAGTGTTTTTGCAGGGGAATGCCTACTCTCCATCTCTTTAGGGTTAGTTGATGGTGTCCACCGTAGATATTATTTTGGGGCAGTTATAGCGTGAATACTGGCGATGTCTGCAGTTTGCACCAGCTTGTGAATGGGGTGTTAAATCTATCTCCACGTTTGATGTGTTAAGGTGGGGATAAATCGGAGATAAGTCCTTGTGATATCCCTCATAATTTAGTAAGATGTTCAACTATCAAGTTAAAACTACTATGCTCAAGCATCTATAAGCTCTTAATTTTCTGGTGTGTGTTGGACATGCTAGTGACTCATTTCCTTACCAATCCGGCAAGCCGTTACCACTCAAGTTGCTCTGTGCAACATGTGGGCCAAACTAGCTAAGATCACACCAAACCCTTTCCCAGAGCCATCCACATTACATTTTCTTTTTGATTTATAAAAGCTCTTACATTCTCTGGTTGACCAGTAACCTCCAAATTCTAATTACAAAAGTGTCAGGGTACCAGAAGGTCTTGGTGGGATACTCCCCTTAGAGTGATTGACTTTACAGTGTGTGTGTATGACCAGTCCAAAAATAAAATAAACAAATAAAAAATAATAAGATTAGAGCATGTCATTTGCTAATTATTAAGTGCTTGAAGGATCCTGTTATTAAACATTGCAACTTCCGTTATCTTAGATCTTTTAAAAAACAGAAATCCCTGTTTCGTTTTTTCACTCAAAAGTTCACACAACTTTAAAAAGATTGGATTTTGTACCATAGAAAATACCCCCATTGAAGAATTTGTGATAATCTTTCTCAAAAGCAGACATGAACCTAAGAATGTATCTGGGCATGATTGAAAAAGGTTTTGTGCTGATGGCCAAAGGGTAGGGAGGCGGCAACTGATGTGGGATATTCCATAATTTGTGTTTCCCACTGTGGGGATATTTTCCGGATGATAACTCAAAACCCAAAATAATGCTGATTCACCATGTTGTCATGTCGTAAAGTGGTTCACAAATCAAAATTTTAAATCAAATTTGTAACCTGATCAGTTGAGTATAGATTATCATTTTAGCTCTGGTATCTATTACTTAGTTTGTAACCCAAACTGAAGTTTGTTAAAAAATTTGTTTGGACCATCTAGAAATATAGTGGGCACACACATCTTCCAGAAGTATGTAGCAATTAACGAAATTAACGAAATGTCCTGGGTTGCAAATACAGCTGTTGCTAAAATATGAATTTACCATGAAAAAATAAAGACAAGAGGCGTGTGTCGCATAACAGGAACAGTTGGTTTAATTAAACACTGCAGCCTGGAGTACAGCATACAGAAATGAGTCTGAGGACTGACTCAAAGTACAATCGTTATGAACGCCTTTATAAAACTTTCTTGGAGCACCATAAAACAATTCATAGATCCAGTTTAGGGAGAGGAATGTGAGCCTAGTCATGGAACAATAAATATTTTCCGCCTAATAACAAATGCAGGTGGCTCTCGCACTTGCGCGGACACAATGCGGGCCAGATTTCCAGCATGGGGAGTACGTGATCACTGCGTGTGCTGTGGGAGCTATGTCCTGATTTGTTGAGTGTTCCTAACTTCATGTTGCATCTAACTTTATGGTGTTTTGGGAACCTGCACCTTTCCGGACATGTGTGCTTTATTGGGACTAATCTTAATGGGTACCATTGTGGTGTCACTGCCTATATGTAGGATTACGTTACATAGCGGGCTAAACCTGAACGTCATTGGGACCTGGGTATTGGACAGTACAATATAGAGTTGTCCCAGTAGGCAATAGTACAACAACAAACACACAAGATATACATAAATAGAAAAACAAATTGGTTATGAGCACTTTGTATGAATGATAGGACAGTGTTATTTAGTCACACTTTACAAACACTATTTTATAGATCAACGATGCCGTGGACTAATTTAAAAACAGCAAGTGCCCAGAAGAAAGGAGAAAGGGTCTGGGAAAGTATGGTGATTTAATGGAGGATGAAGGGGTACAAAAGGGAGAGAACATTGTGCAAATCACATCTTCATGTTTAAATCAAACAGTGGCTCATCCTTTAGCCGAAAGTTTAATAACCTTCTACATAGATTATTGTGTATCCATGATCAAGAAGAATAACACAGTAGAACAATCACTGTTGGTTATGCTGCCAAAGAAAAGAGTGTTGACTTTTCGACCCCAAAATGATGTAGGCTCTTGAAATCCTTACCAAGGGGTGTTCCTAAGGACTGTGATGAAAGGGGAGGGGGCACCTGGGGAGTAAGTGTAGAAATTAACTCTATTCTTAAAAGGAAAGAACAGTTGAAATTAAAAACGGAACAAAAAGAGGGGCCACTGGTCCCTTTAATGACCATATGCAGCCCTACAAGGAAGGCCGGTTTCGCTAAATGTTGGCCTTGGTGGCTCCAAGCGAACGAGAGCGGAATGACTGCATCTGCAAGAGTAAGGTGTTGTTTATTAAAACCAGCCAGCAGTCTTGGGGGGTTAGGAAGGTTAAGTCGGCTAAGGGACACGGGGGAAGAAGCCACTTACTTAAAATGGATAGAAATCCGACATGTCCCTTCCAATTAATTGCCTGATCAAAGCCAGATTACTTGGCTTGGATCCCTCAGTTAAACAATCTGAAAAATAGAGGACACAGAACCATTACTATAACGGAATTGGATTATGCATTCGCACAGATTATGCAACACCACCACCCCGAGGCATAACAGAATTACCTGCTTATTCCTCCAATTGCAGATAGGCCCATAGGGCACGTACTCTAGAAATAAAGGGAAAGGAACGATTACATAAACCGCCCTACTGCGTATACTAGTACTGGCTATCGGTAGGCAGTGTGACTCCCCAAAAAAATATGCGAAAGTATTCACCACTCTAAAGGGCGGGGAACCGTAAAGAAATCAGATGGCCCAGCGGTGCAGAGTCTACAGTTAAAAGAAGAGAAGATCGGTGATTTAAAGTGGCCTTAAAAAAGGAGGGTCTGGATTGAATAGTTGTGCCTGTCCACACAGGGACAAATACAAAAAGTGCTAATTCACAAAACTCACCGCTACACGCGGGGGATGCTTCCATCTACTAGGAGGGAACCGGAGCTAGACCTCATCTGTGTTTTTTTTTTTTTTTCTTTTTTTTTTTATCCTCATTTGCCGTCTTGCCGCCCCTTCTTCTCTCTAGTCCGCCTCTGGGCTGTTATTATCTCTTGTGCTGGATTTGGAGTAATGGGGCATAGACACCACATATTCTGGGCCTGGCATTCCTTTAAGCTATCCTTCTTCCCAGCCTGACCCAAGATGTGTGTCTTCCACCAACTCTCTTTATCGTACTGGGGTAGTTTCAAGTTCCAGCGAGACAGGCACGGGCTTAATCATTGGACATTAACATAAAATTAATTTTTTAACCAAACTTTTGCAGGAAGGGTAACCAAAATCCTCTGTTTCTTTTAGAGTGATCTAGCAAATCAAGCTTTGCCACGTACCTCATGGCTAAAACCCAATCTAATAAAGTGGGACTAAGTGGTGAGACCCACAATTTACATAGCTCTCGGCGTGCCAACAACATAGCGTAAAAAATAAATCTAACATTATTATTCAAAAAATTATTTTGTAAATCAATTCTCCCAGTAATAATTAATTCAGGGCTTACCTCAATGGGTTGATTCAAAGTTTTGGAGAGGGAATTACTCACGTCTAACCAGAAATTCTTGATAATTGGGCAAGATACAAACATGTGTAAGTCGTCAACATTTGGAGCTTTGCATTTTGGACATCCAACAATCCCTCCATCCTTAAATTTAGAAAGCCTGTATGGAGACCAGTATGCCCTGTGGATAGTAAACAAGAGATTTCGCCTCAGATTTGCCGGTTTAACAATTTTATATAGCATGCACATAGTTACTTGCCATTGGTCTTCTGTGGCGATCCTTGGCAAGCTTTCCTTCCACAGGGTCTCTGGCAAATCAAATGTTCCATCCTCCAAATCTAGTATTCGCCAATACCAGAAAGCTACTTCCTTCTTGAATGCCCCCGTCTCCAGCTTTGACTCAAACTCATTTTCCAGTCCAATCTTTATTTCCAAGTGGCTTGCCCAACTTTGAATCTGTAAGTATTTATATTTAGAAAACACTGAGCCCCACTTTTGTTGGCAATTACCCCAAGGAATTAAATTGCCATCTTGAAACAAATCCTTCCACCTTTGCAGATCAGGTTCCTTTTTCAAACTTAAAGCAAGCAGATCTCGTGTCCAAGAGGGGGCTCCAGGAGAATCCCATATCGGGGCACTATGGCTAAAATACGGAAGATTAGATACTTTTCTAATCTTATACCATATCTCCGCTAGATCTCTTAACGTCTTAAGTTTCACCTTTTTAAAAAACTTAGGGTCTCCAAACTTATACAAAAAACCAAACTCATGATAACCTGATCTCTTCAGCATTATCGCAAAAAGGCCT
Source organism: Lissotriton vulgaris (assembly GCF_964263255.1). Lineage (NCBI taxonomy): Eukaryota > Metazoa > Chordata > Amphibia > Caudata > Salamandridae > Lissotriton > Lissotriton vulgaris. Next base: position 2,036,841,882 of record NC_141685.1, on the reverse strand, counting down.
CCAATCTGAGAGTTAACAGGGGTACCCAACAACATCCTGCAGTTTTTTAAACAAAAAGCCCATGCATATATTCGTATGTCTGAAGCCGCCAGTCCTCCTTTTTCAACTTTCCTCCTGATTTTCCTCCACGAAATTCGAGAGGATTTTGATGCCCATATAAATGATGCTATCATGCTTTGTAGCTTCGCCAGCCATTCCTTTTTGAAGCCCAGCGGAATAGTCTCGAATAAAAAAGTAATCTTAGGTACAATCACCATCTTAACCAGATTAGATCTTCCATATATTGACAGGGGTAAATTCATCCAAGCTTTTAACGTCTCGCCAGCCTCTTTCCTCACCCTATCATAGTTAGTTTTGGCCAAATCTTCGATTTTCTGAGTGATCCTAACTCCCAAGTACCTCATCTCTTTTGTTATTTTAACCTCTTCAGTATCAAGATTCCAAGTCATTATTTCAGTTTTGTCTTGATTTAACTGATATCCTGAAATCCTACCAAACTCCTTTGTCGTATTCACTAAATTTTTCAAAGTTCCAACTAAATCAGTAGAATAAACAATAATGTCGTCCGCATAAAGTCGTAGTTTCTTGGACCAATCCATCACAACAAAGGGGGGTATCTCTGCTGAAGCTCTAATTTTGCATGCAAGAGGCTCACAAGGGGCATCCTTGCCGGGTGCCCCGCATTACTCTGATAGGAAGCGTAAGGGTTCCATTTACTAGTACTCTTTATGTGGGTGCATGATACAGAGAAAAAATAGATTGTGTGAACTTATCCCCTAAATTAAGATAGTGCAAAAGGGATTTTAAATATACAAAATTGACACGATCAAAAGCCTTGGCAGCATCTAACGCAATGACTGCCAAGGGATAATCATATTTGGAGGCTACATCAATCATACCTATCAGTGAAAAAGTGAGATCTTTTAAGTACCTCTTCTTGATAAAACCTCTTTGATCCTCATGAATCAATTTATGAATGATTTTGCCTAGCCTATCAGCTAAGATTTTGGAAAAAAATTTGTAATCGCAATTCAAAAGTGAAATCGGCCTATACGCATCCATACTTTTTGGGGATTTCCCTGGTTTTAATATTAACACAATAGTAGCTTCATTCCATGAGCTTGGGATTGGCACTTCTCCTCTAAAAATTTTATTATACAAAAGACACAAAGTGGGAGCCACCGTATCTCCCAAGGCTTTATAAACCTCCACAGGTAGACCGTCTGGTCCAGGTGCTTTCCCTCTTTTGCCTTCCTTAATAACTTTCATGAGCTCTTCCTGAGTTATTTCCCTATTTAATTCCAACATATCCTCATTTGCAAGCGGTGGGATTAGGGGCAGCCAGGAATCAATCTCAAGCTGATCTGGACAGAGATCCTCTGTATAAACATCTGCAAAGTATTGCTGGAACGCTTCTACAATCTGTTTATTTTCTGCAATAACTTGATCTGTCCCTGGTTTCTTGATCTCCTTAATTTGATTCCGCATAGCATCCTTCTTGGCTTTCCACGCTAGTAGCTTACCACATCCCTCTCCATATGAAAAGTGTGCCAACTGACTGGCCTCCCATCTCTCCTTAACTCTTTGAGTGAGTGTTGCAGTAAGTTGAATTCTTAAATCTAAAAGTTTTTTCTCGCATGACCCATCCAGGATGGTAGCTCCCTGCGAGATTCGAATAAGTTCAGCCTCTCGAATCTCTTTTTCTAGATTGGAAACTTGACTATAATATCCTCTACGTTTTTTTGCACCTACAGCTCCCATTCTACCTCTCATAAAAGCTTTACATGTTTCCCACACTATGTCTTCCCTACCCGATCCCAGATTAATCTCCAAAAAAGTTTGTGTCTCTTCTTTAAGAGTCTCTAAGATTTCAGAATCCGCTAAGATTGTGCGATCTAATCTCCAGACCGGGGTCATCTCTTCTGGTTTCAGGCTTAAATTTAGACCTACCGCAGAATGATCTGATAGATGTGCCCCTATATGTTCTACACTGATAACTTGCTCTTTGATCCTAGTATCTATCAGGAAAAAATCAATCCTTGAACTATGTTTATATTTCTTATTATAAAACGTGTAACCTGGCTGATTTGCTGCTTTAAGTCGCCAAATGTCACACAACCCTAACTGAGCCATGAGTGACTTCACTTTAGCAGTCATTTTACTATTCACTATTGACCTAGGATTACCAGTTCTATCCAATTTAGCATCTAGTACTGTGTTAAAATCTCCTGCCATAACAATTTTACCTGAGAAATCCAATAATTCAACTTCTATTTTCTCTAGGGTTGTAGGATCGTCAATATTTGGGCCATAGTAACCGACTACTACTAGCATTTCTCCCGGCAATCGTAACTTACATATCACCCATCTCCCTCTACTATCTACTAAACTGCTTTCAACTACTATATCACAACCTCTTCTAATTAGAATAGCCACTCCCTTTGTAACCAAGTCTTGCGATGTGTAGATAGCCTTCCCAATCCATTTTTGAGCAGTGAATATATCCTTACATTCCTTTTGTGTTAAGTGTGTTTCCTGCAAAATAATGATCTGTGCTGGCGAATCTTCTAAGTATTTCAAAATTAGTAATCTCCTCAATTTAACTCGGAGCCCGTTAACATTCCAAGTGAGGAACCTTAGCTCCTTTTTATTATCCCTGCTCATAATATTTATCATATAGTAACAAGATTTCCCTACTGAATAGGACACAGCAAGATAGCTCATGAGGAATGTTTTCTTTTTTTCTCCCTGACCCTGTTCCCTCCCCTCCCCTCCCCTCCCCACACTCTCAGTTCCCTCCCCGGAAAACCCAACCATTACTCCCATGGCCCAGGCCAGTGGACGTCTCAGTGGTGATGTCACTCTTTAAATATATATATTTTTTCTTTTTCTCTTTTTTTTTTTTTTTTGGACAGGTTTCTGTTTCTAAGCTATATGCTATGATCCTTGGGTGACATCCAAAAAAGCATCAACTTCCTCGACTGTACGAAATGTATGCATTTTGTTGTGCCACATAACTTTCAGGAAGGCGGGAAATTTTAACTGAGCTGTGGCTCCTACCTCCCTTAAGGGTGTCAGCCGTTTTCCCATCTCCCATTGCCTATTAGCTGTTGCTGGAGATAGATCCGACCTAATATCCACTGATATTCCATCTATCAAAATAGACTTTCTTTAAAGCAAGTTGCAAAATTTTTTCCTTCAATGAGTATGTTGCGAAGTTAATTAGAATTTTTCTTGGCTTAACCCGATTTGGATTTAGCCTGAAGGGGTCGCGATGTACTCGTTGAATGTCTCGGGCCAACCACTCCTCAGTTTCATCTAATGACAACTCTTTCTTTAGCATTTGCACAACAAAAGTCTTTATGTCTGTTCCTTCTTTCCCTTCTGGAAGTTTAAGAATTTTGAGGTTGTTTCGCCTTTGCATGTTTTCCAATCTTTCTACCCTCTCATCTAATTCCCTATCCTGAGAGTATAATGTCTCTATCTCCTTGCGGTTGTCCACCACTCTTCCGTGCACCATTTTTATCTCAGATTCCATCTGACTTGTACGTATAGTTAATTTGTCGATCTTGTCCTCTAGCATAGTACATGTAGCGCTAATGCGCTCTTGATTTTTTTTAGAGGCTTCAAAACCTGAATGAATGTCTTGCTCCAGTTTCTTTAAGAGTTCTATTACGGACAGATCTGCTGAGGCATACTTCTCATGCTGTGTAGGACTGATTTCCTCTAGAGGACTTTTTTCCCCATTAACTGACAATTCATCTCTTTTTATAGATATATCAATCCCTACATCCTCTTGCAATTCAGTAGGAACCACCGCTGAACTCCCGTCTGCTAATCCTAATGTATTAGTTTGAAGTATATGTTTGGTGAGAGACTGTACTGGGTCTGTATCAAGGCTAACAGGCTTTTCTACCTCCATCTCTGTGTTTAGAACCTGAAAAGGATTGGGGGATAAGAGGGTTGACCAATCCTGATCAGCCGTCTCTACTACCTCTTCAACCTTAAGATGGGGCTGGAGCTGGGGGGGGGGGACCCGGTTTCAACACCAAAACCTTAGGGACAGGTTTAAAGTAGGAACTAAGTGAGGGAGTTATAGAGGTCTTTAATCCAGCTTTTTCTTTTTTTTGTCTCTTTCTTCTCTCTTTCTTTGAGGGTGAAAACGTAGGGTTAGACCCTATCTCTGTTTCTGCCGCCTCGTTTTTATGTTCCTTTTTACACTTGACTGAAGAAGATAATGGACCTCCTTGTAAATTATCAGAATTGTCAGAATTATTCCCTTCCAGCAGATCACCCTGCCTCCCCGGTCTGTTACTTCTCAACTGGTATCTAGTTATATTCCTTCCCACTTTCAGCCCCCTGCTTATTTGCTCCACTCCTTCGGTCCAATTGCTAGCACACAGCTGCGGAGGGCTGGACGTAAGGGTCTCCACTCCTTGACCCCTGCCGCCACTGGTCGGTGTCCCAATTTTTGCCAGCACTCTTCTCCCTCTGCTGACTCCACACGCTGCTCTCTGCCAGCTCCCCACCGGCAAATGTCGTGACTCCGCCCCCTCACTCTCAGCTGGTTGTAGAGCTGAGCTCTCCGCCATCCGTTGTGGATCGACTGAATCAAGCCGACAGATGGCCTCCAAGATAGACCGGTAGCTCGCCGTGGCGCCCTCTAAGAGTTGCTCTCCGCTTCAGGTATGGATTTCTTTCTCCCGCTATACCGCCATTAGCTGCAGCTTACGGCATATGAGCTGAGCCGAGATTGCCGCTCCGCTCCGCTCCGCTCCGCTCCGCTGCTCCGCTGCTCTCTATAGCGCAGCGGTGATCCCACAAAACTTAACTCTCAACGCCGCTGCGAACCCACAGGTCCTTGCTCTCTGCTCTGCCCAAGCCCGTAAAACGACTGTAGAAACCTCCAGAACCGCTCGGCAACAGTATTACACACAACCTGACATCACCACTCCTCGGACGTCCGCGACCCGCTTCCTAGCCGGCCGCCATGTTTTCCCCTTTGCCTCCGACCTCATCTGTGGTTTAATAAAAACATGAGCCAGCAGACACTGGATGCTGATCAGGACTTGTCAGTACATTGCGTCTATTTCAATGAAATGGACAATAGACTTGTGTGTGGTCTATCAGAATACAATGCATGTGCAAAACCTGTCAGAGCATTGCATCTAATTCAAAACTAAAGGCAAAGAATAGACTTAGTTGTGGTCTATAAGGCTATATTAAATGGGACCCCTAAATAAGTGATTCAATAATGTATAAATGTTCGAAAGAAGAAAGATGTTGATATTGCATACAGAGCAGTGTACAAACTAGAACCACTCTCGCAGGAGGGTCTGTATGTGATAATGCAAGAGTGCAGCTTGGGACATGTGGAAAGTGTTAGACCTGGCACCTTGGCGTGAGTCTCCCTTCCACTTTTTGCTGATGTGCCTCAGATGTTTTGCTGGTGTTCGATGCTCAGGGCACTGCGCCACGGCCAATCTGTGCCGCAGTGCAAGTGCTCCCTATGTAAAGTGTATCCGTAATTGATTTCCAGGATTGGCTTATTTGGTTTACTGTCAGTCCCCAGTAACGTGCACGAGGAGTGCCGGGGCTTGTAGATACAAATGCCACTAGTGGGCCTGCAGCGCTGGTTGCGCTACCCACAGAAGCGGCATAGTAAAAGACGTCTCGGGTCCGCCATTGCAGACCACGCATACAGTCTGGTACTGTCACGCTGACTGTGCAAGTTCCCACACTTGCCCATCCGTAAACCTTGCCTAACCTTCATATCAGTCACCCCTATGGTAGGCCCGCGGGCAGGGTGCATTGTAAGCGTAAGGTAGGACAAACCGGATGTGTGTGGCATGTCCTAGTAGTGAATTACTGCCTGTTTCGTTCTTCACTATTGAGGGGCTGCCTGTTCTCTTAGGCCAAGGTGAGCGGCTGGAACTATTACACCCTATAGTCCCAACTGGCTCAGGGAACACGGTGGCATGTCGAGTTTGATATGCCTGAACTCAGAATAATAAAATACTTCCTTTACCAAGGTTTATTTTAATATCCTGTGTTTGCAACTGTTACTTTTAGAAAGTTAGCATTTGCTTGCCTGACTATTTCAGCCCGCCTCTGCCAGTATGTGTTTCTGCTGTCTGGGTTTGTGTGAGTGACAGGGCTGGGGAATTCCCTGAGACAGACGGGGTGACCAGGTGGTGAATAGAATACTTACACCAGGATGGGTGGGTGGAGTAGTCCTTGTCTCTGAATAGGGTTGTGCTCCACCACCACCATGCTGGCTCCATCTACTGCGGAACGTCTGATGTCCCGGCCCTGCACCCTGAAAGAAGACGGCAGCGTCCTGTAAACAGAGTACTCCAAAACCAGGTTGAACCAGGCTCAGGCCCCCTGGCCTGTCAAGACAAAAGAAATCGAGTATAAATGTAGGAGCCCTGCTCCTAAGAAATCCGATCCAGTTTTGACCACGGAGAACCTCTGCCCGACTAGAAGGACCAAGAGAAGCTGAGGAGAAGGAATCCTGCAGTGGTGCCTTGCTGAGGAAGGAGAGGAAAAGACCAGAAAGGACTTTGAAGACTTGTGCCTGAAACTATCTCCAAGGGCTTGATCACAAGCTTGCCCCCTGAACGGAATCCCAGGACCATTGGGTTCTATTCTGCCTATGCCCGTTTGCTGTTGGGCCTTTAGTTCTTATTCCCTCGCCAGAGTTGTGACTTGGGTGCCTTCGCCCTCCAAGGTCATGACAGCTTGGAGCCTGGTCGCCCCGCCGCAGAGAGCCCCGCTCAAGCTTGAGTCGCTCTCCACTGTAGTGCCGGGCCGCCTGCTCTCCTGTCACCTCGCCTGTTACAGAGCACGCTGTGCGCCTCTCATCTTCTCTCTCCGGAATCTGAACGGAGCGCATCTGATAGCCTCGGACGGTCCGTACGTCGTAACGTACCTGACTGTCTCGCTTTGCCCTCCTGCATACCAAGGCCGTGCCGCACCTCAAGAAGGTCTTCCGTACTGAGGTACCGAAGGCCCGGTGCTGCACCCATCTGCCCGAGAACGCGGCGGCCCACACAGATCCACAGGTGCGAACTGGTGTGCTAAGAAGTAGTACGCCCCGCAGGCCTCAACGGCGCCTCGCCCCATGAGCAGCATCAGATCCCGGATCGCCACAACCCTCCACACCGTCCCGCTCACCCCACCTCGCACCTCGAGGGGGCTCCGAGCCGGATAGATACTTAGGAGAACCGTTGGCCTCGTCCAGGGTCCGCCCTCACCAGTAGCCGCACCTGAAACGCCTCGGACACTCATCACAAGGTACATTGGAACTCCATCCCGAGTTCGCATCGGATCCAGGGTCCGCAACGTTTGTTTTCCCTGTCATCGTATCTTGCTAAATCAAGAACACTTACGAACAATTGCCTATTTAAATCTGGTGGCATTCATTCACTAAACGTTATATGGTCTTGTGATAAACCTGCATATATTTTTACATAAAGTCTATGTATTTTTGATACAATCTTACGACTGGTGTCCGTTTGTGGTGGGTCATTGGGTTTCCTGTATGTGATCATAAATGCTTAACTAACTATCGCCCTGATAGTTGTGAGCTGTGGTGAAGGGCAAATATTGTTGCTTGGAGGGGAATTGGATTCTCTTCTCAAATTACCCGTAATTCTCCACTTGTTTATGTCCCCAGTACCTGGAAGAAGAATATTTCACTTGATTTAGAACATCATAGTAGTATTGCTTTAAATTCTCTACAGAATACTTTAATAAACATTGCTCTGCAAATACAGAATAAAGTTAGTACCATCTGAGCCTAAGACAATGTATGCTGTTATTGATGGATAAGCTTATTGTATAGTACCAATGTAAAGTCACCAGCCCTTGACACAGAAATGACTGTTTTGGGGATCCCTCATAAAGTACACTGCTGAACCTGTGTCCTGGTTGAGGGTTTTCCCAAAGTATGTCTATATCCAGCAGCTATAGAGATAAGATGTAGGTTCAATTAATATTATCAATTTACAAAAAGCAATATCACCACAAATGCAAATACATTAGAGAGACTTATATGAGCTTATCCACCACCATGAAGTTAAACAGTAAACATTTAGGGTCTTGCAGCATTGCATCATTCTAAATGTGCAGGAACGCATCGTATTTAGAAAAATACAATTCATTCCTGTATTGACGCCTGCGCTAATAAAGCAGTCTAGCATCAACGCAGGCACCCTTGCGCCATGTTGCAAGAGCGCCTGCGTTGCAGGGATGATTGATTATGTGCAGGAAGGGACACCTTTCTGCACAACAGCAATCAACAGAGGCAATTTCCTCCTTTCTATGTATGCTGCAGAATGCAGAACACATAGAAAGAAGAGAAAAAAAGGAGAAATAAGGATAATTCTCCTCGTTGCACCTCTATAACGGCACTCCTAGGGTGGCGTTAGAATCTGATGCATTCCTAGGTTTACAGTTCCTCGTAAATCTTGGAATGCTTCAGATTCCATGGGTGTTTTGAGGGAACATCCACAGCACCACACATGGAACGCCCCTTTCACGCAGTGTTCGGCATGAAAGGGGCACATATTTACAAGGCCATAAAATGCCACGTAAAGTGGCTTTGGTGGCCTTGTAAATATGCTGCAACACATTGCGCCACTGGAGCATAACAAAAGTGATGCTCTGGCGGCGCAAAAGTGCCACTAGGGGCTCGTACATGAGGCCCTTAATATGCTAACTACAACGAGAGGGAACGTTAGTAAAAGTACAAATGATGAGATGTAGATGTTAAGTAACCCTGGGCAAAGCACTACGCTACGCTCGCGTAGTTTGCGAAGTTTGTGCAACTTCGCACTACGCAAACTGCACGTAGCACAGTGCACACATGAGTAGCGTAGCATAGTGTAGCATAGCGTAGTGCAGCGGTCATTTTTTGCTTGCTCGCGGTCCTCAACGTCAAGTTGGTGACCGAGAGCAAACAAAATGAGATCCTCGCAAGACTTTTTTCTTGTTCGCGATGAACAACGTCAAGTTGCCGATTGCAAGCATGGAAAATAAACCTCCCGGCGAGATTCTCAACGCGGGGAGGTCAGGTTTCTCATTGCGAGTGGTTGTGCATGCTCGCGATGAGAAACTACCAGTCCGCATTGAGAAAGCTGCAGCACAAGTAAAAATCTACTCGAGCGGCAGAAAAGTATAGCTTGCACTGTGCAAGATGCCATTTTCAATGATTGCACAGTGCCAGATGCTTGTCCGCACTGTACAATCATTGAAAACGACATCTTGCACAGTGCGAACATGCTACTACGCAGTTTGCGTAGTGCTACGCGTAGCTCCGTAGTGCGAAGTGCACTTTGCGTAGCTACGCGTACCGCTACTTCACGAACTATACCCACCCTCAATGTTAAGATCATAAGTTTCCCAGACCTATCTGACTGGTGGATGGTAGAGGTCCTGATTGATACTTCCAGGTTGTCCCTTGGTGATGCTTTTATTGGAAAATGTCAGCACTATTTGAATGACAATAAAAATGTGAAAACAAATATGCAAATATATTGTGCATGGTGCCAACAGGTATGTGTGAGAAAATACATACAGCTAACTTGTCCATCATAAATAAATATATCAGCTCCCTAGGAAAAAGAGCAAATATTGAACCTACCAGGCTGTACAATCAGTACAAGCCAGTCCCAGAGTTGTATCACTGCTGGGAGCAGAAGTTGAAGTTGTGGCAGATGGTGGAGGGGACAATACCAAAGTGCCTTAAAATAAAAAATAAAAATAAAAACATTGGGAAGAGCTACGTCAGCAAACAGGATGGTTGCTTAGGCTCCCGGCTCCGCCGACCTCCGTAACCCACCACAATATCCTGTACATTATCCTGATTTTACTCCTAGTCTCTGTGTGCATGAATTGTTCCGCACTCCGATGATGAAATCCGGAAACTTTTATCGGCTTGTTTAACGAAGTTCCATCGAGTTGAAGTTTGCGGCCTACTCCAGCGGTGAAGCCGGGGCCTCGAGTACTTTCACAGCCGGGCTGCAGTGCAAAAACATCGTCCGGGAGACCCAGGCTGGGTCCGGTCAATCGGAGTGGAGGCTTTGTTTAAGCCCGAATTTGGCGGCGATTGTTTCTATTGCCCAGCATTGATGGAGGAGTGATTCTGCTTGCTGTTGGCTGCGGGTGGGGGTCCCCGTCCCGCTGACCCGGTATTGGGCCCGCCGGGGTTCGGTGGGTCGGGGTCCCTGGCCTGCGGCCGGGTAGACGTGACTGCGAATAAAGACCGGTCACCTTCCGCATCTGCACGTTCGTGATCCTGTTTGTCCCCCCCGAGGATGCCAGATTCACCCGGGGAGGTGATTGTGATTGGTGTCGGGCATGAGACCATGGATCGAACGGTGCGTGAGCCATCGCTGAGGTCAATACTGACAGAAATTTGGGCATTTCGCTCACATGTGGATGTCTTATTGAGCAAATTGAACACGTGCCTATCTGAGATGCTCCTGGTGGAACCGGACCCAGCCTTACTGCAGTCGCTTCATTGGCTGCCTATCCGACAGCGGATAGTTTTTAAAGCTTTAACCCTTGCTCACAAGGCTTTCTACGCCACAGGGGCTAAAAACCTTCAGAAGAGGCTTGTCTCCTATCGTCCTGCCCGATCTTTGAGGTCAGAGTTGAAGTTCCTTGCCATTGTCCCTCGTGTGAGGAGGGCCCGTATGGGAGGTCGTTCCTTTATGCTCCGGGCCCCTCAGCTTTGGAACTCTCTGCCCCTGACGTTACGCAGCACCTCTAATCTGTTGGCTTTTAGGAAGGGCCTGAAAACTTGGCTTTTTGCTTCTTAGATTTTTGTGTTCTGTTGACCCTGCTTTCTTTTAATCTGTTGTGTTGTGTTTGTCTTCCTAAGTTGTCAATAAAGTGCAGGGACACTCTTCTGAGTAGCCGAGCGCTATAAAAGACACAAAATAACATAACATAACATAAAAGGAACAGGAATCTGCAGCCATTCAAACCGCGGCCATTTTGGCTCCGTGCGAGAACCCCGTGAGGAAACAAGTATTGGAACCATCGGATGGTGCCCTGGGAGACGGTGTTCCCGAGAATGTCATTGTCTTGCAGAACCTTCCACCACTATCGACTTTGGAGATATCAAAAGGCGTTCCCCTCCCGGAGACTTTTGTTTGTGACTTTCCATTCATTTTGTGGTCATCTTCTCCTTTCTTGGTGACTCTACGACTCCTGTGCAGGATACATTGGGACTGTTCATATAGGAGGAGAGTTCTTCTGCGTCTGAAGTTCTTGTGGACTCACTGTCCACGAGTCGCCATGGATTGATTCTTGATGACTCCATTCTCCTTTATTACTTCTTTGTGTGCCTTTGGGTCTCGCTGGGGGGGTCCATGTGCTTGTTCGGAAGGGCCAAGGTTAAGATCAACTAGGTTGGGAAGGGTTGGAGTGGCTTTCACGAGGGTTCGACCTGCAACTGTTTGATCTAAGAGGCTGGGCGGTGTATCACGGTACCCTTTAATTTCTTCTATAGTGTTGTCATAAGTTTGTCTTTTAGTGATAGGGGGTGTCTGTTTCTGGCGGGGGGACTAAAGGGGCTGGGAGCCCAAATGGATAACCCTCCTCCATTCTTTTTCCTTCCTTTAGAGTTTTAGTTATTAGGGGCGACAGGCACGCTGCTAGTGGGGTCAGGCTGTAGCCATTTGCAGGGGTGCAGCGTGGGGGGCTGGAAAGGATTTTTTATTTTGCCTTTTTTTATTTCTATGGCCTTTATTTTCCTTCTCTTTCTTTCCTTAAAGGATCGGTATAGCTACGAATCATTCGGATGCTTATCGTGTGCTTGTATTTAGTGTTTATGCTTTTATGATATCCTGATTCCCGGGTGGGCAGGCCCGAGAACTGGTGCAACATTGAATGTATATTGTGTTGTCGTTTGTACTGATCCATATGCTTTGGCGCCAATGCTCCATTATAGCGGTTATTACATGCATATCCTGTCTCTTGCCCTGTCCCCCGCATTCTTCTGTTTGATTGTATGGCACCTGATCCTCTCTTATATAATATAAAACGGAACCTCTGTTTCATCCTGGAACCCAGTTGTGCATTCTAATACAAGTTTTATCCTGAATCGCTGCCAGACCTCTGGGTTGTCGGCTGATGAGCTGTGTCGTACTGTGATATCGGCGGTCTTAATTTGTTTAGCGGCCGGCCCCCGCGGTTGTAGGCCCATGCTTGTATTTTTATTGAATGCTAAAATAAAGGTTTTCAGAAAAAGAAAAAAAAAGCAATAAAAAAAACATTACTACATATTGGTGTACCAGTATACATGAGACGGTGAGATTTCAGTACAATTTAAAGATATGGCAAATCACATATTGACATTTTTGTTTTGGAAATCAAAAACATGTGATAACCATCATTTATAGGTTGCTATTGGAAAACATGGCAAACACCTATGTACATTTCTGTTAAAGATATCTAATACAAGCAAGGACAATTCTCTATAATGTGATAATCAACTTGTTTGCACAGGAATATACATGTCTGTGTTAGTTGTTTGCACTGTAAGACCTGACCTGTGTGTGGCCTTGCTACAGTGGTACTCACTTCTGCCCCAGGTCAAGCAATCATGCAAGCTATATAAAGACTAGTAAAAATAAACATTAACACAACAGGTTTAATTTTTAGGGCTATTGTTACAGCACATTTAGGAGGGGTATATATGTGATGTTCAACTAAAAATGCAGATGTGAGTAATGGACAAATATAGATTAATGATTGTAGGTTTATTTTTTATGGAGATAGCAAGAGCCATAGCTGCCAGGTTTTGCAGGTCCATGCATGGCTAGCTAGGCCAGTGTCGGTTTTTAACTTAGAATCCTGTAACCTGTAGTCCAATTTTACCCAGTATACGCCCAGTCCTATAATTGAATGAAAAGTCAGGACTGCTTTACCTTGTCACACAAGGACCTGGGAAATTTTCCAGCTATGGAGAATAGGCGTGTGGGCTGGGGGATTTCAGATTTTACCTGACAACACATTAGTTTTGTCCTAAAGTGGCAGCCCATATAGCAGATGGCAGTGCATTGTGGAGAGAAAATCCTTCTTAAGGAGGTCGAGATAGAGACATGCTCCAGTTGGTCTTGCAGGAAGACTTTAGCCAGCTCAACCCTGCAGAACCTCTCCTTCACACAGTCTGGACCTCTTTCTCCATTGCATTGAGAGAGTCAGTCCTAAAGCTGCCTTCTGCGCTCCGCTTAGGGAGAAAGGAGGCACCCAATGTAGTTGCTTTTTCATTTGTAATCACAAATTTAACTAAAGAGACTGTGTCTCCTCAGATAAATTTCTCTACCTTTTTGACACAAGCAGCACTGTATACTGTTTAAGACGCACCAGAAGTGGCTGCACATACCCAAAGTTGTAGTATCTTCCTGTTGTGGTTCTAATGTTCCCTGTTACTTGATTCCTAGCTGCTCAGCCAGTGTGAGCGTTCTGTATGGAATGTTGGTGTGATGGACATGAGTGGAATGCTTGGGTGCATGGTATGAGTGTTGAAAGTTGAAAGATTGGCTGAGCAGCGTCCAGGCTGCTCCTGGTGGGGCTGCTACTACTGATGTTATGGACTTAATAAATACTTACTAATACACTACTCGGAAACATGTACTTCATCACCTCTACGCATGGGACTTCACTACTACAGAAGTTGAAGAGGAAACAAACAAATCCTATGATGTTGGTAGTATATATACAGTTGTTAGGGAATCTGTGTCAGGTGTGTCTGAATTCTTTCAAGCACATTTAATTTTCCTGCTAACCACCACGCAGAGGTCAACTATCCATTGTCATGCAGTTGTCTCTGCCTGTGAGCATAGATTCCACCATGTGTGTAGAGATTTCCTATTCACTGCGATGTGGAGTTTTCCGACCCGTAAGCTTAATCTTTGCCTTAAGTGCTGAGATTCAGCCAGATGTAAAATGTGGTTGTAAGTTACATATAACAATATCATTGTAAATTAAGAATATTCTGACTCCACCCTCTATAGTGAGGGTGTGCAGACATGTAAGTCTACACTTTTGAGTAGCTCCGATCCTGTTGATCTGCTCGGAAGTAATATATTAAAGGAAAAGGTTAAATTCATAACAGAAATGTTAGCTAGCTAAAGATATATATACTTAACTGTAACAGTGAAAAATGTTTTTTTTTTTTCACTGAGGGGTTCTGAGCTTCATCAGCTACACACTGAGAGCAAAGCTCGAGTTGACTAGGATGTCATACAAAATTCCAAGGTGAAAACATCCCTTCTATTCGCTGATTCTCATCTATGATTTTATGGTATTTGTGGCAAACCGAAATCACCTGCCCTTGCTTTCAAGTACTACACAGGGACAGATGAGTAATGAAGGAGCAATACATAACATGGTCTGTACTCCTCATAGCAGGGAAAAACTGGCTTACTAACACTTGCCTCCACCACTCTTTGTACTTTCCTTTGCCCCTCCTCTGCCCTCCCCCCCACATGTGCTTGCTGCTCTGTTAGCACTGCACTGGCAGGCTCTGTGAGAACACTGAAAGATCAACCTTAAATTCCTTTATGACACAACAGTATATAACACCTTTTGTTAACCTCTGTTGCCACTTCAAAACAGGGAATTGCCAGATTTAGATTCTGGTGTTCATACTAGTGGGGCTCAATGAGAGCCAAACGCGTTTCAAGTTTTCAACTCTTCGTCAGTGGCGATTAGAAGCATCTGCTTCGTCTGGCAACGAACGACTTTTAACTTTCAAGCACCACCCAAGTGGGCGTGACCTCTTCTGTGGCCCTCTGGTACTTGAAGTCGTCCGTAAATTTATACTTCAGTGAGTTCATCTGCTGTGCTTTTTTAACTCTAATAAAAACCTCCCAGTGGAGTGATGACAGTCTTGGTTACATCATGCTGCAATTTTTTATCCCTCGTGAGGGATTACCGAATGTTAGGATCGGCCAGCATGGCCTCACCACAGAACGCCGCTTCAACAGCTGGGCTCCTTCTGCGGCCGGGGTCGACCGCTAAATTTTCAAAAAAAGTTACCCTCATGAGGAAGGAGTCGCACCAAGGTAGGTTATTGTTCCATTCTTTATTTCACAAAGGTTTGCAGGCAGTGTAGGAAGGATCAACCTCCACAGCTGCTCCGCTGAATGCAGAGGATACAAGCGAGAATGATGGAGGCAGATCGGAGTTGTCTGGTCAGCTTGTGGAAAGCCAGACAGTGGTTGATGTAGGAGGGTCCGGTATTGTGCAGGGCCTCGTAGGCATGAGTTCACATCTTGAACTGACATCTCTTCTGGATGGGGAGCCAGTGGAGGTTTCTGAGGTGGGGGATGCTGGTCTGTTTGGGGAGGTTGAGTATGAGGCTGGCTGAGGCGTTGTCTATAGTCAATAGGCTTTGAGGAGATGAAGGCTTGTTCCAGGGTAGAGAACATTTCCGAAGTCCAGTCAGCTGGTGATGAGGGCTTGAGTCAATTCTTTCCCGGTGATGAAGGCATTAATCTGAAAATCTTCTGAATCATGCGAAGGGTGTGGAAGCAGGAGGGAGCTACTGTGTTGACCTGGTACTTCATGGTGAGATTGATGTCGAGGATGATGCTGAGGTGGTGGGCATGGCCAGTGCGGGTATTTGAATTTAGGAACTCTGATGGACACTTGTGATACAATTCTTTCCGTTCAGGTGATTGCTAGTGTGACAGCAGTTTCTTTTGGTGCTTGATTTTCTGTGAATTTCATTTGTGTTTACTCATAACTTTTTAGGTCAACCCGGCTCAAACTTCTCCATTTTCTGTTCAACACTCAATCAGGATTCAAAAAGAACCACAGCACTGAAACAGCACTAATAGTGGCCACCAATGACATTTGAATCATTCTGGAATGAGGAGAAACTGCGACCCTCATACTGCTTGAGAACTCCGTGCCCTTTAACACTGTCTCCCATAACACACTCATCAGAAGACTCCAGGAGATTAGCATACAAGAATCCTTTTTTTAAATCGATCTGTTATTTCCTCACAGGAAGAACCCAAAGGGTCAGGCTACCACCCTTCATATCAAAGACCAAGAAACTGATACGAAAAATCTGACGAAATCGTCCCTCAGCCTTACCCTTTTCAACATGTACATGATACTGCTCACAAGCATCATCCGATCACATGCCCTCAACGTCATCTCCTACGCCAATGACACCCAACTCAGCTTCTTCCTGACAAACAAGACAACCACCACCAGAACCAACTTCGCCACCAACTGCATGACCATGATGGCAGACTGGATGTGAATCAGCTGCATGAAACTCAATTCTGACAAGATGGAAGTACTACTCTTTTGCAACAAGGCCTCCCCATGAGCCTCCACCTGGTAGCCGTCAGAGCTAAAACACACACCCACAGACCATTCAATGATCTTAGAGGACAAGCTCAGTATGGCAGTTCAAGTCAATGCAGAATGCAACTCCTGCTTCCACGTACCATGCATAGTGTGAAAGATCTTCAAATGGATGCCACAGAGCAACAGATGGACTGTCATGCAAAATCTCAGCACCAGCAGGCTGGACTTTGGTAACATTTTCTAGACCGAAATGTCCTAACAACTCCTGCACAGACTCCAGACTATCCGAAACACCACTGCAATAAACCTCCCATGCCACACCTACATCACACCGCGACTCAGGAAGCTTCAGTAGCTCCCCTTTCACAAGCATAGCTAATTCAACCTTTTCATGCACACATACAAAGCCCTACACAACACAGAACCAGAATACCTGACTACACTTTTAACAACTCACCAGACACCTATGGTCTGCCTAACATGCACACATTACTCGCATCTGCAAAAGCATAACTGGAGGTCGATCATTCTCCTACAGTGCACCCAAAACTTGGATCAACCTCCCTAGGAACATCAGAGCCTCCTCCTCACTTCTTGAGTTCCACAAGAAGCTGAAGATCTGGCTCTTTGTATAAGAACCTTAGAGACCACACACCTACACACCTGTCCAAGCGCCTAAATACCCTCTTGGGTGATTATTGCACTATAAATCAGTATAACATAACATAACATAACCTAACTCCTGAAATTGCTTTCTAAATTTTTACTTTATATTTCTTATTTTTCTTGCAAAGTGCTTGTCTTTTACTTAAACCTAATATTAACATTCTATATTATTTATTGCTTACCGAATCGTTGTTTGAATGCTGTTACATACAGCTATGGGCAGTTTTTCTGAGAATTGCCATGTAACTCATGCTGAGCTAACATTGGTGAGTTAAAGTTAATCTAAATGCAACTAGTATAACTCTGTGGGTGTTGTGCTGTGGGTACTATTGGAATTCAAACACAGCCCTATCAATACTGTGAACTTTGGGCCCCATAGCTTGCTTTGCACTTTCGTATGCAGGCTGTCCCCATAAGTGGAAAAAAACATAGACTGTGGATTGGCTACTGATTGTGTTATGGGTATGTATTACTTTGCAACAAAAAGGAAACAGCAGCTGCACTTGGATACCATTTTACAGCAAAATTATTAAAAGGATATAGATGGTATCTCTGTTAAGGAACCTGAAATTCAGAATTTCCAGGTGTCAATAAATGAATCCACCTAGTCTGGAGTGACACCTGCCAGTATTTTTCAGTCAATAGCTGCTTAAAGAAGAATGGTATATTGCTGTTGCTGAGCATTAGGTGTAGGGGGCAGGTATAAAATGAGATTAAATCATGAAATCACCATGAATCATTTCAGAGCATTTTTCCTTACGAGGTCATAAGAGATTTTTAGATAAATATTGGAAATTTCTGGAATCTTAGCGGACTGCGCATAAAAGGTTGAGTACCAAAATTACAACATCAATCAATCTTAATTAATAACTAATTTGCAGTATCAGGGTATAGTTCATTCACACACTAATTAATTTTGTAATCATATTTGTGTTATTAGTGAGAATTTTAGGGAGACTTAACAACTTTAGGATCCAGTAGTCTACAGTAAATGAGTACTCGAGCCCTTATATGCCATTTTAACCACATCTCCAATTTTCCACAATCAGAGGAGAGTTAAAGAGATTATGGCCAGCTACAAGAGAAAGACTCGAGAAATTGAATTTGGTCAAATTTAATTTACCTGAATTCCAGGTAAATGACTCTGTTCTTTAGTCAGTTTGAGACTCAAGGTGAGGTTTAAAGTAAGTTATAAAAGTACGATTTCAATATGGATTTTAATATCTCCCCCCTTAATGTGACATAAAACTCTTCACACATAAGAAAAAGATTATTTACAAAAAAGAGAATAAATCATCAGGAAGTTCCAGTGCCTGTCTTGCACTCATCATGTCAGGCACAAGTCACCCACCTGATAGGCCTTGTGGAAAGAGACATCATGGAGGTCGCTACTGGTGGCCACTGATTCATCCACCATGACTTGTCCAAAATGGGCGCCACTCACCTAGGCTAGGCAAAGAAGGCCGCCATCCTATCTGATTAGGCTACGATGGCCACCATTCACTGTGACTAGCCAAAGATGTCCGCCATTGTTGAACTCTTGAAAGCTTATTTGAACTTTGAGTGGCCATTTTGGCTTACACATCTATTTAGGCAGCTTGCACCTGTCAATAACCGTTTATTAATGACAAACGCTGACTCAAGCAGCCACTAGTAGGACCAGTCATCACATCTCAGCTGTCGAGAGGAAGCACTTAAGAAAGGATCATCTCAGGCAAGAGATGATCCAGAAATAAAGCCCTGGGCCAGAGCAGCAGGCCGATTGGTAAAACTGTGCATAGCATATATCTCCGGTATGCCCGTTACGTAAACTGGGGGGATCCAGATATTATTCATCCACAACAACTATTCAGGATTGATCCGTTTCCGGTGCAATTTAGAAATGCTTCTGCCTTTCCACAGGAGCAACTTTTTTATGTACTTGGTATAGCGCACAACTCGCTCCCGTAGGAGCAGCTCAGTGCTTGCGCTTTAGGCCAAAGCAGAGTGAAATTCAGAATAGACATGTTTTGAGCAACTTCTTGAAGTTCTGGAAGTCAGGGCAGGTTAAGATATGGAGAGGCAGCTTACTCCAATGATAGGGGGCTAGGAACTAAAAAGATCTTCCACTACATCTGGCCAAGAGGATGCGAGGTGTCTGCAGAAGGGATTCGTTGAAGGATCTGAAGTGTCTAGGGGGATGATAATGACTGAGTCTGGAGTAGAAGAGAGCAGGAGAGGATTTGCAGAAGGTTTTGTGCATCAGACAGCACAGCTTGAAGACACTACGTTTCCTGGTGGGCAGCCAATGTAGTTACTTTAGTAAGGGGGCAGAAGGGGTATATGCAAGAAGATTGCAGATAAGCTTAGCTGCTAAATTCTACACAAACTGCAGTTTGGCCAGCATTTGGCATTGGCAGATACAACAAGGGCATTGCCATAGTCCAGGCGACTAATTATAAGAGCCTGGACAAGGGTTTTTCTGGTGGTAGTGGGAAGCAAGGGGAATACTTTCTTTAGTGACCTCATTGTGGAGAACACATGCCACAAGTGGAGGTAACTTGAACACTTATTGACAGTGTGTGTTCAACCTTTACTCCGAGATTCCTTACCACTTGCTCAGGGGAGGGGGCTGACCCAAAATGAGGAGGGCAGCAGTCTACTGACCATATCTCTTGTGCTTTGCCAAAAAGTACGATCTCAGTTTTTTCACCGTTAAGTTGGAGGTGATTGTTGCCATCTATGGGCCAAGACAAATGTTTTCTGTGATTGTCTAGGAAGTCCCTAAGCCAATGTAGTCCTTTGTCATGGATACCTGCTTCAGGCAGTCTATGGATTAGAGTGGAGTGGGAGACCATGTCAAACGAGGCGGAAAGTTCCAGTAATAGAAGCATTACTGGAGTTCCTGCATCCAAACAGAGGCAGATGCTGTCTGTGACTGCCAGTTGGGCCGTCTCCGTGCTTTGCAGTGCTATAAAACCTGATTGAGAAGAGTTGAAGGTTTTGCGAATTTCAATAAAAGATATCCATTGTTTGTTAATAAAACTTTCTAAAACTTTTGCAAGCAGGGGAAGCAGTGAAATTTGTCTGTAATTGGATAAGAACTCATGATTTAGTGAGGGTTTCTTAAGGAGAGGAAATACTTTGCACACTTCCATTCGGCTGGCACTTTTGCAGAGCCTAGAGGAAGGTTAAATAATATAATTATGGATGGTGATAGATAGTGGGCAAGACTAGACACGACCCTGAGTCAGGCAAGCCGAATTTTGCAAGGGCATCGCCTTCAACACCTGTTTCGTGGAGCAACGATCAAAGTCACCTAAACTGACAGAAGCTTTGGGGTGTGGATGGTTCCAGTTGGCTTCCATCTTTAAGCATGCATGGCAAGGGTGGAAGTGCTTGTAGATTATGTTGATATTTTCTTTAAAAAAATCTACTAAAGAGTTGCAGAGGTTTTGGGAAGCTGGGGTATTAGTCATTAAGATGCATGGTTTCAGAAAGAAATGTATGCCCACATGCATCAAAATGAATTGCATCTGCAAACGGTGCGAATCGCATTATTCGGCCGTTTGTGAATGCAATTCATTGATTTGGGATGCATTAAGCTTTTTTGCTTTTTTCGCAATTTAAGAAATCGCAATTTATTTGCGATTTCTTAAATTGCGATTGCATTTAGGAAAACGCAATTTTGCGATTTCTAAAATGCAATGCATGATTTTTTTTAAATTGCTAAATCGCAAATAGGAAGTGGTAATTTTTTTTTTTTATTTCAAAAGTTTTTTTATTGGTTGTTACAGCATAGACATATATAAAGCAAGTCCATTTGTGTAATATGAGTCATAAATTTACGAATCAAAATTACTGTACGCTACAATACATCATAGTAAATGTCAGTACAAAAGTACATGGCTGGCATCTAGCCTTGAACAGTAGAGCACGTATCACATACTCACAACAATTCAGTAACAGACATTGTATTTCAGCAGCATTTTACTCATTCATTAAGGACAATTATCTACGGTGGCTAGGAGTGCAATGAAGGCAGTCGGGCAGCATATGTTGGTGGGTCGTGGACGGTGTGTGGGCCCATCTAAGGTGGCTTACGTGTCGTGAAGTAGTTATCAAGAGTCGACCATAGTTTTCTCGTGGAAGGACGCCACGGTGTCTGAAGGAGTGTAATATTGTCTGCTCCACGTAAGTTAATTATCCAATTTAGCCACCCTGCGTAGTTGGCCTTGCTGGTATCCTTCCAGTTGCTGAGGACTGTCTTAACTGCAGCCGAGAGGAGGAGGTCAAGTAATGCCCTATCATCTGCATCAAGGGATGGGTCCTGGGTGAACCCGAAAACTAGGTAAGGGAGCTCTTTCACCGGTGAGATGTGGAATAGCTTTGAGATCAAGTCGAATATCTTCTCCCAGAATTGCGCCACGCAGTCGCATTCTAGGATGATGTGTGATAAGTCACCCTCCGCGCGTTTGCAATTCCAGCAAAAGGCATCTGGGGAGAGGTTGTGTGCAAATAATCGCGCAGGGGTCCAGAAGGCTTTGTGTAAGAGCCAGTATTTTGTCTGTGATGGTGTAGGGCTGATTTTGTGTCTCGTGCAGGATATCCATGCGTTGGTCCAATCTGAGTCTGTGATTGGCCTAGATGAAAGGTTGTTCCAGAATTGTGTGATTGGGGCAGTAAGGCCAGATTGTTGGGGACGGCTGAGTTTATAGAGAAAGGAAACCTGGTGTCCTAGTCTGTTTAGTCCGGCAAGGTATGGCGGGAGTGAGGGTGGTGTCGGGGAGAGTTTGATTTTGGACAAAGCCGTTTTTACGTTTAGGAAGTTATAGAATTCAATTGGTGCAAGATCGTATTTGATTTGTAGGTCGCTGAAGGGAATAGGGTATGCCCCTGCGTACAGCTGGTGTGGGAACAGTATGCCTTTTTTGATCCATGTCTCGTTGTGCATGGGCTTGCCCTTGTACAGAATGTTACGGTTGTCCCAAAAGGATTCCCATTGTGAGCCCCGGATGTTGTTTTCTAGGATTCTATCAAACTTTAGGAGAGCAGATTTTGTGTTATGAAATATTGATTTAGAATGGGTCAGCTTGTTCAGGTTGGATGAGAGGGCCGCGCTAGGGGAAATACCGTTAAGAATTTCCTCCTCAATTTCTAGCCATACTGGGGTGTATTCAGGTGAGGGAGCGAGCCAGTGGGCTCCTTGTTTGGCTAGGAAAGCGGTGTCATATCTTTTAAAGTCTGGTAAATTGACCCCTCCCGCGGATTTGTCTAAGCGAAGTTTTTTTATGCTGATTCTTGCCCTTTTCCCTTTCCATAGGAAATTAGAGATGGCCATGTCTAATTTGTGATAGAAGTCTGGTGTGAGGGTTAGTGGGAGCATAGATATGAGGTAATTAACTAGAGGTGAAATCATCATCTTGATGGTTTCCACCCTGCCCCACCAAGTAATGAAGCGGGGGGACCACCCCTCTAGTTGTGTCTTGATTTTATTTAAAGTGATTTTTTCATTTCGATGGAGGGTCTCCATGAGGGAGTCACCAAACTCGATACCTAGGTACTTCACAAACTCTGTTTGCCAACATAGCCCTGAGTCTCCCAGCACCTCTTTGGTTGTTAAAATATTGAGTGGTTTGACCTCAGATCTATCCCGGTTGAGTTTGTATCCTGAATGGGAAGAGTAACTATCTATGGTGGACATTAGTGCAGAGATTGAAGATTCTGGTGATTCCGTTACAATCAGGATATCGTCCGCATAGGCGGCAAGTTTGACGCACTTATCCCCGAATTTCACACCTTTGATGTTTTCATTTTTTTTTATATGTGCAATTAGGGGCTCCATTGCCAAGAGGAAAAGTGAAGGGGAGAGGGGGCAGCCCTGTCTAGTCCCTTGTTCTAAGGGAAAGGCGTCCGACAATGAACCATTTATAGCAATGCGTGCGGAAGGTGAACGGTATAGGGCCATAACCAAATCAGTGAAAGTTTCTCCCAGATTAAAGGCGGACATGCAGCTCTTGAGGAAAGACCAGGAGACTCTGTCAAATGCCTTCTCTGCGTCGAGGGTAATGGCTACGGCCGGGGCTGCGAGCATTTTGGCTTTTTCAATGACGTGACAGAGGATCCTCGTATTATCGTTAGACATGCGCTGTTTCATGAAGCCTACTTGTGATGTGCTGATTAGCTTTGGGAGTTGTACATTTAGACGTGTGGCGAGGACCTTTGCATAAATTTTGCAATCTAAGTTAATTAGGGAGATTGGCCTGTAATTTTTTGTTAGCAGAGGGTCCTTACCTTCTTTGGGTATGACTATGATGGTAGCTTCACTCATTGAATTGGTAATACTTTTTGTTACGTTAAAGGATTGGAATAGTTTTAGGAGAGTTGGGCTCAGGGAGTTTGTGAGTTCTTTATAGAAGCTGGCTGAGAACCCGTCAGGACCCGGTGCTTTCTTACATTTAAGCGTTTTAATGGACGCTGATACTTCCTGAAGGGTAATCGGAGAGTTCAGTGTGTCCTTATCAGTACCGTTTAGTTTAGGAAGACCCAGTGAGGTTAGGTACCTGTTACACTCTTCCGAGTCAAAGTCTAGGTTATTTTTGTACAAGTCTTGGTAAAATGATTTGAACGTATTAAGAATTAGATTCTGCTTTGTTTGGATGGCATTGTTGCTATATTTAACTGAGGCAATGTTGAATTGCTTATTTTTATGTTTTAGATATGAGGCTAAGATCTTCCCAGCTTTGTTGCCCTCACATGTTCTTAGAGCCTTAAACTTATTGATCCAGACCCCTGCCCTTCTGCTGAGTATCGAGTTGTATTCATATTTGAGTTTGGTGAGGTCGTTTAAAATCTTCGAGTTTTGGAGATCTGCTATATGGGCGGTTTCCAGCTTTTTGATGTTGTCTTCCAGAGTGGACAAGTCTTTGTTTAATTTTTTGTTAGTTTGAGCTCGGATGCCTAATATTACTCCTCTCAAAGTGGCTTTGAGTGCCTCCCAAACACTCGCTATGTCTGAGTCGGGGGTGTCATTATGTTTGAGGTAGTCAAGGATGGCCTCCTCGATTTTTCGTTTGTTTTCTGGCTCGGAGAATATTTTGTCATTGAATCTCCATCTTTTAGGGGGGAGAATGGAACTGGAACCCACGAGTTTGGTCTGTATGCTTGAGTGGTCGGAAATCAATTTAGGGGCAATACTGGTTTCTTCAATGAGGTGGGTGAAGGGGCTATTAATGAGGATATAATCTATCCTCGAGTAGGAATTATGAGGAGGCGAGTAGAAGGTGTAATCACGGCCATCAGGGTGTTGGAGTCTCCATGAGTCGTGTAAGTTGAATCTGGAGCATAGGCGGTGTAAACTAGTATGTGAGCGTGTGGGGTGGTAGGCGCAATTCGAGTGTCGATCGGTGATTGGGTCTAGTGGCAGGTTGAAATCGCCCCCCACAATTAGTAGTTCTCCCTGGGGAATACAATCTAGGGTCGGGGCTAGTGAATCCCAAAACTCTGGATCGTCATTATTGGGGCCATATATGTTTAAGACATGGATATGATCTTCGTTTCTCTGAAGGTGTGCCATGATGAAGCGGCCGTTATCATCGTGAGTGTGTGAAACTACGGAGATGTTGGATTTCTTAGCTATTAGTGTGAGAACCCCCCTTTTTTTGCTAACTGCTGGGGAGCAAAGGTTGTGAGATATCCAATGTTGGTTTATAAAGACAGCGTCATCCTTTGATAGTTTAGTCTCCTGCAGGAGTAGGATGTCACCCTTGGATTTGGCCAGATAATCCAGAACTTTTCTCCTCTTGACCGGATGGTTGAGACCTTTGACATTGAGGGAAACAATGTTAAGGCCCTCCGAGATAGATGTATTACGAGTCATTGGTTACTATGGTGTCGCTCTAGTTCTGGTGTAATATTGTTGAAGAGTACGTTAGAGGGTTGTGGGTGTGTGATGAGTATGAATGAGTAAGCTGCTTCATTGGATCTGTACTGTCTCGCGTGTAGTGCTGTTACAATGGTGTTGTTAGAGCAGACGCATTTCGGGTTTGTAGCGAACATGGTACTGGAGGCTATTACTGTAGATAGGCTAGTAGCACAATAGGTTAGGTCACTGCATGTGTTCTGCGAGGGCCCCCATGAAGTATCGGAAAGCAGTCCTTTTGCTGACATATAGTTGAGAAAGAGCATTAACCTCAAATAGAAAAAGCATGCTGAAACAAAACAGATTTTTCCTCCCCCTTTCCCCCCCCTTCCCCCTTCCCCCTCCCTCCTCCCTCCCTCCCTCTCCTACCCTCCCTCCTCCCCTCTCAACAGAACTTGGGAACTGCGACGGCATTGCCATCCATCTGCAGCGCAGGAAGGAGTTAGACTGATGGATGTGGTAAATTGTGGTAAATTGATGTGGTAAATTAACATGAAGTTAAACTTCATGGTAATTTGCGATAACTTTCAAAAATGCACAAAAGTGCATTTTTGAAAGTTTTATTTTACACACACATGCCCTTGGGGCATGTGTGTGTGTAAAAAGTACTTAAAGGTACATTTCAGGTACATTTCAGGGGTGCAGGGGGGGTCCTTTGGACCCCCCCCTGCACCCTTGAAATTACATTCTCATTTTGCGATTCCTTAATTGCGAATCGCAAAATGAGAATGCCTTCACATTCATTCCTATGGGCCTCTAGGCCCATAGGAATCAATAAAAAGGGATTCCTTAATTGCGCTTCGCAAATTGTGAATCGCAATTAAGGAAAATTAAGAAATCGCAAAAAAAAAATTGCGAATTCTTAATTGCGATTCCTTAATTTTCGTAATTAAGAATTCGCAAATGGGAACATTGATGCATGTGGCCGTTAGTGATTTATATAATTCCTTAGAGGAGTTTCTGGCTCAGGTTAGGTGCACCCTTCATGCCGCTTTCATCAAATTATGATAGTTTCTGAGCATAGCCCGTTATGCTAAATTGTCTGCAGGGAGTTTTGTTGAATGATCTAACCATTATTGTGGTGCAAGGACTAAAAGAGAAGTCACATTCCCTAAACTGTGTCTGGTTTGTGAGAGGCTAAACACAACAGAGTGTATACTTGAACGTTTGCGAAACTGGTGTGTTTTTGTCAACCCAGGGAAATCCGAGTGTGATGTAACACTGGTTAGAGGGGCATCCTTTGAACACAATATCATAGTGGTCTGTGGGAAATCCTGCTCTCCGTAACTAGTTTGATGCTTGGACATAATGTTGTTTGTCTTGTTGGGATTATTCTACTGATTGTACTTACTATGATCAAGGGTTAATTATCACCAGGTGGCTCTCGGAATATGCTAAAGTGAATTTATATGCTATTATGCTATTGGTGTTTGTTGTGAACATTTCTGTCTTACACGTCTCCTTCCACCAGCAACCCCTTCTAATTCCCTATCCCTTATCTAGCCGATCTTATATTACGTGGAAACTCCAATCAAAGTTAGAGCTCCTGGAAGTTGCACTTCTGGAAGACACTACTCCTGAGGATCTTAAGCATTTACATGAATCATGTCACTTATTTTTTTAAATTATTCCTTGTTAATTTGAAAAATTATTTTTTGAGGCTTCAAATGTAACGCTGCTGTGGATCAAGACACACATACTGAAGCTGAAATTCGAAAAGCAGAAAGCATATGGGCCAGATGTATGAATATAGCATGTTGCAATTCCCTAATTGCGAATCACAAGGATTCGCAATTAGGGAATCCCAAAATGCAATGTATGAAGGTGTATAGTACACCTTTTGCGATTCCTTGGGGGTCAGCAAATGACCTACCTTATGAATATTAATGAGGTGGGTCACAATTTGCGACACCCTAGGAATCGCAAAAATCACGGGAATGGTGGGCTGCTGAGATCAGTGACAGCTTGTCAATAAAGCCATTTTTTTTTGTAAAGCGGCCTTTTTTCCCTTACGTGAAAACGAGATGCTTTACAAAATGAAAAATGAAAAGTTTTCTTTTCATTTTTGAAGAAAACTTGGGACCACTGCCTGCTCTTAAAAATGGTTTTACAAACATTCACAAAGGGGAAGGGGTCCTTTGGGGACACCTTCCCATTTGCAAATTGATTACCACCTATTTGAAGTAGTTGGTAAAAATTGAATGTTTTGCGACCGCAATTGCATTCACAAAACATTCATACATACCGATGCAATTCAGTATTAGGAAGGGACGCCCTAAACACGGCCATTCCTAATACCGAATCGCAAACCCATTTTGCGATTCGGTAACAGGTTACCAAATCACAACATTTGATTTTCTGCATCAGAAAAGCAATTTTTGCATTGGCAAACCGTTTGCCAATGCAAAAATGTTTGATACTGTTTTACTGATGTTTTGTAGTCCACCGGAATTCAATGTTTAATGCTAACATTTTATAACATATTACTAGGGGCTTTGAGAGATTGGATTTTAAGGTATTTCATACTTACATTTCTTTTTCATATGCTACCATTCGAGAAATAAGCTACATCACAATGACCAACATTCTGCATTAGAAAAAAAAGTACACAAAATCAGTAGCTATAGTAAAATTCGAATAGCTATGATAACTAGATCAGTATTGTAGCACTGACAGAATGCTCAACTTTCTCATGAGAATACAATCTATTGGGATTTAAAGGTTTTCTAGATCAAATGTGAGCATGGTTCATTCGATATTAAAGAGCAGACACAAGGATTTTGTACATGACTACTAATAATCAGAACCTTATACTGACTGGGCCATAATACTGTAAAGCTTCCTTCTATTTAATAACTTCTGTGCTCAAGTTGCACCCTTAGACATTTACAGACACCGACTGTTGCATAGCCATATGAGAGATATTTGGCATTAGACCATGATTCAAATCTTCCTGGGTGAATAACTCAAACCTAATCCAGGAAATGCATGGTATTGAGGGGCCAAAAAGAATGTTATGTTTGCCACGATTTACGTACCCAAAAAACATAACATACACTAAAATAAAATGAAAGACAGGCTAACCCTCGTAGGAAAGTTTCCAATTATCAGACTTTTCCCAGAAAGTGTACACGAGTTTATTTAATTTCATAGGTGGATTATTAGGTTTTACATGCCATTTGGGAGGCAAACTATGATGGGAAAATGTGGCTTACAGCAAAAAGTTGAATACATAATACCATTGAAAGAGCAATACCTAGCAGCTAATAGCCTTTCTTTCTCTTAACATTCAACTCATATTTCAAAACTATGTATATTCATAACTATGCAGCATGTTTTGTACCGGGGAAAAGCAAGGCTTCCAGCTCTTTCCTGGATCTTAGTGTACTTTGAACTACAGGGATGGCAGTGGCATGACGATAGCCCCCTCTAGAACTGTGCATGGACTACAAGCCCCCGGCCTGACTGATCCTGAATGGGTCCGGAGCATGTATTTTGCAGGGCGGTCCCTCAAGTTTAGTTACACCATTGAGGGATGGGTCCCATTTGTGCCATGCCTCCAGGCCTTGGACTGGAAGATCTGTGCCTGGCTAGCACTTTAATGTGAACGTTGTGTGTGCTCATACCATCGTCTTTGGGCTATCAAAGTCCAGGTGCACCTTCTAGCAAGGCATATGCTGAAAATAACTAGGGGAAGAAATGTCAGCAAAATGCACCCTAGTCAGAATAAAAATGAATTATATAAAAAAAATTGATGAGGTCATTTATCTGTTTGATGACTCAGCCAAAAAGGTCAAGCTACCCAAGCCCGCCCACTCCTCCATTTTGACTAATGCTTGCTTGTAGAAGCAAAATGAAGAAGAAAATCACGTTCCCCTAAATATTATGTCTCCGTCTCTGCGAGCCTACCACGTTGTATTGACAAAGCCAGTCAATCCATCCACACATAAGCATGTTTTGCGCTAAATGTTTTGATACAGCCATCATGGAGCAAGCATTGCACAATATACGTGCATCTCAAACAAGCAGCTGTGAAGTAGTCTCGCAACGTAGTCTAATTATTCATTCACTAGAATGCCTTATTTAGCATGTGCCTGTCACCTCACGTGCCTCCTTCCCCTCCCTTCCCCTCACATCTCTTCTCCCCCAACCCCAAGAAAACTAGACACAAATACGCCCCGCTGTGGCTTGTCCAGCCTACGGTGATCCGGAAAGTGGTCAACACAAGGTCAAGGTCTCCCTTCCCTGACCTTTGGCCTCTGCAAGATGCCCCCGGGGGACAGTTAAGGGGAAGATACATTTCCCAACCCAACAACGTGCAGATCAATGCGTCAAACAGGAGGCTTCGGCTAACAGTGCTGAATATTAAGTAAGGTATGTCAATAAGTTAAAACGTACTTCATCAAATCCTATTAATAAATGCCGCGACTTTCAGAGGATGGAGTAGGAAATTCACTGGATAGCCAGAAGAGAATTCCCTGTCTGTGCTACGCGTATTTTTTTTCTCTTTTTCCGCACACAAAGAATTCCATTCATCTGCAAGGGCAATTGCTTGAGCAGAAAGCAGTCCGGGGGCTCCCTGTCTCACTCCCCCTCTCTTATCCAGCACAATAGCCCTCAAAACAAAAGGCAGATTATTAGGTTAAAAAAGGCAGTCCATTCTTCGGTGCTTGGCTCCCGCCCGCTCCCCCCTCTCCACACATCTGGTGTGCATGTGTGGCAAGTGCTAATGAAGACTTTCCTGAGTGAGCCACAATTAGTTCCGACGGCCGGCTGGGCCCTCTCCGCCAGCCGAGGGGAAAACAAGCCCTCCTTTCACTGCCCCTGGCCGCACCGGGGGACTCGCACCCCGCTGCCCCAACTCAAACAAAAGCGTAAGCGATACTGTCTGACTTTACTCTCTTTTTTTAATCATCGTTTTATTCCTTTCAATTGAAAATGACAGACAGGCAGCAGCATTTCCATGATCCCCCTGAAACAATGAGGAATTGTTAAACAGATGTCCGCTCGGCTGGGCAATATCATCCACATAATTTTATCTGCTTAAGGGATCACATTGTGTGCTCTGCCATTTGGTGCGATTAGAATCAGGCTAACAGTACAGAAGCAAGTATACATTAAGGCTGCTTCCAAAGCTCGTATTTACTTTGTCGCCTTCCTAAAATAAATCAACACCGTGGTAAACGAGATAACGTGCATTTGGAGGATAAGCAAAATACCTACTTTTAGTTGCAATTGTTTCTTTCCCCTCACAGATGGTTGGAGGTTAGGGCAGCATATTGCTTTGGAAAATGTAATAATTCAGCAGATTATTCTATTCATAGCTCACTCTGCTCCGGCTTTCAGAAGTTCACAATTTCCGCAGTACTATTGTCTGATCAGCTATTCATGTTTCCATCACTGTACCCTTGTTTCTTTTCCTGCCCGTCCCTCCTGCTCTCATTTTCAGCAATATGGTTTACACTTTATCTTTACACTCTTTCCTGTGATGTTATGCTGTGTTATGTTATGCTCTGCTACGTTAAACTGTTATGTTAGGTTAGGTTAGGTTATGCTATGCTATGTTTCTTGCTTGTAAAATGGTTAATGCAGCTCTGAAGCTAATTCAAAGTGCAGGGTGCAGGGAGACGAAAGAAGAGATCAAGGAAAAGGGGAACCCGGGGAAGAGGGAGGAGGAGCCTTGTGACTAGAGAGACCTTTCCCAAGTTACTTACACCAAACCGAATGGCGCCAGGTTGCCTGGACAGGAAAGTTGTAGCAAAAAAGGAGTAGGGGGGCAGAGCTAGCCACGCTCGAAGATGGCCGCTTACTAAGTGAGCTTCTTCGGTTACTCATCTCATCCTACATTTATCCTGCATCGCAATGCTCCAAAAGTGGTCAAAGTAAGAGAATGGGCAATCAGAAACTTTTGTCATCGCACTGCACTAACTAACATGCTCTGAAACGAATTACAACTGTAGAAAAATGTCTTCTAAACAATTTGGCCGAGGGGTCCCTTGTGCCTGGGCAGACTCCCTGATCTCGCCGGGCCGGTTGGAGCTCAGGAGCCCTGCAGCCCCAGAGCCCTGCAGCCACGGAGCCCTGCAGTCCCCGAGGCCTGGAGCCCCGGAGCCCTGCAGCCCCCAGAGCCCTGCAGCCCCGGAGCCCTGCAGTCCCCGAGCCCTGGAGCCCTATAGCCCTGCAGCCCTGTAGTCCCGGAGCCCTGCAGTCCCCGAGCCCTGGAGCCCTGGAGCCCTGCAGCCCCGAGCCCTGCAGCCCCCGGAGCCCTGCAGCCCCCGGAGCCCTGCAGCCCCGGAGCCCTGCAGTCCCCGGAGCCCTGCAGTCCCCGGAGCCCTGCAGTCCCCGGAGCCCTGCAGTCCCCGAGCCCTGCAGGCCCCGGAGCCCTGCAGCCCCGGAGCCCTGCAGCCCCGGAGCCCTGCAGTCCCCGAGCCCTGGAGCCCCGGAGCCCTGCAGCCCCAGGAGCCCTGCAGCCCCGGAGCCCTGCAGTTCCCGAGCCCTGGAGCCCTGCAGCCCTGCAGCCCCCGGAGCCCTGCAGCCCCGGAGCCCTGCAGTCCCCGAGCCCTGCAGCCCCGGAGCCCCGGAGCCCTGCAGCCCCCGGAGCCCTGCAGCCCCGGAGCCCTGCAGTCCTCGAGCCCTGGAGCCCTGCAGCCCTGCAGTCCCCGAGCCCTGGAGCCCCGGAGCTCTGCAGCCCCCGGAGCCCTGCAGCCCCCGGAGCCCTGCAGTCCCCGAGCCCTGCAGTCCCCGAGCCCTGGAGCCCCCAGAGCCCTGCAGCCCCGGAGCCCTGCAGCCCTGGAGCCCTTCAGTCCCCGAGCCTCGGAGCCCCGAAGCACTGCAGCCCCGGAGCCCTGCAAGGGCTGGCGGGAGCCTTCCTGCGGAGGCTCGGGGCAAGCAGATTGGCGTCATTTCGGTCCCGGCCATCTGGTCGCCCCTCTCGCCTCGGCCATCTGGTCGCGTCCAATACTTTCCTATGGGGCGACCAGATGGCCGGGCTTTCCTGGAAGTCCCGATGAGGTGCCATTCGCCTCCCGGATCCCAGGCAGGGCTCCAGGAGGTCGGGCACATTTGCGCCCCGGGTCCCCTCTGTCACCTCGAGTGCACGGATTACAAGAAAGGGGGGTAATTTTCTTCCGGATTACTAGGGGCAAGGGTATGCCCGGACACCCTCTTGGGCCTGGTGGTTCCCTGCCGGGGACCAGATGGGCTGTGTTCCCGGGCAACACCTCCCAGGCGTCTGGGGCTCCCTCCTCCGGCCCGCAGCGTGGCAAAGTATCCGGGACGGGCTCCATGAGTCCCGGGCCCTGCAACCCCGCAGCCCCTGCAGCCCCGGAGCCCCGCAGCCCCGGGGCCCTGCAGCCCCAGAGCCCCAGAGCCCTGCAGCCCTGCAGCCGCGGAGCCCCGGAGCCCTGCAGTCCCTGGAGCCCTGCAGCCCTGCAGCCCCGGAGCCCTGCAGCCCTGAAGCGTGGGCAGGCGGGAGCCCTACCACGAAGGTCTCGGGATGGGAAGATGGGGAGTCCTTTCGGTCCCGGCCATCTGGTCGCCCCTCTCCCCTCGGCCATCTGGTCGCCCGCAATGCTTTCTTATGGGGCGACCAGATGGCCGGACTTCCTTGGAAGTCCCGATGAGGTGCCATTCTCTTCCCAGATCCCAGCGAGGGCTCCAGGAGGTCGGGTGCTTTCGCGCCTTGGGTCCCCTGAGCCTCGCGGTGCGCACTTGTTCCCAGAAAGTGGGGTAGCCTTCCTCCGGATTACTAGGGACAAGGTACTCTGGGACCCCTCACGGCCTAGCAGTCCTCAGCGGGCAGCTGGCTGGGCCAGGATGCCGCCCCAGCCCCGGGTCCGTCCCTGGGCCTGCCGCGTGGCATGAAGCCCTGGATGGGCCCAGGGAGGTGTCCCCTGCACCTCCAGGCTCCCGGCTGGGGCCAGGGGCCCGGCCGGGCCCCGGGTCGGGTGCCCCGGCTCTGGGCCCCGTCCCCCGGCCTGCCGCACTGCCAAAGGCCTGGGACGGGGTTCCGTGTTGTCCGGGGAGCCTCCCCTTGCTCGGCTTGGTTCAGGAGCTCTGTCCAGGGCCCCTGAGGGGCCCCGGTGAGGGTGTCCTCCCCACCCGGGGCTCCGCCCAGGGTCCTGCTGCGTGGCAGGGTGCCTGGGACGGGGTCTGGAGGGCCCGGGGTAGGCTTCCCCTGCGCCTCCGGGCCTCGGAGCCCTGGCTGGGTCCAGGGGCCCTGCCGTGCCCCGGGTCGGGTGCTCGGGCCCATGGCCCTGTCCTCCCGGCCTGCCACACTGCCAAAGTCTTGGGATGGGGGTTCCGTGGTCCCCGGTGAGCCTCCCCTTGCTCGGCTGGCTTCAGGAGCCCCGTCCGGGGCCCCTGAGGGCTCCGGGAGGGTGGCCTCCCCACCCGGGGCTCCGTCCTGGGTCCAGCCGTGTGGCATGGTGCCCGGGACAGGGTCCGGAGGGTCCAGGCGGCTTCCCTTTCGTGCCCGGCCATCTGGTCGCCCAGATCGCCTCCGCCATCTGGTCGCCCGCAATGCTTTCCTAAGGGGCGACCAGATGGCCGGACTTCCCTGGAAGTCCCGATGAGGTGCCATTGGACTCCCGGATCCCAGCCAGGGCTCCAGGAGGTCGGGCACGTTCACGCCTAGGGTCCTCTGAGCCGTGCGGTGCGCACTTGTTCCCAGAAAGAGGGGTAGCCTTCCTCCGGATTACTAGGGACATGGTACTCTGGGACCCCTCTCGGCCTAGCGGTCCTCAGCCGGCAGCTGGACGGGCCAGGATGCCCCCCCAGCCCCGAGTCCGTCCCCGGTCCTGTCGCATGGCAGGATGCCCTGGACGTGGTCCGGGAGGGCCCGGGGAGGTGTCACCTGCACCTCCGGGCCTAGAGGGCCCCCTTACTAGTTCCAGGGGCCTGGCCGAGACCGGGGGTGGGTGCTCCATCCCTGGGCCCTGTCCCCCGGCCTGCCACACTCCCAAAGGCCCGGGACGGGGTTCCGTTGTACCCGGGGAGTCTCCCCTTGATTGTCTGGGTTCTGGAGCTCCATCCGGGGCCCTGGGGAGGGCGGCCACCCCACCCGGGGCTCCGTCCTGGGTCCTGCCGCGTGGCAGGGTGCCCGGGATGGTGTCCGGCAGGCCCGGGGAGGCTTCCCCTTCGCTTCCAGGCCTGGGAGCCGCGGCTGGGTCCAGGGGCCCCAGCGGGCCCCGGGCCCTGTCCCCGGGCCTGCCGCACTGCCAAAGGACCGGGACGGGGTTCCGTTGTGCCCGGGCAGGCCTCCCCTGCTCGTCAAGGTATGCGCGGGCCCCGGGCCGGAGGGCCTGTCGGGACCCCCTTGCAGCCTCCATGGCTGGGGCCCAGCTGGGGCCCCCGGACCTCCGGTCTGCCATGCCCCGGCGCCTGCTCACTCCTTCGTTGGGGCACAGGGTGTCCAGATGGCTTCCCTTTCGTGCCCGGCCATCTGGTCGCCCAGATGGCCGGGCTTCCCTGGAAGTTCAGATGGGGTGCCATTTGCCTCCCGGATCCCAGCGAGGGCTCCAGGAGGTCGGATACTTTCGCGCCTTGGGTCCCCTCTGTCACCTTGAGTGAACGGACTACAAGAAAGGGGGGTAATTCTCCTCCGGATTACTAGGGAGAGGGTCAGTCAGACCTTCGGCGATTCTGAATCAGGGGAAGGCAGTCCTGGGGCCTGCCCGCCGTGGCCTCCAGGGGCCTGGGTACGCTCCTGCCTCTCAGCCCCTTGCCGATGGTCCTTTTTCTCTGAGTCGGCCATGCTGAGAGGGGGAAAGCAGCCCCGGGGCCTGCCTGCTGGGGCCCCCAGGGGCCCGGAGACGCTCCTGCCTCTCAGCCCCTTGCCGATGGTCCTTTTTCTCTGAGTTTTCTCAGGCAGTCCTCCGTGAGGTCTGACCATGCTGAGAGGAAGAAGTCAGCCCCGGGGCCCGCCTGCCGGGGCCCCCAAGGGCCCGGGGACGCTCCTGCCTCTCAGCCCCTTACCGATGGTCGTTTTTCTCCGAGTTTGCTCAGGCAGACCTCTGTGAGGTCTGGCCATGCTGAGAGGGGGAAGGCAGCCCTGGGGCCCGCCCGCCGGGGCCCCCAGGGGCCCGGGGATGCTCCTGCCTCTCAGCCCCTTGACGATGGTCCTTTTTCTCCGAGTTTTCTCAGGCAGTCCTCCGTGAGGTCCGGCCATGCTGAGAGGGGGAAGCTAATTCTCTTCCTTATAAAATGTGTCTTCTGGGTGGCAATATCATGGACTATATCCAGCTGTAGCAAAAGAAAGAACAATGCAACAGAATGAACCCTATTAACATGCAAGGTTATCATAGGTACCAAAATAACATGGATGCTGAGACATACCCTACGTTGGATAATTACAGCTTCAAAACAAGCCAGGTTGCAACTCATACAACCCTGTTGGTAGAGGTAGAATAGCTCCCATGAAATGCCAGAGTGTTGCAGTTTTTAGAAGAACTACTGTGGTAATGGATTTTGGGAAATTAGAAAGGGTTATGTCACCCATTAGAACCATCCAAAATAAGAGAGCAAGACAGTACCTTTTTTGAGCCTTCCGGACGACAAAACTGGGCGAGTCCAGCTGGCCACTCAACCGTTTTCTTCACGAGCGGATCCTGACAGCCTTATCAACAGAGGGCAGTACACGGCCGACAATGATCGAGCGGTAATGTGATTAACACCAAAATCCTCTCCGCATGAGCTGTGATGTGCAAGCTCTCCAACGGAGGACACACAGGGTCACAACAGCCGAAAATGCAATTCGCTATCTTCATGTGGAATGAAACTCCCACCAAGGATTAACTTGAGGCAAAAGAAACCGTCTTTCGCACGAGCCGCAAGACGCAGGCTCACCAACAGAGGGCAATCAGGGAGCTAACGGCCGAAAATGCCATTCGATAGGGATCAGGTGGGTTTCTCCTTCGCATGAGTCGCAAGAAAGCGCTCGCCAACAAAGGAGTAACCTCCAAGAGATCGGGACAGAGGCACGAAGAACGGGGGCACAAGCACTCCTCTTCCTATGAACCCAACTTGATGTAAGGAATTTCCGACAATGTTTCCGGGTACGGGTAGGAAGTTCCTACGGCATCATGCGTGCTGCACAAAGCATGAAGGGAAATGTAGTTCATCTCCGGAAGACACGGATGCTCCGTGATAACAAGGCGGTTGATAGTTCGTTACGTTGCGCTTGAGCGGGCGCATGTAACACAAATGATGCACTGTTGAAATAATGATCATTGATCAGTTGTGAAAAAACAACGATAAAGTATGTAGTAAAAAAAAACTGCACACTAAGGGGCCCATTAAAATGGCGGACGGATTTCAGTCCGCCCGCCATCCTCGTGATGCTGGGACCGACTGCCCTACGTGCGGCAGTCCCGCACAGCTGATTAGGATGCGATCGCCACCCTGGCGGTCACAGTCTGCATATTTGACATTGTCAAATTGACATATTGTGCATGGGAATGCAGGGGGGTACCATGTACCCCCACCGCCCCCTCACTTCCTGGGGGCCCGCAAAGCACATCCCCGTCATCCTTTCCATGGCGGCATCACCACCATGTAAAGGCCTTTTAAACCAGGCATCATAATATGCTCCACCCAGCCGGCAATCATAACGAAAAGCGGCAGACAGACTTTCTGTCCGCCTCTGTACAACCCCCATGATAATTTGGCGGGGGTAAATCAAGTTGGGATGGCGGGCAGATTGCCACTGCCGGACCAGCGGTGGCAATCCGCCCGCCATTATAATCACCCCCTATGTGTATGTAAGTGGATTTCTGCATGTGTAAATCGGTCTGTCAGTGGCTGTTTGGGTGTTTGAGCGGGTGTGTTAACGGAAATTCGAACCGAAGATGATTATTTATGGAAAGGTACCTTAAATCCTAAGCAAGATAACTATCTTGATATTACTAAAGAACAAATTGCTAAGCAAATAAAAAAACAGAAAGATGGAGCACCGGGCCCAAATGGTATTCCCTTTGCCCTGTATAAGGAGGAATCAGATACATGGGCAGAATATCTTGTTAGGGTTTTTAAAGAAGTAGTCCGGAAAGGGAGGATACCTGAAACCTGGAGAGGGTCCCTAATATCCCTGATCTATAAAAAAGGAGATTGGGCATTGCCTGGAAACTACCGATTAATATCCCTACAGGATAGCGACGCAAAACTTTTTGCAGGGATTTTGCTATCAAAACTATCAGACTGGGTAAAGGACAACTGTATTCTTCCACCTAATCAAACTGGCTTTTTAAAAGGTCTAGGAACAGCTACTAACATCATAGCTCTATCAGTCCTAATCGTCAAGGCAATTACAAAAAGGCAACCTCTGTACCTATTATTGCATTTCTTATATAGCGCCAGAATCGACCCCCGAAGGGGTATCTCCGCGCTTGCCTTGGGAACCCATCCTGGTTTTTCCCTGTGAGATAGCCCCTATAGGGCATCCCCAAGGTGAAAGCCAGGCATCCCGCCGCCGGGGGGCCGTTGTGGAGATTAAGCAAGCTTAATGCCCAGAGTTGCATAGTGTGAACCCATGATTAGGTCAGGCACCGAAGCGAGAATTATCGAGTCCGTGGACATTTGAGCTCAACACCCTGCCGCGTCGGGAATCGAACCCTGGTCCCGGGTCTGACCTCTGCTTTAGGGTCTGCCTGCTCTAACCAGTGAGCCACACTTCTCCACTATGCTTTATTGATTTTAAATCAGCGTTTGATTGTGTGAACAGAGAACGT
Source organism: Lissotriton vulgaris (assembly GCF_964263255.1). Classification (NCBI taxonomy): domain Eukaryota; kingdom Metazoa; phylum Chordata; class Amphibia; order Caudata; family Salamandridae; genus Lissotriton; species Lissotriton vulgaris. The sequence continues at coordinate 2,036,804,244 of NC_141685.1, read as the reverse complement.
TTGTGGCAAAAACTATGCCTACAAGGGATTCCTCCTTTTTTACTTCACCTGATCCGTCTGCTACATACACATACTTGGGCTAGAGTACGTATCGGTAATGGTCAGTCACTAACTAGGGAAATACCTATGTTAAGAGGCCTGAAGCAAGGGTGCGTACTGGCTCCTCTATTATTTAACTTGTTCTTAGCCGATCTGACGGATGCCTTGAATGACATAAATGCTCACTCGCCCAAGCTTGCCGATAAAACCATATCAAATCTACTTTATGCAGATGACGTCATTCTCTTAAATTACACAAAGGTGGGATTACAACGCCTAATAACTCGTACAATGGAATATGCATAGAAAACAATATGGTAATAAATGAAACCAAATCTAAAGTTATGGTTATTACAAAAAACCAAGAAGGAAATATAAATCAAAATGGTTTCTGGGGAAGGAGAACTTGGAACAAGTTGAAACCTATAGATACTTGGGAGTCATTTTCAACGACAACGGCATCTTTACCCCCCAAAAACTTGATATCATTAGGAAAGCAAATGCCCTAACAGCTGCATTTGGGATCATCAAAAAGTCAACGAGTAACCTAACCTACCAACCTCTCCTTAAGGTGATATCGGCTAAATTATTACCATCTTTAACTTATGGCAGCGAGGCCCTAAATGGGAAAGATGCAATGATCATTAATAACGCTATTTCAAAAACTTTTAAATCCCTTTTCCGCCTTCCAAAAAATGCTTCACAAGCCCAGATCAGGCTGGAATTTGGTCTGAATAACCAGCTGATCGCACGAAAGGGTAATGCTATTAAAGAGTCTTATTTAAAATGTAATGCTAAATGTTACCAAACAGATGCATCTAATATAGAAATTGAGAGATACATTGTTGGAAGATTATGATCTCTCTTCTTAAAAGTAGAAATCACCACTGAGATACATTGCAAATGAGGCACAGCGCCCACAATCTCCTGGGTTCACTATATCAAGACCACTTTTTTTGTATCTGGATAGACCATATATTTCTTGTACCCGGGGGAATGTTTTGATGAACAGGGCCACCAAGAGGGAATTGTTTGAGTCAGGAAAGTCTTCATTTAAGGAATACGTTATGATTCAAGGACCCCCAGGATGGAGCCCTACTCGGAATGGGTTACCCACCCTTGGAAAAGAATGTTACTCACCATGTTTCGTTTGATGTCCATTAAATGGCAACTTTGCTCCCCCATGACAATATGATACAGTTGCTCTTTGTCGCTGTCCCCATGATTTCTGCCCAGACCCTGCTACATTTCTTATTTTTTATTTTTCTTCATACATTAAAGGCACCTCTTAAGAGGTCTTTGAATTACAATTTTAAAGAAGCTTTAGATCCAACAATGTGGAGTAGCATTGCTCTACCTGCAGTCGTTGGGCTCAGAGGAAGTGTGCTATAGAGTTATTTGTTTTAAAATTAGTTCTTCAACATCGTAATTCTTTCATGTTTTATCGATTACATTTGTTTGTTAGAACCCAGTCTTGGATTTATTTATTAACCATTACTATTTTATCTCATAACTTTTGATTACCTGTTTTTTAATCTAGATGCATTTTTTGTATCATGGAACATGGTCAAATTTTATTTGTTGTTCTTTTATGACCATTTTTATGATGATCGAATAAAGTATATTTAAAGTAAAAGACACAGCACCCAAAAACAAAAGAGCACCTAGGGCCCGATTCACAAAGGCAAACTTAGACGTTTGGTCTAACCTTAGGCTAAAAGTCTAAGCTTACAACTTTGGGAATTCACAATGGGCATTTAAGAGTACTATCTTTATGTCCGCACTCGAGTGGAGACCTGCCCCATGTGCCTACCAAAGATAGTACTCATATAGTCGCTGAATTTAGATCAAACGTCTAAGGTTACCTTTGTGAATCGGGCCCCTACAGTACAACTGAACACAAAGTTAAATATCTGATATAATGAAATCTGCTTGTTTATAATCAGAGAGTGGTCATCATCATTGATGTCTGAGATTTAATGAGTGCTATGTTTTTCTGTAATTCAAATGGTGTAAGCATGCATCTCACAAATGCTACCACATGAGCCTTACTTTACCAATCATGTGAATCGGATGCACCACTATTTAAAATGTTGGAAATATGGGAAAGACATGAACAGGTTGCAATATAGATACCAGGGGTAATTTAACATGCAACAAGTGCCCACTTCACAAATTGCCAAAACCTCACCCACATCCTGCCAAATCCTTCCTGGTTCTCTGCTGAGCCCACAGACTTCAACTCCCGAGTCATATAGTGCAAGGACGCGCTTCAAAAAGGGGAACGCAGACCGCGGCGCTGTGTAGCCGCTTCATGCCAAATCCTTCCTGGCTCCCTGCTAAGCACACGGACTCCAACTCCCGCGCTGCATAGCGCGAGGATGCGCTTCAAAAGTGGAATGCGGAATGCAGCGCGGGATGCGTGCAGGGAGGCGCCCAGGATGCGCCCGGGCCAGGGCGGGTCCAACCACGCCTGTCAGAGCCCTGAGGAAGCTGGGCTGGGCCCCTTCTAACATCGGGACCACAAGAAGGGATTCATCAGCCCTCAGGTCCCACAGTGTTCTATACCCTACTGTATCGCTCTTTTGACTGTTACTACTCATGCTTTGCTCGGCTTTTAAATACACAATGAGCAAGCGCAAGGGGGTAGCAGGAACTTTGAATGCCTTTATCATTAGGGGTGAATCAATGCTCACCCAAGAAATCAAGCTTACAGAGATGCCACTCTCATTAGAACCTATCACCACACAGAGACGCTCCTCACTAGGATCTTTTACTTCAAGTGGTGTCCCTGCCTGTGCAAAAGTTGTCTCAGCCCCCTTCTCCACCAGTTCTGGGCGCATCCTCTATGATTGTTCAAAATGGGCCTAGTACTTCTACGAGGGGCCGGGTTTCCAAACCTCTCTCTGGGGATATCATGAAAGAACTACCAGTGAAGAGAAGGAGGGGGGTGGGACCTCAAAACCCCCAAAATAAAAACAAGAAAAAGGGCCTGACTTACCAAACCTTCGGGGGGCGGTAAACCTGTACAGGGGATAACCCTGGCCCCACTCAGCCATGATCAGGCCATGCTAACCTCTTCAATGGGAAAAGAGGATTTCTGGAAAAGGATAGAGACTAAGTGTACAGTCCTATTAACCCCCATCCAACTTAAACTCTCAGGAATTGAAGAGAGGTTATCCAAAGTTGAGGGTTTGGGCATATTGGTTAGACCACACATAACATGCGTAACCGAGATGGAGAGGGCCCCTACAGCATCTATGACACCGAAGACTTTCCACCCCACCAACGTACTTTACCACCTCAATCAGAACTTTGTCCCAATAAGGACACAAACACTCTCTTACATGCTCCTCACCGGCATGGGCAACCCATTACTTTGTAAAGTACTGTTAAGTGCTCAAATGCAAGAGATCTGAGTCGCCCATGTTCTGTCTCTTCTAGAATTTCCCTGGGCAGGCTCCTAAATAACTTACAACCTGGTAGTATGGAGGGTGGAAATGTTGCTTTTGTAAATGTGGGAGGCCTATGATCGGTCTCAAATGTTGCATTTACCACCTACAGCAGCTCCACTTGTATTGGTTCTTGGAAACGTTATCACCTTGAGGGTGACCAGATTGAAAATACTACTCAGCTAATTGTTAAATCTCTCCATTGGCTGGCTTCCCATACCATGGGTTTAACAGGAGGGGGGTCTCAGTTAGCCAATCACATCATCATGGCAAGAAGGGTAGGGTGGGTGGGGCTGTACCTAAAAACCCTGGAGGGCGACTGTGTGGTGATCAATTTTAATAATCCAGCAATATTGAGATCTCTCTTGTGCCAACTACACAGAGTCCCACCTAAGGGTACCCAGAATCTGCCCCTGACACTTGGCCACTTTTATTCTCCTCCCTCCAGGGTAGATCGAACAGGCCTAAACCCATCATTGCTCCATAGAGAGGTTTGTACAAATGTCACCCCATTGGGAAATCCAGGCTTACCCTTAATAAACAGATTTGATATTGATCCATATTAAGGACTGTATACGTATGTATGTATGTATGTATTGCGATTTATATATATATATATATATATTTATATAGCGCACGTATCACCCAGAGGCATCAAGGCGCTTGCTTAGGGAACCCGTCCTGGTATTCCCCTGTGAGATACCCTGGCAGGGTATCCGCAAGGTGAAAGCCAGGCATCCCGCCGCGAGGGGCTGTTGTGGAGATTAAGCAAGCTATTGCCCAGAGTCGCAGAGTGTGAACCCGTGAATTGAGTAGGCACTGGAGCGAGAATTGTCGAGTCCATGGACATTTTAGGACTCAAGACCCCGCCGAGCCGGGAATTGAACCCTGGTCCTGGGCTGACCTCTGCTTCCAGGTCTGCCTCCTCTAACCAGTGAGCCACACTTCTCCACAATGAATTAGAAGAGATACATAATAGTATATCTTCTAATATAGGGAGGTCTTTGTGGTTTTTAATACTTCAGATCGGTCACCATGATATGAGCTCCTAATGCTTATTATAAGGGCAATGTCGGGTTCAGTATCTATTAAAGAAAATTGTTATTAAATTAGTACCTATCCAGGTAACTAATAACAGACATATGATCTATGACTGTGACTGAAAAGACTCAGGGAGATTAAATAATAACATTTTCCCACGGGATCTCGGCATTTAAACCTTTCTTAAAAGTTCCCAGTGAGAAAATCCAGAAGACTTCCCATTTTCTTCTGACTTTGTCGCCGCCTTTGCTATCTGGGAGTCTGATCTTTTCTAGAATGCGCCATTTGAAGTCGTCAGGGCCATGCTGGTTTTCTATGAAATGTTTAACTAGAGGCGCCAAGATCTTGTTGGTGCGGATGGCTGATCTGTGTTCAGTAAGTCTAGTCTGAATCGGTCTGGAGGTTTCTCCAACATACCCAAGTTGGCAGGGGCATAGGATCAAGTAGACACAATTGGCTGTTTTACAGTTCCACATGTCGGTAGCGGTAAAGTGGCAACCGTTGTGTTCAAAAGACTCTCCTGTTATGATGTTACTACAAGATTTACAGGATGAGCATCTAACAGTGCCTCTGACTGGGAAGTTATCATCGATTGACCTTTGAACGAATTCTGAGTGGGCATCCTTGATAGTGAAGCGAGAATACACAATGAGATCTTTCAGGTTTCTGTTCCTTCTATGGGCGAACATGGGTTTTTCTAGTTTGCAATTGGTCGGGTTAGAATTCAGAATGTGCCAGTTAGAGTTCACGATGTGACGAACTGTATTATCTATGGTTGAGTGTTTTGTAATGCAGACTAGTTTGTTATTCATTGTAGCTGGCTTTGGGTGAAGCAATGAATCTCGATCGTAATATCTTGCTCGTTTGTATGCCTCTCTGACTAACCTATGTGGGTAGCCTCTATTTAAAAATTTCTGACGCATGATATTTGCTTGAATGTCGTAATCAGCTAGATTGAAACAGTTCCTTCTGACTCGAAGGAACTGGGAGAATGGTATGCTTTCTCTTTGGCATCCGGGGTAAAAACTTTTGAAATGTAAGAGGGTATTCCTCGCAGTTGGTTTAACAAAGAGATCAACAGCCAGTTTATTGTTCTGATGTTTAATGACTATATCTAAAAATTCCACTTGGTTGTTATTGTATTGGGCTGTGAATCTAAGGTTGGTGTCTGCTAGATTAATCCATTCTAGGACTACACAGTGAGAGTCTTTCCCATTGGTCCAGATAAAGAAAATATCGTAGATATATCTGGACCAATGGGAAATGGATTCGAAAAATGGGGCTATTTCGTTATGGATGACCTTGGTTTCGAAGGCTGCCATATAAATATTGGCAATGGATGGAGCAACCGAAGCCCCCATACTAACGCCTTTAATTTGGCGATAGAGGGTATTACCAAATTCTACAATATTCTCAGAGAGTACAATATGAATTTTGAAAAATTAGGCTTAAAAAATTCTTCTCCTTACATACAGACAGTAACGAAATAATCCATGATACCAGACAATTATCCTTGCCCTCCACTTTCAGTCCCTCATTAGACCAATTAGGCCCGGAGGTTGCCATGTTTGAGCTAGTTGTTCTTCAACAACTAGAGCGAGCGCTCCGCTTTATACCAAAACCCATTTACAACCTCAGTAGAGAGGAATCAGACTCACTTAAAAATCTGAGACAAGATAACAACATAGTTATTAAGAGTTGTGACTTATTCCTTTTCTCTACTGGTCTTAGACTAATTGTTCACATACTCAGCTGATGGCCTAGGATTTTTTTCCACATTGGTTTTCACCCTGCCCTAGGAGTCTGTGTATTACTGATACCCAGGGGGTCCTTGTTTTCTCTCACGTGTCAATTTGCATACATGGGAGATATGCATAATGGTCTTGTTCCTCAGGGTTAAGAAATAGAGACAACCTCCATGTTCCTAGATCTGGGTTTCCTGATGACTAAGCATCTTATTACCAGAGGTTGGAAATCACTGGAACTCCCAACTCTTGAGGCATGGACACAGTCCTTCCTTTCATGAGCACAGACAGAGGGTGTTTGATTTTGGAGGGAGGATAATGTGGGATTGTTCAAATACTCGTTAGCCACCAGCTGGGAAGTGATGCTGTCTGATCTTCGAGCGCTAATGCACAGATATGGTTGACGGTGTAGTGAGGGCTGGGCCTTGTTTGCACACATTGCTATGTTAGCATAGGCTTATTAGAAATGTAAATGCTATTTTACCTTTTGTTGCTTTTTGCACACAACACTACATATAGCTGTTATTGTAAGTTAGGCTGCGTGAAATACTTCACATGAGAATGGCTTGTTTTTGGCATCCCAAGACTTACATCGCGACCCTAGTCTGCACAGTGAGTGCTAAAGCCTCCAAGTTTATCATAACAAGGTAGCTGTTGTTCCGGCTGATCGGCTCACGTTTTAGACATAACATACATGCAGCTGTAGTCTACTGGTGCCTTTAAAATTGCACTGTAGGCATGATTTCAGGCACTTGGAAGAATTCTGTTTCCAGATAAACAGAGAGCTTTTGCAGATCCTGATGTGATGCACTCCTGCTGATCTTAGAGGTATGGGTTCCCCGACACAATCCTAAGAGACCTTCTATATTTTATAAAACATAGTTCCTATCTAAGGAATGTGTTATACTAGGCGCTATAAGACCTGTTTTCACCATCATTGTAATATGATTTCTCCTTTTGTGTTTTATGGAGTTGTAACAATCCTGATCATATTATTACTAATCATATGTCTGCTTATGTTAGCAAAAATACTGCATCTTAGAGCACGTTGTTAAAATAAAAATTTTAACCTTTCACTGGTCTCTTTTTTACTCCTGTTGTGGACTGGTATGAGAGTATAACGAAAGAGTATTCTTGCTTCCCACCATTCCTGAGTGTAACCTAAGTCGCATGTTTGTCTAATCATTGGTTCATTTGCTATAGGAGGAAGAACTAATGTGACACTGATGCTAGTCGGTTAGGGTTTCTAGGTACTGAGGTGAGTTTTTGGTCCACCACAATTCACTGAGGTCCTGGGTCACTGTGCACAGTTCCGTGTCTGAGAAGAATCCCTGCAACATGGCGCACCCAACTTAGCAGTCTTATTTTGAGACTCTCGAGTAGTGCTTATATCAGTCCATGACCCCTTCACTATTGTTTTCGTTTGACAGTGGTGGTGGATAAATCTACCTATAGTTAAATAGGTCTTTTTTAAGCTTGATAATTTAAAACGGTTTCTATTGAGTTACTACCCAGTTGTACTAAATTACTTTGTCTTTTTTTCGACTGGGAGATGTTGAGATACCCCAGCATAGCCGGATGGCGGTCTGCAACCTTTTGCAGACTTATGCCATCCCCTTAGAGGGCATGGCAGTTGTTTTTGTGGTGAGTGCTGATGCGGCATACCCGTTTGAGCTCTTCTACTCATGGGTTACGTTTCCTGCGGTGAATGCAGATAGCAATACGTTTCATGTTTACTCTCCCACAGCTGTGCCTTTGGAGTACACTCCTTATAGGACACAGGAGATTCTGATTTCAGCTTTGCAGCACTGCGTTTGGTTTAATGGCACCCTCCCCTGTTGTATATGAATTTAGGACCCTAGTGTAATTTTCCTGATTCATGCCCATATATAGGTATAAATCACCCTATCCTTATATAGGCATAGAAATCATAACCATATTTAGAGTTAGCCTATGCAGTCCAAATATGGCATGGCTACTTCCACTAGTATCAAAAATCCACAACGATTTCTTGGAAATACCGCCTTCAGCAGACAGGGACTTCCCCTTGCTTCAATATTGATTTATACAAGAACTCATGGAGTATTCAAAGAACTGAGTCTTTGATGACGTTATTATGTCCAACCTTACGTCAAACTAGACACCTTCAAGGTATAAATATGCCCACACTTGCCCAGGCAAACACACTGTGGTTTGGAGCAGTTTGACTATCTACCTACACAACACAGCTCGCCGAAGCAAGTGCCAAAGAAAGCCAACCCTCCAGCAGACACACTGAGAGAGACGCTGTCTTTTTCTCTTGCTGAGAAATCCAGCTCCAGTGTTTCCAAGCTACCTTTGCGGGTTGTTGGGAAATCGAGTCCTGAGAGAGAGATACCAGACCTCCTTCATTCTAAACCAAGTACGGAGCTGATTAGACCCTTGGAGAATTTTCTGATAGGTTCTTGGCAAAAGAATACTGAAACTAAGCTACACCGCACTTACTTCTTCCCTTATACTAGACCTAGGTTAGGTACACCGGGGTAGGCGTATTTTAGAAGCACCCGTTGAGTACTTTAGTCTTTCTTTATTAATGTATGTATTCCATGTATTTCATGGCTTAGAAACCATATCATGCTTTTATAGCATTATTTTATAATACTCCATATTGTACGCATTGTACTTTGCAACCAGTATTACGATTGTAGCAGTTCATTTTCTCTGCAAGAGAAAGAAGACTGTTCAATAAATACTTTTTATTGAAAACGCCTGTCTCTCTATTTCTCTGCACCTCTGGTGAAATGAAGCATGCACGATTGACTAGGTGAAATATCTATCTATTGGTTTCGCGACTCTAGAGATACATTTCTTATTCTTGGGAAATAAAGTTGTCATGTTTATGCGGTTGTCAGAAACTAATCCCTTCTTGTTCATTCAAGAAAGTTTCTAGTGACCTCTGAGGTAGCTGGGACTCACAATTAAGTCTAATATATTCGATAGTGACCTAGTAGACCTCAGTCCTACGTCAAATCTATAGTATATATTATTCCAATGCGCAGAGCCTATTGGGAATATAGGAACTACACTACACCCCCACTCTTTAATGGCGGTTCGATTGGGTCCTTTGTCCATTCCAGGTGCGCCTTGCCCTGATTTGGCTGGATTCACCCCGCACCCATGTGCCGCGGTGGTTCCCGTTGGAGAGTTGAGGCCCCTGTATACCTCTGCTGTAGGGGTTATACGGGCCTTGGTTCAATACATATCCCGCCACATCCAGGGCGGGGCACCTGGTGTTGCGGTGCTTCCAGTTGGACCGGGCGGGCTGAAGCTTAGTCCTGTCATAGTTAATGCGGTTATGGGCAAGCATCCCCAGGATAAGGATGATATGCTTTATTTTCTTGCAGAGAAATTTGACCAACTGGAGGCAGATTTTCCTATTAAGACTCCTGTAGAGAAGCACAGGATTCTTACTATTATTTTGCAGAAAGACTTAGTGCCGGAAGTGACTGATTGTGCAACATGGGGTATGATTATTGAGGCAGTCTATGCTAAGTGCTTCGGCACCCCGTCTATGGCTGTCCTACCCTCCATCATTAATAGTGTTCAAGATGGACGGACTGGAGGCGGCGGTAGAATTGGGAATGAGACTCTTTGGAGTGTTTGATGTACTTTCCGATCTCGTCCTTGCTAATGTTAAGGGAGATGCGGTAAGCTTCCAGGTGTCTAACGATTTGCGCGATATCCCCGATGCTGAGAAACCCCATCAGTTACCGTAAATTATTACGGAGGCTTACAAGACCCTTGGCCGAAATAGTTTAGGTGTTAAGCCTTTTGCTAAAACAACGCAAAAGCAAACAGAGGTGGCGAAATCTGACAAAGATGATCGCCCCTTTGTCCAAAGCAGAATTGGAATAAAAATAAATAAATTGGGGAAGAAGCAACAGAAACAGGGGTGCCGTCCCGCTTCACCAAAACCTTGGTCTACTGAATTCAGCGACCGCTCTACTATTAAGTCACCTGATCGTTTTCAGGTTTCTGATCAACGTTCTCCTCACTCTGTGCAGGAAACATCGATGTCACCCACCGGTGGAGGAGACAGCGGCAGGGGACGGGGTGCAAAACAAGAGCAACCCCGCAAGACAGATGGTAAAGGCAAGCAGGACGACTCTACACGTCAAAGACCCCAGTTTCAGAAAAAGAAAGTTTCTGCTTCAACAGCGAGATATGCCACAGATAGTGAGAACACAGCTCTGGAACCTGACGTGGGCGCTGACGCTACTGGACACCGCAGCGGAAATTACCATAGTGCAGGAAGCATTGCGTCCATTTCTGAAGGTGACAGCAACTGACACGCTTATTGTTGTTGAGACAGCTGACACTAGAGTGGCTCCCCCTGAACGGCTTTTTGAAATCGTCCTTTTAATTGAGGGTGACATACAACGTACTGTAAAAGAGGTATTTTGAGGAAATGTAACTACTACCTATGACATTTTGTTAGCTGAGGTTGATTGGCCCCCACCCTTCGTCCTGTCCGCTCCGCAAGGGGGGAAGGTTATCCTCCCCACTTTTGCGCACACAGTGCCACAGGAGCAGACCCTGAATTTTCCGGAGGAGTGGGCTAAGGTGCTTGCACCAGCTTTGTACTGTACTCACTGTGGTTGGGATAAACTTTCCCCCCCCACATGAGATCCTATTGCGATCTATGCCACAGCCTCAACCCCAATACCCCGTGCGACGTGAAGCGAAATCTCCCATGGCGGAGATCCTTGAACTATTGGAATATAAAGGTGTGATTGAAAAATGTGTGTCTCCGATGAATAACCCTCTTTTTACTGTGGCCAAGCCTGATGGCTCGTACCGTTTGGGATTGGATTACGACACTTAAATTCTCATTGTTGTACGTGTGCGGTACAAAATACTCACAGTTCTGCTCTTGTGGATAGTCTCGTGCGCAAAAGGTTTAAGACCACACTTGACATATGCAATGGCTTTTTCAGCCATAATCTGTCCTCTATTAGTAGGCAATGGACAGCTTTTACTTGCGTTGGCCAATAAAGAGACTTCAGAAGATTGGCTATGGACTATAAAAACAGTCCAGGCGTCTTTGCCGCCCGCATTTAACTTTGCAAAATCTCATATTGCAGAGTACACAGTGTTGTTCCTGGGCTATGAGCTTAACAATGAAGGTCAAGATTTGGCACCTCACTTCCTGGAGAAATGCGCTTCTACAACACTGAAGAAACTACAGTCTTTACTGGGCTTTTTGAATTTCGGGCTTACTTGCATTCCGGAATATGCCCAGCGTATCAAGCCTCTTTACGCCTTGGAACAACCTACTTTTTTCAAATCTTGCTGGCTGCCGGATCCTTCAGCCATTTTTCAATCTTTGCGGCCTGATCTTCTAGAATCTAAATTCTGAAAGAACGTGCACTGTCGCAGGGGAAACGCATTTTGGTTGTTACTCTGTATCCTGCCCTGGAGGCAGTGACAAAAGCCAGTGTACCTAATTATAAAGCTTTGCACCCAAGGTGAATACAATCGGCTACTTCCTTGATGTCTCCGGACGTCAAGTTCATTTTTGATTCCTCTTTGCAGATTCAGGAGTATTTGCAGTATGAATTTGCTCACCCGGCTCCTCTGACCATGCGCCCGCTGAAGGATTTCCATTGTATCATTTACACTGACGGTTCGGCGCAGCCGGCTACGGATTCATAGCATGCTTATTCTTCGGCCTGCGCAATAGTGGTTGGTACTATGGTGAATGGAGAATTCAAGTCCAATGTTGTGCATACACAGACATTAGGGGACTGTACGGCCCAATTGGCAGAGCTCTGTGCTCTAATGCTAGCATTGGAGTACGCTGATCCAAGTGTGTCTACTCTTATCGTAAGTGACTCTTACTATTGTGTGCAGTCTTACAATGACAATTTGTTCTTTTGGGCTCAAAATGATTATCGTGATTCCAAAGGTAGCACAATAAAACATAAAATGATCTGGGTTCGAGTGGCTGAGCTTAAAGAATGACTCCCACTCTTGTTTGTGATTCATACTCTTTGTCATCAACGCATCGGAGTTCACGCTGTTGGCAATAGTCTTGCTGATAAAGCAGCAAAGACCGCAGTAGCGACATATATAGTTGCAGCATTTACACATTCCAAAAGTAAGATTGATGATGACATCTTGGCAGCTATTGCCGCAACACAGAAGGGAAGTAATTACCCGAGAGGCTTCCCTTCCAGATACTCTTGCCATTTAAGTCCTGATAAAGTTCCTTATGTGAGAATTAACAATGTTGGTGAAAGGTTGATTCCCAACGCGGACCGCAGGTCCACACTGATTACATCTCTAATAAACCACTTGGCTGTGTTTATTCAGATCACAGCAGTCCTTCCTCCTCTGATACTGCCTATAAGTATATCTCAGTTGCAGTGGAGTCTTGCACGCGCTTTGTGTCGGTGTGGCCCCAAAGGAATGCTGATTCTCAAACTGTCGTAATGGATTTGCGTGTCTTTGTGGGAATTTTTGCATGTGGTACCTTCCACTCGGACCAGGGTCCAGCGTTCGCCTCTAAGGCGTACAAGGATGCCATGCTTTTTTTGGGGGTCCAAGTCAAATTTTCATCTCCTACAGGCCTGAGGGCAATAGTGTTGTGGAGCGGATGAACTGTGACTTAAAGAAATCCTTGACAGCTAGGGTTTTAGGTACAGGCCGGAACTGGCTAGCACACATCAATAGCGTTCATCTTGCACTAAATAATCTCCCTAGAAGGTCTCTGGGTGGGCGGAACCCTTACGAAATGCTCTTTGGCATCAAAATGTTTGTTCCGGACCAAGAGGGTATAGACCAGGCGGCGTCTGCCGCTCCCTTTGACGTAGATGAACATTGTGCTGTTTTACAGAATTTACAAAAGACCCGTGACAGTCCTGCAAAGGAACATTTACCCTCCACAACTGATACTGCATTGCAGATTCCGGTAGTTGGCTGGCTACCCCGAGTTGGTACACTGGTCCGAGAGAAGATCGAGAACAAGAAGGAATTCGACCCCTCATATCGTGCTCCAGTTCCTATACTTGGCGTGCAGGGTACAAGGTCTTTTTCCCTCCACTTCCTGGTCATAAGGAAAACATGTACATCTCCATTGACAAGGTCAAAGTACACAGAGTGGCTGATTCTTCTTAATATGACACCTTCGGTTTCTTGTCCAGCTATGCTGAGAAACTCTCTTTTGGCTCCGGCACCCACCACCAGGCTTGACGGTGCCATCGAGATGCCTACAGTTACAAATCCTTTATTGAATTAACCGGCTGGTGATCCTCTTGATGATACTCAGTACACTTATCCCACAGACTTATCGATGCCTGATTTAGAGACCTGTGTGGCTAATCAATCACGTTTTTCATTTGTCACTGACTCTAACACATCAAAGTCCCCCTCAAAAGTTTCGAATTTTGCTGTTTGGTGTACAAAACATTTTTTAATTTCCCCTGGACTTACATTTGGCTGCTGTTTTTTTCAATTTTTTATGTTCATGTCCATTGGATTTGTGGTGTATTTTTTCCGTCTTGCGAATGGACACAATGTTAAAGAAAGTTCTACCATCAGAACGATTGATGGAACCTTGGCACCCCACTCCTCATCTCACATCATGAAGAGGGACCAGACTTTTGTGAATATCACTGCCTGGCTTGTTTTAGATGGGATTGTATGGGATGCTGTTAAATTTCAGATACATAGTCCCACAGAGATTATTCATGTCCCTAATGTACTTCGTGTTTCAATGGTGGATGTTGTTAAACAAAATATATGCTCTGATGATTGGGACATCCAAGCCGTAGAGGCTTTGTTTTCTGATTTGAAATATTATGCTGCCTTTGATGCTGAAGATTTGTACTTAGATTCTGCCAAATATGCTGACTTGTTTTGTTACCAACATTGCGGCAATCATTTTCTGCTCAAAGAAAACACATTTAGGAATGTGGTTAATTACACACAATGGGAACATTGTCCCGCTCCTGTTGAAAGCATCTCCAAAACTCTTGAAAACGTTTTCTTACTTTACTGATTTTAATCAGTCCAACCCTGATGCATTTTATTTTAAGATGACTACTATGTCCTCTTCCAAAATTAGACTTACCCACATAAAATTGTTATATTCCAAGTCATTTATTGACCAATTGGCTATTGGGGGCTATGAGCTGTGGAAAGATACTATTGATCTTAAATCAGTTTGGGGTTCTAAACATTGGCAAGTGCAAGGCACTGAGGCTTTGCATTGTGCATGTCTCATCCCAAACCATATCTTGTTTTTGAATTACACTATTTCACAAACCACTTGTTTTGGATTGGCAAAGTCTAAACAGTTAAATGCTCCCTCTATTCATGATTTGTTAGAATACCCCAAATGGAACAATCACACCAGTGGGTCACTTAGTGATTTACAGACTCTGTTACTTAATTCATCTTTTAACATTTCCAGTATGGATCCCCAAGGCTGGCTGTTATGGCAAAAAAATGCAGATTCATGTCAACATTGTTTTCTGGGTTTGGCCCCTGACTATACACAGGTTAGGCTGGATCCCCGTTTTGAGAGTGACCATTCTGTCACTACCTATTCTGTAGGCAAGTTATGTCAGAACTGGCTCAAACACTCCATGTCAGCGTCAGTTAAGCTTCATTTGTCTAAATCTACTGACGATGTTGATTTGAATGACTTTGTGAAAGGTCCTGCAGCAGGCAGGTCCAAAAGATGTATTTATGCTGTTTACAACGAAGTTTGGAAACTGTCCCAAATTGAAGCTGCTTTTAGGTTAAGAGCTAATGATCAAGCTAATTTAGAAAAAGTGCTTGCAGTTGTAGATAAGAGCATTAAAACACTTTCTTCCCGAATTTACACATTAGATAATATTGTTTCTTCTGTTGTTGATATTGTGCAAGATGAAGTCTCAGTTTTGTACCATGGTCAAAATTGCGTTCTATTATGCAGTTTGCATGGACTCTACAAACGTTGAAGGCTGGGAGAGTGCCTTGGGACTATATGAACTCTTCTTTGCTATTTATTACAATTAAATCTAGCTGTCAAACAACAATTTATGTCAATGAAAGGTGCAACATTTTCACTGTTGCATATTGAAAAGTTAGAACCGTTGCTGTTTTCTGTGGCTGAAACAAATTCTGCAGTTTGGCTTATTCATGGGTTAATAACGCTACCTTTTCCACTGTTTAAATTTGATCTATGTATGAAACATTAAGCCATAGGCAGATATGGACCATTAAGTAGCGCATATCTCCATGAATTTTGGTCTCTGCCCTTTACCTTTAGGTGCTTGAGGGAAGGAAAGGAGGTTTATTTAAAAGGTGAAGATTGCACTTCCACACCCGATCACTATTACACCTACTTTCACGTTGTTAGCGAACGGTAGTTATTTAATATTAAATAATGAAGATTGCTGTGGCATGCTAGCAGGGATACCGTACATAGTGACAGTCTCCCAATGTGTAGTCTGTTGTGAGAATGTGCTGTTTCCTCCTCCGCATGGAAAGCTCGATATATCCATCTGGCCTTCCATTCCGACCTTGAAAGCAGAGTTCAACAAGATGAGCAGAATAAGGGCTCTTTTGTCTCAAAAAGAAGTCGCCCTTACTTCTGCACTTGAAACATTTGTTCTTCACATGGCTAACACACGTACTGAGGTATATGCCTTACTCAATACTGATCTCCCCCTGCATTTTGGAGCGTTGATTCACACTATATTCAATGCTTCTTCGACCACAGGCTTGGCACACTTTTTTAAAGTAGTAAGTTCTGGCCCTGTGACTTCATTGCAAACTATATTTGGTGTGATACCGGCATTTTTTCATTCTATTTTTTGCAGCGTCTTTGGTGGTTTCCCGTTAATTCTCACCTTGGCTGCCGGTGTACTACTGTTAGTTTGCTTGCTACAAAATGGTTGCACATTCTGTGCCACACAACAATCTGCCCCGGCTGCTCCAACTTCGTAACCGGATGTTTGAATACTATGGATCGCTACATCTGGCTACTTTGAGCGTGGCGTATGGTTTATCTTTCCGGTTGTCGTACTTTACGTGTGTGCAGTCAGTTTTCCACTGCCTAGATTGCAGTTTTGAATGGGCTCTGGATTTGTCTCTCTGCAATAAGGTTTCTCCTAACCCGGATTATGATCTACTAATGATTCCCTTATTTGCTCATGAACTAGACGGTTCTGCTGTCAGGATTATGGCCTGCGCAGCGGCACATGGAGTACTAGGCAATTGGAATGTATGGTCTGCAGCTCATGACTTTTTGGCACGCAGTTATCTCGAAGAACATCCGAGTTGTCCTCTGGTGGTGCTAGAGGCTCCGGCTGTTGAAGAACATGTGTGTTCCTTTCCATTTTTGAATTGGATGGCTGAAATGTTCACTGACAATAACAACGACTTCCTTTTGGAGGCAGTTGCAACGTACTGTGCCTATATGCTGTTGGATTGAAGTGACAATTTTTTTCTGCTTCATAAACGCGTACTGGACTCATGATTTCTTTCTCCTTCATTTTTTCTATCTACGCATTGCATATGTATGATACTATACACCCCTGTTGGGTTTTGCCATTTTTTTGTAGTTACTAATTTGGAATTTGCTCCCAATTATCCAGTTTGGCAACATTTTGAACTTGGTTCTGTCTCATTCGAACTTGAACTCTGCGTTTTTCAAAATTGCCCCCCCTCTTGTGCGTTCTCCGATCAAGGGAGGGTGTAGTGAGGGCTGGGCCTTGTTTGCACACATTGCTATGTTAGCATAGGCTTATTGGAAGTTTAAACGCCATTTTACCTTTTGCTGCTTTTTGCACACAACACTGCATATAGCTGTTATTGTAAGTTAGGCTGCGTGAAATACTTCACATGAGAATGTTTTCTACATCCCTAGACATACATTGTGACCCTAGTCTGCACTGTGAGTGCTAAAGCCTCCAAGGGTATCATAACGAGGTAGCTGTTCTCAGGGCTGATCGGCTTACATTTTAGACATAACATACATGCAGCTGCAGTCTACTGAGATTCTGGTGCCTTTAATATTGCACTGTAGGCATGATTTCAGGCACTTGTAGGAATTCAGTTTCCAGAGAGACAGAGAGCTCCTGCAGGTCCTGATGTGATACACTCCTGCTGATCTTAGAGGTATGGGGTTCACCACACAAGCCTAAGACACCTTCTGTATTTTATAAAACATAATCATAGTAATATGATTCCTCCTTTTGTGTGTTATGGAATTTTAACAAAGCTGACCCTTTTATTTCTAATCATATATCTGCTTATTTTAGCTAAAATACTGCATCTTAGAGCACATCATTAAAATAAATATTTTAACCTTTACTGTGTCTCTTTTTTACTCCTGTTGTGGACTGGTATGCAAGTATAATAAAATAGTGTTCTTGCTTCCCACCATTCCTGAGTATAACCTAAGTCGCATGTTCTTGGTTGTCTAATCATTGGTTCCTTTGCTATAGGATGAAGAACTAATGTGACACTGATGCTAGTCGGTTAGGGTTTCTAGGTATTGAGGTGAGTTTTTTGGTCCACCACAATTCACTGAGGTCCTGGGTCTCTGTGCACATTTCTGTGTCTGAGCAGAATTCCTGCAACAGGGGTACCTCTGATCTGTGAGGCACATGGGGGCAATATAGGTGGACATTAGGCCTGCACCCTGACCAGTGATTCATCATTCGGATATGCCTTCTTTCATCAAGACCTATATAGGTTATAACCAGTATTAGCTTGCTACTGTTGATGTGATTCCCCACTAGACGGTGTGGGGCAGGGGGGGTTGTTGTGACTTGAAGGTACAGGCTCGAGTTGATTTTGGTGCTCCGTTCTTCTCCTTTATTGTAAGATGTGAATAGCTAACCCTTGTGGGGCTTGTCTGGTCTACTTAATGTGTGTATTGCTCAATACCCTGTTGACCTTTGATGTGTGAAGGCCATTCATTGCCTGAAGGTTCTCTTGAGTCCCTACCCCCACACTTCTTATAAGCTGAATTCGGCACCTCTGTGATAACACTTTCTTGATTTAGTCTGACTGTAATTGGGACTGCTCTCCTGCTCTGCTTTGTTGGGGCAATTGTGAACTAACTGTAATTATTTTAAACTTTAATAAAACGATTTTTTTTAACGGACTAAGGGGCTGGGATTTAGAGTTGATGGTAAAGGGTTTGGTTTATAGGAGTAAGGGTTGGGGGTACTGGGATAAGTGTTTGTTGAAAAGCATTAAGAGTACGTGTACTGGATTAAAGTCTAGGGGTTTCAGAAGTGGGGTGAAGGGTATATGGATTAAGAGCTAGGCTATAGGGATACTGGTAAATGGGGTGTATAAGTTTAACAAAATAAGGGTAAAGGGTTACAGTTTAAGGGTTTAAGGTTAAGTGTTAAGGGTGTAGGGTTAAGTATGCATGATAGAAGGTTTAAGGTAAAGGGTTAAAATGTGTGAGTGTAGGTTATAGAGGTCAGAGATTAAGAGGTGGGGTTTACGGGTAGATGTGAGAAATTAGAGGTTAAAAGAAAAGGGAATAGGGTTAAAGGTATATGATTAAGAGTTTGGGGTATAGGATTAAGAGGGTGGGATATTTGGGTTAAGAAACTTGTGTTTAAGGGTTTATAGTTACACTTGCTTAGTGTCACAGTTAGACGTGTTTATTTAAACCTATGTTGAAAAGTCTTGAAGATATTTCATCCTACTTCCACGAGAAAAAAAATCAAGAGTTGTGTTTCACATTGGCAGCGCACTTAACTAATTTCAATGCAGCACACTTAATTTCAAAGTGATGCAACTAGCTGCTTTAAACCAGCTTGTTAAATTTCTCAGCAACATTTCAAATTAACAAGGTGCAGCGCTATCACTATCTTGCAGGCATATGGCTGCTATCCAACAGCTAGCCTTGCAATCTCTTTTCTGGCTAGAGTACGCAAGGGATAAACCTAGATCCCGTTACTGTTCCTTTGCTCCACACATTTCCACTCTGGTACATGCAGCCCCTCTTCATCTCAGTGCACAATTCATGTGACTCTCACTTCTCACTAATCTGCTTCACTCAGAACCATTACAACGTCACTCAATTGCTCAATCTCTCAATGTGGTGTCTACAATACTCTTCTCTATCCTACCTAATGGTCTTAATGGTGTATTTTACTCATCTGCCCTTCCGGACTCGATGACAGCCTTGTTCCAAGTCCCAGTCCCCCTGTATTGGCTGCTGCTGATATGAATGCAACTGCTTTAGCAGAGTTCTAAAAGTAGCAGTGAAGAACATGTCACATCTACAATAGATAGGAAACAGTAGAACTTTGTTTGTATACCTCACAACAGCCATCCCCTGTCATTTGTCTCTCGGCTCCCTTATTTTCCAAAATTAGAAAGGATTAGAAACAAGCTCACCACAAGTATTGCATTCTCTTGCTCCATGATATGTCTAAAAATAGACGCGGGAAACATTTTCTCCTGTAGAGAATACTTTGTATTGTTAAACTCAATTCGTAAAAATTAGAATAGTTAATTGGAGCACAAAGGGAAGAATGTATTTCTAGAGAGTGGGACTTCCACTATTTTGCCCTGCGCTGTTTGGACCCGGTAAAGACCATTCAGGCCACCAGACCAACTCTCTTCAACTGGTCTATTCTATCATTTTACCTCCAGTTGAAGCACCGATACAATAAGGTAGCCCTGCACAGAAATGTACCGACATCACACTAAAAACATATTCCAAAAACATAGGTGTACTTGCTTTGAAAAAATGTATTTACACCTTTTAACGTTTACATTTAATTATAGCAGTTGTTATGTGACTTAATACATTTATCATTTTTTTCTTAACAGGTGAATTTGTAGAGTGCACATTCAACCCCGAAGAGTCTTTTCAGACTATTAACGGATAACAGGTGTGTACTGTTACTCAGTTCAGTGGTACTCATGTTATCGGCCTCATGAGGCCAAATAGAGATCCCAGCTTCTTCAAACAGATACTGTAGCCGTATTGTCTCGTAATTATAACCATGTTTAAGATCTATTTTCTTGTTTCTACAAATTTTACCCTTTTAATGCATGCAAAAATGTTACTGCCACTTTGTCATATAATTTAAAAAACAAATGCATTTATGATGTAGATAAAGAATTACCTTTCTAACCCTGCAATAAAATCTGTGGCACTTCTCGTGGTTTCATACACTGTGGGGCATATGTACAAGCCTCTCTCGCCACCGCAACGTCACTTTTACTGACGTTGTGGTGGCGATAGGGGCTTAGCCTTATTTACAAGGCAACGTTAAGCCACTTAACGTGGTTTCACGCTGCCTTGTAAATAAGGACCCCTTTCACGCTATGGTTAGCGTGAGGGGGCAGTGGGTGTTGCAGTGAGCGTTCCACCGCAACAACCATTGATTTTGACGCTGTCCCCTATGTACAAGGGTGGCGTACATGGGAGGCAACGCTAAAATTAAAACCAGGGAAAACCCGGTCTTAAGTTGGCAAAACGAGGAGAAATGCATTATTTCTCCTCGTTTCTCCTTTTTCCATGTGTGCTGCCTTATGCACCTCAAATGGAAAAAGCAAAATGGCACAGATTGCTTATGTACAGGAAGGTGTCCCTTCCTGTACATAAACAATCCTTTAAAACAAAATGCCATTTTGTGACTTTCATGTGTGCTGCACGAAGCAGCACACATGCCAGTGACAAAATGCCATTTCAGGATTGTTCATGTGCAGGAAGGGACACCTTCCTACACATAAACAATCCTCCCCTGCACGCAGACACCCTTGCACCCATCGCAGGGGGAAACGCAAGGCTGCACCACATTCTTGTAAATATGGTGCAGCCTTGCATTTCAGAAGTGGCGGAGAGAGGCGTTAATCCAGGAAGGCTAATGCCTCTCTCCGCCACTTCCTTGTACATATCCCCATGTGTGTGAAATTCATGACATTGAAATCCATTGTAATATACCTCCAAATCAAAATATTGTTTGTCTATTTTAAGAAATTGTCATATTCTTAGCAAAGGGGCACTGTAATGTTTTCCATCTGTCTTTGTTCTTTCAAAACTGTTACTCCCTGGGCTTGCCCAGTGCAGATATCAGAACAACAGTAGATTAGCAGCCATAATGCGTTAGAATAAATTATTTAACAGTGAAGAAAACAGAAGTTATTTGCCATCATAACTCAAACGTGTTTTTATTTACTAAGCAAGTACATGAGAGCTTCTGGATACTCCAAAAAAGACAGATGTTTGTTTTTAAAGGACCATGACGGGAGTTGTGGAAGGAAGACAACGTAGGGGTAGTGGAGCAGGTGTTGGAGGAATCAATGTGGAGTGTGGGAACAACAGGAAGTGGTCGGGGGGGGGGGTAACAGACAAGCTTGAGGCTGGGAGGATGAGAAATAAAATCCAAAACAATAATAACAAGCTTAAGCAAAGCCACATGATCTCGCCTTTAGAATGCCAGTTCCAGCCTATTAGCTTTACCAATGCTTGTTTGTAAAGCATGTTTTTAAGAAAGTAAAAGTTTAAAAAATGATGATACCTGAAAAAACTCAAACACAGAGTTTACAGTATCTCAGAAAAATACATAATTTTAATTATTTTCAATGAATGGCCTGTTTATCTTTCCAATACATTTCACTCAGGCAACTCTGAAAATAATTTATAAAAAATATGAAGAATAAGGAAGTGTCGGAATTTAAAAGAGAACAGATGCCAATGCCCCATTTACTTTTCCCAGAACTCATAATTGAACCAAATGCAAGAGACATTTTGTTTTCTACAGTTGTTCAGAGATCAGATTTTTGGGTCTTTACGAGAAGAAACATCTCCTTTTCAGTCATGCTTAAGTACACCTTCTACATCAGGCTCCAGCTGAGAGTGTCTAGCATCCAGCTTCTACCCCAGTGCCCTAAAAGCTTTTGCATGCGAATACCTGTGCTGTCAAGCAATATGTGGAAGGCAGGAGATAACACAAAAAACCCATTGAATCAGCGATTAGTCTTAACCTGGAAAAAATGTACCTGCTGCTGTGCTGCTGTGCTTTTATAGATGAACCCATATGGGTGGGATCAACACTGAGAGGGGGAAGGTATTTAAAGGGAAAACAACTCATGAAGGAGAACACTGGAAAACAATGCCATCTAGTGGTTTGCTGAAAGAAAAGGGAAAAAGTAGTTCCCTGAATGTTGGCAGTAGAAGAATACAAGTCATCCAGTCAAAAGGATGGCAAAGAGGCCATGCTCCAAGGGAGGGAACAACACAAGAAGAGAATGGCAAGCCATCAAATAAGAGGAAAGCAAATGAGAGTGACAGTAAAGCCAACCAATGGAAGCAATGAGCAGACTCTAATTCCAGTGAAAGTTTTTGGATTGATCCACAAGAGGTCTTTCACAACCATCCAGCTAAAAGATGTCTGGGACGTAAGACCTAAAAAGCTAGGGTGAGGAAAGCAATGGATGAGTTGTGGTGGCAGAGGAGGGAACAACACTGAGATTGAGATGTTGGAGCGGTGGGTAATTAAGGAGGGAAGCAGCACATAAGGGAGAGAACAAGAAAATACCCCTGGAGTGCTAACAGAGGAAGAACAAAGTTACCTGAATGTGATCTGTGACTTATTTATTTTATTTATTTATTTTTAGAGTTTTCTATAGCGCGAACTTGAACCGATTAGGTTATCAGAGCGCTTTACATAGCACCAGTTCCGTTACATGTTATCACAGCACTTTACATAGAATCAGTTACGTTACATATTTCAGGAACTTGAACCGTTTAGGTTATCAAGGCGCTTTACATAGCACCCGTTCCGTTACATGTTATCAAGGCACTTTACATAGAATCAGTTATGTTACACATTTCAGGAACACATTTCTTTTTGTTCTAGTGAATAGGGTTATCTCTTCACACGGGGGAAGGGATACACCTGGCTATATTCCAACAGTCCCACAGGCGATTAGTCGTTAAAGCTATAATTCTAAACACAGGGAGGGGATACACATGGATACAATCTAAAAATCACATAGGATACTAGTCGTTAGAGTTATCTTCTAACTTCACAGGAGGGATGTGACTGGAAACACTCTACGGGTAATATAGGGGTGGTAGAGAGTACAAAGGTCCGCTGCAAACACAAGTCATCCAATCAAAATGATGGTACTAAAACTATGCTCCTGAGAGGGACAACCACTAGAAAAGGAATGAAAACCATTGTATAAGAACAAGCAAATGGGAGGGATGTGAAATCCAACTTCAGCTAATGGTAAGCAATGGGCCGGCAATAAGCCCACTGTACATTTTTGGGGTGGTCCACAAGAGTCCTTTCTACAAAAGAAAGCTCCTCATTCCTAATCTCCAAAGTTTTCTCATCTCTCTACAAGCCAATAACTGCATTCCATGGCCTCCCTCTGTAAGACCACCTTCCTTGTCCTCTGCAGAGGTGCTGCAGGCCTGGTGTGATGCTGGGGACACCTATAACAACACAGTCTGTACGAAGGTGCAATCACTCCAAACTTCACCTTTGTGCTCTGCTCTGAAGATAAGGAACCCTTCGTCCTACCCAGTGCATGGCTAGGCAAATGTAGCGAGAGCTGTCTTTGATGGTATATTAACCTCCAGTTATTTCCTGGGAGAAATGTATTGGTATGCTGTTTTCTATGTTAGGCAGTCACACCACATGCAATCTCTTTAGTAAGGGCATGAGGTTCTAAAGCCCATTCACAAACTGTTATGCAATTTGCACACTGACTGATTTGTTAACGGGTATGCAATTTGTGAAGCAACCTATGTACCCATAGATACACATTGCAATTAGAAAGGATGCTGCCTCTTAATTGCAATAATAATGTTTCACAATTGTTGGTGGGTTCCACACTATTTTCCAACTTTCCAGAGGCTTTTTGCCTGATTGGGTGGAAAAAGCCAGCCATAATAGGTTCGCAGTTTCCCTCCAACCCATACACACTCTTAGGTATGACTGTACCTAATGCTCTAATGAGAGTTCCTATGATGTTTCAACAATTTGAAACAACGTGTAATGTCATAAGGAAGCTATTTTACAAGGAATCTAACAGGAGATTGCAAGGTGATAGCGGATAGAAAACCCTTAGGCACTAAAAAGTGAAAAAAAAACAAGAGAAGTGGAGAGAGAAAATAATCTCACTGAGGCCTTCCATGGATCACTCCATCACTTCTCAACTCGACAACTAACACCATAGGCAAGCACAACAACTGCTGTGAACAATCTGTTACATAACTTTTGCTTCTGTATTATACTGTGAGTCTGAAACCAGAACACTCTCTATTGGCAGACATGACTGGCCATATGAGTTTATTTTATTTAGCACTAACAACATAGTACACCGAATTAGCTAAATCAACAAGAAAACAAACGTATTTTGTTTTCTTTGGGCACATAGAAAATACCTAGGAAAAATGTATTTGTGCCCCTACAAGTTAAGACCCATTCCGTTAGTTTTAGACTGTTATCTCACGTGGATTTCAAAAATAAATCTCACTTTTCACGTTTTTTTGTTAAAACTGTTCATTCTACTCTGCGTTCCCGTTCATTTCAGAATGATGTCATCTATTCTAGTAACCCAATTGTTTTATAAATAGTTAGCGAGTCTATATTAGATAAGGAAGAGACATTAGACCATTTTTTTCATTGCTTTATGTTGCTTAATGACAACCACAACGTCAAGGAAACCCCTGCAAATAACATGAAAATTGCAAGTTTCCCAGCAGTCATGAGTCACTAATTTCACCAGAAGTAATAAGTAGTACTTCCCAGAAAATGCAAACTTTAGCAGCATATGCTTCCTCCTTATTTTTTTCTTCTTGCTTCTTGAAAATGCATAGAAGCAGGGCACGAACAAACCAAATACCCACCCGAAAGGAAACATTTTGAGTAAGTAATTAAAGCAGGCAATAATGGCAGGTAACTATTCTAAAATGAAGACTTGTAAAACAATTATTTGCATGCGGACGAGATATTCACTAGAAGCAGAGCTAAAAACGGAGGCAGATTTTCACCCGAATCTTGATACTGTTTTGAGTTATTGTTCATATCCAAAAACGACAATTGATGGATGGAATGTTGCACAATGGCAAAACATTCACCCCCAGGTCCCAGATCTGGGTTTAATCCATCGTTATTTTGCTCACCACACCACCCCAGTTCAGACAAGGCCATATGCAAATCAGTCTTGACCTTGTGCCTCATGGGAACAGTCCAGCCCGAACTGCCAAGCCATGTCTTCCCTGGACCGGAATCAAGCATCCTAGAACCGGTTTCTGGCTATCAGCCGTCATCAGCCAGGATAGCTTGATTCCCGTGGCATGGAGAGCACAGGACTCATGTCTGAGCACAACCGTCCCAGTCGGTGTGACAAATGCAAAAACAATTGATAGACGGAATGTTGCACAATGGCAAAACATTCACCCCCAGTCACAGATCTGGGTTTAATCTATAGTTATTTTGCTCACCACACCACCCCAGTTCAGACAAGGCCATATGCAAATCAGTCTTGACCCTGTGCCTCATGGGAACAGTCCAGTCCGAACTGCCAAGCCATGTCTTCCCTGGACCGGAATCAAGCATCCTAGGAACGGTTTCTGGCTATCAGCCATCATCAGCCCGGATAGCTTGATTCCAATGACATGGAGAGCAAGGGACTCCCGTCTGAGAATACGCGTCCCATTCGGTGTGAAAATACAAGAACAACAATTGATGGACGGAATGTTGCACAATGGCAAAACATTCACCCCCAGTCACAGATCTGGGTTTAATCCATCGTTATTTTGCTCACCACACCACCCCAGTTCAAACAAGGTCATATGCAAATCAGTCTTGACCCTGTGCCTTGGTGAGCAAAATAACGATGGATTAAACCCAGATCTGTGACTGGGGGTGAATGTTTTGCCATTGTGCAACATTTTCCATCATCTTGTGTGTTTTGTCACTGAAGTCAAGCTATCCTGGCTGAAGACGCCTGATAGAGAGAAACCAGTCCTAGGATGCTTGATTCTGGTCCAGAGAAGACATGGCTTGGCAGTTCGGGCTGGACTGTTGCCATGAGGCACAGGGCCAAGACTGATTTGCATATGGCCATGTCTGAACTGGGGTGGCTTGGTGAGCAAAATAACGATGGATTAAAGCCAGATCTGTGACTGGGGGTAAATGTTTTGCTATTGTGCAACATTCCGTCCATCATCTTGTGTGTTTTATTGTTCATATCGTCATCAGCTTTTAATCTGTCAGACATTTTTTCATTAAGTATTCTTCATTGTAAATATTTGCTGTATAGTGGCATCTTGCTTGAAGGGCATTTTGCTCCATGCATTTAGTTTTTCAATAAGTTGAGGTCTCTTCCCTGCAGAGCATTCCCTTCTGGTATGTCATTTGTACCGAGTTGTGCTGTTAGCAACATTCTCAAGTGTCATATCCTATGTGTCATCAGTAGTATAGAGAGAGGCATTAAACAGAGAAAAGACAGGGGTGGTGTCAGCCAGGGTCTTGGGGTAGGTGGATCATTTCATCTTGCTAAACAATCCACTCACTTCAAAGGAAATGAAACTAAATGATATAGATTTGCTAGTCCAATCCATCTTCACAACACAAACAGAGAGAGTGGTACCGCCACCACTGGCACCGGTGGTCTAATTCTCAGCCATACAGGGCATAATAGTTGGTGGGGGCTTAGTACCACAATACAAGTGCACATTCCTTGAGAAATCACTAATATCCTCAGATCAAACAAGTACCATCAATGTGCATGCAGAAAGCACAGTAGACTTACAGAACATAGGGCCCAATTCACAAAGGTAATCTGAGACAAATCCTAACTTTACGACTTTCGGTATTCACAAAAGGCATTTAGGAATAGTAAAGTTAGGAATCCCAACTTTACTACTCCTAAAGGTCTTTTGTGAATACCGAAAGTTGTAGAGTTAGGATTTTTCTCAGTTTAGGAGTAGTAAAGTTAGGAATCCCAACTTTACTACTCCTAAAGGTCTTTTGTGAATACCGAAAGTCGTAAAGTTAGGATTTTGTCTCAGATTATTTTTGTGAATCGGGCCTAAGGATAGCACGTCCCGACCAGTGAAGTTCCATCAGAGCATGTAAGAATGTAGGCGAACTGTTAGTGTGTATAACTCGCTGAATGTGCCACTGATATGTTTCACAGTTGAAGCATAAAACACAATTTATTCCTTTTAATGGCAGTGTATCGGGGGTATGATATCAAAAGCAGGTTTTCCTGAATGAGTCAGCTCAGCCATTTAAACCTTGTATTCAGAACCCAGAGTTTCTATTATAGTCAAATGAGACAAGAGCATTGACATGTATATACATCATTGGAAAAGACATGGCTGTCCAATGTCTCCTTTTTGTTTGCCTTTTCATCAAATCCATCAGAGCATCTTTGTGGCTACATGAATTGATACCCAAGAATAAATTGGGAGGTACAAGTCATATGGTGACCGTATATGCAGAGATGATCTCTTGGTATTGACTACTGGTCCATTAGTTAGCTACCTTTCGCTGCTTCTCAGTATATATGATTAAAATACAATAAGCACTGGACAGGCAATAGTTCTCTCGTTCTTGACCTCTTGGCTGTGATAGAGCGCAAATTGATCTGTCGCTGCAGGGGTGCATTATAATCATGAGTATTCGGCACCCGCATATAATCTTTTATTGTGTTAACATTTGTGTCATTAGGTTGTGTATTGTAATATCGAGCAAGGTGAAGTGATAGGCATATTTTTGTATAACGTGGAGAAATCAGCATTGCTATTACGTATGATTAGATGAAAGCCTTAATGTGTAGGATTGAACATGTGACTAACAAACACTATAATTCGTATGTTTACGTAACGCATTGACCTGAATGTTTTCAGCAGCCGTGGCCGGCAGTGGGAGTACCTGCAGGGCGGTGACGCAGGGAAGGGGACTGGCAGGGTAGGGGTAGTAATGTATGGATTACAGAGCTTCCCAGGTAAGTAAACATTTAAATAAATAAAACGAATTTCGTTGAGTGCACTGCATCCCCTAATGCAACGCAATGAGCGCAACGAAATTTGTTTTATTTATTTAAATGTTTACTTGCCTGTAAAAATCCGTAGGCCATACATTACTACCCCCCACTCTGCCCCTCCCCCTCCCCACGTCACGGCCCTGCAGGTACTCCCACTGCCGGCTGTGACTGGTTTTCAGTAATAATGATCATGTATACGTGTGCCTCATGAAATTACATGCTGTGTATTATGTTGGCTGAATTCTGTAGGCTTAATGCGAATTTCTCCCTGCTGCTCTCAAGTCGGGGTTGCTCATAGAAGTCATGTGTTCACAGAACCTGTTCTTTCTCTTGTTTTCCATTAAAGGTGGAGAAATCCATCTTTTTTTGTTAGAATAATGTCTTTTTTAGGAGTTAGGTTTAGGGGAAGATACATTGAACGGCGATGCTGATAATGTAGGATGGTGTTCTTTCCCACTGGAGAGAGCCTGAGAATCAAGGATTGGGCTGAGGACTTAGAGCATTACTGCTGCATGGAAAGTTATCTACGTGGAGGTACCTGGTGTGGATGGGGTGAGGTTGCACAGACTTATGGGAAGTCCGGTACCATCCTTTGTGTTGGAGCTAGGGACAAAGTCTGGGGACTTCTCCCTTGCCTTGAGAAGAGAAAGCATCTTAGAATAAGCTCTCTAGCTTCATGCTACCTGACCCATTCAAAGTGAACTGTGCTCTTAGGAAGCCTTCACTTGCTGACACCTTTTCAGAACTTCCCTGTGAAATGCTACATAGGGATGGAACGTTAGCTATAGAGTATGGACAGACTAATGTTTTTTGCCTATGAACCTCCGATGAAGGGGGCTCTTGACATCGGATGACCATAGCCTGTATCCTGATTCTAGAATTGGTTATTTTGTATATGCCGCACTGTCTTAACTGCACTGGCAGATTTTGCTTCCAAATAGTTCCAATGTATTTCTACACCCTCGTTTTGTGGTGTTTGTATGCCCAGCTGTTCTTGGCTTTGTAATAAACTTACAACAATTTGGATTGGAGTCTGTGACCCTTCAGAGTCATGGCTTATTGGAACTGTAATGTATAATTGGCTAATGATAATTTTCCTCTCCTCCACACTTACAAGCAGACAAAAAGTGACATTGGCCAGGGGTGTCAGAGTAAGTCTAGACTGTGGAACCTGGCTCCTTCACTGTGCTAATGCTTTTTACCAATCCAATGCAGCATCAGCAAAAAGAACAGAAACAAAAACCGTGTGATGACACAGTGGCGCACATGCTCATGTATGTGTCATGATGTTGCTGGAAAGTATGATGTTTAGTATGCGTGCACAAGCGAGATGGGTCGGGACCATGCCTCACCATGAATGCGTGTGCATACAAAATGGTGTGGCCAGCATTTTATTCATTCTTCCATTTACAGTTCCAAGATGGCAAATGCCAATTGGAGCAGCAACAAATAAATCTTTTTTCACTTGTGCAAAATCACTTTTCTTCAAAATGGAGCGGACCAGCAGTAAATTAGAGTTGTTGGGTCCCTAAAAACAATTTAACAAAAACAAATTGCTTCGGTGGGAGAGGAACAGAGGAGTTGGTGGGAGGGACAGGTGTGGGGAAAGTCAGGGCAGATAAGAGCAAAGTAAAGTGGGTTTTGGAGCCATGCAGGAGCTTGAAGTGGGAGAGTAACAAAAAAGATGGAGTTTTTTTTTTAGCATTTTTGTATTGTTTTCACTTTGGGGTTTTTCAGCTTTTGAATTAAGAATGTTTGCTGTTTCTACATAAATTAATTTACGTATACTTTTACAAAAATGATATCTTTTGATACAATAAAAATAATAAAATTAACTTTATAAATATTGTTCTGTGGGACAATGCTACTGTTTTCTTATTTAGGATCTATGACCTATTGACTAGTTAATGGTTAGGGAGAGGTTTTTGTGCTTGTTTCTGATTTGTGGGTTTAGGCGCAAGGAAACATTACAGAGCCCATGGAGTGGGGGGTAGGTATTTGAGGCAGGTAGGAGTAGTAGTAGTAGTAGTAGTAGTAGTAGTAGTAGTAGTAGTAGTAGTACACAAGTGCAAAGGCATGAAAATATATGCAGTAAGAAAGCTGAATAATTTAGGTCGGGTCTTAGGACACATCCTCTAACAAAAATAGAATAAACAAACTTTCAGTTGTACTTCTCAATTTACCACAAGAAATGGAAGCTCCGTAAAAAATGCAAGCAATTCAGACACCTCATGTGGGATCGCTGAGTAACAGGGCATTTAAAATAATAATCTAAAATCACTGTTCTGTGTTTTTACAACTGTAAATCCCATATATCAAAATTTAAATATAATGTCAGCTAAGGAGGAAAAATGTGCGAAGGAATTTAGAAAGCATCCAAGAAATTTTGTCAACACTCAAGTTCATTTTTACCTTTCATGTTTCAATGAATGAAACCCAGTTGGAAGCTATTCAGTTGTCACAAAAACCACTTTGCAAACTTAGATTTCTATTGGCCGTAGTAACAATGCTAGTATGGGTTAACATTGTGTTGTTGACTATAATTCTGGGATTGGCTACAGATGTGGAACAAACCATGGAGTCACTTGGAAACTGTAAACATGCTGAATATTTTAAGCTTTGCACATATATTCAGTTGCCAAAGGGCTATTGAAAATTGAGGTGAGGCATTAAGGATAATCAAGACACTCTCCTTTGACACCTACTCCCACCCAGAACATGAATGTTAATAGATACTCATTGACCAATATAAACGCTAACAGGCATTCTGTTTTAATTCCTCATATTCACAGACATTTTTTTACCTTGTGCTTTAATCCTCAGGACAGACTAAGTGCGTCATGCTGTCAGAGCCTGGCGAGCCCCATGACATCAATTCAAGATTAATGGCTACCTACCGTATTTGAGGAATGTCAATATTTCACTAATGCGTGCACTCTCAGTGTATGAATGGTCACACTATATCGGGCTTCATGAAGCCACGGTGCCCTTCAGTTTGGGGTAATGTCCTCATTTATGTTCATTCTTTTTCATGCATACATTTATCATATGCCCACAACTGGAACCATAATGATGGGACACTAAATCCATATAATTATGAATACCAGGGAGACATGAGACCGTGCAATTCTGGGCTAGTCTTAATGTATGTTTGTTTGTCAACGACAGGAACCTTGACGATGGCACTATAACTTCCTATAATTGTGACCCAACCCATTATAAAGGAAATGAGAGCATTTCCGTTTTCATTTGTATTTATCATTGTGTGGCTACAGGGACGTGCCTCCCTTTCCCATGTCTATGAAGTATAACTGACCCCAAAATAGGGTAAATCAGCATACAAAAAATAACACTTGTATACACCATCCAAGGTTGCACTTGTGTGCTCATCATTTTAAATGTTTTAATTCGTTGTTATACATGCATGTATGTGTATTTGCTGTATTGACTCAGGGGTGTGGTGCATGCCTTTCAACTATGAACCATAGAGTAGTTTCTATAGTGAAAACATTCAATATAATACCAGTTTCTCTTTCTATGTAACAGGTGGGCACAGAGTGCCACAATTACCAGCCATAATAGCCTTCCTCCTCAACATTTGAGTTGCATGGTAGTGATGGCACACACAGTAGTGATCCTATGACCCTGAAGAACACCTTAGGCAGGTTGATGACAAAACATGTAAACATTAATTCCTGTGGTCATCACATTGTTGATGATGCACTATGATCACTCAATCAGAATGTATCTTGCTTACTAATACTACTTGACCTGTCAGCTGCATTTGACACAGTCAAACATGAGACTCTGATGAACCTCTTGGAGTACAGGAGAGGTTTCTCCGGTACCGTGTTAAAATGGTTCTCCTCATTACTACACAAAGAATAAACCTTTTTGTCCCGCAGCCTTTCACCCTGCATGTTGTTACAATGCGGTTGTTAGCACAACCGCGTTGTAACAACACATACCATTACCCTGCAAATTGTAACAACGACTAGCAAAGGGGGGCGCTGGACGTTGGAATAGTATGATTTACTATTCCAACTCCAGTCTGTGCGGACACTAGGGAAGGTGTTGGATTTTAAATCCAACACCTTCTCCTCCCTCCGCAAGTCGTTGTTACAACTTGCGGGGGAAATGCTATGCGTTGTTACAACACGACCACGTGGTATCAACATGCTGGGTGACGGTTTTGTGGTGAAGGTTATTCACCCTACATAACAGATCTCAATGTGTTTTTATCAACCATGCTCTATCCAATCAGTCACCAGCCATGCTTGGTGTTCCACAAGACTTAACTCTTCCCCCAAACTGCTTAACGTGTACATGGAGCACCTGACTGAAATCCTCAAACTCTCTAACATCTCCTACCATATGTATGCTAATGACACTCCACTGTACATGAAAATTGCCTCACACAAACACATCAGCGTCCTTAATAACACTCTGACAAAAACAGAATATTGTCCAACTCTTAACGTCCTCGAACTTAACACACTAAAAACCAAATTCCTATTAATGTCACCAACCAATATCACTCCAAACATCAGAAAATGACTGCCACCTCTTACAGCCCTGAACTGTACCCCACACATCAGTGACTCAGCGCAATCCATAAGAATAATCTTGGACAATAACCTCTCCAAGTTGAACCACATCAATCAATCAGCATTTGTAGAGCACAACAATGTGAAGGACCAACCCCACCATTGTGAGTGCCATTCGGATTGGATCATTAGAAAGGACTGGCAAAATGCCTGAGGGGGCGGGGTGGCTAACATTTTTAGAAATACCTTTTTGTGCTCCTTATTACCTACTGAGGAAGTAGAGGGGGCCAAAGCTCATGGGTTTCTTCTGGTGGTGTCCACACGCCAATGTGTCGTGGGTATGCTTATCTATAGGCCCCCTGTCCCAGCAGGGAAATTTGTTGAGTCGATTAGTCACGCTATTTCCCCCATTGCAACCAAATACAAGCACTGTTTGGTATTTGGTGACCTCAACATCCACATGATAAAGTGGACAAACAGGAGCGCATGACGTTACTGGAAGCCTTAGATATTTTTACATTGGCCCCTTACATCCCCCTCCCCACCCATGAGAAGGGTCAAATCTTAAATCAGATCTTCTCTAATGTGAGATTAAAAACGGATGCCTCTATTCCATTAGTGTGGACTGACCATTTTTTGTTAGGCTTTAGAATCAATACAGCGGCAGTTCACATGCATTTCCATACCAAGCCCGCTCTAACAGTTTTAGATCTTTTAACTGGATCAACCCAGAGGTGATGAATACCGCCCGGAGGCAGACGTGCCCAGCCTCGAGAACTGGTTGGACCAACGTGCCTTGGAGTTGGCTCCCCACACAATGCGTACAGCCCAGTCTGGCCGCGCCTCTGCCCCCTGGTTTACAGAAGCTCTTAGAAAGAGCAAACATGTATTTAAACGCTTAGAGAGAGTGCGGAGGATTGATTTTAATCCTGGGGTTAAAGCCAGCTATAAACTGGCCCTGAAAGCCCACTACAATAAAATCCATGAGGCTAAGAAATTGTTTTTTACTTCTGAAATTGAGTTAGAGTTAGCAGGGAACAAGAGTAAGAAAATCTTTACAATTGTGAAAGATTTCACCTCCCTCAGTATGGTGGAAAGGCCGTTCATGCCCACGAATGAGTGGACCAATCATCTGGCGGAGTACTTTCACGAGACAATCAGAATCATACAAAACTCCTTTGAGACCATATCACAGGTAAACAAAGCAATCATAGTACAAGCAGCCATGGCTAATTGGGAGGTAGGCGGTGGTCTTAACCAGTTTCCCCCGGTCTCCTTGGAGGAGACACTGGTGATAATGAACACACTCAAGTCTGGCTCCCCTACAGATCCCTGCCCAGCTAAAGTCCTTTGTTCTATAGCTGAGATTATTAATCCAGCAGTGACTCAGATTCTGAACTCTTCTCTGCAAATAGGGCAGGTCCCACAGAGATGGACAGATGCTAAAATCCTCCCTCTGCTTAAGAAGCCTGACGCTGATCCTGCGGTGGCATCAAACTATAGACGGATTTCTTTATTGCCCTTCTTTCCCAAAGTTTTGGAAAGTGTGTAAACTCGATTTTCACGGAATATGTGGAAGCCAATCATGTATTACGCCCTAGCCAATCGGGCTTCAGAGCTAACTTTAGCACCGAATCTGCCGTACTGGAAGTCTCGGAAGCCATTAAAGAGACTCTGGACAAAGGGGGAAAGCAGTGTTGATACTGCTGGACCGTTCCACTGCCATTGACACCGTGCCCCATGATCGGCTCTTACAGAGACTTATCGAGTGCAGCGTAGGGGGCACGGTGTTCCAGAGGTTTTCATCCTTTCTGAGTGACCCTCAAAAAACAATTTGGTCACCTCCAATAGCAGGTCCAATTCCCGCTATGAAGGTGGCTGTTCAACAAGGATCTATCTTAAGTCTGTCACTATTTAATGTATATATGGCTCCCCTCACGTTGGTAGCCGAGAGACACGGTCTCATTTGCAGATGATAATCAACTGTTGTTCACCTGTGAGAAGGGCACTGATTTCAGAGGTGGGGAAATCAATACATGTCTGATGGAGGTTTTTTCTTGGCTGAATTACAACCAACTAAAATATAATCCAGAAAAATCTCAGATAATTTTTTTTGGCCCCCCTCCGTGTGAAACATGGCATCAGTGGTGGCTGCGTGAAAGGTCTCCCCCGCCAGCTCCAGTGAGCATTGTTAAGAACTTGGGGGTCACGTTGGATGCCCAACTATTAATGAAGGCCCAGGTACAAACGGTGGCCGGCACATGCTTTGGCCTCTTAAAATGTTCAAATACTTTCTTCCCCTTCTGCCGGATGCTCACAAGAAAATGGCAGTTCAGGCCCTGATTCTATCATGGCTGGACTATGTCAACGTCATGTACCTTGGCCTTCTGGAGTACTTGTTCAGCCGTCTGCAGGTAGGTCAGAATGCGGGGGTTAGAGCTATTCTCATGGTAGGGCCCAGATCACGTATGTCCTCACATTTGAAGTCTCTGCACTGGTTGCCAATTCGTAAAAGGATTCAATTTAAAGCTTTGGTTATGGCTTTCAAGGCCTTCCATGATATTGGTGCCTTCTATACCAGCATCATGTGCCACAAAGATATGTCAGATCTACACAACAGCTTCTTATGACGATTCCTTAGTTTTCCTTCTCACAATTAGGCGGACGCTCTTTTCAAGTGTTGGCTGCCCATTTTTGAAATTGGCTGCCTCTGCCGCTCAAGCAGGTCCAGGATTTGCTCTCTTTTCAGAAACAGTTGAAGACCTGGTTGTTTCAGCAATAACAGCTGATGCTGCTCTTCATAACATAGTTGTTTTTTTTGCAGTTCTTTCTCTGTCTTGTTGGTTCTTAGGGCTGGGACACTATGTGAAGTAGCAGTGCACTTTATAAATATCCTTTTACATTACATTACATTACAATGTCAACCCTGGGGGTATCTGGGCATTGGGGTGCGAGATCTCAGTCAAAAAGCCAGGTCTTGAGGAAATGGCGGGAAACGTGAATCAGTGCCTCCACCAGAGGTGCTAATGATCAACTGCACACAATAAAGAAACTAAAACCTTTCCTTCCCACTGCAGATTTCAAGAGAGTGATTTAAGCATTTATAATCTCTAAATTAGACTACTGTAATGCTACCCTCATAGGCAAACTGAAAATAACACTAGCACCTTGAACGCTGTGGCTCGGCTCATCACAGGTTTGAAAAAAAGTGATCATATCACCCCTAACCTTGAATAACCTAACTGTCTTCCTTATGAACTGGATCTTAGAATCCATCTCAAAATTGAACTGTATCCTAGGATTAATCTCAAAATTGCTTCCATGACCCACAAAGCTCTTTACCACAATGCTCCTTCCAACCTGGGCCAGAAACTGACCCTATCTGGCGGCAATAGATCTTATCGAAGCACAAGCTCCCTTCTGCTGACACCTCACAAATTAAACAAAAAGAAAACCTACAAGTGAGCCTTCCATGTTTGACATTCTATCTATTATGTTTATGACCAATACCAACTGGGATCTTCGACAATCTTTTGTTTCATACACCTGTTAA
This sequence comes from Lissotriton vulgaris, assembly GCF_964263255.1. Classification (NCBI taxonomy): domain Eukaryota; kingdom Metazoa; phylum Chordata; class Amphibia; order Caudata; family Salamandridae; genus Lissotriton; species Lissotriton vulgaris. Next base: position 2,036,767,838 of record NC_141685.1, on the reverse strand, counting down.
ACCTGGCATCTTTAGTGTGATTTTCCCTGTCATTTTGCCTCTGACCTCCTATTTTTGACTGTGTGGGGCATTTAATTCTTGCTGGTTTTAGGACTCTGGGCACTTTACCACTGTTGACCAGTGCTAAAGTGCAAGTGCTCCTTGTGTAATGTGTATTGGTGCTAGGTTTATTCATGATTGGTCTAACTGATTTACTAGTAAGTCCCTAGTAAAGTGCACCAGTTGAGCCAGGGCCTGTAAATCATATGTTACTAGTAGGCCTGCAGCACTGAGTGTGTCACCCAAATAAGCAGCCCTACAAACCTACAAAGCCCTTTTATACTTCCATTTCAACTTGGCAAGTGCACCCACTTGCCAGGCCCAAACCTTCCCTTTTACTACATGTAAGTCAACCCTAAGCTAGGCCCAAGGAAGCCTATGGGCATGGTGCAGTGCATTTAAAAGGTAGGACATATAGGGCCAGATGTGTGACCATTGACTTTTGCGACTCGCAAATTGCGCCAAATTGCAAGTCGCAATGTGCAAGACACAAAATGCAATGTACAACAGTGTCTGAGACACTGTTTGCGACTCCCAATGGGGTCGCAAATGGCATGCCTCATGAATATTTATAAGGGTGTTGCAATTTGTGACCCCTTTGGGAATGGCTGGCACTCCAAGGGATGGTGGCCTGCTGGGGGCAGCAGACCTCTAAGTCTGGGACTGTTTTTAAATAAAGCAGTTTATTATTTTTATGCAGCCTGTTTTCCTTAAGGAAAACAGGCTGCATTTAAAAAATAAAAATGTAACTTTTTATTTTCATTTTATAAGGGCAGGCAGTGGTCCCTGGTACCACTGCCTGCCCTAAACAAATGTTTGCCCATGCATTCCCATAGGGTAAGCGGTCCCCTGGGGACCCCTTGCCATTTGCGAGTGCTTTACCACCCTTCTGTGAAGGGTAATAAACTTTGAGTGTTTTGCGACCTCAATTGAGGTGGCAAAACATTGTTACATAGCCTTTGGGGTCACTATTAGGAAGGGAACACCCTTCCTAATAGCGAGTCGCTAAACACTATTTTACGAGTCACAAATTATTTACGACTCGCCAAATAGGGTTAGTACATGGCCCACAGGTTTTTTGCATGCGCAAACGGGTCTAAAACCCAATAGTGCATGCAAAAATTCATAGTGCATCTGGCCCATACTGTTCTACTTTACATATCCTAATGGTGAAATACTGCTAATTAAATTTTTCACCACTTCAAGGCCTTTCTCCCCAATAGGCTAACATGGGGATTGCCTTGAAATATCTTTTAGGTGTAATTTCCCATTGGGAGCAGATGGAGATTTGGAGTTTAGGGTCTTTGAACTCACAATTTGAAAATGCAACTTTTGTTGAAGTTGTTTTTTAAAATGCGTGGTTGAAAAGGCTACTTATAGAAAGTGGGCATTTTCTTACTTAACCATTCTGGGCTTCTGCCTGTCTGTACAATGCACATATGGGTTAGGATGACAGTTGTACATTCACTCTAGACAGTCACATGAAGAGAATTGAGGTGTGCCTTACATATCCTGATGAACCATCACCAGGCTAAAGGGTCTTCCTGAGCTAGGGTGGTGGGAGGAGTTGTCACTTACACCTGAATATGGTTGTGCCCTCCCTCACACAAAGCTGTCTCCACCTCCCTGTAGTGTGTTTGGAGTCAGATTAGGGAAAGGCAGGGTTGTGTGTACTACAAAACCTTCCTTTGAAGTTTTTTTAGTTCAAAGACAGAAAGGGGTAGAAGTATTAAACCTCTGACACTGTCAAATTAGAACACTTCTGGACTGCGCAATTCTGCCATGAAGAAGAGCTGAATGTTGTAGGAGGGACTGCCACTCTGCCTATTGCTTTGTTGTGCTGGCCTGCTACTTTCTGCCTGTGACCTGGGAGTGAAAGGACTGGACTTTGCTTTCTGTATCCTGCTTCCAAGGTTCTCCAAGGGCTTGTGTGTGCTTGCCTCCTGTTAAGAAGTCTCAGGACCATCAAAGACTTCACCTATCAGGGCCTGGGCTCCTTTGCTGAGAGTCCTAACTTGCCAAGTGGTGCCAAATTCAGTCCCTGGGTTCTTGGAAGTGGAATCTGGTGAACTGAAGGAGAAAATCCATGCATCGACTCCCAGGGTCTGTTTTTATCTATGCATCGCTAGAAACTTTAGTGTGTCGTTGCTCCAGCACTGGAGTATGGGTCCTGATCGGCGCATTGACCATGTCTTTTACAGCAGGCCCCAGCTTTCTGGTGCAGCACTTCAGAAGAACCGCCGCAGCATAAGTTTTGAGTCATGAAGTCCATGACGCACCGCTCCAACTCTGATGCAGCGCCTGGAATTGACCCCACGGATATGTATTTCCACGCATCGGCTCTTGGTTGCCGATTTATTAATCGAGATTGCCCAGCAGTAAGGAACCAAGGCTGCATATCAGGAGATCAATGCATCACCCCCCTTCCAGTAAGGAACCAACTCATCACCTCCCCTGGCAGTAAGGAACAGACGCATCAACTTCCCTGGGAATAAGGATCCGGTGCATCGCTTTGCTTTTCCGGCATCTCACCTCCCCTGCGCCTGTTTTGTCTTTGAATTTTGATATATCCCAAGAACCATGTGCTAAAAGTGACACATCCATAGAATTCAATGTACTGAACTGTGTTAACCTTTGAAAAGGGATATCATTACTTGTGTATATTGGATTTGTGTTGTTTTGGTCTTGTTTCATTCAGATACTGGCTATGTTTCTAAACTGGTGTGAACGGGTGTGAATTGTAGTATTTGTACTGTGTTACTGTGTGTGCATGTACAAATGCTTTACACAATACCTCTGAAATAATCCTGACTGCTTGTGCCAAGATATCAAGAGGGTGAGTAGAGGTTATCTTAGCTGTGTGACTCCCTTACCCTGACTAGAGTGAGGCTCCCTACTTGGACACGGTGCAAACCACTGCCAACTAGAGACCCCATTTCTAACACCACCTATATGTAAACTGCTTGCATAATGCCCAGACACCCAAAGGGTCTTGTTAACGTAATACTTCTGAAAGACTATGGGCCTTATTACAACTTTGACAGTCCTCCAGCGGCACTGCCACCACCCCTGCACCAGCCACTGGAAGAACGCCAAAGCCGTGGTGCGCCCGCCCCGTGGATTAACAATTTTATACTGGTCGGGCGGGCTGGTTGTGCTGAAACAGTATCACAGCAGTGGGTTGTTAGGCTTATAGGAAGGGGAGTCCTCGATAAGCAGTGGATCAAGGGGGAGCAGCTACAAGGGGAAACAAAAAGGTAGATACAAATTCCAACAGTGGCCACAACAATGGCAACAATATCCACCTACGGGCCTAATGGGCTTCCCGGGGCCAATAAATCCACCACAACCCCACCCTATGTTTCGTTGAAATACCCCTTACCAACAGACTCCCCAAAATTTCTTCCCACAAAACCAGAGATTGCCTTTTTTAGAAAGAGGAAGGAGGGGCCAGGTGCACTGGTAGGAAGAAAGAACTACAGGAGCCAACATCAGGAGCAAATTAAAAGACCCTCAACCAAGAACCAGCACTCCCCGAACCTAGTAACTAATCTGTCTTCTCACACACTAACTACTGCTGAAGAAAAACTTATTAACAAAGGTCTCGGCTATGTGCCTACAGCACACCTTGACATTTGGACAAGTCCTTCCTCCATTGTGAGCCAGCTGACTTTTTCAGAAAATTGAAAGTAAAAGCGTTCTTTGAGAACCATGTCCCCATTCATGATTCAGAAACCAAAGGAAGGATAGTATTACGTTTAAAACCCACTTTCTGTCCACCTTTAACTACAATACCAGTAGAAATACTAGCTTTTAAACAAGCTGTGTTTAGTAAAATAGAAAACATTGAAGACTAAGAAATGTTCAAAAATGTTCAAAAATCTTAGTAAGGATAAATCGCTATATCTCCGAACACTACAAACATTGGACACACTGTGATAAAACAAGCAGACAAAGGGAGAGGAGTGGTACTGAATTACAAGGAATACTATCAGGCCGAATACAGACGATTACTAAACGAAAAAAATCAAACTTCTTGTAGAAATGCAGAGACGAGGGGAATTATCTCTAAACTAGATGCAGATTTTCTATGCACTAAAAATGCGTAGAGTTTATATTTTTACACACTGCTCAAAATACACAAAGAAAGGACACCACGCCCTGGTCGTCCTATTGTCTCCAGAATCAGATAACTTCTTGAACCACTTTCACGATTCCGTGATTTCGTTTTAAAACCTTTAGTACAGGACACCTCTCCTTACCTCAAGGATACAAAGAATCTCCGAACACTTCTAAAAGAGATAAACTATGACCCAAAGACTTGCATTCTGGTCAGTCTGCACATAGAAAGTCCATATATCAGTCTCCTCCAGGACGACACCATTGAAGTAATTAAAAAGGTTTTAGAAGAAACCACGTTGGACTTCACAACTCACTAAGCCTTTGTGATAGAATGTGCAGAACTGGCCCTGAAAAAAAAACTTGGGGGATTTGAAGGAGACCCATTTCTTCAGACCTATGGGAATTCCATGGGCAGCACATTCCCCCCTAGTGTGGCAGGACTTTATATCTATGATTTTGAAAAGACATATATTGTAAACATCAACAACCTCTTTTCAGGAAGAATAACATGTTTGAATCGATGATATCTTGATGATTTGTCATGGATAAGAGGACACTTTGGCCACATTCCGTAAAAGGATCAATACCTGCAATTAGAATTTGAGATTCGCATGCCGCACAGACAGAAATACTATTACCTTCTTATACATCACAAGCACTTCAGAGAATGGAAAACTGAAAACAAAGACCTACTACTAGCCTACAGCAAAAAATACTTTAACCAAATTTAATAGTTTTCACTCTAGGGCTCTAAAAGAGAATTTGCCTTACAGACAATACCTCCGTCTTAAGTAATTGCAGCCAATTGGAAGACTAGCACATCCAAGCGAAAGACTTATCAAATAAACTGAGATATCATAGTTACCCTGAGTAAATATTAAGGAGTTCTCAAAAAGGAGCACACAACCAAAACAGTGACGCTCTGCTCAAAAGATCATCTGTGACAGAGACTGCAATACCACTCACTTGTGTAACCACTTACAGCATTATCTCAAGGGAAGTAAAGAAAAGTGATTAATAACCATTGGCGTACATTACAAACAGGTAAACTTGAATGTAAAAAGCCTTTCTTTTCTTTAAAAAAAGCAAAAAGCACAAAGCCTAGTGTCGACCCAGACCAAAAAGCCACAGAAATATATGTCCAATTCAGTGTTGCGGTCTTCCGTCTGAATCCTCAGGATCGTGCTGATGCTCAAAGGGGCCCACCTCTGAACCATCCCAAGTCTGGATTACCAATCAACACACAGACTGTTGAGGTAATTGCGCAGTGGAAGGAAAGGGAAGGAACTGCGGGGAGGGAGATCTGTCAGGGAAACAAAAAAATACAGTGAGACCCCTTACGTCTGCTCTCCCTCTCAAACACGTTATCTCTACATCTCCTTCTCCTTTGATATATAACCCCTACCTGTAACAAAGACAAGCATTGACAAATGCAATGGTCTCGGCATTGCTCATGCCATTTTTTTTTTCAAATCATAAATAAATGGCATTGTCATTTACATTAGCAATAGCTTAATCGTTAAATAAATGGCATTGTCATTTACAATGCCAATAGTTTAATTGCTTGCAAATGCATGACCGATTGCATTTACACCCACACAGAGCCACCCACAGAGCCACACACACACAGAGCCACCCACACACACAGAGCCACCCACACACACACAGAGCCACCCACACAGGGTCACCCACAGACACACACACAGAGCCACCCACACACACACACACAGAGCCACCCACACATACAGAGCCACCCACACACAGAGCCACCCACACACCTTTTCCACACATTTATTTACCTATGCCCTTGTCAGAAGTAAAGTTTTCAACCTTTCCAAGAGTGGTAAAGATCATATTAGAGTTTCAGGGTGTCACCCTTCTTCAGCCAGGCTAGCTTGAATCCAGTGGCACATTCGTAGAGGTTATTATCAGAGCTCTGATATAATGAGAACAAAGACATAATTTGGCACCTAAATATATGGCACCAAATTAAAACAAGTGGATTTTTTTTTACATGACACGGAGATTTATGAAGTTTCCTGCTTCATGGACAGTGAGATGCTTCGGTCCGCGACCTAAAAAATGGGCCACATCCCCTTTGGTTATACTGCATAATGGGGGTCTTCAGTCACCCGAGTTACAGTATCACTGCTCAGCTTGCACTAATGACAGCTATACCACTGGGCACACACAGTATGTGGTAGGAGGAGTGACTCAATTCCCTATTGTTAAATGCAGCAGCATGTGTACAAAATTGAAAAGGAGGCCTGATGAAAGTTTTCTGTGGTCGGGACGTGTGTGGGACACAGAGACCTTGACATCAAGACTCAAACTATAACTTAGAGAGATGTGTGTGAGCGTGACAGAAAGTCTCCACATTTCAACAAGCTTGGTTAAGGAATGCTGAAAATAAATACACTAAGTGCAGCTTGAGGTACTTTTGTTAAAATCTAGTTTGCGACATCAACTTTATCGGCGCCATCTTGTCCGTTTTTTAGGCTCATTTGTGCGCATAAGTGGCAGCCATTTTGAATGCCATGGCCTCTCTGCCCACTGCCGATAGCCAGCGCGTCTCTCTCTCTCTCTCCTAACCGCGCAAGCATCCCCCGCACGCTGACACCCCCCGCTCTCACATGCTTGGTTGGGCCATAAAACTCCCTTCAGCGCAACCCTGCCTCGGCACCACATCCTGATCCCAGCTAAACACCTCCCTCCATTCCTTTCATGATCCCGTATCTTTTGATAAACCCCCTTTCCTTTGTACCCGATTGTCCAGCTCGTTCCCAGGCCGCCACCTGGCCCTGCGGATGCAGTTCATTGCCCCATACAGTAGAAAGCTTCCCCCATCAAAGGATCCACAACTGATCAAAGCCCCCACCCCATGAGATCCGATCAACTACATGCATTCCGGGAATCGGCGGAATGCCCAGCTGCGCGACAATCATCACCTGTCGAGACCGGGGTGGGGACTTCTACTGTAAATGGGTGTGGGAACGGGCTTGAAGCGGGGATTCCCAGGATGTCTTTCCGTACATCAAAGTGTTGACAAAGATGTGTTTCATGCAATAAAGCCATAAACCTGTGTATAAGAGGCCAGGCCTCAGAGATGCGGTTAGAGCACCTCGAGAAGATACCCTATTGTCCGATTTGATGTGTTCGGCTCCGTTGGAATAAACTCCTGTTTCCTGCCTTACAGTCTCCAACGCCTGCCTCTTTGTTTGATAAATTCGAGTGGTACGAGAGGCGGTTAGCGCAGGGCAATACTTAAAAAGGTTCTTGGTCGACATCGGCCCTACCCTTTTTCTACATGGATGGCATGGGATTGTGCTGATTTATGTGTGTTTTTCGATTTTTTGAGCTGCTGTAGGGGCCTTTTGCCCAGGGGTACCCAGTGGTGCATGGACTGAGTTTTTCTGTGGGGTCTCTTTAATGTAAACATCATGGAGGGCATGGATGGCATTGGATTGTGGTGATTTTTGTGTGTTTTTCGATTTTTAGGGTGTTGATGGGGCCTGTCCATGTGGGTGGGGGCTATTTTGAGTGCTGGTACAGGAAGAGCCTGGCCATGTGCTGGGGGGCAAGGGGCCATTTTGAAGGCAGGCAGTGTTCTCAGGCCTGCACCCATTTTGCCTAGCTTTCATCCATTATGCCCTGGGGTAGTGAGTGGTGCATGGGCCTAGTCTTTCTGTGGGTTGTCTTGAATTTAAACGTGATTTAGGGCATGGATGGCATGGGATTGTGCTGATTTTTGTGTGTTTTTCGATTTTTTTCCCTATATTTTACCAAATGGATATGCCCTGATTGTGGAGGTCTTCACCAAGTGTGAGTAATGCATTATTAGGCCATAAAGCCAGTACTAGTAGTAACTTTAGAGTCGTATTTGATGTTTTTACTGACTCCACTACCTATTTCATGTGGTGGGAACAAGTAAGTCTACACATTTGAGTAACTTGGCACTCGTAAGTGGTGAATAGCCAAAAGTAGTAAAGTTATTTAAAAGTGTAACAGAAACTTTACATGCATAGATTCGCTCATGTGTTCAGTTACCTTTGTGAATTGCCCCCTATGAGTTTTAAGCCAATACTTTTCATGGGAAAAGTGTGACTACAAGTCCCAGGGTTCTATGTGATGATAGTTAAAAATCTAGGACTCAGGTCAAATGAGTCACATCTGACAAGAGACCACTTGACAATTACGTTTCACTTCAGATGTGCATTATTTATTCTTGCATGTGTTGTTTTTCAGCATGATGAAAGATTCCACTGAAAGATGTGTGTGGAGTTATTTTAATGGTAACCCAGATCTAGGGGAAGCATGTGCCCAGTATGTCTCAAACAATTTGTAGACAATAAAAGGTAGAGGATGCTCTCCTTAGTAACGCCAGGGGTGCCACACTAACAGTGGTGATTCACACTGGTTACAAAGCACCTCATGCTTGTGGGCCTTTCTGCACACGTTGCACAGCCCTAGTCAAATAAAGGCTCCCAATGCCTGAGCATGTTGGATTCATGCAATCGCTCTCCTCTCGTGAACTAAGCCTGGTATCTGAGCTCACGGTTCATGTTTCACAGGGCATGAAACAATGATGCTGTCTGAAAGATTACCTATTGATCTTTGAGTGTGCATTTTGAGACATATTGGCAACATGACTTCCCCCTCTCCCTTTGCCATACAATAAATAAAGGAACACCACCATAACACCTACATAGATAGAGAAGAAAAACATTGAGAAAATCAATTTTTTCTAATTGGAGGCAGTCCCTAAACACTTTCCTCCCATATCAATAAAGTCAAGAAGGGGGGTACTTTTTCAAGAGGAAATTACTGTCACCTGAACTTTTACACCCAAGGACTGATTTTTATTTGGACTTTGCATCTAAACACTTCAGTCTACTTTTGTTGGTGGATTTGTTACTCCTCTCCCCAATAGTTTTGTCCCTGACCATTTTTATAACTTTTTGCTCCTTGGTGGTGCTGTATTTTTGTGTTACTAAATTGCTCAGTTCTGCCTTATTCAATTTGTGTTTAGGTATCACAGGGTCACCCTTTATTACTACAAATCAACTCTCTTTTCAACTCAAATTTGCAACTTTATTTGAGGTCTCTTGCTAGATACATGTGCAAAGAGATGTACAGGCACAACGGCAATGAGAAGGGGATGGCCCGGCTGCTATCAGGGCACATACAGTAGTCCTGATCCCCTTTCAAAGGCAGTGTCCTCATGCCTGCATTCCCATGTACCTTCAGGTAATAAGCACAAGTAAGACTAAGATTGCCTCTGCCACTCTGGAATTTCCCCAGTAGGCAGTAGGCCACAATGCTGTTTTTAGAGACGGATGGGCTGTTATGACCCAGTCACAGCATGTGGTCCCATCCTAGTTGAAACCTCTTTCAGTGTGGTAAGGCATTGAAAGTTTATCAAGAGCTGATTTGGTTTCCATTCAGTCTGCTCTCTGTTGGGAAGACTGTAGAGTGACATGTACAGGGTCTCTTTAGATGCAGACCGTTATGGGTGGGAGATGGCTAGCAATGTTGAACTCCTCTTGGGCATCCCCACCCACCAGGAAATGCAAGACTGTAGCAGCTTGCTGAGAATAGGCCAGGAATGACACACAGAAAGTGGTGGGCCAACCATTTATTTTTAGTATTAGGGAGGAGCTGTCCTACTAATTTCCTGCTTCCAGAAATAATCTTTCCAGACCTACTATCTATCTGTAGTTTCTCCAGCCCTAGACGTTAGTAATTTCACAGTCAGAACACACTTTCTAATAAGGACTCCGTCTTTCTTAGGTCGAGCATAAGCAGTGCATGCGCTGCTCCGTGAGGCATGCTGTATGTAGACTGTGGGCTTGAAACACCTCCCATCTTTTCCATTCGTTCATGTTCATGCTCTTCGTAAATGTCTGCTTTTGTTTGATCCGTATGCTTCGTTAGTCCCCCTTTTGGTGTTTTGAAACCTACCAAAAGACTGCCCCTATTACATGTGGTAATACTCATTCCCTCCTGTGTACTTGGGTTAGTTCTGGCGCACTCTTTTTTATTTGTTTTAATTTTGTATTGCTTGTGTTTTTGGAATGGTGTATTTTAGTGCTTTTCGAGGGAAAGGCTCTCAGCTGACGCCATTTATAACAGGAAGTAGCATATGTGCTTTTGGAGGCAGAGCGGGTAGCGTGTATAAACAAACTTGGGTTAATCATACGCTTTTGAAGCCCATGTGGCTATTGTTATAGTAGCATGGCATCCACTTAACAGATGCTGCACTTCTGGTTTCATAATAATTTTCTGTTTCTTTGTTACTTCCTTTTCTTGCGCTGCCCTCTTTCTATTTCCAGCTCTGGTGGTGCATAGCAGTCAACCTGAGACCAGTTTCACGTTAGGGAGTACTTATTATTAGAGTCCATGCAGCTTTTGTTATAGCACCACGGTGTCCACAACACGGATGCTGCGCTCCTCGTTTCCTTTTTAGGTCTCACCTGCTTACTCCTCCCCCACCACCCACATGGATGCACCCTCTCTGAGTAAGAGCAAAGGCAAGAAAAGCTCTTAGCAGAGCCAAAAGTATTAAAGATCCAGAGTAGCCGAAGCAGGCAGAACAAAAAACCCACAACCCTTTTAAGGGCCACCTAGCTCTTCATGAGAAAGCTGTTTTACTACTTACGTGCGATAAACAAATGATTTATGAGAATATGTTGTCATTAAATGTGTCTTGTGGCCACAGGCTGCAACTTTAATGTGGCACATTTTTCCGGTCTCTTAATCTGTAAACTGATTTCCTTTCCCTTTGTTTTTGTACTAGCTCTTTGCTTTTTTTGACCTGTGTTTAAAGACACACCAATCTTTCTTTTGCAGCCCATCATTTTACTGCACCATGTTTTCTTTGCCTTAAACAACCTGTTTCCTATCTACCAGGACCTTTCCCCTGACACCACTGCATCCTAAGCCATTCCTTCGGTTTCACCTTTACTGTTACTCTCACTTACACTTGTAACCTTTATTGTACATTGTACATTACCATTACCCTTTCTCTGCCCCTTACCATTCTATGATTTTCCCTTCGCCCTAACTTTCAATCTACATTATCGTGTCCCTTCCTTTTGGGCCAGCTTAGTTTATATTGCATCTACATCCCTATCATAGTACCTGCTAGCTCACCTTTACATGTCTCCCCTTCTTTCCTGAGGCAGTCTTTGCTTCATTCCACACCCCCTAAAATTGCTTTCTCGTCATACCCACTTTTCAGTCGTATTGTTTTTTCCCGCCAACAGACATATGTAAACTTTGTTCCTTCTGCCTTTTCTTATTTATGACCCCCACTGTCACCTGCTCCCTCCTCATTTTAAGCATTTCGATCCACATTCCTCCACACATTTCTGCCTTTGCTTAAACATTCTCCTTGTTCTCTTCTGCACTTTACTCATTCATCCTCTGTAGTTCCAAGTACTGTACACATTTACTCCCTACTCGTCCCATATTGCGCTTAACTTTCTTTGGGGCATATTCTCAAAGAGCTATCACCAAGTTAACAGCATTTTGTTGCAGCCAAAGTTGCAATACATTTATCGTCCCATTCACAAGCAGGTGCTAACAGCCCATAGCATCAATTTACCTGCTATAGAAGCCGCAAAAAACATTGCCACAGATGACCCCACAGCTAATGTGATGCAGAGTAGGTGTTCCCGAGCAAAAAGCTGCAACAACACCACTCCACAACATTCTCAAAGACCAGCCAGATTGACGATAAGATCACAAAACATACAATAAGGTGTGTTAGCAGCGGGAAACTAACACCTGCTCTGACCTGGTGTAAAGTCGGACCACAGCCTGCACCACAAAAGGGAGCCTAGCACAGAGCCACACCTGAAGAACAACAGAAGCCAAGAATCCACTGAACATGAGGGACAGACACCCAAGAGGGCCACAACACCCACGCCACCACGCCCAGGACCCCCCCCACCCCCTTGGATCTCCACGGGCCCTTCCCCCCCCCCGGACCAACACTGAGGCAGTGCAGACAAAGACAGCGACCCCAGAAAATGCATCAACTTCACAGACCCAACACAAGAGAATGTCATTGCCCACCACAGGCTGAAAGGGACAAACCACATCTGCATTCTGACCACCATTGGCCAACGGCTGATGGTACCAACACAGTGGCCAACCAACATCCCACCTCAGACAAAGATGCTGGCTGTGATGCACCTGTTGGCCTCTGGTACCCACCAACTAACAACCTCCCTAGTCGGTGGAGTCACACAGCCAAGCCAATCCAAGTCCCCCACAACCGTCATGGATGATACCATAAGCTTGGTATACCACTATCTATACATACCACACACTGCGCAGTAACAGCCGGAGACCAAGCAAGGCGCCTATGCCACAGCTGGATTGCCGCACGTATCAGGGGCCAATTGACTGCACACATGTTCCAGTTGTGCTCCCGGCAACATTGCACACAATAATTGCTACAGAAAGCGCATGTATCCCACCAATGTGCAGGCACTAGTGGACCACCGGGGAATGTCCGCCAACGTCTCCACCAACCACCCAGGCAGTGTGCATGATTCATACACCTCCGACAGTCCATCATCAACCTACGCCACCAGGATGGCACCCACAGTAATTCACTGCTCGTTGGTCAGTACCAAATACACACACCTCAACTCCACAAACATGCCACTCACAACACAGGAAAAGCACACATCACAAGCTCACATACAACATGCACACCCACCAGACATGTCAGCACAACTCACTGTGGGAACCTGGGCCAGCCATGTACATAAGCCATCAACGGCATGGCACCTCAGCCACACAATAGAAGGATGTCAGAAGATGTGGGGACCAGGCATGTGCAAATGAGGCAAGCGCATCATGAATGAGAATGTACACAATGCCAAGTGTGAGGTGGATGTCATGGCCTGACTGTGGTATGCAGACCACACACATATCCATGTCGACAGAACCCGCTGATGTATGGAGTGTAGGGGACAGTAGACGCAACCATGTCACGCCAGCGAGTGGGGAAGATCATGGGACTGTAGCTTGTTACATTCCCCCCATAAGCATGAGCAGAGTGCGCTGGCCCAGCATACGCCAGGACAGTGCAGGGGTGTGAATTAAAGGCACATAACCCTGGTCGTGGTCCTCTTCTGGAATGCCCAATGCCGTGAGCGGAGTTGCCTGCGATCCTGTGCGCATGCTGTAACCCGGGCCGCTGGTCCCCGAACTAGTCCTGCTCACCCCTGCGCACACAGGCCTCAATGCCCACCTGCCGACACCGACGTGTATCAAAGAGGGCCCACCTCATGCTGGTGCTCGCTCCAAGCCCGAGGCCCACGACCCTGGCAACCTGCAACGACCGTCACACCTCCGCAAACAAGGCACGAAGGACTCCTTTCTTGTTTACGTACTCTACCGGCTGACGCAGCGGACTAGTAGGTCACACATTTGGAACTAAGTCTTGATTAAACCATGGCAGAGGTCGATGTTTATGGCTGACTGGAAATCACTATATTCCCTTTGAGGTGGTACCACCAAGTCTCTGCTGAGCATCACAACCACATGTGCATTTGGGCCCATGTGGACTACTGTCCGCGGCTTACGCTGCGCTCCAGTAGGTCACAGAACTGGAACTGGACATTGATGATTCAAAGGCAGAGTGCATATCTATGCACACAAGTAGAGGCATAAGAGGATGGCACGTTGCATATGGTGGGAGAAAAGGATCATCGTTATGGATGTGATCGGACACTACCGACAAATACCCTGGTGTCACTAACTCTGTGCATCGCAGGCCTACGACATGTGGCTGTGGGCCGCTGCAGACCGCTGCCTCCGACCTACACTGTGGTCCAGTAGGTCACAGAGTCCTGATTTAGCAATGGGGGAGTTCATATCAGTGTACCGGCATCATCGCAGACTGCATACCCTCAGCCCCAGTGCCACTAAGTCTGTTCCCCGACAATCATGGAACTTTGGTTGCGTCTGAGTCGATGGACTAGGGGTTTGTCTTCCTCCTCAGGTAGCAGATACCAAATTGTTGGTGACAACAAGGCTGACGCTTTCCACTCCCTCAATTGCTGTTTCCGCATGAGATCAAACCTTTACATCATGCCCTGGAGGACTCCTTCCACATTCCCCCACTACCCTCAGTCACATTCCCCATGGAGCTCGACAAGCACCCCCTCAGTGGACTGCAAGTCACTGTCCCATGGAGGGGTGCCTGTGCCGGCTGCTGTGCATCTGGGGCCACTAAGTCTGTGCTGGTCAGGTCCAGGACCCCTTCTTCTGAGATGTGTCGCTCGGTGAAGTGTTGTGAGCCAGCCGTGCTTTCAGGTGCTTCCTGCTGTGTGGTCTGTTGCAGATTCTGTGTTTTCCTCTGCGTAGCTTGGCTGCCCTGGTCCTGGTGGTGGGTTGCGTGGGATGTCCATGAGCTGTTGTAGGGCGTTGGTGTCGAAGGTGTGGTGGTCCTCTCTGGCATCACTGATGTGTGGTCTACTCTGCTCTGCAGGAGGTGTTGTGTGCCTCTCTGCAATGTGATGTGGAGATACATGTAGACATTATGTTGACATGTATGTTGGTGAATTTTTCGTATTTGCATGCTGACAGTCAGACAATGTATATTGTGACTGTTTGGGAGGTGCTGGATTTGGATGCGGACCCTATACATTTGGACTACATGAAGGGTGTGATGTTTGCGTACATTTCCATTTAACAGTTTCCAGCTCTATCAGATGTAGTAGGCCTGTTGCTGTGCGTGTGTGGACCCAGTTGTGTCCTCTATTATGCAGAGTCATGTTTGTGCATTGTACCACATTGTCGTCAATGTGGGTGTGCTGTTCTTGTTATGTGTGTGTGCTGGAATGTTGTACGGGGAACATGGACATGATCCTGGGTCATTGTGGGTGCGCAGTGTGCTACACATCATTGTGCATGTGTGCCATTGTGCCCATCCCCCAGTCCCTGGTTGTTATACACCCTGCTGATGGTGTGTCAGTTCCTCCTGAGCTGTGTTCGTACTCCCGACTCCTTGCACCAACTCCACACTGATGGCTGTGGCCTCCGTTTCCTCCAGCTCCTCCTGTGGCGCAGGACTCCAACCCCTGCTGTCGCCGTTGCTGTTTTCCTGTTGGCAGCGACTTTGTGCCTGGTTTAGATTTTCACATGATGCCAGTGCCTCTTGGCCTCCTCGATTGGCGTCCTCGACACTCCAACTGCATTCCCGGTAGTCTAATTGGGGGTCAGTTGATGGTAGTGTTCTGTCACCTCCATGACACTGATCAGGTTTGCCTGCGGCTTGCAATCCGTCATCCTCTCCCTCTTCTCCCTGGCCTTCTCCGACCCCGTTCTTCCTTGCTGCTGGTCTGTGGGGGTTGAGGGGCTTGCGTCAGCCTCTGCGGTCGGTCAGGGTGCATCCATGTTGCTACGCACTTTGGATTGTGTCTGTTGTGTTGCGTTTGTAGCTTTTATAGTGCATTTTCCCGCCAGACAAATGGGATTTGCAGTCCTGTCGCTGGTTTCCGCTGCTTTTTGTACCGCGTTTGGCCTCATTGCATGAATTTTTGCATTCGCTTTACGTATTTTTGCGGTGCGACATTGATTTTAACACATTTGACGTGTTATCGTGAGACTATCACATGGTGCCGCCGTATTGAGAATGCTTGGTTAAAACGGCTTAATTTCCCCGCGACAGACTGTAATGTTGGAAGTTGTGTTAAGTAACTTTTGCAATGGTTATCACATATTCTTGAGAATATGCCCCTCTGTGTCCCGCCTTGCTTTATGTGTGGTAAATGAATGATCCACAGTCCACTGTGTAAGTTAAGATACTTTATTGCAAGTTCCTTACACGTAGGTAGACTGGTTAAGATCATAAGTAAAACCCCACCAGGAGCCAGCTGTTAGCAGCTCAGCCTGAGATGATCAACTGCCACAGTAAGTTAGAGAGAGGCACTGTGAGCAAGAGGGACACCCAGGCATTCTATGATGTCACAAGTAACACAGTACAGTCTATCCAGAGAGGAACAGTGGAGAGGACATTTACTACACATCCTCTTTAAGCATGGGCGAATTTTGCGAATTGGCAATTGGCAATCCGCAACATTCGCGCGAATTCGCGGATTTTTTTATTTTTGCGTGTTCGCGGGTGTTCGCGAGGCGCTTTGCGTGTTCGCCGGTGTTCGCGAGGCGCTTTGCAATTTCGAGGGTTTTTTTTTTGCCTGCTTAATCACTGCCAACCTCTTGTTCTTTATGCTCATCTGCCCTCCGTACCACTTGTTTCTGTGCCCTTCTGCCCTCTGCCCCACTTTTGTGTCCTTCTGCCCTCAGCCCCACTTAGAATGCTGCCGGCAAGCTGCCAGCGCCATTCTAAAATAGCTAGAAATAGCTTCAACAGGAAGCACTAATAGTTAAAGTAAAGCAGGTGCTCCAGTTGAAGGTCAAATTAAGTTACACAATCATTATTCACCCCAAGTTTGGGGTGATTAATGATTGTGTAACTGAATTTGAGCAGCACCTCCTTTACTTTATCTATTAGAGCTTCCTGTTGAAGCTGACTTTTGTAACTATTTTAGAATGCCGGCACCATTCTAAAAGAGTTACAAAAGTCAGCTTGAACTTTTGACCCAATCCCTTCCGTTCGCGGATTTTCGTTCGCGGATTTTGCGGGAAATTTGCGAATCTCGCGGATTGCGAATTTACCAAAAATCCGCGAAATCCGCGAGCGGCACGGATTTTCCGCTCATGCTTAATCCTCTTCCCTTATGGACTAAGAACAGAATAAAGAAACAATCTACAAAATACCACAAATGCATCATCAGCAGGAAAGTACAAAATTGAGATGAACCAAAAGTAATAATGTACGACAAGAGATGACGTTAGCATGAGGTAACATTAGCAGAGAAAGAACAAAGAAACAACATTATGTCACAATATGCCTCATCCCCCTCCCTTAACGAAACAGGAAGGTTTCGAAAAAACAAGACGAACAGCTAAGTTAGCTGGTGACACTCATAACCACCCCAAACATGGGTACACCACAGGGTTAACACCCTAGAAATAAAAATGAGTGTCGACTGGGAGAGACACAAAAGGGGTAAGATTCACTTAAGATAAACCAAGAGAGCAAACCCCTTGAACAAGAATGCACCACCCCTGATAAAGATATGCTGACACTAAACGTATGATAAATTCACAGCTCAAAATCTTACCAAAATGAAGCCTTGGCCAGTAGCTGCAAAAAGGTAGACTTCGAAAAGAACATAGTGCACAAACAATCACCACCAAAAGCAGAGGACAGCGCAGAGTGTGGAGAATGGACTACTCACAAACACACAACCTCCCCAGTTAAGGGTACACCGCAGGACACTAATCCTGGGAATAAAAATGGGCGTTGACTACCCGGAAAGCCAGGGTAAGGAAGATAACCCTGGGACAAAATATGGGCGTGGACTACCCGCAAATAATCAACCTCCCCTGAAAAGGGTACACCGCAGGGTAAGGACAAAAACCCTGGGACAAAAAAAAAACACCCCTGTGGGCATGGACTACCCGCAGATACCTAACCTCCCCTGAAAAGGGTACACCGCAGGGTAAAGAGAAAAACCCTGGGACAAACGATGGGGCATAGACTACCCACAAACACCAACTTCCCCCGAAAAGGGTACACTGCAGGATAAAGAGAAAAGCCCTGGGACAAACGATGGGGCGTGGACTACCCAGAAACACCAACTTCCCCAGAAAAGGGTACACCGCAGGATAAAGACAATAACCCTGGGACAAACGATGGGGCATGGACTACCCGTAAGCACTCAACCACAAAGGGTACACGGCAAGGTAGTAATGCTGGGAATAAACAAGGGGCATGGACTACCCGCAAACAAACACACAACCTCCTCTGAGTAGGGTACAGACATAACATCCCCCTGGAAGCAAAATGGAGGAATAACAACAGACATGCATATACCCAAAATGCCCTACATAGGGTACACAATAAGGTCCTAGAACACCCTAGAAATGGGCACAGACAACACACACAGGACACAACCTCCCTTAGATAGTGTAAACCTGTTAAACACTAAATACACCCCTGCAGAGACAAGTTAAAATTACAAAAATGAATTAACACCGGTGAGCGACCTCTCACCCAGGATCCAAACGCCCAGACCATATACCAAACAGGACAAACAAAACGTCAACTTGCTGTGTCGCAGTAGAAGGCTTGCGGGTCGATGTATTGTCAGTACTGGTGTCCACAGTCAACGCTGAGTCTTGCCACACCAACAAAGTATC
The DNA here is from genome assembly GCF_964263255.1 of Lissotriton vulgaris. Lineage (NCBI taxonomy): Eukaryota > Metazoa > Chordata > Amphibia > Caudata > Salamandridae > Lissotriton > Lissotriton vulgaris. Next base: position 2,036,749,388 of record NC_141685.1, on the reverse strand, counting down.
AGGCCGTCTATTGGATGCCATAACTGAAGAAAAGACAAGAGATGTAGAGCTCCACTCCCTCTTCGACTGATACATCGCCCACATTATCTGCATCGAGAAGAAAATGAAGCACTGAAATGCAGGCCAAATCCCTTTTTTCGCCAAAGAAACTGAGGTTTTATTGACAAACGTGCACAGAGACAGTTGCCCTCAGATCCTTTCCCCTTCCGGTTGCTGCTGGCACCAGAGCTGGATAAATACGACTTTTGTGTACAACAACGCTGTACAGTAACTGGGAAGTGTACAGAGCAAGCTGTTGTTGTGGCAACTAAATAGAAGATAAAATGGCCGCCACGTCGACCGTAGCGGCCTATGAAGCGTGAAGGACAAGCTTGAAGACGTCAACGGTGTCACAATAGCGGAGGACCTCGCTACGTGAGAAGACCTACACCAACTCCAAGAAGCATTCCAAGACGTCATCAGATGGACGGAAGCAGAGAAACAGAGAAGATCGCTGCCAACCAACCGTCAGCCAACCGTCATCAACATACAGTACGGTGAGTAACTGTACATGGCAAAACGCAGTGACACAGTAAACCCATGCTGAAGCGGCACTGTATTTACGCGCTGCAGAATAACTTCCGATGCATAAAGAGCATGCAGACAAACGTTCCCATGCAGAGAAACACCCACTTACAGCTAAAATATTGTCCAGTGTTGAGCCGAGTCACTTTAAAATGCGCGCCCGTTTGAATGCGCTGAGCAAGAATAGCAGTGGATCCTGAATGCGCAGCCAAGGCATACAATCGTTAAATAACTGCTAACCAATGTCTGAGACTGCCACGCAGGCTTCAAACACACACAAACTTGAGCAGACCTGATGCCCTTCTCCAAGGTGTAGAGACGAATATACAGAGAAAAACTCTCGAGTAAACGCTCGTTTCTCCACACAGGGCAGACACAGGCAGAGTAGGTAGAGGCTGCTGACAAGTCACTTATTTGTAAAGAGAAGGAGTTTGGTCCTGGGATGCAGGGGAAGCTGGACCAGTGAAATATGAACAATAAAGGATTTGCTAGCCCCCACGTAAATACTTATGTAAGATTTTTTTGAAAGACACAAACAAAGAAAATATCTTCTGCTTGTGCAGGTATTTTATTTAAACCTGTTTCAATTTTTTTCAAGTTTCTTTTTATGTTTTCATGGAAGAGAAAGACACTTATGAACCACATTTATACATATATACAACTATTATACAACAAACATATATACAAATATAAACAGTTTTTAAACAATCTTCTTTTTCAAAAGCTGCGTTTTCACAAATAATAACTCTTTGCGAAATATTTCTCACTTATAATTACCACAAAATGAAACAAGAAAAGGCAACCAAATTATTATAAGAAAGATCAATATCAATTTTGAGGAAAAGATCAAAGTGATTGATAATGCAATTAACAATAAATTCCTGTTCACTTTCTTTAAGTGCCTGCCGACGCGTTTCGAATCTGAGAATAAATAGCAGATTCTCATCAGGGCTCTTTCATTGGGGGTAATCTGAATAGAGAATGCAAAAGAAGATCATTCAGTAACTAGATCTGAATAATTGTAGCTTATCCTCCCCTTTATAAAAGTTTGATGTCACAAAGCCTGTTACCTTAAGCTGTGGGCAACGTGGTCCCGCGGGTCCAATACATGTAACAAAGCTAATGACTTCCTGGGTCCTTTTACTGTGACTGTGGACCTAATATACGGAATGAGGGATATTTACTATTTACATAAATGAACATTCAGAGGGCAGTCTGTTTCACAGACAAAAAAGCAAAAAAGTCCATACCTATACTGGTGTAGGCAGCGTGGGTTTTTTTTTCCTGTTTTAAAATTTTGATAGTGTCCTCCGCACTCATACGGGGATTCCAAAATCCTGCAAGGTACAAAGAGTAGCGCTTGTGAAAGCCCATTCTTTGTTTCTTACTTTCTACTCAATAATATTCACAACAAAGCCAAACGGTGGAATTGAAACAACAGAGGCGTGCAAGATCTGAGAAGATCAGAACACGTTCCCTGCAGTAAAAGAAAACAGCGCAGGTACACCAGTATAGGTATGGACTTTTTAGCTTTTTTGTCTGTGAAACAGACTGCCCTCTGATTGTTCATTTATGTAAATAGTAAATATCCCTCATTCCGTATATTAGGTCCACAGTCACAGTAAAAGGACCCAGGAAGTCATTAGCTTCGTTACATGTATTGGACCCGCGGGACCGCGTTGCCCACAGCTTAAGGTAACAGGCTTTGTGACATCAAACTTTTATAAAGGGGAGGATAAGCTACAATTATTCAGATCTAGTTACTGAATGATCTTCTTTTGCATTCTCTATTCAGATTACCCCCAATGAAAGAGCCCTGATGAGAATCTGCTATTTATTCTCAGATTCGAAACGCGTCGGCAGGCACTTAAAGAAAGTGAACAGGAATTTATTGTTAATTGCATTATCAATCACTTTGATCTTTTCCTCAAAATTTATATTGATCTTTCTTATAATAATTTGGTTGCCTTTTCTTGTTTCATTTTGTGGTAATTATAAGTGAGAAATATTTCGCAAAGAGTTATTATTTGTGAAAACGCAGCTTTTGAAAAAGAAGATTGTTTAAAAACTGTTTATAATTGTATATATGTTTGTTGTATAATAGTTGTATGTATGTATAAATGTGGTTCATAAGTGTCTTTCTCTTCCATGAAAACATAAAAAGAAACTTGAAAAAAATTGAAACAGGTTTAAATAAAATACCTGCACAAGCAGAAGATATTTTCTTTGTTTGTGTCTTTCAAAAAAATCTTACATAAGTATTTACGTGGGGACAAGTCACTTATAGCATAAAACGCCCAGGTTGCAGGCTGTTCAGACACACGCAGACATAAACATAAAGACACACGCCCAGGGTGCAGGCTGTCCAGGTGTGATAGGACACTGGTGGGGTCAGCTGGGCGTTACCTTTTGTCTTCTGTATAATTTTCACAAAGTCTTTTGTTCCTTTCTTTAGTTTGTTTTCTTGAAGTAGCTTTCTTAGTGCACAGGTAAATTCATCCTCTTCAAAACGTTGCTAAGTTGTGGTAAATGAATGATGCACAGTCCACTGTGTAAGTTAGGATCCTTTATTGCAAGTTCCTTCCAAGTAGGTAGACTGGTCAAGATCATAAGTTAAACCCCACCAGGAGCCAGCTGTTAGCAGCTCAGCCTGAGATGACCAACTGCCACAGTAAGTTAGAGAGAGGCACTGTGAGCAAGAGGGACACCCAGGCATTCTATGATGTCACAAGTAACACAATACAGTCTATCTAGAGAAGAACAGTGGAGAGGACATTTACTACATTATGCTCCTTTTTCTCTGCATTACTGAACCACAGTCTACTGCCTCCCTCTTTCCCCATGTCTTCCTTTAATGTAAGCTGCATTGTGATTCTGCTTATTCTCGTGCTTTCTCTCACCATCTGCACCAGTCTCTGACCATGCATCATATTATCGCACTGTTGACATCCATACACTTTTTTTGTGTGTTTTATTGTTTTTCTAACCCCACCTGGCATTTTATATCCGTCTGTTATTTGCATTGCATCTTCTGTATCGTCCTGCATCCTGTTCCGTTGTTTGTAACACCCCTTCAATTTTTCTCTGCTCCCATCTCCAAGCCTTCACCCAACCCAGAACTGCTTGCACCCACTGCAACAATAAAGGTACACACAACCTCAAATGGTCATAGCCATAGAGCAGGGGTCCCTAAACCGGTCCTGGAGGGCCGGATCCATGCCAGATTTTTGGGATAACCCCATTGAGATACATATAGTTTTTTGAAAAATCTGGCATGGATCCGGCCCTCCAGGACAGGTTTGGAGTCCCCTGCCATAGAGCATTACCACCTTTTTGATAATATCAAATACTTCTTACTGTTCTTCCCTTCAAACATGAATACAAGCTGCTAGTTTAGTAGGATAACTCGCCCACCGCCCACTCCTCAGTAATCCCACTGACCTGCCTGGTTGTTGCATTGTCTGAGTTTTTATTTTAAACATAGCAAGTGTTTCCACGAGATAATGGCACTATTTCCTGTAAATGAGTTGTGTGAAATCGGCAAGCATAAAACTTTTGTGAAATGTTAACATTTCTAAAGCTGTGCGTTTTCTTCATCCGCACAGTCAATTATCTATAAATGTTATAATTATTTGAGGTGTGCATGGACGTATATGCTTCATAAAGCATCTTGTTCAGCACACCTGCTTATAAGCTCTGAATTTGTTCAGATAGTACACCTGGGTCCACCCCAAACCAAATCACATGGGTAAAAGACATTGCCATTTACAACGCCAATAGCTCTAGCTCTCGCAAATACCAGACATATTAGCAATCCCAATGCTTCTTATTCATAGGCACTGGAAGTAGGGGTGCTTGGGGAACTGCAGCACCCCCAGAAATAAGCATGCTGGAGTACCGAAGGTCAAAAAACAACAAAGATGCCTTTAAATATTTTTCTTATTCAGAAACTGGAGTGTGTAAGTTACCTCCAGGGGTACAGGAAAGAGAAGGAAAGGTTGTTGCATGTCTGTTTTGTCTAACACAAAGTACATTTAAATATTCAGAAATGAACTCTAGACATATTTCAGATTATATCAACAATTAGGAATGCACAAATGAAGCACTTTTTGTAATACTGAAGTGTGATTGAAACAAAGATTTTAATAGAATCAAATTCAAGACACTTTACTTGGTGATGTGCTAATGAAAAATATTCACTGAAACCCGTTTCCACACATTATCATTTTGTACTATGGAGTTTTACCAGTAAAACTGCATATCTATGCAAATGTATTGGCCATGTCAACAGAAAATGTGCTATCTGCAAATGACAGTGTGGAACCACACCAGTCCTCCAAAGTGAACCACCAGCTAAATGCTGCACCCATACCACACTACCAAGGAATGGGCATGGCACATTACTACACTTGCATTTTTGTATGATAATTAGATTTTTCAAACTCCCTATGACTTCAGGGATATAACAATAATGGTGGCACCCCTTCTCTAAAAAAATATTCCAGCACCAATCTTCTTATTTTCATAGCTCCTCTAGTTTATACTTGATTCTCCTAACCTTAATGACCGTGGGCCTGCTTTCACTATAGTAAATGTACACTTTTGTATACGCTTATAATGGCATGCTATTCATGCAGGGATTTATGGGTAGTATCTATACGAGTGTGTAGCCTCTGCATATAAAAAGATAGGTCTTTTTATACGTAGAGACTCCGTACTGTAAAGATACTACTCATAAACCCCTTTGTGAATGGTGTGAAATAGTAAACTTACACAAAAGTGTAAGTCTACCTTTGCGAATCAGGCCTGTGTCTTTACATTTCTGTTATCTTTTGAGCCTGCTCAAATTCCCCTGAGACATTCCAAAAAGGAAGTCTTCTTTCGCACTGTTTAGCCTCTCAATAGCCACTTCTTGATACTCTGGAGAAGTTGCAATGATAACAGCTTTAATTTTTACCAATTATCTATACTAGATTTCCTTAATTTTAAGCATGGATCATAGCTTATTCTCCATAGATCTGGCAGTCATTCAATATTAATTTTTCTTTCTGCAGCACAAAGTAGAGGCCTCATTACGAGGCCCTTGTGTTACCTTTGTGCCAGCAGTTTTTAGTGTTGGATTCGTAGAAGAGGACTGATTTTGAATAATCATAAAGAAGATAGGGGCATATTATCAAGGGGGTTTATCTCCGCTTTTTTGGCTTTAAAAGCCAAGAAAGCGGAGATAAAATTATCTCCCTATTACCAAGCTGTCGCTAACACCAGTTAGTGACAGCTAATAGGAGATAGCGACCATCTTGGGCCCCGCTTTGCATGTCAGTGATATTTATCACTAATGACATGCAAAGTGGGCGTGCCAAGATGTTAGAGACTGGAAACAGTCCCTAACATCGCTATCTCCTATTACCAACTTTTGGAGATATTCGCGCTAAGTGCGAATATCTCCAAAAGCTAACACCTACCCTGAGCAGTTCTTAGCCATGTTATCCAATGGGAGGTGGATAACATGGCTAAGAGCATTTGCTCGATAATGCATGAATATCGCTGACTTTTCAGCGATATTCATGCATTGCGGCCGTTTTTTATCGCATTTGCGATAAACCTTGCTAATAGCAAGGTTTATCTGCGATAAAAATTGCCGATGTGCGGCGATAATTTTTGTCTCTAAACAAGTTAGAGACAAAAATTATTGCTAGTTGTTGGTAATAATATGCCCCTTCGTTTGCTGATTGGATGGTGACTTGGATTTGAATGTTGAAACACAGGTAAGGTGTTTCATTGAGCCTCTGTGAGTTCAATGCTAAGGAGGGGTATTTGGTCATTTTATTTGTGGTTCAACAGTACTGTAGCCCCAGGTTACAATCGGTCGGACCTTCGCAAATGTTAAAGCTGGAGTACAGTAACCTCTGGCGGCCATCGTTCCCCAGCAACCAGGCCTCACATGAACATATTCTCCATGAATCCCCAGGGGACTGCTGTACAAGACTGCAACACCCAATCCAAGCCCCCCTTGTCTCTGTACAACAGCTAGATTGAAGAGCAAACGTACAAACACTATCTACTACAAATGCACCTATAGACATGAGGCTCTCAGGGCATGGCAGGATACACCAAAAAGGGTCGGTAGCTTTCAGAACACCCTCCAACAGGGTATACTGATACCACCCTTCTCTTAGCGAACAGTAGACTGAACAATAGCAGAGATTGTATTTCTGCATATCACGTTATTAAACGATAATATAGCCATAGAATACTAGTGGTGGGATCGCTGTAACATGGCCAACCTTCGGGCCCAGGCACACTCAAGGTTCAGTGCTGTTTCCCCAATAAAAGTGTAGAAGCTTGAGAATGGTAGTTTATGACATTACTTGAGGCTAGTTTCAAGAAATAATTCCAGTAAATTTCAGAATGAGAAAGTGGTACTGAGGAGGAAGTGTAAAGTACAACATCACATGATGAACACCAGTGGATGAGCCCTTGTTTGAAATCAGACTCTATTTCAGTTTTGCACTCTAGAAACCACCCTACATGAAAAACGATTTTTGCAAAAACAGGAAAGGTGAGCAGGCCTTTTCTTCCTGCACACTCTCTTGCTTACTTGTGACTTTCCAATAGTCGGGCAGGCATTGCTGTCAGAAGGAAACTGCGTTCCCATGCACATAACTATCAAATCACATATGACAATCTAACCACACTTTCAACAAAAATGCACTCTAAACATTTTTCAGGGTTCTAAGCTCCATACCAATTGCTTCCCTTTGATATGATTGGGAAGTTCAACTTGCCCTCCCAAGTTGATTTTTGTTGTTTTGTGCTCAGTAGCTGCAGTCTGTTACCTGCCACTCACACGTGTCTGTTTTACTGTGGTAGAACCCGGTCGTGTGTTTTCTGCCTCTTACATATCATGTTGCTGGGCTCTGGATGCTGGTCTTTTCCCTCTGTCTCTCATCAGTGCTTTTGGGCAAGTCTCTCGACAGGAAATAGGAGATTTATTTTATCTGGCCTTAACTGCACGGTTCCTTCCTAACTACTGGTGTTACTTTGCTTCAAATAACAGGACTTTGAACACACACACTACTCAAGGTCAGATCCCAGGGGTAATCACCACGTTTATAGGGGGATGAAGGGCAGATGAGGTACATAACAAGGGTCTTGGAACCAGTCAGACATTTCATTGTGAAAGTGTTATTGGTAGCAATTATGATCGCTATCAGGTATAATTGATTCACTGATGTTGTAGTGACTATTTAGCTACAGTTTAAATAAAATGTTGCTGTTACGTTCCCTTTTTCCTGCAATCTTTTTTTACAAACAATATTTTTGATTGCTCGATTATGGGATATTACAAGAATCAGACATGAAAGGAAAATATTATTTAGAAGTTAAATTAAAGAATTATGAAGTGTGTGGTTCATGTCATGTTTATACTTAAATGTAGATCAAGGGCAAAGCACTTATCGGCTTCTTCTGGATAAAGTGTTTCATGTATGATTGGTTGCTTAATACGCAGGAGTTGTATCAGTTGTCTTGAACAGGTTATAGTTTGCTTGAGCTTTCAGAGCAGCATCAAGGGAAATTCAGAAGGGAGGCCAGTGTATTCATATGTGGAGGGGCGGCTGCTCCACAATGACGGAGGAGCGTTGCCCCACTGGCTCAGATCCAGCAAGTGAAAAATAAAATTATAATTTACTATTGTTTTATTTTTCAATTGCCAGCTCTGAGCTAGCACATGCAGGTTAGGGCCGAGGTATGGGGGGGGTGGGAGGAGGAGTGCTCTTTGTACTTCAAAGTGCACATGTATGTTTGGCCATCCGTCTCAAGCTGGCAAAACACACATGCGCACTTAGGTTTCTCTAGCCCGGCTTACTGAAGAAACCCCACAGAGTCCCTGACCTGAGCGGAGCGTCTTCACACCCGATCAGGCTAATCCCCGTGCTGCTCTCTTAGAAGAGCAGCGGTGAGATTTCACATGGAGTCTGTGATGGTGTCCCAGTGTCTGCTGGGACAAGGAAGTTCACTGACGTGCGATGAGATGCTGGAGGCAGCCGGCAGGTTAAGGTAAGTGTTTTTGTTTTTTTAATTATTACCCCTTGCTCGTTCCCTCACCCGCACTCTCCTGCACCCCTCCATCAGCCCCACTCCCTTTTAATTGTGTCAGCCACCACTGAGTTTGTGCCTGTCTCCATATCTTCACTATTAACAGATGCCAAAAGAACAAGTACTTTCTGCATTCTAGACAACGGTGAACATATCAGTCCTCATTCAAATAAAATGTCTTAAAACCTCTTTTTGAAAATTCCCAAGCTTGGAGATTGTCTGCTGGTGGCAGGAAAGCATGCCAGCACTTTCTAACCCACTGTCGTCTTTAACTGTACTTTAAACTGACTTTGTCATGGGTTGGAAAGGCCAGAAATTAAAAGGTGAGCGCTTGCCATGATCCTGTTACAGTAGTCAAAAAGAAAGTTCACAGTAAGCCTTATCTAATATGGCCTGTTCCCTTTCTTCAATATATAGACATAGCTTCATCTATCGAAATCACAGCTTTAATGAATTGATTAATTTGATCTTTTTAAATATCAACTGATTGAAATAAATACTCAGCTATGATTCACAGAATCAGGCCGTTTGCGACCCCAAAAAAGCATTTCCAATGTAAAAAGGCAAATGGCGATTATGTAACTTGTTACCAGATTGCAAGTTTTGTTTGCGACCCAATTTTGATTCGGCATTAGGAAGGGGTGTGCTTATGGCGCCCCTTTCAAATACTGAGTCACAGTTGTATAAAAAAATGTTTTGTGACCGAATATCAGTCAAAAGACAATAATTCTTTACTGCCAATTCAAAATTAATGGTAACCCATTTGCAAAAGGGTAGGATTCCCGATAGGACCCCTTATCCTTTGAGATTGTTAAACTAAACACTTTTTAATCACAGGCAGTGCCCCACGAATTTCCCCTAAACATTTAGGCCCACATGCGTCAAGCATTTTTGGAGTCGCAAACGGTGCGATTCCTTAAAATCGGCCGTTTGCGATTCCAAAAATGCTTTTTGAGATGCATCAAGCAATTTTAGAAATCGCAACATTTTTGCGATTTCTAAAATTGCGATTGCTTTTAAGAAATCGAAAATTGGCGATTTCTTAAAAGCAATGCATGAATACTTTTTAAATTGCGAATTCGCAATTAGAGGGATAAATTTACTGAGTAGTTGAACTACTCGGTACATTTTCAAAACTGTGAAAATAACTCTGAAAATGCATTTTTTTAACATTCATGTTACGGACACACATGTCCTTAGGACATGTGTGTGTGCAACATGATGCGAAAACAACATTTCATGGGTGCAGGGGGGGTTCATTTGAACCCCCCTCACCACCCTTGAAATGCAATCAGGATTTGCGATTTTCAAATTGCAAATTCGCAATTCCCATTCATTCCTATGGGCCTTTTGGCCCATAGGAATGAATGGGAATTGCGAATTCGCAATTTGAAAATCGCATTTTTCATGCGATTCGGTAAAAATAGCGATTTCTACCGAATTGCATAAAAATTTAAAAAATAATCATGCATAGCCTTTTGCGATTTCTAAATTGCGAATCGCTATTTATCGCAATTTAGAAATTGCAAAAGACGACATTGATGCATGTGGGCCTTAATTTTCTTTTCTGAAATGTCCCCCTTTTTCCTCTAGGGAAAACAGTATGCATATCAAAACAAATGTTTTATTTGCTTTATCAAAAAGCAATCACAGACATGATGGCCTGCTAGCCCCAGCAGGCCACCGTCCCTGTGATGACTGTGATTCCTAGTGGGTCATAAATTGCAACCAAGATTGTTAATTTTCATGATGTAGGTCAATTTGCGATCTACTAGGAATCGCTATTTTAAAAATCACTTTCATACATTTGGAATTGTGTTTTCCAAATTGCAATTCGGAAAAAGTCGCAATTTGGAAATCGTTGTTCCTAATGTTGATACATCTGGCCTTTAGTCTTTTAGGTTTCCTCTTATGTTTCGGCTAAAGTTCTGACTTTAATAAATCTATGACCGTTTTCAGGCTATGAATGAGCTGAGAAAAAGCTATGATTATGTAAAAACCCTCAAACGTTTTCTGTGTGTGCACCTCATCACTCTGGCACACCAAGGGAGCAGTTTTACCCCTACATAATTTCCACCTTCCTCTTATTTTCATTACAGGTGTAAATGTATGCTTTGTGCATTAAACTCTGAATTTGCTTTCAGAAATCAAGCCATTTGCACATGTAGGTTGAATTTACACATGCAAATGATTTTCGGAATGAAGCTATCAGACCCAGAAACCAAAAAAAGGTCTGGAATTTAAGTTGGCAGCTTCTATGCTACATTTGGAATTACAATTTTCTGAGGGAGTAATGCTCAAAATATCAATATCCTCATCTATGTTGCCAGTGGTGTTGCAGAACTACAGGGTATGACCAACTGAAGTATAAAAACGCATGTGTCAGTTCAGCAGAAATTCATATTAAAGCATCTTATAAATGTTAAAAAAGACAACATTCTTCTTGTTTGACTTATATCATTCTTTAAAATAGGCTATCTGACCCAATGAATATGTCCATTTATTCCTGAATCTTTTGTTGCAAGAGTGTGTGGTCAGCCATGCAGGGTCTGCATATAGATAAAGCTTCATCAGTAGTGACAATCAGCTTTCATTTGTTGCCTTCAAGAGTTGTTCTTTCTTGTCTAGAAAAATGGATTTCATAAGTAGTGTGGCTCACTGGTTAGAGGCGGCAGACCCGAGAGCAGAGGACGGCCCGGGACCAGGGTTCGATTCCCGGCACGGCAGGTTTCTGGACCAGGGTCAGCGGACTCGATAATTCTCTCCCCTCGGTGCACACTCTGATCAGCGATCACACTCGGCAACTCTGGGCATTAGCTTGCCTCATCTTCACTAACGGCCCCACCAGACCGCCGGGGATGCCTGGTCTCACCCTGGAGATACCCATTAAGGGACCATCTCTCAGGGAAGCCAGGAAGGGTTTCGCAGTGGTCAAAGCGCCTTGGGACCCTACGGGTAAGTAGTGCGCTATATAAATGCCAATACATACAATACATACATAACCCTTTCTGAATCATGATTACCTGTCACTCAAACCATTATAAATTTCCACATGGTTATTTCATTACTTAATTGAAGACTGACCATCTTTTCAATAACCTGAGCGGTTCAGGAAAGTCTGTTTTAGGACGGCATGGACTCCTTAGACTCTATATGGCATTGACTTTTGTTTTGACCATAAATATCTTCAGTGTTTTCTCTGGGCCATCCATCTCTTTGCATTAGTCCTTTGTCTGTGTGTGTGCTCTGGGAGGCTAAGAGACACCTGGCAGCCTAGATAGTACATATCTTAGGAGAGGGAACCACCCATGAGGAGACTGGACTTCCTATCAATCTGATTGCAACCCACAGGATGGTGCTTGGGGTGGCTTAAAGGCAGTGACTGCATCTCCCTGTCCTCGGAGTCTGAGAACAGAGCATGCCTTTCTAACAAGGAGCAGATTACTGTGGCTCTTTCTGAGACTTTGATGCACCCATACCAATTAGTGGAGGGATGTGATCCCTGTAGGCATTGTCAATGCCCGTGGAAGATGACCCTGAAGTACTGCGGAGCACCCCAACATTTCCATGTGATTGTGCGTAGACCCAGAGCCTGTAAGCCGGCCTCTTCTCATTCTTGGCCTCAGGAGGAGGCACGCTATGCACTGTCTAAGGGCAACAGCCTGCACATTATTGTTTAGGATGCAGGTCCCCCTGTTGCACATGTGGGCCCTCAACGAGACAAGAGGACCCTAGACCGCACACACTGCAGTTGTTTGTAGGGTCCTGGGACATGAATTCCTGATTCAGCAACAGGCCTGAGATGCCTGACCACATATTTTCTTCTACCTTCCCCAGAGGATTCATCGTCATTATGCACCACCTAGGCAGAGTTCTACCACCGAGGCTGTTGCCTTATTTAGAGAGGCAGTCATTGTTTAACAGGGAACCATAGGGAGGACAATCTGACTTCCCTTGACGGCTTGACATCTCGCTGGATGACCCTAACACTGTTGCACTGTACACACAGGCAGCAATTTGAACTCATGGGAGCCGGGACTGGCAGGTCTATGGTTCCTCTTATTTGCTCACACAAGTATGGTGCTGCTGTTACCTTTTCCTCGTAGTACTTACAAAAGAAATTCTGAGCCACGCTAGGATGGACTACGGTAGGGCATGTGAAGGACCCAAGCCAACAATAACAAAGACAGCCTTACCTTACCTTAAGATTGCCTGTGGGAAATTATCTTGGCAACTATACTTCATGGAGGTGGTGGTGAATAACAAAAAGTGACACCGGCCCCAAAACCACAGGTGTCCACAATGGGCTTAATATAGAAGAAAATTACCACTGTGGGGTAGAGACTGGAATCAATGGATGTGACAATAACAGATCTCACTGTTGATACAAAATCATTTCGAACAAACTTGAGTGCCTTCTGCAACAAACTAGACAACATGGATAACATGTATCCATCCTCGAGTATGGAGAACTCGATCACAAGGGAGTCAGAGCGATGATTCCTAAGGCAGAAAGCCATGGACTTAGAAGATAGTGGCCATAATGACAATGTAGGATTTTATGGTATCCTGAAAAAGCTAGACAGAATGACATGAAAGGTTTCCTGATCGAGATATTACTGCACGTCTTAAGTCTCACCATTTCCCCATCCTTGCAGATACAATGCAAGCACAAAATCTGGACTGACAGACTTGACGAAGGAGAAAGGGCCAGACAGGTCATTGCTTGCTTCCTTTGGCACTAGCAAGACCACCTGAGAATCTCTAAAGCATGCAAGCCTGGTCCATTCGATTTGGAGGACACAAAATCCAAATCTCAGCCAATTTCGCCAGGTAAACCAATGTGAAGATGAAAGCTTTCCTCTCCCTACACCCACATTTGTGGAAACAGGACAATAAATGTGGCCGCCTTGAACCAACATGGATGTGAATTACGAACAATGGGAAATCCAAGGACTGCAGGGATCCAGAGGAAATATAAGCCTTCCTGTAAGGGCTTAGGGAATCCATCATGGACCCTTCAGCCTCACCACCCAAGACAGACAGAGCTCCTGAGTGAGAGGATAAGACTCTTCAGGTGCGCAGACAGAATATCAAGTTTATTATGTCGACATACACAAATATTGAGTTTTAAATATCGTGAAACAAAATATCGACAGGGAGAATATCGTGGTCGAGAATATCGAATTGCAGGTAAGAAATATTGTTTTTGGAAATATCGAAGTTGTTAATATCGTTTGCAAAAATATAGTTGTTTAAAATATCGATGTTTTAATTAGTGTTATGTATTTTAGTATGTATTTTAAAAGTATGAGATCTATTTTTTTCATAAGAATTTGTTTTGTTTTTTAATATACGTGTTACTTTATAGTAGTTATTCATTTTATCTAAATTAAATTTAGCATTTTTAAGTTCTGTAGTGGGTTGTGGGCTTATAGGGGAATAGGGTGGGAAGTATTTTAATTATAATACATGAATTATTATTTTTTATGTATTAGTATTTATTTAATTAAGATTTTCTAGTGTTAATTGTGGGAATTAATTTATTATGAATTTTAATTCATAGGCTGTTATTTATTATTAGTTAATGAATTGGCAATTAGGTTAATTGTGTCATTTTTTTAGGAGCGGGTTGTGGGTTTATAGAGAAATAGGGTGGTAAGTAATTTAATTATAATACATTTATTCATATTTTAAATGCATTATTATTTATTTCATTTATATTTCATAGTGTTAATTGTGGGAGCTATTTTAGTATTAAATATTTATTAATTGGTTGTTAATTATTATTAATTAATAATGTTGTAAATAATTATGTGAATTGTGTAATTTTTTTAGGAGTGGGTGGTGGGGTTTATAGGCGAATATGTTGGGAAGTAATTTATTTATAATTAATTAATAATTGTTTGTTAATGCTAATTAATTAATTCAAATTATGGCAATTGTGTAATTATTTTTTGATGTAAACTGTAGGGTTTATAGTGATTAAGGGTGGGAAGTAAATTATTTTAAATTAATTAATAAGTTGTTAATTGATATTAATTTAATAATGTAAAATTAGTGATGGAAATTGTACAATGAATTTTAGGTGTGGGTTGTGCTGTTTATTGGGGTAGAGGGTGGAAAGTAATGTATGTTTCATTATTTCATAATTAGTTGATTATTATTATTAATTTATCAATTGATAAATATTTACCGTAAGTGTTCATTGTTATTTTGTGTGTGTTTTGTTTTTATAGGGGTAATGTTTGAGGAGTAAATACATTTTTATTTGTTTAATGTTTTTTAAAAAAAATATTTGTTTAATATATTATTATGTTAATTATAGAGGTACATTTTTTTAAATGTTGGTTGTGAATTGTGTGGTGTCATAGAGTAGGAATTAGAAAATATTAAATTTATGTAATAAAAAATGTTTTTGTTTATATATAATTTTCCATTAAAAAATTGTTTTTTGTTTTTAAATTATTTTTGAATTTTTAAAATAATCTTTCTAGGTATTTCTTAGATCTATTTAACATTCTAATCTGTTTCTATATTTTGTAATATTTAAACTTTTATATCTGTTTTATTTTTTGTTTTTTGAAATCTTTTGTGTTGTTTTTGTTAATTTGTTTGTCTTTAATTTTGAACTGACTTCTGAGGAAATATAAATTTGTATCCATATATTAGCCAACACTTTCCCTACTGTTGCACAAACAGGAGTGGGATTAGTATTTTTTTCCCCTCCGCTACCAACACTTTTCCTATTGTTGCACTCACTGCAGTGGGAATATTATTTTTTACCCCTCCGCTATCCAACACTTTGCCTACTATTGCACACACTGGAGTGGGAATAGTCATTTTTACCCCTCCGCTATCCAACTCTTTCCCTACTGTTGCATCCACTGGAGTGGGAATAGTAATTTTTACCACTCCGCTATCCAAAACTTGCCCTACTGTTGCACTCACTGGAGTGGGAATAGTATTTTTTACCTCTCCGCTATCCAACACTTTCTCTACTGTTGCAACCATTCGAGTGGGAATATTAAGTTTTACCCCTCATTATCCAACATTTTCTTTACTATTGTACTTGATGGAGTGGGAATAGTAATTTTTACCCCTCAGCTATCCAACACTTTCCCTATTGTTGCACTCAATGGAGTGCAACATTTAATTTTAAAGACTATTAGGTATTTTAATGTTTTAATTTATAATATAATTTTTTATATATATATATATATTTGTAACCTTTTATATATTTAAAAACAAATTAAAATTATTAGATTATTATTTTTTTTAACAGGAAATATATATATATTATATTTTATAGATGTATGTTTAAATATGTTTTAAATTATATTTCATTTTTTATATTTGTTAAAATGTATATTAAATCTAAATAATATTTTTAAGTTAATCTTTATATAATACATTTTACATTTAAATAGTATACATTATTTTTTATTTAAATACAAAATCAATATTTTGTACATCTATATGTTTACATCTATATTTTTGTTTCGATATTTTTGTACTTACAATTTTAAATATAGGATTTTGATATTTTTGACATCGATATTTTTGCATCAATATTTATGTATGGAGATATTTTGGGAATCGATATTCTATCAGTGAACCAACTCTTCAGCGCGAAGGCCAGCAGCTGGATGGATCGGAATTTAACTCACACAGGACAGGGGAAGCAATGAGTCCCGCCTACAACTGAATCCCAATGAGGCAAGGGAAGGATATCCTGTCCTGAAGACCCAACACATCTGGGAATGTTTCCTAGGCATATGAGTACACACTGGATGGCCTCTGATCTTCTCTTTATGTCATCTCTTTCCTCACTTGCCTACATTGTGATAGTCATCTGCTTCTTAGACCACTGTTTTCAGTTGTTGGTAACTCATGGTTTTAGGGAATTACTGATAAGTAATATATTGCACTGATGTACCACTGCCTTAGGACTAGGGGAACATTTCATGTACCACTGCCTTAGGAATAGGGGTAGACTTCATTGTCAAAGTCAGAATGGCTGTATAAATCTTCTGTCACCCAGGTCAACTGCAGAGGATTCCTGTCGGAACCCTTCCAAGTGCAAAGGGAAACATGATAGGGGTACACTGTCGCCCGTGCTACTCCTCCTAGTATTGGAACCATTCAATAGCAGCGGCCATCTGTCAGTCAAACAAGTTGGTGGAAATACCCATACAAGAGGGCCATTCCTCCATACAATTAATTATGCATGATAAATTAATCACACTACTGAATTTACCAATGTCGGTCCTGACCCAAATGCCCAGCAATGCAGATTTTGCAGCGATTTCAGGATGCAAAGTCAATTAGGGAAAACGTGAGGCACTTAGAATAGCAAGGATTACCACCAAAGCAGCCATTTTCGGATAACAATTTCAAAGGAATTGTTTTGGGGTCATCATTAGTGGAGGTTTGAAAAGCATTTTCCCGATAACATAGAGCCACTGATAGTCCGAACCAAAGCCAAATATGCTAAGTGATTGCAGTTACACCTATCTTTTTGGGACAGAATCCAAGCAGTTAAGATGATAATACGCCCCTCATTCACATAGGTTTGGGGCATGCTCCATCTTCCAATGCCTCTTTCACTCTTATGACAATTACATTAAAAGGTTCCTATGGGACTCTATGAAACAACAACTTAGTGGCCTCCAAACTAATTGCACATAGGAGATACACCATGGACAACTCTCCTATTTAAGGCCCCACTCCAAGGGACCCAATTATGGGTTGCCATTGAGCAGCAACTTACTTCCAGTGACCCTGGCCTGCAATTGGTTTACAAACTTGAAACCCCTACCTCCTTGAACCAGAACACAACGACACAGGCGATGGTGAAGGCCTAGACCTGGCCCCACAGGAGGCTTAGAACAGATGTTCGCTTACACAAACAGGGACTGCTTTGGCATAAAGCTTCTATCCACACTGGGGGACAATTGATCCACTGGAGTCATGCAGAAAGAGGGCATCCTGACTCTAGATCACCTTGTCACACAAGGGCACACCAAACCTTTTGAGGTAATGCGGGGGAAATTCCACCTTCCCACACATCAAACGTGGAAATACATGCAACTGAGTCACTGTATGCATAATAGACCAGGGGCATCACAATAGGACCAACAAGCATCCCCAACTCTCCCATTGAGGGATGTACGAGGTAGTTTGTTGGGTTTCTATAATCTACTGATACTACACTTGTATTCTCAAACCCAAATAAGTAGGCTGCACAACAGGTTGCAGGAACTATTGCAAACATACTATTCAACAGAAGAGTTGGTAGAGGTTCTTGAGAACCTGGACAGGGGAGTAAGAGAATCTCAAATTATATTTTTGCTTATTCAAGACACCTTAATACTGGTACTGGACTCCCCAAATATGGAGATGGGGATTGCTACCCCACTAAATCTGCCAATGATGTAGACAACCACATTGTGACACTATCCACATATTTATAGGATTGTACAGCCATAAATATGATATGGTAAACAATAGGATTTTCTTTCAGTTGATCTCTGGGCCTTCCTACACCTCTACCATGACACTTGATTATGCTTCACAATACTACTGACCTACCATCTCTGATAAATTATGAGTATTGTTTCTTATTCTCTGCACTCATAGCAACTAAATTATGTATCCTCAGGCACAGGCTCTACTCACATTTACCTACTCATGACGAATGGCTGATTAAGATGTATAGGACTGCTCTTGACCATTTTATATGCAGCGTGCAAGATAATCGGAGATATTTCTCCAGTTCTGGACTTTCTTTCTCCATGCTGACATGCAGACACTTACAGCAGACAAGATTCAAAGGGGATCTGTGAGAGACTCATTTTGGTTTACGTCAGGGGGTTGTTATGAGTAATCATAAGCCTCTATGAGTTTATAAAGCTCTGTATTTACAGACATGCCTGGTCTAGCTTTCACTGCACTAATCCTTTTCGATGAGGCTGGACAGATCATTCCAGTCCCAGTTCATGGCTAAGATCTTATTGTTTTTATGTCAGTATGTACTCACCAACACAAATGCACGCCCTCAAGCAATTTGCCTCCCACCCCCATGTGTTTGGTGGTTTCAAATGCATTCTTTGTGTCCCCTTCAAGTCCTTTTCATGTTTGAAAGGAGCTTACTTTCTTATGCTCCTTTATTCTAACAATTGTTCCTATCGATTATATTGTTTAGCACAAGAGATGCTCTCAGAAATTGTACTTCCTTTTAATAGTTTGCTTTTTATTTTACATACTGCACTTTACTTGTTGTCCCTGAAGGTTGTAACTTGTGCCATGTTTATAGATTTCAACTTGAATAATTCATTAATGAGGGGTGATACCCCAAAACTAGTCCCAAGATGTTTGTCTCCAGCCCAGGGAGGACCAAGTCTGCTATATGGGCTGGACTGTTTCTATGAGAAGGAAGGTCAAGACTGATTTGAATATGGCAGGGTCCAAAAAGGGGTGGCATAGTGAGCAAAAGAATGATGGAATAAATGCAGAACTTTTGACTATGGGTGAGTGGTTAAAAATGTCAGCTCTCCATCCATCATCTTGTTGCGTTTACTATGTTCACCCTAAGTGGCCAAGAGTATGCACAAACTTGGGTCCCTTGCTCACTGTGCCACTGGATTCAGGTTAGCCTTGCTGATACCCCGAAACTGGTCACAGGAAGTTTGTTGCCGGTCCAGGGAAAACCTGGCCTGGCAGTTCAGGCTGGACTGGTCACATGACGAGCAGGGTCAAGAATAATTTACATCTGTCTGGGTCCAAACTGGGGTGGCATAGCGAGAAAAAAAGAACAATGGATTAAACCCAGATCTTTTGACTGGGGGTGAGTGGTTGAAATCATTCAGCACTCTATCCATCATCTTGTAGTGGGTGCTATGTTCACCCTAAGTGGCCAAGGGTATGCCCAGACGTGGGTCCCTTGCTAACTATGCCACTGGATTCAAGCTAGCCTGGCTGATGATAAGTGATACCCCAAAATTAGCACCGGGATACTTGTATCCATTCCAGGGAGGACCTGGCCAAGCAGTTTGGCTGAATTGTTCCTATGAGGAGCAGGGCCAAGGCTCATTTGAATATGGCTGAGTCAAACTGGAGTGGTATAATGAGCAAAAGAATGATGGATTAAACCCAGATCTTTTGACTGGGGTGAGTGGTTGAAATGTTTCAGCACTACATCCATCATCTTGTTGTGTTTACTATGTTCATCCTAAGTGGCTAAGGGTATTCCCAGACATGGGTCCCTTCCACACTGTATGACAGGATTCAATCTAGCCTGGCTGATAAGGGGTGATACTCCAAAACCAGTATCAGGATGCTTGCTTCTGGTCCAGGGAGGACCTGGCCTAGCAGGGCGGACTGGACTGTTTCCATGAGGACCAGGGTCAAGACTCATTTGCATGTGGCTGGGTCCAAACTGGGGTGGCATAGTGAGTAAAAGAACAATGGATTAAACTCAAATCTTTTGGCTGGGGGGAGTGGTTGAAAGGTTTCAACACACATCCATCATCTAGTTGTATTTGCTATAGTCTATATCTCACAGCACTAATCTTTTCGAAGAGGCTGGACAGATGCAGAGACTGCCAGTTAATGGCTCAGATCTTATTGTTTCTTTAGTCAATATGTCCTCACCAACTAAAATGCCCGCAGTCCATCCATTTGTCCCCACCTCCATGTGTTTGGGGTTTCCCAAGGCACCTCATGTCCCCTTCATGCCCTTTTCATGTTTTTACAAGGCTTACTCTCTTATGCTTCTTTATTCTGACAGTTGTTTCTATTGATTATATTGTTTAGCACCAGAGGTGCTGTCGGGCATTGCACTTCTTTTGTTAGCTTGCTTCTTCTTTTTTTTACATACTGAACTTTACTTGGTGACCCCGCAGGGCGTAACCCGTACCATGTTTATGGATTTGAACATGAATAATTCAGCTGTATAATTTGAAAAATAAACAAAGATATAAAAAAAATGGCATAGCATGGTGTGGTAAGTGATATGTAAAGGCAATGGTGTTGAGTCGAGATTGTGATGTAATACATATACATTCATTTGTTAAATTAAAATAAGCATTTCTGTTGTATTATCTGAACATAAAAACACAAAAAGTTTAATGGGGGAGCATGTCAAATGGCTAACGTTATGTAATCAATGACCAGACACTCCAATGGAATTTATGGAGACAAAAGTGTAATTGTTTACAATCCTTTTGATCTCAAATGAATGCAGGGACGAGCAGTTCAACTGTATCATGTGAGGTAACCACAACATACAACCACAAAATATTCAAGACATTTTATCTAAATATAATGGTTTTATGTAATGTGAACTTTACAGCCCAAGACTGATTAAAAAAAATGGAACGAAATAGTTGAAAATGATGGTTCTTTCAAGTATTTACCCTATGCGTCTGTTTTTCTGTGCCCCTGTACAAACATTTAAAAAAGGGGCGTCACTTGGTCAGTAAGATTGGGGGGGGGGGAGGGTGAGCTTCAGATGTTCCTACAGTCATGCTGTCATATAATGTTAAACTACATTATACTATAAGTAGGGCACATAAAAGTGGCTAAGGGGGCAGTGGACAGGGAGAAGAATGCAGAGTGAGAGAAAACACAATATTTAGAAAAAATAACCAGCATGTTTTAAGAACCTTAAAGCAGAAAGGGAGAGGGTGTGCGTGCATTTTTATCTGTGTTTATGTCAAAATCCTTGGTGAAATCCGACAGACACCTTACCATACCCGACCAAAGCCACCTGCACCCAACTATTTACCAGAAAATAATGTATTAGGGTGTTGTAACACCCAAAACTGCCCCCTGCAAATATGCTCCTGCACTTGAGTGTTAGAATCTCCTGCCATTTCCCCAAGTATTAAGTGACTTGGATTGGCAATGTATTTCTATAATTCACAACTTATTTCAAAGGTATTTAAATACCTTTTTTACCTTTTCAGATCTGTTATGGGATAAGGAATCTTAAACATTGATGAGAGAATCTCTCCCTAAATAGGGGCCCTAACATATTTCTAACATCTACAAGTAATGGCATGACAATTTAAGCGACAATAGTACCAAATGTATGAAAAACTAAAAGATTGGTCACAAAAAGGGTCACAAATTGTGCATTGACTTTTTGAGACCAATCTTTAGTTTTGCGATGTAACTTATTTTCTAATATATCTGAACCAGTCGCGGTCCTTGTACGTAAGTGCAGTGGGACGGGGAGAGTGACAAACGATGGAATAGCGAAAATTAAATACATAAATAATTCAAACCACTTACCTTGCACTCACCGCATCGATACATTATTTATTTATTTTTCCCAATTCAGTTGTTTGTCTCTTCCACTTCCTCAACCCCACCATGCCCCACTGCCCTTACCTGCATGGGCTGGCACTGTTCTGAACTGCATGTAAGAGGGGGTGACCTTTTCATACTCCTAATTGTTATTCAGACATAGGTGTCGATTATGATGGCGATGAATCTACACCCTCCGGGCCAGTGGAAGCCACAGCCGGCCCGGAGGATGTGGATTCACCGCCGCGGTCACAGAAAACACCCACTGCCAGATTATGTTGGCGGTGGGAACAGCGGCGGACAGCAGGTCCATTCGCCGATGATCCGCGGGGTGTTGACCGCAATTTCAGGATGTGTGTTTAAACACGCTTTTCCGCTGCGGATTTTCCGCCGTGGAAAAGCATGTGGACCTTTGCTTCTGGGAGCGCCTTGCGGGCCCCCAGGGTGAAGGGTGGGAGTGGGGGTGCACATGGGGGGTACCTATGGTACCACCCTGCATTTGCATGCACAAAGCGGGCAGGCACGGCCAGTGCCTGCTGCTTTGTGCATGTAAATGCAAAGCATGCATTTTTAACCTTGCGGCAGGTGCTGCTTCAAGCAGCACCCGCCGCAATGTTAAAGATACGGGATACGGGATGTGACCGCCAGGGTGGCGGTCACATCCTAATTGATATGGAGGGACCGCCGCTGCCCCTGCGGATGGTCCCTCCACCTCGGGGCGGCGGACGGACGCTGGTCCGTCCGCCATCCTAATAGGCACCTAAGTTAGTAAACGCAGGTATGAAATGTTTTTCAGACTCCCAAAAGAGTTTAGTAAATAGAAAAAACCAGTTGCAGGGTTTGTGACTGCCAAATGGTTTTGTATGTAAAGCCCAAATCTTCTAAGATCTAAAGAAAGCAAAACATATTTCTTGCTAAGTCCTTGCTGCATATGAACACCAGCTACCCAACCCCCTTGGGGAAACAAAGCTCAAAAGTATAGCGTGTGAGCAATTAGAGAATATTTCATTGTTCAGTTCAATAGGATTTGGGTAATGGTTGCATAAGCACTTTCATTGCAATTATACACTGAGCCTCGTGAGAAATCAGATGGGATTTGTGATCTGGCAAGCAACGCTTTTATGCCTTTAAATGCCCTGCTAAGTTTATGTTTTTATCTGAAGAGAAGAATCATCTTTCTGGAGGCAAAATCACTTAAAATAAGATACTGGACAAATCTGTGCGAAGTTAACGGTTCTTAGAGACATTGGCAGTGACAGCTTGCTAATGCAGAGACTTCCCACTGGAGAAATCTACTTCATGCGAAAGTCTTATTTAGTTCAAAAAGCTATCCGAAGTAGGCTGCTCATTTTGAAAGCCTAGTATTTTGTTAAAGGGAGGTTTCAACACTGCATGGAATCAGCTGAAATGCAAATTACTCAATCAGATAAAACGTTCTACCTCACAGTATAGAAACCCTACAGTATAAAAGCATGAGTCCCCCAAGGCTCTATTAGCGTCCCTCTTCTTTTTAACATTTACATGAAATACGTACCATAACCTCTTAATGCTTTTCAGTTCATATGCTATAACTATGTGGTTACACAGATACTTATTTACCCCATCGCTGCTAGGCCTTTCCCCCCCTGTGCTAAGCCTTTTTTTGGCTATTCAGGGTAGTTTGTGCTTAGGCCGCAGTATCTTTTTGACCACATGAGGTATCCACGCCAAATTTACGTCCTTTTGCTCCAACATCATGGGGATTCTAAAGGTACCCGCGTTTGCGGATTCCCAGGAGGGGACCCTTAAATTTGCCAAAATACAGTAAAATGTTTGTTTTTGGGGGAAAAATTGGAAAAAAGTGCTGCAAATGAAAGTGTTTGTTTTTTCCCTGCAAATGGTATCAACAAAGGGTTTATGGGGCTGAAATCTCAATTTTCCCACCTTTTAAGGAATTGCAGACTTTTGTCAGAAAACCAGAATTTTTTACACAGGTTTGGTGTTTTACTGGTATATAGCCTATTTTTGCTATTTTTTGTGCTATCAACCTTCTTCAGTTAATGGTAGGAATGGGTATGAAAGCAATAATGGATCCTGTAAAGCTATACATTTTAGAACTTTAGACAAAATTCTAAATTGAGCAAGGGGTCATTTGTTTAGATCCTTCAAGGTATCATTATAGAAACGTTCAGTTAAATATAAGAAAATTTGAAAATTAGTTGAAAAAACAGCTGTTTGTGCCAACGTTTTCACCTGTAACTTCTTCTAATTGTGGCAGCTGTGTGAAAGCAATATACTGTTACATCTGCTGGACCTTTTTTGTGGTGGGGATATATAGGACTTGTAGGTTTACCAAGAACCTGATGAACCCAGAGCCAATAACTGAACAGCATCTTGTAACAGTTTTTCATTATATACCGGGTAAATAGCAATTAATTTGGGAAAATATGTACATGGAAAAATCGGTATGAAAGACGCCTATATATTTCTGAAATTAGAACAAAATATATAGTTTAGAGACAGTAGGTATTTGCATATTTTCAAAATTTTGAGTACCCATACTAGCATGAGAATTATAGGTAATTTTTCTAAACGACTTATTTTTTACACATTGTCTTTCATTTGGAAGGCAGAAATGCATCCAAAGTCAATAGGTAATAACAGTTGCTGCACAATTCTGTGTTACCCTAAGTCTCCCGATAAAAATGGTACCTCAGTTGTGTGGGTAGGCCTAGTGCCCGCGACAGGAAATGGCCCAAAGCGTAGCATGGACACACTTTTTTTTTACAGTGAAAACAGACCCTTTTTGGCAAAGTGCCTAGCTGTAGATTTTGAACCGCAGCTCTGCCTGCACCTACAGAAATCTAGCAAACCTATACATTTTTGAAAACTAGACACCCAGGGGAATCCAGGATGGTGTGACTTAACTGGCTCACACCAGGCTCTGTTACCCAGAATCCCTTGCAAATCTAAAAATCTAAAACATTATCCCAAAAACAAATTTTCCTCACATTTCTGTGATGGAAAGTTGTGGAATCTGTGTGGATCCACACATTTCCACCCACCCCACGTTCCCCAAAGTCTTCCGAGAAAAAAGGACCTCACTTGGGTATTTAGGCCCAGTGCCCGCAACAGGAAACGGCCCAAAACACAACGTGGACACACCACATTTTCACAGTGAAAACAGACCCTTTTTTTGCTTAGTGCCAAGCTGTAGATTTCGAACCCTAAGTCTGCCAGCACCTGGAGAAACCTAGCAAACCTATACATTTTTGAAAACTAGACACTAAGGGAAATCCAGGATGGGGTGACTTGACTGGCTCTCGTTAGGTTCTGTTACGCAGAATGCCTTGCAAAATTAAAAGTTTATCCAAAAAACAAATTTTCCTCACATTTCTGTGGTGTAAAGTTCTGGAATCTGCATGGATCCACAAAATTCCACCCACTCCGTGTTCCCCAAACTCTTCTGAGAAAAATTGTACCTCACTTGTGTGGGAAGGCCTACTGCCTGCAATAGGCAACGGCCCAAAACGCAACGTGGACACACCACATTTTCTTAGTGAAAACTGACCCTTTTTTTGGTAAGTGCCAAGCTGTAGATTTTGAACTCTAGCTTTGACGGTCCCAAGGGAAACCTAGCAAACCTATACATTTTGGAAAATGTAGGAGAATCAGAAGACGTGGGGAAATGCTGGGTGGGAGGACATTTGTGGATCCCCGCAGATTCCAGAACTTTCCCACACTGAAATGTGAAAAAAGTGAATTTTTCAGCCAAATTTGAGGTGTGCAGGGAATTCTGGGTAGGAAAATGTTGGGGGACCCACACAAGCCATACCTCACTAGACTACCACAGGTGTCTAGTTTTTAGAAATATATGTGTTTTCTAGGTTTTCTTAGATAGCGACGAGCCCGGAGCCAAAAACTCATGGGACCCCCCTGGCAAAACCAGGTTGTTTTGCGATAGGTAATTTTGATGTTGCCTCAATAGGTTTTGATCCCTTGCTTGTTGCGGGTACTTGACACAGCCATGCGAGTGCGGTACCCTAGAGACAGACTACACAGAAAGACAAATGAGACAAACATGACTGCCTATCCACTTGTTCCTCAGGTACACGTACATACTAGTTTAATTTGGCACGAGGGTGAGTGAAAGGTTCAAAATGTATATTTCATTAACAAGAGATTTCACATAAAGAAAATGCACTGTTTATATTAAAAGGTTAAAAACCACTACCAATGACTCACAGCTCATGAGTTGTAAAGCCACGGCAAGGCCCCAACCTCTTTACAGGCCATTCACACACCTTTCATACTTGACACAGTTTCACATCACCAACTGCGGCCCAAGCACATTACAACACTCACATTCACAGACAATGTGGAGACAATGTACAACCTGGTAGAGAGAGACAGAAAAGACAAAGCTACATAAGCCGCGTTACCGTAGGCTGCGCCCTGCGGGGTGCACTGTCCCTACTACTTTTAAATATTTACTTTCCATTTAGGCAACTTGTTGTTTTTAAATACCTGGACTCGCTGTTGTCCGTCACCGTGCTGCATGCCTCCCGCTCTGACCCCGGTCTACCGCAGCTGATAGCTGTTTGAGTGGAGGGCAGACCGGGTAGAGCGAGACACGCCCCCTCTGGGTTGTACTGCACTTAAGGGAGGCAGCCTCAGCGATGCACGACCAAAGCCACATAAGCTGTGTTACTGTAGGCTGTGCCCTGCGTTGTGCACTGTCCCTAGGACTTTTAAGTATTTACTTTCCATTTAGGCAACTTGTTGTTTTTAAATACCTGGACTCGCTGTTGTCCTTTACTCCTCCATCAACTTATGACAGATGCCCTTGCGCGCAGCGTTCACGCGCAGGGTCGCGCCCTAGGCGCGCCGAAGGTGCGCTAAAGGTAAGCACGTCTGCGCCCGTCCGCGCCAGGACCACGCCCAGCGCCAAACCCCCTGGTCCACGCAAACCCCACTCCACCCGCATAACGTATGACGCCGCCACCCTTCTAGCCCTTAACCCCGGACGCACACCGCAATGCTACGAAGCTGCCCCAGGACGCACCCACGGTCCCTTCACCTGCCACTCCTGCAAATTTACCAGCATCAAGACCCATACCACATCCACTAACCCAAAAACAGCTCCGACCCTAACCACCTGAAGTGCATCCTGCTAAACACCCGCTCGGTCCACAGGCACGCCTCTGAACTCTGGTATCTACTGGACACTACATCACCGGACGTCGCATTCCTTACTGAAACATGGATGAACGCATCATCAACACCCGACATCGCCATAGCCATCCCGGACAACAACAAGATCATCCGAAAAGACCGCACCATCCAAACAGGAGGTGGCATCGCCATTGTCCACAAGAACACCATCAAAATCACGACTAGCTCAGACGATATACTTACAACCGTTGAACACCTCCACTTCCAGATCCACACCAACCCTAGGACCACACTCAGAGGCACCCTCATCTACAGGCCTCCAGGAACCCGTAAACAATTCAGCGAAGACATCACTGACTTCATCAGTCCACATGCCCTCGCCTCTGAGAACTACATTCTACTAGGAGACCTCAACTTCCACCTGGAAAAGAAAAACGACAGCAACACCACCACCCTTCTTGACAACCTGACCAATCTCGGCCTCAAACAACTTGTTGACACCCCCACCCATTTAGCCGGACATACGCTCGACCCAATCTTCACCTCCAGCAAACACATCTCCTTTGATCACACCACAGCTCTCCATTGGACGGACCACAGTTGTGTTCACTTCAGCTACAAAACCACCTTGACCCACAACCCCCCACAACCTATTCCCCGAAGAAAATGGAACAAAATCACAACCGGCCAACTCCTCACATCACTCAACCAAAACCCACCAGCCCTCTCATCGGACCCAAACCAAGCGGCCATCAAATTCAAACAATGGATCACTCACAGCGCTGACGAATTAGCACCCTTGAAAAACCATCACACCAAACAAGACAGCAAAAAGGCCCCCTGGTTCAACGATGAACTTAAGAAATCCAAGAAGCTATGCCGTACTCTCAAGAAAACATGGAGAAAAAACCCAACCACCGACAACATGACCACCTTCAAGGCAGCCACCCGCAAACATCACCAGCTGATTTGATCCACCAAGAATTCAGCATTCAAGAATCGACTCGACAACAATGCCCATAACAGCAAGGAACTATTCAACATCGTCAAAGAATTCACCAACCCCACCGTAGCCTCAAACGACATCACTCCCTCCCAAGACCTCTGCGATTCGTTATCCTCCTTCTTCTACAACAAAATTGCTGGCATACATAACAGCTTCGAAAACAGTTCCAACGAACAATCCTCTCCACCCCCCTCAGAACCTAAACCGCCCTCTAACAACCTCAGCGCCTGGAACCCAATCACCACTGAAGACACCAGCCGCCTAATGAATTCCATCCACTCTGGCTCGCCAACCGACCCATGCCCCCACCACATCTTCAACAAAGCAGACTCCATCATCGCACCCCATCTCCGTGATGTCATCAACTGCTCCTTCAACTCTGCTACCTTCCCAGAAAGCTGGAAACATGCCGAAGTCAGCGCCCTCCTGAATAAACCCACAGCAGACCCCTCTGAACTTAAAAACTACCGCCCCATATCCCTCCTCCCATTCCCGGCCAAAGTCATTGAGAAAGCCGTCAATAGCCAACTCGCCGCCTTCCTCGAATCCAACAACTCCCTCGATCCCTCACAGTCCGGCTTTCGAGCCAAACACAGCACCGAAACCGCCCTCATCGCAGCAACAGACAACATCCAAACACTACTGGACAAAGGAGAAACAGTGGCCCTCATTCTACTCGACCTCTCCGCCGCCTTCGACACTGTCTGTCACAGCACCCTCATACAATGCCTCAGCAACATCGGCATAAAAGGAAAAGCCTTGGACTGGATCATCTCGTTCCTAGCTGGGAGAACTCAGAGAGTCCGACTTCCCCCATTCAGATCAGAGGCCACCGAAGTCATCTGCGGTGTACCACAAGGATCATCACTCAGTCCCACCCTCTTCAACGTTTACATGAGTCCACTCGCTTCCATCGCGCGTCAACACAACCTCAACATCATCTCCTACGCTGACGACACCCAGCTGATCCTTTCCCTCACCCAAGACCCCAACACCGCCAAAACCAACCTTCACGAAGGCATGAAAGAAGTAGCCGTATGGATGAAAAACAGCCGCCTAAAACTTAACTCAGACAAAATGGAAGTGCTCATCGTAGGATCATCCCCCTCTGCCTGGGACGACTCATGGTGGCCTTCGGATCTGGGCTCAGCACCCATACCCACAGACCACGCACGTAACCTTGGCTTCTCACTCTCGATGACCAAACAAGTCAATGCCGTCTCATCCTCCTGCTTCAACGTACTTCATATGCTCAAAAAAATCTTCCATTGGATCCCCGCCGAGACAAGAAAGACTGTCACCCACGCTCTGGTTACGAGTCGACTAGACTACAGAAACACCCTCTACGCCAGAATTACAGCCAAATTACAGAAAAAACTCCAACGCATCCAAAACGCATCAGCGAGACTCATTCTGGACATCCCTCGCCAAGATCACATTACCGGCCACCTGAAAGACCTCCACTGGCTTCCCGTCAACAAGAGAATAACATTCCGTCTCCTTACCAAAGCACACAAGACCCTCTACAAACTAGGGCCCGAATGCCTCAACACTCGACTATCCTTCTACACACCCACCCGCCAACTAAGATCCTCCAATCAAGGCCTCGCCGCAGTTCTGCGTATCCAAAGATCCACCATGGGAGGTAGATCCTTCTCCTACTTGGCGGCCAAGACCTGGAACTCACACCCCACTCACCTCCGCCTTACACAGAACCACATCTCCTTCAAAAAAGAACTTAAAACCTGGCTATTCGATAAATAATGAACCCCCTCCCCAAGCGCCTTGAGACCCTCTGGGTGAGTAGTGCGCTATAAAAATTCTTGAACTTGAACTTGAACCGTGCCGCACGCCGCCCGCTCTGACCCCGGTCCACCGCAGCTGATAGCTGTTTGAGTGGAGGGCGGACCGGGTAGGACGAGACACACCCCTCCTGCCTCACGGTCGGATATATTCAGCCCATGACAGGAACGAGCAGCAGACGCACGCAGCGGGCACGCCGAAGGCAAGCCTGTTTGCACCAGTCCACGCCCGACCGGGCCCAGTGGCCACGGAACCTGGTCAAATCATTAGATATGCTACTGAGGAGCTATGGGCACTAAGACCTTCGGTGAGAGTGTGCCCTCCCCTGGACCCTACCACCTATAGCCGCATCTTAGCTAATGGTATCCCACCATTACAGTGAGAGAATGCTCCTCCCTCACATCCTCGTGTAGCCAGCAGGATCATGGCAACCAAGCAAACTACCTTACGCCTCCTCTACCTCAACACGTGCTCTCTACCAAAACACCAACTCAACATTTTTCTACTGCTCACCTCGGATAAACCAGATGTATTTCTTATCACCGAAACTTGGCTCACCCAGGATTCCCGACATCTTAGCAGGCCTCCCCTCCTACTATTACATCTTGTCGGAAAACAGGGTCCCCGGGAAGGCAGGAGTAGGGGTCACGGCCATAATTAATAGAAACTTCAAATTCACCACCATGACCTCTCTTATCCTCACTGAGGCAGAGAATCTGGTCATAAAATTCGACATGGACTAAGGTTCCTTGGTACTGGTTCTCATTTACCGCCCCCCGCAGGCAATGCCCACCTTCCCTATGTCTCTTAGTGAACAAATGGCCACGCTAGTGATAAACCACGCAAAGGTACTTCTGATCGGGGACCTGAACTATTGGTTTGACGAGGCCTCGGGGGGGACCTCACGCTGCTGAACTAGCTGAACTTTTATCCAATCTCAAGTTAGTTCAACATGTACACTCCCCCACCCATGAAAAAGGACACATCTTGGACCACATTTGGTCCCACAATATCTCACTCTCCACTCCCTCAATCTCCCCATGCATTTGCTGAGATCATCATTTGATACAATTTACCATCACCTCCAACGGCTTAAAAAAATCCACTCCCTTGGCGGGGGTCACCAGGAAATCGAAATCACTAAATAAAGTGGACTTAACACCCTGGAGAACTCCGTACCCACCTACAGCCGGGATATTAACTCCATGGAGGGAAAGGTTACTGAGTGGCTACTATCAGCTAGCAATACTGCCAGCCAACCACACGATTTTAGGGGACCTCAATCTCCACTTTAATTCCCCTGCAGACCACATCGCACAGGAATTACTGGAAGACTTGGAAGCCCTCCAACTCCCCCAGCTGGTGGCTGCCCCGACCCATGGAAAAGGCAACTTGCTAGATCCCA
The DNA here is from genome assembly GCF_964263255.1 of Lissotriton vulgaris. Lineage (NCBI taxonomy): Eukaryota > Metazoa > Chordata > Amphibia > Caudata > Salamandridae > Lissotriton > Lissotriton vulgaris. Next base: position 2,036,718,045 of record NC_141685.1, on the reverse strand, counting down.
TATTCAGTAACTGCCTGGACCTAACGGTCGACCAACCCATTCCCCTTCCGTGGTCAGATCATTTTTTGGTCCCCTTCTCCTGGGCCACTCATAAAACCCCCCAAGCACCCCCCCAAGTTACCATCAGGAGGAACTGGTCAAAACTCCCCTTGGAATCCTGGCTGCACAAACTGGACTCCACCCGCCCTACTGTCTGCCCAGATCCCAATATGGGAAATGACACCTATAGAGACTGGATTACTCGCTCATTAGACTCAATTTTACCGCTGCGGAAATCCTCCTCGAAAAGACCACATAAATCTGCCCCCTGGTTTTCTGACGCTCTAAAACAGCTCAAACGCACCTGCAGACAACGTGAGAGAGCCTGGCGCCTAGATTTCCTTCCAGGAAAAAAGACCTCCTATAAAGAAGCCATCAAGGTATATAAAGAAGGGATTAGAGCAGCCCAGGCCACCTACTTTTCTGAGAAAATAATGGGAGCGAAATCTCAACCCAAGGAAATCTTCCAAATCATAAAACAGTGCACTAGCGTCACTACGGCTCCCCCCCCATCAAATCCCAGGAGCAATGTAACGAGTTGGCGGATTTCTTCCATGACAAAGTTTCAAAAATCTACTCCACCTTCCCACCTATAGCCACCCCCCCAGAAGTGATCAAACCACCCTCCCTCAGACCACTTCCCCGTCCAGACCAGCCATCACTCGAGCACTTTCTCCCCCTCGACCTCGACACTCTAAATAAAGTGGCCCGTTCAGTCAAATCCGGATCTCCTCGTGACCCTGCCCCTCCAGACATCCTGATGCAGGCTAGTAAAACCACTCTACCGGTAATCTTGGATCTCCTGAACACGTCCATTTCTGCATGCTCTGTCCCTACAGCCTGGAAGCAGGCCATGGTACGGGCGTTGCTAAAGAAACCTAGCCTAAACCCAAACGACCTGTCAAATTACCGTCCCATCTCGCTCCTTCCCTGGACGAGCAAGGTGCTAGAGAAGCACATAAATGCACAACTGGTGCAGTTCCTGGAGGACCACTCGCTGCTACACACATCCCAGACAGGCTTTAGACCACAACATGGGACAGAAACCGCCTTATTAGCAGTCACCGAAGTCACCAGAAGGATCCTAGACCAAGGAGGATCAGTGGCAGTGATCCTCCTTGATCTAAGTGCCGCCTTCGATACCGTCAGCCATCCCACCCTGCTGGACCGTCTCCATAACATCGGAGTTTCGGGTGACGCTCTAAGGTGGTTCGAATCCTTTCTGTCTGGGAGGTCGTTTCAGATCTTCGACGGTGTAACAGCATCCACCAGCAAACCCCTGAGCTGCGGAGTACCACAGGGCACCTCCCTGAGCCCTGTGCTGTTTAACGTCTACATGAGGCCGCTGGCAAGTGTCGTCGAACCGCATGGCATTAAAATCGTGTCATACGCCGACGACACCCAGCTGGTGGTCTCACTGGCCACCGAGAACAGCAAGCACTCCTCAGCCGATCTGCTACACTGCCTAGAGGACATAAAGGGTTGGATGACCAACTCCTCTCTCAAATTAAATGGAGATAAGACGGAGCTCATGCTCCTAGGCCCACCCTCTCCAGTCCCATTCACCTCTCTATGGCCCAATGCACTGGGTCCCCCCCCAACCCCCAAGGAAAGTGTGAAGAGCTTGGGAGTGTGGCTGGACAATAAACTCTCCTTCTCCACCCAGGCCACAAAACTATCTGCTACTTGCTTTGGCATACTGAGAACCCTGAGGAAGGTCCTTCCGCTGCTGCCATTAGAAGCTAAAAAGGTTGCGGTCCAAGGGTTAATCCAGTCCCGGCTTGACTCGAACAATGCCCTATATTTAGGGGCGCCTGAGTTTACACTCCGAAAACTACAGGTTGTCCAAAATTGTGCAGCACGTTCCCTGCTGGAAATTCCGCGCACTCAGTCTGCTAAACCTGCTCTGAGAAGCCTCCACTGGCTACCAGTGAGGCAGAGAGTAGCCTTCAAAGCATTATGTCTGGCGCATCGCACCTTCTGGAACACAAGCCCAGCGATTAATAGAAATCTTGTCACCCCCTATCACCCAAACAGGAACCTGCGATCAAAAGAAGCTTTCCTTGCCGTCATTCCCAGGGTAAAGCGAGCCAGAGCTGGGGGAAGACTGTTCTCATTGAATGCCGCTAAGCTCTGGAATGACCTTCCCCTTTCACTCCGTTCAAACTCAGATCTCCTCTCATTCTGCAAACACCTAAAAACTTGGCTGTTTGACAAATCCTCTGCACCTTAGCACCCCCTCCGCCACTATTCTGGTCAGCTCAGCGCTTGGACGCCCACGGGCAGCAATCGCACTCTATAAATATGGTTACAATTACAATTACAATTACAATACTCATGCCCCTATTGTCAAACTCTCTTGTGCACGCCACTCAGATGCTCACAAATGGTTTTCTACGGATGTTAAAAAACAAAAGCTTGAGCTGCGCCAAATTGAGAGGAAATGGAGATCAAAATACCTACCTGTTGATAGGGAACAATTCTCGACGGCCCATCGCGAGTACAAGAAAACTATCTTGACCACCAAAACGGCCTACTTTTCCACAAAATTACTCAACGCCCACAATAAATCTAAAGAAATTTTCCAAATAGTGAATGACTTATGCAATGATGCCAGATCCTCGCCTACCCAGACTCCCACACAGGATCTTTGTAACACCTTGAACGACTACTTCCTAGACAAGGTCTCTTCCATCAAAGCCAGTCTCCCCTGCACCACCAACTGGGAACCTATAACGATATTCTTAGCAACCAGTGTCTGCTAGATAATTTTCAACCCATAGGTCCTACAACATTATTAGAACTCACGATCCGTGTCAAACCAGGTTCGCCACAGGACTGCTGCCCTCAGCATGTCCTGAAGGATATCCTCAATTCTCTGCCCCATAGTGTGCTGCCGCTTCTTAATGAATCTCTTGCCCAGGGCAAGGTTCCCAGTGCCTTTAAGCATGCTACGGTTGTCCCCCTCATAAAAAACCAGGGGCCGACTCCAGCAACCCAGCTAACTACCGCCCCATTTCTCTCCTCCCCTTCTTGTCAAAATTATTAGAAGCCCATGTAGCCGGGTGTGTGTCCAGCTTTATCGAACGCTCAAATTATTTAGAGCCTAATCAGGCTGGTTTCCACCCGGCACATTCTATGGAAGCTGTGATCCTTGCAATCCTGGACAAGCTTAGAGCAAACGCAGATAGGGGTGACCATCAAGCACTTGTGCTCCTGGATTTGTTGGCCGCGTTCGACACGGTCAACCATACCGTCCTGTTGAACCGTGTCGAGCAGGCGCGCCTACGGGGCCCAGCACTTGGCTGGATTGAATCCTTCCTTGCCGACCGCACTCAAGCAGGAAGGCTGGGGAACTTCAAAGTCCCAAAGCTCACTTCCACTTGCGGGGTCCCATAGGGTTCTTCCCTGTCCCCATTGCTGTTTAACTTATATTTAAGACCACTGATCGATTCATTAAAAAACAGAAACGTCACCCTCTTCAATTACGCTGATGACCTCCAACTAATTTTCCCACTCTGCTCCCCTAACGCCGTAGCGGAGTTCCAGTCAACCATGCTCCACATACTGCGCTGGATGGACATGAACCACCTCAAACTCAACCTGGGCAAAACAGAGCTGGTTTTGCCGGGTAAAAGCGAGAACAGCTGGAGCACGAACTTTTGGCCAACGGAACAGGGGCCTCCCCCTATCCCTATTTCCTCGGTGAAAAGCTTGGGGGTCATCATCAATGTGGACCTTTCGCTCCACGGACAAGTGGGAGCTATGATCTCCTCCAGTGTCCACCAACTCCGCAAAGTCAGGAAAATTGCTCACCTGCTGACCTATCCTGCTCCAATACAGGTGGTGCTAGCCCTCATACTCTCATGGCTCAACTTTTCTAACTCCATCTATCTTGGACTGCCAATCGGTCTACGAAAAAGACTTCAAATGGTGCAGAACCAGTCAGCACGACTGATTAGAAAACAACCCAAATGGATGTCTGCCAGATCGGGTCTGAGAAAACTCTACTGGCTTCCGATAGCCCAACGAGTAGCCTTTAAGACAGGATGCCTAGCCTTCAAGGCTCTGCAGGGCAACAGCCCCAGATTTATTAGCAGCATGATCACCAAGCACACCCCCCTGCGCAACCACCACTCAGCCCACCTCAGCCTGCTAACCACTTCTTCCTTTAAACGGAAGCGCCTGGGAGGTTGCCGCTTCTCCCAATTGGCCCCCAGACTCTAGAACTCTCTTCCTTTGACATTTAGAAGCTGCGACAACCTCCTAATCTTCAGGAAGGCTTTAAAAAAATGGTTGTTCGAGCAAGCCTACGCCTAGTAACCTCATTACTGCAGCACTTGATCTTTAGCACCATGAAACCTATGGGTGTACGCGGGTGCTACAAGCTCCTATTAACATAACAAATATTCCTTCAAAATGAAAATTTCCTGAAGTACTCACAGATACTGGTTGGATTTGGCACAAGGGTGAGTAAAGGTCCAGAGCGTAAAATTCTATTAACAAGAGATTTCGCAAAAAGGAAATGCATTGTTAATATTTCAAAGGTTAAAAACCTGAACCAAAGACTCACAGCTTGTGTACTGTAAAGCCACGGCAAGGCACCAACCTCTTTACAGGCCATTCACACACCTTTCATACATGACACACAAGACCATTTACACCGCCAGCCGCTAGCCCAGAACATTACAGCATTCACATTAACAGACAGCACCATTCAAGGGCCCATCACTTTCAAATGCCCACATGACTGACACAGCAATCACACCGGCTGGTGGTTGACATAGTGTCTGCAGTGGTGTTTGACTAGCAGTGTGTAATGACCAGCAGCAAGTCACTACTCACATACTGCCAGCCAAATGCCAGCCCACGCACACTGCCAGCCAAGCACCATCTCACCCACACTGCTAGCCAAGCGCCAGCCCACACACACTGCCACCCAACTGCCAGCCCACACACAAGGCCAGTCAAGCGCCAGTCCACGCACACTACCAGCCAAGCGCCAGTCCATGTACAACACCAGCCAAGCGCCAGAATATACCGCCAGCCAAGCGCCAGTCCACGCACACCCCCAGCCAAGTGTCAGTTCACGCACACCACCAGCCAAGCCCCAGTAGACGCACACCGCCAGCCAAGTGCCAGTCCACACACACCGCCAGTCAAGCGCCAGTCCATGCCAGCCAAGTGCCAGTCCACGCACACCACCAGCCAAGTGCCAGTCAACGCACACTGCCAGCCAAGCGCCAGTCCACGCACATCACCCTTGACCCTGTCAACCGGGCAAGTTGCTCCCCTCACCGCCGCACAACCCCCCTGTGTGCCCTGTGCCCCGCCGCTGCTGCCGCTCGGAACTGGAGTGTGCCTGTTCTTTGGTTGTGCCTGCTTCTCTCCTCTGTTTATTACTGTGTATACTCTGCTGTTCTACTCTTTTTGTATTTTTCTGCCTTGCCCTCTTTTGGTGTTCCCCATTGCGCCACTGTGACCCCTGCTCACCCGCTCACCCCCATGATTCCCGCCACTACGTCCCCTGCGGCCCCACCCCACCTGTATCCCCATTGGCCACCCTGTTCCCGCTTCCCAGCCACTGCTCCCTCGATCATCCCCTCATATGGAGGCCATGCAGCGGAGACAAGGTTGCTGCGCCCTCCCGTGCCTGGACCGCGCCAAGAGCCAGGACCCCTGGACCCCGTAGACGCTATGACACCAGACTGTACTACGATGCAAGCACCCTCCACGCACTCAACCCCTGCCGAGAACACACCTGCCACCGGGCAAACCCAAAGCGTACCCAAGGACCCTTCAACAACCGGACCTGCAACTGCACCAGCATCCGGCCAGCCAAACTGCCCACCAAGGAACCCAAATACCTCAGATGCATCCTCAACACCCGCTCCGCCCGCAAACACGACGTTGAACTCTGGGACCTCCTCGATTCTACCTCCCCTGAAGTCGCCTTTCTGACAGAGACCTGGATGAACCCTGCCTCCACACCTGACATCGCCATTGCCATCCCAGAAGGATACAAATCCACGTGCAGGGACCGCCCCAACGGAACAGGAGGAATTGCCATCGTCCACAGGAACACCCTCAGAGTATCGACCAACACCAACGACACCCTCAGCACCGCTGAACACATGCACTTCTAGATCCACACCGATCCCAACACCACCCTCAGAGGAACCCTCATCTACAGACCCCCCGGATCCTGATCACAGTTCAGCGACTCCATTGCCGACTTTGTCAGCACGGACGCCCTCGCCTCCCTGGACTACATCCTCCTAGGAGACCCGAACTTTCATCTCGAGAATAACAACAACACCAACTCCACCGCCCTGCTCACCAACCTCGCCATCCTCGGACTCAGACAAGCTTGTGACAACACCCACCCACACCGCTGGCCACACGCTCGACCCCATCTTCACCACAAGTCCCCACGTCTCCTTCAACTGCACCACCCAACCCCACTGGACCGACCACCACTGCATCCACTTCACCTTCAGGAAGCCCACCACGCACCACCGTACCCAACTGCTGCCCCAACGATGCTAGAGCAAAGTCACCGAGGACCAGCTAACCACCACCCTCGCCCAGAACCCAACCGCCACCTCCAATGACCCCGACACCGCCGCCCTCAACCTCAGACAATGGATCTAAGACTGTGTCAGCACTCTCACCCCGCTCAAGACAACCTCCAACACCCACACCAGCAAGAAAGCCACCTGGTTCACCGAAGACCTTCAGGCCTCCAAAAGAATATGCCGAAAACTGGAGAAGAACTGGCTCCACGAACTATCACCGGACACCTACACAGCCCACAAGAACACCACCCGCAGCCATTACCAACTCATCAGAGCCGTCAAGAGGGCCTCATTCAAGGACCGCCTTGACAAGAACACACAAAATAGTAAGGAGCTCTTCAACATTGTGCAGGAACTCTCCAACACCAGCTCCAACGCCAACGACATCCCGCCTTCGCAAGACCTATGCGACTCAATGGCTACCTTCTTCCACCGCAAGATCACCGACATCCATGACAGCTTTAACGCCACGACCGCACCGATGACTACCGCCCCCACTACCACCATACGCACCAACCATCTACTCTCCTGGACAAGCGCCAATGACAAGGACACCAGCGAGATCATGAAGACTATCCACTGCGGCTCACCGCTAGACCCATGCCCCCACCACATCTTCAACAAAGCGAGCGCATTCATTGCACCCCCAACTCAGCAAGGCCATCAACATCTCCTTCGAGACAGCAACCTTTCCAGAAAGCTGGAAACACGTTGAGATCAACGCCTTACTCAAGAAACCAAAGGTGGACCCCAGGGACCTCAAGAACTTCCGGCCAATCTCCCTGCTCCCATTTCCGGCCAAGGTCAATAAACAGCTTACCTGATACCTCAAAGACAACAACATCCTGGACCCAGCCCAGTCCAGTTTCCGCAGCAACCACAGCACCAAAACCACCCTCATCGCCGCCACAGATGACATCAGGACCCTGTTAGACAACTGAGAAACAGCAGCCCTCATCCTCCTGGACCTGTCAGCCACCTTCGACATGGTCTGCCAACGCACCCTGCGCCCACGCCTATACGACACCGGAATCCGAGGGAAGGCCCGAGACTGGACCACATCCTTCCTCTCCGGCAGAACTCAGAGCATCCGCCTCCCCCCCTTCCACTCCAATGCCACCAAGATCATCTGCGGCGTACCGCAGGGCTCGTCCCTCAGCTCGACGCTGTCCAATATCTACATGGCACCCCTCGCCCACATCGCCCGTCAACATGACATTTGATCATCTCCCTCACCAAAGACCCCCACATAGCCAAAACCAACCACCAAGAAAGAATAAAGGCTGTCGCTGACTGGATGAGGAGCGGCCGACAGAAGCTGAACTGGGACGACTCCTGGTGTCCGACCACCCTGGGAACTGCGCTGACCACGCATGATACCTAGGGGTTGTCCTCGACTCTACCCTCACGATGACTAAGCAGGTCAATGCGGTCTCCTCCTCCTGCTTCAACATCCTCTGAATGCTACGTAGTATCTTCAAGTGGATCCCCGCTGAAACAAGAAGAACAGTCACCCAGGCGCTCGTCACCAGCAGGCTGGACTACGGTAACGCCCTCTACGCAGGAGCATCGGCCAAGCTCCTGAGACGGCTGCAACACATCCAGAACACCTCAGCACGAATGATACTCGATATCCCCTGCCGCAGTCACATCACTCCCCACCTGAGAAACCTACACTGGCTCCCTGTCAACAAAAAGAAAACCTTGAAGCTACTCATCCACGCACACAAAGCCCTCCACGACACCGGCCCAGCATACCTCAACAGATGACTCAGCTTCTACACCCCCACCCGCAAGCTTCGCTATGCCGCCCTCGCCGCTGTCCCCCGCATCCGAAGAACAACAGTAGGAGACAGATCCTTCTCCCACCTCGCCGCCAAGACCTGGAACACCCTCCCCACCAACCTATGGCAGACCCAAGACCTACTACTTGCCTTCAGAAGACTACTCCAGATCCGGCTCTTCGATCAGTAGCGGCACCCCCTACATACCCCTGGAGACCGTCAGGGGTATGTAGTGCGCTGTACAAATGCCCTGATTGATTGATTGATTGATTGATTGATCGCCAGTCAAACGCCAGTCCACGCCCACCGTTATTAATTTTTTTTAACAAAAAAGAAAACACAAACCAATTGCAACTAGATACAGAACTATACCTACAAAAACAACAGCAGTAACTAAATACATCATTCTATTGCCAAACATGAAACTGAACAACTATATAAAACCATACAGACCAGGCAGTACACTATTATACTCACGGTTGCTCCCATGAACTCTTTTGAGTGTGATACAATCTGAAACATGTGGGCACAAACTTAGATTAGAAGGACAATCTGCACATTGCATACAACTCTCCTTCCGCATACCTTTTCACAAGCAGACTCTACATCTCTTACACGGATTGTTTTTTGGGTGTTGGAGGAATTAAGTCAGGGAAGTGGCGATATTTCAATCTAGCCACATCCTCCACCACTCCAACACTAGGAACACTTGCCTGTTCCACAACAACAAGGCTGCCTATCACAGACTCCTGAAATTGAACAAAAGTCATCTTTGACGCAGGAGAACCCTCCTTGAACAGAACAAAAGCATTAAAAGTTCCTAAATTGAAGAGATGGATGGCCAACTTCTTACACTAAATGTAAGACTTAAGAACAGCAGTGTAAGGTTACAACCTCTGATCTACTCTCTCGACACCACTCATGTGCTTATTGTAGTCTACAATGCACACAGGTTTGCGCTCTTCAGCAACCTGACCCCAGTCACAGGTGAAGTACTCGCATCATGAATGGTAGTCAGCATGTACACATCCCTCCTGTCCACACATTTCACAGCTAGCAGTTCTTCCCAACACAAGGCACTGCACTGTCCCCTCTGAAACTTTTTGCAAACAAGCTCTTTTGTGTGACCTTTACAGTTAGGGCTGTTTGTGCCACAAGTAAAAGTGTCCACTTTGAAAAATTCCTTAAACAATTGCACAGCAGTGTAGAAGTTATCAAGGTACAAATGGCGGCCTCTGTTAAACAGTCCTCTAGCAAGGTCCCATACAATTTTCTCTGAAACTCCAAAAGTGGATGGACAATCAGGGGGTTCAATAGTGGAATCCCTACCAGTGTACACCCGGAAATTATAGACATATCCTATCCTTCCCTCAAACAACATATACATCTTAATTCCATAACATGCCCTCTTGCTAGGACTGTACTGCCTAAAAACCAAAGAGCCCTCCAAAGATTCTTCCCCTGGAGTATAGATCTTTGAAAATTGATCTACAAAATGATCAAGGACAGGCCAAATCTTAAAAAGACTGTCACAGTCAGGGTGATCTCGTGGCAATGCCAAAGCATTATCAACAAAATGCAGCATCTGAAGCAAAAGTAAATGCCGATCACGACTCATAATTGCAGGAAATATGGCTGTTGCCATCAAGGAACTGGTAGACCAATATGGAGCCATGGACGGCTACCTTATCAAGCCCATCAAAAAAGTCAAACCCAAAAACTTCATCTCATCCAGATTTGTGGGAGTCTACCGGGTTGCTCTAGAGCGAGGCCTGTCTGGCACTGTTGTCCCTCAAAAACTGTTCGCCATACAAATGAATCTGCTCAACAATCTCAGCCAAAAATAAATCATCCAATAACAAAGGAAAAAAAAACTGTATAGGCAAAAAGAATTCACTGTACACCCTGCCTCCCCACTAAAGACAGTACAAAAAGGGGGTGGTGATGGACGGAGCATCTGAATCAATCAAACACGCACACCCAGTCAAAAGATCTGGGTTTAATCCATCACCGTTCTTCATCCCACTCTGCCACCCCAGTTCAGACATGGCTATATGCAAATCAGTCTGACCCTGTGCCTCATGGGAACAGTCCAGCCCGAACTCCCAAGCCATGTCTTCCCTGGACCGGAAACAAGCTTCCGAGGACTGGTTTCTGGCGTTACAGCTATATTCAGCCCGGCTTGCTTGAATCCAGTGGCAAAGTGAGCAAGGGACTCACGTCTGAGCATATCCTGCCACACTTATGGTGGCCAAAAGTGGTACAAAAAGGGGGTGTGATGGACGGAGCATCTGAATCAATCAAACACTCACACCCAGTCAAACGATCTGGGTTTAGTCCATCACCGTTCTTTAGCCCACTCTGCCACCCCAGTTCAGACATGGCTATATGCAAATCAGTCTGACCCTGTGCCTCATGGGAACAGTCCAGCCCGAACTGCCAAGCCATGTCTTCCCTGGACCGGAAACAAGCTTCCGAGGACCGGTTTCTGGCATTCCAGCCGTCTTCAGCCCGGCTTGCTTGAATCCAGTGGCAAAGTGAGCAAGGGACTCACGTCTGAGCATACCCTTCCGGGCTGAAGACGGCTGGAATGCCACCCCCTTTTTGTACTGCGTTTGGCCGCCATAAGTGTGGCAAGGTATGCTCGGACGTGAGTCCCTTGCTCACTTTGTCATGAGTGACATAATATGTGAGGCTATAGTAGTGCATGGTGGGGGCGCATGCTACAGTTACCTCAGTAAAATATCATTGGTGAATTTGATACATTTTTATCATAGTTTTAATATTCTTACACAACATAACTGTACCATCACTTTGATCTTTGTTTTTTCTGTGAATTTCTTGTTTTTTTGGAAGTGAAGCAAGATATTACTATTATATCAAATAACAAATGTCACTTACACCTTTCATTATTTTCAGAGAGTTTCCATGTTTTTGTTATGTAAGGAAGATCTTATTACAATACTTAACTATAATGTCAGTTTAAACTTTGGTTTCTGGTGAATTTCTGGGGTTATTTGACCATATTCACCCAACTCCGTCACTGAGCCTGTTTGATGGTGCGCAGGAGGGTATTGGACACAGGCCCTGGTCAGTGACCAGGCTCTGTGCCCAACCCCCTGCTGGCAGCCAACTCCCTCATGGCATTTAAGCAAACACAGGGTTGGGTGCAAAGGCTTGGCCCCCTTACCCTCCACTCCCAAAGCTTCCAGACCACAATAGACTCCCAAACATGCTTTGCAAACTCTTCTCTCTTTCTACCACATCCAACTAACAGACGCAAATGCCACCACTCCCATTAACATCTCACATCGTCCGTTTAATAATCCACTTCAATAAATCTATCCCTATTTAAAATAGAGAAAATGCACAAACCTAATACAACGAAACCAACAAGCACATACTAATAAGCAACTACCAATTTACCTCTAAGCTTGTAGCGTGTTATTCACCTCAATGTGCTTTAATGCTTTGTTAGAGGTAGGAATCGCTATATAAGAACAATTTACAATTACCAAAGAATCTCTTCAGTACATGGGGTTAGCAACATATATCTGGTAGGCACGTAACCGATTAGGACGCTGCATCCTGACAACTTAAAATAGATTGTTACAAGTCAAGCATCTCTTGCTGTCCATTGCGATACACCATTGGAGTTAGTGGTAGAATTGTGGGCTACTTGCTGTAGTAGTTAGCTGCATTTTACCAAAGGAGGTCATTTGGCAACTCTGTTCCGAAATCTTATTGTTGTATTTTAATTTCATTGTCTTGGAACGCTAAAAACTAATACAAATAAATCCACTTCATGAGCAGGGGAGAGAGTAGGACAATTGATACATGGTTGGCTATGAGGCGCATTCTAAGAAATACAAACTGGCTGAGTTTGAATACAGAACACTTGTATCTATGTTTAACTGTCATTTAGAGTATACATTAAAAACTCTCAGCACTTCTGAATGTGTAACACAGTAATTTTCTACACAGAATGCTTCTGGATTGTAAATGTTAATATACGTCTACTAAAGAATGAATAATAATGCTAATATGGCCCCGCAGAAAAATCTAACTCTAAAGTAATATTTGGTTTTAGGGATCGCTACCTAAGACCGCAGATTTTTGACCTAGTAGATGGTAAAACTGATATTTAGACCGAGGTGATGGGGCAATGTGACGTCCCCAGTTGTTTAATCATTGATTAAATTAGGTGGTACATGGTTTCTTAGCAAAATCTATGCTAGAAGCTGGGTACCCCACACACAACCTTATTCCAAAATGGGGCTCAAGTTGCCACCCCCAATTTCAAACACAGCCAGATTGATTGATAGCTTTGTTACTACGTTGGCCTTACAGACTGGTTGCTTGGGTGATATCACAATCCACACAACGGATTTCATGTTAAATAGCAGCACACTGCGTAGTACAAAGTTACATAGCAAAATACTAAAAATGTAGAGCAAGATGTGTGTGCATGCTCAGTAAGTTCCAGTTGCTTCTGTTGGATGGAGTCACAATTGTGTCTCTACTAATTACCATGCCCTATTGAATAGATTCTCAAAGTAACTTGGGGCCAGATGTAGGTAATTTCCATTTACCGAATGGAAAATACCGACTCACACCGAATCGGTATTCCCCAGTCGGAAAATGGTATGTAGGTAAAAAATCGTTAAAAGTTACTGACTCGGTATGACCCGGTAAGCCAAATCGTAATTTACCGAATCGGAAATGTCCGATCCGGTAAAATTTGATTCGGGGAAACACAAGCTAACCCATGGCCCACATTGCCCATAGGAATCAATGGGAATCACCGAATCGGAAAAATCCGACTCGGATTACACCGACTCGGATTTTACCGATTCGGTAAATACCAATTTGGGAGTTTTAAACTGCCATGTGAGCCTGTCAACCAATCAGGGGGAGCCCACACCCACCCCAGCCAAGGCCCTGTGAATCCAACCAATGAGAGAGAGGCACCACACCCCAGTACCTGGGATTGGCCACACCCATGCAGGTGGAAACCAACTGTTCAAACAAATCTGCAGAGGAGAGAGGAGCACAGCATTCACAGGCCAGCAGACTGAGAGAATGGAGGCACAGGAAGGTCAGAAGGATGCTGTTGAGAGGAAAAGGAAGCAGAAGTTCAGCCAAGAGGAACTGCAGGTGACTGTGGATGAGATTGTCACTCACTACAGCCAAATATTTGGGAGGCAGTCTCTGCATGTTGCAGAGACTGTGAAGCGCAACATATGGCTAGCTATCCAGGGCAAAGTGAATGCCATAGGAGTCACCCACCGGGACATTGAGGACATCAAGAAACGGTGGTATGACCTGCGTATAGTCACCAAGAAAAAGATAGCAGGACAGAAGAAGGATGCCGGTCTGACAGGAGGTGGCAGGGCCAAAGCACCAAAACTCACACCAATAGAGGAGCAAGTTGCATCCACCATGGAGTCTGAATGCATCCACGGGATTGGAGACCTGGATAGCACCGCTAAATCAGCCCAAAAACAAGGTAAGAGGCATGTACCCACATGCATCCCCACCCATCCCAACCCTGCACACCACTGTGTACACACATCACACAGCAGGAGAGGCCAGAAATACTTGCAGCAATGCATCCTGGTAGACATAGTCATGTACACACAGTAGCAAAGTACAGCACACATGACTCAGCAAGGCATGCCACACACACCCCCATACAAGCAATGTGGACTGTGCAAAGGTGTGCATGAAATTTAATTAGGAAAAACACACAGACAAACTACAACATTGACACCATGTCAATTTCATTCCACAGGAGAGTCGTCACGCAGTTCTGCACTGCCGAGGGAGGAGAGGGCACCGCCATCTAAAAAAGGGGAAAAAGAAAAAAGTAAACAACGTCACAGCGCAGGAGAAGGTGGAGACGACACTACCCAGGACCCCTCAACACCAGACCCACCCACTACACCAATCCCAATGTCCCCTCTGTTGTTTGGGTCTCCAGACCTCACAAATACGCCCATGCCGGTAGGGGAAAGTAGCCAGGCGGAGCCCCCGCACAGGATCCTGCAGACCTCTGAGTCAGAGGATGAGGAAGATGTCCCCCAGAAGAGAGCACCAGTGCCTGACAGGCCAAGAACAACTATGTCTGCTGGCTCTGCGCGCACTACTGTCCTTGGCAGGAGGGCACGTGATGGTGGGGAGGGCCAGGATGGTGAGAGCATGTTCTGTGGGCTGGAGGGCACGATGGTGAAGGTCCAACGGCAGCAGGCCAAATCGCTGCAAGCCATGCAGCGCCAGGTGTGCGGTCTGAGTGCAACAATGTCCAACATGGACAAGGGCATTACACAAATGGCTAGTAGCATGGACCTGATTGCACAGGGGATCTCAGACATTTCAACCTACATGGGGGTCCTCTCCGACATTCTTGATAGGGAACATCTTCAGCGTGCAAGCGAACGGCGGTACATGCGCGACCAGACCATGGCTATGAACAGGTTTGCTGCCAACACAGCTCTCCTCTGCAGACGCTCCATTGCTATGCAGGAGGCTATAGAGCACTGCTGCACTAAGTTAACACGGGGCATGGGCAGAGTTACCTCTGCAATGGAGCAGATGTTGACCTCAAACGTAGGTCATGCTGGTGACACGGGTGTGGAGGAGACTGAGGGGTCAACCAGCAGGAGTGGCTCCAGTACACCTGTCCAGGAGGTTGAGGTTCCGTGACGATTTGAACCCGTGTTATCAATATTGTCGGAAATACATCATATTGGTATCAGCGAACCGCAAATGATCCATTTAGCATATTCTGGTGTTTTCGCTATGCTACGAGCAAGAGTACTCCTGCTACAAACACATTTCCGATCTACCCATGGCATCCATCTTAGATCATGGCAGCCATTTTGTGTTTCTTGCCCTCACATACGCAATAACCTCTGATTTCTCCATTTCGATTAAGGACACGTAGGCTTAGCCGGAGATTCACCTCTCTAGTGACACGTGCACCTTAGAACAGAACACGCTGTAGCTGCATGACTCGACAAAGGCTGCCTCCTCTGCCCGAGGCCAATCCTGCTATACTGGTTCTTGTGGTCGTTGGCCTGATCACGATTAGGCGGCCGAAGCTGGTAACCTTGCCCATTTACAACCTACAAACATCCCTTATCCTGCTTTTCTATCTTCTGCACCTGGCTCTGCTCCTTTCCTTCTAGGCCTTTATTAGGGGGAGGTAACGAAATTTACGATGAGGCGGTCCGGGTCTTGAATGAAAAGTTGACATGAGATTATGATGGAAAAGTGGGAACCCCTCGTTCGTAATGTTTTGACATCAGATATTGTCGACGATTCCTGTGCAACGCCAAATATTTATTGTTTAGGACACAAAGGTTTGGGAATGTATTACAGGTAAAGAATTTGCCTCAAGCTCAAATTTTAGTATATAAGGAGCAACCCTCTTTGTACAAATTGAACAGGCTCCTAGATACTGCCCGTGTGTAGTTTCTGTGACTTCTGTGTCCCTGCAGTAATAAACCTTTGGTCTTTGACGCCACCACTGAGAAGCCCGTGTTTCTGTTTATTCATGCACCGAGACAGGTAGAACTCCGGGGTCTTTGGGTGTTGTCCCCTGACACCTCTGGACGGAACCAAAAAGTCCAGAACTCCAATTGGCGCCCAACGTGGGGCGACGTCATTCGGTACCGGTCCAAAAGCCTGAAGAGTTCGAGAAGCTTCGTGTGAAGATTCCTGAGGGAGGCGCCCCACTTCATCGATCTCGGCATATCGCAAAAGTGGCCCGAAGTTCTCTTCCACGAGGGTTCCCGTTCAAGACGGCTGCAGTGGGCCGTTGCCTTGACCGTCCCCCTGTCTTGGACCCGAGGTGCAGTCCTTAGTACGGCGAAACGTGACGGGTTTCTCCTTGGTGACGTCTTCAGTGCCTCAGTTAAGTATTTAGTGGTTGCTCGTTGGTTACTTTGTGAGGGTTGTTAAAATCCTTTTTGGTTCTTGGTTTGGTTTCGTAAGATTATCACTGGTTGTTGTTCTGGTTACGATAATCTATTGGTTTAGGTTGGGTATCGATACATCAGTTCGCTTTTGGTAGGCCTAAGTTCTTGGTTCAAGTGCACATATCTGTTTCTTGTTTTGTTCGTTCTGTGTTCCGGATTGCAAAATGGTAAGTCGGAAAAATTGTATGTTGTCGTGTTTTGGTTGCAACAGTGATTCACGATTGGAGGACTCATGTCTGGTTCCTCCGATTGGGACTCCTCTATATGATTTGTATTGTAAGCATGGTGTAGGTCCTATATCTTATAATGAGGTGTGGGTCCGCTATACGGAAAAGGATGGTGTCCTTAGTTGGCCACTGCATGGTAGTTTTGAACCCGAAATCCTTGATAATTTGGAAGCGAAATTGTTTAAAAAGAAAGCCCGGCCGGCAATGTTTGATTCTTTCCGTTTCTGGCGAAAAGAATCTAAACAGAGAGAAATTAAAAGGTTGAAGAAAGAACAGAAAGAGCAAGAATTGACTTTAGAACAGGCTGTTAAGCAGCTGCAAGTCAACGAGTCTGAGAAGGCCGTAGAGGTGGCCATTAGAGAGCATAATTTAGCGATTAACAAGTGCTATCCTGCCTTGCCATCGAAAACAACTAAGATAGTAGAAGACCCCGAAAACGATCCTCTGTTGTCTTATTTGTTACAGTCACCTCCACCGTATGCACAGGGTGCTACGGCTCCGCCTGTACCGAATGTTCAATTGCCGGTTGCTGTACAACCTGGTATTCCTGCTCCTGCCCCTCAGAATCAAGCTCCTGTACCTCCTGTAATTAATGTGAATATTCCTTCGGCACCCCCTCTTCCTGGGTTGCCGGCTTCTTTGCCTATACCTGTATCGCTTACACCTACTGTTTCACAAGCTATCTTACTCGATACTCCTACTGTCCCGTTATCTGTTCCAACTGCTACTGTGTTCTCCGCATCTGCCAGTATTATGACTCCGCTTTCTGTTCGTCGAAGAATCACTGATTCTGTCTCTAATATTCTGTCTCCTTTCTATAAAACTTTAATTAAGACTCCTACCTCTGACTCTGTACAGAGACGTAGTCAGCTCCCAAGTACTGAGGAACGGGGAATATTAGATTCCACGGCTCTCCGATGGATTTCGAAGAGTAGAAGATATAGTACGAGAGATGTACTAGATACATTTATACAATGGAATGAACCAACGCAACGATATGTCTTTGACGAGATGTGCTCTCTTTTACGTGAGGAACTAGAAGAAGATGACTCTGAATCGAATTTAGAAGACTTAATTAAGGTTCAGAAAGAGTTTGCTGCAGGAATGATAGTAGGTCCAAATATAAAAGAAGCAATGGAACTGATTTTAAGTTATAGGAATGATCCATCACTTCGCTCACCGAGAGACTTAGAGAAAAGTAATACGAAGCAGACTCGCCAATATCCAATGAGGGAGGTTCCTCCAATTTGGCGCGAAGCTGTGCAAGCTGATGCTATTAATGGTATTGCAGCCGCTCCGGCGCAATTCCAGAGAGTGTGGATACACATTCCATGGAAGCGAGCTGAAGTATTGGCAGTGAAACAGGCCTTGCCAGATCCGCGTAAAAATCCTGCCGGATACTATAAGGAATTAGCACAGACAGTTGAGGCTTGTGTAATGAATCTAGCGGACATCGACATGTTATTTGGGAATGTAGTTCCACAACCAATTTGGGCCAAGATACGTAAAGAGAATCATCCAGTTGCCCTAGGTGGTGATTGGGCAGCTATCATTGCAGCAGATGGTCAGCAAATAGGTGGTTCCAAACCCGAACCTCTAATTGCTAATCTTCCAGGTAGGATAATCGACTTAATGAAGACTCTGATGCCAGCACTGCGCGTTAACTGGGACAAGTTGTCCGCATGCAGGCAAAAGAAAGACGAAAGTGTCTCCGACTTCTTCACAAGATTCGAAGAGACTTTTGTAGATCATAGTGGTCAGGATATGAGCACAGAAGGAGGACAGAGATTGTTTGTCGATAAATTTGTACACAATTTACTACCAGAGCTCTGCAACAAATTGAAAGATTCCGAGAGTGCGTGGGCTGTCTCTACAACTGCGCAAATACTTGCAACTGCACAGTATTATGAAAACAGGGATAAAGAGGAGAAAGAGAAATCAGACAAGAAAACGAAAGACTTAAAGACTAAAGTTCTTTTGCAACAGGCATATCCGCCTCGCATGAATCAGACTAATACGCAGCAAGGATCGTATCAAAGGACAGATTATGGTTCCCAGAGACCACAATATCAGTGGAATCAGTGTGCGTACTGTAAGAAAGAGGGTCACTATAAGAATGAGTGTCCTGTCTTAGCGCAAAATAACGCAGCCGCAACTCAGAGAGGTCGTGGTGGTTTTGTGCAGAATTCTAGAGGTCGAGGACGAGGTGCTATGCCTCCACAGACGAATGATCGCTCTTCCAACCACTTTGATCAACGAAATGGACAGTCTGCCCAACAAAATAGATCTCAACAGTATCATGTTGAAGACTATTGTGAAGTGAGTGAAGGATTTCAGCAAAATGAGTACTAGGACAGCCATGGACAGAGAGAGGGAGTAGTATCAGTTCCAGTGGATCAGAGTGGGCCTTATGTCGCAGTAGCAACATCAGGTGTAGTCGAACCGTTTCTGTTGGATACTGGTGCAGCAAAAAGTTCTATCATTCATGCAAAACTCCCTGGCGCACCTTTGTCCGGCTTAACAAATGTTTCTGTAGGTTTTTCAGGCGCCCCTGTTTACAACCCCATATCTGGTCCTTTGTCTATTTCTGTTGGACCGTGTCAATTGAAAGCACCTTTGATTTTGACAACCGGTTGTAATGAAAATCTGCTTGGTTTAGACTTGTTAAAACGCCTATATGCGACATTGTACTGTTCTCCGGAAGGAGTACAGCTTACGTTGGGTAAAAGAATCACCTCTCCGATGTACTTGTCAATGGATGCACTCCCGCCGGAGCTGCGTTCACTCCCTGATACTCTTTGGGCGACTGGTCCTAATGATGTAGGCCTTTTGGAAATACCACCATATGTAGTCACGTTGAAAGCAAATGTAAAATTTCCACGAATTCCGCAATACAAAATCTCTAGTGAAGGTGAACGTGCACTTTTATTAATTGTACAAGATTTGATTAAGAAAGGTGTGGTTGAAGAAACTAGAGGAAATGTCTGTAACAGTCCTGTATTACCGATTTTGAAACGAACTGATCCTACAAAGCCTCCAGTATATAGGTTTGTTATCGATCTCAGAGAGGTTAATAAGATTGTGGTTCCGCAGTTTCCTGTGGTTCCAGACATTACTGCATTATTAACGTTGATTCCTGCTACAGCCACATGGTTTTCGGTCATCGACTTAAAGAATGCCTTTTTCAGCATTCCGATAGCCGAAGAAAGCAGAGATATTTTCGGCTTCTGTCTAGGAGGCCGAAGCTTCAGATTTAAACGCGCTCCACAAGGCTATTGTGAGAGTCCGTCCATTTACAGTCAGGCATTAAAAAGTCAGTTAGATTCTTTTATACTTCCTCCAGGTTCTGCTCTAGTGCAGTATGTAGATGACCTTCTAGTGGCTGCCGATAACAAGGAAACTTGCAAAGCAGCTACGATTTCGTTATTGCATCATTTGTCCAATTTGAATCACAAGGTGTCACCTTCGAAAATGCAATACTGCTGCCAAGAAGTGACCTACCTAGGTCATCTCTTGTCAAAGGAGGGAAGGAAGCTGACCCCAGAGAGAATAAAAGCAATTACACAGATGAGTGTTCCCCACACGCAGAGAGAAGTACGTGCCTTTTTAGGTATTACTTCGTACTGTAGGCAGTGGATCCCAAATTTTTCTCTTTTAGCAAAACCATTGGTAGCTTTGACTGGGAAAGGTGTTCCGAGTCCGGTGCCATGGTCTGCTGAATGTCAGGAGAGTTTTTCTGAGTTACGAAAAGCATTGTGTTCAGCTCCTGTATTGGGTACACCCGATTACAGTAAGCCATTCACGCTCTATGTTCACGAAAGAGAAGGTTGCGCGTTGAGTGTTCTGACACAGAAATTCGGTGATAAACAACGCCCTAGTGCGTATTTTTCATCAACATTAGATCCGGTAGCCAGAGCATTACCTAGTTGTTTGAGAGCTACAGCGGCAGCTGCGGCTTCCATTCGACAATCTGCTGGTTTGGTGATGAATAACATGCTAGTGGTCATGGTTCCTCATGCTGTGGATACACTCATGAACAGACCCAAGACACAACACCTTACCAGTGCTAGATTATCTGGCTACGAGTTGACACTGCTAGCAAGTCATATTCAAATCAAAAGATGCAATATATTGAATCCAGCAACATTGTTGCCGACTTATCAAGAGTCGAGTGATTCCGAGCCCCATGATTGTTGTTTCAGAACTGAGGAAGAGACAAAAGGACGAATTGATTTAAAAGACACTCCGTTATCAGATCCAGATGGCACGTTGTATGTGGATGGGTCATG
The DNA here is from genome assembly GCF_964263255.1 of Lissotriton vulgaris. Lineage (NCBI taxonomy): Eukaryota > Metazoa > Chordata > Amphibia > Caudata > Salamandridae > Lissotriton > Lissotriton vulgaris. The sequence goes on along the minus strand of NC_141685.1, from coordinate 2,036,697,146 downwards.
TTTTAAACTGGAGAATGGTGATGTGACCGCTGCTTACGTAGTAACGACTTTGAGGACGATTGTGGAGACTGCAAGAGTGAGTCAGAATTCTGCCCAAGCTGCAGAATTAATCGCTCTAACAAGAGCGTGTGTTTTAGCTAAGGGAAAGAGAGTGAATGTGTTCACAGATAGTCAGTACGCGTTTGGCGTGGCCCATAGTTTTGGCCGTTTGTGGAAAGAAAGAGGTTTCATTACGTCTCATGGGACTAAGATTCAACATGGTCAGCTAGTTAACGACTTGTTGGAATCTCTAACCTTGCCGACTGAAGTTGCAATTGTGAAATGCAGTGCTCATAAAGCAATCACGGATGATGTTGGTCGTGGGAATGCTTTTGCTGATGAAACCGCTAAACAGACAGCTAGAGATATGATAAGTAGAATGTATGTTGCTACGTCTGCTAGATGGATTTCCGAGTCTGGAATGTGTGAGGATACAGTGGAAAGTGTGAAAGAGATTCAGAAAGAGGCAACTGAGGAGGAAAAACGTGCATGGAAAGAAAGTACGGGCAAGTTGGATTCGAGTGGGTGTTGGATTGATTTGTCGGAACAACAGCGTTGGATGTTGCCTGATGCGTATGTGCTTGCAGTGGTGACAATGGCACATGGAGTAGCGCATATAAGTTCTAAAGGAATCTGTAAGATGTTGGCTCCAGTCTGGAAGAATGATGGGATTAGTAAATGTGCAGAGAGAGTGGTGAAAAATTGTATGGTATGCCTGATACATAATCCTGGCAAGGGAATCCCAACTCCTGCTGGTCACTTCGCTCCTCCTTCCTGCCCCTTTGAAGTAATTCAGCTAGATTTCATACACATGGATCGTTGTAACAATCTAAAATACGTCCTGGTGGTAGTCTGTGCATTTTCCAGATGGATCGAAGCATATCCACTGAAGGACAATACTGCCCTATCAACTGCCAAAATTCTTCTCAAAGAATATTTCCCTAGATACGGAATGCCACGGATTGTATGGTCAGATAACGGAAGTGAGTTTATAGGGAAAGTTATGCAGAGTGTGTGTGCCAGTTTAGGCATAAAACAAAAGTTCCACAGTGCAAACCAACCCCAGTCTGCTGGTTTAGTTGAGGGTTACAACGGCACCCTCAAACTAAAACTAGCTAAAATACAGGCATCCACGGGTTTATCCTGGCCAGACGCACTACCCTTGGCTTTGTTATCCACGAGAGCGACTGTACATTCTAGAGTAGGGCTTAGTCCATATGAAATTGTCTTTGGTCGTCCCGCTAATATTTGGGGAGTGCCAAGGCCAAAGGAATTTTGTTCTCTGGAATATTCAATGTTGATTGACTACCTTTACGACTTGACTGCTAAATTGAGTCTTATTCACCAACAGGTTTTCGATGCATTGCCAAAGCCACCGGAGAGTCCAGGTCATCAGCTGAAACCAGGTGACCACGTTGTGGTGAGGAATTTTGCGAGGACGAAGAACCTTCAGCCCAGATTTGTTGGCCCCTTCCAGGTGTTATTGGCGACGAGAACTGCTGTTCGTGTGGCTGGTCGCAAGCATTGGATCCATGCAACACACGTCAAACGTGTGCCCCTGCCACTTCCTTATGACAACTGGATTAAGAAGGGAATTGGTGCCTCTGAATTCGAGCAAAAACCCAAGTTCGTTCCTTTCAGCGATGCCGAATTGATAACTGACACTTCGAACTCTGACTCTCCTCCTGAAACTACTCCTTTGAACTCTGAACATTTGACCTCTGCATCAGAAGAAACTCTGCCATCTGCGAACCTGAACACTGCAACATCTACTAATGATACACTATTTTCCGATCAAACAGTTCCTGCAAAACTAAGATACAACTTATGATCTCGTAATATGGACAAATAAAGCAGGAAACTGCCTATTGTGATATTTGAATTTTGAAACTTTTGCCATCAGCCAGGAAGTTTGCTATTGTTTTATTGTTTTTAAAAAATTGCCTTGCCGTCTGGGTAGCCGTAGGGTCGTGGCTGTGTGCCTAGTTGAATCTGCGGGGGTCAGACACAAGGTCGATCTTTCTGTTGGTTCTGGGAACTCCCAGGGCTGATAGGGGCATTTTCATCTACGTACACATCATCAGTGGTCGCGAGCGGATTGTAGAAGATGGAGCTTCCTGCGCTGCAACGAGAAAATGTGATTTATGTTCGCAGAAACAGACTTTACAGAATTCTTCATAGCAAATGTTTTCTGATGCAATGTGCTATTACATTTTTAATTGTTTTAATAACGTTGGTGGGTGGAATCGTTTTTGGTATAAATTTAATCTTTGTGCCAGTAACTACAGTACCTCCCCTTGACCCTTCTAGCTCTACTGTTTCTTCTATACACTCTTTTCACTCGTTTCCTGAACATGAGCAAGCTCGACGCTCAGAATTTATCAATAACACTTTCGTACAGCTCTTGCACCAACAACAACTGGTAGTTAACACTACAGACTGCTGGGTGTGTGGCTTGATACCCCACACTATGGATAAAGGCATTCCCTATCTGGTTTTGCCTTTTAGCTATAATGGATCATTTCAGGCCTTTCAAACCATCTTTGCTTATGCCCTTGAAACCTATCCTCCGCGTCCACCACGTTCCACTAAATATAACTCTGCCAACGAAGCTCTAGTCCAGGGAATTATTGACATGATCAAGGATGTCAATAATACTCCATCTTACCCTAGAGATGAATTACGAGTATATTTGAGTTGGAATTCTTCAGAGTATCGCCTTAGTTTGGGAGAAAGCAAGCGTAAAAGCTCAACTCCAATCTGGGTCGTACCTCACCGAGGTCAGGTCTGTTTGCAAGGTAATGGGAGAAATCCAAGAGCTCAGCTAGGGAAGAGTGAGTGCGTAGAGACTTACGTGTTTCCGTCTAACTCTTCCCCTGCTTTTCTTACTGCTAGGGGTACCTACTTCATCTGTCAAGACAGAGCGTATACATGGTTGCCTGCTGACTTTTCAGGGTCATGTTATATTGCTCGATTGTTGCCTCCGACATACACTGCTTCATCTGATTATCACAAGACCAGAGTAGCAAGGGGTGTTTTCAGTAAGGAAGACACCGCTGGTCAGGAAGCTGGAGACTTCTTCAAAGGTTTCCTTCCGTTCTGGGGGCCTATGGCCAATAGTAGAAACATACGTCAGCTAACACGGGTAGTTGAATCTACTATTACCGAAACTGCTGGTGCCCTTAGCGACTTGACAGCTGAGCTTCAGGCGGATAGACTCATGACGTTGCAGAACCGTATGGTTTTAGACGTAATACTTGCAGATCGAGGTGGGGTATGCAGAATGATCCAATCGAGCTGCTGTGTCTTTATTCCCAATAATGCTCCAACAGTCTATGAGGCGATCTCTAAGCTACACAAGATTTCCGACTCTATTCATGTAGACAAGGGAAACTGGTCCTTCATGGAGTGGTTGTGGACTTTGATATCAGCGTGGGGATGGAAAGTTGGCAGTGGCAGTGTCCACAGCCATTGTGCTCGGCGCTGAGTATTTTAAATAGCTGTTAGCGTGTAGCGCTTTTTACTCGTATTTGCTTTTAGCAACTAAAACCTTTTACTTTGGGGGTCTTTGCAGGCTTACCTGCCTTAGCGGACGCCGGGGCTGCTCTCTTCCCTCCTTCCCGCCCTGGTCCGACGCGGTGACTAGCACCATTGCGCGGAGGGCGTGGAAGGTCGAGACTGCCACTTCCGGTGAGCGGGGGAGACCGGTTAGCGGTCTAGTTATCCTGAGGCACTCGCTCTGGGGCATATAAGGCACTGGAGGAGCCGGCTCGCGTGGTGGTGAGTGGGCAGTGGCAGTGTCCACAGCCATTGTGCTCGGCGCTGAGTATTTTAAATAGCTGTTAGCGCGTAGCGCTTTTTACTCGTATTTGCTTTTAGCAACTAAAACCTTTTACTTTGGGGGTCTTTGCAGGCTTACCTGCCTTAGCGGACGCCGGGGCTGCTCTCTTCCCTCCTTCCCGCCCTGGTCCGACGCGGTGACTAGCACCGTTGCGCGGAGGGCGTAGAAGGTCGAGACTGCCACTTCCGGTGAGCGGGGGAGACCGGTTAGCGGTCTAGTTATCCTGAGGCACTCGCTCTGGGGCATATAAGGCGGATGTTAACAAGGCAGCGCAGCGGACGAGCGCAGCGGGCGCGACGAAGGCACAGCGGGCGCGACGAAGGCGCGCCGAAGTGTCGCCAAAGTCGAGCCCGTCTGCGCCCGTCCGCGGCCGACTGCGGGCTAGGGCAATAACCCCTGGTCGAAAGATCTACTGGACTAAGGAACAACTCCTTAGCTTCCGCCCCCGCACTGCCTCCATATGTATGCACGGTATGTTGAGCAGCGACAGGGCATGCCCTCACTGTAGTTTCCGTACGACTATTATGCCACGGGATACCACGGAGCAGGCACTGTCCTGCGGTCTCCTGAATGTCAGGTCGCTACGCAAACACAGGCTCGATGTGTTCGAGCTGATTACTGATAAAAAACTCGACCTATTGTTTCTAACAGAAACATGGTTAGATCAGTTCTCCGACTCTGACATTATTGAGGCCACACCGGAGAATTACTCCTGGGTCAGGCAGGATAGGCCAGAGGGGGTGGGAGGGGGGATTGCGATTATTTTTAGGGACACTTTGGGCTGCTGCTTAGAGCGCACGCCGATTGTGGAGAGTGAGGCGGGCCTCTTCTCGATTAAAATCAATGGGGGCATGACGCTCAATGGATGCCTGGTATACCGGCCCCCAGGGGCCTGTACTAAGTTTAGGGAGAGCCTGTTAGAAAGCCTCATGGAGGCGACCCTGCGCAGGGACAAATTTCTCCTATTAGGAGACCTTAATCTGCACCTTAACTGCCCAGAGGCCACAGGGGTTGAGGATTTTGGTCGGGACATGCTTGCCCTTCAACTGGATCTGAAACTTGAGGCCCCTACGCATCGACTGGGACACCTCCTGGACCCGGTCTTTGCCAATTGGGAAGGTGTGGAGGTGTCAGGTGTTGAGCCCTTTCCCTGGACCGACCACTTCCTGGTGGCATTCTCCATACAGAGTAGAAATACCAACAAAGCTAGCCAGGTACCCTCTAACTATCTTAGGAGAAAGTGGGCCAAATTCTCGGTGGAGGATTTTAACCAAGCCTTAACTAGGGAGGGTTTGCCTGGGGGCGAGGACATAGAAACAGCGGTCTTCAACTTGAATCAGCGCATCACGGCAGCGCTTGATCAGACAGCCCCACTCTGCCGCACTACCACAGGTGCTCGGAAAGATCGCTCAGCTCCTTGGTTCAGTGCTGAGCTGAGACTGACAAAGGCGGACTGTAGGCGGGCAGTAAAAGTCTGGAGGGTGTCCTATGACAACAAGGCCAGGGACTTGTTCCTGGAAAAAAGGCGCCTTCACCATAGGCTGATAAAAAAGTCTAAGGCAGCCTACTTTGCTGGACAAATTCAAGGGGCAGAAAACTCCGCCAAGGAACTTTTCGGCATCTATAAATCCCTGACTTCGGTAAATGCACCTACAGAGCCGGAGAGCTGCTCTACGGAGTCATGTGACCGGATTGCCGATTACTTCTCCGCCAAAGTAGAGAAGATCTACTCGACCTTCCCTATTCGGTCGACAGGGTCTGACCTGGAGGTAGCTATGGGGGACACAGAGACGGCAGGGCATATTACACACTATTGCACCCCTCCTCTTGAGGAATTATTAGCGGTGTGCCGCTCTGTTACATCAGGGTCCCCGTGGGATCCGGTGTCGCCAAAACGCTTGGCAGACAGTCTGGAAGTCTTGGAGCCTTATATAAGGCACATCCTCGACGTGTCTTTCGGTTCGGGAAAGCTGCCGGACGGGTGGAAACAGGCGGTGGTGCTCCCGCTCCGGAAGAAACCCCACTTAAGCTTCGAGGTATTAGAAAATCTGAGGCCCATCTCCCTCCTGCCTTTTCTGTCAAAAGTGGTGGAAAAGGTGGTCAATACTCAAATCATGAAGCATGTGGAAGAAAGGGGACTGCTCCATGCGACGCAGTTTGGCTTTAGGCCACGACATTCCACCGAGTCCGCCCTTCTCATGGCCACGGAACATCTGAGAGAGGGCGTGGATGCAGGCCAAACTATGGCTTTGATCCTGTTGGACCTCAGCGCGGCGTTCGACACTGTAGCACATAACATCTTGCTACAGTGTCTGAACAGAGGTGGCATCTCTGGCACCGCGCTGAGATGGATCCAAGACTTTCTCAATGGGAGAAGTTTTCGAGTCAGGCAGGGAGACTGCTATTCAAAGGGGGTGCCTTTGGGCCAAGGCGTGCCGCAGGGCTCGTCATTGAGCCCAACCCTCTTTAATATGTATGTCGCGCCTGTTGCCTCGATTGTGGAGAGCCATGGCCTCCAACTGGTCTCCTACGCCGACGACACGCAGCTGGTGATCTCCCTATCGCAGGCGCCCTGTCTTGCTGCCGATGGCTTCCGTTCGTGCATGAAAGATCTTGCCGAATGGATGGCCAATAATTGCTTGAAGCTGAACGGCAGCAAGACAGAGGTGCTGGTGGTGGGGAGAGCCCAGTCTGCCTGGTCGCCGGCATGGTGGCCTTCCTGCCTTGGACCGACCCCAACCCCATGCCTAGAGGCGCGCAATTTGGGGGTGTGGTTTGACGTAGGTCTCACATTTGGCCCCCAGAATAATCGGGTGGTGGGAGTCTGTTTCGGGATTCTGAAGAAGCTGAGAAAGGTCCTGGACTTACTCCCGCTTGAAGCACGTCAAACCCTGGTTCATGCCCTGGTGACAGCTAGGTCGGACTATGGGAACCTACTGTACCTGGGGGCTCCAGAAAAAAGCATGGCCCGCCTGCAAGTGCTGCAGAATGCGGCAGCGCGTCTGATTCTCAGACTGCCTAAAAGGGCGCCTTCCAAGGCGGCCCTCCAGCAGTTACACTGGCTCCCTGTGAGGAGAAGAGTGGAGTACAAAGCCCTCTGCACCTGTCATCGCATCATGAATGGCAGGGCACCCGCCCCTCTGACGAATTTGATCGAAGCGTACATACCAACACGTGCGCTTAGATCTACAGGGGGCGGTCTACTGAGGATTCCAAGAATTAAGAAGGCCCGCATGGGAGGCAGGTCTTTCAGATACTTGGCGGCAACCAACTGGAACAAACTGCCAATAGACCTGCGTCTGGAACCAGAGGAGGCTAGATTCCGTGTAAAATTAAAAACTTATCTCTACACTAAATAATGGCCCGCGTAGTTCCTGTGCTCCCTGTCATTTGCCTATTCCCACTTTCAGCGCGTGGACACGCCGGTGTGCGTAATCGCAGCGCTCTACAAATGTCCCAATAATAATAATAATAATAATAATAAGTTCTGATGGTCATTGGTGTCATCTTAGTATTCCTGTTCTCGTGTTGCCTGATTATCCAGTGTGGTCCAGCCCTGTGTAGTCTTTGTGCTGCAACCTGTTTTAGAAAACCACCTGCGTTTGGAGAAAAGGCACGAGAGAGGATGATGATACAACAGCATGTCACTGACCTGATGAGCATAGAACTAGATTCTGACATAGACTGAGAAATTGCCTATGTAAGGGCAAAAGGAGGGTCTGAGGTTCCGTGACGATTTGAACCCGTGTTATCAATATTGTCGGAAATACATCATATTGGTATCAGCGAACCGCAAATGATCCATTTAGCATATTCTGGTGTTTTCGCTATGCTACGAGCAAGAGTACTCCTGCTACAAACACATTTCCGATCTACCCATGGCATCCATCTTAGATCATGGCAGCCATTTTGTGTTTCTTGCCCTCACATACGCAATAACCTCTGATTTCTCCATTTCGATTAAGGACACGTAGGCTTAGCCGGAGATTCACCTCTCTAGTGACACGTGCACCTTAGAACAGAACACGCTGTAGCTGCATGACTCGACAAAGGCTGCCTCCTCTGCCCGAGGCCAATCCTGCTATACTGGTTCTTGTGGTCGTTGGCCTGATCATGATTAGGCGGCCGAAGCTGGTAACCTTGCCCATTTACAACCTACAAACATCCCTTATCCTGCTTTTCTATCTTCTGCACCTGGCTCTGCTCCTTTCCTTCTAGGCCTTTATTAGGGGGAGGTAACGAAATTTACGATGAGGCGGTCCGGGTCTTGAATGAAAAGTTGACATGAGATTATGATGGAAAAGTGGGAACCCCTCGTTCGTAATGTTTTGACATCAGATATTGTCGACGATTCCTGTGCAACGCCAAATATTTATTGTTTAGGACACAAAGGTTTGGGAATGTATTACAGGTAAAGAATTTGCCTCAAGCTCAAATTTTAGTATATAAGGAGCAACCCTCTTTGTACAAATTGAACAGGCTCCTAGATACTGCCCGTGTGTAGTTTCTGTGACTTCTGTGTCCCTGCAGTAATAAACCTTTGGTCTTTGACGCCACCACCGAGAAGCCCGTGTTTCTGTTTATTCATGCACCGAGACAGGTAGAACTCCGGGGTCTTTGGGTGTTGTCCCCTGACACCTCTGGACGGAACCAAAAAGTCCAGAACTCCAAGGTGCGCAGGAGCGGCAGGCACAGCCATGGTGAGTCAGGCACCATCAGGGAACCTGAAGGACAGGCACCTAAGTCCCGCAATGTGGTGCGAGGGCGCAAGAACTGAACAATGCAGGGAACTGACTCTGATCCACACAGTGAGAGCAACTGAGTATGTGCATCCAGTGACATTCACGTACTGTCTTGTGACCATCAAGGAGTAGTGAGGAATAAACTACTCATGTCTGCAAGTATACCTGTGTGTGTGTCATACTTTACCTAGAAATAGCGTTGTGTAATTTCACTCCGTCTCAATCTGCCATCTACTGCGGCTGGCCCTGTAGCCAGGGGATCAGCATGTTCTTGGTCCTCATCTATGTTCTCACGATGTGTCAACTCCACCTCTGTGCCTTTCTTGGTAGCAAGATTGTGCAATATTGCACAGGTCACTATTATTTTGCAACACAGGAGGGGGGTGTACTGTCGCGCACCTCCACTTTTGTGGAGGCAATGGAACCTGCTCTTCAGGAGTCCAAAGGTTCTCTCCACAACATTGCGGGTGGACCTGTGAGCAACATTGTATCGCCTTTCTGCTCTGTTGGTTGGGTTCAGGTACGGTGTCAGCACAAAGGAACGCAGTGCATATGCACTATCACCTGGGAGAGAACAAGAGGTACATGGGTTTCATACACATTCCACATGGAGCAGAAATACTTTTCAGGGTGTGTGCTACATATTTACCTAGCAGATAACCATCTCCAAAATCACCATTCTGAAGCCGTCTATATATTCCACTGTTCTGAAATATGTAGGAGTCGTGCGTGCTCCCAGGAAATTTAGCTACTATGTTGGTGATGATGTTCCCTGCATTGCATATCACCTGCACGTTGATGGAGTGTGTAGACTTTCGGTTTCGGTATATGTGTTCCGTGGCTGCAGGTGGGCATAGGGGAATGTGGGTGCCATCAATGCAGCCTATCACATGTGGGAAGTGAGCCAGTCCATAGAAGTCTGTTTTAGTATTGGCAAGTTCCACAGGTGTGTCAGGGAACTGTATGTAGTCTCCCATTCTCTGAGTCATGACATCCAGGAAGTTCCGGAGGAATCGGGACAGACAGCTCTGGGATACTCCTCCTACTGCAGCTATCACACTCTGGTAGCTCCCAGAGGCAAGCAGGTGTATGCTGCACAGCACCTGGACATGGGGAGGTATGGCGTGGGCCCTGGGTGTTGGATGATCCAGGTATGGGTGGAGGTCCCTTATTAAGTCCATGATGGTATTGGGGTGCAGCCTGTACCTCTGGAGTATCTCAGGCTCAGTCAATTGGAACAGAGTGATCCTTTGCCTGTACACCTGCTCCTCCCTTTGCCATACCCTCAGTCCTGCAGCCTGTAGCCTCCGCCACCTCGCTATCACATAGAGTGCAGCCATCTTGACAGGAGGGTTGCATTTTGGGTGCCTTTTTATAGCATCCACATGGTTACCACCACCTTTCAGTCCATGGTAAAATCCGACTCAGAAATACCGAATTTGGATGAATTCGGTATTTTTTCCCTTTCCCACATCTCGATGGCCATGTTTTCCGATTCCTTAGTTTCCGATTCGGTGTATACCGAGTCGGTATTCATCCGATCGGTGAATTCCGACTCGTTAAATATCGAATCGGTTATTTCCGAGTCGGAATTTTACCGCTTGAAATTTACCGATTCGGATTTTTTTGGGCACCTACATCTCATTCTCGCAATACCGCTCGGTAACGGCCGATTTTACCGATTTTGGCCCGTTACCGACCGGTATTGGCCGACCTACATCTGGCCCTTGGTCTCTAATTCTGGAGGAGCCTGTCTCCCACTGTTCAGTCTTACTTAAAGAGATTATTTTTGTGTGCCCACATCTGGCGTGCTCTATCTGGCCCTCACCAAAAAGAAATCGAGAGTTTTATGACCTTAAAGAGTGTGGCCATCCGCCTTTTTTTTTTTTAATTGTAATTGTAAATAAGGCTTTTCTTATATATGTGAGTTTTTATATTGTGAGTTTTTATTAACTGTACAATAAACAAACCTAAACCTATCTGGCAGTAAGAGTTTCCAGCACAGACACTGCCTATAGTCCTACACCTCTCTGATGCCGTATATTGCATTACAGCATGATATGGTATGGTCACAAATATGATAAAGTATGGTCACAAGTGAGAGTTTAAAATGGCAAAAAGTTATCTCCAGTAGACTGTTTGAGTGGCCGTACGAGAGAAGAATTATAATCTTTTGACAAGAAATATTGGCAGGGTGCGTCCCAAGCAGAAGGAAGATTGCACATGCATGCTGGATAAGGTCCCACTAGGAAATATGCCATCTAAATTCTATGGCAGGACGGAGGCTCCGATTATGCTTTCTCATTTCTTTACTGAAAAAATACAGCAGCCAATAAGAACACAGTAAAGAAAAACAAAAAGCTACATTTCCCATGAGTACCTTAGAGACCTTAGAGGCTAGACAGTATAAAAGGTACCATAGAGGACAACACTTCCTCTTTCTTTGCTGCTTCGCAGTCAGTTAAGTGCACTTTCTTCTACTTCTGATATTGTGCTTACATTATTGTGGTTAATTTGTGCGCTAATGCTAATGCTATTGCAGTTTGCGCTTTAATTGTTTATTGTTGGCGGATTGTTTGCCGGTTAATTTTCGCCGCTCGCGCTTCGGCATTGCTGCGGGGGCGTGTGTTCACCCCCCGGTTGCAGGCGCGTGTTGTCCGCGCCTGTTTAGTGTTGGGGAGTGAGAGACGGGGCTAAGAGACGCGTGTATAGCTCGCGCGTCTCTCTTTTCGACTGGCACGCTATTCTCGCGCCCGCGCAGTGTCATTGTTGTCCTTCTGCTCCGGCGGCCGACTCTGACAGCGCGTTGCCTATGATTCTCCTGAGGAGATTTCTGAATCGGCTTAGCCAGCCTATGCCCACTTGCCAGGTCGAATAGCCTCCTCAGCGCCCCTGTTCACGATAGGAGAGGGGTTATAATAATTGTGCATAGGCTTTGCCTAGAGTGTTGTTTAAAACAAGCCCTCCCTCCACACCTAATTTCTGTCAGGCTTTTACCTGCCTTGCTTGGCTTGCTTTGGGGTGTACACCCCCCTGCATTGCCCTTTGGCTTGTCAATATTATCTTCTCCTCTGGTGGGCAAAATCCTTTTTTGCAAGGAATAATGGGTGACTTTTACGATGATGAGGAGTACTATTATGACGAAGAGGAGCCCTCTGGCTCTGTGGATGCCGAATATATGGGTCAAGCCTTATTTCTTAAATGGCATTTGTCTGAGTATGCAGCTCAACAAGGATGGTTGCCTCCTTCTGGACATTCCAAAAAGTCTCCAAAGAATCCTCATCATGCGGATTTGGTAAAATTAGCAAAGAATTTGTCCTCTTCACGATCTTCTAAAAAATCTTCTAAACCTGTGATTGCTCCACAGAATTCTCCCTCAACTAATGATTCCTCCTCCACAGATTCTTCCTCTTCTGACCCTGTGGAACCTCCACCCAAAATGAACGCTTGTAAAGAGCGCTTTGTTGATGCCCCTTCCAACCCCCAGGTTCTGACCTTTGACCCTGCAGACATTGTCCATCCTAATTCAACTGCATGGCTTTCCTCCCCTGAGGTGGCTGAGTATGTGCAGACGCACATTTGTCACCCTTTTGACAAAGATGTTCATGCTCGTTTAAGGTCTGAGTGTCCCCGCCCAGATCTTGCAGATAAACTGACAGATTCGCCTGATGTTGACCCGACAATGGTGACATATATGAGAGAATATTCCAAGGATCCGAAGAAGGGTCTGGACAGGTCCTGGAGATCCTGTCAGGACAAAATGTTAGACCTTCTTGGTCCCCTAAGATTCTGGACCTTGCGTATCGCGCTAAGGAGTCTGACGCACTAATAGACCCTGAAGAACTGGTGGGATGGTCTCAGAGGGCCATCTGTATGCTTGGCAATGCCAATTGCGCCATATCGTGTGAGCGCCGTCGCTCCATTCTCCTGAAGCAGGACCCAAAATTAACTGATTTAGCTCCATCAGAATCAGGTTCCCTTGCCCAGGGTTTGCTTTTTGGCCATTCGTTTCTTAAGGAACTTACCAAGTTTGTGGCGACTTTCAGTGGCCTCAATAAAGCTCAGTCCAGTCTGCGTCAGGCTTTCCGCCTGGTTTTCGGACGGGTCGGATGAAGGGGACGTTCGTCCGGCCATCAAGCCAACCAGCCTAGCCAATGTGGTGGTCAGTCCAAAAAATGGGTGGCAGTCAGGACAACTACGGTTCAGGAAAATCCAAATTCTACCCTTCACACAAAGGGAGGGGACAATACAACAAAGGAGGTTACGGAGGAGCCCAAGGTGGACGTCACGATTCCTCTAACTCAGGTGAGCTTGATTCTGACCTCCGAGGTGGTTTTGGGGGGCAGGTTGAGATTTTTTCTCCACAATTGGCAGCTAATTTCAAGCGATGCTTGGGTGTTGGAGACGGTTCTAGGATACAAACTCGAGTTTTACGAACACCCTCTCCAACACCGCCTTCCTCTTCCCCATGTTTTTCCCAACAAGATCAGACATTCATCTCCAATGAAATAGACTCTCTTCTGGCCAAAGGGGCCATCGTTCCTTTCTCCCGTCATCCCGACGGCTTCGTCAGCAATGTTTTCCTGGTGGAGAAAAAGGGAGGATGTTCCCGTTTGGTCCTCAATCTGAAGGACTTCAACGGCGGAGTGGTATACCGTCACTTCAAAATGGAGGGTATCCACCTTCTGAGAGACCTGCTTCAGGAAGGGGACTGGATGGTCCGTCTCGACCTGAAAGACGCTTATCTCTCTATTCCAATATATGGTCCTCATCGTCGCTTCCTCCAGTTTCAATGGCTGGGGAGGATGGTTCGAGTACACCGTCCTCCCATTCGGTCTGTCCTCGGCCCTGTGGTGCTTTACGAAACTGCTACGTCCGGTGGTGGTGGAATCTTTGCGAGCCTGTGGGGTCCGCTTGATTGTCTACCTCAATGACATTCTTCTTATGGCTCAATGTCCTCTCCTTTTACAACATCATTTACGGTGGTCCATAGAACTCTTACAGTCTCTAGGATTTCTTGTGAATCCTCTGAAATCCGATTTTCAGCCCTCTCTGACGATGGACTTTCTAGGGTGCCGCATAGATTCGGTTGCCTGCTAGCTCCTTCTTCCTGGTCAGAAGATCAGAGACATCAAACGGGAGTTGCGGATGGTGCTGTCCAAACAGATGGTCTTGTTGCGGTCGGTGGCTCGCATTGTAGGTCTGTTGTCCTCTTCGATCCAAGCGATTTTCCCGGGTCCTTTACACTATCGAGCTCTTCAGCGCCTCAAGATCAGGCATCTTCAGAAGGGTCTTTGATATTCCGACCTCCTTCCTCTTTCAGAGGATGCTCGCTGGGAGATGTTGTGGTGGCTGGATCACATGTAGTCTTGGAACGGTTGAGCTCTGTTCGGGAAGACTCCGGATGTGGTGATAGAGTCGGATGCGAGTCTTTGGGGTTGTGGAGCCCGTTGCGGTCCTCTGGCGACGGGGGGCCGTTGGTCCCAGAAGGAGTTATACCTTCACATCAATTGCTTGGAGCTTATGGCGGGCTCCTTCGCAATTCGTTGTCTTACCCCTCAGGCGTCGAACTCTTTCATTCTCCTCCGCATGGACAATATCTCAGCGGTGAGGTATGTCAACAAGCTCGGGGGTACCAAGTCCAGACTCCTAGCGGAGATTGCGAAGGACTTTTGGCGTCTTTGTCTGAAACGTCAGATCACAGTTATTGACGAATACCTTCCTGGTCGACATAATCAAATAGCGGACTGGAATTCTCGACATCTGCGGGATTACAGCGATTGGCGACTTCACCCTCCGGTGTTTCGGATTTTGTCCCGGATTTGGGGACGTTGTCACCTAGACCTTTTTGCCTTTCGCCTGTACAAACAGCTTCCCCTGTTTTACAGTTGTCGTCCGGATACGGAGGCTCTGGCCACGGATGTGTTTCTCCAGTCTTGGCCTCCTCTCCTGTGCTATGCATTTCCTCCCTTTGTGATGATTTCCAGAGTTCTGGCCCGCACAAGGCATTTTCTCTCGGAGCTCATTCTCATCACTCCTCTTTGGAGAGCCCAAGCGTGGTTTCCGGTTCTTCTGGAAATGAGCTGCTCCCCGCCGCTCCTTCTCCCCAGCAAGTGGAACCTGTTGCTGGACCCTCTGCAACCCCTCATTCTATCTGATCATCTCTGTCTTGTGGCGTGGTGGATTTCGGGGGACGCTGGCAAATGCTAGGCCTTTCTTCGGACGCTGCCAGATTTATCGGTGAAGCTTGGGCCCCCAACACACATAAATGTTATGCGTCAACTTGGAAACGATGGTGTGATTGGTGTTCACAACGGTCAGTGGATCCCTCCTCTGCAGATGTCCTTTTAGTTCTGAATTTTCTCGCATCTGTTGCTTCATCTGGTTTGGCATACAGAACGGTTAATAACTTTCGTTCTGCAATTTCAGCTGGGCATGTTCATGTTGATGGTAAGCCTATTGGGGAACATCCTTTGGTTTCCAAATTACTCAGAGGCATTCGGATGGTAAAATCTCCTTGTCCTAAGTATGTCACCTTATGGGATGTCTCAGTGGTTTTGCGTTTCTTGGAATCATGGCCTGCCAATTCTTTGCTCTCTCGCAAACAGTTGTTTGCCAAGCTAACTATGTTGCTATGCTTGGTGTCCTGCAAATGCGTCTCGGATGTTCGAGCTTTGGATCTTGCTGGACGCACGTTCTCTCCGGAGGGTGTTTCCTTTGCCATATCTCGCCGTACTAAATGTAACACGTCTTCTGTGTCTTACCCTTCTTTCCCACACAATCCAAAACTTTGTGTGGTCCAATGCATCAAAGATTACGAGGTGAGTACTGCACCTTTTCGACATGATTTACAGGGTCAACTGCTTATAGCTTTGCAGAAGCCTTTTAAGCCTTTTGGGGCTCACTCTGCACGGGGAGCTATGGCCTCTAAGGCTTTTTCCTTGGGTGTCGGTCTCCAAGATATCATGAAGGCCGCTGATTGGTCTTCGGAATCAGTGTTTAAAACACTTTTATTTCAAACCTATTGTAGATGTTGCTTCTGTTGTGGTGGCTAAGCTTTGAACAAGCATAATTGTAGCCTCTGTCCTGCCATAGAATTTAAAATTTGCTAACATTCGTGCCAAGAATTTTCAATTCTATTAAGGACAGGAGGCGAGGATTATCCCACCCTTGTTTATATCTGCATTGATTGTTATTATCACTGATTGGATGCTCTTGTATATTTATTATACTTCATGCTGTTCTATACCTTGTTTTTTCACACCCCTTTTGTCTATTATGGCTCGTACATTCGTGGGTGTTCGTTATTACGGCTCTGTTTTACCTTTCAGGTTCAGACCCTAAATGAGTTGCTGCTCTCGTGTTCCACGTTGCCAGGAGACGATGCTCTATGCAGAAGATCTTCCACTTCGGTTTCCTCGTTCTGCATTCCGATGGCCTGTGCTTTGTGATCTCCTTCTTGGTTCTTTTGGATTGTTGAGACTTTTTATTTATTGTTGAACTGTTCTGGACAAAGAAAGACAAAGTGTTGTCCTCTATGGTACCTTTTATACTGTCTGGCCTCTATGGTCTCTAAGTTACTCATGGGAAATGTAGTTTTTTGTTTTTCTTTACTGTGTTCTTATTGGCTGCTGTATTTTTTCAGTAAAGAAATGAGAAAGCATAATCCTCGCCTCCTGTCCTTAATAGAATTGTAAATTCTTGGCACGAATGTTAGCAAATTTTAAATTGCTGCTCAGTCTCCAAAGCGCATCTCATAGTTAGTAAGGCAGGAAGCTCGGATAGAACATCTTTTGATGGAAAGAGGACCAGTGTGTCAAAAGGTAGAGAATATGGACAAGACAGCCACCTTTAGAAAGAAGGTAGAGGGAAGGGGGCATACAGCCTCATGTGTAAGTGAAAACAGAACAGTGTTTTAACAGGCAGGCAGTACTTTCAATAAAATTATTGTCATTATTATGACATACAGACACTGTTTGGAGTTTAAATTGACCATTACGACACTTTTCCTGTGGTTAGGATACTTAACCATTAGCTCAAAAACACAACTTGCATGTGTGCTCACAGCCAGAAAAAACATATTCAGTCATGTCTAACTGCTAAACTATTACATAATTAAACTGAACATGTGTCCTACAATGTATGCATTCTTACAAATAGTGGCAAATATAGAACTATTTCCACTGGGATCCCGAGGTCAAGATAATCAGCTACTTCCTCACCATGCACGCACTTACGCTCTCTTGATTGACAGGAGAGTCTTCCACCTAACATTGACAGGCTAAACCCTGACCAATTCAATAACGTAAAACTGCAGGCCGCTGATGCCTAAATTGATCTGCATGCTCAGTTTTTTCATGAGGAAATTAAAATAGGCTGACAGTGTATTTCAGACACCACCGTGTGCAATGTGAAAAGCTCTAGAGAAAGGCACAATGAACAGAAAATGTGCATTATGGTTTCGATCCCCTGTGCAACTTGCGAGGCGCCGCAAGGCAAGATAACACGGCACAGCTTTTATCCACGAGGATTCCCCGCGGCAGTCTCCGTAGAAGGGTTAATGACAGATGTTTCCATTAAATCTGACTTACCGCTTAATTTTCCTGTATCCCGAGAATGTCTCTGTTTTGTACTTTATGTGCAGGAGAAAATGGAGTCAACGTGCAAAAAACGGAGCAACCCTCAAACACAAGGTCAATTCTTTTTAAACAGATGCGCTCAATATATTTGTATGGTTGTTCTTTTTCCAACTCCCCTGTCCTCCCTCCTTCGTACAAAGCCGATGTTTACCGAGACGAAGTAAGCTCGGCGTGCTGGCGAATCCCTGAGTGCGAGGCACCTCTGAGGCAAAGCGAGCCCAACCTGCCACAGGAAATCAATAGTCTTCTGCGACCTACGTCAACCGGAAGCTTCCTCGGCAGCACTACAGATCCTCGAAAATTGAAAATTATGAAATACTCGGAATTCTGTGACCAACACAAAAAGAAACCTAACACGTTCGTCACTGAGATGCTGTTAACCACGGTATAGAAATAAACGTCCAATTAGACCTACATGGCTTCCGTTTATTGTGTAATATCACAAGGCTTAAAATATAGAAATAACACATACGTGCCAGTGAGCAGTGAAATTGTGGATGAAGGCGCAAGGAGGGCGATTTTCAAGAGTGTCGCCTACCTCAACCAATGCGATAAATTGCACACCTCACTGCATGGCCCACAGGCACATTGTTTAATTCCAATTATGTAATATGCTATATGGTGTTTGTATAGGCAAAGTCAGCCAAAGTCATAGCCTCTTGCTATTGTTGATCAATAGCACAATATTAAACATATTTGATGTCATTTATGACCCCAAAGAAAAGGTTGTAGTTGCAATTAATGATGAACGCTTTCAAATGGTCAAAATAAACAAGGGACTATGTGACCACCAACTGTCCTCTAGTGTATGGGTCCATAGGGGTGTGACCCGATGATGAGATAAGCTGATAGTGACCTACTCGGAATCATTTTTTGGCAAACCAATCACAATAAACTTCCTGAGTGCAAAAGTAATCAGAAATTGAAGCCTGAATTTGTGACTGTGGTGTCGCAGTCTAGTGCTTGTGAGACGCGTGCAAGCGTGAAGCCTCATGGGATGTCGGAGGCGCACGCTGTACATGAGAGCGCAACAGTAGGGAGACACTGCAGAGAGCACAACCAATGCCCTCCCTCTGTAAATGGAATAAACCTACGAGTAATACTATTTGCGGCTCCATCGATTCTTACTGTGGCACTTTATGCACACCACAGACTGGCGACGAGTCTGTACGGACCCAGCCTGCACTGCTTTCGTATGACCGCCTCGCCTGCAGCACCCGGTCCCCGCAAAACCAAGGGAGAGCGTCGCGCACGCCCGCGACCACCCGCGAGGGAGTGGCTACATTCAGGCACCCTGTACACCAAGACTGGAGGTAGGAGAGCAGCACTCAAGCACCGAGCACGCCTACGCATGCTCCACGCCCTTCAACCTGCCACTGAAGCCTCATACAGCCTTCCTGCGTGCTCGAGAGTGGTGCAAGCACATGGTGCACCCTCCGTGTGCTCAAGCTAAAGAGTGCTACACGCACCTGCTACCGCTATGCCTCCACCCGTCGGCCATCCTCTGCCTTCAAGCCACCCAGCAGACACCGTGTCTTGCACCTACCTGCACAGCGCATGAGTCCTGGTGTCTACCTGGGCAACACCCTTGTGCCCATCTCCTGCACTGGACAAGTCAGAGGTTGCGGCGCTTCCACGGCCCAGACCCACAAACTGACCTTCAGAGACATCAGAGGGAGTGGTCAACGAGTGCGTCCCCTAGCTACCCCATCATAATCCAACGCTACCAGCCAGGCACCCCATTGACGGTTCTCGTCAGCGGACACCTGCAAGTCCCTCACAATGTGTGCCCAGACCTTCTCATTGACCAATCCGTTACCGTTCCATCCCAAGCCAGGCGAGCCGGCCATGAAATGGGCAGATTGGAGAGGGTACTTCATCAACTATTTATCAGCGTTGGAGGATGAAGGGGAAGAAGAGTTCTCCAGCAATCACAGGAAGAAAATACTGCTCCATAATCTCAGCCCAGAGGGATTACGAGTCTACGAAAACATGGTCAAGAAACTGAGAGCGGCAACGGATGAAGACGTGTTTCAACATACATTGAATGGCCTAGACAGTCATTACCAGTTGGTCATTTGCACTGCCGTAGATAGATACACCTTCTTCCAATGGAAACAAAGTGACACAGAGAAAGTAGAGGACTACGTCGCAGCACTAAAAAAACTAGCTGTAAATTGCAAGTTCGGCCATCTGGACAATGAGTTAATAAGTGATCAGATAATAATGCACACAGTCAACACCAGCATGCAGGAAAAGTTGTGGGTGAGTGGAGAAGCGCCACTCCATGAGATCATAACGATCATAATAAAGGCTGAACTGTCCAAATGATGCGCTACAGCTGCCAAAAAAGCCAACAACGTCAAGCCGACAGTGTGCAAAGTGAGCGACAAGAACACTCCAAGGGACAAACCAAGTCCTGCCACAGTACACAAATATGGCTGCCGACCCATGAAACCCTACTCTGGGTCTCACAGGCCTTCCACTGACTCGAAAAGCTTCTGTTACAGATGCAGCAGCCAGACGCACATGGCCTATAACAAACGATGTCCTACCTTTCACGTAAAATGTTCCTTGTGTGGGGTGACGGGACACTCTGGCAAAGACTGCTTTGGAGACCCAACAGCAAGGCTGCTAAATGTGTAATGTATGACTCAGAGCCCGAAGCGAGGTGATGGAGCGGGATTACCAGCTTGCGTTTATTTCTAAAACACCATACTCTCCTGTGCCCATAAACCATTCACACAATAAGCTGGCAATCCTGCGCTAGTGATCAGGGTTTAAATTGACCTTATAACGACTTATACCTGTACATCAATTCTTACCAATACCTTTATCCTTTTAGCTCTTAATTTCCTATGGTCGATAGATCAGGTTGTTAGCATAATAAGTATTAAACAACATTTACCTTACATTTTTTTGAATGACCACAGACTCAGGAGACTTTTAAAAAACCTTTATCTATGCAATAATTTTGTGAGTCAAATACCAATACATGTTCAACACCAAACCTTTCAAACAGAAATAATGATTTAAGTAAAGACTTAGTAAAATCTCATGAAGTTGGTACCTGGGATGGGTGGAAAAGGAAACGGTACAAGGATATACGACACAGATTTATATTTACCTAGAATGGTGTGAGGACCAACCCCTAGCCAAGGGCTGGAAAAGGGAGCTCCTGACTATACAGGAGCCAGCAGTACAGGACAGGTGCAGGATAGGACAGGTAACCTCTTCTAAGTGCAACACCAGTGTTACACCCCTCTCTCGTGCAACTCTCATCGATTCCCCTTCTAGATGGATCGATTCTTCTTCAGCAATCTCCCGATTCTTCTTTCAGAGTGCTCGACCAGCCCTCTGATCTCCGTGGCATATGCCGTCTTCTTCCGCAGTGTTGGGTCAGTGACAGGTCTGTGAGAAGTTGGGCAATCTAACTAACTGAGCCTACCTTAGTTATACTATTATACTAATCTGAGTGTATGTACCTCCCTCCAATTTTTCAATATTCATGTATTCCCTTCATTCCATTGGTCAATGGGATGGGGAGAGGTCATCACATCATACTAATGTGAAGTCATCTTCTTTGGTTTAATTGTTCTTTGTTCCCACCCTTAATTTTACTTTCCCATGCTTTATTCCTCCCAGCAATATTCACATTACTTCATGTACAATGTATATACATTTAATTCAATTTGTATCTTTCCCTCTCTGGGTCAAGAGGTGAGGTTCTCAAGCACTTTGTTGGTTAGAAAGTCGTTGGCTGTGGTTCAATGTTGCGGCACAGAGTTCAGAATGAGTCCAGTACGCATGTGCAAAATTAGACAAGATGGAAAATTCAGTCACCCTCCAGGCCCAAATACGAACTAATAATAAAGTCAAAGAAGAACATTTTAGAATACGAAAATAAATGAATGCACTGTATACCACTTATTCTTACTCTAATCCCATTATTTTATTTTTAACTATTGCCTTAGCAGATTAGCTAGACATGTGAAGTTTAATTTTAAGCATAGCCATATGCATTAGCATGTGAGGTTCAAGCGGCCATTAAAAAAACTACTGCACAGCTGCAGAGAATTCCCACCAAAAGCAAAAGACGTCATACTACGTGGATGCAGCAGACGCATGCGGAGTAGAGTTCCCGCGGTTTTCGGCAGCCATATTAAGACACTCGAGTTACTTGTTAGTAAAGCACATATATAAGCTTCCCCTAGATGAAGAAAATGTTGTGTGGTGCAATTATTAGTAATCACAAACATGTTGGTTACGTTATTACATGTTATGTCGAGAGGGCTGAATCCAAGCAAGTTTCTTACGTATGAAACCTTGCTCCATCAGAGGGAAGATGATGGTGATTACGATTGCATTTTGTGCATAGACGAACAAGTGTTAGGCGTTGAGGGCAGCTCCAGGAGATAACCGTCCTGTCTCTTAACCATTGAGGGTTCCAGATTTCCATGATAGCAGACTCAGGGTCCCAATTCACAATTGGAGAAGTGTGGCTCACGGTGTAGAGCAGGCAGACCCGGAGGCTGAGGTCAGACCCGGGACCAGGGTTCAATTCCTGACGCGGCAGGGTCTTGAGCTCAAATGTCCACAGACTCGATAATTCTCTCTTCGGTGCCTGCTCTAATCATGGGTTCTCACTCTGCAACTCTGGGCATTAAGCTTGCTTAATCTCCACAACGGCCCCCATGCGGCGGGATGCCTGGCTTTCACCTTGGGGATGCCCTGTAGGGGCTATCTCACAGGGAAAAGCCAGGACGGGTTCCCAAGGCAAGCGCCGGGAAACCTCCGGGTAGCTGTGCGCTCAATAAATGCAATAATAATAATAATAATAATACAGAAAGACATATGGGACAGGGATTTTGTCAACGCCATAGGACACCACCTACACCCTACTAACGTACATCCTGTCACCTTCTCAGGGGAAAATATCCCCATAGTAGGGTTCCAGCCGCTCCATTCGAGTTCAAGGGGTAAGAGACAACAGGAAAATTGTATGTGGCCGAAACAGGTCCCCCAATCCTTGGATGGGTCGATCAAGGAGCACTGGGCATCCAACTCAACCCCGGCGGAGAAACGCAAGTATTAATGATGGACGAGACTCCCAAACAGGAGGTAGCCAACCTGTGCAAAGAATTCCCCAAAGTCTTTGGCAGGACCATCGGGCAGCTGTGGAAGTTTACACACAAAATCAAGCTAAAGGACGTCGCAGTACCGGTCAGACACAAAGTGAGGAACATCCTGTTCAACTGCAGGGAAGACATACAACTTGAATTGCAACTCCTGGAAGACAACGGCGTAATGGACCTCATCGAAAGCGCAGAGTGGCTCGCACCACTCTGCGCAAGCCTAACGGCAAAGTATGCCTTTGCATCGATCTTTGCGAGGTTAACAAAAACATACTGGTGGATGAGTTCTCACTACCATGGATTAACAACATGCTAGCCCAAACCACCAGAATCAAGTGGTTTTTGACCATCGACTTAACGGCCTTATACCATCAAATTTTGCTTCACCCTTCATCAAGGAAGTTGACCTCCTTCATTACTCTGTTTGGCTGCTACCGATTTTGGCGGCTGCCTTTTGGACTGGCATCTGTAGCGTTGGCGTTCCAGAAGCTCATGCACAAGTTGTTCAAAGACTGCCGTGATGTCTTATACTTCCAGGACGACATCCTAGTGATGGGTAACACCAAGACACAACATGATGAGACAACCAACATCAAAGCCATCAGGTCGGCGCCCAGACCCCGAACCAAAGGCAAAGTACGCTTGTTTCTTGGACTAGGAGAGTTCTATAGCAAATTTGTCAACAATGTGCGCCTGCTGTTGAAGGAGAAAAAGACATTTCACTGGTCAACAGAATCAGCTGTGGAATTTGAGACCATCAAAAGTGACATCTGCGATGCCATCCCCCTGCAAGTTTTCGACAGCTCAGCCCCCAGCATACTGACGACTGATGCCAGTGAAAAGGGCATAGGGGCAGTACTATCACAGCGCTCCATGGACGGCACAGAAGTTACAATTGGGTTTGCGTCCTGCTCCCTTGCGCCCAATGAGGAAAAGTTCAGCGTCATTGAGAAGGGAATGCTGGCTTCCATCTGGGTTATGGAGAAATTCAATATCTCTGGGGATCCAAGTTCACGCTCCGCACAGACCACAAACCGCTGATCAAGGTCCTCACGTCCAGTGGGCCCGCTAAAGCCACCCCACGCATCGCCAAAATGACGCTCTGACTCCTCATTTTTGTCTACGAAGTGGAATACCTGCCTGGCCATAAGAACAAAGTAGCTGGCATTCTCAGCCGTTCTGCCGAGATGGAAGTTGCTCCACAGGCCGACAGCTACAAAGAATATCAAGAGTCAATAACCAGCGCGCAAGAGTGGCAAACGACCTACGAACATGGCACAGATCTTTCCAAAGTAAAGACTTTCATTACCCAGGGTTGGCCAGAGAAGAAGCACTTGAAGGACAATCTCAAGAAGTATTGGGAAGTGCACTACGAGTTATCTATCAGCGACAATGCCACGTTCCTACTCAGAGGGGACAAGGTTGTTCCTCCCAATGATTTGCTGGACCGCCTCCTCAGCATACTGCATGAAGGCCCTCTGGGCATCGTCAAATCCAAACTCAGGGTGATGCAGTCATACTGGTGGCCTGCGGTATACAACGCGGTGGAAAGATTTGTCCAGGCATGCCAACATTGTGCCAATGCAGACAAAGCGCACAAGCTGTTGAGACCCCCCAATAGGAGAATTCACTACGCCCACAAACCCAAGGGAAGAACTGTCGGTGGACATCCTAGGCCCCATCCTGGACACATGGGGAGTACTCAACTACGTAATAGTCCTTGTTGACAGGTACTGGAAATGGCCAAAAGAAGACAATTGCGACTCAGGAACAAACACATGCCAGTGACCACCCTGCAGGCAATGGTCAAGCAGAGCGGTTCAACCGAGTGATCATGGGGTCAGTCCAGGCCGCCATTGGCGTGGTCAAGAACTGGCAAACGGAAGTAAAAAACACTCTGTGGGCCTATCGCATCACTCCCACCCTGACAGGGTGCAGCCCATTCCAGACATTGCAAGGAAGGGAACCATTCACGAGAGACAACCTTGTATGAATGGACTTAAAACTCCAAAGCAAATGGTTGCCGGCAGTGGTCCCAAGCAACATTCTGAAAGCTCAAAAGATCTACAAAGACCATTACGACAAGACGCATGGAGTGCGGGAAGTCTCTTTAGCCCGAGGAGACTGGGTGCGAGTGAGATTGGGTCACCACTGAAAGAAAGGGGACAGTAAATTCAGCCAGCCTCTCCAAATCAGAGACCTGTATTGTCAATCTACATTACTGAGCAACAGAAAAGTATGGTCCAAAAGCTGGATGGCAAATTGCAACAAGGTCCTGCAGTGGCAGACAAATGGCTCACTCTCCACAGCTGGATCCCAAGGAGAGAATATGGATCCACCAACGGCACCAGGACTGGTGGCCCAGATGGGGGTGCAGGGGGCAGTGCTGAGACTAAAGAAGTACAGGACAACCATGCCTTCGCACAACACACACAACCCCAGATGCCCGATCACACAGACACCATAGGGATAAGACAAAGAGCATCCACTTCACATGGTAACAGCCATGAGGGAGAAACACACAAGAAACAGACCTCCGGCACACGCACCCGCACAGGTAGATTAGTGGTGCGACCAAGTAGGCACAACAAATTTACCACATAGACACGCAAGGGGCCTTGCCACCCCTCAACTCCGGAAGTCCTAGCTGGAGCACACACGCCTCCAAATCATCCTGTCCAGTCCCCACCCTACATCCCACCTGCAACCACACAGTTCCCTGCAGGTAGCAGCAACGTTACCCCTGGGCTCCGCCTTTGAGGAGGTACCATGCAAAGATTCTGTGTTGACTGACCCATACACAATCATTGTTCTTGTAAGCGTAAGTAGTTGTTCAGACTCGTACTTGCTTTGTTGTTAAAAGGGGGAGATGTGTGGTGTTGCAGTCCAGTGCTTGCGAGACAGGTGACTAGCGCGGTGCCTCATGGGATATCGGAGGCGCAAGCAGTGCGTGAGAGCGCAACAGTATGGGGACACTGCAGACAGCACAACCAATGCTCTCCCTCTGTAAATGGAATAAACCTACGAGTAATACAACCGGCGGCTCCTGTGATTCACACTGGAGCACTTTATGCACACCAAGTACATGTTTAGCCCTTAGTTCGCAACATAGTGGAATGCTAATCCTCTGTAATAAGCAAGCAAAAGCTTACATCGTTTTTAAATTTGTGAAAATCAGAAGTATTACAAGTTTGCAAAGCCAACTGGGAAATGTGCCATTGGACTCGTTCATACACTGACAGGCTGTATAAAAAGTGCATTTTCAAAATCGATTTTGCATTGTGGGTCTGATACTCATTCAGACAAGTGTACGAAGTGATTTTATCAGGTGGAATATCACGATCATATCAAATTCTCCACGCTACCTTCAACTAAGTTGACCAGTCATTTATATTCAGTGAAAAAATAACCTAGAGGTGCTTTCATTTGCAGACATTCCTGCAAGAGCTTGCTTTGCAGCAGTAAAAAGGGGATTAAGGCTGTAAGGGGATTTGTCTGTGGACATGGTTGTGTAGTTCATTAGTTCAGATGTTCCATGTATATATTTGTAAACCAAACATATTGTATATCAGCCCTTCGATGGAAAAATATTGTTATCATTATCTTCTTTTTACTGGCAGGCTTTTTAAAGTATGTGGCATATTCCTTCTGAAGTA
Organism: Lissotriton vulgaris; assembly: GCF_964263255.1. Taxonomy (NCBI): domain Eukaryota; kingdom Metazoa; phylum Chordata; class Amphibia; order Caudata; family Salamandridae; genus Lissotriton; species Lissotriton vulgaris. Next base: position 2,036,671,094 of record NC_141685.1, on the reverse strand, counting down.
ACAGAGTCACAGACAAAGGGAGTGCACAGAGTTAATTCCTTGTCTGACTGTGTGATGGTCACTTCATTGTTAGCCAATGAAGAATTCTTAACTCAAAAAAGACGGCACCAGTCTTCACTGATCTCACTAGGTTAGAGAGGGCACACAAGTGGATGTTCACTTACTTTCTCACTCAGTCAGCACTCATGTTTTCTTACTTGTCTGGCCTTTGCTTCCTTGGGCCTGTCAATCATCTGACAAAGCAGATTCTGTGCGCACCGTCACCAGACATAGCGCCTTGGCAACAAAGGTGGATGGCGGTTCAAATCCAGGTACAACATGCAGGCTGATAGATGGTAGATCAGGACAGGTCAGTATTCTGTAGCCAAATACATTGGAGGCACTAAAGGTGAAGACAAGTTCATATATTATCAACAATTATATATGAGACTGATCAGGCAGTCCTAATATAACAGTGGGTGAAAAGCAGCCAATATCTTCAGTAGGGATGTTTTTGTGGGAGCCGTCGCGCAATAAAGACACTCCACACATTACTGTTCATAGCATAAAAGGTCACTTTATTACTAGGACAGCCAAAGACAGACTCCACATCTTACGTTTATTAAAAGACCAACCTTTGTACCTTTTTTCCAAAACCTTCTTCCCAAACTTTTATTACATCACCATTCCCCAATGATTCCATCATTTTTCCAAAACTCCAAAACTGTTTTTATCCCAACCAAAGTTTTTCTTCCAACTTTTCTTTTCCTTTATCCACCTACCCTCCCCCCGACCCCCCAGAGAGAAAGGATATGTCCGCTCTAGACTATCCTAACCCCCAAAACACGCCACCCAGGAAAACCCCCAGTGCTTTCCTGCCCCACCCCAACCTCTGCAAATATAAAACAAAACATTTTTGTTTTTTAAACTTCTTTGTGAGAACACCACAAATCAACCCCCCACAACTCTGTCAGCACATTACGCAGCTCCATTTAATAATAAGCTTGACCAATCTGTGACAGGTGTACCCCATCGCTCCTGAACAAATGAAGCATCTCATTTGAAAAATGTTCATGCACCAAGACCGTGATACCCATTGACTTGCAAAAAACTGACATTGCTCTGTTCAGTTTTCGACTGGCTTTCTCCACCGCTGAGTGTAACCTAGCCCCTCTCCATTGGTGCCTGTAAACAAGACCAGTCCACGCAACCCTTGTTCCAACCCAATTTTCTTTTATAACTGATAGATCCAACTTCATCTGTTTTATCAAGGTGAGGCCTGACAATTCCACCAAATCGTTCTCTCCCAGGTGTATAATTAGAAGATCCGGGATTCCCCACACAGCAGCCAGCTTTGACAGCAACGGAAAAAGGTCCTTCCACCTCATTCCACCCACACCCTTCCACAAAACCTCATGATCTTTCCCATACAAACCCAAACCCCTTCCGCAGATTTGCTGTTCTGCAAAAACTGATGACCATTTAACCAATGAATGGCCCACAATCCATGTCCGTTTTTTCCGGGGGAAATCCAAAACTCGACCTATGATGAAAAAACCCACAATTAATTAACATACGAGAAAATAACTGTAATTCATATCCGAACATATCTGTAACAACAGTTGGACTTCCACCTCCCAATACGCTGTATCTCCTCCCTCCCCCAACCCAATCTGGCAGCCTACGTTGCAGCACATATCCTAAAAGAATGTGTTATGTTATGTTATGTTATATTAGTTTTGTCTTTTATAGCGCACGGCTACTCCATAGAGTGTCCCGGCGCTTTTATTAAAAACCAGTAGCAGAGTAACACAACACAATAAAGCAAAGTGGACCAACAAGAATCAAGAGGAGCAAACTACTGGGCGAAAAGGCAAGTTTTGAGGCCCTTCCTAAAAGTCAGCAAATTTGAGGTGCTGCGTAATGCCAAAGGCAACGTGTTCCAAAGCTGAGGCACCAACAGCCTGAAAGACCGACCCCCAATGCGGGCCCTTTTTACTCGAGGGACCACCGCAAGGAACAATGATTCAGATCTCAAAGATTGGGTTGGGTGGTAGAAGGCAAGCCTCCTTTAGAGATATTTAGCTACCGAGGCTGTGAGAGCCTTGTGGGCCAAGGTCAGGGCCTTAAAAACTATCCGCTTCCGGATAGGCAGCCAATGGAGCGACTGCAAAAGGCCTGAAACTCTGGCTCGCCTATACAGGCCAAAAATAGCCTGCGCGGCCGAGTTCTGGACCACCTGCAGACGTTGTAGAAGATATTCCGGCAGGCTAAGATACAGGACGTTGGAATAGTCCAATCTTGAGCCAATTAAGGCCTGCACCGTCATCTTCCTGTGATCTTCTGAGAGTAAAGGAAGAAACTTACGGAGCATCCTAAGGAGGCGAAAACATGTTCCCGTAAGACCAAGGATCTGAGATCTTAACGCCAGGCCATTATCCATCTTGATCCCCAGATTCTTAGCTAGCTGGGACGAATGCGCTGGAGGAAACATATTAGCGGGCCACCATTCCTGCCAGTCTGGGTCATATGGGCAGCCGAAGAAGAGTACCTCAGACTTATCTGAGTTGCACTTGAGGCTGTTAAGCTGGAACCATTTAAAAACAGCCCCAAGGCACTCACGGATACTCTCTCCATCAAAATCTTCTCCTTTCCTGCACATAAAGAGGAGCTGGGTATCATCGGCATAGGATACGATCTGGGCCCCATAAGACTCCGCCAATGCCGCCAGAGGGGTCATGAAGATGTTAAAAAGAGTCGGGCTCAACACAGAGCCCTGAAGAACTCCGACTCCCAAAGGCGGCATCACGGCAGAGCTGGGTGAGGCCCAGACCGTTTGTCGACGGTCGGCCAGGAATGATCAAAACCAGCTAAGCACCGTCCCCCTCAGACCGATCTCATGGAGTCTGGTGAGGAGACCCTCGTGGGGGACGGTATCAAAGGCCGCCGACAAGTCCAGCATTACGAGCATAGCTTTGCCCCCCGAATCCAGCGCCTCTTTAATGGCCTCAGACACCTCCAAAAGCGCCGTCTCGGTGCTTAGATTGGGGCCGTAGCCAGATTGAGTGGTGTGCAGCAGATTGTGAGATTCCAGAAAATTGGAAAGCACGATATGAACATGCTTCTCCAAGATCTTATCCAGCGCAGGGAGGAGAGAGATTGGCCTGCAATTGACCAAGGCCTCCGGGTCTAGGCCAGGCTTCTTGAGAAGGGGAATGACCATCGCCTGCTTCCAAGCCTGCAGGACCACCCCCCGACTCAAGGAAAGATTCAAGAGTGGATTCGCCAACGGGTTTACAACGTCGGCCATTTTCGCCAAGAATTTGGCCAGACATGGGTCAAGAGGCGACCCAGATTTAAGATTGGCCATAAGTGCCAATGACGAAGGAACTGAAATAGGCGGAAAATCTGCCAAAACTGAACCCGAAAGGGCCCACGGACCTGACCCATCTTCGAGGCTTGGAGGTACTTCAACTACCCTCAAGGGAAAAGAGTCCTGGATCAGTTTAATCTTGGTGGTAAAGAAATTGGCGAGAGCAGACACCCACAAGTCAGAGGGAGCGGCCTGGGTCGCATTGGTTCGAGGGGCCGTGAATTCCCTGACGATCGTAAACATTTCCTTACAGGAATTAGAGGCCGCCTCTAACCTCCTCGCAAAATAACCTTTTTTTCTCCAGGAGGATGTCCCGATGGTAGGCCTTAACCGCTGTCCTATAGACAAGCCTGGCCGCTGGGTCGTACTGAGAGCTCCAAGCCCTTTCAGCCACCTTGCACTGCCTTCGAGAAGCCGGCAGTGCTTCAGTGAACCAGGGGGCAGAAACCCATTTAGATGTTAATCGGGGGCCGTCACAGGGGCTAGATCCTTTCAGCCTATCCGTTAGCCACGCCTGCAGTGACTCTAAATCCCTCTCCAGGTCTCCCGTGAAAGGGCAGGGATGATCGAGAGATGCCTGAACCAGCATCTCTGGAGTCACCCGATGAAACACCCTAGAGACTCGCCCCAGCTGCCTAGGAGCGGCGCTAGATGGTTTCTTTGTGCTTAGTACATGAAATTTGGCCATCCTATGGTCTGACCAGAGCACCAGCAGAAGTGAGATGACCTCAATGGGGGACGTGGAAAAAACCTGATCCAGGGTATGGCCCTTTTCATGCGTTGGTCCAAAAAGATAAGGAGCAAGGCCTAGGGGGGCCGTGATCTCAATCAGTTTGATCGTGTCAGGGTCCGAACTCTCATCCATATGGAAATTAAAATCCCCGGCCAGGATGTAGTGCTCCGCTCTCAGAGCCAGCGCCGAAATTGCTAACTGGAGCTCGTCGAAGAAAGAACCAGCCGGTCCAGGGGGCCTATAAACTAAAAGCCCTTTAAGAGATTGATGCGGCGTCAAAGCTATAGAGAAAGCAAGAGCTTCAGATCCAGTAATAGCATCCATGGGGATAATGGAGCAAGCAGCAAGTTTATTCACCACAAGTGCCACGCCCCCGCCCCTCCCATCCAACCTATCTTGCCTGAAGATGTTATATTCTGGGGGGATTGCTATAGCTATATTGGGATTAGACGAATCCTCAATCCATGTCTCTGTTAACATCAGACATAACAGCTTTTCAGCGGCCAGGAGATCATAGATATCCTGCGCATGCCTGCGTGCTGATCTAGTGTTTAAAAGCAAACAGAGATGCTTCACACTGTCCAGCTCCCTATTTGGTAAAGTGGCCGGGGTATTGTCTGGTACCCAACCACACCTACGGCATCGTCTCTTACCCCTGTATCGACCCGGAAAAACTTTATGACAGCCACAGGGTATCTTTTGCAGAGACCAAAGCTCCAGCGCCGTGTAACAGACCCTAGTAGCAGCAGGAAAAGGTAATCCCGGTATTGGAGCCCCGCCCGCCGCTCCGCTCGCCTCCGGGACGCTGACGGGCGCAGACGGGCTGGACTCTGGCGTGACTCTGGCGGTGATCCGGCGTTCCTGCTGTGCGTGACCGCTGTTAGTCAACATGACTTCCTATAAGAGGAGGTCGAGCGTCCTTGGCCGCTAGAGCGTGCACTACACGCCCGGCGTCCTTCCCTCACCTAATATGGCCGCCGAGAGGCAGAGACAAAAGGACCCGGGACCCGCAAAACGCGGTGAATTGATGATTATAATGCAAGTGAGAGGAGCAGCCCTTAAAAACAGGGGAAAGGCAAGTAAAATAGAAAACAAATAAAAAAACGAGGAAATTTAAAAACGCTTGAAAATCAAGCAAATTGCACTACTAGGCGAGCAATGCGGTGTGACTGCTCTGCTCAGGTCAGATGTGTACCAAAGCATTGAGGATTTTCCCCCACCAATGAAAGCCCTTTCCTCAGTACTGATAAAAACTGAAAACCAGACAACTGCCCCCCTTGATCTTGGCAGAAAATCACCCCAGAACGGAAAACACCTGACTTTAAAAAGGACTCCCACTCCTCCAACGGGCAACAACCCACAACCCCACTCGCTCTCAACTGAATCCAAGTACCAACCCCCTTTTGGTCTGTCTTTGACTGTCTCAACCTGATCTGTAAAACTTCCCCATTCCCAGCTCATACATCCGATGTCTCAATCCCAAATTGATTACGTAATCCCAACAGTTCCGAAAACCAGAATGCCCCAAAGAACATCCAGACCATGCACAACTTGAACCTAACTTTCGCTATAGCAGCAACTAGGCAAAACACTTAAAATCCTTCGCAACAACTCAAAAGTAATAGGTCCCCTCAAAGTTTTAACCGAAACTTTGCTACGCCCAAACCCCTTCAGCATCCTCCTCAACAAAAAGCCAACCTGAACTACCTTACCCAACAATAACTGACTATAAAAGGAAATGCTTGCAAGTTTGCTGGAAATCGTTGTATGCTACAAACCCTTATCTAGCAAATGTAATACAAAATTTAACATAAACTGTTAATTTTCAACAGCTGCGCCATCCTGATCGTGTGCCAAAGCATAATTAAAAAATTCAGACCACGCTTGCTGGTAACTCTTGCGCGTGGACTTAGCAATGGACTGCTCCACCAGTGCCACAATCCTCACTCCCCCAGGTCCCAGATGGTCAATGGAATCGCCGTCTTGCTTCTGTCCACTTTTGGCGCCAAAAACTGGAACTTCTGCCAATTGCAATGAGACAGAGCATCAGCGATTGAGTTGTTGACTCCAGGAATATGCCTGGCCTTAAAAACAATGTTCAGCTTAAGGATTTGCAACATGAAAGCTCGCAATAATTGTAGCACTCTCACAGCTCTTGCCTTCTGCCCGTTGACCAAACTTACCACTGCCATGTTGTCAATGTGAAATAACACACAACGATCCCTGAATTCCTCTCCCCACATCTGCAAAGCCACCAGTAGCGGAAAGAGTTCAAGGAAGGCGATACTGCGGCCCTGTTCCAACCAATGTTTCGGCCAACTCTCGGCGCACCAGCCCCCTTCCCAAAACAGCCCAAATCCATGAGCCCCTGCCGCCTCCGAGAAAATCTGGACCTGCCACACAGTGTTGTCTTCCACAAAGTTAATTGACACACCATTGAATTTGTCCAGGAACCTCAGCCAAATGATCAAATCCTCCTTCACCTTGTTGGACAATCTTACGTGATGATGCGGCAAAGAAGCTCCCGACATAGCAAGACCAAGACGTCTGCAGAAGGTTCTTCCCGCTCTCACCACCCTACAGGCAAAATTGAGGTACCCCAAAAGCCGCTGAACCTGTCTGAGCTGCAACTTCTTTTTACCCAGAACTTCTTTCAAAAATATCCTGATCTCCTCACCTTAGCAGACGAGCCACCATCGCCTCAGTATCAATCTCAATGCCTAAAAAGACTAACTGTGACGCAGGACTCTCCGTTTTGTCCGAGGCCAAAGGTACTCCAAAATCGCCTGTCATTTCCTGAAAACATGCCAACACTTTGGTGCATTGCTCGATAAACAAAAAGTCATCCAGGTAAAGGCAGACAGCTTCATGCCCAGATTTGCGTCTCACACACCATTCCAGAAACGTGCTAAACATCTCGAAAAGGGAACAAGATATGGAACAGCCTATGGGCAACACACAATCAATATAAAACTTCCCTTCAATATACATTCTGAGCAGCTCAAAGTCCAACGGATGGATGGGCAACAACCTAAAAGCCGTCTGAATATCACACTAGGCAAGTTGCGCTCCCACTCCAGCCAAACGTATCAGACGCAAAGCGGCGTCTACTGAAGCATATGACACCGCCGTGTCTTCCTCGGAAATGAAGTCATTTACCGAATGGCCCTCCGGCCAGGACAGATGGTGAAGGAGACGAAGCTCGCCCTGGGCTTTCTTTTGAATGACTCCTAAAGGCAAGACCATCAGATTGGGCAGTGGACAGGTAACAAAGGGACCCGCTATTCTACCCAGCTCCAACTCCTTTACCAGCTTAGCTCTAACGACATGAGGTAATTCTTTTGCAGATTTTAGATTATCAGCCCAACGCTGCACCCGGGGACCTTGGTACCCAATCCGAAAACCTACCCAAAAACCCCAGAGCAATTTAACCGCTGCTGGCCCATCTGTGTATTTCTCCAACCAGCCCCGCATGGCCTGAAGCTTAACTGGAGTAGGAGCCTTTTGGCATAAGAGGTGGAAGGGTCCCTCTGCCTCTCTGCCCTCTCCCTTGATCCCCTTGGTGATGAGTGGGGAAGCACTGGAATATGGCATGTTGACCTCCACATTGGGCACACTCATGCTTGAATTTGCAATACTGACGTACACAGGTACCCCTATTAAATCCCCAACACGCTCCAGTGGCAGGCAACTGTCCCCGTCCCAACCCACCCGCCCCCAGTGGAGCGGGACGCTGGAGAAAGGGCCGAAATTGTATGGGAAGACCACTAGCTGTATGGATCGTAGCCGATACCTGATGCCCCGACATCCATTGGAGCCATAGCTCTTGGTCCACCTCTCCCCATGGTTTGTCATTGAACAAACTCACTCTTGCCCTGAACTCTTCATCATAGTTCAACCAGGCATAGCCTCCCGCCTGCAAATGTGCCCTACTGATGATATTCATGTACTTAAATAATTCCACCGCCCGCTCTGGATACCGCTCACAATAAACGCTTGCATAAATTATAAAAGCGGCCGTCCAATTTTCGATGGTCTTCGGCACTTTGGGGCGGCAAGACAACTCTTACTCTTCCTCCTTCGATTCCTCTCTAGCCTGCAAGTCCCTGTGTAATAGACGGAAACCGTCCACATAGTCATGACTCCAAATGACGTCCTCTGTGACAAGTGCATGCCCAGAGGCATGTCCCCATAGTGGACTGTGGTGTTTCCTGTGGTACCTTGCCCAAATCACCTTGTACTTTAGCCCTCCCTTCAGTCCCACTCTCCCCTGGCTCCACACCTGAGCCGTCCAACAAAGGCAGCGTCCACGCAGCCCACCAGTCTTCCTTACCTGATGGCAGCTGTGTAGCCCTTTGCTGAAAATCCTTCAGACCATCACGCTGATGATGACCGCCACGCCTTCCCCGATTAGCCGAGAAAACCGCTCCAGTTCTCTGAAACACACTAGAAGATGTGAGACGACCCCCCCCCCAACCCCAAATTCCTGACTGCCACAACCAGGAACCACCTCCCTCGATACCCATTCCCTGGAATAGTTCACATTTTCCTTATCCATTTCATCATATTCACCAATGTAATCATCATGAATCATATTAGCGTCACCACTTGTGCTTGGCATAGCTCCATCGTCAATGCCGCCATCATAACTTACCCAATTGGACACAGGCCTCTGTTGTGAGCGCCCGGCCGACCCAAAATCCGCACCAGATTTGCCACAGGTCCGCTGCGCAGTACCCAAAGCCGCACAAAATTAACAGAACTCTGACCAGCAGACCCATGACCAGAGTCCGCCGACAAGTTTCCCGCCGCTCCAGCGAGGAACCGCCCGCAACTTACCCTTTACCTGAAAACCATTGACTCCAGATAAAACCTTCCTGGGCGTGTTTGACCCACACCCACTGCCCTTTGCTGTGGACCTTTATCAGAATCAAACTGCACCTGAGGGTGACACGGAGGAGGCCTGGGCTCCGGATACACCACCACCACGTCACTGTCCTTGAGAACAGTAACACCCTCACCCAGCCCCCCGCTCCAACGAGAACTTGCCCCAACCCGGCTGCCCAACAGACCCTTTTCAACATGCTGAAAATCAAATGGCTGCAAGTCAACAGTATCCTCCTCATGTCCGAACTCCATGTCCACATTTGCCCTCGGGGGCCCTCTAGATTGAGGCAGCAACGCCCCTTGCAAACCTGACATCTCCTGCACCTGATAGCTGTGTGAAGACGGCACTGGCTCACCACTACCAGCACCTACAGCCCCCACAGAGACCTCCTGACCATCTTCCTCTTCGCTGTCGCTGGAGTAGTCCACCAACGCATTGGCCAGCTCCCCCCCCCCCCCCAAACCTCAGGCGCAATATCCATGTTTCTGCTGTTAGCGCCCACAGCATAAGCCACAGTGGGCATTCTTCCAGTGAATTCAGTTTCCTGGATAAATGAAACTCCTGACGCCTGTGCAGCAACACTGTCTCCTGAGAAGAAATCAGCACCCATAGTCTCCTCAAACCGCTCCCTTTGCTGCTGCCTATTCACCAAGGCAATGCTGGCCCTTCCACCTCGCTTCCCTGCTCTCTTCCTGACCTGCGGCTCATAGACAGTTTGACCTTCACTCACAAAAACCGGAGCTGAGGTAGAGCGCAGCGGTGCCTTCTTCCCTCTAGCACTCCTGACTGAAGAGCGCGCTCTACGAGGTCTAAACGAGGACCCAGCAACCTCAAACGCAGTCTCTGAGGAGTGGCTTACCCCTGCCATGCATGCCACCACCGCACGACTTACCCCTTCAGCCGCTAGCCGCTGCGGACGCTTCACCTGAAAGTCGCCTTCAGTGACAGCTCCTGGGCGTAATAAATCAGTGCGCCCTACCGCCATCAAAGCTTTTATTGCCTCCTTGGCAATATCCTCCGACGACATCTTCACTCAGCTCCACACACGACACTGCGGTCACCAACAGCGTTAAAATGTAGAAACACGCTGACAGAATCCTCTCGCAGCCGACCACCGCACCTCCGCTACACGTCAATAACAGCTGCAGCCGGTCTCCGTCAAATTGTGACAGGAATTCACAAGCTGACACAAAAACGACAACACCGCCTCCTCACTCACTGCTAGTGACGTCGTCTTCCTGCTCGCACCCCGAGCGCAGCCAGGCCCATCCCACAACCCAACCAACCAATCACCTCCCATGGGAGGTCGCATTGCGCAAACAATCCCGGGGGGACACCGGCTCATGCCAAGTCCCCCCGGGACCCATTCCCCTTATCCCAAGTCATCATGTTGAGAACAGAACACACTGAAGCAGTTTTTGATGGATATAAACAGGCTATTTTGTTTCCTGTCTTAGTGCGTTCCTTGATAAAATAATAAAAATAGAAGAAACAATGTAGCCATGAACAGACATACAATAGCTACATCTGTCATTCAGCCTTTCTAGGAAAATAATTTCAACATTTGATATGTACAAAAATCTCCAAATACATATTATGTTGTATCCCTTAAAAACAGACAATAAAGGCCCATCAAAGCCTCTTGTAGGGGCAAAAATCGGAATCCCACGTGACGTTCACCACTGGTATTATCATGGGTACATGTGTCTTCCATAGACCCCCAGCCCACAAATGCAAAGAAACAGAAAACTTCTGACTTTATGTATGCTCGTCCTACTACCTTTTTGTTGATATAGAATGATTGGCACTTACTACCATTGCTTTTTCCTTCACACAATCTTTAATGAATGGGCAATGGTTTACCTTGCCTTTTACACTTTGAAACCCTTCAATGCCTCTTCAGCACAGCTTTCTAATGTTGACATTAAACCAAAGTGTTTTCTCAACAATTTGCTTTATTTTGGTCAACTTCCACACAAATCAATATTCTTATTTCAGCCACAAAGTCACACCCTTAGTATTACTCTTGTTACTGAATATATCCTTAAATAGATAAATCTCCTTGCTTCGTGGACACATCGGTTTAGCTCTCAGTGCCTCTACTCTCCTAGGCACTCCTTCTGTTTCTTTAACATTTCATGTGTGGTACTATTCCTACCGGCAGTTATTATTCCTAGTAGGGGGCAAACACTGATAGTTCTGCTCATGTCTTTTCTGCAACCTAACCAGAGAATTAGTGTGTGCTCTCTCTTGATTGAAGTGCTTGTTTGCATATATGAAATCTAGTATTCGCTCTGCATTGCAGATGGTGTGCTCACTAACCTCGATATTCTGCAGAAATAATGTAGGAAGTGAATGTCACTGAATATCCCAATGGACATTTATCTGGCTACCAGTTATTAGTGCACACCATGTGCTGCTCCTCTGTCACTCCTTGGGACACCCCAATGAACATTTATCTGGCTCTCTGTAACCAATCCAAACCGTGCTGCTCGCCTGTTGCTCCTGGAGACTGTATTTGGCATTCAACCTGGCTGCTTGTAATCAAAGGTGACTTCTTGGTCACTCCTGGGTGGAATCCATCAAGCAAATCTTAAATCAGCCTGGCACGGCGAACTGTTAATGACAAAGTGGTGAATCTCATTCAAAAATCGAACATTAAGCTTTAGTTTCAATTACCTTTTTGCCCTTATAGCTACCTGTCCATTCACCTCGTTCTCACTCACTTTATCTTTACTTTGCACATTACTTTCCGAGGCACTACTAGATGTCTCCACACCTGACTCCTGCATCTACCTAAACATTCAATATTTCTCTGATTCCTCCAGAGATCTTCTACCACAGAGTCTTTATCTCAGCTCATCTCACTGAACCTCATCTCATCTCCTGGTCTCTTAACATTGTCCCAGTAGCTAGGATTCTATTGCTCATGTGTTGACTCCATGTGATCTTTCAAGATTGCTTGCCATCCAAAAGCAAGGATTATGTCACTCCTGGGTTATTACAAGACGAGAAGCCATATAAACCCTTCCTTCCACAGGGATTTAGCTTTACACTCTGTGAGACATTGAAGGAATTCATAAAAACATTTGGGGTGGGTATCTGCTCACATTATGTTACAATATATCTCTACGATTCCTGCTAATAAATTAATTCCAGAAACAGAGGTGGACTTCTTGGTTGCCACTGAAACTCTTGGACCCTCAGTCAGAGCTAGTCATTCAGCTGAAATACAAAATCCCTCAACTCCATCCAGGGTGAGGGATTGCTGTATTTTGCTAAGATAATTTTCTTTGTTGACAGCTGAGATTATTATATTCTACCTCTCCGTTACATATTTCGTTGCCATCATCTGTTGTTTTCTTTATCAACCGCAGGGATGTTCATCATATTTGCTACCGCTCTTAACAAGTCTCTTGGCAAGTTTATGCTTATTGGAGACTTTAATTCCAGTGGCTCACTTCATTTCTGGATAGCCGCACTCAGCCAGTCTCCACCCCTTCCTGCCATTTATCCCCTTGCCATGATGCATTCCACAGTGCTCCTTACTCAGCCCTACCTTAGTCAACAAATACATCACTTACCTTACTTTTTTAGCCTTCCTTTCACATTTATTTTCAACTCTAACCCGGAGATGCCCAACTAATCATTCTTTTGGAGAGTGGTGGGGTATCACTTGTACTCTCTTTCAAGACTGCCACACTTCAATTGTTACATGAATGAATAAGAATTAATTAAAAGTCAACAATTACAAAACAGAAGTCTCAGTATTAAGGGAAAACAGTATACTTGTTGACGTAGCTCTAGGCCCCTTCCACATCCATTGACATTCTAGCCTTGAATTGTCCCATGGACCACTGACTGCTACTAAAAATATTTGTATTAACATTCACGTTTGCAAATGGATTACTACATCCTTTGAGGTGGTGGTAAAACATTAATGATTTGCAACCGGATTTCAGTCACAAAACATTGACACATACCATAGATAATCTGTATTTGAAAGGTTCACCTTTAACAGGCATCCTCCAAATAATGATTCGTAGTGGTTTCTGATTCAAAAACCCCTTTCTGAATTGTTAAGAGGGCTTAGTACATTTAAAAAAATGTTTAATCATTCACAAATCTCCTGATTTACTGAATCATGCTAAAACCCTTATTATAGCAGGCCATTATTTTACTAATTATATCCCAAAGGAATCATCCTGGACTGAGGAGAAACAGTGGCCCACATCCTGCTTGACCTCTCTACGGCCTTCAACACAGTCTCCCATAACACCCTCATCAAAAACCTCCACGAGACTGGCATACAAGGATCCGCTCTTAAATGGATCTGCTCCTTCCTCAAAACAAGAAACCAAAGGGTCAGACTGCCACCTTTCACATCAAAGACCAAGAAATTGATATGCGGATTCCCAGAGAGATTGTCCCTCAACCCAACCCTTTTCAACATATACATGACACTGCTTACTAAAAAAGGTTTGATCAGCACACACTAGTAGTAATGAACAACTTTACAGACTGAATTTTTTATGAATGTTCCTTTACTCTTTATTCGTATTTTCTTCAAAGGGTAGCCAACGCGTTTCATCCGTTTATAGGGCTTCTTCAGGGATCGTCCAAAATTCTTTCAAGAACATAAGTGTATGAGTACATTTGAGGCTTCACAGAACCAGTTGTGTAGATATAAGTAATAACTCACTATTGTCATTTTAGAGCAATGCGCTGGAAAAGAGAGTTTTATTCTGAGCACATATTAGGCTTCAGAAATATGCTATTTTCATGTACGGTATACTGTCAACACATTCAGGTTTTGTCGGTCAATGTTGACCTCCACATCTATTCGATGAAATTCAGGGCATATGTCTACCCTACTACAGCTTATTGTGTCAAAAAATGTTTTGGACGCGATAAGCTGTAGTAGGGTAGACATATGCCCTTTTCATCATCAAGTTGTAGAGGGTTTGGAGCTCATCTGTATTGAGGGTGTCTGTGGTAGGCGGGAGTAGGGATTATATTTTTGTTCCAGGTCAGTTAATAGGATCAGATTGAGGTTTCTACCCAATTGGCGGGTTTTCCGGGATCAGTTGGGAAGTGCTGCCACTTGGTTAATGTAAAACAGAATGATGTGATGGTTGGAGGGAAGATGGCTGCCATGAATGAATGAATGTTGGATTTATAGAGCGCGTGGTTACCCGGAGGCGTCCCAGCGCTGTACCACTGGGAAACCCATCCTGGCTTTCCCTGTGAGATGGTCCCTTTACTGGGCATCCCCAAGGTGCAGCCAGGCATCCCCGGCGGTGATGGGGCCGGAGTAGAGATTACGCAAGCTATTGCCCAGAGTTGCAGCGTGGGTCCCCATGGTTAGAGTGGCACCGAGGCGAGATCTGCCACCTCTAACTGCCATGGGAGAAGAGAGCAAGTGGCATGGCAGGAGTAATAAACCGAAGATGGCAGTGTACTCAGGCCACACTAGACATGCTCACAAGAAACCAAATAGAAGCCAAATAGCATGTTCGGTATCAAAGATTGTGGACATCTGACTAGCTGAATGCAGGGACTGAAGCTTCAATAATGAATTGTGGGTAGGATGAGTGTGCTGCATATAAAAGTCCCAGTATTAGAGGTGTGAGTAACCTGAAAAGGTCTAGGGACCGAAAACCCACCTCTCACGCTCTCTGTTTGGCACTTCTGGATCACAGCAAAAACTGAGCCTTGTTTCTTGGAGGGATTGCCAGTGGCATGAGATGTAGGCTGCTGCATGCGAGGGGAACACTGGGGGATTGTTTGTCAGTAGAAAGATAAATCGGGTCTCCAGACCTGAAGCCGGAAGGGAAGTGGAAGGCAAGAAAAAAGATGAGTACGAAGATGACGGGGAACAAGCAAGCGAAGAAAGATACAGCGTAAAATGTGATTAGAAGGAGAAAACCAGTCCACAAAAGATACAGAAGGAATTCCCAGGGTCAAGTCATTGTAGGCTGCTGCATGCGAGGGGGACAGTGGGAGATTGTTTGTCAGTAGAAAGATAAATCGGGTCTCCAGACCTGAACCCAGAAGGGAAGTGGAAGGCAAGAAAGAAAACGAGTAACCGGAGATGCCCGGGCACAAGTGAGCAGAGAAAGATAGAGCGTAAAACGAGATTAGGAGGAGAAAGCCAGTCTACAAAAGATACAGAAGGAATTCCCAGGGTCCAGCTATGAGTGGAGCCTACGAAACACATAAGAAGGTAGGAAGCCACTGCCATCGAGGGTTGCCCTCCCCCGCCACATTCCCAGAGGAGCATGGCTTACCCAAGTCAGTGAACATTTCCAGGGTTTTGGGAGGTGGGGAAATCAAAACAAAGGGACAATGAGAGCTAAAACCTCTACAGCCTCCTTAATTATGGACGAAGCCTCCTCGTACTACAGTGTGCGGGTAAAGGACATCCTGAGAGTCGATATTATTATTTAAGTTTGTGCGATTGTTTTGTCATTCAATAAAAGGAGACATTTATTTTTGCCATCTGACAAAAAGGACACATCTTAAGTTACTCTCTCATAGTAGAGACGTGAGAGTCTTTTTGAGGCTTATTATTAAGAGATATTTCGGGACAAGGGTTCCCTTGAGTATCAAAAGTAAAGGCAAAGACTCACTCCCATTCCCAACAGTGTTAGCTCTAGCTTGCATGCCTAGTGCTCTCAAATCACAACTCACCCTCTAATTCTTATGTGCTTGACAAACTAAAACTTACCTGTGGAATTTTCCTTTGCCAGGTGGCATGCCGGTACCACTATGGTCCTGGACTCCATCCCAGAGAGAACATGCATTTGCAATGAAATAGGTCTCTCATATGCGAGAGTGTAAGCTATTACAATTGTAAATGTCAATGCCTTTTATTTATCAGTTTTGATAATTAACACATAAATAAAAGGCATTGTCAATTATAATGTCAATAGCTCACAGTCTTGTAACTGAGAGACCTATTTAATTTCAAAGAAGCAGCCGTCATTTTCCTGGGCTGCTTGGAAAGTGAAAGCGCACAAAGCGCACTGAATGTTGCAGGAAAGCATGTGGTGCATGAAGTAGGATAAACTCATTAACAGACTAAATAAGTGTAACAACAGAAGTAAAAGAGCCAGTCCTCATGGGAGGTTAAAAATGAAGACAAGGAGGTACTAAGGCAGGACTAACAAGCCTATTAACTAATCAGAAGCTATCCTTTACAAATGACAATGACACAAGCCAATGAAAAATATGGGCGGAGAGTAGGCGGAGCTTCAGAGGAAGACATTTCTTCAGTGACGTATATATATATATATATATATATATATATATATATATATATATATATATATATATATATATATATCTTTATATATAGCTATATAAATATATATATATACATATGAATATATATATTACCTACTGGCGGTCGCCAATAGTTAGTTATAGTTAGGACCTAGTTACCATAGGAAAATCGCAACATTCTATTCCCAATAACTTTGGCGCCGATTGACGAGTCTTCGCGAAAATTTCAAAACTCGTGGCTCGCTCCGTTTTGCTCGTATCTTGAAAATTTCGGAATGATTCGGCAAGCAGGGGGCGAGAAAAAAGGGGAGTCCCAAAACGTGTTCTCCCTATGAAGTTTTCCATAGGAAACTTTAGCCACGGCTCCATGCCAAACTGCTGTACCGAATTACACCAAATTTGGCAAAAAGGTAGCCATTAGTTCAGAAAGAACTCTTTTTGCTAAATGGTGTAAATCTGTTCAGTAGTTGCTGAGAAAATCAAATGTAAAAAAAAAAGTGATATCTATGGCCGCGGTGGATCCGTGGACCCTCCCGACCACGAGCTGTATTCTAATTGGCTGTCAACACTCCAAACCAGGAAGTGTTGGCAGCCATCAAGAAAACAGAAAAACAAAAGTGAAAAACAAGAAAAGGGGGCGGATAGAAACACCCTGACCTCCTCGGCCTGCTTAGGGGTTCCCACAAGGACCCCCAGGGCCCAGATTTGTTTTATTTATTTTTTAAATCGCAGGCCCAGGGACCGCCACCTCCAGGGCTTATCTAAAATATTTGTGGGGAGCTCATGCCCCCCCGCAGCCCTGGGGACAGCCACCCCTGGGGCTTGTTTTAAAATTGTTATGGGAGCCTCAAAGGCCACCCAAGCCCCGGGCTTTGTGAAATTATTCTGCAGGGGGCACACTGCCCTGCTGCCCCGGCGACTGCCTCCTCCCAGGCCTTCTTTAAAAAAAAAAATACCTGTGTGGGTGGATAGAGCCCCCCTACACCCCGGGGACTGCCACCTCCCCAGGGCTTTGCAAATGTTGGGAGGGGGGCCGCACAGCCCCCCTCCTTAAGCCTGTGATGGCCCTGGGGACCGCCACCCTCCCAGTGTCCCCTCCCAGTGCCCCCTCCTGCAGTGTCCCGAGATGCCCACCCCGGGAAACTGCTGTTTGCTATGGCAGGGTGGGAGCCTCGCGGCTCCCACCCTGTCATAGCAAACTGCTTTGGCTTTTGGAAGAGAGAGCAGGGAATCCTGCTCTCTCTTACGAAAACCAAAGACGATTGCTTTTCCAAACGGGGAGCTGCATCTTTGCAGCTCCCCACGTGGAAAAGCAATGCCGGCTCCTGCAGGAGGCGGGGAGCCAGCGGGACCATTGGGGCTCCCCCCATGGTCCCCAGCGGGTGGCCAGGCCCCAGGGGATGGGGTCCCTGGGGCCATAAGTGGCCCTGGAGCGGTGCCACGCGGCCCCCACCCTATTAGAGCATTAAAAAAAAGGCCAGCCCAGGGTATGGGGTCCCCGGGGCCATAAATGGCCTGAGGACGGGTGCCACGGAGCCCCCTACAATATAAAAATAATATTTAAAAAAGGCCATGCCCCGAGGGATGGGTCCCCGAGACAGATAATGGCCTCGGGAGGAGGGCCACGAGGCCCCCGATACTTTTTTTATAAAAAAAATAAAATAAGGGGTCAGACTCTGGAGAATGGTGTCCCCAGAGCCGGTAAAAAGGAAAAGAAGGGGTGCCACAAAGTCCCCCTCATTTAAAAATAATAAAAAATAAAGACCGGCATCGTGCCGGTGGCCCCGCTCCCTCACTGCAGCACTCTGCAAACGCCCCCCAGGCACGTTGTAAGATGGGGAACTAATTCCCCTTGAATACTGCGGGTCCCTGTTGGCCAACTAGCCCTCCAGGACCCTACAGTATGCACCAGAGAGCTGCGTTGCAGAGAGGTGTTCAGAGGCCACGTTCCTTTTAACAACTCTCTGCCACGCAGCTCTGTGGTGCTTAATGGAGGTACCTGGTGGGCTAGTTGCACCCCAGGGACCCTCAGGATTCAAGGGGAGTTAATCCCCCAACTTGAAACACACCAAGGGGCGCGTTTCAAGTTGGGGGATGACATCACTGATGACATCTCAAATGACATCACTGATGACACCATCCTTGTGATAGAGTGGCATACCTCGTCTCACCCTAATATAACCTTTGATACACACATTCAAAAATACAAACTAACATTTTCAAAACAATGGACATAACAATACCACTTAAAACACACCTATTTAGTATTTCCAAGATCTACACACACATCCACTCATCACCAAGAGTACTATACAGTCACTCATACATGTACTCACTCATCAAATATACTCATACACCTAAACATCCTGTTACACTCTGACACTCATCCATAGAGTTACTCACACACATAGTCACACATGCAAACAAAGTATCAAACATTCTTTTACTTGCATATACAGTTATATACACACACCACCACACTTACGTCTACATAAACGTACACATACTTACTCTCTTAAGCAATCACTTATAGAAACACATACTAATTTATACAGGAACTCTTCCAATCTCTCACTCTCACATATACTCACTTATATACCCCAATACTCACATATACTAGTTTACAACATATGTAGTTACTCATAAAGACACTATTGAGACAGTCATTCACTCACTAACACACCCATACACACACTCATCCACCCATACAGTCCTGCACCCATGCTGTCTCCAACACATACAAACAGTGAGTCACTCATTCATACATCTATGCACAAGTAATACCACCACTGAACCATACAGACACTCAGACACTCATACTGATACTCAAAAAACAAACTAATAACATATATAGACACTCATGTAGCTACTCACCAACCCATGCAGTCACTTATACACAAAGTGAGAGACTGGTACAGATATTTGAATATTTAAACATCATTCACTAACCCATGTATTCACTAAGATACACCTAATCAGTCAGTTATACAAACAATTTCACCAAAAAAATCATCCATTAAGACACTTATCTACCTACTTATTCTTCCACCGACCAAGAGATGTACATATATAAAACATATTCAATTTTCAGAAAAACACACATTCACTGGATGATGTCATCAGTGATGTCACCAGTGATATCATCAGTGATGTGATTTGAGATGTCATCAGTAATGTCATGAGTGATGTCACTGACCATGTCATGAGTGATGTAATATGTGACGTCATCAGCAGTGCATTGCGGGCGTGCGAGTTATAGTTAGCTGAACTAACTATAACAGGGGAATTTCAATGGTTTTGTACGAGTGAAATGTCCAACTCACTATAATGCCCCTGAAACCTATTGTTTTTTCAGTGAATTTCTTATATATATTTATATATTTGGTGAGAACAAAAAACTACAATTATCCCTCTACACCACCTGAGAGTCTGTCTTAATTACGCCCGCCGAAGGACATACACGATGAACAGAGGGCCTCTTCTGACCATTAGGTTTTCACGTTCACTGCCAAGTTCTCCCTCCGGGCCTCACTGTCATCAGTCTAATAAAAACAATACCCCTTGCTCTAACTAACGACAAGCATGATAATGAATCATGAAAGGAGCGAGAGAACATTCTGGCAAAGCTAAATGCATTTCAGTCAAGACCTATATTCAGATTACGTTAATTCTGCAGTCAGCATAAACTTTGGATACATGATTATATATATGCATGTATAACTTCAAATGCAAAATGTGAACAAGAGAAGATATAACTGCATATTTAAACTGAATAGTAGTGCACTAATATATAAATCTCTAGTCTCTGCAATGATTACATTTCATTAGTTCATTTAAATGCTTCATACACGTTCAGGAAACTAAAATACACAGTGAATATAATGTCAGTATATAATTGCATAATTGCAACAAATAAAGGGTGAAGCCTAAATTGTGCGGCTCCAATCCCCCATTGGATGGCAATGTTAGCCATCACAATAGCACATGAATATTTTGTCATGAGATCAACTCAAATCCTTGATGTTCTGAACATTTTATGTCTAGAATTTCCAGGTGTTTCATCTCATCATAAAATCTACACTCTCCCTCTTCCAGTTCCACACCAATCCTCTTTCTTTTCACTCCCCTTTCATGCAGGACTTTATGCATTTATAAACGTATACTCCCTTAAAGATTACAAACAAACAGATGGTACACATGGCAATGATTACTAGGGTCTCAAAATGGAGCCTATTATCCCACTTCCTACATTTCCAAACCACTTGCCTACTGCAGCAAATCAATTTCCAATTGCTTCCCAAGCTTGTGTAGCTACAAACTCCTCTAAGTCTCACTTTAAGTCTGTAATGTTCCTAATGTACATTTTCTTGCATATGTGTATATTTTATGTATTGGAATGTGATTTGAGAAGGCAGGCATAATCAATTCTACGCCATGTGGGTACTCCCTGACAAACTCTGGTGGCCAGTCTTTTTCTGCTGGAAGGATATCATAGCCTTTAGATAGGTTTTCCCAGAAGAGACCTTTTATTTTCCTAGTTTTATCTCCCTGTATACGTAATGTTATTTCATATAGTTTATGGGGCACACTAACTCTGGTGTCTGCAGTTTCCACTTGAATGTATTCATTCATGTCCACTGTCTCCAGAAGATTAATCAGGATCTTGCGAGCTATTGTCACTTCTGCTGTGCTGTCTAGCATTGTTTGGGCCCACTCTCCATTCTTGAGTTGTGTCCTCAGGATCCTCGGCATGTTTTTTTTAATACTGGCTACCTTCTTTTTGGGAAATTGTAATTTTTTACTTTGATGAGCAGCTACTATGCCTTTGGACTTGATGCGCTCTTCTTTATGTTCTGACCATCCTCTTCCTTCCGATTTCTGTGAGGAAGTCTGAAAAGATTGAGAGGGACGTTTATCAATATCTTGATATCTGTCAGGTTTTCCCAGATTTTCACTATTTCTAAGGTTATATCTTTTTTCAGAGGGCTCCGGTTTTGGAGATTGCCTCCCCCTTCTGGAGATCTCTCTCTTCGTTGGGGAGACCTTCCTCTGGTCTGAAAATGGTTTTCTCTGTGATTTGTTTGCTTATTACCCTCCCACTTCTTCTTTTGAGAATTGAGAATATTTTTTATGAAAGTCTTTTCAGGATTTTCAGTTAATTGTGGTTTTAGTGGTTTCCCACCCAAACTGTCTCTACCTAATTCTTCATAGGATTTTTCAATTATCTTGGCAAGTTCAAAAGGTTGATCTGCTATATCTGTTTCTTTTAGTTTTTGGCGGTAGGTTGTACCGTTAATTGTCAATGGAACTAGTTGCATTTGTTAATTCTTTTATTCGAACTAAAAGTTCTTCACTAGACATTTTTTCATTGTCAGGATGTGGTGTATAGCTGGCTAGAACTGGCCATGTGGCTCCTGCTCTACCTAGTGGACCAAGCCTGGTAATGTGATTTTGATGTTTTAGGGTGCCATTGAACCAGAGCTCATGCTCTTGGTAAGTTATTGGAATTTCAACTTCCTCGAAAGGAGTGTATTCCGCTGGAGGTTCCCCTACTTTGTAGTAGTGGAACTCGTGTGTTACAGCATTTGCTGCTGAAAAATGTATCCATGAATAGAATACCTCTGCCTGCCGATATTCATGTGCCTCGACAACAAATATTACTGTACCACCTCTTGATGATACTCTGTTTTCTATAAGTTTTATAGTTAAGGTTTTCCTTACATTTACCGGGATGAGTATTGCATCCGGTTCATCTTGTTGAAGACTTGTGTCTTCTGTCAAAAGTTGAGCTGCTAATCTAGCTCTCTCCCTTTCGTCGTCACTCTCTGACATTTTGCTGACAGAAAGTTTTCAGAACAAGTTTCAATGGAAACAAAGATTAGGTGCACAATATTTTGGAACACTGTATCCTTCAACGTTGACTAAACTAAAAACTAATACATAGTAATCTCTTCCTACTAAGTTTTGGCGGATATTAGCCTTTTACCCACTCCAGAATTCTATTGGAGTTTTTACGGGAAAAGGGGTCTGTGTGAAAAGCACAACTGAGTTACTCTAGAATCTAGCGTTAAATTATCGCCTTATCAAACGTTGGGCGCCATGTAGTGTAGTTCCTATATTCCTAATAGGCTCTGCGCATTGGAATAACATAAACGATAGCTTAGACGTAGGACTGAGGTCGACTAGGTCTCTATTGACTATGTTAGACTTAATTGTGTGTGCCAGCTAGCTCAGAGGTCACTAGACACTTTCTTGAGTAAACAAGAAGGCATTTAGCTTTCCTGAATAGACAAGAAGGGATTAGCTTCTGACAACCATATCACATGACAACTTTGTTCCCCCTGCAATAAGGAATATATCTCTAGAGTCACGGAAACAATAGATAGCTATTTTACTCAGTCAATCGTGCATGCTTCGTTTCACCAGACATGCAGAGAAATAGAGATACGGGCGTTTTCAATAAAAGGGTAATTTATTGAGCAGTCTTCTTTCTCATGAAAGAGAAATGAATTGCCACAATTGCAATACTTGTCATAAAGTAAAGTGCGTACAGTAAACGGAGTATTATGAAATAATACTGTAAAAGCATTTATATGGTTTCTAAGCCATAAGATACTTAAAATGGATAAAATAAATACAATGATAAAATAATGACTAAACATACTCAACTGGTGTTTCTAAGATACGCCTACCCCAGTGTTCCTAACCTAAGCCTAGTACAGGGAAGGAGTAGATGAGTTACAGTTTTTGCCAAGAATCTGAATCAAGAATTCTCTATGGGTCTAATCAGTTCCGTACCTTGGGTATAGAATGAAGGAGGTCTTGTATCTCTCTCTGAAGACTCCATCTCCCAGAAACCCGTGAGGGTGTCAGGGAAACACTGGAGCTGGATTTTCTCCGCAGGAGAAAAGACAGCGTCTCTCTCAGTGCGTCAGCAGGGAGGGTCGGCTTCCTTCGGCACTTGCATCAGCTGGGCGTCGGGCAAGTAGATAGCCGATCTGCTCCAAACCACCATGTGTTTACTTAAGGCAGATGCTGGTATATTTATACCTGGAAGGTGCCGAGTTTGATGTAAGGTTGGACATAAGATGTCACTAAGAACTGGCAGTTCTTTCAGGACTCTCAGGAGTTCTAGGACAAATCAAAACAGAAGCAGGGGAAATTCCCGGGGTGCTGGAGGCTTGGTTTGTTTAAGAACGCGTTGTACTTTCTAGGAGTCCATGGGAGTAGCCTTTATTTGGACTGTATTGGCTATGACTTAATATGGATATGATTCTTATGCCTTTATAAGGATATGATTTATTATAACCACACAAGGGCATAAATCGGGAATATCTAATTAGGGTCCTAGATACATTCACAACATCTTCACCTCCTCACTCTCATCAGAAATATGAGTGCAGCCTTGCTTATCTTTAAGTATTATATAAACTCCACCCTCTTTCGAGAGGAGGTTATCTAACACAAGGCCGTTCTGCATCACCATAGACTTTATAGCCATCATTGTAGTGTCCATGACTAACAATGAATTTGCTGTACTGGTAGACAGCTTATCAACTATATTTGATAGCTTTTTATTTTGAGATCGTTCAAACCATTTCTTCGGTGGGAATCACTGTACCAAATATATCACCAATCATTACTGAAGCGCTGTATGGTTCTAACTCGTGATCCCAGCACTAGATCATCCAAATGTTCTACTTGATATATCTTCTGGAAGACTATAATAACAGGTGCCATACTACCCTCGGGGCAATGTAAAATATGTTTGCTCCCCACAAACATAATAGGCTCCAGGAATAACAGGATCTTGACCTCCTATAAATAAAGGCCAATTTCCTCCATTTTCAAAAAAGTCGTCACAATCATTCCTTCCCATCTACTTAGTGTGAACCACAGATTTACTTCTACTCTCAAAAGTATTCCCTTTTGCTTCCAATCAAAAGTTGGTACAGGCATAACTCCTGATTCTTCGGTGTTCTAATTCTTCTATAGCCCACTTGTTCTTATACTTTTGATCCTTCCCTGTTCTCCATCTTGCATCCATCACCCTTCTATTGTCCTCAAAATAATCAAGACATTTCTTGCCAACATGAGTTAAGGAACAAGTCAAATTATGCCTATGAGCATAAGCATATCTAACATTGCAATTGGTTTAAAAAACACAAATCCGCTGTATCCTTCTCTTCAACACTGGGGTGGCGAATCAAATGCTTAAGCATAGCAACTTCAGTGAAGACTAAATCATCATTCGAGCAATAATACTGAAAATAACCTTATCTATAACAGGCTAAATAAATTGCTACAAGTAATACAATATGTAAGAGGAATAGGTAATCCCTTCTGCGGCTGAAGCAGGTAACTGTGTACATACATAACAATCCTTAGTGTCCAAGGTATAAATATATTAAAAAAGCGACTTAAAATAAGCATTTGCGAAGAAATCTCCTCTTGATGCACCTACACGTAGCATCTTAAATGTGTGCAAACTACTTTCAGTAGGAATCAGAGCTCTAGAAGTAGTCTTAAGTTTAAGTTCAGTAGTGTTGGAAGGTATAGTAGAGTATAATAATAAAAGCAAAACAATTAGTCCTATAACTACTACTAATGCACCAACTAATATAAACCTCCATCTATTATGATTTCTAGTTTCCATGACCTCACTAGATTAAGACCATTGAGTAGAAAGAACAGCAAACGGATTTCCTATGTAAGTTTCTACTTGTGCAAATGTCAAAACCGGGTTTGTTGATTGTATGATAAATTACGCACAAAGTCTTCATGAGTGTTCTCTAACCCTACTCCGTCTTCTTCCAAATGACACCCTTATGCTCTTCCTGCAGCCTCAGGCTTAGGGAATCTTCTTTAATTCGTTTTCAAACAAGGTTAATTTAATTCTCTTTAACAAAAATAAAGATCAACGGTCACTTCAAAGACCATGCCCCTTGCAGCTTGGGTCAGTTCATTCAGTCTTAAAAGCAATTCAAAGCAGCATTCAGTGACAAACTTTAGATTCACGAAGGTTCTCCTAAGATCTCACAACATTCAAAAAGCTCCCCTACGACTGTCATTTGCTCCATATGTACCTTCGACATCGAACACTGGCTTTTTTTGATCTCCTAAGTGTAAATTGTCTGTCCTCACTGAAACTCAGATCAGGAGCCTCAGTATCCTCTTGGACAGTAAGTGGTATTTCTTCTCCAGACAGACTTGGTCTCTATCCCTTGCCTTCACGGCCAGCTACCTCCAACTTCCACTCGACTTGATACACCAATAGGCCCTTCGCCAGAGTCTGAATCTGTGTCAATCAGCACCACAAACTAAGACTCTCTATCTGTCTCTACCTCAGACACTGACACATCCCAACCCCCACAGACCAGTCGTTGCGTACAGCAAAATTACCTTAGTTGCATTGTCAATGAATAAAGGCAGGGAGCAGATGCAGCAATGCATCGTCGGATGCAGGGTGCTGATGAATTGATACCTCATCGTCAATTCACAGAGGTAGATGATGCATCACTTCTGAGCCGTGCAGCGGCTATGGAGTCAATGTACAGTGGGCTACGAGTCTGAGTTCATTGTCGCAACAGAGGAGATGTGCTGGTTCTGAGTCCTTTGCCTCAACTGCAATGTGTAGTTTCTGCTGGAGCAGCACTTTAACCCACTTTCAAGGGCTTAGGACTGGGATGACACCACTTGGCAGGGCAGGCTCACAGATGTCAGAGTCTCTGTGCTGAGGCAAGTGAGTTGGAAGTCTTTAAGTCCCTGAGACTTAAATCAGGAGGCAAGCCAGCAAACCCTTGGAATCACACTCTGGGTTCTGGGCTCAAGGGCTTCTCACCCAGACCAGAAGGGCAGCAGGCAGCAAGTAGCTTAGCACAGCGGAGCAGGAGTCCACCAGAGTAGCAGTCCAGCAGAGTGGCAGTCCTTTCAGCAGAGCAGTCCTTCTTACTGGCAGAGAATTCACAGGTCTAATAGTGTCTGAGGTCTAGTGCATATACCCAGTTGTTCATTTGAAGTGAGGGAGACTTCAAAGAGAGGCCTTTAAAGTGCACAGAGTCATTGCCCTTCCTGCCCTCACTCCAGACTCACTACAGGGGGATGTGCAGCCCTTTATGTGGGGACAAGACATGGCCTTTTTAGGTGTAAGTGTGAGCCTGTGTTCAGCTCCCCCCTCCAATCCTGCCCAGAATGGCCCATCAGGATATGGATGGCCTATCAGGTCAGCTCCCTTTGAGTGGCTGTTTAGAGTGAATGTATAAAGCCCAGCTGTCATCCACCCCAGACATGTATTCAGAAACAGCCAGCATGCACCAAAAGGTTAAAGTAAGAAAATGCCAACTTTCTAAAAGTGGCATTTTTAGAATTACAACCTAAAACCCAACTTCACCATAAATTGTAATTTTAAATTGTGATTCCAGAGACACCAAACTGGGGGATCCAACCTCTTCCCAATTGGAAAATACGCTTTGAAAATGTAACAAGTTAATCCCAATGTTATCCTATGGGAGAGAGGCCTTGCAGTAGTGAAAAACTAATTTGATTTTTTCTCTACCAGGAAATGTAACACTTAAAAGTACACGTCCTGCTTTTTAAATACACTGTACCCTGCCCTTGGGCTGTCCAGGGCCTACCTTAGAGGTGACTAATATGAATAAAATAGGAAGGTTTGGATATGGCAAGAGGGTTAGCTTGCCAAGTCCACATGGCAGTTTAAAATTGCACACCCAGGCTCTGCAATGGCAGGCCTGAGACATATTTGAAGAGGTGCTTAAGTGGGTGGCACAATCAGTGCTTCAGGTCCAATAGTAGCATTTAATATACAGGCCCAGGTCACATGTAGACCAATTTACTATTGACTTATAGGTAAATTAAATATGCCAATTGGGAAAAAGCCAATGTTACTAAGCATGGGCGGATTTCGCCAATCCACGAACCGTGAATTTGCGTATTCGTGGATCCGCAAAATCCGCGAATTTGCGGATTCGTGGATTTTGCCGACTTTTTTTAAATGGGGGGATGCAAAGGCCTCTATCCAGCATCACAGCTGATTTTCGACGGTAGATTTGGGAAGAAGGCACACCTGCCCAGCCTCGACGATGCTCAGGATTGTTTTTGGGCTGATGAATGAGTCACTGAATTTGAGCTTCAACTAGTTCCAGCGACCATGTGTATGTTACTATGCAATCACCCCGAAGGGCGCCGGGGTCCCTTGAGTGAGCTGTCCATCCCATCCATCATCCTGTAACTATTTTAGGATGGCGCCAGCAAGCTGCCAGCGCCATCCTAAAATAGTTACAAAATTAGCTTCATCAGGAAGCACTAATAGATAAAATAAAGCAGGTGCTCGAGCACCTGCTTTATTTTATCTATTAGTGCGTCTTGTTGAAGCTAACTTAGTAACTAAAATAGTTACAACTTCAAGCTTGAAGGCTTGAACTTTTGCCCCCCAAATCCGCCGCTCGCGGATTTGCGGATTTTTGGTAAATTCACGGGAGTTCGCGGATTGCGGATTTACCGAAAATCAGCGAAATCCGCAAGTGGAACTGATTTTCCTCTCACGCTTAAATGTTACCATGTTTTAAGCTGAGAGCACATGCACTTTAGCACTGGTTAGCAGAGGTAAAGTGCAAAGAGTTCTAAAGCCAACAACAATTAAGTCAGAAAAACAGCAAGTCTGAAGGCAAAGATTCAGGGGAAACCACACCTAAGATGTCAGGTCTAACACATGTCTCACCCAGCTGAGAGTAGGGAGAGCTACTCAACCCCTTCAGAGTTTTTGTCACTAAGGCGGAAGAACCTGGAGAGACCATTGGCATTTGAGTGGTCTGCTTCAGGTTGGAGTTCCACTGTTAAGTCTATTCCCTGTAGGGTTATGGACCACTTTACCAGTTTGGAATTCACACCCCTCGTCTGCATTACCCATCTGAGGGGTCCATGGTCTCTCTGAACCTAGAAGTGAGAACTAAACAGGTATGGTCTCAGCCTCTTCAGCACTCAAACCACAGCAAAGGCTTCCCTTTCTATTGGTTTCCACCTCTGTTCCATGGGAAGTAACCTCCTACTGATGAAGGCTACAGGCCTTCATCAGTCCTAAGCCCTCTTTATTCAGATCTAAGCCCTCTTTATTTAACTGTGAGAGCATGGACCCTATGCCATGCTCTGAGGTGTCTGTCTGCACAATAAACTCTTGGTTGAATTCAGGAGCCTTGAGCACAGGTGCTGTGCACATGGCCTCCTTCAGGGCTTCACAGTGTCAAATGATTTCTGGCACACCTCTGTCCAGATCACCTGATGTAAATGCTTCCTGGACGTCAGCTCTGTCAATGGTGCAACGAGAATGTCATATCCCTTGACAAATCTCCTGTAATAACCATCTCCCACTTGGTGAGCCAAGTAGACCACTGAACCCTGCCCTATCTGGCACTTAATTGCCTTGGTAGTCAGGCCTGCACTCTGCAGTGTCTGCAACACTTCGTGGAGGTGGCACTGGTGGTCCTCCCAGATACAACTGGTCTGAAATGTTGTCTAGATAGGCGAACGTGAAACTTTCCTACTCTGCTAGGACCATGGTTGACCAACCTCTGCAA
Source organism: Lissotriton vulgaris (assembly GCF_964263255.1). Taxonomy (NCBI): domain Eukaryota; kingdom Metazoa; phylum Chordata; class Amphibia; order Caudata; family Salamandridae; genus Lissotriton; species Lissotriton vulgaris. Next base: position 2,036,642,244 of record NC_141685.1, on the reverse strand, counting down.
GGTGGCTCGGGCATTCTTCAACTCAAAGGTAGGTGACAACACTCTTGTGCTCCTTTGCCTCAAAAGCACCAGACCAGCAGCCTTGGAGGGCCCTGGACTCCATGGACTCTATTTTCCACACCTTTCGACCAGGCTGAAACTGGACCAGAGTGTAATTCTGGTCATACCACCCTTTCATGTCCTACTGGCCTGCTTCCAGATTTTCATGAGTGAGTTTCTGGTGTGCTGTTGTGTTACTGTGGGCAGCATATATCTGACCACATTCTGGGATACTCTCTTGCTCCCCATGCTCGCTCCTTCAACAATGGGAATTCCTCTAATGGGGTGCCCATAGGGAAGTTCAAAGGGGCTAAAGCCAAACACCTTCTGCAGTACCTGTCTGTAGGCAAGTAAAAGACGTGGCAGGAGGATGTCCCAATTCTGCCTCATGGTCTCTGACAGACCCATAATCATGCCCTGTGACTTTCAACAACCCCATTGGTTTGTGGATGGTAGGGAGTGGAGAACTTGTAGCTTACCACACATTACTTTCATATGCCCTTCATGTACCCTGACATGAAGTTGGTACCCTGGTCAGATATCACCTCCTTAGGCAACCCCACTCAGGTAAAGACCCCCATCAATGCCATTGCCACTGCTGGCTCAGTCACAGTCCTTACAGGGATAGACTCCGGGTACTGGGTGACATGGTCCAACAAGGCCAGAGCGAATCTGTTGACCATGGCTGTCTTGGGGTACAGAGGCCCAATGATGTTGATGCCCACCCTTTTAAAGGGTGTTCCAACAACAGGGAAAGATTGTATGGGGGCCCAGCACTTCTCCCCGACTTGCCACCAGCCTGGCAGGTAGGACAAGACCTACAGAGCACATGTTATGTTATACCATTTTCTAAAGCGCACAGCTGCCCCAGCAAAGGGGCTTCCCAGCGCTGATAGCAGATAATTGCAAAGCTACCAAAGGGAAAGCCTAGGGCAGAGTAAAGAGGTATGTTTTGATTGCCTGACGAAATGACAAATTGTTATCCATGCCACGAATATGCAAAGGTAGTGCATTCCAGAGTTTGGCTGCCAAAGTACAAAAGGAACGTCCGCCGGCACGCACCCTCCTCACCTGAGGAACAACCACCAGATGCTGCCCCATCAACCGGTGTTGGTGGGCAGAAATATACGGTACAACTAGATCAGCCAGGATGCCTGGTGAAGAGAGCTTTAAAATGTTTAAAGCAATGCAAAGGGACTTAAACTTTACATGCTTGGCCACAGGCAGCCAGTGTAGGCGGCGGATGACGTTCATCGTAGAACACATTCTAGGCAGGCCAAGTAGAGTTCTGATAGCAGCATTTTGAACCCTCTGCAATCTCTGAATTTCAGCCTTATTAGTCCCCAAATAAAGTGAACTAGTGTAGTCCAATTTCGACAGGATGGAAGCCTGCACAATAACCTGCCTAATGGATGGGTCGAAACCCCCCAGCAGCATATTAAGCCCACGCAATATGCCAAAGCAGGTCCCTAACACCTTCTTGGTTTGATTCTGAAAGAGGAGGGCAGATTCCACCCAGACACCTACATTTTTTACCACCTGTTTAGGGGCGGGTGCACATCCCAGGGTGTCTGGCCACCAATGTTCACTCCACAGCTCAGGATCTCTCCCTACCAGCATGACCTCTGACTTGCTGGCATTGAGCTAGAGACAGTTGGCAGTCATCCATTCAGCGACAGCCTCAAGGTCGCTCCGAAACTTACAAGCGTCCCGTACTTGGTCATCAGTGAGTGCAACTACCAGCTGAGTATCATCTGCGTATGATACTACTGTGAGCCCCCTGCTCTTGGCCAACGCTGCTAAAGGTTGAACATAAATCTGAGCCCTTTCTAATTTGAGGCAAGTAAAAGTTTGTGACAAGCTTGCCAAAGCTCCTTCATGCCCCAAATGACCTGCCAGGGGTACATCATGAGCCAGCCCCAATGAAAAGTCCTTGTAGCCCTGGGGACCACCAACCCCTGGTTGCACCAGGCTCAGGAGCCATAGTCTCACTATACAGGAGACCATCCTCCCAGTTCTCAGCCTGCTGCCGAAGACACACAAAGGTAGAGCATTCCCTCTGTGCTTGGCAGAACTCCTCCCTGGTGGGACCACCTTCCTGCTGCCAGTTGGTCAGCTCAGGTAGGTTCCCCAGTTCATCCACATCCTCCACTGTGGGTTCCGGGGCGTCCCCCTCTGGGTCAGCCTCCGTAAGGATATTGGGCATTTCAGGAGTGGGTTTCCAATGACCCTTGCACTTCCTCTTCTTTGCGGGCACCTGGGCCATTCTTCCAGCCTCCAAGTCCCATTGACTACCCTCTCGGACTGCCATGGACTGTGTGGTCAGGCACAGCCACTCAGGCAAACCTAACATCTCCAAGTGGGACTTGAGCTTTACCCCCATCCAGGATGTATTCTCCAGGTCATTGCCAAGCGGACAATCCACCAGCATGGACAGATTTCCCCCCCTTTTAAAGTGAACCCAGCGACTCTGGGTAGTGACTCTCACAGGTGTAAGCTGCAACAACTTGGTGGAACACATTGAGGACTACCTGCTATGAGGTCACCATATTACATTTAACAGATGTCATGCTGACTCCAATAATTCTCAGAGTGTTAAATATTGGATGGATTTGTTAGCATGAGCTGAAAGCCATTTTGTATTTCTGGCAGCCATGTGCTGCCACGTTCTCGCCATGTGCTCTATCCTCCCTCAGTGTTGACTGCTCTTGTAATCTGCCTAGACACAAACTGTATTCAGCATCTTCCACCTTTGCACATGCTCAGTTGAGCTTGCAGCTATCTTTGCAACTGTTTCTAGTCTGTAAATGTACGGATGTGTTTGCCAAAAACAGCCACTGTTAGCTCCTCCCACTTTGTTGAGCAAGCAGGTCTTGTATGTCCATATTAGTCATTTTGCATGCTTACATGAGCCAGGACTGCCCCTTGGTCTTATGCAGACTATGTAACCCTAAGCATATATGAGGCCCCAGTTTTCTGTACTTCTTAGACTGCTTCATTCATTTGCTAAGGCTTCTGTGGGACATAGTCTCCCTCATCTGAGGTTTAATAAATATGTATTTTATATTACAGCTTCTGTGCCAATTTCTTCTTTGTTGGTTTAAATGGACAAGGTGTCAGTGGGACCCCTGAGAAGGTTTGTTGTTTTCTTCAAGATCCTTCATCCTCTGCCCAATGTTGGTACCCACTGCCTGTATTTTCTAATATTACTTGGCATGTGAATGTTTAGACCCTGTGTCCGTCACCCAAGGACACTAGGGTAATCTCTACTCTGCCCCCCACACTATTTGGAAAAATCTCCTCTCTAAGCACTGCACTATCCAGCGCTGGTGAATGTCCACCAGGGGGGCTGTGTCTGTTTGGAACACTTGGCCTCTCCCTTTAAGTGCCCTTCCTTTAACTTTCAAAGCACTTAGAGGTTCCATTCCTGACGATATACTGTGAGGGAAACATCTCTTTTTCTTTTCAGTGAGGGATGGTAGTCCTGACCCTAGGAACTAATTTAGGGCCCTTTAGAGAAGTCTTTACTTTTATTTTTGTCTCCCCTGCTTTGATTGAGGACCCTGACCACTCTTGTGTAGATTCCACCATTTCCCCCCAACTTCTTGTGGACCCTGGTGCTACCCCAGCGATTCACCTCCTTAGCAAGCTCCCTATGGTAAGAGTGCTTACTGTCAATCAGGGTGTGGCACAGATCTAGAAAACAAAGAGTGAACAAGTGCTCTATTGCAATCAAGTTATACAATTCCTGATAATTGTTGACTTCACTGCTCTTCACCCATCCATCAACTGCTTTGAAAGGGAGTCTACACAACCCACCCAAGTCTACAGGGATAGCTTCTGACTGTCCCTGAACCTCTGCCTATACCTCTCATGGGTTAATCTATATTTTCTGATCTGGGCTTCCTTTATGAGGGCTACCTTATCCTGTCACCAGCATCTAGAGTTAGTTCGGTGTCCCTCTTGCATCCTCCCTCCCCCACAGGAATCTTGTGCATCTACAGGCCAATCTCATAAGCCTTAAGCCATCTATCTATGTAATCTCCCACTACAAAATCAGGCACCCGTCTCCGGAGGGCACTGAATAGTTTCTGCCACCAGAGGACTCCAATTGCTTAGCTCTGATGTCCAGTTGCTTAGGACAGCTCATGGGCCATTGTTCTTTCCTCCATGGGTAATTTCTTATCCTCTGTCAGGATTGTATTACGGAACCATGCATGCATTTACCCCGCATTCATTTACAACGCAGTCACTACCACGACCTTATCACGCCTTACTTTACTGCGCAAGTCACTACAACAACTTGCTTTAGGGGGCACTGGACTTTGGAATAGTATAAAATACTAATTCAACTCCAGTGTATGCAACAGTAGGGTAGGTGTTGGACTTGAAAATCCAACACCATTCCAACAACGCGCACCCTATAGCAAGTCATTGTATAAACTTTTGAGTTTAAATTATGCATGGTAATGTCACAGTCAGCGTAGTGACTGCTTTGTAAAGGTTGGTTGTTGTTGAGGCTGCAGGGTGAAGGATGTTTCCCCTCAATCTGCCTTCTCCAACTTTAATTTGGCCCACTTCAACTAGAGCTTTCTCACCTCCCTCCTGTTCTCCAGCTCCTTTGGGGGCAGGCTTCTGGAAGAAATACTGCTCCCTGCAACGGGAGGGATCACTAATCTTAGGACGATGTTACTCCCCTCCTCAACAGATCTGAACCCAAAACCATTGCGTGGGTCCTGGTCCAACTCCTCCTCATCATCCAGCTCTTCCTCATCATCCAACTCCTCCTACTCATCTGCTGGAATCTGGTGCACCTCTGCCCTTACTCTCAAGTACTTTTGGATCTCTGCTCTTTTAGTGCTCCTCTTAGCAGACAACCCCCTATCCTGACAAAACTCCTTGAGGTATACCACAGTGTAGCTCTCCACTTTTGCAGAATTTAGAGAAGTAACAGTTGCTGAGATAATGATCCTTATCTCTTAAATAAGATCCGGCTTCCCACCCAGGATAGGATACAATCGGTGGCCTTGGGGAATCTGACCTCTTCGTCCTTCATGCTTCCCTGTGGAGTTACACAGGGTTCTTTGTTAAGTCCCACTCTTTTTAATGTTTATGTCTTGGAACTGGCATCCCTTATCAGATCTTTTGGGATGGCATTAACATCATACACAGATGATACCCAAATTGTGGTAACCATTACCAAAAACACATCACCACCAGTAAACAGGTTTAGGGATTGCATGACAGCAGTTAGCTCCTGGATGAGCACACACTGTCTTAAATTAAATTCCAGGAAAACGGAGGTGATTCTATGTGGTAAATTCTCCCCTTCATGGTCACAGACCTGGTGGCCAAATGATTTGGGATCAGCACCTATCCCGGTTCCAAAAGTGAAAAACCTGGGTGTGATTATGGATCAGAGTCTTGCTTTGAAGCTCAAGTTAAGTCAGTGTCATCCTCCAGCTTCTTCATGCTAAAAGCCATTAAGAAAATCCTACCTCTGATTCCCACAGAAAGCAGGATAACAGTAGTCACATTCCTAGTCCTTTCCAGACTAGATTACTGTAACAGGCTATATCTTGGCATACCAACGAAACAACTTCAAAGGCTCCAAATGATCCAAATCCCAGCCGCTAGACTTCTGGTGTGGATTCCCAAATTCCAGTCTGATGGATTGGCTGCCAATAAAAAAACAGATCAAGTTTAAAACCCTGTGTATTACATACAAGGCTCTCCACAGGACCAGCCTTCAGTTCCTGAGACTTTCATTGCACTGGTACTCACCAAACAGATGTCTGAGATCACAAGAAGCAAAAGTGATTCATTCACAGAGAGTATTCAAATCACACTGGGGCGGTCGAAGATTTACGGTGGGAGCCACCACGCTTTGGAATTCCCTCCCATTTAACATTAGAATCTCCCCTCTCTGACTCTGTTCAGCAAAGCTAATAAAACCTTGCTGTTTAGTGATGAATCCCTTTGCTTGATTCTAGGTTTGCCAGCGCCAAGACACCATTGGTAATCGTGCGCTGTATAAATTTATAACATAACGTAACATGTTGGCCAGCTCAAACTCCATATTTGCAGGTAGGGGGTCAGAGACTCAACAGCCAGGTAGAGTAAAACTGAATTTGGAAAAAGCAAAACAGCCAAACAGGGAGAATTGTCTCTAATTGGACTTAAATGTAGAACAGTGAAGTACACCAGGTCACTGTATGGCACTGGACAAACACTAGTCCTATCCTCACCACTGATCACCAATAGTAGAAACTGGGTTTCTGGTTGGCAGAGGTATGCACCCTGTCCAAGCAGGAACCACAGTGCCAGTCAGGGTAATTCACAAACACACCCTAGATTAACATGTGTTCACCCCCGTAGCTTGGCACAGAGCATTCAGGCTTAACTTAAGAGACATTATGTAAAGTATTTGTGCAACACTTCAAACAGCAAAACAGTGAAAACACCATACAAAAAGATACCACACCTGGTTAGAAAAAATGAGCTTAATTTAATGAACAAAACATGACCAAAACGACAAAAATCCATTAGGAAGGGCCAGAGTTATGAATTCTTAAAGAATAAACTGAAAAGTGCTTAAAAGCATAAAGCGGGGGCATAAGTTCTCAGCTGATCAAGATGGACACACACATCTGAATTGCATATCAAAGTGGAGCTTACACCATACAGTAAGCCGACTCCAGTATGTGCATAGCTACTGCGGACATGCTGTTAAGCTCTGCTTGATCCCTGCAGTGAGGCTTGACTTTTGGTGCCCTCCACTGGGCCTCCTTTTTGCCTCTGTGCTGCCGTGGTTTGTTCAGTCATATATGAGTGGCTGCTATTTTATCTGCAAGCCGATTCTACTGCCTGCTCCCTGCTCACAAGAAAACTGCAGTCGGAGAACAGTGCCTTAATTGTTTACATGCCTGTTAGCTTTGGTGACCATTTATTTATGACTTTCACCTTGCGGCAGCCTCTTTCTACCCTAACCCCAGGGCGGTGACAACTAGCAGGTGACCAATCGTGAGTGGTCACAATTTTGTTTGCGTGCTGCTCCTCACATATCAAGTTTTGATGCAAACTCAAGCTTTCATTCAGGAATGGATGAAATAAATAAATAAATAATCATTTTACACAGGCATGTTCAATGACAATATTTAGTATTAGGCAATTTCTATCACCAAAGAAAATGCTGTAAATCTCCTCTGCTGTTCTTTTCTTTTTTTATTACCTATATTCCTCACAGAATATTTAGCATTTTAAATGCAGAACCTTGAGTCTTTTACATCAAGGATGATCTTGAACTGGCCTAGCATTTGAAGGTGTGTCTCTTCTGTTTCAGTTACCAGTCAGGCTTAGTTGTTTCAGTACTATGTTACTACTGCTCTTTACATTTAGAGGTTGTCGCCCTTTCTCCTAATACACTCTTTTTTCGCTTGTCATTAATGCCTTGAATGAGCAGGATAAAATCCCTCCAGAAAGCTCTCCATCACTGTTTATTACGTCAAAATGTCTAGTGATCTGCTTACCACTGCTAAAGACACTTCTTATAGCACCAAGCATAAATGGACAAAAACGTATCTCCATCACCTATCAAGTCATAGCATAATCCCGTTTTTGACACCATCCTGGATGAGGTGAGGAGTCTAAAGCCTTTCATGTGCTCTACTAATGAAAACCTTAAACAAATTGAGAACCATTAGAGCATTATGGAAGGTAAAATATTTTAAATGGAGCAACGCATTAGTAACCTTCAAGATGTGGCCACCTAAATTCCCTTTCTTGAACAAGAAATCCAAAAACTCAAGCTACATACTGAGGACCTTGAAAATAGGAATAGATGGAAAAGCCTTTGTACATATGGATTGTCAGAAGCCATCGAGTGTCCAGACCTTATCGGATTTCTGAAGACCTTTTTCAAGATCTTTGTGGTATTCCAAATACTCCTCCTCGTAGCAATCAATGAGCACATCATCTTGGCCATCCTCATCCTCACTCTTCCAAGCCCAGAGGAATCATTATGCTATTCCTGGAATTCACATGCCTTTTACATGTTTTGAAAGCTACCAAAGAAAAATGTCACCTCATCAGGTCCGGTCACAACCTCTTCATCTCTCAACATCTCTCTAAAGTAACTAATGCAGGAAGAAAGGAGTTTCTTGTTCTGCAACCTCAAATGAGACAGTTGAATATCCGCTATGACATCCTTCATCCTTGTGTGTGCAAAATTACTCATTAAGGCACCGCAAGACCCTTGATGATCTTGTGAAGTTAAAAACGTTTCTTCAAACTCTTTCAACCCTTAATATGGACACTAATGCACAATATTCTTAAGAATTTTGCTTTGCGCCTGTTTTCTGTTTCTTCCTTCCTCTCTTGAATATATGGCTTCTTCAGCTTAATTTATTTTTCATCTCTGCTGTTGTTCTTGTTCTGGTGTTGACACATCTTATGTTGCTTTTCCACGCTCTTCTCCTCAGATCTGGATTTCTATCCTTGATCTGCCTCTTTTTCTATTTGTTTATACTTTCTTTCCCCTTTCTCTCCTATTTTTTTCTACTTCGATTATGTGAGTGCTCGTATGTTCTCCAATATTATAATGTTTGTATTTGTTATGTTGTTGTTAATAAATGGTGTCATTTTATCTCCCATTTAATTTTTTCAGCCTGTCCTCCATGTTCCTGTACCCTTATCCTTGTTCCTCAATATGTTTAATGTTGTCTCGTGGAGCGTTTGTGGTCTGGAACATCCAGTTAAAAGATGAAAGGTATTTTCTCATTTGTCAAAACTCAATTCACATATTGCCTTTTTACAGGAAACTCATTGTAATGATGCTGAATCCCTTAAATTAAAACACCAATGTGTTGGTCAGGTTTTTTTCTCTCTGGCCATTAATTGCAAGGGTGGTGTTGCCATTCTATGCCACATATCGCTAAAAGTACAGATCTTATCAACTGCCTGTGATACTAATAGACAATGGTTATTCGTTGCTGCCCCTATTCATAATAAATTTGCTTCTCTAGTCAATATCTATGACCCAGTCAAACATGATCCTGATTTTTAGCATAGTATTAAATAAACCTTGCTTCTATTGATACTTCCAACATTATTGTAGCGTGTGATTTTAATCAATGGTTGGGCACTTTATAGACAGGAAATCCAAATGAAAATTCAATCCTGACAAATGTCATAAGGAATTTTAATCAGCCATTACCATTCGTTCATTATTAAATGTTTGGAAAACTTGCAACCCTGATACATGTAAGTTTACGTTTTTTCCAATGTTCATCATACTATGTATGGAAATTATTATATTTTAGTTACCAAGTCCTTCCTCCCTTCTATACAATCTTCAGAACTTGGTTACATTTTTTTTCAGATCATGCTCCTGTTTTATCTTCCGTTGATTTCTCTCTCAATAACTCCAATACAGGTTTTTGGAGATTTAATAACTCCCTGCTATTAGATCACAATTTCATAACAGAAGCCACTGATTTTATTTAAGGAATTCTTCCAAATTGACCAGTTGGTTGGCACTCCCATTCCGAACAATTGGGATGTTTTCAAAGCCTCTTTTCAGGCTTTCACTATAGCTTACTCTGATACAAAGAAAAATAAGTGAAATTCCCAGTACCTCACTTTGCTTCAGCAAATTAAAACACTTGAACATATTTACTTCACCTATAAATCTTCCTCTGTTTTACATGAATTAATAAAATGTAAATCTAATCTCAACAAAATGGCTGGTGAAATGCTGGCTAACTACTTCAAAATTAAATCAGAGCACAAAGCTATTGGACCCATTCAAAGTGAATTCATTAACACTACTGTATCCTTCGACTCTGATATTTCCACTGTTTCCCAATCCTACTTCCAATTGCTATATACAGAAGATACAACCCCATCAGAACCTAATGTACAAAAAATATTTAATGGCCTTTCCAAACCTCTTTCCCTCTCCAGCACCTTAAAAGATTTAGAAAATTATATTACCCTTCAAGAAATTATAGATGCCATCAAATGCCTAAAAATAGCTAAGGCTCCTGGCCCAAATGGAATTTCTTTTGAATTAATTTCCTCCTTTTCATCTTTTTTGCCCTCAAATTATTAGAGCTTTTTAATACTTTTCTTTTGATTTCAAAGGCTGGTTGTTTATTCCTGGAAGCCTTAATTATTATTATTATTATTATTAAGCTAAATAAAGATTCCACACTTTATAGGAACTAGCGACCTTCCTTAGTGATCAATTATGATGACAAAATATTTGCTAAAATCCTAGCATCTCGCCTAGAAACTGTAGTGTTCCTCCTTTCAAACTGGATCAATCTGGTTTTATTAAGGGCAGACTTGCGACAGATAATGCCAGAATGCCAGAATGTAATCCATTATTCTTGCACTCTATAAGACACCTAATGGCCCTCTTGCAGTATTATCTCTTGGTGCTGAAAAAACATTTGACCACATTAATTGGCAATTTATGTTTACCAATCTCCACTGGTATGGCTTTGCTCCCATATGTAGCTTATTCATAAAATTATTATACTCTGACCCTCATGCCATTGTCTTTGTTAATGGTCATTTCTCCCCTTATTTTTCTTTACATATGGGGTACCAGGCTCGGTTATTCCTCTTCTCTTCTTCTGTCTTTATCCTTCCTTTTTTATATAAAATGATAAATGTCTTTCATTTTTTATAAGTAAATTGTAATACTTCCAACTTGTCATTATTATATTGCAATTACAATTGATACTTTTGTTGCTATTGCTTTATGAATCTTCAATAAAAATGTTTTACAAAAAAAACATAAAGCGCCAACCGGGGCTATCTGGTTGCACAAGACCAGACTAGTGCATTCCCTCTAGACAGCCACACAAAAAATGTAAAATGATACTTGTATAGCGCACTACTCACCCTCCAGGGTCTCAAGGCTCTTGTACGAATACCGCTGTGGAACCCATCCTGGCTTTCCCTGTGAGGCGTCCACTCCTGGGCACCCCCAAGGTCCCCCACATCCTTAGCGTTGTGGGGGCTGTTGTGGAGATTAAGCAAGCTATTGCCCAGAGTTGCAGAGTGGGACTCCATGATAGGAATAGGCACCGAGGTGAGAATTATCAGGTCAGTGGAATTTTTGTGCCCAAGACCCACCGAGGCGGGGAATTGAACCCTGGTCCCAGGCTAGACCTCTGCATCAGGGTCTGCCGCTCTAACCATTGAGCTACACTTCTCCACCAACAAAAGGAGCTAAGGTGTAACTTGATGGGTCTTCCACATCCTGATATGTCATCCTGGGCAGGATGGTAGGGAGCAGCTGGACACAGCCTCACACTTACACTAGACACAAAGGCCTGCATACCCCTCTGTAGTAAGTCTAGAGCAAGGGCAAGGACTCTGTGTCCCTCAAAGGCCTCTCTATGAAGCCTCCCCCACTTCAAATGCACAACTGGGTATGCATACTGGATCTCAGATCCAATCAATATCCTTTGCCGGCATCTTCCCTTTCAAAAAGGTGTTGATACTTCTGCATCACCAAAGTGATCGGGAATTTCTCTGAGGTTCTTTTTCTGGCTACAGTATAGCCACATTACACTTTTCCTATAAGTCACTCTGTACCACTTGACGAGAGGGAAATCCCCTTGATTAATGCAGCGTATCCTTTCGGCAACAGGCTCCACCTCACCAATCACAATTCACTCTCAATCAAAGGTATATGTCCCTATCTCAATTGTGCAGCCAATGGAACCTCACGACTGACACCACAAAACCAAGCAGACAAATTACAACACAATGTATTCTCATTTATCTAAGGATCTTGGGCTACAACCAGACTGATACAACTACTCAGCATCAAACACATTCAATTCTACACAACAATTAAAACAATTTAAAAAATCATCACACCACACAATCTTAGCAAATTATTGCAAGCTTGACACGCACAATTTCAACATGCAACCCTATTAATACTCACTCCTCCACTATTACAACTCTTTTCTCGAACACTGGAACTTCGCTGAACTGAGACATGGGCTTTAAGGGCTAGGACCTGGTTCGGGCAAGTCTAGGGTCCCTAAAGGGGTATTTTCACTCCCTTTGCTACAATGACAAACCATCCAACGTGCTACCATCTGACATAATGCTGGTATACACATCTCATTCTTTTAGTACAGTTGTTAAAGATTTTTCCCATTGGTCGTAAGGACTATTGTTGGTTGACTTGAAGTGCTGTAAGGGAGCAAAAATCAGCAATATATTTCTGATTTGTGAAGACAATGTGAATCCACAATAAGAATCAAGCATAATTAATTATGATTAGATGGATTTGTTTTAGGGCATAGTATATAAGCAGAATAAAAATAAGTTGCTAAACTGAAATATCTCAGTAGATTACGTCATAATAAGATGAGATACAAAATAGTGACAGCCACAACAATTCAGAAAGAAAGAATAGTAAATAGGTGTTTCATAAAGAAGCTTCCCTCTTTCTTCTAAAACAATTAGACTACATGATCATCTCATCAGGATCTCTATTTGGGGAGCATAGAAAGTATCAGCATAACATAGACTTAAAAGTATGTGTTTAGCCTAAAGCTACACACTTGCTAGAAAAGATAAGCAGAGTGGTCTGTATCTTTCCAAGTCTAAAATAATCAGACCAACTAACTGTGAAATACCATTTAAATTAACAGAGATTTCAGAAACATCCTTATCTTCTCTCACAACACAAGGAACCAACCACATCCTTAAGTGGGAAGTGCGTCCACATCTTTCCCTAAGTTTCCCATTGCATCTAATCTGGGACTGTAGTCAGCAACCTTGAACATCTCACCATCCTGGTTCATGATGAACAGAAGGCCTCTTCTGACCATTAGGTTCCCACGTTCACTTCCAGGTTTTCCCTTCGGGCCTCATTATCAGCAGTCTAATACAAATAATACTCATTTATCTAACTAATGATAAGTATGATAATGTACCTGCAAAGGAGAGAAAGAACATACTGACAAAGCTAAATGGATTTCAATTGAGGCCTCTAGTCAGGCTAAGTTAATTGGGCAGTCAGCATAAACTTTGAATACATGATTATACATATGCACATATAACTTCAAGTATAAATACAAAATGTGAATAAAAGAAGACATGACTGCATTTTTAAACTGAACATTAGTGCACTCGTATATATGAATCTCTAGTGTATACAATGATCACATTTCATTAGTGCATTTAAATGCTTCACACACTTTAAGGAAATGAATACATACAGTGAATGTAATGTCAGACATGAATATGTATACTATATACTTGAATTGTGTCAAAGAAAGGGAGGAGCCTAAATTGTGCTGCTCCAGGGTGAAAGATAAGGGAAAGGTCTGTGACGAATTCAACAGCGAGTAAGAAACCCACCAACACCAAGATTGTCAAGCAGTGATTGAAGATTCTGAGTGCAGCTTAATACTGACTGTGGCAGTAATCGCCTAGAAGTGACCTTATTTTCACTTCCTGTTGTCATTGGTCATCTTTTTCTTTTGTCCTCTTTCTGCCAGTTCACTTGTTGGCACTACTCGTTTCCTGTACTGGTGGTCTAGATCAGGTTAGAGTCATTCCAACACAATATAGAGCAGCCGTTTCCACTTCCACCCTTCCCTGGAGTGCCCGTAGCATGGAAGGAAAAGGACCAACGGCCGACATAGGCTTAATCATTGGACCTCGTACTTTTCAAACTAATCAACCAGCTGAGCCCATAATTTCTCATGACCACTAGGATCCCATAGCAGGTCCTGTTTACTTGTATATATAACGATTTTTTTACATTCCAGCAAGAGAGGTGGACCGTCTGTCTTCCACAATTTACAGATCTCTTGTCTACCCAAAAGAATTGCAACATTGTCCTTATTCCAAACTCCAAGAAAAAGCAGGGCAGGACTTATCCTCACTGAAGTACCTATACCTTCAGTAAGGAATCTGCATACCTCAGACCAAAACTTCACAATATATGAGCATGTTAAACCAAATCTCTTTAAAACCTCCCAAAGGTATGGTCAATGCATCTGGTCAAAAGCCTTGGCAGCATCCACTGCCACAACCGTCACAGGTAATTTGTACGTTTCAGCATGGTCTACTAACCCAAGCATTAAAATAGTTAATTCATTAAGCTGCCTACCTGGAATAAAACATTTCTCGTCATTATGTATAATATACTTAATAAACTTGGCGATCCTAGAGGCCAATACCCCGGCAAAACTTTGTAGTCAGTATTCAGTAAGGATATGGGTCTATATGAGTCAGCCAACATGGGGTCCTTATTCGGTTTCAGTATTAGTGTAACTGTTGCCTCTGCCAAACTTAACAGTGGATCTTCTCCGTCTTTTAAAATTAGGTTGAACAATTTCTTAAGTGCTGGTATTACATCATCCAAGAGGCATTGATAAATCTCAGTTGGCAGGCCATCGGGCCCCGCGGCCATTCCTCTAACCATTTTCCTGAACTGCTGTCTTATCTCTTCTTCTGTTATCTCAACTGACAACACCCTTTTCTGATCTTCACTTAGATTCGGGAGTTCAATATCCTTAAAGAAACCTTCAATACTAGTCTTCCCAGGAAAAGTATCTTCAGTATACAAATGGCTCATATGTCTAGAGATGTCTCGCCCTATACTAGATTTGGTATCAACTATATTTCCTGTCTCATCTTCTCTAAGACTTTTGATTTGGTTGCAAGCTCTATTCGTCTTGGCTTTCCAAGCAAGCAATGAGCCACTGTTTTCACCACATGCAAAATGCTGCAATTTACTAGTCCTCCATATATCTAGTAATATTTTGGAGATCGTCTGCAATCGTATTTCTACATTTTGGGCATATATAATGAGTCTCAGAGAATTTCTCTAGTTTTGCTGGAGACCAGTATACCCTATAAGCGGTAAAAAGATGGTTGCGTTTTAAATAAGCAGGTTTAACAGATTCTCGAAGTAAGGCGAAAGAGGCTTTCCATGTTTCCCTCAAATTTATATTCGGCATAACCTCTCCCCAGAGCTTCTGCATATCACTATCTAAATCATATTTTGCCTTAACCAAAGTATTGTACCACAAGGCTACCTCCTTCTTAACTGTATCTATTCCTACTGCTTGATCTAACTAGGAATCCTCCTCCTCTTCATTCCAGTCTTGTCACCCCCACCATGCAGAAAGCTGGTAATATTTAAATCTGGCGAGTTGACCCCCTGTAATTGCATTGAAGGATCCCCAGTCAACCAAGTCAGTACCAACCTTCAGGTCTCCCCAGCAAGAAATACACGCATACCTTAAAGGAACGCTAAGAGAATCATCCAGGCACTTAGGGATACCGGGGGATTCCCAAATTGGGTCCCTAGACGAGTAATAAGAAGTTCCCAGTTTCTTACGGATTAGGATCCATACTTTCAGTGCTCCCAATAGAATCTATAGCCTTACTTTTTTGAAGAACTTAGGATCTTCAAACTTAAACAAAAACTGATCTTGTCCCTCCCTCAAATCTCCAAGCATTGCTCCAAAGAGGGTACCTACAGCAGAACTGTCCACTTTATTTAAGAGCATCCGACAATTCATAAAGAAAAAAGCATGCCCATATATCAACAAATCTACATGGGTCAACCCGCCCTTCTCCAATCTCCTCCTTAATTTCTTCCAAGATATGCGAGAGCCCTTGGATGCCCAGATAAAACTACCTAGCCTTCCCTGAAGCTTGGCTATCTCTCTTTTGTTAAATAATGGAATGGAAGTAAACAAAAAAGTAATTTTGGGTAGAATCACCATCTTGATGAGATTTACCCTACCATATAAATTGAGAGGTAACTGGGCCCATCTCACCAACAACCTCTCTATTTCCTGGCTAATCCTTTTCCAATTCACTGTGGTGACATCTATACATTTCAGAGTTATAGTGATGCCAAGGTAACGCATACTTATCTTTGCCAATGGCTGTTGCTTAAGTTGATTCCATTCCATAATTATGGTCTTATTTGTATTAACGTTATACCCTGAAATTTTCCCGAATACTTTCGCTTTGGCCATTAATAGGTTAATTAACACCTCTGGATTGCGGGTATAAAGTAGAAGGTCATCAGCATAGAGGGCTAAATTGATCTCGAAATTCCTGTATCTAAAGGGAACAATGACAGTATCATTCCTAATCCATATCGCTAGTGGTTCAATATACATAGCAAACAATAGAGAAGATAGGGGACATCCCTGTCTTGTTCCACGTAAAATACTGAACCACTCAGTTAACTCATTATTTACAAGCACCCTTGCTCTAGGCAGGCAAAACAAAAGTTGAACAGCCTTTATTAGATTACTAGGGAAACCAAATCTCTTTAAAACCTCCCAAAGGTATGGTCAATGCAACTGGTCAAAAGCCTTGGCAGCATCCACTGCCACAACCGTCACAGGCAATTTGTACGTTTCAGCAAGCTCTACTACCCCAAGCATTAAAATAGTTAATTCATTAAGCTGCCTACCTGGAATAAAACCTTTCTGGTCATTATGTATAATATACTTAATAAACTTGGCGATCCTAGAGGCCAATACTCCGGCAAAACTTTGTAGTCAGTATTCAGTAAGGATATGGGCCTATATGAGTCAGCCAACATAGGGTTCTTATTCGTTTTCAGGATTAGTGTAACTGTTGCCTCTGCCAAACTTAACGGTGGATCTTCTCCGTCTTTTAAAATTAGGTTGAACAATTTCTTAAGTGCTGGTATTACATCATCCAAGAGGCATTGATAAATGTCAGTTGGCAAGCCATCGGGCCCCGCGGCCATTCCTCTAACCATTTTCCTGAACTGCTGTCTTATCTCTTCTTCTGTTATCTCAACTGACAACGCCCTTTTCTGATCTTCACTTAGATTCGGGAGTTCAATATCCTTAAAGAAACCTTCAATACTAGCCCTCCCATGAAAAGTATCTTCAGTATACAAATGGCTCATATGTCTAGAGATGTCTCGCCCTATACTAGATTTGGAATCAACTATATTTCCTGTCTCATCTTCTCTAAGACTTTTGATTTGGTTGCAAGCTCTATCCGTATTGGCTTTCCAAGCAAACAATGAGCCACTCTTTTCACCACATGCAAAATGCTGCAATTTACTAGTCCTCCATCTATCTAGTAATATTTTGTCAAGGGCACCATGATATTCTGCTTGTAATACTTCTAATTGCTTCCTGAGGCGGGGTTACCTCACTGGGGCATTCAAGTGAAGCTTTTTGTATCTCTAGCTCTTTATTCTTGATGGTTTCCAAAAAATGTTCTTCCTGTTGCCTCAAACTACGTTTTTTACCCACCTTATTCCCCATACCAATGGATCTTAGAAAGGCCCTAAAGGCATCCCATACCGTTCAACGTTTTGCAGACCCTTTATTAGCCTAAAAAAGACCAATACCTCTTCTTTCAGTTTAGTTGTAACCCCCTCATCTAATAGGATTGTCCTATCCAACATCCACCTGATTCCACCTCTCTTATTTGGAGTATTCAAGGATAAGAGAACAGCAGAATGGTCTGATATTATGGCCGGAATATGGTTAACCATTACAACCCCTGACACCAACTCACGATCTAGCAAAAACAAAAAATAATCAATCTGTGAATGGTGCCCGTATTTTTTACTAAAAAACTTAAAACATCTCTTATCCCCAATCTTAAGTCTTCAAATCTCTGTTAAATTTAACTCACTAATCATGGTTTTAAGCACTGCCATAGATTTTACCGGGGTGACGTATTTAGCCTTGGATCTTCTGTCTAAAGTCTTATCCAAATCCAAATTAAAATCCCCTCCAAGTATCACAGGAACATTAAGGGGCAATAGGCATGATTTCAATTTAATCAATGCATCTGGATTATCCTCGTTGGGCCCGTAGTAGCTAACCACAACAACTGGTATTCCCTGCATCCTAATATTGATCAACACCCACCTCCCGGACGAGTCTGTCTAATGACCTTCCACTATAATACTCATATTGCTTCTAATAAGAATAGCTACCACCCTTGTACTACAACTTTGGTACGAGCAAAAGATATCCTGAACCCAGGCCCACGTCTTAAGACCATCAATACATTCATGCTTCAGCAAGTGGGTCTCTTGCAATAAAATAACACTGGCCTTGGTTCTCATCAGAAATTCCATCACACAAGCTAGCTTTCTCTTAGACCTCAAACTATTCACATTCCAGGATATAAAATTTACGAAATTCTTTTTTATTTGTCAACCATTAAAACCAAATTGCAGCCGATTCCTTCAATATCCATAATGTGTTGCGCTACCCTTTGTACATGTAACAACTTCCACAGATAAACAATCGCTACAGTAGGCCACCAACTATAAAGCAGAATGCGGACAATATTTTTTAATTTTTTTACCACATGCTCCTAACCACCCATGCTCCTCCCCCGCCCCCCCCCCTTGGGAAGCCCCCACCTATCCTACCACCAAGCCTATGAAGTCTCGCCGTGTGCAAGAGAGAGAGTCGAAAACAACATTTTTAAAAATGTGCTAGTGCATAATATCTAAGCCAAAACACAAAGGTTCACTATCTATATCATGCCATATCGTGTCTTATGTCAATAAAGTGACTTCCTACCTTACTAAATAGACTTTCTATTTATCTATACATATTAAATCCCTACTCTGGGCTTCCCATACATTTTAACAGACAATCAACCTCTACAGGGTCTCTAATAGTATACATCTTATTTTGCCACATGATCTTAAGCAGAGAAGGACATTTCATTTGTACTTGGGCCCCCCTGGAGCGTAGTTCGTTCATTTTGGAACCAAGTTCCCACTGGCTCTGAGCAGTCCTCTTCCCTAAATCAGAACAAATCTGACAAGTCACATCCCCGAATTTTAACTGACGTTCTTTCAACGCTTGTCCCAACACCAACTCCTTAACTGAAAAAGTTAGGAAGTTCACCCAAATTCTTCTAAGTGCCTTTTTCCCTGGGTGTAGCCTATACAGGTCTCTGTGAACTCTTTGGTGTTCTTTATCCCAATTAATATCAGTTCTGTCCAGTAGCAAGCCTCCCAATAGTTTGCATATGGAAACTTTAATGTCTGACCCCTCTGCATTTTCAGAAACCCCTAAAATGCGAGGGATGTTGAGCCGGGCATGTATCTCAAGCCTTTCCGGGTCTTCTTGCAAGGACTTGTTCTCCTCTCTCAGGCCAGCTATCTCCTTGGTGTTTGCTCCCGTGGTCTCCCCCAGCACCTTCAGCACCTCTTCCATGTCGACGTGGGCAGGGCAATCCTATTGATCTTTTGTTCCAGGATCCCGCATTTTAATTGGATCTCTTTCTGATTTTGTTCAGAGGTTTCAAACCTGTGCAAAATATCCTGTCTCATACCAAGTGGGGGACCCTAAGGGACTTTCACAACTCCTTGCCCCTTCTTCACTGTCCCCAGACCTCCTCTCAACAGGTTCTACCGTTAACGTAGCTGGAATTTGCACAGTGGTAGTCAAAGATCCTGGAGGGCTAATATTATATTCCCCCATGCCCTCCACCCCGCTAACTGCAAGGGGAGCAAAGCGATTCTCCAGTCTCAGCAATTTTCTATGATCCCCACGTCCGGCGCCTTCAGGGGACTTTTCCCTCCCTAATGAGCCTGCTACATGCTGCATAATTTTAAAGTAAGACCTGAGAGACAGGGCGGTTTATGTGTAGGCCCAACTTCTTTTGTCCTGCACTTTCTAATTTTGCCTACCTTCGAGGGTTTCTTAAGCAGTGTTATGGCTTGGGGCATACTGGCTTGTTTTGGTTTCCCAATAGCACTCTTTCTCTCTGGGGCAGAGCGTAAAAGATATCTGCTTTTTGCAGCCAACACAGGCTGTACACCTGGCCGATTGTCCCTGGGTCCCCCTACAGCCCCAGCATGCAGCACCTCTGCTGCTTTTTGATCCTGCTCTTGCTCCTGATCGTGACTTAATGCAGGCTTCGTATTATCCACACTTGCTATGAATAATGGGGCACACAACACCCGGTCCTTCTCCATCCACCCCAAATCTAGACTGAAGTCGGGAAACAGCTCCAAAGGCACAAACGGCGATATCAAAGAAAGGGGAGATCCAGGGGCCCTCCCGACACTCCCTCTCACATTAGCAGCTACAACATTCTCACCGCCCTTAATTAGCTGTGAAAGCCCCTCAACAGACTCCCCCACCTTCCTCACTATGCCTCTCCAAGGGCTGTATAACCTAACCACGCTCAGCCGAGCGTGTTTAAGCAAAGCTGCCACCCGACTCCAGCTTCCCTGGAAGGCAGGTACGGTTGAATCTGAATTGACCCTGTAACCCATACAGCAGGGAGAGAACAGTCAGTTGTAACAATTATTAATGCGGCGCGATAGCACACTCAGGCGCAATTACTACACTTACGGAGACTCAGATTATAAATCATTGTTAGAGTGGAGGTTTCTGGATTTCGGTGCTACAATTGTCATGGCCCAAATATACTGTAGCACAATCCTTGCAAAAGGCTTCACCCAAGAGCCATTGTTGAAGTAAATATACAAGAAGTTGGAGGATTGTGCCCTCACAATTGTCAATAAAGATTCATAGGAAAATCCACGCGTTCCTTGAAAGTTTAACGTGTTAAGTTTTATTTCATTTTTCACAGTTTAGAAGGACAGCGGACAAGTGTTTAGCCCAATTGGCCTATTTAGGCCGTGGGCTTTTTCAAGGCAAAGTTGTGTATTCAGTCAAAACCAGATTCGTAATTCAGGAGCTGGCCGTAGTCAAAGTCTCTCTGTTTGCTCATGGACCGCAAAGACTTTGACTACGGCCAGCACCTGAATTACGAACCTGATTTTGACTGAATACAAGACTTTGCCTTGAAAAAGCCCACGGCCTAAATAGGCCAATTGGGCGAAACACGTGTCGGCTGCCCTACTAAACTGTGAAAAATGAAATAAACTTTCAAGGAACGCCTGGATTTTCCTATGAATCTTTATTGACAATTGTCAGGGCACAATCCTCCACCTTCTTGTATAGAGACTCAGATTAGCAGGCAGTGATCCCAATCACAATATCACGCTTCTCCAGACTTCGGCTTCTTTGATAGTCTCTGTAATGGAGGAGGCGGGGTCCCGCAATAGTTACAGACCGGCTCAAAAAGTTCTGTTATGTACACACTATACAGGCATTATTCGGAATTTGAAGGCACGAAGCGCCCGCTCACACCACCTTGCCTTGCCTCACATCATCGTATCATAGCACCATAGCACCAAACCTTCACTCGATCTCTCTGCAACGCGGCGATCCTCTCATTGGTCATTTTAGGATGGGACTTCCTCGTTCATTCAGAATGGTAACCACTACCATCTTAGATAGAATTGCACAACACACTCCTATTTAGCATCACTACAGGCATCCATAATAGCAAACAAAGCTGAACTGCATGCTGAATTGTTTCAGTTTGTGTCTTCTTGCCTTTCACCATCAACACAGAACGCCATGCTGAGATCTCCCACAGTCAGCCTGAGTCTCATTTAACCTATACTTTGAGTCCTGACAAGGAGATGCCCATTTTGTGTAGCAGATACTGATGGGGCAAAACTGACCCAAACATGTAGAAGTCAACTACTACCTAATATATTTCCAAGCTTACAACAGTCATCTTTCATTCATGTCCCAAATCTAAGAAGGTAAGGGACCCCAGTTAAGGCCCTACTACAGAAAAGGATTCGTAGGCATTCTCCCCACAGGGATACAGGTAAAAAGGTTGGTGCCCCTGACGAAAATATTGCTGCCACCACTGTCACTCACCACATAACCTGAGTTCAGATGGTAGTATCCTTACTTCCTCAGAACAGGAGTACACATTGGATGCCTCCCGGCCACCAGACCACATTTCCTGTGCCCATCAAATACCTGATACACAGTGAGCACATCCACTTGGCTCAGATGATTGCCAAACTCACAAATTGAAAATCACAGAGCTTACAAAAAAATCCACAAGCATTTGCAATGCAATAGGTCTCACATTTGCGAGAGTTTAAGCTATTGGCATTGTAAATGACAATGCCTTTTATTTATCTGCTTTAAAAATTAACACATAAATAAAATGCATTGGCATTTAAAATGCCAATAATTAAAACTCTTGTAAATGTGAAACCTACTTAATTTCAAAGAAGCAGCCATCATTGTCCCGGGCTGCTTGGAAAGTGGGAGCACGCATGGCACACTGAATGGTGCAGGAAAGCAAGTTGTGCCTGCAGTAGGAGAAACTCATTAAAGAAAATATTGCTTACAGACTAAATAAGACATACTGTGTAACAACAGAAAAAAAGGGCAGTCCTCAAGAGAGGTTACAATTGAAGACAAGGCAGTACTAAGGAGGGACTAACAAACCTATTATTGAATCAGAATCCAACATTTACAAAGCACAATGACACAAGCCAATAAAAAATATGTATAAGTGGAGATAGGGCGAAGCTTCAAGTCCATACTCGAATACTGCATGCCTCGCAGAGCAGCACATGCACTGCCCAGACTCAACCTAATAAAAATAGGGTGGCACAGCATCTTTAAGCCGCAGATGGCATTTGTTTAGATCCTAAATTGCAAAATGATGGGTATTACTTTCAAAGAAACCCCTACTGCATGAATCAGAATGGTTTGGAGACCCAAAGCAGTTGGCAACACCCTAACTGAAGTAAAGGAATGAGAAAACGACCAGAGTGCTTGACATGCTGATATATGAAATCATACGCGCAACTTGATCACCTGTTCTTGGGAGATGAGATGGCAAGGTGGCTGCCGTGCAGAAGCTCTGCCCTGGAGCTCCCGGGTTAGGGATTACCGATCGGTAAATATCCCTTTCTTTACCCCGCCATCCACCGCCATTCACCGCCAATCTACAAAGAAACTACAAATATACATAGTATCCAACTTCTACTCGCCCTGGACTGCTATTTGCAACGGATCTTACCGTGAAGATAGCCAGCAACGACCGGACACTCCTCCCTCTCGCCTGCCGCTCCTGCCCACCTTGCTGCTCCTTACCAGGATCAGGCCCACCGGACTGAGTGGGAATGGACTCCTACACCCCCAGATGCACCGATGCAGGGCTGTACCACCATTGGACATGCCGCTCCTGCCCTGGTTGAGTTCCCAGGTTTGGGCGTGCCTCATCTTGTCACCTTGTCTTGTCTGTCTGCTTGCCGCATGAAGGGGCCCGCTTTAACGGGCCTCAACCTGGACTCCGAGACCTGGTTCCGAGCCATCTCCCAGCGCAGCCCACCTCTTTGGGTCTCTGGCTATTGTTTCATGAGTCCCCGACCTGGATGGTAGGGCTGGTGTCGGTCTGCTTGCCGCATGTAGGAGACCGCTGGCATGGACCTTCATCTGAGCTCTGAGGCTGGTTCCGATCCACTTCACTACGCAGCCCTCCTCTCTGAGACTCTGGCTGCTGCTGTAAGAGTCTCTGCCCGGATGTCTGGGTGTCCTTGAGCGACGGAGCTGTGGTGCCTGGCCTTCACTCTGCCCGTGTTGCCCCCAACCTCGATGGTTCTGCGCCCCACCACTCAGTCCTTGACCACTTCCGCCCTGGTGGTGTTGAGCCAAAAGGGAAGTATCAAAGAAAATCGCCTATGGTGCGGTTGCCAGACCACTGAGTCCTGACCCACGCTCTGATGCCGAATCAGCCCCCGACACCGACGGTCAACGGGCCACCTCATTTGCTGTGTGTTATTGGAGTTCTGTTGAGGATAAGATGGCGACGATCCGCCACAACTTGCTCCCTAAGATGGCGTATGACATGTCCCCCGTGTGAGGCCAGGGTGAGTGGTTTTCCTTCCTACCACCCGAGCCTCCCTCGTTGCACTTAATTATCAGCTAACAGAATCTGACCCCCGGGGTGACCACCTTTCTACTTTTAGTGACGATCACAACCAGGACTTGCCGAGTCCTTCATACAGCTCCCTGGTGTTCCTCCCTCCCGAGTGACTGCCAATGACCTAGGGCCAGTACTAATGCCCTCCCACCACGCAGCCCTTGACTTTGCTGAGCACTGTCCTGCCTCCATGCACGATTCATTGTGAGGCCACGGAAGAATGCTGCCTTTGCCTTGTGTTCCTGGCTTGGGATATCTATCTTGGTCTCAGGCCGCCTTCAGAGGCTGTTTTCTGGCCCTCCTCATGCAAGTTTACTTCAATGGTGGCCTCCCTCCCTAATTGGCTGCAATAGATCTGGGTCCAGATCTACTTCCTTGCCGCAACTTCGCCCTCGCTCGCAACTGCCACTGTTATTGGTTTCCTGCCATCCAACTTGCTTCCCAATGATGACAAATTCCAACGATCGCCTGGCTGTGCTGAAGGCCTTACTGTTTTTTTGTTTTCTCTCCTGGGTTGCCTCAAGTGATCTTGGGCCTAAACTTCTCTCTAAGCCACAGGGCTGCCCTTGACCTCCCTCGACCTCCCTGGCCTCGATGAAGTGTGCCGCAGTTCCTAGGCCTGACTCCCTAACTGACTCAGCCAAGCTCCATACTGAATCAGCCTCAACAGTTCTAGTTCAGGTTCTACGCCCTTGCGGCCCCATGATCCTTGTCACAGCTGGCAGCAGTGAGTGGCAACTTTGTCTCACCTGATGCCCATGTAGCCACTTAGCCTTATCCGGTCCCCCTCTAAACTGTGCTTGAGTCCAGCGATCCCCCGGCCAAGCCCTTCCGGATGGACAAGAACTGTTTCTAAATTCTAAACACCACCCTCCATCCTGTCCATTCAGTCTTGCTGTCAGACCGATGCCCCTCCCCACCTTTATTGTGTACTGCACTTCCGAGCTACCTGTGGCCCGCAACTATAGCCCCTTCAAGTGTCGACCATAACTCAGACACTCGATCCTCCCACCCCACCCAGACTTCTCCCTCCTAACCCAAAGCCCAACCTGATTTGATCCTACTACTTATGTTTGTTCTCAGCCTGTGCCTCCCCAAAGTTCTCTTTGTTGATGTGCTATCACTATCACTAGAATTACTGTAATTTGTGTGTGTTTAATATAAATGTTGATGTGCTATCACTAAAATTATTGTAATTTGTGTTTAATATGAGTGTTGATGTTCTATCACTATAATCATGGCTATTCTGTGTTCAATTTGATGTGCTATCATGTGCTATCGCTATGCTGTGTTTGTGCTATCCCTATAATTATTGAAAGTTGTGCTTAATATGAGTATTGATGTTCTATCACTATCACTATAATCATCGCCATTCTGTGTTTAATATGACAAATGTTGTTCTGCCCCAGAAGTAAGCTTTGCTGATGTTTTATCATGGTAATTATCGTAGTATGGGTTTAATTTGATGAATTTGTTGCTATCTGGCTGTTCTCTCACTGCTATACTCTCTTTCACCTATATATAGACTCACATTCCACCTCTCATTTCTCTCCTCTCACCCTAATACTCTCTATTTACAATATTCACCCACCCACCCCTCTTATTCCTTCTTCTTTCCTTTCTCCTCTCTACATTTCCCCCAGTCCCTTCTAACTTCCTAATACGTCCAGGTTTCCTAATGCTCTCCCTCTATTTTGTAATCTATACATACTCTGACTTACCCTCCCGTCATCATCCCCTAACACCTTCTCTACTCTACCTCTGACCTTTCTCCCCCTCTGGCTTTCCCCACCCACTTACCACTTACTGCCCTCTCACTCTTGCGATTCTCCCCTCTGGTTCCCAATCTCATCTTCCGGCCATCTTTCATTGTGTTTTGTCCCAACTCCTCTTTTCTCTCCTTCCCAATCCCCCTTCTCACGACCTATCATGCCCCCCTCATTTCCCATCCTCATGCCCCCAGATCCTGCCCTCTCCAAACATGATCCAATTTCCTGGAACATCGTATACGCCTCCAATCTTTCCAAAAATGGCTAGAAAAACTTTAAACATAAATTACTAACTCGTCACCCCCAAAACTCTTATAGTTGATACCTACCATAGCCTCACCTCTCCTATAAAAACTAACCTTATTTTCTATTCCAAACGCCCCTGGAAAAGCATCTTCCTGGGCCATCTTACAGTAACTAAATCCAGCAAAATCCCATATGATTTTAAATTATCTACCGCCCCATCCCCAGCTTTTCTAGGAGAAATTGACATCTCCATATTCAAAACCAGTAACATCCTCATTCAAGCATCCGAACATCACCTCAACACCTTTGATCACCACTACAGTTCCCTGGCAAGCCATCTATCCAACCAGCCACCAACCCCTCTTACTCCCTATTGGCTGACATCCTCTTTGTATCCCCATTGGCTCTGAGATCACGACCCCATGGCAACCCAACTGGGCACACCATCACCCAATTTCACACTTTATCTAATGACCAACACCCTCCAACCCAGCTCACTATCTATAAACTCTCTACAACTCCCGGACCCCTCCACCTGAACTTCCACCTTCACCTGCGCCTATAGCTCTCTCCCAAAACTGCACTCACCCCGAAATCGGTTGACATCTTGCCCCTGCCCCAAGGCACCCCAACTGCACATGCCATCACACAAATTCACACTTTATCTTGCGACCGACACCCTCAAACCCATCTCACTACCTTTAACCTCGCTACAACTCCTGGAACCCTTCTCCCCGAACTTCCATCTTCACCCCCCCTGCGCCTACAGCTCCCTCCCTGAACTGCACTCCCCCCCCCCACCGTAATCGGTTGTCATCTTGCCCGGGCCCCTTCTCCTTGAGCTTACTTCTCTGAACTACACTCCCCCCAAGCAAGTGGATGTTATTGAGTCATGGCCCCTTCACCTAGAACATCCGTCTCTTTCCCTCCGGCACCAATATCTCCTGAATTTCACTCCCCCCCTCATAATGCTTTAACTTCCCCCTCCATCCTTGTCTCCATCATATCTTTACCTCCGGCTACTTCGCCTATCTACATAATTGACCCCGCCATCTCCGCATGCAACAACCTTAGCTCTCCTCTGACTCCCTCCTGCGGCATCTCCCCCTCGCCACTCATCGGGCTTTCGTCTCTGGGCAATATTGAACTCCCTTTCTCACCCCCTCCTCGCCGCCCACGGTCCCCCCCACAATCTAATCGCTCTGACACTTTCTAACATTGAACATAATCTCTCAACCGTTCAAACTGGGCTCATGAGACTCAGAGAGAATTTCAACGTCCATAACACCAAAACCCTCCTCAATTGTAATGACTCCGCCTGCTCTTCCCTCACCAACACCGCCCAACCTATCCATTGGAAAACTATTCCCCTTAGCAACAGATCTTCTAGGCCTCACTGCACTAGGAACATCCTCTCTACTTCTGCCATTACGGACTTATGCAACTCTTACCTTCCCAAACCCCTGATCCCTGATCATACCCTCCCTTCTTCCAGCATCCCCATGATTTTGGGAACAAGCAGAATCCCCTCCTCTCCCATCTTACCTAGACCCCCAGATCAACTTACCACCACATACTCCTGCTCTACCACCAAAGCTAACCCGAAGCCCCTCTCCTGCATGCTCGTTAACTGCCGCTCAGCTGTCTGACAGGCAACTGAAATAACAGAAACCATCCTCAGTGAAACCATCGATATTGGCTTCCTTACAGAAATCTGGCGTAATGACCACTCGACTGCCATTCTTGACCTACTCAATCCCCCTGCATACTCTATCATTAGGATAGACAGACCAGACAGAAAAGGAAGTGGCTTAGCTATTATCTATGAAATTGAACTTCACCTCTCCTGTGTTAAAAATAAAGACCACTAAACCTTTGAATATCTTGGTGCCGAACTCCCCCAATTCGCCTTCATAACTTCTACCACCCTCCAAGTGATCCTGTACCCTTCGCTGAGGAACTATCTGACCTTCTTTCACAATCCTCACTCTCCATCTCGAGAAATCTCTTCTTAGGTGATTTTAACATCCACTGGAGCAATGTTGTTGGCCCCACAGTCAACCGCCCCATCAATCTTCTAGATATCAATGGCCTTGTTCAACTATGTCACTTGCCCACCTACAGCAAAGGTGCCACTCTCAATGCCATCATTTCCAATAATGATTGGACCTACCTCTCCAGCATCCTCCCCATTGACTGGTCTGACCATCAACTCATCTTGTTTAAGATCATTTTCACTCCCCTCTCCCCCTATTAAAAAATTACAAACCCATGAAATGGACCAGAAATCCTAAATAAATCCCTTCTGGTGAACTTGAGTCTAAGCTACAACCTTAACTTCTTCTCACCCCTCTCTCCCAAGATGCCAATGAGCTCACTGAGCTTTTCAACAAGACCGTCAATGAGGTCGTTGACCTCCTAACCACTCCCAAACTAAAAAAACAAAGAACAATTCCTTCCAAATCTTGGTTTACCTCTGACCTCAATAATGAAAGACGCTCACTTAGACTGACTAAAAGAACAGGGAGGCAACAACCCTCCCCCACCCACCTTGCATTTCTCCGTGCCACTAGAATCTATTCATAGAAAACACATTTTAAAGGAAAATGCTACCTTCTTCTGAGCAGAACTAGATCATGCCAAAAATTGACCCAGAGAACTGTTTAACATAGTTTGCAACCAAACATCTGCAGCCCCCATTAAACTTACTGCATCAACTAATAGATCCGAGGAAATTGTCAATTTCTTCTCTGATAAAATCGCCAAAATGTTTCAGTCCTTCTATCTAACTCAGATACCACCCAATCCCCCATTTGCAGCGGACATTACATTAGAAAATCCTCCAATCCTGACTCTACCTCCCTACTCTTCCACTCACCTACACAATACTACTCCTTCAGAATCCAGCCTTCCCCTCTTGCAACTGAAAAACAATGCATCCTGTACTAACTTCCACCACATGACTGGGCTCAAAGTCTTCAACATCATTGCCAAACTTAAGTCGACCTCACACACCAAAGACCCTCTCCCCTCTTGTCCTGTCCTGAATCTTAACCACATTATTGCCCCTTATTGGACCACCATCATCAACACCTCCCTCTCCACAGGATGTGTCCCTGACTCCCTTCAACTCAGACAAATCATACCTATTCCCAAAAACCTCTCTTTAGACCCTAATAAGATAAACAATCTCCACCCTATCTCTAACCTAGCACTTCTTTCCAAAGTCCTTGAAAAATGTGCTTTGCTACAATTAGATAATCACATTAACAATATCAATCTTCTTGACTCCTTGCAATCCAGCTTCAGAAAAGGCTGCCGCACTGAAACCGCCATGCTTAATATAGTCGATGACATCCACTGTTCCCTTGACAATGGGGAATCCTACCTACTCATTCTCCTTAACCTCTCGGCTGCCTTTGATACAGTCAACCACAATTCTCTACTCAACTCACTCAAGACCCGCTTTGGCCTTAACGGTCAGGTCTGTAAATGGTTCACCTAATTTCTCCAACACAGAACACAACAAAACAAAATCAATGACTGCCTATCTACCCCTTCACCTATCTCCCTAGGTGTCCCTCAAGGCTCTATTCTAAGGGTGGGTGTAGTTCGCGAAGTAGCGCTACGTGAAGCTAGGCGAAGTGCACTCCGTACTACTCGAACTTCACGTAGCACTACGCGAGCTGCGTAGTAGCATGTTCGCACTGTGCAAGATGCGTTTTCAATTATTGCACAGTGCGGACAAGCATCCGGCACTGTGCAATCATTGAAACAACATCTTGCACAGTGCAAGCTGTAGTTTTCTGCTTCTCAAGTAGATGTTTACTCGAGCAGCAGCTTTCTCAACGCGAACTGGTAGATTCTCATCGCGAGCGGTCGCGAGCATGCGCAACCACTCGCAATAAGAAACCTGACCTCCCCGCGTTGAGAATCTCGCTGGGATGTCATTTTGCTTGCTCGCGGTCACGAACATGACGTTGAGGATCGCGCACAAGCAAAAAATGACCGCTGCACTACGCTACACTGCACTACGCATGTTCGCACTGTGCTACGTGCAGCTCGCGTAGTGCGAAGTTGCGCAAACTTCGCAAACTACTCGAGCAGAGCGTAGTGCTTCGCCCAGGGTTACTCTATTCTCTATCCTCTCTCTAACCTCTTCATAGAACACCTTACCCTCATTCTGAAACAAGCTGGAATCAATTATCACCTGTATGCTGAAGACACTCAACCTTACTATAATATTAGGTCCCATTCTGATGTACTTAATCTTAACCATACCTTGAACAAGATCCAATCCTGGTTCCACTCCAATCATCTCAAACTTAACTTACCCAAAGAAAGCTGAAGTCATCCTCTTCTCTTCTAAAAACAACAGGCTCCCCATCCTAACCTGGATCTCTAACCTTAATGCACTCAACTGTTCGCTCTCTTTGTCCATTTCAGTGAAATCACTTGGTATTATCATTGACAAAAATCTAACCCTTAACAACCACATAAAAACTCGGCTAAAGGAACTCTCTTCACTCTCCGCCATCTGAAGAAAATAAAACCCCTTATTCCACCTGAAGACTTCAAATGGGTTGTCCAATCCCTGGTTCTCTCAAAATTTGACTATGGTAACGCTATACTCACAGAAACCCCCAAAGTTCACCTAGTCCCACTCAAATCCATGCTCCACTTAGTAGCCAGGCTAATCACTGACTATAAAAGTTCTGACCATATCTCCCCAGCCCTGAAAGCCCCTAACTGGCTTACTGTTGAAGGTAGATCCCCCTTTATGAATGCCCCGTTGTACCTCATGAATAAAGTCAAAAAAGCGGGCAGCTCCAGACCAATGAGGATTACTAACACTCTCCTCCTTGTCCACCCCTTATTGAAAAAGAAAAACACTCAATCTCGTTCCTTCTCAGGAAACGCACTGAACATCTGGAACACCCTCACCAAGGAATTGCATTGTAACCCCTCCTACATCAGCTTTAAAAAAGAACTCAAACTGCACCTTCTCAGCAAATACTAGGGTTCTTAACCTGTCATCTTACCCCACACTCCGCATACCCTGTCCATATCCTCCTTGGTAGACCTGGCATCATTGGCGTGAGTCTCCCTTCCATTTTTGATGGATTGCTCCCTCTGTTTTGATATGCTTTTGCTGGTTATTTGCTTTGGGCAGTGTGCCACTGCTATTCAGTACCACAGTGCAAGTGCTCCCTATGTTAAATTAATGTACTAATTGGTTATTCCACGATTGGGTTATTTGATTTACCTGTTAGCCCCTAGTGCAGTGCACCATGTGTGCCCATGGCTTGTAAATCAAAAACTGCTGGTGGGCTTGCAGAACTGGTGGTGCCACCCACAGAAGCAGCTTGTAAAGTGTGTCTCAGGCCTGCCATTGCAAGGCTGTGGGCAGTCTAGCAATGCCATGTCGATTTGCCCAAGTGCCCCCACTTGCCAGTCCCTAAACCTTCCCTTTGCTTCATGTTAAACACCCCTATGGTAGGCCCAAGGGCAGGGTGCATTGTAAGTATAAGGTAGGACATACTCTGATGTGTGTAGCATGTCCTAATAGTGAATTACAGCCATTTTTGTTTTTCAGTATTGAAGGCTACCTGTTCTCCATATGCTAGAATGGGCAGTCAGATTATTACATTCTTATAATCCTAACTGACTCAGGGAACATGGTCGAAATTCGAATTTAGTATGCCTGAACTCAGAATGATAAAATACATATTTTAGTAAAGTTGGTTTTAATATTCTGTGTTTGAAAATACCACTTTTAGAAAGTAGGTATTTTCTTGCCTAAATGTCCAGGCCTGCCTCTGCTAGGTTGTGCATTACTTGTCTGGGTTTGTGAGTGACAGGGCTGGGGGATTCCAGGAGACAGGCTGGTGCAGCCCAGTGGTGAATACAGAGATCTGCATCTAGATGGGAGGGAGGATGTGCACGTGGGACCTGAATAGGGCTGGGCCTTCCCTCTATAATGCTGGCTCCACCTCCTGTGGGGCAGCTGATGTCTCTTCCCTGCACAGTGAAAGGAAGAAGAGAGTCATGTAAACAAAGTGCTCAGGAACTGGTTTGGAATGGGCAGACGTCCATCTGCATTTACAGAACAAAGGATTTTGGGGTATAAATATTGGGACCCTGATCCCAAGAAATTAGATCACTTCTGGAACAGGAAACCTTTTGCCAAGGAAAAGAACCAACAAAGCTGCTGGAGTTTTACTGTTCCTCTGCCAGGGTGCTGTTTGTTGGGTTGGCATAACATTACAACACAAGTTGTTACAATGACTTGCTGTAGGGAGCAGAAGGTGTTGCATTTAAAATCTAACACGTTCCCTACTGTTGCACAGACTAGAGTTGGAGTAGTAAATTATACTATCCCAAAATCCAGCACCCCCACCAAACAGCAAGTCGTTGTAATGACTTGTGTTGTAATGGTATGTGTCGTAACAATGCAGTCCTTGTAATGATCGTGTTGTAATGGCATGCGTTGTAAATGGGTGCATCATAACGTGGCTTATTCCTCAATCATAGGTGAATAGGGCACATCTCTTACTCATTAACACTGCAAGAACTAACTTGTCTCTAGACTGCCTAATGACCCTAAGAATTACCCAATAAGATGTGGTGAGTGGGACCTACATCAATGTACCGTCATTGCCCTATCTTTGTTGTCTAATCAGCTGCGTACTGCAATTTGTCTTTGTGAACCTTACCAATTTTCCACCTGATGTTTAATTCCTCATCTTTTTATTATCTGAAGAGAAACAGCTCTGATCCTACAGTAGAGTTATTCTCACCTCGCCACTTTACTTCCAAGTGCGACTGTTAGTGTTTCACCGCTAGGTTTTTGTTCTTGTTTTGTGCTCTTTGGATGAAAACACCAAATTGGCTCAGCTGTTTAACATAAATGCATGCGAAAAGTTATTTTAAATGGTTATATATATTGTGTTGAACGCATCCAAGAAGTTAGACCAAGCAAGACTACCATGGAGCAAACACTGTCCTGGTGGCAAGGTACTAACTAGCCAGAGAACTAAAACGACACTTGTGTACATTATAAAACAGCAACTCTCGTGTTCTGACTAGGAGCTCATCTCCAAGGCTACATTACAAGAAGCATTTACCTGATTTTTACTTAACCACTTTGATGCTGATGACGAGCTCAGCTCGTCATGAGGCTTACCTGCCGTGTGCTGATGACGAGCTGAGCTCGTCATGTAACGCTGTAATTTTAAAAATGCAGCACACAGCGGGAAAAGCCGCCGCAGCGATGCGGTTAAGCAACGTCTATAACGTGACAAAAAAATGTGCTTAATAAAATACACGGGGCTTCATTTATGAAAAGTGAGGCATAGCTGCGTGAAAACAGTGATGCGTCACTTTTCATTGCGCCCTCCTTGCGACACCAATGATACGTCCTATTTACAGTATGACGCATCATTGCGCAAGGAGTTACAGATACGTCAATATTTCTGACGTATCTGTATGGAGCAAAAGTGACACATTGCTGGAGTGTGTCACAAAAGTGACGCAACTCTAGCAATGCGTCTTTTCACATGGGGCAAACCCCATTTGAAAGGGCCTGCGTCAGCCTTACGCCTGCTGTGAGGCAGGCGTAAGATAGTGACACATTTGCATCCAAGAAGTGTTGCAGTGAAATCTTATAGATTTCACTGCGTCACTTCTACATCCCTTTCTTGCGTCAATACGCCCCCCTTGCATGCATCATACCTGGCGCAGGTATAATGTGGCGCAGGGATTTACAAAATGACGCATCTACCTAGATGCTTTCACTTTGAAAATATGGTGCAACAGGAACATTTTTTACTCTGCTGGTGCGTCACAAAAAGTGACGCACCAGCATTGTAAAAGTGACGCCCCCCAGGCCTTTTAACGCCGATATGAAAATACGGGGAAAGTACCTCAGCAGCACCCAACAACTAATGTGGGAAGAGCTGGCTCCCGGTCGCGTGCTATAACAGCGAAGACAGCAGACCAGGACCTCATGTCTGATCCGCACAGCTGAAAAATAAAGGCTTCCTGTTCCAGGGAACCATGGGGTCCCATCCATCACACCGCATGCTGCTCTCCTTGAGAGCACCGAGTCCCGTGCGCCTTCATGGGCGGGAGACAGAGGACTCAGCGCTCTAATGCTTTTCCAGGGCTGCTTTGTTTCCATCGAGCCTCGGGGAAGCAAAGCAGGAGCAAAAGGACACAAAAAAGATTTTAGTGTTCCCTTAAGACGCTTCCCCAAACGCTGTGATAGTAAGTGAGACAAACTAAAGAACTGTGGAAACCCGAATCCACAGCGTAAGCTACTAAAACAAACAAGTAATGGCTTCCCTGTACAAACCGTAAGCCTCCTGGTGCTGCAAGCATTGTAGCCTCACATAGACATGAGAGTTCCCTGGATCCGCAGACATCAGCCCTCAGCCTCCTGGAGCAAACACGCAGACCCTCTCACGCCACTAGGTCTCTTTCTTTCTCGACTGAGTGGCTTCCGATTTTACTAAACCTGATTTTCACGCTTAACCTTCTTCGGCAACTGGGAAAGTAAACAGTCCTTTTTGTCATTCCGCAAAATGTTTTCGCATTTGCGCTTATAGCGCTTCCTAATGAACCCTCTTGTTTTTCTGTAAAAGTGAATCGGGAAAGAATCGCATAATGAGTACATGGCAAGAGAATGAGTCCAAAATGAACCAGTACAGGTTGAAGTCAGTTGTTGGGCACCTCAAGGACACAGGCTCCACCAAAACTAATCCATGTAACAGATATTCCATGTGGGAAATGCCAGACGTGTTTCTTAGGCTATTTCCAATTTGTTCTCTTCCTCATCAAAGTCCTCTCAGTTTGCTGGTAATTCAAGCATCCATTCTAGCACTTAAACTCACAACCTCTCTGCCAGACGTCTTAACAGGATCCCTAATTTCAAAGTCACACTGAAATGGATGTTACTATTTATCTAGTTCAGCTCAATTTTTTCCCTTTAGTATTTTCTTTTTCTATGCATGAGTGTGCCTGGTGTACACTCAGAAGTCTGGTTTCTTATTTGCTTATCAACATGGGCCTTGCCAAGCAGCCCACTATACTGCAGGCGTGGCACGATTCTGGTGCTGACTGATACACATAAGCACTGAGCTTACTCTAGCTGTGTTGAAACCAGCTACAGGTTATCCTTTCTCAGTCAGGGATAAAAAGTGTCTGGCAGTGCAGAATGCCAGTTCATTCCTTCGGCTGCTTATCTTAATTTCTTCAGGGTCTATCCTCCACTACGTTGGGGGTTGGAGGTGGGGTGCAGCACATTCGGGGCTACAGGACTAACCCATTTGACAATACACAATGGGTAACAGGAGGCTTGTTCTTATTGGGAGCCAACAACTTGCTAAGTTGTATCAGTACCCTCCACAGCCTCTCTTAGAGTAGCCCATTTTGTGTCTGGGGTGTCCTGCATCCATCATCTTTCTTCCTTTCTCCCCAGCATACCTTCGTCTAAACAAGTACATATTTCAGTGCCCTGGAATGCCTTTTACTTCCCTAGCATGATGTTCACTGCCCCAGTGTACATACTGATGCGTCAACATTGCATTTGCTTCTCCAAAACCTCTAATATTCACCCAGAATAATTTACTCTGTCCCAGCCTCTCTTCTACTGACTCCTTCTCTCTTCCTGCCCAAGTATCTCTGCCTTGCTCCAGAACAGCTTCCACTGCCCCAGCTTCCTTCTACTGATTCAGAGTCTCTCCCTCATAAGGTATCCCTTCCACTGGTCAGCATTTCTCCCTGCCACAGCATACCTTCCACTACCACAGCATGTCTTCCTGCCATAGCATCCCTTCAACTGACCTAGCATCTCTTCCTCCCGCAGCATCTCTTCCGGCCCCAGCATATTTTCCACTGCCACAACATTTCTTCCTACTCCATCATCTCTTAAACTTCCCTAGTATATTTTGCTAATGCGCTATCTCTTCAAATTACCCATCATAGCTTTCCACCGCCACGGTGCGCAACGTTTACAACGCGCGCGTTACCACGACTTACTATTACCACGCGGTTGTAACAACAAAAGTTGTTACAACGCACATCGCTGGGGGGCGCTCGAGGATAGTAAATCATTTAATTTACTATCCCAACACCTTCCCTACTATCCACGGGGACTGGTGTTGGAATAGTAAATTAAATGTTTTAAATTTGCGCCCCCCCAACGCAAGTCGTTGTAACGACTTGCGTTGTTACAACCGCGTTGTAATGGTAGGTCGTTGTAACGCGCGCGTTGTAACGACATATATCCCACTGCCACAGCATCTCTTACAGCTTCAGCATTTCTTCAACTGCCCAGTATTTCTTCCTGCCACAACATACCTTCCACTGCCACATCTCTTCCTATCTTATCATCTCTTAAACTGCCCCAGTATCTTTTGCTAATACGCTATCTCTTCAATTTACCCAGCATACCTTTCCACTGCACAGTATCTATTCCTTCCACAATATCTCTTCAACTGGCCCAGCATCTATTCCTACTTGTCCCAGCACCCCTTTTCTCTACTCCAGCAAATCTTCTACTGCCCTGGTATCTCTTTCACTACTCTTATGCCAAAAGCAATACCCAATAGTCTTTTCACTGTCCCATCATCTCTTCCCGCAACAGCACCACTTCTAATGGCCCAGCATAACTCTCTATACATCATACACCTTTCACGGTTCCAGCACACCAAGTACTGCCCTGGCATCTCTCCCACTGCCCTAGCGCACCGTTTACTGGGACATTTGAGGGGATGGCAGACCTGGCTCTCCAGCTGATGCTAAAGTCCCCAAACTCAGCTAAATGTGTGTTCTGGTGTTTACTGCCCTGCCATACTCATGAAATGCCATACACTCTATTTAACTTTTGAATATAATTCAGCATATGGTACACCCTGCTCTGAAGAACTGGAACTGGAAAACCGGTGTCTCCTTTTCAGATTTAATATCACACACATGGCCGATACAGGTATTCATCCCAGCAGTTGGAGGAACTGAGTCCAGGTATATTTGATTCCAAATACGCATCATAAATTTTCATATTTCAATGAAACCTCAGAATAGGATGGTTGTTGTAGAAAAGATGGAAAGGCTCATATGTGGCGTAGAAGGAAGCATACAAAGAGCAACATGGGGTGTTTGCGGAGAGCCTCTGAAGTGGTTGCTGTACACTGAATGCAAAAGACGTGTCAAGGCTTTTTTAGAAAATACATGAGGCAATGGAATATTTCCGCGACATTAGTGCCTTTCTTAATGTGCCCTTGTGGAGAAATGAACACCCACCTGCCCCCACCCAAGTGATTTGTGGCCCATCTTTCCTGCCCACGCATTATGTTGGCATGCCAATGCACTACATAGGCTTTTCCTCAAGGAAAGTGACCATCACGCGCCCTTCCCAGCTGCTTTGCAAACTAAAGCATAATATTTGTCCTGGACTGTGCAAACAGCCAACGCAACTAAATGGTAATAATTCTCCTATTTTTATAACATATGAGCTCAAATACAGTTTGTTCTGTTTGGTACGTAAGAGTGTGTCTAAGACAAAAACCATGCCTGCCATATTACATTTCTAGAACGTCTGATAATTAAAACTCTCTTCCCTGTCTGCTCACACATACTCACAAAATGCCTCACTCTGTGGGCGGGTCTTTATTTGACTCCCCCTTCTTGCCATCTGTAAAAACAGCGATTTTGTAATAGGACGTGGGAAGTTCACTATTTCTCTTTATGATGATTTCAACTCTACTTGCATTTTCCCCTGTCCGAAGCCATTTTCCATAAATTATCGACATGCGTCATGAGATTCTATAAAACCGCTGTTGTCCCCTTCCAATAAAACTGTCAGCACAATCAAGAAGCATTTGTATCACCGGGCTTTCTCACACAAGTCGGCATCAGAAAAAGACGTCATACCAAAAATCACTTCTGGCAGATTTATTACATTTTGCATGGAACTTCCCCAACCCAAAGTGATGCAAACACGAGTGTAAATTACCTTTCACGCACAAACATTTTTGAGGGCTGAAAATCTTCATGAGTGCAGCACCAAATGGCGTTGTACCAGTAGCGCTGACACCCTGATAATGGATGCAAATAGGCTGTTACAGGGTGGGAACTGTTCGAATACCCAAAAGAGCGAAATCAAATGTGTGCCTACTAAAGTCACAAAAGGTAGTGCAAGCTCGTGTTCTGTGGCAAACAGGCCAAAAAAACTGAAAACTGCTACTGTGTGGCATCGCATGAATTTTCAAACCATAAAAATTATCAAAAATAGAGAAAACACATATGCTAGTTACCCTTTGGCATTCGGCCTCCTGAACTCAACTGCACTCAATAGTATGCCTAAAGTACAAAAATCACATAAAGATATTGCTTGCAATATTTAATCATTTTTGAAGAATCATATCTGCACAGCATTATTTCTATATGTATTGCTGATGGTGAATGGTACGCAACAAGTTGAAAACACCTTGCGGCAAAAATTGTGTTTTCCTGCACCATAATAGATTTGATTTGGCCACAGTGTTTCTGTAAGACCCCGTTCATGTGGAAATACACGGCAGGTAGTGGCTACAGTGCCACAGTTGTGGGGGCTAAGGACTTTTGCCACCGATGTCCCAGGGTCCATCCTACTATGTCTCTGCAAACTGGGCTAAGTACAATGGCTTCATCATCTGACTCTCAGTGGTAGCGGTGGCAGGCATTCATAGTCTCCTTAAGAAGATTAGTGTGGCAATACAGCAGACTCAACAGACAGACAGACAGACAGAGAGATCAATCAATCAACCAAACAATTATAGAGCGCACCAAGTCACCCATTAGGGTCTTCAAAGCGCTTGTAGCTGCTGCTTGGTGGTATTTAATTATAACATTCAGTTCTTGTGTTGTCTCGTGAATTGCTGGACGGACAGGGTGGTCCTTTGATGCAGGGGAAGGGAGATCCATGTCCTCCACTGTTGGTTCTATGGATCCGGGGAGTGTCTGCAAGGAAGCGGAAGGCAGAACGGAGGTGCCTGGTTGGTTGGTGGAAGATCAGTAATTTGTTGAGGTATGAT
The DNA here is from genome assembly GCF_964263255.1 of Lissotriton vulgaris. Lineage (NCBI taxonomy): Eukaryota > Metazoa > Chordata > Amphibia > Caudata > Salamandridae > Lissotriton > Lissotriton vulgaris. The sequence continues at coordinate 2,036,603,264 of NC_141685.1, read as the reverse complement.
GGTCCTTTGTTGGGTAGGGCTTTCTAGGCGTGGGCCAGAATCTTGAACTGGCATCTCTTTTGTATTAGAAAGCAATGTAGTTTCTTGAGGTTGGGTGTGATGTGGGTCCTTCTGGGCAGATCAAGGATGAGTCTTGCTGCTGCATTCTGTTTTGTCTATTGTCTCTTCAGGAGGTGTGCAATGATTCCTACATAAAGTGCATTTCCATAGTCCCAGCTGCTGGTGATGAGCCACCTGAAGATCTTGCAAAGCATGCAGAGGGTGTGAAAACAGGCTGATGAAACTATGTTGACTTGTTTTTCCACCAAGATTTTCCTGTCCAGGATGATGCCGAGGTTGAAGGCATGGTCTTTTGGGGTCGGTGGTGGGCCGAGACTCGCTAGCCCCATGCATCATTCCAGATCAAGGTGTTCCTCCCAAAGATGAGGACGTCTGTCTTGTCTGTGTTGAGTTTTAAACAGTTGTCTCTCATCCATTCGGTGATGTCCAGCATGCAGGTGTGGAAGTTGGCTCTGGTGGTGGAAGGGTCTTCTGTCAGTGAGATGATAAGCTGGGTGTTGGCATATGAGATGATGTTGAGTCTGTGAGATTTGATGATTTGTGTCAAGGTAGGCATGTAGATGTTGTAGAGGGTAGGGCTGAGTGATCCACAGATGATATTCTTGGGCTCTGATGTGAAAGGTGGGAGACAGATCCTCTGGGTTCTTCCGAAAAGGAATGATGTGATGCATTTGAGGGCATGTCCCTGGATACCTATGTGGTGGAGGCTGTTGATCATTGTATGGTGGGTGACGGTGTTGAAAGGAGCTGATATGTCCAGGAGGATGAGGGCTGCGGTTTCGCCATCGTCAAGGAGGGTCCTGATATCATCAGTGGCCACTATCATGGTCATCTTGGTACTGTTGGCTTGAAATCCAGATTGGAAGGTTCTAGGAGGCTGAGGTGCTCCAGGTGGTGTGTGAGTTGCTTATTTATAACTTTTTCGAGGATCTTAGCTGGAAATGAGAGCAGGTAGTTCTCAGGCTCAGTTGGATCGGTGGAGGTTTTTTCAGGAGGGGTCTCACTTTAGCATGTTTCCAGTCTTCAAGGGAAGAGGGCAATGTGATGGAGGTTTTCAGGACCTTATGCTTATCTTTCTTAAACGAAAATTGCATTGGTACACAGTAAAACATAGCACTACACTTTATAACAAAAGTATCAGATGAATGAGGTGCACGAATTCCCCTTCCACCTTCCTTACTGTAAGGTCCCTCTGGTGTGTGTCTCAGTGCATATGGAGCACCTCTCCCTTTGGGGTATGTGGTAATAGCAAGCACTCAGTCTTTCACCCTCAGGATTCATGGTAGGTGTTACATTGGACTCCAAGACTTCAGTCCATGTTTCTACATGGCTGGGGCAGGGAGAGGGGTGGGGGGGGGGGGGGTCACGACCATAGTGAGCCTGATGGCTGCTCTGTTGTTCATGGACAGATGTGGGTTGGATGACAGTGTTCTGGAGACAGTGGTGGCAGACAGTTGAAAATAGCTCTGTCTCCAGATCAGACTTCAGGTGATGTTCCTTCACCTCTGGGAAGCTGACTGCCAGGAACACACCAGCTTTGATTGTGCAGTTGTCTCCTGAGAACTCTGTGGAGCACCCCCTCCTTTGTCCCAAAAAGTTTCAGCTGAAAAAAACATATGTGTCAACAGCTCCCATTTATATACAAGGATGTCAAATAGAGGATGAGTCTTCTCTGCCTGCACTATCAGTACTGGTTTGGGTCATTTCCTTTTCATGTTTCCTTCTCAGACTGTATTCCATACTCAGCCTTTGTCTAGAGGGATGCTCCTCAGAGCAGAATCATCTCTAGACTGCAGCATTCAAAACAGAGGCAGAAAGATGTGTGAGCTTTCTGTGCCTGATTATCAACAACACACCTGACAGTGATCAGTAAGAAAGACCAAAGGCAAACCCCTATCTAAAGGGCCCTTCATACTCCCACAGCAGGAAATGTAGTCCCACCTTTGACCCCCTACCATCCACCAAATTTCAGCTTCAGGACGACTAATCAGCAGCCTTCTGAATCAAGAGGACTTTATCAAATTTCTAAGTGGAAGCCTGTCTCCTCTTTGCCCGTGCCTGGGTTACAACCCAAGGTGGCATAGCACAAAATGACTGGACCCCCCTGCAGAATGCGATGAAGGGCCCCTGAGTCTCCCATGTCTCACATATATTCATTGGTCTTGGTCTCAACAGGGGTCCCCTTAATGGAATTCTCAGGGGTTGCAGGGGCCTCTGTTACACCCCCGCCCACTCTCCAGTCTCAGGAATGTGAGCAACCCACTTTCACTGTCTGGGAGCAGAATCTCAGGTCGATCTTGTAAACATGAATAGGCCAGGGGCTTTCAAAATCAAACACGCATGACTCTGTCAAATGTCTGGTTAAATCAAACACTTATGTGTAACACGCAGATCATACACAACATACATACACCATGTGTTCAGAATCTTAGCACAAGGATTCAAGCACATCTGTAGCAGCTGAACTTTATATAGGAAAGCCAACAGGCCCCTCGACACCCGTAAAGGACACAGATATAAGATCTGCCCATACTAGAGTTTTCAAAAACACGGTATGCTGCCACCAATGTGCTTCACACGAAGCCATGACAACAAGTACTGCCGTCCACTTTCAATGCAGTTGGTGTAGCCCTTCAGGTTCAAGACGGATGTTGTTAAAGGAATTCTTTTTTCTGCCTATTGCTTACATTGACTGAATTGTGTAATAAACTAAATGTGATATCTTACGAGGAGGAATGAGTACAGAACTTAGATTGTTTGCTGAGCATTTGCAGAACTATATGACAAGCTGTGTGCGGTTGATAGTCCTTTTGTTTGTGTACTGGCTTTCCTCCCCTCCTATTTCACTTTCATTTCAACTCTTTCATACTTGCTCCAGTATATGACATTCAATCAGTTAATCAAACAGCATTTGTAAAGTGTAACACTGTCACCCCTTGGGGTATCTGGGCCCTGCGTCTCTGTTGAAGAGCCAGGTCTTCAGTCTATTTCTGAAATCTGCCAGCGAGGGGGCTGTACAAAGTTGGAGGGGAAGGTAGTTCTAAGTCTTGGCAGCTATGTATGAGTAGGAGCAGGCACTGCTGTGGCTACGGCAAATGTGGCTGATGTGTGCGGGGGCGAGTTAAAACGAGCGCAGGTGTCTAGAGGGGTGATGGAAGTCCATTTGAAGGTTGGTGTAGGCATATCCTTGGTCATGGAAGGCTTGATAGGTGTGTGTGAGGACCTCAAACCGGCATCTCTTCTTGATGGAGACCCAGTGGAGGTCTTTCAGGCGAAGGGCGATGTGGGTTTGTTTGGGAAGGTCAAGGTAAAGTCCGGCAGCAGTATTCTGTTTGGTCTGGAGTACACTGACGAGCTGGGTGGAGATGCCGGAATAGAGGATGTTGCCGTAGTCAGGGCTGCTGGTGGCAAGGGCCTGAGTGACGGTCTTTCTGGTATTGGTTGGGATCCGTCTGAAGATTCTGCGGAGCCTGCAAAGTGTGTGGAAGCAGGAGGATACAAAACTGTATTGACTTGTCATTTCATGGTCAGTTGGCTGTTGAGGATGATACAGAGGTTGCATGCATGTTCAGTCAGTGTGGGTGTAGGTCTGAGTTCTGCAGGCCACCAGCTGTGGTTCCATGCAGAGGTGTTTTCTTCCAGAAGATCAGTACTTCAGTTTTGTCTGATCTGAGTTGGAGGTAGTTGTCTCTCATCCATTTGGCTACATTGGTCATGGTGTTTCAGAAGTTGGTTTTGGCATTGGAGGGGTCCTCGGTAAGCAAGCGGATCAGTTGAGTGTCACCTGCATAAGAGATTATGTTGAGTCTGTGGCATCTGATGATATCTGTAAGGGGGTCATGTAGATATTGAACAGGGTGGAGCTGAGGGATGATCCTCGCCATATGCCGCTTCTGATGTCTTTGGGGGCAGAGGTGAAGGGAGGCAGTTGGATGCTCTGTGTGCGTCCTGTAAAGAAGGAGTCAATCCTCTTAAGGGCATCTTGCTGTATGTCTATGATGTATCGGAAATCTAATTTTATTTGTAGGGGTGGATTATCAACACATGTATAGAGCACACCCGCATATAATCCTTTGTTGTGCTAACATGACGTGTTAGAATTGTGAAATGTATTAACTTGAATTGTGATGTATTTAGGCCATTTAAAGGTAACTTAGAGAAAATTAATATGGAAAGTACATGTAACTAGCAGAAAACTTTAACGTGAAGAACTTGTGTTGTGAACTCACAATTATTCATGTACTAAAATGTTTATTATTAGTGTTGTTTACATTAACTGAAGATGCCTTATTTTTATGCAAATTCTTAAAGATTCTGATGTTTTCCTATGTTACCTAAACTTTGTAGGCCTGAATTGCAGTTCCCTGAAACTCCCGCTTTCGAATTAACAGTCTGAATTTCATGTGTGCTGTGGAATTTGTTCTTTAATTTAATTTAATTTTTTAATTTAATAACGATTTCTAAAGCGCCTGGTGACCCAAGGGCATCCCCGCGCTATAAGATTTGTGATCCTGTTGAGGGGGAGGAGAGGGAGGGGAGACAGTCAAGGGGACTTCATTTAGGAAACAGATGAGTCTTTAATTTCTTGCGGAATGCTAGGTAGTTAGGTTCAAGTCTGAGGGAGCGGGGAAGAGCGTTCCATCCCGTAGCTGCTTGAACGGAGAATTGTCGTCCTCCTGTGCGGGTTCTTTCGAATCTAGGAATGCTAGCTAGGTTCTCATTCTGGGATCGTAGGGATCTGGTTGCTGTGTAGGGGGTGATCATTTTGCTGAGGATCGCCGGGCCAGATCCGTTGATCAGCTTATGTGTCGTACACATCGCTTTGAATTGCACCCTTTGGCGCACAGGGAGCCAGTGCAGAGCTTTGAGGGCCGGCTTGGCGGACATTCTGGAGGGGATGTTAGTGAGCAGGCGTGCCGCCGCATTTTGTGTCCGCTGGAGTTTCGTTAGGGTGGCCTCAGGGGCTCCCAGATAAACCAGATTGCTGTAGTCCAGGCGGGACAGTACTAGTCCCTGAATGAGTAGTTTCCTAGAAGTAGGTGGCAGTAAGGGCAGGATCTTGCGGGTCGTGCGCATGAGCCCGAAGCAGGTGCCCGAGGTTTTGGTTGCTTGTGCTTTCATAGTAAGCTCTGGTTCGAGCCACACACCGAGTGTCTTAATTTCACGTTTCGGGGGGGGGAAATTTCCCCGAACACATCGGGCCAGAGTGCTGGAGGGATGGTCGTCCATTGTTTTCCTAGGAGCATCACCTCTGTCTTTGTCCCATTTAGTTTTAATGATGAGTTATTCATCCAGTTGTGAATTCCTGTAAGGCAGTTGGTCAGGTTTTCTGGATGGTCGATCAACTGGGACAGGGAGACGACCAACTGAGTATCGTCAGCATAGCTTACCATTTTTATGTTAAATGGTGTTACCACGTCCTCAAGAGGGGCCATGTAGACATTAAAAAGCGTCGTACTCAGGGAGGAGCCCTGAGGGACGCCGCTTGTGAGTGGGAGAGTGAATGAGTGATGATTGTCGTCCCACACTTGGAAAGTGCGCCCTGTAAGGAAGGATTAAATCCAGTTGATTGCTGTCCCGGTAAGTCCTGCATCCGCCAGTCTATGCAGAAGGACACGGTGGTTGACTGTGTCGAAGGCTGCGCTTAGATCCAGGAGGACCACTGCCACTGATCCTCCTGAATCCAGTATGCGACTTGCTTCCTCAATGACTGCAAGAAGTGCGGTGTCTGTTCCATGGCCTGGGCGGAATCCAGTTTGGGATTGTCTAAGCAAGTTGTTGGCTTCAAGGAACTGTGACAATTGTGTGTTTACCAATTTCTCAGTTACTTTGCTGATACCAGGAAGTAGAGATATTGGTCTGTAGTTAGACAAATCTGCAGGGTCTAGCTGAGGTTTTTTTTAAAGTGCTTTCACCACCGCACTCTTCCAGCTGTCGGGGACAGATCCGTGGGCGAGCGAGCTGTTGATAAGATCCGTGACAGTGGGTACGATGACTGAGGCTACGGTTTTGAGGAACCTGATTGGTGCTGGATCCAAAGGTGACCCACTTTTCATTTTCGTTAAGGTTCGTTCGACCTCTAGGCAGGTTACTGGCCGGAATGTCGGTAGTATGGGGCGTAAGTTACTTTCGGCCTGGTCGGGGGATAAATGGCTTTCCGTGTGGCTGGGGGGACCGGGGGGTGGGAGAGAGGTCAGGATGCGGGTGATTTTGTCATTAAAGTAATTCGCTAGCTCATTACTTCTGTCAACTTTAGGGGTGGTGGAGGGGGGAGTGATGGGGACTTTGAGCAGCTCCTTTACGATTAAGAAGGATTCTCTGGCTGAGTTGGATGATTCTTGTATCCGCGTATCATAGTATGAGGCTTTAGCTTGTCTGATGGCCTCTTTATAGAGTTTAACTGTGGTCTGGTAAGCTTCTTTGTTGGCATGTTGCCAGTTTTTCCTCCAGAGTCGTTCGGCTTGTTTGCAATTTTTGCGAAGTATTCGGAGGTCCGCGGTGTACCATGGAGCTGAGCCAGGTTTGCTGTTTTTGTCTTCTCATGTTTTGTATTGCAGGTGAAAGAAGAGTTCTTGTTAGCTAGAATACTGTCTTTGTTTCACTAGTTAGGAAAGGAAAAAAGAAGTTACATTGTGTGGCTTGAGTCGATAAAGGAAGGTCATTGTGCTTCACACAGGAGAAAGCCTGGGAACCAAGCACAACATTTTGCAAGAGAAGAACACGGTTGTCCCATGACAAAACACCTATAGGATTGTACCCAGAGCGGATGACGGGATCCCCAATGAATCTTGGGAAGGGTATTCATGAATAATGTGATGACCGGATTAGAGAAAGTGTCCACTTCTGCCTTGGAGATAGAGCATCTGATTGTAAGCTCTGTCTCCATAGATTTATGCTATGTGACCCATCAATGGTGGAGTGACTTCTTAGGAAGACTCCACATGCTGACACCTTTTACCCTTCTTCCTGAAGATGCTTAAGTAGGGAAGTCTATTGAGGGTTAGTGTAGTAATAGATTTAAGGCTTTTTACGCACCAACCCTCAATGCAGGGAAATTCAAACTCATGTTTTCTGATCCTCTGCATCCTGCTTCTTGAAATAATTGTATTGTTTATGCTGCATTGTCTTAATTGGATACGTAGATTTTCCCTTATGCTAATTCTGATCAGGTGTTACACTCTCGTCTTGAGGTATCTTTAAGTTTAGTTAATTTTGGTTTTGCAATAAATCAAAGTAACTTTGTGCAGTTATGGGACTGGCCCTTTCAGTTGGTAGCAGTGTAGGATGGTTAGCACATGAAGTGAGTGGAGAGCCCAATGACTGAGGACGGAAGGCGATGGAATCTGGCGTAGACTGACGTTGTTGGTACGCGGAGATCAGCGGCAAATGGAGGAGTGAGTATTAATAGGGTGTATTTTGTGTGTTAGATTGCGGGAATGATTTGATTGCGTGATGTCTTACGGAGATAAGGTGAGAGCTGAGTGAATGTGGTTTTTGGCTGGACACGGTCCAAGCACTGAGATTTGAGTTCCAGGTCCCGAAGTGGTCTATGATCCTGGGATATACTAAAGGTGTAGAAGACACAGAAATTGAGGCTGTGATTGTCTGACCGAAGAATTTAGGAGATGTTGTGAGACATCATCGGCAGTTCTACCTAAGACAGGAAACTTTGTATGAATGGGACGTATGGGAATCATTTAATCGACCTGGTATACAGAGGTGAGCTACACTGATTCGGGTGACCAGCGCAGGTCGAGGGTCACTTTGTGTGAATGTTCTTGGGTGATTCAATTCTATAATCTTTAAGATGGCAGATAATAATGGAGTTTAAGATTGTTGTGTGAGTGAATGCACACAGGGAAATTGTGAAGGAGGGTGAGTCGCTGTGAGGAGTGAAGATGACATCAGAGAGTGTCGCGCTGTGATAGGTCGGTTGGTGGGACACCACGCTAGAATTGGGTGGTAGTCATCAGGAAGTTGTAGATGGAGAAGAACTGTTGTGTCATAGTACTTTGACCAACAAATTGCAAATCATGTGATGTTCTAGGGTGTTACGAGATTTGTTCAGGGGTGATGAAGGGGATGCTACTCAAGGGGGTGAAGGAGCACCACTCAAGGATACTCCAGCACAATATATGGTGGCAAAATTTGGGCTCCATACTATAATTTGGTTTCAAAATTGGCATAAGATCACTGAAAAGAAGGGTGAATTATAGTTTCCACACTTTGCTTCATTTCAGTTTGATGTACTGCATCAGTTAACAGCAACAATGTTTTTGCTGCAACCTTTGCCTAGACCAGGGGTCTCCAAACAGGTCCTGGAGGGCCGGATCCATGCCAGATTTTTGGGATATCCCCATCTAGATACATGTAGTAATTTTAAAAATTTGGCATGGATCCGGCCCTCCAGGACCGGTTTGGAGACCCCTGGCCTAGACCAACACAGTTTGAAGCGTTATGTGCCTGGATACGTGCAGCACATGCTAAACAGAGGGAGAAATACGAAGGGAGAATGAAGAAAACTGTGAGGTCATATCAGAAACCAAAGGGAGACTCACTGCTCAAGAACTGGAGAGTGAATACTATAGAAGGAGAAAGGTTATATCTGGTGCTGGTAGAAGGTGGAGGTTCCCAGCACAGCAGTACAAAGGCAAATGGAAGTGACAGCAGTGACAACAAAGACAGCTTGTTGGATGGGTTGTTATCTGACGTTCTTCACCTTACAGTCCACCATTTAGGGGAGAGGGGTGAGACTCAGCAAGTGCAGAAAACATGGGAAATGCAACAGCTCAAGTGGGACCCGGTACATAAATTATGGGAAGGATACCTGCAGGAGTAGGGAGGACAAGAGTGTCTACCTTAGGAGGCATGGAACAGAATGGAGCTCAGTGGGAAGCCTTAGTCAGAGTCAGTCTATACAGATTGACGGGTCTGGATTGGGAAGAACAGGGACCACGAGCGGGAATTGTCCATCTCTAGTACCTAGGGAAACTACCCCTTTAGCAGCTACTGCTGACCTTTCGAGAGTACACTTTGGCTCTAGTACTATACGGTCTATACCTATGGCAGGGAAACATCCTTTACAACGCAACTTTTACCACGCAGTGCCTTTAAGATGCAACTTTTACAACGCAAACCATTACAACGCATTGCGCTGGGGGTGCTCTAGGATAGGGAATAGGTTTAATTTACTATCCAACACCTTCCCTACTATCCACGGGGACTGGAGTTGGAATAGTAAATTAAACTATTCACTATCCAGCGCCCCAAAGCACTATCCGTTGTAAAGGCATGCGTTGTAAAAACCGCGTTGTAAAGGCATGCATGGTAAAAGCATGCGTTGTGACGTCATACATCCCGTATGGCAAGCACTAGTTCAGACCTATGGATGTGGGAAAATCCAGTGAGAGAACCAATTGTTGGGTGCAGCTTCAGAAGCAAGTACGAGGCAGCGAGACGCTGGAAGTCAGCATGTCTTAGATGTTTCAGACTTTGAATCCTGTTTGAGAGACAACAATAATAGCAAGGAGAGTCAGAATAATACATCATGTCAGGGTACCATCAAGGCTACAGTGAAGGCAAAGCTATTGGATGAGGTGAGGCCGAAGGCTGAGGTAGACTAGATCATCAGCTGGAATTTACCTTTGGATAGGATATAGAACTATGAGCCAGATGACCTGTTGTTTGCATTCGTAGGATGTCATTAGCAGGGCAAGACAAGCACATGAGAAGTTGGTTCAGCGATCTGGAGTAGATTTGTCTCGAACAAAAATGTTACAGGGAAATCATAGGCCTAACTACAGTGACCAGGAGCTGGAGAAAAAGAGAGTGATGGGATTGAAGACACACATCAGAGAGCGGGTTATAGGAATAAGGGCTTGGAGTATGCTGGATAAGTGGGAGTAAAGATAGTCAAAGAAGAGTGTGAGAAAAGTGACAAGGTAAGCACCACCTCCAGGAGGGGGGACATAGGGAGTAGAGTGATATCCATTACAGAAGGTCTCTCGTGGATGGCATGTGTATGTCCCTTGGAGTACAGGTGATTTAGCTGCATTTACAAGTGATTTCCCCAGGCTAAAGGAGAAACCTGCTTGTACAAACAAGTTGATCACTTCATTAAGATCTCAAAGGTGTTGTGGATTGTCTTAAATACCTTGTTTGAAATTGTGCTTCCTTGTGATCTGTGGTCTGCTTGCAAAATCGCTATTGATTGGCCTGCTTCTGAAACAGAGAGGGATCCAGTAACCCCTAACCCTTCACCAGTGTTTCTGAAAGAGTACGATCAGGTGATCACATGGTTGCAGTCCCAAATAGCCCCTCAAGACATTGATTGGGTTAAGATAGATCGAACGACCCAGGAACCTAAAGAGTCAGTGTATACTTATTATGAAAGCCTATTGCAAGCCTTTAAGAAGAATAGTGGGTTAGACACACTCGACCCTTAACATATGGGACAATTCGTATCAAAATTTGTGACAGAGTTAAGGCCGGAAATCAGTCTCATGATCCAGCAACACTTAATCTGCTGGCAAAATAAACCTATGGATACAATTCTACGGTACGCCAGGTAGTGAAGTGATGAGATGGATTCCAAGCATAGGAGGATAAAATAAAAGTGGATGCTGTTTCAAATGCGAAATGCACAGAAGGGAGAGCTGGTACAGGCAACAGGAGGAACGGTAGTTCGAAGTCAAGGGAATGTTCCAAGAAGTGTTCAAGTTACATCGGTCGCAGGACAGACGGTACAGGTTAGAGGAAGAGGTGTCCCCATACAAACTAAGACAGGGATAAATGTTGTGACTATGGAAAAGGCTACCACTTGTCAGTTTTGTCACAAGATCGGGCACTGGAAGCGTGAGTGTGATCTAAATCCTGCGAATCAGGTGCAGGAAGGAGAAGTTGTACAAGTGGCAGATCGGGTAAATCAGTTACCGACAGTGACTAGACCGAGATCTAAACGCGAGAGGGTATCAGAACCAGTAAGTGCAAGTGCCCCAACCACTGAGAATCTTGCAGGGCAATCAAACCTATCATCAGATGCCCTTAATGGAAGCGCTGGATGGATTTGAGCAGGACCCGTCCTTATAACAGTGCCTGAGGAGGGAGGAAGACTGTACACATGGCCCAGTCTTAGAGGTAGACCAGAGTTGACCATACGTAGACACAGACTTAGATGGTCATCTCATTACATTCTTGATTGATACTGGTGCTACCCGTTTTACTGTGAGATCTGCCGTGGTCCCAAACCTGCCCCTCTCTGGAAAATTGATACAAGTTGTAGGAGTTTATAACAAAAGAATGACAAATCCTCTGACAGAAGAAGTGCTGGTGAAAATCAGAATCTTTCAGGATCGCCGTCAGTTTGTGGTGTGTTATTTGAGTCCAGTCTGTGTGCGAGGGCGTGACCTCTTGTGCAAATTGAATTGTACTATCTATTATACGCCAAAGTAAATCAAATTGCAGACAAATTATGAAGACATTGCCTTCAAGTTGGCTAATCAAAAGCATGACACAGCCATGTTTCCTTCACTGACAGTGGAAGACATGCAATTGGATCTAAGAGACACATCTCTCCAGTGAATTGGAACTTCTCTGGGGAAGAAAATGGATTTGAGGAGTTGAGCCAGTCTGCATACAGATTAAGCCTAATGAAGAGTTTCCAAGAACACCTCAGTACAACCTGACCCTAGAAACTGTGGGGGCAGGGATTACACCGGTAATTGAGTCCATTATTACACAGGGAACTCTACAAGAGATCATAGGAAGTCAATGCAACTTGCCCATCATGGTATTGCAGAAACTGAGTGGGAAATATTGCATTGTTCAGGACCATAGTAAGGTCAATAGCATTGTGATTTTATGTTATCCTTTGGTACTGAATCCTTCTGTGATCCTGTTTCAAATTCCTTGCGAAGTTATATGGTTTACAGTGATTGACCTCTGTCGGGCATTTTTCTCTATTCCGTTGCATGAGGAAAGCCAATTTTTATTGACTTTCTGTTTGGAGAATCATGTCTTAACGCGGCGTTGTATCCCTCAAGGATATACTGAAAGTCCATCCATATTCAATCAGGTACAGAAAAAGAACCTTGAGTGCTTGATTCTGCCTCAAAACTCAGTTTTAGTATAGTAGATAGACAACCTCCTCATTGCATCTGAAACACAGGTGGCTTGTAAGAATGATACCATCGCCTTCCTGAATCATCTGGCTGACAATGGGCATAAGGTATCTCTGGGTAAACTTCCATGTTGTCTGACTGAAGTACAGTATTTGGGTCATCGAATCAAAAGAGGCAAGAGGAAGGTGTCACCAGAGCGAGTGGAGGCAATCATGAAAATGAATCTGTTTACTACCCAGAAGGAGGTCAGGATTTTTTTTAGCACGGTTGACTGTTGCTGACAATGGATTCCTAATTTCTCATTGATGGCAAAGCCTTTGCAGATGCTGACCCACAAGAATGTGGGTTATCCGGTACCTTGGGATAACGACTAATTGCTTGCTTTTCTGGAGTTGAGAGGGTACCTGTGTTGTGCTCCAGTTTTAGGAATTCCAGAATACAATAAAGCATTCTCATTAGTTTGGCATGAGCACAGGGTTGTGCTCTTTCTGTACTCACCAGTAACACATGGAGGTGCCCATAGACCAGTGGCCTATTTCTCAGCTACATTACATCCTGTAGCTTCAGCGTTGTCTGGATGTCTCAAATCTGTTGCTGCAAAAGGTGTAAGTATTAAACCATGTGAAAGCATTGTGATAGGTCATCCACTTACTGTATACGTACTACATTCAGTTGAGCTCCTAATGACGAGGACCAAAGCATAGCATTTGATGAATAACATATTGACAAGATATGATCAGATTTTTGCTTGCTGCCGAGAATGTGACCCTGAAATGTTGCTCTCTGATAAATCCTGCTACCTTGTTACCTGTTCCAAATGCTGATGGGGACAATTGTGAATACCATAACCGTCTGGATGTTACTAAGCTTTGCACCAAGCCAATACCTGACATTGTCAATGAGCCATTGTCTGATCCTGATCAAGTCATTTTTGTTAATAGTTCATGCCTAAGGGACAATGAAGGTAATTTGAGAGCAGTGTTTTCTGTCTGTACCATCTTTCAAGTGGTGGAATCTGCTTGCTTACAGGGAGTACACTCCAGACAGGTAGCTGAAATAATTGCCTTGACTCGTGCGTGTCAAGTTTCTGCAGAGAGAGTTCCTAATGTCATCAGGTTCACTAATTAGGAATGGGAAATATGTAAGACAACTGCTAGAAGCATTGCAATTACCAGGGGAAGTGGCTGTTGTTACGTCCGTAGCCCAGGGAAGAGGAGACGTTTTTGTCACCACGGGGAACAGATATGCTGACGAAGTTCCTCGCTTTTGTGTTACACATGCTTGTATTTTCAATGGGGAATATATTGGTGAGAGTGCAGAGAAGACCGAATTCAGCATGATGCTAGCTGTTGCAGACACATGGGTTGAAGTCAGGCGTTTGCAATTGGAAGCCACAGATCGGAAACATCGGGTTGGATCGGAGCAGGCTGTGAGAAAGGAGAAAATTACATATGGGTTACAGCTGATGATAGGACAAAATTACCTGACTGTCTATTAAGTCCAATGGCAAGGCAAATTCATGGAGCAGCTCACATAGGAAGGGACGCAATGGTGAGCTTGTTCAGGCAGACTTGGTTCAATCTGAGGTTTCGCATGATTGCAGTAGCAATGTGTCATCGGTGTGTCACATGCCAACAAATGAATGCTGGGGAAAAGGCAGTTGTTGCCTTGAGCCACAGTGGAAATCAGAGGGTCCTTTCAATCGGATACAATTGGATTTTGTTGAGATGCCTGTGTGTAATGGGTTAAGATACCTCTTGGTTGTTGTGTGCATCTTTTCTTGAGAGGTGGAAGCTTATCCAACTGGAAGGTTAACAAAGTTATTGCTGAGAGAACTCATTCCTAGATTCGGATTTCCAACTACATTGGAGTCAGATAGAGGAACGCACTTCCAATTAGAAGTCATGAAATTGTTGTGTACAGCCTTGATTGTGGATCAGCAACTGCATTTTAGTTGCAGGCTGGAGGCATCTGTCATAGTGGAGCAGATTAACGGGAACTTAAAGGCAAGACTGGCTAAAGCGCACGCCTCAACATCTTTGAAATGGCCTGATTCTTTTCCTTTTGTTTTGATGAGTTTGTGCTGGATTCCTGACAGGAGAACTGGGTTATCGCCCAATGAAATCTTGATGGGAAGAGCGAGGTGCTTGCCTGCGTGCCTGCCATTGCATTGATTAATATCACAGATGACTTGATGCTTGCCACTGTAAAGGATTGACTGATGTGGTTCGTTCTGTGTCTCATCAGGTTGCAGCAACAACTGAAGGGACTTCAAACGAGCCCAGGTGATCGGGTGCTTGTTGGAAAGCACATGAGGAAAATCTGTCTTGAACTTCGGTGGTGTGGATCATAACAGGTGATATTGATGACAAATACGGCTGTGAAGTATGGAGGAGTACTGAACTGGATCCGTGCTTCTCATACCCGATGAGTCACAGTCTGATGAAACAGCTTCTCTCCAGAAGTAATTCCAGCTGTGACTGAGAGGCCACTGAAGAGGGAAATCCAAGCTGTGGAGGTTCCTGGAAAGGCTGGATACCCATCTCATCAGGTTGATGGGTGCCAAGCTACACAAGACCCTGGTATAGACTCATAGGGAGACTGTAGCATTACGAGTAGTATAGAGTCTGTCTCAGCAGAAGATACTGGTGTGGAAATTGGTCACAGGCAGTCAAGGAAGAAAGAAGTTGCAGATGAAACGTGACATGCGAAACAGGGAAGGAGAAACCTGAGACTTACATCTGAAGAGAGAACTTACACCGATAAGTGAATCTTCGGAGTCCATTTTGAGTTACGCTGCAAGCCACAGGAAGTGTTAAAAGATCCAGGAGAACAAGAGTGCTGTGTCAGAGATATTCCTCTCCTGAGTAGACTTATCTGGTTACAAATGCCAGGGTCTAAGATTTCAATACTGATTGTCGAGATCTTGCCTGGAGATCCTGGAATCGAGGCTAGTGCACTTCTGTCATTGACTGTGCCTTTTCCACCAAGGTTGAGTGGCTTACGGACTCTAATTCTGTAAGACATCAAATTTCCAAGCTTGAAGCTCCACAGTGTTCTCAAGAGATTGCAACATTGAGAGCTGAACTGTAACAGCGAGTCATTGAGGAGCTTGGCTCTGATCTTATAAGAGATGTAAATTTAACTTTTGAACAATAAATAAGTTGCTTGAAAAAAGATAACCTAGGGCTGAGTGCAAGAAGAAGAAAAATAGGTACTTTTCCATTTAGAAGAAGAAAGAGGACTAGGGAAGTCTTCAATGCTGTGTAAATATTGTGCAAAGGACTGTTAAACAAATTTTCCAAGATTCTGGGAAAGTGGCTCAAAGACGTTTGTTCCACGTGAATAGGAGACAGAGAACAGAGACTCTGAGCAATTGATCCTCTTACAGCTACAATCCAACCCAAGACACTTTGAAAATGGAGTCTTGAAATTTGAATCATAGGCACACATGTATTATAGGTACACTCATTGTAGGAGTAGTCATAGTAATAGCTGTAGTCATCACCGAGTCTATTTTAAGTTCGTACAAGATTGAGGAACAGGGAGTTGGAGTACATGGGACATCTACATCTAGCACTGTTGCGTCAAAGGAGGGTACAGTAGGATCTTAAAAAGGCTTAATAGAAAAAATGAGTTGCTTTCTTCATGTAGATTTGTCTAAAGGTGATTATACGCTGAATGCTTATGCTAAGTTGCTTCATGAATATGTCCAAACTATGGATGTGAGAGATTGCAATGTGTGCATGCAATTGCCTGCTCCGGTTGAAAAGGGATTAGATATCATCACTTACCCTTGTCATATAGTATTCATTGTAGTTTGCTCCTTGGCATATTTTATAGAAAAGGTCATTATGAGTACTACTTCTTAAATAATGATGTGGTATTCTCTGAAATACCAGTCTATAAGCATTTGAACAAATATGACTATTATAAGAAAGAAGAGAGAATGGGAACATATTTTGCACCTACAGTAAAATTAGACACTGCTGACACACATAGACATAATCTAACCTGCATATTAACAGACATAGAAAATAAATTTGCAGACCAAGTAGAGTATAGACATCAGGGATTAACTGTAAAGTTTAACAATCAGGATAGCAAGTTTGAGTGGACCAAGGAGGTGTTACCTCAGAAGGCTAAAGGAAGCTATGGTCCTATAGCTTTGGATTGGAGCAATGAGGCAAGCTTTGCATTTGCCAAGTTCAGCGTAGTTATGACACTGTGTTTGTGGGACAGAGTGTGTGTGACCATATCTTTCTATTCAGTGATCCATGGAAGGTGTTTTTTGCAAGAATCTGTGCAAGTGGTGCCAGAAGTATATTTTGTATGTGGAAAGAATGCATATGTTCAGGTTCTGAACAATTGGTATGGTACTTCTTATGTGGCAGTTTTGTTTCCAAAGACATATCATGTGAAAGATCTGGAAGGTTTGGATGGAAAATCGAACCGTAGAGAATAACGTGGACTGAGTGCTGGTGAAGTGTGGGAGACATATTCTGAGTGATGAAACCTAGTTTAGGAGTGGTGCTAAGAGACATCAAGATCAGGAAGTTGTCTACTATTGTGCATAAGTTGTCTATTAACACATATAAGTCATTGCTACTCATAGATGGAGAAATGGCTTTGATAAGGGAGATGGTGATTTAAGAGCATCTCACGTTAGATGCATTACTGGCAAAAGAAGGCTGAGTCTGTCGGATGCTGAAGGTCAGCAGTGTTGTACTTATCTCCCTGATAAAAGTCAAGATCTCAGGGGATATATAAGCAACATCACTAAGATACATTATGAGATACATGATCTGGCAGCTGAGGGATAAGATTAGAAAGAGATTTGGCACAGTTGGAAGTTTGTTTGCTAACCTAAAAAAAGGGAATTCTTGGATATATCTTGAAGGCAATCATAATTGTTGTAGTCTATGTATGATAAGACAATACAAATGGCACAAGGAGTGGCAAGTGACAAACTCCTTAAGAGAAATAGAGAGAAGGGTGGAAAGACTGCAGGACAGTCATTATGAGAGTTTGTAGTGGTTGGTGGAGTTCAGACAGAGGAGACTAGCTACCAGATCTGGTTAGATCGCTCTACTCTACAGGGATTTAAGGATGTTTGTGATGACTCATCATCACCAGTGGGGGGAACTGATATAGCGGAAAACACATTTTATTTGTAGGGGTTCATTATAATCACATGTATAGAGCACGCCTGCATGTAATCCTTTGTTGTGTTAACATGACATGTTAGAATTGTGAAATGTATTAACGTGAAATTAGATGTATTTAGGCTATTTAAAAGTAACATGGAGAAAATTAGCATGGAAGGTAGATGTAACTAGCACAAAACATTAACGTGAAGAACACATGTTGTGAACTGACAATTATTCATGTACTAAAACTGTTTATTAATTGTGTTGTTTTATGTAGGTAAATGCATTCACCGAAGGTGCCTTATTTTTCATGCAAATTCATAAAGCATGTGATGTTTTCTTGTTAGCTAAACTTTTTTGGCCTTCACTGCAGTTCCCTGAAAACTCTCACTTTAGAATTAACAGTATGAATTTCACGTGTCCTGTGCAATTCATTCTTTCTCACATTTTGTGTTGTAGGTGAAAGAAGCGTTCTTGTTAGCTAGAATAATGTCTTAGTTTTACTAGTCAGAAAAGGACAAAGTAATTTCTTTTTTGTTTAGGGTTGAGTATGAGTATGAGTACTTTATTGTGTCAATTAATAAAAATTGTTACAAAAAAATTCAAATACAATCTCACTTACTTTGTTACAATTAATGCATACCTAGCGAGTTTTGATATATTGTATCTACTAAAACATACAAAGATATTTTTTACAAACGGGACTTAAAACAGATAAAATCAATAAAGTACTGGTATAAAGCCAATACATCAATTCAATACTGAAGGGTGCTTTCCCTTGTGTGCACACTTTGCGAGTCTTATAGGAGAGGGTTGGAGTCACCGAGTTATAAAATGCATTCAAATAATCTTGGAAATGTTCAAACCCTATTTTAAATAAAAAGAATAGGTGTCATTGTAAAATACATGAGTCTGACTGTGGCATAAATAAACTGAGTACTAAATGTATGTAGGCGATTTCATTTCAATAGAATGAAAGATGTACAATCCTGAATAAAGCAAGAGTTCTTTGCGCCAAGTAATTTCATTTCAAAGGTGCGATATGCCGGCTTTTCCTAAGAGTTCATTAGCCTTATATGCAGACTTTGCAAATCTTGCCAATTCCACTGGAGTCGCCTGATTAAAAAGACGTTTCATAGCTAAAGTACAGGTCCGCGCCCTATGTTTTAGGAACAAGTGTTTCAATAAAGTGCGTAGTGCGTGTAGCAAACAATGACATATACAAACTAGATGGACCAAGGATTCCTCGTGTTGGTGGCAAAGTCCGCAAGTTGTTATTGCCGCTAAGGCTTTACAGCACCTGCTGATATCTTTGATCGGCAAAACCATAAGTCTCACCATAATTTTTTTTTTAAGATCGCCTTGTTTAATGCTGTGTCGAGGTATGCTTATAAGTCCCTACTAAAATGCACTACATGTGCCCAAGGCCATTACATTAAATGCTACTAGTGGGCCTGAGACACTGATTGTGCCATCCACATATGTAGCACCTTCACCATGTCTTAGGCCTGCCACTGCAGTGCCTGTGTGTGGGCAAGTTACTGCTGCTTCGATTTAGCATTTAAAACTATTTGCCAAGCCTTAAACTCTCCTTTTATTACATTTACATCACTCCTAAGGAAGGCACTTGGTAACCCAAATGGCAGGGCGCTATTGTAGTGTAGTTCCTATATTCCCAATAGGCTCTGCTCATTGGAATAACATAAATGGTAGTTTAGACATAGGACTGAGGTCGACTAGGTCTCTACTGAATATGTTAGACTTAATTAGGTATTTCAGCTAGCTCAGAGGTCACTAGAAACGTTCTCGAATGAACAGGAAGGAGTTAACTTTCCTGGTTAGACAAGAAGGGATTCGTTTCTGACAACCGCATAAACATGACAACTTTGCTCCCTCCAGAATAAGGAGTATATCTCCAGAGTTGTGTGAAAACAATTGATAGCTATTTCACTCAGTCAATCGTGCATGCTTAGTTTCACCAGAGTGCAGAGAAATAGAGAGATGGGCGTTTTCAATAAAAGTTGTTATTTATTGAGCAGTCTTCTTTCTCATGCAAGAGAAGTGAATTGCCTCAATTGCAATACTTATCATAAAGTAAAGTGCGTACAGTAAAAGGAGTATTATGAAATAATACTGTAAAAGCATTTATATGGTTTCTGAGCCATATGATACCTCAAACGGATAAAATATATACAATTACATACAATGATAAAAGTTGACTAAACGTACTCAACTGGTGCTTCTAAAATACGCCTACCCCGGTGTACCTAACCTAAGCCTAGTACGTGGGAAGGAGTAAGTGAGCTACCGTTTAAGCTAAGTTAGTTTTGCCAAGAATCTGAATCAAGAATTTCTCTAAGGATCTAATCAGCTCCGTACCTTGGTTTTAGAATGAAGGAGGTCTTGTATCTCTTTCTCAGGACTCGATCTCCCAGCAACCCGCAAGGGTGACTGGAAACACTGGAGCTGGATTTCTCGGCAGGAGAAAAGACAGCGTCTTTCTCAGTGCGTCAAATGGGAGGGTCGGCTTCCTTTGGCACTCGCATCAGCTGGGCTTTGGGTAAGTAGATAGCCGATCTGCTCCAAACCACCGTGTGTTGCTTAAGGCAAATGCTGGTATATTTATACCTGGAAGGTGCCGTGTTTGACGTAAGGTTGGACATAAGACGTCACTAAAAACTGTCACTAAGAACTGGCAGTTCTTTCAGGACTCTCAGGAGTTCTAGGACAAATCAAAACAAAAGCAGGGGAAATTCCCGGGCTGCTGGAGGTTTGGTTTGTTTAAAGAATGCATTGTACTTTCTAGGAGTCTAGGGAAGTAGCCTTGCCGTATTTGGACTGCATTGGCTATGACTAAATATGGATATGTTTTAATGCCTTAATAAGTATATGATTTGTTATAACCACATGAGGGCATAAATCGGGAATATTTAATTAGGGTCCTAGATACGTTCACAACACTATGTAAGTAAAATGCAGGACATGTCAAACAGCTACATTTTTTTTTCACTGCTGTGAGGCCTACTTCTCTCATAAGCTAGAATTGAGAATTCCTTAAAGTACCTGTAAATTGTAATTCCTGATCAGAAAGGGGTAGCTCTTTCATATTTTCTATCTTTGGAATGGTAATGATAAATCCTCTTTTCTGGTAAGGTCAGTATTAACATTACTATTTTAGAAATGCCACTTTTAAAAGGTGGACATTTCTCTGCTTGTACTGCTCTGCCTTACAGTCTCTAATACACATCTGGAAAAGGTGACAGATCCTTTTGTGCATTCCTTTTAGATAAGCAGAGCCACAGAAAAAATGACTGGGTATGATTTAGCACCCATCTACATTAATCTGCATTCCGATGGGTCTTCCTGGGCAGATGGAAGAAAGGGGCTCAACCTTACCCTACACAGGGTAGTGGCCTGACCCCATACAAAGGACTGATAGCGCCCCACTAGTAGTCTGGAGTGAGGGCTGAGATTGAAAGGGATTCTGATGCACTTCAAAACCACTCTTTGAAGCTTCCTTCATTTCAAAGGCTCATTGGGCCCCATCAAATCAGACACTTTTGGACCTACATCAAATCTCTGTCAGATGAACTGTGGTGCTGTGCAAAGGACTCAACTGGACTGTTTTTTTCTGGAAGAACTGTATTTCTGCTTATTTGTTATAAGCCACTCACCAGAATCCAAGGTGGCTTCAATAAGGAGACGCTAGATCCCTTTATTCCTCCTAGGGTCTACCTCCATTGGCAGGAAATGGCACTGTACTGGTCACAGGCCCCAAGGGGAAAGGGGACTGGGATTGAGAAAGACAAACAAGATGCTGTAGTGCTCCTCCTTGGCAGCTACAGCGGGGTCTCAAATAGGCATGTCACCCATCTTGTGCGAACACCTGATCAAAGGAGTATCTGTGAATTGCAAGAACAGTGTTTTAACTCACAATATAGTTATTAAACAGAATCATCAAAACGTATTTGTATATTCTTTATTCATACCCCAATAGACATCTAGTGGTAATCTGTCTGTCCAGTCAGAGGGCTTCTTTCATTGTGAAGTTGGAGAAGGGATTCTTAATAAATCACTTGACAGATGTCAACACAATTATCCTGTAGCATCTCGAGTCTAGGTGTCCCAATTGTAGTCCATGTGTCAAGCCGAAATCCGCCCAACTTGTACTGCTAGAGCAAACCAAATGTCTTAATACCAGGGAAGTTTATTCTTGGCATAGCCCTGCCAGTGCAAGAGTCTATTGTGCGTTCAAAAATCAAAGGGTCATTTAGTATCTTAGAATCTACAGCTACTGAGCTCAGAGCACAAGAAACAAGAACAGATTTTTAGCAAAAATACCTGATGTCAGGTTGTTTAATCTGTTGTCTTTTTCTTCTTCCAGGAAATCCGATGCTGGATCAATTGCCGGGTTCAGACATGATCGGGGAGCAATTGCATCCTGAAGCAGTGAACTGAGGATGGTTGGAACAGCAGGAAGAAGTGGCCGCGAAGGGAAGCAGGTGAGTGCATGACAAAGAGGCCAAGCAGGAAACCGGTTCTAGAAAACAACATCTGTGGATATTTGGCAGTTACTCCATGTGAGTTTGTTTAGCAATTGCACCTGCTTCTGCCACCCGGGTCATGGAATGTTCAACTTGAGCAGAGTATTTGGTCTTGGAGTGCACTTACCCCCAGGGTCATGGAACATTCAGATTGGGCAGAGCAATTAGTCTTGAGAGTTTCTCCTCGTGAATGTGATTTGTAGGTGCATCTGTCACTGCTGCCAAGATTAATGAGCAGACTATTTACTAATGCGTTTAGTCAAATGACTGCTAAGGCCAATGGTTCCAACCATGCCACCAGTGAAGGCCCACACAGCAACCCACATCACAGAGTGAACATGCAACTTGGGGAAAGGGAAGAAAAATGGAGAAGTGGAAATGCCCACCCAAATCACAAGGGCATAAAGGGTCGGGCAGTGGCTGGGATCCTAACATTTTTTGTCCAGTGGCCTGCTGCTCTGTGACGCTGCTGGAACGAGAGCTCCAAGGGGATCTCCAAGGGTTTGTTGGCTTGCCCCTTGTTCCGACGTCTCAGGGACACAAAAGACTTCCTGCAGTTCTGCTGGTGCTGCCAAACTTTGCCTTCTGTGAGTCCTACCCTTGCCTGAGGTGCCTACTCCAAGTTCTGGGCCTCAGAAGTGGGTTTGGCAGCTGACTTTTTGCCAAATCCGATGCCAAGTAGCGCAAAGCCCTGCTATTCCTAGCTGACAGCTACCAGGACCAATGCCGGATAATACGAAGCCTCACAAAGACTCACCACACAGCCTCTTGGAACTGATTTCAGACGACACAGAACGTCAGCACTCAGACTGCGACCCAGGATCCAAGGTACTGTTTTCAGTGGCCCAAGTGGGTCCTGTAGCTGGCCCAAGCTACATTACGGTCGGCCTGAACTTTGAGCTTGCACCAGTACCCCATGACCTGAAGTAACCTTTTTAGTGCTACCTGCTTCTAAGCGCTTTATTGCATTTATTTCTTCACCATTCTATACATTTACTTCTACTTGATAGATTTTGGACTTGTTTTACTCAGATAAATATTCTCTATTTTTCTAAACTGTTGTGAAGTTTTAGTAGCGTATTTACAGTGTTATTTTAAGAGTTACTGCAAAAATACTTTACACATTGCCTTCTACGTTAAACCTGCCTGCTCTGTGCCAAGCTACCAGGGGTTGAGCACCGGATACTTTAGGATTGTGTTTTGACTTACCCTGACTAGGATTGTGGGACCTACTTGGACAGAGGGCATACTTCTGCGAACTAGAGACCCGATTTCTAACAGACTTGCATTGGGAAAAAACCTGTTGCACTGATTTTGGAAATCTACAAAAGGAACTGTCATCCCATTACCCTGACTAGGATTGTGGGACCTACTTGGACAGAGGGCATACTTCTGCGAACTAGAGACCCGATTTCTAACAGACTTGCATTGGGAAAAAACCTGTTGCACTGATTTTGGAAATCTACAAAAGGAACTGTCATCCCATTGTGACTTACGGCATAGGGGTATGGGGCAGTAGTGATGTAAGGGCTATCCAAGAGGAAGAAAATAGATTGTGTCGGTGCTTGTTGGGGGTTCCCCTCTTGACTCCTCATTTTTTTTGCACCTGGAATTAGGCCTAGAATATGACTAAGACCTTATAAATGCAGCCCCATTGGTTCCCTGGTGTTCAATCTGGGTGAACAAGGAAGTAGAACTTAACTTGCCAGTCATTAGAGACTGCCTTTCCTGCAATTACGGGCTGAACATCCCTTGGCTAAAATATATAAGAGAAACATCTTTTGCCTTGGGTTGTGCATATCTTTTTTTTAACCAGACACCATAAAAAATAGACAAAGTTTGGGCTATGGATTGCTTTATTAAGCACAGGCAGGCTACAATTGGA
Organism: Lissotriton vulgaris; assembly: GCF_964263255.1. Taxonomy (NCBI): domain Eukaryota; kingdom Metazoa; phylum Chordata; class Amphibia; order Caudata; family Salamandridae; genus Lissotriton; species Lissotriton vulgaris. The sequence continues at coordinate 2,036,579,506 of NC_141685.1, read as the reverse complement.
AGCTGTAGAAGCAGCGAAGCCAGCTATGAGAGAATACTCTATGATCCAGATGGCTGCTGAGATTGCTCCTTATTTGCTTTTTGTGCAGAATATCTATGAGAGAACACTACTAACTCTGTTCAGATTAGGGTCTATTCGCTGGCTGCTGTTTTCCACAAGTATAATATTCTTTGCCGTTATATGCATTTGCCCATGTGATGAACAATCACCCCAGTCCTTACTGAACTTCATTTTCTTCTACAAATATTATCCTTGCTTCACAAGGAGATTTTCTACTGACAATGTTGTGAAGATATAAGTTTACCAAGCATAGGGCCGCCTTGCTCTGTCTCAAACTGTTTGAAGAATATGACATCTGTTATGCAGTTGGCTGCTTCCTGAAAAGGATTTTAAGACTGAGGAAGCGTTTATCGTTTTAAGTGATGGCCCATCATATGATATTGCACTTTATGTTCCGGTATCACCAGTTTTTCTTTGTTTTTTGCAGTAAATGTAACACTGTATATTCATTGAAATAGTTTTAATTGTGGCTTGTTTTTAATAGATTTAGTTAACACTGTGGCATTGTTTTGAAAAAATATAATTCCCAAAGTTTAATTTAAAGCTTATTTATTATCTTTTTATCCATGTGTATTTTTAAAAAGTTCATTTTTTAAGATCTTCTTTGGTATGATCGATTAAAGATTATTAATTTATTCATTCATTGATATTAAACTGATTTTATAAATTAATCTGATTTTGCCTCTCGAATAATTATCCTACTTTGAACTGCCACAACTCTACAAACTGCCTATTCATAGTTTGAAAAGGAGGTGTATCTTTGGGCAAAAGGGAGATGACAATCTTCCTAGTAGTGCATACTTTAAAAAAGAATATGCACAGGCCCAAAGATGTTCCTGTCTGGCAGCCTGCCACAGCCTTATCAAATGATGAGGTTGCAGAATAGCAAGACTACCTCATCTTGGTTGCAGTCATGCTACTTTTTTTCACCACTCTATACTTCATGTCTCTATATTGAATTTTGGCATGTTCTTTTTCATCTCTGCTTCAATGTTTGAGACTGTGTTCCTGTCTCTTTCTTCCCCCTTCTTTCTCAGTTTTCATTTTTATCCCTCCTGCTCTTGGTCAAAGTCCGATGATAAAAAGAAGCCTCTGTTCCCAAAATCTTATCTAAATCCATCATTTTCTAAGATTATCTTCATACAATGGGGCAACTAAATAGTGCCAGGGCCTTCTCAAGGATCCACGTGCTGCTGGATGACCTTCAACAGTAGTAACTTGGTTATCAAAGGGTTCTTTGGCAGACACATGCTTTTAGATTTTTTATATAAACTATTGTGAATGCATGTGCAATACTCTGATCAAGCGGAAGAACCTTGAAGGACAGTTATATTACTGATCCCACGCGAGAGTCTTCTACAAGAACAGCATCACTTGGAAATAAACAAACATGACTTGCATAGATGTTTGCAACAGAAATAATAAACAGTAAATATGTAAAATAAGAAATCCATTTTGAACAACATAGTGTTAAGGCCTAGTTGAGGCCTAGTTAACACAAACCAATGAAATGCACTTCCACAGGTCATGGCAAAATGGTTGCAAAGGCCTTAGCATCATATAAAAGGTTTAAGATAAAAAAAACTCCAAATTTTAAATGTTATAACTACATTGGAATTTTGGGAGCTCTATTGAAAACAATGCAGTGGTCTGGGCTTCTAATGGCTGGTAGTAGCTGGGAGCTCCAACATTCCAATGTTTGACTTTGTTTACAGCTGCCGCTGGGAACAAAGGCCACCTGGAGCCCGAGGGGATTTAAACCCCCTAGGACTCTCAAAAGTGTTTGTTTTTACTAATTAGAACACTCTGCCCTCTAAGGGCAGAATGTTCTAATAGCCTTAGAGCCCTCCGCAGCGGTGTCTACCAGCCTTTAACGGACCACTCCCTTGTGAAAGTCCCTCATCTTTGGCTCAGGCCTTTAATGTTAGAGCAGACCTTCAATGGCCTGAAGAGGCTTCTTCGGCGGGCTCTGAGGCTATAGTAATACAGAGACTGTTGTTTAAAAGCACTCACTTCACAGCTCAGCTGGGAACTCCCTTGCAATACCTTTCTGAAAGAATAAATCTGTGTCATCAGGAAGCTTCAAGTGATTCCTCCGATTAAAGCCAATATTGATTTCGAAGCATCTTTTACAAATACAAAATATCCAGTTACACACACTCACATTTCTTTCAGGACAAAGACACCCTAGAAAGAAGGCCTGTTTAGCTGTGTGCCCCTCCCTCGCTTTCACAGTACAGGAGACTTCCTGCCTTACACTTCAGCTAGGGTGACCAGACATCCCGGATTTCCCCAGACAGTCCCGGTTTTCAGAGAGGCTCAGATTTCACTCATACAAAACCATTGAAATTCAGCAATTATTGTTAGCTGAGCCAACTATAAGGTATGCCCTGCAATGCACTGCTTATGACCTCACATATTACATCTCTCATGGCATGGTCAGTGACATTACTGATGACATCCAAGATGACATCATCCAGTGAGTGTAAGTGTATCAAAAAGGTTTCTGAGACTTAGAAATATATAATAAGCTGCTGCATAAGTTAAATTACTATTGTTTCTGTACTGCTAATGAGTGATACTATTTCTAACATCTGTCACCTGAGTGGCTCTGTGACTGTCTGAATCTGCGTATGAGTGGCTGCATGGGTGTGGGAGTGGGTTTGTGAGTGGCTTTATGGTTGAATAAGTAGGTGTGTGAGTAATTACACTGGTGTGAGAGCATCTGTGTGAGTGGATGTATGGGTCAATGAGTGTGTGTGGGAGTCGCTGTATGGATGTGTGAGTGGCTGTATGGGTGTGTGAGTTATTGAGCAGCTATGTGAATGGGTCTATGGGTGGGGGAGTGGCTGTATGGGTGACTGAGTGACTGGGTGAATGGCTCCAGGGGTGAGTGACTGGATGTGTAAGTGGGTATATGGGTAAGTAAGTGGCTGTTTGAGTGGGTGTATGAACTAGCGAGTGACTGTGAGTGGCTGTATTTCACAATAAGTATCCGTGTGTCTGTATAGGTGAGTGAGTGGGCATGGGAGTGATTGGGTGGATGTGCGAATGGGTATGTGAGTGGATGTATGAGAAGCTGTATGGGGCTTGAGTGGGTGTGTGAGTGGTTCTGTGGATGATATCATCAGTGATGTCATTTTTAGATGCCATCAATGATGTCACTGAGAATGTCCCTGTAACCTTTGATTTTTTAAGTGAATTTCGAAGTTTTTTTAAATTCCTAATTAACATCCCTTTAACCTTTGTTCTTTTCAGTGAATATCTATGTTTAAAAAAAATCTATCCTGTTACCTTCCACCTTTGAGAGTGAGTGTGTGAGTGGCTGAATATGTCAGTGGCTATATGGGTCTGTGAGTGAATGTGCAAGTGTTTTGATGGGTGTCTCCATAGGTGTGTGAATTGCTGTAATGGTTGGTGAGAGGGTGAGTGTCTGAGTGGGTCTGTGATTAGATCCATAAGTGTCTGAATAGGTCTGTGCGTGGCTGCATAAGTGTCTGACTGGTTCTGTGAGTGGGTAAAGAGTGTCTCAGTGGATCTGTGAATAGGTGAACAATTGTCTGAGTGGGTCAGTGAGTGAGTGTGTGTGTCTGAGTGGGTAAATAAATGGGTGCATAATTGTCTGAATGGGTCGTGCAGTGGGGTTGTGAGTGTCTGAGTAGGTCTGTCAGTGGGTGCATGAGTGTCTGAGTGGATCTGTAAGTGGTTGCATCAGTTTTGCTGTGGGTCTGAGAGTGAGTGTATGAGTATCTGACTCTGTCTTTGAGGGAGTGCATGAGTGTCTGAATATGTCTGTGAGTAGGTCTGTGAGTGTCTCAGTGGGTAAGTGAGTGGGTGCATCAGTGTCTGAGTGGGTCTGTGAGTGGATGTTTGAGTGCTAGAGTGGATCTGTCAGTGGGTGTGTGAATGTCTCAGTAAGCCAGTGAGTGGTGCATGACTGTCTTAGTGGGTCTGTGAGTGGGTGCATGAGTGTCTGAGGGGGTCTGTGTGTGAGTGCGTGAGTATCTGAGTGGATCTGTGAATGGGTGACTAAGTGTCTGAATGGGTCTGTGAATGGGTGCATGAGTGTCTGAGTAGGTCTGTGAGTATGGTTTAATAAGTGTGAGTCGATCTCTGAATGAGTGCATTCATGCCTGAGTGAGTATGTGAATATATATATATTTTTTTTGGGGTGTTATTCACAAATTCTCCGCAACATTACACCAAGGCTTTGCACTGAGCAGAATAACCCCTTTGCGAATCTCGCTCATAGAGACATAAATCAACATATTATACACATCAGGGGTCCCTCAAAGACCCCTCTATTCCTGCAATGGGGTCAGGGTACCTCTACCTTGACCCCTTCTCCGTCTTTCATCATTAATTTTCACACACCCAGGTCTTTGTCCTGTGACAAAAAATGGTGGCTGCAACTTTCTACACAGGTTGTGGCCAGCATATCACAGCATTCTTATTGGCAGTTGGCACGTGAATTCATGACTTGCCGTGAAGTAGTCACAAATACTTCAAATCTCTAGATATTTAAATATGTTTTTCCTTTAATATCTCAAAAACTACTAAACAGATTTAGACCGAATAACAAAAAAGGGTTCTTTCTGGACTAGGAAATACCTTTCTGCCAATTTGGTGCAATTCCGTCCAGCGGTTCGGGCTGTAGTTGTGTTCAAAATCCCTATGGGAATTAACATGGGAAACTCACTTTTTTAAACCCCCTTTTTTCAGTCCCTACTTGATGATTCACCCCCAAACTTTCTGCCGAGAACTGGAACAAGCAGTGCACTTTTGGGAGAAAAGTTTGTGAAGATTTGGCAAACGGTACCAGAGATAAAGGCATATTAAAAAAAAAAGTATTCCAGGAAACAAGGACCTAACTCGACTACCAATAGGCCCTTGGCTGAAACCCATAGTCAGTTCTTTTCTTAATGCACATGCCCTTTGCTGGTAGGAAATGCAAAATGGAAAAAGTAAAATGGATCTACAAACCCTGATGAACTCCCAGGTTGCATTTGTGCCATCTTTCTGAGTTTGTCCTTTGTTACCAAGGTGGTGACTGTCAAGGGCAGTGACTGGGAGGAACAGTGCATCTTAGTAGAGATTTGTTCAGAAAGTGAATTTTTTTTTAAATGGTTTGAATCCGTACAGTAGTTTTTGATAAATTCAAAAAATAAGAGTCAAAAAATCTATTGCCCATAAGAAACTTTGTGCAATGCTACAGCCAAAACTACTGAACAGAATTACACCAAATTTGGCACAAAGGTAGTGCTTGGATCAGAAAGCGACCTTCTTTTTAAATTGTGTAAATCTGTTCAGTGTTGCTGAGAAATTAGAAAAATAAATGTTTCGATATCTGGGAACAGCCTAAGTCCTGTGCACGAGCTTCACTGTGATTGGCTGTCAACACTCCAAACCAGGAAGTGTTGGCAGCCATCTTGTGGCTCGGAAGAAGCGATTCACCAGAAAACAGAGAAACAAAGGCATAAAACAAGAGAAGGGGGCAGGGTAGAAACACCCTGACTGCCTAGGCCTGCTCAGGGGGACCCAGAAGGACACCCGGGCAAAAGAAATATGTTATTTTTATTTTAATTTTGCCACGTTTGCACAGTGGTAAAGGGAGGGGATGGGGCTTGACACATTGTAAATTGGGGAATTAAGTTCCCTTCAGTCCTGAGGGTCCCTGGGTGTGAACTAGCCCACCGGGTAATTCCAGTATGCACCAGGGAGCTGTATTGCAGAGAGGTGTTGAGAGGCTATGCCCCTTTTTACACCTCTCTGCAACACAGCTCTGTGGAGCTTACTGGAGGTAGCTGGTGGGCTAGTTGGCCCCCAGGGACCCTCAAGACTCAAGGGTATTTAATCCCCCATTTTACAACGCTCCAGGGGGCGTGTTTGCACAGTGGTGCAGGGAGGGGATGTGGCATGATGTGACAAGTGTGCAAACGTGCCCTGTGGCACGTTTTAAGTTGGGGGATTAAGTCCCCTTGAATACTGAGGGTCCCTGGGGGCCAACTAGCCACCAGATACTTCCAGTAAGCACCAGGGAGCTGCGTTGCAAAGAGGTGGTTCAAGGCCACTCTCCCTTTTTACACCACTCGGGAATGCAGCTCTGTGGCACTTTCTAGAAGTAGCTGGTGGGCTAGTTGGCCCCCAGGAACCCTCAGGATTCAATAGGACTTAATCTACCAATTTGCGTTTGCACAGTGGTGCAAGGAGGGGATGTGGCCTGATGTGACAAGTGTGCAAATGCACCCTGTGGCACGTTTTAAGTTGGAGGATTAAGTCCCCTTGAATCCTGAGGATCTGTGGCGCTTACTGGAGGTACTGGGTGGGTTATTTGGCCCCCAGGTACCATCAGGACTTAAGGGTAATTAATCCCCCAACTTAAAACACACCAGGGGCGCACTTGCACAGTGGTGAAGGGAAGGGGTGGGCCTGACATAGCAAGTGCCTTCTTTCATCTTTCAACACCCAGGCTACAAAACTCCCGGCTACCTGCTTTGGTCTCCTTAAGATGTTGAAGAAAGTTCTCCCCCTTTTGCCTATGGAGGCAAAGCAGGTGGCCTTTCAGGGTTTGATTCAGTCCCGTCTGTACTTTAACAATGTCCTTTACCTCGATGCCCCAGATTATACACTGCGCAAGCTTCAGATTGTGCAAAACTGTGCGGCTCGCACATTGCTCCAGTTGCCGCGCAGGCTGTCAGCCAAATCTGGGTTGAGCAGCCTGCATTGGCTTCAAGTGCGACAGAGAATTGCCTTTAAGGCGATGTGTATATCTCACCAAGCTTTTTGGGACATAGGACCGGCTATTGTCCGGGACCTAATTACACAGTAGCAACCTAGCAGAAATCTTCGTTCTAGCCAGGCATGCATGGCTATAGTCCCCAGAATAAAAAAGCAAGAGCTGGCGGCAGGATGTTTACTCTCAACGCCGCCAAGCTATGGAACTCACTTCCGTTTCAACTCAGGTCCAATCCCAACCTTTCCTCTTTTCGGAAACAGCTGAACACCTTCCTGTTTAATGCTCCACACTAACTCCTCAGCGATTCTTTTCTTTTAAGCAATTCTATAACTGGCTGCTAGCGCCTGGACGCCCCAGGGCAGCAATCGCGCTTTACAAATCAATATTTCATTTCATTTCATTTCAAGTGTGTAAATGCATCCCCTGGTACATTGTAAATTGGGGGATTAAGTCCCCTTGAATCCTGAGGGTCCCTGGGGACCAGCTAGCCCACCAGGTACGTCCAGTAAGCGACACAGAGTTGTGTTGCAGTGAGGCGTAAAAAGGGGCGCGGCCTCGGACCACCTCTCTGCAACGCAGCTCTGTGGCGCTTACTGGAGGTACCTGGTGGGCTAGTTGGCCCCCAGGGACCCTCAGGATTGAAAGGGAATTCATTCCCCAAAATAAAACCCACCAGGGGGCGCGTTTGCACAGTGGTGAAGGGAGGGGGTGGGGCCTGATATGATATGTGTGTATTTATGCAATCAATCTGTCAAAACCCAAACACTTATAAATTCACCATGCACGCTCCTTGCAGCACTTTAGCCATCCAGTTACTACTCATGCACTCATGCAATGACTCATGCACTAACTCATGACCTACTACAATACCCTGAGCAGTACCCATGCAGTTCAACCATCTACCCATGCACTCTTTCAATCACCCAGCCAGCACCATGTACTTATCGAATTACTCCACCAAAACCCAAGCACTTATCCATTCACCATGCACTCTCCTTGCAGTACTCTAATCTTCCAGTCAGTACCCATGTACTCATGGAATGACCCAGGCACTAACACATGCAATGCTACAATCCCCTGTACACTACCCATGCAGACCTCTAAACACCTACACAGTAGTTATTCACTACTCCAATTTTCCAGGTTGTACCCATGCACTCCAGAAATCCCTCTGTCACTACACATGCACTCCTCAAATCAGCCATCCATCATCATGCTCTTATCCAATCACTCCGCTATAATCCAAGCAGTTATAAAATCACCATGCACTGTCTTTGCAGCACTCTAATCACCCAGTCACTACCCATTTACTCATGCAATGACCCAGGCACTAACTCATGGCAAATACAGAGGATGTCATGCTAATCACCGGGGTACCCCAACGCATAGTGTTCCCTAGTGTATGTAGGTGTTTTCTCTGTATTCTAAGGGTATTTTAGCATAGTACTGGGTCTGGTCCTGGTCAGTCAAAGTCAGCTACCACCAGTACCCATCAGTTAAAATTTGGGGGCACAGGAGGAATTTGTTTTCCTCTGTTGGTTCTTTCTGCACATCTCTTGCTTCCTACTGCACTTTTGTTTGTCTTTCTATACTTCTGTTGACTCTTTCACCCTTTGTCTTGCTTCTTTCTGCGCTTTTCTCCCTCTTTCTTCATATGTCCTACCTTTGAAGGTATAGTTAGAATTAGCATTTAAAAAAACATTGAAATTCACTGAAAAAAACATAGGTTTCAGGCACGTTATAGTTAGTAATTAGCATTTAAAAAGCCTTTGAAATTCACTTTAAAAACCATAGATCTCAGGGACATTATAGTTACAAATTAGCATTTAAAAAACCTTTGAAATTCACTGAAAAAGCCATAGGTGTGTGGGACGTTATAGTTAGTTGGACATTTCATTCATACAAAACCATAGAAATTCCACCGTTATAGTTAGTTGAGCTAACTATAACTCGCCCCCCCACAATGCACTGCTGATGAGGTCACATATTACATCATTCATGACATGGTCACTGACATCACTGATGACATCACAAAAGATATCACTGTTGACATCACCCACATGAAAATCTGATGCACCTCCTCACAGTCTAATATAACCTTTGATACACCCACTGTAAAATACAGACTACAAGCTTCGAAACCATCGACACACCAATACCAGTTACTACATACGCACTCACTGATTCCTAGATCTACACAAGCATCCACTCTTTCACCCATACATTCACTCATACGTACAGTCACTCATCAATACAACACTATCATATGCACTCATACACCTATACAGAAACTCACACAGCCCCAATCATTCATTGAGTTACTCACACACCTAGTTAGTCGTGCAAAAAAATTAACCACACTTCTATTTACTGACCTATAGAGTTATACAAACAACAGATCACTTATTCAAACAGAAACAAACGCATAATTACTCTCTTATACAATCACTGTTAGAAGTAAACACTCTTCTATACAGCTACTCTCACAATCACTGACTCTCACATATAGTCATTTATATACTCCAACTCTCGCATACACTGCCTTTTACATATGCAGTTACTTGGACATATACCACTGAGACATCCATTCACTCAGTAACACACCCTTACACATACTGACCCACCCATACAGCGTGTGTCCATTTGCACTATTGAACCTATACAGCCAGTGAATCAATCACTCAAACATGTATGAACAGAGTCACACACAACCCAAGCACCCATATACACACAGAGGCACCCATACAAATACTCTGGCAACCAATCAATAACCCATATATGCACTCATGTAGCTACTAACCAACCCATGGAGCAGCCTATACAACAGCAGACAGACTGATACAGACATTCACACAGTTTAGTCATTAACCCATGCATTCAATAAGTCACTTAAACAGTAATTGACGCACCTACTAAATCCTCCATCCAAAAACTTATACACCCACACATTCTTCAATACACCTTAAAGAAACACACAGTCACTGGATGATGTCATTAGTGATGTCATCTGTGATGTCATTTGAGATGTCATCAGTGATGCCATTAGTGATGTCTCTGACCATGTCATGAATGATGTAATATGTGACGTAATCAGCAGTGCATTGCAGAGGTGCGATTTATAGTTAGCTCAGCTAACTATGACAGCGGAATTTCTAAGGTTTTGTACGAGTGAAATGTCCAACTAACGATAACATCCCTGAAACATATGGTTTTTTCAGTGAATATATATATAAATAAATATATATTTGCGAAGCTCGTCACTTTAAAGGCAGAAAAACAACTGCCGGTTCCACAGTGACAAAGAGTTGACCCAAGAAAGTGCTGGTGCAAAGGTGGTTTATTGAAATAAAGCCAGCGCTGCCGCCATGATGCGTTTCTCCTTCGGAGAGGCTTGATCACATGACAAACTGCTAGTCATTGAGCAGGGCATTTAAAGTGACAGTGCATCGAATTGATTCATAAACATGGTAAAAATACTATACACAGTAATGCTGTTGTTATGCAATCAATAGAGGAAAACATATGTAATTCCCAGAATGCTTTACATTCAATAAAAACGGTTATTTAGTTGATGTATGTACAAGCATATTTACACAGCACGCAAAAATAGAGATGGTACCATCTAATAAACATGACAATTAGTTATGTCTATTTAAAGGAGTATCGACCCAATATATACATATAAACAGTCTAAATATCAATGTTGTGCAAAAAGCCGTTCAAAATGCTCAAGTACAGTAAACAGCATTAACTGAGGGGGGATCTGGAAATGAACTCCCTAGTACTACTCCCTCATCCATTTGTTTGAATCAAAAATATGTTGATCTAAATAAAAAAATAAAAAATAAATAAAATATATATATATACATATATATATATATATATATATATATATATATATATATATATATATATATATATATATATATATCTCCAGCTCCGAAGTGCACCTCACTCCGGGGCACTCTGAGGCGGGTACCCGATCGCGGTGGTGCTTTCCGCGAAATAAATCAGCGCTGCCAATTCCGTCTCATGCAAAACCGAAATTCGGGCACACAGGAGGTAACCATAGACATTGTTTATTCAGCAGATAGTATGGTAAACAAACACGTTTCAGAATCAATCCTTCATCAGGGTTACAATTCATTATAGTGAAGCTCCATTTTAAACCTGTCCGCGTCACCTAGATAACAACATTGATGACTGTCTCCCTCAATCAGCATTACGGCACCAAAATCACCCTCCATATTGGCGTGGTGGATATGACAGTGTATATATTGATGCTCTATACCTGATTGCAATAAAGCACAACGATGAAATATTGCAGTTAAACATCATTTCATTCATTTCTTATGTCAATACATTTGGAACCTGTCTAAGACACCAAAATAAAGATCTTGCCGTGTATCGGCATGCGTCCACATTTACGGAGTAGGAGTGCCCGCAAAATTACTATAATCCTCTAAAGGAAGGCAACAATGGAATCCTGAAAATCTGGATTTCGACGTCTCAGAAATACCTCTAAAACAATGCCTCAAATCCGCGTAACCCGCTTGTGGACAACAAAATCTAGCCGTGTATCGGCATACCAAATGTCTAAAACTGTCCCAAACACTGAGACAAAAAATATTACTCACTTGTTACAATGACAAACCGCGATGTGCTGTGCAAAGAACTTACAAAATATAGAATCAGGAAATGGACCAGTGAGCAAAAAACAATATCAAAAACATTCATTATAAGAAACCTCATTACATCATAACAATTACAATCATGCTAACACTTGAAGAGATATATGTTCTGTTCATTACCCCAGGTGTACTGTCAGTTCCTCACTACTTTTAAGCCCATTAGGTATCTTTGTCTGTAGATCAATGATATAGCGAGATTCTAGTCTCCGTAATCTTTGCACCCTATTTCCACCCTAGGGCTTGTAGGTACATGGTCAATTCCATAATACTGGATTAAATCCCTGTTGCTCTGGTGCTTCAAAGCAAAATGCCTAGCAACAGGGTAATTAGTATCCTTGTTTGCTATTGCTCGTTGGTGTTCCAGGATCCTAACCTCAGACCAGGTTCCAGTGCCTGGTGGCAGCCACTACCCTAAAGCTGCATGCTGGTTTTCAAAGACGTCCTTGTTCGGGCAGATATGGCGCTCTTGTTGAGGTCGTTAACTCCGCGGCTAGACAACGCCGTATGTAACATCTTAGCACCTTCCCATCAGGAGAAATTTGAGTCGCACAATTGCACGGTTGAAACTGATATTTATTCAAGGTAGGCAAATGTTATCAATTGTCCCAATGCATTTCGGCCTTTTTCACTCGGCCTTCTTCGGGGGAAAGAGTTCTGCAGACATTGGTAATCTTTGCCTTTGGGTCACAGGTGATTGCTTGTGCCTTTAACTAACTTGCCTCTGGTGGGCGTTCCATAATTCCTTCGCAAGGTTCCCTGGTCTCCATAGGCTTAGATGTCTGTAATTCAAACCTTGAGTTGTTTCCGCGACTTCCCCACACGCCTCTTTGGTGCGCGATGGGGACTCAGACCAGGCTCCAGTGCCTGGTGGCAGCCACTACCCTAAAGCTACACGCTGGTTTTCAAAGACGTCCTTGTTCGGGCAGATATGGCGCTCTTGTTGAGGTGCGTAACTCCGCGGCTAGACAACACCGTATGTAACATCTTAGCACCTTCCCCATCAGGAGAAATTTGAGTCGCACAATTTCACGGTTGAAACTAATATTTATTCAAGGTAGGCAAATGTTATCAACTGTCCCAATGCATTTCGGCCTTTTTCACTCAGCCTTCTTCGGGGGAAAGAGTTCTGCAGACATTGGTAATCTTTGCCTTTGGGTCACAGGTGATTGCTTGTGCCTTTAACTAACTTGCCTCTGGTGGGCGTTCCATAATTCCTTCGCAAGGTTCCCTGGTCTCCATAGGCTTAGATGTTTGTAATTCAAACCTTGAGTTGTTTCCGCAACTTCCCCACACGCCTCTTTGGTGCGCGATGGGGACTCGGACCAGGCTCCAGTGCCTGGTGGCAGTCACTACCCCAAAGCTACACACTGGTTTTCAAAGACGTCCTTGTTCGGGCAGATATGGCGCTCTTGTTGAGGTCGTTAACTCCGCGGCTGGACAATGCCGTATGTAACATCTTAGCACCTTCCCATCAGGAGAAATTTGAGTCGCACAATTGCACGGTTGAAACTGATATTTATTCAAGGTAGGCAAATTTTATCAATTGTCCCAATGCATTTTGGCCTTTTTCACTCGGCCTTCTTCGGGGAAAAGAGTTCTGCAGACATTGGTAATCTTTGCCTTTGGGTCACAGGTGATTGCTTGTGCCTTTAACTAACTTGCCTCTGGTGGGCGTTCCATAATTCCTTCGCAAGGTTCCCTGGTCTCCATAGGCTTAGATGTCTGTAATTCAAACCTTGAGTTGTTTCCGCAACTTCCCCACACGCCTCTTTGGTGCGCGATGGGGACTCAGACCAGGCTCCAGTGCCTGGCGGCAGCCACTACCCCAAAGCTACACGCTGGTTTTCAAAGACGTCCTTGTTCGTGCAGATATGGCGCTCTTGTTGAGGTGCGTAACTCTGCGGCTGGACAACACCGTATGTAACATCTTAGCACCTTCCCCGTCAGGAGAAATTTGAGTCGCACAATTTCACGGTTGAAACTGATATTTATTCAAGGTAGGCAAATGTTATCAACTGTCCCAATGCATTTCGGCCTTTTTCACTCAGCCTTCTTCGGGGGAAAGAGTTCTGCAGACATTGGTAATCTTTGCCTTTGGGTCACAGGTGATTGCTTGTGCCTTTAACTAACTTGCCTCTGGTGGGCGTTCCATAATTCCTTCGCAAGGTTCCCTGGTCTCCATAGGCTTAGATGTTTGTAATTCAAACCTTGAGTTGTTTCCGCAACTTCCCCACACGCCTCTTTGGTGCGCGATGGGGACTCGGACCAGGCTCCAGTGCCTGGTGGCAGTCACTACCCCAAAGCTACACACTGGTTTTCAAAGACGTCCTTGTTCGGGCAGATATGGCGCTCTTGTTGAGGTCGTTAACTCCGCGGCTGGACAATGCCGTATGTAACATCTTAGCACCTTCCCATCAGGAGAAATTTGAGTCGCACAATTGCACGGTTGAAACTGATATTTATTCAAGGTAGGCAAATTTTATCAATTGTCCCAATGCATTTTGGCCTTTTTCACTCGGCCTTCTTCGGGGAAAAGAGTTCTGCAGACATTGGTAATCTTTGCCTTTGGGTCACAGGTGATTGCTTGTGCCTTTAACTAACTTGCCTCTGGTGGGCGTTCCATAATTCCTTCGCAAGGTTCCCTGGTCTCCATAGGCTTAGATGTCTGTAATTCAAACCTTGAGTTGTTTCCGCAACTTCCCCACACGCCTCTTTGGTGCGCGATGGGGACTCAGACCAGGCTCCAGTGCCTGGCGGCAGCCACTACCCCAAAGCTACACGCTGGTTTTCAAAGACGTCCTTGTTCGTGCAGATATGGCGCTCTTGTTGAGGTGCGTAACTCTGCGGCTGGACAACACCGTATGTAACATCTTAGCACCTTCCCCGTCAGGAGAAATTTGAGTCGCACAATTTCACGGTTGAAACTGATATTTATTCAAGGTAGGCAAATGTTATCAACTGTCCCAATGCATTTCGGCCTTTTTCACTCAGCCTTCTTCGGGGGAAAGAGTTCTGCAGACATTGGTAATCTTTGCCTTTGGGTCACAGGTGATTGCTTGTGCCTTTAACTAACTTGCCTCTGGTGGGCGTTCCATAATTCCTTCGCAAGGTTCCCTGGTCTCCATAGGCTTAGATGTTTGTAATTCAAACTTTGAGTTGTTTCCGCGACTTCCCCACACGCCTCTTTGGTGCACGATGGGGACTCAGACCAGGCTCCAGTGCCTAGTGGCAGCCACTACCCCAAAGCTACACGCTGGTTTTCAAAGACGTCCTTGTTCGTGCAGATATGGCGCTCTTGTTGAGGTGCGTAACTCCGCGGCTGGACAACGCTGTATGTAACATCTTAGCACCTTCCCCGTCAGGAGAAATTTGAGTCACACAATTTCACGGTTGAAACTGATATTTATTCAAGGTAGGCAAATGTTATCAATTGTCCCAATGCATTTCAGCTTTTTTCACTCGGCCTTCTTCGGGGGAAAGAGTTCTGCAGACATTGGTAATCTTTGCCTTTGGGTCACAGGTGATTGCTTGTGCCTTTAACTAACTTGCCTCTGGTGGGCGTTCCATAATTCCTTCGCAAGGTTCCCTGGTCTCCATAGGCTTAGATGTCTGTAATTCAAACCTTGAGTTGTTTCTGCGATTTCCCCACACTCCTCTTTGGTGCGCGATGGGGACTCAGACCAGGCTCCAGTGCCTGGTGGCAGCCACTACCCCAAAGCTACACGTTGGTTTTCAAAGACGTCCTTGTTCGGGCAGATATGGCGCTCTTGTTGAGGTGCGTAACTCCGCGGCTGGACAATGCCTTATGTAACATCTTAGCACCTTCCCCATCAGGAGAAATTTAAGTCGCATAATTTCACGGTTGAAACTGATATTTATTCAAGGTAGGCAATATATATATATATATATATATATATATATATATATATATATATATATATATATATATATATATATATATATATATATATATATACATACATACATATATATATATATATATTCACTGAAAAAACCATAGGTTATAGACCATATATAGTTAGGAATTCGCATTTACAAAACCTTATTTTACTCACACAAAACCATTGAAATTCCATATATAGTTAGTTGCACTAACTATATATCGCGCACCCGCAATCCACTGCTGATGATGTCACATATTACATCATTCATGACATGGTCAGTGACATCACTGATGACATCACTGATGACATCTCAAATGACATCACTGATGACATCACTGATGACAACATCCAGTGACTGTATGTTTCTGTAAAGTTAAAATATGTCTTACATATTGAAGAATGAGTGGATGTATAAGTGTCTGGATGAAGGATTTAGTAGGTGCATGACTGATTGTATGAGTGAGTGATTAAATGTGTCTCACTGAGTGCATGGGTTAGTGACTAAACTGTCTTAATTTGTGCATCATTATGTCTGTTGTTCTGTAAACTGTTGCATGTGTTGATAAGTAGTTATATGAGTAACTATATGGGTTATTGATTGGTTGCCCAAGTATTTGTATGGGAGACTGAGTGTGTGTGTGGGTGGCTGGGAGGTGTATGACTCTGTGCATAGATGTGTGAGCAGTTGATTCACTAGATGTATGGGTTCAAAACTGCATGTGGAAACAGCTGAATGGGTGGTTGACTGTGTGCATGAGTTAATAGAAGAGCCCCGCCCCTGTAGTGTAACTGGTGTAAATCCGTTCAGTAGTTGCTAAGAAAATCAAAAAATTACATTTTCGATATCTAGAGGCGTGGTGGATCCACGGAACCTCCCGACCACAAACTTTATTCTAATTGACTGACAACACTCCAAACCAGGAAGTGTTGGCAGCCATCTTGTGACTCTGTAGAACCGAGTCACAAGAAAAGAGAAAAACAAATGCGAAAAACAAGAAAAGGCAGCAGTGTAGAAGCAACATGACCCCCTTGGCATGCTCAGGCGGCCCCACAACGACCCTCTGGGCCCAAAAAAGCATTAAAAAAACAATTGGTCGAATTCGCGCTGGGTGCGCAAATCTGTCTTAGAAAAAAAAATGAAGCGTGGGCTCCCGCGCTTCGTTGTATTGAAGCACCCGGTTGGGGCAGGTCCTGAGGCACTGAAAAAATGTGTAGGGGCTCCAATCCCCCCCACACTGCCCCGGGGACCACCACCTCCCTGGAGCTTGATTACAGAGTTATGGGGGTACGCAGTCCCCCGCAGCCCTGGGACCACCACCCTCCGGGCTAACATTTAAATGTGTGTGGGGCCTCCAAGGACCGCCCAAGCCCCAGGGACCGCCACTCCTCGGGGCTTTTGTTAATTATTTGTGGGGAGCACAGGCCCCCACTTCCCCGAGGACCGCCACCCCAGGGGTTTTTAAAAAAATTTGACCTGTGTGGGGGGGCACAAACCCCCCACATGCCCCAAGGACTGCCACCTCCCCGGGGAACTAAGATGCAAATGTGGGGGTCCGTAACGGACCCTAGAGCCCCGAGGAACACCAACTCCGGGGCTTTGCAAACATTGGGAGGAGGACCGCGTATGGCCCCTCCTCCTGGAACGCTTCATGGCCCTGGGGACCGCCTCCCCCCAAGGCTGGCTCCTGCAGTTTCCGGGGGTGCCGAACCACGGGACACTGCTGTTTGCGTTGGCAGGACGGTAAACGTGCGGCTACCGCCCTGTCATCGCAAACTGTGGTTTTGATTTTGTAAGCGAGAACAGGTTTCCTGCTCTCGCTTACAAAATTCAAACTACATTGCTTTTCCACAAGGGGAGCTGCATGTCAGCAGCTCCCCATGTGGAAAAGCAATGCCGGCTCCCGCAGGACGCAGGGAGCTGGCAGGGACAGTGGAGGCATTGGGGCTTCCCCCACGGTCCCCACCGAAGAGGCTAGGCCCTGGGGGGATGGGGTCCCCAGGGCCAGAAGTGGACCAGGATGGAGGCCACGGGGCCCCCTGTGTATATATATATATATATATTATTTTTTTTTAAATGGAGAGTTCAGACCCCAGTGGATGCAGTCCCCAGGGCCATGTTTGGCCTGAGGGGGGCCACGCAGCCCCCCTCCCAAGGACCCCCCAAACCCCAGGGACCACCACACCCCAGGGCTTTTATTAATTATTTATGGGGGTCACAGCCCCCCGCTGCCCCGAGAACCGCCACCCACGGGGGTTTTTTAAAAAAAAAGCCCACCCCCACGCACCCCATCGACTGCCACCTCCCCGGGGTGCTAAGATGCAAATGTGGGGGTCTGTAACGAACCCTTGAGCCCCGGGGAACACCAACCCCGGGGCTTTATAAACATTAGGAGGGGGGCCATGCGGCCCCCATCCTGGAGGCCTTCATGGCCCTGGGGACTGCCACCCCCCAGGGCCAGCTCCTGCAGTGTCCTGGGGTGCCCAAACAACAGACACTGCTGTTTGCTTTGGCAGGACGGGAGACGTATGGCTCCCGCCCTGTCATAGCAAACTGTGGTTTGGATTTTGTAAGCGAGAGCAGGTTTCCATAAGGGGAGCTGCATGTCAGCAGCTCCCCATGTGGAAAAGCAATGCTGACTCCCACAGGATGCAGGGAGTTGGCAAGGATCATGGAGGGATTGCGGCTTTCCCCCATGGTCCCCAACGAGGAGTCTAGGTCCCGGGAGATGGGGTCCCCTGGGCCAGAAGTGGCCCAGGAGGGAGGCCACGCGGCCCCCCTCCGCTGTGTATATATTTATTTTTTAAATGGAGAGTCCAGGCCCCGGGGAACACCAACCCCGGGGCTTTATAAACATTAGGAGGGGGACCATGCGGCCCCCCTCCTGGAGGCCTTCATGGCCCTGGGGACCGCCACCCCCCAGGGCCAGCTCCTGCAGTGTCCTGGGATGCCCAAACAACGGACACTGCTGTTTGCTTTGGCAGGACGGGAGACGTATGGCTCCCACCCTGTCATAGCAAACTGTAGTTTGCATTTTGTAAGCGAGAGCAGGTTTCCTGCTCTCGCTTACAAAATTCAAACCACATTGCTTTTCCTTAAGGGGAGCTGCATGTCAGCAGCTCCCCATGTGGAAAAGCAATGCTGACTCCCACAGGATGCAGGGAGTTGGCAAGGACCATGGAGGGATTGCGGCTTCCCCCACGGTCCCCAACGAGGAGTCTAGGTCCCGGGGGATGGGGTCCCCTGGGCCAGAAGTGACCCAGGAGGGGGGCCACACGGCCCCCCTCCCCTGTGTATATATATATTTTTTAAATGGAGAGTCCAGGCCCCGGGGGATGGGGTCCCTGGGGCCATATTTGACTTGAGGTGGGGGTCACGCGACCCCTCCCAAAAAAATAAAAAAGCATGACCAGGCACCTGGGGAGGGGGTCCCTAGGGCCAGAAGTGTCCCGGGAGGGGGGTCACGTGGCCCCCTCCCCAAATAAATAATTAATTAATAAAGGCTGGCCCCAGGGGATGGGGTCCCCGGATCCAGTAGAGGCCTCAGGAGGGGGGCCATGCAGTCCACTTCCTATAAAAAAATATATGTGGCATTGCCCCGTGGGATGGGGTCCCCGGGGCAAGAATTGGCCAAAGGACGGGGACCCAAGCGGCCCCATCCCATTTACATTTAAAAAAAGGGGGCCAGGCCTTGGGGGATGGGGACCACAGGGCCCAAAAAAGGCAAGAGAAGGGGGGCCCACAAAGCCCCCCTTCTTAATTTTGTAAAACATTTTTTAAAGCCGGCATTGAGGCTTGCCCCGCCACCTCCCTGCAGCACTGAGCAAATGCGCCCCCTGGTGCCTTGTAAGTTCGGGAATTAATTTCCCTTGAATATTGAGGGTCCCTGGGGTCCAACTAGCCCACCAGGAACCTTCAATATGTGCCAGGGAGCTGTGTTGCCGAGAGGTGTTCAGAGGCCATGTCCCTTTTTACACCTCTCTGCAGCGCAGCTCTGTGGCGCTTACTGGAGGTACCTGGTGGGCTAGTTGGCACACAGGGACCCTCAAGACTCAAGGGGAATTAATCCCTCAATTTACAATGTGCCAGGGGCGCATTTGCAGAGTGGTGCAAGGAGGGGGCTGGGCCAGACATAGCAAGTGTGCAAACGCACCCCCTGGCACATTGTAAATTGGGGAATTTAGTCCCCTTCAATCCTGAGGTTCCCTGGGGCAAACTAGCCCACCAGGTACCGCCAGTATGCACCAGGGAGCTGTGTTGCAGAGAGGTGTTCAGAGGCCAAGCCCCTTTGTACACCTCTCCACAACGTAGCTCTGTGGCGCTTACTGGAGGTTCCTGGTGGGCTAGTTGGCCCCAGGGGACCCTCATGACACAAGGGGAATTAATCCCCCAAATTACAAAGTGCCAGGGAGCGCATTTGCAGAGTGGTGCAAGGAGGGTGTGGGGCCTGACATACCAGGTGTGCAAATGCACCCCATGGCACATTGTAAACTGCGGAATTAAGTCCCTTTCAATCATGAGGGTCCCAGGGGGTCAACTAGCCCACCATGTACCTCCAGTAAGCGCCAAAGAGCTCCGTTGCAGGGAGGTGTAAAAAGGGTAGTGGCCTCTGAACTAAGCATGGGCGAATTTTGCAAATCCGGCGTTCGCGAATTTTGCGAATTTGCGAACTCGCAATCCGCAAAATCCGCGAATTCTCGCGAATTTGCGGATTTTTTTTTGTGTTGGCAAGGGTTTCTGCCAGTTCGCGAGGGTTTGGTACTAGTTCGCAATTGCGAACTTACTTGTCGGCTCGCAACGGTCGCGGCTATGTTGTTTCTACGTCTGGTTCATCATCACAGTCTCCCAGCACCCTCTGTTTCACCACTGCCACCCTCTCTTTCACCCATGCCACCCTCTGTTACATCAATGCCACCCTCTGGTTCATCATCACTGTAGATTATGGGGGGGAAAGGCAAGCACACCTGCCCTGCTTCAACTGACATGAATTAATTTGGGGTTAGTTTATTAATGTGTCACTGTTTTAAAATTCCAGGTCTGGCACCTGCTTCCTTATCAGTAATTTGCTTTCTGTTGCAGTGCAATTTTTTTTTCCAGGACCTTTGTGGCCTACTTGTAGCTATTCTATGAGCCTGCTGTGAGGGTCAGAGCAGGGTCATACAATTGTTGCAACTAGCAACTGAACTCTGGAGGGGCCCCAGTCAGGAAGCACTACAGTGAATTGTTATTAATGATGAGTTTGAACTCTTGCACCTGCCGAGTGCTTTCAGTTTTGCAAAACTTGTTTTTCTGCAATTTTGCGGGATTCGCGGGGCGCGAACACGCGCGAGATCGGATTCGGAAGCCGCGAATTTGTGCGAATATGCGATTTCTTTTTTTGCGGCGTGTTAGTTCGCAAGGTTTTGTGCGTTTTCGCGAGCCGCTTGTAGCGCAAGGCGCGAAGTTACCCTTGCGGTCGTTTAAAGGGCGCGGCCATCTTGTTTGCATGACGTATTTCCGTTTCCGGGCGCGAAGTGTAATCTCGCAAAGTGTGCGGCTCGCAAGTACAATTTCGCGAGTGTTCGCGAGGAACATCTCGCGCGAACTTACCCGCGCGGTCGTGAACGGGCGCGGCCATCTTGTTTCTCATTCATTGCTATGGTTCTGGGCATGCTTCTTGTATCCTCTCTAAATCTGTGCCATCCTTTGCTTGTTTGAAGTTTTTTTTTATCTATTTTACTTATTATCTATCCCTCTATTTTTCTAGCCCTATATTTTTGTGTTTACTGCTACTTTTTGTTAATTTTAAACTACTTTTTTAAACTCTTTTCTTTTCTTCTCTTCCCTATTCTATTTTCTTTATTACTTTCCGCCCAGACCATGGTGAAGGGAGCCGGGAAGCATCCCGAGAAGGGGAAGGGTCCCGCACCCCGTGCCCGGCTCCCGTGCGGGCGTTTGAGGGGGGAGACAGTCGCACCCCGGGAGATTTTCAGCCCAGAGGAGGTGGGCGCACTAGTGTTCTATGTACAGCGCCACCTCCCCAGGACCATAGAGGGAGGCGGCAAGATCGGAGGCGGGTACGGGATGGGGATCGCCGGAAGCGGTGGGATAAGGTGTGCCGGGCCATGTACCACCACTCTCGGGTCCGGCGCACCTACAACCAGGCCACCCACCGCTGGACGGATGTCCTGACCCGTGAACGAGATCTGCTCGACCTGCTTGGCCTCGAGATCCCCGGGCTTGGTGAGTAGTTGTAGTAGCTATTTCTTTACTACACTGTTTTCTCCTGCTGTGTTATTATATTGCAATTTTTTTTTTTACCAAGAGCAATAATGCTGCTCATTACATTGTAGGTATATTATATTTCAACATCTTCTGTGAATTTCAGGTGCACTGCTCTCCTTCTCAGTAGTGTTTCTACTATGCTTATTTGTTTCCGATTTTGTGTTCATTTCATTGGCCTGTGAAATTATGTATGAGTGTAGTTTAAAGAACTGCGTAATGCTACACACTAAGGTTCAGATGTTTAATTACCGGCGCATCCCTGCAAAGTAGCAGGGATGCGCCAGTAAGTGTGCGCCACGCCACTATCACCCATGGTGTGCCGTATTTACAATGCGGCGCACCATGGGCCCAAAACGTCACCAAAGCGTTACGCATCTGTGCCGTAAGGGCGGCACATTGCTGGAGTTGCGTCGCAACGATGGCGCAGCTCCATCAATGCTCTGGGGTGCCCTATCTCCCCAAAGCTGCGTCAAGCCATACGTCTGCTTCAAGCAGGCGCAGGGTTTGAGTCACGCATCATTGTCGTTAAAGTGAGTGATTGAAATCTTGTAGATTTCCCTCAGCCACTTTTAGGATGCGTTCCTGCGCAGGAACGCCCTCCCTTGCGCCGGAGCGCCCCCTGATGGCGCAGGGCTTTACAACGTGATGCATCTCCCATATGCGTCACGTTGTTAATATACGCCGCACCATTGCGCCTCTTTTGTGCTGCCGCTGTGTCACAAAAGTCACGCAACAATGGAGCAAAAGAGCCGCAAGGGGCTTCTAAATCAGCCCCTACAGACTCAAGTCCAGTCCTTCCTTTGTACACATGGCGATAAGAAGAAATAGTGGTGGTGGATTGATAGTTTGAGTATTTTAATGACTGGTTAATGTAGTAGGAAGCTTTAGTGTTGTCGCTGATCTGCAATTACGGTGGACTTTGGCTGTCACTTCGCGTGCTGCGGACTGCTGCCTGCCAATCCTAGGCAAACCTTTTTAGAACTTTGTGTAGTGAGTTACATAAGAAGTTTACAATTCGACGGTCCGCAAATCAAGCAATACTAATAACGTAGTAGACCACATGAGATTGGTCAATAATATATCCCGTTGAATAGTTGTCTATTTGCTATTTCGCCAAAATATTTTGTTAGTTCTTTTGAAATGTTTGATTTGGTTGACAAATATCATCCATGTTTTCTGTTTTTCTTTCTTTCATGTTGTACATCAGCTTCCCCCAGGGGCAAGAGGAGGACACAGGAGGAGGAGGGTGCTGTTGAGGATGCAGGCCAGGATCGGGCAGGCAAGGGCTCCTTTGCTGGCCCCAGTAGGTTTTAATTTTAATATAGAGTACTTATTTTTTCCCAGCATTCCTCATTCGATTTTTTCTAAATTGTCTTTGATATTCTTGTAGACTGGATCTAAATTCTTATCCTGCCTCGACTATGACTCCGTGTGGTATTACTAGATTATTCTTATTAGTCTGTCTGTGTAGCTAACTAAGATTGCACATTTGCCAATTCCATTGGACTCCCTTTCATGTCAGCAATAGCTCTATGCACAGAGTGCAGTCCTCTGTGATTGTCCATAATGTCATTTCAAGTCTTCTAAATGTTTATGCTTTGACAATTGCCAACAATAAAAAGGTGAATGACCACCAAGAAAGAATAAGATACTACTGTACTTTTGGTTTGGATAGGAGGACCATCCATTCTACTACTGTTGCAGGGACAAATCTGCACAAACAGAACTATGGACACTAAATAATGCATTGCTTAGCTTATCAATTATAATAGGTGCTGTTAGACTTTCCACATACCTCAGTGATAACAGACTTGTAGTTGAACCCCCAATCTCCTTACTGACTAGATAGTGTGGCAGAGTCATTTAGCTCCCAAAGTCACCGATGATTATGATTATTCCCCAATGATGTCAGAGGCACGGACTCATGCTTGCAAAAATTGCAAAACCTTTACCTCAGCCACTCTAGTCTGGAGGACCAAAAAACACAGAGTCTATTTAAGTTTAAAAGCTTTAATAAAAGTAAACACATTTATTAAAATCAAGTTTGTCATAAAAGTAAACGTTTAACTGAAAATGGAAAAGTGCTTAGTGCTGACGATTAATTGGACACATTTCTTGTGGTCGAGCCGAGCTCTCACCTGGTTTGAACTTGATCCTGCTCGTGTTCTTAGAAGTCAAGCTTCTGTCTGTTAGGAGAAAAAGTGGTGCGTGTTAAAAATAAAAAGCAAGCATTCATCAGTTGTGCCAAAAAGTGCAGCAAGACAACAGCCTTCCCTGGAAAAAGGGACATTTTTACTTTGGAGTAGACAGTCACAAATTATTACATTGTATACTGTTTTTTTCACATTTCTTTCTTCCTCCTAGACCAAATATTATATAGTAGTGAGTGGTGTATTCTAACATTATTAAATGTACTTTGTAGGTGGAACATCTAGAGGCGGGGCCAGCGCGGAGGTGACGGTGGCATTGGACGAGGACAACTCTGGGGAGGAGGCGGTGGAAGTGCCGGGCAATTCTCTGGGGGATGACACGGTGGTGGCGGGCAGAGGTAAGCTATATATTCCTTACTTATTGAGATTAAAGACTGCAGAGTGTGCTTTCTGCACGGGTGTATTATAAATAAACCAGGTAGTAGCCTCCTCTAAATGTACTTCGACTTAGCTGTGAAGTTTTTGGCAAGAAGAATCCCAATCAAATCTGAGATGAACTTGATGGATGGGATGAACGAAAAGCGCAAGAAGGGTGTAAGTAAGTGTGGAAGGACGAGAAATGTAATGATGACTGGCAAAGAAGAATGATATGTGTTTGCTTGGTCCCCGAGGTGGCTGGGAAGGAAAGAATATGGTATGGTGCATGGCTGGGTCAATGATGAAGCAAGGATGGGTGGAAGGAGAACAGCCTGGGTGGGTGAAACAGAAACTGTATGTGTGCATATACTTTGAATGGATGGATGCCTGGATCATTCATGGTACTATCTGACTCTTAGATAGCATATGTGTATCTAGAGAGAGTAGACGGTCACTGGATGAACTAAGTGTTACTTTGAAGAGCATGTAACACCGCACCCGCACGTCCGTTCCAGTGTAGGAAAGGCAAGGAAAAGAAGTTGTAATTTTGTCCAAATACTACCATGAATAGTAGCAGTAGTTTGTATTGCAACTGCAAGCACAGCATATATCCGGTTATTACGGTGGACACTCCCTACCTCTCTTAATAACTTTAGTTTAGTAGTAGTACGTCATTCATGTGTGGGTGTATCACTGTTTACTCAATAATAAGCAAAGCCCCTAAAGTCATCCCATATGTCATCAAATACATCCCATGTGAAGTGATAGATAATCAGATTACTTTGCTTCTTCATTTTCCTTTTCTAATACTCATTTGCACTGTAGGGTGAAAGCTAAAGTAATTAAGCAGTAGCCCTTTTAACAGAGTATTCTCAGTGCCACCCATAATAGAAAAGTAAGAGCTTCACCACCTGCATGTACTGGACCGGTACGGTAACGCAAGTCTGTCTCACTCACCGTGGTGTGCGTCTGTTTTTCTCGGGTGCAAGTTCACTGCGCTGGCATTATGCCGGCTTGCATAAGATAACGTACCAATTTTCCTAAACAAGAGAGAAGAAGAAGAATAAGACTGGTGTACTGTCATAGTCGACTGTAATGGAAGTCCATAGTGCTCGTAGAATTTGTTCCTTAAACTCCCACTAATGTTAGAGCAAGGATGAAGAAGTCGGAGGTTACATAGATACTGTCCTCAATAGTTATGTACTGTGCTTTCAATTTGCTACTTGTACTGTGACAACTTTCTGCTCAATCATTTTGTGTTAATCTTAAGGAGCATTGGTTACAGACTATGTCTTTCTTTCTTCATGTAGTTGCTCCTTCCAAATCCAAGAGACCATCAAGGAGGAAGGAGCTGGCTCGAATGGGCCGGCAACGGAGGCTGGATGCCACTGTCGCTGAATATCGGCGGCTGGTGGCCCTGGAGGAGGAGGAGACGCAGTCTGGTAATACAACAACGTCCACTGGGACAGCTGCATCCTCCTCCGTGCGGGCTGCCAGCCAGCGCAGTGCTCCAGCGGTACGGAGCCGGGCTACCAAAGCCAAACGCCACCGCCGAGCAGCAAAGACAGCAGCTGCCCCCCACAGGATTTGCAAGGCATGCCGGCGCCGCTTATCCCTAAGACTGTCCTACCTGGAGCAGGAGGTCCTGAACTATAAGAACTTGGTGGAGGGCCTCCGCTTCGAACATGCCACCCTCCGCAAGGAGCATGATGCCCTGGCTGCTAAAGTCAACAGCACCCTGCCATAGTGTCCCTTGCCCCTTTTTTAGAGACTTTTGGGGGGTGGGAATTGGGAGTTGGGTTTTTGGGGACTTTTGAAGGATAATCGTTGGGGTTAGGGAGGGTCTTGCGGGAGATTATTTTGTTAGGGCTATAAAAATATACTTTTTGAAACTTTATCTGACCATACCTGTTTTTTACTGCTTTTGAGTCTGGTGGGTGGGGGTTTAATAGTAAGTTTGTTTTCCTAAATAGTCCTAGGACTTTAGTAGTACTACCATCAATCTCTCGTCTCTCCTAATACTCCATTATACTACCTTCAACCAAACGCTTATCTTACCTGTAATTTCTATTTGAAAGTAGGGCTAGGCCCAGGGCTGGCTCCACGGGAAATGGCGATTAAGGTTGCAATCCAGGGCGGCTGAAATTTCCTCCTCCTTGTGGTGGTACTAGTGGTGTGACACTTATAGCCATGCGGCAGTTGCATGGCTATGGAAAAAAAGAAAATGAAACCTGGTTTGTCCTTACTGTAGCATTACAACGGTACGATAGAGAATATAGCAGGTGACAGTACACTAGACTACAACAGTGCCACAATGTAGCCTAACAAATGGTAAAGTATTTATAGTATAACTTGTACTTGCGTAGGATTTCTTTGACATTGGCTAATACTACAAGAAATAGTACTGAAGCTGAGTAAGTCTAGAATATATCCTCGGATTCCTTCACCAGCCTGTTGCTATGACCTTATCCTCCCCAGCAAGTGTGTGGAATTATTGTTGTCATTTAGTCACACATCAAGCAAAACCACACAACCCGGGGGAAGAGGGTTAGGGTTTGTAAAATGGATAGGAATGGGGGGTTCTTTTTGGGTATGTTTTGTTGAGAGAAAAAAAAAGCACAGCATGGACAAACAATAATTGAACATAAAGAAATTTTTGGGTACAAAGCTAACCATAAATCTTTTACGTGACATAAAGGAAGTGCATGCACTACTGAATGCATTGTTACAGAAAAGTAAGTAGTACTTTCGACAATCGTGAATGTCAGAATGCGACAGTACAGGGCTGCATTAAATTAGGTTAAAAAAATAGCCGAAGTAAAACCTATAGAATGGCTGTAGGGATCAATTTAGAAGCAGAGAGAGATCCAAGAAATGCAGTCACACACACTCATTGAATAAAAGAATGGATACTGTATCTGTATTGTTGTAGTTGTCCTGTTGAATTTGGTAAGTAAGTTGCATCCAGCAAACAATTCCTCTTATTAGC
This sequence comes from Lissotriton vulgaris, assembly GCF_964263255.1. NCBI lineage: Eukaryota > Metazoa > Chordata > Amphibia > Caudata > Salamandridae > Lissotriton > Lissotriton vulgaris. Next base: position 2,036,552,296 of record NC_141685.1, on the reverse strand, counting down.
GGCACTCCTCCATTCCAGCTGACGCTTCGTCCATCAATGTTGGTGACCAGAAGACACCCTGTCCACTGCCTGCCTGGCGGATGCTGAATTGCGGCTCGCTAATGTGAAGCCTGACTCCATCCTTTTTTCCCCATTGCAGACTGAAACCCGGCCTGTAATTATTGAACGAAAAACAGCACTGATAAATAAATATAAGGTATGTACGCTGTGTAGTGCAAAAAGTCACACTTTGATTTTCCTAATAGACAGTACAACATTTTTGAAAGTGCGTACTCTGTCTGAGTCACCTTTTCAAGGATAAATAAGTATGGGCAAATTAATTTAGCGGATCTTTCCCCTCAAGCTAGGTGTACTGTAAACTGTGTTTTAGAACAAAATTAGACCTTCCCAGCAGTGCTTCCACCCAGACCCTTACTAAAGCCAGTTGCAAAAATGTAGAAGACCCCCAATCAGATCTCAAAAAACGAGGCCTAGCAGAAAACTGGTGACAAAACGTACTTCGAAAGTAAATGTAGGCCCAAATACCCCCTTACCCACCGTGGATTGTATTCAAACCACTTTCAAGCAAGCAAAAGTATCCATAGCCAGCATCGCTCCAAGACTCGAAAACCCCCCCACCCAAACACATGCAATAGAAATACTGCTAACCCTAACGAGCCATAAGTTAAGAATAGTGGCAGAGGCTTTCTTTAACTATGCCAAATCCCCCCTTTCCCACCATGGATTTTCTTCAAATGACTTGCAACCAAAATTACACATTCTCACGAGTGCTCTAAGACCCCAGAACTCAGTTGCAAAAATCTAGAACACCCCAAAACACATGCAATCCTGCTGCTAGGGCTAACCCTTACGAACCCTAAGTTACAAAAAGTGCCAAAAGGCTTTTCCTTATGGATTTTGTCCCAACCATTTCTATCCGGTATTAGACCTTCCCAGGAATGCCCTAAGACCCGCCAACCCACCTGCCAAAAAGCACAACACCCCCAAACAGGCCAACAGCAAAATCTCATACTTACAATATTTCTCGGCCTTCGGTCCAAACGCGCTGTGTAGCTAGGCCATAACTCCGGTTTACCACCACGGATTTCCTGAAAAGCAAATGCAATCAAGATTAGACTGTCCCAGCAGTGCTTCCAGACCCCGAAACTCACCCACAAACAGCCCGAACCCCCCCAAAGAGCTCCTCAAAGGCAAGCAAGTCATCAAAAACACAAAAAAATTCCGCCTCCGATTTGGTCCAAACCACTTTTATCCGGTATTAGAGCTTCCCAGCAATGGCCCCAGAGCCGTCAACCCAGGAGAAAACGAGTAGAAGACCCCCAAACAGCCAAAGAGCAAAAGTACAAAAATGGGGACTTAGTCATTTTTTTGCCAATTTCCCAAATCACTCCGCACGCGCTCTGCAGCTAGGCCCTAACTCCCCTCTGCCACCATGGATTTGCTTCAAACCTCTTGCAAAGTAAAGTATCCGTAGCCAGCATTGCTCCCAGACCCCAAAACCCACCCACAAGCACCAGGAAGCCCCCCAAACAGGCCCCCGAAAACGCTACATTGAGCAAAATGTCAGAAATAGCACAAAAAAAATCAGCGTGGATTTTGTCCCAACCACTTCTATCCGGTATTAGACCTTCCCAGGAATGCCCCAAGACCCGCCAACCCACCCGCCAAAAAGCACAACACCCCCAAACAGCCCAAAAGCAAAATCTCATACTTACAATATTTCTCGGCCTTTGGTCCAAACGCGCTGTGTAGCTAGTCCATAACTCCGGTTTACCCCCACGGATTTCCTGAAAAGCAAATGCAATCAAGATTAGACTGTCCCACCAGTGCTCCCAGACCCCGAAACTCACCCACAAACAGCCGGAACCCCCCCAAAGAGCACCTCAAAGGCAAGCAAGTCATCAAATACTCAAAAATGTTTCCGCCTCCGATTTGGTCCAAACCACTTTTATCCGGTATTGGAGCTTCCCAGCAATGGCCCCAGAGCCGTCAACTCACCCGCAAAGAAGTAGAACACCCCCAAAAGTGCTGAGTCTTTCTTCATTGGGCGTAATCCAGCCCTCTGCTTTGATGGAAATAGGAGTCTGGAGGAGGAGAATAGAGGAGCATGTTCTTCTGAACTTGTGAACCTGAGGAATGCAGACTGCGGCACCTTCAAATCAATAAGAAAACAAGTGAAGACAATTCTGCTGATGGGCTTGTTTTTGTGATTAGAGGATTAAAGTTTGAATTATATTAACTGTGCACAACAAAGAAAGACAGACACACAGGAATGAAAGTGAATGAGGACGAAAAAGAAAGTTATTGATTCATTGTCTCATTTTCAGGCCTCGGTGTTAAGGTCCAGGAATAAGAATAAGGCTTTGTCATCATACTCTGCGAATTCAGGCAGGGTGAGCTCAGTGTCACCTGACAGAGTAGAAATTCCCTCATCTACGTTGCTGTCCACCTCGTCTTCACCCGGCGCGCTTTCACGTACTCTGTAATCTGGTGGTATGAGGTGCTGATTCATCTTGATCATTGTTAACCTCTCCACATTTTTGGGCGAGAGGCGGCTCCGTTTGGGAGCTACAATGGCACCAGCAGCACTGACGGCATCGGGTTGCGAGGACTTTGAGATAGGAGATCGACTATGATCTAAGGTTGAAGAAGATACATTCAAGGAATAATTGAAATAAATAGAAAATGGAAACTACTATGAAGTGAAGTGGATATACCATAAAGAAATTCTGCAAGTCTCTCCTTTTAATTATCGAGTAGCGTGGGAAAGGATATATCTCACGGGAACCATCATTTCATGAAACCTGTAATAATTATAAGTATCATACCAGCAATGGAAAATACAGAACTCCTGATGAAGGCAACTCGCTGAAACGCGTTGGATTCAGTTTTGTATTTGACATTAATAATCAATTGTTGATCTATGCTTTAGTGCAGGGATTATAAATTCTGGTGATGAGAAATATATTTATGTTTAGAAACCTGTATAAATTATTGTAAAAAGTTGTACATATGGTGAATTTAAAAAAAAGTGATAAAAAGTAAAATAACATTTGTGAGAAAAAAGTAATTAAAAAGAAGTTTTATAAATCCACAGTTTTGGTATTTCAATCTATATAATAACAATATGTGATAGAGTTCTAGAAATACACACATAACCCGGTGTTCAAGCGAGCTTTCACAAAAAACCAGCAGCACTGAAAACATGTTCAAAAGACACGCTTGCGAGTGGGCAAGACAAGTAGTTTAAAGCCAGGTTGGAGAGCTGTGGCCACAATTCTTTTTTCCCATGCCAATATGCCAATGGGTCAGCATTAACATAGACCTCTGTTGAGTCATTCAGATAGTCCTTCACCATCGACTCAAGGTCCTCCTCCAAAGTTCCTCCACTTTGCTTAGCTGTTGCTGTGACCTTTTGAGAACCAAACCCAAGCCGAGCTAGCCAATCCTCTTCAGCCTCCAATGTTTCTGTTGTGTCTGGTGCAGATGATCCGGTTTCCGGTGTCTTTAACGGCTGAGAGGTCACTTGCGCCACAGCCACAGGTGCAGAAGTGGATTGTTTTGACTGGGGATGGCCTGCTGATGCTGATGTACTGCCTTTTCCTTCAATTTTCTGCCGTTCTCTTTCAAACCTCTTGGCTGACAAGGCTAGCCAACGTTTGTACTTTGGAACATGTTCATCATCAAAAGGAAAGAATGCTCGGCCTGCCAGCGCCTTTTTGTAGCGTGAATCCAGAATAGTAGCACAAATGTAATGCTGGTTTGAGTGGATCATTTTAAGACGTTCATCACCTTGTAGGCGCTCTAATAATTTCTCCGCCAAAACAAAAGGGTCTTTGTTTTTTTCATCTTTCTGAAACACAGAACACACCTCCTTCAGTTGGTGCTCCAGCATGTACAACAATGGGATAGCTTTTCCCAAATTACAGTCCTCCTTGCTGACTGCACGCGTGAAGACCTCAAAAGGACGAAGCATGCGTGTCAGGCTTTTAACTATGTCCCATTGCGCCGCACCCATCCTCAGGTCCTTCTGAGCTGTACCCTGTGTTAAGAAATAGTGATCGAGTACCGTATACTGCTCATACAGACGCTCAAGCATGTAGAAGGTTGAGTTCCAACGTGTTGCCACCTCCTGGATGAGTGCTTTCACTGGCATTCGACGTTGATGTAGCAGGCTCCTCAGATGCTTCCGGGCCTTAAAAGAATGGCTGAAATGGTTGCACATTTTTCGGCAGGTCTCCACTACCTCGTACGCTGGACTTTCTTTATCACTCAAGAATTTTTTGACAACCAGGTTTATACAGTGCGCCAAACACGGCACTCTGAAATACTGACCCAGCTCCATGGCCTTAACTACATTGGCGCCATTATCCGTGGAAACATAACCAATCTGGCGTTTTTTTGGGGACAGCCAGTCAAGGACCTTTGTGTTAAACTCATCCAAAATGTTTTGTGCTGTGTGACGTTTCTCCAAACCAAACATGGCTAGTGTTGCATGTTTCCGAGCAGCTTTAAAAACTTGGTCCGGGTCAACACCTGCGTTTAGCTTTGCTTTAACCCCTGAAAAAGAGACCCAGTGTGCAGTGATGCACATGTAATCAGCGCCTGCGCCACTGGTCCACATGTCTGTTGTCAGATGTATAGTGTAAACAGCACTCTTCTGCAAAGCTTCCCCATCACCTCCAGAACATCTTCATGTAGTGCTTGAACCGCAACTCGGGCAAAATAGAACCGGCTAGGAACCTTCCATTTAGGGCAGAGCGCTGCCACTAATTCTAGAAAACCAACCCCTTCTACAAAAGAAAAAGGGAGAAGATCCAGAGCTAGCATTTTAGCCAGCTTAGTGTTATACAGACGCGTCAGTGGGTGGTTGCGTTCATATTGCGCTTCTGTAAACAACATCTTTTTAATGTTGCCCTGGACCAAGCATTTACGGGATGATGATGATATCTTCGACCAAGTTACGCTCGCTGATGAACTTTTTCGCATTGGTGTTTCACTCTCTTCCACACTCTTAGTGTGGCTCACATGGGGTGTGCTGCTGACAGGGGTACTGGGTGTAAGTGAAGTGTTTGACACGTCTTCTTCCTCCTCGTCATCATCAGATGAAACAGCATTACGTGCAATTCGGGCTTCCTTTTTTTTTTTTTTTTTGGAAAACCTTTATTTGACATTTCAACCAAGTACAAACATGGGCCTACAACCCCCAGGGCCAGCCGCTAAGCAGTTGCAACACAATAAAACAATCAAAACCCAGACTCAGCATCCCGGGTAGCAGATTCGCCATGTTCACAATACGTACTGGTTGTAAAACATATCAAGTTGGTAACAGGATAAAAAGGTTCCATTTTATAATATAAGATAGAAGGATCAGGTGCCATACAATATCTCAAGTTGCGAAAAAGGGGGGGGGGGCGAATTAGCAATATGTCCACAGTTAAATCATCTTCATGTAAGTCAGCGGCGTTAAGACATACTATTCAGGATAAGTGAGCTTACAAATACAGTTCGCGCCGGCTAAATGTCCGCCCAGTAGCACTGAAACATCGCGAGAATTGAGGCACATATGAAACAGCAGAGATGGCCATAAAAATGAACCTGTTACACTGACCCGGAAAAGAAGAAAAGAAAAGGGCAAAGAAAGATAAGAAGAAAAAAGGCCATAGAAATAAAACGAAAAACAAAACTCCCATCCTCCAACCCCCCACCCTGCACCCCTGCAGATGACTACGGCCTACCCCCCTAGCAGCGTGCCTGTCGCCCAAGAACTGGAACCCGAAATATAGAAAGACCCAGAGAAAGACAAAAAGAAAGTAAGCCCCAAACAAAGAGGGGAAATGGAGGAGGGCTATCTTCTACGTGCTCCCGGTCTCTCCCCCCCGCCCTAACAAAGGGGTCCCCCCGAAACTGTCGCATCCGAATAGTCCAAACTGGAAAAACATCCCGGGGGGAACTGCCAACCCTGCCCCGGACTCCGTTAATCTAATGAAGCAGTCCCGTTACCGATAAAACCACAATGAACCACCCAAAGAACAGTCTCAGCCTTGGCCCCGTCTATGAAATTCGCCGAGTCCCTCAGACGAATAAAGCCCCATCATCAAAATGTCAAAAGATACACAGAAGTGGTCGGAACATGGTTCAGTAGATGGAAAAAGAACAGTAGATCCCAAAGTAAGCCGCTGGTACCAACAATGTCCCTCCCCGTCTCCGAAGCCAGGCATTGTCACATCCGCCATCTTGAGAAACCGACCGGGGAGGGGGTACGACACAATCCAAAACAGTTCACAGTACCAAGTAAAAGGTTCCAGGATAGGGACAGCATTTGAATGTTCCGACAGCTGCAAAACCGGGGATTCCAAAAAAGTAGTTAAGTCACCGATCACAGCCCGTTCGAGTAGATCCACTTCTGTAGGGGCAGGCATAGCTTCCAGCACCGGGTCTAAGTGCGCCACTGGGGCGTCGATCAAAAGGCAACCTGGCTGCCGGGTCTCGAACATCGAGTCAGGATTCGGTCTCAGTCCTTTAAGTCCATCTGCCGCCGACAATAGGCCGCAGGTCTGAGCTGCCACAGTCGCCTGAAGTGCCTCTAGGGCCGCCAGCACCGTCCGCAATGACGGGCCACTTTGGGCCTGCTCCACCCGGTTCCATATTTCCTCAGGCATAGTGATGCCCACGGAGAGGCGCCTTCTCCGGGGTAAGATCAGCCAGAGCAGGACTGAGCCGTGAGGGACCAACCATCAGCATACATTAGTGCGCGACGAGACTCCAACCCAAGGTGCGCCGGCGATACAAATGCCGGGCCTCCCAGTCAGGGACCCCCGCAACACAGCACCGTGTGTCACTCGTCTCCTCACCTCCAACACAACACCAGGCTGCAGATGGTAGCAAAGCAATCCAAAAATTTCGAAAGTTCCAGAGACTGGACCCTGCCACCCTCAACAGTCCGCTGTTGTTCAACTCGGACCCGGCTAAGCCCGCACTCGAGACCCCGGCTTCCAGACTGGGTTAGGCCACAAATCGGTCCTCGACGTTACTCCGCTCCACAATGTCAGAAAAACCCCGGGATCACACCATCGGAGTGCGGATTAGTTCACACACACGGATCCGGGGCAGGAAATCAGGATAAGTGACAGGATCTTGGAGCGTAGGACGGAGGTCAGCGGAGCCGGGAGACTATGCGGCCATCTTGCTTGCTGTCGTAGCTCCTCCCCCCAATTCGGGCTTCCTTGATCGCCTGTTGGTGCGCAAACCATTTGACAGCGTGCTTTCTTTCAAGATGACCTCTCTGGCCTCCGGTACCATAGTTGGAACCAAAGTTACCACGACTAACTGCCAACTTACAAATGCTACAAATGGCAAAGTTTTCCTTTTTTGGGCAAACACTAAAGAAGTCCCAAACTGCGGACTTGAAATGTCTTTGGGGGCCGGAGGAGGCAGCGATACTGGTGGTGGTGGTCCTGCTGCTAATGCCAGATGAAGTGGAGGAGTTGGATTGCCGAACTTCAGTACGTTTTGCACTTTCACCACCACTAATTGAGGTCGAGGTGGATGGAGGTCCTTTCTGGCGACTAAGAAATATGGAAGCGGTGGGTGTTGGTGTACTAGTTAACTCCAATGATTGTGGTGTTTCTTCCATTGCCTCCTCGTCGACAACATCATCACGCTCAGCAGCTACTCGGGCTAGGGTCAATATGTCTTTTTTTGCATGCCCGCTGGGGCTGCAGTGACCTTTATGATGACTGGCTCGTCGTCGTGAGAGGCTTCATCAGCAGCAGTATCCGTCACTTCTTGTTGAGCCTCATCACACTCTATAGCTATGAGTTTTTCGACGACCTTCCTTTTACGCTTAGGTACCTTTGTCAGATCATGGTGTGCCTCACTCTCAGACGGCAGTGGTGCTGGTTCCCAATTGGGATCCGTATCATCAGAAGGAGGTGGGCTTGAAGAAGATGTAGACACCAACCTTGATCTTTTCCTTGCTAGGGATGTGGAAGACAATGAATGATCATCAGGAGGAGTGGCTTCCAATGATACCTCGGCTTGATTGTCGATTTCCTGATGTGCCCCTACTTCGGGAGGAACAACTATTGTGGGCACTTGTGACCCTCCATGCACCTCTGCTTGCGCATCTCCTTGCGCTGCCTCTCCTTCCACATGTACTTGTACTTGGGCGTGTACTTGCACATGTGGTTGTTGTTGCGGCTGTGGTTGTTCAACACTTGTCAGATGAGTTACAACAACCTGTGTTGATTCAGGGACATTGCTGCTACTTTCTTGCGATGAGCCAACATCACTGGTCGATGGTGATTGAAGAAGTACACTGACTGCCTCTGCAGCACTCAAGGGCTTGGACTTAAGTTGGCGTGGTGGTGGTGGAGGCACTGAGCCCAATGGAGCGGGGGTGCTGCTCCCAGCTTGGTCCCCAGTAGATCCCACTGCTGCTGCAGGCGTACCTTTTTTTTTACTCCCAAAAAACGCGGCGGCCGGCACACCAGCCTCCTTGGTAACTTGCTTCTTCTGCTCCTTACTGGCAACTTTCTTGCTAGAGGAGCTACGGAGAACTTTTTTTGGGGCCATCTTCTTCAGAGCAGGTCAGAACAGCAGGCCGCAGTTGCACGAGTTGCAGAGTTGTCTGTGGCCAGACGTGACGTCGCGTGACGTTATGCTGCACACACACACCGCTGCAGGACTTCTTACTGGCACTGGTGGTTCTCTTGAGTCTTGTGCACCTAAAAGCAATGGAAGACAGAGGAACATCAGTTCAGTTATACACCCCAAAAAAATCGAAAAAAACCAGAAAAATCATCACAATCCCATGCCCTCCATGATGTTTAAATTCAAGACACCCCACAGAAAGACTAGGCCCATGCAACACTCACTAGTCACTACCCCTGGTGAAAAGGCCACAACAACAGGCCAAAAAAACGAAAATCACAGAAAAATCAGCACAATCCCAAGCCATCCAACCCCTCCATGATGTGTAAATTCAAGACAACCCACAGAAAGACTAGGCCCATGCACCACTCACTACCCCTGGGCATAATGGATGAAAGCTAGGCAAAATGGGTGCAGGCCTGAGAACACTGCCTGCATTCAAAATGGCCCCCTCCCTCCCAGCACATGGCCAGGGCCTGTAGCAGCACTCAAAATGCCCCCCCCCCCCCACATGGCCTGTCCCCATGAACACCCCAAAAAATCGAAAAACACAGAAAAATAAGCACAATCCCAAGCCATCCAGCCCCTCCATGATGTTTAAATTCAAGACAACCCACAGAAAGACTAGGCCCATGCACCACTCACTACCCCTGGTGAAGAAGGCCACAACAGGCCAAAAAAACGAAAATCACAGAAAAATCAGCACAATCCCAAGCCATCCAGCCCCTCCATGATGTTTAAATTCAAGACAACCCACAGAAAGACTAGGCCCATGCACCACTCACTACCCCTGGTGAAGAAGGCCACAACAGGCCAAAAAAACGAAAATCACAGAAAAATCAGCACAATCCCAAGCACTCCAGCCCCTCCATGATGTTTAAATTCAAGACAACCCACAGAAAGACTAGGCCCATGCACCACTCACTACCCCTGGGCATAATGGATGAAAGGTAGGCAAAATGGGTGCAGGCCTGAGAACACTGCCTGCATTCAAAATGGCCCCCTCCCTCCCAGCACATGGCCAGGGCCTGTAGCAGCACTCAAAATGGCCCCCACCCACATGGCCTGTCCCCATGAACACCCCAAAAAATCGAAAAACACAGAAAAATCAGCACAATCCCAAGCCATCCAGCCCCTCCATGATGTTTAAATTCAAGACAACCCACAGAAAGACTAGGCCCATGCACCACTCACTACCCCTGGTGAAGAAGGCCACAACAGGCCAAAAAACGAAAATCACAGAAAAATCAGCACAATCCCAAGCCATCCAGCCCCTCCATGATGTTTAAATTCAAGACAACCCACAGAAAGACTAGGCCCATGCACCACTCACTACCCCTGGTGAAGAAGGCCACAACAGGCAAAAAAAACGAAAATCACAGAAAAATCAGCACAATCCCAAGCCATCCAGCCCCTCCATGATCTTTAAATTCAAGACAACCCACAGAAAGACTAGGCAAGCCATTCAGCCCCTCCATGATGTTTAAATTCAAGACAACCCACAGAAAGACTAGGCCCATGCACCACTCACTACCCCTGGTGAAGAAGGCCACAACAGGCCAAAAAAACGAAAATCACAGAAAAATCAGCACAATCCCAAGCCATCCAGCCCCTCCATGATGTTTAAATTCAAGACAACCCACAGACAGACTAGGCCCATGCACCACTCACTACCCCTGGGCATAATGGATGAAAGCTAGGCAAAATAGGTGCAGGCCTGAGAACACTGCCTGCATTCAAAATGGCCCCCTCCCTCCCAGCACATGGCCAGGGCCTGTAGCAGCACTCAAAATGGCCCCCACTCACATGGCCTGTCCCCATGAACACCCCAAAAAATCGAAAAACACAGAAAAATCAGCACAATCCCAAGCCATCCAGCCCCTCCATGATGTTTAAATTCAAGACAACCCACAGAAAGACTAGGCCCATGCACCACTCACTACCCCTGGTGAAGAAGGCCACAACAGGCCAAAAAAACGAAAATCACAGAAAAATCAGCACAATCTCAAGCCATCCATCCCCTCCATGATGTTTAAATTCAAGACAACCCACAGAAAGACTAGGCCCATGCACCACTCACTACCCCTGGTGAAGAAGGCCACAACAGGCCAAAAAAACGAAAATCACAGAAAAATCAGCACAATCCCAAGCCATCCAGCCCCTCCATGATATTTAAATTCAAAAAACCCCACAGAAAGACTCAGTGCACCCACCACTGAGTACCCCTGGGCAAAAGGCCCCAAAACAGCCCAAAAATCGAAAATTCCAAAATTGTAGTTGCAGCAACTGTAATTTCTGATCCAAAGAAAGTCAAAAAGGCCTCAAATCCAAATACCCAGCAGCATCCACAAAAAGTAATCCTTTCAGCTCCAGATCCAAATGAAAAGTGACCAGGAGATGGACAAAGCACTGGGAGGAGCCTGCTGGACAGGAACAGGAAGTTGAAGACTGTGGGGCACTTCCTTCCTCCCACCCCCCCCTCCCCAAAATGGACTCCTCGCAAAAAAAGTGCAGGCAAATGTCAACCTTAGGAGTTATTCAGATAAAAATCATCATTTCCAGAAGGTTTATGCTGCTTGCTGGTGGATTTCTTGTGCAGAATTGCAAATGTTGTATTTTCGCGAGTGCGAGATTGTTGCTGCTCGCCGCATCTACAAGCTCGCAATTGCAAAGTACCGCGATACGTGATCACGGCGTACTCGCGTTGACAAACTCTCGCTGTGCAAGTTGGCAAGCCGCGATTACGTAATCGCGCTCGCCAAATTCCCGCTGGATCCCGCAGCAAGATCCAAAATGGCGCAGCACTCGCAAAATATCAAGAATAACAACTCGGCAAACGCTGAATGACGGTAAGTAAACGCCGCGCGCCGCAAAATTGTATCACCAAGAAAAAAAAATCTGCTGCGTGCGAATTTGCGGATTTTCGGTAAATTCGCGAGCGTTCGCGGATTGCGAATTTACCGAAAATCCGCAAAATCCGCGAGCGTAACGGATTTTCCGCCCATGCTTACTCTGAGCACCAAACTGCAACGAAGCTCCTTGGCACATACTGGAGGTACCTGGTGGGCTAGTTAGCCCCCAGGGACCCTCAGGATTCAAGGGCACTTAATCCCCTAACTTGAAATGTGCCACAGGGTGCATTTGCACACTTGTCACATCAGGCCCGCCTCCTGCCTGCACCACTGTGCAAATGCGCCCTGTGACCCATTTTAAGTTGGGGGATCAAGTTCCCTAGAATCCTAAGGGTCCCTGGGGGCCAACTAGCCCACCTGGTATCTCTAGTATGCGCCAGCAGCTGCTTTGCAGAGAGGTGGTCCAAGGCCACCCCTCCTTTTTACACGACTCTGCAACGCAGCTCTGTGGCACTTACTGGAGGTAGCTGGTGGGGTAGTTGGCCCCCAGGGACCCTCAGGACTCAAGGGGACTTAATCTTGCAATTTACAACGCACCAGGGGGTGCGTTTGCACTGTGGTGCAGGGAGGGGTCATGGCCTGATGTGACAAGTGTGCAGATGGGCACTGTGGTGTGTTTTTAGTTGGGGAATTAAGTCCCCTTGAATCCTGAGCATCCCTGGGGGCCAACTAGCCCTCCAGGTACATCCAATATGCGCCAGGGAATTGTATTGCAGAGTGGTGTTCAGAGGCCACGCCCTTTTTTATGCCTCTGCAACGCCGCTCTTTGGTGCTTACTGGAGGTACATGGTGGGCTTGTTGGCCCCCAGGGACCATCAGGATTCAAGGGGAATTAACCCCCCAAATTAAAACCCACCACGGGGCGCGTTTGCACAGTGGTGAAGGGAGGCGGCGGGGACTGATGGGACTTGTGTGTACTTATTCAATCACTCCACCAACACCCTAGCACTTATACATTCACCATGCACTCTCCTTGCAGCACTCTAATCATCCAGTCACTACCCATGCACTCATGCAATGACCCATGCATTAACTCATGTACTACTACAATACCCTGAGCAGTACCCATGAAGTCCAGCTATTGCCCTGTCACTACCCATGCACTCCTCCAATCACCCAAAGAGCACCCTGTACTTATCCAATCACTGCACCAAAACCCACGCAGTTATACATTTACTATGCACTCTCCTTGTAGTACTCTAATCTTCCAGTCAGTACCCATGTATTCATTGATTGACCCAGGCACTAACACATGCACTGCTACAATACCCCGTGCACTACCCATGCAGACCTATAACCACCTACACGGTACTGATTCACTCCTCCAATTACCCATGTTGTACCCATGCACTCCAGAAATCCCTATGTCACTACCCATGCACTCCTTCAATCTCCCATCCAAGATCATGTACTTATCCAATCACTCCACAAAACCCAAGCAGTTATAAAATCACCTTGCACTGTCCTAGCAGCACTCTAATCATCCAGTCACTACCCTTGTACTCATGTAATGACCCAGGCACTAACTCATGGCAAATACAGAGGAGGTCATGCTCATTACACGGGTACCCCAAAGCATAGTGTTCCCTAGTATATGTAGGTGCTTTCACTGTATTCTACGTGTCTTTTAGCATAGCACTTGCTCCGGTCCTGGTTAGTCAGAGTCCTTTACCACCAGTACCCGTCACTAAAAAGTTAGGGGCAGTGGAGGACTTTCTACTCCTCTTTTGGTTCCTTCTGCACATCTCTTGCCTCTTCCCGCACTTTTCTTCATCTTTCTAGACTTCTGTTGCCTCTTTCTGCATTTGTCTTTCTACTTGCTGCACTTTTCTTCCTCTTTCTTCACATGTCCTACCTTTGTAGGCATAGTTAGACGTTAGCATTTAAAAAAACATTGAAATTCACTTAAAAAACCATAAGTTTCAGGCATGTTATAGTTAGAAATGAGCTTTTTAAAAACCTTAGAAATTCACTGAAAAAACAGGTTTCAGGGACGTTATAGTTAGTTGGACATTTCACTCGTACAAAACCATAGAAATTCCCCTATTATAGTTAGTTCATGTAACTATAACTCGCACCCCACAATGCACAGCTGATGACATCACATATTACATGATTCATGACCTGGTCAGTGACATCACTGATGACATCTCAAATGAAATCACTGATGACATAATCCACCTGATAATACGATGCACCTCCTAATACTCTAATATAACCTTTGATACACCCACTGTAAAATACAGACTACCATTCTCGAAAGCGTTGACACACCAATACCATTTACTATATACGCACTCACTGAGTCATAGGTCTACACAAGTCAGTCACTCATACAATCACTCATACATATAATCAGTCATCAATACAACACTATCATATGCACTCATACACCTAAACAGACACTCACACACCACCACTTATCCATGGAGTTTCTCACACACCTAGTCAGTCAAGCAAAGAATCAATCACACTCCCATTTCCTCACCTATACAGTTATACACACACCTCACTTATTCAAACGTATAGTAACACATCCTTACTCTCTTATACAATCACTGATACAAGTACACACTCATCCATACAGCCACTCTCACAATCACTGACTCTCACGTATAGTAATTTATATACTCCAACTCTGACATACAATGCCTTTTACATATGTAGTTACTTGGACATGTACACTGAGACATCCAATCTCTCACCAATACACTCATACACACACTCACTCGCCCATACAGCTGTTTACACATGCACTCTTGAACCCATACACCCAGTGAATCAATCACTCACACATCTATGCATGGAGTCACACACCTCGCAGCCACCCACACACACATTCAGTCTCCCATACAAATACTCAGGCAACCAATCAATAACCCATATAGACACTCATGTAGCTACTGACCAACACATGCAGCAGCTTACACAACAGACATATTGATGCACACATTCAGACAGTTTAGTCATTAACCCATGCATTCACTAAGACATATTTAATCACTTACTTATACAGTCAGTCACGCACCTAGTAAATCCTTCATCCAGACACTTATACACCCACTCATTCTTCAATACACCCTGGCATATATAAAACATATTTAAACTTTACAGAAACACACAGTCACTGGATGATGTCATCAGTGATGTCATTTGAGATGTCAACAGTGATATCATCAGTGATATCACCGACCATGTCATGAATGATGTAATATGTGACATCATCAGCAGTGCATTGCGGGGGCGCGAATTATAGTTAGCTGAACTGACTATAACGTGAGAATTTCTATGGTTTTGTACGAGTGAAATGTCCAACTAAATATAACGTCCCTGAAACCTATGTTTTTTTCAGTGAATATGTGTATATATATATATATATATATATATATATATATATATATATATATATATATATATATATATATATATATTTTTTTTTTATTGGAAGAAACAAAGGTTAGGGAGACTTTATAGTTAGGCTCAGATTTCACGGATACAAAACCAGCGACATTCAGCAGTTATATTTGCCTGAAATAACTTAAACTTATGCCCCAGCAAATGCACTACTTATGACTTCACATATTACCTCACTCATGACATGGTTAGGGACATCTCAAATGATATCACTGATGATATCATCCAGTGAGTGTAGGTGTTTTCAAAATGTATATGAGCGTTAAGCCTATATACTAAGTTACTACTAAACTTACATTTGAATGGTAGGCATACTACTAATGAGTGATAATACTTCTAACATATATTATGTGAGTGACTGTGTGACTGTGTGTGTCTATGTGTGACTGAGTGTGTGAGTGTATGTATGGATGTGTGAGTGGATATGTGAGTGGTTGTGGGGGTGTCAGTGGGTGTGTGAGTGGTTGTATGGGTTTGTATGTGGATGTGTGATTGGTTGTATTGGTGTGTGACTGGAAGCATGAGTGGTTGTATGATGTGTGAGTTGGTGTGTGAGGGGTTGTGGATGTTTCAGTGGGTTTTTAGTCTTTGAGTGGGTGTGCGAGTAGATGTGTTATGTTTGTAAGTGAATGTGTGAGTGGTTTTATGTATGTGAAACTGGGTGTGAGTGTCTGAGTAGGTAAGTGAGTGTGTGAGTGGGTGTCTGAGTTCCTCTATGGAATGAGAAAGTCAGTGGCTGTATGACTGAGTGAGTGCATGTATGAGTGCCTGTATGCCTGAGTGTCTGCATGCATGAGAGCCTACATGGGTCTATGAGTGGGTGCATAAGTATCTGAGTGGGTGTGTGTGAGTGTCTGAGTCAGTTTGTGAATGGATTTCAGATTGTCTGAGTGGGTTTTCAAATGCCTCCATGAGTGTGTGAGTCAGTCTGTGAGTGAGTTCATTTGTGTGGCTAAGTGAGTTTCTGAGTGGGTCTGTGAGTGAGTGCATGAGTGACTGAGTGGATGCATGAGCCTCTGAGTTGGTCTGAGTGTGTGTGTGTGTGTCTGTGGCTCAGTTGGTCAGTGAGTGGGTGCATGCATCTCTGAGTATGTCTGTGAGTGGGTTTTTGAGTGTCTGAGCGCCATCTGTTTTTCCCACTTCTGATCTGTTTTGCCTTTTCTGCTCACTGTTATGCCTTTCCTGCTTGTTTTTCTGCCCTTTGTTTTTCCTCTTCTGCTTGTTTTTCTGCCCTCTGTTTTGCCTTTTCTGCCCATTTTTCTACCCACCATTTGCCTTAACTGCTTGCGAGCGGGAGCAGTTTGACAACTCCTTCTTGCTGGGAGCAGAGTTAGTGTTTGCTCTGACTTGGTGGGAGCTGCCAGCTCCCGCCAAGGGAGACCAAACTGCTATGTCCTGAAGGTGGGCACTCTGGGACATTACAGGAGCCGGCCCTTGGGGGTGGCAGTTCACAGAGCCATTATTGCTACAGGAGGGGGGCATGCACCCTCCTTCTTTACAATGCATGGGCCAGCCCTTGGAGGTAGTGGTCGCCATATACAGCCTTCTCCCACTTTTTAAAGTCATTTGACTGTGGGAGGTGGTGGTCTCCAGGGACCAGGGGTGCACATAGCCCCCTCCCCCATTACTTTTTATTAATGCCCTAGGGAGGTGGTGGTCCCTGGCACCCAGGGGGTCTGTGAGCCCCCTCATTACTTTCTATCTAGCCCCTGGGAGGTGGTGATCCCCAAGGCATATTAAAGCCCAAAATTAAATAAGGGGCCGGGTAGGTGGTGGTCCCAGTATCTAAAATGAACTGAATAAGGGGAGCCCTGTGCACCCCCTCCTGTTTTAAAAAAACATTTCTGCATGCCGCCAGGACCTGGCCCACCAGGGTTTTTTTTAAGCAGCACTGGAGACCACACTTGCCTTTTTTTCAAATTTTGCTGCAGGTTTGCGACTCTATTTCACTTCAACATTTAAAAAAATATATGTATTTTTGCCTGGGTGGTGTGCCAGGGGAACCGCAGGACCAGAGCTAGGGGGGCAGGGTATTCTTACTCTACCCCCTTTTCTTTTCTTTTCTTTTCAATGTTTTTGCAGGATGTCGGCTGAAACCAAGTACCCAGATTGGCTGCCAAAACTTCCTGGTTGAGGTGTTGCCAGCCAATCAGATTTCAGCATGGGGACTGGCGAATCCTCGAATTATCCATGTCCTTATATATACAAATTTGGTTTTCCTTTATTAGCTCGAACATTACTGTATGGATTTACATCAAATAACAAAAAGCACCCTTTGAGGACCAAGAGCTAGCCTTCTGCCAAATTTGGTGTAATTTCGTTGAGAGGTTTAGGCTGTAATTGTGTCTAAAAGCTCCATGGGAATTAACATGGGAAACACACTCTTTTTACCTTTACCCCCTATTTCTCGGTCCGCGCTTCACAGATCACCTTGAAACTTTCCAAGCACAATTAGAATGACCGACATACTTTTTTGGGAAGACTACAGGAAGATTCACCAAACTGGGCTAAAGATATTAGCAAGTCAAAAAACGCTTTTCTATGGAAACTATGTCCTAACTATACTCTCCTACAGGCGACCACCAGTAGATTTTTTATATATATATGTATATATATATATATATATATATATATATATATATATATATATATATATATATATATATATATATATATATATATATATATCCACTTCTCTTTACTTCAGAAAGAAAAACTGCCGCCTACCAAAGCAGCGGGTGTCTCGTCGGAAAAAAGGACCTCCGAAGTCGGGTCCTGGCAACACTTCACCTCTCAAGCAGAAAAACTACAGGTGACGAGACTGTGTGCTGACCATAACATTTTATTTCATGTCGCCCTCGGACGCGTTTCGCCTGACCAGCAGGCTTGTTCACCGAAGCTTCAATACAATACAGTCGCCATTTTAAACAGTGCACCCACAATCAGTCATGTTATTAGAACTACAACCTGGGAGACAGGGAAAAAAGACTCGTAGGTTTTACGAGTAAATGCAAACAATGAATTGCAGTTAGGACTCGGTGGCGTGATTCATATTCTTGCATGCTGACCTGAATATAAGCGAAGAACAGAGTGATAATTATCCGTTGATAACATATTTTGTTCATTCATTCACTGCTATCAACATAGGCAAGCACAAATAAATACGCGCGCATTCAGAACAACATTACATGCTTCAGTGCATAGCATTCGTAATTCGCGCTGCCAAGTATTTAGCTGACAAGCCCTGAATTTGCCCAAAATGAGCACACGTTATCTCCGCCTTGCATAGATCAAAAGGGGGTATTGGAATATTCCACCGAGTTATACAATACTGCCCAAGTGGGCGAATGCTATTACCTGTCCCCAGGAGTAAAAAAAAGAGGGGGGGGAGTGCCCGTGAATTGACAATACAAGGTGCTCTGACATGTTGGGTATGATTGATCATAGATAGTTAAAAAGGGTTACCGCAGCTCTGAACCCACCTTCTGAATTAACACAAAACTTGACGAACTTTTGGGGCTTAGAACCTACATTGTTTCCTACAGGTGTGTGCTCAGATCTTCTTCAAGATTTAACCCTCCTGGGGCCTTAGAATTGAGCTCTAAAATGTACCTCGACTCGAGGCGTCTTAATTTTTTCAGTCTATCACCGCCTCTGGCATTTTTAGGCACATGATCAATTACAAAGTAGCAGAGCCCTGTCTCATCCTTGTTGTGCTTTTCTTCGAAATGCCGGGCCACCAGGTATGTTGGGTCTGTATTTCGGATGGCTCGCATATCCTGCAGTATGCGCATGTGTGCCAGGTGGATAGTGCTTCCCACGTACCTCAGGCCACATGGGCACTGAAGCACGTAGACAGCATAATCTGTCTTACAATCAAAAAATCCCCTGATTTGTTTGGTTCTTTTGGTTAACCCCCCTTGGTAAGATTGGGTATTGACTCCTAGCTTGCAGGCCTTGCACTTGGTGCATTTTATAAAACCTGGTTTTCTTTTTAGCCAGTCAGACCCTCCTCCTTTAGCTTTTGGTTTGGGTGGTAACATATTAGACACAAGCATTTGTTTGAAGGATCTAGCCTTCCTGAAGGTTATGGCTGGTCTCTTCTGAACTTGGTCTTGTAACAAGGGGTCATTCGCAATCAGATGCCAGTGTCGGTTTAAGATTTTTCTCACATCTTTATGTTTCTTATTATATGCTGTAATCATTCTGACCTGGTTTGACTCACGCTTATTACTATCTGGGGGTTTATTTTGGTTGAACAAAATTTCTTCTCTGCTACGTTTCTTTGCTTTCTTGATGCAGCCCTTTATATTCTCCTGCGTATACCCTCGTGCTGTGAATCGGGTATTAAGTGTCGCTAGTTCTTGTTCTAGGTTCTCTTGGTCACTACAATTTCTGATGTCTCTTAGACTTTCTCCATATGGGATGCTTCTGACTAAGTTGGTTGGATGAAAACTTGCCGCATGAAGCAGCATGTTACCCGCTATGTATATATATATATATATATATATATGTATAGACACAGTTCACCCCAGACAGGGTGAAAAACGGGACAAACTCACGTGCAAAGTTGATTTTGCTATTTTTTATTTAATTTCCACCTTCAGACAGATATTTGTGGCAAAGAACAAACAACACAGATCAACGTGTTTCGGGAGCCTTCTCCCTTGCTCACGATCACCTGATCACAGAGTGAATTCACATTTAAAGGGACCTTGTGTTACTTCCTGCTCACTGTTCGTGTTGCCTCTAAGCCTTCTGGAGCTTGTAGTTTTTCGTTTTTTTCTCTTTTTCTATTTCTTTTCAATGACTAAAATGTAATGTCTCAACAGTCTCCGTCTTTTTACATGATATTACATTTTGTCTCTTAAGGAATTATATTACTGTTTTGTCGTTCCGTTAGCAACTGCACCGCACACTTAGTGAGTCATGACATTTAATTTCGCCATGTAGACCATGTCCATCATTATTTTTCTTATGTAGTTTTCAAATTTCTAATTGTTTCAGGGTACCTTTACTTTTCCAATATTCTTTGGTCCCCCCAGTGGGTAAACCTAGTTTGATTCTCCCTTTTCTCCTATGTTTATTTTTCATGCATTTTTCTTCTTTTGACTTCCTGACCTCCAGTGATCATTCTTTCAGATGTTATTTCTTTTTTCTTTACTCTTCTTGTTTTTTTCTTTTGGACACAGATTCTGATAATTCCTATGTTTATTTTTTGACATTTTCTCATCTTATATTCTTTGATTTCTTCCATTTCTATTTTTGTTTTTACTGGTACTTCCTTATATATTTTTTTTTGTTTTGAAGTCCTTATTAGAGATTATTACTGGTACTTTCCTTCTTAAAGATGGATGTAAAATTCTTCTAATTGATTAAGGCCAAACGGATGCATTGTTCTTAATTTCAGGATATAACGCGATTCCTTCTGGTACAATTCCTTTTCGCGGTCTCCACCCCTTTCCTTTTTTGGGACTGTATCTATTCCATAGAATCTGAGTTGTTTACAGTCTCCTTGGTGATAATGCGTGACCCAATCAATTGAAGTCCCTGACGCTTTTCGGTGCCACAGGCACCTTAATCATAGGGCGGGGCAAGTCGGAAAATCAGTGATAGACTCCCACATATATTAGCCTTAAGCACCCGCCCTCTGGTGAACAGCATGCTGGGAGTAGAAGTCCCGATTCTTCCCCTTTGGTGGGGTCAATTCAAACTGCCCATATTTCCACAAGTCTTGACAGCCCTCCAGTGGGCCTCAGGTCCCCGTAATCGCTCCCTCAAATCCAGAATCCCTCACTCTGGAAAGCAACTGCAACCAGTTTGCAGTCTCACAGACCCCCTTCGTTGTCAAAGCGGTGCAACTTCCCACGGCTGGAGCAGGAAAGCCAGTGATAGACTGCCACATATATTACCCTAAAGGGTAATATATGTGGCAGGATAGACTGCCACATATATTACCCTAAAGGGTAATATATGTGGCAGTCTATCACTGGTTTTCCGACTTGCCCCACCCTATGATTAAGGTGCCTGCGGCACCAAAACGCGTCAGGGACTTCGATTGATTGGGTCATGCAATTGCTTCCTGAATAAAGGTTCTGTTGAACTAATCCCTTGCGGAGTGCCCCTCTGAAGCTTGGAGGTTGTTGGGAAATATATATATATATATATATATATATATATATATATATATATATATATATATATATATATATATATATATATATATATATATATATATATGAGGTACGTGGCGCTCCCGTAGATATACCAACACAGCAAATCGGCCGATCAGCAATGCAGGAACCAGCAAGACCCATAAGTTGGTGCAAAATATTTTAATTTAATTTTTAGCCCAGCACCAGTCCGCCATGACGCGTTTCGGCTAGAGATAGCCTTGATCACATAACAACGTCACGAGGGCTGATCACCCATTTAAAGTGCAACAGTGCCATCACGTGTAATAGAAACAAACAAAATACTTTCAATGTTTCTCAATTTTGCAGATATTACATTTCGGCATGAATGCCCGTATTACACAAACTGTCATATGATGGTCATAAATCATGGTTAATACCATACATTATGAAAACGACAGAAATTTGTATCATTCAGGAAGAGTTCATACATGGAAAATTATATGGCAACGGCTACAAAAAACTTTTAAAACTGTTATAAAAGTTAAAAGCCAAATAAATAGTTATATACATGATAAAATATAACCATTAAAAGTGTGGTATTTTGTACAAAATTAATTGGATTATGTTGTTCTGTTAGCAGAGAATCAACGCAATATGCAATATATATATATATATTACCTACTGGCGGTCGCCAGTAGGTATATATAGTTAGGACCTAGTTACCATGGGAAATCCCCAACATTCTATTGGGAATAACTTGGGCGCCAATCGAGGAATCTGTGTGTAATTTTCCTTAAAATTGCTTTGCTCCGCTCCGCTCCTTCCCTGAAGGTTTCGGGGGGATTCATCTAGCGGGGCCCGAGAAAAAAGGGGGGTCCCAAAACGTGTTTTCCCCATGTTAATTTCCATAGGGACCTTTAGACACGGCTACCGCCCGAACGGCTGAATGGAATTACACCAAACTTGGCAAAATGGTAGGGCCTGGTATGCAGATGTGCCTTTGCTATGTTTGGTGAAAATCCCTCCTGTACTTCTTGAGAAAATTGAATTTGAAATTTTTCAAATGGAATTTTCCATGGGACCTTTAGACACGGCTACAGCCCGAACGGCTGAACGGAATTACACAAATCTTGGAAAAATGGTAGGGACAGGTATGCAGTAGTGCCTTTTCTATATTTGGTGAAAATCCCTCCAGTAGTTGTTGAGAAAATTGAATATGAGCAAATTATATATCTATATGCGCTCAACATTCTATTGGGAATAACTTTGGCGCCGATTGAGGAATCTGTGTGTAATTTTCCAGAATTTTGGCCAGCTCCGCTCCGCTCTTTCCCTAAACGTTTTGGGGGGATTTGTCAAGCGGGGGCCGAAAGGGGGGTCCCAAAACGTGTTTTCCCATGTTAATTTCCGTAGGGACCTTTAGACACGGCTACAGCCCGAACGGCTGAATGGAATTACACAAAACTTGGCAAAATGGTAGGGCCTGGTATGCAGATGTGCCTTTTCTATGTTTGGTGAAAATCCCTCCAGTACTTCTTGAGAAAATTGAATTTGAAATTTTTCAAATGGCATTTTCTATGGGACCTTTAGACACGGCTACAGCCCGAACGGCTGAACGAATTACACCAAACTTGGCAAAATGGTAGGGACAGGTATGCAGTAGTGCCTTTTCTATATTTGGTGAAAATCCCTCCAGTAGTTGTTGAGAAAATTGAATTTGAGCAAATTATATGTCTATATGTGCTCACCGTATGCGCACCGTACGCGTACCGTACGTGTACGTGCGCGTACCCTTACGTGCACGAGCGAGTTTCTGATTGGCTGGCAGTCGACTGTCAACATTCCAAACTGTCCAAACCAGGAAGTGTTGGCCACCATCTTGTTTTTCAGGAGAACTGTGGCACAAGGGAGCCCAAAACAAGAGTGGAAAACACGAAAAGGGGGCAGGGTAGAGACCCCCCAACCCTCTAGCCCTTCTCAGGGGGTCCCAAAAGAAACCTCAAGGGCAAAAAAAAAATCTAAAAAATTGCGGGGTACACGCACCGTACACGTACGGTGCGCGTACCGTGCGCGTACCCCACGATTTTAAAAAACATTTCTTTTTTTTTTGCACTTTGTGGTCCTTCTGGGACCCCCTGAGAAGGGCTAGGGAGTCAGGGGGTCTCAACCCTGCCCCCTTTTCGCGTTTTCCACTCTTGTTTTGTGCTCTCTTGTGCCTCACTTCTCCTAAGAAACAAGATGGCTGCTCGGGTGTTCCCAGAAGGATAATAACATATATAAACGTTATCCGCTAATAGATACAAATGGGGGTGGGGTCGCACACTACTCACACACCGGCGGTGTCGCCCCTAAGGACTCTGGTCAATGTAATAAAGTGTTCGCGATGCATCATCTTTCGATCTTCTGCTATCTTCGCTGTCTTCGCCATCCCTGGACACGTGTTTCGGGGTTTCACCCCTCGTCAGCAGGGATAGGCAGTGTTCTGGGGTTGCCAATGGATGCCAATATCTGCCAGGTATAGTACCACTCCGGCTCGTAGGTGCAGGATCCCAGGCTCGTCAGCCCACTGCTCAAGGGAGCTTTAAAGCTACAAATGGGGGTGGGGTCACACACTACTCACACACCGGCAGTGTCGCCCCTAAGGACTCTGGTCAATGTAATAAAGTGTTCGCAATGCATCATCTTTCGATCTTCTGCTATCTTCCCTGTCTACGCCATCCCTGGACACGTATTTCGGGGTTTCACCCCTCGTCAGCAGGGATAGGCAGTGTTCTGGGGTTGCCGATGGCTGCCAATATCTGCCAGGTATAGTACCAATCTGGCGCGTAGGTGCGGGATCCCAGGCTCGTCAGCCCGCTGCTCAAGGGAGCTTTAAAGTTACAAATGGGGGTGGGGTCACACACTACTCACACACCGGCAGTGTCGCCCCTAAGGACTCTGGTCAATGTAATAAAGTGTGCGCGATGCATCATCTTTCGATCTTCTGCTATCTTCGCTGTCTTCGCCATCCCTGGACACGTGTTTCGGGGTTTCACCCCTCGTCAGCAGGGATAGGCAGTGTTCTGGGGTTGCCGATGGCTGCCAATATCTGCCAGGTATAGTACCACTCCGGCAGGTAGGTGCGGGATCCCAGGCTCATCAGCCCGCTGCTCAAGGGAGCTTTAAAGTTACAAATGGGGGTGGGGTTGCACACTACTCACACACCGGCGGTGTCACCCCTAAGGACTCTGGTCAATGTAATAAAGTGTTCGTGATGCATCATCTTTCGATCTTCTGCTATCTTCGTTGTCTTCGCCATCCCTGGACATGTGTTTCGGGGTTTCAACCCTCGTCAGCAGGGATAGGCAGTGTTCTGGGGTTGCTGATGGCTGCCAATATCTGCCAGGTATAGTACCACTCCGGCGTGTAGGTGCGGGATCCCAGGCTTGTCAGCCCACTGCTCAAGGGAGCTTTAAAGTTACAAATGGGGGTAGGGTCGCACACTACTCACACACCGGCGGTGTCGCCCCTAAGGACTCTGGACAATGTAATAAAGTGTTTGAGATGCATCATCTTTCGATCTTCTGCTATCTTCGCTTTCTTCGCCATCCCTGGACGCGTGTTTCGGGGTTTCACCCATCGTCAGCAGGGATAGGCAGTGTTCTGGGGTTGGCTATGGCTGTCAATATCTGCCAGGTATAGTACCACTCCGGCGCGTAGGTGCGGGATCCCAGGCTCGTCAGCCCGCTGCTCAAGGGAGCTTTAAAGTTACAAATGGGGGTGGGGTCGCACACTACTCACACACCAGTGGTTTCACCCCTAAGGACTCTGGTAACTGTAATAAAGTTGTTCGCGATACATCATCTTTCAATCTTCTGCTATCTTCGCTGTCTTCGCCATCCCTGGACACGTGTTTCGGGGTTTCAACCCTCGTCAGCAGGGATAGGCAGTGTTCTGGGGTTGCTGATGGCTGCCAATATCTGCCAGGTATAGTACCACTCCGGCGTGTAGGTGCGGGATCCCAGGTTTCTCAGCCCGCTGCTCAAGGGAGCTTTAAAGTTACAAATGGGGGTGGGGTCGCACACTACTCACACACCGGCGGTGTCGCCCCTAAGGACTCTGGTCAATGTAATAAAGTGTTCGCGATGCATCATCTTTCGATCTTCTGCTGTCTTCTCTGTCTTCGCCATCCCTGGACACGTATTTCGGGGTTTCACCCCTCATCAGCAGGGATAAGCAGTGTTCTGGGGTTGCCGATGGCTGCCAATATCTGCCAGGTATAGTACCACTCCGGCGCGTAGGTGCGGGATCCCAGGCTCATCAGCCCGCTGCTCAAGGGAGCTTTGAACTTACAAATGGGGATGGGGTCGCACACTACTCACACACCGGTGGTGTCGCCCCTAAGGACTCTGGTCAATGTAATAAAATGTTCGCGATGCATCATCTTTTGATCTTCTGCTATCTTTGCTGTCTTCGCCATCTCTGGACACGTGTTTCGGGGTTTCACCCCTCGTCAGCAGGGATAGGCAGTGTTCTGGGGTTTAGGATGCCTGCCAATATCTGACAGGTATAGTACCACTCCGGCGCATAGGTGAGGGATCCCAGGCTCGTCAGCCCGCTGCTCAAGGGAACTTTAAAGTTACAAATGGGGGTGGGGTCGCACACTACTCACACACCGGCGGTGTAGCCCCTAAGGACTCTGGTCAATGTAATAAAGTGTTTGCGATGCATCGTCTTTCAATCTTCTGCTATCTTCGCTGTCTTGGCCATCCCTGGACACGTGTTTTGGGGTTTCACCCCTCGTCAGCAGGGATAGGCAGTGTTCTGGGGTTGCCAATGGATGCCAATATCTGCCAGGTATAGTACCACTCCGGCTCGTAGGTGCAGGATCCCAGGCTCGTCAGCCCACTGCTCAAGGGAGCTTTAAAGTTACAAATGGGGGTGGGGTCACACACTACTCACACACCGGCAGTGTCGCCCCTAAGGACTCTGGTCAATGTAATAAAGTGTTCGCAATGCATCATCTTTCGATCTTCTGCTATCTTCCCTGTCTACGCCATCCCTGGACACGTATTTCGGGGTTTCACCCCTCGTCAGCAGGGATAGGCAGTGTTCTGGGGTTGCCGATGGCTGCCAATATCTGCCAGGTATAGTACCAATCCGGCGCGTAGGTGCGGGATCCCAGGCTCGTCAGCCCGCTGCTCAAGGGAGCTTTAAAGTTACAAATGGGGGTGGGGTCACACACTACTCACACACCGGCAGTGTCGCCCCTAAGGACTCTGGTCAATGTAATAAAGTGTGCGCGATGCATCATCTTTCGATCTTCTGCTATCTTCGCTGTCTTCGCCATCCCTGGACACGTGTTTCGGGGTTTCACCCCTCGTCAGCAGGGATAGGCAGTGTTCTGGGGTTGCCGATGGCTGCCAATATCTGCCAGGTATAGTACCACTCCGGCAGGTAGGTGAGGGATCCCAGGCTCATCAGCCCGCTGCTCAAGGGAGCTTTAAAGTTACAAATGGGGGTGGGGTTGCACACTACTCACACACCGGCGGTGTCACCCCTAAGGACTCTGGTCAATGTAATAAAGTGTTCGTGATGCATCATCTTTCGATCTTCTGCTATCTTCGTTGTCTTCGCCATCCCTGGACATGTGTTTCGGGGTTTCAACCCTCGTCAGCAGGGATAGGCAGTGTTCTGGGGTTGCTGATGGCTGCCAATATCTGCCAGGTATAGTACCACTCCGGCGTGTAGGTGCGGGATCCCAGGCTTGTCCGCCCACTGCTCAAGGGAGCTTTAAAGTTACAAATGGGGGTAGGGTCGCACACTACTCACACACCGGCGGTGTCGCCCCTAAGGACTCTGGACAATGTAATAAAGTGTTTGAGATGCATCATCTTTCGATCTTCTGCTATCTTCGCTTTCTTCGCCATCCCTGGACGCGTGTTTCGGGGTTTCACCCCTCGTCAGCAGGGATAGGCAGTGTTCTGGGGTTGGCTATGGCTGTCAATATCTGCCAGGTATAGTACCACTCCGGCGCGTAGGTGCGGGATCCCAGGCTCGTCAGCCCGCTGCTCAAGGGAGCTTTAAAGTTACAAATGGGGGTGGGGTCGCACACTACTCACACACCAGTGGTTTCACCCCTAAGGACTCTGGTAACTGTAATAAAGTTGTTCGCGATACATCATCTTTCAATCTTCTGCTATCTTCGCTGTCTTCGCCATCCCTGGACACGTGTTTGGGGGTTTCAACCCTCGTCAGCAGGGATAGGCAGTGTTCTGGGGTTGCTGATGGCTGCCAATATCTGCCAGGTATAGTACCACTCCGGCGTGTAGGTGCGGGATCCCAGGTTTCTCAGCCCGCTGCTCAAGGGAGCTTTAAAGTTACAAATGGGGCTGGGGTCGCACACTACTCACACACCGGCGGTGTCGCCCCTAAGGACTCTGGTCAATGTAATAAAGTGTTCGCGATGCATCATCTTTCGATCTTCTGCTGTCTTCTCTGTCTTCGCCATCCCTGGACACGTATTTCGGGGTTTCACCCCTCATCAGCAGGGATAAGCAGTGTTCTGGGGTTGCCGATGGCTGCCAATATCTGCCAGGTATAGTACCACTCCGGCGCGTAGGTGCGGGATCCCAGGCTCGTCAGCCCGCTGCTCAAGGGAGCTTTGAACTTACAAATGGGGATGGGGTCGCACACTACTCACACACCGGTGGTGTCGCCCCTAAGGACTCTGGTCAATGTAATAAAATGTTCGCGATGCATCATCTTTTGATCTTCTGCTATCTTTGCTGTCTTCGCCATCTCTGGACACGTGTTTCGGGGTTTCACCCCTCGTCAGCAGGGATAGGCAGTGTTCTGGGGTTTAGGATGGCTGCCAATATCTGACAGGTATAGTACCACTCCGGCGCATAGGTGAGGGATCCCAGGCTCGTCAGCCCGCTGCTCAAGGGAACTTTAAAGTTACAAATGGGGGTGGGGTCGCACACTACTCACACACCGGCGGTGTAGCCCCTAAGGACTCTGGTCAATGTAATAAAGTGTTCGCGATGCATCATCTTTCAATCTTCTGCTATCTTCGCTGTCTTGGCCATCCCTGGACACGTGTTTTGGGGTTTCACCCCTCGTCAGCAGGGATAGGCAGTGTTCTGGGGTTGCCAATGGATGCCAATATCTGCCAGGTATAGTACCACTCCGGCTCGTAGGTGCAGGATCCCAGGCTCGTCAGCCCACTGCTCAAGGGAGCTTTAAAGTTACAAATGGGGGTGGGGTCACACACTACTCACACACCGGCAGTGTCGCCCCTAAGGACTCTGGTCAATGTAATAAAGTGTTCGCGATGCATCATCTTTCGATGTTCTGCTATCTTCGGTGTCTTCGCCATCCCTGGACACGTGTTTCGGGGTTTCACCCCTCGTTAGCAGGGATAGGCAGTGTTCTGGGGTTGCCGATGGCTGCCAATATCTGCCAGGAATAGTACCACTCCGGCGCGTAGGTGCGGGATCCCAGGCTCGTCAGCCCGCTGCTCAAGGGAGCTTTAAAGTTACAAATGGGGGTGGGGTCGCACACTACTCACACACCGCCGGTGTCGCCCCTAAGGACTTTGGTCAATGTAGTAACGTGTTTGTGATGCATCATCTTTCGATCTTCTGCTATCTTCGCTGTCTTCGCCATCCCTGGACAAGTGTTTCGGGGTATCACCCCTCGTCAGCAGAGATAGGCCGTCTTCTGGGGTTGCCGATGGCTGCCAATATCTGCCAGGTATAGTACCACTCAGGCGCGTAGGTGCGGGATCCCAGGCTCGTCAGCCCGCTGCTCAAGGGAGCTTTAAAGTTACAAATGGGGTGGGGTCGCACACTATTCACACACCGGCGGTGTCGCCCCTAAGGACTCTGGTCAATGTAGTAACGTGTTCCCGATGCATCATCTTTCGATCTTCTGCTATCTTCGCTGTCTTTGCCATCCATGGACACGTGTTTCGGGGTATCACCCCTCGTCAGCAGGGATAGGCTTTGTTCTGGGGTTGCCGATGGCTGCCAATATCCGCCAGGTATAGTACCGGTGTGTGAGTAGTGTGCGACCCCACCCCCATTTGTAACTTTAACGTTCCCTTCAGCAGCGGGCTGGCGAGCCTGGGATCCCGCACCTACGCGCCGGAGTGGTACTATACCTGGCAGATATTGGCAGCCATCGGCAACCCCAGAACACTGCCTATCCCTGCTGACGAGGGGTGAAACCCCGAAACACGTGTGCAGGGATGGCGAAGACAGCGAAGATAGCAGAAGATCGAAAGATGATGCATCGCGAACACTTTATTACATTGACCAGAGTCCTTAGGGGCGACGCCGCCGGTGTGTGAGTAGTGTGCGACCCCACCCCCATTTGTAACTTTAAAGCTCCCTTGAGCAGCGGGCTGACGAGCCTGGGATCCTGCACCTACGCGCCGGAGTGGTACTATACCTGGCAGATATTGGCAGCCATCGGCAACCCCAGAACACTGCCTATCCCTGCTGACGAGGGGTGAAACCCCGAAACACGTGTCCAGGGATGGCGAAGACAGCGAAGATAGCAGAAGATCGAAAGATGATGCATCCCCAACACTTTATTACATTGACCATAGTCCTTAGGGGCGACACCGCCGGTGTGTGAGTAGTGTGCGACCCCACCCCCATTTGTAACTTTAAATCTCCCTTGAGCAGCGGGCTGACGAGCCTGGGATCCTGCACCTACGCGCCGTAGTGGTACTATACCTGGCAGATGTTGGCAGTCATCGGCAACCCCAGAACACTGCCTATCCCTGCTGACGAGGGGTGAAACCCCGAAACACGTGTCCAGGGATGGCGAAGACCGCGAAGATAGCAGAAGATCGAAAGATGATGCATCGCGAACACTTTATTACATTGACCAGAGTCCTTAGGGGCGACACCGCTGGTGTGTGAGTAGTGTGCGACCCCACCGCCATTTGTAACTTTAAAGCTCCCTTGAGCAGCGGGCTGACGAGTCTGGGATCCCACACCTACGTGCCGGAGTGGTACTATACCTGGCAGATATTGGCAGCCATCTGCAACCCCAGAACACTGCCTATCCCTGCTGACGAGGGGTGAAACCCCGAAACACGTGTCCAGGGATGGCGAAGACAGCGAAGATAGCAGAAGATCGAAAGATGATGCATCGCGCACACTTTATTACATTGACCAGAGTCCTTAGGGGCGACACCGCCGGTGTGTGAGTAGTGTGCGACCCCACCCCCATTTGTAACTTTTAAGCTCCCTTGAGTAGCAGGCTGATGAGCCTGGGATCCCGCACCTACGCGCCAGAGTGGTACTATACCTGGCAGATATTGGCAGCCATCGGCAACCACAGAACACTGCCTATCCCTGCTGACGAGGGGTGAAACCCCGAAACACGTGTCCAGGGATGGCGAAGACACCGAAGATAGCAGAAGATCGAAAGATGATGCATCCAGAACACTTTATTACATTGACCAGAGTCCTTAGGGGTGACACCGCCGGTGTGTGAGTAGTGTGCGACTCCACCCCCATTTGTAACTTTAAAGCTACCTTGAGCAGTGGGCTGACGAGCCTGGGATCCCGCACCTACGTGCCGGAGTGGTACTATACCTGGCAGATATTGGCAGCCATCGGCAACCCCAGAACACTGCCTATCCCTGCTGACGAGGGCTGAAACCCCGAAACACGTGTTCAGGGATGGCAGAGACAGCGAAGATAGCAGAAGATTGAAAGATGATGCGTCGCGAACACTTCATTACATTGACCAGAGTCCTTAGGGGCGACACCGCCGGTGTGTGAGTAGTGTGCAACCCCACCCCATTTGTAACTTTAAAGCTCCCTTGAACAGCAGGCTGATGAGCCTGGGATCCCGCACCTACGCGCCGGAGTGGTACTATACCTGGCAGATATTGGCAGCCATCGGCAACCCCAGAACACTGCCTATCCCTGCAGACGAGGGGTGAAACCCCGAAACACGTGTCCAAGGATGGCGAAGAGAGCGAAGATAGCAGAAGATCGAAAGATGATGCATCGCGAACACTTTATTACATTGACCAGAGTCCTTAGGGGCGACACCGCCGGTGTATGAGTAGTGTGCGACCCCACCCCCATTTGTAACTTTAAAGCTCCCTTGAGCAGCGGGCTGACGAGCCTGGGATCCCGCACCTACACGCCGGAGTGGTACTATACCTGGCAGATATTGGCAGCCATCGGCAACCCCAGAACACTGCCTATCCCTGCTGACGAGGGGTGAAACCCCGAAACACGTGTCCAGGGATGGCAAAGACAGCGAAGATAGCAGAAGATCGAAAGTTGATGTTTTTTTAAGTGAATTTGCAAGGTTTTTAAAATGCTAATTCCTAACAATATAAGGCCTGAAACCTATGGTTTTTTAAGTGAATTTGCAAGGTTTTTTAAATGCTAATTCCTAACTATATAAGGCCTGAAACCTATGGTTTTTTAAGTGAATATATATATATATATATATATATATATATATATATATATATATATATATATATATATATATATATATATATATATATATATATATATATATACACACATACATATATTGAGTCACCAAAACGCCCTCAGCATTGTTGGAGGGGCACACAACCGTGCCTCAGACCATATGGCCAGTCATTACCTCGCTGCAGCCCGCCTCGCCATTACGATTAGTATTCATCAATGTCGACGCGTATCGAGGCACATCATGCCTCTTCATGTTGGGCAGGAAGACAAACATCGATGGCTCACCTCTTCTTTTTCCATTACTTATGTATTTTACACACCCTCAGTGGGTTTGGCTTCATAATTTGTCCACTGAAGAATTGTGGGAAACGTAGTTCCTAAAGGTGAATATTAGTTGAATGTTTGGTAATTTTGATGTTTAAAATCCGTCACTGATGCATAATTGTTTCCTTTAGTAGGATTGGTAAAGCAGGGCAGGCTAAGTTTTTGCAGATGAGACACGGTGCTGGCAGGAGCCGATCCGTCCTGCTCCTCAGCCTTCGTTTTGAGTCAGGAATGGTGCGGTGCTCCCTCCCACGGCCGGGCTGCCGTGTAGAATATTGTGTCACCAAAATGCCCTGAAGCATTGAAGTTGCACACAACCGTGCATCAGACCATACGGCCAGTCATTACCTCGTTGCAGCTTGCCTCGCCATTACCATTAGTATTCATCAATGCCGACGCGTATCGAGGCACATAACGCCTCTTCATCTTGGGCAGGAAGACAAACATCGATGGCTCATCTCTTCTGTTTCCATTATTTTTTCATTTCATACACCCTCAGTGGGTTTGGCTTCATAATTTGTCCACTGAAGCATTGTGGGAATCGTAGTTCCTAGAGGTGAGTATTAATTAATTCTTTGGTAAGTCCGATGTTCATAATCTGTCACTGTTGCATAATTATTTCCTTTAGTAGGATTGGTAAAGCAGGGCAGGCTAAGTTTTTGCAGATGAGACACAGTGCTGATAGTACCCGGTCCGTCCTGCTCCTCAACCTTCGTTTTGAGTCAGGAATGATGCTCCCTCCCACGGCCGGGCCGCCGTGTACAACATTGTGTCACCAAAATGCCCTGAAGCATTGGAGGGGCACACAACCGTGCCTCAGACCATATGGCCAGTCATTACCTCGCTGCAGCTTGCCTCGCCATTACCATTAGTATTCATCAATGCCAACGCTTTTCGAGGCACATCACACCTCTTCATCTTGGGCAGGAAGATAAACATTGATGGCTCATCTCTTCTGTGCTGACAGGAGCGAGGTAATGATGGTCTGAGGCACAGTTGTGTGCCCATCTAATGCTACAGGGCATTTTGGTGACACAATATTCTACACGGCAGCCCGGCCGAGGGAGGGAGCACATGGCTAAGCAAAAACCGGGACAGGTCAGAAATAAAAGCAAGACAAAAT
Source organism: Lissotriton vulgaris (assembly GCF_964263255.1). Taxonomy (NCBI): domain Eukaryota; kingdom Metazoa; phylum Chordata; class Amphibia; order Caudata; family Salamandridae; genus Lissotriton; species Lissotriton vulgaris. The sequence continues at coordinate 2,036,519,271 of NC_141685.1, read as the reverse complement.
ACTTTAGTCCTTTTTTTATGTCTAACCTGTCCTATTTTTTTTTCAAACGAACTTTATTGAAACCATGGAAGCATAATAAAAAATTCTGGTCCCCCTAACGTCAGCTGATACATTTAAACTGTCGGATTTAACCATCCGGGGACTGTTGTCTTTTCACAAAAATTGAAATTTCACATCAACAGTTATTTTTTATTCACTATATTTGCTTCCTATTTCCAATTAAAAGCGGAATAAAGTTTGGAAAACGTCCCGCAGAAGAAGTTTATGGTCAACATTATCGAACAGATTTATTTATACACTGTCAGCTTCCTGCAAGATCTCATTTTGGAACAGTTTTAAATTGCCAGCAGTAGCTCTAAATGGGGCTACTGTTCTCTTCAAAATAAAAGAAGTATGCCATAAATGTCCATTCCATCTGCAAGGAATCATAAAACAATCGCATTCCTCTTTTTTTGTTCTGGGACCTTTATTAAATTAGTTCAACTAAATTAAAAATAACTTCAAAAACATTTCAAGGCCTTTTGTTTCAGTGAATACTTGGAACTCTCCGCACGGAACGTCGCCCTTTTAACTAATCCCTTTCGCCGAACTGAGGAGAATGGCGGCATTGTGACTTCAGACAGTGCTTCGGGGGTCTCTACAGTACCAAATTGAGGTCAGCGCGAGACAATGCCCGACACCCAATGGCCATTCAAGCTTTCTTCACAACTCTATCAAACGTGTCTTTCTTTCTCTTGCCCGCTTTCTCTGGCGGCAAAGTCAGCATACAATGGGAAATCCATGCAGCACCATTTATGGTCACCATATTTGCACATGACAACGTCTATTCTTCTGCGTTTGCCAGCTCCTGGCAGAGAATGAACTCCGGACAGATTTTCCCACCATTACAACGTTTTAACTAGTTGAGATAATCATAATAAACACGGAAATAGCAGGCACTTGAGTGATAGCTGCAAACTGACTCCACTTATTTCTGAGTCTACAGTAGGCCTCTAGGCTGGGACGCCGAGTGCCTCGCCCAGTGACAGATGAGACGTATTGCGTGACCGATCGCAAAAAGATTACATTTAAAAAAAAAAACGAGTCAAAATATAAAGTAGACGTTGTGATGCAATTTAATTGTCTCACGGCCCAGCAGTGTTATTATAAAACATTGTCTGAGAGTAACAAAGGCGGGACTGCACAACGAGCACCAACTAGTCTGCTTTCGGATGTTAGCGCCGCGTTATCAACAAATAAATCATTTGCTGGAAATGTTTTGTAAGCTAATGTCGATGTTTTGTGAAGAGAGGAATGCCAGAAATGTATTTCCCATCTGCAGATGTTTCTTCACGAAGAAAAGGAGGGGGGCGGGGGGGGGGGGGGGCATTTTGCAAGCTATTGTGAGGCCCTTCCCATCGAGGGTTTTATTTTTAATATTAGAGCGGCATCCCACAACTTTGACATCATGAATTCTTTTTTTGTTTCAGGCTAGGAGTAGCTTGTTGCCATTTAAGACCATCCATAGCATGTTAAATAAAACCAAGGAACTTTGCACAATAGCATAACAGACAAGACCATTTCTTAAAAAATAAAAATGCATACTGCGAAAGAAGAACCCGAGCCGACTTTGTAACCGTCGAGACTTCTGTTTTCTTGAATTAGAACGTATTGATTTGAAGATGTAGAGGTTCACATGCCCCATTCATTAACAACGCTCATTGTTAGCTTTTCCGTACAAGGAACGAAGAAGTTGGAAACAATGCAAATTCTAAATCTGAAATCAGTATTTTGTTGGCTCTGAATGTGCTGGTTACTAATTTAACTCGCCGTCTTAAGCTAGGGCATGCCAGTTGATGGACATGCCAGTTGATCACCACCATTAATACATTTAAAGTCAGTAGGCATCATGATTTATAATCTACTTTTCAATACCATATTTGACAAACCAACTTGTTCAACATCTTGCTGTAATTCTTGCTCATATGAAATGTTAGAGAATGTTATTAGCTCAACAGGGGGAAAACTACAGATCAGAGTATTTTAGAAGAATGCTAGAGAGTGTACATAATATACTTTATTCGGTTTGTTGTAAACCACCAAAGTGTACATCCATAATAAAAAGAAAAACATAATTTGATAAATAGTTCATAAAAACAACTGGCATACTGTGCAATTAACTACAAACTGCAGCACATGCCCTCGATCGTGTAGAATTATCTTAGTATATAGTGTAGCCTATACTTAACAAAAAGAAAACTACAATAACAGCATCCAAAATGATAGTGAGACAACTACACGACAATAACAGTGGAAGATATCAATGAACACATTAAAATTTTAAAAGGAAGAATAGCTCACTTATTGGGGCCAGTGCAGGTACAACCAACAGCCATGCGCAGATCACGGGAAATACAAAGAAAATCTCACCATAGGAATCAGTCAATTAAAACAATTTAATAACATGAATAGAATGTTTAAGTAGTTAAGAAGTGACTGAAAGAGTGAATAAAATCATTAGACAGCAGCTTTAAAAACAATTCTTCTCTTGCACCAGATTGCCTGTAGAAATGTGCTCACTGGAAACACAATTTTGGGAGAAGAATCTGTTTTTAAGATTCTAGGAGCTACCAGGGGCCTCATTTATGAGGCCGTGCATCACTTTTACGCCGCCGGTGCGTCACTTTTTGTGACGCACCAGCAGCGTAAAAAATGTGCCTTGTTGCACCATATTTACAAAGTGACGCATCTAGGTGGATGTGTCACTTTGTAAACCCCTGTGCTACATTATATTTACGCCAGGTATAATGTATGCGGGGGGGGGCGTTCTGACTCAAGACAGGGTCATAGAAGTGACGCAGTGAAATCTATAAGATTTCACTGCGCCACTTCTAGGGCACAAATGCGTCAATTTCCTACGCCTGCCTCACAGCAGGCTTTAGACTGACGCAGGCCCTTTCACATGGGGCTTGCCCCATGTGAAAGGACACATTGCTGGAGTTGCGTCACTTTTAGTGACACACTCCAGCAATGCGTCTCTTTTGCGCCAAACAGATACGTCAGAAATACTGACGTATCTGTAACTCCTTGTACCATGATGCGTCATACTGTAAATATGAAGCATCATTGGTCTCGCAAGGAGGGCGCAGTGAAAAGTGACGCATCGCTGTTTTCACACAGCTGTGCGTCACTTTGCATGAATGAGGCCATAGGTATCTAGTTGTTCCAATGTCACCGTAAAAAGGAAATATCCATTTGCGATGAGGGTTCAGGTACTCCGGACAAAAGAACAATAAATGCTGATTAATTTTGGTCTCTCAGGTTGCACACTTGGGGCCTCATTTATGAAAAGTGACGCATCGCTGCGTGAAAACAGCGATGCGCCACTTTTCACTGCGCACTCCTTGCGACACCAATGATGCGGCATATTTAATGTATGACGCATCATGTCGCAAGGACTTACAGATACGTCAGTATTTCTGACGCATCTGTAAGCGCAAAAGTGACGCATTGCTGGAGTGTGTCACAAAAGTGACGCATCTCCAGCAATGCGTCCTTTCACATGGGGAAAGCCCCATGTGAAAGGGCTTGCGTCAGTCTTACGCCTGCTGTGAGGCAGGCGCAAGATTTTGACGCAACCGCATCCTAAAAGTGACGCAGTGAAATCTCATAGATTTCACTGCGTCACTATTACGAGGCTTTTTGCGGGGGAACGCCCCCTCTGCATACATTATACCTGACGCAGGTATAATGTGGCGCAGGGGTTTAAAAAGTGACGCATCTACCTAGATGCGTCACTTTTTAAATATGGCGCAACAAGGCGCATGTTTTACGCTGCAGATGCGTCACAAAAAGTGACGCATCCGCAGCGCAAAACTGACGCAAGGCCTCATAAATGAGGCCCTAGGTAACTAATAGAATCTTGTTCCTGCCACCATTTGTAAGTAAACAATCTTAATGGAAAAGTCCCAAAGCGAAAACGCAAATACAGGCTCTTGGCTAGAGGGGATGGTATTAAATCTAGGTATTGCTCAAATGGCGATACTAATTTGTGGTCTAAAAACACATTGGTTAGGAAACCATTAGAGCTATTTTATATGCACTCTTTGTTAATAAAGAGCCAATAACATACGAGTTTGTTTTGCGAATTACAGTAGGGTCAACCCAATACCTTTGTATCCCCCAGCTTCCCCATCCAACACAAATATATTTTACACAGGGAATCATCCTAGCCCCTTGGATTTTCAGTAATTCTACCAGCGAATACTTGTAATCTCCTAACTCAGATGTAGTCCAGAGGCAGATCTAATAAACTAATAATTTGAATACAGCCAAATCTACAATTCTTTTTAACCCAAGGCCGAAATGCAAAGGGATAAGTGGTGAGCTAGCTGGGAGAGAAACCAGTTTCTAGCAGTTTTTTTCGGCTGTAGCTAGAGAGCGAACATCAGTACAAACCCAGTTTACGGCACCATAGAGTGCAGCTCACTGGACCTTATCATGGTAGATCTCCAGAACTGGCAAGACCACATAAGAAACTGATTACCTATGCGTTCTAATGATAGCATTTGGTCTGTGTTCAATTACAAGGGTACTCTTATTTAATTGACCCAGCCACGTAAAGATCTCCGTAAGTCTCACCTCTAAGTAATCAAAGCTGTCTACCTTTTCTAGTGCGGCACTTCCAACATGTATGACCATTTTTTTGCTCGCTCCCTTGCCCATTACCATGAATTTTGTCTAATCCCTGTCCCCTAGACCTACAAAAACCTAAAAACCTATCAACTAAAATTTGAAGGCCCATGGGCATCTTGGAAATGAGGAGAGTCATCAGCGAAAAATAGAATAGGTACCTTTCTGTTGTTCAAGACAGGTGAGTCATTGCTACAGTTTTCTAAAACTCCAACTAGATCATTCATGTATAATGAAAACAGTGTGGTGCAAGAACACATCCTTGAAGCACACCTCGTTCAATTGAGATGCTTTCAGTCAGCTCCCCATTTGGGGCCCTGTGAACCTGTGCATAGTTTTCTCATGGAGTCGCTTATAAGCTGAACATCATTGCCTGGGACCCCCATATTTAGTAGAACGCGCCATACATTTTGTCATGGAACAAGATCAAATGCGGCTATTGAATCTTCAAATGCCACGTAGAGCTTTTGGTGTTGTAATAAAATGGTTAACCAGTACAAGATTGAAAATCTAAAATTCTGGTCAATTGTACTGACCTTTGACTTAAAACCAGCTTGGGAAGAGAACATAATTTTATTGGAATCCACCCAATTGAGCAGTTTTTAAAAAACTTGTCTAGCAAAATATTTTTGCGCATTATCGATTAAGCTGATCGGCCTGTTGTTTGAGCGCTTGTTTGCATCACCCTTTTTAAATATAGTTATCATTTCTGCTCCCCTCCAAGATTCTGGTAATTTACCCCCCTTCCGCTGCTTTTGCATTTGTTAGCAAGTTCAGATGATTTTAACAGATTATAGGCTTAGTTTTGTATAGGTTTCAGGGAATTTAATCTGGACCTTGTGCCTTGTCAGATTTTAAAGAACCAACATCACTACTTGTTTCATCTAAGCTAAATGAAACAGAGGTAGCAGCTACTTTGGGGGTCTATGGTAAGTGTCTTTAGAGGAGATACCTGACAACGATTTGGCCCACAATCATTGTAGTCAATTGCATTATAAAGAGCAGTAAAATGCAACACACTTTTTTCGAAAGACATATTATAGTGATGGGTTTTCACGCTTCCTGACTTTGGGCCACTAGTCTCCAAAAAGTTTCATTATCATTTGTTTTGCCAGCAACAAGCAAGTCTTGCCAGAGTCTTTCATCCCAGTTCCTTTTTGCCTTTTTCAATCGGGCTTTGTAGGTGCATCTAGCTTTACTGTTTGTGGGCCTATCGCCAACTAAGATAGCTGACCTTAATAAGCTCTTGACCAATTTGCATGCTGGGTCAAACCACTCTTACTCCTTGATCAGATTACATTTTATATGAGTCACTTCCTTGTAAAAAAAACTAGTGTAACTCCCCAAACAACTGGTTGTGCACAATTAAAATAGGGATGTCAACTGCAATCAGCCCCTCGTATTCTGCTAAAAAAGCAACATACAACCCATATATCTGTGGGTATAATTTTTTGTTTGACAAGACTTTGGGCCACTTAACAAATGACGATTGTTCGATACGGAAAGGGTGGGGACATCTGTATGGCAGAAGTTGTTTTTTTGCTACAGAGATTTTCCGATTAGAGTTACCTCCAAAGAGTTGTAGTCACTGTCAGATCACACAGCCACTTTCATTTCAGCCAAGAGCTGCCATAACCTCGCGTCTATAAGGACACGATCAATGACACTAGTACACATTCCTTTCTTGAAGGTGGGTGATCTATCAGGGTCGGAGATGGTACGTCTGTTACAGGCCCTGAGCCCTCTACTAATAGTTAATGAGATTAATTTGGGTGCAGCAGTACAAAGATTTTTCCCTGGAAGTCCTGTCAGCGATGGAATGCCTCAATAGTCAACATCCTCTCCAGGAATCTCACTTGTGTATGGAGAGGGCTCCTAAATAGTATTAAAGTCCCCAGCCACTGTTTTTGTATCCAAATGTAGGGTATCTAATACTTCTTCCAAAGGGGATAGTGTGGAGGATTTGTCACTTGCCATTATCGTTCTGACAACAATGTTTTTTAGGGCCAAAGAAAGTCCTGTGGCCAAAGTCACTATGATCTTCATTACATTGGGGCAATCTATTTAAAGATGCGTGAGTGAACCAAAATGCCAGTTTCCCACTAAGAATAAAAGAACCCCGATTGCTCTTCCAAAACGCTCATCTGGCTTTGCTGCTACACTAAAAGAGGTAAATCCATCGCTGAATGCTCTGTCAGTAGTCCATGTTTCTTGGAACAAACACACACAATGTGTTCCCCAATATAGAATACTCATTCAGGATTAATAAGATTTGAACTTAGTCCTGTTATATTCCAAGATAGTAGATTAAGACTAGATAGATTAAGCCGAACACCAGCAGCAACCACCTCAAGTGCATCCTGCTCAACACCCGCTCCATCCACAGACACACCATCGAACTCTGGAACCTCCTCGACACCACAGCTCCTGACGTTGCCTTCCTCACGGAAACCTGGATGAACGACTCCTCAGCACCCGACATCGCCATCGCCATCCCAGAGGGATACAAGATCACCCGAAGAGACCGCGTCAAACAGACGGGAGGAGGCATCGCCATCATCTACAGGGACACCATCCGCATCACGACCAACACCGACGACACCCTGACAACCGCCGAACACCTGCACTTCCAGATCCGCACCGACCCGAACACCACCCTCAGAGGCACCCTGATCTACCGACCCCCGGGACAACGCACACAATTCAGCGAGGACATCACCGACTTCGTCAGCCCGCACGCCCTCCTCTCCGCTGACTACATCCTCCTGGGGGACCTCAACTTCCACCTGGAGAACAACAAGGACCGCAACACCATCACCCTGCTCGACAACCTCGCCAACCTCGGACTCAAGCAGCTGGTGTCCACCCCCACCCACCTCGCCGGACACACACTCAACGCCGTATTCTCAGCCAGCAAAGACATCGCCTTCAGCCACGCCACTGGACTCCACTGGACGGACCACAGCTGCGTCCACTTCACCTTCAGAAAAACGACTATCCACCACCACCAGCAACAGGTTGCTCGAAGAAGCTGGAACAAGATCACAGCCGACCAGCTCGCCGCTTCCCTGAGCCAGCACCCTCCCGCCAGCTCAGCGAACCCCAGCCAGGCCGCCGACAACCTCACGAAGTGGATCAGCAACTGCGCGGACGAACTCGCCCCACTGAGGACCCCGCCCAGCAGACCCGGCAGCAAGAAGTCCCCATGGTTCACCGACGAACTCAAGAGCTCCAAGAAGAATTGCCGAGCCCTCGAGAAAGCCTGGAGAAGGGAACCAACACCGGACAACATGACCGCCCTCAAGCTTGCCACCCGGAAGCACCACCAACTGATCCGCGCCACCAAGAAAACTGCATTCAAGGACCGGCTGGACAACAACGCACACAATTGCAAGGAACTCTTCAACATCGTGAAAGAGCTCTCCAACCCCAACGCCGGAAACAACGACATCACCCCTTCGCAAGACCTCTGCAATTCCCTCGCCTCCTACTTTCACAACAAGATCGCGGACATACACAACAGCTTCAGCACTCAACCGACGCACGCCACGACCGAACCACCGCCCCCCACCACCACCCTCCTCGCCTGGACCCCGATCAGCACCGAAGACACCATCCGCATGATGAATTCCATCCACTCCGGATCTCCGACCGACCCCTGCCCTCACCACGTCTTCAACAAGGCCGACGCTGTCATCGCACCCCACCTGCGGGACATCATCAACACCTCCTTCGACACCGCCACCTTCCCGGAGAGCTGGAAGCACGCCGAACTCAGCGCCCTACTAAAGAAACCTACAGCGGACCCCACCGAACTCAAGAAATACCGCCCCATCTCGCTCCTCCCGTTGCCAGCCAAAGTCATCGAGAAGACCGTCAACAATCAGCTGGCCGCCTTCCTCGAGACAAATGGATCCCTCGACCCCTCACAGCCTGGCTTCCGAGCCAACCACAGCACTGAGACCGCCCTCATCGCTGCCACCGAGGACATCCGAGCCCTGATGGACAACGGAGAAACAGCGGCCCTCATCCTCCTAGACCTCTCCGCGGCATTCGACACTGTCTGCCACTGCACCCTAGTGCAGCGCCTCAGGTACGTCGGAATCCAGGAGAAGGCACTGGAATGGGTCATCTCCTTCCTCGACGGAAAGACACAGAGAGTCCGCCTACCACCGTACAAGTCAGAGGCCACCGAAGTCATCTGCGGCGTCCCTCAAGGATACTCGCTGAGCCCCACCCTCTTCAACATCTACATGAGCCCCCTCGCGGCCATCGCACGCCAACACAACCTCAACATCATCTCCTACGCTGACGACACCCAGCTGATCCTCTCCCTGACCAACGACCCCACCACCGCCAGACCCAACCTTCACGAAGGGATGAAAGACGTAGCCGAGTGGATGACGACCAGCCACCTGAAACTGAACTCAGACAAGACGGAGGTCCTCATCCTGGGCTCCTCGCCCTCCGCCTGGGACGACTCCTGGTGGCCCCCCGCCCTGGGCACCGCACCCAAACCGGCAGACAAGCACGCAACCTGGGCTTCATCTTGGACTCCTCCCTCACCATGACCAGACAAGTCAACGCAGTCTCCTCGTCATGTTTCAACATCCTGCACATGCTACGGAAGATCTTCCGGTGGATCCCCACCGAGACCAGGAAGACGGTCACCCAGGCCCTCGTCACCAGCCGACTGGACTACGGCAACGCCCTCTACGCCGGAACCTCCGCCAAGCTCCAGAAGAGACTCCAGCAGATCCAGAACGCCTCAGCCAGACTCATCCTCGACATCCCTCGACACAGCCACATCTCCGGACATCTGAGAGACCTGCATTGGCTCCCCGTCAACAAAAGAATCACCTTCCGCCTCCTCACCCACGCACACAAAGCCCTACACGATCAAGGCCCGAGCTACCTCAACAACCGCATCAACTTCTACGCTCCCAAACGTCATCTCCGATCAGCCAGCCACGCCCTCGCCGCCGTCCCCCGCATCCGAAGAACGACAACAGGAGGAAGGTCCTTCTCCTACCTGGCCGCCAAGACCTGGAACTCCCTCCCTCCCGACCTGCGCCTGACCCAAGACCACCTCTCCTTCAGGAAGAAGCTCAAGACCTGGCTATTCGAGCAGTAGCAGCACACCCCCCCCTACCCCCCAAGCGCCTTGAGACCCTCCGGGTAAGTAGTGCGCTCTATAAATGTCTGTGATTGATTGATTGATAGCGAACATTTGTTACTTATAGACTTGGGTCCTGAATGGTAACACAGACAAAGTAATTAATCTGTAGATGTGTTGGAGTTCCTATCTTCTGTGTTGTGTGGAATATTCTTCTGACCCCACCTTCTTGAATGATGTCCCTACTATCCTTAAACATTTGAACTGGTACATTTTCACTGATACAAACATTATGGGGAATACTGCTTGTGTTAGCGTTAATCACAGTTAGATTGGATTTATCAATATTGAACACTTTAGAATTTACATGAGTTGTAGTGAAAATGTTGTTCTCATGATATATACAAGAAATCAATTGAGATATTTTTCTTAGTCAATCAATTTCATTCAAGTTTGATGTAACAGGTTGTAGGGTAGGAACAATGCCCTGTGGGGTCAAAATGGACTGGAGCCTAGAGGAACCTCCCATTATGTCCATTGGGAAAGCTTTCAACCTTATTCCCAATAATTTACCTCCAGAAAGATGACAGGTATGTGGTTCAAAATTTATTAGATTTTCAGGCAGGTAATTGGAGCAAAAAACAACATGGATATAATCATGGGTCGATGAGTTTACTGAACGCATTTTTGCATAAACAATACTTGATCAAACCAACGATAATCAATTTCGCTCCGCCCTAATCCAATGAGCCACTTTGTTGATTGAGGCAAATGATTCTGGCTTCAATTTTGGATCCTAGGCCACATAAATGGACCTTTTGGATTTCAAGTTGTTCTCTTTCTGCAAATTTGTTTGATTTATAGAAAGATAACGACAAAATGGCGAGCTAGTGAATGCTCCTGATTTGCCCAGTTGATACAAAGATCTACTACTAGAGTAATTTCTCTCCTTCAGTGGAATGTCTGCAGGCAATGAGATTTTGGTTCAAGGATTTGGCCTGCGAAGGGGTGTAAAATCTGTGGGGGTCCCTCATGTGAGATTGAATGAAAAGACTTTGAGGGTAAGCTTTCGGATGTAACAAGAGTATTTAGGGATCATTTATTTACATTTCTTTTCTTTTACCAACTGGATTAGAAATCGAGATTTTACCCCAACCTATTATAGGATCTGAACTAGCGACTTGATGATCTTTCGAGGTAGACTCTTGAGTAACTGTTTTGGACACATTGTCCAGACAGCAACAAACAGTCTATGATAAAAGTCCAGCTACCTGAGCCTACAACAACAACACTAGACTTCAAAGATGGTCCAGTTTGCCGTCTAGTGATTCTGTGCTAGCTGTTTTCGCAGGGTCATTGTGTGCTCGTACTGTAAACTGGGCAATAATTATTTCGGGGGGGGGTCAATCTGCATATGCATTTTTACAGACTAGCCTATAGATTGTATAGGGTCAAAACAATTGTAACACAGCACGTTCGGGATTATAGTAACTTTGGGATATAAGGAACATGGAACTGTGTTTGTTGATTCTGCAGAATGGGTATCACAAGGCTGGGAGAGGTGTGGGCTATACCATCCAAGTCGTCTAAGGTGACTGCACTTGAAGTGCAAGGCTTGGTGCGCTTACCAGTAATAGGGGAAGATCTGTTTTTTTAACATGTCAGGTACTGTTGCTGATTTCCCCTTCCCTTTTGTGTTGATTTTATTCAGGAGCAGCTCAACCTATTCTATTAACATATCTATGTATGTCAGCTAGTGTAGAAGACTCAGTTGAAGTAGGCTCCAATCTATTTTTCCCAGGTCTCCACAGTTTCCTAGCAAGGATTTCACTTTTTGTAGATTCTCCAACTTTGTGTTTACCCGTAGCTGAAGCAGGTAAGGGACTAAATGTACGAATGGGCCTGTGGGCAGAAAAAAGATCTAATTAATGTTCAACTTACATCTGCCAACTTTTGTTCCTTTGGGAAACAGAGTAGGCCCAGCCCAGCCTCTTCTGGGAGATGACGGGCGAAGACGGGACCAGTCTTGGTCTGGTCTTCACATGGGCATTTGCTCTTGTCGAGGCATGTTGATGTAGACGTCTGAATTTGGTCTAATTGCAACTTGTTAGTTATTTTGAGTTTCATTTTGAAGTTGAACTTCTGGTCCAAGGGGAACGAGTTCCATAGCATTGTTGCCTAGTTCTTCATTCCGTATAGGTGACTCTCCGAACGTGTTGAGTCTTTCCGTTTGAACTACTTGAATTGTAGTGAGAGGAGGGCGTCCGCTACTTTGGAGTCCATGTGGCCTACTGCTCAGTATCGGCCACATAGTGTGGTTTGATTAGGTCAATTGGGACAAATCTTTTCTCCTTTTTCCCGGCAAGTGGCGGCAAAAGCACAGTTCTTGTGAAGTAGTGTGGCTCACTGGTTAGAGGCGGCAGACCCGAGAGCAGAGGACGGCCCAGGACCAGGGTTCGATTCCCGGCGCGGCAGGTTTCTGGACCAGGGTCAGCGGACTCGATAATTCTCTCGCCTCGGTGCCCACTCTGATCAGCGATCACACTCGGCAACTCTGGGCATTAGCTTGCCTCATCTTCACTAACGGCCCCACCAGACCGCCGGGGATGCCTGGTCTCACCCTGGAGATACCCATTAAGGGACCATCTCTCAGGGAAGCCAGGAAGGGTTTGGCAGCGGTCGAAGCGCCTTGGGACCCTACGGGTAAGTAGTGCGCTATATAAATGCCAATACATTTACATTTACATCTTGTTCCTTGAATTGCTAGGACTGGTACAGGCTTTCTGTATGATGGTTCAAATTCTTTTTTATCCGTTATTTTCTCTCTGACCAGAACCTCGACTTTTGGGATCCAGACAGGTCTTGCTGTGACTGCCTTCACTTCCCCAGTGGCTATTTGTTTTTCCCTTCACTTTGCTCTGCAAGGCTCTTGCTTCATTTAATTCCTGTAAAATAGCCAAACGGTTAAGGATGTCAAACGGTTTTTCTCTGCCATTGTGCCTTCACAATCAAGATCAGGTACCCACGTTCTTTTCCCAAATAGGAGTAAGGAGTGACACCCCCTAGAGAACTTATTGGCTGGTTATTGAGAGCTCGCTGTACCCCATGTATGTGATTGACCAAACTACCGCCCCTGCCTAATACTCTGGCTGTTAAAGATTGCTTCAGGTCCCAGATTTTCTTTTCCACAACCAAATTTCCCCCAGGATGGTGAGGAGACGACGGAGAGGAGTACAGCAATGCTACGCCCATACTTTCCATTGCCTCTTTGTAAGCCCGAGAGCTAAACGCCAGGCCATGATCAGAATATAACGTGCCAACTACGTATGTCCCTATAAAGACTCGCAAATCTTTGATAAAAGTTCGAGCGTCAGCTGAGCACTGAGGCCAAACCATAGGAATCTTGAGCATGAATCCATTGCCGCCAAGATATATTTGTAAGCCCCATTGGATTGTAAGGGGCCGCAGTGGTCCAGATACAAACAAGCAAGAGGTTTTTCTGATTTTAATAATGGTGTTTATGCCAGACGTGTTATGGTGGAGCCTTTCATATGCTGGCAGATGTCACATTTCAAGACATAGGGCCCCATTAGGATGGCAGGCGGAAACCCCCCTAACCGCCACACGCGCGGGAAACAACCACCTGCCAGGACCATGGATAAACCAGCGGTCAAATTAGGATCACCCACCAAAAAGGGACCGACCGCGGCGGTAGCGGGTAAATAAAAACACCCGACGCGGGCGGTGATGATCAAAAACTGACCGCAGCGTTTGGAAACGCAGTGGAAAAGCAACATCCCACCGCAAGCATAGCGGAGACACCACACGGGAAATGAGGAAATCCCCGATGGTCCTGCTGTAAGATCCGCTGTTCCCGACCACCACGGTCGCACACTAGAGTGAATGGGAGAGCCAGTGGAAGAGCTGCAGCAGAGCCACCGCAGCGGACAATCCTCAAAAAACATGGCGGACGATGCAAAAACAACACAACAAAGGCAATCATAGCACAAAAAAAGTAGCCATGCCCCCCCCAATACACCAAAAACATCCCAATGAAACAAATAAATGCCAAACAGGAACATACAACTTCCAGGACAACTCCAACAACACACCTGACAGAAAAACACTATTGGATACACCCACATAGCTGAGTATAAAACCAGCCCCTTCACTGACCACAATCCTTTGCAACACTCCAGAAGAGAAGGTCATACACCAGACCTGACAGGAGAAGCAAGAGAACACAGCACACACACCACCACCCCCACAACCATCACACCAGCACCAACAATCCCCAGCACCATACACACCTCACTCACAAACACCACACCCACCACCCACATCCTTGCACCCACAAACACTTTGCACACTACATACCATGGCATCACAGAAAATGCCCAAATTCACAGAGAGTGAGTTGACAGTCATGGTAAATGAGATAGTCAGAGTGGAACCACAACTGTTTGGTAGCCAGGTCCAACAGACACCATTAGCCACAAGGACACAAATGTGGCAAAGGATAGTCCAAAGGGTTTAATGCAGTAGGGAACATCCCGCGATCCAAGAAGGAGATCATGAAGTGGTGGCATGATCTCAAGAGGGTTGTCAAAGAGAGGAGAAGCAAGAACTGGGAACTGGCTGACAGGACTGGCGGTGGCCCTCCCATTCCTGGGAAGGCCACCGAGGGAGTAGAGGCTGGTAAGTACAAACAAATGTTAACCAACACACTGATATGTACTTTCTTGCACAACCCAATCACCATTGCATGTTCACCTTCACCTAACAGGTAGGTAGCCATCTTGCCTGGGAGGCCTGTTTAGGGGAGGAAGGCCTGTACCACTACTCCCACTATGCTCCCTGTCCCACCCCTAAACAGGATGTTGCACACCACACCAACCCAGAAGCACTTGGAAGCCATTGCATTGTTCATCCTCACCTAACAGGTAGGTAGCCATCTTCCCTGGGAGGTCTGTGTGAGGGAGGGAGGCCTGTACCACTACTCCCACCATGCCCCCTGTCCCACCCCTAAGCGGGAAGTAGCATACCACACCAACCCAGAAGCATTTTGCAGCAATTGCATTGTTCAACTTCACCTAACAGGTAGGTAGCCATCTTGCCTGGGAGGTCTGTGTGGGAGAGGGAGGCCTGTACCACTGCTCCCACCATGCTCCCTGTCTCACCCCTAAGTATGAAGTAGCACACCACACCAACCCAGAAGCAGTTTGCAGCCATTGCATTGTTCTCCTTCACCTAACAGGTAGGTAGCCATCTTGCCTGGGAGGTCTGTGTGGGGGAGGGAGGCCAGTACCACTACTCCCACCATGCCCCCTGTCCCACCCCTAAGCAGGATGTAGCACACCACACCATCCCAGAAGCAGTTTGCAGGCATTGCATTGTTCACCTTTAACTAACAGGTAGATAGCCAACTTGCCTGGGAGGTCTGTGTGGGGGAGGGAGGCTTGTACCCCTACTCCCACCATACTCCCTGACCCACCCCTAAGCAGGACGTAGCACACCACTCCAATCCAGAAGCAGTTTGCAGCCATTGCATTGTTCACCCTCACCTAACAGGTAGGTAGCCATGTTGCCTGGGAGGTCTGTGTGGGGGAGGGAGCTTGTACCACTACTTCCAACATGCTCCCTGTGGCACCCCTAAGCAGGATGTAGCATCCCACACCAACCCAGAAGCATTTTGCAGCCATTGCATTGTTCACCTTCACCTAACAGGTAGGTAGCCATCTTGCCTGGGAGGCCTGTTTAGGGGAGGGAGGCCTGTCCCACTACTCGCACCATGCTCCCTGTCTCACCCCTAAGCAGGATGTAGCACACCACACCAACCCAGAAGCACTTGGAAGTCATTGCATTGTTCATCTTCACCTAAAAGGTAGGTAGCCATCTTACCTGGGAGGTCTGTGTGGGGGAGGGAGGCCTGTACCCCAACTCCCACCACGCCCCCTGTCCCACCCATAAGCAGGATATAACACACCACACCAACCGGAAAGCAGTTTGCAGCCAGTGCATTGTTCACCTTCACCTAACAGGTAGGTAGCCATCTTGCCTGGGAGGTCTGTGTGGGGGAGGGAGGCCTGTACCACTACTCCCTCCATGCCCCCAGGGCCACCCCTAAGCAGGATGTAGCACACCACACCAACCCAGAAGAAGTTTGCAGGCATTGCATTTTTCACCTTTACCTAACAGGTAGATAGCCAACTTGCCTGGGAAGTTTGTTTAGGGGAGGGAGGCCTGTACCACTACTCCCACCATGCTCCCTGTCCCACCCCTAAACAGGATGTAGCACACCACACCAACCCAGAAGCACTTGGACGCCATTGCATTGTTCATCCTCACCTAACAGGTAGGTAGCCATCTTGTCTGGAAGGTCTGTGTGAGGGAGGGAGGCCTGTCCACTACTCCCACCATGCCCCCTGTCCCACCCCTAAGCGGGAAGTAGCATACCACACCAACCCAGAAGCATTTTGCAGCAATTGCATTGTTCAACTTCACCTAACAGGTAGGTAGCCATCTTGCCTGGGTGGTCTGTGTGGGAGAGGGAGGCCTGTACCACTGCTCCCACCATGCTCCCTGTCTCACCCCTAAGCAGGAAGTAGCACACCACACCAACCCAGAACACTTGGAAGTCATTGTATTTTTCAGCTTTACCTAACAGGTAGGAAGCCATCTTGCCTGGGAGGTCTGTGTGGGGGAGGGAGGCCTGTACCACTACTCCCACAATGCTCCCTGTCTCACCCCCAAGCAGGAAGTAGCACACCACACCAACCCAGAAGCAGTTTGCAGCCATTTCATGGTTCTCCTTCACCTAACAGGTAGGTTGCCATCTTGCCTGGGAGGTCTGTGTGGGGGAGGGAGGCCAGTACCACTACTCCCACCATGCCCCCTGTCCCACCCCTAAGCAGGATGTAGCACACCACACCAACCCAGAAGCAGTTTGCAAGCATTGCACTGTTCACCTTTACCTAACAGGTAGATAGCCAACTTGCCTGGGAGGTCTGTGTGGCGGAGGGAGGCCTGTACCCCTACTCCCACCATACTCTCTGACCCACCCCTAAGCAGGAAGTAGCACTCCACTCCAATCCAGAAGCAGTTTGCAGCCATTGCATTGTTCACCCTCACCTAACAGGTAGGTAGCCATCTTGCCTGGGAGGTCTGTGTGGGGGAGGGAGCCTGTACCACTACTTCTAACATGCTCCCTGTGGCACCCCTAAGAAGGATGTAGCACACCACACCAACCCAGAAGCATTTTGCAGCCATTGCATTGTTCACCTTCACCTAACAGGTAGGTAGCCATCTTGCCTGGGAGGCCTGTTTAGGGGAGGTAGGCCTGTACCGCTACTCGCACCATGCTCCCTGTCTCACCCCTAAGCAGGATGTAGCACACCACACCAACCCAGAAGCACTTGGAAGTCATTACATTGTTCATCTTCATCTAACAGGTAGGTAGCCATCTTGCCTGGGAGGTCTGTGTGAGGGAGGGAGGCCTGTACCACTACTCCCACCATGTCCCGTGTCCCACCCCCTAAGCGGGAAGTAGCCAGAAGCCAGAAGCATTTTGCAGCCATTGCATTGTTCACCTTTACCTAACAGGTAGGTAGCCATCTCACCTGGGAAGTCTGTGTGGGGGAGGGAGGCCTGTACCACTACTCCCTCCATGCCCCCTGCCCCACCCCTAAGCAGGATGTAACACACCACACCAACCCAGAAGCAGTTTGAGCCATTGCATTGTTCACCTTTATCTAACAGGTAGATAGCCAACTTGCCTAGGAGGTCTGTGTGGGGGAGGGAGGCCTGTACCACTACTCCCACCATACTCCCTGACCCACCCCTAAGCAGGATGAGCACACCACTCCAATCCAGAAGCAGTTTGCAGCCATTGCATTGTTCACCCTCACCTAACAGGTAGGTAGCCATCTTGCCTGGGAGGTCTGTGTGGGGGAGGGAGCCTGTACCACTACTCCCAACATGCTCTCTGTGGCACCCCTAAGCAGGAAGTAGCATCCCACACCAACCCAGAAGCATGTTGCAGCCATTGCATTGTTCACATTTACCTAACAGGTAGGTAGCCATCTTGCCTGGGAGGTCTGTGTGGGGGAGGGAGGCCTGAACCACTATCACCATGCCCCCTGTCCCACACCCCAGCAGGATAGATCACTCCCTTCCACCCACAAGCATGTGGCAGTCATTGCACTGTTCTGCTTCACCTAACAGGTAGATAGTATGTACGTGCAGCCACACATCTGTTACCAATGAAATGGTGCCATGTGCCAACACCAGCACAACTATGCACACCCACCCCGCTTGACATACACAGTGTGCACAAAGGTAAGCAAAGGGAACGATCACAGATAACAAAGAGTCACATGCCAATGGACATGCACAAGGAAAACCGTGCACAACCATGCACAGCACACACTGATGAGTGCATTGCCATGTGGCCCAATCAGCAAGGAGCATGGAAAATCACAGGAAGCATGTGTGGGCTCATAAATACAAAAATGTACATTACAGGTCAAAGTCATGCAGTACAATACAATGGCCACTCCATGGCCAGATGTGACATCAGCCAGGGCATACGAATCAACATTGAGTGAACCATTAAAATCATTTGCGCTGGTCCCTACATGGCAACTGGTCCCTGTGAACATAATCACAGCAAGATTTGAATGCAATGCATCAACATCTGACTACATGTACAAGTAATGTATGTACCTCTGCATCATGTCATGAGGCACAGTATTGCACATAGCAAAAGATGTGAAGACCAGTCAATTGTGTAGTGTACAGACACTGGATGACAAACAGCGCACATAATTCTTGCTGAGTGCACAACACTGACCATTTCCCATCTAATCCACAGGTGACCAAGAACTCACTGTTGAGGACATCAATGACCAGTAGAGCCAGTCTTCAACCCCGGTTCATGGACTCTCGGATGTAGACTCCCAGGATGTTCAGGACGATGAGTTTGAGGCCGGCTCATCTGGTGTGCCAGGGAGCACCAGGTCCCAGGACCCCATCCTCCCCACCACCACGTCTGATGCAACAACAGCAAAGCAGAGCCCTGCTGTTATGGCCTGTGCATCCACCGCCACCACCACCACATCCACCAGTTCCACCTGCAACACCCTCCCTGTCCCAGGGGATGACCAGCCCACACCAACAACTGTGGACGGCAGGGAGAGTGTGCGTGGACCCACAGTGGTAAGGCAACAGGTCCGTGGCAGCAGGGCAGGTGGGAGGGCCACGGTCACCCCAGACATCAGGAGGTTGGGACCCCATCCCTGGACCACTTCACCAAAGTCATCAGGGCCTACGTACAGGTCCAGGGACAAAGTGGCCAGTCTGATAAACTCTTACGCGAGCTCATCCTAATGATGAGGTCCATCGACACCCGCATTGGTTAAATGTTGGACCTCATGGGCCAGCAAGTGGCGTTACTGAGGGACAAGGCTGCATCCCAACCAACACCTCCACCCTCCTCTGCTGTGCTGCAGGATGACAGTTCACCATCCTCCCCTGTGGCCATTGAGAGGGGTGAGTCCTCAGATGCCGGTGGCACCACAGCAGGGCCCACCCCAGTGAAACGACCAAGGGGCCGTCCAAAGAAGAGCCTGGGAGTCTCTGGAAGCAAAGCACCAGCCAAACGCTAGTCACGGAGCCAGCCTTGATGGCAACCCTCTTCCCCGCTGCATTGACTGTTTGGACTGTCCTTCCCCACACTGCCGTGGGAATGGCACCTGTCTGTTGGACTGGGTCATCATATCGATGTGGTGTCCACTCATTCATCTCATTTACCATGACTGTCACCTAACTGCTCCATCAACACCTTCATGTTTATCTGCCCGCCCCCTCACATGTCAACTTTGTAAAAAAATACCTTACACACCTTCATTGTGTCAGCTTTGTCTTTAGTGCAAGATGTACAGTCTTCAAGATGTCCATAATGTATCAGAAAGATTTACTGTATGTAGGAATGTATACATTTGAGGCACCTAGGGAAACACAACAGAACAACATTCACTGGTGTGAGTGTGGCATCACAGACATTATACTACATAAACCATCTACATAACCCAACATGCAGATGACACAATGAGCAACAAGTGTCAACAAACATGTCCCGCATACGTTCACAGATTACATGTCGCTGTCACACATCCACACACAGGCGACTTTACATCTGGCTGTCTGTACCATTTGCACATAGGCCTTCACGTCAACAGCAATAACACCGAGACAACGTACATGTTGTACTTTGTCACCCACCTTCAAGTGAAGTCGCGGGTGATGAGCTGTTGATGCATGTCACCTCTTTCCTCCTCTCCTTTGTCCTCATCACTGGACTCAGGTTCTTGTGCAGGCGGGGGCCTTGGGTCCTCATCATCATCCAGGAGCAGGGGAATCTGCTTGCGAATGGCCAGGTTGTGGAGCATGCAGCATGGCACTACCATCTTACACACCTTCCCAGGCGAGTATGACAGTGCACCTCCAGTTTTGTCAAGGCAGGGGAAACGTGACTTGAGCAGGCCAAAAGTACGCTCAACCACACAACATGTCCTGCCATGGACCTCATTGTATCTGATATCAGCCGGGGTCCTGGGATTACCCAGTGGGCTCAGCAGCCATGGATGGCTGGGATATGCAGAGTCACCTAGAAATGACAAACAGACATTGCAATGTTGCACAGGCAGAGGGCAAAAATTCACACACCCAGCACGCCATACGACTAGGCATACTCACCCACAATCCAAGCATGCGCGGGAAGCAGATTAGCCATCAGCCTGGGCACAATGTTGTTCCTCAGGATGTAGGAGTCATGACTGAGCCAGAAAATCTGTCTCACACATGCGAGATGGTCATATCGGCCAGGCACACCACCTGCACATTGATTGAGTGATAATGTTTTCTAGTATGGAAAATGTGCTCACTCACCTGTGGTGGCACAAGACCAACATGTGGGCAATCAATGGCCCCTACAACATGGGGGATGTGCCCAAGGGGATAGAAGTCTGCCTTCACATCTGCCAATTCTTCTCCCCGGTGGAAATGTATGTATCTGTCCTTGTAGATCATGACTGCAAGAACATCCCGCAGCACTATGCTGAACATGGGTTGAGAAATCCCAGCAGTGCTGGCCACGGTCTCCTGGAAGGATCCAGTGGCAAAAAAATTGAGAACTGCCATCACCTTGTAAGTTGGTGTGAAAGCTGTTGGGTACTGGCGACGAGGCTGCAGGTGGGGCTCCAACAGATCATAAAGAGTCTTCAGAGTGGCTCTATCGAGACAAAACTTGCAAATAATCGCTATATCCTCCATGTCCTTCAGCAGTGTCAAGTGACGTATCAGATACAGCCTCCTCCTAGTTGAGATGATATTGGACACATGTCAATGACATCCATCATGAGATGGCCTCAGCATATCACATTCAGGATGAAACAGAATGAACAAACACTGACTTGAAGGGATGTGTGACACACCATGTTACATGGGTGTACGTTTGAGCCACACAGAGGGCACACCACTCCATTTACAATACACCAGTGCGTAAGACACCACATAGGTCAATGTGAATGCACATATTTTCAAGGCCAAATTACACATGTGCACACCTAGGAGAGTGTCATCCAGCCATTGTGCAACAAATCAACACAACTGTCTCATACTCATCTGCTGTACCTGTCAGACCTCGATGCATCATTCAAACTTGGCACACATCCGCAACACAATGATCACAGTTGGCAGTGAATTGACAATTGGGTGTATGAGCACACAGAAAAGTACAAGTAAGTAACATCATACAGTTAGACAAGCCTTGCCGAGGTCATCACTGCCCCACAACACATTCATATGTGTACATATTGTAGAGTCCTCTACAACACTGTCACCAACCATCTAATGCATTTGTGACATGTTAGGGACTACAAACCAATGTACGTCACACATACACAACCATGGGCCATGTAGGCACCTGTGTAGTCAATGGAACATTGACATTGTGTGCAAGATGATGTCCACTTCACTTTGTGGCCACTGTGCACTGTTGAAGTGTATCTGATGGACATTGACATTGTGTGTGCCACAAATTGTGGGCATGCTCCGCCACCCTACTCGCGGTAGCTACTGCCTGGCCCCGGTGGTGTGTCACAAGCACCACCACTTACACGAGTGCGGTAGTCATTGGCATGGAGAGCTGGTAAGATGGCGGTGGGCATGCTTCGCCATCCTACTCGCAGTAGCTACTGCCTGGCCCCAGCGGTGTGTCACCAGCAAAACCCCTTGCGCGAGTGTGGTAATCATTGGCATGTAGACATGCCCAAATGGTGGTGGGCATGCTCTGCCACCTTACCCGCGGTAGCTACCGCCTGGCCCCGGCGGTGTGTCACGAGCACCACCCCTTACACGAGTGCCGTAGTCATTGGCATGGAGAGATGAGAAGATGGCGGTGGGCATGCTTTCCCACCCTACTTGCGGTAGCTACTGACAGGCCCCAGTGGTGTGTCACCAGCACCACTCCTTACACGAGTGCAGTAGTCATTGGCATGGAGACATGCCCAAATGGCGGTGGGCATGCTCCGCCACCCTGCTCACAGTAGCTACCGCCTGGCCCCGTGGTGAGTCACCAGCACCACCCCTCATACGAGTGCGGTAGTCATTGGCATGGAGACATGCCCAAATGATGGTGGGCATGCTCTGCCACCCCACTCGCAGTAGCAACTGCCTGGCCCCGGCGATGTGTCACCGCCATGAGGCATTGCCTACAGCCAATCGGAGCGATGATTGCGGTGGCATGATGCAATTTTGAAGATCGCGGTAGGCGTGCTCCGCCACTGCTGAGGTGGACATTGGGTGCTTTTGAAAGATGCACCATCGTGGTAGTGCACCCCGGGCCCCTGCGGTGCATCATCGCCATGGAGCATTGCCTACAGCCAATGGGAGTGATGATTGCGGTGGAATGATGTAATTTTGAAGATCGCGGTAGGTGGTCATTGGATGCTTTTGAAAGAGGCAGACCAGGATAACCAATTGTTGCAGCTTGGCACCTTAGAAATGACCACAGGGGTCTATAAATGCGTGGGAGTGAGCCTCACATTTCCACTGCTTACAAAGCCTGCTGCCTAGGACCCTTACCTGCTGCTGACTCCAGAGCCTGCTGCCAGAGACCCTCATCTGCTCCTGCTTCCAGAGCCTGCAGCCTGGGACCCTCACCTGCTGCTGCCTCCAGAGCCTGCTGCCAGAGACCCTCATCTGCTGCTGCCTCTAGAGCCTGCTGCCTGGGACCCTCATCTGCTGCTGCCTCCAGAGCCTGCTGCCAGAGACCCTCATCTGCTGCTGCCTCCAGAGCCTGCTGCCTGGGACCCCTCACCACCCAATTCCACCTCAGGTGTTTCATGTCCACAGGAATGGCAAGGAAAGAGAAGATCTGTGCCAGTCCATTCACAAGCGAGGTGCTGGAGGTCCTGGTGGATGAGGTGCCCCAAATGTCGTGATAAGTCATTGTAAAGAGAGGTGTAGGGCAGGGGGGCAGACATGTAGTTGGACTGCTGCAGTATATGCCTGAGGGTGTGGGGATGTGTCATACACTGACAAACATGCTGTCTACAGGGGGAAGGAGTGTGTGTCCCAATGTCATGGTTTTCCCTGCCTGCAGTTGTATGTCTGAGTGGAGTGTGTTATATTGTCAGCTATACAGAGCCACAGGATGTTGGACAGACAGGTGCCAGGACAGTAATTGCTTGGCTGATTGTCTCTGTGTGCCCCTTTTGTCCGACTCAGTGTGAACCCAGATGCTCTGCACAGTACCCGCCCACCAAGACGAGATGACATCACTGCACTTACTGTGTCCTTACTTGTGTTCATTCACACTGAAATCCAAATATGCACCATCACAGCCCTATATAATTGCACACAACCACACTTGTGTTGATGTATAGTTTGTTGGTGAGTCCATGTACCCCGATGCCACACACATGACATACAGATATGTTCACAGGACATGCTCATTGAATGCTGCCCAGTCATGCATACAGTGAGTCTACACACAGACACAGGTGGATATGTGATGTATGTAGTGGCCAGACATGCATAGGACTGGAGATGTGTGCAAACCACAGAGGGGGTTCAGTGCAGTCATCCTGCATGTGTGTGAGATTATCAGGGACCCTGTACACCCTCATAAAATGCATGCAATCACATCTACTTGGCCCATGCAGAGTACCCATGTGAGGTGTACCCCAGAGTGGGATGGACATAGATTACATTTGGTAATGAGTCTGTGTCTTGCTACTGTACTGATAGATGTTGGTATATGACACTGTGTCACTGCTCATTTCCCCCTCTTTTCTATCATGCCTGCAGCTCAAGGTACACCAGTGTAAGGCCGTGTGGAGGGCCATTGCAGCAAAGGTGCGAGCCCTGCGGGTATCTAACCAACGACTCTCCCACTGCCACAAGAGGTGGGACGACATCAGCCGGCTGGCAAAGAACGTGGCAGAGATGACGGTGGGGCTGCTACCACACACTGGGCGTTTGGCAAGGCGCAGCATGACACCACTGATTGGGCTCTTCTTGACAGTGACTCATCCTGAGCTGGATGCACGTCTGAAGGAGCATCAGCAGCAAGGCAGGGTGAGCATTTGGGGAGGGTGACTTTGGAATGGGGCAGATGCATGTGTACAGGGCCTGTGGCAGCGGGGGCTATGTGATGTTCGTGGGGTGGTACTGTGCTGTGTCATGTGAGTGGCTTCTGGGATGGGTACCAGTGTCATGCATTGGCCCAAACTGGACTTACAAATGTGATCCTCCCTGCCTTGCATTCCCATAGCTGGATGTGTTAGGATCCACATGGTCATTCAGCATTGGGCTAGTGTGGGGAATCTATTTGGGGGTGAACAGCAGTGTCCACTATCTGAGTGTGACTTCATGTATGCGTACTTTGCATGCCCCTTGATGGTTGAGTCCCACACATCTGATAACAATGTGCCACAGATTACAAAATGGTGTTTGGCATGGGCTACTTGCCATTGTGGACTGTCATGTCCTAAAAGGTGTCTGTGGTGTCCCCTCCTGTTCCCTTAGGTCTGTCAGTGGCAATAAGTGGTGTGCCCACATCAGTTCCATAGGTGTGGGCAGAGCAAGTTGTGTGTCTGGTAGACTTCATCCATGGGCAGGGTGTTGTGCTGTGTGGCCTTAATATGGCTCAGTCATGGCAGATATTCAGGGTTACAGGCACTGTTGTTGTCTATGTAGTGAGTTGCTGTAATGTGATTGCAGAGTGTGGTGGTCAACATGTTGATTTGATCATCTTCTGTACTGCATTGATTGAATTGCTTTGTCCTGTTCATGACACTAACCCAACCCTGCATCTGTCTCTCTTGCAGATTCGCTGGTGGACATGGAGGGAAGGGGCTGGAAACCAGTGGTGGCGAGAGTAGCACTACAGCTGCACAGGAGCCCAGTGACACAGAGGTCACCAGCACATCAGAGGGGGACCGTAGTATGCAGGAGGAATCCCTGCCTTTGACACAAAGTACAACATCAACTGATGCCAGCGGGGATGCATCCATGTTGGCAGGCACAGGGAATGGGGATTCAACATTATCTTCTACCACACAGCTGCCAGTGCCCACCCTCTCATCCACTTCTACTGGTGCTGCCCGTGTCCGTGCCATTAAGAGGGGACGAGTTACATTCACACCTGGCACAGCTCAATGCCTTCAGTGACCATGATAAAAAATTAGGCCAGGTGGTTGCCTACATGGAGGGCAGACACTCTGACGTGGGTGGGCTACACCGGACTGTCCAGGCTTTGTTGTCAACAGTGACGTCTGCCCTTCAACAGGCACATACTCCCAATTCCTGCTCAAGTGCCTTTGTCCTTAGGCATTGGATGATAGTGACCACGGTTCCCTTGCGTCACAGTCATGATACAGCACAAGAAGCACACAGCAGAAACAACCCAAGCAGGCCCGCCCACAGACACCATCCCCACAGAAGAGCAGAGCCACCCCAGAATGCAAAGACAAGAGAGCAATGGGAGCAAGCCCGAAAAAGCAATGAAGCCGACATCAGGCTCACATGCCTCAGAGGCATCACCACCGAAGGACTCTCATGTTTTTAGGGTGTAGATAATTATAACAAAAATACCCAAGCAGACCTATATCCCTCTATTTCCAAACATAAAAACTCTAATTGTGTATTTAGGATTCAAACCGGTGAGACATATATAATCAAATACAACATTACATCACCATATTTCTTTAAAAAGAAAATGGTTACAATTATCTACCCCCTAAAAACATCAATGAATGATTTCTGGCACTCCATCTTATAGATTTATATGTATCCATAGATGAAAAAAAATGAAATGAGTCTTTATTGTATGACAAAAATGTTTAAGTAACCACTGAATAATGCTTTGTTACATGTCTCTATTTAGTTGTAGTGCAATGGACGGTCACCTGATGAAGGCAGCAATGTGAAACGTGCGTAATCTACATCTACCACATTGCCCCCCATCAATTTTACGTCTAATATACTTATCCATTAACTGATTGATATGTTTTCAGCACATTGATTATATGTAAAGAGTGAAATAGTTTTTATACAACAAGAAAAAAACAAAGAAACATATAATAATTTATTAGATAAGATTGTTTTGAAGAATAAAATATATGTATATTTTATGGAGATATGTTTGTGTCTTTTGTATGTAATAGTGGTTACTGCCTAAAGGTACATATATGTTTTGCTGATTATTTTCATGTTACAAGCTATAGATTTTTACCCACTCCCATTGCCTTTCAACAGTTTTGCTGAGAGGGCATGTCTGTTTCTAATGGGGTTCTGTGTGTGTGTCTGTAGTGTTTTGTGTTTGTGTTTTGTTTTTGGGCAGACATCTGTTCATGCATCCCTGTGTGTGTGTTATGTTTGTGGCTACACCCAGGGTGTAGGCACAAACCCTATTTGTGTATCACAATTTATACTGTTGTTTTTTTTAATTTTATTTATTTATTTATTTTCTATTAATCATATGTTGTTTGGCACTGCCTTGTGAACATTGATTGTTATGGTTCAGTGACAATTCTCGTTGAGCATTACATGATATTTTATCTTTTTGTAAATTGTAATGATTTTAAGTAATCAAACAATAAACTTTGAACTTGAACTTGAACACACAGGGTGTGTGTTTCTTTGTGTGTGTATGTACTGGCAAGTATTGGCAGCCTTCAGTGTATGTGGCACTGGTGTTGTGTGTTTCTGTGCAGCCACTCCTGCAGTGGCTGTCTCCCTGGTTGATTGTTGTGTGGTGCAGGGTGTGGATTGAGCTTGCTTGTTGCTGTGATTGTTGCTTGTTGCTGTGCATGGGGGTAGAGCACACAGAGGAGTACAAAGTTCCCCGGGGATCATGAAACAGTGTGGAGAAGAGAGTGGATGCAAAGAGTCAAGGAACTAGGAAGGTTCCCTTGTCGGAACTAGAGAGCCTCACACACCCAGAGCGTTAGGTGTGAAACACACCCTGACTGAAGGATGTCCAGTATCATCATCGGCTCACTGCCCCTCGTCAGACCGGCACTGCAATGTCTGACGGAGTGCCCAAGGGCACTCTTTTGGCGGAGTTCTTTTGTTCCTTGCCGATGGTGAGTGTGAGTGAGGACGGAAGAGAGTGTAGTCAGTGCAAAGTGAGTGAATGTTAAAAAGGGTGATCAGTCCACAATACGTTTTATTGACATCCCTAATTAAAAGGGGTGGGAGGGGAGCTAGAGGCTGTGGGGGTATACAGACATCTAACTCAACCCCCTAGTGTGGTCAACATGTTTCTCGCCAACCGGCGATTCGTCAGGACCTAAAGCAAGGTACTACACAAGAGAAGAAACGATTAAATGCTCATGCACAAAGTAACACGCAAATACAACCTCTCAGGGTCGGGTGCAAAGAGGGCCACGGGGTCCTGCTCTAATTAGGCGACCTAGAGGTAGGGGAAAAAAAGGGTTAAAAGAAAGCGAGTCAAGTCATAGCTTAATTATGTGACTGTATAGTCAGAAGACGTAGAGTGACTTCAGTGAACGCTCTCCACAATGTGAGGGGTGAAGGGGGACGTGAAGGGAAACTGATCATACCGGACACTGGGTGCAATTTCCCTTCATAATCGGTCTAGTGATGGCGCAATTATTATCTCTATTTGGAGAAAGCAGAGTACAGATAAAATACTAATCTGAAGTGTGAAGCCGAATCTTTCAAAGTGACACCCATTCCTAGGAGAATAGCAGGAAGGTTCTTACCCTAAGGGAAAGTAACACGGGCCTCGCAGCATGCTCCCGTGAGGCCAGCACTGTCTGGTGGGTAAACCTGTAGGGTATGGAAGAGAAGGATTGATATGTGTATTACAACTCAAGGAGGGGGTTGGTGTGTTATTGTTATGCTGATGCATGATGGTGGAGGCTAGTGTAACAAGTGACCTCCAGGGTTAAAACAGACGCTCCTGTGACTACTCATAGAGTAGGAGAAGGGGGGAGGTGGGGGGAAGGGAGGGAAGAGGGGGAAGGGGGTGGAGGTAAGGGGGGAAAACAACTCTATCCACATTATGTGTATAGAGATCAGCAGGGCCCCAGGACGGAGCCCAGTAATGAAGTTCTGCAGCCCACTGCCAATTCATGCTAGCAGGCCTAAGGCATTCTTAGAACCGGCGCCGTGGTGCTTAGGGTCACCGCGCTGTTGAATGCCTCCAAGATATGAGTAACGTCGAGTTAGTTAGGTCGGGGGCAGGGGGGGCTCTCCCCATGCTCCGCTCGACTGCTGACCGTACTGAGCGTCGGTCAGTTGTAAGGTGAGGAGCAATCTCAGTAGCGGTCAGGACCATGGGGCTGCAAGATTTTGTGTAACCGGCAACAGGTAACTCTCACTGATGGACGCGGGTCCAAAGCGGGGTTAGGAGCAGTTACCGTAAATGCCATGAGGGCTGGGTTGCATAAATTGGGATGAGCCTCGGGTGGTCAGGGGATGGAAGCAAAGCTTACCTCAGTCCAGGCGCTGGCACGGCGGGACACCTACCCCTCACGCTCGTGGCACCTGGTCAGGGTGCGGAGCAGCTGGTGAGGGATCACAGAGGGGTACGCCATTAAATAGGTTGATTAGTAATCAGCCATTGCGCCGTCGGTAGCGTTGCGCCTGTCACGCATCATGCGCATGCGTGGAAGCAATGCTGTGACTTGACCTGCATCCGGGACGCGATGGCAAGGCATAGCGGCCATGTTGGAAAGGTCGCTGATGCCACGGTTAGAGTCTGAAAGGATTGGTGATGATCCGGGTGGCTCCCAGTTACAGAGTCTCATTCCGGTATATATGTGGAGAACGCCTCATGAAAGAGTGGCGCTCGGGTCGAGAGATGTCTGGAGAGTTTCGTTGGGGCAGTGGGATTTCGGAGTTGGGGTGGGAGGGGGGCGGGGGGGTTTCAAGTGCCATACAAATGTTGGAGAAAGGGGGCAAGTGCCAATATGAGGCCCCGAAAATATCGAAGGAAGTCCTTCTTTGGTCGGATTGAAAGGCTCATCTTGAGGAAGACAAGGGTCAGGTAGGTACTCATGGGCCATGAGGTCGAGATGCCTCATTCGTGAAGGGTCAATGATGGAACATGCCATGGGTCCTCTGTGGTGGGAAGACATATTCCAAGATAAGGTGTGGATGGACCATGGGGTAATTAGGTTTCTGGGCTAGGTCGTGAATCTTATTAGGAGATGGAAGCCCAGGGGAATAAATCGTGAGTCCCTATGTCATGCTCATAACCCTTTGTAGTGGGAAGACCTGTGCCTAGCTAGGACGTGTGTGGTAATAACCAGGTACATGGGCTGGCTAGGGAATGCTATCTGGAGAAGGTGGCCCAGGGAATAGCATCATTGAGCCCTACTACATCAAGCTGAAGGCGATGTATCCATCTTTGTTCAAGTCTGAACAGTGCCTGTTTTGTCATGGCTGGTTGGGACTCAAGCACTAACCATTGGATGCTGTCTGCAGAGTGATTGTGTAATTGGTAGTGTTCATACAATCTCGTGTGAGTCTTGGAGCACCGTATGTTGCTTTTGTGCATCGTTATTCTGAGCTTAACCTGTCTCATGGTCATTCCTACGTAAAATTTGTCGCAAGGACAGATTAGGAGGTAGATACATTTAGTACTGAGGCAGTTTGTGTGTCTGTTGAGTTTCCACGTGAAGGAATCAGTGAGCTTGATTTCTTTACATTGTCTAGATTGAGGACATACCGCACACCCACCACACGGGTAGTGTCCAACAACTGG
Organism: Lissotriton vulgaris; assembly: GCF_964263255.1. Lineage (NCBI taxonomy): Eukaryota > Metazoa > Chordata > Amphibia > Caudata > Salamandridae > Lissotriton > Lissotriton vulgaris. The sequence goes on along the minus strand of NC_141685.1, from coordinate 2,036,489,182 downwards.
AGGGAGGTGCCACAGTGTCCGTTGCCCACCCCCGGGTTGTCTCTTAGGTCGTGTATGTATCAGGGAGTCTTTTAGGTTGGCCGTGCGTTTAAAAGCGAACCTAAGTTTAGGTAACTCAGTGCCTCCTGAGTTGAGGATGCCCCAGTGCTTATTCACAGTTTTTTTTAATGAAGTTGGAGTTGCTGGTAAAGCTTGTGACGCACATAATTAGGTCATCACGTTCCTTTTGATGTACTTCAAGGAGGGCCTCCCTATGGTTGTTAAGGGCTCTCTTGCTGGAGTCACGTATCAGCTTGGTAGGGTATCCTCTATCTTGAAGTTTATGTTGGAGGGTATTGGCTTCTTGCCTATAAACTACCCTAGAGGAGCAGTTTCTGCGTACCCTCAGGAATTGGCCAAAGGGGAGGTTTTCGCGTAGTGCTCTAGTGTGGTGACTACTGAACAAGAGCAGGCTGTTTCTGTCCGTGTCCTTTTGGAACAGGGTAGTACTCAGACCGGCTGGGCCCAGCCGTATCGTGAGGTCAAGGAAGGGCAGGGCTGTCTCAGACATAGAACCTGTAAATTTCAGATACGGGTTCTGTTGGTTGATCCAAGTGCAAAATTGGGTGCAGCTGTCGCGGTCACCCTTCCATAGTATCAAAATGTCGTCAATGTAACGACGCCATAGAGTCAGATGTTGACTGAAGGGGTTGGATTCTGGGTAGATAAACTGGTTCTCAAAGGCTGCCATGTAAATACAGGCTATGCTGGGAGCAAAAGTAGAACCCATTGAGGTACCCCTGATTTGATGGTACATCTGTGGTCCATATTGGAAGAAGTTTTCCGTTAAGGCAATACTCGCACAGGCCATGATGAATGGTATAGGAGTAGGTGAAGACCATTCCTCCTGCATAGGGGCAGATTCTACGTGCATGGGGGGTGCATGGGGGTACACAGGATGGGCACCTGGCCTGTGCCTTTATGGGGTGTGTTAATGTGTGGTGAGGGGATGTGTGTCCCTGGGGTGTTTGTGCCCTGCCGGTGCCTTGGACTGGCCCTGCCTTCTGCATTGTGCGTATGTATTGACCGCTGCGATGACGTGACCGGGACGTTGATGCAAGTTCGCGGTTGATGTGTGTCCAGGATGCAGTGGGGTGACTTGGTGGGAGGTGGGTCATATGTGGGTGCCCTTGTGGATGTGTTGATTCCCCCAGCAAGGTGTCTGTTGTGGATTTGGACCTTGTGTCAGCCTGTGAATTGTGTGTTGTATTTGTGTAGTTGCGTACCTGTGGTGGCGTCTGCGGCGGCCCATGAGATGATAGTGCTGTAGCAGGTACAACACCGGGAACACGTGTAGGGCAGGGTCCATGGCGGTCGTGACCTGGTGGGGAGGACCGGGACTGTGGTATCGCGCTGGCTGTCGAGTTTCCGCCGTCTCGGGTTGGGCGGTGTCTCCCTTGTGGTGCGTCTGCTTGTTTGGGCCATCCTAATTTGTGGAGCGGGGCAGACGTCATTCCACTCGGCAGAGAGTCTCCATTGGATCCCACTGCCGCGGTGGCGGGCGCACTTTGATGGCGGTGTGCGTCGCTCCGCGGCGGACGGTAATTGATCTATGTTTTGCAATACCAATATGGTGGACGTGTTTCCAGCTGCTCGCTGGCAGAATAAGGCGTTTTTCTGCCCCACCAGAACCGTGGTGGTGCCACCACCTGACATCCTAATGGGCCCCTAAGTCTTTAGTTAGTTTGCTTTGTTAGACCTGGCCCCTAATAGCACTGTTTCAATAAAGAAATAATCACCTTAACACCTGTGTGCACAGAGCCCAAACCCTTGTGTGATGCAATAATCAATCCCTGTCTACGATCCATATTTGTTATTACTCTATCCCACCTTCACGAATCTGAGCATATGGAATGTTGTTTGCATCTAATTTGTAAGAGTACTTGAGTGGAAATTTCTTTGGAACTGCTGAGCTGCCCTTGCGGGAAGCATTGACAACAACCATATTCTCACTGTCTATCCTCGTTTTTGAATGAGAGATTGCAGCTACGGAAGCTGTGCAGACAGCCCTCTTCGCGGCTTCATCAGCTAATGAATTCCCATCAACGTGAATGCCATCATGTTGATGACTCAGTGTATGAATCATGTGTGCCCGTGGTAGTTCACTTCTCAACTGAAATACCTGTTCCCATAGCATTTTATGCTTAATTCTGCCACCTTTGTGTCTTTTAATCCATTTCGTTCCCAATGATGTACATATTCATTGTATGATTACACAGAGTAAAAAGAATCACACACTATCAGTGTGGGGAATTCGTGATCTGTATTCACCAGTGCCAGTATCAATGCTTTTAATTCTGCCAGCTGTGCCATACAGTCCCCTAGACACTGTATTTTCATGCAACCTGGATGGACTTTTCCATCCCGCATACAGCCTTTAACGATTGGGCATACCGCACTGTATTGCTGCTTAATCCCTATGGCCCGCTGAGCAGATCTGTCAGTGTAAATAATATATTCATACTGATCTAGAGGTATGATTTCATTTGGTAGAGGGAATTCTTGTATCTTGTTCTTATTGCAGGAATGCTTGTGTTTTTAGACTTGGATCAAATCTGTATTCAACATCCGTTGCAGTAAGATAATTAGCACATTGTATCTGGATGTAATGCTTCTGAATTTTGAATGTTAGTCGTTGTAACAGCTTCTAAAGCTCATACCAGGGTTCTGACAATTATGCGTTTTCCCTGAGCCAGTGCTCTTTCTCTTGCTACAGCTGTCTGAACTGCTGTCAGGATTTTCTCTGTTGAAGTGAAACGCATTTCTGCGTTTGTGTACAGGTGTGATTTGTAAGCAATTGGTACTGTTTCGTCTTCATTGAAGGTTAAGTAAGTGTACCTGCATTGACCCGCTATTACATGGATCACTAAATTGCGTACGTTTACCAGCGTCTGTAAGTGTTTTGAAGCTATCATGTCTTCTTGTAATGAACATAGAATGTTTGTGTGCTCTTGTGTCCATTGTCTAACTGAAGAGTCAGGTTTTATTAAGTCGTAGAAAGGTTTTACTCTTTCTGTGCAATCCAAAATGTATGTATTTAGGAATCCCAATATTGATTGTAAATTTTTTAATGATTTTGGAGGTTGGAGCAGCGCACACTTTTCTAAAAAGTTACCTGCCAGACTTTTCCATTCACTTGACAGCTCATATCCTAAAAATAGGACATTGAGGTGGGCAGTTTTTAATTTTGTTTTATTAAATTTGTCGCCCTCAGAGGCAAATCCAATAATTATGGTGCTCACCCTGGTTAAGTGCCTATTTAAGTCATCGTTCGTCAGATAAATATCATCCACATAGGACAACGCTTCCTCATTAAAGTTTTTGAGTAACTCAGTTACACTTGCTGAAAATAACCTCAGGCTGTACTTATACCCTTGGGGGAGATGACAAAATTGTCCCTGGGACCCCAGCGCTGAGAATGCGGTCAAATACCTGCTTTCAGGCGCTATATTTTGGCAGAAAAATCCATTTGAGATCAAGTGTAGTTTTTTTATTTCATACACCCAGTGTTATTTATGAATGGGGTACTGTGTGCATTTTGGACAGCAAATGTCTTTGTGCATGTGTTTAAATGTCTGTAATCTAAAACTAGACAATATGAGTTGTCCGGTTCGTTACAGGAAACAAAGGATTGTTCATTGGTGAGGTGCATGTTTCAGTGACCCCTTGATATTTAAGTTGATCTAGGATCTTCATTACCTGTTTTCTAGCTTCTTGCTTTATGGGATATTGTCTCTGTGAATTTGGTGCAACTTTTAATGGGATCACTTGGCTTGTTGAATCCTCATTCCATCCGGCATGATTTTTGTACAGGGCTGGGGCTAGGGCAACTGCCCACTCCCGTGCATATGTGTGTTTAATATGAATAGGAACGAGGTAGGAGAAGGCTGGAAAAACTATTGTTTCTCCCTCCATAACGAATGCTGACGGCCAATCTTGTTCAGCTAATAGGATGTCATAACCAAATGACAGGTTCTTCTAAAAGAGACCTCTAATTTTCCTGGGCTTGTCCCCCCTCCATTTGGAGTGTTATTTCATAAACCTTATGCGGGACACTTACCCTCGTATCTGGAGTTTCCACTGTGATCTAATCATTCAAGTCCGCTGCCACCAGAAATTCCATCTGGTTCTGGCGAGCTATTGTTACTTCTGCCGCACTGTCTAGCATTGTCTGAGCCCATTCCCAGTTCAGAAGTTGTGTCCTCAGAATTCTGGGCATGTCTGATCTTCAGGCCTGCAACTTTCTTCTTTTGAAACTGAGGTTTTGATTTGGCTTTTCTTCTTTTTTGAAAGTATAGTCTTGAGCGTGGTGCTTGTCTCAGGAAATTGTACGCTCTTCTTTGTGTTCTGACCGTCCTTCTCTCTCAGAGTTGTTCTTCGAGCCCTGAAAGGAATGAGAGGAACGTGCATCAGTATCCTGATACCTGTAAGGTTTCCTAATAGTATTACTAGTCCTGAGGTTGTACCTTCTTTCGGAGGGCTCTGTGGAGGAGATCCACCTCTTGATTGAGGTAACTTTTCGCTGTTATTTTGTTCTTTATTATTATTATCCCACTTCTTTTTAGGAGAAGCAGGTGTCTGCTTGGAATTGTCCTTTTCAGGACTGCCCACTTATTGTGGTTTTACCGCCATATTCATGAAAATCGGCATTTGCGATTCTGAAATAGCGAAAAATAGCGAGTCGCTATTCAGAATTCGCAAATCCGAATTCATGAAGAATTGCGATAAAAAAAAGCGATTCGCACGCGATCGCAAAATCCGATAGCGATCCGATCGAAATTGCGATTATTCGCAGATTAATCGCTATTTCGGCCTACCCGCGGCTGGACTGCGATCTCGCAAATAGCGATATCGCTATTAGCGATATCGCTATTTGCGAGATCGCAAACTCGCGAGATCGGGAAAACGGGAAGTCGCATTTCGAGCCCAGTGATGACATCACAACCAGGAAGCTGCCGGTTCCCAGCACCATTCTCCACAGTGAGGCAGAGAGACAGGGAGCAGAGAGAAGAGCAGCTGCACATCTTGGCTTGTAGAGTCAACCACAGAGCCACTACCCATAACATGGCAGAGGAAGCTGCACCAGGGACCAGCAGCTCGGCTGAGAGGAAGCGAAAGCTAAAATTCAGCGAGCAGGAGCTGGAGCACCTCATCGAGGGAGTCGTGGCTAACCACGACCAACTGTTCGGTGCAAATTCCAGGAGGGTCCCGGAAATGGAGAAGAGGCGCATTTGGCAGGGGATAGCCTCTGCAGTTAACTCGGTGGGAGTGGCGGCCAGGTCCCTTGAAGAACTGAAAAAGAGGTGGTACGACCTCCGAGGCCGTGCCAAGGAGAGGGTGGCGGCGCGCCTTGGGGAGTCCTCGGGCACAGGAGGAGGAGGTCCGACGGTACCACCGAACACCGCCCTGGAGGACCAGGTGGAAAACACCCTCGAGATGGAGGCCGTTGTGGGTTTCACTGCACTGGACTCATCCGCCCCCACACAAGACACCCAAGGTAAGTGGCATGCGACTGCGACCCTGCCCCCTATGGATGTCCATGACCAAATAGGCCCCCCCAATGTCCCATAGGCATGAAATTGTTGCACATCAAGGATTGTCCTGAAGCATTGTGGGAGATGTAGTCTGGCCACAATGTAGTAGTACCACAATGCAGCCATTGTGGGAGATGTAGTCAGGTCCCAATGCACACAAAGCCACTGCCATTCAGGGAATGTCACCCAGCATGCATGTAGCAACTGCACGTCTGCCAGATGCATACAACTAATGGTCCTCCACTTACCCCCACAGGTGGAGATACCAGTGACAGTGACAGGCTGGTGATTGACGACAGCGTCCTGGAGGAGCCAACACATACCCAGGCACCAGCCCCTAACGCTGCAACTGTACCACCATCAACAATCACCAGCAGCGTCCCACCTGCAACTGCTGCAGCGCCCTCATCTGCTGCCATCGCAGCCCCCATAGTGCTCCCTGCCACCGCTGCTCCTCCCAGAGCTGCAGCCAGGTCAGTCACTCCTGTGGCCCCCGCAGCGACTGCCACAGCCACACCAGCAGGCACAACCCCAGCGACGAGCACACCAGCAACACCGGTGGCCTCATCCCCATCAGCTGGCACCTCAACATCCGGGGCTGCGCCACTGTCCAGTCAGCCCCCAGCCTCACAATCCGGCCAGCAGGGCAGGCGTGGCAGGTCACGCCAGCGATCCGCAGCTGCTACCAGGCGGGCCAATGGTGATGGACAGGCGCGGCTCAGCATCGAGCGACGGATGCTGCAAATACACCAGCGCCAGGCACGGCAGCAGGGGGCAATTCACCTCCAACTATGCAACATTGGCCGCAACGTGGCATGTGTTGCTACACAGATTGAAGGCATGAGGGCCGACCTGGCCGGTGTGGGCAATGGAATGGCCCGCATTGCTGCAGCCGTGGAGGCTAACACCCGCGCCATGAATAGGATGTACGGTGGCCAACGCCGGCACCACCGCCAACTGTTGACACAGCTTGGCACCTACAGCAGGGCAAGCTATGTCTCGGCAAATGCCACATCCTTACTGGCGAGGCGCTGTCTGACACAGCAGCACACTGTCATACAGTGCAGTGTGGACATGTCGAGGGTGCTGGAGACCCTCACCACGGCTGTCGTGGCTCTTCACCCTCCACCCATTCCATCTGTTGTGGGGGGTGATGATGCGAGTGAGGGGGCGTCCAGCCTGAGCTCGCAATCAGCCTCACAGGCCCCACTACCCACCCGCAGCACCAGGACCCCCCCATTGCCTGACGCCCCGGAGGAGGAAGGCCCTCAGAGGCGTTGTGGAGGGTCACGCTCTAGGCACACCTAGAGGACAGTAATCACCACTGGCACAGGCTGAGGTGAAGCCTGGCAAGCACAGCAGTATGGCGTAATACTGTTTGTGGGACTAATTTGGCACGGACCATTACATTTACTTTTGTGAATTGAACAGGTACTTTTATTTTGACCTTTGGCACGGACCATTACATTTACTTTTGTGAATTGAACAGGTACTTTTATTTTGACCTTTGGCACGGACCATTACATTTACTTTTGTGAATTGAACAGGTACTTTTATTTTGACCTTTGGCACGGACCATTACATTTACTTTTGTGAATTGAACAGGTACTTTTATTTTGACCTTTGGCACGGACCATTACATTTACTTTTGTGAATTGAACAAATACATTTCTTTTCCTACACACATTAGCGTTGTGTCTTCTTTACATTTTGCATGCATTGTTGATTAGTGGGGTGATGGCAGTGGTTGTACTAGAAACTGTTCACTGTGATGTGGTTGCGACGTCTGTGCCCTTCTGCTGGGGTCTCCCCTTGTGCATGGCGCGCATGTGCAGGTGGCTGGTTGTCCCCCTCAGATTCACTGCCAGAGATGTCAACAGGTATCCGGCGCTTGGTTGCAATGTTATGTAGTATTGCGCAGACAGCCACTATGCGGCAGCACTTTGCAGGACTGTAATACATGGCCCCACCTGTCTTGTGCAGTATGCGGAACCTGCTCTTGAGCAGGCCAAATGTCCTTTCTATGCAATTTCTTGTCCGTATGTGAGCAATATTGTAGCGCCGTTGCTGGGGTGTAGCAGGGTTGAGGTATGGGGTCAGGAGGTATTCACGGAGGGCATAGCCACTGTCACCTGAATGGGAGGAGCAGATGGTGATTGCCTGTGCTGCGCTGTTACATCTTTGCAATGTGACATTTCAATCAAAGTGTACTTACCAAGTAGGTGTCCTTCCCCAAACTCTCCCCTGACCAGCCGTGTGTGGAGTGCGCTGTGCCGGAAGATGAAGGAGTCATGGGTACTCCCTGGGTACCGTGAGACAATGTCAGTGATGTATGTCTTGGCATTGCAGACCATCTGGATGTTGAGGGAGTGGTAGCACTTTCTGTTGCGGAACATATACTCCATGCCAGCTGGTGGGCAGACGGCAACGTGGGTACAGTCTATGCATCCGAGCACATGTGGAAAATGGGCTACATTGTAGAATTGTAGCTTTGTCATGTCCAATTCCTGTTGGCTGGCGGGGAATTTGATGTGACGGTGTAGCTGGGTGAGCATGGCGTCTACAAAACTGTTGAGGCAGCGTGACATGGTGGGCTGGGATATTCCCCCAGCGGCCGCTACTACCCCCTGGAAGCTTCCGGAGGCCAGGAGGTGCAGGCTAGACAATACCTGCACATGTGTGGGCACAGAATTGTTTCGCCTTGTTGGGTGCTGCATGATGGGGTCGAGTTCTTGTATCAGCCAGGTGATCATTTCCCCATTCAGCCTGTATTTAGCATAAATCTGTTCTCTGGTTTGGCCCAGCAAGGTGACCCGCATCCGGTAAATCCTTGCCTGCCTCATGCGTCTCCTCCGTGCTGCTCGCTGTAGCCTTCGCCGCCTCACCACCATGTACATCCCAGGCATTGTGGAAAGCCTAATGCTGCTGCTGAATGTCCTTATGTGTGATTGGTCAGGCCTGGCCCTGTTGGTGATAGGACAACGGTTTTTTGAAAAAATATTTCCTATGCCTTTCATGGTTACCACCTGCTTTGAGTTGTCCTTATTTTGCGCCGTGCAAATAGCGATTTTTGGGTTTTTCGCAAATTGCGATTTTTCTTGAATGCCGATTGCGATTTTATATTGCGAATTCGCTATTATTTTCGCAGATTCCGTGGTGTGTCGCTATTACCGAATCGCTAATGCTCAGCGGCAGGGATTCTGCGATTATATTAGCGAATTCGCTAATATGTGTTAGCGAATTCGCTATTTTGTTGTTGAATGCCGATTACGGAAATTGCGCCCGCATTTGCGTTTTCGCAGCGATTGCGGGCGCAATTTAGCTACATGAATCAGGCTGTAAGAGCTTTCCCACCCAAACTGTCTCTGCCTAATTCTGCATATGCAGTGTCTATAATATTGGGTAATTCACGTTCCTGTTGTAAAGTACTGAACTTCTGTAGGCGTTGGCATATTGCCACTGATTCTGCCTCTCCTTTAATATTTGCTAATACTTTTGCTGATACCTGGGTGTAATTACCTAGTAATTTAATCCCTAAATTCAGAGCAGGTTCGGCCCCATACTCATTTTGTATTTGTCTTAATATGGTATTACAGCTAAGGATGGTATACCATGAGTTATGGTATAGATGGCTGCGAATGTTGTACCCGAAGAGGTGCAATCCTCTATTTGTGGTGTAATCCCGATGGGCACACATATATTGTCAGCATTCAGTGTTTTTCATACTGGCTAGTATTCGGGAATACTGCTTCTAACTGTGTTATTTTCTGAGCTATCCAGAATGGAATTTGATCACGTTTCATTGGCATTTTGTCCATTAATGCGTGTAATGTTTGTTGAGTAATTTTAGTTGCTGTATTTTGTGTTTGAGCTGTATTTGTTGTACCTCCTGCTGGTTGAACTGTAAGTGTCCTAATGACAAATTGCGCCATGTGTCTGTAAAGTTTTATCAACTCTTTGTGTTGTTTGAGTAATTCATTTCGTGGCATTGTATCAATGTCAGGATGTGGTGTGTAGGCTGCTAATATCGGCCGGTGCACAGACAAAATATCGACTCCAAAATATCGACTGGACATAATATCGAGTTTTAAATATAGACTGGACAAAATATCGACTGGACATAATATCGACTACAAAAATATCGTTTTTCAGGTAAGTGAAGTAATATCGACTGTATAAAATATAGATAGGAAAAATATCGAATTTTTAATAATATATAATATTTTATAGTGTATTTTTATGTAATAATATGTGTGAAAAGTGTGTATTAATGTTATAAAATATTTTATTAAATGAATTTTGTTTTTATAATAATTGCGTAATGTAATTCTGTAGCGGGTTGTGGGTTTATAGGGGAATAGGGTGGGAAGTAATTTAATAATAATTAATTAATTAATATATGTTTGTAAATATTTTTAATTAATAATTAATTGATAATTAATTAATATTAATTATTTAATTAATTAATATAATTTTGTACATATTTTGTATTAGTAATTAATTGGTAATTAATTAATTGTAATTAGTTAATTACATTAATTAGAGTACATTTCTAATATATATAATTTTGTGTTATTGTTAAGTAATTAATTGGGAAAAAAATAATATTAATTATTAAAATAATTACAGCTAATGTGCTAATATATTTACTTTATTGTTATTGTTAATTAATAATTAATTGGTAATTAAATAATATTGATTATTTTTGGGTAAAGGAGTATTTTTAGGGTTCAGGGTCAGTTTTCAGTTTTTGGGTAAAGGGGCATTTTTAGGGTTTTGGGTCAGTATTCAGTTTTAGGGTAAAGGGGTATTTTTAGGGTTCAGGGTCAGTTTTCAGTTTTTGGGTAAAGGGGCATTTTTAGGGTTCAGGGTCAGTTTTCAGTTTTTGGGTAAAGGGGTATTTTTAGGGTTCAGGGTCAGTTTTCAGTTTTTGGGTAAAGGGGCATTTTTAGGGTTCAGGGTCAGTTTTCAGTTTTTGGGTAAAGGGGCATTTTTAGGGTTCAGGGTCAGTTTTCAGTTTTAGGGTAAAGGGGTATTTTTAGGGTTCAGGGTCAGTTTTGGGTTTTTGGGTAAAGGGGTATTTTTAGGGTTCAGGGTCAGTTTTCAGTTTTTGGGTAAAGGGGTATTTTTAGGGTTCAGGGTCAGTTTTCAGTTTTTAAACGATATTTTTGCAAGTCGATAATGTGACCGTCGATACTCTTTGGAGTGGGAATAGTATTTTTTACACTTCTGGTATTGTACGGTAATATAATAGTATCTTATTTAATTATAGTATGTTATTGTATATATATGTTTTTACAAATATGATTGTAAATAATTATTTTTATTAATTTCATTTATTATTTAATTATTATAATTTAATTTAAGTATTTTTAAGTATATTTTAGTAATTACATTTTAATATTAATTTAATTAAACACTGTTTTTAACAAAGTCGATATTTTGTATAACTATATTATTGTAAACAATATTTTGTACTCGATATTTTTGTACTTACCTGTTTGTAGATACAAACTCGATATTTTGACTGTCGATATTTTGTCCACGATATTTTTGCAAGTCGATATTTTGTCCCTCGATATTATTTCAGTGATCCATATCGGCCATGTTGCCCTTGATCTTCCCAACAGACCGAGCCTTACTCTTCTTCTTGTATGGGGGAGGGCGGCTTTAAACCAGTATTCATGCTCCTAGTACGTTAGTGGAACTTCAATGTCCTCATACGGAATGTATTCCACTGGTATGTCATCATGTGTGTAATAATGAAACATTTTTGTTCTTGCATTTGCTGCTGTGAATGTAACCCATGATTAAAATACCTCTGTTTGAAAATCTTTGTGTGCCTCTATCACGAATGCTACTATGCCACCCCTGGCTGTCAAACCGTATTTAAGTAGTTTGAGGGTGAGTGCATGTCTAACATTTGGATGAAATTGTATTCCATTCGCATCTTCCTCCTTGTCTGAGTGGGGAAGTGCTTTTGTCAGCGGGTCTAAATCTCCTTCTTGGTTAGTCATTGTGTTTAGAACATGGAATAACTTTCCAAGGGAACTAAGATAAGGTATTTTGCACAATTCAGGAACAACGGGTCCTTCAAGCTTGATTAACCAGCAGCTAATAAATAGAATATTTCGCCTACTCGGGTGTGGCGGAGTTTGTGCCCACCCACTCCAGACATCTCTGACATTTTGTGAGTAGGTGGTCTCTGAGAATAGCACAACTGAACTACTTGGATTCTACTGTTAAATAAGTACCCAACCAACATTGGTGGTGCCATGCCGTGTAGTTCCTATATTACCCATACAGCCCCTGCGCGTTTGGATAACATAAACTGTAGGGTTGGTGGCAGACTGACTCGGTACACCCTCACCGAGAATGTCTGCCTTTTTTTTTTAGCTAGCTCACGGTGCCACTAGAATATCCTCTTATTGGGGAGAGGCTAGTTCTTGGCAACCTCAGAACATGGCAACCCCGATACCTCAGAAATATGGAAACAATGTACTACCTCTCGCTCAGTCACTCTCACTCACTTATTCGGTCTCAGACATTTGCACAGAAGAAACAGTTGGGCGTGTTACAATAAGAATTTATTGCACAGTTGTTCTTCTAGTGTAAAATAGATGTGCTGCAACAACTGTTAGACGGTAGCAGATATACATGATTAGCAGTACAGTGAAAATAAAAGGATGGTACAGTTCTTCCATATTGCAATGATCATGAATACATATATGAATATTAATTGCATGACAAAAAGAAAGTGCGTACTCCTCAGTTGCTTGCCTAGATTTACCTAAGTGTACCTAGCAAGTGAGTAGGTGTGAAGCCAAAATGCCCTCTTGGATTTAGTCTAACCCCATTACCTGAAGTGAGAGAGTGTGGGACCCGGTCCTGGTTTCGAGTTGGGCACCCCGCAAGAGATGTTCTAGACCACTGTCAACTGGAGTATCTGCATGCAGGAGCCTCAGCGTCTCTGGACAGTGTGTCTGCTGGGAAGTCTCGGTCTCCTCTCTCTAACCCTAGTAAGATGTGCTGTATTTATACAGAAAGTATCTAGGGTTCCTTTGTCCCTTGTTTCTTGTCTTAGCCATTGTTGGATTTGAGGATGATGTATGGGATGAACCCTGTACATAGATCTTTTGCAGGTGGTGTAGCCTCTGCTTGGTTTCCAAGAACCCTTATGAATATTCATTGATACTGTATGAGTCTATTGATGAGATAAGACACTATTTGTCAGGGAAACACCCTCCTTCTGCACCCAGGCCTATATTAGGGTACCTATATGGAACATAACAGAGCAGTTACAGAAAAAGCTTCTCATAGCTTGTTGCATCCCTGTAGCCTGAACAGGACATCAGCCATATGATCCTTGGAACCTAAGTCTTTGCCCTGGGTACAAGAGAGCAGGTCCAGTCATGCAGGGATCCTCCCGGGTCACAGACAGATGGTCCAATCCTCTTCTATTTTTCCTCAAATTCAGGAGGATTCTGAAGTGGGTGCCTAGAGGTGCTACATTTATATCTGACATGAGCTAGTGAGTAGGAATTACTCCTGGATATGCCTTAATCAATGGGGAAAAAGTTCCCAGGACAAACCCTATTCACAGGGATTTTAAAGATGGCAAATGTTTTTGCCACACTAAAGTATGAGCTCTGAGGGTTGTGATGTATGTGGGTAATATGCTATAGTAATCCTAGTGTCCTCCCATATCGAACACTATAATCCAGAGAGCTGGCGGTTCGAGCTGCACTGTTCATATGAGGCCAAAACAATAGAGGAAGCGTAGAGGTACTGATAGAATCACCCTCCTGGCAAAATTGAATAAACAAAGAGATTCTATCAACGGGGGTGGTGATTATTTTTTGATTTTTTTATATTTACTGTGTCTAGTGAGATACTAGACTCTCTCTTAGATTTGGAAAGATGAGAGCACTCTGTGCTTTTTTGAATACCCCTCACACACTAAAAAGTCCTTTAGTGTCATGCTTCATCATGCGGGTCTTCCCGTCCCTCTACGGGGCGGGGCGTGCTGCGAACTACGAGCTACGCGGGAGCACTTAGTTTTTGTGACAGAAAGCTATGTGTCAGTGCAGGAGGTGTCAGTGAAGTGTAGGGACCTAATACGTGGGTGTGAAGAAGAATAATAAAAAGGTTAAAAATTCCCTGGCTAGTAGAAAAAATATATTTTATTCGCTTCTCTGGCTGGGAACGTTAAGCAGGGGGTTTTGAGGTAGAGCAATAGCTTGCTACCAGGTCGACATGTTTCATAAGCAGTCCCCTACTGCTTACTCATCAGGACCATCTAATGATCCCTACTACACAATGCTCGGTTCTAAAATAGTAAGCCTAAAGTCCTACAAACAAGCAGCAAAAATAGACTGCCTATTTGAGCTTCAGGGCATGAGCTGGCCCTAGTGAAGCGTGGTAGAATTACCCATGATGAAGCATGACACTAAAGGACTTTTTAGTGTGTGAGGGGTATTCAAAAAAGCACATAGTGCTCCCATCTTTCCAAATCTAAGAGAGAGCCTAGTATCTCACTAGACATAGTAACTATAAAAAAATCTAAAAATAATCACCACCCCCGCTGTTCCCATGAGGCACAGGGTCAAGACTGATTTGCATTTAACAGGGCCTGAACTGAGGTGGTGTAGTGAGCTAAAGAACTATGATGGATTCAACTCAGATCTAGGATTGGGGGTGAGTCTTTGAAATATTTCAGCGCTCGGTCCATCATCTCCCTGTGTTAGCTTTCTTCAGCCTAACTTGGCAGGGTATGCCCAGACGTGGGTTCCTTGCTCACTTTGCAACTGGATTCAAGCTAGCATGAATGATGAGGGATGTTATTCTGAAACCGGTCCAGGATGCTTGTTTCTGGTCTAGGGAAGACCTGGCTTAGCAGTTCGGGCTGGACTGTTCCCATGAGGCTCAGGGTCAAGACTGATTTGCATATAGCTGGGTCTGAACTGGGGTGGCGAAGTGAGCTAAAGAACGATGATGGATTCAACCCAGATCAGTGACAGGTGGTGAGTGTCTGAAATGTTTCAGCGCTACGTCCATCATCTCCTCGTGCTTGCTTTGTTCGCCCTTTGTTGGCAGGGTATGCCCAGTCAAGGGTCCCTTGCTCACTTTGCCACTGGATTCAAGCTAGCGTTGCTGATGAGGGATGTTACACCGAAACTGGTCCCAGGATGATTTTTTCTGGTCCAGGGAAGACCTTGCTTGGCAGTTCGGGCTGGACTGTTCCCATGAAGCATAGTGTCAAAACTTATTTGCATATAGCTGGGTCTGAACTGGGGTGACAAAGTGAGCTAAAGAACGATGATGGCTTCAACCCAGATCTGTAAATTGGGGTGATTGTCTGAAAAGTTTCAGTGCTCTGTCCATCATCTCCTTGTGTTTGCTTTCTTCGCAATAAGTTGGCAAGGTATGCCCGGACGTGGGTTTCTTGCTCATTTTCTACTGGATTCAAGGTAGCCAGGCTGATGAGTGGTGTTACCCTAAAACTGGTCCCAGGATGCGGGTTTCTGGTCCAGGGAAGACCTGGCTTGGAAGTTCTGGCTCAACCGTTCCCATGAGGCATAGGGTCAAAACTGATTTGCATATATAAGGGTCTGAACTGGGGTGGCCAAGTGAGCTAAAGAACAATGATGGATTCAACTCAGATCTGTGAATGGGGGTGAGTGTCTGAAAAGTTTTAACGCTCCGTCCATCATCCCCTTGTGTTTGCTTTGTTTGCCGAAAGTTGGCAAGGTATGCCCAGACGTCATTTTCTTGCTCACTTTGCCACTGGATTCAATGTAGCCTGGCTGTTGAGGGTTGTTATCCCAAAACTGGCCCCAGGATGCTTGTTTTTGGTCCAGGGAAGACCTGGCTTGAAAGGTCTGGCTCGACCGTTCCCATGAGGCACAGGCAACAGGGGTGGTGAAGTGAGCTAAAGAACAATGATGGATTCAGCCCAGATCTTGACTGGGGTGAGTGTCTGAAAAGTTTCAGCTCTCCATCCATCATCTCCTTGAGTTTGTCTTGGAGAACAAAGCAGGGTTTTCCAGCAATCACACAGACACACAAGAATTATTTTGACATCCTGTTCCCTTCCTTTCAAGTGCTCTCCAAGTGTTATTTGTGTCTAGCAGACTTGAAACTAAAGCAGTATTTGACACTGTTATGTTGAAATCTATGCTCATATCCCACACTATTCTACTGAGCTCAAGGTCAACCTATTAGTCACAGAGATTTTGCAGCTCTGGGTAAGAATTTTACTCAACATTCACACTGATTCAGGTGCTTATTACTGGATGTGAGAAGCTGGAAAGTAAATGAAAATGACCCTCCAGGATCTTCAGGCAATAAAAAAGTTATTTTCTAAAATTAGTTTCCTTAACATTTATTTAAAATGAATTTGATTATTAAACTTTTAAAATGGTAGTTTAGTATTTTTTGTAGCTAGCCCTAATTCCTGAGTTACAGTATTAAGATTTTTAATCTGTTATTTGGTTTTCTACATAGGACAGACATAGGTCATAGTGAGAAATAGCTTTTGGGTGCTAGTCACTGTAAGAGCTGGTTAATATTAAACTTCTGCATGCCCTACTTTATACTACTATGCACCCTACCTTGTGAACTACATGGCTAACATAGGGGTGATTAATTCCTATTCAAAGGGACGGTTTGACCTGTCAAAAGAGCTTATTTTGGCAGGTCCTACTTCAGTTTTAATACTGCTATAGTAAAGCTGCAACATGTCATAGTTTATAAATTTTCAATACGGGTCTGCAGGAGTTCCATGAAGCTAATCATATTCACCTTCACAGAAAGACCATGATTTCTAATTGTAGCAGGAATCACAGCAGCCAATACTGAAGGGAAAAGGGATATAGAAATAGATGAGAAAACACTGATGCAAAGCCTGTCACTCTTCCTTTGGAATCTGCTTATGGAAGTGTGTAGAGAACCAATACTAGATTATACAATGAATCTTTGAACAAGTACTCTAACTCAGTCCATTCTCCTCTAAAACATTATGCAGTTTTCTCACTAAAAATATATGTAAACAATGGCTCTTAGTTATTCTCCTGCAAATCTTTGTGGTGCAGTATTTGCATATGACTCTTACAGACATGCTACAAGTCCAATGCACATTAGATCCTAATGATCCAAGAAGAAAGGATGATACGTACAATGTCGATGATGATACAGGAGAGACGCAAAATGCAAAATAAGAATGTGCCAAAAGGCAAAAACACTTGTGACAGAAAAGCTTGTGCACAAAAAATAGGTTTTAATGTGCAATGCCTAGAAAATGTTAAACAATCTGGTAAGCAAGTTATTTATAAAAAGCAAGAAATCAAAAGTTCCAACCCAACACTCCTACCACAAGACATTAGTTCCACAGTGCTTCTCAGACAAATGCCAAACATGAACTGCTTTACGAAGTGATGAAACTCTGATTTTACTTTCTTTTTTATATGATCTCACTGCAAGATGGACACCATACCTCAAATTCTGCTTCCTGCGAGATCCAAGTTCGTTTTGTGTTGATCGTGGCATTCATGTAATGCACTCTAGGTTTCCTGCAGACCTGAATATCTTTACATCTTAACTGTGGTATGCATTTAACAAACACCACTTGGACTTGTTATGACCTGTAACTTGGGGTCTATATAGGAGCTCAAAGGAGCTCAAAAAAGGCTAAGAACTCCTTCCAAAGTGAGTCAAAGCATGTAATCCTGTTAAGTCTATCTAAACATGGGAACACAGGAAACCTAATCAACAGAAACGCACTTGATTGTTGGTGAGACCCATACACGAACATTGGATTCCCATCAAAGTCTTGTCATGATCAATATTCTCACTTGATCATCCAAAGTGGGATGGTCTGTCTCTTGATCATTGAGACCTTTTCCATAGCCCACATGAAGTTGGGTCACGCCCACAATCACTTCTTAACCATGAGCATGTAGTATTGATGGGACCATGTGCAGTGCAAAACAAAAAACAAGTGGTGACTTAAAATAGGGTAAAGAGTCAAAAAGAAATTTAATGCATATTGACCTTTCCCTAAATAGAAACTTGAACAGTGCAAAAAAAGCAATTTCAACATATAACTGCAAAAAGGGCCGACATGTTTCAGCCGACAGGGAAAGAGATCCCACGGCTTTCTTCAGGGCCTCTGTTCTATAGTATTTGCTACTATGTGATTTAACAATAAATCAAGAAAATGTGAATCAATCAATTTAAATAAAGGATATAAGTGAACAATCCATGTTACTATTCCTCCGTATCAACTGATGTGTCTCACATCTAAAAAACAAAGAAAGAAAATGAGTACTGTGTAAAAAGGAAAACTGTGTTTCTCCTGTACGTGTTGCGCAAAATAATGAATTATGTTACTCACCCAGATTGACCGGGGACTAGACCTCACCTCTCCTGGACCAATTTCAGGAAGTAGGAGGCCCCGCCCTGTGAAGGCAAGGAATGGGGTACTTAGAACAAGGAAGATGACCTATATTTGTCTACTCTCCCTATCTAAGAAAATGTGGTGTTGACCCTCTCCTATCCTTGAATCACCGTCATAAACACCTATCTTATAAACTAACAGTTAAGGCTCACCTAAATTTAAAATCACACTCTACAGACTTCTAATGAATATTCAAGTGTACATTCTCTCATTTGTTTCATTTGGACTTCATTCCAAACCTCTTATAACAAAAAGAGAGGGATGAAAAAGGATAAAGGAAAACTCCAAAATGGTAAAGGTAAAGGAAAGGCTGAAAGTGAAGGCACTGCTCTGCATAAAAATGGCTGTAGGGAAAGGCACCCTGCGTATTAGTAAACTCTCTTCCCCAGCAAAGCTGAACAAACCGCACTAACCTATCCGTCGTTGCCTCTGACAGTACCCGAGTCAAGGGGGAGGCATCGACCGGAACAGACTTAACGTTTATAAAGCAAAATGCGTAGTTGGGGCGGGGCTCGCTTTTTGATATCTGTTTTATTTAACCAATACATATGAGCACTGATGATTACGGACAATATTGTACTACGGATGCCAAATCACTCACTGGATCGGTAAAACCGTTGCCTTCAAAGAAGATATTCAACTCGAGTGTTTGGCTAAGCAATGTCATAGCCACGCGAGATCTCAGAGAGCTACCGGATCATATCATCACCCGCACATTTGTAGTTCAATCCTTGATCGTTGTGTTTATTTAAAGCGAGAAAGCTTTATCTCTACTGGTAAATACTCCCTAATGTCAACATTCCCAATACATTTGTGTGTTTCTTAGGTAGGCATAGAATTATATTGCCAGACAAATACTAGGAAAAAATTCCACAGCCAAACTAAAAAAGGAATAACTACGTCACCAAAAGGTATTAAGCCCGGAGAGATGTAACAAATGTATAAAGTGTAAAAAAGGGGCTAAACCACTTAGAAAGCCTGTAGGATGCAATTACTTGTAATACTTTCACAAGGGGTCTTAAACCACGGGGTATTGAAAAACGTAATTAGGCTCCAAGATGCCATAACCTCGCGAGGTTGTGGCGAACTACTGAATGACATCATCGTCAATGATTTTGTAGTTCTGCCCGTGATCAGAGGGTTCAATAGAAAGATAAATGAAAAGCCCTTTAGCAAAAGTGTACTTGTCAGGGGATGTAACCTTATACTGTTGTCAATTATAGACTCGAGATGTGCCACCGAATGAGTGCTACTGTGGTGGTATGATGTTTGAATTCCTCAACCTCAGTGTGTATCTTGTTGAATTTGTGCAAATGCACTTGACAAATGTCCAAGCATGATCCTGTATCTATAGAAGTTAAGCGATTAGGCTACTGCAAACAGTGAAGTACATTTATAGACCAAACCCAAACAATTGAATGGAGTACAGAATTCACTCAGAGTATCTGTGGACAGCTTATATATCCACTTTTGTTCCTTCATGAATAAGAATTTTGAGACATCCCCAATATGTGATGGTATATATGGTTTCTCCACAATTGTCCATATAAAATCTACTTCTGAGTGGTTTAGCTCTACAAAATGTTTAGTGAGCTTAGATATAGTCTTCCTGCACATAAATGCACTTTTATGTTGTAACATCCTAGTTCGTACCTTCCGGGTCGTCATGCCAATATATTCGGCTGCACACGGACAGGTAAGCTGGTAGATAACGTGTGTGCTATTACAATTCGTAAATTGTTTCTGCTCCCAAGGACGATCAGTCCCTATATCTATTTGGGATGATTGTATAGTTTGCGGGCAGACCGAACAACATCCACATGGGTGGTGTCCTGTGACAGCTGGTAGATCCCATAGGGTACCGATTGCTCTTTTAGGTGTATCTTTTGGGCGAGTGTGTATCAGGCGGTCACGCAAGCTGCTCGACCGCTTGAAAGCAAACAATGGAGGCTCAATTTTGTCATTGCTGCAGTTCAGGACTCGCCAATGGCGACAGACAATCCATTGGATATGATTGGACTTGGTGTTAAAAGTAGTTACAAACATTAACCTTTCCGATGGAGTTTAACTACAGGGGGCTCAAGAAGTGCCTCCCGATTATTGTTTGTCGCTCTCTTCAAGGAGCGTTTTATCAGCTTCCTGGATAGTGTCTTTGCATAGAGTTGATGGGATAAACTCTCCGCATGTTTGGTGAAGGTTTCTTGGATGGAGCAGTTGGCCTCACTCGAAGAAACTGGCCTTAAGGACAGTTGTCCCTGAAGAGCTTTCGGGTGCTGGCTCTCATATAGCAACAAGGTATTTCTGGCCATTGGTTTGCAAAATAGTTTGCTCTCCAATACTGTGGTAGTTGCGTAAATCGAGAGGTCTAGGAAGGATAATCTTTCCTTGCTGATCTTTACAGTAAAACGCAGATACTGGTTCTGGGTGTTCAGCCACTGATGGAATTGTAGGATCGATTCCCGATCAACTCTCCATGAATCTATGACAAAATATCTACTACAAAAATATCTACCTACCAAAATATCGCAACAAAAATATCGATTACATTAATATCGAGATCCTATCTCTAACAAGATAAGTACAAAAATATCGAAAAAATAATATCGATGTCAAAAATATACTTTTTTTTAAAATATCGTTTTTTTAATTAAAAAACATGGAATGTTAACAAAATAATACTTATAATGTAATAAACATCGTTAAAAATATATTATAATATTTCAAATTAAATAATAATGTAATAAAAACTAATAATAATAAAGATATAATACATAGTATATACTTCATTAATGATACCTCTAATAAATTATTTTAATAACTTATAAATAAATGAAAATATAATAAATTACAAATACATTTATATACATCAAATAATATTATAAATAACAATTAATAAAAATGTAAAAGAAATAAAAAAAATTAAATACATTTTGGATAGCGTACAGGTAACAATTACTATTCCCACTCCAGAGAGTGCAACAGTAGGGAAAGTGTTGGATAGCGTAGTGGTAACAATTACTATTCCAACTCCAGAGAGTGCAACAGTAGGGAAAGTGTTGGATAGTGTAAGGGTAACAATTACTATTCCAACTCCAGAGAGTGCAACAGTAGGGAAAGTGTTGGATAGCGTAGGGGTAACAATTACTATTCCCACTCCAGAGAGTGCAACAGTAGGGAAAGTGTTGGATAGCGTAGGGGTAACAATTACTATTCCAACTCCAGAGAGTGCAACAGTAGTGAAAGTGTTGGATAGCGTAGGGGTAACAATTACTATTCCCACTCCAGAGAGTGCAACAGTAGGGAAAGTGTTGGATAGCGTAGGGGTAAAAATTACTATTCCAACTCCAGAAAGTGCAACAGTAGGGAAAGTGTTGGATAGCGTAGGGGTAACAATTACTATTCCCACTCCAGAGAGTGCAACAGTAGGGAAAGTGTTGGATAGCGTAGGGGTAACAATTACTATTCCAGCTCCAGGGAGTGTAACAGTGGGGAAAGTGTTGGATAGCGTAGGGGTAACAATTACTATCCCAACTCCAAAGAGTGCAACAGTAGGGAAAGTGTTGGATAGCGTAGGGGTAACAATTACTATTCCAACTCCAGAGAGTGCAACAGTAGGGAAAGTGTTGGATAGCGTAGGGGTAACAATTACTATTCCAACTCCAGAGAGTGCAACAGTAGGGAAAGCATTGGATAGCGTAGGGGTAAAAATAACATACTTATTAATAAATGTATTTTTTTGGATAATAAAAAACGTAACTATTGAATAAATATAAACCATCTACAAATACTAACACATAATTATTAAAAACATGATTAGCAAAATATATTTAACTAAATTTCTTTATAAAAAATACCATTTAATAATATGAAATTACCAATTAATAATTAATTAACAATTATATAATTAACAAAACAATTAATTAAAAAACATTTTTACTTAATTACATTTAAATTACTTCCCACCCTATTCCCCTATAAACCCACATTCCGCTACAGAACATAATTATCAATTAATCAATTAATTTAAATAAATTACCAATTAATTAAAAATAATTATCAATTATTAAAATTAATTTATAATTCCTACTAATTAATAATTAATTTAACATAATTAAATTACTTCCCACCCTATTCCCCTATAAACCCACAACCTGCTACAGAACATAATTATCAATTAATCAATTAATTAACATTAATTACCAATTAATTACAAATATTTACCAATTAATTAAAATTAATTTATAATTCCTGCTAATTAATTAATAATTATTTTAACATAATTAAATTACTTCCCACCCTATTCCCCTATAAACCCACAACCCGCTACAGTACTAAAATACAAAATTACATTAAAATGAATTAAAAACATGATAAATACATAATAATATACACAAAAATTATTTTAAAATCGATATTAGTAACATCGAAATTAATAGCATCGATATAACTAACATCAATATTTAACACTTCGATATTACTAATATCGATATTAAGTCTATCGATATTACTTACCTTCTATATTATGTCCATTCGATATTTAAACTTCGATATTATTGTATATCGATATTTAAATATCGATATTTTGTCTGCATACCCCTCTCCATACAACAAGAACATCGTCTACGTATCGTTTCCACCATTTAATGGATGTAAAAAAAGGATTGGTAGATGTCAAGACGTGTTGTTGTTCAAATGTATGAACATAGTGATTAGCCAGGCTCTGCGCAAAAATACTGCCCATGCTGGTCCCCGATGTCTGGAGGTAGATTGTTTCTTCGTACTTAAAAAAGTACGAAGATAGGTATTTATGACTGTGATACAAGGATAGGAGAGGGTCAACACCACATTTTCTTAGATAGGTAGAGTACACAAATATAGGTCATCTTCCTAGTTCTAAGTACCCCATTCCTTGCCTTCACAGAGCTGGGCCTCCTACTTCCTGAGCTTGGTCCAGGAGAGGTGAGGTCTAGTCCCCGGTCAATCTGGGTGGGTAAACTAATTCTTGATTTTGTGCAACATGTACAGGAGGAACACAGTTTTCCTTTTTACACAGTACTCATTTTGTTTGTATGTTTTTTAGATGTGAGACACATCGGTTGATACTGAGGAATAGTAACATGGACTGCTCACTTATATCCTTTATTTAAATTGATTGATTCACATTTTCTTGATTTATTGTTAAATCACGCAGTAGCAAATACTTTAGAACAGAGACCCTTAAGAAAGCCATGGGATCTCTTTCCCTGTCGGATGAAACATGTCGGCCCTTTTTGCAGTTATATGTTGAAACTGCTTTTTTTGCACTGGTCTTGTTTTTAGTTAGGGAAAGGTCAATATCCATTAAAGTTTTTTTTGACTCTTTACCCTATTTTAAGTAATCACTTGTTTTTTGTTTTGCACTGCACATGGTCCCATCAATACTACATCCTCATGGTTAAGAAGTGATTGTGGGCGTGACCCAACTTCATGTGGGCTATGAAAAAGGTCTCAATGATCAAGAGACAGACCATCCCACTTTGGATGACCAAGTGAGAATATTGATCATGACAAGACTTTGATGGGAATCCAATGTTCGTGCATGGGTCTCACCAACAATCAAGTGCGTTTCTGTTTATTAGGTTTCCTGTTGTTCGCATGTTTAGATAGACTTAATAGGATTACATGCTTTGACTCACTTTGGAAGAAGTTCTTAGCCTTTTTTTGAGCTCCTTTGAGCTCCTATACAGACCCCTAGTTTTTCTTTTTGTTATTATTAGGATTTGAGGGGATAATATTCTGGGCAGGTCCTTAAAATATCCCTTAGACCCTTCTTTCGCTGTGTGTTTTCTGATTGTTTGAGCAGCTGCTGGCTGCGAGTCTTTACATAACTACACGTGCCGAAGGAGTTTTCTCAAGTTACACGTAGTGAACTAGTTTGTTATCACCCTTTTTTGTAGACTGTTCAGGGTTGGCTCCCTATTTTTAATTTCATCTACTCCTCTTTGGATTATGGCTGAAATCATCGGTTTGGCCTATGATGATTCAGTTTTCCAATCTATACTGGATAGTATGGCAAGCATTCTGGAAGGACTTCCAGCGCCCATTTCAGGCACGGTTGATGAATGGGCTAAGGTTTTGACACTTAAAAAGTCTCAATCGCGCACACTTGTGCATGGTATAGCAATGGTGGAGTATATGAGGGCAAGTTGCGCACCTCCAGGTTTGATAGTGACCAGCGCTCCTCGCCTGTTCTTGAATGACAAAGCATTTTTGAAAGTCTGGTCGCTTATAGCCTGGCGGTGTACCCATGATTGGCTTATCCTAATAATCAGCACAGCCAAAAGGGTAGCAGATACGATCTTAATCGAAATACAAGTTTTAGAGGCCCAAATTAAAACAACCATCATGCCCACTCTCTTCAAGAAACAAGAAGAAGAATCGAATAAAAGTAACAAGGAATTTAAGGATTCGATTCTGCAAATCAAAATAGATAAGTTTAAGAAAGACTTAGCAAAATTCAAACATGATCGTGTATATCCCTATACCAACGACTCATATACGGCACCTGAATACAGGAAGAATGGCAAAAGGTATGGCTCCAACTATTCAGGGTCAAGTTCAGACACCAATAGTGACCCAGATACATTGAATCCCTCCCCACCCATGATAAGAGGAAGAGGGAGATCGAATAGATTCCAAAACTATAGAGGGCAACAAACAGCGCAGTTCCAACCATGGTGGCCGCCTTCAACTTGGGGGCATCCAGCACACCCTCAACATCCTTTCCAACCTCCTATGGGACCTTTCCCAGGCTATCAACCTAATTACAGTAACCAGTCTTTTTTAGGGTTTGGTCCACGGAGGTCGAGAGGCAAAAGAAGAAACACACAACCCCAAATACACTGGGACGAGTCGACGGGGCCACATGCAGGTACTCGCAGTCACACCAGGAAGAATCCAGCTCAGACAGGGAACGATCCGAACCAAGCCTTGTAGTAAACTTGAGCAGCAAAGAATTGACTGCTACAGAGGAAAGTGTCCTCAATAAAGGGTTAGGGTATGTAACCACCTACAATGGGAATCATTTTCAGCTACAGGTTGAATTGGCGCAGTTTTTTGGAAGCTTCGATTGCATTTTTCTTTAGGGATAAAAATGTAGTCGATGAACACACTAAGAATGATAACACTGGCCTTAGGAACAAGTCGACCTTCCAACCACCTACCCATTCCATACCCCCTCAGGAAGCAACTTTTAAAAAAGCAGTGAGGGATGATATTGACAGAATATGGAATATGCAAAAAGGGACTTACAGTAACCTATCAAGACTAGAACACCAAGCGTTACAGTCTTTAGCACAGGACTCTACGATCACGGTAAAGCCTGCCGACAAAGGCGGGTCAATTGTGATCCAAAATACCAATGAGTACAGAATAGAGTGCTTACGACAACTAAATGACAGAACATCTTATGAACCTCTGGCTGTGGATCCTACAGAAAGACTGTCCAATTGAATAAAGTTATTGGTAGAAGATGCCCTCAGTGAAGGATGGATTACCAATCAGGAAGCACAATTCCTACAGACTCCACATCCTACGATGCCTTATTTTTACAAGTTGCCTAAAGTGCACAAGGCCCAGAGACCATCACCTGGGAGACCGATAATATCTGGTCAAGGCTCGATTCTGGAGCCTCTATCCGCATTTGCGGACCATTTTCTAAGGCCCATTGTTCATACCATGCCTATGTACTTAAAAGACACCAAGGATGTCTTACGGGTCATACCAGAGATTGAGTTCAATCCCGACTTTAGATACCATCCGGTCCATCCTGGGGCAAACTCAACTGGATGCAATCACTCCAGTCCAATTCATAATGGCTCTGGCATGGCTAGCTATGAAGGAAAACTTTTTTAAGTACGAAGAAACGATCTACCTCCAGACATCGGGGACCAGCATGGGCAGTATTTTTGCACCGAGCCTGGCTAATCTCTATGTTTATACATTTGAACAACAACACGTCTTGACATCTACCAATCCTTTTTTCCATCCATTAAATGGTGGAAACGATACATAGACGATGTTCTTGTTGTATGGAGAGGTGATCGAGAATCGATCCTACAATTCCATCAGTGGCTGAACACCCAGAACCAGTATCTGCGTTTTACTGTAGAGATCAGCAAGGAAAGATTATCCTTGCTAGACCTCTCGATTTACGCAACCACCACAGGATTTGAGAGCAAACTATTTCGCAAACCAATGGCCAGAAATTCCTTGTTACTATATAAGAGCCTGCACCCAGCTCTTCAGGACAACTTGCCTAATGGCCAGTTTCTTCGAGTGCGGCGCAACTGCTCCACCCAAGAAACCTTCTCTAAACATGCAGAGAGTTTATCCCATCAACTCTCTGCAAGACACTATTCTAGGAAGCTGATAAAACGCTCCTTGAAGAGAGCGACAAACAATAATCGAGAGGCACTTCTTGAGACCACCGTAGTTAAACCTCCATCGGAAAGGTTAACGTTTGTAAGTAATTTTAACACCAAGTCCAATCATATCCAATGGATTGTCCGTTACCATTGGCGAGTCCTGAACTACAGCAACAACAAAATTGAGCCTCCATTGTTTGCTTTCAAGCGGTCGAGCAGATTGCGTTACCGCCTGATACACACTCACCCAAAAGATACACCTAGCAGATCAATCGCCACCCTATGGGGTCACAGGACACCACCCATGTGGATGTTGTTCGGTCTGGCCGCAAACTGGACAATCATCCCAAATAGATATAGGGGCTGACCGTCCTTGGGAGCAGAAACAATTTACGAATTGTAATAGCACACACGTTATCTACCAGCTTACCTGTCCGAGTGCAGCCAAATATATTGGCATGACGACCCGGAAGGTACAAACTAGGATGTTAGAACATAAACCTGCATCTAGGTGCAGGAAGACAATATCTAAGCTCACTAAACATTTTGTAGAGCTAAACCACTCAGAAGCAGATTTTATATGGACAATTTTGGAGAAACCATATATACCATCACATATTGGGGATGTCTCAAAATTCTTATTCATGAAGGAACAAAAGTGGATATATAAGCTGTCCACAGATACTCGTGGTCTGAATGATGAAATACTTTGGACCAGTCTTACTGAGTGAATTCTGTACTCCATTCAATTGTTTGGGTTTGGTCTACAAATGTACTTCACTGTTTGTAGTAGCCTAATTGCTTAACTTCTATAGATACAGGATCATGCTTGGACATTTGTCATGTCCAATTGCACACTGAGGTACAGGAATTCAAACATCATACCACCACAGTAGCACACAGGATGTATACAGCTTTCTCTCTTCCCTTTTGAACTTCACCATTCTAATAATAGATTTAGTCATAGCACGTCACACCGAGCACTCGTTCGGTGGCACATCTCAAGTCTATACTTGACAACAGAATAAGGTTACATCCCCTGACGAGTACACTTTTGCTAAAGGGCTTTCCATTTATCTTTCTATTGACCCTCTGATCACGGGCAGAACTACAAAATCATTGACGATGTTGTCATTCGGTAGTTCGCCACGACCTCGCGAGGTTATGGCATCTTGGAGCCTAATTACGTTTTTCGATCCCCCGTGGTTTAAGACCCCTCGTGAAAGTATTTCAAGTAATGGTATCCTGCAGGCTTTGTAAGTGGTTTAGCCCGTTTTTACGCCTTATACATTTGTTACATCTCCCCGGGTTTAATACCTTTTGGTGAAGTAGTTATTACTTTTTTAGTTTGGCAGTAGAATTTTTTCCTAGTATTTGTCTGGCAATATAATTCTATGCCTACCTAAGAAACACACAAATGTATTGGGAATGTTGACATTAAGGGGTATTTACCAATAGGGACAAAGCTTCCTCGCTTTGAATAAACACAAGGTTCAAGGATGGAACTACAAATCTGCGGGTGATGACATGATCCGGTAGTTCTCCAAGATCTCGCGTGGCTACGACATTGCCTAACCAAACACTCGAGTTGAATATCTTCTTTGAAGGCAACGGTTTTACCGATCCAGTGAGTGATTTAGCATCCATAGTACAATATTGTGCGTAATCATCAGTGCTCGTATGTATTGGTTAAATAAAACAGATATCGAAAAGCGCGCCCCGCCCCAACTACGCATTTTGCTTTATAAACGTTAAGTCTGTTCCGGTCTTAGCCTCAACCTTGACTCGGGTACTGTCAGAGGCAACGACGGAGAGGTTAGTGCGGTTTGTTCAGCTTTGCTGGTGAAGAGAGTTCACTAATAAGCAGGGTGTCTTTCCCTACAGCCATTTTTATGCAGAGCAGTGCCTTCACTTTCAGCCTTTCCTTTACCATTTTGGAGTTTTCCTTTATCCTTTTTCATCCCTCTCGTTTTGTTATAAAAGGTTTGGGGTGAAGTCCAAATGAGACAAAGGAGAGAATGTACACTTGAATATTCGTTAGTAGTCCGTAGAGTGTGATTTTAAATTTAGGTGAGCCTTAACTGTTAGTTTATAAGATAGGTCTTTATGACTGTGATACAAGGATAGGAGAGGGTCAACATTTTCTTAGATAGGGAGAGTAGACAAATATAGGCCACACAAAGCCCTACACGACCAAGGCCCGAGCTACCTCAACAGCCGGATCAACTTCTACGCTCCCAAACGCCACCTCCGATCAGCCAACCACGCCCTCGCCGACGTCCCCCGCATCCGAAGAGCGACTACAGGAGGAAGGTCCTTCTCCTACCTGGCCGCCAAGACCTGGAACTCCCTCCCGACCGACCTGCGCCTGACCCAAGACCACCTCTCCTTCAGGAAGAAGCTGAAGACCTGGCTGTTCGAGCAGTAGCGGCCCCCCCCCCCAGCGCCTTGAGACCCTACGGGTATGTAGCGCGCTATATAAGTGTCACTGATTGATTGATTGATCTTCCTAGTTCTAAGTACCCCATTTCTTGCCTTCACAGAGCGGGGCCTCCTACTTCCCGAGCTTTGTCCAGGAGAGGTGAGGTCTAGTCCCCGGTCAATCTGGGTGAGTAAAATAATTCTTTATTTTGCGCAACATGTACAGGAGCACAGTTTTCCTTTTTACACAGTACTCATTTTGTTTGTTTGTTTTTTAGATGTGAGGCACATTGGTTGATACGGAGGAATAGTAACATGGATTGTTCACTTATATCCTTTATTTAAATTGATTGATTCACATTTTCTTGATTTATTGTTAAATCATGCAGTAACAAATACTTTAGAGCAGAGGCCCTGAAGAAAGCCGTGGGATCTCTTTCCCTGTCATCTGAAACATGTCGGCACTTTTTGCATTTATATGTTGAAACTGCTTTTTTTTGCACTGTTCTTGTTTTTAGTTAGGGAAAGGTCAATATCCATTAAAGTTTCTTTTTGACTCTTTACCCTATTTTAAGTCACCACTTGTTTTTTGTTTTGCACTGCACATGGTCTCATCAGTACTACATGCTCATGGTTAAGAAGTGATTGTGGGCATGACCCAACTTCATGTGGGCAATGGGAAAGGTCTCAATGATCAAGAGACATACAATCCCACTTTGGATGACCAAGTGAGAATATTGATCATGACAAGACTTTGATGCGAATCCAATGTTCGTGTATGGGTCTCACCAACAATCAAGTGCGTTTCTGTTGATTAGGTTTCCTGTTGTTTCCATGTTTAGATAGACCTAATAGGATTACATGCTTTGACTCTTTTTGGAAGGATTTCATAGCCTTTTTTGAGCTCCTTTGAGCTCCTATATAGACCCCTAGTTTTTCTTGTTGTTATTATTAGTATTTGAGGGGATAATATTCTGGGCAGGTCTTTAAAATATCCCTTAGACCCTTCTTTCGCTGTGTGTTTTTTGATGACCTGTAACTTGACAATTGTTAACACCGCTATATTGTGCAATTATGACACAAATGTAGGCCTGCAGCCATGTTTGCACTGCCACTGTAGTGAATGGTACAATAGGTGCTGCAGTTCACCACTTGCATGTAAGTGTTAATATACATGTCCAGGACAGAGACTGTACCATATGCTAGACATTTGAAGGTAAGTGAAATATACCAAATAAAGTATATGCAGATTCAACCATGTTTAAAAAGGAGAGTAAAGCACATTACTTTTGGTTAGCAGAAGTAAAGTGAACAGAGTTCTAAAAATATAGTGTCCAACAAATGGCAAAAAGAAAAATCCAGAGTGACCACAAAGAAAAAGCAGATTTCCTACAGCAGGCAGAATCAAAATTGTCTAATTTCATTGAAAATGGCTTAATGCTAGTCTGTATTCAGTTGATAAACTATTTACACCTACTGTCTGTCTTTCATTTCTACATATTTTCTTCAAAACCATCATTACCAAATCATGCACTATATCTATATCTGTCACATACAGTATTAGCTGTATATCTTGACTTCGGTTGAAGCTACTGGCACTACTTTTATCTGCTATGATCACCACTTTATCACAAATTTACATACTATTACATTCTTGTGAACCCTCCTTGTCTAACGAATATAATTGTCGTAGAGACTCATATTCCTGTACTTATATCAATTTCATTAATACAGGCTTCGTGGTCATTCTTTATTTTCCTTTAATCATAAACTCTCATCAAATTTAACCAATGCTTTAGCCAGTGTTTACCAATCTAAAACATATATACATGTGTTAGTATGATCACTTTTCCTAGTTAGAGAAAAAGTTCCTCTACTTTGGTTAATCTGTTTTTAGAACGTTCAGCTGTCAGTAGTATTTCGTAGTGCTTGCCTCATTTTGATTTGGTTTTCAGGCCCAGTTGTATATTGCTCCCTCGTTTTTGCAGTGTCTTCCTATTTTTCATATTTGCCTTTTAGTCCTCCACATCTGGCCTTCCTGTTTGTGCTTTTGGCAGTTCTTCCACTTGTTTGTCTTGTTTTAAAAATATAAAACATTTTAACAAGTGATTTTCATCACTCCCCTGGCTCCTTTATTTCCATTTGATTTTATTGAGTTTGTGTTTGGGGTAGGCACTGCATTGTATTCTGACATATTCTCGTATTGCTTTTGCTTATTCATATCTGCTGTAATATCATCAAAAAGTCAATAAATCATTTTGCACGTGTAAATGCTGGGCTAATTTTTCAATCCCTCTTTTCCCATAGGAATTTTCAATTTTGTTTCTCTTTTATTTACTCCTCAAACTTTTCATTGGTCTTTCCCATCTCCATTTAAAAGTTTTTATCTCTTGATTACATCTTTGGAGATTCAACGTCTGTTTTGAGAATACAAGGGCAGCTTCTAAGTAGCAAGTGTTGATGAAGCAAAGCATATAAGGCACAAATCACAAATTTAAGAACCAAATAATAGTTAGAAATGAATTATCAATTAGAAATTAATGAATTAAACAACACAACATACCCAATGTCTCAATAAAGCCAACAAATACAATATTGATAACAATATTCTAATCTTCAACATAGATAGTAAAACAGAACAAAGTGATAGAGATTACCTTTGATATATTGATACATAATATTTTTGAGGTCACACTATTATTGTG
The DNA here is from genome assembly GCF_964263255.1 of Lissotriton vulgaris. Classification (NCBI taxonomy): domain Eukaryota; kingdom Metazoa; phylum Chordata; class Amphibia; order Caudata; family Salamandridae; genus Lissotriton; species Lissotriton vulgaris. The sequence goes on along the minus strand of NC_141685.1, from coordinate 2,036,457,621 downwards.
GTCACAATATATATATTTCAAGCTCAGTGCTGTAGCAACAATGTCATAAGCCATAATGTAAGAAAACAAAAAGGATCCCCTGTGGTAGGGTCAACAATGAAAGACAGTCATAGGTGGGGTATGGTGGGCCCCTCACACATCTGGACATAAGTGTCACTGCAGCTGCTGCACTAATAGTATTGATACATCCTCCAGATTCTCATTCCACCCTCCTTACCCTCCCCTCCCTTTCTCCATCACTCTCTCATCTCTTTTTCCCATCTCTCCGCACTATCCCTTTCTTTGTTGTCTCAGTTTCCTTCCTCTTTATCACTCATCCTTATCTCCTTACTCTCACATTTCTATTATAACTGCCCTTAACACATTTCCTCTCTTTCTTTATCTCCCTCCTCTCTATCCACTTCTCTCATGTCTTCTATCTGCATACTGCCCTTATTTTCCCTATTCTCCCCTTAGTCCACACATTATCTCTATATCATTCCTCTCATTCTCTCACATCTACATCTTGGTTTCACTCCTCACTCTTCCATCTCCTTCCTCTTGTTATTTCCTTGACATCCTTATTTCTGCCCCCTTTCTCTTCCTCTTACTAATGATCTTTTGCTTATACTTCTCTTCTCTTTTTCTGTCACCTTTTCACTTTTTTCTTTCACTAATGTCCATTCTCTTCCCCATTTCTCCCTTGCCTTTAATCCTATTAATATCCCTTCAATCACCACTTATCCTCCAAAAGTAAAGTCAGGCTTAGTGTTTCATACATTCAGCCAGATCAGTCTGTAATCTAACTACTAAGCAAACAAATTGTGGACGGAATGCTAAATAAATCATACATTTACCCCCATTTAAGAGATCTGGGTTAAATCCATAGTTCTTTTGCTCACCATGCCACCCCAGTTTCGACCCAGCCATATGAAAATCAGTCTTGACCCTGTGCCTCATGGGAACAGTTCCGACCGAACTGCAAAACCAGGTCCTCCCTGGACCAGAAACAAGCATCCTGGTACCGGTTTTCGGGTATTACCCTACATCAGCCAGACTAGCTTGAATCCAGTAGCACAGAGTGCAAGGGACCCAAATCTGGGCATACCCCTCCCATTTAGGCTGAAAAGTGCTACGCTAACAAATGATGGACCGAATGCTGAATAAATCATACATTCGCCCCCAGTCAAGAGATCTGGGTTACATCCATGGTTCTTTTGCTCACCCTGCAACCCCAGTTTAGACCCAGCCATATGCAGATCAGTCTTGACCCTGTGCCTCATGGGAACAGTCCAGACCGAACTGCCAAGCCAGTGAGCAAAAGAATGACTGATTTAACCCAGGTCTCTTGGCTGGGGATGAGTGTATGATTTATTCTGCATTCCGTCCATCATTTGTTTGCATACCAAGGTAATCTAACTACAGCCAATATAAGGCACGCTGATCACCCCCTCACCTCTTGGCACCAGTGGCATTGGACTGGCAGCACCAATGATAGCTGCACCCTCTCCAGGTTGGACAAAACCAGAGTTGGGTATTTCAGCTTTACTATGTTTCTGTGACTCAGGGTTTAGCGATCTGGTTATTTGACTTTTTTTGTTTTTGACATATCATGGAAACAAAATAGTTTGGTTGGGACCTAATGGAAGCAGTGATGGCTTTCCAGAGCCTAGGGCTCTGTAAATTGAGAGTGTCATGATTCCCATCCCTCATCCCATCCCTCACCTGCACATACATGCACATACATGCAGGCGTAGTTTTTCCCACTCTTGAAACCCACCCCTGTCCCGTGCAACCAGCACGCCAGAAATATGTTAGTGTGTGATTGTGTAACATTCAGAATGTGTTTTTACTGTGATTCATACTTTTGATGATACATGGGTATTGTATTGTTACTGTATTCTTTCATGGTGTCATTTGATTTTACCAAGTGTTGTTGAAATCATAGCCCAGTCTATCGAATTGTGAGCCAGACAGAGAGGAACGTTATGGCCAGAGAGTAGCAGGTATCAAAGCAGAGAAAGTCTGCAGACTTGTGTTCAAGGCAGGAGAAAGCTCGGAAAGAGAGCGGAGAGCGGAGAGCGGAGAGCGGAGGTGCCGTTTTCAGCGCGCATGCTGGAAAACGGCACGCACGAATTTGGCGCGCTATGCGTCAACCTTCCTTGGGTGTGGCTGGGTGTGGTTGCTCTATAAAAAGCCACACCCAACGTAAACCGGCGCTTTGCCTTCTGTCTTCGTCGCCCTTCGGAGGTGTTTCCTGGAGTCCCAAGACGACGGCCTTCACGACGGATTTTGAAGGTCTCCTGTCATCGCGCGCATCATCTGTAAAGAAGAAAAGGAAGACTTAAAGCTAAGTTACAGTTTTTCTTCTTGTTTGAATTATTGGCGCCCAACGCAAGCAAGCGACCAGAGAATAATTGAGCTAAAGACTTACCTGGAAAGGATTCAAGTTTTCAAATTCTGTAGAGAATTCAAGGAAAGGAGCAATTTACAAAGACTTCAGAAAAAGGGAATCAGAGACTTTGAGAATTATCAAAGAGAGAGAATTAATGTTATTTTGTGTTTGCCAATTTATCTTTTGTTTTGATATGAAACATATTAGGGAGTGAAGGTGAAGAACGGCATGGTGAGAAGTCAGAGTAAGTGAAAGATAGTGTAAAGAGATGTTATGAATAATGCAAACAATTTAGCAAGGCAGTAACTCATCATTCTTCTTTGAACACTTACTTTACAGAGAACAATCAATCATCTACATCAACACTAACCTTGCCCAACCCCCTTCACGACGACAACACGGACGCGACGCCATATCTTAACCAGTCGCAGGTAGGACTCTCTAAAGCCCAATTAGTACCATAAAAAATCTGTTAGGAGTAAATAGACAGTTTTAGAAATCAGTATTTACAAAAGTTCTCCTTATTGCTTCGCAGGTCGACAATCAAGGAAGCAGGTAGCGTCCACGATCCGGCCTACCTCCCTGATTTCTATTTAATTACCTCAGTGTTTTAAAACAGTCACTAGGTGTTGCCTACAATTTGGGGAAGTTGGTCCATAACGTCTCTGCGAAACCTTCTACAAGCAACCTACAGGTAAGGGTGCTTGTAACCTTGTCAGAAGGCAAAGCCCACGACGATTTTTTCGCCCAGACGTTATGGATCCTTCCATCGCAAGTTCTTTGCAAGATATAATAACCTTGTTAACGACTATTCAAGCCGAAAACGCAGCCCTTCGTAGGGATATCACAGATATTCAGAGCAATATGCAATCTAGTTCTAGTCAGTGGGGGTTTCCCTCAACACAAAGACCAGTTCTGAAACCAGCTACGTTTCAGCCAGGGCTTCAGACCTTGCATTCTGGTCCCAGTTCTTCCTCTACTCCAACTCAGATTCAGGTAGTAACTCCAATTACAGTACCTTTAGCACCTCCTGAACGCTTTTTGGGAGATAGTAATAAGTTTTCGATCTTTTTAAATCAATGTCATTTGCATTTTATAGCCAAGCCTGCAGCCTTCCCAGATGACTCCTCTAAGGTAGCCTTTATTCTGTCATATCTAGGGGGGGACGCAGCCCTTTGGTCTGTGCCTATTGTAGAACGCGATGACCCAATTCTATATAACCTTAGACTTTTTAAGCACGTATTTTTCCAGTCCGCAGACCATGAATTATTGCATCTCAAACAAGGGTCTTCGGATTTATTACATTACATTTCTCAATTCAATAGACTTGTTATTGAGGCCCGCTGGCCTGAAGAAAAAAGAGTTTCCCTTTTTTACAAAGGGCTTAGAGATGAGTTAAAATACATGGTCACACAGATCTTAGACCCACCAGACACCATCGAAGATTTCATTGACTTAGTAGTTAAGCTTAATCATCGACTTCTAGAACGCAGAGGAGAAAAAGGTAAAACAGACATTAAAGTGTTCTCATTTAAGGAAAGGTACAATAGTGTTAAGCCTGAAAGCTCGTCAAAACTGGATTCTGGAGTAGAACCAATGCAAATAGGTTCAATTAAAGGGCCCCTGAGTAAGGAAGAGAAGGACAAGAGAAGAAAATTGAATCAGTGTTTATATTGCGGCAAATCAGGTCATTTCGTCAAGGAATGTCCAGTTCGCCCAAATAAACCTAAGAGTAAGAATTCTGAGGTAGCTCTAGTACAGCAGTCGGAAATCTAACAGGCTCGACTAATCAAGAGGTCAGATTGTCGAGTGAGTTATCTAGCTTGGCCTCAATAACCCCTGAAATTGCTTCCCATCATCTTAGCATTACTGTTACTTTGCAATCTGGAACGGAAAAGGGGAAGGAATGGACTGTTGATGCTTTGATAGATTCTGGAGCTACAGGCAACTTCATAGATACCATGTTTTTGCAGAAGTTAGAGTTTAAGACCAAAGCCAAACAACACCCTGAAGTGGTTAAAGCGGTGGATGGTAAGGAGTTATCATCGGGACTAATCCAATTCCACACCGAAACATTGTCAATGACTTGTTTACAAAAACATAAGGAGAACATAACTTTTGACGTCATAGATGCCCCTCAATTTCGCTTGATTTTAGGGATACCTTGGTTAGTCAAACACAATCCCAAAATTGATTGGGTGGAAAGAACCCTGTTATTTGACTCAGATCATTGTGTATCTTCTTGTCTAACAACACCAGATTCCAAAGTGATGATCCTAGGAAATAATTTTCCCCTGACTTCAAAGAGCATACTCCTACTGGAAGGAATTCCAGAAGAATATGCCGATCTCCATGATGTATTTGACAAAAAGAAGGCTAACACACTACCCCCTCACCGGGATTTCGATTGTCGAATAGATTTGGTACCGGGGGCTACATTGCCATGTAGTAGAATTTATGCTCTGACCGAGAAAGAAAATGAGCACCTAAGAGAATATTTAGACGAATATCTGGCCAATGGTTTTATCCGACATTCGAAATCTCCAGTATCCTCCCCCCTCTTTTTTATTCCGAAAAAGGGGGGAGAGTTGAGAACATGCATCGACTATAGAGCTCTAAATAATGTTACCATCAAAAACAGATATCCTCTTCCTTTGATCCCGACACTTTTGGACCAATTAAAAGATGCTAAGATATACACTAAATTAGATTTGCGGGGAGCTTATCATTTGGTTAGAGTCCGCAGTGGAGACGAATGGAAGACAGCATTTCGTACTAAATTTGGTTTATACGAATATCAGGTCATGCCATTCGGGCTTTGTAATGCTCCCGCAGCTTTTCAATTTTTTATAAATGAGGTTTTGAGAGAATTTTTGGATATCTGTTGTATTGTGTACATAGATGACATACTCATCTATTCTAAGAACACCGCAGAACATGTACAACAGGTAAGAGCTATTCTTCGAAAACTGCTTGACAATTCCTTATACATTAAGCTGGAAAAGAGTGTCTTCCACACCACCAAAGTGGATTTCTTGGGATATGTCCTGAGCCCGGATGGTATAGAAATGGATCCTAAGAAAATTCAGGCAGTTTTAGATTGGGCCAGCCCTTCTTCAGTCAAACAAGTACAAAGTTTCTTGGGGTTTGCAAATTTTTACAGACGTTTTATACGTAATTTTTCGCAATTGGTAACCCCAATCACTAAGTTATTGAGGAAGAACACAAAATTTGATTGGAATAATGATGCTGAAGAAGCCTTTCAAAATTTAAAGAATCAGTTCACTTCAGCACCTGTGTTAATGCACCCTGACCCTTCCAATCCATTCATAGTAGAGGCGGATGCTTCACAGTTTGCTATTGGGGGCATTTTGTCTCAAAGACACAAAGAAACTGGTCAAATGCATCCAATCGCATACTACTCAAGGAAGCTAACCCTTACAGAACAGAATTATGCCATAGCTGACAAGGAATTGTTAGCCATAAAAGCAGTCTTCGAAGAATGGCGCCATTACTTGTTAGGGGTAAGACATCCGATAACAATTTACACTGACCACAGGAATCTACAATTTTTACGTTCTGTGAAGGCTCTCACTGCTAGACAGTTAAGGTGGACAATGTTTTTTAATGATTACAATTTTGTAATTACTTATCGTCCTGGAAGAGAAAACTTAAAGGCAGATGCATTGTCACGTTTGGGGACTGTAGAGGAGAAGGAGAGTTCTCTTCAATTTAATTTCTAATTTAAAACATTTATAAAGCGCAACGTCCACCGAGCGGTTTCTTGGCGCTAACAGAGGTCCGAATTACTGAGGATTGCAGGGATGAGTGTGTTTATGAGGGGAAGGCCTGTCTAAACAGGAACGTTTTGAGGTCTTTTCGAAAAGAGGCATAGTGGGTGGCAAAACGTAGGTGATCAGGCAGAGAATTCCAAAAGGTGGGGGCCAAGGTAGAGAAATTGGCACCACCCCACTTTTTTCGCTTAAAACGTGGGGTTTGGAGGAAAGCTTTGGAAGAAGACCGGAGCTCTCTAGATGGAACATATTCGCTTATCAGCGAGGAAATGAAGGCCGGGGCAGTGCCTTGCCGGGCCTGGAAGGTCATACAGGCGGTCTTGAAAAGGGAACGCTCCCTGATAGGCAGCCAGTGGAGCTCCCTAAGGAGGGGGGAGGAATGATGGTAGCGTGGGAGACCGTAAATAAGCCGGGCCGCGTGGTTCTGCACCACCTGGAGCCTCCGTAAGCTGTATGCCGGAATGCCATTATAGAGGGCATTGGCATAATCCAGCCGCGAGATAACCAATGCGGCCATGATCAGTTTGAGAGCCTGGGGGGAAAAAAAACGGGAAACGGTATGGATTGTTCGAAGGGTGAGGAAGCAAGAGGAGACTACGGAACTGATTTGGGAGTGAAGGGTGAGATGACTGTTGATTTTCACTCCCAGTGTTTTTACTGTGACTGAAGGGGTAGGGGCGGGACCAAGAGTGGGGGGCCAAAAGTGGGGGTTCCAGGGACTGGATGAACCACCAGTGAGAACCAACTCGGTCTTCTCCGGGTTCAATTTAAGATGGTTGTGGGTCATCCAGTCCCTGATGAAAATCATAATGGACTGAAAATTAGAAACAGAGAGAGAGGAGGAAGAAAGATCGAAGATGAGCTGGAGGTCATCTGCATAATTAAATACAGTGACCTCCAGCTGCTGAAGAGCGAAAATAAGAGGGGAAATATAAAGGTTGAATAGTAGAGGAGAGAGGGAAGAGCCCTGGGGGACACCACAGGTGACGGGGAGTGAGGTGGTCGTGAAGGCTCCCAGCCGAACCGCCTGGGTACGGTCCCTCAGAAAGGAGGAAATCCAAACCAGGGCTGTTCCCTGGATTCCGGCCGCCCTGACACGGGACAAGAGGATGTTGTGGTCCACCGTGTCAAAAGCGGCGGAGAGATCCAGGAGCACCAGCGCCTGGTGTTGGTTATTATCCATTCCCTTCCTGAGTTTATCTAGGACCGATACCACGACTGATTCGGTCGAGTGCCTGGGACGAAAGCCAGCCTGGCGGGAAGCCAACCCCCCACTTGCCTCTACGTCAGCGCTGAGTACCGCCGTGACGTGGCGCTCTAGCACCTTGGCCAAGTAGGGCAGTAGGGAAATGGGGCGATAATTGGCTGAGATGGATAGGTCCGCGCCAGGCTTCTTCAGTATGGGCACTATGATGGCAGATTTGAGTGCAGGTGTCACGACTCCCTGGGTCAGAGAGTTATTCAGAAAAGTGACGGGGGGTTCAGGGCAGAAGGAATAGATTTGTTGCAGAATGCGTGCAGGACAGACATCTGTGGGGGAGCCCGATTTAACCTTAGGGAGAATCTCCAAGAAAGCTTCCTGGGTAAGGGGGGGAATAGAGGTAAGACAACATGGGGCGGTCGGAGGGGGGGGGTCGATGAAGGCAGATGAAGGGGGAGGGATGTTAGCCTTGATGGTAACAATCTTGTCTCGGAAATAAGAATTGAGTTGGGCACATAAAGACTGGGATGGAGGAATTTGGGGTGAGGCTCTGTCAGAGAAGGCTAGATCATTCACTATGCTAAAAATCTCCCTGGGCTTATTTTCAGCTGACGTGATTTTGGTAGAGAAATAGGCGGTTTTGGCATCAAGGATTGCCGTTTTATAATTGGCAAGTGCAGAGAGATAGAGGGTTTTTAATGAAGGACAGTAGTCCTTCCACCAATGTCTCTCTGCTTGTCGGACGGTCAATTTGAGTTTTTTTAAGTTGCCATCAAACCATCTATTTGAATCCTTGGGTCGACGGGTGGAGATACGGCGCAAGGGAGCTTCAGAGTCACAGCCTCTGGCTAGCCAGGCATTAATTGCCTCGGCTTGAGAGTTTGACGAGAGGCCCGCGAGGGTCGGGGTGGAATTCCGGAGCAGGGAGGTCAAAGCGGGAAAGTCAACTCTATTCCAATTTCGGGCCCATGTGTTTTTGGCACGTGGGATTTTAGGAGCTGGTTCAGTAAAGATGAAAAAGGAAATGAGGGCATGATCCGACCAGGGGCAGGGAAAAACAGTCACCGGGGAAATTGGGAGGTTAAGTGACCATACCTGGTCGAGAATGCGACCATGAGAATGGGTGGGAACCGAAATATGCGACATAAAGTTCAGAGAGAGAAGAAATTCTGTGAATTCTTTCGAAGTGGCGCACTCGGAAGGGTCGGAAGGCCAATAATTAAAATCGCCGAGCACCAGGACCGAAGCGTAGTTGACCACCAGGGTGGCCAGTAAGTCCTGGAACGCAGGTAGGAATAGGGGCGAGGGCTGGGCGATACATCAAGAGACAAGTGATGGGGGGAGAGAAATAAAGGGATCGGGCAACAAGGAATTCAGAGGGGGGATAGAGGGAGATGAAAGGATTTGAAAATTTAAGTCCGCCCGAGCAATCAATGCCACACCACCGCCTGTCCTGCCCGCCGGGCGGTCAGAGCGTAGGGCAGCGTAGGAAGGGGGGAGGGTGGCCAGGAGGACGGGGAGGGACGAGTCGCAGAACCAGGTCTCGGTCAGGAGCAGTAGATCCGGCTTCTCCGAGTCGAGGAGGACAGATAGCTCATGGTGGTGTTTAACCGCAGATCTGGTATTAAGTAAGATGGCAGATAACGGAGGAGCAGAGGGGGGGGTCAGATAAGGAGGGGCAGAGCAACGATGGGGCCGGCAATGGCGGCAGCGGTATAAGGGTAGAAGAGGGAGTGAGATCTAACGACGCGATGTGCTTACCGATGGATTCTGAGAGTGGCCAATGGCCCTGAAGAGAGGTCAGCTCCTCAGAGGAGTAGGACATAAAATTGGCATGGGGACGTGCCCCTAGCCCCGTCCAGCCGCGGACGGGCGCAGACGGGCTTGCCTTAGGCGCGCCTTCGGCGCGCAAACGGCGCGCCCGCTGCGCACGTCCGCTGCGCGTTCTGGGGTTGCACATTGAAAAAGGAGATCTCTAGGGCGGGAAGGGGGCGTGGCCTCTAGATGGGCGTGGCCAGGCACGAAGGAAGCGGAGTGGAAGTTCGACCTGTATTACCTGAGGCTTGCTTCAAGGTGGGAGTGGTGGTCACGGATATTGTAGAAGACATTAAACTAAGAGTTCAGGAAAAGACTTTTCAAGAATGGAAAATTTTGTATCCTTTAATGCAAACAAGAGATGGTTTATTGTATTTGAATGAGCAAATCGTTGTGCCAACGCAAGAATTGCAAAAAAAGGTGATACAATTACATCATGATCCTCTTATGTGTGCTCATCCAGGAGTTGCTAAAACCAGTCAGTTAATTAAAAGACGGTTTTGGTGGCCAACCTTGTTGAATGATGTAAAAGATTATATCGAGACTTGTGTAATTTGCATTCAACATAAAACACAACATCAAGCACCTAGTGGTTTTTTACTTCCTCTCCCAATTTCGCCCCAACCTTGGCACACTATATCGCTAGACTTTATTGTGGAACTTCCTGTGACCAAAGAGGGGTTCAACACTATTTTGACAGTGGTAGATCACTTTTCTCGGATGGCTCATTTTATACCATTAAAAGGCATCCCTTCTGCAAGAGATTTGACTCAAATCTTCTCTAAAGAAATAATTAGGTTACATGGAATTCCCTCTGTAATTATTTCTGACAGAGGTCCACAGTTTATCTCTCACTTCTGGCAAGAATTGGGAAAAACTTTGAACATGGACATTCGCATGTCCTCCGGTTACCATCCTCAGACGGATGGTTTAACTGAAAGGACAAATCAGACTATAGAACAGTTTCTTAGGTGTGCTTTAGCAGAAGATGAAAGAGAGTGGTCAGATATTTTGTGGGTTCTAGAATTCGCTTTCAATAATTTAGACAATTCTTCCACTGGTCTGTCACCTTTCTTTTGTACTTATGGTTTCCACCCTAAAAATGTCCCAGAAAAAGTAAGCATCCCTTCTACCATACCATCACTGGAGGAACACATTACTAGATTGGTTCATGTTCAAAAACAGGCTCAATATCATTTAGCTCAAGCGAAAGAAAGTCAAAAAGAATCAGCAGATTTACATAGAAAACCATCACCAGAATACTCAATCGGAGATAAAGTTTGGTTATCTACTAAGAATTTGAGAATGACTATTTGTAAAAAGCTACGTCCCAAATATATCGGTCCTTTTGTAGTGGAAAAAATAATAAATCCTGTCAGTATCAAACTCACCTTACCCAGTAGGTATAAGTTTCATCCGGTATTTCATGTGTCATTGATTAAACCCTGTAATTCAATGACTAGGTTTATTAAAAATCCACCACCCATCCTTATTGATGGTGTCCCTGAATTTGAAGTGCAAAAGATTGTAGATGCAAAGAGAGTTCGAGGTAAACTGTTTTACTTAATACATTGGAAAGGTTATGGCCCCGAAGAACGGACATGGGAACCTCTTTCTAACGTCCAAAATTCTGCTCGATTGATCAAGAATTTTCATCTTCATTATCCAAACAAACCGAGACCTGTACCACAGATTTTGGGAGGGATCTTGAGAGGGGAGTACTGTCATGATTCCCATCCCTCATCCCATCCCTCACCTGCACATACATGCACATACATGCAGGCGTAGTTTTTCCCACTCTTGAAACCCACCCCTGTCCCGTGCAACCAGCACGCCAGAAATATGTTAGTGTGTGATTGTGTAACATTCAGAATGTGTTTTTACTGTGATTCATACTTTTGATGATACATGGGTATTGTATTGTTACTGTATTCTTTCATGGTGTCATTTGATTTTACCAAGTGTTGTTGAAATCATAGCCCAGTCTATCGAATTGTGAGCCAGACAGAGAGGAACGTTATGGCCAGAGAGTAGCAGGTATCAAAGCAGAGAAAGTCTGCAGACTTGTGTTCAAGGCAGGAGAAAGCTCGGAAAGAGAGCGGAGAGCGGAGAGCGGAGGTGCCGTTTTCAGCGCGCATGCTGGAAAACGGCACGCACGAATTTGGCGCGCTATGCGTCAACCTTCCTTGGGTGTGGCTGGGTGTGGTTGCTCTATAAAAAGCTACACCCAACGTAAACCGGCGCTTTGCCTTCTGTCTTCGTCGCCCTTCGGAGGTGTTTCCTGGAGTCCCAAGACGACGGCCTTCACAACGGATTTTGAAGGTCTCCTGTCATCGCGCGCATCATCTGTAAAGAAGAAAAGGAAGACTTAAAGCTAAGTTACAGTTTTTCTTCTTGTTTGAATTATTGGCGCCCAACGCAAGCAAGCGACCAGAGAATAATTGAGCTAAAGACTTACCTGGAAAGGATTCAAGTTTTCAAATTCTGTAGAGAATTCAAGGAAAGGAGCAATTTACAAAGACTTCAGAAAAAGGGAATCAGAGACTTTGAGAATTATCAAAGAGAGAGAATTAATGTTATTTTGTGTTTGCCAATTTATCTTTTGTTTTGATATGAAACATATTAGGGAGTGAAGGTGAAGAACGGCATGGTGAGAAGTCAGAGTAAGTGAAAGATAGTGTAAAGAGATGTTATGAATAATGCAAACAATTTAGCAAGGCTGTAACTCATCATTCTTCTGTGAAAACATATTTTACAGAGAACAATCAATCATCTACATCAACACTAACCTTGCCCAACCCCCTTCACGACGACAACACGGACGCGACGCCATATCTTAACCAGTCGCAGGTAGGACTCTCTAAAGCCCAATTAGTACCATAAAAAATCTGTTAGGAGTAAATAGACAGTTTTAGAAATCAGTATTTACAAAAGTTCTCCTTATTGCTTCGCAGGTCGACAATCAAGGAAGCAGGTAGCGTCCACGATCCGGCCTACCTCCCTGATTTCTATTTAATTACCACAGTGTTTTAAAACAGTCACTAGGTGTTGCCTAGAATTTGGGGAAGTTGGTCCATAACGTCTCTGCGAAACCTTCTACAAGCAACCTACAGGTAAGGGTGCTTGTAACCTTGTCAGAGAGATCCACAATGTCTTTTGAACTTTGACTGCTCATGGTGTGTGACTAACCAGAAGCTCCAAGCTGATACAATAAAGGTTGGTCTGTACTTTGAGCTTCGATTGAAAAATCAATAAATGGTGAATACTAACTTAGAGGAATAACTATAGAGTCAAACAAACTCAGACAGAAAAGAAAACAAAAGACGGGAAGGAAGAATTGTGAGGACTCAGTTTAAGCAACAGGCATGCAGGGCATGGAACAGCGACAGAACGGGGCTGTGGAAGCTTAGATAGGTGGGAGCACTAGACAACTAACTCCTGGGTATGCAGTTCTACTCACTTCCTGGATGATTAAAGACTTCTCTTGGTAAAGAAGGGCAGAGACCTATTTATAACTTTTGAGATCTTAACTGAGGCCTAGATATGAGTTTAGTGGATTTATTGGATTATCTGTTTCTCGCGGTAGTTTGCACCCATTTTAGCATCCCCCACTATTTATTGTTGTCTCCCTTTCAGTTCCCTTGGTTCGTTCGTTGGTGCACTCCTTTGTTTTAACCTTTTGGTTGCCTGTCGATTAACCTTAAATCTGTGTGTGTCCAGCAACATCCTGGTGACTTAGCTGGAGTCCTTTTCAGCTGCAGCTTCCTGTTAGCATCATCCACTGTTAGAACCAGTAGCCTTGTTTCGGTTGTTACCTGTTTGTTACATCCAGCTGGTGTCTATATTGACATTTTGTCCTATGTCCTAAAGTTGGTCAAATCTACTTAATATTCATACCATAAAGGCAGAGTTGTGCAGTCCATTGAATGAGAAGAAGTCTCTGAGTGCGAGCTCCAGGCCTGTATTTCTTTATTTCTCCCTGTCCCTGTTTATCCCTAGGTTGCTGTGTCTGGCAATACATATCACTCTGTTCACCAGTACAGCGGCTAAAGGGTGGCAAAGCTTTCAGCCTGTCCTCGACTCTGAATCCTGACACGAATAGAGGAAGTAAAAAAATAAAGAGTTTCGGGCAAAGTGGGCTAAGAGTGAGGTGCAAAAAGCAACTGAGCGGAGGGGTGAGGAAATAAAATAATAAATGAAGAAAGGGCTATCAGAGACAAGAAGAGGTATGGAGAAGGTGTCAAGGTGAAGAAAGGGAGGAAGGGAAGTAGGAGGAAAGAAGGGGTGTGGAGCATTTTGTGGTAAGGAGTCCCGCAGTGTATTTAAAGATGATTTTTTGAAACAGGTAACAAGTTGTATAGTTCTAGACGGCAGGTGGTTGGGTAGTGAAGGAGAGCCCCACCAGGAGCAGCCTGCCTGCTCCTCAGCCCATGCTCAACTGTCACTTCACCTCTCCGTGTACCGACATTTGCAAGAAAAGGGTGGACACAGGTAGGGGGGCATTCAGGAAGTTTGCTATACTAAGAAAAGGTGGAAGGAGGAGAAGAGGAGAAAAGTGATTAGTTGAAATGGGGGCACCAAAAAGGAAGACACAATAGAAGGTGAAATGTATCAAAACCCCGGCGGGAGAAAGTAAAGGAAAGAGAAAGGAGATGTGGGCACAAATGTGGTGGGATTCCTCCCGCCCATCACCCATCAAAGTGAAAAAACAAGTAAGGGGATGAAGAATCAGTGAGATAAAAAAAGACTTGGAGAAATAACACGAAAAGCAACTACCAGCTTGACTTAAATGATCTGGTCAATATCAATCATTTTGAAAAAGTCAAAAGATTTGTTTCGTCAAAATATTTACGGGAACAGATTATCATAAATCCTGCTTCCATCAAGAAGACATATCTGATTGGGGTGCTGCTTTCTCTAGACTACTCCATTGCTCCAAAATGCACTATGCATTGTTCACAGTATTATCAATTTAATCCTATCATGCTTTCACTAGGAAAATCTGACTGGGATTTTTAGGCAGTTTGAAATAGCTGTGTGCTTTTCAATTGAGGGTCAACCTTTCTGCAATACTAGCCACACATTACAGTCTGTGAATGATTTTCTTAAGTAAGGCAATCAAGACTCCATGACAAAAGTCCAGTGGTTCCATGACTGGGGATTTGGCCAATTCTCCTAGATCTGATCGAAGTATTGATAAGGTTTTCAAGAGCAAAGTAGTTGGAAATGCATTCATTCTTTTTAACACCTATTTAAATTTTACGGTGGGGGATGGATTGCGTAGAAGATAAACATGTAACGAAAATCCTACTTTTATCAAATTTTGTGTTAGGGCTTCTGCTGACCCGAGAGAGATGGTGGCAACAGAAATACAAATATTTTGTCTTTGCCACCACTCTGCAGCAGAATCTGATTTGGGTATCATTAAGCAAAGCTACCTACTCATACTTGATAGACTGAATAAATCAATGAATGAATATAAAGTCGGTACAGTTCAAACTATCAAGCGTATCCTGGTGTTAGTTGAATAAAGAGTTCAGGTAAAACTGCCAAATTATAAAAGCAAAATATTTTACATAGCAGGAAAAAGGTAAGTTTTGAGCACCTTATGAAAGGCTAGATGGTTTTCAAAATTCACAGATTACAATAGGAAAGTCTTTCAAGTGTTTTGCTCTGATATATGAGAAGAAGCAGACATGAGACTAAACCCTCTAAACAAAGTAAGTATCAGGAGTCGAAGAGAGAGGACAGAAGAGAGAAACTGTACCAAAATATCATGTTTTAACTATCACCCAACAAACACGTCATAGACAGAAAATCAACGACCACAATAATATGAAGTACATTTAGATAAATACAGATTTGCTACTCTTAATCCTACATATAAGTAAACATATATATAGAAATTCACTGAAAAAAACATAGGTTTCACGCACGTTATAGTTAGGAATTAGCATTTAAAAAACCTTAGAAATTCACTAAAAAAAACATAGGTTTCAGGGACGTTATAGTTAGTTATAGTTAGTTGAACATATGATTCATATAAAACCAGAGAAATTCGCCTGTTATAGTTAGTTGAGCTAACTTTAGTTGCGTGCCCGCAATGCACTGCTGATGATGTCACATTTTACATCACTCATGACATGGTCAGTGACATCACTGATGACATCACTGATGACATCTCAAATGACATCACTGATGACATCATTCTTGACATCATCCAGTGAATGTGTGTTTCTGTAAAGTTTAAATATGTTGTATATATATATGCCAAGGTGTATTAAAGAATGAATACATTTACAAGTGCCTAAAGGAATTATTTCATAGGTGCGTGACTGACTGTATACGTGAGTGATAGAACATGTCTTACTGAATGCATGGGTTAGTGAGTAAACTGTGTGAAAGTCTGTATTAGTCTCTCCATTGGTGTGTATCAACTGCATAGGTTGCTGAATAGCTACATTAATGTCTATATTGGTTATTGATTTGTTGTCTGAGTATCTGTATGGGTCCCTGAGTGTCTGTGTGGGTGGGTGTATGAGTCTGTGCATAGATATCTGAGTGGGTGATTCAGTAGTTGTATGGATTGAAAAGTGCATCTAAGAAGGGCTCTAGGGGTGAGTTAGTGTGTCTAACAACAAGTCTGCTGTCCTTTTCTAAGGCTGAACGTTTCACAGCCTGAGAAGCAAATGGGAAACCTAGGTACCAGTCGATTGGTATCTCTCCTAATGAACTAGGGTATTTCTTTCTGTTGTTGAGTGAATAAATGTTTCAGTGGTATATCTGTGACTAACTACATATGTTTTAAGCCACTATATGTGAGTGTTTGTGTATATAAATGAGTATACGTGAGAATAAGTTATTTGAAGAGTGGGTGTATAAATAAGTGTCTGCTTCTATCAGTGATTGTATACGACAGTAAATGTGTTAGTATTTGTATAAATAAGTAATGTGGTATGTCTAAAAATAACGAAGTTGGTGTGTATAACTGTATATATATGATTAAATGGGTATGTAATTGATTATTTGCATTACTGTCTAGTAGTGTGAGTAACTCTATGGATGAGTGGCAGAGTGTGACTGCATGTATAGAGTGTATGAGTGCATATTATAGTCCTGTATTGATGAGTAACTACATGTATAAGTGACTGGATGTGTGTGTAGACCTAGGAAATAGTGAGTGCTATGTAGTATATGGCATTCTTCTATGTATGGTTATAAAAATAGTAGTCAGCATTTTAGAATGGGTGTATCAAAGTTTATATTATAGAGCATCATTATGTGCATCAGATTGTCACGTGGATGATGTCATTAGTGATGTCATCAGTGATGTCATTTGAGATGTCATCAGTGACGTCATCAGTGATGTCACTGACCATGTCATGAGTGATGTAATGTGTGAAATCATCAGCAGTGCATTGAGGGCGCACAAGTTATAGTTAGCTCAACTAACTATAATAGGCGAATTTCTCTGGTTTTATATGAGTCAAATGTTGAACTAACTGTAACGTCTCTGAAACCTATGGGTTTTTTGGTTATTTTCTAAGGTTTTTTAAAATGCTAATTCCTAACTATAACGTGCCTGAAACCTATGTTTTTTTCAGTGAATTTCTAAGGTTTTTTAAATGTTAATTTCATATTTTAATGTTTCTAAAATGTATATTTTTAAAAAATTTTTAAAAATATTTTGGAACTCTATTGTACTTCTTTTTTTTCTACTTTAGAAAAAAATGTAATGTTTTATATTTCCCCCCCCAAAAATGTATATTTTTGGGGGGGGGGAGAAAATTGCACTCCCATACCGGTAGCGTACCAAGCTCCATCACCATGTGAATCCTATCTGCCATACTGCTAAACTCGTAAATGATGCGCATTTCATATCCGACGACTTCATGGCACCGTGTCCTGCATAACATCATATATGCATGAAGTCACCCCAGCTGGTACTTTGGTATCCGAAGGGTGTGCAGTACCAAGCTACGCGTTACGTCATGTACGTATGGGGTCGCACCAGCTGCGCGTTGCATTTGCGACGAGTACACACTGCCAGGCCCTGTGTTATGTCACAGACGTATAGTGGTGCACCGGGTATGCCATTTCCTTGATTTGTTTTGTCTCAAAAGTGTATATAAATAACTTTAAACAGTATATGAGAGCAAGCGATAATCTAAAATGATTTAAACATTTATATATTATATATAACTTATATTTTGCTAAATATATTTTATCAAAATCGCGTCGGGGGCAGCCTCCTTACACGCTCGGTGCACGATTGCCATGTAACCTAACAAAAATGCATTTGATGGCTTCATAACATTTCCAGTTGGACTACCTCACCCATTTTACTCATTCTCTCTACAGCGTTTGATGAGAGACACCTCTTCTGCTTAGAAAGCTTTTTTGAAATGTGTTTTCCTGTATACACATATCTTGTACTACACACAACATGCAACGATCATCTTGATCAATATTCATGGTCTGTACATTAGCCTTCCACGTGTGATTGCCATGCATCTCAAATGTTCCATCAAAAAAAGATGTGTGTTACACAATGCCCCTGGTGTGTGTGTGTGTGTGTGTGTGCACATTATTGTGCTCCCTTTCGGCCTGGGTATTCGTGGCTCTAAGAAGTATCAGGAGCCACAGGCAGAGTGCACATCCTAGATCACATGTGACAAACAGTAAACAGCAATGTGTATATTTATTTTGCTGTACGCTCTATTGTCAGACTTTACCAATATAGTAGTGTGTTATATGTGAGTCTTTCAGATTCACATTTGACATGCATTGCTTGACTGTAATTCAAGTGTTATCACTATGTATGACGTAGCCTCACTACTGATCCTCCCTCCATCCGAGCACATTCACATGTGTACGCTTCACGATAGCAACACTTTCAATAATACCGCACACCATTGACATGAGTGTCTGCTCATATCCACAACCTTGACAACGACTTGTGATGTTCGCCATTCAATCTTTTCAAACACCATCTCATTAGCGATAGTTGCCGCCCTCCGGATATATGCTACACTAATGTAAATTGCACACTCTGCAAGGTCAAAACTACAAAAGAAACACACATAAGTACATTTCCTGGCCAGGCAGGAACTGAACAATGCCCAGGTCACCGGAATAAATATTCACATCCCTACGCTGACCTGGCGTAAGCAAGCCCAGCCCACTTTGCGTACGTATAAATAGGATAACCATGACGCCACACTTCCCTCTTCTTCCACACTGCCTCAGGTGATATGGCCGCATCCACCTCGCATATTACAATGTGCAATAAAAAAAAGGGATCGTACACCATCTTGGCAATCAACACTGGCTCTAAATTGTGAGCCCCACTGCCCATTGTCTTTGAAAGGGATCCATGAGGTGTACACCATCCTGAAATCATCACTCCAGCTGAATTGTGAGCACTGCTGCCCGTAGTGTATGCTCACACAACAATGACAGCAGGTGAGCAGAGCAGCCTGGGTGCACAGGGCCTCCAATTGAGTGCAGTGCAGCGGGAGGTGTGGGGTGCATCAGTCTGGCTGAGCAGGTGCGAACAAGTGATGGTGCCGTGCGTAATGATGTGATCTCTGACCTGATTCAGTCTCATCTCTGTCTCATTTTAAAGACCTGCTTGACTGTACTGGAGGCCTGAGCCACCGGGCAACGCTGCCTTCTGACACCTGTTGAGCGCAGTGCTGCGGGAGGTGTGAGGTGCATCAGCCTGGCTGCGAAGGTGCGAATAAGCAATGTTGCAGTGCGCAATGATGTGATCTCTGACCTCATTCAGTCACATCTCTGTCTCATTCTAAGGACCTGCTGGACCATACTGTAGGCCTGAGCCAGTGGGCAGCGCTGCCCTACAGACACGTGGCGTTGGCTTTTAGGGCCCTGTAGTGAGCTTGTTACTAAGTGTACATGCACACAGCCTTCCGCCACTGCATTACACGAGCACATTATGCTTCTACCATGCACTTTGTTCCTTTCTATGTGAACCTTCGTATAACGTATTATTATTTAACCTTGTGAATTCTCATGCACTCCAACTCCTCTTTGAACCACGATTACCACTAACAGTTTATAGATCGTACTTCAAAAACGAAGGATGCACTCAACTCCTGTTTTCTATCAAGCTTGAAATGAACCTTCATTTACCACCAGACGTTTCCACTATTAAATTATTTCTCCCTTTTCAGACACTGAATTGATTGGCTCAAGATGGGTGGAGCGGGAGCACATCTCACGATGATGCCCTGGGCATTCTGACGCTTTCCATCGTGGTATCAAGACACCATGCCCAGCCGGACACCTTCTCTTCTACTGTACAAACATACCCCGGACTCGCAGCTTGCACCAACACGTCGTGGGACTCACCGGTGGTGGCAGGTGAGCAGTGAAACCTCAGTGTGCAGGACCTACAATAGAGCACAGTGTGGGGGATGGGGCTGGGGTGCAGCACCCTGGGTGCAGAGGTGCATGCAAGCGATTTTCCTGTAGCTAAAAATGTAGGACTATATCATCAAAGAAAGGCGATAACATTATGGATGTATGTGTAGACCTAGGATTTAGTCCGTGGATATGTACTAACTGGTATTAGTGTGTTCATGGTTTTGAAAACTATAGTCTGTATTTTAGAGTGGGTGTATCAAGTGTTATATTAGGTTCTGATGAGGTGCATCAGATTGTCACTTGGATAATGTCATCAGTGATGTCATTTGAAATGTCATCAGTGATGTCACTGACCATGTCATGACCATGTAATGAATGATGTAATATGTGACATCATCAGCAGTGCATTGCGGGGGCACGAGTTATTAGCTCAACTAACTTTAACAGGGGAATTTCTATGGTTTTCTATAAGTGAAATGTCCAACAAACTATAACATCCGTGAAATCTGTTTTTTCAGTAAATTTCTAAGGTTTTTTAAAAGCTAATTTCTAACTATAACATGCCTAAAACCTATGGTTTTTTCAGTGAATTTCAAAGGTTTTTTAAATGCTAATTTCTAACTATAATGTGCCTGAAACCTATGTTTTTTTTCAGTGAATTTCAAAGGTTTTTTAAATACTAATTTCTAATTATAATGTTCATTAAACCTATCTTTTTTTCTGTGTTTTGTAATTATCATCCCATTCTCAACCTGGTGAAAACTGCGAATCTCACCACTTTTCCATCGATACCTTCTACCAATAAAATCGCCACAAACGAGAGCCACAACTAACGTTAATGACATGCAAAGTAGGTGTTCCCGTGCAAAAAAAACCCACGAAAACACCACTTTTCCATATTTTCATCGACCAGCCAAATTTGCAATGCGATCCATAAAGCAGGCAATAAGCTGAGTTAGCAGTAACAAATTAACATCAACCTTTAACTGGTGTAAGAAGGTCGACTATCTACTGCGTGAATTGGACCCAACTCACAGCCACATCTAAAGACCAACACGTGATAGAGCTACTGACCATGCAGCTCCGACACCCAACAAGGCCACAAAACCCAGCGCCATCACCACCAGAACCTCCACCCCGCACCACCACCCTACTACCACGAGGCAGCGCAAAACAGGACAACGGACCTTCCCAAAACACCGTGGCCCCTCAGCCGCACAATAGCTTAATGTTGGGAGATCTGGAAGCCAAGTATGTGTGAAAGAGGCAAGTCACCCATCAATAATAATGCCCACAATGCCAAGTGTAATGCTGATGTGCTGCTCAGACTTCACTATGCAGAGCACAAACCTCTCCATTTGGAGATATACTATTGATACTTGTAGTGTAGTGCACAGTGGACTCAACCATGTTACCTTAGGCAGTGGGGAAGATATTGGTCATGTAGCTGTCTTGTCCCTCCCTGGAAGCGGAAGCGGAGTGGGCTGGTCCAACGTACGCCACTTCAGCATAGGAGTATGATTAAATAGGCCAGGCCCTAGGCGTGGTTCACTTGTGGGAAGACCAACGAGTCTGCCAGAGCGGCAGCCCTCACCCTGGCACGTGGCTGCCTCCATGACCGCGGGCCTCCTCCACACAAGCCCCCTGCGAACCCAGCTGCACCACACCGCCAACCTATGCCTGTACCAACTACTGCCTTCGATCTACACTGCAGACAGTAGGACTCACAATTCAGATGCAGTGGCGATTGCAGATGACGCAGTCCAGTAAGCAATACACGTTGCTCTCAGTGCAGCCAGCACAGACCATGCATGATCGCAGGCTGCGCACACGCTGTGTGCTTCAGGTGCTACTAACTCATTGCACCATAAGTCATCGCCTTGTGGCCTTATCAAGGCAGAATTCATTAGACAAAAGACATTGCTCCCAGTGCGGCCCACCGGGATCACGTATCATCGCAGGGTGCACACACGCTGAGTGCTCCAGGTGCCACTAACTGTGCAGCTCAACTCTACGCCACGTGGCTGTGCGCCCATCCTGACCGCTGCCTCCGCCCTACACTGGGGTTAGCACAGTTCACAATTCAAGATTAGTAGCGACGCAAATTGTGTAAGAGAATATAATAGGTTAAGAAGACCAAATGTTCCCAATCTGTGCAGCTCAAGTCAACGTCACGCGCCTGTGGGCCTTTGCCCACCACTGCCTCCGGCCAACACTGTGGAAGATCGGTGACATGTGGTGCCAACTGACCCAGTTCAACTCAAGTGGATCCCACATGTGTAACTGTGTCCTGAGTCCTTAATGGCGGTGACCCCAACTCCATTACACAACGCAGCAGCAGACTCCCTTCAATCAGTGAGGCATAATTCCATATGGAAGGCCAGTGACACGTGCTCCCACATGTGTAACTGTGTCCTGAGTCCTGAATGGCAGTCACCCCAAGTCTGTGGCAGTGACCACAGTACCAGACTCCCTTCGATCAGTGAGGCATACTTCCGTATGCAACAGCGGCAACATGTGGACCCTGTCCCCAGGACACCCCCCACGCCGCACAGCTCCTCCGCTGTGACCGCGTTCCTGCCCCCGGTGCCGAAGGTTCACCCCTGACCTCGGCATCCCCTGCGACTGCCTTCTCCTTCCTACGGCTGTCTGCCCGCACTGTATTTTGTCATTTGTGCATTTGTTCCTTTTGTACTTCATTGTTGTAGCTCATTTTGTATCTCTCTTTGTATTTTTAGTTGCATCCCTAGATTTGTATCCCTGCCCGTTGTGTGTGCCCCCACTCCCCTCTTTTCACCGCTGCTCCCCCAGGGCCCCGCCCTCTTTCCTTCTGTACCCCTGCCCATTGGCCCCCCGCTCCCACCTCCCAGCTGCTCCTCCCTCCCACTTGGCCTCATATGGAGGCCGCACGGCGCAGGTGAGTGTGACCTGTCCCCAGGACACCCCCCACGCCGCACGGCTCCTCTGCTGTGACCGCGTTCCTGCCCCCGGCGCCATAGGTTCGCCCCTGTACTCGGCGTCCCCCTGCGACTGCCTTCTCCTTCCTACGGCTGTCTGCCCACACTGTATTTTGTCATTTGAGCATTTATTCCTTTTGTACTTCATTGTTGTAGCTCATTTTGTATCTCTCTTTATATTTTTAGTTGCATCCCTAGATTTGTATCCCTGCCCATTGTGTGTGCCCCCCTTGCTTCCCGCCGCTGCTCCCCCACGGGCCACCACCTTTCCTTCTGTACCCCTGCCCATTGGCCCCCCGCTCCCGCCTCTCAGCTGCTCCTCCCTCCCACTTAGCCTCATATGGAGGCCACACGGATGCCGCGCAGCAGCCGCACCGGAGCACCAAAGGCAAGCCGGTCTGCGCCCTTCCTTGCCTGGACCGCGCCCAGCACCAGGACCCCTGGCCCTCGACGTTGCCAGCCCACATGACGGACTTAAGATGCATCCACGCTCCACTAACTCAACGCCGGCCGAAACGCCACCTGCTACCAATCCTACCCGAAACGCACCCACGGACCCTTCACATGCCAAGCCTGCAAATTCACCGGCCTCCGAACCTGCACCGCACCCGCCAGGCCCGGCACCAGCAACAATCACCTCAAGTGCATCCTGCTCAACACCCGCTCCGTCTACAGGCACGCCATCGAACTCTGGAACCTCCTCGACACAACAGCGCCGGACGTCGCCTTCCTCACGGTAACCTGGATGAATGCCTCCTCAGCCCGCGACATCACTATAGCCATCCCGGATGGCTACAAGATCACCCGGAAGGACTGCGTCAACCAGACCGGAGGAGGCATCGCCATCGTCCACAAAAACACCATCCGAATCATGACCAACTCCGACGACATCCTCACCGCCGCCGAGCACCTCCACTTCCAGATACACACCGACCCCAAGACCACCCTCAGAGGCACTCTCATCTACAGACCACCGGGACCACGCACACAATTCAGCGAAGCCATTGCAGACTTCCTCAGCCCGCACGCCCCCACCTCATCAGACTACATCCTCCTAGGGGACTGTAACTTCCACCTCGAGAACAACAATGACAGCAACACCACCACCCTGCTGGACAACCTCGCCAACCTCTGACTCAAGCAACTGGTGGACACCACCACCCACTACGCCGGCCACACGCTAGACCCCATCTTCTCCTCCAGCAAGCACATCTCCTTCAGCCACTCCACTGGACTCCACTGGACACATCCCAGCTGCGTCCACTTCAACTTCAGGAGAACCATGACCCACCACCACCCACCACAGGTTCCCCGTAGAAGCTGGACCAAGATCACCACCGACCAACTCACCACCTCCTTCAACCAGCGCCCTCCCACCAATACGAGGGACCCCAGCTAAGCAGCCCGCAACCTCACTCAGTGGCTCACCAACTGCGCCAATGAACTTGCACCATTTAAGAACCCTCCCAGCAGACCCGGCAGCAAAAAAACCTTGTCGTTCACCAACAACTTCAAAAACTCCAAGAAGACCTGCCGCACCCTCGAGAAAGCCTGGTGCCACGACCAGACAACAGAAAACATGACAGCCCTCAAGAATGCCATCCGCAAACACCACCAGCTGAACCGAACCACCAAAAGGACAACATTCAAAGAACAACTGGACAACAACACCCACAACAGCAAGGAACTCTTCTGCATTGTTAAAGAGCTCTCCAAACCCAGCGCCTGCAACAACGACATCACATCCTCGCAAGACCTCTGCGACTCACTCGCCTCGTTCTTTTACCGCAAGATCACCGACATAATACACAACAGCTTCAGCGCACAGACCAAACACCCAACCACCGAACCAGCGCCCCCCACCACCACCCTCTGCACCTGGACACCGGTTAGCACTGAAGACACCACCCACACAATAAACACCATCCACTCCGGCTCCCCAACCGACCCCTGCTCTCACCACATCTTCAACAAAGCTGACTCCATCATCACATCCCAACTCCGGAACATCATTAACAGCTCCTTCGCATCCTCCACCTTCCCGGAGAGCTGGAAACATGCCGAGCTCAGCGTCCTCCTGAAGAAACCCACCACGGACCCCACGGACCTCAAGAACTTCCTCCCCATCTCACTCCTCTCCTTTCCTGCCAAAGTCATTGAGAAGACCGTCAACAAACAACTCTCCCCCTTCCTCGAGACTAACGGATCCTTCGACCCCTCACAGTCGGGTTTCCGAGCAAACCACAGCACCGAGACCGCCCTCATCGCAGCCACCGACGACTTCAGGTCCATGCTCGACAACGGGAAAATAGCTGCCCTCATCCTCCTGGATCTCTCAGCAGCCTTCGACACCGTATGCCACCTCACCCTAATACAGCGCCTCAGCAACACCGGAATCCAAGGAAAGGCCCTGGTGTGGATCATCTCATTCCTCAATGGAAGAACCCAGAGAGTCCGCCTTCCCCGGTTCCGATTCGCGGCCACCAAAGTCACCTGCCGCGTTTCACAAGGTTCCTCACTCAGCCCCACCCTCTTCAACATCTACATGAGCCCCCTCGCAGCCATCACATGCCAACACAACCTCCGTCCCACGTATTTGCAGAACCACCGCCGAAGGAAGATCCTTCTCCTACCTGGCGGCCAAGACATGGAACTCCCTCCCCACCCACCTACGGCGGACCCAGGACCATCTCTCCTTCAGGAAACAACTCAAGACCTGGCTGTTCGAGCAGTAGCTTCTACCCCTACCCCCAGTGCCTTGAGACCCTAGCGGGTGAGTAGCGCGCTATACAAATTCGCTGATTGATTGATTAACTTTTTCAACACAAGCCGATCCGACATGTGTAACTGTGTCCTGAGTCTTGAATGGCAGTCACACCAAGTCCGTGGCAGCGACCACAGCACCACACTCCCTTAGATCAGTGAGGCATATTTCGATATGCAAGGCCGGCGACACGTAGTCCCACTAACCCTCTTTAGCACAAGCAGATCCCACATGTGTAACTGTGTCCTGAGTCCTGAATGACAGTCACCCCAAGTCTGTAGCAGCGACCACAGCACCAGACTCCCTCTGATCAGTGAGGCATATTTCTATATGCAAGGCCGGTGACACGTAGTCCCAATAACCCTCTTTAACGCAAGCTGATCCCACATGTGTAACTGTGTCCTGAGTCGTAAATGCCAGTCAATCAATCAATCAATCAAAGACATTTATAGAGCGCACTACCTACCCGTAGGGTCTCAAGGCGCTGGGGGGTGGGGGGGTGCCGTTACTGCTCGAACAGTGACCTGAACTTCGTGACAGCGACCACAGCACCAGACTCCCTTTGATCAGTGAGGGATATTTGCACATGGAAGATCGGCGACACGTGGTGCCACTGAACCTGCACTATGCAGGCCGGTGGGTCCACCAAACGTATGCACGTGGCTGTGGGCCTTTCCTCACAGCTTCCTCTGGCCGACACTACGGTCAGCAGGCCTCACAATTTAGATAAAGTCCTGATTACACATGACGCAGTCCAGTAGGCAACACACATTGCTCCCAGTGAGGCCGTCCACACCAAGCACCACCACAGGCTCATACATTCTCAATGCTTCTGGTGCTACTAACCCTATTTAACACAATCCAATCCTACATGTGTAACTGTGTCCTGAGTCCTGAATGGCAGTGACCCCGACTTTGTGGCAGCAACCACAGCACCAGACTTCCTTCAGTCTTATTTGTTGTTCTTTTCTTTAAATACATTATTTATATGTAAATCTATACATGACTAAGATTCTTCTTTGTCCAACCCCACAGGGACACTTCCAGGCCCAAGAAGGTTGTTGGGGGTATGTTGGTAATGTGGGAAGAGGGTGCGTTACCTGCTGATGTGGGGAGTGGCAGCATCAAAGGGGTATCTCTCACAGAAAGAACTTTGATACGTTTTCACAAATGCCTTGGACAGATGCCAGCTGACGGACTGAATCACAAAATGATTCTTCAATACTTATGTAGTGCGAGTTATGAACAGTTCGCACGCAGGCATTCAGAGACACAGCTGCTGCCCGTCTGCTTGACTCACAGACTCAGTACCATGAGCCGCCTGCGTCATTGTGCCTATCCCTGCCCTGTTCCATCATACGCCAAGCCACTCCAATTACGTTCCAACTTTGGCCCCACATATCTACCTGTCGCAGGCATACTCGCTGTTGGTGTGCAGCTCAGTGGTCTAGTTCTCAACATCTCACGGCCACTTCCTGAGGGCAGGTTTGCACACACATCACACCCATCTGGCCAATGCGTCACACGCCATGTGACCACGCAAATATAATGGATCGACAACGTCACATCCTTTTTTTGCCGGTGCTGACTGGATGGCGGGTGCTCCACGAGTCTCAATCATAAAGAGACCATGAAAACTTGCGCAGAAGGTTAGTCATACCCTGAGATGAATGGCCGTAAGGGGCCTACCATCCCCTTGGTGTCACGATTCCCTATGAAGCCTTCACTGGAAGCTCTGATGTCATTTTGGTGCTATTCGCCTAAAAAACCCACTCCTTTCCCGTGCACCTGCACTCCATAATTATGTGTCATGACGGTGTGTGTATTTCTCACTGTATTTATAATGTATACTTCGAAACATGAATTCTTTAAATGTACACTTCGTGACTGATTTGGAGACTGCATTTGGTTTGCAACATGTCTTGTAACATTTTTCTTTGAGTTTTAGTTCAGCAAAATCGCTTTAGTTTCCATTAAGGCAAAGTGCTTCAGGCCAAGAGCTAGAAAGCATTTCTCTTGCGTGCGCATCAGCCCGTTTTTGCTGAGCGCACGCATACGTGGGGTGCGGCTGGGTGCGGTCTAGTATTTAAATGGCACCCAGCCTTCTGGAAGGCGCTTTGCCTTCCGCCAGCTCAGAAGAAGGTCGTGTTGTGCTCCCTCTTTCTCGAAGACGGCCGCTTACCTGGAGAACGATCCTGGAACTTCAGTCTTCAATCCTCGGCATCTTCCTGAATGATTAACAGCTCGGCACTTCCATTTCTGCATCGGAATCTGCAAAGACAAAAGAGATAAGTGTTATTTCTTCCTAGTTTAAGGCGCCCTTCGCAAGAAAGGTATCCAGAACGATTTTTGGAACATTCAGCCAAGAGACTTCACAAGGATTTTGGACTTGGTGATTTTTATTAGGTATTTAGGATTGCAAACTGTTTAGCAAAAGAAAGGTCAGGAGGTGATCTCTGTAATCAGAAAGAAGACATTTCTGAATGTCATGCCTGTTATGTTTTCTTGCTTTGTGTAACCTTTAATTTTAGATAGCAAATCACAGAAGTAAAAAGACACAGATTCTTATTCTGAGTAAATGAAGAGGGGAGAGAAGCTTGGTTAAAAGACAGAAAGGGGGGTTTTGTAACGGAAGGGTTAGAAGGGATTTTAACAAACCTGTTTGTTTATTTCAGTGACTCTCTACAAAAGACAATGTTAGCCAAAGGACAACAACACAGGGGACAGATTACCACCGACTCAACTGACAAGCAAGACAAGAAAGACATGCTGGACGAAAGACGGACAACAGCTGTACGCAGGTAGGCGAAAGTTGGGACTTTAGAAAGAGAACAAAAGATAGAAAGTAGAAATCTACCTAAGAATAGAGCATAGAGTAAACTTAGGGTTCTTGTTGTTTCGCAGGTCGTCAGCAAGAACACTTACGTCCAGTACCGGCCCTCCTCCCCAGTGTCTAGCTAACATCTTGTAGTGCATAATAAGTCCTCAAGGTAGGGGTTAGTCTCTAGGGAGGTTGGTACCTTGTGTCTCTGCGAATCTGCTACTCATCTCAAGAAACACGTATCAAGACAAGGTAAGAGACGACGTAGTGTTTGCCTTGACACTTGGTGCGTACTACAGATGTACAGGATTACTGCCACCCGAAGCTCATGTGGCCATCAGGGGCCTACCGCCATGTGGGCAGACTTGAGATGCAGAGAGTTAGTGCCACCCGAAGCTCATGTGGCGGTCGGGGCCCTACCACCACGTGGCATGGAATTAAGTACCACAGGCTTAGCGGCACCAACAGCTGATTTGGGCTCTGCCATTGATGACTCAGGACTCAGCGTTATGTGTGAGATATACCGTGCTGCGGAGGACCTAATGTGGTCTCCGCCATTGATGACTGAGCGACATGTGTGAGATCTGCCGGACCGCGGATAACCTGATGTGGTCCCTGCAAATCATGATGATTTAGGACTCACCGACATGTGCCAGATCTGCCGGGCTGTGGAGAAGATGATGTGGTCTCCGCCATTCATGACTCAGGACTCAGAAACATCTGTGAGAGCCGCGGAGTAGCTGATGTGGTCTCTGCCATTCATGACTCAGGACTCAGCGACATCTCTGGGATGTGCGGAGTTTTGACTGCCACGTGGAGTGCCCACTGCTGCACACTCTGTTGGCACCAGGTAATTATTTGCTTATGGCTGCGCAGGGGCGGCAGTTTCTCTCTGAGAGGATCTCTCTCTCTCTCTCTCTCTCACTTCCCTCTCTTCACTCTCTCTCTCACTCTCTTCATTCCTTACCTTTCTATCTCTCTCTTCTCCCTTTCTCACTCCCTTTCTTTCCCTCCCTCTCTTTTTCTCTCTGGCTTTATTTCCCTTCTCTGTTTCTCTGTGTCTCACTCCTTTAATATGCGCATTACACACATCCTTATTTTGTGCTTTATTTTCCAGGCTTGTTGTCGACATCCATGGTCCCCAAAGGAGTGTTTTCTGCCTTGTTATTTTGTATTATTTTTGTTAAATTTAGTTTATTAGTATATCGTTCATATATATATATATATACATATATATATATATATATATATATATATATATATATATATATATATATATATATATATATATATATATATATATATATATATATATATATATATATATGTTTATAAAAAATTAAGTTTGAAAATAGTTTATCGTTTATATATATGTTTATCAAAAAAGAAAGTTTGAAAAAAAAAATTGATAACGTTTTTGGTTGCTTTCTTAACTGCTGTGTGACTTTTTCTGGTTCTTATTACTGTTATTTGGTGGTGTCCACCATGGTGTTAAATTTTGGGGCAGTTGTCGCGGGAATACTGGTGATGTCTGCAGTTTGCACCAACTTCTGAATAGTGTGTTAGATTTATCTCAACTTTAGTTGCATTAAAGTGATGAAAATGAAATGCAGAGTAGCCGTTCTCAGGCAAAAAGACACGAGGTACACCTTTGCGATTTATTCTAAATACTACAATCCTGTATTGAATTGCACTGTGGTAGTGGGTGCACTTACAGTGTACACACAAAATCAATGAAGAAATCTCATTGTATTTATATTGATAGTGCATCAGGTGCTGGATCTTGACGGGACACAATGCCCAGTTCGTTTATTGTTCTGCATATGAAAATAATCACATCACAACTGTCGCAACAACTGCAATGCGAAACAAATTCCGGCAATAAGCCACGTTAGCACCAGGGATTTTACACCTGCTTTCTGCTGGTGTTAAGCAGGACGACTATCTGCAGCATGAAAGGGAACACAGCCAAGAACCACACAGGAAAACTCCCACAGGTGCCATAGAGTCAATGAGCATGATACAGGGATACCCATGAGGGCCACAAGACTCATCGCAACAACCCTAGGACCACCAACGCCCCCCAAACCCACATCTGAGCAAGTGTGTTTGTTTGGTCATTGTGTTAACATGATAGGCACGGGCCCTGCAATATCACAGTGTGCTGTCTTCAGCAGACGTTACCATGTCACCTCTGCATTGGCACTGACCCTGGACATGTAGTGACGCACGCATCCTCCTGCATGCGCAACCGGTGTGTGCTGGTTCGGAGTACACAGGTCAGCGCAGGGGTGTGCCTATCCGGCAAGGGGAACAGGGTGTCTCGGACATGTCTGTGTGCAGGAAATGCAGTAAGTGTGTCTGTGTTCTGGTGTGGCCTGTCACAAGGGCCGCAGCAGTCGATGTTGTAAAGTGGCATGCACCACCTCCAAACGGCACTGCCATGGTGTAGTTGGAATGCCGCAGGACATGCGCAAATAGGCATTACATTGGTATGCCGTACGAGTGCATTGAATACAACAGTGTACTGTACAAATGTGTGGGGGCTCGTGGGAGGGAGAAGCAGCTGTTCGGCAACGTAACACACAGTGAACCTGCCTTTGTGCCACGTGGTGGGCATCTCATCCATGATGACCAGGGTCGCAGACATCCTGCAACAGCCACGACCTGCCTTTGTACACATCCTGTATGAATGCAGCTGGAAAAGTTACTGTAGAGATGTAAGGGTCTTTTTCTGAGCTATCTTGTTCTAGCACATCTGCTGCTCGAGAAGGAACCTGCATGTGGCCAGCCCCCTTAACAGATACGATAATATTTTAACATTTGCATCCGTCTCCCACACTACGCACTCCCCGATTTGAGAACAATGAGGACACATCCCACACTCAAAAGTACTTTGTCATAGTTAGCGTGCGTGAAATGGCCTTCACACTTAACCCCACCACACCCTTACCCTGCACCCATTGCACAAAATACCAGACTCATTAAATCAAGTTGTGCCATTTCATCCACAACACTGGCACACAGCAAGCCAGTGCAGCTACAAGCAGAGCCACTGACGCAACGACAAGGCATCCTGAACACATGGTCAACTCCATTCTTGTCCACCTACACCTTGCATGTCTACTGTATGTCCTAGGTGTACTGCCTTTGGCAGTACTGCCGATCACTTACCGGCTAAGCTTCCGCATTGGGGACGTCACCTGCGTTCAACATGTATTGCAATGTTGCACGTGCCTATCCGAGTGGTGCATAGACGTGTGCCTCTCCAACAAGTGGGTAGCTGACATGTATTATGATGATTGTGTGTGCTCCCCCTGTTGGCCCATGACCAGGAGTGTCATGGTGATGCCTTTTTATGGATTTTTGGCTTGCATGTTGAGAACTGTGCCTGGGAGATTGCACGTGTCGTAGTATGCATTGACCAAATTGACCTACTTCTCGATTCTGCTTTGGTGCACATGGGGTACAATGCTTGGAGTCAACACATCTGTCCCGGTCACCTGATGGATTACGTCAACGACATGTCAAATATTGTGGCCAGCCATCACTCATTAGAGATAGTGGCTTAGGCAGCTGCACTAGCATTCGTGGACGAGTGACAAGGTACCTGCAGCCATGACTTGATGTGCCACATTGCACATGTCCCACCACTTCATTGCACAATGTACATCTGCTTCTCACATGTCCCAAAACAACAGTGGACATGGCTGCATTGGCATGAAATTATGTCCGAGGCGTGGACAACCAACTCTGCTTGACACTGACTTGTGTTGGTGATGGACTACCCCGAGGTGAACATGGATTTTTTCCTATGTTCTTTATTCAGGCTGCTGCATTTGTCTGCATATCGTGGCACTACTCTTGGCCGCACTGACACACACTTTTTTTTATAAAGTTTCCACATTTTCACTTATCTCCAAATGTGTTGTGTCTTGATTTGTATGCCAATGTGTGTGACACACACTCTCTGGCTACCTGCCATACGTGAATTGCTACCCCATCCAGACTGTGGGTTTGTACCTATGCGTTCTCATGTGCCTCTTTTGTACTGATGCTTTTGGACGCTTATCTACAACAGGCAAGTGCATTTGTCTCCTGTGTTCGATTGTACGAATGTTTGTGTTTGGACAACATTGTGTTGGGTGTTGATGTACCCCGCTTCGTATGTGTGTGTGCTACATTATGCGTGAGATGTCCCTTCATGTGAGGTTTTGTTCAACCATCTCCCTTTCAGGCAGTGTGATTTTCACTTCTATGCTCGTTCAGTGGTGTGATCTTGGCGAGTTGTGTGACTTGTGCTCCTTGTTGGTGTGTTTCATTTTGGCCATTGTTTGTCTATACCTCTGCTGTACTTAATTGTGCATATGTGCTATTGTGCCCATCTCCCCCGTCCCCCCACTCCCTGCTTCTTCCTCTTCCAGGTGCTGTTGTGTCTGTAATTTTGTTGCTCCACACATAAATATGTGTAATGAACAAATTAGAATAGTTCATTGATTCTTTTAGATTACAAAACTTCTCTCTATTAGTTTCTTTTTAATTTTCCATATAAACAGTTTTTTTAATATTCAAGGACACATAGAATACAGAAGTGCAACGTATTCTATGAACACACTATTTAGAACATTCAACAACACGTGCAGGTTAAAAGTTCATCATTTTTTTTAAACCTAAAAATATTTTTTTTGCAACATTTTCTCGAACCTTTATTGGCACGTGCAAGTTAAAAGTTCACAATTGTTTTAGGTTCGAACAGTGCCTTCCAAATGCAAGTAGCAGGTGTGGTTGAGTTGAGCACATTTTATCCTATGATATGTACTCCATGTTGAAACTGCTTTTTCTTAACTAATCACAAAGATGCTTTTCCACAAAATGAATGAGCACCCCACTTTTTAAAAAACAATGCTTTTCATCTCCGAATCAGGTATCATTTTGTATGGCAAAAAAAAGAAGTTCCCCATCTTTAAACATATCTCTTATTCCACGAAGGAAGTGCATGGGCTACAGACATCTTTCCATACCTTCCAGCCATACCTTCAAAATGCAAGTGTGGATCGTAGGATATAACTATGTTTTCTGGTGCAAGAGATATGCAGAACAGAGACGTATTGACTTAGACCTAGGTTTACAAAATTTGAACATTAAATGGTTTGCACAGAGAGGATTGAAGTGGCACTAATTGCTACCTTCGGTTATAACCTCTTTGCATCTTACACACCCTGAACTCATGATTGTGCATTGTGGTGGAATTGACCAAGGCACACTGACTGGGGTAGGTTTGGAAATGCTTATGAAAGACACCTTTGGACAACTGATGTTACTTTTGTCTCAAACTGTCTTTGTATATTCCAATATATGCCAAAGACAGAAGTGGAAATGGTCAAACCAATTTTATCCTCAGATTGAAAAATCTAGGAAGAATGTCAACAAACCTGCGTCTGCATACCTCAGAGACCATAGAATGGGGTTGATCTACAACAACAACATACGTTTTGATATGACTGATATCTACAGAAGTGATGAAGTACACTTCACAGATCAAGGAAACAGAGTTTTTCTGAATAAACTGAAGTTGTGCATCCGCACCTACATGTAGCTCCAACTAATGAACTCAAGATCTCTTTTCAGAGTCACCCTATAACTGACAACTTGGGCCCGCTATTTTAGGGCCAGGTAACGGCAATTACCCAACCCTCGCCAAAATGTATTTTCCAGGATCCGAGTCAGGTTCTTTCATAGATCACATTCTCCTTTCAGCTGGTGTGGTCCAGCAGGTTCTAAACTTTGATATCCTTGAAAGCATTCACAGTGACCACAACCCTCTTCACCTTGAGTTACAATGCGGTCCTTTTGCACTCCGAAAAAATATTAAAGACCCGGGAGTGCTAAAGCCGGTTAATAACAACCGCCGCCTGAAATGGAACTTGATAAATAGTGACAACCTGCACGAGACCGTTGTAAAGCACTGTGAAATTGAACTTAACCATTGTGGCTCAAATTCCACTCCCCCGGAACTCATTTTATCTGCTTTCGCAGTGGTGACAAAAAGGATTGACCAATTGCTGTCTGTACCGGTCAAGGGAACAACTATCCAATACCCTCGATGGTTTGATCATGCCTGTTCCTCAGCTAATCGAAAACTAAAAGCTGCTCTTAAGAACAAGCCAAGAGACTCTGCACTTATCAAGGCCCTACGTGCAGAATATAAAAACGCCCTTACATCTCGCAAAAAGACTATAAAATCTAAAATCTGGGAGTCTTTACTCGATTCTTCAATCCTGGGCAATAGTTCGAAGTTTTGGAGTATAATTAATAAACCACTCTTTGATGACCTGAATGTCGAAAGTCTTGGAACAGTCATACCTGAGAACGACTGGATCTCTCACTTCAGTTCGATTTTTAAGAGTGACGCTCCACAGACTTTGCAATCACTTGAACTCCCCGAAAGTACCCCTCTGCACTTCACCATTAAAGAGGTTGAATTAGGGATTCATGGACTTTCCAGTAACAAAGCACCGGGCCCAGACGGTCCTCCACCGGATCTATTTAAATCTAACATCCCTTTTTGGGCCCCAATTCTCACAGCTGTCATCAACGCTGGGGCCGTTGTGGGGGCGCCTAAGCCATGGGGAGCATCTACTATCGTCCCTGTATACAAAAAGGGTGACAGAACAAAAGCGGCTTGTTATAGACCAATCTCTCTGATAAATTCAGTTGCAAAGGTAGTGGGAGGGATCCTTTTAAACCGGCTGAATGCGTGGGCCAAACATAACAGTATAATGACCCCCGTCCAGTATGGATTCAGACCAGGACACGCTACAACTACCCAATGCCTGAACTTATATTTAATCAGTGGAAAATACACTCAAGCCAGAGAAGGAACATTATATATGGCCTTTATGGACCTTTCTTCGGCCTTTGATTGTGTCGATAGAAGTAAACTCTGGGAAGTCCTGCAGAACATGGGCGTTGAAAATAACCTGATCAACTTTTTGGCTGACCTCCATAATGATACACGTGCCAACGTCCGTTACACTAAAGATCTTAAAGTAACGAGAGACTTAAAAATCAACCGGGGGGTCAGGCAGGGCTGTATTTTAGCACCTTTTCTTTTTAACTTATATATAAATGGACTTGAGGAACACCTTTTAAAAACTGACACGGATTACCCTCACATTGGAAAAAAGGGCGTGCCTGTTCTGCTATACGCGGACGACGCCGTTCTCATATCCAGAACTGCACTCGGACTTCAAAAGCTATTAGATTCCTTTCTCCAATTTATGACTTTACGCGGCCTGAATGTCAACAACTCCAAATCATTCGTTATGATGGTAGGCTCAGTTCCAAAAAAATGTTACCCCTTCTTAGTAAACGGGGATAAAATACCATCTACAAAAACCTTTTCATATCTTGGAGTGTTGTTTGATCATAAACTCTCATGGGGCCCGGCCATAAACAAAAAGAAAGGTGAAATACTAAGGACCAACACTGAAATAATGGACTTTGCACGCAAAATGGGCAACACGCCAGTGTCCGCCGTAATGAAGCTTTACCAAGCGAAAAGCGTTGCGGTTGCCTGTTACGGAAGCGAACTATGGGGCTTTGCACCGGCGGATGCCCTTGCAACTCTTGAAAACAACTTCCTGAAACAGGTTCTGAGTTTACCAAAAAGCACCGCTAATTTCTCCGTCCACGAGGAACTGGGCACACCGTACCTAGGAGATAAAATCGCTGTAAATCCTCTGCTCTGTTGGTTGAACTGTTGGATGAACGACTCAATACCACTGACCCACAATATCCTTTCTGAAGCCCTCACCTGGGAAGGGCAACTCAAGATACCCTGGCTGAAATATATTAGAAATTGTTTCAAAGATCTGGGTAGATTGGATCTTTACCCCAGCGCATATCTAAGAAAGACGCTAATTATGTAAAGGATACTTTCCTACTCAATCGACAGCTTGATAGGGAAGTAGTTGAGTTGAAGAAGGCCAGTGTAATGAGTCACATTCTAACTAAGACATGTATACGCTCTGAACCATGTCTATCTTGGCATATATCAAGACATGAGCGCTTCCTGTTGAGCAGATTCCGTTTTGGTTTATACCACCTGTTGTTAGCTGTACCGAGTGGAGCCCATAGAGGTCAAGTGTTGCCACCTTGCGGCTGCGACAACAAGTCTCCGCAAGATCTGGCTCACTTTTTATTCCTGTGCACTTTTTACTCGAGACCACGGAACATGTTTTTAAAACCCTTGCTTAAAAAACTGAACTTTGTGCAAATTAAGCCAGTTCTTTTATATCTCCAAATGCTGCACATCGATAGCACTTTTTTTACTTGTAACTTTTTAAAAACAGCCCTGAAGTTCAGACTAAGTATGGAAGGTTGACCCCCAGTTGAGTTGCATTATCCCAGTAACCATGACTCAAATAAGTACTCTCACATTGGACTATCTCATCATTTAATCTCTTTGTGATTACCTGTTTTTATCTGTCTGTTGTATTTTTTCACGAATGAACTGTATATATGTGTATTTTACATGCTTTTATGACTGCATCTTTGACAGTCGAATAAAGAAATCTTGACAGTATTCTCCACACAGCTGTGGCACAGTGGCCAGACCATCTGACTTTGCAGCACAGAGCTCTCACTTTGATCACTAGCTATCGACAGCTCAGGATAGCACCATGTGACTCTGGGCAATAGTCACTTAATGTCCATGCCGGCCCCCCGCGCCTGCAGACCTGAACGAGTGAATAGTTTACACTTTACAAATACCAGATTGATGTGAAACTGCAAAATTGTACTTCACACAAAAAAAACGAAGGGCGGGCTCCTGCGCTTCAAAGATAATTAGCCCCTGGGGGCACAATCCCAGGGGCATGGTAAGAATAAAGTGTGGGGGGGCCCAATCCCCCCACACAGTCCCGGGGACTGCCACCCCCGGGGCAAAGTATGAATAATTGCGGGGGCACACAGCCTCCCGTAGCCCCAGGGACCGCCACCCCCCAGGGCTTAATAGTTTATTGTGGGGGGCCTCTAAGCCCCCCTGAGCCCCGGGTACTGCCACTCCGGGTCTCAACTTTATTAACATTGCAGGGGGCACACAGCTCCCCCGCAGCCCCGGGGACCGCCACCCCTGGTGCTTTTTTTGAAAAAATTACCCTGTGTGGGGGGCTCCAGCCCCAGGGACCACCCCCACCTCCCCCCGGGAGTTTGTAAAAATATGGGAGGGGGGCAGCACAGCCCCCCTCCTGGAGCCTTGTTGTGGCCCTGGGGACTGCCACCCCCCCAGGGCGGGCTCCTGCAGTGTCTAGTGATGCCCGCCCCGGGACACTGTAGTTTGCTATGACAGGGCGGGAGCCTCGCTGCTCCCGCCCTATCATAGCAAACAGCTTTGCTTTTTGGAAGAGAGAGCAGGAAACCTGCTCCCTCTACCAAATAGCAAAGCAAATTGCTTTTCTACAGGGGGAGCTGCATCTTAGCAGCTCCCCGTGTGGAAAACCAATGCCGGCTCCCACAGGAGGCGGGAAGCCGGCGGGACCGTGGGGGGATTGGGGACCCCCCCACAGTCGCCAATGGAGAGGGCCAGCCACGGGGGATAGGGTCCCTGGGTCTACAAGTGGCCTAGGAGGGGGGCCACGCACCCCCTCCCCAAAATGTAAATAAACAATTTTAAGAAAAATAATGAAAGGCCGGCCCCGGGGATGGGGTCCCCAGGACCATAAATGTCCTAACGAGGGGGGCAAGGCAGCCCCCCTCCTATATGTAAAAAAAAAAAAAAGGGCCATGCCCCGAGGAATGGGGTCCCCGGGCCGATTATGGCCTCTGGAGGGGGGCCATGCGGCCCACTTCCCAAATTTTTAATTAAAAAGAAAAATTAGGGGGCAGGCCCTGGGGGATGCGGTTTCCAGGGCCAAATTATTAGGAAAAGAAGGGGGGTCACACAGCCCCCTTTCTTAAACAAAAAAAAAGGAAAAAGACCGCCATTGCGCCTGAGGCCACACCCCCTTCTTGTACCACTCTGCGATTGCAGAGGGGGAACGAATTCCCCTTGAATATTGGGGGTCCCTGGGGGTCAACTAGCCCACCAGAAACCTCCAGGATGCACCAGGGGGCTGCGTTGCACTGACGTTTTCTGAGGCCATGGCCCTTTTTACATCTCTCTGCATTGCAGCTCTGTGGTGCTTACTGGAGGTAGGTGGTGGGATAGTTGCCCCCAGGGACCCTCAGTACTCAAGGGGGTTCATACCCCAACTTAAAACGCACCACGGGGCACGTTTTCACAGTGGTGAAGGGAGAGGGCGGGGCCTGAGATTACATTTGTGCAAACACACCATGCCGCGCGGTTTAAGTTAGGGAATTAATTCCTTATCAATCCTGAGGGTCCTTGGGGGCCAACTAGCCCACCAGGTACCTCCAGTAAGCGCCATTGAGCTGCGTTGCAGAGTGTTGTAAAAAGGGGGGTGGCCTCTGAATACCTCTCTGCAATGCAGCCCCCTGGCACATACTGGAGGTATGTGGTGGGCTAGTTGGCCCCCATGGACCCACAGGATTGAGGAGGAATTAATTCTCTAAAAAACACGCCACAGGGCGTGTTTGTAGACATGTCACCTCAGGCCATGCCTCCTTCCTTCACCACTGTGCAAACACGCCCCGTGGCACGTTTTAAGTTGGGGTATTAATTCTCTTTCAATACTGAGGGTCCCTAAGGGCCAAATAGCCCAACAGGTATCTCCAGTATGGCCAGGGAGCTGCGTTGCAGACAGGTGTTCAGAGGCCACGCCCCTTTTTACACCTCTCTGCAACACAGCTATGTGGCACTCATTGGAGGTACCTAGTGGGATAGTGTGAGCTTAGGGATTGAGGGGATTTAATCTCTCAACTTAGAACAGCCACAGGGTGTGTTTACACAGTGGTGAAGGGAGAGGCCGGGGCCTGAGGTGATGTGTGCAAACACGCCCTGTGGCATGTTTAAGTTGGGTAAAAAATTCCACTTAAATCCTGAGGGACCATTGGGGCCAAGTAGCCCACCAGGTGCTTCCAGGAAGAGCCACTGCCCTGCGTTGCAGAAAGGTGGTGCAGGCTGTGCCCCTTTTTACATCTCTCTGCAACTCAGCTCTGTGGCGCTTTCTGGATGTACCGAGTGGGCTAGTTGGACTCTAGGGACCCTCAGGATTGAAGGGGAATTATTTACCCAACTTCAAACACGCTATAGGGCGTGTTTGCACAGTGGTGAATGGAGGGGATGGTGTAGGAAAGTGGGTCTATATATACTGGACCGAAGTGAAATCAGCCGAACTACGAATTCCAATTTACTCACCTGTTATCAGGAGAGACCTCAGTGCTGCATCTTTAAGCCCAGTACTGATCCTGAAAAGTAATTCTAACCATACTTACCAGTAACTTGAATTTCCTTCCATAGGATAACATTGGCTGGTTTCACTTGGAAATTCTTCTAAGTGTGGAGTTTTGGAACTTTAAAATATTCACCTAAAATCATCTGAACAACAAATTCTGATTTACTCACCTGTTATAAGGAGAGAACCCAGGGCTGCATCTTTTAGCCCAACGCTGACCTTGAAAAGTAATTCTAACTGTACTTACCAGTAACTTGAATTTCCTTCCATAGGAATCCATTGTCTGGTTTTCACCAGAAAAGTTTCCAAGTGTCTATTTTCACAAACTACAAATATTACTAGAAAATGGCCTGTATGACTGAAGTGCATTCTTTGAACTGTTTACAGGAGATGCAGGAGTGCTGGATCTAGAATCCACCACTGAGTAAGAAAAAGTAACAATAACACTACTTACCTGCTAAGAGAAATTCCTTTCATAGGCTAACATTGACTGGTTTCACTTGGAAATTCTTCTGTGTGGAGTTTTTGAACTTTAAAATATTCCTATAAAATCAGCCAAACTACGAATTCCAATTTACTTTTCTGTTAAAAAGGAGAGACCTCAGTGCTGCATCTTTAAGCCCAGTACTGATCTTGAAAAGTAATTCTAACCGTACTTACCAGTAACTTGAATTTCCTTCCATAGGCTAACATTGACTGGTTTTATTTGGAAATTCTTTTTAAGTGTGGAGTTTTGGAACTTTAAAATACTCACCTAAAATCATCCGAACAACGAATTCCGATTTACTCACCTGTTATCAGGAGAGAACCCAGTGCTGCATCTTTTAGCCCAGCACTGACCCTGAAAAGTAATTCTATCCGTACTTACCAGTAACTTGTATTTCCTTCCATAGGAATCCATTGTCTGGTTTTCACCAGAAAAGTTTGAAGTGTCTATTTTCACAAACTATAAATATTCCTTAAAAATGGCCTGTATGACTTAAACGCATTCTTTCAACTGTTTACAGGAGATGCACCAGTGCTGGATCCAAGATCCACCACTGAGCAAGAAAAAGTAACGATAACACTACTTACCTGCTAAGTGAATTTCCTCCTATAGGATAACATTGGTGATTCTATGTCAAAAAATGTCAGTGTCAACTTTTAAAATTAACCCTGGGCAAAGGATTTCGCTACGCCCACGGAGTGGGCGTAGTGTTGCCTACTTCGCCCTATGCAAAGTAGGCGTAGCAGGCAACTCTACGCCCAGCCCATGGGCGCAGCTAAGTTGCCTGCCACACGCCTCCATCCCGCCCTCCCCTCCATACCTATTTTTTGAAAATATTGAAAGAAAAGTAAATATAAAGGCACTTACCTTGTGCGCTCCGTCCCGGAGCTCCCTCTGGCCGTTCGCGCCGCCGTCGCCGCCGTCTTGGATACCAATGCGCATGCGCAGCAGCCCGCACATGCGCATTTTTCTCGCGAGAAATGCGCGGGCGGCCGCGCATGCGCATTGGTATCCAAGATGGCGGCGACGGCGGCACGAACGAGCAGAGAGAAACCCGGGACGCAGCGCACAAGGTAAGTGCCTTTTTATTTACTTTTCTTTCAATATTTTAAAAAATTAGGTATGGAGGGGAGGGTTGCAGGCGGCGCGTAGTTGGGCTACGCAAAGTGCGTAGGTGGGCGTAGTTTCTCACCCACTATGCGTAGCTTCGCATTGCCCCACTTCGCATACTACGCCCAGGGTTATTTAAAATACAATAATATTCCTTAAAAAATACTACTGTCTCCAAAACGCTTTTACTCAACTGTTTACAGGAGATGTCCCAGGGATGAATCTAGGATCCAGTCCTGTGGTTAGAAAAGTAATCCATAAAGTGACTAATTGCATTTAACTAGAATTTCACATTGAGCTCAATGTTGCATTGTGTTTGAAATTGTGTTGCCCATTGCAACAACTGTAAATACTGTACTTAAAAGTCTATTGCCTATTTGCAAAGTATTTAAACTAAAGTAATTCATTCTGAGAAAGTATATTTTGTAATGTAATATATAATGTAATTATAATGTATTTTAAAACATAAAATATCTAAAAATAAATAGTTTTAAAAAATGTAGTAAATCAGTATCAAAAAAATAAATATAACAATCAATACATTTAAAAATTGTAATTCACAAAACCTTTGAAATTCAGTGGAAAAATACCAAAGGTTTCAGACATGTTATAGTTAGGAATTAGCATTTCAAACAAGCATTTGCAATGCAATAGGCCTCGCATTAGGAAAGTTAGAGCTATTGGTCTTGTAAATGACACATTTTTTATTTATGTGTTGGTTTTGAAAATAGCGAAATTAATAGCTTAGTCATTTACAATGCCAATACTTTTATCTTTTGCAAATGTGACACCTATAGCATTTGTAATGCAACATGTTTTGTATTTACTTTACTTAGATGTATTGATATTACAAATAACAATGGTTACATTTTTTAAAATAATTAATATTTAAATAAAAGTTATTGTAATTTATAATGGCAATATCTTAAACTTTTGTAAATAACTTTTGTTAAGATTATGTTCAGTGTATTTTATTGCGACGAAAATCCAAGAACAGAAGTGAAATATTAACATCTTTTGTGACATTTGTAATAAAGCTTGAAACATTGAGAGAACATATTTGAACCAGTTGTTGTTGAATGGTTGCACAGATTGATACTGTGGTGGCGCTGAGTGATGTTGTGGCGACGAGTGATGCTGTGGCCATCAGTGATGCTGTGGCCATCAGTGATGCTGTGGTAGCGCATAGTGATGTTGTGGTGCCACTGAGTGATGCTGTTGTGCCCCTGAGTGATGCTGTGGTGCCCCTGAGTGATGCTGTGGTGGTACCATAGATAGAGTGAGGGTGATAGATAGCTAGAGGGAGGGCGATAGATAGATAGAGTGAGGGCGATAGATAGATAGAGAGGGCGATAGATAAATAGAATGAGGGCGATAGATAGAGTGAGGGCGAGAGATAGAGTGAGGGCAAGAGATAGAGTGAGGGCGAGAGATAGAGTGAGGGAGAGAGATAGAGTGAGGGCGATAGATAGAGTGAGGGCGATAGATAGATAGAGTGAGGGCGATAGATAGAGTGAGGGCAATAGATAGATAGAGTGAGGGCGATCGATAGATGTGTGTGGTTGTGTGTGTGGTTGGATGTGGTTGTGTGTGTGGTTGTGTGCGTGGTTGTGTGTGTGGTTGGGTGTGGTTGTGTGAGGTTGTATGTGTGGCTGTCTGTGTGTGGTTGTGGTTGTGTGTGTTTTTGGGTGTGGTTGTGGGTATGTGTGGTTGGGTGTATTGTTGTGGTTGGGTGTGTGGTTGTGTGTGTGGTTGTGTGTGTGGTTGTGTGTGTGGTTGTGTGTGTGTGGTTGTGTGTGAGATTGTGTGTGTGTGTGGGGTTGTGTGTGTGTGGTTGTATGTGTGTGGTTGTGTGTGTGTGTGTGCATAGTTGTGTGTTGTATGTGTGTGGTTGAGTGTGTGTGTGCGTGGTTGTATGTATGTGTGTGTGTGGTTACAGAAGGATGTACGTGGAAGAGAGCAGCAGATCAGCACAGCAGAAGAGAACAGGGAGTTAAAGAAGGAGGCGGTGGAAGAGAGCAGCAGATCAGCACAGGAGAAGAGCAGAGAACAGGGAGTTAAAGAAGGTGGTGGGGTGGAAGAGAGCAGCAGATCAGCACAGGAGAAGAGAACAGGGAGTTAAAGAAGGAAGCGGGTGGAAGAGAGCAGCAGATCAGCACGGGAGAAAAGAACAGGGAGTTAAAGAAGGAGGCGGGTGGAAGAGAGCCGCAGATCAGCACAGGAGAAGAGAATAGAACAGTGAGTTAGAGAAGGAGGTGAGGTGAAAGAGAGCAGCAGATCAGCAGAAGTTAACAGGGAGTTAAAGAAGGAGGCGGGTGGAAGAGAGCAACAGATCAGCACAAGAGAAGAGAACAGGGAGTTAGAGAAGGAGTTGGTTGGAAGAGAGGGAGGGCGATAGATAGAGGGAGGGCGATAGATAGATAGAGGGAGGGTGATAGATAGATAGAGGGAGGGCGATAGATAGATGGAGGGAGGGCGATAGATAGAGGGAGGGTGATAGATAGAGGGAGGGCGATAGATAGATAGATAGATAGATAGATAGATAGATAGATAGATAGATAGATAGATAGATAGATAGATAGATAGATAGATAGATCGATAGATATATAGATAAATAGTTCCTCAAGGCTCCTCGCTCAGCCCAACCCTCTTCAACGTCTACATGAGCCCCTCGCAGCCATCGCACGCCAGCACAACCTCAACATCATCTCCTACGCCGACGACACCCAGCTGATCCTCTCCCTCACCAACGACCCCGCCACCGCCAGAGCCAACCTTCACGAAGGGATGAAAGAGGTAGCCGAATGGATGAAGAACAGCCGCCTGAAACTGAACTCTGACAAGACGGAAGTCCTCATTCTGAGGATCTTCACCCTCCGCATGGGACGACCCCTGGTGGCCCTCAGCCCTAGGCAGCGCACCCAAACCAACAGACCACGCACGCAACCTGGGCTTCATCCTGGACTCCTCCCTCTCCATAACCAGACAAGTCAACGCCGTCTCCTCGTCATGCTTCAACATCCTGCGCATGCTACGTAAGATCTTCAGGTGGATCCCCACCGAGACAAGGAAGACGGTCACCCAGGCCCTCGTCACCAGCCGTCTGGACTACGGCAACTCCCTCTACGCCGGAACCACCGCCAAACTCCAGAAGAGACTCCAGCCGATCCAGAACGCCTCAGCACGACTCATCCTGGACATCCCCCGTCGCAACCACATCTCCAGACACCTGAAAGACCTGCACTGGCTCCCGGTCAACAAGAGAATCACCTTCCGCCTCCTCACCCACGCACACAAAGCCCTGCACAACCAAGGACCAGCATACCTCAACAGCCGCCTCAACTTCTACGCTCCCAAACGCCAGCTTCGATCGACCGGCCACGCCCTCACCACCGTCACCCGCATCCGAAGAGCCACCACAGGAGGAAGGTGCTTCTCCTACCTCGCCGCCAAGACCTGGAACTCCCTCCCGACCCACGTCCGCCTGACCCAGGACCACCTCGCCTTCAGGAAGCAGCTCAAGACCTGGCTGTTCGAGCAGTACCGGACCCCCCCACCCCCTAGCGCCTTGAGACCCTCCGGGTGAGTAGTGCGCTATATAAATGCCTGATTGATTGATTGATTGATTGATTGATTGATTGATTGATTGATAGATAGAGTGAGGCCGGTATAGTGAGAGAGGGCGGTTGAGTAAGGGCGGTAGAGTGGTAGAGTGAGGGCGGTAGAGTGGTAGAATGAGGGTGGTAGAGTGATAGAATGAGGGCGGTAGAGTGAGGGCAGTAGAGTGGTAGAGTGAGGGCGGTAGAGTGAGGGCGTGAGGGCAGTAGAGTGAGGGCAGTAGAGTGAGGGCGGTAGAGTGAGGGCGGTAGAGTGGTAGAGTGGTGAGGGTGTGTGAGAGGGCGAGGGTGTGTGAAAGGGTAAG
This sequence comes from Lissotriton vulgaris, assembly GCF_964263255.1. NCBI lineage: Eukaryota > Metazoa > Chordata > Amphibia > Caudata > Salamandridae > Lissotriton > Lissotriton vulgaris. Next base: position 2,036,412,630 of record NC_141685.1, on the reverse strand, counting down.
GGTGTGGGGGTGAGGGGGTGTGAGGGTGAGGGGGTGTGAGGGTGAGGGCATGTGAGGGTGAGGAGGTGTGTGGGTGAGAGGGTGAGGGGGTGTGTGAGGGTGAGGGGGTGTACGAGGAGGAGGGTGTGTGTGAGGGTGAGGGGGTGTAAGAGGGTGAGGGGGTGTAAGAGGGTGAGGGGGTGTAAGAGGGTGAGGGGTGTGAGGGTGTGTGAGGGTGAGGGGGTGTGTGAGGGTGAGGGGGTGTGTGAGGATGAGGGGGTTGTGAGCATGAGGGTGTGTGAGGGTGAGGGGATGTGAGGGAATGTGGGGTGAGGGTGTGGGTGAGAGGGTGTGTGAGGGTGAGAGGATGTGTGAGGGTGTGTGAGGGTGAAAGGGTGAGTGAGGGTGAAAGGGTGGATGAGGGTGAGAGAGTGGGTGAGGGGGTGTGTGAGGGTGAGGGGGTGTGAGGATGAGGATGAGGGGGAGTGAGGGGGGGTGTGAGGGAGAGGGGGTGTGAGGGTGAGGGTGTGTGAGGGTGAGGGTGTGAGGGAGGGTGAGAGGATGTGAGGGAATGTGGGGTGAGAGGGTGTGTGAGGGTGAGAGGGTGTGTGAGGGTGAGAGGATGTGTGAGGGTGAGAGGGTGAGTGAGGGTGTGTGAGGGTGAAAGGGTGAGTGAGGGTGAAAGGGTGGGTGAGGGTGAGAGGGTGGGTGAGGGGGTGTAAGGGTGAGGGGGTGTGAGGGTGAGGGGGTGTGAGGATGAGGGGTGAAAATTGTACAGAGAGGTACAAGCAGGTCTTCCTCAGTCAAAGGACAAAGTCAGAAGAAAGGAAAAAGGTGGGGTCTTTCATCAGAAGTAAAAAAAAAAGTTAGATCCAATGAAAAGTGTTATTTTCAGGTCACATGACCAGGGGCTTCATCATTATGAAACCAAAACTGTTATGAACCAATGAAAAGTGTTATTTTCAGGTCACATGACCCGACGCGCTTACGCTACGCGCCCCGGGGCGTGCCCGGAGGCGCGCCCCGGGTCGCGTCGCATAAGCGCGTCGGAAGTTTACATTGTGCGATCGTATTCGCACGAGTGCTTCCGGGTGCGCTTACGCTGTGCGTTTCACGCAGACGCGGCTACGCGATACGTCACTATCATGTTTTTGAAAACGATAATGGCGCTTACGGGACGCTCCCCGGTGCGCTCCCCGGGGCGCTTCACATAATTACGCTTTCTGGGGCGCACCCCGGGGCGCGCACCGGGAGCGGAACAAGGCAAAAAATTAAAATAAAATAATAATAATATATTTATATATATTTTCAAAAAAAATTGGCAAAATTGTAGGGACTGGTAGCCCGATGTGCCTTTGCTATGTCTCAAGATATATGCTCACGTCGTTTTTACGAAAATGAACTTTGAAAAATATATATTGGGCTACATTGGGCTACATATATATTAGAGCCAAAATGTAGCCCAATGTAGCCCAATGTAGCCCAATGTAGTCAAATGTAGCTCAAAGATGGCCACCAGAGACAAAAAACAAAAAAAAAATTAGCCAAAAAAACAGCCAAAAAAAGTAAAAATATAGCCCAATAACAGAATGTCCCAGAGAACAACTAGTGCGCTAACAGTCTTACTTATAAACTGAGATTTATAGTTAGGAATTAGCATTTAAAAAACCTTTGAAATTCACGGAAAAACCATAGGTTTCACACCAGTTATAGTTAGGAATTAGCATTTAAAAAACCTATGAAATTCACTGAAAAAACCATAGGTTTCACACCAGTTATAGTTAGGAATTTGCATTACCTATTAAATTCACATAAAAAACCATAGGTTTCACACCAGTTATAGTTAGCTGGAAATTTTACTGACATAAAACCATTGAAATTCCCACGTTATAGTTAGTTGGACTCACTATAACTTGCGCGTGCAATGCACTGCTGATGACGTCACATATTACATCACTCATGACATGGTTTTTTATGTGAATATATATATATATACATGTAGTGAACAAGGCGGCAACGCCGAAATGCGTGGTGTCAACGCCTTCTTCAAATCGTACAAGTATGGCATGACTGAATATATATATATATATATATTACCTACTGGCGATAGCCAGTAGGTATATATAGTTAGGATTTTTTCTCTATGGAACTTTTGAAAATTCTATGTCTAATAACTTTGGCGTTTGTGGACGGAATTGGCTGAAATTTTCAGGAAAATGGCACATTTTGTTTCTGAGCAGCCCCTGAAAATTTGGGGGGGGGGTCGTCAAGGGGGGGCCGAGAAAAAAGGGGGGTCCCAAAACGCGTTTTTCCCATTCATTTTTCCATAGGGCGGTTGGCCTCACTTTTAGCTCGAACGGCTGAATGGATTTGCACGAAACTTGGCAAAATTGTAGGGACTGTTAGCCCGATGTGCCTTTGCTAGGTCTCAATATATGTGCTTCAGTGGATTTTGAGAAATTAACGTTTAAAACAAGATATATATCTGTAACAGCGCTCCGGGCAGCGCTCCGGTTCGCGTACTTTTCGCGTAACGGAACTTTGCGATGCGAAGCTGATTGGCTCTCCGGTGTCTGTCAACATTCTAAACAGTCCGGAGCGGCCGCCATCTTGTCTCTCGGTAGGATCGAGAGACAAGAGGAGGCCAAAACAAAGGGAGAAATGAAGGAAAGAGGGCAAGGTAGACCCCTTCTGACCCCCTAGGATTGATGAGGGGGATATTATAAAGCCACACGGGGCCAAAAAAAAATTAAAAAAAAATCCGATTTTTTCGCCGTAGAGACGCGTCTTGGTACGCGAACCGGGCAGCTAACCGGGCAGCTAACCGGGAAGCTAACCGGCAGTGTAACGGGAGTCTGAGGAGAAGCTGATTGGCTGTTAACATTGTAAACAGTCTGGAGCGGCCGCCATCTTGTCTCTCTGTGGGATCGAGAGACAAGAGGTGGAAAAAAAAAAGGTGTAAATGAATGAAAGGGGTAAGGCAGACCCCTCCTGAACCCCTAGGATTGATGAGGGGGCTATTAAAGTTCCCTGCGGGCCAAAAGAAAAAAATAAATTGCGATTTTTCGCGGTAAAGGTGCTTCCTGGTACGTTAACCGGGCAGCTAACCGGCAGCGTACGGGAGTCCGACATATTGTGTTTTTTGAACGTTTGTGATATGTGCACGTGTGGATTTTGTCTAATTAAGGTTAAAAAAAAATATATATATCTTTCAGCGTGTTCTGGCGCGCTTACGTTTTGGGTTTGGTTTGCGCTGCAGAGACGATACGTCACGGTTATGCGATGCATCATGAGGCGTCTCACGGGCTACGTGATACGTCACTTAATAAAGAATATATTTTACAGCTATAGATATTAGCTTTTAAAAAACCAATGAAATTCACAGAAAAAACCATAGGTTATAGACCATATATAGTTAGGAATTTGCATTTACAAAACCTTGAAAATTCACTGAAAAAACCATAGGTTATAGACCATATATAGTTAGGGATTAGCATTTACAAAACCTTATTTTATTTGCACAAAACCATTGAAATTCCATATATAGTTAGTTGCACTAACTATATATCGCGGACCCGCAATCCACTGCTAATGATGTCACATATTACATCATTCATGACATGGTCAGTGACATCACTGATGACATCACTGATGACATCTCAAATGACATCACTGATGACATCACTGATGACAACACCCAGTGACTGTATGTTTCTGTAAAGTTAAAATATGTCTTACATATTGAAGAATGAGTAGATGTATAAGTGTCTGGATGAAGGATTTAGTAGGTGCATGACTGACTGTATGAGAGAATGATTAAATGTGTCTCACTGAGTGCATGGGTTAGTGATTAAAGTGTCTTAATTTGGCAATCATTGTATATGTTGTTCTGTAAAGTGCTGCATGTTTAAATCAGTAGCTATATCAGTAACTATATGGGTTATTGAATGGTTGCCCAAGTATTTGTATGGGAGACTGAGTATGTGTGTGGGTGGCTGGGAGGTGTATAACTCTGTGCATAGATGTGTGAGCAGTTGATTCCCTAGGTGTATGGGTTCAAAAGTGCATGTAGAAACAGCTGTATGGACAGTTGACTGTGTGCATGAGTGTATTGGTGAGTGAATGCATATCTCAGTGCTACATGTAAAAGTAAGTACATATGTAAAACACAGTCCATGTGAGAGTTGACATATATAAATAACTGAACATAAGAGCCAGTGAATGTGAGAGTGGCTGTATGAATCATTGTGAACTTGTATCACGGATTGTATAAGAGAGTAAATATGTGTTAGTATATGTTTGAATAAGTAAGGTGTGTATAACTGTATAGTTGAGGAAATGGAGATGTGATTAATTCTTTGCATGACTGACTAGGTGTGTGAGTAACTCCATGGATGTGTGACAGTCTGTGAGTGCCTGTTTACACTGAGTGTATCTAAGGTTATATTAGAGTCTGAAGATGTATTATCACATAAATGATATCATCAGTGATGTAATCAGTAATGTCAAATGAGATGTCAGTGATGTCATCAGTGATGTCATTTGAGATGTCATCAGTGATGTCATCAGTGATGTCATTTGAGATGTCATCAGTGATGTCATCAGTGATGTCACTGACCATGTCATGAATGATGTAATATGTGACATCATTAGCAGTGGATTGCGGGTCCGCGATATATAGTTAGTGCAACTAACTATATATGGAATTTCAATGGTTTTGTGCAAATAAAATAAGGTTTTGTAAATGCTAATCCCTAACTATATATGGTTTATAACCTATGGTTTTTTCAGTGAATTTTCAAGGTTTTGTAAATGCAAATTCCTAACTATATATGGTCTATAACCTATGGTTTTTTCTGTGAATATATATATATATATATATATATATATATATATATATATATATATATATATATATATATATATATATATATATATATATATATATATATATATGTATATATATATATATATATATATATATATATATATATATATATATATATATATATATATATATATATATATATATATATATATGACCAGGTCTCTGCTTGAATCGGTTCTGACCACAGTAATCACGGACCACCACGCAGCATTACGGGTGTCACAGGTAAGTTTATTATCCTTTTTACAGGTTTTCTTTGGCACGACGCGTTTCGGGCAGGAACTGCCCTTGATCACATCATATATATATATATATATATTTGCCCTTTAATATCTCAAAATCTTCTGAACGGATTTACACCATTTTAATAAAACTGCGCTTTCTAGACAAAGACCTTTCTCCCTGCCAAATTTGGCGTAATTCCGTACAGCAGTTTTACCTGTAGCCTTGTCTAAAGTTTTCTATGAAAAATCAATTGAGAAATCACGTTTTCACCCCCCCTTATTTCTCAGCCCCCCTTTGACCAATCACCCCTAAACTTTCATGATAGGAGCTGATCAGAAAAGAGAAAGTTTTGGGAAAATTTCGTAAAGAATAATCAAACAACGCCAAAGTTATAAGCAGATGGAGAGCTCCAAGAGGGGGGCCGTGCAACCCCCCCTCCCAACATGAGTGAAGCCCCGAGACTGTGGGGACCACAGGGGGCAGCCGCAGTCCCATTAAGAAATGCCCCCGGAACCTATCCACCCAGGGGTCTAATTAAAATAAAACACAGGAACCCGTGATCCTAGCGTGAATTACGCTGATTTAAAAAAAATAAAACATTGGGACCCTGGGAGTCCTTCTGGGACCATCTGACCAGACCTAGAGGGTCAGGGGGTTTCTTCTCTGCCCCCTTCTCCTGTTTTCTACCTTTGTTTCTAGCGATTCGCTTCCACCGAGCCACAAGATGGCAGCCAACACTTCCTGATTTGTAGTGTTAGCAGCCAATCACAGTGAAGCTCGTGCATGGGACTTAGGCTCCGCCCAGATATCAAAACTCTTATTTTCGCAATTTCTCAAAAATTAATGAACAGATTTACATTGTTTAAAAAACAAATCGCTTTCTGAACCAAGTTCTACCTTTGTGCCAAATTTGGGGTATTTCCACAAAATTTCCTACGGAAATTAACATGGGGAAAACGAGTTTAGGGACCCCCCTTTTTTCTCAGCCCCCGCTTGATGAATCACCCCCAAACTTTCAAGATAGGAGCTGACCTGGATAGACTTTTTGGGAGAATTTCAGGAAGATTCCTCAAACGACGCCAAAGTTATTGGTTATAAGGTATGCTTTTCCTATGGAAACTAGGTCCTAACTATAACTACCCACTGGCGGTCGCCAGTAGGTCGTTATAGTTAGGATTTTTTTCAATGTTAAATCTCAAAATTCTATTTGGAATAACTTTGGCGCTGGTTGACGAATCTGCCTGAAAATTTCCTCAAAATGGCCTCGCGGCGCCCCGGTCCTTCCCTGAAAGTTTGGGGGGGATTTGCCAAGCAGGGGCTCCCAAAACGTGTTTTCCCCATGTTAATTTCTATAGGGCGGTCGACCTCACTTTTAGCCCCAACGGCTGAATGGATTTCCACCAAACTTGGCAAAATTGTAGGGACTGGTAGCCCGATGTGCCTTTGCTATGTCTCAAGATATGTGCTTCAGTGGATTTTGAGTAATTTAGGTTCAAAAAAATATATATATCTATGGCAGCGCAGAAAGCTGATTGGTTCTTGGGTGTCTGTAAACATTCTAAACAGTCCGGAGCGGTCGCCATCTTGTGTCTCGGTAGGATCGAGACACAAGAGGTGGCCAAAACAAAGGGGGAAATGACCATAAGGGGGCAGGGTAGACCCCCCCTGACTCCCTAGGATTGATGTGGGGGCTATAAAAGGGTCTTGCTGGGCAAAAAAAAATAAAAACAATTTTGATTTTCGCAGGGGGAAGGGGGGGGGGGGGACCGGGGAGCGCACCGGGGAGGGTACCATGAGGAAAAAAGAATGACTGACTTTTCAAAAAATGTAGCTTTTTTTTATAAATTGGATGTAGTAGGAAGTAGAAATATAAAAAAGTGTAGGTGAAGAAGCCTAATATAATTATAATATAACAGAGAAGCCTAATTTAATCTATAACTTTAACAGAGAAGCCTGTCTGAATCTGAAATTATAACAGAGGGACATTAAATAACTGTCAGAAAACATTTTTACAAATGAACTTAAAGTGCCCCTTCACAAATTTATAACTTACCTTATAGAAAGGTGATGAAGATAAATGAGGAAATGTTTTAAAAGATGTATCTCAGGTAGTTGTAGTCAAAATGGCCGTGTTTTCCCTCTCATTTTTAATTTATCTTCATGTGCATAACAAATCAAATGTCATGAAAAAAAAGTAGGATATGAAAATAACATTTTAATTGATTGAAAATTCTAACACTTTCATATGTGTTTTTGTCATGTAATTTACCTCAGGATATTTAGACAGGGCTACAGCCTAAATGGCTCAATGGAATACCATCAAATGTGGGATAATGGTATGGACTGGTATGTAGTAGGGTCTATTCTATATTTGGTGAAAGTCTGTCCAGTGGTTTTTATGTCATTTTATTTCCCACATTTTTTTGGGGAGCGCTTACCGGTGAAAAAAAACCCGAAAAAATCACGGGGTGCGCGCACGGTACGCGTACAGGTCCGCGTACGTACCGTACATGCACCCAGCAATTTCATTAAAAAATAAATGGGTTTTCTTTTTTGGCCTTGGGAGTCCTTCTGGGACAACCTGAGAAGGGCTAGGGGGTAAAGGGGTCTCTACCCGGACCCCTTTTTGCGTTTTCCACTCTTGTTTTGTGCTCTCTTGTGCCTCATTTCTACTGAGAAATGAGATGGCTGCTCAGGTGGTACCAGAAGGATATTAACATATAAAAACGTTATTCGCTAATTGAATTTGCATTTACAAAACTTAGATAGAGACTTGTAGAGAAGATCCCTCTAGCTGTATTTCTTTTATCATTACTCTCTCTGTGTCCTTCCCTTATGCTCACTCCTTTTTTTTTTGGATGTGCCCTCGGTGTGCGCCCCGGTTAAAAATTTAAGTTATTTTATATAAATGGGAGGTAGTTCTGAAAAGAACTTTTTTTATTGTTTTTGTTGTTTTATATATATCTTTTTTTTGTGAACATTTTTTACTTTTTTGGGGTTTTTCAAAACAAATTTATATTTTTTTTGTTTTTTTAGTACTTTGAAAAAAACAGGATTTGAAAATGGCTCAACAGGAGCAAAAAAAACCCCAATAAAGAATCATTGCTTTCGTTTGTGAGAGCACTTGTGGTTTTCTTCTGCTCTGTTAATTAAGGTGATACTTTTATCACCAAAAGCAATACTAGCCCCACAATAAATACAAACTATTTTGAAGTTTGAGAATTTGCTTTGGATGTTGGGCACCATTTGACGCCCTTCAGGTGCTGCAAAAGATGATTCTGCACTTGAGGTGCTTGGCTGAGGGGTCTGTGGGTTTTCAGCCATAGCTCTCACCTGTGCTTGGGCCAAATTATTTGGGTGCCACCTCTCCATGTGGCGAATCATGGTGTGGTTGCCAAAACTATATTTTTTAGCAGGATTGCCACGTGAAAGGATGTTCTTGCAAATTAGACATGTTACTTTAGGGGCATTAACTTTCTTCAGTCCTGCAGGAAACGTAAAGAATTGCCAAATGCAGTGCTCCTTTACACGAGATGGGTGGGGTTCCGCTGGTAGGAACTGTCTCTCCTGCTCCTCCTGCTCCTCTTCCTCCTCTTCATCCTGCTCACCACTAAAAAGCAGAGGTGGTGGTGGTCCTTTTGGTGGTGGTGGTGGTGGTGGTGGTGTTGGAGCACCAGCAGCAGCAAGTAGAGTAGCCATTATTGGTCTCTCACAAAGAAATAGCTCTTGCTCTCTCAAGGAAGAAAGTAAGAATGAGGAAAAAAGGTGGGGCCTTTCCTCATTTGGAAAAATAAAATATTAGGAACCAATGAAAAGTGTTATTTTCAAGTCACATGACCCGATGCGCTTACGTTACGCGCTCCGGGTGCGTTTACGCAGCACGTCATAAGACACATCGCGCGGCTACGCAATACGTCACGCTTACGCGAGGTGTCACGATGTTGTTTTCGATCGCGACATTGGCGCTAACGGGACGCTTCCCGGTTCGCGCACCGGGGCGCTTCAAAATACTACGCTTTCCGGGGCGCTCACCGGGGCGCGCACAGGGAGCGCTCCAGGGCAAAAAAAAAAACCATGGAAAAATTGTAAGGACTGGTAGCCCGATGTGCGTTTGCTATGTCTCAAGATATATGCTCCAGTTGTTTTTAAGAAAATTAACTTTTAAAAAATATGTATTGGCTACATTGGGCTATATATATGTTAGAGCCCAAATGTAGCCCAATGTAGCCCAAAGATGGCCACCAGAGACAAAAAAATACAAATGTAGCCCAAATATCAGCCAGATGTAGAGCAACTATAGCCCAATGATACTATGTACCAGAGTGTTCTAAAGAACAACTAGAGCGCTAACAGTCTTACTTATAAAGTGAGACTTTTAGTTAGGAATTAGCATTAAAAAAACCTTTGAAACTCACTGAAAAAACCATAGGTTTCACACCAGTTATAGTTAGGAATTAGCATTTAAAAAACCTATTAAATTCACTGAAAAAAACATAGGTTTCACACCAGTTATAGTTACCTGGAAATTTTACTGACATAAAACCATTGAAATTCCCACGTTATAGTTAGTTGGACTCACTATAACTTGCGCGTGTAATGCACTGCTGATGACATCACATAGTACATCACTCATGACATGGTCAGTGACATCACTCATGACATCACTGATGACACCATCCTTGTGACAGAGAGACTGACCTCCTTTCACTGTAAAGTAACCCTTGAAACACATATTCAAAAATAGAAACATTTTCAAAAAAGTGTAGATACCTATACCAGTTACAACAACCAATTCAGTAATTCCACCATTTACATACACATCCACTCATTCACCAACAGTTCTTTATAGTCAGTTATACATATACTCACTCATCATATGTAGTGAGACACCTATACATCCGTTAACACACCGACAGTCTTCCAAAAGTTGCTCACACACATATTCACACATGCAAATAAAATATTGAACATCCATTTTTTTGCATATACAGCTATACACACACTACCACCTTAATTCTAAGGAAACTTACACATACTTACTCTCTTAAACAATCACTTATAGAAACACATACTTATTTAAACAAGAACTCTTTCAATCTCTCACTCTCACATATACTCACTTATATACACCAATACTCACATATACTAGATTAAAACAGATGTAGTTACTGATAAAGACACTAGTAAGACAGTCATTCACTTACTAACACATACATATACACACTCATTCACCCATACAGTCCGGCACATATGCTGTCTTCAAAACACATACAAACAGTGAGTCAGTCATTGATGCATCTGTGTGCTAAGTAACACCCCCACCAAATCATACAGACACTTATAGTGATACTAAAAAAACATCTAATAACCCATATACACACACATGTAGCTACTCACCAACCCATGCAGCCACTTATACACAAAGTGAAACACTGATACAAACATTTAAATATTTAAACAATACTCGCTAATATATGTATTCACTATGATTCACTTAATAAGCCAGTTAACCAATCATTTTGGTTTTTTTTAAACATCCATTAAGACACTTATTTAAACATTTATTCTTCTATTGACCTTCACATATACATATATAAAACATGTTTAATTTTCAGAAAGGCACACATTCACTGGATGGTGTCATCAGTGATGTCATGAGTGATGTCACTGACCATGTCATGAGTGATGTAATATGTGATGTCATCAGCAGTGCATTACACGCGCAAGTTATAGTGAGTCCAAATAACTATAACGTGGGAATTTCAATGGTTTTATGTCAGTAAAATTTCCAGGTAACTATAACTGGTGTGAAACCTATGGTTTTTTCAGTGAATTTAATAGGTTTTTTAAATGCTAATTCCTAACTATAACTGGTGTGAAACCTATGTTTTTTTCAGTGAATATATATATATATATATATATATATATATATATATATATATATATATATATATATATATATATATATATATATATATATATATATATATTCAGTGAGATTTCACTGCGTCACTTTTAGGACGCCGTTGTGTCAAAATCTTGCGCCTGTATCACAGCAGGCGTAAGACTGATGCAGGCCCTTTCACATGGGCCTGGCCCCATGTGAAAGGATGCATTGCTGGAGTTGTGTCACTTTTGTGACACATTCCAGCAATGCATCACTTTTGCGCTTACAGATACGTCAGAAATACTGACGTATCTGTAAGTACTTGTGACATAATGCGTCATATATTTAATATGACGCATGAGTAGATGACTGAAGGCCTCACTTATGAGGCCATGCGTCACTTTCACGCCACCGGTACGTCACTTTTCGTGACGAACCAGTACTGTAAAAAATGCGCCTTCTTGAGTCATATTTACAAAGTGACGCATCTAGGTAGATGCGTCGCTTTGTAAACCCCTGCGCCACATTATACCTGCGTCAGGTGTAATGTATGCAAAAGGGGTGTATTGATGCTAGAAAGGGTCGTAGAGGTGACGCAGTGAAATCTATGAGATTTCACTGCGTCACTTTTAGGACGCCATTGTGTCAAAATCTTGCGCCCGTATCACAACAGGCATAAGACTGATGCAGGCCCTTTCACATGGGCCTGGCCCCATGTGCAAGGATGCATTGCTGGAGTTGCGTCACTTTTGTGGCACACTCCAGCAATGCATCACTTTTGCGCTTAAAGATACGTCAGAAATACTGACGTATCTGTAAGTACTTGCGACATAATGCGTCATATATTTAATATGACGCATGAGTAGAAGACTGAAGGCCTCATTTATGAGGCCATGCGCCACTTTTAGGCCACCGGTACGTCACTTTTTGTGACGCACCAGTGCTGTAAAAAATGCACCTTGTTGAGTCATATTTACAAAGTGACGCATCTAGATAGATGCGTCACTTTGTAAACCCCTGCGCCACATTATACCTACGTCAGCTGTAATGTATGCAAAAGGGGTGTATTGACGCAAGAAAGGGTTGTAGAGGTGACGCAGTGAAATCTAAAACATATCACTGCGTCGCTTTTATGACGCTGTTGCGTCCAAATCTTGCGCCTTCTTAACAGCAGCCGTAAGACTGACGCTGGCCCTTTCACATGGGACTGGCCCCATGTGAAAGGATGCATTGCTGGAGTTGCATCACTTTTGTGACACACTCCAGCAATTCATCACTTTCCTCTAAACACTCAACATTATTTTCTTACTCTATTTTTTTACACTGTTTTTTCCCGTGGTGCACTCAGGGTGCGCGTACCAGAGAGCGTACCGGGGAGCGCCGCCAGCGCTTACCCCGCAAAAATTTTTAAAAAAAAGTTTTTTAGCCCTTCAAGGTCCTTCTAGGCCCCCCTCAGAAAACCTAGCGGGTCAGGGGGTGTCTACACTGCCCCCTTTCAATTATATCCCCCTTTATTTTTTCACCTCTTGTGTCTCGATTCTCCAGAGACACAAGATGGCGGACTCTCCGGACTGTTTAGAATATTGAGAGACACCCGTCAGCCAATCAGCTTTCCGCTCGCGCACTCCCGTAGCGCGCCGGGTGCTGGAGTTGGGACGCCATTGTGTCAAAATCTTGCGCCTGTATCACAACAGGCGTAAGACTGATGCAGGCCCTTTCACATGGGCCTGGCCCCATGTGAAAGGATGCATTGCTGGAGTTGCGTCACTTTTGTGACACACTCCAGCAATGCATCACTTTTGCGCTTACAGATACGTCAGAAATACTGACGTATCTGTAAGTACTTGCGACATAATGCGTCATATATTTAATATGACGCATGAGTAGAAGACTGAAGGCCTCATTTATGAGGCCATGCGCCACTTTTAGGCCACCGGTACGTCACTTTTTGTGACGCACCAGTGCTGTAAAAAATGCACCTTGTTGAGTCATATTTACAAAGTGACGCATCTAGGTAGATGTGTCACTTTGTAAACCCCTGCTCCACATTATACCTACGTCAGGTGTAATGTATGCAAAAGGGGTGTATTGACGCAAGAAAGGGTCGTAGAGGTGACGCAGTGAAATCTATGAGATTTCACTGCGTCACTTTTAGGACGCCGTTGTGTCAAAATCTTGCGCCTGTATCACAGCAGGCGTAAGACTGATCTGGCCCTTTCACATGGGCCCGGTGCCATGTGAAAGGATGCATTGCTGGAGTTGTGTCACTTTTGAGACACACTCCAGCAATGCATCACTTTTGCGCTTACAGATACGTCAGAAATACTGACGTATCTGTAAGTACTTGCGACATAATGCGTCATAAATTAAATATGACGCATGAGTAGAACATTGAAGGCCTCATTTATGAGGCCATGCGTCACTTTTACGCCACCAGTGCTTCACTTTATGTGACGCACCTGTGCTGTATAAAATGCACCTTGTTGAGTCATATTTACAAAGTGACGCATCTAGATAGATGCGTCACTTTGTAAACCCCTGCGCCACATTATACCTACGTCAGCTGTAATGTATGCAAAAGGGGTGTATTGACGCAAGAAAGGGTTGTAGAGGTGACGCAGTGAAATCTAAAACATATCACTGCGTCGCTTTTGAGACGCTGTTGCGTCCAAATCTTGCGCCTGCTTAACAGCAGCCGTAAGACTGACGCTGGCCCTTTCACATGGGACTGGCCCCATGTGAAAGGATGCATTGCTGGAGTTGCATCACTTTTGTGACACACTCCAGCAATGCATCACTTTCCTCTAAACACTCAACATTATTTTCTTACTCTATTTTTTTACACTGTTTTTTCCCGAGGTGCACTCAGGGTGCGCGTACCGGAGAGCGTACCGGGGAGCGCCGCCAGCGCTTACCCCGCAAAATTTTTAAAAAAAAGTTTTTTAGCCCTTCAAGGTCCTTCTAGGCCCCCCTCAGAAAACCTAGGGGGTCAGGGGGTGTCTACTCTGCCCCCTTTTAATTATATCCCCCTTTCTTTTTTCACCTCTTGTGTCTCGATTCTCCCGAGACACAAGATGGCGGACTCTCCGGACTGTTTAGAATATTGATAGACACCCGTCAGCCAATCAGCTTTCCGCTCGCGCACTCCCGTAGCGCGCCGGGTGCGCTCCCCGGTACCCGCACTGGTGAGCGCCCGCAGCGCGCCTGTAGATATATATGTATTTTTGAAGTTAATTTTCATAAAAACCACTGGAGCAATTTTCACCAAACATAGCACAGGCACATCTGCCTACCAGTCCCTACAATTTTGACAAGTTTGGCGCAATTCCGTTCAGCGGTTCAGGCTGTAGACTTGTCAGACCGTCCTATGGAAATTAACATGGAGAAAACAGGTTTTGGGACCCCACTTTTTTCTCAGCCCCCACTTCAGGAATCCCCCCAAAACTTTCAGGGAAGGAGCGGAGCGCAGCGAGACGATTTTAAGGAAAATTACAGGCAGATCCCTCAATCGGCGCCAAAGTTATTCCCAATAGAATGTTCGGAATTTCCTATGGTAGCCAATCCTAACTATAACTACCTACTGGCGACCGCCAGTAGGTAATATATATATAAATATTCACAGAAAAAACCATAGGTTATAGTGGATATATAGTTAGGAATTTGCATTTACAAAACCTTGAAAATTCAATGAAAAAACCATTGGTTTTAGGCCATATATAGTTAGGGATTTGCATTTACAAAACCTTATTTTACTCGCATAAAACCATTGAAATTCCATATATAGTTATAAGCGCTAACTATATATCGCGCACCCGCAATCCACTGCTGATGATGTCACATATTACATCATTCATGACATGGTTAGTGACATCACTGATGACATCACTGATGACATCTCAAATGACATCACTGATGACATCACTGATGACAACATCCAGTGACTGTATGTTTCTGTAAAGTTAAAATATCTCTTACATATTGAAGAATGAGTGGATATATAAGTGTCTGGATGAAGAATTTAGTAGGTGCATGACTGACTGTATGAGTGAGTGATTAAATGTGTCTCACTGAGTGCATGGGTTAGTGACTAAACTGTCTTAATTTGTGCATCATTATGTCTGTTGTTCTGTAAACTGTTGCATGTGTTGATAAGTAGCTATATGAGTAACTATATGGGTTATTGATTGGTTGCCCAAGTATTTGTATGGGATACTGAGTGTGTGTGTGGGTGGCTGGGAGGTGTATGACTCTGTGCATAGATGTGTGAGCAGTTGATTCACTAGATGTATGGTTTCAAAAGTGCATGTGGAAACAGCTGTATGGGCGGTTGACTGTGTGCATGAGTGCATTGGTGAGTGAATTGATATCTCAGTGCTACATGTCAAAGTAAGTACATATGTAAAACACAGTACATGTGAGAGTTCACATATATAAATAACTGTGCATAAGAGCCAGTGAATGTGTGAGTGGCTGTATGGATCATTGTGAACTTGTATCAGGGATTGTATAATAGAGTAAATATGTGTTAGTATATGTTTGAATAAGTAAAGTTTGTATAACTGTATAGTTGAGGAAATGGAGGTGTGATTGATTCTTTGCATGACTGACTAGGTGTGTGAGTAACTCCATGGATGAGTGACAGTCTGTGAGTGTCTGTTTACACTAATTGTATCAAAGGTTATATTAGAGTCTGAAGAGGTTCATCGTATTATCACATGAATGATATCATCAGTGATGTTATCAGTCATGTCAAATGAGATGTTTTCAGTGATGTCATCAGTGATGTCATTTGAGATGTCATCAGTGATGTCATCAGTGATGTCACTAACCATGTCATGAATGATGTAATATGTGACATCATCAGCAGTGGATTGCGGGTGCGCGATATATAGTTAGCGCTTATAACTATATATGGAATTTCAATGGTTTTATGCGAGTAAAATAAGGTTTTGTAAATGCAAATCCCTAACTATATATGGCCTAAAACCAATGGTTTTTTCATTGAATTTTCAAGGTTTTGTAAATGCAAATTCCTAACTATATATCCACTATAACCTATGGTTTTTTCTGTGAATTTCATTGGTTTTTTAATAGCAAATATGAAAAGCTTTAAAATGTCAAGTACGTGATAGATAAAAACATTTTCGTATTTATGCACGCTGATGTGCTTTGAACGCTGCACCCCCCCCTCCCCTCTTTTGTCTTAGTAGTACTCTCTCTTTGCAGATAGTGAACGGTAGTTAACGCAAGCCTTTGCCCCCGTTGTAATCCGTCGTGCCTGCTTGTCTCTCCATTTGATTGATTGTTGTCCAAGCATTTACTGTTTTAGAATTGGTTCTCTTTGGATCATTCTCTATTTACAAACAAGCACAAAGTCGCAATACTCTGTTTAGTCTTTGCAGATAGTGAAAAATCGTGTAAAAAAATAAAAGTAATCGAGCAAAATCAGTAGGCCACTAATTGGATCTCTTTTTGACCTCGCTAAAATAGAAATATTAGGAACAACCCTTCATGAGAAATACGAAAATAGTGAGATGAACTGAGCTCCACACCATGAGGGCTGCAAGACAGCTCGGCTCCATCACCCATCCCGCACAAAATAATGACAAACCCTATGCAAATATTAAAAATATAGACAACACACCAGCAAAGAAACAGGGTAAAACATTTTATTAAAAAACTATTTACATAACGTTGGTTTATAAGATGATGTCAGTAGTGGACCGATGTGTGAATAGATCGAAAGCAGCACAAGGCTCCAAGATCCGGATGGCAAGCTCCTGGATGTTGGGTGCCATAGTTCAGAGTTCTGAGTTTGAGCCTTTTTCAATGCCTGTGCTTTGTTGAATCAAAATGGCGGCTTGACACAAAGCTGACTCAAGCGTTGCTACTGATGCTAAGCAGACCAAAACTGGTTTTCAGTTTGTACATTTTTCTAGATTTTTCAATCCAAGTTTGGTTGACTTTGTAGAACGATGGCTTCAAATTTTCAACATACGGTGTGGTGGCGCTGACTGGGAGGGGGCGCTTCGCTCCTGCCCCCTCCCCAAGTAAGATTTTCATACGTGAAAGTACGTTAATGGTTTTGGTCCCTGAGTTGCTTCGATGTCACTGCCATTCTCAAATAGCATAAGTTCTGGATGTTGGGTGCCATAGTTAAGAGTTCTGAGCAGTGCTTGTAACACTGTCTGAAGCTTATTTCCACCTACTGCAGCTTCACTATTCTCAAAGTAAGTGAGTGTCGTTTGTGGACCTGACTGCATTAGAAAACAATGTGATATGTTACCTTCCTAAACAGCTTGACGGAGGCCCCTGAGGGGCGGTGTGATGGCCATGGACTCGGATAAGACGCTTGGCTCCGACACCCTCCCCAAGTCTTATAGCACTGGTGTAGCCTGAGATCGCCCCCGACATAGGCGGCCGGCTCCCGGGGTCCGGCGGAACTTTTTGCCTTTTGATGACTCTTCAATTCTGGACCTTGTCCCACAATCCGTTTCACCTGAAGACAAGCTGTAGTGGGGCGCCCCTTTACCGTTTTAGTTGCCATTCCGCCCGCTTTTGCTACACTGTACCTCTTCCGCCATTCAGCTGTTTACCGCCCGCTCTTGCGACTACAGCGTCTCGCTCACCATGTAGTTGAGTTGCTCCCGCTCTTGCAGTGCAGCGATAGGCGGCTGCCACTTGGCTCTCAAAATGGCGGCCGGCTCTTCGGTTTTGGGCCTGGTCCACTAAAATGGCCCTGGGACACATTGGAACTCGGACGCTTCCCTGATAGGGCTTGGGTCCCATTCTCGAAAAGCGTCCCCTCAGCCGTGAAGATTCTACAAAAGTCTTGGGGGCCTCCGACTCCCGCAGGCTTCTGGTGGGGAGCGGCTGCCATGATTGCTCGTGGAATGGCCACGACGGAGCTACGAGATGGTAGTGGTCTCATGCTGACGCCAGCTTTAGTCTGAAACATCCAGAAACACTGTAGACTACCAATTCGATCAGTTCCGGTAGCGCCCCAACATGACCCGGAAGAGAAGAACTTGCCCTCCCCTCTTTGACTGATGGTTCTTGTTGCCTGTCCCTTCTGTTGTCATTTAACAGAACTTTTTGGACTGCTGAAAGGGGTTGTGTTCTGAACGCTGGTTGGTGGAGACATTTTGACTATATTCTTGACCTACGTTGTCGCGTAATGCGTTATATGACACGCCGCGTTAGCGCACCCGGAAGTGATCCGAGGCGCAGCGCGCAGCGCGTAACGTAAGCATAACAGGTCATGTGACTTGTTAATAAAACTTTTCATTGGTTCATTTTACTTTTGTTAATTTAATGATGAAAAGCTTGGTCATATGACCTAAAAATTATGCTTTTTATTGTTTTTGAATATTTTTTTTTCAAACATATGTTATAATATTCCAGGCTAATGTACTTTCCCGGAAAATTTACAACTGTCTTGCAAGTAAAATATATTCCTTTTTCGAGAAAAAGGGCGTTTCTTCCTTCCATGACGGAACCGTTGAGTAAAAGAGATTCGGCCTGCTGTCTTAGTCGCCGATACGCCTGATTATCAGATTCTTATCGATCACTTTATGTTGCAGACATGAAAAACACAACTGCCCTTGACCATTTATCTTTACTGCGTTCCTACATATTATACCTTTTATCCGTCATGTAATTGGACTGCTTTATTTCACTTGCCTTTTACTGATTCGAAAACAGTGACTAAAAGTAAAAACTTTACCAATGTAAATACTACTACCGTGTTTTGTTTTAAAAACCTTTATTGTGAAAATGTCAGTATACAAATACGGGCCTATAACCACGTGGACCGGCCACGGAGCAAACTGAAATCGTATATGATGAGGAGACATTTACACTGTAGAGGAACGTAACGAGCGGGCCATTAGGTTGCAAGAACTAAGGTGTCTAACAGTTGCGGAATCGGTGGACATACATTTTGTAATTAAAATAGGACAGGGCCACTTACAATAACATTTTCTAGATATACAATTGCGGGCAAGGAGTTACGAGTCCCATTTATACCGGCGCCATTTTGGGCGAGGCCGGGCAGGTCCAAGATATAGTCAAAATGTCTCCACCAACCATCGGCCAGACCAGAACCCCTTTCGGCCCTTTATGCTACAAGATGGTGTCTTCCATTCAGAAAATATTGTTGGCAGCATTTTGAAAGGAAACAGAAACAGCCGTTCTCCTAGTGAGTTTCACATTGTTACATTTAGGAAGAATGTTGAAGAGTAGTATGTGGAAAATCTGAAGCCATTTTTCTACAAACTCTTAATCAGACTTGGATGGAAAAAAAAAACATGAAGAATGTACAAACTGAAAACCAATTTTTGTCTGTATAGCATCAACAGTAACGCTTGAGTCAGCTTTGTGTCAAGCCGCCATTTTCATTCAATCAATAGCGTCCCCCTGCACACATTCAGGGACCTGGTCGTGTCTTCAGATGAAACGGATTGTAGGAAAAGAAGCAGAAAGGAAAAGGCAAAAAGTTCCGCCGGACCTCGGGAGCCGGCCGCCTATGTCATGTGCGACCTTTGGCCACACAAGGGCAATAGTGAAGCTGCAGCAGATGCAAATAAGCTTCAGACAATCTTACAAGCACTGCTCAGAAATCTCAACTGAGGCACTCAACATCCAGGACTTGCCATTCGAATCTTGGCGCCTTGTGCTGGTTCCGACCTATTCACACATCGGTCCTGGATCTCGGCGCGTTCGACTCACTGTACCGCAACAGTGACCGCAATTCAGCTGGACAAGCCGCCATTTTCATTCACTCAATAGCGTCCCCCTACACACATTCAGGGACCTGGTCGTGTCTTCAGATGAAACGGATTGTAGGAAAAGAAGCAGAAAGGAAAAGGAAAAAAGTTCCGCTGAACACCACCTTGGGCAATAGTGAAGCTGCAAAAGGTGCAAATAAGCTTCAGACAGTCTTCAACTTACTCTGATTCTTATAATAAACTTCAGATAGTCTTACAAGCACTGCTCAGAACTCTCAACTGAGGCACTCAACATCCAGGACTTGCCGTTCGGATCTTGGCGCCTTGTGCTGGTTCCGACCTATTCACACATCGGTCCACTACTGACATCACCTCATAAGCCAACGGGGCACCCCACGCCGACTTTCGGCGCAGCATTGTAGGATGGCCACACCAGTGCGGCAACTTGCTGGACACAACATCGGGGCCATCCAGATCTCGGCGCGTTCGACTCACTGTACCGCAACAGTGACCGCAACTCAGCTGGACACGCCGTCTTTCGGCGCAGCATTGTAGGATGGCCACACCAGTGCGGCAATTTGCTGGACACCACCTCGGTGCCATCCGGATCTCGGCGCGTTCGAGTCACTGTACCGCAACAGTGACCGCAATTCAGCTGGACACGCCGTCTTTCGGCGCAGCATTGTAGGATGGCCACACCAGTGCGGCAATTTGCTGGACACCACCTCGGTGCCATCCGGATCTCGGCGCGTTCGAGTCACTGTACCGCAACAGTGACCGCAACTCAGCTGGACACGCCGTCTTTCGGCGCAGCATTGTAGGATGGCCACACCAGTGCGGCAATTTGCTGGACACCACCTCGGTGCCATCCGGATCTCGGCCCGTTGTGCTGCCTTCGGCCTATTCGCACATCGGTCCGCTACTGACGCCGCCTCACGTGCCAACGGATTTTCTACGCTTTTTGTAGCCCTATGCCGCATAACAGGTCATGTGACTTGTTTATAAAACTTTTCATTGGTTCATTTTACTTTTGGTTTCCTAAAGATGGAAGGCTTGGTCATATGACCTAAAAATAACACTTTTCATTGGTTTAGAACATTTTTTTTTCCCAAACGATGAAAGCCCCACCTTGTTTCTGGATCATTCAGACTGAAACTGGCGTCAGCATGAGAGCACCACCATCTCGTGGCTCCGTCGTGGTCATTCCGCGAGCAATCATGGCAGCCGCTCCCCACCGGAAGCCTGCGGGAGTCGGAGGCCCCCAAAACTTTTGTAGAATCTTCACGGCTGAGGGGACGCTTTTCGAGAATGGAGCCCAAGCCCTAGCAGGCAAGCGTCCGAGTTCCAAGGTGTCCCAGGGCCATTTCAGTGGACCAGGCCCAAAACCGAGGAGCCGTCCGCCATTTTAAGAGCCATGTGGCAGCCGCCGATCGCTGCACTGCAAGAGTGGAAGCAACTCAACAACATGGTGAGCGAGACGCTGTAGCCGCAAAAGCGAGCGCAACTCAGCTAGATGGCCGCCACCTGGGGAGGCCCGTTCACGCCGACTCCCCCACCCCCGGGCCGCCGCACGCCAATTTTCGGAGCAGCATTGTAGGATACCAAAACCAGTGCGGCAGTTTACTGGACATCACCTGGGTGCCTGTCGTACATGTTGTGTCAGCCATGTGACACTGGACACAGTCCCATCAACATCTCAACGCGTTCTGCTGCCTTGGGACTATTCGCACAACAGACCGCTACTGACAAGGCCTCCCCCCGCACCACCCGGGACGCCCCACGCTGTTTTTCTGTGCTGCATTGTAGGATCCCAAAACCAGTGCGGCACCCAGGCGACATCACCTGGGTGCCGTCCAGAACTCTGCACGTTGTGCTGCCTTGGGACTATTCGCACAAAAGACAGCTTCTAACCATTGTTGCTTTTTGTGTTGAAAAATGTTTAAATGTTTTTAGTTTTTGTTCCGTTCGTTATAGTTAATAGTTAATAAAGTTTTATAATCTTACTTTGTTGGAGTGTTATCTATTTTTTTTAAAACGGGTGAATGGGGCCTTGAATCGGGTTATTGTCATGTGTGGGCTTTGGAAGTGTGCTGCTGAAGGATCGGACATTTCAAACTCAAATGCACGTTCTTTTTCTTACCTTTCCGAAGCATGGAGCGCAATAGCAGGCAGAGAAAGGGTGATGCACGTGTTGAACACTACCTGACCTGGCAAGTTGCTGGCAGTGCCCCCCCGCCCGCTCCTGAAAGAGGGCACACACACACCGCCGCCCCGAGTACTTCACAAATCTTTAAAAGACCATGCGCTTGTTCATGAGGCTTAAATGGTTTATCACCTCTTCTAGAACCCCTGCATCGACCCTCTGACGTTTCCTGGAAAAATTACCATGTAACACAATACCAAGCCCTGTCAGCTGAAACCCCCAAGGAATCGTGGGGCATATTATCAAGGGGGTTTATCTCCGCTTTTTTGGCTTTAAAAGCCAAGAAAGCGGAGATAAAAATATCTCCCTATTACCAAGCTGTCGCTAACACCAGTTAGTGACAGCTAAAAGGAGATAGCGACCATCTTGGGCCCCGCTTTGCATGTCAGTGATACTTATCACTAATGACATGCAAAGCGGGCGTGCCAAGATGTTAGCGACTGGAAACAGTCCCTAACATCGCTATCTCCTATTACCAACTTTTGGAGATATTCGCGCTAAGCGCGAATATCTCCAAAATCTAACACCTGCCCTGAGCAGTTCTTAGCCATGTTATCCAATGGGAGGTGGATAACATGGCTAAGAGCATTTGCTCGATAATACATGAATATCGCTGACTTTTCTGCGATAATAGCAAGGTTTATCTGCGATAAAAATCGCCGATGTGCGGCGATAATTTTTGTCTCTAAACAAATAAGAGACAAAAATTATCGCTAGTTGTTGGTAATATGCCCCCGAGTTTTTGCTTGCAGAAATCGGGAGGCGGGAGACTAGCACTGAAATCAGTAGTCACACGCCTGAATCGGGAGGGTTGGCATGTCTGAATTCTCTACAGCTGGGACCATAAACTACATCCGCAGGGGTAGGTGATAGCCTAGGTCCGGCCTGGACAATCGGACACAGAGGAAGAGGAGTGTCAGAGGGTGCGGTAGTGAATAGGGTGAAAGAGAGGTGTCGGGAGGGCACAGGGTGTGATTCTCAGAGAAGAGCAGCGCAGATGGGGGGAAGTATATGGCCCATGCATGAGAGACAGAGCGGGGATGACCAGTGCGTGGGGGAGATGCTTGCGAGGGTGGGAAGCCATGCTGAGGATCGGCGGCGTGCAGAGAGTGGGCCTGGTCAAGGCATCTAAAATGGCTGCCGTGCACGACAAAATTGTGG
This sequence comes from Lissotriton vulgaris, assembly GCF_964263255.1. Lineage (NCBI taxonomy): Eukaryota > Metazoa > Chordata > Amphibia > Caudata > Salamandridae > Lissotriton > Lissotriton vulgaris. Next base: position 2,036,389,558 of record NC_141685.1, on the reverse strand, counting down.
CATTGGACAAAAAGGCAAGATGGCGCAGACAATGTTTTTCAATAAGGATTCATTTATAACAAAATATTTACTCGCAGTGACAAAATGGTGGTCAACACTTCCTGATTTCCATCGAATCGAACGTTAACAAACGTCACGCAGCAAAAAAAAAAAAAAAAAAAAAAAAAAGCTCACGCACAGAGCAGTTTTTAACCATGTTATCCAATGGAAGGTGGATAACACGGCTAAGAGCATTTGCTGGATAATACATGAATATCGCTGACTTTTCAACGATACTCATGCATTGTGGCCGATGTGCGGCGATAATTTTTATCTCTAAACAATTAAAACGAAGCACAAAATGGCGAATTCCCGTTTCGCTACCAGTTTGCGGCCCAGTTCGCGGCCCGTGAAGCGCTTCTACCGTGAAAAATCATTTTTTTTTCTTTTCCCCACGGGACCCTTTAATAACCCCAACAACATTCCTAGGGGGTCAAGAGGGGGATACCTTGCCCCCTTTCATTAAATTCCCCTTTCGTTTTTCACCTCTTCTTCTCTCTCGATCCTACCGAGAGACAAGATGGCGGCCGCTCCGGACTGTTTAGAATGTTGACAGACACCGGAGAGCCAATCAGCTTTCTGCATGCAAAGTTCCGAAACGCGAAAAGTAAGCGGACCGGATCGCTGCCCGGAGCGCTGTTACAGATATATATCTTGATTTAAACGCTAATTTCTCAAAATCCACTGAAGCACATATATTGAGACCTAGCAAAGGCACATCGGGCTAACAGTCCCTACAATTTTGCCAAGTTTCGTGCAAATCCATTCAGCCGTTCGAGCTAAAAGTGAGTCCAACCGCCCTATGGAAAACTCAATGCAAAAAACGCGTTTTGGGACCCCCCTCTTTTTCTCAGCCCCCCCTTGACGAAACCCCACCAAATTTTCAGGGGCTGCTCAGAAACAAAATGTGCCATTTTCCTGAAAATTTCAGCCGATTCCGTCCACAAACGCCAAAGTTATTAGACATAGAATTTTCAGAAATCCCATAGGGAATTAATCCTAACTATATATACCTACTGGCGATAGCCAGTAGGTAATATATATATATATATATATATATATATATATATATATATATATATATATATATATATATATATATATATATATATATATATATATATATATATATATATATATATATATATATATATATTTTACCTACTGGCGGTCGCCAGTAGGTAGTTATAGTTAGGACCTAGTTTCCATAGGAAATCCTCAACATTCTATTTGGAATAACTTTGGCCCTGGTTGAAGAATCTTAGCGAATTTCTCAAAGAAGATGGCTCGGTCCGCTGCGCTCCTTCCCTAAAAGTTTGGGGGGGATTGGTCAAGTGGGGGCTGAGATAAAAGGGGGGTCCCAAAACGTGTTTTCTCCATGTTATTTTCCATAGGACCTTTAGACTCGGCTACAGGTCGAACGGGTGAATGGATTTATAAGAAATTTGGCAAAACTGTACAGTCCGGCTCGCAGATTATGCTTTTTTTGGAATGGTGTAAATCCGTTCAGTAGTTGCTGAGGAAATTAAAGTTAAAGTCAATTATATATCTATACGCGCGCACGGGTGCGCGCACTCAAGCGGCTGCGCGCGCGAGCGGAATTTTGCTGCGTGACGTCTATTAACGTTCGATTCGAAGGAAATCAGGAAGTGTTGACCGCCATTTTGTCATTGCGAGTAAATATATTGTTGATTTCAAAGCGTTGGAACATGGAAAGGGGAGAAGGTAGAGATTGTTTTGGTGCGTAGGTTTTCTCAGGGTGTGCAGTAAGGCCCTTAAAGGCGAAAATATATATATATTTTTTTTTTTTAAGTTGCGTGGTGCGCGCACTCGGTCGCGCACACCTTTTTACAAGAGTGTGAAAATGGAGATAAATCAGAAGTTTGAGTGCTTAGATATAAGGTGGCTCTGAAAAGAGCCATTGTGTTAATTGAGTGTTTTCTGCATTTATAAGTAAGTACCGATGCAGAGCCTGATGTTGCAGAGGAAGATTCTGTTTCCCTCATTCGTGAAATGAACACCGTCTCTCCTATAGACGTCTTGCATGTGGTATCGCAAGTTGTTGTGGTAAATAGAACCCATGCTATAATCTCTGAGGAACGCAGAAACAGATTTATTTACATGTCTCCTTGCTTTCTCAAATTGTGCACAATGTTGATTGGACCAATTCCATTTCTGTCTTTGGCATATATTGGAATATACTAAGGCAGATCGAGGAAAAAGTGTCATCAATTGTTGAAAGGTGTCTTTTAGAAGCATTTCCAGACCTACGCCAGTGATTGTGCCTAGATCGTTCCCACCACAGTGCACAATTATAAGGTCTGGTTCTGGGAGATGCATAAAAGTTTTCACCAATGGAATCAATTGGTGACATTTCAATCCTCTTTTGGCAATCCATGTTATGTGTACATTTGTTAAGCCGAGGTTGCAAATTCGTCTGCTTACTGCATATTTTTCACTCCAGTGAATATAACTGTGCCCTATTAGCCAGACCTTCATTTTCAAGGGATTTGTAGTCGTCCTCCGATCGGTTCTGGAAGTGGAATGGTAGTTAGAAGTTGAAATTCTAAATAAAGAAAAAGGAAGAGGCTGGGTGTGGTTTAAAAAATAAAAATGATTGGTTGATTGTAAGAAGTGGAGATTGAACAGTACGTTGCATGTTAATGTTTATGTTAAACGAAAAGTACTATTGGGTGTGAAAAAAAAAGACATGTAACAGAGCTGTGGATTGGCAGGTGTTTCTCGAGGGAAAACAGTGTTGTTACTTTGCTGTAGAACGTTGAGATATGAACTTTTGACCTGTGCCTTCAGGCAGGTGCAGAATGAGGTGTTACCATGGAAACAGCCAGAGATGGCATTGGGTGATGGGTGACTTTTATGTGACATTGAAAATATTGTGAGGGAGAACCAACTGAAATGTAAATGCTTACGTTACGCGCTCCGCGCCGCGGATTGCTTCCGGGAAGCTGCGCTTCGCGCCTCGCGCACCGGAGCACTTCCGGGTGCGCTAACGCGGCGCGTCATATGACGGATTACGCAACAACGCGATACGTCGTTGGGGCTCCACCGGAACTGATCGAATTGGTAGTCTACAGTGTTTCTGGATGTTTCAGACTGAAGCTGGCGTCAGCATGAGAGCACCCCATGGCTACGTCGTGGCCATTCCGCGAGCAATCATGGCAGTCGCTCCCCACCGGAAGTCTGCAGGAGTCGGGGGCCTCGGTGACTCTTGTAGAATCTTCAAGGCTGAGGGGACGCTTTTGGGAATGGGGCTCATGCCCTAGCAGTCAAGCGTCCGAGTTCCAGGGTTGCCCAGAGCCATCCTTGCAGGCCAGGCCCAAGTCTGTGGAGCCGACCGCCATTTCCTGAGCTCCGTGGCAGCCGCCTGTCGCTGTATCGGAAGAGTGGGTGCAATTCAGCCGGATGGCGGGTGAGACGGTGTAATAGCAAGAGCAGCCTTAATTCAGCTGGCCGAGCGAGGCACTGTGCCGCAGGAGCAGGCGCAACTCAGCTGGCCGAGTGAAGCGCTGGGGTGTAGCTAAGAAACCTCCACCTGGTGAGGTGGGAGAGGCTCGTTCGCGCCGCCTCTCCCTTCCAGTGCACCCCACGCCGTCTCCTGGCGCAGGTATATGTGATGGTTGGACCAGGGCACCGCAGGACGTGTCTTCAGGTCAAACGGATTGTGGGACAAGGTCCAGAATGGAAAAGGCATCAAAAGGCAAGAAGTTCCGCCTGACCCCGGGAGCCGGCCGCCTATGTCGGGGCGATCTCAGGCCATACCAGGGGAACAAGACTTGGGGAGGGGGCAGGAGCCAAGCGCCCCCTCCGAGTCCGCGTTTCTTGGACCCTGAAGTATGGCACTCAACATCCAGAACTTATGACATTTGTGCAAGGCAGGGACATCGAAGCCTCTCAGGGACCAAGCATATCCAGAGTCCTTCCTACAGAAGGTGGTGGGGGTGGCGGCATTAGCAAGGCATCCCCCCACACAACTTGTCGGACCCTGAAGTATGGCACTCAACATCCAGAACTTATGACATTTGTGCAAGGCAGGGACATCGAAGCCTCTCAGGGACCAAGCATATCCAGAGTCCTTCCTACAGAAGGTGGTGGGGGTGGCGGCATTAGCAAGGCATCCCCCCACACAACTTGTCGGACCCTGAAGTATGGCACTCAACATCCAGAACTTATGACATTTGTGCAAGGCAGGGACATCGAAGCCTCTCAGGGACCAAGCATATCCAGAGTCCTTCCTACAGAAGGTGGTGGGGGTGGCGGCATTAGCAAGGCATCCCCCCACACAACTTGTCGGACATCACCTCTGGATGTACTGGGTGTTCAATTTCAGAATTGAAACTACTAAGAAGCAATTAGAAGTGTTGTTTTCATGTTGCAGCAGGCTGCCATGTAAATAGTTATTTAATAAAACTTTTATCCTGTTACTTTGCTGGTGTGTTGTATATATTTATAATATTTGCATAGTGTTTGTCGTTATTTTGGGCGGGGTGGGCGGCGGAGCCGAGCTGTCTTGCAGCCATCATGGCGTCGAGCTCGGTTCCTCTCTCTAGTTTCATGTTTTTTCTAACGATTTATATGTTATGGTTTGCTAGCACGATACAGCGGATAGTCCGCATTTTATATATATGTCCTTTTTATTAGGGGGGTCCTCCGGTGGAGTCGGACGATCTACCTGTAATAACCGGTCCGGGTTGAACCAACTACCAACAAACGGGGCAGAGATAGGCATGACGGGTTACAAAGGGGACAAAAGTGTGCACTACCTATCCTTCACTATCTGCAAAAACTAAACAGAGTATTGCGACTCTGTGCTTATTTGTGAACAGAGAATGACCCAAAGAGAACCAATTTCGAACAATCATAGGCTATTGGCAGTGGGCAGAGAGGCCATGACACAGAAAATGGCTGTTACTTACGTGCATGATGGGGCCTAAAAGGGACTAGATGGCGTGGCCACTGTTTCGCGACTTTCACTTTACTTTTAACAATGGCTGTGGTGAACATAAATGAACGCCGCTTATGTATACCTAATTTTAGTCATTTTCCACAAAAAAGCTTTTGATATTTGCTATTAAAAAACCAAAGAAAATCACTGAAAAAACCATAGGTTATAGACCATACATAGTTAAATATCTGAAGTCCATCTCTGCACTCGATGGAGATACAGGTCGTCGATCAGAAGATGTGCTGGCCACCTCTAATGGTAATAGCGTGGCCAGGGCTCTTGTCGTTGCCTCTGCAAATTGCAGAGGGTGCACTTGTTTGACATGCCGCACCATGGTATGTATGGAAAAGGAATATTTTTTTGCTGGATTTCTTCTTGAGAGAACCAAGTCACATATTGTGCAGGTTACTTTTGGTGCATTCACTTTCTTTTGATCTTCAGGATAAGTGAAAAATTGCCAGATGAAAGATTTATTTTTTCTTATTAAAGGTAGTCGATCATTTTGGTCAGATTCGGAAGATGAATGAGATACGGTAGCCATTTCACCAAAGTCTTCCGAAAGATGTAGGACGTTGTTCTCTCTTGAGAGTAGAAAAGATAGTGAGGGAAGTGGGTGGAGTGCTGCGTGTAAATTCCAGAATTGAAACTATTAAGAACCAATTGAAAGTGTTGTTTTCATGTTGCAGCAGGCTGCCATGTAAATAGTTATTTAATAAAATGTTTTACCCTGTTACTTTGCTGGTGTGTTGTATATCTTTATAATATTTGTCGTTATTTTGGGTGGGGTGGGCGGCGGAGCCGAGCTGTCTTGCAGCCATCATGGCGTCGAGCTCGGTTCCTCTCACTAGTTTCATATTTCTCATGAGGGGTTGTTCCTAATTTTTCTATTTTAGCGAGTGCAAAACAAGATCCCATCAGTGGCCTACTGATTTTGCTCGATTCCTTTTGTTTTTTCTAACGATTTATATGTTATAGTTTGCTAGCACGATACAGCGGCTAGTCCGCATTTTATATATATGTCCTTTTTATTAGGGGTGTCCTCCGGTGGAGTCGGACGATCTACCTCTAATAAACGGTCCGGGTTGAACCAACTACCATCCTGATTTTGTATATCTTCTGAGCTGGATTTAAGCACACAATTGTTAAAGTATGAAACGTTTTATATTTCTAAAAAAAATACCAAGGTGTGTACATCCGGTAACGCACGAAAGTTTAAAAAGACATTCAGCTCCATTTACTGAAAAGTTTCATAAGAATAAAAAAAGAAGTCTAGGTACAGTCTCTTTGACGTACTATAAGTTCTTTGAGGGGTGTATGAAGAAATTCAATAAGTTCAAATTGCAAAGTTTTCACGAAATATAGGCAGGTGCGCGCACTCGGTCGCGCACGAAAGCCTGGAAATGCGATATCCATTTTATTGACAACTGTTGCCGAGAGTGCGCACACCGGGTCGCGCACGAAAGTTTAGTAAGGCTATTTTTATTTACAGACAAATTTTAATGTGTTTAAAAAAAGGCAAGGTACAGACTTTCGAATTCTGTATCGCTTTACAAGGAGTCTCTATGCAACTTGAACAGTGAAGAAAACGGCTTGTTTTCGAAAAAAATATTGCCAGAACTTTATTGACAAAAGTATAGGTTGCATACACGACATTTTTCTGAATTAGCATTTTAAAAACCAATGAAATTCACAGAAAAAACCATAGGTTTTACACACGTTATAGTTAGGAAGTAGCATTTAAAAAACCTATGAAATTCACTGAAAAAACCATAGGTTTGACACATGTTATAGTTAGCTGGAAATTTTACTGATATAAAACCAATGAAATTCCACGTTATAGTTAGTTGGACTCACTATAACTTGCGCGTGCAATGCACTGCTGATGACGTCACATATTACATCACTCATGACATGGTCAGTGACATCACTCATGACATCACTGATGACACCATCCTTGTGACATAGTGACAGACCTCCTTTCACTGTAATGTAACCGTTGAAACACATATTCAAAAATAGAAACTGAAATTTAAAAAAAAATGGAGATACCCATATCAGTTACAACAAGTAATTCAGTAATTCCACCATCTATATACACATCCACTCATTCACCAACAGTTCTATATAGTCACTCATACATATACTCACTCATCATATGAAGTGATACACCTATACATCCTGTTACACACTGACAGTCATCCAAAAGTTACTCACACACATACTTACACGTGCAAATAAACTATTGAACATCCATTTATTTGAATATAGAGTTATACACACACTTCCACCTTACTTCTATTGAAAATTACACATATTTATTCTCTTAAACAATCACTTATAGAAACACATACTTATTTAAACAGGAACTCTTACAATCTCTTACTCTCACATATACTCACTTATATATATCAATATTCACATATACTAGATTAAAACATATGTCGTTACTGATAAAGACACTAGTGAGACAGTCATTCACTCACTAACAAACACATATACACACTCATCCACCCATACAGTCCTGCACATATGCTGTCTTCAAAACACATACAAACAGAGAGTCAGTCACTCATGCATCTATGTGCTAAGTAATACCCCCACCAAACCAAATAGACACTCATACTGATACTAAGAGAAGCATCTAATAACCCATATACATATGCATGTAGCTACTTACCAACACATGTAGCCACTTATACACAAAGTGAAACACTAATATATATATTTAAATATTTAAACATTACTCACTAATATTTATTTTTCAGAAAGACACATATTCACTGGATGGTGTCATCAGTGATGTCATGAGTGATGTCACTGACCATGTCATGAGTGATGTAATATGTGACGTCATCAGCAGTGCATTTCACGCGCAAGTTATAGTGAGTCCAACTAACTATAACGTGGAATTTCATTGGTTTTATATCAGTAAAATTTCCAGCTAACTATAACATGTGTCAAACCTATGGTTTTTTCAGTGAATATATATATATATATAAATCTATATATATATATATATGTATATATATTACCTACTGGCGGTCACCAGTAGGTAGGTAGCCAATCCTAACTATAACTACCTACTGGTGACCACCAGTAGGTAATATATATATATATGAAGGGCGGAGCTAGGACATTGCACCTATCACTGTGGGGTTGGGTGCCTTATCAAGCTGCAGAACGCCAGGACTTCCGCATTTACTACCGCAGGCGCTGACGAGGCCACACCGGCCGAAATGCATACGCCATTTGTTTTAAATAAAGGTGCTGCCGCTTCTCATCCCCACTGAGGCTCCTGCTTCTTTCTTCTGAGAGGAGGTGTTGTATATATATATATATATATATATATATATATATATATATATATATATATATATATATATATATATATATATATATATATGTATATATATATATATATATATATATATATATAAATCTATATATATATATATTACCTACTGGCTATCGCCAGTAGGTATATATAGTTAGGATTAATTCCCTATGGGATTTTTGAAAATTCTATGTCTAATAACTTTGGCGTTTGTGGACGGAATCGGCTGAAATTTTCAGGAAAATGGCACATTTTGTTTCCGAGCAGCCCCTGAAAATTTGGTGGGGTTTCGTCAAGGGGGGGCTGAGAAAAAAGGGGGGTCCCAAAACGCGTTTTCCCCATTCATTTTTCCATAGGGCGGTTGGACTCACTTTTAGCTCGAACGGCTGAATGGATTTGCACGAAACTTGGCAAAATTGTAGGGACTGTTAGCCCGATGTGCCTTTGCTAGGTCTCAATATATGTGCTCCAGTAGTTTTTGAGAAATTAACGTTCAAAACAAGATATATATCTGTAACAGCGCTCCGGGCTGCGCTCCGGTCCGCTTACTCTTCGCGAAACGGAACTTTGCGCGCAGAAAGCTGATTGGCTCTCCGGTGTCTGTCAACATTCTAAACAGTCCGGAGCGGCCGCCATCTTATCTCTCGGTAGGATCGAGAGAGAAGAAGAGGTGAAAAACGAAGGGGGAATTTATTGAAAGGGGGCAAGGTATACCCCTCTTGACCCCCTAGGAATGTTGTTGGGGTTATTAAAGGGTCCCGTGGGGAAAATAAAAAAAAAATGATTTTTCACGGTAGAAGCGCTTCACGGGCCGCGAACTGGGCCGCAAACTGGTAGCGAAACGGGAATTCGCCATTTTGTGCTTCGTTTTAATTGTTTAGAGACAAAAATTATCGCCGCACATCGGCCACAATGCATGAATATCGCTGAAAAGTCAGCGATATTCATGCATTATCCAGCAAATGCTCTTAGCCATGTTATCCACCTTCCATTGGATAACATGTCTAAAACTGCTCTGTGCGTGAGCTTTTTTTTTTTTTTTTGCTGCGTGACGTTTGTTAACGTTCGATTCGATGGAAATCAGGAAGTGTTGACCACCATTTTGTCACTGCGAGTAAATATTTTGTTATAAATGAATCCTTATTGATAAACATTGTCTGCGCCATCTTGCGTTTTTGTCCAATGCCACAATTTTGTCGTGCACGGCAGCCATTTTAGATGCCTTGACCAGGGCCACTCTCTGCACGCCGCCGATCCTCAGCATGGCTCCCCACCCTCGCAAGCATCTCCCCCACGCACTGGTCACCCCCGCTCTCTCTCTCATGCATGGGCCATATACTTCCCCCCATCTGCGCTGCTCTTCTCTGAGAACCACACCCTGTGCCCGCCCGACACCTCCCTTTCACCCTATTCACTAACGCACCCTCTGACACTCCTCTTCCTCTGTGTCCGATTGTCCAGGCCGGACCTAGGCTATCACCTAGCCCTGCGGATGTAGTTTATGGCCCCAGCTGTAGAGTATCCAGACATGCCAACCCTCCCGATTCAGGCGTGAGACTACTGATTTCATATTACCAACAACTAGCGATCATTTTTGTCTCTAACTTGTTTAGAGACAAAAATTATCGCCGCACATCGGCGAATTTTATCGCACATAAACCTTGCTAGTAGCAAGGTTTATCGCAAATGCGATAAAAAACGGCCGCAATGCATGAATATCGTTGAAAAGTCAGCGATATTCATGCATTATCCAGCAAATGCTCTTAGCCATGTTATCCACTTCCCATTGGATAACATGGCTAAAACTGCTCAGGGCAGGTGTTAGGTTTTGGAGATATTCGCGCTTAGCGCGAATATCTCCAAAAGTTGGTAATAGGAGATAGCGATGGTTAGGGACTGTTTCCAGTCGCTAAAATCTTGGCACGCCCACTTTGCATGTCATTAGTGATAAATATTACTGATATGCAAAGCGGGGCCCAAGATGGTCGCTATCTCCTTTTAGCTGTCACTAACTGGTGTTAGCGACAGCTTGGTAATAGGGAGATAATTTTATCTCTTTTTTTTTTGGCTTTTAAAGCCAAAAAAGCGGAAATAAACCCCCTTGATAATATGCCCCATGATTTCTCGGGGGTTTCAGCTGACAGGGCTTGGTATTGTGTTACGTGCTAATTCTTCCAGGAAACGTCAGAGGGTCGATGCAGGGGTTCTAGAAGGGGTGATAAACCATTTAAGCCTCATGAACAAGCGCATGGTCTTTTAAAGATTTGTGAAGTACTCGGGGCGGCGGTGTGTGTGTGCCCTCTTTCAGGAGCGGGCGGGGGGGCACTGCCAGCAACTTGCCAGGCCAGGCAGTGTTCAACACGTGCATCATCCTTTCTCTGCCTGCTATTGCGCTCCATGCTTCGGAAAGGTAAGAAAAAGAACGTGCATTTGAGTTTGAAATGTCCGATCTTGTAGCAGTACACTTGCAAAGCCCACACATGACAATAACCCGATTCAAGGCCCCATTCACCCGATTTTTTAAACATATATAGCACTCCAACAAAGTTAGATTTTAAAACTTTATTAACTTTTAAATATAACGAACGCAACAAAAACTGTAAATATATTTAACCATTTTTTGAAATTAACCAGAACTATAACGATAACAACAACAACAACAATAATATAACTTTTATGCCTAAATTACGCAAACATTTAGCTAATCTGCTAAAGGGGGGAGTCGCCATTTCTTTACAATAATCAATAATGAAAAATCCACATCAATAGGGTTGTCCGTTTTCTCGATGCAGCACTATAGTGCAACATACACAGCACCTGGGGTGTCAAGAGTGAACAGGTCTTTCTTTGTTCCTTAAGATGTTATCTGTGTCAACCTCTTCCGAGAATGCTGATGCGTTAGGATTTCCTTGTGTTTCTTAATAGCATTGGCGTCTGTACACTTCTTTGTCAATTCTGTGAAGATGATAACTGCTTCATAAACAGACGATATCTTTGTTTAGTCATTAGTGTTAAGTGTGTCTGAAACTACAGTGCCCTTCTGTTTTTTTTTCTTCAGGCTCTACAGAGTTTTGTGTGTTGTTCTTTTGAGCGACAATTATTCCAGAGGTTTCAGGTTTACTTGTTTTGTCCTGCAGTGAGTTAACAGCTTTAGAGAGTTCATGTTTATTTGCTATGTCCTGCTGTTCGTCAACTGCTTCAGAGACGTCAGCCTCATTTGTAATGTTTCAGTAGATCCTGGACCTGCCCGGCCGCGCCCAAATTGGCGCCGGTGTAAATGGGACTCGTAACTGCTTGTTGTGTACTGGTTGCCCAACCTTGATATCACGAGATACATATGCAGTTTTGAAGCACATGGCGGAGGCTTGTCTGCTGTAGTGGGGCGCCCCTTTATCGTTTCAGTCGCCATTCCGCCCGCTTTTGCTACACTGTGCCTTTTCCGCCATTCAGCTGTTTAGCGCCCGCTCTTACGGCTACAGCGTCTCGCTCACCATGTAGTTGAGTTGCTCCCACTCTTGCGGTGCAGCGATAGGCGGCTTCCACAGGACTCTTAAAATGGCGGCCGGCTCTTCGGATTTGGGCCTGGTCCAGTAAAATGGCCCTGGGACACCTTGGAACTCGGACGCTTGTCTGCCAGGGCTTGGGTTCCATTCTCGAAAGCGTCCCCTCAGCCTTGAAGATTGTACAAAAGTCTTGGGGGCCGTCGACTCCCGCAGGCTTCCGGTGGGGAGCGGCTGCCATGATTGCTTGCGGAATGGCCACGACGGAGCTACGAGATGGTGGTGCTCTCATGGTGACGCCAGCTTCAGTCTGAAACATCCAGAAACAAGGTGGGGCTTTCATCGTTTGGGAAAAAAATGTTTTAATCCAATGAAAAGTGTTATTTTTAGGTCACATGACCTAGTCTTACATCATTAGGAAAAGAAAAGTAAAATGAACCAATGAAAAGTTTTATTAACAAGTCACATGACCTGTTATGCTTACGTTACGCGCTGCGCGGCGCGCTCTGGATCGTTTTCGGGAAGCTGCGCCTTGCGCACCGGAGCACTTCCGGGTGCGCTAACGCGTCGCGTCATATGACGCATTACGCGACAATGCAGGTCCAGAATATAGTCAAAATGTCTCCACCAACCAGCGGTCGGAATACAACCGCTTTCAGCAGTCCAAAAAGTTCGGTTAAATCTTAAGAGCGGGAGCAACTCAACTACATGGTGAGCGAGACGTTGTAGTCGCAAGAGCGGGCGGTAAACAGCTGAATGGCGGAAGAGGCACAAAGTACCAAAAGCGGGCGGAATGGCAACTAAAGCGGTAAAGGGGCGCCCCACGACAGCGTGTCTTCAGGTCAAACGGATTGTGGGACAAGGTCCAGAATGGAAGATTCTTCAAAAGGGAAAAAATTCCGCCGGACCCCGGGAGCCGGCCGCCTATGCCGGGGGCGATCTCAGGCCTCACCAGGGCAACACGACTTGGGGAGGGGGCAGGAGCCAAGCGCCCCCTCTCAGTCCGCGCCATCTCACCGCCCCTCGGGGGCCTCCGTCAAGCGGTTTAGGGAGGCACCGTATCACATTGTTTTCCAATGCAGTCAGGTCCACAAATGGACCCCACTTACTTTGAATAGTGAAGCTGCAGCAGGTGCAAATAAGGTTTAAACAGTGTTACAAGAGCTGCTTAGAACTCTGAAGTATGGCACTCAACAACCAGGACTTATGCCATTTGTGTAAGGCAGTGACATGGAAGCAACTCAGGGACAAAAAGCATGAACGAACATTCACGTATGAAAATCTTATTTGGGGAAGGGGTAGAATCCAAACGCCCCCTGCCAGTTCGCGCCACTACACCGTATGTGGAAAATCTGAAGCCATCGTTCTACAAACTCTCAACGCTTGCTATCAGTGCATGAGTTTCATGCTCGATCGATTGAGCTAGCCGGATCGGGCAACAAAAAGTATAAAATAGTTATGTAAATAGTTATTTAATAAAATGTTTTACTCTGTTTCTTTGCTGGTGTGTTGTGTATATTTATAATATTTGCATAGGGTTTGTCGTTATTTTGGGCGGTGTGGGTGGCGGAGTCGAGCTGTCTTGCAGCCCTCATGGTGTGGAGCTCAGTTCATTTCACTATTTTCGTATTTCTCATGAAGGGTTGCTCCTAATGTTTGTATTTTACCGAGGTCAAAAAGAGATCGAATTAGTGGTCTACTGATTTTGCTCGATTACTTTTATTTTTTTACACGATTTTTCACTATCTGCAAAGACTAAACAGAGTATTGCGACTTTGTGCTTGTTTGTAAATAGAGAATGATCCAAAGAGAACCAATTGTAAAACAGTAAATGCTTGGATAATAATCAATCAAATGGAGAGACAAGCAGGTACGACGGATTACAACAGGGGTAAAGGTCTGCGTTAACTACCGTTCACTATCTGCAAAGAGAGAGTACTACTAAGAGAAAAGAGGGGAGTGGGGGGGGGCAGCGTTCAAAGCACATCAGCGTGCATAAATACGAAACGTTTTTACCTATCACGTACTTGACATTTGACAGCTTTTGATATTTGCTATTAAAAAACCATTGAAATTCACAGAAAAAACCATAGGTTATAGTCGATATATAGTTAGGAATTTGCATTTACAAAACCTTGAAAATTCAATGAAAAAACCATTGGTTTTAGGCCATATATAGTTAGGGATTTGCATTTAGAAAACCTTATTTTACTCGCATAAAACCATTGAAATTCCATATATAGTTAGATGCGCTAACTATATATCGCGCACCCGCAATCCACTGCTGATGATGTCACATATTACATCATTCATGACATGGTTAGTGACATCACTGATGACATCACTGAAGACATCTCAAATGACATCACTGATAAAATCACTGATAACATCTCATTTGACATGACTGATCACATCACTGATGATATCATTCATGTGATAATACCATGAACCTCTTCAGACTCTAATATAACCTTAGATACAATCAGTGTAAACAGACAGTCACAGACTGTCACTCATCCATGGAGTTACTCACACACCTAGTCAGTTATGCAAAAAATCAATCACACCTCCATTTTCTCAACTATACAGTTATACACACCTTACTTATTCAAACATATACTAACACATATTTACTTTACTTTCTTATACAATCCCTGATACATGTTCACAATGATCCATACAGCCACTCACACATTCACTGGCTCTTATGCACAGTTATTTATATATGTCAACTCTCACATGTACTGTGTTTTACATATGTACTTACTTTGACATGTAGCACTGAGATATCCATTCACTCACTAATACACTCATGCACAGTCAACCGCCCATACAGCTGTTTCCACATGCACTTTTGAACCCATACATATAGTGAATCAACTACTCACACATCTATGTACAGAGTCACACAGCTCCCAGCCACCCATACACACACACTCAGTTTCCCATACAAATACTTGGACAACCAATGAATAACCCATACAGTTACTCATATAGCTACTGATCAACATATGCAGCAGTTTGTAGAACAACAGATATAATGATGCACAAATTAAAACAGTTTAGTCACTAACCCATGCACTCAGTGAGACACATTTAATCACTCACTCATACAGTCAGTCATGCACCTACTAAATCCTTCATCCAGACACTTATACATCCACTCATTCTTCAATATGTAAGACATATTTTAACTTTACAGAAACATACAGTCACTGGATGTTGTCATCAGTGATGTCATCAGTGATGTCATTTGAGATGTCATCAGTGATGTCATCAGTGATGTCACTAACCATGTCATGAATGATGTAATATGTGACATCATCAGCAGTGGATTGCGGGTGCGCGATATATAGTTAGCGCATCTAACTATATATGGAATTTCAATGGTTTTATGCGAGTAAAATAAGGTTTTCTAAATGCAAATCCCTAACTATATATGGCCTAAAACTAATGTTTTTTTCATTGAATTTTCAAGGTTTTGTAAATGCAAATTCCTAACTATATATCGACTATAACCTATGGTTTTTTCTGTGAATATATATATATATATATATAACTACCTACTGGCGACCGCCAGTAGGTAATATATATATATATATATATATATAGCCGCTCGTTGTTCAAGGAACACACCACACTCGCGGGGATAGCAGGACAGCAGCTTTATTCTGCAGCAGCACACTGATTCGCTCAGGGTCAAGGAGGGAACCCCCGTTACAGAGGTCAAAAAGTTCAACTTGTAATGTCCGACGCGTTTCGAAGGGCTGGCCTTCTTCCTCAGGGAAAGGTGAACTCTGAGTGGCTGACACAGGTAACTTCTTTATATTTGAAGTCTATGACACGCCCGGTGTTGGGCGGGGCAGATGCCTCGATGTCTTCTGGTACCTGTATGCCTTCCCGATATGACAGCATATAGCGTCCCTTGTCTTGAGCCTGTATTGCTGCCAAAAACCACCAGTAGTGTACCCCCTCGCCTGCCATGCGTCATCCCGGTCAAGGAGTGAGGTCGGAATATTCCGAGGGAACAACAATCAGTATGAATGTCCATTTGCGGCTCTTTTCCCGGTTTGGCATCATGGCGGTGCTAGGCGCATGCAGGTTCACTGCCAGGCTCCGTTTTCCATCAAGGCGCCCATGCACTCCTGTGGGCGGGTGCAGTAAACGGTGATGGATCCGTTGTATAGATAGCCGCTCGTTGTTCAAGGAACACACCACACTCGTGGGGATAGCAGGACAGCAGCTTTATTCTGCAGCAGCACACTGATTCGCTCAGGGTCAAGGAGGGAACCCCCGTTACAGAGGTCAAAAAGTTCAACTTGTAATGTCCGACGCGTTTCGAAGGGCTGGCCTTCTTCCTCAGGGAAAGGTGAACTCTGAGTGGCTGACACAGGTAACTTCTTTATATTTGAAGTCTATGACACGCCCGGTGTCGGGCGGGGCAGATGCCTCGATGTCTTCTGGTACCTATATGCCTTCCCGATATGACAGCATATAGCGACCCTTGTCTTGAGCCTGTATTGCTGCCAAAAACCACCAGTAGTGTACCCCCTCGCCTGCCATGCGTCATCCCGGTCAAGGAGTGAGGTCGGAATATTCCGAGGGAACAACAATCTGTATGAATGTCCATTTGCGGCTCTTTTCCCGGTTTGGCATCATGGCGGTGCTAGGCGCATGCAGGTTCACTGCCAGGCTCCGTTTTCCATCAAGGCGCCCATGCACTCCTGTGGGCGGGTGCAGTAAACGGTGATGGATCCGTTGTATAGATAGCCGCTCGTTGTTCAAGGAACACACCACACTCGCGGGGATAGCAGGACAGCAGCTTTATTCTGCAGCAGCACACTGATTCGCTCAGGGTCAAGGAGGGAACCCCCGTTACAGAGGTCAAAAAGTTCAACTTGTAATGTCCGACGCGTTTCGAAGGGCTGGCCTTCTTCCTCAGGGAAAGGTGAACTCTGAGTGGCTGACACAGGTAACTTCTTTATATTTGAAGTCTATGACACGCCCGGTGTCGGGCGGGGCAGATGCCTCGATGTCTTCTGGTACCTGTATGCCTTCCCGATATGACAGCATATAGCGTCCCTTGTCTTGAGCCTGTATTGCTGCCAAAAACCACCAGTAGTGTACCCCCTCGCCTGCCATGCGTCATCCCGGTCAAGGAGTGAGGTCGGAATATTCCGAGGGAACAACAATCTGTATGAATGTCCATTTGCGGCTCTTTTCCCGGTTTGGCATCATGGCGGTGCTAGGCGCATGCAGGTTCACTGCCAGGCTCCGTTTTCCATCAAGGCGCCCATGCACTCCTGTGGGCGGGTGCAGTAAACGGTGATGGATCCGTTGTATAGATAGCCGCTCGTTGTTCAAGGAACACACCACACTCGCGGGGATAGCAGGACAGCAGCTTTATTCTGCAGCAGCACACTGATTCGCTCAGGGTCAAGGAGGGAACCCCCGTTACAGAGGTCAAAAAGTTCAACTTGTAATGTCCGACGCGTTTCGAAGGGCTGGCCTTCTTCCTCAGGGAAAGGTGAACTCTGAGTGGCTGACACAGGTAACTTCTTTATATTTGAAGTCTATGACACGCCCGGTGTCGGGCGGGGCAGATGCCTCGATGTCTTCTGGTACCTGTATGCCTTCCCGATATGACAGCATATAGCGTCCCTTGTCTTGAGCCTGTATTGCTGCCAAAAACCACCAGTAGTGTACCCCCTCGCCTGCCATGCGTCATCCCGGTCAAGGAGTGAGGTCGGAATATTCCGAGGGAACAACAATCTGTATGAATGTCCATTTGCGGCTCTTTTCCCGGTTTGGCATCATGGCGGTGCTAGGCGCATGCAGGTTCACTGCCAGGCTCCGTTTTCCATCAAGGCGCCCATGCACTCCTGTGGGCGGGTGCAGTAAACGGTGATGGATCCGTTGTATAGATAGCCGCTCGTTGTTCAAGGAACACACCACACTCGCGGGGATAGCAGGACAGCAGCTTTATTCTGCAGCAGCACACTGATTCGCTCAGGGTCAAGGAGGGAACCCCCGTTACAGAGGTCAAAAAGTTCAACTTGTAATGTCCGACGCGTTTCGAAGGGCTGGCCTTCTTCCTCAGGGAAAGGTGAACTCTGAGTGGCTGACACCGGTAACTTCTTTATATTTGAAGTCTATGACACGCCCGGTGTCGGGCGGGGCAGATGCCTCGATGTCTTCTGGTACCTGTATGCCTTCCCGATATGACAGCATATAGCGTCCCTTGTCTTGAGCCTGTATTGCTGCCAAAAACCACCAGTAGTGTACCCCCTCGCCTGCCATGCGTCATCCCGGTCAAGGAGTGAGGTCGGAATATTCCGAGGGAACAACAATCTGTATGAATGTCCATATATATATATATATATATATATATATATATATATATATATATATATATATATATATATATATATATATATATATATATATATATATATATATATATATATATATATATATATATATATATATATATATATTACCTACTGGCTATCGCCAGTAGGTATATATAGTTAGGATTAATTCCCTATGGGATTTTTGAAAATTCTATGTCTAATAACTTTGGCGTTTGTGGACGGAATCGGCTGAAGTTTTCAGGAAAATGGCACATTCTGTTTCTGAGCGGCCCCTGAAAATTTGGTGGGGTTTCGTCAAGGGGGGGCTGAGAAAAAAGGGGGGTCCCAAAACGCGTTTTTAACATTGAGTTTTCCATAGGGCGGTTGGACTCACTTTTAGCTCGAACGGCTGAATGGATTTGCACGAAACTTGGCAAAATTGTAGGGACTGTTAGCCCGATGTGCCTTTGCTAGGTCTCAATATATGTGCTTCAGTGGATTTTGAGAAATTAACGTTTAAATCAAGATATATATCTGTAACAGCGCTCCGGGCAGCGATCCGGTCCGCTTACTTTTCGCGTTTCGGAACTTTGCGCGCAGAAAGCTGATTGGCTCTCCGGTGTCTGTCAACATTCTAAACAGTCCGGAGCGGCCGCCATCTTGTCTCTCGGTAGGATCGAGAGAGAAGAAGAGGTGAAAAACGAAGGGGGAATTTAATGAAAGGGGGCAAGGTATCCCCCTCTTGACCCCCTAGGAATGTTGTTGGGGTTATTAAAGGGTCCCGTGGGGAAAAGAAAAAAAAAATGATTTTTCACGGTAGAAGCGCTTCACGGGCCGCGAACTGGGCCGCAAACTGGTAGCGAAACGGGAATTCGCCATTTTGTGCTTCGTTAATTAAATTACTAGGTATAAGGGGGTGCGGGAGACGTATCCTAATCCCCTATGTTTCCTGAGGGTGGCTGAGGAGGCTGATATATGTTGATACATCTCTTCCAGCGGCTGTGCGTGAGCTTTTTTTTTTTTTGCTGCGTGACAGTCCGGAGCGGCCGCCATCTTGTCTCTCGGTAGGATCGAGAGAGAAGAAGAGGTGAAAAACGAAGGGGGAATTTAATGAAAGGGGGCAAGGTATCCCCCTCTTGACCCCCTAGGAATGTTGTTGGGGTTATTAAAGGGTCCTGTGGGGAAAAGAAAAAAAAAATGATTTTTCACGGTAGAAGCGCTTCACGGGCCGCGAACTGGGCCGCAAACTGGTAGCGAAACGGGAATTCGCCATTTTGTGCTTCGTTAATTAAATTACTAGGTATAAGGGGGTGCGGGAGACGTATCCTAATCCCCTATGTTTCCTGAGGGTGGCTGAGGAGGCTGATATATGTTGATACATCTCTTCCAGCGGCTGCGCCATCTTGCCTTTTTTCCAATGCCACAATTTTGTCGTGCACGGCAGCCATTTTAGATGCCAGGCTGGTCCCAGGCTATCACCTACCCCTGCGGATGTAGTTTATGGCCCCAGCTGTAGAGAATTCAGACATGCCAACCCTCCCGATTCAGGCGTGAGACTACTGATTTCAGTGCTAGTCTCCCGCCTCCCGATTTCTGCAAGCAAAAACCCGGGGGCATATTACGAACAACTAGCGATAATTTTTGTCTCTAACTTGTTTAGAGACAAAAATTATCGCCGCACATCGGCGATTTTTATCGCAGATAAACCTTGCTATTATCGCAGAAAAGTCAGCGATATTCATGTATTATCGAGCAAATGCTCTTAGCCATGTTATCCACCTCCCATTGGATAACATGGCTAAGAACTGCTCAGGGCAGGTGTTAGATTTTGGAGATATTCGCGCTTAGCGCGAATATCTCCAAAAGTTGGTAATAGGAGATAGCGATGTTAGGGACTGTTTCCAGTCGCTAACATCTTGGCACGCCACTTTGCATGTCATTAGTGATAAGTATCACTGACATGCAAAGCGGGGCCCAAGATGGTCGCTATCTCCTTTTAGCTGTCACTAACTGGTGTTAGCGACAGCTTGGTAATAGGGAGATAATTTTATCTCTGCTTTCATGGCTTTTAAAGCCAAAAAAGCGGAGATAAACCCCCTTGATAATATGCCCCACGATTCCTTGGGGGTTTCAGCTGACAGGGCTTGGTATTGTGTTACATGGTAATTTTTCCAGGAAACGTCAGAGGGTCGATGCAGGGGTTCTAGAAGAGGTGATAAACCATTTAAGCCTCATGAACCAGCGCATGGTCTTTTAAAGATTTGTGAAGTACTCGGGGCGGCGGTGTGTGTGTGCCCTCTTTCAGGAGCGGGCGGGGGGGCACTGCCAGCAACTTGCCAGGTCAGGTAGTGTTCAACACGTGCATCACCCTTTCTCTGCCTGCTATTGCGCTCCATGCTTCGGAAAGGTAAGAAAAAGAACGTGCATTTGAGTTTGAAATGTCCAATCCTGCAGCAGCACACTTCCAAAGCCCACACATGACAATAACCCGATTCAAGGCCCCATTCACCCGTTTTAAAAAAAATAGATAACACTCCAACAAAGTAAGATTATAAAACTTTATTAACTTTTAACTATAATGAACGGAACAAAAACTAAAAACATTTAAACATTTTTCAACCCAAAAAGCAACAATGGTTAGAAGCTGTCTTTTGTGCGAATAGTCCCAAGGCAGCACAACGTGCAGAGTTCTGGACGGCACCCAGGTGATGTCGCCTGGGTGCCGCACTGGTTTTGGGATCCTACAATGCAGCACAGAAAAACAGCGTGGGGCGTCCCGGGTGGTGCGGGGGGAGGCCTCGTCAGTAGCGGTCTGTTGTGCGAATAGTCCCAAGGCAGCAGAACGCGTTGAGATGTTGATGGCACTGTGTCCAGTGTCCCATGGCTGACACAACATGTACGACAGGCACCCAGGTGATGTCCAGTAAACTGCCGCACTGGTTTTGGTATCCTATAATATTGCTCCGAAAATTGGCGTGCGGCGGCCCGGGGGGGGGGGGGGGGCGTGGGGGAGGCGGCGTGAACGGGCCTCCCCAGGTGGCGGCCATCCAGCTGAGTTGCGCCCGCTCTTGCGGCTACAGCGTCTCGCTCACCATGTTGTTGAGTTGCTCCCACTCTTGCAGTGCAGCGATAGGCGGCTGCCACATGACTCTTAAAATGGCGGACGGCTCCTCGGTTTTGGGCCTGGTCCACTGAAATGGCCCTGGGACACCTTGGAACTCGGACGCTTGCCTGCTAGGGCTTGGGCTCCATTCTCGAAAAGCGTCCCCTCAGCCGTGAAGATTCTACAAAAGTCTTGGGGGCCCCCGACTCCTGCAGGCTTCCGGTGGGGAGCGGCTGCCATGATTGCTCGCGGAATGACCACGACGGAGCCACGAGATGGTGGTGCTCTCATGCTGACGCCAGCTTCAGTCTGAATGATCCAGAAACAAGGTGGGGCTTTCATCGTTTGGGAAAAAAAAAATGTTCTAAACCAATGAAAAGTGTTATTTTTAGGTCATATGACCAAGCCTTCCATCTTTAGGAAACCAAAAGTAAAATGAACCAATGAAAAGTTTTATAAACAAGTCACATGACCTGTTATGCGGCATAGGGCTACAAAAAGCGTAGAAAATCCGTTGGCACGTGAGGCGGCGTCAGTAGCGGACCGATGTGCGAATAGGCCGAAGGCAGCACAATGCGCCGAGATCCGGATGGCACCGAGGTGGTGTCCAGCAAATTGCCGCACTGGTGTGGCCATCCTACAATGCTGCGCCGAAAGACGGCGTGTCCAGCTGAGTTGCGGTCACTGTTGCGGTACAGTGACTCGAACGCGCCGAGATCCGGATGGCACCGAGGTGGTGTCCAGCAAATTGCCGCACTGGTGTGGCCATCCTACAATGCTGCGCCGAAAGACGGCGTGTCCAGCTGAGTTGCGGTCACTGTTGCGGTACAGTGACTCGAACGCGCCGAGATCCGGATGGCACCGAGGTGGTGTCCAGCAAATTGCCGCACTGGTGTGGCCATCCTACAATGCTGCGCCGAAAGACGGCGTGTCCAGCTGAGTTGCGGTCACTCTTGCGGTACAGTGAGTCGAACGCGCCGAGATCTGGATGGCCCCGATGTTGTGTCCAGCAAGTTGCCGCACTGGTGTGGCCATCCTACAATGCTGCGCCGAAAGTCGGCGTGGGGTGCCCCGTTGGCTTATGAGGTGATGTCAGTAGTGGACCGATGTGTGAATAGGTCGGAACCAGCACAAGGCGCCAAGATCCGAATGGCAAGTCCTGGATGTTGAGTGCCTCAGTTGAGAGTTCTGAGCAGTGCTTGTAAGACTGTCTGAAGCTTATTTGCACCTGCTGCAGCTTCACTATTGCCCTGGTGTGGCCAAAGGTCGCACATGACATAGGCGGCCGGCTCCCGAGGTCCGGCGGAACTTTTTTCCTTTTCCTTTCTGCTTCTTTTCCTACAATCCGTTTCATCTGAAGACACGACCAGGTCCCTGAATGTGTGCAGGGGGACGCTATTGATTGAATGAA
This sequence comes from Lissotriton vulgaris, assembly GCF_964263255.1. NCBI lineage: Eukaryota > Metazoa > Chordata > Amphibia > Caudata > Salamandridae > Lissotriton > Lissotriton vulgaris. The sequence continues at coordinate 2,036,366,855 of NC_141685.1, read as the reverse complement.
AATGGCGGCTTGACACAAAGCTGACTCAAGCGTTACTGTTGATGCTATACAGACAAAAATTGGTTTTCAGTTTGTACATTCTTCAGGTTTTTTTTTTCCATCCAAGTCTGATTGAGAGTTTGTAGAAAAATGGCTTCAGATTTTCCACATACTACTCTTCAACATTCTTCCTAAATGTAACAATGTGAAACTCACTAGGAGAACGGCTGTTTCTGTTTCCTTTCAAAATGCTGCCAACAATATTTTCTGAATGGAAGACACCATCTTGTAGCATAAAGGGCCGAAAGGGGTTCTGGTCTGGCCGATGGTTGGTGGAGACATTTTGACTATATCTTGGACCTGCCCGGCCTCGTCCAAAATGGCGCCGGTATAAATGGGACTCGTAACTCCTTGCCCGCAAATGTATATCTAGAAAATGTTATTGTAAGTGGCCCTGTCTTATTTTAATTACAAAATGTACGTCCACCGATTCCGCAACTGTTAGACACCTTTGTTCTTGCAACCTAATGGCCCGCTCGTTATGTTCTTCTACAGTGTAAATGTCTCCTCATCATATACGATTTCAGTTTGCTCCGTGGCCGGCCCACGTGGTTATAGGCCCGTATTTGTATACTGACATTTTCACAATAAAGGTTTTTAAAACAAAACACGGTAGTAGTATTTACATTGGTAAAGTTTTTACTTTTAGTCACTGTTTTCGAATCAGTAAAAGGCAAGTGAAATAAAGCAGTCCAATTACATGACGGATAAAAGGTATAATATGTAGGAACGCAGTAAAGATAAATGGTCAAGGGCAGTTGTGTTTTTCATGTCTGCAACATAAAGTGATCGATAAGAATCTGATAATCAGGCGTATCGGCGACTAAGACAGCAGGCGGAATCTCTTTTACTCAACGGCTCCGTCATGGAAGGAAGAAACGCCCTTTTTCTCGAAAAAGGAATATATTTTACTTGCAAGACAGTTGTAAATTTTCCGGGAAAGTACATTAGCCTGGAATATTATAACATATGTTTGAAAAAAAAATATTGTTCGAAAACAATAAAAAGCGTAATTTTTAGGTCATATGACCAAGCTTTTCATCATTAAATTAACAAAAGTAAAATGAACCAATGAAAAGTTTTATTAACAAGTCACATGACCTGTTATGCTTACGTTACGCGCTGCGCGCCGCGCCTCGGATCACTTCCGGGTGCGCTAACGCGGCGTGTCATATAACGCATTACGCGACAACGTAGGTCAAGAATATAGTCAAAATATCTCCACCAACCAGCGTTCGGAACACAACCCCTTTCAGCAGTCCAAAAAGTTCTGTTAAATGACAACAGAGGGGACAGGCAACAAGAACCATCAGTCAAAGAGGGGAGGGCAAGTTCTTCTCTTCCGGGTCATGTTGGGGCGCTACCGGAACTGATCGAATTGGTAGTCTACAGTGTTTCTGGATGTTTCAGACTAAAGCTGGCGTCAGCATGAGACCACTACCATCTCGTAGCTCCGTCGTGGCCATTCCATGAGCAATCATGGCAGCCGCTCCCCACTAGAAGCCTGCGGGAGTCGGAGGCCCCCAAGACTTTTGTAGAATCTTCACGGCTGAGGGGACGCTTTTCGAGAATGGGACCCAAGCCCTATCAGGGAAGCGTCCGAGTTCAAAGGTGTCCCAGGGCCATTTTAGTGGACCAGGCCCAAAACCGAAGAGCCGGCCGCCATTTTGAGAGTCCTGTGGCAGCCGCCTATCGCTGCACCGCAAGAGCGGGAGCAACTCAACTACATGATGAGCGAGACGCTGTAGTCGCAAGAGCGGGCGGTAAACAGCTGAATGGCGGAAGAGGCACAGTGTAGCAAAAGCGGGCGGAATGGCAACTGAAATGGTAAAGGGGCGCCCCACTACAGCGTGTCTTCAGGTCAAACGGATTGTGGGACAAGGTTCAGAATTGAAGAGTCATCAAAAGGCAAAAAGTTCCGCCGGACCCCGGGAGCCGGCCGCCTATGTCGGGGGCGATCTCAGGCTACACCAGTGCTATAAGACTTGGGGAGGGTGTCGGAGCCAAGCGTCTTCTCCGAGTCCATGGCTATCACACCGCCCCTCAGGGGCCTCCGTCAAGCTGTTTAGGAAGGTAACATATCACATTGTTTTCTAATGCAGTCAGGTCCACAAACGACACTCACTTACTTTGAGAATAGTGAAGCTGCAGTAGGTGGAAATAAGCTTCAGACAGTGTTACAAGCACTGCTCAGAACTCTTAACTATGGCACCCAACATCCAGAACTTATGCCATTTGAGAATGGCAGTGACATCGAAGCAACTCAGGGACCAAAACCATTAACGTACTTTCACGTATGAAAATCTTACTTGGGGAGGGGGCAGGAGCGAAGCGCCCCCTCCCAGTCAGCGCCACCACACCGTATGTTGAAAATTTGAAGCCATCGTTCTGATGGCTCAAAACTTCATAACTAACGGAGTGCTGGAATATTTCATTTGTGAGGAATCTAAACACGGAACCCTGTCCTGGCTCCGACTCCAGCACCGACCTGCTAAGCGCTCCCTCTGCGACAGGACAATTAGCGTTGAATATATATATATATATATATAGATTTATATATATATATACATATATATATATATATATATATATATATATATATATATATATATATATATATATATATATATATATATATATATATATATATATATATATAATCTATATATATATATTACCTACTGGTGGTCGCCAGTAGGTAGTTATATATATATATATATATATATATATATATATATATATATATATATATATATATATATATTATATATATATATATACATATATATATATATTCACAGAAAAAACCATAGGTTATAGTGGATATATAGTTAGGAATTTGCATTTACAAAACCTTGAAAATTCAATGAAAAAACCATTGGTTTTAGGCCATATATAGTTAGGGATTTGCATTTACAAAACCTTATTTTACTTGCATAAAACCATTGAAATTCCATATATAGTTAGATGCGCTAACTATATATCGCGCACCCGCAATCCACTGCTGATGATGTCACATATTACATCATTCATGACATGGTCAGTGACATCACTGATGACATCACTGATGACATCTCAAATGACATCACTGATGACATCTCAAATGACATCACTGATGACATCACTGATGACATCTCATTTGACATTACTGATCACATCACTGATGATATCATTCATGTGATAATACGATGAACCTCTTCAGACTCTAATATAACCTTAGATACAATCAGTGTAAACAGACACTCACAGACTGTCACTCATCCATGGAGTTACTCACACATCTAGTCAGTCATGCAAAGAATCAATCACACCTCCATTTCCTCAACTATACAGTTATACAAACTTTACTTATTCAAACATATACTAACACATATTTACTCTCTTATACAATCCCTGATACAAGTTCACAATGATCCATACAGCCACTCACACATTCACTGGCTCTTATGCACAGTTATTTATATATGTCAACTCTCACATGTACTGTGTTTTACATATGTACTTACTTTGACATGTAGCACTGAGATATCCATTCACTCACCAATACACTCATGCACACAGTCAACCGCCCATACAGCTGTTTCCACGTGCACTTTTGAAACCATACATCTAGTGAATCAACTGCTCACACATCTATGCACAGAGTCATACACCTCCCAGCCACCCACACACACACTCAGTCTCCCATACAAATACTTGGGCAACCAATCAATAACCCATATAGTTACTCATATAGCTACTTATCAACACATGCAACAGTTTACAGAACAACAGACATAATGATGCACAAATTAAGACAGTTTAGTCACTAACCCATGCACTCAGTGAGACACATTTAATCACTCACTCATACAGTCAGTCATGCACCTACTAAATCCTTCATCCAGACACTTATACATCCACTCATTCTTCAATATGTAAGACATATTTTAACTTTACAGAAACATACAGTCACTGGGTGTTGTCATCAGTGATGTCATCAGTGATGTCATTTGAGATGTCATCAGTGATGTCATCAGTGATGTCACTGACCATGTCATGAATGATGTAATATGTGACATCATCAGCAGTGGATTGCGGGTGCGCGATATATAGTTAGCGCATCTAACTATATATGGAATTTCAATGGTTTTATGCGAGTAAAATAAGGTTTTGTAAATGCAAATCCCTAACTATATATGGCCTAAAACCAATGGTTTTTTCATTGAATTTTCAAGGTTTTGTAAATGCAAATTCCTAACTATATATCCACTATAACCTATGGTTTTTTCTGTGAATATATATATATATGTATATATATATATATATATATAAATCTATATATATATATATATATATATATATATATATATATATATATATATATATATATATATATATATATATATATATATATATATATAACTACCTACTGGCGACCGCCAGTAGGTAATATATATATAGATTTTTATATATATATATATATATATATATGTATATATATAAATCTATATATATATATATATATTCAACGCTAATTGTCCTGTCGCAGAGGGAGCGCTTAGCAGGTCGGTGCTGGAGTCGGAGCCAGGACAGGGTTCCGTGTTTAGATTCCTCACAAATGAAATATTCCAGCACTCCGTTAGTTATGAAGTTTTGATTTATTCAGTGCAAAAGTACAAGCCTACGCGTTTGGAACCTACTGGTTCCTTTTCACGGCGGCATAAACAATTGTCCTACTTCACTTTCAATATTTAAGTGATTGTAGTTACTTAGTGCATTGTGGGACATGTAGTTGGTTATGGAAAAGTTCCAACCAACACCCTTAGTGATAATGAAATTTATACTAGGTTCAGTGTTAATACAATTAAAGCATATATATATAGCTTTTGAATCACAGTTATGGCTGAGTGCCTTAATTATTATTAGAGTCCCAAAATTGGCACATTTTGGCAACCTGGCAGTGTTCACATTCTGCAACTGTTGTGGATAAGCATGTTCCAATTTACAGGGGAGATTTGGTGGTTTCTAACATTCCCATGTGCATAATTGTTTTGTTTCTAGGGCTGAGTGCCCTTGCCACTGCCAATAAGTGGTTGCCATTGAACTAAACTTACATCAGATAACAATCAAAAAAGTGTGTACAAGTGATCAAATAAGTGAAAGGAAGGTGCAATTCTGAGAACTGTCATCCCCTTTGCACTGGAATGTCTCTTAGTAGTGAACAAGTTCATAATAGTACTAGGTCGTTTGCAGTATATAGGAAATGTCAAAATGTTAATACAAGTGGAAATAAAGCTCCTCATCTCCGTTTAGGCCTGTGGGGATCTTGGTCTTGAACCGCATAATTAATTTTGATTCCAATCTGCGTAGTTTTAGTTTTCTATTTCCGCCACGTTCATGTTGTGGAATCGTTGCTAGACCAAAGAATTGCACATCTTGCCATGACTTGTTGGTGTGATTTCCTATGTGTTTGGCCATTGCATATGTCAAGTCCCCATTTTGTATCGCACGGATGTGCTCTAGGATACGCTTTTTTAAGAGGCATGTTATGCTGCCTATATATCTTTTTCCACAGTAGCACTGGAGCATATATATCGCAAAACTGGTTTCACAGGTTATTTGTTCCCGTATTGTGAATGTTTTGACCGCTGGATCTATCACGGTCTTGGTGTTCTTTCCTATTTTGCAAGCCTTACAGGTATTGCATCTTACAAAACCTTTATTTCTATCTGTCAGCCAATTGTTTTTTTTTTTGATGTTTTCAAAGTGACTATGCACCAGATGGTCAGAAAGATTCAATGCTCTCCTGTAGGTTATTAGTGGTCTCTCTCCTATGTTTTTACCTATATCAGGATCTTTCTGAATTAAATGCCAATATTTTTTTAGTATTGTCTGTATCTTATAGCTCTCTTTGCTATACGTGATGACCATCCTTGGCGGTTCTTTGTCATTGTCTTTATCCTGTTTGTTTGGTTTTTCCTGCGAGGGCAGTAGGGTTTCAGCTCTTGTTTTATTTCTGGCTTTTTCTTCACCTTTTTTGATGTCTTGGTATTTGTATCCTCTGTGTGTGAATCTCACTGCGGTCTCCTTGAAGTTTTTTTCCATTTCTGTGTCCTCCGAACAATTTCTCAGCATTCTTAGCAGTTCTCCATAGGGAATGCTTTGTTTCAATTTCCGAGGATGGAAGCTACGTCCGTGCAGTAGGCTGTTGGTTGCCGTTTCCTTCCTGTGAGTTGTTGTTTGAATTTGATTGTTGTTGACATAGACTTTTGTGTCCAGGAATACCACTTCCTTATTGCTAATGGTGTGTGTAAACTTCAGGCCTACAGTATTGTTATTGAGTTCATCAAAGAAGTTTTGGAATTCAGACCTTGTTCCCTTCCATAATAGGAAGAGATCATCGATGAAGCGTAACCATAACGCTACTTGTGCCATATAATGGTCGTTTTCCTCTCTCCAAGCTATGCTCCTCTCCCACCACCCCATCATGAGGTTAGCATAGCTCGGAGAGAAAGAAACTCCCATTGCTGTCCCACATTTCTGTCTGTATACCTTCTTATTAAAAAGGAACACATTGTTGTAGAGGCATAGTCTGATCATTTCGATCAACATCTTGGAATGTTCTAGTTCTTTTACTGGGCATTGTTGTAAGAAGTACTGTATTGCTTTTACGCCTATCTCGTGCTCTATTGAGGTGTATAGCGAGATGACGTCTATTGTCACTAGTAAGTAATTGGGCTGCCATTCAGTATTCATCAAAATACGCATGAAGTCCCCGGTGTCTCTGATGTAGGAACTCAAGGTGGGGACTATCGGAGCCAAAAAGTGGTCAACGAAAATGGACACATGCTCATACAGGCTGCCACAACTGGAGATTATGGGTCTTCCAGGAGGTTTTGTCAGAGTCTTATGAACCTTGGGGAGGAAGTATATGGTGGGCGTGATTGGATGTTCCACCATCAGGAATTTCCTTTCTTCCTCAGAGATAAGTCCATTTTCCTTCCATTCATTCAATTTGTTGCCCAGTTCTATTTTGTAGTTCAGTGTAGGGTCCTTGGATAAGCATTCGTAGTTCTTAAGATCTTTCAGCTGGCGCATGGCTTCTTCGATATAATCTGTTTTCTCCATAATTACTATATTTCCGCCTTTGTCGGCTGGTTTTATCTCTATAGCTGGATTATTTTTCAAAGTTAGTATGGCCAGACGTTCCTGTTTGCTAAGATTTTCTCTACCTTCTGTTGAGATTGGTTTCATTTTGTCCAATTCGCCTTATACCAATTCGTAGAATATGTCAATCTTGTTGCCTGGATTCATAATTGGGCAAAATTTGGATTTGTTTTTGAGCCCGGTGATTCTTCTCTTGTTGGTTGTGACATCCATTTCTGTGAGTAATTGTGTGTCCGTGATTTGAGATGATGTGGTGTCATGGGCTAATTCATATGCAGTACGTAAGCATGGAATTTCACTGATATTGTATTCGCCATTTAATTCATCTGGATGTGGGACCTCTTGTTGAGCCATCCCTGTTTTTGGATGAGGATGCTTGGTAAAATGTTTTTTGAGTTTTAACTTCCTTATATATTTATAAAGGTCGATTTTGGTATCCACAATGTCTTGATGTGACTCAGGACAAAACGATAAGCCTTTGTTCAGTAGGTTTGTCTCTGCTTGATTTGGTGTGTAGTTGGACAGGTTTATAATTAGATTTGGTGGTGTTTTATCGCAAGATTGTTTGTACTTCATTTTTTGGATTGTTTGCGATTCCGCAGGTTGTACCCTCTTGTTTTTGTTTCGTCCTCTCCTTGTTTTGAGTTTTGTCCTCTTGATTGATAGGCACCTCTCCCCATTGGTCTCGACGTTTGATAACTTCTGTTTCTTGATTTGCCTTTCGGTGCCTGTTGTTCCTGATATGACAGGGTCAGTTCCTCTAAAAAAGTGAACCTCCTCATGTTTTTGTTTGTTCGTTGTTCCCCATCGCTGACCTCGGATTCTGGCTCACTTCCAGAGGTTGTCGGGTCTGCGCATGGTTTCCAATGTTGTTTAAGGATGTCATATTTTTTGGCAAATGTCAGGATGTTGCCGAATTCATAGTCATCCTCATCCCTGCGGAATTTCCTCTGTTTTCTCAGTTTTACCTCTTCCTCATGCTTGTCCAGATTTTTTTCCATGTCACTGCGTAGTTTCTTAAGGGTGCCTTCATCTTCCTTAAGGGCTGTGATTTGGTTTTCAATATCCCTGATCTTGTCATGGAACTCTTCCACGTCTTTTCTTGCGTATTTTATAATAATCAACATCATATTGCGCGAGCATCCCATGTTATTGATGCCCCATTCTTCTAGCATCTCCGGTTTAGTGTCAGGGTGATTAGGAAGCGTGAAGATTCTCAATCCTCTCGGGACCATCTTGTGTTCTATATATTTTTCCAGGGTGATTATTTCCCATGATCTGGAAATTTCTTTGCGCATCAGTTTTTCCAATTGCGCAAACAATTGTTTACCAGAGGTCGCGGTTGATTGTGGTTCTTTCCTTGCTTCTTCCCTGCGATCTGGTCTGTCCTTTCCTTTCTCAAACAGACTTTCTGCCGCAGTTGCTCTTTTCGCTGCGCGCTCTTCCATGACGAATGACTGATGGTTGCCAATTGTTAAATGTAGTCGAGTATTCTCACATTGGTTGTGATCTGAGATTGTTTAGTTGCGTAGGAACTTCTGTTTTTTTGCTCCTATTATCAGTCTTTGTAAAGGTCCTCCCTCTGATGGGAAACCTTGTCGTACTGCACTGATGGTAACTAACGCGGCCTCAGTAGACAAAATAAAGTATCGCTGCTGCTGCTTTAAGTCTCTTTTACTCAGAGTCTGTGATATTGTGGCCGCACCTCGACATGTGTTAGTTTCCGCGTTACACTCCCACACACAGGCACACGCTTACCTGGGAGACTCCCGGTTGTGTCCGCGTCCTCCGACTCAGCACTCCGGCGCTCTACCAGTCGGTGCGGGAGGAACCTTATCGGCTTTTCAGTCTCACTTCTCCAGACGGAAACCGCTGTTGTTCAAAGCCGCTCTTGTTCGCCGCTCGTCACGGGTCACCAGGTTTCCGATTGTTGCGGATGGAGAAGGACTGCTCACATGTCGGGCTCTCCTCTGTTGGCAAAATACTCAACGCTAATTGTCCTGTCGCAGAGGGAGCGCTTAGCAGGTCGGTGCTGGAGTCGGAGCCAGGACAGGGTTCCGTGTTTAGATTCCTCACAAATGAAATATTCCAGCACTCCGTTAGTTATGAAGTTTTGATTTATTCAGTGCAAAAGTACAAGCCTACGCGTTTCGAACCTACTGGTTCCTTTTCACGGCGGCATAAACAATTGTCCTACTTCACTTTCAATATTTAAGTGATTGTAGTTACTTAGTGCATTGCGGGACATGTAGTTGGTTATGGAAAAGTTCCAACCAACACCCTTAGTGATAATGAAATTTACACTAGGTTCAGTGTTAATACAATTAAAGCATATATATATAGCTTTTGAATCACAGTTATGGCTGAGTGCCTTAATTATTATTAGAGTCCCAAAATTGGCACATTTTGGCAACCTGGCAGTGTTCACATTCTGCAACTGTTGTGGATAAGCATGTTCCAATTTACAGGGGAGATTTGGTGGTTTCTAACATTCCCATGTGCATAATTGTTTTGTTTCTAGGGCTGAGTGCCCTTGCCACTGCCAATAAGTGGTTGCCATTGAACTAAACTTACATCAGATAACAATCAAAAAAGTGTGTACAAGTGATCAAATAAGTGAAAGGAAGGTGCAATTCTGAGAACTGTCATCCCCTTTGCACTGGAATGTCTCTTAGTAGTGAACAAGTTCATAATAGTACTAGGTCGTTTGCAGTATATAGGAAATGTCAAAATGTTATTACAAGTGGAAATAAAGCTCCTCATCTCCGTTCAGGCCTGTGGGGATCTTGGTCTTGAACCGCATAATTAATTTTGATTCCAATCTGCGTATATATATATTACCTACTGGCGGTCGCCAGTAGGTAGTTATAGTTAGGATTTATTTCAATGCAAAATCTCAAAATTCTATTGTGAATAACTTTGGCGCTGGTTGACGAATCTGCCTGAAAATTTCATCACTTTTGCCTCGCAGAGCTTCGGTCCTTCCTTAAAAGTTTGGGGGGGATTCGTGAAGTGGGGGCCGAGATAAAAGGGGGGTCCCAAAACGTGTTTTCCCCATGTTAATTTCCATAGGGCGGTCAAACTCACTTTTAGCCCGAACGACTGAATGGATTTCCACCAAACTTGGCAAAATTGTAGGGACTGGTAGGCCGATGTGCCTTTGCTAGGTCTCAAGAAATGTGCTCCAGAGGATTTTGAGTAATTTAAGTTCAAAAAAATATATATATCTATGGCCGCTCCCCGGTACGCGCACCGGGGAGCGCACCGGGCGCGCTACGCGACTTGCGCGCGGAAAGCTGATTGGCTCTCGGGTGTCTGTAAACATTCTAAACAGTCCGGAGCGGCCGCTATCTTGTGTCTCGGTAGGATCGAGACACAAGAGGTGGCAAAAACAAAGGGGGAATTGACCATAAGTGGGCATAGTAGACCCCCCTGACCCCATAGCTTTGATGTGGGGGATATAAAAGGGCCCCGCGGGGCAAAACAAATATATATATATTTTTTCCGATTTTTGCGGGGGGAGCGCCCGGTGCGCGCACCGGTGAGCGCACCAGGGAGCGCACCAGGGAGCGTTCAATGGGGAAAAATGAATGACAGACTTTTCAAAAAATGTAGGTTTATTAATAAAATTGTTCCAATGCAGAGTCTAAAATTGAATGTACACCATTTCCTTTGTAGATATCTTGCATGTTGTTACAGAAGTTATTGTGGTATATGGAATTCATACCATAGTCTGTCAGGAAAGCAGAAACAACATGGAGGCAGGAGATGATAAAGAGATGTTAAATACACATTGGAGATAATACAGTGGGAGAAAGGAAGTAACTATGATCAAAATTACTATGTAACATAAAAAAGTTGCACAGTATACTATACGTCTCACTTTATATTATATCTATTTTGGTTATATTTCATAATTTACATATAAAAAAGAATAATGTCTTGAACAATTTTTAATTTTTAAATAAAAATGCATTGCTGTGATTTTTCAAAATCTAAAAGAATTTCCAACATTATTTCGTCAGGTACGTCCTCATTTGGATTCCATGATTCAATTTCTTCCACACAATTAAGTAAGTCTTGGTCCAGAGACTGATCCAAAAAGTCTAATTCATCAATCTCTTCCTTAGGATTGTTCTTCAGATCAATTTCAAATGAAATATTAATTTTATTTTGTTCTCCTTCCATTTTCTTGCTGTAAATTGCATAAAAAATAAATATATCAGTAGAGATAGGGCACTGTTGGGTTTAAGTTCAGACAGGTACTTGTGAGTTTTTAACAGTGAAGTTATCTTTGAGCAGTGTATGGTATGAGGTAGGAAGTAGAAATATAAAAAAAGTTTATGTGAAGAAGCCTAATATAATTCATAATTATACCAGAGAAGCCTAATTCAATCTGTAACTATAACAGAGAAGCTTATCTCAATCTGTAATTATAACAGAGGGACAGTAAATAACTGTCAGAAAACGTTTTTACAAATGAACTTAAAGTGCCCCTTCACAAGTTTATAACTTACCTTATAGAACGGTGATGAAGATAAGTGAGAAAATCTTTTAAAGATGTATCTCAGGTAGTTGTAGTCAAAATGGCTGTGTTTCCCTCTCATTTTTCATTTATATTCATGTACATAACCAATCAAATGTCAGGAAAAAAAGTAGGAAATGAAAGTAACCTTTTAATTGGTTGTAAATTCCAACACTTTCATATGTGTTTTTGTCATGTAATTTACCTCAGGATATTTAGACAGAGCTACAGCCAAAATGGCTGAATGGAATACTGTCATATGTGGGATAATGGTAGGGAGTGGTATATAGTAGGGTCTATGCTATATTTGGTGAAAGTCTGTCCAGTGGTTTTTATGTAATTTCGTTTCCCACATTTTTTTGGGGAGTGCTCACAGGTGCGCGCCCCGGTACGCGTACCGGGAACGCTATGGGAGTCCGCCATTTTGTGTTTCGGTCGAATTGAGACACAAGATGGAGGACAAACAACGTTGGGAATGGGTAAAAAGGGGCACAGTAGACACCCCTTGACCCTTTAGGTTTGCTGAGGGGAGTTTCAGAGGGGCATATATGCCACAAAAAAAACCTTAAAAATTTAAAATTTCGCTGGGGAGCGCCCGGTACGCGCACCGGGGAGCGTACCGGGGAGCGTACTCTGGTGAAAAACAGTGAAAAAAGTTAGAGAAAGATAATCATTTTGAGTGATCAGAGGTAGGGTAGCTCTGAAAAGAGCTTTTGGGTTCTGTGGCTGATTTAGGTACCTACAAGTAGGTTCCAATGCACAGTCTTAAATTCAGGAGGAATATTCTATTCCCCTCATCTGAGAAGTGGACACCATCTCCTCTGTAGATATCTTGCATGTTGAAACGCAAGTTATTGTTGTATATTGAACCCATTCCATAGTCTCTCATGTAAGCAGAAACAGATTTATTCACATGTTTCCGTGCTTTCTCAAATTGTGGACAAAATTGGTTGGACCAGTTCCATTTCTGTCTTTGACATATATTGAAATATATACCAAGGCAGTTTGTGGAAAAAGTGTCATCAATTGATCAAAGGTGTCCATTAAAAGCATTTCCAGACCTACCCCAGTCAAAGTGCCCAAGTCATTTCCTCCACAGTGCACTATTAAGAGGTCAGGGTTTGGCAGATGCAAAAAGGTTTTCACCAATGGTATTAATTGGTGACATCTCAATCCTCTCTGGCCAATCCACTTGATTTCCACATTTGTTAAATCAAGGTTGTGAAAATTTCTGCTAGCTGCATACCTTTGAGCCCAGTAGATGTAGCTATGTCCAATAATCCACACAGAATACATGATGAGAGAAGGTTCTGGTGCCGTTAGATGAAGTGTGGGAATGAAATGGCAGTTGGAATAGTAGGAGTTTACAAAAAAATAATTGTGGAGTTTCACTGCTCTTGAACCACAAGCAATGATTGGTGGATTCAGATAGTTGAAAACAGTTAGGGTGCATGGTTGTGTTTTGTGAAAGAAGCAATTTGAATGGTTAAGAAGAAGTCAATTAAATAAACTTTTCCTCGGATAAGCTGGTGTATTGAGAGGTCAAACATCCTTGCTTAGTTCATTTGCAACATTGTAGAATAAACGTTTGAACCTGTGAGTTAAGTAAGGAGGGAGTTGCTATGGTAACAGATAGAAAGGGCTGAGGGGGGAAGGGTGTTGGTTTGAAAATAGTGAGGGAAGGGTTTTGATTGATTGAAATGAGGCATATCTGTGTAGAATTAGAGGTTTTCTGTGCCAGTCATGGTTGCAGTGTGTGGAATGCATACCTTTTTCGCTCTGCTAAAGAAAAATTGGTGTCTGTGTCTGACATTGTTCTCTATCTCCCAAAGCATTTGTAAAGGTAAGAAATGATTCATTTAATTTAGATAGAGACTTGTATGCTCTATGGAGAAGATTTGGAAGCAGATTGTTTTTTTAATGTTGTTTTGTGTCATGTGTTTTAATAATGCTTGGTTAAAACCTTTTAATGCATAGAGGAATTGTATTTTGTGAAATAGTGAATTTTCAGTAGTGAAATTGAATGCTTGTATATAGGACCTGTGCTGTGTTTCTAAAATGTTATTTAAAAAACGATTTTGGGGTAAATGCATGGCTTTTATATTTTTGAGAATGAATTATTAGTGCTTGCCTCATCAAATAAATATATTTGAACCTTTTACAATGATGTCACATGCATTACCTCAGATTAGGATGCAGATTGAGCTTCTTTCTGGTTGGTTTGTGTCATGTTTTTGGATAATGCTTGGTAAATAGGTTTTGCAGCATAGGGGAATTGCATTATGTAAAATTGAGAAGTTTCTCTAGTGACATGGAATGCTTGTACATAGGACCTGTGCTGTGTTTCTAAAATGTTATTTTAAAAACGATTTTGGTGTAAATGAATGCCTTTTATATTTTTGAGAAGGAATTATTAGTGTTTGCCTCATTAAAAAAAATATTTGAACCTTTTACAATTATGTCACCTGCACTACCTCAGATTAGGATGCAGATTGAGTTTCTTTCTGGTTGGTTTGTGTCATGTTTTTGGATAATGCTTGGTAAATAGGTTTTGCAGCATAGGGGAATTGCATTATGTAAAATTGAGAAGTTTCTCTAGTGACATGGAATGCTTGCACATAGGACCTGTGCTGTGTTTCTAAAATGTTATTTTAAAAACGATTTTGGTGTAAAAGAATGCCTTTTATATTTTTGAGAAGGAATTATTAGTGTTTGCCTCATTAAATAAATATATTTGAACCTTTTACAATGATGTCACCTGCACTACCTCAGATTAGGATGCAGATTGAGTTTCTTTCTGGTTGGTTTGTGTCATGTTTTTGGATAATGCTTGGTAAATTGGTTTTGCAGCATAGGGGAATTGCATTATGTAAAATTGAGAAGTTTCTGTAGTGACATGGAATGCTTGTACATAGGACCTGCGCTGTGTTTCTAAAATGTTATTTAAAAAACGATTTTGGTGAAAATGAATGTTTTTTATATTTTTGAGAAGGAATTATTAGTGTGTGCCTCATTAAATAAATATATTTGAGCCTTTTACAATGATGTCACCTGAATTACCTCAGATTAGGATGCAGATTGAGCTTCTTTCTGGTTGGTTTGTGTCATGTTTTTGGATAATGCTTGGTAAATAGGTTTTGCAGCATAGGGTAATTGCATTATGTAAAATTGAGAAGTTTCTCTAGTGACACGGAATGCTTGTACATAGGACCTGTGCTGTGTTTCTAAAATGTTATTTAAAAAACGATTTTGGTGAAAATGAATGCTTTTTATATTTTTGACAAGTAATTATTAGTGTTTGCCTCATTAAATAAATATATTCGAACCTTTTACAATTATGTCACCTGCATTACCTCAGATTAGGGTGCAGATTGAGCTTCTTTCTGGTTGGTTTGTGTCATGTTTTTGGATAATGCTTGGTAAATTGGTTTTGCAGCATAGGGTAATTGCATTATGTAAAATTGAGAAGTTTCTCTAGTGACATGGAATGCTTGTACATAGGACCTGTGCTGTGTTTCTAAAATGTTATTTTAAAAACGATTTTGGGGTAAATGAATGCCTTTTATATTTTTGAGAAGGAATTATTAGTGTTTGCCTCAATAAATAAATATATTTGAACCTTTTACAATGATGTCACCTGCATTACCTCTGATTAGGATGCAGATTGAGCTTCTTTCTGGTTGGTTTGTGTCATGTTTTTGGATAATGCTTGGTAAATAGGTTTTGCAGCATAGGGGAATTGCATTATGTTAAAAAATAGAGAAGTTTCTCTAGTGACATGGAATGCTTGTACATTGGATATATTTATTTAATGAGGAAGACACTATTAATTCCTTATCAAAAATATAAAAGCCATTCAATTACCCCAAAATTGTTTTTAAAATTACATTTTAGAAACACAGCACGGGTCCTATGTACAAGCATTCAATTTCACTACTGAAACTTCACTATTCCACAAAAGACAATTTCTCTATGCAGCAAAATGTTTTAACCAAGCATTATCAAAAAACATGACTAATCTGAGGAAACATAGATGACATGATTGTGAAATGTGCTAATATATTTTTGGAATCATGCATATACTATCTAATCAACCTTTTTCTTTGTAATATTCTAGCCTTGAGTTACTCCCTATTACACCTTTTGTCTGTTTTATACCGTCTCCCTTTCTCTTTCTGATATTTTTTCTCTCTTCCTGTTACACCCTCTGTCTGACCTACTTCTTGTAACATCCTGTCTCTGATTTACTTCCTCTTACACCCTCTCTCAAACTTACTCTCTGTCTCTTCCTTTACAGGCTCTCTCTGTTTTAGTCTCTTTTACAACCTTTTCTCTTCTAACACCCTCTCTCTGTGTTACATCCTGTTACACCCTCTCTCTGTTTTACACCCTGTTACATCCTTTTTTCTGACTTACTCCCTTTTTTTTGACTTACTCACTTTCCCTATTACATCCTTTTTCTGTCTTTCAACATATTATACACTCTCTCTGTCTTAGTCCTTTTGTATGTTTTACTCCCTCTACTTGTTTCTTTGTCTGAGTCTCTCTGTGTTTTTGTGTTACTCCCTCTAGCTGTTTTTCTTTGTCTTACTCCTAGTTATATAGTTGCTGTGGTATAAACTTAGATATGTTGCAAATTAGGGTTTATATCGTTTGCTTATTGTCATTGCTTTGTTGTTTGCTAATAGTGGTCTATAATGTGTTATTTTTTCTTTACCACAGATTGAAATCAACATTTCAAAAGCAAGCAAAAATGCCATCAAGGCAAAGGAGAAGAAAAAATACCATACGGAAAAGAAGAAAATCAGTAACGAAATTAAAGGAATCCTCTACAACAAGTACTTCAAAAAACACCACAAAAGCTCCTGGTAAGACAACTAAGTCTTTTTTTCGCAACATATGTAGAACAAAAACAAATGTTAACGGGAATGTGAAGATCCAGAAGGAGAGAGCACATTTGAAAAGGAAGGAGAGGCCCTCAAAAAATGTCTCTACTGGAGCAGGAGAGAGGAGTATGGATAGCAATAGAAGGCAAAATCAATTTAGGGACATTCGTAGATGAATGTTTCGCAATAGGGTAGCTTTAAATTTGCTAAAAAATTAAAAGAAAGGTAAACAGAGAGCTGCTTTTTATAAGAAAAAGAAAAGTGTAGAGAAGATTGTTGATCAGGCTTTTGAAGTTAAGAAAAAAATATTTATTTTAGTAATCAATAGAATTAGGATACTTAACAAAGCAATTGATGTTTTGAAATCGAACAGTAGATGGAAAAGAATAATTAATCGGACTAATTTTTGTGAAGTATTTTCTGGAGAATGGATGCATAGTTCAAGTTCTGTGCCATTTTTTAATGAGGAGAGTTACATTCAGGAAAATGATTTGGTGCATGCAGTTGACACCAGTGGTAGAGCATACGAGGTGAAAGATGGTTGTCCGATAGAAAAAGAGAAACTTGTGTCTAGAGATGCAGAAAATGTGTTAGCTGATGAAGTTTTAGGGAGACGTACTAAGGGTCCAGTGTACACATGGAAGTGCAGTAGTATTTGTAGTGTGTGACAGAATTCAATCGATTTGCTTCGAAATTTCTTACGTACATATAGTAAGAAAAGTGTAAAACAGAAAATGACGATCTTGCAAGAGTTAGATCCTTGCAGAGTGAGAGAAAACACAGGTTTGCATGGGCATTCACTGGCTTGTCTTTCTAGAAAATTATGTCGGAGTGTTTTTCATCATTTTAGGATGTTAGCAGTGCATCATAATAAGGTGAGGAAATTAGTGAGAAGGTATTGTATTGTATTGTATTGTATTATGCAAAAAGTCCAGCACTTAAGCTTAAACAGTTAAACAGTGCTCTTTTGCATGGATCTGAAGTAGATGTGAAGACTATTTGTGAAGAAATTGAGTTTTGTTATTTTGGGAACAAAGAGGACAGTGTAGAAATGGATATAGTAATGGATGGTAATGTGGAAGACAATGTACAGATTTCAAGTATAGAAAAGTTTGACGAGGAAATTACCAAGTTTAAGGTGAAATCAATTGAAAGGCCTAATTTAACTTGTGTGTGTTGTTGACGGACTCATTATAAGATTCAGACTAGGTTAGTTGATTTATATGCAAAATGTGAATTGGAAAATAATAGTGAATGGAAGGATTTTGTAAGTTATTTGTTGGTGGAGAATTCTTTTGATTTGAGTTTTGATCAGCGTATTTGTAATTATTGTTTGAAAAAATTAAATGAAAATAGAATGCCTAGCCTACTAGAGCTGTTCATAATAATCTTCAGTTGATAGATATTCCTTCTGAATTGATGGATTTAAATACTTATGAATCTATTTTGATTCAATGTGTCAATCCTTTTCAGGCTATTGTTCGCATGGAGCCTAAGATAGGGAAATTACCTCCTACAGATTTACAAAGAGGATTAAAGGGAAGAGTTGTTTATTTTCCTCTAGATGTCAAGAAAAATATTGATACAATTGGTGTAGAAAGAGTAGAAGAGGATCCTCTGGTTATTCTAGTTAATGGGGTTCCGACAAAGAGTAAGAAAATCTGGCAAGATTTAGTGGATGTTAGGAAAGTCAAAAAGGCAACGTTGTATTTGGTCAAAAACAATGAGTACTACAAAGATGTAAGTGTTGGAGCAGAGCAAACAGCTACAGAAGAAGACAGTGATTGTTCAGTTGGCCAAATTGAAAAAGTTGATGTGTCTAGAAGTGAAGAAATATATGAACATTATACTGTTCATCCTTTGCATTCCAAAGAAGTAATGGGGAATGCAATTGACTTGTTTCAAATGAAAGCAGCAAAAGTAAGTCCTATTAGTGTATGGGAAGAAAGTTTGGAAGCTCGTTGTTTTCCACAGTTATTTCCAACAGGTCGAGGTGGACGATATGACGATCGACCAGTTCAAATTCCTGCAGCTGAATACCGGACTTTAAGATTATATGCTGAAGATCCAAGGTTTCGTCAATGCATTCTGTATTTGTTTCATCTACTGTATTAAAGTGATTTGTCTGGGCTTTCTTATGCAGTTAATCATATACTGAAAAGTGGAGCTCATCTGCAAAATGTTTCAACGAGGGACTTTATGGAGAAAGTCAATCTGCAAGACAGTATTTTGGAATCTCAGCTAATCAATTTCATGGCATGTCAGCGTGGAACAAACGAGTATTGGTTCTGTCGTCATGGGGAATTGAAATGTATGCTAAGAAACTTAGGAACTCCTACATGGTTCCTCACTCTTAGCTGTGCTGAGTATGCATGGGACGACTTACTTCAATTTCTACGAGAGGCAAATGGAAACATACAAAATATAGAATTGAAGACACCTGGAGAACTGTGTTCTTTGGATCCAGTGAATGTTTGCAGATATTTTAATCATAGATTTGAATCTATGATGTCTTTTATTACCAACAAAAAAAATCCTCCCCTTGGAGAGGTTTTGGATTTCTTTTGGAGGAAGGAGTATCAAGCGAGAGGTGCTCCTCACATACATATGTTGTCATGGATTAAAGATGCTCCCAAATTTGGAACTGATTCGGATGACACAGTGATGAGTTTCATTGAAGAATATTCAACATGTGCTGTTCCGAAAACTACTGTAGAAAACAGTTTAAGGCAACAAGTTTTACGTTTTCAATCCCATCGTTGTGGAAAGTACTGTCGTCGAAAATTTTAAAACAAGGACAAATTTTACACGAAATGTCGTTTCGCGTTTCCACGACCAGTGATTTCTAAAGGAAGAGTAAATAATTTGATGTCTTCTCTGCGACATACTGTGACAAGGAAATCACCAAAAAATACATACAATTTAAAAAGAAACGAAGAGTCCAAGTATATCAACGACTACAACCCAGTGATTTTATCCATGTGGAATGCTAACATAGATATTCAGTTTGTTGCTGACAACTCTATTGCTGTGGCTCGATATGTGACGTCTTGCATCACAAAAAAAGAAAAGACTGAACTGAAGGAAATGTGGGAAGACATTTCACATGAAAAGAGTATAAGTAAAAAATTATACAGTTTCAGTCTGAAGATGTTGTCGCATAGAGAAATTGGAGCATATGAATGTTCTGATCGGTTATCATCAGCAAGTCTCTATGCCAAATCAAGAACAATCATTTGGGTGAGTCTAGGTCTTTCTGCAACACAAAACCGAGTTTTGAAATCTGTAGAAGAAATTGAATATTTGGCGGAGAAAGAACCAAACAGTACAGATATTTTGAAGACAAACATGTAGGATACATACTATCCAAAAAGAAGTACTCACCTTGAGAACACTTGTTTGTATGAAGTTCTGCAAAACTACAGTTATAAGAGGAACATCACAGAAGATATCAATAATGGAAAATATGCTGTCATTGGGTATGAAGGATGTCTAGTGAAGCAGAGAAAAGGCCATTTGATTAATCATCGAAAATTGAGTTGCGAATCTCCAGACAAAAGAGAATTTTACTATTTAGCTCTTTTGCAACTGTTTAAGCCATGGCTTACAGAAGATGAACTACTTGGAGATTTTCTCTGTTATAAAGACTCTTTTAATGCAACCAAGGATACCATAGAATGTCCTGTTTTTGCAAATTATCTGCAAATGTTGAACGAAGAAATAGAGCAAGAAGCCACAATTGCTGAAGAGATTGCTAGAGACAGTTCTCAAGACAGTCAGAGTTCTAATTCATTGAGTCAGGATCCACTAGGAGGACCAATTATCCAAAATGAAGCTGCAACTGCCATGTATGAGGTGGAAAGAGCTATGGAACAAGCTCAAGAGGATGTAGTTAACTTAAAAGATTTGGTAAAGTAACTAAACGTTGAGCAGAAAAAGATATATGACGAAGTCACAGAACAGATTGAACATGGGTTCAGACATGAGAAAAAAGACTGCTCATGTACATCATTTAAGCCTGTCCGACTGTTTGTAAGTGGAGAAGCGGGAACAGGAAAAAGTTTTCTGATTAAAGCCATTGCAACTTATTTTCAGAAAAGGACTGAATCACCGCTGTCTTGTGTTCTAACCGCTCCAACTGGACTGGCAGCACATAACATTAAAGGGATTACTCTACATCGTTTACTGATGCTGCCAGTTGAGCATGATAATAAATTGCATTACAGCAAGTTATCTGGAGATGCGTGTTTTGAAGTTTCCAGAGTCCTGAAGAAAATGAAACTTCTTATCATTGATGAAGTAAGCATGGTCTCAAATCTAATGCTTGCTTTTTTGCATTTGAGAATGCAAGAAATTTTAGAACAGAGTATGATGTGTTATTTGGAGGAAAACACATTATTGTTTTTGGAGATCTACTGCAGTTAACTCCAGTAAAAGGATAACCAGTGTTTAAAATGCTCACACATGAAGATACCAGGAAGTCCCTTGGAACCATTGGTAACGTTAATATATGGTCAAATTTTAAATATGCAGAACTGCTTCAAAATATGCAACAGGCAAAAGATGAAGATTATAAAAATATTCTACAAGATGTAAGAATCTCAAAAGTAAGTGAGCTTGGGAAAGAAGCTTTACATGCTTGATTAATTTCAAATTTGTATCCAAATGAAAACATTCTTCCAGAGAATATTTTTAAGAAAATTACTGAGAAGAAATCTGGGATATGTTTGATGCCAACTCTGAAAGAATGTTCCATCTTCAACAACACAATGTTAAAGTTAGAAATGAAGAGATTGTGAAACTGGAAGCAATAGATAAAATAGAGCATATGGGTGCAACAATTGTTTTGTCAGAAAATTTGAAAACAAAATTAGATTCATTAGAGAAAAGTATATCTAAAACAGCTGGTTTTGAAAAAACTCTGAATGTGTGTTTAAATTGTCGTATCATTTTGCTGAAAGAGGTCTGGTAAATGGAGCAATGGGTCATGTTGTTGATTTTGTGAATTATAGAAATAGAGATGGAATTGAATTTTTAAAAATAAAATTTGATGGCATTGAGCAAGTACAACAAATTAGTCGTTGTTCTGCTAGATTTTTGCTTGTAAAAGACTTATATGTTCGCCGAAAACAGTTTCTTGTTTGTTTGGCATATGCAGTGACAATTCACAAATCTCAAGGTTTAAGTGTAGATAGTGCTTTGGTGAACATTGGAAGTTCTGTGTTTACAGAGGGTATGGCATATGTGGCATTATCACGAGTCAGAACTTTATCAGGATTGTACTTGATTGATTGTGATGAGACAAAGATTTGTGCAGATCTAGATTGTGTTAAAGAATACAATAGGTTAAGAAGAGAGTATGCTCTACATTTGCCTCAATATCCTCTGTTGGAAAAACGTGTGGTAGGCCGAAAAAGAAGAAATGGGAATAATTGCAGTGAGGTAGTAGCAAAAAGACAAAAAGTAGATAAAACTGTAATTGTAAGCAGAAAGAAAAAGGATTCTGTTCAAGATGTTGCTGGATTTCAATATGAAAACAGTTCTGGTGTCAACTGCTATGCTAATGTAGTGGTTAATGTTGTTTTTTTTTTAAACTTTGCAAGAACAGATTGTTGAAAATTGGGATCAAAGATTCTGCGGTTTATTGAATTCTGTGTAGCAGTGATAGTGCAAAAATAGAAAGTGTTTCCAAAATTCGAAATCTTTTAGATACATGTTCAGGTCAAAAAAAAATTCACACAATATTCAGCAGGATTGTCAGGAATTTTTAATGTATATGTTTGGTGTATTGGAAGATGAAGGTGTAGATGTAGAAAATCTTTTTAGACTTTCTATCAATGGCAGCATGACTGCGACAATTGTAGTTGAAAGATTTATATATTTGAGTTTACCATACTGCAAATCAGTGTCTTTTAATAATCTACTTAAAGCAGCTGATCATAATATGGTTTGTTCCCAATGTAAGTGTCCAATGCTGTCCACATTATTTATACAAACTTATAGACAGTATGTCATTTTAATGTTTCAACGATGTAGATCTGATGGAACTAAATTGACAACTTCTATTAAAAATGTTGTGGCTTCTCAGTTATCAATTTCAGGAAGAACCTTTGTAACTGTAGCTATTATTTATCATGACGGTCCTTCAACAACATCAGGGCATTATACAGCTTATTTAAAATGTCGAAAAGGTTGGTCTTTCTGTAATGATACTCATTTGACTTTCAAACAACGTTTGCCTTTTGACTTAAAAAATTCTTACCTAGTGTTTTTAGAACCGAAATTTAACTAAAGGTAATTAGCCTATAAAGACAGGAGCAGTTAATAAAAGTTAGTCTGATATTTAAAATTATATAGTGAGTAAAACTGATGAACATAATATAAAAAATCCAGTTCTCACATAGGTACTGTAAGTGGATCTCATAGTAAGTGATATCAGTATTATAGGAAATGTTGAACATGAGTGATCCAGAGATGGGAATAAGAATAGTTATACATTGTGAAAATGTGGTATGAGCTTTTCTTTCAAAACATCGGCTAAACGGTAATTTCTGAGTTTGAAAATAGACTGATAAATCTGACACTATTTGGCCATAAGGAATAGTGTTGGAATTAGGAAAGAGTCATAACTTAACACAACGAGAAAAAGAAAAAATTGACACATATTTCAGATGTTCTTAGAGTTTTTTTTATAGAAAGTCGAAGAAATGGAAGTTTTAGAGAACAGCAGAGTTTTTCCAATGAAAAGGACCTTCACGATCTACTATTTGGCCTCAAGGAAAAGTAAGTGACTCAAAGATTAGTGTAAATATGTGATTTGTAAGTTTATATGTTTTTTTTTAAACATAATCTTTTAGATTGAGTTTTTTTCCCCGCTGTTATATGATGAATAGTTTGAACTCACTGTTTTTAGTGAAATTCAATAAATTCTGAGAACAGCAAAAATAAACTATGTAACATGTTGTAGAAGTTAATCTATAGTTTATTTTGTGTAATTTATATTGTATTCCCATTGTCTCACACTCACTTTCCTTTTCCCACCCTTTTTCAGCTCTCTTTACTCACTCACACTGCCTTTCTCTCACTCTGTTTTATCCCCGTTCTTTTACTGCACTTTTTTCAGAACCCCTCATTCCCATTTCAACTGTCTGCATCCCCTCTGTCCCTTGCACCACTTTTCAGCTTTCAGTCTCTCTGCTTTATTTGCCTTTTTCGTCTTTTCCTCCTTTGCTCTTTTACAAATTTCTCCTTACTTACTCCTCTCTTTTTTCGTACTCTGTCGCTATAACTTACCCATTCTCTCTCACTTATCTTTCTTTGCTTCTTACTTTTACCCTCTTTTTTCGTTTACTACCTCTATGTCCTCAGTCTCACACTCTCCTTGTGTTATGCTCATTTGTGTTTATCTACCTTTGTATCTTTTCTCTTACAACAACTTCACTGTTCCTCTCCCATCATTCTTCACCCCAGTTCTTTTACTCCGGTTCCGTTACTACCCCGCATTTCCTATCTTTCAGTATCCTTCTCTTTAGTTTCATTACCAAATCACATTCTCTCAATACCATTGCTTTAGTCCTCTTTCCCTCTCTTTCCTTGTTTTGCTCCCTTCCACATTTTCCATTCCTTACTCATTGTACTCCACTTTACTCACTCCTTCCCTTAGTCCCTCTGTGTACTTACTTCCTCACTCCTTTTCTCTTAATCCTTCTATATTATTGTCACTCCCTGCATCCCTTCGTTCTGTGACTCCTCTTCACTCGCTCTCAGTCATCTTCCATTCCTCTTTCTTGTAAATGAATTCTAAATCAGACTCCTTTGCCTCTCACTCATTCCCCTTTTACTTACTCTTCTTTCTTGATTTAGTTTTGCTAACTCACATTCTTTTAGTCTCTTACTTACCTTCACTCTCATCTTGTCTTCCTCTCTGTCACTGAATTTATCTGACTTACTCTTAGTAATTTGCTCTTCTTCTATTTCTTTTTCCCTCTTTTCATCCTTCTACATTACTTTATTTCCCTTGCTGTATACTTCACTCTTGCTTTATTTCTTAGTAGACTTTTATGATTTTTAACCTCTTCACCTATCTCTTTTATTTATTTTATTTATATTCTACTAATTATAACTTATTTTTTCTTCTCTCTTTCACAGATACAAAGTGTAGAAAAAAAAGTAATTAAGTTTACATTAATTATATGATAAGTATCACTAAAAGATGTAGTTTGTCATCATCCTTTGCTTTAACCTCACTACTTTTCTCTCACCCTACTTCACCCCTATTTCCTTACTCTGCATCCCTCACGTATTTTTATCCTCCATGTTTACTTCTGTTTTCCTTACTTTCCTACCTGTCATGAGAGATGTCACTGACCATGTCATGAGTGATGTAATATGTGACGTCATCAGCAGTGCATTGCAGGCGCGTAAGTTATAGTGAGTCCAACTAACTATAACGTGGGAATTTCAATGGTTTTAGGTCAGTAAAATTTCCAGCTAACTATAACTGGTGTGAAACCTATGTTTTTTTCAGTGAATATATATATATATATATATATATAAATATATATATATATATATATATATTTATATATATATATATATATAAAAAAAGAAATATATATATATATATATATATATATATATATATATATATATATATATTGAAATCACAACAGTCTATCTTTACTATCTACTATTGTACAGATCAGCTGACTCTGAATTAACTGCACTGGCACTTTAAATATGTCTTGCTACAAGCGCAACGCGTCATGTGATCAAGGCCCAGGTGGGGCTAAAACGCGCCATGATTGGAATGTTTTGGATGAAATACTGCAATTTCTAAGGTGTCGAGTTGCTTCAGCGACACTACGTGGTAATCCCTCCTCTGTTTTGGGCGTTGTGGATGGAAGCAGCTGGCTTCGGTTCACGAGGCATAATCACTGTGCTCTGGTGAAGAGCGTACCGCACGGCAGCCTCTAGACGCTTGTTATTTGTCTCTACCCGAGTTCCTGGAATCGTGGCAACCGGAGATCGAAAACCGGACTGCCAGAAGATATCTAGCCAAGGTAGGAGACATGACTGATTGTCCAGTAGAGGAGTGTGTCCGGTGAGGGCGTCGGCATTGTCGGTCGCCCGTCATCATTGTTTCACAGATTCTCACTCGAAAAGTTGCATCATGGCCGCAGACGCGTTGCGGAGCCGCGAGGCGGCGGCGGTTGAACTCTCTGACGATTCCGCGCCCGGGGGGTCAGAAATGGTGGTACAACAGGGAGTTGCACCCCAAGTAAACAACAGTGCACGCGAATTGTTCCAAAAATTGGAAAAGCTTATGAGGTCCGAACAAGCAAAGTGGTGGGAGCATAAGTCTCTCTCACGTTATTTGGAGGTTGGCAGGATTCCGAGGGGCCTATGTATCACCTTGGCCCCTAGTTATGAAAGTCCAGACCCTGATATGCTTTCGGATTGGGCAGAATGCAACTTAGAGTCCTCAAGCAGGTTGGTCCGTATTTTGGTCAAATACGCTGAAAGCGACAGGATCAAACTGCTAGCCAAAGTTCACGAATTAAATATTGAAATATCAAAACTTGAGGAAACGGAAAACATTAAAAAGATGATAAAAGATATGCTGGCAAAACTGCAAAAAGATGAAGAAACCATCAAAAGGCGCAAGGCTTACAAATCTAATCGCAACAAGTTTGACTATCAAAACGGCAATGTATTTACTTTCACACGAGAATATGATGGTGTGAAAGCTAAAGTTGGTGTCGCTACACAACGTACCAAAGTGAGTGGCCTGAGTGACAATACTGCTGCATCCACATCCGCCTCTGACCTTAGTATGGCTACTGAGAGTGAGACGGAGGGGGAAGGAGCCAGAGCAGCAAAGGTGGGGTTTACAAAATTATCCCTGGCACAGGAGGTCGATTGCCTGTGCCAGGAAAGGAGGGATACACTGAGACCTCGCAATCAGAAAGTGCCACAACAACAACAACAAAAAACAGGAGGGCAAATAAAAAATGCAGCGCAAGGTGACGCTGCTGCAGACAACGCAAACAAGCCCTTCAAAGAAGTGACGAGAGGAAGGTGGAACCGCACTGTGCACAGTGCTATGTGCAATTCGCGTAGCAAGTAGAAGCACAAACTACGCATGCTCCGCGAGTGTAGCGTAGTCCTACGCCCAGGGTTACAAAAAGCACCCAGGGCAATCCCCCCACACTGCCACCGCCTGGGACAAAGTATGTAATATAGCCGGGGGCACACGGCCCCCGCAGCCCTGGGGACCACCACCCCCGGGGCTTAAATGTATAATGATGGGGCCTCTAAGGCCCCCCAAACCCTGGGGACCGCCACCCCTCAGGGCTTTAACATGATGAATGTGGGGGGGCTTCCTTTTTAAAAAAAATGTGTGTCGGGGTGCTCAAGCCCCCCCACATGCCCCGTTGACTGTGACCTCCCCGGGGCACTACATATTTAAATTGGGGGGTCCCTGACAGAGCCTCTAGCTCCAGGGACCACCACCCCCTGATGCTTTTAAATGTTGGGAGGGTGGCCGTGCGGCCCCCCTCCTGGAGCCTTGTGGTGGCCCTGGGGAGCGAACTAGACATAGGGGGTACCTCTTAGAAGACCTATATTGCTTTTGTCAAAGGAATAAATCCAGAAAATATTTTCATACACAAGGATGCTATAGTTAGAAGCCAAGACTTGTAGATATTACAAAAACATTATTTTATTTTCCTTTTCTTTTGTCTTTTTTTTTATCATTTTACATTTTTTGAAATTTATACATATGTTCATTTTATCATATAACATTACATGCAAAAATTCATAAATAGTCATTATATATTTTATAGTTTTCAGACAGTGCAATTGAATAAAGTGCAATTAGAAAAAAGTTGTGCCCCTAACAATAATATATCTTACTAACATACATTCTTTCATACATACCAGACATACAGCTACATTCATAATACTTTATAAAAGAACATGCAGACAAAACTCAATAGAATAAAACGATAACCCAAAGGTGCATATGGTGGTTCACTGTTGGTACACAAAATTGAGAATTCCACCAGTTTAAACGTTGATCTGTGTGGTATTGACCAATCTTTGATGCATTGTCCAGATCTTATTAGGATGTTCGGACTACGTACGTTTCGATGATAACATCACCTTCCTTAGGGCCAAGATGGTTATACACAAAAGACTTATACAGACGACCAATATACAAGGTAAAAAAGAAGAAGAAGGGGCAATAAGTATTTTCTTTTCTGAAAGTAAAAGAAAAACAGCTATAAACATTTATTCATACTGTTGGTTTTACTTTTTTACTTGCAAAAATGTATTTACATTTGGCATTTTGCAACATAGCATCCTATAAGTGCAATGGTCTGGTAAATCCATTTTTCATCATATATCTAATTTGCAAAGACTGCTATAGTATAAAGTATATAAAGAAATCTAATTGAAGACATGGAAGATATGAGGGAAAAGTGGGAAACTGGCCTAGAAGGTGAAGCAAGAGAACACCCAGTGTGATCATAATGATAACAAGATTGTAAGAAATGGAAAGTGCTGAGAGCAGTCAGACATCAAGTTTCTATAACCCAGGTAGATAGATTATATCAGAAAGTAACATGTGCAATGGTTACCTATTTCAAGTCACAAAAGTGTACAATAGAAGAAATGCGGGTCCACTTTTCCTGCTAAAGGTGGGGTGAAATGTGGAGAGGAAAGATTGAACTGGTAAGGTGATGTTTTAGAAGGGGAAGGCACCTACAGAGAATATGCTAGGGGGCATTACCTGCTGTAGCAAATAGGACGATATTATAAATTATTCCATGGTTTGATTGTAGACTGGATAATACAGTATAATAGTAGGACAGGCGATGTACATTTGTGTTAAATCCTCATGTGGTTCTGCATAGAATAAAGTGCAAACACTATTATAAAAATGTATATTTAAACTAAATTGGCAACTGTCTACTAGAGACACTATGCATAGGGGTGATGAACGTACCTGGTCTTGTAGTATTGTACGTATAGTTGCCAGAAATTTGTTTGTGGGGTATGTCCTCTCCACCTGTAAAATATGTTGGAAATACAGAAGTAGTAAATCACAGGGTTGAGAGTGGAGATCTAAGTAATAACTATCTATCTAATGGGTAATGAAGCGGAAACACGAGAGACCCGATACATGTATGAAAGTGACTCAATGAATATACAAATAACG
Organism: Lissotriton vulgaris; assembly: GCF_964263255.1. NCBI lineage: Eukaryota > Metazoa > Chordata > Amphibia > Caudata > Salamandridae > Lissotriton > Lissotriton vulgaris. The sequence goes on along the minus strand of NC_141685.1, from coordinate 2,036,338,030 downwards.
CACAAGTAAGACCGACAAATGTTTGGGCTACAGCGCAATTGTTATGTGGGCAGAGTATAAAAAATGGTAACAGGGTGAAACATATATTAATCAGATGGCTTTGCTCAGATGTAAAAAGAGTGGAGGGCGCTGCCTAAGGGAGAGACCGCCGAGCCGAACGGGAAGCAGATGGTAATAATGGTGCATTTTGGTGTAGCGCGGAAACAAGTCACTAAGCAGTTTCACAAAACACTAGGGCATTGAGACGGTTGTAGCTATGTGCTAAGATACCGAGGGGGCAGGAAAAGATGCCGTATGTGCAACAAACACTACCGGGATTACTTACTATCAGTGTTGAGTAAATCGCCGTAGCATGGGGTCCCAGGACGTGTCCGTGCAGCGTGCGAGTCAGCGAGAAATAAAGACGGCGGTTTATATAAGCCGATTCCCGCCAGCTAAGATCTAATTAAATGCAGCTGAGTGCCGAGTCTGAAGGAACGACATAGATGTGGGACTATAAACAAAACCTAAGGTGTAGCCCAACTGAGGCTGAGTGAGTAAAGACATAGAAGTAGGACTACTGAAAGAACAAACACGAAAACACCAATTGTATGGGGTAATAATTTACAATGATGGACATAAGTAAATATATATGGATAGTGAATGTTTATGAGACCTGTTAAAAAAAAGGATATAACGGTCGTGACTGAAATATAGTAATTGTGCAAAGAATTATACAAAAATGAAGGAACAGGCTGAAAGAACAGAATCAGAAAAGTTATCAACAGCTGGCGGGAATCGGCTTATATAACCCGGCGTTTTTATTTCTCGCTGACTCGCACACTGCGCTGACACGTCCTGGGACCCCCTTCTACGGCGATTTACTCAACACTGATAGTAAGTAATCTCCGTAGTGTTTGTTGCACATACGGCATCTTTTCCTGCCCCCTCGGTATCTTAGCACATAGCTCCAACCGTCTCAATGCCCTGGTGTTTTGTGAAACTGCTTAGTGACTTGTTTCCGCGCTACACCAAAATGCACCATTATTACCATCTGCTTCCCGTTCGGCTCGGCGGTCTCTCCCTTAGGCAGCGCCCTCCACTCTTTTTACATCTGAGCAAAGCCATCTGATTAATATATGTTTCACCCTGTTACCGTTTTTTATCCTCTGCCCACATAACAATTGCGCTGTAGCCTAAACATTTGTCGGTCTTACTTATGCGTTATTTGTATATTCATTGAGTCACTTTCATACATGTATCGGGTCTCTCGTGTTTCCGCTTCATTACCCATTAGATAGATAGTTATTACTTAGATCTCCACTCGCAACCCTGTGATTTACTACTTCTGTATTTCCAACATATTTTACAGGTGGAGAGGACATACCGCACAAACAAATTTCTGGCAACTATACGTTCAATACTACAAGACCAGGTACATTCATCACCCCTATGCATAGTGTCTCTAATAGACAGTTGCCAATTTAGTTTAAATATACATTTTTATAATAGTCTTTGCACTTTATTCTATGCAGAACCACATGAGGATTTAACACAAATGTACATCGCCTGTCCTACTATTATACTGTATTATCCAGTCTACAATCAAACCATGGAATAATTTATAATATCGTCCTATTTGCTACAGCAGGTAATGCCTCCTAGCATATTCTCTGTAGGTGCCTTCCCCTTCTAAAACATCACCTTACCAGTTCAATCTTTCCTCTCCAGATTTCACCCCACCTTTAGCAGGAAAAGTGGACCCGCATTTCTTCTCCTGTACACTTTTGTGACTTGAAATAGGTAACCATTGCACATGTTACTTTCTGATATAATCTATCTACCTGGGTTATAGAAACTTGATGTCTGACTGCCCTCAGCACTTTCAATTTCTTACAATCTTGTTATCATTATGATCACACTGGGTGTTCTCTTGCTTCACCTTCTAGGCCAGTTTCCCACTTTTCCCTCATATCTTCCATGTCTTCAATTACATTTCTTTATATACTTTATACTATAGCAGTCTTTGCAAATTAGATATATGATGATGTACAAGCTTTATTCGAGATTATTTCTCATAAAAGCACAGTATAAAACTTACAGAATAAAAACATAACATTTACAGATATAAATTCATATAGGCATTCTGTGTAGCTCATACAATATTAGCATAATAATATTTACATGTGACAAAGTGGTTTTACATTTTTAGACAATAAAATTAAAAGGAAAACCTGATTAACTGATCCCCCCCAGAAATCGTCGCCTGATTGCCCAGGCCCATCCCAAGTATTTAGCTACCCCAATAACGATCGATTCCTGAGTTGTTGTACACAAAATTCTTAAAGCCACTGCGCTGTCACGTGTCCCCAGGTTTTTGCATACAGGTGTGAGCCATAATCTCCTGGGTGATGAGTATGCTTTGCATACAAATAGAAAGTGGCCTACACTCTCCACAGCATTTTCAAAGGCTGGGCATAACCTATTGGTCGACCTATGCCAACCTGCCGTTAGTTTCTTTAAGGGAATAGATCCGGATCTTAGCTGGAAGACAAGCTTCCTATCCATTGGTACCGTAATAGTATCCCAATAATTTTCTAGGATAGGAAAAAATTTTGTCTCCAGATAACGACCAGCCATAGAATCAGACCTAGCGTCTTTCAACAGATTACCACCCACCCAATCCCAATATTGTGATTTGAGGGTTTCTTTGCTTGGGAAGTCTTCTTCCACAGGGTTATTCCAAAGATTGGAAAACTCCAGAATAATTAGCATGGCCCTTAGATTTTTAAGCCATTTTATCTTGTGGAAGATGTCTTCCTTAATTATCCAAACAAAACCCTCCGCATATTGTCTGATCTCTGGAGTTGTCCAGAGACGTCTCCAGTAGAGAATAGGGCGCAGTCGCGCTCTATCGGCAATTGGGCGTCTACCCAGCTCCAGGAACAGTGGGATAAGGGGGGTGCTCTGTGGGAGTCCTGTAATCCCTCTGAGGAACTTGTTCTCGGATGTCTGTATGGCCGCAAGATTGTCCCAAGCCCATAACTCCGCACCATATAAGGTGGCACCTAAGACCTTTGCATCGTACACTATGAGTGCGGGTTTAATCGGTTTTGTCTTGGATTTGCGGTGTTCTCCCCTCAAAGCACCTGAAAGCTGTTGGTGTTTTATGGCCACTTTTTCCAAATGATGCGACCAGCCAGCGCCCTCCGCTATCTGTACCCCTAAATATGTGAACTCCTTAACAGTATCTAACTTGCTATTATTTAGGGTTACCTTGGGATAGATTCTACGGCGTGGGGTAAAAGCCATTAGTTTCGTTTTCCCCACATTTACTTCAAGCCCGTGCTCTGTGCAAAAAATATCAAAGATATTTAGTGCACGTTGCAGCCCTGCGGGGGTCTTAGACAAGATAAGGGTATCGTCAGCGAACATCAGGATCGGAACCCTGGCGTCCGCTAACGACGGAGCGTCTACACTTGCTTCCAACATTCTCTTGACAATCCCATTAATAAATAATGAGAAGAGTAAGGGAGCCATGGAACAGCCTTGTCGGACACCCCTTTCAACGGGGAAGTCCGAAGTTGACTCGCCATTTCCACCCCACTGTACTCTTGCGAAATTGGATTCATGTAGTCGCATAATTAATGTGAGCAAATCAGCAGGAATTCCCAGCTTTTGCAAGACCAACCATAGCTTAAACCTGGGGACTAGATCGAATGCCGCCGGCAGGTCGACAAACGCGACATACAGGCAGCCCCTTCCTAGTAATACCGTCTTCCACCGCAGTATGGTGAAGCGGAAGACCTGGTCAATGGTGCTGGTTGCTCGCCTAAATCCAGCTTGGTATGGGGAAAGGGCGTTGTTGTCGTCAACCCAGTCCATAAGCTGGTTTGCAACCATTCTCCCCACTACTTTTTGCATGGTTGCTATTAGGCTTATGGGCCTATAGTTGGCAGGCAGTGAGCGATCACCCTTCTTGTGAATGGGAATAATAATTGCACCTTTCCAAAGGTTGGGGACCACCCCCCCTTGGCTAGGGCATTTGCTACTAAAAAGATATACCTCACCCATCTCGTCATGTCATACTTGAAGATGTCCGGGGGTATCCCATCTAGCCCTGGTGCTCTCCCACATTTCACGGAACTAATCGCGATTTCTACTTCTTTGTGGGAGATCAAATTGTCGATAGCATAGACTGGCGTTATGCCCTCACCTACCCCGGGGTGGATGACTTCGGCATATTGTGGTCTGAAGTAGTCAACCCAAGCATCTTCAGCTACATTATTATCAGGCTTTGCTGGGCCACCTCCTCTACCCCACTTAATAATTTTCCAAAAGGTCCTGGAGTCCTTATTACTAGAAGCCTCTTTTAGCTCGGCCCAGTGGTCTTCGTCCCATTTCCTTTTGGCTTGGAAAATAGCCAACTTATACAGTTTCCTTGTCTCTTTTATTGCAGCACGGTCCCTGTTCCTAATAGCTTGTCCCAATTCTAGTCGTGCATAAGATCTGGACAATGCATCAAAGATTGGTCAATACCACACAGATCAACGTTTAAACTGGTGGAATTCTCAATTTTGTGTACCAACAGTGAACCACCATATGCACCTTTGGGTTATCGTTTTATTCTATTGAGTTTTGTCTGCATGTTCTTTTATAAAGAATTATGAATGTAGCTGTATGACTGGTATGTATGAAAGAATGTATGTTAGTAAGATATATTATTGTTAGGGGCACCCTTTTTTCTAATTGCACTTTATTCAATTGCACTGTCTAAAAACTATAAAATGTATAAGGACTATTTATGAATTTTTGCATGTAATGTTATATGATAAAATGCACATATGTATAAATTTCTAAAAAAGTAAAATGATAAAAAAGACAAAAGAAAAGGAAAATAAAATAATGTTTTTGTAATATCTACAAGTCTTGGCTTCTAACTATAGCATCCTTTTTTATGAAAATATTTTCTGGATTTATTCCTTTGACAAAAGCAATATAGGTCTTCTAAGAGGTACCCCCTATGTCTAGTTCTCTCTTATCTCCCCCCTCTTGGCCAATAACTAACTGGGAGAACTCCTTTCTCCTTCTATGTGGCCCTGGGGAGCGCCACACCCCCCAAGAGCCGGCTCCTGCAGTGTCCCATGGTGCCCACCCCAGGACACTGCTGTTTGCTATGGTAGGGCGGGATTGAGGCTCCCACCCTACCATAGCAAACTGCTTTGGTTTTTTGAAGAGAGAGCAGGAAACCTGCTCTATCTTCCAAAAACCAAATACGATTGCGTTTCTACATGGGGAGCAGCATGTTAGCTGCTCCCCATGTAGAAAAGCAATGCCGGCTCCCGCAGGAGGCGGGGAGCCGGCAGGGCTTGGGGACCCCCCACGGTACCCAATGGAGAGGTCCAGGCCCCGGGAGATGGGGTCCCCAGGGCCAGAAGTGGCTCGGGAGGGGGGCCACGCTGCCCCACTCCCCAAATAGTTAACAAAAAAAATGAGGCAGTCTGGCCCGGGGGATGGGTTCCCCGGGGCCTTAAGCGGCCTGAGGAGGGGGACTGCAGGCTTTGCAGCCCCCCTCCTTAAAAATATTTTTTAAATATGGCCATTCCCCAGGGGTATGGGGTCCCCGGGGACTGGAATTAGCCACAGTAGGGGGGCCATGCGGCCCCTTCCCATTAATAAAGTATAAAAAAACATTTGGGGGGTCAGGCCCTGGGGAATGGGGTCCCCAAGGCCCAAAAAAAAGAAAAAGAAGGGGGGCTACACATAAGTGATGAGATATCATCAGTGATGTTACTGACCATGTCATGAGTGATATAATATGCGACGTCGTCCGCAGTGCATTACGGGCACGTGAGTTATAGTTAGCTGAACTAACTATAATGGGGGAATTTCAATTGTTTTGTATGAGTGAAATGTCCAGCTAACTATAACATGTGTGAAACCTATGATTTTTTCAGTGAATTTCTAATGTTTTTTAAATACTAATTCCTAACTTTAACATGGCTGAAACCTATGGTTTTTTTCAGTGAATGTGAATGTATATATATATATATATATATATATATATATATATATATATATATATATATATATATCGTGATCAAGGGTACCAAATACCCGAAACGTGTCAAGCTGAGCACTAAGAGGAAGGGATAATAAACCTTTTCTGCCTATACTTCATGCTGTTCGTCGTTCATTGTTCTGATTTTGCCCTCGAGGAGAGAACAGAAGTGTTTGTATATATATATAAATATATATATATATATATATATATACATATATATATATATATATATATATATATATATATATATATATATATATATATATATATATATATATATATATATATATTACCTACTGGCGATAGCCAGTAGGTATATATAGTTAGGATTTTTTCCCTATGGGATTTCTGAAAATTCTATGTCTAATAACTTTGGCGTTTGTGGACGGAATTGGCTGAAATTTTCAGGAAAATGGCACATTTTGTTTCTGAGCAGCCCCTGAAAATTTGGGGGGGGTTCTTTAAGGGGGGGCCGAGAAAAAAGGGGGGTCCCAAAACACGTTTTTCCCATTCATTTTTCCATAGGGCGGTTGGACTCACTTTTAGCCCGAACGGCTGAATGGATTTGCACGAAACTTGGCAAAATTGTAGGGACTGTTAGCCCGATGTGCCTTTGCTAGGTCTCAATATATGTGCTTCAGTGAATTTTGAGAAATTAACGTTTTAAACAAGATATATATCTGTAACAGCGCTCCGGGCAGCGCTCCGGTTCGCGTACTTTTCGCGTATCGGAACTTTGCGATGCGAAGCTGATTGGCTCTCTGGTGTCTGTCAACATTCTAAACAGTCCGGAGCGGCCGCCATCTTGTCTCTCGGTAGGATCGAGAGACAAGAGGAGGCCAAAACAAAGGGGGAAATAAAGGAAAGGGGGCAAGGTAGACCCCTTCTGACCCCCTAGGATTGATGAGGGGGATATTATAGAGCCACGCGGGGCAAAAAAAAAAATTTTTTTAAATTCCGATTTTTTCGCCGTAGAGACGCGTCCCGGTACGCGAACCGGGCAGCTAACCGGGCAGCTAACCGGGCAGCTAACCGGCAGCGTAACGGGAGTCTGAGGAGTAGCTGATTGGCTGTCAACATTGTAAACAGTCCGGAGCGGCCGCCATCTTGTCTCTCGGTAGGATCGAGAGATAAGAGGAGGCCAAAACAAAGGGGGAAATGAAGGAAAGGGGGCAAGGTAGACCCCTTCTGACCCCCTAGGATTGATGAGGGGGATATTATAGAGCCACGCGGGGCAAAAAAAAAATTTTAAAAAAATTCAGATTTTTTCGCCGTAGAGACGCGTCCCGGTACGCGAACCGGGCAGCTAACCAGGCAGCTAACCGGGCAGCTAACCGGCAGCGTAACGGGAGTCTGAGGAGTAGCTGATTGGCTGTTAACATTGTAAACAGTCTGGAGATCGAGAGACAAGAGGTGGAAAAAAAAAAGGTGTAAATGAAGGAAAGGGGTAAGGTGAACCCCTAGGATTGATGAGGGGGCTATTATAGTTGCCCGCGGGGCAAAAGAAAAAAATATTGCGATTTTTCGCGGTAGAGGTGCTTTCCGGTACGTTAACCGGGCAGCTAACTGGCAGCGTAATGGGAGTCCGACATATTGTGTTTTTGGAACGTTTGTGATATGTGCACGTGTGGATTTTGTCTAATTAAGGTAAAAAAAATATATATATATCTTTAAGCGTGCTCTGGCGCGCTTACGTTACGGGTTTGGTTTGCGCTGCAGAGACGATACGTCACGGTTATGCGATGCATCATGAGGCGTCTCACGGGCTACGTGATACGTCACGTAATAAAGAATATATTTTACAGCTATAGATATTAGCTTTTAAAAAACCAATGAAATTCACTGAAAAAACCATAGGTTATAGACCATATATAGTTAGGAATTTGCATTTACAAAACCTTGAAAATTCACTGAAAAAACCATAGGTTATAGACCATATATAGTTAGGGATTAGCATTTACAAAACCTTATTTTACTCGCACAAAACCATTGAAATTCCATATATAGTTAGTTGCACTAACTATATATCGCGCACCCGCAATCCATTGCTAATGATGTCACATATTACATCATTCATGACATGGTCAGTGACATCACTGATGACATCACTGATGACATCTCAAATGACATCACTGATGACATCTCAAATGACTTCACTGATGACATCACTGATGACAACACCCAGTGACTGTATGTTTCTGTAAAGTTAAAATATGTCTTACATATTGAAGAATGAGTGGATGTATAAGTGTCTGGATGAAGGATTTAGTAGGTGCATGACTGACTGTATGAGTGAGTGATTAAATGTGTCTCACTGAGTGCATGGGTTAGTGACTAAACTGTCTTAATTTGGCAATCATTATATATGTTGTTCTGTAAACTGCTGCATGTTTAAATCAGTAGCTATATGAGTAACTATATGGGTTATTGAATGGTTGCCCAAGTATTTGTATGGGAGACTGAGTATGTGTGTGGGTGGCTGGGAGGTGTATGACTCTGTGCATAGATGTGTGAGCAGTTGATTAACTAAATGTATGGGTTCAAAAGTGCATGTGGAAACAGCTGTATGGGCGGTCGACTGACTGCATGAGTGTATTGGTGAGTGAATGGATATCTCAGTGCTACATGTCAAAGTAAGTACATATGTAAAACACAGTCCATGTGAGAGTTGACATATATAAATAACTGAACATAAGAGCTAGTGAATGTGAGAGTGGCTGTATCGATCATTGTGAACTTGTATCAGGGATTGTATAAGAGAGTAAATATGTGTTAGTATATGTTTGAATAAGTAAGGTGTGTATAACTGTATAGTTGAGGAAATGGAGGTGTGATTAATCTTTTGCATGACTGAGTAGGTGTGTGAGTAACTCCATGGATAAGTGACAGTCTGTGAGTGTCTGTTTATACTGATTGTATCTAAGGTTATATTAGAGTCTGAAGATGTTCATTGTATTATCACATAAATGATATCATCAGTGATGTGATCAGTAATGTCAAATGAGATGTCAGTGATGTCATCAGTGATGTCATTTGAGATGTCATCAGTGATGTCATCAGTGATGTCACTGACCATGTCATGAATGATGTAATATGTGACATCATTAGCAATGGATTGCGGGTGCGCGATATATAGTTAGTGCAACTAACTATATATGGAATTTCAATGGTTTTGTGCGAGTAAAATAAGGTTTTGTAAATGCTAATCCCTAACTATATATGGTCTATAACCTATGGTTTTTTCAGTGAATTTTCAAGGTTTTGTAAATGCAAATTCCTAACTATATATGGTCTATAACCTATGGTTTTTTCAGTGAATATATATATATATGTATATATATATATACGGTTGTCGCAGCCACAGACCCTGGGTGCCTCCTGTATGCGGTGGTGAGCTGCGTTACACAGCATTCACTGTCAAAGACTGAATTTGAGTCAGCTGACACAAAACAGAAGCACACTCAAATCAAGTCTGTGAAAAAATGTTTGTTTAATTCATATAGAACACCCCCTCAGCGCTGACAGACGCATTTCGGCGCTCTGGCTTTGTCAGTGTCTGTTTGTTTTGTAAAGTACCACCAATTTTAAAGTGAAAGAAAGTGCAAGTGCAAATGAAAGAAAATGATAAACATAGAAGACAGCTCAATACATACTAAATGCTTTTGTTTTCAGTTTGTTCATCCTCTTTGTGCATGGAACAAGGCAACTTAATTCCCAATCTCACAAATACTCATTTATGCTTTAAATAGTATATAAAGAGAAAACAAATATTTTTTTCTCCTTTTTTATATATATGTTTTTCTTCACTAGTATCGGTGTCATTTATGAACCCATCTTAATTATATATCTGCTTCACTAGTTTTTAGAAATTGGAACTGTTGCACCAAATCATTAAGCCAAGACAGGAGGATCTCTCATGTAAATGGAGAATGTAGAAGGGGAGGCTAATCATTCTCAGTTCAAAATTGAATGTGCAATAGTTTGTTGTACAGGGACACACACTATTTCCTTGTCGAGATAAATGTCTACAATATTAGACAAATATTTGAAAGCCAAAGGTTAAAAAAGCAAAGAATATATAAAGTTAAAAACAGTCAAAGCTAAATACAATCAAATTGCATATAGAAGGAGGATATCTAAAATGGCAGCCAACATCCCCCCCTTACCCCACTTAAATAACTGTATAGCATAACAGTTGGAAGTTCCTTAACTGTGTGAATAATGATTGAAATATGGGTACAGAAGAGCTCTAATTCATGGTAATCTGACCACTCAAGTAGTTGCATGGCCCTCATTCCAAATGGGCCCATAATTCTTCTGCATTATTCAGACCCTGATGGGACATTGTACCTAGTTCAATAATGTATCTAGGCTGTAGGGCACGTCATTTTTTAACCCTGTCTCCCCCTCTCTCATTTTTGGGTATCTGGTCTAAGCAACGTAAGGCTAGAATATCACGATTGCTCATGTGACAGTCTTCAAAATGGCGGGCCAAAGGATAATTTCTATCCTTTTTGGCAATTGCCCGCATGTGTTCTAGCACATGCTTCTTGCTGCATTTATGGTGCTGCCGATGTATTTTTTCTTGCATGGGCATTCCAAACAATATATAGTAAATTCAGAGTTATAGTTGAGTAGTTTATTGATGTTTCTAGTGGATTTTACCCCTTTTCCAGGTAAGTCATAGGTGGTCTTTTTGTAACTATATTTGCATGTCTTGCATTTCATGCAGGGAAAGAACCCAGTTACCGGTTCTCTCAGTCTAGCCGTAGATTGGTAGTGGCAGGAGACCAATAGATCCTTGATGGATCTTGATCTTCTGTATGTTATTAGTGGTTGTGTGGGAATTAGATTTTTTGAGGATATGATCAATTTTAAGAATATGCCAATTCTTGCGGAACATCTGTACTATTTTCGCTGACTCTGTGTTAAAGCATGAAATCATGCGAGCTGGTTCAGGTGATTTAATGATGTTATTCCTTTTAGCAGCTTTAATGGCTAAGAGTTCCTTTCTAGATGTCTTTTCTACTTTCTTGATTGCTGCATCAAGAGAATTATCTGAGTAGCCTCTTGCCTTAACACAACCACATGCTTCATTTCTTGGTGTAATCTTCTTCGGTTGAACAGTTTCATGTGCAAAAGCTTCCCATAATGGATATCATAAATTATACTTTTTGGGTGGAAGATTTTGGCATGAAGCAAAACGTTGCCAGCAGTAGGGTTAGAATCTCAAAATTGTTAACGTAGACTTCTGGGTCTAAATAAAAGACTTGAATACTGCTTATATGGCTGCTAAATGCTAGGTTGAGGTCATTGGAGTTCAGAAATGTTATAAACTCCTCAGCTGAGAAGTATGAACCCTTCCATACGATGAAAAGATCATCAATGAAACGAGTCCAAAATGCAACTTCATCCATTCACCTCTCAGGTACTTCCCTCCAGGCCACGTGCTCCTCCCACCAGCCGACGAAAAGATTTACATAGCTGAGGGCGAAGCACGTGCCCATTGCGGTACCACATTGTTGCCTGTATAGCTGGCCTGCAAAAATAAAAATATTATTTTCTAAGCAGAATGCTAGCTTTTTCAGAAGCATTCCATTATGTTTTTGAAACTTAAGAGGGCGCTTGTCCAGAAACCACTTGACTGATGTAATCCCTTGGTTGTGGTTTATACACGTGTACAAACTATTGATGTCAAATGTAATGAGCAACATATCTGGTTCCCACTTTACACCCTCAATTAGTCTCAAGAATTCTTGCGTATCTCTAATGTATGAGCTAAGATTCTTTACCCGAGGAGCCAAAAAGAAGTCCAAATAAATAGAATAGTTTTCAAGAAGACTATTTATAAATGCAGCTATGGGTCTTCCAGGGGGCCATTGTAAGTGTTTATGAACCTTGGGGAGGCGATAGAAAGTGGGTAGCGTGGTATATTCACACAGTAAAAAGTTGAATTCATTAATGTCCAACATTCCCTCATCTCTCCATTCTCATAGGTTCTGATGAAAGGTTTCAGTGCTGTTGGAGTACTCTCTTCTGGTTGTAAGTAGATAGCATTCACAGTCCTCAAGTTGATTAAGGGCCTCTCTGATGTATTGTTCCTTTGAAAAAATCACAATGTTACCCCCTTTGTCAGATGGTTTTACCACTATCGAATTGTCCTGTTTTAGACTTTGAATGGCCAGCCATTGTTTCACAGAGATGTTGAAGCATCTGTCCTTATCAGTTTTCTGCTGAAGCTTTTTCAAGTCCTGTTTTCAAGTCCTCATTAACCCTTTAAGTGCTGCCGTCGGCCAACGGTCGTCGCAAGCACTACCTTGCCAGTGCTGCGCCCGACCATTGGCTGACGGGGCGGCACCTGTTATTTGAACGTTCAGCACTGGGCGCTGAACGTTCGACCCTCCTAAGGTGTTAAAGACATCAATGGCATTGATTGGCATCTGAAGGCAGATTCTTGATTTTCTTCTTAATTCGCTATTTCTGCTGGCTTGTTCTACTCCTGCATGTGGTAGATTGAATTCTGTTCCTCATGCATCCTAAGGGTCGTCCATGTGTTGGATGTTTTCAAACCCTTAAGCAGTATTAGCGATTCTAAATCATTGCTGGTATGGATATCCGTATGGGCCGTGAGAGTTGTTTCGATCTCTCCTGCTTTCTTGGGATGCATCAGTTGCACTTTCTGGAGCTTTAGTTTGCAGATAAATTTAAACAAGTTTTGGGGTTTTTTTGTTTTCTCAGTTTCTTCACGACGTTTTCAAAACTATTGACCCGCTCCGGTCAGCTCCTGGCTTGAAAGTTTCTGGGTGATTCAACAAGCGGGGGCTGAGAAAAAAAAGGGGGTCCCAAAATGTGTTTCCCCCATGTAATTTTCCATGGAAAACTTTACACACAGCTACAGCCTGAACTGCTGAACGGAATTACACCAAATTTGGCAAAAAGGTAGCCCTTTTCTTTAAATGGTGTAAATCTGTTCAGTAGTTCCTGAGAAATTTGAAAAAGAAAAGGTTTCGATATCTAGGAATGCGGTAGAGTCGCGACCCATTCCAAGCACGAACTTCGTTGTGTTTTTGGGAGCTATGTTGACAATTTTTGGGGTGTTTGCTGGAAAAGTTTACAGTGGCTTCCTCAAATCCACAAGTAGACCATCCTTCTGAAGATGAAGACTTGGATCCACCTCCCAAGAAAAGTCCTGAGTCTATTGTGTGGAAGTTTTTCAGCATCCCTGATGGTGAAAAAAAGGTGAATGTTCAAAAGGTGAGCTGCAAACTATGTCCGAGGAGTCTTTCGAGTGGCAGTGACAAGAAATATTCATGTGGTTCTTCCAGCATGTTTAAACATTTGCAAACTATACATCCGAAACATCTTGCAGGGGAACTGCTGCAACATGCTCAAGAAGCCACACAGTAAAGTGACCAGGGAGCTTGTCCCAGCACTTCTGGAGCCTCAAGCTCCACATCTCGTGGTCCAGACATTCGGGTCGAGTTTGCGACCCTAGAACAGCATTTCATGAAATGCAAGGCAATTTTATGTTGTGGGGAGCAGTCAGTTGACGCTGTTTGTTCTGCAGCAAGAAACCATTGCTGCAATTTTTTTTTCAGTTGGAATGACTACATAATTCCCAAAGTTAAAAGTTTTGACTGTTGTGTTTTTTCCTTTTTTCAAAAAACACCAAACAAATTGACAAAATAGTTTAAAAAACACAAAAAAATTACAAAAGAAAAAAGAAAAAAAAAGACTTCCTTTCAGAACTACCTTATTTGGTTAAAAAAGATAAATAACTGCATTCTAATGAGTGGGTGATTGCATGAGTACGTCATGGGTAGTGACTGCATGATTAAAGTGCTGCAAGGAGAGGCATGATGAATTTATAAGTGCTTGGGTATTGGTGCAGTGATTGGATAAGTACATAGTGCTGGCAGGGTTATTGGAAGAGTGCTCACGGAGTGACAGGGCAAATGCTGGAATGCATAGGTAGTGCTCTGGGGATTGTAGCAGTGCAAGTGTTTGTGCCAGGGTCATTGCATGAGTACACGGGTAGTGCCTCTGTGATTGGAGAAGTGCAAGGAGAGTGGATGGTGAATTTATAAGTGCTTGGGTATTGGCAGACTATTTGCATTAGTACATGGTAGTGGCTGGGTGACTGGAGGAGTGCATGGGGAGTGACAGAGTGATTGCTGGACTGCATGGGTACTACCTATAGAATTGAAGGAACAGATGAGAAGTGTGTTAGTGGTTAGAGAACTGCATGGGTAGTGCATAGGGGATTGCAGCAGTGCATGTGTTAGTGACTGGGTCATTGCATAAGTACATGGGTACTGACTGAATGATTAGAGTATGGCAAGGAGAGCGGCGGAGTGAATTTATAAGTGCTTGGGTATTGGCTGAGTGATTAGATTAGTACATGCTACTGGCTGGGAGTGACAGTGTGATTACTAAAGTGCATGGGGAGTACCTGGGAAAAGGAAGGTGTGAATGAGCAGTGTGTAGGTGTTTAGAGGACTTTATGGGTAGTGCACATGTGATTGTAGCAGTGCATGTGTTAGCGCCTGTGTCATTGCATGAGTACATGGGTAGTGTCTGGATGATTAGAGTATTGCAAAGAGAGTGCATGGTGAATTTATAAGTGTTTGGGTTTTGGCGGAGTGATTGCATAAGCACATGGTGCTGGCTGTGTGATTGGAGGAGTGTATGGGGAGTGACAGGGCGATGACTGGACTGTATGGAGAGTTAACAGGGGATTGTAGCAGGGCTGGTGTTAGTGCCTGGCTCATTGCTTGAGTATACAGGTAGTACCTCTGTGATTGGAGAAGTGAAAGGAGAGTGCATAGTGAATTTATAAGTGGTTGGGTATTCAAAGTGTTTGGATTAGTACATGGTGGTGGCTGGGTGACTAGAGGAGTGCATGGGGAGTGATTGCTGGACTGCATAGGTACTACCCAGGTAATTAAAGGAGCGAATGATAAGTGTGTAAGTTGTTATAGGACTGCAAGGATACTGCATAGGGGACTGCAGCAGTGCATGTGTTACTGCCTGGGTCATTCCATGGGTACACGGGTAGTGCCTCAGTGATTGGAGAAGTGCAAGGAGACTGCTTGGGTTTTTGCGGAGTGATTGCATTAGTACATGCTACTGGCTGGGTGACTGAAGGAGTGCACAGTGAGTGACAGTGTGATTGCTGGAGTGACTGGGCAGTACCTGGGAAAATAAAGGTGCAAATGAGCAGTGCACAGGGAGTGACAGGGTGATTGTTGGACTGCACAATGACTAACTTGGGAATTGAAGGTGCAAATGAGAAGTATGCAGGTGATTAGAGGACTGCATGGGTAGTGGACTGGGGATTGTAGCGGTGCATGTATTAGTATCTGGGTCATTGCATAAGTACATGGCAACTCCGACTGACATCCTAATTGGGGCCTAAGTCACTTACTCACCTGTACAGGCATTCACCTGCCAATTAGTCATTGATGCACACATTTTCATACCCACACCCACCTACTCATCTATATAGATAATCACACACCCATTTACACACAGATGCAGACTGTGGCACACCCAGTCACACAGTGTTGTAAACACTATCACACCCTGGCCCACACTGATACAGACATTAACACACCCAGGCACACACACAATCATACATTAAAACCTCTACCCACACACTGATAGTAACATACCCAGGCATTCACCAACACATCCAGAGACACTCTTGTGTATAGACTAATACACCCAGCACACACTGTTCTATACACTATTGCACCCATGCACACAATAATACAACCACTGAGATAACCCGTCACACACTGATGCAAACTCTGACATAGCCACTGAAACGCATAGAGGTACTTACACACACATTCACTCATCGGTATAAGTATTCACACAGTTAGTTATTCACCCACACAACTGTTCACACTGCCGGTCACCTACTTATACAGACTCTTACATCTCCTTTCAGTCTGATACATACCTATTTAGGTATGCAGTGACTAACTTACACACACTTACCCACTAACTCACACATCCCTACAGCCACTAACACACCATATCACTCACATATACACACACTCACCCTCCCAATCACTAACTTATACAGGCACATAATGTTTCTCACCTGTTCAGCCGGACTCACAAATACTTCTCTCAGTCATATAGTCACTCACACATGCATTCATGTATCCATACAGCCACTCACACAGCATATCATTCACTCATACAGCACTCAGTCACCCATATAGACACTTACACAGGCAGTCACCCAATAATGCAGGCACTTACACACCCAATCACTTAACAATGCAGCCATTTACACAACCAGTCACTCACCTATACAGTCACTCAGACAACCACTGACACATTCACTCACTCACCCATATAAACAGTCATACATGTATCACTCAATCATGAAGGCACTCACACATCCAGTCACTTACTCATTCAGCCACTCACACAGTGGCTCGCTCAGGAATACAACCAAACTTGTTGACTCAAACAACAACTGATAGAGGAGTTACTCACTCCTGCAGGAACTCACACATGCACTCACTCAATGAGCCAATAACACCCAGTCACTCATGACTAGAGTCACTCACTTATACAAACACTCGCCCACCTAATCACTCAATCATGCAAGCATTCAGACACCTTTTCACTCCCATATACAGCCACTCTCTCACCCACTCTCTCACCCATGCAACCACAAACACAGTAACTCACTGACCCATACAGCCACTCGCTTTCCAATTCAGCCACTCACATACCCACTCAGTTAATTAAACACCCACTCAAACAGCCACTCACTCACCAATACAGTCACTTACACATCTGCACACTCACCCATATAGCCACTCACACTACCACTCACTCACCCATACAGCTACTCACTCACTAATGCAGCCACTCACACAGCCACTCACTCATACTGCTACTCACAAACCCATTTATTTACCCATATAGCTGCTTCCCCCATGTATTCACCCATACAGCCACTCATACACCCACTCACACAGCTATTTAGCCACTCACACACCCACTCAAACACTGATACAGGCAGTCAATCCGCCAGTCAGTTAAAAACAGTATCACTTATCAGTGGTACAGAAAGAATGGTGATTTAACTTGAGGTGTTCATTAGTATATATTTGTAACTCTCAGAAACATTTATGAAACACTTACAGACACTGGATGATGTCATCAGTGACATCATCAGTGTTATCACTTGAGATGTCCTCACTGATATCACTGACCATGGTATGAGGGATGTGATATTTGAGTTCATAAGCAGTGCATTGCAGGGTGTAAGTTATAGTTAGCTCAGGTAACTGTAACTGCTGTATTTCTATGACTTTGTTTGAGCGAAATCTGAGCCTAACTATAATGTCCCTGTAATCTTCGTTTTTTTATATTTTTGATAACTAAATATGAGTCCTTTCATGATATTGTTGTAATCAAATGTTAGTTCAAATATTTGTGTAGGACAATATTTATTATATTATGACATACTAGAGAATGAACAGAAATGCAAGAATGCAAGCAAGATTAAATATACATAGGACAAGTTGTAAGAAAATTGCACTGAACAAAGCACAACGTTTTGAAACCAATGGGCTTTGTCACAAATAGCCAGTGAGGGGAATCAATGTAAGGATACATCTAACTATGACAAGAAAGACGTTAGATATGCCAAGCTGCAGCATGCTTAATTCTGATTTCCAGATCTGCATCAGGGAGAAATAACTCCTAAAGACGTTGGGGGCATATTATCAATGGAATTGATATGGAATTCCAATCGAAGCCCATGTTAGATGTCTTCACATCTAACATGTGCTTCAATTGGAATTCCATAGAGCATATTATCAAGCCCATTATCGCCGCTTTATCGGCCGTTTTCGGCCGATAAAGCGGCGATAATTTTAGCGCACAGGCTTGATAATATGCCCCTTAGTGTGGGGAGGGAGGTGAAGAAAGGTCAAAGGTTTGTGTTGGATAGTGAAAAGCACATGCTGGATTTTTACCTAGTTCCTGTCTCAACCTCCAAATAATAAAGTGCTCTTCTGACTAAATAGTCTGCTTTGGAAATATCTTTCAAATGGGAGGCTGTTTTCTAGGAGTGTGCTTATGCCTCTCCAAAATATATCTATATATGTATTACAGTATTTACAGAGAACAAACAGAGCTGAAAGATGTCAACAATATGAGAAAACATCTAAATCTTAGTAGCCAAAAATGTGTTTCCAAATATCAGTTCTTTCCAGTTCTTACATTAATCGCTGATGACAACACAGAGTAATACAAATTACACACTAATGAGTGAAATGAGATGAAAGTGATACATCACTTTGGGCAAATCAGGAAGTTGAGTATATACACC
The DNA here is from genome assembly GCF_964263255.1 of Lissotriton vulgaris. Taxonomy (NCBI): domain Eukaryota; kingdom Metazoa; phylum Chordata; class Amphibia; order Caudata; family Salamandridae; genus Lissotriton; species Lissotriton vulgaris. The sequence goes on along the minus strand of NC_141685.1, from coordinate 2,036,319,620 downwards.
CAGCCTGTTTTGATGAAATGATGCCTAACAGAAAAGGATAGATTAGAATTAAAAACATCCATTATGGTGGGCAGCTTCGGAGAGTTTACAATGAGGCTGCATCCAAATTCTTGCCATATCACATTGATGTAATGAGCTATGCATATTCCCCAATTTCCCCCCTTTTTGAACAATTTTATGTTAACACGCCAAGCATAATTACACAAGGTGAGTCAAGTCTAATAGTAGAACATTTGCAAATGTACAACATATTATCCTTCTTAAGATGTTTCTGCTCAAGAGTATTTTGCCAGAATCACATGGTTTAAATATCATGTCCTACCTATAATACCCATGAGGGGATCCTGGCACAGAGCAGGTATGTGTTCATAGCCCTGCCTATGGTAGGCTGGTTAATTGAAAAGCCAGGTCTTTAGCTTTTTTGGAATTTCAGAGGAGAAGAGGAGGCTCTAATATGGGGTGGAAGGTGGTTCTATGCTTTAGGAGCTGTGTAAGAAAATGCTCGACCTCTTGATCTGATTCTGTGTATGCGTGGGATGTTTATGAGAAGAAGAAGTCATGCAGAGCAGAGATGTCTGGGTGGTTAATGGAAGGAGATTTGAATGTTAACGTATTTGTGGCCTGAGATGTGTTGTGCCTTGAATGTGTGTGCGAGGATTGAAATTTATATTTTAAAATCTGCACTGCATAGAGTGATATTTTTGTGAACAATAGTAAGGTTATGATAATTATATCAGGCCATATTTTTGTCATCGATATTCGGATATACAGCTTGCTCAAGTCAAGTGTGACTCAAAAGGGCTGTTTTGGGTGCTACTGCAAACCAGACATTATATTTAAATATACAGTAGAAACTGATGGTGTGCAATTATTACTGGTGTGAAATGTTCTCAGCTACCGCTTATTTATTTGCAAAGTACTTTTTATACGGAATGTTAACTAACACCAAATAATGCTGTATGGGTAGTTTTGTTACTTTTGTGTTGACATTCTATCATCACCTATTTTTCCTACACCACTAACTTAGGGGCCGATCAGGATCGCGGACGGACTTGCGTCCGTCCGCGACCCCAGAGCAGGAGGGAACCTCCGCATGGGCATGCGGAGTTCCCTCCTGTGCAATTAGGATGTGACCGCCACCCTGGCGGTCACATCCTCTATTTTTAACATTGCGGCGGGTGCAGCTTCAAGCTGCACCCGCGGCAATGTTAAAAATGCACGCATTGCTTTTGCATGCAGAAAGAGGCAGGCACCGTGCGGTGCCTGCCGCTTTCTGCATGCAAATGCAGGGGGGTACCATAGGTACCCCCCATGTGCACCCCCCACCCCCCCTTCACCTAGGGGGCCCGCAACGGGCCCCCGCAGTGAAGTTCCGTATGCTTTTCCACGGCGGGAAACGCGCCGCGGAAAAGCATAATTCACTGCCCATCCTAATATGGTGGACGGTGTCTGAGAGACACCGTCACCATATTAGAGCTTTTCCGCCGCGGTTGTAAGCCAACCGCGGCGGAAAAGCTGCGGACGGAAACCAGGACCCACCAGCCATCCTAATGTGGCGGTGGGTCCTTGGTCAGTCCGCTGCGGTTTTTCCGCATCCTCGGGGCCGGCGGTGGCTTCCGCCGGCCCCGAGGATGCGGAAAAACCGCTATCCTGATCGGCCCCTAAATGTACTGTGTGTGAGAAACATTTTTCAATGAGGCTTTTATTGCTTTCATCTCAAAATTCTTGTTTTTTAAGATAGTTTTTAGAAATTGTGTTAGTTGTCTTACCAGCCTCATGAAATGAAAAAAAAATCATAACATGTAAATACATGCATAGAGGGGCTGTAGGTCAGCTAATTTCATTATTTTGTCTTTTCAACTGTCATTCGCCCACCACAGCATTAGGATGTAGCACTGTCTCAGCCCACTTCAAAAAATCTCTCGTACACTGCGAGAGATGGCATGTTGCATTTTCACTGGTACATATCCACCTCGAAATAAGTGAATTTCAGTGCCTGAGTGGGTCGACCAGCATTTCACTTAGGCAATTATTTATAAATCCTTTTTAGTCTTTTCCTGTGTTTTCAAAAGGTCATAGGCTTATAGGAATTCAAAGCCAAAAGTTGTTTTTCTGTGCATCTATAGGAGCCATACTTTCCTGTGATGTGCATCAAAACTGAAACGAATTTCCATTCAATCAATCAATCAATCAATCAATCAAAGACATTTATAGAGCGCACTATTTACCCGGAGGGTCTCAAGGCGCTTGAGGGGGGGGCGGGTGCTGCTACTGCTCGAACAGCCAGGTCTTGAGCTTCTTCCTGAAGGAGAGGTGGTCTTGGGTCAGGCGCAGGTCGGTCGGGAGGGAGTTCCAGGTCTTGGCGGCAAGGTAGGAGAAGGACCTTCCTCCTGTTGTCGTTCTTCGGATGCGGGGGACGCGGCGAGGGCGTGACTGGCTGATCGGAGATGGCGTTTTCTAAGTACATCTACCTGTTTGGAATCATCCATAAAGTTCTATTAAAGTTATGGTGGATGATTAGTTATGTTTTTGATTTTATATTTTTTTTGCAAGAATATGACTGCTATGATTAGGCAGTGACATGTTTTATTTTCTTCTTATTATTTTTAATTCTGTGGCATAAGCTTTAATCAAAACTAAAAAAAAGTATAACCTTCACACTAGCTTGACAAAGCCGGACATACTGGCTTTGCCAGTGCTTGTTTTTATAATTGTTCCTGTTCCTATTCTTGAGAAGCGAGGATTTCTTATACCCCTAAGCCCAGCTTTGCCTAACTTGACTTCTTAACAACAATGTATTCCTGAAGCGACTCCGGGAATACAAATGTATTATTCAGCTGTAAGGTGTAAACACTTTCTTTGTCCCGTTAACCATTTGTGATAAAGAGTGCATTGGTTGTCCACAAACAAGCGATATCCAGAGTCAGCAATTGAGCTACAGCTTATAATAATGTTTCGCTGTGTACCATTCAAACAGCAGTTCATATGGTAAGAGCAAAGAAAGGGAAATGTATTTTTGAAATGTGCCCATGATACTTGGTTCTAAAATAGTGGTTATGATGTCATTTGAGACTTCATCATGGTGTCATCAGAGGTGTCATTTAACATCTCATAAGTGATGTAATATGTGATATCATAAGCAGGTAATGGTGTTTCATTGGCGTCCTGGCTGATGGCAACTCCTGAATCATTCTTGAGAGGGCGGTATGCATAGTACTTGGAGAGTGGGACAGGCAGGGAAAATGAAATGCTGATGGGCTGCCGTGCTAAGCCATTGAACTTACCTCATGGCAGCTGGCCCGCAGGTTTGACCTCCCGCATGCGCACTCTACTGCTTGAGGGAGAGGGGCTGATGAGAAGATACCTTTTGCATCTCCATTCTGTTCACCTTCCCAGAATCCACTGTTGACGATTCCTGGGATTTCATTCTTCTATTTTCAAGATGGCAGCCATCTCTCAAGCTTTTATTAAGTCTTCCCTATCCAAGATGGCTTCTCCCTTGTTCCTATGAGGTATTTTCAGTTTTCGGATATAGCATCAGCCCCTCACTCCTTCACACTTTGCATCCCAACACTTCCAATTCTTCTGTCTAGTGACAGAGTAGCTGGATACTACTGTTATTACCGTCTCCTCCAGTTCTGTGTAGGTGACCTCTCCTTTGGCTGCCCTCCTTCCTCTTGGAGCCTTGCTGGCATTTAGGAGGCTTCTTGCCTTCTAGATTTTCCCTCCAATCAAAGCTCTTTCTGTTCATCTACTTATGGGCTTTTCAAGTGTTGGCTGCATGATGCCTACTGGAAAGTGTCTTCCTTACTTCTTGCACACCAAGACTGTTAAAACACGGGATTCCTAATCAATCAATCAATCAATCAATCCATCAATCAATCAAGGGGTTAAGAGCATACTACTCACCTGTTAGGGTCTCAAGATGCTGGGGGTACCTGCAGTCAAATGTCTCTTGCTAATCACCCTTTCCCCAAGGGATCTGACACATTGGGGCCGATTACGATGCAGCCCTTAAAGGCTCCGACCGCAGGGCCACATCATAATGAGATGCGCAGTTTACTTTCCGACCACCTCATTATGAGGGAGGTGGTTGGAAAGTAAACCAGCAAGTCATTCCGGCTGGCTTCCGAAAGGTTCAGAGAGCTCGTCGGCCAGTAGGAAGGTGGCCAGTAATCAACCATTTTTTTCTGTGAATTTGTAGGTTTTCTTTTTATTGTAAGCTAAGATCTGATTACTATGCCTAACTACAATGTCACATTAAAATTTGTTATTTTCAATAAATTTCAGTCTTTTTAAAACATGTGGTAGGATCTTATTACCATACCTAGCTATAATGTCATAATAACCTTTGTTTTTTAGAGTGAATTTCAGGTTTAAAAAAAATTATATTTAGTCAACTCCCCTGATACGTAAGGCCTTCTGCCATAAAAAAGTGGGTGGTTGAAAGCACTGCCAACCCCCAATACAGAAAACCCCACACTTAGCACTTACTTTTATCATGTGCAGTGGAGGGTTAGCCAGTGGGCCTGGCCTCTGGTCTGGCCCTGCGCCCAACCCTGCAGCAGGTGGCTAACCACTTCTTTGCACGCTTTCGCCATGTACAACAGGGGATTGACTGCAGGGTCTGGCTTCCTGTGCCCACACTTGCCATGGTGAACATCTCCCTCTGGGCGCAGCCTCTGGCCTTGCCCTGTGTGCAACCCCACTGCAAATGGCCAACCCCCATCTGTACATGTCCTCTGACTGTGCACACTACGGATTTGGCTGTAGAACCTGGCCTCTTATCAAGCTTGTGCCCAACCACTGGATGCCCACCCACCACAGACACCTAACTCACATTTCATTCATTTATGTTTTTACATTTTCTGGATATAGCAGTATTCCCTGTCTTTTTCCACTCAAGTTTCACCTCCATGGTACTGCAGTGCTATGCAAACTTCTCCGAGGAAGCTTGCAAGGTGCTACTGGGCCATGGAAGTGAAGCCTGATCAGCAGCTCTTAAAGAGGCTCTGCAGCAGCATTTTCACACCTCACAGGATAGCCACACTCTGTCCCATGAAAGAACCACAGTACACATGGCACAAAAAACAATTGGCTCCGGAGATTTTCCCTCTGGGTTCCCCTCCCGTAAGTACCTGGGAGTCAAGGTGTCCCTACTCCGCCCCCTTATATTCTATTTTTTAAGTATTTTTGGGAAATGAGTGTCGAGTCTCAGAGTCGTTTAACAGTGGCTGCAATTTTTTTTTTCATTGCAGACAGCCAATCAGATCACTCAGTGTAGGAAATAGCCAACATAAAAAAAGCCCCCTCAACCTATCAGCAGACACTATTTTATTTGTCATTGTCAGTACCGCAGGACTCCAATTTTGAGGCCAATCTGAGATACTTCACTTTTTAACCCTTTTAGCCCAGCCTGAGTACAATCTTCAAACACAAAAAATAATGGGGCATATTTTCAAGGGCTCATTGCCGAGTTAGCTGCACTTTATCGCAGCCAAAGTGGCGATAGATTTATCGCCCTATTCACAAGCTGGTGCTAATAGCCGATATCGCCAGTTTTCCTACGATAGCAGCCGCAAAAATATTGCTATGGATGACACCAGCAACTAATGCTAAGAGATGCAGAGTAGGCATTCCCGTGCAAAAAGACGCAACAACACCAGTTTGCAACATTCTCAACGACCAGCCAGATCTGGATCAGATCACAAAACATGCGATAAGGCGTGTTAGCAGCTGGAAATTAACACCTGCTCTTCCCTGGTACTAAGTCAGACGATAACCAGCACAAGAAATGGAAGCCCAGCCCACAGCCACACCAGAGGAACAACAAATGCCATGGAGCTACTGTTCATGCAGCTTGGACACCCAAGAGGGCCACAACACCCTTCGCCACCACCCCCAGGACTCCCCCCGGGCCCTACCACCGGACACCTCTCCAGTCAAAGATATTTTAGGCCAACTTAACGAAATCATGAACAAAACAATTTGCCTGATGTCGCACAATTACAACAATTAACATTCATGTGTGGTCAGAAAAAGGAAAATCATTCATTCATCTTTGAATTTCCAAACAAAATATTTTATTCAAATTTAACTCAAAACTAGTATTTGGTAGAGTCATAGCGGGTCTTCTCTGGACAATCTGTAAGTCACAGCCTGCAAGACAAACTTTAAGATAAGAAGGTGTGTCATGCACTCATCAAAGGACAGAGAGAGAGAGAAAGAGAGAGAGAAAGAAAGGGAGAGAGAGAGAAAAAGGAAGAGAGGGAGAGAGAGAAAGAGAGAGAAAGAGAGAGTGAGAAAGAGAGAAAGAGAGAGAAAAAGAGGGAGAGAGAGAGACAGTGAAAGGAAGAGAGGGAGAGGGAGAGAGAAAGAGAGAGCAAGAGAGTAAGAGAGGGAGAGAGAGAGTGAGAAAGAGAGAGAAAGTGAGAGAGAGAGAGAGATTGTACAAGGAGCGCAAGGCCGCTCGGTCTCTTGGCTCACACATGCTAACAGTTGTGTGTGCATCGCTATTGGTGCACCATAAGCCTAAGGCCTAGCCTCAATTGCAGTGCAAAAGCCACATCACGTTTCCAGAATGCAAGCAGTAGTCAGATTAACATTAGGCACGACAGCTCCTTTGTCTCAATACATAAGGCAGAAGGACATCTGCACCTACGACTTTGGTCTTACATGTGGCTGGCACCCCCTGAGAGAGATACCATAGCAGATGATGATGCTTCCCACACTACACACAGCATTAATGTAAGACAATGTATTCACACCCCACACATAGAAGTCCTTGCTCGAGATTCTCTTGCATGGAATGCCCTTGACACTTATGTACACTACAAGCCATACATCCAAACATTGCACACACATACGACTCATTGCTCTGAGCCGCGGCATATCCTTAACATAACAGAAGAGTGCTGGTTCTACGAGAGCCACCAACGCAATGGCAGAACATTCTGGGCCCTGTTACGTGGAACTGTACCTTGCAAGTATGCCACTGGCAGTGTTGCGCATTAATTACCGTCTGAGCTTCAGTCTTACATATGTCACCTGCATCACTGTTGATCATGCATATTCGAGGGGCCCATCATGCATATTCGAGTGGCCCATTGATGTCTGCCTATCCAACACAACGGCAACTGAACTGGATTATGTGACATGTGTGTGCCCCCTGTTGGCCAACGACAAGGAGTGTAACCATGATACCCATTCATGGGATGCCTTGATATTTAGCGTATATTAGCCATATTTCCGTTTGTTTTCCCAATAACACAGTGGCAGTGACGAACAGTTGTTGGTAGTGTTCTATAACCTCTGTGACAATGATCCGGTTTTCCTGCGGTCTGAACCCAATCTCTCTTTTCCTCTACTCCTCACCCTTCCCCGACCACGGGGTTCCTGGCTCGTCCTCTGTGGGGCTTGTGGGGTTCGAGTTGTCCTCGGCACTCGGTCCGGGTGCATTCATGGTGCTATGCAGTTTATTTTGGTTTTGGTGTATTTTTTTTTGTTGCTTTTATAGTGCATCTTCCTGCATGACGTGAGGGAATTACAGGCCTGTCGCGGGTTATCGCTGATTTTTTTATTGCAGTTGGCTACATCGCAACTTTTTTCGCATGGTCAACCTCTCATTCCACAAGAACCTCTCTTTATTGATACTTCCAAATGCTAAGATTACTTACCGGTAATCCCCATTACTCTTAGTCCTACTCGTCCTCGGCCCAGTGATCCCTAATGAAGTATTCCACTTGACAGGAAACAAAACAGGAAACGCTTTTAGACTCCACCCACCCTCCTGCCAGGAGCTATAAGTACATAGCCAACAGAAATCACATCCTGACATACCAAGCAACAAAGGCCTGAACAGGGAGGGTGGGTGCGAAGCATGACTGGGTCAAGGATGAGTAGGACTAAGAGTAATGGGGATTACAGGTAAGTAATCATAGTATTACCTCTACGTCCCTCGTCCTCGAGTCAGTCATCACTAATGAGGCATACCAAAGCAACCCCACAAGCAGGCCTTCGGCAAACCACAAAGAGAACATAGACCAAACACAAAAGTGGAGTGCAGCAAGTGAAAAACTTTATTAAACACACAGAATCTGGCGGAGGGGGACAACCTCCACAGCACGCAACACTCCACAACCAAAATTGGTCAGGTCAGATAAAGCACAATTCAGACGATAGTGCTTCACAAAAGTAGAATAAGAAGCCCAAGTCCCCGCCCGACATATCTCATCAAGGGAAACCCCATGAAAAGCAGCCCAGGAAGCAGAAACACCCCTAGTTGAACAGGCCTGAACCCCAGAAGGACAAGGCAAACCAGAGCCCTCATACGCCAGAGAAATAACAGCCTTGATCCAGCGACCCAAAGTAAGACGGGAGGCAGTCTTACCTCGACCAGCCAGACCAAGAGTCACAAAGAGAGAGTCGGAAGAACGAAACCTTGCAGAGCGGGAAACATAAATAGACAATGCATGCTTCACATACAGAGAGTGAAGCAACAACTCAGCAGGCGGACAGAAAATAGGAAGAACTAACTCCTAAGAGGAATGAAAATGAGACTGAACCTCTGGAACAAACCCAGGATCCAAAGAAAGGACCACTGCATCATCCAAGAAATGTAAAAAGGGAGGAGAATAACGCAAGGCAGTGAGCTCACCCAACTTACTAGCAGTAGTAACAGCAACCAGAATAGCCACCTTAAAAGAGAGGAATTTAAGGTCAACTGACTCCAAGGGCTCAAAAGGAGAGGACTGCAGAATACCTAGTACCAAAGAAAGATTCCAAGGAGAAACCAGAGAACGAGCAGAAGGAGAGGAGAGAGAGAAACTCCTGAACAACTGAGAAACCAACAACCCATCCGAAGACGGGCGTGAAGCCGGATCCCAGAAAGCCCGAATAGCAGCCCACTGCCCCTTCAGAGTAGACAAGGCACAGTTCTTCTGAAACCCATCCAGAAAAAAAGTGAAGGATAGAAGCGATAGTGCAAGACACAGGAGACAAACGAAGCCCCGAACACCAGGAGGAGAAAGAATCCCAATATTTAGTGTAGGAGGACAAAGTGGACTTTCGAGGGAGCCCTGCATCACAGTGATGAGGTGGTCAGGCAAACCTCAAAGAAGAGTTTAGATTACGCACTCCGCTTTAGAACAAATCGTGTGATTTGTGGCGTGCACAAACGATATCACTCCCCGACAAAAGGTGTGGTAATCAATATGCAGTCCGCGACACTTAGGATACGTGTCGTCTCTCCTAGCACAACCAATAGAAACGAAGAGAACGTTTTGAAGAAATTGTTTAAATGAGTGTAATTAAATCAGTGATATCCTTTTATTCATAGCAAACTGATCGCATCACCCAATGCATTTCGGACAAAGTCCTTCATCAGGGGTAATCTGCAAACAATACAAATGAACGTTTTTGTAAGAACTACCAAAGTGTCTACATACAAAAATAATTTAACATCAACCTCGACGTTAAAGGAAAAGTGGAGCGAAAAAGTAACAAAAAATGAAGGTAAACGTGATCAGTGGGTGAATCGGAAATGAGAAGGTACCGTTATATTGGTGAAACAACAAAAAATTCAGTGCGATTATAATCGCGTAAGTGCCGAAAAAAATGCTGGAGAAAAGCCCAGTGATAGATTGAAGTAAAAGTGGCGAACCAAAACATGTTGTTACACGTTGCAACAGAAAATCCCTGAATAATAGCCTCGGTGAATTTACCAGTGATACGGTTAAACTTGAGTACAAAGTAAGTACGCGAAACATTCAATACAAAACTTACTGGCTAATCAGCTTGGAGTAACCCAACTACATCGTGCGACTATCGCTACGAGTGAGTGTTTGTTGGTGCCGCATGTGGTAGAAAAAAGCTGAGTAGAACATGCTCATAGAAAGAGGACAAGGTGAATGTCAAATTAAATGGCAGCCATATTGTAGTGATGTATAGAACGAAAAACGTAAATCATGTGCGTTGTGAGGTAAAGTGTCTAAAGGCAACTATACCCCAGATTCATATATAGAAAATACATATCACAAAACAAATGTATACATCAAAAAATCAGCATAGAAGAGAGAATGTAAATATGATAATCTAAAAGTAACCACAATGTGATAGAAATGAAAAGAATCCGCTCTTTACAAATAACAAGAAAATTCCATCCGGTCATTTAAACCAGAAGGTTTGAAAAATTGCAAAAACTTAATCCAGTGATTCTCACGTTGCAAAAGAAAATTATTGTTGTCTCTGCCCTCACGCTTGGCCACCACTTCAACAGCAGCAAATCTGAGTTGACTTACACTATGTCTATTGTCTTTAAAGTGCATTGCCAAATTAGATTTTACATTTTCAGTCCGTATGTTACTTTTGTGTTCGTTGATTCTCGTTTTCAATTTGCGCGAAGTTTTGCCAGTGTAAACCAAACCACATGGGCATTTGATGATATAAATTACATTATCAGTGTCACAAGTTGCATTGAATCGCAAATTGATGTTCGTGCCTTTCATTGGATGTTTCATGATTGATCCTTTAATCAAATTATTGCAGTTTTTGCAGTTCAAACATGATTGATTGCCTTTGTATGCAGTAGGACTGATTTGTTTGGGTTTGGTGATGATCTCTTTCAGATTATTCCCCCTAGTGTAGGCAAATAGAGGTTGTCCTTGATAAATCTGTTTGAAATCAGGCTCTGTGCTTATGATGGACCAATGCCTTAGTATGGATGCTTTATATGCTTTAGAAACTACTAAGTACTTTGAAACGACCACTGGTCTTTTTATGGTGTCTTCTGTGCAGGATGTAATGTCTCATCACGACTCAATTTGTCACAGCGTTCCTTGGCATTTTTCAAGATCGATTGTGGATAACCCCTCTGTTCAAAACGTTTGATCATGGTAACAGCTTGTTCCTCAAATTTAGTAGTGTCTGATACAATTCTTTTAACACGAAGGAGTTGAGAGTATGGCAAATGGTTCTTCAAGGCTGTCTGATGAAAGGATCTATAATGCAGAGTGTTGTTTTTGTCTGTCACTTTTCTTTATAAATTGGTTTCTAGTTGTTTACTGGCGCGGATGATATTGACATCTAAGAAAGTGATGGATTCTTGACTGAACTTGTGTGTAAATTGAATACGGTCATTGATAGAGTTCAATTGTGTTAAAGCTGTTTGTAGAGAATCTTGGTCTCCATGCCATAAAACAAAAATGTCATCAATGTATCTTAGGAATATCCTGGCATGCGTTTCCCAATATGTGAGGTTCAAGATATGGTTTTCCTCAAAGTACTTCATGAATGCATTAGCATAGACCGGTGCAGCACAGTTGCCCATAGAAGTACCGGACAACTGTATGTAGTGTTGATCTTCCCATGAAAAGTAACTCTGGTACATTGTAAAGTGCATCAATTGCATGATGAAAATTTGAAATTGAATGTCTGGATCAGATTGCAACAAAATGTTCTCAATGGCTTTCATACCAAGATCATGTGGTATGCTGGTATACAGAGATTTGACATCTATGTCATGATGATAAAAGGATATCACTGATTTTATCACACTCATTTAAACAATTTCTTCAAAACGTTCTCTTCGTTTCTATTGGTTGTGCTAGGAGAGACGACACTTATCCTAAGTGTCGCGGACTGCATAGTGGTCAGGCAAACCCCGGACCCCAAGAGGCCTCTGTTCAACCCCCAGAACGCCAGGGTGAGAGAATCCAGGATGGAGGGAGAGGGTGCCCTCAGGGGAGACGGATAGCGGGGTAGAATCCAAGGAGGACCCACCGCCATACTCAGCAACAACGGGAACCAGGACCTCCGAGGCTAGTGAGGCAGACAGCCACAACCCAGTCACCCACCGGCTGGACCTTTAGCAAGAAGGCCGCCGGCATCAGGGGAAAGGGGGAGAAGGTGGAAAGCAACCAGGGGGGCCACCGGAGAGACAATGCCTCCATCCCGCAACCACCCAACTCAGGAGTCCGGGAACAAAAGAGGGGAAGCTGCGCTTTGGTCCTGGTGGCAAACAAATCCAGTTTGGGAGTCCCGAATCTCTGACAGAGCATCTGGAAAATCATGGGGGAGAGACACAGGGTCAGACAACGGAAACCTGTGACTCAAGGCATCCGCCACCACATTGTCCACACCCCTGATATTCTGAGCAGAGATGGTCAGAAGATGACACTTCGCCCAACCCGCAATTGCACAGGTCACAAGATTCAAAGAAAGACTGCGAGTACTGCCCTGGTGGTTGATGTAAGCAACAGTAACTGAGTTGTTGGACCGCACCAGGACATTGCACCCCAGCAGACGGCCCTGGAAGAAATGAAGAGTGAGGTCTACCGCAGAGAGTTCCCACCAATTGGAGGACGGGCGGGACTCCGACCGGAGCCAGCGAGCCTGAACAGCCCACTGACCCAGATTCACCCCCTAACCGGACGCACTGGCATCTGTCGTCAACACCAATGGAGGTGGCAGGTGAATCCACATCCCCTTGGAAAGATTGGAGGAACCCAGCCAACACTGGAAGCGGCCCCAACCTCCAGAGAAACTTGCACAGAGACCGCATAGTCCCGAACCAGAAAAGGCGCCCAATGCTGAAGATGCCACATCAGAGGACGAAGATGAACCCTGGCCCAAGGCACCGTGAATACAGTTGCCACCATATGACCCTGAACCTCCAGCCACTGAAGGAGGGGAGTCACAGCCTGGGACAACAACCTCCGCAACAGGAACTGAAGGTGCAGCAGCCGGTAATCCGGAAGGAACACCTTGCCCAGGACTGTATCGAAGACGGCCCCTATGAAAGACTTCCGAGTGGCAGGAACCAGATGGCATTTCGGAAAGTTCACTAGAAACCCATGCTGCTCTAGAGTACGAATGGTCAAGGACAGATGATGAGACAGGACCGCAGAGGAGGAGTCTGGAGCAGCCAATCGTCCAAGTAGGGAAATACCGACAAACCCAGGGGGGGAAGATGGGCCACCAAGGGAGCCACCACCTTGGTGAACATGCAGGTAGTGGACTGGAGACCAAATGGAAGGACACAGACCTGCCAATGACGACCCTCCCGAAAGAAGCGCAGGAACCTCTGATCCTCCAGAGCCACTGGCACATGAAGATAAGCATCCTGGAGATCCAGCGTAGCCAACACCCAGCTGGCCTGAATCAAAGGGATCACCCACTGCAAAGTCTCCATCTTGAATGGGATTTTCCTGACAAACAAGTTCAGATTCCGGAGATTGAGGACAAATCAAAACCCTCCAGTGACTTTCGGAACAAGAAAGACAACCGAATATATCCCCAGACCACACTCCAACTGGGGAGCAAAGTGCGAACACCGTCCATCAACAACCGACTCTGAGACTGGTTCAAGGGCATTGGAGTCTGCACCACTCCCGAGGGAGGAGGAAGGGACAGAAATGTGATCGATACCCCCGGACCAGGACATCCAGCACCCACTGAGCAGAGGTCGTCAGATGCTAAGCAGGAAGGAACAAACTCAGTCTCCACCAACCTATGGTGGAACACCAGCGTGACCAACCTCGGGGGCGACATAGTCAGGAACGGTGCGGACCCTGTCCAGCATGACGGAGGGGGCTTCTTCTGGAACTTCCAGGGGAAACCCCTACCGGCACCCTTCGGGCCCTTATAAGAAGACTGCTGAAACAGGGAAGGCTGAAAAATCCTTATGAGAAGGCTGGCGATGGAAGGAAAAGGAATGTTTCCTCTTCTTGAACACTTTATGAAGTTTGTTCTCAAGAGCGTCCCCAAAAACACGAGGGACAGTAAAAGGCAACCACAAAGCCATGGACCTCTGTGCGGCGTCCATATTCCAACCCTTCAACAAATTCCGACGAGCAGCAATAGAGGAACCACAGTACAAGGCAGAAGCACGCACAGAATCAAAGGCAATGTCCGAGAGAAATTCGGCCTGATGTTCCATGGATTCCAGCAAATCTGGACAACTACCCACCTCCTGCATTGTAGAGAACAAAGTCTTAAAGTCTGTCCACAGAGATTGAGCGACATAAGCCCGTAGACCCCAGAACAGATAGCAAGGTGAGAGTCAGCATAAGATTTCCACAAGGCAGAGTCAATTTTCTTATCCACACCATCACGCCATAGAAGGACGACCCACCAAATTGGCGACAATGGACTCCACATGCACCGACTCAGGAAACAACTCCTCTATGTCCTGCAAAGGATACAGTTTGGACATAAAGCGCAGCATCATGATGTGATCTGGATCCTTCCATTCTTTCAAGAGGACATCCATCACAAAGGGTTGGATAGGAACAGAAGTAGTTACATGGTTCCGGAATAGCTGCATAACAGCAACCGTGTAAGTACTGGCCACAGCATCATCAGGAAAGCCCACGTTCTCACGCACATGAGAAAGAAGTTCAGGCAACAATTCCTTGGAAACATATTTGCCCTTCAGATCCACAGCCCCCAAGGAAGAGGCATCAGAAGAATCTGAGGAAGAAATGTCCGAATAGAGACCAACACCAGCAGAACGACCCCAAACAGACTTCTTGGAGGACTTCAGATCCGACAAAGTCTCCAAAATAAGGCACTTCAACCTGCCGTCATCCAACCTGGCCCGCTTCACCGCAGGGGCAGAATCCCCACTGTCAGCAGCGGAAGAGAAAGAGGAAAGAGGAGACATATGCTTTCGCTTCTTCTGATGTTTCCCCATCATGAACACCAAACACAGGACCCAGCGTACACAACCACCAGAGGCAGGAACAGACCAGAAAGTGACGGCTCACTTTTATACAAAAAACAAGCCGGAAACCGCCCTCATTCAACCGGCAAGGGAAAACAGCTGAGCACAAACAAAAAGCAAGGCTGGAGGGGGCGTGGCCAAACCCAAACTTCAAAACACCACCCATCACGGCCGGAGAAGACCGAAAACTCGATAAGGCGTCAGAGTGAAGGCCACGGAGCACCATGGAGCAGCAGAGCACCCGGAGCCAACCCGGGTGCACCACATCAATAGCGGCACATAGGGAAGCAGAACGGAGCACTCCGAACCCAACCCAAGTGCTCCCAAAGACCTGCTGCACATGAAGCACCCGGACCCCACCATGGGCGCTCCGAAAAGGCCAGGCCTGAGCGGCCCAAAAAGCAGCACAGTGGAGCACCCGGAGCCCAACCCCAGTGCAAAAAAAAAGACCCACCATACACGGAGTGCCTGAACCCCACTGCGGGTGCTCCGCAAAGGCCGTGACTCAGCGGCACAATAAAGAATTGGACTCATAGCACAAACTGAGTGCCCCAAAAATGTGCGCGGCACAGGGAGCGTCCAGAGCCCAACTCGGACTCTCCACAGAATTCGCCAAATAGAGGACTCCGCAGGCAGCCCAAGGCAGGGCGAAAGAGGTCTCAAAGCTCCAAACCAGCTGCAGTGGCCGACAGGCGGGACCACAGTGCAAGGAATGCGCAGCAGGGAAGGACTCATCTGACAACAGGACCCCAGGAAACCAGCGCAGCCCAGCAGAACCGGTAACCAGGAACCCGAAGGCGTCCAGGAACCCAAGCAGCCTGACTCAAGTAGCTCCCACAAAGGTCCATGAGCACCCCCAGAGCCCAGCAGAAGATGAAACTACAGGACAACATAAAGCAGGTAAGTGCCCAGCACCTACCCAAGAGTCTTCGTCAGGTCCACCGACAGGAAACAAAACAGGATGTGCTTTCTGTTGGCTATGTACTTATAGCTCATGGCAGGAGGGTGGGTGGAGCCTAAAAGCGTTTTCTGTTTTGTTTCCTGTCAAGTGGAATACCTCATTAGTGATGACTGGGTCGAGGACGAGGGAGGTAGAGGTAATGCAGGAATACCGATGTGGGTGTCCTGCAACTTATAATGGGCTGTTTTGACTCTCCACTGCTGATGAAAAGGTATTTCAAGCGTGCAAATATTTTTTCATGTCTTCCTATTCACCTTGCATCTTTCATTTTTTCCTTAATTAATTCCTTTCTCAACCTATGTGTTCTAGTTTTTGGGGTGCAGTAGTGGGTATATTGGGTCGACCCATAAGCAGAGAATGACACAAAGCAAGGAATAAACCATAGACTCCAATGTGGTGAGTCTAAGAGATCCAAACCGAAGCAAACTCAGCTCACTCCAAAAATAATCAGAGACACCACAGTACTGAATATATGGATCCAACTCAAAAGCAGAAGACGCCAACACAGCCTGTGTAGAGGTATATGTAGATGCCACTACTATTGTACATTTATATGGCCAACCCAATAAAGAAGATGCCAGAATCCAGAATAAAACCATAGTCACCAGAGTAATAGGTCTAAAGGAAAACAAGTAGAGACTTTGCATGTGTTCATCTATGACTCCATCTGTTGTAACCATAGAGAGACTGAATTTAAAAACCACCTGAGCACCCACGTGGAAAGAAGAGGAGCAGTTCATGTGGATGCAAGGTGTATATGAGAGGGTCACACCTTGTGTGCTGCTTTATGATCATCCCGCTTGAGTGGGATCAGCGTTTTATTTTTACAGTCACCCACAGCAATGTTGTGCAGACTAGTTAGAACACCTGGTGGGCAGGTCGGTGATGGAGTCACATGCTGAATAATGCACAATGCACATGCTGAAGAATGCCGAACTCAGGTTCATTTTTGACTCATTGGTGAATGCAATGAATCCCAGAAAGGGGGGATTTTTTACACCTAATATAATAATCCTATTCATGATGGTGAGTTGCCCATGGGACGTCAAAAGATTTTCCCTCTCAAAGATATGTCTGGGCACTTTCTGTGAGATCACTTCCTGATTGTATCATATCTAAGCATTTATTTTAAAGCACTAGATCCACAGTAACATATTTGCCTCTTATTTTTCATCACATTCTTCTTTAATTCCTTTCATTTTTTTGCCAAAGATTTTTGTTCCTAGATTTTTTTCGATTCTTAGGGAGTGTTCATCTAGACTTTTCTTGGTCCTTTTCAAATTCCTGATGTCAGGTGGAGGTTGGTACCTTGCTGTTATTCCTCAATTCAATCTTTATCTTCAATAAAGAGCTATCAGTTTGCCAAGGAGGTTTTTCCCCTTGTGGAGTTTTCCTTCTAATGGTGACCCATTAATTAAGCACTTGACACCTTTTATGTTGTTGCTGTTTAGGCAAAAGTGCTCTGATTTTATTAGCTGTAGTGGTTACAAATTCCCAGTCTAAGAGGTGGGGAAATTTACATTTGGCATCCCAGCCACTGCTGGATAGGCAAAGGCAGTGCCTCCGCAGGAACAATCTCTTGGCTCATGGGCCTTTCAAGCAAACAAACATGCCCCTACAACTTCGGCTATGTTGCTGGGTATGCTGATAGACGGCCTTCAGGGAGGAGAGGCTCTCAAGAGACCATAGCTCTGGGAGGTAGGGTGCCATTCTGTGAAAGATGCACGATTCAGAGTTACGGATAATGCTGTTTTCTTCTGGCATTTGGTTCCACATTGTTAAGATAGCTCTCATTTGATAACCCATAGGAAAGTGGTGAGATAGTAAAGCATCCTTCTTTTAAATGAAATGTAAGGAGATAAATAGATGTGTAGAAAGTGTCTTCATGTGATATATATTTCTGATATCTGATGAAGACATTGTCTATGCATATACCATTCTGTTATGCGTTTTTCCAATGTATATTAAATCAGCTGTAACCAATAATTGATTTAAAAGTTTGCCCCAGTGTCTAAATACACAAAATAAGCAATCTTAAAACATTAGTACATTGCAGGATCCCACAGTATTCTTGATAAACCCTTATTGGCAGTACTGTTGATGAAAAAGGGGACATTTAGGTTGTTTTTTAAAAAGGGAGACATTTATGGCACATAATTGCGCAAGGTGATCCTGAAGCAAATATGAATTAGATGCATTTTCTCTGCAAGTTTGATTGGATCTTGGTATTTTAGTTATGCACTATGCAATCACAAAATTCTAGAGAGGTTTTTCAGCAACCATCTGACAACCAAGATGTTTGTTATTCAAAATGTATTGCATTTAGAGTATCATGCCGCTGTGCATTGGTACGTGTGTCCACTACCGCAGTTGCCCACACTTTCTCAAAAGCAGAATGTGCTAATGTGGAAATCCCAGAAAATTGCAGTTAGCTTAAGCTGTGGCCATTTTAGTTGTGGCATCCATTTTGTTAAGCCATGTGATTCTGCCGGCTTCACTGTTGCCTGTATTTCTATTCTGCTTGAGTCATCAGCTGTAGTTAACTCCTTCTATTCTAAGCCAGAGCAATGTATGAGCTCAGAAAGGCCTGTAGTTGCTAGAATGCACCTGTATGAGCTCAGAAAGACCCGTAGTTGGTAGAATGCACCTGTTTTAGAATGTAACTGTCAGGCTGTTCCAACTGATGTAAGCAGTTCTGTCTCCCCTCCCACTCCGCTGACAAAGTGGTTTCTATCTGACCATGTTAGTCAATAGCTATTCCTGTGTACGCTTCTGCCTTCTATTTGAGTCTCCATGCTTACTGTGCACCAAACTGGGTATAAAAAAACCCTGGTTTCTATATTCCTTGTACTACCTCGTACAGTGCCCAAGGGTTTTGGATTGATGTAGTCCCACTCCTGAGTGATTATTAAACTTGTTATTTGATATTCCAGCTTCCGTGACAATCTCTATTTTGTTGTTTCAAAGACCAGTGGATAGATAAGTGTGAACCCCTGCACCGGTGGGCTCCTAAAAAGGCTAATGTCCACAAATTGGCGCCCGACTCGTGGGGCTCATCGGAGACGTGGCCATCTGAAGGAGCAGTCTTGACAGAAGACAGGAATCTACTGAGGGGGTACCCTCTACGAGGAGGCCCTTTGTCTTTGCAGACCAATGTGTTTTTCCGGTTTTCATGATCTGACCCTCCGGGTGGTTGCCGGTCCCCGACTGAGATATATTTTGGCGTAAGTATTGCAGTGACCATTAGGTCAACCCAGAGCTTGGTAGGGGGAAGCTTGGAGACTTTGGTTTGGTAAGGTCGCTGTAACGACACTGTTGATTTTGGATTTGCTTGGCCAAGATTCTGATTTTGTTTGTTTGTTTGTTGCAATAAACAAAGGCAGGAAATGAGGAGATTTTTATCTCTACTGTTGATACACTTCAAATAAATACAATTTGATTATAATATTATATTTTATTATAATATTTTTGGAATGCCTGCTCCTAGCACACTTTGTAGAATGTGTTACTGTCTTTGAGGTACCAATATGGATCTAGAAAGTAGTCGCCGGCTCCCCTAGAGGGGACGCCAAATAGGTTTATGTATATTAAATATGGTATTTCTTCCATAATGTACAGTACATTGTGGAATAAATATACGAAAAAGGATCCTGATCTACGATGGCCGTAAATGATTTAAAAAAGATTCAGTATGTAGAGCAGTGTCTCTTTAGGCGAAAGAGTCAACAAGATATGTTTGATTGTCTATGAATGTGGGAGAAAGATGTAAATGAGAGAGTGAGGAGAGAAGAACCTAAAGCAGAAAAAGAACATCACAAGACAGTTTACCAGAAAGCATTAGAATTGTAAAATAAAGAGATGAAGGAAATAAAAGAGAAAGAGATAGGGAGTGTCATTTAGAGGTAACCGGCCAGTACCCTATCAGGCGCCCCATTTAACCCATACTTAATAGACCTCAAGATGAATCTATTTTGTTAGATAGACCTCCTCCCCGTATAAATTCCCTAGTGCCCATGAGAATGAAGTTTCTGATGGTGAGCATTTTTCTTCAGATAAAAAAGATGATGATTAGCAAATTGGGCAGATTAATCGCTCTACTTTAACTCCTTGAGCATAAGGCCACCCTCTGATCTGCTGCTCGTAAAGCAGCTCGTGAGAGTGACTCCGCCCCAGACCTCATAGCAATGATCCAGCAATGGTCAAATGTACTTATATGTTTTAGAGACATTTACTTGGGAGGTAATACTCAGTTTTAGAAAACATTCTGGTGCTCTCGAGCCATCTGATATAAATTCTGATTATAAATAAGCATGGGCGGAAAATCCGTTCCGCTCACGGATTTTGCGGATTTTCAGTAAATTCGCAATCCGCGAGATTCGCAAATTTCCCACAAAATCCGCGAGCGGAACGGATTGGGTCAAAAGTTCGAACTGACTTCTGTAACTCTTTTGTGCCCTTCTGCCCTCAGCCTCACTTAGAATGGCGCCTGCAAGCTGCCAGAGACATTCTAAAATAGTTACAAAAGTCAGCTTCAACAGGAAGCTCTAATAGATAAAGTAAAGCAGGTGCTCGAGTTGAAGCTCAAATTCAGTTACACAATCATTAATCACCCCAAACTTGGGGTGATTAATGATTGTGTAACTTAATTTGACCTTCAACTCGAGCACCTGCTTTACTTTATCTAGTAGAGCTTCCTGTTGAAGCTCTTTGTAGCTATTTTAGAATGGCGCTGGCAGCTTGCCGGTGCCATTCTAAGTGGGGCTGAGGGCAGAAGGGCACAAAAGTGGGACAGAGGGCAGAAGGGGATAAAAAATGAGTGGGGCAGAGGACAGAAGGGCACAAAAACTAGTGGTACAGAGGGCAGAAGGGCATTAAAAACGAGAGGGTGGCAGTGATTAACCAGGCAAAAAAAAAAAACCTGCGAACACGCAAAGCGCCCCGCGAACACCTGCAAACACGCAAAGTGCCCCACGAATACACAAAAATAAAAAAAAATTAAAAAATTTAAAAAAATTCGCAAATCCGCAAATTTGCGGATCGCGAATTTGCAAAATTCGCCCATGCTTAATTATAAACAGTTAAGTGATGGCACCTTTCTTTCTTCACAGGTGTCCGATCTAAGTAGACTAGTGGTTCGATAGCGCGTTGAGGCATTCCGTTTACGGTAAGAGAAAAAAGCAGCTGATAAAGCTACAGCTGAACAAACAGTTTAGTTTCCGGCGCAGCGAGAAGAAGCTGCAGGGACAGAAAAAGACACTGGTGACATTGTAGTTACTGTGAAGCCGGTGCGTGAAGCTGCGCTTTTGTATGTTCCTCCAAAGAGAGCAGGAACAAGTGACAATAACATTTCAGATAATACAAAGGGATATTTTATTTATAATTGGGCCTATACCCCTTGGAGTAGAGCAGACATTATGGCTCTTAAAGCTGCTTTGCCTGATCCATGCAAAAATCCAGTCGCTTTTTATGAAGAAGTAGAAGGAGCTATTAGTTCTTGCACTATGACACTGCCTGATATTAACATGTTCTTTGGACTTATTTTACCCCCTGATATGTAGAGATCAATTCGGAAGGTAGATGATAATGTAGCCTATGGTGATACTTGGGTACATTTAAAGGAAATAAATGCTGATAGAGAGCCTGCACACAAACCACAACAGGTGATATTAGATCTTCCTAAAGCTATTGTAACTAAGTTGAAAACTAGTATACCCCCAAAGAAAATAATTTGGACAACATTAGCGTCTTGTAAACAGAATGCAGATGAGTCTGTTCCTGATTTCTTTACACAATTTGAAGAGACATTCCATGACTTTAGTGGACAGTCATTGACAGATGACACGGGTAAGCATCTGTTCGCTGGCAAATTGTCGCTAACATGTTGCCAGAAATAGCTAGTCGCCTAAAGGCCAGCAAGAGTTCATGGACTACATAGACTGCGTCTTCCCCAGTGTCCCTTTTGACTATCGCCCAGTATTTTGAGCGTCAGGAATTGGAAGCAAAAGGCAAGGAGGATAAAAAGGTTAAGGATTTAAAAATGAAAGTCATATTGGCTCAAGTCTATGGTCCATCATTTAGAGGTAATGATAGAGGTGGACTTGCAATGTATCGCCCTGGTATACCCCCTTTACCTCAGCCAACTTTGGCTTCTGATCAATGTAGTGTTGTAAGGTGATTGGACATTGGCGTTCTGAGTGCCCCCTTTTGCGAGGTCAGCAGTATCAGCGGGGTAGAGGTAGTTTGTGAGGCCGCCCAGGGAACACAGAAATAGGGGAGGCATGGATAATCGTACCAGATTTGAGGCAGTTGAAACCAACCCAACTTCTTTTAATACCTTTGACAGATGAAACCAATATCAAATGTCTGATTACTTGGCTGATGGCCCTAAGGATTCCGATTATGTATAGGAATGCCTAGGATTTGGTAAGGAACCGGTTGAGGTCCCATTAGATCAGATGGGTCCCTATGTCGATGCAAACAACTTGGGTTCTACTGATCGCTTTCTGGTTGGTACAGGAGCAACTTGTAGGTCTCTGTCTAAACAATATGTTCTTAGGGCTCCCCTGTCTGGCGCAATGATAACATCAATAGGATTCGATGGGACACCTTCCCTTAGCCCACTGTCACAGCCACTTGCATTTAGTCTTGATAAATTCACTGCAGCATGTCCATTTCTGCTTTTCCCTAACACACCGGATAATATTGTGGGTATCGATATGCTCAAACATTTTCATGCTACAATACGTTGTTTCCCAGAAGGTGTGTGTGTTATTTTGAGTGACAACCTATCCGATGGTTGAGAGGTCTTGTCTCATTAAAGAGGATGTTGCTCCAGCATTGTTACCTAGCACTTTGTAGGCTACATTACATACTGATGTGGGACAAATGGTTATCCCACCAGTACATATTCAAGTGAAGAAAGGTGCTTCATTGCTTCAATTGTCCCAATATAAAATCTCTTGAGAAGGTGAAGAAGCATTGATACACATTGTGCAAGATTTGATTGGAGTGGGGATTGTGGAAGAAGTCCCCTACAATACCTGTAGTAGCCATATTCTTCCCATTTTGAAAAAGGACACTGATACTAAGGTTTATAGATTGATCATTGACCTAGGAGAGGTCAACAAGATAGTAGTACCTCAATATCCGGTAGTCTCTTACATCACAACACTTCTTACTATGGTGCCCCCTACTGCAACTACATGTAGTGTGATCAATTTGAAGAATGCTTTATTCTCGATACCTATACATCCTGACAGCCTTTACTTGTTCGGTTTCACTTTGAATATTCAATCCTTCAGATTCTGTAGAGCTCCATGAGGGTATTCCGAGAGTCCCAGCAATTTTAGCCAGGCATTGAAAAGACAGCTGGATTCTTTCCCTGTACCGAAAAGGGTGGCTCTTATTCAGCATGTCGATGACATCTTGTTGGCAGCTGATACCCCTGAACAGTGTCATGAAGGAACACTGTTGTTGTTATCATTTCTTGCCTCTCATCCTCACAAAGTCTCTCTGAAGAAATTGCAGTATTGTATACAGCAGGTTACCTACTTAGGTCACCTCCTGTCTAAAGAGGGATGTGCACTCACACCAGAATGCATTCAAACTATTTTGGAAACGCCTGTGCCCTGTACTCAGAAGGATGTTCCTGCAATGATTGGCCTTACTGCTTTCTGTAGGCAGTGGATCCCTGGCTTTTCCTACATTGTTAAACCCTTGTTAGCCCTTTTGACTAAAGACACTCTGAGGCCTCTCCCATGGTCTAATGAATGCTGGAATGCTTTTCAGCAGTTATGTCAAGCTCTTTGCTGTGTACCCGTATTAGGAACTCCAGACTACACTAAGGCCTTTACACTTGATGTACAGGAGAGGGACTGTTGTGCTCTCCCGGTTTTAACCCAGACACACTGTGATAAGCAGCATCCTTGTGCATATTTCTCAGCTGTCCTTGATCCAGCCGCTTGTGCGTTGCCTGGGTGTTTTCGAGAGGTAGCGGCGACAGCTGCATCCATACATCAGATTAAGGGAATAGTCTTGTCACACAGACTGCTTTTGATAGTGCCCCATTCAGTTGAGGCCTTTTGAACCACAGGAAAGCACTACATTTGACCGGTGCTCTCTTGACAGGTTATTAATTGTCACTTTTGGCCCCTCATATCACATTGAAAAGATGTTCGACCATAAATCCCGCTACACATTTGCCATTTCCAGCTACTCAGCCTCAGTCACAAGAGTCCCATGACTGTATATCCCTTACTGAAGAACAAACTAAGGGTTGTGTTGACCTACAAGTTACTCCCCTTTCTCGTATTGAAGGGGAACTGTGGGTTGATGGGTCTTCTTTGAAATTTCCTGATGGCACAACATCTGCTGCCTATGCAATAACAACACTTCAGCGCCACTTTGGAGCCAAGAAACCTAATGGTGTTAGCTGCGCCTTACAAATTTCTTTAACATAACATAACAAAGTAGTTAAGACAGCTTGCATCTCACAGAAGTCAGCTCAGGCAGCTGAGTTAATAGCGCGAACAAGAGCATGCGAGCTTAGTACTGATCTGTTTGTTAACATCTACTCCAACAGCCGATATGCTTTTGGAGGGGCTCTCGATTTTGGGCAGCTTTGGAAGGAAAGAGGCTTCCTTTCATCACATGGGATACAAATAGTGCATGGGGAATTAGTACATAATATCCTTACTGCCTTGACATATCCTAAGAAAGTAGCAATTGTCAAGTGTAGCACACACTAGAAAGTGACTGAGAAAATAGGACGGGGCAATGCCTTTGCGGATCATACACCTCGTGAGACTGAAATGCAAGGAAGCACTACATATATGTATGTGGTTAAGTCACAAGCTGAACGTTGGCATGATGCCAGGCAAGAGGTGCTGGACATGCAACAATCTGCCTCTGCTAATGAATTAGACCAATTTTGTAAGGAGGGAACATTGGATGATGAGGGCTGTTTGAGGAATAAAGACATGACAAGTGGAGATTGCCCACAGCCTACTTACATCCCATGATCCACATGGCACATGGGCCGGCACATGTTGGAGCATCCTCAATAGTAAAGCTACTTATACAAGTTTGGGACCATCCAGATATTGCCGGCACAGCTAAAAAGATAGTCCAGTCTTGTCTGATGTGTCTCCATATAATCCTGGAAAGAGAACACGAACTCCAACAGGATGATTTGCAATACCAACTGCACCTTTTGAGGTTCTGCAAATGGATTACATCTAGCTAGAACGCTGTAATAATCTGAAGTATGTATTCGTGGTGGTCTGTGCCTTTAGTAAGTGGATAGAGGCATGGCAAAATACCAGCTTCCACATCTCTGAAATGGCCTGATGCACTGCCCCTAGCTTTGCTCTCCATTAGATCAATACCACATACACGATCTGGCCTCACACCATATGAGGTCGTTTTCGGTAGGCCAATGAACATTTGGGAGATTCCTAAGCATCGCCCTATACATGATGTACCTTATGTGTTGATGAGCGACTACTTGACTCATTTGACTGACAGCTTGCTTTCTATTCATCAACAGGTTCGAGAAGCTCTTCCTGACAGGTCTCAAGGTGATGGTCATGATCTGGGGCCCGGTGACCAAGTGACAGTGAAGGTATTCCATAGGTCGAGCAGCCAGCAACCTAGGTGGAGGGGACCCAAGACAGTACTTCTGGCCACTAGAACTGTGATCCGAGTGACCAATCAGAAGAACTGGGTCCACTCCACCTACTGCAAGAGGGTGCCCTTCGCCTTGGTGGAACCTCTTGCACTGAAAGATCACTGCGACATCCTGGACACAGGGACAGGCCAAGCTGCGTCACCTGAGTAAGTCTTCCCGGACCATAGAATCCCTGGTAGGTCTCGATATCAGCTGAGACCCAGGAAGAGAGACACTTCATCGTTGAAAAAGACTGTTTGAGCCACTGTACTGGGTTAGTGAAAGCCTGAGTTACGAAGGGGGTGTGCTAAAAATGGGGATGTCTAGTTGGCAGCGGCTGACGCTGAGGTCCAAATAGGAATTCTCCTTCCTAAGTCAGAGTAAGGGGGCTACACCCTTTGATAACCCCTGCTCAACCCTGTGGTAATGTAGCACGAGCAGACCGGCCCATCTCAAAGGCAGTGTGTGAAGCATTTATGACCATACACAATAACGTACGAGAAATGCAACAAACGGACACCACAAGTAGTTATAGAAAATAGTTATCTTTATAAAGACTGAACACAAGGCCAAAAGCACTCAAGGAGCCACAATGCACATAATTACAGATTTACTTCAAAAGCAATAAAGGCACTCAAAAAGGGTGTGGACGGACTTAGCTTGAGGCTGGACTCAATGAGACCCGGGGATTCACAATGTACCTGAGATTTAAAGGGGCATGGCATGCAGCCTCACAAGGAAGCCACAGTGATGACAGGTGGACTCGCAGCAGCCACAGCTCCAAGCTGTAGCAGCCCGCGACATGTACTCACGATAATCCTGGGTCGGGGCTTAAAGGCGGGCACCCAGCATCACACACTGTTGACAACAAGATCCTTGAAGTGGTGACTAGTACGGGCACTCAGCGGCACAGCTCTTCAGCTGCAGCGGTCCATCAACTGTTGTTTTTGCATTTGTCACCCCGAGTGGGATGGGTATGCTCAGACGTGAGTCCCATGCTCTCCACACCACTGGAGTCAAGCTATCCTGGCTGAAGACGGCTGATAGCCAGAAACCGGTCCTAGGATGCTTGATTCCGGTCCAGTAAAGACATGGCTTGGCAGTTCGGGCTGGACTGTTCCCATGAGGCACAGGGTCAAGGCTGATTTGCATATGGCCATGTCTGAACTGGGGTAGTGTGGAGTGCAAAAAAAGAATGGATTTAGGCCCGGATTTCCGTACTTGGGTGAATGTATGACATTGTTCTGCATTCTGTCCATCAACTGTTATTTTTTGCATTTGTCACCCCGATTGGGATGGGTATGTTCAGACGTGAGTCCCATGTTCTCCACACCACTGGAGTCAAGCTATTCTGCCTGAAGACGGCTGATAGCCCGAAACCGGTCCTAGGATGCTTGATTCCAGTCTAGTAAAGACATGGCTTGGCAGTGCGGGCTGGACTGTTCCCATGAGGCACAGGGTCAAGGCTGATTTGCATATGGCCATGTCTGAACTGGGGTTGTGCGAAGTGCAAAAAACGATGGATTTAGGCCCAGAACTCCGTACTGGGGTGAATGTATGACATTGTTCTGCATTCTGTCCATCAACTGTTGTTTTTGCATTTGTCACTCCGAGTGGGATGGGTATGCTCAGACGTGAGTCCCATGCTCTCAACACCACTGGAGTCAAGCTATCCTGGCTGAAGACGGCTGATAGCCAGAAACCGGTCCTAGGATGCTTGATTCCGGTCCAGTAAAGACATGGCATGGCAGTTCGGGCTGGACTGTTCCCAGGAGGCACAGGGTCAAGGCTGATTTGCATATGGCCATGTGTGAACTGGGGTGGTGTGGCGTGCAAAAAAGCGATGGATTTAGGCACAGATCTATATACTGGAAGGAATGTATGACATTGTTCTGCATTCTGTCCATCAACTGTTGTTTTTGCATTTGTCACCCCGAGTGGGATGGGTATGCTCAGACGTGAGTCCCATGCTCTCCACACCACTGGAGTCAAGCTATCCTGGCTGAAGACGGATGATAGCCAGAAACCGGTCCTAGGATGCTTGATTCCGGTCCAGTAAAGACATGGCTTGGCAGTTCGGGCTGGACTGTTCCCATGAGGGACAGGGTCAAGGCTGATTTGCATATGGCCATGTCTGAACTGGGGTGGTGTGGAGTGAAAAAAAAAGATGTATTTAGGCCCAGATCTCTGTACTGGGTGAATGTATTACATTGTTCTGCATTCTGTCCATCAACTGTTGTTTTTGCATTTGTCACCCCGAGTGGGATGGGTATGCTCAGACGTGAGTCCCATGCTCTCCACACCACTGGAGTCAAGCTATCCTGGCTGAAGACAGCTGATAGCCAGAAACCGGTCCTAGGATGCTTGATTCTGGTCCAGTAAAGACATGGCTTGCCAGTTGGGACTGGACTGTTCCCATGAGGCACAGGGTCAAGGCTGATTTGCATATGGCCCTGTCTGAACTGGGGTGATGTGGAGTGCAAAAAAACGATGGATTTAGGCCCAGATCTCTGTACTGGGGTGAATGTATGACATTGTTCTGCATTCTGTCCATCAACTGTTGTTTTTGCATTAGTACGGGCACTCAGCGGCACAGCTCCTCTGCTGCAGCGGCCCACAACAGCGATAGCAATGTTCTCATAGGACGGCAAATGTGGGAACTCAACGGCATAGCTCCTCACCTGCAGCGGCCCACAATAGCGATAGCGATGATTCTCGTAGGATGGCAAATGCGGGAACTCAGCGGCATAGCTCCTCAGCTGCAGTGGCCCACGATAGCGATGATTCTCATAGGATGGCAATTGCCGGCACTCAACGGCACAGCTCCTTCGCTGCAGCGGCCCACAATAGCGATAGCGATGATTCTCGTAGGATGGCAAATGCGGGCACTCAGCGATGCAGCTCCTCAGCTGCAGCGGCCCACAATAGCGATAACCCAACCGAAGTACTCCCAAAGACCCGAAGCACATGGAGCGCCCTGACCCCACCATTGGCGCTCCACAAAGGCCGGGCCTGAGCAGCCCAAAAAGCAGCACATTGGAGCACCCGGAGCCCAACCCGAATGCACCAAACACAGACCCAGCGCACACGGAGCGCCTGGACTTGACCCCGGGCACTCCGCAAAGGCCGTGACTCCACGGCACAATAAAGCAGACTGGAGCACTCATAGCACAAACTGAGTGCCCCGAAAAGGTGCGCTGCATGGGGAGCATCCAGAGCCCAACTCGGACGCTCCAAAGAATATGCCAAACAGAGGACTCTGCAGGCAGCCCAAGGCAGGGCGAAAGAGGACTCAAAGCCCCGAACCAGCTGCAGCAGCCGACATGCGGGACCACAGTGCAAAGAATGCACAGCCACGAAGGACTCATCCGACAACAGGCCCCCAGGAAACCAGCGCAGCCCAGCAGAACTGGTAAACAGGAACCCGAAGGATTCCAGGAAGCCAAGCAGCCTGACTCAAGCAGCTCCCATGAAGGTCCATGAGCACCCCCAGAGCCCAGCAGAGGAGGAAACTACAGAACAACACAAAGCAGGTAAGTGCCCAGCACCTACCCAGGAGTCCCCGTCAGGTCCACCGACAGGAAACATAACAGGATGTGCTTTCTATTGGCTATGTACTTATAGCTCCTGGCAGGAGGGTGGGTGGAGCACAAAAGCGTTTTCTGTTTTGTTTCCTGTCAAGTGGAATACCTCATTAGTGATGACTGGGTCATAGAGGTAATGCAGTAATACCGATGTGGGTGTCCTGCAACATATAATGGACTGTTTTGACTCTCCCACTGCTGATGAACAGGTATTTCAAGCGTGAAAATATTTTTTCATGTCTTCCTATTCACTTTGCATCTTTCAATTTTTTCCTTAATTAATTCCTTTCTCAACCCATCTCTTCTAGTTTTGGGGTGCTTGCTATGCCTGGTATTAAGATAGAATATCGACGGGAAAATATCGACTAGCATTAATGACGTGGTAAGAATATCGAATGAAAAAAATATCGTATTAGTAAATATCGTTGAAAAAAATATCGTTTTGTTAGAATGACATAAATATCGTCAAACAAAAATATCGATGAATAGAATATCGTTGACTAAAAAGGTCGTTGTATATAATATCGACAAAAAAATATAATGTGTTTAAAAAAAAAAAAAAAATCAGTATTATGTGTTTAAAAAACGTAGAAAAATACTCTTAGTAGTAATAAAAAACAAAAAATGTTTTTTACAAAAGATTTGTTAAAATTTTAGTAGCGGGTTATTGGTATTATAGGGGATAAGGGTGGGTAGTAATTTAAAATAAAAATTTAAAAATTTATAAAAAATAAACAAAATAGAAATTTAATCAGAATTCGAAATTTAAAATTTCAAAATAGAAATTTTCACGAAATTTTATTTTTATTCATTAATTAATAAGTCATATTTAAATTTTAGTAGTGGGTAATTGGTATATTAGGGTCTAAGGGTGGGTAGTAATTAGAAATTTATTTAAAAAAAAAAGTTAAAAATATAATAATTCGAAAATAAATCAGAAATAGAAATTTAACAATAAAATTTAAAAATTTAAACGAAATTATTTTTGTAATGATAGTGTAAAATTTCATATTAATATTTTAGTAGTGGGTTATTGGTATAATAGGGGATAAGGGTGGGTAGTAAATTAAACATTATGTATTAAAAAAATTGAAATTTAAGAACAAATTAGAATTTGAAGCAGAATTCGAAATATAAAAATCAAATTTTGAATTTGTCACGAAATTTTAATTGTAATATGTATATTGTTTACTATCCTGCACATTCCCTAATTTAAGTTTGATTGGAGTTAGAATAGTATTTATTTTAAATTTATTGTCCAGCACATTCCCTGAGTTAAGTTATGTTTGGAGTTAGAATAGTAATTTATTATTGTTTACTATCCAGCACTTTCCCTGACTTATGTTGGATTGGAGTTAGAATAGTAATTTATTATGGTTTACTATCCAGCACTTTCCCTGACTTATGTAGGATTGTAGTTAGAATAGTAAATACTTATGGTTTATTATCCAGTACTTTTCCTGACTTATGTTGGATTGGAGTTAGAATAGTAAATTATAATTGTTTATTATCCAGCACTTTCCCTGACTTATGTTGGATTGGAGTTAGAATAGTAATTTATTATGGTTTATTATCCAGCACTTTCCCTGACTTATGTTGAATTGGAGTTAGAATAGTAAATTATTATGGTTTATTATCCAGCACTTTCCCTGACTTATGTTGGATTGGAGTTACTATAGTAATTTATTATGGTTTACTATCCAGCACTTTCCCTGACTTATGTTGGATTGGAGTTAGAATAGTAAATTATTATGGTTTATTATCCAGCACTTTCCCTGACTTATGTTGGCTTGGAGTTACTATAGTAATTTATTATGGTTTACTATCCAGCACTTTCCCTGACTTATGTTGGATTGGAGTTAGAATAGTAAATTATTATGGTTTATTATCCAGCACTTTCCCTGACTTATGTTGGATTGGAGTTTGAATAGTAATTTATTATGGTTTACTATCCAGCACATTCCCTGAGTTAAGTTATGTTTGGAGTTTGAATAGTAATTTATTATGGTTTACTATCCGGCACATTCCCTGAGTTAAGTTATATTTGGAGTTAGAATAGTAATTTAATATGGTTTACTTTCCAGCACTTTCCCTGACTTATGTTGGATTGGAGTTAGAATAGTAAATTATTATGGTTTATTATCCAGCACTTTCCCTGACTTATGTTGGATTGGAGTTAGAATAGTAATTTATTATGGTTTACTATCCAGCACATTCCCTGAGTTAAGTTATGTTTGGAGTTAGAATAGTAATTTAATATGGTTAACTATCCAGCACTTTTCCTGACTTATGTTGGATTGGAGTTAGAATAGTAATTTATTATGGTTTATTATCCAGGACTTTCTCTGAGTTATGTTGAATTGGAGTTAGAATAGTAATTTATTATGGTTTTTTATCCAGGACTTTCCCTGAGTTATGTTGAATTGGAGTTAGAATAGTAATTTATTATGGTTTACTATCCAGCACAATTATTAATATTTTTTATTCAGCAGTATCTATTTATTATTTTTAATAAGAGTCATATATGTTATGTAGTAATATTCATTTCATAAATATACATTAAAAAAAAATTATAACATTTTTACATTAATATGAGAAGTCTAAATTAAGAAATACATTTTTAAAAAATTTATTTTATTGAGAGTTTAATTTGGTATTGCAAAGATTTTACACTTTTTCATAAAACATTTTACATAATTTTTGGTCACAAATTATATAGCATTTTTTTACATAAATACAGTTTGTATTATACATAAATTATTATATTAAATTTTAATCATTATTATTAAAATGTAATATATTACATATTTATTATGGCATTGTTTTTATCAAGATATGTACATAACATAAATTTACATTTTGTAACATTAGAGAAAAATATTTAACAATGAAATACATTTTTTTAATAAATAACAATTAATACATAACTCTTTTAAACATATTAATGTATCTTTTACAATATTCATATGTTTTTTAACAAGGAAAAAATATTTATTAATACATATTGCATATATTATGCTATTTAATAGAATTTATTTTTTATTTAAAGGCTATTTTGTCCTATTTTAGTTTTTATTATGCAGCCATTTTTTTTGGGAACTTCACTTTTTATTCTATCAACATCGTTGTTTGGGTCATTTTAGAAAACGGAAGCACGCGGTTGGGAGCTGTTTCTTGTTGGTGAAGGTAAGTTTGTTTCACATTACTTTTAAAGATATTTAACTTAAGTTTAGTGATAGTTGTAGTGTGTACGTGTCGATATGTGTAGTACTTTACATATTATGTGCGAATTACGTGTTATTTAGCGTCGTTATGGAGAACGTACTTTGTGAGGTATTTCGAACAAATGTAACGTTTACTGTTGTATTAATGGATGAATTCAGATTGTTTTTATGTGTTATATGCTATGTGTAGGCTATGCGTATTTCCAATGTTTTGAGGTTGTTTTTTATTTCAATAATTTACAGGTCTTCGTTTTGGTGACTAGATGGACTGTGACGTTTTTTTTTAAGCAGGTACATATTTTTAATAATGTCCTGCATTTTCCGGGTCTATACTTTTTTTACTCGTGAAGATTTATCACCTTTTTTATGGTTTCAAATTCGAGAGGATTGCTACGGGAGTATTATCAAACAGTTGTATTTTTTGCATTTTGTTGGGATTTTTCGATATTGGATATGGATAGCTTTTGGTATTATTCTTGTGGAAATCATCACCATGGAACATATTCTACAGCAGCAGAACCGTAAGTAAAAGTGATATTTAATTTTGGGTTGCATTGTGGTATCGTGTACTATTTAGTTAAATGTTATGTTATTATGTCTTGTAAAAATATATTATTGATAATTTTACATGACATAATATTACAACATTTAACTACATATTATCTTTAATTATGCTTTGCTCACTTTTTGGGAATTTATATTTAAAGTATTGATTTAGCTATTAGATCTAAGTATGCTAGACCTTCTATACTTGGGTACATTCTAGTTTTTTGCTGCAGATATTCGTACATGTTTAATGTTTGTTTACTTAGTTTAGGGCCAATTTTAGAAAGGGATTGCTCTATTCTGAGTTCTTGGTAGCTTTGCTCCTTTTTAATGCTTTGGATCAGTTTGTGAAGTGTTGGTTGACTTCTTCCTAAAGTGGCTTGGAAGGCATTATGCCATCCTTCAACTGCATTATTAGTTTTAGCTTTCTGGGCTATTGTACTAGCATATACATTCCACCATGGAATTTGAAATTTAGGTTGTCTACGGTGGCCTGAACGATGTAATCTTCCAACCCAGGTATCTTCAAAGTAGTCTAAGAAGGGAGTTAGTATTTTTTCATTGGTGCGGTAGAAAGGGCTGTCAATTAATAAATTGTAGTAGTTAGCTACTTCTGTTGTTGGTACATATGCTAATGCAATCAACTTCTTTATTTGATAAGCAAAGTTACTGTTTGTACAATATTCAATGCTTAAAGTTGATTTTTGTAAGTGCCTCCATATGCTTTGGTTGTAGTGATAATAACAACCTTGTATGGAGGTATGGGGATATATTTTAAGGATAGCTTGAATCATGACCATTTCAAAGTCTATTACAATTCTTTGAGGATAGTAATTATCAGTTAATTCTTTGATCGTTGTTAAAATTTCAACGTAGGTAGTATTTGTTTTGTTTGGCAGCAGAGTATAAATTAGAGGGATATTTGTATCTTGGTATTCCCCATGAATAGTGTAAAGTTGATAGAAAGGTTTGGGACAAACTTTAAAAGTCCCGTCCATCATCCATGTTTCACATGATTTAAGCTTTTGCAAATTACTATTAGTAGCAAAAAGTAAAATTCTTTTGTCATGACTGTTGTTGTCATACATTAAGAATTTATCCTCATTATGTGTAATGGTATATTCTGGATATATTTTTATATCCTGAAAACTTTCTGGTGTTGGTGGAGTTGGATCAGAAGCACGTTTAGTTTTTGCAATTAATCTCTTTAAGTTGGGAATAGAAGGTAGCTGTCCTGTCACATGTTCAGGCACTTTGCTTAAAACATTTTTCAAAATGCTAGTGCTTGTTTCTTGTGATCCTGTACTAGCATCTTTCAATGTTTCTAGTGCTTCTCTCACTTCCACTTCAGTTACATTTGGTGGGTGGTTATGCTCACGTACATTTATCACATTGTTATCAACAGTTGTTGCTCTACCATAGCATGCATTTGAGTAATATTTACTACATTTCCAATGGGTCTTATTAGCTTTCACTCTTTCTTGGGTGTAGGTGCAACCCATGTAGCTCAGCATTAGTTTTCCTTTTTGCGAAGTAATGAAAGTAGCTCCAGTTGCCATGTCTAAGGTAGATCTGTGGAAATATATATATGTCTTTTTTAGAACATTGAACACCATTTTAGAGGTGTGTATAAGACTAGGCAAAAGTGTGAACATATACTTACTATGTGGCTTCACTGGTAAACCTTTTATTCTTATTTCTTTTTCAGAATTGTCTCCCTTTTAAGTTCTGTAGTAGTGTTAAAGAATAATAGAAAGAAATACTTTAGTGTAATAGGTGTATCATTTTACTTTCTGAATTGTTATACATATAGTGACTATACTTACTTGATGTAGTATAGGATGTTGGTAGTGTAGTTGTAGATAGGCAAATAATTTTGTAGAGTCTGTGGAAAAAATTAGCATTGTGTTACTTGTAGAATTTGGATGATAGTAGTTGGATACATATTATTTACATTGTACATTTACTTAGCAAGTTTAAATAATTTTTATCAGGTATCTAAATAGACATGGATAAGGTATTTTAGAAATGTTTTTACATATAATTGTATTGTCGTTGTTGATAGGTTCCAAATGTTTAGTTTTCACTCTAAAGATCAACAGTTTTAAAAATAGGGACTTCATCTACTTATAGTAACTTCGAAGGAAAAATGGTATTTAACTTACTTGAAGTGTAGTGTGATGTATTGTAGTTGTAGTCGTTGGTTTGTATTCTCTTCTCTCAGCAAGGTAACCGTTTTTCTCCAAGGTTGGGCCAAAAATGGTAAATTACGTTAAGTGTGTCATTGTATTTATATTAGTGAGTTACTTAATGGTACTTTTTGATTGGTTCAATTAGTGAAAATTCAAATTAATTGGTTGAAAACGTTATTTGCCATGGGAAAACCGTTATTTTCGTAAGACTATGTTGTTTCACTATTTGTTTGTAAAAGAATATAGTAAAATGTTTTATAAGTTAAATTTTTGTGTAATATTTAAATCGTTTATATTTTGAAAATAAAGAAATGTTTTTCATATTTAGGCCATCGGAGTGTAATATTGTATCTGTAAAAGTAAAAAATGTTTCCCTATATAAATATTTTATGTTACAAATAAGGAATAGGAAAACCAAAAAATAATATGTGTTAATAGTTTTGTAAATTAAATACCCAAAAAAAGTGAGTAAATTCAAGAATAGTGCATTTCGAGTTGTTAAAAAAAAGACGATATTTTTTGTATTTTTTTAGAGCACATAGGTCGTCGATGTTAGTGTAGTCGATATATATGTCAAAGGTAATGTTATTTAAAAAAAAGTCGATAATGTAGTAGTCGATATTTAAGTAGTCGATATTAGTGTGAACGATATTAGGGTTGTCGATAAAAAAATATCGATATTTGTGTGAATTTTTGTTTAAGTATAGGATGACGATATTTATGTAAGCGATGTTTTAGTGACGATATTTTTATCAGACGATATTTATGTTAACGATATTTGAACATGGAACCCTATGCCTATTACCTTTCGATATTGTATTGCGTCATTGAGGTACATAGTGCTTTACATTCCCTTTGCAAGTCATAAAGCACTTTTCGGATGGTCAGGTAAGTAGCATTTTAGTTTGTCTGGCATGGTTCGTAGAGTTGCTTTTAAAGGGATCAATGTGGGAAGAATTTATATAGTGATATAGACTCAAAGGAATGCTTCAAACTTGTTGATTACCTTATTGAATGTGTGTCGTTGGGAAAACTGGGGCCTCATTTATGAAAAGTGACGCATCGCTGCGTGAAAACAGTGATGCGTCACTTTTCACTGCGCACTCCTTGCAACACCAATGATGCGTCATATTTAATGTATGACGCATTATGTCGCAAGGACTTACAGATACGTCAGTATTTCTGACGCATCTGTAAGCGCAAAAGTGACGCATTGCTGGAGTGTGTCACAAAAGTGACGCATCTCCAGCAATGCGTCCTTTCACATGGGGAAAGCCCCATGTGAAAGGGCTTGCGTCAGTCTTACGCCTGCTGTGAGGCAGGCGCAAGATTTTGACGCAACAGCATCCTAAAAGTGACGCAGTGAAATCTCATAGATTTCACTGCGTCACTGTTACGAGGCTTTTTGCGGGGGAACGCCCCCTCTGCATACATTATACCTGACGCAGGTATAATGTGGCGCAGGGGTTTAAAGAGTGACGCATCTACCTAGATGCGTCACTTTTTAAATATGGCGCAACAAGGCGCATGTTTTACGCCGCAGATGCATCACAAAAAGTGACGCATCCGCAGCGCAAAACTGACGCAAGGCCTCATAAATGAGGCCCTGGGTATGCTGATATGTGGCACATGACTTGCTTTCCCCAGATCTGCAGCCAGGCTCCCCAGTGATGGCAAAACACAGCACAGTGGTAAGCCTAGGGGAGTCCTCCAAAATGCAGGCACATCACAACACTAGAATAAGGAGACAGCACAAAAGTGGGTCTGTGGTGCCAACTCTGAATTTGCAATGGTACACCTTACGATTAACGCGGAACACCGCAGTAGTGGGTATATGGGGTCGACCCATAAGCAGAGAATGGCCCAAAGCAAGGAATTAACCATAGACCCCACTGTGGTGTGTCTAAGGGATCCAAACCGAAGCAAACTCAGCTCACTCCAACAATAATCAGAAACACCACAGTACTGAATATATGTATCCAACTCAAAAGCAGAAGACGTCACCACATCCTGTGTAGAGGTGACCCGAGGGTATATGTAGATGACACTACTATTGTACGTTTATGTGACCAACACAATAAAGAAGATGTAGGAATCCATAATAAAACCATAGTCACCAGAGTAATGGGTCTAAAGGAAGACAAGTAGAGACTTCACTTGTGTCCATCTATGACTCCATCTGTTGTAACCATAGTGAGACTGAATTAAAAAAACACCCGCATGGGAAGAGGAGGAGCAGTTCACGTTGATGCAAGGTGTATATGAGAGGGTCACACCTTGTGTGCTGCTTGATGATCATGCCGCTTGAGTGGTATCAGCGTTTTATTTTTACAGTCACCCACAGCAATGTTGTGCAGACTCGTTAGAACACCTGGTGTGCAGGACGGGTATGGAGTCACAGAACGATGCACATGCTGAAGAATGCCAAACTCAGGATTCATCTTTGACTCATTGGTGAATGCAATGAATCCCAGAAATGGGGGATTTTTTACACCTAATATTCTATTCATGATGTTGAGTTGCCCATGGGACGTCAAAAGATTTTCCCTCTCAAAGATATGTCAGGGCTCTTTCTTTGGGATCACTTCCTGTTTGTATCATATCTAAGCATCTATTTTAAAGCACTAGATCCACAGTAACATATTCGCCTCTTATTTGTCACCACATTCTTCTTTAATTCCTTTCTTTATTTTGCCAAAGATTTTTGTTCCTAGATTTTCTTCGATTCTTAGGGAGTGTTCATCTAGACTTTTCAGGTTCCTTTTCAAATTCCTGATGTCAGGTGGAGGTTGGTACCTGTTATTCCTTATTTCAATCTTTATCTTCAATCAAGAGCTATCAGTTTGCCAAGGAGGTTTTTCCCCTTGTGGAGTGTTCCTTCTAATTGTGACCCACTTAACGAAGCACTTGACACCTTTTATGTAGTTGCTGTTTAGGCAAAAGTGCTCTGATTTTATTAGCTGTAGTGGTTAAAAATTCCCAGTCTAAGAGGTGGGGAAATTTACATTTGGCATGCCAGCCACTGCTGGACAGGCAGAGGTAGTGCCACCGCAGGAACAATCTCTTGGCTCATGGGCGTTTCAAGCAAACAAACAGCCCCCTACAACTTCGGCTATGTTGCTGGGTATGCTGATAGACGGCCTTCAGAGAGGAGAGGCATCCAAGAGACCATAGCTCTGGGAGGTAGGGTGCCATTCTGTGAATGATGCACGATTCAGAGTTACGGATAATGCTGTTTTCTTCTGGCGATTGGTTCCACAATGTTAAGATAGCTCCCATTTGGTAACCTGTAGGAAAGTGGTGAGATAGTAAAGCACCCTTCTTTTAAATGAAATGGAAGGAGATAAATAGATGTGTAGAAATTATCTTTATGTGATATGTATTTCTGATATTTGATGAAGAGATTGTCTATGCATATACCATTCTGTTATGCATTTTTCCAAAGTATATTAACTCAGCTGCAACCAATAATTTATTTCAAAGTTTGCCCTAGTGTCTAAATACAAAAAATAAGCAATCTTAAAACATTAGTATATTGTAGGATCCCACAGTATTCTTGATAAACCATTAAACCCTTAATGGCAGCACTGTTGATGAAAAAGGGGACATTTATGTTGTTTTTTAAAAAGGGAGATATTTATGGCAAATAATTGGGCATGGTGATCCTGAAGCAAATATGAATTTTTGATTGGATCTTGGTATTTTAGTTATGCACTATACAACCACAAAATTCTAGAGAATTTGTTTCAGCAACCATTTGACAACTAAGAAGTGTATTGCATTTAGAGTATCATGCCGCTGTGCATTTGTACGTGTGTCCACTACCGCAGTTGCCCACAGTTTCTCAAAAGTAGGGGTGGGCGAAATTTGCGTAAACGCGTTACGCAAATCTCAGTGAAACGGTACAAAATCTCAGCAAACACGCAGAAATTCCGCGAACACGCAGAATTGCTTGTTCGTGATGCGCTTTTACTGTTCGCAATTGTTGTTTGCGTGCTCGGGGGGAAATATCTTGCGGACACGCATTTCAGAATGCGAACAAGAAAAAAATTCGCGAAGATGCGGAACGCTGAATTTTGGTCAATTTCGCGTTCTCTGCGGAACACGAAATTACCCAAATTCCGCGAACAGAACAAAATTTAACGCCCAGGATACTCAAAAGCAGAATGCGCTTATGTGGAAATCGCAGAAATTGCCATTAGCGTAAGCTGAAGATATTTTTGTTGTGGCATCCATTTTGTTAAGCCATGTGATTTATGAGCTCAGAAAGGCCTGTAGTTTCAAGAATGCACCTGTATGAGCTCAGAAAGACCCGTAGTTGCTAGAATGCACCTGTTTTAGAATGTAACTGTCAGGCTGTTCCAGCTGATGTAAGCAGTTCTGTCTCCCCTCCCACTCTACTGACAAAGTGGTTTCTATCTGACCATGTTAGTCGATAACTATTCCTATGTACGCTTCTGCCTTCTATTTGAGTCTCCATCCTTACTGTGCAACAAACTGGGTATAAAAAAACCCTGGTTTCTATATTCCTTGTTCTACCTTTTACAGTGCCCGATGGTTTTGTATTGATGTAGCCCCACTCATGAGTGATTAATAAACTTCTTATTTGATATTCCAGCTTCCGTGCCAATCTCTATTTTGTTGTTTCAAGGACCAGTGGATAGATAAGGGTGAACCCCTGCACCAGTGGGCCCCTAAAAAGGCTAATTTCCACAAATTGGTGCCCGACTCGTGGGGCTCATCGGAGACATGGCCATTCAAGGAGCGGTCTTGGCAGAAGACAGGAATCTACTGAGGGGGGACCCTGTAGGAGGAGGCCCTTTGTCTTTGCAGACCAATGTGTTTTTCCGGTTTTCCTGATCAGACCTTCCGGATGGTTGCCGGTCCCCGACTGAGATATATTTTGGCGTAAGTATTGCAGTGACCATTAGGTCAACCCAGAGCTTAGCAGGGGGAGCTTGGAGACTTTGGTTTGGTAAGGTCGCTGTAGCGACACTTTTGATTTTGGATTTGCTTGGCCAAAGATTCTGGTTTTGTTTGTTTGTTTGTTGCAATCAACAAAGGCAGAAAATGAGGAGATTTTTGTCTCTACTTTTGATACACCTGAAATAAATACTATTTGATTATAATATTATATTTTATTATAATATTTTTGGCATGCCTGCTCCTAGCACACTTTGTAGAATGTGTTGCTGTCTTTGAGGTACCAATATGGATCTAGAAAGCAGTAGCCGGCTCCCCTAGACAGGACACCTAATAGGTTTATGTATATTAAATACGGTATTTCTTCTATAATGTATAGTACATTGTGGAACAAATATTTGAAAAAGGATCCTGATCTACGATTGTCGTAAATGATCTAAAAAAGATTCAGTATGTAGAGCAGTGTCTCTTTAGGCGAAAGATTCGACAAGGTATGTTTGATTGTCTATGAATGTGGGAGAAAGAGGTGAATGAGAGAGTGAGGAGAGAAGAACCTAAAGCAGAAAAAGAACAGCACAAGACAATTTACCAGAAAGCATAGAATTGAACAATAAATAGACGAAGGAAATAAAAGAGAAAGAAGATAGGGAGTGTCATTTAGAGGTAACCGGCCAGTACCCTATCAGGTGCCCCATTTAACCCATACTTAATAGACCTCAAGATAATTCTATTTTGTTAGATAGACCTCCTCCCTGTATAAATTCCCTAGTGCCCATGAGAATAAAGTTTCTGATGATGAGCATTTTTCTTCACATCAAAAAGATGATGATAAGCACATTGGTCAGATGAGTCGCTCTACTTTATCTGCTGAGCATAAGGCCACCCTCAGATCTGCTGCTCGCAAAGCAGCTCGTGGGAGTGAGTCCGCCCCAGACCTCATAGCAATGATTCAGCAATGGTCAGATTTAGTTATATTTTTTAGAGACATTTACTTGGGAGGTAATACTCAGTTTTAGAAAACATTCTGGTGCTCTAGAGCCATCTGATATAAATTCTGATTATAAACATTTAAGTGATGGCACCTTTCTTTCTTCACAGGTGTTCGATCTAATTAGGCTAGTGGTTAGATTGCGCGTTGAGGTATTCCGTTTAAGGGAAGAGAAAAAGGCATCTGATAAAGCTACAGCTGAACAAACAGTTTACTTCCCGGCGCAACGAGAAGGAGCTGCAGAGGCAGATAAAGACACTGTTGATATTGTAGTTACTGTGAAGCCAATGCATGAAGCTGCGCTTTTGTATGTTCCTCCAAAGAGAGCGGAAACAAGTTACGATAACATTTCAGATAAACCGAAGGGATATTTTATTTATAGTTGGGCCTATACCCCTTGGAGTAGACCAGACATTATGGCTCTTAAAAACTACTGTGCCTGATTCATGCAAAAATCCAGTCGCTTTTTATGAAGAAGTAGAAGGAGCTATTAGTTCTTGCACTATGGCACTGCCTGATATTAACATATTCTTTGGACTTATTTTACCCCCTGATATGAGGAGTTCAATTTAGAAGGTAGATGATAATGTAGTCTATGGTGATACGTGGGTGCATTTAAAGGAAATAGATGCTGATAGAGAGCCTGCACATAAACCACAACAGGTGATGTTAGATCTCCCCAAAGCTATTGTATCTAAGTTGAAAACTCTTATACCCCCTTAGAAAATAAATTGACAACATTAGCGTCTTGTAAACAGAAAGCAGATGAGTCAGTTTCTGATTTCTTTACACAATTCGAAGAGACATTCCATGACTTAAATGGGCAGTCATTGACAGATGACACGGGTAAGCATCTGTTCACTGGCAAATTTGTCGCTAACATGTTGCCAGAAATAGCTAGTCGCCTAAAGGCCAGCTTTTAACACAACCAACTGCGCTGTTACCTTTCCACAGATTGTATACATGAACAGCTTGACAGCTATACTTTCTGATATGCTTCCTCCATCCCAAGCAGTGCCAACCCTGTACTGTTTTACAGTCTTCTCAACCTTGGGGCCTGGTTTCGTCATAGCCATTCCAATGGCTGATGAACACAGGCCGATAATGAATTCATATTTCTTAAGAAAGGTAGAATTTAGTAACTTTATTCAGAGCCAAACTGAGCCTTTCACAAATGTTTTGTACAATGATGAAATCCACATTGCAATGCATGCCAAATTATTGTAGATTAGCAGTAAAACACAAACTAGAAAGTGCTGATGTTATTGTGAAGCATAACCTTGACTTATTTATACCCATGGAGGCTTGGCTCAATGACACATCTACAACATCATGGATCTCCATACTTCCTATTGATTACCCAATTATATGCTAGATCAGGAAGACAGGTCAGGGAGAAGTGTTGTAGTAATTTACAGGTCGTAGGAAGATACAGATTTAGTCCTACACCTCCTTCAATTGTCTGATTATAAGGATTAATCAGATACATACTTTGCTCATTATTCTGAATATCGTTTACCACCATCCTAATGACATTCTGACCTTAAATGATCCAGCTATCAGACTACAAATTAAATGATGAACTAATTATGCTGGGGGATTACTGTCCACAAAACCCCCTGCTGTTTGTTTCATCTGTGACCAAGGAAGAATGGCCAACACCATCGCGCAATAAAGTACCTGCACGGGACTCTATGCTGGGATACTACTAGCCACACAACTCCCTGCTGTTTGGGGCAACACTATCATGCTATAAAGCATCTGGAAGATATCCACTGCATGGGAGGCATGAGGGATATGCTGGGGCTAAGCTCTGACAAAGGGCAGACCCATCTTCACCCGTCATCGCCTATAGGAGGCTTGGCTGGGTACCCCTATCATGATTCTCTGATTAAAGCTCTAAAGAGGTATTGTTTTTTCCAGCTGCTATTACTATGGGAAAGCTTAAGATGAGGGTCGCTAAGCCCGCTATGTTAAAAACACAACCCTGGAGGGGATTTTTGAGAGCATTAGGAGTTATTGACAAAGAGACCCAATTGGCAGAATGACAACCCTCTCTCATGATGGATGCATCAATTACGTCCTTATCCCCGGACGGGCCTTCCACTTACGGCTGCTCTATGCTGTGTGTTCTTGCGAGATTTTTGTTACCGCCGTGGGCAACTGACATTTCCCTAGTTTTACCGTCTCCAAATGAACTGAAAAGAGGTGCAAGAAAGATGGGGAGAAAGGAAAAATGCCCTTAGATTGATTAGAATATGACGCCCAGTTGGCAAGTGCTAATAATGCCACTATCAACCTAATTTGTGACAGGTTTGCCTGCATTCTGTAAACTCTCTGTTCTTTATTTGCTTGCTTGGACTCAATTGAGAAGTCCCCAACACCTTTGGGGCTGATTATGCCAGGGCTCGCAACTAACCTGCAAGCGAAAAAACGTAGCTACAGTTTCAACCCTGACTCTAACAGTCAAGGCAACGAGCTCCCAAGCAAAAGATATGGTGGACTCCTCCTACCTTTAAAATAACTTTGGCACAGAGCCACTAGCAGATCAAACATTATTGAGGGAGAGAACAAGGGTGATTCAGGGGCTTCAAGAGCCTTGTCATGAACCACTGAGGCCCACAGCCTCTCAGTTTTACCATCTCTCCCTGGCTACTTGCCCGTATATCATGTTGTTAGCCAATGTTCCTCACCTTAGGGATCAGGTAGTGGAAACCCCTGAGCAAATAATTAGCAACGTGACACATTGACTACACGCGAATATCAAGCCAAAGTGTTGTCTGTTTAAAGAGATATTATTTGCACGGAGAGGGGATTGGGTGGGCAACCAGGTAAAGGAGCTCATTAGTGATTGTTTTATTGTAAATTCTAGACATTACCATTGTTGCGGATGATTTGACGCAGTCATCATATTTAGTCCAGCACAGTTAGGATTCCATAACTTCGCAAATAATATATATTTTTCTCTTCATGTAGGCCTGAGTTCTACTTCTTTTCGATCAGCTGTATTTTGTATTCATTGAAATGACTATCAGATTGAGTCTAGGTGCCACCTGTTAGAATATTAAATATACTGAATTGTCTGATATTTCTTGTAAATGATCCCTTTGTTGGCAGTTACCTCAGCACTGTTGAATACCCAGGCTTGCAAGGGGTTATTGAGTTGCCTTTTTCTTTGGTCTTTTTAATTTAACTGTGTGAATGATGCCCCTATATTGGCTGTTGAAAAATA
The DNA here is from genome assembly GCF_964263255.1 of Lissotriton vulgaris. NCBI lineage: Eukaryota > Metazoa > Chordata > Amphibia > Caudata > Salamandridae > Lissotriton > Lissotriton vulgaris. The sequence continues at coordinate 2,036,275,581 of NC_141685.1, read as the reverse complement.
AACACACTTGTTTGGGGGGTTATACCCTGCCAACATCAGAGACCGGGCTTTGAGTCACTACTTCAGATTTGTCTTATTCTGTTCTACCTATGGACTGGAGATAAACACACAAAAGACTACACTAAAGTCATTGAACTCCCATAAGAAATCTAAAGGCAAAGTATTGATTGGTGGCAACATCTTAGAAAGAGTCAGGGAGAATGATTTTCCAGGGGTAAGGATATCTATCGCTCACTCATGGTCTGAGCAAATATTGAAAAGCATAGTTTTATTAAATCACTAGGGATGGCTTATTAATGCGGATAACAAGCTGTATGCCAAGATATTGGCTACTCGTCTTGGGAGGATCGTCGCGGCAATGGTTTCACCTTGGCAGCATGGGTTCATCCCGGGAAGAGATACGACGAATCATATCAAAAGAGCGATTACTATTTTTGATATTTGTGCTGCCGGGGGGGAAGGAGCCGCGATGATCCTCCTAGATGCAGAAAAAACATTTGACCGGGTGAGGTGGTCTTTTCTATGGAAGGTTTTAGAGGGAGGGGGTTTGGGCCAAGGTTTCGACAGGCCATACAAGCAATGTATTCTACTCCCTCAGCTAAGATTCAGCTGATGGGTGAGAGCTCTGGGGAAATTAATATAACGAGAGGCACTCGGCAGGGTTGCCCCTGCTCTCCTATCTTATTTGCCCTGTATATAGACCCATTAATTACACAGATATTATCGAATATAAAGATACAACCAGTAATTATAAAAGGATTCCAAACAAAATTGCTTGCATATGCAGACGATTTAGCTATTATTACGAACGATCCGGAATCTGCTATGAGGGAAATTGTCAGCTTGACAAATTTGTTTGGGAAATTTTCAGGATACCGACTGAATGAAGCTAAGACTCAAATTCTTTGTTCTAAGAATATAACTAAAAAGGATGCTAGGTATGTTAATTCAGTAGTGTATCTTGGCATAACACTCAATTCACAATCAGGGCACATAATTGGAGATAATTTTACACCCCTCTTGAAATCAATGGAACAAGAGCTGAGGAGATTGAATACACTTCAATTATCAATAATAGGCAGGGCTAACGTCATTAAAATGACTATGTTCCCTAAGATTCTGTATAAACTTAGATCGATCCCATTTAAATTAGAAGATAAAATAATAAAGGAAATTGAAGCAATTTTTATGAAATTCCTGTGGCAATATGGCAAGATTAGAAGATCAAACAAATATATGTCTTTACCTCAGGAAAGGGGAGGGCTAGGTATGCCTAATATCAGGAATTACCACTGGTCCTGCCTCCTTACAGAAATGGCAATCCTCTTCAATCAGGAGAAGGTGACTCAGGAAGGGGGCCCTGATGATATTCCATCGATATTTCAACTGGCATTGGGGGACCAAGCATTTGGGATTCTTCTGAGAAAAACGGGAAGAATGTATTACAAGAAATCACGATACAAAATACTTGAGGGTATAGCTGGGATCTGGGCATCTGTGCAAAAAGTAATGGGTATTCCAAGGTATAACCACCATACGCCTTTATGGAACTCCGATCTCTTTCCAAACCTATGCATGGATGGATCTTGGAGACACTGGGAGCAACAAGGCATTGTAACACTTGGGCAAATAAAGTCATTGAACTCCCATAAGAAATCTAAAGGCAAAGTATTGATTGGTGGCAACATCTTAGAAAGAGTCAGGGAGAATGATTTTCCAGGGGTAAGGATATCTATCGCTCACTCATGGTCTGAGCAAATATTGAAAAGCATAGTTTTATTAAATCACTAGGGATGGCTTATATATAAATTACTTAGACAATCATTATACCTGCCTATATCTCCTGTTGTTGAGATTTGTAAAGGTCAAGCAGTAAGTGGAGTCATTTATGGCTCAGAACTATGCGGGCATTTTAATGTTTCCAGGCAGGATAAAGCAGAACATACCTTTATAAGGTCAGTGTTTTCTCTGCCTGAAAGCACTCTTATGCTCCCGTTAACATTGATTTGGGTATGAAATCTATAGCTGACTATGTGAGACTGAAGTCAATCCTGTACTGTGTTTGAGCGTGGACTAATAGATTTTGTGCCCTAGAGGGAGGTGTTTGGGAGGTGAAATGCGAGTGAAATACTGTGGCTGAGCCATAATAAAAAGTCACTCATAGACCTTGGCCTGTCAAATTATTGGTCAGGTGGGAACTCTCTTGGTTGGAGCATGCTGTGTCATTAAGGAACGATCTTGGTATTTCCTTAATGACGAGCAACATTTGGTGTGCACTTTGAGTCCGTTGATCAACACCTTTAAATTGCTTAAATGGCACTACATTTTTGAAGAATATTTGGACCTGACACAACAACACACAACTAGAATGCTTTAAATAAAGTTTAGACTTGGTACCTTCCCTACTGATTCTTTTACAAGTAAGTGGCCAATTTTGGATGAAGATAACCACTTGTGTCCAACTTGTATTCAACACGAGGACACCAAGGGAATTTTTTTTTCTACAAATGCTGTACTAGGAATGCACATTTTCAGTAACCTAGCCAAAGAGGGCACCAAAGAGCGGAAATTGGATCATAAATTCAAAGCTGTCCCAAACAGGGGCCCCAAAATAGGTTTGGCCATGGGCCCTTAAAATCTTTAAGATATATCTGTTGCTGCCCTCCAGAGACTGGATGCTGTTATCTTCTTTATCTGTGGACAGGGATGGGATAGCGTCTCCTTCTCATTCTAGAGTTATTTTTCTGTATTGATGATAAAATGCAGGACAAGAGTATTATATCCCAAAATGTAATAATAAACTACACGGGTGGAAGGACATTAGGGTGTCGCGTTCTAATCTAGGACCCTGATCAATACTGTGACCTTATGCCCCTATACGGCTATAATCCATTTATTCCCCTATAATGGTATAAACGATCAAGAGTAATATTTCAGAAACTCGTCTCTGGCCTAACACGAACAGAGCCACATTTCAGAATCACTTCCTCTGCAGCTCATTAGAGCAAATGACACAGCAGAAGCCACTATCTAAGATTCCTAGATTACACTCCGAGTTCTTCAACAAGATAAAAACTCAGCAACCTGGGAAAGCCCCGCTTGCTATGTTTTGATTAGTAATAGAACTCTAATGAGCACTAAGAGACGATCATTTCCTAGTGACATCTTTATTGACGTCTTATGTCCAAAAACTTACGTCAAACCAGGCACCTTTCAGGTATAAATATTACCAACGTTGCCTTAAGCAAACACTGCCTCAACGACATCGATGATAGCGATGGTGTGGTGAACATAGGAGCAGAACAGCTGTCCCCTTCAGAGCCCAGCAGATACAAGCTGCCCACGGACGCTGCCCCTCCTCCTCCTCGACGAGCTGAGAGAGACGCTGTCTTTCCTCCTGCCGAGAAAATCCAGCTCCGGCGTTTCCAGCCTACTCTTGCAAGTGACTGGGATATCGAGTCCTGAAAGGAGATACAAGACCTCCAACATTCTATTCCAGAGGTATGGTGTTGACTAAACCCTTAGAGAGAATTCTTGAAGCAAACCTTGGCAAAACCAACTTAACTAAAACTGCTACTTACTTACTCCCTCCCAAGTATTAGGCTTAGGTCAGGTACACTGGGGTAGGCATAGTTATAAGCACCAGTTGAGCACGTTAGTCAAATGTATATATGAATGTATATATTTTATTCATTTTAACCATTGTATGGCTAAGCAACCATATCAATGCTTTTACAGTATTATTTCGCAATACTCATTTTACTGTACGCACTTTTTATAATAACTAGTCTTGCAATTGTGGCAATTAATTTCTCTTGCATGAGAAGAAAGACTGTTCAATAAATAATACCTTTTTATTGAAAACGCCCGTCTCTCTATTTCTCTGCATCTTGGTGAAAGTAATCTGCACAACTGACTGAGTAAAATAACTGTCTATTGTTTCACACGACTCTAGAGATTGACTCTTATTCTAAGGAGCAAAGTTGTCATGTTTATGCGGTTGTTGGAAAACTGAATCCCTTCTTGTCTGTACCAGGGAAGCTGATCACTTCCTATTCAGTCAAGAAAGTTTCCAGTGACCTCTGAGCTAGTTGGTAACAAACCCAATTAAGTTTAGCATAGTCAGTGGAGACCTGGAAGATCTGCACTTCTACGTCTATACTACTGTTCATGTTATTCCAATGCGCAGGGCCTATTGGGAAAATAGGAACTACACTACAAGGGGTTTAGGTTGTTGTTCCATAGAGGATGTAAGATAATAAAGGCACTGTTTTCTGCTAGCGATAACATTTTTGGTCAACACAGGCTATGGTGAGGTAAATAGGTTAGATGTGGTAGCTGAACAAATGAAGACAGGGTGCAAGGCTCGAAGACAGCAACATACAATGGCGACTTTGTGGGTGAGATGGGTGGAGGAGTCCTGTGGATAGGATGTGAGTACCTTTAGGACACATTGCTTCTACCTGGCCCTTGCACGATATTCAACGGAGCAGGTATTCATGACAGAAGTGGAGATGGCACAGACAACCAAGTGCTAATGGACATTGGCCAGTCCGGGCTGCAAAATAGGTCCCCCAGCAGTATAATGGGACAAGAGGGTCACACAGTGACATCTAAAGGGCTGTATGGATATAGAAATATATTTTATTATATCGATTTAGAAAGAGAAAGGGGAATCCTGAATCGACAGTGTTTGAGCATGACTTGCTTCTTGGGATCTTTTCACGCATTATAATTGAAATCTCATAACCAGACAAGCCAGTCCGCATTTGTGGGTACATGCCCTATTACTTACCAGTAATCATCATTACTCCTGGTCCTGTTGTCCTAGTCCCATTCATGTACAAAGTGAGATAACCTATATCGCTAACAGAAAAAAAGAACAAAGGAATGCTGGCCCTAGCCTTCCCACTCCCTCTGGGAGTATATAAACATACCCCTCCCAGCATTCCTCCTGAAATACCAAGGCCAGACAAAGGCCTGCAAGAATAGGAGGGAGGTATGTAATGAATGGGACGAGGACAACAGCACCAAGAGTAACAAAGATTACTGATAAGTAATAGAGCATTACTCTCAGGTCCCTTATGTCCCCGTCCCATTCATGTACAAAATGAGAATACCCAAGCAACCACAGGCATTCATCCACAACATACCACCAGGACAACAATTACAGCAAAACCCAGTTATTCATGAACAATAGAACAAGAAATCCAGGAGCACACAGCATGCAGTACCCCCAAACCAAAATTAGCATCACCCCCCAGCAACTTCTGGAGCCGATAATGCCTCACAGAGGTATTATAGGATTCCCAAGTGGCCTCCCCATGGGTATCCCGCCCCTGAACCCCCTGCAGGAGGAGTAGACCCAGAAAGAGAGTAAGCCAACCCAATGACCTGCTTAAGCCAACGACCAATGGAAGCAGAAAAAGCCTTCCCACCACGAGAGGCAACCCCAAAGGGAATCAGATTTCCAAAACTAGCTAGTGCGATCTAAATAGACCCGTAAAATCCTGCAAACATCCAACAGAGACCAAGGGAGATCATTAGGAGAGTTAAGATCAGAGCCCTAAGAAGGCAACACCAACTCCTAGGTATGATGAAACTGAGAAGAAAGTTTCGGGACAAAAGCAGAATCCAATCAAAGGACTACACCATCATCAGAAAAGGACAAAAACGGTTCCTGTACCATCAAGGCCTCCAACTCCTGCTGACGGCGAGCTGAGGTAAGGCCACAAGGAAAACTACTTTAAATGTAACACACTTGATGTCTACTTCAGACCATGGCTCAAATGGCGGAGCCATCTAAGCTTGCAGAACCAAAAGGCAGATCCCACAATGGAAAGTAAGGCCGCGCCACAGGATGCGACAAGGAAAAACCCCACAGCAGAGGAGAGACCAAACCTTCAACATCCAACAAATTCCCCCAAGGGGAACAGAAAGCCCGAACTGGGGCCCACTGAGCTCTTAACGTGGACTCAAGCCAAACCTTTCTCAAAACCCTCCCAAAGAAATTGCAGCACCTCCTACAAAGACCACACCACAGGGGACAACCCCAAAGCCAGACACCAGCACTGAAAATTACCCCAGTGATGCCCATAGGATTTAAAGGTAGGAGGCCGATGAGACTGCTGAAGAGCTATCGCTAAATGTTCATGAAAACCCCACTGACGCCTCCACTGCCTCTCAACTTCCAAACCGACATCAGCAGCCATGGTAGAGACAGCAGGGGAGATGGAGAGCAAGGAAGAAACCAGGGACCCTGCACAGCTAACAGCCTCAGCGGGGGGAACCAACACCTCCGAGGCCAAAGCTGAATCACCACCACCACCACCTCCAGAGACTCCCGGCTCAGGCAGTCAAGAACCGGGGAATCAGAGCCAAGGGAGGGAAAGCATAGAGGAGGCGAGATGGCCAAGGAATGGTCAGGGTATCCACTCCCCAGGAGCCCTCCTGATGACCCCGGGAGCAGAAACAGGGTAGTTGGGCGAGATAAGGAAGACCAAACCTCTGTACACAAGCCGAAAAGTCACTAGTGTCAGAGACAACTCCTGAGAGGCAGGAGGTTCCTGGGCGGTGAGCACAAATTCACCGCCCAGCAGAAAAACGTAAGTCCAACATGCCAGGAGCGTCTGAGCTCCTGCATCGTCCTTCCACTATCAATAGACAGAAAAAAAGAACAGGAGGAATGCTGGGAGGGGTAGGCTTATATACTCCCAGAGGGAGGGGGAAGGGTAGGGCCAGTATTCCTTTGCTCCTTTTTCTGTCAGTGAGATAGGTTATCACACTTTGTACATAAATGGGACAAGGACATAAAGGACCTGGGTGTAATGAAGTTCATTACTAGGATCAGACAAAAAACTGTAAGAGGTGAAATCCTGTGAACATTTCAAATTGTATTATTTTGCAGCCCTACGATTTGCGTATTTTTTGCAACGGTAGACTGGTTTCATTTTTATTAAACTGGTTTGTGGAATCAGTAAATCCATGGCTAAAACCCCATTTTTCCCGACTTATGAACGCAATGTATATTTTCGCGTTCACACTTCATGAAACATTCAAGCAAGTACATTTAACACAAAAGTTTCACATAATATTTATGTAAGCTAATGAACAAAAAATGTACCCACCTCTATTATCAACTGCTTCTCCCGGGTGTGATTCCAAGACATTGTTTATGTCTGTCAACTTTCTATGTAGGAGCCACCTATAATTTAATGTCTTTTCTCTCTTCCAGGCATTTGTTCTCAATTGTCCCCACGTTGCTTCGCTCAACCCTATGTCATTCATAATGTCAATGAGACCGAATATATAAGAGGAATACTTAAGAGGAAAAGACGGAATACCTATGAGTAATGTGCAATTATGGATAACCCTACCATTCACTCATAGTATTGTATAACGTGTTTATGTGACCATGGTGCACACATATGTTTTGTTTTCGTAATTTTACATGCCAAATGTATGGAACTGTATATTTGCATTGCCGTAGATCTATCTTCATTAACCTGGTTTCACACATAATTTAGATTTGCACATTTTCTAAAGTGTGGGTGATTCTTTTTTATGTCACATTTTATCTGTAAATTAGAAGAACTGGAAATTTACGTTCATGCGAACGCAATCTTTTACATGCAAAAATCTATTTTTGCATAGAAAATATCTATAATTATCATTTTATTTCTGACACTCAAGGACTTGTAGTTAGAATTGGATATGCAGAGTTTTTATTTCCACTTGCATGGTTCTCAACTGTTGAAAACAGTGCTCCCCTATACTGCGGCATACTCCGAAGTATTTCAACTGCTCTTTACTTTTCTTTCATAACTGTCAGCAAAATACGTTCGTTTTTTTCAATATACCGGATAAACTGTTTAGCAAAATGCACAATTTGGCGGTAATATTAGGTGCCTCATTTATGAGGAACTGGTGTAGGACAGTGCCACAAGTCTTCTTGCAGAGCTGCACTACGCCATTGTGAAAGGGCGGGGATGCACCGTATTTATGAAATATAGTGCATTCCTGTCCTTTCTCCCGGCTCATGCACAAAATTTGCTGCAAAGCATGAAGGTAGCCACCCAAGGGCGCCTCTGCTGCAAGCAGGATTGTTTTGTTTAAGAAGGGGCACCTTTCTTCACAAAACACTCCTGAGAGGAGTTTTTCTTTCTATGTGTGTTGTAGAATGCAGCACCCACAGAAAGAGGAAAGAGGAAAAACTAGGAGAAATAGAAATATTTCATCTGGTTATGTCTGCTCTGGGAGGCATTAGGTTTTGGCCCTGCCCCAGGTTAAGTGATTAGTTAAAACTGGGGCAGTGTCAAAATCTGAGAAGACCCTCAGCAATGCCCTTGGAACGCCTCCTTGACGCAGAATAAGGCAACGCAGCGACTTGCACTGCTTTGTCTTACTCCCTACCTATGAGGCCATGCAAAGCCAAGCAGGGTGACATTGCGTCGCCTCATAAATACTCTGGTCTGAGCATTGGGGCTTATTTGTTACAGCCCTGCATCACTTTTGCACCACAGAAAGTGGTATATGCATAACAATGGGCTCCAAAAAGATTTATGAAGCGATGCAAGGCCACCCTGCGTGGCTATAAGTGACAGGTTCTGATTATTAAAAAGCAGAACAGCCTCATCAATCATGAATAAGGCTACACAGCGTAAATTGCTGCATCGCCTTACTCTGCACCTGGGAGGCGTTACATGGGCGTTGCAGTGGGTTTTCCCACGCAACACCTATGGATTTGATGCTGCCCCAAATTTATAAAGTGATGTAAACCTGGGGAAGTGTCAAATCCATATGCCTGTTCATTTCTCTTCGTTTTTTCCTCTTTCCATGTGTGCTGCACTTTTCAGCACACATGGAAAGAGGAAAACGCCTTATGAGATTGTTTTTGTGCAGGAAGGTGCAACTTCCTGCACAAAAAAAATCCTGCCTGCAACAGAAGCAACCTTTCAGGTGCAAGGGTGTCTACATTGGTGCTAGGCTTCCAAAACAGAGCCAGCTCAGGTAGAAAGGACAGGAACGCACTGCATTGCTTAAATACGGTGCATTCCTGCCCATTCACTTTGGCATAGGGTGGCACAGCAGGGTGCCTTGCAGCACTACTCTAATGCAAAATGTGACAATGAGACGCTCTATGTATACGTCTGATTCGGTTCCTCTTGTGGTTCCCTCGACGCTTGTAGATGTAGAGAAACTGCAGGGTTTCTAATGGCAAAGCCTCAGTTGCTCCACTGCCCGAAACCTCTTACCTCATTTCATGTCTACCATAGAGCCCTCGTGCTATAGCAGAGGGTATCCCAGCCTATTAGGCTATGAGATCATCCAATGAATCATGGGCCGAGGTAATGAAAGTGCTCAATCGTCCCTACATGCAGGGAGAAAACCAATGTGGGTCAAGGTTATTATTACTTTATTTTTTATTTTTTTACTGAAAACAAAAAATCCAGTTTAAGGAGTTTGACGGAAGTCAATTCAAACATGGCACCCACTTAGCAGAGTACAGTGCCTTCAATAGACCCTATAAACTGATGCTTGCTCTGCTGAAGATCCAGAGATCCTACACCTGCAGGAAGGGAAACTTGGCAGTTGGGCTAGGTCTTCCGCAGAATTCGCTTGTTTTCTGGTCTTGCACCAGGTTCTAAATGATCGTAGCAGTCTACAGAAGAGGAAAATATCTCCAATTTATCGTCCCTTACAAGGGGACAACATGGACATAGGTATTTTAGAAAATGCAGGCGCGTGCTCATAGGTAGGGGTTTGAATAGTGCTAACACTCGCGTTTGAGCTGCTCTTATCTGCCCGAACGTTTGCTAAATTCTAAGGTTTGGTAAGGTAAAACACTTTTGCAAAGGATCACACAGTTTGGTTAGGTTGGGAAAGCCATGCTTACAATCTGACCCTGTTGGTTCTAAAAGTGCCTACTTCTAGATAACACACAACTAACTCATCAATGATAGTTGCACATACAGGAAAAACTAAACGTGTTTCAGGCTACATGGTGAAACCGAGGATCTTAAACAACCAATGCTTAAATTAAAGTAGTTTTTTTTTTTTTTACTGAGGAATATTGTATGCTTCCTTCGTGTCTACAAGCGTACTGGGTAAGACAGCCGATTAAAGACGCCCTTCATTACTGCTGTGACACACAAAACTGGAGAAGGTATGATGTTGTTTGCTTGGTTATTTAATGGTGCTGGAGTAATTCGTGTGCACCACTTAAGGTACTTTTGAGAAACGTTAGCTTCAGTCAATGCGCTTTGGTCTTGAAAACCGACGGGACAGTTTATGGGGAACGGAAACATATCACGCGAGGAAAGTAATGCTACAGGCAATGCTTTGTACATTCATGTATGCAACTGTTTACAGCCTTAGCTCGGGCTGTCTCGCGCATAACACGTGGAGCTGCTGATGTCTGACTTATCCTCACCTAAGGTTTTGCTCCATGGGCAATTAAGAAATAATGACTGAAGGGGATGGCACTTCCTGACAGTTTAAAGACTGGTGGAAAATGCTGCAGGCCAGATGTGAGACAGACCAGTCATTAATGAACAGGAAATGCCTAACCTCCAGGTCATTATTGCCATTATAAATCATTAAAAAGAAAACAAGAAACTCCCCCTGTTTCTCTCTAAAAATATAGGGATTGTTCTGTTAAAAACACAGATCGCTATTGTAGTTTTGTTACAGCGTTTGCGACCAGGTTTTCCACTGGCTGCAAATGTATATGTCCAGCACAGCCATTGTTCATTTCCTGTCAGCCTAAAACGAGTAGTTATCTAAAAAGATTTGCAGAACCCTAAAAAACGGTTTGGTAGATTCCTAAATGTAATTGTCACGAATCGGGGATATGATGAATCGTGAATGGCTCACGGCTGTAAGGAAGCATCCCATCGTGCTAATGCTTTCACTGACCACAGCACGGCACGAAACAGTGCACTGGAAATATTAGAAAGTTTCAGTTACTTCACACAATTTAGAAATGTGGCACTATAATGCCGTGGCATTGTAAAACGGTAATACTGTAGGATATTCACTCTTTTCATGGAAACTTTAAACAAGCATTGGCAAACCCACTAGGTTTTGCCTGTGTGAGGTTTTTTTTTTGTCAATATTTTTCCGCAATTTTGTAGCAAGTGCAGCTGTTTTACAGCTTGAGTGAAGGTTATAAACAAAAACTGTATGACGCCGCCAGCAACGGACACGTCCTAGAGCTTTTTTATTTATTGTTTGCAAGAGGAAGGCCAGATCGCAATATTTAAGGAACTGGGGGGATATTCTCAAGAACGTGTTATAATTATTGCAAAATTATCTTAACGCAACTGTTCACATCGCAGTCCAGTGCGAGAAAATAACGCTGTTTACATTGTATTCTCAACACGGCGGTACCATGCAATAGTCTCACAATAACGCGTCAAATGATCTCGTTAAAATCAACACGATGCCGCAAAAAATGCGAAACACGAACGTGAAAAAACCAGCGATGTCGCAACCCGTGATACAAAAATCAGCGATAACCAGCAACAGGCCTGCAAATTTCATGCATCATGCGGGAAAATGCACCAGAAAAGCAGTGAAAAAAAACAAATGTCCATTGTCCCACATCAAATAAGCATCTTCTCACAAACAGTCACAATGTACATTGAGATGCAGTCTGCATGTAAACTGCACCAATGCGGAAACATACATGGAACACACTGTGAAAGCACATCTCCTCTTCACATTGCAGAGAGACATTCAACACCTCCTGCACACAGACGTGGCATGTCCATGATCAATCAAGTGTAAATGCATGGACGAATTCAGGGGCAGTGACTCCCCTTACCTACATGTTGCTCATGTTGTGGGACTTGAGTCACAGGTTTCATCCCTGCATCATGGTGGTGCAAATTTGACCCCAAAAGTAGCCCTGTTGTCACTTGTAGGTCACAAATGACAGCCTATATGTAATGATTTGGGACACATTTGAAACGCTGAAGAGTGAATTCCGTACTATCTGTGACACACAGAACTGGCATTTCAAATACGTGCCACCCTAAACAGCCTCTCCATACAGAGGAGACACACCCACCATGTATCATCGAATTATGAAATCGTCAGCACTACACGTTGCACTTACACTTGCCTGAGTGATGTGCTTGTACAGATGAGTGAAATGCACTAAAGGAATGTGTCTTGGAATGCAATTATTTGTCCATGCTGTGCCTGTGGTCATTTTGTACTGTCCCATGATTGCTAAGGACTGTCACAATGTGACGTGCTCATGTGAAGAAATTGTCAATGATGGTGTTCCTATGGGCTATTCCTGCTGCAGCTGCAGTGGGGTGTGGTCCACCTGTCTCATCTTCCTCATCATCGTCCCGTGCATCTGGCACTTGTATCCATGGGGCATTGGTGCGTACACATATGTTGTGCAACACACAACATGCAATGATCATCTTACACACAATGCCTGGGCTGTACAAGAGACTGCCACCTGTGATGTCCAGGCACCTGAAACGTGACTTCGACACGCCAAATGTGCGTTCCAATATGCCCCTGGTGCGTTTGTTGGCCTCATTAAACTACCTCTGGGCCTGTGTTTTCGGGCTCGGAGGGGTGTCATCATCCAAGCGCAGAGTGCATATCCTTGATCACCTGTGACAGTACAGAGAGACATGAGTCAATAGTTCGTTCTGCATGATGTGTTAGCAGGCTCACTGGTACATTGGTGTGTGATATTTGTGACTTTGTGACTCCTGTTTGACATACTGCTTGTAGCAAATTAGCGGCATAAATGTGTATTACGTAGCCTCATTGCTGCTCCTCCATACCCCCGGGCCTATTTACAATTGTGCGTAGCGCAGTTGCATTACTAGCACTCCCACGGCACACCGTTTTCATGCCTGTCCGCACATGTCCACAAGCCTGAAAATGACACTGCGATGTTGTGCGCTGAAGGTGGGCATCCACATGTGTGTAGGGCTATGGTAAGGATAGGGCAGACACAGATGTAGAGTTAATGGCTGGCTGAACTCAAGATGCAGGTGAGGGTAGACCTTTGGTTTATGTTGCGGTAATAGCGACACACACACACACAACAGTTGGCATGTATGATCCTTGACCCCGAGAGGGCTTGAGCTCCCTCATTTACCCCTCTGGCCGAGCTCGTACTCCCGAGGTATGCTTCATAGCAACATTGTCCATTGCATGACGGGTGGCGTAGACACTACAACAGAGACACACACATTAGTTACTTCCTCTGCAAGGCCTGAACTTAACCACTCCCAGAGCCCCGGGTTGATTAACCACACCCCTATGCTGGACTGCCATACACAAGTCCAGTCCGCTTACACTCACAGGGGGGTACAACACAGCTACATGGCCTAGATCTACCCCACCACCTGAGGTGACATGTTTGCGTCTGCTGTACACAACACAATGTAATGTGGCAGGGCCCGGGGCCCTCATGCATACATACTGACCACACGGACACACTTAGATAGTTTGTGGACCTTATATTACCAAGGTCACATGTCCAGTGATGCCCGTGCTGGATGGGTGTGGGGTGAGTGTAAGCCTACCCTCAGGGGCTGGTTGGTGCTGGCAACAGCTTCAACAGTGATCAGACAATCAGAAGTTCAAAGTTCAAACAGCAAGGGTCCATCACTTGAGCAGCGCAGTGTTAATGGCCCCGGATGCACTGCAACCGGCACAGGCACACCTCCATGGGACGGTGACTTGCTTTGCACTGAGGTAGGGCCACGCGAGCTGAGCGGGTCCTCGTTGATATCCAAGGAGAATGTTGTGGAGTGTTTCGGGGAGAATGTTGTGGAGTGTTGTGGAGTGAAAGGTGTCCTCCTGGGCATGATGCAGAGGGCAGAAGCTGGCAGAAACAGGAAATGGAAGAGTGGAATGCTACAGCCTTTGTTTTGCCACCAAGTCAGTATCACCTGCATGATGTCTTCAGATGCCAGCAAAGTTCAACCAGAGAGTTTCCATGAATTTCGGGGCACTGAGTTAGTGGCACCGGAGCTGAATGGTGATGCAGTCTGCGATGAGGCTTGTACAATAATATAAACTCTGCCATAAATAAATCAAGACTCAGTTCTAAATGTGTGACCTACTCGACCGCAGTGTAGTTCGGAGGCAGTGGACAGCGGGGGCACACAGCCACGTGTTGTTGGCTCGCGATGCACAGAGTTAGTGACACCAGGGCAGTTGTTGGTAGTGCTCTATCACCTCCGTAACAATGATCCTTTTTTCCTCCGGAATGAAACACGTCTTCCTCTTACACCTCTCTTTGCGTGCAATGGTATGAACTCTGCCATTGAGAAATCAAGACTCAGTTCTAAATGTGTGACCTACTTGACCGTAGTGTAGGTCAGAGGCAGCGGTGGAGTACGTCAACGAGAAAGGAGTACTGTGGGCCTGTGTCGCGGAGGCTGTGATGGTCTGATGAGGCTGCTAAGGTCTCGGGCCTTGGGCTTGGAGCTTGCGCCAGCAAATGGTGGACCCTCTTTGACACACACCAGTGTTGGCAGGTGAGCAGTGAGGCCTGTGTGCGCAGGGGTGGACAAGACGGGCCGGGAAACTGGTGGCCCAGGGTGTAGCAGGCGCACAGGATCACAGGCAAAACCTCTCATGGTGATGGTGATGGCCTCGTGGCGGGGTGAGAGGTGCCATCCTGGCAGACATGTTGGCTATTCCGGTAGAGAACCACTCCCATGGCTACCTGCTTTTTATTCACACCCCTATGCTGGCCTGGCATATGCCGGGCCAGCCCACTCTGCTCGCGCTTACAGGTGGGGACATAACGAGCTACATTTCCATGATCTACCCCACTGGCTGGGGTGACATGGTTGTATCCACTGTCCACTATACTCCAGACACCAGCAGTGTATGTCGACATGGATATGTATGTGGTATGCATACTGCAGTCTGGCCAGCATATACACACCACCCTTGGCATTGTGTGCATTCTCCTTCATGGGTAACTTGCCCCCTTCAAAAATGACTGGTTCCCACCTCTCCCCACATTCTGCCATTGTGTGGCTGAGGTGCCATGCCATTGATGGCTCATGTACATCGCTAGCCCAGGTTACCATAGTAAGTTGTGCTCTCGTGTCTGGTGGGTGGGCATGTTGTTTGGCATGTTGTATGTGAGTTTGTAACATGTGCATTCCCAGAGTTGTGAGTTGCATGATTGTGGAGTTGGGGTGTGTGGTGTGTTCATTTGGTACTTACCAACGAGCAGAGCATTTCCGTAGGTGCCATCCTGGAAGCGCTGGTTGATGATGGACTGTCAGAAGATGTAGGAATCATGCACATTGCCTGGGTAGTTGGCGACGACATTTGCGAAGAGTCCCCTGTGGTCCACTATTGCCTGCACATTGATGGAATGCGTGTGCTTTCTGATACAGTAATTGTGTGCAGTGTCGGCAGGGGGCACAAGTAGGGCATGTGTGCAGTCGATTGCTCCCAATACGTACCAAGCTGATGATGGCATCCAAGACAGTTGTGAGGAACTTTGATAGGGCTGGCTGTGAGACTCCTCCGACTCTGGCAGTTGTTGGTTGGAAGGTACCAGAGGCCAACTGATGCAGCACAGCCAGCAGCTTTCTCTGCTTAGGGATGTTGGTCGTCCGCTGTGTTGGTACCATCAGCCTGTGGACAATGATGTTCAGGATGTGGAGGAATAGTTGTCCTTTTGAGCCTGTAGTAGGCAATGACATCTTCTGGTGAGTTTTCTGAAGGTCCACTGTCTTTGTCTGCGCTGCCTCTTTGGTAGCCCAGGGGGGGGGGGGGAGGAAGGGGAAGGGTCCGGTGGGGTGGCGGGCCTGGGGGTGGTGGCGGTGGGTGTTGTGGTCCTCTTGGGGCTACAAGCTGCATGATCAATAGCTCCATGTCATCTGTTGTTTTTCAGGTGTGGTTTAGTGCTGGGCTCCCTTTTATGGTGCAGGCTGTCATCCAACTTGACACCAGGTAGGAGCAGGTGTTAAATCCCTGCTGCTAACACGCCTTATCGCATGTTTTGGGATGTTATCGCCGATCTGGATGATCATTGAGAATGTTGTGGAGTGGTGTTTTCGCAGCTTTTTACACAGGAATGCCTACTCTGCATATCATTAGCGTTAGTTGACGGGGTCATATGTTGCAATGTTTTTTGCGGCTGCTATCGCAGCTAAACTGGTGATATGGGCTGTTAGCATCAGAATGGGGCAATACATTTATCACAACATTTGCTGCGATAAAGTGCCGCTAACTCAGCGATAAATCCTTGAGAATATGCCTCTAGGAGTGTTGTAGTGTTACTCATTTTAGTTAAGCAAAGGTCTTCCATTAGAGCATTGTGATGAATGTAGGTATTCTGTTGAGCGCAGGAGTGTGCACCCTATATGTAATGTATTGTTAAAATTTGAAAGAAACCTGTGCATGGAGCGGATGCTGGCTTAGGGTTTGAAAAACATCCTTCAGTTGTAGTTTGGATGCTGAGTCAGGAGGTAGCTCCATGTTGTGGGTGCACTCTACAAATAAATCACTTCAGCTTAGCTGATCGGTGTGCACCTTTCATTCTTGACATCTTTGCGACGCACTGGAGTTGCTCCCGCCACCAACTGAACCTGTGCAGTGAATTTGCATGCTGTAGCCCGGCGGAGGGCATTTGGAAGTCAGCTGAACTGGAGTGACTCACGGAGATCCCGGACGCACGTCGTGTGCGCATTTCAACATGGAGAAGGCCCAAAGCAGTGCCGGAGCAGTTCGCAGCTGCACAAGTAACCCTGCTTCTTGTGCACAAGTGGTTTGTGAAGAAAGTCATGTGACGTGTGACGCATGCATGTCAGCTACTTTGGGATTGGCCATGATGTACAACGATAACCTACACAACATCCAGTCAGCTGTTTCGGGGGGGTTAAGTCCCAGGTTTCAGAAGAAACATTCATTAACAGGTGCTAACTATGGATTTAAGGTGAGGAGTCTCGGTCTGGGCAGATTTCAAGAAGGAAACTGCTGTGTGTTTTCAGGCTGGCATTATCACTGAATTTCTGAACGGTTTGTGTTAGGGTTGGGTGTTTGTATTTATTTATTGACTTATTTATTTATTATTCTATTAAAACATGGCTAACCCACACCTGATGACACAACCACCACCTTTTCTAAAAAAAACTGGCACACCGGCAATGATATGGCCTGAGTGGTTCAAGCTATTTGAAAACACTTAGCAGCTATTGATGCTATAAGGTACAGCCCTGCACACGAGTTTACTATGCAATCTGGAAGCATTGGGCTAGTGGCAGAGAGAATATTTGACAGCCTTACACCGATACCACCAACTCAGGCTCAGTCTGGAGACATGCAATGGCACGTGTATTTGGAAGCAATAGCAAGACTTACGAAACAGTTCCCTGACAAACCTAATATTATGCTGGAGCGACATCATTATTACAAGAGAAAATGAATGGAGGATGAAAAGGTGGAGGAGTACATTTCTGCATTGAGGATGCTTGCGACTACATGTGGATTTGCCCCCATGTCGAATGATTACAAAAGAGAGTAATTTGTTTTTAACTGTGTTTCTAGAAAAATTTAGGAAAGACTGCTGAGCTGCAAAAATCAATCCCTAGTGGAAGAGATTGATTTGGCAATGAGCATTGAGAGGTCTGCGAATTCTACTAAGGTCATGCATGGGGTTTCTGACATCAGTGTTAGCATGGTGACTCCATCGGTCCAGACTCAGGAAGACTCTATGTGCGCTGCTAACCTGAAACGAAGAGCAAAATAGTTTACACAAAGGAAGCCAACATATTTCTTTTCAGATGCGGCTCAAGGAACCATTTTAGTAATTTGGCAGGATAGCCATTTATTAACATACCTTGTTTGACCTGAAAAAAAGTGGGGCATTTTTAGAGTATTTGCAGGAGTAGTTTGAAACCAGTGATTGTGGGTAGTGTTGAAATGGAAATTGATAAATGTACAAATTCACTTAGCAATGTGGTGTTAACACTCGACTGTGAGGAGAACTCCGGGCTATTCAAGGGACCTTTGTGTACGGCGGTCTTCAATAACGTTTCTTTGCAGGTCTTGGCAGACTCAGGATCACCCATAACCACCCTAGGGGACACAACATTTTATGAATACTGGGGAAAGAATGTTCCTCTGGCTAAATTGGATGTGAACCCTAAAGCATTTGAGGTAAAAGCTTTAGATATGATCAGGCATGCTGTGTCCAAGGTACAATGTTTGGGGAGGGAAACTGAGGTGTATGTAGCAGTCATGGATGCATGGGACCGTACTTTGTTCTCAGGGATGAGTACCGGGTTAGAGTGGTGGAGTTACCAGTTTGCCAACTGGATTTCATGGATGGAGCTGTTAAGGAGATACTATCTATTTTGTGATCATGTAGGATAAGTAAAAGGTATAGAACATCATATAGAGTTGGTGCCTGGTGCTCAGCCTGTAACCCATAAAGTACACGCTCCATCCCTATGAGTGTCAGGGAAGAATTGAGGGAACACCCTGCAAAGTCGGTGCTCCCAGGGTGTCATCCTACCTGCAGATTTCTCACAGTGGGCGGCGCCCATAGTTGTTGCTCTGAAAAAGTCTGGTGAGATCAGACTTTGTGCAGACTTACGGGCATTCAACAAGAATATCATCATAGACTGCCACCCGCTACCCATGATTCATGAGTTGCTGGCGAATCTGGGAGCAGCCAAGTGGTTTTCCCTGATCGACCTGAGGTCAGCATACCACCAAGTAGCGTTGTCAGCAGAGTCTCAGGATCTTATGACGTTTGCTACCCCTTTTGATGCCTATAGGTTTCTGCAGCTTCCTTTCAGACAAGCGTCAGCGGGATGCCTGTTTCAGAAACTTATGGACACATTATTCCATGGCACAAAGAGGGTACAAACGTATCCGGATGACATCCTGATAAATACAAAAACTTTGGAGGAGCATAATGCAATTTTAAAGGAAGTACTTTCGATATTGAATTCTAGAGACATGACGGTCAGAGCAGACAAGTGCAAATTTGCGGTACAGGAGTTCAAATATCTGGGCCACACGGTGTCTTGCACTGGTATAAAACCAAAATATTCAGTTGTGAGGGCAATTAAGGATGCTAAGGCTCCCGCCAATAAGGATTCTCTACGTTCTTTCATTGGGCTGGCGAAGTACTATGCCAGGTTTGTTCCCAAATGTGCACAGACGGTGTAGCCTTTAAGTACGCTACTCAGGAAGGGTCAAAGATTCAAATGGTTAGATGAGTTGCAAGACGTGTTTGTGAAAGTGAAAGAGTTGATTATTACTGCACAAGCCCTACATACATTTTGAGAAGATTGTGTTTCACTCATAATGGTGGATACTAGCAACCACAGACTTGGTGCAGTGCTTAGTCGGGGGGTGAACGGTCACGAACAGACCATGCCATTTGCGTCAAGGTCTCTTAAACGATTTGAGCGCCAGTATAGTACCATAGAACGAGATGCTCTGGTGTATGTATAGGCAATACAGAAGTTCAAAATGTATATTTCTTGTTGCAGGTTTGAACTAATCCCAAACCATAGGCCAGTGGTAAACATATTTAGTAAAGTTAATAACAGCCTGTATGCCAGGCTCACAAGATTAGTATCTAAGTTACACAAGTATACCTTTACTGTTAAACACATTCCAGGGGCAAGAATTTTAGGGTTGACTCTGTCAAGGATGCTAATGGAAGTTGACGATGAGGATGATTCACAGGTGGATGACATTGAGTGTGTAGCGGTGATGGACACTGTGTCGGAGTATGAATATGTCAAATCTAGGGAAATGTGGAAGGAGTCTTGCAAGAATGACCAAGTTTTGGTCAAAGTAATCAAGTATGTCACACACAGTGGCCAGAACCAAGATGCTTGAGCAGGTATTTGAAATGTTTTACACAGATAGCGGATGAACTATTTGTGGAGAATGATATTGTACAGCAGGGTGACAGGTTTATGCCACTTGCTGGGCTACGTAGTATAATTATAAATAAAGCATACAACGGGCACCTTGGTTCCACAAAAACCGTCATGAAGATAAAACAGCATTATTGGTGGCTGGCTATGGACGATCAAGTTAAGTTGTTGGTGAACAAATATCCGGAATGCCTCATGTCAGACAAATATTGGAGGAAACTACAAACCCCTTCGCACCCGACTCAATTCCAGAAAGCAGCATAAGAAAGGGTGGGATTGGATTTCCATATTCCGTACTTAGCTCAGACGTGAAGTACTTAATTTTGACAGTGGATTACTTATCCAAATTGATGTACTATAGTTTTGTGGAGACACCTGATACTGACTCGACTATGGGATTCCTAAGTAAAATACTTTTATTATAAGATGCACCAAAAGTCATAGTCACAGACTGCACACATTTTGTGTAAGTAAAAATTTACAACTTTTTAAGTTCAAGAGACATAAAACATTTGGGGCCAGATGTAGGTAAATCATATTTACCGACTCTGAAATACCGAATTTTACTGATTCGGTATTTCAGAGTCGGTAAATATGAAGGGGGGAGATGTAGGTATTTCCAGATGTGGAAATACCGAATCGTTAGAATTCGGTATTTACCGATTCGGTAATTACCGAATCGGTATTCCCTATTGATTCCTATGGGCTGTGAAGCCCATAGGAATGAATGGGAAATACCGAATCGGTAATTACCGAATCGGTAAATACCGACTTTTGCAAGGGTGCAGGGGGTGTCACTTTGACACCCTCTGCCACCCCAAAAATAGGCATGTGCGCCATGTGGCACACAGACATGCCCTAAGGGCCTAAGGGCATGTCTGTCAGTCACATGGCTAGGTGTGCATGCACACAAGTGCATGCACACCTGAATTTGGTATTTTAACACCCAATTGGATTGGGTGTTAAAATACCGAATTTGTAGGGCCTTTGGGACTCAGAAGAGTCCCACCTACATCTGAGATTTACCGAATCAGTAGAAATACCGATTCGGTATTTTACAGAATCGGTAAATTTACCGAATCGGTAAATTTACTGATTCTGTAAAATAATGCCCCTACATACCATTTTTCATTACCATTTTCAGCCGTTACCGACCGACCAACATCTGGCCCTTGGTCACTTTTTATTCGCCCAATTCAAATGGTCTAGTAGAGTCTTATGTGAGAGGAATGAAGTATAACAAGTCACTAGCTCCCAGATACTGTAGGCCCTACCTATCTCCACAACAGATTTATGAAAACATTTTCACGGGCCAATGGAATTCAAGCAGCTACTAGCTGCCTGCCCTCACCTCATAATGATCCCAAAACTAGCATTGCTCATCCTGATAAGGTTCATTCCCACTCCAGAATGGATATTTGTGGAAAAGCAGCAGGGTGGTTACTGCAGATATACAACAAGTTGATGCCTGTTTCACTGGTCAGTAGGCCCTGCACTATCCTACCTTCTGTGGAGGAGGCACATTGCTTCATCACTTACCCATAGGACCCACATAGGACCCACAATATTCAGTGACAGGGTTTCCTATGAGTAGGACCTAATATAGTGAGTATGTTTGTGGTGACCCCTGACAGTACCTTGATGGCCATAGTCACATATGCCATCCTGTAAACCTGCAGCTTGCCAGCTTATTTTCTTGGACGCAGTCCATTGCTATAAGCCATTTAAGAAGCCTTCCAGTCTTTGGGGAAGGCAATAGAGGACCTCCTCAAAGAAATCTCAGCCATTGGAGGAACCCTCTCCACTGTGGACTCCAAAATACTGGACCTCACAACAGAGATGAAATCAGTAAGACAGGTTAAGTCTTGTATATGAGGCTGGACACAGTGAATCACCGGTTAGAAGCAGTGGAAGAGCAATTGACTGTCTACCGGATTGCGACAGGATATTGAGTTAATAGGCAATAAGGTACCCAATCTAGAAGGGAAAGCAAGGAGAGACAATTTCTTTCATCTATAGTGTCCTAGCATGGGCACAGAAATGTGATGTATTGCTCTTTTTGAAAGACATGCTTCTGATCCTTCAGTGGACTCTATCTCCCCTGGTAAGCTGTAAGGAATCAACTACGACATTGTCAGCATGGCACAGTGACCAGACGAGAATCAGATTGTTGTAAACGAATCTAGGACCCTAGTGTAACTTTTCCCGATTCATGCCCTTATATAGGTATACATTATCCAATCCTTATATAGGCATAGAAATCATTACCATATTTAGACTGAGCCTATGCAGCCCAAATACGGCATGGCTACTTCCACTAAGTTCCAAGAATCAACAACGATTTCTGAGAGAAACCCGCCTTCAGCAGCTACGGACATCGCCCTGCCTGAATACTCATTTATCTAGGAAATCATGGAGTTTTCGAAGAACTGAGTCTTTGATGATGTTATTAAGTCCAATCACACGTCAAACTCGGCACCTTCAAAGTATAAATATGCCTAGATTTGCTCAGACAAACACACAGGGGTTAGGAGCAGATCGACTAACTACTTGCCCCACGCCCTGCAGCAGCAAGTGCCGAAGAAAGCCGATCCTCCAGCTGACGCACTGACAGACGTTGTTTTTTCTCTAGCAGAGAAATCCAGCTCCAGTGTTTCCAGCCTACCCTTGTGGATTGCTGGTATATCGAGTCCTAAGAGAGAGATACAAGACCTCCTTCATTCTAAACCAAGGGACGGAGCTGATTAGACCCTTAGAGAATTCTTGAATAGATTCTTGGCAGAAAAATACTAAACTAAAGCTACACCTCGCTTACTTCTTCCCTTGTGCTAGGCTTAGGTCAGGTACACCAGGGTAGGCGTATTTTAGAAGCACCAGTTGAGTACTTTTAGTCATTATTCTATCACTGTATGTATTTTATATGTTTTAAGCAATTTATGGTGGTTAGAAACCATATCATGCTTTTACAGTACTACTTTATAATACTGTTCGTATTATATTTTCTGTACTTTATAACCAGTATTACGATTGTAGCAGTACATTTCTTATGCTTGAGAAAGAAGACTGTTCAATAAATGCTTTTTATTGAAAACTCCTGTCTCTCTCTATTTTCTCAGCACCTCCGGTGAAACGAAGTATGCAAGATTGACTGAGTAAAATAGCTATCTATTGTTTCTGCAACTCTAGAGATTGATTTCTTATTCTTGGGAAACAAAGGTGTCATGTTTATGTGGTTTTCAGAAACTAATCCCTTCTTGATTATTCGAGAAAGTTTCTAGTGACCTCTAAGCTAGCTGGCACTCACAATTAAGTTTAATATATACGATAGAGACCTAGTCGACATCAGTCCTACGTATAAACTATTATATATGTTATTCCAATGCACAGAGCCTATTGGGAATACAGGAACTACACTACAAGATCACGCCCGTCTTTATTCCCATTTTCATCAGATCATTGAGGTCTGCCACAAAGACCGTGAAAGAGACAAATCGAGGTGGCCACTGAAATAAGGTGCTGGGGGAATTGAAGAAGATGTAAAGAACTGTAGCAAGTTAAATTTAACAGATAGGTGAAAATGTCAGTTTAAACGTAACATAAAAAAAACACTGAAATGTATCAGTTATAACTCACGACCTTGCCTTGCACAGTGTTGACATCAATCATGTCATTTCAGATGCTATCAGTGATGTCATCAATTATGTCATAGAACATGCCATGAGTGATGTTGTGTGTGAGGTCATAAGCAGTGCATAGCAAGGCCACAAATTAAAGTTACTTCAGTTAACTATAACTAGTGAATTTCAGTTGTTTTTTTTAGTAACAAATGTTATGCTTGAACTGACATTTTCACCTAACTATAATGTCACACTTGTTTTTATCAGCACATTTTTGATGTTTTGTTTAAGGTAAAGTAAGATATTTGTATCATGCCTAACTATTTAACTTTAACTATTATTTTTTCAGTGAATTTCACTTTTACCAACGCAGGAGCATTGTCGTCGTGGTGCCAGCGTGGGACCTTCACTTGTACCAACGCAGGAGCATCGTCGTCGTGGTGCCAGCGTCGGACATTCACTTTTACCAACGCAGTAGCATCGTCGTCGTGGTACCAGCGTGGGACTTTCACTTTTACCAACGCAGGAGCATCGTCTTCGTTGTGCCAGCGTGGGATGATGAAAAACTGAAGAGGCACAGGACCCCAGGCAGCCTGCTCCAGCACGACCTACATGACCTTCACTTAATGAATTGGCGCCATGTTTTGAATTGGAGAGGTCGGGGAAATTAGTTTCAGCATTTTTCACCTGTGGAGCCCCATCCTTGATCGGTAAGTGCAGTGGGTTATCTCCACAGTTTGATTACAATCGTTTTTTAGTTTGAGCTTGCATAACGTGTAGATTCCAGTTACAAACTTGCACCTCCTGGCAAGTGACTGTCTACGCTGCAACGAATTGTTAGTCACTTTTAGTTTCTTGATGCTTATCTTTGACTCTGTGATGTGTATTATCCAAAGGGTACGTCTTACTTTCCTACGCCAATGCCTATGGGTCAGGATGGAGGGAGAGTGAAAGGAGTGTGTGGATGTGACACGGGAACAAAAATAATGTTGTTTATACTTGGCTGCCCAATGATAGCCCCAGCTTTCAATCTGAAAGGTCAAGCAGAAAAACTGTACAGTTTTAGTTGGGAGAAAGTCACAGGGAGATTAAAGGGACTGTTGAGGTGGTTGGGGTCTGCATCTGTGTTGGAGAGCTGGGGAGGGACTGTGTCTGTGCTGGAGAGGTGGTGGGGGCCTGCGTCTGTGCTGGAGGGGTGGTGAGGGCCTGTATCTTTGCTGTAGAGGTGGTGGAGGCCTGCATATGTCCTGTAGAGGTGGTGGGGGCCTGCATCTGTCCTGGGGAGGTGATGAGGGCCTTTGTCTGTACTGGAGAGGTGGTGGTGGGGGCCTGCGTCTGTGCAGGAGAGGTGGTGGGGGCTTGTGTCTGTGCTGGAGAGGTGGTGGGGGCCTGAATATGTGCGGGAGAGGTGGTGGGGACCTGTGTCTGTGCTGGAGAGGTGGTGGGGGCCTGGATATGTGCTGGAGAGGTGGTAGAGGCCTGGATATGTACAGGAGAGGGGATGGGGGCCTGTGTCTGTGCTGGGGGTGGTGAGGGCCTACATCTGTACTGGAGAGGTGGTGAACGACTGTATCTGTGCTGTAGAGGTGGTGGGGGCCTGCATCTGTGCTGGAGAGGTGGTGAGGGCCTGTGTCTGTACTGGAGAAGTAAGTAATGTTCTGATTTATTACCTTTGCCTCAAATTGTAAAGCACTCTGAATCCTTCGGTATCAAATTCCCGCTATATAAAACTTTATAAATGAATAAAAAAATAAGGCCTATGAGCAGCAGTTCGCCATAATAGGGCCATATATCCTGCTCAGTTTATCAAGAGGGCAGCTCCCAAGCAGTTGGAGAGCTGAAGGCCACGCACATCCACATTGCTATCTTGCTGAGAGGGCACAGATGGCAGTCAGGTTGCCCTGTAGTTTTTTGAATTTGATGTCCTTTCTGAGCCATGTCAGATGGCGAGCTGTAGTTCACATTATCTTTCTAAGATCGTGCTTGTACTTGTACAGATGCAATTATTAATGCCTGTGTTTTGTCTACATTGGAACACGTGACTTTTGGGATTTCACGAATTTTCTGGCAGTAAAAGGGGGTGTTAGCATTGTACAAACTTCAGCAAAACTCAGAACTTAGATCAAGGTTTATGTTGAGCCAGAGATCCCCTGTATATTTCCCAAAGATTTCTTAATGCTTACATTTAATGGCGCCCCTTCCCGCGCGCCCATTACTGGCAACCAGATGGTAATTAGGACGTTTTTGCTTTCCAGTGTGTCATTGGCATGGTTAGGTGGTCTGCCTGTCTGAACAGCCATGCTTGTTGGATAGTCATGTGTGCCTGTGACCTTCAAGTGCTTTGTGTACTCTGGGGATCAAGGGCAAGTAACCTGTCCTGTGAAAAGTAGGGAGAGATTTCTCCCCCATATCTTGCCATGCAAGGTTGATCTTTCCTATATGCTTTAACCATCAAAAGTTAGAGTGGCCCACAAATTATGTTCTCTTTTGCATAGCTGGTAGGCTTGTTAGTTAGCACCCGAAAGGCTTTCCATGATTCAGAGTAAGGTCCGATGACTATCGTGTAGTGAACATGCCCCTCTGAAAAAGACTGTTGCTGAAAGTTTTTCTATTTTGTAAGAAATATGAAATGTCCACTCACTACACTTTCTGCTGGAGTGTTCATGAGAGCCTGACCTGGTTAAGGCATTTTGTTCTGGTTCAGACTCCTGCCCAGAGCAGCGTTCCACCATCAGAGCTGAAGAAAGGACTGGATTGGCTGATGTTGCTTCAAGAGACACCTCCTACCAAGATGTTCTGGCTGCAGACCACCTGAGACACATCTTTAGGTTCTGAGGTGGTCGGAGTGTTCTTTATACTGTGCAGTGAGGTAGGGAGAGAGCAGTGCCTACGGGTACTCTTTATTCCATGCAGTGACGCAGTATGATGGTGTTGCCTATGGATATTAGTTATTCCATGCAGTGATGCAGTAGTCTATTCTTGCTTTGTGGGTTTGTTCTGTGGGTTTAGTATTGTTTGGGTTCTGGGGTAGCGTGCAATTTGCTGAAAAAGCAATTCAACACCTCGGTGGTAGCAAGTGCTATATAAATGCGTACCTTTTCCCTCTTCTATCCCTCCACTAGCCTTCTCAATCCAAATGACTAACACATCCACCACTCAAATTACTTTCATATTTCGCTATACTAATTTGCCACTAATCCTTTATGGGTTTCATAGTAGCATGCTACTCGCCGAAAAAGTGATGCAACGCCTCATCAGGGGTAGTAAGTGTTACATAAGTCAAAATACAATACATCGGGCCTTAGTAGGGAGTATGTGTGTGAGAGAACTGTGAAGGCAGTGTGTACCAGTATCCATGTGTGAGGCAGCGAACAAGTCCAGTGTATGCAAATCAGGAAGGAGTAAGTAGACTGGAGTAGAGTACATACAGATGTACCAGTGCCATTTTAAGGACTTTTGGAGACCCATGGAAGACGGATTTTGGGATCTCCAGATCAGGAAAACCTTACAACTTCACTGCATAATAGGAGATCCTTTCAGGAGAGCACAAAATGAAGAGTAAAATCTGCCTGCCAAATGGCACTCCAATTAAACATTGTTCATCACTGGAGTAAACTATTCAATTTTTGTTGCAGATAAGAGGCTCAATATTCTATTTTCGGGACACAAGGCCTTATCACCTGGACACCAACATCAGCAGAGGAAACCAGCAGAGAAAGATTTTCTTTTCTTTTTCAGATATACCAGTCAAGCCTTCAGAAGGAAGTTCTACATTTTATCATGGCTACTCGTAGCTTATCTGCTTGTGTTCTGAAGCGCAAGTCTATGCAGTCTTGAAATGATTGGTTTCCTACCGTCACTGAAGCACCAGCGTGTTACACAGGAGTCTTTTCCAGCACAACCAACTATTGATGAGGGTAGTAAAACTCAGCAAGAGTCTGAAAGGGACAGTCCACCTTTACAAAGACTTCAACGTGTGCCAGAGAAAGAAACTGTCAAACTCCCTGACTGCTGGAACACTAAACAGTGGTATTACTTTCAGGAGGAATATAAATGGCTGTATCTTAAGTCAGGCAATATTGGATGTTCTTCCTGTAAACAGGCTAAATCAACAGGTCTTTCAGTGCACAATAACACTCAGGGCATACGCGTAAGTAAAGTGTGGGCAGATGGCGAGTTTTGTCCTTCCGGTGACGCAAAAGCTTTCAGGCAGAAACAGCTCAGGAAGAAGATTATGGAGCATAAGGCGCGCACTAGTCACTTGGCAGCTGAAGACATTCTTACAGCTCAGCAGAAAAATACATTGGTGGTGACAGTACACAAATAAAATGCAAAACAAATGGAGAGCACATGCAGGGTATTTGACACTGCCTACTACTTGGCAAAAAAAGATTGCCCTTTCACTAACCACCCTGAGCTAATTCTCCTTCAGGCAAAGAATGGCAGTGCAATGGGCAGTGTTTTGCACAGCAATATGACTGCAACAGAAATAATAAAACACATTGCATTGGAAATGCAAAAAGATTGGTCTGTTATATCAGACAACACAAACCAAAGATCACAGTATTAATTGATGAGAGCACTTCTATTAGCAATGCTTCTACCTTGATCATCTACCTCTGTGGCATTTTTGGAAATGAAAGTACCCCAGTGACCATCTATTTCGGCCTTCTGGAGCTGGCAGAAACTAATGCTATTGGCGTAAAGACAGCTCCCCTAAGCTACTTTGAAAAAGTTGGACTCACAAAAAGTCTGTCTCATGATATCGTGATTGCGGTATGTACTGATGGAGCAGCAGTAATGTTTGGTAACAAAGGAAGAGTAGTAGCATTGTTGAAAACAGAATTTCCAAATCTTGCACTGACATGGCACTGTTTGGCTCACAGACTAGAACTTGCTGTGGCAGTTATAGTTGATGAGGTTGCAGGGGTCAATCACTTCAAGATTTTCATGGACTCATTGTATGCCACATACAGCATGTCACCAAAAAACCAGAGAGAGCTAAATCTGGCTGCCAGCGAGCTATGTGTACAGCTTCACAAGATAGGGAAAATGCTTGATACTAGATGGGTAGCATCCAGTTACAGATCTGTGAAAGTGTTTGGAACTGCTTCCCTGCCTTGTGCAAACATTTTGAGAATGCTTCTAAAGACCCATCCAGACCCATAAGAGACCGGAGTAAGTATGAAGGTCTCTTGAAGCTTACATCCTATTATTTTATCAGAGATTTGGGGGTAATGTGTGATGCACTTCAAGAGCTCAACGACTTACCACTCTCCTTACAGAGGAGGGATATTACAATTGTTAATGCGCACAGACTTTTGGTTAGTCAAGTACGCATATTTATAGCAATGAAGGACTCGCCAGGGGAGTTTGCTTCTGTGGCTCAGAGAGCAGTGGACGAGGGCAAATTCAAGAATGTTCCTCTTTCCCATGGTAGAAGTAACTATGTTGCCCTTAATTAAAATCAGTTTTACCAAAGTCTGTCTGCACATATCAATAAACGATGTGCCCCACTTTCTGAGAAAGAACTTACAGCCAGCTTCAGTGTGCTAGATGCAGGCAACTTGCCTTCTGGTGATGAATGCATTCTTTATGGGGAAACAGATATCCAGAACTGTGTTCAGAGTTTCAGCTCCCAGCAAGAGATACTATCCAAGCTATTAGACTTTTCAAAGATATTGGGAGCCTTTCTTATACCCTGAGCAACTTTTCCATTTGAATACTGCCGTTTGTGACCAATTCCCTACCTGCAGCCACCGGAGAATAGCCTGGACCATCAAGGGGGTCGCCGTGCTTGAGCAGACCAGCAAGCACCGCCAAGAGCCGACATTGCTGTAGCTGGCACGTGGGGACTGCATATCCCAGCGTCCCCCACACTAGCCCTACACGGGGTCACGTGCACCAGGAGGTGCCTATAATCATGAAGGGGCTAGCGCTGCGCTGGACGTGCACGGGCGGAGCCCGGGCCAAGGGCGGGCCCTTCCGCGCCCGTCATAGCTTGACAGAGACTGGACTGGGCCATCTCTCTGACATCTGGCCATTTATAGGGACTGGACTTTTGGTATGAGTTTATATTAGGAACAACTGTAACTTCTTTTATCAATTCTGAATTCTTCTCCTGTATTTGGCTAATTAATTGTGTGTTTTGTACTCAAACTGTTAATAAGGAAACAATCATGAGTAAGCCTAAGGGAGCAGCGGGCACTTTGGATGCATTTACTCTGAGGGCAGAATCCCTCTTAAATCATGAGATCCAAATTGCTGAAAAAAGATTGTCTCTAGAGCCTATTTTTGCACAGAGTGACTTACCGCGGCTCTCAGGGTCCCCGTTAATTCCATCACGGGCCTCAGGGTCTTTGATATTTCCATCAAAGATAGCCTCAGATATAGGGGAAGTGGGTGACTCTCTCCCTGATTGTATTAATTTATCTGTCTCCATTGAATCAAACGATAAATCTAGTTTACATATGGGGACTATATCCAGAAACAAAAATCAATCAATGGGGAAAAAAATAGATAATAAAAACTCCTAGGAAATCCAGTACTAGGGGTGCTGGGGGTACACCGTTAAGAGGGAAAACAGTAACCTGTATAGAAACAAACAGAGCTCCTGGCAAAAATATGTCTACGCAGACAGAACCTTATAGTTTTGAATGCTACCCTGTTCCTGTTGATTATAAAAGGGATATTGAGTCTATTCTAAAGAGATAATTAGATTCTGCCAGGGAAGGAATCTTAACTGATGTAGCTCTTCATATTGGAGAGGCCCTAAAACCATTAGAAGAGAAGTTGGCCCATTTTGAAAATGTTATAGGCCAATGGAGCACTAGTAGTTCTCCTGCGGGGGATAGATCTAAGGAGAAAGAAAAATCCCAAAACTAAATAAACATGCAGAGTACCGGCACCTTCCCCTTGAACCTATGATAACTATCTGTCAAGATCAGGCAGGGAGTAACCCCAGCTTAAAAAATAAACCTTCGCCTGTAATTAGAGAAGCATACACGGCTACTAAGCCAGGGGGTAGTATACTAGTTCATGAGACAACAGATTGTATTACACAAGCCAATCCAGGAAGCAACAGGGGTAAAAATGTTAAACCACCCATATATAGCCCAAAATATACTGATCTAATCCCCAACGAGGAGGTTCTCAGGCTCCCGCCAGAATCATGCCCATATACGCTAATCCTAACAGGGGTATCAGTGCTCAGGAGAGAGCAGAAGGAGAACTGGATAAGCCTGAAAAATAAAGTAATTAATTGGCTGACAAAATTCAGGCAATTCAACCCAATGAGGGAGGCCGATATTTTGATGGTACGCAGGGTGGGCTGGGTAGGAGATTCCAAGAAGAACATCAGTGGAGATTGTGTAGTAGTAAATTTTAGACAACCACAACTAATAAGAGCAATCCTAGGTATCAAAGACATGACTGATCGGGGGTTTACAAGCATTAGTACCCTACCACTGGGATATTTTTATAGACCTAGGGAGAGTGGCTTCGCAACTAATTACAACCCAATGGTGGAGCATAATAATAACTTCGAGGCTCTATCCAATCTCGACGATCAAGACTGACAGCTAAAGGCCAACACCTAGTGGAAGGAACAAGTGTACAGATGGGTGTCTTATAGGGGGAAAACAAAAGGGTTTGGCTTGTCAACCAAGGGGACAGAAAACTTCTACGGCCGAGAAGACTGCTGAGATTGCAGCGGAAAACCCAGATGATGTTCCTCGAGGGGTTGATACTCAATCTCTGCTCATTTATACATCAATTAACCCTGACCTAAATTTAATTACTAGAATATTGCAAAATGAACTAGTATTCTCTAGTGAGCTCAAGAAGTCGCTAGGCCTGCATATGGTATCTTGGAATATTGCAGGACTAAATAGGAATTTGCCAGACCCTACCTGGCATGAATACATGGAGAAATATGATGTTATTCTCTTGCAAGAGACCTGGCTCTTAGACAGTCCTTACAAGGTTGGGTATAAGACATATTGGATAGGGGCGATACTCTCAGCAAAAGGTAGACCGTCTGGAGGATTGGTAATTTGGATCGGTGTTTCTCTAAAAATTGACATTGTTCCTCTGGATGCCTCTTCTAAAGATATATTGGGCCTAAAATTAATGACCAAGGATGGCAGGGCTATATATCTTTTTAATGTCTATAAAGACCCTTTCCTGCACATGGTGAGTCATTGGTAATCAGCCAGCTAGATCTTGTTCCTGAATCCTTAGGACATAAACCCAAAATTGTAATAGGTGGCGATTTTAATTGGAACTTTGAGCCCGTAGTGGGGTTTGGGGAGCTGTTGGAGACTCAAGATGAAGCACATAATATACCTGACCTGTCTAGTGAAAAGGAGCTCAAGTGCACGCTAGCCGTGACGCAACTTTTGGGACTAACATTGGTACATGGACTTAGAGCTTGTAATGGGCGACTTCCTTCCGATAGACCGAAAGCCTACACGTTCTATAGAGGTGACTCACGAAGTCACATAGATTATATCTTGATGCTATTTGCGTGACCTTAAAATAGACTCTAGGACAGAGAGCGATCATCTACCTCTGGGTTTGAAGATCTCACCAGAAATCCTTTCCATAGTATTTTCTGGTGGAGCTGTTACTGGTAGTATAGATGATGAAACCATACTGAAGAGGAATAATCGAGCTTTAAAGTGGCCAAATATTCTAGGGGACAAAATAGCAATGTCTAACATCTACTTAATCTTTGCAGACATCCTCTCTCCTTTTATAGATGAAAATATAGATCCAAAAAGGATGACTGACCTCCACGGTAGACTGGTACATGCTTTAGGACCTGTATTAAGCAAAATCCCTAAAGCAAGAAAGGCAGAAATATTTGAAAGGGTTGGCTACGGTAAGCCATGGTACAGCAAGGAATGGCGAATTGCCAAACATGAGTTAATTAAAGCTATAGAGGGCAAGGTGATAGGATGCATTAGGGAAAAAAGACGCATTTATAACCAGACCCTAAAAACTGCAAAGAGAATATGGGACGAGGAGATATGGGCTGACCTAATACGTGCAGCCAAGGCTAAGGATCAGGCTGGATTCTGGAACCTGATAGCTAAAGGTAATAGGACAGGCAAAGCACAAAGAGATCTCTTTTTGGATGAGGACACCTGGGTAAATCACTTCTCCACACTCTACACTAAATCCAATGGAGATACATTTGAAATAACGGAGGATATGATTAGGAAAGCAAAAGCAGCCAATTTGCATTTCGCACTAAAGGAAACTAACCAAGTTTTAGATATAGTTAAATATGGAAAAGCACCAGTACCAGTGATCTTTTAAAACAAGATTTGAATATTTGGGGTCCATATATAAACAAGCCCTGTAATGCAATTGTAAATTTTGGGCCGACACCAAATACTTGGAAAGGGGCAGAGATAGTAACAGTTTTTAAAAAGGGGAACAGACTTGATCCGGCGAACTACCGACCAATCAGTCTGATCGATATTCCACTAAAAGTATTTGCCAGGCACATACAGTCTCAGTTGTTGTCCTGGATTGATCAGGTTGATTTATAAAGAAAATTCCAAGCAGGGTTCAGAAAGAGGACCAGTACTATTAACCAGGTCTTTAGGTTCTTATGCCTTTACTGGAAATACATAACAGTAAGGCAGGGCACATTATATGTAGCTTTCGTGGACCTGAGAGCTGCGTTCGATTTGATCCCCAGAAGTAGCCTTTGGGCCTATTTGAAGAGCTTAGGGGTGCCAATCGAACTACTTGTCCAGATAATTAGGCTACATGATGGGAAATATGCAAAAGTGAGGTGGGGGCCAGGGGGTGAACTTACAAGAGAAATACCTGTGAAGCGAGGTGTACGACAAGGTTGTGTGCTGGCACCTACCTTGTTTACTCTATACGTAAATGATATTCCCTCTTTCCTGGAAGGATGTAAAAATGATTAGCCTAAATTGTGGGGGTAACTGATACCTGCACTACTCTTCGCAGATGACACTATTCTAATTTCACAAACCCCCACTGGTCTCCAAAACTTGCTAAATTCTTTTAATCTGTACTGTGCTAAAAAGGGACTTGAGATCAACCCTACCAAGACTAAATATATGTCTATTAATCCAAATAAAGCTTTTAAGAAGAACCTGGAGCTAGATGTGAGTAGTTTTAACTACTTAGGAATTACATTGGACAAGAATTACCGCCCCACCTCGCTCCTCCCGTTCCCAGCCAAAGTCATCGAAAAGACCGTCAACAAACAGCTGGCCGCCTTCCTCGAGACGAATGGATCCCTCGACCCCTCACAGTCTGGCTTCCGAGCCAACCACAGCACCGAGACCGCCCTCATCGCTGCCACCGACGACATCCGAGCCCTGATGGACAACGGAGAAACAGGGGCCCTCATCCTCCTAGACCTCTCCGCGGCATTCAACACTGTCTGCCACCGCACCCTAGTACAGCGCCTCAGCAACGTCGGAATCCAGGAGAAGGCACTGGAATGGATCATCTCCTTCCTCGACGGAAGAACACAGAGAGTCCGTCTACCACCGTACAAGTCAGAGGCCACCGAAGTCATCTGCGGCGTCCCTCAAGGATCCTCGCTGAGCCCCACCCTCTTCAACGTCTACATGAGCCCCCTCGCGGCCATCGCACGCCAACACAACCTCAACATCATCTCCTACGCTGACGACACCCAGCTGATCCTCTCCCTGACCAACGACCCCGCCGCCACCAGAGCCAACCTTCACGAAGGGATGAAAGACGTA
Source organism: Lissotriton vulgaris (assembly GCF_964263255.1). Lineage (NCBI taxonomy): Eukaryota > Metazoa > Chordata > Amphibia > Caudata > Salamandridae > Lissotriton > Lissotriton vulgaris. The sequence goes on along the minus strand of NC_141685.1, from coordinate 2,036,241,288 downwards.
GCCGAGTGGATGACGGCCAGCCGCTTGAAACTGAACTCAGACAAGACGGGAGTCCTCATCCTGGGCTCCTCGCCCTCCGCCTGGGACGACTCCTGGTGGCCCCCCGCCCTGGGCACCGCACCCAAACCGACAGACCACGCACGCAACCTGGGCTTCATCTTGGACTCCTCCCTCACCATGACCAGACAAGTCAACGCCGTCTCCTCGTCATGCTTCAACATCCTGCGCATGCTACGGAAGATCTTCCGGTGGATCCCCACCGAGACCAGGAAGACGGTCACCCAGGCCCTCGTCACCAGCCGACTGGACTACGGCAACGCCCTCTACGCCGGAACCACCGCCAAGCTCCAGAAGAGACTCCAGCGGATCCAGAACGCCTCAGCCAGACTCATCCTCGACATCCCACGACACAGCCACATCTCCGGACATCTGAGAGACCTGCATTGGCTCCCCGTCAACAAGAGAATAACCTTCCGTCTCCTCACCCACGCACACAAAGCCCTACACGATCAAGGCCCGAGCTACCTCAACAACCGCATCAACTTCTACACTCCCAAACGACATCTCTGATCAGCCAGCCACGCCCTCGCCACCGTCCCCCGCATCCGAAGAACGACAACAGGAGGAAGGTCCTTCTCCTACCTGGCCGCCAAGACTTGGAACTACCTCCCGACCGACCTGCGCCTGACCCAAGACCACCTCTCCTTCAGGAAGAAGCTCAAGACCTGGCTATTCGAGCAGTAGCAGCACACCCCCTCCCCCCCCAAGCGCCTTGAGACCCTCCGGGTAAGTAGTGCGCTCTATAAATATCTGTGATTGATTGATTGATTAAATTGACATGGAAATCACAATTAGAGAAAAACAGACTAGCTTTGCTCCAAAATTGTAACCGCATCATAAAAAAACACAACAGAAGCTCCTCCAAGGCGGTTTCTCCCGCCGTCAAGGTTTATAAAATCAAGGCTCATTCAGCAGCCCTGTATGGGGCAGAACTTTGGGGACCACAATGTAAACGTAGCTTCTAATTGCAAGAAAATACATTTATTCGTAAGCTACTATTACTGCCGAATAGAACCCCAATGCTTCCAGTTTTTTTTTACATGAACTTAAAACGCACTGATAGTCTTGCTGCGCTATGCCCCCTTTCATTTTGGGTTAGAATTCGGTCCATGGAAGAGCTCTATCATTACAAAAAGGGGTTACAGGAGATAATGCCTTTTGGTCTTTCCAAAGGTATCTCGAGTTGGTTTAAAAGAATAGGACTATCTCAATACTGGGATAATCCTCTAGACCTAACTAGGGCATGTAGTATGATAGTAAAATTATCATACTGGAACTATTTAAGTAACAATCTACTACATGATCCCAGTTTAGGATCCTTAACCACATCCTTTCTCCTGTTTAAGGACATTCCCCAATTTGAAACACTGTTGGATGAGGTAAACACCCCAATTGCTAAATCTTTATACTTGAAATTCAGATACGGGGTTTTACAAACCAATGATAAGACATCTAAATGGGGTAGTAATGCAAACGAGAAAGACTCCGACAAGTGCATTTTTTGTAAAAACTTGTTGCAAGTAAAGGAGGACGATATGCATATTTTATTTTTCTGTTCCGCATATGGACAAGCAATAAAAAAATGGATTAAACCCCTATGTACCAACTTAAAATTAAGACATTGTAGGCAGGCAGAGCGGATTTTACGTTCCGATCCAACACAATTGGTGTTTTTTTATGTTTCGAGGTTCCTTTGTAATGTAATGTATTTTAGAGCCAAGAATGGTCTGGAACTGTAAAAGTTGCAAGATAAAACGCTGATAACCAAACGCGTACAACTAGCGTATCTAATTTAAATAATGATCTGCTCTAAACCGTTTAGAATTGCTACTTTGCTGCTATCTATCTAATTACTCTTGGTTCAACCTAACAGTAACATTATGATCTGTGATCGAATAATTGAATCTCCTGAAAGCAAATGATTTTTTTTATTTTTTTTTACTTTTTATCTGTTTTTAAATTTATATTTATTGAATTTGAAAATTAATTGTTTTAATTGTAAATAGACGTTGAAACTGTGGAAACTCTGACCCCCTTATCGCTTAATATTGACTACTTGGAAAATCGCTGTGATCCTGAAATAGATGTGATGTAAAAAAAAAAAATGTTATGAACTTTTATGGCCTAAAAAGACCGAAATAAAGTATTGAATTGATATTGGTGGAAAGAAAAACCTGAAGCATTAAAAAAGTTAGTAGTTTGCATGGAAACCCTGCAAGCAAGTAATGCGCATTGCGAGAGAGTTTTCAGCGCAATGAACTTACTTGCTTGTCCAACATGGGCCTCTCTTCTTGTAGAGACCATTTCTTCACGCCTATAGGTAAAACTCAATGGTCCTTCATTTGAAACATTTGACGCAAAGCTGTATGTAAAGAGTTGGCTTGCAAAAGGTAGGAGGTCTGCTGAAGAAAATTGCTGTGAGAAGCCCCAGCAAAATAATCTTTTTTTTTTTTTAAATTTTTTTTTATTGAAGTTGGATTCAGATTTATGCAGCATAGATCATAAAATAAAAATATCACAACAAAGTAAAATTACATTTGTTTTCAATTTAACGTAATATCAAACCAATTTACTCAAAATAACATCCCCAAATTTGATCGAATTTTCTAATCCAGCCAACTCTTTGAGCGTACAACAGTTCGCTTTTCCTAACCCTTTTCATTTTTTCCAGCCATTCCTGCAGCGTCGGGACGTAGGTTGAAAGCCAATTCTGCAATAGTAAAGATCTAGCAACGGCCATTATAATTATTATTATTATTATTATTATTAATCGGGTTTTAAAAAGCGCAAACAACCCGGAGGCCTCGTAGCGCTGTGTACAGTCATACTATTAAAAAGGGAAGAAAATTAAATGAACAGATAAGTTTTCAGATCCTTCCGAAATTTTAGAAGGCTGGGTTCACTGCGAAGGAGAGTGGGCAGAGAGTTCCATTCCTTTGCGGCATTCCAAGAGAAGGAACGCCCACCCCATCTGGTGCGTCTGATCTTATTGACAGTAGCCAGGAAAGCAGTACTAGATCGCAGTGATCTGTGAGGAAGGTAGGGTTTTGCCAGAGAGCAGATCATAGTAGGGGCAGTCTTCCACATGGCTTTATGCATGATACACAGAGATTTAAACAACACTCTGGCCTTAATAGGAAGCCAGTGCAGTTTCCTCAGGGCCAAGGTAGCTGATTGCCGTTTGTTGAGGCCTAATAGGAGTCGGGCTGCGGCGTTTTGTGTCACCTGCAACTTTCTTATTTTAGAGGTGGGAGCCCCTAAATAAAGGGAGTTCCCATAGTCCAAACGGGACAAAATAATGGCTTGCACCATTATTCTGCGAGCTTCGAAGGGGATGAGTGGTAACACCTTTCTCAGCATACGCATGAGCCCGAAGCATATGGCGGACAGAGTAGTAGCTTGCTGCAGGAAGCTGAGGTTAGTGTCCAGCCAGATGCCTAGACTCTTTATATGGGACTTTGGTTGGGGCGTTGGGCCCATACACGGAGGCCAATCCAACAAAGGACTGGGAATGGCTGGGTTGCCTAACATCATAAGCTCCGTTTTCTCTCCATTTAATTTTAAGTGCGAGGTAGCCATCCACTGAGCTACCGCTACCAGACAGTTGCTTAGATTCGAAGAGGAAGAGTCCGACTGATTCATAGATACGACTAATTGCGTATCTATGAATAAATAAATAATAAATCAATTTTGCCAAGTGACTTGAAAATGTACATTCAGGATCATAACCAAATATTAACATTGTTGCATTGCATGGGACTGATAGCATACAATAAGTTTTTAAAAAACCAAAAATTTCTTCCCAAAAATGCTTAATTTTAGGACAAAACACCATAATGTGTGACCAATTGGCTTGTTCGCAATTACAATGTCTAAAAAAAAAATAGCAGACGCATTGTTATACATTTTAGCAATTATTACTGGTGTACGATATAATAGCCATTTGCTAAAATACAACATCCGGCGCCAATTGGCACCACGCAGTACACAGAAATTAAACTGATTAATAGTTTTCCATATTTCCGGTGACAATATTAAATTTTCCTGAGTGTACCATTTACGGATAGCTTTAGAAGTCAACTCTACCTCCCGACTTTGTATCAGACACTGTTTCCATGCTCCAGGTTTCTTCTCCAAGTTATTAACAAAAAGATCTAATACAAGAGTAGAAGTATAATTCAAAATGGTGCCGGGATCTAATTGCGCCAACATAGGATAAATTAAATTAGTATAGGAACCAATTAGCAAAAAATTGCCAAAAATTCGACCTGACATCTCATTGACAGAGAGCCGAGTCCCGCTGACCAAAAAATCAGCTAATGTTCTAAACCCGGCCCGGCCCCAATTTTCTATAACAATGGGATCGATTTCAATCCTTAAAAAGGAAAACACTCCAAATAAAGGAGTTAGTAAATGAAAGGGAGGAAGTGAATATCTCTTGAGCATTGCATCACGTCGTTTAAAAAACCAATTTAGGATTTTATACCGCACGAATTTGGGTGATTTCGGCACAGACAAAAGGGATGGAATTTGAATTTCTAAACATATCAAATCAAAGAAAAAATTTATAAAACAACCAGTTGCTGCATTTATATTCTTAAATCTCTCTTAGTACTGCGCAAAGTAAGCATAGTAATAATCTTTCAAATTTGGTAGGGAAAGACCGCCATATTCAGTTTCTGCAGTTAAAGTCCGTATGTCTAATCTGGGTGTTTTTTTTGCCCAAATAAATTTGGAAAACATAGATTCTATTTTAGAAAAAAAAGTACCAGGCAAATAGACTGGAATTGATGCGAACAAAAAGTTAAAAAGAGGAAGGATTGACATTTTAATTAAATTGATGCGGCCGAGAATAGTTAAAGGCAGGGGGTCCCAATGAGCAAACATTGATTGAACTTTTTTTATTAATGGAACAAAATTGAGTGTATATAAATCCAGAATATTGGAAGAGAACAGAATCCCCAGATATCTTTTAGGTTTTGAGTTAATACAACCTTGCAAATCTTTGTGTAAAACTGGGTCTGCACCCCCACAAACCAATATTTCTGTCTTTTTTTTGTTAATTCGGTAACCTCCCAGAAATTCAAACTCTTCAAAAATTTTAAAAATATAAGTCTGTGATTCCAAATCAGGTTTAATAAGTAAAATAATATCATCTGCATAGAGTTTGATTTTGGCCATGGAGGTAACTGGTGATGTGATCTGAAAACAATTCCTGATAGCAATGGTTAACGGTTCGATAAAAAAAGCAAAAAGAATGGGTGATAAATGGCAGCCTTGCCTAGTGCCACGTTGTACTAAAATTGAGCCTGCTAATGATTTATTAATAATTATGTTTGCTCTAGCGCCCACATACAAATTCTTTATCAAATTGATGATGCGTTGAGAAATGGCAAACTTAAATAAAATAAGAAAAAGGGTGTCCCATACCACCAAATCAAAAGCTTTTTCTGCATCTAAAAGTAAAACCAAGGCCTGTATCCCACGTGCTTCAAAATAATCTAATGCTTCAACTAAAAAATGTGTATTAGTAAATAATTGTCTGCCTATTATAAAACCGTTTTGATCGGGATGGATCAAATCCGCCGTATAATCATTAAGACGGAGTGAGAGCAGCTTAGTAGTTATTTTATAATCTGAATTTAATAAAGTAATTGGCCTGTAAGAATTCGGATCTTTGGATTCTTTCCCTTTTTTTAAAAAACGAATGACTGGTCCTTCATGGAAGGATTCCGGGACTTGCCCTCCTTCCAGCATTGAGTTCAACAATAACAAAAATAAGTCACTGAGGGAACTAAAGAAAACTTTAAAGAATTCTGAGGGGAAGCCGTCGGGACCACAAGCCTTACCTAATGGAAGGTTTTTTACAACTTCTTCCAATTCTGCTTTAGAAAAAGGTCTTTGCATATACCGCTGATCTTCGAGGGGTAAACTTGGAGTTTCATGTCGGTCTAAAAACTCTGATAATTTTTGATGATCAAAAATATGTTTTATAGAGTTAATAATATCATAATGTTTAAGCATAATAGTATTTATTTCAGCCTGGTCAAATGTATCAATATGAGTAAGAGGGTCTTTTAAGGAATGGATCAAATTTGAAGCCGCCTGTTCTTTTACTTGCCAGGCTAAACATTTCCCTGAGAAGTTACTCTCTTCGTACACTTTTTGTGATTGTTTCCGAAACACCATTTCACTTTGCTCATAGTAATGAGCGCTGAGCGATTGTTTAGCTTCCCTCAATTGATTTACATCTGCATAATTTGGTTGACGATGATAGCTTAATGTTAAATCCTGAATTTTTTGAAGCAAGGAGTTCCTTTTACTTTTCACAACGTACCACTCAGCCGCATCCTTACTAATAAGAATCCCCCGTAAAAAAGCCTTTAACGAATCCCAGATAACATGAAGAGGGGCTGTGCCTATATTTCGGTTAATGTACTCCGCTATCTCCAACTTTAATGCTGATATCCAATTCAAATTCTGTAAATACATTTTATTAAACATCCATCTTTTCGAGACCTTAGTAATCTCCGCATAATCAAAATTAATCACTACCATAGCATGGTCTGAAAAGCCATTATGGTAAAATCTCTGAGAACTAAATTTAAGCTGTCTAGAAGTTAGAAAAAAATCTATACAAGATGAGGATTTAAACCTTCCTGACCAGCAGGTATACTCCATTTTCAGAGGGTTTCTCACACGCCATGGGTCACATAAACCAAGTAAAGATATATAATTTAGGATAGTCTTAAGGGATCTAGGCTTAGACTGCCTCTTAAGAGATGATGTGGAGTCTAAATTAGGGTTCATGAGTATATTAAAATCGCCACCTATAATGATAACTACACCGACCAATAGAAGAGATTGAAACAGAGCATCATAAATCTGGGGATTATCCTCTATAGGGGCATAGAAGCAAACAAAAGTAATTAAAGAGTGATGGTTTTTAACTTTACATGAAACCCAGCACCAACGACCTGAAGAATCATTTTCAGTCTGGACTATCTCAATCTCTAAATTTTTATTTAAAAACTAGAGCGACACCTCGTTGTGAACCCATGGCGCACGAAAAGCCCCGGAAAGAAGCCCACGCTTTAAACATCTTGAAATCCTCTTTTTTAGAAACATCTATATGAGTCTCCTGTAACATGATCACTGTAGGATTTTCAGTTCTAATCCAGGACTCTATTGCACGCATTTTTCTTGCGTTATTCAGACCATTCACATTAAAGGATACCAATTTCAACCCCGTATTAAACGACATGGAGCATAATTAATTGCACAAAGAAATACAAAAGTTTTAATCTCAAAAAAACTTAATTTACGCATATGTATGCTAAAAGGTCTACCAGAGTACCAAAAATGTAAGTTCTTACCACATTCAAATCTACTGAAAACAACCCCAGTTTTTCAATTTTCCCCCCTCCCCCCCCTTCACCCATGGCCCTCCTCCTACTACTCTCTCCCACGCTTGCCACCGGGTCTGGCCCCCAACCATAGAGGTGTCTTGGAATAACACCCCGTATCCTGCCCAGTCCTCCCCCTCCCGCTCCCTCACCCCTCCACCAAATCCACCATATCTGTAACCATAATATGACCATCATCTGAAAAAAAAAGAAAAAAACACCAGAGAAAAATACAAGCAAAAAGTGTGCTAGGAAAACACAGAGTTAGCCTACAACATCTATCCAGGTGACATTTGGCTAAGCAAATCATTAGCTTCATCAATATCTGTTAGCAAGTGGAATTTGCCTTTAATCAGCACCTTTAATTTCGACTGTTGTGCTATAGAGGCTTGTGCCCCTTTAGCTTTAAACAGGTGCAAAAGTCTCACAAACTCCTTTCTGCGCGTCGCAGCGGCAGCAGACATATCGGAAAAAATCCGGCATTTTGAAGTAGCATTTGCTGCGAATTGACCCTGTTTAATGGCCCTTGACAGAATTGTCTCTTTAACCCGAAAGTCAGCGAAATTAACCAAAATAGTACGGGGAAAAGGGGAGTTCGGAAATGGCTGAGCGGGCACACGATGAGCTCGGGTGATTGTCAAATCACCTTTAAATTCCGGAATGACTTTGTGCGATATAAAAGAAGTGACACACTGAACCATATCCGAGCCCTCAATTTTCTCCGGGACCCCTACTATTCGCAGATTTGATCTACGATTGTAATTCTCCAACTCATCAAGCTTGGATACCAAGGTCTTAGACGATTTATAAACATCTTTGACGTCCTTTTGAAGTTTGGGGATTTCATCCTCTAAACTTGAAATTCTGGCTTCAGCCTCCTGAAGACGAGGTGGGAAAGAAGTAACAATATCCTCAATTTTGTCCAAACGATTTTGAATCCCAGCAAGTTCTGCCTTTTGAGACTGTTTAACTTCACGAATCTCATCCAAAATTAGGTTAAGCATGTCTTTGACTGATAATTGCAGCGTATCTAAACCCGTTGTCTGGTTAGTCTCAGTATTCAAAGACAGGATGGGGCTCACCATACCCGCTTGTTCCTCCCCAACTTGCGTTTCATAACTTGCGTCCTGAACCACCTGGCTATCAGCTCCATCATTCACGTTAGTGACTACTATTGCAACATGAGCTGTGCTTAGATCTTGAGAGCAAACTAAACCAGGATTAGGCTGGGTGGAAACAGAACAGCTCGATATGAGCGAGTTATTTCTAGGCTCAAACAGTGGAAACTGTCTTAAAGGTTTGTTAGTAGACATCGCCTTCAGCTGTGCACTAGTATCTACTACAGGCACGGGATCTTGTTGAATGGAATCAGCTTGAAGAATCTCAAGTGGGCGAGCGTTCCCCAAAGTATCAGGAGACTCTATAATTGCCTCAGTCTCCCCCTCGGAGCTCACCAAAGAAATCTCCGCCCTGCCTTCCATCTGGCCAGCTGTCTTTGCAGGTGCGGCCTCTTCTATAACCTTAAGCCGTCGGGCTCTCGCCTTAGCACGCGCGTTTGTTAGTTTGCCCATTAACGACTGCAGTTATTTAAGAAGTTTATCGAGATGGGGAGAGTCACACAATAGAAACACTCTTGCATTAAACAGAGAAATAGAGTGTAACAACGAGATTACAGGGAAGCAGGGCAATATGGTAGATGTAGTCCAGTATGCAGTATTCAATCACTACCAATGCGACTGCTGAAAAAGAAACGCTGTCAAAATAGTGTAGGCAAAATCCAGGCGTACTAAAAACTCTGCTTTACTGAAGAGTGCATTACAAAAAACAATTTGATGGACAGAATGTAGATCAATGTCTTACATTCACCCCAGTACAAGGATCTGGGCCTAAATCCATCGTTTTTTTCACTCCACACCACCCTGGGTCAGATAATGGCTTTATGCAAATCAGCTCTGACCCTGTGCCCCATGGGAACAGTCCAGTCCGAACTACAACAGCCATATCTTTCCCAGACCGGAATCAAGCATCCGAGGACCGGACCGGTTTCGAGGTAACACCTCTCATCAGCCCGGCTAGCTTGACTCCAGTGGTGTGGAGGCTCTGGGACCCACGTCTGAGCTACCTCAGTACACTCAGGGAGAAAATTACAAAAAACAATTTGATGGACAGAATGTAGATCAATGTCTTACATTCACCCCAGTACAAGGATCTGGGCCTAAATCCATCGTTTTTTGCACTCCACACCACCCTGGGTCAGATAATGGCTTTATGCAAATCAGCTCTGACCCTGTGCCCCATGGGAACAGTCCAGTCCGAACTACAACAGCCATATCTTTCCCAGACCGGAATCAAGCATCCGAGGACCGGACCGGTTTCGAGGTAACACCTCTCATCAGCCCGGCTAGCTTGACTCCAGTGGTGTGGAGGCTCTGGGACCCACGTCTGAGCTACCCCAGTACACTCAGGGAGAAAATTACAAAAAACAATTTGATGGACAGAATGTAGATCAATGTCTTACATTCACCCCAGTACAAGGATCTGGGCCTAAATCCATCGTTTTTTGCACTCCACACCACCCTGTGTCAGATAATGGCTTTATGCAAATCAGCTCTGACCTTGTGCCCCATGGGAACAGTCCAGTCCGAACTACAACAGCCATATCTTTCCCAGACCGGAATCAAGCATCCGAGGACCGGACCGGTTTCGAGGTAACACCTCTCATCAGCCCGGCTAGCTTGACTCCAGTGGTGTGGAGGCTCTGGGACCCACGTCTGAGCTACCCCAGTACACTCAGGGAGAAAATTACAAAAAACAATTTGATGGACAGAATGTAGATCAATGTCTTACATTCACCCCAGTACAAGGATCTGGGCCTAAATCCATCGTTTTTTGCACTCCACACCACCCTGGGTCAGATAATGGCTTTATGCAAATCAGCTCTGACCCTGTGCCCCATGGGAACAGTCCAGTCCGAACTACAACAGCCATATCTTTCCCAGACCGGAATCAAGCATCCGAGGACCGGACCGGTTTCGAGGTAACACCTCTCATCAGCCCGGCTAGCTTGACTCCAGTGGTGTGGAGGCTCTGGGACCCACGTCTGAGCTACCCCAGTACACTCAGGGAGAAAATTACAAAAAACAATTTGATGGACAGAATGTAGATCAATGTCTTACATTCACCCCAGTACAAGGATCTGGGCCTAAATCCATCGTTTTTTGCACTCCACACCACCCTGGGTCAGATAATGGCTTTATGCAAATCAGCTCTGACCCTGTGCCCCATGGGAACAGTCCAGTCCGAACTACAACAGCCATATCTTTCCCAGACCGGAATCAAGCATCCGAGGACCGGACCGGTTTCGAGGTAACACCTCTCATCAGCCCGGCTAGCTTGACTCCAGTGGTGTGGAGGCTCTGGGACCCACGTCTGAGCTACCCCAGTACACTCAGGGAGAAAATTACAAAAAACAATTTGATGGACAGAATGTAGATCAATGTCTTACATTCACCCCAGTACAAGGATCTGGGCCTAAATCCATCGTTTTTTGCACTCCACACCACCCTGGGTTAGATAATGGCTTTATGCAAATCAGCTCTGACATGGCTTTTGTAGTTCGGGCTGGACTGTTCCCATGGGGCAACAGGGTCAGAGCTGATTTGCATATCGCCATTGTCTAACCCAGGGTGGTGTGGAGTGCAAAAAAACGATGGATTCGGGCCCAGATCTTTTGACTGGGGGAATGTGTGACATTGATCCACATTCGGTCCATCACTTGTTGTTTTTGCAATTGCCGCCCTAAGTGCGCTGGGGATGCCCAGACGTGGGTCCCAGGCACTCCACACCACTTGGAGTCAAGCTAGCCGGGCTGATGAGAGGTGTTACCTCGAAACCGGTCCGGTCCTCGGATGCTTGATTCCGTTCTGGGAAGGACATGGCTTTTGTAGTTCGGACTGGACTGTTCCCATGGGGCAACAGGGTCAGAGCTGATTTGCATATCGCCATTGTCTAACCCAGGGTGGTGTGGAGTGCAAAAAAACGATGGATTCGGGCCCAGATCTTTTGACTGGGGGAATGTGTGACATTGATCCACATTCGGTCCATCACTTGTTGTTTTTGCAATTACTGAAGAGTGCAGCGCCGCTATTATCGAGGAAAACGTCTTCTGGAATGAAATGAAAAGTCAATGCCTACTAATATCCACTCAGCGTATCCAGCATACCACACCTCGCAGGATCCACATCGCACCGTGTACGGGTACAATAGTATCAGAAAATTACGGTAGAGCTGATATTGTAGCCCCCTGCGGCAGCCCAAAATAGGCTCTGGATCACCCCTCACCAATGTCAGTCAAAGTTCGCCGGTACTGCTTCAAAGCATCCGGCAGTCACCTCGGATCCTTCACGGTAGGGTTAACAGTGGTGCAGCGCCAAGACCGATATCAGGATATCAGGATGGCATTCGACTTCAGATTAAACGCCATCGGCCCGGCATCTGCTTCAGATAGACGCCATCGCCATCGTGCTCGTGCTCGTGCTCATGGTAGGGGGAGGAGCAAGGAGGCAGGAGCGCTCAGGTGCTACGTGGAGGCGTGGAACTCCACCGTAGCGGGATCCCCCCAGCAAAATAATCACCCTGAATATCTTCAAGGGTTTGGGGGAATCCTGCAATAGATTTCCAAGTAATTTAAATACTTTTTACATGTTTTTTAAAGTGTTTGGTATTTTTATGGCTTATACTTAATAAATATACATTTGCCTATTTTAATATCCTTTGCTGGATGCGACTTCATGATTTTCTTAAACACACAATGATAGCTATCTTGATTTAGACCATGCCCCTAGTCAGATAGGCCACACCCCTTTAAGAGATTAACCACGCCCCGTTTAGAGCACCCCCAGTTTTTTTCCCACTTAAAGCCCTGGGCCTGCCACTTCATTCCCTCTAGATAGTCACACCAAAGGAGCTGAGGTGTGACATTTACACCCTGATGGCCCATCACCAAGCTGATGAGCCATTCTCAGGTAGCTTGGGAGGGAGAGGTTGACACTTGCTCCTGAATAGGGCTGTGCCTCTCCTCACAAAGAGTTGTATACCCCCCTGCAGTAAGTCTGGAGCCAGGGCAGGAAAGGCCAAGATCCCTCCCCCGGGAAGACCAATCATATTTGGGATCGGGTCGTTACTTGAGCCCCTTTCCAAATACACAGATTGGTTTCTGAGACTATTGGTCGTGAAGATAAAATCCTATGTCAGGGATACGAAACATCTATTGACCGATTTGGAATATGATCCAGGAGTGAACACTATGATATGCCTGGATTTGGAGGCACTATATACCAGTATTCCTCAAGAGGAGAGTCTGGGAGTAATTGAAGATATGTTGCAAGATCAGGTGTGGCATTGGGTGGCACCAATAGAGTGGATTATGACCCTGATACATCTGGCATTCAAGGAAAACCTTTTCACATTTGAAGAGCTATTGTTCCTACAAGTCCATGGGACTTCCATGGGCACCATGTTTGCTCCTAGTTTAGCGTACCTTTACATAAGAAACTTTGAGGAAGAACAAATCTGGTCGAATAATCCATATTCAGACAAAATATGTAGATGGTTTAGGTACGTAGATGACATCCTCATCATCTGGAAAGATGATGAGGATAGTAGAGAAGAATTCACAAGATGGATTAACCTGTTGAACCCTTTTCTACGGTTTACCAAGTCATCACACAATGAAACAGTGTCTTTTTCAGATGTCAACATCGTAGCAAGAGGCGGAACATTAGAGAGTAAACTGTACACCAAACCGACAGATATGAACCGCTTATTACACTTTGAAAGTGCGCAACCCAGATCTCTGCGATAAAATCTTCCCATTGGACAGTATCTGAGGATTCATGGAAACTGCTCCGACCTAGAGAGATTAAAAAAGAGGCTGGTAAACTTACCCACAAGCTACAACAAAAAGCTTACCCTAAAAGGTTATAGATCAGGCCCACAAAAAATCACGGAACACCCCAAGAGCCACCCTTTTAGAGACTAATACAAGGACTAAAATAGATTCACTCATATTGTAGTGTAGTTCCTATTTTCTGAATAGGCTCTGGGCATTGGAATAACATAAACAGCAGTGTAGACGTAGGACTGAGGTCATCTAGGTCTCTACTGACTATGTTAAACTTAATTTAGGTTTGCGCCAGCTAGCTCAGAGGTCACTGGAAACTTTCTTGAATGAATAGGGAGGGACAAGCTCCCCTGGCTCAGACAAGAAGGGATTCAGTTTCCGACAACCGCATAAACATGACAACTTTGCTCCCTCAGAATAAGAGTATATCTCTAGAGTCGTGTGAAAACAATAGACAGCTATTTCACTCAGTCAGCAGTGCATACTTAGTTTCACCAGAGTGCAGAGAAATAGAGAGACGGGCGTTTTCAATAAAAAGGTGTTATTTATTGAGCAGTCTTCTTTCTCATGCAAGAGAAATTAATTGCCACAATTGCAATACTTAAAGTAAAGTAAAGTGCGTACAGTAAAAGTAGTATTATGAAATAATACTGTAAAAGCATTGATATGGTTTCTTAGCCATATGATACTTTAAAATAGATAAAATATATACATACATAAATACATTGACTAACGTACTCAACTGGTGCTTCTAACTAAATCTACCCCGGTGTACCTGACCTAAGCCTAATATATGGGAAGGGATGAGAAAGTTGCAGTTGAAGTTAAGTTGGTTCTGATTATTTTGCCAAGAATCTGTATCAAGAATTCTCTTAAGGGTTTAGTCAGCTCCGTACCTTGGTAATAGAATGTGGGAGGTCTGGTATCTCTTTCCTCAGGACTCGATATCCCAGCAACCTGCAAGGGTAGGCTGGAAACACCGGAGCTGGATTTTCTCGGCTGGAGAAAAAGACAGTGTCTCTCTCAGTGCGTCAATCGGGAGGGGTGGCTTCCGTGGGCTCTCGCATCAGCTGGGCTCTCGGGTAAGTAGATGGCCGTTCTGCTCCAAACCACCGTGTGTTTGCTTAAGGCAACTGTTGGTATTTTATACCTGGAAGGTGCCGGGTTTGACGTAAGGTTGGACATAAGACGTCACTAAGAACTAACACTTCTTTCTGGACTTCAGGAGTTCTTGTTCAAATCAAAACAAAAGCAGGGGGGATTTCCCAGGTTGCTGGAGGCTTGGTTTGTTTAAAGAACGCGTTTGCTTTCTAGGAGTCGATGGGAGTAGCCGTGCTGTGCTTTGGATTGCATGGGCTATTACTGAATATGGATCTGATTCTTAGGCTTTATCAGGATATTATTGATTATAACCTCACAAGGGCATAAATCGGGAATATAGAATTAGGGTCCTAGATATAAACACGACAATATGTGTCTCCACATATAACTCCTCTTCCAACATTATAAAAAGATCATAAATAACAAATGCTCTATCCTGACTTCTAACATACTTATGTTTTCAAAACCAATGTTTTCCTTTAAACGTAATAAAAACTTGAGAAATACCCTGGTTCACACAGACATTTACCAACCGAAAAAAAAAAAACTGACTCTGTGGAACCAACCCCCAGTCAAAGTTCATTACCCCTGTGGGTCGTGTGTAGTATGTCCTTACCCCGCACATACAAAACAGATAGAACTGGGCCTTGAATATCCCTGGGAGTAACGCAACCATACAAATTGCAATACAGACAATGTAGTGTACCTTATCACATGTCCATGCCAACTCATGTACGTCAGTATGACTAAAAGAAAGGCAAAGGTACGAATAAGTGAGCACCGTAGCACTATTAGACGTTCCATCACAGCTACAAAACTGACAGCCCATTACCTTGAGAAGGGTCACTCTGACCAAGATTTAAAGGGGACCATCATAGAAAAGGTAAAAGGGTGTGCAAATGCTAAGAGATTACTTGAAAGGGAACAGCGATGGGCAGATAGACTTAGGACACACGTGAATGGATTGAATGATCCCATTCCGTGGAACCAACTGAACTACAGGTTTCCAACTAAACACAATGTGTACCTCCAACCTGAGCGAACCAGAAGGATGAGCAAACAGTGCTAGACCATGCATCGAAAGAGAGAAGAATAATCTATGCTATTACACAAAAGACAACACATGTCGGTGTCCTGTGATCTAGACATGTCAGTGATCATAAAATATATGGTTTAGGCACGCTCCAATAATCACAAACAAAGCTGTACCCATATATTGGTTGGCATACCAACATGGAACCCCCTACCTGAGGAACTGACTGCTGGGGTATATCCCATGGGGTTGAGTTCCTATACCCCTACATGCAAAGTGTTCCAGATTTATAAGTAAACAAAGGAAATTCTGGTTCATATCTCCGGTCGATAGATAAGCCGCATAAGATTGGCACGTTACAGTTGTGCACTCAACATGCTCTATAGTTATGTAGTGAATGTCATTTCCCACCGAATTGTTCGACGTCTGGCATTGCCGTTTTAAATTTTTTGATTACGAAGTGCATTGAATGGCGAGATCAAACAATCATGTCTCCGATCCTCACACATGGTGAGCGATGCGGCTACATAATTTTATTATGAAAGTGACAAGATTCAGATTTAGGAATCGATATCAGGCCGTATTAACTACTTTTCCCAAGTGTCCTTCCAAAAAAAGTTGTTTGCGAGAATGACGTCATACGTCACGATGCGTCCCCGTGGGCGGTGTCGGGCGCCCGGTCAACTCAGAACAGCTTCCAGATTCAAAAGATAAATACAGGGAGCAGACACTGATCAGGGCGAAAGCCCGAAGACGCAGACCAAATAGGTAGACGAGAGGGGCAGGACCCTTGATATAGTACGTAGATGGCACAAGGCAGCATGGAGTACTTACTACCAAGGTATGACTAAGCTAAAAAAAAATGATTCCACATCCTAAATTACGAGTGTTTTTTCCCCTTTTCCTTCCTCTCTCTCCCCTTCCCCCACGCCTTTTCAACCTTCCCCGTTCTTCCCTCCGTCTGACCCGTGTCAGAATCTGACTATAGGGCTACCCCCGCAGTGTTGCGATCTCTTGTGAAGATCGAACTCTTCCTAATCGGGGTAAGGTGGTGACTACAAAGATGCAATTTGTTTGGTGGAAGTGAGTGTGTAGCATGTGATATGGATATTCATGGGTGTGGTACTGAGACACAGTATAAGGAACTACACTATCACCTATCTAGGCTCAGTGGCAGTATGCAAGTCACATCGCCATATCAAATAGATATGAAGTTTGACGGCTCCTACACACCGCATCTGAATTTCAAGCATGGGTGTACAGAGCATGTCACTGATGGGTATTTTCGAATGTAAAAATCCTTTTGTTCTTTTGTTGTTTTTCTTTACAGATGGAGTAAAAACACAATCACCACAGGAGCAAAGATGGGTGATCTGTTTCTAGTGTTTTAATATAGGAGCGTCTATCTGCCCCTTATATACATAAAGATAGGATAAATTCTGGTAACAGTATAGCCAGGGAGGACAACACATCTATTGCCCTGAAAAAAAGCCTGGGACCAGGTGGGACACTGTTTACCGGACTGAAACATGTTGGCACTAGGGTCATAGAACCATAACCTCTTTACGACACACATATACTTTTTTTTAAATGTTAATATACCCTGCAGTTCCACTAATAAAGGGATAGTGGGACCTGCAGTTGGCGTTTTAATGTTTATCCCCCCTGGCTATTTTTCTTTTAAGCTCTCCCTGAAAGACGGTCGAGCCCACCCTGACATTTAGGACTCAGGGGGAACCCGATTATGAAGCATGACACTACTAGAGTGTGTGAGTGTTACATTATAAAAAGGAATTGCTTCCTGCAACTGAAAGGCTTCCATCTAGATTCCCATCCATTTTGTTTAACATTTGTGAGGTACTTATTGTGGCATACAGATAAGGCACAGACCTTGTGATCTTCAAAGGACTCTGCGAACTCTCCTTCACTTCAGATGCGCATTTGGGCATAAGTACTGGACCCCTGACACAACCAAATCAGAACTTTGCTGGAGCAAAGGACATTCTGCCTAGATAAACAGCTGATGTAGGGTGGACTGCCACTTTTCTACCTTCATTAATGTGGTGACCTGCTGTGCTGTAGGAGGGACTGCCACTTTGCTACCTACTGTGCTATGCTGTGTTGGCCCGCTGCCTGCTGCTTCTTGCCTGGGAGTGAAAGATACTGGAGCTGTTTTATACATTCATGAACCTAAGTTTCTCCAAGGGCTTGATGGCTTGCCTCCTGTTCTCTGAAGTCTCATGGTCACAAAAGACTTCTTGCAACTCTGCTGGTGCTGATGGATTCTGCCATCTGTGAGTCCTATCCTTCCCTGAGGTGGCCCCTCCAGTCCAAGGCCTCAGAAGTGGGGTCTGCAGCTAGTTTCTGCAAACATCGATGCAGTGACCTCTTTGTGCCGATCGGGACCCCTGCAGTGCCTTTCAATGCTGACTTAGTGCCAATTAGACAACAAGCCAACTCCCAACTGTGAGGTTTGATGACTACACAGTGCCAATTTAAGACACCTCTGTGAGGCTCGACTTCAACTCAGCGCCGATCCTTTAGCCCCGACTGTGAGGCTTGACTCTGACGCATTGACCCAAATTCAAGAATCAGAACCGGCGAATCAAATCTTCAACATCAACGTTTCCTCCATAAAAATTTACTTTTACAGTGGACCCTGCATAGGTTCTGTAGCCTGTCTGCCCTCCGATCTTTAGATACGACTGCAACAGATGTATCGAGTCTTCGACATATAAAGGTACTTTTTCAGCAGACCCTGCACTGGTTCTGTAGCTAGCCTGCCCTCCATCAGGTTCTGCCTGAACTTTGGATATACGACGGTCTTGCGCAACCCCAAGTAACCTTTTAGCTCTATTGACTTCTAAGCACTGTTTTTTTTATTTAAACTTTAAGAATTCATATCTCGAGTTCTTCTTTTTGGAGTTTTCTCATATTGGTCTTGTTTTACTCAGATGAATATTATCTATGTTTCTCAACTGGTGTTTTCACGGTGTTACTGTCATTAGAGTGTTACACAAATATTTTACACATTGCCTCTTAAGGTAAGCCTGACTCCTCTGTGTCAAAGCACGAGACGATGAGCACAGGTTAATTTAGGGCTTATAGCTGACTTACCCTGACTAGGATTGTGGCTCCTGCTTGGACAGGGTGTATACTTTGACAACCAGAAATCTAAATTTCTAACAACAATGCTCTATTAATTAAAGATACATGCCTGTGGGAATTGTCCAGATATCTAAATATTTTCAACCTTAATTTCTCAAAACTACTGGGCAGATTTACACTAAATCCCAAAAAACATCCTTTCTCGATTCATACCTAGTTTGTTTCCAAATTTAGTATATTTAGTTATTAACTGATCAACACAACATCTGACCTGATGAGACCGATAACCCACACCTCCTATGATCTCTTTCTCCTGCCTCTTCTCCCCTTATGGGCATTCTAGTTACCTGTTGTTCTTTATTGCTGCAGATGCCTTTCATATCCTCATAGGGTCGGTACAGCCTTCCTGATTGTATTTTTATACAGGAGATAATATAATTACATATTCCATAGGTTTCTGATTTAAGAGCTGAGAATACTTTCCAACTTGACATGCTGAGGCTTTATGCTTATGGATTGATTCTGTCATCAGTACTTTTTATTGAGTTTCTGAACTGACACCTTACTTGAAATTATTCAAAAATATTTAGATTTGGGAAATTCTTTTATGGAACACACTTAATGCATTATTTTAAAATTTACTGGTATTTTGGCTAATATTTATTTCACCTTATATTGAGACATCAATTATTGGATTATATTAGTTTTTAATATTGATGCTTAAGAGGCTAAATTCTACTGAAAACTATAAAATACTAAAAACAAACTGAAAATAAACCCTTTACCTCACACAAATTCTCTTTATTGACTAAACTAAAGGTTAGTAATGACTCACTATGTAACCAGATTAATGTAGATGTTTGTGCCTTTCAGTTTCTCCTTGTTGATGAGCAAAGGTCCATTTGACCAGTAGCGGGGTTATTTAAAGATTACGCCCGAAGATTATGGTATGGAAAACCTCACTCCTTCAGGTGGTAGTGAGAGGATGGTTAATGTCACAGAAGAAAAGGAGCTGAACTAATTTGCCCAAGTTTAGAGTCACCCATGTCTCTTATGTCCAAAGCTCGAACTTGAAGACTGAAGGAGCTAGCCATTTTGAAGGTGGTTTCAATGGTGGAGGTGTGAGTATCAATAGGGTTATGAGTCGAAATTGAGAGTTTGTTATTGTGTTGAAGTTATGTGTTCTATGTTTTGGTAAAGTCAATAGAAAAGTTGTGTTTATGCTTAGATGTTGACCAGTTGAAGTTATCGGAATTGAAGGAGTCCAAACTCCCGAAACATACATTGTTAAGAAATAATTAGTTGTGGTATTAGTTGTCTGCTAAGGTTTTGTGGCTCAGATTTGTGAGGTACTATCAATTGCACAACTGTGATAGGGACTATAACAAATTATTGTGATTGTACTAATATTGATTGTGTTAGTGAAATCCATTGCACAAAGGAGAAACTATATCGGTAAGGGTGATTTCTCACTGGTAAAGATTTTCTTTTGTGTGTATTTGTGTATAGAGTGGTTGGAGGGTGCTAAAACCTTATTTTCGATTGTTTCTTTTATGAATGAACTACTTTGAATTCTTTAGACAAAAGTTATTTGTTTATTGTGCTTGCTTAGAGTTGTAGAATTATGTGTATGAGAAATTTGTAAAGGAGGTTGAAATACTACACGAAAAATGACGTCAGGTGTTTCATGCTGGGATTGGTCAGTTGGTGTGAAGTGCCGGTTGACGAGTCATCAAGTACTAAGCTGCAAAGGGCTTACAAAAAAAGAATTGTTCTAGAATTGGAAGAGATTGATGTAAATGGAATTGTAAACAGAACCAAAAAATAGAATTTTTAGAGTTTGATCACCGTTCATTCATCGTTGAATTTTTGCGATCATGAAATGTTTTAAGGCTCTTAAAGTTTTGATGAGAAGTGATGTACAGGTCCCAGTTCAGAAGGGTGAAGACGTTTCCCTGGAAGGTACACCGGCATATTATATGGGGACAAATGTAGGGCTTCACAAATGTTTGTAGCTTCGTCAATGGTTCAAGATCACTGAATACGAAGGACCATCCACAATACGGTGTTTTTGTTTTTAAGATTATTGAACATTTAAGGGAAAAATTATATGAAATTAAGCCACCTCCTGGGCCTAAGCATTAAATGGCTGAGAGGGGGCAGCTCATGCCAAACAGAAAGAAAAGTACCAGAATAAAGCAAAGAGAGCAGTGCGAAATTATGCATATGCCCAATGGGATGAAGGACAGCAGAGGTGGGGGAAATGAGTAGTCGAGGGAGCTAGAATGTACCCATCTATAACTGCTGAAAAATTCTAAAAAGTATAGGGAACAGGGAAATGATCATAAGGAATTCACAAGAAAATCTGACACTGATAGTGATTCGGGGGAAGATATTTTAGATGCTTTGTTGTCCTCACTTCAACCTCCATAATTGGCTACTACAACCAGTATAGATGGTATTACAACCACTAGTAAATTGACCCAAATACAAATCAGATTGAAAGACTGCTTCCAGTACCTGCAATTGCAATTGCACTTGTTAAAGCAGCCCTAAAGTAATAGCTCAAGGTGTTCCCTCTTCTATTGCGAATGTTGCTGCGCCTGTATCGCAAGTTGTGACAGATCAGACATTAGCAGTTTCTGTTGCAACTGCACAAATAATTATTATATAGAATCCTACTGTTCTAGGTGCAGTAGGAGGAGTAGCTGTGACATTAATCCTCCTGATATAGCGCAACTCGCAGATTGTAGCCTTTATGCCATCATAAAATGTGCAATCATTAAGAGAAGGGATGAAGATTGTCTTTTTGACACTGATTGCACAGAGAGAGACAGGACCATTTCACTATAGGATTTTTCTCCCTTGGTTTGAGGAAAACCTTGAAAATAGAGGAATGGGAGAAACAGAGAGAACATCTGTTAGTTCGGAAAGGGCAAAGCCCATAGACGAACCAAAACTGAAGGTAGAATTAGAAGCGACTATTCGAGGATGCCTAGACATTTCAAATTTGAATCACTACTAAGAATATGAATTGATATTTTGAGTAAAGAAATCACAAGATGTGCAGCTGCTACACATGAGAGACTAACTGAATTGGCAGGAAAATACAAAGTGGATCTCTCTAAGAGTGTCCCTTTACAGAAAGGTTTTAGGGCACAGTTAGATGATAAGCTACTGTGACAAAGTGATCCTCGAAGGAAATTACACAATGCAGACTTGGTAAAGTGCATCCACAAATGGTTCATTTATGACGGATTAGAGAGCAAGTGAGCAAAGAAACAGAGAAAGACAAAGAAGCAATCGGATGCTACTTAAGCATATGTAAGCCACCACCAGTGCCCTCGGATAAAGTTGAGGCTGTATTTTTCTCTATGAGGGAGATAACACGTGGGGCTATGTTCATGTATCTGGTGACATTCACAAACAACTTTCCGAAATTGAGAGATAATCCTGCTCCGCGGTATACACTGCTTGACAGATTTGTAAAAATTACAATTGTTTTGTGGACAGACTTGAATACTTTCTTCAATATCATGGTATAGAGTGATCAGTAAGAGTGAATCAGAGCAGGATGTATTCAAAAGGCAAATTAGATTTGGGTTTCAGCTGATGGAAGACCAGTGTTGTTCCCCATGACACTATATTTTCATGGCCATGCACACATTGGAAGGGATGAAATGTTCAGATTGTTTAGGCAGAATTGGTTCAGTGCCCAATTCAAACTTTTAGTAGAAGAGCTATGCCATAGGTGTGTTACATGGCAGCTGATATATGTAGGAACAATAACCCATGTAACATTGAGACACACTGGAATATCTTGAGGACCCTTTAGTAGGATGCAGTTGGACTTTATCAGAATGCCTGTTTGTAATGGCCTGGGATATGTCCTAGCTATAGTGTGCATACTGTCCTGATGGGTGGAAGCCTTCCCATCACAGGGAAATGAGTCTCACTTTAGCCAAACAACTGTTACGTGAACTAATTCTGCGATCCAGATTCCAGGATACTCCGAGTTAGACCAAGGGGTCCATTTCAATAATGAGGTTCCTAGAATGCTGTGTGCGGCACTTCAAGTGAAACAGAGATTGAACTGTAGCTATCGTCCTGAGGTTTTGGGGATAGCCGAACAGTTAAAAAGCAAGCTGAAATCTTGATTGGACAAAGTCTGTGCATCTACTCCTTTGAAATGGCCAGATGCCTTTCCATTTTGATGGGTCTCTGAAGTGCCCCTGACAAGAGAACTAGATTATCTAAACACAGAATTCTCGTAGGTCATGCTATGGAGACTGCCTGCTGTGCCTGACAATGCGCTTGTAAACATCATAGATTGCATGATACTTGATTACTGCAAAGGATTAGCTGTTGTGGTGTGTTCTGTTTCTCCCAATGTTGGAGCTGCTATTGCTGGTCCACTCCAGGAGAAGTGTTATGAGCTTAACCGAGTTGACTGTGTTTTTTGGTAAAAAAGCATGTGCGAAATTCCTGATTGGAGCCAAAGTGGAAAGGCTCCTTCCAGGTCATCTTGATTACCAACTCTGCTGTCGAATATGCTTGGATATATAATTGGGTGCATGCCACACACACCTAGAGAGTGAGGTGTCCATATCAAGAAATAGTGTTCTAAGAGCTTCTGGGTCTGTGCGTCCTGAAGACTAGAGGAGGGTGAAGTACAACAAAGTCCCACCGGTACCTGTTCCTGAAATATTGCAATGGGGTGTTGAAATAACCTATGTGAAGTTTTTGACTCCAAGCGGTGGGAGCCTCTACCCATCAGGTTTAGACACGGGGCAGGACCCTCGATGACGGTTTAACTACAGGGCTACCCCAGATTCTAGTGAGGTCCCACGTGGAGTTGATCCTCTCCTAAACTGGGATGGAGTTATTTTTGGCAACAAATGATTCGTTCATATAAGGAGCAGCTACCTATTGAGGAATAGTATAGGGAAATTCTCTGTCTATCCTATTCTTCCAGGGGGCCCACGCCCTGAAGAGAGTCCACGCACCCTTTATCGGGCAGCAATGGACAGAAACATGTTGGCAATAGGGTCCCAAAAGACCCTTAACTAATTGTTTTTACTATCATTGTCAAACCCAAGAATATAGGGAAAATGGGGTCTGACTTTGGTTTTTAAATCTTTATCCCCCTAGCCAAAAACGATTTCAGCAAGTGCTCCCTTAAAGACGGTCGAGCCCACCCTGACTTCTAGGCGTCAGGGTGTTCCGATGATGAAGCATGACACCACTAGGGTGTGTGAGGGAATAAAACAGGGGTCTCCAAACCGGTCCTGGCAGGCCGGGTCTCCAAACCGGTCCTGGCAGGCTGGATCCATGCCAGATTTTTGGGATATCCCCATTGAGATACATGTAGTAATTTAAAAAATCTGGCATGGATCCGGCCCTCCAGGACCGGTTTGGAGACCCCTGGAATAAAATAACAAAAGGAAATGCTTCCTTCCCCACGCATGAGTGGTGTTAATAACTTCACATAGGGCGCACCATCGATCCACATGTTATAGACTGTTCTAGTTAGCCTCAATCTCCGAATGGTAGACTAGGCTACCAAGGGAGTACTTATATTGATACGGTGTTAACCCACAGGAGGGTGTACTCCCTTTTGAGCTCCTCTCGGCCCCCCACCAAGCGAGAAAGTCTCTTTCTCGCAAGGCTTTGTGATTAGTGTTGAAATAACCACCAGATAAGAAGAATCAAGAGACGACAATAAAGGAACTGATGAAGCATCACGAGTGCAAGCAAATGATCTAGACAAAGGAACAAGTGTGAGAAAAGAAAAAAACCCAATGTATCTCGGAATGGCCAAATGATAGGAGGCAACTGAGATCTAGTGCGTCAGTTGAGCATATGCCACACACCACAATCCTAACCACTCCTGAGGCGGAAGCCGGGAGACCTCTGTCACTCCTTTTAAAATTGTTTCTCATGTGTGTTTTTTTAAAGTTATTCCCCGTGCACAGGCTGCAATTGAGACTCACCTGAAACCCAAAACAGCGGATTCGAGCGCTGTTACAGGGCACCGTGAATCCTTTGCCGCCATTACCGACCTTCCAGGGACACGCCCACTGCCGTGAGGCCACGCCCCCGCCAACAGTATAAATACAGAAACGCGCTGACCACTAGCGCGAACTGACAATCCTAACCACTCCTGAGGCGGAAGCCGGGAGACCTCTGTCACTCCTTTTAAAATTGTTTCTCATGTGTGTTTTTTTTAAAATTGACACGTTATTCCCCGTGCACAGACTGCAATTGAGACTCACCTGAAACCCAAAACAGCGGATTCGAGCGCTGTTACAGGGCACCGTGAATCCTTTGCCGCCATTACCGACCTTCCAGGGACACGCCCACTGCCGTGAGGCCACGCCCCCGCCAACAGTATAAATACAGAAACGCGCTGACCACTAGCGCAAACTGACAATCCTAACCACTCCTGAGGCGGAAGCCGGGAGACCTCTGTCACTCCTTTTAAAATAGTTTCTCATGTGTGTTTTTTTAAAATTGATACGTTATTCCCCGTGCACAGACTGCAATTGAGACTCACCTGAAACCCAAAACAGCGGATTCGAGCGCTGTTACAGGGCACCGTGAATCCTTTGCCGCCATTACCGACCTTCCAGGGACACGCCCACTGCTGTGAGGCCACGCCCCCTGCCAATAGTTCACCTACTTACCATGTGCATTCCCAGGACGTGCAGCGGACGAGCGCAGCTGGTGCGATGATGGCGCGCCGAAGGCGCGCCTAAGGCAAGCCCGTCTGCGCCCGTCTGCGCCAGTACACGCCAGGAGCCAGGCAAGAGGTCTGAGGTAAGGTCAACCTACTCAGGGGATGCCCTACGCCATCTCAACAGGCCTGTCCCATTGCCATGCTCCCACGTGCTGAGAGGAGACTGCTGTCTCACCCATTGTCCGCATTGCTCTTTCAAGTACACCGCCTCTATCAATAACGCCCCCAGCCAGACGACTATAAATATGGCACTGATCAACTGCAGATCGCTGCCCAAACACGCCCTTGAAATAAACATGCTCATCGAGGAACTTAACTTAGAAATCCTGTTCCTCACAGAAATGTGGCTTACGCCTGACTCAGACGCAGACATAGTCCAAGCCCTTCCCCCGGGATTCGGTATCCAACACCTCAACCGTCCCAAGGGCAGAGGAGGAGGCATTGCGGTCATCTTCAAGGAATCAATACCATGTCGGTTCCTTGACAGCCCTCTGCTGGACTGTGAAAACGTCCTTTTCACCTTGCAAATCTCCCCCTGCATTTCTCTTTCCGGACTCCTTATTTACCGCCCTCCAGGCACCATGGGACAATTCCGTGCCTCCCTCCTAGAATGCTCTTTGGCCACGTCTAGCGCTCGGCCTAACTTCCTTATTTTAGGGGACCTCAATGTCCATATAGAAGACAGCAATGACAATACTGCCACAGAATTGATCCAAGATCTGGCAGTCCACCAACTGCACCTACACAACTCCCTCCCCACCCACAACCGGGGGCACCTGCTCGACCCCATATTTTGTAATTTCCCTGACCTTCTGACCAGCTCTCCTATCCCTGTACCGTGGTCTGACCACCTACTCATTCCCTTTAGCTGGCGTATCCAGCCTAAACCGCCGCAAATCCAAGCACCAGGCAGACCATCGCGTCCCTGGGCAAAATTAGACTACGACAAATGGAACCAAGCCCTCAAGGATACTATCCCAACCCTTAGCGCTACCCCTGACCTTGCTGACATTGAATTCTCATCTTGGGTCACCAATTCTTTAGACATAGTTCTCCCCAAAAAACCTTATCGTAAACCGAGGACAAAAGCTACCTCACCTTGGTTTACCCAGGAGATACGCCTCCTAAAGAAAATCTGCAAAAGAGCAGAAAGAGTATGGAGGAAGGACTTCGATCCCATCAGTAAAAATAATTACAGACTGACGATTCTTAATTACAAAAAGGCTCTAAAGAATGCGCAAACCTCCTTTTTTAATGAAAAAATCAGCAAGGCAGCAAATTCGTCGAGAGAGACGTTTCTCATCACAAAAAAGCTTTTAAAACCCCCCACACCCCCAGCTGCACGCAACCCCTCTAACGAACACTGCAACGTGTTAGCCAACTTTTTTGACTCAAAAATACAAAAAATACTCAAACAACTTCCGTCTCTTCCTCCTGTGGATCCCTCTCCCCTTCCCCCCTCTCAGTGCCAGAATCGAGACACTGAGCTAAGCAAGTTCCACCCCATTAACGTGGAAACCCTTGGCTCCATACTCGAAGCCCTCAAAAGCGGATCGCCCCACGACCCAGCCCCTGTGAGACATCTGAAGCAGGTCGCCATGAGCGTCCTACCACCTATGACCAACCTGCTAAACACTTCCTTCGAATCCGGAACTGTTCCCACTAGCTGGAAAAAAGCGGTGGTGAAGGCACTTATAAAAAAACCAAACCTTGACCCGGACAACCTGGCTAACTTAAGGCCGATATCACTCCTCCCCGGCACTAGCAAACTGGCGGAAAAATACATTAACTCCCAGCTCTCCCATTATCTGGAGTCCAACGAGCTGCTAAAAACCTCCCAAACCGGTTTTCGCCCGGGCCAGGGGACAGAAACAGCGATGGTGGTGGTAGTCGAAGAAGCCAGGAAGATCATCGATGCAGGAGGATCAGTGGCAGTGATCCTCCTGGATCTCAGCGCAGCTTTCGACACCGTCAACCATAGCATCCTGGCCCAACGCCTGGAAAACCTCGGCATCACTGGGATGGCCCTCGACTGGCTAAAATCCTTCCTCCACAACCGCTCCTTTCAGGTGGCGGAGGGAGATTGCATCTCCAGGGAAACCCCGATACGTTGCGTAGTGCCTCAGGGCTCTTCATTGAGCCCTACACTCTTCAACGTATACATGGCACCTCTTGAACAAATTGTCGTCACCTATGGTATTAAACTCCTGACCTACGCGGACGACACTCAGCTGGTCGTCTCCCTCAGCCAGTCAGAACTCCCCTCCGTCGATCTGTACTCCTGCCTGGGGGATATAGTCAGCTGGATGAGCGACTCCCACTTAAAGCTCAACGGGGACAAAACCGAGCTAATGGTGCTGGGCAACCAGTCCAACTTCCGCCCGGAGTCCCTATGGCCTCCCAGCATGGGCCCACCACCAATCCCCAAAACTGATATCAAGAGCCTTGGGATTTGGCTGGACGACAAGCTCACCCTCAACACGCAGGCCAGGAAAACCGCAGGCACATGCTTTGGCCTACTACGGTCCATCCGTAAGATCCTCCCATTGCTCCCATTCCAGTCAAGAAAACTACTCGTACAGGGTCTCATACTGTCGAGACTCGACTACGGCAACGCCTTATACCTCGGCTCCCCTAAAAAAGTCCTATCTAGGCTCCAGGTGGTGCAAAATGCGGCCGCCCGAATCCTCACAGGCACAAAAAAACGCTGCTCTGCTAAACCTGCACTCAAAGAACTCCATTGGCTTCCGGAGGAGCAAAGGGTCCAATTCAAAGCCATGTGCCTTACTCACAAAATCCTGCATGGAAAAGCCCCCCCTGTCCTTAAAGATCTTGTGACACCCTATACGACTAACAGAACCCTTCGCTCAACCAACGCCCATCTGACCCAAATACCCAGGATCAAGAGAACATGCTCTGGAGGTCGGCAGTTCTCATATCAGGCGTCTAAGATGTGGAATACTCTTCCACCGGACCTCCGGGCCCAGCCTAATCTCATGTCATTTCGTAAATCCTTGAAGACATGGCTGTTCCCCTGACCTCTGTACACCCCCGCCTGACCCTCCCTCTGGATTTCAGTTAGCGCTGGGACGCTCCCGGGCAGCCATGCGCTCTATAAATCACCTTCTATTCTATTCTATTCTATCATAGAGGAAAAAGAATCTGTGGTATAAGTGAGACAGAAGAATATCAATGGACACCAAGGAGATCCAAGAGAGCAAGAGTACCTTGTCACAGGTATTCTGCACCTGAATGGATTTATTACTCAGACAGTGTGGCTAATGCATCAGATCAAAGTCCTACCAAACTGAGGTCAGACTCATTTAAACCTCCATGACATGCCACTCTAAAACAACATTTATTTAAGTAAGATTTCTGAAACAAGTATGCCAACCAAGAACTTGACAACCACTGTATAGTTTATTCAAAACCTGAAAGAACTGATACGACAAATGATGAACTGTGTTTAAAGTAGAGAAAAATCAAAGACTGAAGTAAATGAATTTGATAACAAACATTTAACAAAGGTCTTGGGATGTCTCATGAAGAATTTTGTATGTAAGCAAAATGGAATAACTGCAAGTTAATCATCAAAGGTTTTGCTCATTTGCCTCAGTCGAAGTCAAAGCTGAATATTGAATCTGTTTGTTGCTATATTCTACTAAAGGTCTGACTGAAGACAGGCATTTGTGTCCTTACCAAGGCTAAGTGTAGAATAGTGATTATTGTCACATTAAAAGTTTGTTGTGCAAGCATTTATAGTGCTTTTAGTTGGAATGAATTTTACACCAGAAATTGAAACATTGAGATCTACACCTGAAAACTCAACTCCTGCGCAAAAAACAGATGAGATAAAATAAAAAGTATTATTTATGGATTTTTCAAATGAAGATTCCTTGAATAATGTTTGTTCTAGATTAGTTCAGGAATACACTCAAGCTTTAGGTGCTAAGGATGGTTAAGTCTGTGCACACTGACCCTCTACAGCTACAGAAGATGTGACTTACCATCACATCCCACTTTCATATGCAATCACATGTAGTATTTTTCTACGTTTTTTTTATAGACAGGAATGTTTTGAATATTCTTTTTCCAATTATGACATGATTCTTTCCAAAGATCTCCTTCAGAAAAGAATGACCACTCATCCACAAGCTAAAGATTGTATTTCTTTAGATCCCCCACAATCATAGATACTGTCAAGGCATACAAGAATAATGTAACCTGCAAAAGAGACCATTCGAAAATTAGTTCTTTCAACTGTAGAGGAAAGAAGAGCTCACATGTTTCATAAAGCAAACAAGGAGGAAGATATTTTAAAGAATGTTTGGAAGAAAGAGGTAGAGCAATACAAGAAGACAGTGGTATATCCTAAAAAAAAATTAGATAGAAGACAAATGGGGAAATGAAGTGTTTACAAATAAAGAAACCAGGTTAGTAAGAGACATATTGGGGTAATTATTTGTGAACACACCTTATATGTTTTGGGAAGAACTGTTCAAATTCTAACAGGGGAAAAAGCAGTTATTCTCAGAGTCTATTTTGTGTGATGACAGGATGTCTATTTTCAGTTACTTGTTCATTAGCAGAGTGTTTGCTATTTAGCTTTATAATTTCCTAAAAATGTATCATATGCTTTAACCACGACACCACCCCACAGACACACATGTAGTACTAATGATGAGACACAATTAATGGGAAACTTTTAGGAGCACCAGTAAGATCAGTTTTGAACAAATACCAGTCGGAGGAGGACTTTATGGAATTATAATAAAACATGTATTAATCATTGCCATTTGTTTAAGGGTTATATATCTTATATAAAGGATTTGGATGCTATCTTAGAAGGAAAAAGAATAAAGCAAGAGAATAGCAAATTAGAGAAGAAATGGAAATGGAAGGAGGAAACAATAGAGAATATAAGAAGTTGCAGGAAGTTGAGACCCTGAACAATAAAAATGATGACTAAGCAAAGCGAGAGGGTGGACTATAAAATTTCATTTGGAAGATGAAATTTTGATTGGTTTTCAACATCGGGAAACATCGTTTACACGGCATGCAACACAATGCATACCATTACAATGCGGCCATTACAACGCAAATCGGAACAACGACTTGCTATAGGTCGGATTGGAAAGCCAACACCTTCCCTACATTTGCACAGACTGGAGTTGGAATAGTAAATTACACTATTCCAACATCCAGAGACCCCCCCAGAGCACGTTGTTGTTCCAACTTGCTTTGTAATGGCATGCGTTGTTACAACGCGTCGTTGTAATGACCACGGTGTAATGGCATGCATTAAAAAAGCATGCAATGTAACGTGACATATTCTTTTTCAAACAGGGGTGAAACTTCAACATTTTATTTGAAAACATAAATGCTTTTATTAAAATGTACAAAAGCCTACCTTCAAACAGCACATGTACCAAAAGCGAAAATTTGTAGTAGATGTTCATACTTAAATCTTATAAGCCTAAAAGTGAAGCAAATAAGTATTGATTTAAGTTAGCCTAACTGCTTAACATTCCCAAGCCTGTTTTGTCATTTAAAGTGCTGCTTGAACAAGATGTGTTTATTCTCCTGCAGATGTTGTAACTTTCCAGAAGCCTTCTGTTAGCTGGTGAATATACACTAGATTTGTATAAGACAATGGATAGGGAGGCTCTCACCGGGAGTAGAGAAGGCAATTTGAAAAATGAGTCATAATTAGAAAAGCATGGACCATAGAATGCGAACAATGAAAGTTTTATAGGTCTAATGTCTAAAGTCTATTGTATAAGTGTGAGAAGATTGGGAGTTTGTATATTCCCATGAGTTTACTATAGTTTACTGTAAGCCTATTGGACAAGACAGAAGACGAAAGAAAGTAATGTTGCAACTTAGAATATTGTGTGTTTATATTAGTGAGTATTGCTAGAGTGGCAGCCGGATTTCCTTCCCTGACTCTCTGATAGGAGACTCATCTTTGAGTTTCTGATACTTCTCTACATAAGAGGTTGCTTTATTTATTTTCATTGATTGTCAGCTGATTTAAGATTGGTGCATTCTTTCCAGCTTGACATGCAGAGGGTTTATGCGGTATTTAGAAAGAATACACGAAACAGAAATATCGTGGGACAAAATATTGTGAAGGTAAGTTTCTATAGGTAAGCAACGTTTTAATGTGTATAACTCCACATATATGTACCTTGATGATATTTAGATCTTCAAGGTACGTAGAAGTGGAGTTAAGAATAGTGGATGAATATTTACCAACTGCACTTACCTTCTTAATATTTTGGTCCTTGGTATTTTTGGAATTATATTATGTCCACAAAATATTTTTCTAAAGTTTACCCAGCAATGGTCCTTTTGCTATGGGTCTGTAGTAGTCAGGTTCTTGATTGTCCAGGTTAGGTTTTTTTAAAAGGTCTCCTGGGAAAATTCTTGTTGTTAAGGTGTTGTTGATGATTGTTTTTACTAGGATGGACACTGAAGTTTATATTAGGATATTTCTGAAGATTTGATGTGGACAAGGGGCAGAGGGACAGCCGGCTAGCTTGATCCCTTAGACAAGTTTCAGAAATTTAGTAGATGATAGTTCTTTGAAGGAGCATAGTTGCTGTGTTTGCCTTTGGCTGGAGGGTATCGTTGGAAAAGGGTTGGGGCTGCTCTGTGTTTTGATGTTTAAGTAGGTGTCCAACACGTTTGCTTTAGATGAGTGATGGTTAGCCAGTTTGTCACAAAAATCTTGAGCAATGGTAATGGTAGCTTCGGTGCATTTTGGCTTATGAAATTCAGGGAGTATCTTTAAGAATTCTTTATTGGTACACTTTGCGTTGAGGATTCCGTTTGAATAGTATAGTTTTTTAGCATTTTTGATTGTTGACTTACGTAATCTGTTGTATCTTTGCGGGTATATCTTGTCTTCAGGGTTGTCTGTTCTGAGCCAGTTGTAGTGAAGATCAGCATTTTGTAGTTTGATCTTTATTTATTCTGCATTCATCCAAGGGGCATGTTTCTTTTTGTTTTACTTAAATGTCTTCAGAGGAATTAAGAGAACAAAAGCTCTCTGGAGCCATGCACATAGTGTTTTACATAGTTGATAGTGACCAGATATGTGTTGGAAGTAAGCAGAGTTTTTAATTCTTCCAAATTCTGCTTGTTCCAGCGATTCAGTGATGTCAAAGGATGCGAAATAAAGCAAATAGACTTGGAGAAAGGGTTTTGAATGTATAAATCTGTTTAAGTAAGCCACTCAGTGCTGTGTTTTGAATAGTTCTTGGCACCTCAATATTTGCTATCCAATACCCACTTTTAGCTCAATTACAACTGATAACAATGCAATTACTCCTGCTCACATAATTAGGATTAATTTGGGGGGGGGCATATAGCAAGAGCATATTTAGTAAGCATGAGGAGTTGTTCTGCTGCATTTAGGACTATTTCTTAATGCAAAATGCATTCTCACATTTATTTTGGAACAAAAGGGTGCTTTTTGTGCTAATTGCGGGGAACGGGGCTCTGATTGGGCAGGTGCACTGGGTATTCCATTTAAACCCAGTATGCTGCGACCGCGCCGCTGGCGCGCCAGGCAAGCTCGTCCGTGCCTGTCCGCGCTCAGACCAAGCTCAGGGCCAGTCACCCTGGCTCTGATACACTAGATGTTTTAAGATATTCTCCCAGGCTGCTTAGAACCTTGGACCCAGAGGGTGTGAAGGGTTGCTGCCCAAGGTTTTTACCTAACACATGACCAGAAGAATTGACCATTAACTGTGTTCTTTGCCAATGTCCCCTACAGGTTATTCTGGCTGGACGGAGTAATACTCAGAATAAAAAGGGGAATGGCCCGGGGAACCTAGGGACAGAAGCTCTACTATGGAAATGCCTATTATTAAA
The DNA here is from genome assembly GCF_964263255.1 of Lissotriton vulgaris. Taxonomy (NCBI): domain Eukaryota; kingdom Metazoa; phylum Chordata; class Amphibia; order Caudata; family Salamandridae; genus Lissotriton; species Lissotriton vulgaris. Next base: position 2,036,208,058 of record NC_141685.1, on the reverse strand, counting down.
TGCGAGGTCACTAGTTAAGCATAGTATGGAATGTAGTTTGTTCTTGGAAGAACATCAGATCAAGATGGCTTTTATCACGGAGGCATGGACAGACAATAACTCAGGTCCTGACTCCTGACATTGTGAAGGCTTTGCCTGCAAACTTTGTTTGTCATAGGCTGGATCGGCCCTCTGGAAGAGGGGGAGGGCTTGCGGTTATATAGCACAGCAGCCTGGAACCCTCCTTTTGTATGGCCTCCAATCAAGCATGTGAGGCGCTGTTGATTAGTGTCCGGCTTTCCCCCCAAAATACTTTTAAAGCGCTTCTGATATATCGTCCTCAAGGGCCTAGAGGCGTGTCCTTGGACTCGCTCAGTGCTGTGTTGGAGGAAGGACAGTGCTTAAACTTCTTCACCATCTTGGGAGATTTTAACTTCTACCTGGAAGATGTGTTAGATCTGCATAATAAGTGACTAATGGATCTCATGTATGGAGGAGGGTGGTTGGACCCTCGCATACAGCTGGGCATACCCTGGAAGGGATTTTTTCTAATCACTCCGGGTTGGACATATTGGAAATCTTGCTACTGCCATGGACAGATCATGCAGCCATCATCTTTACGCTTTCACAAGCATCTCAAACTCAGGCTGACTCCAAGCCAAGGGACAAGATTGCCACCCGGGCATGGAAAAATATAGATGTGTCTGAGATGGGCAATTTTTTAACCTTAACTACCCCCAGTATCCCAGAAGATGTAGATAAAGTAGAGGAGATGTTCTCACAGTGGATTGAGAAGGCCTGTGATAAATTTGCACCTGCTAGATTTTTCACTTCTAGGCGGGCCCAGCCTTCTGCCCCTTGGTTTCCCCATACTCTGCAAAAACACAATACCGATTGCAAGAGGCTGGAAAGGAGATGGAGGAAGGGGTATAGTGCTAAGAATGAAGAAGAGTACAAGGAGAGCCTTACGATCTATAAGAAATTATTAGCATAGGCCAAAAAAGCCTATTTTGCTAATCAGATAAAAAAGCCCAACTCTTCCTCTAGGGAACTGTTTAGGACTATTACGAAGCTTACGATTCCCACTAAACACATTAAACACATTAGCCCGGCACTGTGTGAATCGCTTGCCACCTTTTTAAAGAAAAAAGTGGAAGGGATTTTTTCATCTTTCTCTAATTCTCAAGGAGAGGCAGGGGAAGCAGCAATTAGCCCTGACCCTAGGGTGAGGTTGGCTTTAGACTGATTAGTGAGCTTCAGTCCGCTACAGACAGAGGAGGTCATGGGCCTGCTGCAGGCTGCCCGGTCGGGAGCGCCTAGTGATCCCTGCCCGGTGGAGGTTCTTAAAATCTTTCCAGAGGTCATTGCGACAACACTTACCTCAGTGTTTGACTTCACATTATCCTAGAAGGTGGAAAGTCGCCTCTATCCTTCCTTTAATAAAAAAACCTAGTCTGGATAAAGACGATCCCAATAGATATAGGCCCATATTCCGTCTCCCGCTTCTAACTAAAATACTGGAGAAGGCCATAATTAAGCAATTAAGCTCTTTTTTTTAGAGAACCAAGGCTCTCGACCACACACAGTTTGGGTTTTGTGCAGGACACAGCACGGAACTGGCCTTGATTAAGGCCACGGAGGAGGTTAGAGCTGCGGTAGACCAGGAAGGGGTGCCTGTCTTGATTCTGTTGGATCTGTCGGCAGCCTTCGACCCGATCCATCACGTGGTGCTGATGGACCGGTTGTCGAGGGCGGGGATGGAAGGCAACGCCTGGAGCCTCCTGAGGTCTTTTTTGGCCGACAGAATCCAGACAGTTAAGTCCAAACCCTTTACCCTCCCGTTCGGTGTACCACAGGGCTCTTCCTTGAGCCCCACGCTTTTCAACATTTATGTTAGCCCGTTGGCAGCCTTGATAAGATCTCATAGCCTGCAAATCACTTCCTATGCATATGACACCCAGATCGTGTTGTCCATACAACGAGGTGAGCAAGTGGACATGTCCGTGAGGTGTCAAGACTGCCTGAAAGACATTGCGAGTTGGATGGCCTCAAACTGCCTTAAATTGAATGCAGGGAAGACTAAGGTCATGGTATTCGGGAACAATCCTAACATCTGGGCTCCAGCTATGTGGCCTGAGGCACTGGGAAAGCCACCTGTCCCCACGTGCAAGGCCAAGAATCTGGGTATAATCATGGACCAGAAACTGAATTTTGGGGAGCAGGTCAGCGGAGTGGTTGCAACTTGCTTCCATATCCTTAGGATATTGAGAAAGATTAAATTCTCTTTTCCAGCTGATGGTTTCAGGTTAGCAGTCTCAACCCTTATTTTGTCGCGTTTGGACTACTGTAATGGTCTTTACCTGAATTTGAAAAAAAAAACATCTGCACAGGCTACAGATGGGTCAAAACGCGGCGGCGAGACTGCTAACAGGCATTCCAAGGTTTACCTCTGTATGAGAGGGATTATGGCAATTGCATTGGCTGCCAGTTCCCAGACGAGCTAATTTTAAGGCGATGTGCACAGTATTTAAAGCACTGAAGGGCTGTGGCCCAGAGTTTTTTATTAGGTGCTTCCATTGGTATTTGCCGGGAGAGCACTGTGCTCCACTGAAAACAGACTAGTGGCGGTGCCCGAATAAATAAGGCTAGTTGGGGAGGAAATACCTTCTCATACAGTGCTGCAAAAGCTTGGAATAGTCTGCCGGCACATATTAGGAATGCCGAGGAGCTCGTTTCCTTTAGAAAAGGGTTGAAAACGTGGTTATTTGGGGATTAAACCCTTGTACTCCAGGGAATCAGTACACAGAACCAGGACACCCTTGGATATAAGTGCGCTTTATAAGCTCCAAATAATATTAATAATAATAAATGCCAGGAGTAAGTTGAGGGAAATCCTACTCAAGGAGCACATTCAACAAGAGCTAGTGGCTGCTTGTGCTCTCTATTCATGTTCTGTTGCATTTAGCCCTATTTCTTAGCACAAAATTCATCCTTGTGTCTTTTTTGGGTACACAGGTTGGATTTAGGGATGGATTGAGCACCACTGATCAGGCCATGCAGCTTTATATGATCTGTAGAAACTATGTTGTCATAGGGAAGATACTTTTTTTATAAGAGGTTGATTGACCTCAAATCAGTGTTTGGCGTGGTCAATAGGAACAAATTATTTGATACACTGCTCAGGCCCAGTACCTGGATCAAGTTCAATGCCTGCATGATTGAAATCAGCTACTGTAGAAAGACCAACTGTCTAAACCTGAACACAGACAAGACTGAAATCATGATTTTCAAGAAGAGCACATTACTGTGGTGCTCCATCTGGTGGCCAACAGAGCTAGGATGGACACTTCTACAGATGTAAGACTGACTCTCTAGCACCCACACCAAAAACCTCGGGATCACCATCAACAGCAATCTCAACATGACTTGCCTAAATCAATGCTGTCACCGACTCATGCTTCCATACCCTGAAGATGCTGAGGAAGAGTTTTTAAGTGGCTCCTAATCAGCACCCAGAACATCTTCACCTTCACTCCCTGGTCACAAATAGCTGGACTATGGGAACAACTTCTGTGCCGGGATCAACAAAAACTCACCAAAGAACTGCAAACCATTCAGTACCCAGTGGGCAGAATCACCCTCATCCTCCCATGCTTTAGTCACATCACATCACACCTGAAGAAGGTCCACTGCCTCCCAATTTACAGTCGAGCACAATTCTAATTCCTCACCCACACTTATGCTACTTAAAACTGGACCAGCACATCTCAACAATCACATCTATTTTCACAAACCATCCAGAAACCTCCGCTCATCCAGACTACTAGGCGCACAAATCCCACGGATACAGTAAAACCAGATATGGCAGTTGAGGCTTCTCCTACATTGCTCCTAAAACATTGAATGACCTGCCACTACACATAAGAGCCTCCTTCATGCTTCTTGGTTTCTGGAAGAAGCTGAAGACCTGGCGTTTCGAGTACTCCCACTAGATGCTTGGTACGCCAAGACTCTCATCTGCTCAGCATTGGAATACCCTCCCGGGTGATAGCTTTCTCTACAATTCTGCATAACATAACATAAAATAACATAACCTCTGATAAAATAGGCATAGATGCTAACTGTTGGAGACAGTCCAATGTGTGAACCCCAAAATGAGTGCAAGAGTGTGCGGCCTGCAAAGAGTGTGCATGTTCTAGTGCATTTCAAATTTTGATCAGTGTATGCCAATGCTGTGTTCTATTGCTGTTATTGTTTAGTGTATTCATAAATTATATATAGTTTTTGGCTTATCTCTCAATTAAATAGTTTGCTCCCTAAGGGAAGTATGGGTCAATAGTACAAAGTTATGTTTTTCCCCAAAATTTTATTGAACTTTTTGCATGATACGTCATGTAATGCAGCAGGACAATATAACAATAGTCCACAATTACATATAGATAGCAAATGTCAGTAGTTTCATATGTCACGTAAAAAGCAGTCATCAAATATTACAGCAACTAAAAGAGAAAGGGGATAAAAATAAACAATTAATAATAACATTGATCCTTGTTCCGTGGTTTATGTGCAGGAAAAGTGGTGTGTGGAGTGTCCTGTTATGGTCCAGGTGGGCGCGTTGTGGTTGTACCCTGAATGTGATTTGATTGTCGCGGCTGCAGTTAGGGCAGGCAGGCATCAAGATCAAACTCATTATGAAGGGCTTGAAGGAGGTCATCCCAAGAAGTGGCTATAGGGTGTCTTTGTAGACCCTGCAGTTCCTCCCTATTCAGTGCCACAGCTTCTGCCACAGCTCAGTGCAACACTGTAGTCTGGGAATGTGAAGCCTCATGAGAGACTTAGCCTTCTATCTCATCATGATTATGCGTGGAGTTAGCATAAGTGCCAGGTCACTAAAGCAAGTTGTCATTCCCATGCTGTTCTCCGCCAGCTGTGGAGCTCCATGAGAGAGAGAACTATTTTTTACAGGTGTTTGCGACCAGTGACTCTTTCAAAGATTGTAAAAACCACATCCCAGAAGGTGTGCGCAATAAGGCAATCCCAAAACCTATGCAATATGTCCAAGTGAGAGTGCCTAAAATGGATGTATTGGAAGAAGGCACTACGTGAGACTTTGCATGAGCAATTAAGCACTTATCGCCATTTCTTGGGATTCATGGAATTCCCAGGTCACAGCTCAGTAAGGGGGTCTACCGTTCTATTGAGGATAGCATTCACGATCCAAGAGACAACGTGTCACCCGATCCCCAGGGTAAAAAGTACTTGAGCAGGGAATATGGGGTTAAAAGAAAGGCAGTTGTGCCCCAGAAGCATTCCACCTCATCCGTCAGGTGCCCTGCCGGTAGGGTGGTTTGCTCTAATAACACATCAAATGGAGTGTGATCTTGAAATAAATTTCTCATTATGTACACTCCTGACAGTTCCCAGGAATCCATCCCCTCCTTGCTGATCGCCAAGCGAAAGCCAGTGAGGATCCTAAATGGGACGTTTGGTGCATATGGCAGCTTGCTTGGAAAAAATTTCATGGCTCTACCGTAGCAGCTGTAACCTATGAGAAAAAGGCTCCTACAATGTGCAGGTAGAGATGATTGTGAAAAGAACAGTTCCTGAGACTTCCTCAAAATACCTTCTTCCAGTATTGATGATACATCTGTCAGGTTAATTCTGGCAAGCCAGTGGTCTGACCATTGTAGTTGCACCACATTGTAGAGCCCCAAGGCCCCCAGCAGCCATTAGCATTGCAGTCTAAGTCGGTCTACTCCGTGTCTGCCTCAATTCCAGATCAGATCCCCCAACTTTATTTCTAGCATTTGGAATGTCATGCTGGGGATAAATATATTCAAATTCGCTAAGTAATAAAGCAGTCTTGGTAGCATTACAATTTTTGACAGGGTTACATGATCCTGTACTGTAAGACAAATGGAGCGCCAAATTTTATTTGGGGTCTGAGAGAAGCAATGGCTTTCATTAGATTGCCCTCAAGCAGATTGTAGGAGGAATTATATATATTGATGGCCAGGTAACAAAACATGTGAGATTCCCACTTAATATGGCAAGAGTTCACAATTACGGTTTGAGCTGGACGGTTTGCGTATTAGGGAAATAAGCACGTCTTCAACCAGTTCACTTCCGAGCCTGAGGCTGCCTTAAAAGCACAATCTCATATGTCTTTCACGTACCCTAGGAGATCATCAATGTGGAAGGAGACTGTAGTCATCTCACCCACAATGGCACTCCACAAGCCGGACCAAATTGGTGCAGTCGTTGCGCCAGGGGCTCCATCGCCAAAGCAAAAAACAACGGCAAAAGTGGGCATCCCAACCTTGTGCCATGCTGCAAGGGATATGGGGCAGAGATCAGTTGTCTAATGTATCCTCTTGCCATTAGATATGTGTAGAGTAACTTGACTGACTGAAACAGCCTGTTTCCCATTCCCACCTTCTTCAACACTGTGAACATGGACTCCCATTATAGCATGTCAAAAGTTTTTCTAAATTCAAGAACAAGAAAGGTAGAGTAAGGCAATAGAGTCTAGGTTCTCTCAAGGAGTGTATGAAGTCACCTCATGTTTAGGGGCTTGGATTCCCCCGGTATGAACCCATTTTGATTCTCATGCATCAAATTGGGTATGCAGCCTAGTATTGAGGATTGTGTAGTCTCATCCCATCATGAATGGCCAATGGATGGTGGAAGCCCATATCTAAGGGTTCCCTGCCTGGTTTAAGTAAGAAGACCATCAGTGCCATATTGTACTGCTTTGACTTCCTCAGTGGTAACTGTGCAGTTATGGAACAACATAAATGTTGGGATGCTGACAGACTGCTCCTATGCACCTCCCCAGGATGTGTTGGCCTATAGATCTGCTAGCTCACATTGCATCCATTAGTATATCTAAACCTAAGAGGGTAACAAATGGATGTGGCAACCTCAGAACATGACAACCCTGACTACCCAAGGAATCGTGGTAATAGATCTAGAACCGTTGACTCAGCCCCACGTGCACACCAAAGAGGCACACCAGAATTACACAAAGGGGCGGTTCAATATTTATTGAACCATTGTGATTCTTGAGTAAAATATATGCATTGCAATCTTTAATAGACAGAAGCAGATGAAAATGATTATCAATATGAGAACAGTGAAAAGGATAAACAATTCCACAATTGTGCTGTATATATGCTGGCATATAAATACTGTATAGAGTTTACTCCTACTATGCGCTCCCTAACTTAGATGCCTAGGGTGGGTGTTCGGCCAAAATCCTCTACTGAATGATCTAACTTCCCGTTTCTTGAGGGTGAATGTGTTCAGGCTCCCATATTGGTCACAAGTTGGGCATTCCTCTTCACAGAAGAGAAACAGGAATCAGCTGGGCTGAGACTCCGACAACAGCAACCTCTCAGTGGGAGCAGAGTGCTCCACTGATGTGGATATGTACATGCTCTTTTACCTATAATACAGCAGATCTATTCTTCTGTGCCGAGACCTCTGCCAGGCCATCATTTTTATCCTGTTAGGATGGCTATGTCGCATAACAGACATTAAACAAACAACAACATTTGTGTCAGGAACTTTATGCCTTGTACTGAATGTTCAAGGAGTTGTGATAATGATTCGATAAGGTAGAAATGTAAGCAAATGTGGTTTCTAGAACTATATTCCGCACAGCACTGCAAATGTGTGTCAAAAGTCAACGTGTAGAAAAGAAGGCAACTTAAGAAACATATGTATGTAAAATGGCAGTGTTTCTCCACGGCCCTAACCCAGCCACATGAGAGCATACCTCATGGAGCATGGTAAAATGCCGGAGTCAAACACTGAGGAGTGCTATAATGCTAATTTCTGGATTAGCAGGTCAGCATTTTTCTTATAGAACTCAATGAGTAACCCATCCAGTCTCTGGGTTTTGCATGTTGAAGAGTTGGGTATAGCACATCTGATCTTTTGTTCAGTAATGGGGTGTTTAAGGCCTGACTTTGCTCTGCTGACACTCTTTTTTTAATTTTGACACTATTTTAAAGCATGATGGTAGAGAAGGACTTGTCTATTGCTGAATGGCTCTGGCTCGTCTAGAATTATAGAATGCTTGACAATGCATGTAAAACACTTTCTGAATGTCTTCCTGAAAGTATAAAAAAGTCATAGGGCTGCTGCATATTGCAGTCACTGGTGTGGTGGCGACGTTGCATTTGAGAAGCCAATTGAAAAGGCGACCTGGCTTGCCCCCCTCTGCGTGGGTACTGGTAATTTAAGAATTTGAGGAGGTGGGTGCTGTGTTCTCAGGCTTTGGATAGCGAGTTTTGATCCTTTCCAGTCTCCCTGCTTGTGCGCTCTAGGCCAGTCAAGGAGAGTTCGAGTTGATCCAACTCACGACTTAATGTGTGTACCCTGCGCCTATGACGCATGTATGCCCGGTGCTCGTGCCACCGTCTTACCTGCATACTCAAGACTCATGGATTTTGGACTACGTTGATGATGGAGCTGTTCGTACGAGTTTGTGGATTGGTCAGACGGAGACCTTTCCTGAATGAAGAACCAATTTAAAAGCAGAAGACAGATATTTGACCCTTTGTGGGTTGAAATTATCACCACATAAGAAAAGAATATACTAAAGATTGTAGAACCTTGAGAAAGTCGTCAGACTATTTCCCAGTGTATGCGATGAAACATGTGTCGGCTGAAGAGAAACTCTAAGAATAAAGAAAGAAAAACAAGAAACTCAAAGTACGGTGTTAATATTTATGCATGCAATGTGCAGATAAATGTTTAGATACACTGCAGACGTGTGCTGATGATTTCTAAATAAAATTGTCCATTCAAAGGTCCACCATCTTAACTGCGTCTAATGCAATGAGATGTGTTGTGGTAGTGCTGGGGTTTTCTGTTATATAATTAGAGAGGACATTGCGAGTGGTTGTTTGGAAGACTTAATCTTTGTGGTTTGTAATTTACATGTGTGTTCAAGAGGTGTTTAAACCCTGCCACGCAAGGCATTAGCCGGTTATTATCGGAGAGGGTCTTACCTAAGTATTTAGCATGTGTTACCAGTAACTGTGTAGCTAAAGGACAGAGGAATCTATCCAGCCTAATGTGCAAGTCATTTAGGGGCTAGTAAAAGCTATATTCCCTGATGTGAGGATGTAATGATCCCAAACAATTGACGAATGACCAATGTGTGGTCCATTGTGACAGCTAGGGTGCAGCATAGGCTGTAGGGTAGTTAGTGAGGGGGATATACGTACCCCAGCTTAGGATCCAACACAGTTAACTTCAGCCCCAATTATTTAGTGCATTTGGGCCCAGCCTGTCAAATGGGTGAAAGGGGGGAAAGGAAAGTTGATTGTCCAGTGTTTGGTAAGTAAATGCATCCCATCAATACCGCTGTAATATCCAGCATCCCCTCATCTTTGGGATCTGATTCAAAAGGGATTCAGATAAATGCCCCTCTAGCAGCATGCTGGTTCTGAAACACTGTCTTCTCCAGCGCTTTTAGAGTTGGGTATCCCCCCATTGGCAAGGTACGTTTCCTGCAAAAAAACTAAGTGGGTCCCTCTCCTCTAAAGGTATTGGTGTACAGTGTGCTGTTTTTCAGTTGTGGTCATGCCACAAATGTTTCAAGTGAACAAATTCAGTTTTCGCATACTGCCTATGTGTTTAAATGAAGTAGGGGAAAGAACAGGGCCCCTGAGGGTAGGAGGAAGCAATGATAGTGTACGGTTGTGCAAATCTGAAACACCCAACACAATGCAATACAGTACAGGCTTGTTAATGTAAACATCCCAACTCATGAGTCTTTTCTGGCCTAGGCCCTTTTCCCTGGAGCAAGAACTATTAAAGGTAGACGCCTACTTGAGGTACCCACCATACATTTGTTAGGGGCTACGGGGAGAGCCACAGGAACCACGTGGCCCCAGCCAGCTTCTCGCATGCAGCAGGAGTTAGCACTGCTCTTGCCCACAGGGAGCAATTACTTATGCTGCTCCCTATTTGATCTGTTTCTGCTCCAAGTGGGTGGGAACTTTAAAATTGCTTCTACTGGCTAGGAGGGAAGGGAAGCAGAGCTCAGGTCTGCTACCAGCCGGTGGAAGCATTTGTGAAGCTCCTGTCCACTGGGATCAGAATTTGTGTTGCTCCCACTCGGCCCAAGATTTTAAAAATGCTCTACCCAGGCGGGAGCAAATGCATGCTTCCCTGATCGTGCTGATGCAGACAGGGAAACTACTGTGTCCCAGCGGTGGGCACCTGCTGACACAGCAAGTGAGCCGGCAACTGGGAATAGGGTTTCCCAGGCCAGTGAACTTTTATTTAAAGCTTGGTGAGGCGGGCCTCCACTAAATAATTAAACCAGACCAACTCCCCTAAATATTTTATGTGGGCCCTGGGAAGGTGGTCCTTAGGGCCGCATACAGCTTGAGAAAAAGGGCCACCCCTCCCCCCCAGCCTTGTTAGCAAATGTTTTGGGCCCCATACTGTAAATGGGCTGCAGAGGGTGCCCTACTGATGCCCCCTCTCCAAATATATTTATTACAATTGCAGTAGATGGTTTTTGCTGCAATCTCACGGGAGTCATGTGGGATCATGGCAAAAAAGTCAAGTATTTTATTTATTTGGCCCGGCGCATCCCTCTTGGTCTTCCTCTATGGGGCGTAGGTAGGCAGGGATATCGAATATCCCCTACCCTGCCCTCTTTGTTAATTGTTATTTAAAGTTCAGGACAGGTTATAAAGGCCACATGTACAAAGGTAATCATTTGCAATCGCCAAATAGCAATTTTTTGCGATTTGCTATTACCTATTTGGTAATCGCAAACACTAATATACATATGTGTCTTTGTCACATGTTGTGATTCCCAGTGAGTCACAAATAGGCCTACCTCATGAATAATATTGAGGTAGGCCTCGGTTTGCGACTCGCTAAAATCACAGGGATAGTGGCTTCTGAGGTCAGCAGACCACAATGTCTGTGATTGCTTTTAAATAAAGCAATCTTTTTTTTTTAAATGCAGCCCATTTTTTTTGTTAAAGTCTAATGGATTGGATATATAAAAAAAATAAGAAAAGCTATCTTTTAATTTTTTAAGAGTAGGCAGTGGTCCGTGGGTACATTGCTTACTCTTAGAAAATGTTTTTACAAACATTCACAAATGGGAAGGGGTCAATTGGGTACCCCTTTCCATTTCCGAATGGGTTACTAGCTATTTGAAGTAGGCAGTAAAATGGCAATTTGCGATACAGTACAAGTTTATCGAATCATAAATAGGGCTTAGTACATGTGAAAAAACCTTTTTGCATTTGCCAACATGCCAATTCTATGAATTGCCCTGTTTGCGACCACAAAAAACCATTGTACATATGGCCCAATGTCCCTGATTCCTGTAATTGCTGTCAGGAAACTTTTTCATGTTGCTTCCAGCCAATCAAAGCGCTCTCTCCTGTATGAGTCTAACTGCAGCTGAAGCAAGATGGTCCAAGGAAAAAAAGCCCCCTGGAAGTTTGAGAGACTCTCATGAGTGTCTCTTGAACCCAACCATCCAGGTATACAAATATTTTTTAACCTTTATTCCTCAAAAATGACTACACAGATTTACACCAAATCACAAAAAGCTAAATCTGTGGACCGAGATCTAGCTTCCTGCCAAATGTAATATGTAACTTCATAAGCACGAGCACCTATCGTCATTCGACCAATTGCATCAAGATCATGGTATTCCCCAGTCCCTTTCTTCCTACATGGCCGAATATAGGTAATGTGCCACAGGATGTGACACACAGTAGATGAAGAGCCCTCCCACGCCTGCTGGGGTCCACACACTGTACACTATAGGGTGCTGGGTGCCACCTGATCACCTGGTTGTGCAAAGCGATTAAAGAATATACTGGAGGTGCTCAGGCATCCCTACGGCTCAAATGAGAAGATGACATGGAGTGGCCACTACATGAAGCAGAGTGGACACAGACGCTTGATTCACCTACCATCATTTCCCATAATGCGCAATTTAAATGCATCCAATATACAGTCTTGCACCGTGCTTCTCTGACCCTGGCAAAATGTAACCGTAAAATTTCCCACTGCAAACCTTATATGTCTCAGTTGCCACTCTGACATGGCAGCCTTCCTACATATGCTGTGGGAATGCCCTAGTCTCGCTGCTTGCTGGGGGATCCATTACGCCCTGGCATCGGTCACTGAACTGAACTCACACACCCAACTTCATGGGAGGCGACAGATAGTTTGTGTCCGCTTTGCTATTTGGCACTGCTACTAGCAAAGAGAGTCATTAACCTGCCAGGAATTTCCAGACCCTGTCCCAGTCCTGCATGATTTGTCAACATCTTTGGGAGTTATGGATCAATCATGTGAGTGTAGCGCCACGATATATGTGATATTGTATATGTTGATCTCTGCTATGTGTTGCTACAGTCATAGCTATGTATCACTTTATTGAGTGTAAGAACTGTTTGTTATTATATACTTTTGGTGTGACCAATGCTTGTTATTCCTGTATACCACGTTGTTTCAATCCTTATTTTAGAATCAAGTTAACCCATGCGCTTCCCAATGTTTTTTTTGGAACCTGTGCGCTTTGCAAGTTCCTGGGAAGACAGTTTCCTGTTGTGCAACGCAACCGCAATGCTTTCATAGCTTTCAAGAGTGTTTAGCCACGTGCCTTTCAACTAAAGCCCTCCTTTGCTATAAATAACAAAGCCTCGCACATGACGGTGCTTGGATTTGTTTCTGCTCCGGCATTAGCAAGACTTCACCGCTGCTTCAGAATGGCTTCCCGCTTGCCCTGCTTATGCTGCCCGCTTTACCAGTCACCTGCTCCGGATCGCTGCAGCCTCTATATGGCGGTCACCGGCGACTCTCACAGATCACTTGAAGCCCTGCAATCTGTACTACACTGTCAGCTAAGTGGAGCGCCCTTCTTGGGAGACCCTTTCATTAGGTCGAGCCTGGCATACGCAGTGCGAAGCGCTGTCACCAGCGAGCTCTATTGTTGTGGACTTGCCTCGGAAGGGTGACAGGAGATGGGCACGCGCAGTGCTTTTGGCGATTTGAGCAGGTCTACGCGCAGCGGTGTGCACATCTCCTGTCTCCCTTCTGTCGTCGCAAGCCTCTGCTATTTAACTTTCACTTTTGTTTTTAAGCGCATGCGCACTCACTGTAACTTCTGGCCCCTAAAAGGGGATTTTAAATAAACTAGCCCCATTGTTGGAGCGGCCCGCAACGGTGGGTCCGCTCAGGAAATAAATCCACTTATTGCCCGCTCAGTCATGCCCCCCTGATCTAAGAGCTCAGCCACCTGCAGAAATGCAAACAAATGGAGAATCCCCCACTCGCCCGGTCTACGGGGGGAACTCCTCGTCAACAGAAGGAAGACACTGTTCCCATATTGGTTTTTTCCCCAACTCACCCAGACATTGAACATTCCTGGCCCATCATACCCTCAGAAAAAATCATAACTTATGCTCCTCGCACGATTTTCTTGAGAAACTGTGAATGGTGAATGGTGAAAGACACGGCATTCTGTCCCCCTGATGTCACAGACTATGCTGATCATTTGTTCATCCCCTCTCAAGATCTGCAAGATACTGTGTTGCATTGGAAACAAGATTCTGTATTTTCAGGTCATCTCGGGGAGAAGAAAACACTAGACTTATGTCAGAGGTGGTTCTGGTGGCCTATATTAGTACAAGATGTCAGGAGATATATCCAAAACTGTCCGACCTGCATCAATGCAAAAATCCAACCATATAATCTTCAGAACTAGTGCAGCCTTTACCAGTCCCTCCAGCCCATGGCATACAATAAACATTGGGGCAGATTTATGTTTCCTGGCGCATCTCTGCAAATCGGCAGAGATGCGCCAGGAAAGATACGGCACGCAAGTTCATCCTTGCGCCACCCATGATGCACCGCATTTACAATGTGGCGCACCATGGCGCAGGAATGAACAGATGCGTGTCGATCTAGGGGGTGAAGTTGGCGCAGTGCTGAAGTTGTGTTGCGTGCAGCACGCAACTCCAGCACTATTCCAACTTGTCTCTAACGTGGTGCGTCAAGCCTTACGCCTGCTTCAAGCAGGCGCAGGGTTTTGACGAATCAGCATTGGGAAAGTGACTCAGTGAAATCTTGTAGATTTCACTGAGTCACTTTTCAGTGGCGTTCCTGCGACGGAATGCCCCCTGCGTAGAAACGCCCACATGAAACCTGACGCAGGTTTCATGTGGCGCAGGGCCTTAAACCGTGACGCATCTCCATAGATGCGTCACTATGTAAGTATGTCGAAACGTGGCGCGGGGTTTACGCCGCTGCTGCGTCACAGAAGTGACCAACAGCGGCGCAAAAGTGCCGCAAGTCCGACATAAATCTCCCCCCCCCCCCGATTTTATCACTTATATCCTTCTTTCCAATAGGTATTCCATGATTTGGGTGGTGGTGGATTATCTAACCAAAATGGTCCACTTCATTCCCTTGAAGCTTCTTCCCATAGCATCCAGCCTCTCTGATTTGTTCATACAACATATCATACAACTTCTTGGCCTGCCCTCCTTAATTGTATCTGAACGTGGAATCCAATTTGTGTTACGATTCTGGCGTGGCTTCTGCTACTCTGTGGGAATGGATGTCCATTTGTCCTCTGCGTGCCATTCCCAGATGGATGGCCAAACAGAACTTGTAAATCAATCACTAGAACAGATCTTGAGATAGTTGATATCCATGAGGTCCACTGTGTGGGATAAAGCCTTGCCCATCAGAGAGTTTTTATAATAATAATAGTGTTCACGCAGCCACATGGGTGTCACTATTCTACTATTTTTTCGGTCAGCACCCCAAAATGCTCCCCATACTGAACTCCCAGGTGTCTGTAAAAGTCCCCAAGGTACAGGCACACCATACCAGGTTACACAACATTCAGAAACCAACTCAGCATCACCTAGAACAGTACCAGAGCAGATAAAGACTCAAGCAGATAAACACAGAAAACTAGCCCCCTTATATCAGACTGGAGACCAAGTATGGTTATCCTCCAAGAACCCGCAGTTGGCAGGATCCAGGAAGCTGAATTCCCGCTTTCTCTGTCCCTTACCTATTAAAAGAATTATAAACCCCCTGGCCATTGTATTGGACTTACCAAAGGAGTACAGGGCGCCCTATTTTTTTCATGTCTCCCTACTCTGTACTTACTCTCCTGGCACCCGTGCTGTCCCCCACCTCCGATAAAACTTGACGGCCAATGGGAATTTGAACTTGCTAAGGTTCTGGACGCCAGACGCATCTGGAGAGTTTTACACTACTTTCTTGCCTGGAGAGATCAGATTACCATTCTGAGGACAATGCCTGGGAGCCCGCTACCACAGTCCATGCTCTTCGACTTGTTCGACAATCCCATCTACCTAATCCAACGAAATCTAGCACCCTTGTGGGGGGGTGGGGGAGCTGTCAGGGATTTCAAGCACCAGTCCCAGTCCTGCATGGTTTGTCCAAAGGCTCTGGGGTCATGGACCAATCATGTGCATTTAGCACTGTGATATTGTATATGCTGGTCTCTGCTATGTGTTGCTACAATCATTGCTATTTAACACTTTATTGGGTGTAAGTACGTTTTGTTATTATACACTCTTGGTGTGACCAATGCTTGTTGCTCCTCTATACCTCATTGTTGCCAATGCTAGCAACAGCAGGCAAACTCAGCAAAGCAACACCCAGCAAAGGGCAGTACTCCTCCTAACAGCTCTTCAGCTCTCCTTCCTTGGCTGAGGTTCCTCTCGATTTCAGAAGCAATATAAAATTATGGTGTCTTGTACTTATACACCTTTTTCCCTGTGAAGTCTTTGTTCAGAAAGTCTCTCTTGCTTAGTAAAACCAGTTTTGTCCTCTCTGGTCCAGTTTCACTACAGGAGGTTGAGACAGGATTGTGCAGACCAGCCACTGACTAGTCAGGTGTCAGTGACAACTCCTCCCACCACTCTAGACCAGGATGGCCCATCAGCAAATACAGGGCACACCTCATCTCTCTTTGTGTGAGTGTCTGGAGTGAATGCACAACAACCCCTGTCAGTCTGTCACCATGCAGTTAATATACAAGTAGGCATAGGCACAAGGGATAGTTAAACAAGAAAATACCCACTTTCTAAAAGTGGCATTTTGAAACACACAATTTAAAAACCAGATTTACTAAAAGGTGAGTTATAAAATACTGAGTTCAGTGAGCCCAATCTCCAAATCTCTAGCTATTTCCAATTTAGAATTACACTTGTAATATGCTACAAGGCAGCTCCAATGACAGCCTATTGGAGAGCTGTTCCTTGCAATAGTGAAAAAGGAAATTGGCAGTATTTCGCTACCAGGGCATATAAAAGACACCAGCACATGTCCTACCTTTCCCATACACTGCACCCTGCTCATGGGAGGTACCTTAGGCCTTCCTTAGGGGTGACTTACATGTACGAAAAGGGAAGGTTAGGGCCTGGTAAATGTGGGTCCAAATGCCAGGTCGCCATGGCAATAAAAAATGTGTGCCAGACCCTGCAGTGACAGGTCTGAGACACATTTGAAAGGCTACTTGTGCGGGTTGCACAATCAGTGCCGCATGGTAACTAGTAGCATTTGATTTACAAGCCCTGGGCACACACAGTGCACTTGGCTAGGGACATATCAGTAAATCAAATATGCCAATAATGGATAACCAATCATAATCACAATTTACACAGGGAGCACTTGCACTTTGGCACTGATCAACAGCAGCAAAGTGCCCAGAGTACGTAAACCAGCAAAAACGAAATCCAGCACACATTCAAAAATACAGGAGGTCGAGGCAAAAAATCAGGGGAAACCATGCCAAGAATGCCAGATCAGACAATGAGCTTGTACCGAATCTGTTCTCACGGACTAAAAATCATGTCAATAATAGTTCACAGGGTTACAAATGCTTCCACATTTCTAAACCCAAGGCAAATGCAGTTTCTTAGCACATAAATAAATTGCAAAATACACAAAAATTATGTTATTTCAAAGTACACCAATATGAATATAATTTCTTGTTACACGTATAAATGTCTAAACATTCGTCACACATACACTTTATTTCACCAGCTTCACAATGAGACACATCTAAACTGTATCTTCCCTTAACATATTAACATACATAAGTGTTACAAAACCTTAATTAGTCACATTTCTATGCACCTTATTTATAAGTCTTATTAGGTTTCATGTGGAGTACTTTAAATATACAATACCCCCACTTCTCTTAGTAACATTTATTACACAGAATATATTCCAGTGCTGACCACACATGATTATAATGCACTCCTACTGTGTCTTAGTATGAGATCAAAGTTATACCGCTCCACCACTATACCGTATCAGTTAAGTTAATAATTACATATTCTCCAAGGGTCTGGGGCATTGTTCAATTCAATTAGATGACAATCAGGCAGACGGTTGAGCAGGTGTGAAGCAACACATGATTGAGGACTTTCTTAAGAGTGTTTTCTATTGCTGTGCCTGCAGCTGATCCTTGCCTTCTTTCCCTACTGTTTTGTTAATGCCCACATGAGGGGAACGAACACTCTTTCGCCATGCTAAGCCTGGGAATGCTGTGGCCAATGAAGAATATGGCTTCAAGTAACATGGGAGCATTGCATCTCCTTCTACAAAGCAAAGGATGCCCAGTGGAAGCTCCTAGGTTAGCGCAGAGAGACTGCATCAGAGACTGGAGAGAAGTCACTAGGGATGAAAAATGTCCATCCTGTATACCAATCCAGTTCCTGGCTGCCATTGTGAGGCCTGCCACCTATAATATTCATCTAGTAAAGAAATAGGTATCCTGCTTGTTAAAGTCTGAGATTGTCCATATCTAACAGCAAGACAATCTTTAAAAGGTAAAGGTAGGTTTATTTCATAAAACGCCACGGATTTCACATCAACTATCCAGGTTATAACCCTCTTATCCTTCAAAATATGCTTGCACAAGATATTATTACATGTCCAAATTTTGTTATGAAAATTCTATACCAATGTACCAAGGCTTGTTGGCAAACAAGCCTAATAATTCAATATGGTTGATAAGCAAGGATCACCTTAAGAGGGTCATCTAAGGGAAGGGAGATTCACTAAAACGACTCCCACAGTTTTCTCACCTGAAATCTCTCCCCACCATGCCAAAGTAAAACATGACATTTCCCTGCCCACCACCTCCATTGCCAAGCTTAAAAAGTAAAACTTTCTGCCAAGGAAACTACAGGATGATGGTGATGAACCAGGATTTGTAGAGTACACAGCTACTCCGAGGAGTGTACCGGCGCTGGACTCGCAGGTACAATCCTCAACTCAGAGAAAAGAGCCATGTTTTCAGCTTCTTTTTGAAAACCAGTTCTGATTCTGTGAGACCAAGGTCAAGAGAAAGTTTGTTCCAGGCAGAGGGACCCACATAAGAGAACCTGCCACCTGTTCTGGAACAGAGTATCCTGGGTACCTTGGCTAATGCCCTGGGAGAGTAATGAAACTTCCTACCACCCTACGTGAGACAAATGCAGCTTTCTACCAGGGAGAAAGAAATGAATTCTGCAGGCAAGATACATGTGACCTACAAGGTATTAGGCTCTGTAGGTGAGTATCAGTTCCCTGAAAATATTACATTTCTTCACTGGAAGCCAGCACAGAGAGTGAAGGTGTGAGGAAACATGAGATCTCAAGGTAAGATTAAGGAGCAGGAGTACTGCTGCATTTTTAACCACTTGAAGCATTTTGATTAAATAGTCAGGCAGGCTGGGGTATTGTGCATTCATGTAGTCCACCCTAGACATGATAAGTGCCTGTATAACTGTTTTCCTGGCTGGTGTAGAGAGGCAATGATGTTTTTTGTTTAATACGTGAAGAAGACCAAAACATGTTGCTAATACCGTATTCACTTGGAGTTAAAAAGAGAGCCGGTTATCAGAAGTAACCCCAACGTTTTTAACCACTGGAAATTGCAGGACCAAAGAATTAGGTCCCGCTGGCTAAAAGCCATCCAGTCAGGCGTAGAGTTCGATCCAAAGAAAAGAACTTCTGTCTTATCTTCATTGCACATCAGCTGATTCAGCCAGGTGTGCCAGAGGGATGAGGTAGATGTTAAACACTGTGGTTCTCAGGACACAGCCTTCAGGGACCCCCAACATTACTTCCTTGGTACCTGAAACGAACTGAGGGGTCCAGACCTCTCTGCCCTTTCTTCCCAGAGAAAAATCCATTAATCTCAACGCCTGTCCTCTAGTCTGATTGTCTGGAGGTGGGAACACACTAGAGTGTGGAACAGTATGAAAGGCAGCTGATAGGGCTAACAGTATCAGCACATCCTTGCCGCCTCAGACTAGAGTGCCTCCAATGTACTCCGATACCTCAAGGAGGGAAGTTTCAATGCTAAAACTAGGCCTGAAACCCGATTGTCTAGGGTGCGGAAGATCATTGGACTCCAGGCAGTGTGAGAGTTATGTTATGTTATGTTATGTTAATAACATTTATTAGGCGCAACAGCTGCCCCAGCGAAGGGGCGTCCTGGCGCCTGATCATATGCAGCAACATAACAGATCAAAGCTGAACAAGGGGGATATTTAACTGACAGAGGTAAACAGGTGGGTTTTGATGGCCCGTCTAAAAAGGGTCAGGCTGTTAAGGGCGCGAATTTGAACAGGAAGAGAATTCCATAAATCCGCCGCCATCACACGGAAGGAACGCCGTCCCATCCTACTAAGCCTGAACCTAGGCTTATTCGCCAGATACTGGGCTTCGGATCTGAGGGATCGCGTAGGGACATACGAAGAAATAAGGCCTGTCAAGGCCGGGGGAGAAGACAGTTTTAAAATCTTGAATGTCAGGCAGAGAGCCTTGAATTTAATTCTCTGTCTGACCGGAAGCCAGTGCAGAGAGGCCAAGACAGGGGAGACCGAACATCGTCTTGGGAGGCCTACAATGGCCCGTGCAGCAGCGTTCTGCACCCTCTGGAGCCTAGTCGCCTCAGCCTGGTTGACTCCAAGGAGTAGGGCACTCCCATAGTCTATCCGTGAGAGGATAGAGGCCTGAACCACCAGTTGACGTGTGGGAGGATCGAAAAATTTGAGGACTGGTCTAAGTCCTCGCAGGATGCCATGGCAGGTAGCTGCTGTCTTTTTCGTATGACTGGTAAAAGAAAGGTTAGAGTCCAGCCATACTCCCAGATTTTTAACTACGTCCACTGGAATGGGCATCGCCCCCAGTTCGAGAGGCCACCACTGGTCTCCCCAGAGTTCCGCCTGCTTCCCCACAATCAGGACCTCGGTTTTCTTGGCATTGAGCTGTAAGCAGTTGTTACGCATCCAGCTAGCCACAGCTATCAGTCCCGCCTGGAATCTGGGCGCAGTCACCTCAGGGTTCCCACTGAGTGTCACCGCCAGCTGCGTGTCGTCGGCATACGATGTCATCGTAAGGCCATATTGCCTGACGACGGCAGCCAGCGGTTTCACATACAGGTTGAATAATGTGGGACTGAGGGCAGAGCCCTGAGGGACTCCCAGATCCAAAGAATGGTACGAGGACTGGCCAGGTGGAATGGCTACTTTAAAAAACCGGTCCGAGAGGAATGAGCGGAACCACTTAAGGGCCTTCCCGACGATCCCTACCTCCTCCAGACGCCGCAACAAGATGTCGTGAGACACCGTGTCGAACGCGGCGCTCAGGTCCAACAATAAGAGCGCTGCGGTCTGCCCCGCATCCAGCACTGTCCGCAAATGCTCGGTCATGAAGAGCAGAGCCGTTTCAGTGCTATGCTGAGCACGAAACCCATTTTGACTCTCGTCTAAGATATTATTGCACGAGAGGTGGGCAGACAGAGTGGTATTCACGTGTGCCTCCGTGACCTTGGCGGTCCAAGGCAGGAGGGAGATGGGCCGATAGTTCTCCGGGAGCAAGGGGTCAGAATTCGGTTTTTTCAAAATGGGCTTGACCTCAGCCTGCTTCCAGGATAACGGAACTACGCCCTCACTGAGGGAGAGATTGATGAGCTCCAGAATGGGCTCACGGCAGAGGGGCGGGAGAGAGGCGAAAAGCTCCGGCTTCAGAGGGTCTGAGGGAGAGCCAGATTTAATTTTGAGGCTCAGAGTGTCAAATACCTCATTAGACATAGTCGGCAGGGTTGACAGGGTTTCAGACACCAGGACTTCTACGTCGCTAGGAGCATCCCCGGGGGCAGCTGGTGCGAAGCCTCGATAGATTTTCTGTACTTTCTCGACGAAAAAGGATGCCAAGCTTTCACAGTGCGAGTCCGTACAGATTTCTTGCGAGGTGGCCCGTTTCCCCATCAGGTCTTTAAGTACCTTGAAGATCAACTTAGAGGGGTTGGGGCTGTTGGAGAACTCAGCTGCGTAATATGCGGCCCGGGTTTGACAGATAGCTCTGTGGTAAGACTTGAGCTGGGCAAAGTACAATGATTTTAACATGGGATCGAAAGCTTTTCTCCAAGCCCTCTCAGCTTGACGGCAGGTTCTCTTATGCTCGTCAAGAGTCTCATTATACCAAGGGCTACGGCTTTTCGCATGACATTTTGCCCAACGCAAGGGTATAAGAGAGTAGAGGGCGGTAAGAACCCAGTTGCAGAATTGATCATAGCCCTGTTCTACATTCTGCAATTTGCCCAGGGGTTGTGCCTCTAATATCCTGACAAACTCCTCCAGCTTAAGTTTACGCCAGTTACGCTTTAAACTCTGTTTACCTACTGGTTTCAGTTGTGGAGTGTCAAGAGGACATGACACTCTAACCAATAAATGGTCAGTCCAACCCACCACCCTCGGGTCAGCTGATCTAGCCCGAGCTAAGGTAGTAAAAAAAGGGTCCAATATGTGTCCTCCTATGTGGGTGGGGGAGGTGACCAGTTGGTCAAGCTGCAGCGCTTCTAAGTCCGCCAGCAAGGAGCTGATGGAAGGAGAAGACGACTGATCCAGATGTATATTTAGGTCCCCTACTATGTTAAAGTTGGAGCATGTCGCGGACAAGGAACTAACTACATCCACAAGGGTAGCCTTAAAGGCAGTGTCATTCCCAGGTGGACGATAGATAAGCACACCGCTGAGGGTGAATTGATGACTGACCTTTACCTTGAACGATGCGCTTTCGCACATAGAGAGATCCAGGGGCTTCCACTCAACCGGGAAACAAGACTTAGTCGCCATGGCTATACCACCTCCCCTCGTCGAGCGGTTTAAGATGGATACCGTATAGGTAGAGGGGAAAGCCAGGTTGATGATGGCCGTGTCAGCGTCCTGTAACCAAGTTTCGGTCAAGAAGATGATATCGGGAAGCTCCACATCAATCATGTCCCGCAATGACTGATGGTGTTTAACCAAGGATCTTACATTCATGCTCCATATATTAAGTGCTTGTCCGGACCATTCCGTATGAGTACCACGAACCGTCCTGCTAACTGGAAGGACTCCAGTGGGGGAGGTCAAAGAAAAGAGACCGCAGGAACACTCATACGGTCCTGAAAGAGGGGGTAGAGGGTCATGATTACAAACCCGAAGACTATCTCTTATGGAGATGAGAGCCGCGCGATCGTACCTGAGCGCCGCCATGGCACACAGGCTGCTAATATGGGAGGGATCCAGAGTCCATAGCCCGCACCCGCTACCTCGACGCGGACGAGCGCAGACGGGCAGGACTCTGGCACGACTCCGGCTAAGCGACGGCGTCCCACTGCGCGGGAGAGGACGACTTTAAATAGGCGTCTCCCTGAACACCTCGAGCGTCGGGACGCTCCAAAATGGCGCCCGCGCTACAACACACTCACCCCAAGCTAAGATGGCGCCCACAGGATTCCAGCCCCGGGACCCGGACCCGCCGAATGGCGGTGCGTCTTCCGAATTAAATGCAAGTAAGGGGGCAGCCCAGTGACAAGGATAAAGTTAAAATCAGGGTGAAAGTCAAATCAGGAACAACAAAAATAGTCTAAAGGAAGTTTTAAAATATCGTGGCTTGCTGGCAGCGCGACCTGCGCTAGTGCAGCAATGATCAGGGCGAGAGGAAAAATGAGTCCGCCTTAAATAGGCGTCTCCCTGAACACCTCGAGCGTCGGGACGCTCCAAAATGGCGCCCGCGCTACAACACACTCACCCCAAGCTAAGATGGCGCCCACAGGATTCCAGCCCCGGGACCCGGACCCGCCGAATGGCGGTGCGTCTTCCGAATTAAATGCAAGTAAGGGGGCAGCCCAGTGACAAGGATAGAGTTAAAATCAGGGTGAAAGTCAAATCAGGAACAACAAAAATAGTCTAAAGGAAGTTTTAAAATATCGTGGCTTGCTGGCAGCGCGACCTGCGCTAGTGCAGCATTGATCAGCCAGTTAACACATTTTTGTAGCAGCTTCGACAAGTTTGAAAGTAGAGAAATAGGCCTATAATTAGCCAATGCATTGGGGTCTGCTGATGGCAAAGGCAGAGTTTTAGCCTCCTCCCAGTCTAGAGAAAGCACTTCAATGGTAAGAGAGTCCTTAAGCAATTTGTTAACCAGTAGGTTCATCACCTGAGCCCCCATAATTAGAAGGTTGGGGGGATAGAGTCAATCGAAGATCCTGAATTAGAGGGCCCGAATAGCCGCCATGATGTCCTCCAACGTAATAGGTTCAAAGGATGATAAAGAAAAGAACATTCCATGATTTCAGTTGCCACTTAGAGACAGAAAGACTCGAGTCATGAAGAGGAATATTTTTAAAATTAGATTGGATTTTGAGGATCTTGTCATGAAAAAAGGTGGCCAGTTGTTCACACATTTCAGCAGACAGCTGCAAATGTCTGACCCATGCAGATCAGTAGGTTCATCACCTGAGCCCCCATAATTAGAAGGTTGGGGGGATAGAGTCAATCGAAGATCCTGAATTAGAGGGCCCGAATAGCCGCCATGATGTCCTCCAACGTAATAGGTTCAAAGGATGATAAAGAAAAGAACATTCCATGATTTCAGTTGCCACTTAGAGACAGAAAGACTCGAGTCATGAAGAGGAATATTTTTAAAATTAGATTGGATTTTGAGGATCTTGTCATGAATAAAGGTGGCCAGTTGTTCACACATTTCAGCAGACAGCTGCAAATGTCTGACCCATGCAGACCAGTAGGTTCATCACCTGAGCCCCCATAATTAGAAGGTTGGGGGGATAGAGTCAATCGAAGATCCTGAATTAGAGGGCCCGAATAGCCGCCATGATGTCCTCCAACGTAATAGGTTCAAAGGATGATAAAGAAAAGAACATTCCATGATTTCAGTTGCCACTTAGAGACAGAAAGACTCGAGTCATGAAGAGGAATATTTTTAAAATTAGATTGGATTTTGAGGATCTTGTCATGAAAAAAGGTGGCCAGTTGTTCACACATTTCAGCAGACAGCTGCAAATGTCTGACCCATGCAGAGGGTGTTTTAAACTTTTTTACCACCTTAACCCAAGGCATCATATTTCCATAAGGCCGCTCGATAGATGGCTTACCTTCTTCCCTATAGTATTTACGCCAACTACTGCCAGCATTTTTACAGTTTGTTCTCCACCATTAAACTTTCCGTAAACCAGGGTAAAGAGATGGTTGCAAGCTTTTGGACCATGCAGAGGAGCCAGCTGTCCATCCCTTTGCCAACGCCGCAACAAAGCCAGAAAGCGTAGGAGCAATCTCCAAAAGGGAGCCTATCCTGCGTGACCTTATTGTAAGACCTGAATGAAAAGGGACTTGCTTAGACTGTTCTCCAGTACGTGTTGTAGCAGGCCACCCAAACCACTACAAACACCTAGCAAGCTGCGGTGAAAGTACACGGCCAAACGAACGATTACATGACAACCTAGCAGAACATGGCGCAAAGAAGAGACTTAGAGTGAAGTGCATTAAAAAACATTCCAATAACACACGTTAGGCCTCTTTAGGAGACCGCCACCCTGTGAGTATTGTATTGTCGACAACAAGGTTCCACAACTATTAATGTATGCACAGAAAGCAGAGCTGAAAATATAAAAGGGAGGCTTCTTTGGAATAGGCAGCAATGCTGGCTTCAAAAAACACAGCGTGCTCACAAAATATGGAGCCCAATTATCAACCTTTTTTATTATTCCTTCCCCCAGGAAAGAACAATCTTTACCTGCATATAATACTAATAGGGAAGCTGCATGAAACGGTGATTAAGGCCCACAAATGTACTGCGTCTCATTAGACACAAATACGAATATAAGATGTTTGCATGGCCTGTGCTCTCATTAAAGCACAGACCTCCAGACGCCTCCACACCATGACAAAAAGGAAAGAAACACTTTTTCATGTCTGTTAAAAATCTTGCTTGGGATCGCTCCAGTTTCTTTCAACTTCAACACATTCTCAACTGCTGTCTGCAACTTCCCCCTCCTGCTGAACAAGTGTTGACACCGGAACCAACTGGTTAGACCTGCATGAGACTTTTTCATAGCCTACATGAAGTCAAGTGTTCATAGTTTTAAAATAGTGTGGGGCCTTTTGTTAGAATATTCATATTCAGAATGACAAAGCTTCAGTGGAAGAAAAAGCTCACACAAAATGCCTTTAATTAGTGTTCTCTGGTAAAAAAAAAAGTGTGAATGCTTTTAAACTATACCCACCCTCAGAAATCAAAGAAGCAACCTGATCCAAAGCTACAATGGTATTATGAAACATTTAAATCTAGAAAAAGAAAGTATACATTGCTACTTATTATGATCAATCGACATGGACATAACTTTACATATCAGTTCAATCCTCCTAATAGTTTTAAATGTTTATTTGCATATAAATCAGTAGTCTCTCAAGGTGTAACCACTAATTTCATTTATTTGATGAGGTGGTATCTAATTCATTGCAATTTCCACCCAATTTCATACTGTGTAATGGGGGACAGTGGTGCTGGGACAATTCTCACAGTGGGGGTGCTGCCATCAATATTGCATCACTGAAGTCGTAGGGACTGTGAACAAATGTAGCAAATGAGCCACGCCCCATTCAGCAAGAGCGTGATAAGAGTGTAGTATGGTGCTGGTAGTGCATGCTGCAGTATACTTATGTTACGGAAGCAGGATATGATAGCACACTCATTTACAAACAGTCCCTTTGCCATTTAAATAGCTCCTAGATTTGCACAGACATAAGCTTTTATTGGTAAATCTACGTTGTACACAAACAATAATGTATGCAAAAAGGTTTCAGTTAATATTTGTCATCTGTGCATCACCAAGTAAAATGTCTTAATTGGTTTGGATCCTATTAAAGTATTCGTTTCCCTTGTACTTTGTGCCTGATGCTTCATTTGTGCTTTTCTAACTGCTGATATATTTTGAAATACTTGTACAGTTCATTTACAAGTATTTCAATGTTATTGTGTTTTAGAAACAAATGACATCTTACAGCATTTCCTGTCATACTACCTGTACTCTAGCAAGATTGCTGTGTAAAATCCTCCCACTTTGCAGTCCAGGAAACACCAATCTCCATGCGAAAAGAATAAGCAGCAATTTGTCAGACATACCTGAACTTTGACCTCTGTGTTTTTGAAAGCGCATCAAATGTGAAAAGATAAAAACAATTTCCAGCAATTTTTATTGTCATTCACCCCCGAACTTCAGCTCTGGTATTTTGACTCCTGCAGCACCCCTATTTCTGACGCCTGTTATCTGGGATAAAATATATGATATTGTCACCTCCTGAGTCCACAAAATGCTGTTCCGTTGTATAGGGGAAGTCAATGTAAGTTTTGGGAGAGTGGTATTTTGCTTTCTCTGGAATGAGTAAGGTCTCGTTGGTTTAGATAAGTATTTTAATTTCTCATGTTATATATTCTCTGGAATGATAGAACACAAAAATTTGGTGAAAAAGGTAGCTTTGGTAGGAAAGCACAGAGATTAGCAAAACAAGCACTATTATTTTAGAAACTACAAAATGGCAGTGTTCTGATACCTAAACACAGCTGCTCCGAAACACACCACTAAATGATTTAACCAACGTGAATAAGTTCAACATTCTCCATTTTACTGCACAATCATGAACAAAATCCTGTGCACACGAAAGATTCGAGTTGTCTCCAGGTGGAGACTTAAATTTGAGCAATGTTTAATGAAAAGATACACACAATTCGTCTGGTGAAAATTGTAGAATTTAATCGTGGAATGAATGTTCAGTACACCCAAGTAGCTAGTAGTAGACAAAATTAGATGGAGAAAACATGACAGAAATCGTGTCTACCTTATTCAATTCAAATTTGCTTTATTCGACACAAGTATCATAAAAGCATATGAACATAGTAAAAAAAACAATGCTGCAGAATGTTTACGATATACCCATTAAAAACAAACACTATATACAAGAACTATTTACAATAAAATTAAAAACATTGGTATGTGCAAATAAGCAAACACCTTCCAGTTAAAAAAAACAAGTGCATAAAAAATTTGAAGGAAGGGAATTAAAATAACGACATACTAAATGACAGGAACTAGCAACAGCTACAGAGATGCAGAAAGTGCCTTGTGTCTAGCAGCCCATGCACACCCCAAGAACTTGGCTATTGCGCAGACAAAAAGGAGTTTGGAGTCTGTCTTGAGGATATGCATGGCCATAAGGCTGCTCGTAGTGTCCAGGAGCCTACATATGGGCCTGAGCCACTTGCGTCTGTGGCTCTTATATGCGGGGCACGAAAAGAGAACATGAGGAATGTTTTCGATGGGAACAAGGCAACATGGGCAAGGTTTCACCACAAAGGTATGACCATTCCATCTAGACAATACGTATAGAGACCTGTCACGCGGCACCTTAATAAAATCTAAATAAGCCTCATATACTTTTTCTTGCTTGTGTAGGAAGAATTCTTCTGTAAGGCTCCCTGTTTTTGGATTTTGCAGCTGCTGCAAGTGCACCCAATCCCAGTACCTTTTTTTAGCTCCAATTTACTGGGGGTAGTCTGGGAGAGCCAGGCATCTCTCAGACCCAAGGCAAAAAGGGTATGTTTTACATAAGAAATCCAATTGACTCTCTTGCCCTGATCCAGGGTGATTAGCTCATTAAGTGCAAGTGCATAATTTTGGAGTTCAGGAGTTTGTCTAATCAGTGCCCAAAACAAGAGAGGACGAAGTCTAGCCGTGTCCCAGTTACGGTGCCTTCCTAGGTCAAAGAATAGAGGCGTAAGGGGGTATTCTTTGGCATAGCTACCAGGTTTCAAACAAAGGAATTTTCAGAACGGGAAACTTCATCAATATGCTCATGAACCCAAAGCCCTGACCCGTACAATGCAGACCTAACTGCTTGTGCTTCATACACAACGAGGGCCGGGGGTGCTGATCTAGTTCTTGATGAACGATGTTTCTTTGCAATGGTGCCCGCCACTCGTTTGTGATTCAGAAAAATTTTAGACAAGTGTTGCTTCCATTGCATACTATCAGACAGCCTGATTCCCAAGTAATCAAAGTTCTGAACTCTTTCTAATGGAACTTCTTCCAGAGTAAGCATGCACCTAAATGATTTACACTGGTTGCAAAGCATGAACTTGGTTTTAGAAGTGTTACTTGTCGAACCATGAGATGAACAGAACATTTTAACCCTGTTTAGTAGTCTTTGGAGTCCTACAGGAGTCTTAGATATAAGGGGGGTGTCGTCGGCAAAAAGCAAGGTTGGTATCTTTTCGCCAGCCAGGGAAGGTGCATCAGCAGGTTCTGTGTCTAAAAAGGCGACCACTCCATTTATATATAGTGAGAAACAAGTTGGGGACCTTACGCATCCCTGGCGTACCCCTCTGTTGACATAGATCTGGTCAGTACATTGACCCTGTGTCCCCCTTCTGATACGTCCAAAATTACCTATGTGCAGCTTGGTCAGAAAATTCAGTATCTGGGGGTGAATACCAAGATCATGCAGAGTTTTCCACAGTTTGTATCTGGGGACAAGGTCAAAGGCAGTCTTTAGGTCGATAAATGTGAGGTAAAGACTGCCTTTGCCAATTAGAACGGTTTTCTAGTAGATCATAAGGAGTCTAAAAACTTGATTCACTGTGCCTGTCTTTGTTCTAAAACCAGCCTGGAATTTCGAGAGGATATCCCTCTCATTGACACAGGCCAAGATTCTTTGGAGGAGGACCATGCCAACCACCTTTTGAATAACATCAATCAGGCTAATAGGCCTGTAGTTGGCTGGGTCCTCCCTACAGCTCTTCTTTTTTTTTCTTTTTAATTTTTTTATTGATGGTTTTTTCCCCCCCTTTTTTTCCCCCTTTAAAACATGAGCAGGGCACAATAGAATTCATAGTAGTACAGCACACATGCATATATACAATGGGAATATAAAAATATACAATAGCAAATCATACAAGATTATTCCAAGATAAACCATATACACAATAGATACACGGGATGCTACAGCTCTTCTTAAAGATGGGAACGACCTCGGCCCCCTTCCAGAAGTCCGGGACCGCTGCTCCCCTGAGGATGTGGTTCATAAGTGACGCAATAAATGTTGCCCAGATTTTAGGGGCTAAGAGAATCAAGTCCCCAGGGAGGCCATCAGGCCCGGAGGCCTTACCCGGAGTAATCCTCCCAATTGCCTCTCCAGTTTCTTTGGTGGAAAAATAGTCCAGCTCCCCCATAGTGAAACAGTTTGGTCCTTGAGGATCTTCTAGGATTTGGTGCCCTGCACCAGATGTAGAATAGAGTTTGGCAAAGTGTGAGCTCCATTCTTTACTGGTAATGTAATTTGGGATGGGTCAGTGATACCCCGTTGATCCCTATTAATCAGGGACCAGAATGCATTTGGAGTTACATGCATCCTTAAGGTCTGACCAGAATGTTTCTTCCCGGGAACCTTTAGCTTCCTTTGGCAGCTAATTTGTATTCAGACCTCGCCATTTTTATCTGCAGACATTCTACCTTTGAGGGCTTGCGACAAAGCTTTCCTCTTGACCCTACACGCTTTAGAGTACCAGGAGCCCACCTTGTTAGTTTTATTTCTTTGAATCATTTTCTGTGCAAGTGGTGGGGCGATGAAGAAGGAACTTATTTTTCCTAGGTGTTATTATATAAACTGGGTAGCTAGGCTAGCCAGATCAAAATTAACAGCCTGTATTTCCAAGATCTTCTGGTTTAGAATGTCGGTTATGCCAGAGATCTTTTCCTCATCACCCGATATTTTAGACCATACTTGTCTACCTTATTACAAACCATTATATCCTATAGCCTTTATAATAGGGTGGATGGGATATCCATCATGCTTGTAGCTTTAAATCAGGCTGGTAATTTCCATTCCCATGGCATTTACCCATCCAAGAATGCGCAATGTCATCTAAGATCTCGGTGAGAATTTCAACCCTTCATCCCCATAATTGATGTCAAATCTGTTGTCCAGTCACTTGTCTTAAATAGACTGGAGTATGACCACTTCTTATAGGGACAACATAAATGTAGTTTGCCATGAAAAATGTGTCCTATGTGTGTTAGCTTGCTGTATCTCAAGATCTAATCACTTTCATCTCATTTTCTAATACCTGACAGTTGGCTTCATATTATAGCACATGCATTTTCAAACTGGCATCCATGGTACACAAAATTATCCATTTCGAATCCACCTCCATTACATAGCTCAAAAAGTTAAATTAGTGGGTGCTCGCCAATGATTGACCTCCTTTTTTCAGGAGGAATAGGATGATGCCACAATTCTTTTCAAGCCGGTCTCTAAAAGTGGAAGCTGTGACCATCATGCTATCTCTAGAAACACCTCCTTCCTAGTATTCAAGAACTACTTGAATATTTTCCTTTTGAGAAAATATTTCAACTTTAGATTCTCACCAGTAAGTTTAATTGATTTTTATTTACTGTTTAGTGCAGCTTCTAGATGCAACGTGTAACCTTCAAAATCACCAAACGTATCATTGAAAGTATTAATGAATATGGTAGGCTCTTGTCTCCATAATTCAGAGGCTCACACACTTAATCATTTCTATGCAAACTTTAAGAAGGCAACTGGGCTTTCCAAGGGCTCCTGCTTGCCTTTTAGCTGTTCCTGTTGCCAGCTCCAGCTCCTTTCTACTGTTTTCCTGCTCGTGCCTGTTCATTTGCAGCTTGTTGCTGGCTAGAATCACTGCCATTGATCGTTTCCTGCTCTCCTATTTTTATTTTTATTTAATTTTTTTGCCTATTTCCGCTTCTGTTGAAGTTTGACCCCATTGAGAAGGCCCCTGGGCTCGTCTTGGGCTCCTGCTTTCCTGTTTCCAGCAACTTAATTCAGGTCACGCAGAGGACATGCCACTGACATGCCACTTGCGTGCCAAAGGCAAGCCCATCTTCACCCACCCGCACCTGGCCCGCACCCAAAACCTGAAATGCTGGCCTACACAGTATCTGACGCAAGATCACTATCACAGCCGTAGTCGACACTGGAGCCAACAAACACTGTCTCTAATCTGCCGCCACCCTCTCGTCCTCAACACCACACACCAGCATTCATGCTGCTACTGTGCATCTCCCTGAACCCCAGTAGGACCTTTCACCAATACCTCATGCAATTTCAACTGTGACACCTCTTGAGCCAACATAACAGTCACCTGGCAACCAATGAAAGCCAACAAGCAACCGACTCACAACACCACCCCTTGCCATGTTTATGCAATTCTCATTGACGTCCGCTCACTCAGTAAACACTCAACAGAAATCTGGGAGCTCCTAAATAGCAATGCACCCTACGTTCTCTTCCTGATTGAAACTTGACTATACCCAGCCTCTAACCCAGACATCGTCACAGCCATCTCACCCACCTACAAAATCAACCAATACCGAACACACAAACTGAGCTGAGAACTCACAATCATTCACAAAAACACAATAGACTGCACCACCTCATTGGATGCAGACACCAACATCATGGAACTCTTACACTTCAAAATAGGAACGGATAATAAGGCCGCCCTAAAGGGGACCCTTGCCTACCATTTGTCCCAGAAACAACACCGATAGAAACAACAACAACTGACCCATCTGGTACATGAACAACTGCAGGTAACCCAAATGCCACTGCAAACAACTCGAAAGAAAATGGAGACTCAACAAAAACACTACCGCATGAACCCTGTACAAACTCACCCTGAACATCTACCACAAATAACTGCAATACTAAAAGAAAAGAACTCTAACTCTCAAGTTTTTTTAACAGTTTTTTTCCAGGATTTTCTCCTTTTTTCAAGATGTTGTTGGTATTTGTTTCACACCTTAAGTTGTATGTTTTTGTCCTACCCTATTTAAATAAGTTTTAAAATCCCCAAAAATGTAAGATGTTAGAAAGGGATCACTGAAATAATATCGAGGGACAAAATATCGACTTGCCAAAATATCGTGGACAAAATATCGACAGTCAAAATATCGAGTTTGTATCTACAAACAGGTAAGTACAAAAATATCGAGTACAAAATATCGTTAACAATAATATAGATGTAAAAAATATCGACTTTATTAAAAACAGTGTTAAATTAAATTAATATTAAATTTTAATTACTAAAATATACTTAAAAATACTTAAATTAAATTATAATAATTAAATAATAAATGAAAATAATAAAAATAATTTTTTACAATCTTATTTGTTGACCCTGAACCCTAAAAATACCCCTTTACCCAAAAACCCAAAACTGACCCTGAACCCTAAAAATACCCCTTTACCCAAAAACTGAAAACTGACCCTGAACCCTAAAAATGCCCCTTTACCCAAAAACTGAAAACTGACCCTGAACCCTAAAAATACCCCTTAACCCAAGAACTGAAAACTGACCCTGAACCCTAAAAATACCCCTTTACCCATGAACTGAAAACTGACCCTGAACCCTAAAAATACCCCTTTACCCTAAAACTGAAAACTGACCCTGAACCCTAAAAATGCCCCTTTACCCAAAAACTGAAAACTGACCCTGAACCCCAAAAATACCCCTTTACCCTAAAACTGAAAACTGACCCTGAACCCTAAAAATGCTCCTTTACCCAAAATGTATCAATATTATTTAATTACCAATTAATTATTAATTAACAATAACAATAAAGTAAATATATTAGCACATTAGCTGTAATTATTTTAATAATTAATATTATTTTTCCCAATTAATTACTTAAAAATAACACAAAATTATAAAAATAAAAAATTTACTCTAATTAATGTAATTAACTAATTACAATTAATTAATTACCAATTAATTACTAATACAAAATATGTTCAAAATTATATTAATTAATTAACTAATTAATATTAATTAATTATCAATTATTTATTAATTAAAAATATTAACACACATATATTAATTAATTAACTATTATTAAATTACTTCCCACCCTATTCCCCTATAAACCCACAACCCGCTACAGAATTACATTACGCAATTATTATAAAAACAAAATTCATTTAATAAAATATTTTATAACATTAAGACACACTTTTCACACATATTATTACATAAAAATACACTATAAAATATTATATATTATTAAAAATTCGATATTTTTGCTATCTATATTTTATACAGTCGATATTACTTCACTTACCTGAAAAACGATATTTTTGTAGTCGATATTATGTCCAGTCGATATTTTGTCCAGTCTATATTTAAAACTCGATATTATGTCCAGTCGATATTTTGGAGTCGATATTTTGTCTGTACACCGTTAGAAAGCACAAAAAATTATACTTACTGAAAAGTGTTAACCAAAAACAGCTCTTTTCAGATCTATCCTATAGTTTCATCATCTATGTTGTTTGTACTGTTTCCCTTTTCCCCCAAATCTTTTGTGAGAGCCACTGGCGGCTCTTATGAGAGCCAGGGAGGCAGTCCCTCACGTTCAGACTCAGGGGGCAGTCCTTCCTGGTTTGCTCTTATGTGTACCTTTTATAATGTTTGCCTTTACAATGAACAGATTGTGATTTCGCATATATAATTTATATACACCAGAATAGTAATAGTGAGTTTAGTTTAATGAAATGTAATCCATTATATAATTGTGGGGGAAAATAAATCCCCTAGATATATGAAAAAATCCAAAATGTTTTATGTACATAATAGCAACATTGGTACATAGCACACATCGATACTCATTTCTTTGTTTTAAATCCATTTTTTATTATTAGAAAAAGTTAAATCTTCATAAAGTTGTTATCCTTAGTAGACCCCATAACGACAAAATATATGTACTTTTAAGTTTTTTACTCTGTTTATATCTACATAGAATTTTATAAATATCATTTCTTCTAGTAGTTGGGTGAGGGAAAAGACTAACCTCTCCGATGAGACCTCTCTCCGCTGTGGCCCGTGTATGTAGTAAGATGTGAGGAGAGACTGCCTCTCCTCTGAGACCTCTGTCTCGGATGATGAGTAACCAACATATTACAGTTTTTGGAGGGGCTGGCCTCTCCACTGAGATCCCTCTCTTGAATAACTAATTTGTAGTAGAGTATGGAGAGTGACTGGGCTCTACATTAACATATGTGCTCATATCTCTCCCCACGGTGATGAGCATGCATTATACAGTGTGAGGAGCAACTGGCCTCACTGCTGACACCCCTGTCTTGGATGATGAGTGCGGATAGTACGATCTTCGGAGGAATTATACCCTGTGCTTAAATCTCTCTCTTGGATGATGAATATGCATAGTAATGTGTAAGGAGGGTTTTACCTGTCTGCTCACACATTTCCCCAGGGCGACAGATATAATTTCCTCACCACATCCTCGTTGTCCATCTATGATGACAAGTGTGTCTTGGATGATAAGCACAGAAAGTAGCCTTTTGAGAGAGACTGGTCTGTCACCTCAGACCTCTCCGCAGAGTAACACATGTGTATAACAGACTGTGGATATATACTGGTCTCTATGCTCCTACCTCTCTTCATAGTGAGGAAAGTGCATTGTAAGATATAGAAATAGACTATCTTTCCTGATGAAAACTCTGTGTTGGTCCAATGGTGTGGATAATTTCATTATCAGTGCATACTCACCTCTCTCAGACCTCTCCCTGTGGACCCAGAGATTCGTAATAGGGCATGCACAGAAATAGACTTCTCCGCTGAAACGTCTCTTCAGAGTGGCAAGCATATATAGTAACAAATGCAAAAGAACTGCCCTCCAGACTACCACAAGTATACCAGCTGACAGCAGTCATAGTAGAGTATGAGAATACAGTGGTCTGTGTATCAACACCTCTCTGTTGTATGAGAGGTCTCTATACTACACTGTGGACAAGGACTCACCTCAGTACTGAGGCGTCACCCTTGCGTGACAGCTCACCATAGTACGGCATTCAAACAATTTGCTTCTCCATTAAGAAGTCTGTATAGCATAAACATGTGCACAGTATCGTATATATACATATACATCAAGACCACTTCTGCAATCCCTAAAAATTGAACTGCCAGTTGTAGTTAGCATTGTAATACTGAAAGAATATTGAAATCTATAACTATTAATCAAATAAATCACGACTAACAATATACCTTTTTTATAATAGCAAAAACATATAAAATTAGAAAATTACAACAATTGTATTTATGAACTATTCAAACAACTGTAAAACAAACAATACAACCAACTTCATACATTTATAATATCTTCATCAGATTATGATGAGCAGGCTAATGCACTTCGAGCACCTCAGCCTCCCAGTTTTTTCAAAAGCAAATCACAAAGGATAGCTCGGGCAGAGTTAACTTGTGATGCTGAACTGGAGAAGTTTTCAGGTGGTTCCATATACTTTCAACCTGAATACACTGTGCCTCATCAGGTACTTATAGCTAAATAACAACATAATCCTGCTGATGTTAACAAGGCTCTTTTTGCTCCTTTTGTAAGCAGAAAATTATTTCCTCAGAGTAAAGTAGACCTATTCAGAACAAGGTTGTGCAAGATCAGAAATGTGCCCCTACAAAATACACACATTGTCACTTCTCTAATTAATTCTGTATTTCTCACTTTCCACAGAATTTATTTTCTGTTTTTCAAAAGTGAACAAGACTTCTTTTATCCCCCATATATTGTCTTGCATGGTAGTTTTTTTGTTCACAACTTATGTTTTCCATTTTTCTCCTTCAAAAAAGAGAAAATAACCCAAGAATTAAAAGTTATATAGTAGACAATAAATGATAACAGTCATTCTTCACTATATTCTGTAAACGTTTCTACGTCTTTCACCCACAATCACATATTCAAATCAAGTGTACCACTAACTTGTTATTCCTTTCTCCTGAAAAATTCCTCACCTACTGCATTTGTTTCACAAATAAATAATAACTTCCATCAAACCTGATTTCATAAAAGTTTATAAAGTAACACATTCCTCTTTTCCTTTTTTTCCTACTCATTCACTGAGGACTCTATAAACTGTCATCCGAAACTTTATGTTCGATTCTTTCCCTTGGCCAGGTATGGGGATAGACAAAGTAGCCAAGAGCCTGTGCCTCTCTAATATGGCCCAATTCTAGGAGCTACGTTAGAAACGCAGCCAGGAGAGCTGTACAAGTGTAATCATTAGATATGATACATACTCTTTGCATTTCTACCCATCTCCTTCACCTGTGTCCTTGACCACTCTAAAACTTTTTCTTCTTGGATGCTTTGCCCTCCAAATTCTTTTTGGACATATAGAAAAGGGCATCTAGGCACTCCACATGCTGAGTGGTTAGATGCCCTTTCACCCAATTTTAGCACATTTACCTTCTCGCCAAAACCACTGAATAGAAAAAGAAGATTTCTATTATCATCAGTAAACTTGTCTAGGCTCTCTACTACTCTAAAAATAATCAGTGAAAGGCTTTCTTAACATATACCCTGTAATGAAAGAGACACTCCTGTGGTTTGGCACCCTATGATGACCCTCAACTACCACCATTTTAACTGACTTTAGCGTGTTATTTTTACTTAGTCTGGATATAAGAGATGGTCCTGCATATGCCTGCTTCTCTTCTGTCTTGTAATCTTGCTGTCTTTTAGTGAGAGCTGTCACAGGGTAGAACAGTAAATTTATATTATAAGTGCTTACTATTGGCTTTGACCTGACTTTGCCTTGCTTGTTAGTTACGAGTGCTTACTATTGGCTTTGACATGGCCTCATGTCAATTTGCTTTCTGGCCTTGCTTTGCTGATGAGTTCTGACTATTGGCTTTGACATGGCTTCATGTCATCTTGTCTCCTGACTTTGCCTTGCTTCTGTGTGCACAAAAGAAACTTGTATATGTTATTTTACCTACATTTGAGTGTGTTTACTTACCCTGCCTTAAGTTAGTGCTGGATTTTGCCTTGCCCTTTGGGAGTTTTGGGGTTGGATGTGGCTTATTGGTGAGAAGTCACATTCATTACATACCCCCAGAATCTTGAAACAGTTTTGCCCACTTTATCCCAAAACTTCTGAATTCCTGGGCATTCCATAAACATTAAATTCAGTTGCCTTTTATTATACCCATTTAGCACATTTGGCAACACTTCCTTTCCCCATCTTCGACCATCTTTCTAGTGTCATGAAGGCTCTGTGAAGTGAAACAAAATGAATTCTTCTTAAAAGTGTATGTTTAACAATAGAGAATAAAGGGTACATTGATTAGCTCTATCAATTAGAAATGTGAGAATAATTTTCGCATTCCTAATAGCTAGAGCTAATTTGTCCAGTATGCACTCAGGGGTATGCGGGACCTCCCATATGGAAGCCAAGTTTGAAAAATATTCCACCTTAGCCGCTCATCTGCTATTAAACCACATTTTGGCCATTGCTTCCAGCCCTTTTAGTTTCACAGATTTTTTTTTACTTTGGATCTCCAAATTTAAAACGAAAGTTCACTGCTGCAATTTAACACCGTTTAGCATACAACTAAACAGACTCCCAGATTCTGAGTCATATCGAGAATTGAAAAGCATCCTAACATTTTCCACATGGAAAGCCCTGGAATAATATTGCATATCTGGCAGGGATAAGCTCTCCGTTTCGTTTACTCTAATCATTTTCTTCCATGAGATTCTTATCCACTTTTTTGCCCAGACATATACATTTATAGCCTGCTGTATTTTATCAACCAGGGTCTTTTAAAAATGTAGACGGATTGTATTGAAGAAAAACTGATTTTTGGTAGTATCACCATCTTTACTAAATTAACTCTACCAGAGATGGTTAAAGGTTAGTGTGCCCTCCCCTTCATCAGAGCTTTAACTTCCACTAAAGCTTTCCCAAGATTAACTTCCGGAATTTTTATTGATGTCCTGCACAATTTTTAACCCCAGATAGCTCATATCCTTCTTAATCTGAGGGTTGTCAATCTGGTTCCAGGCCCTCATCTCTGTTTGTTTTCTCTGCATTCACATCATATCCTGAAACCTTACCAAAATGTGTGGATATCTGTAATATGGCAGGGAGGGCTACAACACGGTTAGATGTAAAAACCATAAGATCATCTGCATATCGGAAGACCTGAATTTCCCATCCATTGCAACAGAATAAGGGAATAGGGCCCGATGTAGGTAGCCAAATACAGGTCGGTAACGGCCGAAATTACCGAATTTCGGCCGTTACCGACAGGTATTTGGGCTTTCCAGATGTAGGTGGCATTTTTAGAGATTCGGTATTTTACCGAATCGGTAGTTTAAGGATTCAGTAAAATACCGAATTCTTAACATATCGATTCAGTAAAATACCGAATCCAGGATGTAGGAAGCACTCAAGTTAGTGCATTCCTCAGTAAAGGATTCGTTATTTACCACCAACTAGAAGGTGGTGGTAAATAATGAAAACCCTTGAAAAAGCATTTTTTTTGCTTTTCCAACAGTGCCATGTTGCAGACATACATGCCCTTAGGGCATGTATGTCTGCAACATGTGCACCCATACACAATTGAGGGGTGCAACAGGGTGTCAAAGTGACACCCTGCCACCCTTCAATGTTTCCCCCAATTACCAAATCGGTATTTACCGATTCGGTAATTGACATACATTCCTATGGGCCTCCAGGCCCATAGGAATGAATGGCAATTACCAAATCGGTAAATACCGATTCGGTAATTACCGAAACTTACGGTATTTTTTTCAGTAAAATTACCTACATCCCATTTGCCTGTTCTTAAATACCGAATCGGTATGATTCGGTATTTAAGAATCGGTAATCTGGGATTACCTACATCGGGCCCTAGACGTTTTATTACTAAGTTTAGATGCTAAGGGCTCTATATAAAGGTTTAACAGTAACAGTGATATGGGGGCAACCTTGTCTTGTTGTTCTTCTAGATATTATAAAAGTTGAGGTTAGGTTCCCATTCACTAAAATTCTCACCGAGGGGTCCTGATATATTAGATGAACAGCTCTGCAAACGTTTCCCCCCAGTTTGTTGTTTTAGGGTAGACGCCAGATAGGTCCAGTTTAGCCTATCAAAGGCCTTTGATGCATCTAACTTTACAACAGCTATGGGGCTATTGTAAGTAGATGCAAGGTCTGCAGACCAAATAAGGTCGTACATTAATTCATATAGATATCTACATATAACAAAACCCTTCTGGCCCCTATGTAGTATTCCCCCAACTGCTTTGTCCATTCTCCGTGCCAGAACCTTTGCAAAATTATATAATCACTATTAAGAAGCAAAATAGTTCTGTATGACACGCAACATGTGGGTGTTTTCCTTGGTTTCAACATTAGTGTCACTATCACTTCATTCTAGGATTTTGGCAGCTGCATACCCTTCTCTAGAATCTCCCCAAACATGGTGGTCATAAATGGAATCAACAAATCCCCAAGAACTTTGTATAAATCTACTGGTATACCATTGGTATACATAGTAAGTGAGGAGCGACTGCCTTCTCCTTTGAGACCTCTCCCTCCCTTGACAGGTGTGTGTAGCAGGGTGTATAAATGGACTGTCTTGTTTCTCAGATGACAGCTGTGTGTAGTAAGGTGTAGAGAGGAACTGGCCTCTTCTTTCATATACATGAGTGATGTGCATAGTGGGATGTATGGGAAGTGACAGACCTCTCCTGCCAGATCTCTCTCTCAGATAATGGGTGAGTGTATTAGGGTATGTGCATGAACTGGCCTCTCCTTTCAGATGTCTCTCTCTCAGATGACGGATGTGCGTAGTAGGCTGTATAGATGAACTGGCCTTTCATTTGAGACCTCTCACTCAGATGACAGATGTGCATAGGAGGGTGTGTAGATGGACTAGCCATCCCTTTCAGACCTCTCTCTCTCTCTTAGAAGATGATGTGAGTAGTAGAGTTTATGGGGAGTGAAAGACCTCTCTTCTCAGATCACTGGTGTGCCTAGTGGGGTGTAGCATGGACTGGCCTCTACTTTAAGACCACTCTGTCTGATGACAGGTGAGCATAGTAGTGAGTATGGATGGACTGGCTTTTCCTTTCAGACCTCTCTCTCAGATGATGGATGTGCATAGTATTGTGTAGAGAGGGACTGACCTTCCTGTCAGACCTCTCTCAGCCCTCTCTCTCAGATAACAGGTGTGTGTAGTAGGGTGTATGGGAAGCGATAAACCTCTA
Organism: Lissotriton vulgaris; assembly: GCF_964263255.1. Taxonomy (NCBI): domain Eukaryota; kingdom Metazoa; phylum Chordata; class Amphibia; order Caudata; family Salamandridae; genus Lissotriton; species Lissotriton vulgaris. Next base: position 2,036,167,566 of record NC_141685.1, on the reverse strand, counting down.
CCGTCACACCTCTCTCTATGATGATGGGTGTGAGTAGTAGGTTATGTGCATGGACTGGCTTCTCCTTTCAGACCACTCTGTCAGATGACAGGTGAGCATATGTTCTGACCGACTTTTTCAGCCCTCCTTTGAGGGAAGATGATTGGAGGTGACTCCAGTCTATTATCATTCTAGTGTAAGGATTAGATTCATAGACAGGGCCTATTCACAAGGTATAGTCATGTATTTCCGTACCCTTTTCCTTAGATCAGGGCTTATAAATTTATGTTAGGGGATAGATTCATTAGTACTAGTGATAATCCGTCCTTTTGCAAGAGTATTAGTATACCTTCTATGGAGTTATGCTTATTTCGGTCGTTGTAGGCCTTTAATAGCCGACTTTCTCGACCCTCTTTTAGAGGGAGGATGATGGAGAATGACTCCAGCCTATTACCCTTGTAGTATAGGGATTAGGACTATAAGTAGGACCTATCCATAAGGCACAGTAGTGCATTTTCGTACCCTTTTCTTTAGATCAGGGCTTATAAACTTAAGCTAGGGGATAGATATATAAGTATTAGTGATGATCCATCCTTTTGCAAGAGTGTTAGTATATCTTCTATGGAGTTATGCATATTTTGGGCCTTGTAGGCCTTAAACGGGACAGACTCCATCTTGCCCTCTGCCTGGTAGCTTGAGAGGCTTTCTAGGTCAAGTGTAATGTTTTAGTTTCAAGGTGTTGTTCGCTTGGAGAGAACCGGCTCAGGCTGGCCCTTATCGAAAGACTGTATTTTTCTCCACTCCGAAGACACAACTTCAGGCCGGCCGGCTGGGAACGTGTCCTTGGTACGGGGAGGTACAAGAATTTGGTGGGCGGCAGGTTACTGGCCGTAACTTTACATGAAGGGACAGCTTCCATATTAGCGAAAGTGTTAGGCAATGAGTCAGTCAGTCTGTAGGCGGCAGCTAGCCGTTAGCATCTATGCCATTAATTATTTCCGAGGCAGACAATCGCCATTTTGAAGTCCGAGAAAGATTCCGAAACCGAGACTCTCTGAGAAAGACTGAAGGAGAAATAGTGCGGAGCGCACAGAGTCAGAGAGAGAGAGAGACGGTAGCTAATAGCGAGCAAGGTTCCAGTGGCTTGGAGGGAAGCAGAGGAGATTGAGCATAGCGGTGCAGACGTGTACCCGTGACTGCTGAGGTGTGAGTCCGAGACGAGCCAAGACACAGAGAGACGAGACGGGAACCTAGATGACTGCCGAGCCCCGACTTCATATTAACCAGGTGATCTCTGCCCCTTTCCTTGCGAAGCGCGCATCTTAACCTTTACTTTTCTTTGCAGCATATATATATATGTAGTATCGTGTTTATTTTTACTGTAATAAATGCCCCAGTTCTTAGTGAACCGACATGTGCCTTGTATTCTTGTTCAATCATGGTAATCTAATTCTTCTAGTCAGAAGTTGTTTGCATGAACGGATGTGAATCCCGATCAGGTAAGGAGTGGCTGAATAAATAGGGAGATAGGGAACATTTGATGCCAAGAGCAGAAGGTACATATTGTAATTCGGAAAACCATACTAATTCCTATTGCCGTAGTTCTATCCTGAATAGATAACCACAGACTTCATCCCTAAGGGTTCATAGGAAAGTGATTGTCGTTGGTATACGACGTTAATGAGAGCACCTAAGGTAGATGGTGTGTAGGTCTGCCGGATTGTGGACCGTATGTGAATGAGAGCACCGGAGGGACACGGTGTGGAGGCCTGCCGGATTGTAGGCCGTGTGTAAGTGAGAGCACATAAGATAGAGGGGTGTGTAGGTCTGCCGGATTGTAGACCAGGTATAAATGAGGACACTGGGACTGCAGGCCCATGTGTGTAGACGCGCCGGATTGCGTGTTGAGTGAACACAGTGCGTAATGGTACATTATCAGACCTGCCCCAGGGTAGACTAGTCTGGGCCTACGTGGCTGCGAGACTAATAGCTGTGAATAGGATATTGTAGAACACCAATGCTTGTTTATTGCTACTTTCCCCATCCTTAGGTACGAGATGTCCATACATATATCCATACCCATTGTAAATACGTTCTAAGGAGGGAGTTGTTTACGTTCCGGCTGGGTTAGAGGGGCTCCTGGAGCGGATTCCATCTGGTCCAAAAATCTGGTCGGTACATCTGGCGTCACAAACTGTTTGCGAAGCCTGTGTGCGCTGTATTGTTTTCGTCTTGTTGGTTTGCGCTCGGCTCGTACGTATTTTCTTTATTGATAATTGTGTATATATTTTTTGTGTGTCAAAATGTTTTCGAAGAAATCGAAATCTACTTTCAAATTGCCTGTTGATATTCCCGGCTGGGAATCAACGCCTTATGAGGCTTTGGCCCGTGAGTGGGCCGATTCTACTGGTTTGAGTGAGAGTTGGACTTCTTGTTTGGAGCAGGCAGAGCCCGCTAATGTGGTTTCTTGCTTGCAAAAAGCGCCAGTAGTGAAGGGTGATGAGCTTCCTATTTTAGGACGCAGAGGTTGGATTGTGCTGACTGCGTACAGAGTGCTGCATGAGAGGTTCACTAAATTGCAGAAGCGGTTTATTGATATGGAAGAAAAGTTTGTTGAAGTGCAGAATGCGCACACTCTTTTGCGATGTCAAAATAAATTACTTGCCGACAAACTTGAGACTTATCAAACTATAGCCGTAAGGGCTGCAGTACGCATTGCGAAATATAAATACAGACACCGTCGTGGTCGTGTGTCTACACGGAAAGTGCGTCTGGTCGTGGCGAAAGCCGGACTGGATTGGAACCCCGACGAGTGGGATGGTAATATCTGGGATTCGAATGATTCTGGCTCCTCGGCTGAGGAGGGTGAAAAGCGCGAGTCTTCTCGCTCTGGACGTGATTGTAAGTCTGCTTCTTGTGACAAAGATGACATTTCTGGCGACCGTGGTCGCTCTACCCATTCTGATGACGTGTTACGTTCTGATTGTTCCTCTAAATCTAAGGATCGGGCTTCCTCGGAAGCTCTTCCAGAGGTTTCTGCTCACCCTGTGTTTCGACGCAAATTACAACAGACTCCTGGTATGCCGAATGGTATTCAAATGGATAGTATTGAAGATTTTACTCAACAGGAGGTTAGTGACATTTTACAACGATTTCGTCAACGGCCCGGTGAAACTTTGCTCACATGGATGGTGCGCCTTTATGAACTAGGTGCTGCCGGTATTATGCTTGATGCTGGTGATTGTTTACGTTTTTGCTCTTTGTGTTCCGATTCTACTGTACAAGATCATTTTCGGAATTATAACGGTGCTGGCCAAATTACTTTGCTCCAGCTTGCGAATGATGGCTGTAACCATAAGTACCCTACTGAATCTGATTGGCCTGTCAATGACAAGCCATGGTACACTTTGCGCGATGCGTCGCAACGTTTGAAAGAGGAAGTGATGAAAACTGCGATTTTTCTCAGTACTTCTGACAGATTGTTGGATGGTCTTTTAACATCTTCTGTGCGTAATCGCATTATCCGTTCTTCGCCTGTTGCTTATAAGCAGGTTATGATGACTTTGTTGATCAATCAAACTGGCAATCCTTTGTCTATGGTGCTTGAATCTGTTCGTCAGCTTGGTGAGTTGGGTGAATGGTTTAAACCTGAGAGGCAATCTCGACCCGAGGGTCGTACCGCTGGGGATTATAAATTCTCTAGACGTGATATGTTTCTTGCACTTTTGGCTGATGGTGTGAAAAGGGAGGACATTGACGGTGAACCTAATAATCGCTCGTGGGATATATTTCGTAAGCGTGGTTTAGATCGGAAGGAGGGTGCCCGTCATGTACGAAAGAATGATTGTGATCGTGGGTCTGATGACAATGGTGATGAGAGATGTCGTGTGGATGCTGATCGCCGTGATGACCGGCGCTATGAACGTGATGTTTCCCCCCGCCGAGATATTACAAGGGTGAGAGAGGGTGAGAGAGACAGAGGGAGAGATGATCGTGTCCCTAATAGACGCAGAGATGAGAGGAGTTATTCCCCTGACATTAGACGACGGGAGGATCGTCACAAGCTTTCTGACCGCAATTCACAATTCTTTGAACATGACAATAATCCATTTCGTAATAGAGATGGATATGAACAAGACGTTCTGATCCCGAAGAAAGTTGAAAGCATTTATTCCGATTTGTCCTGGTTGGCTGACCACAGTAAAAATGACTAGGAAATAGGTCAAGCTCCAGTACGCAGGTGGGCTCACAAAGACAATAGACCCTATGTAGATATTGAAATTTTTTGGAAACATCGTAATATCCAAAGGGCCCGAGCATTGGTAGATACTGGGGCGGAGGCCACTTTAATTCATGGTAAATCGAAAAAATTTAAAGGACAATTTTTCACAATTACTGGTTTAGGTGGAAAAGAGACCCCCGCAGTGCAAACTACACTTGAGATGAAAATTGGCAGAATTCCCGCAAAGAATATTCTGTGTTAGTTGTGTCACTCCTGGAATACATAATTGGAATTGACATTTTGAAAGGAATGACTTTGCATTTAGATGATGGTTGCTATCAATTCGGAACGAAGCATTATATTTCGTCCAGACCCGTACGGGTTGGTCGTTTACGAATGCCCCCCATTAAAATTCCCCAGGCTACGAAAGTGGTTTCCCAAAAGCAATATCGTATTCCTGGTGGTCATGAGGAAATTAGTGCCACAATTCAGGATTTGGTTGATGCTGGAGTTATTACTCCAATTACTTCTGCTTGGAATAATCCTGTGTGGCCTGTGCGCAAAAGTGATAATTCTTGGCGCATGACTGTTGATTATCGAGAATTGAACAAACACACTCCACGTTTAGCTGTTGCAGTGCCAGACATGGTCACATTGATTCAGAGAATTCAGAAGCATCCAGGTACATGGTATGCGTCCATTGATATTGCTAATGCTTTCTTTTCAATCCCAATTGCCCCCGAGTGTCAGGAACAATTCAGTTTTACATGGAATGGACGTCAAATGACGTTCAGGAGTCTTCCTCAAGGTTATGTACATAGTCCTACGATCTGTCACCGGCTGGTGGCGGAACATTTATCTGAAGTGCCCGTACATCCCCAAATTCAGGTGTGTCACTATATTGATGACGTTTTGATTCAAGGTGAGACGCAAGACCAGGTCCAATCCCATTTAGATCAGATTCTTGACTGTTTACCTGCTAAAGGTTGGGAAATTAATGCCGATAAATTGCAGGGCCCTTCCCAGAATGTTACATTTTTAGGAATTAATTGGTATGAAGGTCACAGAGAAGTGATCCCGCAGGTGAAGCGGAAAATTTTGGATTTTGCTGTTCCGAGGAACAGAAGAGAGGCTCAAAGCTTCATTGGCCTGTTTGGTTTTTGGCGTCAGCATATTCCCCATTTGAGTCAGATTTTAGCTCCATTGTATCGAGTCACCCGTAAAAAGAATGCGTTTGAATGGGGTGAACCACAACAAAGTGCTTTTAATTTGGCGAAAGAAGCAATTCAGTATGCCTTGGATTTATGGCCTGTGGGCGAGGGTGATGTTGATTTGAATGTTTCTGTGGATGGTTTGTATGCCAATTGGAGTTTATGGCAAAAGCAAGACAGACAAAAAGTGCTGTTAGGTTTCTGGACCAAGAAATTACCTGAGGCTGGTGAGCGTTATACACCATTTGAAAAACAACTGCTTGCATGTTATTGGGCTCTGGTGGATACCGAGCAATTGACCCTGGGTCATACTGTGATTTTGAGACCTGAAATTCCTATCATGCAGTGGGTTTTGAGTTCGCCGAAATCCCATCGAATTGGACATGCTCAAGAGGCTAGTGTGATTAAATGGAAATGGTACATTCAGGACAGAGCGCGTGTGGGTCCGAAAGGTGTGGCTGTGTTGCATGAACGAGTGGCGCAGGCGCCCTCGAATAAGACTGGAAATGAGTGTTCTGTGCCTGTAGTTCAGGAATCTCCTGTCAGGTGGGGTAAGCCATTTGATGATTTGTCCGCGGAGGACAGAAAACATGTGTGGTTTACAGATGGTTCAGCGAAATTCATTGGTGAAAAACGGCATTGGAAGGCGGTGTCCTATAATCCAATCACGCAAAAATTATTGAGTACGACTGGTGATGGAAAGAGTAGTCAATATGCTTAGTTATATGCAGTTTACCAAGTTTTGAAGCAGGAACTACCTGGCACATGTCATATTTTCACTGATTCCTGGTCCACGGCTAATGGACTGGCGATTTGGTTACCAACTTGGCATTCTCATAATTGGGAATTGCATTCAAAAGAACTGTGGGGAAAAGAATTATGGCAAGAAATTTTGGAATTACTCCCACAGAGTACTGTGACAATCTTTCATGTGGATGCTCATACCCCGATTGACTCCCTTGACAAATTTTTTCATAACATTGCAGATTAAAAGTCTAAAATTTCTGAGGCAGCGGTGGACATGCAGGACTCTGATTTGGCGGGATTGGCGAAATGGGCCCACCAAAAGGCAGGACATTTTGGAGAAAAAGCCACTAGCAGGTGGGCTTCCGATCGAGGAATTCATATTCCCTTAAATTTGATTAAAGATGTCATTCTGCATTGTCCTATCTGTCAGCATGCTAGAAAACGAACAGTGCCTCACATTGTTAAAGGCCATTTACATCGAGGAAAAATGCCCGCTCAAATTTGGCAGATTGATTATATTGGCCCGCTCCCTATGAGCAAAAACTGCCAGTATGTTTGCACAGCTGTTGATACTTATAGTGGCCTATTGGTCACTTTCCCTTGCAAACAAGCTACCCAAGTCAATACCATTAACACTCTTGAATTACTCATACTGTACTATGGTGTCCCATTCCAAATTCAATCTGATAACGCATCCCACTTCCGTGGAAGATTGGTGCAGGAATTCTGTGTGGAAAATAATATTGAATGGATTTTTCATATTCCATATTATCCGCAGGCCTCGGGCCTCATTGAACGCATGAATGGCTTGCTGAAAGAACAGCTGCGTAAATTAACTAATGAGCATTACAAAAATTGGAAAGACTTTTTGCTCCAAGCATTGTTGATTTTAAATAATCGCCCTTTGTTGCAAGCTGAATCTCCTTTAATGCGTTTGTTTCCTCCAACTGTTGATGCAAAACCTAATTCGATGTCCAATACTGTTATGTACTGGGAAATTACCCCCGGAGCTTTGGCTCCATGCAGAGCGACCCCAGGTTCCGCAGGTTTGGACCTGCATGCTATGAATGATACACTTTTGAAAAGTAGAGACCGAATCATTGTTGAGACTGGCATTGGTGTCTGTATACCAGCCGGTAGCTTTGGACTGATTGCCCCTAGATCGGGCCTTGCCTTGAAAGGTATTCAGGTTCTCGGAGGAGTAATTGACAGCGATTATCAGGGTGAGATTAAGGTTCTTCTGCTTAATAGCAGTGAGATTGATTTATCGATCAAAAAATCTGACCGTGTTGCTCAGTTGCTGATTATGCCTGCTTTCAGTGGTGAGATTAAGAAAGGCACTGCCCCGACTTTGCTAACGATACGAGGCCAAAAAGGGTTCGGTTCCACGGACAACCCAGGTGCAAAAATATGGGTGCAATCGCCTAAACATCCCCCTGAACAGGCTGAGATTATTGCGACCGGTCATGACAACACCATTTTGGTGATGAAGCCAGGGAAAGATAGCTGGGAAGCTATCCCAGCTGACAAATGTTATTTACGAGAATGATTAAGGCCTGTGTTTGTATTCTTTCAGATCATTCTCTGGACTGCTGCTGCAGGATGTGCCGGCGTTGGACTCCTTTTGTTCTGCTACGCCGGGAGAGGAGAGAACCCACCGACTTCGGTTGATTGGAGAACCCGAGTTCCGCGTTCCTTCGCTGCATGGGACTCTTCGTCAAATTTCTGGATTATCCTTGCTAAAAGAGTTACAAACTCCTCGCATTTCTGCCTCACTCCTATGAGGTCTGTGACTGATATCCTAGCGACCTGCTTGGTTGCTGTCCCTGCTTCCACTGAAACGTTGCGGCACATTTTCAATATTTCGAGTGCCCGACCTAATGTTATTCTGGGCGATTTTGCGGCTCATAAATTTTGCCCTTTGTGTTCTGCCCTTTCTGACTCTGCTCCTCCGATTCATTCCCAGATTACTACATATAACATTACGCAGGGTGATTTATGCTTTATTTTTACATGTGATCCAAAGGCCATCTCCGAATGTCTGAGATTGAAATTGCGAGCTGCCACATCTTTTTCAGCTCATCAACGATTGCTCTGTTTACGAAGACTTCCAAGTTCATGTATTTCCGTTAAGAACAATATGACATGTAAAAGTTTATTAGTTGTTCCTAGTTATTATCGTACAATGTTACTGCCTTCTGGATGGCTTTTCTCATGCGGGAATACCTCTTGGCCCTATATTCCCGCTAATATTTCTGGAGGTCCATGCGCTATCACTAGATTAAGTTTATTAATGTTTTCCTCACACCCTGGTTCCCATTCCCGTGTAGTACGAGACTCTATGATGTTAAATGAAGACTGTGATTCCTCTGTACACCTTTACTCTAAATCTGAATACCTTAGTCTAGCTTTTTCTATTATTGGTGTCTCAGCATTAGCCGTTTATAATGCGAAAACAATTGGCAAGATGGCCTGCTGGATGGTTAAATCCATTAATCAAACTTCTACTGTTTTATCTGACCTGTTATTAGATGCCCAGGGTGAACGTCGAGCTATTCTCCAAAACCGCGCAGCGATTGATTATCTCCTGTTAAAACATGGTCATGACTGTTCTGACTTTGAGGGTCTTTGTTGTTTTAACCTCTCTGACCATTCTAAATCGATTCAGGCCCATATTGACAAACTTCACGACTTGACTGCAGAAGTTAGAAAACATATCGATCAGGGCTGGTTCGACTGGCTCTTTAATTGGTTGCCTGACTTACATTCTTTACGACAGATTTTAGGGGGTGTTATAATTTCTATTTGTATTTTAGTAGCTATTTGCTGCTTTATTCAGTGCATTCCTTCTTTATTACAATTTTGTAGATTTGGTAGAAAGAGTAGGTCAGTTAATTTTGTTACTTATTATTCTTCCACTGATGTTAGTTCTATATGAGACATGGCTAATAGACTGGAGTCAAGGGTGAAATGTAATAGCCGACTTTTTCGACCCTCTTTTAGAGGGAGGATGATGGAGAATGACTCCAGCCTATTACCCTTGTAGTATAGGGATTAGGACTATAAGTAGGACCTATCCATAAGGCACAGTAGTGCATTTTCGTACCCTTTTCTTTAGATCAGGGCTTATAAACTTAAGCTAGGGGATAGATATATAAGTATTAGTGATGATCCATCCTTTTGCAAGAGTGTTAGTATATCTTCTACGGAGTTATGTGTATTTTGGGCCTTGTAGGCCTTAAACGGGACAGACTCCATCTTGCCCTCTGCCTGGGAGCTTGAGAGGCTTTCTAGGTCAAGTGTAATGTTTTAGTTTCATGGTGTTGTTCGCTTGGAGAGAACCGGCTCAGGCTGGCCCTTATCGAAAGACTGTATTTTTCTCCACTCCGAAGACACAACTTCAGGCCGGCCGGCTGGGAACGTGTCCTTGGTACGGGGAGGTACAAGAATTTGGTGGGCGGCAGGTTACTGGCCGTAACTTTCCATGAAGGGACAGCTCCCATATTAGTGAAAGTGTTAGGCAATGAGTCAGTCAGTCTGTAGGCGACAGCTAGCCGTTAGCATCTATGCCATTAATTATTTCCGAGGCAGACAATCGCCATTTTGAAGTCCGAGAAAGATTCCGAAACCGAGACTCTCTGAGAAAGACTGAAGGAGAAATAGTGCGGAGCGCACAGAGTCAGAGAGAGAGAGAGACGGTAGCTAATAGCGAGCAAGGTTCCAGTGGCTTGGAGGGAAGCAGAGGAGATTGAGCATAGCGGTGCAGACGTGTACCCGTGACTGCTGAGGTGTGAGTCCGAGACGAGCCAAGACACAGAGAGACGAGACGGGAACCTAGATGACTGCCGAGCCCCGACTTCATATTAACCAGGTGATCTCTGCCCCTTTCCTTGCGAAGCGCGCATCTTAACCTTTACTTTTATTTGCAGCATATATATATTGTGTAGTATCGTGTTTATTTTTACTGTAATAAATGCCCCAGTTCTTAGTGAACCGACATGTGCCTTGTATTCTTGTTCAATCATGGTAATCTAATTCTTCTAGTCAGACGTTGTTTGCATGAACGGATGTGAATCCCGATCAGGTAAGGAGTGACTGAATAAATAGGGAGATAGGGAACATTTGATGCCAAGAGCAGAAGGTACATATTGTAATTCGGAAAACCATACTAATTCCTATTGCCGTAGTTCTATCCTGAATAGATAACCACAGACTTCATCCCTAAGGGTTCATAGGAAAGTGATCGTCGTTGGTATACGACGTTAATGAGAGCACCTAAGGTAGATGGTGTGTAGGTCTGCCGGATAGTGGACCGTGTGTGAATGAGAGCACCGGAGGGACACAGTGTGGAGGCCTGCCGGATTGTAGGCCGTGTGTAAGTGAGAGCACCCAAGATAGAGGGGTGTGTAGGTCTGCCGGATTGTAGACCAGGTATAAATGAGGACACTGGGACTGCAGGCCCATGTGTGTAGACGCGCCGGATTGCGTGTCGAGTGAACACAGTGCGTAATGGTACATTATCAGACCTGCCCCAGGGTAGACTAGTCTGGGCCTACGTGGCCGCGAGACTAATAGGTGTGAATAGGATATTGTAGAACACCAATGCTTGTTTATTGCTACTTTCCCCATCCTTAGGTACGAGATGTCCATACATATATCCATACCCATTGTAAATACGTTCTAAGGAGGGAGTTGTTTACGTTCCGGCTGGGTTAGAGGGGCTCCTAGGAGCGGATTCCATCTGGTCCAAAAATCTGGTCGGTACAAGGTCTCAAACGGGAGAGACTCCATCTTGCTTTCTGCCCCGGCAGCTTGAGATGCTTTTAGGTCAAATGTAATGTATTAGTTACGAGTTGTTGTTCGCTTGGAGAGAACCGGCTCAGGCTGGCCCTTATCGAAAGACTGTATTTTTCTCCGTGTCGAAGACATAACATCAGATCGGCCGACTGAGAACGTGTCCTTGGTACGGGGAGGTACAAGAATTTGGTGGGCGGCAGGTTACTGGCCGTAACTTTCCATGAAGGAACAAGCTTCCATATTAGTGAAAGTATGAGGCAGTGAATCAGTCAGTCTGTAGGCGGCAGCTAGCCGTTAGCATCAATGCCATTAATTGTTTTCCAGGCAGACAGTCGCCATTTTGAAGTCCGAGAAAGACCAAGAAGCTGATACTCTCTTAGAAAGATTGAAGTTATTTTAGTTGGAGCAGCTGGCGAGCTTTGACCTATAAGATCAGAGCATTCCGAATGAAGCAGTTAGTCAAGAGAACGAATACCAGAGTTATTAGATCGAAGCCGAGAAGTGTAGATGGTCCGTGATTGAGAGGAGAGAGGAGTAGCGCAGAACAGCCAGAGAGAAAGCAGCTAATGAAAGGAAGGTTCCAGTGACTTGGAGGGAAGCAGAGAAGACAGAGCATAGCGGTGCAGACGTCTACCCGTGACTGCCGAAGTGTGACTTTAAGACGAGCCAAGGCACAGAGGAGAAGGGAACCTAGATGACTGCTGAATCCAGACTTCACATTAATAAGGTGACGTCAGTCTTTGTCTTATAGTGTGCACATTCTAACCTTTCACTTTCCTTTGCAGGATATATGTTATAGTATAGTATTGTGTTTTTATGATCATTGTAATAAAGTACCCCAGTTCTTAGTGAACCAGCATGTGCCTCGTATTCTTGTTCAATCAGGGTAACCTGTTCTTCTAGTCAGGCATTGTTTTCATGAACGGATGTAATTCCCGATCAGGTAAGGAGTGACTGAGCAATGAGGGAGAGAGGGGCCCCTTGAAGTGGAGAATAGATTGTACATCATCTAATTCGGTAAACTGTTGTGTGATCTATAATATTGTAGTATCATATCCCCAGTAGCCAATGAAAGATTCCTTCCAAGGGTATTCATAGGAAAGTGATCGTCGTTGGTAAGCGGCGTTAATGAGAACACCAGGCGGGAAACTGGTGCTGATACCCGCAGGATTGCGGCTTGGGATGTAAGTAATGAGAACACCAGGGAGGATACTGGTGTCTAGATCCGCAGGATTGCGGCTCGGGATGTACGTGAGAGAACACCAGGGAGGAGACTGGTGTCTAGACCCGCAGGATTGCGGCTTGTCGGGCGGGCACTGACTGTGATCAGTGTGTAATGGTAACTAATCAGAACTGGCCTAGGGTAGACTAGTCTGGGCTCAAGTTGCCGCAAGACTAACTGGTGTGAGTGTGATAATGTAGAAAACCTATGCATGTATATTGCTAATTTCCCCATCCTTAGGTACAAGGCATAGATACCTATTGTAAATACGTCCTGAGGAGGGAGGTGATTACGTTCCGGCTGGGTTGGTGGTGCTCTGAGGGGTAACTGGACATAATATCGACTACATAATATCGAATGGACAAAATATCGACGGAAAAATATCGACATTAACTAAATATCGACTATAGGAATATCGTTGGACAAAATATCGAGTGTAAAAATGACCCAAAAATATCGAATACAAAAATATCGACTCAAAAATATCGACCAGACAAAATATCGAAATATAGTGAAAGTAAAAAATATCGAGAAAATGTTACAAAATATTGATTTAATAAAATAATATATATATAATATATAAATAAATAGTACTTAATGTTTAGGAGCGGGTTGTGGGTTTATAGGGGAATAGGGTGGGAAGTAATTTAATAATAATTAATTATTTAATATATGTTTGGTAATTGTTTTAATTAGATTATAATTGGTAATTAATTAATATTAATTAGTTAATTGTTTAATTGATTATTTAGCATATAATTTAATTGATTAATTGAATAATTAATTATTAATCATTATTATTTTTATAAATTGATTTGTATATGATTTTAATTGATACATTGGTTATTAATTATTAATAATTATTGATGTATTTTATTAAGAATTAGCATATTATTTACATTTATAAATTGCTAACACATTAATTATAATTAGTTAATGATGTAATTAATATATTGCATATTATTTAAAAAAATTAATTGGTAATTAATTTATAATAATGACTTAATTACATTAATTGGATACATTTAAATGTAATGTGTTAATTTATGTTGATGTTAATTAATTAATTGGAATTAAACAATATTAATTAATAAAAATTATTATTATAGCAAATGTGATAATATATTTTATTATTGTTTTTGTAAAATATTAGTTTTTTATTATATATTCATGTTTAATGTTGTGTTCATTATTATTTATAGTGTTCTGGCTCAGTTTTATAGTTTTTGTTATAGGTTAATTTTTTAGGGTTCAGGGTCATTTTTCTTTTCGTGAGTAAAGGTGTATTTAGTGGGATTTGGGCAATTTTTTTGTTTGTGGGTAAATGGGTTTTTCTGACGTTCAGGGTCAGTTTTCAGTTCTTGTGTAAAGGTCTATTTGTAGGGTTCAGGGTCAGTTTTCAGTTTGTGGGTAAAGGGGTATTTGTAGGGTTCAGGGTCAGTTTTCAGTTTGTGGGTAAAGGAGTTTTTTTGAGGTTCAGGGTCAGTTTTCAGTTTGTGGGTGAAGGGGTATTTGTAGGGTTCAGGGTCAGTTTTCAGTTTGTGGGTAAAGGGGTATTTGTAGGGTTCAGGGGCAGTTTTCAGTTTGTGGGGAAAGGAGTATTTGTAGGGTTCAGGGTCAGTTTTCAGTTTGTGGGTGAAGGGGTATTTGTAGGGTTCAGGGTCAGTTTTCAGTTTGTGGGTAAAGGGGTATTTGTAGGGTTCTGGGTCAGTTTTCAGTTTGTGGGTAAAGGGGTATTTGTAGGGTGCTGGGTCAGTTTTCAGTTTGTGGGTAAAGGGGTATTTGTAGGGTTCTGGGTCAGTTTTCAGTTTGTGGGGAAAGGAGTATTTGTAGGGTTCAGGGTCAGTTTTCAGTTTGTGGGTGAAGGGGTATTTGTAGGGTTCAGGGTAAGTTTTCAGTTTGTGGGTAAAGGGGTATTTGTAGGGTTCTGGGTCAGTTTTCAGTTTGTGGGGAAAGGAGTATTTGTAGGGTTCAGGGTCAGTTTTCAGTTTGTGGGTAAAGGGGTATTTGTAGGGTTCAGGGTCAGTTTTCAGTTTGTGGGTAAAGGAGTATTTGTAGGGTTCAGGGTCAGTTTTTAGTTTGTGGGTAAAGGGGTATTTGTAGGGTTCAGGGTCAGTTTTCAGTTTGTGGGTAAAGGGATATTTGTAGGGTTCAGGGTCAGTTTTCAGTTTGTGGGTAAGGGGTATTTGTAGGGTTCAGGGTCAGTTTTCAGTTTGTTGATAAAGGGGTATTTGTAGGGTTCTGGGTCAGTTTTGGCCTTTAGGGTGAAGGGGTCTTTTTAGTGTTTTGGGACAGTTTTGGGTATTTTAGAGTGCTGATGTATAGTGTAACTTAACACTGATATATTAAATCTATTACACGAAAATAGCTATTATTATAACTTTACATTAGTACGCTTTATTTTGATCTAAACAATATATGTATTAGCATGTTTCCAGACAGTAGCTAGAGTGGAGTTGGAATTCTAATTATTAATTGGTTGGTGTCCAGCACCATCAGTAATATTACCTACACTGGAGTTGGATTAATAAAAAAACATTGGCCAGTCTCCACCACATTTTATGGTATTACCTTGAGTGTAGTAGGAATAGTAAATAATTTTTTCCTAGTGTCCTGCAGCTTCTATGATATTAGATTGACTGGAGTAGTAATAATACATATAAAATTGGTCAGTGTGCAGCACATTTGTATACATTTGTTCATTACTGTATTTTTATATTAAAAATTAATGCAACATAGATGTTTTCAAATAACTTTATTAAACAATTTTTTAATTTTTTATTGTGTACTACAATACAATCACAAACAAATATAACATCACATTTTTTGGACTTTTATTATTCACAGAATAACATCTTTACATTTATATACATGTTGTCAATGTAAAAAACAATTTTGATTACTAGATTCTTTCAGTAAATTTTACATATTCCCATCAGTCACTTACAATTTAAAGTATTGATATAGAAATACATAAAACAATGATTTGTTATACATTTCTTACATTAATATTTAATAATGTTAATATTAAATATTAATATAATAAAATATATATAATACATTTTTCTTTTTAACAAGTAACATGACTATTATTACATTTGTTAGGATAAATTGAAATACAAAAAAAATTTTTATTGGTGTATATTTCACAAAATGTTGTTTTTACATAAAACATATAAATCGATTTGGTTGTAAAGTTTATAATTGTATAGGGAAACAATATGTTTAATTATAATATCTGGTATTGACCAAATATTAGTAAAGCAATTATATACTTTTGTTATAGTTAGAAATAATTATAAAACTTTTTGTAATAATTAATACAAATAATAATTATTTTATTAATTATTATTATTATTAATTAAAAAACATCAACATTCATTTATTATTAACCAAAATATATACATTCACAGATAAAATAGATACTTTTTTTCAGGCCATTCTTTATATACTAAATTGTTCTAATTGTTATATTAATAACAATAAATAAGTTATATTATTTATCATTATTAATTATTACCATAAACATTTATAATTTTTTATTACAATTATACACAAAATTATTCATATAAATATACACAATAACAAAATATTTACATCTTTTATTCAAAGTTTTACATAATTATTTAATATTATTAATATATAATAAATATTATATATTAATTTCTATTAAATATATTTATTTTTGTTAATAAAGGAAAATTGTCATGAGTATAGTGTATTAATTTGTTACATTATACATGTCTATGTATTATATATTTTCCATATGACATTGTTTTTTCTATTATCCTTTTACACAAATGGGTTAAGGGGACTACTTTTTTACCGCGTAAGGTTATTGCGCTCCATTCAGGACTGGAGAAGCTCGCGGTTGGGAGTTGCTTCGCGTGGAGAGAGGTAAGGTTATTTTTAACTACAAATTATAAGTAAGTGGTCATGTTTGAGGGTATAATCGAACTCTGTAGTGTTTTTTGGTGTATGTATTAATAGTTTAAGTAGCGTTTTGGTGAAAAGTCTCCGTTATAGATGTGTCGTGCTTTTTTTCCTTCAAGTCTAATTTTAACTGTTCGGAAATGTCTTCTTACATGGTTAATGTTGATTGTTAGTATATTTACAAATGTGAAGGGGGTATTTGTGGGTGGCTTTTGTTATGTATGTTATTTTACAGGTTTCGGTTCCTCGCATGAAAACTATATGGAAGGAAGCGTGTTTTTTAACGGAGAAACAAATGTTTAAGTTATTATGCTTATATTTTGACATTTTTCTCCTATTTTTCGTGTTTGCCAGGAGCGGTTTTTACACTTTTTAAACCTTTTTCGGGTTTTTTTGAGGGTTTCGATTCGGAGTGATACATTGATATGCGTGACCGTTTTTTTAA
Organism: Lissotriton vulgaris; assembly: GCF_964263255.1. Classification (NCBI taxonomy): domain Eukaryota; kingdom Metazoa; phylum Chordata; class Amphibia; order Caudata; family Salamandridae; genus Lissotriton; species Lissotriton vulgaris. The sequence continues at coordinate 2,036,151,010 of NC_141685.1, read as the reverse complement.
AATAGTGTGTATATAACTTTAAATCCTAAAGTGTCCACACTACTGTTTTCGGGATTTCCTGGAGCGTTTTTTTACGTTTTACATATTATTTTCGGGTTTTTGAGGGTTTCCCATATTGGAATAGTAAGATATTGGATTGGATTGTATGGATTGATTTTTCCTTGATTGCGTCTCTCAAGTCCAAAAATTGTAAGTATTTATTTTACTATTTTGATTGGGTGGGAAATGTTGATTTTTAATGTTATGTGTATGTTATAAAAAATTATAAACATTGCATATTTGTTACGAAATTTTTTATATAAATTGAAAAAGTTTGTCAAACAAATATGTTTTCTTTATAATTAATTATATATGTTTATGACATGTAATTTTTATTATTATTGTAAGAAGACATTCGTATATTTACTTTACATTTTTATAGTAGACTTTTTGCTATTATTGCCAGGTATTCTAATCCTCTAGTTGTAGGGTATAATGTGACTTGACTTTGAAGTAGTCGGAACATTTGTTGGGTTTGTTTAGTGAGTTTTGGACCTATTTGTGACACTGATTGTTCCATTCTTAGTTCCTGATAGCTTTGTTCTTTTTTCAAAGCTTCTAGAAGATTATGGAATGTGGGTTTGCCTCTGTTTGTAGTTGCTTGGAAAGCATTATGCCACCCTTCAACACTGTTGTTGGTTTTAGCCTCTTAGTTTAAAGTACTGAGATAGACATTCCACCAAGGGATTTGGAATTTGGGCTGGCGTCGATGTCCTGATCTGTGCAACCTTCCCACCCAAGTGTCTTCAAAATAGTCTAGCAATGGTGTTAGTTTATCCTCATTCCTCTTATAGTATGCGCTGTCAATTAATAAATTGTAATGTTCAGCAACATCTGTAACAGGGACGTAGGCCAGGGCTATTAACTTTTTAACTTGATAGGCAAAGGTGCTATCTGTAGAGTATAGTATACTTAAAGTAGATTTTTGGAGATGCCTCCATATACTCTGATTAAAATGATAATAGCAACCCTGGATTGCTGTGTGGGGAAATGTTCTTAAAATGCTATTAATCATAGCTAATTCGAAATCAATAATTATTTTTTCGGGAAAATAATTATTGATTTCCGTTTTGAGAACATTTAAAATTTCGGTGTAAGTTGTTTGCTGTTTGTTGGGTAGCAAACAGTAAATGAAAGGTATGTTAGAATGATGGTATAAACCGTGGATGGAATACAGTTGGTAAAAAGGTTTTGGGCAGGGTTTAAATGTTCCATCCATCATCCATTGGGGACACTGTTGGATTTTTCGTAAATTACTTGCAGTTGCAAACATAATTATTCTGTTTGTACTGCTTTCATTATCAAAAAGAATAAATTTATCTTTATTGTGTGTGATGGCCATTTCGGGAGAAATAATAATTTCCTCAAAACAAGTTGGGTTGGGTTGGGTTGTGCTAGTGAGTCGTTTAGTGCGTGCAATTGTGCGTTTCAGGGAGTCAATAGAGGGTAGTTGACCTGAAGCATGGGCAGGGATTTTTACCAGTTCTTCTTTAAGGATTTGTGTGGTGGGTTTGTCACTTTCTGTGCTAGCACTTTTAATACTTTCTAAAGCATCTCTAATTTCTATTTCTGTGACATTTGGGGGATGATTATGTTCTCTAGTAAATAGCACATTAGTTTCCTCAGTAGTGGCCCTCCCATAACATTTGTTGGAGTAATATTTTGTACACTTCCAAAAAACCTTTGTACCACTTTGTCTCTCCTGATTATACACATAACCCATGTAGCATAATAGTAATTTATTTTTCTGAGACATGACAAATTCTGCACCTTCAGTCATTTTGATTTACTTGTTCTAGGAAAGAGTAGAAAGAAACAAAATCAGAACACATTTTTTTACTTTTGTGGTGCTAACATCATTATTGATGCATTTATACTTACAGTTAATCAAAGTAGTAGTCACAGAAGCAGAAATGTCTTTTCAATGATGTTCTTGTATGTATGTCTTTATTTGCTGTTGGTATGAAAATATATAAAAGCAACGTTAATGTTTACATATAACAAACGTATTTCCTACTCAAAAGCAGTTGTTATTTTTGCCTACTAGTGCATTTGATGTAAATATTACATATACTTACTTGTTTAAATAGTAGAATAGTAGTAATTGGTGGAGTACATCAATTTAGTACAGGTATGATCTGTAGAGTAGATAGAAGAAATAAAAGCAAAATATTATAATTTTAATACTGAACCGTTTGGAAATGTTACAGATTTAAACGTATACTAACTTCTAAATATGTCGTTTTCTTTGTTGTAGGTAGAATAGCTGTATGATGTATTCAGAATATCTGTAGAGGAAATATAAAATAGATAACATGTTGTTAAGGACATAGTCTGTGTTATTTTCGGCAGTTTTAGAGAAATGACAAGTATACTTACATTTTTTACAAGGCTATTCTTGTATATTGGTATATTTTCTGTAGGATGTTTTCATATGATATGTAGAATAGATGTATGATGTTTTCTGAATATCTGTAGAGGCAATTCAAAATATATAACATGGTGTTAAGAATATAGTTAGCGTTTTTTGTGCCCACTTTTTAGCAAATTACAATTATACTTACATTTTTCAGAAGGGTATTGTTGTGTTTTGGTGTAGTTGATGTTGTATCTTTCAAATGATCTATAGGGAAGATGTAAAAAGCAAGATATGTTGTTTAAAAATGTGCATTAATGAAATTGGCAGTTTTATAACAAACACATCTATACTTACATGTGTAATTAGTGTAGTTTTATCGTTTTTGCTGTAGAAATAGCACAATTTCAGTATATCTGTAAATATAATGTTTTTAAAAATTAAATACTCTTGTAAATTAGTGTTTAAAAACAGCAGTTGGTGTGTAACAGAGAATTATTATATACTTACTATCTGATTTTGCACGTGAACAAATATGACCATGTAATAGGAATTGTGTTGGAGTAGTTTCTATCAGAAAAGTAGGAAGACATGAAAATAAAATAAGTGTAATTCTTAGGAGATGTAAGGAAAATAGTGCACTTTTAATTTAGTTTTCTACAAAAATGCTGTGTTACTTACTTGATTAATTAGCTAGTGAGCTGGATCTTTAAAGATGTTTATTCTGCAACAAAATCTTCAAAGTGTTGGCATCTACTTTCCAGAGAGGTAGCAGCAACAAATGGTAGAATGCATGTATCTCTTTTATAGTATATGTGTTATGTGTGCTTTGATTTGATTGGTTGTAGGATGTAAGGAAGCATAGTATAGGCTAGTTTGAATTTTTTTAAGTTAATTGGAGTGTTTGTTGATGTGAGAATGGTGGTATGTGATTATTCCCGCATTAAAGCAGGTTCGTGTTTAAATGAAATATATTTATATGTGAAAATAAGTATTGAAAATGTTAGTTAAATGCAAAGAATAGTAGAAAATGATAAAATGCATGTAATAGAATGTATAGCAAATGTGGATTAATAGTAATTTTATGTAAGTAACAGGTATTATATGTGAAATGTATTTTTTAGTGAGAAATTACTTTTATTGATGATAAAGATGGTATTTTAGAAAGAAAAGTGTACAAACATGAACTCGATATTTTTTTTTTTACGATATTGTGGTAGTCTATATTTTTGTAGTCGATATTTTTGTAGTGTTAGGGCTAATTTCATGTCCAACGATATATTTGTAGTCGATATTTATTTAAGCGATATTTATGTATTCGATATAGTTACTACTCGATATTTTTTACTCAATATTTTTGTAGTTTGTGTAATAAGTATAGTAAGTCAATATTTTTGTCGTCGATAATTTGTCAACGATATTTTGGTAAGTCGATAATGTGCCCGTCGATAATATTTCAGTGATCCGCTCTGAGGAGCTGATCCTATCTGGTCCGAGAATCCGGCTGTTACATCTGGCTTCACGAACTGTTTAAGAAGCCTGTGTGCGCTGTATTGTTTTTATCTTGTTGGTTTGCGCTCGGCTCGTACGTGGTTTATTTTGTATATTGTTTGTTAACAATTGTATATCTCTTTTTGGTGTGTCAAAATGTTTTCGCGAAAATCGAAATCTACTTTTAAATTGCCTGTTGAAATTCCCGGCTGGGAATCAACGCCTTACGAGATCTTGGCCCGTGAGTGGGCCGATTCTACTGGTTTGAGTGAGATTTGGACTTCTTGTTTGGAGCTGGCAGAACCGGCTGATGTGGTTTCTTGCTTACAGAAGGCACCAGTAGTGAAGGGTGATGAGCTTCCTATTTTAGGACGCAGAGGTTGGATTATTTTGACCGCGTACTGGATTGTACATGAGAAGTTTCTAAAATTACAGCAACGATTTGTGGATATGGAGGAAAAGTTTGTTGAAGTGCAAAATGCGCATACTCTTTTGCGATGTCAAAATAAATTGCTTGCCAACAAACTTGAAACTTATCAGACAATTGCCGAAAGGGCTGCTGTTCTCATCGCGAAATACAAATATAGGCATCGTCGCGGTCGTGTTTGTAAACGGAAAGTGCGTCTGGTCGTGGCGAAAGCCGGACTGGATTGGAACCCCGATGAGTGGGATGGTAATATCTGGGACTCAAATGATTCTGGTTCCTCGGCTGAGGAGTCTGACAGGTGCGAGTCTTCTCGCTCCGGACGTGACTGTAAATCTACTTCTTGTGACAAAAATGATGATTCTGGTGACCGTGGTCTCTCTTCCCATTCTAATGGCGTTTCTCGTCCTGATTGTTCCTCTAAATCTATGGATCGGGCTTCTTCGGATGCTCGTCCGGAGGTTTCTGCGCATCCGTTTTTTCGACGCAAATTACAACAAGCTCCTGGTAACCCGAATGGTATTGCTTTGGATAGTTTGGAAGATTTTACTCAACAGGAAGTTAGTGACATTTTACAACGATTTCAACAACGGCCTGGTGAGGCTTTGCTTACGTGGATGGTGCGCCTTTATGAGTTGGGCGCTGCAGGTATCATGTTAGATGCAGGAGATGCCTTAAAATTTTGCTCTTTGAGTTCCGATTCTACTGTACAAGATCAATTTCGAAATTTTAATGGTGCTGGCCAGATTAGTCTGCTCCAGCTGGCGACTGATGGTTGTAATCACAAATATCCTACTGAATCTGACTGGCCTGTGAATGACAAGCCGTGGTATACCTTGCGCGATGCGGCGCAAAGGCTGAAAGAGGAGGTGATGAAAACTGTGATTTTTCTCTGTACTGCTGACAGGTTGTTGATGGTTTATTGACATCTTCTGTGCGGAATCGCATTATCCGTTCTTCCCCTGTTGCTTATAAGCAGGTCATGATGACTTTGTTGATCAATCAAACTGGCAATGCTTTATCTATGGTGCTTGAATCTGTCCGTCAGCTTGGTGAATTGGGTGACTGGTTTAAACCTGAAAGACAGTCTCGACCGGAGGGTCGTACTGCTGTAGATTATAAATTCTCTAGACGTGATATGTTTCTTGCACTGTTGAATGACGGTGTGAAAAAGGAGGACATTGATGGTGAACCTAATAATCGCTTATGGGAAATGTTTCGCAAGCGTGGTTTGGATCGTAAGGAGGGTGCCCGTCGTGTGCAAAAGAATGATTGTGATCGCGGTTATTCTGATGACAGTGGTAACGACAGGCATCGTGTGGATTCTGATCGTCGTGGTGAACGGTGGTATGAGCGTGATGTGTCCCCTCGTGGTGAGAAGGAGAGGGGGCGAGAGGGGGAAAAGGAAAGGGGGAGAGATGATCATGTCTACAACAGATATAGAGATGAAAGGGATCAGTCCCCTGAGTTGAGGAGAAGGGAGGATTGACACAGACTTTCCGATCGTAACTCACAGTACCATACAGATGACAGGAATCCATTTCGTAATGGAGATGGATATGAACAGGATGTTTTAATACCCAAAAAACATGAGAGCATTTATCCTGATTTGTCCTGGTTGACAGAACGTAGTAAGAATGACTAGGAAATAGGTCAAGCTCCAGTACGCAGGTGGGCTTACAAAGACAATAGACCCTATGTAGATATTGAAATTTTTTGGAAACATCGTAATATCCAAAGGGCCCGAGCATTGGTAGATACAGGAGCGGAGGCCACTCTTATTCATGGAAAATCAAAGAAATTCAAAGGCCAATTTTTCACAATTACTGGTTTAGGTGGAAAGGAAACCCCCGCAGTGCAAACTACACTTGAAATGAGAATAGGCAGAATTCCCCGAAAAGAATATTCTGTATTAGTTGTACCACTTTTGGAGTACATAATTGGAATTGACATTCTGAAAGGAATGATTTTGCATTTAGCTGACGGCTGTTATCAATTTGGAACTAAACATTATATATCGTCCAGACCCGTACGGGTTGGTCGTTTAAGAATGCCCCTCATAAAAATCCCTCAGGCTACAAAAGTTGTTTCTCAGAAGCAATATCGTATCCCAGGTGGCCATGAAGAGATTAGTGCTACTATTCAGGATTTGGTTGATGCAGGAGTTATAACTCCGGTTACTTCTGCTTGGAATAATCCCGTTTGGCCCGTGCGCAAGAGTGATAATTCTTGGCGCATGACTGTTGATTATCGCGAGCTGAACAAACATACACCCCCTTTGACTGTTGCAGTACCGGATATTATTACTTTAATTGAAAGAATCCAAAAGCATCCAGGTACATGGTATGCGTCCATTGATATTGCTAACGCTTTCTTTTCAATCCCGATTGCCCCCGAGTGTCAGGAACAATTCAGTTTTACATGGAATGGACGTCAAATGACGTTTAGAAGTCTTCCCCAAGGCTATGTACATAGCCCTACGATCTGTTACCGGCTGGTGGCGGAACATTTGTCCGAAGTATCTGTACACCCGCAAATTCAGATATGTCATTATATTGACGACATTTTGATTCAAGGTGAAACACAAGATCAAGTTCAGACCCAATTAGATCAAACCCTTGAGTGCTTACGTGAGAAAGGTTGGGAAATTAATCCAGATAAGTTACAAGGTCCATCCCAAAGTGTAAAGTTTTTAGGTATCAATTGGCATGAGGGTCACAGAGAGGTGATTCCACAGGTTAAACAAAAAGTTTTAGATTTTGCAGTCCCAAGAAACAGGAAGGAAGCCCAGAGCTTTATTGGCTTGTTTGGCTTTTGGCGTCAGCATATTCCACATTTGAGTCAGATACTGGCCCCTTTATATCGAGTCACTCGCAAAAAGAATGTGTTTGAATGGGGCGAACCACAGCAAAATTCGTTCAATCTGGCAAAAGAAGCGATTCAGTATGCTTTGGATCTGTGGCCTGTGTGCGAGGGTGATGTGGATTTGAATGTGTCCGTGCAAGGTCTTTATGCAAATTGGAGTTTGTGGCAAAAACAAGGCAGACAAAAAGTACCATTAGGTTTTTGGACCAAAAAGTTACCTGAGGCTGGTGAGCGTTATACACCCTTTGAGAAACAGTTGCTTGCGTGTTATTGGGCTTTGGTGGATACCGAGCAATTGACTTTGGGTCATGATGTGATTTTGAGACCTGAAATTCCTATTATGCAGTGGGTTTTGAGTTCGCCGAAAACTCATCGAATTGGACATGCTCAAGAAGCAAGTGTGATTAAATGGAAGTGGTACATTCAAGATAGGGCACGTGTGGGTCCGAAAGGTGTAGCATCTTTACATGAGCAAGTGGCGCAGGCGCCATCGATTGAGACTGGAAGTGATTGCTCCGTACCTGTAGTACAGGAATCCCCTGTTAAGTGGGGTAAGCCATTTGATGATTTGTCCGTGGAGGACAGAAAACTTGTATGGTTTACGGATGGTTCAGCAAGGTTCATAGGAGAGAAACGGCATTGGAAGGCAGTGTCCTATAATCCGATCACACAAAAGTTGCTGAGTACAACCGGTGAGGGAAAGAGTAGTCAATTCGCTGAATTATATGCAGATTACCAAGTTTTGAAACCAAAATTACCTGGCACATGTTATATTTTTACTGACTCCTGGTCCACTGCTAATGGACTGGCGGTGTGGTTACCAACTTGGCATTCTCATAATTGGGAATTGCATTCAAAAGAACTGTGGGGAAAAGAATTATGGCAAGAAATTTGGGAAATGCTCCCACAGAGTACTGTGACAATCTTTCATGTGGATGCTCATACCCCGATAGACTCCCTTGACAAATTCTTTCATAACAGTGCAGATGAGAAATCTAAAATTGCTGAGGCAGTGGTGGACAGGCAAGATTCTGATTTGGCGGGATTGGCAAAATGGGCCCACCAGAAAGCAGGACATTTTGGAGAGAGAGCCACTAGCAGGTGGGCCGCCGATCGAGGAATTTATATTCCTTTAGATTGCATTAAAGATACCATTTTACATTGTCCCATCTTTCAACATTCTAGACGACAAAAAGTACCACAAATTGTTAGAGGTCATTTACATCGAGGAAAATTGCCCGCTCAAATTTGGCAGATTGATTATATTGGTCCACTCCCTATGAGTAAAAATTGCCAATATGTATGTACAATTGTCGATACCTACAGTGGCCTTTTAGTGGCCTTTCCTTGTAAACAAGCTACCCAGTTGAATACCATTAAAACATTGGAATTGATTATGCTCTATTATGGTGTTCCATTTCAAATTCAATCTGACAACGCATCCCACTTTCGTGGAAGATTTGTACAGGAATTTTGTGTGGAAAATAACATTGAATGGGTGTTTCACATACCATATTATCCACAGGCATCAGGCCTTATTGAAAGAATGAATGGTTTGCTAAAAGAACAATTGTGAAAATTGACTGATAATAAATATAAGAATTGGAGAGATTATTTGTTCCAAGCACTGTTAATTTTGAACAATTGTCCCTTTTTGAATGCTGAATCCCCTTTAATGCGTTTGTTTCCCCCAACTGTTGATGCAAAACCCAATTCCATTGGCAATACTGTAATGTACTGGGAAATTTCCCCCGGAGCACTGGCTCCATGCAGAGCAACCCCAGGATCCGCAGGCTTGGACCTGCATGCCATGAATGACACTGTGATTAAGAGTTGAGATCGAGTCATCATTGAAACTGGTGTTGGTGTCTGTATACCAACTGGAAATTTTGAACTGATCGCCCCTAGATCGGGCCTGGCCTTAAAAGGCATTCAAGTACTCGGAGGAGTCATTGACAGTGATTATCAGGGAGAGATTAAGGTTCTCCTGCTGAACAGCAGTGAGGTTGATTTATCGATTCAAAAGAGTGACCGAGTTGCTCAATTGCTAATTATGCCTGTTTTCAGTGGCGAGGTTCAGAAAGGCACTGCCCCAACATTGCTAACTGTGAGAGGACAGAAGGGATTTGGCTCTACGGATAATCCGGGAGCGAGAATATGGGTGCAATCGCCAAACAATCCCCCTGAACAAGCTGAAATCATTGCAACCGGTCATGACAACACCATTCTAGTAATGAGACCAGGGAAAGATAGCTGGGAAGCTGTCCCGGCTGATAAATGTTACCTACGAGAATGAATAATGCCTGTATTTGATTTTCTTTCAGATCATTCTCTGGACTGTTGCTGCAGGATGTGCCGGCGCTGGACTCCTTTTGGTTTGCTACGTCGGAAGAGACGGGAACCCACAGACTTTGGTTGATTCGAGAACCCGAGTACCGCGTTCCTTTGCTGCGTGGGATTCATCATCTAACTTTTGGACTACTTTAGCTAAACGAGTTACCAATTTTCCACATTTTTGCCTGACACCGATGCGTTCAGTGACTGACATTCTAGCGACCTGTTTGGTTGCTGTCCCCGCTTCGTTAGAAACCTTAACGCATATTTTTAATATATCAAATGCCTGACCCAATGTAATTCTTGGTGATTTCGCCGCACATGAGTACTGTCCTTTATGTACTATACTTTCAGATTCAACGCCCCCGATTCATTCCCAAATCACTACATATAATATCACACAGGGTGATCTGTGTTTTTCCCTTACTTGTGATCCTAATGCAATTACTGAATGTGTACGGTTGAAGCTTAAGGCAGCAACTTCTTTTTCAGCTCATGAACAAACTTTGTGTTCCCGAAGACCTCCAAAGTCATGTACTTCTGTTAAAAATAATATGACCTGTAAGAGTATAGTAGTTGCCCCTAGCCATTATCATACAATGTTGTTACCTTCTGGTTGGCTCTTCTCCTGTGGCAACACTTCTTGGCCCTATATTCCCGCAAATATTTCCGGAGGCCCATGTGCCATCACTAGACTGAGTTTATTAATGTTTTCTTCACATCCTAATACCTATTCCCGTGTAGTTCGTGATGCTATGATGTTACATGAGGATTGTGATTCTTCCTTACATCTCCATTCCAAGTCTGAATACCTTAGTTTAGCCATTCCGATTATTGGTGTCCCAGCATTGGCTGTCTATAATGCCAAATCAATAGGGAAAATGGCCTGCTGGATGGTCAAGTCAATTAATCATACTTCTACAATTTTATCTGATATGTTATTAGATGCCCAGGGTGAACACAGAGCTATTTTGCAAAATGGTGCGGCTATCGATTATCTTTTACTTAAACATGGACATGATTGTTCTGATTTTGAAGGTCTTTGCTGTTTTAATCTGTCTGACCATACTAAATCCATTCAGGCTCATATTGACAAACTTCATGACTTGACTGAAGAGGTTAGAAAACACATTGACCAGGGCTGGTTTGACTGGCTCTTCAATTGGTTACCTGACTTACATTCCTTACGACAGATATTAGGGGGTATTATGATTGCTATTAGTATTTTAGTGGCTATTTGCTGCTTTATTCAGTGCATTCCTTCCCAACTCCATTACTGTAGATTTGGCACGAGAAATAGATCAGTTAGTTTTGTTTCCTATTATTCTTCCACAGATGTGAGTTCCATTTAACGAATGATTAATAGACTAAAGTCAAGGGTAAAGTGTTCTGACCGACTTTTTCGGCCCTCCTTTGAGGGAAGATGATTGAAGGTGTCTCCAGTCTATTATCATTCTAGTGTAAGGATTAGATTCATAGACAGGGCCTATTCACAAGGTATAGTAATGTATTTCCGTACCCTTTTCCTTAGATCAGGGCTTATAAATTTATGTTAGGGGATATATTCATTAGTACTAGTGATAATCCGTCCTTTTGCAAGAGTATTAGTATACCTTCTATGGAGTTATGCTTATTTCGGGCCTTGTAGGCCTCAAACGGGAGAGACTCCATCTTGCTTTCTGCCCCGGCAGCTTGAGATGCTTTTAGGTCAAATGTAATGTTTTAGTTACGAGGTGTTGTTCACTTGGAGAGAACCGGCTCAGGCTGGCCCTTATTGAAAGACTGTATTTTTCTCCGTGTCGAAGACATAACATCAGATCGGCCGACTGAGAACGTGTCCTTGGTACGGGGAGGTACAAGAATTTGGTGAGCGGCAGGTTACTGGCCGTAACTTTCCATGAAGGAACAAGCTTCCATATTAGTGAAAGTATGAGGCAGTGAATCAGTCAGTCTGTAGGTGGCAGCTAGCCGTTAGCATCAATGCCATTAATTATTTTCCAGGCAGACAGTCGCCATGTTGAAGTCCGAGAAAGACCAAGAAGCTGATACTCTCTTAGAAAGATTGAAGTTATTTTAGTTGGAGCAGCTGGCGAGCTTTGACCTATAAGATCAGAGCATTCCGAATGAAGCAGCTAGTCAAGAGAACGAATACCAGAGTGGCTGAAACTGAGTTATAAGATCGAAGCCGAGAAGTGTAGATGGTCCGTGATTGAGAGGAGAGAGGAGTAGCGCAGAACAGCCAGAGAGAAAGCAGCTAATGAAAGGAAGGTTCCAGTGACTTGGAGGGAAGCAGAGAAGACAGAGCATAGCGGTGCAGACGTCTACCCGTGACTGCCGAAGTGTGACTTTAAGACGAGCCAAGGCACAGACGAGAAGGGAACCTAGATGACTGCTGAATCCAGACTTCACATTAATACGGTGACGTCAGTCTTTGTCTTATAGTGTGCACATTCTAACCTTTCACTTTCCTTTGCAGGATATATGTTATAGTATAGTATTGTGTTTTTATGATCATTGTAATAAAGTACCCCAGTTCTTAGTGAACCAGCACATGCCTCGTATTCTTGTTCAATAAGGGTAACCTGTTCTTCTAGTCAGGCATTGTTTTCATGAACGGATGTAATTCCCGATCAGGTAAGGAGTGACTGAGCAATGAGGGAGAGAGGGGCCCCTTGAAGTGGAGAATAGATTGTACATCATCTAATTCGGTAAACTGTTGTGTGATCGATAATATTGTAGTTTCATATCCCTAGTAGCCAATGAAAGATTCCTTCCAAGGGTATTCATAGGAAAGTGATCGTCGTTGGTAAGCGGCGTTAATGAGAACACCAGGCGGGAAACTGGTGCCGATACCCGCAGGATTGCGGCTTGGGATGTAAGTAATGAGAACACCAGGGAGGATACTGGTGTCTAGATCCGCAGGATTGTGGCTCGGGATGTAAGTGAGAGAACACCAGGGAGGAGACTGGTGTCTAGACCCGCAGGATTGCGGCTTGTCGGGCAGGCACTGACTGTGATCAGTGTGTAATGGTAACTAATCAGAACTGCCCTAGGGTAGACTAGTCTGGGCCCAAGTTGCCGCGAGACTAACTGGTGTGAGTGTGATATTGTAGAAAACCTATGCATGTATATTGCTAATTTCCCCATCCTTAGGTACAAGGCATAGATACCTATTGTAAATACGTCCTGAGGAGGGAGGTGATTACGTTCCGGCTGGGTTAGTGGTGCTCTGAGGAGCTGATCCTATCTGGTCCGAGAATCCGGCCGTTACAGCATAGTAGTGAGTATGGATGGACTGGCTTCTCCTTTGAGACCCCTCTCTCAGATGATGGATGTGCATAGTATTATGTAGAGAGGGACTGCCCTTCCTGTCAGATCTCTCTCAGTTAACAGTATGTAGGGTGTATGGGAAGCGACAAACCTCTCCCGTCAAACCTCTCTCTATGATGATGGGTGTGAGTAGTAGGGTATGTGCATGGACTGGCCTCTGCTTTCAGACCTCTTTCTCAGATGAAGGGTGTGCATAGTAGGGTGTGTGGGGATAGACTGGTCTCTCCTTTCAGGCCTCTATCTCAGATGAGGAATGTACAAAGTAGGGTGCATAGGGAGCAACAGATGAGTAGTAGTGTATGTGTATGGACTGGCTTCTCCCTTCAGACCTCTTTCTCAGATGACGGGTGTGCATAGTAGAGTGTGTGCAAGGACAGGCCTCTTTATGAGTCAGAGCACCAGATCTGAGTAACTTATTCATTTGAACTCTTTGTGAACAAAATTGTTTTTTCTCCCTCTGTAATGGGATGTGACTACTACAATATATACACACACAAATACCAAAGATTACAGGGATGTTATAATCAGGAAATAGCATTATAAAACTGCAGAAATTCACTGAATAGAAAAAGGTTAAAGGGATATTATAGTTCTGCCTCTGACCACTGTGTGAACTCTGTATGATCCTGGATCCTTGGCAGTCACAGTGGTCCTCTGGCAGTCCGACCACTGCAGTCATAATACTGCAGCTGGTCCCATAGGGCAGCGGTAGTTGGACCGCCACCACAGGTTTATCAGTCCTATGGACCGCCAAAGTCCTAATCAGGCCCCAAGTCTTTCTATTTTTTTTTAATTCATTTCATGGATCCACCAAGAATTCAAGAAGAGAGCCCATGTGAGTTCCCTTTCGTTACTAGCTCCTGTGCCGAAATCATAGTGGATCCACAGATTAGATCCAAAGTGAAAATAAAATAAATAAAAATATCATGTACAGGTGCTATAAAGTTTAACATTGACATCAAAGACACCATATCCATACACTACTATTTGGAAGCCCATCAGTGTTTCAAACATATTTATTTTATGACTTCAATGCACCCACCCTAATCTCTACTTCTCATTGGATACAGTAAGCCTCCACCCATATTACATTGCAAACCACAACCTAAATCAGTTATTTGGGTTTCACATCTCTCTGAAGACAGCCTAAAAACTGCAGCCCCATCCTTTTCTTGGATTTCTTCCAGAAGAAGAGTTTTAAAATCAAGATGACTTCTGCTGAAGATAGAAGACAAGGGGAAAAGCAAGATAAAGAAGAGGATGACTTCCTACCTCCTAAAAATGCCTTCGACATTTGAAAACATTTCTACATCCCATTAGGGGAAAAAAGAAAACTGTTGCAAAAATTGTGCAGTGCAATACATGCAACAAAAAACTGTTGAGTGATACTGGGAGGAAGTATTCACATGACACATCCTCCATAGCAATAAATCTGCCACACAATTCCATGCTCTAATGCTATAACAAAAATCAACATTTCCTTTTCCCTTTTTTACTGTTCTCAGATTTTTTACTTATACAACATAAATGGTGCACTCTATAAAGAATCATCCTTGAACATTGGGGAAAAAATAATCATATGGATTGGATAAAATTGCATGAAATCAAACCACAACTGTACAGTAGTGCATTGCACAAACACATGTTTTTTTAAACAACCACTGCAGTACTAATCAAAAGAAACATGTATTGAAAATGATAACTTCATTATTAGAAGTGATGCAGTAGCACTACTGGATATATAAGGCACCTTGGAAGGCTGCATGGTGTCATAAATCCTGATAATGCATCTACAATAACTAGACTAGTCCAATTTTACAACTGTAGCCGTCTTTAGAGCTTTGGTTCCAAAATCAAAAGATAAGAATTTAGTAACTTCCAAGGCAACCTTTGCCTGAATTTAAGGTTCCTATGATTACATTCGGTCCATCCACTTCTACTTTTTAGATGTACAATGTAATGAACAGATCTAAAACTAACTTCTTCATAAAAAATGATAGCGATAGTAGTGTATGTTTTTCCAGAAATAGACATGTGTCCTGTTTTAAAGTTTGCAATCTCAGTATCTAATTTACTGCAATCTGGCTCTGTATTGTTGTAGCTTTTAAATGACATAGATGCCTGTTCTTGCTGCAAGTAAAGTTGACAGAATGTATGTTTGACAATTTGATTATTCAGAATTTTGTGTAGCTTCATTGATCTCTCAAAAGGAACAGTTTTAGAATCTGGTAATGTTAAGCAATTAAAACTCTGATTACATGAGCAGCTAGTCTCCTACTCCCAACATTACCTTCCACATCTCACCCCAACCAGTCACTTCTGGTCTGTATTACCATATGTGCAACCCTCAAACGTGGCAATATAAACTTTCTTACTTGACTATCTACCTTTTTGAGCCCATTCTTTGTGGTACACATCTGCATATGCTGGAACTGGGTTACATTATTTACTTAGTTGTAGAGACCAACATTACCTAAACAGATTGAAATAAAGGTCTGAGCAACTTCCATGGGGAGCAAAGGAGTAATTAGTGTGTGAATCGATGAATAATAATGTAAAAAACACAGTCAAAAAATTGGTATGTGTCCATAAATGCATACCTTTCAGGGAGGGAGTGTGGATGGAAGAATCGCTGTAAAATGTGACTTATATATGTATTTATTTATTTATTTATTTATTTCATTTATAGGGCGCACAGCTACCCAACAAAGGGTTTCCCGGCGCAACAGATCCCGAGATGATACGCTATGGCATGCTAGATATTAAATAGCCAGGTTTTTATGGCTTTCCTGAATTTTACGTAGTTCAGCTCTGTTCTCAATGTCGGTGGCATTGAGTTCCAGAGAGATGGTCCAAGAACTGAGAAGGACTTGCCACCAGTGTTCCCTGTAACCCGCACGGGCGCGCGCACCTTGCTTACCCCCGAGCGCGCAGAGTCCCGAGGGAAGCACGCACACACCCTGTGAGTGGTTTCGCGCCGCCGCTTTTAAAACGCGAGCGGCGGGAAAACGGTAATTCCGGCTGTGGCTGCGGGCTGTTTGTGGCCCTTCGTGAAAACATTTGTTAATGGCAACCCCGTCATGCGCTGCAATTACCAAACCTTTTCACAATGGTTCACAATCAGTCCCCAACCGTGCTCCCTTAAGAGAAGACATTTAGCAAGTCCAAAAGCACGGTTTGCTAAATGTCTTCTCTTAAGGGGGAGCGGTTGGGGGCTGATTGTGAACCATTGTGAAAATGTTTGTTAATTGCAGCGCATGACGGGGCTGCAATTAACAAATGTTTTCACAAAGGGCCACATGGTTTGTGATGCGAGAGGGGAGGGTTGAGGATGAGATCAGGAGACAGACATGGGCAGATAGCAAGAGGGACACATACAAGCGATTTCGCAAGGACTGACTGTGCAGCATTTATAAAGCATTCTCATAGCTGCCAAGGTTTCAGATTGCTTTTGTGTAACACTTTCATAATTTCAGTGTAAATATGAGTGACATTAGACGACTATGAGTGACACTTTCTTTCGAGCAAAATCAAGCCATGAAGACACAGGAACAATGGATCCACATGCACTCACATAGCAGCTGCATTAAGAAGAGTAAATTGAAAGGGAACTGAGGTCATTTCAGTCACTGGGGTTTTGAAAAAGAATGCCAGGCCTAGGTGTATCCAGTCATATAATCATAAAAACGTACTTTTTAAATAGCACTTCCTTCAGCATTTCTATAAAGAATGGATTTTGGTGTAACAACTTAACAACGCTCAATATACAGGCCTCTTGAAGAAGGACACTTTCATTTGCCTCTTTCGGATTGCAGGTAGTGGTGTTTAAATTACTCAAGTGTTTACAAGCAAAACGTAACTCGTGTAGCTGCTGTACAAACACGCCTCTCAAATAGTCAAGCTCTGACTAATATGTAGAATACCCGAACCCCTCTATGTTTGCTGCAATACTAGACTCATACCTGTTACTCGGCTGTGAAACGTTGGCACCGTCGGCGGGTACTAGCCCAGGGTGCAGAGGAGTACGCTACCAACAGTGCTATGGCCCAACCCTTGCCTGCTCTATTGCTTGATGCTGGTCACCTACTTCTTGTTTCTGATGTTTCGGGGGCCAGGCCTGAGCTTTCTCACTGCTGGAGCAGCCTTGCGAGGACGACGTGTGAAGGGCCACTCACAAAGCATTGCTCACCGATCATCTCTGCGTGGCCGATACCGAGCTGGAGTCGTGTCTGGTGCAGATGCTGTAGGCCTGCACCATGGGAGTGTCCGTGCTGCGCAACGTTTTGGGTGGTGTCCAGAGGCCTCTGCAATTTGAATTTACGGCACCATGGTCAAATATGCATTGGCCTAAACGATGGGGATTGAAAGCTTTTCCTGTTTCTGGAGTTCGTGTTGCACAGAATGTAAGATTTTATAATCATGGTGAGTTTAAATATTTACAAAGTATGTAAAATGCTACAGTGTCCAGAAACACTGATGGCTTGACTGAAAACAGATGTCAGCAAACATGGGCGGGACTGTGTTAACATTTAGAGCACAGTCACACACACACTCGGGTGGCTGCAGCACTGCACCACTCCTGTCTTACTTCAGATCACTTGTTGCAGCTCAGGCCGCAAGCCACCACCGCAATTACCGTTTGAGCTTCACCTGGTCACAGTCAGTGAGTCCTCGAGTCAGCAAAGCCTGTCGTGTGCAATCCAGTGACCGTCCGTCAGTCAAGTGTCCCTCTCGGCGACGGCAATTGAGATCGCCGGGGCCCGGGTAAATTTACTGCAACTGCACCGACTGAGGCAGCTGAGCCACACGGCCGAGGCAGCCTGCACGCTCACTCAGATTCCCCCGCCGACTAACTTCCTGTCAGTTCCTGGCGGCAGGCGTGATGCAGGAGTACCGCACATCCGGATTTTATTAATCCCGGCCCCCTGGTGACACCGGTGATCATGATTGGCTGCACGTATCGGGACTAGGGCAGGCAGCCCGCACCGGCACAGAAGTGCTACTCCGATACATTGTAGCGCCGGCTCTCAGAGAGCTGCGCACTGCTGTTAACTGTTTGCTGGGACACAGGCGGCCGGCACCTCAAGCAGCAGTGAGAGCCACACCGTGACGGGCACAGTGACAGGCGTGACATTTCATTTCAGTACGGTGATGCGGATCACAGCACTGAAATGCGTGGGCGTCACACATGTTGTGTGACGCTTGGCAGGACTGCATTCTGCATGCTGCACTGTTCTTGTCTGGCCTGCTCTAACTCAGGATAATCGTCCTGCACATATCAGCCTTGGACTTTCCTAGCCCGGGTTGAAGCCATCTCAGTCCTTGGCTTCCAAGGCACTTAAGTTTCTCGTACTCGCTGAATATGTTTGGACTGTGGTTCTTAGAATATTGTTAGGGTTACCTGCAAACCTAGGTATGGTGCACAGAAGATCAGAGCATCTGCAATAATTACAGACTTGCGTGGCTACCACTACAGAGTCACACAATATGACGCACAATAACTATGCCTCAAGCAAGGGTGAAAATAGGCACTTCGCAGCATTACTGGGCGAGGCCAGTCTGTGCTGAAGTTGTATTTCAAAGGTGTGACCAGGAAATACTGTAACTCTCCTAAAAGTTCCTAGGTCAAACTATACCTATCTCAGAACTGTCACAAGCCCAGCCTCCTTAAACCTGCCATCGCCTTATCTTTTCCCCACTGACAGCATGCCACCATGCAGGTAAAGATGGAGACTGAACTCTCTGACAGACAAGAGCAGGTGTCCTACTGACTGTGAATATGGCTGTGAACCAAAGGAAGTATAGTGGAATCACCACATGCCTTCAAGGTTCCTTAAGTTCCAACCAGAAGATGGATGATCTCACATATTGGACTTGCTCCTCTACCTGAAAGTAAGAGAAGCACTGACAGCACACACCACTAGTGACAACACAATCAAAGAATCCTCAACCCTGGAGGGTAGGCTACTAAGAGAACCATTGGCTAAGAAAGCCATCTCCCTAATACATTGAAAAATAATGTCTAATTCGCTGGAGGGAATGTCCACACTAAGGACTGCTTGGGAAAAAGATGCGGACACACTTGAGGATGGGGAGTGGGAGGAGGTGCTCCAGGCCCAGAGGGTGATAGCGATAAGGCCAGAGTTACATTTGGCGCAGCTGCAATTGCTGCTCAGGGCATACGACAACGGGGTTTTCATCTATAACATGGATAGGGCAGGCTCCAGTGTGTGCAGCAGGGGATGCTTCACACTGAGAGTTCCTACACACCATGTGGGCTTATGAGAGAATCCAGCCCTACGCCGTTCCAGTTGGACAGGGCTTCTACAGAGCAACAGGGACAAAAGTAGAGAATACCGTCAATAGGCTGATACTCCGTATGTGAGGTGATGATGATCCTCTGCAGCACACCAAACTGCTGCTAATGGTGGTACTGGCAGTGGCTAAGAGGAACACAGCCAGAAGTTAGGGGGGTGGGAGTGCCAAGCACGGACATTCAAGCCTGGGCGGAGGACTGGGCAAAGGACATGGACTGGTGCATGATGGCAGAGAAACCGGTACATACATGAAGGGGATGCTCAAAAAAATGGAAGGTGTGGAACCCATAGAGGAGGAACAGGGGCATGGATAAGTCTTATTGACCAGGGCTAGAAGGGAGCATGCAGATGGGCCTACTGGATGGGGGTGTGTCTAAAAAAGTGTCGGACTACTTCGCTCAGTCAGGAAGCTAAAGAAAAATACAAATTAGGAAGTAGAGTAGGTAGTCTCCTGATTGCATTGCCAGCTCGTACACTGAATAAAAGCCCTGGACTTGTCACAGCACATGGCAGCGGAGAAGCCCCTCTCTGGAGGTAAAGGTAAAATACTTGCTATTCGTGCCTTGCTTTTAGATAACTTGTATGGGGGCTTTCCAAGAGTTATTGTTTCGTAATTTAGATTGCGCTTCCAACCAAAATTTGCTCCTGCTAAGAGGTCCTAGGTGCATAAGATTACCTCAAGATATGCCTAAAGGTTATTCCTTTATTAGTGAGTAGCAGTACCACAGACACTAAAGCATGCACTGTGTACCTCAGACACCTACGAATGCACCGCATGCCACAGACACCTATTCGTGCACCATGTACCGCAGACACTCGTCCATGCACTGCGTACTACAGACACTTAAGCATGCACCATGTACCTCAGACACTCATGCACGCACCGTGTACCACAGACACCTGTGCTTGCACAGCGCGCCAGAGACACTTATGCATGCACTGCGTGCCAGAGACACTTATGCATGCACAGTGTGTCACCGGCACCCATGCTTTCGGCTTCTGCTATTGTTTGATACTTATGCACCTTCCTCGGCAGGCACAAGGCATCTGTCCTCAGGAGGAAGGAGAGCGCACTCTGGAAGCATTTTCCTTTTCTAATTAAAGTGAGATTTTCTTGTCAACCAGAGGTAAACATCCGAAGCCACAGAGAAGAGATGTATGAAGGCTTGTCGAATAGTTCACATTTCTGCTCCAACCTCTGGGGCTGATCTGTTCTATGTCTGCATGGGCCCACGTGGGCCCCTTGAACCCTTGGCTGTTGCCAGCCAGGACTCTTCTGCAGGAGGGTGAGAGGGTGAACCATGCCCCTGGCACTCTTGGCTAGTGCCAGCCAGGACTCTTCTGCAGGAGGGTGAGAGGGTGAACCATGCCCCCTGGCTGTTCTATGTCTGCTGTGCGGTCTGAGCCCACATGGGCCCCTATCAGACTTGGCTGGTGCCAGCCAGGGCTCTCATGCAGGAGGGTGAGACAGGCCCATGCCCCCTGGCTGTTCTAAGTCTGCTGTGCGGCTGGTAGTCAGTTTCCAAACACAGCGTGTGCTAAAAAGTACGCGCTGTGTTTGGAAACTGTCTCTACGTTTTTATTAGTAAAGCGCGGGACAGACTGTGGCCTTTTGTTTAAGTATTGCTGTTAATCGGAGCCCGTGAAGGGGCTCTGATTAACGGCGATACCTAAACAAAAGGTCACGCGGCTGGGGAAATGAGCAGAACAGAAGGCAAGAGGGCAGAAAGGCACAAAAATCGAGTGGGACATAGGGCAGAAAGGCACAAAAAACGAGTGGAACAGAGGGCAGAAGGACACAAAACAAGTGGAACAGAGGGCAGAAAGGCACAAAAAACGAGTTGAACAGAGGGCAGAAGGGCACAAAAACCGATTGTAACAGAGGGCACAAAGGCACAAGTAACGAGTGGAACAGAGGGCAGAAGAGCACAAAAACGAGGGGAAAAAGAAGTGGAACAGAGGGCAGAACGGCACAAAAAACGATTGGAACAGAGGGCAGAAGTGCACAAAAAACGAGGGGAAAATGAAGTGGAACAGAGGGCAGAAAGGCACAAAAAACTAGTGGAACAGAGAGCAGAAAGGCACGAAAAACAAGGGAAAACGAGTGGAACAGAGGGCAGAAAGGCACAAAAAATGAGGGAAAAACAAGTGGAACAGAAGGCAAAAGGGGCACAAAAACGAGGGAAAAACGAGTGGCATAGAGGGCAGACGGGCACAAAAAACGAATGGCACAGAGGCAAAATACAGAATACAGAAATATAGGGGCAGCTTAGAACAGAAGGCAGAACGGGCAGAGAGACACGGGGCAGCGAGGGGTACAGAAGGAAAGACTGGGCAGAGAGAGCACGGGGACATTTCTCCACCCAATGAACTGTGCTCCAGTTAAGAATATTTATTAAAATCTTATGATGGTACCACCATTGAAGTCTTGTGCTTTTCTAAACTTGAAGTATACTTGCCAGTGTAACCAATTCATGTCATGGCGTGCTTATCCAATTTGCAAACTGCTCTTAAGACCCTTATTGTGGCGCTGTATGTGTGAAAATGCACCATCTTTTCACTTTTTAAAGTAAACTTTTTGAGTGCCATTTGGCGCCGCAGACACACGCATTTTGGTTCCTGGCGCACATAGCTATGGTTGCAGCGCACAGAGACCCCCACTGCCGCACACAGAGGAAAAAAATTAGAGGGAACATTGCTTGCCACCCATGCGTGCCAGTTTGAATTTTGGAATTACAAAATGATTGGCCGTGTATTCTCAGTGCCAGGCACAGAAATAGCAACCAACACATACTGATCCCACCTACATGCTTATGGTGTCATCCTTTGTACTGAGTATGGATCAATATCAGTAATTCATGCCAAATGCACATATTTGTGATGCATTAAAAGAAAGTGTGCCTTGGGCATGACTACAGCTTTCCATCGATGGATCAGTGAGGTTAGTGGTCATGTTCTCTTTCTATTATTAGTGCTCCTTCTGACAGTCTGAGTGAATTTCAAAAACAACAAATATTTAAGACATTGCACATGAGAATCGGAAAAACACTTTTAAACATATCATAATCCCACATGTATCTTTTTCACATGTTAGTGGAATTTTAGTTTTTAAGTGGCATGTGCGACAATATTATGGAACAAAAGGGAAGTAAATAAAATTATGTTCTCGGTGTACTCCTTGGAGATATAATGATATCACACCAAAGCTTGAGAATGAAATATGGCTTTGAAATACTTGCCTTCCCTGGGACATTTATCCATGCTAATCCTACTATTTCAGACCTTCTTTCAGAGAGCAGGCAAAACCCACACCATGCTTGTGTGGAGCTTTCAAATAAAAAAATATTGTCTTTCCTGACCTGTCTTGCCTTAACCACCACACCCCATCCTCTGCCTCACAACACTTGCTACTGTATGTATCATGAAAGTAACTGAATGACCAGTGTCTGAAGAGTGTACATTGTGTATATATGTGGGGAGGAGGGACGATGGCAATGTGCACAGGATCTGTGTGGCATGAGAGCTTGTATGTGTGTGAGTGATGCGTCTGTTATGTGAGGCAGGGTTTCCAAGTTGTGTGCATGTGGAGTGGGCAGAGTTTCCTGTGTCTGTCTGGAATGTGTTAGAGTGCAGGATCATGTAAAAATGCATTATGCAGACACTGTACCCAGAGGATGTGAGCAGAATCCACTGAAACACGGAAACTCACAGTTTCTATACATGCATTGAAACCATCCACAAACTACAATCATTGTTATTTTTTGTGAGGTGGGGCTGGTTTTATTGTGTTCATTGCAATCTGTGCATTCTAATTTGAAAATTAATGTTTTCATGCTTATGGTAAAATTTCTGGAAATGTATAGATACACCGTAAAAAACAAAGCATGGCAGGTGCTAGAACGGTCCATAGAGAGGCGCTTATTTACTCCATGTGCGCAGCTGTGACCTGGGGTTTATACTTCAGCAGGAGGGTGTGTAACAGGTACTAAGTAGTGAAGAATGTGTGTGATTTCAGGGGAGTATCAGGTTATGGTGATCTTATCCCAAAAATGCATTGGGGGGGTTTCAGGCACCCAAACATCCCAACCCCAAAACACTCACACACACTCACCGTCATGTGATTTTAAACAACCTAGGCATCATATTTTTACCATGAGTGTAGCTATCAATGGTGCGGCAGGTATTTTGGCATCAGGGTCCAGAGACCTGAGGGGTCCACCGCACTCCCAATTACAGCTGTTTTTACTACAATATGAGGCAGTTGGGTCCCATTTTCCTTGCTTGAATCGGGGCCCCTGGCACTTTTGCTACATCACTGCAACATCAGATACAGAATTGGAAAGGCTTTTAAACCAGGGGAATGCCTCCTCTAAGCCAAACACTTCATAGTTTCAGGAACATTAGCACTCTTGTGGTAGCAGTTACTAACCGACTAACATGAATCGACCCAAGCAGATTACAAAAGTGCCTTCGAGGATATCAGGAGACAGGAGCCAGGCCGAGCATCAAAGGTAAACAATGGCCAGAGAAGGGATGAAATGTAAACAAACAAGTTGTACTAAGAATAGGAAACAGGTGAACCTCATATTGCAGCCTATTTTGTTGTTGATATCCTGAACATGCAGCTGAAATCTGAAAAAAATATTTTAAAAATTCATTAATTACTCAGCTTAATAACTGATATGGCAATTTGTGAAGCTCAGCTAGTGGGTAACAGGGGGAAGAAAACTAACATTTTAAAGGTTATTAGAATTCACACAAATCCCCCGACCTCACTTCTGTGAAAATGTGCAGAACACTGCATAATCTGTGGGTTAATTGCTAGGGGAACAATTGAAGAAGTGTCAGTCTCTGCCCAGAATACATTGGAGTGACAGAGCAGATTTGCAGAAAGTTAGCATCAATGAGCTCAGTGTGACCAAAGAGACACAAGATTGCTGCATTCTGCAAGGAGACTCTTAATGCAGACGGGACATTTATTCCTTACAACCCACGAGTTACCTCACTCACCCTTTTCCTGGCCATGGCCTCACCACACATTTCAAGCAAAACTAGTACTGAAAGTAGAAAAAATGTAATCCATAAATTTGGGGAGAAGGTGTGGTAGAGGAAAGAGGGTGGGGTTATGAGGGAAGGAGTTTGAAAACCAGAATCTGAAAGTTAATTTATGCATTTAAAAAAAACTAAATCTGCTGCAAAGAAATTGGCTACAAGGAAAAATGTGACAGTAAATCTCTTCTAGCTGACCTTACTTAATTGGTCAGACGGAGGCT
Source organism: Lissotriton vulgaris (assembly GCF_964263255.1). Classification (NCBI taxonomy): domain Eukaryota; kingdom Metazoa; phylum Chordata; class Amphibia; order Caudata; family Salamandridae; genus Lissotriton; species Lissotriton vulgaris. The sequence goes on along the minus strand of NC_141685.1, from coordinate 2,036,126,581 downwards.
GCATTTTAAAATACTTGAAAACACCTGCTGCAAAGATCTCTGTGTGTCCAGCAACTTTGAGATTATAATAGCAGTAGGATAACTTTGATGGTTACTGCAGTTCTGTAAGAGTTCTGTGTTTTGTCCAGTCAGAGTTTTTACTCATAAATCAACATGGAGAGATAATGTGCATGCGCAAAGGCACATTGTGTAACATGTAGGTCACAGATTTGTATTTTATGTAGATATTTAAGTGGGCTACTGCTTCGACACTGAGATCAATTTGTTACTTCAAGTTCATAAGTTCATAAACTGCAATCCTTCTAATATTGATCAGTATTCCTTTAACTGGCATCAAGAAGCTGTACAGGTCATGGGTTTAGATACTTACTGTGTTTTCACAATATGTTGTTATTCTAAGATTGCAAAGAAGGGTTCCCTTGGAAAGCAATACAGTCTTTTTAATACAGACAACCCTAATCACTGCATTACTGGAGTAAAAATAAATCCACAATGCAGGATAAAGTAGGAGGCGGGTGGATTTATTGAAAAACAGGTTTCGCAACTGCCAGTCTAACACTCCTCAACTCTTTGTCACAACATTCTATCGTGCAATCTCAAGAGTTCCATCATTGAACCAAGATCCCAGAATTCCCAGACACATCTCCCTTATCACAATAACTGAATAAAGAACCGAGTGTGGGAAGCAAACAGGAGGGAAGGAAAAAAAGAAGGGATAGGAAGAGAAGGAGAACGGAGCAAAATATACAGAAAAGGGGAGAAATAAAAGGAAATGCAGATAGATTGAAGATTCCAGGGCTAAATAGGAGAAATGACAATCCAACAGGATACCTGAAAGAAAAGAGTTATTTCACCATACCACTTAGGCACATTTACTTTTCTTCCACTGCGATTAACATAAGAGGTGGTACAAGTATCCTTTGCGCAATCAATATTCATGTTATCACTATCTTGCACAAGATGGGGAACCAACCTATCCATGCTCCACATGCGTCCATCTGCCATGATAACATTTTTTCTCCCCTCCTTTATTCTCTCTGGACCAAAGTATTTATTATATCTATTCTGGTTAAGGCCAGGTTTCTTAACTAAGACCCATTGTCCTATTTTCCAATTGCATTTTTTGGCACCCCAGTTGTAGTCGTAGACCTGTTTGTATTTCTTTTGATGATGCACAATTTTTTTTCTTCACTACTTGTTCATCCCAAACGAAAGAGCTGTCTTCGAATAGCCAGTTAGGTGTAAGTTGAGAGCCAGGTTTGCGCCCTCTCAATAGACAAAAAGGAGAATAATTGGTCACACTGTTGTATACAACATGTCCTTAATAGAATGAACAATGGGCTTCTGAGCCACCATTGCTAATTGCAAACCGTCTTTGATCAATCTATTGCAGCGTTCCACCAACCCATTTGCACAGGGGCAATATAAGGGAGTGGAAGTATGCTTGACGGCCAGACTGATAAGGGATTCCTGCATTTCCTCTGACACTAACTGGACACTAACTCATATCAGTGATAAGAGTGTGGGGAATACCTTCATTGGCGAATACCTTCATTGGCAAACACCTCAGACAAAAAACTAATTATGGTGCTGGATCAGTGACTCTGCATTGCTTTGTACCACTGTTCTCATTGTCCCTTGGCACCATAATTCTACTTGATGGGGACACTACTACGCTACTCTCGTCTACCGACTAATATAGGATACACGCTGGTTTACTGATCCACTCTCCCGTTGCCCTCACTCAGTGTTCTCTATATACTATAACACTGGTATAAGCCATCCACATACCCAAGGTGTACCTGAACACCCCTGTAGTGTGATCAACGACTTGTGCTGTCTTATATTACTTGTTTATTTGATTGTATATGCATATGTTTTATGTATGTTATGATTATTACCATGTTAATGACTATTACACTGCTCCCATTATCTCTGTTCATTCCTACTGCCCCTACCTTGTCCATGTGAAGCGCTCTGATATCAGTAAGGATCTTGTTCGCGCTATATAAAACTTTGAATAAATGGTTTTAGTGTTTTTAGTGTCCACTTTATTGACAAACTTGATAGTAATGCATTTGGAAAAATAGTCCACCAAAACTAAAATGGATCTTTCCTGCAGACTAACCCTGGGCGTATTTTGCGTTGCAGCACTACACATAGCTTCACATAGTATACATAGTCAAATGAAAATGCTTGATGAAAGGGTGTCAATGGTTTTGTATTTGACTCGTGAGGGACATCTAGTAATGACTAGTTGAACTGCAGCTCTTTGTAGAATTATTTTGATATTGGATACTATACTATTCACTGCCCACTGCTAATCTCGTCCCATAATGCTTTGCAGGGCCTTTGGTTGGGATTGTCTTTTTTGCCAATAGCTCTGCTTGGGGTGGTCCTAAGAGGATGGGACCACCACCGAAGTTCAACAAGATGTGCTTTTTGTTTATGCTCTTTGTGTTCAAGTCATCTGTTTGGGCCTCCCCCTAGGTTAGGGGGGACCTCAAAATCCTCACCTCTCTTATTGCCTAATTCTTTCAATGAAAAAGTTGACTTTTGTGAATTGGTTATATGCTCCTTAGCATGTGAAATTGCTTTCTCGAAGCATCTGAGAATGTTGTTGATTTAGCTGCTACGCTACGTGATTAAGCACAGTTTTAGTACTGTGCTAAGTACAATTTGCGGAGTGTGAATTAGTACAAACTACCTCTGCTCCGTTGGCGTAGTGTAGTACTATGCCCAGGGTTACTGCAGACACGAAATTTGTAAAGGACCGATAATGTCTAAACCTTGTTTTTCCCAGGCCTTAATATGAATTTGCACCAGTTCCAGGGGTGTCTTTCTAGGGCTTTTAGATTTATCACTGAGACCACAGGCATGACAATTTTTCACTTGTTCCTCAATCATGGTGTCCATATAGGGGAACCAATATCCAGCGCGCAACTTATTTTTAGTAAGATTTCTCCCTAAATGACCCTCATGAGCTATTTTGCAAATGTGCCTTCTGAGTTTCTCCGGGGAAATGATCTTGTCAAACTTATAGACATTGATCCCTACCATGGACAATTCCTCCCTTACGTTCCAATATGGCTGTACTTCACGAGGAAGATCACTACATTTCTTGGTCCATCCTTTCTTATATATTCAGCCACTTAACGTGGCACCACCTGACGTGGCTTTCCCAATCCTCTTTTAAAATGGCAGGAATGGCAACTTGTAACACTTCAAAATCTTCAACAGCCTCCTCCTCATGCTTACACACAGGAAGGAGAGAAAGAAAGTCTGCTACTTGATTCTTAACGCCAGGTACATATTCCATTTTAAAGTTGAAACTCTGTAAAGACACAAGCCATTTGCGAATTCTGGGCGTAGTTTTTTCAATGTCCTTTGAAGCAAATAAAGATACTAATGGTTTATGGTCCATTTTAAGGACAAATGGTATTCCCCATAAAAATTACTTGAAGTGATTGATGGCCCAAAAACATGACAGAGCCTCCTTCTCAATCGTGGAATAGTTGATTTCAAATAATTGATTTCAAAGTCCTAGAGGCAAAAGCAATTATCTTTTCTTTGCCCCCTTCCATTTGATATAGCGTTGCCCCAATGTCGTTATTACTGGCATCTGTTGTAAGAAAGGTGTCCCTTGTACTATCAAAATTTCCAATGCAAGGTGCTGAAGCAATAGCTTTTTTAATATCCATAAACGCATGGTCGTGGACTGGTAACCAATCTAAGTTAGACCCCTTTTTTAAACAAATCTCTAATGGGTTGTGCCACTTCTGATTTTTTTTTATGAATTTCAACATATACTCAGCTAAACTCAAAAAAGATTTGACGTCTTCTTTGTTGTGTGGAGTACGGGCTTCCAAAACTGACTCTATCTAGTTTATTTTAGGTTTAATGCCTTCACTGGACAAAGTGTGACCTAAAAAGTCTACAGATGCAACACCAATTTTGCATTTTTCCTTCCTAACAGTAAAACCAGCATCTCTGAGTTTAGCACAAACTGTCCTCAAATTTTTGTTGTGTTCTTCTTCATCTGAACCACAAATGTGGATATCATCCTGAAAACAAATGTTTTTTTCCACTCCTCCCAGCACATGCTGCATTATTTTCTGGAAGGCCGCTGCAGCTGAAGCCAAACCAAAAGACATTCTTAAGAATTGATAGGTACCGAAAGGAGTGGTAAAAGCTGTAAGGACCTGGGAGTCCTTATGCAAAGCAACCTGATAGTATGCTGAGGAAAGGTCCAAAACTGAAAAATATTTAGCTCCATTAATGATAAATAGCATCTCATTTATTTTAGTTAACTGATACCTGTCCATCCAAATATTGCCTTTTAAACTCCTCAAGTCTACACACATGTGGATATCATTACGCTCTTTTTTGGACGTTATCACAATGGTGGCCAACAATTCCGAACTTTCCACAACTTTTATGATGCCTTCCCCCTCTAATTTTTCCTGTTCTCTCTTTAATGGTTCACACATCACCAAAGGAATGGACCTTGTCTTGTGTGCAACTGGAACTGCATAATTTTTTTATTTAATCTTGTGTACATAGTTTCTTAACATCCCAATCTTATCAGTGAAAACGGACGGAAATTCTTTACAAATATCCGCTGCTACCAAAGATTTGTCAATAAGTAAAACTTGTTGATTTTTATTGGGTTCTAGTGTAATTCCTAAATCTTTCTGATGTCTCCACCTCAGCAAATTACTTCCCTTCTCCGTGATGTAGACTTTTCCAATAGCGTGCCTGCCTTGCGCATCTTCACCATTCCTTTTAAAGGAATAGGGTCCATGTTATACCCACCAGGATGTATATCAGGTTTTTCCAAAATGTACTCATCTTCCTTGAACATTCCCTGGAAAGTTTCTTTGTCAAATAAAGTATAAGGGGAACATGAATCAGCAAAAGCACTCACTTTTTTCCCATCTAAGGTGGTCATTAGGATGGCGGGCGGACTTTGCCTGCCCGCCATCCTCACGGTACTTGGGACCGTCCGCCATAAGGGCAGGGGGTCCCATGGGGGATATTAGGATGCGCCCGCCACAGTGGCGGGCGCATCCTGCATTTTTAACATTGTGGCGGGCGGTGCTCTCAGCACCGCCCGCCACAATGCTAAAAATGCATGTATGCATTTGTGTACACAAAGCAGCAGCACCGCGCGGTGCCTGCCACTTTGTGTATGCAAAGGCTGGGGGGTACCACAGGTACCCCCATGTGCAAACCTCACCTCACCTTCACTCCGGGATCCAGCAGGGGCCCCCGAAGTGAAGACTGCCTGCCTTTCCATGGCCCCCAGCCATGCTAATATGGCACGGGTGATTCTGGTTAGCCTGGCGGGGGCAATCCGCCTGCCATCTAGAATGGGCCCCTAAGTGTATTTCACAAACTGGGTATCTGACCTTCTCTTCACTCTCTAGCATATGGACTTGAAAAACAAATTTCTCATCTCTAAACTCTGTGTTGGGTTCTTCATGTACAACATGTATATCTTTACCCGCTTCCTTTGACTTCACCATTTGGCAAAATGCCTAACTCTATTACACTTCCTACAATGATCCCCTATGGCAGGACACTTTGGAAAATTAGCAAGATGATTAAACTTCCCACATCTGTAACATCTAACATTTGCATTTGTTGGCTTATTTTAAACAACTGTGTGGGTTTTCTGTACCTTAAATTCTGTATTGTCATCTTTAATTTAATTAACACCTTTGTCATCACTCATGGTTTCCTTATTACCTTCCATTTGCTTCACACAATAGGCAGTGTGTTCTATACTCTTGGCTATTGATACTGCTTCATCTAGATCGGGATTCTGCATCAACAATCTTTCTTGTGCTTTGTGGTTATTAGGACAACAAACCAATTGATCCCTAATAACGGAATCTGTAAGGCCTCTGAACTCACATGTAGCAGACAACCCTCTTAAGACAGCAATATATGAAATGACCTTCTCATTTTTTCCATGCACCCTTTTAAAGAACTTATGTCTTTCCCAAAAAACATTTAGCTTATCCTTAAAGTGGGTGCCCAATTTTCTTACATGCTACACATGAAGAAAACCCCAACTTGTGGAAGGTCTGCGCAGTACAGGAACACTCTCTTTAAAGATGTGTAGAGGAGATTAGCCTGAGGGGCAGGCATCGTGACAGGAACACTCTTAATTGTAGAGCAAAGACGCTACTCCTGAGGCATGCGCTGATGAAAAACGCCTCGGGGAGCAAGCGCCGCAGCAGGAACCCTCCTTCGAATGCTGGAACAGGAATATAGCGGAGACGCCTTTGGAATTACGCAGAGTGTAGACGCTTCTCCTGAAGCATGTGCTGAAGGGAAACGTCTCAGGGAGCAGGTGCCACAGCGAGAGCACTCCTCTCATTGCTGGAGCCGAGCAGAGCGGCAACACTTCACCTGAAGCTCGCACCAGAGAGATCAGCCTCAGGGGGAAAGCACCTGGTAGAAACACTTCAAAGCAGACAGAGCAGCAACACCTCTCCGGAGGCGCGCACGGGAAAACCTGCCTCAGGAGCAATCACCGTGATCTGGGCTCAGAATGAAGGTCCGGGTGAGGAGTTCCCCCAAAGATGAAGAGAAAAGAAAGTCCTCAGCGGACAGTGTGCAAAAAAAATCACTCTCTGATAATCTGGCGAACAGCGGCAGGTTCAATGAGAACAGGAGTCGAAAAGAAGCACAGCAAAGGAGGACAAACATTATCAGAGGCAAGTAGACTGGTGCAGGAGCAGGAAATAGGGGTGGAAACCTCAGATGCCCACTACACAGCAGTACTCACTTATCGCCAAAATGAAGTAAAAATGAATCTACAATGCAGGATGAAGTAGAAGGTGAGTGGATTTTTTGTAAAACAGAGGTTTCCCAACTGCCAGTCTAACTCTCCTCCTCAACTCTTTGTCACAACCTCCTATTGTGCACTCCCAAGAGTTCCAGGATGAAACCAAGATCCCAGAAACTCAGGGAGGAACAAACCATTAATGTGAATGAATTACATGAGGTGAAAACAAATTACATGATAAGATTATAAGTAAAAATGACAAAAGTGTTTATAAATAGATATTACAACAGTTACCTTTTATATTAGGCCCGGCATACTCATGGTGGTGGTCCAACCACCGCTACACTGCGGGCCCACATACAGTATTAGGAGTGTGGCGGTGAATCACCACAGGACGGCTGCATCCTTTAGGGATACAGGATCCTACTGCAGTTGTGCAGTGTACAAGGGGCAGCAATATGCTAGCGGTGCCGCTTTGGCACCGACGTGCTTATTACAAGCTGCCTGTCCAGCACCCCTTTCACGTTGGTGAGCCCGCCATGAAACAGGTGGCAGAAAGGTGACTAAGGGGGCCCTTGCCACTCCTGAGCCTGAGGATGCATGCGGGAGGGGCACATGTTCTGCCCCCTGGAATTGCATCCCAGTTCCTGCACAGTGTGGCAGGCATGTCACACCATGCAGGAGTGTGCCTCCTTGTCATACTTTCTCTAAAGTGCTTGTGAAGTGATAAGTGGTGTGTCTTTGATTGCTTCCATTAAATGTGTGTCTAGGTGTGAGGTTGAGATGGCTCCCAGCCAAGATACTTTAACAAAAGAAGGGCTGATGGCCCTTTAAATATGGCCTTTGTTTTGGGATCAGTTGCAAGTGAAAACAGAAAGTCCTTCACCACCTGCAGGTTGCTGCTTCGATGGCAGACAACATGCAGTGCTTCTGAATTGTGTTCTGGTGTCAGAAAATTACAAAAACAACAAATTCAGCATATTTCCCTAGGTTGGGTAGAACCCAGGTCTGTCCCAGAAACAACTGCCAAAACTGGGATCCGGAAGAATCTCCCTACTTTTCAGCACTAAGTCAAAGTCAGAGGGAATTTAAAACCTTTATTGGCACTTGGGTTGCTGTGGAGTAGTTTCAAGGCAGAGAAGTGGAAGAAAAGAAGCATCTAATTGAGGCTCACAGATGGCTGACCCTTCTAAGAGGGAGAGTTGAGATGAGCGACATAGTGGAGCAGAGACTTTGAACTGCAGGAGACCCATTAATGCATGTGTGATTCAAAACAGCCGACCCCCTATCACTTCTCCCTTGCAGAACTCCCAAAGTATTACTTACCAGGCCAATGCATGTCTGTGCTGCCTGCAGTGGATTGATTTGACTCCCCCAACTGTCAAAGCATTGCAATTGCAGGCATTTGGAAATCAGTGGAAATAGGTTGAAACCAAATTTATTATGTACTGATGGATAGAATTTTATTGGGGGTTTCAGTTAAAATGGAATACAGGAAACACTTAGGGGGTCATTAGGATGGCGGGCGGACATAGTCCGCCCACCATCCTATCGGTGTTTGGGACCGCCCGCCATAAGGGCGGGGGTCCAGTGGTGGGGATTAGGATGCACCCACCACTATGGCGAGCGCATACTGCATTTTATCATTCTGGCGGGCGGTGGCGGGCGGTGCTCTCAGTGGAGGAGTGTGGCTCAATGGTTAGAGCGGCAGACCCTGATGCAGAAGTCTGGCCCGGGACCAGGGTTCAATTCCCACCTCGGCGGGTCTTGGGCTCAATTTCCTCGGACCTGACAATTCTTGCCTCTGTGCCTATTCTAATCATGGGCCCCACGCTGCAACTCTGGGCAATAGCTTGCTTAACCTCCACACCGGTCCCAACAGCGCTAAGGATGCCTGGCCTCACCCTGGGGGTGTCCAGGAGTGGACACTTCACAGGGAAAGCCAGGAAGGGTTCCACAGCGGTATGAGTAATAGCGCCAGGAAACTGCTTGGTGACATTGCGCTCTACAAATACCTTGACATTTACATTTTATTTTTACAATGCTAAAAATGCATATATGCATTTGCATTAACAAAGCGGCAGGCACCACGCTGTGCTGCTGCTTTGTTAATGGAAATGCAGGGGGTACCACAGGTACCCCTCGTGTGCACCCCCCACCTGTCCTTCACTCCGGGGGCCCGCAGGGGGCCCCGAAGTGAAGACCACATGCCTTTCCGTGGCGGCATAGCCGCCACGGAAAGGCATCTGTTTTTGGCCATGCTAATATGGCTGGCGGTGTCTAATAGACACTGCCACCATATTAAACTTTGTTGCCCTGGCCGCAAGGCGACAGGGGCGGAAAAGCGGCGGACGGTCTTTCCGTCCGCCACGGTCCTCTCCGCCATCCTAATATGGCGGGGGAATTTAGGTACGGATGGCGGGCGGATTGCCCCCGCCAGACTCGCGGTGGCTACCGCCAGCCTGGTGGGGGCAATCCGCCCGCCATCCTAATGACCCTTTAATATTGTAAATAAATAATATTTTATTTTGTAAGTGTCAAATTTATTCATTAATATTCTATATATGTTTAACATTTCACATTTTATGCTTATATTTTATTTTGTCTTCTACTTTTTTGGGCCTGTTGGCTGCATAGCTTCTGGAATATTTCTGTTTTTCTTTACTTGATTTTGATTTTCTTCTTATTTCTGATTTAGTTATGAAAAGTATATATTGTTTTAAAATGTCTATTCATTTTATTCAGTTTTAAAACAACAAATTATATCTATATTATTTAACGTTTGGCATTTTTCAGTTATAATTTATTATTTTCTGCATTTTTTTTAAATAATGTTTTCATTAGTATTTACAGATTACACGGTACAAATACTGACAGACATATAATTGCACTGCTTGGATACATTTGTGTCAATGTTTCAAAACAAAAGGAACATGTAACATATAACGAGACATATACCATGGGTCCCAAGGCGTCTGTTGTTCGCGGTGGGTGTGGACAGAAACTGCAGGTCTGTTCTTCGGGTAAGCTGCTCTTGAACTCCTTGTGATCGAGTATTGGTGTGCAGTCATTTGTGCTTATCGTGGTTTGAAGGTATGCATGTGATTGTCAAGTTTGGACCACATCTCTCTGCCTGGGTGCCTGCCAAGCGTGTTTCTGAGGGTGGTCATGTCGGCCCCTCTAAGGAAGATCACACAATTGAGCCAGCTTTTGAATGTGGCCTTGGAGGTGTCCTTCCAGTTTGTCAGAATTGTTTTTGTAGCCGACGTGAGGAGAAAGTCTAGTAGGTTTTTATCTTCTTGGGTCACCATTTCCTGTGATATCTGTGCTGTAACTATTGTGGTGAATGAATCCTTGAGGGTGCAGCTAAGCGTTTTGTTGGTGAATTCTAGTACTTGTTTCCAGAACTTTTTGACCTTGGGGCAGCTGAAGATGAGGTGTTCTAGGTCTCCTTTATCTGATCCGCAGTTCCAGCAGGTGTCATTGTCAGTTATACCCACTGATGCCAGGCGTGCTGGCGTCCATTTTATTTGCTATATTTAAGAATTTTCTTTGTGCTTTTTCTGCTGCAATTACTTCCTATTTCTTTCAAGATTGTTCTTTTTTTCTTGATGTGTGGTATTCACTTCTGCAAATTTTTATTGGTTTTGTGGATATATATGAAATGGTAAATTTAAAAACTTTAAACACTGCTTTGAGTCAAACTTAATTTGCATTATTTTTATGTATTTACTTTTCTGGTTCTTAAGATATGTTCCATCTATTTTTTGGTACAGTTATGTCCCATTGCTTTTTAATGATAGAGGTTAATGCTCTCCTGGTATGGTGGTTTCAAATGCAGCATTTTTCTGTTCTCGATGTAGATTCATTTAATTAGGAGCTTGTTACTATTTCTTTATATTTTAAACTTGATTGGCTAAAATGTAATTTGAGATTTGCTTTGCATTTTACCTTCTAAGGATGACACATTAATTGCTGTTTGTGTGTTTAAATGTATATATTATATATCAATATATGTGTGTGTTTAGTCGATATACAATATTGCCAAATATTATGGGTCATAGCATGTACAAATGCTATTTTGCGAGTCACTGACACGCAAAATAGCATTTGTGACTTCCACTATTAGGAAGGGTTGTCCCTTCCTAATAGCAAGTCAACATGCCATGTACAATTGTTTTGCGACAGCATTTCCGGCATCAAAACACTTGCAGTTTACTACCTACTTCAAGAAGGAGGTAAACCACTCGTAAACGGGTAGGAGTTCCCACTTGAGCCCTTCTCCTTTGTGAGTACGTGAGAAAATATTTTTGAGAGCAGGCAGTGGTCCCAGGGACCACGGCCTGCCCTTAAAAAAATTAAACTGAAAAGTTTCATTTTTCTTTTTCAAATGCATCCCGTCTTCCTTTAAGGAAAACGGGCTGCATTTAAAAAAAAAAGACTGATGTATCTGGTTTTTTAAAAGCAGTTCCAGAAATAGTGGTCAGCTGACCCCAGCAGGCCACTATTCCTGGGTGTGATAGCCATTCCTAATGAGGTCGGAAATTGAGACAGCCTTAATATTCATGAGGCATGCAATTTGCCACCCCACAAGGAATCTCTAACTGTGTCTGAGACATCCCAATTTGCGAGTCGTAAATGTGACACAATTTGAGAGTCGCAAATAGGTGGTCATAGATTGGTTCTGTATGTTTTAAACTTTTGTTGTTTCTTAGTAATATTTTCCTATACAATATGTCTTTTTACTATCTTTTGTTCAGCAGTAGCCTTGAGTTTTGTATAGTGCTTTAAGAAAGTTCATATTAGTGTTGTTTTCTATATTTTTGCAATGATCATTTTTATAGCCTTGTATTTTTATGGCTGATGTTATGTCATAGAACCCTGGGTAGGGTGTTACCACTGATCATCTCATACAGGCAGCTTTCAGCTTTCAGCTTTCAGGGCATGAACGAAGTGCTTTAGTCATTCTGTTAACAGTTGGAGCTTAAAGCAGTCTTATGATCATATTACATTTGTAGGTACCAAATTAACTGGTGATATCTACTCTTCAGAACTAAGACTGCTGATAAATATGGTATTGATCAAACTTTAGTCAGAGGAGGAATATTTAAAATCATATTATTATAATGGAGGTTTCAACTAAACTCTTATATTTTCTTCATACTATTATCTACCTAAATATTTAAAGGGTATTAAATGTTTTTGATAGTGATATTCGGGGTATTGGTAAAGAAGCTATGTTTTTGTGATATTTACATCAATTGAATACTTTTGAGACAGGTCCTGACTTCTAGGCTTGTCCATATATGCTTAAGATTTCAAATGCTGTCATCTCAGACACTGTACACCTTCAGATTCCACTATAAACCAGTCTAGACCCATGTGTGTTAAACTGTACCATCCACTCTAATTACTCAATTTTTCTCTTTAGCCTCAAATTACTGCATTGCTTGTCAAATTGTAATTGGTTTTATTGAGACTTAATGGCAGGGGTAATGCTTCACATGATAATGGCTCTTTCCACATGAATGTTATTTTGAAGTATTGAAAGGGCTCTATGAAAAAGAAAAAACAGTTATTTGGTGTTCATTGTTTTCTGCTGGATTATGAACAAACAAGACCAATGTTTTCTGGCTTCACAATAAATACATCTGAAGATTCAACACAGGCAAGACTGGTTACCTAAAGGGTGGTGCTTACACTACAGAAATATTGGAAGCATGATGTTTAAGACTAGTTGTTTTGGAAAATTCCATAATGCATTAAATGCCATTATTACATAAATATGAAACCAACTGAATTAACTTTCTAGAGGTTTCTGTGTACAATTGTGGGCATTCAAAAACTCTGATCCAGCTCTTTCCCTCTCTAGAAGTGGTGGGATATTTACTACAGTAAAAGGGCAGGAGTAAGCCCACTTGCACAAGGAAAGTAGAATCAATCACCTCCAAACTTGAAGGAGATGTAGCGAGGAAGGGGTTCCTAAATAGGGAAAAATATTTTCACCATGGAGAAAAAGAAAAGAAAAACAGCAATGTGCATGTGCATCTTTGTTCCAATTTTCCTGCTGAATAAATCTGCACTGTATAGAATTACACTTTGAGGAGTATGTCAGATGACATTCCCAGTGATATGCCTGGAAAGCTGTGATGAGTGCAGCTTTCCAGATGCCCTAGTGGAAATATTTGGTAATTCCAAAAAGTAACTAATCTAAACCTATCCATATGAGTACCTTTAATGGGGAAGATTTACTACTTACTTTGTGAAATGCCTCCATAATCATTGGACCCAAAAACACCACATTACAAAACTCCATTTGGCACATATTTCAGCCTAGAAATGAGGATGTTGAAGCTAAAGCACTTACTTTATTTCGTCCCCCAGCAAGCAATAAGGCCCTGACTTACAGGAGCCATACTCCTGAATAGAACGTGCCTCCAGAACTAGCCAGACACCTTTTGTAGGGAATGTGATAAGGACACAAGGCCATTCCTGAACTCCCGGAGCGGACCATTCTACACCCACCACATAGCTGAGGTAGTATATTCTGAGGAGGACCTCAAAGGTCATGCGAGCTATCAAGCTGCTCCCTGTCACCCAGTAAGACTCCCGGCCTACACCTGGGGTGAATATTTAAATCCAAAGGATCACCATTATGATTTGGTATGCAGCCCTGAACATTCCTGGACCTTGTCAACAATTAATCTACCCTGCCACAGGATGGCCATTGCCTACTGCCATTTATATAACCAAATCAAAATGGTTCTATGAAAGTGCAACCAGACCACAAGATTAACCACAAAAATATTCTCAACTGAGACAAAGGAACATCATGTTGTGAAAAAAGTAATTAGACTTCAGACAGCCGTTCAGAATGTATTTAAAAATGTTAGTCCTTGACAATTTTGATATTAACCTATAAAACCTCTAAACAGAGGTTTTCAACCTATTCATAAAGGTATTGTGCCCAACCCCTCCAAGCTGTAATATGTGACCAGGTCAAGGGTGCACCCAGCCATCTGTTACTTAATCTTGATTGTTTCTCCAACAAGTGTTCTCTCAGGGCCCAGTTACTCCTGCAGCCATGCCACTGCGGCCCATGCGTAGATTTATTAGGCCTGAAAGCAGATGCCCTCTAGCCAGACAACTTTAGGTTGTTAATTTGAAGTTCCCTGATGTCAAACCACAGGATTAATATGTCTTTGCTTCCCACTCGCCACCAAAGGGCTGATTTTTTCATACTTTCTGCCTTTCAACAGACAAAGAAAAGCACCAACACCCAGATTGCATTTGGTGCTAAGTTATCCAGCCCTGAATTGAGAAAGTAGATTTAGAAATATATTGTCAACAACACACTTCAGAGTAGATAGGCAGTGATAGCTGCTACAGTTCTAAATGAATGTGTGGTAAAAGGCTGGCTATCAATGCCCTTGAGTGATAAAAGCAAATAAAGGAATAATAAACTTTAAATAAACTTTACTGAAACCTTTTGTCAGTGGTACCCCATCAAGGTGCCCAAGGGTGGCAGCTGCCTGACAAATATGGCACAGTAGAATGAAATCTTCTAAGGAAATGACCAGGAAATGTGTATGTTCCCCAGCTTTTTGAAGAACTATGGATTCATATCTTTGTATTGAGCTTTGGAGTAATAGCAACAAAGTAACTGCTCAACTTTTCAGGAGACAGCTTCAGATACCCCAAATATATTGCTCAGAAGACTGCAATCACTATCTTGTAATGGGAGACACGTCTGCTCTGGAGGCACTCCACTAACCTGTTCAATCTTCCCACATCAACAGATCTCTTATCATCCTAACTGGATCTCTACCGTCTCTCAAAACCATTAAGTGTTTGCAGGTGACATGCCATTGTGAGTAATCTCCCCTCCTGCTTTTCCAAAGAAAGACAAACCTTGACTATGGTGGCGTGCATGGGTGGAGGACTTCACGCATCCTGATATGTCAAAAGAAGGACACACATTGTCCATGAAGTTAATCTCTATTCTCAAGAAGACTAGCAAAGATGTGAGACGTGTAGTTATTTCTTTGCCTAGGGGAATGTGCAGTGCCTGGCCCTAGTGAAAATATCTGTCTTAAAACACTAATGACCTAGATGCAAGTTAAGGGCTAAATTTGATCCCTCTGTAAACAAAGGTTTGCACATGGATCTGAATTTTGAGTTGTGTGATTATTATCACTCCCTGACTACTTTCTTTGAGAGATTTTGGGGGAAAGGCCTGGAAAATGTCCAGACATAGAGTCTGCTTTTTTAAAAACTGATCTGTTTGTTATGCCTCATGTCCTTTTTGAAAACTCAAAACAAGAGGTATTTGCAACACACAGAAATACCTCACCAGGATAATGGTATTTACCAAGTGTGATAACCATGCTACCCTTTTACCCACAATGTCTGATAAGGGCGGTAGCCTCAGGGTGCGGTTTTAGGGTTCATTGTATTTGCGGGTAGTGGCTGGGTGAGTACATTCCTTTTTCAAGCCCAAAATAATATTTTTTGTCACTCCACAACTCAACGGGGAAGCCTGAAAGGAATGTGTGTTCTTTTGCCAACCCCCACCTTTGTACATCATAAATTTAATACTCCCAATACCAGTCTGGTTTCAACTCATATCAGGATTATCCAACAAAAACCCAGGCGCTCCTTTCATACAATCCAACCAAACCCATCATGAGCATTGGCTGTCTTATTGAGCTAAACATCTGTCTGTGTGCACAAGTTAGGCAATTCACTTAACTCATTTAGCTCTGTGTTTTCTTTTTCCAAATAAGATGTGAAAATGGGCACTATTACCAAATGGCATGATGCTTATCCAATTGCCTTTTCTGCCAACTGACCCTAAAGGAGCACAGTGCTAACTTCCCCTGCCTGCATAGGCCCTGGTTACAGCACATCCTTTGGATTAGGTACATATGCACAGGTCGTATCCCCATGAGACTAAGAAAGTTTGGCTTCCCTGAAACATATGCCCAATGTTGCTGATAGTGTTCCTAAGTTAGGATTCTGTAAGTCTGTAACTGTAGTCCTAAGGGCACCATACTGTTGAGGCAGTGTGTTGTTGACCTCTACACTACACTTATTTGGTCTACAATACTCATAGGTTTTTTAGTAAATGAACTACTTCTGACTATCCATAATTTCTGGGTGTGAATTTACTACAAAGTGTGGGATTACATGTCTCTACCCGCTGACACAAGGGAAGGACCCGAATGTATTATTATTTGTTATTATTATTTGTATATTTATATAGCACGCTGATCACCCGTGAGGGTATCCAGGTGCTGTCCATAGGCACCGGGAGATTAAATAATTTGCCCAGAATCACAGTAATTTTGCCCACGACGAGCCTCAAACCCAGATCCCCAGCTCCGGAGTCAGCAGCTCTGGGTGCTGCTCCAGTTCACACATAGATGGAGGTATCTACCACCAAAGTGGAGATTTCCCTGTGTTGAAATATAGGGGCATTTTTAAAGTAGCAAAAATGATTTCAGATACTTTTATCTTAAATATTAATGTAAATTAATGTTATATTTGTTTTACTGTACAACAAAATAATAAATGCTACAGCAGTGATAGCTTAATTTTAACTAAATATTTAATTAGTTTAAATATTACAGTTAAATTGATTTATTGTCAAAATCTCACCTAAATGATATGTTTATATGTATTTATGCATTAAAAATTACTAAATGTTAGTTATATTATTAATTTAACTTAAACTAATTATTTCTTCAAAAATTAAAGGTACAACAATTTTTATATACAAAATTATTGAAATATTTTATAATAAACTAATATTCATATATACTTTTAACAGTAAAGTACAGTTATATATATTTTTAAAAAGTCAACACACATTAATGTATTTTAACATTATTTCCCAAAGAGTTATATTTTATGTCCCTACATTCATTATTTTCTATGAGTGGGAGCCAGCCACATGTGGTGCTCGATGTACTCCATGTGTTAGCTGAAAAATGATTGTGACTGTTTTGTGTCCTTTTTGGCTGTAATAACTTTCGACAAACAGTTTATGAATAGGATTGTGCTTTTTAAGGGGGCGAGTGAATGTCCCCCCTCCTTAACACTCCCTAAACTCTTCCTTCCTCCTCCCCAAACCCCTCCCATGTTGTTGTAAGTATTCCCCACTTTCAAGCCACTCCCCAGTTCCTCACATGTTTAATACTGAAATATAGGTGCATCTGTGCAGAGATCTCTGCAGTCCAAATGGAGCTCTCTGCACAGATAGCAGGGAGAGAAAGACCTCCGCGCATTAGTTAGTGGATAGCCTTTTGTAGTATGTAAATGTAAATGTTGTATACTTGTAAAACACACAGCTGCCCCAGCAACAGGGCGTCCCGGCGCTGTATAACGCTGTGGAACCCTTCCTGGCTCTCCCTGTGAGATGCCCCTCCTGGGCACCCTCAAGGTGAAGCAAGGCATCCCAGTGTTGTTGGGGCCATTGTGGAGATTAAGAAAGCTATTGCCCAAAGTTGCAGCGTGGGACCCATGATTAGAGTAGGCGCTAAGGCGAGAATTATCGAGTCCGCGAACATTGAGCCCAAGACCCTGCTGCGTCGGGACTTGAACCCTGGTCCCGGGCCAGACCTCTGCTTCAGAGTCTGCCGCTCTAACCAGTGAGCCACACTTCTCCATGTATGTGAGTAGCATTACTAAATGTATTACAAAATACAGTTTGTGACTAGGCCCTTCTTTGGCTTACCTGGACATTTGTTGACTAAACAAGACTCTTAATGCCCCTACTAGCGGCCCTTATTTTTGACCTTCTGGCCATTAGTGAAAATCTGCCTTGGGAGCAATGCAGATGGTCTCTCCTTCACCCTTTCTATGACTGTGGCTAATAGATGGAGGATTGTTGGGCCACTGGTTAATTTCTCAGGACCCAAGGATCTACAGGCAACTTTTGGGATTCCCTAAGGATGGCCACATATTCTCAGTTTCATAAAGTCTGCCCACAACTGATTCCTTTTCCGGAGCCCAGTCTCTCTGCTCACCCTTCTATTTCTCAGGTTCCTTGAAAGGCATTTTAAACGGTACAGTACTCATCAAGTACTAATGTTGTTTCACATGCTGTATGATTTGACTTTACATTAAAATATCTACATCAACTTTCGAGCAAAAAGCAATATTTCAGGCTACACACGGGACAATGGAAAACTGAAGGCTTGAACCATTGGTGTCCACACTGAGCATAGGGCAATGTAGCTAACTCAACCCAAAGCAAATAGAATAGTAAGACAACAATTAATGTAAAATGTGCCTCCTTGTAGTGACCCAGCTTACGAGTACACATGCTACCATCAAACAGGTTGCTCCAAGAACACAGTATATTGTCCTATTTTGCCATTTAGACGAACGGTCCACCTCTCAGTACACTCTTAGGCTCCATGTGCATGACCCCACACTCAACAAAGCATCAGCAAATCCAGTATTTATGAGATGCACCAAAGCAGCACACCACTCAGGAAGCAAGAGGCACAATCAAACTGGCATGTAAGTGCCAGAGGAGCCAAGGCAACAAAAGCACCGTACCAAGGAGACACTAGACTAAGTGATGGAGATGTTGATCAGAGCTAGAAAGAGACAGGCAAACAAGAAAGGCTTCCAGTACCTTCAGTAGTTTCCACAATACTTTTTACCTTTGTGAGAAAAAAGCATCAAATGCAACAGGTCTGCTTCCTGGTACACCTAGGGCTTGAAAGATGAGAAAAAACAACTTTTCTTGATTGAACGCTCATGGCATCTTAACCCATCTAATGCAAACCTGGAAAATCTACAAGTTACAAAATGTCTTACAAATGAAAACATGTTTTCCATGCCAAATCTTCTTCCATCAAAGATCAAATTGAGTTGTTTAAAAAAAAAGGCCTTTAAAGTTCTTACAGATAAATGCATTCACTATTTTTTGCCTTTTGTTACTATTACAGAACATCAACGGAAATGTGGAGAAAAAATTATTTTATTTCTCCAAAGTTAAAGGTATTGAAGGGTCTCTCCCCTCTCTGTCTCTCTTTGACTCTACAGTTCAAGACACTGGCTGAAAATATCCAAATAACTTATCTTGATTCAAGGAAATCTCTCAGTCTGAGCTCTTACTCATCATAGCAAATCTGAGATCTAATCATGTGGCTAATCCAATACCTGCTCAGCTCACTAAAGTTAGTGGGTTCCTGCCAGTTACCATAGTGGATAAACTTGATTAGCCTATTCCTCTCCCAAGGGGTGTTTCTGTATTGTTAGAAGCTGGACAAAGCCACCAAGGTTCTAAAAAACAGTCTGTCAGCTGACCAATGAGACCTTAATAACTACCGTCCTGATTCCAGTCTTTCTTCCTTTTCCAATATTCTGAGAAGGTGAGTCAATAAATAAATAAAACATTTTGTTCAGAAGAAGAAGCTCCTGGATGATTTCTAATCTGGTATCTCGATAGGAGGAGGTAGCAAAGCATCTTTCTAAAAAATTTTTGATGAAGCACTGTGCATTCTAGACTAAAGAAACTCCTGCTTCATAATTCTATCAGATCTCTCTGCAGTATCTGACATAGTCATTACAACCTCATTCTCACTATAAATAAATGCATGGGTTTCAATGATAAATTATAGGCTGGTTCAAATCTGATCCTATAATCAATCCCAAGTGATCACAATTGACAGCTGCTTTTCGAGTCCCCTGGTGCTATCTCAATGCATACCACAGATGTCTTTGGTAGCATCAGCTCTCTTTTCAATCTCTACCTGGGAACTTTTGGAGAAATCACCACACAGTCTGGGATTCTTATCATCAATATCAGAACAACACTCAGCTTTACCTGAAAATCGCCTCTTCTAATGTAATTACCTTAATCCCCTGACTAGAGGTGGGAAGCCATTTAAACTAGAGTCAGGCTAGAGCTATACACCTGGCCGGCTCAGTTTAGGGTCCTCTTGGAACCTCGAGCACAAAATGAGGCAAGCTTTCATGGGAGGCATTCTGGCCTAGGGGCTACAGCTGCCAACCATGTAAAAAGGAGAACCAAGTTTAAACCAAGTTTAAAGTCGTGCCTCGGGTAAGCATCCTGTGACTCCCAATCTATGCTTCTAGTGAAGTACTCTTACCTCCATGGACAAGGTTCACAGTTGTAATGTAATGTAATGTAAGAAACATTTCTATAGCGCTACTTTCACTCCAAGGAGTATCTTGGCGCTCACTCAACCCAGATGGAAGAGTTGGAGGGAAAAGGATGACTTACACTCTACACCACAAATTACACCAACGCCCTACATGCCGCATCGGACAAAGAGAAGATCCAGGTTTTTAATGCCTTCCTGAAAGAAGTTTCTTGGGATAGTGAACGTAAAAGAGGCGGAAGCTTATTCCAGGCCATGGTACCTAATACAAAAAGGGATTTACCACCTTTTGTGGCCAGCTTGAATCGGGGAGGTGTAAGTAGATTCTGACTGGCAGACCTCAGACAGCGTGTCGGGTGATATCTTTTGAAACCATTGCATAGGTATTTTGGGCCTTGCTGATGAAATGCCCTAAAGGTATTTATGAGAATTTTAAACAAAATTCTTTTACCTATTGGCAGCCAGTGGAGGGTGTTAAGTGCTGCTGAGGCTGAAGACCTACGGGGCCAACGCAGTACAAGGCGGGCCGCTGCATTTTGGACCATTTGTAACCTGTGGAGGACGGTTTTGTTGGCTCCAGCATATAAACCATTACAATAATCCAGCCTGGAACTTATTAAGGCCACTGCAACTGTTTTCCTAGCCGACAACGGAAGTAGGTCAAAAAACTTCCTCAGAGCTTTTATGATCTGGAAGCATGTCCCAGCTACTGCCACAGCCTGATGTTTAAAAGACAGTTGGTCATCAAATTTGATGCCCAAATTGCGGGCAGATGTAATTGTGTTGGGAGGGGCTTCTGCATCCACCGGCCAGCACATTTTTGGGGAAAACAGATTATGACTCCCGAATGGCAGAATTTCTGTTTTTCCAGCGTTACATTTTAAATTATTGTTGGTCATCCATTTAAAAGTTGCTGTTAGACATTCCTTAAGATCTTCCTCAGCCCCTGGCTGTTCCCTATCCAGCACCAGAATGAGTTGGGTGTCGTCAGCGTATGAAATAGAACTGATCTGGAATGACGCGATCAGTTTCACTAGGGGTACCATGTACAGGTTAAAAAAGTACAGGACTAAGACTCGAGCCCTGAGGGACCCCTGAGCTGACGGCTTTAGCCTCAGACTGATATTGACCCAACACTGTGACTTGGTGTCTGTTGCTAAGGAAATTCCTAAGCCAGGCCAAGACCTTGTAAAAGTGGCAAAGCAATGTGCATTCTGCTTGTCACCCATATGCCAACAATTAAACATCTTTCATGAGAGAAAAAGACTCCCTACTAGTGGCTGCAGTGCACAGTGTCAAACTTGAAAATCTGGGATCAGAACCAACTTCCTTGCTTGACCAAATTATGTGATCCTAGGCAAATAATTTATCTCACTGAGTCAACTTTTTGTTCATTATCATACATTTATTTACTTATTTTATTTATTTATAAACTTTTATATAGCGCAAACATGACCACTGGGTGTATCAGAGCACTTTACAATATATGTGGCAAGAAGGCACATGTAAACAACCAAGAGTAACCAAAGAGAGGGAATCATAGACATAAAATATCACAGCAGGAGAAAATAAACGAAGTGATAATTACACAGTCATAGGTATCTGAACATCCTTATGACCCTTAAATGTCCAACATGGTAAAAACAGCTACAATTTCACAGTCAAAAGTGATCAAACATTGTCCTGCGTCATAAACTGTCAATGCCGTAATATACAACTGAAAATTCACCGACATGAAAAGGCCAAGCATTCAAATGGTCCAGGCCACCATGCCACGGATTGACGGTTAGGCCATGGTATCATGGGGCGAGGCCAGACTGAGGTAAGAATGTTTTCATTAGGAGCCTTTTGGCTTCTTTCTTGAAGAGGAACATGTAAGGATTTGTCCTGAGTTCGAGGGGAGGGAGTTCCAGATACTTGGAGCCATACTAGAGAAGGCACAATTGTAGATCTTTTTTTTCTTTAATATATGGGGTTTGAGTAATATGGGGGCTGGCACTTCTGGAGGCTCTCGAACCACATAAGGGCTCCAATTTCTGCGTGAGGTATTGCAGAGTCTGGTAGTGGATGGCTTTGTGTGCCATGCATGCGATTTTTAAGTGTATCCGGGATTCATAAGGAAGCCATATAAGGGCTAACAGGTCTGGAGAGATATGGTTGACTTTTTTGTGCCAGTTATGAGCCTATCAACAGAATTGAGTGCAATGCTAAGAGGAGCCACCTTCACTCTGGGCAAGCCACACAATGTAGCACTTCCATAGTCCAGCTTTGAAATCACTAGGGCTTGCACTGCAATTTTAAGGTCAGGAGCAGGAAAATAGGGTTTGAGTTTTCTGAGGATGTTGAGTTGAAAGTTCGCTCCTTTAGTGCTTCTGCAAGTTTAGGGTTTTGGCTAAAATGATCCCCAGAGAGGATGCCAAATCCGCGAGGTGAGGTCTACATTTAAAGTCAGTAATCAGAGACAGCCATTGGTCCATATCCAGGGATTTTTTCTGCGGAGAGATTAGGAGGAACTCAATTTTAAAAGCATTAAGCTTCAGGTGATTGTGTGTCAGCCAGCATTGTGTTTCCAACAGGATTAAGTTTATGGATTGAACGTCCTCGGTGGAAGAGATCTTCAGATAAAGTTGAGTATCGACCACGTACATGTGATAATGAATGTTGGATGATTTCAATATTTCTGTCAAAGGCTACATGAACAAGTTAAAGAGCATGGGAGATAGTGCTGACCCCTGTGGAACTCCAAGAGTAACCGGGCCGGGTAAGACAGTGATTGGTTCACCTTGAAGCATTGTGATCTATTGTGAAGGAAAGAGGAGAACCAGTTAAGTACAGGCCCAGACTACCCCATCCTGTGTTCCAGGAGGTCAGTTAGGTTATCGTGTTTGACCGTATCAAAGGCTTAAGACAGGTCGAGAAGGATCAAATGGCAGGCCTTATTATGGTCCAACATTCTAAGTGCATCATTTACGATGTGTGCTAACGCTAACTATGTAATATGGCTCGCGCGGAAACCAGATTGACAATGGTCCAGGAGGTCGAAATGATCGATGTGGTTACAGAGTTGGGCGAGCACACATTTCTCCAGGAGCTTTACCAAGGTGGGGAAGTTGGAAATTGGACGAACGTTATGAAAATCCGTGGGATCCGAGGATGATTTCTTTAGAATCGGGGTAACTTGGCCCGCTTTAAGGCAATCAGGAATATCACCTTGACTGAGAGAAGCAATTACAATCCTAGTCCAGAGTGTTAGTAGGGAGGATCTGACTTCCAGGAACAGGTTTGCAGGCAGAGGGCCGTTGTAATAATGAGAAGGTTTCAAAGACGACAGCATTTTGTGTATAGTGAGTTAATCAACCATTTGGAAGGAGCTCCACGAAGCATTGTTTCTGGGGAGGTACGGGAGAGCAGGGAGTGTGTCTGCACTTGGGTGACGGAGGAAGGTCTGTGGACTGTTCAACAGTTGCTCAAGGGCGGCTTGTAAGTCAGATTCAATCTTCAAGGAAATCTGCAAACTGTTCACAAGTCTGCAATGATCTTTGAACCAGTGGTATGAGGTTGGAATGACTATTAGTTTAAGCTTTGATGATTTTTAACAGTATTTTATAGCCGTTTTTTTGCTTGGTGAAGTTGAGTTCTGAGGAAGGTAGCCTTTGAGCACCTGATGTGTTTATTGTAGAAGCACCTCCGGGATCTCAATTGGTGGAGGTGTTCAAGGGAGGGATGAGATCGCCACCGCCTTTATGCCAGTCTTAAGTTTCTTCTTTCGGAATTAAGACTCTCTTTGAACCAAGGTTTGGAGGTTTGGTAGACTGTCTTTTAAGCTGTACCAGTGCAACAGAGTCTAGTATATTAAGCATAGCATTGTTATAATGGTCCGTAAGGTCATGGACGTCCAACACGTTTGAGGGCGGGGGCAGGATGTTATCGCAGAGGTCGGTCAGATCTTATGAGTTGATTTTCCTTAGACATCTTTTCATCTCTTTTGGGTTCTTAGTCTGGGCTCCACTTGCTCTTCCTGAAGTCAGGGCGAGGAAGGTGATGCAGAAGTGGTCTGTCCAATCACAGGGGAGGATAGACTCCAGAAGGATGAAATTGGGTTTGGCAATGACGAGATCTAAGATAGCTCCTTTTATGTGAGTCGGACTGTCCCAGAGTTGAATTAGGTAGAGGTCAGATAGGAAGGATTTGAGGCTATTGACCCCCACATCATTTCCATTGTTCCAATGGAGATTGAAAGATCCCAAGAAGATCTGAGTGCCATGGAAATCTGCATTGTCCGCAATGATGTCCATGAGCTTTTCAATGAAGGGAAGGTTGTCTTGAGGGAGGTGGTAAAAAGTGTGCAATTTGCATGAGTGCTTATTTTGACCAGATACTTCAATACACAGGTATTCACACAATGGCAGTGGTTCGGCATGTTGTACCTTCACTGATAGATTGCCACGATGTAAACATTCAATGCCTACTTGGCCAGTAGTTCTGTCCAACCTGATGATATAAAATTTGAGAGGCAATAGGAGGTTGAGGATGGGAGCAGACGAATCATTTAGCCAGGTTTCCGTAAGCATAACAAGGTTGGGATCCTGTTCAAGGAGGAGGTAGGCAATGTCCGCATGTTTGCATGTTTAACAGTCGACCTGCAGTTAAGGAGCACGCATTTGAGATTTCTGTTGGGGGTCGACAGCTTTGCCGTTCGGAGGGGCCCATCTTGCTGGAAACCCGTGTTTTTAACAAGAAACATACCCATTCATTCTGTGGATGTGCCTCCAATAAAATGGTAATGCTACTCTGCCTCCCATATCTACTAACACAGTTCCATATTTCATGGGAGTACTCATCCCCTATCTCTTGATAGCCAAACCAAGTCTGGTTCTTCTGTGCCTCTGAGCCCTCTCAGATACTGAGGATTTGGCTAGCCGGTTTTCTCTGTGATTTTCCTTCCTCAACAGGATAGTCAACATTCTTTTTGGTCATTGTTTTTATGGATCTGTATATAATTATGCTTTTCAGTTTCCTATTTGTACATGATTTGTTATACTAGTCCTCACTACCGATACTGGTATGTTACCTTTGCAAATATCCACTGATCACAGTTTTTTGTATTATTTATGCTACTGTTCTAATATTCTCTATCAAGTGATTCGATTAGGGTGACCAGATGGCTCTATATCACCGGGACACCGCTTTGCCATTCGTTGACTTTGATTTTACATGTCATTGTTATCAGGTGTGTTGGTCCAATTGCCTCCAATTACCCAAGACTACAACTCCCAGAATGCACTGATATGTAAAAGAAAAGTCCAGGATTTAAAATGTGGTAACACAGAGCCATCTATTCAACATAGCTTTAATGCTCCCATTTTTAGGTTGAGCCTGGGCAGCGCATGTGCTACTGCAAGGCATGGAGTAATGTAGTATGGCTTTGACGTCCGCCCACTCTCCACCCATATTTTTAACTGGCTTTTGTCATTGTCCTTCTTAAACTCTGGCTTCTGAGTCGTTATTAGGCTTGTTAGTCCCTCCTTGGTACCGCCTTGTCTGCATTTGTTAACTCCCATAATGATTCGACCTTTTTTTTACTGGTGTTGTTACATGGTCTGCTTTATAAGTTGGTGCGCACTATTTTATTTGATGCTCTTCCCCTAGTCCACCCACTACCTCGCAGCACGCCGCCCGCTTTGATTTTAATTTTTACAAAGGAGGTTCACTTGAACCATAGCGATGCGTTTTTTATTTCTTTATTTTAGCAGCGCGGTCTGCATTTAGCGGCTTTGTCTACTTATTTATTTATATATTTTGTTTACAAACACCCATGCGCTGCTTTCAAGTTCATAGAGGCTGCACCCCTTTCTTTACACAAACCGTGTCTAAAGAAAGGTACGCAGCCGACATTCAAGAGAAAGCCCAGCATGGACGCCTTTACCAAAAAAACCCTTCTGTTTGTCCAATTGACAAACAGACGCTTTTTTTTGGTCAAAGCCCACATGCTGCGGTTCCACTTTAATGTCAGACATGCCCCTTTCTTTAGACGCAGCTTGTTTAAAGAAATGGGCACAGCATGTGCGAGAGTTTAAGCTATTGCATTGCCACTAGCTTAAACTCTCGTTAATGCAAGACATATTGCCTTGCAAATGCTTGTTTTGCTTATGACTATTGACGTTTTGAATATTCGCATTGCTTTGACAGCACTTCCTTGATGTCTCTCCTGTTGTAAAACCATAGAAATAAGGACGCTATTAACAATAGCAGAGTTCAGAGGAGAAGCGTAACAGTGCAAGATGCACAAATATAATTAATAAGCAGTCGCGGCTGGTGACATTTGAAAGTGGCGGGCATAATGACAGTATCTGTAGTGCCACCTGTTCGGATTTGAAACTAATAAATACGTGTCTAAATGGGTAAATATGGGTTTCCGCCATTGAACATGCACTACGCCAGATTAAAATAATCATCAAAAGATTCACACACCCATCACATAGTGGAAAGCAGAACCGATCTTTAACACAGAGGTGAACGTGTTGATAGACAGATAGAGTGATCCGTGTCAGGTGCCTGCTCCGGCTATTTCTTTAACAAACCAGTGCATTTTAGGAGAGTTGTAGTATTCACTTGCAGTAATTGCATTACTGTGATGCTAGCTAACAGTGAATTTGTGAAAGCAAAATCCATGAGTAGAATGAGGATGTTTGCCGCCCCCATAGAGCGAGGAGACAACTCCCCATGCGATCAATGACGCAGCCAAATTTGTTCCTGTCAGGCTAAAGTTGAATGCCCATAACTGGTTTTGTTCTTCTACTTACCTTACCTCCCGACTTCCCGCCTTCAAGTTAGCTCTGACTCCCGCAGCCGTCCTGTTCTTGAATTCGTCGTCAGACTCGTCACCCAGGAAGCCAGGCAGCCTCCCTCCCCTCCGGCTCCACCACAGCACAGCGCTGTGATTGGCTCGGCCGGCTGCCCCAACACCACGTCATTTCTCTGTATGCTCCAGCATACAGAGAACAGGGAGAGTAGGAGGGGTTACCCAAGGGCAGGGGGAGCGGTTTTCCCCGCTGTTATTAATGCAGTTAATACTGTCTGTTTGGACAGCCTCTAAGGCTGCCAAACAGACAGTATTAACAACAGTTGGGAAAACCACTCCCCCCTGCCCTACAGTAACCCCTCTCACTGTCTCAAGCAGGAACTTCTGCTTTCTCGCTGTGCGAGAAGGCAGAAACAATTGGTAGTTCTCTACTATTTGTTTCTGCCTTCTCGCACGGCGAGAAAGCAGTGGGGCGGCGCCCAAACGCCCCCATGGAGGATCCGCCACTGTTAATAAGCAGAGAAAGATCCTCCCCTACGTGCCAAGAAACATTGCCTTGGTTTCGTTCCCCATTTTATGAAGTAAAAGTTTGTGGCATTATCAATCATAATTTAAATGTAGTACCTCGTTAAAGAAGATCTTTCTATCCCGAGGAAATATATTACAGAGCAACCTTGAGGGCATGCTAACTTTAATAACTTGTGATTGTTATGATTATTAATGTTCACTGCCCCCGTGGAAAATCATAATTGCCATGATCATGTAACAGTTATAGCAACAGAAATAAACATCTTCAGATGGTTGCTTTCTTTACGATTTTGAGAAACAAGTGACGGTTGAGATAAGATGCAGCAGAATTGCCAAGCACTTGAGAAACAATCATTTACAACGGTCTCGCCTTTGCAAAAGTTAGAGCACTTGGCATTGTAAATGACAAATTTTTCTCTATGTGTTGTTTTTGAAAACAGATAAATTAATGGGATTGCCATTTATTATTATTATTATTATTAAGACAGTCTTGTATAGCGCGTGGTTACCCTGGAGCATCCCAGCGCTTAACCAAACAGGGTAAAGTTTAAGTGGGTGAGAGGCACAGCGGTTTAACAAAAGAGAAAAGTTTTCAGTTGTTTACGAAAACGGAAAAGGCATGGCTCAGAGCGCAACCCTAGAGGGAGTGAGTTCCAGAGGGTTTCAACCTTTACGGAGAATCTCCTCCCTCCTGAACAGGCTTTTTTAACCCTAGGGATCATAAGTAGATGTTGTTGGTGTGAGCGTAGTGTTCTACTTGCCTTGTAGGGGGTCACCAGCTTTTTGTAGGGCGGTAGGGCCTTTACCTTGCAAGATTTTGTGTGCAAGGCAGAGAGATTTAAATGTCACCCTTTCTCGCACCGGTAACCAATGCAAAGCTTTCAGTGCGGGTTTGGCCGATCGTGACATAGAGATGTTATAGAGCATTCGTGCCGCCGCATTCTGAACTTGCTGTAATTTGTTCAGAGTGATCTCAGGGGCACCCAGATAGATTGCATTGCTGAAATCTAATCTTGATATAATCAGGCCCTGGATCAAAAGCTTCCGAGATGGAAATGGAAGCAGAGGCAGCACTTTGCGCACCGATCGGAGAAGGCCGAAACAGACACCTGCCAATTTGGTAGCCTGGGTCCTGAAGGAAAGATCTTGCTCCATCCAAATACCAAGGCTCTTGATCTCAGCCTTGGGTTTGGGAGGGGATCCCAGACAACCAGGCCAGACAGATCGGGGGAGTGAGGGACTTTTCTTCCCCATCAGCATTATTTCGGTCTTTGAACCGTTCAGCTTTAGTGCTGATTCCCCCATCCCGTGTGGACTTTGGATAGGCAGGAATGCAGCACCTGGGGATTTTCCGTGGCCTGGGAAAGGGCAAACACCAGCTGGGTGTCATCGGCATAGCTCACGATTTTGATGTTAAATGGAGCCACCACATCCTCCAAGGGGGCCATGTACACATTGAATAATGTGGGGCCCAAGGAGGAGCCCTGAGGCACTCCACAGTGGAGGTGGGTGGATGCCGATCGTGCGCCACCTTCCCAATGACAATAGCTTAATCTCTCGCAAATGTGAGTAGTGAATAGTTGTAGTAGAGCTAGTAGTAGATAGAGCGAGTAGTATAGTGATTTGAGAGTAGAGAGTAGTAGAGAGTGAATAGTAGAATAGTAGAGAGTAGTGGTGAGTAGATTAGTAGAGAGTAGTGAAGTGAGTACTATAGAGTTAGTAGAGTTGTAGATAGTGAGTAGTATATAGTAGAGTGTGATTAGTAGAGTGTGAGTAGAGAGTAGTAGAAAGTGAGTAGTAGAGTAAGTAGTAGAGAGTAGGTAGTAGGGAGAGTAATAGTGAGTAGTAGAGTGATTAGTAGAGAGCGTCTAGTAGAGGAGTAGAGTGTGTTGTAGAATAGACTTGTAGAGTACTGTAGTGAGTATAGTGTGCGTAGAGAGTAGTAGAGTGAGTAGTAGAGAGTAGTAGAGAGTGAGTAGTAGAGTGAGTAGGGAGTATTAGAGAGTTGTAGAGTAAGAAGTAGGGTACTAGAGGGAGTAGTAGAGAAAGTAGTTGAGAGTGAGTAGTAAAGAGTGAGTAGTAAAGTGCAAGTAGTAAAGTGTGAGTAGTAAAGTCCAAGTAGTAAAGAGTGAGTAGTAGAGAATGAGTAGTAGAGTTGTAGAGAGTAGTGGTGAGTAGAGAGTGATTAGTAGAGTGTGGGTAGAGTAGAGAGTAGTCGAAAGTGAGTAGTAGAGTAAGTAGTAGAGACTGAGTAGTAGAGTGAGTAGTAGAGTGATTAGTAGAGACCGCGGAGTAGAGGAGGAAAGAGTGTTGTAAAATATTAGAGTTAGTACTAGAGAGTAATAGAGTTATTAATAGAGAGTGAGCAGTAGTGAGTAGTAGAGTTGTAGAGTACTATAGTGAGTAGTGAGTATAATGAATAGTAGAGAGTAGTAGAGTGAGTAATAGAGAGTAGTAGAGAGTGAGTAGTAGAGAGAGAGAAGGGAGTATTAGAGAGTTGTAGAGTAAGTAGTAGAGTACTAGAGAGAGTAGTAGAGAGAGTATTAGTGAGTGATTAGTAAAGTGCGAGTAGTAAAGTTTGCGAGTAGTA
Source organism: Lissotriton vulgaris (assembly GCF_964263255.1). Taxonomy (NCBI): domain Eukaryota; kingdom Metazoa; phylum Chordata; class Amphibia; order Caudata; family Salamandridae; genus Lissotriton; species Lissotriton vulgaris. Next base: position 2,036,096,720 of record NC_141685.1, on the reverse strand, counting down.
GAGAGCAAGTAGCAAAGAGTGAGTAGTGGAGTGAGTAATAGTGAGTTGTAGAGAGTGTGTAGTTGAGTATTAGAGTGAGTATTAGAGAGTAGTCGAGATTGAGTAGTAGAGTGAGTATGGAGTTTTAGAGAGTTGTCGAGTAAGTAGTAGAGTAGAGTAGTAGAGTGAGTAATAGTGAGTAGTAGAGAGTGAGTAGTAGAGAGTGAGTGGTAGAGAGTGTATAGTAGAGTATTAGAGTGAGTACTAGAGAGTAATGGAGTTATTAATAGAGTGAGTAGTAGTAGTAGTGAGTAGTAGAGAGTGAGTAGAGAGTAGTAGAGTGAGTACCGGAGATTAGTCAAGATTGAGTAGTAGAGTGAGTAGGGAGTATTAGAGAGTTGTAGAGTACGTAGTAGAGTAGTAGAGTGAGTAGTGAGTATTAGATAGTGAGTATTACATTGTGAGTAGTAGTAGTAGTGAGTGAGTAGTAGAGATGAGTAGTAGAGAGTGAGTAGTAGAGAGAGTAGTAGAGAGAGTAGTAGATAGTGAGTAGTAGAGAGTGAGTAGTAGAGAGTGAGTAGTAGAGAGTAGAGAGCGTGAAGTAGAGCGTAGTAGAGAGAGTAGTAGAGTGAGTAGTAGAGAGAGTAGTATAGCTAGTAGTGGAGTAAAGTAGTGGAGGTTGGAGGGTAGGGTGAGGGTGGAGTTTTATGGTGAGGGTGGTGTTGGAGGGTGGAATTGGAGGGTGGCGTTGAAGGGTGGCATTGGAGGGTGGAGTTGGAGTTGAAGGTTGGAGTTGGAGGGTGGAGTTTGGAGTTGGAGGGTGGAGTTGGAGGGTAGAGTTGGAGGGTGGAGTTGGAGTTGGAGGGTGGAGTTGGAGGGTGGAGTTGGAGGGTGGATTTAGAGTTGGAAGGTGGAGTTGGAGGGTGGATTTGGAGTTGAAAGGTGGAGTTGGAGGGTGGATTTAGAGTTGGAGGGTGGAGTTGGAGAGTAGATTTGGAGTTGGAGGGTGGAGTTGGAGGGTGGAGTTGGAGTGTGGAGTTGGAAGGTGGAGTTTGGAGTTGGAGGGTGGAGTTTGGAGGTAGAGGGTGGAGTTGGAGGGTGGATTTGGAGTGTGGAGTTGGAAGGTGGAGAAGTGTGGCTCAGGGGTTAGAGGCGGCAGACCCGGAAGCTGAGATCGGCCTTGGACCAGGGTTCAATTCCCCGCCTCGGCGGTTCTTGGGCTCAAAAATTCCACGGACTCGATAATTCTCGCTCCGGTGCCTTCTCAACTCACGGGTTCACACTCTGCGACTCTGGGCAATAGCTTGCTTAATCTCCACAACGGCCCCTCGCAGCGGGATGCCTGGCTTTCACCTTGTGGATACCCTGCCGGGGTTATCTCACAGGGGAATACCAGGACGGGTTCCCTAAGCAAGCGCCGGGAAACCCTTTGTGGGTAGCTGTGCGCTATATAAGCTCAAATACATTTACAAGGTGGTGTTTGGAGTTGGAGGGTAGAGTTGTAGGGTGGAGTTGGAGGGTGGATTTGGAGTTGGAGGGTGGAGTTCGAGGGTGGATTTGGAGTTGGAGGGTGGAGTTGGTGTTGGAGGGTGGAGTTGGAGGGTGGATTTGGAGAGTTGGAGGATGGAGTTGGGGGTGGAGTTGGAAGGTGGATTTGGAGTTGGAGTTGTAGGGTGGAGTTGGAGGGTGGAGTTGGAATTGGAGGGTGGAGTTGGAGGGTGGAGTTAGAGGGTGGAGTTGGAGGGTGGATTTGGAGGGTGGATTTGGAGTTGGAGGGTGGAGTTGGAGGCTGGAGTTGGAGTTGGAGGGTGCTGGAGCCCACCTGGAGAGCAGAGACAGGTGCTGTACTTCCATTAGAGCACCTTCTACACCCTGACACTCGGGTCACAGTTGACTGAAGTACTCCCTGCCTACCACGCCTGCCACCCGGCATCTTTCTCACAGAGTGCGCAGCGCTAGCTACATATGTTCAATATGTCATGCATCCTCCCCAGCCGTGGCTCCTGCGGCGTCCCTGGTGCCATTTGTGGTGCAAGCGGCGGACCTGCTCCCAAACTCTGCACAAGTGGTGCTGCCGGACACTCACATGTCAGATGCGGGCATCTGGTACTGCTGGCTCCGGCACAGGATGTAGTGTCCGCATGCCTGGCCCATCTCGCCTCATTTTCCCGCCGCCCTAGCTGCGGATGAGGGCTGGTGGTGCCGCCACAGTGAGAGGAGACCCCGTGGAGGTGCCAGGGTGTGGGGCTCTCCCACTGCCCTCCAGCCTCACTCCAGTGCAGCGCCGCCTGGTAATGGAGCTAGCTGTTAGGAGCTGTCTCTCTGCCTCCCCCACCCCACCCAGCGCCGTGAGAGGGTGTGTGAGGACCGCTGCGGTAACGGATCCGAGTGGACCCTGGTGAAGTGTTCAAGGGAGGGTGGGAGAGAGAGGTGAAAAGGGCATGAAAGATCAAGAGATGGAGCAGACCCTTGTCTCGGTGTTAAAGAATACAGTCTTGGCATGCGCATATTACACTAGCACGGCTAGGGCTACCAGACCTCGAGCCGTGGCCATACACTGCAAGGGTGGCTGCACCCGTGATGCAACACTTCTTTAGGTCTCAGAAGTGCCACGCTCTACGACGGTTGTATTTATTCATTGCAAGCATGTTGCGAATTCAAAAGAGTTTGCAGAACGCAGCCTGTTTTTCTGAAAAACACAAAGAATCCAGTTACAGCAAGCTGAAGCATTTGGACCACGAAAACATAGACAGTCACTGTCCGCGTGCCATTCTGGGCTGCTGATCTCCGTGCCTGACTGCTGCTGCGAACTGTTAACACACTTTATTTAAAACGTGCGGTTGTCGGACAAGTGATAGTTACAGATGTCCTAAAAAGAAAGACGCTACAATCATATTTTAAGAGCACACGTGATAAATGTAACAGACATTACATAAGAGGCTCCGAATCGCGCTGTATAAGGATGCAGTCAGGGCCTGTGCATCGGATGCAGAACAAATAGGAAATAAAGAGCAAAACAAGCGAAAGCGCTTGCCATTTGTCACTAAGCCCCCGTCCTTTTCAGACTGGGGGCGTGTTTTTGTGAATTGACTGAAGACGTCACAGAGAGAAAGAAACGCACCCCTCAATCCAAAAAAGACGGGGCTTAAATTGACAAACAAACCTCTTCTCCAATGACTGGCCAGCATTTGGGAGGCCAGCCGATGGAGAAGAGGGGCGGGTTTAAGCCTCACTACTAGAAAACATAAAATCTCACCAGCGAGACTGCGCAAGCGCAGCCTACGCTAGCCGAGACCTAACAAAAAAGGTCTAGAACTGCACAAACAAAACAAGCAAAGTGTTTCAAGCACTAAAAAAAATCTAAACCACAACCTGAAAAGGAGCACCTTGGTAGGGTTTCTAAATAGCCTCCTTCCCTGATGTGGAGCGTGGCCGCAGTGAAACAAAAAAACAGCTGCACTGCCTATAGGCTGTGCAAAACAAATGGATTTCGTACTTTTCATGAAGTGTCAATGATGACATTAAGGCCACACATTGGCACAACTCTAGTAAAAAAAAAGTCACGCCCTCGTTTTTTTTGACTGGTGCAAAACCTTAATACACAATTGGCAATGATGCGAGCTCTGACTTGTGCCCTGGTTGGGCGGTTTTTCATGAGCTGATTCACTCAGTAGGCCATCAATCTCCTGGTATAACAATAAAGAAGGGATGCCTGTGGTAAGAAAGCGTTTGCATCCAATTTTAAGTGCAGCCTCAATTAGACCCAGGGTGCGGGTGCAGTTTACTAGTTAATTAGTCCAGGGATGCGGTCCTTTCATGTGTAATTCTGAACAGGAACACCTGGTGAGCAGCACTTCAAAGCGCAGGGGGAGGGGAAAGCACAAACAATGCAGACGAGGTCACAAAAGAAGCAGCAGCAGCAGACGAAAACCCCGCCCGCGTCCGACCTTCACCCGGCTGCATTTAAAGGGCACCTTCCTCCTCCCGCCCACCCCACCCCCTCCTCAGCCTTCAGAGAGAACAAACCACACAAGGCCCGCTGAGGGGCTCCCAAAGAATATGGCGTAACGCGTAAGCTAATTGTTTTAAAACCTAATTAAAAAGAAAACAGAATGAGACAGAAAGGCCTACCATGACTGAAATAATGGCTTCCAGTCTGTCGGAGAAGCAGGACGCACTGTCTATTGAAGCGCCACATTTTGCCTCGCGCACGCTGGGGAGTGCTAACATTTTACCCCCACCTGCAAGTGCTGCTAACTTCAAATTAATTTGGAGAAAAGACACTGTCTCATTTCGACCCTTTTAACTTAATATTCCCGACAGAACACAGAGACACCGGTGCTGAGGAGGTAATGATTTGGACAAGCCAACGAACGAGAAAAGAAAAGCTTTTCTCATTGCGAACGTAAAGCTGTATAGGAGTCTAGTGAAAACAATATGCAAGGGCAAGAAGGGGCCTTGTGACACGCAGAGCGATAGCAAACTATACCAAGTGTCAGAGCCAAACAATGAAGGGATTAATCTAGTGTTTGTAGGGTAGGGGCCCTGTTGTTATCCAGGACTAAGGTTATTTCTTGCAAAAATACGAAAAATATGCAAAGGTTTCAAAATTCCATGCGAGTTGTGCATTCACATGAAAATTGGTAGTTTAGAAAGTATTTTGTTAGTGGGTGTCATTTCTACTGATTCGTGTGATGAAAATATAAGCAAGGTAGGCAGCTGCATAACAAATGCTTTCAGTCTCCAGGGTAGCATAATTCAGATTTTCTGAGAAAAAAAGCTTTGAAACGTATATAATCGTATACATAATGCTCACAGGTTTCTGGGAGGATTGAGATCTACTCAACAGTGTGTGAGGATAGGAAAAGCGACAATCTTTGTGAACCACATGTAAACCAGTACTTCTACGTCCTGCATCCCAGTCCTATCTATTACTTGTGAAGAGAGTATCCACCTCAGACAGAAGTCTCACCCATGTACCTCCCCGCCCCCCACCCCAGACACCATAAATAGCTTGCTTAGCCACCATCCTTCTGTGTTGCTTTTCCTGTCTCTGACTGAGACCGAAGCTAGGGCAATGCAGAAACACTGGTTGTGCATGGGTCTTTTATTTATAATTCCCTTTCATGATTGTCCTCTGCCAGGGGGGTGTTCCTATATCAACGCACGAATCATGAAGAATTAGGAGTATGGAGCTGTGCAGGTATTACACTGTTGCACAGACAGTGGCAGCATGGTATGCCCATCTTTAAATATGGAAAAGCGACTTTGCAATGGTTTGTGTCTACTGTGCCTTTTTTAGGTCTCGCCTGAGCCAATGCGCTTGCGCATTACTTCGGCGAGATTATAGTAAGCGGAAAAGAAAAGTCTATCAAAACAGCTGCGGATCGCATACAGTTCATGTGATCTATGCACGTGCACAAAGCCAGCCACATAACACACCATCATTTGTGCCCCCCGGCATCAGACTTCAAAGGAAGTCGCTCGCACACCACCATTTGTCTGAGCCTCAGCATCAGACTTCAAAGGAAGCCGCTGCCCCGCTCCCCCTTACCCCCACCCCATCAGACTTCAAAAGAATGTGCTCCCGCGCCACGCAATGCAAGAGCTTTTATTTAATTTTCAGCTTAAGTCACTGTGCTGCTGCACCACTCTCCGCCCCCTCACTTTTTCTCTCCTTCATCCTGACTAGCATAATACTTTGTTGCATTCCGCACTTAGGTTTCTGATTTTCAAACATGCCAACACCACAGTAATCTTGGGTGCGAGCACAATATCCTTACATCGCTTTCCGATGCATTCTTTTCGTGTGCATTGCTTTATCCATTAGTCTCTTTTTCATGCCCTGTACTTTGCCTGGAGCCATGCCGACTGCGGAAACCTCGCCGCATCATGCAGTTTCCTACCTTCCTGATGTTCCATCACACGCAGGATAAACAGCTGATAGCGATTCCTTCCGAGGTATGAACACCCCCATGAGTCTCTCCACGTTCTGTTCAGTGCGCGCTCTTCACTTGTTTAATTTTTTCGTTATCACTCGTGTTGTTTACTGATGAACGTGCACTTTGCTCCAGCAAACATCATGCATGTTTTGTGTGTGGGTGCGGTCCTCCCTGCTTTGTGACATTTCACGCTGGACTAGTTGCTTCCACAGTTGCCATGACAATTGCATACCTGTTGTTGCCCGTATGCACTTAGCATGTGGTACATACATAGCCGCCTGACTAGAATACGCACAACCTGGTGCACTGCACATCACTCAGGGACACCACCACATCACTCAGGGACACCACCACATTACCACCACATCACTCACGTGCACCACTTAGGGGAAGCACCACATCACTCAGGGACACCACCACATTACTCGGGGACACCACCACATCACTCAGGGGCACCAGTCAGGGGCACCACCACATCACTCGGGAACATCCCCACATCACTCAGGAACACCACCACATCACTCGGGGACACCACCATATCACTCAGGGACACCACCACAGCACTCAGGGACACTGCTCAGGGGCACCACCACACCACTCAGAGACACTACCACATCACTCAGGGACACCACCACATCACTCGGGGACACCACCACATCACTCGGGGACACCACCACATCACTCGTGGACACCCCCACATCACTCGAGGACACCACCACACCACTCGGGGACACCACCACATCACTCTGGGACACCACCACATCACTCTGGGACACCACCATATCACTTTGGGACACCACAAAATCACTCTGGGACACCACCACATCACTCTAATACACCACCACATCACTCTAATACATCACCACATCACTCTAATACACCACCACATCACTCAGCCCAACCACATAATCACTCAGCACCACAACAGCACTGTCCTTGCTTGCTACCAACACGCATTGCCATAGCCAATAGGACTTGCATTAGGAAAGTGTAAGCTATTGGCTTTGTGAATAACAATGCTATTAATTTATATATTTTCAAAAGCCAATACATTAAAAAAATTGTCATTTACAATACCAATAGCTCACACTTTCCTAATGCGAGACCTATTGCATTGCAAATGCTTGTTTTCACATTGTAGTGGATTCAGCAGTCAGCACTCGCACGCTCAGACTATTAGTATGTGTTTCAGGATCCCTTATGCGCTTTGCTCCGGATGAACTGGGCATATACGAACTTTCATTTTCTACAGTGTGTCTGCAAAGTCAGTGTATCAGAGGCTGGATTCAGAACTAACCATAGCAGGGAAACAGCCCACATTGGCGCTACAGACGACATCCATATGATCCTGGACAGAGGAGACATGGGTGCCCTCATCCTCGTAGAGGTCTTTTTGGCATTCAATTTAATGCCTGCATGAGATGGGAATCAAAATTCTCGCTCTACACTTGATATGCTCCTTCCTGACCAAACTAACACAGTCAGTCTGGCTCCCTAATCTTCGATGTCTGCAACCTCATCTGCAGAGTACCGCAAGGATCCTGTCTTAACCCAACGTCTTCAACACGTCCAAGAATCCACTTGCAAGCATCTCCCGCACCCATGACATCAACGTCATATCCTACACTGACGTGTTTATGAAAAGACAAGGGAACCCTAAAGGTAAACACGGATTTAGCAGAACAGAGTATTACATTAGACAGTGGTCCTTGTAAGAGAAAGATTATATCTAAGTGATGCATATGGAACACAATGGAATCTATATAGGCTACCCAGCCGGGTAGAAAAATGTATTATAAATGATTATATTTTCTGTCTAGAGACAGTTGTAATATCCAGTAGGATACAGTCCTGTATCCAAAACAATACATAGAAGGTGTGACAATGGTGAAAAGGGTGACAATTTAAACACTTAGGTCAAAATGAAAACAAAATATGAAACATTTAGGCGAAACAGAGAAAGGTGCTTGCTCTGAATTATACGTAATATGGCAAGCTAAATATGTAGCATCAGGCATAACACTTAAAATGAAATTATTTGGTGTACGCTGTTATGTATAGTCGACGGCGTTTTGAACCCCGTGCATGCAGTAACTGGGATCATCATCAGGCAAGGAATAAATGTAAGCCTTATACAACACATTAACCATGACAATAAAATAATGGAAAAAATTGGGAAAAACAAAGGGGAGAAGTGGACATTCATAAATTGGGAAAATAGTTAAATACATATGTCAGACAAGTTGAAAATGCACTCATTGATAAAGTGAAAAAGGCTCATAATATAACTCTCAAGCTGCAAGTAAGTAAACTAGAGAGTGCACATAGCTGTCATGCATTAAAATTAACTAGAAGAGGCTACATAGCCGGTAATGATAAAAGATAAAAAATTAAAAAATTAGGCAAACCATGCTGGGAAATTAGGTAAGGAGCACGTGTCACCGGAGAACGACTGTGAATGGAAGACGCTAAAAGTCTGGTGATGGTAAAAAGGTTTTTCAGTAATGGGCCAAACCATGCAGGGCAATTTACAGTGAGGAACATGGGTGAGCCGAAAACGGCTGTAATTGTGACCAAAAATGGGTTTGCGGCACACGATAACGAGGGTGCAAGTAGGGAGAGAAGGCATTACCTAATTAGTTGCAGTGTATGGCTTGTGGTCCAGAACACAGAATGCAATAGTCGAAACCTGGCAGGGTACTAAGGAATTAGAGGGGCAGGTTAGAATGCAGAGCCGGGACGAGTAAACCAGCGTGGTGTGAAGCTCAATATATAATTACCTGGAAAAACCAGCGATCGTCCGGAATCCTAACAGGAAAAGGGGAGGGGGTTGTTAGAAGGGCAGTAATAGTCACCGGGACAAGACTAATTGGGGGCAGTGAGGCGCAAACATACCTTGTATGAGCAGTTGCTTCCAGGCGCCAAGCTGGCAAGAATTCACCGCACTTCAATTGGATTTAAAAGGTGGCGGAATAATTAGAATTTCGGCGCTGGGGAGCGGAAGGATGACCCTCCTCCAAGTCGTTCGGTGCGAATGGGGAAGCGAGCACGAAGGCTCAATGCTACCTAGTGATCCGAGGCACCAGAGACGAGGATATAGTCATAGGGAGTGGCATGCCCATCATGGGATTTGGGGAGTGACAAGCGGCGGCCATCTTGGGTGAGGATAAAACGCTGGGATGAGTGAGTGAATTATAATTGAATCTTGAATACAGAAGGTAAGGACCTTATTGTGAGGAGAGTGAGGGAAAAGGTGGGTGTTGAGAATGGCTAAAATAAATTGGCAGAGATAACCATTATGAAAAAAATTCAAGAAAAAATTCAAGAGAAAATAATCAAGCTTCTATTACCACAAGTGCTGAATAATTATGTGCATGACATAGTGACTTGGATTTAAACAGTTAACATGTTACAGAAGTCATAGCATTTCATTCTGTATATGTGGGGAAGCAATAAAGATTTGTTGGTGAAATTCTAATGGAAATTTAACAAAACCACAGAACAATGAGAACAATTAGAACTCGAGCAGTCAAGGAATCAAAGAAGATTGGTCCAATCCTCAGTTCTGCTGAGGCCATTTTTCACACTTTGGGAACACAAAATCCATTTGAAGTCCTCTTTGTTTAGAAGGCTAGTCATGTCTGCTCCCCTGGGGGGCTGTTTAATTTGGCTGATGATTGTCCATTAAATGTCATTTTCATTGTGACCATGACTTGAGAAGTGTTCGACCAAAGGAGCGTTTAGCGTCTCACACCGGATTCTGCTGCGGTGTTGGCCTATCCTGATCCTTGCTTTCTGAGTAGTCTGACCTATGTAGATTAGTTTACATGGGCATTGTATCACATAAATTACATTGCAAGAATTACAATTGGTCAAACTATCCAATTTGATATGTAAATCATTAAAAGTGAAATCGTGGCCCTCAATAACATACTCGCACATCCTACAGTTACCATATTTTTTATGTCCCAATAGTGGGGCAAAACCCCAGAGTTCAGTGAGTGTGGATGCAGGTTTGGGCGTGGGAAGAGCTGCTCTGATCAAGTGGTCTTTTATGTTGCAACTTTTTTTGAAAGCAAAGAGCGGGCGATCAATGTTCATAGTGCCTGCATTGAGGATGGTCGAGTGTTTCAAGATGGATTTCGTATGGCATTAGAAACTGGTGAAAAAGTAGTTACACAAACAATGCGTTTTTGCTCAGTCTTAGGTTTGGGGGTTATAAGTACTTCACATGGACAGTACCATGCTCTTTTGCGAGCATTGCGTACCTGACGTTTGGGGTAGCCATGAGCATGTAGTTTAGATGACAATGTGGACGATACCTGAAAGTAATCTTTTTTGTGGTAACAATTTCTCCTGAGTATTAAAAATTGCAAGTAAGGCAATGAATATCGGAGAGCATGAGGGTGATTACTGTCGTATTTTAGCAATGCATTTCTTTTGGTTGGTTTGCTGTGTAACTTTGTGAAAAGTTCATTGTTGTCATGGTAGATAGTGAGATCCAGAAATGTTATGGATGATTAATAAATGTCAGTGTAAAGCTAAGGCCGTGACAATTGTTATTTAGCCAATGGAGGAAATGGGAGAGACTCTCTTCTGTGGAATGACAAATTAGAAAAATATCATCGATGTAAAGTTTCCACAAGGAGATGCCTTCAAAGAAAGGGTTAATCTGGGTAAGAATTCTTGATGTTTCTAAATGCTCCATATACAAAATGGCTAGATTTGGGCCAAAAATCACGCCCATAGATGTACCTTTAACTTGTTGGTAGAAGTCTGTCTGGAAGCTAAAAACTTTTCTGGTAAAGCATACTTCCAGTAGTTGGAGTATAAACATAGTGGGGACATTATGTGGGCATGGTCTACTGTCCAGTATCTTTTCGATAACCAGAATCACCTCTACCTGCGGTATATTAGTGTAGAGTGATTCTACGTCAAGTGTGCACAGAAGGTCAGAATCAATGTCAAAGGGATAGTGCTCAACCAGGTTAATTATGGACATGCTGTCCTTTATGTAAGAATCAGTAAGACCTATGGGTCAAGCTAGCGCTAAATGAAACTTTTAAAATAAAGAAATACAAAGTGTATTTGGAGTCATTGGGGCTCTTTAAAGTGTGATGTGTGTGCAGCATGGTAGATGAGTGTGATTTTGGTTTCTGAATTCTGAATGGTTTGAAGTCATCTGGGGAGTCGTTTGCTGATCCCGGCATAGAGGGTGTTCCAGTAGTACAGCTTGCTAGTCACAAGGGCACGTGTGACTTGTTTAGGGATGCTGGTGTGATGTCACCTTCCTGGTGAATTTGCAGACTCCCAGGAACCCATTGAAGGTCATCCACGTGAACCGCCTCAATCTCCACTTCGAGAAGTCCAAAGTGAACATGCTCTTGGCGACAGATGATGGGGTGGAAGAGCAAAGTGAACTTCTTTCTGACCTCCTGTCCACCAAGGAGCATGATGGGTCAGTGGAAGGTGTGATCCTCCCCTACACTGACCCCAGAGCAGCAGAATGACTGTCAGCATTTGTTGGGACAGTTTGCACCACTGTTCTCTCTGACCCCAGGTGTTACTCACAGGTGTACCCATGACATGGACACTGGTGACAGCCCTCCTGTAAAACACAAGATTTACAGGTTGACCGACTGGGTCAGGGCCCGCATCAAAGAGGAGGTCTCTAAGATGTTGGCATTAAGGGTGATCAAGCCCTCCAACAGTCCTTGGGCCAGCCCAGTGGTCTTGGTCCCAAAAGCTGCTGCACCAGGTGCCACTCCAGAGCTACAGTTTTGTGTGGACTGCCGTAGGCTTGATGCCATCACCAGGACTGATGCACACCCATCCCCAGAGCTGATTAAGCTCATGATCAGTTGGGAGCCTTTAAGTTCCTCAGCATGTTTGATTTGACATCTGGGTATTGGCAGATTGCCTCAACCAATGGAGCCAAGGAAAGGTCAGCATTCTCAACCCCAGAAGGACATTACCACTTCTGGGGGATGCCTTTTGGGTTGAAGAATGCCCCTGCCACCTTCCAGAGGTTGGTTAACCCGGTGTTGGCTGGACTGGAGGATTTCAGTGCTGCTTGCCTGGATGACATTGCTGTGTTCAGTTCCAGCTGGGAAGAACAGTTGCAGCACCTCTGGGAAGTGTTGATGGGTCTGCAGAGGGCAGGCCTCATGATCAAGGCCAGTAAGTGCCAGATCAGGCAGGGCTATGTGTTGTACTCTGGACACCAGGTAGGAAGCAGCCAGGTGGTGCCCCTACATCCCAAGATTAACACCATTCTTGCTTGGGAACCACCCAAGACTCAGACAGAGGTGAGAGCCTTTTTAGGTCTCACTGGCTACCACAGTAGATTTGTTAAGGGCTACGGCACCATTGTTGCCCCCTTAACAGAGCTGACTCCCAGGAATCAGCCCAAGATGGTTATCTGGACTGAATCCTGCCAGAAAGCTTTTGATGCCCTGAAGGTTGTCATGTGCATAGCGCCCATGCTCAAGACACCAGACTTCTCAAAGGAATTTGTCATGCACACCGACGCTTCAGAGCATGGTGTGAGAGCGGTGCTCTCACAACTGAATGAAGAGGGCCTAGACCAGCCTGTAGTCTTCCTTAGTAGGAGACTACTCCCCAGGAAAATGAGGTGTAGTGCCATAGAAACGGAAGCTTTTACTGTGGTCTGGGTACTGAAGAAGCTGTTTGGGACTCACTTCTAAGTTTAGACAGACTACAAGCCCCTCAGATGGTTCATGCAAATGAAGGGTGAGAACCCAAAACTGTTGAGGTGGTCCATCTACCTCCAGGAATGGACTTTATGGTGGGACACCATCCTGGCACAGAACAAGCCACCACAGATGGTCTGTCCAGGTTCTTCCGCCTTAGTGAAGAGAACTCCCAAGAGGTTGGGTAGTTCTCCCTACGTTCAGCTGGAAGGGACATGTGTTAGACTTGGCATCTTTTGGCATGCTTCCCCTGACTTTTTGCTTTCCGAACTCTCGGTTTTGACACTGTTTTTGCTGGTTTAGTGTCTCTGTGCACTTTCTCACTGCTTTTCAGTGTTAAAGTGCCAGTGCTCATGTTGTAAGTTGTTATTCTGGATTGGTGTTTCCATAATTGGCTGATTTGATTTAATAGTCAGTACTTTGTACAGTGCACTGTTTGTGCCCAGGGCCTGTAAATCAAATGCTGCTAGCAGCTTGCTGCACAGATGTTGTCACCCACACAAGCAGCCTGTAAATGTAACTCTTGCCTGCCATTGCAGAGCCTGTGTGCAGTCTGGTACTGTCATGTCGACTTGGCAAGTGTACCCACTTGCCAGGCCCTAACCTTCCCTTTTCCTACATGTCAGTCACCCCTAAGGTAGGCCCATGGTACCTTGTAGGCAGGGTGCAGTGTATGAAAAAGGTAGGACATGCCCTGGTGTGTGTGGCATGTCCTGATAGTGAATTACCGCCAATTGCTTTTTTCACTAATGCAAGGCTACCTGTTCCCAAAGGACAGAATAGGGAGTTTGTTTATAGCATCTTACAAACATAACTGGTCCTGGGAAGAAGGTACAGAAATAAAGTTTAGTATGCCTGAACTCAAAACCTAAAGATGCTTCTTTTAGTGAAGGTGGTTTTTAAATTCTATGTTTAAAAATGCTACTTGTAGGTAGTAGATATTTTCTTGCTCAGCCATCCAGTGTTCCTCTGCTGGGTTTGAGGATTGACTGTCTGGTTTTGGGGTGACAGGGGCCGGGGAGGAGCAGTGACTCCAAAGAGTCTAGATAGGTCAGGGATGGGCTGAATAGACCTGGGCTGCATTTACTGTAGGGGAGAGATTTCCTTTCACCTGAATGGCCTGGTCTGCCTCTGACAATGCTGTCTTCACCTCTTGCCAGGAAGCTGCACCAGAGTGGACAGAACTGGTTTTGGCTGAGCACACACACTCTATGCCTTGGAGGACAAAGGATTTTGGGCTATAAAAAGTGGGGCCCATACCCCTAAACTTTAGAACTCTTTTGGAACCAAGAAGACTGCCAAGAAGAAGAGATGGAGAAGCTGTGAGGAGGGACTGCCACTTTGCTGTGTGCTATGCTGTGTTGGCCTGCAGTGGCTGCTTCTGTCTTAGGCAGTGAAAGGACTGGACTTGAACTTTCTGCAACTTCCTTTCTGTGAGTTTCTCCAAGGGCTTGAGGTAAAGCTTGCCCCCTGTTCGAGAAGTATCAGGAACAGCAAAGACTTCAAGTTCTTCTGCCTTCAGCTCTGGGGACTGTGTGTTTTGTGCTGCAACAGAAGAAAAAGCAACCCGATGCCGTCTACAACACTGCTGCCTACTCCATGTCATGAGGGCACTGCAGAGGGCACTGCTGCAATGCTGCACCGCAACCCATGATCTCACCGAAGACGACAACTGACACCGAGCCGCTGCTTGCACTATGACCTGTGGACTCAGCACTCTGTACCGCCTCGCTTCAGGCCGTCACCCTGGTATCCCCATCGGCGCCGCTGCTTGCACCGTGGTTCGAGGGCACTGCTCGTAATTTACATGACGCACCGTCCTCATCTTGCACCGCAGCCTTGGCCTACCAACACTGGCACCATTGACTCCAGGGAGATCGCATTGGTGGAACTCAGCACTTCTGCCACAGTCCCTGGGCAGCCACCGTAGCCACTGCACACAGCACTTTATTCCTGGCCCACGGAGAGGCGTTTAAAGTTCAGCGGCGGTTCAGTAATCCGGGATGCACGCGGGGCATGGCAAAGCTCGTTCCGGGCAAAGACTGGGTCAGGACGGGCCCGTCTTAACCTGCCATAGACTGGCAGAGACCGGACTGGGCCACGGTTCTAACATTTGTTTTGAAAAGGTACTGTGACTCCAATAGTAATCTGTATTAACAGAGCAGTGTGGAAGTACACCAGCCCAGTTTGGACACAGCACGTTTGGACTTACCTCCTGCAGCGACACCTTTTGTGGTGGTTTTGACAAATGTCCCAAACTTACAGAAAGGGGTAGAAGAAACTTGGGAGATATTACAGAACAAGTCCCTACATTGGCTTGGGGTTAGGACTGGCATTACCGAGAGAATATTTGATTAATTTAAAATGGTCAGAAGAGTGAGCTGGGTTGGGAAGGGATGCAAGACCAAGATGGGGTATTGCGTTGTGCTTACCTTTAAAACTCCCCATTTAGTACAACTTATCTTGAGTAGAGCCAGAAATCATTTTATCCCCGGGCAGGGTGTTAATTTAGTCCCCTTAGGCTATTTTTATCCACCAAAACCCCAGATAGCCCCAAAATATATAGATCTTGAATCCACTTACAACAGGCACTGGTTTAACCTCCCAACTCAAAATCGTTTTGACGCCCTTGCCAACCTTGAGTCAGTGGACTGACAACAAAAGTCCGTTCTTACTCAGCCAGAGATTTTAGTTATAGCAAAGGGATCTAAGAAAGAGTCTATATCGGTGACCTCAGCTGGTAATGACACTATTGTTCCACAAGTTGACACCAAGTTAATGAACATAGAGACTGCTAGTTACACTGTTTTAAATATCACGGCGGATGCCACCGTATCACCTATATCACTGGCTGGTAATACCCCAACGAGGAGGGATGAAGGAGGGGGGAAGCCATAGCATGGGGAAATGTCTGTTCTTGTTTTGGAATGTGGTGGGGCTAAAATCCAAGATGACAAACAAAATATGGGTGGACTTTGTGTGTAGCTTTGACATTCTCAGCTTGTAGGATACCTGGGCGTAAGGGCCCATCCATATTAGCGGCTATAAAACATTTCACACCCCAGCAGTCCCATCATTACACGGCAGAGCAAGGGGTGGTCTCTGCACTTATATTTCTAACTATCTGAACATAGGAAAAATTGTTTTAAATGTGTCAGATCCGTTATATCAAATCACCACTCTTCAGATAGATAAAGTGTTTTGTATAGCATTAGTGATTTTCTATAGCAACAATGCACCAGAGCAGATTGGGAGAATTTTAAGACAGCTGAGCAGCGACCTGTATCTTTTACAATCAAGTCCATCCAAAGAGACATGCATTTTGTGGGGCGCTGATTTTAATTCATCTATATGTCAGTATGCTAATAAGGGGATTTGTGGCATAACATATGAGAAAGATTCTGGTCACCCCCATATTCCCCATAGCTTGTATGGGGATCTTTTAAATGACATTATTTTCTCACTTGACATAGGTTTTGCTAATAACTTATGTTCTCCCTCTGTCCCTTTTCAACCTACTTTTAATGGGCGAGGTATTTTCTCAACCGTAGACTTTGTATTAGCATCAAGCAGACATTTCACCCGTATCAAGGATTTTACCACCCATGAGATTGCATTAAGCGACCATTTTCCTATTGGCTTTGACGTGATGGTGCTTGATAATATCATAAATACTAGAGGCTCTACCACGCACTTCGCAGAAAATATCACATTAAATAGACAAAATGGTTATGCACTTAAATGAGTTCATGTGGACCCAGAGGTATTTACCCATAAAGTGGTCACGAAATGTAAAGAAATGCTTTTATCTTGTTTAGATGAGAAGTCATCCCACCACGAAATCTTAGACATTTTTCCATCATCACAAGCGTTATTAAGAAAACATTGTATGTGAAAGCAAGAAATAATATATAAGCAAGGATGGTTTGACAAACTCTGTACAAAAGCATATTCTAATCTTAAAAATTCTTTACATGCAACAGAAAAGAAAACTGAAACAGATTAGTCTGGCAAGAAGTGATTATAAGAGGGCAATAAAAGCAAGGAAGAATTACCTAAAAGAGGAAGCATGGCAGGCCTTACATGAAGCTTCTGTTAATCGTGATTCCTCCTGCAACCATAGAGATTGCCATCCCCGAACATGAATGGATACTACACTTTGCTAAGTTATGTAATAACTCACAGACAGATGAACAGGGTTTGTCACCTACTGGGGTCGAAATAGAGAACCCTGTGATGCATACAGGTTTACCTTTAAATTTCACCTTAAGTGAAGTCAACACAGCCATTACTCACAGTTTGGGGGGAAGGCGGCTGGGCCGGACGGTATTCCGGTAGACCTTTTTAAATCAAATTTATCTCTATGGGGTTCACTCTTGACACAGGTTTTTAATGCATGTTGCTCACAAGGTTTCTTGTCGACCTGGTTTGATTCAATAATTGTCCCCATTTTCAAAAAGGGTGTTAGGTCCTACCCAGCCTGTTAACGTCCAATTGCATTATTGGACTCTACAGTTAAGATCGTGGAGCGAGTCTTGTTGGACAGGTTACAGGTATGGGCACAGGATCAAAACGTACTAAGCAATATACAATATGGATTTCGCAAAGGCCTGGGCACATTCGAACAGGGTTTGAATTTACACATTTTAATAGACAAATACACCAGGGCAAAATGGGAGAGGCCTTACCTGACTTTTCTTGATTTAACAGCGGTTTTTGACTGCGTGGTTCGTGGAAAGCTGTGTTTGGTTTTAGAGGGGATGGGAGTTGACGTTTTAATAATCAGATTTTTAAGTCAATTATACTCAGGGGCAAGGGCCAGGGTCCATTATAGGAGGGAGGGCGATTGCACTAAGCACTTTAAAATAATTCGGTGTGAGCGCAAAATCCGTTCCGCTCGCGGATTTTCGGTAAATCCGCAATCCGCGAACTCCCGCGAATTTACCGAAAATCCGCGAATCCGCGAGCGGCGGATTCGGGGGGCAAAAGTTCAAGCCTTCAAGCTTGAAGTTGTAACTATTTTAGGATGGCGCCGGCAAGCTGCCAGCGCCATTCTAAAATAGTTACTAAGTTAGCTTCAACAGGAAGCAGTAATAGATAAAATAAAGTAGGTGCTCGAGCACCTGCTTTATTTTATCTATTAGTGCTTCCTGATGAAGCTAATTTAGTAACTATTTTAGGATGGCGCTGGCAGCTTGCTGGCACCATCCTAAAATAGTTACAGGATTATAGGTTGACAGTGACAGCTCACTCAAGGGACCCCTGCGCCCTTCGGGGCGATTGCATAGTAACACACACATGGTCGCTGGAACTAGTTGAAGCTCAAATTCAGTGATTCATTCATCAGCCCAAAAACAATTGTGAGAGTCGTCGAGGCTGGGCAGGTGTCCCTTCTTCTCAAATCTACCGTCTAAAATCAGCTGTGATGCTGGATAGAGGCCTTTGCATCCTTGACTTCCGCCATTTACCCACTATGATGGACAGTTCACTCAAGGGACCCCTGCGCCCTTCGGGGCGATTGCATAGTAACACACACATGGTCACTGGAACTAGTTGAAGCTCAAACTCAGTGACTCATTCATCAGCCCAAAACCAATCGTGAGCGTCGTCGAGGCCGCACGGAAGACCCCACCCCCATTAAGGAAATCCGCAAAATCTGCGAATCTGCAAAATCGCAGATTTTGCGGATCCGTGAATCCGCAAATCCGCAAATTCGCGGATCGTGGATCCGCGAAATCCACCCATGCCTAAAAATAATGAACGGAGTCAGACAAGGGTGCATCCTCGCCCCGTTCCTTTTGACATTATATATAAATGAATTGGAAGCTGTTCTGGTCCGAGAGTGCAAGGATTTACCAGCCAAAATGACAAGCCCTATCCAGGCACTCATGTATGCGGACGATGCGGTCCTGATGTCCCACACACCTATTGGTCTCCAAAAGGTTGTAAATGTTTTTATAAATTTTATGTCTAACTTGGGACTTACTGTGAACTGCTCGAAAACGTTTGCAATGAACTGTGGAACAGGATCGATAAGGAAGCCCAAGATGCTTTTCATTTATTCACAGGCAATAGAGCATACTAAATCTTTCTCTTATTTAGGGATATTATTCAACTAAACTGGCACATGGTGTCAAGCAATACAAGCAAGACGACTGCTTTTTATTAAATCTCTGATGGCCTTACTAATGTTCAGCAGACCAACAGGAAGACATCCACTTGCAGAATTGTTACTGATTTATAGGGCAAAATGCCTGGCAATTGTCACTTATGGAGCTGGAATCTGGGGGTAAGTAGGGGTAAACTCACTATAGTCTGCAGAAAATAATGTTTTCAGGTCCCTCTTGGCAGTGCCAGACAGTACAGCTACATATATGAACTAGGTATGCCATACCTGGAGGACTTTATTAAGATTCAGCCAGTCCTCCTCTGGCATAGAGTCTGGTCCTTAGAGGAAACAGATTTGAATCGCCTCATTCTGAAAGACGCATTTGCAATAGACGGAGCGAATAACTTAAGGTGGTTAGTATATATTAAAATGTTCCTGGTTAAACTAGGCCATCCTGAATATTATAATAATCCAGACTCCATGTTTAACGTCTTTAGGAAAGAGCTTAAAGCTAGCTGTATGTCTTATTTGGGCAAAATTAGAACCATAACAGAACTAAAGAAACCAATGGTTCAAGCCCATTATGTGGTCTTGGCAGCACCACTCATACAACAATACATTTTATTAATAATGGATGATTATGAGAGGTTCTTGCTAACATGCTTTAGACTGAACATTCTTCATAGATCTTTAAGTTTTCCCGTACTAAACGATTGGCCGAGAGTTTTAAGTAAATGCCTGTGTGACGCTGCTGCCGATCAATCCACGACACATATAATGTTCTTCTGTAGATTTTATTCTATATCTAGAAAAAGATGGATAATCCCTGTTTTAAAAAGATATAGTCTGTGACAATGTTGCCCTGCATTTTATGACTTTGCAACTGCTAGACGATTAACTTACAATAGCCTCCATTACAGCTTTTTCTCCAAAAAATTTCAAATGCCGCAAATCAATATTTATGTAATTTTGAGAAATGTGGTCTGTTATAACTATAAGGTGATTTTCATTTTATCAATCTGTGTTCTGTGCTTTTATGGTTAACTGATATAGTTACATAATAAAGACTTTTTGATTTGATTTGACTCCAGTTCGTCAGAGGATGACAGCGCTTCATCAACGACGCCGCCGCTGCTTGCACAGTGACCTGCCAGCACAGCAATGAGCACCTCTCACTTCACACCACAGCACCCAATGCCTGCAAATGCCAGCGCTCCTAAATTCAATCTGCATTTCTAAGGGTACTGTTTTGTGGGTCTTCCCGACACCATAGCTGTCCTGTGACGCCGCGGTCAGCAGAACTGTTTGGAATTTGTGGTTCACAATGCTGTGATACCCCCAGACGGAGCTATCAACTTCAAGGAAATTTATTGTAAGCTTATTTTGATAACTGAAGATTTCTAAGTTCTCTCTTGTGGATTTTTATTGTTTTTTGTCTTGTCTTAAGAATATAAAAATACTGGATATTTTTCTAAACAGGCGTGGTGTCCTTTTGTAGTGCTTACACTGTGTTACTATTGGCTATGTGCAAATGCTTTACACACTGCCTTTAAGATAAGCCTGACTGCCCGTGCCAAGCTACCAAGGGGGTGAGCAAGGGTAATGCTAGGAGTGTAACTCCCTTACCCTGACTAGAAGGAAGGGCCCTACTTGGACAATTTGCAAACCATTGCCAACTATAAACCCCCATTTCTAACTGTGAGGTATTGTAAGGTAGGCTGGAGACTATGATAAATACACTGATATAGGCCAGAATAATGGTTAGTGTCTTGGTTGTTGAAATATTTACTAAGTGTATCGACCACAAGGGGAATACTGTCTTTTGAATTTGTTGGATGGCTGGGAGGAGGGGGCAGTTAATTTTGGGATTCTCGAGTAGTTCTGACATTTCTACTCAGCTGGGACACAGAGTGGTGCCATTTTGTGTTAGTGCGCGCTCTAGTCCTCATGCATAAAATCAGAGGTGCATGGTGCCATGTGTGCAGCAGGCACACTGCTAGCGCACCAAAGGCACACCTAGGGCAAGCCCGTCTGTGCCCGTCAGCATCCCAGAGGCGACCGGGTCCAGCCATGCTACCAGTTTGGATAGGGACAAGGAGCAGAGACTGCTGTATGATGGGGCAACACTAAACAAATTAGATACTGATTTATACTATCAGGGAGCTGGTATAGTGTGTGGAAGTGGGATGAATTCCAGTGTGCTCAATGTTACTGGGTCTTTCCGAATGGAGCAACAAAATCTCCCACGGCGTCAGTTAGCGGCGATGCCAGTGTTGGAAAGGATAAGAAATGGGGATAATTTTACTGCTCTTTTACTTAACACACTCTCTCTGCAGACACATGAAATACAGGTTTTTGTTTCAAATCTGTTTTTATTTTTCAGCAAGGGGAAAGGGTCACACTCCACAAGGGAATCAGGTTGTAGTGTAGTTCCTATATTCCCAATAGGCTCTGCGCATTGGAATAACATAAACGACAGTGTAGACGTAGGACTGAGGTCGACTAGGTCTCTATTGAATATGTTAGACTTAATTATGAAATGCCAGCTAGCTCAGAGGTCACTAGAAACTTTCTCGAGTAAACAAGAAGGTGCTAACTTCCTGAATAGAAAAGAAGGGATTAGTTTATAACAACTGCATAAACATGACAACTATAGAATAAGGAGTATATCTCCAGAGTCGCGGAAACAATAGATAGCTATTTCACTCAGTTAATCGTGCATGCTTCGTTTCACCAGAAGTGCAGAGAAATAGAGAGACAGGCGTTTTCAATAAAAGTGGTTATTTATTGAGCAGTCTACTTTCTCATGCAAGAGAATTGAATTGCCACAATTGCAATACTTGTCACAAAGTAAAGTGCATACAGTAAGATGAGTATTATGAAATAATACCGTAAAAGCATTTATATGGTTTCTAAGCCATAAGATACTTAAAATGGATAAAATACATACAATAATAATATAATGACTAAACGTACTCAACTGGTGTTTCTAAGATACACCTACCCCAGTGTACCTAACCTAAGCCTAGTACAGGGAAGGAGTAGATGAGTTATAGTTTTTGCCAAGAATCTGAATCAAGAATTCTCTAAGGGTTTAATCAGCTCCGTACCTTGGTTATAGAATGAAGTAGGTCTTGTATCTCTTTCTCAGGACTCGATCTCCCAGCAACCCGCAAGGGTGACAGGGAAACACTGGAGCTGGATTTCTTGTCAGTAGAATGGACAGCGTCTCTCTCAGTGCATTCATGGGTGGGTCGGCTTCCTTCGGCACTCGTATCAGCAAAGCGTCGGTAAGGCAGATGCTGGTATATTTATACCTGGAAGGTGCTGAGTTTGACGTAAGGTTGGACATAATACGCCACTAAGAACTCGCAGTTCTTTCAGGTCTCCAGGAGTTCTAGGACAAATCAATACAGAAGCAGGGGGAATTCCCGGGCTGCTGGAGGCTTGGTTTGTTTAAGAACGCGTTGTGCTTCCTAGGAGTCTATGGGAGTAGCCTTGCCGTATTTGGACTGCATTGGCTATGTCTTAATATGGGTATGATTCTTATGCCTATATAAGGATATGATTTGATATAACCACATAAGGGCATGAAATCGGGAATATTTACTAGAGTCCTAGAATCATCTACAACAAGGTACACAGCTATAAGTCTACAACCCTATTCAGGGCCGGCCGCGTGATAGAAGAGCACATCAGATGGCATTGAAGTCCAGGGGGGAGTGGAGTTATACACAGCGTTGCGCCTACAACCCAGAGGGGCCGGACGCGATCCAATGGCAGAGCACAACATTAGGTAGGCCTGTGGAGTGGTAAAACCCAGGGGGCTATTACCGCAAGGTTTTTAGTGTCAGTGAAGCAATGGGGGCACTGCCAATAATAAACGCACAGGAGAACAATTAGGTGGTGCAACCGGGTGAGTGGAAAAACCTTATAACCACTCATAGGTTAAACCAGCAAGCTGGTAAAACACAAGGATTCAAGGAAAAGCAAACCCTATGCACACACATCTGATATCAAAGTAAACGTAGGTAGTGAGATATACAACAAGAAATACAAGTAAAGCTGCAGAAAAACAGTAATTTCCAGAACAGAAAAGGTAGTCTTCAGTTCTTTAATTTTCATGTACTCAACAGCAGCCAGCCGACACGTGTTTCATCGCTTACGCAAATCTTCAGGGCTCAAAAATTGACTGCGTTTATGTCGAAGGTCGCTCTGCCGGTGATACTGCCGACCCGGTGGGGCCCTTGACCAGTTCAAGCAAGAAAGAGGAAGTAGAGACAGCACTGCCGAAAAGTGTGATCGGACAGGAATCCCAGGAGCTCTTTAGATTAACCTGTACTGGAGTGGATAACCCCAATCTACCATCCAGTTCAGTGAATCAAAGAGGGGGAAAGAGTAGAGAGAGTATATAGCTCTAAATCCCTCTTATTTCTCATGCGTTCAGATACGCGAAGTATGCGCCGTTGGTGGAGCTCCCGGGTCACCGTGTTGCTGGTGGTTGGTTTTTTTTTGTTTTTTTTTTGGAGAACCTTTATTATTACTTCAAGCAGTTACAAGTATGGGCCTACAACCACCCCGGCCGGCCGCTAGTCAGAGCAAAAATACAACAGAGCAATGTGGAAAGTTATAGCCGTTCGAAAACCGGGGTCCAACAAATGTCCAGGACACGACTTGTATTGAGGCGTACAGGTCTGAATTCAGTATTATAAAGGTTCATTTTATCATAAAGGAAAAACTAAAAGTAAGTGCCATACAGTCATACATGGTCCCGCAATAATGAGCATAAATTAGGATATCCGCAAATAGTATAAATTCAAATGAAGCATTGGGGGGAAGATAGACAAATCAGGATAAATGTAGGCGCAAACCCGTTACGTAGTAAGCTCAACCCCACCCCTCAATACGAAACATATTGTAGGAGACATGACGATCGACGACACTAAAGAAGGAGAAAGACTAAAGGGCCATAGAAACAAATAACGGACAATTTAACAAACCCCATCCCCCTACCCCCCCACCCTGCACCCCTGCAGAAGGCCACGGCCTACCCCCCCAGCAGCGTGCCTGTCGCCCTAATGGAGACCCGAAATGTAGAAAAGAGGAGAAAAAAGAGGAGAAGACAGAAAAAAGATGGAGGAGGGCCCTCGATCTTGCCACCCGGCCCCACCCTACACCCCTGCGCGCCAGGAGACATCCAAAATGTAAGAGCAGAATATCCGTGGAGAATGTCAATCATCGACCAAACCAGCCTTATAACCCCTGTCGAATGTCCCCCAAGCACCGCCAGCCAACAATAAGTCCACTAGATTCTGGACGATGTCATCCCTGGCCTTGTCTATCAATGGAACCAACATACGTCCACTTATCAATCGGTACACAGAGCGGCGTGGAGGGTCCAAGTGATCCGGGCGGGCAAGGCCGAGTTACCGCTTCATAGGACTTCAGCAACACGACATTGACCCCGAGAGCATCCCCAAGGCCGAACACAGTCTCATCATCCAAGGAGGGAGAGTCACACAACCCGGCAAGCGCCGAGACAGCACCGGGACAGTACAAAAAGTAGATCGGCGTTGTTTGTTAGGCGCCGGGAAACCCTTTTTGGGTAGCTGTTGCGCCATATAAGTTGATAAAATAAAATAATAAATAAATTCCCCCGCCTCCAAGTAGACATGTGCCCCGAAGAGACACTCGCCTGCACCACCAAGATACCCAGGGCGGCAACTGAAGCCGGGTTTTGCAGTGGCTCCAGGGACCTATGTGTAGCTGGAGCACTCCGCCTGGACACAGAGGCGGGCACGTCGGCACTCCGTTGAGGTCCAACTGTGCCCGAGTGGAATGGCGGGGCAACAATGGCGGCCATCCTCCTTCCCATGTCCCGGGCATTGCAGATCAGGGTTTCGTGCATATTTGTTAGTGCAGCCAGTACATCCATGGACGTGGGCTCCTTCTCGCACCGCCAGGCCCCCGATCTCATCCACACGGCAGCTGTTTGACCTGGATGTGGTCCGCATAGGGGGGCGCCAGCCACCATCTTAGACGATCCGGCCACGTTCTTCTTCACCTCACCACAGGGACCGGGCCCCAAACCCGGGCGTTACAGGATTCACAACCGGGACTCAAAAATGCAAGGCAGGCTCCCCGGAGAAGAGTCACCAAAGGGCTAAACAAAATCTCTGCCGCCCCCCGGGAGCCGCCCGCCGATTCCGGGGGTAATCCTTGAGTATGCCCGGACACAGAACTGGGGAGGGGGGCCAGATACCGTGCACCCCCCTCGATCCTGCTTCGCCACTCAGCCCCACGAGGCACTCCGTTAAGTGGACTGGGTCGCTACTGCCACCATCGGCCCATCAAGTCACCGGCGCCCTCCAGCCGACTCCTCACCACCACCAGTGGCCGCTGTTGTTGCAGTCGCGGCTGGCTTCTCCTTTCAATGGACACCCCGGTCCCAGCACTGCGAGGGCCTCAGAAGAGTCGGGGACATATCTCCGGGTCCGCCACACGCAGAAGCCTCAGGAGCAGACGGTAAGTGGTAGTTCTCCTTTGCCTACTTAAATATGCCGTCACGGCTCAGGATAGTTACCAGGATATATGCGCGGGGTGAAAGGGCTCACGGAGCCGAGCGTCTATGCGGCCATCTCGGTTGCTGGCTTGGCTCCTCCCCCGTGTTGCTGGTTGTTGACCCAGGATGCCATTATATGCTATAGACGGGCAACAGGCCCGTTTGGAACAACCATTTCAACAGGGCATCAGGGCCCGAAAAGCAGACAGTAATAGCAAGAAGAACAGCTAGAGAAAGATAAGCAGGAAAAGGAGGTGGGATAGGAGAGCAAGAATAGAGACAGGGTGCGGGGCTCAATATTCCAGTCTATTGATGGTAGCGGTGAGGCGCAGCTTAGGGGGGCAGTCAAGGTAGCAATCTGCTCGGGTCAGGGGGGGCAAGAGCATCCTCATACAATCTCAGCGCCCTGAGTTTGGTAGGCACATAGCACGCCGGTTCAACTGCGCAAAGGTGTTTGACTAGGGGCTGCCACACAGCTTTGAAGAGGGTATCGCACGCCTGCAGCCGGGCTGTGAAGAGCTCCATCGTAAGGACAGCCAGAGGTGTACGAAACAAGCCGCGATTGGAGGAGCTTCGGGCTTCTTCCAGTATGAGGCTATGAGCTGTTTGGCAGCACCCAGCATTTGGAGCGCCAGGATCCAATCACTCCTGTTAAGGGCCTTTAGAGCAGCAGGTTTAACACCCAACAGGATGGTGGTAGTGAGTTCAGGCAGAAGAAATCCCAGCACCCCCCTGATGTGGCTAAGGACCTCCTTCCAGTAGAGAGTAAGTGCCGGGCACACCCACCAGATATGAATGAGATCCCCAGTTGCAGATCGGCACCGCCAATACAGGGGCGAGGAGGCAGGAAACATCTGGTGCAGGCGCTGAGAAGTATAATACCATTGAGTCATTAATTTATAGGCATTTTCCCACTGTGGGATGCTACGGTATATTTTGGGGATGTCCCGCCAGAGCCTATGCCATTGCGCAGGGGTAATGTTTGTGTCTGACAATGCCTGCCAATTGTCCTGGTAGGGGTGAGAAGGCGGTGTCTGCGGGTGCTTCAGAATCTGGTAAATTCGAGATACCAGTCCTTTGGAGTCGATGGGGTGGTGGGCCAGCCGCTCAAAGGTGGTGAAAACACATGTGGCCGCCTGGTACATTGCGTCTGCAGTCACCCAATGTTGCAGCTGGGTATACTGCAGTTGTGCCGTCACCGGGACACGGAACAATTCCCTACATTGGGTGAAGGGTTTTAGTTTGCCCTCCTCGAATAGGTCTGTAACCACCCTGCAGTCCCTTTGCGTCCACTTGGCAAAGGCCCGTGTTTGGTGTGCCGGCGGAAAAGACTGATTACCTTCGATTGGGGTGTGCGGCGAAGGAAAGGTCGTAAGGCATCTGCGCACAGCTACCACGTCCCAGATGTCAAGCACCGTCTTCGTGGGGACCGCCAAAAAGGCGCTCTTAGAGCGTGCCACCCGCTGATGCCAGACTAGGTCCCAGATGGTACGCCCCGTCACAGCCCGATCCATGTGAAGCCATCCCTTTTCACTCTCCGTCACTCCCCACTCCACCACAAAGCGGAGGTGCGAGGCCCAGTAGTAATCCAGTAAATCGGGGCAAGCCAGCACCCCCCATCCCGCGGTGTCATTAACAATTTCTGCGAGAATCGAGGCCTCTTACCGCCCCAGATGAAGGCTGTGAGGGCACGCTGGAGATCGCGGATGTTGCGTAGCAGGGTGGGCATGGGGAGACACTGAAATAGGTACAGGATTTCAGGGAGGATTTAAATTTTGACAGCGTTGAGCCTGCCCAGCCATGTCAGCACCAGGGGCTTCCACTGTCGTAGTTCCTCCTAGTCCGATCGTCGACACTACCGCCAGTTTACTTGCGACCACGTATCCAGGGAAGGGGTTATCTGCAATCAGAGGTGTTAAAAAGCTTGCGTAGGTACTGATCCTGCAGCTGGTTGGGTGCATAAACATTACATAAGTGAAGGTGCGTCAGCCAACGCCCACACTCACCCTGAGAAAGCGCCGTCGTCACTCCTGAAGGGCTTGGTGTCCCCCGGCCTAATGCCCTGTCTACACAGAATCGCCACGCCTGCTGTTTTAGTGCTTGCTGCAGCCCAAAAATGAAGGGGATATCTGGGGTGCACCATGCACCCAACGTCTGCCTGCAGAAGATGGGTCTCTTGGAGAAATATGATGTCAGGGGTCTGCTGCAGGATGTATCAACAGGTCTGCCGCCTCTCATTGGGGGAGTTCAGGCCCTTGACGTTAAGCATCAGGACCTTTAGGGGACTAGGCAAGGGGGCAGTCATATTGAAGTTCTAAGGGGAGTCACCTGCGCCCCTCCATCCCTCCCCCGCAGCTGCCCACCTGCACAAACACCCCGCGCCAGTGCAGCTCGGGCCAAGCGCCATCGTCACACCGCCCCCAACCCCCCACAAGTAAGGAAGAAAGGAAGGAGAAGGAAGGAAAGTAAGGAAGGACAGAAAGAAGAGAAAGACAAGGAGAAAATATATGGTCCAACAGTGGCCAACAGGGCCAAGTCCAGTTGATCCCGCCAATGGGCATCCTACACCTGGGGGTTTGGATATGCCAGGGATATCACTCCCTCGGGGATCACCAGGGATAGGGGCGTAGCCGGTCCCGGGGTCATCGTCGGTAGGAGCCCCGGCGTCGTCCAACCTAGAGATAGGAGCCGGGGTGCAAAACCAGGTAGGGCAGTTATCCTCGGTGGCGTCCTGAGGGAAGGGGGGGAAGAGCGCTCACCCCCGAACAAGTAGATCATGATCCATCTGGAACAGTCTCCTGCAAGATCACGGGGCTGGCGGACGAGATGTAGCCTCCTCTCGGTCTCCCTCCAGGGACATGATGTGGGCGATAATGTCCTACTTGGTCCGGGAGGCAGACTGCTCATTCACTCGCCGCGAGCGGTGGTGTCGTTGGACCGTGGCCCAGGACGGTTTAGCTGGGATTCGGTCCTGCCTTTGTGGGCACACCGGACTCGCCGGCGGTGATGTCGGGAGCTGCAGAAGCTGCGCCGCCTCAGTGAATTTCCTCACAACTCCCCGTTTGGTCTCCCACTGGAAGATAAGGGCAAAGGGATGGCCCCATTGGTAAGCGATGTCCAGGTCCGGCAGCTTTTCCGTCACCGGTCTGAAGGCTCGCCGCCGCTGGAGGGTGTTGGGCGCTAGATCCTGGAAAATTTGGATTCTGTGACCCCTAAAAGTAAGGTCCGGCTTGCTTCGCGCAGCCCGCAGGATGGCCTCCTTCTCTGTAAAGAAGTGGACCCTAGTCAGGATATCTGGGAGAAGTCCTGGGCGCCCTGGCGGTTCAGAGACCCGATGGGCGTGATCTAGGGCCGGTGGTGAGGCATCGCTGTCACCCCAAACCTCATGGAGGAGCTGCGCAACAAAAGTCAGGACATCCTTCCCTTCTTCTCCAAGCGGTATGCCACAGATACGGAGGTTGTTCCGACGGCTCCTATTCTCCAGGTCTTCTTGCTTGATCTGCAGCTCAATGTGCTGTTCCTCCAGCGTTGCCAGGCATTGCCACAGGAGCTCCTGGTCCTCAGTGCGGGCATCAACTGTCTTCTCCAGGCCATCCATGCGATATCCCAGGTCCGTGACCTCCCGGCGCAGCTCCCGCACACAAGTGTGGACCTCAGAGCGAAGGGAGCCGATCTCCATTTTCAGTTTCGACATAAAGGATGTCATAAATGCCTGCGTTACCCGTTTTGCCCCGCATTGCCACCACTGAGTTGTCCCTGGGGGGCACTGTCGTTTCAGTCTTGCCCCCTTTGGAGCGAGTCATAGCCATTGTTGATGTGACCCTGCCGGCCTACTAGTGCCTCAAGGGCCGGAGTCGGGGCTGTTGAAGGTGACAACCAGATCATGGGAGAGAGTCCTCTCGACAGCCCCCCAGAGCACCACAAATCAGGACCCCAGGCAACCCAAACACTAGTCGCCAGGAGGCCCCGCAGCAAAGACACAATGGCAGGGTCACCCCACTGAGGCATGCAAGGTGGCAGTCCGATCCCAGGCAGAGCCCGTCCAGCACTGTGGGGCAGGCGTCAAGGTTCCCAGGTCAGGAAGGGTTCGCAGTACAGGCTGGAGGAGCCAGCCAGTGGGGGGAAGCGGCCACCGTGTTTTCAACCGCCCAGGCCTCTCAGTCCAAGGCACCGCTATGCGTCCTCTCGTAGTGGGGCAGTGCCGTCGACTCACCAGCAGCCCAGGGGCCCCCGAATCACCAGTCACAGGCACCAGCCGGTGCTCCTCGCAGTAGGGGTCCTCAGATAGGGCAGAGAAGGGCCACCCGCCCCTCGCCGGGTCTCCTCCCTGGCCTGGGGGGCCCCACCAGCACCAAGGCCCCCGCCCAGGGCCCAACAGCAGCAGGCGCAGCTCCGCCGCTGAACGCTTCACCAGGGGATAAACAGTAGCAGTAGCCGTGCTATATGGGGTCTCACAGGATCACAGGCGCCAGAAGCTCCCCACCACAGGCACCAGCCCAGGCCCCCAACTCCACCCCCACTCCTCACCTGATGGGGGTCGCCAGTTCTGGGCAGGGACGGCACACGCGTGGTCGATCCGCCCACCAGGCGGGCCACGCTGGCAGTAGGGAGCGTTACCAAGGCTCCGGCTGCAGCCTTCCTGCCACTGTCGCCCCATCACCACAGGGCCACACCACTCATCAGGGTCCCCACGGTCATCCGCGGGGGTGGCGTCGTCACCAGTACCACCGGGCCACACCTCTCGCCAGGTCCACTGCTTCAGTCCGCGGGGGGGGAGACAACACCTCAGGCGATGGGCAGCAGGCCGAGTCCCCTTGCTGGGGATGCAAAATGGCGGCCCACGGGCACTCCAGCCAGAGAGATCACGGAAGTCTGGAGGCCGGTGGCAGCAAGCTCAACGGACAATCCCGCCGCCGCTATGCCTCAGCCCACAAAACCCCAGCAAAGGAGCACATTCTCGGGGCCAGCGACCCGTCCAGAGGCAACAGATAGCCGGGCTGGGTTCCGTACGGGCAACTCAAAATGGCGGCTCCCGCCCGAGGGCCTCCCTTGTCACCTCACCGCCGAGCACCGCTGCGGCCACGGAGCTTGTAGGAAGGGCACTCAAGGCTCCCCGGGCAACACAGGACTGCAGCTACCTCTGGGTGAGTAGAGATCGCCCCGGGGTCTGCTAGAAATCGCTTTAGATGGTGGTGGATGCCGGGAGCTCCCGAGAGACACGTCCTACCACATTGCTAGCTAAGCCACGGCCCCCGAAATACAGGTTTTTGACCTTTTTCATGACTTACTGTTTTTAACCTGGCTAACTAATTTTTCCAATCCCATGCTTGCAGGTACCATTCCACCTGGGTATAAGGTAATTAGGAATGACCACCCCGTCGGGGAAGGGGGGGTGCAGCCATTATTTTCAAGCAGTAATTTGATTGCACTGCCTTCACCCTGGGAGCCATGGAGGGTGCTGAATTTCTTGGATTCTGCTGCTCGCTATCATATCATCACATCAATCCCTGGCTGATACCATGACATATAGGCAACCAGGACTTGTGGGTGGCTTTTTAGGATCTCTTAACAATTTGATTTCACCCCAGGCCCTTAGATACAGTAACTTGCTCATTCTGGGTGATCTAAACCTTCATATGGATAAACGTATGGAGTTGGAGGTCATTTCACAGACCGAGACTCTTTCAGCTTTTAACCTTGCTCCCTTTGTGTCTCATCCTATGCACAGGATGGGACATACCCTACACCAGATGTTCTTGAATGTAGAGCTGGAGGTTGATATGCCTTTACCTCTGGTTTGGACGGACCTCTGTCTAATCAGCTTTAGATGGCCATTTTCTTTGAAAAATGTCCATAAACACTTTAAAGGTTGTGGAAAGTAGGCATAGAGATTTTCATAGAATTTCACCAATGGGTCTGAGGTCTGCCGTTCAACCCTCTGCCCCTCTTCTATCAGGGAACCCAGAAGGGGAAGCGCTTCAGCTAGAAGCCTGGGTGAGGCAGAGAGTTAATGAGTTAGCCCCTATGACGATATGTATTACTAATAAAGCTGGCTCTCGCCCCCCTGTTTCAATAAACTCTTAAAAACGAGTAAAGGAGCCTGTAAGTGTTTGGAAAGGAAGTGGCAGAAAAACTATAGTTTGGAAGACAAACTTGAGTATAAGTCGGCCTTGAAGGCCTACCACGCTAAAGTCAAGGCTTCAAAAAAGAAAGATATTTGGAAGATAAAATTGAGACATCCAACAATAAAGGAAACAAGATTTTTAAAATTGTTAAAACTTTCTCCAATCCGACGTCCACTATCAGAGATCTTCCGCCATCAATAGAGTGGATGAACCATTTGGTGGAATTCTTTCATGAAAAATCGTGACTATACAGAATCCCTTCACGAGTGTGCCTACAGATGACTACTCCGACTGTATAGTCAAAGCTGTAGAGCTGCCCGACGGAGAAACCCACGCTGTCCTGCAAATACACCAGCTACCACTAGAAGTATCCCTGAGTTTTAATAAAGGTCTTAAGTCAGGTTCCCCTGCTGATCCTTGTCCAGCTCAACTGTTGGCCACAGTAGCCACGTCTATTAATCCCGTGGTTTATAAGGTTCTTAATACCTCACTGTCAGCTGGTTGTTTGCATTCCATTTGGGATTGAATTAAGAAAACTTCAGAGGATCCTTTTGTTCTAACTAACTGAATGCCCATATCCTTACTTCCAGCCTTTTCTAAAATATTGGGAAAATATGTGAACACAGTCATGTTGCACTATTTGAAAAAAAACTATCTTTTGCATATTAGTCAGTCAGGCTAGCCATAGCACAGAAATGGCATTTCTGGAGGTCACAGAACATATCAAAGAGCGATACGATCAGGGGAGTATAGCAATTCTAGTATTGTTAGACCTGTCAGCAGGTCCCACATTCCAGGCTCCTGTAAATGATTAGGAAGCTTGGTATCGGTGGCTGGCCTCTTTTCTTTATGACAGAAGTCAGGAAGTTTAGACTCGCCCCTTTGTGGCCACCATCCCTAGTTTGAAAGTGGGGGTTGGGCAGGGCTCGGTATTGAGCCCTACACTTTTCAACATGTATATGTCCCCACTTGCATCATTGGCAGAAGCATACGGGGCTAAAATAATTTCATATCCAACAACACCCAGTTGCTTTTAACCTGTGAAAAGGGGGCAGACGTTTTTTTTTACTGATCTTTATTAGTTTTATAAAGGTAACAGACCAGGAGTGAGGGTGGGGGGAGGGGGGAGTTATCTGTTATATGTTATTGGAATGTTTTGACACACTAAAATCCATTCCGGATGATTCTCATGTATACTGGATAGACATTTCACTGCTGCAGGATCGAACACCCAATGTATGACATGGACACCTAAACTTAAATAACGTAAATGATGTAATGCAGAATTTGTACATGAGTGGGACAAGAAAACGAAAAAAACCTTAAGTATTTCATTTGTCACCATGCGATCATGTATGTGGTACTCATTAAAGTGTCTTTTTTTTTAAAAAAAAAAAGGTAACTTCATTAATATTTACATGACGATTCAATCGAACATTTACAGTATACAATAGCAATAAATGGAAATAGCGTAGGCAGGATACAGGGAAACACCCATTTGGGAAGTATTAAACTCCATTCTAGTGGCTGGAGTGCGCATAACTTTACACAGTCAAATGAAATCATGACAATCACAGTGAAATCAGCCACTGTTCTTCAATACCATTTCTTCATTGAGTCACATACATTTTGGACTTGAACAAGAAAAATCTACGTAGAAAAAATAAAGAAAGAAAACAAAAGAGAGAAGGATCAAACAATCTCTTCATGGAGCCAGCAGCACGAGTGCGTCCGGTAGTCTGGTGTATCAATGGGCAACAGGTGTGCGGCTGAAAGGGCACGGTAGGCCATGTCAGGAGATGTGGCGGAGCAGGGCAAAGGGAAAACGGAAAAAGGAGGAAGCACTGAGTGAGAGGACAGCAAAGGGGTGGAACGTGAGGTGGGCAGGATTTGGGGAAAGAAGAGCGGATGTTAGACAACTATTTCACCCAGTACCCGCGGGCTGTTGTGTTCACCTTTCAGTGTAAATCTCTGGGGCTCTAGGTGGCCAATTTTATCTCAATCACGGATAAACAGTCTTGCCAGTGTGTGAGGGTCTGCCGCATGGGCACTGCAGCTCATGCCATGGCTGCTAACTGATTTGTGTGTTCTGACCCCAGTGCCCTGCGAAGATCAAGCATCCATGCATGTACATTGGTGCCTAATGGTGCCTTTCACGCAATGGTGATCTTACGCTTGGCCAGGCCCAGGGCAAGGTCCAGGAACTTGCTTAATCCCTTACGAGATGCACTGCGTTTCGTAACCCCCAGCGGAAAATTAAGGGGTTCCGCCCCTACCCGCATGTCTGTTGCCTCCGCGAGTGTGGTGGCCACTGCACTCCAGAATATTTGAATCTCGGCGCAGTTCCACACCATATGTGTAAATGTGGCTACCTGGTCTAGGCATCAAGGGCATATGTCCGCAGTGGCGAGGTACATGCGGCCCAACCTGTGGGGTGTGAGGTACGTGTGATGGAAATAGTTAAACTGAGTATACTTTATCCTAGCGTTTGCCGAGATGATCTTGGGGTGATTAAGGCATTGCAGCCACTGTTTATCAGTAAGAGTGACAGCCAGTTTGGTGTCCCAATGTCCTCGTAGTGCTGTCAGTGCAGGTGGGTCGTCCAGTCAAAATGAGGTGTAGATAGCAGTTACCGCATGTTGGTCCGTACCATGTGTGAGCAGTGTTTCAGCAGGTGCGACATGGGGGCTTCCGCACGGTCTACATTCCATGTGTGCAAGGTTCGGCATGTCAGCAAGGCATGTAATAAAAAGGTGCCATGTGGTACCCCATAGGTTGCCAGTAGGTCTTCAAATGTCTGCAGTTGCGAGTCAGTGTACAGTTCCCCCCACGTCTCCAACCCACTCTCTTTCCATAGTCTTAGTTCCGGGTACCCGTGACAGGAGAACATGTCTGGCAGAAGCTCCAGTGGCAAGACAGGGGCATAAGGCACTGTTTGATTCTTGGGTATCACATATTTGGACCACAGTCGTCTGGCCGCTGCCATTAAGATGTTGCCTCGCAATTTTATTTATTTATTTATTTATTTATGCGTTTTTATATAGCGCGGACTCTACCCGAGGGTGTCAGAGCGCTTCACAATAGGAACATAACTGAAACATCAGAACATTACAAGAGAACAAATTACAAAAGCAAAAGTTACAGTACATGAGGCAAAAGTGACAATCGTGAGCAAACAAAATACAAGAGGTAGAAAACGGTGCATTACAAGAGGAAAAGTGACGTGTGCATGTTACAAAAAAAACATACAAAGTACAAGTAGAGGTATAATACTGCAGTTAATGGAGGACACACAAACACAAGAACAAACGTTACGTGGGCAATGGTGGCACTTGTGCAAGTATCGAAAGCAAACAAAATATAAGAGGTAGCAAACAGTGTGTTACAAGAGAACAGTGACATGTGGGCATGTTACAAAAGAGTACCAAAATACAGGTAAAAGGGTATTTCTGCAATAAATGGCAGTCTCTCAAACCACACGAACACACAGGGAAGGCACTTCCATAGTCAAGGAGAATATAAATTTTCTATACTAAAGGGTCTTCCTTCAGATAATAGTGAGGGCATGAATTAATTTTGCAAGTGTCTTTGAAGGTGGAGAACTTTGAGGTCAGTTTTGAAGGCCTGGGAGGAGGTGGTGGTCCGCAGCTGAGGCGGAAGTGAGTTCCAGATTCTCACTGCGTTGCCTGAAAAGGATTGGGCCATCGATCTTTCGTTCTTGAAAGTGGGAGGTTCAAGCAGTAGATTTTACGCATTTCGTGATGGTCTAGAGCCTCCAGAGAGTTTCAGTTTATTCACCAGATAGCGAGGAGAGGGGTAGTGCAAGGCTTTGTGGGTGATGCAGGCAGTCTTGTAGATGGATCTTGCCTCGATGGGAAGCCAGCGGAGGGTGGATAACATGGGTGTGATGTGGTCGCTTCTTTTGGCCCCATAAATAAAACGAGCTGCTGAATGGAGAATAGACTTAAGGGGGGACAGGTGGGATTTGGGGAGGCCAGGAGGAAGAGAATTGCAGTAGTCCAGTCTGGAGAGGACCAGCGATTGGACCAGGGTTTTAAGGTCATGCTCTGGGAAGAAGCGACAAATCCCCCAGAGAAGGCGCAGTTGGTATCAAGCAGACTTTGCAATTGAATTAATGTGGGAGAGTAGATTGAGTTTTGTGTTGATTATGACACCAAGTGATTTTGCGCTGTCGACAATGATGGGTTTATTGTTCAGTAGATTCATCTGGTCCATCCATGATTGAACCGGGGGAGGAGAAAGTGAGAAGGACAACATTCAAAGAACGTCTGGACAACAACACCCACAGCAGCAAGGAACTCTTCAGCATCGTTAAAGAGCTCTCCAACCCCAGCGCCTGCAACAACGACATCACACCCTCGCAAGACCTCTGCGATTCACTTGCCTCGTTCTTTCACCGCAAGATCGCCGACATACACAACAGCTTCGGTGCACAGACCACACACCCATCCACCGAACCAGAAACCCCCGCCATCACCCTCTGCAACCGGACCCCGGTCAGCATTGAAGACACGACCCGCACAATGAACACCATCCACTCTGGCTCCCCAACAGACCCCTGTCCACACCACATCTTCAACAAGGTCAGTTTTGAAGGCCTGGGAGGAGGTGGTGGTCCGGAGCTGAGGCGGAAGTGAGTTCCAGATTCTCACTGCGTTGCCTGAAAAAGATTGGTCCATCGATCTTTCGTTCTTGAAAGTGGGAGGTTCAAGCAGTAGATTTTGCGCATTTCGTGATGGTCTAGAGCCTCCAGAGAGTTTCAGTTTATTCACCAGATAGCGAGGAGAGGGGTAGTGCAAGGCTTTGTGGGTGATGCAGGCAGTCTTGTAGATGGATCTTGCCTCGATGGGAAGCCAGCGGAGGGTGGATAGCATGGGTGTGAAGTGGTCGCTTCTTTTGGCCCCATAAATAAAACGAGCTGCTGAATGGAGAATAGACTTAAGGGGGGACAGGTGGGATTTGGGGAGGCCAGGAGGAAGAGAATTGCAGTAGTCCAGTCTGGAGAGGACCAGCGATTGGACCAGGGTTTTAAGGTCATGCTCTGGGAAGAAGCGACAAATCCCCCAGAGAAGGCGCAGTTGGTATCAAGCAGACTTTGCAATTGAATTAATGTGGGAGAGTAGATTGAGTTTTGTGTTGATTATGACACCAAGTGATTTTGCGCTGTCGACAATGATGGGTTTATTGTTCAGTAGATTCATCTGGTCCATCCATGATTGAACCGGGGGAGGAGAAAGTGAGAAGGACAACATTCAAAGAACGTCTGGACAACAACACCCACAGCAGCAAGGAACTCTTCAGCATCGTTAAAGAGCTCTCCAACCCCAGCGCCTGCAACAACGACATCACACCCTCGCAAGACCTCTGCGATTCACTTGCCTCGTTCTTTCTCCGCAAGATCTCCGACATACACAACAGCTTCGGTGCACAGACCACACACCCAACCACCGAACCAGAAACCCCCGCCATCACCCTCTGCAACCGGACCCCGGTCAGCACTGAAGACACGACCCGCACGATGAACACCATCCACTCCGGCTCCCCAACAGACCCCTGTCCACATCACATCTTCAACAAAGTCAACTCAATCATCGCCCCCCATCTCCGGGACATCATTAACAGCTCCTTTGCATCCGCCACCTTCCCGGAGAGTTGTAAAAGTGCTGAGCTCAGCGCCCTCCTGAAGAAACCCACCGCAGACCCCACGGACCTCAAGAACTTCCGCCCCCATCTCGCTCCTCCCTTTTCCTGCCAAAGTCATCGAGAAGAAAGCAAACAAACAACTCTCCGCCTTCCTCGAGTCAAACGGATCACTCGACCCCTCGCAGTCCAGTTTCCGAGCTAACCACAGCACCGAGACCGCCCTCATCGCAGCTACCGACGACATCAGGTCCCTGCTCGACAACGGGGAAACAGCTGCACTCATCCTCCTGGACCTCTCAGCAGCCTTTGACACCGTATGTCACCGCACTCTGATACAACGCCTCAGCAACACCGGAATCCAAGAAACGGCCATGGAGTGGATCATCTCGTTCCTCACCGGAAGAACCCAGAGAGTCCGCCTCCCCCGTTCCGATCCGCGGCCACCGAAGTCATCTGCGGCGTTCCGCAAGGATCCTCACTCAGCCCCACCCTCTTCAACGTCTACATGAGCCCGCTTGAAGCCATCGCATGCCAACACAACCTAAACATCATCTCCTATGCCGAAGACACCCAGCTGATCCTCTCCCTCTCCATCGACCCCGCCACTGCCAGAGCCAGCCTCCAGGAAGGAATGAAAGACGTCGCGGAATGGATGAAGCTCAGCCGTCTGAAACTGAACTCAGACAAGACGGAAGTCCTCATCCTGGGACCATCCCCCTCTGCCTGGGACGACTCCTGGTGGCCCCCTGCCCTGGGTACAGCCCCCAAGCCAACGGACCATGCACGCAACCTGGGCTTCATCCTGGACTCCTCCCTCACGATGTCCAAGTAAGTCAAAGCCGCCTCGTTATCCTGTTTCAACACCCTGCGCATGCTCCGAAAGATCTTCCGGTGGATCCCCACCGAAACCAGGAAGACGGTCACCCAGGCCCTCGTCACCAGCCGTCTGGACTCCGGGAACACCCTCTACGCTGGAACCACAGCCAAACTCCAGAATAGACTCCAGCGCATACAGAACGCTTCTGCACGACTCATCCTGGACATCCCCCTTCACGGACATATCTGTGACCACCCGAGAGACCTGCACTGGCTACCCGTCAGCAAGAGGATCACGTTCAGACTCCTCACCCACGCACACAAGGCTCTCCACGACATGGGCCCCAAATACCTCAACAGCCACCCTGCATTCTACACACCCACCCGCCAGCTCCAATCCGCCAGCCTCGCCCTCGCCACCATCTCACGTATCCGCAGATCCACCGCCGGAGAAAGATCCTTCTCCTACCTGGCGCCAAGGCATGGAACTCCCTCCCCACCCACCTACGGCTAACCCAGGATCATCTCTCTTTCAGGAAACAACTCAAGACCTGGCTGTTCGAGCAGTAGCGACTCCCATTACCCCCAGCGCCTTGAGACCCTAGCAGGTGACTAGCGCGCTTTACAAATTTGCTGATTGATTGATTGATTGGAGGAGAGGAGGAGGAATTCAGTTTTGGAGGGATTCAGAATCAGTTGATGTGTTGACATCCAGTTTTGAATCAAGTCCAGAGTAGAGCTTAGGACGGAGAGATCGTGAGTGGAGGCAGCCTTGAGGTAGATTTGAGTGTCGTCTGCGTAGAGATGATAGTGGACCTCGGATTTCCCAGTAGTTCCAAATAGAGATTGAACAATGTGGGTGCAAGTATAGAGCCTTGAGGAACACCTTGACCCACCGCCAAAGGAGATGACAGACTGTCCGCTATTTTGATCATTTGGGATCTATCAGAGAGGAAGGAAGCAAACCATTTAAGCACAGTGCCCTCCATGCCCATTCTCTGTTGAAGAGTGTTGAGGAGGGTGTTGTGATGACAGTGTCAAAGGCTGCAGAAAGGTCAAGGAGAATTAGAAGACAAGACCCCCCTGAATCGAGTATCCGCAGCGCGTCATCAATCACTTGCAGCAGGGCTGTTTCAGTGCTGCAGTTTTGGATGAAGCCTGACTGAAAATTGTCAAGAAGATCATTGTCCTTGATATGACGAGAGAGCTGTTTCGCAACACATCTTTCTGTGATCTTCGCAAGAACGGATAGGTTAGTGATGGGGCGGAAATAGTTGAGGTAATTCGCATCAGCAGTGGGTTTTTTAAGCAGAGGGGTGACCTGCCCAGTTTTGAAGGGAACAGGAAGGGAGCCTTGACAGAGGGAGAGGTTGACCAGAGTGGCCCAATAGGGAAGAGAATGGGTATAGAAGTCAATGGCAATGGCACTAGGGATGGGGTCAAGAGAATGGTTGGAGGGCTTTGTTTCGAGGATGCACTTGAGGAGGACATCTTCAGAGATGGGGTAGAAGTTCTGCCAAATGGTAAGTGATTTCCGCTCCTCTGGGGGAGTAGGATGAGCGACCTGATCCACAAGTGATTTCACTTTTTTACGTCAAAGAATACAGAGAAATCCACAGCTTTCTTTGTAGAATCCTCCAACTTGGAGGTTGGGGGAGAGCAGTTAGTATTCTTGAGGAGATCAAATCGTTTTTTGGGTCTATTTTTGGCTGAGTCAAGGAGGGTTCTGAAGTGTGATGCTTTCCAAAGGAAGATGTGTTTGTGGTACTTGGATCTTGCTGCACGAAGCGTGGCCAAATTATCGGTGGAGGGCGCTTGCCTCCATTGTTTCTTCAGGAGTCTTAGGTGCTTCCTTTCTTCATAGAGGGATTTGTTGAACCAAGGTGCTGAGGGAATGGGCCTTTTCTTTTTGCTTTGGAGAGGAGCAACATTGTTGATTTTGACTGCAAGGACTGAGAGGCATTGGGAGGTGAGATCGTCAACATCTAGGTTCGGGTCTAGCCTTGGAAGTGACAGCAAAGCTGATTCACAGAGGGAAACGGTGTCAATATTTTTAGTGTCACAAAACCAAGAGGTAGCCCTCTTAGGTTGGCCAAGAGTTATAGAGTGTGCTAGGTGAAGAGAGAATGGGATGAGGAGGTGGTTAGACCAGTCTATGTGAATAGGGGTAGCGATAGAAAGCATGCCTGCTTTAGAAATAACAAGGTCCAGGATTGAGCCCTTAGAGTGTGTTGATTCTGTGCAGTGTTGGATAAGATAGTTTTTTGGAGAGAGGAAGGTGGCCAGCAAGTTCACGGAAGGGTCTTGCAGAGAGCCCCAGTGGAGATTGAAGTAACCCACGAAGATCTGATTGTCACTTTGCGAGTATTCATCACTGATGAAGTCAGTGAGTTCCTCCATAAACGAAGGGCAGCTGCCAGGTGGGCGGTAAATTACATGGAATCTGAGAGGTGAGCGGTGGTGTAGTTGAAGCTCAAGAGATAGAGATTCTAAAGTGCGGAAGGTGCTGATGGGAGAAGCCTTAATTTGAAGGGAGTTTCTAAACATGACTGCAACACCTCCCCCAACTTTGATAGGTCTGTCATTCCTAAAAATAGAATAACCTGTGGGTAATAGGAGATCAAACATAGAGTAAGAGGTATCGTTGAACCAATTCTCTGTTAGGAAGAAAATGTCAATGTTGTGAAAGGTGATGGTATCAGAGATTTCGAGTTTGTGATTTATTGCAGATCTGCAGTTGTGGAGCAGACATCGCAGCTCTGTCGAGACTGTTTTGGTGACGGGGGCACTTTGGCTAAGAAGGGTGATAGGGATATTGTACTTATACGGTGGTGCACTGCAGGGTTTAGGTGGATGCTTGGTTCTGACAGAAGAGATGGTCGGAATAGAGTAGATAGTTGGGTTACTCGGAGATGCAAGTTGAAGAAGGGTGGCATTCAAGGGCTTGTGTGAGTGAACGATGTTTGCAGACGACAGGTTATGCTTGGCTATGATGTGGGGAGGGGGTGAGGTGCATCTCGTGGGAAGATGAGAGTTCTCCAAAGGAGTTGAGGTGAATGGGAAAGTGGAAATCTTGGAGCTTAAAAGTGAAATGGAAGCTACAAGCTGGGAGATGGAGGTGATAAGAGAGCCTAGCTTATTTTCAAGAGAGAGTAGGGCAGAACACTGAAGGTTGGGTGTCTCAATGGCAGAAGGAGGGGGTGAAGTTGGTGGTGGAAGGCAGGGAGAGGTGGGGGGACAGGAGGAGAGTTGGGGTAAAGGGTTCATAGGTGGGGATAGGTGGAGGTTGAGAGTGGGGGTTGGTGTATCAGAGGTGAAGGGAGAATTGTCTTTGTTGGCGTTGTACAAAGTAAAGGACATATTTAGGGGGAGATGGGAGCGGATCACGGCGGTTGAGGAGAGGGAGAGGGGAGGACTGTGAGGTGTCATAGGGGTGTAGGAGGTTAGAGGGGAAAGAGGGGAGGTGGTTGGAGAGGTCCTGTTGGCTAGGAGAGGTGGCTGTGAGGGAACAGGCATCTGGCAGAGTGAGGGGGGTTGGGAGAAGGGGAAGTTGAAGAAAGGAAATGGTTCTTCTGGGCCCGATGGGGGGAGATGGAAAGGGATACCAAGGGGGGAAAGGGGGTAGCACAGCATTGCTGGCGGAGTGGGGGGAAGGAGAGAGGTGCAATGGGAATGTGGAGAAATCGGGGTACGCAGTGAGGGGAGGAGGGGGTAGAGAAGAGGGGGAGAGGGAGGAATAAGGGGAGCATAAGGAAAGTTAGCTGGGGAAGAAGGTTAGAGGAGGGGTGGATTAAAAATGGAGTAGCAGGAAAGAATAGGGGGAAGAGATGAGATTGGAGTACCGGGACGGTGCAGAATGGTCGAGGAGCGTATTAGCTAGTGGTACGGCTGCCGTGATGAAGGGGGGGGCATATTATGAAGTGGGAGGAGGGCACAAGGGAAGGGGAGAGAAGAGGGCCGACCTGTGCCTCCCGAGGGTGCAGCCTATTGGAGTGTAGGGGGGTTTGGGGTGAAGTAAGGGAGTAATGGGTGGAGCTAGATGGAGAGTCAGGGGAAAACCCGGTCGCAGAGGAGGGGAGTAGGGAGGGGAAGAGGTGGTCAAAGAGAGAGAGACAGGTGTCTTTGCCTTGGATCCTGACAGTACTGTTGTTATAGATTGAGATGGTGAGGGAGCCGTTAAAATACGCAGAGGGGGAAATCTTTAGTTGTTTCCCATGAGGGATAGAGGAGGAGGAGGTGACGTTAAGGGAATTATATAAGCTGGTGGACCAAGATGGGGTGTCGTGAGTGAAGAAAATTAAATCGTTTTTGCGCCTCCCAAAACGGCCATTGTAAAATTGATCAACAAAAAGGGAATCAGGGAAACTTTCAATAGAGTTATGCTTCAATCGTTTTACTGAAGCTTTAGTCTGGCCGGGAGGACAAATGATTTTGTAGCACTTAATTCTAGCCTTAACTCGAGTGGTGGCCATGTTGGGGAAATGAGGGGAGGGAGTGCGGGGGGATACGAGAAGGCTGTTACTTGGAAAGCGCTCGTGAGGAGAAGTATAAGGACTAAAAGGGGGCACAGATTCCAGATGTCGGATGAGGAAATCTGAACTAATGTGCCGTCCGGTCAGCCTCAGCTTCTTGTCTTTACCCCCATTCCTCCGCCACACCCTGAACCCCAATTTGTAGTGGTTCCCGGAGTAAATGTCTTCCAATGTCTCCAGCACCGTCAGTCTCATTAAATCTAAGCAGCCATGAACTTTCCGTGCTAGAACAGACCATGCGGTAAAAGTTCTAATTTTGCAAAACACCCTCAATGGGCACTTCGTACGCAAAGCTGTTAATAATGCTAAACTGGTGACGCACATCTACGACAGCTCGTCTCCGATCGTTGCTTCTCAAAACATTTTGCAAAGAGGCGGATCCAGTAAAGAAAAGCAGACGAGAAGCAGGGAACAGAGGCACAGAAAAACCGGGATGACAAGGGGGGATCCGAGGCAAAGAAAAACCGGGATCACAAGCAGGGAACAGAGGCACAGAAAAACCGGGATGACAAGGGGGAACAGAGGCACAGAAAAACCAGGATGAAAAGCAGAGAACAAAGGCACAGAAAAACCAGGATGACAAGCAGGGAACAGAGGCACAGAAAAACCGGGATGACAAGCAGGGAACAGAGGCATAGAAAAAACGGGATGAAAAGCAGGCCTGGATGACAAGCAGGGAACAGAGGCACAGAAAAACCCGAATAACAAGCAGGGAACAGAGGCACAGAAAAATCGGGATGACAAGCAGGGAACAGAGACACAGAAAAACCGGGGGAACAGAGGCAGAGAAAAACCGGGATGAAAGTAGGGAACAGAGGCACAGAAAAACCGGGATGACAAGCAGGGATTACAGGCACAGAAAAACTGGGGGAACCGAGGCACAGAAAAACCGGGGGAACAGAGGCACAGAAAAACCGGGATGACAAGCAGGGAACTGAGGCAGAGAAAAACCGGGGGAACAGAGGCACAGAAAATCCGGGATGACAAGCAGGGAACAGAGGCACAGAAAAAACAGGATGACAAGCAGGGAACAGAGGCACAGAAAAACTGGGGGAACAGAGGCACAGGAAAACCGGGATGACAAGCAGGGAACAGAGGCACAGAAAAAACAGGATGACAAGCAGGGAACAGAGGCACAGAAAAACCGGGGGAACAGAGGCACAGAAAATCCGGGATGACAAGCAGGGAACAGAGGCACAGAAAAAACAGGATGACAAGCAGGGAACAGAGGCACAGAAAAACTGGGGGAACAGAGGCACAGGAAAACTGGGATGACAAGCAGGGAACAGCGGCTCAGAAAAACTGGGATGACAAGC
Source organism: Lissotriton vulgaris (assembly GCF_964263255.1). Taxonomy (NCBI): domain Eukaryota; kingdom Metazoa; phylum Chordata; class Amphibia; order Caudata; family Salamandridae; genus Lissotriton; species Lissotriton vulgaris. The sequence goes on along the minus strand of NC_141685.1, from coordinate 2,036,052,962 downwards.
AGGGAACAGAGGCACAGAAAAACCAGGATGGCAAACAGGGAACATAGGCACAGAACTTTCAATAGAGTTATGCTTCAATCGTTTTACTGAAGCTTTAGTCTGGCCGGGAGGACAAATGATTTTGTAGCACTTAATTCTAGCCTTAACTCGAGTGGTGGCCATGTTGGGGAAATGAGGGGAGGGAGTGCGGGGGATACGAGAAGGCTGTTACTTGGAAAGCGGTGGAGAGGAGAAGTATAAGGACTAAAAGGGGGCACAGATTCCAGACGTCGGATGAGGAAATCTGAACTAATGTGCCGTCCGGTCAGCCTCAGCTTCTTGTCTTTACCCCCATTCCTCCGCCACACCCTGAACCCCAATTTGTAGTGGTTCCCGGAGTAAATGTCTTCCAATGTCTCCAGCACCGTCAGTCTCATTAAATCTAAGCAGCCATGAACTTTCCGTGCTAGAACAGACCGTGTGGTAAAAGTTCTAATTTTGCAAAACACCCTCAATGGGCACTTCGTACGCAAAGCTGTTAATAATGCTAAACTGGTGACTCCCATCTATGACAGCTCGTCTCCAATCGTTGCTTCTCAAAATATTTTGCAAAGAGGCGGATCCAGTAAAGAAAAGCAGACGAGAAGCAGGGAACAGAGGCACAGAAAAACCGGGATGACAAGGGGGGATCCGAGGCAAAGAAAAACCGGGATGACAAGCAGGGAACAGAGGCACAGAAAACCGGGATGACAAGGGGGAACAGAGGCACAGAAAAACCAGGATGAAAAGCAGAGAACAAAGGCACAGAAAAACCAGGATGACAAGCAGGGAACAGAGGCACAGAAAAACCGGGATGACAAGCAGGGAACAGAGGCACAGAAAATCCAGGATCACAAGGGGGAATAGAGGCACAGAAAAACCAGGATGACAAGCAGGGAACAGAGGCATAGAAAAACCGGGATGAAAAGCAGGCCGGGATGACAAGCAGGGAACAGAGGCACAGAAAAACCGGGACGACAAGCAGGGAACAGAGGCACAGAAAAATCGGGATGACAAGCAGGGAACAGAGACACAGAAAAACCGGGGGAACAGAGGCAGAGAAAAACCGGGATGAAAGTAGGGAACAGAGGCACAGAAAAACCGGGATGACAAGCAGGGATTACAGGCACAGAAAAACTGGGGGAACCGAGGCACAGAAAAACCGGGGGAACAGAGGCAGAGAAAAACCGGGATGACAAGCAGGGAACTGAGGCACAGAAAAAGCAGGATGACAAGCAGGGAACAGAGGCACAGAAAAACCGGGGGAACAGAGGCACAGAAAATCCGGGATGACAAGCAGGGAACAGAGACACAGAAAAAACAGGATGACAAGCAGGGAACAGAGGAACAGAAAAACTGGGGGGACAGAGGCACAGAAAAAACGGGATGACAAGCAGGGAACAGAGGCTCAGAAAAACTGGGATGACAAGCAGGGAACAGAGGCACAGAAAAACCACGATGGCAAGCAGGGAACATAGGCACAAAACTTTCAATAGAGTTATGCTTCAATCGTTTTACTGAAGCTTTAGTCTGGCCGGGAGGACAAATGATTTTGTAGCACTGAATTCTAGCCTTAACTCGAGTGGTGGCCATGTTGGGGAAATGAGGGGAGGGAGTGCGGGGGATACGAGAAGGCTGTTACTTGGAAAGCGGTGGTGAGGAGAAGTATAAGGACTAAAAGGGGGCACAGATTCCAGACGTCGGATGAGGAAATCTGAACTAATGTGCCGTCCGGTCAGCCTCAGCTTCTTGTCTTTACCCCCATTCCTCCGCCACACCCTGAACCCCAATTTGTAGTGGTTCCCGGAGTAAATGTCTTCCAATGTCTCCAGCACCGTCAGTCTCATTAAATCTAAGCAGCCATGAACTTTACGTGCTAGAACAGACCGTGCGGTAAAAGTTCTAATTTTGCAAAACACCCTCAATGGGCACTTCGTACGCAAAGCTGTTAATAATGCTAAACTGGTGACGCCCATCTACGACAGCTCGTCTCCGATCGTTGCTTCTCAAAACATTTTGCAAAGAGGCGGATCCAGTAAAGAAAAGCAGACGAGAAGCAGGGAACAGGGGCACAGAAAAACCGGGATGACAAGGGGGATCCGAGGCAAAGAAAAACCGGGATGATAAGCAGGGAACAGGGGCACAGAAAAACCGGGATGACAAGGGGGAACAGAGGCACAGAAAAACCAGGATGAAAAGCAGAGAACAGAGGCACAGAAAAACCAGGATGACAAGCAGGGAACAGAGGCACAGAAAAACCGGGATGACAAGCAGGGAACAGAGGCACAGAAAATCCGGGATCACAAGGGGGAATAGAGGCACAGAAAAACCGGGATGACAAGCAGGGAACAGAGGCATAGAAAAACCGGGATGAAAAGCAGGCCGGGATGACAAGCAGGGAACAGAGGCACAGAAAAACCGGGATGACAAGCAGGGAACAGAGGCACAGAAAAATCGGGATGTACCATGTTACAACGCATACCATTACGACTACCTACTGTTACAACGCGACCATTACAACGCATACCATTACAACGCATAGCGCTTTGAGGTGCTGGATAGTGGTAAGTATAATTTACTATTCTAACTCCAGTCCCCGTGGACACTAGGGAAGGTGTTGGATAGTAAATTATACTTATTCCCTATCCTAGAGCGCCCCCCAGCGCAATGCGTTGTGTTGGTATGCGTTGTAAAAGTTGCGTTGTAACAGTAGGTAGTTGTAAAAGTTGCGTTGTAACAGGTGTATACCGAAAAATCGGGATGACAAGCAGGGAACAGAGACACAGAAAAACCGGGGGAACAGAGGCAGAGAAAAACCGGGATGAAAGTAGGGAACAGAGGCACAGAAAAACCGGGATGACAAGCAGGGATTACAGGCACAGAAAAACTGGGGGAACAGAGGCACAGAAAAACCGGGGGAACAGAGGCACAGAAAAACCGGGATGACAAGCAGGGAACTGAGGCACAGAAAAACCAGGATGACAAGCAAGGAACAGAGGCACAGAAAAACCGGGGGAACAGAGGCACAGAAAATCCGGGATGACAAGCAGGGAACAGAGGCACAGAAAAACTGGGATGACAAGCAGGGAACAGAGGCACAGAAAAACCAGGATGGCAAGCAGGGAAAATAGGCACAAAACTTTCAATAGAGTTATGCTTCAATCGTTTTACTGAAGCTTTAGTCTGGCCGGGAGGACAAATGATTTTGTAGCACTGAATTCTAGCCTTAACTCGAGTGGTGGCCATGTTGGGGAAATGAGGGGAGGGAGTGCGGGGGATACGAGAAGGCTGTTACTTGGAAAGCGGTGGTGAGGAGAAGTATAAGGACTAAAAGGGGGCACAGATTCCAGACGTCGGATGAGGAAATCTGAACTAATGTGCCGTCCGGTCAGCCTCAGCTTCTTGTCTTTACCCCCATTCCTCCGCCACACCCTGAACCCCAATTTGTAGTGGTTCCCGGAGTAAATGTCTTCCAATGTCTCCAGCACCGTCAGTCTCATTAAATCTAAGCAGCCATGAACTTTACGTGCTAGAACAGACCGTGCGGTAAAAGTTCTAATTTTGCAAAACACCCTCAATGGGCACTTCGTACGCAAAGCTGTTAATAATGCTAAACTGGTGACGCCCATCTACGACAGCTCGTCTCCGATCGTTGCTTCTCAAAACATTTTGCAAAGAGGCGGATCCAGTAAAGAAAAGCAGACGAGAAGCAGGGAACAGGGGCACAGAAAAACCGGGATGACAAGGGGGATCCGAGGCAAAGAAAAACCGGGATGATAAGCAGGGAACAGGGGCACAGAAAAACCGGGATGACAAGGGGGAACAGAGGCACAGAAAAACCAGGATGAAAAGCAGAGAACAGAGGCACAGAAAAACCAGGAATACAAGCAGGGAACAGAGGCACAGAAAAACCGGGATGACAAGCAGGGAACAGAGGCACAGAAAATCCGGGATCACAAGGGGGAATAGAGGCACAGAAAAACCGAGATGACAAGCAGGGAACAGAGGCATAGAAAAACCGGGATGAAAAGCAGGCCGGGATGACAAGCAGGGAACAGAGGCACAGAAAAACCGGGATGACAAGCAGGGAACAGAGGCACAGAAAAATCGGGATATACCATGTTACAACGCATACCATTACGACTACCTACTGTTACAACGCGACCATTACAACGCATACCATTACAACGCATAGCGCTTTGAGGTGCTGGATAGTGGTAAGTATAATTTACTATTCTAACTCCAGTCCCCGTGGACACTAGGGAAGGTGTTGGATAGTAAATTATACTTATTCCCTATCCTAGAGCGCCCCCCAGCGCAATGCGTTGTAATGGTATGCGTTGTAAAAGTTGCGTTGTAACAGTAGGTAGTTGTAAAAGTTGCGTTGTAACAGGTGTATACCGAAAAATCGGGATGACAAGCAGGGAACAGAGACACAGAAAAACCGGGGGAACAGAGGCAGAGAAAAACCGGGATGAAAGTAGGGAACAGAGGCACAGAAAAACCGGGATGACAAGCAGGGATTACAGGCACAGAAAAACTGGGGGAACAGAGGCACAGAAAAACCGGGGGAACAGAGGCACAGAAAAACCGGGATGACAAGCAGGAACTGAGGCACAGAAAAACCAGGATGACAAGCAGGGAACAGAGGCACAGAAAAACCGGGGGAACAGAGGCACAGAAAATCCGGGATGAAAAGCAGGGAACAGAGGCACAGAAAAAACAGGATGACAAGCAGGGAACAGAGGCTCAGAAAAACTGGGGGAACAGAGGCACAGAAAAACCGGGATGACAAGCAGAGAACAGAGGCTCAGAAAAACCAGGATGACAAGCAGGGAACAGAGGCACAGAAAAACCGGTATGACAAGGGGGGATCCGAGGCAAAGAAAAACCAGGACTAACAAGCAGGGAACAGAGGCACAGAAAAACCAGGATGACAAGGGGGAACAGAGGCACAGAAAAACTAGGATGACAAGCAGGGAACAGAGGCACAGAAAAACCAGGATGGCAAGCAGGGAACATAGGCACAGAAAATCCGGGATGACAAGGCGGAATAGAGGCACAGAAAAACCGGGATGAGAAGCAGGGAACAGAGGCATAGAAAAACCGGGATGACAAGAAGGCCGGGATGACAAGCAGGGAACAGAGGCTCAGAAAAACTAGGATGACAAGCAGGGAACAGAGGCACAGAAAATCCGGGATGACAAGGGGGAATAGAGGCACAGAAAAACCGGGATGAGAAGCAGGGAACAGAGGCATAGAAAAACCGGGATTACAAGCAGGCCGGGATGACAAGCAGGGAACAGAGGCACAGAAAAACCGGGATGACAAGAAGGGAACAGAGGCACAGAAAAATCAGGATGACAAGCAGGGAACAGAGACACAGAAAAACCGGGGGAACAGAGGCACAGAAAATCCGGGATGACAAGCAGGGAACAGAGGCACAGAAAAAACAGGACGACAAGCAGGGAACAGAGGCACAGAAAAACTGGGATGACAAGCAGGGTACATAGGCACAGAAAATCCGGGATGACAAGGGGGAATAGAGGCTCAGACAAACTGGGATGACAAGCAGGGAACAGAGGCACAGAAAAACCGGGGGAACAGAGGCACAGAAAAACCGGGATGACAAGCAGGGAACAGAGGCATAGAAAAACCGGGATGACAAGCAGGCCGGGATGAAAGCAGGGAACAGAGGCACAGAAAAACCGGGATGACAAGCAGGGAACAGAGGCACAGAAAAACTGGGGGAACAGAGGCACAGAAAAACTGGGGGAACAGAGGCACAGAAAAACCTGGATGACAAGCAGGGAACTGAGGCACAGAAACCGGGATGACAAGCAGGGAACTGAGGCACAGAAAAACCGGGGGAACAGAGGCACAGAAAATCCGGGATGACAAGCAGGGAACAGAGGCACAGAAAAAACAGGATGACAAGCAGGGAACAGAGGCACAGAAAAACTGGGGGAACAGAGGCACAGAAAAACCGTGATGACAAGCAGGGAACAGAGGCTCAGAAAAACTGGGATGTCAAGCAGGGAACAGACGCACAGAAAAGCCGGGGGAACAGAGGCACAGAAAAACCGGGATGACAAGCAGAGAATAGAGGCTCAGAAAAACTAGGATGACAAGCAGGGAACAGAGGCACAGAAAAACCGGGATGACAAGCGGGGGATCCGAGGCAAAGAAAAACCGTGATGACAAGCAGGGAACAGAGGCACAGAAACACCGGGATGACAAGGGGGAACAGAGGCACAGAAAAACCGGGATGAAAAGCAGGGAACGAAGGCACAGAAAAGCCGGGATGACAAGCAAGCCGGGATGACAAGCAGGGAACAAAGGCACAGAAAAACAGGGATCACAAGCAGGGTACAGAGGCATCGAAAAACCGGGATGACAAGCGGGGAACAGAGGCACAGAAAAACCGGGGGAACAGAGGCACAGAAAAACCGGGATGACAAGCAGGGAACAGAGGCACAGAAAAACCGGGATGACAAGCAGGGAACAGAGGCACGAAAAACCGGATCACAAGCAGGGAAAAAGAGGCACGAAAAACCAGATCACAAGCAGGGAAACAGAAACACGAAAAACCGGATCACAAGCAGGGAAACAGAGGCACGAAAAACCGGATCACAAGCAGGGAAACAGAGGCACGAAAACAAGAAAACGGGCACAATCAGGGAACCGGAGGCCAGAAAAAAACTTAGTGTCTCAGGGGGGGGGGGGGGGGGGGGGGGTCCCTCGAAGACTTCCTCGGCTGCCTGTGTGAAATCCTGTGGCTGAGAGGCAGGCGGGAAACCAAGCCGCACCACCATGTTTCTCTGAGGTGAGGCAGAAATGCCTCGGAGAAAGCATCGTCATTTTCTGATTCAGGGGCGTGGTTTTCTTTCTCTCCTTTTCCCATTGGCTGGAAGGTAAAATTCCAGCCAATGGGAAGAGGAGAGAAAGAAAACAAGAAAGAAGCGAAAAAAATGCCCCCGAATCGGAAAAAGACGGCGCTTGAATGGAGTGACGCCCCTCTCCTCTAATGGCTGGCCTCCGTTTAGGAAGCCAGCCAATGGAGAAGAGGGGCGGGTTCAAGCCCCCATACTTAGAAACATTAAATCTCGGACTGAGACTGCGCAAGCGCAGCCCAAGGTCCTCGACCTAAAAATGTAGCATAGATTGGGTTTGTCTGTACTAGCAAGACTTTGTTACTATCCATAAACCCTAATTTACAAACGGAGAACAACAGACTAGGAAAAAACAATAACGATCTAAACCTATGACTTGCCGTTTGGATGGAGCTCCTGGGTGCTGGTTCATAGCTCACTGTGAAATATTTGGATGCCTGTGAGATATTCTATATATAGCCTCTATGGGGCCGCTTAAGATGAAACAGATTTACTGTCATGTTTTCAATTTCTTTGCGACAAATTTTTGTTTTTAATGAATGTATAAATCGGCGGTCAGCCTCAGCTTCTTGTCTTTACCCCCATTCCTCCGCCACACCCTGAACCCTAATTTGTAGTGGTTCCCGGAGTAAATGTCTTCCAATGTCTCCAGCACCGTCAGTCTCATTAAATCTAAGCAGCCACGAACTTTCCGTGTGCTAGAACAGACCGTGCGGTAAGAGTTCTAATTTTGGAAAACACCCTCACTGGGCACTTCGTACGCAAAGCTGTTAATAATGCTAAACTGGAGACGCCCATCTACGACAGCTCGTCTCCGATCGTTGCTTCTCAAAACTTTTTGCAAAGAGGCGGATCCAGTAAAGAAAAGCAGACGAGAAACGAAAGTGAAACTTAGCTGTCATCGTGCTTTAGCCTAGCATGCCGAGAGTAATTAAAAGAAGCAATTTCGGAGCACTTTTTTAGGCAATAAGACAGTTTGCTTAGCAGTAACCTCCTTGTTTTCAGTTTTCAGCCCGGCAGAAAAGAACTATCATCTTTCAAGCTTCTGGTAAACAAGGAAGTGTCATTTCTGCATCGACTCACAGCGGTCCAGCGTCGCAAATGGCTGACAGCTCAAAGAACCCTCGCCAGACTTATCGTTGCTCAGACCAGGGCTCATCTACCTGGTGTCCGTACTGGCGGTTAAAAACTTGCTCGGCTTGACCTGGACCGCAATAGACAGCCGGCAAGGTCGGGAGGAAAGCCTGTGTCTTTCCTGAAATCCATTCCAGTAGCATTGGTGTATGCCAGGTCAAGGTGACCTCCAGCCCAGGCAGCACTCTCCCCTGCGGCTCCACCGGTCGTTGCATGCCCGCAGTCCCCCCCCCAGCAGCGTTCGAGCCTCGCACCCGCCTCTGCCCAGGTTTATGCGATTTCAGTGGTGTTTCTTTGTTTCTTTGTTTCTTGCTTGACTGTTGTTAGCGCTCCTGGCGATTACTCTGTTAGTGTCTACCTGTATTCTTGACTATTATTACCTGTACTCTTGAGCATTATTGTTGTAGCGCTCCTAGCGCTTCTGACTTGTCTTTCTTTTCCCGTTGCTGCTCCTGGTCATTTACAGCCACGCCCCCGACCCAACCCCACTCCCGCCTCCATCTTATAACGTCATATAGTATTCATAAAATGATTGATTCAAAATTGTGCACCCCCTACCTAGGGTAAACAAACAAAAACCAGAGGTGTCCGTGTATGGACAACTGGTGTGGAGCTACCACACGGTGCACAATTGTAAAGTGAAGGTTTGGGTAGGAACCCAAACGCATGGGTGGGAACCCATGATTAAAATATGGGTAGGAACCCAAAAGTTATCTCTTAGGAAAGAGATGCAAAAGGAACGCAGAAGGGACTGAGACCCTTGCATAGATCCTCTGTAAGAGGGCCAACAAACAATACACATGAAAAACATGTGCGAGTGTACTGTGACTAGATGAGACTTAAACCCATTGCTGACAAATGGGACAAAAACCCATTGCGATCCCTGTGTTGGGATACAAGTGGCATGCAAGAGACTAGGGTCCACGAACAATATAGAGATGTACACAACCATGCTAAGCAATGGAGTTTGAAGCAAAATCTAATGGCTTAGAGTTGTGACCAATGCAGGTGAGCGACTACCCACCCGAGTAACAATCATCTGCGTTTGCTCCAAAGAACAAAAACATGAAGAAATATATGATTGCCAGCAAACTAAGACAAAAGTGAAACATGCAAACTAACAACACAGTATTACAATCAAGAGAGTGAATACAACCAGCAATAAAAAATAATTTAGCCAGCGTAAAAATGACGTGTTAGAAATACACAACATATGCTTAAATGAGTGCAACCATAACCATATAGTAGGTACGCGCAACAGTTCTTTTTGACTTATACCACCAGAAGGTATTTTGCAGAAATACAGTGCCCAATGAAAGCCTTTTAAAACAATGAAGCATCTAAGACTCCTGGATATCAAAAGAACGGGGAAAAAATCATTAATCTCTTGACAATAAGCTCTCCAAGGAACAGTATGACAGCTGCAGAGCAAAATAACTCATTGAGCATATAACATTAAGAAATGGCATAGAAATTCTCCGGTGAGAGATTTCACATAGGAATCTGCAGCAAGTTTAAACTAAGAAAGGTCGACAAAGTGCGAGTGAGGAGGAATGTGCAGGGGCACAAGACATCAGTGGCATTAACTATAATGGCACGCAAGAACCAGAGTGGTTGACAGAGGCACAAAAGAAGGCTGGATACTTCAGAGCACCTCGAGTTCTATGTGCTCAGGCAGCTCCAAACACAGGATGGAGGCACGTACTTTACGCAGTGCCAGGTGGCTGCAGGCACGCTGCTTCTGCGAGGCCTCCTACAGCAGCACTGGTGACTGCCAAGCAGGGAAAACGTCATAAATGGCTGCACAGGTGCTGGATGCGAAGAGGTGAGGAGCGCGCGCTTCCTTTCAAGTTTTGAAACACAACTTGGGAGGGAGGGGTGAGGGGGGGGTGAGCAGACACCAGACAAAATTGAGAGTGTGTAAAAGGCCGCTTTTATTGAAACAGGTGCATATTCACAATAATACAACCCTGGCAAAACGCCTCACAAAACTAGACCTCACAAATTAAAATATTTCCTTACAACCCCAAACGTCAGGCCCGCCCCTAATACGTCACAAACCCCGCCCCCACCCAGTACAACATCATTACAATTCAAACAATACAAAAACCTGCATAATCATTTAAACGTCATCCCAACCCAAAAACATAACGTTACATTCCAAAAATTGCCCACCAACAACTTACGTTACCCAAACCGTTTAACCACCCCACGAAACAACTATTTAAACTTTTCCATCCATCACCCAATTTTACCAAAAACCCAACAACCTTCATGAACCGTCTGACAAAGAATCCCCAATTTCCGCACGGCACCTGTTCCAAGCGACAAGTAACAATTGACAAAACCCCATATCCACCTGTTCCGGAAAAACAACCCAAAAAAGAAATAAATAAAGAAAAAACCCCGAGGTGAATGAAAAAGAAACAAGAAAATACTAGGGGGGGGGGTAGGGAAAATTTTTCCAATTAAACTAATGAGCTCCCGGCCACCAGGTCATTCAGCCTAAAATGGTGGCCGGGAGGTGGAGACAGGGGAATATATAACTGGGCTCCTTCAGTAGGAATCAAGGGAGCCCAAAAGAAGCCGAAAAGAAGCCCAATGCTGGCGGTCCGCAGACCCCCCCCCACTAGCCCCTCCCAATCAGCCCGGGGGGGGGACCTCCCTGCGGTCGGCTGCCCCCCCCCAACACCCCCTTGGGAGGGAGGGGTGAGGGGGGGTGAGCAGACACCAGACAAAATTGAGAGTGTGTAAAAGGCCGCTTTTATTGAAACAGGTGCATATTCACAATAATACAACCCTGGCAAAACGCCTCACAAAACTAGACCTCACTAATTAAAATATTTCCTTACAACCCCAAACATCAGGCCCGCCCCTAATACGTCACAAACCCCGCCCCCACCCAGTACAACATCATTACAATTCAAACAATACAAAAACCTGCATAATCATTTAAACGTCATCCCAACCCAAAAACATAACGTTACATTCCAAAAATTGCCCACCAACAACTTACGTTACCCAAACCGTTTAACCACACCACGAAACAACTATTTAAACTTTTCCATCCATCACCCAATTTTACCAAAAACCCAACAACCTTCATGAACCGTCTGACAAAGAATCCCCAATTTCCGCCACCCAGAAAAGAGGGGGGGAAGGAATACCCTCCTCTCTTTCTGCCCCCCAAAATGAACAACAGAGAACCAAAAGGCCTCAACCCAGGAAGTTCTGAATCTTCAAGCACCGTGAAAGCACCTCTCGCAATTCCAATAAGTACAAATCCATCCCGATACGAGACAGATGAACACCATCACCACGGAAAAACTCCGGAGTGTCATAACTGATGTCCTTATGGGACACCCGCGCAAAACCCAGATCTCTACAAAAACGGGAAACCTCCAAGTTCAACTTCCTGCGCGCCTTATCAATTGCCCTAGGCTTCAGCGCACCCCTCCAAGTCCTCCTAGGGACCAATTCTGTCCATAACACATGGCAGCCCGACCACTGTTGACGAATGAGAGAAGGATCCTTCTTCATGGCTCTCAAGAGAACCACCCCCTTCACCCCACAGAGATCATTTTCCCCGAGATGCAAGAGCAAAACGTCTGGACAAATACCCCCCACCAACCAGGAATTCAAGGCCGGAATGAGCTCCCTCCAAATCATACCCCCTTTCCCCTTCCATATAACATTAAACAAATGAGAATTAAAACCAAGTGAGGGACCAAAATAACTCTTTATAGCTTGAGCTTCCGCACGTCTAACGAAGGAATGTCCCACAATCCAAATCGTCATGACCGATGCACGGGGGCCAGCCACCGAACCTGGAAAAGAAAAGCAGCATCAAATTCAAGAAAGATTAGCATCCGCAGGCACCGAAGCATGATCATTCCGCACATAGCGCCTGAAACAGTTGGAGGACCAACGTCCTAAAGACATAATGTCCTGCTGCGACAAACCCCTATTGTGGGCCTCAGTTGCCGCCCCAATCCTGAAAGAATGAGTACCGTACTGTCGTTCATCCAGGCCCAAGAAACGCAGCGCTTTACGTAACACCATGCGCAGTTGGTACTCAGTCACCCTGGAACCATCCTGATGCTGAAAAACAGGGCCCTCAATGGCGGCCCCCGAACGTTCTCTCAAGTTCCTGGCCCACCTAAAAGGACACGTCTCAGAGGGAGAAGGTGCCTTCAGCCAAACGCCCCTTCCCCTGCTTTGTTGGTCCGTTTTTGCCCGAGCCAACCAAATGTGCAGTCATGAGTCGAGAAAACGAACATCCCCCCACCCCACCCCAAAACCAAGTTTAGAGCCCAACAACTCAGAAACTCTGAAAGCACCAAAAAACATCCAAACCATGAGAGTGGAAAAAAGACACGCCTCAAACTCGTCCACACAAACTGAGGGCAAAACCTGTAAAACTCGTGCTAATGTCTGCCAAGACAAAGGTTGGCGAACCATCTGTTCCCGACCCCTCTCCCTAGACCAACCTTCCAACATACGCCGACCCACCTCCCCCGCTGAAGGAGAATAACCCCACAGTAACTTGCCCATGAATGCAATGCCAGCCAATTTCCCAGCAATGGTCACGCGTGTCAAACCCCTGTCCATCAAGAGCAGAATAAACTGAACAACGTCTTCACATCGTCTCCAACCCGGAGCACGCCAAACGGCCCCAGATTCCAGAAACTCCTTCCAGGCTAACTCATACGTCGCCCTAGTAGAAACAGCCAGCGAACCTACCACCAACTGCAAAACCCTGTCTCACCTACAGTCCACAGACGTTCTGGCATGGGGGTCGGCATCCTGTCCGCCTCCGAGGCTAGCCCATGGAATCTCTCCCACTGTGAACGAGACAAAGCATCCGCAATGTCATTGTCCACCCCAGGAATGTGCAAGGCCTTAAAACTGATGTCGTACTTCAAGCACCCCAACACAAAGACCCTCAAGAGCTTCAGAATTTGAGCATCCCTGGCCGACTGCCGATTGATAATGTCCACCACAGCTTTATTATCAATTCGAAACAGCACTTTTTTGTGAGCAAACTCATGGCCCCACAAAGTCAAAGCAACCACTATGGGGAATAACTCAAGGAAAGCAATACTCCTGCCTCCATTCTTCCACACAGCAGGCCACCGTTCAGCACACCATCTGCCCTGCCAGTAGAGACCGAAACCATCACTGCCCGCAGCATCTGAAAAGATTTGAACGTCCCAAACCCAATCTTCTTCTCTGTACAGAGGAATGCCATTGAATGAGTGTAAAAATGAAACCCACATCCTCAAGTCCTCCTTAACACCCGCTGACAGTCGGACGTGATGGTGAGGTAAAAACTGACCAGATAGCGCCCTACCCAGACGCCTGCAAAAGGTTCTCCCTGCCCTGACCACCCTAGAAGCAAAATTAAGATGGCCTAATAGCACTTGGACTTCCTTGACTGTTACCTTCGTCTTACGCAACATAGCATGTAATAGGTCTATCATTTTTGCTTTTTTATCCTCTGGTAAACGTGCCTCCATGACATTAGAATCAATCTCGATACCTAAAAAAGACATGGTCGCGCAGGGGCCCATTGTCTTTTCCGGTGCCAACGGCACACCCACAAAATCCATTAGAGTCTGGAAGGTTCTCAAAGCATTCTGGCAAGCCGAGGAATTGGGAGCACCCACAAAAAAGAAATCATCCAGGTAGTGGGTCACAAGCTGGTGTCCTGAAGTATTGGTGAAAAACCATTGGAGAAAGGTGCTGAAAGTCTCAAATATTGCACAGGACATGGAACAGCCCATTGGTAAGGCCTTATCAACATACCACTTCCCATGAAATTGAATACCCAACAGCTCCCAATCCTCAGGGTGTACTGGCAACAAACGAAATGCAGATTTTATATCACACTTAGCCATTGCCGCACCAGTGCCGGCAGATACAACCAAGGCCATGGTCACATCCACTGAAGAATAAGATACTGAGGCAGCCTCGCCGTCAATGAAATCATTAACCGACGAGCCCTCCGGCCATGACAAATGTTGAATCAATCGAAACTGCCCAGGCTCTTTCTTAGGGACCACACCAATGGGAGACACGATAAGGTTATCCAAGGGCCAATCATCAAAGGGTCCCGCCATCCTTCCTTCACACACCTCCTTGTCCAATTTGTCCCGTACCACAGTGGGGTGTTCATTGGCCGACAACAGATTTTTTGACCACCGCCGCACCCGCGGCCCATTATAACCAAGACGAAAACCTTTTTGAAAACCATCCAACAGTAACTTAACGGCCTCGGCATCCTCATAACCCCTTAAGGCCACTGCCAAGTGAAAATGATTAACTGGCGTACGAGCCTTTGGGCCCAGCACCAGAATTGTTCTTCCCCCCCCTGTTAGGCTGAGGTTGCTGGGCAGGACCCAGGGAATTCCCTGACTGTTGTGACCATTGCCTGCCCCCGGAGACACGGGGCCCCCAACACCTTGCAAGAGGGTGTGTTCTACCACATTGGGAGCACACGTGCTTAAACTTACAATACTCCCTGGGGCAATAACCTCTGTTAAAATCCCAACATGTCCCATCTGCAGGGGGGGCTGATGCTGTTGTACCCACCCCTCCCCGGGTGGGCTTCCCCTGAAAAGGCCGAGAAGGTAAGGGATATCCACTGGCCGTAAAAATCGTCTTCCCACCAGCAGAAGCCCCCATCGTGTGTTGCCACAAATCATTATCCAGCTCCCCCCATTTTGCTTCAGGATCCCAAGCCATCCGGGCTCGAAATTCTTCGTCATACTGGGACCAGGCATACCCACTACCAGTAATCTGTGCCTTTCTGATCACATCCATATATTTAAACAGCGCCACACAGCGCTCCGGGAACTTCTCACAGTACACGCTGGCATATATAAGAAATGCCGCAGTCCAGTTTTCTATGGTCAAAGGCACCTTGGGGCGCTTGGCTAACTCGTACTCCTCCTCCTTAGACCCTTCCTTGGAACGAACCTCCCTATGTAAGAGCTTTAACAGTTCCACATATTCCCCTTTCCAGATCCTCTCCTTAGTAGATAGCATTAAATGGGCGCCCAAAGGTTTTGTGACACCCATGTAAGGCAATTTCTTTATTTTAAGTTCCTTACTGTGTGGGGGGTCTTTACCTACCTCCATGGGCTCAGTAACAGTGCCAGAATCCACCTTAGAACCCGCACCCCTGTCAGTGGTACCCACTCCCTGATCTTTAACGTAACGACCTTTGTGGAGCTTTAGGTCCATACTCTCCGAAGGAGGCTCCCCCCCGTACCCACAGACACCATCATTGGTTTTGCTCGCGGCCCAGTAAGCTCACCTGGATTCAACAAAGGAGGCTGGGCCTGCCTCATTCTCCATGCCAAATGTTCCACATTTTCACCCGTCCGAGGAACCCTCGCCGCGGGGCCGCTCTCTCGAGGAGGTCTTGATCCTGTAGTTTCCGAATGTACCACCACCGGTGTCTGCAAAACATCATCAGAAGCGTGAAAAAGCCCCCCCCTTGTACCCCCAGCACGTATCTCGCCCTCCTCAGGGCTCTCATCATCATAATCCAAAACCAAGGATTCCTCCAACCTAGGAGGGGTCAACACCTTCAACGGGCTTTTGAAACCAACCTGGGCCTTACCAGCCCGTACCGACACCTGAGGCGGGGGAGCCGACTGAACCCGTCTGTACTCCCCCGAACGTTGACCAGTTTTATACACATTAACCAACGATGAATCCTTTTTTTGATGAGAGGAAACATTTGGGGCCAGCGAGGACGCGCCAGTCCTGCTTCTGCTAACCCCGCCGATATCCAGAGATCCTGACACTGGGGCCAGCGAGGACGCGCCGGGTCCGCTTCTGCCGACCCCGCCGAAACCTGTGGAAAGAGAAGTTGAGGCCAGCGAGGACGCGCCTGACCTGCTTTTGCTGGCCGCGCCGAGATTTTGAAACGAAGACGTTGGGGCCAACGAGGTCGCGCCCGACCTGCTTAAGTTGGCCGCGCCGGGGTCCCTCGCCGGTACGGGGTATGCCGCGCCAGGCTCCACCCTCCCTTCTCCTCGGTGTAACTGGGCCGCGCTCCACCCTACCAAGTCTGCCGTTCCACGACGCTCGCCAACCTGTGAAGAGAAAGGCTGAACTGATGTGCCGGGACCTCTAGTACCAGAACGACCAAACCTATCAACCCCAGTAGCCACACAAAGATTAGAATCCTGCAACTGCAAACTGCCAGAGTCTCGCGAAACGGCCATATCAGACTGAACAGGCAACCCCCGCTGAAGGGGTGGCTGCACATCCTCGCCCCCACTACTCCAGTCCAACATTTCTTGAATAATCTTAGACGCCGGACCCGAAACCAATCCAACATGACCCCCCTGTTGAGTAGCAGGCCGAAGCTGCTCCAATTTCCTAATGGATCTGCCCCCAACAGGCAAACCCGGAAAACTCAAAGTACCCCCAAAACCACTCAACATATCAGTCCCCTTAATAGTAGGAGCGCTGCTCGCATCCCGTATCCCCTCAGCCCAAGAAGGGAAAACATCCAGACCTTCCCAAGACCTGGCACCCACCTGCCTACTACCATCCTCTTGTAGAGAAGAAAACCCTCCAACCGACCCAGAAACCTCCTGCTGTACACCCAAAGAACCCCGATCAAGCTCCTGCCCCCGCAAACCTACCCTCCTTTCCATCTGGGCCCACTCCCCTTCCCCCACCGAACCACTGAGTACCGACAACACCTCCCCCCGGGTAGAGGCAGGGGGGGAAAACAACAGGGGGCTATAAGGCACAAAAGCAGACCCAGAAAACAACGGCCCCGACTGTACCCCACCACAAGAGACAACTCGGACAGGAACAGTATCCCCAGAAACGCGGGCCGGAGTCGAGACAAGATCACCCCCAGCACCCGCTCCCGCCTCCACTTGCACCACCTGTTCAACAGCACTCTGACCCCCCACACCAGTTAAATCAACAAACTGGGAACAAGGCCCAGTAACCGGCAAACCGCCGTCACCGCCAGCACGAGGCGCCATGATGTCGGCGTGCGCATGCGCACCAACCGCCGGCCGCCCAGCTAACGGCTCCACGTCAGGAAAAACGGAGGCAGAAGCGGAACGTTTCCTGCCTCCACGCTTTCCACCCCGCTTGCCCCTCGCTGCGGGGACCGAAAGCGACCTCACCGGCAACCCCTCGGTCACTAGAGGCGCCGACGCCCTTCCCTCTTCCAAACTCGCTTCGCGCGCCAAAACCGTTCCTCCCTCAGAATGGGCCCCAACCTCGGGGACCACTCTCCTAGAGCCTCCCGGCGAGACCTCTTAGGCGACTCGCAAGCCGCGACCGCCGCCGCTACACGTGCCGAGGCCTGCCGCCGAGGACGCGACACCCCAGGCACATCACCCAACACCAGGTCCAAACGCCCAGCTTCACTAAGGAGACGAATAGCCTCCAAAACGTGGTAGTCTTCTCCAGACATGACTAAGAGAACAACAAACCAACAAAATTTTTCCAATTAAACTAATGAGCTCCCGGCCACCAGGTCATTCAGCCTAAAATGGTGGCCGGGAGGTGGAGACAGGGGAATATATAACTGGGCTCCTTCAGTAGGAACCAAGGGAGCCCAAAAGAAGCCCAATGCTGGCGGTCCGCAGACCCCCCCCCACTAGCCCCTCCCAATCGGCCCGGGGGGGGACCTCCCTGCGGTCGGCTGCTCCCCCCCCAATCCCCCCATGGCAGTTTTTACCGGCTTCACTGTAGGGAAGACCAAAGATACATAAAACGAAATAAAGATCGGAATATTACTTACTCCGATGGCCTCCTCTTGTGGAAGGGAGTAAGGGAGGGAGATGAAATCCAAATTGCTTTCAGCTGGCACAAGTAGAAAAGCCATGCACCAAAGTAACATGACTAATAAAATAAACTTTCACCAATCGAGCAAAACAAGTCCTGTGTTGATACTGATTTCAAAATCCACCAAAGACACACTCCGTTGTGAGAAAATAACAATACTGGACAGACAGTAGCAAAAATGTCAATATGTGGAAGTGAATATAATAAAGCAGGCTTACTTTCACCAAAAGCACAGCACAAGACGCATGAGTTGGTAGCACAAGACGCAGGCGTTGGCAGACACAGATGTTGGCAGGCTTACAGATTGTCAGGTTTACCCTCAATGAAGGCGCAGCACAAGACACATGAGTAGACAATGAATGAGTTATGGGCTTACTCTCACTGAGGACACAGCACTAATCCAGATGTTAGTAGGCTCTCCAGACGAACAGGAACAACTGGTTGACTGCTATGGGAGACCGATGGGAGGTCACTGGTGGGGTCAGGATGCCAGTTGGGGTAACTTGACTTAAGTTGCAGGAGATATTGCATTTTAACTTGCTTGAAGTCCTTGTAGAGGTGACAGATGTGGGTTCTTTTAAAGATTTTTGTATATTTGTATATTTGTGGGGTATTTATAGAGCGCGACGTTCGCTCCGGAGGGAGCATCTTGGCGCTAGGGAACCTAAGTGAGCCAGTGCAAGAGGATTAAGATTGTCACCAAATTGTAATGATCAAGTCCACAAGTGATCATGTAGTTTAAAGATGGTTTAATTCAGGATAGTTACAAGACGATGAGTAGATAGGATCAAGAGCACAGGGAGACCCCACCAGGAGTAGCCAGCATGTTGCTCATCCCAGCCAACTGTGGCTATTTGACTCCCAACATTCTGTGAAGTGACATCACATGAGGATTCCACAGAGAGGAAAGGCATAACATGGGAGTCAAGATACAACAAGTATTCATAAAATGATTGATTAATGACCTCCTGCGTGTTTACTAAAGTCCCAGTGGATGTATGTATGGCAGTGATAGGGGGTTGAGTAGTGTCTGTCCGCAATAACCACGCGAGCAGTCTGCCCACCTTATACCCCTCCTTGTGTCTGCGTGCCAGGTACGTTTTGTAATTGTACACGTTCAGGTCATCTATCGCACTTTTATCTGCCATGTGGGCCTGAGCTAGTGAGGGGCCAATCTGGGGGTCAGTGGGGATACGCTGCTCGTAACTCTGTATTTCTAGTTTGTGGGTACGGAGTGCATCAGTCAGTGTTTTCCGGACACCATATGTGGTCTTTATGGCATGTCTCCGAGCACAGCCTTACAGGCATCACACTCCACTCCTGCTGATGAGGCCATATCCTCATTCATCACGAAAGAAGAGTCAATGGATTCCAGGAGGGAGGCCCGGTAGGACAAGTCGGCAAGTCCCGCACTAGGCAGGCACCAGGTCGCAATCTCAGTGCACCTCTCGCCACAAGACAAGCGCAGTTGCAGTGGGGCATGATCGGAAAGCGCACACTCCAAATAGTCGGCATGTAACACTCTGTGAAGGGCATTGGCTGAGCGGAATATCATATCAATCCAGGTATACAAGTCGTGTAGAGTCTAATAATGCGAATAAATGCAAGCCTGGGGATGTATCCCGTGCCATACATCATGGACTTGCATGTTAGATATCCACTCTGTCATGGGTTGTGCTAGCTTAATAGATTGCGCCCTCGGGTGGGGAGGGCAGGAAAAGTCCATGTCAAGGTCCTACATACCATTAAAATCACCGCCACAATACATAGGGGCCATGGGATCTGTGAGTAAGGATGGTCTGAATGTTTGGAGAAGTGTGGAGTGCCCCTCATTCGGGGCATTAAGTGAAACCAGTGTTATGGGGTACCCGTTCAAGAGGCCCTTCATAGTGATGAAATGGCCCTGTGTGTCCACTCTGTAGTGAGTGATTTGCATTGGGGTCCCTGGTGGAACCCATATTAGCACTCCCCGGGCATATCTGGAATACGTCGTCCCCAGGACCATGCCCCTCCAGTGTTTGCAGAGCAATGAAAGTGTGTGTGGTTAAATGCGTCTCTTGCAGTAGTGCAAACGTGATCCAGTGGCTGCATAAGTATTGATATACTTTGTGTCGCTTAGCACATCCCGCCAACCCCCTTAAATTCCAGGTCAGTAGTTAATAGTCCCCAATCGCCATCTACTTGATTTGAGTGTAAGACCGTGGGTTGGTGCAGATTGCTGGTTGACTGTTTCCTCCCCCGCATACCCCCACCTCCGTATGGAGAGAGTTCAGCACAGCGAATCCACCAGCCCCATTGTGTGCAAGTATACCAAGAGATCAACATGATATAGGAAATTCCCTAACTTCCCACCCCAGACCGACTTGCCAACGGGCAATGGGCCATTCGCACTAAAATACAGGTCATGAAAATTACTAAATATAACATATTACAAATTATGAACACATGATTTGCTGTATCAGCTACTTATAGCTCGTTGGGAAATGTGCAGCAATGTAGTAGAACAGTGTCCTCGCCATCTCCCATGAATCAGACTATCGACCTTCTAGCATGTGTAGGCCATCGGATCGCTGTAATTCAGGTTATCACAAAGTCTGCAAATATTTAGCCCAGTGAGTTTGCAGTTTGTGGGGTGAGGGCCAGGCCGTCTCCCGCCAACACCTCAAGCTGAGAGGCCATAATGAGCAGTGTCCTGTCCATATGTATATCAGAATGTGAGCCCTATCCAGGGAAAGAAACTGGGGAGCCCATGTGTTCCACTGTCCTGATGGCTTGTGCTCCTTCCAGGACTTCTTGCAATTTCATTGAATGATGTAGCCGGCCCTTGCCATGGCTGTTACGTGGTCTGACCAATGTCCATAAGTGAGAGGGGTCGGACAATAGTGTGGGGGGCTCATGTGCCAGGCTCTGTTGGTCGATACAGGCCCATGCCTCCTCAGGTGTATTACAGAAGATTGTGCCCTCTTTGTGGGTGGTACGAAGTTGTGCTGGGTATTGGAGGGAGTATTGAACCTCATCATCCCTCAAACATTTCTTGACCTCCAGGTATAAGGAGCAATGTCGTTGCACAGCTAGAGTATAATCTGGGTAGATGTGACCATGGCATTGTCAACTTGCAAAGGGTCCCTGGTGCAGATGACTTGCAGTACATGATCTCTATCACGGTAGTTAAAAATATTGCTACTACTGGTATGGGGAAGGAGCCTGGGCGAAGGCGGCCCCCTGGTACCCTATTTACTTGCCCAATGGAAAAGAATTTTGACATCTTACCCTGGAGGATTCTAATGTCTGGTCGAGGTATGGAACAATATTCTGTCAGGTCGATACAATTATGTTCTACTTCATTTTTGACTTCTGCAAAATGTGATTCAGGCAACAGTGTTGCTGGATTTAAAATGTTACACCTAGCAATAGTCACATTTTCTGCACCTAAAAGAATTCGTTCATATTTAGTCAGCCAACTAGGAGTCAGATATTGGGTTTTGGTCCTTGTTAACAAATTCACAGCTGTATGTGGGACGTATACAGTCACTACATGGCCCAAAATAATGGAATTACTTTGATCAAGACTCATGCATGTTACAGCTACTGCTTTCAGACATCCTGACAATGCAGATGCCACTGGATCCAGTGTGGAAGAAAAATATGCCACATGACGTCTCATCAAACCATGAGTCTGGGTCAAGACTGAGAGTGTGCAATTGTCTTGTGTATCACAAAACAATGCAACGTCTTTTGAATAAGCAGCCATTCCTAATGCTGGAGCTGTACATAGACAATCGCATACTTTTAAGAAAGATGACATGCTTTCATCATCCCATTCTACTGGGTCTTTTGCTCTTTTCTTTGTCATTTGTATCAATGGATTTGCCAGAACTGCAAATCCCACAATCCACTGCCTGCAGTAACCTACGACTCCAAGAAACATTCTGATTTCTTTCTGAGTTTGAGGTAGATTCATGTTTTCAATTATTTTGATCCTTTCTGTGGTAACTCTTCTGACACCCCTTTCTATCTGGTGTCCCAGGTATTTCACTGATGTGGTCCAAAACTGTAATTTTCCAGGTGACACCTTATGTCCTCCTTCACCCAAATGATTTAACAAGGCTATGGTATCCACTACACAGTCATTTTGGGTTTTAGACGCCACCAATAGGTAGTTCATATACTGCACTAGGACAGATTTTCCAGGCAACACCAAAGATTCAAGGCACTTTTATATAAAATCTGATTAAAGATTGATGGACTTTCTGTGTACCCCTGAGGGACACGGTTCCAGACATAGACATGGTTGTCGAATTCAAATGAAAAAGATACCTGCTATCTGGGTGTAAAGGTATGGAGAAAAATGCGTGGCACAAATTGATTACAGTGAACCAACCTGCTACCCAAGGTATCTGATATAAAATCACAGCATGGTTTGGCACCACAGGACAACATGGGACAACAGTTATAACAGTTTTAACCTTGCACACTCCTGAGGCGGAAGCCGGAAGATCTATTGATTTTAAAAATTGTATTTCCTGTGTCACTTATTGAAAATCCTTGTATTTTAACCTCACTTACCCGTCTGGCACCACCGGAGCGTGCTCCAGAACCGCCTAAAAACAGCGAACTCTTCGCTGCACCAAACGCCAAAAAAAGCAAACAATTCTGCCGCCATTGACGGCGAGGAACGAGGCCACGCCTACTCTTAGGCCACGCCCTCCCGCCCACCGCAGTATAAAACGCTGCCGACAGCGCAACTGATCACAACCTTGCACACTCCTGAGGCGGAAGCCGGGAGATCTATTGATTTTTAAAATTGTATTTCCTGTGTCACTTATTGAAAATCCTTGTATTTTAACCACACTTACCTGTCTGGCACCACCGGAGCGTGCTCCAGAACCGCCTAAAAACAGCGAACTCTTCGCTGCACCAAACGCCAAAAAAGCAAACAATTCTGCCGCCATTGACGGCGAGGAACGAGGCCACGCCTACTCTTAGGCCACGCCCTCCCGCCCCTTTTCCACCTAGAAAAGATGTGCAATCACCGGACGTGCAGCGGACGGGCGCAACGGGTGCGCCGTCAGCGCGCCGAAGGCGCGCCAAAGGCAAGCCCGTCTGGGCCCGGCCTCAGGCCTAGACACTATGCCCAACTTGCAGAAACGTATCTCTTACACCCAAGATACACTGCTTGCCTGGAACCCAAAAAAACATCCCCAGTGCAAATACATCCTCAAGGAAGACGCCCCCTTTGCAGGATGTATTCTCTGTAACAAACCCGAGGAAACGGAACGCCACCAAGGACTTCGGCTTGCCCTCCTGAATTGCAGATCCTTAGTAAAACACGCTCACGAAACCAACATCCTCGTCCAGGATTTGATGCTAGATATATTGTTTCTGACTGAAACATGGCTGACCCCGCACAGTGACTTAGACATGGTCAATGCAACAACCCCCGGCTACCAAATTTGCTGCCTGAATAGACCAGTCAGTAGAGGTGGCGGCCTAGCCATACTCTACAAAGACCATCTTAAATGTGGAATTGAACGTGGAACCGTCAAAGACTGTGAAAACTGCAATTTCACCATCCAGATCTCACCATCAATCTCCCTCTCGGGACTGTTAGTGTATCGTCCGCCAGGCTCTCTAGGAGAATTCACCAGTACTCTGATGGATTACATCTCACTCAAGACTATGTCAGTCTCTAACTTTCTCCTCCTAGGGGACCTTAACATGCACTTTCTCGACCCCGCGGACAATGCCGCAGCCAACTTACTTGCTGATCTCACTACAGCCGATCTCCATCTTCGAAACTCTAAGGCCACCCATGAGAAAGGACAACTCCTGGATCCAATCCTCACCAACATCAAGAACCTAAATGCCCAGGATCCCACCCCTCTACCTTGGACAGACCATATGCTGATCCCTATGCACTGGTCACTCAAAACGACACCAGCACTCAAACAGAAAACAAGGATACGAACTAGACGGTGGCACAAGCTAGTACCAGAGGAATGGGAAGCTAAATTACGTGAAACCGTTGGCCCTCTGTCCGCGGACCCGAACACCGCAGACAGAGAATTCAACGATTGGCTAGCCCATCCCCTAGACAGTCTCATCCCACTTACCAGTACCTTAAAACACGTTAAAAGAATCAACCCCGCTCCCTGGTACACACCCGCCCTCAACGCCCTCAAGAAGGAATGCAAAAAGTCAGAACGCACTTGGAGGAAAAACAAGTCAACAGCAGAGAAAAGTGCTTATCAATCCTCCATGAAAGCGTATAAACGAGCCCTACACGACGCAAAAAGTGCCTTCTACGAGGAAAAAATAAAAATCTCCTCTTGTTCAGCCAAGGAGACCTTCTCCATCCTCAAAGAGCTCCTCCATGTCCCTGACCCCCCGCAGAAACCCATGGACCCCAAAGCAGCGGAGGAAAAATGCGTCAAGCTGGCCACCTTCTTTGACGAAAAAATCAAAAAAATCCTCACCTCCCTTCCTGCCGCTAACCCTGACTCCATAGAGAGAGCTAATGAACCGCCGCCCCCACCCGATAAGCCTTACCTAGCGTCATTCGGCCCAGTTACAGAAGAGGAAGTGAGGGCTACACTCACATCAACCAAGAGCGGAGCCCCTAGCGACCCAGTCCCCATTCGGTCAGTCAAAAACATCTCTCAGACCATAGACCCCCAATTGACAGCCCTCATTAACATCTCGCTGGCACAGGGAGAGGTCCCTTCAAACTGGAAGGAGGCTGTCGTAAAAGGGCTTCTCAAAAAACCATCTCTAGACCCGGCAGATCTATCCAACTATAGACCTATCTCACTCCTCCCCTGGATAGGTAAGGTCGCCGAAAAACTTGCGAACAAAAAACTGTCACACTTCCTGGAGTCAAACCAACTCCTCAAGGACTCACAGACAGGCTTTAGACCAGGTCAGGGTACGGACACTGCCCTCCTCGCAGCAGTAGAAAAGACCAGGGAAATTATCGATACAGGAGGATCAGTGGCAGTGGTCCTCCTAGACCTGAGTGCGGCCTTTGACACGGTCAGTCACCAGGTCTTAACCCAACGTCTCGATAACATTGGGGTAAAAGACAGGGCGTTGAAATGGCTCTCGTCTTTCCTCTCCCGACGCTCCTTCCAAGTATGGGAAGGTGATAGCCGCTCCCCCTCCATCCCCCTCCAGTGCGGTGTGCCACAGGGCTCATCCCTGAGCCCCACGTTGTTCAACGTGTACATGGCCCCACTGGAGGAACTGGTCTCACCCTTTGGAGTCACTATCGTCAGCTACGCCGACGATACACAGCTGGTGGTGATGCTTTCCCACCCCAAGCTAGAGCCCTCCAATCTCCACGACTGCCTCTTCAAAATACATCAGTGGATGAGTGACTCTGCCCTGAAATTAAACGGCTCCAAAACAGAAATCCTGCTCCTAGGGCATAACACCACGAGCCTCCCCCCTAACATCTGGCCCGCCTGCATGGGTGAACCCCCCACCCCCAAGACGGAGGTCAAGAGTCTCGGAGTGTGGCTGGAGACTGATCTCACCTTCAGGACACAGGCAAGAAAGACGGCCGGCACATGCTACGGACTACTTAGATCTTGCAGGAAGGTGATTCCTCTTCTGCCCTTCCAGTCGCGGCTCCTGCTGATCCAAGGCCTAATTTTATCCAGGCTGGACTACAGCAACGCCATTTACCTGGGATCTCCAGAATCCACTCTCCAAACCCTGCAAAAAGCTCAAAATGCCGCAGCCCGACTTCTAACGAACACCCCGGCCAGAACATCTGCCAAGCCTGCATTGAGGATGCTGCATTGGCTCCCTATCAGGGAAAGGGTAACTTTCAAGGCCCTCTGTCTGGCCCACAAGGTACTTCACAACACTGGCCCCCCAATCCTAAATAACTGGATCACACCCTACAGACCCACGAGAGCACTTCGTTTCGAACATGGAAACTTCATCACGATCCCCAAGGTGAAGAAGGCCCGTATAGGTGGCCGCCGCTTTTCGGTCAACACGGGAAAAAAATGGAACGCACTCCCCCTGAGCCTCAGAGCAGAACCAACCCTTCTGCGGTTCAGGAAATCTCTCAAAACCCTACTCTTCCCCTGAACCACCATCACTCCTGACTTTCTCCCCCTGTGAGTATGAGGTTCAGCTCTGGGATACCCTCTCGGTGACTACGCGCTCTAGAAAACTATAAATAAAAAATAAATAAATAAATTTTGCGGAAGTCTTGTACCACCCTATACTTCCCACTCAGCTTCTTTATGCCAATTATGGGCGAATTACATGGACTGCTCATTATTTCTTGCAAAATGCCTGTTTCAACCAAATGTTTTATTTCTGCTGCAACTCCTGCTTTTATTTCTGGATTCATTTTATACTGTTGAGTATTTGGGTAAACTGCAACTTCTTTCACAGTCACTTTTATTGGATCAACATTTGCCATTAATCCTACATCTTACCTTGTAAAATCCCACACTTCAGGATTCACAGTATCTTGTAATTCTTCTGATAAGTCTTTTATGGTCAATGTTTTATTTTCAGTTTCCTGTTTTGCCAACATTAATTTATATATTCCATCTTCGTCTGGGGTTTGAATTTCAACACCACTTGGAGGGCAAAAGATGGTGCAATTCATTTTTCACAACAAGTCTCTGCCTAACGGGTTTACTGAACTGGAATCACACACAACAAATTTGTGCTTCTCTTTAAAATTTCCTTTTCTAACTTCCATTGGTTCTGTAACTGGGGTACTAATTTGTCTATTAGAAACACCCACTACTTGGATCGCTTCTCCTGAGAGGGGTAGGTTTGGAACGTCTGCTGTTCTCACAGTAGAACGGGTAGCGCCAGTGTCCAACAAAAAAGTGACATAATTTCTCTCAACTTTTCCCTCAATATATGGACCTAACTGATCTACCTGCAAGGATGCGCCAAGTACGCACTCCTTGTCCTCCCCTCTCAGGCACCGTCAGTATTTGTCCTTTTCAAAAAATGTGTCACTCAAAAGAAATTGTGGAGTCACTGAATCTCTCCTACCACTTCCCTCCATATTTTTGGTAGCCACAATATAGCCTGCTTTGCTCCCAGGATCTGGCATAGGTGCAAGAGGTAATTGGTTCTGTATTACCTGCGGCAACTGTTTCTTTGACACTTCATTCTGCGTCTGTGAATTCAAAGAGTTACTTTGCACGTTGTTATTACTCAATATGGCTTTAACTTGTTTTACCAATGCCTCAACTTTCCAATTCCGCACCCGTGACATGGCAATCAACTGCTATTTTGCACTCTGTTCATAAGTCTACAGGGACAACAATATCAAATAATCCATCTAGATCTTTTAACAGTATCTTTGAAACCTTTTCAAATCTTTCGACTTGTCTGTACCATTCTATAGGTTTCCCTCGTAATTTCGGAAAATCTTTTGTAAATGACAAAATGTCCGGTCGGGACCATGGGACATGTACATAACCTCCACCTGCCACTTCTCTCATTGGACACAATCTTTCCACTTTTTCTGTTTCTTTCAACATATACTCTGATGCTGTGCTTTTTGCCTGGGCCTCCTCCTTTTTCTTTGCCCACCTGGCTTTCCATCTTTCTAGATCACCCCATTTTTGCATTATTGATAATAACTCCTTAATCTGCACTTTCCTTCCTGACACATTCATATTTCCAAATCTTTATCAGTGAATTCAGCTCAGTAAGGTTTCTGTAGTACTTTTGACCAATATCAATTCCCATTTCAAGTGCCATATTTATTAGTTTCTCATGAAATACTCTGGTGTTTCGTGTGATACTTCGACATAAAAACAACAATTCATCTTCGCTAAATGTGTTCAATCTTTCTAAACCCACATTTCCTGCCATCAATTTTTCTAATTTGACTCTTAATTTGAATATATCCAATGCTTTTGGTTGCGATTTTGGCTTATCAATTTCTCGGGTCCATCTCTCTAATTCTTCTGGGGTAACTACTGTTGTATTTACTGTACATGTTGGTGTTTCCATTCCCACTTCTCTAAAGCTTCCAGGAGTACTTTTCCTAACTGAGCTCCTTTCAGGTTCTCTTATAGGTAAATCCATAAGGGAAATTACTGATTCACATTCACTGCTTGATCATCCACAATTATTGTCTCCTTTCTTGGCTGTACCACAGGTGTAGTTAGAACAGGAGGTTTAGGACTAGACTGCTTATCTCCATACAAAGGAACAACAGGACCAATGGTCACCGAAATGGTTAGGGCTTCAGGATTCTTATTTAACTGGGAAATTTTCTGAATTAATTCACTTCTTTGTTTATTTAATGCTTCTCGTTCCCTGTCCTGTAACACTTTTTCTAATGAAGTCTCATGTACTACTTGCAGAACCAAAGGTGGTTTCAAGAAGGATTCACTAGGATAACTGTACTTGGCTCCTCATTAATGTGGCGGATTTTTCATTAACAAATCCTCAAAATAATCTTCTTCTGGATTATCGCTAATCATTAGATTTCGTGTTTTCTCAGTAATTTTACTTCCCATTTGTTCCTCCAAAGTTTGGACAAGATATAATCCTTCCACTAGCATTGATTGTCTCCATCATTTCATTTGCTTATTTCTTGTCTCTTTAGGAAATCTAGGATACAATTTACTCCAATTTCTGTCAATTCTGGGTCTATCTCGTTCAAAAGCCTCAGTTTCCCATTCTTCTAATGCTTCGTACTTGGTCAATCTAGGTCTAGGATCTAATTAATTCATGCGGGTCCTCAAATTATACAAAACTCTACCATTAAAGGTACCATTTTCTGGAACAGCTAAAACACCATCATTTTTTGTGTACTCCATCCAGTTTTCTAACCACACACAAGTGTGATAGCCCCTTTCGACCATCATGTATGATAAAGGCGTATTTGATGGCGGAATAATAATCCCTTCTCTAGTTTTAATTGGTTTATTTTCCTTAAAGAAACTTTTTGACCTTTTTAATGAACGACATTTTTCTTTTGTATCTGTACATAATATGAGGTCTTACTCTTATATGTTGTTCTTGTGCAAAACCTAAGTACCTCCTATCGGGTCTATTTCCTATTATTGCTGGGTCTAAATGCCACATGTAATTGTATGCCGCTTTTAATTTGCAAAGACCTTCGATTTGTTTACTAATAGACTTTCAATACCAACACGTTTCTTATTTTTCAATGACCAATGAAAACTTTGAATTCAAATAAATTCAACCGATAGTTGCGCTGCTTTTCTCGTGAGACGAGCTTCTCACACTCCTGCACTCACCCCTTCTTTATAATATTACCTCAGCTACACACCCGCTGTCTCAACCAATACCAGCGTGGCTCTTAGTGACGTCAGCGCAGCCCTGCAACTGACTCCCTCCTTTGCAAGGTGATACAAAACTTATTTCTTTTCACTTTTCAATGTAGGATTTCATTAATTTACAAATGTAAAAACATTTGCCACTGTGTCTGAGTAACTAAATTCAAAGGAAAGATAATTTTCATCCACTGCGAGTAAATCCCTTAGGTTTACTCTTCAAACACTACGAGTAGATCTCTTCCGCCTACCCTTTACACAAGCATTAGAGAACCTGTTACTCCCTCCGGCTTACCCTTTTATTGGGGATATGAGGCCAAGGTTTTACTAGCAAACCCCTTTGCTGTCAATCAAGCTCAGAAGAACCTGCTACTTCTTCAGTGTGACCCTTTCTAGGTGATATCGAACCAAAGTTTTGCCAGCGATTTCTTTTCTATCAATTATTCACACATTTATTCAGAAAGTCCCTAAACAGTGCTTCCGGTTGTACCTGACCATGCACTTAATTCCTCGGACAAGTGACCCCAACTACAGAGTGGTTTCCATTAACCACCAGTTATTCTGCCTCCGGGGTTTCTAAACAAACATAAAACATGTACGTACAGGTTTGGTTAATACATAAAATCAATACAATCAATAATTTCAAATACGCAAAAATATTTCAATAAACCAACTAACTAAAACTAACTACCTATCTTAACTAAACCCTAACCTTACCTCTGCTACCAAATAAATCACCTCAGGCTAAGACCAACACCTACAGCTAATGTGCTATGCCTGCGTTGCACCTTCACTGCAGCCAACAGCCAAACCCCAATTGGGTCTTCGATCTCCCTTCCCCATAACCCCGATTGGGTTATCGATTCTTCTGACAGAGTGCTCTGCCAGCACCTCTGCTCTCGATCACCTATTGAGAGCGTTAGGTCAGTGACAGGTCAGCTATTCAGACAAGTCGGACAAACTAACTAATTAATCCTACTCTAGTTATACTATTTTCCAGGGCAATGTACCACCCCCCAATGTTGCAAGTGTAAGGAT
Organism: Lissotriton vulgaris; assembly: GCF_964263255.1. Lineage (NCBI taxonomy): Eukaryota > Metazoa > Chordata > Amphibia > Caudata > Salamandridae > Lissotriton > Lissotriton vulgaris. The sequence continues at coordinate 2,036,022,745 of NC_141685.1, read as the reverse complement.
CCCCAATTTTGATTGGACAAAAGGATGAGGAGAAGTCATCACATCATACCAAATTGAAACTATTTTCTGAATATTTAATTTAACGTTCACTCCCATCTATTTATTTTTCCATGCGTTTTATTCGACCCAACAATTGAATGTTCTTATAGAAATACAATGTTAAAAGTCTGTCTTCCGCTTGGGGTCATCAAGTCAGGTCCTCAGGCACATCTTCTAGTGTGATGAAGACTTGGCTTTGATTCAATGACAAATGACTTTAGCTCCTTCTGGAGTTTGACATGCGCAGTGCGGGTTTTCAAGATGACGTAATAGCACCTCCCAGGCCCAAGTTTACGATACATAAAAAAAAGAAAAAAAAAACAGTTTTAGAGTACAGAATGAATTAATGTACTGTATACCACTTATCCCTACTCTATTCCCATTGTTTTATTTTAGCTATTGCGTTTAGTGTTTAGCCAAAACAAACAGCATAGCAAAAGCAACAGCGCAAGCTTCATGCATGCTGTAACACAAAGCAGAAATAACAACAACGGGTCTGGCTCTAATCAGTAAGGCTGAGCTCTTCAACAGAAAAAACAAACACAAGTACCTATACTGATACAGAATTATTACTTACTCAGCATGGTGGAAGAACATTAAATCAATATCCACCTGTTTTACTTAATAAAGTTACTTATTTATTTTGTACAGCTTACTTCTTTTTTTTCTCAAAGAGTGAATGAATAAGCAACACATTTCTCATTCAGTGTAAAAAACAGGACAAACAATCGTTCAAATGATTTAAAAAAAATGTATTCTTCAAAGCAGGATGAACTTGTATGCACAAAACCCTACCCAACCTAAAGAGTGTCACAATGTTTACACTCAGACTTCACCATTCATACCTCATCACTCATTCATACTGTACTTCACACACACATACACATACATAGCTCCTTGGTGACAGAAGGGAAAACTACTTTACTTATTCTCTAAGAGAAACTAAGGAGCATGAACCAAACAATGCCAAAGAAAAATGGCCCAACTTGAATGTGCAGTAAACAACTTTTATATATCAACAAAAGATATTTTTTAGACTGCACACTCAGCCAAATATATTCCAACGTTGCAATTGTTTGGTCTACAACAGAGAAATGGTCTACGCGTTCGAACCCCCTTGGTTCTGGGGTTCTCCTCAAGACCAAAGACCACAAAATTTTTTTTACAAAAATGTAATAGATATTTTAGAACCCGTGTCTAAATGCCTCAAGAGATTTTCCACCGAAGCAAAAAAGCCACCATTGATTCTTACCTATTTTAATGACCATCGTGATCAATTAAGTTTCTTTTGTTCAAAACATGAACCAGGGTAGTCTACACGAATGTAAATCGAAAACCAAGAAAAGAGAGAAAGAAGACAAAATGACCCATTGGCTCAGCGATCATTTTAGATGGGGCAGAGTCTAAATATTCACCTCTTTGAATCTACCATAATGTGTCTCTCAACTGTGACAAAATCAATACAAAAGTCTGATTTGTACAGGCAGGAGTATAACCAATATCTATCTTGCTCGACCCAAATCTCTAATAGCTTCAGCTGTAAGTTGTTTGAGGTTTTGCCAAATTATCTACTGGCCAACCTGGAATTAAGTAAAAAAAATTGAAACCCCGTCCATATGTTTGCTTCCATTCTGAGAAATTCTTCATCAACAAAATTGAATGGATAACTGCATGGTAGTGATGCAGACATAAATCAGTCTTGACAACGAAAACACAAATGTGCACTTTGCACAGGTCTAGAAACATGACACTGAAACTGAGAAAAGTTGAAGAAACAGCATCAAAAAGTGTGCTTGATAAGTAGAAACAGTAGAATTAGTACCGTAATTAATTTAACATGTTTAATTAATCAAGTAGAGTATAGCCTAACGAAGGCTGCATGAAAATACTTTCATGAATCTTAGCTTTTCTATTTACTTCATTGAAAAATGCCATAGCGAACTCGACAATGGTGCATTTTATTTATTATTATTTATTTATTATTGAAATTTATTAATCACGCAGCTACCACCTACGGGGGTGTCCCGGCGCTGTGGACAACAAGTGGCAGAGACCATTGGTGAGCTAGTGACTGGAAAACAGCCATGTCTTCAAGCTGCGCCTGAACAAAGATTCCTATTTGATCAGTCGAATACTTAATAGAAGAGAGTTCCACAGCTTTGCAGTGACCGCCGCAAAAGCTCTACCCCCTTTTCTTGAACGATGGAAGCGGTGGGAGCAAGAGGCGGAGGTGGTTGGATCTGAGAGCTCGAGATGAGTGGAGTAGCTTCAGCATCTGTCTGAGATACCCTGGTCCCTTGCCATTTAGAGTCCTGAAAGACAGGACCAGGGCTTTAAACTTGATGCGAGAAGATACCGGGAGCCAGTGAAGGTTTTTCAAGAGGGGGGGGCAGCAGCATTCTGAACAATCTGAACAATCTCCAACCGATGTATAAGGTAAGCTGGAGCTCCCACGTATACGCTATTCAAATAGTCCAGGTGGGAGGTAATGAGGGCATGCACGATAGCATGGGGAGGTGGGGGAAGATCTTTTTAATCATGCGCAATTTGCCAAAGCATACAGAGGTGACTTTATGGATTTGGGCCTTACTTGACAATTCGTTGTCAATTATAAAGCCCAAATTTCGGGCAGATTTAACGGGAGATGGGGGGGGTTAAGCTCGGAAGGCCACCACATAGAGGGTAGCAGTGGGGCTTTTTGGTTGAAAAACAGCACCAAGGTTTTATCGGTGATCTGCTTCAGGTTATTAGAAGCCATCCTTGATACAATGTTAGAGAGGCAACATTTGAAGTTTGATAGACCGTTGTCAGAGTGATCTCTAAATGCAGACTTTAGCTGTGTATCATCAGCATAGGAGACTCTCTGACCCCATAGGCCTCTACTACCCTCGCCAATGGTGAAAGATAAACATTGAAGAAAAGGGGGCATGGCCTGATGTTGAACATGGTGGACGTGAGCTAATCGAGCTCCGTCCTACGCCCGGACACGAGGCAATCTATCCTGTCTTATCCTGAAGCTGCATGTCCCACGCTGGTGCTGACGAACGGAGGGAGGCCCCTGGAAATTGAAACCGACATCTGGAGACGATTAAACATCCTTTAATCTGTGAACTACGCGAGTCCGTGGAGCGGCCTAGGCCCAGGGCAGGAGCCGTGGGGCACAGCAGCGGTGATACTGCAGGCGGCGATGGGATAGGCAGGGACTGAATCGCTCGCACGCATCTACCTTCGATTGATTACGTGACGCGCCAGCCTAGCCTGCATAGGGATTATCAATTTAACTGTGGCGCCTGGTCCGTAGCTCCCTTGTGCGGGCCGCTGCGGGCCCTTGAGTGATACCAGAATGGAAAAACAACGCGGGGCAGGGCTGCGTGTCAGAACACCCAGGTCGGAGGGGAGCGGGTGTGGGCCCACCGGAGAAGACGCTGCGACACTAAGGCGGTAAGCTGAGAATTGCGAGGCCAAGGGCGATATCGAACTCTATGTGCCCTGATTGCGCCGGGCCCTCGCCCTACTCCTGGCTCCATTGAGAAGGCCCATCCTGCTATATTGAGGGCGGCTGCCGACCGTGGCACTGCAAGATGGCGGCGGCAGCTTATAGCCCCGGCGGAGAGACATAGTCGGCTGCGGCGTGTGAGGAGACGGGGTGGGACTGCCAGGATACCAATTCATTTCTGATTGCAACCAAGCCGCACAGCTGGGAGCGTATTTTATCGGCCTTGGACGCAGTTGCTTGTGGTGTCCCGGCCCGGCTGTCATACAGGGAGCTCCTGGGTGCCCCTGGGACGTGCTCTCCCCTCCTCCCCAGGATTTGAATGGAAAACACGCCATAACGCTGCTGGCGGACTGTGCTTAGGGAGAACCCAAGGACTACAGCACATGCTTGCTTGTTACCTGACCCCCCACTAATCCTTTAAAGGAGGGCGTACTCTGCTGGCACACAGGGTTGTAAGGGCAGACCTAGCATCGGTCGTGGAGGCTAAGCAAACAACCTTGAACCTCACAAGCCGGAGCAGCGGCGCACAGGGAGCCTAAGAAGCGCTATTGGGCGCACTAAGCCCAAGCAGACAAAACCCGTATTAGACTCTACGACACAGTCTACAGACACGGGGGATCCCCTGGGCTCCTCGACCAGTGACGTAATCCCGCCCACAGGGATGGATCCCCGAGACGCTAAGTTGGACTTGATATTGCAAGAGAACAGAGCCTCCCGAGCAGCGCTGGAAACACGAATGGACCCAATGTCCACAGACTTTAGTCTTCTGAAAGCAGACCACAAGAAATAAGCGGAAAAGGTGGCAGCACATAAACTGGCCCTGAATGATCTATTGCCGCAACAAACAGAACATTCTACACGCCTCGAGGAACTAACACGTCAAGTCAAAGGTCTGCAGGATAAGGTAGACGATGCAGAAGGGAGGTCTTGGCGCAACAATGTGCGCATTTTGGGTATTCCGGAGCGAAGCGAAGGTTCCCACCCCACACAATTTGTAGAAGACTGGCTTAGGAATGTGGTTACGCCTGAAGGTCTCACTCCGCTCTATAGTGTGGAGCGGGCGCACCGCGTGCCCCCAAGGCCGCCTAGGCCGGTAGCACCCCCACGCCCGCTGATTGCGCGTCTCCTTAATAACAAAGACCGGGATGCGATCCTTAAAGCCGCCAGAGAGAATGCACCGGTGAAGTATGAGAACAGAATGGTTTCTCTCTACCCAAATTTCACTCCTGCGGTCCAGAAGGCTGGAGCGACATTTCTGGGGGTGAAACGCAGACTACGCAATCGTAATCTTAAATATGCCCTCCTCTTTCCGGCGAGACTAAAAGTCATACATGAGCAGAAAACTTACTTTTTTGAGACTCCTGAAGAGGCATCAGAATGGATGGAGGTCATGCCCACACCAACCTCATTGCAGGACCCACTTGCTTCACCGCGACTGGACCGGTCCTCACCCATGAGAACAGCGGAACACCGCCGGTCAGAACTCCACTCAGATGGATCTGTGCCAAAATCGGCACCATCGCTGAAACGAATGCTGGCTGATCAGGAAGACGCACTCCTCACGGCGGCGGCCTTGGCGGCCCATGATGCACAGGAGCGCGCGCACGCAGGTCCCTTGCCCAGTGACCAAACGGCATCCTCGGAGTCGGATGTCAGCCATCCACTTTTTCCAATAATAACTGCCCAGATGGCGAATGGCTTTTGAACTACAATAAGGGGTGACCCAAGGTGGTAATGTATACTGTTATATGCTTATGATGTTACTGTTGCAGGGTCATGCAGCCTAAGGGTTACACTGGATTGTCGGGCACATCTTAGTTATGTAACGCAACAGTTTGTTCTGGTGTAGGTGCTCAAGACCCCCCCGAGCGGAAGCGTACTTATGTCTTGTTTGCAATACCCATGTTGGGATATTGTTTTTAGTTCGGTCCCTTCTAGTTCTGTGGGGGGAACCTGGTATTGGGGTGTTTTTATAGTTCAATGCGCTCAGACATGTTGTGGAAACATTATATATAGCTTGGGTTTGGTCAGTGCAGACACAAGACATCTTCCCCGAGATGACAGCACCTAATACATATACCCTGTGCACCTGGAATGTGCGCAGTCTCGGCTCAGTGCATAAGCGCCATAGAGTACTGGCACAGATAAATAGACGGAGGGCCTCTATTGTATACCTACAAGAAACACACCTTAAGTGTGCAAAAGTGGCCAAACTGCATAAGAAATGGAAAGGCCAACTATTTGCCACTACACACTCCGCCTTTTTCCAGAGGCGCTGCAATATGGCTGCGGAACACGGTACCATTCAGGCTCTTAGAGAAGCGAGTGGATAGTGCAGGCCGTTATGTATTTTTACATGGGTTTCTGGATGGCGTACATGTGGTACTAGGCTGTGTTTACACTCCTAATATTGAGCAGGCGCGATACCTAGACGCCCTTAGCAGGGTACTGGCGGATTGGTCTAATCATTATTGGATACTCGGGGGGATTACAATGCAGTATTGGATATTTCTCTAGATAGGTCTCACCCCCCACTGCATGCCATGGACATTAGGAAACAGTCGGAGGCGCTGAAGAGCTGGTCACGGGGTTGGGACCTGCGAGACGCATGGAGACTCAAACACGCGGGACACAGGGAGTATACCTTTTATTCGCCGCCACACAAGCTACACACAGAATTGATTGCTTTTTGTGCTCATCTGCATTAATAGCCTCTGTCACATCGGTGCTGCACATGGGAAAGACATTATCAGATCATAACCCAGTAGAAATTGTGCTGCAATGGGGGAGGATCCCATCTCCGATACCGAACTGGTGCTTACAACCAGACATGCTTGAAGACGCGGTCTTCAGTTCAGCTCTATCAGAGTAACGCCGGAATGGCGAATTGAATGGGGTGTAGCTATCAGCACTAAAGTGGGGGCGAGACGGTTTATAATAGACAAAATTAAAGAGGTAGAGGACAAGATCACACTGCTAGAAGGGGAAGCTGCAGGCAACTCACCCAATTGCGGGAGGCCAATGTTCAGTACGCAGAGCTCTTAGAGGAGCTCCGTGTGATTGACCTTCGGCTGTATACAGTCAAGCAACATTCACAGGCTGATAGATCAGGACCATTGCTTGCTCGCGTAGTTCGTGATGCTCCTAATTAATCCACCCATAACTGCGCTGTGTGATCAGTCGGGGGGTGAGGCCACCACTCAGTTAGCTACAAACACTGCATTTAAAGACTACTACGCCAACCTCTACAGCCCACCTCCACCGTTGCCAACTGCCCACTTCAACTCCTTTTTCGAGGGCATTCCTATTCCCCAACTCACACAAGATCAGAAGGAAGACTTAGCACGCCCCCTAACGACTGCCAAAATACGTTGTGCAATAAAAGCACTGCCACATAACAAAGCCCCTGGGACTGACGGCCTACCGGCCGAGTTCTATTTCACCTACGTGGACCTACTGGCACCGCGCTTACAGATTTTATATCAGGAATCACTGATGACTAATACGTTACCACACACAACTCTTCAGGCGCTCATAATCTCACTTTTAAAACCCGGTAGGTACGCACTACATATCCCGATTACAGACCGCTGTCCTTATTAAATAAGGACTATAAGATTCTTAGTAGGCTGCTAGCTACACGTCTGAACAAATACATACCGACACTTATACACTCGGACCAATGTGGCTTCGTACCGGGGCGAAGTACGGCACTTAACATAAGGAGATTGCACCAGATAATGTTGGATGCCAGTGTATTGGGCAGTACAGAGGGATGCATCTCCTTAGACTTAAAACAGGCCTTCAACTCCCTATGCTGGGATTATATGTTTGCAGCTCTGGCACGTTTCAGCATACCACCTGAGTACCTGGCATGGGTGGGACTCTTATACGCGGACCCAACGGCACATACCTGCACAGGCAGATGTATTTCTGGGCAATTCAAGATAGCGCGGGGGACACGACAGGGGTGCCCTTTGTCACCCTTGTTTTTTATACTAGCGTTAGAACTCCTATTGCACAGACTTCATGTCTTCGCCACACCACGGGGCATAGCACGCAACGGCACACCCAATATAGCATCAGCTTATGCCGACGACATCATGTTGTATATAAAGGACATGACTACCGGACTCGACCCCATACCCACTATATTCGAAACCTTCCATGCTGTCTCTGGTCTAGCCATTAATGCATCTAAATCATACGGGTATTTTTTTGACACCGTTGCAGCCGACGGCGGGTGCACTTTGACACTTATAGTTTCCAGATTGCGCCCATCACATTTAAGTATCTAGGGATACATATATACCACACTAAGCTAGATCTTCTAGATGGTAATCTTGGTTGTGCGCTTGTGACACTTAAGACTCAAACGCAGTTCTGGACTTCACTACCATTGTCAATAGCAGGGAGAATAGCTATTATAAAAATGGTGGTCCTGCCGTGCCTCATATATTTTTTCACTAACCTTCCCATACTCATTCCGGCACGCAACTTCCAATTAATTAATACTGTGCTGAGAGAGCTTATATGGGGGTCCCGGACATGAGAGCATATAGCTACGCCTGTCAACTACAGTGGCTGGCCTACTGGCTAGCGGGGCGCAATCTCCATGAGTTAGATATAGTACAAGCTGACAGGGATAGGGGTATTATACACAGGCTACTGCTACCAGGTGCTGCTATCCCCAAACCACACCACACCTACTGCGTTTGGCAGTCAACTGTTGGCGCAGTGCCACACAATATACAGGTAGATTGGTGCCTTATTCACCCTACATGCCCCTACTTGGTCTGCCCACCAAGTCGGGAGTCCTCGCTTCCCGCACGCTCCAGCCTTGGATCAAGGCTGGTATCACGACAATGGGGGACTTTTTTGCAGATGGGCTGCTGATGACCTATACGGAATTTGAGGAAACACATCAGACATCGGGAACATAATTTCTACTGCATGCTCATATCACTCACTATATTCGCACCACATGGGTGCCAAACGGGGCCGAGCCTCCTACGAACTCACTCCTCACCATGCAATATTTAATGGGTAACGGGGGACGACTGACGAAGTGGTTGTCTCACGGGATACGTGCTGAGAGGGCAGTTTCTCTAAAACCTATAGGTGCCAAATGGGAACAAGACACGGGACGTGGGTTTATCGATAAAGAATGGGGCAGAATATTGAAATATCACAAACAGGTCTCCCGTAATCCTAAATTTAAGTTTATACAACTCATGATTCTGCACAGAGCTTACCTTACCCCGCGCCGGTTGCACGCCATGTTCCCAGACACCGTGGATACATGCTCGCGCTGTCAGGAATCAAGCGCTGACCTGTTGCATATGATATGGTCCTGCCCCAAATTAGGCTATTACTGGGAATCGTTTTGTGGGACCTTAAGCGTGATTATCCCTACTCGACCGTACAACCTCCTAGAGTACTGCATATTGGGGCTGGGCCCTAGAGACACAAAGAAGAATCCCTTGTCGGGATTTGCTAATCTGGCCCTTCTCCTAGCTAAGCGAGCATTGACAGCGTGCTGGAAATCTGCAAGACCCCTAGACCCTGTGGATTGGCATGGTGAAGTAATAAGGTGGGGAAAAGCAGAAGGGGCCTAAGAAAGACGCCAATCTCAATGGACTGGCAATCACTGCTACTCGATTTCACAGCCCATGACACTTTTTCGCATGAAGGGCTCACGCCTCTCGAAGGCACCAATAAGACAAGAGATTCTTGACTGTAACGCTTTCCCACTAGTATCGTCACGCACAAACGGGAGCAAGTAATCCAAACTGTTAACATGTACGGGTAGACATCAGGCACGACACCTCTACTGCAAGGTAGAGAATACTAAGCTATACACCAAGCTGACACACATACACTAGGACTCTGAGCGCATGGATATTTATGGGTGGTGGGGTAGGGAAACTGTTTATAAGTTTAAAATGTTTTAATTGTTTTTTTCCGCAACTTATATTTCTTATCATAGACTTGACGCGATTTCTGTCATTGTATCATACCGTTCTACAATAATTGAAATGGCCATAACTGTCCTGTACGGTCTTGGAGCAAAGTCCACATAATGTACCCATCTGTTGGATGATTTGCACTATCATGGTACAGCATACATGTCAGTACTTGTAATAAGCACACCAAACTGATTATGTAATGTATTGTTGATTCAAATGTAAACCTAATAAAAACAAATTTAAACAAAAGTGCCGACCCCTGCGGGACTCCACAACAAAGTTTTTTCATCTTTTGAAAGATAGGGCCGACACCAAACCTGTTGCGTTCTAACCGTTAGAAATGATTTAATCCAGGCCAAGGGAGTATCTCGTATCCCTACATTATGGAGTCTATCCAGCAAGATGGAATGTGAGACGGTATCGAAGGCCGCGGACAGATCCAGGAGCACCAATATGGCTACCTCGCCTCTGTCCACGCTCTACCTAATAACCTCAGTTACCTCCAGCAGAGCTGTCTCCGTACTGTATACGGATCTAAATCCGGATTGCGAATCATGGAGGAATTTTCTAGACTCCAAATAGTCGGCCAGCTGTTCTTGCACAACTTTTTCCAATACCTTGGCTGGTTTGGGAAGGAGTGATATAGGCCGATAGTTGCTGAGTACTAACGGATCAGCCTAGGCGTTTTTTAGGATGGGGATCAGCATGGCCTGCTTCCATAATGATGGAAATTGGCCTGATGATAGGGAGGAATTCCAAATTGAGATTAAAGGAGTGACAATGACCGGTTCCAGGGAAGCGAACACCTGGGCGGGAGTCGGGTCTAGAGGAGAACCTGATTTGCACCGCTGTATTTTCAGCAGGGCAGTATCCAGTGAGATTGCTTTGAAGGCACAAAACATCTTTTCACTGCAGGGGGTAGTGTCCTGTAAAGGACTCCCCTCTCGAGTAGCCTCAGTATGTTTAAAATAGGAGAAAATATCAATAATTTTATTATGAAAAAAATAAGAAAGGCCATCGCAGAGTTATTGGCTAGATTTCGTAGAGCTAGTAAGAGCTGTGTGTTTAGTGAAGTCCTTCACAATTTGATATAGAATTTGGGCTGAATTGTCAGCTCCGTTAATTATATTAGCAAAATATTCTTTCATAGTGGCCTGCATGAGTTTGTGAATTTTTTTTATGGCAGCTCTATATATGACTTTAGCAGGAGGGTCATAGGTGAGTCGTCAATGATGCTCGAGCTTCTTACACCTGCTTCTTTCTTCGCGTAGGGCCAGAGAAAACCAGGGAGCTGGGGGTTTCAAACGGGAAGATGAGAGGGGTTGTAAGGGGGCAATAGCATCTATTTCTGCGGAGAGGTGATATTAAAATTAGCAATATTGGCCTTCAATTCGTCCGAAGGTTGCCAATTCAATTTTAGCCAAAGTGGGTTCGAGGGCATCAGAGGTAACTTTATACCACTTTCTACTAAGGTTCTTAGCCTTGATACAAGTGGCCGGTAAAGAAGGAATAGTCAGATTAAAGGGGATTAAATAATGGTCCGACCAGGTGAGGGGGAGCGGGGGCAGGGTGCTAAGGTCAGATAGATTTGTGAATAAAAGGTTCAGGGTGTGGGCCGCACAATGAGTGGGACCATGTACTCTCTGATCAAGGTTCATACCAGCCAGGGTTTCCACAAGAGAACTAGCCTTCGAGCAAGTGATGTCGAAAACATGCAGGTTAAAGTCACCTAGAATGGTAAAGTGTGGGTGTCTCAAGGATAGGTCTGCCAAGGTCACTAACAACTCCGTAAGGTAGAAAGGCTGTGTACCTGGGGGGTTGTATATCAGTGCCCTCACAAGAATCAGGTGAGTTGTGTCTGAAATGCTAAAGTACATTGCTTCAATGGGATAATTTCCACAAGGCCCTCCACGGCACCGGACCAGCATACCTGAACAGCCGACTCAAATTCCACGCACCCCAAAGGACCCTACGATCAGCCCAGCTTTCCTACGCCGTGGTCCCCCGCACCAGAAAGACCAGATCGGGAGGCCGCTCCTTCTCCTTCCTCGCGGCCAAAGCATGGAACGCCCTTCCGCTCCACCTCAGACAGACAACATCGCTTCCCATCTTCGCAGGAAACCTCCAAACCTGGCTCTTCAACAGACCCCCTCCTTGATGGAATGGAACCTGCACCCCCTCCACCCCGCCACCCCTAGCGCCTTGAGACCCTTACGGGTGAGTAGTCGCGCTTTAACAAACTCCTGATTGATTGATTGAGTTTCCTAGAAGTAATCTTCCAGTGAGGCCGCAATATTATGGCGATCCCTCCTCCCACTTTTGTGCCTGGACAACTAACCCCGACATAGTGGTAGTCCGGGGGAATTGCCAGGGTGATATCTGGATTGGCTGCATCTTTAACCCAGGTCTCGGTCAAAAACATCATGTCCCAAGAGTGAGAAGTTAGGGAAAGCCAAATATCACCTGCATGTCGTGGGAGAGACCGGCAATTGAGGAGACAGGCTTTAATCTCTCTAGAAGGATCTCTATGTGGCTCATCTTTGCCACCTTCTCAAGGGCTTTCCGATAGAGGGGCAAGAGAAAAAGAGCAATCATTACAGTCAAAGTGATTGAAGTGCAGCCGGGAAGGGTTGCTCTTAGTACTACTACAAACGATCTCAGGCCTCAAAGCTAATAATTGAGACCTGGACCAGCAGGTTCACCACGTCGGGGGCCACCAGCAGCATGCCTGGCGCTAGTCGCAGCACAGGCGCGGACAGGCACAGACGGGCTTGCTTTTGGCGCCCCGGTGGCGCGCCCGCATGCGCGCATCCGCTGCGCGTATGAAAAAGCATTCCCTTAAATGTCTGATGCGCTGAAGCCTGGCTCCACCCTCCCAGCATCGGAAGTGGAGATTGCCTGCCCTGCCTACACTCCACAGCAATCGGGCAAGCCCGTGGTGGACCTGGATAGGGGCGGAAGTGGCTGTAGTTACAAGGGAGCACAGAGGAAATCCGGCACAAGTAAGGCAAACAAAAAATAACATTTTAAGCGAAGCAATTTTAAAAGGAGCGATCAGGGCAACGTTAAAAAAATACAACCTGTAGCAGCTAGCTCGACATAGGTACTACAACGCGCGTCCACAGCAAACAGTTAGAAGCCTTTCCTTAAATGTCTGACGCGCTGACCCCTGGCTCCACCCTCCCAGTATCGTAAGTGGAGATTGGCTGCCCTGCCTACCCTCCACAGCAATCGGGCAAGCCCGTGGTGGAACGGGGTAGGGGCGGAATTGGCTGGAGTTATGAGGGAGCACAGAGGAAATCAGACACAAGTAAGGCAAACAAAAAATAACATTTAAAGCGAAGCAATTTTAAAAGGTGCGATCAGGCAACGTTAAAAAACACAACCTGTAGCAGCTAGTGCGACATAGGTACTACATCGAGCGTCCACAGCAAAAAGGTAGAAGCCTCTCCTTAAATGTCTGACGCGCTGACACCTGGCTCCATCCTCCCAGCGTCGGAAGTGGAGATTGGCCGCCCTGCCTACCCTCCACAGCAATCGGGCAAGCCCGTGGTGGACCAGGGTAGGGGCGGAAGTGGCTGGAGTTACGAGGGAGCACAGAGGAAATCAGACACAAGTAAGGCAAACAAAAAATAAAATTGAAAGCGAAGCAATTTTAAAAGTTGCGATCAGGGCAACATTAAAAAACACAACCTGTAGCAGCTAGCGCGACATAGGTACTACAACGCGCGTCCACCTGTACACAATGTGTTGAACGACTGAAAGTTTCAGTGTAAGTGCTTAACATTATAAACATTTTATACCCAAAGAAAATTTTTTATTTTAATGATTTTTAGAAATAGTTTAGATGTAGCTACTTTTTGAAATTGTGGTAGTAGGCCTTCTTTGAAATTGAACATTTTTGTGTAATAATCACTGACAACACTACCAATATGCTCATATTTGATATGTTTGATTTATTTTGTTATGCTTGATCTTAATTAGGAGTTTATTTTACTTAAATACGGCATGCTAACTTTAAAATGCATTTGTTCTAACCTCTCAGTTTAGGCTGCATTAGATCAGATTAGATCAGAAGATTATAAAGGACTTGGTTACTTCAACAGAGTGTCCCCACACTAAGAATTCTTCCTCCTCGTCAGTAAACAAAAAAGACTCCGCCAGCTGCAACACCGTTAAATGGATGGATATCCTGAAAAAACACATTTTTAACTTCTTACGGAACAGCACTTCTGAGGGCTGCATCCTAAGATCCAGAAGCAGCTAGTTTCACATTTTTGCTGCAAGAAAACCAAATGATCTACTTTCCAATTGAGCTCTTTGCACTTTTGAGATGATCATCCTTGCAGTACCTGAAGACCTAAGACTCCTAATAGGCCTTTAAGCTGTAATCAAAGGAAACAGGTATCTAGGGTCTTTCTCATTTAAGATTCTATGTCAGATGGATAGGGCTTTGAAAGTCACTCTGTCCTGTACAGGGAGCCAGTGTAGTTCTACAAGAGCCGCACCTACAGGGAATCGTCTCGGGATGTTAAGTAACATACGCTGTATTCTATACTCTCAGCAACATTCTCATTCTGCCTTTTGTTGCTCTAAGATATAGAGCATTGCAATATTCCAAGCAAGAAACAATTACCACCTGGATGATGTTTTTTGCTGCCTGTGGTAGCAAATCTAGAATTTTATGCAGAGTCTTCAACATGCCAAAGCAAGTGCTGGCCAGGGCTGAGATTTGTTAATCAAAGGACAGTGTAGTATCGAACCACACCCCTAAGTTTATTATCTTAGGTTTAAGGTCCGGGTCAGCCCTAATTCAGGAGGCCACCAAGCATGGGACCAGATAGAAGGTTGTTTGCCTACTATCAAAATGTGTTTTTTTCCTGCATTTAATTGCAAACAACTACATTTCATTCAGATCTACTAGACATGCTCTGAGCTCAGGAGTGGCCTCGGCTTCATTCTGTTCCAAAGTGGTAATCAGCTGAGTATCATCGGCATAGGATACTAGCTTCACCCCATGATCATCTACTTCATCCGGTAGTGGGCGCATGTAGACATTAAACAGAGAGTCGGACTTAGTGCTGAGCCTCAGTGCTGATTTGAAAGGCCGCTGGAAGACTTGAAAGCACTGGTCTTGGAGAAAATTGGTGATCCAATCCAAGATACCACTCTTAACTCCAATGTCCCACAGTCGTTCCAGGAGAAGTCCGTGAGGATGGAATATACAATTGTTTCTCATAGTGAGTATGGGAAAGTAGGTTGAAGTATAAATTTGTACCTGCTAAATGGAAGAACGATCACATGATGATCAGACCATCATATAGTGAATACTGATGTCACAACGAACAATTTCTAGTATAAAATGTTACTTTCCTAGGAGTAGGGGGCTGCCTCCTTATTTTATGCCCAATTTCCTCTTGTGCTTAGCTGAGCCGTTCTTGTGATTTCAGGGCCTTTTCTTCATTTCCCCTCTCCTCGATTGTCGACTGCCTGCTGGACTATCTTTTTATTCCACTTGATTTTCCCCTTGCTGATTAACTTGCCTGCCAGAATATTTGGAGCTGTCTGGTGAGAGACCAGTCTTGAACTTGATCCCTTTGCCCATGCTAAGAGAACTCTTGTGAACCATTCCCCTGCCTGTGTTGGTGGTAGGAATTATTAATTCTAAACCATCCGCTTATGGATTATTTTACTTAGAAATAGTTTTACTTTGACTAAATGTGTGGTTTTATACTATGAGCTGTTAGACTCATAACTATGCTCCTGTGCATTTTACTTATATGCACTGATTTTGGATCTCTAATACAATTACCAAATGATCTAAATGTGTCTAAGTCTTTTATTGTGTCTTAATGTTCTTTCTACAGAAACTGGGCTTTCAATTGTATGATTTCTAAATACCTGCTAAAGAAAGTCATGAATTACTTGTTTTATGTAGCAACAGCAGCGCTCTTAGTTTGCATAATTCTTGTTAGACTAAAAGTCTTCAGGATATTGGGTCTTCCAATTACTGTAGCATGATTCTGAAAGTTTTCATTTGAACTTGATCGCCAATTTGTGAGTCGGCTGCCAATTACTGGTACTCATTGGGTGACCGACAGTGAGGCACCCTGATTTCTCACTCCTCACTACAAAGAAGAAAGGTCCATTGGAGGACGACTGCCTTTGTGGATGAAGTATGGAATCTGAGAGTAAACAGTTACTCGCATGGACCCAGTGCTAGGAGAAAACTTCCACTGCATAACTAACGTTCGATGTGACACCTCTGCCACTCATACATATCTGAGCTCTGCCTCTGCCATCTCTTGGAGTATCAATATGGCATCTCAGAATTCACCCACAGCACACCTCCTCTCAGTGATAAAGGAAGATGACTGACTTCACCAGCCCGTCACACTACCAAGATGTGTTACCCCATTATGTTAATTTTTTTCTTCTCACATATGAGCACACGCTATGGGCCTGATTATGAGTCTGGCGGTCCATGGACTACCAAACTCATGGTGGCGCGGTGGTGGTGGTCTTCCGGCCACCCTATTACAACTAGGGTGATTGGACTATCATTGCACCACCGCAACCGCCAGGGACCAGAGATCTCTGGTGGCGGCACAGCTGTCTTGAGGCCGCAATATGTTTGGCGTACCTCTACAGTCCTCCATAAAATCCATGGTGGAGAGGAAACAAAGGGGGCCCTACATGGACCCCTGTTGCCACTGGGCCATGAGGTGCATGCAGGGGGGGCACATGTTGTTCCCTCCTGTATGTTTGCACCTCATTACCTGCATGGCATGGACTTCACCTGTCTATTCAGTGCAGGTACTGCCTTTGACGTGGCGTGGTAACGCCAAAGAACCATTGCCAGTAACTAAAAAAGTTATAACCTGGTGTGTAGTGAATTTGGCCATGTGGAAGCCAAGTGGAAACAGGTGGTGGTGTTGCAGTGCCGTTCCCACACCGCCAAGCTCTTAATCAGGCCCTTTGTCTCTTTATCACTCCTCTAATGGCTTGACATGCCACAATGCTATAATGATTTCAGCCATAACTGATGGCAATAATTTAAACCTGTATGAGCAGCAAAACATGTTGTGTCAATCTCATCACACAGGTCCAAAGCTCATAATCCGTATTTGATAAGCCAGCATCACACAACCAGAGACCCTATTTACGATTTAAGGGCTAAATTCCTATCCCTGTGCAAACACTCACAGGGATTGGAATTATGAGTTACACCCTATTTATCTGGGGAAAATGCTCAGAAAAAAAGGCATAACACGCAAAATAACATGCAGTATTCCGTGTGTTATGCCTTATTATCCTGTTGAAAACTCGGAATAGGAGGTATTTACCATGGGGTAATTGTATTCCCCATGTGTTGTAAGTATTCCACTCTATCCAATAAACTTGAAACGAGGGCCATAGTAGGGTATTTCATCCTTTACCGCATAACACCACATTCCTCACAAGAGCACCTACTGATTTTGTGTCTTGGGGGAACAATGAGCATAATTTCTATAAGAATGATTGTGGTATTTCTGTGCCCCACTCCTACTGTATTTCAGCCCGAGTATCCATACCACAAGACAACCAATTTTCGGCACTGCTGCCGGAGCTCTCGGATAGATTCCTCAGGCAGGAATGTCAGATGCTATTACAAGCTCTCCAGCGCACAATATATCTCCATCCCACGGTTTCCCCTTACTCTGCGCAACAGCCGACAACAGGCATGCAAACTGCTCAGCTGCAACTGTTCCAAGTCGAATAATTACAACTTGTCAGAAAGAATTAATTTTCCCATTTCTCATAAAGATGTGTAAAAATTACCATGTTATTATACACTGACACTCTCTGGAGGCAGACACAAAATTTAATTTTGAATTCTTTCCGCATATTAAATTAAATCCATAAATAAGAGTTTAGGCATTCACTCGGAAGCATATGTTCGTAGGGAGCGAAAGCCAACACGCGCCCGGCTGTAATGGCTGTTGTAATGTTTTAATAGCTCGCTTCTTCTAAGCACCAATAAATTTACATGATCATAACAGTCGTGGGCATACAAGAAGCCCATTACTGTCTGGGCACAGGCATCCGCGCTAACAGGATGGAAAAATGGGGAAAGAAAAAACTCTTCTATAAAATTAGGCAACCGCACTTGTCAGCTGCTCCACCATTGCATTTTTAATATTGTGGTCAATTGGTCAAAACAAATAATGGGATAAAATATTATAATGTATTTCGAACTTCTCCTGCCATTAGCACAACATCACACACGAACACATAGACACACACACAGGCTCACACACAATGCAACACATAAATGCAACATATAACTCCTTTATGGAGGAAAATATTGATATGTCTTTTTTAGAGTGCGATTGAACCTTCTCAGTTGTAATATATAATTATTGAACACTTCGTGTACTATTTAGAGTTCGGAGCAGTTTAGTAGTGGCCCATTTTTACCAGGAACAAATAGCTCCTTCCTATTAGCATAAATATGTCTGAGAATAGTGCCTATATATTACCATATGCCATATGGCCTAAGTGATGAACCAGGAAACAATATCCGAGACGAGAAACTGAAATAGGTTGGAAAGTACTGTGAGGATGTGAGATTAACTTTGGCAAGTCGCCTGCACTTTCTTTCATTTTTCACCTCTATAGTATCTGGGAGCACTTCTGTTGACACTGATTTTCCTCACCATTTCCTCTCAAGTTTCTTTCCTTCTTCCCCTTTCCTTCTTCCTCGTGTCTCCCAGACGTGTCCCAGTATCTTCAGCCTCTGTTAAGGGTGAGGAGGGGAGATTTGGGAGTAATGGCCACTCTGTCCTATTTGTTACTCCTCTTATCAAACACCCTCCCCCCACTCACAATCCTTTCAGGCAGATGTCTATGAGTGAATGTACAGCCATATGGCCCCTTCCCAGCATGCACTGATAGATTTTTCTAGAGCCCGGACATTCATTTCCATGCATTTGAGGAGCAATTATCTCCTTTTCCAATTTGTTATTGAGCTTAGAGTTCAGGATTTTTGCGCGTCAATTCCACACATTAATAGTATCTATTTTATCAATTTTTTAATTAGATTTTGTGCAGGTTTAACTTACTCTTTAGCTTGTAACACTCCAACTTTACACTTTAAATGTTTCATTATTTGTGCCTCCTCCCATAAAACAACTGTGGATGCCCCAGTGGGCATTGTCAACAGTTTTAGTAGTAAACTTTAACTGGACCTTTAGCGTAGATATATACAAACGCTGAAAGTTTGAAAATCTGAAAATGATCATTTTGGTAAACAATACGAAGAAAAGTTAGCATCTTTTTTCAGAAAAACAAATTGCTGTATCTGGCTGTCGATGAACGAGGATTTCCAGTTCTCCATTCTCCCAGGGTGATGGGCTCAGTAAGGGCTAGGACATTTAAGTTTGGGCTGAAAGATTGAACAGGGTCCTCTGTCTTCATGTTTGGAGGATTTTAGGTGAACATTACTTATCTGGGTATTCAGATATACCAGAATAAGCAGGCAAATTGATATCGTAACTAAAATATTATCTAACAGAGATCTCGGGGAAAATGTATCAACATTGCAGATGGCTAGTCCTTAATAGCAAATGTTATTGATTCACTATTAAGGACTCACAAAATGCAATGGATGTAGGTTTCACAATAATAATTGCGATTCCTACATAATCGTTAATTGTGAATCGCAAATTGCGATTCGCAATTAAGGAATATCTTCCCATTAAGTCCTATGGCCCTAGAGGGCACTCACAAAGTACGCATGCAGTTTCAAGGGTGCATGGGTGCCATAAGGACACTCTGTTGTACCCCTGAAATATGCATGTGTGCACATGTGGCCCACTAACCTGCCCTAAGAACAGGTATGTGTGCCACATGGCACTTTGAAAAATCCAAAAAAGTGAATTTTTCTAGGAATTCACAAATTCCTTAAGGCAAAGTCGCACAACTTGGGTGGTTACAGAATTGGATTTAAGGAATTGCAATTTGCGATTCCTTAAATGCTTTCGCAAAATAGGGAATCTCAAATTTTCCGATTTCTTAATTTTTTGATGGCCTTTTGGTTAAATACCTACCAAAAGGTTTTTCCTGTTCGCAAACGGGGTGATTCTGAGAATCGGCCCGTTTGGTAATGGGAAACAGGCTTTATACATCTGGCCCCTTGTTTCCTAAATATCCTTTATTGCCACATTGGAGTTCAATATAGTAAATGTACTGAGTTGGGTGATATTTGTAATAACAAAATAGAGGGCATGATAGTTATGACCAACATTTTTGCTAACAATATTCTGACATACAACCGCAAACGAATAGGAGGCACCAGTCTTTTGATGACATTTATTTCCAATGTCTTAATCAATAGTTTCTCTTAATAAATAAAAAAAATAACCAGCAAACAATGTGTGTTTCGCAATACTTTCACTTCCTCAAGGTTGAAATTTAAAACAAAGCAAAAGTACATTGTTACCGAGACCAACAATCTCGATAATGATCTGTTAAATCACAATTGATCATTAAATGATTGTAGTGGTTTTAGACCCTGGCTTCCCTTCTCCTTATTTAGCCACTGATAATAAATGTTACCTACATTAGGACCATGTTTAACATGAGTGTTTAATTGTGCGTTGAGGCAAACTTTCTGTGTGCTCCCTAGGATAAATATCTTCGTGTTCTTACCCTCTTTAGATCTAAAGATAAAAAAAACAATCAGTATAGTCTTTCATTCATGTTTTTCCAACGGTATTCATCATATTAACATAAAACTGTTACCTGAAGTAATATCATTTATTTTTGTCTGCTCTGCTTGACCTTATTTGCGTTTTGTCCCTTGTTTGTATAGATTTTCAGAACCATTCTGACTTCAGATGCAACACATAGCCTATTATATGGCTCTTGAACAAATGTAAAACAGAATAACAGAATTACCTCCAGGGATCAGTATAAATAAAATACCATTGCGATAGAGGCAATTTATATCTCCCACCAGGATCAGCATACTAAATCCATGTGGTCATACCCATAAATTAAAATCCCAAAGCTTTTAGTTTTCAGTATCCACTTGAATTGCTCTTTTAGTCTATATGTACTCTAAACAAAGCTCCTGGAGATGCATCCTCGCCCTCCTAATTCACACATGTGTATGTAATAATTGTTAATTATTATTCATTAATTAATCAGCAATTAATCATGTTAATTGTGTCATTTTTTTAGGAGCGGGTTATGGGATTTATAGGGGTAGAGGGTGGGAATTAATTTATTTTTAAATAGTTAATAATTATTTGTTGATTAATGCTAATTCATTATTCAAATTTATATATGGCGATTGTGTATTTAATTTTAGATGTGAGTTGTAGGGTTTATAGTGGTAAATGGAGGGCAGTAATTTATTTTAATTAATTATTAAGTAGTTGTTAATTGATATTAATTTATTATTTTAAAATTAATTATGGACATTGTGTAATGATTTTTAGGTGTGAGATGAGGGATTTATAGGGGTAGAGGGTGGAAAGTAATTTATGTTTAATTAATAATTAGTTGATCATTAATATTAATTCATCAATTGATAATAATTTAGAGTAATTGTTAACTTTTTTTGTGTGTGAGTTTTGGTTTTATAGGGGTAAGGCTTGGAGAGTAAATATATTTTAATCAGTTTTAATTTGTTTTATAATTAATAATAATGTTTTAGTTGATAGTTAATTATGTTAATTATGGATGTAATTTTTTTTAATTGAGATGTTTTATGAATTGTGCACTGTTATAGTGTAGGAAAAAAAATATTACATTTATGTAATAATTCATGTTTTTATTTATAAACAATTTTTTCTTAAAAATAGTTATTTGTTTGTAAACTATTTTTAAAGGTATTTATTATAATATTTCTAGGTATTTGTCATATCTACTTACCATTATAATATATTTCAATTGTTTAGGTTTTTAAAATATTTTTATATATTTTTCATTCTTTTTAAAAATATTTTGTGTTGGTGACATTTTGTCTGTTTTTAATTTTGAAATGACTGGAGTGGGGATATTAATTTTTCCCCTCTGCTATCCAACACTTTCCCTGTTGTTGCACTAACTGGAGAGGGAACAGCATTTTCATACCCCTCCGTTATCCAACACTTTCCCTAGTGTTGCACTAACCGCATTGGGAATAGTATCTTTTATCCCTTCGGTATCCAACATTTTCCCTAATGTTGCACTCACTGGAATGGAAATAGTCATTTTTATTCATCCGCTCTCCAACATTTTCCCCACTGTTGCAATCACTGGAGTGGGAATTGTAAATGTACCCATCCGCTATCCAACAGTTACCCTACTGTTGTACTCACTGGAGTGGGAATAGTAATTTTTAAACATCAGCTATCCAACACTTACCCTAATGGTCCACTCACTGGAGTGGGAATAGTATTTTTTACCCCTCCGCTATCCAACACTTTCCCTACTGTTGCACTCATTGAAGTGGAAATAGCTATTTTTATCCCTCCGTTATCCAACACTTTCCCTACTGTTTCACTCACTAGAATGGGAATACTAATTTTTATTCTTCCGCTATCCATACTTTCTCTACTGTTGCACTAACTGGAGTGGGAATAATACTTTTTACCCCTCCACTACCCAACACTTTCCCTACTGTTGCACTCAATGGAGTGGGAATAGTATTTGCTACCCCTTCACTATCCAACACTTTCCCTAATGTTGCAATCACTGGAGTGGAAATAGTATTTTTTATTCATCCGCTATCCAACACTTTCCCAACTGTTGCACTCACTGGAGTGGAAATAGTAATTTTTACCCATCCGCTATCCAACACTTACCCTACTGTTGGACTCACTGGAGTGGGAATAGTAATTTTTACTCATCCGCTATCCAACATTTACCCTACTGTTGCACTCACTGGAGTGGGAATAGTATTTTTACCCCTTCGCTATCCAACACTTTCCCTACTGTTGCACTCACTGGAGTGGGAATAGCAATTTTTATCCCTCCGTCATCCAACACTTTCCCTACTGTTGCACTCACTGGAGTGGGAATAGTAATTTTTATTCTTCCACTTTCCATACTTTCTCTACTGTTGCACTAACTGGAGTGGGAATAATACTTTTTACCCCTCCGCTATCCAAAACTTTCCCTACTGTTGCACTCAATGGAGTGGGAATAGTCATTTTTACACCTACGCTATCCAACACTGTTGCGCTCACTGAAGTGGGAATAGTAATTTTTACCCCTCCGCTATCCAACACTTTTCCTACTGTTGCACTCACTGGAGTGGGAATATTAATTTTTCCCCTCTGCTATCCAACACTTTCCCTACTTTTACACTCACTGGAGTGGGAACAGTAATTTTTTCCCCTTCACTATCCAACACTTTACCTACTGTTGCACTCACTGACGTGGAAAATGTAGGTATAAAGACTTTTAAATAGTTTAATGTTTTAATTTATAATATGATGTTTTTTATTAGATTTTATGTTATTGGTGTATGTATATATACATGCAGATATATTTATGCATACATTTTCATATATACAATTATAAAATAAATTAAGAATAATAGTTTATTAATTGTTTGAAAGTAAATATATATATATTACATTTTATATACGTATGTTAAAGTTTTATTACATTTATCTGTTATAATGGTTAAAATGTATAATACATCTAATATTTTTTTTTAAAGTTCATGTTATTATTTAATATTATTTTTGATACAAATATTAAAATCGATATTTGTACAACTATATTTTTTACATCTATTATTCTGTCTGATATTTTTTGTACTTACCATTATAAATATAGGATGTTGATATTTTTGAAATCGATATATATAACTCGATATTTGTGCATGGGGATATTTTGGGGGTCGATATTCTATCAGTGAACCATACCATATGTCTTCACTGTATTTAGATTGTATTCTTTGCCACATATACCTCATGAACAAGTGTATTCAGGAAAAGCAGCTCACATTTTGTGATCCTACCAGGACATACCTGCATGTAAAACGTTTCATTTTATAGAGTTTCTCATTGTTATATGATGGGACACCAGGTAGACAGAGTAAGTTTGCAAAAGGTTTTCAAGAGAACCTCCATAGATGTAGCTTTTTGTAATACGTTGCCGCCATCTCTAACTGACTTCATGATGACATGAATTTTTACTGTGGGAATCGAGGACAAAGACAATGGCCCATCGAAATATCTCTCACCATTGGATGCCGACGACACATCCATCCTTTTTGTAACATGGTTAGCTGCTTCCTATATAGTATTGTTCATAGTTAGAGAGACACAACACTCTTCTTGAGGCGTTCAATACACCCTTACCCTGCCATGCTCCTTAGCACTGTGTGTGCTAGCTTGATTTGCCATAAGCAACTGTGCACAGTGATTTATTTGGTTTCTTTATGCTTTAGGAGGAGGTTTTCTGTTTTTATGCTGATCATAGCCACAGCTGTGATTCTCTCCTTCTCACCTGCATAGATGGTTGCTACTGCAATTGTCCTGAGAACTCGGCTGAGTCTCCAGAACTACCCTATATGGGTAGTTCGGTATTATCCTTAGTTATCTGACTTTACTCCAAAATCTACATTCTCTTTTCTTTTCCAGAAGGAACTCTTTATCGGTTCTTCTTAGGATAGGATAGGTCCTTTAATTTAGAAAAGGGACTACACTCCAAATGGAACACACTGTTTATATTTCTCTACGCGTGTTCTAACCAGTTTTATTTCTTATTATTTCTGTAATCGAATTGCCAATGATTTGCATAAAAAGAACAAAAATAGCAACTAATCTTCTAAAAATAAAAAATAAACTTTTTAAACTTCACCAAACCTCTCTTTGTTGACTGAAATGTTAAATGAAATTATTAATGTCTTTGTTGTGTAAAGGTCTATTCTAAAACATTGGCAAAGCTTCTTCGACGTAGAAAAGTGCTTAACTTTTAGCTTCACATTTGTGGAAATGTAAAAAAGATTTCTGCACTCACAAATTGGTGGTATGGTAATTTGTTAGTTAAGATGGACACCACCGTTGTTGTTGAAATAACAGGTCAAGAAACCCAAAACATCCTTGTAGCAGTTTAATGTTGGATTCCATCATGTAGCCTTCTCCGGAAAGAAGAGTGATACAAGCCAACTGAAAACACATTTATCAAACGTATCAATTCACTTTTTCAGATAATCTTGTCTAAGTATAACCTTTGTGTTTCATAAGCTTTTAATAAGGATGAGAGGACAAAATACATTGTCTCACACAATGGTGTTAACCACTGTCCAGTATGTGCTTGGTAAAGTAGAGGTCTCTGCTAGAAACATATCTGTGAAAATATCTGTGAAGAGGTGGAAAATACTTGTGGTTGTGCACATTTAGCTGAGGTCAGCTGAAATTCGGTTCAGTGTTGTTAGAACTGTACTTTGGCTGATGCCTCCTGTTCGAGACAGAAAAAGTAGTGTAACAAGGTCAATGCCAGCTTCTTCTATATCATTCTCCTGGACAATCGTCTGGACGTCTCATTTTCAATTATAATATTTCAATGCCTGCATTTCTCTCTTTGAGAAATTTGTAATCAAAGAAACAAAATACTATCATTTCAAAAACCATATTCTAATATGGCTGGCGGCGTCTTTCAGACACCGCCACCATATTGAACCCCTTTCCGCCCAGTCGACATGTCGACCGGGCAGAAAAGCGGCGGACAATCTTACCGTCCGCCGCAGACCCCCCAGCCATTGTAATATGGCAGGGTCATTTCTGCACGTATGGCGGGCGGATCGAACCCGCTGGGCCGGCAGTGATGACCGCCGGCCCGGCGGGGGCGATCCGCCCGCCTTCCTAATGGGGCCCTATGTATTCAGCACGAAGACAATAGAAGGCAAAATCTGTCCTGCAAAGGTCCGCCTCATGGAGAGGTGGAAGGAATAGAAATGCATCAGAGTAAGTCATTAATGAGGCTAATATAGTCCAAGAACTGCGTGCAAATATTTCTTGGCACTTTTTTACTTTCGTAGAGCTTTATATTCCCCTGTCCTGTGCCTCATGCCTAGGGTTGGTTGCCCGCAAGTCACATCAATACATTATACCTGGGCCAGTGTTATAGAAAAGATGCATTGTCCTCATTTGAGCCTCGACAAACCTTTAACTAGGTGTGTGGGAGCATAACCAGGGAAAGCGTGCACTGTTAGACATAATACAATGTGCCCAGGATGGCCATGAACTCGCTCTGCACTCTGTGCAGCGCATTAGTAACATTGGGATGTAAACATTCCCAATGGGGGGTGCAGCATTAATTGGATGTGGTAAACACCACCTGTTCTGAGTTTATAACAGCCCACTTGCAATCAGATCATTGTGCTATTATCTTCAGGAGCAACCCTGCTTCTTCTTGCCACAGAAGCTCTCTCTTGCTTTTTCCAGGCCTTCTACCCTTGAGAAGTGTGCCAAGCATGACAGAGCCTAAAGGTAATGGTTAACAGCGACATAACAGGTTCCTAAAGTCTTTATCCTGCACAATGCACTAGTGTGGGGAAGGACACAGAAGAGCCCACCAGCTTCCAGGGCAATGGAATTTAAAGAGGCTGTATTTCAGGATAAGACCGTAAATTCTGCCTGAAGCGGCTTCAACACTTTACATTCAGCAGGCAACCTTTACACTCTCTCCCTTACATAGGAAGCACTCAACTTATATCATGTATGCTCCTCAAATCAACTCATTCCTGATATGTATTCTGTCATTCAGGTTTCACTCAGTCAGCTTTCTGACACCCATCTAGCTACATAATCCATGTTGTCTGTGAGAACTAGAGCTAAACTCCCCTTCAGACCTTTTGCTAAGTTTTGCCTTTTACCACCAGCAAAGGCCAGTTGACATTTTAGGCAGTTTCTATACAAGGAACAAATTACACATTGGGTACCTAACATAATAACAATATAATATAAACTGAACCCATATCAGCCTCTTTTTCCTATCACCACCCACCTTGTGCTCTGTAAAGATAGAATTAATCCACAATAGTGTTCTATTCTATTGGTACTCAATCACATCGACAAAAAAAATCAAAGAACTCCAGTAGGATAGCCATCCAGATTCCATGGGAACCTACATTTATAGACAGCTATTGGGGTGTATCTTGAGGTGAGTGCAGTAAATGGGAGCTCTGCAACACACCAGCCAGTTGCACAGATGCCATCACTTTGCTCAACTGCTGTCTGTGCAATTGGTGTATTATTGAGTCAGTGGCTCTTAGAGCTTCTAGTAGAAGGATCAGGGGTTAAGGACATTCCTACTTTACATCTTAAGGTGTCTTGAGTTGTTTGTGAAATCTGGCAAGGGACCCAGCTGAAACAAACCTTCACTGGCCTTTGTACATCTTTAAGTATTTTGCCTAAGAATGCGTGCCTACCTATAACCTCTCAATGGAAAGAATCAGACAGTCCTGGAAATACCAGTCATTTTCTTTCTTTGCCCGGACATTGAATGGACGAGGAATTTGAAAAGGTTGTTTTTTACTTCTTCCCTTCTTCAGATCCTCTGTTGCTTCTTGACTTCCTAGACTTCTAATAAAGGGATCAAAACTGAAATTAGTTGAACAATTAGCCATGTGCAGAATAGTTGAAGTTGGGTATAATGAATGCGCAGGAAGATTTTGTAATAACTCAGTCCCAAAGAACAAAAACACATAGAAGGAAGAGTTTAGAATGAGGAGAAATTTAGCCACCAAGAGAATGAATCACTCCATCATTGGTGTGCTTTTTACAATATGCCACCCATGCCACTCTGATATAAACCAACTTTTTATTTCTTATGTTCAGAATGCTTTCAATGCCAGCTTGAACCTCCAAACTTCTTCCCAGCGCTATCTGTTTACCCGGGTCCACAATCCTGTTACTACATCCGAAATTTAGCTAGCACACTTTGTAATGGTTTGTGATGTGCAACACTCTTTATATCTGAGGATTCGCTTTTCATGGTATTGTGTAAAGCAATTACATCAAATCACCCATAGCTGGAAGTCACAAATTAAGCATAGAAACGACTGCTCACTGCTACTCCATTTCCCTCTACCCAGCGTCATTACATGAAACTATTAACCCCTCCCCTGCTGATGACGGAACCGCTCCGTCATCAGCTACGGTTGGGCTGTGCTGATGACGGAGTGGTTCCGTCATGGCCCGGCCGCCGCGCCTGCGCGGTGCTGATTTCGCGCCTGCGCGGCCGTTGTGTTGAGCGGGGCGGGTCATGACGGAACCGCTTCGTCACCAGCACAGCTCAACCGCGGCTGGTGACGGAGCGGTTCTGTCACCAGCATGAGGCTGCCGCGCGGCCGCCCCGCCCCGTTAGCGCTGCGGCGGAATAGCCGCCGCAGCGAAAGGGTTAAGAAGTATGCAGTCCTGTATTATGGCCATAATATTATTCTTAAGATTGTTAACAGGGTCAATGTTTTTAATTGAGTTCAAAATGATCGTGATATGACTCGTATAGACAATAAAAGCAATCGACTTGTAAATGTAAAGCCGGAGAACATGTAAGATTTATATGACAAGAATCAGCAACAAATGAACCACGTTGTGCTTGTCTGGGTTCCATATCTACCATCTTATCACATGTTTTCTATTTTCAAGTGAGGTCTTGAGGATTGTGTTCAAGGCCTGGGGTGCTCCAGTCCTGCTCTGTTTTCCAACATGGACTGAAAACGATTCTTTGCCTACATAACTATAGGGGTTGAGGTGTCAGGTGGAGAATACTAAAGTAGTGTGCTAATTTCTATTTTTATTTTCTCCATTTATGTTTGGCCCCAGCACAGTAAAGGCAACAGTGAGTGTAGGGATCCCATTTAGGTTGCTACAAAACTGACTGCCGGTCCACCTGCAGCTGTGCAAACGACAACTCTCTATTGTATGATAAATTCATAAAAAATATATATTATTTGTGAAAATAAGATGAACGCAGGGACCTCATTTGGGTTGCATTAAAATTGACTCAGTCCAACTACAGCTGTCCAAGAAACATCACACTCTACTATATGGTATATCTGTTAAAGAAGTAGTGATTAGTGAAAATAAGATTAACTTATTCTCCAATGGAATACTTCTTTGGTTCTATCTTTTATTTTCAGATGATGGGAAAGTGCATATGTGTACCAATACTTTTATTAAGTATCTGCATCCCAAAGAATGTGCATAGAATTATTGTAAAGTACCTCCAAGTTGCCTTATGAGCATTATTGGTGAGCGGAAACATAGACATTGAGATAAAAGGGGACTGGTGAGGAAGACAGTAGTTTATTTCAGTATTTATGGCAAGCACATTACTCCTTCAAAGTCCAGTGGTTAATGGTAGAATTACTCTGGAGTAGAATATGTAACATTATGAGAGCATTAATGCCATCACCCCCCACCCCACCCACCAATCACAAAGGCTGCACACAGTTACAGTAAACTATAACCAGGCACTAACAAACAATATTATTAGTGAGTCAAAACATTGATGGGAAGGGTATGCAGAGGATGGTTATGGAACAATTTCGTTAAAACACAGTAGTAGATAGCTCTGGATGGGAATACAACACAGTTTAGTACCCTGAGTGGACTGAATGTTCCAATAGTATTATCACCCTGCTACCTTGACACTAAGGGGCCGATTCTGATCTCGGTTGGAAAGCACTCTGACCGAGCCGGATCCGGAGTGTTTTCCGACTGATCCGGACTCCTGCAGTCCGATCGAGCGAGAATGCTGCGGCCGTATGCTGTTGGACTTGGTTTGGTCGGACTCCCACAGAAGTCAATGGGAGCCGATACTTGGGCTCCCATTGACTAAATGTGTACGTTGCGGACAAGTGCGCCCCCTACAGTGGGTATGCGTTGGTGCCATCCGCACCGTAAATGCCTGTGTTGGGGAAACCCATGGGTCTCCCCCTGTGTCCGAGTCGTAAGGCTGCGGGTAACAGGGGGTCCGATGCGGACCCCCAAAGCCCAACTTCGGGAGCTATTGCGAGCCAGAATCTCCAAATCGATCCGGCTGTCAGAATCGAGCATCGTACTGGCTCGGTCGGAATTCGCCTCCATTGTGCACCATGGTTAGCTTACTGCAGAGACGTACGGAGCGGTTCAGACCCGAAAACGATTTGGATGGAGATTTTGTGCTTGTTCACATCGTATTTCGACGTACGGACCCGTGTACAAATTGGATGTAAATTCAGCCTACGAATCCGATCCGCTAATGCCGAACCCGATTCGGTGCCCTTCTGATCGAGATCGGAATTGGCCCCATACTAGTTATGAAAGGCCCTCACCTTTGTGGAGTGCACAAACTGCTGGTCACAGGGCCCTTTATGAGAGGGCTGACCCTCAGAAGCAAGCTGTAATGCTATAATAAACAATATAAACGTAGGGCATATTAATATGGCATTTGGTGTTACCTACACCTTTCTTCTCAATCTGTTATACAGTGCTCCGGGGCACATGCATCAAGCCTTTCTGCCTTCACAAACAGGCCGATTTGCAGAATCGGCCCGTTTGCGAACACAAAAAATGCTTTTCTGAAGTAGCAAACCTTATTTTGCGATTCAGTAACCTGTTACCGAATCGCAAAATGGGTTTGCGATTTGGTATTTGGATGGGGCGTGTTTAGGACGTCCATTCCTAAAACTGAATTGCATCGGTGTGTAGGAATTGTTTGTGACACAAAGTGGTTGCAAATCATTCACATTTTACCACCTACTTTAAGTAGGTGGTAACCCATTCGCAAATGGGAAGGGGTCCCCAGGGCCCCCTTCCCCATTGTGAATGTTTGTTACTGCGCTTTTAAGAGCAGGCGGTGGTCCCAAGGATCACTGCTTACTCCTAAAAAACTTAAAAGAAAACTTTTTAATTTTACTTTTTGTAAAGCATCTCGTTTTCCTTTAAGGAAAACAGGCTATAACTTTATTTTAATGCAATCACAGACATGGTGGTCAGCTGACCTCAGCCCGCCACCATCCCTGTGATTTCTGCGATTCCTGGGGGGTCGCAAATTGCGATCTTCCTTATTAACATTAATGAGGTAGAGCGATTTACGAACACCTAGGATCAGCTATCTGAAACTCTTTCAGTTTCATACATTGTAAATTGCAATGACCTAATTGCGAATCTCAGGAATTCACAACTAAGTATTTGCAATTTACAATTTTTTTACATGTAGCCCTTAATTTGCTAACAGACTGAGTGCCTCTGCGGAAGCACTGCTTAGAAACCAGCGGCACGCCGAATACCAGGGCTGCCAGACCTGAATCCGCCTCATGCCTCTTTAATCGGCTACCAGACTCACCCCCCCCCCCCCCCTGCTCTTTTATCTCATTCTTGCAGGCTTTCTCACTATATCACTATTACCCATCTTTCTCTTTCTCCTTCTTTCCCCCTTTGTTTGTTTACTTTGTTGTTCTCCAGAGATGTCCATGAGGAAAAATAAGTGCCTGTCCCCAGAAGAGTTCCAGTGGGCCAAACCGACAACCACCGGCTCAAATTAAGCACTGTGATGGAACTTGTGAAGGTGCTTAGAATTCCAGTGATTTAGAAGTAGTATTTTGGTTCAATCATTGTCCAAGCAATGCTGTGTTTTTCGCACACTTCCATCCACCTTACAGATTCAGCGTTGGCAGCTTAAGGTTGCGAAATAAAGTTCTCTCGCCATAACTTGTTGAAACTTCAGCTGCTTCATGACATTAAACACAACATGTCCTTGATGTGACAGCAGAGTCCTGCAGGCATCGCGGTAGCCGCTCGGTGTTTGAAAGGCGGCTTCTCCTCCAAACCGCTCAAACACAGCAAAATGAACGCAATATACTCTCCAGCAAGAACTATGCCCTGGAGCTCGGTTCGGACGTGGAAAGAGAAAACTTTGTACTGAAGCCCGTCTTAATTAGGAGCGCAGAGAACAGTGTGAACCAGGCCTCTGCTTTTCAAGCGCGCGCTTCTGGAGTGCCGGGGTTAAAGCGCAGGTGATAGACAAACAGGAAACAAGCATGCCACCGTCCTCTCTTCGGCAGAAAAAAATCACAGCAAGTATTTTGATACAAAACAAGCCACCAAAGCCTTGCGTTGTTCACTTTGGATCTCATAATATTTTTTTATTTTAATGGCTGCATTCTGAGAGTTATGCAGCACTCACTCACGGGTTTTCTAAACCTGTTGTTTCACAATGTCACAGGCATCCTTGGAGGACATAGCATGGCTGGGGGGCCTGTTGGCTCGCTTAAATGTCTAATAATGGTGGGCTCGTGCTCTCGTTGATGTACGGTGGTGTGTCAGAATATTGTGTAGAACAACATCACAAGATATGAGTAATGGGCCTTAAATATCATTTATAGAAAATATACTCTCACTGTGTAGATTGTCTTTTAATTTTGATGGGTGACATTTATAAAGATGGCATTTAGGACTCGATATTTATTTCAGGCAATATTATTACAACAATATTCTGGTGCCAAACTGCTACCTTTAGCAGTGCTGGATATTGAAAAAAATTGGGCGTTACAGGGTGCAGCAGAGAAGGGGTTGAAGCATGAGGGGTAGGATCATGGACAAGTAAAGCCATGACAGCTGAGTCTGTGATGCTGATGATGGCTTATAAATTGTTTATTAAAAACTGTCACCTCAAACAAATGGCAGCAACGACTGGAGTAGCATGTCAAGGAAAGCTTTCTTTGACTGCTGTTATAACAATCATAAAAGCACAAGAATAAAAACAAAATTGCATATTATCACAAAATTACACGCATAAAAACAGCAATCCAAATAATGACATTAAAATATCAATTAATGTTAAAACTGCAGTAATAAAAACCATAAAAATTTCAAAAGTCAATTCTACTATAGTTAATTCATCGTCATGATTTTCCTTTGTGCAAGTACCTTCTTGAAGAACATAGTTAAGCACCAGGCAGTTATTTCATTCTCTAAAAACTGTACCTTAATCAATGCTGGGCAGCATTGCCACAGTCCCTGTAGTTTAAAATCGGTAAAATCCATGCTTTCCTCGAAACTACATAAAATGTATAAAATAAAACCAGATGAATAGTGGAGTGAGTAGAGTGATTGTCGCTTGGACATAAAGGCAATACCTGTGACCAATCATTGATTTTAAGAAAGGTCACAAGTCTGTAAATAATGTCCAGCCTGAACCAAGTTAATAACTGCCTGTCCCAAGTGCCAGGTACAAAAGTAAGGTAAAGTTCCATTTTAAAGGTGGTTACAATTAACTGATGTTGCCTTACACTGGGTTTAACGATTTCTCCTGTCATTCTTGTTGTGAAGAATAGCTGAAGACACTCCTTTCTTTGGGCCTTTCTAGAAATTGCCTATATGGACCTAGGATCAGTAAATTATTCTGTGTGATCAATATCATATATAAAGTCGTGCACATACTTTACCCAGGGGATCTTTAAAGCCCCTTCTAGTTTTAGGCAGTCCTGTAGGATCTCCCTCTTTAGCTTCGGTTGATCCTTTCAACAGATCCTGTGCCACAGGAGAATTGGTTCTAACTTAAATAGATCAGAAATGAAAGAAAGACCCAGTTCACCGTGGCAGGCATTAGATGGTGAGCTGGCAGGTAGCGATAAAATATATCTAAAAAATGAGTTTTTCACGGTTAGTATGGGGTAGGTATTAACAAAACCCCATAACATGCCCCGTATATTACGTTACCAATACATTTAGCCTTGTAAATTTGGATGAGCTCCCCTGACGGCTTCCTTCCCCGATTTTCTAGAGAAAGATGCCAGGGTGGCTGTTATCTTAACAAAGGCTAGTTTTATTGCAAGAATGGCTTGAGCCCACAAGTCGCCTTGATTGAATAAAATGCAGAGGTAATAAAAACTCTTAGTCTGTTCTAACTGTTGCCTGTCCACAAACATACTTTTCATCCTCTGGCGTCAACGTCCACAGCTAATTGTATAGGTCTTCGAATTATTACTCTTAAAACCAAGATCCTCCATGAATGAATTAAAACTATCTAAAACCCTCTAGAGGCCTACTTGAGTTCTTGACATTAATACTGGTTTATCTTCGTAGAGGAGAGCAGGTATAGGGCGTCCATTCACACAGTGGCGTCACCAGGGGGGTGCGGGGGTGCAGACCGCACCGGGTGACACCATCACATGGGGTGACACCATTAGGCTGCAGCCTCACCTCACCGAGTCTGCTCTGCTTTGCTTTATAATGAACCCTGAGCCTAATGAAACGTTGTGCCTCTCTGACAAGCGCAGAGGCTGCTCTCCCAGTCCCAGACTCCTTGACGTCATCATCACTGAGACAGGTCCTAGGAAGTTGCCCTGATTAGGCCTCGGATTCGGTGGGTGCTTTGTTACCACCAAATATTTGTACAGAAGGCTCAGAGACAATTCATTAACAACGAGCGCTGAAGTGGACATGAAGTGTTATTTAAGGACACAGCTTGCGGCCATGTTAGCCTCTCTACCAAGGGCCCGTCTCTTTCTTTCTCCTGCTGCCAGGCCTGGCTTCCTCTTCGCAGCATCCATCCCATTGCTTCCTCCGCGCCAGAGGTCATTGAGTCCGGTGACGCCTTTGTGCGTTTGAGAAGAAGGCCGCTTTGCCTATGTTACATTTCACGAGTGCCCAGTGGATTTCTTCATGCCTGCCCCGTGACGCCTGCCCGCCCTGGACTCGGAGCCCTTCTAGCATGCTTGACAGACAATTAATGTCCCCGCAGAACAAGCTAGTAGTTCGAGGTGAGAGCAGAGTGAGCAGCAAAGAATTATAATGCGAACTAAATTTGACTTTTAGTTAATAAGGTTCTCCAGTGTTTATATCCACTGCAAGGCGCATGTTTTCTGGTCACGTTTACTCAGTAAAAGTAAACCCCCATTTTAGACGTTTTCTGCCCCCATCCTGGCCAGCCTCCCCCCCCCTGCAATTTGCATTTTATTTTCCTGTCTCGCAATTTGTACTTCCTTGAACCAGAAATATGGCAGTTTATGCTCTCTTAACTAGAACAAAGTAACAGGGCCGAAGTCCCCTTAGGTATGTTGGGTACATGTGTTTGGGAGCATGGTGTGCTTCATGGCAGGCACCGCTTCTTGCTGTCTGCTACACGCATTGCCAGACATGGCCCTAACTGTACAGTATTTCTGTCACCTTATTGGTTTGCTGGCCTGTTACTATCTTGCAGAACCTGTAGAGGAGGTAGAAAAGGCATACAGTAGCCCACCACCACCAGCGACTTCCTCGTCATTATGCTACAATATATGACCAGACAGGCGACCCTATATTCCAGCAAGTGTGAAACTGGAGTGGTTACAGAGCTTAAGATAGTGGACGACTAAAGGAGATAGGTAAAACAATTTGAATGCTGACACAAGCTGAAGGTGCTAGAGTGAGAAGGAGTAGCAGGTTGAGAAGTTGCAGCTGTTATGAAGGTGAGGGCGTGTGTCTTCTGTGTCTATTTAAACTTTTCCACTCAGTGTTCAAAGCGCATTTCATGAGTTTATTTCAATCACTTTGAGAAGAGCCAAGAACTGTGAGGGAAAAACCATGGGGGGGGGGAGTGAGGGGGGTGGGAGAAGGCGACGAGGAAAGGGTTAAAAGAGCAGAAGGCGGGGGAGGGGAGTGCAGGCGGAGGGGGTGGATGGTGCAGACAGAAGGTGAGATGGTGCAGGCAGAGGGTGAGATGGTGCAGGCAGGGAGTGAGATGGTGCAGGCAGAGGGTGAGATGGTGCAGGCAGAGGGTGAGATGGTGCAGGCAGGGGGTGAGATGGTGCAGGCGGAGGGAGAGATGGTGCAGGCGGAGGGGGGATTGTGCAGGCAGAGGGGAGATGGGGCAGGCAGAGGGAGAGATCGTGCAGGCAGAGGGAGAGATGGTGCAGGCGGAGGGAGAGATGGTGCAGGCAGAGGGAGAGAGGGTGCAGGCAGAGGGAGAGTTGGTGCAGGCGGGGGAGAGATGGTGCAGGCGGAGGGAGAGATGGTGCAGGCGGAGAGAGAGATGGTCCAGGCGGAGGGAGAGATGGTGCAGGCAGAGGGAGAGATGGTGCAGGCAGAGGGAGAGATGGTGCAGGCAGGGGGAGAGATGGTGCAGGCGGAGGGAGAGATGGTGCAGGCAGAGGGAGAGATGGTGCAGGCAGAGGGAGAGATGGTGCAGGCAGAGGGAGAGATGGTGGAAGGGAGATGGTGCAGGCAGAGGTGAGATGGTGCAGGCAGATGGAGAGATGGTGCAGGCAGAGGGAGAGATGGTGCAAGCAGAGGGAGAGATGGTGCAGGCAGAGGGGAGATGGTGCGGACAGAGGGAGAGATGGTGCAGGCAGAGGGGATATGGTGCAGGCAGAGGGGAGATGGTGCAGGCAGAGGGTGAGATGGTCTGTGTGGTAAGTCGTGAGGGGGTGACACCATGAGTTACCCGCACCGGGTTACACCAACCCTAGTGACGCCACTGCATTCACAGAGGGAAAGTCTTGACTATTGCCAAGGAGTGCTGGGGACAGTCCTTTAATATATAAATTAAAAAGGAAGGGGGCTAAGCACACAACCTTGCCAGACCCCCTTTTTAACGGTAAAGGCAGATGTGAGCTCGTCACCCAGACCATAGCGACTTTCGCCATTGCATCACCATACAAGCGCCTTAAAAAAAGGATAATATGAGGATCAACCCCAAGAGTCTCCCACAGTCTATTGTGTTTTACAGAATCAAATGCCACTGTAAGGTCAATGAAAACCTGTAAAAACTGACTTTTTTGGCTCTTATATATTTACCTATCAGTAAGGCCATATTTAGGCTCTGCTCAATCGTCCCTAAGCCTTCTTTAAAACCATATTGTATATCTGATAGGACCGAGTTCTCTTCTGCCCAGGCTTGCAGGCGTTCTAAGATAACATGCCCCGCTACCTTGACCATTGAATCTATTAAGGAAATAGGCCTATAACAACCAAGATCATCTCGGTCCCTTTTTTTTAAAACTGGGACGTTGATGGATTCCGCCCAAGTCTTTGGCATAGGGGACATGCAGCTAGCATTAATAACTTGTGTTATGATGGGCCCCAGAGGATGATATTTGACTTAAACAAGTCCACGTGTACTCCGTCAGGGCCAGGCGCCTTACCACCCTGGCTCGCTAACAGGGCTCTTTCCACTTCCCCCAAGGTGAAACATAAGTCTGCATAATCAATGGTCTCCACCAGCTTATCGCTAACTGGAAGGCAAGAATTTGTTTGCCCATCATACACCTTTGAGAAGTGTTTGGTCCATGACTCCTCAGGTATAGCGATTCCTATTGTGGGGCCGCCTGTGGATTGTAAAAAGAGGGTTTTCACCGCTCTTCAAAAAGCAGCATAATCTTTCATTTGCGCTGCACTGTGGAGGGATTCCCATGCTTCCCTTCTCTGTGCACAACTCCTTTCCCTGAGAGCCAGTCTGTAATCTAATCTTGCCCGTCTGACCATAATGAGGTTTCTCGGTTGTCTGCCTAGCTTGTGCTTTAAATTGGTAACTGCTTGTGTACATTTTGTGGTAAACCACTCCTGTTTTTAGGTCTCGCCTACGCAGCGCACATGCGCTACATAGGAGAGGACCTCATGCAATCGAACAGCTTTTGTCCCCAAAAACGTGCACGCATTGCATTGCTTTCTATTGGCGTTTTCCTTGCGGGAGCCAGCGCACCATATGTTAAAAATTGTCGCGCTCGCTCCCGGCAAGGTTAACGCTGGGGAGCCAGCAGGGGCACAGGGCCATCTGTCTGGTGTCAGGTTTCCTTGCCTCTCGTTTAGTCCTGATGTTAGCCGTCTTTTCCCTCCTCGTACATTCACAGGGGGTCGACTTCCTCAAGGCCATCTAGTATGAACTTCCCGCTCACAGACTGCCCCACCAACTGTACACTGTATCCGCGGCTCCGAAATGGCCCGCCTCAAAGGTCCAAGCCCAGTCCTTTATATCTTGTGTGGCGTGAGAGGCTTGCTGCTAATCTCCCCTGACACCACTGTGCTTCCTTCACAGTGCACTAAGACACCTCTGTCTCCCTCAGGTGTTGCGTGGGTGCCCGGCTAAGCTGCGTGTTACACCCCCCACTCCATGAAGCTCCTCACCTCGTCTCTGGTATGCCTCTCCAGACGAATGCGGCCAATAAAGTCACCAAAGGACCCCTCCAGTGTAACAAGCAGCGGTGGGACAACGTCCCCTCACGCAGCGGGCCACTCCACACTTTGGCATCTCGTGTCTAGCAGGCAGGCCCCAGCATTTAGCAGGCACCAAGGGGGTCTCGGTCCATGGCCTGCTCCGACCTCGGGACTGCATAGGCCATGAACCCGCAGTCTTAAAGCGCGGCACCGGGAGAAAGGTGAAGGCAGTGCTCCCCAGCCCACAAATCATCCAGCGAGCTACCGCTTTTTAAGTGGCTCCTCAGGAACCCCGCAGTCAGAAGCCAGCACACCGCAGTGGCTCCGGGTGTCAGCGGGAGCCGCCGTTCCTCTCAGTCACCTGCTTTGGTGTCCCACAAAAATACACCATAAAGCCCAAAATGTTTGCCTAATAGCCCTGCAGTGCAGCAACAGCGGACATTTGGTTCGACAACATAGCACAACATGTTCAACATAGAACATGAAAAGCAAAGCACAAGAAAGACTTAAATGTGAATTGAAGTATGTGTGTTTTTAAAGCACCACAAACCACAGTAAAACCACTTCAAAGCGCTTTGCTAAAGTGCAGTAAGTAAAATGGTGTTATTGCCACACAAAGGGGTTAGGCACTGATGTTCTTGAAATCAAAGGCGCGTCATTTCAGGATGGGTGGAGCTTCTTAGCATCTGAAAGAATAGCGTTTTTATTTGAGTTTGATGTTTTAAATGCCCCAATGGTTATGCTGTATAAAGCCACTTAAACATTGCAAAGTGCAACTGAATCGCTGGCACTATCAGAGTTCGTATTTTTCCTTCTCTGTGTACTGTCCCCAATTAGTATAATGTGCATTTTAGATGTATATATACCAGGGGAGTAGGCAGGGAATTAAAAAAAAGGCCAATTAATCACACTGAGCATGAAAAGCAAGCAAACCCGACTCACTTTGGAAGACTTCCTATACCTCTTTTATCGCACTACCTTCCACCAATCAACGCTTCCATCTATTCACTCATTCATTCATCTTTACATCCTCCCACCCATCTCTGTCCAACTATATTTTCCCATCCATCCTTTTGACCTTCTGTCTGTTCATCCTTCACCTGTGGATCGTTATACATAGGCAGCCAACATTTCAGCCTTGTATCCATCATTGTCTCTCCAATCAATCTTTTATCTTTCTATTTACCTTTCACCTTTATGCTTATTCCTTTTTATCATCCTTCCTTCCTCCTTCGTTTCCTCAGACCCTTTCTATCTACCATCTTTGTTCTCTCCTCCTTATTTTTCTTTCACACCTCTCTTTTTTACAATCACCTTTTCTGTTTGTCCATCTTATTTCTATTTCTCCATTTTCTTCACTGCGCATGCCAGACCCTCTTTTATGATGCTCCCTAACAATGTTAATAATGAGCATTTTGTCTAAAGAATTGCAGCCAGAAGAGGTTTGTAACCAACTCATTAATGTTGAGTGGGAACTACGTATATCGTCACCCCCTCCCTAAGCTGCTTGAGTGGGAGGTTCCCTACTACTCTGGTATGTATGCTTTATATATGTGTAATAAATCTGTAAAAAAAAACACTTGTACATATATATGTATTATACATGGTATAACTATTTACAGAGTCAATTTCAATTGCCTCATTCTTATACAGGTGTTTGAAGAAAGTGCAGAAGTAGGTCCTTTTCTGATTGTATATTAGCTTTAGCAAATATTTAATATGACATACAATCAAAACATCAGGCCTTGCAATGTCATATGCAATGCCTTCAATGTCTAATGGATTGGGTGTTTGTTTCAGTCCGGCTAATAAATTAGCAATTAAGAAGCGTATGGACTTATTTAGCCCTTAAGGGCTTTTAGTCATTCCTCTAGTCTAGGGCATGGGTATTTACTAACTTTCACTTGGGGGCCAAATTTACAGTGTGGTTTGTGGCCGAGGGCGGGGTCTGTGGGGCAGGGGGCGGGCCAAAGCAAAAACAAGCATTTGCAATGCATTAGGTCTCGCATTTGTGAGATTTTGTGCTATTAGCATTGTAAATGACAATGCCTTTTATTTATATGTTTAAAAAAACATACAATAATAAAAGGCATTATCATTTACAATACCAATGGGTCAAATTTTCGCAAATGCGAGACCTATTGCATTGTAAATGCTTGTTTAGCCTTGTTGCAGGATTGTACAAATGATAGCTCCTTGACCCCAGCCTTCTATTTGCTGGAAAGGCAATAAAATATCATCCTGTGGGGCTGTTTCACTCAAACAATTATCAAAGGCGTTTTACAATGTGTTACTAGCTGCTTAAGGGATAGCATCAACATCAACCTTTGTCCAACGCAGGGTATACCCATTGGTTGACCTTTAGACATAAGGGAAATGGTCACTGATGAGATAGTCGTCCATCGTAAAAGAGAGCAACCTAGATGTATGGTTGAGTGAAACCAATATATAGTCAATTGTTGAAGATATGCCTCTTCAATTGAATGTATAAGGCATCGGAAAAGGTTTAGCCATTAGGTCTTTCACGAAGCCAAGCTCAGTACTCACAATCAGTTCATTATACATCTCCCCCGTCAGTGTATGACAAAAATGGGTACCACATATACCATCATCATCATTGTTGCCACAAATCCTATTATCCTCATGTGTACATAAAGCACAATTAAAATCTACCCCAAAGATTATCATTGTCTCTTTAGTGCTTGCATTAATCAGTAGGTTGAGGTCACTGTCAAGATTTCGTATAACATTGCCAAAGGTATCAGGGGAGATGTTATTATAAAAATTACCCATAATAGTACAATACGTCGAATTATGTAGTCATTTTACCAACTGATAGTAAGTTTTCTCCAATCTTGACTCTATTTTATCCAGTGTGAGCTTATCTGAGATATACATACAGAGCCCTCCCTTCGCTCTACCCCCTAGTTCCTTCACTGCGGGCGTGTGTAGTGTTTTATATCCGTTTAGATGAATTGGTTCTCTAACCCATGTTTCCTGAAAACATAATATATCACAAGCAGAGATGAAATGGCTCCATGTTTGGTTATCTGTCTTACTACAGAGCCCTGCAATGATCCAAGAAATAACCTTGCATGGCAAACAAGCACAACTCTGCATAATTCTTGGAGGAGACAAGGTTGGGGGGTATTACTTGGTTGTGCTTGGGCCTCGGATGGTAAATCACTTGATTCCAAGAGGGTAACTATGGTACTGCTCGTAGCATCTCTCTCAGTGACCTCCCTTTCATTTATCGCACAGGGTAACCTAAGAACTGAGGCCTCTTGTTCTATAATGCAGCTGTCTAGAGGCACAACAGCCTCACAGCCCCTGAGTGGATCCACTTCGATATTTAACCACCCATTTGGTGGTTTCAGTCATTCATTATCCTCTAACTTATTGAGGACATCGAAATGGTTACTGACTGGAATAGTAAACCTAGGCTGTCTCCAATCCCCATCTCTATCTGCCCCTGGCATAAACTGTGGGAAACCAATAGGTTTATAGAAAAATCCCAGGGGTAGAATATTAATCCCCGTAGTGCTGACTGGTCATTTGCCCGCCCTATCTAGAATGGTTCTGACCACGTCTG
Organism: Lissotriton vulgaris; assembly: GCF_964263255.1. Taxonomy (NCBI): domain Eukaryota; kingdom Metazoa; phylum Chordata; class Amphibia; order Caudata; family Salamandridae; genus Lissotriton; species Lissotriton vulgaris. The sequence continues at coordinate 2,035,981,540 of NC_141685.1, read as the reverse complement.
GTGACCCAAGTGTTAAAACTACGCAATCGCCCTCAAGGGACTTTTTAGAGCTACCTATCCACCCAATCGCCGTACCATCTTGAACTCTGCGAAGAGCTAGTTAGATAATCCGTCCTTGCGCTTAGTACATGCAGTGACTTGTTTCCCAGTGTTGACGGCTGTTCGGTAACTCCACTCGGCAAAGGAGGGACATTAGCCAGAACAATGGTATAGGGCAATGCTTCAGGGGGAAGGTGTAGAGTATTTGAGCAGGACAAGTTACCCTGATGCTGTTTTTGCTAATTTTGGCAGCTTAAAATCTGGGCTCCCTCTCTACGTACATGATTATGCCTGGGGTGGAGGGGATCTTTTTGAATGCTCATCAATCGCTCTTGGAAAGTAGGTATGCTCTGTGCTGTATCTGCTTGCTTACAAGTGAGGGGTGCTTCTACTATATGCGACGTTCCAGAGCCTAAAGAATTGTGAGATTTGTCTCAAGTAATGTGTAATGGGACCTTTTGTGCCTATTTCAATACAATAGATGCGTCACAGATACACCTGCGGTTCACGTGTGCATGTTAGCAGCCACCATTCCCACGGACTTCACTCCTGTTCCAAGGTCTCGCATGTAGTCCACCATATAGGTGTATGACATGGAAGTGTAACAATTGGGCACTGAAAGTGTGGCTGCAGGCCCACCTGAATCATCAAGAAAAAAACAAAATATGTTTTTCTACTTGCAAATGGGTCTTGGGCGGGCCGTGAGAATACCATGGAAGGGCCTGGCCTGTAGTGACGGAGCCACCCGGCCCGTCCTTGCACGCACACACGCACGCATTCACCTCAGGGGCGGGTTTAGCCCCTGGGTATAAATAAAGGGACGCAAGACCGCTCGGGGTCTTTGGCCCATAGCAAGTAGCCAGAGTGTGTGGTTTATTGTGTCCCCGCGCACGAGCACGCCCCCACATGCCTGACGGCCCTGGAGGAAGGGAGTCATGGACGTCCTACTCCCCCTCCTGCACGGGGAAACCTGCCTCAGGCCCGGTGAGGGAATTGAAAAAAAACACGTGTGAGGCAGTGCCTGCAGGGAGATTTAGGAGGCACATCGGGACCAGGAAAACCCCCTCAAACATGGGGAAAAGAAAAGACCTTGCGCGGGCCCTGCTAAGGGGGAGGCATCAACACACACTGCCCCTGACCTTCCACACCCTGGAACGCCAGGACCGCGCCACTGCGAGGTGCATACCACACCCAACACAGCAAGCGCGCAGCAGCGCACAAAGGAACACTTACTCTGCACCCCAGCCCGGCTTGCCCTGCACAGGCCCTACATCACGACCGGCACCAGCCACGACACAGAGGACCCTGAGACCACGCACCATGTCACGCGGTGCGAGCCGAAGCGCGACACGTGGCAGAGAGGCCCACATACCTGCCTCAGAGTGAGGCATATCTCAGCACGACCAGCACCCGACACCTACTGCCCCGCCAGACAACATGAGCGTGCAACCGGGGGATAATAGAGGAGCTGCAGCGACTCCCGCAGTTCAACAGGCACCACAACAGGCAGGGCCTCAGGCCGCCGCACCACCTCAAAATGGCGCCAATGCAGCAGGCCCAGCCGCGGCTGCCACGCCAGCCCCTCCCGGACAAGGGCTAGCGGCCCCCCTCCCGCCTTTCAGTGAACTTTCCGACCCATTCACAGCAGCGGCACGTTGGCGCTTATGGATAGGGAGACTTGAACACTATTTCATCGGGGTCAGAGAGACGGATGGAAAGGTCAAAAGCTCATTGCTAATGTGCGATGGAGGCGATGAAATCTACGAGTTATTCGAGTCGCTGCCGGACAGAGGCGAAGCCAATGACTACGACGCAGCAGTAACCGCGCTGAATCAATACTTTGACCGGAGGGTGAATCCTGACTACGAGTGGTTTAAGCTGCGCCAAGCACGCTAGGGTGAATCAGAATTCATCAACACCATTTACGCTAGGCTGAGGAAACTTGGGACAGCCTGCGAACTGCCGGACCAACGACTGGAGATACGCGCACAACTTATTCAAGGTTGCAGGTCGGTGCAACTCAGACGCCTCATCCTCAGGCAACCGCGGATATCCTTAGATGAAATCCTCATCTTAGCAAGGTCGCACAAGCTCTCCAATGCCAGGGCAGATGAGATGCAGGCGGCCCTGCACCGTCCAGGAATGGTGGCAAAGGCCCCAACCATCAAGGAAGAACAGGTGGACGTGATCCGCTGCCGACCGCCGTCAACCCAGAGAGGGATCACCCCATCGACACCGCACGCAAACACGTGTGGGAACTGAAGAATGGACCACTTGGCAGGAAGGGGATGCTTCGCGAAAGGCAAGATATGCTCGAACTGCGGGAAGCCAAATCACGTCGCGAAAGTGTGCCGCAGCAGCGGCTTTCGACGCCCAGGATCAGGTGCAAGAGGCCCCACACAGGTCGTGCGACGGTTGTCGCTGGAAGACCCAGGTCCCTGCAGTGACACCGCATGATCAGCTTTTCAACTAGATGATGATGACGACAACGTTTTCTTCGTGTCATTCGTAGGAAGGGAAGGGTCAAGGAGGAGGCCGCCCCTCATGTGTTAGATAGCCATAGCAGACTCCCCAGTACAAGCGCTGATCGACACGGGGGTGTCGGTGAATGTGATGGATAGCGCCCAATATGAAAAGCTGACTCCACGTCTGAGGCTAATGCCTTCAAAGGCCAAGATCTATACCTACGACAGCGACGACCCGCTTCTCCTGCGAGGTGTGATAGAAGTAGTGGCCGCATGCAATGACCAGGAGGTGAAGACAAGGTTCCATGTGACCGGAGGAAGACGCGGCACACTACTCAGCTGCCACACAGCAGTGGATCTCCAACTAGTATTCTTTGCACAACAAGTGCACGACCTGCACGCGGACGCGATGCTGAAGGACTGCCCTACCTTATTTCAATTTCTTGGCCGTCTGATAGGGAAGACGTTCAAGCTCCATGTGGACCACACAGTGAAACCAACCACGTTGAGGCACAGACGGGTGCCCTTCCACCTGCAGCCACAAGTGGAGGAGGAGCTGAGGAAGCTTGAGGAATTAGGAGTTATAGAAAAGGTGTCGGGCCCGACGCCCTGGGTTTCGCCCCTCGTTTTCGCACCGAAACCTAAACAACCAGGGGCCATACGCCTATGCATGGACATACGCCTGCCCAATAAAGCGGTGAAGAGGTAGAGACACCGGACGCCCACGATGGACGACATCGTAGCAGACCTCAACGGAGCCCGGTGGTTTTCGAAGTTGGATCTGAATGCCGGGTACGTTCAGCTTGAGCTACACCCGGATAGCCGAAACATAACCACATTCTCTACGCTTGTCGGCCTTCGAAGGTACAAGCGGTTAAGCTTCGGCGTGTCATCGGCCGCGGAGGTTTTCCAGAACGCAATTAGAGAGACTTTGTCAGGGTTGCTGGGAGTAATAAACCTGAGTGACGACATCCTAGTCTTCTCTAAGACGCTCGAAGAGCATCATATATACCTCCAAGCCACCCTGCAACGCCTAGCTGACCACGGCCTTACACTGCACTGGGCCAAGTGCTCCTTTTACAAAGAATCGGTGGAATTCTTCGGGTACATATTCTCGAGGCAGAAGCAATCAAAAGGCGGCACCAAAACCGACATCAGCAACGGAGGTCAGAAGCTTTTTAGGGATGGCCACGTACTGTGGCTGTTTCATCCCCTGCCTGCCATTCCTCTCGGAACCCCTACGCTTGCTGACTAAAATGGGACAACCCGGGACGTGGTCTGCGAAGGAGTATCAAGCGTTCACAGCCGTCAAGGACGCGCTGATCGACAACAAGGTCATGGCCTTCTTCCGACCACATCGGCGCACCGAAGTTGTTGTAGATGCCAGCCTGGTTGGTCTGGGGGCCGTCCTCATGCAAGAAACGGAGGCACATGAATGGGTGCCCACGGCGTATGCCAGTCGGGCGTTGACTGTGACCAAGATGAGGTATGCACAGATCGAACGGGAGGCCCTGGCAATTAAGTGGGCATGTCAACTCTTTCACCTATATCTATATGGACACGAGTTCAAGGTTGTCACGGATCACAAGCCTAAGGTGCCACTGTTTGCGGGGACAGCCAGACTCGCCCCTCCCCGCATCGAGAGGTGGGCCATGCAGCTACAGACGTATCAATTCGAGGTCATCTACGGACCGGGCGGACAACCCGGCGGAATTCTTGTCAAGGCTCCCAGGCTCAGACACCACGGACCAAGGGGTGGAGGACACGGAAGAGGCCGCGGAATTCATGAAGATGCTGTCGAGGAGGCGAGGCCCGTGGCCCTCACGCTGGAAACTATCGGGAGGGCCACAGAAGAAGATGAGTGCCTTACCCGAGTGAAAGCCACCTTAATGAATCGTAACTGGAAGCACTTCCTGGATGGGGTCAGTGCCCTCACGACCACCGAACAGCAGATAAAACAGCAAATGTGGAGAGCTCAGAGTGAACTCAGTGTGGGGCCACATGGGATAGTCCTCCGGGGCACAGCAATTGTGATCCGGCACAGTCTACAGAGAGAAGTAGTGCACCTGGCTCACCAAGGCCACCAAGGGGTATCAAAGACTAAAGCACGACTGCGCAGTAAAGTATGGTTCCACGGCATGGACTCGGCAGTGGAAGAAGAAATCAGTAGCTGCCACTCGTGCACCATCACAAGTCAAGACCCGGACCCTCATCCGGTGATCACTGAAGAGCCTTGTCAAGTGCCGTGGTCAAAGCTCAGTGTAGATTTTTGGTCCTTCCCAGATGGACTCCACACACTCGTGGTGATAGACTCGTACTCACGATTCCCGGTAGTGGAGGTGGGATCCCCTACGGCATTTGTGCACGTGAAAAAGGAGATGGAGAAGATCTTTGCCATGATGGGCCTACCGGAAGAAATCAAGTCAGACAACGGTCCACCGTTTCAGGGAAAAGATTTCCAGGCGTATCTGACGGCAAGAGGAATACACCACCGGAAAGTCACCCCACAATGGCCACAGGCAAATGGCGAGGTCGAGAGATTTATGAGGACTTTGAACCGCGCTCTCCAAATCGGTGTTGAGAAAGGAAAAGACGCGGAGGAATGCATGTCCCAGTTTCTGAAGTGCGTACCGGCAAACACCACACTTCACCACCCGGTGTGCTCCGGCGCATCTGCTGTTCAAGAAAACGCCAAGATACTGTGTGCCGATGGTACCGTCATGGTGCCCGCCAGAACTAGACCAAAATGCCACGCAAGAGAGGAGAAGACACAACAACGAAAAGGCCAGCCGGGCTCAGAGAGCCCAGCCCAGGTCTCTGGTGGTCGGTGACAAGGTTGTACTCAAACATAGACACCCAAATTGGAAGTATGACACTGCCTATGAACCTGAGGTGTGGGAAATCGTTAACATCCAAGGCACCATGATATCCGCACAACTGTTAGGGAAAAAGTCAACCCACATAAATTGAACACTGGCTCACAAGGAATCCACAAATTTATATATATTGCGCAGGAGCTGACAGAAGGGGGACAACAGAAGAGTCACGGGGATAATAGAATTTCAAATATAAGTGTACAAAATCTTTATTTTCTTTTTTCATATTTAATTAATATATTCGTTATTCAAAGCATAAGACATCATAACAACGCAACATATAAATAGAAAATTATTACCGAAATAAATATACATAGTATAACATAGTTTCCCCACATCAACCTCTCCACATCCATACACTCACTGGTACTTCAGTCACACACATACATTCACACAAGTTCCACATTCACAGTAAATTCCTCAACGTAATTCCCAAAATGACACAAGTAGAGGGATCCAGCGGAGCCTAGATAGCACACTGCTAAAGAGTCCAGTTCGATAAAACAGGATCCCACAACCAGGTAACCTGGAACTTGTGTGAATATATGTGTGTGACTGAAGTATCAGTGAGTGTATGGTTGTGGAGAGGTTGATGTGGGGAAACTATGTTATACCATGTATATTTATTTCGGTAATAATTTTCTATTTATATGTTGAGTTGTTATGATGTCTTATGCTTTGAATAATGAATATAATAATTAAATATGAAAAAAAGAAAATAAAGATTTTGTACACTAATATTTGAAATTCTTTTATCCCCGTGACTCTTCTGTTGTCCCCCTTCTGTGAGCTCCTGCGCAATATATATACATTTGTGGATTCCTTGTGAGCCATTGTTCAATTTATGTGGGTGGACTTTTCCCCTAACAGTTGTGTTCTCTTCCCCTGACGTCTGCCCATATTCGTTGCAGGGGGCCCCTCTGATTATTGACCATGATATCCGCAACCTGAGACACGAGAGCAGTGACACGGAATGTGTCATGGTTCAAGCGCGTTCCCCGCTGGTGCGAGGAGGCCAGTCAACCATCGGAGGAGGCGGAGCCCATGGGTAACGAGCAGGAGGTCAACGAGATGCCGACAAGCCAGCGGGAAGTGGAAAAACCCCTGCCGAGACCTGAACCAAAAAGGAGGGACATCCCAGACAGCGCCCCAGGAGATGCCCAGGACCAGGCAGAGCAACCCAAAGGTGACGGAGCGACGGAGAGTCAACGGAGCCAGAGGTACCATCTAAGGCCCAACTCGACTCCTAGCCAGAGACTGAGAGATTATGCCTGCAAACTGGACTCCTGCAAAAAGGTCTCATGACTTGGACTATTGATCTGTGAGTTTTGAGGGATATTGTGATGGAGCCACCCGGCCCGTCCTTGCACGCACACACGCACGCATGCACCTCAGGGGCGGGTTTAGCCCCTGGGTAAAAATAAAGGGGCACAAGACCGCTCGGGGTCTTCGGCCCATAGCAAGTAGCCAGAGTGTGTGGTTTATTGTGTCCCAAGTCCAGGTAGGCCTCACTACATGGCCTAGGCATATCACTGCCCCAACGGTCACCACATGGCCCACCTGGCACCCCTGCTAGAAACAAAACTATTTGTATTCTGAGGTTTTCTTGGAAACAGAAGCATAACAAAGGCCCCTGCAGACCCTACAGCACAGGTGGGGACTTGCCTCTCCAAGGGCTCCTCAACCCTTGAAGGGAACACCCATTCAGCCCAAGATCAATGAATGTCTGTGCCATATGAGAGACTCATGTTTCACTCTGCACACAATGCAGAAGGACCTATTTTTTGTTACGCCACTGGGGAGAAAGATGCCAATGAGGTAATTTTATTTGTTCATCATTCGCCAGGAAAAATCTGGCAAAATAAAAAAGGGGAAAAAGGATTAGGAAAGAGACATAACATGCTGAAATCAGTGCACAAAACTCTGCCTCTGTATTTAATTCTTCATTCAGATCAAAAAAGCATGGAATGATGTGTCTATTAGGGGTGGTTATTCTTCGTGGGCAGAAGAGCGTTGCCCCACTTGCTGGAGTGCAGGAGTAAATACAAAATAATGAAATGGTCATTGCCATTTTATTGTTCTGTTTGCTGCCGGCCGTAGCGAGTGGATGGTGGTGGCAAGCAGATTACAGCATTTTGCAGGATGACGTTTTAAGTGTTCAAGTATGCATGTCATATCGGTCGGCTGCCTACAGCCGGCCAATCTGACATGAGCACTTCAAAGTCAGCAATTCCAGTGCTGTAAAACAGCTGAGGGATTGCCAGCATAGATCCTTAGCCTCAAAATGAGTGCTGAGTTAAGCTGCTCCAACCAGCAGCTCCAGGTTTGGTTGCATTCGCAGGGCACAAAGAGGGAAGTCCCTCCCTTTCCTTCCTGCTCCTCATCACCCCCAGGATCGGCACGGGGAGAGTAGCATCTGTTTGGAGTGCCCAGCGACCGGCAGAATTTATAGTGAGTGCCACATGATTAATTAATGTTGCCAGCCACCAGTTATGTTTTTACTGCATAGAAAAAATACTGCAGTGTCGTTTTGCAAAGTTTCTCCTAGAAGTGCTTCAGCACCGAAGACCCTACAGGAACAAGCACTGGCGTTGCCAATAGGTCTCGCAGTAGGAACGTTTGAGCTATTGGTTTTCTAAATGACATTTTTTTTTTTTTTTTGTGGTTTACAATGCCCATACTTTTAACTTTTCGCATTAGGAAAGTTTGAGCGATTGATATTGTAAATGACACTTTTTAAATTTATGTGTTGGTTTTGAAAATAGCAAAATTAATAGCTTTGTCAGTTACAATGTCAATAGTTTTAACTTTCGCAAATGTGACACCTATAGCATTTGTAATGCAATGTGTGTTGTATTTACGTGACTTAAATTACAAATAACAATGGCTTTTAATTTTGTAAATAATTAATACTTAAATAAAAGTTATTGTAATTTATAATGGCAATAGCTTAAACGTTTGTAAATAAATTTTGTGAAGATTATGTTCAGTGTATTTTATTGTGACGAAAATCCAAGAACATTGCATTTGCACCTACACACACATATGTGTTGTAGCACTGAGTGGTGTGAGGGTGTGAGGGTGAGGGTGAGTGGGTGTGTGAGTGTGTGAGTGAGGGGGTGTGAGGGTGAGAGTGTGTGAGGGTGAGGGTGAGGGTGTGAGGCTGAGTGAGGGTGAGAGGGTTGTGAGGGGGAGTTAGGATAAGGGGGTGAGTGAGGGTGTGAGGGTGAGGGGGTGTGAGGGTGGGTGAGGGTGGGTGAGGGTGTGACCAGTTAGATATGGTTGGTATAAGTTAAACATAATGAGGATAAGAAATGGACCGTAGAGCGTTAGATATATATGTTTACGGTATTTGCAAATAGAGGAAAGCGTCCCCACCCCTGCAAGAAATACTGGCAGGATAATGAGCAAGTAAGGGAAAATTAGATTTAGGAACAGCCATACAAGTTCCCGTTCAAGATTCACGTGAACTCGAAGAAAACCGCATGAAAAAACCCATGGTTTCACGAGTATTTTGAGCACTTGAATTCTCGCCATTTCCCATTCCTTCGGAATGGAAAAGGCGAGACCTAAAAAGCAGCCCAAAGCAGGCACTCGGACACCGGCCCCTCAGGGATAGCCCAAATGCCCGCGTTACCAATCCCATGCTGTCTGTGCCCCTGTTACGTCCCGTAAATGCCGCAGCGTCACGTAAAACCGTGTATTTTAAGGGAGGATACACTCTTGCGTACACGTGACCAGGGGGCCACAGTTTGTAACAAGTGCTGCCAGACATTGAGTCACACGCTGCGTGCGAGTTTCGGGCAGCTGGGGTTTTTTGTGGAGAGCTTCCGGTTAAACAAACAGTGCCGCTTTTGAGCAATTCCAAAGCATCGGATTCATCTGGCACACACAGCTGTTTGTTTTCCGTCTCCTCTCTCCCTTTTCCTGTCCCGTCCCCGTTTGTGTTTTTTAAGCAGACCGCGGCACCGTGTGGAAGACAGGTATTTTTGAATGGATGGTCGAAGGAGCACTGACAACAATTTAGAGGAAGAACCTTATATTGTAAAAGCATCAGCACTGAGAGGTCCAGCCCGTTGCTTTAAAAAAACAGAAGCAGCACCTGATGTTTTACCCATGCTTCTCTCGCGAAACATGTAAAAGAAAATATTTTTAACACGTCAGTGGGAAGTTTGTGGTATTTAATTCACAGCGCTTCATGTTGGCTTCTAAGCACTCGACGGTGTGGACATATCGAGAGTTATGGCACAGCCTTCATTCTGCTCGGACTATATCAACTCTATAATTCGGCCGTGACCTTTGACTTGTTTATCATCGGGCTATGCGCTCAGAAGTGGCAGATAACATCATAGCGCTCTACAAAGCACCCATAGTAAAGAGACATCAATATAAACTTGCCTCTGGTTTATTACACCTCTGTAGTTGTATCGTGCTGGAGGACGCTGGGATCAAAACTGTTTTTAGTTTGATTGGATTGAACAGAGGAGAATGTGCTGCACACCTTGCGTCGTAATTGAAACCCACATTAAACTATATTTGAATCAGCAGGTTTAAGAAAGCTGATTTTTATGTTAAACAGTCCTGAGAAGAATAGCAAGCACTCTTTTCTCACATCCTCCCACAGTAACATTAATTGATGCATTGTAGGGATTGCTTGTTATGGGGATTTTTTCCCACGTGAGAAGCACCTTTCCTCATAGTCTCGTGCTGTTGCCGTTTTCCTCTACTCATCAGACTCGCAACGAGCTACGTTTATTTGCTCCGTAAGGCGCAGTCTCACGGCCACCAGAAGATGTCGCTGTGGTCATGGCACGGAGGAGAGGAGTGCAGGGAAATGAAACCTGCAAGATGTAAACCACAAGAGACCCTGTTGTTTGGGATGGTCACGAGCTGAGTGCAGGGAAATAAAACCCGCAAGATGTAAACCACAAGAGACCCTGTTGTTTGGGATGGTCACGAGCTGTGGTTGGACTTGAACATGCAGCAAGCAAGAGCATGTTAGAGAGCATATTGCTTAGAATGCAAATACCGCTTTTAATAATGCAAACCGTTACTCGGTGAACCTCATGTAGGATTACCACCTTCTTAGAACAAAATGTGTTTACCTTTTGATGTCAAGTAACGCATAATAAGAACTGTTATGTAGAAAAAAATCGAACAAAGAACAAGAGCGGCAGGGAAACTGAAAGTACGGCCGGCCACCGGCCAGCCATGAATAATTAGGGGAGGAGAAGCCGCAGAGCACATGCTGGGAGAAGCCCTTTGATGTGATGGCGGCTGTGAAAAAATGCAATTAGGAGGGCGGGAGGGAGGCTGATGCGCGTGCTTGTTTGGTCACGTGATTCACGTGAACTGGAAGAAAACCGCACGAAAAAACCTGTGGTTTCACAAGTATTTTGAGCACTTCAATTCTCGCCATTTCCCATTCCTTCGGAATGGAAAAGGCGAGACCTAAAAACGTGGGACATACGTAGGCACAGTACACTGTACAGCACGCTTGTCAAATGGACTTTGAGAAGTGAGGCTCATAAATATTATTTCACTGCTTCACGATCTACTACAGTACACAGCAGTAGAAAACCCCTACTAGTGCGCCTTAAAAAGACAGTGGCTCTTAGCACTACTGTTTACACACTACAACAAGGCTGGTGGCAAGGCAAAAGTAGTTCTAATCAGAGATGTTGATTCCCAGTGAGAAAACTCTCATGATATGTCTGTGCCTGGAGAAAAAAAAGTTTCATGTACATCCAGTGCATATCTGGATGATTTGCAAATATTTTGTACATGACAAGATGATCTTGGCAGTATTAGGAAAAAATAAAAAGTGACAAACGCAAAACTAAAAAACAAGATAGAAAACTAATTGAAAAAACCAAAAGTTATAAAACAATTGTCAGAAAAAAGAGTTTGAATAAACTGCACTTGCAAAAAACATTTAAAATAAGAAAGAGAGAGGGTTATGTTTATATTTATGTATGTGGCTAGTAAAAGGAATACGAGTAGGAGGCTGGTGTAGGCTCGGGTTAGAGATGCAATTATGACGTGAACGAGGATAGGGAAAGAGTTATGATTAGTGTAATGCTACTGTCAGGATGGGGATAACCTTGTAGGCTATAGTTAGTTACTGTTAGTTAGTGGATTAAAGTTAGAGATAGATTTATGAAAAGGTTAATTGATATTGTTAGCATTAGAAACAGGGTGATGGATTTCATCAGCTATAGAAATAGTGTTAGGGTTATGATTACTTACTTTACTTACTGCCTGTTATGCAGAATGGCATCTAGGAAAGCAAGAAACGACCTCCACTTCTGTCTGTCTTGGGCAAACGTCTGTAGAGTGCTCCAGCTGTGGTTCAGGGTCTTCATTTCTGTTTTCACAGTTCACCTCCAGGTGTTCTTTGCCCGAGTTCCCTGTTATTTGCCTTGTGGGGTTCAGTGGAGAGATATTCTTGTGATGAAGTCTTGTTCTCTTCTGATGGTCTGTCCTATCCATCTCCATATTTTTCTCATAATGATGGTGCCCATGCTCTTTTGCTTGCATCTGGTGAGCAATTTCAGGCTGAAGATGGTTCAAGCAAGAAACATTTTCAAGTTTCTTGTCAGGTTACTTGGGTGAAAGGCTGACAGTTTGGAGATCCCACTTTTCATCAGCTGTCAGCTTTTTTACCCATAGAAGAGTGTGGACAGAATGCAGCTCTGGTAAAACCTCAGATTGGTGTGGGTGCCGTACTGAGATGACCCCCACACATTGTTCAGTAACCAGAAGGCATTCCGATCCTTGTTCAGTGCTGGGTAGAGGACTTCAAAGAAGTATTTAATAGACAAGTATCAAAAACGAAGCCGACATCCAAAAAACAGAGACAGACTTGGTTGTGAACACAGCCCCACACATAAAGAAGAAACCGTCAGTGATTTAATTTTGCAGTAGAGTTGAGCGTCCTCAGCATAAAGGTGATAGTTGATCCCGGCTTGTTTCAAAATGAGAGTAAGGGGTTCAATGAAGAGGTTGAAGAGAGAGGGGGAGAGAACTGACAGTGGTAGGATTAGAGAGACAGGAGTTTATTTCATTTTTCTTTTTTTATTGAGTTTATAGGTTGATACATAGAGAAGTACAAGATAAACATTCCCCAACGCAAGGGCTCAAACACCCACCTTGCATAGTGCAATCATTTTCAATAACATACTCATAGTACATTTTGAAATACCAGTTTACATTGCATGTTATAAACTATAAACCTTAACAAACGTCCAGTTCTAGTTAGGATGCATACCTTAGCAATACTAGTCCCGGGGTATGTGTTGACAAATTTCTGCAACTATTGAAAATTCAGTTACTACAACAAGATTCCCCTGCATATTACCATCATTGCATGGGGCTACACAGTTGTCTATTGATTTGTATTAGTGGTAGACACCACTGCGCCGTTCTTACCACCTTCCACCTCACCCTCTCGAAGACATCTGGGCTATCTTCCACCTTTTCCGGTGTGGAGAGGAGATATGATTTCCGGGGTCCCCATATGTCCCTTGTTCTGGAGGCCGACTGTAGGAATTCTGCATTGTTGAATGATTAGTCCTGACAAGTGGTAAGATCATGCAGCCAGTCCTTGAATTTAGGGGCACGACCCCGTCCCCACCTCTTTAGCCTCATAGAAAACTGCTTTTAGAATGGGGACTATGTGTGTTATATATGTTTTATAAAATTTGATTGGCAGTCCAACAGACCCCGGCATAGGTTGTCGGACATCTGCAATCACCTTCCCTGGACGATCTCCCTCCCCGTATTGACGCACCACGTGGTATTTGCAACGGAATTTACTCTCCCGGTCAGCGGTTTCATCATATTTTGTCAATTTTTCCCTTAGTACTTTTTTTACGGAGCCATCATCTTTTGTGTCACAGAGCTCCTGCTCTAATGTTTTAATATTTACCTCTAATCGGCATAGATAATTACGAATATATTTTAAAATACCTCCTACTTTAGCAATACAAGATCCTCTGATGGCGGTTTTGAATGTCTCCCATACAGTGGTAAGAGTCTGTGTTGCGTTTGAAAAAAGCTTGATTCTCTTGCTAAATTTCAGATTTAAATACTGCATCCAGTAGGTGCAATGGATTTAGCCTCCACCTAACATAACATGTGTATTTATAAAACGTACGTCCACCCATAGGTATCTTGGCACTGAATAACAGATGTTTATTGCTACCCAACTCAATGGTACTCATTTTATCGAACTCAGATGGATGAAAGACTGAGTGGACCCCAGGGATTTGAACATGTGACCATGAGGTTAAACACAGGCCACTGCAATGGATGCATTAGTCCACTGAGCTTCCAGACCTTGCAAAAGGTGGTTGACTTAGTGGTGACGATAGCACCAACTTCACCGCAGATTGGTCTGAATATGTCCTCGCTAAATGCGTCACCTTGTCCACCCAGTTTCCAGTGCCTGTAGATACGAACCAATAGTCCAATTGGGACCACTAAGAATGTACCGCAGAATAATGTGTGCCTTCTTGGCCATGGGGTGTAAGTATTACCATGCATCTAGGAGATAATTGTCAGTTATCATACCCGCTTATTGTTAATGCATGGTGGTATAGTGGTGCATTGTTGAGTGGGACCTATCCAGTGTTGGGGATACTGTTGTGTTAAAGTCCCCTCCCCAGAGTAGATACATGGAGCCCACAGAAAGTATGTTAGCCAATAGGGTAGGGAAAAAAAGGGGGTCGCAATTTAGGGGCCGTAACAATTGGCGATGGTTACTTCCTGGGATGCCAGATGTCCCCACATTAGACAATTACGACCTTGGGGGTTTAGTAGGGTGCCCCTTAATACAAATGGCATGTGTCTTTTAATAAGAATGGCTACACCGCTAGAGTATGTGGAGTAGGATGAGAAACAACGATTTGATGCCCATTTAGCAGCAAAACTGTGGTCAGTGGCAGGGTTTAGGGGAGTCTTTTGCAGTATAGCAATCTGCAATCGGCGCCTATCTAGGTACCCCAGCACCTGTCTCTTTTTACGCGGGTTGTTCAGCCCCTGGACATTCTCTGCCACCCCTTGATGCTCCTCCCAACAACAGTCCTGCGCTGAATGGACAAGTGCTGCAGGGGGCAGAGGGGGATGAGTGTCCGGGCTGAAATAGCTTTTTTGTCTCTGTCCATCTAAAGATTAGCAGAAGGGGTTTTTACCAATCACATTAACACCAAGCATTTGGTTTAAGAAAGTGTCTCCCTTTGCTCTGGGCCATGTATCCCTAATGTCCTCTGGCCCTCCATTCCCTTGCCATTTTACACAATGTCAAACAAAGTTGACAAAGACTAGGTGATGTTTCCTCATCCAAATCCTACGGAGCAAATTAAATACCATAGTTAGTCCAGTTTGGATAGGGGAGTTGTGGATCTGGAGGTGGGTAAGGCGGCCACAGGTAATGAGCACTGTATCTTCTTCTTTAGGAAATCATCCACCTGTTGGGGGTTGTGGAGAACATACAGCTTTCCCTGGTGTGTGATCCGGAGTCGTGCAGGATATAACATAGCTTATTGTAAGCTCAGTGTTTGCAGCTTCTTTTTCACAGCGGTGAATTTCCTTCGCACATTTTGCACGTTCTCATCTTCTACTACCTTTTTTTCTCTTGCTAGGTGCAACAGCGTATCCCTATTGCACTCAGGAACCTGTGGGCTCTCTCGATTACAAGGTGCTGGGAAAAAGCGTCTGCTTCGAACAAGTCACGGAACAGCTTTTCGATGAAATCTTCCATGCAACCGGTGTTGAGTGCTTCTGCAAGGCGTAGCACGTGCACATTGTTTTGCCCGGAACGTGCCTCTAGGTCCTCGTTTTTAGCTGCAATGACTCTCAGTAATCTATGCATTTGTTATAGCTGCTCCCTACTGCTTAAGGCCCCGTCCTCGAGCTCGGAGATTCTATTTTCTGCCTCTGTAATCCTATGATCATGCTTTAATATTTGTGTACTATTGAGTCCATACGAGAGTTCATGGCATCCATTTGTGCATCAATAGGCGTGAGACTGCTTTTCATGGTAAGCAGTATGGTTTTCCAGTGCTCTTCTTGGCCATCAGGTGCCTCCGACTCCGGATGGTCATCAGGTTGGGTCCGGGCCGTTTTGCATGCCTCAAATGTGATCTTGGTTTGTTTCCCACCCGTTCTACCCATGATGATCAGGAAGGGAGACAGGTCTCTTGCACAAGATGGGTAGTATGAGTGTTTGGTGAGGCAGGAGGATCGCGAGGTAGCTTGCTGGGCAGTGCTGTTTATCAGGAGGTGGCCTTAGTGAGTGCAGTGCAGGGGCTATTATAGAATACCTTTTTCAGGATGGCCAGGTCTCCATGTGTGGTTTGGTGAGCTGTACTGTGTAAGCGTAAATAGCATGCTGGCCTCTTAAACATCTTGTTAACTAGTATCTGTGCCTTCTGTCTGTTGTAGGTAACTGGTAAGTGACAAGTGTTTATAATGGGGGGAGTGGGGGAGAGGCACAGGCTCTCCGTTTTACCCCTGTCTCGTGGTCAACAAACAAGGGAGGTCCACTCCGTATCCCTGGTCAGCAGGCAATGGGTTTGAGATCCTCTTTGAGCCAGAGGGGGACCCTGGCCTCCGATTATGGCTCCTACTACACCTGGATCTCAGGATCTGCTCAGGTGCGGTTAAGTAAGAGGCCGGGCGCGCTCGCTGGTCGCCCACCTCATGCAAGGCACAGTGTTCATGGCAGCGGGTCCAACCCTGCACCTCAAAAGCTCCCACCAGGGTCCCCCCGCCAACCTCCTCACCGTCGTGGCCGTTGCTGGGATGTCGTCCCCGCTGCTCTCTGGGGCACGTATCCTCCCAACAACCTCCAGAGATGCAACGTTGTTCAAGCCCAGATTTTTTTCTTTTCGTCTATCTGCAGGGGACATGTTTCAGTTCTGTGGCAACGTTTTATAAGATGGAGGGGGGAGCTGCCACGTGGTCCGCAAGCCACCAGGACCCTCTCTGTCCTCCAGATCAACAGGTTAGGGATTCAGGGTCTGCTGTTGTTGAAACGGGCTGTGGGGGGTCTGTGGCCCCTGAGTGTTGCTTTTTTGGCACTCGGACAGTTGGAGTTCTTTGTGCGCGGACAAGTGAGAGGCTATACACACATAATGGCTGCTCTTATGAGGCGGGTCGGTCCCGGAAGCGAGTAAGGCCTTCTGCCCCAAATGATCCCACCAGGGCACCCCCACCAGCCTCCCCACCATCGCAGTCGATGTTTTGGTGTAGCCTTAACGCCTCCGGGAGATAGGCGCCCTCTCTGTGGCTCTCTGGGAATGCGGCAGCGTTTCTCTCTGGTGCGGCCTGCCTGCCAGATACAAGACGTTGTCTTGGTGCCAGTGCTACACCCGCGTTGCGTCCACGGCTTACTGCTGCTGCTGCCGCCGCCACAAATATTGCATTTTCTCTGCTTCACATGGGGCGATTTTGGCCAGAAATGGAACCTCCTGCGCTCTTTTGAGCACTCCAGTCTCGATTTCTACTGCTCAGGGGTGAACAGACGAGGAAGTATGTTTTAGATCATATATTTTGTGGCCGATGGCACGAGCCTCACTGGTGTGCCGCCATCTTGGTCGCACGCCACCTAGCGCCCCCCAGAGAGACAGGAGTTGATTTTTATTTGTTGAGTTCGGTGCTGGAGGTAAGAAGTGAACCAGTTAAGGACCGTTCCATTAAGGCCAGCTTGGACTTTCAGAGATTCCAATAAGGATGAGGGATTGACTATATCGAGTTCTGCTGAGAGATCAAGGAGGATAAGAAGACAAATCTTTCCATTATCTAGGGAGCAGTGAATGTCATCAGCAATGTTCAGCATGGCGGTTTCTGTACTACAGCCTTTCCCAAAACCAGACTGAAAGGAGTCAAGTAAGTTGTAGTTGCCTATGTGTTTGTCGAGTTGAAGTAAAGCACATTTCTCCAAGGTTTTAGCTAGAAGTGGGAGGTTGAAGATGGGACGGAGGTTGTTTGGATCATTAGGATCATCATTAAAGTTTAAAAAAATGGGAGTGATTTGCCCGAGTTGGAGGGAGTCGGGGACACACCCATTGGCAAAAGAGGTGTTAATGATTTTTGTCCAACAAGGGACAATGATGTGGTTAAGGTTATGAACTAGTTTAGATCCATCTCCACCTGGGATGACTCCTGGTGGCCCTAGTCTCTGGGCACCCCCCCTCCCCAAGCCCACGGACCACGCACGCAACCTGGGCTTCATTCTTGACTCCTCCCTCACGATGACCAGGCAAGCTAACGCCGTTACATCCTCCCGCTTCAACACCCTCCGCATGCTTTGCAAGATCTTCCGCTGGATCCCCACCGGAACCAGGAAGACGGTCACCCAGGCCCTCGTCACCAGCCGCCTGGACTAAGGAAACGCCCTCTACGCTGGGACCACGGCCAAACTACAGAAAAGACTCCAGCGCATACAGAACGCATCTGCACGACTCGTCCTGGACGTCCCACGAAACAGTCTCATCTCTGCCCACCTGAAGGACCTGCACTGGCTCCCCATCAGCAAGAGGATCAGGTTCAGACTTCTAACCCACGCTCACAAAGCTCTCCACGACCTGGGCCCCAAATACCTCAACAACCGCCTCACGTTCTACACGCCTACCCGCCAGCTCCGCCCTGCCAGCCACGCCCTCGCCACCGTCCCACAGATCCGCAGATCCACCACCGGAGGAAGATCCTTCACCTACCTAGTGGCCAAGACTTGGAACACCCTCCCCACCCACCTACGACTAACCCAGGACCATCTCTCCTTCAGGAAGCACCTCAAGACCTGGCTCTTCAAGCAGTAACACCCCCCCTCCCCTCCCAGCGCCTTGGGACCCTCACGGATGAGTAGCGTGCTCTATAAATGTTCTGATTGATTGATTGATAGAGGGGAGGGGTTCTTTGGTGTGCAAGGTAGAAATTAATTTAGCGATGATATTAAAGACTTCGAGCTCAGTCATAAGATTGAAATTAGACCAGGAGGCGTTATTTTTCAATTGTAAGTTGGAAAGGATGTCTCCAGAAATTGTTCGAGGATTAGGAGGGAGGGAAGATGTAGAAAAAGGAGGGACGTCAACTGACATTAAGGGGCTAGGCAGGGCCAAAATTTGATGGAAGGATTGATCTATTTTAGCAATTTGTTTAGAGAAGAAGCTGTCAATTTCCTCACATCTTTCGATTGAGGCCATCATTTCTGGAGGGACCAATGACGTTTGTTTTCTGACAACGTTAAAGAGTTCTCTGGGCCGATTTTTGTCACGATCAAGTTGGGCACGAAAGAACAATGCTTTTTCATTGAAAATTAGCTTTTTATATGTTGATCTTACAGATCTGAGGCGGGCAAGATGAGAGGGCAAGGGGTGTTTTCTCCACGTTCTTTCTGCTAGTCTAAGTTGTCTTCTTTAATTATTGAGTTCAGGATTGAACCAAGAATTGGATTGTATTGTTCTTTGTTTTTTAGTTTAAGCGGTGCAACTTTGTCCAGGACATCGTAAATGGCCTTATTGAAATGTTCAGTAAGCTTATTAGCATTTTGGGAGTGAGGGAGGAGTTGAAGTCGAGCTTGCAATTTAGACTCAAGTTCACTGGGGGGACTTGTTTGAGATTTCTGCTCAACATCTTGGGTTTGTTAATAACTACTGGGGGAAGGATGGTGCTGGTTGAGATGTTGAACAGAATGAGATGGTGATCAAACCAGTGGATGGGGATGATGCTGGTGAGGGAGACCAGTCCAGTGCTCGAGATGATTGCATCAAGTGTGGCCCCTTTGATATGGGTATGCTTGTTGCATAGTTGCTTAAGGTCATTCATCTCGAGGAGGTTAATGAGGCGCCTAATAGTGGGGTCAGCTGCATTATTCCAGTGGATGTTAAAGTTTCCTAGAAACAGATTTTTCGAGGCAGAAAGAGAAAAGTGTGTGAGAAGGTCAGATAATTTAGCAGCAAAGGGAGGGGCTCACTGGGCGGATGGTAGATGTTATGCAGTCTGATCGGAGGAGAGCCTTTGAAAGTGAGTTCTATGCCAAGTTATTCAATGATCGAGTGATTAGTGTTCTTCAGAAGGTATAGTTGAAACTCCAATTCATGGATTATGGCTAGGCCACCCCATATTCTGTCCGGTCTGTCATGTCTAATAATGGAGTAGCCGGGAGGAGGGTGAGCAGGTCAAGGATGGCCATTGAGTGGTCGTTGAGGCATGTCTCTGTGAGGAAGGCAATGTCAATAACCTCACTGAGGATGGTTTCTGAGATTTCCATAACATGTAAAGCTGCGGATCTGAAATGAACAAGAATGCATGAAAGGGGGTTCGGGTTATCCTTGGTGGGTTTGAGGGTGTGGATGGAGGTAGGTTGTGCTGTAGGTCTAGAAGAGATGAGGGTAGAAGGGACTCGGTTAACACCAACAATTACTAAGATGTTGAAGTAGAGGAGGAGATCTGTCATCTGAGACTTAGGGCAATAGGATTTGCTGAGGTCAGGTCTGCAGTGGATAGGGAGCAAACAGGTATTCTTGGCAGGTTAGAGGGCGAGGATGGTGGTGAGAGGTGCAGAAGGTGTACGAGTGATTGGGGTGGAAGGGACTCTGTTAACGCCCAGTATTACTGGGATGTTGGAGTAAGGGAGGTGATCTGTCACCTGAGACTTAGGGTGATAGGGTTTGCTCAAGTCAATAAGGTCAGCAGTAGATAGGGAGTGAAAAGCATGGTAAGGCCTGTGAGCTCATCTGCAGAGGAGAATGTTGGGGCATGGGGAAGAAAGTCGAGAGAACTAGAGGGAGAGGTGTCAGAGATGAGGGGGCAAGCCCAGGAGTTAAGGATAGAGAGATCCCCTCTAAGCCTATTATTCCGTGGCCATAAAATTAATTTTGCGTAATATACTGTTCAATGTATGAGCAATAAAGTCGGGGGGGGGGAGAACCACTGAGCAGGAGGCAGGGGAAGAAGGGGGGTCGAAATTGGCTGGGGAAGGAAATTCAATGAGAGGAGGGTGAACAGAGATGGGTGAGGGTGTCCAAACAGTAGGCATGTGGTTGATGAGGTTCGGAGAAGTGTTAAATGGATGCTGCGTGATGTGCTTTGAGTCCGTCAAACGATCAGGGGATGAGAAGGACGAGTGAGAGAGAGAGTTACAGGAATGAACCACCCCTTGTCACTTGGAAAAGATTTCATTAGATGCCGGGTCTTTCGCCTTAGAAGAGAGTGTAGTAGGGGTTCAAAGGTGGGCAATTGAGTAGGAGGAGAGATAGGGGGAGAACCTGGAAAGATGGTTGGGCTAGAAGGAGAGCAATAAATGGTAACAGTAGGTGATGGGTCAAATGGTCTTGGGAGAGAGGGGGAGAGAGTTCCTCTACTGAGGTGTGGGGCCTGTCAGAGGTTAAGGGGGGGTAGGGGAAGTGACCGATCGGGTCGAGAGGGGGATATTCTGTGGGGGCAAGGCAGTTGGATAGCTGAGGGATTTTGACTCATTTGAGAGAGGAGATAAGCCATGGTACTGAATTTGCTGTCAAAAATGTTGAGGTGAAGTTCAGATGCTTGAATATGAATGTTACCACTTCTGAATATGGATATATCAATTTCCCCATTGAAAGAGAGAAAGGGGGTAGTCAACATTTTAATTCCATATATTATTTTGGTAGATTTGGTGATAGGAAGGAATGTGTTTTCCCTTCAGTAGGGCATTTGGAGTGTAAAATAAAGCCTGTTTTCATAGGACAAAACAGGTTGTGGTAGGTATCAGGGATTTAGAAGTTTAAGTCATTTGTGTTTAGACATTTTCTTTGCATTCTTTGAAATATTAGATGGATATAAGATGCTCCACGAGTTAGAGCCATGTCTAGCAAGAGCAGGATCCAGGGGATTTTGTGGGGGGTTAGGAGAAGACATGGTAAAAAACAAGATAAGAAAGGATGCCGTCAAGGAAAAAGAGGGAAGATTAGAAAAACGTTGTATAAGGAGAACTCAGTTTGAAATGGAGAGTGTCCACACAGAGTAATGGGAAACAGGTAATGTCAGCATACTAAAATTTGAGATGGAGGGCAGCCACACAGAATGATGGTGAAAACAGGTAATGTCAAAAATACTGAAAGCATTAAAAACATCAATATCAAAAACAAATAAAAACATCAAATATACAAAAAGGATAGCATCCACACAGAGTAATAGAAAAACAAGAAAATGGCAAAATACTCGAAAGCCACAGAAAACATCAAATAACATAAACAAGAACATCAAAAATTTGAAATGGAGAGTGCCCACACAGCGTACTGGGAAACAGGTAATGTCTGAAAATTTTAAACATCTACTATCAGAGGGAACAAAGATAAGGAGTGGATTCAATTGGGAAACCCCTCAGAGATCACCGTAGACGAAGCTGAGTGAAGAGAAGAGAAGGGATTTTTTCTTATCCCAAGGATCACTAAGGCAGTCCTCCCTCAATTTCAGCAAAAACTCAGAGCTATGAGGTTCAGTGAGGGATGCGAGTCGCCATCTTGAGAAACCTCGATGGTAGAGATGGTATGAGGCACACAAAATGGAGGGAAGGCAAAAGTCGCAAGAGTAAATGCATTCACACTAGGGGCAAAGTAAGGCGCCCAATGCTGAGATCAGGCGCCACACAGAAGGGGGGATCCCGGAAGAACAAAGCAACAAGGGGGTCAGGACCAACTAAGAGCAAGTGAGATCCCAGCAGGAGAGGCCAGGGCTTGAGGCAGCCACAATTGGGCAGTCATGCTCCCATCTGCTGGAGTAGGGCTGAAAGTAGCAACAACGGTTAGGCAGCCGGATTGAAATGAGGGCAAAACATGATCGTTCTCGGGGGAAGCACGGAAGAATGGCTCCCACTGGAAGGTCCGGGGTCGGGTGGAAGAAGTGAAGACCAAGGGAAAGAAACCACATGAAATGGAGTAGCGCTGCAGATACAAAAGCGGGCTGACACTCCGGCCAAAAGTGGGGCTCCAGAATAACCCTGGGGCCATGCCAGCAACGACAGAGACCTTCAGGCAGTAGTCAGCAAAGGCACCAGGCACAGTATCTGCGCTGCGAGAGGCTCAAAAACAGCCACTGTAACCCAGGACAGATCAAGCAACAGAACCCAGAAACGGTACCAAGCCTGGGGGTGGCTCAGCGCAAACTCTCAGTTGTAAACTTCCCTCACCTCCCCGTCAGCTGGGTCCACAAGGCCGAGGGGGCTGGGGCTGCTGAGGTGGTAGTGGGAACTCCTACAGCATTGGCTCGTCACAGTCCCTTAGTTGACAACCACTCCAAACACACCGGCAGTCAGGCCTACACTGGCCGCCGGTCAGTAGCCTCTCTGGAAAACCAAGGTACTTGCCATTAAAAGGTGCACTCAGCGAAGCCATGAGCGGTGAGGCAAAGCACACCCACCCATGGGGCGGCCGGTTCCGCAGGAGAGCAATGAGATCAAGGCCACTGGTCTGTAGCCTTACCGGAATACCAGGGCATTCGCCATTCAAGGCAGGAGAGCAGCAAGTTCTGGGTGCAAACAGCACAGATCCGACAGCAATGTAGGAGGTGCTGCACGCCAGTCAAGGATAGGCTTTGCAGGAGAGCAGCAAGTTCCAGGGTTCAAACTGCACAGATCCATCGGAGGTGGAGGGGGAGCTGCACAGCTGTACCGGAGAGCTCGATCCTGGTGGAGAGCGGAGAGGCACTTGAGGTGAGGCACTTTGAATCCCAGGTGATCGCCCCTGCAGGTAAGCTACATAGAAATAGATGATCAAGTATCGTAGGGTGTAGGAGGTATAAGATGTAGGTTCGAGAGAGGCAGATGGCACGGTTAACAGGGGGAGATCAACCGATTTGCAAATCCCACACCCAGGAGCTCCAGGGAATAGCTCCTACTTGGCAGCCATCTTGAAGCTAGCTTTAGGACTCTGCACTTTAGCAGTGCTAACCAGTGCTAAAGGGCAGGTGCTCTCCCCCCTAAGCATAGTAACATCGATTTATCCCCTATTTGGCATATTTAACTTTCTTATAAGTCCCTAGTGAAGTGGTACCACTTGTACCCACAGCCTGTAAATTAAATGCTACTACTGGTCCTGCAGCACTGACTGTGCCACCCACTAAAGTAGCCCTTTAACCATGTCTCAGGCCTGCCACTCCAGAGCCTGTGTGTGCAGTCTACACTGCCATGTAAATGTGGCAACACAACTCCTTTGTCAAGCCCAAACCTTCCCTTTTTATACATATAAGTCAACCCTAAGGTAGGCCTTGTATAACCCACTAGGCAGAGTGCAATGTATTTAAGAGGCAGGACATTTACTTTTATGGATGGCAGTCCACTGACTTTCTAGTGAACTGCTCCCTTCACTGCACAGTAGTTTTGCCTGGTAGCTGCTGCTGCCCCCATTGCTGCTGCTAACCCTTTGGTCACGAGTTTGAGGCCCCCCTCAACACGCAGACTCCTGCCTGTGCCTCATCCCTGGTGGTCTAATGGTAGGGCATCACTGCTCTGCTGCTTGACTGCCCTTCTGTCTCTTTTGTACTTTTCTCTGACTCTTTTACTTTTTCTCCTGTTTCTGCCTTTTTTGCTTTTCTTTCCTTTTCCTGTGTTTTTGCCTTCTTTTTTGCCCTTGCCTGTGCGATCCCCACAAATCACCACCCTGAAATGACCCTTCCTGATCCCCCCATCTACCCGCCTCCCAGTTGTCCAGCCGCCTCTTCAGCACCACTTAATGGTATGCCAAAGGCAAGCTCATTTACATCTGCGTCCAGTGCCAGGGACCCTGCTTCTCGGACTTTCCACCGCTATGACACCAGCACCCTCCTCACCCTCAACTCAAAATGTCATGCCGATGCCACCTCGTGTCACCGAAAGAGACCCAAGGACCCTTCTCCTGCCGGACCTGCAGCCTCACCTTCACCCACACCAACACACCAGCTCCTCCTGCCACCCAGCCAACCAACAGCACACCTGACCTGCTCAACTGCATCCTCCTCAACACACGCTCCCTCCACAAACACGCCACAGAAATCTGGGACCTCCTCAACGCCGCCTCTCCTGACTTCACCTTCTTCACAGAAACCTGGACCAACCCCTGTTCTAGACAGGACATCACCACCGCCATCCCTGATGGCTACAAAATACCCTGAAAGGACTGCACCGACTGACCAGGAGGAAGCATCGCCATATTCCACAAGACCACCGTCCAACTAACCACTCACTCGAATAACAACCATGGAACACCTCCTCTTCCAGATACAGACCAACTCAACCACCACCCTCCACGGCACCCTCGTCTACAGGCCCCCAGGCCCCTGCCCGTCCTTCACATATGCCATCATAGACCTCATCAGACCCTAGGCTCTCGCATCCACCGATTGCATTGTACTCGGAGACCTCAACTTCCACCTGGACAACCCCAGTGACCAGTACACCGCTTCCCAACTGGGGAACCTTGCCAACATCAGCCTCAAGCAGCTAGTCGCCGCCCCGACCCATACAGCCAGAAACACACTTAACCCTGTCTTCTCTGCCAGTGGGAATATCACTAACAGCCACACCACAAACTCCCCTGGACTGACCACCATTGCATGTACTTCACCTTCGCCACTCCTACCGTTCACCACCGCCCTCGCCAATCCCCCTGTCGTTGCTAGACTAAGGCAACTTTCACCAATGGATCTCCTACTGTCCCGACACTCTGGCACCCCTCAAGAAGATACCAGGCAAGCAACTATCCAGGAAAGCCAGCTGGTTAACACCCAACCTCCACAAGTCCAGATGCACTGCAGACCACTCGAAAAGAGATGAAGGAACTAAAAACCCCCGTAAACCCATGCAACCATCAAAACCGTCATCAACGCATCTACATCCTCTCCTATGCCAACGACACCCAGCTGATCCTCTCCCTCACCAATGAAACCACAGCTGTCAGAATGAACTTTCACAGTGGAATGAAGGCCATTGCCACCTTGATTAAAGACAGCTGACTCAAGCTCAACTTGGACAAGACCGAAGTACCCATCCTGGGACCCGGCCACTCAGCCTGGGATGACTCCTGGTGGCCCACCACACTGGGAACCCCTCCCACCCCTATGGACCACGCATGCAGACTCTGCATCATACTGACTCCTTGCTCACAATGAACCACCAAATCAACGCTGTATCCTCATCCTGCTTCAGCACACTACGCCTGCTTCGCAAGTCATTCAGATAGATCCCCACAGAATCCAGAAAGACAATCACCTACGCACACATCACCAGCAGACTTGACTACAGTAACACACTCTATGCCAGTGTCATCCAGAAACTGCTCAAGAAACTATAGAATGTCCAAAACGCCACAGCCAGACTGGTCCTCAACATGCCCTGTCGCAGCCACATAGCCAAACATCTCCCACAACTCCACTGGCTGCCAATCAACAAGATAATCACCTTCAAGCTCTGTACACATGCCTACAAAGCTCTCCAAACGCATGACCAGTATTTCTGAACTACTGCCTTACATTCTACGTACCAGCCAGACAACTTCTCTCTGCCCAACTTACCCTGCCCGCCATCCCATCGATTCACAAGACCAGAACTGGAGAAAGACACTTCTCCTACCTCACCATCAAAACTTGGAACAACCTGCCCCTCCACCTCAGGCAATCCCTGTCGCTGACCCAATTCAGCAGGACCTAAAGACCTGGCTCTTTGACTAAACTTTCACGCCCAGACAGATTACCCATTTCCCGGCCCCCCCCCGGGCTTTGAGACCCTCACAGGTGAGTATCTGCGCTATACAAACTCCTGTTTGGATGATCGATTGATTGACGTTTTTCATGTCTTGATAGTGAAAAACTCCAAAAGTCATTTTTCACTATAGCAAGTCCTATCGCTCTCATAGATTATCATTACCTTAATACAGTTTATAAGTGTAATTTCCGATTGGGAAGAGATAAGACCCCCAAGTCTGGTGTCTCTGGAATCACAATTTAAAATCACAACCTATGCTGAAGTCAGTTTTTAATTTGCAATTCTGAAAGTCTCACTTATAAAAAGCTGGCATTTTCTTACTTTAGCTATTTGGCGCCTGCAGCCCGTCTGGGTTGGGTATTCCCTCTACACAGTCACACACAAAGGGAGCCTAGGTATGACTTGATGGGTCATCCTGGGAGATGGGAGGGAGGAGCTGGGAATGGCCTAACTCTTACTCCTGAATATGCTATGTCTTATCCACACATACCTGCATGCCCCCTGTAGTGAGTCTGGAGCCAGGGCAGTAAGGAAGGACCTCTGTGCACTTCAAAGACCCTTCTCTGAAGTCTCCCCATTTCAAAGGCACAAATGGGTACAAGAGCCGGACATTTGACACCATGACGTGAGTACACTTCTTGCCCTGGGACCACTCAGCCAGGAAGAATAACTGCTGTGGTGCTGAGAGGCTGCCACTCTGCTGAACTGCTGCTTTTCTAGACTGCTGCTTTGCTGGATTCCTGCCTTGGTGTGCTGCCCTGCTAACTGCTGTTTCGCTGCCTGGGTGAGAAGGACTGGACCTGGATCACGTGAATCCAGAGTGAACCCTGATTGGCTTGCCTCCTGCTTGAAGTCTCAGGGACATAGGAGACTTCCAACCCATTCTGTTGCTGCACCTGGACTCTGATATCTGTGTGTCTGCCCTGCCAAGTGGTGCCACCCCAGTCCTGGACCCTTGAAAGTGAGGCCTAATGCACTTGCTTCATCCAAACCAACGCATCCTCTCAGGAACGTGTGCATCAACACTCTTGCATGAATAAGAACTGGCACATTGACACCGTTACTTGGATCAAACCTAGCGCATCGCATTTAGAACCAGTACGTCACACTCTGAATCGACACATCCACTGCTGCAGGAGAAGTAGCAGTGTAGCACATCGCAATTGAAATAAGCACATCTCACTCGGAACCGACGCATTGCCACTGTTGCTTGATATAATTGATGCATCTCCTCCACTGTGTGGCTTGGTATGGACACATCGCTTCGGCTGCACCCTGCATCTTCTATGATGGTGACTTAACCTGGATCAAGGTACTTTCTTCAACTGGCCTAACTGGGTCCCTGTATCCGACTCGCGCTTCATCACGGTCGGCCTGAAGTATTGACTGTGTCCCAGTCTAGGGTGACCTGCTTACTGCTTCTAAGTGCTATTTTACAGTTTATTCATTAAAAATGAATATCTCAATTTCTACCTATTGGATCTTTGTCATTGTGGTCTTCTTTTATTCAGAAGATTAAACTCTATTTTCCCAACCTGGTGGTGTGGAGTCTTTATGTGGTGTTATTATTCTATTGTGTTACTGTTTGAAGTGGTTTGCAAATACTTTACACATTGCCTCTTAAGTTAAGCCTGACAGCGCTGTGCCACATTACCAGAGGGTGAGCACAGGTTATGTGTTTGTGAGTTACACTGACTAGGATTGCTGTTCCTGCTTGAACTGGGTGCATACCTCCGCCAACCAGAAACCCAATTTGTAACAGTATCACATATCCAGTACAGGCCATGTAGAGTATAACCGCCTACAGAAAATGCTAAAACGTAGATAGGAACAGCTAGAAAAGGCAGGCTATTACCCCAAAACGTAGTTATTATGGATACAAAGTGTGCTACTGGGTAAAGATTCCACAAATGGACAGGAACATAGTTCATAATGGAGGCCCCCTTGACTCAAAGGTACAGAGAATGGGCATACAAGCATGATATCTGTACATGTTAAGATGCCTTATAACAGGTAATATATTTTTGCCGACACATATCCATTTTATCCCATAAGGATTGCAAAGTCTAGTTACGATATGTTAGGTTATCAATTTTTTTTCTATGGAGTAGACAAATAGACTCTAGTAATGGTCTAAGATCTGTTGTGCAAATAGTAAGATAGTTTTAATGTGGATTATCAAAGAGTGGTTCAGCAGTATGGTAAAATTAAGAGTTTATGTGCCAGCGACTGACCTGGCTATAAAGCCGTTCATGGCTGAAGGCTAGGTTTGAATCAATAGGTTGCATTTTTTAGAGTGATGTCAAAAATCTGAATTTACCTTGACATGAAGTCACACAGCCCTCAATGGAAGGAGGCAAGGAGTGTGGTGGTGGATGTAAAATACTGAGATATTGATATATTTCAATTAAGAAACATGGGGCCAGATGTATGAACACATTTTCCCATAGACACAGAATGGGTAAAACTGTTTGATACAACTGGCCCATGATCCATTATGCTCAAATGTCATTCAATTTCCATCCTTTGGGCAATTACCAATGGGAGTGATTGTCTTCTAGTAATCTACAAGAAGTAGAACTACCCTACATGCTAATATCATTTCAAAATGGTAAACACATATTACTATCTGTATCTAGCTACTATCACAGAAATAATAGTGACTGAGGTTGATACATTCTCTGTGGGAAGTCTATTCTTTTCCATATATCTTACAACATATCTTAGCTGTATTGCAGAGTAGGTACAGAGAAAATCAATTTTATCTCATGATGATCAAGTACCTTTAAATGTGCTATATCAAAATGTGTGCTGCTACAGGTTTAGTGCTGCATGTCATCTTCAATTTCTAAATTAGCTTGAGAAGCACTAATGCTGCAGACTTAAATGCATTTTTCTTAATGTTATATAGAATTGTAGGAATTGCCATTGTGAAACATTCTGTGGCAGGCATGTTTTCTTTGAAAAGTATAATAAATAAATATTGTCACCTCCTTCCTTGTCCGAGTTCTTACTTACTGAGATTTAGTCTTTTATTATCTATTTCCCATTACGCTTTAAAACTGTTTTCTAGTGCTGTGATGCCATACGCAAGCCTTTTAATAAACATCACTTTCTCCCCATCTAGTTCCTTTTTTGTATCAATTTCGTCACTTGATTTTGGTTTTGAGAATTGCTAGACCACTCATGTTTTCTCAGAGACTGCAGGAGCCCCACTGGGTTAAAATTATAATTTATTTTTTTGTGTTGTAGGGGCCTGCTAACTGTATTTTGCTTTGGAGAAGGTGACAATGCTTCTAATCACTGACAGTGACCTATATTACATAAGACAAACATGTGGAGTCAGTGCTTAATTTAATCCTTGGGGTAGATGACAATACCTTTGGTTACCTTACGCTGTCTTGGGACTTATCAAGGTACTGGGTTCTTGACTACTGCTCTTAGTATGAACTTATATGAACATTTACAAACACTGGATATGGTCTCACATAAGTTTGGTGGATAGATATTTCTTACATTCTGACTTAGCCTTACGAAGCCGGCTGGTTCAGAAACTTCAAGCCTGTTTGGACCATATAGGATGATGAACTCCTATTAGACATGGTGGAAGCATTGTTCGTTACTTTTGGGAATTCATACTGACAACAGGTCGGCACTTCACAACTGTGCATGTTTCATTCTCTGGAATATTTTGCATCCAATGACTTACCATCTTACTTTTTCTAGACAAAGCCTTGAAAAAGTCTAAGGTTGGACGAAACACGTGTCGGCTGAATCTTCTGTAATTTGTTATTACCGGATCAACTGTATCAAATGTTTGATTGTATCAAGGTAAAGTAAAAGGACAACTTACCAGTCCACATAAAGTCTTGACTTTTGATTTCGAAAAGGAATGAATAAGGAATAAAACTATTCTATACAACATTTGTGTTTGTATTTATTATGGTGCCATCCTACAAATTGACTTGTTCATAGGTACAATATGTGCTCCATTATAATTTGTTTGGTTATAATTCGGGCTGGGATCACCGGTCCCTGGGATATTTCTAAAATACATCATGGCAACGAATGTGAAATAGTGTTTGAGCACCAATCTTAAAGATGTTTGAGCACCAATCTTAAATATGACTATGCTTTAATGTGTGACATTTACACCGCAGTTGCCTTTTTTTGCACATGAGCAGTGCTTAATTTGAGCCTGTGGTTTACGGTGCTTGGCTCCAGCACTTAATTTTCAACACAGCACTGTTGAGAGCCTGCAATATGGTGGCGATGCTTGTAGAATTTAGCGATAAACAAAACAATAGTTGTTTATTAATTCAACATAAATTAAAAATGACCAATACCTGCTGTCTAAGTCATTCTAGCAGCTTTTGGTGCCTAGATTAATCTGAATTGTCACACTTATAGGAGTGTGATGGTTAGTAGTTGTGTAAGTACTGTCATTGGTGGCTCTGGTCAGGCCGGACGCTCATTTGCTCCTGAGGCAAGATGGTGGCTGCCTAACCGCAGCTGAAGCGGTGCTTAGATTGAGCTGCCGGCTGTATAGCGCGAAACGGACCCCAGACCCCAGACGACAACCAGAGATCTCCGATCAGCCTCCTACCTTTTCTGTTCACTGTCGCGGACCTGTCGAGCTGTTGGTTTGCTGGAGGGGATGCTAGCCGCGTTGTCGTGCCGCGGCTCGGCTCTCCATGTGTTGCGGGAACTGACGAGCGCCCTGCTGGCCCTCTCTCTCGGCTCTCTCAGCTCATTCGGTGCGAGACGCCGCGGCTTCCCTGGAGGGAGGAGCTCGATTCAGAGAACCCAGCCGGGGTCCAAGAGAGGCTTGGGACGCCTGGAACGCCTAAAGCAGCCCGTGTCTGAAGGGCTGCTTACGCGTCGGAGGCTCGGGACAGCTCACGTAGCAGGCATGGCTCCGAAAACGAAAAAGAAGAATCCTCCTCGAGAAGGCGGCACAAGTAAGGTGATTGTAGACCATACGCCGGAGGGAGAGAGCTCAAAGGAAAAGCACCCAGCAACTCGGACCCGCCAAGCAGCTGTCTCTATAGCGGAGCTGTTAAGAAAAACTGGTAAGGAGACAGCAAGTGGGGGTTTTGAATCACCGGGGGAAAAAACTGATGCTACCTTAGAAATGTCTGAAGCATCACAAGTAACTCAAACAATAAACTGTGAGAGCACTACATCAAAAATAGATAAAAAAGTTGAGAACGAAGCTGTGGCTCTCGAGAGTATCAAGGAAGGTGGAGTCCACTGTAACCTCAGCGAGGACCAAGTAATGCCTAATGGATCTTTACTGACTACACTACAGGAACAGTTGCAAATTACAAACCTGACAGTTAACGATAAGGAGGAGGGTTCATCAGACAGGGGGGAGATGTTGGAGATCGGAGCAACTGGTATGGATATAGCCCAAAATGAGGCTTTTTTCTCAGCCTCTGATGGTCTGGAGTGGTCGGAGGAGGAAGATGAGGAGGGCGACTGCAGCTCCCTGGGGGATTCAGACAGTGATCATGAATTAGAACACCCTGCAACAGCAAGGAAGACTGTAGTAGACTCAAATAAGGGCCTGAAAGATCCACGGTGCGAAGTTAGCTGGGATAACACGGCATCTGGTATCGCACAGGACAGTCCGAGCAGTGAAAGAACACAGATATCTCTATTAGAGACAATCCATCAAGAGATATTAGCTCATAGAGAGGAGACACGCCAAGAAAACCGCAAATCACAGGCAGCTATGAGAAAAATGAGGGGGGTCGTTAGGAAATTATCTAAGGCCTGCTCTAACACTGGAGATAGAGTATCAAATTTGGAGGACAGGATTGTCTCTACAGATGCAGAGGTCGAGGTCGCTGTGGCCAAAGTCAATGCTCAGAGTTCCCAGGTTGTTGACATACAATGGAAGCTTGAGGCGATGGAAAACAGGCTATGTAGAAACAACCTAAGGGTCCTGGGAATTCCGGAGGGATCAGAAGGGTCGGATATAAGGCTATTCATGTTAAAACTCCTCAAGCAGGCTTTCCCAGAGCTAAAGGATTGGGATTGGTCAAGAGAACTACAGAGAGTACATCGTACCCCCTTCAGAGTAAAAAGGGGCATGAAAACAGAGGATAAACCCAGGGCAATCTTGATATTCCTGGGAAACTTTAACTTACGACAAGCGATCTCCGAGCTGGCAAAACCAAATACCAAACGTGATGGCGAGGGGTTCTCTTTCTTTGTAAGACCTGACTTCTGCCATACGACGGTGTAAAGACGTTGGTGCTTAAGGAACCTGATCAAGCCCTTTCAGGACAAAAAGATGCAAGCATTCTTAATAAACCCTGCGCAACTTAAAGTTATTAATGAGGGGAAAACAGTGTTTTTTTCCTCTGAGATCAAGGCAAAGGAGTACTTAGACTCCGTCAGAAACTAACAGAAGAATTTGACTATGATCGAAACATGAAACATGTACTTCATATTTTATATCTTATTGATTTCAAGTCAATGGGTAGACCCGCTGGTTAACTGTGCAATATGCTGGGAGTCTCTGGATGTCACAGATAGTTACTTTGGTGTTATGTTAATAAGCACGTACTTTGAGCGCTGTTGTTTTGTCACGATTGTCGGTATATCATAGCAGACTTTCATCTAAGCACTGCACTCCATCACACGCTCAGCTAGTTCTGAGCGCCTCACGGAGTAGGGAGGTTGGGGGGTGGAGGGTATGGGGGGGGTCAGGGATGGAGGAGGGGGGAGATGGGTGGGAGGTTGATGGGAGGGAGGAGGGCAGAGGGGAGGGCGTGTGGGGGGTGAAAATCATGAAAAAAAGGAAACATTGCAATATGGAAATAAATCTAAGTGAGCAAACAAGGTTAAGAGAAATGCCCGGCTTGCTTTTCATCGTAGGTAATTGTGTCCAAATAGATGGTGAACATTAGAATTTGTACACTGAATGTGGCTGGACTAAATGATTGGAAAAAAAGACAGCGACTAGAATACTTGGTTAAATTCCATAGAATAGATGTCTTATGCCTCCAGGAAGCCCATATCCAGTGGGCTAAGAGGAGCTTACTATTTTTAAGGGGTTTTGAATTAGTCGCTTGTTCAACCCAATCGTCAATGGTTAGAGGAGTTGCCATACTAGCAAAAACTACCTTGGCCAAGGCCAAAAAAGTGAGAACTGACAGCAATGGGAGATGGGCAATCGCTGAAATGGAGTTAGGCTTCTCAATTTGTGTAATCTATGGGTCAAATGACGATGATCCTGAAATTTTTGACTATTTAGAAACAGAGTTGGCCGGCTGGCCTACTCCCCTGGTGGTTACAGGAGACCTCAATATTTCCATAGACTGGGATAACCATTCATCATACAAAGGTCGAAAACCCCGAGTTTTTAGGTCTCTCAAAGCTCTCATTAGATCACACGGGTTGTTAGATGTATGGCAAACAAAAGAACCCCAGAATCCAGGATATACATATTTCTCATATCCAGCGCAGAAATATTCAAAATTAGATTATGTCCTGATATCCAATACAGAAATAGAGAAGGTTGAGATCATCAAACTGCCAAGAGTGCTTTCTGACCACAATCCCCTATTGCTTACATACAACTTGGGAAGAGGGGAGAGAACTAAAACCTCATGGTCTTTTGAAAGGCGACTGCTAGCAGACGATAGGTTTGTTAAACATATGAATAAGTGGGCGGAAGAATATTTTGCAGCTAATAGGTATAGTGCATCACGAAATGGGGTCTGGGAGGCTTTTAATGCTGCACTGAGAGGCGAGACGATTAGCTGCTCCTCAAGACTCAGGAAGGAGGATAGGATGGAGGTAGAGAAACTCATGGGTAAACTCTCTACTGCGGAAGTACAACATATCACAGATATCTCCACTGGAGGAGATGGTAATGAAAGCCATAATGTTCTGTTGACTATCAAAGCTAATATACAGAGGGAAGTAACACAAAGGGCAGTAAGGGACTTTCAAATGTCTAGAGTAAAGAGGTATGAAATGGGAGAGCAAGTGGGTAGAGTCCTCGCACTTCGGCTAAGACAAGAAAAATCAAAGAACCATATTTCACGTATTGTTGAAAAGAGTAACACATTCACAGAAACTAAGGATGTTTTAAAAGTATTTCATAATTTCTATAAAGAACTATATGATGCGGGAAATGGTGGGAACAGGCAAGTCCAAGGTTACCCAGATAACGGTCCGTGTTTGAATGAGGTAACTAGAACGGACCTGGACAAAGATATATCTTATAATGAAGTGCTGTCGGCCCTGAGAGAATTAGCCTCAGGTAAAGCCGCTGGCCCCGATGGGATACCGCTGGAAATGTATAAAACCTTAGAGCATGTGATTATCCCATTGTTAGTTGATTTGTTTAATGGTATCCTGTATACTGGTGTTGTGCCCGACTCATGGAGGGAAACGAATATTGTAATCTTCCACAAGAAAGGCAAGCCAGCTGAGAAGCCAGGCTCCTATCGGCCGATATCCCTGATCAATGCCGACACGAAGCTCTACTCAAAGATCTGGGCTAAGCGACTAGGCAGGATTATTGGCGACCTCGTCTCCCCGTGGCAGCACGGGTTTGTCCCTGGTCGGGGGACAACCGACCATACCTGTAGAGCTATAGGTCTGTTTGATGCTCAGAATGCCACGGGGGGGGGAGATGGCCATGATCCTGCTGGATGCCGAGAAGGCGTTTGATCACGTGGATTGGGGCTTTCTCTGGGGGATACTGGAAGGGAGAGGATTTGGGGAAAAAGTCATCAGGGCACTCAGAGCCATGTATATGAACCCGATTGCGAGAGTAGTTGCTATGGGGGAAAAATCAGATATATTCTCTATAAAGAGAGGGACACGTCAGGGCTGTCCCTGTTCCCCCATCCTGTTCTCTTTATATATCGATCCCTTTATTCAGAAAATACTAGAAAATCCAAATATTCCCCCGGTGATTTGTAATGGTTTCACAAACAAATTGTTAGCTTATGCTGATGATTTAGCCATAATTACAACAGACCCCCAACAGACTTTACCTATTTTGGTAGAAATTGCAAAGATCTTTGGACTGAGCCCTGGGTACCTTCTAAATGAATCTAAGACTCAAATAATGTGTTCAAATAATATTGTAAAGTCAGACACCCACTATGTGGATTCTGCGGTCTATCTACGGGTAAAAATCAACGCAACGGTTGAAAAAATAGTAGAAGAAAACTATCTCCCTTTAATTAAAACCATAGAGACAGAACTGAGAAGAATTGACGTTTTACATCTTTCTTTGGTTGGTAGAGTAAACGCTCTAAAGATGGTAATGTTTCCAAAAGTCCTGTACTTATTTAGGGCGATACCACTTTTGGTAGAAGATAACATTTTGAACAAATTGGAATCAGCCTTTATAAGATTCATATGGCAATACGGCAAGATCAGACGCTCTACCAATTTGATGTCATTACCAAGGGAAAGGGGTGGAATGACACTTCCTAATCTTAGACTATACCACTGGTCGTGCCTCTTAATACAAATGTCTATATTACTACAGACTAATGCCAATCCTGTCGACGGGAACATCGATCTTGGGAACCAAGGCCCCCCCCCACTGTATGAATTGTTGTTAGGGAAAAATGCTACAGGACTTTTGCTCCGCGAAGTAGAGCGTAGGTTTTATAAAAAGGCGCGTCTTAAAACTTCAAAGTCCCTAAATTAAATTCATATCATCTTCTGGCCAACTCTTGCCTCTTTCCTCATTTGAGGTCAGATAGAAGTCTCCAGGAATGGAAGCGAATGGGGATTAAAAGTGTCGAAGATTTAATGGAGGGTGATAAGATAAGAGGGTTTGAGGACAAGCAAAAGCTGTTTAACATCCCAAGTACTCAGTGGCTTTTATATGAACAAATAGCCCTACATTGCGTGGCCTTAGACCTAAATTAAAGCCCAAAATAGATATTACGGTACTGGAGGTATTGGATAGAGGCTGCAGAAAGATTAAAACACTATATAATCTACTAATAAATGAGATTCAAGATGACATGGAGAAAACAGAGAGCGGTTGGGCCACGAAACTGAATACCCCTGATGTAGATATTGATTTATCTATAGAATTGAATAAAAAGCTCTTTCGGTCTTCAAATTTAAGGGCTCAGCATTTTAAGACATTATTTAAGCTGTATCATACCCCGTCAAAATTATTTGAGTGGGGTGTTAGAGAGGACGACTGCTGCCCTAGATGTGGCTCACACCAAGCAGATATAACTCACATGTTCGTCTCTTGTAGGAGATTAGATCCTCTTAAAGAGGAGATTTCCAAATTCTGGGAGGGGCTGCTAGGTCATAAGATCGATCTATCCCCGACATTGGTATTGACTGGTACTGACTCAAAATTGGGTCTTGAAAATGATGAGGTAGCCCTTGTCTTCCTGTCAGTAGCGATTATGCGAATTCTGATCACGGCAAATTGGAAGGATGAAAACACCCCCTCCTTTCAGATGTGGTTATCAAGACTTCTTTGCATCCATAA
This sequence comes from Lissotriton vulgaris, assembly GCF_964263255.1. Taxonomy (NCBI): domain Eukaryota; kingdom Metazoa; phylum Chordata; class Amphibia; order Caudata; family Salamandridae; genus Lissotriton; species Lissotriton vulgaris. Next base: position 2,035,944,943 of record NC_141685.1, on the reverse strand, counting down.
TATCGAGTCTTGTCTGTATGAGTTCAAAGGAGCTAAAAAACGAGAGATGGGAAGACGTTTATGGGCGCCCATACTGAATTGGAGGGAAGTAAGAAATGTTACATGAATAGTACTTGATCAAAGCTTCTCCTTTTATCACTGTATCTCTATGTAATTGTCTTAACTGTTATTATTATTCTAGCCACGTATTCTAAATTATTATTATGAATGGAATTTATATCTATTTGGAATAACCCTTGTATTTATGTAGTCTCTTGTACATATCTGATTCTAGTGCTCCATTGTGTGCTTTTTAAAGTATTAAGATGTATATTGCAATGAACCTTTAATAAAAAAAAAATTAAAAAAAGGTGGCTCTGGTCAGGCCAATGGGTGGTGCAAGCTGCCTCCTCATGAGGGCCCTGCCACTTATTAAGTTTGACATATTAAACATTGGTTGGAAAGGACAATCAAAAGCAGTTAGGGGCCTGCATTCACAGTGCCCTCCCAGACCTTACCTTTAGCATTTAGCCTTCATTGTGCTGCAGCAATTGAAGATGTGTTTCCAAGAAAATCGAAATGGCAGTGGCAGGGGGCATGTACGCATGTTAGCTTGGTACAAGGATTAAAATGGACATGCTCTGCCTAGAGACTAATTAAAAGGTATGAAAAAGATGGAGTTTGTTTAGTTGACCGCCTCCCTCAAACAATTTACTTTTGTTTGCAATATGACGGCTTGCCTTCTCTTACAATTGCCTTATGTGAAAGAATACAGGATATTTTAAAGCAAGAAGCATTATGTTTGAAAATCAAAATTGTGTTTTATGGAGTATCTTTTTTTTTCAGGCACAAGCTGTTCCTCTATTTTGCTAGGACCCACTACCTCTATGTAATGCTTCTTTCTCCATCCTCATTCAGTATGTTGCTGCTGTGGTAGAAAAGATGGATAAGTGTTCTCAGGAGAAGCATTGTTTCTCTACTCCGTCCTGTGATAAATTAAGTTGTTGGTTGACTCTGGTGTGACACCAGGTCAAGCAGCAATAACAATCCTTACCAGGACGAGGCATAAGCCAACCCTGAAATTAACCTGTGCTCAACCCTCTGGTAACTTGGCACAAAGCAGTCAGGCTTAACTTAGAGGCAATATGTAAAGTATTTCAGCAACACTTCAAACAGTAATAAAGTCCAAACACCACGTTAAAAGGATCCTACACCAAGTTAGAAAAATATATAAGATCAAAACAACAAAAGTCCAATTGATAGAAACAGTGATAATCAAATCAAATGTTTTAGTGAAAATAGCTCCAAAAAGCACAAAGCACCAACTGTGGATAAAGCACAAAGCACCAACTGTGGATGTCTGGTCACACTGGACTGGGACATAGTCACAAGTTCAAGCTGAAAGCAATGGAGCACTGGTTGGCTACGGGGACCCAGTTAGGCCCACTGAACAAAGTACCTCAAATCCTGGTTTGTAGAGTGTTGCAAAGATCCGCCTCAAAGATGTGTCGTGCAGCTGAAGGAATGTGTTGGTTTCGAGATGTGAGGGCCTGCCAGGTCATTGAGGATCCATTTGACAGGGATCGCGTTGCAAAATCCGGTGTTGTGGTTGTGGCACGCAGTCGGGGGATGCGTCAGTTCCGAAGAGATATTAGGGTTCACTTCAGAGTCTGGTGTCATTGGACATGCTACCGTTGATGAGGCATACAAAGTCCTGTGCCGAGGATGCATCATGCAGTATCATTCTGAATGACTGGAGCAGTGAAGTGAGCCTTTGCAACTGGTTCAATCCGTACAGAAGCAGAGATGTGTCGGTTCTGCTCTGGCTTGTGCTACACAGCAGAGGATATGTGTCGGTTCTGCTGGATCCACAGATTATGGTAGCCCACCTCCAAGGGACGGAGTGCCCCTCTTGTGATGGTTGTCTCACAGATCGCAGAGTCCAGGTGCTGATGAAAGGTTGTTGGAAACCTGGTAAGTCCCTGATGCTTCAGATCAGGAGGCCTGCCAACTAGCACTTGAAGTCACTCTGGGTTCTGTGTTCAAGAGATGCATGTCCAGCACTTTCTCACCCATGCAAGTGGGCAGCACGTAGCAGGTCAGCACAGCAGGACAGCAGTTCCTTAAGAGCAGCATTCCAACAGAGTTGCAGTACTTTCAGAAGCATAGCAGCCCTTCATCCTGGGAAACTAATCACAGGTCCAGAAGTGTACTGAAGAGGGGAGGTTTAAGGTCCAGTATTTATATCCAGTTGTGCCTTTGAAGTGGGGAGACATTTTTAGAGGTATGCATTTGAAGTGCACAGGTGTCCTGCTTTCCTGGCCCTGGCTCCAGACAAACTACAGGGGGTATGCAGCTTTTGTGTGGAGACAGGACACAGATTATTCAAGTGTAAATGGGGCTGGGCCGAGCCCCTCCCTCCCATTCTTCCAGTAATGGCCCATCTAGTTACACCTACGCTCTCCATTATGTTGGCCTGTCTAGGTGGATTTCGCCAAGCCCAACTGTCACCCATACCCAGTCAGGTGACCTAGAGACAGGCTGCATGCACCAAATGGCTAAGGCAAGTAAATATAAACTTTCTAAAAGTGTATCTGCAACAAATGATGGATGAAATGCTGAATGATTCAAACATTCTCCCCCAGTCAAGAGATCTGAGTAAAATCCATAGTTCTTTTGCCGACTACACCACCCCAGTTTGGACCCAGCCATATGCATATTAGTCTTGACCCTATTCCTCTTGGGAATAGTCCAGCCCAAACTGCCAGGCCAGATCCTTCCTGGACTGGAAACAAACATCCTGGGACCGGTATCGAGGTATGTCACCCCTCATCAGCCAGCCTAGCTTGAATCCATTAGCACAGTGAGCAAGGAACCCTTGACTGGGCATACACAACCCCCTTAGGGCGAAAGGTTTAACTGCAACAAATGATGGATGGAATGCTGAATGATTCAAACATTCTCCCCCAGTGAAGAGACCTGGGTTAAATCCATTGTTCATTTGCCCACTACGCCACCCCAGTTTGAATCCAACCATATGCATATCAGTCTTGACCCTATTCCTCATGTGAATAGTCCAGCCCAAACTGTCGAGCAGGTCCTCCCAGGACTGGAAACAAGCATCCTGGGACCGGTATCGTGGTATGTCACCACTCATCAGTCAGATTAGCTTGAATTCATTGGCACAGTGAGCAAGGCACCCACATCTGGGCATACCATCCCCTTTAGGGCGAAACGTGTAACTGCAACAAATGATGTATGGACTGCTGAATGAATCATACATTCTCCCCCTCAGTCAAGAGATCTGGGTTAAATCCATTGTTCTTGTGCCCACTAAGCTACCCAGCCATATGCAAATCAGTCTTGACCCTATTCCCCATGGGAATAATCCTGACCATCCATCATCTCTGTGTCTTTTGCTTTCTCGCCCTGAGTGCACCAGGTATGCCCAGACGTGGGTCCCGGGCTCACTGTGCACCTGGATTCAAGCTAGCCTGGCTGATGAGGGGTAAGGAATAAATAACCCATTTAGTGGAATTCTCCAATTAATAATTGTTAGACCTGGCATCCTTGGCTTGGTTTCCCCCTATCTTTTTGCCTATACCTCCTGTATTTTTGATGCTGTGCTGGATTTCGTTTTCGCTAGTTTAGATACTTTGGGCCCTTTGCCACTGCTGTTCAGTGTCAAAGTGCAAGTGCTCCCTGTGTAAATTGTTATTGTGATTGGTTATCCATGATTGGCACATTTGTGTCACCAAGAAGTCCCTAGTAAAGTGCACTGAGTCTGCCAGGGCTGGTGATAACAAATGCTACTAGTGGGCCTACAGCACTGATTGTGCCACCCACATGAGCAGCCCTAAAATGGCGTCTCGGGCCTGCCACCGCAGTGCCTGTGTGCAGTCTGTGAACTGCCATGTCCTCCTGGTCAGTGTCCCCACTGGCCAGGCATAACCCTTCCCTTTCTGTACACATTGGTCACCCCTATGGAATGCCCAAGGTACCCCCTTGGGCAGGGTGCAGTGTATGTGAAAGGTAGAGCATATACTAGTGCAGGTGACATGCCCTGGTAGTGAATTACAGACATTTTTGTTTTTCACTATTGTAAAGCTATCTTGCCCCATAGGCTATCATGGGGAATAATGCCTACAGTGGCTAACAGCATATCTTACTATAGGAGCAAGATTGGACATAAAAGTCTGGTATCCCAGAACTCAGAATTTAATAACAACTCTTTTAGGAAAGGTTGTTTTTAAATCCTGTGTTTGAGAACAGCACTTTTAGAAAGTTGCGGTTCTCTTGTTTGACCTTTCTGTGTGCCTTGGCCTGTTTGTGAATTGACTGTCTGGTTTGAGAGTGACAGAGGCTGGGAGCCCTCGGGAGGCTGGCTGGGTCAGCCCTTGGCTCAATGACTGTATCTGCATCGTGAGTGGTGGGAGGGGATAGCACCTGGGCCTGAATAGGGCTGTGCCTGCCTCCCACAATGCTGGCTCCCCCTCCTGCTGGGTGGCTGACGACCCTGCCCATCTCCCTGAAAGGAAAGGAGAGGCCAGGAAAACAAAGTGCTCAAGGAACACCCAGAACTGGTTCAGGCCGGGCTCAGAGCCCTCCTACACAAAGGGATGAAAGACGTTTAGGGGTATAAGTACAGGACCCCTGACTACAGAACATTTGATCATCCTGGAATCAAGAAGTAACCTCTGCCAAGGGGAAAGCTGGAAGACTGAAGAAGGAAGACTGTCCTGCTGTTGCTTTGCTGGACTGACCTGCAGTTGCTTTGCTGCCAAGGAGAGGGGAAGGACTTTGTTGTTGCTTTGTTCCCTTGCTTGAAGAGATCTCCAAGGGCCTGTTGTGAGCTGGCCTCCTGTTAAGAAGTCCCAGGAACATAAGGACTTCACTACCCCAGCTTTCCCTGAACTCTGCTGTGAGAGTTCTGCCCTTCCTTAATGCTGAATCCGACTGAAGGGTGTCTGGAAGTTGTGGCCTGCTATTTGGAAAGCTGGAAAACAAGAAACTAAGACTTTCTGCAAGTTTTGTCGCATCATTCGTTTGAGGAGGGCATCCCAGTCAGACGAAGGAAATTCCAGCCTCTACAAAGGCCGACATTGTTGCAGTGCCTATTGCCTCTGCCTAAGTCGTTGCATCCTTCGTTTACGGGACGCACCAGTCCAGTGCAGGAAGATTGTCATCGCTGCGACTATCATCGCAGAGCCTGTCGTCACTGGGTGAGATCGTCGCACCGCTTGCTTGCGGACCGCATCACGTCTCTGAGAGCATCGACGCAGAGCCATCGCATCGAGGAGCTGCGAGAGGAGGATCACCGCTGGACCGGTGATGGATTAAACCCAGATCTGTTGACTGGGTGTGAGTGTTTGATTGGTTCAGATGCTCCATCCATCACCAACCCCTTTTGTACCGATTTGTTTGCCATAAATTGGCTGGGTATGCTCAGACATGAGTCCCTTGTTCACTTTGCCACTGGATTCAAGCAAGCCTGGCTGAAGACAGCTGTAATGCCAGAAACCGGTCCTAGGAAGCTTGTTTCCGGTCAAGGGAAGGCATAGCTTGGCAGTTTGGGCTGGACTGTTCCCATGAGGCACAGGGTCAGACTGATTTGCATATGGCCATGTCTGAACTGGGGTGGCAGAGTGGGTTAAAGAACGGTGATGGATTAAACCCAGATCTGTTGACTGGGTGTGAGTGTTTGATTGGTTCAGATGCTCCGTCTATCACCACCCCCTTTTGTACCACTTTGTTTGCCATAAGTTGGCAGGGTATGCTCAGACGTGAGTCCCTTGTTCACTTTGCCACTGGATTCAAGCAAGCCTGGCTGAAGACGGCTGTAATGCCAGAAACCGGTCCTAGGAAGCTTGTTTCCGGTCCAGGGAAGGCATGGCTTGGCAGTTCGGGCTGGACTGTTCCCATGAGGCACAGGGTCAGACTGATTTGCATATGGCCATGTCTGAACTGGGGTGGCAGAGTGGGCTAAAGAACGGTGATGGATACAAACCCAGATCTGTTGACTGGGTGTGAATGTTTGATTGGTTCAGATGCTCCGTCCATCATCACCCCCTTTTGTACTGCTTTTTTCGCCATAAGTTGGCAGGGTATGCACTGACGTGAGTCCCTTGTTCACTTTGCCACTGGATTCAAGCAAGCCTGGCTGAAGACGGCTGTAATGCCAGAAACCGTTCCTAGGAAGCTTGTTTCCGGTCAAGGGAAGGCATAGCTTGGCAGTTCGGGCTGGACTGTTCCCATGAGGCACAGGCAGACTGATTTGCATATGGCCCTGTCTGAACTGGGGTGGCAGAGTGGGCTAAAGAACAGTGATGGATTAAACCCAGATCTGTTGACTGGTGTGAGTGTTTTATTGGTTCATATGCTCCGTCCATCACCACCCCCTTTTGTAACGCTTTGTTCGCCATAAGTTGGCAGGGTATGCTCAGACGTGAGTCCCTTGGTTACTTTGCCTCTGGATTCAAGCACGGCTGGCTGAAGACGGCTGTAATGCCAGAAATCGGTCCTAGTGAGCTTGTTTCCGGTCCAAGGAAGGCATGGCTTGGCAGTTCGGGCTGGACTGTTCCCATGAGGCCCAGGGTCAGACTGATTTGCATATGGCCATGTCTGAACTGGGATGGCAGAGTGGGCTAAAGAACGGTGATGGATTAAACCCAGATCTGTTGACTGGGTGTGAGTGTTTGATTGGTTCAGATGCTCCGTCTATCACCACCCCCTTTTGAACCGCTTTGTTTTCCATAAGTTGGCAGGTTATGCTCAGACGTGAGTCCCTTGTTCACTTTGCCACTGGATTCAAGCAAGCCTGGCTGAAGACGGCTGTAATGCCAGAAACCGGTCCTAGGAAGCTTGTTTCCGGTCAAGGGAAGGCATGGCTTGGCAGTTCGGGCTGGACTGTTCCCATGAGGCACAGGGTCAGACTGATTTGCATATGGCCATGTCTGAACTGGGGTGGCAGATTGGGCTAAAGAACGGTGATGGATTAAACCCAGATCTGTTGACTGGGTGTGAGTGTTTGATTGGTTCAGATGCTCCGTCCATCACAACCCCCTTTTGTACGGTGCATTGTCACCCCTGAGATCGTCGCAGCCCCCAAAGATCATCGCATTGTGCCTTTGCGAGCTTTTTCACTACGGAACCTCCGCACCGGAATCCTTACAAGGTATTGCATCCCTCCCCATACAGACCGGAGTCACCGCACACGCCTGCTACATCGAACCAGGTTGTCGCATCGCCTCCCCAAGGTCTCAGGAGTGACGCATCGCTTGTTTTCCACCGCACCAGCTTCTGTTTTGGAACTTTGTCGCATTTAAAGTTACTGTTGGCTAAACATGAAGCAACAGTGAACTGTGGATTACTTTATCGCAACTTTAAGAACTCCTTTGAAACCATATTTTTGAACTGAGTATGTTGGATTTTTGTTGTTTTGGTCTTGTGTAGTTTAGATTAAATACCTTTATTTTTCTAAACTGTTGTGGAGTCTGTGGTGTTTTCATTGTATTACTTTGAGTGTTGGTACAAATACTTTAAGGGGGTGAGCAGGGGTTATCTAAATAGTGTATCTTCCTTACCCTGACTAGAAGCAAGGGTCCCTATTTGGTTAGTAGTACCTACCTCTGCCAACTAGAGACCACCAGTTCTAACATTGATGGTCAGTGGTGGGATTTGAACTTGTATTTGTACTAGACCCAGAATGATTGGTGTACATCACTAGTGAGTGCAGACCACTACGCCACCGCATACTACGTTTTTTTTTGGTTGGTATTTTTTGATAAACTCTTCAAAGCATCATGTCTGTGAATGGGAAGGCACCAAGTGAGGATGCAGAATTGGAGTTTTGCATTGAGGATGTGTATTCTTACAAGGTTACACAGCTTAAACAATTCTGCAACAAGTTTGAGTGCCCCATAAAGAGCACCCTCAGGAAGGAGGACCTGCAGAGCATCTTGAAGGCCTATTGGGAGGCCCAAGAGAGAAACGATGCAAGTGGAGGGAATGTTTTCAACCCCAATATCGGCCTATGGGCGGACTTGGCTCAAGGCCTGCCAGTCACCATTCCAGTAGGGGTTTCACTCCAGAGAGTTAGAAGAAAATCAAAAAGTGAGAGACCATGAAATTGAAATAATGAGAATGAAAATGAAGCAATTGGAGGTAGAAAAAGAAATGCAGCGGAGGTGAGCAAAAATGCCCATGCCCTGGAGGAGAAGAAATTGTATGTGGCTCATGAAGTGAGAATGAGAGAACTGGATATCAAGGCCAAGCAGGTGGATTCCAGTTCAAATGGTGGCAGCGCACAGCCAGTGCAGGGGGGTAAAGTATATATTCCTTAGGATCTGGTACATAATTACGATAGGAGTGAGGATATTTGTGTCTGGTTTACTTGTTATGAGATTGCATTTAGAATGAATGGTGTGCCTGAACAGCATTGGGCGGTGGGCCTGTGGAAACATTTTGAGGTTTCTGGGAGGAGTGCTCTAGAGCCCTTAGAGTTAGCAGGTACCATGACTTACCCCAATATGAAGGAGGCCTTATGTTTCAGGTATGGACATACTCCAGAGCTGTACAGACTGCAGTTTAGGAACTCTAAGAAGAGAGAGTGAGGAAATAGAAATTTTTAGGTAGCCAATGTGTCCCCCACTCGCACCCCATCCATGCACCCGTGTTCCATGTATGTTGTGTAATTCCCTTCCCGTGCCTGCCATGAAGACGCATATGCATTTGCGTCCAACGTTAACATGTCAGTTATTCAGTTCTCCAAGAAAGCCACATTAATTTGGCTTTTAGGCCTATGGTGCCAACGTCTTTACATGGTACACTTTTAAAATATCGCAAAGCACACGTTCTTCACGTTTTCCTGGCTCAGTCGAGCCAGGCCCTTAATTGAGGCTCCGAGTCTCTTCTGCCCCTGAAAGCTACAGTTTAGGTATGCATCCCTGACCTTTACCTTACTTCCTGCTCAGGCGAGCGGTGCCCGGCTCGGCCTGGCCTGCCTGCCAAGACGGTATTTTGGCTACAAGTTATCTGCTCAGCCTCCGCAAAAACACATTCCAGTTCAGTGAAATAGGTAAACATATTCCAGCCTGCAGAGCACAGGGCCTAGATTTCCTGTCTCCTTGCATGTAATTTACTGCATCCGTTACCATGGTAGACCCATGGCCCCCGCGCTTTGCATGGAGAACTATAGACACGCACTAGCATTCAGTATTGAACGGCCTCTGCCCGAGAGACCTTTTACTTCAGATAACACATCCTCCAAACATAAGATATCAGATATGAAATATGTTATAAGTGCAGGTCGTTCTGACACCCCAGACACCAGACTCCTCTACTAGTGCTAAGGTCAAGCCCCCCAGCTCTCCCCAGTTACACGTCATGCTTAGTTGCGCACGCATCCAGGACAAAGGTTTCTGCTGACCCTGCAGAATCTCTCTATGTATCCACCCACCTATGACACTTCTGTGACGTTTCCTGCACACACCTCCGTGTACGCCCCTGTACACGCCTTCTTTTACGCACATGTGTTCTTATCTTCTCTCTTTTCACTTGTTACGCCTACTGTATTCATTTCCATTATACAGTTTTACTATATATAATGTGTGATGTCAATAAAATGTTGAATATCCCTTCCTGAACCTTAGTGGTGATGGAACTCGATGTCCAGTACCCCGGGATACTTAATTAAAGCCCGTATGACTCAGATACCACGGACTCTGCCTCTCATTTTTGAGCTATCCTTATTGTCATGTAAATGTATAGAAAAATAGTCCGGTAAATTTATTTACCACAAGAGTCTGAGACTTGGATGGAGTGTGTGAATTTGTACTCACGTGCACTGGAAGGTTGGATGAAGGGCAGCAAAGTAACTATTATAATTAGTTGGGAGCACTTGAGTAGTCTTTGTGTTCCAGAGCTGCGCCAGCATCTTTTAGACAGCAAGCTGACAGACCCCATTGAGCTTGCTAAGGAGGCGGACCGCTGGACCAGTATCAGGGTCCACAGAGGAATTGTGGGTACCACAGCCAAAGGTGGGCAGGGTCCCCAGCAGAAGAGTGGGAGGGACAAGGGTAACCAAAAGGAGTTCTCTCAAGGGCCCCAAAATAGTTTCCAGGGAAAGCAATCCCAACCCCACAGACCTACACAATCATGGCCCTCTAGGGGCAGGCGGGACAATAGAGACAACAGGTACAGCAAGGGTCCCCCTACCTGCTTTCACTGCAATGAGGTCAGTCACTTTGCTCCTAGATGTCCCAAGAAATCTCCAGTACTCACTGGTGCTCCAGCCCCAGGTTTAGCAAGTGTACCTTTACGAGGGGATGTGATTTCTAGTGGGGAGGAGGGACTAGCAGTTATGACCCTTGTCTCTTTAGAAGACCAAGAGATGGTCCAGAAAACCTTACTGCCCCCTAACACTAAGAAATGCAGGCAGAAAGTGATTATCAATGGGAGAGAGATTGAGGCTCGGAGAAACACAGGAGCCAGCGTGACATCCGTGAGGTGTTGATAGAGCACGCAGGTCACCCGACTCAGTTTACCATACTCACCTGGGCCCATAAACAACACAACTTATACTCATGAGTTTAATCAGGTAACCTGTGCACTACCTCTAGTCAGTGATTTATAACTTTCATTTAGGACCTATACCATTGACTTACCAATCCACGTCATCGGTACCTAGAGTCCTAATGGATCAAGGGTGTTAGAATAATAGGAAAAATAACATTTGCACTCATATAATAACAAAAGACTCAGGAAGTTTTAAAATCTTTATCTAAGTTTCTTAAATGGTCATGATCCAAAGATTAAACACCAACAGACTTTCAATTATGAAGATCAGAATTAATGTGTAGCTATGCAAAAGATGTATTTAACTGAACATTTAGCAATAAGGGAAGGTAAAGAAAAAGGAACATGCTATGTGATCAAATGATTTGGCATTTAACAAAAGGAAAGGTAAGGAAAAAAGGAAATACGTAATCAAGACTGTCTCAAGATTTCAACAATAGGGAGGGTAAGAAAAGGGAACATATATCAACTTTTAACAGTAGGAAGGGTAAAGAGAAAGGAAATAATACATTGACAAACCCACACAGATTTATAATTACCTAGAATGGTGTGAATACCAACCCTGGCCACGGCTGGACAAAGGACAGAACCCCGAAAATGCAGGCGCCAGCAAGGCAAGCAGGTGTAGATCAGAATTCAGACAGGTAAAGCCAAATTGGATCAGGACAGGACCACCAAAGATTAAGACCGGCACCCGCAGTTAAGTTGCAACGCCTGCGCTACTCCCTCTCTGCAGCTAACTGCCAGAACCCTGATTGGGAGAACCGATTTTCCCGTCAAAGCACTTCAGCTCCCAGGACCCCGATTTGGTCAGCGAATCTTCTGACAGAGTGCTCCGCAGCCCTCTGTTCTTAGTCACCTATTGAGTGCGTTGGGTCAGTGACATGTCAGCTATTCGGACAAGTCGGACAATCTAACTAACTAAGCCTACCCTAGTTATACTATTTGCCAGGTCAGTGTACCACCCCCCAAATGTTGCAAGTGTAAGGATCCACAATTTTGATTGGAAAAAGAATGAGGAGAGGTCATCACATCATACCAAAATGAAACTTTCTGCATATCATATTTAAATTAATGTTCCAGCCCATGAATTTATTTTCTCATGACATCTTTATTCCACCCAACAATGAATGTTCTATTAGTAAATACATTTTATTAACATTATACAGTTGAGCTTCCTCTGACAGAGGTAAAAGGTCAGCTTCCGAGGCGCATCTTGGATGAGACTTTTCCTGGCAATCATTCAATGCCATTTTTGAAGCGTCCCTTGGTTTCTTGTGCTCATTTTCAAAATGGATGCAGTGGGATCTCGTCAGGCCCAAATGAGTTACATGTAAAAATAGAAAACAAACAGTTTTAGAACAAAGGATAAAAGAGTATTCCCTATACCACTTATCTCTACTCTGTATCCATTATTTTATATTTAACTATAGCATTAAGATTAGGCAGAACGAACAGCTTAGTAAAAGCAGCAGTGCAAGCTTCTTGCATGCTGTAACAAAGAGCAGCCATCTTAGTACTAGTGCGCAGAAGCAAGGGTTTCCCTCCAAGCGAAAGATACGTCATGGCACATGAGTATGACTGACGCATGCGCAGTAAGAAATCCCGCGTAGCAGCAGCCATTTCATTTGCAAGCGGATTAACATTAGTAAAGCACATAAGCAAGCTTTACTCGGACACTCATTTGTGTTGTGTAATGCGATGTTAATAAAACAAACATGTTGATTAGTATATTAACGTTATGTCGAGAGGACTGAATACAAGCAAGTTGCATTTCGTGCGAATCCTTGCTCCATCAATCCCCTCTTTGATGATATTTTATATCATCACCAATTAATGAAACATGCCAACTTTTCACAATTCACCCATCTCAATCTCTTCAAACTTTCTATTTTGTTTCTTCTCATTGTTTGTGTGAACGTTTTTCACCTTCTTGTATATATTTCCATTCAACTCTTCTAATTCAAGTTCGTCAACATTTCTCTTTTTCCCTCTCGTATTTACTGTATGTGTCTTTTTGTACTTCCGACATTTACAACAAATTGTTATCCATAAAATCAGTAGGTCTATTCCCACCATTGGCATCAGTATTATACCTACAAATTTTTTTCCTACATTAGAAATCCAACTACCTATAGACAAGAGACCATCAGTAAGTCTCTTCCATGCACTATCAACCTCCAGTGCTTTGAGCTCTTTTTCCAAATGTGTAATATTTCTTACATACCCTTTGATCTCAACACTTTTGATAGGTATGTTAGTGCAACAATGTTGCACTTTCAACATTCTACAGACTCCGTCCTGTTTTGCTAATAATGTATCAAGAGCAAGTCGGTTTTGTAAAACCATTGATCTGATCGCAACCAATTCGGTATTGACCATCAAGAATCCTCCAGCAGTATCAGTTGATAACTGATCCACTACTGTTGACAATTTCCAAATTCTTTGCGTATTCAAAGTCACTCCCACTGTAGGTATCAATGCACTAAATATATCACCTACTATTTCTCCAAAACTAGCTCTTTTACTACATTTTAATCCATTAGTCTCTTAATTGTTTCTAGTGATTTTATTTACATGGTATATCTTCGGGAATAAAAACCCAAAATAACAGCTCCCATACCAATGATATGGCAATTTGTAATATGCCTTGTTTCTGCATATAAAATAGATTCCAGGAAACACAGGTTCAGTTCCATATTTGAAACCCAACCCCCAATTACCTTATAATTGTGTTCACATTCACTGGAGCCAATGAATATATTGTTATAATAACTTATTCTTTCTCTTTGGAGACAGTGTTTCCCCTTCTTTTCGAAATTCAGCAACATAGCAGCATGAGTCTTGCCATTTGGGGTGACCCCTATGTTTTCAGCCCATCTAGGAATTTTATGATTCTTATCATTTGCTTTTCTTTGGAAACTCTCTCTCCTTTTCTCAACCATATTCAAAAATATTTTCTCTTTTTCATGTAATAAGCATGTTCAATTATTCTTGTATGCTTCAGCTATATCTTTTGTACCTACTGTTAGAAAATATTCACCCATATAACGTGTTACATCACTCTTAGTATGTACAGGATTCAGGTTACTACGTATTGGAAGTTCAGAAAATATCACATCTGAATTAGAATAGTAATATTGCAAAGGTCCTTTCTTATAGAATAAACTAGCTAAAATACTACATGAAATACTATATGTTAGTGGTAAATGGTGGTAGGTAAAACCTTCGGCTACCGAAGTAGGTAACTTCATACAAACATAGCAGTCTTCTATTTCCATAGCTTCTACATAGTGTACTAATAGGTTTGCAAATATATTTAAATGAGTTCTTTTTTTAATTCCAGTATAATGTAATCCTTCCTCATCTGATGCTTCTAATTCTTCTTTCTTTTGTTTAATGCTAAGTGCTTTTTCTTGTGTATCTATTCCTCTAGGTGTATCTATTGTTTGCAGCTCATTAGTATCATTCTCCATGTCTCTACTCATTATGTAAGGAATAGCTATTGTCAGACCTAACCATACTATGAGTACTATCGCTATACTACATGTGCATATTCTACAGCATGTTTTTAAACAGTTTCTTTTCGGTCTTCCATTAACAGTACGATCAGCCATTTCTGACCAAGGAAACTTAACCCCTCTTTGTAACTTTTATACAGTCTTTTAACCTGTGAAATTTTCCAAGTGGGTCTCACTTCTCCGTCAGCCTGATCAGCAATCAATTCGTCATCACTTTCATCACTTATTTCTAAATTTTCTAAATCTTCAAGAACAATGTAAGTCCATTCAGGGCCTCTGAATTTATTATTCAACCTTTTCAGTTGTGGACTTCTCCTTCTCGGTTGTATTACAGACTGTTCAGCTTGACTTGTTATTTCATTTACTTGTTCTGGTTCTTCATTTATTGTCTTTTGACAAACCTAGGCCACTTGTCTCCTTTTCTGAGTCTTTTAGCTGGCACTGTACTCTGGCCTTCTTCCAAAGCTCTTTTATTTTCATTCAGCTGCGGCCATCTTAGGAGGGTTGACGCGCTAGTCTACCCCTTGCCCTGACTACTTAAGGGCCAGAGTTCTTCGCGCTCGAAATTGATTTGCTAAACTTCGTTGCGCTAGCGCTGGGCAGCGAGCAAGGACTGCCACAAGCGTTTATTGTGTTTTAACTTGAAATTTTAAAATCTGTGTATCCTTACTTGCATTGTGGTCGCTCACTCCCCGGTCCACCGCAGCAACCTGTGCTGTTTGTTGTGGAGGGAGGCAAGCGGTACCACTTCCTGGTTGTTCCTTCAGAGGCGGCCATCTTAGGAGGGTTGACGCGCTAGTCTACCCCTTTGCCTAATCTTTATAGTCCCCTCTCCCCACCGCGCAGCGGTGACGCGCAGCAGTAGCGCCATAGACGGGCCGAAGAGGCGCCAAAGAGAAGCCAGTCTGCGCCAGTCCGCGTCCAGACGCTTCCTGCTGACTGGTAGCCAGGTTCGCTCGCTATGGTAGGACCTCCTCTTTCCTATGATTTTCCATCGCTTCTTGCCCTTCGTCCCTCCATTAGTCTGACATGTGATCACACGTTCCTTCCATCCTACACTGATTATGTCTGTAACAACTGTAGCTGGAGCCCATCTCTCCTTCATACCTGCCCTTTACCTTCTGCTCAGGAATGGAGAATGTTTCTTCTAAATTGTAGGTCCGTCTGTAAACATCATACCGAACTACACATACTGATTGAAGAGCTTAATACTCACGCTCTCTTCCTAACGGAAACGTGGCTTCATACAGATAATGATCCAGCTATTGTCTGGGCCATTCCACAAGGATTTACGTTAAAGAGATTGGATCGCCAGACTAGGAGAGGTGCGGGATTGGCCATTGTTTATCGAGACAGCTATAAATGCCGAATCACCCCCACCACTTCGCCAACTTGCGAAAGTTTTCACTTTTCGCTAGAATTCTCCCCCACTACCACCTTCTCTGGCATCCTAGCCTACCGTCCTCCTGGCGCTCTTAACAATTACATTATTAAAATAACGGATCTTGCTGCAAGTATCGTGTTATCCTCACCTAATTTCACCTTGTTGGGGGATCTCAACCTACACCTAGATGATCCTCACGATACTGCAGCCAATACTCTTTGTTCCAACCTTCAAAGGCTTGATCTACATCAAAAGGGCTTTCATGTAACTCACAATAGAGGTCACCTGCTTGACCACATCTATAGCAATATTGATGATTTCATGGCTGAGCCCCCTATTCCATTACCTTGTACTGACCACTTTTTGATACCCTTTATCTGGCGTACAAATCCCCCCCTCCACTCACGGCCTTGCTAAACACCGAGGTAGGAAATGGTCCTCACTCCCCCTCCCTGCTTGGGAAGTCGCCCTGGCTGGAGATCCACCTAGGAAGGCATTGAATGCCAATACAGCAGCCAACAACTTCCACGACTGGATCTCCTCCACACTTGATATAGTCCTCCCCGTACAGGCCGGTAACCTCACGAAAAGACCCAAGGCTGCCCCATGGTTTACTCCTACCCTCAAGACTATGAAATTAGCCTGTCGTAAATATGAGAGAGCCTGGAGACAGGACTACTCCCAACTTAGGAAGGATGAATATAGAGATGCCATTAGGCTTTATAAACAGGAGATAAAGGCGGCACAAGCTTCTTTTTACAGTAGCAAAATTAATGCAGCCGCCAACGCCCCAAGGGAAATTTTTTAAATTGTTAAATCACTCATCTCACCCCCTGTAGAATGCCCTTCTACTGATGGCGCCCAAAACTGTTGCAATGATTTGGCTGTTTTCTTCTCTGAAAAAATACAGACTATATACTCCTCATTCAGGGATGTTAACAATGATTTAGAACTTCCCACCCCCACAACCTCTGATGCCTCTGTTCCTTGTAGGCTTGACATAATTCCACTCTTAGACATTCCGGTCTTAGACAGACTTATCTCCAAAATTACCTCCGGCTCTCCCAACGATCCAGCACCCCCTCAGACCCTCATTAAGGCTATGGACGTGATCCGCCCGGTCATATTGGACGTTCTTAACACTTCCATCTCCTATAAATCCGTACCTCCTTCATGGAAGTGCGCGATGGTGAGGGCCTTGTTGAAGAAGCCCAATCTCGACCAGACCAACTTGGCGAATTATCATCCTATTTCCTTGCTCCCTTGGTTGAGCAAACTGCTTGAGAGGCACGTATACAACATCTTGATGAAGTATTTGGAGTCAAATAGCCTTCTGCGTGCCTCTCAGACAGGGTTTCGTCCTTTACATGGGACTGAAACCACTCTCCTAGCGGTATCGGAGGAAGCAAGAGCAGTGTTGGACCGGGGTGGAAAAGTCGCCATCATCCTATTAGACCTTAGCGCCGCGTTCGACACAGTCAACCATGTCACGCTGTTCCAACGACTGGCGGACATGGGCGTGTCGGGCGCGGCCCTGGAATGGCTGACTTCCTTCCTGGCTGACCGTTTCTTCCAGGTCTTTGAGGGTGAGGCGGTGTCCCCTAAACATCCTCTCAGGTGTGGGGTTCCTCAGGGCTCCTCCCTGAGCCCCACCCTGTTTAACGCCTACATGGAACCCCTAGACAGGATAGTCCATCCCTTCGGTGTGCGTATTGTCACCTGCGCGGACGATACCCAACTGGTGGTCTCCTTAGACCACTCGGAGGAATCGTCCCACACCTTAGGCCCCTGTCTGGAGGCTGTTGCCAGATGGATGCAATCTTCCTGTTTAAAACTTAACGGGGAGAAGACAGATGTCATCTTATTGGGTAATCCTTCTCCCTCTGTCTTTGCATCCATCTGGCCACCATGTCTGGGCCCGCCCCCCGTTCCCAAGTCCAAAATAAAAAGCTTGGGGATTTGGTTCGATTCAGCCTTGAACTTCTCGGTCCAAGCCACAAAGACTGCAGCTACCTGTTTTGGGTTGATGAGGATGTTGCGGAAGGTGCTCCCCCTGCTTCCATTCCAGGCAAGGAGGATCCTGGTCCAGGCTCTTATACTATCTCGCCTGGACTACGGGAACGTCCTCTATATGGGAGCCCCCTCCTTTGCCACCCAGAAGCTCCAAGTCACCCAAAACAGTGCGGCCCGCCTACTCTACAATCTTCCCCGCTGGCAGTCAGCAAGGAATGCCCTAAGGGAGCTCCACTGGCTCCCCATAGCGGCCAGAGTACAATTCAAAGCCATGTGTATTTTACACAAAGCCTTCCATCACATCGGCCCTGCAATTTTACAGCCCTTGGTCACTCCCTATGTCCGCCCCGTTCCCTCCGTTCCTGTACCCTCCAGCTGGCTACCTCCATCAGAGTTAGGAAAGCCCGCTGGGGAGGCCGCTCTTTCTCACATACTGCGGCTAAGCTCTGGAACACTCTCCCTTTATCCCTTCGAGGAACTACTAATCATCTCTCCTTCAGGAAAGCCCTGAAAACTCACTTGTATGCTAAATCCTGCTGATCTGCCCTGAGCCCGCGCTAAGTAAGTTTTCAGTCATAAGCGCTACGAGGCCTCCGGGTAGATAGCGCTATACAAGTGTAATTTCAATTCAATTCAATTCAATGTGCTGGAGTTGCTTGTCTGGTGACAGCCTCTTCCCCAACCTGGTGAAAGATAGAACACACTTGGTCAGCCAGTTCTTTGCAGTACTCCAGTACTAAATCATCAGATATATTTATCAGCTTGTGTCCTGGCACCCATGCTTGTCTCATTGCTCTTCCCATTAGTATTTCATGAGGACTCAAGCCTGTGTTTCGATCTGGAATACTACTGAGTCCCATCAGAACAAGAGGTAAAGCATCTGGCCACTCTAATCGGGTAGACTCATACATCTTTTCCAACCTTGACGTGATTGTGCCATTCAGTTGTTCTGTCTCTGGGCGGTATGCACAGTGCAGCTTTTGTTTTACATTGAATGCTTCACAGATTAGGCCAATTATTTCATTATTAAAATGGCAGCCTCGGTCTGATTCAATTGTTACTGGAAAACCGAACCTCGGGATGAGTTCTCTGAGTAGGAGTTTGGCTACAGTGATGCTATCATTCCTACGTGTGGGGTAAGCTTCCACCTATTTTGAAAATAGGCAGACAATGACAAGAATATATTTTAATCCTCGACAAGGGGGTAACTGAATGAAATCAATCTCCAATTGTATGAAGGGACCCTCTGTCTTGCCAATCTTTCCTGGGGATGTATGATGTTACAACGCATGCATTTACATCGCATGCCTTTACAACGCAATTATTACAATGCAGTACATTACAACGCATAGTGCTTTGGGGCGCTAGATTGTGAATAGTTTAATTTACTATTCCAACTCCAGTCCCCGTGGACACTAGGGAAGGTTATTGGATAGTAAATTAACCTATTCCCTATCCTAGAGCGCCCCCCCAAAGCAATGCGTTGTAACAGTTTGCGTTGTAATGGTTGAGTTGTAAAGGCTCTGCGATGTAAAAGTTGCGTTGTAAGTGTTGTTCACCCTTTCCTGGTAACACTACAGTTTTCTTTCCAGGATTCATTTGTTGACAAATTAAACATCTTTGGCAAAGTGCTTCTGCTATGTTCCTAAATTTCGCATTGAACCATGACTGTCTGAACAGACGTATCATGGCATTTCTTCCCAAATGAGAATCAACGTCGTACATCCTAGCCATAGGAGCAAGCAAACAGTCTGGTAACACAGGCCTACCATCAAGGTAAACAATGACAACATCTTCAACCCTTCTCTGACAACCTATCTTTCTCCACTCTTCCTTTTCTTTTGGTTCTGCTTCATTTTGCAAGTCTCTCACTTCTTCCCACATTCTCACACCTTCAAGCAACATAAGTTGGCAGCTGTTTTCGCCTACTTCAATTTTCTTGTTTACAGCCACTCTAAATTTGGCACAATGTTGGGCTAACTGGTCAGCATATCTATTGCCAGCTGTCACTTTGTCATTTCCAGATTTGTGAGCAGCACACGACCACAGCCACTTCTTTTGGCAACTGGATTGCTTCAAGTAAATCTTTTACATAATGACCATTTTTAATAGGAGTACCTGAAGAAGTCAGAAACTCCCTTTGCATCCTTAATTGGCCATAGTCATGCACAACCCCGTAACCATACTGGCTATCAGTGTAAATGGTTATTTTCCAATTTTTCCCAAATTTGAAGGCTTTTGTCAATGCAATCAATTCGGCTACTTGTGCAGATTTGACTCCATGTAAATAGGATGCTTCATTTGGACCCCCCAATATGCACACTGCATAGGCAGCACTCACCCCTCCTTCCTCATGTCTCATACATGAACCATCTACAAAAAGCTCATATTCGGAATCAATTAATGGCTCTTCTCTTATGTCTGGACGTGGTTTTGTACTGTATTCAGTCAAGTCGATGCAATCATGTTCAACTTCTCACTTCACTTTTGCAAAGTGTGAATCAGGTAACAGTGTTGCTGGGTTCAAAATATTACACCTTGCAATGGTTACATTCCTTGCACCTACAAGGATTTGCTCATACTTAGTCAGCCGACTAGGAGTAAGATACTGGGTTTTGGTCCGGGTTAACAAAATCACAACTGCATGTGGAAAATACACTGTCACAGGATGTCCCATAAAAATGGACTCACTTTGCTCAAGACTCATGCAGGTTGCAGCTACTGCTTTCAGACATCCGGTCAATGCAGATGCTACTGGATCTAGTGTGGAAGAAAAATATTTCACAGGACGTCTCATCAGACCATGAGTCTGGGTCAGAACTGAAAGTGCACAACGATCTTGTGTGTCACAGAATAGTGCAAAATCTTTTGAATAGTCAGGCATCCCTAATGCTGGAGCTGTACACAGATATTCTCGAAATTTCAAGGAAGCAGTCATGCTTTCATCATCCCATTCCACTGGGTCCTTTGCTCTTTTCTTTGTCATTTGTATCAATGGCTTTGCTAAAACTGCAAATCCCACAATCCATTGCCTGCAGTAACCTACAACTCCAAGAAACATTCTGATCTCTTTCTGAGTGTGTGGTAAATTCATGTTTTTGATTATTCTGATTTTTTCTGAGGTAACCCTTCTGACATCTCTTTCTATCTGGTGCCCCAGATATTTCACTGACGTGGTGCAAAGCTGTAATTTCTCAGGTGACACTTTATGCCCTCCTTTACCCAAATGGTTCAGTAAAGCAAAGGTGTCAACAACACAGTCATTTCGAGTTTTAGACGCCACCAATAGGTCGTCTATATACTGGACCAGGACTGACTGTCCAGGAAGCACCAAAGACTCAAGACACTTTTTCAAAATCTGACTAAATAATGATGGACTCTCTGTATACCCCTGAGGAACACGGTTCCAGATGTACACATGACTGCCAAATTAAAAAGAAATTTGCTGTCTGGGTGCAATGAAATCAAGAAAAATGCGTGACACAAATCTATCACTGTAAACCATCCAGCTTCCCACGGTATCTGGTACAGAATCACTGTAGGATTTGGCACAACTGGACAGCATGGGACAACAATCTTATTAATTTTGAGAAGGTATTATACAAGCCTATACTTGTCACTCGGTTTCTTTATTCCAATTATGGGTGAATTACATGGACTGCTCATTATTTCTTGTAAAATGCCTGCTCCAACCAAACGCTTTATTTCTGCTGCAATACCTGCTTTTATTTCTGGGCTCATTTTGTACTGTCGAGTATTTGGGTAAACTGCACCTTCCTTCACTGTCACTTTTATCGGACCAACATTTGCCATCAATCCTGCATCTTTTCCAGTAAAATCCGACACATAAATATTCACAGTTTGTTGTAATTCTTCTGATAAGTCTTCTATATTTATCTTTTTATTCTGTTTCTTGTTTTGCTAACATTAATTTATAAACTCCGTCTTCGTCTGGGGTTTAAATTTCAACACCACTCGGGGTGCAAAAGATGGTGCAATTCATTTTGCACAGTAAGTCTCTACCTAACAGGTTCACTGGACTTGAATCACACACAACAAATCTATGCATTTCTTTAAAATTACCTATTCTAACTTCCATTGGTTCTGTGACTGGGGTACTAATTTGTTTATTAGAAACGCCCACTACTTGGATCGCTTCTCCCGAGAGGGGTAGGTTTGGAACGTCTGCTGTTCTCACAGTACAACGGGTAGCACCAGTGTCCAATAGAAAGGTGACATCATTTCCCTCAACCTTTCCTTCAATGTATCGACCTGACTGATCTACCGGCAAAGAGGCGCCAAGTACGCACTCCTCATCCTTCCCTCTCAGGCACCGTCAGTAGGTATCCTCACTGAAAAATGTATCACTCAAGAGAAATTTAGAGGTTTCTGTATCTCTCCTTTCACTTCCCTCCCAATTTGTGGTATCCACACTCTGATGTGCTTTACTCCTATAATTTGCCTTAGGTGCAAGGGGTAACTGGTTTTGTATTACCTGCTGCTGTTGTTTCCGTGGCACCTCATCCTGCGTCTGTGAATTCAAATCATTATTTGGCATATTATCATTTTGCACAGCCTTACACTCGTTCTTCCAGTGCCCCAACTTGCCGCACCCGTGACAAGGGAACTTCTTTTTTGCTTCCTCTCTATTTAATTTTCCTCTAGGTTTACCCCCATTACCATCACTCTGATTCTGGTTATTGTTTACTTGACTCAATTGAAGCTCTTGCTGCTCTGCTAATTTCACTTGTGCCCACATTACTTTTTCTTTTTACTCTTTTCGTTTATTGTCAAGTTCATCTTCACAATATTTTGCATATTTAAGGATTTCATCAATCGGCTTGGCCTGCCAGCAAATTTTATGGTCCTTAATCCGTTGCAAAATTTCTGGCCTTAATCCAGACACATACCGATAGATGAAATGTGTCATGTCTTTCATATCAATATTGTCTAGACCACTATACTGTTTGAATACTTGTAATAGGCGTTCATAATATGCATGCACAGATTCATCTTTATTCTGAGTGGTTCTATCTATTCTAGTCCAATCGGTCTCTTTTGCAGGCACCTTCCCTTTGAGGTAGAGTATTACCTGGTTGTACTTCTTCATAACTTCATCAGAAGGTGCCCCTGTCTTTGGGTCTCTAGGGTACTCATCACTAGGCCAATCAATAGCAATTTTACATTCTGTCCACAAATCTACAGGAACAACAATGTCAAATAATCCATCTAAATCTTTCAAAAGTCATTTTGAAACCTTCACGAATCTCTCGACTTGTCTGTACCATTCTATTGGTTTTTCTTGAAGTTTGGGAAAATCATTTGTAAATGACAAAATATCCAGTCGGGATCATGGGACATGTGCATAACCTCCACCTGGTACCTCTCTCATGGGACATAACCTTTCCACCTTTTCAGTTTCTTTTAATACATATTCTGAAACAGTTTGTTTTGTTCAAGCCTCTTCCTTTTTCTTTGCCCATCTAGTTTTCCATTTTTCTAATTCACCCCATTTCTGTAATAATTACATCAGCTCTTTGATTTGTACTTTTCTACCTGACACATTCATATTTTCCAAATCTTTATCAGAAAATTCAGGTCAATATGGTTTCTGTAATACTTTAGATTTGCCAATGTCAATTCCCATGTTAGCTGCCATGTCCATTAACCTTTCATCAAACACTCTTGTATTTCTGGTAATGCTTTTACATATAAACAATAACTCATCTTCACTGAATGTATTTAATCTGTCCAATCCCACATTTCCAGCTATTATTTCTTCTAATTAGACTCTTAATTTAAATATATCCAATACCTTCGGCTGTGTCTTTGGCTTCTCTATTTCTCGTGTCCATCTCTCTATTTCTTCTGGGGTTACTACTGTGGCATTTCTTGTACCTGAGGATGTCTCCATTTGTACTTCTGTCCAATTTACAGGAGTGGTTTTTCCGACCAACTCACCCACTGGTTCTCTTATGGGTAAATCCATCAGGGAAATCACTGACTCACATTCACTTGCTTGATCATCAACTATTAAGGGTTCTTTTCTTGGCTGAACTACAGGTGTAGTCAGAACGGGAGTTTTAGGACTAGCTTGCGTATCTCCGTACAAAGGAACAACTGGGCCAATAGTTACCGGAATTGTTAGGGCTTCAGGACTTGTATTTAATTGGGATATTTTCTGAATCAATTCACTTCTCTGTTTATTTATTGCTTCTCTTTCCCTGTCCTGTAGTACTTTTTCTAATGAACTCTCATGTATCACTAGCGGAATCAAAGGTGGTTTCAAAAACGGAGCATTTGGATTAACTGTACTTGGTTCCTCATTATAAGGTGGTGGATTTTTCATCAATAAATCCTCCAAATAATCATCATCTGACACACCACTAGTCATTAAATGTTTTGTTTTCTAATTTTTTTACTTCCAGTGGGCTCTTCCAAAGTTAATACAGGATCTAATCCTTCCACTAACATAGACTGTCTCCATTGTTTCATTAATTTATCTCTCGTATCTTTTGGAAATCGTGGATAAAACCTACTCCAATTACTATTACTTCTGGGTCTATCTCGCTCAAAAGCCTCAGTTTCCCATTCCTCTAATGCCTCATACTGCGTTAATCTAGGTCTGGGATCTAATTCATTCATACGAGTTCTCAAATTGTGCAAAACTCTGTCATTAAATGTACAATTTTCTGGAAATGCTAAAACACCATCATCTTTTGTGTACTCTATCCAATTTTCTAACCACACACAAGTGTGATAGCCCCTTTCTACCATCATGTATGATGCAGGCGTATTTGGTGGTGGAATAATAATCCCTTCTCTTGTTTTAATTGCTTTATCTTTCTTGAAATAATTCCTAATTCTTTTAATGAATGGCATTTTTCTTTTTCCTCCGTACATGTTAAAGGGTCTTCCTCTTATATGCTGTTCTTGGGCAAACCCTAAATAACTCCTATCAGGTCTATTTCCTACAAGCGGACCTATATGCCACATATATTCCAAACGCAAATCTTCTGGATATTCTCAATTTTTTTACAAAATTATTTCAAATACCTGCACGTCTTTTATTTTTCAGTTGACCAATCAAAATTTAGAATTCAAATAAATCCAACCAATAGTTGCGCGGCTTCTCTCGTGAGACTAGTTCTCACACTCCTGTGCTCACCCCTCCTTTATAATTATTACCTCAGCAACACACCCGCTGTCACAACCAATACCAGCACGGCTCCGAGTGACGTCAGCATTGCTCCGCAACTGATCCCTTCCTTTGCAAGGTAATACGAAACTTAATTTCTTTCACTTTTAATGCAGATTTTTATTATTCAACAACGTAAAAACATTTGCTACTGTACTTGAGTGACTAATTCAAAGGAAAGTTAAGTTTCACTCACTATGAGAAAATCCCTTCTGCTTACTCTTCATATACTACGAGTAGATCCCTTCCGTCTACCCTTCACGCAAGCATTAGAGAAGCTGCTACTCCTTCAGACTTATCCACTCCAGGATATACTAAGGCCAAAGTTTGCTATCAATCAAGCTCAGACGAACCTGCTACTCCTTCTGTTTGACCCTTTCTAGGTGATATCACACAAAATGTTTTGCTAGCGAATTCTTTGCTATCATTTATTCACACATTCATACAGAAAAATCCCTAAATAGTGCTTCCGGTTTTACCTAATCATGCACTTAATTCCTACAGGTAAGTGACCTCACTGCAGTGTGGCTTCCATTTACCACCGCTATTCTGCCCCTGGGGATTCCAGACAAAACATATAACAGGTACGAACAATTTTGGTCAATACATAAATTCAATACAACATCAATATAATCAATGTAAAATTAGATTTGATCGATCAATTATCAATATATAACTAACTAACTACCTATCTTAACTAAACCCTAACCATACTGCTGCTACCAAAAGAAATACTGATAGATCGCGCAGGTTACCCGACTCAGTTTACCATACTCACCTGGGCCCATAAACAACACAACTTATACTTGTGAGTTTAATCAGGTAACCTGTGCACTACCTCTAATCAGTGATTTATAACTTTCATTTAGGACCTATACCATTGACTTACCAATTCACGTCATCGGTACCTAGAGTCCTAATGGATCAAGGGTGTTAGAATATTAGGAAAAATAACATTTGCACTCATATAATAACCACAGACCCTGGAAGATTAAAATCTTTATCTAAGTTTCTTAAATGGTCATGATCCAAAGATTAAACACCAACAGACTTTCAATTATGAAGATCAGAATTAATGTGACAGTAAAGCCAAATTGGAACAGGACAGGACCACCAAAGATTAAGACTGGCACCCGCAGTTAAGTTGCAACACCTGTGCTACTCCCTCTCTGCAGCTAACTGCCAGAGCCCCGATTGGGTTATCGATTTTCCCGACAAAGTGCTTCACCAGCACTTCAGCTCCCAGAACCCCGATTGGGTCAGCAAATCTTCTGACAGAGTGCTCCACAGCCCTCTGTTCTTAGTCACCTACTGAGTGCATTGGGTCAGTGACAGGTCAGCTATTTGGACAAGTCGGACAATCTAACTAACTAAGCCTACCCTAGTTATACTATTTTCCAGGTCAGTGTACCATCCCCCAAATGTTGCAAGTGTAGTGATCCCCAATTTTGATTGGACAAAGAATGAGGAGAGGTCATCACACAATACCACAATGAAACTTTCTGCATATCATATTTAAATTAATGTTCCCGCACATCAATTTATTTTCTCATGACATCTTTATTCCACCCAACAACTAATGTTCTATTAATAAATACATTGTATTAACATTACACAGTTGAGCTTTCTCTGACAGAGGAAAAAGGTCAGCTTCCCAGGCGCATCTTGGATGAGACTGTTCCTGACAATCATTCAATGCCAATTCTGAAGCGTCCCTTGGTTTCTTGTGCGCATGTTCAAAATGGATGCAGTGGGATCTCATCAGGCCCAAATGAGTTACATGTGAAAATAGAAGACAAACAGTTTTAGAACAAAGGATAAAAGAGTATTCTGTATACCACTATCTCTACTCTGTACCCATTATTTTATATTTAACTATAGCATTAAGATTAGGCAGAATGAACAGCAGTGCAAGCTTCATGCATGCTATAACACAGAGCAGCCATCTTAGTACTAGTGCGCAGAAGCAAAAGTTTTCCTCCAAGAGAAAGATACGTCATGTCACGTGAGTATGACTGATGCATGCACAGTAAGAAATCCAGCGTAGCAGCAGCCATTTTATTTGCAAGCGGATCAACATTAGTAAAACACATAAGCAAGCTTCACTCGGACACTCATTTGTGTTGTGTAATGCGATATTAATATAACAAACATGTTGATTAGTATATTAACGTTATGTACAAGCAAGTTGCATTATGTGCGAATCCTTGCTCCATCAGTGTCAGTGGGTGTCTGAAGAGCAGGTCATTCCCAATATACTCCGCCCTGTAGTGGCAGCTGACAGCTCAGTGAGCCTCTGCAAAGTGGCGTGTGTTCCCTTTGAATGGGGAGGGGTCTCTGGTGTTTTGGAAGTTGTTGTTAGTAATGCCTTGCCTGTAGACTGTCTGCTAGGCAATGACCTGGAGAGTTCTCCATGGAAGGATGTGGAGCACCGAACTCATCTGGAGATGTTGAGTTTGCCTGCCTGGATCTGTGTGACCACGCGTGCTGTGACAGCCAGTAAGGGTGATTCAGCAGAACTGGAGCCTGAAACAGTGGCCCAGAGACCTGCCAGGAGAGGAAGAGGCAGGGGGCGCGGGGCGCGGGAAGCCAGCCCCAGCCATTACCACAGTCCAGGAAGGAGCAGAACCTGAGGGGGATGCCCTGGAACCTACAGCGGAACAGGTGGCCGAATTGGGCAACCTACCTGAGCTGACCCATTGGCAGCAAGAAGGTGGGCCCTCCAGGGAGGAATTCTGCAAGGCGTAGAAAGAGTGCCCTTCCCTCATTGGTGTGCGGCAACAGGCTGCATACCAGGCAGCAGGTGGAGCGTCCAAACATCATCTCATTTACTGAGAAGATGAGTTATTGTATAGTGAGCCTAAATTTGCTGAGCTCGGTGCAGCCCGTGTGCTGGTGGTACCTGAGCGCTTCAGGAACTTCCTAATGGGTCTGGCTCATGACGTGCCTCTCGCAGGACATCTGGGGCAAGACAACACCTTCCAAAGGCTTGTCACCCACTTCTACTGGCCCCAGATGAAGAAGCACTTCAGTACCTTTTGTAGGACTTGCAAACATGTCAGGCCAGTGGCAAGAGCGGAGGGAAGTGCAAGGCACCCCTCCAACCCTTTGCTGTGGTGAGCACCCCTTTCGAGCGGGTGGGCATCGACATCGTCGGGCCCCTGAACCCCAAGACAGTCTTAGGCAACAGTTTCATCCTGGTCTTGGCGGACAATGTCACCCGGTACCCGGAAGCAGTCCCTCTCAGGACAATCACAGCACCCGTGTTGGTCCGTGCATTGATGGGGATCTTTTCCCGTGTGGGGTTCCCCAGAGAGGTGGTCTCCGACCGGGGTACCAACTTCATCTCTAGGTACATGAAGTTTCTGTGGGAGGAGTGTGGGGTAACTTATAAGTTCACCACTCCTTACCACCCAC
This sequence comes from Lissotriton vulgaris, assembly GCF_964263255.1. Taxonomy (NCBI): domain Eukaryota; kingdom Metazoa; phylum Chordata; class Amphibia; order Caudata; family Salamandridae; genus Lissotriton; species Lissotriton vulgaris. The sequence goes on along the minus strand of NC_141685.1, from coordinate 2,035,916,856 downwards.
AGGGAAATGGGTTGGTTGAAAGGTTCAACCGTACCCTGAAAGGTATGATTATGGGCCTAGCGGAGCCCATCAGACGGAAGTAGGACGTCTTTCTACCATGCCTGTTGTTTGCCTACAGGGCAGTGCCTCAGAAGTCCTTAGGGTTCAGTCCCTTTGAACTCCTGTATGGCCATCCTGTTAGACGACCTCTCACACTGGTGAAGGAGGGGTGGGAGAAATCCCGTGGGAAAACCCCCCAGAATGTGTTCAGCTCGTGCTGGCCTTCGGCAACCAGACACGACGCTTCAGGAAGCTCACTCAGGAGAACCTGGAAGCTAGCCAGGAAGAAATTAAAAGATGGTACGACCAGAATACCACTCTGGTCGAATTTCAACCTGGGCAGAAAGTGTGGGTGATGGCGCCAGTGGAGCCTTGTGCGCTCCAAGACAAGTGGACTGGGCCATATGAGGTGGGGGAGCGCAAGAGCAAGGTAACCTACCTGGTTAACTTGAAGACTCCTGGGCAGCCCCTGAGAGTCTTGCATGTGAACCGCCTCAAACCCCACTTTGAGAGTTCTGAAGTGACAATGCTCATGGCTACAGATGCTGGAAGAGGATAGTGATCCTCTCCCAGACCTCCTGGCAGCCAAGGAGCAAGACGGGCCAGTGGATGGTGTGGTCCTCTCGCCAACCCTGACCCCAGAACAGCAGAGGGACTGTCACCAGATGTTGGGTCAGTTTGCCTTCCTGTTCTCCCTGACTCCAGGTGTCACCAACTGGTGCGTTCATGATGTGGACACTAGAGATAGTCTGCCTGTGAAACAGAAATTTTACAGGGTAGCTGACAAGGTCAGGGCCAGCATCAAGGAAAAGGTTTCCAAGATGTTGACGCTCGGGGTAATTGAGCCCTCCAGCAGCCCCTGGGCTAGCCCAGTGGTCTTAGTGCCAAGAGCTGCTGCGCCCGGTGCCACTCCAGAACTCCGGTTTTGTGTGGACTACCGTGGGCTCAATGCGGTCACGAAGACTGACGCACACCCCATCCCCAGAGCTGATGAGCTCGTGGATCAGTTGGGAGCTGCCCAGTACCTCAGTACGTTTGATTTAACTTCTGGGTACTGGCAGATTGCCTTAACTGAGGGGGACAAAGAGAGGTCTGCATTCTCAATGCCAGAGGGGCTGTTCCAGTTTAGAGTCATGCCCTTTGGGTTGAAGAATGCCCCTGTCACATTCCAGAAATTAGTTAACCAGGTATTGACCGGGCTGGAGGAATTTAGCGCTGCATACCTGGATGACAGTGCTGTGTTCAGCTCCATGTGGGAAGAACACTTGCAACACCTCTGTGAAGTGTTGAAGGTTCTGCAAAGGGCAGGCCTCACTATCAAGGCCAGAAAGTGCCAGATAGGGCAGGAATCTGTGGTGTACTTGGGACACCAGGTAGAGAGCGGCCAGGTGGCGCCCCTAGAGGCGAAGATTGATACCATTTCGGCTTGGGAGCCCCCCAAGACCCAGACAGAGGTGAGAGCCTATTTAGGTCTCACCAGGTATTACAGATGGTTTGTCAAGGGATATGGCACCATTGTTGCCCCCTTGACAGAGCTGACTTCCAAGAAACAACCCAGGAAAGTGAATTAGACCAAAGCCTGCCAAACTGCTTTTGATGCCCTGAAGACTGCCATGTGCACAGCACCGGTGCTCAAGGCACCTGACTTCTCCAGTGAGTTCATAGTGCAGACAGATGCTTCAGAGCATGGTGTGGGAGCAGTACTCTCACAGATCATCAACGAGGGCTGGGACCAACCTGTAGCTTTCATTAGTAGGAGGCTACTCCCCAGGGAACAGAGGTGGAGTGCAATTGAAAGGGAAGCTTTTGCTGTGGTCTGGGCTCTGAAAAAGCTGAGGCCCTACCTGTTTGGGACTCACTTCCGTGTTCAGACAGACCATAGGACCCTCAGATGGTTAATGCAGATGAGGGGTGAGAACCCAAAACTGTTGAGATGGTCCATCTCCCTACAGGGAATGGACTTTACGGTGGAACATCGCCCTGACACAGAACACGCCAATGCTGATGGTCTGTCCAGGTTTTTCCGCCTTAGGGAAGAGAACTTCCAAGAGGGTGGGTAGTTCTCCCCACTTTCAACTGGATGGGATACGTGTTAGACCAGGCATCCTTGGCATGTTTTCACCCTATCTTTTTGCCTCTGCCTCCTGTATTTTTGATGCTGTGCTGGATTTCACTTTTGCTACTTTAGATGCTTTGGGCACTTTGCCACTGCTGTTCAGTGTCAAAGTGCAAGTGCTCCCTGTGTAAATTGTTATTGTGACGGGTTATCCATGATTGGCACATTTTTGTCACCAAGAAGTCCCTAGTAAAGTGCACTAAGTGTGCCAGGGCTGGTAATAACAAATGCTACTAGTGGGCCTGCAGCACTGGTTGTGCCACCCACATGAGCAGCCCTAAAATGGTATCTCAGGCCGGCCAACGCAGTGCCTGGGTGCAGTCTGTGAACTGCCATGTTCTCCTGGTCAGTGTCCCCACTGGCCAGGCCTAACCCTTCCCTTTCTGTACACATTGGTCACCCCTATGGAAGGCCCAAGGTACCCCCTTGGGCAGGGTGCAGTGTATGTAAAAGGTAGAGCACGTACTAATGCAGGTGACATGCTCTGGTAGTGAATTACTGCCATCTTTTCGTTTTTCTCTATTGTAAGGCTATCTTGCCCCATAGGGCATAAAAGTCTGGTATCCCTGAAATCAGAATTTAATAACACATCCTTTAGGAAAGGTTGTTTTTAAATCCTGTGATTGAGAACAGCACTTTTAGAAAGTTGCTGTTCTCTTGTCTGACCTTTCTGTGTGCCTAGGCCTGTTTGTGAATTGACTGTCTGGTCTGAGAGTGACAGAGGCTGGGAGCCCTCAGGAGGCTGGCTGCGTCAGCCCTAGGCTGACTTACTGCATCTGCATCTTGAGTGCTGGGAGGCGATAGCACCTGGGCCTGAATAGGGCTGTGCCTGCCTCCTACAATGCTGGCTCCACCTCCTGCTGGGCAGCATACAATCCTGCCCCTCTCCCTGAAAGGAAAAGAGAGGCCAGGAAATCAAAGTGCTCAAGGAACACCCAGAACTGGTTCAGGCCGGGCTCAGAGCCCTCCTGCACAAAGGGATCAAAGACTTTCGGGGGTATAAGTACAGGACCCCTGACTACAGAAAATGTGATCATCCTGGAATCAAGAGGGAACCTCTGCCAAGGAGAAAGCTGGAAGACTGAAGAAGGAAGACTGTCCTTCTGTTTCTTTGCTGGACTGACATGAAGTTGCTTTGCTGCCAAGGAGAGGGGGAGGACATTGTTGTTGCTTTGTCCCCTTGCTTGAAGAGATCTCCAAGGGCCTGTTGTGAGCTGGCCTCCTGTTAAGAAGTCCCAGGAACAAAAGGACTTCACCCCCCAGCTTTCCCTGAGCTCTGCTGAGAGAGTTCTGCCCTTCCTGAGTGCTGAATCCGACAGAGGGGCATCTGGAAGGTGTGGCCTGCTGTTTGGAAAGCTGGAGAACAAGAAACTAAGACTTTCTGCAAGTTTTGTCGCATCGCTCGCTTGTGGAGCGCATCCCAGTCAGTGCGAGGAAATTCCAGCCGCTATGAAGGCTGAGATCGTCGCAGCGCCTGTTGCTGCTGCCAGAGTTGTCGCATCCTTCGTTTGCGGGACGCACCAGTCCGGTGCAGGAAGATTACCATCGCTGCACGTATCGTTGCAGAGCCTGTCGTCACTGGGTGAGATCGTCGCACCGCTTGCTTGCGGACCGCACCACGTCACTGCGAGCATCGTCGCAGAGCCATCGCATCGTGGAGCTGCGAGAGGAGGATCACCGCTGGACCGCACATCGTCGCCCCGGAGATCGTAACAGCCCCCAAAGATCATTGCATCGTGCCTTTGCGAGTTTTTCACTACAGAACCTAGGAAGCTTGTTTCCGGTCCAGGGAAGGCATGGCTTGGCAGTTCGGGCTAGACTGTTCCCATGAGGCACAGCGTCAGACTGATTTGCATATGGCCATGTCTGAACTGGGGTGGCAGAGTGGGCTAAAGAACGGTGATGGATTAAACCCAGATCTGTTGACTGGGTGTGAGTGTTTGATTGGTTCAGATGCTCCGTCCATCACTTTTGTACCGTGCATCGTCACCCCTGAGATCGTCGCAGCCCCCTAAGATCATCGCATTGTGCCTTTGCGAGATTTTTCACTACGGAACCTCCGCACCGGAATCCATACAAGGTATCGCATCCCTCCCCATACAGACCAGAGTCACCACAACATGCCTGCTACATCGAGCTGGGTTGTCGCATTGCCTCCCCAAGGTCTCAGGAGTGACGCATTGCTTGTTTTCCACCGCACCAGCTTCTGTTTTGGAACTTTGTCGCATTTAAAGGTACTGTTGGCGAAACGTGACACAACTGTGAACTTTTCACTCAACTGTGGATTATTTTATCGTAACTTTAAGAACTCTTTTGAAACCATATTCTTGAACTGTGTATGTTGGATTTTTGTCGTTTTGGTCATGTGTAGTTTAGATTAAATACCTTTATTTTTCTAAACTGTTGTGGAGTCAGTATGTGGTGTTTTCACTGTGTTACTGTGAGTGTTGGTACAAATACTTTACACATTGCCTTTGATAAGCCTTGACTGCTCGTGCCAAGCTACCAAGGGGGTGAGCGGGGGTTATCTAAAGAGTGTATCCTCCTTACCCTGACCAGAAGCAAGGGTTCCTATATGGACAGCCAGTGGTACCTACCCCTGCCAACTAGAGACCCCCAGTTCTAACAATAATGATTCTATTTTATGCCTTGGTCTATTAAATTATTTCACTATATGAATGGGTGAGGGGTCTTCCATTCTTCAAGGCAAAATGTCCAAAGACATATCCTCAATGAACTAGAATGCACCAACAGAAAGGACCTTCCACCCCTTCCACTTATGCATCATATAGAAGGATTGTGTTGGGATTAATGTATATGAAAACAGCTTTGGAAGCGCAGTAGCAAATAATTAATGAGAGGCTAAAGCTCTCGAAGGGCTGAGACAAGGAACGATTACAAAAATGAAGATTACTGGGACAAGGAAGGATTAGAAAAATGAAACGTATTGGTAAGTAGTCCAAACATTCATTTTCATGCACTTTGCCGGGGTAATTTAGGGCAAGTGTAATTTCCTCCAAAGTGGTATAATGTCTGTGTCTCCCAAAACCTTCATTGACAAAATGAGTTAAAATATTAAAGGTATTCCAAGTTATACTTCAAAGCAGGGCAACCTCATAGTGATAGCCACCTCCTCTCCTTTCTCCAATAGTACTTCTCTAGAGCAACTTGAGCATAGGTAAAGAAATATTGCTTTTCAGTGCAACTTGTGAATTTTTTCAGTTCAAGTGTTTTTATTGATTGTTTTCCGAGAACATAAAGCACATAATAAACCACATATAATAACAACATAAACATAATACTGATATGAAAAAGATGAGACATAATAGATTGATGATTGAGGTGGTATCATGACAGTCTGGGTAATGCAGTGCGATTAACATGGTAGACACTATATTAGAATAGACAAAGGGCTGTATAATCCACCATAAAATAATGGTCTATCGTATACTTAATTGCATGATGTATCCTGCGAAAGGAAGAGAAAAGAAATACATACAATAATACAAAAAGTACAAATAATACAATTGCAGGGAAGCATCTGTTTGAATAAAATATAAAGTTTCAATATCTGCCTATTAGAGTAGTACAGCCAACTTGTTGAGAACGTCTCATGTATGGAAACAATAAGTCACACCTCCGAAATTAGTGTTTCATGGCCTGAGGGGGGGTTTCCATGGCGAGTTCTGAAGGGCAATGTTGTCAGCACCCCTTAGGTTGGACACCCAGTTTAGCCAGCTCTTGTCATTCAATGATTTTATTTTGAGGAAGCCAAATGTCAGCATGGAAAGCTCCTTTTTGAGGGAGCATGAGAAAAATGTGGATGTAAAGCCAAAAACCCTTTCCCAAAAAAAGGTTCTACCCATTTGCAGAATAATAAGAGATGGGCTAGATCACCTATCTCTCCCCCACATTTCCAGCAATTAGGGTCATTGTGAATCTTATGTGAATGTAAACGGGCTGGTGTCCAATAGGCCTTATGTAGGAGCAAAAATTTTGTCTGGGAAAGGGATGGTGAGATTTTATTCCTCAAGACAGAGCTCAGGTTTCGGACCAGTCATCTTCAAAATTTCTTTAACTGCCTGGTTCTAAAGGCATTACCCATTTTGCACCATGTTTGGAAACAAGGTATCTAAGCTCCAAACCTCTTTTCGTAAGTAAGGAATAGTTTGTGGGAGAAGGGTGAGGTAGGGGTGCTTACCAATCCCTGGAAATTTGTGAGAACAATATGTCACCTTGTGGTACTTTTTAAGCAACTGTTTTCAAAATAGTTATTGAATATGATTAGGTTTTAAAAGCAGTGCAAACTGGCCACTCATGACCACACATTACCCAGTTACATCAGACTCATTAGATACCAAACGCACAACAAGAAAAAGTCCTTTAACTCTAATAAAGGTAACATTGTACATCAATCAGCAAATTAGCCTAGATTATCACTCAACACATCGTGAAATATTATGGAAATTCAAAAATTATGTCAGCAAACATCAAATATTCTAAATGTGTCCCTACAAATTGTAAACATATTTTCTCTAGAAACATCAAGGTGTTATTTTCTGGAAATATGTTCCAGCGGCCAGGTTGTCATTTTGTGAAAATACATGAATTTTTCTCTCAAATGAAGCCTTTTCTTTGTAAATAAACTAATTATAATTTTATGACTCAAAACACCAGCTTGTCGTACTTTGAAAAATACACTAATTATTCCCCAGAATACTGACTATCAGCTGCCATTAAATGCCAGGAACCAAATCTTTCATCCAGGTTAGGCTCACAGCTGAAGTGCTGTCTCAAAATGCACTGCAAGTTCTCAAACATCCAGGTACAGCCACCAAATGGAAAGAATGACATCAGATGGACAGTTTCAGTCCCATGGCCTTTGTGCGGCATCATACGCCCTTGCACAGTCTCAGATGTCATGTACTGCTATATGGAACACATTAAATGCATATTCAGTAGCCTCACAGCATCACCATCAAACACCAAGAACCTCTTCCGATGTTCGAGTTCAGTCTCCTAGTCTAGCTGCAGTCTAGCATCATATAGTCTAAAATGCCCATGTACCTCCATCATATGACACTAACATAGTCTGTCCAGGTTCCTCCTGATAACCTATGCATACTTGAATTATGTTCCTGCATAATCTCAAATGCCAATCCCACATATTTTTGTACAATCTCAAATGTCAAAACACGGTATCATCTACATGAGACTCCGCCCCCACACACAAAGACATGGTCCATGGGTGCAGAATCAACAAAATTCCTGGGGTAGCGGAAGAGGCACCAAGCACCGTCTGAGCCTCCTGGCGTAGTAAGTTTGACCCCTTGTACCCCCTTTAATCGTCTATTTGCTGCTGTGAAGCGTCCGGAGGCTAAAAAGTATAAACTACATAATAGTAAAGTGCCATCGTAGCTAGTGAATAATCTTTTTTTTTTTTTTAAATGGTCCATTACCGCAAAGTTGTTTTAGTCGTCCCCTTCTGCCACTACTTAAGGCCAAGACTCTTAATTCCTGGTCCCACCTCGGGCTGCTTTATTTCATCATCCTCAATTACGTATTCTTCACTCCACTAATAGAGGTTTGTTTTGATTTCCGCTCTTTCCTCTAAACACCGCATACACATCTCATATCCTGTCTGACATGTACACATCTCCTGATAATCTGGAGCCAACCGGGGGGAGGGAGGGAAAGTAAAAGCACACCATGCGCGCGCTGTGTTAAAATGTCAGCCCTACGCGGGGACAGGAGATGTGAATGCGTACGGAGTGCACAGCTCCTGTCTGTACGCGTGCACATGTCCTGTCCCCCTTCCACTGACAAACCGACAACAATAGGTCTCGCCAAGGCGAACATCACAAGCGCTGCATCACAAGGCAAGACATAAAAAAAAATAGACCCGGGACCCCATTATCCAATTTGAAATGAAAATGAAATGAAATGAAAAGCAATTTATAACGCGCAACTTTGCCCAACGGGCGTCAAGGCGCCTAACCAAACATTATACCAAATAAGAGAGTCAGAGAACATGCTACTGATAGGCCTCGATGAAAAGCCGCGTTTTTAATACTTTCTTAAAAAAGGGCCATAGAGGGTTGTGCTTTTAACTCGGAAGGGAGTTCATTCCACAGTTTGGGGCCATACAGGAGAAAGCCCTTCCACCCCATCTGACTCTGTTAATTCGGGGGACAGCTAGGAGATTCTTAGAGGCAGAACGGAGGCTTCTACTAGGGGTGTAGGGGACTAGGAGGGAGCCAATGGCTACTGAACCTCCACCTGCTAAAGCACTGAAGACCAGGCAAAACATTTTGAAAGTGAACCTAAGATGAATCGGGAGCCAGTGCAAACTCTTCCTAGCGAGAGTAGCAGAAGAGGTGTTAGAAACGCCCAGGACAAATTTGGCAGCCGCATTCTGAACGGTCTGAAGGTGCAGAATCAGGCTCTTATTTATTCCCGCGTACAATGCATTACAGTAATCTAGCCGTGATGCCAGAAAGGCCACCACGGTCTGTTTATGAGCTTGGGGGGAGAGATAATGGGCTATTTTTCTAAGAATCTTAATGACTCGCCAACAGGTGGACACAGTCCGGTTAACCTGCTGCGTAATGGCCATTGACGTATCAAAAATCACTCCCAGATTGCGGGCTGATTTTACAGGCATAGGACATATTCCCAGGGAGGGGGGCCACCAATCACTGGACCATATGTTTTGATCTTTGCCGAAGATCAAGACCTCGGTTTTCTCTCCGTTCAGCTTCAGTGAGTTTAAAATCATCCATTCAGAGACTGCCTGCATGCAGTTCCTGAAGCTGAACGCGGAGGTACTCACCGAGTGGGAGAGGGACACCATGATCTGCGTGTCATCGGCATATGACACCACCTCCATCCCGTGCGATCTGGCAAGTGGGGCCACATATATGTTAAAAAGGGTCGGGCTCAAGGCCGACCCCTGTGGAACCCCACATTGAACAGGCTTAGCAGGGGAGAGGAACTCTCCTAGCTTGACCCTCTGCTCTCTTTGACTGAGGAAAGAGGACAGGAGGTTCAGTGCTGGGCCCTCCAACCCTATCTCCTTTAACCGAGCTGTTAAGGTCAAAGGAGATAGGGTGTCAAAAACTGCAGTCAAGTCGAGTAGGACCAGCAAAATGGTCTGTCCTCGGTCGACCTTAGATCTAATATTGTCGACTACTACCGTGAGAGCCGACTCAGTACTATGGAACTTTCTAAAGCGGTGCTGTGATTGGTCCAGAAACCTCGAGACCTCAAGGAAGGAGGTCAGATGCTGATTGAGATGGCATTCAAGCATTTTAGCTGGGGCAGGCAGCAACGATATTGGTCGAAAATTTTTAAGGATTTCCGGGTCCAAAGTCGGCTTTTTAAGCAGCGGCTTGACTATGGCCTTTTTCCAAACAGCCGGGAAAATACCCTGAGTCATGGCACAGTTCATAATCTCCAACAGAGGGGGCACGGGAGTTTCCCTACATTCTTTCTGGATCTTCAAAGGGCAGGGATTCAGAGGTGAGCATGACTTGGTTCTGTTTAGGACATAGTCTAATTGCTCAAGGGTAAGGGGTGGGAAGTCGGACAAGACGTTTGTGGGAACTTTTCCCCAACATTCTAAGGAAGGTTGGGTCGAGAGAGAAAGGGGACTCATTTGGGCTCTCTGAGTTTCAAGAGTGTGATAGATGTACGCAATTTTAGTATGGAAGAACTGCGCGATCCTGTCGCACAGCTCTTGGGAGCTTGTGATGGGATCAGGGGTTTGTAAGGAACACAGAGAGTCAACGATTTTAAATAAATCCCTCGAGGAAGTAAGGGATGCAGTGAGCTTAGAAAAATAAGCCTGTTTTTCTTTGATGACCCTTAATATGTAAGTAAATAGTTATTGCATATGGTTAATTAAAACCTTTACAAGATTGAGTACAAAACACTATACGAACTAGCCTTGGTTAAAATGCATTTACACTCTTTAAAAAACAAGTTCTTTTTTTAAAAACAGTATTACATCGACTGCGGCCTGAGCCTCACCTAACATATCAATCATGACCCTTATCTTGTAGTCCACCAACAACAGCTTATGTCTTTCTCAAACCTTCGGGTTCCAGGATGTTCGCCATAGCCTCTCCTGCTTCCTACAACTCTGCCTTAAGAGCCTAAGGGGCTCAGTAAACCAGGGGGCTGATGGTTTCCGCCTCGCTGAATAGCGATAAGAGGCAGGAGCCAGAAGATCTACTGCTCGGGAGATAGAGTTAGCTAGCTCCAGCGCGACATCGCTGGCATCCTTAACAGCTAAAGTGGTGGTCTGAGCTACAAGGGAGGTGAGAGAGTTGTTCGTAATACCCCTGTAGTTTTGTATAAGTTTCTTGTTCGTGAACCCATGACACAGGGAAGGGGTGGGGGGGGGGATTTAAGTTCTAGAGGCACTGCCAGATGGTCAGACCATACCAGGGGGATGGGAGGGCCCGTAGAGAGTCTGGGGTCATTGGAGAATAGGATGTGGCTGGCCAGATGGATGGAGCAGTTTACCTGCTGAAGAAGACCGCAGGCGCTCATAAGGTCCACTAAGGAGAGGGTATCCTTCGAACAGAGATCATCTAAATGAAAATTTAGATCCCCCATAACCGTAAGGAGGGATTTACCAAAATAAGGTTCTAAGATTTTAAGGAGATTGTGGGTGAAACTGGATCTCGGGCCAGGGGGCCTATAGATAAGGAGACCGGAGAAAGATACAGAGGGAAAGGAGGATACGGAGAAATGAATGGCCTGAAAAAGATCTGCAGGAGAGGAGAGAGTCGTAGTGCGACAGACAGCAGAGACTTTGTAGAGAATCGCCAACCCTCCACCCCTGCGACCTACTCTATCCAGTCTATTTAACGCGTAACCCTCGGGGATGGCGTGCAGAAGATCCGGACCAGAGGATTCAGAAGCCCAGGTTTCGGTAATAAAAACCCAAGAGGGGTTCCTGGCAGTGACAAAGTCATGGAACGCAATATTGTTTTTGATCAATGACCTAGCATTGATAAGGAAACCTCTTTCCATATGGGCAGTAAGCGTAGGAGGTGTCTTGGCCAAGGTGCGATCTTTAAGGCGGTAAGAGAGAGAGGGCACAGTGTTGCTGACGTAACAGCAACATGCGGGTGAAAAAAAGAGATCTTTTGCGGTGAGACTATGGTGGCAGGGAAGAAAGGAGGGCTTAAGTGTAACTAAATCCCTATAAGCATAGGTCAGAGTAATCTTACTGCCAAGCGATGTCGTAGTTTCCACCCTGTACAGGCCGTCCTGCAGCCCGTCCTCAGCGCGGACGGGCGCAGACGGGCTTAACTTTGGCGCAACTTTGGCGCACGTCCGCTGCGCGCGTCCGCTGTGTGCGGAGAAAGTCATCCTGATTAAATATGGCCGTCCCCGAGTCTGGCGCAGCACCTGACCGTCACCAGCCAATGGGAGTGGGGGGGACTAGCTGTCTGTCTGCTCTTCTCCCAGAATTGGCTGAGCCTGACAAGCTTCCTGTCAGAGAAAAGGCAATCTCAGGCCGAGGCAGGAACTAACAGACTTAGCTGGTGTTTTGGGAAGGACTTTCATCGCTCATTGGTCTTTATTTTTTAAGAAGGTACTCATAGTGAGAAATAAATTGCACCATTGGCATTTGATATGGCTTGCAGTACATCTATCAATGGACAGAAAATGCAATAAAAATACATTGTCAAAAGCTTACTTCATTTCTTCATACATAAAAAAAATAAAACATGAGAGGTAATTTCCCTCTTCCAGTCCCTACCAACGTATTAGACAATTGAAAATATTTCCAAATGAAAGTAGATTCCATAGAGCAGTGATTCTTAACCTTTCGACTTCTGTGCCCCTCACACGTAAATATTAATGGAACGCAGGGCATCCACTGAATCATTATTTAAATCCAGGGACCCCCCAATAAATCATTACTGGAAGCTAGGGAACTGGGCCTAAGCTTTTTCGATGATTTTAACCACAAAATAATACATAAAAAATATAAATATCAGCATTCATCAAGCAAATACACAAATGATGAAAAATTTAATTCACAAACACATTTTTATTTTAATCAGAAGTTTGGAGTTTTTCAAACTTTAATTGAGGCCACTCATTGCCATCCTATATTCTGTTTGATGCACTTACACTGCTCTCACAAATCCGTCTGTGGTTACTAAGATAATTTGTATCCCCCAATTAAAAATTTCATAACATTTACAGATCGTTTTAAAGATTACAATTTTACATTTTGCTTCTTTATTCATATACAATTCATGAATCTCTTAATATTATTTGATTTTTACAGACCACAGAGGTCGCCGGACCACATGTTAAGAACCACTGCTATAGAGTGAGCTAACTTAGGCAATGACGTGATGTGGAAAAGTGTCTTTTGTTTTTGTTTGTTTAATCAGGCGTCAAATTCCTCAGCGTTGAGACAGGGTGTTTTGCATTGCAATTATTTGTGGTGAATTCTAATAGTAGCTTAAGATGTAGTGGTCAAGTGTGGGAAGAGAGTGACTAGACAGATACAAGAGTGTAAATATTACATGGGTTTTTGGTATCTAACCTTAACTCTACAGTGTATGGGTCACATCAAAGCATAACCTGTGAAATAAATTGATACAGACAAACATGTAATAGCGTTGATATTAGAGAAGATGTCCGTAGCATACTGTAATTGCTTGTACTGTGTAGAAAATACATAAGACTTACCATTTGACTTAATGTTTTTGGGAAGTAGTACGAGAAGAGTGAGTTGGGAGAGGTACAGATTTTGGGGGCATTGCCAGAAAGAGAGGGAGTCAAGGAGAGATTTTCTTGAGTTTGGGTGGTTCGAGTTTCATGACATCATTGCTTCAAGCTTCCCTGTTCTTCCGGAGATGGGCATTTTTCGTGACAGGTATTGTGAAGTTCCCAATGGTAAGTGTAAGGGAAGCAGGTGGAACTTGCACGAGCTGCAAGCCTTTAGTGGTAGCCAGCTCAAGGAGGCCATAATCGGTGTGATGTGTTCAAATTTCCTCGGCCCAGATATGGCTCACCATGAAGTGAAAGGCAGCTTTGAGGGATGCAAAACTGACTTTAGGAAGGCCTATGAGTAACTGAATACACTGCTGAATGCTGAATACATGTTCCCTTCAGAAACGCAACCTGGAAATCTTCTCGCTATTACAAGAGGAAGGACCAGATGTGCAAGACATAACCGAAACATGGTTAAAGGCCGGCTCAGTGCCCGATATAGTTGTGGTCTTGCCCCCAGAGTATTATTTTCTGTTGCATAACCAACAGGGCGTGAAGAGAGGAGATGGGGTGACTGTGATCAGGCGGAAGCACCTTGTCTCAGAGGCTGTAGTAGCAGAAAGTTTGGCTAGGGCGGAAGGTCCTGGGGTGAAATTAGTCCTAAATACCACCTGTGTGGTGATGGTGGTAATCTACCACCTTCCTTGGGCAACTCCCCTATTCAATGATCTGTGTATTGAATTAGTTAGTGATCTGTGCTCAAGGTACCAGCAGATAGTAGTGGTGGGGGACTTCAACTTCTGGTGGGATCAGTTACCAAGAGAGCCCCAGGAGAATGGTTTTGGCGAAAGGATGGCTATGCTAGGGCTACAACAACTAGTGGAATCTCAGACCCATACTAAAGGCCATACATTAGATTTAATATGGTCCACCCAGCCGCCTGTTAGGATAACAGAGATCAAACCTTGTAGCTGGTCAGATCATTATCAGATTAAGTTTATAATCCCACTGCCCAGTCAGCCAGTGCACCAGCCACCACAGTGGGGAAGGGACAAAAATAAATTAAACTCATTTTGTGGAGGCATTAAAGGAGGCAATGCATCCGTTGAGCAACACTGGGGATATGGATCAGGATAGTGAGAGGTTTCTAGGTGGGTGCAGAAGGCCATAGACAAGGTGGCTCCCGCTCAGAGGGAAAGAGTATGGAAGAAAGTTAAGTGGGTCCCCTTAATACCCCATCGCTAAAGGAAGGGAAGCAAAAGCTTCTCCAATATGAAAGAAAATGGCGGAAGTGGTATGAGCCAGAGGCCTTGGGGGATTATAAAACAATGCTGGGCATATGTAAAGGAGCGATCAGGGTGACTAAAGCAGAGTTTTATGAGCTAAGGATTACAGAGTAGCACTCAAAGGGAGACTTTATGAAGGATTGAGGGAGCTAAGTCAAACCAAAGAAATGAAGGCAATCCTAGATCCAGAGGAAAGTAATAGGATGCAGGACTTCTTCCTAAAGAAAGTTAGTGATATTCTATCAGAAGTAAGAAACACCTAGCTTTTTCCCTGTCCACTGATAGTGGAGGAGATGCCTGGCTTCCAGTGTGAGAAGCTTTCAGTGTTCTCACCATTTGATCTGGAGGCCTTAGCACCGTCAATGGCAGCAGTTAAATCTGGCTCGCCGGTAGATCTGTGCCCTCCCAAGGTGTTGAGAATGGCTTTGCCATGGTGTGGGTGAGTTGCTTTCCCTTCGAAACTCCTCCCTTGTGGTAGTGAAAGTACCACTCAGTTTTAAGAAAGCCACACTAATCCCATTACTGATGAAGGCGGAGGCAGACCCCAAAAACTTAAAGAATTACCGCCCAGTATCTAGCCTACCTTTTCCAGCTAAGATTGTGGAACAGCATGCAAACAGAATTTATGGAGGAGCACCAACTGCTCCAGGCTCATGAGGCTGGTTTTAGGGTGCATCACAGTACGGAACTGGAAATGCTTTCAGTACCGGATGAGCTCAGGCAGGCCTCCCTGCTGATCCTATTTGATCTGACATCCAACTTCGAGACGGTTGATCATCAAGAGCAGATGGATCGATTGCAGATGAAGGGGGTCATAGGTTCCGCCTTTCGGTGGATCTTCTCCTTCCTGAAGGACTGGTTCCCATAAGGTACAGATGGGGCACTATGTATCTAGAGAAAGAGGACTCTCGTGTGGGGTTCCCCAGGTATCTGATCTGTCCCCACTACTATTCAATATCTATCTTCAGCCTTTGGTGGTGGCATTAGCACAACTGGACTGCTATCTGTTTAATTATGCAGATGACACCCAGCTGATCCATCGGATTGATATCTCTAAGGAATCACAGTTGAACACGCAGAACATCCTTGGGTTTAAGCTGAACTGGATGATGGCTAACTCGCTCAAAGTGAACCCAGATAAGACAAAGGTCCTGTCAATCACCACCTGTGGGAATCCTTGGACAGATGGTTTTTGGCCCCAGGAACAAGGTGCTACTCCAACATCTATGCCTGTCGTGAAGAGTCTGGGTATTAAGTTGGATAAGAAGTTGGCAATGACCGGGCAGTGAAAAATTGATGGAAAGCTGAATGGGCCTACTTAGGCACCTTTGGAAATTAGGGTCTCTCTTATCTTTTTCAATGATACAAACTGTGGTGGCAGCGCTGATTGTGTTGTGGCTGGACTATGGCAATACATTATACATTGGGCTCCTGGACAATTTGCAAGGTAATCTCCAAGTTGTTATGAACAATGCTGCTAGATTCATTTTTTTATCTACCAAGATGGCCGCACGCCTCGCCGTTGCTGCAAAAACTGCACTGGCTTTCAGTAAAGCAGTGGGCCAGGTTCAAGGGCTTATGTATTGCACATAAGACCCTATATGGGACGATACCAGTCTATATTAAGGACCGTCAAAGGCGATATGTACCAGGACAATGTCTCCATTCCTCTGAGGAAACTTTGTTGTCCTGTCCATATTTTAACAAATTGACCATGGGTGGGCAAACTTTCTCCGACCAGATACCTCCGTTGCGGAGTGAACTGCCGGAAAGTCTGTGAAAAGAAAATATTCTCCTATTTTGGAAGAGATTGAAAACTTTTTTGTATGAACAGGCCTTTGGACAGGATAGAGTTTGATTGAATGTTTCTGGCAAGTGTTGGCTGGTGACAGGTGGCCAACCCTTAGATAAGCTCTAAGCGACCGATGGTAATTAGGTGCTATATAAGTGTTACTAACATAACATAACTGTGAGATTGCGGTGTAACGTCAGTGCTATTATATGATAATAGCACCAATGCTTAATGTGTGCTGGTGGTTGCAGGTGTTGGGCGACAGCACTCATTTTTCGGGACCAGGACTAGAGTTCATCATCAGGCTGTGATCTAGAGAAACATGAGAAAGGCAGAAAGAAGTAAGAAGCAAAAGATAGGAAAACAATAACAAAAAGAGAAAGCAGGGATTAAAAAAACACAAGCAACAGTCCAAGGAAAGGAAGTGTAGTGTGATGGAATTAAGACTAGTGTTGGGACGGGATGTTCCCTACATGCTATACAGGCATGTTAACCTGCTCTAAGTGCTTGACTGCATGCTTATCTGGTATCCTGATTTAGATCCTGGCATCAATCTAGTCTAAGCATGTCGAGGACAGTCCTTGACTATTGTGAGGTCCAGTTCTTGTTCTGTGACATGGAAGGGCTCACCAAGCTTGCCTTCTTTATGGGCCGAGGACTGTGCCCTGTGTATAGCACAAAAAGTGGTGATGGCAGCACATCATGTTTTGGAAAGATCAATAGTGCAATCGGATTTTTTATCTGTGTCATTTGTAGTGAGGGCCAGTGGCCCCACTTGCGTAAAATGCTGCTGTTATGTGTACGCCCACAACTTTGCAGCAGCATCCTTTGTGTATGTTGAGTGCATGCTGTGAGTAAGCTGGAGTACTGAAGCAACTAAAATCCATTTTGGATTCCCTAGCCTAGCATAGCACTTTGCATAGTGGAATTGTATTGTCTCATTCTTGTGGGTTCTGGGGAGGGGGGAAGCTCCAGACACTGATGTGAGGACAATGGAGACATGTAAATGTAGTGTATTTTGTAAAGCGCACAGCTGCCCCAACGGGGCGTCCCGGTGCTGTATAACGCTGTGGATCCCTTCCTGGCTCTCCCTGTAAGATGCCCCTCCTGGGCACCCCCAAGGTGAATCCAGGCATCCCAGTGTTGTTGTAGGGGCCGTTGTGGAGATTAAATGGTAATGGTAATGTAAATGGTAATGATATAGCACACATATCACCACAAAGGGTATCTCGGCGCTTGCTTTGGGAACCCGTCCTGGTTTTTCCCTGTAGGATAGCCCAGCTGGGCACCCCCAAGGTGAAAGCCAGGCATCCCGCCGCGGGGGCCGTAGTGGAGATTGAGCAAGCTATTGCCCAGAGTTGCAGAGCATGAACCCCTGATTCAAGTAGGCACCGAAGCAAGAATTATCAGGTACGTGAACATTTGCGCTCCAAACCCTGCCGCGTCGGGAATTGAACCCTGGTCCCGGGCCTAATCTCTGCTTCAGAGTCTGCCGCTCTAACCAGTGAGCCACACTTCTCCACATGGCCACATTTAGAATTTTCATGAGGCATTGTGTGAGCAAAGGCACTAATTAGTCTTCATGTAAACTACTATTAGGTGGATGGTAAGCATGATGGGTGTGACTCCAGTCTGCTGTGTGAGGTGAGGAAGTTTCAGGTGCAGAAGCCTCACACATCATTGTTCCTCTGTTGTGGGTGCTCCAGTTTGGAGCAACAGCTTCTGCTGTTAGAAGCATTACTCCACACAAAGAGTATGTCTGCAGAGGAGCCAGAGAAGGTAAGAAGGGCTCTTGACAGCTGTGGGCTCCACACAGACACCATGAATTGCCATGGAAATAGGAATTCATAGCATTATGACACCATCACTAAAGTAGATACAATATAAATACTACTAATAATATATAACCTATCAAACATAACCAAATAGCCATAAATAGCCAATGGGAGCAAATTCCATTTGAAAAATAACAAAACTACGAAAATGCAACCAGATTTAGAAAGCACATGGTGCTATTTTAAAAGTAGAAGAGGCTGCTTTGCAAATTCTGTTAACATACCAAAACATTGTCCCTTAAATAGTCATGCTCGAGATACAGCCTTTCCAGAAAAGGGAAATCACGCAAAAAAGATAGGAACAGCAGGCCAAGGCAATTCACTGTGCATAAGACCCCTGTTTTATATGAACACCTACCCCAACAGAGATGTACAATATGTAAATGACGCACAGGGATGCAAAAACTATACAGTGAGGACATTATTTGAAAACAAAGCACAGGCAGGAGCTATTTTCCCCATGACGCATGCAAACAAGTCCTCCCCACTTGGGTCCCACCGACTGACCCATCTCATGTTCAGCTTTTAAACGAAGAATTCTCCTGAGCGTTTCTCAGCTTCCATCCAGCAACTCTGCAACAGCTAAATCACTTCTGCTGCGAAATGGAATGAAGAAATTAGAGAAAAGAGCCGGAGCGCCATTCATCAAGCATTAAAAAAGAGCACCGTAATCATATCTAATTAGTGTTAAAATAATGTTTCCCTTTGAAATGTTTAATTAGCTCTGTTTTATTACACAAACATTCTTGATGTCGAGCATACTGCGCTCGGAGAATCTGATGAGTTAAACAGTGCAAAGTGCTCTGCCGCCCAGTGTGGGGCAAAACCTGACAAGGAGTGGCTGTTGTTACCAGATGTCTGTACCATCAGTGGAGCCGTGCTGCTCGCTGCAAACAGCAGGCTATCATTTCAACCTTTGTTGCTTCTACTGAAGTCTCCCACCGCGCTTTCAATTTAACAGCATCAAAACCAGACAAAAGAAATTTCTTACAATATGCCCTTCAGTGCAGAGACAGATTCTATTTAAACTTGTCCAACCTCTCATAACATATTACTTATTGCTGCTGTTCCCCTCCGAGTTCTGGCTTTGCTACTGTTTCTGGGGGAGATTGGGCGCCGCTGTTTGATGAAACGTGACTGGATTAAGTGGCAGAGTTTAGCTGGAGTTTAGCTTTAACCCCACAGCAAATTCAATTATGCTCAAGGGAAACATTTTTTTCTTTCCAGCTACAGAATTGCTTCAGTAGCTGGTTTTGCTTGCGATGCTTTGCCTTTGCTTGTTTTTTTAGACACTGAGTGCATCTTGCTTTGTCAGAAAACAAGTTCATGCTAATTGAATAGTCACAATTAGGAGAAAGATTATTTTCCACGAGTTACTAAGGAGCTGGACATGGACAGTATCTTGGCCAAGCCTAAGTTTGTTGAATTCATTCAAGAATGTAGTTTTTAAATTGCAAAAGGCTCCAATAAGGAAGCCTTACACACATGTGCAATAAGACATGATATATCACTTAATATGATAAATCCTTCACTGCCACGACCTCTTTTTGGGCCTCGTCCTAGTCATGACAAAAATGAAATTGTCCGTCTTGCCTCTAGACAAACATTCAGGTTATCCTTCATCTAATAGTTTTTTTACCTCCAAACATAAAATCTCACAGATTCCTCCAAAAATCATTCTTTTTTTTTAACTCCTCCCTTCATTGTGTGGTATGTATAGGTACTTCACTTTCACTTAAGTAATATCCTATTGTGTTACCTGTCAAGAAACATAACTCAGCTAGAAGTTTGGGGAAGGTGATTGGTCATGGGTAGGGCGCCCAGACTGCTACTGACAGGCTCCCTGTGCATTTTTTCATCAATGTGCCCTATCTTTCTGATGGATTTGAGGTGTACAGAGACTTTAACTGAGTCTAAGCAAACAGTGGTGTTTTCTGGACCGGAGGTCATTGTGCTGATACTGGAACTGGAAACAGGAAGCAGGTCATGTCACCTGATCGCAAGTGCCTGAACGGCAAAGCAGCCTGTGATCTTCAAAGGTGTGTTGTTGAAAGTATACCTGGAGGTCTATGCTGATTTTTGCTGTTGTATGGTGTCAGATACTTCATGGAAGCCATGGTGAGTTGCAAACAGATCTCGAATTAAGAGGAATGGCATGAGAGGACATTGCAACAGGTCTCACTCCCGTTCATTGTCTTTTTCTGTCTCAACTAAGTGACATAGATCCAGGAGGAGAGAGATACTCTGTTCCAATCTCAAGCATGCATGAAAATTAAATTAATAGGAGAACAGAGAAGGAAGAGGTAGCAGAGGACTGTAGAAGTCACGTCAGACTTGGAGGAAATAAAATGTGGTCCTCACTTTAGAGTCATGTGGAAGGTGATGGTGTTGAAAGTGTTGTCTCATCTCAGACAAAATATGGAGCTTGCTAGAGGATATATATTTGACAAATAAAAACCTTCGTCCATGCGTGGTAAGCCACGTCACAAATCTATGAATGGTGTCCTTTTGAGAGAAAAGAAGGACCTCTCAAAGCTTATCATGCCCACATTCATGACCAAAATGTATCCAGTTGAGGGAGAATAGTTGGGGAAACTCATTCTGCATCAGTAGATGCAATGTTACTCTACCTAGCCTGGGCATGTTCTTATATTTGTGGATGACATGATGCCAAAATATTCTGTAGATTCTTAACATTGGTTCCACTCTGAAGCATGTTAATTCAGGGGCCAGTTTATCAGTGGAGAAAATGCAGCATGTGCTGCTAAATTACTAAGGCAATATTTTATGACTCTATTTGGCTGTATGCAGGATGAGGTAGACTGTCGAGAAACCTTATCCATCAAGAAGAAGAAGATGATCATACTTCTTTTGAGTGACTTCTACTTCCATTAGATTGACAAGTTTTGCCAGTAGCTCTGTTGTTGTGGCCACATAGAACATTTAGGTTTGTGACTGCCACACAGACATCAGCCTGATGACTTTACTACTACACATATCATTTGGAGATAAAAAGCTAGACGATGAGCTGAAATACATGCTTTGCATGACATCAAAACATTTCTTTTTTATCCTTTAGAGACAAGTCTTGATCTCCGGGTGAGGTATCCTCACAAAAAGACTCTGGTCCTCATTTTGCTGGGGTTGGTTACTCTTACGTTTTTTGAGACCTTTAAAGGATCTGTTTCTAAAGGGGAAATATCTTGATTACCTTTATCTAATCAAAATAGGGTGCTAAGGTCCTGTTTGGCTAGAGGCCCCAGTTCCGGAATTTCCAGTGTATGTTTGTCCTCTTAAATTCATAATTTATGGAATCAGACCATTTCATATCCTTGGGTGCTTTCACGGTTTCCAGCAGTTACTGAGTCAAATTCTCCTATTCCTCTTTTCAGCCACTCAGGGATCCTGTGATATTTCACCCTCTGAATGTCTGGATTGAGGAGCTGATTATGAAGAATGCATTGACTTGGATTCCCGGGAGAAGTGGAAGGCCGGATTACTTTCAGTCATTTTTGTTGTCCTGAAGGTGAAAGATGTAACTGTTTTAGATCTCAAGGATGTCAATCTATTGATTCTGAAATTTCCTTTTAAAAGGGTGATGCCACAGAAGGTAATGCCTTTATTCAACTGCACTGTTGCATAACTGAGTGTTTGGCTCAGTTGCACATGGTTTGTTTTCATACCCACATGTGACATGAGTGAACTTAGTTCAATGCACCAATGCTTGAATGTGAAAGACAGGTTTTTGTAGTCCAGCAGAACCCCACCCAATTCATAATTGAAGTGGTGCCAATGCTTTTGGGTAACCCCCAGGGAGCAGTGGTAGTCCAAAAGATCATTCATTAATAATGTACACACTCAAGAGCACTTGAAACGGAATATGCATTTCAACATATTATTTTAAAATAGTTTGTTTTAAAATGCAAGTATCTCGTGCACACATTAGTGGTAACATCACAAAAGCTTAAAATCAACTAAGATTTTCAATAACAGTGAAAACAGGTGAAATTGCAAGATCAAAATTTAAAAGCCCTTAACACACTCCCTGTGCTATCTTTAAGCGCTATGCTAGTTATAGCAGATAAATTAATAATAAGCCTGAGTTTCAGAGGTGGTGCCCATACCTAGACAACTGGATTTGTTGTATGTTTGGAATAGCTTGTCAGTTATTTCATGCACAAGGAGAATATGTTATGCGAGAATACAAACTTGACATAAGTTAGCAAAGGCAAAATACTTCAAGGAGCCTCAGAGAGTCTTGCAGGATGCTTCTTCACTAAATATGGATTATGATGCTGTGCTCATCTGCGATCTATATCTGTGACCTGGGTGAAAATTCTCTCTCCTGACAAGAGATCAAGGCAGCCCTTTTATACTATATCCTATCTAAGATAGAATTTCCAACATCAACTTAGGAATGTCTTGACATGATCATATATATCAGTAGATGTACTAATAAGGTAAAAATACATGAATACAGACTACATTGTTTGCGTTATGGTTGATATGTGACTTTGAAAAAGGCACCTGTCCCAGGCTGATGTGGCACTGGGTGTTTTTGTCTATGTTATTGACTGTGACCTGAGAGGAACTTGGCAGCATTTCCAGCAACCCCAGATGATTTTCCTTTGCTCTCTAAAACTGCTGCTCTCTACTGATGAAGGGCTCAACCCAGAAATACATGTCTAGAGATATACAGCAATGTCTGCACCAACTTTGGTGAAAAAATCCAGCTAATTTTGAAGTAAGTTTGAACTGTGTACCTCATTTACCAGGATGCAAGGGGGCAAACTGTGTTGGGACTGTGAGGCCGTGTGCTCCCAACCCCCTTTCTGTTTAAAAGGCTCCCTTGAGCCAGCAAGTTGACGAGCTTTGGAGATGCACCTGTGTGCCTGTGAGTGGTACTGTGACCTGAGAGGAACTTGGCAGCATTTCAAGCAACCCCAAATGATTTTTCTTTGATCTCTAATATTGCTGCTCTCTACTGATGAAGGACTCAACCCAGAAACAAGTGTCTAGAGATATACAACAATGTCTGCACCAACTTTGGTGAAAAACTCCAGATAATTTTGAAGTAAGTTTGAACTGTGTACTGCATTTACCAGGATGCAAAGGGGTGAACTGTGCTGGGACTGTGAGTCAGTGTTCTCCCAACCCCCATTCTGTTTAAAAGGCTCCCTTGAGCCAGCAAGTTGACGAGCTTTGGAGATGCACCTGTGTGCCTGTGAGTGGTACTGTGATCTGGGAGTAACTTGGCAGCATTTCCAGCAACCCCAGATGATTTTCTTTGCTCTCTAATACTGCTGCTCGCTACTGATGAAGGGCTCTACCCAGAAAAACGTGTCTAGACATATACAGCAATGTCTGCACCAACTTTGGTGAAAAACTCCAGCTAATTTTGAAGTAAGTTTGAACTGTGCACTGCATTTACCAGGATGCAAAGGGGCGAACTGTGCTGGGACTGTGAGGCATTGTGCTCCCAACCCCCATTCTAAATAATATAAGAACGTTTGAAGGAAGTAGTGGCTTCAATGTTTTATAGGAGACCCCTTGCAATACCAATATTAACACTTTCAACATCCAAATGGAGGTTGGAAGAAAGTACACTAGGTTTCAGAAAGGTCTTTATCCTGGGGCCCCAGGAAAAAGAGTCATTTGTAAAATATTTGGACCCCATGTACAATTCCAAGTTGTGAAAAATTACTGCACTCCCACAAATTTCTCCTACACAAATTCCTTAAGGTATATTATGGAGGGGTTTGCGTGGAGAAAACAGATCAGTAATGGAAAAAAATGTGTATATTTCCAGTATGGTAAACAACATCCATATGTCACTCACCATTCTAAAAAACTTGGAATGGAAAGTAAAATCATCCAGCGGAAAAAGAAGATGTGATAACAGATTTGCCCATTGCTGATTTTACCACAATGTATTCCCATGAGATGCATTATAAGACCCTAAGAGATCATAATATTGTAAAAAGCCTATGCCATAAAATGCAAAACAGTTAACTCCTGTAGCATTCATATGTGGGATTAGCACAGGCCTTTGTATCGAACAATGGTCTAGCACATAATTCCCAAATATTACTGTCTGAATAGTGACACTGCAATTATTGTCACAGGCTACATCTAGCACTCACAGCAATTCTTGGGGTAATCACTCACCATATTGTATACATTATATTATATGACATCAACATTGCATCCATTACATCGGTCGAAACACTTTATTGCAAGGTAAGTATAATAGAGGAATGCAATAGCTAATAGAGTTAGATAGAAAATAAAGAGATAAAAATAGCAATAATATACTTATCATGACATTACAGTGGTAACCAATGTATTGGACGTGATTTTTATTATAGGTTGATATTATATTCCATCAATATACTGCCATAGAACCTTTCTGGATACAAGTACACATACAGAAGGACATTCGTAGGTTTAGATAGTATTCAGAGAGTTGGTATGACTAGCATAAGAATACAAGATTATAATTGGTCGGCGAAAAGTGGTGACAGCAGTCATATGTAAGGAAAGTAAGGAGTAACATGCCAGTGAATGCATATGGATAAGTGAATAAAATAAAATATCAGAGAAAAAACAGATAAAATATCAGAGACAGCCCTAGCTTCTGGTGAGCATGTGAAGTATTAAACAGAAGAGGTTGAAACAACAGAGAAAATATCAGACTACATAATATGATCAAATGGCACAAAGGGAATAATATAATCGGTCGGAGACTCCTCAAGACCTGGCTGTTTTATCAGTAGCTGCTCCCCCTACCCCCAGCGCCTTGAGACCCCCAAAGGGTGGGTAGCGCGCTTTACAAATATCTGATTGATTGATTGAATGTTCACTAGAGTAGTGGCAAACCCCATGTACAACTGTCCTGATGAAGCACAGGAATTGTATCAGGTCAAAACACATCAACATTCTGAATGCAAGGATTATTTGTAAGGAATTAATTGGAGAGAGAGATAGGTTCTTGAATGTAAAGAAAAGATATGAGGATTATAGAATCTCATCTTGGAATATACCTCATACTGTCATTATGAACACTACAAAGACAAGTAGTGGGTTGCATGTGAGAAAAAGGTACAGGGTCTATAATATGAATGCAAAATGATGCAATGAAATGGAAGATGATTATTGATTGTAAATCTTTTTAATGATACTATGAATGTTATGTATAAATTAAAGACATATGTTAGGAAAAGGATGAACAGAAGAGGTATAATTCCACAAGATAAACATTTTGAGCCAGATTTTTCACGGTTTTGCATCACCAATGTGCCTCACAACGGGGTGCTTGGGTGACAAAACCTAAGTGAGGTTTATCATGCCACTCAAGGTCCCCTTGCGTGGCCCTGCATGTCTAAATAAATCGGTAGTAACGCAAGGAGGTGCAAATCACTGCCTCGAGTTACTCTGCAAACAAACCAACTTTCGTCTAGACCTAGACCCAGTGGTGTTCTTGAGTTACTCTGCGGCATGGAGGCTTTCCATGAGTGGAGTGTGGGTGTTTCCACACATGCACCCATGGATTTTGGAGCATTTCCAGATTTACCATTAGTGGTAGATCTTGGAATGCATCAAAATGCTACACCTCCCCAGGTGCGGTGTAATGAGGAGAAGTACCTTCATTTCTGCTTGTTTTTCCTTTTTCCTCTTTCTACATGTGCTGCATTCTGTAGCACACACAGTAAGAGGAAAGTGCCTCTCAGGATTGTTTTTGTGCTGGAAGGGGCACCTTCCTGAACAAAAACAATCCTGACTACAATGCAGGCACCCTTGCAGCAAGACGCAAAGGAGCCTGCATTGGTGATGAGTAGCCAAAAGTGTGCCAACAATAGAAACGAGCAGGAATGCGCCGTATAATGGTAAATATGGCGTATTCCTGCCCTCTCCCTTTCACGTAGAGCAGCAAGGTGGCTTGCTGCATTGTGCTGCGTGAAAGAATGATAAATCTGTCCCTTCATTCATTAACCTTGAGATGATAGACAAGACATTGAGCAAGGAAAGCAAACCTTCCAGGTAAATTCCACTAAAGGAGTACATCATATAAAAATAACCAGTACATTTATTTTATTCCCATTAGACACTTTTTAAGATAAAGAAAAGTACACAAATATGCACATGCAAGGGAACATTGCATCAACCCAAGGACCTGGACAGTGTAAATAGTAGTTTGGTGCTGCCAAAGCTCAAATTTACTAATTTATCACAACATAGCTGAACTATTTGCTCAGCTAATGCACGTGAATACTTACCATGTAATCCACTAGTGGAAGCCCAGTACCATTTATCTAACAATAAGGTTAGGAAGATTTATTAATTTATTTCCAGTTTTTATAGTTCGAACTACAATCACCAGGGTAGAGAATCCCTTTTTATAGGAGCATGAGGTTTGACAAGATATACTGTAAACATGGAATGTAATAAAGTGC
This sequence comes from Lissotriton vulgaris, assembly GCF_964263255.1. NCBI lineage: Eukaryota > Metazoa > Chordata > Amphibia > Caudata > Salamandridae > Lissotriton > Lissotriton vulgaris. The sequence continues at coordinate 2,035,890,586 of NC_141685.1, read as the reverse complement.
ATTAAGAGGTTACACATTATGCCATAAAACTGTGCAAAACAGGGTTGAGTGAATGTGAGGAAGGTATCCACCAAGTTAGTATATAGTTTGAATACTGGTAGTAGCCAGTGGTGTTAATTAAAAAGTCACAGTTATCGTGAGTCTAAAGTCAGTTTTTCTTTTTGCTGAAAAGAGGATATTGGCCTATAGTCACCAACATCTCCAGTGCAGAGTTCATGACCACTAAGATCTTTCTTACTATGCAAGGCTACTTCTGGTCGAATTTGGAAGTGGCTGTGGAAAATGTGATTCTTGCGATTCATCTTTAACTTGTCATATGAGGGTTCATTCTAATAGTTGCAAGTGTTAAGTTCCATATCCTAGAGGTAGCACCGAAGAAAGAATGCTTTAAAATTCTTAGATTTTTGATCAACAAGATTTCTGGAACAAATGTTTCTGTACTTCACACTGAGCACCGGAACACCTGAGAAGATTAGTTTGTGGACCAGGTAGTTTGTACTTCTCCCATGCATTGCCCTCTGGACAATACAAGCCGGATTGAATGAACGTTTGCCCTCAATGGGACTCCATTCTAGGCTCCTTAGGATTGGCATAATGTGGCCTGATCATCTGGCACTAGATTTTAGTCGAGCTGTTGTCTTAAGATATGTGTTTGTTGTAGGTCTATTTTTATTTTCAACTGTAGGGAAAAAATAAACAAGCAATTACAATGCAATGCTCTCAGCATTCTTAAAGTTATAGCTATTGGTTTTGCTCATGACATTATTTTTATTTATGTTTTTTTTAAACATAAATAAATGGCATTGTCATGTACAATGCCAATATCAGGGCAAGAGAGCAAGCACAACGAACAAAAGGGGGAAGGACATTAAGCACAAGCAACAAGGGGGCAGGACAGCAAGCACAAGCAACAAGAAGGGCAGGAGAACAAGCACAAGCAACGAGGGGGGCAGGACAGCAAGCACACGCAACGTGTGGGCAAGACAGCAAGCGCAAGCAACGAGGGGGCAGGAGAGCAAGCATAAGCAACGAGGGGGCAGGACAGCAAGCTCAAGCAATGAGGGGGGCAGGAGAGCAAGCACAAGCAACGAGGGGGGCAGGAAAGCAAGCACAAGCAACGAGGGGGTGGTAGAAGAACAAGCACAAGCAACGAGGGGGGCAGGACAGCAAGCACAAGCAACCAGGGGGGGGCAGGACAGCAAGCACAAGCAACGAGGTGGCAGGACAGCAAGCACAAGCAACGAGGGAGGTAGGAGAGCAAGTACAAGCAACGAGGGGGGCAGGAGAGCAAGCACAAGCAATGAGGGGGGCAGGAGAGCAAGCACAAGCAACGAGGGGGCAAGACAGCAAGCACAAGCAACAAGGGGGGGCAGGACAGCAAGCACAACCAACGAGGGGGCAGGGGTGCAAGAACAAGCAATGAGGGAGGGGCAGAAGAGCAAGCAGAACCAGCGGGGGGGGGGCAGGAGAGCAATCACAACCAATGAGGGGGGGCATGAGAGCAAGCACAACCAACAAGGGGGGACAGGAGAGCAAGCACGAGCAACGAGGGGGCAGGACAGCAAGCACAAGCAACAAGGGGGCAGGGTAGCATGCACAACCAATGAGGGGGCAGGGCATCAAGCACAAGCAACGAGGGGGCAGGACAGCAAGCACAAGCAACAAGGGGGGGCAGGACAGCAAGCACAACAAACGAGGGGGAGGGCAGGGCAGCAAGCACAACCAACGAGGGTGGGGCAGGACAGCAAGCACAACCAACAAAGGGGGGACAGGACAGCAAGCACAACCAACGAGGGGGCAGGACAGCAAGCACAAGCAACGAGGTGGCAGGACAGCAAGCACAAGCAACGAGGGGGGCAGGAGAGCAAGCACAAGCAATGAGAGGGGGCAGGAGAGCAAGCACAAGCAACGAGGGGGCAGGGCAGCAATCACAAGCAATGAGGGGGAGGACAGCAAGCACAGCCAACGAGGGGGCAGGACAGCAAGCACAAGCAACAAGGGGGGGCAGGACAGCAAGCACAACCAACGAGGGGGCAGGGGAGCAAGCACAAGCAATGGGGGGGGCTGGAGAGCAATCAAAACCAGCGAGGGGGGGCAGGAGAGCAATCACAACCAACGAGGGGGGGCAGGAGAGCAAGCACAACCAACGAGGGGGGGCAGGAGAGCAAGTACGAGCAACGAGGGGGCAGGACAGCAAGCACAAGCAACGAGGGGGCAGGACAGCAAGCACAAGCAACGAGGGGGCAGGACAGGAAGCACAAGCAACAAGGGGGGCAGGACAGCAAGCACAACAAATGAGGGGGAGGCAGGACAGCAAGCACAACCAATGAGGGGGGGCAGGAACGCAAGGACAACCAACGGGGGGGCAGGACAGCAAGCACAACCAACGAGGGGGCAGGACAGCAAGCACAAGCAACAAGGGGGCAGGGTAGCAAGCACAAGCAACGAGGGGGCAGGATAGCAAGCACAAGCAACGAGGTGGCAGGACAGCAAGCACAAGCAACAAGGGGGGCAGGAGAGCAAGCACAAGCAACAAGAGGGGGCAGGAGAGCATGCACAAGCAATGAGGGGTGCAGGAGAGCAAGCACAAGCAACAAGGGGGCAGGGTAGCAAGCACAAGCAACGAGGGGGGGAGGACAGCAAGCACAGCCAACAAGGGGGCAGTACAGCAAGCCCACTAACAAGGGGGGGCAGGACAGCAAGCACAACCAACGAGGGGGCAGGGGAACAAGCACAAGCAATGGGGGGGCTGGAGAGCAAGCATAACCAGCGAGGAGAGCAATGACAACCAACGAGGGGGGGCAGGAGAGCAATGACAACCAACGAGGGGGGGCAGGAGAGCAAGCACAACCAACGAGGGGGGCAGGAGAGCAAGCACGAGCAACGAGGGGGCAGGACAGCAAGCACGAGCAACGAGGGGGCAGGACAGCAAGCACAAGCAACGAGGGGGTAGGACAGCAAGCACAAGCAACAAGGGGGGCAGGACAGCAAGCACAAGCAACAAGGGGGGCAGTACTGCAAGCACAACAAATGGGGGGGAGGCAGAACAGCAAGCACAACCAATGAGGGGGGGGCAGGACAGCAAGCACAACCAACAAGGGGGGCAGGACAGCAAGCACAAGCAACGAGGTGGCAGGACAGCAAGCACAAGCAACGAGGGGGCAGGAGAGCAAGCACAAGCAACGAGAGGGGGCAGGAGAGCAAGCACAAGCAATGAGGCGGGGTAGGAGAGCAAGCACAAGCAACGAGGGGGCAGGGCAGCAAGCACAAGCAATGAGGGGGGGAGGACAGCAAGCACAGCCAACGAGGGGGCAGGACAGCAAGCACAACCAACGAGGGGGCAGGGGAGCAAGCACAAGCAATGGGGGGGGTGCTGGAGAGCAAGCACAACCAGCGAGGGAGGGCAGGAGAGCAATCACAACCAACGAGGGGGGGGGGCAGGAGAGCAAGAACAACCAACGAGGGGGGGCTGGAGAGCAAGTACGAGCAACGAGGGGGCAGGACAGCAAGCACAAGCAACGAGGGGGCAGGACAGCAAACACAAGCAACGAGGGGGCAGGACAGCAAGCACAACAAACGAGGGGGAGGCAGGACAGCAAGCACAACCAATGAGGGGGGGCAGGACAGCAAGCACAACCAACGAGGGGGGGCAGGACAGCAAGCACAACCAACGAGGGGGCAGGACAGCAAGCACAAGCAACGAGGGGACAGGTCAGCAAGCACAAGCAACAAGGGGGGGCAGGACAGCAAGCACAAGCAACGAGGGGGCAGGACAGCAAGCACAAGCAACAAGGGGGGGCAGGACAGCAAGCACAACAAACGAGGGGGGGCGGGACAGCAAGCACAACCAACGAGGGGGGCAGGACAGCAAGCACAACCAACGAGGAGGTGGCAGGACAGCAAGCACAACCAACGAGGGGGCAGGGTAGCAAGCACAAGCAATGAGGGGGCAGGACAGCAAGCACAAGCAACAAGGTGGCAGGACAGCAAGCACAAGCAACAAGGGGGGCAGGAGAGCAAGCACAAGCAACGAGAGGGGGCAGGAGAGCAAGCACAAGCAACGAGAGGGGGCAGGACAGCAAGCACAACCAACGAGGGGGCAGGGGAGCAAGCACAAGCAATGGGGGGACTGGAGAGCAAGCACAACCAGCGAGGGGGGGCAGGAGAGCAATGACAACCAACGAGGGGGGGGGCAGGAGAGCAAGCACAACCAACGAGGGGGGCAGGAGAGCAAGCACGAGCAATGAGGGGGCAGGACAGCAAGCACAAGCAACGAGGGGGTAGGACAGCAAGCACAAGAAACAAGGGGGGGCAGGACTGCAAGCACAACAAACGAGGGGGAGGCAAGACAGCAAGCACAACCAATGAGAGGGGGGCAGGACAGCAAGCACAACCAACGAGGGGGGCAGGACAGCAAGCACAACCAACGAGGGGGCAGGGGAGCAAGCACAAGCAACGAGGGGGCAGGACAGCAAGCACAAGCAACAAGGGGGTAGGACAGCAAGCACAAGCAACAAGGGGGGGCAGGACTGCAAGCACAACTAACGAGGGGGAGGCAGGACAGCAAGCACAACCAATGAGGGGGGGCAGGACAGCAAGCACAACCAACGAGGGGGGCAGGACAGCAAGCACAACCAACGAGGGGGCAGGGGAGCATGCACAAGCAACAGGGGGGCAGGACAGCAAGCACAAGCAATGAAGGGGCAGGACAACAAGCACAAGCAACGAGGGGACAGGGCACCAAGCACAAGCAACGAGGGGCAGGACAGCAAGCAAAAACAACAAGGGGGCAGGACAGCAAGCACAAGCAATGAGGGAGAAGGAGAGCAAGCACAAGCAACGAGGGGGCACGAAAGCAAGCACAAGCAATGAGGGGGGCAGGACAGCAAGCACAACCAACGAGGGGGGGCAGGACAGCAAGCACAACCAAAGAGTGCTGACAAGTTTGCTGACGTGAAAAAATGACAAAGTAGTAATACTACTTCAACACGTGCTCTGTTATGCTGCATAATTTCCCTTTTCTTGCGGCATAATTCGCATAATTAAGTCAACCATGCTGCATGATTTCAGTTATTTCTGTGGCCCTGGTTAAGACACAACAGAGCGTTCAACAAGTAATTTTGCATTATCAAGTTATATGAGCACCATTTTAAATTGCGTTTAAGGGACATGATGAATTTAGGTATGTTTGTTTTGAATTTGTTTTTTTTCACTTTGTTGATTATCATCAAAGTGCATATTAGATCAAATTTGTAGCCTACACAATATATCACAGGAGAACCTCTTTTGAAGTCATTTTCTGAAATATGTTTATGCATATTGATGGTATTGAGCGATATGCACGACTATTTAATACCTAGGACCTGATTCTGACATTGGCGGTCCAAACACCGCACAGCGGTTGCAGCAGTCGGGTGAACACTGCCAGGCCGACGGCAACCCACTGGCTATATTCTGAGTACACCGCCGGGTTGGTGGTGTTGTTTCGGCTGTGCCACGGCAACGGCATGCTTTGGCACACACAGAGTCTCAACCATATGCCATATGCTGCCGCCGTAGCAGCGCTGTTTGTATGCTGGTGCACTGTGCACCATGCACACAGTGCATGCACAACAGTGCAAGCAGAGGCGGGCACAACATATGTGCCCATGCACTTTGTTCTATGGCAAAATTACCCTGAAGCCCTGTTTGGGGCACCTTGCCTGCCTTTCCACCAACCTTTTCATGATGAGGTCCCCGCCACGAAAAGGTTGGCAGTAAGGCAGGTTGTAATCAGCTTGTAATCAGCATGGCCGCCAGAGACTGACGCTTTCCCCACCGCCTGCCCCAATAGGATCCACAATCCTGGTAGTGGCGGCGGTCTGGTGGTGATCCGACCATCCTGAGATTACCAATAATATTAGATATATGATATGTTCTTGTTTACAGAATTTGTAAAGTGCAAACTGTCACTCCTATTTGGGTATCTTGCTACTCAAACCTTTAAAACATAACCAAAAGCATACCACTTCCAAGTAGAAGAAGAAACAGAAGCCACACAACTTGGGGTTGATATCCATGTCTAACCGCATTTGGGGAAGACCCAGGCCTAGAAATCTTTCCTAAATCTCATAAGATTGGCTTCTTTCCTAAGATGTTCAGGAAGACAATTCATTTTTCTTAGCAGCAAATGATATGTCTCGGACACCCAAAGAGACGTGCTGGACCTGCAGATGTATTAAAAACGATACATTGCTAAATCTCAGAGAATGTATTGGACTAGCCACTCAAAACGACCCATAAGGACTTTCTGTCTTCTAGGCTACATGGCTTTATAAACCAAACCTAAAGATTTGAAAGCAATATGTTCTGTGACTGACAGACAGTGAAAGGAGGCCAAAACTTGTGAGATATGATTGCTTGCCTTTAAACCCAATGAAAAATTAGTTGCATAGTTGTGTATCAAAAACATGGTGGGGAAGCTGGAACTAGCACCACTTTCCAGTCCTTGTGACACATGCAATAATGCCTTCTTATTACACCCTGCACCTGTATTTTGGAGTGACCTACTGGTCTCCAAGTTCTGTTGTTAGAGAATGTCACTGTAATAACATTTGGAAACAAATCATAACTATATTACATGCTTGCTATACCCAATTCTGGTTCTTTCCTTAGACTGTGCAATGTTATTCAAACAAAACCAAACACACATATCTAGTGTTTACAATTATCTTCATTAAAACATGTGGTTGGCAAGCTGAACAACACAGGAAAAATACTACAGTACAAAAAGTAATATAAACAATGACAAATTTCTACACATTTTTGAGGAAAAGTGGAGACAGCACAAAGCACTTTGAGTTGCTGATAGAGACATGTAAGGAAATATTCCACCTGAATTAGCATTGCCTACTGCAATTTTTGAAAATATTTATTTTCAACCCTGTAATATTTTGATATACTTATCTCCAGGTCAGTGCTTAATTTGAGCCAGCAGTTGCAGGTAGAGCCCACCTGCACTCATTTTAGGGGCATCGCTAATTTTCCTCATGTGACTTTGACCCAGAACAAAAGAGAGAAAAACAAAACAGGGCAAAATAAGGAGGAAAATACAATAAACAGTGACTGAGAAAGAAGGCAGGGAGGAAAAAGAATCAGAGTAACATAAAGGGGAAAGGAGTCTCTGGTGGTATCAAGACTATGCAGCCTTGGCATCCTGCACCCTCAATATTTGATAGCACCAGCCGCAAGCTTCTGAGCAAAAATGTAGGACCCAGCACAGCTCCAGTTGGGTTGAGAACCTGCTACACAGCTAATTCTACACAGTGCTGACATATTCCAAATGGAATCACTTTTTACTCTGGGTGACTAGTCCTCCCACATAAATATCAATAGTATTTATTTATTTTACCTTTCTCTCTAGTGTGAACTTTGAAAGAGTCTGACAAGTACAACAAATAAATATAATAAAAACAGAACATATTAATACAAATACAATAATAATAATAATAATAATAATAATAATAATAATAATAATAATAATAATAATAATAATAATAATAATAATAATAATAATGTATTACTATCAATCAAACATAAATCAGAACAAGGACAGGGGAAACTACTAGCTAAATCTAAGATAAAAAGTATTCAACCAAAAAGGTCTTCAACTCTTTCCCAAATGCTAGGAGAGAAGGAATGAAACTGTTGGAGTGAGGGGCTCGGACTAGCAAGTGAAAGTCTGGTTATTTTCTAACAGGTAAAAGATAGATATGTGCCAGCCCTGCTTCCTCCTCAATGCCTAGAGCAGCTGGTGTGACTCAGCCCCAGTCCTCAGGCACGTGTGAGAGACAGGGGTGGTCGCCATGGGTAGTGAGGTGAGACTGTGGGCCGGGTGTGAAGGCAGAGGTCGGAGAATGGTGGAGGGTCAGTTAACCCAACAGCGCTGTAATATGGAAGAAAGCAGCTCTGAAGCAGGTAGACGTGACATTGAGGTTGAGGTTCGTGTGATCTTGGGCAAATCAGCAAGTTATGTTTCCCGTCAGTTCCTTTATGTGAACAGATTGCGAGCACTTATAACCATTGTTAACACTAAGAAAAAGTTCTGTTGGTCACTACACTGTGAATGGCATTTATCCAACACACTCTGCCGCTTGCAGAGCTTTGCGTACGGCAGCTGAGGTTTTTTTGCACTACGCGGAACTCTGCGAATTCTGCCCAGGCTTACATAAAAGAAAACACTCAAAAGAGATATCTAATTATATGCGACGCTCAAGAAGTACCAGTCAGGACCTAGCAAGATAGAAGAATAGAATAGAAAAGAATAAGCATTTATAAAGCGCATAGCTACCCTAAGGCATCCCAGCGCTATCTGCGGAAAACAGACTAGGGGGCGACTTTACTGGATGGGAGCTTGGAGCAGCCAGGTTTTTAAATGTTTACGAAAGGAATGATGGTTAGACTCCCTACGTAGTTGGAGAAGGAGGGAGTTCCAGAGCTTGGCAGCGTTATAAGAGAGAGAGCGGCCGCCACCTCTTGCTCTTTTTATTTTTGGGACAGCAGTGAGCAAAAGGTTAGCCGAGATGAGGCTTCTATTAGGGCAATATGGCACAGCAATGGCTTGTATCATGGGTGGGCCTTTCCCCCAGAAGGACTTGTGGGTGATATAAAGGGCCTTAAACTTGACTCTCTCCAGAATGGGTAACCAATGTAGAGTGTTTAGCCCGAGTATGGCGGATTGCCGATAGGGGATTTTAAGGATCAGTCGGTCTGCACAGTTCTGAATGACTTTCAGTTTAAGATGGTAGACTGAGGGGCTCCGAGGTAGAGCGCTTTTCCATAGTCTATACGTGATAAAATCAGGGCTTGTACCATTATCTGCCTAGCAAAGAATGGGAGAAGAGAAAGAATTTTCCTCAGCATCCTTAAAATACCAAAGCAATTGGCCGACAGCTTTATTGCTTGAGAATTATAAGTCAGGGATTGGTCCAACCATATGCCCAGACTCTTAATTTGTTTTTTAGGAACTGGCAAGGGGCCAAGACAATTAGGCCATAGTAGCCCGTGACTGAAAGTCGGCTGGCTCAGACTCATTGTTGAGCCAGGTATCGGTCAAAAACAAAATGTTGGGGTATTCCTCCTCTAATAGTACTGCAATTTCTGTGGCATGATTGAGTAGGGATCTACAGTTTAAAAGGAACATTTTGTAAGGTGTATAGTTTTTTAAGCAGATCTGGGATTTTGCCGAAGAATCGAATTTAAATGAACAATGGGGGCATGTGCTTTCCTTCTCAAATGGGAGTACGGATTGAAAGCAGCTTTTCTTCGTAATCCCCCTTAGTTCCCGTAGGTGGTCAGGGCTGTAAACGTGAGTACCTACAGAAGAATTGGCAGGGGGACTGGCCTTGGCCCTGACTGGATGCGGACGGACGTGGACAGAGTCGGACGGGCGCAGACAGGCTTGCCTTTGGCACACCTTTGCCATGCCAGGGGCACGACCGCAATGCATCGTGGTCGGCATTACACTGAAATAGGTTGAGCAGCTGGGCTGCTCACAGCACGACTCCACCCCCCATGCCTCCTGGCCGGAAGTGAGGACCTTGTTGCCACCAGCCCCCTCAACACAATCGGTAAAACCTGTGGTGAACCGGGGGTGGGGAGGAAGGTTCCTGCCTGTTGTGAGAGTGTGAGGAAGGAGGTAAAGAGCAATTGCGGGTAGATTTTAAAAACGGCTAAGTTAATACAGCTAAACAACTAAGATTAAAATTGTGCAGAGACGCAAGATAAAAACTCAAAATGAGCAGGTACGTAGTATTTAAAATAATGATTACAACAGATTTCAGCATAGATTTAGCAGCAAGTAAGGAGCCTTACTCTAGAGCGCGTCTGCTGCTGAAGGCCCACCTGTTCTCCTCTTTATAAACAGTCAATATAAAAAATTAAATGGAGGAGCACTCTCTGAATGTTAAAAATCAATCTTTCTAAAGTTCATAACATAAATAAAACCTGTTTCTAACTTTGTGCCGCTTATTCACCACCGGGGGTCATCTATGTTGAAACTAACAGTCCCATACAAATGCAAACAATGCACTATGCCATCACGCTCTTTGTGAAGAAAGGGGGTTTATTTTTAATTATAAAAAGGACCCAGGCTCTCTATTTCTGGTCACAGTGCAGCTCAAGCGTTGGTTATTTTTAACACCAAGTCAAGCAATCACTGGCCTTCTCAGAGTTCCACCCAGTAATTCGGTCAGGTCACAAATTCATTTCAAGGACCTCTGCAGAGTCTTCCACAGGTCCAGAAGTGATCCGAAGAGTTGGTCCGATGGTCCAATATTTTTACCTGGTGCGAGCTTTAAAGTGGGAGAAACTTCTAGATTCTACCCCACCATTGGTTCCAGAATTTCCATCCTTCCCTGCCCTGGTTCCAAAGTAATCTGAGGTGACAATAGACTATTGTGAAGCCCTTTGTGAGTGTGCAAGTGTGGTAGGTGACAGCTCCACCCTTCCCATTAGGTCAGGATGACCCATCCTTACAACACCCAGTCCCCCTTTGTGATTCTGTCTGTGAGGAATGCACAAAGGCCAACTGCCAGCTAAACCTAATCGTGTGACCCAGGTTACAGACTGCAGGCACCAAATGGTTGGGACAAAAACAGTCCAACTTTCTAAAAGTGGTATTTTTGAATTGTGATTTAAAATCCACCTTCACAATTTAAGAAAGGTTTACAATTGGAATTCATTTAAGATAAAACTTGACATTCCTACCTGCTTCCAATCAAAAGTTACCACTTATTAAACATAAAAAGGTATCCTTATGTGATCCTATGGGACAGGTATACCTTGCATTTGTTGTAAACAAATGTAAAACTTAAAAGTACATTCCTACCTTTTTAAATGCACTGCACCCTGCCCCTAAGGCAGTTTAGGACATAATTGAGGGGGGGCTCATGTATTAAAAATGAAAGTTTAGGCCTGGCAAAAGGTTTATTTTTCTATTTCGAATTGGCAGTTTAAGAATGCACTACAGGCTTCATTGGCAAGCTTAAGAAGACCTGTTTAAAAAGTCTACTTTTAGTGGGTGGCACAATGAGTACTGCTGCCCACTAGTAGCATTTAATGTACAGGCCTGGGGTACATGTAAGACCAGTTTACTAGGGAATTGCAAGTCAATTAAAAGTACCAATCAGTAGTAAGCCAATTGTGCCATGTTTTAGGGAGCGAGCACAAGCACTTTAGCACTGGTTTGCATTGATAAAGTGCACAGAGTCCTCCATATTTTAGCGCACAAAGCAGCATAGGGTGGCCACGTGCTTCACAGCTTGGGTGCTTTTCCTGGCCAATCGAGCACTCACTCACCAATGGATGTCCATGGGGGGCGCAGCCGATAGCAACTTGCCATGGAGTGATAAATATGGATGGACGGAAAAGGAGGCCCTCTGATACAAGGAGGTTCACCGCCTGCAGAAGTACCCTATCTCTCCTGAGTGGGCCACCCTTCTCATCTACTTTTACAGCACGCTAGAAATAACGATCCACCACTAGTCAGCACTTAGTACTGTGCCAGGTCCATACCACCATAACACACTTAACCCCATACCTCAATCTCAACTACCCAGCCCTCAGAGCCCCCTGAGTACACTTGTGCATCCCCCCCAATGACCCTTTGTCTGAGCTCACTTTTCACCTGGGAATATGACCCCTTCACAGCACTGTAACCCCCCCCCCCAGCTAGGGCCACTCACTCCCCTGCGCATATGCGTCTCTCCCTCACTGTACCCTGCCTGCCGCCAACCCCTTACTGTCGCCCTCTTCCCTAGTTCCACCCTGCACCCCAATTAGGTGCTATGCAACCTTCTGCTGGAAACATCCACCCATGTATAGTTAATTGTGCTTCAGATATGGGTATACTCTTTGATACGACACCTTATGTAAGTATCACATTTCTAGTTTTCAGAGCTTGTTCCTGAATATACTTACCCAATATGATGTATCAAATGGCAGTTAAACTTAATGAAAACATATAAAAGTGCACAGAGTCCTAAAGCCAATAAAAATGAATTCTGCACAATAGGAGGGGTGAAGGTAAAATGTTTGGGTGTCTACTACCCTAAGGGTGTCAGGTCTAAAATGTAGTATTCATGAGAAATGTCCAGTTTAGATTTTACCTGATATGCCTCCTTAGGCTCACTAAGTTACATTATTTACCAGCATTTCCTGTCTGTGGCTCATGGTTTTCATATCTTCCCACTTGCTTTATGATAATGTCTCTACATACAGCACTTTACAAAGCATGCTTTCAAATTGTTGTGTAACTAGTTGTATTCATTCTGCTATATAACTGTTTAAATGCTGTTTTATATATCTAGATTTTATTTCTATGAATTCCTCTATTTATTATGGAAAGTTTTTAGCTGAGTATTTTTTTTTTTAGTAAGAATAGTTGGATGAGTGAGGAGTGGATGGATGAATTAATTCAAAAGTAGATAGACAATAAATAAAGACTTTTAGCTCATTGGTGCAAACGGTCTCAATGCACTGACTAAGGGTGGGGGCACTCATTTTCATTTTAGCTTCTGCATTAAAACATAACTTTCCCCAAACACCAGCACCACCAACCCATAGTATTTTGTTTGCAGTTGTATATAGCACAAATGTGGGCCAATGGCAGGGCTTTAGGTTTTCTATCTCCAGGGTGTTAAAGTTCTGTTTTTTTTGTGTTGCTTACTACTCTGGTAAGTGCAAACTTTGAAATGAGTCACCTCCAGGAGTTTACGACAGGATTATGAGCTCTAGAGTTCAAGCTGAAGGCAGTGTGTGTTTCTCACAGCGCCTGTCAGTGGTTCAGAAAGGTGATCAGAATATGTGAAAATCCAATCGGTGGCCTCTCAGCCGAGCACACATTGCAATGGTCATGTATTCCAGTTGCAATTTTGATTCTGTGCAAATGTGTGTGAAGGAGGTACATGGTTCTCAAAATAGTGGCATGGTGAAAGTGTAAGAAAATGCAGTGCTTATAGGTGAGTGGGTACATTGTGTTTAATGGAGGGTGGTAAAGAGAAGGAGATGCAAGGAAGTGCATTCAGTAGAGAGTGAAAAGAAGGTGCTGAAGAATAAAGAGCTGAGGTTTAAGATATGCAGATTTTGGAGATGTTGTGAGAAAAAGGACATATATGTCTAACGCGGGGTGAACATAATGGGAGTAAGTAAGACACTCTGAAGACCACAACCATTTATACAGGCCTTTGTAGTGTTTAATTTACAGTTTCATAATTTTAGGTTGAAATATTATTCATATTTCAATATTAATTATTTACAACAAAATCATTGTTGTAACTAATTTATCTGAAACAGCTCACAGCCATTGACAATGCTAATAGTCCTAGAAGGATGAAAGTGCATGCCATTTGTTCTGATGCAATAACAAAGCTCATAGAGGCACCAAAATACTAGTGAGGAACACACTATTACATCTCAGGAATTTAATTTGCTTAATCACAGAGAACACGGCCCTTTTAGAGACCCTCCACTTCTTTATCCCACTTAAAACCTAGCCCAACGGAATTAGAGTGCTTTACATGAACACCATATTATGGTACACAATGTCAGCTTCATAATTTTTTTTTAGATACTCGCCCATGGTCACAGGTTTGAGATTTACCCAGAATCACAGGATGTGAAGCACCAGCATTCAAACCTGGTTCTCCAGTTCCAAAGTCATCAGTTCTGGCTGTTAGGCCAGGATATATTTATCAAATTGCATTGAATTACCACCTGGAAGAATTGAACACAAAGCATTAAGCGTTGATCTAAAACCAGAGAGATATAGAAATAACCATGAAGTGGCTGAATTGCACGCTGCAAAATCAGAAACCTTGGAACAATCCAGTTTCCTCTTGACCACATAATTTGATCATAGGCAAATACTTAATTTCACAGTGCCACAATGCCTCCTTTTCTTTCCTCATCACGAGTGAACATCAAAATACATTAGTTCAGGTGTGCAACGCACAAAAGCACAAGAATAAAATGTTACTTCATCTTTAGTAACATCCTAGGCCACATATAGGTGTCAAAAGACAGTCGACTTTCCTCTTGGTTCGCTAATCGCATAGTCATCAAGTCGGTTGTGGGGCATTCATCTTCCTAAATTCGTGAATCGCGAAAACAATGGGGCATATTACCAAGCAATAGCGATAATTATCGCTATTGCTTGGTTAGCAAGAAAAAATTATAGCCGAGCTGCGGCGATTTTTATCGCAGATAAACCTTGGTATTACCAAGGTTTATTGCAAATGCGATAAAAATCGGAAACAATGCATGAATATCGCTGAAAAGTCTGCGATATTCAGGCATTACCGAGCTAATGCTCTTAGCCATGTTATCCACCTACCATTGGATAACATGGCTAAGAACTGCTCAGGGGCAGGTGTTAGCTTTTGGAGATATTCGCGCTTAGCGCGAATATCTCCAAAAGTTGGTAATAGGAGATAGCCATGTTAGTGACTGTTTCCAGTCGCTAACATCTTGACACGCCCACTTAACATGTCATTAGTGATAAATATCACTGACATGCAAAGCGGGGCCCAAGATGGTCGCTATCTCCTACTAGCTGTCGCTAACTGGTGTTAGCGACAGCTTGGTAATAGGGAGATCATTTTATCTCCGCTTTCTTTGCTTTTAAAGCCAAAAAAGCGGAGATAAACCCCCTTGATAATATGCCCCAATGTTTCTCACGTTGATCTTGACCAGGTGCATTTTACTCACTCCCGGCAGGGGGATTTCTTAAGTTATTTATTGGCGGAATTTAATCTTATTAACATATTGTCCAGGGAAAAGCTTAATTCTGCGAGATTAGTGCTCACGTTTGAGGGTGAAGGTCGATATACCACTATTGACTTTATCCTACCGTCAGCTAGCTTATTTTCCTCCCTTTGTGGATGCTTTCTTCTGGCTCAGAGGTCACACTGCGCTTCCACCTCATACTCAGTGTGAGTGGATCCAGGAAAATCCATGATAGCCTGGACTTAGTTGTGCGAGGACAAGTACAATGCTAAGGGATGAGCCACTCTCCTCTCTACGGTTGCATGAGCCAAAAGTACCAATCTTACAAAGCCACTACTATTTGCCTTCAGTATCCCAGCTCCCTCTGTCTAAGGTCAGAACCCCTAAAATGAGAGAGGGCTGGGTGAGAGTTGGAGGAGAGGGGGGAGGGACGGCCCTAATTACAAGGTATGCCAATCAGTATTACTGCATGCTTTTCAGTGGAAATTCAACCCTGCTTAATTTAAAGTTTCACAAATGTAACATTACACCTAGAAATACTGGATGCGGAAAAACATCTGACAAATCTTCAGCCAGAAAAAAAGCACACATTATCATAAGAGGAAACAACAGTTGTAAATCCAGTACCAGGGCCACAGCAGAGGGACCAGCAGCATCAAAGGTGTAGGGGAGGGCTCCAGTTGAACACGATAGGCCTCAACCCACTAAACATGTCCAGGACATACATTCTCAGTAAGTGTCACCTGCACATGCAAGATTCACCCATATACGACAATGCACACCTTAACGGCTTTCAACCTCACCTTTGGCTGAACGCCAAGTCACCTGTATTCACTCTGGACACCAGTCCCACCCACAAGAAACACACAGCCATCGCTAAAGTAATTGGTTTCTTGCCTCTTTGCGCCCAGTGCCCTAACACATGCCAGAACCATTATTACGGGGGCTAAGCCGAGCCGGAACTCTCTGGTTTCATCTAAGTCTCCTCAAAACTCTGACTGCTGTCCCTGGATACTGATGCATATTTGAAATTGTAACAGCACCCCTGGCTGTTACATTGATTCTTCCCCGGGACGGTTCATGCGTCTTCGGCAAAATGAGGTCTAATGGCGCCCGTAAAATGTACTCATACTGGTAAAATGTGGTACAATTTTTCAAGAAAGCCTTTGCACATTAAGCAATGTCTTTTCTTCTGTGAGTGGAGTAATTGGCCTCTGACTGTATTACTTTAGTCGACCAGATTAGATGACCCAGCCACAGCACGTGTCCAGGATTTTTTGGTAATAACAGGGCATTGGAAACTGAGGGGCATATTACCAAGCAATAGCGATAATTATCGCTAATGCTTGGTTAGAGACAAAAATTTACCGCAGCGCTGCGGCGATTTTTACCGCAAATAAACCTTGGTATTACCAAGGTTTAACGCAAATGCGGTAAAAATCGCCGCAAAGCATAAATATCGCTGAAAAAGTCAGCGATATTCATGCATTAGCGAGCTAATGCTCTTAGCCATGTTATCCACCTCCCATTGGATAACATGGCTAAGAACTGCTCAGGGCAGGTGTTAGCTTTTGGAGATATTCCCGCTTAGCGCGAATATCTCCAAACGTTGGTAATAGGAGATAGCGATGTTAGCGACTGTTTTCAGTCGCTAACATCTTGGCACACCCACTTTGCATCTCATTAGTGATAAATATCACTGACCTGCAAAGTGGGGCCCAAGATGGTCGCTATCTCCTACTAGCTGTCGCTAACTGGTGTTAGCGGCAGCTAGGTAATAGGGAGATAATTTTATCTCCGCTTTCTTGGCTTTTAAAGCCAAAAAAGCGGAGATAGACCCCCTTGATAATATGCCCCTTGATTAACAAAACGACTTGATGAGCGGCGCTTAGTTCAGGGAAACATTTCTTTATATCTTGTTTGCTTAGACAAATGTACAATTTTGATTTATTGGCCATATAGAAACAGGTTCCTAAAAGGCACATTTACTGATGGGTATGGTGTACATGGCAAAATAAAGATAAATGGTATTCCAACTATACCAAACACAATATTGGCGATGTGACTTTTTGTCGCTCAGTAATGCTCAGATTGTGTGGGAAATCAGTGACAAATACGTGTTTCCATCAATTATCAAATTGTGTTTTCATTAGTTCACACGAGATGGGAATGAGTACCTTGCACACAAATGATGAGCCAGGTTATAATACTGCTTCGGGCTTTTCTCATTACTATCAGAGACAATCCGGATTTTGTTCCAACTAGATTAAAAAAAAAAGGATTTTTTATGTAGCATGTATTGAGAGGTTTCTATTTGTATTTTTCTTCAGGTCTTTGAAGGCTCTGCCTCCTTGTATAATGTCCATGGAGGTCCGATTTGTGGGGGCTAAAACAGGTTGACACTTGACTCCATGAGAGGTTTCAATCAGGAAATCATAGAAGACAAAGGATCACCTGTGTAAAAAAATAGGAATGTAAACCAAGACAGCTTTTTGCTTTCATGCTGTTGGAACATTCTATCTCTGTACCATGGATTTTGAATGAGTGAGTACAACTTCCTTGTAAATTGACTTTAAAGGGACTCTTTGGAGTTAACTGCCCACGTTTGCCTGTAGCTGATTATCGGCCATGGCTAGGGTGAGACTTAGTTCCCCAGCTTCCCCTGCTCACAGGAGGTTCCAAACTTGACAATTGCACTTTAAAAGTGCTGACAGCTTTGTGCAGCGCGGGACATGCTGGGGCAAAGCCTCGGGCCAAGGGCGGACCAGTCTGCCCCCATCCTCGGCCGGCCAAGGCTGGACTGGGCCACCCCCATTTCATTGGTTTCTTGGGGGGACTAATATTCTTGTGTTTGAATTACTTATAAGTAAGGTGTCTGGGTTATTCAATAAGTCTCTCTTCTCTGACTGTCATCTGTGTGAAGATGGGTAAGAGAAAAGGGGATGCAGTAAACAAGGTTGATTAAAGGTTCCGAAGACATAACTCTATCCTGACTTTCATTAATAATATCATGGGGGTTTTATCAAGAAGAAAGAACGCAGGGGGAAGATCAGCTGGTCTCCTCCTATGAATGGATATGCTAGCTTCTTTATTAAGGCCACGCCTTTGTCACATTGAAGACCTAAGGAGGGAGCTTGTGGGCTTTGTGAAATTGTGCCTAGGATGTAAAATGGAGACTGTCCCTTTTGATTCATCTAACGTTTATGTGCACTTTGAACTTTTTCTAACAATATAAGGTTCCTAGTGATAACTGTATACAATTGTGTTTCGTCAATTGGCACCCCTGTTTCTGCACTAAGACATTTTTTGTATGACTAATATATGGTCTTGTCTAAACTTAACCTGGATCTAATATTAGGAGGTTTTAATTTAAAACCCATATATATCGTGTGATCCTTATGTAGACAACAATGTGTCTTACGTTGATCTTCACCAGGTGCATTTTATTCACTCCTGGCAGGTGGATTTCTTAAATAATTTATTGGCGGAATTTACCCTTATTAATCTATTGTCCAGGGAAGAGCAAGCACGCACATTTGAGGGTGAAAGTTGTTATAGCATTATTGACGTTATCCTACCGTCAGCTAGATTATTTTTATCCCACATTTAACCCCTTCGCTGCGGGGGTTATTACCCCGCTATGCTGGGGGGAGGGGGCGCGCACAGCGCCCCCATGCTCATGACGAGCTGAGCTCCTGTGATCATAAAGAGCTCAGCTCGTCACAGGTGTATTGACTCCCGTGGAACTCTCAGCACAGTAGGGGAATTCTCCCTGCACCTGAGCATTCCACGGGCCATGACGAGCTGAGCTCGTCATGAGCACCGGAGCGCTGTCTCTCCTCAGTGTCTTTAGGTTCCTCTCCTCAGTAAAGGTTTCTTCTTGTTTGTTCAAAAGTGATCTAATTTCTTGGGATCAGGGTTCCAATATTTATACCCCGAAATCCTTTGTCCTCTAAGGGCAAAGATGCCAGTCCAAACCAGTTCCGGAGCACTCTGTTCACACGACTCCTTCTTTACTTTCACAGTGCAGGGCAGAAACATCAGACGCGCTCTAAGCTGAAGTGATGCCTGGGGGATTGGCCTGCAGTGGTTGCCTGACTGCCAATGGAAGGAGAAAGAAACTTTGCGTACTTTATTTCAACTCGTAAGGATCTCCAAGGGCTTAAGAGAAGATCTTGCCTCCTGCTGGTCTCAGAGACAACAGACTTCAACCTCCAGCTCCCCAAGAGTTCTTTGGAAGTGCCTGCTGCTGTTTTGGGCCTTCTGAGGGATTGTGTGTCGCAAGGAGCTGGAAGCGCGACTCAAGAGGAAGATTGCATGTCGCCGTCGCAGCCACTGCCGTTGCATCTCTGAACAAGGGTGTCGCCGCTATAGCTGACGCATTGCACTGCATTGAGAGAAATGTCTCGCACCGAAGAAGAAGCGTGTCACCGTCGCAGCCGCTGCGGTCGCATTTCTGAACAAGGATATCGCTGCTGTAGCTGACACATTTCACCGCAAAAACCTCGCATCTATTGAGAAGAGTGTCGCCGCCAAAGCCGCTGTCGTCGCATCTCTGAACAAGGGTGTTGCCGCTGAAGCTGACTCATCGAGCCAAGACTTCTCGCAACATCGGAAAAGCGTGCCGCATCTGGAAGATCTTCACATGTTTTTTATTTGCACCGGAACTTTGCTGCATTTCCATTGCTGCAACACTTTTGTTGTGGAAGCGTCATACATCGTAAGGTACATTGATTTAAAGTTTCGCATTTTAAGATCTGAACAGAACTACGCCAAAACTACCGTTTTAAGTACAGTATTGTGGATTTTTGACGTTTATGGTCTTGAGTTAAATCTATATAAAGAATACTTATTTTTGATATAAAACCTGTGTGGTGTCCATCTGTAGTGTTGTCACTTGATTACTGTATGTGGTCACAAATGCTTTACACACTGCCTCTGAGATAAGCCTGTCTGCTCGTGCCTAGCTACCAAGGGGGTGAGCAGGGGTTATTTTCGGAGAGTACCCCCTTACCCTGACTAAAGGCAAGGGTCCCTATTTGTCACAAGTACCTGCCTGTGCCAACTAGAGACCCCAAATCTAACACCCTGCCGTACTAAATTTGAAACCTGAACTTTGATCAAGGTATTGTGGATTTGTTTAAAGATATTGGCTTAGACTTTCAGGTAGCTCTTATCAGGAAGGCGGGGCACCCTATAGTTCTGGGGCTGAATGGTTTGATAAGAAATGTTCTAAGGCCCATAAAGCCTTGCTGGCGTCTTTACGACAGAAACCCAGAAGCACAGCAGTAGTAAAGGAGGTCAGGAATCTGTATTATGTCACCTGCAAGGAGTAAAAAGTTGCAATTAATGGCTGCTTGCTCGCTCAGGGACAGCTCAGCATTTTGAAGGGTGGTGAACCCTTTTTCATGCAGACACTATGTCAGATATGGTTTTTACTATTCGGTTGGCTCAGGCATCGTTTTGCTGTTTTGAGTCCATCTAAAGAGCTGAAAGCTTATCCTCATCCCACTTTCACCCCTCTAGGACAGAGGTTAGGTGTCAGGGTTCATCTCTATGAACCAGCCAGCCAGTGGGGGAAATTATGCCCAGATAGCAGAAGGTGTAAACTAAATGGCCAAGAACTGAAGACTCTCCTGTTACCTCACAACATATAAGAGAAAGAATGCTCCAATATAGAGAGCAATGGACAGAGAGTAGGGACTTGGTCTCTCAACACAAACATTGGAATGAACCAGAATCCATGAAAATGATAAGAGAACATGGTTACTATGAAAAAGTCCTACTAGAGTAACTGTGCCTTTGATAGCGTGCTCAACTACAACAGAAGATTTCTGCTTTTGTGCACTGGGTTGTCCTCAAAATGGATGCACATAAATAAAAGAGAAATGTATTTCATTGTATAGGGAAAATAATTGCAATTTAATAAGTGTTTGTAAAACTCTTTTCTGCCTTGGATTTATAAAGAGAAGTTTTCACTCGAGTTTTAGAAGTTCCTTTCAGAGCAGTGAAATCAACACATTTGTTTGTGATTTCACAAATTGGTAACAATACATATACAAGCGGTGACATGATAAAGAATGCATTTATTGTTCCACTTTAAATGATCCTGTTTTTGTTTCTGCTTTCACGCTGCAGTGTATGTACGATGGCATAAAAATCGAGTCAGCTTGTCTCTTCTGTACTGCATCAATTTTCTGTCTTTATTACTCCTCTGTCCTGTGGAAATTTTCAAATGAACACATCATACAGGCTCGTTCCTGTGTTCACGTGTGGGTGCCATGGAAAATGCTATGGCACCACTGCAAAGCTTTCACTGTCAGGAAGCGCTCCATGTAGTGTCTAAAAGTCTACAGACATACCTTGTTGTCAGTGTTTAAATGATATTTAGTTCCAAAAACTGCAATACACACATTCCTAGAATTCAGGGAGGTTTAACATAGCTGGGAATAAATTAGGTAGTCAAGAAAGTGAATGGGAAACATTTGTTTAGCACTATGCCAATTTTTATTTTGATGATCATTCGCAGTGTGCTTCAGTCACAGAGTTCATGTTAATAGTGCATTGTGTTTGCATAGAGAACTAAAGGTAGCCAACATGTCTGATTTGCAGATCCAAGTGAACATGGTCCTGAAAGGCAATAGATATCTCATTAAGTCTGAAGGCAGTAGAATGGGTGTCTAGGGGATAAGAAAAATGAGCAAACCTGTAACCCTCTGGAATGTAACAGACAAGCTTATCGGTGATTGAAGCCTTGGACATTTACCTACCAGAGGAGAGCACTGTGACAAGACAGAGCATACAAAAAGTGATAAGTGTGTTCTATGGAGATAAAAGTATACCTTCAAACATTAAGCAGCGCAGACTGCTCTGAGCACTGGAGGAATATTTTTAAAACCAGAGCGATAACAAATATCCGGATTTATATAAACTGTTGACATATCCCCAATCAAACTTAAAAGGGAGTTGAGAGGCCCAATATATCCTTATTGAAGCGGTGTAGAGATATTATGGAGAACTCAATATGCCCTAGAAGAAAAACTGACAAATAAAGCACTAATTCAGGAATATAAAAACCTGATAATCTCTGAGAAAACTACACTCTTCTCGGGCACCATTAGGTCTGTTCCCAACTCCACCAGGAATATTTTTCAAACGGTAAATAGGCTTTCCTCCCCTCCAGACTTCACCTCCACCCTACCTTCCAATCACCACATTATTGTGACACTCTAGCCATCTTCTTTCAAAATAAAGTTGAAACTACCCTCAATAATCTTCCCATGAGCATCATGAAGGACAATCTCGAATTCTACCTTGCTTCAGTCAAAAACAACCAACGCTTCAAGAATTTCCATTTATCTCACTGGAACTATTGAAGCTTCTCATTGAATCAACTAAATCTGGGGCTCCACAGAACCCCTGCCCTACTAAAGTACTACATGATATAGTTGACTTTATGCCCCTATCCATGACCAAACTATTTAACAATATTTTAGAGTTTGACTATTACCCCACTAAATGGAAAAAGGCTTCAATATTTTTACCACTACTGAACAAACCCTGCCTTGATCCAGCATTAAAGATAACCTACCACCCAATAGAAATACTTTCTTTTTTTGCTAAAGTCTTAGAGAGACAGCTTAATCCCACTTTCGTGGTCTTTTTGGAGGAAAACTGTATTCTTGATTCATCTTAGTTCGGTTTTAAGAAAGATCACAGCTCTAAAACTGCACTAATCTCTGTGTCTGAAGAAGTTAGGGCCATCTTAGACCAAGGAGACAAGGCTGCGGTGGTCCTTTTGGGCCTATCCTCAGCCGTTGACACGGTTAGCCATACAGTCTTGAAACAACAAATTGAGTGAGATAGGCATCCAAGGACCCAAGTTCCAACTCTTATGCTCGTTTCTAGATAAAAGGGAACAAACAGTGAATTTTTTGCTGCCCTGCCGTGTTCCTCAGGGCTCATCTTTGAACCCTACCCTGTTTAATATATATGTGACCCGCTCATGAGCATCATAACGTTATTCAGCATTTTCACTATATCTTATGTGGATAACACTCAAATTGTGGTTCCCATAAATAAGGATTTAGACGAGGTGGCCACTTGTTTCAAGAACTGTGTGTTGGCTATTTTTAACTGGATGTCTTCCCGGTGCTTAAAGCTGATCTTGGAAAAAACAGTGGTTCTTCTCTTTGAAAAGGATTCTTTGTTTGGTAATAGCTCATGGTGGTTATCAGCGCTTGGTCCTCTCCCCACTGTGATGCGTGAAGCAAGGAATGTTGGAAATATTTTTGACTCCAAGCTCTCCTACAAAGTTCAAACTTACTCCTTGGCCTCCTCATGCTTTCATTCTTTAAAAATGCTGAAGAAAATTCTTCTATTTTTGCCGCCAGACTTACAAAAGGTTGTGGTCACTTCTCTGGTGCATTCAAAGTTAGACTACTGTAACACTCTCTATATGGGAGCCCACCAGACCAATGGATAGTCATGTTTCTTTTTCATATCTAAATCCCAGTGAGAAGAAGCCTTTATACTCCTTCCATTGCTTTCACCTACACACACTAGTGGATCTGTCTTGTCATGTTGTTGTGAGTAGATGTGAAACTATTTGGGGTCCGACTTTAGCTTTGAAAAAAATTCTGAATATATATGTATGCATATACAAATAAAGCAAACCTAACTATTAGGCAGCAGCACACTGTACCACATCAAAGGCAAAAATACAGTCAATGTGTGATACAAGTGGGAGCTGAGGGCAATGAATGGTCTTAAAAGCAGTTTATGTGAATATCATTGACAGTGATGTAAGCATAATGGATTTAGGCTCATATAATTTACATTTTGTTTGCTGTTTGTCCATTGCGGTCACAACTAGATTTTTCCAGTTAAGAAGGATTTTAGAATGGGGCAACAACAGTCACCTACTAACAAACTGAGCCATTTTTAATGATCATAAGCAAATTGGGCTTCAGTTCGTAAACTCATGTCGATGCTGCATGGGGTTTTACAGATGAATTTCAAGTGGATGTGACACTAAAATGCAATGGATGCCTTGTCTGAGCTGCATGCATGTTATTACATAACTTCTGGACAAGGAAAATTAGCAAACTTGTAGTCATTAGTCCTTTATTACTTGGACAATACTCACTTAGCCAAGATGTGTATAGTCAATCAATCAATCAAAGACATTTGTAGAGCGCACTACTTACCCGGAGGGTCTCAAGGCGCTTGGGGGGGTGGGGGGGGGGGGGTGCTGCTACTGCTCGAACAGCCAGGTCTTGAGCTTCTTCCTGAAGGAGAGGTGGTCTTGGGTCAGGCGCAGGTCGGTCGGGAGGGAGTTCCAGGTCTTGGCGGCCAGGTAGGAGAAGGACCTTCCTCCTGTTGTCGTTCTTCGGATGCGGGGGACGGTGGCGAGGGCGTGACTGGCTGATCGGAGATGGCGTTTGGGAGCGTAGAAGTTGATGCGGTTGTTGAGGTAGCTCGGGCCTTGATCGTGTAGGGCTTTGTGTGCGTGGGTGAGGAGACGGAGGGTGATTCTTTTGTTGACGGGGAGCCAGTGCAGGTCTCTCAGATGTCCGGAGATGTGGCTGTGTCGTGGGATGTCGAGGATGAGTCTGGCTGAGGTGTTCTGGATCCGCTGGAGTCTCTTCTGGAGCTTGGCGGTGGTTCCGGCGTAGAGGGCGTTGCCGTAGTCCAGTCGGCTGGTGACGAGGGCCTGGGTGACCGTCTTCCTGGTCTCGGTGGGGATCCACCGGAAGATCTTCCGTAGCATGCGCAGGATGTTGAAGCACGACGAGGAGACGGCGTTGACTTGTCTGGTCATGGAGAGGGAGGAGTCCAGGATGAAGCCCAGGTTGCGTGCGTGGTCTGTCGGTTTGGGTGCGGTGCCCAGGGCGGGGGGCCACCAGGAGTCGTCCCAGGCGGAGGGTGAGGAGCCCAGGATGAGGACTTCCGTCTTGTCTGAGTTCAGTTTCAGGCGGCTGGTCGTCATCCACTCGGCTACGTCTTTCATCCCTTCGTGAAGGTCGGCTCTGGCGGCGGCGGGGTCGTTGGTCAGGGAGAGGATCAGCTGGGTGTCGTCAGCGTAGGAGATGATGTTGAGGTTGTGTTGGCGTGCGATGGCCGCGAGGGGGCTCATGTAGACGTTGAAGAGGGTCGGGCTCAGCGAGGATCCTTGAGGGACGCCGCAGATGACTTCGGTGGCCTCTGACCTGTACGGTGGTAGACGGACTCTCTGTGTTCTTCCATTGAGGAAGGAGATGATCCATTCCAGTGCCTTCTCCTGGATTCCGACGTTGCTGCACTAGGGTGCGGTGGCAGACAGTGTTGAATGCCGCGGAGAGGTCTAGGAGGATGAGGGCCGCTGTTTCTCCGTTGTCCATCAGGGCTCGGATGTCATCGGTGGCAGCGATGAGGGCGGTCTCGGTGCTGTGGTTGGCTCAGAAGCCAGACTGTGAGGGGTCGAGGGATCCATTTGTCTCGAGGAAGGCGGCCAGCTGTTTGTTGACGGTATTCTCGATGACTTTGGCTGGAAACGGGAGGAGCGAGATGGGGCGGTAATTCTTGAGTTCGGTGGGGTCCGCTGTAGGTTTCTTGAGTAGGGCGCTGAGTTCGGCGTGCTTCCAGCTCTCCGGGAAGGTGGCGGTGTCGAAGGAGGTGTTGATGATGTCCCGCAGGTGGGGTGCGATGACAGCGTCGGCCTTGTTGAAGACGTGGTGAGGGCAGGGGTCGGTTGAAGATCCGGAGTGGATGGAGTTCATCATGCGGACGGTGTCTTCGGTGCTGATCGGAGTCCAGGCGCGGAGGGTGGTGGTGGGGGTCGGTGGTTCGGTCGTGGCGTGCGTCGGTTGAGTGCTGAAGCTGTTGTGTATGTCCGCGATCTTGTTGTGGAAGTAGGAGGCGAGGGAGTTGCAGAGGTCTTGCGATGGGGTGATGTCGTTGTTTCCGGCGTTGGGGTTGGAGAGCTCTTTCACGATGTTGAAGAGTTCCTTGTAGTTGTGTGCGTTGTTGTCCAGCCGGTCCTTGAATGCAGTTTTCTTGGTGGCGCGGATCAGTTGGTGGTGCTTCCGGGTGGCAAGCTTGAGGGTGGTCATGTTGTCCGGTGTTGGTTCCCTTCCCCAGGCTTTCTCGAGGGCTCGGCAGTTCTTCTTGGAGCTCTTGAGTTCGTCGGTGAACCATGGGGCCTTCTTGCTGCCGGGTCTGCTGGGCGGGGTCCTCAGTGGGGCGAGTTCGTCCGCGCAGTTGCTGATCCACTTCGTGAGGTTGTCGGCGGCCTGGCTGGGGTTTGCTGAGCTGGCGGGAGGGTGCTGGCTCAGGGAAGCGGCGAGCTGGTCGGCTGTGATCTTGTTCCAGCTTCTTCGAGCAACCTGTTGCTGGTGGTGGTGGATCGTCGTTCTTTTGAAGGTGAAGTGGAAGCAGCTGTGGTCCGTCCAGTGGAGTCCGGTGGCGTGGCTGAAGGCGATGTCTTTGCCGGATGAGAAGACGGCGTCGAGTGTGTGTCCGGCGAGGTGGGTGGGGGTGGATACCAGCTGCTTGAGACCGAGGTTGGCGAGGTTGTCGAGCAGGGTGATGGTGTTACGGTCGTTGTTGTTCTCCAGGTGGAAGTTGATGTCCCCCAGGAGGATGTAGTCAGCGGAGGGGAGGGCATGCGGGCTGATGAAGTCGGCGATGTCCTCGCTGAATTGTGTGCGTGGTCCCGGGGGTCGGTAGATCAGGGTGCCTCTGAGGGTGGTTTTGGGGTCCGTGTGGATCTGGAAGTGCAGGTGTTCGGCGGTTGTCAGGGTGTCGTCGGTGTTGGTCTTGATGCGGATGGTGTCCCTGTAGATGATGGCGATGCCTCCTCCAGTCTGGTTGTCGCGGTCTCTTCGGGTGATCTTGTAGCCCTCTGGGATGGCGATGGCGATGTTGGGCGCTGAGGAGTCGTTCATCCAGGTTTCCGTGAGGAAGGCGACGTCAGGAGCTGTGGTGTCGAGGAGGTTCCAGAGTTCGATGGCGTGTCTGTGGATGGAGCGGGTGTTGAGGAGGATGCACTTCAGGTGGTTGCTGCTGGTGTTCGGCTTAGCGGGTGTTGGTGCGGGACAGGTCCGGATGCAGGTGAACTTGCAGGCGTGGCAGCTGAAGGGTCCGTGGGTTCGTCTCGGGGTGGCTCGGTAGCATCCCAGGATTCGGCCGGTGTTGAGTGCGTTGAGGGTGGCGGCGTCGTAGGTCCGGCGGGTGGGCTGGTGTCTGCATGGCCCAGGGGTCCTGGCACTGGGCGCGGTCCAGGCGCGGATAGGCGCAGACGGGCTTACCTTTGGCGCACCTTCGGCACGCAATCGGCGCGCCCGCTGCGCGTGCAAGCTGCACGTTGGCCACTCTGCCATAAGAGGAGAGTGGAGGGGGCGGAGCGAAGGAGGGGCAGCTGGGAGGCGGGAGCGGGCGGCAAATGGGAAGGCTCCAGGTGGAGGGGGGCGGGGCCGCAGGGGATCAGCGGCGGGGAGCGGGGAGGTGGCGGGGGCACAGCGGGAAAAACGGCGGGAAAAACGGCGGGAAAAACGGCGGGAGAAACGGCGGACTGGGCTCAGTGTGGTATATTCCCGAGTTAGGCCCATGTAGCAAGTCAGCTTACTCCTTACATTGTCCTAGAAAATAAAGTTTCAGAGGGGACCTTTTGCACACATTTGCATGCACAACAATGTTGGATTTGCTTCTCTGATGTACTTCCAGCTTCGCACAACATTATCACGATGCCCTAAATATCATTTACTAGGCCTCTCTATGCTCTAGGTACAAAATTCGTCATATCTTCATCCACAGGGCGACAACACTATCCACATATCC
This sequence comes from Lissotriton vulgaris, assembly GCF_964263255.1. Taxonomy (NCBI): domain Eukaryota; kingdom Metazoa; phylum Chordata; class Amphibia; order Caudata; family Salamandridae; genus Lissotriton; species Lissotriton vulgaris. Next base: position 2,035,863,004 of record NC_141685.1, on the reverse strand, counting down.
ATATCATCACTAATCTAGCGCGCACATCGTGAAGGCTGCTTTTTATTTAAAAAAATAGGCATCCCAATAGATTGGTAGAGGAGGCACTTCTGCTGACACTGAAGGTCCCTGACCGCTGAGAAATCCCCACACACCTGTCTGACATTCTGTGAGGGCTGTCCAACTCAAGACCACAACAGGGTCCTTCACTCTCTCCTATCAGGTAATGGGGTTGGATTGTCCCTAGGGGAGATTCTTGGCTCTACACCTACACACACTCTAGGTACACTTATAGTAGGGTTTGGACCGCATATAGGAGTACGTTAGATTACCATTTTGCATATATGCCTGAATACATTCATTACTTCAGCACCATGGTAGAAATGTATCTACTGTTTACAATTTAGTAATCTCCTTTATTTGCTTCTGTCTCCTATTCATTGCAGCACACGCATTTTATGCAAGAATAACATTGGTTCAATAAATATTATTGAAAACGTTCCGCTGCGTATTTTCTGTATATTTCTCTGAGAACAAGTTAGCATGAGTGACTGAGTGAAAGGTTCTGTTCTGTACAGATCCTATGGATTAGTGGGAACTACACAACATGGCGCTGCCAATATTGGTTAGGTACTTATTTAACGGTAAAATCTGAGTAGTTCAGTAGTGCTTTCTCAGAGACCCCTACTCACATTTTCATCAGAGACATCAATAGTGGGAAGGGAAACAAATTTGCCTCAGCTGAGTGGGCCTACCTTACGTATTGGCTATAGGTTAATTCAAGCATGGATAATAAGAAGGTTCCCACATTGTACACACTAGATCTCTATAGAATTTTAATATAGCAGTACTACTGTGACAATAACAGAACATGATGATGACATTGGAGAACAGTTAATAGGACTAAATATTTCAAAAAATTGCAGACAGGCAATTGCTATGAAACTATTACAACATGGCCCCCCCCGGCGACTGTTGGAGATGTTACCTTCTTGGTAGAGCCACACAAACCATTCAGAACAGAGGTATTCAATTCATGGGTTAAATTCCCAGCTGGACATTTATTTTCACACTTACATTGAAGATGAGACTCCAGAGGACTTCTTTCCATACGTGGACATAGAAGTAACGCTAACTTACCAAGAGCACATAAATTGGTTTAAAGACACTCTCGTCCACACTATAGAAAACATAAGACTCGGTCTGCTCAGTAAAGAAGGAGCGACTTGGCCTGTCTTAGCTTCGTATACACCACACCCCGACATTCATAGGTTAGGAACAGCAGAAATGCGCACGCCATATGAAGAATTAGTGAACATTGGAAGAAATCTTATACAATACATAATGCAAACACATGGGCGGAAAATCCGTTACGCTCGCGGATTTTGCGGATTTTCGGTAAATTCGCAATCCGCGAGATTCGCGAATTTCCCGCAAAATCCGCAAATTCGCGAGCAGTGGATTTTATGGCTTGCTCGCACTGTTCGCGTGAGTTCGCGGCTTCCCAGTTCAACTTCGCGCCCCGCGAATAAGCGCTAAATTGCAGAAATACGATCTTAGCAAAACTGAAACTACTTACCAGGTTCAAAAGTTCAAGCTCATCATTAGTAGCCATTTCCTGTAGTGCTTCCAGAGGGCCCCCTCCAGAGTTCAGTTGCCTACTTGCAACTATTATGTGACCCTGCTCTGACCCTCAGAATAGTTACACAAAGGTCCTGAATTACAGCTAAGGCAGACAAGCAGGAGCCAGGCTGGAAGTTCAAATCCAGTGACACATTAATCAGCCCCTAATTCATTATTGTCAGTTGGGGCAGGGCAGGTGTTGTAACTAATTTTGCAACAATGAAAGCACTTAGCAAGTGCAAAAGATCACTAATCAGGAAGCACTAAGGAAGCAGGTGCCAGCTAAAAAAATATTCTGTGACACATAAATCAGCCCCAAATTAATTCAGGTCACTTGAGGCAGGGAAGGTGTGCTTTGCTTTGCCACAATAATGTACACTGGACAACCAGAGGGTGCTGTGATGAAACAGAGGGTGGCATGGGTGGGCCAGAGGGTGGCATGAGTAGTCAGAGAGTGGCAGTGGTGACAGAGAGTGGCAGTGATGAAGAAGAGTGTCCCAAACAGGCTGGACACGTAGAAACAACAAGTTCGCAAAACTTGCGACCCGACAGGTAAGTTCGCGTTTGCGAAATTGTACAAAACCCTCGCGAACTGGCAGAAACCCGCGCAAACACACACAAAAAAAATCCGCAAATTCGCGAGAATTCGCGGATTTTGCGGATTGCGAGTACGCAAATCCGCAAAATTCGCGAACGCGAGATTCGCAAAATTCGCCCATGCTTAAGTTCAACCTGTGAGGGCTGCTCAGCGGCGCAACCTCAAATGGCTACCATGGGTATCAGTCCTCAAGCGCTGAATGCTGTAATGGGAAGAATCCCCACCAGTCTGGAACAAGTGAAGTTCTGGATAGCACAACAAATAGCACAGCTTGAACAAGTTTTTCCCCATTTGGGCCCACAGGAAAAACACAGAATTTTAACAGTTTGCTTGCCGATGGGGATGGCTCTCCCGAAAGAAGATTGTGCCATTGGTGTACAGTCTTTGCTGCCATTTACACCAGAACTCATGGTACCCCTCCAATAGCGGTAATACCAGATGTATAGAAACAAAGAATGAGTATGGGGCAGAACCTACCCTGGACTTAAGGATGAAACTAATAGGCAATTTTATCCAGGTTTCGGCAATTAGGCAAAGCAACATAAAAGGGGGGCAACAGCGATGGCTATATGCTAACGCCTAAGGGAACTCTTTCCTGTACAGTAGGAGAGAGAGTTACCTAAGATTATCACAGAAACATTTGCTTCCTTGGGAAGGGATAATCTGTGAGCCAGACCAGGGAAATCAGTGGTTAAGGGTAATTATGAAAAGGATAACTCTCAGCAAGCCCCTGAGTCTTCTAAAAAGAAATTGGATCATAAACTGAAAAAAATTAAGCAAAATAAACAACAATTAAGGAGTGGGTCTCCTCAACAGGAGCACACTGAAAAGAGATATAGTCTCAGAAATTGTGATAATATAAGAAAGCCTGACAGGTATCAAAATAATGATACACGTTCCTCTCGTTCCTTTCAGGATCAATCTGACAAATGCTTAGAGAGAGGAGAACAGTCAGAGCAATTATCAGAAGAGCGAACAAAGCCAAAAAAGGAGACAAATCACACTTCAGACTACATAATCAAACAAGAAGATAAACAAAAACCTAGGAAACCTCAATTTAAAATAAAAAAGTAGCGGGGATTAAGATCATGAAATGCCCAGGTCACTGAGGATTCTGTTTCTGAACAGGGAATGGGCAGTGATGATGCTGGACAGCTCAGCAGAAGTCACAATAGTTTGCCAGAACATGAAAGATTTTCTTGAAGTAATAGCTCTGAGTGATTATATCATGGTAGAAACACCTGATATGAGAGTGTGTCCACATCGTTTACACAGAAAACCACTTCAGATAGAAGGGGACATACATAGAGAAGTGAAAGGTCTCTTTTGAGAGGACCTCACACATGGTTACAACATTCTTGTGGATGAAAAGGATTGGCCACCTGAGTTCGTAATAGATTGCCCAATGGGTGAAGAAGTAATTTTGCCTGCTTTCTCTAACGTCGTAGCAGAATCAGGTAAAAATCTATATGCGCAGGAGTGGGCATAAACTTTAGTGCCTGCTCTATACCACAGAGATTATATCGATAAACTCCTCGAGGACCCCGTCAATAACTTTCTAACAAACGACCCACCCACCATAGACTTCAGTCTAAAGGACAAAATTCAACGCCTGGAACGGCTGGAAAAGAAACTGATCCGCACCCGCTGGCACGGACATCTACTCACAAAATATCTGAAAGAGAACATAATTCCCATAGGCCTACAGATAAAGATTGAACCCGCTATCTTTGTGGAAGTCCCCAAATTCAGGGAAGGTTTCAGTCACATATCCAACAACTGCTCTCGCCACTGGATGGTGCTTGGGATAGAAACGGCTGCACAACAAATTCAACTTTTGACCAGTGAAATCAAGTCACTTAGATCGGAGATTGCTGCGGATGCCAATCTAGCTGGTGCCAAAGAAACCTTGAACAACTTGGAAGCTACTCTGAAGGACTTTGACCTAACTACTCAAAACCGAAAGTTAGAGAAACTTGCCAGAGATATTAGATTGTTTGATAAAAAGAAGACTTATCCATACCTCCAAGAAGACTATTATAAACAAGATCAACAAGGCAGATTCACCAACAGGGGCAGGGGAGGTTTTCGTGGCAGAAGAAATTACACTACCTTCTCCGATTCCTCCTACAGCTCCGAAGGCGAACAGGAATTCGCCGGCCCTAGCCGCCAATACAACTACTCTGATTACGGCTATCAATCACCACAATACGCACCTTTTTTAGGACCAAGACCCGCACCATGGCGCCCCCCAAGAGACAGAGGGAATTATTCGAACAGAGGCCAGTCTCGGGGACAGAACCAGAACAACACCAACTGGGATACGGGCCGCGGCCCAGCCCCGAAACAGGTCCACTTTCAACAAGAACAACACGGAGAGCGAACAACACGGAACAAGACCTATCGTTGGTAACAGATACACCTGCCAATAATCCTGTCGTCAATATCTCACAGTACACACTGAATGAGTATGAACTACGTGCTCTGAGCAAAGGGCTTTCCTATGTCCCCACCAACAGACCGGACCCCTTTACGGTTCGCACGGAATTGTTTAAATTCTTCAGAAAAGTGAGACTTAAATATTTCTTCAGAAACGCAGGCCCATATAGAAACCCTTCATATACCGGCCTAAGGATCCCATCCACCTTTGTGCCTCCATCCTGCACCATGACCAACAAAATCTTAGCATATGAGGCCGTTGTATGGAGAGACGTGAATTCTACTCTGCTCAATCATACATACACCAAGTATAACACGAGCAAAATTGAAAAAAACGCTCTTCAATCACTGGCCAACAACAGGGATGTCGTGATCAAACCCGCTGATAAGGACGGAGCGATTGTAATTCAAGACGTCCAAAAATACGAGTTGGAAATCCTACGACAACTAACGGATGGAACTAGTTATCAAAAACTACGGTCGGATCCATCACAGGCTATAGCACTTGAGATCTTGGAGATTACCCAACTAGGCTTAGACCTAGGTTTTCTCTCCAAAACTGAGTTTGAATTCCTCAACCAACGACACCCTCGCCTGGCAACAATCTATACACTGCCTAAGATACATAAGGACATGACCAATCCGCCTGGACGCCCGATTGTTTCGGGATGTGGATCTATATTAGAGCCACTTGGACGATATATTGATTTTTCCTAAAACCCCTGGCTGAATCCACACAAACATATCTGAGGGACACTCTACAAACCATCAATCTGGTAGAGAGCGCACCATTTGATCCATCGACACAACTACTGGCAACCTGCGACGTGGTATCCCTTTATACCTGCATTCCGCAGGAAGAGGCATTAGCAGTTACTACTAGGTATCTAGACACAAGACCGGCACCCATGCGGGTCCCAACGGAATTTATCATAGCTCTTCTCCGCATTGCTATGACCAAAAATTTCTTCACCTTTAAGTACGAATTCTTCTTACAAACCAAAGGGGTGGCAATGGGGGCTCCTTTTGCTCCTGATGTAGCCATTTTGTATATGGCAGCCTTTGAGGACAACAATGTACTGAATACTCGGAATCCTTTTCAACACCATTTAAATATATGGGTCCGTTATATAGATGATATCCTTATAATTTGGAATGGCGATGTGACCACGTTCACTGAATTTCACAAGTGGCTCAACCAGCAATCTCCTCATCTACAATTCACTATCCAATCTGACCACCACAACATTGACTTCCTTGATATTACCATCTATCACTATGAAGGTCACCTACTAACTACCCTCTACAGGAAACCCACTGAAAGGAACTCCTTACTTCAATATAGTAGCCACCACCCCCGGGCACTAAGAGACAACTTGCCCTTTGGGCAGTTTTTGAGAATTCGCAGAAATTGCTCCACAAAGGAACATTACTTTGAACAATCAGAAGATCTATCAGACCGCCTGAAAACGCGTGGTTATCCAAGAAGACTGATCACTAAAGCCCGAAAGAGAGCTTGGTTCTACCCTCGTGAAGAACTCCTGAGAGCAAAGGATTCCACCATCAATTCATTGGACCGCATTGTATGTGTCACCACCTTCTCCACCAAGAGTAACCAAATCAAGAAAATTGTCAATAACCATTGGCAATTGATCACAGACGACATTGAACACCCTGATAAACCTCTCCATGCTTTCAAGAAATCAAGAAGTGTCAGAGATTATGTTGTACGCTCACTCCTTCCAACAAAGGAGGAACCTACTATAAGAACACTTTGGAACCTCCAACCTGCAGTAGGTCACTTTAAGTGCGGGCAATGCAAAGCCTGCAGCAGTACGTTACAAACCAAAGAGTTTCATCATAATCAGAACAAGATCCAACTAAAATCTCTAACCAACTGCAATACATCAACGGTGATATACGCCATCACCTGTCCGTGTAACCTCATTTACATCGGCCAAACTCAACAGAAAATCAAACAGCGCATCTTACAACACATGATCAGAATAAGATGTGAAGTGGTAGGGGCTCCTCTTGTAGACCACTTCAGATCAGCTTCACACCCTCCGGAAAGCTTGAAATGGATTGTGATTGAAAAAGCCTCCCTGGGCCCCAGAGGAGGTGACATCACAACTATATTGAACATCAGAGAACTCAAATGGATGTTCTTTTTCAACTCTATCCAATGTGGTCTAAATGAACATGACAGCTCTTTCTCTCAGCTTGCTACCTTACCCTAAATTTCGTATTTTCAAACTTTCAATTTGACCTGTCTAGGGTATTCTTGGTAATGCATAACCACTTACGAACTAATACTGCCTTACCATCATGTGATAGGTACGCAGTTTTGTACATATATATGGTTCTGAATTCTGATGCATATGGTTTATGGAGATTTGGTGTTTTTTACATACCGTCATGGAGAACAACTATTGCCCTTTCTTGTTGGCTACAATTCACTGTAACAAGAAATTAACCATAACTGTCCATTGGCAATCCCCCCCTACCGTTTGACAGAAATTTTGTGTACCATCGACACTGCCTTAACCATCATGTGATAGGTTCGCAGTACTACTGTTCATGATCACATCTCAGCGCATTAATACTCATATGCTACTATGTCTATTAATTCAGATATATGCCTTATTGTATATTCCCCTGATTATTCTTGCATTACAGTGTCTCACACCTCTGGTCACAGGGTCACAGGGTTATTAAGTATGGCCATGCGCAATGTACATCTGCACTAATTTGATGATAGAATCTATCTTCGAGCAGTGAGGGCATGACCATCCCCACACGGACAGACTCCTTGGACTACATCCTTACGTTAACGTCCTTTATGATCCATATTCCCTTTGTGCCTATAACAAGAATTACAATTGATCCGAGTATACTGCACTACTTATGTTAAATCGACTTCGGTTTTAAGACACCGATGCATTCTTACCCTCGATCGGGTAACTATGACTACCACCGACTCTTTAGTCTTTCTACACTATCCATTATCATGTGACCCATCCGGTGCCATGACAACCGAGACACCCGGAAGTTCGGCGTTCTCCTCGAGACAGCCGAGAGAGACGCTGCGCTCCAACCAAGCCGTCACAGACCGGTAAGCCTTTCTCCCCACACGGCTCCCGATATTAACCCTGATCCATGTTTGCGCGCCCCGTCATGGGCCCAACAACTGATGATCCCCCATGTTTCCTTTGTAACAGGTCACGGATTTTGACTAATCCTTTCCTTCCACGGGGACACAGGATTGATTTCCTGCTAATCGGTAAGCGTTACCGATTTCTACCATCATTTATATCTGACCTTGAGTAATTTTAATAATGGCCCACTTTCCATTCTGATATATGTCCTCCTTTACTCAGATAATTGGAGTGGTCCCCCCCAGCCCAGCACCCGGATCGTTTCGTTTTCCATTACCCATGTGGGATATGTACTTTATTTTCACAAGTAAGTTCAGAGATAATCTCTCCGCCAGCCCTTGATATGAACACACCCTTCATACTGCTAATGGGCACTTAATTTAATTTTCTTTACTTAGGATTGAATGCTTTTACCGACCTCAACTAATTAATATAACCCAGCAACACTGATTATATCAGGTTAGTCTGTTTAACATGTGTACCCTTGTGTAACTTATTAAGTACCCTGCTCTGCAAATAATTTACTGATCCTCAATATTTACCCAAATTCAGATTGTCTGCCCCGTCACCCTCTTCCCGTCCTGATGAAGACCCACCTGCAAGGATTTTAACGCTTCCTGCTTCCCCAGGGTCGAAACGTCGACTTTCTCAGCTCCTACACAGCCTCCTCCTACCCCAATTTTGCATAATATGGACTTTGGGGCATGTGTACTTTGAACTTTCAAGCTGATTCAGTATCTATATGCTGTCCATTTGACATTGAACTTATGATAAATGTCTGAATAATACGTGCTTTTATTGTCACGATTCCCCCTCACACTACCCTCACGACTGCACGTCCCCCCTACCCCCAGGGGCACTAATACAACTGTGTATTGTATATTTGGTTTTGATAACGTTTTCCCTATAATGTGATTAAAACATTATAGATGCACTTATTCGTATTTTCTTTGTCCAAATTCTCTCTATTCATACGTCCTCTTTACTGGGACCCCTTCTTCTTAATGCTCTATACCACAATCATGTTGGGTGGGATGATGAGTCTCCTCATCAAAAGATCATAACCACAAATCACAACCCTCAACCCTTAACTGCATAGACAGTATCCGATTAAACATGATGCAAAGAAATAAGTCAGAGAGATCTTAGATCAATTTGAGTACCAGGGTGTAGTAGAGACTTGCACTTAATCTATAAATAATTCTTTGTATCCTGTAATGAAAGCTGACAATTCACATTGTTTAGTCTTGGTTTACAGACATTTGGATGCATCCCCATGCACATTTACCATTCCAAATGTTAAAGCTCTACATCCAAGATGGATCCAATTGGCTAACTCTCACACTACAACAGATGTAGATTACAGATTTGATGCAACATTACAAGCACAAGCATTTCTGCGCACGCACAAGAATATTCTCTGCCAAATGAAATTATGGCTCCAGGTCGATATGAATGTATCATTTTTACCAATGGATCTGCTCAACCTGCCATAGGATTAAATCAGCAATATTCCACAGCATTTGAGTAAAAGGTTACATGTGAGATGAAAAGTTTCTTGCCGGAATAACATACACACAGTTCCTAGGGGACTGCACAGCGCAGTTGACAGAACTAAAAGCCCTGATACTGGCACTACGAAATATGGATCATGATTGCTCCATACCTGTAGGGTGTGATTCATTTTACTGTGTCCAGTCTTATAATAAATATCTTCACTATTTCGACCAAAATGGGTTTCGAGATTTGAGGTGTACAATCAAGCACCAGATGCTTTTGGCACAAGTGGTGTAGTTGCGTAGTTTGAGGGTCTGTGGTTCGGTGGTTCCGAACCTGTTCAATAAAGGTCGTCAGAAATAGACGATGTTGGTATCAGCGGACCACAAATTATGAGTGTGGTATGTACGAGTGTTTTCGCATTAATCGATCAATGAGAACACAATGTATTTAGGGATTACGTTTGAACCTTTGGGTTCCATTTTGTGTGCGGCAGCCATTTTATGTGGTTGCCCTCACATAGGCCGATGACTACGGCCAAACGAGTCCTTGAGAAACGTACACCTTAGCTGACTTCTGAATGACCTGGCCGAACTGACTCCCTTTACATGAGGCTGACCTCGCTGAGCCAGTTCCTTGTTAAGCAGCTGGTTAGATAAAGATCAAAGAGCAGGACATGCCGAAGTTCACAGCACACTGCACCCACCTTTCTATCTTGCTTCCAATCTGTTTCTGCTCCTTCCTTTACAACATGATTACTGATTTGGGTTGAGGTTTTATGATGGGTTTGTCCGGCCTGATCCGACAGGATATTGGAATGTGCTTGGTCATTTCTGGTGGGCTGGACAACGGAAAAGTGGATTGTCGTCATGCGCTACTTTTGAAATGTCACAAACTGATTGGTCCATCTCTATGTAATTGATGCTACTTTGGAATGTGATTTTTGGCATAAAAGACCATGCTCCGCTCATTGAAATTGTGCAGTCTCTAGCGAACCACCTGTGTGTGCTTCGTAGACCTCTGTTCCTGGTTGCAGCCAATAAACTTTGGTCCTTGACGTCCTCAAGAAGCGTCCCGTGTCTCTGTTTGCCGAGGCAGGGGAACTCGAAGGCATCGGGCGTTTTCCCTGACGCCGCTAGGTTCTAAAACCTGGTCCTTCAGTGGCACAGCTACAAGAAGGCATGCAATGGGCTCATGTGGTTCATACATTGAGTCATCAGTGTGTTGGCTTTCACGTTGAAGGGAATCCAATGGTGGATGAAGCCACTAAGGCAACTGTGTGAACTGCTGCCATTGCTGCAATCACTCATTCTAGCACAAAAATAACTATGACAGCTGTCAATGCCACGCGCACCAGCTCACCTCCACTGAAAGGCTTTCCACTCAAGTACTCCTACAAGTTAGATGCAAAAAATATTCTGTATGCTCAAATTCCAGGATTGGAGGATAGAGTAATACCAAACACTGATCGCAGATTGGGATTAATACTAGCTGCACAAGAGAGTCTAGGATGAGCACATGAAGGGATTACTGCTACAGTTTAATTACTGAAGCAGTGTTTCTGGTGGCTAGGTCTAACTAAACCGACCAAAGACTTTGTTCTTAAATGCACCATCTGCCAGCAGATGAAAGGCTCCACCGTAGCACGTCCACCGCAAACACCTTTATTGCTCTCAGACCAACCTTTTGCTTGTGTCTATTTTGGATCACTGTGGCCCTTTACCCTTTCACTTTGCCTGGGCTTACAAGTACATCTCAACTCTCAACCCTTAACTGCATAGACAGTATCCGATTAAACATGATGCAAAGAAACAAGTCAGAGAGATCTTAGATCAATTTGAGTACCAGGGTGTAGTAGAGACTTGCACCTAATCAATAAATAATTCTTTGTATCCTGTAAAGAAAGCCGACAATTCACATTGTTTAGTCTTGGATTACAGACATTTGGATGCATCCCCATGCACATTTATCATTCCAAATGTTAAAGCTCTACATCGAAGATGGATCCAATGGGCTAACTCTCACACTACAACAGATGTAGATTACAGATTTGATGCAACATTACAAGCACAAGCATTTCTGCGCACGCACAAGAATATTCTCTGCCGAATTAAATTATGGCTCCAGGTCGATATGAATGTATCATTTTTACCAATGGATCTGCTCAACCTGCCATAGGATTAAAACAGCAATATTCCACAGCATTTGAGTAAAAGGTTACATGTGAGATAGAAAGTTTCTTGCCGGAATAACATACACACAGTTCCTAGGGGACTGCACAGAGCAGTTGACAGAACTAAAAGCCCTGATACTGGCACTACGAAATATGGATCATGAATTCTCCATACCTGTAGGGTGTGATTCATTTTACTGTGTCCAGTCTTATAATAAATATCTTCACTATTGGGACCAAAATGGGTTTCGAGATTTGAGGTGTAGTACAATCAAGCACAAGATGCTTTTGGCACAAGTGGTGTAGTTCCAGAGTTTGAGGGTCTGTGGTTCGGTGGTTCCGAACCCGTTCAATAAAGGTCATCGGAAATAGACGATTTTGGTATCAGCGGACCGCAAATTATAAGTGTGGTATGTACGAATGTTTTCGCATTAATCGATCAATGAGAACACTATGTATTTAGGGATTTCGTTTGAACCTTCGGGTTCCATTTTGTGTGCGGCAGCCATTATGTGTGGTTGCCCTCACATAGGCCGATGACTACGGCCGAACGAGTCCTTGAGAAACGTACACCTTAGCTGACTTCTGAATGACCTGGCCGAACTGACTCCCTTTGCATGAGGCTGACCTCGCTGAGCCAGTTCCTTGTTAAGCAGCTGGTTAGATAAAGATCAAAGAGCAGGACATGCCGAAGTTTACAGCACACTGCACCCACCTTTCTATCTTGCTTCCAATCTGTTTCTGCTCCTTCCTTTACGACATGATTACTGATTTGGGTTGAGGTTTTATGATGGGTTTGTCCGGCCTGATCCGACAGGATATTGGAATGTGCTTGGTCATTTCTGGTGCGCTGGACAGCGGAAAAGTGGATTGTCGTCATGCGCTACTTTGGAAATGTCACAAACTGATTGGTCCGTCTGTATGTAATTGATGCTACTTTGGAATGTGATTTTTGGCATAAAAGACCATGCTCCGCTCATTGAAATTGTGCAGTCTCTAGCGAACCACCTGTGTGTGCTTCGTAGACCTCTGTTCCTAGTTGCAGCCAATAAACCTTGGTCCTTGACGTCATCAAGAAGCGTCCCGTGTCTCTGTTTGCCGAGGCAGGGGAACTCGAAGGCATCGGGCGTTTTCCCTGATGCCACTAGGTTCTAAAACCTGGTCCTTCAGTGGCACGGCTACAAGAAGGCATGCAATGGGCTCATGTGGTTCATACATTGAGTCATCAGTGTGTTGACTTTCACGTTGAAGGGAATCCAATGGTGGATGAAGCCACTAAGGCAACTGTGTGAACTGCTGCCATTGCTGCAATCACTCATTCTAGCACAAAAATAACAACTATGACAGCTGTCAATGCCACGCGCAACAGCTCACCTCCACTGAAAGGCTTTCCACTCAAGTACTCCTACAAGTTAGATGCAAAAAATATTCTGTATGCTTAAATTCCAGGAGTGGAGGATAGAGTAATACCAAACACTGATCGCAGATTGGGATTAATACTAGCTGCACAAGAGAGTCTAGGATGAGCACATGAAGGGATTACTGCTACAGTTTAATTACTGAAGCAGTGTTTCTGGTGGCTAGGTCTAACTAAACCGACCAAAGACTTTGTTCTTAAATGCAACATCTGCCAGCAGATGAAAGGCTCCACCGTAGCACGTCCACCGCAAACACCTTTATTGTTCTCAGACCAACCTTTTGCTTGTGTCTATTTTGGATCACTGTGGCCCTTTACCCTTTCACTTTGCCTGGGCTTACAAGTACATCTTGCTGGCAGTAGATTCATAATCTAGATTCCAAGAGTTTGGCTATGGTGCTCGGCTGATGCCCAAACTGTTACAAAGGATTTGCGAGTCTTTATCGGAACATACGCAATTGGCACACTACATTCCGACCAGGGTCCGGCGTTTAGCTCTCTGGCTTACAAAGAAGCCATGGGAATTTTGGGTGTGGGCTTGCAGTACTCCTCCTCCTACCATCCAGAGTGACATTTGGTTGTTGAAAGAGAGAACCAGGACTTAAAGCAATCCTTAACAGCTAGGGTACCAGGCTCAGCTGACAGTTGGGTCAATGACCTATTCGGAGTCCAGCACTTAACAGCATGGCAGGAAAATCTCTGGGGGGTCGTACACCCTATTGGATCCTGTTTGGGGTGAGATTGTGGGTATCAGACCTCAATAGTGTCAGCGCAGTGGTGGCAGAAACTCTGTTTGACCTCAATGATCGTTTGGATGTTTTACAGGACTTGAAAGAATAGCTGGGGAAGTGAAAGCAGTATCGGCAAGACCTGCCTGGGTCCCAAAGATTGGGGATCTTTTTAGAGAAATAATACAGGACAAGAAATAATTTGTACCTGTCCTGGCTGTTGAAGGCACCAGAACTGTACTTATTCCTCTTCTTGCCAGTCGCCAAGACAAAGGGTTTGCCTCCATCGATCTGATCAACCCACACTATGTGGCCAATTCTCAACAGTAGGCCGTGTGGGGTCCTTTGTAGCTGATGATCTCCTCTTGCTACCATACAAGAAATTCAGATGGAATCTTTAATAATAGATTATCTGATGATTGGGATATTGAAACTGTGTATAATTTGCTGCTTTCAGATCTAAAGCAAACAGCAGCATTTTTCTAATGATGAATTGTGTGATTGCACAAGTAATTTTGGAGACATGTTCTGTTATTAACATTATGCTCATCTTTTTTACACAAAGCTAGTATCCCACGTGCTGTTTACAACTACACCTAATGGGAACATTGCCCAACAGGTAGCTCAAAAGCATTTGCACAAAAGTGTGCATATTTTTCTGTTTTCACACATAAGATCCAGCCTCTTATTACTATAGGCTTGCACCTACACCTGCAAAGAAGATTATGCTCACAGAAACTGAGCTCATTTACTCTGCTTCCTTTATTTTCCAGCTGTCTATACAGTGTTTCACGTTTTGTAAAGACACAATAGACACAAAATATGTCTGGGAAACAGATGATTGGCAGGTTCAGGGAAAAGAGGCATTATTTAGAGCAAGCCTCATTCAACATCAAAGGATTTTTCTGAATAAAATAGTGCATCAAACTTACTGTCTAGGTTTAGCTAGGGCAAAAGATTTAAACATACCTCGCATTCCCACATCTGCACGCTTTTAACATTGGCAATGATACACAAAGTATAGGGAGGATACATTAGATGCAATACTCCGCAATGGATCATACAATACATCAGACCCTGATCATCAGGGTTGGCTGGTTTGACCTGTAGACACAGACAAATGTCAGTCTAGGTTCCCAGGTAACACAGAAGGATTTAAGATCAACAGGCCTGACCAAGCTATGTACAAACAGAACACGCTGGGTTGATGGCATCATATAGTGTTGGGAAGTTATGCCTAGATTGGATAATGAGCTCAACACTTTCCTAGGTGAAGCAACACTTGTCCAGTCTGTCTGATGACCTTGTTCTCAGGGATATTTTACTAGGTCCCAGAATCCCACGTCAAAGTGCCTCTTGTATGGAATATACAACTTGCTATGGAAGATTTTTCAGCAGGTGGTTGCAGAGGGATTGCACGAGATTGACAGGGTAAATATGGAAAATGCTTTGGCTGTGGTTGACAATGGTATGACCACTTTATCATCCAGAATGTATTCACTGGGCAACATTGTGTTCTCTGCAATTGATATAATACAGCAGGACATGCCTATTTTACAACATGGACAGTCACAATTCCATTCCATCGTAATGCTGAGCTGGACGTTGCAAACACTACGTGCCGTGGCGTTATATCAACACTACCAGTCTGCTTTCTGAATACCATCTGACGGAAAGACAGATACCTATGGCATGCAGAAATGTGAAATACAATCTGTTTGAGACTGAAAAATTAGACCAATTACCTTTTACTGTGGCACAGACACCATCTACAGACTGGATTATCCAGTGTTATATCACCCTACTGGTCACTAATTTCTAATTCCAATATTGTCTCCGATACCAACAGGCAGGCAGATACGAAGCTCTAGGGGAAGATTATGTGCATGAGTATTGGGAGTTGCCTTTCAGGTTTAAGTGCAGGAAAGGGGATACAAAGGTTTTATTCAGTGGTACAAACTGTGAGGATGCCTCAAGCTGTTCCTTAGTTTGCAAGTGCAAAAAGATGGTGAGCAAAAGAACAATGGATTTAACCCAGATCTCTTGGCTGGGGGAGAATGTATGATTTATTCAGCATTCCATCCATCATTTGTTCGCGTAGCACTTTTCACCCTAAGTGGGATGGGTATACCCCGACATGGGTCCATTGCTCACTGTGCCACTGGATTTAAGCTAGCCTGGCTGCTGAAGGCTAATTCCCAGAAACCGGTCCCAGGATGCTTGTTTCTGGTCCAGGGAGGAGCTGGCTTGGCAGTTCGTTCTGGAATGTTCCCATGAGGCTCAGGGTCAAGACTGATTTGCATATGACTGGGCCTAAACTGGGGTGGCATGGTGAGCAAAAGAACAATGGATTTAATCCAGATCTCTTGACTGGGGGTAAATGGATGATTTATTCAGCAATCCGTCCATCATTTGTTTGAGTAGCACCTTAGTTTGCAAGGACATTTCTCTTCACAAGGCATGTAATGCATCTGTTGTGAATGTGTCATGTTATCTGAAGTGTTCCCCAGCTGCAGTGATACATCCGGTTTTCAAATTGCTCTGGAATGAGAGCTACTTGATGCTGAATGATGAAGGTTGCTATGGAATGGAACAGGGCATCGCTTATTTGGCGACGGTTTATCCCTTGGTCGCCTGTTGTACACAAGTACTGTTTCCACCTGCCCGCAAAATTTGAGAGGCATTGCTGTGGCATTCGATGAATGTTTCCAATACACGCTTTGATTCCCTTAGCAGACTTAAAGCCATGCTTTTCAACACAATTTGGCCTTAACTTTGGCCTGCGACATGTTTGATCTCCATGTAGGAAGGTCCTCGTCGGAGAAACAGACACTACTCCACACTAACTTCTTCCTGCATTTTTTGGAGATATTCCAACGTATCTTTAACGTTTCTGATATTAGAGGAACAGTGCATTTGTTTAAATGTGTCAGTTCAGGTATGGTTAGCACCTTTCAGACAATCTTTGGAGTTATTCCTTCATTCATACACTCCATGCTGGGAAGAGTTTTTGGAGGGCTCCTGCTTGTACTGCTCCTTTTAGCAGAATCCTGATTTCGTTTCCCCAATCCACAAAGGACATCCCAGTTTGATTCAGAATGGAGAACTGCTGGTGCTATGATGCAATGAGCACATGGTTCACACGTTTGGTGCACTTTGAGAACTGGACGAGAACCTATTCTTGTCCTTCAGGCCTCTTTGGCTTAACTGCATACAGCCTGTATTCTACTGCCTGCTTTGCGGCCACAAATGCTTATTAGACATATGCCTAGGATCTCAACTGGTTGCGCCATTGGATATTGATGTACTACTGGACGGGTTAATGGCCCCTTGGTATTGTTGTCCCCAGCATCTTCTGTTGCTGATAAGTGCATTTCTTGAGCTATCCTAAGGTGCTTCGACTCCAAGTGAATTGGACAACAGCTCCACGACACACATGCAGGATGCAGTCTCTCCCTCAGTGGCTGCTGTGGGTTTTGGATGAAATCACCTTTGGTCTATTAATCTGCCTTGAGGTGCCCCTCTGGGATTGTCATCGGTGGTTATTAACAATAACAAGGTTGCATCTGCCACCCGGAGCACATGAAATAATTGCCCTTTTCCATGTGGGAACAATTTGGCTCGTTTTATAAACTAAATTCAACCAAAACATTTTTGTTTTATTTTTCCTTTTCTTGGCACCACGGCTTTCAGAGTGCTTAGGATTTCAAAAAGTATAATGACTAGAAGGCTTTTTAGAATATTTTAAAGGGGAAGCTTGCTTTTAGACTTGGAGAAGTTGTTTACCTCTTTATTCCATTTTATAGTGTTTTCTTTAGGGTGGGAAGTATTTTCTGTTTAATTAATTCATATATAGATAATAATTAATGTTAATAGATAATTGTCTTGGATAATTAAAAAAAACATTTTTAAAGGGGTAAAGGGTGGGTATTATATACATTTTATTTTTTAAATTATTAGTTGTTAATAGTAATTGTTTTTAATGTTAAAATAAGTTTTAATTGTGTTTTATAATTAGGGCTCCCTGTTTTATGGTATTTAATTTTTTGCCATTTCCATCTGTATTTATCCATATTTATTTTTGGGGCATTTTTTCTGTATTTATCCGCATTTGTTTTTGCCACAAGCAAAAGACGACGCTACAGCTATTATTTTTTCACATTTATTTAAATTGTTATTTGTCATCTTGTATCTTCTTTACTTCTTTACTTCCCTAGCTCCCATGCCCCCCCTTGTGAACTCAGCCTCGGTCCTCAGTTCTTATTGTTCTAGGGTTCTTCAGCGCTGGGATACCTCCGGGTGACTATGCGCTTTATAAAAATAAATAATAATAATAATAATAATAATAATAATAAATAATAATAACTGTTGTTACTTGCACAATTGTCACTTTTTCCTCATGTAACGTAACCTTTGCTCTTGTACTATGCACATGTGTAATTTTCTCCTCATGTAAGAGTCTGCGCTATATAAAAAAGCATAAATAAAGGCCTTGACAGAGGGCCACAGCAGGCGTAGGGGGGAGTTGCAGCAGGGGCAGCTTCAACATGAACACGAGCCAAGGGCACAACAAGTTAAAATGCCAATGCAACTGAGGCCTCAGGGGACAGATTAATGGCAGCCTCACAGCGACCCTGGACACTACCACGTGAAGCCAGAACCCCATGTTCTGATTTGAGCTCATCTCACATTCTTGCCATCAAACACAAAGCATTTAATGGCGCAAGTGAGAGAGGTAGTGTGGGCCCCAGTGCAAGCACCTGCTACAAGGAATGCATATTCACTAGTCAGTGGCTTTTGTTAAAAACTCTGGGCAGGGAGCTCTTGGATGATGTGGGGGCTGGGCAAAGGTTGCTGCACTGCTGCTGGAGAGGGTACCTTGTTCAAATTCCCTTCTCTTCATGTCCACACCCTAGATAAGGTGTACTGTCCAGGGTCTCGGCTGTAAACCTTGGAGGGCTCAGTCTGGTAGGGTCCTAGGAGGGGCACCAACTAGCAACAAGGCACATTCTGGGCAGTGACTGTAAAAACTCAGGACAAAGGCTCAAAATTCAGGACCAAAGTTACATTTTATGGACACATCTGAGGAAGTTGCACAGTTCTAAAATAGTTGGATGGCAGAAGGACTGGTCAAAACAGGCTTCTGGTCTTTGGTATCTATCAAAGTATAATCAAACCTGCACATTTAGTCAGACTTAGCTAAAGATGAAAAAAACGAACAACCAGATGCACCCAGGCATCAAGGACCGGAGCCAGAATTCAACACTCCTACCAGGAATGATGGCGCAGGAAGGCAGCGCTCTGTTGTCTGTTTGGCGATCGTGGACTTGAATTTGTTTATTGCACAGTTAATAAAAACTCACAATTTTACACAAAGATTAAAATAAATTTAAAAGTCTTTTGACTATGTAAAACTTTTCCTAGCGAAAAGGATGTTGCACATAAATAAAGTCTCGAAGAGTGTGATCGGTTAAGTGGATCGTCCTGTCGATCGCTGCTATTGTTAGTTGTAGTTCTTGTAGTTATTAAGTAATTGCAGGATCTATGTTCCCCTGGTTTAATTAATTTTCGCTCAGCAGTCTTAATACTTTTATTAAGGGGTCGTATGAGAAGGTTACCTTTGTCCCAGTGCGGTTGGTTTTTCGCGTCCTTGTTCTGTTTCATTTAATTTTTTGGCCACTATTTCGAAATATTTAACTGTTCTACAGTTTAACTGGGTTTCGTTGGGGTCGAAGCAGAGCATTACTGCTTGCCTACATGATCTTACACCCTTCTGATTCCATAGGGGCCGGAGCATTGACCGCCTTATATCCTCAAAAGCTTTACAGATGCATATAATATGTATAAGGTCCTCCGTTGCAGATTGGCAAAGGCGACATGTGTTGGACGGATCGGGCCTTTTCCAAGGTTCCAGGTGATGTGCTATGGGTATGTTGCCTAGGCGCATGTTTAAGAACTTGCTTTTTATTTTTTGTGTAAGGCCCCTTAATAGATATTCTTGTGGCTTGATGGCTCCATAGCCTTCGAGCACTACCCATCCGTGAGCTCTCCTGGTCAGGGTGGCTCTATCCTCGAGTGAGGAGACCAGTTTTGTGACCTTTGTCACCGTTTTCTTAAAGGTCCCGAAGTCCGTACTTGTTTCCCAGAGCTTATTTAATCCTAGGCTCTCCAATGAGTTTATTAAGTAGGCCCTTGCTGGGGAGATTTCTTTGGCGTGAAGCTCGGTCCATAGGTTCGCATTTAGCGATCCCTGCTCCGATTCTTTGATTTTGCGCCAACTTTTTACATATTGTCCTTTCCTCTCCACCAATTGTTTCAATAATCCGAATTCAAGACGAATTTGGGCAGGCGAGGAGTTTTTTGGGAGATGGAAAATTGCCCTATATGCATGACTGATGGTTTTGTCCAGAGTGCTTGCATCATTACCCCGCATTGATTCGCTGCCGTAAGAGAGCATTGGCAGTAGGCGAGCTTTGATTACCTGAAGAAGTGGCGCTAGTGTCCTGTCGGGAAGGACTTTCTGCAAGGGTCTTATTGATATTTGAAAGGTCATGCCCTTCCTGCAAATGGCATCTAGTTGGTGCTTGGAGGAGCCATTGCCCTCTATTATGACTCCTAGATATTTGTAAGAGGCTACCAGTTCTAGTCTTTGTTTGTCCAGATACCATGCGGGCTTCTGTTTTTTGTTGTAGTTCATTGGCATGACCTTGGTTTTGTCCAGGTTAATTGTTAAGGAGTTTGCTTTGGAAAATGTATTTGTTTTATCTAGAAGGTTTTGAAGGCCGATGGGAGACCGGCTGATAAGAACCAGGTCGTCTGCGTAAAGCAGATTTGAGAGCGTGATATTTCCTAGCCGGGGTGCGTGTGATGTGACTGTTTCTAACTCTTCGGGAAGATCCGCAAGGAAGAGGTTGAACAGTGTTGGTGCTAGGACGCAGCCCTGCTTTAGGCCTTTGCTGGTCTTTATTTTCCTCAATAGATGTGTGCCGGATCCCAGTTTTATTTGGAGCCATGTATCGGTATGCAGCATTTCCAGCTGCTGTAGAAGGGGGCCAGGGATTCCCCATGCGCTCAGCTTCCGCCATAGTTTGTGTCGATCTACATGGTCGAATGCGGCACTGTAGTCGATGAAACATACAAACAGAGAGCTTTTTGCCGTTTTTGCTGCGTCGGACAGTAGGGTTAATGCCATGATGTTGGTTAGGGTTCCCTGACCCGTCCGAAAGCCCGTCTGAGTAGCTGGAATGATGTTCTCTTTTGTTGCCCATGTTATTAGATCCTTCAAAATGAGGCTTGCGTAGTACTTCGCTTCTACATCTAACAGGGCAATCAACCGGTAGCTGCTTGGGTCGATCCTTGCGCCTTTTTTATAGATTGGGCTTATTATCGAGCCTCTCCAAGAAGCTGGTATTTTTCCTATTTCCCTTGCTTCGTGGAAGATTGGGGTCAATGTGGAGCACCAAAAGGCCGGATCCTGTTTATATAGTATAGGAGGGATCCCGTTTGGTCCTGGCGCCCCCTCAAGTTTTCCCTTTGAAATTTGTTTGAGGATCGTGTCTGTTGTTTCTTGGAGCGATAGTCCGGGTTCTGTTTTACTAGAATCGACTACCTTGCAGGTGGCATCGTTCACTGCTAGAATGCGTGGCCCGGTTGTTTCCATGTTTGATGCTTGTTTTTCTTTTTTAGCTTGAATATCATTTTTTCCTAGTTGGAGGGAAGCTCCCTTTTCCGAGTTTGTCCCCTCGGCTTTCTTTTTTGCGGGATCAGTTGTGTTAAAGTGAGTTGTTAAGTAGTTGGCCCAGACCGATTCCGGTATTTCAGAAGTAATACCTCTGTGGTTTGGCTGTTGGAGCCTGTGAATCATCTTCCAAAAGCTAGAACTATTCTTCTGCTTTGAGTTATGTAAAATCTTTGCCCATAGATCTTCGTTCAGTTCCCGCTTCCTTTGCCAAGTTTTCTTTTGTAGCAGTGCCTTTGACCTACGTAACTGCAGTTGAATTTCCGGGTTATTTGGAGCTTGCCGGAGCTGTATGAGGATCCTCTTTATTTCGAGCTTAATATTTTTTATTTCTACTGTTGTTACTTTGCCAAACGTATACCTAGTAGTGTTCCCTTTTTGGTCTGTCTTCCTTATAGCATGTTTTTCTCTTAGTGCCGTTGTAAATTTTTCCCATAAGGTAATGGGGTTGTCTGGTGTATTATGTGTTTCCTGTATTATTGTTTTTGCACTGTTTGTAACAGTTTCTATGTCCGAGATCTTGCATCGTATTCGTTTATAGTCGGTAGTATGTTCTGTGCACATACTTCTGATTTCGATGGCTTCGTTCTTGCAGGTTAGTGCTAGGTTGGCTTCTAGCGGCAAGTGGTCGCTCTGGGCTCTGTCGCCTATCTTGAAATCTTGTACAGTATCATACAACCGGAGTGTAACTAGAATAAAGTCTAAATAGGATGATGCCAATGACGAATGAAATGTTGGTACTGGAGGAATGTCCTCTTTGAAACGGCCATTAAGGGCGCGCAGGTTCAGTTTCTCTAAAGATTTTAATAGCCTGGATGCAGTGTTGCACTGTTTGTAACTGTGGGGATTTTTTTGAGGAGGAATTTTCCAGACTGTGTCCATTTCTTGCGTCATCTCATCGGTTGTCGGTTCACCGAATAGCTGGAGGTTGAAGTCGCCTCCCACTAGTATGTTTTCTGTTTCTTCGTCCTCCGTGAGTCTTGTTAGTTCTCGGACTAATTCGTTTGACCCAGACAGCTTTTTCTTGGGATGAATGTAGGTGTTGACTACAAGTAGCTGTTGACTTTCCTGAATTTTTCCTATTGTAATTGATATCGCCTGAATTGCATTCGGCGGAGTAAGGTTTGTAGTTAGTAATTTAATTTCTCCTATTACTGGTATTGAGGTGAAGATTGCCAGGCCGCCGGAGCAGCGGCCATAATGTGATTCCTTGCGGGCCGGGTGTATCCAAGCTGTGTATCCTTGCAGAGTTATTTCATTGGGCTCCCATGTTTCCTGGAGGAGAATCAGATCGAAAGATTGCAGGTAGTTCAGTGTTTCAGGATCCTCCAATTTGTCTCCTAAGCCGTTTATATTCCAACTACAAATTTTAAATTTGTCTTTTCTTTTGTTGGGACCTGCAATTTTGTCCACTGTAACTGGCTCGATTTGTCAGTTTGTGGCCCTTCCGATTATTGTCCGAGTAATTGTTTCTTTGAAGGAGTCTGTTCATTGGAACGCTGGAGTTTGTGGTTTCCTATGATGTTTTTCCCGTTCTGGGGAGTAGCTTAGTGCTCCTTTGAGTACTGATGTAGCTAATTGAGGTCGTTTTTCCTTCCGGTCTTCGAGTAGTGGAGTGGGGTAGGCTGGTTTTATTTCCGGTTCAAGCTGAATTCCCCACTGGGAGAAACTAGGTACGTGCTTCATAATCGATTTTGCTATCTCTTTGGTTTTCCACGTTGCCCTTGTTTTCTCGTTCCATTGTGAATTTGTTGCTGGATGGAATTCAATTGATAGTAAGTCAGAGGTGTTTATGGACTTTAGTTCTTCTATTGTATTAATTAATTTTAATATGTTGCCCCTATTTAAGATGTCAACTCTTCCCTTAGATTTATATTCGGGAATGAAAAAGATTGTTTCTGAGTCTGTTTCCCTTGTGGGTTGCGTTATCTCAAGAGACTGCTCCCGAGTTACGTTTATCCGCTCTGGGTGTTTGATGTTCTGTTCGTTTGATGTGGGCTGTGAGATGCCCTGATAGGATTGATCGCTGGGAGGCGTGTCGCCGGTATTTGCGTTACGTGAGATTTGGAAGTTTGGTTTAGTTGGTGTGGTCTTTGCCTTATTACAGGAACACCGTGATATACAGTTATTCAGGATCGTTTCGTTTTTGGTGGAATTTTGACTTTCCTGGTCATCTCTTTTGTCCTCCGGATTTTTTTTCTTTTCCTTTGAGTGGTCGTCCGGTGCCCCTAATCCTGACTCAGCTTGATTTTGGCCTGCAATTTCGGTTGTGCTCTCTACCAGTTTTCTCTTTGATTGGTCTGTTGGGCCCATACAGGTAGTAGCGGATTCAGACTCATTTGTTGACGGTGGGATTTCTGAGTTCTGTTGAGGGGGGTTGTCGTTCCTTTGAGGATCGAAGTTATCGGTCATAACTAATTGCCCCTTGCCATCCTGTACTATAGAGTTCCAGTTTTCTCCATGGTCATCCACGATGACCTTTCTGTTGCGCCCTTTCCTTTTTTGTTTACGGCGCGCCTTTGCATTCGTCATACCCCCTAATTCATTTGATTGTCCAGTTGTAGGGGAGTTCTGGATGGTCTTTTTCTCTGTAAAGATGGCATAATTAACTTGGCTCACTGAGGAGTTGAGTTTTTCCTTATCTGAAATATTTTCTCGAGGACCTCTCTTTGTAGGAGGTAATTTTGCTACATTTGTTTTGTGGTCGGGCCTCTCTAACTTAGTTTCTGTTTGGAGAGGTGTTGAGGAATTTCGTTTTATTTCTTCCAGAAGGTTGCTCAACATCGTAGGTAGAGATGATAGTTTGTCAATTATTAAGGGACACGTACAGCTAGTTCTGTCTATTTCTGTTAGTTTTACGGAATCTTGTCCTCTTTTTATAAGTCCGTTCAGGTCGGCTAGTTTCCTGTCTATTCCCATTGTTGCTTCTGCTAGGTTTTGCAGAATAGATAGTTGTAAGTCCATCTTATCGGATTGGTATTGTAGGGCCGTTGAGGATAGTTGTATTGTGTTAAGGAGAGTGATCCAAAAAGTATTGACTGATTCCGTATTCCTCTCGGGAAGCGAATGCGAGCTTTCTTCGCTGATGTTGTTAATTGGCTGCCTGCCGATGTATGCTGTCTCCAGGTCAATCCATTCTTCCGAGGTCAGGAAGGTCATATCTTTGGTTGGGGATGAGGTTGGTACGAGGACTGCGTGGTCTGATTTTAGCTCTAGGTGATCGGGGGTCCTTATGTTTGTGTTAGTCTTTGATTCAGAGTTTACTTGAGAGGTTTGGTGTAGATGGCCTACGTTTTCATAGATTTTTTCATCCTCTAGAGCTGTTTCTTCAGTGGAAATAGGTTGGGTTGTTGTAGTGGGCTTACTGCACTGATTGTTTCTGTGTGGCCCTAAGTTCCCGTCACAACTTTTCGGTTGCTCGCTCACTGGAACTGATGCCTGTGTCAGGTTAGTTAGTTGCGTCTCCTCTATGTGTCCCTCGTGTAGGGATGGCTGAGTGGTGTGGCCCTCCTTTGGAGGTGTTCTAACTTGTTGATGGTCCGGCTTGGTCTTATTTTCTGCTCCAAAACCGGTTATTTCTTCTGGTGTTGGTGTCATATGGATCTCTGCTGTGATGAGGCCTGTATTTGTGGGGCAGGCATTGGGCTCGCTGGCTGGTTGCAAAGGGGATTGAAGACCAGTTATAGAGGTATTAGAGGAGTAGATTGCGTTTCCCGGGTTTTTTAAAAAATTGAATTTTGTGTAGATTTTGGGCTGGAAATTGTGTTTTATTTCACTTTGTTGTCCTGTTAATTTAATTAGTTCCTGATTGTTTTTTCGCTTCTGACCCTTGCGACTCCCTTGTTTTGTAGATGGACTGCTGTTTATTTTGTTGGCCCTAGATGTTTCAAATGCTGGGGCAAGGCTGCTCTCCGCTCCTAGACTTGGCCCTTCGACCTGCCCGTCAGCCGAGTCGATGCTGGGTCCCTCTTCGGTGCTTTCCAGCGAGGTCTCGTGCCCTTTCATGTTTTCGGACGCGTTTTTTTCCCGGGGGGTTGATTCGGTCCTATTAATCAGCTTTGTCAGCTTTGTCTGCTTGGTCAGCTTGGTCATGGCGGGCGGGTCTGGGCTTGTTGATGTGCTTGTGTTGTTCCGTTTTCTTTTGTTGGGCTGGGTCACTAGAGGTTTTCTTACCCTTCCAGACCTCATGGTGGACTGCCTGCGTCCAATGTACTGCTCCCGTGGCTCCCTTGATATCGTTGACTGCCTATGGCTGTGAGACTGAAGGCAGGAGGTGCACTATTCTCTCCGCTCTTGCACTCACGTTTTTCTGCTCACGATTTGCCGCCCACCCGCTGTTTCAAATCAAATAGGTTTTTTGAGTTGATTTTTAAGGTTGGTTTTCGGTGGGTAGATGGTAGATAGTTGGGTAGGCGGGCAGGTAGATGCTTAATTGGTGGCTTAGTGAGTATTAGTGGGTATTTCTACCACTCTTGCCATCCTTCGGCTGCCCCTTGACTCCCCCTGGTGAGTTGGTGGGTTGGTGGTGGTCTTGTGATAGTATGTTTCGAGCTGTAATGCAGGCTGAGGCGCCGGAATTTCGCTGCTGCTGCTACTTCTAAGCTACCATTTAGCAGCAAGGCTGGGCTGTCAAAGGTGCCGAGCTGATACAGCGCTGTCGAGATTTTCTTGCGTGCTGCCAAAGTCTGCAGCAGGGAGTAAGAGTGGGAGTGAGTGAGGGGAACTGATTTGCCCAGGTTTTGCTCAGACCAAGTCCTTGTCTCTTGCTCGGGCTCGTGTCCTGAAGAGAGCAGAAGTGAGGGGGGGGGGGGCGCGGTGAGCCAGGAGATTAGAGGCTGCAAGGAATTGGCGGCTACTAGTGAGCGGCGGTAGAGAGAAAGGGACTTAGGGCACGGTTTTTCCGAGCTCTGAAAAGGTGCCGCCCTCTCAATCTCTAATCGCTTACCGCGCTGCAGCACAGCTGCACCGGCCTCGTCTCACCTCTCGCTTCACGCCACCGCCTCCTGCTGCCGCCTCCCGTTCGTCCGCCCAATCCGCCCTGGTCCTTGGGGCGTCTTTCGTTCACGGGTGCGGGTGCCGGGTGCCGGTAAGACCACGGCACGCACACACTTGGCTCTCCCTCCCGCTTGGCTTTGCCGCTCTCTCGGCACAGAAGTGCAGGGAAACTTGGAAAGAGCTCTATTTCGGCTGCCCGGCTCACAGCGACCACAGCAAACCACAGCAAGCCGTCTGAAAATCCGAGGTGGAGCGGAATGCTCGCCTCTCTCTCCGTCTCTCTAGCACCACCGTCTGGACTTGGAATTCATAGGCAGAAGCAGCACTATTTTTCATTCTTCCTTCTGACTGTGTACTTTTTATCAGTGTTTCCAGACTTAACAAGTTATTCTTTCTCCAGAGAAGTTGCTTGCCAGAGAGTTCAGATGTTATTAGAATGGTCGGGCGGAGAGGGAGGAGGACATTGTGGAAGTGTTAGGTGTGAGATTGCGCAGTTGTTGAGGGCAAGAAAGTGCGGGTGTTAGAGAGCGATGGTGTGGCGAAAGTGTTGAGTGCCAGAGTGCTCTACTGTTGTGAAAGTGTTGGGTGCCTGAAAATGCTTTTGCTATTAGAGTGCTTTTGAAGAGAGACCGCTGGGTGTAACAGCATCAGGCGTGAGAGTGCTCTGCACACAGCCAACATGTACTGCTCTCAGACCCAGATCGTCTCTCTCTAATACTGCGTGTGAAAGTATATTGGGTGAGCGAGCTGTACTCGTGTGTGTGCTGGGAGACTTAGACCCCTTGCCCTGCCCCCTGCCCCCACACACACAAACACTTGCATACTTTTGCCCAACCTATCTCGGGTAGAACTCTGAAATTCAATATTTACAGCACAGAGTGTTTTTTTCCAGCAGACATGTAGGTATGTCCAAAATGTGATATGCGCAGAGAGGACAGTAATAGGTGAGGGCTGATGTGCTACAGGGTGCTAAGGGCACTTCAGACAGGGGTTACGGTGCGGCAGCCAAGCAGATCACAAGAAACAAGAAAAACAAAAATAAACACGGCGATGCGAACAGCTGGTGCTGCCACTTAATACGTGGGGTGGGAGAGGGAGGGCAGGAGCCCGAGGCTGCAATGGGACAGAGAGAGACAGGAGCGTCTTTTAGGGCCTATCGATCTGTCCCCTGAGGTCATACACATAGGGCACATTCACGTACCTTAGAAGTACAAATGGCAGCGGGCTGGCACAGGCTAACTCGGGCGGTGGAGTCCTGGATCCCTGGAAATGCCAAACAGGAAGACATCTTCAAACGTGGTGGTCCGTAGTGCAGGTAAATAGGAAAAACAGGCAGGTGAGCCCCCCAAAATATAGGGCACATGTTACCAGGGCAGGGCTGGAGGTATTAGCACGCCCACGCTGTGACGCTTCAAAACAACCAGGATTGGCTCAGGGTCACTTAAAGACCCTGAGCTAATAGGTCCACAGTGCGTCCACAGTACGTCACTGGAAGGAATTCCCTGCATCGGAACAGAGGCGTGGCACACCAACTCTGAACCAAGGCAGCGCAGCAAAATGTACTCCTATTTTTCCGTCTCTATATATAAATACAGACAAAGGAAAAATACGTTTCCGTCTGTATTTATGAGTATAAATCCGTAAAAACGGAAAACAGGGAGTCCTATTTATAATCTTATAGTTTAATTTAGGTTTGTGTTGTGGAAATTATAGTGTTAAAGTGTGTGTAGTAAATTAATGTTTATAGTTTTTTATTACTAATTTTTTTAATTGATTATTAATTATGTTAAACATGTAAAGACATTTAAATAAAACATTTGAAGTGTTTTGTTATTGGTGTTGTGTTATAAATTAGGAAATGAAATAAATACATGTATTTTGTAATTATTTGTTTTGTTTGTAAATATTTTCTAGTTTAAAAGAAATATGTATTGGTAAATGTATTTCTTATTTTCTTATATACTGTATTTGTAAGTTTTTGTTATATGTAATTAATATAATATGTGGTCTTTTCATGTGCAATACATTTTTTTTTATTGTTTTTCATTTTTAAATATATTAACATGTTTATCAAGTGTTTGAGTGTGAATAGTATTTTTGTTTCTACGGTATCCAACTCTTTCCCTAATGTTGCATTACTGAAGTGGGAATAGTCATTTTTACCCCTCTGCTATCCAGCACTTTCCCTACTGTTGCACTCACTGGAGTTGGAATAGTAAATTTACCCCTCCGCTATCCAGCACTTTCCCTACTGTTGCACTCATTGAAGTTGGAATAGTAATTTACACATTTGTGCTGTCCAACAGTTTCCCTACTGTTGCAGTCTCTGGAGTGGGAATAGTATTTGTTGCCCCTCCGCTATCTAACACTTTCCCTACTGTTGCACTCACTGGAGTTGGAATAGTAATTTTTTCCCCTCCACTATCCAGCAATTTCCCTACTGTTGCACTCACTGTAGTGGGAATTGTAATTGTAACTCTCTGCTATCCAACACGTATCCTACTGTTCCACTCAGTGAAGTTTAAAAGAAATAATCTTTTGTCACCATTGCTACTGCATTCTGGACCGGTTGTTAACACCCTCGGTCCGTCTGTGGTCCATACATATTCGGACAGTTCCTTCCACTGCACCAATCCACCCAGAGGGTGGAGGGGGGGTAATACCCACAACCGCCCCAATCCTTGGCTTGATGTAATCATTGGAATAGTTTTCCATATCCATGACCCATCTAGAATTTATCAACCTGACCATTTCAGAAAATCCTCCCACATTTCTGCAGACCTTCATGAGGTCCCCTTAGTATCTAGCCTGTATGTCCATTTAACCACATTCAGCCAGGAGACTGGATTCAAGGGTAGGGTTTCAAGCCAATGTTTGCACATCTCTCGTCTTGCTTAGAGGATCAAGTAAAATAGCAGACCCTGTTGCTTGTAGTGTAGAGCCTGTTGTGAAGCATAATCTACCCCGAGAAGCACTAGAGTTTCAGTTAAAATTATATTTTCACCTAAGATGTCACTTATATTTTTTTCCACAAACCTCCAGAATTCTTTTAGCTCTGGACATCTTGACTCAGGTTGTAACACAAATTTAGATAGTCTTTGTTGTGTCCAGTACAACCTATGAATAACGAAGAAATTATGTTGTTTAAAATTTGCTGGTGCAACTAGGGCATAAAGTAGTTTCACAGAATCACTCCACAAAGATTGTACACTACCCTCCTGCAATAAATCTGTCCAGACCTCTGATAGATCCTCCATTTTCTCTTCCTCTGCCTCCAGCAAGTATTTGTACCATATTGCCACTTCTTTAACCTTCTGACTTGGGTCCTGGGTCCTGGAGCGAGGTCTCAAATTCCCAGTTGCCTCCAACTTCCTCCTCTGCAGCCAAAGCCCATGAAGTACGCTGAAAATATTTGAACCTAGATAGCCTGTTGCCTGTCTCGATGTTCAGGACTTCCTATGGGACCAATCCACCTGTTGTTATTAGATCTCCCCGCTTTGTTATCCCTGCCTTCTTTAAAGGCAGACTCAGGGCGTCATTCAGGCATTCTTGCATCCTCCGGTATTCCCAAATTGGGTCAAACTCAGAGAAGTAGCCAATCTTTAACGTCTGTCTCACCGGAAAGCAGAGACTTAAAGCTGCTTTCAGCACCTTTAACCTTCCTTTTTGAAAAAATGTTGGGGTCTGAATTTATAGAAATAGGCTCCTCCCACTTTTTTAGTCGTTTCACTAAGTATTAGACTCCATGTGGATTTCTCAGGCTCCCCCGCCAACCTACGAAAGTTCTTAAATTGAAAGGCCACACACTACAGTCTAAGGTCAGGTAGTGCTACCCCCCTTCTTTAAACTACTTCTTAGTTTTTCCAGGAAAGCCTTATCCCCCGGGATGCCCAGGTAAAACTAGATATCTTCCCTTGTATTTTCTTAATTTCATCTTTAGGAAAGCTAAGTGGAATGAAGTTAAAAAGGTAAGTTAATTTTTGGAGAACAGACATTTTTATTAAATTAACCCAACCATATATTGACAGGGGTAGATTTTTACACCTAGCTAGTTTCCTATCTACCTACTTCATCACCCGCTTCAAATTACAAACAGGTATCTCATCAATTGTATCTACAATTGTTATCCCCAGATATTTAATCTCTGAACAGACTCTGCCGCCCCACCCTACCATGTTCCAACACAGTACATCGTTTTTGAGATATTAACCAAATATCCAGAAAGTGCACCAAACTCAGCTGTTAATTGTTCTATCCTCATCAAAGTTTGCGTTGGGCCGGAGGTATAGACACTCAGTGAAGTGGGAATAGTATTTTTGACCCCTCCGCTGCCCAACACTTTCCCTAGTGTTGATCTTACTGGAGTGGGAATAGTAAATTTTACCTCTCCGCTTTCCAACACTTTCCCTACTGTTGCACTCACTGGAGTGGGAATAGCAATTCTTCCCCTCCGCTAGTCAACACTTTCCCTACTGTTGAACTCACTGAAGCGGAAATAGCAAGTTTTACTTGTCCACTATCCAACACTTTCCCTACTGTTGCTCTCACTGGAGCGGGAATAGTAATTTTTACCCCTCCGCTATCCAACACTTTCCCTACTGCTGCACTCTTTGGAGTGGAAAAAGTAATGTGTACCTCTCCGCTATCCAACACTTATCCTACTGTTGTAGTCACTGGAGTAGAAATAGTAATTTTATCCCTCCGCTTTCCAACATTTTCCCTACTGTTACTCACACTGGAGTGGGAATAGTAATTTTTACCCCTCCGCTATCCAACACTTTTCCTACTGTTGCACTCACTGGAGTGGAAATAGTAATTTTTACCCCTCCGCTATCCAACACTTTTCCTACTGTTGCACTCACTGGAGTGGAAATAGCAATTTTTACCTCTCCGCTATCCAACACATTCCCTACTGTTGCAGTCACTTGAGTTGGAATAGTAAATGTAATGATTTTGCTATACAGCACTTTTCCTACTGTTGCATTGATTGTATTGGGTAATTTAAGTTTAAATATTTGTTCATAGTTTCATGTTTTAATTTATTGTAGGATGTTTTATTATATTTTAAATTATATTTATATATATATTCTTTTTATATAATTTTAAAGTTATAAAATAAATTAAAATTAATAGTTTATTCATTATTTGAAAGTCAATATATATGTATAAATTATTATATATGTGTGTTTATTTTTATTTAAATTAGTTGTATTTTTAATATTTTGTAAAAATGTATATTAAGTTTAATTTGCTTTGTTAAGTGGATGGAGTCACAGGGGCAGCTTCGGCAACTTTCCTTTCGTCCAAAGGTATTTGGAGTGCACCATCCCACCGTTTCCCCTTCCAGAAACAGTGCCGCTGTGATTTGCAGTCCGTGACTGCACGGGGGAGTTTCGGGACATTGCATCCGCAATTCCAGGCATGGCTGTATGGGGACTTCAACGGTTGAGGCGTCTTTGGGGGCCGGGGTGATGAACTTGATTTCGGCCACAACGTTTTGCCAGAACACTGATACCCCGTTTCAATTCTGTATCCAGGCACCCATGAGGGATAAAGGGAGCCGTATACGAGACATTTCAGAGTTGCCTGTGAGAGGAGCATTCTGGGCGCTGTAGTTGGCTGAATTAACTGCAGTGATGTATTGCCTCTGACTCGGCCCACCTGGACACGTCATCCATGACAAAACGAGGGGAGGTACTTAAAAGCATTCTGGCAGTCAAACGAGGTGGCGGCAGGCATCTGAGGAAGACATTAAGTCAAAACGCGTCATGCCATTGCTGTATTGAAATAAAGTTCCTCACCTGGAATCCCCGCTGTGTCTCTCCAGTTCTTCTCACAGCAGGAACTTTTGTGGCATATCTATATATATATATATATATATATATATATATATATATATATATATATATATATATATATATATATATATATATATATATATATATATATATATATATATATATATATATATATATATATATATATATATATATATATATATTTTATTTTTTAAATCAAAATTTTTTACATCTATATTTTTAACATCGATATTTGTCATTCAATATTTTTGTACTTATCTGTGTAGGTATGTTAGTCGATATTTTTGTTATCTGTATATTTTTTACGATATTTTTTACATTGATGTTTTTAGCATCAATATACTATCACTGGACCGTCTTTCATAGCACAGAAAAAGTTGGCACTCACTGAATTTCTTTTACATTGAGTTTCTACTAATTGATCAGCCAGATAATTACCAGGCTGTGGTAAACATACCAAGTTTGTGTAATGAGTATTTGAGTCATTGAAAGGGCTGCTGCATGTTAGTTCTGTATTTCAAATTCTATATTCATTTTTCATTTTGGAATATTGACTGTTCAGCATTGATATTAAAGCGTGGGGGATGGCGCAGGAAGTTAAAAAAGGTTTCACATGCGCTGCCCTCATAAATTAGTGCTTCCAGTGCTGGTTATGGCACTGCAGTCACATGTGCTCTACGCACAGCTTATTGATCGTGTTTCATGCAAATATTAGGTTATTGCTGAAGCGGTGCTGAATGATTGCTGTGTTTGGTATGCTTGCCTTACTGCCCTCAGTCCTCTGTCACTTCTGTGTGTGAGGCAAGGTTGTGCTGTTATTGTTCATGCCATAGCCGTTCTGTGAGTATTAGGAAGCTCATAGTCCTGCTGCTCATGCTATGCCTCTTCGGTCGGTGTTGTCTGTTCTCCAGCATCACCTGAGCCACCTCCAGTCTGTGTGTGCGTGTGTGTGCGTAACAAACCACGTGCTTGATTTGTGTTTGCTAGAAACACGTGCCAGTTATATCAATAGAACCACTGCCTGTGTGTAATAGTGAAAATTGAGAATACACCATACAAAAGTCAAGCCTATTGGCTTTGTCATGGCCACCTGAAAGTACAATGAAAGGAGGTTCATCGGAATAAGACACACATATCAGTAATAAAAGCAGCCTGCATCAGTGTCGCTTTTAAAGACATGACGTCTTGTCTGTCTCTCCCACCCCACACCTTCTACACACAGCTATTGAGCCATAAATCTTTCAACTGACAGCCTAATAACATGAAAGAGTATCCGCAAACAAGACGGTTTTAAACTATCGCTGGTGACCCTGAACAAACCAGGTCCCAGTTATTCTTGGAGCATTGGCTTCTCTCCTTCAATCATTTATCAGCGCAGATTAATGTGACACTTCAGAAACAAACTGCGGCGCCTCATTTGAATTGCCTCTGCATGTGGCAGTGTGCTTCATTTCATTATGTGTAGTGCGTTTTATATTTTTTTCACACTCGCAGGAGGTATTGGAGCTTAAGGTGCCGAGGACCAGGGTTCCTACTCTCTCTGTGATCTTTGGGACTCTTCTTCTTCCAGGGTTCTCTTGGCTGCAACAGACATATTTTTACATAATTAAATTTGAAGGTGCGCAATGTAAATGGCAAACACAGCATCGAAGTGAAGGAAATTTGACAGCAATGTGCATTGATACTTTGATATTCATTAAGTGCTTCTGTTTTGCCTTTCATGAATTCCATTTGCATTTTTGTAACTATATCTGTATGTATTTAGTTGATTCCCGCCTAATAGCAGACATTAGCAGATAGGTGGTGGAAAAGACATTAAACACTGTTAACAATAGTTGCATTAAATATTATACATGAGAGTTCAGAATATTCATGCAATGCACTGCAAGACATGTCAACAATAGGAATTGGGGAGATAAGGGCTTCCTCAGTTGAGTAAAGAAAGGGCTTTGGATCATGGCAGCTCTTCATGTCTCAGAGCATGGGACAGGAGGTATATGGAGAAATCTGAATCCTGACTTGGATCCAGACATATGGAGGTGGTGTGAGGATTTTCAGTTTGTGACTGAACACAAAAGGAAGAGATAGGCATGTAGAGGCCTGTGGAAGGTAAATGAAGCACTGGAAGGTGAGACACATGGACATTTTAATTTAACGCAGTTCTCTATGGTATGGTAAATGAAAGCTATTTTTAACACTACTATTTATTTGATTTATTATGAACAATTTGGTCAAGGCATTGACATTCAAATGCGTGTTCAGCATAAGTCATCAGCAATAGGTTGCATAGGGGTAAATGCAATATTACTTCACATGAAAGATTTCCTTATTTATACAGATAGGTGTGCTATTTCTGTTCTATCTGGAAAGCAGTCACATCTCTAATTCTGAATATTAATAGCTTGGTGGTCTTATCATCTCAGTCTGTAAAGGGAGTCCCAAATTCTAAACCCCCTCCCTCTCCTTGCTCATCGTTCCAGCACTATAGGAAGATTAGATCCCATCTCTAGATATATGGTCCACCTCTGAGGCCTCATGCTCTCCTTCTCTGCGGTATGCTCCGAGCCCATATCTGTGAGATCTCCATCCACTACTACCATGTTTGTCATTGCTCTAGCGCTTATCATTCACAATACATCCCTTCAAGGGGGCATATTATCTTCATGTTTAATATAAAGAGTATTTCATCAGTCAGTCAAATGTTGCCTCTACCTTCTACTTCTGCCCTGCCCAGCCATGGTCATGTCTTTGGATACTGCCCACTTGACCAATTCCATTTTCTGTTTCGATATCTATGGTGCATGATTACATTTCCAATGCATCACTGTTTGCTGTTTAGCTCAAATAAGAGCGGGGAATGTCATTCTGTATGTTTGTTGATACGTTTTTGAACCTTTTCAACAATCCCAGGAGACAATTCTTGCTACTACAATTGTCTTCATCCTATCGGATGAATCAATTCATAACATTACTTTGTAAAAGTCAGAATAGTTAAATTTTGGCCACATCACATGTACTGCATTAATTGTGTTGAGGTAATTTCACACCGAGAATTACTGGTACCACAGGTATCGGTAAA
This sequence comes from Lissotriton vulgaris, assembly GCF_964263255.1. Classification (NCBI taxonomy): domain Eukaryota; kingdom Metazoa; phylum Chordata; class Amphibia; order Caudata; family Salamandridae; genus Lissotriton; species Lissotriton vulgaris. Next base: position 2,035,827,761 of record NC_141685.1, on the reverse strand, counting down.
TCAGAGATTCACACTTATCATGGGATCACAATTATCCTCCCATTGGCACCATATGTAATGTGGAAAAACATCAGAAATATGTAATTCCACAAGAAATATTCCCAAATACCAAGGGTGTCATTAGGATCTCGGGCGGATCGCCACAGCCTGCCCTAGATCCGTCTCCGCACGCCACCCATTTCCCCCGCCATATTACTATGGCTCCAAGCAGGACTTTCACACATGCTTCTTCTCCAAAAGCCAGTCATCGGGACTAAGATCATGGCCCTGCTCCTGATATGGATTGACAGTAACAGCTCCAACCTGGTGAGAAACAGAATGCACCACGTCAGCCAGTCCTTCGCAGTATTGATTATCAAGCCATCTATGATGTTCACAAGTGCATTTGCACTCATGGGTCTCATTAGTTGACCCGTGAGGATTTCATTAGGTGATCATTCTGTTCTCTTGTCAGGAGTATTATAAAGAGTCATCAGAACCAATGGTAAAGCATCTATCCATTTCTGAGAAGTGGAAGCACAAACTTATAGCCAATCATGGCTTCAACGTTCCACTTACTTGCTCCACTTTCCCCAAAGCTTCAGGATAATAGATTTAATGTAATCTATGTTCCACTTAAACAGCCACACACAGCATTCTAAGGATCTCATTATAACAATGAGTCCGTCGGTCTGACTTCAGAGAAACCAGAAATTTGTAGCTTGGTATGAATTAATGCCCACACGTAGTATAGCTACTGGGCAACTTCATCTTCATATCAATTTCCATTTGTGACATAATCATTATCGGTTCTGTATGATACACACTTGACCACTCCAATTTCCTGCGGTAACTGCAAAGCTTCCAACAATTCTTTCACATATTCCCCATTTCTAATGGGTGATCATGATGAACTCATGAACCCCCTTTGTGATCATAATTGTTCAATGTCGTGGCCCACACCAAAGCCATCCTGACTTTCTGTAAATATAGTCTTGTGCTTGAAGGAAACATGCTAATTACATATGAGCATTCAATTCTGCCACTGGTGCAGAGGCAACGCCTTGATGCCATGAAGCTTCTTCTATTGTGCAGACTGTATAAGTTGCTCCCAAAGTTTCTTCATTGTTTCTTAGACATGACCCATCCACAAAGATTTTTTTATCTGGCTCATCGAGTGGTTAATCTTTTATGTCTGGTCTCAGCTTGGTGCAGAAGTGCAAAAGGTTGGTCTGGTGGCTTAGTGGACTAATGCTCCCACTGTAGAGGCCTGTGTTTGGCCTCATGGTCACAGGTTCAAATCCCAGCAGGTCCACTCAGTCTTTCATCCTTTTAAGGTGGATAAAATGAATACCATTGAGTTGGGTAACAATACACATCTATTATTTAGTGCCAATATGCCTACGGGTGAACTTTTGATTTACAAATACACTTGTTATGTTTTAAGTCCATAACATCTAGACAATCATGTTCAACCTCATCCCCATCAATTTCATTTTCAGATAAAGGGAACAAGGTGGCTGGCTTTAGCATGTGACATCTTTTCTGCTTTACATTCTCTGCGGCAAGTAACAGTTGTTCATACTTTGTAAGTCTATTATTCATCAAACGTGTTTTAGTTTGTGTGAACAACATTTCTACAGAATTAGGAATTATCATTGTAAGAGGATGTCCCATCACTATGCTCTCACATCTCTCAATACTGACACCAACTGCTGCAACCACTGTTATACAGCCGGGCAATCCTGTGGCAACAGGATCAAGAGTAGTCAAAAAATATGCCACACGTCTTCGTGAATCTCCATGCATCTGGGTAAGCATCTGGGTAAGTACTGAGAGTGTGCAGCCTTCCCTCTCACAAAACAATGTGAGATTTTACTGTAATAAGGCATTCCTAATACTGGGACAAGACCAAGACTTTCTCTCAGCTCTGGTAAAGCTTTCAAGCAATCATTGTCCCAAGGAAGCAGATCAGACACATCTTTGTGGGTCAGCCTCTGCAAAGGCTTCGCCACTAGGGAAAAGTTTGGTACCACTGTCAACAGTAGTCAACCAGTCCCAGAAACATCCTGACTTCTCTCTGAGTTCTTGTGGAATTCATTGTTGATATAGTTTTGACTCTTTTCTGTGACACCTTTCTCATTTCCTTCCTAATTATGTGTCCCAAATATTGAAATTATTTTTTGGCAATATGACAAGTTGCTTGGATACACCTTTTGCCCATTCTCGGGTAAATGATTTAGTACAGCAATTTGATTGTGTTTCCAAGCCTCTTGTGTATTTGATGCCACATGTAGGTCATCAATGTATTTTATGAGAACTGAATTGCAAGGCATCTGCAGACTAAGGAATTAGGAAAAGTATTGTATTAGGAAAAGTATTGTTGCTGGGTTTGGTACCAAGGGACAACATGTTGTTAACTTTTTGATTATCATGTACAATTTGGTATTTCCGATTGGGAGTCTATAAATCCATAATAGGAGGATTACTAAAGTCTATTTGAAAATCCCAGTTTTAGCATGTTCCCAAGCACTGGTGTTATTTCTGCTACTGTCTCTGGTGTTAAATTATTAGGTGTCCTTCTCTGGAAAATTGCATTTGACTTTACTGTAATTCGGATCAGCTTAAGAGCTATGATTAGTCCAATGTCTTATCCTGAAGAGTCCTATACCTCTGTGTTTACTAAACCTTTCAAATCAGGATGCAAATCCTCAACTTTTATCGCTGGATATAATCCAACAGCTGTTCCTTGTCTGGCCATTTTAAATTCAATATCCTCATCATGCATTTGAAATTCATCATCATCTGGTGTGCAGTAAATAGTGCAATTTAACTTGCACATTCGATCTCTTCCTAACAGAGTCACAGGACTTGAACCACATATCACAAACTGATGGTCTTCTTGAAATGAACCTATGTTCACAGGCACTTTCTCTGAAACAGGATTTACAATTTTCTTATATGTAACACCTACAACTCTGATATTTTTTCCCAAGAGGGGTAGTAGGTCTGGGACTTAAACTGTTCTAACAGTGAATAGGGTACCTTCAGTGTCAATAAGAAAGGACAATTGAGGGCCATTAACTTCTCCTTCTACAAATGGTCCATTTTGGTCTACCTCCAAGAGTGCACCAAGAACGCATACTTCCTCCCACTTCATGCACGTTCATTAGGAATTGTCAAAGTCAAAACTCTTGTTTTCCAACAGGAGGAACTGTTGGAATGGGTTCTGGTTTTGAAATCAGTTTGAATTTATATTGCGCCTAGGATTTCCCATGTTTATTGGGACCACTGGAGCTTGCAGAACCTGCATCCTAGGACCTTGAAATTGTACTGGCATTTGCATTGGTTATGCAGGCACCTGACCTGGAACATTCTGCAACTGCATTTTGGTTTACTCCCTGCATTTGCTCAGCACCATTTCTCTTTTCGATTCTGCCTACTTTCTGTCTTTCAATGCCCGATTTTGTTACAAAAATGACAATGTCTGTCCCAGAATTTGGGTCAATCAGAACACCTCTACCTCTCTCCTTTGAGACCCCAACTCCTCCATGAACAACTTGAACTCCAGCTTGAAAACCAATACCTTCCATTCTACTAATGTTTACTGGTTCTGAAATCCTTCCTGAGCTATCTTTGTCTGAGCAAGCACACATTTCTCCTCAATTCTTTTAGTCTTCATTTCTTTCTCATTGCTACAGTATTTTGCAGACTTCAGGAGCTCATCTAAAGGTATTGTCTGCCTACAAATCACATTTTGCTGATTGTGCATACTGATCTCTGGTCGCAACCCAAGAATAAACTGTGAAACAAAACTCTCAACATCACTTTCCTCAGGATTTTCTTGGCCACTGTGCTGTTTAAACATTTGTGACAATTGTTCATAGTAAGCATGCACTGATTCTTTTGTCTCTAAAGTTGTCCTATTGATTTTGAGCCAATCAAAGTCTCTTGCTGGAACTTTTCCTTTCAAAAAGGTAACTAATGCATGTGTCATGAGCACAGGTGAGGGTGCCTGAGTACGGACCCCTCTCCTGTAGGTTCAGAACATGACCACTGCACAGATGTTGTACACTCAGCCCACAAATCACTCAGTACTAGAACGTCAAAGAAAGTTTTCAAATCTGTCCACAAAACCTTTGACATTTTAGCAAATCTGTCAACCTGTATATACCAATGTGCCGGATTCTCTCTCAATTTTGGATTTGTTTGTAAATGTTGCATGATACCCTCTTCTCCATGGTACATGAACAAATCCTCCACATGGTACTTTCCTCATAGGGAAATAAAATGCTTCATCTACATCTGGGTCATCAGGTGGTGATTCACACTTTGCTTCTGCGGCATCTAATGGTTTCTTTTTCTTTTCTCGTTTCTTTGCCCACTTGCTCTCTAATCTGTCAAAATCACTTCATTTTCAGCTGCATTTCACCAATTCCACCATTTGTAATCTTATCCCAGAAGATCACATCGTAACAATAGCTTCACCATCTATATTTGCCCTAAAGCTTCTTTGCAATGGAAGGCTCTTAGTAAGATCCATGTCATATTTTCCTGCTAGTTCGGTCAATTTGTCATGTATAGTGTGAGAAGTTGGCCTGGCATTTGATGTCCACTATTCTAGTGTGCACCTTGCACCTGGCACCCGTCCAAAACGACCCTTACTGATGGAAGGTGTAAAGTCAACCTTATAGAAAGCTATCCTAGTGGTAGCTGTGGAGAGCAGCCTTCAATCTAAGACTTAGAGGCGAGTTAAGCAAGTTGTTTTACAGGATATAATCTCTTGAATGATCAAATGAAAGTACACCACATAAGGTTTATATCAAATGTATATGTATTTATTCTAAACACAACCCCTCTGGTCTCTTTATGAGGTCAGAGGTAAAAGTACAATACAAGGAACTTAATTAGCATTAGATAAGTTGCACAGTATACGTTATGCCCTAGGGGCCTCACAAACCACATACCAAAATAGTGGTATAAGAACCACGTGAGGGATAGAAGTCAGGCCTAGGGCCTGTAGAACCTCTGGGGCAACCAGGAACCACCTAAGGTAGGGACACAGGAGACCCACAGGGGACGCTTGCAGTGTCTAAACACAGCAGGAATCGCCATTGGCTTTCTATGGAGAACGAACAAGTTACAATTTTAAAGATTAAGGGCACTTAGAGATGAACTACGATGGAACCCTTTTAGACTAGGACACTTCGAGAGTCAAGACCCACAGGAGCACCGAAGTACTCGCGTTACTTCCCCCAGGGAAGCCGTGTGCATAGGTGTCTTTTGGTGTCGGGTTTCGTCGTCGATTCCAATGGAGAGCTGCGAAGATGTGTTGCAGGCGACCAGAGGAAAAGTGTCCAGTAGATCCAAGGGTGGATCGGAGATGTGAAGAACCTGAAAGCAGAGGGAACAGAGTCTGGGTCACTAGCCAGTGACCAGGATGGTGACAGGAAGATGCCAACCGATGTCGGGTGCTTACAAGTGAAGTAGGTGAAGCTTGACTCTCAGCCACGAGGACCAGGAGGCATCGACCATGACCAGGAGCTGGATTTGAGTTGTCCCACAAAGGATGTTGAGTGCTGCAGTGTCAAAATCCAGATTGGACCCAACAAGCCTGGGCAACAGCAACCCAACCAAGATAAAAAGATAGGCTTTGGTGCTGACCAGCAGGGTCTGAGGGACTCACTCTTTGAAGGGGAGTTACAGCACATCTAAATAAACCAGGAAATCTCAAAAAACAAAGTATTGTCATTCGTGGGGGACCACTAGCCAACAGACTATGAACTGCAAAGGAGCTTCAAGCTGCGGTGAAGAAAGGGGACTCACGAGTCACTCGTGGAGTGCTGGCCTCTGTAGTTCGGTGCAAAAGGGGCTCGGGGAAGGTGCTTCAAACACCCCAATGCACAATTTCGGTAAACTTTGGGAAGTAGGTGCGGTCGCAAAAATGCCTGATGTCCAGGAGTTCCAGTCACACGTCTCTTGTGTCAGCTACAGGTCTCAGCTCTCCTGTGATCTCGTGTCAGCTTCAGAGATGTCTGGAAGTTCATGTCCTGTGTCGCATATTTTTTGTGATCCTGCAGGAGCCTAAATAATGCAGACAGGCACCCTGCCCCAATACACTAAAGGCTGTCTGGGGAGGTGCCAGCACCTCCCTGGACAGGAAATCTATTGTCCAGGCCTCCCCTGCCGGAATTTCGTCCAGCAGCAGGAGAGGAGACTCGTGTCTGTGGCAGCAGCATCCAGTTTGTGGTGCTGGGGCTCTGTTTAACTTTAACTGGGTATACCAGTATGTACTTGTCTTCTCCCTCTAGAAGGGTGGAATTCTACCCCCGTCGCCAGAATTGCCGGGGGGGGGGGTGGTAGGATTCCAAAGTGCCAAACCAAAGTTAGCATTAACTGCGGGGATTATAATGCACTTAAGAATATATGGTATGGCTATATCATAGAACAGCTATAAGGAGATATTTCCGAAAGCTGCAGAAGGGCTCAGCTCATGCTAGGGCACCCTCTCACACAAAACCAAGCACTCTGCCTTCAGGATTGTCAAGGCCTGCCATAAGAGTGACTTATAGGTTAATATGTGTCCATATGTAAAGGTAGATATAGGTATCCTATATCTAAGTAAGGGGTGATTACACCACCTTACCCAGGCTGCAAGTGCAGACCTGTGGTGTCATTTTGGAAGGCTAACCAAGGGGGGCATATTACATGCTTCAGCCCCTGGTAGGCCTCTGGGGTACCTATGCCATGGGCACCTAAGGTACCATATACAGGGACTCATAAGGGTGACCCAGTAACCAATCTGGTATGTACCTAAAGTACATGGTATCAATTTAGAGAGAGAACAGCTAGGCTGTGGTCCAGATTAGCAGGGCCACAGACAGTCTAAAGTCGAAAAACCAGTGAAACTCAGCAAAAAGTGGTGGTAACCATAGGAAGCAGACCCTACTCACCTACATATAGAAGCTGCATGTCTTGAGATTTCTTTATACAAATATATTAGTGCATTTTCCCGTTAATGACTGAAATGTGAAATATCTAAACAACCCCTAACAATTTCATCTATTTATATAACTTCAATTTATAGTCTTTTATTGTCTATGGTTTCTTCAAATCATGGGGGAAAAGAAATTCCATCCTCAAATAGTCCTGTCATTTTGCAGTGGTGTCTAGCCAGCAGTTACTCCTCCCCACCCAGCACCTTGAGAGCCTTATGGGTGAGCACAGGGTTTCTCTATCACTTACACTTACTCCTCAATCAGAAAATCCTGCGATGGATCTTTGATGTCGACAAAGATGTAAGGACCTGAAGTCAGTATAAAATTTTATCAGTGATCAATTCCTTTAGTTCAGTCAATAGAATTTGTCTGATTTGAAGGGTTTTATTTTCAAATCTTTTAGTTTATTATTTTTATTAAGCTATTATTTTCCAAGTCTCATCATTGAAAGGTAATATAATGTATCAACCGATATTTGATGATAAAGTAAATCTGAATATTAATCAATAATGCAATTGATGCAATAGCAATAATACAACAAGTTTGGTACATAAACTCCCCTATTCTTTATAAATCAAAGTTAAATATTAGGAGGAGTAAAGTGGTCAGTTCAGATACCCTTGAAGGGTCCTGATGATAAAATCAAGCATAAGCATGAGGCTTTAGCACAACAAGCTGGAAAGTATTTTTAGCTCATATAACAGTAGACCAAGAAATAAGCTAATACTTCTCATGAAGAAATGTCTAAGAAACCCAGTAAAAAGTCACCTCTCAGAGAGTCTGGGATAAGGGACAAAATCTCAGTCTATTGGTGCTCGCTCTGCCCCTAGTGAAAGAACACTCACTAATATAAATGCACATTTTCTATGATGCTACATTAACATTATTACTTCTTCATGATGACAAAACTTTCAGCAAGCTCCTGGGAACAGGTTTAACACCCCATCTTCTCACCAGAGTACAATCCTCTTTTAATCTAGAGTCCTTGAATGTTGCTTCAAATCCTTTAATATTTTCCGAATCCTCTTTGCATGAAACATCCTCCCTGTCGTCTGCATCTTTTGGGGTGAGAACCTTACTATCAATCGTCTAGTACAACACATATCTGTTCATTATTTAATAAACAGAGCTTCCAAACATGCAATGATTGCAGCAAAGAGAAGAAAAACATTTTGCATAAACAACTATTCTATGTAGAAAACAGGTTTTTCAGTATTTATATATTTACTTATTTATTCCTGACATCTTTAGTTGTATCATGTTAAGAACTCATGCTTTTTTTCTAGGTTACAGACCTATAATTTTCAGTATGGTTGACTGCTACAAATTTTGCAGTTAACACATTTTATTTTTAAAGCTAAGCATTTTGCAAATGACTGCACTTGGGGTGCAATCTATAACACCACAAAAATTAATAAGGAAATGTCTCTCCTGCTCTCTACAAACACCCAATATTAGTTAATGTATACTTTTTCTTTTAGTGATAGAGGTCTGCCACTTAGACACCTAAGGAAGCAGTAGGGGTCAGTGAGATAGGAGGGGGTGAAATCAACAAGACAACAGTTGGGTATACATACGTGTCTGCAGGCTACAAGACACTCTTGAAATGATGTCACTGCTCTGTACACAAAAGTGTCTAGATTTTATAAAGCTAAGACTGAGTTGTGAGTCACCAAAATATGCTTGGGCATTTGATGCTGCCTGAGTATGAGGGACTGAGGAAGTCTGAGGCTAAGATTAATCATTGTGGTACAACCTACGTCACACTGTTTTTCGATGTGGCTGACACATATTGAGGTAGAAGAAGGTGTACAATGATGAGAATCTGACTAGCAGAAAATGGTGAAAGCCATATCAACATGCCCTGCCTGTCCTCCATCCTAAGAGTCATCCAAAGGACTGAAGAAATGGGATCACAAACAGCAGATCAGGGGCCATGTCATTCATGCAGCACAATTTCCTTGTTTGCGCTGAGCACATCTTTTAAAGGGTGACCCAGGCACAAACAAAGAAAATGCACGGTATTAAGATGAATGCCCTGCCTCAGGGCAGCCACAAACTTGCAATCCCCCCAAAGCAGCACATTCACGTGAAAAACGAAGCCGCTGCTTTCACGTCGCTCCGTGTTTCACAATGCAGGCGACCACATGCCTGCACATTTAAAGGTGATTAGAGATCCCCTTACAGGTGGGTGCAGTGAGTGACTGCACCCGCCTGCAAAAGGATGTCTGCTGGTTCTATAGAACTCCCTTTCTCCCCTACAGAGGGCTGCCATCAGGGGACACACTCACAGTAAAACCTGACAGTGCGCCTCTTGACAGCTTCTTTGCCTCTGTAACACTCCTCCGTGCAAATGAGGGAAAGACCTCTGATGATACCACGGGCACTATATGTGCGCCAGAGCCCTCAGTATTTTAGAAGGTGAGGCACAAGCGTCTGTGGCCCCTTCTGTAAAACCAAAGTGCACCGGGGGCACGCAAAGAGAACGCAAACACTGTTGCACCCCCCAGGGAACTTCTGTAATACGGTCTCAGAAGACACCGTTGGCTGTTATCAGGCAAACTAAAAGAGGTATGTTCTGCAGAATCATAGCTACGGTCACACACTTACAAATCTTGTACTTCAAGGTCTTTGATTAGTCACCTGGCCTATCTCTTTGCAGTAACTATGCAGCCTATCCCCTTCGATTTGGCAGGGACCACAGATAGACGCGCAATGTCACAAACTTATTCAAATTAAGTAAATTACGTAACTCACAGAGAGAAATATCAGCAACATAAATCAAACATCATTCCATGCATCATCCTATCAAAGCCATAAAATTAAATGATTTGTGAGAACATTTCAACGTCTCGAATACATCATCCTCACACGTGAAGGATACTTATTTATATTAGTTGCCCAAATATGGAAATGTAATTTATTTGTAGAAGTAATATTTTGTTCTAAAACACATGCTGACGCTAAATAAAAGTATAGTTGTTATAGCTGAAGTACAATAAATTAAAACTCTAGACCACAATACTCTGTGGAAGAATTATTCCCGAACATTAGCAGCAGTCTTTGGGACAACAATCTGAAACCGACCAAGTAACATAGCTTAAGAACAGGCAACGAGAGTAAAAATATCAAAAACGTCACGTTCAGTGATCTATAGGAAAATACATGATATCAAATATTACCATGTGTACTATATATGTTAAACACTTCATTCAATGAAAACTGCAGCATGTACTGTCAACCAGCGAGCATTTAAAGCCATGTCGAGGAATCGGTTTTTAAACAACACTTTCGAAATGAAAATAATATACGGCTGATACTTCTCAAGTCATTGTTACAAACGAGATTTTCCACTCTAGATTGGCCTTTCTCAAACAAAGCAAGACTATGGATGGGAAATTTCAGACACTGGAATTTTCTATAGAGAACAGAGGTGGAAAATGTTAAAGCAAAGCCTCTGGAAATCGGTTGGTAGTTGGAAATAGATCTTTTCAGGTGACTGCGGGTACCAATTTGATGGTGGCATCCCCTTTGGACTCGAACTCACGCCGATGTTGCGAACCCAGTGCTTTCTTTCCAATCCTTGTACACCTCTGAATACACCCCGGCCGGGCGCTGTCATTATTCATTACACAGTTTCCTACCCGGACTTCCTCATCAAGACGCCCGCATTGGCCCTACTATGTCCCCCTCTCCTTTTCCTGCCACTCAATTACATCGCCATACGGAATCCGGTCGCCGGATCAGAAAGCCGGCTCCGTCACTTCTTCATCTACTGGAATTCCCACGGCACGCCGGACTGTACTGCCTTCCTCTCTATCCATCTACCTATATGACCTGTGTATCATACCTTTGGTGCACTTTCGGAAGTACCAACGACTGGATTTCTTTCCCGCCTCCCATACAGCACCAACAAAGTCTTTGTAACCCGGTCCTGAAATGACCTGAATTGATCACAGGTCGAAATGTCATCGAGCACCCAGCACAACTTTTGGCGCATTTTTGGTTCTCTAACTAGTTGATTACTCTGAATTTTCATAACAAACTCAGTAGAACTTTTGCAGTTTTGCAACCATTGACGTGATTTAGATCTTCTTTGCACCGTTTTCGCTGTTGTTCTTGCCTCATTTGTCACTTGAGCCATTCACTTATTTCAGGAGCTCGTTTGTGCACAAGATTCCATGTGTTACACTCACATTTCAAGTAAATAGTGCTAATACTTTTTTGTTTAAAAATGTTTAAAATACAGACTGCTCCTTGTATTTTTTTAAACAACTATTGCTGTCTCCTTAGTCCTCCTTTCTGCAATTATTGTGCATGTTTTCTATAATAGTCTGTGAATACTACCTGTTGAGACTTTGTTGTGCGTTATAACAAAAATCCCTTTCAACATGGCATGGCTGGCAGCTTCTGAGACTTGCCTCTTCTCTGAAATAATGTCTGTAAGACATATATTGAATCAGATATTGAGAAAAAAGAGCATGTTTATATTTCAGGATAGGAGCATGGCTGCATGTTCCTTACGTCATCAATGCGGAGAGGTATTAAACATCTCATCTTCTTTTTCTTTCTATGCCTTTTATTTCACCAGATTACTTTTTTCCTATTATTTTTTCGTTGTCCTCTTTCTCACCCACAGCAGGGGCGGCTCTAGGCTCATGGTGGCCCTGGGCAGGGAGCGTAGGTAAGGGGCCCTGGAAAGGGGGTCCGGTCAGGGCAGAGTACGGAGGCCAGTGAAGACGGGGGGTCAGGGTGTTTGGAAGTGGAACAGAGCCGGAGGCCGCCAAATCCCTGCCAGGGGCCGCGACGCAAATATGCATCCATCCTCAGAGGATTATTATATTAAGGATATATATTGGCGTTATGGCCCCTGGGGTTTGGTGGCCCTGTGCAGGTGCACAGCTTGCACATGCCTAAAGCCGCCCCTGCCCACAGCTACGTGAGACTCTCTAAGGCCACTATATTTGCATGTCATCAAACAGGGTGACATATTTACAAAGAAATGATGCAGTGTGGTGTTGCAAGCAATTTCGCATCGCTGCGCTGCGTCATTTAAGAAACCCAGGGGTGGATCGTATTCACAAGAATAAGGCACACCCTTGTGTTTCCCCTTGAGTTTCCCCTTTTGCTACAAAAAGCTGCCTAGTGCTAACACAGACACCCTTGTGCCATGGTGCAACGGTGCCTGCATATGCAGGGTTGATTCCCTGCAACTCAGGCAGCCTTGAAGCAGTGTGTGGTACAAGCATCCTGGGACCGGTTTTGGATTCATAATCCTCTCAGGCCAAGCTATCTGGGGTGGCTGAGTGAGCTAAAGAATGGTGATGGATTAAACTCAGATCAGTTGAATGGGGGTGAGTGTTTGATTTGCTCAAACGCTCCGTCCATCATCCCCTTTTGTTTCGCCTTGTTCGCCCTAAATTGGCAGGGTATGCTCAGACGTGAGTCCCTTGCTCATTTGGCCACTGGATTCAAGATAGCCTGGCTGATGAGGATTATGAATCCAAAACCGGTCCCAGGATGCTTGGTTCCGGTCCAGGGAAGACATGGCTTGGCAGTTCGGACTGGACTGTTCCCATGAGGCACAGAGTCAGACTGATTTGCATATGACCATGTCTGAACTGGGGTGGCTGAGTGAGCTAAAGAATGGTGATGGATTAAACCCATATCAGTTGACTAGGGGTGAGTGATTGATTTGCTCAAACGCTCCGTCCATCATCCCCTTTTGTTTCGCATCATTATGTACTGACCAGGAGTCACCGGTGTTGCTAAGATTTGGAAACCTACAAATAATGAGGAACATATGTTTGAAGACAAACTTGGTAAATATGCATTTCCTATTAATTTAAATATGTTCATTTCTTTAAAGCAGTTGTTGGTAACATCATCCCTGTATGCCATACCCTCTGCAGCTCTCACTGCCTCTCGAACCAGGAATGGAGTGAAGGGTAATGGTCCGCGTCCTCATTTTTAGAATCTTCATCTGACACTACACTGGGCAGCCCCTTCCTGAATGCAGTGTATCAGAACACAGCACCGCTGGCTACGATCTTCAACGTTTCTCTGGGTTGTACTGTACATACCTCACTATTATGTATTGGAATCTGTCTTATAGTATGCCAGATGTGCATTTCACATCAGATCTCGAGTGTGTGCTCAGCTTTACCTGCATGCATTCTGTGTGGTGGAATCAGGTATGGGTCATGAATCGCAGTAATGTGGACTCCTATCATAAAAAGGGATACAAGTTGTTAGAAACATGTTTGGTAATCTTTGGAGTACTTAGTGTATGCACAGTAGTTGTGACTCGCCTACAAATCCCCAATCTCCTAGTTCACTTCCCAAAATAATAAGGTATTCTGCATTGTAGACCAATTTTATGCTCAGATACTGCTTACTTAATCTGTTCTTGTAGATGTACTCCTTCTCTGGGGAAGGGAGGAGAAAACCACAATCCACATACCCTAAGACATTAGAGAATTGTGCAATCCTATAAAATTGCACCTTGTTCTTCAATCCACCTGGAATTCTTGTGAATAATGCGTATGAGTGGACTCTGGACAAGATAGCATCTACAAAATTCTTGAATGATATAGATAGGGTAGTGTGAGTAATGCCATTATTCACAGCTATTGTGAAATGGTAGCTTCCATAATCTAGCAGTTGTATTCCATACTGGCCGATCAAAACTTAGAAAGAGTGAGAAGGCTTTGATACGGGTGGGACCTCAACTTCCCAGACTTTAAACTAGAACTAATATAAGGGAGGGTGCACCCAATTTATCCTTCATACCCCTACTGTCGAGTGGTGTGCGTGGCTGTTTCAGATATCACAAGTGAGTGTGCAGATGGCACCCAGGAAAATTAGGGCCCATGCCACATTTCTTGGACATTCATGTATACACCCAGATTACCTATTGTGAGTAGGCATGCTCTATGCATTTGTAAGAAGAGCTCTTTAAGAGGTATGTGCAGAGAATTGAGTGTGTTAAAATACTTATAGATCATCTGTTAGAGTTTTAATGTATGAGGTAAGCAGCGAGACACAAGTCAAAACTATGGATGTGCTAGAGTGATGAAAGTGTGACTAGGGGGACAGTCCTCCCCTGTAAACTCCAATATGCCTTAATAATAATGACACCATCAATGGTCATACGGGAAAGAGTCCTAGCAGTATGACCTGTATATTGCGTGCATGCTTCAAAGAGAATTTGGATGAAAGCATACAAATAGGTTCATTAACCTTTTTTGCGCAGGGTAAAATGCCAACTTAGGTCCTGAAGAAAGCTGACTGACCCTAACGGGCAATTATACGACTGCAACATGTCGATCTATGATTGTGAAGGACCAAATAATCCTTACAAACATCTCACTGCTTTTAATCTTGCCTTAGACCTCATACATTAAAACTCTAACATTAAAACTCTAACAGAGGATCTCTATGCATTTTAATGCTCTCAATTCCCTGCACAAACGTCCTAAAAAGCTCAGCTTACAAACGCGTAGAGCCTGACACCTCAAACCAGGTGATCTGGGTATGGGTCCAATGATGAAGCAAGCCACAGGTGATACCTGTGAGTGAGGACCCTAAAACATATATACATGTATATTCAAGAAATGAGATGTGAGCACTAATTTATCTGGGTGCCATCCGCACACTACACTTGTGATGTCTGAAACATTCATGCACATCGCTCGACAGTAGGTGGCATGGAGGATACATTGGGTGTTCCCTCCCTTATGCTAGTTCTAGTATTCCCTCAAGGGCCTGAACATGTTTGGGGATTGCCAGGTCATATAGGGGCATATTACCAACAACTAGCGATAATTATCGCTATGTTGGCTTAGCGGCAATATTTCTATCGCCGAGCTTCAGCGATTTATATCGCATAGGAACCTTGCTATTATCAATGTTTATCTCCTCAGCGATAAAAATCGGCCGAAATGCAAGAATATCGCTGAAAAGTCAGCGATATTCATGCATTACCGAGCTAATGCTCTTAGCCATGTTATCCACCTACCATTGGATAACATGGCTAAGAACTGCTCAGGGGCAGGTGTTAGCTTTTGGAGATATTCGTGCTTAGCGCGAATATCTCCAAAAGTTGCTAATAGGAGATAGCAATGTTAGCGACTGTTTCCAGTCGCTAATATCTTGGCACGCCCACTTTGCATGTCATTAGTGATAAATATCACTGACATGCAAAGTGGGGCCCAAGATGGTCGCTATATCCTACTAGCTGTCGCTAACTGGTGCTAGCAACAGCTAGGTAATAGGGAGATCATTTTATCTCCCCTTTCTTGGCTTTTAAAGCCAAAAAAGCAGAGATAAAACCCCTTGATAATATGCCCTATAGTGTGTAGATCCTCTCGTGCATAATGTAGCTCTTCACTGAAGTTTAAAAGGACTTGGCTGGTGGGCCAGTACCTCATAAACACATTTTCCTCTTTTTGGCCAAAGAGGGTACTATCTGCCTAAAAGTATTCTTCCTTCTTCCTCTCATCTGCTGGCATCCACAATTTCTTCTGCCTCAGCGTAACTAGGAGCGATGCCATTTTTAAAGTTGTTTTTTGAATGCAGTTTGGGTGTCAGTTTTAGTCTAACTTTGCCCCTCGTTACTTTACCATCTGCTTCCATATCATGGTAATTGTGAGTGCAATGTGCTGATTTTGTGACTGTATTATTTGCAAATGCTTTAACCCTACATTTGGGTAATGAATATTTGAGAATCGCTGATTGGTTAGAATCCCACTCCCAATTTGCATATGTCTTACTTATTTGACACGCTGTACCATGTGATATAAATGGCCTATTGTTCTATTTTGTACATTTCTATGTGCTGCTTTTAGAGTCACAAATCTGTTAAAAAGCGGTTTGTGATTTACAATAGCTTAGTACATTAGGCATTGTTATTAAGAAAAATGGAAAGGGGGAGGCATGTAACTAAAACGTGATTGAACTGCTGTCACAAACTAGAAGAAAAAGTTAAACCGATTAATCATCACATTGCTCAACTTTGTAGGGGGTAAGGGAAGTTACAAAGCAGACCAAATTATTGAAAGAAGCAACATGGGCATGGAACTGACTGCTCATAATAATGCAACTAACTTTGAATGTACTCACCATGGTCAAGAGAAGACAGAGGACTAGAAAATTCATGGCAAGACATATAGTTGCATACTTTCCTTGGTAATCCATTTGACCTTGAGCTAACCATGCCAAATAAAACGGAATTGTTATATGGACAATTGCAAATATTAGTTCTACTGTTTGTGAGTGCAGCATTGTGCTACCCAGTGTGTTTAATACAAGTGAAGTTCTGTAACAGAGGATTGTTGCTTGCGTGAATATCGAAACAAAGCATTCTCGAACTGCACAACAAGGACGCACATTTTCTTTTTCGCAGCCATCACAAACGCACAGGGAGAGTTCATGAAAGGCATGCCTTGCTCTGTGTATAACCATGCATGGCATATGGGAAAGTTTACACAGACATAACAAAAGAAGACAGAATAAAAGAACAGCTGAACAGGAAAGCAACAGTGAAACATAAATACTGCAAACTAAACAGGATGTAAACAAAAGATAAACTGATGGTAATTAAAAGGGTAACATTATAATGAGGCAAAAGAGGCCCTGACGGAAATCAGACTGAGGAAAACAGCGCAAGAGCAATGTATTGCTTACATGCTGTGTTTTTTTGATTTACTACATTTCATAATCTGCCACCGTTTTATATAACAATACTCTATTGTATAACAACGTAATGAAATGTAAGGGATGGCGACTCATTAATATAGAAACTGACCCTCTGAACTGATTTTTTTTTTAATGCGTTCAGAGCATTATTCAAAGCAATGGAAAGAACCAGAATTTTTCTTTTTTATATACCTGTAAATCATGTGATTTGTAATTTGGCTTTCAATTCCAGCCTTAGCTGTATTGCTGTCTTTCACAATTAAATGACTAGTTAATTTCAGGCGCGGATGGCACAGGTAACAGAGGTGAGATGCGGTTGGGGTGGTGCGGTGGGGGAAGTGGACAGAAAACAGGACAGAGAATGCAAAATGCATTTTTTTTAAAAACACTTACATTGCGCTCGTGGCATCACCAAGCTTGCAGTGCCGCGAGCGCAAGGTAAATTGTTACATTAATTTTTTTAATTTTATTTGCTCTATCCCATCATCTGTCCACTTCCATCAACCACCCATCCCGCCTCTGCCCCACCGATGTCACCTGTGCCGGCCTCGCATGGTTAATTTACAGATTTGTCCCATTAAAACATATTGAAGGAGGTCTGGTATCCCAGTCTCGGGATTCGATTTCCCAACACCCCGCAAGGGGAGCTTGGAAATACTGGAGCTGGATTCTCGGCAGAAGAAGGGCAGCCTCTTGACCAGTGTGTCAGCTGAAGAGTCGGCTCCCTTCGGCACTTGCTGTAGTGAGCTGCGTCGGGCAAGTAGATAGTCGAACTGCTCTGAACAACCGTGTCTTGCTAGAGCAAGTGAAGGTATATTTATACCTTGAAGGTGTTTAGGAATGCCATAGTTTGCCGTAAAGACGGGCATATAAACGTCAGAAAAGAACCCCTAGGGAATAGTTGTTTTTTTACAAAGTACATGAGTTCTTGGACAAATCAATATTCAAGCAAGGGGAAGTTCCCTAACTGCATAAGCCGATTTTTCAAGAAATCGCTGTGACGTTTAATACGGGTGGAAGTAGCCATGCCTGTATTTGGGTAGCATGGGCTATGCCTAAGTAAGGGATTGACTTATATGCCTTAAAGGGCAATGTGAATTGTACCTATATAAGGGCATGAATCAGAAAAATTCACTTGGAGCTCTCAAGGCCACACAACAGGCTCTTCTCAAGCCCACCTGGTTTGACAATCGAAATTCCATCTCATGCCCGGAAAAGCTCACCTGTCTTCTGTATTTCTCATTCTTTGCTTGCACCAAGGACAATTTTACAAGAGAATGGCCACAACTCTGGCGTTGAGTGTTATCAGACCAGCCATCTAGATCCATTAAACCCTTTCTATATCTGCCTGAATGTAATATCTATACCTCCATCTGCCAAGCTCAATGAGTTATTCACTATCCAACCCAAGTACCTGGACACCCTATCGGGTGATTAGCCGCGTTTTATAAATCCTGATTGAATAATTGATTGATTGATTGATTGATACTAATAGTTTGTTTCTCCATCGTACATGTACACAGCAGAGACCTTGAGATTTGGGACTTATGTATGCAAGGGCAAAGTAATGACAATGTGAGGGGTGGTAAGAAGAGGTGTCATCAGCTAGACCCCAAAGGTGGGGTTGTCATTGATCCCAATAAACATTTTAAGTGTAAACCAGCTACTGAATATGTAAAATCTAGGTAACCAAAGTGGAAGTATATCAGCATTAAGGCATTCCTGTGGACATTGACGTAGACGTCTAGAGGGTATACCGATAGGAACTAACATTGCTAAAACTTTTATGTGACAATGTTTTTCCCTTTGACTGTATGTGAGTGCATGGTAACTGACCAGAAGTTGACTGTTACCAGTTGAACATCAATGAATGGATGTACATGTGCAAAAATGATAAGGCATGCATGAATGTCTACGCAGCAATTATGTCCTGAACATTGTATCATATAAAATGTTATGCCAAGCAATTCTATCATGGGGTATAACGGCATGTTCCACTGCCTAGGTTTGGGATCCAAGAGTACCTCCTGCTCTTCCATTCCTTCCACGCCACAGTCTTCTAGGTCTTCCAATCTAAACCTGTCAAGAGATGTTCAACTCAAACATTCCAACTCTTAGACCAGGGGTAGCCACAAGCACCAAAGTTACTCCTTTACATACTTTTGTTAAGGGTTTCGGCAGCACTGCAAGGATTGTGGGGCCAGTATTGATTTGATTACAGTACACCTTAAGGCCCCAGGTCTGCTTACCCCCTTAGGGCCCCAGGTCTGCTTACCCCATGATCTTCCAAATTATGAGGGCTAGCTCAATGTGAACCCTACTGATTCTCCTGTATTGTGCTGCAAAGGTGAGACTATGGCTACTGAGAGTCATGGTCAAGTAATAAATATACTTTTTGGGAATATTGCTGGCTTGGCAAGCAGGGTGGAGTGCAAGAAATGGGTACACTTCATTTGTGGCTATGATAATATTTTCTTTCAAGAAACATGGTCTGTAGAAACTATAAGCTTCAATGGTTGTTGTCATTGCACAGCTCCTGCAGTGCTGTCCCCATCTGGTAGATCCAGGCAGGCCTTATGGCTTGGATCAAAGCCACTTTGGACTGAACATCTAGTTTGGTTACCTCTGACTGCCTTTTATTGCAAGCTATTTTACTGTTTGTTTTTTTAGTCTTTATATTGGGTACTTTGATATGGAAATCAAAAAAAGTACAGTATTGGCTCTAACTGACAGCACAGGCTTTTTTATTGTTAATATTTATGGAATATCACTAAACCTTCTAATGGTCCTACTGCTCCAAAATCATAAACCAAAGTGAAAAACAATATACAAAAGAGAGTGCTAAGGCAGTCCAATGTTGTCATTGAAAGATCACATATTAATCTAGATTAGTCAAATATATGAATTCTTCTTATAGATTCAATATCACGTAAGAGCCATGATATGATATTCAAAAAAAGATTTTCTTCTAAATCCGTGGAGACTGCTGTTCTGAAGGAAGTGCTACTCTGGTGTGCTGGCATGGTGCATGCTGCCCTCTTGCCTGCGGAGGAAGAGTTGAACATGCAAATTCATCTTGACCTCAGGGCTCCCAGATTGCCTCCAAGGGCTAGTCTTCTGGCTCCTGATCTGACCCTCAGCACATAAAAGGCTCTCCAACACCCTGAACCGGCCCCTGGACCAGTTGAAGTGCTTTCCTGAACCCCAAGTAGTGCCTCTCCTGTCTTGGACCCTTGGTGTGGTTCTGTGAGCTGAAATTTTGACCGCAAACTGGCCCATTCGCACTGAGACCTCACTACACACACAGTGATTCAGCACAAAGCTCTGTCAGCCTAACTCTTCGCGCTCCAGTGTTGACCGTTTGTGGGGACCAATAACACAAAGCTCCAGCAATGCCCACCCTTTGTGCTTAGCTGATAGCCTCTAGCAATGCTCTCTCTGCTCCTCGTGGCTATCTCCAATGTGTATGGGACTCCTGGCATGGATTTGAGAAGGTAAACTTCAGCAGTCCTGAGATGGGGACTGTATCCGACCTGCGCTTCATCGAGGTCAGTCTGAAAGTGTAACTTTGACCTGGTTTAGCTTTACTCGATATCCTGAATTGGCACTTTTTACTTTTTGGTGCTGTTTTAATTACATTATTCACACATTCATATCTCTGGTTCTACTGATTGGATTTTTGTTGTATTTGTCTTGTTTTATTTACTATACTTCTCTCTGATGTTCTAACTTGGTGTGGGATCTTTTTTGAGAGGTGTTTTTCACAGTATTACTGCTGGAAGTGTTGAACAAATACTTTACTTGTTGCCTCCAAGGTAAGCCTGACTGCTTTGAGATAAGCTACCAGGGGGTTGAACATAGGTTAATGTGATATGTTCTTGTGCCTTACCCTGACAAGGTTGTGGCTGTTGCTTGACTAGGGCTCACACCCCAGTCAGCCAACAACCAAATTTCTCACAACTACCCTTGTAACATCAAGTCAGAGTGGTGCCATCCCTTGATTCAGATGGTTATATGATAGATTATGAGCTCCAACCCACGTTTCTCTCCCTCACTTCCTTTTTACTTTTCAGCAACTTTTTACATTTGTCAGCTTTTACTTTTTAAACAGATTTCTGCAGTTGCCTTTTTATTCCCTTCCCAACTGCTTGTGTTGCCGTCGCTTTCTTGTGTGCTCTTTTTTTTTTAGTTTCTCTTCCCAACTGTTTGTGTTGCCGTAGATTTCTTGTGTGCTTTTTTTCTCACTTTCCCTTTTGAACGTTTTTTTTACATTTAAAAATATTTGTCGCTATGGCTCGCTTTTAATCATTATGCTTGATATGGCTGCATGCCTGTCCTTGTTTAATGGTGTATGGATCTTAGCGCCCAGTCCCGTGAGATACGCAGAACACTTCACTTCTGAAGTTTTTATTTATTTTATGGGGGCATGTTAGCGGAAACCCGGGCTGTGTTTTGTTGTTGTATTATTTTACATTACTCTCAATTGTGAAGGATCATACATGAAGCGTACTGACGTCCTTCAAAACACTACCTTATCTCATCAGGCACAGTCCTGTAAACTGTATAACACTCTGCTCCGCTATGTGCCACCAGTCCCCATCTTTCCACACTAACACCTGATGCACTGCATTATTGTGGTGCACTGCACATCACATCAGGGGTACATAATCCCTCTCTGTAACCAAACTGTACAAAAACAGAGCATAGGCCCATAACACAACGCTATGCAATTCTACTAAAACACTATCACTCTCTCGCACTAACTAACTGACAAACTTTCTCACTAACTAACCGATTAACTCTCTCATTCTCTCTATCACTAACTAACTGACTCACTCTCTTAACTAACTCACTTACTCTCGCATAAACTAACTAACTAACCAACTGACTCTCTCTCTGACTCTTTGACTAACTGTGCATGTATCACAGGTATACATGTGCCATCAAAAGAAAGTGGGTGTAATTTTCTTTTTTTAACTAATTCACAATAGCTGGCGCACCTTGCATCTGTAAATAAAAGAACGAAAATATTTTTCAGGGACAGCGCAAAATAAAACAACTATTGGCATAGACAATAGGTCTCGCCTTTGGGACCTTATAAGTGTTTGGTTATCCAGCCTAATATCCTCAATGCAACAACATCATCTGTTGCATAGCTAAACACTTATAAGGTCCCAAAGGCGAGACCTATTGGCTATGCCAATGCTTTTTTTTCTATGCAAGTAATAGAGCAAAAGAAGCTTGATGATCCAAAAACTGCAAATATGATGGAGAAAGGGGTGAAAGTAGGAGATTCCATGGTGATATAGTTCTCTATAAGTTTCCTAACCTCTTAAGCAGAAACAGCTTTGAAGCAAGTGTGTCAAGGTCTGATATGTTGGAAAGGTCCATAAAAACTTGCCAGCATTACTTCCGCTGCTGCTGTGTGCCATTACAACAACTTCTGAACGCGGGGTTTGGTTGTTAGGTTTGGTGGCTTAGTGGATTAATGCATCCTCTCTAGGGATGCGTGTTTGACCTCATGGTCATAGGTTCAAATCCCAATAGGTCTCGCTCAACCTTTCATCCGTCCAAAGTCGATGCTTCAGTTGGGTAACAATAAGGATCTGATATTTTAGCTTCAAGATCCCCCAAAGTGTGTTTTCCAGATACATATGTGGGTTTAAGTAAATTTTACAACAGAAATCTGAGGTGGATCAAGATGACACTTGCAGGCTTGTAACAGGCTTCTGGCAGGTAGAAGCGCTGACCATTGTGCTGTATTGCATGATTTTTTAATAGGGTCATTCAGTTGTACAAGTTGCTCTACAACATAGCTTTAATGCATTGGTAGAGACAATTGCTGTGGCTAAACACTTATAAGGTCCCAAAGGCGAGACCTATTGGCTATGCCAATGCTTTTTCCTTTTGCCTCAGAGCCTTGCAACTGGCACCACAGTCCTCTCTACTTACCAGTATAAGTATTCAGGGACAACAGGGATATTCAGAGGGGCTGCACCTTCACAGTCTAACAAAATGCTACCTGTTTTGTGCTGATGGATGCTCTTCCCATGATGACTCTATTGCTAAAAAATGAGGGATTGCATTCTTATAGTCTGAGTCTACGTTTCCTTTAAGATGATGAAAGCCTGGTCAGGTTAAGGTTGGAGGACCGCACACCAGGAAAGAAGAAGGGATAAGCAAGGTACTACAAACTGAACAAGAAAAATAATCCAAAGACGTATAAATCTAAAGGACCTGTTTTTCAATTCAAGGATTAGAGTGTGTGTGTGAAGACTATATCCAAAACAAAACCGAGGGCCTCATTTAAAGATTGGCAGAGAGGGAGCGCAGCTACAAATGGTAGTTCTCCCACACTACCAAACTCACAGTTCTTCTGCTCTGTTTAGAGTCGAAAGAGGTGCAGTGTTTACACTGGCAGAGCTCCCATTACCCCCCCACTATGAACCTTTAACCTGATGAGCCATGTGCCAGAGGGCTGTCATTTCACTACCAGAAAACACCTGGCTGCCCCTTGTACAGAAAGTGCCCTATGCCGCCAAGCAGTAGGGGAAGTTCCATATTTCTATGCCCCTCAGATACATATTTTATTTTTTTCAGCAAGAAATTTCAGCTTTGAGAATTTGTTTCTTGAAAAAAAAAACTATGCCAAGTGTAGCATCACATGGTAAAGCCCCACGTTCTTCAGTAAAGCCCCCACCACTGCAGTGGTTCCACAGAAGACAGAAAAGAATTCCTACCTGCTTTGGATCTGTGTGTATGGCAACACCTCTGCTGACCAGAGTCTAAATGGCCCTCAGAGTGTTTGCATCTATGTTTGAGAACTTGAATTATTCTACACTGAACATGTATCCTTTTTGTAACCTCTCTATTAACCACTCTTGCGTCTTGAATAAACACGTAATCTTTCTGTAAATGGCACTTTAGCCTAACCTGAAAAAAAATCACAATCATGCAACTTTGGTGATTCAGCTACTTAGGAGAAAAATGCTGCATGTTAAATAATAATGCACATTTTTTCTTATTTTACAACAATAATTCATTTGCGAAATTATGCAGACATGCTACTATTACGGTTGGCAGCAGAACGTGTACTAAAATGTACCGTAGATCAGATACAATAGAAACCAGACAATTGCAGTTTTCTACAATTCTGGATGCCAGTAAAGAATTACTATAGTGATTTCTATAGTGATTGAAAGGTTATAAAAATATTGCGACTGCTATGGAAGAGTGAACATCGTTTTTCTATTATACTGTTAATATACAAATGGAATAAGAGATTATCTTTTCCCCATACAAAACTGAAGCATAGCTCCTTTCTTTTCTTAGAATACATTTAACAACCGCCACATTTCTGAAATAGTCATGAACCAGAGCTATGTTCCACTCCTGCAAAGGAGCATTTAGTTTGCAGTCTAACTGAGCCTAGAGGAGAAGGGTTGGAGATGTGGCGTAAAGGCCAGAAGATGTGGAGCAGTGCTTAATTTGTAAAAGAAAGCATTCGTGTCAGGGCGCTTGTCAGGAGGCTACTGCAGCTTGCACCAGCCATTGCGCCAGCAAGAGCAGACAAGGACAGTAACCACACCACTACTAACCATCACATTCCTACACATGTGACAATTCTTACAATTCCAGGCCCCATAACTGTAAGAATGGCTCAGGTGACAGGTATTAGTCGTTCTTAATAGATATTGAATTAACCGTTGTTGTGCTCATCTCTAAATTATACAAACGTCGCCCCATGTGGCTGAATGTCGTAAATGCTGTGTTGACAATTAATTGCTGGTGTTTATTTTTATTTTTATTTCTTGCATTTAGCAGTGCTTTGGAGCTGTGGAACTGGTATTGAATGCCAGTGTAGGCTCAGCATACCCTGGAGAAGTCACTTAATCTCCCTGGGCCTCAGAAAAATATTAGTCGGAACCTGTGTAATGTAATCGGATACTTCTGTAAATGCTAATACCTTTGGGGCAAGTTTGTGTTTTATAAAACTGCAAGAAAAAAAACTTTGGCATTCAAACTTTCTTCCTGTGTTACATCTTGCTCCTTAGGACACTGAATACAAGTGGAGATAATATTCTCTTTTATTGAGGTGCATAAAAGTTATTGAGGTGAATAAAGTGTGGCAACTAAATAGAAACGTTCACTACATCAGATTAGTGTGTGACTGCTCTGACGTAATACAGAGTTGACTTTTTTTTATGGATCTTCCTTATTTAGTATAGTGAGACGCATGTTTTCATTGAACTATATGAGTCAATCAGAGACCACAATGGAACTTATACTGTTTAATAAGGCAACACAAACTGAAAATATTGACACCATTAGACACCAGTGACTAATGGGAGAATGTAACTCAATTATTCTGGAATTCCCTTTTTAGCATCTAATGATATGTCGCAAACCTCTCGTTTTACCAATTGAACCCATGAGAATCAATCTTATACAGGTCAATTCAGTGTTCCAGTAGGCAGTGTGACAGAGTGCTGCCGATTTGTTCCTACCCCAGGGACCCACGTGGATGGGGGACTCTACCTTAGTTTCACACCCCACTATCAGTCATGGGTATCTTTTGATTCCCAGGGACAGACATTCACTTATATGTTTCTGCATACCAGCATATCTATAGTCTGTTTAGGCCACCACTTTGGTGCCTCTAGTCTCCTCACTTTCCTGAGCCTTCAGAAATGCTATGGACCATGTCGCTTCCCTTTACTATTGTGGAGATGTAGGAAGCTGGCTATTTCTATGGTATACCAAAAAGACGTACACCATGCAAAGAATCCAGGTATTCTCTTACCAGTAGACAGGGGCTTGCTCTAGCAATCCCACAGTGCT
Organism: Lissotriton vulgaris; assembly: GCF_964263255.1. Taxonomy (NCBI): domain Eukaryota; kingdom Metazoa; phylum Chordata; class Amphibia; order Caudata; family Salamandridae; genus Lissotriton; species Lissotriton vulgaris. Next base: position 2,035,802,244 of record NC_141685.1, on the reverse strand, counting down.
TTTCTAGGGGGTAGTGTGGTCGAACAGCCTTAGGATTATCAGAGAGGAGTGTTGGCCATTTGCAAATACACACAGTAGTCAACCTGCACATGCACATGACTCAATATGGAGATTCACACCAATTTATAAAAATAACACATGTTTATATATGTTTAGGGCCCGGAATCAATACGATCTGGTAAGTATGTTTTTCAAGAGGAACATTTTTGCACTTAAAAAGTCGACAGTGCATTTTTCAGATGCTGCAATGTTATCCTATGAGATGAAAAACAGGTACAGCATCCAGGTACAGTACAGCGACTTACAAGACCAATCTCCTGGATTTAAGGTAAGTATGGGGCAAGGTCTAAAGGAACACCCAAAGGTCACCTCAGGAGGCACTGGGGTGAGCAGGTGCAGAGGTGATTTTCAGCATCAGGTGCTCAATTTTATCCTAAAGGAGAAAAACTTGTACTGCATTCAGGTACTTTGAAGCGACTTACGAGACCAATCTCCTGGACTTAAGGTAAGTATGAGGTAAGGTCCAAGGCAGCACCAACATGTCCCCTTGGGAGGCACTGGGGTGGCTGGGTACAGAGGTGCTTTTCAGTGTTGGATGCCCAATGTTACCCTATAGAGATCGGTCTGGTCAAAAAGAGGCTGCAGGCGTGTACTGGGAAGCCAGTCTGTCTGAACCACATTGAGGGTTCAGGTCTCATGATGCTTAGGGACATGGGGACACCTTTGGTCCTCTTCTCCATGAGCCAAGAACTATGGGTGCAGATGTGTCTTCAGGTGTTGGTTTTAAGTCACAGGAAGCACTCGTGTTAGAGGAACCTGTATACAGAGGCTGCAGGTGGCACCGGGAAGTCCACAGTGTGCAAGTCCAGAGCAGTTTCTGAAGGGTTGGGGGACCATGCTGTTACCATTGATCCACTTCAGCTCGGGCTAGGCTGCACAGGTGCAGTGGTGCTTTTTATGCATCAGGTTTTGGCGGTCCGGAGACCTCTAAAGTCTCTTTGGGTGCCTGCAGGATGTAGTGAAGCAGCTTTGCAGCTTTGCTGCTCCACAGGAGTTTCTGAGTCTTGGCAGAAATGCTGGTAGTCCTCTCAGAGTTTTGTAGGCACAGCGGGCTGGCAGGGGTGGTGCCAAGTCAGTTGCTTCTTCCACAGTTCATGCTTTTCGCAGCTCTATGGTCCATCTTCTTCTTTCGGTTGACAGGATAGGATTTTTTACTGCCATGGTTCTCCTAAACACTGAATTTAGGGTTGTTGGGAGAGTTCAGGGTAGTAGCCAATGGGCTACCTATACTTCGGGTCACTAGGCCCACTATATCACCATTTCCTGGTGGAGGTGTTCATAACCCTGTTCTAGAAATCCTGATTTTGCCATTACCAATATGGCTAACTTTGAAAAGTCCCTTCCACTTCAGGTAGCCCATCTTAGGGGTGGAACTAGCAGAGGTTGGACTTGCCTATCTGACTAGATAATTTTCCCACCTGTCCATGTGCCAGATGGCTCTGGACTAAAGTAGTTGGCTTCTTCTCCTATAAGAGAAACTGGATTCTCATACCAAAGATCGATGGTGCTTTGAAGCTGCCCTGCCTTGGAATGTTAATCTGCAGCTCATCCTGTGGGAAGAGGTGAACACACTACTTTCCAAAGCAGGCCTGTTTTCTGGCACCCCAGAGCAAAGGCCTTCACCCTTTGGGGATTCAGACACTCGTCTCTGGTGGCAGGCTGGTGAAAGCCAGTCAGTCAGCACCAGAGGATGGTAGGTTTTCAGGGAGCACCTCTAAGGTGCCCTGTGAGTGCATGTATTACTAAATCCGACACATGCATCAGTGTGGGTTTATAAATACGAGATGTTTGATAACAACCATCCCTCTTTTCAGTGAAGGCATTATGTATCTGGACAACTTGTCAGTGTCCAGCCTGGCTTCCCTGTTCACTTGTACTGTTAGTAATAGAGTTGACCAGCAAAGGGGCATACAGGCTTGTGAGAAAGTGGCTCTATATATACTGGACCAGAATAAGGTACAGTGTGTATAGAGTCCACAAACCCCAGAGGTTAAAGCCAGGTGTGACCTTACTCTCTAAAGTGGTAGCTTGGTCGAGCAGTAAGGCAGTACCAGAGGACAGTATAAAGCATTTGTTTTACACTCTCAGTCAGCACAAGGTTTCACACACTCAAAGACTGAACTCCAGGCCAATTGTTTATATATCAAAGATATAGTTATTTTATTTCTAGAACCAACAGGTATCAAAATATACTGTTCTCAATAAGAGAGGTCTCAGATGAGTACTTTGTAAAAAAGGCAATAAACTTTGTAAACACAATAGGTACAGGGGTTTCAGTAAGCAACACATGTCTACACACTATGTAGCATTGAGCTCAATGGATTTTCTTATATAAACACAGCTGATTACTTTGAGAATTACTTTGGTAGTTCCAGGACTGGCTCCTAGATTAAGTATTGGGGTCTAAGCTGAAAATAGTTTGGTAAAAACGTTTTAGGTATTGCAATGATTTCTCAGAAATATAAAGCTATTTTAAAAGTCCACACATAAACTTTTCAACAGGAATCTGGCAATGTTATCCAATGAGAGAAAATTCAGGTTGCAGGTAAAGAACAATCTCGTTACTTTTGCAATCCAGTACTGGGCTCCTGGGGCAAGCACTGGGGTCTCAACTTAAAACAGGTAAGTAATTACATTTCAGTTTTTCGTATGATATTTAAAGAATATTTCTAGTTTTCAAAAGTAGACACTTAGAAGAAAATTCATAGAATAGCAGGCAATAGATTCCTATGGAGAAAATACAAGTTACTAGTAAACCCGATAGGGATTACTTTTGCGGTTCAGTACTGGGCTACAAGGTACAGTACTGGCTTCTCTCCTGATCACAGGTGAGTACTTCAGAATTCGGAATTCGGATGATTGTTTATTTGAATATTTTAAGTTTTCTAAAGTAGGCAGAAGATTTTTTGAGTCAAACCAGTCAATGTTATTCAATGGCAGGTAAGTGAGTTACCGGTTTCCAGGTGAGTACTCGGCTGGCGAGGTTAAGATTCTGGGCATAGACTCAGGGGTCCCTCAGTGTCAGTTAGGTACAGTTGGTTCACCCTCAGCGGCGCAGGGGCGGCCGGGTGCAGTGGTAATTAGACCCAATGTTACCCAATGAGGGGTAGGGGGCCTCTGGTTGGTGACTTCTGGCTAGCAGGCCACACGGCTGTGGGAGCTGGGCTCCTGGTTATTTGCTTAGGGCAACTGGAGAAGTAGAATAGGATACAGGTTGCATGCCAGGGGCACTCGGGCGGCTGGGTGCAGGGTGCTTTTGAGCCGTCGGGCGCTCAATGTTATTTATTGGGAAAGGTAAAAAGGGAACAAAGGCTGCAGACTCAGGGACGGTGATTCTTCAGGTGTGACCACCACTTAGAGAGGTAAGTTGGGATCCTGGAGAATAGGTAGGTACCCCAAAGGGAGGCACAGGGGGTCTTAGGGTGCCGGGTGCAGGGGTGTCTTTGGGTGTCGAGAAATCTTACCCTCGGCTGGTCGCGGTTGGAGGAGTCCCTGGTTCTGAGGCTGCAGGCGTCGTCTGGTTCATCGAGGAGGGTCTTTGGGCACTGGACTTCGGGTCCCAGTCGCCGGGGGGCGTTCTTGTGGTCTTGGATCACTCGGGCATGGGCAGGGCTTGGCGGGTGCAGATTGGGCTGGTCCGGAGCTTCCTGACTGGCACCAGGGGGGTTGTTGCAACAGAGACTCTGCTGATGGGAGTCCCAGTATTTAAGAGGGTCAAGGCAGGCAGGTCCTCTGGGTGTCCTAAGGTTGCTGTCCGCAGGAGTCACCGGGATGTAGGCAGGAGCAGGTTCCAGGATCGACAGGCCGGTAGGACGGGGGCCAAGTAAGTTGTTGTCGGCCTGTTGTTAGCAGCTGTGCAGCGGGTCTTCTTCCTCTTAATCATCTTTCTTCTTTTCTTATTGGGATCAGAGAAAGGAAGGTTCAGGGAGCCCCTACATACTGAATTTAGGGGCCTTACAGGTAGTGCAAGGGCAGGGAGCAATAGGTCCCTGTCCTGGGGTGGGTACACCACTCTAGCCTGCTCCTCTCCTGTGGGAGGGGGGCAGGATCCTAGCTGTGATTGGGCAGGGCTCCCCATCTTCAAGAAGGCCAGAGCCCGGGGTCGTGCTTCACCTCGTCTCACCCACCTAAGGGGTGGGCACAGGCTGTCACACCCCCCTTCCTGACATGGCTTTTCCCACCAGTCTTCCCGCCAGAGTGGGGTCAGGACTGGTGGGGGCCAGTTGCTGGGTACAGCAAATGGTCTGGAGAAGCTCACAGAGGCTGCATGCCTTTGAAGCTTCCCCCTGCCCATCCTGGGGGAGGAGACCTAGCACCTCGCCCAGGATGCGCATTGTTGCAGACCAAGGTGAGTGGGGGCTCTCCACCCAGGGTTCCAGCAACATGTCAGCCCAGACGTGGATTGTAGGTTAGGTTTTCAGGGGGCATCTCTAAGATGCCCTCTGGTGCATTTTACATTAAATCCCACACTGGTATAGGCGCGGGTTTAATGTGCTGAAAAGTTTGGCAGTGTAGCCATTATGGTGCTGTGGAGTTCGTAATGACAACCTCCCAGCTCCATATACTCTTACTGGCATCACTGCACTTACAGTGCCCAGGAATGGTCCTAGGTACTGTAGGGGCACAGGGCCATGCACCTGTGCCCACACCTCTGGCATAGGGCACCCAGCTAGAGGGGTGGCTGAAGTATGCCAGGGCAGTGGGCTCTGTGGGTATGGCACACAGAGATGTTTGCCATGTTGACTCTTTGTTTAGTTCTGTACTTAGACACTCAGCCTGCAAAGGCATTGTGTGGGTGTCAGGGTAAAGGGCCCCTGAGGGTGGCACAATAAGTGCTGCAGTCCTCAGGGGTCTTCTCTGGTCACCATGCCCTGGGTACCTAGGGTACCATTTACTTGGGGCTGACAGGTGGCCAGAGATGCCAATTGGGTTTTAGTTTCAACACAGTTTTAGGGAAGGAGCACAGGCCCTGGGTACCTTGTTGGCAGGAACCCAGGGCACACTCAGTCAAAGCACATCAGCAGGTCAGAAAAAAGTGGGGGCATACCAGGGCAAGAAAGATGGCACTTTCTCACAAGGCTCATGCAGATATAACCCTTGCATGTAATATAAGGCACCCTGCCGTAAGGCTGTAAGGCTGCTGTAGGGGTGACTTAAAAATATTACATGGAGTGTTAGGGGGCAGGGCACACAGTGATGTATGTTATGTTGTGTTTTCACTTTTGTCTGCATCAAGAGACACAGTCTGAAGTGGCAGTTTGAATAAGCTTGGTGCAGGGTCCTTTAGGGTGGCACAATTTGGGCTGCAGTCCTTGGGGACCCTCTTTGGTGCCTCAGACCCTGGGCACCATTTACTAGGGACTTACAGAGGGTACTAAAGGTATTTCAATGGGGCAAAACAATTGCACAGTTATAGGAAAGAGGTCTGGCACTGGGTACCTAGCTAGCAGGGACACAGTGCACTTCCAGTCAAAATCAAATCAAATACCAGGCAAAAGATGGAAGGTTACAAAGTCAGAAATGGCGCCTTTCTACAGGAGGCCATTACAGGATAAACAGAAAACAACATATAGTCCTGCACAAGCACACCCAAAAGAGAAAGGGCAGGCACACCATGACAGGGAACATAGGGCGAAGTAGGGCAGGGATAGCATTTAGCGATGTCAGGGTCAAGACACTGTCCTGTCTCGGAACAACCATTTGGAGGAGATGCCTCCTCATCAAACCCACCCATGGCTGCCGAAGGCCAATCAAAACAAGAGGAGATTTCAGTTGTTAGCCCATTACCCTCCCAAGTTCTATATAAGGTGGATAAGAAAGACAGGGAGAAAGGTGGGAACTCCAGGACTGTAGGCTGACATGAAATGTATGTCTTTCTAGTAGGTATCAGGCTCAAAAGAGACTACAGGTCAGTACAGAAGTAGATGAAAGGGAGGGGTTAGAGTATTTTAACCCCAAGACCATGTTATGGCAAATACTTTAGCTCAGTGTTTCTAAACTGTGGGTCGGGAAAATCGAAACAATAATTACATTCTGTATTTATGCTGTCACATTGTCTGTGCTTCAAATAAAAAGATCAGATGTCAGGCTATGACTACTGCTGCTTATGTTTTTAACATGGGGACTGGTGTTTACAGACTCCTCTCACTTTGGTGAAAGAAAAGAGAATGATGTGACAATTTTGCTGGGGTACATGAAGTGTGAACGGAAAGGCTGTAGCGTGTCAGAAATGTAAATATCTGTTAATGAACGGCACACATTCATTAGTTGGGATAGCAAAAATTAAACTTTTTTTGTAATTCTGAAGTGTGATGGAAACAAACATTTTAATAGGTTCAGAACAAGTAAGACACTTTACTTAGTTATTAACTCATAATACATTTTCACTGAAACTCGATTTCCACACATCATTTGTGTGCATATAGTTTTATCAGTAAAACTGTATGAATGTGCAAATTTAATGACCATTTCAATGGAAAATGTGCTCTCTGTAAATGAAAATGCACTACCACATAATGCTTTAGTTACATTAAAAAGAATTGGTCATCCTCATGTCCTTTGTGGGTCGCAAACGTTTGTTGCACGAAAAAGTGAGTCGTAGTTCAAAAACATTTGGGAAGCACTGCCTTAGCTCTTCCCATGGTAGAGCACGCTACCAGTACATGGAGTGAAGCACCATTGAAAGTACATCTACAACAAGTACAATGGATGAATTGCCCTATTCAAAAGACTGTAATGTTACATGAGTTATGACGTAACATCTCTATTGATTACCACATCTATCCTATCCAAACAAACCTTGAATGATTAATGTGTACTGTCACCTGTTCATCATTGGTGGTTCCTCAGTTTCTGAAGCCACGTTAGCTGTGAGCAAACTGTTTTTGGAATGGCACACAAAATACTGAATGTGGCAAAATTGCTACAACTTCCTATGCCAGCAGCAGTAGCATGGAGGTTTAGGCTTTGTTAATTTACCAGACATTTATAAGGCATGATATAAATACATTTTGGTGCCATGCTAGTGTCCACATTGACAACACGTTGTATGTAAGATAGCTGGCTCATGCTTGTGTCACTTTGCACCTCGAAACTCCACCTTACATTACTTATTCGCCTGCTCTAAATTATAGTAGATCTGGGCCCTAGTCTAGGATGATTAAGGCAGCTTTTGAACCAGCACAGATTTTATTTATAGTTTGGTGTCATTGGCATAGTGATGCATTTGATTCCTTGATTGGGTTGGACTAAATCCATTTGTTCCAGGTGTGGCTAGACAGTCATGCTTAGGGTACGCGTCCTTGTGTTACTCTCCATGTCACTGCTAGTGTTTCTCCAATAAGTGGATTCCATTCCAGACCTCGAAATAAATTGCTGCCTGATTCTAGCAGATCCAATTGATCTAGTTTGTCCTAACCTAAAAGCTAATCAAATGTTCTACTATTCCTGAGTTCGTAATTCCAACAAACGTTTGGCCTATGGAGTTCTCTGGGATGCTTTGTTAGCATAGAAATACCCACAGTTGTCGCAACTTCTATGCAAACCTCCAAAGACATAGGGGGTAGAATTAACTAGGGCTTGTGGCTGCAGCAGCATTTCAGAATTACAGTAGAACGTTTGCATTACAGAACAACTGTTTCTAATTTCTTTCACTGAAAAAGTAAGAAAGAAAACACGTTTAAAGGGGATATTTGACGACATTCAACAGAAAGATATGTTTGGGCCAAGAGGGTGTTGTTCTGCAACAACATTTTCGAAAGATTCGAATTAATCATCCTCTGTATTTAAGTACCCGGCGCTGTTTTAATCAGACTTTGTCTGTGCTTAACTTCATAACAGGTTTGGTAGGTGGGTGGATTTTTGCAGCTTGTAAATAGTGTGATATTTTACCACCTGCTTGGAATTTTTGCTCCAGGTGCTACATTTATCACATTTCGACAACACCTGATTCCATTGCGATTCTGTGCTTTGAAGACTTTAGTATCTATGTGGATTAAGCATACTTCGCAGCTATTATTACTTTGGTAAAATTCGGTTTTCTTTGCATAGATCTGCACAAGCCACAGTGTGTGCCCCGTGTGTACTAGATGTCCAGTGATATACTGCAAACACCTTCATCCTTTATCAGGAGAAATGTCCTAGGTAAACAACTTATTTTACATGTGCTGCGCGAGGAATGCATTAGACCTTTAGGGCCATATGTATCAAGGCAAAATGGGTTTGCAAACGCCGAAATTCGCAGAATTCCGGCGTTTGCGAACCCATTGTCGCTAAATGATATGTTTGAATCATTTTGCTGCAAAATAAGGAATCGCTAAATTTGCCATTCCTTATTTTGCAATTGCATTTAAGGAATTGCACATTTTTGCGATTTCTTAAATGCAATGTATCAAGGAAAAAACATTCCAAAATGCCATTAAGAAATCGTGGTAAGATGCGAATTCTTTCAAAAAGGCATTTCTTTAAAAATCAAAAGGTGCCATGTGACGCTCATACATGCCCTTAGGGCATGTATGTGCGCCATATGCGCACACATGTCATTTTCAGGGGTGCAGCAGGGTGTTCTTGAGACACCCCTGCACCCTTGAAAATATTCACAATTTGCGATTAGCAAATTGAGATTTGCAATTTCCCCTTCATTCCTATGGGCCTCCTGGCCCATAGAAATGAATGAGAAATTATTCCTTAATTGCGATTAGCAATTTGCTAATCGCAATTATGGAATTTTAAGGAATCGCTAAAAAGAAGCGATTTTCTACATACATACCATTTTGCGATTTCTAAATAGCGATTCCTTAAAAATCGCTATTTAGGAATCGCAAAATGAAATGTTGATACATATGGCCCTTAGTGTCCTGAGCAATGTCCATGTTTCTTGAGTGACTTCTTTACAGGAGCAGTTTCCAAACAAATGACAAAAAAAAAGATCCCAGGTGTTGTGTGGTAAAGCTTAGTAATAGCCTTTTCAAGAGAATCGCAAGAATAAGTAATGTGTTATCTCCACCACACCAGCAATGGAAAGAAAGAAACAACAGAATTTCCTTTTTTTCATTTCTGATGAAACAGGGTTGCTTTCACAAACACTCATAGTTCCTTATCGTGAACACTGATGTTGTGTGATACTGTATGAGGCCACAAATAAGGAACAAAGGGTTATTAGATTGGTTCATTGTCACACATTTTTTTTAAAACTGACATATTGGTTTCTTCACAGATATGAGTTTAGTTAAGGGCCCGATTTTCTTAGACGTCTCGGCACCTGTGGTTAACCGACAGCCATTCTCCGGAATAAAAAAGTTCACAAAGGAGAAAAAAAAAGAGAAGCAGTGACTGAAAATGATAGTTCAAATACGGAAGGGCAGAACAACACTCTTGAGCGAGCCCAGCATGGAGGTCGAAGTTACCATACAAAACTGTGCACAGAGGTACCATGGCATGAACGTTTAGGTGGTCAAAGATTTCTGCAACGGTGAATAGGGACAGACTGTAACCATTGGGCATTTTTCCAGGAGGCTGGTAGGGTGGGAGCTGGTTTTACACCAGTGGGGGTGGTGTTTTTGTTACCTGGGGCCGCTTTTGGGGCAGTGCTGCAATATGAGGCCCTAGTACCAAAAGCAGCAGTGCTCCACATTTGCATTCCCTCCGTCCCCCACTAGGGGGGAGTGGCTGGTACTACAAATTTGCCAGGGCTGCTGTGGGTTCCCAGTTTGGCCTTGACAATGGGGCAGCTGATCAAGCTCTGAAAGCAGTCTCCTAGGCTGCTGCCCAGCTGAAGTATGCCCGATTGGTAAAATGGTCACCTGCCCTCAAGGCAGCAACTTGCCCAGTTGAGATCAAACATAGGCAATGAAACCACTCTTAAAGGCCAGGTTCCATGAGCCCAAGACTTGTTAAAAGTTTTATGAAGGGCGGTATTTATGAGGGGTTCAAATAGGGGAAAAGTGCATATTGAACAAACACAAAAATATGCTTTTGCACACATCAACATGTGCACATGCCTATTACCTCACTGCAGGTTTTTCACTTATGTGAATGCCAGAAGGAGTAGCAAGAGCTGATGTCAGTGTTTTCCGTATTGTCAGAGGAATCTATTACAATCTGGGCCAGGTGAACCGCAGGCACTGCATCTCTCAAGGGGACCCTGTGCAGGCAGACGACAGAAATGTGCCCTTTCTGCATTAAAGGCCTCATACTTTTGGTTTAAAAATTTTTTATGAGAGGTGGAATATAGATTATTATTGCCATTCCTTAACCCAGTGTTACATGAGCCCCATAGGTCTGTACAGTAACATGACGTATGAAAAAGGGATGGGAGGAGTCTAACATCAGTAGGACCTTCCTAATACATTGACATGCCTCATGAAAGCTAATGAATAACAAAGTTGTAGGAATCAATCAATCAATCAATCATTGCATTTATATAGCGCACTACTTACCCAGAGGGTCTCAAGGCGCTGCACTGCTGATTCATTTTACATGCATGGGGCTGGTTGAAACTGCAAGTTCAGCATACGATGTTGCTCTCTGGTCCTGCTGTTGCTCACAGTTTTTAATTATGAATTGGCACTCGCTGGCTTGGGAAATGTAACCATTGCTCCCATGCCTTTTAATAAACTGCTGCTACCCATTATCAGCTTCTATTCTTTTGCATTGTGATAGCATTTGTATACTGCCTTGGAACCCAGGTTTAGTGTTTAAGTTCAGTGGTTATTGTTTGTTATTAGGATTCATGCATTTACTTGTGTGTCTTTGTGTTGGATTAAGTCAGTAGGAGCGTGTTAAGGTTAATAGTGGGTGTATGTGAGTTCTTGCATATGGTAGGTGGGATTAGTAGATGAGCTAGAGGAGATTAGGTATTGCTAGATTGTAAGGTATGCATTTCAAAGGAAATGTTGTTATCTTTGCATGCCCCCAGGGTACTTTGGTTTCGCAGAAGGGGCTGCATTTGCTTGTGCAACCCCTTCTGTAATACCAATAGCGCTGACACACATAAAACACCAGTGCTATTGTCAAAGTACATGAGTTCCAATGCCTAGTATCCGCAGGAGCTGATGCTAATCCTCTAACCCCCACGCCCGATGCCCGGATCATATAGATCTTGACAGCAAGGAGGGGGGAAAGGGGAATGTGAATTTAGAGAAACACGCCACGTCTTCTTCTAGAAGATAGTTCTGCTTCTGCTCCTATCTTCTTCCTGCCAAAAGAGTTATTTTGCTACTATTGTATTCAGACATTAATATAGAAAAAACATTCAATTAACATTACCTATTTTGTACTAACAATCATTTAATGTTTATCTGTACTAACAGGGTGGCTAACTGTTCTCTAGTTGTATTCTTGCTACTGATCCAGGCCTCACTTATTCTGCAGTGAGGATACCAATAACACAAGACACTAGGTTACTAACTACTCCTATATACAAAATGGAACCTCTTTTGAGCTTGGGACCAGTTACCTTATCAGAGCTCAAATTCTTGTCTTAGCTTTTGCAGAAAGAGTTCTTCAAGGACACGCTGAAAAGAAGAATCAGTAGAAGGTCTTCACTAGAGTTGGTAAGTATCTTTATATATATATATATATATATATAAATTGTACACATACTTACTGGTACCTTATCTGCTACCTTATTTCTTCTTTACTCAAGGTTGAAAGTCTAAGTGATTCTTATATTGAAGTCATATAAGTCTTTTAGATAAATTTATTTCTCAAGTCCAAACACTAACTATGCCTTATAGGAGCCTGGCTCCTTTGCCTCCTCCTCTTAATACTTGCAGGGTGGTATCAATGTCTTTAGATGTCGAGGACTATAAGAGACATTAGCTCCCAGGTTCCGCTATAGTCACTAGAGTGAGAAATTGCAAGACTACTCTCTGCTCGAAATCCAGAAAATATCCTAAATAGAAACTCACCACAGTTGCGGTGAATAAGTTCTGGGTACGCAAGTATTCTTACTCACAAACCGCTTCTCAAGAGTTGAAGCGCAGCTGAAGGAAAGAATGCAGCCGCTTCCCAAAGTCTTTCAGTTGAAGTGCGCGGTTTGAATTTCAGACGCGCGCAAAAACAGCTGCGGTTGTTTACCGGCAGACAACTAGACCAGCAACCGACTTGGAAAAACTGGCAGCCATGTTGGATTCCTTGCGCAATTGCCTCAAAAGGTTCTTGTGTACCAATTATGACCAGCGCTTAGCAAGAGATGGGATTGATCTGACTAAGCCATGCCGCTGTATCTTTGAAATTACCAATACACCATGGGAGGTATCATAGTGATTTACATGGCCAGTCCTGACAGCTATCCTCAAAGGGGGGGTCCCTTCATTTGCATGGGGCATGCTCCATGCACATGAGGGAATCTCTTTGCTTCTGCGCCTGCGCCATATTACCAATGTGGGCGCATAGACAAAGAAGCCTCAGGAGGCTGCCATCATGCGTCCCATGATGGCAGCTCTTTGGAAGGGGGAAAAGGGGCCCCATGTAACCCCCAGACATCCCCTTGCCGTCGGGTGCAGTCACTGACTGCACGCGCCTGCAAGGGGATCTCTAATCCCCTTCAAAAGTGCAGGAGGGCTGCCACCTTCACTGTGAAAACACAGAGCAGCTGAGCAGTGGCTCCAACTGTGCTTCCCCTATGTCCGCATAAGTTTTTGCGGCTGCTCTGGGGCAGCACATTCATGGTAATAGGGCTCATTTTCACTGTTGCACCTGGTGCACCTTTCCAAAGATGCGCCCAGCGCAAGTAATTAAAATGCACAATTATATGGCCTTTGGTGTCATATACAGGGCACAAGTTGGAATCCAGGCAAGGCCAACTCAATCTCATTCTTCCGGGACCAACAAAATAAGTATCAATAAATGGGGTAAAAGTACACTCCCTAGTATAAATACCAAAACTGCTGTACTAAACACTATATGACAGCAATTCATTGGTATAACAAAGGTAGAAAGCAAAAAGAAGAGAAGACAGCAGCTCAGGCACCACATTAATGATGTTTAACCTTATTAATGACATATACTGGATAAATGAACACAGGAGGTTAACATTAATTGGATTATTAAAATTAGAATTGATGGCCTTATTATAAACATATGTAAATTGGTATTTATCCCCAGTGACAGACCTATCACCACCATGTCAACATTCATTCCTGCAGCTCTTTCCGTTCTACTGCTTCTGCAATTGTTGGTATTGCTAACCAGTATTTATCATGGTGGGAGATGTGTACTTTTGTATCTTTCTTGACTCCTGAGAACGACCCTACTGTATTATTTTGTTTTATTCATTATAATTTTAGATCAAGTCCCCTAAAGGAAACATGCCCTCTACGTAATCATGTTGAGATGAAGTAGTAGACTCAATCAAACAAAGCTTCATATTGAGTACCTTCTAATTGAGGATGATGTAGTTGTTGGGAGCAATGGATTAGTGTTCATAAATTGAATTTATTTAGATGCCACTCCACCAGTTTTCTCTTTTAGACTGCACACACCACCAGGGAGTCTTGAACCAGGTGTTGGTATTCTCTTTGTGACTCCACATCATTACCATGGTGTCTCGATTCCAATGTTAGCGTTCTCTTCTAGATGCCAAACCACCATCACAGTGCTCGATGTCAATGTACTTGTCCATTCTAGACTTCCCTCCACTCTTTACCACTGCCCGGGGTCTCATTGCCAGTGTTCTTATCTAGACTCCACATCTCCAGTATGGAGTCTCAGCCACATCACCAAAATGGAGTCTTGATGCCAGTGTTGATGTTCTCTTCTAGATTCCCCACCATCCCCAATGGAGTCTTGACATCATTGTCTCCTCAGATAGTCCCACTGCTACTCTCATCATATAGCAAGTATTAACAAGCTGGGGGCCATTCAAATCAACTCCCTGTAGATCATGATTATCCCAAGCAAGGAAGCAGCACCATAGGGTATTTCTTTGTCAAGAATGGCATGATCCAACAGCTTTGATGCATGGATAGCAGTGAAACTGCACTTGACGTTGTAAGGAAGTATTGATTCCAGGCACACACTATGTTTATTATACACTGTATAAAGAACATCTGTTATTCTTTGTTACAACACAGCTTCTGTGTGAGTTCACAGTGCACCCTTAACTAGTATCGGAAAGCAACAACTGCGCACTGGAGGGAAACATCTAGGTGTCTCCACCTCTGTTTTAGAAGAGCACACATTTAATATCTCATGATATGGCAACTACTAATAGTGTTGGGGTAGCCAGCCTTGATATTCCTGAGAAACATATGGCAGATTTATCATTGGTTAAATCACCCGTGTGTCACACAAGGCAGCGCAGGGCAAGGCAAACCCTAGAATCAAATTTACCAAGCCATGCTAGGCACCCTGCGTGTTCTGTGTGGTTTGGTAAATATAGTGTACCGCAAGGCAGCGCAAGCCACTGCCTTGCATTACACTGCATGATGAAGGCATTACATGGGTGTAATCAGGGTGTTCCCATGCCTCCTCCCATGTCTTCTGATACATTCTCAGATTTACCAACAGCGGTAGACTTGAGAATTAATCAGAAATGCAGGATTTCCTACCAGCGACACAATGATCTGCCTCGTTGTTTTCTCTTCTGCAGCCCACTTAGAAAGAGGAAAATGCTTCTAAGGATTGTTTTTGTGCAGGAAGATGTCCCTGCACCAAATCAATCCTGCCTGTAATACAGGAACACTTGCACCACTGCTCAAGGTGCCTGCATTGGTGCTTGGCTACACTGAGTGCACACGTACAAGCAGAGGGCAAGAATGTGCCATATCTTGATAGATGTGGTGCATTCCTGCCCTCTTGTGCTTTCACGCTGCTCAGTGTAGCAAGGTGTCTTGCTGTGTTGTGTAAATAAATCATAAATCTGGAGCTTAGTGTCTTTGCTTCTAGCTTTAGTTAAAAATTCCTGATCCAATTTCAGATCATTTAAATAGTGCTTGGTGATGGGAGGAAAATTGGGACACCATTCTGCAAATGAACAGAGGTGGCACACTATTGATAGTGGTAGAGTACCTCCATGGGCCACACTGCCATGTACTGTAATGGCAGTAAACACATAGGAGCTGATATTGGGAATCACTGCCATGGGAGTTGCTGCTACTCGTACACAAGTAAACAAATACCTACCACTGCACTCATGCTGCTGAATGGGCCCAGGCAGCCATTTTAATAGCAGTCTTTCTGAGTAGTGCTGGGGGTCCCACAATGACGATGTCCTGCAGTGAACATCTGTACATGGCTGGTCCCAATACAGTCCCAGCAAATGACTTGTAGCGTCATAAATACATCCAAGCCTACACAGGGAGGTCTGACCAGTGTGGCAAGCCTGACGAATGTGTCTCTGGCATCTCCAAACAAATGTGTCATACATGGACCCTGGAGGAGATTCTTCCACAGTTTTGTCACCAAAGAAATTAAAGGTCAGTGTTCCTGCCATCTATTCATCCTATTTGTAATTGGTAGGGTGGGGCAGATATTTACATTCTGATATTAGTAACAGTAGTGGCCTTTTTGTAACGTATTGCACCGTTACAACGCAACTTTTACAACCCACTACCATTACATCGCAACTTTTACAACGCAAATACCATTACAATGCATGCCATTACAACGCATGTCATTACATAGCAGATACTATTACAACGCATGCCATTACATCGTAAGTATAGGTAAGTATATTATTTTTATTTTATTTTATTTTACATTATTTTATTAATTTAATTAATATTAAAAATAAATTAAAATATTAATTTATGTATTTTAATAAAATTAATTATATTTATTAATTTAAGTAAATATGGGGTATTTTTAGGTTTTAGGGCTGGGTTTGGTTTTTGGGGTACAGGGGTATTTTTAGGTTTTAGGGCTGGGTTTGGTTTTTGGGGTACAGGGGTATTTTTAGGTTTGAGGGTTGGGTTTGGTTTTTGGGGTACAGGGGTATTTTTAGGTTTTAGGGCTGGGTTTGGTTTTTGGGGTACAGGGGTATTTTTAGGTTTTAGGGCTGGGTTTGGTTTTTGGGGTACAGGGGTATTTTTAGGTTTTAGGGCTGGGTTTGGTTTTTGGGGTACAGGGGTATTTTTAGGTTTTAGGGCTGGGTTTTGGTTTTTGGGGTACAGGGGTGTTTTTAGGTTTTAGGGCTGGGTTTGGTTTTTGGGGTACAGGGGTATTTTTAGGTTTTAGGGCTGGGTTTGGTTTTTGGGGTACAGGGGTATTTTTAGGTTTTAGGGCTGGGTTTGGTTTTTGGGGTACAGGGGTATTTTTAGGTTTTAGGGCTGGGTTTGGTTTTTGGGGTACTGGGGTATTTTTAGGTTTTAGGGCTGGGTTTGGTTTTTGGGGTACAGGGGTATTTTTAGGTTTTAGGGCTGGGTTTGGTTTTTGGGGTACAGGGGTATTTTTAGGTTTTAGGGCTGGGTTTAGTTTTTGGGGTACAGGGGTATTTTTAGGTTTTAGGGCTGGGTTTGGTTTTTGGGGTACGGGGTATTTTTAGGTTTTAGGGCTGGGTTTAGTTTTTGGGGTACAGGGGTATTTTTAGGTTTTAGGGCTGGGTTTGGTTTTTAGGGTACAGGGGTATTTTGGGGTTTTAGGGCTGGGGTTGGTTTTTGGGGTACAGGGGTATTTTTAGGTTTTAGGGTTGGGTTTGGTTTTTGGGGTACAGGGGTATTTTTAGGTTTTAGGGCTGGGTTTGGTTTTTGGGGTACAGGGGTATTTTTAGGTTTTAGGGCTGGGTTTGGTTTTTGGGGTACATGGGTATTACGACTAAATGAATTAAATTAATTAAATTAATTTAATTAATTTTAAATAAATTAATTACAATATTTTCAATTATAAAGTTAATTGAATTACATTACTTGAATTAAATTAATTATTTTTTTAATTAAATGTATTAAAATTAAATAATATTATTTACTATTTTAAAATTAATTAAATTAACTTTATTACATTTTTTAAAAAAAGATATACTTTCCTATACTTACGATGTAATGGCATGCGTTGTAATAGTATCTGCTATGTAATGACATGCGTTGTAATGGCATGCATTGTAATGGTACCTGCGTTGTAAAAACTGTGTTGTAACGGTCTGCGTTGTAAAATAACGCGTTGTAACGACATAGATCCTTTTTGTAATAAAGCATCACAGACAAATACCCAACCTTTAATAACATAAGTCTATGATCTGTTATGTATTAAAAAAATTTGTTTTAAATCCCAAGGCAAGAGAGGCAATCGTGAATCTGACAGTTAATGCACAATTCATTTTGCGCATTAATCCTATTTTGAAACTTAGAACTGCACATTTTTCTGGTCTCATTAGTAAAATCAGTCCTTCTAAGGCAGTAGTAAGGTTTATATAACTAACAGGCTGCAGTGAAGCCGGGAATTCACTCTGATTTAAAATTCATATTTGTGGAAACTGCAAGTAAAAGGTTTTCCAAACATATGCTCTTGAAATACTTTAGGAAATTACGTGCGCAGCTCATTACATGTTAAAGCATCATGAAAATGATGTGCAAGTAGGAGTGTGTAGAAGGTGGGTGGAACAGTATTCCTGGTTAAAAATATTTGGGCATATGTAGGTAATTTCAATTTTGCGATTCTAAAAATGCAATTTTCTGCTAATCGCACTTTCGGAATCGCAAAACACGATGTAGATAAAAAATCGCTAAAAAATAGCGATTACCAAAAAATCGCAGAAGCACAGAGCGATTACTCAAATAGAGATTACTTATTAGCAAATTCGCTGTTAAGGAATCGCAAAAACAGAAAAAAGCAATTCAGGTGCAGAATGATGACATCACAACCAGGAAGTGTGAAAGCCCATGCTGCACCTGATTGCCTGCACCTGTTCCTGACTCATTTGCTGCCTGAGAGACTGTGTGGAGGGAATGTGGTTTTGTCTCTGCATCTCATACAAGCTGAAATGGATTCCCAGGGTGGGGACAAGCAGGCAGAGGAACACAGCAGGAAGAGAAAGCAAATGTTCTTTGAGAGGGAGCTTGAGGTGTTAACAGAGGAAGTTGTGAGGCAACATGACCTCCTGTTTGGGAAAAGCTCACTCTGTGTTCCTGAGGCCAGGAAGAGGAAAATTTGGAGTGACATCCAAGAAAAAGTCAATGCCATATGCGTAACCCACCGCACCACTGAGGACTTAAGGAAGTGGTGGTACGACATGAGGCAGAGATCAAAGGAGAGGGTGGCCACCAGATTGGCAAAGGCAAAGGCGACTGTAGGTGGAACCTCAACTGCACCAGAGCCGACGCCCCAGGAGGAGTTGGTGGAGGGCACACTCATGCCTGAGTCAGTGCCGCGGGTGGCTGATCTTGACAGCTCAGAAAATAGAGACACCAGACAAGGTAAGATGCATGCCAATATTCCCAAAACATACCCATCTCAATCACAGCCCCAAACACCCATGCATGAGTAGAAATCCAGTCCATGTGTTCAGGGTCACCCAGAATTGCATTATGGGAAATTTAGTCCCATGCACTGAAACTTGCTCCTGTGACACATACAAAGGGTACATAGGGAACAGTCATACTAGCAATGTGCAAAATAGACAAGTAGTCATGTCATTAGTAGTATCAAGAACTTTAATGTTATAAAAAAAACATGACACACAACTCATGTGTGCTATTAATTTTACAGCTGGACCAACAACACAAGACACAGTGGCTGAAGTGGTGGAGACAGCAACAGATGAGGACCGGACAGGGCAGGAGGGGCAAGGTGCAACAAGGGACACACGATCACCGCCACCCAAACAGCGCAGACTCGTTCCAGCACTACAAGCAATGGCGTCAGAGTCAACGGATGCTGATGAGGACTCACAGACTGCTCCAACCCAAATCCCAAGGCAGAGCACACCACACTCCAGAGCTCCAACTGCAACCGGCAGTGGTGCAAGACACAGAGCATGGGCCACCACTAGCAATGCCTCCTTGGGAACAGACTCAATCTTTGCAGGCCTGGAGGGCAACATGTTGCGTGCACTGCACCTGCAAGGCAAAGGGATAATGTCAATTCACCGCCAACTAGCACAACATAACCGTCACATGTCAGAGCTGAGGCTTAGGGTGACTAACATCGCACAAGCTTCGGAGGCTAATTTGAGGGAGAATAGGTGCAGGGAACAACATCGGTTACACACCTGCCTGGATCACTTTACTAGGGCTGTGACCTGCCAATCTACTGCAATCTCCATGCTAGCTCGGAGATGCTTTAGATGCAACATGAGATGGCACACTGCTGCCAGGATGTGGCTAGGGCCCTGGTGCAGGTCACACATGCGCTACTCAACTGCGTGCTGTAGTCACCGGTGGCATTGGAACACCAGGGAGCTTGGACACTGATGGCCAGTCCAGCAGGAGCACCCCGACTCCACCAATCACTGCTGAAAGGCGCAGGAGTGGGCATCAGGCCAGAGCAGGGGAAGACAACAGTGAGGCAAGTGCACAGCCAGAAGGAGGGGCAACAGGGCGTGCACGCCGGAGGTGAAGGGGCGGCATGCAAATATTGCATCTTGTGAGGCAACACATGCCATAAGGACTAACTGACTCACAACTATGATGGCACTGGGAGGACAATAACATGTGCTACCAACATACTTACAGTGACACTGTATGACATTAGACATCCTGCTGTTAGGGGAATAAACCTATTTTCTTTGCATCATCATTTGGCATTGTGTTCTTATTTCTCACCTAGAAGTAGTTCTGTGTGATGTCATCACGTCTCAGGCGCCCGGCAGCTGCCCCGGCTCCACCTCCACGACTGCGTTAGGGAGCAGGATCCTCCTCATCTGATGTGCATCTGTCAGATCCACTGGGGTGCCCTTCTTGGTAGCAATGTTGTGTAGCATTGCGCAGGCCACCACAATTTTGCAACACGTCTCTGGGCTGTACTGGAGGGTACCTCCACTCTTATGGAGGTACCGGAAACGGATTTTGAGAATTCCGAAGGTCCTCTCAATGGTGGATCTTGTGGCTCTGTGGGCACTGTTATACTTCTGCTCTGCAGCTGTGACTGGATTGAGGTAGGGTGGGAGGATGTAGTCCCACACAGCATATGCACTGTCTCCTGCAGGGATAAAGTATGTTGATGTTTAGTGATATACTGCCAGTTCAGACATTTCATACTAGTGTTTGTGTGTGCCATACAATTACCTAGCAGGTATCCCTCTCCAAACTCGCCATTTGTGAGTCTGCGATGTTAACCACAGTTTCGAAAAATGAAGGAATCATGAGTGCTTCCTGGGAATTTTGCTACTATATCTGTGATTACATGTTTAGCATTGCAGACTACCTGGATGTTTAAAGAATGGTATGATTTTCGGTTTCTGAACACATACTCATTGTGTGATGGGGGGACAGTGCGACATGGGTTCCGCCTACGCAGCCAATCACGTGGGGGAATTGTGCTATTTGGTAAAAATCTTGTTTGGTCTGGTAATGTTCCTGCAGTGTGTTTGGGAATTTGATGTGGTGATGCATCCTCTGCATAATAGCATTAAGGAAACTGTGAAAAAAGCGCAAAAGTGCACTCTGGGAGACCCCTCTTGATGCGGCTATTACCCCCTGAAAACTCCCTGGCGCTAGGAGGTGCAGTGAACACAACACCTGTATGTGGGTGGAAATGGTGTGTGCCATGTATGTGGGGTGCTCCAGCATGGGTGTTGGCTCCTCTATCAGCTCCAGGAAACTTTCTGGGTGCAGCCTGTAGTGCCCATGGATGTCCTCCTCAGTGAGCTGGAGGAGGGTGATGCGTGTTCTGTAGATACTCTCCTGGCGTCTCCTTCTCTCTTCAGCCTCTGGGATACGCAGCATCCAGGCTATTACATACAGGCCAGCCATTGTGAGAAGCCACTGTGGCATTGTGGGCCTGTTTAAATAGGTTGCACCTGGTTACCACCTGTTCTGAGTTGGTGGTATTTGAGAAGTGCAAATTTGCGAATCTCGTAAAATCGCAATTTGTGATTTTTACCTACATACCAAATTGTGAATTCACAATTTGTGGGACGCTTTTTGTGAATTTCGCAATTAATGGGACGCAGCTTGTGAATTCACAATTTTATTCGCAGAATCCATGACACGCAAAATTGCTAATCGCTATTTTTGTTAATACCAATTTTGCGTGGCACAATACTTACCTACATCGCATCACACACATTTGCGATTGCAAACACCATGAATTCTGCGAACCACAGGGTTTGCGATCGCAAAACACCTACCTACATATGGTCCATAGTCGTTTTATGATTAGCACAGCTTGAGGCACCTGTTACAGGGAATCTTCTCATTTGATTGAATAAAGAAGTCATAACTTAAAGATGGTGGAGCAGATTAATTTCCTGCCCAACCTTTTCATATGCAGCATATATACTCAGAATGTGTTTAAATATATTAATCTGTGTGCATTTTATTAATCATTTCCTGTAAGTGGCTATGCATTCCTTTTAATGAAATCCACTTTTATATTTAGCTGAATTTTAATAAATGTATTTCGAGTTAAAGGAATGTATGCTATCTTTAGGGTTGCATTTTATACAATCACTTACACTAACTGTATTCATTTAGAACCTGTTTAAATCTAGTGTTGGCCTAATATGTAATCAGGCTTCAGTGTACGTTATGTTTTATAATGTGTTTTGAAAGTGGCTTATTTTTCTCTTTTCTGCAGGCGTCACACTATATTTTGGTTGCTTTGTCCAGTGGAAGAGGATATGGAGAAGCTTTCAGAAAACTTCTTCCATGCTTTAAGTTTATGTTCTTTAGAAGAGTAGATCAGATCCTATCTTGACTTTGCTGAGAGAAGACATTTTCTGCTGTTTTCCCCTTTGCTGAGCGTAATACATGAATACTTAGACTCTTTCCATTGACCCTTAAATCTGGCTAATCTGATGCTGGCACGTTCCTCACAGACTTCCCCCTTACTAATGTTGATACTTCATTTAGAATAGTCGAGTTCCTTTATGAAACCTGCTTGAGTCCTGTTTTACTTGCTATTTGTTATTTTGGTTTACATATTCTTTTTGATTATATATAAGTTCAGACTGCATGAACTTTTACATATGTATGCTTTTGCTCGTTTTTTCAGTTAATCTTTCTGATTGATTTGATATGTAACCTGAACTAATCTAGTCAATAACACCACTAAGGTTTGGACATCCATCCTCTCTGTTGTTTTTGTGGACTCGTATTTGTTTCACTGTGCTTGCAATGTGTGTTTCTGATGTTAGCTCCTTTATTACATTTCAAGTCGAGAATCAAAAGTCTATAGTGGGGAATTTCGTTCAATGATATTACTAAAAGATTAAGATCTAAGAAACCCACCTCTATCAATGATCTTAAGAGTATTTAATAACCTAATTTGTTCATGATCTTTCAAATTGTGAACACTGTGGAGAAGCTAACACACCAGCTTGTTCAGTTCCAAAGAAACATGCCCGTCTAACTTAATCTGCAAAAATTTGAGCAAGGAAAATAGATGAAGTATAAAATCGATGGATTGCAGATATGCAAAGAAAGCATTAGCACATGGCACCTGTATATATTCATACTAAATGTTTTAATGTCTTATACAAGTTTGCATGGTACAATAACTACGATGTTATCAAAAATACCAACCAAGCTATAGCATGAATCTCTGCACATTCACAGGTGCCATTCTATTGTGAAGAGAGATTGTGATCAACTCCCCACAAGGCTGAAGATCGCAGTCCTGACCAAGGTCTTTTGGGTTGCAGCGTATCCCTTCTTAATGTGTTGGCTCCCTATCGGCACGACTAGATAGGTGTTTGCACACAATTTATTAGACATTTTGAATTTTCATGTCCTAAATGAATTTGTTGATAGAAAGCAAATTATAATGTACTTTCTCTCAAAATTTGGATTTTGTGTATAAGCAAAAATACACTGTTCTTATAATCTTACAAGAACTTTTAGGTTTAATGTGCAAAAAGTACAGATCAGTTGCTTTTCAGACAAATTATGCGTTTCATATTTTTCTTGCACTTGGCAGAGTACAAGGACAGCGGCAGTCTCCATGAGGAGGACATACTCTGTAACACCTGGGTTTGTAGTAGGCCTCAACATGAATTGTTCCAGCAGAAAATAGGAGTTTGAGATGTCAAAAAACATCAGAATAGCAGTGAGAACATGACACTCCCAGTAGTGTAAAACGAGAACTGCTTAAGGGGCTCATGCTCAGAAATATGTCGAGATAGATCAGAGAAGCAAGACTGTGCATCAATCTAGCATCCAGTTAAGATGCACTGCATAATGATACATGAAAGGAAGAAGCCTGGAGTCGGCCTAACACGGGGCACCTTTTCGTACGAGGAAGCAAGAACACGATATGGTTTAATTCCATGGCACAACACATGATGAATAATATGATAATGTCCACCAATGGATATATTTTTTCCTTATCTCTGTCTCCTAGAAAAAAATATAATGATAAACATGTTGATCAAATGAATCTTGGCAGGGCAGGAGAATCTGGGGCAAATGCACGCACCAGATCGTTACATCTTTTCTGATTGGGTGTGATAAAGAGAAGACAAATTGTTAAGCGGTCCCCTGACATTACTCGCACAGTCTAGAGCAGGGAAGCCAGGGAACGAGAGCTCCAAAAGGTAAAAAATATGTTTGTTGGATAAGAAAGTTGCTTTCCTTAGAACTATCTGCCACAGCTGATATTCACTTTGAGGCAAGAAGCAGTTCTACTGCTCTGAATCCAGGTGCTATCACATTGTTTCAGAGCATAGAGGCAGAGAGAATGAGCTGTTAGTTACTCTATTGACTTGACGTTCTGCTTTGTGTAGCCAGTCCAATGGCCTAGGGCACATAGACACATTTTCAGACCCTGTACTGTTAAATGGCTCTGAAAGCTGAGTCCAAGTCTTGCATGCTGTGAGTCACTTCTGGTTTTAGAAATCAACATGTCAGGGACAGACAATATCAAAACACCACCCAGTGCACAATTATTTCCTGAAAGCCAATGATTCAAACCCGACAAACAAGCTGTACACGTAATGTGTGATCCTCACAGTATATGACAGAGCCAGACAAGGCACTAGTATCTTGCAAACAGCAGTTATTCGAAATAACAGTGGGAGGGAAAAGCAGGCTGTAGATCTAAAGTGTTTCCCAGGTTCAAATTCAAGACTGATAGCAGAGGTACAGGACAGTCGGGAAGCAGGGCTGGATACACTGCTTATTAGTTAACATGGGTTGAGCGCACGGAAGAAGTACTTCAGTCGCTTTCACAATACGGAAAGGCTGGCAGTCATCACTGTGTATGTACTGAGGCTGCATTCCCAGAGAGAATGCACTACATTGAGGCATCCTGATAATGAACTACAAAGCTCGGAAGTTCATGAACTGTTGAGTATTATAGAGAGATAGCAGCTATCTTAGCCATCGGGTATCGATTGTCTCATGGCTCACAGCATTTTTGCTAGACAATCATGACACAACGTTGCTGCAGCTAAGACCTCAGTACAGAGATCGCAAATGTATTTACCAAGACCTATTGCTTCCTATGGATTAATGTTAATTTATATTGCAAATTCAGAGAAGTATTCAGAAACTTGTGTTGTTGATGAAAACAAGCTATTTCTTGAAGATTTATATGAATTCCTATAACATTGGGATCAATGTTACATTTTATTCGGGATATCCTATGATAGAACAGGAAAGAATCTTATACTGAACTGTGATGCGTGTGTGTATAGGAATGCCACCTATAAGGTTTAGAAATCTATTATGCACATGTTTGTCAAGATTAGGGGACAACTGAATTTTAACATTGTTGGTTACCTTTCAGTCCTACAGTAGTCAAGTTGAAGCGATAACTCATCCTCTACAAGAGACTTCACAGTGATGAAGCTTGAGGTAGTTTTTCAAGTCAAAGGAAGAAGGGATCGTGTGTAAATATTTGAGGTACTTATTCTTTGTGTGTTTAGTTTTCAGTAATTATAAGTTACACAGAAATGTTGATTATACTCAGATATTGCTAAAGTATGTCCATTAACTAATACAGATAAGCATGGACTCTCCTGTAACAGGTTTGCTTAAGATATCTCGTTGTCTTGTAAATATCCCTTACATCTAGAAGATATGCTTGATCAACAGAGGTGATGAGTCAGAGTGGTGGGAGTCCTGTGTCTGCTTTCTCTCTTATTCGATTCTCATCTCTACAACCTGCTGTCATAGCCCTGTGTTTATGATCCATAATGGAGATGGTGAGATATGGAAAAGTCTCTGTTGGCAGTTCACCCGAGCAGTCTTGCCATAGATTCCTTCTAAAGAGTAACTCTTCAAAAAATGTAATCCCCAGATGTATCTTTTCAGTGTATCCTGTTTCATTGTATACACTGGATGCCCAAGTGGCCTGCTATGGCATCCTTCATGGATTAATTTCAATGTAAAGCAATCTTACTAGATGCCTCTTAAAACTGGGTATTTTATCGATCCATTGCATGCAGGTACCTTAGTATAAACTAGGTTCAATCTCCACTGAATCATGTAGGGTCCTATTAGCAACACACTATGCAGTCCAATATTGTGGATGGTCTCATTATAACAGATGCCAAAATATTGAGGATCATTTAATTTCTGGTCATGATCTATAAATCAGCATCCATAAATCTATGGACTAGTGATACTTTTCTAAAAGAGTGGATCCACATATACATATCCAGTTCATCCGGATTCATTTATATGTTGTTACTTGTATAGGACATGTATGATGGTTGCTAGAAAGTGTGCACCTAACTCATTTGTGTATGTTCTATGGGTTATTGATGTATTTCTCATGCACGTCTATTGTTCTACTAGTCTCTGATTGATTGATTCAATGTTTTGTTTATTCAATATTGTGTGCTAACATCACCCTTTACACTAAAGCTAATATTAAGTAATTTGTGGCTAGTCTACAGAAGGTTGTCCTTGTTGGCAATTTTCATCAGTATGTACTGATACCCACAATCTCAGGGGGTTATTGGGTTGCCCTTGTATTTTTCTAATAAAGCAACAAAAAAGAGATGGTTGGGTATTCGATGTGCTGAGTTGTTGATAGTAAATTCCACGATATCAGGATGCTCATAGGGATATAGGTAATGTCCATCCAACCATCACCAAATAGGTAGACAAAGTCCACACAATTACAGACACATTTGTTGAATCCCGAGCAATAAGAGTCCAAAGTATTAGATATAATTTAAAATAATTGTGTCCACAAGTGTTCGTATTCTTCTTCTTTTATTTCTCAAAAAGCTTTCAATTGGATTCTAGTCAACAATTGTTTCATCTTAAAGCCAAGTATGCCACAGACTTCTTCAGGGCATAGATCTCACGATGTATTCCATAAATCATAATTCAATAACCGTATTGTACAGAAAAGTATATCATACAGAACTTCAAGAAGGCATCAATGAAATGTATTATTAGAAAAAATCCAACACTAATAACAGCAAACATCCACAATGCGTATTCACAGAAGACCTACCCGTATAGGTGGACTGACCTCACACTCATGAGACCGGTATCAACTTGAGAAGAGAGCACTCCTAAGCACGGCGTCTAGCTAGCGCTCAGATGCCTTCTTAAAGTTCTGTAGGATATACTTTACTGTACAGTACGGTTATTGAATTATGATTTATGGAATACATCATGAGATCTAAGCCCTGAAGAAGTCTGTGGCATACTTCGCTTTAAGACAAAACACGCGTTGGCTAAGATCCAATTGAAAGCTTTTTGAGGAATAAGAGAAGAAAACGAACACTTGTGGACACATTTATTCTGAATTATATCTAATACTTTGGACTCTTATTTCTCACTCCCTTTGAAATCTAAGCATTAAGTTTAGTGCATCCTCCAGACAAGAACATAATCAACAGAAAGTCAGGAGGAATTGCCAGGTTCATTACATAAGACTAGTATCAGATATGTTGGATGTAATCATGAGCATGACAATGTTTTTGTCCAAATGTATCAAGTACAAAGGATCATGGAGATATATTGCAATGTGGTTCATTTGTTCCCCCAATGTTCAAAGTCAGCAGATGGCAGACAGTTTGGCCTTATTTCATGCAACTCATTTGTCAGAATTGCGTGCAGATATACTAATATTAAATTGCTATGCAATCATAATTAAGCATAAAGTTAACCCTAGTAAAATGAAAGTGGTCTTTGTGAAGTGGTTTAAGTTTGAAATGATTATGACTATGCCAATGTTGTACTAGAAGGTGGCATCTGTAGACTGGGCCTTGAATTTCATCAACTCTCCAGTTTCTCAATCATGTCTATTATGTGGCATAATTTGGTACTAAATTGCATGGGCTACTGGTTGTAGAAAGACTTGCTAATAAATTCTGAAAGTGTACCCTGTATAACATTGTATATATCTGATGTCCTTTCACTTTCCAAGACTCAAAGGGAGGAAGCATACACTTATCATTCAAGTTTTTAACGTGCACATTTTCAGCCTGTTTTCTCCTAGGGTATTTCCTTTTGTAGACATTTTATAAACTAAAGTATTGCTATTGAAATGCAAGTATTCCTGACCCAGTTTATCTGAATCATTAATTGCATGCAAAGCCTGGTTCCTAATCAATCCTTTTTTCCGGGCTCCTGCTGAGGTCTGCATCTTGTCTCTTCCTTCAGTGCTCCTTCAGCAGCTAAAGGACAATTGATGCTCTGGTACGACCACTTCCTCCTTTTAGTGTCCTGCTGCTGCTCCATGTCACCTGTGATCCTTACATTGACAGCTCTCTTTTGAGGATTATCCCAAAAGAGATTGCTGTTGCATGCGTGTGGAAAATAGACTTTTTATCTTGACACTCACTGAGCCATTTTGTACTCTATATTAAAGTATATCTGTTATCTTGCCATTCACTCCGCCATTTTCTTTTTTGCTATACCCTTCATGACTGACCTCTCTTGAACACTCTGGAGCTCCACTTTTGACCTGCCACATTCCTGCACGGACACTCACACCCTGTTCATGTTTTGAGCTGCCACAAACTGACCAGCCCATGCTCAACCAGTCGGGCACGGAGTTTTCCAGATGTTTATCGTCCTCACCCTGCACACTACGCCCTGCAGGGGTCCAAACAAACTACCATTTGCAGACTTATTTATATAAACATGCTTTTCGCCTACACCCTGCAGGGGCTTAACCGCTACCCTCTGTGCTTATCAGATTAACCTTTGTTTGACATATAATCATGCCTTTTTCACCTATGCCCTGGAGGGGCCAAACAGCCAACACATGCCGATTGTATCAGAACTGACCATAATTTGTCTGTAAATTATTGGTGTTTGTTACTGTTCACCTGGCACGCACAGGGTGGGGATGAAGGGTATATAAGGTGCAGAAGCAAAGCACTGATCAGACTGCCTCCTCAGACAGCTATGGGTGTCTGTTGTTGATGCTTTCTCTCTCATGAGATAGTAATAAATATCCTTTCTCTCTGGCTCCAACGTTGGTCTCAGTTTGTGTTCCGGACCCGTGGATTATAGGGTGATCCCTGCACCTACTGGGTGGTCTCCCAAAAGACCCCCAAAATCCACAATTGACGCCCAAACTTGGGGCTGATCAGAGATGCGGTTGCCTGTTCGAGGGGTCCGACGAGGAAGTTGAACAGACGGTGGTGGGGCATGCCTACGCGAAAAAGACCCTCGTCCTCTAGCAACCACCCGACTTTCACTACATCCGAAAAGACCCCCGCAGGTGGCTCCGGTCCTGTTTCGGGTCCCTGATAGACTTGGACGATCTTTGCAGTAAAGAGACCACCTGGAGAACGAGACAAAGGATTCTGGTAGGGTTGCTGATTTGCGACACCTTTTTGTTTGTACTTGGTTTTGGTTGTGCGGTTTGTTTATTTTCACTCTTTGCAAAGATTGAAGATGAACGGGTAGTGTGGACTTTTTGTCCGACCTTTGAAATTTTTTGAGATATTATTTAAGATAACATAGAAAAGCATGCATATACTTGGTAAATCCGCTTTATAAGGTTGTTGAGGACACATTTTTTTGGGTATTTTAGTTATCCAGACTTGGTATTTCGATATTTGCAAATAACAAAAGTTAAGCGGGTAAGGTGGACTATTAGTCCAGTTTTCTGAAATTTGTAGAGACGTTTTTTAAGAAACTAGAAAACATGCCTGCATTTAGTAAAGTTTGCACAAATGGTGTTGTTGTCACACCTCTTGATCTAAGATATTGGAAGAAAGTCAGCCGGCTCCCCCGGAGGGTACCCCGAGTAGAGAAATATACATAAAGTACAGTATTTCTCCAATAAATGTACAGCACATTATGGGACAAATACATGTCAAAGGATAGGGGTAGTACCTGGCCAAAATATGGCTCCTTTGACCCTCAGAAAATAGAGACAGTAGAAGCTCAATCGCATGGGCTCAGATCCAGACAATCCATGTTTGATTCCTGGGAGTTATGGAAGAAGGAAATTATAACAAGAGAGAGGAGAGCTTAGGCCCGACCCCAGAAGACAGTATGGCGGAATCACAACAAGAGAAGGTGGCTTCAAATATTGCCTGTCTAGATAAAGAACATTGACTAAAATGCCTCTGGCCAATATCCTATGCGATATACCCCCTTAGTACGATCAAACCCCCATGAGGACAAATTAATCCTACAGCCCCCTACCTTCACTTGATGAGGTTGCTGCAAATTCATGGTTTCCAACCTCTTCTGTAATGAGAGCTGTTTACGTTCAATGAAAAACCACCTGACCTACTCATATTATGAAAGTTGAAATAGTGACTACTTCAGCCAGGATTGAATTAATGACCACCATATGCAAGATTACCAACAGGGTTCATATTATTACATCAGGCGGGGATACCAACAGCAATACTCCTGGCCCCAAGTTCGTAAGAGTAATATTAGGTTTGCCCAACGGCAGATGATTTTTCATTTACTTTCATGATGTTTAAATAATGTCAACCACTTTTCTCCAAACATCAGTTTATGAGTTCTGAAAATAAGCAAATTTTTCCCTTATAAACTCTTTTTTAATTTTGGAATACCTATATTAATTCAACCGAGCAAAAGCTTCTAATTTAGTATTTTTTTTTGTACTTGTGTAGTCGCACAGCTACCCACAGTGGGTTTCCCGGCGCTAGTACGAATACCGCAAGGGAACCCTTACTGGCTTTCCCTGTGAAGTGTCCACTCCTGGACACCCCCATGGTGCAGACCAGGCATCCCTCGCATTGTGGGGGTCGTTGTGGAGACTAAGCAAGCTATTGCCCAGAGTTGCAGCGTGGGACCCATGATCAGAATAGGCACTGAGGCGAGAATATCCGGTCAGGGGAATTAATGAGCCCGAGACCCGCCGGGGTAGGAATCGAACCCTGGTCCCTGGCCAGAGTTCTGCATCGAGGTCTGCCTGCTCTAACCATTGAGCCACACTTCTCTTCTAATGTAGTGGGCTGGGCTGCACAAAAGAGAGCTACTTACAGGCAACTGGTGGACTACTGGTACCTCCCGAGCTTTTCGTCGGCGAGCCGTGCTCTAAATTCATGCTTGCCCAATTAATTGAATTAGAGACAGATTATTAGAGATTTGGGGAGATTGGAGACAAGGGTTATTAGTTGTCTCATTTATTGAAGGTCACTGATTTTAGGGGACAATGAGTAAACTAAGGAAATGCATTTCTCATTACTATGTTGTTTTGGAAACCCACATTTGAGCAGATCGCTCAGCTTCCTACCTCTAAAATGGAGGATGTAGGTGAAATTTGAGGTGAATCTTTGGAATAGAGTTTTTCATATATATGAAATATACAAAGGACAATGAAGATTTAAGTGCCTGCTGGATGGCTCCTTAGATTTTAAAACAAAAAAAAAAAACAGTATTTAAGTTTTTTTAAGAGAAAAAGAAGGTAGATGAATATGAAAGCTTTCGAAAATGGGGAAAACATTAGCAGGGCTTGCACAATGTCGAGCAAGATTTAATGTAAATGAACTATTTTAAAGGATTACCATGGCAAATTGACATCGGGTGTCCTGCTTACTCAGCAAACTGAATAAGAAATGACAATGCTTTTAAACATGGTTATCTTGCAACATTTTCTCAGCTTTCAGAAACAGAAGTCAAAAAGTCAGTTTGTTTTCTGCGACTGAAATTAAAGGATTTTGTGGGGCACTGTGAAAAACGTGTGAAATGGAGGGTTGTAGGATGCTGGGGTTCTTTTCCTTTTTTCTCCAAAACTGCACTGAAATAGATAATAAGTGAACAGTTTAAATATTTCAAATATGCTTTGCCAATTATGAAGACAATCTCTTGTAAATTTGGGTCGAGAGGAAACATATTTTTTTTATTGGATCAGAACAAATTAGAATGATTTGCTTGCTGATGTGCATATTTTAGGTATTCTTGCTGAATACCAACCTCCAAACATTGTTTGTACACTATGTACCTATGCCAGTAACACTACACGTTAGTGCGAAACCTTTAGTGGCCATCTCAATGAAAGAAAAAAAAAGGCAAAAATGATGCTATCTGTAATGACAGTGCTCTCCTACTGTATGCTTTGTTTTTCTAATGTATTTGTGATAAAAGAGTTCTAAATTATTATGCTTCCTGCCCAGGTGACAATGTCATTACCAAGTCAACCACCACGTGGTCCGGCTAGTCAAACAGCGTGACGGCACCCCCTTGCCTGGGATTCGCAAAACATGGTGCTCTAACAGGGATTTGTGCAAATGCTAGCCCATTCAATTGTGCCCTTTTGTTTCTGTGAAGGTACGTTCCGCCCCAGGTTCTCTTCGAACAAGCTCTCTGGGGACAAGGGCACCCAGAGGTCACTATGCTCCAATTGCATCAACTAAAGTGGTCCCTACTCATTTTAGGCTCTGAGGATAGCAAGACAGGGTAGTACAAGGCTTACTCAATTTCAATTCAATTCTTTATTCAGTTATTCAAACAAAATAACCATAAAAGCTCAGATAAAAATCACAATTTTACAAATTCATCCAATGCACCAAAGTCAATTCATCATAATTCAGGATACAATTGATTTACTTGATTTAAAGACATTTTTTTAAAACGAGGATATAAATACGATAGTTAAAATATTATCAAGTTTCTGTACAGCTAAAAAGGCAGGGCGACAGCGATTTATTTCCATGGTCTTCAATAAAGGAACACCCCACCTTTGTCTAGGTTTTGTACAAAATTTGCAAACGGAAAGGATGTGCATATCTGTTTGTTCTGCCACATCATCACAAGGGCACTTAATTAAAATTGTTGACCAGTCATTCATATCGGGGAAACTAAGTGACCTGAACAATAAAATAAATTTAAAACAAGTCAATAAATACCTCTCAAAGTCACTCATTTGCAAAGTAACATATGGCTGTATTTTCCTAGAAATCACAATTTGCTTGTGGCCGACCACCGTTACTTTTTCATTTCTATTTGCGTTCTACGCTTATATGGGTAGGTGTAGTAATCCAGTCCAGTTTATGTGAAGAAAAGGATTTATTGTAGAAGAGGAACACAGTACAGCATCTGCTCAGCAGGACAGGTCCAGTCAGATACAACCATAGAATGTAGAACATACAAAGCATGGCAACAGATTGCAGTACAAGATTTATAAATAAACTAATGACCAAAACTACTTAAAGGAATACACCATAGCATGTAAAAACATAGCATGAAATACAACACATCTTATCCCTAAAAACAAAACGAAGAAAAGAGAAAAGAAAAGAATAAAGAGAAAAGAGAAGAAAAGGAAAGAAAAGTTGAAAGGAAAGAAAAAAAACATAAAAGGAAGAGAAAAATCAATTTTTAAATCGAAGAGGTACATTGACAACTCTCTTGTTAATCTTAACTCTTGAAGAGACAGTGTCATCCTTTACAGGCACTTTAACATTGTCAGGACTAAAAGTGGAAAAACTTGGGTATTTCACAGTGGAAAAATTAGGACATTTTACAACGCGTCTAACATTCCATACTTTACCATCATTAGTTACAATGCTGTTAATGTTAACTTTTACTACCTTTCGAACAGGACCAAATTTTGAAGCACCCTTAATCAAGAAACCAGGTTTACGTACCCTGACTAAATCTCCCACTGTAAAATCTGGGATTCTCACTTTATGCTTAGAATCATGATATTCTTTCATTTTCTCTTGGTGGTGTTTGACCCTCAAGGAAGTACTGCGAATATCAACAGGGGTAGAAATATTAGAAGTACTAAATTTGTCTTTCATCCACCAAGGACAAAACTTTGACACTGGCTCCCTCCCTCTCAATAAACGAAAAGGACTAAGTTCAGTAACTGAGTGAGGAGTTATCCTGTACAACCATAATCTTTCTCTAATAACTTTTTTCCACACATTGGGAGTTTTCCTTGCCCATTCAACTGAGTCCTTTAACACACGATTAAACCTTTCCACCTGTCCATTACCTTGTGGTTCATAAAGAGGAGTTGTAATATGTTTGATTCCACAAGAACTGAGATAATCTTCCACTTCTTTAGATATTAATTGTACCCCATTATCAGTAATTAATACCTCCGGACTACCTTCTCTTGCAAACACCTCCCTAAGGAATTCAACAATAACTTGTGAAGAAGCAGAAGAAACAAACCTGACTTCAGGCCACTTTGAATGGTAGTCTATTAACACCAAAGCAAAACGAGCATCTTGAGGTAAGCAATTGAAAGGACCAGATATATCAAATGCTAGCTTCCTCCAAGGATTCTCTGGCCAAGAAATAGGTATGAGAGGGGCAGGGTAAGTTTTCAACATTTTATCACTATTAACACATATAGAACAATCACAAACTACTCTGTGAATCATTTTATCCAATGCTGGCCACCAAAAACTGGTTCTCACTAATCGCTTCATAGAATACATTCCCAAATGACACTCATGAGCAAGTCTGATAATTTCCTCTTGCATACCCTCAGGAGGTACACATTTCCCACTTTTAAAAATCAACCGCCATATTCATGAAAATCGGCATTTGCGATTCTGAAATAGCGAAAAATAGCGAATCGCTATTCAGAAATCGCAAATCCGAATTCATGAATAATTGCGATTAAAAAAAGCGATTCGCACGCGATCGCAAAAATCCGATAGCGATCCGATTGAAATTGCGATTAATCGCAGATTAATCGCTATTTCCGCCTACCCGCGCCTGGACTGCGATCTCGCAAATAGCGATATCGCTATTTGCGATATCGCTATTTGCGAGATCGCAAACTCGCGAGATCGGGAAAACGGGAAGTCGCATTTCGAGCCCAGTGATGACATCACAACCAGGAAGCTGCCGGTTCCCACCACCATTTTGCACATTGAGGCACAGAGAGAGAGAGCACATAGGAGAGCTGCAGCACATCTTGGCAAGTACACAGATCCACAGATCCACAACCCATACCATGGCTGAGGAAGCTGCACCTGGGACCAGCAGCTCGGCTGGGAGAAAGAGAAAACTCAAATTCTCCGAGCAGGAGCTGGAACACCTAATCGAGGGTGTTGTGGCCAACCACGACCAACTGTTTGGCGCTAATTCACGGAGGGTCCCAGAAATGGAGAAGCGGCGCATATGGCAGGGGATAGCCTCAGCAGTGAACTCGGTGGGAGTGGCGGCCAGGTCCCTGGAAGAACTCAAAAAGCGGTGGTACGACCTCCGAGGCCGTGCCAAGGAGAAGGTGGCGGCGCGCCTTGGGGAGTCCTCGGGCACAGGAGGAGGAGGACCAACGGTACCACCAAACACCGCCATGGAGGACCAGGTTGAGAACACCCTGGAGAGGGAGGCCTGTGTGGGTTTCACTACACTGGACTCATCCCGCCCCACACAAGACACCCAAGGTAAGTGGCATGCGACTGCGACCATGCCCCCTATGGATGTCCATGACCAAATACGCTCCCCCAATGTCCCATAGGCATGCCATAGTTGCACATCAAGGAATGTCCTGAAGCATTGTGGGAGATGTAGTCTGGCCACAATGTTGTAGTACCACAATGCAGCCAGTCAGGTCCCAATGCACACAAAGCCACTGCCATTCAGGGAATGTCACCCAGCATGCATGTAGCAACTGCACGTCTGCCAGATGCATGCAACTAATGGTCCACCACTTACCCCCACAGGTGGCGATACCAGTGACAGTGACAGGCTGGAGATCGATGAGGGCGTCCCGGAGGTGGAGGTGCCAACACCTACCCAGGCACCAGCCCCTGCCGCTGCATCTGCACCAGCAGCAACTACCACCAGCAGCGTCCCCCTGCAACTGGTGCAGCGCCCACATCCGCTGGCATGGCAGCCCCCATTGTGCCTCCTGCCACCGCTGCTCCTCCCAGAGCTGCAGCCAGGGCAGTCACTCCTGTGGCCCCTGCATCAACTGCTACTGCCACACCAGCAGGCACACCCCCTGCGACTAGCTCACCTGCAACACCGGCGGCCTTACCCCCAGCAGCTGTCGCCTCAACATCCGGGGCTGCGCCACTGTCCACTCAGCGGCCAGCCTCACAATCAGGCCAGCAGGGCAGGCGTGGCAGGTCATGCCAGCACTCCACAGCAGCTACCAGGCGGGCCAATGCTGATGGACTGGCGCGGCTCAGCATCGAGAGACGGATGCTGCGCATACACCAGCGCCAGGCTCAGCAGCAGGGAGCTATTCAGCTCCAACTACACAATATTGGCCGCAACGTGGCATCTGTTGCTGACCACATTGAAGGCATGAGGGCCGACCTGGCCGGTGTGGGAGATGGAATGGCCCGCATTGCTGCAGCCGTGGAGGCCAACACCCGTGCCATGCTGAGAGTGCGCAGTGGGCAACGCCGGCACCACCGCCAACTATTGACCCGGCTTGGCACTTACAGCAGGGCAAGCTATGTGTCGGCAAATGCGACATCTCTTTTGGCGCGGCGCAGTCTGACCCAGCAGCACGCTATCATCCAGTGCAGTGAGGACATGACAAGGGTGCTGGAGACCCTCACCACGGCCGTCGTTGCTCTTCACCCTCCACCTATTCCATCTGTTGTGGGGGGTGATGATGCGAGTGAGGGGGCGTCCAGCCTGAGCTCACACTCTGCCTCACAGGCCCCACTACCCACCCGCAGCACCAGGACCCCCCCATTGCCTGAAGCCCCGGAGGAGGAAGCCCCTCAGAGGCGCTATGGAGGAACACGCAATAGGCACACCTAGAGAACTGTACTTCACCAATGGCACAGGCTGAGGTCAAGCCTGCCATGCACTCATGCACAGCAGTATGGCGTAATACTGTTTGTTGGACTAATTTGGACAGAACCCTTATATTTCATTTTGTGAATATAACAAGTACATTTATTTTGCTATTTGGACAGAACCTTATATTTCATTTTGTGAATATAACAAGTACATTTATTTTGCTATTTGGACAGAACCTTATATTTCATTTTGTGAATATAACAAGTACATTTATTTTGCTATTTGGACAGTACCTTATATTTCATTTTGTGAATTTAACCAATACATTTATTTTCCTACACACATTAGCGTTGTGTCATCATTACATTTTGCATGCATTGTTGATTTGTGGGGTGATGGAAGTGGTTGTACTAGAAACTGTTCACTGTGATGTGGTTGCGACGTCTGTGCCCTTCTGCTGGGTTCTCCCCTTGTGCATGGCACGCATGTGCAGGTGGCCGGTTGCCCCCCTCAGATTCACTGCCAGAGATGTCAACAGGTATCCGGCGCTTGGTTGCAATGTTATGTAGTATTGCGCAGACAGCCACTATGCGGCAGCACTTTTCAGGACTGTAATACATGGCCCCACCTGTCTTGTGCAGTATGCGGAACCTGCTCTTGAGCAGCCCAAATGTCCTTTCTATGCAATTCCTTGTCCGTATGTGTGCAATATTGTAGCGCCGTTGCTGGGGTGTAGCAGGGTTGAGGTATGGGGTCAGGAGGTATTCACGGAGGGCGTAGCCACTGTCACCTGAATGAGAGGAGCAGATGGTGATTGCCTGTGCTGCGCTGTTACATCTTTGCAATGTGACATTTCAATCAAAGTGTACTTACCAAGTAGGTGTCCTTCCCCAAACTCTCCCCTGACCAGTCGTGTGTGGAGTCCGCTGTGCCGGAAAATGAAGGAGTCATGGGTACTCCCTGGGTACCGTGCGACGATGTCAGTGATGTATGTCTTGGCATTGCAGACCATCTGGATGTTGAGGGAGTGGTAGCACTTTCTATTGCGGAACATATACTCCATGCCAGCTGGTGGGCAGATGGCGACGTGGGTACAGTCTATACATCCGAGCACATGTGGAAAATGGGCTACATTGTAGAATTGTAGCTTTGTCATGTCCAATTCCTGTTGGCTGGCGGGGAATTTGATGTGACGGTGTAGCTGGGTGAGCATGGCGTCAACAAAAGTGTGGAGGCAGCGTGACATGGTGGGCTGGGATATTCCCCCAGCAGCCGCTACTACCCCCTGGAAACTTCCGGAGGCCAGGAGGTGCAGGTTACACAATACCTGCACATGTGTAGGCACAGCATTGGTACGGCTTGTTGGGTGCTGCATCAGGGGGTCAAGGTCCGGTATTCGCTGCATTATCATTTCCCCATTCAGCCTGTATTTAGCATATATCTGCTCCCTGGTTTGGCCCAGCAAGGTGACCCGCTGGCGGAATATCCTGTCCTGGATCCTGCGTCTCCTCCGTGCTAATCGCTGTAGCCTGCGACGCCTCACCACCATGTACATTCCTGGCATTGTGGGACTCCTAATGCTGCTGCTGCTGATGGTCCTTATGTGTGATTGGTCAGGCCAGTACCTGTTGGTGATAGGACAACGTTTTTTTGAAAGTTTTTTTTTCATGGCTTTCATGGTTACCACCTGCTTTGAGTTGTCCTTATTTTGCGCTGTGCAAAATGCGATTTTTGGGTTTTTCGCTAATTGCGATTTTTCTTGAATACCGATTGCGATTTTTTTGGCGAATTCGCTATTATTTTCGTGGATTCCGTGGTGTGTCGCTATTTCCGAATCGCTAATGCTCAGCGGCAGGGATTCTGCGAATATATTAGCGAATTCGCAAATATGTGTTTGCGAATTCGCTATTTTGTTGTTGAATGACGATTACGGAAATTACGCCCGCATTTGCGTTTTCGCAGCGATTGCGGGCGCAATTTCACTTCATGAATCAGGCTGCAAGTCATTATCAACCTCCAACTCACTGAGGACCTGATGAAAAGATTTCAACTCTGGAGGTACTATATTCCCATTAGGCCAACCTTTCAAAATATAATCTTTAAGAATGCTCCAACTCTTGTCACGTATAACAGCATTTTCCCAAAAGGATTCTGAAATGGCAGAAAATTCATCAGCCACAAAATCTTTCAATGAGGCAACAAAATCAACATCCTCTTCTTCTTTGTTACCTCCCATGGATTTAAAGTCGCAAGGCAACCTTGAAAGACAGTCAGCTGTTACATTACTTCTTCCAGGAAAATACTCAACATCAAAGCTATACTCTTGTAAACGGGACATCAATCTAGCAATCCGCGCTGTAGCATTCCGACCACCTCCAGGAGAAAGTATGGAAACAAGTGGTTTGTGATCTGTTTTCAACAGAAAACGACTACCCCATAAAAAATTCCGGAAATGTTCTATTCCCCAAACACATCCCAACAACTCTTTCTCTATGACAGAATATTTCCTTTCTGTTTCACTCAATATCCGGGAAGCAAACGCTACACACCACTCATCCTTCCCACATTTTTGTGATAAAACTCCTCCTAGGCCATATTCACTAGCATCCACAGTAACCACACAAACCTTATTGATACAGAAAGGCTTCAAAGTAGGAGCATTGGCAATGTCATGCTTAATAGCTTGAAAGGCAGACTCCTGTTTCTCTCCCCAGTAAAACTCTACTTTCTGTCTGGTCAATTCTCTCAAAGGTTCCATTTTGGTTGCAAAACCCTTAATAAACTTGCTATAATATTCACACAAGCCATTAAAAGAGAGAAGTTTTTCCTTATTGTCAGGACATGGTGCTTTAACTATAGCCTCAACCAAGCATTTCTTGGGAACCACACCATTACCAGAAAGAGTATGTCCTAGATATTCCACAGACTCACAGAACATCTTGCATTTATTATGCTTCAAAGTGAGACCATGCGTCCCAAGTCTTTTGCAAACTTCTATGATATGTTCCTTATGAGATGTATTATCAGGAGAAAACACCAGGATATCATCCTGAAAACATCTTACAAACTTGTACAGATCTTTGAAAATATGATGCATAGTACGTTGGAAAACCGATGCCGCAGAGGCCAACCCAAAAGGCATTCTTTTGTACTGAAACAAACCTTCAGGAGTGAGAAAGGCTGTCAACTGTTTTGATTCATCCGCTAGCACAATTTGATGATATGCTGAACGCAAATCAAATGTAGAAACAACTTTTGCTCCCTCTAACATACATACTACCTCATTTATATTAGGTAGGGGATGGCAGTCTACTATGATATTTGAATTGAGGGCCCTCAAATCTACACACAACCTGAGACTTTGATCAGATTTTCGAGCTAAAACGATGGGAGAAACCCATTCAGAAGATTCAATTTCTTCAATTATATTATCATCAATCAAATTTTTCAACAGTGATTTAAGATCATCTCTAAAATTTATAGGTACATTTCTTAACTTCTGTGTAACTGGAATAGTTCCTTTTTTAAGTCTAATCAAATGTTGAAAATTGTGCAGTTTTCCTAAATTTTTTGAAAAAACTTTAGGAAACAAGTTAGTGATCTCATTAATCCATTCACCAGTATTAATAATAGTCTTGACAGAGCGATTTTCATTGAAATTATCATCAGCAATGACAATGGGATCAAGTCTTCTGGGATTGAGAGTTATACTAAAACTCCATTGATCTCTCCATCCAAGCACATTCACTCCTTTTGTAGCAATATATAATTTGACAAACCTTACTTGACCCCTAAAATGCATGTCTACTCCCAAATACCCTTCCATCGGAATGATAGACTCATCAAAAGTCTTGGCAATTATGTCATTTTCCTTAAGATCTTTAAAAGTGACAATCCCTTCAAACATTTGAGTGAAATACTGTTTAGTAATAATTGTCCAAGGTGATCCTGAATCAACCATCAACTTAAGATCAACTCCTAAAACTTGTACAATGCATTCGGGTTGTTTAAGGTAAACCAAATCTTGTTCATTAGCATCAATAATAGAAACAACTATACCCCTCTCACAATTATTTCCATTGTCTTTGTCAGGAATGTCAGATTCTTCCATACTACCGGTAATGAAAGAGACTCTACTCTTATTATTTTTTCCTGTAGCTGCATTATTTCCTGTAGTAGTCTTGCATACACTACTGAAATGTCCTTGCCTACCACATTTATTACATTCTTTCCCGATAGCAGGGCACTTAGGAA
Organism: Lissotriton vulgaris; assembly: GCF_964263255.1. Classification (NCBI taxonomy): domain Eukaryota; kingdom Metazoa; phylum Chordata; class Amphibia; order Caudata; family Salamandridae; genus Lissotriton; species Lissotriton vulgaris. The sequence goes on along the minus strand of NC_141685.1, from coordinate 2,035,761,763 downwards.
AAGAAGCAGCATGGTTAGTACTACCGCATCTAAAACAATGAAAAAATGTGTCATTCTTTTTGAAAGGGCGTTGAAAGGAATTACTAGTGCGTTGTGCGTTGTTGGAAGAAGCAGTAGGCAAATCTGATTTTACAGCGCATACTTCAGAAGAATTATCTTTGTCTTTCTTATCCAAACATTTTATCCACTTATCAGATTGCTCAATAGCTTTTGTTGTAACAATAACATCTTTCAAATCTGGATCACCCATAATCCATAGTTTTTCTTGAATTTTCTTGCTTTTAGTGTGGACTATAATCTGATCTCTAATCATCTCGTCAGATATAGGACCAAAATTACAGTTAGTGGACAAATAACGTAAGGCTGTTAAGAAATCATCAAAAGTTTCAGATTCTTCTTGGGCTCTGGTATAAAACTTATAACGATTCAAAGCAACACTAAAAGTTGGCTTAAATCTAGCTTCAAGACGAGTCATTGCATCATCAAAAACATTTCTGTCTCCCCCTCCATCATGTAAAGGAAGTGTTCTGAATACAACTTGGCCTTCAGAACCCAAAGAATGTAATAAAATATTTTTTTTCCTTTCTTGTGAGAATCTATCCCCATCTATGGCTTTTAAGAAAGTTAAGAATTCCTCTTTCCAGCTATTCCATGGGATAGGAGGTTCTCCTTTATTTTGTAGAAACTTAGGTGGAGGATCAAATTGCATGTTTGATAAAAGGGTTTATAACTGAAGTATATGAAAAGTAATTATGAAATATAAAGTAAAGAAAATGTGGTAAGAATTGTCAAGAAAGTAAAATAGTCAAATGAAATCAAACCTGTTGTAGAAATAAGTTAAAACGATATCTTAGATAGATTTGAAGAAAAATATCCTGCTTCGCGTTTAAAACGGTGTTTTCTTTTTGTAGAATATCTTCCTCCGTGTTTAAAATGCGATAAAATTATACGGAGCTTGGTTGCTAGGATACAAGTAAACAAAGATGGCGTTGACGTGTGCGCAATGACATCAAGCGCACACGTGCAACCATCGAGTTTCAAAGGAGGAGTGGAGTTGACAGCAGACGCGTAATCCAAGATGCGTGAAGCGATGCAGTATGACATGCAGGCAGCTGGAAGATGGAGAGCGAGCAGGCCAGCGAGAACAGGAGAGATTACCGTTGGTGTGAGGCAGCACTTCAAAAGTAAGCAAGTTAGTAATCAGATAGAAATCGATGCAATGTGAACGGCAAAAGTCAGCAAAACATCAGAAAAATGCAGCGAAAAAGCGGAAGTATTTCCAGCATATCTAGTAGTATTTCCAGTATTTCTTTCAAGATGGCAACAGTAGAGCAGGTAGAAAAATGAAAGAGTAACTTGCAGTAATAATAAAAAATAGAAACAAGGTTGAAAAATCAAGTAGATAAATCCAGAAGTCTTGGAAAACAATAAAACATACAAGAAAACAAATATGTCTCACATGAAGATCCAAAAAATGATGAAATGAAGAAAATGCAGCGCAGGTCAAAATCCTCTGGTCGCTCCTGTGTTCCCAGAAAATGTAGCAAACCAGTAAAATCGTCGCCAATTTTGTAGTAATCCAGTCCAATTTATGTGAAGAAAAGGATTTATGGTAGAAGAGGAACACAGTACAGCATCTGCTCAGCCGGACAGGTCCAGTCAGATACAACCATAGAATGTAGAACATACAAACCATGGCAACAGATTGCAGTACAAGATTTATAAATAAACTAATGACCAAAACTACTTAAAGGAATACACCATAGCATGTAAAAACATAGCATGAAATACAACAGTAGGTCATACACCTTACCTTCAAAACCTTCCTAGAGATGTCACACAAAGAGGTAGGTTTGTAGAAATAATGTACAGAGCCCAGATCCATAAGAAACCTCTTCACATAGGACAGCCATGCAATTTTGCTGCTCTTTTCTAGGCCTACCACATTATTCATTATCAAGCGGTTTAGCCCACATTCATTGGTCGTCCAGATTCTATGCCATAGCAGTACCGGGGCTGTCTTTATAGTGTCTTCCAAATATGGTTCCTCGAGTTCTGCATGGCAAGCATTTGTGGAAACACCCTTAGGAAGGGCTAAAAGGGATTTCATAAAAAGGTTTTCCACTACCTGTAATGATGATACATTTGTATGTCCCCACAATCCTGCGCCATATGTCACAATTGCTACAGAAGTAGCTTTATACACTGTTAACATTTCCCCGATAGGTTTTCTGCCAATTTTTTGGCTAAAACCTTTTAAGGCCATTATGGATTTGCAATATAATAATTTTCTTGTCTTGACTGTGGTATTCCACAGACCAGTGTGATCAAACAGAACTCCTAAAAAAGAGAAAGTTAGGGTAAAATCAACTGGGGAGGAACCAATAAAAACTGTCTTTTTATGTGTACCCAAGCCACAGCTCATGGTGAAAGTCTTTGAACAGTTTATCTTTAGGTCTAATCCTGACATAAAATCTGCAAATGAGGTAACTAGACTTTGAATGGCCAGTGGGGTTCTTGCAAACAAAACAGGTGATGGACCGAATGTGGATCAATGTCACACATTCATCCCAGTCAAAAGATCTGGGCCCAAATCCATCGTTTTTTTGCACTCCACACCACCCTGGGTTAGACAATGGCGATATGCAAATCAGCTCTGACCCTGTGCCCCATGGGAACAGTCCAGTCTGAACTACAAAAGCCATGTCCTTCCCAGAACGGAATCAAGCATCCGAGGACCGGACCGGTTTCGAGGTAACACCTCTCATCAGCCCGGCTAGCTTGACTCCAGTGGTGTGGAGTGCCTGGGACCCACGTCTGAGCATCCCCAGCGCACTTATGGCGGCAATTGCAAACAAAACAGGTGATGGACCGAATGTGGATCAATGTCACACATTCATCCCAGTCAAAAGATCTGGGCCCAAATCCATCGTTTTTTTGCACTCCACACCACCCTGGGTTAGACAATGGCGATATGCAAATCAGCTCTGACCCTGTGCCCCATGGGAACAGTCCAGTCTGAACTACAAAAGCCATGTCCTTCCCAGAACGGAATCAAGCATCCGAGGACCGGACCGGTTTCGAGGTAACACCTCTCATCAGCCCGGCTAGCTTGACTCCAGTGGTGTGGAGTGCCTGGGACCCACGTCTGAGCATCCCCAGCGCACTTATGGCGGCAATTGCAAACAAAACAGGTGATGGACCGAATGTGGATCAATGTCACACATTCATCCCAGTCAAAAGATCTGGGCCCAAATCCATCGTTTTTTTGCACTCCACACCACCCTGGGTTAGACAATGGCGATATGCAAATCAGCTCTGACCCTGTGCCCCATGGGAACAGTCCAGTCTGAACTACAAAAGCCATGTCCTTCCCAGAACGGAATCAAGCATCCGAGGACCGGACCGGTTTCGAGGTAACACCTCTCATCAGCCCGGCTAGCTTGACTCCAGTGGTGTGGAGTGCCTGGGACCCACGTCTGAGCATCCCCAGCGCACTTATGGCGGCAATTGCAAACAAAACAGGTGATGGACCGAATGTTGATCAATGTCACACATTCATCCCAGTCAAAAGATCTGGGCCCAAATCCATCGTTTTTTTGCACTCCACACCACCCTGGGTTAGACAATGGCGATATGCAAATCAGCTCTGACCCTGTGCCCCATGGGAACAGTCCAGTCTGAACTACAAAAGCCATGTCCTTCCCAGAACGGAATCAAGCATCCGAGGACCGGACCGGTTTCGAGGTAACACCTCTCATCAGCCCGGCTAGCTTGACTCCAGTGGTGTGGAGTGCCTGGGACCCACGTCTGAGCATCCCCAGCGCACCTATGGCGGCAAATGCAAACAAAACAGGTGATGGACCGAATGTGGATCAATGTCACACATTCATCCCAGTCAAAAGATCTGGGCCCAAATCCATCGTTTTTTTGCACTCCACACCACCCTGGGTTAGACAATGGCGATATGCAAATCAGCTCTGACCCTGTGCCCCATGGGAACAGTCCAGTCTGAACTACAAAAGCCATGTCCTTCCCAGAACGGAATCAAGCATCCGAGGACCGGACCGGTTTCGAGGTAACACCTCTCATCAGCCCGGCTAGCTTGACTCCAGTGGTGTGGAGTGCCTGGGACCCACGTCTGAGCATCCCCAGCGCACTTATGGCGGCAATTGCAAACAAAACAGGTGATGGACCGAATGTGGATCAATGTCACACATTCATCCCAGTCAAAAGATCTGGGCCCAAATCCATCGTTTTTTTGCACTCCACACCACCCTGGGTTAGACAATGGCGATATGCAAATCAGCTCTGACCCTGTGCCCCATGGGAACAGTCCAGTCTGAACTACAAAAGCCATGTCCTTCCCAGAACGGAATCAAGCATCCGAGGACCGGACCGGTTTCGAGGTAACACCTCTCATCAGCCCGGCTAGCTTGACTCCAGTGGTGTGGAGTGCCTGGGACCCACGTCTGAGCATCCCCAGCGCACTTATGGCGGCAATTGCAAACAAAACAGGTGATGGACCGAATGTGGATCAATGTCACACATTCATCCCAGTCAAAAGATCTGGGCCCAAATCCATCGTTTTTTTGCACTCCACACCACCCTGGGTTAGACAATGGCGATATGCAAATCAGCTCTGACCCTGTGCCCCATGGGAACAGTCCAGTCTGAACTACAAAAGCCATGTCCTTCCCAGAACGGAATCAAGCATCCGAGGACCGGACCGGTTTCGAGGTAACACCTCTCATCAGCCCGGCTAGCTTGACTCCAGTGGTGTGGAGTGCCTGGGACCCACGTCTGAGCATCCCCAGCGCACTTATGGCGGCAATTGCAAACAAAACAGGTGATGGACCGAATGTGGATCAATGTCACACATTCATCCCAGTCAAAAGATCTGGGCCCAAATCCATCGTTTTTTTGCACTCCACACCACCCTGGGTTAGACAATGGCGATATGCAAATCAGCTCTGACCCTGTGCCCCATGGGAACAGTCCAGTCTGAACTACAAAAGCCATGTCCTTCCCAGAACGGAATCAAGCATCCGAGGACCGGACCGGTTTCGAGGTAACACCTCTCATCAGCCCGGCTAGCTTGACTCCAGTGGTGTGGAGTGCCTGGGACCCACGTCTGAGCATCCCCAGCGCACTTATGGCGGCAATTGCAAACAAAACAGGTGATGGACCGAATGTGGATCAATGTCACACATTCATCCCAGTCAAAAGATCTGGGCCCAAATCCATCGTTTTTTTGCACTCCACACCACCCTGGGTTAGACAATGGCGATATGCAAATCAGCTCTGACCCTGTGCCCCATGGGAACAGTCCAGTCTGAACTACAAAAGCCATGTCCTTCCCAGAACGGAATCAAGCATCCGAGGACCGGACCGGTTTCGAGGTAACACCTCTCATCAGCCCGGCCAGTGGGGTTCTGGCCATCAAGACTGCTTCATCGGCATACAACAAAGCTGGGACTGATCTTTCCCCCACCATTGGCATGTCCCTACGCTCCTTCAATAGAATATTCTCCACATCGTTAATATAGAGTGAGAAAAGGAATGAGGCCAGGACGCAGCCTTGTCGTACCCCCCTTGCAATGCCAAAGGATTCTGTACAGTCAACATTTTTTCCAAATCTAACTCTAGCGGATGCACCAAGATAGAGTTCCCATAGGAAACTAATTATAGATATATCTACTCCCAGTTTACCCATAACCAGCCAGAGCTTACTATGTGAAACACAGTCGAATGCCGAAGTTAAATCTATAAATGTTAAAAACATTCGACCCTACTTGGCTGTTGTGTATTTTTCTATTAAAATATGCAAATTTAAACACTGGTCGATCGTGCTAAGCACCTTCCTAAAACCATACTGTAAATCGCTGATTATCTTATTTTCATCAGCCCAAACCTGAAGCCTGTTTAAAATCACCCGCCCAAAGACTTTGATGGTGGAGTCCAAGAGCGATATCGGGCGATAGCATTGGCAACTACCTCTATCCCCTTTCTTAAATATAGGAACTATTAACGATTCGCACCAAGAAGACAAAAGACCATTTCGGAACGTAGCGTTGAAAAGTCGTGTGAGGATCGGGGCCCAGAGGTCTATATTATCTTTATATAGATCCACCGGTACCCCATCAGGGCCAGGTGCCTTGCCCCCCAAACTTGTGTTCATACTAGCAATTACTTCTGCTACAGAGACATCAAATGCCAAATTATTCTTTAAGAGGCCGGAATCTCCAGTTATATTTTCCTGTATTGGGCTGACTCCCACTTGTCTTTCAATAGAATATAGTTCAGAAAAGTGGTTCACCCAATCTATTTCAGCAATTGCTACTTCTATTATAGCTGAGACAGTATAATTAAAAAAAAGGGGCATTTACAGCTCTCCAGAAGGCTGCCGTATCTCGGCTTAGTGATGGTTCGCACAAAGTGTCCCATGCTTCCTTTTTTAAAAGATCTTTTCTCTTTTTCTGGGCCTGCTTATAGGCATTTCTACAATCCTTGATTGAGTTATTATCTTTGACGGGTGCATTTAAGGGATGTTTTAGGTTTGAATATGCCTTGGTACAGGCTGTATCAAACCAGCTCTTTGAAATGTTCTTAACACCTTTTGTTTCCACCCAAAGTAGCTTCTTAATTTGTGAGATAATTAATAAGAAGTTTATTATAAAATCAGTATCTTCGATATTCACATCTGTACAGGCATAAAACTGGGGCATGGTACTCCTTACTAGTTTTGAAGGAAGTCTTCCGGGATTATTTTTGTCCACTTTAAAGAGTACCCATTTTTCCTCGCTAGCGAGATATTATTTGTTCGTGTTTTAGACATATCTCTGCCACTTAATGCCCTAGGTCTACCTTGAAGAACTAAACTAAGGGGAAAATGATCACTCAACGAATTATCAAGGGTGTTAAATGTCTGAATCATACCCCTGTGTCTCGCAGTCATAATTATGAAATCAATTGTTGAAGTGAGCCCTCTGTCACAAAAGGTGGGGAGAAATGGACGTTCAGGGCTAGCCAGTGTGTTCGCGTAACCCATATCACATCCAAAAATAACCTCATTTAAATAGTCCCCAGACTTAGTGTGCTCAAAGTAGCTCAGACTAATATCTTTATCAAGCATAACACCACATGTTCCTTTCTCTCTTCTTGCACACAAGGAACAGTTAAAATCTCCTGCAAATATATAACACAGACCTCACTAGATCCACCTTCCACCATAGATTTTATATTTTCCCCATGGGACTTAAAAATATTATCCAGGTCCTCACACGGGATGTTGTTATAAAAATTCACTAAAACCATCGAAAACAAGCTATCAATAACAATTCTGAGAATATGATAATACATATTGTTAAAAACAATTTCTATTTTAGTGCATAACAACATGTTAGACACATGGGTGCATAAACCCCCCTTAGCTCTGCCATGGACTGAGCTAATAGCTGGGGAGAAATACGTTTTAAAACCATTACCGTGATCAGGAGCCGTAGTCCAGGTTTCTTGGAGGCTAACAACATCCTTACTGGTCACAAGATTTACCCAGTTGTCATTTCCCAATTTTGATCTTAAACCTGCGATATTCCAGCTCAGAAATTACCAGGTTACCTTATTCATTTGTCTAACTGGGGTGTCCCTGATACACTTAGACTCCAGGTTGACCCCTGACAATTCTTTTACAGCTGGAATACTGTCATTCCAGAGAGCCAGTTCTTTTCTCTTGGGATCCTCAGGGTTTACCCATCTCCTGCCTTACCCGCATTTGTGCCTTCATTATCACGGACAATCTTTAAACCACAAGGTGTCTTAGATATTGTGGATTGGATAGGAAAAGTGTCTGTTGCAAGTCAATCAATGTCCTCCATTCCCTGCAATGTTTCATAGCGATTAAATGTTGTTATATTATATCTACTCCCATTTCTGTTCCTTGGATCCTCTTGCCGCCATGAGTTTAATGTAGTCAAGGTAGAAGACATCGATGGGTAAAAGTTAGTCAGATCCAAAGTTTGGATCCCACCATTCAGTCTATAATTATTCCACCCACAGATGTATCCACAGTCTATCTCTAAAATTAACTATTATACAGTCCCCGGGGAGATCTTTTTGTTTGTCGCCAACCCAGTCTACTCTACGGACATGTAGAATTTCAGCTTGCACATGCCCTGGGAGGGGTCTATTAGTGTTCAGCCAAAAAACTACCTTATTCTTCAATTCTAAATAAGATTCACCTCTGTCGTTTTTCAATTGAGGAACCCCCGTCATCACCACTGTATAGGGCATAGACTGTGGTGGTAGATCGGTACGTGGATATCTAGCTTTCTCTGTATCAATCATATTCTTTCCCTGATCTCTATTAGTAATATCCATAGTTTGGCCTCCCCCCGGTGTGTCCTTTATAGTCTCCCTCTCAGTCACCTTTCTTTTAATGTTTTCAGGAGCTATCAACTAAATGTAGGACTTCACCAGAGTTTGGTGTGTCCGTGGGTTTACCATTAGTCTCTAGATGTTTAAATAGCTCAGAGTTAGTTAAGGCTAGTTTTTCCAACTTCCCTATTTTGTCTGCTAGTACTTTTGTTCTTTCCAACAGGGGTAAAATTAAAGATTTCATTAGCTGCACTAAATGGATCAAAAAACTCACAGGGTTTGGAGGTAGCGTTTCCTGATCGACCTTAGCCCTCTCTTCATTATCGTGTACCTCAACATTGGTTAGCTGACCCTCACACTTGTCCGCGTTTTGTCCTGGTAGGTTAGGTGCCACCTTCCGCTGTATTCGACTACTTTACCTTTCCCCCTATATTTTTTTGAAGGCTGTTCTTTCCTGCTATAAGTTTGTTTACATTTAGCTTTCTGCCCTCTAGTTCTTTGGGGGGGGACTCTCATCATTTGGTCTGCCTGTTAAGTCAGAGTCAATCCTAGAAGAGGCATCCAACCCTCCTAGTCAATTACATCACTATTTAGGAGGGGGGGGCTCCTCACTTATGTGTGGGAGCTGCATAGTTGGTGTTAATGAGAGTCTAGTCGCCGAGGGATAAAGTTCCAAAGAGGGATTTGGGAATCGTGAAATAGTATGATTACTCCCTATCCCTGGAAATTCTGCATAAGAATCCATAAGCATTGAATCAGTGGAGCTTGCCAATGTTACAGAGTTGTTTGTAGTTAATAAGGGTAAACACATACCTGGGGGGAGTGAGAAATGTCTCTCAGTACTCTCTATTGCTGTTACAACTACCCCTATAGTTTTCTGCAACATCCTATCTATTGCAGTCAAACTTGGGAGGGGAGTGGCGAAGCCTGTTTTCTGTCTAGTACTAGAGCGCGTATGCACAGTGGTACTTTTACCCATGGTAACTGTTAATAAAACATCAAAAGAATCCTATACCTTAAAATCACAATATATCTTATAACAATAAAGTAATGTAAAGCCAAGAGGGGTGGCCCAGCCCAGTCCCATACAGTCCCGATTGGTCACAAACGGTCCCGCCTTCGCCGGCTCGTCCCGCAAAGCGTGTCTCTGCTGTTATTATATGCGCCTCCTGGTGCTGGCGCAGCGTCAATCAAGCGCGCCGCCGCTAAGGCAGCCGGGAATTATAGTCCCAGGGCGGCGGCGCAGCTTCAACACCCAGTGACTCCTGGCGGTGGCGGCATGGCCCCAATGCTGTGGGCTGAGGTACCTGAAGGTTCCTGGTTGCGGCGTTGCCCAAGGTAACACTGCGGCACAGTTAGGCTCTCTCCCCTCACATGTCTTCCGCTCAAATGTACTTGTGCCTCCCTATTCTAATACTAACCTCATATATCCCTATACGAATCTATCACTAATCCTTTTCGTTTCCAGAGTATGGTGCTACTACCAGAAAAGCGCTTCAACTCCCCGTCAGGGATAGTAAGCCCTATATAAATACAACTATCGAAATGTGAAAAAGAAACTGAGAGCCATCCTTCCTGATACTTTGCACACCACTTACGGAAGTACAAGGCTTACTCAAAGAGGTGAGATGCAGTTAGAAATTCAGAATACAGCACCCCCTGTACTGCCAGATGTCGGACTAAATGGCCAGTCAGTGCTTTCATTTTTATAAATAGAAAAGCACTTTATTACACCCAGGAGAATTAGAATACACATAAAATTAGGACGAACAGCGAAAAACAAATGTTTGTACAACCCTATGGACCAGAGTTCTGACCCCAGATAGTATTAGAGTGTCTAGATGCTAAACGCTATAAAAACACACTTAACGTGAAAAAGTACAATTAACAATGCCTTTTTACAGACCATGTTGCGCAGGGTTGTTCTCGTCAGACATATTGTTATTATGAAAGCTATTTAAAATTGAACAAAGAAAGTCTTATTAGAATGTTATTATGACAGTTTCTTTTGCAGGGGAGACAGAAATTAATTGGAAATATGCAGAAGAGGAGGAGGACAATGGAAATGGGCTGGTCAACCTTCCCTGGATCTGGCGAAGCAACGTGGTGGAGAATTAGGCCAAAATAAGTGTGCCTACGATTTACAGGAAGGGTCATTGAAAGAATGAATGCCCTAACTTACAGGGCCAAACAACGATGGCAAAAGGAAGGAATATCAGCAGAATTGGTGAAATCACACTTCTCAGACTTCAATGTAAAAATGAAGGATGCAGAGTAGAGAACAGCCGCAGAAGGGGGAAAGAGCAGAACAGATTGCGATGAAACCGAACATAGGGGGGGTAGATTTAGCCCGGACAAGGGCAGATAAGATGAAGGCTATGCGTTACATTTTGACCTTTTTATTGAAAAACACCTGACTCTATGTATTGACAAACAGCCTTTGCCAAGGTGTATTTGCTTGGCCATGGATTCTGCGAGAGGATCTAAGAATCAAAATATGGTGTCAAAGATTTCCGCACTATAAGCATACAAACATGCAGAAGCTATTACAATGATGACTATTGACATTTGATTATAATACCTTTGAATACAGTCCACCGGGCGTTCTAGGAAGGGCAGAAAAAGATTCATGATACCAGTTAATACAGCTGGCCCTATGTTACTGTACCATTGGGGTAGGGGAGAGCATGAGTTTCTGGTGTATACTGGTGCTACGTGCACCCCTCTAGTTCATAATCCCTTTTTCCCAGGTCTCCCCTCTCAGATTAATTTCATACATCTGTGGGATTTTTCTGGCACCTCTGTTCAAAGTACTATTTTATATATATCTACCCGAAAGAAATGAACGTAGGCATATCAATGTTTTTATTTCCAGATTCTTCAGAGTTAAAGAAAATATTGTTGTAACAAAATTACTTTGTAAGGTGGAATGTGCTAAAATGCATTTTAAATGCAGTGCATTCACCACGGACCTCAGAGGATGGATACTATATAGTAGGAATAAATTTATGTATTGAGGTTTAGTAATGAGAATGAGTATATGTAAATACAGAAGGACAGTGGGCATTGAATAACTGTGCTCCATACTATACTGTTTTGGGATAACGTTGGTATAGATTTAATATGTTGTTCAGTATACAGGTGCAGTCTTTAAAGGTATTTGCAATTGGATTACAAGGTAAAGGAATGACACAGTTTGACAACTAGAAGAATTTTGATTCACAAAAGTGTCACTATGACAGAGATTTTCAACTGTATTTTAGGACAAGCTGTAGGACAATGTTTCAATCCTTCTTTTTGCTTTTGGAGATAATGGATTTCTTTTTAAGCCAACAGATACAGCATGCGCCATTAATAGCACAACTATTGCAAGGCCTGTGGCTGCCAAAGTTTCAATTATAGAGGGTGCTGCACCCACCTTTTTTGAGGACAAGTCAAGTCAGAAAGATTTGTATAGCGCGCTACATACCCAGAGGGTCTCAAGGCGCTTGAAGAAGGGTGGGGAGTTATTTGTCGAAAATCCGTGTTTTGAGTTGCTTTCTGAATGCTAGGTGGTTCTGAGTGAGACGAAGGTGAGTGGGAAGTGAGTTCCAAGTTTTCACTGCTAGGTAGGAGAAGGATCTACCTCCCATGGTGGTTTTGTTGATGCGAGGTACAGTGGCAAGGGCTTGGTTGGAGGATCGTAGTTGGCGTGAAGGGGTGTAGAAGGATAGTCGTGAGTTGAGGCATTCGGGACCGATTTCGTAGAGTGCTTTGTGTGCGTGGGTTAGGAGCCGGAAGGTGATCCACTTATTGACGGGGAGCCAGTGGAGGTTTTTCAGGTGATCAGAGATGTGCTCTTGACGCAGGATGTCTAATATGAGCCTGGCTGAGGTGTTCTGGATACGTTGTAGTTTCTTCTGGAGTTTTGCGGTGGTGCCGGCGTAGAGGGTGTTTCCGTAGTCCAGTCGGCTCGTGACCAGAGCGTGGGTGACTGTTTTTCTGGTTTCGGTGGGGATCCAGCGGAAAGTTTTTTTGAGCATGCGAAGAATGTTGAAGCAAGATGAAGAAACGGCGTTGACTTGTCTGTTCATCGAGAGTGAGGAATCCAGGATGACGCCCAGGTTCCGTGTGTGGTCCGTCGGGATGGGTGCTTTTCCAAGGGCCTCTGGCCACCAAGAGTCGTCCCAGGCGGAAGGGGAGGTACCTAGGATGAGGACTTCTGTTTTGTCAGAGTTCAGTTTCAGTCGGCTGTGCTTCATCCATTCGGCTACTTCTTTCATCCCTTCGTGAAGGTTGGTTTTGGCCGTGTTAGGGTCTCTGGTGAGTGATAGGATCAGTTGAGTGTCGTCGGCTTAGGAGATGATGTTGAGGTTATGTTGGCGTGCGATGGCCGCAAGGGGGCTCATGTAAACATTGAAGAGGGTGGGACTGAGTGAGGATCCTTGAGGTACTCCGCAGAAGACTTCAGTAGCCTCTGACTTGAATGGTGGAAGGCGGACTCTCTGGGTTCTTCCGGAGAGGAACGAGGTGATCCATTCCAGAGCTTTTCCTTGGATTCCGATGTCTCTGAGACGCTGTAGAAGGGTGCTATGGCAGACTGTGTCGAATGCTGCAGAGAGGTCGAGGAGGATGAGGGCGACTGTGTCTCCATTGTCCAGTAGAGTTCGAATATCGTCTGTTGCTGCGATAAGGGCGGTTTCGGTGCTGTGCTTAGCTCGGAAGCCGGACTGTGAAGAGTCGAGGGATTTGTTGGTTTCGAGGAATGCGGCGAGCTGGTTGTTGACAGCTTTCTCGATTACTTTGGCCGGGAATGGAAGGAGCGAGATGGGGCGATAGTTTTTGAGTTCGGTGGGGTCAGCTGTGGGTTTCTTCAGGAGGGCGCTGAGTTCGGCATGTTTCCAGCTTTCCGGGAAGGATGCAGAGTTGAAGGAGCAGTTGATGACGTCTCGGAGGTGCGGTGCAATAATGGAGTCTGCTTTGTTGAAGATGTGGTGAGGGCAGGGGTCTGTGGGGGATCCTGAATGGATAGAATTCATCAGCCGGATGGTGTCCTCAGTTGAGATTGGTTTCCAGTCCTGGAGGGTGTTCAGGGGGGTGGGTGTCCTGCAGGGGTTTGGGTGGGTTGGTCTCCGGGTTGGTTGTCGAAGCTGTTGTGGATGTCTGCAATTTTATCGTGGAAGAATGAGGCTAGGGAGTCGCAGAGGGCTTGAGAGGGGGTGATGTCATTGCAGTTGGCTGAGGGGTTGGTAAATTCTTTGACGATGTTGAATAATTCCTTGCTGTTATGGGCGTTGTTATCTAGACGGTCCTTGAAGGCTGCTTTCTTGGCATTTCGGATTAGTTGGTGGTGTGTGCGGGTGGCGTTTTTGAAGGCGTCTTTGGTGCTGGTGGTTGGGTCTTTTTTCCAGGCCTTCTCGAGGGAGCGACAGAGTTTCTTGGATTTCTTAAGGTCGTCGTTGAACCAGGAGGCCTTCTTGCTGCCTAGTTTGATTTGTCGTTTTTTCAGCTGTGCTAGGATGTCAGCGCTGTTGGATAACCATTGGGTGAGGTTGGTGGCTGCTTGGTCAGGGTTTGAGGAGTGGGAGGGGGGCTTTTGAAGAAGCGATGAGGAGATCTGGTCGATGGTGATTTTGTTCCAGTTTCTTTGCAAAGTGGGTTGGGGGTGGTTGTTGGATGTGGGCTTGTTGTAGGTGAAGTGAACGCAGCTGTGGTCAGTCCAAAGGAGAGCTGTGGTGTGGCTGAAGGAAACATGCTTGCTGGAGGTGAAGATAGGGTTGAGTGTGTGACCTGCGATGTGGGTGGGGGTGGTGACAAGTTGTTTTAGTCCGAGGTTTGCGAGGTTGTCCAAAAGGGTGGTAGTGTTGCGGTCGTTGTTCTTTTCAAGGTGAAAGTTGAGGTCTCCCAAAAGGATGTATTCCTCGGAGGGGAGCGCGTGTGGAGTGATGAAGTCTGTGATGTCTTCACTAAATTGTGCGCGGGGTCCTGGTGGTCTGTAAAGGAGGGTGCCTCTGAGTGTGGTCTTGGGGTCGGTGTGGATCTGGAAGTGGAGGTGTTCGGAGTTGGCGAGATTGACGTCTGAGCTGGTTGAGATGCGATGGATTTCTTATGGACGATAGCGATGCCTCCTCCTGTTTGGCCGGTACGGTCCTTGCGAATGATTTTTTAGTCTTCCGGGATGGCAATGGTGATGTCCGGGGCTGAAGAGGCATTCATCCATGTTTCTGTTAGGAAGGCGACGTCCGGAGAGATGGTGTCTAGTAGATTCCAGAGGTCAATGGCGTGCCTGTGGAGTGAACAGGTGTTGAGCAGAACGCATTGTAGGTGGTTGGGGTCGGATATCAATGGTTCAAATTGCGTCTGCTACCTACGATATTTACAACAAGGGGTGGTGAGGGACAGAGTCTCTGAATTAAGCAGAAAGCTCTCACCCAGTCAAGAGATCAGGGCTAGATCCAACACCGTTTTTTAGCTCACTGCACCATCCCAGTTTCAGAACCTGGCTGTATGCAAATTAGTCTGATCCTGTCCCAGTGCATGATGGGAACAGGTAGTTTAGTCTACCCTGTTCCCATGATGCACTGGGCCAGGGACAGACTGATTTGCATATAGCCAGGTTCTGAGCTGGTAGAATGCAATGGTAACGGCTTCAAAGAGCGCGCTGCCTAAAGTCTAGGTATGTGTAAACAAAAACAATATATCAAGGTGGTGCTCAGGAAGAGGTGGGGGACTGGTTACCACAGTCTCCAAGACAAACCAATGGTCCAAACGATTACTTTAATCCTCCGAGCACTCAAAATTATCAATAAAAGTCTTTATATAGTTTTCACTATTTCTTTTAATGTCCAATCTTCTTTCAAATCAAATCCAGTTTTCATCAAACGATTGCTCGCAGCCAACACGCGTTTCGTCAAGTCCGTATAGGACAATTTGACTTCTTCAGGGCTGCAACCCAAATATTTACAATCAGTCTTAATTATACAAAATATCTAAAATACAAGGCAATATAAATCATACAGCCTCAACATTGTGCGGTACGTCACTTTAAAATAACTTTCCAACCTTGTCCAAGGTCTAGTGTAAGATTACAATATTAACGCAAAGAAGGAACACGCGTGCCAAAAACATGATATCTACATTAGTCACAAAAACCAATTACATTTCAGAATATCACAAGCTCTAATCTCATACAAGTCATATGTAAAAAGTAAGAGGGTATAAGGTTGTGGCCCCTGATAACACCCATGGCTAGCAGGTCACTTGTAAGTAACTCACCTATTTTCAGATGGATATCTACAGTTAATCGTCCATACGTAGTATATTTGATATATATGTGGTCTGTCTCGTATATGCAACACCTATAAATAAAGTTTATAAATGGTGTTGTCAGTATAAATTATACAATATTCGTTAGGGTAAATGATAGTCAAAACCGGGTTGAGTACAGCCAGTTCAACTATTTAAGGACCGACAATTACACTCACCAAGTCGTAACCAAGATTGTGTATCTATTCTCAAACGTGTGTAACTCTCTCCAAAAGTCTTCAGTTCCAATCCAAATATCTGCGGATTGTTCAAGTAGCTTCCTAAAGTAAATCAACAACTATGTCAGTACTAGCAATTGGGCATATGATGGTTTAAAAAGTGTATTCAGCCTAATATGTATATATCAGCTAAGTGTGTCTCACCTTCTCACTTCAATATCTGCGCGTACCCATAATATTTTATTTCGATCTTCTAGTGACTTCTGTAATCTTAAGTATCTCCAACACTAGTCCGTGTCTAGTAAAGGAAAAAGGGGGGTACACTCATGAGTTCCGTATCTACCCTAGAATCTAATCTAAAAGTTATAATAAGTTCGCCGTGCTCACCGTTAGTAAGTCCGATATGTTCCGACTTTGGCGTTCAGCACGGGTGCCATCTTGGAGTGTCAATTTATAGTAATCCTTATGGGCTCCATCTTGTAATGTCTTGATGTAATTACAAGACCGGCAAATGTATTGTAAATTCGCCGTCTCGCCATATTTAGATGGGTACTAGTAAAGATTTTGAAAGTAAGATCAGATATTTGTAATTATTGTACGTGCTATATTACCGTCAATTCCGATATCCGATATCATGTGCTTTGAGTTCTCGCACATACTGATACATGATTAATTATTCGGTCCTCTCATCGTATTAATCATTTATGTGATAGACTCCTCGAATAATTGTCAAGATATCACCTATTATCTCTCTCGTGACCTACCAACCGCTGGGGTCCTCAGGTTCACCACAACCCCTTCCCTATCATCAGCAATGACAGTTTCATCAGATTACGTGTTCAAAGCATAAAACAATACGGAGAGGTAGTAGGTACACAAAAAGTTATGCAATCAAGTTAATTTCCTAACATCAGTAAGACAATATATAGTTATGTTGTCGCTTTATAATCCTAATCATTTCCCGTTCAATAGAGTTTTCAGTTTTGGGAGACATTAATATAGACTAAGTATAGAACAAAACCATTGGCACCAGCATTGTTATATAGGTTTCGCTCAACTGTTAGTAGTCTTCTCTCAGTTACCAAGATAGTACTCATACTCATGGTCAACATTAAGACCACATTCAACCGCTTTCAATCTGATCAGCCAAAGTACTTCCCGCTTCCTCAATGTTAGCAATCTGTTGACTCCTCGCGGGTCCGGTTTTATGTGGTCAATCCCATGGTAGGAAAAAACATGTTGGTCCTTGTTATCAAAGTTCTGAATTAAATGTGACGCAA
The DNA here is from genome assembly GCF_964263255.1 of Lissotriton vulgaris. Classification (NCBI taxonomy): domain Eukaryota; kingdom Metazoa; phylum Chordata; class Amphibia; order Caudata; family Salamandridae; genus Lissotriton; species Lissotriton vulgaris. The sequence continues at coordinate 2,035,744,644 of NC_141685.1, read as the reverse complement.
TTGGGTAACGTGTGTCACCATTTTTGAGTGCCCTAAAGTGTTCAGCGATTCTATCTCTGAGCCTTCTCTTGGTACTCCCTACATAAATTTTGCCACACGTACATAAAATCACATATGTCACATATGTTGTGTCACAATTTATGAACATGCCGATAGTGTATTCGCCAGAATTATTGTATTCAAAACACAGAACCTTCTTCATTGCCCATCTACATGATATGCATCTTCCACATTTGTAAAAGCCCTTGAAGGTATTCAACCAGTCAGTTTTGTTTGGTTTAATCGGGTAACTAGGGCTCAACATGTTCTTCAGAGTTGTCCCTCTTCTAAATGTCACACTGGGTCTGTCATAAATGTACGGTTTTAAATCATTATCTGCACAAAGTAGGTGCCAATGTTTGTTCAAGATAGTAAAAAGTTTCGAGCTGTCCATTCCATAATTAGTTATCAGTCTTACCTTCTGATCAGTGGTTCTACTCTCTTTACTCTTCCTTATCAATGTAGTTTCTCTTCTGACTTTCTTTGCTCTTGATACAGCTTTAGTAACTACATTTTGTCTATATCCTCGATTAAGGAATCTAGAAGTCATGTCTGATACATTATGCTCAAATTCCCTATCCATTGAGCAATTGCGTCGAGCTCTAATTAATTCTCCATATGGTATATCTCTTTTCTGATAGCTAGGGTGACAGCTCTCGGCATGCAAGATTGAATTACAGCTTGTAGGTTTTCGATACATCCGACTTTGAATCTTAGCTCCCTCCACATACAACTCCACATCCAAGAAAGTGATCTTCTGCCTGTCATATGAAGTTGTAAATTTCAAATTATATGTGTTTTCATTCAGATAGTCAAAAAAGCCTTTAAGTTTCTCTACTGTGCCTGTCCATATCATCAGGCAATCATCAATAAAACGGCCCCAGTAGTGTATATATGGGGTCCATTCAGTTCCCTCAGGGCCCCAGATTCGCTCCGCCTCGAACCAACCCATAAATAGGTTGGCAAAAGACGGAGCAAATCTAGAACCCATCGCCGTCCCAAGGCGTTGTCTATACCACTGGCCATCAAATAAAAACACATTGTTTTCCAATACCAATTGAGTCATCCGTAACAGCATTTGAGTGTGATCAAACATTTCAGCTGGTCTCGCGCTGAGAAAATGGTCCAAAGCATGTATACCCATATCGTGATCAATGATGGTATAAAGGGATACCACGTCTAGTGTGACTAATAACATACCATCCTCCCATACAATGTCTTCAAGTAAATTCAAAATGTGCTTGGTGTCTTCAATAAAAGACGGTAGATTATAGACATACTGTCTCAAAAAGCAGTCGATAAACTCAGATAACCTCTCCGTTGGTCCACCAATGCCGGAGACAATTGGCCGCCCAGGCGGTTTGTCCCGGCATTTGTGGACTTTTGGGAGAGTGTATAGACACGGTGATCTAGGTGTGCTTAGCATAAGGTAGAGGTATTCGTCATGATCTAAAAGTGTTTGTTCATACCAAAGTTTGATTTCACCATTGATTTTAACAATTAATTCTGGAATGGGATTAGTAGTCAACTTCTCATAATACAGGGTTTCATTGAGTTGGGAGTAGATCTCATTATTGTAATCAGTAGTATTTAATACAACAATATTCCCACCTTTGTCTGCACTACGTATCGTTATTGCCTTGTTGTTGACAAGCTCATGTAAGGCCTCTCTCTCTCCAAATGTGAGATTATCCCGAAGTACTCTAGTACCTCTAAGTCTGGATACATCCATTGCTTTGTCTATGTCTGTACAAACCATCTTAAAAAATGTATCGATGGTATTCCCTGGTATAAGTTGTGGGGTCCATTTTGACTTAACTTTCAATCCACTCTCTTCCCTCTGAAATCTCGATATCTCGAGATCTTCAATAAGTGTCTGCATTGTTACTGGATCATCTTCCCTTTCAGTGAGTGATAAAAGAAGCTGAGTATCTTTCAATTCTTGTATCGTGATCTCACTAAGAACTTTATTACAAGATTGTTTATCTCTCACCGGTACATTAGCAAAATGTTTCTTAATTTTAAGGTTTCTGACAAATTTAAAAAGATCTATTTTAATCATATACCAGTCTAAATTCGTTGCTGGACAAAAACCCAAACCTTTTTTTAGTACAGTTACCATATTGTCAGACAATTCACAAGAGGATAGATTGATCACTTCTATGTCACATGCATTGGATTCATCATTTGACATCATTGTTTCCATGATCTCAGGCTCCTTATTCTTGCGCCTGGATCTCCTACCCCCCCTACTGCCTCTCCTTGTCTTTTTGCTTGTGTATCTCGATTCCTCATCTCTAAGTCCCGATTCCCCTTCCTTAGTCTTTGAACCTCTCCAAAAAAAGTAGTATTCTCAGTAGTCGGGACTATCTCTGGTGCATCTCCATTCTCACTACTAGATAACACTGAAGATGCATCAGTATCACTTACCACAGGGGTGCTGCCACTCGCTGTATTTGAGGGAACTTTTTTAACCAGATAATCAAATCTTTTTGCAAAGGTATATACTCGTCCTGTATTATAATCTCTCTCATCTCTCTTGAGTTTATGTGCTTTCCTTTTCTTAATCTCCATCTGTAAATCGTTTAATTTCTCATCCAGAACCAAGTAATTTTTAACAGTAAGTTCTGGTAAATTCATCTCTTTTATCTCATCTTCAACTTTACTGATCTCCACAAGTAGTTTCGCTATCTTCCTTTCTGCATTATCAATAAGAATCTGTATAAGATTACGTGAACTATTATTTAGTTCCTTTTCCCATATGTCATATAAATCTGGTTCCAAGTCCTCATATGTTGGTATTATATGTGATCTTAAGCCACGTAGAATCCTATTCAGTGTTAAGTATTGTTTTAGGATGACAGCATCCCACCATTTATTTAACTCCGTGCGTTTTAATAGTTCTAATTTCACGAATTTGGCTCTAAGACCTTCTTTCTTGGTACCTGCTGGGGGGCCAACCGCTTTCTTGATGGTGCCTCCAGCAGCTAAGTTACTAAACAATGTCTCAGCCTCCTTATCTCGATTCATTATATAACCTCGGCGGCAGCTCTCTCACCACAAAATTATAGAATGCAATGGTAACGGCTTCAAAGAGCGCGCTGCCTAAAGTCTAGGTATGTGTAAACAAAAACAATATATCAAGGTGGTGCTCAGGAAGAGGTGGGGGACTGGTTACCACAGTCTCCAAGACAAACCAATGGTCCAAACGATTACTGTAATCCTCTGAGCACTCAAAATTATCAATAAAAGTCTTTATATAGTTTTCACTATTTCTTTTAATGTCCAATTTTCTTTCAAATCAAATCCAGTTTTCATCAAACGATTGCTCGCAGCCAACACGCGTTTCGTCAAGTCCGTATAGGACAATTTGACTTCTTCAGGGCTGCAACCCAAATATTTACAATCAGTCTTAATTATACAAAATATCTAAAATACAAGGCAATATAAATCATACAGTCTCAACATTGTGCGGTACGTCACTTTAAAATAACTTTCCAACCTTGTCCAAGGTCTAGTGTTAGATTACAATATTAACGCAAAGAAGGAACACGCGTGCCAAAAACATGATATCTACATTAGTCACAAAAACCAATTACATTTCAAAACATCACAAGCTCTAATCTCATACAAGTCATATGTAAAAAGTAAGAGGGTATAAGGTTGTGGCCCCTGATAACACCCATGGCTAGCAGGTCACTTGTAAGTAACTCACCTATTTTCAGATGGATATCTACAGTTAATCGTCCATACGTAGTATATTTGATATATATGTGGTCTGTCTCGTATATGCAACACCTATAAATAAAGTTTATAAATGGTGTTGTCAGTATAAATTATACAATATTCGTTAGGGTAAATGATAGTCAAAACCGGGTTGAGTACAGCCAGTTCAACTATTTAAGGACCGACAATTACACTCACCAAGTCGTAACCAAGATTGTGTATCTATTCTCAAACGTGTGTAACTCTCTCCAAAAGTCTTCAGTTCCAATCCAAATATCTGCGGATTGTTCAAGTAGCTTCCTAAAGTAAATCAACAACTATGTCAGTACTAGCAATTGGGCATATGATGGTTTAAAAAGTGTATTCAGCCTAATATGTATATATCAGCTAAGTGTGTCTCACCTTCTCACTTCAATATCTGCGCGTACCCATAATATTTTATTTCGATCTTCTAGTGACTTCTGTAATCTTAAGTATCTCCAACACGAGTCTGTGTCTAGTAAAGGAAAAAGGGGGGTACACTCATGAGTTCCGAATCTACCCTAGAATCTAATCTAAAAGTTATAATAAGTTCGCCGTGCTCACCGTTAGTAAGTCCGATATGTTCCGACTTTGGCGTTCAGCACGGGTGCCATCTTGGAGTGTCAATTTATAGTAATCCTTATGGGCGCCATCTTGTAATGTCTTGATGTAATTACAAGACCGGCAAATGTATTGTAAATTCGCCGTCTCGCCATATTTAGATGGGTACTAGTAAAGATTTTGAAAGTAAGATCAGATATTTGTAAATATTGTACGTGCTATATTACCGTCAATTCCGATATCCGATATCATGTGCTTTGAGTTCTCGCACATACTGATACATGATTAATTAATCGGTCCTCTCATCGTATTAATCATTTATGTGATAGACTCCTCGAATAATTGTCAAGATATCACCTATTATCTCTCTCGTGACCTACGAACCGCTGGGGTCCTCAGGTTCACCACAACCCCTTCCCTATCATCAGCAATGACAGTTTCATCAGATTACGTGTTCAAAGCATAAAACAATACGGAGAGGTAGTAGGTACACAAAAAGTTATACAATCAAGTTAATTTCCTAACATCAGTAAGACAATATATAGTTATGTTGTCGCTTTATAATCCTAATCATTTCCCGTTCAATAGAGTTTTCAGTTTTGGGAGACATTAATATAGACTAAGTATAGAACAAAACCATTGGCACCAGCATTGTTATATAGGTTTCGCTCAACTGTTAGTAGTCTTCTCTCAGTTACCAAGATAGTACTCATACTCATGGTCAACATTAAGACCACATTCAACCGCTTTCAATCTGATCAGCCAAAGTACTTCCCGCTTCCTCAATGTTAGCAATCTGTTGCCTCCTCGCGGGTCCGGTTTTATGTGGTCAATCCCATGGTAGGAAAAAACATGTTGGTCCTTGTTATCAAAGTTCTGAATTAAATGTGACGCAATTGGGTAACGTGTGTCACCATTTTTGAGTGCCCTAAAGTGTTCAGCGTTTCTATCTCTGAGCCTTCTCTTGGTACTCCCTACATAAATTTTGCCACACGTACATAAAATCACATATATCACATATGTTGTGTCACAATTTATGAACATGCCGATAGTGTATTCGCCAGAATTATTGTATTCAAAACACAGAACCTTCTTCATTGCCCATCTACATGATATGCATCTTCCACATTTGTAAAAGCCCTTGAAGCTATTCAACCAGTCAGTTTTGTTTGGTTTAATCGGGTAACTAGGGCTCAACATGTTCTTCAGAGTTGTCCCTCTTCTAAATGTCACACTGGGTCTGTCATAAATGTACGGTTTTAAATCATTATCTGCACAAAGTAGGTGCCAATGTTTGTTCAAGATAGTAAAAAGTTTTGAGCTGTCCATTCCATAATTAGTTATCAGTCTTACCTTCTGATCAGTGGTTCTACTCTCTTTACTCTTCCTTATCAATGTAGTTTCTCTTCTCACTTTCTTTGCTCTTGATACAGCTTTAGTAACTACATTTTGTCTATATCCTCGATTAAGGAATCTAGAAGTCATGTCTGATACATTATGCTCAAATTCCCTATCCATTGAGCAATTGCGTCGAGCTCTAATTAATTCTCCATATGGTATAGCTCTTTTCTGATAGCTAGGGTGACAGCTCTCAGCATGCAAGATTGAATTACAGCTTGTAGGTTTTCGATACATCCGACTTTGAATCTTAGCTCCCTCCACATACAACTCCACATCCAAGAAAGTGATCTTCTGCCTGTCATATGAAGTTGTAAATTTCAAATTATATGTGTTTTCATTCAGATAGTCAAAAAAGCCTTTAAGTTTCTCTACTGTGCCTGTCCATATCATCAGGCAATCATCAATAAAACGGCCCCAGTAGTGTATATATGGGGTCCATTCAGTTCCCTCAGGGCCCCAGATTTGCTCCGCCTCGAACCAACCCATAAATAGGTTGGCCAAAGACGGAGCAAATCTAGAATCCATCGCCGTCCCAAGGCGTTGTCTATACCACTGGCCATCAAATAAAAACACATTGTTTTCCAATACCAATTGAGTCATCCGTAACAGCATTTGAGTGTGATCAAACATTTCAGCTGGTCTCGCGCTGAGAAAATGGTCCAAAGCACGTATACCCATATCGTGATCAATGATGGTATAAAGGGATACCACGTCTAGTGTGACTAATAACATACCATCCTCCCATACAATGTCTTCAAGTAAATTCAAAATGTGCTTGGTGTCTTCAATAAAAGACGGTAGATTATAGACATACTGTCTCAAAAAGCAGTCGATAAACTCAGATAACCTCTCCGCTGGTCCACCAATGCCGGAGACAATTGGCCGCCCAGGCGGTTTGTCCCGGCATTTGTGGACTTTTGGGAGAGTGTATAGACACGGTGATCTAGGTGTGCTTAGCATAAGGTAGAGGTATTCGTCATGATCTAAAAGTGTTTGTTCATACCAAAGTTTGATTTCACCATTGATTTTAACAATTAATTCTGGAATGGGATTAGTAGTCAACTTCTCATAATACAGGGTTTCATTGAGTTGGGAGTAGATCTCATTATTGTAATCAGTAGTATTTAATACAACAATATTCCCACCTTTGTCTGCACTACGTATCGTTATTGCCTTGTTGTTGACAAGCTCATGTAAGGCCTCTCTCTCTCTCCAAATGTGAGATTATCCCGAAGTACTCTAGTACCTCTAAGTCTGGATACATCCATTGCTTTGTCTATGTCTGTACAAACCATCTTAAAAAATGTATCGATGGTATTCCCTGGTATAAGTTGTGGGGTCCATTTTGACTTAACTTTCAATCCACTCTCTTCCCTCTGAAATCTCGATATCTCGAGATCTTCAATAAGTGTCTGCATTGTTACTGGATCATCTTCCCTTTCAGTGAGTGATAAAAGAAGCTGAGTATCTTTCAATTCTTGTATTGTGATCTCACTAAGAACTTTATTACAAGATTGTTTATCTCTCACCGGTACATTAGCAAAATGTTTCTTAATTTTAAGGTTTCTGACAAATTTAAAAAGATCTATTTTAATCATACACCAGTCTAAATTCGTTGCTGGACAAAAACCCAAACCTTTTTTTAGTACAGTTACCATATTGTCAGACAATTCACAAGAGGATAGATTGATCACTTCTATGTCACATGCATTGGATTCATCATTTGACATCATTGTTTCCATGATCTCAGGCTCCTTATTCTTGCGCCCGGATCTCCTACCCCCCCTACTGCCTCTCCTTGTCTTTTTGCTTGTGTATCTCGATTCCTCATCTCTAAGTCCTGATTCCCCTTCCTTAGTCTTTGAACCTCTCCAAAAAAAGTAGTATTCTCAGTAGTCGGGACTATCTCTGGTGCATCTCCATTCTCACTACTAGATAACACTGAAGATGCATCAGTATCACTTACCACAGGGGTGCTGCCACTCGCTGTATTTGAGGGAACTTTTTTAACCAGATAATCAAATCTGTTTGCAAAGGTATATACTCGTCCTGTATTATAATCTCTCTCATCTCTCTTGAGTTTATGTGCTTTCCTTTTCTCAATCTCCATCTGTAAATCGTTTAATTTCTCATCCAGAACCAAGTCATTTTTAACAGTAAGTTCTGGTAAATTCATCTCTTTTATCTCATCTTCAACTTTACTGATCTCCACAAGTAGTTTCGCTATCTTCCTTTCTGCATTATCAATAAGAATCTGTATAAGATTACGTGAACTATTATTTAGTTCCTTTTCCCATATGTCATATAAATCTGGTTCCAAGTCCTCATATGTTGGTATTATATGTGATCTTAAGCCACGTGGAATCCTATTCAGTGTTAAGTATTGTTTTAGGGTGACAGCATCCCACCATTTATTTAACTCCGTGCGTTTTAATAGTTCTAATTTCACGAATTTGGCTCTAAGACCTTCTTTCTTGGTACCTGCTGGGGGGCCAACCGCTTTCTTGATGGTGCCTCCAGCAGCTAAGTTACTAAACAATGTCTCAGCCTCCTTATCTCGATTCATTATATAACCTCGGCGGCAGCTCTCTCACCACAAAATTATAGAATGCAATGGTAACGGCTCAAAGAGCGCGCTGCCTAAAGTCTAGGTATGTGTAAACAAAAACAATATATCCAGGTGGTGCTCAGGAAGAGGTGGGGGACTGGTTACCACAGTCTCCAAGACAAACCAATGGTCCAAACGATTACTGTAATCCTCCGAGCACTCAAAATTATCAATAAAAGTCTTTATATAGTTTTCACTATTTCTTTCAATGTCCAATCTTCTTTCAAATCAAATCCAGTTTTCATCAAACGATTGCTCGCAGCCAACACGCGTTTCGTCAAGTCCGTATAGGACAATTTGACTTCTTCAGGGCTGCAACCCAAATATTTACAATCAGTCTTAATTATACAAAATATCTAAAATACAAGGCAATATAAATCATACAGTCTCAACATTGTGCGGTACGTTACTTTAAAATAACTTTCCAACCTTGTCCAAGGTCTAGTGTAAGATTACAATATTAACGCAAAGAAGGAACACGCGTGCCAAAAACATGATATCTACATTAGTCACAAAAACCAATTACATTTCAAAATATCACAAGCTCTAATCTCATACAAGTCATATGTAAAAAGTAAGAGGGTATAAGGTTGTGGCCCCTGATAACACCCATGGCTAGCAGGTCACTTGTAAGTAACTCACCTATTTTCAGATGGAAATCTACAGTTAATCGTCCATACGTAGTATATTTGATATATATGTGGTCTGTCTCATATATGCAACACCTATAAATAAAGTTTATAACTGGTGTTGTCAGTATAAATTATACAATATTCGTTAGGGTAAATGATAGTCAAAACCGGGTTGAGTACAGCCAGTTCAACTATTTAAGGACCGACAATTACACTCACCAAGTCGTAACCAAGATTGTGTATCTATTCTCAAACGTGTGTAACTCTCTCCAAAAGTCTTCAGTTCCAATCCAAATATCTGCGGATTGTTCAAGTAGCTTCCTAAAGTAAATCAACAACTATGTCAGTACTAGCAATTGGGCATATGATGGTTTAAAAAGTGTATTCAGCCTAATATGTATATATCAGCTAAGTGTGTCTCACCTTCTCACTTCAATATCTGCGCGTACCCATAATATTTTATTTCGATCTTCTAGTGACTTCTGTAATCTTAAGTATCTCCAACACGAGTCCGTGTCTAGTGAAGGAAAAAGGGGGGTACACTCATGAGTTCCGAATCTACCCTAGAATCTAATCTAAAAGTTATAATAAGTTCGCCGTGCTCACCGTTAGTAAGTCCGATATGTTCCGACTTTGGCGTTCAGCACGGGTGCCATCTTGGAGTGTCAATTTATAGTAATCCTTATGGGCGCCATCTTGTAATGTCTTGATGTAATTACAAGACCGGCAAATGTATTATAAATTCGCCGTCTCGCCATATTTAGATGGGTACTAGTAAAGATTTTGAAAGTAAGATCAGATATTTGTAATTATTGTACGTGCTATATTACCGTCAATTCCGATATCCGATATCATGTGCTTTGAGTTCTCGCACATACTGATACATGATTAATTAATCGGTCCTCTCATCGTATTAATCATTTATGTGATAGACTCCTCGAATAATTGTCAAGATATCACCTATTATCTCTCTCGTGACCTACGAACCGCTGGGGTCCTCAGGTTCACCACAACCCCTTCCCTATCATCAGCAATGACAGTTTCATCAGATTACGTGTTCAAAGCATAAAACAATACGGAGAGGTAGTAGGTACACAAAAAGTTATACAATCAAGTTAATTTCCTAACATCAGTAAGACAATATATAGTTATGTTGTCGCTTTATAATCCTAATCATTTCCCATTCAATAGAGTTTTCAGTTTTGGGAGACATTAATATAGACTAAGTATAGAACAAAACCATTGGCACCAGCATTGTTATATAGGTTTCGCTCAACTGTTAGTAGTCTTCTCTCAGTTACCAAGATAGTACTCATACTCATGGTCAACATTAAGACCACATTCAACCGCTTTCAATCTGATCAGCCAAAGTACTTCCCGCTTCCTCAATGTTAGCAATCTGTTGCCTCCTCGCGGGTCCGGTTTTATGTGGTCAATCCCATGGTAGGAAAAAACATGTTGGTCCTTGTTATCAAAGTTCTGAATTAAATGTGACGCAATTGGGTAACGTGTGTCACCATTTTTGAGTGCCCTAAAGTGTTCAGCGATTCTATCTCTGAGCCTTCTCTTGGTACTCCCTACATAAATTTTGCCACACGTACATAAAATCACATATATCACATATGTTGTGTCACAATTAATGAACATGCCGATAGTGTATTCGCCAGAATTATTGTATTCAAAACACAGAACCTTCTTCATTGCCCATCTACATGATATGCATCTTCCACATTACTACAACCAGGGGTGGTGAGGGACAGAGTCTCTGAATTAAGCAGAAAGCTCTCACCCAGTCAAGAGATCAGGGCTAGATCCAACACCGTTTTTTAGCTCACTGCACCATCCCAGTTTCAGAACCTGGCTGTATGCAAATTAGTCTGTTCCTGTCCCAGTGCATGATGGGAACAGGTAGTTTAGTCTGCCCTGTTCCCATGATGCACTGGGCCAGGGACAGACTGATTTGCATATAGCCAGGTTCTGAGCTGGGATGGGGCAGTGAGATAAATAACGGTGATGGATCAAGCCCTGATCTTTGGACTGGGTAAGAGTGGTCTGCTCAATTCAGACACTCTGTTCATCACCACCCCCTTTTTCTGAATCGTTTTTGGCCACTATAGGTGTGGCAGGGTATACTCAGACATGAGTCCCTTTCTCACTGCTCCATCAGGATTCAAGCAAGCCGGGCCGAAGACGGCTGAAATGCCAGAAACCGGTCCCCGGTAGCTTGTCTCCTTTCTGGTGAAGAATTGGCTTGGTAGTTTAGTCTGCCCTGTTCCCATGATGCACTGGGCCAGGGACAGACTGATTTGCATATAGCCAGGTTCTGAGCTGGGATGGGGCAGTGAGATAAATAAAGGTGATGGATCAAGCCCTGATCTTTGGACTGGGTAAGAGTGGTCTGCTCAATTCAGACACTCTGTTCATCACCACCCCCTTTTTCTGAATCATTGCTACCTACGATATCATGGTATAAAGATAAAGGATAAAGATATGTACTATGACTCTAAGTATATAATTGAAGGGGCTGGTTGTAGGAAAAGGAAGAAGGGAACAGGGGAGGATGTATGCGAACAGAAAAGGAATATGGGTAGGCCCAAATGGAAAGATATGTTTAACAGCGATAATGCTTGCCCCCATTACCCTACTGATTCATGGCTCACCACTTGTAGGACATAAAGGATTGATCAGACTGTTTTCCTAAATGTTGGTACACAGTTTGAATTGGGAAAAGGTACTTCCGCTACCCCAGGCCACTTCTCCTCCCCACATTAAATGGACTTCCTCAGCTTGCCCCCCCACTCAAACTACAACTACGTGTTGGGTATTGTGTACATGTTCAGCACACGGACTGAGGCATACTGATCCAAGAACTGCAATTTACCAACGATTGCCAAATGCATCCTGAAAGAATTCATACTGCACTTTAAAGTACCTTCGCCTTTTTTTGGTTCTGCCAATAAACTAGCATTCATCCCACATGCGATTGCGGGGTTGCGTAAGGGGCTAGGAGCTACACAGAAACTACACGTGTTCAACCGAAACCACTAAGTAAAAATGGCATCTAAAGCTGATCCTGAAGGGTTGCACATGCTCCACACAGCTGAGAAAGGAAGAGTGTGTGTGTGAGCAGACCCCAAGTTTACATCAACTAAGAACGTCCGGAGAAACCAACGCCCAACGCCTCAGTCTGCAAGATGTGGCAACAAAACATCTTCACCTTCTTCACCATTTAGTTTTCTTCATTTTGGGAGTGCCTAAGTAATAAGAAGTGCTAGTAACCTCTCAAATTACTTGAAGACAGGCACCAACGGCTGCTTTTTCTGCTTACAAGTATGACCACTGAGGCTCTGCATTACTCCTTGGGAAAGTCTTGAAAAGAGTAAAAGTGCAACAGGAAATAAGACATTGTTCCAACTAGTCACACTAGCCACATGTACCAACAATTGGGACAATACCTCTTGACTTTCTGCTTTGCTCCTGTCAACAGGAAGGAATGTGGAAAATAGACTTTTTATCTTGACACTCGCTCAGCCATTTTGTACTCTGTATAAAAGTATATCTGTTATCTTGCCATTCACTCCGCCATTTTGTGCTATACCCTTCATGACTGACCTATCTGGAACACTCTGGAGCTCCCCTTTTGACCTGCCACATTCCTGCACGGACACTCACACTCTGTTCATGTTTTGGCCTGCCACAAACTGACCAGTCCATTCACAACCAGTCGAGCAGGGAGTTTTCCAGATGTTTATCGTCCTCACCCTGCACACTACGCCCTGCAGGGGTCCAAACAAATACCATTTGCCGACTTATTTGTATAAACATGCTCTTCGCCTACACCCTGCAGGGGCCTCACCGCTACCCTCTGTGCTTATCAGATTAACCTTTGTTTGACATATAATCATGCCTTTTTCACCTATTCCCTGCAGGGGCCAAACAGCCAACACATGCCAACTGCATCAGAACTGATCATTATTTGTCTGTAAATTATTGGTGTTTGTTACTGTTCACCTGGCACGCACAGGGTGGGGATGAAGGGTACATAAGGTGGAGAACAAAAGAATTGATCAGCCTGCCTCCTCAGACAGCTATGGGTGTCCGTTGTTGATGCTTTCTCTCTCAAGTAATAAATATCCTTTCTCTCTGGCTCCAGCATTGGTCTCAGTTTGTATTACGGACCCGTGGACTACAGGGTGATACCTGCACCTTTTGGGTGGTCCCCCAAAAGACCCTCAAAATCCACATGCATTTCTCATCACTTCTTTTGTCATGCCTATCCAACCCATTCTATGTTCCTTTTGCACTCTAGTGTTATCCTTACTACTCATTTGTAGGGTATTTAGTGCTGTGGCCTGTGGTGAGTTCAGTTCCCCTGTCTGTAGAGCAGTAGACAGTAGTAATATGAGCCCATCAGTCAGTGCTTAATTTGAGCTGGTGGTTGCAGCTCTAACATTCATGTTTTGGGGACTAGCACATACATTTAATCAACAGACATCAAACCAGACAGAGCAAGAGAGAAAAAACACAGTAGATCTTATTATTTTATAAATTAAGTACTTAGTACCCTTAGTACTCCATCTGCAGCGTCCTCAGGAGGACGAAACCACATTTTGTCACTAGTATCTCAGCTCATAGTAACTTTAGTATTCTAGGCACCAGGGGTCTAAGCACACCAGTCCTTGGTGCCTCCAGTACTTTGCTCTGCAGTTTCCTCAATACTCCAGTTTATGTTTGATTTAGCACTTCAGTTCCTACTGCCTGTAGCTCCTGTATTCTATCTGTTTGTATTAACTTTGTTAACTACAACACCTTATATTCCTGCTTGGTGTCCAAGTTCTTTCTGCAGCAGTCTCTATCCCCTATGCTTCCATGCCTTCCTTTATTAGTTTTCACCTACAAAGCTCTTGGGCTGTTCTTACAAAATCTCTTGTAATTAAAAAAAAAACGTAATAGGGGCTAGCAGCCCTCCCATTACTTACCATTTGCTGGCTTGGTTGTTACTCTGATATCCTTGCTTTGTATTGGTTATCACTTGTCAGTTGCTGTACGTTTCTCGTTCCTCTTCATGTGTCCTTGTGTATTTGTCTTTTCTGTGGAGCTTGGACCAAGCACTTCTTCCTTTTCAAATCTTCATCTGCTTCTAATGGTGCTGGAGCCACTTTTTTATTTGTAACCAAGGGTTTTTGTTTTTGACTGCATTTTCGTTTTGGGGGCGGGGGGGGGGGGATTTGCTTTTACTCACCAAACCGTCCCCTCCTCCTGCTGTCTATTTCTCACCGCCCCCACCCTTGTGTTGTTGACCTTCTCTATACCCCTTACCCAACAAAGTTCAGGAGTGCTTCTTCATTGAACTCTTTTCTAGAACCATGTGCGTGGTATATCCTCTCCCACCATTTCTCATATTTTTCCAATCCTCTCTTGAGATGGTATAACTAATTACTACGCTCAACTGGTACAAAATGGATTTTTCAGTAAATCATTTTGCATGGCAACCATTTTAAGCTCCTACCCCTGCCCCAAATGTTATTTAATTAACTTTGACTGGAAAATAACATTGGGGGGTTTTTAGCAAATGGTGTTGACCAGCCAAGTCTTGCTGCGTTTCCCCTCCCACACAATATAACCCATTTAAAGGCGGCCAAAGTGGCAGCTGTGTGTAAATTATTGATTCTGTTTTACTTGCTTCAGTGTTGCCCCCAGAGATTGGTGCATCAAGGGAAAGTATTGTTAAATTGATCCAAGAGACGGCATGCTCTGCAGTGACGTTATCATCTCATGACTCGGAAGGTCGGCAGGGTAGGTTCTCGGGAGGAGTGCATGATGGCTTGAACTTCAAGCCATACTTTGTGAAGATTGCATTTTTATTATGATGTTTGGCAGGTTTAGATTAAAGAAAGGCATGCAACGAAACATTAAGAATCCCTGCCAGCAACCGTGTGAAGACTGTATCTGAAAGCGGTGTGTGGCCTTTCCCCACCAACCCCGCATTCTTTTTAAGCATGTTGCACAGCAAACGGGCTGCTGTATACCGTGGCTTAAAGGAAAACAAGCATTGGCAAAGACTATAGGTTTCATCTATGCAAGACCTACTGGCGTGTGCAATATTTTTTAAAGATGTCGTACAATAGTGCAGGCTGTTCTGCAACATGGCTTAAAAGTATTTTTTCAAAAGCAGTCATTTTCCTCTAATGAAAATGGGCTGCTTTTCAATTTAAAAAAACATTTGGGGCAAAACACTAGTTGCAAATTGCAAACAGTGTTTGCTTCAAGTGAAATTATACATCTGGTTCTTAGTTATTTGCTCATCTAAACATTTGTGTTTGCCCTGTATTGTCAGGGATCTTCCTCTTGATCACAGGTTCCTGACTGAGCTCACTCAAACTATAATGTCCTCTGAAAGATTCACTGAAGCTGACACTAAAGGAAGCCATGTTGTAGTCTAGGAATCACTTAAAAGAAGAAAAATACACATTCTGCTGTAACTTTTATGGAATCCTGCTGAATATGAGAATGTATCTGCCCAGGACATTCATAATGCATACCAGGAATGAATCCTGGGTTCTGCAAGTTAATGGTTTGACCTAAGGACTGGAATACTGTGTACAACACCTTCCTCTCTTGAATGTGTCCCTCATATGCTTAAGTCCATGTGATCCATACAGAGCCGGCTCTAAGGCGGTGCGACCGGTGCCACCACACCGGGTGCTGACTCTTCGAGAGGGCACATGTTTGTTTTAAAGCACCTGCTGCTTCATTGCTGGCCTCTGGCAAATTTCATACAACAATAAAAATGTCAAGATAACTCTGGTGATTAATGTTCTTTCTGGAGAAAGAAGGAGTTTTGTCTAGTGGAAGTTTTAACTCATTATATGGTAGCTCAGAGGGTTAATATGTCTGCTGCAAAGAATGCGTACAATGCAGATCACAAAGTGCATATAGTTTAAATAGGTCAGTGCTTTTGTCAGAGAGATCTTTTTGTTACCAGCAACGTATATGTTAAAATAAAAACATGGAAAAGTGGGCTATTACCTGTCATCAAAAAGCTGCAAGCAAACTGCAAGGTATAGATTAGAGCATTATGATGTTTTCCTACATGTTTCTGCATTCTAATGTTTCAAAAAGGGTTCATTTCGGTAAAAAAAAATCCTTATTATTAAATGTAACCCCAAGCATGGGGTTATGTTTTAAATTCTAAGTCTTTGCTTTTCCAGACCAAGCACTCTTAAACTAAACTGTCTACCAGTAAGGGTTATATGTGACTCACCTTGTAGTCTTCTGGCTTATGTCACATTTCCTATACACTTATTTACACACATATGATTGATTGTCTCTGTGTAATGTATGTGTGATGTAAAGTGCTCTGACACCCTACACTGGTATAGGTGGTGCTAAATAACTAGTTAAATACATATGAGGGAGAGTGGTTATGGAGACTTGAGGGGGCACTGTTAAGGGGTAGTAGTGAGGGAGTCTGTGGGGGGCACCTGTGGGGGTTGCCAATAAACATTGTCGCACAGGGCGCCACCAGCTCTAAAGCCGGCCCTGGATCCATGCATTTTGACTAATATTGACCACCAATCAATTATTCTTCATGACAAGCAGACACTTTGAGCACAAAAAATATTTCATATCCTTGATTGGCTCACATGAATGATATGCTCCTCTACCTCTAAATTTTTGAGAACCCCCTCGGGTTATGGGCACCTGCCCTCTAGAGTCTTTAAACAGCAGACTCTTCAAGGGCCACTCTCCTTTGGTAACTACTACTGAGAAGTCTTTCTTCTCAAGTTCTCTGCAGCCAAAACCATATACGTTTCCCAGGCCCAGCTTTTTTCAAACCACATGCTTTCACCAATCAAGGGGCCCACACTAATATCCTGCAATAGTTTAAACACAGAATGTTGCTGTATTGCTTTGGAAATGCACACCAGTTTTTAGTTTCTCACTTTTCACTGTTGTGAAGGGCTTGCTCATTACACTATCCAGAAGATAGAAAAGTAGTGACTCAAACTGCACCAGGCTGCATTAATATAGAAATATATATTGTCTCCAGCTAAGTTAATGCACACCCCTTCCAGAGAAGAGACACCCGGTAAACCTGTCATATAAAACATCAGTTATCACAACACCACCAAAATTAACCTGCACATGCTGATGTTGATGTTCACCCAGCAAGGTGGTCCTCGTTACATAGTTAACATTCATAAACTATTGACTGATCTATTGACTTATCTTCCTAGATTTACTTTTGTCAGTGCAAGTGAATTTCTAATTAAATGATCTTTGTTCTACCCACCTAAATCCCACTAAAACCATGTTTATCTGATATATGTATTCTCATACTCGCTGTGTAGTAATACAGTTACTGGAATATCAGGGGCAGAGGCATTTTTTTGTTTAGCGCAAACACGACCCGAAGGTATTGGAGCGCTTTACATGAGCACCAGTTACGTTACACAAGCACGCATATATTTTTTTGGGTAGGCACCGGTAGGTTAAGTGATTTGCCCATGATAACAGGATGTGGTGTCGACCCTGAGGCTCGAACGTTGGTTTGCCAGCTCCAAGGTCGGCAGTCTAGCAGTGAGACCACATCCTCTCCCAAATACAAGTACAAGCAAAGATGATGTGTCCTGTACCCATGCAAGACATAGGTTTGTGGTCATCTGTCCATAATGGCTATTTAATATTGCCCAAGAGATAATTTTCAGGGGCCATTTAGCCTGAAACGTTCTCTGTCAGTACTGTGTTCCTGTAACAGCTCACAATAGCAGCAGACAGCGAGGGACAAATACCCATAAGCAGTAGCCTTGTTGTCACGGAGGTAAAAATTATCAAAGCGGCATTTCCAGAACATTCCAAAGTTCCATGGCAGGTGGTGACATTATACAGCCTAACTTGGCAAAATGGGAGGAGGCTGTCCTTTGAAGGCAGTTACACCATAACGCAGTCTTTGGAACCACCCCTTCTATATTTGTTTGCAGTGCTTAATTTGTAAAAAAAAAAGAAGTGCAGGTGCTGAAAAATTTGTCCAGGAGGCCACCGCTCACGTCTTCCTCCGGTGAGCCACACTTTCAACACTCTCACTACCTCAGTCTCTATCTTCTAACCTTGACCTTTTGTCTGTCCCCTAAGTCTTTGCTCTAAGAGTCTATCCTCTCACCTCTCTAATTGTTTTCAATCACCTTTTTCACATTGTGTACTTCTGAGATGCCCTCTATTCATTTTAGCCCTGCACTTTTTTCCCTTCACTTTTATCCATGCTCTGCTCTCTCTCCCCTCAATCTTTGCTCTTTACTATCACTTATAGCAGTGATTAGCTGTGTCTCCATGTTATCATTTGTCTGCTTTTTTTCCTCTGTCCTGTTCTCCACATCCTTTCATTCTATCTTCTCTATTCTTAATGCTCTCTTCTTCACATCATGGCTGCTTTCTCTTTGTATCTGATTAGCTCTCTTCCTTTGCTCCGTCTTATCTCTCCCCTCTCTTGTTGATTCTTCTCCTCTTTACTCTTGTTGTCTCTCATCTCTAACACTGCTGCTGCCTGCGACCCCTGTCGTCCGCCTGTACATGTGCCTCCTTTTTTGAACTCTGTGTTTTCCTATTGTCATTCCTAAAGAGGCGGAAGATTACGTGTTTTACTTTCTTACCTACAATGAGTGCAAAAACAAAATGTACACCAAATGAAAATGCTTTTTTGCATATATTAATCAGTGTGGTATGACTGGGTGTATTGCGGAACAGGTGGCTTCTTGAGCACAGCAGGTCATGTCACTGCTAGTGCTGCCTGTAATTAGTAGGTCCAGGGATGGCCACGGCATCGGCATCCTCTGCTCAGCTTGCTGTGATCCTGCCTGCTACAGCATAGGCATTGTCCCCAGTAGTAATGCTGCCAATGCCAGTAAGTATGGCTGTGGTGCCTACTGGACTCACTCACGCTCAGCAATTACCATGCTGGGGTGCAGCACACAGATTCTACTGGTGACGCCATGCCACACAAAAGTTGTGTTGGCCCACAGCCGCATCGAGCACATTGAGGATAGCAGCAATGCAGGGCTGCCGGTTATGCTACTCTGGCTACGCAACAACTGGAAAGTGCACACTTGCTTTCATTCATTCTTCCTCAAGAGCCCTCACTCCCAAGTTCCAAATGCACTCTTACAACTTCCTTGCCTCAACTCCGTCATGAGCCTGCCCCCAGCTACAACTTTCAATGGGAGGTTTAGGCTCAGGCAGTGGCAGGGTGCAGCAGACTAGGGGAATATAATGCAATCCATCATTTTTTGGATTTGTGATCAGCGTGATGACATCATCACTAACGTGGTGATACACAATCATGCCTGCCTGGACAGGCATATGCCGGCCTGCCTATGAACATTTACCAGCCAGTCACCATGCAATGTATATTATTCTTTTTATTTTGAATTGAACAATTAATATTGAGACCATCACCTGCAATTGTAGCCCCGGCCCTGTGAAAGAAGTGCAGGTGCTGAGCACCTGAAAGCACCTGCTCAAATGTTTGTTTCTTTATTGTTTTATGTATAAAAAGTGTATGCTCGTAATTACTTTGCCTCTTAATGCAGTATTGAGTGTGCTGATGAGGTGAAGGGGGGAGAGGGGCGGAGAGGGGTGCAAGAATTGCAGTCCTTGGACATGCTTGAGCCCTGATGATAAATGGGGAGAGGGAAGGGGGTTTATGGTTTTCTCTGTAGATGTATTTGTAGGGGGGGAGGTCTGGCAACCTACGTGCAGTAGACATTGTGTGTGTCTATGGTTGTGTGTGTGCACCATACAGAGAGGGCCTTGTGTCGTCTGACCCTATCTTAACTAAAGGGACCAGTGGAGCTATAGTTGGGCCTTTATGTGTGTTGTGATACACGGCGGGAACCCATACATAACGCAGGAATGTATTTATCTGCCGAGTAAGTGGCCATATCATTAATGCCATCAATAAAATATGTAACGTGTAAAAACGTTGCTTTCCTTTCTTTCATAAGTGTTGATATTTGTAGATATCCTGCTTTTGAATTTGCGACAGGGTGCAAGAGTTCTCATTAACAAACGAATTCTGGCCACTTCACTGAGGAAGAGAGGAAGGCTGGGTGAACCATGCAAAATTAAACAAAAAAATCGTGCAGAAAAGTCACCATTTAAGGAAGCGAGAGCCAAATGCTCGACAAAGATGTTTGCAGCAACCGTAATCTTTGGCTCCAGCGCTCCACTTCCTAACAAACCCTTGCATTACTCATGCAAGGAATAACATTGTTTTAAAGGGCCTCACCTGCCAAGTCTTCCCATGCGCTGATCATATCGAATTTTCTGGATCTTTTGTGCTGATTTTAAAACTTCCAGCTTTGAAGAAAAAAAAACATTGCAAACGTGTAAAAGCGGGGTTTACAGAAGCAGAACCAGATTTTGTCACCTCCTTCTTTCAGATTGTCATACCGATATGGAACCATAAGTGTTAAACCCAAAGTGCTTTTACCAGAAACAATATGCCATTTTTGTGTAATGATCAATTTTTGGACTTGCCTACAATGGGAAGTGCTCGAGTAATGTCAGCATGTGGCTGTTTTCTCAATTGAGCCTACGCTGTTGTGCAAGATACATGTTTTTATTGACAAGCACTAGGCATAAAATAAATCGAGTTATCTTTGAAACAGGTGCCAACGAGTATGGCTCATTACATCGTGATGTATTACATTGCGTGCTTTTACAACGCGATCGCTTCAACGACCGCATTGTTAGTACGTGATGCATTTACATCGCAATTCATTACAACGACTTGCACTAGGGGGCGTGCTCGATTTAGGAATAGTTTTAATTACTCGGCGCCCCCTAGTGCATCTCTATGTAATGAATTGCGATGTAAATGCATTGCTTCTAACTACGTGGTCGTTGTAACAACTATGTTGTAATAGTAGCCCGATGTAATGACAGCCTTGTAAACGCTGTTTCCCCTGGAAAAGCCAATAGGTTTGGCAATCTTATTGTGCTTTCACACAAAGGCACGCACCACACATGCATATATGAACTATTTTTCACAAACTTCTCTAAATCTACAGGCCGACATTTGACTCATGACAAACACTCATGCATAGTTATAAGAATAAGTAAAACATAGGTTGATGTGCAGTAAGTATACAGCATGGAAGCACTTAGAGATGTGCCTTTATGGAATATGAACAAAACACATCAGAAGAGCATTGGAGGTGCTTCTCATGGAAGCATGGGGTGATGCTCTTCAAGGACCCTCTGCGTGATGTGCCTTAAGAGAGCGCTGGGTGGTGTGCACTATAGGAGCAAGGGGTACTGTGAAACGGGAACACTACAAAGAGAGAAAACGGATGTATGACGTTAGAACGCATACATTGACAACGCGTTCCTTTACAACAACAACGAAAGTTGTTACCACGCATTGCACTGGGGGGCGCAAAATTGATTAATTTAATTTACTATTCCAACACCAGACTCCGTGGATAGTAGGGAAGGTGTTGGGATAGTAAATTAAATCATTTACTATCCTTGAGCGCCCCCCAGTGCAATGCGTGGTAACAACTTTCGTTGTTACGCCCGCGTTGTAAAGGTATTCCGTGGTAATGCTTGCGTTCTAAACGCTGCATACCGAGAAAAGAGAGAATGCAGAATCAGAACTGACGTCATTGAACTTGCAGAATATGCAGAGCACCATAAAGGGAGCCACGCAAAGAGGGGATGTATGACGTTAGAAAGCATACATTGACAACGCGTACCTTTACAACGCGTTCGTAACAACGAAAGTTGTTACCACGCATTGCGCTGGGGGGCGCAAAATTGATTAATTTAATTTACTATTCCAACACCAGTCTCCGTGGATAGTAGGGAAGGTGTTGGGATAGTAAATTAAATCATTTACTATCCTTGAGCGCCCCCCAGTGCAATGCGTGGTAACAACTTTCGTTGTTACGCCCGCGTTGTAAAGGTATTCCGTGGTAATGCTTGCGTTCTAAACGCTGCATACTGAGAAAAGAGAGAATGCAGAATCAGAACTGACGTCATTGAACTTGCAGAATATGCAGAGCACCATAAAGGGAGCCACGCAAAGAGGGGAGCACAGGAGGTAGGGAAAAGGAGGAGGGAAAGCAATGAGAGACATTGGAAGGGGCAAGGGCGGGGTCCCTAAGAGTGGGATTTTATGTTTTGCTTGCGGATTCGTTTTCTATATCACTGACTGGGAGAGGCTTGGCAGGTTAGTGCATGGCAAACAGTTACAAAATAGCTTTAAGAGTAGGAAAAATGCTGGTAAATAAACGGAGCTCTGCCACAATCTTGTATTTTCATCGGCAATGGAAAGAGTTCAGTGCGGCTCTTGTTATAATGCACACATGAAAGGACCATGAGCCCCTGTACATCAGTCAAGTCAGAATATATAACGTGACACCGGTTCATGAAAGCAGTGAAAAGGCCACGGCGGAGTTCAGATTTAAAATGGAGTCCCTGGAAGGAAGTGGGCAGGGCAAGCAGCAGCACAGTATTGTTTCACTGAAAGGATACAGTGTGTCACAACAAATTACTGTTCATTTGCACGAGCCGTACGCTGCGATTAAAGCCAGCAAGCAATGCTGACAAGCAGCACTTGCAAGATTGCATAATGAGGGGCCAGGCAGATTCACCAGAGCCGCTTCACTCAATTAGTGGACAAGGCTTTTAATGTCGCTATGCGCAACTAAAGCAATTTTAATTACTTCGAGCCAAGTCTCCATTTAGAAGGATTCGGAAGCAGGAACACGTTTTAATAGAATCTCTCTGGAGAGGGGCTGCATGGTAATAAGGTGCTCGGGAGCCAGCCTTGCTAGGCCTCACTTCTGCTAAAATACCATTAAACAAGAAAATGGAGTCGAATTACGTGATCTGTGCTACGAAATGAAATGTTATTAGGAGAGACATTGATTAGCAACAATATTAACAAAAAAAGGATAAGAAAAGCTCGTGTCAGGTTTGTTATCTACGGGTTGGCATCTGTTGAATGGAGGCTGGGGGTCTGATGCTCCTTTTTGTCTGACGTACAATGATGACGATAACCTTCGTTCTATCGAGAGGAAATAGACTAGAATGAAGGTTAGTAAAAAGAGCATCAGTGCTGCATTGCTCGATGCAATACTCCCTTTTAGAAGGTTGTGTGAAATGTGTAATTATGCATATGGAAGCTCCTGCTCATTGGTGGGTGAGCCCTAGTTCCCCCAGGGTCTCAGAACAGGTAATAATTAAAAACAGACTCTGAAAGGGTCCCTCGTGGGCCCTATATCCATGTCCTTAACTCTAACGACAAAACACTGATTGATTTCAGAACAATTAATTTAAAATTGTTGAGATAATTCATGTCAGTGATTTAGTTCTTGTTTATATTTCACAAGTTTTATTTAATCTTGCATGCTAGCTACATCCAGGATGTTGTGTTTCTGTATTTTTGACCATGTGAGCCCACGTTTTAACAGGGACAGCCGAGCCAGATCTGAGTGAAAGCTCTGGCTTGGCTCTAAGAGCCAGCGCATGAGCCGAGCCATAACAATGTTTGCTAACAAATTTGTGCAACAAATACCATGAAAATATATGATAAAGCCTTCTGCAAAATCCCCAAAAGTTTATTTCTTTAATATGCCCGAGTGTTTCACCTTACTACATCAGATTACTGCACTTCCTTGTCATGTCACTGCTCTTCCCCGTGCAGCTCCACCATTGAGGGACTGCCCTCTGAGCAGGAGCTTCCTGCCAGGTAGATGTTCAAGGCCCTACACCATCTGCAGGCTCCTGCCTTCACTGATCCTTTCACTCAGATCTTTACTGATCCTTTATTTTTCACCTTTCTTTCCTGCGCTCCCCGCCCCTGCAGCCCTTCCCCCCCCCCCCGCGTGTCGCTCCCGCCTCCCAGCTGACCACCCTCCACTGACCCTTAATTAATGGCGGCCGCTGCACTGCAAGAAGAGTAAGACGACTGAACTTCGGCGTCAGTGTCACTGCTCTCCCTGCGCAGCACCACCAATGACGGCCCACCTTTAAGCCCGGCGCTTCCTGCCAGGTAGGTGTTTGAGGCATTCCTACACCTGCAGGCTCCTGCCTGCGCCTCATCCCTGGTGGTCCAGTGGAAGAGCACTTTGCTCTTCTGCAGTCCCGCTCTGCTCTGTGTCCTCTGTGCCCGTTTTTCTCTTTTTGCTCTTTCTGTCTCTGCTCTCACTGTTCTTGCTCTCCTGTTTCTGCTCTTTCTATCATTGCTCTTTCAGTCTTTGCTTTCCCGTTTCTCTTTTGCCCCCTCTTTCTACTCTGTTCCTTTATTTTTTGCTCTTTTTTCCCGTGCTCCCCTCCGCTGCTGCCTCCCGGTCAGGATCATATACCATTTATTCAACTAAAAACTGTATAAAACATCCTTGGGGTCATTTTAAATATTCTGCACTTTTTCATTGTTGTCTGCAACCACTACTGGTGGAGGTCCATCTTGGTCCAGTGGATACTTTTGAGAGAAGGGATAAATGGTGGCGACTTTTCTACAAGCTAAGGACCCTGTACCAGGGTTGTACTTTAGAAGAGACACCCAATAATCTAATTGTATGTAGTTATCCACATAATTTCCCTGGTATAAAAGCTTGTGTTTCTCATAGATGTGCACCAGAAAAAGGCATGCTTCCTCTTTGCATTTTCTTAACATGTTAGGCAAGTCTGTGTAAACATTCGTTAGAGCTTGTTTAAAATTCTGCAGTTCAGGAACTATAGATGGGGAAGGAAAATTATCAGAAAACGGGTAATTATGGTATTGCTTTTAACCAAAGAAAGAGGATGCCACTGTAGTCACATTGACTGAATGATTATACGCTAATTCAGGCAATCGAAAAGGGATAAACAAGTTTGTTTGTTCAAAAACAGCACAGATATCCGAGTTCTTTCAGAATGACCATCATTTCGGGGGTGGTAAGCATAAGAATCAATTCACTTTCTTTCAAAACTGCGCCTGTAAAAAAATCTAGGTGGAATATGTAATCCTTAGGTTCATTTTTAATATCTTTATTTCTACATTAGGCAGCACACACTGCTCTCTATATTTCAGTTTCTCATGGACTTTTCAGTTTCAAAGTAGCTAAAGTGACTCAATGGGCTATTATACCTGCTTTTGTAATATCTATACATCACAGTATTGAGTCCCAGCAGGAGACAGTGGTTCTGAATAAGTTTAATAATACTAGCATCTGTTATGAGCAGCACTATGAAGCCACAATACAGAAGCTGAACACAATGCTGGTAAAATGAATTTGTATTCCAAAGATGCAACTAGAATTAGAATAGTGGTTTTGCACTGTATACTTTTTATATCCTGAATAACATCTCAGTTCTCTCTTCATGGGTAAAATCCCTTGGGTTTGAAAGAATTTCACCATTCTGCAGACAGTGAGGTCCCATGGACTCCTGGCCATAGTGTGAATGGCATATCCTCATTGTCTACTACTACAGAATTGGTCAATAATAGTATTCCATAAAAATGAATTTAAGCAGTTGTACCAAAAAAGCCTGTTTCACAATAGTTTCAAAATATACCATTCACGTGGTCAGTAAAGCTGCATTTCCAAAAGTTGCAGTTTAACTTCTAAAATGTACACAGAGAACCAGTTTGCTTAGTAAACAAAAATAATTAGAATGAGAATTGTTTTTTTTTAACCTGAACTCCAGGTCAAGAAAAAAACAAACTGAACGTGTACCATTCATTACGGTTTCTGCCATGTTTGATGAAAATTCAGAACTCCAAGGTAGAAAACAGCTGTAAATGGAAACAAGAAAGTCCTTCCCTCTATATATGATAACTCATCTCACTCCTGCGCCACTAAAATGCCTCTAAGTTTTCATACAATGGTAAACCCCTGTACTTCATGAATGACAGTTCCAATTAACCATTGACTGAGGGAGGGGACAACTGAAATATCCCTAGGTACAGGTTATTCGTGCGTAAGGTTTCCTAAACAAGTACTCTTTGCCTTTGCTGCAGATTATGCTTACTCTCCCTGAACAAAATGTGAGGAGATCCTTTGATCCCACCCAAAATGTGATATTTACATAAGCATTCTGGGTAAGAAGAAGGCAGTGAACACAACATAGGCCACAGCATCCTGGGGTCGCTTTCATGTCTACATTTGAGAAGCAACTTAATATATTTCACAGCAGACCCGGATTAATGTCAATGTAAAATTGTAGATTTTTACACAGTGCATTTCTTGTCTTTTCTAGGCCTGGAAGAAAAGCACATCCACACAACTGTATTTGTCAGGACAAGTGTGGAAAGCCTGGAAGGAAGGACATTTGTCATGAATCTGAGAATTTACTTCACATAAATATGAGGAAATTCTATGATTTCACCCGAAGTTCGATGGTTGCAGGTTTCTCGGTTTCAGGCAAGCTGGGCAAAAACCTTTACTGTTGTATAAGCCACTCACTAACAAAGGAGCACTTCACAGAAATGGGAACAATGGAAGGTGGGCTGTGAGTTTCGGTGGTTGCAAATCGGTCTATAACATTGCCAACAGTCACTGCTGTCAGGGAGAAGGTGTGAGTGCATAGCCTTTCAAATGGAACATGTGTCTCTGCCATTGTCAGTTCACCTAATTATATCCCAGACGTTGCACTACTAGGCTTACGGAAGAATATGTCGCAAGATAAATAAAATTACAACAGAACCTAGACCTGAAGACAGCAAGGAGTCAGAGCCTTGAATGGTACGTAAGAAAAATTGAGGAGATGGTCCATACTCTCAGTAAAGGACTAAAAAATATAAATAGGGGCAAAAACAAAAACAAAGTGAGAAGTCTATAGACAGAGAAACTCTCCGGCTGGTTCACAAGGGAATGCCAAGAGAAAAAAAGAGAGGTTAGGAGAATGACCCGCCGTAATCATTTAAAGAGAGACCAGGGTAGCGTAAACACCCTAGTGGGCTAAAAAGAGAATATAACATGCTTATTAGAAGGGCAAAAAGGAGATTTAAAGAGGGATGCTGGCTAAAATTACTTGAGGCAATCGTTTTGAAATGTAATCATCTCCAGTTTTATTATGTATATCTTGTTTTTAAAATCCTTTTTAACGATTTTTATATATTAGCTACCCATGGAATGTCTTTTTAACATAGGAAAAGATATAGGGAGCGGCATAGAGAGTAACTGCTTGATTTTTATAAATTTTGTATGGTTTTGATATTGATTCATTTTGTATAATGAGCAGCATTTTATTCGATCTCAAGGTTTAAAGACTACGGTCTAAATAAACAGAGTTTCTCTCTCTCTCATAGCCTTTCAAATGGAACATGTGTCTCTGCCATTGCCAGTTCACCTAATGATACCTGAGTGAGGTTTTGGAAGCAGTTTCTTCTCATTCAAAATGTAAACCACTACTGTACAATGGGAGGGAGAAGGGCATCCGTATTTGGATGCAATAAATTCTCATAAGTCCTTTTCTGTCTCAACATATTAAGAGACAGGACAATGATGGTTAGAAAGTAGAGAAGGGACAATCAATCTTGGGAGAAGAGTAGAATGCAGGATCAAGGAGCTTAAACCTCTTTTTAAGTTACACTTGTTCTCAATCTCAAGAGACAGAGCAGGCAGGAGGAGTGCTCACTTTTACTTTTTTCAGGCTAATGAAGGAGGAATCCTGGGACCGTTACCTGGTACCCTTAGTATGTATTGGAAGTGTTGCGGGGATTTTGTGTGGGCACAGAAGTGTGCGCAGGAACCCAGGGCCTCAGTGACTTGTGGTGTCCCAGAAACTAACCTCAGTACCCAGAACCACTATCCGACTAGCATCAGTGTCTCATTAGCTCTCCGTCCTATAGCGAAACTACCAATGATTTGACAACCCAGAACATGCGACTTAGGGTACTCTCAGAAATAGTGGGAATCAAGAACACTCTTTCATTTTATGCTCATACCTGTCCACAACGTGAGTAATTAGAGACACGGAAACGTTTAAAATGTTTATTTTAACGACGTGCTCTAAGATGCAGTTATTTCTGCTAACATGTGCAGGCATATGATTACAAATAATACAATCAGCATTGTTACAATTCCATAAAACACAAAGGGAGAAATCATGTTGTAATGATAGTGGAAACAGGTCATATAGTG
The DNA here is from genome assembly GCF_964263255.1 of Lissotriton vulgaris. Lineage (NCBI taxonomy): Eukaryota > Metazoa > Chordata > Amphibia > Caudata > Salamandridae > Lissotriton > Lissotriton vulgaris. The sequence continues at coordinate 2,035,716,523 of NC_141685.1, read as the reverse complement.
CCTTGTGAACAACCCTCCCCTGCTAGGAACTATTGCCCAGATGCCTCAAACTACTTTTTAGCGATTCCTAATTTGCAAAATTTACCGAATCGCAAATTAGGAATTGCAAAATGGTATGCATCATTTTTCTCGCATTTTTTTTGCGATTCGGTAAAAATTGCAATTTTTACCGAATCGCATAAAAAATGCGATTTTCAAATTGCGAATTCACAATTCCCATTCATTCCTATGGGCTGAAATGCCCATAGGAATAAATGGGAATTGCGAATTCGCAATTTGAAATCGCGATTCAACAAAGCATTTCAAGGGTGGAGAGGGGGGTCCAAATGATTCCCCCCTGCACCCATGAAATGCACTTTTACCTATAAGTTACATACACAAATGTCCTAAGGACATGTGTGTCTGTAACTAAACAGTTCAAAAAACGCATTTTTGTGCATTTTTAAACAATTTTGCAAATTACCACGAGGTTCAACCTCGTGGTAATTTGCACTTGCAATTTGAAAATTCGCAAAATTGTTAAAAATGATGCATTGCATTTAAGGAATCGCAAAATTGCGATTCCTTAAATGCAATCGCATTTTAGAAAATCGCAAAATTTGCGATTTTCTACAAAAACGAATGATGCATCTCAAAAAGCATTTTTGGAATCGCAAACAGACGATTTTAAGGAATCGCACCGTTTGCGACTCCAAAAATGCTTGATGCATCTGGGCATTTGTTTTATAATAATGGACAGTCTCTTAGGCTTGAATGGGGAACCCCATACCTACAAGATCATAAGTGGTGAATCACATCACAGGATCAGCAAAGCTCTCTCACTGGAAAAGGTTTTTCTTCGAGTGCCCAAATCATGCATGCAGTGCAATATTAAAGGCACTAGAATTTCAGTTAGCTGCAGCTGTGCTCATGTTGTGTCTTTGCTTGGCAGTTCGGGCTGGACTGTTCCCATGAGGCACAGGGTCAGACTGGTTTGCATATGACCATGTCTGAACTGGGGTGGCAGAGTGGGCTGAAGAACAGTGATGGATTAAACCCAGATCTGTTGACTGGGTGCGAGTGTTTGATTGGTTCAGATGCTCCATCCATCACCACCCCCTTTTGTACCGTGTTGTGTCTAGAGCGTGGATTGATCAACCTGAATAACAGCATACATTGTTATGGTGACCTTGAAGGTTTCTGCACGCAGGGTACGGACTAAGGTTGCGATGTAAGTCTAGGGATGTTAAAAACAAGCTTTTCTCATGCAAGAAAAATCAAGTAGTTCAACTTACAACAGTTACATCTAGTGTCATGTGCAAAAGCTGCAAAGTGGCAAAATGGAGTTTAACTTCTAATAAGCATATGCTAATAGCAATGTGTGCAAGCAGGGCCCTGTCTTCACTACAGAGGGAAGAGAGGAAGACCCTATTTTCTCTGATTGACCCAAAAGAAGTGGGACTCTCTGCTTCAAATCATCAGTGCTATTAGATCTCAGAGATAGATTTCTCCTGGCAGGAAAAACTGAGACTTTGCATGGATCTATTTAACCTCCACAGCCTAAGGAGAACTGTAGAAACAAATCATGACAAGTGAAGGTTCGGCCTCTACTCTTACCCTGCTTGAATATATATTAAAGTGCAACCTTACCAGTGAAGACAGCTGTTACATCCACACTTCACGTGCCGGTTTATGTCTCTCTTTCTGGCCACATTACACAAGATATCCTTGGTAAGAAAAAGTGGTGGGATTCATACTGATCGTAATACCCCAGAGTCCGCAAAATGTCTAGTTTTCAGAAATGCCTGTGGATGGAATTTATCCCTGGGTGCTGACAGGCAGAGGACACAAATACCACATCCCAAGGATGTTACTAACTCAAATCAAAAATCTTAATATTTCCATTTGTTTCTGTGCATTTCTGGTACAAGCTGTTAATACCACCCACACAAGCGGGGTATGCATTTTATTGGGAGATGTGTGGAAACAAAGGAGTGGTAAGACTTTCTTCATTACCACAGATTCTGGAATTTTTACTCACAGAAATGTGAAGAAATTGTGTAATTTCATCTAAATTTACCATGTACAGAGCATTTTGTGTACAGGAAAGTAGTGTGAAAGTTTCAAAGTCACACTACCACTCTGTATTCTAGTTTTTGGAAATGTCTGGGTGTTGTAGGTTTCCCTGGATGCTGGCTGACCTCAGTCCCAAATACAGCATCTACCCACAATCCCAAAAGGACTTTAAGGTCAAAGCAAAATTCTTGACGGGGCGTGGCTTGGACGCCGATCGGGATGGCGGCGTGAGCTCGCAGCTCCGCGCGGAATCCCGCTAATTCTCCTGATTCCTGCACCCCGGGCGACCCGTGGTCGATGATACTGCCTTACGAAGTGTAGGGGACCGACTGGGCATCGGTGGAAGGTTGCTGTGGGACCGCTGGTCCCGGGGAGACCTCGATGAACGACGGCCGAGGTGTCGCTGAGAGTGAGAATAAAATGGCGGCGGAGCGGGCCAATGGCTCCGGACCTCGACATTGAGTGGCCTTGGTGCCGACTGGTGGGGGGTCCCTCTACTGTGAGATCGATGCTGTGGGGGCTGTGGCGACAGTCCTGAAGATAGGGGGACTGGGAACCCGGCACTGCTTGGACATCGGGGACGATTGCTTGCCGCTATCCCTCCTCCTTCCCTTCCTTCCCCCGACCCTGGAGGGGGCAAGTCAGACGGTGCTAACCCGTTTGGCCCATTTGGTCCTTGGAGTTGCGGGACCCGGCAGTGGCATTTGATCCTGTACATTATTGGAAAGTTTGCCCCGTCCCACGAGTGCAGGGACCTGGCGAGTTTCCTAGCCTGTGACACAGTTCCCTAAGATGGCGGCAACGGGAGGGCCGGCAGCCAAGGAGCACGGACAAGGGGACCTAGATGCGCTGTCCCAGGTGGGCGAGACCCCCCCGCCGATGTTGGACCAGGAGCAGCGACTGAATCGGCGCCTGGATGCCATACTGGAAGCTATCACCTCGACCAAGGAGGCGTTGCAGCAGGACATTGCACAAGTCGCCACGGGGCTGGGGCTCTTGCGAGCGGACCATGCGAAGCTGGCGGATAAGGTCAAGGACCATGATCAACTGCTATTGGACCTGAAACCGTCGGTGGTGACCGTGGAACATAAGATCACAGATATCCTGGCCCGGTTTGACTCACTGGAACGACGTGCGGAGGATGCCGAGAGCCGCAATAGGAGGAACAACGTACGGGTCGTAGGCCTGCCGGAGCGAATTGAGGGGGAGGATGCGGTGGCCTACATGGAGGACTGGTTTCGAACTGTGGTGGCACCAGAGGGGCTTACTCCTTTCTTTACCCTGGAATGAGCCCACAGGGTGCCGGCTCGCCCGCCAGGGCTTGGCCGCCCTCCCCGACCGATGGTGGTGCGGCTCCTCCATTATAAGGACCGGGACCTCCTCATCCAGAGGGCTCGGGCATCGGGCCCGTATGAGATGGAGAACAGCAGGGTTACGATCTTCCCGGACTACACCCAGACGGTCCAGAAGAATAGGGCATCGTTTCTGGCGGTGAAGAAGGAGCTGCGAGAGGAGGGCATCCAATACTCCTTGCTCTTCCCGGCCAAGCTGCAGGTCATACTGGATGAAACCACGCACTTCTTTCAGACCCCGGACGAAGCATGGCAGTGGCTGGAGTCATACAGAGCGGGGACGGATAGGTCTCACAAAAGTAGACGAGATCGGCCTAAACCACCTCCGGTCAGACAGTCACAGCGAATCCGGTCCCGCAATAGGCGCCAGCGGGAGAAGCGGGAGGCCCAAATGGCTGCGGACAAGAGAGAGGCGCTTGCAGCGACGGCGGCCATTACGGGGTCGCAGCAGGGAAGTGAACTGGCAGAGACGGACTCTGGCGGCGAAGGCAGCAGGACGGGAGAGGACCTTTCAGAGGCGGAGAGTTCGAAGGGGGCGGTGGTGACCCCTCAGACATCTGATGGGATTTTTCACAGTTGAGGCTGCGTTGGGACTTGGACACGATCTTTTGGTAGGGTGGTATCCTGCTGGAGATGGGTGGGTTGCCGGGTAGGGTGCCGCATTGGCAGGATGGGATAGGGAGCGCGGGGCGTGGGCTCCGCTAGCTGGGGTCGGCGATAACTCACCCCCCCAGGGCCCTTAAGGCCTTCTGTGGTGGCGACCACAGGTTAGAGGGATGTGTGTTTGGTTTGAGGTTTGGATCGGGGCTGACACTGGGTTTGTAGGCTCTGTCCTGGGGAGTGGGGTTTGGGGTGCTTTCCTTTTCAGAGTTTGTTTTGGGGGGGGCAACTGCTATGGTGGGGGTACGAACTGGCAATGTTTGACTTGGATTGTTCACTGCTGGTATGGGGACATTACCTAACTTAAAATGCCTAACGTGGAATGTCCGGGGGTTGCGCACCATGGTCAAGCGCCACAAGGTACATGTGTATTTGGTGAGAAGGGGGGTCCAGATCGCCATGCTACAGGAGACCCATTTGACAAAAAAGGAATGTGCTGCATTGCAAAAAAGATGGCAGGGTCAGGTGTTTGGTACCACTTATTCAGCGTATGCTAGGGGGGTATTGATATGGGTGAGAGCGGGGATACCGTTTCAGGTGCTGAATCAGGTGGTGGATCCTGAGGGCAGGTTTGTGGCAGTGGAGGGACGGTTGTATGGTCGGGATGTGGTTCTCTGCTGTGTGTATGCGCCAAATGCTGATCAGGCCAGATTCTTCTATGGCCTTTCCGGGTCCTTGGCCTCTTTCTTAGCGGGCCCGGTGATCCTGGGGGGGGATTTTAACTCGATTACGGATGTGGTCTTGGACAGGTCTCACCCTCCCCTGGTTGATTCCCCGGTACGCCAGTTAGCCATGCACAGGAAGGATTGGCAGGACAGGTGGGTGTTGCTGGATATGTGGCGGGAACAGCACAGGGATACCAGGGATTATTCCTTTTACTCAGCCCTCCATGCACTACACGTGAGAATTGACTCGGTGCTTTGTGGCGGGACTCTGGCCCCATTGATCTCTCACACGGAATACTTGGCCAGAACCATATCGGATCATAACCCCCTATTGGTACATGTCCAGTGGCAGCAGGAGCGCTCGGCGATTCCAACATGGCGGCTCCGGCCAGACACGTTGGAGGACTCAGTGTTCAGTGATGCGGTCCAGCAGGGCATCGATCATTATTTCAGTGAGAACGAGGGTACTGCTGCGTGTAGGTCCACTGAGTGGGATGCGATGAAAGTGGTGGTGAAAGGGGTATGCCTGGGCCGGTTTTCGAATGCTCGTACGACTGTGTTGAATGCACTTGTGAATGCGGAAGAGAAACTAAGAGATCTGGAGCGGCGCAGGCCGGATAGGCCGGACCTGCAGGCCCGGCTGCTGGAAGCGAAGGAGGTGGTCGCTACCGAAACGGAGCGGTTGAGGGGCTACGACTATAGGCAATACGCCATCGGAGCGCATGCTGAACAGGATAAGGTGGGCACGCTCCTGGCCAGACTCGCTAATCCTGAAATTAGGGGCTGCCCGGTCCTTAGCATCAACAACGCACTGGGGGAAACGGTGTATTCTCAGGCAGCGGTGTTGGAGTGCTTTCGAGCGTATTGTGAGGAATTGTACCATAGTCAGTTGGGTGTGGAGGCTCAGGAAATTGCAGAGTACCTAGAGACGAGGCAGCTTCCGGTCCTTGACGACGAGGACGCGAAAGAGTTGGGCGGTCCGATCACGCTAGCTGAAATAAGGGCGGCCATTAAAAATATGGCGCGGAATAAAACACCCGGTGTGGATGGGTTGCCGATAGAGTTCTACCAGCAGTTTATAGATAGCTTGGCACCCAGACTGCTGGTGGTGTACACGGAGGCTTATGAGTCGGGGGGTTTGCCCGGTTCTATGAGGGAAGCATTGATAGTACCACTACTCAAACCCGGCAGGGACGCGACGGATGTGAGGTCCTATTGCTCGCTGTCCATGCTGACGGTGGATTATAAGATACTGAGCCAGATCCTGGCCACCAGGCTTGCTCCACATATGACTGGCCTGGTGCACAGGGATCAGGCGGGGTTCATCCCCACGAGGAGTACGGCGTTGAATATCCGGCGACTGGTTGGGATAATGGACGCTGTATTGGATGAGCACGGGACACAGGCGGTCCTGTCAGTGGACATTGAGAAGGCTTTCGATAGCTTGGAGTGGGTTTTTCTAGATGGAGTGCTGGAGAGGTTTGGTATTGGTGAGGGGTTCCGCAGATGGACGAAGGTGCTGTATTCCTCGGCGACGGCGCGAGTACGTTTGGGTGGCTTGGTGTCTGCGGCATATCCGGTCGGTAGAGGCACACGGCAGGGGTGCTCCCTTTCCCCCCTCCTGTTCGCCCTGGCGATGGAACCCTTGGCGGTCCACGCTAGGTCGGGAGACAGATATTCGGGGATAGACAGTGGCGGGCGGCTACATCACATTTCGCTGTATGCGGATGATCTGTTGCTGTATTTGGACGACACAGAGCAGGCTTTGGAAGGGGCGATGGACCTGTTGTCGGAGTTTGGCCAGTTGTCGGGCCTCAAGGTCAATTGGGCGAAGACCTGTGTGTTTCCGCTGAGAGCGGAGTCGCCCTGCCCTGCTCGTGACTTGGGGGTGGTCTGGGAGCCATCTTGCTTCACTTATTTGGGAGTCCGTATCTACCACGTGACCGGGGACCTGTTAGAGGGCAATATTGGACGGTGTGTACGGGCGCTGAGAGGTAGTATGTCCTTTTGGTCAACCCTTCCGCTGACGGTACTGGGTAGGATTGCTCTCTTGAAAATGGTGGCCCTCCCCCGGCTCCTGTACTACTTTCGGACGCTGCCCATTTGGATTCCTCAGAGGGTCTTTAGGGACCTGAGGACGATGGTAATCGGTTTCCTGTGGGGACATGGCCGCCGCAGAGTGGCGTTGAGCACGTTGCTACGCCCCAAGATTGAGGGGGGGATGGCCGTCCCCGACTTTGAACTGTATTACTTGGCGGCACAGCTCCAGGTTCTTACGCAGCATGTGGCTCGGGTGTTTAGGGGACCGGAGTGTGACCGAGAGTTGGGGATACTGCGCCACGTGCTGGCCTATATCGTTATGCAGCAGAAACTGGAGTTGCGGGGCCTCACTATGGAGGAACGGACGCTCCGGTTATGCTGGCAGAGGAGTCTCAGGAGGCCGAAGGCAACTCGGCCGTATGCGCCGGAGATACCGATTGGAATGCTGACAGCCCTACCACATGGTGGAGATTGGTCCCCATTGCTGGAGTGGGAAGAGGCGGGACTTCAGGTGGTGGGAGACCTGTATGTCGATGAGACTTTGGTGCCCTTCAGGGTACTCCAGGACCAGTTTGGGCTGACTGACGGGAGTTTCCTCTTACATGCGGCAGTGATAGCGGCTATACAGAAGCATTGGAAGGGAGGGCTCATTGAACCGGACACGACTATGGCGTGCCAGTATGTGGTGATGGCAGCGGGCACCTTTAAGGCGGTGACCTGCCTCCATAACAGGATGTTGAACGAGGGACTGGAACCGCTCCTGGGGCTCAAGGCGAAATGGGAGGAGAGCGTGGGTAGGCCCATTTCAGACACGGCATGGAGCCATATTCTACGGCGTACGTGGAAAGGCACGGGGAATGCGCGTTTCCAGCAAGTGCACTTCTTTGTGCTACATAGGGCCTATCTGACTCCGGAAAAAATTAGGCGGTACTTCCAGGTACAGGACGCACGATGCCCGAGGTGCTTGTCACCGGAGGCGGACATGGATCACTTGTTTTGGGGTTGCCCGCATCTGGCGACCTATTGGGTAGAGGTGGGGGACCTTCTAAACGAAGTGACAGACAGGGAGGTGGACGTCGACATGGCGGCATGCCTGTTGCTCTGGTTCCCGCACACCAAGCACTCTAAGGTGACGAGCAAATTCATCGACCTGGGATTGATACTGGCACAGAGAGAGATTTCGTGGCATTGGAAGTCCAGGGGAGGACCGTCAGTGAGGAGGTGGAAGAATGACTTGCTGCGGTGGTCTGAATGTGAGAGTGTGCTCCGGATGAGGCAGGCTGTCAAGCTTGGTAATGAGAAAGCCTTGGATACAGCGTGTGCGTGGGAATTGGTGGTGCAGGCCTTACGTGATTCGTTGGTAGAGGATGAGGACTGAGTGGTTGGGACCTGAGGACACCACAAGGCGTACTAGTTCAGAGTTATCATTGACACTGTAGCGGGACCCATACTACAATCAGGAACATGACACACACCATTAGCGGTTGCAGGGGAGGGGACACTGGGGGGTTGTTCAGAGGGTGTTTAGGGTGGGTTGGGAGCCAGAGGGTTGACCGACTGCGGTGGCGATCCTGGGACTGAGAAGGTTAGTGGGGCGCAGGTGGCTGACGGGAGGTAGCAGAGGGGTACGGGATGGGTATGGAGGGCCCCACAGAGCGCCGGGGGGCTTGGTAGCGGCTTGTGGCACTGACCTGTATATGTAGGATGGCTGATGTTGTTCCTTGTTGAGGGTGGGGGGGTAAAATGCAGATACGTAAAATGTTCTTGGCGACCGTTGTCCCGAGGGACACTCACCATGGTGTCTTCCTGTTATTTAGGACATAGCGCCGCCCGGCCTCCGGGATGCGGGCTGAATGGCTGTGTATGGTACACGCTCTTACGATTGACGCGGGGGGACTCCATGAGTGGACTGGTTGAACAATTGTAAGCTGTGGTTTCTAATTCTGCAATAAAAAACAAATTTAAAAAAAAGCAGCAAAATTCTTGACATTTCTCGAGTTCACTTTGTGGAATATTTGATGCCATATATGGAATTTTTGTACACCATAAAGGCTGCATGAAAAAACGCTTTAAAAAAATCCTCATAATAACCTGCTATTGTGGGTATTCATAAATTCAGAGGGGCACAAATAACATGTGCGGTAACTCAGATTATTGAGTGCATTTAAAAATGCATAGCTCTCCTTCATATCCATTTTTTAATTACAATTTTCATTTGACGTAAGAAATAGTTGGGGTGGTGGCCATCACAGATTTTATTGCCTGAGCCCGCAATAGGCCCAACAATAATCCTCCCACATTCTGGGTTAAATGACCTGGCGACACTTGCCAGAAAGCAGATGATCCATTACCCAGTATTTCAGTTCTCCTGAACCCGTGGTCTGATCACTGCGCAATTAAGTTTGAAGTAAATTGCTTTCAGGCTCACTCCTCTGATCTGAGACAGACAGAAGAGATTATAACCAGAGCATGAGGCAAACTGGATGGTAAAAGTCTTAAAAACGTTCTTGAAAATTCACTATATCAGCTCCCGCTGGACGTGGAGGCGGCAACAATTCTTTCTAATAAATGGCTCTCACATGCGTGTGATCAATTAGTTCCCCATAATAAATGGACGCCTAAACGAGTTTCTCCCTCTGCTCCCTGGTACTCTAAAAAGCTAAAGGCTATGAAAGTGGTATGCAAATACACTGAAGAAAATGGCGTAAACAATATGCAGAGTCAGAGAAAGAAAAGTACAAAACTTGTATTTCTAGCTACAAGCAATCTCTTCTGGAAGCAAAGAAAGAGTACTTTTCATTACTAATAACCAAGGCGGAATGTAACTCAAAAGAACTTTTTAAAACCGTGACTATACTATCCTGCCCAAATATTCCTAAGAAACAGGGTGATCATGAATTCTGCTACAAAATAGCTGAATTTTTGAGACTGAAAATTAAAACTGTATTTTCGTCTCTTATTGGTTATATTAATATAAACCAGTCCGATTCCAACATAAAGGAAGTGGAAAGATTATGCCCCCGATGATGCCACTGGATAATTTTACCCTCCTGGAGAGGTCAGATACTATGAAATTGCTGAGTAGTATGAAATCTGGAGCTCCTAGTGACCCTTGTCCATTTTGGATTATTAAGCAAATTTCCGATATAATTGGAACCGCTCTTACTCCATTGCTTAATGCTGCTCTATCATCCGGTATTTTTCCGAAAATATGGAAAAAAGCTTCCGTTCTACCATTATTGAAGAAGCCGTCACTGGATCCCAAGGACCCCAACAACTAGCTAATCCTATTGGACCTATCCGCGGTCTTTGATACTGCCCACCACATGGTACTGTTGAAACGGCTATCTGAAATAGGCATAAGGGGTTCGGCATGGAAACTGTTACAATCATTCTTGTCGGACAGCTCACAAACTGTAGACCTAGACGGTAACATCTCAGAACCATTTTCACTTCTGTTTGGGGTGCCACAGTGCTCAGCTCTTATCCCCATGCTTTTTAATATCTATGTGGCAACCCTGACTGGTATCATTAGGACTTTTGGCTTCCAGCTCACCTCCTATGCTGATGACACACAAATTGTGTTGTCGCTGATGGAGGGAGAGGAAAAGGAAGCAGGCGATCGCTTCCATGACTTCATGGGTTCCATATCAGCTTGGATATCTGCCAACTGTCTAAAGCTTAACTCGGCTAAGACCAAAGTTTTGAAATTTGGCATTAATCCACAGGAATGGACACCAGAGTGTTGGCCGGAGGATCTGGGACTGTGTCTAGTACCTTCAAGGAAAGCCAAGAATCTTAGTATCATGGTGGATAATAAACTCACCATGGGATACCAAGTGAGCATGGTGACTTCGGCGTGCTTCATGGTCCTCGGAATAATCAAGAAAATCAGGTTCTTCCTGTTTGAGAGTAGCCTCATGACTGTGGTTACGGCACTCATAATGTCACGTCGGACTATTTATTCATTTATAAAGTTTTATATAGCGCGAACATGATCCCGAAGGATATCAGAGCGCTTCACAATTAAGGATGGTCAGGTAGGCGTCCAATACAAATCAAAGTGAAACAGTTGCAACAGCTTGAATCTCAATGTTCAAAAGCAACATCTGAACAGACTGCAAGTGGTCCAGAATGTGGCAGCTAGATTGCTGACCGCAACACCTAGGGCTGCCTCCGTCAGGGGAGTACTTAAGAAATTGCATTGGCTTCCAATACTTCTAAGATCACGCTTCAAAGCACTTAGTATTGTCTTTCAAGCTGTGAATGGTACAGGTCCTGAGTTCCTTAAATCTAAACTTTCATGGTATATTTCTAACAGAACATTAAGGTCAACTGGGTCCAAACTAGTACTAACCCCCCTTAGAAAAAAACTAACTGGGTGGCAGAAGCTTTGTTCACTGTGCCTCTAAGGTATGGAATGAACTCCTGTTCGAACTTAGAAATCCCCAAGATCTGATTTCCTTCCAGAAGGGCTTGAAGACGTGTTTTTTCTCTCACCACTAGGCCTTTTGTCCCTCAGGTAACCAGTGCTCAGCGCCAGGACACCCCAGGGTAACAGTGCGTTCTATAAGCATAAATATTATAACATAACATCCCCCGCCCCAGGACACTCCCAAAAAGTGGTGCACGCATTTACTGGACTCCTTGGTGAAGCAGTCAGGAGCACCAGATGGATGGAGGTCGCTTTGCGGGTCCGGGATGATTGGTACAGAGGTCAGCTACAACGGCACAGAAGAAGGAGATATTGGTGGTTCCTGGAGTGGCTCGCCCATTGAGAGCAGCCACGTGACTAGAGACTGACATGGAGCCTGGGAGTTGGAGCACCCCACACCAACCAACTAAGTTGCTGCTGATTCGGTGGTGAGCGCCCTGAACAGATGGCACGGGCGGCTCAAGCTATGCTCAGGCCCAATGGACTGATCCTGAACATGGCCATGTAAAGATGAATTGCACCCAACAAGAGGCCTCTGTACCCCAGGGAAGGGAGTATGCTGGTGGTGGAGCAAGGTACCCTGACAAACATATGAAAGCAAAGGAGTAGATAACTAGTGCATCAATACTCTCCCCGCAGAGCAAGGTAAGGGGGTCATTATGATGGCGGAAGGCCTGCCACCGCCAGCCATGTGATGGCGGGCCTTCCGCCATGGGACTGCGATTTTTCCCCCGCCAAATTAGGATGGCGGGGGGAATCCGAATACGACTGTGGCGGGCAAAAAGACCACCCGCCACGGATCCAGCACAGGCAATTGGTCTGATTGCCTGGCGGAGCGGACAGCATCCATAAAATGTTGGCGGTGCCTAGCAGGCACCGTCCGCCAAATTACAATGCTGCATCCCCTCTATAAGGCTGGCGGGGATTGGTTTCGGGGCCTGTTGCGGGCCCTCTTTGTATTGGGGGATGTGTGGGTGCACTGGGGGGTACCCATGGCACCATCCTACATTTCACTGCATTAAGTGGCAGGCACCTGTGGTGCCTGCCACGTAGTGCAGTAAAATGCACAACCTGTATTTTTAACATCAAGGCGGATGTTGCAGTCAGCAACACCCTTTGCAATGTTAAATTGCAAGATGCGACCACCATGGCAGCAATTGAATCCTAATTTGGAGTGTGGGACGCTGCATACATGGCGGGCAGTCCCGATCCCCACCACAATGGCGGGCAGACTCTAGTCTGCCCACCATCGAATGACCCCCTAAATGTGAAAGGCATGGAGCTCAGGAGGCCTATCGAGCGACGTTGGAGCAATCCCATGAGTTCTTTTCCCCATGTGCTGGGTTGCAACATGCACTGGGGCCGGCTCAGTTGTAACTACAGCTCTATGTGCCATAGTGCACTGACCACACACCCAGGCCCACACTGGCACCTGGTAGTCAAGAAAAAGGTGATGCAGCCTAGAAGCTTTGTCCCACCTCAGACTGACATTTGTCACTACACAGTGGTGTCCCCTTATGCAGAAAGGGGACTTAATGGAAAATCCTGCCGCACTGGTGCATGGGCAGCCACGTAAGCCACCTTGAGGGCACCCTCAAAAACACTCTAGCTAATTTTACAAGATATTGCAGGCAAAGGTAGACATTAAAACTACCCTTGAGTCCAAAATAAATGCTGTATTCCTGGATTTGAACCTGTTATGCTTGGATCGCAGGAATTGGTGGACTGAGTGGTTAAAACTGTATCTGTGATAACTATGATGACCCCCATATTGGGGGAAATCCAAACCCAACTGAAAGACATGAGTACCACCGCAGTCTTACTCCAGGGGAAACGGAAGATGCGGATGGTTGATCGAGGTGCAACAATGTTGACTTTTTGGGCTTTCTTGAGTGCTCTGAGGGGCTATGCATGGAACTCTTCCTCAAAAACTGCCTGATGAGAACTGTACTGGCAGTTAAGGTGCCTAGAATCTTCTCAGTAGGTTGAGTCCATCACATGCGAGGCAGTACTCTACCGCCAGGGTCCCAGCCATGACCAGTGATCACGTGACGACTTAACTACAGGGACACAGACTTGATCATACAATTGTTTAGAAGAAAAGGTACCTGGCAATTTGAGGGTAATACTATCACCTCTTACCCGGACTTCACCATGGAGATGTAGCGACTCCACAATTCATATACAAAGGTCATGATAACACTTGCAAGAGATTGGTGCAAAATATTCACTCCTCTACCCTGTTAAACTCAAAGTGATAGAAGGTGAATCAACACACTTTTTGCCTGACCCCAACGATGTGTGGACCTGTCTGCATGGATAAGTGGTTGTAGAGGTTTACCATTGGAACCAGAATTTGTTTGCAGCCTTGCAGTTAGACTACATCTCATAGTCTGGCTGTGAGACCAATGACACTGTTGACTCCACTGGGGATGATACACAAGGCACAGAGCTGACATCAAGATTAGGGGATGACCTGGTATGATGTGCTGTTTTGTTCTTGTCAGTGAACTTTCGAGAGGTGGAATGAGAATGTGGGAGGCTTAGTGTCACCATGGGAACCCAAGAGGGGTACTGGATGCTAAGCAGACCCCTCCGGACCCAAATGACCACAAGTCCTAGAGGACAGTTTACTGCCAAAATATTGAAGTTAAAATTATAGAAGTAAAAAATATCGATGCAAAATATAGAATGCAAAAATATCGACTCCCTACACTTACAATAGGTAAGTAAAAAAATATATAGAAAAAATACTGATGGAAAAAGTATAGTTGTACACGATATCGAAATATATCTATATATATATATATATCTATATATATATATATATATATATATATATATATATATATATATATATATATATATATATCTATATATATATATCTATATATCTATATATATATATATCTATATATATAGATATATCTATATATATATATATATATATATATAGATATATCTATATATATAGATATATCTATATATCTATATATATATATATATATATATATATATATATATATATATATATATATATATATATATATATATATATATATATAGATATATATAGATATATAGATATATATATATATCTATATATATATATATATATATATATATATATATATATATATATATATATATAGATATATAGATATATAGATATATCTATATATATAGATATATATATATTTATATATACAAATATATAAAAGAAAATAATAGATATTACATATGTTAAATAATAACATTTACATAAAAAATAAAGTAGATTTAATATAAATTAAAAAAATAGTAAATAAACTTAATTAAAAAAGTTAAACACACACGCATATTAATTCATATATATTTCCTTTTAAAACAATTAAGAAACCATTAATTTATTTTATAATTTTTTAATTATATAAAAATGTACCATATATATATAACACACTGACGAAGGCAGACCGCCGAAACGCGTCTGTGTGCACCCCTCCGCTAAATAAAACCTAGCGCGTTTAAAATCTTCATCCTCGAGTGCTGTCGTATTCTTTTCCAGGAGTTGGAGGGATTTGGAGCGTTATATATATATATATATATATATATATATATATATACAAGCAGCCCGCCCCAGCGTTGCCTGGGGCAGAAAGGGGCTGGGGGCAGTACACCCACTCACGCCCTGACCCCCTCCCGCACCGACTCCCTCCCGCCCCGACTCACTTGCCCCCCCTCCCGCCCGACTCACTCGTGCCCCCCTGCAGCCCCGACTCACTCGCGCCCCCCTCCCACCCTGACTCACTCGCGCCCCCCTCCCGCCACGACTCACTCGCGCTCCGACATTTGCATCACACAGTCTCACTTTCCCTTTCCTTACCTGTGCCGCCGCTCCTCACAGCACAGCCGCTCGTCACTGCACCGCCCTCCTCCTTCGTCATCATGCACGTCGCGTAGTGGCCAGCACTAGGTCCCGGCCGGCGCTACTTTCAGGGGACTACTTTGTTTACAAACTTAATTTTTTTAATTTACTTTTTAAAAAAATTTATATAGCCTATGTCCATCTAGACACCCTGAAATTTTCATAGATGTATCGGGTGTGTAGATTGGCGCTGTGGTTCCTGAGTTTACCTGGCCAAAAGGTGCAAGTTCTCTCTTTATAATAGTAGTATAGATATATATATATATATATATATATATCACACAATCTCCTTTGCAGGTGAAAAGATAGTCCGCACTACGATAATAGTAAGAAAATTATGTTCTTTTTATTTCATGAGATTTGCCTCCAAACAGAAAAACACACCAACGCGTTTCGATCTCCCTCTGAGATTTTGATCACGGTAATGCCCCCTGTTAACTTGCAGTATTATGTACACGATAGCCATCTGACATCATTTCTTGTTTTTTGGCAGCACGGGGCATTATGGTGTCAGGGTTTACCAAACTGCGCCACCTAATTTTTGAACTACATCTCCCAGAACTCTAGTGTGGGGGCGGGGCACCATAAAAGCAGGGCGCCCCTCTACACGTTGTTCGTGATTTTGTGTATCAACCGTGTTGGGAGAGACTGGAGAGGTGTGCTGTCTTGTTATCCTTCTGAGGAGGAATTAGTTCCTGATTTAACAGTTGGCGCGTATGCGCGAAGAGATTAGCTTTGCGCTTTGGATTGAAGACATTTGATAATCCCCGTAGCGCGTGGTCGGCGCTTTCTGTTTATTTGATACCTCGCAGGAGTGACGAGGCTTGCACGGTATTGACGGCTGGCGATAGAGAAGTATGGAGAACGAAGAACCGGGATTAAGCGGCGTCAGTACAGTGAGTTCTTTGAAAGACGCGTGAAGGTTAACGCGTTGTTTGCCAAACGCTGATGTGTATTTAAAAAGGCGGTATTGCTCTACGGCATAGGAAAGTAAAGCGCCTGAACGGTTGAAGTTGATTTGAAGGATTTTGTTTTGCATTTACCGTGAGAACGGAGTACAGCGGATTATTCTTTCTGCGTACTACCGTTACGAAGAAAGTCACTACTGCTTATCTCAGCAAGTGCCAAAGCGGAAGGTAGTGGGGGGAGATCCTACACCTTTCCGTATTTGGAGTGGAAATAATAAAGGAACGCTGGGGTGCGAACTAGAGAGCGGAAGACAGTAGTAGGAGGCTACGTCTTACCGTGTCCTTCATGAATCATATTGAGAGTATTGTATATATGTGAACAGACTTATCTGAAGAAGAGGATTGTTGCTGAACTCACATAGGTTTTTGGGGTTATCACATGATTATAATTTGAACACTCTTCAACACAAGGCAGGGTAGGTTCAACACTAATAGATAGCATTGTATATTGGTTCTGGGAGAGGCTAGACAATAACTGGTGTTTGTGTTCCTTAGGGACTAGTGTGGCGAACATCAACATTCAGGAAACAGGGAGGAGGAGGAGCAATCTTCTTTTTGTAAAGGTAAACAATTACGCTTACTTAGTGAGAAGAAAATGAGTGTAGGGTTTCATGGTGAATACGAATAACCTGTATGATTGTTTTCTTGTCTTTCAGCTGTCCCTTCCCTGCAGTTCCCTTCCGTCCCCTCCTTGTTTTGTTTCCTGTTTTCCCTCGCCCTATCACTCGAACACGCTGTGTTGCTATTACTAGCGTGTTGGTGAGATCGAGAGGTGGAGTCATATGTGCATCAATCGGATTCGGCAGCGTGGAGTCTGACAGAATCACGAACCCACGAATTGCATTCTGCCGGGTCGGTTTGGAGTACATATGGCCACCTTGGATGATGTGTTAAGGGCCTTGGTTTTGGTTCAACAGGAACTGGCAGCGTCAAAGGCAGAGGCTGTTCTTCTTAAGGATAGGGTAGAACAACTATCCAAGAACCCTTTTTCTACAGGTCCTTCGCAGATTCAGGTTACTGTTCCCCCTCCTATCCCGTTAGCCACCCCTGAGAGGTATGGGGGGATCCTAGTAAAACGCAGGCCTTCATGACGCAAATCATGCTCCATTTTTCTTGTAAACCTGCCTCTTTTCCTAATAACCATTCTAGGGTAGCGTTTGCTATATCTTATTTGGTGGGAGATGCTGCCAATTGGGCAGTCCCTCTAATAAAACGAGACGATGCCATGTTGTCCAATTGGACAGCATTCAGAGAAGAATTCGAAAAAGTCTTTGACAGGAGGGCCACAAATTTCAGTGCGGATAAAGAGTTATTGTCCCTGCGGCAGGGTAGGAGTGATTTGATTACTTATCTGACTACGTTTAATCGTTTGATTGCCGAAACTGAATGGCCGGAGGGAAAAAGAATGACTCTGTTTTATCAGGGTTTGAGGGATGAATTGAAGGACGCTGTGGCACACATAGATCCTCAACCCACGACATGTGTGGATATGGTGAATTTGGTCATGAGGTTGGATGGTAGGCTAACGGAGCGGAGCGGGGATCGAAGAAAATGGGACAGGGGTTATGCCCGTAATGTGAGTTTTCCTATGAGAGCCTTGGGTTCCGCCGAAGCAGGGGCAGAGCCTATGGAGATAGGAGCTATTCGACCCCCTTTGTCCAAAACTGAAAGAGAGAGCAGGAGGGTAAAAGGCCTCTGTATGTATTGTGGGAAGAAGGGTCACTATGTACGAGAGTGCCCTTCTAAACCCAAGACTTCGAACACTTGGAACAAGAACCAAAGGGTAGCGGTTTCTAATACTGCCAGAGAGAGTGATGAGGGTTTGGTACCGTTGCCAACTAAAGAGGAGAACCCCGATTGGAAGCTTACATCATTATCTTCCTCGGGCATAGGGGAAACCGAATCCCATCTGGTATTAGTCATGACCTTGGAGTGCGAACATAAATCCCATCAAGTAATGGTCATGCTGGACTCCGGGGCCACCGGAAATTTCATAGATTATGGGTTGGTGGCTCGTTTGATGATTCCTAGAATACCAAGAGGCAATCCAGAGGAGGTCTTAGCCGTAGATGGGCAGCCAATTAAATCAGGTCTGATAACGGAAAAAACGGCTGAGGTAGAGTTGTCTATTGAGGTGTCAGAGGGAAGGCATGTGGAAAAGGTGGAGTTGAACATTATAGAGGCTCCTCAGTACGAGATAATTCTAGGGATGCCGTGGTTTACCTTTCACAACCCTACCATCGATTGGAAATCTCGCACGGTGCATTTCTCTTCTGGGTTTTGCAAGGAACATCAGGTACCTTATGTGTCTTCCCCTGTAGCCGTGTTGGCCTTGCAGTTTATGGTGGCTACAGCCGCCGAGAAGGAGGTGAACCTCCCGAAACACTATGAAGCATTTCAGGACATATTTAGTGAAAGCAGAGCTGAGGAGTTGCCACCACATAGACCTTATGACTGCCGGATTGATTTGATTGATGGGGCAGTGATTCCTACGTGCCGTGTGTATGCCTTATCTGTTCCTGAAACTGTGCACTTAAAGGAATACATCGATCATTATGAAAGTATAGGCTTTATAAGACCATCCCGTTCCCCTGCAGCTTCTCCACTTTTCTTTATAGCTAAAGCGAATGGTGATCTGAGGGCATGTGTGGACTACCGCGTCTTGAATAAAAACACCATACGTAACCGATACCCTCTCCCCCTCATTACGGTACTGATTGATCAAGTGAGGGAGGCCGTGATCTATACTCGCTTGGATTTGCGAGGAGCCTATCACTTGGTCAGGGTACGTGAGGGGGATGAGTGGAAGACGGCATTCAAGACGCGGTATGTCCTATATGAATATCTAGTCATGCCCTTTGGGCTGTGTAATGCCCCTGCGGCATTTCAATTTCTGATCAATGACGTCTTGAAGGAGTTCATCGACTTATTCGTTGTAGTGTACATAGACAACATCTTGGTGTACTCTATGGATGAAGGTTGTCATGTGGAACAGGTCAGCAAGGTATTGATGAAACTGAGAGAACATAGCCTCTTTGTTAAACTCAGTAAATGTGAGTTTAGTGTGTACAGTGTGGAGTTTCTGGGGGTGATGATCAGTCCCTCGGGGTTGCAAATGTCTGAGCGCAAGGTGGAGGCAGTGAGAGACTGGCCGGTACAGAAGAATGTGAAGGAAGTCCAGAGTTTTCTGGGCTTCGCTAACTACTACCGGCGCTTCATTTTGCATTTTTCCTTGCTGGCAGTGCCCATTACAAAACTATTGAAAAAAGGGGTTCCTTTCGAGTGGACAACTGCTGCAGGGGAGTCTTTCCAAACTCTTAAATCTTCTTTCATCACTGCCCCAGTGCTGTCACATCCCAATTTAGAACACCCTTTTGTGGTTGAGGCGGATGCTTCGGACGAAGCAATCGGGGCGGTTCTATCTCAGAGGGACATTAGTACAGGTCAGTTGCACCCAGTGGCCTTCCTGTCAAAGAAATTGAGTTCGGCTGAACTCAATTACACCATTGCCGAAAAGGAATTGCTTTCAATAAAGAGGGCTTTTCAGGAATGGAGGCACTATCTATGGGGGGCCCTACACACCATTACGGTGTACACAGACCATAGAAATCTACAATTTATGTCCTCTGCTAGACACTTGACAGCAAGACAGATGAGATGGACGCTCTTTTTTGCAGAGTTTAATTTTGTGGTCACTTTCCGCCCGGGGTCTGAGAATAGGAAGGCAGATGCCTTATCTAGACAAACAATGCCAGTGGAATGCGTGGAAGAGAAACAGGCAATCATTCCAACAGGGAAGGTTCTGTGTGTGGTGAGGGCTGAAACCTTTTTGGATGAGGTGAGGAACCATCAGTATCCGGGTGGTTGGGGGTCCTGGGCCCATGACAGACTGGATTGCAAATTGAGAGACGGGTTGCCATTCTTTCAGGGAAAGTTGTATTTACCCACAATTCCTTTGCAGAAGAAAGCTATTGGCTGGTGTCATGAGGGGGAACTGTTAGGACACCCTGGTATACGTAAAACTCTCGATACAGTCAAAAGACATTTCTGGTGGGCAACCCTGAGCAAGGATGTTTCAGAGTGGGTGGCTCGTTGTGATGTGTGTGCTAGAGCCAAGGGTACGACCACCAAGAAAGCAGGGAAACTTATACCCATGCCTACCCCCAGTCAACCATGGCAGCACATCAGTTTGGATTTTGTGTCGGGTCTTCCAATGGATAAGGGCTCATCAGCCGTGTTGGTAGTGGTAGATAGTCTCACCAAAATGGGACACTTTGTCCCTTGTAAGACCCTCCCGAATGCCAGCCAAACGGCTCAATTGTTAGCTAGTAATGTGGTCAGGTTACACGGTATTCCTAGGGTTATCGTGTCTGACAGAGGGCCGCAGTTTATTGCACGCTTCTGGCGCATGTGGTGTCGTGCCCTGAATATAGAGTCCAATTTATCCACCAGTTTCCACCCACAGACCGACGGGCAGACAGAGCGTTTGAACCAGACGTTAAAGAAATACTTGAGATGCTATTCTAAAGAAGCTCATGAGTCTTGGGTGGATCTGTTATGGATGGCAGAACTGGCCTATAATAACGCATGGCATAGTTCAACGGGAATGTCACCTTTCAAAGCCAATTATGGTTTTGGTGCTAATACTTTGCCGGTTGACATACCCTCTGATCTGAGCGACCAGCCTGCGGTGAAAGAAAGAATCTTGATGCTGAGAAGGGTCCATAAGGGAGTGCAGGTACATTTGAACAAAGCGAAGGAGGTGTACAAAAAGTGGGAAGATCGTCACCGGATAGAGAGTCGCCAATACGTGGTGGGGGATAAGGTATGGCTGTCTACAAAAAACATCAGGTTTAAGTTGCGCAGCGTGTTCCACCCAAGATACATAGGCCCGTACACCATAGTGAGACAGGTGAACCCCGTGACCTATAAGTTGAAATTGCCAGGGTCGATGCGCATACACCCAGTGTTCCATGTTCAATTGTTGAAACCTGCCCTTACTTCACGCAGAGTAGCCCCTCCGCCGGTGTTGTGTGATGGTGGTATGGAGTATGCAGTGAGGAGTATCAGGGATGCCAAGTGGTGCCGGGGAGGGCTGAAATACCTGGTGTCCTGGAAGGGGTATTCAGCTGAAGATGATTCTTGGGAGCTGAGCTCGGATGTGCATGCTCCTGCTGCTGTGTGTTCTTTCCACAGGAGGTTTCCAAATAAGCCGGGCCCTAGAAGGCGCTAGGAAGGGGGACATTCTGTCAGGGTTTACCAAACTCTGCCACCTAATTTTTTAACTACATCTCCCAGAACTCTAGTGTGGGGGCGGGGCACCATAAAAGCAGGGCGGCCCCTCTACACGTTGTTCGTGATTTTGTGTATCAACCGTGTTGGGAGAGACTGGAGAGGTGTGCTGTCTTGTTATCCTTCTGAGGAGGAATTGGTTCCTGATTTAACAGTTGGCGCGTATGCGCGAAGAGATTAGCTTTGCGCTTTGGATTGAAGACATTTGATAATCCCCGTAGCGCATGGTCGGCGCTTTCTGTTTATTTGATACCTCGCAGGAGTGACGAGGCTTGCACGGTATTGACGGCTGGCGATAGAGAAGTACGGAGAACGAAGAACCGGGATTAAGCGGCGTCAGTACAGTGAGTTCTTTGAAAGACGCGTGAAGGTTAACGCGTTGTTTGCCAAACGCTGATGTGTATTTAAAAAGGCGGCATTGCTCTACGGCATAGGAAAGTAAAGCGCCTGAACGGTTGAAGTTGATTTGAAGGATTTTGTTTTGCATTTACCGTGAGAACGGAGTACAGCGGATTATTCTTTCTGCGTACTACCGTTACGAAGAAAGTCACTAGTGCTTATCTCAGCAAGTGCCAAAGCGGAAAGTAGTGGGGGGAGATCCTACACCTTTCCGTATTTGGAGTGGAAATAATAAAGGAACGCTGGGGTGCGAACTAGAGAGCGGAAGACAGTAGTAGGAGGCTACGTCTTACCGTGTCCTTCATGAATCATATTGAGAGTATTGTATATATGTGAACAGACTTATCTGAAGAAGAGGATTGTTGCTGAACTCACATAGGTTTTTGGGGTTATCACATGATTATAATTTGAACACTCTTCAACACAAGGCAGGGTAGGTTCAACACTAATAGATAGCATTGTATATTGGTTCTGGGAGAGGCTAGACAATAACTGGTGTTTGTGTTCCTTAGGGACTAGTGTGGCGAACATCAACATTCAGGAAACAGGGAGGAGGAGGAGCAATCTTCTTTTTGTAAAGGTGAACAATTACGCTTACTTAGTGAGAAGAAAATTAGTGTAGGGTTTCATGGTGAATACGAATAACCAGTATGATTGTTTTCTTGTCTTTCAGCTGTCCCTTCCCTGCAGTTCCCTTCCGTCCCCTCCTTGTTTTGTTTCCTGTTTTCCCTCGCCCTATCACTCGAACACGCTGTGTTGCTATTACTAGCGTGTTGGTGAGATCGGGAGGTGGAGTCATATGTGCATCAATCGGATTCGGCAGCGTGGAGTCTGACATATGGTACTTGTAGTTATCTAATGGTGTTTGTCTCAGCTCATTTTTTAAACATAAATACACCCAAACATAAACATAAAAAATATAATATATTAAAGGTTTCACCATATATTCCCAGGGTTCTATTTGCAGAAATGGCTTTCCATTACTTTTTAACCCATTTTCTACCAATCTTCTTAATTCTATCAACCTTGGTGGCTGTACATTTATATATCATTACTCCTCAACATGTTAAATAAATGCCTCTAGTGGCATCTATAATTACTGGAGTAAATCCATTCTTACTCTAGGTTTTCTAAGATTTTTTGAGGCTTTGGGATTTAGTTGGAACTATTGTGACCTACTTAATGTGCAGATAAAAAACACAAAAATTCTATGTATAGAAGTGAAATAACTGTGAGATAAACAATATTTTAAAACATTTTAGTTTCTCCTACTACTCTGGAGTTAAAGAGACTGAGCATTGCTGTTGTTAACACAGTCACATTTTTGTCGTATTTCAAATACAGATCAAATATTTACACCATTTTGATCATTGCTGTGATAAATATTTTTGTAAATGGATATACATTTCTTCACTTTGGTTTAACCCTAGAGGAGTTAAAGTCTGTAGGTTTAGAATGTGTCGTTATTCTTTTCGTCTTAATGTTTTTTCCCTGTCTCCGCCCCTTGCCTGTTTTTTTTACCATGTCTATGCCATAAAAGCTCAAGCTTTTCCAGTTGTTATCGTGGTGAGTTTCCATGTGCTTGGCTACAGCATTACTTCGATCTCCATGGATAGTAGCCCGGACGTGTTCTAGGATGCGTTTCTTTAGTTCACATTTGGTACTGCCAGTTGGCAAGGACATTCAATCAAATAGACGACAAATTGACCTTTGCACGTGATTAGATCTTGTATATTCCAAAGTTTTCCGTTTGCCATCATTATATTTTGAGTGTTTTTGGCGATTTTGCATACCTTGCAGTTATAACACTTTTTGAAACCTTTACTTTGTACCCAGATTTAATTTCCTTCTTTGCGGAAGTGACTGTGTGTTAGCCGATCTCCCAGGTTTGGTGCTCTGCGATATGTTATTTGCGGTGCATTTCCTACTAAGAGCCAGTCACCCCACCCAGCCTCTCGCTCGGTTAGCGCTCTAGTCTCAGCAGCAGGCAGGGCATTTAAGCCCTCTCGTCGCTCAAGCACGCAGCGGTTGCGCGCAGTCGACGAGCCAGAGAGGAGCCCGTCTGTGCCCGTCCATGACCGAACGGGGCTAGGGGCCATGATCCCTACTTCTGCCGCCACTACCTGTAGGGTAGAGGACATAATAAGGTACTCCTCCAATGACCTTTACAATTTGCGGTCCTATCCCCATAAGGGCTGTGCTCAGAATTCCGGCCCATGTCCAGGAGGCCCGTTTTCATGTAGATGCTGCCATTTCCAGTCATACCCCGGTATACTTCCCTCTGACATATTATCTGTTGAGGTCCTTAGACCCAGTCCCCCTATGGGAAATAGTATACTGTGTAACATAAGATCTCTCTCGAAGCACCACTCACAGGTCTGGGATCTGATCCACTCTGCTCGCCCAGATTACTGTTTCTGCACGGAGACCTGGCTCAAACCCCACCTGGCTCAAACCCCACCTGGTTCCTTCTAACACTTTGGGGATTCCTCTGGGATACAAGATACTTAGGCTGTACCGCCCTGTTAAGACTGGCGGAGGGGTTGCCATTATTTATAAGGACACCTTTACCATCACCATCCTAGACCAATGTACTACCACGGACATTGAAATCCTGGTCTTCAAAATTGGTTCCAACCTGGAGACCAGCTGGAAGGGAGCATTGGTGTATCGCCCTCCGGGCCCTTGCTCAGATGCTTCCACTACCCTTATGGAGACGCTGGCCCCACATATTAGCATGGGGACTAATTTTGTACTCCTTGGAGACTTCAATGTCCATAGCGAATTGGTCGATAATGCTGAAGCCCATACCATGCTGGCTGATCTAGCAACTCTGGGCTTCAAACAATGCAACCAGGGCCCTACTCACCATGCTGGTCACACTCTTGACCTTATTCTGTCTAATTCACACACTCTGACCTGTTACCCTCCCACACAGGTGGAGTGGACTGACCATTTCTTGATAAACTTCTCCCTCCCTACCCTTACAGAGGAACGTCCCCAACCTGCTTTCCTCCCTTTATGGCGTAGGCAGTGGCACAAGGTGTCCACAGAAACGTTAAAAGATGTTTTCATCCCCCCGGACTTCTCCCCCTTGGATACTCCCGACACGGCCCTCTCCAAATACAATGTGGCCTTGAATACTGCAGTCAATCTTATTGCCCCTCTTAGACTCTGTAATCAGCGGTGTAATCGCAGGCAGGAACCATGGTACTCCGACTCACTGCGTGCAGAAAAGAAAGCATGTAGGAAGTTGGAGAAGGCCTGGAGGATCTCCCACAGTGTAGTAGATAAATCCCGCTATCACTCTGCTTTGAGATCCTACCATAGAAATATCAGAGCTGCCCGCAAAACCCATATTGTTTTCCAACTATCTGAGGCTGGTAATGACCCTAAAATATTGTATCAGGTTCTTCGAACCTTTACCAACCCCATCGCGTGCGACAGCCCAGAGACGGTGTCCCAACAATTGTGCGATGATACTGCTGGGTTTTTTGCAAATAAAATCGACACTATCTACCAAAATATTGCTAAAGCCACCACCTTGGTTGATATTGAGGATTCCTCGCCTAGCCCTAAACTCGGAACAGCTGGCCTTGGCCCTCCGGCACTGTCCGCTATCCCCGAGATCAGTTTGGAAGATGTCAACTCACTGATTGGGACGATTAAATCGGGCAGCCCGGCGGACTTTGTTCCCGCCCGAGTGATGCATCTTATAGGGAATGCTCTGAGTCCCACCATTCAGATGGTGATTAATCGTTCCCTCTCTGAAGGATTGGTCCCTCTGGAGTGGAAAAAGGCCCTGGTTAAGCCCATAAGGAAAAACACCTCTATTCCCTGGTCGGATATGACCAACCTGAGGCCTATCTCCCTTTTGCCGTTTGTCGGCAAAATAATGGAGAAACATGTTAATCTCAACCTCTCCAGTTATATAGAGCAGATCAGCTGTCTGGACCACTCTCAGTCAGGGTTCAGACCTAGGTATAGTACCGAGACGGCTCTGCTTTCCGTCACGGATACCATACGTATGTCTCTGGACAAGGGTCTTTCTGTGGTGTTGGTGCTGTTGGACTTGTCCGCAGCATTCAACACCATATCCCATACCATTCTCCTAACAAGATTAAAGGAGATCGGCATAAAGAAATCTGCCCTGGCGTGGTTCACCAGCTTCCTTGCAGATCGCACCCAGCAGGTCAGCATGGGATCCTTCAGTTCCATCTCCACCAAAATCACCAGAGGAGTCCCGCAGGGCTCCTGTCTCAGCCCCACGTTATTTAACGTTTATGTCTCCTCCTTAGCAGATACTATGAGGTCTTTTGGGTTTTCACCCATTTCATACGCTGATGATACTCAGCTGTTGTTTACCTTTAAGACCTTTACCCCGGAGATAAGGCAAGCTTTCTCGAATGGCATGACTGCGGTCGCCGGTTGGATGGCCAGGAACTTTCTCCAGTGCAACGTGGGGAAGTCGGAAGTCATGCTGTTCGGGGAAGCAAAGATTCTGTGGACCCCTGACTGGTGGCCTACGAGTTTGGGAGTGGCACCTTCCCCCAAACAGGTGGTGAAAAATCTGGGGGTCCGTCTGGACCATGACCTCAATCTTGTACATCACGCCAACACCACGGTGGGGTCTTGTTTTCATATCATCAGCCTCCTCCGGAAAGTGTTTCCTCTTCTCCCTGACAACACAAGGAAGACCTTGGTCCAGGCCCTCGTATTGAGTTGCCTCGACTATTGCAATGGTCTTCTTTTAGCGGCCAACGAAGGAGTGCTCAACAAACTTCAAGTGGTGCAGAACACCGCGGCACGCCTGGTGACAAATGCCCCCCCCCAGAACACCATCTCTGCCCCTTCTCAAAAAGCTCCACTGGCTTCCTATCCGGAGACGGGTGGAATTTAAAACCTGCTGTGTGGTTCACAAAAGTCTCAATAACCTAGGGCCGCTCTATCTGGCCGAAAAATTTGTTCATCATCACCCCCCTCGTAATTTACGGTCCAGTAACCAGCTGTTACTACAGATTCCACAACATAATAAGACCAGACAGGGAGGACAGGCTCTTTCTGTTATGGGTCCGCGCCTGTGGAACAACCTCCCCCTCTCCCTTAGACAGTGCTCTAGTCATCTAGCCTTCAGGAAAAGTCTTAAGACAACCCTATTTCAGTTTTAGTGCCTGCTAGACCTGTTTCATCTCAGCACTGCGCGGAGATACACCTTCGGGTGTGATTCCGGCGCGTTATAAACCTACAAATAAATACTAGTGGACCAACATTTGAACTAAGTCAAGACAGGGTTGCTTTCTTGATACGGAAATCTTCATAGAGGCATATCAAATACAAATGACTCTACACAGGAAAACAACAGCAACAAATGCAACATTATATGCCAGTAGCTTTCATCAGAAATGCCTTTTTGAGAACCTTCTATATGGCGAATTTTTCCGATTGCAGAGAATTTGTTTAACAGAGGATCAATGGTTGAAACAAAGTGGAATGACCAAGAAGATTCGAAAGGAGAGTTTGACTTAGTTCAAATGTTGGTCCACTAGTAGGAAATCCACCGCAAGTAACATATTGCAGAGCACCAAACCTGGGAGATCGGATAACACACAGTCACTTCCGCAAAGAAGGAAATAAAATCTGGCTACAAAGTAAAGGTTTCAAAAAGTGTTATAACTTCAAGGTATACCAAATCGCCAAAAACACATCAAAATATAATGATGGCAAACGGAAAACTTTGGAATATACAAGATCTAATCACGTGCAAAAGTCAATTTGTCGTCTATGTGATTGAATGTCCTTGCCAACTCAAATATGTTGGCAGTACCAAATGTGAACTAAAGAAACGCATCCTAGAACACGTCAGGGCTACTATCCATGGAGATTGAAGTAATGCTGTAGCCAAGCACATGGAAACTCACCACGATAACAACTGGAAAAGCTTGACTATTATGGCATAGACATGGTAAAAAAAACAGGCAAGGGGCGAAGACAGGGAAAAAACATTAAGACGAAAAGAATCACGACACATTCTAAACCTATGGACTTTAACCCCTCTAGGGTTAAACTAAAGTGAAGAAATGTATATCCATTTATGAAAATATTTGTCACAGCAATGATCAAAATGGTGTAAATATTTGATCTGTATATGAAATACGACAAAAATGTGACCGTGTTAACAATAGCAATGCTCAGTCTCTTTAACTCCAGAGTAGAAGGAGAAATTAACATTTTTTCAAATATTGTTTATCTGACAGTTATTTCACTTATATACATAGAATTTTTGTGTTTTTTATTTGCACATTAAGTAGGTCACAATAGTTCCAACTAAATCCCAAAGCCCGAAAGGCCTCAAAAAATCTTAGAAAACCTAGAGTAAAAATTATAGATACCACTAGAGGCATTTATTTAACATGTCGAGGAGTAAGGATATATAAATGTAACGCCACCAAGGTTGATAATTAGAAGGTTGGTAAAAATGGGTTAAAAAGTAATGGAAAGCAATTTTTGCAAATAGAGCCCTGGGAATATATGGTGAAACCTTTAATATATTATATTTTTTATGTTTGGGTTTATTTATGTTTAACAAATGGAGTGAGACGAACACCATCAGATAACTACAAGTACCATAATGCCCCATGCTGCCAAAAAACTGGAAATGATGTCAGATGGCTATCGTGTACATAATACTGCAAGTTAACAGGGGGGCATTACCCTGATTAAGATCTCAGAGGGAGATCAAATCGTGTTGGTGTGTTTTTCTGTTTGGAGGCAAATCTCATGAAATAAAAAGAACATAATTTTCTTACTATTATCGTAGTCCGACCTATCTTTTCACCTGCAAAGCAGATTGTGTGACATATATAGCGGCTTTGCTCCGCCGCGAGGTAACGCACAGCTGGAAGCAGCGCCACGTTCACGAAAAGAGCAGCAGAATGAATATATATATATATATATATATATATATATATATATCCAACCAAAACCTTCTCCAGTCAAGAAAAAGAGATCCGGGCCACTTGGAAGTGCAAAGCGTGTTTTATTTAATGGCTTTCTCAACGCGTTTCGCAGTGAGATCTTCTTTTTCACGAGACAGAAACCAAACAGAAAGTGCTCAATATATACAGTCACATGGTATTCAAATCATACTCATGGAAAACAGACTTTAGGTATATCTGCGGGCTGAGTCCGACGGTTACAAAACTCACCATGCAACAGAATGAACACGTAAACGCTGCAGTAAACATTAAACGTGGATTGCAAAATTTATATTAAGGTAAATAAGCAATGCATGGAATTAGTGCAAAAAACAATGGTTGTACATGCACGGTTACGGTCTTTAGTCAAAATGTGATATAATAGCTCACATCAATTTAGCAATAAAGCCCCAGTGGCCACCGTGATAGTTCTTGGTCAGAAAATAGCAGTCACTCGTATTGCCATAGCGTACCAAGACTGTCCGAATACATGGTTGCTTGTAAGTTACAAAATATTGATAATCAATGCATGAAATTAGTGCAAAAAACAGAAGGACAGTGGCTGTAGTCCTTAGTCGGAATGTGATATGATTGATCACACCAATTTTGCAGTTAGGCCCCAGTGGGCCCCGTTACAGTTCTGTATCATAATTCAATCATTCATACTATCAAAGCGTGCTGAAACTGTCCGAACATATGGTTCCTTCACCATATTATTTCAGTCAAGCCCCAGTGGGCAACAGCACCAATTGATCCTTAATTTTAACGTAGTCCATTCATACACTTCTTATGTGGTCTGGGGCTCCTAAAGATCGGACAGATTCCCAAATATGATCACCAGCCAACTCTGTAAACCAGAAAATAAGAGATATGCAATCAGTGACTGTAATACAAGTGATAAGTGATTAAAAAACAGTATTAGTTAAAAAACGGCAGGTATATACACAGACAAACTAGCATACTAACCCAGATGCACACTAAGTTCCTCATGTAAGTTATGACCATTCGGTTGAGTAGTCCTGTATTTGATAATCAACCTCGATTCGAGTCTCCTCATCTCCTTAATACGGTCTCCCCCTCTTTCCCTCATGGGAACTGTCTCCAGTACACAGAATGACAGAAAATTCGCATTGCCTTTATGATGCGTTGCGAAGTGCCTCGCAATGGGATATTGCTTATCTCCATTGGTTATGCCTCGCATGTGTTCGAGCACTCTTTTCTTGGCCTGGTGTTTGGAGCTGCCGATATAGTGTAACTGGCAGGGGCATTTCAATGCATATATAAAATGATCCGTTAGACATGTTACATGCTTGGTAATTTTGAATTTGCTGGAATCTTTGGACAGTTGTACTTCTTTGATGTTTTTGCTGTTGCGACAGGCTTTGCACCTGCCGCAAATGTAAAAACCTTGTACCGGATTCCTCTGTTTCACAGTTTTGGGTAGAAGAGTGGAACAGGGAAGGTCTTTCAGGGATTTCGGTCTTCTGAAGGTAAGTTGGGGGTGCTCAGAGATTGCCGGAGCTAAGTCTTTGTCTAGTTTCAGTATATTCCAGTATTTGCTCAAAGCTTTCCTCACTTCCCTGGAGTCAATATCCCATTGCGAGGCACTTCGCAACGCATCATAAAGGCAATACGAATTTGCTGTCATTCTGTGTACTGGAGACAGTTCCCATGAGGGAAAGAGGGGGAGACCGTATTAAGGAGATGAGGAGACTCGAATCGAGGTTGATTATCAAATACAGGACTACTCAACCGAATGGTCATAACTTACATGAGGAACTTAGTGTGCATCTGGGTTAGTATGCTAGTTTGTCTGTGTATATACCTGCCGTTTTTTAACTAATACTGTTTTTTAATCACTTATCACTTGTATAACAGTCACTGATTGCATATCTCTTATTTTCTGGTTTACAGAGTTGGCTGGTGATCATATTTGGGAATCTGTCCGATCTTTAGGAGCCCCAGACCACCTAAGAAGTGTATGAATGGACTACGTTAAAATTAAGGAACAATTGGTGCTGTTGCCCACTGGGGCTTGACTGAAATAATATGGTGAAGGAACCATATGTTCGGACAGTTTCAGCACGCTTTGATATTATGAATGATTGAATTATGATACACAACTGTCACGGGGCCAACTGGGGCCTAACTGCAAAAATGGTGTGATCAATCATATCACATTCCGACTAAGGACTACAGCCACTGTCCTTCTGTTTTTTGCACTAATTTCATGCATTGATTATCAATATTTTGTAACTTACAAGCAACCATGTATTCGGACAGTCTTGAAACGCTATGGCAATACGAGTGACTGCTATTTTCTGACCAAGAACTATCACGGTGCCCACTGGGGCTTTATTGCTAAATTGATGTGAGCTATTATATCACATTTTGACTAAAGACCGTAACCGTGCATGTACAACCATTGTTTTTTGCACTAATTCCATGCATTGCTTATTTACCTTAATATAAATTTTGCAATCCACGTTTAATGTTTACTGCAGCGTTTACGTGTTCATTCTGTTGCATGGTGAGTTTTGTAACCGTCGGACTCAGCCCGCAGATATACCTAAAGTCTGTTTTCCATGAGTATGATTTGAATACCATGTGACTGTATATATTGAGCACTTCCTGTTTGGTTTCTGTCTCGTGAAAAAGCAGATCTCACTGCGAAACGCGTCGAGAAAGCCATTAAATAAAATACGCTTTGCACTTCCAAGTGGCCCGGATCTCTTTTTCTTGACTGGAGAAGGTTTTGGTTGGATGTATTGGGATTCGCTATCCCATCCGAGGCCCGCCTTTGACAAGCGGCAGGGGTCTACAGCGACTCGGTTGGTTGGATATATAAATATATATATATATATATATATATATATATATATATATATATATACATATATATATATATATATATATATATATATATATATATATATATATATATATATATATTACCTACTGGCGGTCGCCAGTAGGTATATATATATATGGCGGTCGCCAGTAGGTATATATAGTTAGGATTTTTTCCCTATGGGATTTTTGAAAATTCTATGTCTAATAACTTTGGCGTTTGTGGACGGAATCGGCTGAAATTTTCAGGAAAATGGCACATTTTGTTTCTGAGCAGCTCCTGGAAATTTGGGGGGGGGGTTCGTCAAGGGGGGGCCGAGAAAAAAGGGGGGTCCCAAAACGCGTTTTTCCCATGTTAATTTCCATAGGGCGGTTGGCCTCACTTTTAGCCCGAACGGCTGAATGGATTTCCACGAAACTTGGCAAAATTGTAGGGACTGTTAGCCCGATGTGCCTTTGCTAGGTCTCAATATATGTGCTTCAGTGGATTTTGAGAAATTAACGTTTAAAACAAGATATATATCTGTAACAGCGCTCCGGGCTGCGCTCCGGTCCGCTTACTTTTCGCGAAACGGAACTTTGCGATGCGAAGCTGATTGGCTCCCCGGTGTCTGTCAACATTCTAAACAGTCCGGAGCGGCCGCCATCTTGTCTCTCGGTAGGATCGAGAGACAAGAGGAGGCCAAAACAAAGGGGGAAATTACCATAAGGGGGCATAGTAGATCCTTGTTGACCCCCTAGGTTTTATGTGGAGGTTTTAAAAGGGCCCAGGAGGGTCAAAAAAAAAAATTTTTTTTTTTTTGCGTGGTGAGCGCCAAGTTCGCGAACCGGGAAGCGTTCTGGGCAGCGTACTATAAGGATAAAAGAATGATAGACTTTTCTAATACTGTATGTTAATTCTTTGTTGTTTTTGTTGTTTTTTTTTGTTTTCTTTATTTTTAAAGTATTTTTTTTATTTTGATTGTGTTTCATAATTCATTAAATTTTCTAACATTTCAGTGTCAGAAATTTCAAAATTGAATATAGGGTGTAACATGTCCTCATTTTGAAGCAGGTTATCCACTGCTTCAACACATTGTAGCAGTTCCTGGTCTCTACTTTGATCCATAAAATCATCAATTTTTTCTTGGCTGCTCTCCTCCAGTACAACTGTAAATTTAACTTGTTGCTCGCCTTCCATTTTCCCTGAAATTTTGATTAAAAAATATATATTAGTAGAGATAGGGCAATGTTGGGATTAATTTTAGATAGGCAGTTTTTATCAGTGAATTTATCTTTTGGCAGTGTATAGTATCAGAGTGGAAATAGGACTATAAAAAAGTGTATGTGATTTAACCAAGACAAGCCAAACTCCATTCATAACTATAACAGAGAAGTCTATCTAAATCTATAACTACTATAGAGGGACAGTATATATCTATCAGAAAAAGTCTACCATATTAAGTTATAGTGCACAATATACTTCAGTTTTAAAAATAACAACTTACCTTCACAAACAAGTTGAAGTGTTTGATAGCTATTCAAATGTGATGTACAAGTACAACAAGAAGTAGCAGTCAAAATGGCTGTGTTTTCTTCTCCTCCTTTATATATATACAGGTATATAACCAATCAAATGTCAGGTAATAAAATTAGAAAATGAAAGTAACATTTTCATTGGTTGTCAATTCCAACACTTCAGATGTGTTTTGTGAAGTAATTTACCTCACGGTACTTAGAGAGGTCTACAGGCTTAATGGCTAAATGGAATTTCAATCAAATTTGTGAAAATGAAAGGGATTGTTATGTAGTATGAGCTAATCTATATTTGGTGAGAGTGTCTCTAGTCGTTTTTCTGTAAATTACTTTCCCACCTTTTTTCTGGACCGCTTCCCGGGAAGCGGCTCGGTTCGCGAACTTTAAGCGTCATGGGAGTCCACCATTTTGTGTTTCGGTCGCATTAAGATACAAGATGGAGGACAAATAATGTTTAGAATGGGTAGAAGGGGTTATGGTAGACTTATCTTGACCCCCTAGGTTTTCTGAGGGTGGCTGAGGAGGCTTATATGTGCGGAAAAAAAACATTTTTTTTAAAAATTCCGCGAGGTTAGCTTTCGGTTAGCGAACCGGGAAGCGCCCCGGGGAGCGTATTTTGTGGAAAATTAGTGAAAAAAGTTAGAAAAAAATAATAATTGTGAGTGATCAGATGAAGGGTAGCTCTGAGAAGAGCTTTTGGGTTTATGGTACTTTTAGGTACTTATAAGTAGGTACCAATGCACAGTCTTAAATTCAGAATGAAAATTCTGTTGCCCTCATCTGAGAAGTGAACTCCATCTCCTCTGTAGATATCTTGCATGTAGTAACGCAAGTTATTGTTGTACAAGGAGCCCATTCCATGGTCTGTCATGTAAGCTGAAACAGATTTGTTTACATGCTTCCTCGCTTTCTCAATTTGTGGACAAAATTGGTTGGACCACCTCCATTTCTGTCTTTGGCATATATTGGAATATACCAAGGCAGTTTGAGGAAAAAATGCCATTAATTGCTCAAAGGTGTCCTTTAAAAGCATTTCCAGACCTACCCCAGTCAAAGTGCCCAAATTATTACCTCCACAGTGCACAATTAACAGGTCAGGTTTTGGGAAATGCATAAAGGTTTTCACCAATGGTATCAATTGGTAACATTTTAATCCTCTTTGGCCCAACCACTTAATTTCCACATCTTGTAAATTGAGGTTAGGTAAATTTCTGTTCTCAGCATACCTTTGAGCCCAGTGGATGTAACTATGTCCAACAATCCAGACTTTAAACATGGTGAGAGAAGGTTGTGCTGCAGTCAGATGAAGTGTGGTAATGAAAGGGCAGTTGAAACAGTAGGAGTTTGTAAAGAAAAAAAACTGTGGAGTTTCAGTGCTAATGATTCATTAGCAGTGATTGGTGGATTTCCATTTCTGAAAACAGAAGGTTAGGGTGCATGGATGTGTTCTTTGAAAGATGCAATTTGAATGGTCAAGGAAAAAACATTTAATGAAAGATTGCACTGGATACGCAGGTGCACTGAGAGTTCAGAGTTCAATTAAAACATTGTTGTGTGAATTTGAAAACATGAGAGGTCTTCCAGGAGGTGGTTGCTATGGAAAAAAGGCAGAGAGGGCAGAGGGGGGAAGGGTTTTGATTTGAAAAAAGTGAGGGAAGAGTTATGATTGGCTAATATGAGAGATATGTGTAATGAATATCTGTATTTCTGTGCTTTCAATAGCTGCAGCCTCTGGAGTGCATCCTGTTTGATCTGCTCAAGACAATTTGGTGTATTTCTGAGACTGTTTTGAAACTCAAAAAGTATTTGCTAAGGTGAGAAAAGATTTATTTAATTTAGATAGAGAATAGTATGATTTAAGGAGAAAATGATTTGTAAAGTTTGTTGTAAATACACTCCCACCTGTGCTTTGCAAATTTAGATTTTGATTATGGGAGTTACATAGCCATGTTAATAATGTCCCAAAAATGGTGCAAGGGCATTCAATAAAACGCTTTCATGTGTCTCAAGGACATTTTCAGTCATTTCTTCTTGAATGCAGGTATACAATTGATTTATATGCTGTGTTTAAAAACGATTTTTTCAAATCAATTACATTTCTGGATATGTACTGCTAGAGCTTCATAGGTTGTTTTGGGTCATATTTATAAGGCATTTGAGTGTCTATGATGTTATTTTTCCCTTTTTCAATGGAAAGCGTTCCTCATGGGGCAAGTTTGTTGTAAATACGCTCCCACCTGTGCTTGGCAAATTTAGATTTTGATTATGGGAGTTACATAGCCATGGTAATAATGTCCCAAAAATGGTGCAAGGGCATTCAATAAAATGCTTTCATGTGTCTCAAGGACATTTTCAGTCATTTCTTCTTGAATGCAGGTATACAATTGATTTATATGCTGTGTTTAAAAATGATTTTTTCAAATCAATTACATTTCTGGATATGTACTGCTAGAGCTTCATAGGTTGTTTTGGGTCATATTTATAAGGCATTTGAGTGTCTATGATGTTATTTTTCCCTTTTTCAATGGAAAGCGTTCCTCATGGGGCAAGTTTGTTGTAAATACGCTCCCACCTGTGGTTGGCAAATTTAGATTTTGATTATGGGAGTAACATAGCCATGTTCAAAATGACCCAAAAATGGTGCAAGGGCAATCTAAAAAACGGTTTCATGTGCATTAAGGACATTTTAAGTCAATAAGGAAACACAGGTGATGTAATTCTGAAATGAGGAAAAGAAACTTCACATTTTTCAATTACATCACTAGTGTTTCCTAAGTTTATGAACGACATTGTGCAGATGAAGTTTAGGTGTGACCACAGATTCAAAAGATGTCTGCCCTTTGTTCAAGAGTGAAGAGGACATGACTTACTTCATTGCTAGGCCTTCACATGTATTATCTCCTTTGTTTTCTTCAACAAGTGAAAATCTCATCTGCAACCGTGTGTTGGCCTCACCTCAAACAAACAAAACAGGTGATGGACCGAATGTGGATCAATGACACACATTCACCCCAGTCCAAAGATCTGGGCCCAAACAAACCTCTAGATAGGCCACACCTTATCGTCATCCTGAATCAATCATTTAAAATGTTAGGGAGAGATTTATGATAGGTGTATGCCTGTTTTGTACCACTGTGTGTCACTTTTGTGACGCAGTGGTGGTGCAAAAGATTTGCTATGTTATATAATAAGTAGGGTGTTAAGTTTATGATGACTGTTATTCATTTACTGTTTGGTAATAGTGGTTAATAACAGTTTTTTATTATATTTTTCCACAGATTCAACTGCACATCATTTCTAAATTGAAAAAATGCCAACTAAAAATCGTATTACAAAGGCGAGAAAACGTCAAAGACAGCAAGATCATGTATTATTGCAGCAGTCCTCTACCCAAAATACTCGTGAAATCACCAAGAAAGCTCCGGGTAAGAGCACGAAATCATTCATAAGAAATATTTGTAGTAAAAAAAGTATTTCTCCCAAAAATGTTTCAGTCCAGAAAAAGAAAAGCAATTTAAATGGAAAGGAAAGACCCATCAAAAATGTTACTGGTAGAGGAAGAGATAACTCTGTGCATGATAGTAGAAGGAAACAACAGTTTAGGGACATTCGAAAACGAATGTTCCGCAACAGGATAATAGTTAATTTATTAAAAAATATTAAGAAAGGCCAACAGAAAGTGGCATTTTATAAGAAGAAGAAAAATGTAGAGAAAATTATTGATCATGCTTTTGAAATTAAGCGAAAGTTGTTTATTTTGATAACCAATAGAATTAGGAAACTAAACAAGGTAATTTCTGATTTCAAATCAAATAGTAGATGGAAGAGAGTAGTAAATCGTAGTAACTTTTGTGAAGTTTTTTCCGGAGAATGGATGCATAGTTCAAGTTGTGAGGCATTTTTTAATGAGGAGAGTTATTTTCAGGATAATGATTTGGTGTTTGCAGTTGACACCAGTGGTCGAGCTTATGAAGTGAAGGATGGTTGTCCAGTTGAAAAAGAAAAACTTGTGACAACAGAGACAGACGAGGTGTTAGGTAATGAGGTTTTAGGAAGACGTCCTAAGCGTCCTGTGTACACCTGGAAGTGTAGTTCTATTTGCAGTGTGCGACAGTATTCCATCAATTTGCTTTGTGATTTTGTACGGACATTTAATAAGAAAAGTTTGAAGCAGAAAATGAAGTTGTTGCAAGAATTAGATCCTTGCAGAGTGAGAGAAGCGACAGGTTTGCATGGTCATTCACTGGCTTATCTTTCCAGGAGAGTATGCCAGAGTGTTTTTCATCATTTCAGGATGCTAGCAGTGCATCATAATAAAGTCAGGAAAATAGTGAGAATATTGTATCATGCTAAGAGTCCAGCAATTATGCTTAAACAATTATGTGCTGCTCTTTTGCATGGTTCTGAAATAGATGTCAAGAATATTTGTGAAGAAATTGAGTTTTGTTATTTTGGAAATAAAGATGAGAATGTTCAAATTGACCCAGAAGTAGAGGGTAATGTTGAAGATAATGTACAGGTTTCTAGTACAGATAAATTTCAGAAGGAAATTGCCACGTTTCAGATGAAATCAAATGAGAGGCCTAATTTCACTTGTGTGTGTTGTCGACGCACTTATTATGAGAATCAAACTAAGTTAGTGGATTTATATGCAAAAAGTGAAAGGGAAATTAATAGTGAATGGAAGGATTTTGCCACATACTTGATGGTAGAAAATTGTTTTGATTTGGGATCGGATCAACGTGTGTGTACTTATTGTTGTATCAAATTAAACCAAAACCAGATGCCTGCTAGGGCGGTTCATAATAATCTGGAATTGGTTGAGGTTCCTTCTGAATTGAAGGATTTAAATACTTATGAATCTATATTGATTCAAAGTATCCATCCCTTTCAGGCAATTGTAAGAATGGAGCCAAAGACAGGGAAGTTGCCTCCATCAGATTTACAGAGAGGATTAAAGGGAAGAGTTGTTTATTTGCCTCTAGATTTGAACAAAAACATTAACACAATTGGAGTAGAAAAAGTGGAAGAGGAACCTCTGGTTATCTTGGTTAATGGGGTTCCGACAAAGAATAAGAAAATATGGCAAGATTTAGTGGATGTTAGGAAAGTCAAAAATGCAACATTGTATTTGAAGAAAAATAATAAGTACTATATAAATGTATATGTTGCAGAAGAGGAAGTAAGTGATGAAGAGGATAGCGATTTGTGTGCTGGCCAAATTGAGAAAGTAGAGGCCTCTAAAAGTGAAGAAATATATGAACATTATAGTGTTCATCCTTTGCATTCCAAGGAAGTCATGGGGAATGCAATTGAGTTGTTTCAAATGAAACAAGCCAAAGGGAGTCCCATTAGTGTTTGGGAGGAAAGTTTGGAAGCTCGGTGTTTCCCGCAGCTATTTCCAACTGGTCAAGGAGGAAGATATGATGAGCGGCCTCATCAAATTCCTGCGTCTGAATACCGGACTTTACGATTGTATGCAGAAGATCCTTGGTTTCGTCAATGCATTCCCTATTTGTTTCATCTCTTGTTTGAAAGCGATCTGTCTGGACTGTCATATGCAGTGAACCACATCTTAAAAAGTGGTATACAGATGCGAAACATCTCGGAAAGTGACTTTATGCATAAAGTCAATGTCCAAGACAGTATTTTGGATTCTCACCTAATTAATCTCATGGCGTGTCAGCGTGGTACTAATGAGTACTGGTATCGTCGTCATGGTGATTTAAAATGTATGCTGAGGAACTTAGGATTTCCAACATGGTTCCTTACTCTGAGCTGTGCCGAGTATGGCTGGGAAGACTTACTTGAATTTCTACGAGAGGCAAATGGAAATATTGAAAACATTGAATTCAAGACACCTGGAGAACTGTGTTCTTTGGATCCAGTGAATGTATGCAGGTACTTCAATCATAGATTTGAAGCTATGATGTCTTTCATCACAAATAAGAAGAATCCACCTCTTGGAGAGGTGTCGGATTTCTTCTGGAGAAAGGAGTACCAAGCAAGAGGTGCTCCTCATATACATATGTTGCTGTGGATCAAGGATGCACCTAAATTTGGAACAGATCCGGATGACTTAGTGATGAACTTCATAGAACAGTATTCTACGTGTGCTGTTCCAAACGCAACGGAGAAGAAAAGCCTAAGAGAACAAGTTCTACGTTTCCAAAGCCATTGTTGTGGAAAGTACTGTCGTCGTAAATTCAGAAACAAGGACAAGTTCTACACCAAATGTCGTTTCAACTTTCCACGACCGGTGATTTCTAAAGGAAGAGTGAACAGTTTGATGTCTTCGCTGCGACATAATGTCACGAGGAAATCACCCAAAAATACATACAGTTTGAAAAGGAACGAAGAGTCCAAGTACATCAACGACTACAACCCAGTGATTTTGTCCATGTGGAATGCTAACATGGATATACAGTTTGTGGCTGACAACTGTATGGCTGTGGCTCGGTATGTGACATCTTACATCACCAAAAAAGAAAAGACAGAACTGAAGGATATGTGGGAGGACATTTCCCATGAAAAGAGCCTCAGCAAGAAGTTGTACAGTTTCAGTCTGAAGATGTTGTCGCATCGAGAAATTGGAGCTTATGAATGTTCTGACCGGTTGTCTTCAGCAAGTCTCTATGCCAAATCCAGGAGTATCGTTTGGGCGAGTCTTGGTCTTGCCGCAACGCGAAATCGAGTTCTAAAACCTGTCCGGGAAATTGAGTATTTGGCAGAAAAGGAACCAAACAGTACCGACATTTTGAAGACCAACATGTTGGATACATATTATCCAAATCGAAGCAGTCACCTTGAGAATGTTTGTCTATATGAGGTTCTACAAAATTATATATTCAAGAGGAACATCAAAGAAGATATTGAGAAAGGAGTGTATGCTGTAATTGGAAGTGAGGGATGTCTGGTCAAGCAAAGAAAATGCCAATTAGTAAACCATCGAAAATTGAGTGGCGAATCTCCAGAAAAAAAGGAGTTTTTCTATTTAGCACTTTTGCAACTTTTCAAGCCTTGGCGTGCAGAAGAGGAACTGCTTGGAGATTTCCTCTGTTACGAAGACTCTTTCACTGCTGCTAAGGAGACCATAGAATGTCCTGCTTTTCCCAAATATCAAGAAATGCTAACTTTGGAAATTGAGCAGGAAGCAACGATTGCAGCCGAGATTGCCAGAGACAGTTCTCAGGACAGTCAGAGTTCTGTTTCATTGAGTCAAGATCCACTTGTAGGACCTATTATCGAAAATGAAGCTGCCACTGCTATGAATGAAGTGGAAAGAGCCATGGCACATGCTCAGGAGGACTCAGTTAACTTAGAAGACTTGGAAAAACAACTCAACGTTGAGCAGAGGAAAATATATGATGAAGTTACCAAGCAAATTGAGCATGGATTAAGTCATGAGAAGAAAGAGTGCTCATGTACATCGTTGAAGCCTGTCCGATTGTACGTGAGTGGAGAAGCGGGAAATGGAAAAAGTTTCCTCATTAAAGCAATTTCTTGTTATTTGCAGGAAAAGACTGAGTCATCGCTGTCTTGTGTTGTCACTGCTCCTACTGGACTGGCAGCACATAACATTAAAGGTATTACTTTGCATCGTCTACTGATGCTGCCAGTGGAGCATGACAACAAATTACAATACCACAAGTTATCTGGGGATGCTTGTTGTGAAGTTTCAAGAGTCTTGAGGAAAATGAAACTTCTTATCATTGACGAAGTAAGCATGGTTTCCAATGTCATGCTTGCCTTTGTGCATTTGAGAATGCAAGAAGTTCTTAAAACTGAGTATGATGTGTTATTTGGTGGCAAACACATCATTGTTTTCGGAGATCTTCTGCAGCTGACACCAGTAAAAGGTCAACCTGTGTTCAAAATACTCACGCATGAAGATACCAGGAAGTGCCTAGGGAGCATTGGCAACGTCAATATATGGTTAAACTTCAATTATGCTGAACTGCATGAAAATATGCGTCAGGCGAAGGATGAAGATTACAAGAATATTCTACAAGATATTAGAATTGGAAAAGTGACCGAGCATGGAAAAGAAGATTTAAATGCACGATTACTTTCAAATTTATATCCCGAACAAGACATTGTGCCTGAGAATATTTTTCAGAAAATTACTGAGAAGAAATCCGGAATATGTTTGATGCCAACTCTTGCAGAATGTGCCATCTTCAACAACAAAATGTTGAATTTAGAAAAGCAAGAGATTGTGAAAATTGAAGCTATTGACAAAATAGAGCATATGGGATCAACAATAATTTTGTCAGAGAATTTGAAATCAAAATTGGATTCATTAGAGAAGACTATATCTAAAACAGCGGGTTTTGAAAAGACTTTGAATGTGTGTTTAAATTGCCGAATCATTTTGAGAAGGAATTTACATGTTGAAAGAGGTCTGGTAAATGGATCAATGGGTAATGTTGTTGATTTTGAGAAATACAGAAATAGAGATGGAATAGAATTTTTAAAAATTAAATTTGATGGCATTGAGGAAGTAAAGCTAATTGGTCGTTGTTCTGCTAGGTTTTTGCTTGTTAAAGACCTATATGTTCGCCGTAAACAGTTTCCTGTTTGCTTGGCATATGCGGTGACAATCCATAAATCGCAAGGTTTAAGTGTAGATAGTGCATTGGTGAATATTGGCAGTTCTGTGTTCAAGGAGGGTATGGCATATGTGGCATTGTCACGAGTTAGAACTTTATCGGGATTGTACTTGATTGACTGTGATGTCACAAACATTTGTGCGTATCTAGATTGTGTTAAGGAATACAATAGGTTAAGAAGAGAGTATGCGCCACATTTGCCTCAATATCCTTTGTTTGAGAAACGTGTGGTAGGCCGGAAACGAAGAAATATCAGTAATAGTAGGGAGGTTGTAGCAAAAAGACCAAAAGTCAATGAACCGAAAATTGTTAGCAGAAAGAAAGTGGATTCTGTTGAAGATGTTGTCGGTTTTCAATTTGAAAACAGTTCTTGTGTCAACTGCTATGCAAATGTAGTGGTTAATGTTCTATTTTCACTAGAGAGTTTAAAAGAACAGATTCTGTTGAATTCAGAACAAATTTTATGCTGTTTGCTGAATTCTGTTTTCGAGAAATGTAGCACTGATCGAACAAAAGTAGAAAGTGTGTCTGAAGTTCGTTATCTGTTAGATGAATGTTCAGGTCAAACAGACTTCTCTGAAAATAATCAGCAAGATTGTCAGGAGTTTTTAATGTATATGCTTGATGTATTGCAAGATGAGGGTGTAGATGTAGATCACCTGTTTGGGCTTTCTTATCAATGGCAGCATGACTGCGAGAATTGTAGGGTATCAAGTACTACTAGTGTAGACTCAGAAAGATTTATATTTAACTTTGCCAGACAGTAAATCAG
Source organism: Lissotriton vulgaris (assembly GCF_964263255.1). Taxonomy (NCBI): domain Eukaryota; kingdom Metazoa; phylum Chordata; class Amphibia; order Caudata; family Salamandridae; genus Lissotriton; species Lissotriton vulgaris. The sequence continues at coordinate 2,035,674,030 of NC_141685.1, read as the reverse complement.
TCTCCTTTAATAAGCTAGTAAATGCAGCGGATCACAACATGGAGTGTAGCCAATGTAAATCTGAAATGATGTCAACATTATTTATACGTAGATATGGCCAGTATGTCATTTTAATGATCCAACGATGTAGGCCTGATGGATCAAAATTGTCAACTTTAATAAAAAAATATGTGGCTTCTCAGCTGTCAATATCAGGAAGGACTTTTGTAACTGTAGCAATTATCTATCACGATGATCCTTCAACAACATCAGGACATTACACAGCTTATTTAAAGTCTCGAAACAGCTGGTCATTCTGCAATGATTCTGTTGTAACTTTCAAAAAAAAATTGCCGTTTGACCTTAAAAATTCTTACCTGGTGTTTTTAAAACCAAAATTTTAAAGAAAGAATCTCGGGATTTCCTCTGAGGAATTGCAAAAGGTTCATCAAGTAGAGGGAATGTAAGTCTGCAATGCTGTCTAGATTATTGGTCCAAAACTTTTAATTATAATGTCAATTTAAAAATCCAACTATATAAACCTGATACAAGTAAGTCTGCTTCATAGTAAGCAGTATCAGTGTCATAGGAAAAGGAGAACATGAGTGAGAAAGAAGGGGAAGATATTAGTAGTCCAGGATTGTGAAAATAATCTTAAATGTTTTCTTTTTGAAAGTTGCGAAAATAGAAAATGACGGGATTTGATTGGAAGAATTACAAGAGTTGTGAATCGCTGCAACATGATTTGGCCAAGTGGAAACATGTGGTAGAATGTGAGAAGTCTTTTCTTGTATGTAACATATTTTTCAAAACGATGGAGGTTTTCTTTCAGAAAGTGGCGGGCTGAAAATATTTATAGCACAACAGAGTGGACGCTGTTCATAGGACATCCTTCGACGTCATTGAAAGTAAGTTAATTTTAAGGAGTTTTGAATTCAGATTTCTTAGGTTGTATGGGTTTTTTAAACACAATGTTTTTTTTCCCCGCTGTTACATGATGAATACCTTCAAGTCACTGATTTAAGTGAAATTTGATACATTCTGAGAACAGCAAAAATAAACCATTTAACATGTATAATTAATGTTCTGCTTTTTGTACTTATAATATACATTTAGAAATGTGAGGTAGATATGGAGAAACTGAGTCTTCTGTAAGTGTCAAAGTTAATGCTTACAGTGCAGTACTTCTGGGTACTGTTTTCTTACAAAAAACTGAATATGCCTCACCTCAAAGAAACCTCTTGAAAGGACACATCTTATTTGCATCCTGAAACAATCATTTACAATGTTAGACACAATTTTATGATGGCTTTACATCTCTTTTGTGCTGCTATTGCATCACTATTGTGAGACATCAGCAATGCAAAAGAAGCACCATGTTCCAAAATAGGCCTCACTTCATCAGCATGAAGATACTGTTTGTTTAAAATAAATATCTTTAGGATTGTGTAGGGGACGTAGAGAAGCAGAGGCTTCTGTAAATGTCAACGTTGTTGAAAAACTGTTTCTTCTTGAACCTTTTCCCTTCTTTTTTCTAATTTTTAAATACATGTTTTAATATTTTTGGAAATGTTTGTTCTCTCTTTTACAGATTGAAAGTATGAAAAAATATTTTTAAAAGTTAACAAGAATTATAAGGTAAATGTTTTCTACTCTTTTTACTCGCAATGCACTGCTGATGATGTCACTGACCATGTCATGAATGATGTAATAAGAGGACATGACTTACTTCATTGGTAGGCCTTCACATGTATTATCTCCTCTGTATTCTTCAACAAGCGTAAAATTGATATGCAACCCTGAGTAGGCCTCACCTTAAACAAACCTCAGGAGAGACCACACCTTATCGTGATCCTGATTTAATTATTTAAAATGTTAGGGATAGATTTATGATATATGTATGCCTCTTTTGCGCCACTGTGCGTCAGTTTTGTGACACAGTGGTGGTGCAAAAGATATGTTATGAGGCGTCGAAATTACAAATTGATGCATTTAGGCAAATGTGTCATGCTGTTTTAAAACCGTGCCACATGAAACCGATGCAGCACTGATGAAAAAGATGCACCATGTTGCAAGACAGGCCTCACAAGGAGTCATATGTATCAAGCTAATTAGAATGCTTTGGCGACATATTTCTGCTGATAAAAAAAGCAAAAGTTTTATTGCCTATGTTGATGATATGGCTCTATGTTATTTATATTTCTTTGCTGTTTCAATTAATCTTTTTCAGTTATTTCTTCTTTTCTGTTTTCTATTTTTTCTCTCTGTTATTCCACATGTTTTAATCTTATTTTGAACATTCACTCACATTCTCCAAGAAACTCTTCTTTGTTATTGTTCTACTCTCTTTTTTTTCTTCCACTTCCTTATCCATTTTGTTTTTCGCAATTATACCCTCTTCCATCTTTTCTTCGTTAAATAGATCTATTAAACAGTATCTCTGGTTTACTCCCTATAGCTGTCTTTCTTTTAACATTACTCTCTGTTTACTTCCCTTATACTAACTCTTCTAGTTCGCGAACCAGGCAGCTAACTGGAAAGCGAACCAAAAGAAATAGAGCTTGCCAGAGTGCTAAACATTCTAGCAATTTTATTTGAAAGGGGAGGTAGTTCTGAAAAGAACTTTTTTTTAATGTTTTTGTTGTTTTACTTTTTTTTTTTTTTTTCTAAACATTTTTTGATTTTTTTGTATTTTTGCATAGTTTTATGTTTTTTTTTTGTTTTTGATGGAGGGGAAACAACAAAAAACAGGCATTGAAAAAGGCTCAACAGGAGCAAAAAGAAAATTACTGTTTGGGTGGGTTAGGGCACTTGTGATTCTCGTAAGCAATGTTCATTAAGTTTACGCTCATGTTCCCACATGAAAGCAATGCCCCGCAATACAAGCAGGTTAGTTTCATGTGTTTAAAGTTCTTTTGAATGTTTGGCACGGTTTCCTGTGCCTCTCCTCCAGTCAAAGAGATATGCAAGGTTGACCTGGCCACAGGAGTTGTTGGGGGATTATCCTGCAGGTCACGCAACTCTGCACCGCTGTAGTTGAGTGGATGCCACCTGGTCATATGGCGATGCATGGTATAGTTTCCCATGCTATACTTTTTTTCAGTGCCTCTTGATAGCCTTTTTTTACAGATAAGGCAGGTGGCATATTTTGCATTGACTTTCTTCTCCCCTCGAGGGATTGAAAAAAACTGCCAGATAAAACTAGTTTTCCGACGGGAAACACGGGGCAACTCCTGTAAGAACTCTTGTTCTTCTCTCTCCTCTTCTTCAAGTTCATCCTCTTCCTCCTCCTCTGTGTTGGCGATGAACCGAGATGATGGTCCTCTCTTCTCATGAGGAGGTGGAGGTGGTGGTGGGGGTGCACCAGCTGAAGCAAGTACAGAAGCCATTGCTCAATTATAGGTAAATGGTCTTTCTCTCACCAAGATGAAAGTCAGAGTGAGGAAAGAAGGAGGGGTTTTCATCATTTGGGAAAAGCAAAAGTTCTAAACCAATGAAAAGTGTTAATTTTAGATCACATGACCTAGTATTACATCATTAGGAAACCAAAAGTGAAATGAACCAATGAAAAGTTTTATAAACAAGTCACATGACCTGTTCCGCTCACGTAACGCGGCGCGTGCCGCGTCCCGGATCGCTTCTGGTTCGCGGTCCGGAGCACTTCCGGGAGCGCTAACGCGGCGCGTCATAAGACGCATTACGCGACAAAGTGATACGTCGCGCTTCCGCAAAGCGTCACAGTTGCGCAAACGAAACGTTTACCGGTTCGCGGACTAGGTCGCGGCATCAAGATGAGCTAACGGAAAGCTTCCCGGTTCGCGAATCGAAAGTGAAGCAAAAAAAATATTTTAAAAAAAATTATTAATAAACATCTAAAATATATTTTTGGATTTAAAGAAGAATACATTTTACAGCTTCAGATGTTAGCTTTTAAAAAACCAATGAAATTCACTGAAAAAACCATAGGTTATAGACCATATATAGTTAGGAATTAGCATTTACAAAACCTTGAAAATTCACTGAAAAAACCATAGGTTATAGACCATATATAGTTAGGAATTCGCATTTACAAAACCTTAATTGACTCGCACAAAACCATTGAAATTCCATATATAGTTAGTTGCACTAACTATATATCGCGCACCCGCAATCCACTGCTGATGATGTCACATATTACATCATTCATGACATGGTCAGTGACATCACTGATGACATCACTGATGACATCTCAAATGACATCACTGATGACATCTCAAATGACATCACTGATGACATCACTGATGACATCTCATTTGACATTACTGATCACATCACTGATGATATCATTCATGTGATAATACGATGAACTTCTTCAGGCTCTAATATAACCTTAGATACAATCAGTGTAAACAGACACTCACAGACTGTCACTCATCCATGGAGTTACTCACACACCTAGTCAGTCATGCAAAGAATCAATCACACCTCCATTTCCTCAACTATACAGTTATACAAACTTTACTTATTCAAACATATACTAACACATATTTACTCTCTTATACAATCCCTGATACAAGTTCACAATGATCCATACAGCCACTCACACATTCACTGGCTCTTATGCACAGTTATTTATATATGTCAACTCTCACATGTACTGTGTTTTACATATGTACTTACTTTGACATGTAGCACTGAGATATCCATTCACTCACCAATACACTCATGCACACAGTCAACCGCCCATACAGCTGTTTCCACATGCACTTTTGAACCCATACATCTAGTGAATCAGCTGCTCACACATCTATGCACAGAGTCATACACCTCCCAGCCACCCACACACACACTCAGTCTCCCAAAGAAATACTTGGGCAACCTATCAATAACCCATATAGTTACTCATAAAGCTACTGATCAACACATGCAGCAGTTTACAGAACAACAGACATAATGATGCACAAATTAAGACAGTTTAGTCACTAACCCATGCACTCAGTGAGACACATTTAATCACTCACTCATACAGTCAGTCATGCACCTACTAAATCCTTCATCCAGACACTTATACATCCACTCATTCTTTAATATGTAAGACATATTTTAACTTTACAGAAACATACAGTCACTGGATGTTGTCATCAGTGATGTCATCAGTGATGTCATTTGAGATGTCATCAGTGATGTCATCAGTGATGTCACTGACCATGTCATGAATGATGTAATATGTGACATCATCAGCAGTGGATTGCGGGTGCGCGATATATAGTTAGTGCAACTAACTATATATGGAATTTCAATGGTTTTGTGCGAGTAAATTAACCCCTTCGAAGCTAATGACGAGCTGGGCTCGTCATGGCGCTTACCTGCCGTGCGCGGATGACAAGGCCAGCTCGTCATGATTTATGGTGTTTTATATTTTTCAGCGCAGGACGGGAAAACGCCTAGCAGCCATGTGGTTAAGGTTTTGTAAATGCGAATTCCTAACTATATATGGTCTATAACCTATGGTTTTTTCAGTGAATATATATATATATATATATATATATATATATATATATATATATATATATATATATATATATATATATATATATATATATATATATATATATATATATATATATATTTATATATTCACTGAAAAAACCATAGGTTTCAGGTATGTTATAGTTAGGAATTAGCATTTAAAAAACCTTAGAAATTTCCTGATAAAACCATAGGTTTCAGGGGTGTTATAGTTAGATGGACTTTTCACTCATACAAAACCATTGAAATTCCTCCGTTATAGTTAGTTTTACTAACTGTAACTTGTGCCCCCAATCCACTGCGGATGATGTCACATATTACAATATGTACTATATGTCTTCAGATTTTGTTAAAGGATGTGACAAAAAGTATTCTTCGATGTCTGTGCTGATTACTGCCTTCAATCTACACTGCGGACAGCAGGGTTCACAACTTGAATTCAGCTTTGGATCTACACTAAGGACAGCATTGAATTTCGCCTTGATTTATTTAATGCAGAGACAATTGTACTCTATGTACTCAGATTTTGTTAAAGAATGTGACAAAAAACATTCCTCCATGTATGTGCTAACTACTGCCTTCGATCTACACTGCAGACAGCAGCGTTCACAACTTGAATTCTGATTTGGATCTACACTACGGACAACATTGAATTAAGCCTTGATTTATTTAATGCAGAGACAATTGTACTCTATGTCCTCAGATTTTATTAAAGGATGTGACAAAAAGCATTCCTCGATGTCTGTGCAGTCCAGTAGCCAAGACGCATTTGACCAGTGCGACCTGCCCGGACCACGCATCATCGCAGGGTGTGCCAAAGCTCAGTTGTTCAGGTACCACTAACTCACTGCACCACAAGTCATCACCACGTGGCCTTATTAAGGGACAATTCTTTAGACAAAAGACATGGCTCCCAGTGCGGCCCACCTGGACCACGCATCATCGTAGGGTGCGCACACACTGAGCGCCAGAGGTACCACTAACTCAGTGCACCATAAATCATAGCAAAGAACAGTGAGCAGTTTTATGTCAGCAATGCGGCATACTACCACTGAAAAATCGAGTCGATACAGAATTCAATAGACAAAAGACATTTGTCCGAGTACGGCCCCCCCAGACCACACATCATTGCAGGGTATGTACACGTTAACCGCTGAAGGTACTACTAACTCGGTGCACCATAAATCATCGCCACATGGCCTTATTAAGGCAGAATTCACAAGGCAAAAACATTGCTACCAGTGTGGCCTGCCTGGACCACGCATCATCGAATGCTCCACAGAACCTTGCTTCAAATGCCACTAACTCAGTATTATCATCGCTGGCTGCACACACACTAAATTACCAATACTGTTCGGCTTTCCTGAACGCCACATGGTCGTGGGCCCTTGCTAAACGCTTCCTCCTGCCTACACTGTGGTCATCAGAGCTCACAATTAAATTGACTCTTCATTCATTATTCATTCATTATTTGCAGAGTGTAGTACCAAACTAAGTATAACGTCCCTCAAACCTACACAATATCGCTTTAGTATCCTTCTTTCAAGAACTTCTTTTATATCAGTTATAGGTTTACTACAATAAACAATTTCATCCTGCAAGTCTAAAAGAACACTGAATGGCAGTCTACCCTGCTGACAGCACAGCTCACAATTTGAACTATAATGACCCTGAAACCTACTTATTTCAACAATGTATTCCATACACATTTCATGTTTTATTTGAATCGTGATTACAGATGATGCAGTCCTGTAGGCAATAAACAATGCTTCCATTGCAGCCTGCTCGGATCAAGTATCGCTGCATGTTGCGTGCACACTGAGCGTCGGACATACCACTAACTCAGTGCTTCATAAATAATTGCCACGTGGCTTTATTAAGGCAAAATTCAGTAGGCAAAAGACATTGCTACCAGTGCAGCCTGCCCGGACCACACATCATCGCAATCTCCACACAAGCTGCCCCTACCTCAGTGCACCACAAGTCATGAACCCTTTACAATAGAATCTGCTGTGTATTATTTCACATGTAGTGCTCCTACCTTTATGCAGCACAAGTCATAAATCATTTATGATGGAATATCTGTGTATGATATGATGATCACTATTGTACTTGTTACCAACAGCAATGATTTTCGGAGGGCTGGCTTACACTTACCTCACATTCACCCACCACAGACATCACTGGACATGTTACCCTGGTAATAAAATGAATTTGAGCACACGTGCCCGTACCCACTTGAACTATCTCTCTGTATATTCATTATGTCTGTAAAATGCTGCCTCTGGGCCCTACCACTTTACATTGTGCTGTAAACAGCGTATGCAACTATCTTACCTCTGGCAGTAGGAAAAACTTTGGTTATGTACTCTTCTCTCGCTCATTCTACAAATACAGACGTAGAAACTGGATCATTAGAGTTCTGCAAGCAAAGTGTATACTAAATATTTATTCGCTGCAGTTTTTTTTGTAGTATATTTATATAGCGCAAAGTCGACCCAAAACTATTTCAGAGGTTTACATGACCACCGTATGTACAGTACATTTTCAGGCACGTGGAGATTACGTGATTTGTCTACAATAACAGGATTGTTAAGATAACAAGTTACTCTTTCCCCTTTAAGAGCAACTTGTTATTCACGAACGATTTCTTGTTTATTACGAGTGTTCTCCTCGGGCTGTGTTAATGTTCAATGTGCCCTTTCATTCTGCCATTCTCTTTGTGGCTGCCTGCAACTGCTCATTCAGGCAGGTACGACGAGAACGTTAGAGTAACCGGTTGTGGGTTAAATGTCTCCACGCATGTTCCTAAATAAAACACTTATATCTTAAGTGCAACACTTTTGCATTATTATTTCCTCTTCTAAAAGGATGTGGATGCGACTCCGAGGTTCGAACACTGATTTCCAGCACCAAGTTCGACAATATACCCGAATAACCACATACGTATATATATTAGCTGCCCTTCACATGCCAAAAACCGCAACCTAAAGCTTTCATAGACCTGTATTGCTACATCCACAAAACTTCAATGAATGTACAACAAACATTCATATTCACAGAAATGCCTCATGTCCACCATCTGCTATGTATGAAACTATGGATGAATATAGGGTCAGTGATACCCCGTACCTTTCATGTTGTGGGACTTCAGAGACATAGTGACACATTTGCGTTTAAGATCTGTATGACAGCATAACTACAACAGGAACACTCTAATCACTCGATTTTTTCAAATAGCTCACAACGGAGCCATGCCCATAGCTCCGGAGTCATTGTTCACAGCCTGGCATGCGTCAGGCCAGCCCATTCCGGTTACGCTTACAGGAAATCACAACAACGTTACATGGCCCAGATTTACGTTCTAGTGATCTGCTAGTTACAGGTCTAGTTCTCAGAATGGAACACACAATCCCTAATGGCTGGTATACGCCGACACCACACCCATCCAGCACAGACGTCACAAGACATGTGACCCTACCAATAAAAAAGACAGAGTGCACGTGCTCTACGACATTTTATAGTAGCTCCCATCGCAAGCGCTGTGATGGCCCATCCTGGTGGTTCGTACTCCTCATGTAGGCCTGAACCACCGAGAACGGGGGCCCACCACTACGTGCGTGGCCTCTTTGGTCATTGAGTTAGTGGTATCAAAAGGACTGAGCAGGTGAGAAACCTGCGATGATGATGGGTGCACGAGTATTATCCTTAGCCACAGTGATATCAAGACTCAGCACCAAATGTGAGACTTCTTGGTGGCAGAGTGGGACTGCATGATGTACACGAAAAGGTGAGCAGTGAGGCTTGGGTGCGCACCGGAGGGAGTAGATGGGATACAGCAGACTGGATACAAAAAGGCGCGGCAGCAATTTAGGCGTACGCAGTCCTATATACCCTATCTTATTGCATTTGTATTTTTTTCCAATAGCAGGAAAGTTTTTATAGTTGGTCAAATGTCTGTCACTCCCACATGTGTAGCGAAGTAGATGAGTATTTTTTTTTATACTATGTACCCTTAAATTTACTATCTTATTTTGACAACCTTTCCTTTCTCAATTCATTTAGGACTCGCGCCTCCGTTGCTGTGTGCAGTACAGCTTGTGCCTTCGTTGTAGTGCACAGCACTACTCACACAGCGCAAGACATTTTCTATGTGAAAAAACGGGGATTTGAACCTAACCTACGAATCGCACACGCTTGTGCATGTCTGATTCCTTCCGTGCTAACCCATTGGCCTTTGCGTGCGAGTTATTCTAAAAGACTGCACGCAATTGTTCAGAGGCGAGCGCATTGCTCCGTCCATGGCCTATTGGTATCTATTACGCGCTTGTGCGCATAATAGACTCCAATAGCACATGAGGTTTCAATTATCGTGCCCAGACACGGGCGTGATGATTGAAACCATATGTATGGCTGCACAGCACTTGTTTTCTATAACCGGATGGAAAACATTACTACTCTACTAATTGTTCATAAATCGAAGCCCATTAAACAAGTTGGAACCGTACAAATGGTTGTATTTTTAATGGGGAGGGAAGGTGTGTGAAAGGGCAATGTTATTCTACTCCACATTAAGATAGTGGCAATTACCAATCATAACATCTTTCTTCTACTATCTTTTAGATGTGGAGCTTCAGGGTGTACTATGTCCTGGCACGTGGTGGAAGACACACCAGTGACAGAAAGGTGAGCTGCAAATATTCTTTTCAGAGTCACTCTCTCACTCTCTCTCTTCCTCTCTCATTTGATGAACAAATGACGCACAACCTTATCTTCCTTTTTAGGTTGTGTTTCATGAATTGGGGTCCCCCTCAACACCTCCAACAGTCAATGTTTGAGGAATCTGCGATGTTGTGTGGCCATCCTAACAATGCCTGAGAAGGTTGCTTCGACACATGGTGAACCCTCTTTGAAACACGTCGGTGGCACAAGGTGAGCAGAGAAGCTTCTTTCCGAAGAAACAAGAAGTCACCTCTGGGCGGGGAGAGTGGATAGTGTACAGCAACTTGAGTACTTAGGAATGTACAATCACCTCCGGGCAGTGGGAGTGGATAGGTTTCAACAGTCTGGAGAACCAGGCCTTATGGGCCAGGCGGCGCAGGGCACGCCTTAATCCCTGAGTATGCCTGCCTTGTAAAAAACAGAGACACAAGACACTCCGTTGTGCATGGAAGCCAGGTTTATTAGCTGCAGCTAAGCACAGTTGTCCCAGAAGTTACACTCAAGGTGGATTCTAAGGAGACTGCCTCTTCATTCCGTGGCGCACAGTCTTTTATAGAAAACATATTTACAGTATCTCACTCTTTGCACAAACAAAACGAACCAATGAGAAAAGTTGGAAAACAAGCTATCAGGTGTCTCAAATACGCCCCTCTCTCTGACCCCGTGTGCTACACCTCCCAACAAATTAATCAGTGATGGCGTTGACAATCCCCTCTTGCAGGTGGCAGGACAAATTTGTGTGCCTCAAAGGATGGTTGTGTAATAGGAGCATACAAGGAGAGAATAGCGAAGGCCAGTCGGATAAGATAGTATAAGGAAAGTATAGGGGAGGGCAAATAGTCGGCCGAGACAGGGATCAATCGAGCCAGACATGGATTAACAAACTCGGCCAGATCCTGACATCGGGTTTCATGAACAAGGACAATGGAGTTATTTTTTAACTGAGAGGACACGTAGCAGCTGGAAAAGCAAAAGCACATCGTTCGCCATGCTACCTGAGTGAGGGCAACACAAAATGGAGACAGGACACAAAATGGCGGCTAGATACGGGACAAAATCCGAAATCGTAGAACCTTAAGTCTGGGTGCACAGGAACGGGCACTCACCTCAAGACATTGGGAGTGAATGGGGTGCAGCAGTCTGGGTGCGCAGTAATGAGAACTCACCGCTATTTAGTGGGAACACATGGGGTATTGTACCCTGGGACGAAAAGATTGCACAGACACCTCCTTGTTGTGGGAGTTGATGTAATACAGTGCCCGCCTGGGTGTGCAAAGGCGTAATGCAGAAATACACGTGTGCAGTTGTATGTACTCTGCAATTACTAATTGTATACTATCTTTCAGATTACTAAACTTGAGGGTGCAGTATAACCTGGCACATGGTTGGACGCACACTGGTGGCAAAAAGGTGAGCTGCAGAGATTTTCTCCAGTATCAACAGTACCTCTCCTCCTCCATCTATTCCCTTCTCTCTCTCACACTTTCAATATCTTTCTTTCTCTCTTCCTCTCACTCTCTCATTTTTCTTTTTCCCTTCCTCTCTTCACTCTTTCTCTCTCTCTCTTCCTCTCTCTTACACTATTTCTCTTTCTCTTTTAAGTTATGAACCCTGCTGTCCACAGTGCAGATTAATAAATCAAGGCTGAATTTAACACTGTCTGAAGTATAAACCCAAAGCAGAATTCAAGGTCTGCTAAATGCAGTGTTTGCAAAAGGTAAGCAGAGCGGCCTAGGTGCACAAGGCATCCAATTAAACACTGTGCGAACAAATGATATTGTCCTGCATAATGACGTGATCTCTCACCTCATTCTGTCTCATCTCTGAATCATTTTAAAAACCTGCTGGACCATACTGTAGATCTGAGCCAGCGGGCACTTACCTACAGACACCTCTTCAGCACGGGCCTACAAGAGGGGTGGGATGCATCAGGCGCACTGCACACGTGTGAATAAGCAATATTACCAAGTGTTATGTTAATTTGTGATCTTTGACCTCATTCAGTCACATCTCTGTCTCATTTTAAATACCATCAGTACCATAAGGTAGGCCTAAGCCTACGGGCAGTGCTGCCCTTTAGACTCTTGTTGAGGGTCATTCTGCGGGAGGGGTGGGGTGCAATACCATTAGTGTGCATGTGAGAAAAAGCAATCTTTCCTTCTGTAATGATGTAATCTCTCACATCATTCAATCACATCCATCTAATTTTAGGACTTACTGGACCGTACTAAAGACCTCAGCCAGCAACAACAGATGCTCTACAGACACATGACGTTAGCTTTAAGGAAACTTTAGTTACTTCCTTACTGAGTGTACATGCACACAGGCTCCCGCCACTGTATTACACGTGAACATTAAGCTTCTAGCATATGCTCTATTCCTATGTATATAAATATTAGCATGATGTATTGTTATTACACCTTGTGTTTTCTTGTGCACTCCAACTCTTCTTTCAACCACGATTATCACTAACAATTGATTGCACTTTAAAAACAAAGGATGCACTCAAATCCTATTTTCTATCAAGCTTAAAATAAACATACATTTATCTGCAAACGTTTTCACCATTAAATTACTTCTCTCTTTACGGAAATGTGTTGATTGGCTGAAAGGTGCTGAGCGGGAACTCTCTCCTGCAATAATGCCCTGAGCTTCCATGGCAGTATCAAGACACCGTTCCTTTGTGGAGAGCTGCTCTTCCATACAAATGCATCCCAGACTCGGAGCTTACACCAACACATTGTGGGACACACCAGTGGTGGCAGGTGAGCTGTGAAGCCCCAGTGTGCAAGTCCTACAATTGAGCACATTGCGGGATAGGGACTGGGGTACAGCACTCTGGGTGCACAGGTGTATACAAGCGATTTTCCAGTAAGTAATAATGTAGGACTATATTATCAAACAACGGCGAACTCTGGCTTCATGTATTTAATTTTAAAGACTTCTTAAACCACACTATATCTCGCAGATCCCTGCGTCCTAGACAAACGAGTGACCAACAGTAAACATTACAGACTGAGTGCAATAAGCCGACGCTCTATCTCCTCCTGCCTCTCTACTTTTAACTCTCCCTCCCCTTCTAACTTCCACCCCCTACCCTCCCTTCCATTTTCACTATGATGTTTTAATTCGAACTAGCTTTTTTTACCTCTTCGACATAGCACACATACTTATGTTTCATTTTTGTTTTGCAGGTTACCTATGCTGCTACCACTAGAGTCCATCCCACGTTTTGTTTAATATACTGTTCTGTGTTAAATTTGAATTTCTATTTAATTATTTCTATTTTAATCAAGGATAATTAAAAAAAACTGTGTGTATAGGTCTTCTTTTTATGACAACATTTGACTATTATTTAGTGTGATAATCATTTGCTATAGAAGATTTTAAAGTCAATATTATTTAACATTACAGTGCACCTACAAATAATAATGTAAGTAACTCTTAGGCACATAAATCCTGAGTAATTATACAAGTCAAGACTTCTATTAGTGTATCACTTTAAAACACCATAAGTACTGCCCGTGTGATTACAAAACAAATAATGCACTGCCTAGCACCACCGAGGCTCAGAGACTGCTGAGGCACACCCTGCATATTAAAATAAAGATCCTGAGTATGACAATCTCTGGACTTAAGTTTCCTCAAACTCCTCGAAAAATTAGTAAATAATTCTCGGGAAGGTGGCCGTCTCCTAGACTACAAAACGACTCTGTACCCTTCCGCGCCCAATTCACATGTGCCATTAACACAGTACTTGGGGGCATATTTACAAGGAAGCCGTTAAAATGATACCCCTTAATTTGAAAAATAATAACTGACGGGGCTCAAAGTTTTACTAAGAAAAGAATGGTGTTTATAACTAGAAGTGTAATACCCGGGCTAACTCTTTACCAGCTCTTCTACCTTTTCAATAAGAGGCTGTAGCTGCGATTAACGGTTCCTATGGAACGTTTTGAAAAGTCAAGCACACTTGCTGTTTGGATTAGCCGCGTCACTGCTGCGGACACGCCCACCCACGTGATCTACACGTGACCACGCCCACCTAACCTACTTGAGCGCGCGCAGACTGCTTTCGCGCGTTCAAGGAACTCCACTCCTGAGGCGGAAGCCGGGAGTTAGCTTGCTCTATTTTAACTTGTAATTGTGTCTTTGCATTTTAATTCCATCTGCTAACTTCAGCCACGCTCTAGCGCACTGTAACTGAACCGGCCAGCCGATCCAGGGCTGACTCGGCATTCGGTTGCCAGGGCAACGCCGCGTCACTGCTGCGGACACGCCCACCCACGTGATCTACACGTGACCACGCCCACCTAACCTACTTGAGCGCGCGCAGACTGCTTTCGCGCGTTCAAGGAACTCCACTCCTGAGGCGGAAGCCGGGAGTTAGCTTGCTCTATTTTAACTTGTAATTGTGTCTTTGCATTTTAATTCCATCTGCTAACTTCAGCCACGCTCTAGCGCACTGTAACTGAACCGGCCAGCCGATCCAGGGCTGACTCGGCATTCGGTTGCCAGGGCAACGCCGCGTCACTGCTGCGGACACGCCCACCCACGTGATCTACACGTGACCACGCCCACCTAACCTACTTGAGCGCGCGCAGACTGCTTTCGCGCGTTCAAGGAACTCCACTCCTGAGGCGGAAGCCGGGAGTTAGCTTGCTCTATTTTAACTTGTAATTGTGTCTTTGCATTTTAATTCCATCTGCTAACTTCAGCCACGCTCTAGCGCACTGTAACTGAACCGGCCAGCCGATCCAGGGCTGACTCGGCATTCGGTTGCCAGGGCAACGCCGCGTCACTGCTGCGGACACGCCCACCCACGTGATCTACACGTGACCACGCCCACCTAACCTACTTGAGCGCGCGCAGACTGCTTTCGCGCGTTCAAGGAACTCCACTCCTGAGGCGGAAGCCGGGAGTTAGCTTGCTCTATTTTAACTTGTAATTGTGTCTTTGCATTTTAATTCCATCTGCTAACTTCAGCCACGCTCTAGCGCACTGTAACTGAACCGGCCAGCCGATCCAGGGCTGACTCGGCATTCGGTTGCCAGGGCAACGCCGCGTCACTGCTGCGGACACGCCCACCCACGTGATCTACACGTGACCACGCCCACCTAACCTACTTGAGCGCGCGCAGACTGCTTTCGCGCGTTCAAGGAACTCCACTCCTGAGGCGGAAGCCGGGAGTTAGCTTGCTCTATTTTAACTGTAATTGTGTCTTTGCATTTTAATTCCATCTGCTAACTTCAGCCACGCTCTAGCGCACTGTAACTGAACCGGCCAGCCGATCCAGGGCTGACTCGGCATTCGGTTGCCAGGGCAACGCCGCGTCACTGCTGCGGACACGCCCACCCACGTGATCTACACGTGACCACGCCCACCTAACCTACTTGAGCGCGCGCAGACTGCTTTCGCGCGTTCAAGGAACTCCACTCCTGAGGCGGAAGCCGGGAGTTAGCTTGCTCTATTTTAACTTGTAATTGTGTCTTTGCATTTTAATTCCATCTGCTAACTTCAGCCACGCTCTAGCGCACTGTAACTGAACCGGCCAGCCGATCCAGGGCTGACTCGGCATTCGGTTGCCAGGGCAACGCCGCGTCACTGCTGCGGACACGCCCACCCACGTGATCTACACGTGACCACGCCCACCTAACCTACTTGAGCGCGCGCAGACTGCTTTCGCGCGTTCAAGGAACTCCACTCCTGAGGCGGAAGCCGGGAGTTAGCTTGCTCTATTTTAACTTGTAATTGTGTCTTTGCATTTTAATTCCATCTGCTAACTTCAGCCACGCTCTAGCGCACTGTAACTGAACCGGCCAGCCGATCCAGGGCTGACTCGGCATTCGGTTGCCAGGGCAACGCCGCGTCACTGCTGCGGACACGCCCACCCACGTGATCTACACGTGACCACGCCCACCTAACCTACTTGAGCGCGCGCAGACTGCTTTCGCGCGTTCAAGGAACTCCACTCCTGAGGCGGAAGCCGGGAGTTAGCTTGCTCTATTTTAACTGTAATTGTGTCTTTGCATTTTAATTCCATCTGCTAACTTCAGCCACGCTCTAGCGCACTGTAACTGAACCGGCCAGCCGATCCAGGGCTGACTCGGCATTCGGTTGCCAGGGCAACGCCGCGTCACTGCTGCGGACACGCCCACCCACGTGATCTACACGTGACCACGCCCACCTAACCTACTTGAGCGCGCGCAGACTGCTTTCGCGCGTTCAAGGAACTCCACTCCTGAGGCGGAAGCCGGGAGTTAGCTTGCTCTATTTTAACTTGTAATTGTGTCTTTGCATTTTAATTCCATCTGCTAACTTCAGCCACGCTCTAGCGCACTGTAACTGAACCGGCCAGCCGATCCAGGGCTGACTCGGCATTCGGTTGCCAGGGCAACGCCGCGTCACTGCTGCGGACACGCCCACCCACGTGATCTACACGTGACCACGCCCTCTCCTATGCCAGCCCATAGACTTAAAAATGTGCTGTAACAGGAAGCGCAGCGGACGAGCGCAGCGGGCGCGACGAATGCGCGCCGAAGGCGCGCATAAGGCAAGCTCGTCTGCGCTCGTCCGCGCCGAGGACGGGCCAACGGCCACCCCCCATGGTACTCCAGACCCGCGGCCTCATCCACATACGGTGAGATTAACCTATTCCGCCGACGAACTACGCCAATTAAAACATCTAGCGGAGCAACCTCACTCACTTCCCACTCTAAGACACTCCAACCATATCGTAGGCCCAGTGTCATGTCCATCTTGCATCAAACGTCCCAGAAAATCCTCAATAAATAACACACCTTCCATACAAGCGGCACTTATAAACGCCAGATCCCTTCCTAAACACAAAACAGAAATAGCCGACTTGATCGAGGAGCATAAACTCGACCTATTGTTCATTACTGAAACTTGGGGCGACGAGGCATCGGGACCCGACTTCGCCGAAGCCACTCCTAACAACTTTAATGTTTGTAGACTCGACAGACCAATAAAAAGAGGTGGCGGCATTGCCATCATTTATAAAAACCGTTTTAAACTCGCGACCAAACCACATATTTGCTCAGAATACGAGTCTCTTACTTTCACTCTAGGTTTATCAGCAAAAACATCCTTCAAGGGAATGCTGATGTACCGCCCTCCTGGTTCAAGAGCGAAGTTTCTATCCAACATAGGGAATCTACTGGAAGCAGTCGCTGGCACCCCCCAGTTTACGCTATTAGGTGACTTTAACTTTCACCTTGAGATCTCAAATAACCAAGACACCATACAACTAATTTCAGATCTTGAAGCTGTGGGACTGATACAGCTCATTAACTCTCCGACTCACCAAGCCGGCCATACATTAGACGGCATATTCACAAACAACCCTCTGGTAAATATTACCCAGATAATTCCTTTGATCTGGTCAGACCATTCAGCCATTTGTTTTACTATACAAACTACTGTCACTAAATCGAACACTGATGTACCAGCTCGTCTTACATACAGAGACTGGAAAAATATTGATATATCTCAATTATCAGAGATGATACAGGATACCTATATCCCTACTGAGCAAGACCCCACCAAAGCATCTTTAAACTACCAGTCCAATCTGGACTTGGCCTGTAACAAACTAGCCCCTCCCAAAACTACACACCGAAACAGAACAACACCTTCAGCCCCATGGTTCACGGAGGCCCTACGCATGCAGAAACAACATTGCAGGAACCTGGAAAGACAATGGCGCCGCAACTACAGCCCGGCAGACAAATCTACCTACAAAAATGCCCTCGCTATCTATAAAAGAGCGATAACTACTGAGAAAAGTCACTACTACGTTACTCAGATCAACCAGGCAAAAAATTCATCCGGAGAATTATTTAGGGTAGTAACTACCTTATCCAACCCCCCGACGCCGCCCCTAGAGACCTCTCAATCACTGACCAATGCCTTGGCTAGCTTCTTTGAGGAAAAAGTCAGTTCCATCTTCCAGACTTTTTCACGCTCTAACCCGCTACAACCTGGGACTTCTCCCTCTACGAGTAACTCACCAACCTTTGTATCCTTTCAACCGGTAGACAAAGATCATATTCAACGTCTAGTAGTCAGCACCAAATCTGGCTCCCCCCGGGACCCCTGCCCCCCTTCCATTCTTAACCGCATACCAGAAGCAATCTCCCCTTCATTAGTCACAATATGTAATGCCATGTTCTCTACGGGAACATATCCTTCTGTCTGGAAAGAAGCAATAATAAAACCATTGCTGAAAAAACCCACGCTAGACCCTCTTATACCAGCAAGCTACAGACCAATTGCTTGTCTCCCTTTTCCAGCTAAGATTTTTGAAAAATCCATGAACCTGCAGCTGTCAAAATTCATAAACACCAACAACTTGCTAGACGACACTCAGTTCGGTTTCAGGCAGGGACATGGGACTGAGACGGCACTACTGAAAGCCGCTGATGAAATTAGAACAACTATGGACAAGGGAGGATCAGCTGTCTTGATACTCCTGGATCTCTCCGCTGCTTTCGACACGGTCGATCATATTACTCTGATCGACCGTGTCGCAGCCCTGGGAATAGGAGGAACAGCCAAAGACTTGATTGCCTCATTTCTCGCCAATCGGCCACAGATTGTCAAAATGGGTAACTACACCTCCCAGACCTTTTTTCTCCCCTGTGGAGTCCCACAAGGTTCCTCGCTAAGTCCGACGCTTTTTAACATCTATGTATCGGACTTGGCGAGGGTGATAAAATCTTATGGCATTGCATTGACCACATATGCCGATGACACGCAATTAGTGCTATCGGTACATGACAACGGAACCAGTGTGGCAGCCAATTTCCGGGAGGGTATGAAGGCAATAAGCTCCTGGATGTCATCAAATTGCCTCAAGCTTAACTCTGATAAAACGGAGGTGATGACATTCGGGAGCTTGAAACCAGCATGGTCCCCACAATGGTGGCCACCGGAGTTGGGATCCCCCCCCGAACCGGTGACTAAGGTTCGTAACTTAGGAGTTATCTTTGATAACAAACTGACCTTCCATCACCACGCCAATACTGTGACATCATCTGCATTCTTTATACTCAAAAGAATCAAGAAACTTCTCCCATATCTTCCTCAATCAGCGGGCAAAACTCTCATTAGTACTCTTGTGTTCTCAAAAACGGACTACTGCAATTCCTTGTTTCTCAACGCGCAGGAAGGAGTCCTTAATAAATTCCAAACCGTCCAGAATGCGGCTGCAAGAATTTTACTTTCAATCCCAAAATTCACCTCAGTATCCCACCGTCTCAAAGAACTCCACTGGCTTCCAATCAGAAAGCGAATAAAATTTAAGGCTCTTTGTATAGCTTACAAGACCCTAAATTATCCAGGGCCTAAGTTCCTAAAAATAGCTCTTCATCCTCTGGAGCACCGCAGAACACTTCGATCCTCAACTACTTGCATGCTGTCTGTCCCTCGGACAAAAAAAGCGACTTGGGGAGACAGGTGCTTCACTACAGCTACTGCCAAGTTATGGAATACCCTCCCACTGCATATCAAAACTGCCCCCACCCTCATTAAATTCCGAAAGAGCCTCAAGACATGGCTTTTCTCCTCTGTTTAACCATCCTCATAGAGTAAGAGTTCCTTGAGCAACAGCGCCGAGACACCCGTATGGGTATTTGCGCGCTTTAAAAATAGCAATAAATAAATAAAATAAATAAATAAATAAATTAGCAACATTGTGTGCTGAATTTGTGACCTGTGTGCTCAATTGAGTGTTCCATGAACTGTTACTATGGTAACAGGCAGTAAGGAGTTTGGGGGTAGGGTTCAAAGGTGCTGGCTGTACAGAAACCGTTATATTTACCCAAAGTCCTCTACATGACAGAGGAGGAAGCAAACAGAGACGACAGAACACTGTGTACATTAGGAGCAAAAGAAGTGCACAATTCTTCGAATAAACCTCAAGAGAGGGTGCGAGCAAGAGCCACTTGTATTACAAAGCCCCATGTACAATTTGTCTACTCTGTACTCAACAATAGTCAATTCTTTATCGATCCCAATCAGACACTGCTTCTTCATGTTCCACAGTGTGCACTTCACTAAATACTATGTGACTATTTAAATGAGAGACAGGATTGTCCACATTCCAAAACTTAGAGGCATATTTACAAGGACGTTGTTAAAATTATCACTGCTTTAGTGGCAGCAAACTGCTAATAAAATGGCGATAATGGCTTGATAATCCTTTACTGTCTAACCAGGAGATTTTCTCTGCACTGCTGTTTGCTATGGCAGGGTGTGAGCCGAAGCTCCCTCCCTGCCTTAGCAAACTTGGTTTGGATTTTGAAAGAGAGAACAGGGAAACCTGCTCTCTCTTTCAATATGCAAAGCAGATTGCTTTTCCCCACGAGGAGCTGCATATTAGCAGGTCCCCTTGTGGAAAAGTAATGGCTGCTTCAGGAGGACGCGGGGAGCTGGCTGGGACCTTAGAGACATTGGAGCTCCACCCACAGTCCCCAGCGTTGTTTATACGCCCATGGGATGGGATCCTGGGGAAGAATAAAAATTAGTAGTAGGTGACAATTATTTTTACAGTAAAATGAGGAGTCTATAATGAGCATATTTACAAGGACAGCGTTAAAATGTTCTGCTGTAAACTTGGGCTTCTATTGGAATACTCAAGAGCCTATTATGAAGCCCATTATCGCCACTCTAGCGGCACTTTCCTGATGCTAAAGCGACAATAATTTTAACGCTGTCCTTGCAAATATGCCCCCAATATCGCAAGAAATGCAGCGATAATTCATGTTCACAAGTGAAAAGCTTGTTAATATAAGACTGTGGACTTACCTCATCAATCTACCTCACATATTAAATATGCTTAAGTTTACTTCAGAGCAGATGTTAGGATCCGGCATAAACTGCAATTAGCGAGAGTTTTACTATCGCTCCTCAAGTCCAGGGCCACCTTGTAAATACAACACTATTGTCGTACCTCCCTCTTCCATGTTCTATTGTCATAGTAACACCTACCTTGCCTCTGGGAACGCCTACATTGAGACTCATTGGAGATGCGAGGCGAGCCCTTAGCAAGTCGATTGCTAACATGCGTTAATGCATCTTAGCGTCGCCTAGTAAACAGGGCGATATAATTTTCACTGCATTTTTGGCTTTTAAAAAAACATGCCGTGAAATTGCCCTTGTTAATATACCCTAAAGTTTGCTATGACAGAGCGGGAACCTCGACTACCACCCTGCCATAGCAAACAGCAGTGTCCCGGGGGTAGGCACCCCGAGACACAGCAGGAGCCGACCCTGGGGAGTAGTGTTCCCGAGGGACCTCGACTGTTCCAATATGGGGGCCAAGTAACTCCCCCTCCCACAATTTAAAAAGCCCCAGACGGTGGTGATCCCCGGGGCTTAGAGGGACCTTTGAGCCCCACCACCCATTTTTTTGAAAGCCCCAAAAGAGTAGCAGTCCCCGGGGCTGGAGAGGGCCTTTAAGCCCCCTTACCCAAGTAATTTACTGGAGGAGTACCTTTGAGCCCCTCACCCGTTTATTTTGGGCTCAGAGGGATGGCGGTCCATGGGCTACAGGGCCCCTCTGGACCCTCATCAAATGTAATCTTTTAAACCCTGGGATTTGGCCCCCCCATAGCTCATTTTTAAACAAGCACAGGAGCCCGCGCTTCGTTTTTATTTATTTTTTACGGCAGATCCATGCACCCTGCACACATTTCTCCGTTTAAAAAAAATAATAATAATAATTGTGGGGCCCTGGGGGTCCTTGTGAGACCCCTAAGCAGGTCTAGATGGTCACGAAATTTCTAATCTGTCCCCTTTATACGTTTTGAACACTTGTTCCACTGATTTCTTGAACCTCGCTTCTACCGAGGCACAAAATGGCTGCCAACACTTCGCGGTTAGGAGTGTTGGCAGACAGTTGACAACCAATAAGAAGGCAGCTCGTGATCATAAGGGTGCTCTCAGGGTGCACTCACTATGCGCGGATCCACCGCAGCCGTAGATAGATCTATGATTTTACTTTTAATTTTCTCAGGAACTACTGAACAGATTTACACCATTTAACCAAAAGGCACGAGTCTAAACCAAGGGCTACCTATGTACCAAATTTGATGTAATTCCGTTCAGCAGTTCGGGCAGTAGCCGCGATTAACAGTTCCTATAGAAAATTGCATGGTGAAAACACATTTTGGGACCCCCTTTTTTCTCAGCCCCCGCTTGACAAATCACCCTGAGACTTTCACAATAGGAGCGGACTGGAGCTGGCCACCAGTTTTGAAAATTTCGCGAAGATTCGTCAACCGGCGCTAAAGTTATTCCAAATAGAATGTTGCGGATTTCCTATGGATAATAGGTACTAACTATAACTGCATACTTGTGTACCAATAACATAAAATCGAATAAAAAAAACATTCTATTATAAATTAAAACATTAAACCTTCAATCTTAAAATTTCAAACTCCAGGGAGTGAAACAGTAGGGAAAGTGTTGGATAGCGGAGGGGTAAAAATTACAATCCACAATGTGAGGAAAAGAGAACGACCATTTGTCCTAGTCAACCTCTGCACAGCACTTGGAAGGAAAACACTGGATCTTAAAGGTTTAAAGGAACACATCATTATAACAAATGGTAGTCAGGTCTTAGGTGGGCATACAGTACAGGATCACTTCTGTTAGATATTCAGTAAAATTCCAGTCAAAAGAAGACAGGTGAAGAGTGATTTTGTTCTTTTTCAATGTCTTACCAAACTTTGACTCAAAAGACCACCACATATTGTTACAGAGACTGAACAATCTGACGGTGGTCAAAAGTATGGCACCAATAAAATAATTCGAAAGAAACACATCATGGGGCTCCTATTTATGTCATAAATGCAGAGCTGTTCTATGGAAAAACCAAAGTGTCCAAAGTGAACACTCGCCCAGGGCCTCCACTTTACATGGGAGGGGTACTGGCAAAATGATAATAATGTGGAAAATCAATCAATCAATTAGCACATTTGTAAAGCGCACTACTCACCCGTGAGGGTCTCAAGGCGCTGGGGGGGGTGCTGCTACTGTTTCAATAGCCAGGTCTTGAGTACCCTCCTGAAGGTTAAAAGGTTCAGGGTCTGCCATAGGAGGATGGGAAGGGTGTTCCAGGTCTTGGCGGTGAGGTGGGAGAAATATCTGCCACCAGTGGTCACTATTCGGGTACGGGAGATGGTTGCGAGGGCGAGGTTGGCAGAGCAAAGCTAGCGGTTTGAGGTGTCGAAGGTGAGTCATCTGTTTAGGTATGCCGGTACTGAGTTGTGGACTGCCTTGTGAGCATGGGTGAGGAGCTTCAAGGTGATTCTGTTGTTGACGGGAAGCCAGTACAGGTCTCTCAGGTGGGGTGTGATGTGGTTGTTGCAGGGAATGTGAAGGCTTAGGCGTGCCGAGGTGTACTGTATGTGTTGAAGTTGTTTCCGGAGTTTGGCCAAGGCTCCTGCATAGAGGGCGTTTCCGTAATCCAGCCTGCTGCCCTGGCCTTGATGACCATTCTTTTTGTTCTGGTAGGATTTCACCTGCAGATTTTGCAGAGCATGTGGAGGGTGTTGAAGCAGGAGGATGAGACAGCGTTGACTTGCTTGGTCATGCAGAGATTTGAGTCGAGGATGAACCCCAGGTTGCGTGTGTGGTCGGTGGGTGTCGGTGCTGCTCCTAGTTCAGTCGGACACTTGGAGTCATCCCAGGCTAAGGGGGTTGAGCTGAGGATGAGGACCTCCATCTTGTCTGAGTTCAGGTTCAGACGGCTGTTCTTCATCCACTAGGCTACTGCCTTCATTTCTTCATGGAGGTTGGTTTTGGCGCGGAGTGAGTACTTGGTGAGGGAGAGGATCAGCTGGGTGTCGTTGGCGTAAGAAATGATGTTGAGGTTGTGTAGTTGGGTGATGTCGGTGAGCCGTGCCATGTAGATGTTCCCTGGGGTACGCCGCAGATGATCTCGGAGGCTACGGACCGGAAAGGGGGGAGGCGGACGCTCTGGGTTCTGCAGGAGAGGAAAGAGGAAAGAGGTGGTCCATTCCAGAGCCTTGTCTCTGATCCCAGCATTGTGGAGGTGTGTGCGTAAGGTGCAATGACAGACAGTGTTGAAGGTGGCTGATAGGTCCAGGAGGATGAGGGCCACTGTTTCGCCGTTGTCCAACTGGGCCCTGATGTCATAGTGGCAGAGATGAGGGCAGTATTGGTACTGTGATTGCTGCGGATCCCAGACTGGGATTGGTCCAGGATGTTTTTCTCCTCAAGGTAGCGGGTCAGTTGTCTGTTGACGGTCTTCTCGATGACCTTCGTCGGGAACGGGAGCAGGGAGATAGACCTTTGGATCCGTCTTGGGTTTCTTGAGTAAGGCGTTGATCTCGGCGGGGTTCCAGCTCTCCGGGAAGGTCGCATTCGCAAAGGAGATGTTGATGGCCTTACTGAGAAGGGGTGCGATGGTGTCGCTGGCTTTGTCGAAGATGTGGTGTGTGCATGGGTCTGATGGAGAGCCAGAGTGGATGGTGTTCATGATTTTGATGGTGTCGTCGTTGTTCATGTTGCTCCAACCGAGCATAGGTTTTATGCGGGTAGTTTTCGGCATGTTTGCTTGGAGGCCTGGAGGTCTGCGGTGAACCAGCTGGCTTTCTTGTTAGTGCGTCTGTTGGAGGGTTTCTTGATCGGGGCGAGAGTGTTGGCGCAGTCGTCGTCGATCCTTCGCCTGAGGTTGCGGGCAGTGTTGGGGTCGGTGTGGTTGGTGGGTGGGCTTTGGGCGAGGGTGATGTTTACAACAGAGTTTTTACTCTGACAGCCAGGCATGCCATGACTGCCCATCCTGAACCCTCTTTCTCAAAGGCATTTAGTGACAATACATTAAAAAAAATCTGTCTGCTTACAGCTCCTTGTCACTTTCTTTACCCTCCTCTCTCTACTTGTTGCCACATATCTGTTCATCAACCCACTGTCTCAACTCTCTTTACCTCACCTCTCCACAAGCATCTCTCTCTACGCCAATCCTTTTTAGCTCTTTGTCACAACTTCACATCTTTCTCTACCTCTGTCTATTTCTAACTCTACCTCTGCCTATTTACCTGACCTCTCTACCTCAACTGTCATGTCACTTGATACCTCTCTCTGCATCTCTTTACATTGTTTCAATATAATCGCTCGAGGGACCCTTAATGTATTTCATCTTTCTCAACTCTTCTATTGACCTCACTGCTCTTTCCCTATGTCTCCATCTCACTAGAATTCACTTAACAACCCTTCTTTACCTCATCCCTGTCTTTCTCATTAATCTCTCACTACATAATCTCCTCCTACCCAAACTCTTTCTCTCTCTATGTAAAACTCAATTGCTCCCCATTCATTGCCTACCTCAACTCTCATGTTTTGTCTTTCTACCTGAGTTCCCACAAAACACCTTTCCTACAACCTTCCTTCTTTCTTGCTTTCTTTTCCTCTACCCCTGCTTCTTTTGCTCTATTATTACCGTCTCTCAATACATGCACTTTTCTTCCTGCCTCACCTGAGCTGAGAGCCTGTCTACACTTACCTCTTTAAAACACATCACTCTTTCTACCTTACCACAATTTTGACCTCAATTTCCAGTGCACCCCAGCAGTCTCCACCTGTCTACATTTCCTTCGCCCTATTTATTCACCTCTCTACCTCATTTTAATACAATGCTTATCTCTCTAACTGTCTTTCTTTACCTCCTTTTCCTAATTCTACATCTCTTTTTTCTTTTTAACTACTTCACCATTCTCTCTTTACCTTTCGTCTCTCCCCACGTCACTTACCTCTCCACCTCATCTCTATCGCTGCCTCGCTTCTTCTTCGATATTCTGGGATCATGTGTGTCAATGGAAGTATTGTAAATTTTTCTGCTTGGTGTCAGATAGGCCTTTTCATTTATCAAACCATATTGCCAAAGCATAATGTTCAGCATGCCAACAGACTGGCTCTGCTCAAGTCTATTTTTCAACACAATTTTAGTCTGAAATGTAAATCTTTTGGTACAAAGTCCCAGTGAGAGGACCACAACACTTGATGCTCCTATGTGACCCTAGGGCAAAAATGCAGCCATTGAGCTGGCAAATGACACCACTACAGATTTTGCTGTTTATTTTGTTAAACATTTATAGAAACAATGGCAAAGCACAGTCAGGTAAGATTGAAAACTATACACAAGTGCTGGACTAGGCCCTTTCTGCATGGTTATTCACAAAAGTTTTTCTGTCATCCTCTCTTTTCAGAATCTGTTTTTGTTGGCTTTTAGGACTCTGCATAATATACTACTGCTAACCAGTGCTAAAGTACTTGTGCTCTCTCCTTTAGGCTTACACCAAAATTGCGCATTATCAGTCCTTAGTAAAGTGGTAACCTCCAGAACCTTTCTAAATTCAAAGTGGGCACCATTTATATATTTAGGAACCTCAGACCCAATTCTTCAGCAGACATCTAGACCTGTGGAAGACTCAGAAGGACTGATGTACTGCTCTGCAAGAAGGACTTCTCGCTGTTGCCCTACTGCTCTGCTATCTGAGTGAAAGGATTGGAACTGCAGCTTGATCCCAAGACCACCAGAGTGACTCCAAGGGCTAGTTGGCCTCCTGATCAGAGCCTCAGGGATAGAAAAGTACCCAACATCCTTGAACCCCGCACCTGGACTCTGCCTACTGTAAATCTTTCCCCAACCATGGTATAAACCAAGTACTGGACATTTGGTAGTGGGCATGAAGGTGCTCTACCAGCCTAGCTGTGGGCCTGTGCTCAGAGTTCACACAGAATGATGCATCTCATCGCAGATCCACATTGGATCAGTCACACTGTGCTGCATCCCCAATGCCGACCCTTGCACTGCAGCCCACGGCCTCCTCAGAATTGCCACTGTGCCATTTATCATCAACACAAGCCTTCGCAGCCCAAGAACCCTTGTCAATGGCCTCCTCAAAGACAATAAAGAACTCCGCATTGCAACGCTGCAGCTTCTTTAGAACCACTGGTGCACAATGCATCTCCTGTGCAGGACTTTGCACCACAAGCCCCTTGTTGATGGCATCCTCCATGATGATGCAGAACTCCGCAACGCAACCCCGCAGACCCTCAGAACTGGTGCTCCGCAATGCAGGATGCTTCACAACTAGAACTTAAGGTACTTTGTTCAGCTGGCCTAACTTATGTCCTGTTTCCAGCCCACAGTCCATGGCGGTCCACCTGAACTTGTGATGCTGTCCCGATCCAGTGCCACATAATTACACTGGCACTTTGAGCTTCTAAGCACTATTTCTACTTAAGACTTCGAAACTGCATGTCTTCGGTTCAACTGATTGGATTTTCGGACTCAAATATTTTATTACATTTTTTATCTATTTTTTGTTTTGTGTTGTCATTTTATTACTGTTTGAAGTGCAGCATGAATACTCTACCCATTATTTCTAAATTAAGCCTAAATGCTTTTGTGCATAAGTACCAGAGGATCAAGCACATGTTAGTTTGGGGATTGTTTGTGTTTCACCTTGCTAGAGATTGATGTTGCTGCTTGAGTAGCAACAATGGCTAATAAGTACATTCCAAGTAAAATCTGCATACAAATTAATAATCCAGATGTATGTGCAAACGTGTTAGACTATTTTAAATGTGAGGACCAACAGAAAGTTTGCTTGGGAGCACAGTGCAACCAAGAAGCATAATTACAGGCCACCTTGATACCAGATGCAAGATTCAGAAGGACAGTGTACATAGAAGAATGTGGGTAGCTGTTACTTAAAGTGTATTTAGCACTGTGGACTCATACACCTAACATGTCTAGTCACCTCCCTTATGTATAGCAATCCCCGCTCCCATCTCTTGGTCCTGGAGTGCCAATCCGGTAAACACAGACACTGTGTCAATGAACCTACCCACTACCTGGTGAAATAATGTGATCCCAGATCTATCAGAATAAAAGTAGCTTGCCACTTATCTTATAAATGAGCAGCTCATGGCCAGACATAATCACCAGACCCCTGTACCAGTATTTCTCTTACAGGCAGCATCATAGACATCTATCTAGTCAGAATACACAGTTTACCACATCCAGCTCCACTGCACACCATCTCTGCCAATGCATGGTCATTCTAGGGATACTTTACAAGTCATACAATACCACCTTAAGCTCAGTGAGGAGAACGTGATAACTATAGGTAGATTTCATTACCTCATGTACAAATGTCCAAGTGTGCATGTGGGGTACCCCAAAATATAGGACAACTAACACTTTTACCTCATTCAGAAAGCCCATATTCACTGGATCAGACACATTGTTAAGCCTCAATTTCATGAGGCAATGTATCCCATGTTAGGACACTTCCCAATAGATACACAATCCTAAATACTTTTCTATTAGGTAAATAGGCCCACTAAATAACTGGGTTATAAATCAATAAAAGCAAATGGGTTTAATTACAAAATTCCGAGGTGAGCGATACAAAGTAATTACTATGAAGGGTCTCAAATAAAGGGTGATACAGAGAAATGCAAAATTAGAAACTATTATTAGTCCCAAATGGGCAGCAAAATGAAGAGAATAGCAGCAGCATCCCTAGTAGAAGAGGAAAGTCTTCTGTCTCACTCCGAAAATCGAGGAGTTTTATATATTATTTTCACATATGAGATTACAGAATCTTTAGAATCAGTGTGGTGTGAGCAAATGTGTCATATCATGAGCATATCAAGCACATGAAAAATAAAAGTTATATTGCCTTAACACATAACCACTATCCCACGACTTGAATAAATATTCTACCTACTTTATGCTAATGTCATCCAGAGATGTTAGAACAAACTAGATACATGAACAATAACAAGTTATATGAAAGAATAGGGCACAGTGAACTAGTGGAAGAACCTTGAGGTTAAAGTTGCAGTTTTTGACTGAGCTGGGGAAAGTTCAACGAGAGCAGCATAAACAAAGATAGTGGAAATAAACAAGCACATCTTAACTTGACTGTATGCTGCAGAAACTGTGCAGGAAATATGTGGGAAGTGGGGGAATACACGAGTGACAAGCGTGACTTCGATCTTAGACAAGATCGCGTCTATACCTAAACTGAGGCCAAGTTAACAAACATTAGAAATGCGCACTAATAAACATCAAAGAGAATATGTTTCGACGTGGCTTTGCGCCCGACGGGAATGGCGGTGCCTGGGTGAAGCTCCTCGGGGACTCCGGGCGACTACTATCTTCCTGTGCTGTTTCAGCGCTAAAACCGTGATGTGAGATTGTCGGAACATTATCTCCTCCTCTTCGGACTATTGCGGTCTTTTTTGGATGTGAAAAATCAACTTTATAGATGATGTGAATTCTTTGGTCATTGTCGCTGCTTCGCGACCGCCATTTTGTTTCTTCACCAGCGCTGACTCGCCGAATTGGATACACCTCTGAAGGACTATGGTACTTTTGCTCCTACGCTTCTTATTTTTTCTGGTTGTCTGCTTCCTCATGGATATCGTCTAGTTTTTTCCTTGCATGTCTCCGGATTATTCTCTATGCCTTTCTGACTGACTTAATTGCGGCAGCCATTTTGAGTTTTCCTCCTCTTCACAATCCTTTCATTTTTTGGCCTCGCTCTTTTATTATTTTTGTTTATGGGAAGAACTAAAGGCACTCTTCCTTCGAAGCCTTCTACTAAACGCATCTTGATTAAGAATTTGAAGATCTTTAAGGAATTCTCTCATCTAAAAGACTCTTCTACGTCTCTTCCAGCAGACGATATGGTGGCTGCTGACCCCGCTTCGACGTCTTCAGGGAAATCCCTGACTAAACGTCTTAAGCAGAATCCATCATCTCCGCCTAAAGCATCGTCACCTGTTTCATTGGAGATCTTATTAGAAGAGATTAGGGTATTACGCCCTTTTATGGAAGAAACGAATACGAAACTTCAAGTCCTCATGGACACTTGGACGCAACTTGATAATAGAGTCACTGCAGTCGAGCAATCTATCTCATTCATTACTGCTACTTGTGACAAGCTTTCTCCTCTACACTCTCAAGTGTCTACTCTTCAGCGCCAAGTCGAGGAGCTTGAAAATCGTAATAGACGCAATAGTCTCTGTATTTACGGACTTGCAGAAGGACAGGAGGGGTCTGACCCCCTAACATTTTTCAAGTCATTCATTCCTAAAGTTCTACACCTGCCGGAGGGCACCGTGCTTAACATCCAAAGAGCGCACAGATTGGGGCGCCTTTCCTCATCTGCTTCTCCCTCACAGAAACCACAAGGGGTGATCCTATATTTCTTAGAATACACTGACTTATTAAAAGTTCTTTCTGCTGCCAAGTCTTCTCAGCGTGTTACCTGGTCTGGTTCTACCTTGTTTTCGCCCAGGACTATGCCAAAGCTACAGCGAGCAGACGGAAGGCTTTCCTCAACCTGAGACCTGTGCTTCGCGCTATGGGCGCTCGATATGGACTTTTTCATCCTTGTCTCTTCAGAGTCACCTATAACAACAGGACAATGACTTATGAGGACCCGCTCAGCCTTCAGAGTTTCATAAACTCTCATCATAATGATCCAATGGATGCCTCCTCTTCAAATACTGGCTAACTATTCGGTTTCTCCTTTATGATGTGGTTTTTTACCCCCTTGTCATCTTTATTGATTGTCTTTTTATTCCCTTGTGGTTCGTCTACATAGTCATGTACTATGTATCCTTATTGTTTTTTCTTCCCATAGTTCTTTCCTCCTCTTGACGTGATGTTACCCGGCCCCTCGTTCTGCTTGGCCCCGGTTATCCCGTCCGCCCCGTCTGGTTCCTTCCCGTCCCTCATCTCCTTGAATTCTCCTCCTGTAAGGTATGTTGTCAGTTCATATTCACTTTTTGTTGTTCACTTGTATTCTTCTCTTATTGTTCTCTTTGCTGTTTCCTGAACTTCCCCTTTTTCTCTCTTTTTTTCTTTGTATCCTTTCAGGCTTCCTATTTCTTCTTTATCTCCTCTCTTTCTTCTTTGCTCTGTCTTCCTTTCTTTCTTCATCTTCTTCCTTTTCTTGCACTTCTCTTATTATCTCGAACATACTTTTCTCTCATACTTTTTCTTCTTTCTCAAAGTTCTAATTTGCTTCTTTCAATTGCACCAAGATATCGTTTTAAACATGTTTCATGCATTGTATGCTTTTTGTATAAAATGTATATTTTTATTGTGTTACATTCAGAGTTACCTCATGGAACGTTAAAGGTTTGAATAGTCCCATTAAAAGACAACGAGTGCTATCTCACTTGGCTAGATTAAAATCTGACATTGCTATGTTACAAGAGACCCATCTTAATGAAGCTGAAGCTTCTAAATTAAAACGGCTTTGGGTCGGTCATGTTTTCTCCTCCCCAGCTTTAGGGAAAAGGAATGGTGTTGTTATTCTAGTCCACAAAAAGTTTAATGTTTCTAGTATTCATAACGAAATTGACTCTAGTGGTCGCTGGGTGATCTTAAAATTGTCAGTTGATAATATACCTATTACTATTTTCAATGTTTATGCTCCAGTATATGTTGACTCTACATTCTGGCCTCTTATTTCAGACAAGTTAGTCTCTCTAGATGACAACTATATCATTTTTGGAGGTGATTGTAATCAAGTTCATGATCCCTTCCTTGATAGGCACTCCCCAGTTACTTTCATTAGGGCCAAGATGCACACTCAATTTACCTCTACCATACGACGTAAATCTCTAACGGATATCTGGAGGCTCTGCCATCCGGACCTCCGAGAATACAGTTATTACCCCCATAAGACACAAGACCATATTGATTACCTCTTTCTTAGTAAGTCCCTCACCCAATGTGCTCTTTCCTCTGAGATTGGTTCCATCCTGATTTCTGTTCATGCCCCTGTTATTGTTGATTTTGACCTGATCCCCTTCTCTCCCTCCTCTGGTAGATGGCGCTTTATTAACTCCCTTCTGGCTGATTCCACATTCTCTAGCTAATTCAGTTCTTTCGTTGCTGACTTTTTCACTACTGACACTACTCCTGATTCTTCTCCAGTTATGATTTGGGATTAATTTAAACCTACCGCTAGGGGTTTTATAATTAATTACGTTTCTCAAAAGAAAAAAGGTTTTGAGCAACAATCCTCTCTTCTTCTTGCCAAGATTAAAAAATTTGAGTATTCCTACTATAATTCGCCTTCTGAATTTTCTCCGAAAGACATTATTACGGCCAAAGTTGCCTTCAATAAATCCTCTACTGATGCTGCGGCTTCCTATTTATTAAAGAGTAGCGCTCGCTATTATGGAGGTCAACATAAAATGGGAAAACTCTTGGCTACCTATTTGGAGACTCGTCAGGATAGAACTCGAATCGCGTTGATAACAGATTCGGCTGGCATTTCCCATTTCAAAGATGCTGATATCTTACAGGAATTTGTTATTTTTTATAAACAACTTTATACTCCTGAATCCGTCCCTCTCCCTTCCGGCCTGTCCTCTTATTTTCAGTCACTCGCTTCTCCTCCCTCTTCCCATATTGAATTTACCTCACTTGATTCAGATATAACTTTATCGGAAATCTCTCATGCAGTTTCGGTCCTCAAACGAGGTAAAGCCCCATGTCCGGATGGCTTCACTATTGAATTTTATAATCACTTCTCTAAACTTCTCCTTCCACATATGCTTCTACTTTTTAATTATTTTATTACTAATGTTTCTTCCCAGGGCACTTTTCAAGAAGCGATGATTTGCTTGGTCCCCAAAGACAACAAAGACCCCGCGTTTTGTAAAAACTACCGCCCCATTTCTCTTCTGAATACGGATTATAAGATCTTCGCCAAGTTGCTTGCTTTACGTATCGACCCCATTTTACCTGAACTTATCGGCCCTGAACAATCTGGCTTCATCAAAGGTCATCTGTCCTCCGACAACTCAAGGGTTTTCTTTAACGTTCTTAGCAGAGCCTCCTCCTTACAATATCCATTTGCAGCCATAGCCTTAGATGCCGAGAAGGCGTTTGATAGGATTAGTTGGGATTTTATATTTCGTGCCCTTAATTGGATTGGCTTTCCCCCTAAATTGATCATCCTCATTTCCCTTTTGTATTCCAGCCCTAGAGCTTCCATCTTTGCCAATGGGAACATTTCTGATTATTTCTCCCTCTCCATGGGCGTTCGACAGGGTTGCCCTCTATCACCTTTATTATTTATTGTAGCGCTAGAACCCTTTCTGACAAAAATTCGACAGGACACTCAAATCACTGGTTATAATCCAGGTCCCATTCAAGTTAAATTATCGGTCTATGCGGACGATATCTTTTTTTATTGTTCCAACCCTGAATCCACCATACCCTCTTTTCTGCGCTAAGTTGATGCTTTCTCATTAGTTTCCGGTTACCGCCTTAATCGTGATAAGTGTGAAGTTTTGCCTCTTAATGTCTTATGCCTTCGTCATTATTTTGATCAAACTGGGTTTTCCTGGAACTCAACTAAAATCAAATATTTAGGATTATGGTTTTCCCCTTCTATCTCGGACACATCACCAAATGGCATCCTCGTTTCCTCTCTTGGTGGGGAAGACTGGACTCAATAAAAATGATGTTGGCACCTATCAGGTTATTCTCTCTTTCAATTATAACTATTCGAATACCTGGATATTATTTAAAAAAACTAGACTTGATTCTTTCAAAGTTTCTTTGGAAGAATAAGCCTCCACGGGTTGCTCTGTCTTTCCTTAAAAAATACAAATCTCTAGGAGGTCTTAAGTTTCCTGATTTTAAATCCTACCATTATTCCTTTATCCTTATACAAGCCTCTCGCTGGTTATCTAAGAGACTCCTACTTACCCTCCGATCTGGTTGTCCATGGAAAAATCTCTCATTTCAACTTTTGACTTTTTCTGCCAACGTCTCTACTTTGCATTCTCCTGTCATTGCTCATTCCCATCACCTCTTGACTCCTTTCATATCCTCTACGTATCCTTCCTGGTCTTCTCTATCCCAACAGCCCATTTGGCACAATAAGTCACTCTGAATTAAAAATCGCTCTTTTTTCTGGAAGTCCTGGAGGTCTAAGGGTTTAATGTGGATTTCCCAGCTTCTCCTTGATAAAGTTCCCCTTACCTTTGCTGATCTTCAATCTCAACGTCTTCTTCCCAATAATTTTAAGAAAGAATATGATCTTTTACTTCTTGCACTCCTTCAATATCTTCATTCTCTCCCCCCCTCTTGATTTTCCTCCCCTTTATTTGCATCTTTCTCCACTGTTGCTTTCCTCTCCTTCGGCCTCTTGCATTTACACTTGTTTACTAACCCCCTCTGAATGACTTAAAACGAAAACTGAATTGGTTTGGGAGCAAGACTTATCAGTCTCCTGGCCAGTTTCTTTATGGGATAAGCTGTGGCTAAAAATTCACAAAACATCACGTGCAGCCATTACTACTCAGACCCTCTATTTTATTTATCAGAGGTTATTATTTTCCCCAGCTAAATTAGCTTCCTTCTCTCCTGACCTCTCTTCTAACTGCTGGTCTTGTTCCTCCCCTTCTGCTGACTTACTCCATATGCTTTTCCACTGCCCATCTATTGACTCATTTTGGCGTTCTATTTGGTCGTGTATAAATATCATCTTCAATCTTCAGCTCCCTTTTTCCCTACTCCAATGTCCTACTCGGTTCCCTTTCTCCGGATCAACCCCAATCTCCCTCTCATTATAAGTTACTAGACCTTTTTATAGCTGTGGCCTTCCACTTGATTACCTCCAACTGGAAAGATTCCTCAAAACTTAATAATACTGGTGGAATGCTATTTCCTTTAATCACAGACTAGACACCAATTACGTTACCCTTATTTCCCTCACCATTAAGAGAGATCTACTTTGGATCCCTCTTACAACTTATTTATCCTCACTATCCCCTCCTTGCCCCGATCACCACCTCTTCTGACTAAGTCCATAAACCTCCTTGAGTTTCTTTTGTTGTCTTTTATACATAGCTTTTTTGTCATTCTATCCCCTAATTGCTATTTATTCTTCATGATACTTCTATTATTGCTTTATTTATTGCATACAATGTTGTATTTATACTTGCTTTTGTTATTTTACGTCACTATGTGATTTTGTTTCTTCCCCTTTTTTCTCTTTTTTCCTGATTTAGAGCTAAGTGTTTATTGATTCCGCTTCATTATACTTATGCATTATATTGTTATGCTTTTTTATATATTCATATATCTTCGATGTAATGCTTCCATATGTTTTTCATGCTTGGTTTCAATAAACTTGAACTTAAAAAAAAATAGAATATGTTTCAAAAGCAACACTATTGTACTAGTGTACAGACGTGTAATCAAGTGAGAAAATACATTCTACCTGTTAATAATAGTGTGCAAAATATATGCATATAAAAATCTTTAACACAGTAAAATGTCACCAGAGAAAATAAAAGTAGAATATTTAGGATGTCCCTTCCACTCACCTGCATCACAAGCAGTTACAATTAGGACGCAAATTAAAAGGGTAGAGGCTCTACGCCATCCAGTACCACCTGTAAGAAAACCTTAAAGAAGTTAAGCTTCAACCTTGCTGCTCTCAAATCCTACCAATGATGGTCAAGAATTGAGGTCCACTCCATGTACTATTGCGAGCGTCTTTCTTGCATGTGTTGCCTGAGTGCAATAGGCAGGAGGGCAGAGACCAAGGAATCAATGATTGACCCATCAAGCTGGGGCACTGGAGCCTAAAATTAATACCATGTGTTGAGATATTTTGAGATTGGGGAGGGAAGGTTACATGGACTCAAAACAGATGTTAGACAGTGGGAGGCTTGAATACACCAACATTGCTGCCATATTTTGTATGGATTTCCTTCAAGGATTTATGGTCTCCTTCCAATACCAAGTCATGGATGCATTGAGTGTCTAGTGCAGATCAAGTTCCACAATAGAACAAAAAGCCCCATATCCTATGTATGGGATTCCCCCCAGGGATCTTCAGCATGCAAACATGAATGTACCTTCAGCAAATATTGCCTGGAAGAGTTTGGTACAGGGTTGCGTGCCCCAACTGTGCCCATGATGCTCCCATAAAGAATCCCAACCTCTTTCTTTACTGAGACAAAATGTTTTTCTATCGTCAATAAAGCAGGGATAGGGGCCCTCAAGACGGAATATTGAAAATAAAGTGGAGGCCTGGAAGCCAGATAATAAATGTACATATGATTTAACCTCAAACCACCAGAGTTGTATGTAATACAAAGCTTGGATATTTTTACATTTTGGCCTCATCTCATTGCAAATCAATCTTTTCATTACAGAGTCTATTTCCTCAGTAGAGGTTTAGAAATTTACCATAGCTAGTGTTGGACCTGCGATGGGCAAGCCCAGCACAAAGGGGGTAGCTTGGCTCAAGTGTCAAGGCAAGTGAAGGCTATCGTGTTAAGCCGGCTTCGACCCAATAATATCTCCTTGAACAACCACCTAAAAGAAGGACACCACACCACTGTTGTAGAAAAATACGATTCCTTTATGTAAAAATTCTCTGTTGTGAATGGGGATCAATTAGGAAAGCACAATTACATTTCTTTTGGGTCACAATTTGCTGGGTTTCGATTTTGGAATAGATTCAATAAATAAGCTTAGGAGTACAGTTCATCAATAAATAGATTAAATATCCGGAATAAATATTGTCAATAAATAGAATAAATATCGGGAATAAATATCTTCAACAAATAGCATAAATACCACTGTCTGTGTAGCAGAGTAAATACTGGTTCAGTTCAAGAACATCTACAGATTCATTCTGGTATCGCTGCCACCAATTAAATACTTCAGGAACACTACATTTGCAAATACATTTCAGGTTGGAAAGATTACTCTTACAGTTTAGGACGATTTCACCATTAGTGTACACAGGCTTCTCTGGGCTTAACAGGGAGTGCTGGGACTCTTTAAGAATCACACGGGGGTTATGCGCGTATATCTAAAAGGCAAGGAAAGACAGTGAACACTTCATTTACACTCGGCTGCCACCGGGTTGAGATCTCTGTTTGCCGGTGGGGGTCTAAGCGCGCCTAGGGGTTTCTGTCCCCGCTAGCACTCAGGCGGCAC
This sequence comes from Lissotriton vulgaris, assembly GCF_964263255.1. NCBI lineage: Eukaryota > Metazoa > Chordata > Amphibia > Caudata > Salamandridae > Lissotriton > Lissotriton vulgaris. The sequence continues at coordinate 2,035,636,757 of NC_141685.1, read as the reverse complement.
CAGTTCCAAGTCTTTAGACTGCCGAACGGGGCTGCCGAAGAGGTCACACAATCTTCGCGCTCAGTCAAATAAATGGCGGTTCACAGTTCCTTTATAACAGCGCTTCCCACCTGAAGAAACGGGCCCACCTCACATCGGCTGCAATCGAAAAGCGATTCAGTCGGGTTCAGCACTTCTCTCGCCAGCGACGGGTTCTCAGGGGCTCCACGGACCTCCCTCCGACTTCCTCAAACAGGGATGGTTCCCGCCCACAGCTACAGCCGCCGATCCACTGGGGAGGGGCAGAGACAGTAGTCCCGCCCAACGAAGGCCGGCCTTTCCCTGCCCCGGCGCACCACCTCACCTCAGTCTGCGCAGGAAGCACTCTACGCCGGTGGAGCTCGGAGACGTCCGAGCTCCTCGCTGGAGGCGCCTGTCACACAAGGGGCACAGAAGACGCTCGTGGTCTCGGCGAACTTGCTCTCGCCTCGCGACCCAAGTCAGTCGTAATTCGCCACCGGGGGGGTGGGGAGGCACACGAAAAATAGGCCAATGACATGGCACTACTGGGGTATTTGGGTCTCTAACAGCCACCATACTGGGGTTCTAGAGCAGCCATTTTGTGTACCTGAGGGAAATAAAGTAATTCCTGTCAGGAATGCGCACCAAGTAAAAGGGCGCCAAAACCTTGACTTTGTAATCTGAAAAGAGAGAAAAACCTATGAGAGCCATAATGGCTGATACAGAGGAGGGCGGATTGGAGAACACATGGTGAATATTGTTGATATAGAGGGAACAGCTTTCAGACACCTGCTGCCATTGCAACGTTCTCCACCCTCGCAGCCTGTTGTATAGCTGCAGTCAGTAACTCCAAGGACAATAAAAATAGCAAGGAGGAAGAGACACCCATGTCAACTACCTTATTTGAACCCTCAACTGCTCTATTTATGGAGTATTTCTCACCTAGGCAACCATAACATGTTTTCCACAAACAATATCCAAGCCAAATCTATACCTTTACTTCTCTGCGTGGAATTCTAAATGTATCCAGGGTTTCTGGATTCCCCTGGGAAAATAGAAGGAACATATCCCATATTATTGATTTTATTTTGAAAAATAGGAAAAAAGTGCTGCACAAAAATTGTGTTTGTATTTCCAAAAATTTCAATAACAAAAGAATTGATGTCCTATGATCCCTCTCATTCCAGTTTTCAGGAATAGGCAGAGTTATAAAAAGAATATTTTTAACACAGTTATGATTTTTTTCCAAGTGGTTTTCCATGTTTTTCAAATGTGTGGGCTTTCTACCTACTTGCAGTTTGTTGTGTAAAGGGTGTATCATTAAAGCTGGACCAGCCACTGAAACTGGCACTGTCTCAACTTGAGGCCCTGTTGGAACATCAAGCCAATAACGAGCTGAGCTTTCATGTGGCTTCTGACTTTCTCCGTCTAACTGGATATGGTGTTACACCCAGAGCTTCAGACTGTGGAACTTGGGAACCAGGTTTGAGTCTCAGTGTTGTCTCAAGAGCCTGTGATTCTGGGCCCGATTATGAGTTTGACGCTGCAGGAGCCTACTCCCTTGCAGGTGTCCGCCTCCCACACCGCCAAAACTGTGGTAGGGCCGCCCACCAGATTACGAGTTTCTTTGTGTCTGGTGGGCTGTTTTTGCCATTCTCACAACGGTGTCTCTGTAAATGGGCACCTCAATGTGAACGCCAAAACAGTTCCTGCACAGCATGAACTACTAAGTCCATGCCATGCAGGAACTGGCGTGCATGCACACAGGGGAGCACTCGTTGTGCTCCCCCGGAATGCACCCCAATGCACATGGCTAACAAGTGGCCCTGTTGGGTCCCCTCTGTTTCCTCTCAGCCACAGGTTTTCATGAAGGAGGAACCACCATAAAAACCGTGGTGGAGAGGAAACTCGAAATATGCTTAGTGGGATCACAGCAGTCCTTCCAAGCATACTGCTGCTTCTACACCGCCTTGCCACTGCCAGGTAATGGCGGCTCCCTGCAAAATAAGGGCGGACTGAGCACCCTAGTGGCAATAGGGGGGTCGGAGCAGCGGTGGCTGGACCGCCTTGCCACCCCTCCACCAGTCTGTGGGGACTCGAGGAGGGGTGGCATGGCAGGCTTAATGTCCCCATGCCTATAAACAATGCATGTGACTGTGTGTAATGTAACTGATGCTGATGTAAAGCTACATCTTATAATGATTTTTCATTGTGTACTGAATAAGCAACAATTAATCTAGGAAGATCTATTGAATAAAAAATGGGCATGAACAAACCTAATTATTTTTTAAATATGCCTAAAACACTGAGTTTTTAGATTGTGGTTATTTGTAAAACTCTGAAATTGGGGATTACTCATAATATTGTGTGATTTAGAGGGCATTTTGCTAAATGTATTCGTTCTTGCACAATGGCTTACATCAGGAAGCCATAAATGGAGCAAAATTAAATTGATAATCACAAATATTTTACTAATTAGTTCCCACATTTCTCCTGCAAAACGTGGTACACTACTTGTGTGGTTGGGCTGATTACATGCAACAGGAAACGCCCAAAAAGTCTGGGGCAGATTTACTTAGCCTTTGTGCCGCCCCTTACATTACGCAAGGTTATCCAGAGCAATGCAAAGGCTTATTTGTGTTTCACAAAGCCACAGAAAGCCTGATTTGTATGGCCTTCAATGCCTTTGTAAGGAGATTTATGCAATGCAGCAACTTGCGCTGCATTGTGTACATGTCTTATTGGTAGATGTTCCGTGGGTGGAGCATGGGCATCCCTCTGCATTCACCTATCAATTTCATGCAATTCCAGATTTACTAAGGATTGATTTTTTTTTTCTGTCAAGGTTGGCTTTATTATGCTGAAGTTGGTCGCATACGTAGTGGTAGTTCCAAATGATACCAATTACAAAAAAGGGTTCACAGATATGTTATTGTGGCGCACTCAAGTGGGACAACTGTTTGATCCATCTTTATTGCATGTGACAGGTCTTAAGAAGTGACAACCAGAAGAGAGAAATTTGGCATCGATCTCATCCTTGCTTACAAATGGAGGCATGTGGCTGTGTGTAGATTCTAGAAAAGGCAGTTCATTTCAAAACTGCAATACAAAAATGTACACGTTGGGGACTCTCTTCTTTCCAGGAAGGTTCAAATGAGATAAATATTGGTATTCACACTTTTCCAAAAGCACTCAGTGTCATCTACCCAAAGAATGGAGAAGGTGGTTTTCAATCTTTCGAGAGGGTGGAGATGTTGCACGCTGCTGGACATGGTGGATCACATTTCCAAGATGTGGAGAAGTGTTGGTTCATGTCTTAAAAAACAAGGTCTGTAAGCCTGGTTCCAATGTGTTGTTTTATGGACAAGAGCCTTTCATTTCAGTTCTGCACTCCTGCGCATAAGCTCTCAGGTTGCTTTAGACTTGGTGGCTGGCTCAGTCTCCTGTTCATACTCAATTTCCACATAGGCTCGCTTTTTCAGTGCAGTTCCTTTTAGGGGTGTCTTGCCTTTTGACTTTACTTTGCCGGATGCTTTTCCAGTCTCCATCTCCTCTTCACTCGAGGACTTCCCTCCCTCTTCTTCACTGCTGGCTTCCAACTTGTCCATGTCCTCAAAGTCACTCAAATCATTTTCTTCCACTTCATCGTCCTCCACAAACTCCCTCTTACCAACATCCTTCTCCTCTTCCTCCTCTGCTTCCGAAACATCAGACTCGCTCTCTGCCTCCTGATGCTCCAGGGCTTTGTCAAAGGCATGAATGGGGAAATTATAGATATCACCGTACGCTCCTTGTTGAATTGCATGAAACTGGTAAACCTACAACTCTGCATCATTTCCTCTTTGGTTTGTTTTTTTTCCTGCACAAAAGCAATCCTGCATGTAACAGAGGAACCCTAGTGCAAGGGTGGTGGCGTCGGCGCTATGCAGCCTCTAGTGGGCAGGTGAAGGGAGAAAACTGAAGAGCACCATATCTTAGTGTATATGACGCTATTCAGGTCTCCTCCATTCACACAATGCAGCACACCAACTTGCTTTGCATGATTTTTTCATAAATCTGCCTCACAATGCTGAGACATCAAGATTTGCCCTTGAAACTTGTTCCATTGTGGCAATGTGGGTTACAGTGACATTTGGGCCCAGGTTTAGCTGCCCCTCTAAAACGCCTACTAAACCCAGACATTTCAGAAAACTAGACATCTAGAAGAGTCCAGAGTGGTTTGGATCAGCTCAACAAAAGCTGCAAGCAATCTGACAGAGCAGAGGAAAAAACTCCCCCTCCAAAGACAGAGTTGCCCGTTGTTTTTTGCAAAGTAATGCATTGCTGCTAAATCCAATGTATCTTTGCTACTCATGTAGTGTATATTAAATATTAATTTATTGATTGAATTAATCATTGTTTAATCATTTCTCAGACAGCTGCATGTCCTGCCACAGATGAAGAGTGCAGCTAATATGTACAGCGCTTTTTAAATTATTACAAACATTAAAAGTTGGCAGTTGGTCTTAAATGAATGGAAATCTCACAAGAAGCCAACGGAACAAGACCTTAGTAAGAGATATTCAAAAATGTATTATTAGACTTAACCTGCCCTTGCCAGCCTCATGTAAAAACACAAATCTAGGAGTAAAACATACATACATAGATAGGCTTCGGTTCAGTCCTTTTAATACATTGGTCTGGTCAACTGACATTCCCATTTTACTTCCTCCCAACACATGGTGCAATGAGTTAGCCCACATAATTGGTTCCCTAACATTGCGAATGACTGCTTTTTTTCTGGTCAAAATGTACACATGAAATCAAAAAAAGTGCACTTTAGTGTCATGGCTGGTGGACTATACTTTACAGTGCTAGCGCTTGTTTTTTCCATTTTTTATCCTGTTTCCTTTTTTATTAGTCACAGTAAAAGTATAAAAAATGGCTACTGGATATAGTAATTCAAAGCTTACAGTATATTGTTTGCCGCAAAAATCATGTTTTCCTGTCACAAATTAACACTAAAGAGGGTTTCTGTACCTGGTCTAATTAGACCGGCCTTCCAGGAACCACTTGTACAGTTAGTGTTGATTAATTTGTTATTTTTAAATTACTTGTTATATTTTTATATGTAAAAGTTTTAATGCACACATATGGCCACCATGTTTAGAAGGCTGCATTTTTCTTTATTTTAATTCTTTTGATATGCTTGCCATAATAAATAAGCAGGTTGTCTAGGCCAAACCTATTGACTTTCTCAATGTTTATTTGCAATGATTCCATGTAAATTATATCTGACCTTTGGATTATCGAGACTGGTATAATAATGCAGATAGCTAAGAGAGATAACAAAAAAAATAGGAGAGCGTTGAATAGGTCTTTGCCTGCATTAGTCTTAAAACAACTGATTTTACTAATCTGTGCGATTCCGAGGACAAGCCTTGAATAACATCCTGAAAGGCCTCCCATGTGCTTGGAGATGAGTGTGTGTAATGGGGATCTGTTAATTAACTAGAAGCAAGCTTGGCACGGTGGGGGTCAAACACTGGATGAGTGCGGAGACTCCCACAGCGAAGATGAAATGCAGTGAAAACTTTAAAGACTTCTTGTCATTAGCTGAGGCCTTGGCGGCTCTTGGCCCAGACCCCTCCTGCTCCTCAGAACAATGAGGACAATGGTGCCAGAAATGAAATGGTGCGGAGAGGAACAAAGGAATTAGCTCTTAACCCGCGAAAAATGGTGGGTGGAGGGAGGAGAATCCGAGCTCATTTTTGCGACGGCTCCTGCCTACTTATAATTAATTTTGATGTGCCATGCACTTGCGTCCACAGCGCACTTAATGACGTGCTAATGTAACAGTCGAATACAGAGAGCACGTTGCGTCGACTTGTTATGAGAGGGTCTAAAATGGAAAAGGAATTATGAAGAAGGATGCGGCATATATGATCCTAATGTTACCTATGAATTTGTTCTTCTTGCGGGTTTACTAAATGAGTAATATAATAATAAGAATATGTCAAATGACTACACTCCAATTATTTATTTCTTGCACTAAAATGATATAACCCATTCCAAAGGAGGTAAATCGCAGTGTTTGTTCTGGGAGGGACATATTCATTAACGTGTAGATAGATGTCTACAAACAGACAATACTCATTTCTTGAAGCATTCCATCTTTAGACAACCAATTGTACATTATGACTCTTTCAAGCATTGGTGTTCTCCTTTTTCTGCTGATTTTCACAGGATATACTAGTCCATCAGTGTACAGGGAGGTTTACTCCAAGTTAACTTTCCTTCGCTTTCAGTGCATGACTGACTGAAGGATCAGTCAATTAGCAAAGTAGTCAAGGTAGACAATGGTGGGATATTCCTTCAGAATACTCTCTGGCCTATGCGTTTTATCAAAGATCACCATTAGCTTGCTGCCCCCTGTCATCCACCAATCTTGAGGGTGTCAAGAAATATCAAGATATTGATTTTCATTCAACCCTACTTCGGGACGATTCTCCTGATATCTGAATATAGGGTGGGCATGATAGTACTCTTTCTTGCATTCATAATTCAATTCGTTGCAACAGTGCCAGTGACTCTTCTCTGGAATCTTCAGACAGTGATTCCTCAGGATCACAGTTTCTGGTAGGATCTCATAATAATAAGGGTAGCTTATAAAGCGCTTGGTTACGCAGACGCGTGTCCCCGCGCTACAACTGAAGAACTCTGTGCGAGGTTGGAGGCCAGTGATCAGTTATCTGGAGAACAGGTATGTTTTTAGGTTCTTGCGGAAGCTGGATTCGGAAGGATCCAGGCGGAGATGGAGAGGGAGGGAATTCCAGCTTTTCGCTGCCAGATGACGGAAGGAGCGTCCGCCCATACGGGCCCTTTTGACCCTAGGAACCTGAAGTAGGCCCCCATAAGAGGAGCGCAAATCGCGTGCAGGTGTATACCTTGTCACTAAGTTCTGGAGTGGGATAGGTGATTTCTTCGCTAGGATGCGGTGGCATGTAAGAGAGGGCTTTGAATTCCACTCTGCTTTTTACTGGCAACCAGTGGAGGGTTTTGAGAGCGGCTTTGGTGTCTGATTGTTTGGGGATTTTTAGGATGAGACGGGCTGCCGCGTTCTGTATTACCTGAAGGCGATTCATAGCTTTGCAGGTGGTACCCAGGTAGAGTAGGTTGCCGTAGTCTAGGCGTGATGTCACAAGGGCGTGTACCAGTATTTTCCGTGCTGACATAGGAAGGAGGTCAAGGACCTTCCTTATGGTTTTTAGGACGCTAAAACAGACACCTGCAACTCGGTCTATTTGGGGTCCAAAAGATAGGTCAGCGTCGAGCCATACGGCAAGGTTTTTTTCTACCTGGCGGGGTATGGGAGCTTCACCCAGGCATGGAGGCCACCACGCCGATGACCAAGCAGATGGGTTCCTTCCCACAACGAGCACCTCGGTCTTGTTGCCATTTATTTTAAGGCAGTTGGTGGACATCCAGGTTGCAAGTTCTTGCATGCAATCCCTGAAACTGTCCATCGCAAGACCGGGTGCACGCGATAGGGATATAGCCAGCTGCGTGTCATCGGCGTATGACACGATGCTCAATCCGTGACTCACGGCAATTGAAGCCACTGGAGAGACATAGAGATTAAACAAGATTGGGCTCAGGGACGAACCCTGGGGAACGCCCTGTCCCAAACCTATGTCTCTCGAGTAGTGGTCGCCCTGGCGAACCTGGAAGCTTCTTCCTGTCAGGAAGGATTGTAACCATTGGAGTGCAGCTTCGGATATTCCTCCGTTGTTCAGACACTGTAGCAAGTTGTCGTGCGCCACAGTGTCGAAAGCTGCACTCAGGTCCAATAGGATGAGGGCCATGGTATGTCCCTCATCCACCCCCTGACGTAGGGTCTCAACTGCAGTAAGCAGTGCGGACTCTGTAGAGTGGCGGCGGCGGAATCCGAATTGGGTGTCGTGCAATAGGGCAGCCTTTTCCACGAAGTCCATTAGTTGTATATTGACCGTTTTTTCAGCCACCTTGGCCAGGTAGGGCAGGAGTGAAATAGGGCGGAGATTGTCAAGTTTCTCAAAACTGATGGTAGGTTTCTTCCTGAGGGGCAGAACAACCGCCTTTTTCCAATCCCTAGGTACTGTTCTGGTGCTAAAAGATACATCGAGTAGATGTCTGATGTATGGTTCTAGTACCCTTAGACTGTCCGTCAGGCGTTTGGGTGTGGTTGGGTCTCGGGGAGAGCCCGACTTCACCGACCTACAGATTTTTAGAAGATCTTCCGTGGGAGGGGTAACAAAGTTGGTGAGTCTAGGTTTATCTCCCCACTCCCTTGGGCTTTCAAAAAGTCTGCCCCGGTTTTAGGCTGCGTAGGGAATGCTGAGTAGATTTTTGTTATTTTTTCTGAGAAAAAATCTGCAATTTTGTCATACAATTCTGGCGAGCAGTCATCGGGGACAATAGCTGAGTTTCCGCTTGAAAGAGTTTTGTAGAGTGACAACAGCTCTTTCGTCGAGTTACCAGCCTCACTGATCCTAGTCGTATAGTATGCTGTTTTCGTCTTTCTGATTAGTCCATGGTAGGTTCGTCTCTCGGTTAGATAATTAGTTCTGGTTTCTTCAGAGAAAGTCTTGCGCCATTCTCTTTCGGTTCTTTTCAGTGCGGTTTTCTGAACTCTTAGTTCAGCGTTGAACCACGGGGCAGTTTTGTTTATGCGCCCCCCAGATGTGGTTTTTAGCAAAGGGGCTGTGCAGTCTAGTGCCTGATTAATGCGTGTGCAGAGGTTAGCATTGGCCCAGCATCCTTCCCTCCTGGGCTTCCTCCTTTCGTTAGTTCTGCACAGAATTTAGACTGAGAGAATGTAGCCCATTTCCGTTTGAGGTGGTACATGACTGGTGGCTGTGGGGGTCTGCTTCCAGGGATTCGTATGGAAAAAGGGACCAAATAGTGGTCCGACCAGGGAATGGGAATTGGGGTCATAGCTTCCGCTTCCCCCCAGTTGACAAATATGGGGTCCAGCAAATGACCCAGTTGATGGGTAGGGCCTCTAACAATTTGGGTAAGTTGGAGGGCTTTCAGTGCCTGACCAAAATTCTTACTGACATTGTCTGAGGGGTTATCAAGATGTAGATTGAGATCCCTGAGTACCAGAAACTTGTCATTGCACAGTGCGGTTTCTATGATTCCTTCAACCACACTCTCCTCAAACCTGGCTATGGGGCCTGGGGGTCTGTAAATTAGTATGCCCTTTAACGTGTAGTTATTGTTCACTTTGACAGTGAAGCTCCCTGCTTCACTGTCCAGGATGGGAGAGCTATCTAGCTGGCATCGTAGGTTTCCGCGGGCTATAATTGCGATTCCACCTCCTCTGCCTGTGGGTCTATCCTGTCTATGTATTGTATACCCTCCTGGAATTGCCTCAAGGGCGTAGGGTGTAGACTCATTATCTAGCCATGTCTCTGTAAGAAACACAAGATCCCATTGGTTCTCAGTAAGTAGATCATATAGGTCTAGCCTGTGTTTTCTCAGTGAGCGTACATTAAGCAGTCCGCAGTGTAGGGTATAGCCCATATTGGTTGTATTCTTACCATGGTCAAATGAGAAGTGACAATGTTCGCAACCCATGTCGTTTTCCACGCATAGACTGTGCTTGCAGGAATCGTCGATATTGTGGCATAAGTTCAGTAGATCCTGCTTGCTCCACCGTATGTGGCCATCTGGTGGAGCAGGGGTTGTGGCCCTGGACCGCGTACGACCGTGGACGGGCGCAGACGGGCTTGCCCCAGGCGCTCCCGCTGCGCTCGTCCTCTGCGCTTGCGTAGAAAGCACATTTATGGAGAGGAAGGGTGGGCGTGGCCTAACGGGTGGGCGTGGCCTCGCGATGGCGGCCGAGTAATCTGGTGCAAGGAACAGCGCTAGATCCGCTGTAAGTGCTTGCAGGAGTTTTTAAAAAGCAGAGAAGATCTCTGAATGGGCACAAGTTTTAACAAATGAGCAATAATCACAAAATAAGCAATTTTAGAACACGAATCACACCACCTCCGGCTTCCGCCTCAGAGGTCTTCTGTTTCTGCGGGCGCGCTTGCAATCAGCGCTTTTAATAGGCTGGGAGGGTGGGCGTGGCCTAACGGGTGGGCATGGCCTCGCGCTAGCGATGGCGGCCGAGTAATCTGGTGCAAGGAACAGCGCTAGATCCGCTGTAAGTGCTTGCAGGAGTTTTTAAAAAGCAGAGAGGATCTCTGAATGGGCACAAGTTTTAACAAATGAGAAATAATCACAAAATAAGCAATTTTAAAACACGAATCACACCACCTCCGGCTTCCGCCTCAGAGGTCTTCTCTGGGAGCTGATTCCTGGTGGTGTCTCTCAAGACCACATACACTCTCAAGTGTGTGAGTCATCTTGGATTCAGTCATGATATAGGTCATGTCCACATGCAGGTTTACCTAAATTCTTTATGATCCTGAAGGAAAGTGTCTTTTGGTTATGAGTTGAGTCTTAATGTGGAAGGGCTTATTTTTCTGGTTTGATGGTGTCTGGTCCTGACGCTTTCTTCTGTTGCAGAATCTTTGTCATTTTTCAACTATAACCAATTCCATTAACATGGTGTAAGAAAAAGAAAATGTAACAGAGACGGTAAGGTCTGTGCATGCACAATATAAGCTGAAATCTCTAAAGAAAAACCTTTAGTCAAATTAAGTGAAATAGTGGGACTAGAACTAGCAGATTTGAGGCTTCAAATTTTTTCTGGAAATTTATAACATATGGGGTTTATATAGCGTGGCTACTCACCCGTGAGAGTCTCGGTGCTGGGGACAGGGGGGCTGCTGATCCGTCTGGGTGCAAGGGTACAGTTGAAGAGCCAGGTCTTGAGGTCTTTCCTGAATTGGGTAAGCAATGGGGATTGCCAGAGGTGGAGAGGCAGGGTTTTGGTCTTGTGGATCTGTGGGAAGGTGGCCAGGGCCAGTTGGGTGGAGCGAAGATGTCTGGTGGGTAAGTGGAAAGAAAGGCGATGGTTCAGGTATGCTGGTCCTGTGTCATGCAGTGCTTTGTAGGCATGTATGACAAGCTTGAAGGTGATTCTTTTGTTGACTGGAATCCAGTGAATTTCTTGAAGGTGGTCAGTGATGTGGCTGTGGAAGTGAATGATGAGGACAAACCTGGCTGCAGCATTTTGAACGTTCTGTAGTTTACAGAGGAGTTTCTGGTTGACACCGGCATAGAGTGCATTGCAGTAGTCGGGTCTGCTGGTAATGAGTGCATGGGTGACCGTCTTTCTGGATTCTATGTGGCTCCATCTCAATAGCTTTCGAAGCAGGTGGAGCATGTGGAAGCAAGATGTGGATATGGCATTGATCTGGCAGTTCATTGTGTGCGAAGAGTCCAGTATGATGCGAGGTCCGTGAGGGTAAGGGGGTTCCCAGTGCGGCAGACCACAGGAGTCGTCCCAGGCTGAAGGGGTGCATCCCATAATGAGTATTTCAGTCTTGTCCGAGTTGAGCATGAGGCAGCTATCTTTCATCCAGGTGGCAATGGCTTTTATCCCGCTGGGGAAGATGATTCTGGCGGCTGTGGGTTCGTTGGTGAGAGGGAGGATCAGCTGAGTATCATTGGCCTAGGTGACGATGTTGAGTTCATGGTTTCTGACAATGGCAGCGAGGGTGGCCATGTAGCCATTGAAGAGGGCGGGGCTCAGGGAGGAGCCCTGGGGCACTCCACAGCAGATCTCTGTAGGTTCTGAAAGGAACGGAGGTAGTCTGACTTGGCTGGTTAGGAAGGAGTGGATCCAGTCCAGGGCCTTGATGTGGATGCAGCGTCATGGAGTCTGAGATCAGCAGACCACCATGTCTGTGATTGCTTTTCAATAAAGGGATCTTTTTTTTTTGTAAAGCAGCCTTTTTCCTTAAAGGAAAACGAGATGCTTTACAAAACAAAAATGAAAAGTTTTCATTTCATTTTTTAAGAGCAAGCAGTGGTCCCTCGACCACTGCCTACTCTTAAAAATGGGGACCCCATCCCATTTGCAAATGGGTTACCATCTACTTGAAGTAGGTGGTAAAATGTGAATGTTTTGCTACCACAATTGTGGTCACAAAACATTCATACATACCAATGTGATTCGGTAATAGGAATGGACGCCCTAAACACACCCCTTCCTAATACTGAAGCGCAAACCCATTTTGCGATTCGGTGCCAAATCGCAAAATTAGGTTTGCTGCATCAGAAAAGCAATTTTTGCATTCACAAACAGGCAGATTCTTCAAATTTGCCCGTTTGCGAATGCAAAAATGCATAATACATCTGCCTCAACTTTTTTTTACCCAAGTGTTTTGGTTTTTAGTGATAGGAAACAAAAAAATAGGAGGAACAAAGAGGAAGGGTTGCCTCCAGCAAGCAAGTATTTCGAATGGACCCTGTCATAGACAGATAGAGCTCACAATAATTTGTGATGGCAAAATGGCAAACGTTTGACAGTTAGTAGGAACATATTCGTAATCAAGAAATCTTGTGATGATGTGCCAAGAAATAAAGGGGGCTAAAATTCTGTTCCAGAGCTGCCTAACTGTGATAAAAAGGTTTTGTGCACAGACTGGGCACAGAGAAGGGTCCTACATGACAGAAAGAGGGGCATGGGACGTTAGCTAGGTAACTTGAACAATTAGAGTCTCAGGGTCAGAAAATAGTGTGTGACCTCGTCCCTGTCAATTAGTAAAACTGAAAAACTTTGTATCATAAACAGTGTTGGGATATTTCCGATAATTCCAGCATGGCATTGTTTGTATTGGAAAATTATTTTACCTCCATCTTCCATAGAGATAGTTGTAGACCATTAAATACGAGAGCAAACTGATTCCCAAACCACACCTCTTTTGCGGTGTTTATTTATTTATGTCATTTGTAGAGCGCTTGAATCACCCCGGATGGGGTATCTCCATGCTGAGGACATATAGAGGTGATGACTTAGGCGCCAAAAAGGTGACGTTTTGAGTGTTGATAAAGCTGGCAACAAAAATAGGCTCCCTCGGATATGCTTGCAGTGACGACAGCAGTATTAAGTATTGGGTTCTTTGGCATTTGACATAAGCAGCATGATCACAGTTTTTAGCATTATTTGGGCACAAAACTATTAGGAATTGGTGGTTATTATTCCTGATGGCTCCCATGATTGCAATGCTCACCGCACAACTGAGAGAGCGCAATTTGAATGAAAAGTATATAGTAGCCATATTTAGACTTATATGTTATAAACGTAGGAATGAAACACACATCGTAATGTAAAGTTGGCAACTATAGCATAAGGGCCAACGAATGTGATAACATGTTATAGGAAATGTAAATGTATTCACACGTTAAAATGTATTAAGTTTAGAAACCCCGTATATATGAAGGGTAAAAATATAGAAATGTGTATCAATGCTTATGAAATGTAGAGCGTGCACAGTAGAATTCGTGTACGTGAGTAAAATAGAATGTGTAACTTTACATTGAGAGAAGCGGAGAGAAAATAATGTGGAAAGACGTAAACGTGGATAAATGTATAAGAGAACTTACATAAAGATGTCAAGGAAAATGCATAAGTTATGTTCTATGTAGTCGTATTCTATATAAGTATATGTCTAATGTAGAATGTGTTTAAGTATAACTAGGGCTTTTTGTTAAAGTACGAATATATGAAAGTAGGCCAAAGGTTATGCTGTGTAAAGGGCATTTTGTAAGAATGTTGGAAGAGTTTAGGTCATTTGTGTTTCTAACCTGACTGACCAAGAGTTCGAAGGAGCATAGTCACATGAAATGTAATTTAGTGGTCTTGTGAAGGTCGTAAATAGCTTGACGTGGACGTGAGAGCCGAGAAGTCTAGCACTTGTGAGATTTAAGGTGACAATGTCGGACGGAACTTGTTGTTCGAACGTGAGGAGAGGCGTACGTTGAAGTGGACTATGTTTTGACAAGAACATTCATATGATCTAGAAGGTTAAGAAGTGTACAGATAAGTTAAGGCCTTGTCCAAGTTCCTATGACACTCGAGCCGAGAGATTCAATAAATGTCGACGATGAAATGATGAAGATGACATCCAAAGGAGAAGGGTCAACTTAACGAGCGACGCGAAGAGTGGACCAATGGAAAAAGCAAGAAGTTGACATCATCGGGGGAAGTCCGTGGTGGGCGTCAAGGGGCGTTCCACACACACGATGATTGTGTATTTTAGGGACAGCACCCCGGGGAGGAGAGAGCAATTGGGAGATTAGGAACAGCGAGACGAATTGCTCAGAGCAAGGGCGAGGGTAGATGCCTTGAGCAGATGCGCTGAGACATCAGAGCGCAAGAGAGCAGTAGGCCGAGGACCCTTAGAGAGCAGATGGGTAGGCAGATAGGGTACTGCTTCTGAAACTTAAGCTTTCCTTTAGAGGCTAAAGAGAGTTTGAACTTCTTAGGGAGTCAAACTGCTGACACCTTTTTTAGGGAAGAACTTGCGAAGTAGGGTTGTCACATAGCATAGAGTAGGGACAGATTAACTTGATGATTGTTTTTGTCTTACTGCAGATGACGCAGAAGAAACCACTTCACACCGAAGCTTAAAGCAACTGAGATTTTAACTGATTTTGTATTTTGTATACTTTGAGATTTTATCCTAAGTGGATTGTATCGCATTCAAATTAACTTTATATAAACTCTTAAAACTTCATCAGTTGTAAGTGGTTCTTCAGAGTGGCGTCAGTTAATGGGGTTTGTCTAACCAATGCGGGGGTAGTCCTTTCCTCAATGACAGATAAGAGCGGTCCAAACAGATGAATGGGATTCTTCATTAAATTTATCATAACTCATAAATTGATATCAAAATCCCGTTCCCCGCACACCTGTGATACATCACTGCTTCTAATGATTGTAGTGCTCACTGCACGCCTGTGTTATATACTAGTGCCCTCAACAGTGGTATCACAGAGCACCACAACCCCAAAGATCTCAGGCAGGATCGTGTACCCCATAAGAGGCTGAGTTCTCGATGCACATACCACAACACAGGCCCTTCACATGTGTGCCCCTCAGCTTCCCCAATGAGAGAGGATGCCCCCTCACCCAGGATTTTCTCCCACTCCTGTCCTTCGCTAGCTCTAAATGGCTCTGAGGTGGCCTGAGCTACAAAAACACCAATCTGCATAAAACAAATTTCAAAGTTCCCCTATGCTGGTCCAAAATATTTCAAACGTTATTCCGCTATCAGCATGAGAAATGTCTGCCCAGTTTGGTAAGCACAAGTTAAGCTGCCATGAAATAAAACAAGTGTCGCTGACAGGTGCCTGAAGAAGTGTTCAGCGTCACTCCATGCCTGTCCCAAAGTCTGGGACCAGGGCTGCCTTCAGCATCCTTCATGGTGTCTACCTGGCATCCTGAGTGACAAGGCAGGAGCCAGAAGAGAGGGGGCAGGGCATGGGAACAGTGTGAGACAGTACGACCAACAAAGTGGAGGCAGGGCAAAGGGACAGTGAGAGACAGCACGACTAACAGAGCGGAGGCAGGGCAAGGGAACAGTGAGAGACAGCACGACTAACAGAGCGGAGGCAGGGCAAGGGAACAGTGAGAGACAGCACGACTAACAGAGCGGAGGCAGGGCAAGGGAACAGTGAGACAGCACGACTAACAGAGTGAAGACAGGGCAAGGGAACAGTGTGAGACAGCACGACCAACAGAGTGGAGGCAGGGCAAGGGGACAGTGAGAGACAGCACGACTAACAGAGCGGAGGCAGGGCAAGGGGACAGTGAGAGACAGCACGACTAACAGAGCGGAGGCAGGGCAAGGGAACAGTGAGAGACAGCACGACTAACAGAGCGGAGGCAGGGCAAGGGGACAGTGAGAGACAGCACGATCAACAGAGTGGATGCAGGGCAAGGGGACAGTGAGAGACAGCACGACTAACAGAGTGGGGGCAGGGCAAGGGAACAGTGAGAGACAGCACGACCAACAGAGTGGATGCAGGGCAAGGGGACAGTGAGAGACAGCACGACTAACAGGGCAGAGGCGATGCAAGGGAGGCGGGGCAAGAGGACAGTAATAGACAGCACGACTAACAGGGCAGAGGTGACGGAAGAGCTGAGGGAGGCGGGGCAAGGGGACAGTGTGAGACAATATGACTAACAGAACAGAGATGGTTTACAGAGAGGAGGCACGGCAAGGGGGCAGTGAAAGACAGCAGGACCAACGGAGCAGGATGGCTTTCTTCGCTGTGTTGAGAAAGCTGGAAACAAAAATAGGCGTCCTCGGATGTGCTTCCAGTACTCTGTACTGGGGTGAATGTATGACATTGTTCTGCATTCTGTCAATCAATTGTTGTTTTTGCAGTGATGACAGCAGCATTAAGAACGGAGTTGTTTGGCATTTGACATAAACAGCATGATAGTAGTTTTTAGCAACATTTAGGCATAAAAATGTCAGGAGTTAGTGGTTATTAAACCAGATTGTGCTAGATTACATACAAATTAAGGTCTTTGTCACATAATCTAAATGAATAAGGTTTGACTAGCATGCTGTCGCTCATCTACAAAAGAGTTAACCCCTGCCACGCAATTCCTGCTCCTTACCCCATGCTTGGCCTGCAGCTCAGACATCCTTTGCTTCCTGATGGCCTCCAGCTCCTCGTCCTCCATTCTCACTGAGGAAGGGAGGCTGTTTGTAGTTGTGCAGCACTACTGCCCTAACAACGCTACAAAAGCTGCAGCGCAGAGCCGCCATGCCTGATCAGATCGAACCTGCCCCTAAACATGCATTTCTTCGGAGAAGAGCGATTTACAGGAGCAGATGCCACTCATAGAGCCGGATCTCAAGTTGCAGGCCGAATGATGAGGAGTGAGTAAGTGGTGCAGATAGTTAGAACCTTTACCCTCCAAAGTGCGCTGACAGTAGCACAGTGCTCTATAGAGTATTCTCTTTGTTACTGGCAGCCACTGAAGAGTATCTAGAGCTCTGGCAGAAGAGGCTCTTCTGGGCAGATTGAGGACCAGGCACGCAGCCGCATTCTGTATGTGTTGCAGCTGGTTGAGGCCTTTCTAAGCCACTCCTAGATAGAGAATATTTCTGTAGTGCAGCTGAGGTGTTACAAGGCTGTGAACTAGGGGTTTTCTCTCCGATACAGGGAGAGTGGCCAGGGTTTTTCTAAGAACTTTCAGGGTTCCAAAACATTTTCCAGTAACCTTCCTAATATGTGTCTCAAAAGATAATTTGGGGTCAATCCAGGCTCCCAGGTTTTTCGTTTCCTCCTTCGGGGTTGGAGTAGGACCCAAAGTCTGAGGCCACCAAGCCGAGGACTAGATAGATGGAGTTTTTCCTATGATAAGTACCTCAGTCTTACTGCCATTCAATTTAAGGCAGTTATTAGTCATCCAGGTGACCATTTCATTCAGACAGGAGGAGAACTGGTTAGAAGCTTTCTACCAATTATGGGATACAGTGACAATAAGCTGCGTATCATCTGCATAGGAAACAATGGTGACAATATGTTTTTCACCAACCCTGCCAAGGGTCCGATAAAAAGAATAAAAAGAGTAGGGCTCAGAATTGAGCCCTGTGGGACCCCTTGTGAGAGTGGAAGGCTTTAGGGAATGTGTAAATTCTGTGCAACTTGGAAACTACGACCGTGAAGAAAGGAGGCCAGCCATTTTAGGCTGAATCCTGGATCCCACAAGTCCTTAATCTTTGCAACAGCATATAGATGGCGCTAAGGTCCAATGTGCCCAAAGCCGCAGTTGTGCAGACTCTGTGGAGTGGGTGGCTTGAAAGCCTAATTGCAAAGGGAGGAATAAATTGTTCTGGTTGATGTGGGCCACCAATTGAGCATTCACCACTTTCTCTGTGATTTTGGAAAAGTATGGCAGAAGCAAAAAGGGGAAGAGGTGTTCTAGCAGATCTGGATCCGCAGAGGGGTTTTTCCTCAGGGTAAGGACAATAGCCTGTTTCCATTTCAGTTGGATAAAATGTGGTCAAGTATATGGCCCAACTGATGTGTGGAGATATTAATTTTAAGATTTAGCTGCAGAGCGATTAGTTCCTGACATAGGGACTGAGCTTCAGCATTCGTGTTTGAGTCAAAGTGTAAATTCAGATCACCTAATATAATCAGGTTATTGTAGCGCAGCACTGACTGGACCGCATTCTTCACAAGACTCGAGATTAAATTGGCCACCGGGCCAGGGGGCCGACAGATCAGAAAACCGGTTAATGCATAATCATCGACTGCTGCAATGATGAAGGAGATAGCCTCACAGTTGTCAATGTTGGCAGCTTTAATGGTGCATTTTAATGAGAGTTTATATATTATAGCTATCCCACTGCTGCGCTTGCTAGGGCGATCGTGCCTTAGGATGCAATAATCTCCGGGGAGAGCTTCTTAAATCTGAGGGGCTGAAGACTCATTCAGCCAAGTTTCAGTAAGAAACCAGGCCTCTGGTTCTATGTCGATAAGGCATTCATGAATTTCATATTTATGTTTGCTGAGCAACCTGCAGTTATTAAGTAAGAAGTTGAGTTTATGCTTTTAAACCAGAGTGTCATTCATCAGAGTCTGATTGAATGGGCAGTGAGAACATAGCAGTTGATCTGTCTCCATCGATAGATTCTGGCAACAGGCTTCCTGGGTCACCTGCGCTCGCTCTTTAAGTTGATCCGCCGTATTTCTAAGAGGCTGCTCATTAGTGAAATGAGCAGTGGTACTGGCCCCTGGCCCCGGCCAGAAATAGACGGGTGCAGACATGCGTGCCTTTGGCAAATCTGCGTCGTGGGCATTGAGAAGTAGACCGCCTCTGGGGGCTTGACCAAAGCAAGCCAATCCGAGGCAGTGGGGCATGGCGCGAGATCACTCGCTGTGCCCTGCACTTGGAGTCAAGTGAAGTCAGGGCCAAGGCAGAGAGCAAGAGTCAGCAGGTAAGTTATCGGGAGTGGAGCCAGGCAACTCAAGCACCAAGGTGCTACAAGGAAACACATGGAAAAAGTACTGAGGGAGCCAGGCACCTCCCAGTTATAAGTTCTTACAAGGAAATTAAAAAGGGAAACAATTGGAAAAGATACCCTGAGGGAGCCAGGCACCTATCAGCCATACGTGGTTACAAGGAAATTAATAGTATTTAAAACAGTGCAAACAGTAGTGCAACAAAAAACACACAATACTCCTACCTGGATGTATGATGTTACAAGGCATACTTTTACAATGCCTACCTTTACAACGCAATTTTTACACAGCAACATCCATTACAACGCATACCATTACAACGCATGCCATTACAATGAATTCTTTGAAACTACCTTTACAACGCATTCCACTACAACGCATACTACCTTTACAACGCATACCATTACAACGCATAACATTACATTGCATGTAAGGTAAGTGTTGGATAGTGTAGGGGTTAAAATTACTATTCTAACTCCAGGGGGTGCAACAGTAGGGTAAGTGTTGGATAGTGTAGGGGTAAAAATTACTATTCTAACTCCAGGGGTTGCAACAGTAGGGTACGTGTTGGATAGTGTAAGGGTACTATGTGTAGTAATGCTATGTGTTGTAATGGTATGCATTGTAATGACTGCGTTGTAATGGCATGCATTGTAGTGGTGTGTGTTGTAGTGTCATGCGATGTAATGGTTGCGTTGTAAATGCATGCGTTGTAATGGATGTTGCATTGAAAAAGTTTCGTTGTAATGGTAGTTTGTTGTAAAAGTTGCGTTGTAAAGGTTGTTTCCCCTCCTACCTGAGTAAAATGTACTCAGGTGGGAGTGGGAGCACAAAGCAAATCAGCGCTCCTACCAGGAGAGTGGTCCTGTCTGCTGGCTTTGGATATGGGGATCCTGGTTCAAGTCACGGCTTTGGCTCAACTTCCGTACCCAGAAAAATAAATGTCTCCTTGTGTAATGTAACTAGTGCTATTATAAAGCGCTCTAATACATTTGGGTTGAGTTTACGCTATTTACAAACTGCAAAAAAAAAACAAGTAGGGGGAGGGACCATGCCGGCAACGGGAAATCTCAAGGACCCCGAAGACCGGGGAAAGAAGACAAGAAACGAGATAAGAAGGTGCCAAACAGGTTAGGTTGATCACGTTTTGGGACAGTCCTATAACTAAGCCTGGGCAGAGTTCGCATAGTGAAAAAAAAACTCTGCTGCGCTATGTGGAGCACGGCAAGCAGCAGAGTGTGTTAGATAAATGCCATTTGTGGTTATTTTCAATACCATGTGCTTTTGTGCACTATGCAATCATCGCCAACAGCACCATGCACATCGCAAGCGGGCACTGCTTCATTTCTGCCGTTCTCAACACAAACGGGCGGTTTCTCGACAGGAGTGGTCGCAAGCATACGCGGCCACTCACATTGAGAAATCTGACCGGCCCCCGTTGAGAAATCTCACCGGGAGGTTGATTTTCCATGCTCACGCTCACCAATTTGATGTTGACAATTGCGAGCAAGAAAAAATCTTGCCGGGAGGTGGATTTTTCTCACTTGCGCTCACCAACTTGACGATGACGAACGCGAGCGAGGAAAAAAACTCAGCTGCGCTATGCGGAGCCCTGCGAGCAGCTCAGAGTGTTAGATAAATGCCAATTGCAGTGATTTTCAGTGCCAGGTGCTTGTCTGCACTATGCAATCATCGCGAACAGCACCATGCACATCTCAAGCGGACGCTGCTTCCTTTCTGCCGTTCGAGTAGATTTTTACTCGAGCAGTAGCTTTCCCAACCCGAATGGATGGTTTCTCAACAGAAGTGGTATACGCGACCACTCGCAATGAGAAATCTGACCGGCCCCCGTTGAGAAACCCGCCGGGAGGTTGATTTTTTATGCTCACGCTCGCCAATTTGATGTTGACGATCATGAACAAGGAAAAATCTTGCCAGGAGGTGGATTTTCCTCGCTCACACTCACAACTTGACGTTGACGAATGCAAGCGAGGAAAGAAATTCAGTGAACTCCACTTAATGCAGAGTGTGGAAAACTCTGCAAAATCCACGGGCGGAGCAGAGTTTACCACCCAGACTTACCTATAACATGAGCTGAACCAAATAGTGCGCTGAAACATATAAATGGGCAGATGTTAGAGACTACAAGGAACTGGATCAGTAGCCATGGGCGGTACCAATACACCAAGTGGCGGGAAAAATGTAAGTCATGCACCACTGAGAAACAAGGAGTTTTGAAAGGCGCACAAAGGAACAAATCAGAAACGATGGGTACACTCTCACCCCATACACTAGATACAGCAGTCTCACAGAGCAGCACATGTGCACTGCCTTTAGGTTCAACATAAAAAAAACAACATGGGAAAAATCGACTTTTGCAATCAGTGTGGATCTTGATTGATGCTGTACATTGTTTTAGTGATAGTCAGCAAGGCACCATACGCCCCCTGTGACCATGCTGCATGTATCTGCAAGATTGTATGCTACTTTCTCAGGTCTCTATAGCTGCCAAAGTTTGTGCTATCTAAGTTCGTAGGTTGGTGTTATTGGATTTCCCCATGAGGAGAGAATTGTATGCTTGGCTGCTAGGAGAAGATGGGATATTATTTTACCTGCACTACAAGGAGTGGGTATAACGGTGCCAATGATCTACCAAGCAAGACGAAATTTAAGGAGTTTGTCAAGAGTCTGATCCTGGATCTGTGAGATCTCAAGAAAGACACTGTTAGCAAGCATCAAGGTAGGGTTGGGTAATGCGGAAGCGATGTGAGGTGAGATGCCTGTGAAACAGCATTTGGGGGAGGTTTTCCCTCCCGCGGACGTGCAAGCAAAAGTATTAGGGTGAAGCACTACTGCTTGGCATTGTTTTTTGTCCACTGTTATGTCGTGGTCTTTCCCCTGGTTCATTTGAAAGGGCGATTTACATGAAGGTGATGGAGTGATAAGGATTCTGCAAATGTTAGAAAGCAGGGTGTAGAATTAAATTTCCTGGCGCATCCCTGCAAATCAGCAGGATGCGCCAGGAAACTTGCGACACGCATCTCAATCCTTGCGCCACCACGGATGCGCCACATTTACAATGCAGCGAATCATGGCGCAAGGAAATGGAGATGCATGTCGCATCTGCTGCAGTAACGTTGGCGCAATGGTGGAGTCGTGTGGCGGGTGCGACGCAACTCAGGCACTGTGCCAACCCTGCCTATGTCTAACATGGTGGTCTAGCCTTACGCCTGCTTCAAGTAGGCGCAGGTTTTGACACATCGGGGTCGGAAAAGTGACTTAGTTAAATCTTGTAGATTTCACTAAGCCACTTTTCAGAGATGTTCCTGCGCTGGAACGCCCCCTGCTGCGCCAGAACGCCCACATGAAACCTGACGCAGGGCTTTACAACCTGATGCATCTCCCTAGATGCGTCAAGTTGAAATACCCCGCAGAATGGCACTAGCTTTACGCCGCCACTGTGTCACAAAAGTGACTCAACAGCGGCGCAAAAGTGCCGTGCGGAACTTGTAAATCTGCCCCCAGTTTTTTAGATGAGGGAAGGCGCTGTAGGAAATTCTCAAAGGATGTAAGAGTAGTGGCACATGCAGTAATACTACTGTGTGTGACTTACTGTTGTATTTCAAAGTAATGAAAACATTCGGACTTGGGAATCCAGTATATTAAGTATATTAAGTGCTGCATTTTATATGCTACAAACAGAAAATGACCTGAAGGAAAGACATACTAGCCCGCTGCCACTGTCAAAGTGAATTTAAAATTAACAAATGAAGTGTGCTTAGTTAACATGAATAGATCATAACTAATATAATCGAACTTTATTTATCATATCAAAGCCTTTTTAGTCAAGAATAGGCCTCAAATTCACTTCAAGTTGTTGTACTTTGCACATTTTAAAATGAACATGGTTCTCGTTTCTCTGTCTTTGCAGCTCTAGTTAAAAATGCATCCTTCAGTATTTTGTAAAATACCCCCAATTTACGTAGTTGATGGTCTTGTCTTTGTTTTATGTTTAAAATATATTTTCTTTGTGTCCCTGATGTCCTCGAGGAAGGAGCAATGAGTGACTTTATCTTTACAAGGCCACTTCATCTGGCTTGTAGATAGTGTATATAATTTAAATGTGCTTTTCTTTCTTCTGTGATATATGATATAGTACTACTCGTAGTAATAGAGGAAAAGTAATTTCCATGCAATGTGTGTGTTTTTTCTTTTAGGATGGGACATGGTGATGTAACATTTGTTTCACACCATGTCAACGTGTAATTTATCTGATGAAATTTTTTTATAATATGCTGATTTTGGGATGCCTGCTGAAAGCTTTTCCCTTGGCTTAGAAGAGCAGTCTCCATATTGGTCTGCTTTTTGAAGCAATACTAACAGATTTTTATGGTTCAAATTTCTTTATTATGCTTTTTGCGAGAAATCATATGCAATAAACGACAAACAAGGGCGTCATAACACCCCAAGTTGTAACAAGAATTCAGTTACAGCAAAGGGACAACATTAGTCCTCCCACCCAATCCCACCTGGGATGCCTTACGGATTCCTTTATCATAAGCACTAATCATCAACCATGGGTTAATTTGGGTGGTGTTTATCTATCTAAGAAGGGTCATCAGACTCTGTCAAGCATAGTAGATGGAGATATTTGGGGCATGTCAATTCTTCGAACTTCAAGGAGACGAGATAGCTATATAGGGGTGCCAGAGGTCTCTGTAGGAGTCTCCTTGGTCAGTTAAGACTAATGTGAGTTTCTCCATTAACAATAAATGCGATAACCGATGGAGCTGTCCCAGGCGCATCAGGAGTATGTCTGTGCCCCAGTGTGTGAGGATATTCTGGAGAGCCACTTCCAGCACTTAACCTAGAGGTCGTCCTTTATGTTATTTGAGTAGGATGGTGAGTGCATTAGGGAGGCCTAAGATGATGTAAGGGGGGAATCAGGGCAATTGAGTATTGGGTGTCTATATCAATTAGGATACCTTCCCAGTATTGCTGAAGTTTCGGGCATTCCCGCTGCAGGTGTACCAGCGTGCCAGGGGACCGGTGTGTGTCGATGCTATTCAAGGGGTCCGGCAGGATAAAGTACTGGCAGACAGCAAGGCCTCGTGGTGGGGATGGATGGACAAGAGAATACGGTCTACCTGTCTGCCATTTTGGCCACATACTTAAAGCTTTTAAGAGACTTTTTCTGTGAGTTCTATCAAGCATAAGCTTATGACAGTACGCTCTTTCACTCTATATTCAAAATACTAAGCAAATGATTTCGTATTTGGTTTTGGCTATTTAACTAGAATAGGGATTGAGCCTATGCTAATTTCCATTATTTTTGCATTTTGAGGACGTATTGACATTTTGATTTGAATTGACTAATCAATTAGATTTTTGCATTCTGTAAGCAATTTGAAATAAATTTAATGGTTATGGTTTTGTCTTTGGACATTGTCTGGTGTAACTTTGATTAGACTTGGTTTATCTCTATTCCGAGGTCATCATCCTTTGGAACTCACAAATGGCCTCCTAACCCAAAGTGATTCATTTCGTGTTAACAGTTTTGGAAGAATAACTTGGCACCAACACCACCACCCACTGCTCACAATAAGCCCCTCTGGGCTCCCACAGAGGTGCCAGAGTGACTCCAACCAACAGAAGGCCCTGCTCTGAAAATGGTGCAGTAAACCGTGCCATGCTGAAAGGAGCATGTCCAAGACTGCTTCTCCTCTTCCTCTGAAAGCTGTTTGTGCTTGAGTAAGTTCTGATTCTTTTCCAACTCTGCCCATAAGCAATTGTGTAGATCCACTGAGAATCACAATCACCCCAGAGTCTCTGTGGGGGGATCAAAAATGTTAATAATTCACAAGAGAAATAAGAGGGAAATGGGAAAGCATAAGAGAAAACACAGAAGTGGTTTCCATTGTAGTGTGTCATACAGAATAAACACAATGGACTGGCATCTTCTAACAGGATGATTTGTTAAATATTTCTCAGATAATTTACAAAGTGAATTCTAGATTGCTTCAGTAAATTCACATAATAATGCACAGTAATAATTGTGAGTTCATGAGTTAGCCACAATGAGGACGAATGGCATACCCTGATCCTGGGTGGATGAATTTGGATATAAGATACAACATCAATGAAGATACCTGTGCTGACCCCATCATAACAAGTAGAAGACTCCTTAACAATAGAAAATAGATTGTAAGACAAGCAACATCCAAGCGACCAAGGAACAACAGTCAATATTGTTCTAGGAAAAAAGACTACCGTTCAAGAGAACGGAAAATGGAGAAAAAGGAAGATACTGTCCCCACTACCCTTGCCAATGAATCCTGCAGTGGAAAATGACCGAGTAAGAAGAGGTGCCCAGTCTGCATGAGAAAAAGAGAATAAGGGCTAAATTAACATAAGAGAGAAGGAGACGGACTTGAGGGGGAGGAAGAGGCAGGACAAAAAAGAATAGTACCGAGAGGGAAGGAAGATGTCAGATAAACAGGGAGAGACGGCTGACCAAAAGGAGGTGCTCCAAGAGAAGGAGCCCCCAACGAGACAGTTAATTAACGGGGATACTGGGATCCAGATTGCAAACCTATCCCCGCAGTTATGACTGGTGGTTGCCTGGATTCCCTTAGGAGTCAGGAGGATGGAGTCCACCAGGTAAGTAGCAGAAGGGAGCTCGATGGAAAGAGTGAAGGAGTGAATTGTTTGTTTATCTCTTTTTCTTAAAGGTAGCCTTCTTAATGGATGACATTATTTGGGACATAGGAGATGTCTTTTTTTGTTTTCTCCCAATCGCAGAGAAGGTTAAAGAGAAAGCCTAATATAAAGGCACATTCAAGATCCTAAAGCTCTTGTGTAGAATCTTGGGTGATCTTTCTCGGTAGCCACTTTGTAAGCTAGTGGTTAGACCGAAAGCTGCAGAGTGCCTCCTTATAAAATAACAGAAATCTGGAAAAAAATGCCAGTGGAACAAAAAACCTCCAATAGGGAGCTGTAGGTGACAGTAGCACAGATGTGATGGGCATGAACAGACCATGCAAGACTTGAACAATAATGTTGGATAAAGGCGAGGATCCAAGGCAAAAATTGGAATATCTTCATTAAATCTGGAACAGGAAAACCATAATGATGGCAGAGAAATAACGAATCCACAACACACCAACCAGAAGAAAAAAACCATGAAGCATAGCAGCAAGCAAATTGAATGTTACAGTGACTTTAATATTTTACTCAGAGGATAGGACCAATTCATAGTTAATATAGATTAAAAAAGGAGTGCAGACTTATCTCTTGCTAAAGTTTCAGTTTAATAGGCTATGTATTCTCACTCTAGTGCCCTTCCAGGAAGAGCCTGGTCTATATATTATGATTTTGTTAGATTTTATCTGGTTTAGTGATTTTTATGTGTCCTTCTACCGTTGTTTGGTTCATTTGGTTTGACCTAGCACAAAGGTGCCTCTGTGAAAATACAGATAATCATAATAATAACAATGAGAAGAAGTATAATAATATTATTGCCGTTATTATTATGATCATTAGTAGTCGGAGTAGATATATTAAAATGATTACCAGTAGTACTAGTAGTATTAATAATATTATTGTTATTGTTGTTATTAGAAGTATTCATAGGAGAAGTAACAGTATTTGTATTATTGGTATTAGTGTTATCAGTGTTATTGTTATGGGTGCTGGAACTAGGGGGCATATATATGAGAGGCATACAATGCTGTTCAGCATCTACATGGCCCCCCTCGCACAAGTGGCCCGCCACCACAACCTCAACATCATCTCCTACGCCGACGACACTCAGCTCATCCTCTCCCTCACCAAGGACCAACACACTACCAAAACCAACATCCACGACGGAATGAAGGGCATCGCCGACTGGATGAGGAGCAGGCGGCTGAAACTGAACACGGACAAGACAGAGGTCCTCATCCTTGGACCCAACCCCTCAGCCTGGGACGACTCCTGGTGGCCGACCACTCTCGGGACAGCACCGACACCCACCGACCAGGGACGCAATCTAGGATTCATCCTCGACTCCTCGCTCTCCATGTCCAAACAGGTCAACGCCGTCTCCTCCTCCTGCTACAGCACCCTCAGCACGCTTCGCAGGATCTACAAGTGGATCCCGACCGAAACAAGAAGAATGGTGACACAGGCCCTTGTCAGCAGCAGGCTGGACTATGGCAACGCACTCTACTCCGGAATCCCAGCCAAACACCTACGACGACTACAGCGCATCTAAAATGCCTCAACCCGACTGATCGTCAACATCCCCCACCGCAGCCACATCACCCCCACCTGACAAACCTACACTGGCTCCCCATCGACAAGAGGATCACCTCCAAACTCCTCACCCACGCACACAAAGAACTCCACAACATCGGACCAGCCTACCTGAACAGCAGACTCCCCCACCACCAGCTCCGCTCCGCCACTCTTGCCCTCGCCGCCGTCCCCCGCATCCAACGAACAACCTCCGGTGGCAGATCCTTCTTCTACCTCACCGCCAAGACCTGGAACACCCTACCTACCTAAGGCAGACCGAAGACCTACTCGCCTTCAAAAGACTCCTCAAGACCTGACTCTTCGAGCAGTAGCGAACCCCACCCCCCTCCCCCCTCCTCTCAGCGCCTTGAGACCCTCACGGGTGAGTAGCGAGCTTTACAAATACCATGATTGATTGATTGATTGATTGTTGTGCCACTTTTAGTGATTTGTAGCGATTAGGGTGTGGTCTAACGGCTATAGCGTTTGACCTCGAAGCTGGGGAAGCGAGTCCAAATCTCGGCAGGGACGCTCAACATCTTGTGGTTCTGGGAAATTCACATATTCTCCCCGTGCCTAATAAATGAATGTGTATGTAACGCAACGGGTGCTCATGTAAAGTGCTCTGATACTTTCGGGTCTAGTTTGCACTAAATAAAACTCAAAAAATACTTATGAGGCCACGCAAAGACATTTTGTGTGGCTTTAAATGGCCTCATAGACATAAAGCAAGGCAGCTCAAATCGTGCGTTGCCTTACTCTCCGTTAGGAAAGCATTGCATGGGTGTTGCAGTGAGTGTTCCCAAGCAACACCCTTGTATTTCGACGCATCCGCAGATTTACAAGAGCCTGTAAACCTGGGGATGCACCCAAACTTTTATTTATCTCTATTTCTCCTCGTTTTTTCCTTTTTCTGTGTGTGCAGTATTCTGCAGCACACATAGCAAGAGGAAAAAGTCTACCAGGATTGTTTTTAGCAGGATGGTGCCCTTCCTGCTTAAAAACAATTCTGCCTACAATGCAGGCACCCTTCCGTCATGATGCAAGGGTGCCTGCGATAGCGCTAGGCAGTACATTCGGCAGCAATGCAGTGGTAAAGGACAGGAATGTGCTGTATTGCATTGATATGGCACAGTCCTGCCCTTTCCTTTTAACAAAGAACAGAGCAGCAAGGTGACTTGCTGCTGCACTGCCCTGAGCCAACAGCCC
Source organism: Lissotriton vulgaris (assembly GCF_964263255.1). Classification (NCBI taxonomy): domain Eukaryota; kingdom Metazoa; phylum Chordata; class Amphibia; order Caudata; family Salamandridae; genus Lissotriton; species Lissotriton vulgaris. The sequence goes on along the minus strand of NC_141685.1, from coordinate 2,035,608,359 downwards.
ATAAATCTGGGCCTGGGTGTGCAGTACGTACTGCAGCACCCATCATAACCTTGAAGGAGTGAGCTGACAAAGCGTGCAATAAAGAGGCCTTCCTGTCTGTTTTCTTGGCACATTTATTTTGAGTTCAAAGACAGGCTGTGAACATTTGAGGGAATTCCTTCCGACAAACTGTTGGGATTTATTTTAACTTGTACATTCATCTATACTTTTCCTTTCTCGGTCTACTAAAGCCCAGAGGCACTGGAGTGTGTAAACTAAATTAAATTGAAGTTTTTTTAATATACATATTAGTAAAGAAATATAACTTCACAAACATAAATACAAGTATTTTAAAATACACGTCGGCAGCGTTACTTACAATGTAAACTGCTCAGTTTTAAATAGGCCCCCTTTAATTTACAATTGATGCCATTGCAAAACACAATGACACTAAAATTAGGGTATTGTTTAACGAATTGATTCACCATGTCATTTATCAACCATCTTTCTTGAAGATGCTGGTAGTGAGTAAGTGTGGACACCTGATTTCTGCACACATTAGCACTACCGTGCATCCTGGGTTTGAGTGCAGAATCATGTACGTGCTTTATTTTAACCACATCAGTGTTAAGATAAAAGAATCCCATAATAACAAGCAAACCACTGCAACAATGCACAAGTAAACATCGTCAAACCCATGAGATAATGGTGTTATCAAGCGGAATGCTTTGCTTTTATCAATGGCAGAACAATGCTGAGTCAGAGAATTCAGTTTAACCCTTGTTTACACTCGTCGCTTTTCCTACCGACTTAGCACTGTTGTCTAAGTAATCTACTGTTATGTTTCTTTTAATTTATTTATTTATGTGTGTGTGTATGTAAAACATTTCTAAAGCGCATCTGTCACCTAACAGGTATCCTGGTGCTATTGTGACAATTCGAGGGCCTTTTGCATTTTAACTTCTTAAATGTGTGATCGTGATTGTTTCACTGATTGGCATGTCACACTGGTTCGTATCTGTATTTTCAAATTGTTTTGATATTTTGTGACCTTCGCACACGTAGCATTATTTGGTACTCATCTGCATGGCATTGCATTCTTCAATAAGTAGCACAACCATATAACCCTTATTGGGCTATCACAAGTTCCAAATTGAATCATGTGCACATAAGTGAGACATCAGGCAACTTAAGTGATAAATAATATCAAAAGAAACAAATATACATTGATCAAAAGTGACGTGGGATGTGGGTAGGATGGGAGGCGGGTATACTGGTCTGTGCTCATCTCACTCTCCCAAAGCAGGGGTCTGATGCAGCCAGGTATCAACCACTCTTAGGGTGCACTGGAGGCATTTTGACAAGAGTTCTGCTTAGCATGGGATTTACATTGTAAGGCTGTGCCCATCTTCAGTGTGCCAGTGTTAGCTGCATGGATGCCAGATTCCTCCCTGTTTACAGGACACTCATTCATTTAACAAATCATTGCATTCTGTGCGTATAATTGATTTGCTTTTGATTGGACTATGTGGACTAATAGCACTCACAGCAAGAAGAAAAGATTGGAAACAACAAGGTGGATGAGATGGCATATACCATAAAATGCTGCTCTGCTGGAACCTGACTTTTGTGTGCCTGGCTGTGCCTGATTATTCCAAGACCCACAGTATCAAGGTACAGTATTAAGGGTCATTATTGAATAAAGAGACCCTCCTGTCTTAAAGGCTGTTACGAGGTTAGTCAGCATCAGTAGGTAAGGATCACCCTTGTCAAGGATGTGAAAGAGCATGGTACCACATGTCGGATTGGGTGTGTGCCATTACTCAAACAGACAAAGCACACTAAAATTCAGACAGAGCTTCTAACTGGTTTCAAATCTGTACATGGATTGATCATCAGTAGAATTATGGATAGATTCTAATTACGAGGGGGAAAAAACGGAACTGGAGAGAACTGCATAAACTAAACTGTGGAGATTTTGGCTCCACAGTCTTCACGACCTCAACGAATAGTGAGAAGAACTGCACCTTGGTTCAATTAAACCTTGCGGAAATGTAAAAGTTCCTGTAAACACTTGGAAAGAGTGTGAAGGAAGAATTTTAGCGTTGACAGTAAAGCACTATATAAAAGGGAGTTAAATATGTATCACCGTAACATTTTGGAGGCAAAGAAAATTTTCATCGCAGCTAAGATTGAGGAATCAGCAATTTTCAAAATTGTGAAACATTTCACTTCGCCCAAAGCAGCAACCATTAAGTGTGATTTATCTGATAACTGGACATGCCACTTAGTATGTTTTTTCCATAAGAAAATAGCCGATATCCAAAAATCTTTAGCATCTTTCTCTGGAACTCTTGCTAATACTCAGCCTCGCAGCTCTAACCCGATATGCAAAGCTTCCCTTCTCCAGTTCCCCCCATCACTTTAGAGCAATCTCTAAAGATAATGATGAATCTAAAATCCGGATCTCCCTCTGACCCTTGCCCTGCAAAAACACTTGCGATTGTGGCGGATACTAACAATCCAGAGGTCAATGCGGTTTTGAATCTCTCGCTGAGTAGCGGTCAGGTTCCTTCTATTTGGAAAAGGGCCAAAATATTGCCTCTGCTAAAGAAACCTACGGCGGATCCCTCATTAACATCCAATTACAGACCCATTTTGCTCCTGCCTTTCTTTGCTAAAATGATAGAAAAATATGCGAATTCTATGATCACCGAATTCATTGAAACTAACAACCTCATCCATACCAGTCAATCTGGCTTCCGTACTAATTTTAGCACAGAGACTGCTTTACTCGAAATTTCGGAATCCATAAAAGAGATTTTCAATTCTGGTGGGAGAGTGGCCCTGATACTTTTAGATCTGTCTGCCGCCTTTGACACCGTGCTCCTACAGAGACTGAGAGAGTGTGGATTGGGAGGCACAGTGTTACAATGGTTCTCCTCCTTTTTGGCAGATCGAAGCCAGGAGGGCTGGACTCCGCCCTTTTCCTCCTGCATGCCTCCCTTGAAGGTCGAAGTCCCCCAAGGGTCCATCTTAAGCCCATTGTTGTTCAACCTGTATATGGCTCCCCTCGCCCCTTTGGCAGAAGACGGAGGTGCAACAATTATATCTTATGCTGATGAGACACAGCTGTCGTTTACCTGTAAAAAGGGAGAGGATTTTGATGGAGAGAGAATTAACTACTGTCTAAGTAAGGTTTATGCCTGGTTTAGATGCAATCAGCTACAGTGTAATCCTGAGAAGCCCGAAGTGATTCTCTTTGCTTATTTTACCCCGGATGCTTGGAGGCAATGGTGGTCGACAGATATGTCACCTCCGCAGACTTCAGCTGGTGTAGTGAGAAACCTAGGGGTAAAAATGGACGACTCCCTTGATATGAAAAAACAAGTTCAATCAGTAGAATGAATCTGCTATGGCATCCTGAAAATGCTCCAGCGATTTATGCCGCTCATGTCACTTTCTTATAGAAAGACAGTAGTCCAAGCTCTTATTACCTCAAGGTTGGCTACGCAAGTGTCCTCTATTTGGGCCTACCGGAGTGTCTACTAAGTAAACTCCAAGTTGTCCAGAATGTTGCAACTAGAGCCTTTCTCATGCTGGGCCCCAGAGTACGGATCGCTTCCCATTTAAAGAATTTACATTGGCTGCCCATTTGCCAAAGAATTCGGTTCAAAGCTCTGACATTAGCTTTTAAAGCTTTACATGGCACTGGAGCCCATTACATTAGGAGACAAGTGACCTTTTACACACCCGGTAGAAAGATCATCGCAACAATATCAGATGCTCGCTCGCTCTCAAAAAGGCGGTCGTTTATTTCAAGTACAGGTGGCCCACCTTCGGAATAAGCTACCTATCACACTTAGACAACTGACTGATGTATGTATTTTTAGGAAACAACTCAAAACCTGGTAATTTCAGGAATAATACACTGTGAGAGTCATTCATGAAATCGGTAGCATTTTGTTCTGCTGAGCGCCGTGAAACTCTATTGAGTAGCGTGCGCTTTACAAATACGCAATAACATAACATAAGATATGAAGAGCAACTAAGTTCTTGCACTTCCATAAACAAAATGGAGGTTATAGTCCAGCTGTCAGTTCTTGCGATTTAGTTGCACCAAATATTTGGTACAATTGCTTTGCATGTTGTACGTAATGGTGCAATTCTTAGTAACTCATTTATGTCAGAATTTCATACAGAAACATTCTACCTTATGTAAGTGTCAGTGCTTTTAACATAGGGGACGATGGTTATGAATCTAGATCTCTTATGTGGTGGTGACCAGAATCTGTTTACGAAAAGTTAGACCTGACAATGAATTAAGCACCAAAGGAAGAGCAGAAACAGCTGAGCAGCGACGGTGGCAGCGTAGAGGAAGGATATTCGATTGAAGGCACTTTACTGTCATGGAACTGCCAACGCCACCCCCCAAACTGTTCCTGCACCACTGATCATGATGGTCATTATTATTCTTATTGTTTATTAATTGAGTTAATCACTCACAATGAAATATGAATCACAAGATTCATACACAGGGAGCACGATTGTGAAGCAATGTTGGAGTGTCTCTTAGGCCAGCTCCCCTAACCAGAGGTGAGTCGTTTCACTGTTTACAGTGCTGGAAATTCTGGCAATTGAAACCGTTGTAATGTACCACCTCACCATGGTGGCGGGGTGGTTAAAGTGAGTACACCTGCATAGGTGTTGGTTGGGAATAGGTCCTGACTGACTTAGGGATCTTATAAATAAATGAGGGGGGCTGCTTAGCAGTCAGGTTGCAGGACCAGAGACTAGGATACAATGTGTGGCGTCATAGTTATTTCTAGTCCCCTTGCACGTGATACACTACCAACACACCGATAGTGGGGCCCCACACTACAACCATCTGCTCTTGAAACGCAGTAACTGTAAAGGTTGGGGAGGAAAGAGTGACAGCAAAAAGGGGTTGAAGTCAATGCGCTGAGGCACTGGTGGTTGATGTTTGCATTCTTTCCTGTCCTAATTTTACTCTGCACATGATTTGCAAACGGCATCTATCATGCTGATCAGACCACACATCATGGTTTAGCAACAACTGGTATGCTTATGCTGCCGGTCAGCAGATATTAGGACAGGGATATGTCTGTATTCTCCTGCACTCATTATCTATGTAAAAAAACTCCCATACTTAAATGCCATGCTATACTCAATTACACATCCACGCTAATTATGCATCATTCAATGAGGTCAGTGTCGGAGTAATAGAATGCCCTGTTTGCTTACTGTTGGGCCTGGCCATTGCTGCGGCGCCACACCCGATATGTGCCCTCCTCTGCCTTCCTTAGCTGAACCTGTGCTTGTAGGTTTTTGGGACTCTATGCATTTGCCCTTGCTAACTTAAGGTTAAGTGTCTATGCTCTCGCCTTAAAACATGGCAACATTGGACTACACCAAATTGGTACATTTAATTTACTTATAAATCCCTAGTAGTAAATGACAATACATGTACCCAGAGCCTGTAAATTAAATGCTACAAGTGGGCTGCAGCACTCATTGTGCCACCCATTAAAGTAGTCTTGTTAAAACATGTCCCAGGCCCACCTCTTCAGTGAGTATGCAGTTTTAATCTGTCATTCCTACCAAGCAAAACACACCTTTAGCCAGGCCTCCACCTTTCCTATTTGAAACCTATAAGTCCCCCCTAATGTAGACCGGAACCACTCTCAAAGCAGGGTCCATAGCAGTTTAAAGTTTCACATATCCTAGCAGTGAAAAACTCCTAATGTGATTTTTTTCAGGGTAGTAATCCTCAATTACCTTATTATATTTAATACCTGCTAACATCAGATAATGATTTGCTCTTTACACTCAAATGAATCGTAATTTAAAATCCTCTTAAATGAGTAAATCTGATTTTAAGTTGCAATTATGTAAATGACACTTTTAGAAAGTTAGGTAAGTCACAATGCCAACAAGGGATTTACTCAAAGAAAACATGTTTTAAATCAATTTGTTAATCATTTTAGTATGTCAAATAATGGCTTCAGAAAAGAGAGAACAAATCTCAAAACACAGGTGTATGTCTTATTCTCAAATGTATATTGTACAACAAAAAAACATATTCATAGGCATTCACAAAGCAATCTCAACATACATTTGCAATAGAACTACAATCCAGATGGAGTTATGATGTTGTCCCCTCAAAATGTATTAGAAAAAAATGTTTTTATTGATTTTTGAAACAAAAACAAACATATCAACATAAAAGAAAACAGATCACATATTCCAGAATCACCATTGGGAAAATGCACATAAGGGTACTTTGGCATAAAAAGAAACACATAGAATTGACCCAATATGCAGTGACTCTACATCTTGCAGGCAATTGCAGAGAAGTATACAGAAATGCAAATCTTTATCAACGAGAGACAATATCAGCATTTTTGCAGTGTTCCAAGGAGGTATTCTCAGTAATCTACAGTAGCAGCACAAACAGCATCAGCCCTGTTTCACATTGGTATATTGTCGTGCCAATTGGTATTGTGTAAATAGACCCCAGAAACCTTCGGATGGCTGCAAGGTGGAAGCAATTTGTTATAAACATCCGATTGGGTATTACAATATACCATATCTTTTTCCCACTCTGCAATAGTAGGTACAGGACCCCGCATCCATCTCATTGCGAGTCTACGCTTTGATAGGAGACAACCTATAGCAATCAGCTTGCAAACATTCTTCCAGAGGGGCTTCCCATAACTGAACAGCGCCAGTAGGGAGTCCGGAGTAAGAGAGAGACCCACAATATCGTTTAATACCTCAAAAATATTTGTCCAGAAATCCTGCACTTGGGGGCATTGCCAAGCAATGTGGAAAAAACTGCGCCTGGCATGTCACACCTTTCGCAGCTATCAGTGTCATGCAATCCATACCTATGTAGGCGCTGTGGAGTATAATGAACCATGTTTAAGAACTTAAAATGGGCTAACCTGTGGCAGCCATTAAGGGAAACCTTACGTGTAACTTCACAGCAGTAATCCCAGATATTGTCTGTGAGTTGAACCCCAATGTCTGCCTGCCAAGCCAGCTGCGCCTTAATGAAAGGAGTCATCTTAGTAAGTATTGCTGAGGCATAAAGGAGTGAAACTAGCTTAACCACTTAACCGCAGCGGCAATTACGTCGCGGTGGGCGGTTTAGCGGAGTGAGCGGGGCTGAGTCGGCCACCGGACGTTCACAGAACTATGGAGATAGTGCTTGCAATGGCCGCTGGCAAATGAACACACGCAAGGAGTTAACAGGCGATTGTGAGCGCAATAGTATGGACAGGGGTGGGACCTCCAGTGGCTCTAAGAGCTCATCTCCCAGTATAGCGAGCATAGCATGGCGAGTCCTAAAGAAATGGAATTGCGTTAGCGCATAGAGCTCCGCTATGCCAGCGGCCACCTCCTCCCATATTCCCACCCAGCTGTTTTTAAATAGATAGCCCATCTTGTGTATGTGTGAACTGTTTAACAAGCGAAGAGTCCCTCGCTCAGAGTTAAGAGTGAACCACTGACACCACTCCACTTGCAGATGGTGGGAATATAATTAAGCTCCAGCATACATCTTAAGGAGCACATGCCAAGCATGGACTGTGGAGTTCACCAGGTCTAGTACCCCACATCATCTTAAAGTCAAGAAACATGGTAAGTGGTCCGGGGCAGCAGCTACTTATACTTATTTTTTGACACTGTTTAGAACTTCAAGGGAAAGTGAGAAGCCTTGAGAAAACTATACCCAATAATTTTATTCACTGAAGGCCGTCGCAACAAACAACCCAGAATAATCTGCATTCGGCCTTATCTTTTATAACGTAGAGGTAAGCCTTAATGTATAACTTATAGACATAAATGTGTGCCATACCCTAGCTTGGTCTGCTTATCTAATTGCACTACGTTATCATGCTAGAGAGCATTAAATGTTATCTTTGAAATTCTTTGCTGTATCAACTGTAGGCCATGGTAGCCTCTTTGGGGTTTTAATTTGCGTAACACCTGTTAATAAGACTGGTATAGGGTTTTTGTCCCCGACTCATTATTGGGCAGGCTTTTCATGTTAATAGCCATACCCTTGGCTTTTCAACTAGTAGTTTCAAAAATATGATAGGACATCAGAGGTAGATTAAGCTACCAGTGACTGAGAATTGTGAGGTGTTTTTAAATTTCATAACTGTGAGTTAACACTTGGTTCCCCAGTTTCTCCTTAAATATAGTAGGGAGTCACTACAACTGCTCAGATACATGTAAACTAGTTTTGTAACTTGTTTTGCAAATGATACATTGCTAAAAACATGTAGGGAGGGTTTGTTGCAATACAATGTCTGTGTATGGAAGAAATCCTTTTATAGGATATATAGATTTATAGTATATGTGTAAATAGAAAATAATGTTGATGAATATATTTTTTATGTTTTTGTTATTATGTGTCTTTTTAGGTATACTTTGTGGCTCCTGAAGAAGGCGTTTCTTTGAACGCCGAAACGCGCGTCGAATATTAATTGCCACCATTTCTTTGAATTTTTAAATGACTGTACAATATATTGTTGTTTAAAATTTTGTTTTTTATGTGATGAATTTATTATGAAATGGAAATATGTTTAAGTGTCAGATGGATTTAATTTTTTGTATATTTTTGTCGATTTTAACTTGTTATACTAATTAAAAGTGATATATAATTTTTTAATATATTAGTTAGAATTTCTTCTTTTTTGCAACTACCCTCCTGTTGTCCTTCTGATTTTATGCACACGACTGAACCAACGCACTCAATAGGTTACTAAGAGCAGAGATCTGCGGAGCACTCTGTCGGGAGGTTCGAGAACCCAATCGGGGTTTTGGGAAGTGAAAGCGCTGGTGAAGCACTTTGTTAGTGAAAGCTGTAACCCAATTGGGGTATTGGCAGATTCCTTGCAGAGAGGGAGTAGCGCAGGCGTTGCAACTGAAACTGCGGGTGCAGGACTTAACCTTTGGTGATCCGGTCCTGATCCAAATTCTGGGGTTATCCTGCCCTTATTGTCAATGAGCTGCACCTGCTTGCCTACTGGCACTGAAGTCTTTGGGGTTTTTCCTGTCATTTCCATCTGACCCGTGGCCAGGGTTGGTCTTCACACTATTCTAGGTAAATATAAATCTGTGTGGGTAATTGATCTTTCCAAATGCGTCTTTATCTTTACCCTCCCTGTAATTTGCAAAGCTTTGATTGCATATGTTCCTTTTCTTTCCCCGTCGCTTGGTAAATGAGACTGTCATGTATTTTATTGATTATTAGTGTGTTCCATTTTTAACCCACCTTTAGTAAAATGCTAAATGTTTCTATATTAGTATATGTTCTTTTCTCACCCTCCCTATAAGGAGATAAGCTGAATTTATAGTATGTTCCAAATCTTACCTTCCGTATAATTATTGAGCTCAAATCTGAATAATCGAATTATACAAGTTGAGTTCTCCTTTTCAAAACTGCCAATGAATCACGAAAGTCTTTGGGTTTAGTATGTTCCCTTTCTTTACCTTCCTTTAATCAAGTTGCAAAAGTCTGTTTTCTAAAATTAGCATGTTCCTTGTTTTACTTTCCCTTTCTTTTTAATTTTTCTAAATGGTTGGCATAATCTTTCGTATACATAGCTATACGCTGTTTCTGATCTTGGTTATTGATAGTTTGATTGCATTTAACCTGTGGCTTATGACTTTTGATAATGATGATCAGATAAAGAGTTTGAACCTACCCTGAGTGTGTGGTTATTATATAATACAAATGTTATGATATTTTGAGTGCCTTTTTCCTTATCTAACTCCCTGATTCATCGTGTTTAGGTATTTAGTGACAAGGATTGGTAAATCACTGGTATAGGAATTAGTAAAAGCACAAGCTGGTATGTGAGCGTGGGTTACCTGTCTGAGGCATATAAAATTGATGTCCTTTTGAAGTATGGGCCCAGGCGAGTATTGGTAAGACCCTAGTCGGGTGACCTGCGCGCTAATCATTTAAATAGGGTAACAAATATTTTAGGGAAGCCCAGCTTGTTGTCTGGGAACTATCCTACCTGGACACCCCCTCAGCCCAAACAACCAACATCTGCCTAGTTCACAGGATTACGATGGAGCTTGAAAAGCCAATTGAGACTAATCAAATACTACTAAGATTGTCACAGGAATCCATAATTAGATTATACGAAGAAGACTCTTTACCCTGGTGATCCTGATGATAGTCAAAGAGGAAGAGTGCTTCAAGATAGTCCATCATTGCTTGACCACACCCAGAGTGTGGTGCCCAGCTTAATGATGTGAAAAGTAGATGGATAAATGTTAGGAAAGACAATGACATGACTAAAATGAAAATATAACTCAAGGGGTATGTGGAAACTATCCTTTTGAGAAGTTAGCAGAGGAAAGGTTTTTTGTAAACTTCCAACTACTATCAGGATGGAAACAGAGTACTATGGGTGACAGAATGCTAAGGGGTCACATCGATGGTTTCAAGAATGGGACCAGTGTGGTCTGGAGAACCAGAGGAAGGTCCTCAAAAGAGACTAAGGCTCTGGCCCAGGCACATGAAATATTAAATCCTTTCATTGGGGCTACTTGTGTTTAGATTAAATCCTTCAAGACAAAAGCAAAAAGCTTGAAAACCATTAGTGACTGTTGTTTAAACTTAAAGAAAGGATATAGAGATGGACAGACTCAAAGGTGTGGCTACCATCAAGAAAAGAATGGATCAGAAATGAGAGGAGGAAGATGTTATTCAGTGCGCAAAGCCCAAATGGAACTTGATTGTTGGCCATAGGATTGAAGTGTCTGACCAGCTTGGACACAAGACAGAAAAGAACTCTTCTTTTGAACTGAGACAGCTCAGCTCGCAGACCCTATGCCAGAGGCAGAAGTGGGAATGTGATTGAAGCATTTCATTCTGTCTGTACCACTAGGTGGTGCTAATCAGTGCAACATTAGGTAAAATTGAAGAGTAGCTGAAAGGAAAAGTGCGATGGTTGAAAATGGTTCACTATGATGCAATACTGCAAGTATGCAAAGGTTGTGCAAAAGATTAGGACTGAATTAGATAAACTGAAGAAAGGCCTAGGACAGGGCTTTACAAAATGAGTTTACGAGGGATTAAGTAATTCCTGATTTTAGGAGAAGCAACTGATTATATAAATGATGTTTGTTTAGGTTAATTTTATGCGAAATAATCTCACGTGGGTATACAGATTGTGTAGCATGGCTATGACCCTCGTTGGCTTACAGTGAACACCCCTTGCCTCAAACCCATCCGGCAGACAGCACCACTTCAACTGAAATGTGTTAGGTCGGGGGTGTTAAAAACCAGCCCCACACTGCAATTCAGGGTTCAGAGGCAGATCTTAACCTCCATCATTCGCAAATGCGCTTTTTTGGCAGTTCACAAATACATAAATTCGTTGTAATTTTATTTATGTAACGCTTACTACCACTGACAAGACATCAATGTGCTTTTCGGTGAGTAGCATGCTACTCCTGAACCCAAAAAGTATTAGTGGTGGATTAGTATATGGAAATTTGAGTTAATTTGAGCTGACATACACACAAAGCAAGCTCCATGGGAAACCCTTTAACTATAACTACACTATACAAACACCCCGTCCAGGGTTGGTCAGTAGACGCCTCATCAGGTGATTGGAGGTCATTTCACCAGCATGATTGTTCAAAATATAACTAGTGCTAGCTGAGATTGGTTGAGAAGGGTGCTAACATTGTCAGCATTGGCAGCTTCCTTCTCAGCCACTTCTCCTTTGTCATATATTCTTATTTGGTTACATTTTTATATTTTTTAAATTATTTCTTTATGTGATGCTTCACAGTTTGAATCTCTTGAACAGAAAGTTAATGGATTGCTCATAATGTTGTAATGAAACTGACACTGCTTCAAGACAAGGACAAGCAAGCCGCATACTTACAGACTGATGCTCCTACCGAGAAGCAGCTCAGAGCGCATTCTAATCGTGCTAGTTTGTCCTGTGCAGTCGAGCAGATGGTTCTGACAAGGGATGCACTTGCTATTTGATGATTTGAGGTTCGACATCGTATAATTGGTGAGCACAGGCATGCTTGGCTGATCTACACTCGGTATATTCCTATGTTTGGGTATCCAAACGCTTTAATTAGGAGCTAATCTCACAACGTCTGTTTACCACAGTTGACTTGCTGATCTGATGCCTTCTTTTCAATTCCCAATGGCAGAGCGGCGCAGCAGGAAGCAGATTCACTCAGTTATTATGCAGTACAAGGGCAAGGATAAAGTTTCCTATTATTTGCTCGATTAAACAATGTCTACCAAAAAGCACATGTCCAATCAAAAACATGATTCTGCATTATCTTCTGAAAAATTGGCAAACAAAAGTAAAAGAAAAGAAAAAGAATCCTATATCTATTACATGAAGTCATCGTGGGATAAAGGCACCCCAGCATCAGTAATACTTCAAGTTGAACGCTATAAAAAGAAAGCTGGAAATGTGAATTGCAAGTTTACCACATAGGTGACATGGCAATGACGTAATGTTAGATTGACTTTTAGGACAGCTAGCCAATCCAAAGGTGTGTCATTTTACTATATCCAGTGCTGTAAATAGAAATCATGTGGTCTTGAAACCCAAAAACTGCTAGGTTGGGGGAAATACGTGACGGCAGCAAGGGATTGAAGTCAGTGTCAGTCAGGCTGTGGTATATTTCTTTATTTTATATTTTTATAACTAACTAGCTACAAGGACAGTGAAGCGCTTTGCAAAGAAAAAAAAATAATGAGTAGCAATGAAATATGACATATATCAGGTCAATAGATGTAAGTGAGAAGGTAATACTAAAGGAATCATGGAGTGTAGAACTGGGGACATTTCAGATGGAAGGGTGGACTAGAGCTAAATGAGCACAGAATCCTGCTGACTTACGCGGGTATAAGGAAGGAGAGGACTAATAAAGGAAATGTATTTTGAACAGATAAGACATGAGGTTTTTCGTGATGGACAGGGGGTTATATTTACATAGCGCTTGAATCACCCCCGTAGGGGTATCTCAGCGCTAGCGGACCCATAGTGAGAAAGCTGTCACCCAGAAGCTAGGGGCTAGAACAGAACCGTTTTCAGCGTTTTCCTAAACTGTAGATGGTCTGAGCACTGCCTCAGGGTATTGGGGAGCTGATTCCAGTAAAGAGGTGCAGAATATGAAAAAGCTTTTCCCCCTGTCCCTAGCTTCATAATCTTTGGAATCTTAAGGAGGCATTTTGAACCAGAGCGGAGGTCCCTATGAGGAATGTACCAGTTAAGTTTCTCTGCCAGATAGATAGATCCTTTACCCCACACTGCTTTGTGAGTGATACAGCAAACTTTAAATTGTATTTGTTTGCGTACAGACAGCCAGTGGAGCTTTTGGAGAAGAGGGAGTGAGGAGGTAGGATAAGAGGCATTCAGTGTTAAACGGGTCGCCACATTCTGTACCACCTGTAGGCGATCCAGAGGAGATTCATTAGTTGCAATCAGCAGAGCATTGCAATGGTCCAATCTGCTCAACACTAGAGCCTGACTGAGAGACTTCCTTATAGAGTCAGGAAGGAAAGGGAAGACTCTTCTTAACAGGCTAAGCACGTGGTAGCAGGTACCCACCGTATGGGTTACATGCTCCTTCAGGGTTAGGGTCTGATCGATATGAAACCCTAGATATTTTACCTTTGTCTTTGGTATTGGAACAGTCCCCAGCTCTTTTGGCCACCACTCTGGGGTCCACAATAGTGGAGCCTCTCCAAACAGCATGATCTCAGTGTTTCCGACATTAAGCTGTGAAAAGTTGTTACGCATCCATTGAGAGATTGCCAGCATGCCGGAGGAGAAGGTGTCTTGAGCCGTCTGGGGGTGGTTCTTGAAGGAAAAAGTAAGTTGGGTGTCATCTGCATATGATATCTGGATGAACCCCTGGTTCCTTAGAAGTGCAGCCAAGGGAGCAATATAGATGTTGAATAAAGTGGGGCTTAAACAAGACCCTTCGGGTGCTCCCTTGGTCAGGTCTTTGGATGGGGAACAATATGGTCCCAGGTTCACGGCCTGGGGGCGATTTGTAAGGAAACTCATCATCCATTGCAGTGCTACCCCATCCATACCAGATTCTACCAGTCTCCTGAGCAGGATCTGATGGTCAACCGTATCGAAAGCGGCCGAAAGATCTAATAGCACCAGGAGAGGATATTGGCCTCTGTCGAGTACTAGCCTGATGTTATCTGTAACAGCCACCAAGGCTGTTTCAGTGCTATGTTTAGGTCGAAACCCTGATTGCCAAGGGTCAAGACAGCCTGCTGCTTAGATATGGTCTGACAAATGTTTGTTAATGTGCTTTACCAGCAGTTTGCTTATGAGAGGTAAGAGAGAAATTGAACGCAGATTGGAGAGGTCTTCCATGAATGCTTTGGTGCTTTTACGAATCGGGATAATCTGTGCCGCCTTCCATGCCAGAGGCAACTGTCCTTCTTTCAGTAATAGATTAAGTATGGAGCAAATTGGAGCTGAGAGCTGTTTGACCAGAGAGGAGGAGATTCTAGCAGGTATAATATCAAGTGGCGAGCCTGATTTCACATTGCTCATTAAGGTGTCCACCTCTTCCAGAGGTAGAGAGGGGAAACTCGCCAATGAATTTACCTTTGCACAAGATGGAGATTCAATGGCAGTGACCATCTGCTGTGACCTGCCAGCAGAAGAGATCCTATTATAAATGGTATCTATTTTCTGTACAAAATAGTCTGCTATTTTATCAAAGAGGTTTTGTGAATGAGCTTCTTCAAGATCACAGGCTTTAGGATTTGTAAAGGTTTTCAAAATCTGGAACAATACTTTAGGCGTATTCTCAGCCTGACTTAGCTGTTAGGTAATATAGGATTTTCGGGCCAGCTTTACATTTTTATGATACTGGGTGAGAGCTGTCCTATATTTTTCTTTATCATCGGTAAGATGAGTACGTCGCCATCGCCTCTCCAAATGTTTACAGTGCTTTTTTCCCTCATGAAGCTCGGGAGTAAACCAAGCTGCCTGTTCTCTTCTGGATTTACTCATTCGAGTTTTCAAAGGGGCGATCTGGTCAATAGCGGTCTTAGCTACTTCATTGAAATGAGCTAGGCCCTCCTCAACATTTCTGGGTTCAGTGTTCCTTAGAGAGGTGAAAAATGCTGAGAAGGAGTCAGGGTGACTTTGTGCCATTGTTATAGAGGAGCTGGTGGTCTAGACTATGTGACTCTTGTCCTCTAAGTCCCTGTATGTGGAAGTCGCTGAGTGAATGATCTGACCAGCTAAGTGGCCGTGGGGTTTGCAAGAAAGGTGGGGTGAGTTAGAAAGAATTATGTCTAGCGTATGTCCCGCCTTATGAGTAGGACCGTCATTAGTTTTAATTAGGTTCAGTGTGGCTAAATCAGCCAAGAGCGACGCTGTCTCTGCATTATCTTGGCACTCACTGTGTACATTAAAATCTTCCAACTACATAAAATTGTTGGAGAAGATCACATGGGGTGCAATCAGTTCCATTAACTGAGGTGAGAATTCAGCTATGGGACCTGGAGCCCGATCTGACGTTACTCAGGAAACCCTTCCAATTCTGCATCAAACCTGTCTGTTCTAGCCTTGGGTCCTGTCTTATAGTTTTCACCACAGAGAGGTTACTCATATTTCCCCCAGATTGACCCATCAATGCTGGGTGATCTGAATTGTATGTCTCTTGATTGGCTCCTATACTCTGGTATCTGCAGTATATACAAGAGAAAGTGTCTTCCAAACAGTTGGGATGCCTCACTCTCTCTGTTAGGTGTGAGTAGCACCAACAATGAGAGTTTTCCCTGAGGTGCAATAGATCATTGCTTGAATATTTTCACCTAAGAGCAATACCTTGTTCTGAGTTAAGTGGAGAAGGGGGCCTGGCTCCTGGCGACGGTCATGTGTGGACAGGCGCAGACGGGCTTGCAGACCTGGGTTTAGGGTTCAAACTTCACGCCCAAAGGATAAGGTTCATGAGTCTAGGGGCCAGCAGGAAAATCTTTCACTTCTCTGAGTTTTAGTGCTTTCATAAAGAAAGTTGTGCTTTCCTCTTGTCATCCTTTTGCCCCTTCTTGTGTGCATTTTATTTTTGAGGTAGGGAGAAAGATCTCTGTAAGTGTTCTTGTAGGTAATAGAGGTGTTGAAGTAAAATGTTAGTGCATTTGACAATGTTAATATAAACAGATGCTTCTTGAAATATAAAACCTGAAATACAAGAACGTGATTGTGCAATACACAGAGTACCACTGGCATTTCTCATAATGATCCCCTCCCAGTGACTGTATGTTTGTAAACCTCTAGGTAGGTGTTCAAACATAATGAAGTAAAATGTTCTCCTCTAGTAGGAAATAGAGCCAAAAGGGCAAAAAGCACAGTACCAGGAAGTGAAGTGCTCATTCACAGGTTATGGTAAAAATAGACCGAAACCGAGGCGCAGGATGTGTCCGTGTCGTCATCACGCATTCATATCGTCATCATGGTAAGGCACTTACTTGAATAGTGTAAGTTACTATTGCAGGGAGACATTGCAGTGCCCCTCCACCCCCCCTCCCCTCCCCCAATGAGGAGCAGGCCCTGATGATGGGGCAAGCCACCTCGGTAGGTGAGGGCCTGTGCATACTAAAAAAGGATGCTGTATGATCTACGGGAAGCATATCACCTCTCACGGTGGGTCTTGCATCCCATGATTATTGAAACTGCATACTTGATTCATATGACACCCATAACCATGTCTGTCATCCTGAGCCCAATACTTTCTGTGGCCTGGACACAGTTGGGTCAGTCCAGAGTACAAGCAGGACTTCCAGGCAAGAATCAGGGGTGGTACCAGTGCATCATGCTAGGCTAGCTCTAGTATAGCTGGAGTGACAAAACATGCAATACCAGTTCCATTTATTTTCAATGGCACCACACCTTGAAATAGCTATCACTACATATGTTGGCCGAAATAGCTCCTCCTTCCCTCTTGCACTCATTTATCAGCAAACCTTGAGTCACTTTCGAACAATCTACCTGAAATGTAAATCCGTAGAAAGCTAATGTAACTTGTGTATATCTTTCCAACTAAATTTTGGGCATTCTGTTGTATCTGAAAATGTCAAACCATACACATACCCCTGCAATAACAGTCACTACTTAGCACTTGCTTGTGAGGTGAGCACCCCTGGCTGTGGTGTGCAACCTATTCAGCCCTCTCCTGATCTCATTCAGTGTTGAACTCTTGGCCCGGAAGTTCTTCTTGCAATGTAGGGCCTGGTACAGTTTATGCCTCTACACACTTTCACCGTGATGGTCCTTCTTTTCAGATGACTGTTGTAAATACATTGGCTATTTGTAATACAGCGAATATTATGCATCTGCAATGAGGTGTAGATGAAAGTGTCTGCCCGTTCCTTGGATGTGATGGCATTGGTGAGTGTACCTGAGAATCATCCCCTGCGACTGGGTGCTTCACTTGAGCCAATATTGATGGTGGTCACTCTTTGATAAAAGGCTCAGAATACCAGTCTCTCCATCTGTCATGTTTCTGTAGATTCGTGTCAATACGATTTTGGAGATGCACTAGATACACTATGGTCTTATTTCAAATGCACAACCAAAATCATCTTAGCTGTTTATTTTATGGGCATTTGGCTTGGGACGATCCCACATGTTGAGACTTGTTATATTTTCAGTCTTTCATGTGGCTGGAAGCTCATTTCCATTATGCCTGTGAACTTTAACAGGTGGATGTGGCTTGGTGCCTGTGGGCCTCTGAGGCTGCATGGCCATGGTACAATTTGCTGGAAAAACAACTGTCTAGGAAGGGTCCAGGGGACCTTGACAATAAAACCAGCTGACAAGGGTGGAGCCATTGTGCTCTTAGACACGGAGGTCTACCGAGCTGAATGTAGGAGGCAGCTTAATGACACTAGAGCTTATCGCCACCTCACTGAGGACCCTACCACCAGGATTGCACACGAAATCAAAACTCTTATTGAAGAAGCATCAGGTGAAGGCTGGATCACGCCCCAAGAAGCTAGATACTTGATCATGACTCATCCTGTAACACCTTACTTTTACTGCCTACCCAAGGTACATAAAGAGAAAAGGCCACCCCCCTGACGTCCCATTATTTCGGGAATAGGCTCACTTTTGGAGCCTCTGTCCACGTTTGGGGATTTTTTCCTGAAACCAATTGTATCAGAAACCCCAACATATTTGCAAGATACTGGCAATGTTCTGAGACTATTGGCAGAAGTAGAATTCGACGTCACGACTGACCTCTTGGTCAGTTTT
The DNA here is from genome assembly GCF_964263255.1 of Lissotriton vulgaris. Classification (NCBI taxonomy): domain Eukaryota; kingdom Metazoa; phylum Chordata; class Amphibia; order Caudata; family Salamandridae; genus Lissotriton; species Lissotriton vulgaris. Next base: position 2,035,590,054 of record NC_141685.1, on the reverse strand, counting down.
GACGTCGAGTCTTTATACACATGCATCCCACAGCAAGAGACACTGGATTGTATCAGAAGTCTCCTTGAATCAAGACACTTGAACACCATCACTCCGTTGGAGTTCATCATGGAATGTGCCAGATTGGCCATGATGGAAAACTTTTTCCAACATGAGGACGAACTCTTTTTACAGGTCTCTGGTACATCTATGGGGAGCGTTTTTGCCCCGAGCCTTGCCAATTTATACATGCATCGATTCGAGCAAGATCACGTCCTTCACCACAGCAACCCTTTTCTCCATCAGGTGTTGCTGTGGAGAAGATATATTGATGACGTGTTAGTCATCTGGAGAGGCTCTACCAATGATGCAGAGTCATTCCACAATTGGCTCAATTCACAAAATGAACATCTCAACTTCACCATGGAATCGAGTAAAGAGAAACTTCCGTTTCTAGACATCCTGATTTTTCCAGGAGCAGGAGGCCTACAAAGTGAACTTTACCGGAAACCTATGTCACGCAATTCCTTGCTGTCTTATCATATTTTCCACCCTCAGGCACTCCGGGATAATTTACCGGTAGGACAATTCTTAAGAGTCAGAAGAAACTGTACCTCCAAAACTTCATTTCAACAACATGCAAAAGAATTGACGATACAGTTAAGGGAACGTCATTATCCGAATCATCTTGTTAGACGTGCCTGTAAAAGAGCGTCTAACAACAACCGAGAAGCGCACATTGAACCCAAGAGCAGACAAACATCTACAGATCGTTTGACTATGGTACACATTTCAATACCCTTTCCAATGGTGTGAAGAAAATTGTCCTTAGACACTGGAAGATACTCAATACAGCGTCGGGAGATGTTCCTTGTCCCTTGTTTGCCTTCAAAAGAGGTCCTAGCATCAGAGACAATCTCGTCCACACTAGGCCAAGATACCATCAGAAAGAAGTCATTAAAACCCTCTGGAACACAGAACCGGTACGTGGTCATTATCCATGTGGCGGGTGCGCTGTCTGTTCACAGACATGTAAAACCCTGACAATAGACATAGGGACCAACAGACCTTGGCGCCTTAATAACCACACCAATTGTAATTCAGAAAAACTGATTTATATGATCACATGCCCGTGCAAGCTGATGTACATTGGACACACTACCAGGAAGATTAAACTCCGTATAAGCGAGCATAAAAGCACCATTCGGTGCAATAAACAATCTACTCGCTTAACAAATCATTTTTTGGAGCTGAAACATAAAGCAGATGAACTCAAATGGGTAGTGTTAGAACAACCGTTCATTCCCCCGCACGTAACTGATGTGTCACGTTTCCTGTTTATCAGGGAACAACGCTGGATATTTAAACTTAAGACAGATGTCCAAGGGCTGAATGATAACATACCTTGGGTGTCCATTTGAAAGCTGTCAAACTCAGTCATGGTATCAGATACAGCCAGTAGGCTTTTTCCAGTCTAAGATTCGTATCATACCATTATACACATACCTGCTCACACCCTAATCGAGTATCCGCGTTACAGGAGGTCTTGTATGTTAACAGCACCCTGGAGTTTTGCGCCCTACAAATAATATATATCACTAAGGGCCAGTATAATAGTGTAAATACCCACATTTTACAAATACCCTCTCTGGTTTGTCCTTACATACAATTTTCTTTACATACAGTTCTGCATAACAATTTCTCAAACTTCTGTATGTAAACTAAAATTGTTATTCGACAGTACCAACAGGTCAGTGGATAGATCCACCTTGCTGTTCTCCACGCGTGATAACGTTTATTAAATAACTAAATGACTACACACACAAGCAGCGTTTGATGATAAATACATATATTTAACATCCAGCAAAGAAATGGTTAACTCTCGTAACAATCGTTCACTGTTCCAATTTGTTAGCAGTGTAAACACAGCTGGCGCAGGCGCGAGGCTGTGACCCCTACCCCTTGGTTTGGTGGGGCGTTCATACCATCGCGCATGCCCAGAGGAGAGTTGGCCCCTAGTTGGCGGTCTGCGCACGAGCGAGGCAGTAACAACAGCCTCGCTTCGTGATATAGCAGAACCACATGCGCGCATACGCAGAATCGAAGTGCCGAATGCCGCGCCTCGCTTCAGCAGGTGATTCTGATTTGCATAGGTCATTTCAATTAGCGGGGGTATAAAAACGCGGTTCCTGCTGTCCGTCGGTGCCTCCCCTTTGGTTCAGGCACACTCCTGGAGGTACCGACGGACAGGTAAGGACGCCAGGAACCTGCTGCTGACCAGGACCCGCCAGTCGCCCTAGTCTTTATTTGTGGTGGCATCATCCATGCTAGCTAATTGAACCTAGGCCTAGCTTTGGAGCCTTGTAGTCGACCCCAGACTACAACACTATAACTACTTGCAGGGGTCGACTTTGAGACCTTTTACAGGCTCTCATAATTCATAATTCCTAATTCCAATTCTGAACCCTACAAATTAGGAATATGATACAAACAAAATATTTCTTATAAAATGCAACCCTCTCAGTGTAGCACATCGGTTTTTAACCTTATGGGCTTTCCTTGAACAACCAAGTTTCTCAAAAAAAAAATTTGTATCCAAGCACATATCGAGATAATGACAGCTATCATGTTCTGAAACTGTACTTCTCCATATGTCTAATAGAGCGGGCCTCTTTATCCGAATCGTTGCCGGGTGAGGTGAGGCTTACTTCCCACACAAAGCTGGGTAAGTGTACGTTAGATTTATTATTTTTACTGTATACAGATTATCTGCATGTGACTGTTGATAATGCACAAAGCTACAATTTGGCCATCATAAAACTGATTGGCTCATTGAGGTAATGAATGCCACAATTTGTGTTCACACATTTGTTTTGAAGCACGTTGTTCCATTGTTGTCACAAAAATGTTCCCCCCTTTTTTTGATGTTTGCAGGAAAGGATTCCTCGTCATACGGTTATTTACGAAGATACGGTAGGGTGGTTCATTGAGCCACACCATTCCATTCTTTATAACCACGTTATTAATTTGTTTCAGTTATAATCTCTCACGCTTACTATGGTGTATGTTGCAGTAGCCAATAATCCAGCCTGGCCCTGAAGAATGCCAGTAAACTATTACCATAACGGCAGAACCATGTTGGCCTAGATCGTATATGCTTACTGTACAGTGATTTCTTTACACTGATATTACACTTTTTTATCTGGCGTCTCGGTAGATACTAATAAACATATTTTTCTACCTCGACCGTCATTTTAATCACCGTCACTTATCTTTTGAGCACTGCACTCCCACAGTACCACTTCTGGTGAGGACACATCTGCTTTCAGCATCAGGATCTACTGGTACCAAGCAATGACTTTTGTGCTTGGCCACATAAGAACCTGCTGATTGGGTCCTAGATGACGATGTTCCGCCATATGGGTGAGCTGATAGGACTTCTTTACACATGATGGTCCTTCACCGTTAGTTGTTACAGTGGTGTGTGATACCTCCTTGTTGCTATTCCTCTTCTTCTTCTAATTTTCTAGACCTTCAAGCTTTCTTGTTGTTACAGCATGGTACAATTTGCACCTATGCTTTGGATGACTAGATGCATAAAATCAAGAGCCTCGGATAGGGAAACACGACAAACCCTCGGCTACGTCTGCTGCAGCCAAGGATATAGATATCACACTCTTGCATGTAGAGTGGAGGAGGCGAATCAAATTGCAGTGGATGAGGATCTCTGTTTGGATGGGACTATCAGGTTGCAAGCGTCTGTGATTTAGATTTTAGGTAGTGCCACCCAGGTTCATACCCTGGTGAAGGGAGATATTATTGGCAGAGAAGTGTCAAAGCATTAATAATAAGACCGAAAGCATTGGGAGGCTCTTCATTGTACTTTGATGAGTGCCAGGACAGTGAGTCTGAAGGGGAATGTGTCCATTATGTGTCTCTATTGCACATCATCACTGACATCTGATGGTAGAGGGAATGAGCTGAGGTAGGTATCTGTGGCAGAGAGAAATATGCGGAGACTGTCAGTCGCCTACCAAAGAGAATAACTAGCCAAATTATACATTCATAAAAAACGCATACAGCTGAGCCATTGCGCCGTACACCAGGTTCTATGTTCATAAACCAACTCCTGCACCTGAGACAGACACGTAGACATTGCTGCTAGTATTCTGATTACGTTGCTTCTACTACTTGTCAGAAGCTGATTTTTGCGAGACAACGTGGGCCCAAACATCTGTACATGAATGTATCTCTTCTGCATTGTAGTTCTGCATCCTGTAACTTACATCCCATGGGAACTCAGAAACACGTGATTCTTTATTTCTTAAAATTCTTCTTCACATTTCCCTCAAAGAAAACGGGGCTCTATTTAAAAAGAAGTTTAAGATTATTTTTTTCTAATTGTTTGATACTGGTGGGGGTTCCTTTGACCACCGCCTACTCCCCAACAAACCTTTTCACACTCACAAAGGAGAAGGGCTCCGAATGGGACATTCACCTTTTCTGAATGTGTTACCACCACAACTCCAGAGTCGGCAGCTTTTAAATATTTTGCGATCAGATTATGATACATACCGCTATTTGGAAGGGACACCCTACTATGCCCCTTCCAAAGAGCAATTCTTTATGCTGTTCTAAAACTTTTTTGTGATTCGTAGATTAAACAAGCATTTCCAATACAATTGGTCTCTCCTTTGGGACCTTATATGTATTTTTTCATAAGCAAATTTTATTAATTTTAAAAACAAATCAGCCAGAGCACGAGAATCACAGATGTAAGTTCATTCACATCATTGCTGTACCCCCCAATCACAAGCCCCGTAAAAAAAGAAAAAAAACCTTAGTAAAAGCTGGAATCCGGTCAATCAGGACCTTCCACAGCCCCCAGCCATTTCATGCACATTCTACGATATTTCTTGACACGCCCCTTCGCTATATACATGGCTTTCTCTTGGGTCGCACACCAGTCCACACCTCTTCGCCACCTCTCCAGGGTGGGAGACTCAGGACTTATCCAGGCCGTCGCAATGTCCCACTTGGCAACAATCATAATAGGTTTGCTGTAAAACAACTTATCAGCCCTGGACCCATCTAACCCGTCGGTGATTCCCAGCAAGGAGTGCCGTGGGTCATGAGGGACATCCCAGTCCAGCACCTCCGTTAGTTCTGCATCAATGGAACCCCAGAACAACATGGAGGAAGTCGGCCAGGACATGCCCACATTGCGTGCATGACACAACAGGCAAAACCTCGCTCGATGCAGGCGCAGGGGAGTGAGGTAAACAGCGTGTAGGTAGTATACCTGGACCAGCTTGAGTTTGGCAGAGACAGTAACTATTGTGGGGGCCATGAGGGCATTGCGCCAGTCCACATCATCAAGGTGGCCCACCCATTCCACCAATTGGTCCCTCAACTTGTCTAGTGATGTGGAGGTGTTATTGACTAGAGTACAATAAATTCGGGAGACCCCCCCCCCCTACCCAAGTCGCCCATCAACGTTTGAGCCTCAGTGGGACTGTATTGGAGGAGCCTTGTGTCGCATGCAATGTCTGTGAGGAGGGCATGTCTCAAATGCAAATATTTATAGTTTTGAGAGGAGTGTAAGGAGTAACGGGTTTGGAGCTCCCGGAAGGACAGCATCTAGCCCACTAGCCCACATGTCCCCTAATTGGGAAATACCAATGTGGTCCCAAGGCTTAAAATCCCTCACCCAACTGACTTCCCGAAACCAGGTCCCTTGCCAAAGGGGGGTGCACTGGGTCAGCTTCCCGGACCATCCCGTGAGACGCAGCGAGGCCGGCCATGCCAGCAGGACTGAGCGCGTCACCTCAGGAGGTTCCCCATAGGGCATGGCTTGGACGCCCGTTATCCCCATTTTGCTCAGTTCAAGCCGATAGGCAGGGTCCGACCAGCCCCCATTAAACCAGTCATGTATCACTAACAGCCGTACCACCAGAAAATTCAGATATAGGTGTGTCATACCCATGCCACCGTCATAAGAGGGAATCTGAGAGACAGACATAGCCACCCGGGCCCTTCCGCCCCTCCAGAGGAACTTAGTGATTAGAATGTCTAGTTCTTTGAACCAGACCTTAGAATACCAGAAGGGGGTGTTCTGGAGGACATAGAGGAATTATTTTAAACAAAGCTACCCTCCCCAGGAGGTTCAACGGCAGCACCCTCCATTTAGGGAGGTCCTCTTTAGCTTTCTTAGACACGGGGGCCATGTTGAGGGACCAGCCCAGTTTGGTAAGAAGGGTGATCCAGATCCCCAGATAAAGGACAGCCTCCGGAGTGGTATGGTGGACTTCCACTCGAAGCACTCTCTGGAGTGCTTCGAGGGGAACAAGCACGGACTTTCCGGGGTTAAGCAGCAACCCTGCGGCCTGCTGACCGTATATTTATTTAGCTCTGCACCACATTAGCCTGGGTGCTGAAACATCTACTGTTCTTTAACATAGAGGGAAAGTAAACACCATACTGTGTGACATGCCAGGTATGGGTACACATGGAGAGAAATATTGCCTTTCAGCGGAAAATGGTATAGTACAAAGCTCTGTTTTTAATATAAAATCAGGGCCTTTACTGGTCATATCACTGAAAATTCAAGATTTGAAAAAAATATTATTGTCTACCTCTGCTCATGGAAGACAATTTCTATGGACTGGAATCTAGAGAATTGTAAAGTGAATCTGATATTTTACTGACCTCTGCTTGTCAGGGCTGGTCAGGCAAGGCCCTCAATGATCCTTCCAGTGGCCTTTAATTTCCTTAAAGAACTCTGTCGTCGTCTCAGGAAACATCTGCACAGCAAGGGTCTTCTTGTTTGTTTAAAAGACCATTAGCTCACTGGTTGTGGAATTCCAGGATGGCCGCAATTGGCACCTCGAAGGTTGTCGGTCTAGTGTTTCTAGACTTTCTAACTGCAGCTGTGCTCGCAGTTCTCTGTTAAATGAACTGCGCACTTCAACTGCGAATTTTCGAGGAACGGTCGCATTCTTCTTTGCGGCGTTCCTATTACCTGAGACTTGGGTCTGTGAGTAGTTCAGCTTGAATTCCCATTAGAACCATGTTCCGATACCGCAGCTGTGGTAACTCGCATGTATTTCATTGTTCGGAGTAGACAGGAAAGTTTTGAGTTCCCATATGCAGACAGAACTAAGAGGCAGACTTTGAACATACTTCAGAAGAGAATCATCTGTTTACAAATGAAGACTGACAATTTCCTAAAGACAGTTGCTATTCCAGAAGCTTAAGGATAGGCGAGTTTATGTAGCTCAGTGAAATATAAAATTCGCTAAATCGATATGGAGAAGAATATCGACATTTGGGAAAAGCTAGTTTTTCTTTGGATATCAGCACCAGACATTTGACCAAGTCAGGCACATAGAAGCCACCTATACACAGAGTCAACAAGTATGTGTGGTTATATATATATATATATATATATATATATATATATATATATATATATATATATATATATATATATTATATATATATATATATATATATATATATATATATATATATATATATATATATATATACATATATGTATATACATAGCAGGAATATTTAAAACCTCCACCACAGTGGCGAAATGAAGAGACTGACCCCACGGCTTCAGGCAAGGCAAGATTTTATTTAGACCTTTCACGGGCGACGCGTTTCAAGCATCAAAGTGCTCTTGTTCACTACATGTATATATATATATATACATATATATATATATATATAAATACTTACTATCTCTAGAAAAGCCTCTTCTTGGATTTAAAGTGGACGTCTTGGAGCTTCATCATTTCATTTCATTGCCTTCAATTTCTTCACAAGCTAGGATAAGAATCAGACAATGATTATACAAGGTTTCATAAGGTAAAAGAAGTCAAGGTGAAAAAAGACTTAGTTTTTCTAAAGCTTTAACATACCAAAATATTAGCATTTGCATCTCTAGTACAGCTTCACAAGAAAACACATAACTGTAGCAGAAACCTTGTAGAAGATACACCAAAAGAATGGTTAGCCACTAAGCTAGGACAGGTAATTAAGCCAAAAGTTGTTTAAGGTTAGACCTCCCAAAGTATAGTAGAAATTACTAGTGCTTGTCTTTTTAAGAAAGAACATACAAGAAGAATTGTAGTCCGGTCCAGCAGAAAGAAGACATGGCATTTTTCTCTTTACTCCCAATCCCCTTTTCCCCTCTTTGATGCTAGGATCTATATGACCTTGGTATCTTAGTTTGGGAATAGAGGAATAAGCATCAGCTCCTGCAGAAGATCAAGGTTTCTGGAACACGTTCCCGACAGATTGAAGTGCCCATCCAAAAAACCTCCGTCCGAGCAGGATGGCTGAAGTAATAGATTTTAAGACCTTAGCAACCGTTTTGGATGGTATACAGGCCCAATTAAGTGATGTCATGTCCGAGAACAAGACTCTTAGAGAGGAAGTTAGAAGGTCTAGTCAAGAGACTCAGTTTTTGCGACAAAGTATAGAAGAGTTATCAGTCAGCTCAGTCTTTACTAGGAAGAAAAGTAAGTCCCCAACCTTTGCCACTGCACCGTCGGCTGCAGAGTTGACCACTCAGGTTATTCATGTCATGTCCCCTACCATTCCATTAGCGGCTCCCAAGAGGTTTAGTGGGGAACCACATAAGGCCCAAAACTTTCTCACTCAATGCTCTTTACATTATCTCTGCAAGCCCATTATATTTAAGGAGGATCAATCACGGGTGGCTTTCATGATGTCCTACCTGAGCGGTGACGCAGCAGCATGATCGATGCCTCTAGTAAATAACAACGACCCCATTCTTTATGATTTTGATGAGTTTATAAAAGAATTTTTGAGAATTTCTGATCGAAGGTCAATCTCACAAACCACTGATAACAAGCTGTTGGATTTAAAACAGTAAAATAGTGACTTGGTCGCATATTTAGCGCAATATAATAAGTTAATTGTGGAGACCAATTGGCTCGAAGACAAGAGAGCTTCAATCTTTTATCGAGACCTCAAGGATGAACTAAAAGATGGGTTGGCACAGATCCCTAAGCGACCAACAGAGGTTTCAGAACTAATAGATTTAGTCTTACAAATTGACTAGCGCCAGAGTGAGAGAAGAAGTGAGAGACGGAAGGAAGTGAAATATTTTCCTCCTCGTTTCAACCGAATCAAATCTGACAATGCCAAGGTTAAGGAAACACTTTCAGAAGAATAGCCTATGCAGATCAGTTCAGGTCGGGGTCCTCTTACCAAGGAGGAAAGAGAGAGAAGGCAAAATGGAAAGTTATATATGTATTGTGGCGATTTGGGGCATTTTGTGAAGGGATGCTCCGGGAAACCTAGGAGTAATGCACCAGTAAAAGACAGGCTCCACCAGTTAGAGGAGTTGCTCTGGTGGAAGCTAAGGAAAAGTCGACTCCTAATCCTCAGTTAGTTGCTAATACATTGCAATCTTCAGCTCCTCATTTGACAATAGCAAGCTCAATAGAGTTTGGTGAAGCTAAATTGAATGATATCTCTGTGATGATCGACTCTGGAGCCACAGGGAAATTTTGTGACATTGGTTTTGCTAAACAGTTGGGAATCGAATTTGTCAAGAAGGAGAGACCAGAGACTGTTCGTGCGGTTGACGTTACTAATCTGTCATCCGGCCCGATTATACATGATACTGAGGAGATTAGATTAACGGGGCCCGGTGACCATTTGAGCATTTTGAGTTTTAGCCTCAATGATGCACCCCAGTTTCAGCTGATTTTGGGTTTACCCTGGCTCACAGAGCATAATCCTCGTACAGATTGGTCAAGGAGAACCATCTAAATGGATTCAGACTATTGCCGGAGTCATTGTCACAAAAGGGGTTCTGAAATTGTTCCTGTTTCATTGTCACAATATTTGGCTAGTCAAGCCAAATCGATTTGTGTGATGAAACCCAGGTGATCCCCAGTGAGTACTTGGGTTTGGTAGCAGTTTTTGATGAGAAAGAAGCTAATAAACTGCCTTCACACCGAGATTACGACTGTAAAATAGAGTTGGAACCTGGATCCTCTTTGCCATGTAGTCGCATTTATGCTCTCTCTGAAAAAGAGAACCAGCATCTCAAAGAGTATCTCGAGCAGTACCTGGCGAATGGCTTTATCCGTCCTTCTCAGTCACCAGTATCTTCCCCTCTTGTTTTTATTCCAAAGAAGGACAGAAGTTTGAGAACCTGCATCAATTACAGTGCCTTGAATTCTGTTACCAAAAAGAATAGATATCCTTTGCCCTTAATTTCTGGATTGTTGGATCAAATCAAAGGGGCCTGTGTGTACACAAAACTGGATCTGAGGGGTGCTTATCATCTCGTTCGAGTGGCAGAGGGTGACAAATGGAAGACAGCCTTTCGAATGAGATTGGGACTATTTGGGAATCAAGTCATACCCTTTGGTCTATGTAACGCTGCTGCGGCCTTTCAGCATTTTGCAAACGATGTTGTGAGGGAATATTTGGACCATTTTGCAGTTGTCTACATTGATGACATTCTTATTTTCTCTGAAAATGTGCAGGAACACATTCAGCTTGTGCGAACCATTTTGAAGAAGCTCTTGGAGCATCAATTATTTGTGAAGCTGGCTAAGTGTGTTTTTAATTCCAGTCAAGTGGAATTTTTAGGTTTCGTTCTTTTACCAGAAGGAGTTTCCATGGATGAAACTAAAGTGAAGACAATCAAGGAATGGCCTTCACCTCAAAACGTGAAACAAGTTTAGAGTTTTATTGGGTTTGCCAATTTCTACAGACGTTTCAATGAAAACCTTTCTGAGAAGGTGTCTCCATTAACTCGGCTGTTGAAGAAGAGAGAAAACTTTGTCTGGACACTCGATACAGAAAGAGCCTTTTGTGAACTAAAGAAAGTTTTTACCTCAGCACCAGTGCTTATGCATCCCAATCCAGAAGAGCCTTTCTTTGTTGAAGCTGATGCTTCCAATTTGGCCATAGGGGGAATTTTATCTCAGAGGGATAGTTCTACCGGGCAGCTTCATCCTGTTGCATATCGGTCCCGTAGATTAATGCCAGCTGAGTTGAATTACTCCATCGCCGATAAGGAGTTATTGGCATTCAAGAATGCTTTTTAAGAGTGGAGGCACCATTTGTTGGGTGCACGGCATGAGGTTACTGTTTTCACTGACCATCGGAATCTCCAGTTTTTGAAATCTGCCCAAACGTTTAACCCAGGCAGTTACACTGGTCATTATTTTTTGCAGATTATAATTTTGTGTTAACATACAAACCTGGTTCCATCAATGGTAAGGCGGATGCTTTATCACAATTGAATACTGGAGAAGAGTCTCCAGCTTTAGAGAAGGAGCTGATTGTTCCAAAGGAAAAGATCATTGGCATAATTCTGTTTGCAGAGTTAGAAAGACAGTTGGATCAGGAGCTTGCTTCTTTCAATCTAGAACAATGGGTGGAGCAAGGTGATGACCGTGAGGTGAGGAATGGTCGATCATACTTTCACTGAAGACCTTTTATTCCCAATGAAAGACTTCAAACTATGATTATGCAACACTCTCATGATGATTTGTTGGCTGGACACAAAGGAGTGAAAAAGACGCTGGAATTAGTACAACGTGATTTTTGGTGGCCGTCAATGGAAACTCAGGTGGGACAATATGTGGCCTCTTGTGAGCAGTGTTTTAAAGGAAAATCTGTTATATTTGCTCCACAAGGTTTATTACTTCCCTTGCCCCTGTCTGCTTATCCTTGGCTTACTGTTTCCATGGATTTTATTGTGGAATTACCTTCTAGTCGGGGTTTCTCTGTTATCTGGGTGGTTGTGGATCATTTCACCAAGATGAGTCATTTTGTTCCTTTAAAATCTCTTTCTAATGCCAGTCAATTAGCCTCCCTGTTCACACAACAGGTAGTTAAGACACATGGGATTTCAAAGGTTGTTATTTCAGATCGGGGTCCACTATTTGTTTTTCATTTCTGGAGAGCATTTCTAAAAAGATTGGCTATTGACTCCCGTTTGTCTACTAGTTTCCACCCACAGACTGATGGCCAAACGGAAAGAGTAAATCAGGAATTGGAGCAGTATCTGCATTTATTTCTGATGGATCATGAGGGAGAGTGGCCAGATATCATTTGGGCTGCAGAGTTTGCTTATAATAATGCATAGTACTCTTCTACTGGTTACACTCCTTTTTATTTAAACTCAAGTAGGCATCCTAACACATTTGTGGGAAGACAGACGAGGGATGTGCCCGCTGTTGAGGAAGTAGTCCAGAATCTAGAAAGAGTTTATGAAAAGGCAACGGACAATATAATCAAGGCTAAGGCTTCCTATAAGAGACAAGCTGTCAAAAAAGACGATATGGGGAGGAGGTCTGGCTTTCTACACCAAATTTGCGATTAAAGCGGAGTCGAAAGTTTCTGCCTAGGTTTATTGGTCCTTTTTTGGTGGAGAAGATGATAAATAAACCCAATTAGTGTTAAGATTCGACTTCCTCAGAAGTTTAGAATCCATTCGGTGCTTCACGTTTCTTTATTAAGAAAGAATCCACCTAAGTTGAGGAAGAAGGGTCCACCAATGCCAATTCAGATCCAGAGGAAGAGTTTGAAGTCAAGCGAATCATTGACTCAAGGCTGAAGAAAGGAAGGCTGTTCTATCTGGTGGACTGGAAAGGTTTTGGTCCCGAAGAGAGAACTTGTGAACCAAAAGGCAATTTGCAGGCCCCTGATTGATTAGAGAATTTCATAAGAGGCATCTTAATAAGCCCAAGGAGGTGGAGGGAAGAGTTTTGGTGGGGGGTACTGTCAGGGCTGGTCAGGCAAGGCCCTTAATGGTCCTTCCAGGGTCCTTTAATTTCCTTAAAGAACGCTGTCACCGTCTCAGGAAACATCTGCACAAGGGAGGGTCTTCTTGTTTGTTTAAAAGACCATTCCAAGATGGCCGCAATTGCCACCTTGTAGGTTGTCGGTCTAGTGTTTCTAGTCTTTCTAACCGCAGCTGTGCTCGCAGTTCTCTGTTAAATTAACTGCGCACTTCAACTGTGAATTTTCGAGGAACGGCCGCATTCTTCTTTGCGGCATTCCTATTACCTGAGACTTGGGTCCCGTGAGTAGTTCAGCTTGAATTCCCATTAGAACTGTGTTCTGATACAGCGGCTGTGGTAACTCACATGTATTTCATTGTTCTGAGTAGACAGGGAAGTTTTGAGCGCCCGTATGCAGACAGGACTAACAGGCAGTCTTTGAACGTACATCAGCAGAGAATCTGGTTACAAATGAAGACTGATCACAATAGACAATTTCCTAAAGACAGTTGCTATTCCAGAAGCTTAAGGATAGGCGAGTTTATGTAGCTTAGTTAAATATAAAATTTGCTAAATTGGTATGAGAAGACTATTGACATTTGGCAAAAGCTCGTTTTTCTTTGGATATCAGCACCAGAAATTCTACGAAGTCAGGCACATAGAAGACACCTATACACAGAGTAAACAAGCATGTGTGGTCATATATATATATATATATATATATATATATATATATATATATATATATATATATATATATATATATATATATATATATATATATAAAAATACTTACCATCTCTAGAGAAGCCTCTTCTTGGATTTCAAGTGGAAGTCTTGGAGCTTCATCATTTCATTGTATTGCCTTCAATTTCTTCACAAGCTAGGATAAGAATCAGACAATGAGTATACAAGGTTTCATAAGGTAAAATAAGTCAAGGTGAAAAAATACTTAGTTTTTCTGAGGGTTTAACATACCAAAATAATAGCATTTGCATCTCTATTACAGCTTCACGAGAAAACACATAACTGCAGCCGAAACCTTGTAGAAGATATACCAAGAGAATGGTTAGCCACTAAGCTAGGACAGGTAATTAAGCCAAAAGTTGTTTAAGATTAGACCTCCCAAAGTATAGTGGAAATTACTAGTGCTTGTCTTTTACAGGAAGAACATACAAGAAGAATTGTAGTCCGGTACAGCAGAAAGATGATGTGGCATTTTTCTCGTCAGTCCCAGTCCCCTTTTCCCCCTCTTTGCTGCCAGGATCTATTTGAACTTGGTATCATAGTTTGGAAATAGAGGAATAAGCATCGGCTCCTGCGGAAGATCAAGGTTTCTGGAACAGGTACTCAACACTGCTAGTCGTTTTTCTATCAAGAAAGTTCAATAGAGGCAGTTGCCCAAAAAAATTAAAAAAGAAAGTTCCTTAGTAGAAAGCAATTCTGGTATTTTACTGACCTCTACTGGTCTTTTTCTATCAAGACAGTTAAATAAAAGCAGTTGAGCACGCTAAAGCAATTATGGTATTTTACTGAGCTCTACTGATCGTTATCTATCAAGATAGTTAAATAGAGGCAGTTGAAGAGAAAAACAGTCTGTCAGCGGAAGTAGACAAGTCCTAGGGCTGATCTCCAGAGCCCACAAAGTACATGCACATATAAGTATATACTAAAGTATATACAAGAGGTCTCAAATGCTCGACCTAAAAAACATGTTGTGGCCACAAACATTATGATTTTGGTAATCATAGGTTTCCAATCGCAACATGGCTTCCTACATCAAACCCTTTGTTTCTAACACGCTTGTTGTCCTGTTGAAACTGACAGATGTCATTTGAGATACTGAGATATTGTGACTTTGTTTTTAGTCGATTGGCACTATTTTTACAAAAGGAATAATGCTTTTGTCCAACTTAATTGTATTTGGTTTTTTTCAGCAACAACCTTTGATTTTTAATTCTTATGTTTTATAATATGTATACTGTCGATACATTTGATTGATGCTGAGTACATACTAGGGCCAAAACCAGTTAGTTGTGCCAGTCTGAGGCAATTCGGCACTGTAACCATAACTATGTGTACAGAAGAAAGTGACAGGGAAGCTTCTCCCTGCAGCTCATTCCTCTAGCTTACAACCACAAAAGAACGCCAGTGATGAGACGAGTGGCCTAGAGAAGTGACCATGAGGTAGGTGTCCTTTTGCTAAGTACTCTTCGGTTCACAACATATTAAGGAACAACTGCCTTCCCTTTAATAATCAAACATTGTGCACATATTACAAGTACCAAGTGGGGTTCTTTTTGACTCCAGGGTATGGTAGTTCAACCCAAGGGTGGTACTGAGCTGCGCTATTGCCAGTTAAGTAATATTTATTTATTTATTTAAAGAGTTTTATAGGATGAACTTGGGTTAACTGGGACCCACTGCTTGAGATCTTCATTTGAACAACACAAAACATGATGGGTGCAACGCTTCAAATAATGTCACTGGCAATTACCTTTTTCTTGGTATTGCAGTTAATCATTTTAAAGCTTGTGCATACCATTACAGACAGGGAACAGCCTCATGCTTCTCAGTCTTTGCTTCCCCTCACAACAGCCAGACCTACCAGGCGAGTTCCTTTTCAATGGAAATATTTGCATGCCCAAACCATGTTCTGCTCAGTTGGGCCTCATATTTGAGTGGTAATATGAGCCATGGCACTGCAAGATTTATTCCTTTGCCTGGGCATATCCATTTCTATTAGGGAGACTCATAAAATGCATAAATTAATCTCAGCCACTGGTGGTACTAGTCATTCAGCTTCTGACTCAGGCTGGTACCTACAACTGCTAAACTCCGAAGAACTCATCTTGTAAGTACCACTTTCCTACTGGGGTGATATTAGTGTATTGTGTGCTTTGAAAGTGACCTCCTAGAAAAAAATGGAAGATGATCATTTAGCTAAGAGAACGCAGCCACCAATCACTGGCCTATTCTCGGATCCCCATTTACTTTTCCTCTCCATATGTACATTTTCATACTACCTAATGTAAACATTTTGCATGTTTGTGTATAATTGTATATTATTCTTGGGACTACCGATCGCGGCGACTTTGTTCTGGTTTCACTAACGTTTGCATTACAAGTTCAGCATTCATTCTTGTGTTAATTCAAGTATTCATTTGTAGAAAAAATGCATGAGTATTGTACCACATCTAACACATTTTTAAAGTTAAAATGGTTCTTTATAACCAAAGACTTTCAATCTTGAACTTTAAAAAAAGAACTCCTAATGGATCGGTGCAGAATATGTTAAAAGCATTGAGCTACATCTCCAAGACTTCGTCTTCTTCAAAGTAAGGGATTGCAGTCTATGTTTTTATGCTTTGGCTTGAAAGCGCAGCTGTCTCCAGAAAACGATGTCAGCAGTAGTGAAGGTTGGGATTGGTCAGAGGTTGTGTGTTTACACAAAAATAGAGCTTGCCCTCCACGCAGCTGTTATCATTTTGCTTATTTATCCTGCCACCTGACCTCAAACTTTCAGAGGCACACACATGAGATTGACATTGGAATACTGTTGAAATGGCTTAGATAACTAGATAATGTTTGGTGTTTTTCTCTGGCAGCAGAACAGATAGGAGTATTGCAGTCATTAAACTACATAGATGTTTAGGTATGATTTGAAAGTGCAACTGTCACCTGAAATTTTAACCTACACTAATATTATTCTACAATTCTTTGCTTCCACTCAAATACATATCCATTCCCATGCTATTTCCCTGTAATGCTACACATAACGATACAGCATTCCTTTGACGCTAGACCTTTTGGCTTTGCCAATGCTTGTTCAATAGGCTACCTGCAAATAGATTAGATCTTTTGCCAAGACTCCGAAACTGAAACAAGGACAATTCATTCATGAAGGAAGCAGATTATTCGACATTTTTCGGGTTTGTGCTGCAGGATAAAAATTAATCTTTGTTTCTCTTGAATGGCCGGAAATATTGTCCACTGAATATTATTCATATTGGTACTGGTGGCTTACATTTCTTTGCCTCCGCTCCACCTATCAGTGACATAGCATAATAAATGTGTAGACAAACAAAGGGCAGCATGAGGGACAGCCCTTATTAAATAATTCTCTCCATGGTAAAAAATAAAAGGCACAGAGGGTAGAAATTCTAAATACAAATCAATGTTGGGAGAACTCATAATTATAGAAGAAAACCTCAGCATCAACAGTGCCATATTTCAAAGCCTCAGAATAAGAAAATGGTGTTCCTGCCAACTTTTCCTGTCTAGTAGTGATGGGTCTGCAGATAGTTCCTGCTGCAAGAAACTACCGGATCTGCTGGAGAAACTATTGGACCTCTGAACAGTCTATTCTCAATCCAGAGCTGTCTCACACCTGGAAGAAAGGGAATTTTGAGGCAGCTACGTGCCAATCGGATTCTGGGGAAAGAAACAGAGAGGGAGGCACGTTGAATCCAGCGACAACTCAAGATCAACTTTTATAGACTCATGAGTGTGATTACTGATTAGGCCTGGGTGAAATGTAGATTACAGAGGCATAATTCACGTAATTCCAGGAATTTTGCATTATGTTTGTTGTGCAAAATTCCCCTAGTTATTCCATTATGGCACATTATGTTATAACACACTATTTGCAACAACATTTTATTATGAGAGCGTGCAGGAATAACGTCAGCAACCAGGACGTGAGTGGGTGTTGCTTGTGTCACTTTTGTTGTTTACTCTATATTTTGCTGCAAAATGCATCCTCTCTTCAAAAATAGACGCGAGAATGTTAAATTAGTACTAAATGTTGGAACTGGCCTCCGTGTAATTAAGCGTAATTTCTTTAAACGAATTTCTCACTCCCCTAATACTGGCTCACCTAACTCCGGTTAGTGATAGTTGGGTAGCCCTTTAAGATGTTAGACATGAGAGGGAACTTGTATAACTGATATGTTATTATCTTTCTGCCAGTCTTTGGTGACCATAATTATGATGCAGAGAAATGCAGAGGGTCCTGTGACATAGGATGACAGAGCGCGTGTCTTTTTTTCTCTGACATCCTAACTGACTAATATGACATGGAAATGGTCAGATTGAGCGCTGTATCAATTGTACATCACATGACACATTTGAAGTTGGGCAAGGTACACTATGTTACAAAGGGGAACCACACATCCACATCACTGTATGCATGGGGCTTACAGGAAAGCAGGGTAACTATCCTGTTCAGGAAGTCCTTACTCATATGTGTATTAAAGACATGGAAGGATACTGAAGCCACATCGTGCTCATTAAACCTAAGGGGCTGGACATATTTGTCATTGCTTGGTGTATGCCTTTACTAGTGATGAGGGACACTTCTTTGCTGCTATGTCCTGATCCATACATGGGGTAGGGAAGACAAAGGGTGTGTTAGGCGCCAATTAGAATTAAGGCCCACATGCATCAAGCGTTTTTGCATTTGCAAACGGCGCGAATCGCAGAAATCGGCCGTTTGCGAATGCAAAAAACCTTTTTTGGGATGCATCATTTTTTTTCATTTATTGCAATTTAAGAAATCGCTATTTTTTCCGATTTCTCAAATTGCGATAGCATTTAAGAAATCGCAAATTTTGCAATTTCTTAAATGCTTTGCATGATTTTATTTAATTTGCGAATTCGCAATTAGGAAGGGGAAAATTACAATTAAGTAAACCTTCATGGTAATTTGCGAAAAGTTTCAAAAATGCAAAAAAATGCATTTTTGAAACTTACATGTTACGCACACACATGCCCTTGGGACATGTGTGTGAGTAAAATGTACTTACGTGACATTCCAGGGGTGCAGGGGGGGGTCCTTTGGACCCCCCCTGCACCCTTGAAATTGCATACTCATTTTACGATTCCTTAATTGCGAATTCGCAAAATGAGAATGACTTCCCATTGATTCCTATGGGCCTCAAGGCCCATAGGAATCAATGTAAAGCGATACCTTATTTGCGATTCGCAATTAAGGAATCGCAAATAAGGAAAATTAAAAAATCGCAAAAACTTTTGCGAATTTTTAATGCATAGGAATTTGCTGTTCCTAAATTGCGATTCCTTAATTTTCGCAATTTAGGAATCACAAATTCCTACAATGATGCATGTGGGCCTTAGTGCACAACCAATAATAGACACATTGAGTAGACCCACATGAAGTGGAATGTAGCCAGAAAGCTTTTTTAGACATTATAGCTGACCATGCCATGGTAGAACCATGGAGACTACTCCATCAAACAAAGAAGTTATACATTTATTTCTTGCATTCAAGGGACATGATCCTGCATAGATATTTATTTCTCAGCCTCAATGCTGCACTGGGTCTTAGATAGCACAGTTATCCTGGATGCTTTGTGCTATCATCACACAACACTGAGGATCAGGGAACTACCTAACAGTAACCGGTCACTTTACCTATTCCAGGACTAACTCAATGAAAATGATCACATTATTCGAGGATACAGATAAGTGCCTATTACTACCATTACACAATACATAAAATCAAAAATAATGACTAAACAGGCCTTTTCATCTGAAAATTTCGACCTTGATGCTTTCCAATTTATAACCAACGTGAACACAATCTCCCTGACAAAGTCCAGTGGATGAAACATGTGCTGGCTGCTTTAGATGCTTTTCCCAATTACACTATGTTAAAATCTATCTGTCTGGGTGACTCTCAATCAATCGATCATAGCATTTGTATAGCGCGCTACTCACCCAGAAGGGTCTCAGGGCGCTTGGGGGAAGGGGTCCGCTACTGCTCGAACAGCCAGGTCTTGAGTTGTCTCCTGAAGGCGAGGTGGTCCTGGGTCAGCCGGAGGTGGATGGGGAGGGAGTTCCATATCTTGGCCACCAGGTTGAAGAAGGATCTGCCTCCGGCGGTGGCTCTTCGGATGCGTGGTATGGCTGTGAGGGTGAGACTGGTGGACCGTAGCTGGCGGGTGGGCGTGTAGAAGGTCAGGCCGCCGTTGAGGTACTTGGGGCCCAGGTCGTGGAGAGACTTGTGTGCGTCGGTGAGGAGCCTGAACGTGATCCTCTCGTCAACGGGGAGCCAGTGCAGGTCCCTCAGGTGGCCAGAGATGTGCCTGCGTCGGGAGATGTCCAGAATGAGACTGGCGGATGCGTTCTGGATGCGTTGGAGTCTTTTCTGTAGCTTGGCTGTGGTTCGGGCGTAGAGGGTGTTTCCGTAGTCCAGTCAGCTGGTGACGAGGGCCTGGGTGACCGTCTTCCAGGTTTCGGTCGGGATCCATCGGAAGATCTTGCGGAGCATGCGAAGGGTATGGAAGCATGATGAGGATATGGCGTTGACTTGTCTGGTCATTGAGAGGGAGGAGTCCAGGATGAAGCCCAGGTTGCGTGTGTGGCTGTTTCCCCGTTGTCGAGCAGGGCTTGAATGTCGTCGGTGGCTGCGATGAGGGCGGTCTCGGTGCTGTGGTTGCCTCTAAAACCGGACTGCGAGGGGTCGAGGGATCCGTTCGACTCGAGGAAGGAGGCAAGCTGTTTGTTGACGATCTTTTCGATGACTTTGGCGGGAAAAGGGAGGAGCAAGATGGGTCGGAAGTTTTTGAGGTCGGTGGGGTCCGCTGTTGGTTTCTTCAGTAGGACGCTGAGCTCGGCATGCTTCCAGCTCTCCGGGAAGGTGGCGGTGTTGAAGGAGGTGTTGATGATGTCCCGGAGTTGGGGTGCGATGGTGGAGTCGGCCTTGTTGAAGATGTGGTGGGGGCAGGGGTCGGTTGGAGAGCCGGAGTGGATGGTCTTCATCGTGCAGGCTGTGTCTTCGGTGGTCACCGTGGTCCAGGTGCGGAGGGTGGCAGTGGGGTTCGTTGGTTCAGTGGTTCGGAGCGTGGATGGTGCACCGAAGCTGTTGTGGATGTCGGCAATCTTGCGGTGGAAGAACGAGGCGAGGGAGTCGCAGAGATCTTGTGAAGGGGTGATGTCGTTGTTGCCGGTGCTGGGGTTGGAGAACTCCTTGACCATGCTGAAGAGTTCCTTGCTGTTGTGTGCGTTGTTGTCCAGTCGCTCCTTCAGTTATTTCTTCTTGGTGGTGCGGATGAGCTGGTGGTGCTTGCGGGTGGCGTGTTTGAGGGCGGTCATGTTGTCAGTGGTCCGGTCGTGGAGCCAGGCTTTCTCGAGAATGCGGCAGGTCTTCTTAGAGTCCTTGAGTTCGTCGGTGAACCAAGGGGCTTTCTTGCTTCTGGGTCTGCTGGGAGGGTTCTTCAATCGTGCGAGGTCATCGGCGCAGGCGGTCAGCCACTGCGTGAAGTTGCCGGCTGCTACGTTGGCGTCCTTTGTGCTGGCGGGTGGGTTCTGGCTGAGGGAGGTGGTGAGCTGGTCAGCGGTGATCTTGCTCCAGCTCCTGTGAGGAACCTGTTGCGGGTGGTGGTGGGTTGTGGTTTTTCTGAATCTGAAGTAGACGCAGCTGTGGTCGGTCCAGTGGAGTTCGGTGGAGTGGCTGAAGCTGATGTGCTTGCTGGATGAGAGGACGGGATCGAGCGTGTGGCCGGCGTAGTGGGTGGGGGTGTTGACCAGTTGCTTGAGGCCGAGGTTGGCGAGGTTGTCCAGCAGGGTGGCGGTGTTGCGGTCCTTGTTGTTCTCCAGGTGGAAGTTGAGGTCCCCTAGGAGGATGTAGTCAGCGGAGGGGAGGGCGTGTGGGCTGATGAAGTCCGTGATGTCTTCGCTGAATTGCGTGCGTGGTCCCGGGGGTCGGTAGATAAGGGTGCCTCTGAGGGTTGTTTTTGGGTCGGTGTGAATCTGGAAGTGGAGGTGTTCGGCGGTGGCGAGGGTGTCTTTGGCACCGGTTGTGATGCGGATGGTGTTCTTGTGGACGATGGCGATGTCTCCTCCGGTCTGGTTGATGCGGTCCCTCCTGGTGATCTTGTATCCATCCGGGATGGCGATGGCGATGTCGGGGGCTGAGGAGGCGTTTATCCACGTTTCAGTGAGGAAGGCGATGTCTGGTGATGTTTTGTCGAGGAGGTTCGAGAGTTCTACGGCGTGTCTGTGGACACAGCGGGTGTTGAGCAGGATGCACTTGAGGTCATTGCAGGTTCAGAGGCAGGTGAACTTGCAGGTTGTGCAGGTGAAGGGTCCGTGAGTGCGTCTTGGGGCGGCTCGGCAGCAGGTGAGGTTTCGGCCGGCATTTAGTGTGTTGAGGGCCGCGGCGTCGTAGGTCTGTCGGGTTGACTTGCATCGCTGGGGACCAGGGGTCCTGGCACTGGGCGCGGTCCAGGCACGGATGGGCGCAGACGGGCTTACCTTTGGCGCGCCTTCGGCGCACAATCGGCGCGCCCGCTGCGCGTGACCGCTGCACGTACGCGCGGTCGTCATTTATGACCAAGTGGGAGGGAGGGAGGAGCAGCTGGGAGGCAGGAGCGGGGAGGGTACAAAACAAAAATGGGGCATGGCCTCTTGGACGGCGGCGGGAAGCGGGGAGCGGGGCTGGCACAGAGGGACTAAATAACAGGCAACAATACCATCACGTGCAGGGGACAGCAAATAACAACAGTCAAAGGCAAAAAAAAACAGTTAGGAAACAAAGAGTAAATCACATACACGCAAAGTGCGGCGGAGGGGCAGTACAATACAATCACGTGCAGGGGACAGCTGATAACAATAATCAAAGGCAAAAGAAAACAGTTAGGAAATGAAGAGTAAATCACATACACACAAAGTGGGGCGGAGGGGCAGGGAACGGTCAGGCAGGCACAGCGAGGCTGTGGGCAGCAGCGAGGGGAGGGGCACACACACAGCTGGTGGCCGTGCAGCTCGGGGGTGTCCTGAGAACAGGTCACTCTAACTGTGAACCATGGAACCATGCATATTGCCTGTTGTAACAATGAAGAGTTATCTTTCCCAACAATTTAGTGTTGAAATCTTATTGTAATGAGAGATTTAGGGGCTGATTACAATGGTGGTTAGAAAGGCTCTGGACGGCTTTTTGCTCGTCCGAATCTGTCGGAAGCCTTGTTTCCAACCGACTCAGAAACATTTCCGACTTACCAATTATGATGGTTGGAAACCGTTCGGACTGTCCGACTCACATCCAAACGGCATTCACAGACTCTGACTGTTACGTCTCTACGGACCACGTTTCCGACAGAGCGATTATGATGTCGAATTCAGACAGCCTTTCCGAATCAGTCTGTCCATCAAGGACTGGTAGCCAGAAACCAACTTGGGGGCAAGTAGCAGGCCCCCTTTCAACCAGAGGACTCTGGTTGGGGCCTGTGGGGGTCCCCATGGATCCCCTCTTTCCAACCATGCACAGTATGCAAGGCACCATGGGGTGCCCGCCACAGGGAGCAAAGTTTTCTGGAACCACCCCTTTCTTCATTCGGAGCCTTTGTTGTCAGTCGGATCACAGGCTCCCATTGAAGTCAATGGGAGTCCGACTGAACAATGTTTGGAAACATCATAATCAGTCGGTCGAATTCCCCGAACCTGTGTCGGTCCGTAAAACATTCCAAAACGGAGTTGTCAGAATGCTTTCCGACCAACATCGTAATGAGACTCTAAATTTTGAGTGACACTGAATTATACCCCAAATCTGACTTTGTTAGCATTGGCTAAAATCTTGAAAAAATATTTGGTGAAATAACTGCAGACTCACCTCAATACAGACAAATGTTTGTCTATCTTACAATCTCTTGCCAGTAACATCACATGACAGAGACCGTCAGGTTAGGATTTTGCAATGACACTGATACCCTGTGCTTTGATGACAATGTCGCTTGCTACCTTGTCATGTTGGATCTCTCCACAGCCATCAATGCCATGGATCATCCATTTCATTGAGCAGGCTGGCCACAGTAGTTAGCTTCGCTGACAGCTCTCTGACTTTGTTCTATTACATTCTGGGCCAGCACAAAAAGGTCTTCTCTCTGTCCTGTTTCTTCAGTGGAAGTTACTCCCAACTTTAATGTGCAGTACAGTTCCCTTTTCTCCTGCCATGTTCTGCTGAAATCTACCCTGGGAGCTGAGTTCTCTGCTGATGAAATCCACTCAATTTTAAGTTCTCTAGAGATGTATTGTCAAAAATTGAACTCCAAAGAGTGCTGGGAGGAGTTAATGCCTTGAGAAGAGTACATTTACTACAACCAAGACTGCGTTACATATTTTTAGCACTCAAGGGCACTGCCCTCTGTCCTCGCATGATCCTCCTTTCCTTTTCAACCAACAGGTTCCATACTCTGACGAGTCTGATGTATTCCCTAAAACTCAAGTTGGCTCTGTTGTAGGCAGCTACTTCCAACATAATAAAAATCTTAAAGCCTAATCTTTCTCTGTTATCCTCTACTGATGGACCTTCAGAAGTCAGTGCTGGCTTCGATCAAAGTAATTCCATCAATGTTGGACTTTATACCTTCCAGCGTAAACAACTCCAAAGAGCCCATAATACAATGGTTCATCTAATTTTGGCATAGAGAGAAGACCATTTTTAAAGAACCTTGGCTTAATAAGGGTCTGTGCTACTATCCTCAGCTACCTAGTTGACAAATCTTACTTTCTCATCACCCAGGCTGTGTATTAGAAAGAAATATCAGCCACCTCTAATGCACTTGAAGTCAAAAGCTTTCTCTTGTTTAGAACCTAATTCCTGAAACTCATTGCCCAATAACATCAGGGAAACTTCCTCTCACAGACTATTCAGGAAAACCCTAAACATGCATTAATTTTAGGGAACTTGAAAGCTCCTGGACCTGGCTCAGGATATGTGAGACCCCGCTCTGTCTTGGTGGCACTGAGTGGTGAGGTCTGTTCCCCTGGCATTCTGGATGTAACTAATACACCAGGTGTCATCGAGGAGAGTTAACAGACGTCGGAAATATATCCTTTGCTGTTATAGAATGAAACTCACAATTGTTTTTAGATATATTTGATATATTTTTGCTTTGGCACATTATTTGCACCATATGCAGTAGCATTACTCTTGAAAACAGAGGCCCTGAAGAAAGCCTGGGTCCCTTTTTCCCATTAGGCTGAAACTTGTTGGCCCCTTTGCAGATATTTGGTTAAACTGCTATGATATTGTGCTGTTCTTGTTTTTAACAGGAAGAGACCTTCCCTACTAAAAATGCCCTCTCTAGGTTCTCTATCCTATTTTAATTCACCACTTTTTACTTTCTGCACTGCACCAGATTCCATCAGATCAATACTACATTGGTCCAACAGTGATTGCGGGTCGGAACCCTTATCCACCACAGGGTACGATCTTTGTCTCAATGATCCAGAGACACACGACCCTAAGGACGACCAAATGATAACATTGATCATCACAAGTCTTTGATGGGAATCCTATAGTAGGTTTTTTGATCTACAATCACTGGTGGCCCTCTGCTTAGGTTTTTTGTGTCCTGTCAGAATTATTTAGTCTCGACTTTAACCAGATGCACTATGCTAGACGTTGGGTTAAGTAAACAGGAATTTCCATGATACTTTCCTGTAGAGACCCCTAGGTTTTCTTGTAGTTCATTTACCTTTGCAGAGGGGTACTACCTAGGCTGGTCTATAAATATCCCTCAGGCCCTCCACTAACGTTTTGTTATTTGTTCAACAACAATTGACAATAATAACATTATATACCATAGCGGGTTTAGGTCTGTGAGTTGATAATAAAGAATATAAAGGTGTGGAAGGGGACATAGACGGTACATGAGATGGGAGGGAAAAAGTAAGTAGATGAGATTGTATGGCATTAACAATAATATCATACTCATTAAGAGAGGAATCAGGTAATTGATTGTGTACCTTTAAGGTAGAGAAGGGGATAATAGAAAAGTCGTGCAATAATTGAGGAACAAAAACAATACCCTTTTTTTCCAGTATTTGTAATAAAATGATTTACCTTTATATTTGGGAAAAGTATTGTACCATACACTGGAAGACAAAAAGCATTGGAGAGGAGTAAAATCCTTAGAAAAAGTATTATATAGCAAAGCTCAGGAGTATTTTAAAATGGGATTCGTAGACAAAAAGGTACAAATTGACATAAAAATTACCTGTTGAAAAGAGAAATCTTTCAAGAGGGAGCATTCAAAATGAACCCATTTGGGAACAGGGCTATCCACAAAAGCGTACGCTAATGAAAAAGATTGTTTAATCTAAAAAGCAGAATGATAAGCAATAACATTTGGAAAACGCACACCACCCTCATCCTTAGGGTGTATAAGCTTGTGTAGAGCAATTCGTGGGTGTTTATTATTCCATAAAAAGTTTATGCATATAGAATTTATTTTAGAAACATATGTATTGGGAATTTTAACAGGAAGCATAGACAATGTATATAAAACATGAGGCACAATCATCATTTTAATAGTATCTAATCTGCCCCACCAGGAGAGATAAAGGGGTGACTAAATGAGGAGGAGTGATGACATTTTATTTAGTAATGCATCAAGAGTGAATTTAAGTGTGTCGTGTAGGGAAGACGAAAACCAAATGCCAAGGTTTTTAATTTTAGAGGGACACCAAGCAAAGTTAGTATCACTGAACATAAATTGATAACATGAAGTATTTAGGGGTAACACTTCAGTTTTGGAGAGGTTAAGTTTATATCCGGAGACACTGGAATACAATCGAACCACATTTAAAAAATGAGGAAGAGAGTCAGTGGGATTGGACATAAAAATGAGTATGTCATCTGCATAAGCAGATCATTTAGTTTCTATAGAGTAATGTTTAAAACCAGCAATCTGAGAATGAATACGGATGCGTTCTAGGAAAAGTTCAAGGCAGAGGATTAAAAGTAAAGGGGAAAGGGGGCAACCCTGCCTTGTTCCTCTGGTTAGAGAAAATGAACTAGAGAAGTGATTAATAACAAAAATGCTGGCTAGGGGACAAGAGTACAAAAGCTTAATATAAGAAATAAAAGAGGGTCCAAAACCAAACCATTTAAGAGTGTGAAACATAAATTGCCAATTAATACGATTAAAGGCCTTTTCAGCATCTAAGGACATAGCTGCAAGGGGAGATTTATATTTTTTGCCATAGGAAATGATATTACCAAACATCCGAGCATTATCAGATGCTAATCTGCCCTTCACGAATCCAACTTGATCAGTCTTAATCAAGAGGGAATAATAGTGTCAAGTTGGGATGCGAGAATTTTGGCAAAGATTTTACAGTCATAATTAATTAACGATATGGGACGAAAATGTTTACAATAGGAATGATCCTTATCAGGTTTGGGTATGATAACAATTAAAGCATCAATGAACGAGCCAGAAGCTTTTGCGTCAGCAATAAACAAGTTAAAAAGTAAAAGCGGTTTAGGGACTAAAATGGAAATAAAAACATTGTAAAATTCAAAAGATAAGCCATCGGGTCCCGGGGCTTTCGATTTCTTTAGGGCTTTAATGGCATTGGCTATCTATTGGGAAGTAATGTTTTTTTCCAACGCACTAAATTCATCAGGTAAAGACGGAGGGGAGGGTAGGCCTGAAAAGAAGGTGTTTAAGTCTAAATCAGTGGGAAATGTGTCATCGGAATAAAGAGATTTATAGTAATCATGGAAAACCTCAGCAATGTCTTTGTCCGATGATACTAGTTTATTAGTAGATTCATTATGAATAGGGCTAATAGTCTTACGTTCAGATTTAATCTTTAAATAGTTCCCTAACATTTTCCCCGCTTTGTTTTGCCCACCATGGTACTTAGATTTATTCTTCAGCAAAATATGACATGCATCAGTCATGGTAATTTGCTAAGCTCAGATTTAGCCTTAATTAAATCATGAAGGGCATTAGAGGAACGGGAAGTAAAGTATGTATGTTCTAAGTTTTTGAGTTGTCGTAGTTGATCTTCATATTTCTTTCTGGTGGATTTCTTCTTCTTCAACACAAAAGAGCTGGTAAATGCGCAAAAAGCAGCCTTAGGAACAGAGGTATCGGATGGGTCATTAAGAGTAAAAAATTAATTAATGAAAGAGGAAACTTCTTTGAGAAAAATCGTGTCATTCAACAAAAAGGTATCACGTTTCCATTGACTGAATTGAGGGGAGATATGTGTAAGGTCCAAAACAGCATAAACAGGGGCATGATCCGATATGAAAATGAAACCAATTTCAGATTTTTGGAGAGAGGGGAGCAAAGATTTACTGGTCAAAATGTAATCAATTCTGGAGCGGGTGTGATGTACATTAGAAAAAAAAGTAAATTCAGTTAAGTCAGGATTACAAGTCTTCCAATCATCATATAATGGACGAGAGACAATGGCCAACTGAAAAGCTTTGTGAGATTTATCAGGTTGAAATTTACATTTGGATATTCTATCAGAGAAGGGATCTAACCATTGGTTGAAGTCACCGGCAACAATAATATTGGGACAATCAATTGAAGAGAGGAGGACTTTAATATTGTTCCAAAATGTTGGATCAGGCTTAACAGGGCCATAAATATTCAATAAAACCAACGTTTTATTTCGAATCACAATCTTAGCCATTACCCATCATCCATCAGCATCGCATTGTGAGGATACAATTTGTACTGCTAAAGATTTATTGAACAGTATAGCAACACCCCTTTTTTTGTGGAGAGCAGGAGAAAAAACAACTTGGCCCACCCATTGTCTTTTTAGTTTAAGAGATTCAACATCATTACAATGAGTTTCTTGAAGAAAAAAAAATGTATGAATTAAGTTTTGATAAATGAGACAGTATCTTTTGTCGCTTGATTGGATTTCCAAGACGACGTAGGTTCCACGTAACAAAATTACACATAATGGAGGTAAGAAAGTGTAGAGCACAGTTGGAGGTGACACATCTCAAGGGCAAACCTGTTAGGGAAAACACACCACAAAAACAATTACCTATGAAACATACTACAAAAAATAAGACTACAAAAAGACCTACATTACCAAGATGTAATATCAGTGGAGAAAAGACAAAGGAGAAGAAGAGTGAAAAGAAAAGAGACAGAAGGAGAAAAGAAGAGAACAAAGCAAGGAAGAGCATCCAGATCTGTAAGACAAAAAGCAATCGACAGAAGAGGAGCAGGAATAATACAAGCACAATTAACAATACAAAACAGAAATAAACAATGCGAGGAAGACAATAATTAGCAAATGCTGAAAGAATAGATCAGATTTAATAGAAGGGAAAAAGATGGAGAGAAAGAAAAGAGAAAGGAAGTAAGAAGAAAAAGCAAATGAACAGATCAAGGTCTGAAAGAGAAGAGATATCGGAGCAAAAGGGGCATATAGGCGCCAAAGGGACACGGACCTCGGTGATAGGAATAAAGGCAGTTATCAAGAACCTCATGAAGTGAGGGAAAAAAACAAAAGAATAGGAGATCATGTGGGAGACAAATGAGATAGATAAAGAGGAATGGTCCTAAAAAACGAAAAGTCAATTAGCAGTGTCCATTCCAGAAGATGAAGCAGTCTGCAAATAAAGTCTACTTTTCCCCGGGTCATCAAAGGAATGGGAATGGCCATTGTGGGTAATCTTGCAAAGACAGGGATGGAGGATTCCATATTGAATATTAAGTTGTCCCATTTGAGAACAGAGTGCTAGGAATTCCTTGCGACGTGCATTGGTGGCATTTGAAATATCCTGAGAAATGAAAATGTTATGGCCAGACCAGATGAGACGACATTTACGCTTGACACCCTTCAGAACATGCATCAAGTCAGTAAATTCAAGAAATAACATTATGATGCCATGTGGTTTAGTAGCATTGGGGTTTAGCCGACCCAAGCGGTGAGCTCTTTGTATGTTGAGGAGAGTCATCGAAGGTTGAAGCTCTAAAAGTTCTGCAAGAAATTTCTTCAAAAGGATACCATATCTGAACCTTCAACATTTTACGGAAGACCATAAAGGCGTAGGTTGGTTCCACAGCTTCGATTTTCAAGGTCCTCGGTATGGAGCTTTAGATTATGTATTTCCTGCTCTAATAAGATAATTTTTGAAGAGACGTCTTGTAGATCACTAACATGCTGTTCCAGGTCCAGAACTTTGCCTTCCATAATTATCCATCTTTCCTCATTTTGTTTCAGTTTTTCGTTGTTCGCGGACATGAAAGGTTGGAGCTCACGGACTTCATCCAAAATAGAATCCAAAATAGGATTTTGAGAGGAGTGGATAGGAGAAGGCGGATAATTTTTATGTCTCTTCGGTTTTGTCCCTGACACAGATGATCTTGCATTATGAATATCAATGGCCATGTTTGGACAAAAACATACTATATCGGAGGAAAACTAGACTTGGTGGCCAATATAAGTCATTATGTGGCACAGTGTGATCCAAAATAATCCTCCAAAAGTAATTAAAAACAGTCAAACTACAAGATGATTACTCATAAAATAAATGTTGACACTAGTCCATAGCATCGAAAAGGCCGAAAAAAAGAGGTAAGCAATGATATCGAAGTGTTGTCCACTTATTTGATGTATAGATGTAGTCACCAGGAGACAGACAGTTAATCATCCAAATAAGAGAACCTTGATGGATAGATGCAAGCAGGCAGAAAAAGAAAAAAATCTGCTGTGAAATACTGTGGTGAGAGCACTAGAAGAAATTATTAATAATGGTGGTTATGCTGTGGTAAGGTTGTCTCTGATAAGGGCTGCCACTTCAACCAATATCAAAAATGTGGTCTGCATACTACTCATGTCTGACAGAGTAGTTAAAAACATGTGGCATTGTAGGGGAACATCAAAAAAGGGAGTGACAGAGTGCACACCAATTTATTACTTTTATTCAAAATGTTTGTTCTGTATTCCTTCCATTTGCATGCAAGTCCGTAATCGTGGTCTGCCCAGAGCCACGTACTTGTGAAACACATGGAAAAATGGAGTGAAGTTACACCCCAATATTGGATGCACAGCATTGCATCAAGCATGACAAAGTTGCCAGAAATTGTTAAATTTCACCAAGTTTTATTCCATTTTCATCAATAACTTCTCCTTATTCATTATTTATGTTGTCACAAGAGAGACATTCACATTTCACTTTGCCCTAAATGCAGCAGAAATGCCAACGGCCCTTATCCTGAAGCCAGGAGTGTATGTAAATAATCCTCAATAGTTAATCATTGTCACCCAATGCATTTCGGGCCTATCATGGCCCTGCGTCAGGGGTTCTCTACAAATTCAAAAAACATTCACATTAGACCGTGTTTTTAAATCACTTAAGACATGTTCTATATTGCGCTTAACGTTAAAAGTTCATGGTTTAAATTCCAATTGTAACCACTGTCTTCCTGCTAAAATCGTAGCTAAACACTACCGCTAAGTAGATACCCAGATCAGCCTCCCCCATTCCCTCAATTTAACTCACTTTCCCTTCCACCTTGTAGACTCTCCCTGTTCCGTCACGTCCGAACGTACACAGCCCCTCTTCCAATTTAATTGTCCCTCCAACACTACATTTATCTACACTATCCATACCTTCAAAATCTATTCTTGTTGTCGTCTTCCCGGCGTTTGCATGAACATCATAGTCCTCTGCTCTGTGCTCAATCTGCTTTTTAAGCACCTGTGGCTTGTCCCCACCCCTCCATACTCTACCTATTAACGTCCACTCGAACTTTAACCTCCGTAACCCATGATACACAGAAAATACGATCACAATATCACTGCTATGATCTTTTACTCACTAGTATCCTTCTATTAACAATTTAGTAATTTACCATCTCGTAGTCACTGTATAAATGTAAAATACTCTTCCTGATTCCGTGTTGTCCGAGCGTGTTACTACCTTCCCCAGTTGTCCTCCAATTCTATAGTTCATCCTCTCCCTACCCCTCCATACTACCCATGGACCATCGCTGCCAATACCTTTCATCCTGCAAATCCCATAGCACACCTCTTTTACCGTCGCAAGATGTACTCCAATTCTATAGTACTTCCTCCCCCTACCCCTCCAAATTACCTATGGACCAAAACTGCCACTACCATTAACCATTACAACACCTTTCATCCTATAAATCCCATAACACACCACTTTTGTCGTCACCTTCTATCTCAGTCTGATTCTTGCCAAACAATTAAGTGAATATGAACCCTCAGCTCAATTCTCACAACTTATCTAGGTATTAACCTTGATTTCCCCGCCCGCACGCAGATGTCATTAATGACGTCAGTTATACAATGTCCCGCATTTCGTTTTTGAACATGAGCTGGTGAACATTTAACTAGCTATATAAATAGGTGATATGGATGTTTATGCATTTGATGTTAAAACATAAATACACCTGAAATAAAAACACAATCTTCCATCAAATACTTGGAGAAAAAGTTCATAAAGATTCACTTTAAAGGAAAATAGATGTTTCAATTTGTCTCTTGTGTGACGATGTTGTAATCTGTTGATTCTTCTCTATAATCCAAGGGTGCAACTCGTCTGATGGGCAGTAATTGATTCATCAAAAAAGGGAGTGACAGAGTGCACACCAATTTATTACTTTTTATCAAATAATTTGTTCTGTATCCTTTCCATTTGCGTGCAAGTCCGTAATCGTGGTCTGCCCAGAGCCATGTACTCGTGAAACACATGGAAAAATGTAGTGAAGTTACACCCCAATATTGGACGCACAGCATTGCATCAAGCATGCCAAATTTACCACAAATTGTTCAATTTCACCAAGTTTTATTCCATTTTCATCAATAACTTCTCCTTATTCATTATTTATGTTGTCATAAGAGAGACGTTCACGTTTTACTTTGTCCTAAATGCAGCAGAGATGCCAACAGGCCTTATCCTGAAGCCAGGAGTGTACGTAAATAATCCTCAATAGTTAATCATTGTCACCCAATGCATTTCGGGCCTAGTATGGCCCTTCGTCAGGGGTTCTCTACAATTTCAAAAAACATTCACGTTAGACTGTGTTTTTAAATCACTTAAGACATGTTCTATATTGCGCTTAACGTTAAAGTTCATGGCTTAAATTCCAACTGTAACCAATGTCTTCCCGCTAAAATTGTAGCTAAACACTACCGCTAAGTCGAAAGGGATGAAATCAGGTAGAGATAGGATGACCCCTTCACAACCCTGGTACTCACCCCAATTACGCATTCTTAAGCTTGCCTGTAAGAAATTGGAGCGAGTATGGCGGGCAGATTATTGTCCACAAGCTAAGGTAGCCTACCGTTCGGCACAGCGGGAGTACTATGCTAGTATTAAACTGGCTAAATCTGAATATTTTGCCAGAAGAATTGAGAGAGCTAATAATAACAGTCGGGAATTTTTTTCAGTTGTCAAGAGCTTTCTCTCCCCGTGTGCTGAACAAACATCGGTGAAACCCTCTACTGAATGGTGTGAGAATCTTTCCTCTTTTTTTCTAACATAAATTGCTACAATACAGCAAAGTCTTAGAACGGTCAGTGATATGAGTAGGACTGCTGAAAATGTTAGATTCATAATACCGCCTACTCATACTATGGAGAGATTTACACCCCCCTCAGTGGAAGACACCTTGTCTGCTATTAAATCTTTGAGATCCGGTGCCCCTGGTGATATATGCCCGGCCCGGGTGTTGGCTGCAGTGGCGGAATCAGTGGCATTGGAGGTTTCTCAAATAATGGGTTTATCCTTTGAAACTTCCAATGTTCCTGCGGAATGGAAACAGGCAAAGCTGCTTCCCTTGTTGAAGAAAACGGGTGCTGATCCTGCTATGCGGGGCAATTACAGACCCATCTCTCTGCTTCCAGCCATGGCAAAAATTGGAGAGAAACTTGCCTTTAGTCAGTTGAATACCTTTGTGGAGTCATCGAAAGCTCTCCACCCTGCTCAGTCTGGCTTCCGTTCAGCACACAGCACGGAGTCAGCCTTGGTGGAGATCACAGAGGCGATTAGGGAGTGTTTGGACAGTGGCGGCAGAGCGGCTCTAATTTTATTGGACCTCTCTGCCGCATTCGATACTGTCCCGCACTCACTTCTCCTAACTCGATTGGCTGAGATTGGTGTGCTAGGCTCAGCACTGGAATGGGTAAAATCTTTTTTGTCCGATAGGTCCCAGCAAGTATGGATCCCACCTTTTTCTTCCTCGGACAAGCCTCTTACTACCGGGGTAACTCAGGGGTCCACATTAAGCCCATTGCTTTTTAATGTATACCTTACCCCACTGATAGTGTTGGCTGAACAAATGGGGGCCAAAATCATAGCGTATGCCGAGGATACGCAACTTTTATTTACATGGCCAGATACAACACTTAATACTGAGGTCATTCGTTCTTGTCTTTCTGCGGTGTTTAACTGGTTAGCAGTGGCACAGCTAAAATGTAATAAAGACAAAACAGAGATTTTGCTGTACGGCCAATTTCCGCCCAATTTTAGAGATCCTTTGTGGCCTCCTGATTTTCCCCAGCCAAGTTCAGTCACCATCCCGGCAAAGAACCTGAGAGTATGGTTTGGGGAGGATCTGAGATTTGAGGCACACATAAAAAAACTTACAAGGGGTTTGCTTTGGATCTCTCAAAGCTATGCGGAAGTTTTTTCCATATCTTCCATCTTCAGCAAGAGAGTCGGTTGCGAGGGCATTAATTCTATCACGGCTCGATTATGCCAACTCTCTTCTTAGCGGAACTCCAGCCTTCCTAGTCGCCAGACTACAAATTATTCAAAATGCGACGGCAAGACTTCTGTGCAATGTGCCCAGTAGAGAGAGTGTGCGAATCCATTTGAAGGAGCTACATTGGCTGCCGATGACTCAAAGGATTACTTTTAAAATCCTAACACTAGCATTTAAAGCAGTCAATGATCTTGGGCCTTTTTATTTGAGGAAAAGATTCAGCCGATACACTCCCACTCGTTCTTTGCGTTCAGCTGGTTGCAATTTTCTAAATGTTCCCCGCTTTCGGCGAGTGCGCCTTGGAGGCCAGTCAATTGCCGTTCTTGCGGCTTCGGCCTGGAACACTCTGCCTTTATCCTTGAGATTGATCCAGAATTTTGCACCTTTTAAGAAGGCACTGAAGACTCATCTTTTTAGATCTGCTTATTAGACTTCTGTTAATTTTCTCTTGTTTCCTTCTGGCCACCTGCTTGTTTTTTACTTTTCGCGCCAGGATACTCTGGAGTAACAGAGCGCGTTATGAAACAGCTAAAATAAATAAATAAATAAAATAAATAAATACATAAAAATAAGTAGATACCCAGATCAGCCTCCCCATTCCCTCAATTTAACTAGCTTTCCCTTACACCTTGTAGACTCTCCCTGTTCAGTTCACGTTCGAACGTACACAGCCCCTTTTCCAATTTAATTGTCCCTCCAACACTACATTTATCTACACTATCCATACCTTAAACAAGAATAGATTTTGAAGGCAATACACATGGAAAGGCTAATGTTGTGTCTAGCTGTGGTTAAATTGAGACGGTTCTTCCCGTGGCTCAGCACAGGCACTTAATTGGTTTCCGGTGCTCAGCACTGCCTCCAAATTGTCACCCCCATACTTAGAACAGTCTACCACATGGTGGTGTTGCTCATCTAATTTAGAGACGAGCAGAACAGTGGTTGTTTAGAAATACAATATACATTTAAATTGCTAATACCTACCTCCCTAGCCATTCCTTTAGCTTTGGGGACCTGGAATAATCTGAACTGTTGCTTTTACATGCTAGAGAGATGGTTAGTTGTTGCTTTGGCAATGGTTGGTGCAAGATGAAGTGGCCTCCTGGTAAGAGCCCTGGCACTTAATATTTTACAAACTAAGCACTGGTGATAGGCCACCCTGCTATGAAAAATACACAAGAATTATTTTCTACGCAGGTTTGATGGGTCAAACTCAGAAAGGAATATTAACAAGTATTTAAAAGTCTGAATAATCTGTAAACATTCCAACAGCTCAAGGAGGAAACCAGTGGGTCTTCTAGAGCCACTTCTCACTCTTTGGTCCCGGATACCAATGGGTTTTATCACTGATCTGACCCCATCAGAAAGAAAGACAGTTCTTTTAATTGTAGTGGAATACTTTAAGGAAAGTGTTCAGTTAATTTTTTTAAAGATTGCCCACTGCCCCAGAGTCAGACTGGCACAGGAATTAGGCCAAGGCACACATTAAAAGTGGCTCAACAGTAGGAAACGTGTTAGACTTTGGAGGGGTAACATTTACTAGTTGTACTCTAACATAAGTGACAAATAGGAAAGTACAGGAGTTTAGAGGGGCTGGAACTACTATTCCCACACAATCAGCTCTACTAAATACCCTACCTTTGAATAATTAGGAGCTCAGCTCTCGTCTAAAGTCCCCAACCCCATCAAATTGCATGTCATCTATCAACCTCCATGGGAAACCTCAAAAGTCCTTGAAGACTTAACAGACCTAATATCGCACAATTACCTAAAATGCAGCACAGACAATATACTAGGAGACCTTAACCTGCACCGAAACAATGCCAAAAATCCAACAGTACAAGCCCTATCCACCCTCCTTGAAGTGAAAGATCTCACCCACAATGCAACAAACAAAATCCTGACAAGGCCTCTACCATGGATGTAATCATCTCTAAGCATATTTCTCCCCTTTATCCTACCCTTTGACTAGACCGACCACCACCTAATGATTTTCAATCTCAATGCCATCGAACCAAAGGTCCTCCATCAAACTATCCATCCCAAACATTCGGTGAGGATCACACATCGAATCCTCCAGGGAAAGTTAGAAGCAGTCAGTCAGTTCCCAAATTCTACCTCATCTTGACCTCACCTCGTCAAGGACCTCACTGCCCACTACAACACTAACATGGCAGAACGCCCTGACGCAGTCACCGCTCTGAAACTCAAGAAATCAAGGAGTATCCCTTCCATATTGTGGTTTAATAAAGACCTTAACAATAACAGGAAACAACTCAGGTAGTCTGAAAGAAATTGGAAACAACAACCCTCGCTAACCAGTCTCTCAATCCTCCGAGCTTAAAGCCTACAATACAAAAAACTATTTTTCTGAAAATATTCTCCTTCTGCAGAGTCCAACTTGAGCAGTCTAGGAACATACCTAAAGACCTTTTCAACATCATCAAACAGAAAACCTCCTTGTTCCATCAACACTCAATCAGTGACTCTAACAAGCGCAGTGGCGACATAAGAGCTGTCTCCCAAAACCGCTGCCCTCAACTATCCAGAACTCTAGCCTCACCACCTGCAACTAAAAAACTACGTCTCGTGGACGGGATTCAATTATATCACTGAAGAAGAAGTCCCCAACATTGCACATCTCTGGCCCCTCCCTGCTGTGCTTTGAAAAATTCTGTCACATACTTTCTTCTACATGGACGAAACTCATCAACTTCTCCCTATCAAGCAGCTCCATTCGGGCCTCCCTTTAACTTAGCTAAGTCAAGCCCCCATCAAAATAAACAGACGTTGACCAGAATGACCATAAAAATTACCGACCTATAGCAAACCTCCCTCTCCTGGCAAAAATTAATGCTGGCACAACTCAGCAACCACATTGAAAAATGTAACTTGCATGATGCCTTCCAATATGGATTTAGGAAAGGCTACAGCACAGACACCGTAAAACTGAACATCACAGACAACCTACACGAATCTCTGGAAAAGGCCAGGCCTGTGTCCTAGTCAACATGGACCTCTAGGCTGCCTTTGATACTGTTAACCATGACATCCTCCTAAACAGCCTTTCAAAACATGCAGTTATCAATGGAACGGTCCTTCAGTGGTTTTCTACCTTCCTGAACAAACACACACAGTTAATTAAATTAATCAAATCCACCTTAAAAGCAACACCTGTCCCACAAGGAGTTCCTCAAGGATCAATCTTGTCGCCGGCCATATTCAACCTTTGCATAGAACCACTTGCAATGATCCTGAAACAAGCCAGAATTGCCTATCCTCTCTATGCAGCCAACACCCAAATCCATGTTAAAATCTCATCACTTAAAGACATTCAGCATCAAAGAGCAATCCCTCTATGGTTCAGTCCTGACTGACTAAAAACTTTCTTAAGAATAGCCCCAGCAAAAAGAAAAGATCCTTCCCATAGATATTTGGCTTGACAGCCCTACTGCATTTAACTGCAATGTTCCTTCTCCAAATCTAATAAATCCCTAGGCATTACACTTGACAAAAACCTGACCATTAAAGAGCATATTAAGGCTTCAGCTAAAACTGACTTCTACATGCTGATACCCCTTAAAAAAATCAAACCCTTCATACCCATCGAAGAACTAAAGACTGTGGTATTATTCTTAGTCTTCTCCAAACTGGACTACAGTAATCCAACGGTCACGGGTGCCTCAAAACTACACTTAGCCCCTGTGAAAGCCACTCTGCATGCAGCGGCCGTACTACTGTTGTGAGAGAGTTGCTCCAACCACATCACTCCCACTCTTATGAAATTCAACTGGCTACCAATAGAGGCAAGATGTATATTCAAACTGTTTGAATAACCCACAAAAACCTGCCAAAGGAGACCTCTTTGAAGATACAACAGTCTTCTCTTGGTTCCACCCAAATTCAAGAAACCAAAATCACACACCTATTCCTTCTCTGGAAATGCTCCAGGGATCTGGAACTCATTGCCTCAGGATTTACCTTACAATTACTCATTATCTTATTTCAAGGAGAAACTTAAACTTCTCCTTCCTAATAAATACTTAAAAATCCTCCCTCTTAAAGGATCAGATTGGCCAGAGGCTCCCACCTCACACCATCCATTTAAATTTGAGTACTGCGACCTTGGGGAAAAACTGTGACTCTACTCTCCCCACATTTGAAACCCCGACCATAACTAAGAACTACATTGTTTGCATATCCTACTATCTACTGTATACCCCTTGTATAAGGTTACTAAGTATATCTACTTATTCTTTCATGTAACTTGTGTAATTGCTGCTTTGTCACTCATATATTCCACTGTATCTTGTATACTTCTTTTTATACAGTTACTATGTACCGTTATTTGCTTTTTCTGTCACTCGTGTAATTGCTGCTATATCACAGATCCTACTGTCTATCGTACACCTCCTTTTACATGGTTACTATGCACTGTGATTTGCTTTTTATGTAGCTCAGGTAATTGCTGCTGCTGCTAACTCTGTAAATCCTTCTGATGCACACAATACAAACCTCTTTAAATAAATACACAAATAAATAAATCGTAAGCAATAGGAGGGAAAACATTAAACTTTTGAAACTCATGTTTAATTTTCACTATCCAAAACTAGCACAAGATAAATTATTTAAAAATATATATAATATATATATATATGTAATATATATATTTAAAAAAACATAAATATATTGCATAGACAATTTTTTTTAAAAATAATATATTATTTTCATAAATTATTATAACCTAAAAATGCTAAAATAATGTATACAATTATACATAAAATTAAATTTAAATTTACTTCACTTATAAAATGTAAAAATAAATGTAGAATTCCTCCTACCCTATTACACGAAAATTCTAACACCAATAAAAACAAATTAAATGAATAAGAAAAAAAAGAAAATTATCAATATACAAAAATCTTAAACATAATATAATTATTTACTATACAAAATATTAAAGACAATCAAATAATTAACAACATCAATTATCTAATTCAAATGGAGTCCTGTGCACATGCTTTAGAGTTTAAGGTTCTGGAGTCAGAACCGAAAGTACATGACAATATTCCTTGATAAATGATGGACATCAACAATCAATTTTCATGTGAAAACAAGTTTGTATTTCAATTTGGTCAGTACAAGCCAACAAACCAGACGATGTGACTCTTTAGGGCTGGGAAGGATATAAAGAAAGAACAACTAAATAAAAATAAATAAAAAATAAATAAAAATGGCTGTGTACATAAACACAGAGTCAAAATCCGAGTGAAAATTGTGAAGCACACGAAGGTCACCTAGAACTCGTGGAGAGCCTAAAGTGTAAGAATACATTAAAAAGTGAGACCTAGCATGTAGGTAAACCGAATTCCTGAAGTGTGAGTGACATAGTGATTTATATTGTAATTACTATATTTCAATGTCTATTAGTCAAAATCTATAACGAAGTCAAAAGTATAGCCATGTGTGTAATGAAAAGATGATCTATCCTCGTGTATGACCTAAGAGAAGACAAAATGGAAAAAATATACGGCGCGTGAAGAATGTACCAATCAGCGTGAAATATGGAACAATGAAGAGATGTGACGTAAACTTAATGGAGTAAGTTACACAGAAAAAACAAGTGCAAGGCAAGCTGTAATTTGTGTAGTTCTAAGCTTGTTAATTGCAACTATCATGAAAAGTAGAACACATACATCACCCGGTTAGTCAATTACTTAAAGAAACAATAAAGGAACCTCCCCGCAATGGTGAATTGCACCAGTGGTACATATAAAGTACTAAATCATAGTATATGGAGGATGAATGATAATCAAGTCTAATGCTATAAGCAACACAACCTGTCCGGTAGTAAACACTGATGTGGTAGAAGGAATCAATAGTCGAGTATAATGGTAAGTTAACACAATCTTGACATATATAGGTAATCACAAAGGTAGCAGCGAAAAAGGTGATGGAAGAATAATTATGATATGAGGCAAATTAGTCAGAAATTGTATAGGTGACACAATCCTAGCATTTTAATCAATCGCAACAAAATTCAGTGATAATTTGGACATAAAAAGAGATAATATTAAAGAAAATAGGAGAGCAAAAGGAGTGACAGAAGCAGGGGATGTTACTAAAGTGAGCGATGTGGAAAAGGTGAAGCAAAAAAACCGCCTATCCGTAAAGTAAAGCTAGTCAAAATAAAAAAAGGAAGGAACAAGTACCTGTCGGTTTGTGTTGAAAAACCTATTGAAGAATAGAGAAAAACAAGTACCGAATGAGCCAAGCAGA
Organism: Lissotriton vulgaris; assembly: GCF_964263255.1. Taxonomy (NCBI): domain Eukaryota; kingdom Metazoa; phylum Chordata; class Amphibia; order Caudata; family Salamandridae; genus Lissotriton; species Lissotriton vulgaris. The sequence goes on along the minus strand of NC_141685.1, from coordinate 2,035,549,475 downwards.
AGAGGAATGTGCTCAAAATAGACTCAACGAGAGGAACGCTAGAGTATAGTCACTGTTAGGATTGGTAAAAAAAGACCAATAAAAGGCCCGGAATGCAGCAAAGATAATAAGTATGGAAAGTGGTGAAAGGAGAGTTCTCCTGGTGTCCTGAACGTGGACACGGGGGCAGGCTTGGATCTGAAAAATCCAAGCGTGGGGACACCTATAAAAAAGGAGAGGCAAGGTCAGGGTATCATGACAAAAATGGACCCATAGAGAAAGACCTACCCGCGGAGATCAACTCTTACCTGTTCTCCCGGTGAGTTCAAAGGCGAAATGCGTTGATGCGTTTCTGGATGTGGAACCATCGACAACTCGTCAGGACTGCTTAAGTAGGTGCTAATTCAAAAAACTAGACCGCAAACAAAGTGGAGCTGGAAACCGGAAGTGAAGGGTTCAGGTACACTAGAATGCAAAGAAATCGCGTTGTGGAACGGATGAAAAAAAAGGTAGCCAAACGAGTGTGAAGGAGAATGATAACGCTCTGACCAAGCTCAACTGAAAATAGTTGCGCGGGGAAAAAAGATCCCAAAAATAGCTAAACAAAGGATCCATGAGTATGGAATAAACGGACCAGCATTAAAAGCTTGCGGTCCCAAATGTATAATTACGAAAGGAGAATGAAAAAAACAAATACAAAACCAGAGAGAGGGGGACAGGGCATAACAGCAACGCTTACTCACTATAGGGGAATATACTGTAGGGTGCAATGGATAACAGAGGAAAAAAGGGTATAAAGAAAATAAATAGAGCCAAAAGCAATAACCTGTATTTACATAATGAACGTTTTTGAAAAGAGTGCATACAAGTTACTGAAAGGTTATTAAAAAGGACACAAACAAAAAATGGTTACACAGAATTTTGGCATCGAGTCATAATACGAAAAACAGGAAGGGACCCACAATAAGCTGGTGGGACATAGCAGAGTTTAAAATCAGTGACTCAATGTAAGTCAAATGAGCAGGTAATAAGTCAAGTACATGAGAGAGGACATATATGATGCACTATTCTTAACAATGAATCTAGGGCCCTAAAAAATATTGTAGCTCATGGTCGATGTGAAGCCTATGCTTGGCTGATCGAAGGCGCATTATCCAGGTTGCCTCCAAACTCCTGAGTATCAGCTCGCGATTCCCACCTCTAGCACTTGGTTCGGTGACATCCATTCCAAAGAAAGTGAGACTCTTGGTCAGACCTTGTGAGGGTCCGTCCAAGTGTCTCATATATATCCTCTGGGTATGGATCCTACTGTTCCTGAGTATGTAGAAATCATGCGTGCTCCCTGGGAATTTTGCAACTATGTCAGTGATGATGTGAGAAGCATCACATATAACCTGTACATTTATTGAATGTGTGGATTTGCGGTTGTGGTAGATAAACTCAGTCGCAGAGGGTGGGCAGATTGGTATATGTGTAACCGTCAATGCACCCTATGATGTGTGGGAACTGGGCCTTCTGATAAAAGTCCATCTTGGTCTTATGCAGTTCTGCCTTTGTGCTGGGGAATTGGATATAGTGTGGCATACTTTGCAACATGGCATCCAGGAATGTATTGAAGAAATGTGACAGGCAACTCTATGAGACTCCACCTGCCACAGCTATGTTGTAACTGCCAGATGCCAGTAGGTGCAGGCAACAGAGTACCTGTAAATATAGAGGTATTGTGTGCACCCTTGGTGTCTGGTGCTCCAGGATTGGGTGCAGGTCCCGCAACAGGTCCAGGATGGTGTTTGGGGGAAGCCTTTGCCTCTCATGGATTTCAGCCTCTGTGAGTTGGAATAAGGTGATGCGCAATCAGTATATGAGTTCCTGTCGTCTCCAGATCTGTGCTGCAGCTCGTATCCGTAACCTGCTTTGCAATTACTTAGAGGGCTGCCATTAGCATTTTTTTAAGGATTCGGTAATAGCGAGTTTACGTACATTGCTAAGCGATTTTTTTTCGCAGTTCCTTATTTTGTTTATCACTAAATAGTGAGTCGGTGTGGCATTTTCGCTACATAATGAATCGCTAGTTGTTTTCCGTTGTTTTTAGCAATTCCTCATTTAGCGATTCTGTGTTTATGCCTCTACATTTCACATGGTTTATTAGCAAACGCTGACATTCTGTGATTTTCAGCGTTAGCGATCGCTATTTGGCCACCTACATCGGGCCCTAAAACTTACAGGAAATGTTATAATAAATGTTAAAATAAATATATCAAAACCTTCCAATCTTATTCCCCGACAAACCCAATAACTGGGGAAAATGACATAACACAAAAAAAACCACATTAAAATATTCAACCTGCGCAGCATTAAAATATAAACAACTTAGAATACAAAAAATAATAAAACTATATCGCAAAAACAATATGAAAAGACTTTAAAGATTATATTCATATCTTCATTTTTTCCCACAATATTTTTGACACAATATTGGTAGTTCACAATATTTTTTCAACAATATTTCAGCGATGTACTCGGCAAAAAGGCATAATCAGATGTCGGAATGATATTGCAGTTGATCATACTAAAAACATGGTCACAATGCAGAATTTCTACAATAACACCCTGCACACTTCATTAGGATACTGTATTTTCTATGTTGGATAGTGTATCCTCCTCACATTTGGCCTCCAGAGTTTTCCACCTTCTCTGTTCCCTCAGTACAGTCTCTCTGAAAAAGATATCAGTTCAGTACAAACATCTACTTAAGAGTATCTCAAAGCAGAAAAGAACAGTTATTACAATTTTATAAGAAAGTTGCTCACAGAAATCACACAGTCAGTCGGTCCTAAGAGATGGGCGAGTGCCGTTCGGAAGGGCCGGGCGATGGCCTCCGTTTTCCTCAGCCACTCGAAAGGGAGTCGGGTTCAGATCCCTGAACCTGGAGTGATGGAAACGGGCACCCTTGCGGCGTCCAGTGCGGTAGCGCAAAACGATCCCGGAGAAGCCAGCGGGAGCCTCAGGGAGAGTTCTCTTTTCTTTGTTAAGGGCAGTGCGCCCTGGAATGGATTCACCCCGAGAGAGGGGCCCGAGCCTTGGAAAGCTTTGCGTTTCCGCCGGCATCCGGTGAGCTCTCGCTGGTCCTTGAAAATTTGGGGAGATGGTGTAAATCTCGTGGAGGACCATACCCATATCTGCAGCAGGTCTCCAAAGTGAACAGCCTCTGGCATGTTGGAACAATGTACGTAAGGGAAGTCGGTGTTGTGTTGCTTACTTCTGCACTGTTCCTTTAAATAAACTAACTTCTACCTTAACCAACCTTGGATTCATCATCATTTCAGTCGGCAAGTCAGATCTGTAACTTCGGGATAAGGATTGGATCTAAGGGCTGGGTTGGTCGGACTGGGGAGAGAAGTGGGGGTGGGCACGCTCCACAGCTGGACGAGGCACCTACCTCTGGGGCGGTGGCGACTCTGGACGTGAGCCAGGCCCTTCCTGTGGATCGCCCCAGCTCCGGTGGTCGCCTCTGCCCATGCCCCCTCCCCGGGGGTGCGGGGCCGGCGTTCTACCTCGGCGTTCTACCTCGGCCAGCGCCTAGCAGCTGACTTAGAAGTGGTGCGGACCAGGGGAATCCGACTATTTAATTAAAACAAAGCATCACTAAGGCCCGAGGTGGGTGTTGCTGTGATGTGATTTCTGCCCAGTGCTCTGAATGTCAAAGTGAAGAAATTCAATGAAGCGTGGGTAAACGGCAGGAGAAACTATGACTCTCTTAACCTATTCTTGGTTGTAGTGGCCTTTACCTCCCAGTGGTCCAGCCGGTAACTGCCTCCAAAGTGCTAGACTCTGCATAGAGAAGCATATAGAGACAGGCCAAACAAGGTTCTATCATGGCAGCGAGCGTGATAGTGAGAAATGGCGAAGCAAACAAACCCAATTCCAGATGGGGTAGTTCCTGGAGAATAAAAACCTTATTAAGAGGCGTAAGGAGGTGATGTCTTTCCCAGAAATCACTAACCTCCTCACCAAATTTGACAAACCAGCACTAGCTTCCAACAATGCAACGAATAACAACGATTCAGATCACGATATAGGCCCTAGTTCACCCCTTATAGCAGAAGAAGACACAACAGTAGACCTCAGCAAATCCATCGAGTTTGTAGCCAAGAATGACATTGGTACAGGAAAATTCGAAAATCTTCCCGATGTGTACGAGGTCAACAAAGATGTAGTAACAAAGAAAAGCGATTACACAAAAAAGTCACTATTGGAAATACCCAAACGAAAAATATAAATGTAACTTGTGTGGAGACATAATGGGAAATTTTGAAGAACTGAGAAAACATCTCTCCAACAAGCACAAAGGCTTCGATCTCAAAACGTACTGTTCAAAATGTGACAAAGAAGCCGAATACCACAATATTGCATGCCATTATGCCAAATTTAAAGGAAGACCTCAAAAAGGAGAGCTGCCATTCCTGTGCGGCTTCTGTGACCTCAAATTTGGAACAAAAATTGGTGTTACTCAACATGCTCGGCATGCGCGTTCAAGAGTGCAAAATGAGGCTAGACTAGCAGCTCTAGCAAACAGCAAACCGTCAAAATTATGGTCACAGGAAGAAATACTGCTACTAGCAGAATTGGAAAAAGTATATGAAAATAAGAGGAATATTAATGCTCTGATGGTTCCACATTTTGACAACAAGAACAGAAAACAAATTGCAGAAAAAAGAAGGGAAGGGATAGAAGAGATAAAAGCAAAAAATCTGCAAAAGATGTACTGCAAACATCAAACGTTTCTGAAAATGACTCTTCAATCAAGAACTTTGATGAACAGGAAGACAGAACATCAGAAATCGAGAAGCACACTCAAAACGTACAGCAGCACGTTGCTGCCATGGATCTGATGGATGAAGTAGTGACTTATGTCACAGAAAACACCACTGATATAAGTCCTGCTCTAGCAGGTTTACCAACAAATGAACCAACAAGTGAAATCAATATTGAGCCTATAAACTCTGTTCAAGATGAGCACCAGAATGACTCCGTAGGAAACAATATAACAAAAAAAGACAAGAAAAACGAAAGGCTTAATCGGACGCACAAGAAAAATTATGCAAAAGCAAAGGGCAGCTATATAGAATACCAGGCAATGTTTAAAAAAGACAAAAAGAAAATTGCCAGGATTATTACTGATGGGGCAGAAGATGCCACTTGCCAAATCAGTGCTGATGAAATCTTTCAATACTACAAAAGCATAATTGAAAAAGAAAATAAGAAGAACCCTAAATTCATGCCGATTGCTCGTATACCAGAGGTCTATGAAATTAGAAATCTTTGCAAAGAAATAACACTGTTGAAGTAACTCATGCTTTTAAGAGCTCTAATCTAAAGAAAGCAGCGGTTCCTGATAAGATAGGTCTGAATGACCTATATAAAGTGCACAGCAGGCAACCAAGACTGCTGCCAGGAGTTCTATTGTCTTGGTTGTTGATGAGAAGAGTACCAGAAATTATCAAAAACAACCGATTCATTTTGATACCCAAGAATGTACTGATTAGTGAACTTACACAAATCAGTAACTGGTGTCCAATTACCATCGGTACTGCATTCATGAAGTTATTCACAAAAATATTAACTAAAAGACTCTCATTTTTTGTTGAATTGAATACGAGACAAAAAGGCTTCATGAAGGTGAGAGGCTGTCTCGAGAATCTGACTCTCCTGCAAAATATCTTAAAAGGGGCACGAAAAAACAGTCACTCATTAGCAGTTGTGTTCATTGATATATCAAAAGCCTTCGACTCTGTCAGCCATGGTCACATTATACAGAGTCTCGCAAGGCAAAGAGTCCCATCAAACATCAGAGAAATAATAAAAGATTTACACACTGAATTAACAACATCTTTCAAGGGAAAGAACAATGAAGCAACCCCTGAAATAACGATGAAATCAGGGGTCAAACAAGGTGACTCTTTATCCCCACTACTATTTAAAATTGCCATGGATCCTTTGATCTGTGATTTTCAGAAAAATGGCAAGAGCTTCACATTTGGATCAGATGGTCTTATTGAGCAAATCACTGCTCTCGCCTTTGCCGATGACATCGCAGCACTCAGCAGTACATTGGAAGGAATGAGTACAAATCTGAAGATCATTGAAAAGTTCAGTAAAGCTACAGGATTAAAACTGAATTTGAAAAAGACACATGGATTTTGTATCAGTCACCATAAAGATAAAATATTGATTAACAACTGTAAACCATGGCAATTTGAAGAAGAAAATATTGAAAATATTCATGCAGGAGAAAGTGAGAGATACTTTGGATTAAACTTTGATGTAAATGTAAATGTATTTGAGCTTATATAGCGCACAGCTACCGACAAAGGGTTTCCCGGTGCTTGCTTAGGGAACTCGTCCTGGTATTCCCCTGTGAGATAACCCCGGCAGGGTATCCACAAGGTGAAAGCCAGGCATCCCGCCGCGAGGGGCCGTTGTGGAGATTAAGCAAGCTGTTGCCCAGAGTCGCAGAGTGTGAACCCATGAGTCGAGAAGGCCCCGGAGCGAGAATTATCGAGTCCGTGGAATTTTTGAGCCCAAGACCCGCCGAGGCGGGGAATTGAACCCTGGTCCAGGGCCGATCTCAGCTTCCGGGTCTGCCGCCTCTAACCCCTGAGCCACACTTCTCCACACACTGGTCATACAAGTAACAACAAAATCAATGAGGTTCTTGTCAGTTGGGTTAAAAAACTTGATAATCTACTACTTAAGCCCACGCAGAAAATTGAAATGTTGTGCCAGTACTTGGTACCTAAACTATCATTCAAATTAGAAATGACAGGAACAGAAGCAAAAACGTTGAATGTTCTGGATCAAGCAATAATAAAGTATGTCAAACATTTTCTACACCTTCCTGCATACACATGTGATGGTCTCCTATATTCGAAAAGATCATTTGGGGGCCTCAGTATACCAAAACTATGTACACAAATTGGTCTCAATAAAGTCAATAGTTTATTATATCTCAGGGCAGCTCCAGACCTGTACATAGCGCATTCATTCATGTATGTAGGAGAAAATATAAATGAAAAAATTGATAACATAATCAATGTGCATAAACCCAACATTTTGGACAGTTGCTTTCTGAGCTATGATTTGAATGTTAGCAACATATGATTGGAGAAAAGAAGAGTTTGAGAAATGGGCAAATCTCCCTGTCCAAGGTGATGGTATAAAACACTTAGCAAGTAATCCAACCTCAAACTTCTGGATCAGCAAGCATAACAAAATGAAATAAAACCAGTACATAGCTGCGCTGATGTTAAGAGCAAATGTTTTATATACCAGAGAAACCATTACCAGGGGAGGAAATCGTGCATTTGCAACATGAAGGTATTGTAATGATGTTTGTGAAACAATTTCTTATATCTCATGTGCATGTCCTAAAACCAAGGACATTAGGATAAGAAGACATAACAAAATTCTGGAATTGCTCATTGATAGAGCAAAAATGTGTGGTTGGATGGCATATAGGGAACCTCATGTTAAGAATAATCAAGGAGAACTACGAAAACCAGATGTAGTGTTTACCAAAAATGGTACAGCTGTAGGGATTGATGTTCCAATTCATTATGAAAACTCTCAGAATTCCATTGAATTAGCATTTGAGAGTAAGGTGAAATACTATCAGGATCTGTCACAGCAAATCAAAGATCTCACAAAATGCAAAACTGTTACATTTCATGGCTTTATCGTAAGATGTCGTGGTATCTGACCTCAATGTAATGATGTTGTTCTGGCTGATTTAGGTCTACAGATGGCATTTCCATTCAAGAAAAATGTTTGCCTGACTACTTTAATGGACACATTTAACATGTGCCAAGTATTCATGGACAATTGATTATCAAACTTATACTGTGATGTACACTTTCTTGCAGCACACATGTCACCCTTATAAAACATAAAACTCTACAAGTCCCAACTACGTGGGGGCATGATAGTCAAGGAAAATGAGCTCCCTGGGCAGGCTGTCGGGGAGTGGATGTGGCTTGGGCGCAACCCTCCTTGGTTCCGGCCGAGGGTCTGGGCACTGGGGACTGGGGTCCACCACGGCCCGGGGAGGCTCTCCTGGCCTGGGCTTGAGCTCCATCAGGCGGGCCCCAGGGTGTGTGAGCACCCCCTTTCCTGCAAGCCATCAGAGGGTCCGTGTGCTGGGGGTAGGGTTCCACCAGGGCCCGTGGAGGCTCTCCCCGGCCTGGCTAGGGTTTGGAAGCTATGACCGGGCCCGGGGCTTGAGCTCCGTCCGGCGGGCCCATGGGTGCGTGAGGCCGCTGTCCTGCAAGCCATCAGAGGGTCCAGGCGCTGGGGACGGGGGTCCACCAGGGCCCGTGGAGGCTCTTCTCGGCCTGGCTAGGGCTCAGAAGCAGGGAGCGGGCCCGAGGCTTGAGCTCCATCCTATGGGCCCCCTGTGTGCGTGAGCCCCCCATCCTACAAGCCATCAGAGGGTCAAACACTGGGAACGGGCAGTCCACGGGGCCCGTGGAGGCTCTTCCCGGCCTGGCTAGGGCTCGGAAGCTGGGACCGGGCCCGGGGAGCAGGTGTGGCTGGCTTCATCCACTAGGCTGTCAGAGCAGAGCTTTCTGCCCACTCCTAATAGAGATACATTTATTTGCATAATTAATTAAAACCGTTGCAGAAAGCCAACATATTTGAAAAGCTAAATAAATACATATATTACACATTCCTTTATGGATGTTATGTTAAAAAGTTTCTAACATTATTATTATTGTTTCTAGTTAAACAGCTTTAAACAGCTTTACAGTTAAGAAGTCTGTTTTACCGTCCGCGTGTTGCAGGCAGCATTCCAGGCCATCAACAGATTTTACTCCTCCTGTGTGAGAACCTTCTGACCTTGGCAGTTAACCCCTAAGTTGAAGTACCATCGACTCCGTATGACTTGTTCTCACTGCTGGGGAGTACGACCACCTTGTCCATCCGAAATGATTTTTTTTTTTTTTAAGTGGGAGAATTTCTTCGCTGCACCTTAGGGAGTCGCTCATATATTTGCCACCTGGTTTCCTTAGAACAGCTTCTCCGGCATTTTACTTTCACACAGTCTCAGGTACTTCACTAAGCAGCATTAGAGTTGTTGATCATCGGGCCCAAAACATGCCGGCAGAGCTTGCCTTCTGGCACAAATTCCCCACTGGTTAAAATGTTCCTTCAGCAGTTGTTTGCGTTCCTTTAGGTGTTTTTTTACAGGAACACAGAAGATGCAGCAAATTTTCAGGAGCTAATCCGCACAGCTGGCACAAAGGACCCACTTTCTCTCCTAGCCAGGGTGGGATATGTTGTGTGCAGGGTAGGAGCCCCAGTCTGTACTTCATGAAAGCAATTTTTGTTTTTTTGCCGTAGCCCAGATTGAAGTAGCCTTGACTGGCCAGCTTTGTCTATAACTTCAAAAGTCATCCAGCCATGGGTCCCTTTTGCCAATGCAGCTTTGTCCTCCAGCAAGGAAAGATGTTTCACTATCTTTCACACTAGTTTTTTGAACATGGTGGTAGTTGTTGGTGTTTCCCAAAGCTGACATAGCCCCAACATTTTTAAGCTGCTGTCGAGATATTCTGCGGCAGGTGATTTGGCGTGTTGTTGTAACTCCTTCCATAGCTGTTCACTGAGTGTACCGTGCGGAGCTTTTTGCACTTTCTCCCACACAATGATGAAGGCCCCTTGTCTGGCAACTGTTTGTTTTTGAATGCCAAATTCAAGCCTGATTTGCTCAGGTGAAGTGTGTTTGGGCAGCCCACAGATGACCCTGTATACTGTTGTTACTGTGGCATCTAGTGTTTTAGCGTCTCAGCCTTTCTGGACCTCGCTGCCATAGGTAATTGTTGGCAGTAGTTTAGCTCAGGCTACCTCAATCAACGGAAAGATCGAGGGTCCCGTCAGTTTTAAGTTGAATGTTTTTAGTGTGGTAGCCAGTATTAGACCTTTGCGCCTGATAGTGTTCACCTGCATCCAGCTTCACTCCCAGATATTTGTGTTCCGCCATGTCCACGATTTTTGTTTCTCCCAGAACCAGGCTCCGGTTTGTCTCCTTTTTTTCCTGATAATCATAGTTCTCGTTTCATCCAGATTGATTGTTAGGTCATTTGCTTTGGAAAAGTCTTATGTTACATTTAGAAGATATTGTAGCCCTACTTTTACTGATCAGGACAATATCATCTGCATATAGGAGGCAAGGTATCAAAATGTCTCCTAGTTTTGGGGCCTGTGAATTACAGCTGATCAAGAGTGGTACCCAGTCGGCTATGTAAAGGTTAAACAGAGTCGATGCCAAGACGCAACTGTTTCAAATCTTTGTCCGTATATATACATCTTGACAAGGACGATCCATTGCCCAACTTCACCTGCAACCATGTATCTGTATGGACGTTTGTCAGCAGGTTTAGTTGGGGCTGTGGCAGCCCCCATTTGTGCAGTTTGGTCCATAATTTAAAGCGGTTAACATTGTCAAAGGCAACCTTATAGTGAATGAAGCATAGGTATAGGGGTGACAGCGAAGCCTCAGCCTTATCCATGAGCATTGCCATACTAAGAATGTTGGTTAATGCTCCGACTGATTTTATGAACCTAATCTGCTGTAGGTGTATTGCAGATTTTTCAGTGGCCCATGCCTGGAGGTCTTCTAGTAATGTTCCAGCAAAATATATTGCCTCATTGTCTAGTAAAGATACTAGGTGATAGTTTTGTGGTACTGCCTTTCCACCGGATTTATGGATTGGAGAAATGATTGAACATTTCCAGGAGCTAGGTAGAACGTTTAGCATCCTTATTTCTCTAAACAGTGGTTCCAAAGTTTCGGCCCAGAACATTGCATCCTGTTTGTATAAAGTTGGCGGAATTCCATTTGGACCAGGCTCCCTTCCCTTCTCCCCTTGCCTTTTCAATAGCTGTTGCATGAGGGCTCTGGAGATTCTCCCTTGGTGAGCCGCCCCTTGTATTCTCGAAGTTGCTGATGTTTCTTTTGGCGCCGTCCTTGGTTATCAATTGGCGATCCGGTTCTTTTTGAGCATTTAGGTCCTGTTCCCTAATTTCTGTACTTATTTGGAAGTGTGATTTTAGATATGTTACCCAATCTTCCACTGCAACATTCGCGGAGATGCCATCGTGATTGTAATGAATGAGCTCTTTTATGGTGCTCCAGAATCTGGCACTGTTGTTGTGTTTGACATCAGCAGTCGAAATCACAGAATATCTCTTGACAGTAACAAACGCTTGTGCACAACAACCCAAAGGTCAGATCTGTGCCTGAAGAACACAATTTTAACATGGACCTATTGTTAATTGTGGGGGGGAATAAAATAGATTTGCGATCTTAAGCTTGAGAAAAGCTTGTTTAATGTAGGATATCCAGGGGATCTTATCCATGTGGTCGAGATTGATACAGTCATCAACTATCAAGTATGAGAATTTAACCTCAGGGGTATGCCAGATCTTTAATCAAAGAGGTGGGGGTGCAATTCTAACAGAGTCTTCAATGTAGGGTAATCAATATGACTGACTGACTGACTGACTGACTGACTGAAATATTTGTAGCGCACGAATGCTGCGGCGTCTTGGCGCTAAGATACAGGGAGAGTGGAGGGCAGGGGGACAGATCGGTTTAGTTAAAGAGCCAGATCTTTAGGTCCTTTCTGAAGTTCGTTTTAGATTTTTGGGCACAAAGTGTTAGGGGTAACGAGTTCCAGATTTTAGCCGGCTGGTAGGAAAAGGACTTTCCCCCCCAACGGGCTCTTTTTACTCTAGGTTGGCATACTAGGTCAAGGGTAGCTGACTTCAATGTACGTGAGGGTACATAGCGGAGAAGTAGGTTGTTGAAGTCGTCAGGTCCCTTGCCATGTAGAGATCTGTGAACCAGGCAGAGGGCTTTAAATTGGATGCGACGTCTGACCAGGAGCCTGTGCAGCTCCCGGATGGCTTTAGACGTTGGGTGACGTCTGGGGAGGCTCAGTAATGCTCTGGCCGCCGCATTTTGGATTGCTTGAAGTTTGGACAACTGTTTTTCCCCTGCTCCCAGATAGAGGGAGTTGCAGTAGTCTATCCGGGACATTACAAGGGCTCCCATCACCGTTTTCCTTAGTGTGACCGGGATGTAAGGTAGGATTTTCCTGAGCAGTTTGATGCTGTGGAAGCAGGTGGACGTCACCTGATTCACCTGGGCTTTGCAAGAGAGTTCTTTATCTAATAAAAAGCCAAGGTTTTTGACTTTGTCAACAGGGAGAGGGCAAGCTCCTGCTTCAGGGGGCCACCATAAATCGTTCCAGATGGAAGGTTTATGACCGAACTCAATGATTTCAGTTTTGTCTGTGTTTAACCGTAAAAAGTTATTGCTCATCCAGTTTTTGACCTGAGTAAGGCATTGCCTAAAACGTTCCGCCGTTGCCTCAATGGATTGTGAAATAGACACAATGATTTGTGTGTCGTCGGCGTAAGACACCAATTGGAGGCCATGGGATCTAATCAGGGCCGCAAGGGGGGTGACGTATAGATTGAATAACGTCGGTGACAGGGCCGAACCTTGTGGGACTCCACCCGGAAGAGAGAATTCAGCGGACTGAAGTCCGTTCCAGATCAGTTGGTTAGTGGGGGAGGTTAGGAAGGAGGTGATGAGGGCCAGGGCAGGGCCGGTAAAGCCTAGGGACGCAAGTCTTTTTAATAGGAGCGAGTGATTTACGGTGTCGAAGGCCGCTGTGAGGTCTAATAAGATCAGGGCCAACCAGCCACCGTCGTCCATGGTTTTGCGAATTTTTTCGGTAGCTATGATAAGGGCTGATTCTGTAGAATGAAGGGATCTAAAGCCATGTTGTGAAGGATCGAGTAGTTTCTTTTCCTCTGCGTGTTGCATTATTTCTCGGTTCATAGTTTTTTCTAGAATTTTTGCGGGTAGGGGCAGACAGGAGATGGGACGGTCGTGTTTGGGCTCAGAGGGGACAAGGGATTATTTTTTGAGAATTGGTCTGATGCAGGCCATTTTCCAGTTTTTTGGAAATTCTCCATGAGAGATGATTTTATTGAGCAGAGGGGTTAGGGTATTTACGATGGTCTCAGGGATTTGATGTAGCACATAAGGGGGGCATGGGTCCAATGGGGAACCAGATTTCATCTGGGTAAGTAGATCTAAGACTTGCTGATTATCAAGTGCAGAGAAACTGGAAAAGGGGGGGAGGTTTGCCGGTAGATTCAGCTACCTTAGAGGGTGTGACGGATATCATGGTCCTAAGATCGTCTTATACTGTCTGTACTTTCTTCTGAAAGAAGGTGGCCATACCATCTACGAAACACTGATCGGGACATCATCCAGTGACTGTGTGTTTCTGTAAAGTTTAAATATGTTTTACATATTGAAGAATGAGTGGATGTATAAGTGTCTGGATGAAGGATTTAGTAGGGGCGTGACTGACTGTATGAGTGAGTGATTAAATGTGTCTTACTAAATGCATGGGTTAGTGACTAAACTGTCTGAATGTGTGCATCAATATGTCTGTTGTTGTGTAAGCTGCTGCATGTGTTGATCAGTAGCTATATGAGTGGCTATATGGGTTATTGATTGGTTGCCCAAGTATTTGAATGGGAGACTGAGTGTGTGTGTGGGTGGCTAGGAGGTGTGTGACTCTGTGCCTAGATGTGTGAGCAATTGCTTCACTAGGTGTATAAGTTCAAGAGTGCATGTGGAAAAAGCTATATGGGCGGTTGACTGTGTGCATGGGTGTGTTGGTAAGTGAATGGATATCTCAGTACTACATGTGCAAGTAAGTACATATGTAAAACACAGTGCATGTGAGAGTTGGCATATATAAATGACTATACATGAGAGCCAGTGAAGGTGCGAGTGGCTATATGGATCATTGTGTACTTGTATCAGTGATTGTATAAGAGAGTAAGTATGTGTTAGTATATGTTTGAATCAGTAAGGTGTTGTGTGTATAACTGTATATTTTAGGAAATTGAAGTGTGATTGATTCTTTGCATGACTGACTAGGTTTATGAGTAACTCCATGGATGAGTGGCAGTGTGTGAGTGTCTGTATAGGTGTATGAGTGCATATGATAGTGTTGTATTGATGAGTGACTGTATGTATGAGTGATTCTATGGGTGAATGAGTGAATGTGTGTGTAGACCTAGGAATCAGTGAGTGCGTATGTAGTAACTGGTATTGGTGTGTCAATGGTTTCAAGAATGGTAGTCTGTATTTAACACTGAGTGTATCAAAGGTTATATTAGAGTGTGGGGAGGTGCATCGTATTATCACATGAATGATATCAGTGATGTGATCAGTGATGTCAAATGAGATGTCATCAGTGATGTCATCAGTGATGTCATTTGAGATGTCATCAGTCATGTCATCAGTGATGTCACTGACCATGTCATGAATGATGTAATATGTGACATCATCAGCAGTGGATTGCAGGTGCGCAAAATATAGTTAGTACAACTAACTATATAGGAGCAATTTCAATGCTTTTTTAAATGCTACTTCCGAACTATATAAGGCCTGAAACCTATGGTTTTTTAAGTGAATTTGCAAGGTTTTTAAAATACTAATTCCTAACTTTATAAGGCCTGAAACCTATGGTTTTTCAAGTGAATTTGCAAGGTTTTTTAAATGCTAATTCCTAACTATATAAGTCCTGAAACCTATGGTTTTTTAAGTGAATTTGCAAGGTTTTTTAAATGCTAATTCCTAACTATATAAGGCTTGAAACCTATGGTTTTTTCAGTGAATTTGCAAGGTTTTTTAAATGCTAATTCCTAACTATATCAGGCATGAAACCTAGATTTTTTTCAATAAATTTCAAAGGTTTTGTAAATTCTAATTCTATTAGCGGATAACGTTTATATATGTGATTATCCTTCTGGGCCCACCTGAGTAGCCATCTTGTTTCTCATGAGAAGTGAGGCACGAGAGAGCACAAACCAAGAGTGGAAAACGCGAAAAGGGGGCGGGGTTGAGACCCCCTGACCCCCTAGCCCTTCTCAGGTGGTCCCGGAAGGACCAACAAGTGCAAAAAAATGTACTTTTTTTAAATCGCGGGGTACGTGCACGGTACACATACCTACACGTACGGTGCACGTACCCCGGGAATTTTTTTTTTTTTTGCCCTTGGGGGTCCTTTTGGGACCCCCTGAGAAGGGCTAGAGGGTTGGGGGGTCTCTACCCTGCCCCCTTTAAGTGTTTTCCACTCTTGTTTTGGGCTCTCTTGTGCGTCAGTTCTCCTGAAAAACAAGATGGTGGCCAACACTTCCTGATTTGGACAGTTTGGAATGTTGACAGTCGACTGCCAGCCAATCAGAAACTCGTTCACGCACGTAAGGGTACGCGCACGAACGCGTACGGTACGCGTACGGCGCGCATACGGTGAGCGCATATAGATATATAATTTGATCAAATTCAATTTTCTCAACAACTACTGGAGGGATTTTCACCAAATATAGAAAAGGCACTACTGCATACCTGTCCCTACCATTTTGCCAAGTTTGGTGTAATTTCGTTCAGCCGTTCGGGCTGTAGCCGTGTCTGAAGGTCCCATAGAAAATGCCATTGGAAAAATTTCAAATTCAATTTTCTCAAGAACTACTGGAGGGATGTACACCAAACATACAAAAGGCACTGCTGCATACCAGTCCCTACCATTTTGCCAAATCTGGTATAATTCCGTTCAGCCGTTCAAGCTGTAGCCTTGTCAGAATGTACCTATGAAAATTAACATGGGGAAATTATGTTTTGGGATCCCCTTTTTTTCTTGGCCCCCGATTGACGAATCCCCCCGAAACTTTCAGGGAAAGAGCAGAGCACAGAGAGGCCAATTTAAGGAGAATTGCAGGCAGATCCCTCAATCAGCGCCAAAGTTATTCCCAATAGAATGTTCGGAATTTCCTATGGTAACTAGGTCCTAACTATATATACCTACTGGCGATATATGTGTTTTTTTGCCTTTCATCTTCTTTAGAAGAGTCATGAATTGAAATTATAAATAATGTATATATTGTATATATTTATATGATTATCTAACCCTACATTTGTAGATACATTTTTGAAAATATATTTGTAATGTGGCTGGCAAATGAATTTAGATTATGACACTTGTCTGCTAATTTTTCATTTCTCCACTCGAAATAAATTGTTTGGTGTAGATTTTGTACATAGTAATCCACTTGCACTTTACAAAATGTTTCTTTAATGTTGAGCATACCATTGTACAGCATTCTGTTATTTCCATATGGATAGTTTTGTTTCGAGATATTGTTCTATTGGTATTTGCAACATGTCGCACGTTACAGTCCTTTGTTTATTTTCACTACTTCACTATGTATGTCTAAATCAATATCACCTGTGCACTGATTATAAATTGTGGTCAATCTCCGGGGCGCGTTATGTAAACAAGCTCCTTTTAGGAGTGAAATGCGTCATGGACGACACCATGGCTCTTTATTTCATCTGTGTGAAATAAATATTTATGCTTCACTGGATAATATCGTTGCCGTTTCTTTTCATCTGATTTAAGGAAAAGTCACGCAAAGAGGTCCTTACCTGATCTTTCTTTCACTGCGGATTGGTGAAACAGGAACATTGTTATTTCTATCACCGGAGAAGCTGCTTCCGGGTTTTTGGACCCTCCCGCTTTCTGATGCACAGCGTGGACGCAGCGCATCACGTTTCTACGTATTTGCAATTGGACTGAGCCGAGTCTTACTTTGCTGAGCCCCCCGTCAGGAATTTGGAAAGGATTGCAGTGCCAGAGTGGGAGCTGTCAAACGGCGTGGTAGCTGGATGGCCGGTCGGTCGGCTGACTGACACGGAGCCCGGCACGGATTCCGGTAAGACGCTCCTGCGAGCGGCCATTAAACACCTTTTCGATTCTCTCCAAAGAGACGGGTTGTGAAATTGTGACCTGCTTCGAGCTTGTAACAAATCAATAAGCTCTGAGCTTAAAATAAAACAAGGCAGCAACTTTCTTTTATATCTAAAAGATATTATCCGAAGTTAAAACAAAATATTCAATAGCTAAATTGCACACACATGATGATATCCAGCGACGCACTCCGGAACCGTGAAAGCGCTGCAGAGGCACGCTTTGAAAACTTATCAACTGTTGCCAATGAACCAACTAAGAACATTGCTAATGACTCTAACAATGTTAAATCACTTCTGAAAACACTTGAAAAGCTATTGCGAACCGAACTTTCAAAGTGGTGGGAAAAGAAGTCACTTGAGAAATATTGTGATGTTAATAGAGTCCCACACTGTCTTCGTGTCCTCATTGTGCCAACATATGAAAATCCGAATCCCGAAATGTTGCAGGAATGGGCAGTTAACAACCTACAAATCTCAATGAAAATGATTCATATATTAATCAAATACGCTGAGATTGATCGCGATGCAATTTTGGTGGAGATTGACAGAGTTAACACACTTTTGGAGGCGACTGGCGAAACTGACTTAATACAAAAGGGAAAAGCAGACATCGATGTGAGGATTAAAACACTGGAGGAAACAATCATAGAGCGAAAGGTATTCAAATTTGTGACAGAGACGATTATGCTACTGGCCGCATATTTACTTTTTCTAAAAAGTATGACAACTATAAATGAAAAGCAATGGCGGGCACTAACAAACAGAACCCGAATCCATCAGGAGCTGAAACTGAGGGTGCTACTATAACACCGCAAGATCAATCTGACACACTTTCGTTGGCCTCTGTCAATTCATTAACCTCTAACGAGTCTGAAGATAACCAAACATCTGTGCAACCTGGTTTGTCGAGTCTTGCCAGCTTCTCTCTAATAGATGAACTGAATTTTGTCAACGAGGACCGGAGATACTCCCGCAATCCTCCATCAAACCCAGCAAATCAAGCAGCAAAAGCCGGCGCGCAAGGAAACGTAAACACAAACAAAAATACATCGCAAACAAAGACCAGAAGGAACTGGAGAAAGTGACTCACGTCACGGAAAACACAGTGGTAAATCTTACTGATACTATTCTTATTAAAGCTGAGGAGCAATTGTTATCGTTGGGTTTGACTTTTTGTCCTAGCAATAGATTTTCTTATAATCAAGCACGTATTGATGTCTATAAGTTCATTAGAAAGATCAAATTAATGAAATATTTTAAACTGAACCCTGAATGTAATAAACAGTCAAGCGTTCTGTGGTGATCTGTAACCTGCACCTTTTACTACCTGTTGTCATGCCATCACTGAATACTGTGATGTCACCTTTGGGGTTACTGAGGATTCCACCCTAGTGTTCCTTGTGTGGCAGTTGCAGCTGCTGTGTCTCCCCTACAAGCTGGACGGCTCTCTTCTCTGCAATAAACCTACAGCTTCCATCATCTGTCTCCCCCTCATCTTTACACTGACGACGAGGATGGTCAGCTGTTCTTCAGCTGTTTTCAACCTTCAAAAGAACATCCTCGTTTGAACCGTTTTGAAGCTCAGGACCTTTTTATCTCGTTTGCTTCTACAAATTTGACACTCATGTGAGTAAATCTACAACTTTTATTGCTTGCTGTACATGTTGAGAGCCGTCACAGCCGCCGGACTTTTGTTCATCTTTCTTGCCGTTTTGTTGTTATTTTTCAAATAAGCTTGAGCAACGCTCTTCGTGACTTTTTCACGTGCCAGCCAGAGGAATCTAGCGAAACATTGTCTGGACCGGCTGATCTAACCGGGACTGTCTCTCCGCTTTTTTAAGCTTTTCTTACCTCTCGTTCTGTTCTTCCAGCGCTGCGTGTTTCCTCTGCCGCTTGTTCCTCTCGTCTCAACTTGCTTTCCATTATGATGACGTCGTAGAATTTTCAGCGTAGCTCAGTCAAGCGCTGTCACGTCTCCACGCATGCTGGTTGTCATAGCAATCTACAATCGTCACCACGTCCACGCTGTATGCCAGCTGCCATAACTATTTGCAGCTTGTACGTCACAAAGAGTTGCTCGTCACAAAGACTTCATTCCTGCTGCAACCAAGTGCTCATTGTTCCCGAAGTGCACGGCTGATCAGTCCAAACGCTCTTGTCTTCGCTGATGTGCACAGCTTTGGCACGCAGAAAAGAGCATTTTCACGCTGATGTGCACAGCTTTGGCACGCAGAAAACTGCATTTTCACGCTGATGTGCACAGCTTTAGCACACAGAAAACGGCATTTTCACGCTGATGCGCACAGCCTTTGCACACTAAAAAGAGCATTTACACGCTGGTGTGCACAGT
The DNA here is from genome assembly GCF_964263255.1 of Lissotriton vulgaris. Taxonomy (NCBI): domain Eukaryota; kingdom Metazoa; phylum Chordata; class Amphibia; order Caudata; family Salamandridae; genus Lissotriton; species Lissotriton vulgaris. The sequence goes on along the minus strand of NC_141685.1, from coordinate 2,035,530,246 downwards.
TTTAGCGCACAGCGAAGAACATCTACACGTTTGTGTGCACAACTTTAATTACTTTGTACATTGATAGATGCAGCTCTTATTTTAAAATTTCACTTCATTATTGATTTTTATTTCCTCTTTAGGTTTCAGTTGTAAACTTTTCAAAGATAGTTTCTCCTACAGTTTTTTTTCTCTTCTTATTTCAATTCAAAAAAGGGGATCCACAATGCAAAGTGTCACTCCTCCGGCTCTGTTTCTTCAGACACCTGGTGATCCTCCTCTTGAATGGAAGCTCTGGTTAAGATCTTTCATGTCTTACTTGGGTGCAATTGATGGTCTGAGATATCGTGCTGAAAGAAAAAAAAGTCTTATGTACTATCACCTTGGTGTTGAAGGCCAAAATGTGTTTGACCATTTACCCCCTTTTGTTCCGCCTCCTGGTGAAGATCCAGATGAATTCGACATAGCTATAGCAAAATTGGACAAGTATTTCGTTAAAACTAAAAACATGTTTGTCCATCGTTACAAATTCTTCACCAGGGCTCAAAAACCTGAAGAAAGCATTGATACTTTTGTTACAGCTTTAAAAATACTCGCTTCCAAATGTGAATTTGATAACTTCACCTCATAACTTATTAGGGATCAACTTGTTGCACGTTGTTCGTGTAAGCAAATTCAAGGGAAATTACTAACTTGCAAAGATCCTTCTCTGGATAAAGCTATTGACATAGCTAAGAGCATAGAGACATCTTTGGAAGATTCTAAACAATTGGAAGTTGCTCTCTCCAATACCTCCATTTCGAGTGCAGTCTCTACTAAAACACCTGTTTCCACCAAGACACCTAATTTTATTCCTCGTGACACACGTGGTTATTTTAGAAGAATGGGAACTACTGGTACTAGAAGACCTTTTATGCCTAACAGACAATTCAGTCAAAGTACTTTTTGTTTCATATGTGGCTCTTCTTACCATGTTTCCAATTTCAAAAATTGCCCTGCTGCCAACCAACAATGCAGCCAGTGTGGCAAAAATGGTCATTTCTCAAGAGTTTGTATGAGAGGTAGAAGAGGCAGTGTGCGGTGTGTCATGAATGAGAGTGATTCTTCCCCTGATGTAAATTCTCCAGAAAACTCAACTGAATATTCAGAATGTGATGTAACTAGTCAAGAGTATGTAGTCGTTGTGAAAGACAGTAACGATGCCAATCAAACATTTCATGTCCCTGATCCCGAAGTTGACACCATTATTGAAAAACATCATGTTCAGTTACTTGTAGATACTGGGGCTCGTATCACCATTGTTTCTCACAAAAAATACACTCGTTTTTGGCAAGATAAGTGTTTACTTCCCTCGGATGTTCTCACTGTGGCTTTTGAAGGGAGCAGAATTAATCTTTTAGGTTATTTTTGGGCTGAAATTGGTATTTTTGGAAAATCTATTAAGGGGAAGGTTTATGTTGCCAAGCGAGGTATTAATGTTCTTGGTCTTCTACATCAAGCTGAATTTGGCATCACTATCAAACCTGGTTTACCCAATCCTGTATTTATTGAAGGGTGCAATCTTCCTTGTACTACTTCTTCATTTTCCGTTCCTGTATGCAACATTTTGGATGGTAAAGTGTGGGAATGCAAGTATGAGAACATTTTTGAAGATCGTCTTGGTAAAATCACCAATTTTCAGCATGTTATTAAAGTCAAAGATAACATTATCCCTATCAAACACAAACTGAGAAATGTCCCACTCAGTATTAGAGAGGATTTGTCTAAACACCTAAAATCACTATGTGAACAAGGAATTATTGAAAAAGTAGAATCCACATTATGGCTTTCTCCCATTGTGCTTGCCAGGAAGAGGTCTGGTGACCTTAGGATGTGTGTGGATTTGCGCAGTCTTAATGAGGCCATTTGGGTCGATGGCTTTCCTCTTCCCCGTCTTGAAGATTTGATAGCAAAAGTAGGTTCTTCCACTTGGTGTTCGAAACTTGATCTCAAGGCAGCTTATCACCAGATTGAATTGCATCCTCTTTCGTGACATCTCACTGCTTTTGTTACACCTGATGGCGTATTCCAATTGTGTCGCCTTCCTTTTGGCCTGGCTTCTGCCGCTGCTGTCTTTCAGTGAATCATGTCTGAAATGTTTGAGGAACTTTCTAATGTAGTCGTCTTTCAAGATGATATTCTTATTTTTACTCAAACTGAGGCCGAGCATGAGAAAGCCATTGACCATGTATTTAACATTTTGGAACAAAGAGGTGTAACTTTACAGAAGAGCAAGTGTGTATTCAAAACCAGAGAGGTAGAGTATCTTGGTCATATCATTTCTGAGAGTGGCATCAAACCTAGACCAGGTTTAGTTAAAAGCATATAGCCGGGATGCCTCTCACCCCCTCCCAACACAATCCCCAAAGATGGGAAGACGGATGCATGTCTGAACTTTTGGAAGGCGGGAGGGAGTTACCCTCCCGGCCGTATTTATTAAAATTTGAAACAAAATTAAAACATTAAAATAACAGTTTCATATCATGTACAATTTTCATTTATACATTACGATGTTTATCGGCTAACCTTAACAAATCTCTAATACAAAGGTTCTCCTAGCCGAGTCTAAACATCCTGCAAATGCATACTCTCTAAATAAAAAATTGTACATCCTAACATTACGGGCCAACGGCAAGGTCGTAACCGGTGTCAGATCCCTACTACCAGAACTCCCCCCTCACGTGTGAGGGGTGGCCGCACAGAGGACTGTACCTCTGTGCCAACTTCCAATTTCCCTTGTCTTAGCGGGGGCCCCCTTATATACTCGACGCCATCTTAATGGCCGTCCGAGGACTCGTGTGAGGTGTCTGGAAGGTAGCGTGGACCCCCCTCCCACCCCACACTGTTCACCTCATCCGCCGTCGCGGATATCCTGGCCTCGGGAAATTCCTAGGAGGGGCATCGAGCCGCCTCCTCCCCTGGGAGGGGCCTATGACCGCCTTCCCTTCGGCGACCCCATACTTAGTGGGTGCCGCCTCCCCGTGTGAGGGGCCCATGGCCACCTCCCCCCGGGCGCTCCCATCCATAATGGGTGGCGCCCCTCCTCTAGGGATCTTGAAATTACTGATCACCGATCATGACCTTACCGCCCGACCAAAATAAATACGACGTTTTGGAACCTAAAGAAGAGCGAAAAAGCGGTTAAGCTGAACATTGCACTACTAATCCTTTATCTACACATGTCACATATTTCAAAATCAGACTGTGATACTCCGCTCAACTTGAGTGAGAAAACATGCTATGAAGCAAATCATTTTATTGCAGTTCAAACATTGAAATCTTTATTGCACACGAAAACCCTGGAAGGAAAAGATATTATCACCGCAAATCAACTTAGTTGCACTACCAATCGCTGCCATCAGGGGCTGATGGGTGGGTCAAAATTGCTCCTTGTTCCGTCGAGGGCTCACGTTCAACGAGAGGGTGCAGCTTCCAAGCACAGGAACAAGAGGATGCTTCATTGGGTTGTTGCTCCTTTTATTCCTCTTCGGGAGGGCGTGTACCCTCCTCTGGTACGCCTACGGGGCGTGGCCAAAGGTGTAGGTGTCTAGGACAACCCCTCTTGGGTGGGAAAAAAGGCGCGCCCCGGCTACGCCGCTTCGGGCATACCAGCTGAGACACGCCCCTCCCGCCCAAAATGGTTTCCCGGGAGGATCAGGGCCCCCTACCATACGTTCGGGGGGACCGAGTGGTCGCCCCTTTCCATATGGCCGGGATGCCTCTCACCCCCTCCCAACACAATCCCCAAAGATGGGAAGACGGATGCAGGTCTGAACTTTTGGAAGGCGGGAGGGAGTTACCCTCCCGGCCGTATTTATTAAAATATGAAACAAAATTAAAACGTTAAAATAACAGTTTCATATCATGTACAATTTTCATTTATACATTACGATGTTTATCGGCTAACCTTAACAAATCTCTAATACAAAGGTTCTCCTAGCCGAGTCTAAACATCCTACAAATGCATACTCTCTAAATAAAAAATTGTACATCCTAACATTACGGGCCAACGGCAAGGTCGTAACCGGTGTCAGATCCCTACTACCAGAACTCCCCCCTCACGTGTGAGGGGCAGCCGCACAGAGGACTGTACCTCTGTGCCAACTTCCAATTTCCCTTGTCTTAGCGGGGGCCCCCTTATATACTCGACGCCATCTTAATGGCCGTCCGAGGACTCGTGTGAGGTGTCTGGAAGGTAGCGTGGACCCCCCTCCCACCCCACACTGTTCACCACATCCGCCGTCACGGATATCCTGGCCCTGGGAAATTCCTAGGAGGGGCATCGAGCCGCCTCCTCCCCTGGGAGGGGCCTATGACTGCCTTCCCTTCGGCGACCCCATACTTAGTGGGTGCCGCCTCCCCGTGTGAGGGGCCCATGGCCACCTCCCCCCGGGCGCTCCCATCCATAATGGGTGGCGCCCCTCCTCTAGGGATCTTGAAATTACTGCTCACCGATCATGACCTTACCGCCACAGGCCCGGATAGTTGACCGGCTATAGGGACCCCCCACACTCTTACTAAAGGTCATGATTACACAAACCCCTTAACCAGGCTATGAAGTCTCCTATGAGTAAGACATTCCCCACCCGGGACAAATGAACCCCATCTTCTAGGTACATGTTATCCCCCCGAATACATCCATGTGGAATAAAGTGCAACTGTCCTGAACGAAACAATCTACCCAGCTTGTTATTGACTTTCTTTACTGAATGATTCAAAGCCGACACAGAGAGGGCCCCCTGCCACACCTTCCTTGGAATCATGTGCGACCATGCAATCGTGCACCCCGGAACCCTCTTTGCCAACCAGCTAACAGTGGATAGAATACTCTCGAGGAGTACTCGTCGACCGAGCGCCACCAAATCATTGCCTCCCAGATGCACTATGATTATAGACGGCGGTGACCTTGTCCGCCCTAACAGTCCCTCAAAAAAACATTGAAACTGGTCAATACAGAGCCCGCCCCTTCCGTGGAAGGTCACCCTGTACCCGTATTCCCCAGCTGCGTGAATCATGTCACCTGCTTTGAATACGTCCGCGGCACGCCTCACGTATGAGTGGCCCACGACCCACACCACTCTCTCCTCAGCCGGTGTTCTTTGACCGCTGGTCCCCAGGTGTCGGGTCAACTGCACAGTCCGCCCCGCCTCGCAAGCTCGCGAAACTGTAAACCAAACAAAAACAAGAAGCGTGAGTGCATGACATTAGCTTCACAACATGTGCAACCGCACATACCTTTTATAACAATTCGAGGACCATCGCCCCAAGTGTTTCACCATTTCAACACTCTGACCCCTGGCTGTAGCCTCTGTAGCAGCCCCTATTCTGAAGGAATGGGTCCCAAAATCGCTCGGGTTCAAGCCCGCTGCCGTGATTGCCAAAGTTAACACCCGCTGAAACTGAAACCTTGTCAGTGGGGTGGCGTCGGTGTGTCTCAGCAAGCTACCCCCTCATGTTGCCGCCCTTTGTGCCAGATATACCTTAACGCACTGCACCGGGCACATGGGGGACCCTCGCATGCGCTGGACCACAATACTGTCCCCCATCGCACCCTGATCGGTTTTTGACCTGGCGATTGTGATTACCATTGAATCACCCTTGATCTGGATGTGCTCCCGACACAGACCTCCCCCCACATCCTTCTTATTTTTTGCCACCAGCTCGCTTACCCGCATAGCCCCATGGAATGCTAATGCAAAAGCGGCCCGCAATAGCACTGCTTCGGACTGGGAGGAACATGTCTCGGGGAGTACCGACATCAACAGGGACAATCTTTCTAACCCAATCGGGTGCCTCTCGTCTACTTTATGACCCTCGAGGCGTTGCCACCCTCGCAGTGCCTTCTTTACCAAAAAGGACGATGTGGGGTCCTTGATACCATACGCCTGCGCCATGAATGCAATGGCGGCCCTGTGCCTATTGGGCGTCGCTGCCGATCGGCCTGCCTTGTGGAGTGCTACTAAGAACTTCAGTACATACTCCTCCTGCCCCCACTTATCCCCTCCTGCTGGACCCAAAAATGCACAATAGGAACGAAACGCTCCTTCGTACGCTATCCTTGTCCTGGGGGCTAAGCTGGCTCCCACGAGGTCCTGTAATCCTGGGCACCGAGCAACCATAGAGCTTCGGGAAATGGTGCCGCCACTAGATCCGCAGAAGGTAGATAACCCCTGAAGGCCTGCATGTGGGAACGAGAGAGTGCATCAGCTGCCTTGTTCAAAACACCGGGCACGTGTTTTGCCCTAAACTGGACGTTCAGTCTCATGCATAGTAGTACAATTTCCTTTAACAATCTCAAAATCCACTTGCAGCGTGCTGCCTGGTTATTTATGCATTCAACCACGGTCATGTTATCAGACCAAAACACCATTGAGCGATCACGGAAATTATCCGGCCATGCCTTTAGGGCCACCAAAATGGGGAACAACTCGAGAAACCCAATGTTACCTGTTAACCCACTGGTGTGCCACCACGTCGGCCATGTTTGCGCCGACCATCGATTACCAAAAATGGCGCCAAATCCCACGCTCCCTGCCGAGTCGGTCCACAAACCCAGCTCGTCTGAGGATACTGGTGGTTTGCTCCATACCACTCGACCGTTGAAATCCGCCAGAAATGCCAACCATATGTGCATATCCTGGCGAACCTCTGCTGACAGTCTTGTGCGGTGGTGTCCCTCCTTGAGACCGACCATGGCTTGTGAGATAGAGCGGGAAAAGGGGCGGGCCATTGGTATCACTCTGAGGGCAAAGTTAAGCTGGCCCACCGCTTGTTGCAACTGGTGGAGAGTTACCTTTTCTTTGCTAATGCACAATTCTAGCGATGCCCTGAATTTCATTACTTTGTCCCTGGGCAAACGGAAGCATCCCTCCACTGAATCGAGCTCAATTCCAAGAAACTCGAGTGAAGTGGATGGCCCCACCGTCTTTCCCGGTGCCAATGGCACACCGAATCGTTTCATGAGATTGCAAAATTCCCTTAAAGCCTGTGCACATTCTGTGTCACCGGCTGGTCCCAAGAACAGAAAATCATCTAAGTAATGCATCACATGTGTATAGCCCTTAGCTCTGGTGAATGCCAATTGCAGAAAACAGCTGAATTTCTCAAAATAGGCACAAGAGATGGAGCAACCCATTGGCATACATCTATCCATGTAATAGCGTCCTTGAAACACAAAACCTAACAGACGCTGATCCTGAGGGTGTACCGGGAGCAACCGGAATGCTGATTCAATATCCGATTTAGCCATCAGCGCTCCGGGCCCCAGGCGATTCAACATGGCGACGGCCTCATCAAAGGATGCATACCGCACTGAACAGACTCCTGGATCAATCGCATCGTTTACCGAAAGACCCCTAGGAGCCGACAAGTTATGAATTAACCTAAACTCACCTGGGTCCTTCTTGGGGACCACTCCTAATGGTGAACAAATGAAATTAGGAACCGGCGGGTGCCTATACCGGCCGGCGACCCGGCCCCGGGCCACCTCCTTTGCAATCTTGTTTTCTACAACCACCGGGTGCTGCTGAACAGACAGTTGATTTCTACAAAGTGATTCCCCCCTAAAATCCCCCGCCGGGATGTGGAACCCATACGAGAAGCCTTCCCGTAACACCCCAGCGGAGACATGATCAGGGTATTCGTTTAGCCAGGGGATCATTGCCATGATATCTACGGGGGTAGGAAGTGGTTCCCCTTGGCCGATATTAGACCTGTTTGGCACCTCCTCTATCCCCGGTATCCCCATTCTTGGCTCTGCACGAACTCTCCGGGTGTGACGAGTGTCCGCATCCTGCGCACTCATGCCTGAACTTACATGTGCCCTGTGGCCTCGTGCACTTGCCTCTGTTAAAATTCCAGCAAACCCCCCTTCTACCCCCATTCCCACCACTCCTGGGTTGGTGATCACCAGCGAGGTTTGCTCGAAAGGGCGCCGCCGATTGATGGGGGGAAGGCGCCGACCCATACTCACCGAGCGAGGACGACTTTGTCGTGCCCGGCAAGAGCTGTTTCTGCCATGATACGGAGTCGAGACAGTCCCACGTCAGAGACGAATCGTGCTCCTTGGCCTTACAAAACTTACTATCATAACCCCTCCATTGATCCCCCTCATATGTCTCATAGAAATCCATTATGCGTGTCTGATAACATGCTAATTCACTTAAAATCTCGGGTTTACATTCCCCCATAATAGCTGTAAACATCCCAAAGGCCTTGGCCCAATTAGAGATCGTCTCATCCACCCTGAAGCCCGCCATTTTTGCGCGCCACACACTTGGATGCAACAAATCCTTCTGAGCCTTAACGTACTCAATCTCGTGATGGTCAGTCAGAAGTGAGAACATATTTACATATTTATCAGCCCAAATCATTTCCTTTGTGGCCAGCGGAATATGCTGAACTACTTTTTCCCTCCTTGAGGGCAAAGACCCCCCACTTGCCATTGGCAGTGGCTGCTTACCAGACTCCATAGCTGGTCCCGCTGATTTTCCACCGCCAGCCGCTGGTCCTTCCGAAGGAATCTGTGAGGGGACAAGAGGGAGATTCGCCTTTGCAGCATCTCGCGATTGCCACAACTGCTTCATTAGCAATTTAGCCTCTTCGGCTGTGTCCCCGGGTGCCGCCGCGCCCTCGGTATTCTTCCCAAGCCATGCGGCCAACTGGGCAGCTAACTCAGGAGGCATGTCCTCCTTGCTCGTGGGCGTAACTATAACCGGAATCGGTTGGGATGGCACCGGGGTCGGTACCGGGGCCTCGACCGGACTGACTGGGCTTACCGGGGGTGACTCGGGAACTGGGGCCTCCCCTCCTGCCGCCCTATTCCTGGCCCTTTTACCTCTCCCTGCGGGAACTACTCCCGGCAATGCTGGTCCGATGACCTTCTTCGGTCTGCCCGTACTGTTCATTGCCGCCATTTGCTTCTTCATGCTCGCCATATCTTTCATCAGCATGCGGAGCATCTGCTCTGTCCCAGCCTTCTTTCCGACCTTCTTGCCAGGCACCGTTGTTCGGATACTCGACCCTTGCTGCTTAGCTGTTTAACGAGGTCCTGTGTCCGGAGGTCCGAATTGAAGAGAAGGCTCCTGGAAGAGAAACACAAAAATTTCAAGTTCTCAAAATTGCTCCTTGTTCCGTCGAGGGCTCACGTTCAACGAGAGGGTGCAGCTTCCAAGCACAGGAACAAGAGGATGCTTCTTTGGGTTGTTGCTCCTTTTATTCCTCTTCGGGAGGGCGTGTACCCTCCTTTGGTACGCCTATGGGGCGTGGCCAACGGTGTAGGTGTCTAGGACAACCCCTCTTGGGCGGGAAAAAAGGCGCGCCCCGGCTACGCCGCTTCGGGCATACCAGCCGAGACATGCCCTTCCCGCCCAAAATGGTTTCCCGGGAGGATCAGGGCCCCCTACCATACGTTCGGGGGGACCGAGTGGTCGCCCCTTTCCATTATTGAAGCTCCTGCACCCTCAAACAAAGAACAGCTTTTGTCCTTTCTTGGTCTTTGTGAGTTTTACTCAAAATTCATGAAAGACTACGCTAAGAGTACTGAATGTTTCAGACTTTTACTAAAAAATGGTGCCACCTTCAGCTGGTCTGATGAGTGTGAAAAGGGCTTTCAGCTCATTAAAGAGCATATCACTAAAGCTCCTGCTCTTCAGCCTTTTAACGGTAATAGAGAAACTGTGATCACTGTTGACGCTTGCGAATATGGTTTAGGAGCTGTCCTTTCACAATTGGCCTATGGCAAGGAATTTACAGTGGGGTTTGCCTCCAGGACCCTTCGTCCTGTTGAAAGAAAATATTCCGTCATAGAAAAAGAGCTCCTAGCTTGTACTTGGAGCGTTGAGAAATTCAAATCTTACTTGTGGGGTAGACCGTTTATCCTTCAAACCGACCATCGACCACTGGTCGATATTTTGTCAGGCAGAAATATCAAACGTACACCCGCACGGTTGGCTAGGCTTTCCACTAAATTATTGGAATTTAACTTCAAAGTCATTTACATTCCCGGTGGTAAGAACAAACGGGCAGACTGTTTGTCAGGCTACCCATACAAGATCCTGACGAAAATGAGTGGGAAACTGAAATTGAAGAATGCTTTGTGGCCAATATTTCCCAAGATTCTATTTCTTTTGCTGAAAATGATTGGATTAAAGCAGTTGAAAATGACGTTGTCCTTAAAGATGTAATTTCTTTCATACAAAAAGGGTGGCCAAAGGAAAAATCTCTTTCTCCGGAACTTCAGATCTATTGGAAAATCAACTCAGAACTTTCTTTAGAAAATGGTAAAATTGTTAAAGGTGACAAACTCATTCCTCCTTCTGTTTATCGAGAAAAAATAGTTGCAGATGCCCATTCTGGACATCTAGGAGCTACCATTACCAAGAGAAATGTTAGATCGAATTTTTGGTGGCCAAAAATGGACAATCAGATTGTGGAGGCTATTAAACTTTGTACACGTTGCAACACTAGTGACAAGGTTCTTGTCTTAGAAGGTGTTTGTGATTCGATTGTTCCCCCACCTGTTAGAGCTTGGCAGAAAATTGGCTTGGACTTTCTAGGTCCATTTCATGTTCTTCCCAATACTTCCAAATACTTCCTGGTTCTTGTTGATCACCTCTCTAGATGGGTTGAGGTTGAACCTATTAATGTTCCCAACTCTAAAAGTGTCATTGACTGCTTAAGTAAAATTTTCTTGAGGGAAGGTTGTCCGGAAGAGATTCTCACTGACAACGGAGTACAGTTTATTTCTAAGGAAATGAGTGTCTTTTTGAATAACTGCTGCATTAAACATACTAGAACTCCTTTATACCATCCCCAGGGCAATGGCAAAACCGAGAGGTTCAATAGGGTTGTTGTTGAATGTGTGCAAGCTGCTTTCAGGTCTAATAGCTGTATTTTTCAAGCTGTAAAAGATCTTATATGGTCTTATTGGATTTCCCCTCATGTTGCCACAGGTTTCTCTTCCTTCGAACTTATGAGAAGAAGAAAAGCTTGCTCCCAAGCTTTCCCTTTTTGGATGGTTAAAAGTTTCCACCGGGGGTGTGATTTAGAAGAAATATGGGAATGTGCAAATAAAAAGTCTTCCAATTCATTGTCTAGTAATGTGAAATTAGGAAAGAAGTCCCTATACAATATCCGTGCGGGTGATTGGGTTAGAATTAAGAATCCTGTCACTGTTAAGAAGGGTTTTTCAAAATTTCTTGAATCTCAGCAAGTTGTGGAAGTTCGCAAGAATGCTGTTAAGTTGTCGAATGGCAACTGGTGGAGCACATCTCGTGTTGCTAAAGATCCTTCTTCCCGTGCAACTGCTCCTTCACCTAAAATTGTTGAGGTTGGGAATGGTTTCAGGAAAAGCTCTAGAGTAACTGTTAGGCCTAACAGATTTCGTGATTATATCTAATTTGCTCATCCTAGTTGTTAAATTCTGTGGTTTTTTTTCTTCAGGGAATTTTTGTTTTTGTTTTATTGTTGTTTTTTTTTTAAAAGGGGGGAGGTGTGTGGTGATCTGTAACCTGTACCTTTTACTACCTGTTGTCATGCCATCACTGAATACTGTGATGTCACCTTTGGGGTTACTGAGGATTCCACCCTAGTGTTCCTTGTGTGGCAGTTGCAGCTGCAGTGTCTCCCCTACAAGCTGGACGGCTCTCTTCTCTGCAATAAACCTACAGCTTCCATCATCTGTCTCCGCCTCATCTTTACACGTTCCTATTAGTGGAGACAATTCATCATCAATACAAGCTGCTGATTCGGGAGGCTTACAAAATCTTTATGACTTGGCATATGAAAGTGACTCGCAGCCAGGCCCTACTGTGAGTCAAGTTTTATCTGTTAATTCACCTGCCCTGAGTCCCTTCAAACCCAAATCCACATTCCTTCCTCTCATGCCTAGAGATGCTTTGGACGTTTACAGTGACAGGGTAATTACTGAATTGAAAATTTTAAACCGTAAAGTTCTGAGTAAAACTAGACAAACCAATTACTTCAATACTCAATATCATCAATTGGTGAGAAAATTACAGAGTAATCGTGAGGTAATAGTAAAAAACTCAGACAAAGGAGGAAATACTGTACTTTGGGCACGAACTGACTATCTTATTGAAGCCAACCGACATCTTTCAGATCTTTCATGCTATATAATATCTAGTCAGCATGTTATGAAAAATACTGAAGTCGCTACCCAAAAGAGACTAATGAATTGGGATAAGTCAGGTCTATTGTCTAAGAATGGGTTCAACTTTCTAACTGTTGAAAATCCAATTACTCCATTCTTGTATTTCCTTCCTAAAATTCATAAGTTGGTATCCCCTGTACCTGGGCGCCCGATCATCTCGGCTATTGGTAGTGTCAATGAAAAGATTCCAAATATGTTGATTTTTTCCTGCAACCCCATATGATTTCTTTACCCTCGTATCTCAAAGATACTACAGATTTTCTCAATAAGGTGACAAATGTATGTTGGCATTCTGATTACATATTTTTGGTAATGGACATTGAGTCATTGTATACCTCAATTAACCATTCTCAGGGGTTACAGGCTGCAGAGTATTACCTGAATAAGCGGGACATTATGTTCCGAGGACACAACGCAATGCTGTTGGAAATTATAAGAATTTGTTTAACCTCAAACTATTTCAAATTCCAAGGCAACATCTACAAACAATTGCACGGTTTGGCAATGGGTTTGTGCTTCTCCCCCAGTTATTCATGTTTACATGTTGGCTGGTGGGGGGAGCACGTTCTCAGAGTCATACACGCCAAATGGTTGCCATACATTTCCCACTACTGGAGCTACATCGATGATGTGTGTATTTTTTGGAATGAAACTGCAACAGAGGCAATGTCCTTCGTTGATGAAATTAACAACAATCAGCTAAACCTACAATTCACGGCATCTGTTAACAAAGATGTAGCGGAATTTTCGGATGTTCAATTATATGTAGAAAATGCTGAGCTGAAAACCAGACTCTTCCGCAAATCAACTGCGGGAAATTCCATACTGCATGCCCACAGTGCACATCCAATCCACACCATCAAGAATATCCCTTACGGAGAATTCATTCGAATTCGCCGCATCTGTAGTGATGTAACAGCTGCATATGCCTGCTTGGATTCTTCTGTAGAGAAGTTTCTCAAAAGGGGTTATACTGAAAAAGCATTAGAGCAGGCCCTTGTTAAAGCAAAGTCCCTTGATCGTAATACTCTGTTGCAACCTAAACCTGTTTCAGATCTTCAGACGAGTTGCTCGATCAGACTAATCACCACCTTTAGTTCGCAAGAGAGAGCGATTTGTCGTAATATTTGTTCAGAATGGCCAATTGTCTTTACTGACAATATTCTAAATCCAATTTTACCGAACCTGCCATCCATCACATTTAGAAGAGCACCTTCAATGCGCGATGCCCTAGACAGACCAATCCTGGAAGTTCTACCAAAAAAATCATGGTTCTTTAAAACTGTTTTTTTCAAATGCACTTCTTGTCGCGCATGTACTTTTGCTCGAAATTCATCATACTATACATCGGCATTTAGCAACAGGAAAATTCCTATAAAAGAACATTTGACTTGCAGGTCAGACTTTGCGGTCTATAAATTAAAATGTACCTGCAATTTGGAATATATTGGGAGCACTAAACTCCCTGTGCATCAGCGTATTTTACAGCACATACGCGCAATTGTGAACAGCAATAATGATTATCCTGTCGCTAGACACTTTAAGGCTGTTCACAATAACCAGCTAAAAGACCTAGAGTACACTGTCTTATGCTCAATACCAGTCCCCGGCTGGGGTGGTGACCGTGAACGTCTGCTAAGACAAAAAGAGGCACATCTTATTCTTTTACTCGATACTAGAGCTCCGAACGGTCTTAATCTTACAGAAGATTTATATGTTTTTCTATAATCCAGTTAAAAATGTGAACTATGGGCATCCCATTCAATTCTATGAAAGATTACATCTCACCGCAATTCATAGCCTGTTTGTGTTTTTAAAGCAGTAAAATCATCAAATCTTTTGGTTTATTGCGGTGTCTTACGTGTCTTTGAGATTCACATTTGAATTGTTCGCTTACGCATTTAATTGCTTTTGAAATTGTGCATTGCTCAATATTCTTCGAACAATTCAGTGTTCAGACAATGGCAAAAATATGGTCTTGTTTTGTACGTCTCTCTGCTTCTGCTTTCCATCATCAATCTTATAAACACACTGTTTATTTATGATTTGACACGTTTTTTATGTTGTATTTCACAAATGCATTTTTTTGTTTAACTTTTTAGGCCATGTTTTGCAACATGATTTTCCACTGCCAACCATGTTTGTTGATTCTAAAGAAAAATTCCCTTTGGATTATATTTAAATTCATCGACTTGATATGAATCATTACTGGTGGACTGTTTCAATATGGACATAACTTTGAATCTTTTATGGTTTTTTTGCTCATTTGGTGCATTACATTACACTGTACTTTCGATTAAGACACTTGTCGATTATTTTTTTGCCTTTCATCTTCTTTAGAAGAGCCATTAATTGAAATTATAAATAATGTATATATTGTATAAATTTATATGATTATCTAACCCTACATTTGTAGATACATTTTTGAAAATATATTTCTATTGTTGCTCGCAAATGAATTTAGATTATGACACTTACCTGCTAATTTTTAATTTCTCAACTCGAAATAAATGGTTTGGTGTAGATTTTGTTCATAATGATCCACTTGCACTTGACAAAATGTTTCTTTAATATTGAGAATACCATTGTACAGCATTCTGTTATTTCCATATGGATATTTTCGAGATATTGTTCTATTGGTATTTGCAACATTGCGCACGTTACAGTCCTTTGTTTATTTTCACAACTTCACTGTGTATGTCTAAATCAATATCACCTGTGCACTTATTATGAATTTTGTGGTCAATCGCCGGGGCGGGTTATGTGAACAAGCTCCTTTTAGGAGTGAAATGCGCCATGGACGACACCATGTCTCTTTATTTAATCTGTGTGAAATAAATATTTATGCTTCACTGGATAATATCGTTGCCGTTTCTTTTCATCTGATTTAAGGAAAAGTCACGCAAAGAGGTCCTTACTTTCACCGTGGATTGGTGAAACAGGAACATTGTTATATATATATATATATATATATATATATATATATATATATATATATATATATATATATATATATATATATATATTCTCTCCACGAGTACCGGTAAAGTTGGACTTGCTGTCAGCGGGCGGTCCGAGCAAGGTTACCGGAAGTCCCAAACACGTTTTTCAAAGTCAGCTTCATATATCAAGACAGACTGCTCGGACACCTTTCTTGTGCAGTTACAAATAACGATTTATTGGCAACAAAAACGCGTTTCGGCGATTAAGCCTTGATCACGCTAATCGTCTCATCAAAAGAGTGCCATTTAAATCCACACATCCAAACATAAACATAGACATAAGACTACTTTACAGATCACACAGTAATGCCTGTGAAGGTGTTGGCCATTTTGACATATCATCAAAAACAATACAAACCAAGTGGTTAAATCATGATAAATGTCCGTATTGCAGAGTCAATGTTCGAAATTTCGTGACAATCCAGATTACCATGCTTAATGGTGAACAAGCAGGTTACTTCACCAACAAATCCCTCCCCAGTGGGCTAATTCCAACGACCATGGCTAATAGCAGTTCTTTCTCGCCCAAGTGGGTGAACCATTAGATTGTTACATCATAAATATCCTGTGTATTCCGATTATAGAAAACTTCTTACAAATTAAGCATTATCTGGCCAGACAATCCTATGTACCTGAAAGTAGAAAATTTAAAATTACTAAAAGAAGCAGCTCTGACAAACTATTAAAATCCAAAACAAATTCATGCTTAGTGTAAGTGTACTGCTAACTCTTCATTAACATTAAGTCCATTCGGTACAGTGCATTCAAAATCAATAATGTAAGTTGATTCAAGTTTGCGTAAGGATAGTTCACAATTACCGCCTCTCATCCCCAGGTCAACATTGTCAATCACCACCATACGTAGCTTTGTTGCATCACTATAATGGTGTGACTATAAGTCTCGTGCTACAAGATACGTTTTGGAGTTATTCCTGATAGCTCTGAGGTGTTCCAAGATTCTTTCCTTGGTGGTGTGTTTGGTACTCCCTACATACCATTTGTTACAGGGGCCTATCAAAATGTATACGCAGTGGGAAGTGTTACAGGTTAGATGTTTCCTTATGCAAAATTCTTTACCTGTGTATGGAACTAACAATTTATCACAATTGACACTCCCTCTGCAGGCTTTACATTTGTTGCAGCATTTGTATCCTACCAGAGTGGCAGGAGATCCCTGTCTGTTGAGTGTGACATGATTATGGCTCAGTTCATCTTTTAATGATCTGCTGTTTCTAAAAGTGATCTGAGGATTGCATCCCAAGTCAGGTTTGAGGTGTTCATCACTCAACAGAACATGCCAATGTTTGTTGAAAATATTCCTTATATTGTTGGCCTGGCCTGAAAAAGTAGTGATGAATCTCACAGTATTCGAGTTGTTGACTTCCCTGGCTGGGTAAAGTAGATCATTTCTTGCAAAGTCATCTACCCTTTTGCATGCAGTAGATATGGTTTTAGTACTATAGCCACGATCTTTGAATCTGCCACACATTATCAGTTTTTCTGCTTCAAAGGATTCAATGGTGCTCTAGTTTCTTTTGGCCCTCAGTAGTTCCCCATAGGGAATACATTGTACAAGTTTGCGGGGGTGTGAGCTATCAGCCCTCAGGATGCTATTCCCTGCCGTTGTCTTGCGGTGTAATTTGGTTTCGATATTGTGGCCATTGATGTTAATTGCGATGTCAAGAAACTCAATTTATTTTTTGCTTAATTTAAACATTTAAATTTGGTTTGCACTGCTAATTTTAGCAAAAAAGAAATTGAGTTTCTTGACATCTCATCACTGATGACACCATCCAGTGAATGTGTGTCTTTCTGAAAAATAAATATGTTTTATATATGTATATGTAAAGGTCGATGGAAGAATAAATGTTTAAACAAGTGTCTAAATGGATGTTTTTTTAATAAAAATGTATTGGTTAACTGGCTTATTAAGTGTATCTTAGTGAATACATATATTAGCGAGTAATGTTTAACTATTTAAATATATGTATCAGTGTTTCACTTTGGGTATAAGTGGCTGCATGGGTTGGTGACTGACTCACTATTTGTATGAGTTTTGAAGACAGGATATGTGCAGGACTGTATGGGTGGATGAGTGTGTATATGTGTGTATTAGAGAGTGAATGCCTGTCTCACTATTGTCTTTATTAGTAACAACATATGTTTTAAGCTAGTATATGTGAGTATTGATGTTTATAAGTGAGTATTTGTGAGAGTGAGAGATTGTAAGAGTTCCTGTTTAAATAAGTATGTGTTTCTATAAGTGATTGTTTAAGAGAATAAGTATGTGTAAGTTTCCTTAGAAGTAAGCTGGTAGTGTGTGTTTAGTTGTATATGCAAAAAAATGGATGTTCAATAGTTTATTTGCATGTGAGAGTATGTGTGTGAGTAACTTTTGGATGACTGTCGGTGTGTAACAGGATGTATAGGTGTATCACTACATATGATGAGTTAGTATATGTATATATGACAGTATAGAACTGTTGGTGAATGGGTGGATGTGTATATAGATGGTGGAATTACTGAATTGGTTGTTGTAACTGGTATGGGTATCTCCATTTTTTTGAAAATGTTAGTTTCTATTTTTGAATATGTGTTTCAAGGGTTACATTACACTGAAAGGAGGTCTGTCAATATGTCACAAGGATGGTATCATCAATGATGTCATGAGTGATGTCACTGACCATGTCATGAGTGAAGTAATATGTGACGTCATCAGCAGTGCATTGCAGGCGCGCAAGTTATACTGAGTCCAACTAACTATAACATGGGATTTTCAATAATTTTATGTCAGTAAAATGTCCAGCTAACTATAACTGGTGTGAAACCTATGGTTTTTTCAGGGAATTTCAAAGGTTTTTTAAATGCTAATTCCTAACTGTAACTGGTGTGAAACCTATGGTTTTTTCAGTGAATTTCATTGGTTTTTTAAATGCTAATTCCTAACTATATATAGGGCCTCAAACCTATGTTTTTTCCAGTGAATTTCAAAGGTTTTTTAATAGCAAATTTCTTTAGGTATGAAATGTAATATTTTTTATAATGAATCCTATATTGTATATTTATGTAATACTCATTTTTTTATGTATATTGTTCATGGTTTTTTATTATTTTTATTTTTTTGCCCTGGAGCACTCGCGGTGCGCGTCCCGGTGAGTGCACTGGTAAGCGCAGTGTTGCTGCGCGCCCCAGGGCACATACCGGTGAGCGTCCCGTTACCGCTTTTGCCGTGAACGAAAACATGATCGTGACGTATCGCATAGCCGCGTCCCCGTGATACGCACGGCGTAAGCACACCCGGAAGCACTCGAGCGCATACAATCGCACTACGTAACCATCCGATGCGCTCACGCAACGCGCAGCGTAGGAGCGTCGGGTCATGTGATCTAAAAATAACACTTTTTATTGGTTCAGGACAGTTTTGGTTTCCAAATGATGAAAGCCCTGGTCATGTGACCTGAAAATAACACTTTTCATTGGTTTAGGACAGGATTTTTTTTCCTAATGATGAAAACCCCACCTTTTGTCCTCATTCTCACTTTGTTCTATGAGTGAGGAAGACCTGTTTTCATTCATTGAGAAATGGCTACAGTAGCAGCAGCAGCGGGAGCATCTGCACCACCACCACAAGGACCACCACAACACCACATTGGTGGTGAAGAAGAGGAGGAGGAGGAGGAGGAAGAGGAGGAGAGGACGTTCCTTCCTGAAGACAATCCCCCTTACAAACCGAAAGAGCACATTGTGTGGGAGTTTTTTAAATTCCCAAGAGGCCAGAAGAAAGTCAATGCGCCAAAGGTGACTTGTCTAATCTGTGGCTGTGAACTGTCCAGGGGAAACCCGACAAAAAAATATTCTTTTGGTAATCACACCATGATTCGCCATATGCAACGCAACCATCCTAACAACTATTCTGCGGCAGAGGTGAGAGAACTGTCCAGAAACCTTCCCCAATCTTCTTCCAGAACTTCAACAAGCAAAGAACCCACTCCATCGGGTCCAGAAGCAAGGCAAATGGTCCCAAACATCCAAACCAAGTTTGGATGTTTTAAAATTGTTTGTATCTATTGTGGGACTACAATTTCATATGGCGAAAAAAGTATAAACCTAATCAACCGTGCAGATAACCATATCTGCAGAAAAAAAAAGTAATTTTTTTCCTGATTTTTTTGTTCCAGTTGAGCCGTTTACAATTCCCTGTTTTTTGCTTCTCCCCATAAAAATTACAAAAAAATATAAAACTGTTCATAAAAGCCAAAAAAAGTAAAAAATTTCAAAAAAACAAAAAAAATATAAAACAACAAAAAGAAGAAAAAAACAGTTCTTTTTAGAACTACCTCCAATTTATAAAAAAAAGCTACATTTTTTTAAAACTCTGTCATTCTTTTTCCCCCATGGTACGCTCCCCGGTACGCTCCCCAGGGCGCGTACCGGGCGCTCCCCCGTGCAAATTGAAACCTAGGGTGTCAGGGGTGGTCTACTCTACCCCCTTTTGGATAAGTGACTCAGTGGCTGTATGGGGTACTGTTGCGTGTGTGAGAAGTTGTATGGGTGAGTGAGTACCTGTATGGCTATGTCAGTGATTGAGTTCAGTATGGGTGAGTAACAGAGTATGTGAAAAGCAGTATATGTGAGTGATGATTTATATGAGGGACTGTATTCGTAAGTGAGTGAATGTGAGAGTGACTACATGGATGAGAGCATGATTTTGTCAGTGACTGTAGAGATGAGTGAGAATGTATTACTATTTGTATGAGTAAGTAAGTGGGTGGGTATGAGTGTAACTGTTTGAGTGAGTAAGTGGCTGTATGATTGACTGTAGGGGTGAGTGTTGAGTTGTGTGAGTAGTTCTATGGTTGACTCACTCAGTGTGTGAGTACCTGTATGGGTGTATGAGTGGATATGTCAATGGCTGTATTAGTGAGTGAGTGAGTGAGTGAGTCTATGAGTGGCAGTTTGGGTGAGCGAGTAGATGTGGGTGTAATCAATGAATCAGTGAATTGGTGTGTAAGTACTTGTTAGGCTCAGTGAATGGGTTTCTGAATAGTTGTGTGGGAGTGGCAGTGGGTGTATAAAAGATTCTTCAGGGGTATGAGTAGGTGCATTAGAGATACTGTGGATGATGTCATCACTGATGTCATCAGTCAAATATACAGAGTGGTGTTGAGGCAATGAGGTACTGCTCTTAACAACTAAGGTGCTGGGAACAATTTAGTAAGTTTTATGTGGTGCACCAAACCTGAATGACACCCCCTCTCTTCTTCAAATTGAAAGCAACTTTCAAAATAACATTGGTTTTGATTGTTCAGCACTCACAATATTAGTAACAATTGATCATTAGGTATGAGATCAGCATACGTCTTCTTCAGGACTCCTTAATATGAGCAGACGCCAAGAACTTTATTTTCCTTTTGGTGCACACAAACTTGAATTGTCATACTGTACGGGAGGACACAAATCTGAACAAGCCTTATGTTACAACTTCTTCTTGATCTAGAGATGTTTGCACATCGATTTGAGTCCTGAAAAAGTCCATGCAGGATGAAACGCATTGGCTACTGTGACTACTGGGCAATAGCGTGCTTTTATGAAGAAAACGAATAAAGAGTGATATGAATACAGACATCTTCGTTACATGTATTGATTTCATGTCAGGTATTATGTTTTTGACAACACTACGTGGAGAAGTGTGGCTCAGGGGTTAGAGGCGGCAGACCCGGAAGCTGAGATCGGCCCTGGACCAGGGTTCAATTCCCCGCCTCGGCGGGTCTTGGGCTTAAAAATTCCACGGACTCGATAATTTTCGCTCCGGTGCCTTCTCAACTCACGGGTTCACACTCTGCGACTCTGGGCAATAGCTTGCTTAATCTCCACAACGGCCCCTCGCGGCGGGATGCCTGGCTTTCACCTTGTGGATACCCTGCCAGGGTTATCTCACAGGGGAATACCAGGACGGGTTCCCTAAGCAAGCGCCGGGAAACCCTTTGTGGGTAGCTGTGCGCTATATAAGCTCAAATATATTTACTGGTGTGAGCAGAATGAGACTTATGGTAAACTCATACCTACTAGATCAATTGTTACTGATATTGTGAGTGCTGAGCCATCAATGACCATTGATGGCATCAGTGATGTCATTTAAGATGTCATGAGTGATGTCATCAGTGAAGTCACTGACCATGGCATAAGTGATGTAATATGTGAGGTCATAAGCAGTGCATTGCGGGGGAGGGAGTTGTGGCAGAATTTCTTCATTTTTTTATATGAAAAAAATCTGACCTACTGTATTTGCTAACAATAACGTCATTGTAACCTTTGGTTTTTAGTGAATTTCTAAGATTATTTTAATTAAATTTTCTAACTATAATGTCTGTGTAACCTTAGTTGTTTTTAGTGAATATGTAAGCTTTCTTTATTTTAGTGAATTTCTAAGGTTTTTTAAATTCTAATTGCTAACTGTAACGTCATTGTAACTTTTGTTTTTTTTGTGAATTCTAAGGTTTTTTAAATTCTATTTGCTAACAATAATGTCCCTGTAACTTTAGTGAATTTCTAACGTTTTTTTACCTAGCAGTCATGTTTGCAGAGTGGTGGAGAAAGGTGGCTGGGCCTCCGACAAGCTATCAGGAATTCCATTGCATAGGACTTCCTGGTCCCCAGGGTCCCTTAGGTGTAAAGTGGACTTCACCCCCAACCAGTAGTGCAACAGGAGCCGCTTTTGCAGAGTTTCCCCACTTGGCGGATCACTACGAACTTTTCAGTTTATATGTTAGAATATGACTGCAAGTTGCAGTATGTGGCAAGCACTAAATAACAAGTTCACAAAATGGTGCTTCAACATTTGTGAGCTATTAGCTACTATGATCAAAGCTAGCCAGTTGCTAGGCACTTCGAACAACATCATTCTAGTAGCCCTAACCATATCTGGTATTTTGTAATTGATGCGTTGGCCAAATTGGTTCGGGGTGGCAACAAAGTGAAGGTGCTATGACAACTGGAAACAAAATATATCCTGAACTTAGATTCTAGGTCTTTGAATGGATTGAATATCGATCATGACTTTCACAATTCTTGGTAGAGAAAATATATATTTTTCTGTTGGTGTGATATTTATTGTTACCATATATCTTGGTTTCCTATTATGATGTTGTCTCGTTCTTACATTGGGGTTATTTTACCCATGTATGATTGAGGGATTGATCTCCATAGTAATCATACACACTCACCTTTGGTAAACCTTTTAGATAAATTGTTGTTTTTATATTCACTTTGGTGTTGTTATATTGCAGGTATTTTGTATGGGATGCTTAGTACATTGGCCTTTTGATAGATAAGTTAAAATGCATTTAGATTTTTGTATGTTTTATACAATGCATTAAACATGGATATACATTTGATTTGTAATAGTTGAATTATTATCCAGTTGTCAACATGTGGATTTATCCAGTCATATACAAGTGACCTGCCAGCATAATCTTATAAATAGGGAGGTTAGTGATATTATGAATTTATTATTCCATTTATCATGTATTGAATTATTCATCCAAAAGCCATGTATTTATACTCTGATTAAGCACTTGCACTTTAATCTAAGTCTATACTCCAATCTATTGCTGTGCTTCTAATATCATGGTGGAATAAGGAAGAATGTTTTAATTTCTTCCCAGCTTGTGATTTTTTGCAGAGTGACAAGTTGTCTGTGTGTGTGTGTGTGTGTGTATATATATATATATATATATAAATATCCAAGATACCACTTCTTTACTCCATTCGCTCAGGCTTTTCCCCCAGGCAAGGAGACGCAGACATGGACCATTTCGTGCAAGTATTTATTCAGTTCAAGTTAGAGCATGACGTTTAGGCTCTCAGCGAGCCTTGTTCACATGACAGTGGTCCAAATACAACTCAGTCTTTTTAAAGGGCCCGAAATTGATTTAAACAACATCACGTGTCAGGGCTAAAAAAGTGTGGAAAGGGAAGACATACTCGGGAAAAATACATGACACTCCCTTTGGAATTTTTAAAAACATTCAGTTCATATATCTGCCTGTTTTTATCACAGTAAAATATCGGTAAAATACTTATAATTCATCGTGCATTAAACAGTAGGGGAAATGTTATTATCATTTGTAACAATTGGTCATTTGTAAAATACCATTTATAAAATCTCAGTAAAATACATGAGCAGTACAGATGATTAGGGCATCCCGGTTACAGTACTTAGAAATGTAATAAAGTGCATGTGCATTTTAATTACTGTGCAAAATACGCAAAAACTGTACTGTTCAGAATTACTGGGAATTAAATTCCCAGTAATTATGTGCAAAATGCATTTATGTGCAAATATTAGCAATAAAGTGCAATAATGCTTATAAAACCAGACATGCCCTGTTGTCTTCTCATCGTATCTGTAATAAATAATTTTTAAATCATTATTTATCCGTACCTTGTACAACTGAATCACTATGTTATATTCCACATAACTTCCCCTACTGGCACCTTCATTCCGAATGTTATAATCCATATGGCGTCATGTCCACCCTTATCTTCTCCCCTATAGTGCTCAAACAAACCAGTAACATTAGTGAGTGCTTGGCTAATAACATTTTTATACAAATGTCGACTATTGGGAAATTAGGATCCACTTAGTCTAAATTAACTATGTTATGCCCTTGGTGTGTGTTCTAAAATTAAATCAAATAGTAGCGATTGCAACAATGTGATTCAGAGATTACTGCAAAGATTTCATCATTTGTTTCAATTAATTTCATGTGTGTATACCTATTGGCGGCAACCCAATATTCGGTCCCCCCTCCTGAAATAAAAAATGAAGGAGAAAATATGAGAATGGATCTGTAAACACACAGCTGCCCATTCTAGTGCCAGTATATATCCCTATATAGGTAATCATTAGGGTAAGCAGGTGTACATGTCTTCCGTCATATTTAAACCCACAAGGGCCATGGTGTCAATCAACAGGATATAATGAGTCTCCAATCTTCTCAATGTGATCTCCCTGTCTCCGCCCCTCCTGATAGCCTTAATCGCATCTATCACAAAATATCTAAGTGATGAATTGTCACCTTGATGGTGATCGCGGTAATGCCTTGTGACTGGGTAGGTATTATCCCCATTAGCAATAGCTCTAAGGTGCTGGAGGATGCGTTATATAGATATATATATTACCTACTGGCGGTCGCCAGTAGGTAGTTATATTAAGGATTGGGTACCATAGGAAATCTGCAACATTCTATTGAGAATAACTCTGGCGCTGGTTGAGGAATTTGTGTGTAATATTTAAAAATGTTGTCCAGCTCCGCTGCGCTCCTTCCCTGAAAGTTTCGGGGGGATTCGAGAAGTGGGGGCTGAAAAAAAAGGGGGGTCCCAAAATGTGTTTTCTCCATGTTAATTTCCATAGGACGGTCTGACAAGTCTACAGCTCGAACAGCCAAAAGGAATTACGCCAAACGTGGCAAAACTGTAGGGACTAGTATGCAGATGTGCCTTTGCTATGTTTGGTGAAAATTGCTCCAGTGGTTTTTTTAGAAAATTAACTTAAAAAACACATATATATCTATAGGCGCGCTGTGGGCGCTCACAGGTGCGCGTACCGGGGAGCGCACCTAGCGCGCTACGGGAGTGCGCGAGCAGAAAGCTGATTGGCTGTCGGGTGTCTGTCAACATTCTAAACAGTCCGGAGAGTCCGCCATCTTGTGTCTCGGTAGAATCGAGACCCAAGAGGTGAAAAAGAAAGGGGGAAATAATTAAAAGGGGGCAGAGTAGACACCCCCTGACCCCCTTGGTTTTCTGAGGGGGGCCTAGAAGGACCCTGAAGGGCAAAAAAAGTGTTTTTAAAAAAAAAAAAAAATTGCGGGGTAAGCGCTGAGTGTGTTCCCGGGTACGCTCTTCGGTTCGCGCACCCTGGGGAAAAACAGTGTGAAAAAAAATAAAGGAGAGTGTTTAGAGGAAAGTGATGCATTGCTGGAGTGTGTCAAAAAAATTATGCAACTCCAGCAATGTATCCTTTGAAATGGGGCTAGTCCCATGTGAAAGGGACTGCATCAGTTTTACGCCTGCTTTGAGGCAGGCGCAAGAAAAGTGATGCAGTAAAATCTCATAGATTTCACTGCGTCACTTCTACGACCCTTTCTTGCCTCAATACGCCCCCTTTACATACATTACACCTGGCGCAGGTATAATGTGGCGTAGGGGTTTACAAAGTGACACATTTACCTAGATGCGTCACTTTGTAAATATGATTCAACAAGGTGCATTTTTTACACCACTGGTGCGTCACAAAAAGTGACGCACCGGTGGCGTAAAAGTGATGGATGGCCTCATAAATGAGGCCTTCAGTCTTCTACTCATGCATCATATTTAATGTATGACGCATTATGTCGCAAGGAGTTACAGATACGTCAGTATTTATGATGTATCTGTAAGCGCAAAAGTGATGCATTGCTGGAGTGTGTAACAAAAGTGATGCAACTCCAGCAATGCATCCTTTCACATGGGGCCAGCACCATGTGAAAGGGCCTATGTCAGTCTTACGCCTGCTGTGAGGCAGGCACAAGATTTTGACGCAACGGTGTCCTAAAAGTGAGACAGTGAAATCTCATAGATTTCACTGCTGTCATTTCTACGACCCTTTCTTGCATCAATACGCCCCCTTTGCATACATTACACCTGGCGCAGGTATAATTTGAAAGGGCTTGCGTCAGTCTTTTCTTACCCTTCCACACCACCGTTCTTTTACTACATTTTCTTCACTTATCCACATTCCCCATGTTCACTCTCCTTCTCCTCACTCTCGTTCCTCACACTCACCTTCTTTTAGTCCCCCTACTTCACTTCCCTTCCCCTCTCGTCCCTTTCTTTGCTTTCTCACTCATTTTCCTTTCCTCTCCTTTCTCACTGCACTCCACTTGAGTTACTCCTTTTGAATTTGTTAAGAATATAGCTCTTTTTTGAGAACTGGAGGTAGTTCTAAAAAAACTGTCTTTTTTCTTCTTTTTTATGTTTTTTTCAGAACAAAAACAAAAACAGGGAATGCAAAACTGCTCAACAGGAGCAAAAAAAAGGGGAGAAATTAGGGCTGGGGTAGGCAGCGGTGTTCTTGCCTCTTGCGTGCAATGAGCTTGATGCTCTGCTCACCATAGCAAAGCATTTCATCGCATTGCTTGCACTTTATAGTAATGTCACTAAAAACAGGTTGATTGTTCGGAATCATCTCCAATACCACTGCACGTCCTCTCCCTGATGTTGTGGCTCCTCCTGTAGATGTAGAGGCACCATCCCTTGGTGGATTGCGTGCCAGGTCTCGGACACTCTCCCGGGCATAGTTCTGAGGGTGCCTGCGTTGGACGTGGCGAATCATTGTCGTATTGCCAAAACTGTACTTCCTTCTTGGGTCTCCTCGGGAAAGCACAGTTTGGCAGATTTTGCATTCAACTTTGGGAGCATTCACCTTTTTTAATCCTTCAGGTATTGAAAAAAACTTCCAAATAAAATGCTCCTTGATCTTGGGCTGAGGGGGCTCTTCTTCAATGAAGCCATCTGAGTCCTCACTACTGCTCGATGGTTTAGTTGCCATTCTTTGCACAAAATGGTAGGACAGAAAAAAAATCAGGTCTTGCAGTCTCCAAAGTCAAAGAAGAAATGAAGGAAATGGTGGGGTTTTCATTAGTTGTAAAAAAAACTGTTAACAACCAATGAAAAGAGTTATTTTAAGGTCACATGACTTGACGCGCTTACGCTGCGCCCACAGGAGCGCTTCCGGGATCGCTTACGCGGCACAAACCTAAGCGCTTCTGGGGGCGCTTACGTGGCACGTAGGTAAACGCTTCTGGGGCGCTGACGCGGTGCGTCTAAATGCCGTTTTGCTAACATTACGAAAATAAGTTAAAAGTTGTAATACGGGTATTTACAATCAAAAATACTAATTTTATAAGTATGCTACTGAATGTCTTGCATTATTATTTAGTTAAATACATACTTTTTTTTCTGCACGAAGAAATGGCGCTCACGCTGCGCTCTCGGGTGAGCTTACCGGTGCGCGCACCCTGAGCGCCCCAAGACAATATGATAAAAAAAATCAAAAATACATTGAAAAAAATATTCTTGTGAAAAAAAAATATTAATAGCTATCAAAAACAGGTAATAAAAAAAAATCAGTTTAAAAATCGTAGCTTACAAACTCGATATACAAAGGAATTAGCTTTTAAAAAACCTTTGAAATTCACTGAAAAAAACATAGGTTTAACACTCGTTATAGTTAGGAATTAGCATTTTAAAAACTTTTGAAATTCACTGAAAAAACCATAGGTTTAACACTCGTTATAGTTAGGAATTAGCATTTAAAAAACCTTTGAAATTCATTGAAAAAACCATAGGTTTAACACTCGTTATAGTTAGGAATAATCATTTCAAAAGCCTTTGAAATTCACTGAAAAAACCATAGGTTTCACACCAGTTATAGTTAGCTGGACATTTTACTCATACAAAACCATTGAAAATCCCACGTTGTAGTGAGTTGGACTCACTATAACTTGCGCGCCCGCAATCCACTGCTGAAGATGTCACATAGTACATCATTCATGACATGGTCAATGACATCACTGATGACATCACTGATGACATCTCAAATGACATCACTGATGACATCAACCAGTGAATGTGTGTTTTTGTAAAGTTAAAATATTTTTTTCATATTGAAGAATGAGTGTATGTATGAGTGTGTGGATGAAGGATTTAGAAATGTCAGTATTACTAAAGTAACAACACTACAAGATGGCCACCACTTCCATCTGGGCCAGCAGTGTATTGTATCGTATTGTCCTTTATTTGTGTTTACCACAGTTCAATCATTGAATGCTTTATCAGTTGTCTTTAGAACACATTTAGTTTGATGTGAGCAAGTCTTCGTGCCGAAACATGTTGTCACAAGAATAAACACCCTTGGAAAAATCCTGGTTGACGTCTAAGTTGCTGAGAGCATATGAGCATTTGGTACTTTGGAAGAGATATATATATTATGTGATCAAGGCTACCATGACGTAGCCGAAACGCGTCATGCTGGCGACAAGGAGACAATAAACAACCTTTAATTTGCATTTGCAGCGCTGTGGAGTGGTCTGTACCTGTGGCTTTCTCTGTTCATGGAATGCTTTTCCTCTATCGAGACGTAGCAGGAACTTGAATCGGATATATATATATATATATATACACACACACACACCCACACACCCACATATATATATATATATATATATATATATATATATATATATATATATATATATATATATATATATATATATATATATATATATATATATATATATATATATATATATACATATATATATACATATATATTTTCATTGAAAACTATAACTATAGTTAGTTGGACATTTCACTCATACAAAACCAGAGAAATGTGGCCGTTATAGTTAGTAGAGCTAACTATAACTTTTGCCCCCGCAATGCACTGCTGATGATGTCACATATTACATTACTCATGACATGGTCAGTGGCATCACTGACGACATCACTGATGATATCTCAAATGCCATCACTGATGACATTCCCAAGTGACTGTGTGTTTCTATAAAGTTTAAATATGTTTTATATATATGACAAAGTGTATTAAAGAATGAGTGGGTGTATAAGTGTCTGGGTGGATGATTTAATAGGTTTCTGACTGACTAAATAAGTGAGTGATTAATTGTGTCTTACTGAAAATATGCGTTAGTGACTAAACTGTGTGAATGTCTGTATCAGTCTGTCTGTTGTGTGAAAGCTGCTGCATGGGTTGGTGAGTAGCCACATGAGTGTCTATATGGGTTTTTTATTGAATGTGTGAGTATCTGAATGGGTGCCTGAGTGTGTGGGTGGGTAGGGGGTGTGTGACTTTCTGCCTAGATGTGTGAGTGAAGGATTCACTGGGTGTATGGATTCAAGAGTGCATGTGAAAATAGCTGTATGGGTGGATGAGTGTGTGTATGGGTGGGTTGGTGAGTGAATGGATGTCTCAGTGGTATATGTGTGAGTAACTACATATGTGAAAGGCAGTATATGTGATTGTTGGTGTATATAATTGACTATATGTGAAAGTGAGTGATTGTGAAAATGGCTGTGTGAATGAGTGTGTGCTTGTGTCAGTGATTGTATAAGAGAGTACGCATTTATTAGTATCTGTATGAAAAGGTGAGTTAGTGAATGTGTAAATGTATAGGTGAGTAAACAGCAGTGGTATTGATTCTTTGCATAACTGGCTAGGTGTTTGAATAACTCTATGGATGAGTGTCAGTCTGTGAATGTCTGTATAGGTGTATAAGTGCATATGATAGTGCTGTATTAAGGAGTGACTGCATGTATGAGTGACTGTATGGGTGAATGAATGTATGTGTTAACCTAGGAATCAGTCAATGATAAAAATGTAAGTTGTGCATTTGCCTGCACAGAGCGGCAGGCACCGCGTGGTGCCTGCCGCTTTGTGCAGGCAAATGCAGGGGGGTACCGTAGGCACCCCCCATGGGCACCCCCCACCCCCCCTTCACCTCTGGGGGCCCGCAACGGGCCCCCAGAGGTGGCCCGTTGCGGGCAAAAATCCGTATTCCTTTGCACGTCAGAAATGCCGCCGTGTAAAGGCATGTGTTCCTCTAGACATCCTAATATGGCTGGCGGTGTCTGATAGACACCGCCAGCCATGTTAGTGCTTTTCCCCGCGGAAGGGAGGCGACCACGGTGGAAAAGCTGCGGACTGAAAAACGATCCCCCAGCCATCTTAATCTGGTGGGGGGTCTTTTTCAGTCCGCTGCGGATTTCCCGCATCCTCCGGGCCGGCGGTGGATTCCGCCGGCCCGAAGGATGCGGGAAATCAGCAATCCTAATCTGCCCCATAGTTTGAATTGATGGATGCCTGGATCATGGTACTATCTGACTCTTAGATAGCATATGTGTATCTAGAGAGAGTAGACGGTCACTGGATGAACTAAGTGTTACTTTGAAGAGCATGTAACACCGCACCCGCACGTCCGTCCCAGTGTAGGAAAGGCAAGGAAAAGAAGTTGTAATTTTGTCCGAATACTACCATGAATAGTAGCAGTAGTTTGCATTGCAAGCACAGCATATATCCGGCTATTACAATGGCCACTCACTACCTCTGTTAATAAGTTTAGTAGAACTCGGTCAATTATGTGTGGATGTATCACTGGTCACTCAATAAAAAGCAAAGCACCTAAAGTCATCCCATATGTAAGTAAATACATACCATGTGCAGTGATAGATAATCAGATTATTTATCTTCTTCATTTTCCTTTTCTAGTATTCATTGGCACTGTAGGGTGAAAGTTAAATTAATTAAGCAGTAGCTCTTGTAACAGTGTATTCTCAGTGCCACACGAAATAGAAAAGTAAGAGCATCACCACCTGTATGTACTGGACTGGTACAGTAACACAAGTCTGTCTCACTCATCATGGCGGGCGTCTGTTTTCCTCGGGTGCAAGTTGACTGCGCTGGCATTATGCCGGCTTGCAGAAGTTAACGTACCAATTTTGCTAAACAAGAGAGAAGAAGAAGAAGAAGACTGATGTACTATCATAGTCGACTCTAATGGAGTGAGTCCATAGTGCTCGTAGAATTGATTCCTTAAACTCCCACTAATGTTAGAGCAAGGGTGAAGAAGTGGGAGGTTAGATAGATACTGGCCACAATAGTTATGTACTGCACTTGCAAGTTGCTAGGTCTACTGTGACACAACTTTCTGCTGAATCATTTTTTGTTAATCTTAAAGAGCATTGGTTACAGACTATGTCTTTCTTTCTTCATATAGATGCTCCTTCCAAACCAAACCGGAAGGAGCTGGCTAGACGGGCCCGGCAATGGAGGCTGGAGGCCACTGTCGCTGAATATCAGCGGCTGGTGGACAAGGAGGAGGGAGACACGCAGTCTACCACAACATCTACAGGAACAGCTGCATCCTCCTCCGCGCTCCCTAGGTCACCCAGACGGCGCAGGTCTCCAGCGGTACGGAGCCGTGGTACCGCTGCCACCCGCCACCGCCAAGCAGCCAGAAAATCAGCTGCCCCCCACAGCAGTTGCAAGAAACGTATGCACCGCCTTTCCCTGAGGGCTTCCTATCTCGAGCAGGAGCTGCTCAACACCAAAACCCTGCTCGAGACCCTCTGCAAGGAGCATTCCGACCTGGCCCGGAAATTCGACAGCAGCAGCCAGCAGTAGGAGGAGACTGTCCCTTGCCCCTTTTTTAAAGACTTCTGGGGGGTGGGAATTGGGAGTTGGGTTTTTTCAATTTTTTGGAATTTTCACGGACATTCATTGGGGTTAGGGAGTGGGGGTGGGTTGGGTCTTGTGGGAGATTATTTTTGTCAGGGATATAAATATACTTTAAACTTTATCTTTTTTTTTACTGTTTTTGAGGCTGGTGGGTGGGGGTTTAGCAGTAACTTTGTTTTGGTGACACTAAAGTGGCCTCTTGATTCAAGTTGTGTAATTAATTGCCCAAATGTTTTCAAAACTAAGTGCCTCTCACAGAGTAAGTGAATTCAATAGTCCTAGGACTTTACTAGTCCTAGCGTCAGTCTCTCGTCTCTCCTAATACTCCGTTATGCTTCCTCCCCCCAAACGCTTATCTTACCTGTAATTTGTGTTTGTAAATAGGGCTAGGCACAGGGCTGGCTGCACGTCAAATGGCGATATGGCAATCCTGAGCGGATGAAATGTCATCATTGCGTTGGTACTAGTGGTGTTACACAGTGGCAGTTGCAGCATCTGAAAAAAAAGAAAATGAAACCTTGTTTGTCCTTACCGTAGCAATAGAACGGTATGATACAGAATATAGCAGGTGACAGTACACTAGAACAGTGCCACAATGTAGCCTAACAAATGGTAAAGTATTGAAAGTATAACTAGTACTTGCGTTGAATTTCTTTGACAATGGCTACTACTACAAGAAATAGTAATGAAGCTGAGTAAATCTAGAATATATCCTCGGATACCTTCACCAGCCTGTTGCTATGACCTTATCCTCCCCAGCAAGTGTGTGGAATTTTTGCTGTCATTTAGTCACACATCAATCAAAACCACACAGCCCCGGGGAAGAGGGTTAGGGTTTGGAAAATGGATGGGAATGGGGGTTTCCTTTTGGGTAAGTTTTGTTGAGAGAAGAAAAAAAAATCACAGCATGGACAAACAATAATTGAAGATAAAGAAATCTTTGGGTACAAAGCTAACCATAAATCTTTTAAGTGACATAAAGGTAGTGCATGCACTACTACATGCATTGTTACTGAAAAGTAAGTAGTACTTTCGACAACCGTGAATGACAGAATGCGACAGTACAGGGCTGCAGCGTTTTCACTTGCCTATCTCTGCACTCAGAGAAACACTTTTTACATTAAATTAGGTTTAAAAAATAGCCGAAGTAAAACCTATAGAATGGCTGTAGGGATCAATTTAGAAGCAGAGAGAGATCCAAGAAATGCAGAGTCACACTCATAGAAGTTCACAGCAATAACATTACTTAAAAAATAATTTGAAAAGAATGGATACTGTATCTGTATGTTGTTGCAGTTGTCCTGTTGAATTTGGTAAGTAAGTTGCACGCATTAAACCATTCCTCTTATTAGCGGCACTCCTCCATTCCAGCTGACGCTTCGTCCATCAATGTTGGTGACCAGAAGACACCTTGCCCACTGCCTGCCTGGCGGATGCTGAATTGCGGCTCGCTACTGTGAAGCCTGACTTCATCCTTTTTTTCCCATTGCACAGACTGAAACCCGGCCTGTAATTATTGATGGAAAAACAGGAAGTGATATTAGAACATCACTGACAAATAAATATAAGGTATGTACGCTGTGTAGTGCAAAAAGTTACACTGTACTCTATACTAATAGACAGTACAATATTTTTGAAAGTGCGTACTCTGTCTGAGTCTCTTTTTGAAGGATAAATAAGTATGGGCAAATTAATTTAGCGGATCTTTCCCCTCAAGCTAGGTGTACTGTAAACTGTGCTTTAGAACAAAATTAAACCTTCCCAGCAGTGCTCCCACCCAGACCCTTACTAAAATGTAGAAGACCCCCAATCAGATCTCAAAAACGAGGCCTAGTAGAAAACTGGTGACAAAACGTACTTTGAAAGTAAAAGTAGGCCCAAATACCCCCTTACCCACCGTGGATTGTATTCAAACCACTTGCAAGCAAGCAAAAGTATCCATACCCAGCATCGCTCCAAGACTCGCAAACCCCCCCACAAACAGCCCCCCACCCAAACACATGCAATACAAATACTGCTAAGCCTAACGAGCCCTAAGTTAAGAATAGTGGCAAACACTTTCTTTAACTATGCCAAATCCCCCCTTTCCCACCATGGATTTTCTTCGAATCACTTGCAACCAAAATTACACAATCCCACGAGTGCTCTAAGACCCCAGAACTCAGTTGCAAAAATCTAGAACACCCCGAAACACATGCAATCCTGCTGCTAGGGCTAACCCTAACGAACCCTCAGTTACAAAAAGTGACAAAAGGCTTTTCCTCATGGATTTTGTCCAAACCACTTCTATCCGGTATTAGACCTTCCCAGCAATGCCCCAAGACCCGCCAACCCACCCGCAAAAAAGCACAACACCCCCACACAGCCAAAAAGAAAAATCTCATACTTACAATATTTATCGGCCTTCGGTCCAAACGCGCTGTGCAGCTAGGTCATAACTCCCGTTTACCACCACGGATTTCCTGAAAGCAAATGCAATCAAAATTAGACTGTCCCAGAAGTGCTCCCAGACCCCAAAACCCACCCACAAACACCCGGAACCCCCCAAAGAGCACCTCAAAGGCAAGCAAGTAGGCAAAAACGCCCCAAAAATCTTTTGCCTCCGATTTGGTCCAAACCACTTTTATCCAGTATTAGAGCTTCCCAGCAATGCCCAAGACCCGCCAACTAACCCGCAAAGAAGTAGAACACCCCCACAAGTGCAGAGTCTTTCTTCATTGGGCATAATCCAGCCCTCTGCTTTGAGGGAAATAAGAGTCTGGAGGAGGAGGATAGAGGAGCATGTTCTTGTGGACAGGGAAAGTGGTCGTGGGGGTAAATTGTACAGACATTTGACACAATACTAGACAAAAAACATGTACACGAGACAATAAGTGAACACAAATCAATCACAGGGAAAACGGTGGTAGTTGGTGGTGTAGTTTTTCACAAAAGGATTATAAGAACTGAATTGTTAGATTCCAATTAAAGGTTAAACCACGTCCTACTTACAATCATAGGAATGGTCTAATGCATTTAATGATCCAAATACAATACATCAGAGAAATAACAGAGACCAAAGCAAGTTTCAATACTTTTTTTGATTTGCAGTTGTTAAGCAGAGATTGGTCTAAAACCACAAAAGTGGCACCACAATCAACTAACACCTTGGTCGACGCGTTTCGAATCCTAGTGAAATCAAAGGATTCTCTTCAGGACCATACACATTTAGGGGGTCATTAGGATGGAGGATTTTCCGCATCCTCCGGGCCGGCCATCCTAATGACCCCCTAAATGTGTATGGTCCTGAAGAGAATCCTTTGAATCCTCTGCGGACCCACCAGGACCCACCGCCACATTAGGATGGCTGGTGGGTCATGGTTTAGGTCCGCAGCTTTTCCGCTGCGGCTGGCTTACAACCGCGGCGGAAAAGCACTAAAATGGTGAAGGTGTCTCTTAGACACCGTCAGCCAGATTAGGATGTGCTTGGGAACATGCTTTTCCGCGGCGGCTTTTCCGCTGTGGAAAAGCATGTGTAACTGCACTGCAGGGGCCCGTTGCGGGCCCCCTAGGTGTAGTGGGGGTGGGGGGTGCACATGGGGGGTACCTATGGTACCCCCCTGCATTTGCGTGCACAATGCAGCAGGCACCGCGCTGTGCCTGCCGCTTTGTGCACGCAAATGCTGTGCATGCATTTTTAACATTGCTGCGGGTGCAGCTTGAAGCTCCACCCGCAGCAATGTTAAAAATAGAGGATGTGACCGCCAGGGTGGCGGTCACATCCTAATCTGCACCGAGGGAACGCCGCAGCCCCTGCGGACGTTCCCTCATGCTCTGGGGTCGCGGACGGACTCATGTCCGTCCGCGATCCTAATGACCCCCTTAATCTGTAAGACATGATAAATAAAAACAGTCTGTCTTTCTCCAAAAACAACATTTCTGACGTGTATTCTCTCTGCAGCGAGACTGTGTCTCTTCACTAAACGTGACTTTACAGTCCACCACCACAAATTGGAATATTAACTACCTTTGTAGATATAGACCTGCTGCACCATCTAATAACATACCGCATGCCGCCACTCCATTATGTATGTATAGGTATATATATATATATATATATATATATATATATATATATATATATATATATATATATATATATATATATATATATATATATATATATATATATATATATATATATATATATATAGGCATTTATATATTATCTATAGCACCTAAGCAGCTTTATCCAGCTGGTTGGCATAGTGCTACATTTATTAAAAACTATAAAGAGGAGGCACACCAGCAATCCTAAGGACTAATGAACCTACACACCAAGATAATTGGTCCCACTTGACATTCTCTTTTAGATTTCATATCTTGGAGTTTATAGACTCTCCTTAATACACCTGACATCAAGCAGTGACACATTCCACTTTCAGTTTCTGTTACTGTCTTCTCCATCACAGGTTACCCTCAGTGGAAGCTGTATCTACCCCCCTGGCCCTTTAAAAGAATTTGTTTGGCCAGCGCACCCAGTTTTAAGCTTGTAAGTTCTTATCCTTCTGTTTTCTATATCTTAGGGTCCTACTGATATGTACTTGCTAACATTTCACTCTCACTGTTGGTGTTTATCTCAACACGATACTGTAGAGATTTAAATTCCCTTTTTTATATACTTATAAGTGAAATATCTCGGTGATAGCTTTCTCTTCATCTCTATATATCGCGTGGTCTCTCAGCACGCATCACCTGGCAACACTTTAAGAAGACTAACACTACTTCATTAGTTTTCTAACCTCAGTGCAAAAACGTATATCCATAATGTTATATATTTATCATGTTTATCTTGGATCCACATAAATATATGTTGTTTGATCAATTCTCAGGACACACCTTTGTGGCTCACCTGATGAAGCTACGTCCTGTGCTGAAACGCGCGTAGAGAACTCTTACAATTGCTACCATCTGCCACAATATATCAACTGCTGAAAAAAAAAAAATAATCCTTTTTTATATATTTGCTCTAGATTGTAATTCTTGTATAATTGCAGTTTATGTATTTGTATATGTCTATATAAGTATTTACCGCCCATAACTCATGGTAAATAAGTTTAATTTGATGCATATGCACCTGTATGTATATGTTTTTGTATATTTTTTTTATTTTTGTGTCTGAAACAATCTTTTTAAATAATCACCAATAAAGATGAAATAATATGTTTAAAATAGTTGTAGTTTGATTGCACTGAGCTTGGGTTATCCCCCACATCTTGCTGAATAAATTAACGTAATGCTACTGATATCTACTGCCTAGAAAGTTTTTCAACTTTGATTGCTACCAGTGTGACCTGCCCGCACCACGTATCATCACTGGCTGCGCACACACTGACTTGCACTAACTGACCAGCTCAACTCAACATTACGCAGCTGTGGGCCCTTGCTGACCGCTGCCTTTGACCTATACTGCGGAGAGCAGGGCTCACAATTCAGACCGAGTAGCGATTGCAGATGACACAGTCCAGTAGGCAACAGACATTGCTACCAGTGCGGCCCTCCCGGACCCCGCATCATGGCTGGCTGTGCACATACTGAGTGCTTCAGGTACCACTAACTGTGCAGGATCAAGTCAAAGCCACGTGGCTGCGGGCCCTTCCTGACTGCTGCCTCTGGCCTGCACTGTGGTCAGCAGGGCTCATAATTTAAATTCAATCTTAATTCATTAATTTCACAGTCCAGTAGGCAACTAACTATAACATAATCCATATACAAAAGGGAAGGTGCACCAAAATCTAAGGCAATGTCCTCCAAGTGTATCCAAACAATATCCTTTTAGTACCCTTGCTTCAAGAACTGGTTTTATATCAGTTATAGCTTTAGTACAATGACCAAATTCATCTTGCAAGTCCAAAGGGACACATAATGGCAGTCTACACTGTGGACAGCAGAGCTCACAATTCAAATTCAGTTTTGATATATGAATTGCAGAGTGAACTGTACTCTATGTCCTCGGATTTTGTCAAGAGGAAGTGACAAAAAGCATTCCTCGATGTCTGTGCTGACTACTGCCTTCAATCTATTCTGCGGACAGCAGGGCTTACAATTCAGATCGAGTTGCGATTGCAGATGACGCAGTCCAGTAGGCAACAGACATTGCTCCCAGTGTGGCCCGTCCATACCACGCATCATCGCTGGCTGCGCACATGCTGAGTGCTTCAGGTACCACTAACTGTGCAGGATGAAGTCAACGCCACGTGGCTGCGGGGCCTTCCTGACTGCTGCCTCTGGCCTACACTGCGGTCAGCAGGGCTCATAATTTAAATTCAATCTTAATTCATTAATTTCACAGTCCAGTAGGCAACTAACTATAACATAATCCATATACAAAAGGGATGGTGCACCAAAATCTAAGGCAATGTCCTCCAAGTGTATCCAAACAATATCCTTTTAGTATCCTTGCTTCAAGAACTGATTTTATATCAGTTATAGCTTTAGTACAATGACCAAATTCATCTTGCAAGTCCAAAGGAACACATAATGGCAGTCTATACTGCGGACAGCAGAGCTCACAATTCAAATTCAGTTTTGATTTATTAATTGCAGAGTGAACTGTACTCTATGTCCTCGGATTTTGTCAAGAGGAAGTGACAAAAAGCATTCCTCGATGTCAAATGCTGACTACTGCCTTCAATCTATTCTGCGGACAGCAAGGCTCACAATTCAGATCGAGTTGCGATTGCAGATGACGCAGTCCAGTAGGCAACAGACATTGCTCCCAGTGTGGCTCGTCTATACCACGCATCATCGCTGGCTGCGCACACGCTGAATGCTGATGATGCCCCTACCTCGGTGCACCACAACTCATGGACCCTTTATGATAAAATCTTTTGTGTATGATTTCAGATCTGCTGCCCTTACCTCAGTGCATCACAAGTCATGGACCCTTTACAATAGAATCTTTTAAGTGTTAATTCACATATGGTGCCCCTACCTTAGTGCAGCACAAGGCATGGACCCTTTATGATTTAATCTCTGTGTGTGATCTGATGATTACTGTTGTACTTGTTGCCAGCACTAACCATTCCCTGAGAGCTGGCTTACACTCACCCCACACGCATCCAGCACAGACATCACTGGACATGTGACCCTGGTAATAAAAAGGGCCCAAACGAGCCCGTGCCCAGTTCCACTATCTATCTAACTGTGTCTGTGTGTTCATTATGTATGCATGATGCCCCTGGGCCCTACCACATTACATTGTGCTGTGGACAGTGCACGCAACCATATTATCTCTGGCAGTGGGGAAGACTTTAGTTATGTAACTTTGTCTGGGTCATTGTATAAGTACATGGGTAGAGACTGGATCATTAGAGTACTGCAAGGAGATTGTATGGTGAATTTATAAGTGCTTTGGGATCGGGGGAGTGATTGGATAAGTACATATGTTGGCGGAGCCTAAGCCCTGAGCACGAGCTTGGCTCTAATTGGCTGCCCTCCATCTGACAAAAACTGAAATTTGGGAAGGTGTGCAGCAGCCTGGGTGTGCAGAGGCAGGTGGACACCTCTGGGCAGTGGGAGTGGATAGGGTGCAGCAGCCAGGGTGCACAGGGGCGCAACAGTGAGGAAGGCATGTTAAGTTGTATGTACTCTGCCATTACTGATTCTGTACTATGTTTCAGATGAGTGAACTTGAGGACTGCAGTATGTCCCGGCATGTGGTTGGAGACATACTGGTGGCGGAACGGTGAGCTGTGAGGGTTTTGTCCACAGTGTCGGCACTCACTCTCCATCTCTTCCTTTTTCTCTCTCACACTCTTTCTCTATCTCTTCCTCTCTCTCTCACTCTTTCTCTCTTTCTCTCTCTCTCTCCTTTGACAGGCACACGAAGCACAATCTTATCTTGCTTTTTGTCTTGCAGGCTTTGATTCACAGATTATCTAGGAATGACACGCCATGACTGTACCTACTTTTATTTTGTTGTTTTGTTTAAATAAAATGTTTTAAATGTAAATTCATAGATGACTGTAATTCTCATTTGTCAAACTTCATATGCATCTTGATTGTTATAGTTGTGCGACATCAGCCGATTTGTTACGTTCCAGATTTCGGAAGGTTGTTGTCACATTTGTTTGTTGGGGGGAAGTATGGGGAGAATGGTGGACAAGAGGGAGGTGACGGGGATGTCAGGGCACTCTTGGGTGTCCAAGCTGCAAGATCATTGGCTCCATGGCATCTGTTGTCATTCAGGTGTGGCTGTAGGCTGGGCTCCCTTTGATGTTGCAGGTTTTAGTCTGGGTTTACACCAGGTCAGAGCAGGTGTAAACTTCCTAGTACTAATGCACCTTATCGCCTATTTTGTGTTCTCTTCACCGAGCTTGCAGGTCATTGAGAATGTTGCGAAGTGGTGTGTTCGCTGCTTTTTGCACCAGAACGCCTACTCTGAATCTCATTAGCGAT
The DNA here is from genome assembly GCF_964263255.1 of Lissotriton vulgaris. Classification (NCBI taxonomy): domain Eukaryota; kingdom Metazoa; phylum Chordata; class Amphibia; order Caudata; family Salamandridae; genus Lissotriton; species Lissotriton vulgaris. The sequence continues at coordinate 2,035,490,321 of NC_141685.1, read as the reverse complement.
ATTTGCCGGGGTCATCCTTGACGATGTTTTTGTTAGGCTGCTATTGCTGATAAACTGGTTATATGGGCTGTTTGCACCAGCTTGTGAATGGTGCGTTAAATTTATCACCATTTTGGCTGCGATAAACTGCTGTTAACTCAGCTTAATTTAAGAATATGCCCCTAGTTGTTTTAAAGACCTGAGAAGTACTTGAGTGCCACGCTGAGAGCCACACACCTGGGGTGTTCACACTAGGCGGCCACGCTGAGAGCCGCACAACCTTTGCATTCACATTAGGGGACCGCGCTGAGGGCCGCGGACCCCATTCCCCGAGGCATGCCCACATCTACATAATTTTCTTTTTTTGAACGGGAGGGGGCCGTGTGGCCCCCCTCCCTGGCCCCTTCTGGCCTAGGAGACCCCATCTCCCAGAGCCTGGCCTCTCTGTTTGGGACCTTGGGGGAGCCCCAATGCCCCCACTGTCCCTCCTGCTCCCCACCTCCTGCAGGAGCCGGCATTGCTTTTGGGAAACAAGATCTGCTAACATGCAGCTTCCCTTTCCCAAAAGCAATTCTCCTTTCCTTTATTGAAGCGAAAGGAGATTTTCCTAATCTCGCTTCAACGAAGCAAACCAGGGTTTGTTATCACAGGGTGGAAGTCATGCTCTTGCTCTGTCATAGTGAATGGCAATGCCCCGGGGGTGGACACCCCGGGACATTGCAGGCGCCGGCCCTTGCGGGGTGGCAGTCTCCAGGGCTATCAAGCATTCCAGGAGGGTGGCTGCAAGGCCCCCCTCCCTCTATTTTCAAAGCCCGTGGTGGTGGTGGACCCCGGGGCTGCAGGAGGACCATCTGCATTTCCGCACCTAATTTACATAGCCCCAAGGAGGTGGTGGTATAATTAGACAATTGCCCATAGGACCTGGCACACCTGGGGGCTCATTTAAATGAAGTGGGGGAGCCCCATCTTCATGTTTTTTATTTTTTCATCCGGATTCATGCACGCAGCGCGCATTTGGATGTTTTCACTTTCTTTTACTGTTTTCTTGTGACTCGGTTCTACCAAGACACAAGATAGCTGCCCCTGGATATCAATATTTAATTTTTTTTATTTTCTCACCAGCTACTTAACGGATTTACACCATTTAAATAACAAGTTCGCTTTATGAACCAGGAACTACATTTTTGCCAATTTTGGTGTAATTCCGTTGAGCAGTTTAACCTGTAGCCTTGGCTAAAGTTTCCTAAGGGAAATAGATTTTTTGACTTTTATTTTTTGAACTTCTCAGCAACTACTGATCGGATTTACACCTTTAAAAAAAAGGTCGCTTTCTGAACCAATCCCTACCTTTTTGCCAAATTTGCTTTAATTACATTCAGCAGTTCTGGTTGTAGCCTTGGCTAAATTTTCCTATGGAAATTGAAATAGAGAAACCACTTGTTAGGATCCCCCATTTATCTCAGCCCCGCTTGACAATTCACCCACATAATTTCAGGATAGGAGCTGAATTGGATAGACCTTTTTTTAGGACAATTTCAGGACGATTGGTCAAACGACACCCAAGTTATTAGCAAATCAAAAATGCTTTTCCTATGGAAAATAGGTTCTAACTATAACTACCTACTGACCCACTGGAGACCACCAGTAGGTAATACATGAATAAATAAATAAATATATATATATATACATATTTCCAAAACCTCTCCGCCTGAGAAAGGAACTAGCTGCACTCCTTCCGATGATTAAAAGATTTTATTTCAAAAGTAGCATTTCCTAATGCATTTTGGTCACATCTTGACCTTTGTCAGAGGGGAGCCACAGCAACTTGAGGTACAACCAGCACACCAACACTACAATTGCTGTTTAAATATTCACTGTTTAACCCCTGGTGGGTGCTTTGTTAGGCTCATTTTGAGCATGCTGGTCCATGTAGTGCGCTGTAAACCTCCTAATTTTTACCCTCCAGTGGGCGCTGCTGTTAAAGTTCACGCTCCAGTTTCCACATCATTCCACACCGGAATCCCCAAGCAATGTGTATTTTTAACATTGCTGGGGCCCCAAACCAAAGTCCAGTCCTTGGCGGCACCAAACACCATGTGTGTTTCCACTTCACCAAAAGCGGTCCGTTTTCGGGTGATTACTGGCGCTCTTCACAGGAGGTGCGTAGCTCAGGGCTGGACCAAGCCACATAAACATTTCCAAACCTCTCTGCCTGAGAAAGGAACGAGCTGCACTCCTTCCGATGATTACAAGATTTTATTTCAAAAGTGGTATTTCCTAATGCATTTCGGTCACATCTTGTCCTTCGTCAGAGGGGAGTCACAGCAACTCGAGCTAAAACCAGCACACCAACACTACAATTGCCGTTTAAATATTCACCGTTTAACCCCTGGTGGGCGCCTTGTTAGGCTAATTTTGAGCATGCTGGTCCATGTAGTGCGCTGTAAACCTCCTAATTTTGATCCTTCACTGGGCACTGCTGTTAAAGTTCATGCTCCAGTTTCCACATTTTTCCACACCGGAATCGCCAAGCAATGTGTATTTTTAACATTGCTGGGGCCCCAAACCAAAGTCCAGTCCTTGGCGGCACCAAACACCCTGTGTGTTTCCACTTCACCAAAAGCAGTCCGTTTTCGGGTGATTACTATCGCTCTTCACTGGCGGTGCGAAGCTCAGGGCTAGACCAAGCCACATAAACATTTTCAAAACCTCTCTGCCTGAGAAAGAAACGAGCTGCACTCCTTCAAAAGTGGCATTTCCTAATGTATTTCGGTCACATCTTGACCTTCGTCAGAGGGGAGCCACAGCAACTCGGGGTAAAACCAGCACACCAACACTACAATTGTTGTTTAAATATTCACTGTTTAACCCCTGGTGGGCGCCTTGTTAGGCTAATTTTATGCATGCTGGTCCATGTAGTGCGCTGTAAACCTCCTAATTTTTACCCTCCAGTGAGCGCTGCTGTTAAAGTTCATGCTCTAGTTTCCACATTTTTCCACACCGGAATCCCCAAGCAATGTGTATTTTTTAAATTACTGGGCCCAAAACCAAAGTCCAGACCTTGGCGGCACCAAACACCCTGTGTGTTTCCACTTCACCAAAAGAGGTCCCTTTTCGGCTGATTACTGGTGCTCTTCACAGGGCTGGACCAAGCCACATGAAGATTTGCAAAACCTCTCTGCCTGAGATAGGAACAAGCTGCACTCCTTCCGATGATTAAAAGATTTTATTTCAAAAGTGGCATTCCCGAATGCATTTCGGTCACATCTTGACCTTCGTCAGAGGGGAGCCACAACAACTTGAGGTAAAACCAGCACACCAACACTACAATTGCTGTTTAAATATTCACTGTTTTAACCCGGGTGGGCGCCTTGTTGGGCTAATTTTGAGCTTGCTGGTCCATGTAGTGTGCTGTAAACCTCCTAATTTATACCCTCCAGTGGGCATTGCTGGTAAAGTTCATGCTCCAGTTTCCACATTTTTCCACACCGGAATCCCTAAGCAATGTGTATTTTAACATTGCTGGGGCCCCAAACCCAAGTCTAGTCCCTGGCGGCACCAAACACCCTGTGTGTTTCCACTTCACCAAAAGCGGTCCCTTTTCGGGTGATTACTGGCGCTCTTCACAGGCGGTTTGTAGCTCAGGACTGGACCAAGCCACATACACATTTCCAAAACTTCTCTGCTTGGGAAAGAAATGAGCTGCACACCTTCCAATGATTAAAGGATTTTATTATAAAAGTGGTATTTTCTAATGCATTTCGGTCACATCTTGACCTTCATCAGAGGGAGCCACAGCAACTCGAGGTAGAACCAGCATGGGGATTTTAATTTCATACAAGATTTGAAATAAGATACTTCAAATAAAAACAAGAAACAACTAAAACCAATCACCAAAAGAATTATAGAAGCCCTCATACTTGAATACCAACTAACCGACCTCTGGCGCTGTAGTAACCCAGATAAAAAATGTTTTACTTGTTATTCACATCGGTTCAGGACAGCATCCAGAATTGACTTTTTTCTTATATCCATATCTCTCTGGGTCTCTTAAGACAGATAGTGGATGTAATCCCTTTTCAGACCATGGAAAAGTCGAGCTCGAAATTGTATTTGTTATAGAAAACAGAGAGCGACCCAGGTGGCAGCTGGACCGCACTCTGCTCCAAAATCAGGATTGGGTGGCGGGTTTCAGAAAATGGATCTCTGAATATTTCAAAGTTAATAATAATACTGCGGAGCCTTTCTCTTTGAGGGTGGGTTTAAAGCAGCAGCTCGTGGCCAGATCATTGCATATACAGCTGCCCAGGCAAATGATAGGAGGCATAAAATAGCCAAGCTACAAATGGCAGTCGAGAAAGAATATATCCTGCAGCTCCAGCAGTATCCTAATCAACTAGATCAGGCGAAAGCGGCCCTGAGAGACTTTTTTATATTGGAAGAAATCTACAGCACAAAAACATACCAGCAAAAGGTGTATGAAGACAGTCAGTTGGTAGGGAAACTATTGGCAAATTCAGTAAGAAAGAGACAGGAGTTGGCTATAATAGTAAAGATACGGGATCCCCAGACCGTCCAGGAAGAAGTTAATGGTGATAATATTCCAAAGATCTTTTTAGAGCATTTCGATCGTATTTATTCTACGGAATATTTAGTGGGGGAAGAACTGATCCAGGATTATTTTTCTAATATAGGTATTCCCAAAATTCCAGACAATCGGATTAGATAAATTCCGCAGAAATATTGGATTCTATTAAAGCAACAGCCGGGGCAAAGGCATGTGGCCAGGATGGCTTACCAATCGAATATTATAAACCCTTTTCCAATGAATTACTGATACCCTTGAAAAAACTATTTAATTATATCAAGCAAGGAGGACTGGTGCCTGCAATTTTTAAGGAAGCAATAATAGTATCTTTTGTCAAAAAAGACAAAAATCTAGAAGATGTAAATTCTTACAGGCCCAATAGTATTTTACATTTGGATTACAAGATTTTAATGAAAGTTTGGGCCGAACGTTTTATATTTGCTGCCCGGGAGGTAATTCATGCTGATCAGACAGGTTTTATAGCGGGAAGATCTATGGCAGCTAATACTGAGTTTTTAATACAGGCCTTGGACTATTTTAATATCAATTTAACCCCGGCATGTATTTTACTGGTCGATGCTGAAAAAGCATTTGACCTGATCAACTGGATGACCCTGTGCTTTTCCCTCAGTCAATTTAGATTTCCAGCTCAAGTAACCGATATGCTACGTAATATTTATCAGGGAGCTTCGGCCCAGGAATTAATCAATTCAAAATGGGCAGGATCGATAAAAATAAACCGAGGGACTAGACAGGGTTGTCCACTTTCACCATTGGTTTTTACCTTTTTTATAGAGCCTTTAGTAATTTAAATCAGAAATAATGCTGCTATCCAACCCCCTATGCCCCGGATGGCTAAGCTTAAACTTTTCGCGGACCACATCATTTTATATCTGTTGCCCAACAAAAAAAAATATGGAAAGTATACTGAGGGAATTTAGAGATTTTGAGCAAGTCAGGGGCTACAAAATAAATTCTAATAAAACAGATGTCGTTGCCCAAAACACTGATCTAAATCTTTTTCCATCTTGTTTACGGGTTCAATCTGCCAACCAAGATCCAGTTAGATATCTTGGGATATTTGTAACTAGCCAGTCCCATCTGCTACATCATCTGAACTATACAAGAATTAAAAATAAAATTAAGAGACTTTTGGATCAGTGGCTCCTACTCCCTCTTTCATTTGTAGGCAGGGTATCATTAATTAAAATGTCGATACTACTGTTGTTTATATTTTTGTTTAGTAATGTCCCTATAAAGATTATTTCATCCTTTTTTAAAGAAATGGAAACAATGCTTAGAGGCTTTATTTGGGGGAAAAAATATCTTGGGTCAAGCTGTCAGTAGTATAACTACCCACCGACCAGGGGGGCTTCGCTTTACCCAGTTTAAAAACATATTACGAGGCCGCCTTTTTAGATATAGTGGCGGGATTGATGGGATTAAAATACATTCGAGATAGCTTCTTCCTTGATAAAATGCTACAAGAAATTGATTCTCAAACCCAAGTGTTTTTAAAAACCTCCAAGCTTCCAAAAAAGACGAGATACAAGACCCTAAGGGAATATTGGTTTAGACTTCAGTCTTTTATTAAAAGGTCTGCTTCCTCAGGCGTACAATATTTAAGTTTGAGGGAATATACCAGTTTAGGTCTTCAATTGAAGTCAAGTCATATAATAAACTGGGAAACGTGTGGGCTACGAGAGCTTAGACATTTTGTTATCCAAAATAGGATGATTACTTGGCAAGAGGTGATGACAAGGGCAAATAACCCTAGGAGACCAATTTTTTTGGAATATCTGCAAATCAGTCACTTTTTAAAAAACATTAGCAGCCTTTTTGATTCTCCAAATGAATTGGTAGTAGCCCTTTATGAGGTCAAAATTAACAGCATAAGAAATTGGTATAAGTTGCTTCACCGCCCTGGACAAACGTTATTGATAGAAAGCCATTTAGGTAAAATAGGCAACAAGACACAATGCACTTTTTCACGTAAGGATTGGGAGACCTTATGTCATTTGGGAAGTAAATCCCTACGCGCAGCCAATTTTAAAAGGATGGCTTTCCTATCACATTGGCTCACTTATTTGACTTCGGAAGCCCTGGGGAAAAGATATTCGGAGGTTGAAAACAAATGTTTCAGATGCCAGGCCAACGGTCAGGGCGGGTAGCACCATATTATTTTCACTTGTCCACAGCTAGAATCCTTCTGGGAGGTGATACTTGCGGATATAGAGTTGGCTATTGGGAAGAAAATCCAGCCTGAGGCCGAGTTGGCCCTATTTGGTATATGTAAATATAGGAGGATGGTAAATAAGGATGAGTAAGTGTTCGTATTTATATCTTGTAGTGTAGCCCGCTCCTTAATCCTCCAGAACTTGAAATCTAGTGAGGTTCCCTCCCAATTGAAGTGGTTCAATAAAATGAAAAGGACTCGCAATTTTGAAAAGGCATATGCAAGTCGGGTGGGAGCCATCAGGAAATTTGAAAAAAACTGGAAGTATTTTGAGAACCTAAAAGAATTAAGGGGGGGATGATTATACTTGATATTGATATTGAAAAGGTAGCAGTCGTTGTGATTAAGAGCATGAGCACTTTTTTCATTTATGGTTGCACTTTAGAAGCATTAGCACTTTTGTGGATTTTGCACTTTGGAATATTTGCACTTTTTTCTGCTGTTTCACTTTATTGTATCTCTTTTTGCTGTTGCACTTTATTGCAGGAATTTGCACATTGTCTTTTTAGAAATCATTGATGATGATGATATTGTTTTTATCTTTTATCTTTTATAATTTTAAATCTTGTCATAGCAGGAAGAAGATATTCAATGTTTTTAAAAAGGTTTCAATAATAGTGTTTTTTTGTTTTTTTGATTGTAAAATGTATATCTTGTACCAAATGCTCTGCTCAATAAAAATGTAATTAAAAAAAGAGGTAAAACCAGCACACCAACACTACAATTGCTGTTTAAATATTCACTGTTTAACCCCTGGTGGGCTCCTTGTTAGGCTAATTTTGTGCATGCTGGTGCATGGAGTGCGCTGTAAACCTCCTAATGTTTACCCTCCAGTGGGCGCTGCTGTTAATGTTCATGCTCCAGCTATGCTACATGCTATATATGTAAATACACACTGGTAGTATAAGGTGCATCCCTACATTAATCAGGAATGCATGCAAGATTAGATCTATTGTAAGTAAGCATTGGATACTCATCAAATGTGATGATATATTTGGACACAGGTTGAAGAATACGCCATTGATTACAGATAGAAAAGCTGCTTTTCTGAAGGAAAAACTAGTAAATAGCTACTTTGGTAAGACTGATAAAAACTTGTTTACTTCTAAGAAGGCTGACAATAACTTACAATGTGAAGAATGTTGATTAAGTTAATGTGATACATCACAATATAATGCCATTCAGGAAACTTAATATTACAAGAAATGTACATCGATGTTAATACTGACCAAGAATGAGGTGCGCACTGCGGAATAATTTTTCTACGTTTAATGATGTTCAACTTAGTTGAATTGGGTAGCTGTTCTTGCACACTTGAGACATATTACATACATTTCAAATTACCTACATGCAACAGTGATTGCAGAAAAAAGAAGAGTGATGCTTTCCTCCAGAATCAAAATCTAAAAGGCATTCGCAATGCCCTTAGGCCTGGCTTTACATAAATGTAGTATGATAATGTGAAGCATTAAAAGTAAATTGCATGGGAATGGGTATGTATTTGCGTGGAAGCAAAGACGTGGTGTAGGTTAAAAGGTCAGATAGAAGTTGTATTGTATAGCCAGACCTAAAAATCAATGTAGTTTAATCACTACCCTGCCCCACCTATTCAGCTGCCAGAAAAAATCCCATAAATTATCTAGTTATCCAAGTCACTTTAATATCACTACAATGCCATGCATGTGCCCCTGGATGTTCAAGCTCCAGCAGCTGGATAAATAACCAAAATGATCACAGCAGGGTGGAGGGCAGGCACTTTTTTGTGGAAACGTATAACTTCTGTCCAATCAAACATGTACTACTGGCTCCCAAAATGTGGGTGGAGCCAAAACCTCTGTCCTGGTGAATCTCACATAGTTGTCTGGCAACAGCTTAGCTATTAAGTCAAACCATAATAAGACCAAGGGATCAACAGAGAAAACAGAATATCTTTACGGACATGAAGAGAAAGTTGCACAATGTATGTAAAGTAGTCACATTCTCTTTAGTTAAATAAAAAAGATATATTTCGCACTAAAGCATGAATGACTTGCTTGAGTAGAAATGAATTTCTTCTCTTACTCTTGGGCACTTTATGTCACATCCATCATGCAACAATCTGGAAATTATGCAAGATTACTTCGACAGAAAGGAAATGTTGACAGGGTTTAATTAAGAGAAGCAATATTTGTTTGTACCTGCAAAAATATTTAACCTTCATCGAAAAAGTGGCTACTGAGTATGTACCCTGCTTACGAGTGTGCATTCAGCCTAGGAACTGAAATGCATTTACTAACTAATGCCCGGTATCACTTTGGTGTCAGACTGCCCATGGTGCCCGAAGGTCATCCGCAATCACTCTCAAATGGACAAAGGACTGCAATCAGAAAATCACCACATGTTAAATATGTTTGATAAATATGTTTGTCAGTCTTTGTGCAATGTGGCTGGTTTCCGGAGGGAGAAAACAGGGGGCGTGAATATGCAATCATGTGTTTTTATTGCTGGAGGATAGTCACTTGAAACAATGCTCTGAGCTTTCAACGTGATTGCTCCCTTCCAACAGTACTTGGTGACAGCCTCCTGTACATGTAGTCGAAAGCTAAATAAGGGCTTCAGGTGTCAGTATTGTCAGTTCCAAAAACAATTACTGTGTCTTGTTACAAAATGAAAAAGAAAACAAAAGCTAACATTATGCCGCACCGCCATTTGGCTGAGATATATTTGAAGCGTCCAAATGCTGTGTACATCCAATGTCTGGTTTCAGGGCTTTCAGGCTTGGCATGCAGTGTCTCTTTTTTTATATGGTTTCTAAAACTGGAAAACACTTACAGCACGGGGAGAGACTATTACTGACAGTGGTCGTTCACAGAAGCACAATAGGTGATCATTTTATGTTGTCTAGATTAGCAGCTTTACAACCCAACCAAGCCCCAGAGCTACAATTATCCGACTGCATTAAACTGGAATCACCTGCATAACTTTAGAGTGCATGTGTACAAGGTGCTGCCAGCACTGTCTGCCCACTCACGCTTGTAAGTAAAGGGGAATGCAACTAGAGCAGAAATCACAAGATGAGTTTTCCAAGCCATCTCTCAATCTGTCTTGAAAATGTCTGCTTTGACCTCTCAATGCACCCCACGTGTTTGTTATTTAAGTGGGGACCAAGCTATGTCTCCCAGACAGACTTCCAGCTGGTTATTACTTACATTGTCTTGAGAGTTTCAGTTGTATCAGTGCTACTTTTAAAACGTGTCCTTCTGTCGACATGTACATTTTGTGTTCGTTTCTAATCATCCTTGAAACTCTCCTACATCCAATAACAATGCCTGAAGATGCTTCAGGAGCCCATCCCCAATTGTTTAGTTAATTATGCCAAATTCAAGGTGCATTTGAGCTGACGAAGCGGTTTGAGGGAGTTGAAAGACGTTTTAAAAATACTAGTTATTAAGAATAGTTGAGTCTTTTCCGTAAAGGGCAGCACTCGCATACGTTAGAGTTGGGAGTGTCCTGGCTGTCATAACCAAAATCAATGGTCTGTATGATGGACTCTCCAGTTTCTTTGCCAGAGACTTATTAGCAACATTTAGTGCACTTGCCCGCTGAGCCATATAATTCTTGTGCTCGTAATGAGTCAATTTATTGTCTATGTAATATCCCAGATCATTGTAGCTAGTCACATTTTCTAAGGATTTTCCTTCTAGCCAGATGTTATACTGTTGGGCAACCCGATTACTAATAAGCATAGTTTTTGTTTTTGTTGTGTTGAGTTATAGATTGTTTGCTGTTAGGAATTCTGCAAGTACAGTTAATATTCTAGTTAGCCCAATCTTGGTTCAACTGATTAGAACAATATCATCAGCATAGGCAAGGTGTGATAGGGCTAAGGTACCAAGATGTGGGGAGTGAGAATTAATTGTATTGAGTTTTCCTGACACATCAGATATAAAAAGGTTAAATAGGTGTGTTTATATATTTTTCTTGAGACTTTTGAACCATTCCAGAGTTTTACTCTTACCCATTTATCAGTATAAAATAACATTAATCCTTTTAGAATTCTTTCGAGAATGTTCCATGTTTGAGTTTGGTCCACAAAAGCTTCCAGTCCACACTATCAAACACAGAATTTGGATGAATAAAACGGAGGTGCATGTTCTGTTTGTTTTTCTTGCCTTTCTCTGCAATTAGGGAGATGGATAAGATGTTAGATATAGTTCCTATCCCTTTTCTAAAGCCGGTTTGATTTGCAGGAATCAGGTTGAGTTTGTTGGACCAATTAACCAGATCTTCCAGGATCAGGGAGTCAAGGTATTTCGATTTAAAGTTCAACAATGCTATAAGCCTATAGTTGGATGGGTTTGTTCTTTCTCCCCCTTTATATCTTGGTGTAAGAATAGATCCTTGCCAGCTCTCCGGAATGTGATTTAGGATCTCAGCTTCAAAGAAAAGATTCTCTAGTATGGAGCTCCAAAAGGCTGGGTCAAGTTTAAAAAAGGATTGCGGGACTCCATTGGGCCCCGGGGCCCATCTCTTTTGCTTTGGTTTATTGTGCTTTTTATTGCGTCTGCTGTGTAAGGGAGGTTGGTTGTATTGTGTTCCATAAATGTGCCAAGGATCTCGTTTGTCTCTTTTGCATGAGGTTGGGTGAGTTGGTCGTCAGCACCAAATTGCAGTGAATGACTTAGGTGAACCTGCATTATCTGTGTCTATTGGGAGGGATAGTGCTGTTTCCAACGTTGTTGTGATCAAGATTGACACTCGAAAGGGAACCTTGTGTTTTTGACGCACAAAACTTCATTAAAGCATTGGATTATTAGAAGCACGATTGCTCAAAGCGCCGGCTGGTGCCTGGAGAAACAGGATGCCGTCATCGCCATTCATTTGAAAATTAAGTTAAACAACTCATGAATCGTTAAAGTTGGCATTCATCAAAGACTTTCGACTTTTTGATTTCCTTGAAAATAGACATTGTGGCCTTTTTTTGAATAGTGGTTTCTGGTCCTGAAGAGACTTCCAAGAATAAAGGGATTTGAAACACGTAGACCACATTTTTTGCCAAACAGTGGTTTTGTAAATTAGGCTTGTTTGTGTTATGCCCAATTAATGTAAATATTTAATCGGTTGTATATTAGTGTAAATATTGTATAGGGTATACATATAGAAAAATCTTTTTGTAAAGTCAACCACAGTTTTGTTTGGCATTTTAGGTGCTTTCTAGGTAGCTTATTTGTTCTAACCCCCTTTTCTGCACCAAGTAAGTTGAATGTGTATGGTGTGATACTGATTGAATGTGCTTTGTTAGAGTGAATGTGTTTTGGAAGTATGCAAATGTAAGTGAATTTATCACTAGTCCTTATGTCAAAATTTATTCCCAATTTATTGTCGTCCATCACATGTAGTTATGGGTTCCCTGTAGGAGAGAATAATTGAAAAAAATGTTTGTGCTATTTAAATTAAAGTTACTAATGAGCTTTCGGGTGTATTGTGTTGTGGTTCATGCACCTATGGTTGAATTAATCTAAATAATGGATAAGTATTGGCATTTTTCTTGTTGTTTGTTGTAAAGTGCTCAGCCTTACGATTGAGAGCCATACATTTTATTGGTAATAAGTGTTCCAAACTTCTGCATTATACAGTTTGCCCATTCCTGTTCCTGCACGTTTGATGTTAGAATGTTCCTTGGCCGATTCAATTTGTTTATTGTTTGCCAAAATTTGTTTGAGTTATTATTTCTTGCGTTATGTAATAGTTTTACCCAAAAATTATCTGCACTTCATCGTTTGTTCTCCCATAGCTTTTTTTTATAAAGTTTTCTCTGTTCTCGAAATGCTTCCCATACAGTGTCATTACTGTTTTTTGTTTGTTATTTTCTTAGTGTTCTTTTATGTCCCTTCTTAATATTTGTACCTCACTTGTTAATCCTTTGTGTGGGTTAAAGCAAGGTGTCTTGTGACCAGGCTTAATTCTTGCGGTTGGTAAATAGATCAGAAATTGTGACCATGCTTGTACCATATTGGTGTTTACTTGAATAGACTCAGCAAGTTGCACTTTTGTTGTTGTAAATTGCTGCTGATTGATTCTGCTTGACCAGGTAAGGTGTTTTAAATGTATTGTGTTCAAGTTGCCTTCCTGAGATGTAGAGGCTTGTAATCGCGTAAAATTTAAGTTGAAACCATTATGTTGATTTGAATGGTCGCTCAGTGTAGTGTATTCAATATAATAATGAGCAAGAAGTAGCATTAATGGTAGGGTTATGATCGTGTAATCAAGTGTTGACTGTGACCTTGGGTCATGGTACGTGTATTTGGGTGGAGTGTCTTCTTTTGATCTTCCACTGACCACACACATTCCCTCCTATTCTAGAGCTGTTACCAGATGTTGGCCAATTTTGTCTTGGTGAGTCGGCCTGTCTGAGAGCTGTTGTTGTACACTCCCAAAAATATTGTCAGCTCCCAAAATTTCGTATTCTTCATTAGTGTGGAACAAGTTTATATTTAAATCTCCAGTTAGAACTATATCCCATACTGGTTCAGCCCAACGTAACTCCGAGATGGTTTTAAGTGCTATAATTACTAATGACATCATCCACACAATCTCTGATGCACCCACTCACACCACTATATAACCTTTCAATCACCCCTTCCAACTTCACACTACCATTCTCAAACCCATTTACACACCTATACCAGTACTTACACAGCCACTCACTGATTCATAGATACACTTAAATAGTCCATACATCCACTCATACACCCACTAACTCACTAATGCAGCCATTGATATATCCACTCATGCACCTGAACTCACTCACATACTGAGCCAGTCACCTATAGAGCTACTCACACATTTACTCACTCACCCATACAGTCAATCAGACAGTCACTTACTCACCCATACAGTTACACACAGACTCACTCATTTATTCATTCAGTTAATACCATACACTCACTCAACTATACAGTCACTGACACAAGCACATCCTCACGTGTACAGATACTCTCACACTCACTCACCTACCCATACAGTCACTCACATAACCCATCACTCACCTATATTGCCTTTCACATACTCAGTTGCATACTCAGTTACTCACACATATACCACTGGCGCATACTACAGATACCTATTGGGTTATTTGGCCCTCAGGGACCCTCAGTATTGAAAGAGAATCAATCCCCAACTTAAAACCCACAACGGGGTACAGTGGCGAAAGAAGGGGATGTGGCCTTAGGTGACATGTCTGCAAACACGCCCTGTGGTGCATTTCAAGTTAGAGAATTAATTCCTCCTCAATTCTGTGGGTCCCTGGGGGTCAACTAGCCCACCATGTACCTTCAGATGTTCAAAGATGTGGCAATCAACTGTGTATAAGGGAAGGAACTCGCACATCAACAATAATGTATTTATTTTAATACTCAAATATAAAAAATAAAAAAATAGCACCTTTTAAAAAAAGTAAGGATAATAAGGGTTTTGGATGGACAGAAACTGTACACAGTAACCAATAAATATACTTGTTTTAAAAAATAAATACAAAGATATTTATTTTAATATTTGTATAATAAAAGAGAGAAGGAATTAAAAGAAAAAGAAAGAGCGAATACGTATGAGGATATAAAATGAGCATGGGTCAACTGAAAAACGTGATAAAAAAATGGGAGGTAATAATTCTCTCCAGGCTATATGAATGAAACATATACATCCATCTAGAAAATAATCAATCCGTTTTTTTATTTTATAAATTCAATTAAGGCACTTTTTAGCACAAATATTTCAAAACCATGTGAAATAAAACATGTGTCTAAAACAAAACAGACAAAAAAAGCTATATACAATTCTCTACATTAAAATGTGACACCCACAGAAACTCCAGATTCTTTACCACACTCATTTCACAAGCACGACTCACTTGCACACATATCATCCATAAAACACACCAATGCTAATAAAAAGCCGGTGAACCAATTCGTAAATCCCAGCAACAAACAAAAAAAATCACAATCCTTAATAGTGAAGATGTAGGGATGTTTTCAAATTACCACCCTTCCATACATCAAACAGAAATTAATTCATTCTGTCATAGATCTAATCAAAATATCTAATTTGTTTGGCAAGGACAAATAGATAGGGTCGACGCGCTTCAAACCCGATCCTTTGTTCGGTTCTCATCAGGACCAAGAAATTCTGAAAAATAAAAATAAAAAACGAGCATTCGTCAATATCCGACCTTAAACAAGCATTATTTTAAAAAACAAACACGCACTGAACACCAGTGCCTTCTTCCTACCTGATTTTCTGTAAAGAGAGACTTCTCGGAAGAATGACTTGTGCAGGTATACACACATCTAAAGGAGACAAGACATTACACAGAATGATCTGTCAACCTATAGTCGAGGGGCAACTTAATTAGTGGAGTACCAGCATTCTTTAGCACTTACCAATTTAGTCGCAGTTGCAGTGAAATCAATCCATAGAGCTGTGGTCAGTTATTTTTAACCTGGCCCGCATCGTTGCGTGGACCGGAAATTTGCATACTCGAATCTAGGAGACCCAAAGAGAAAGTGAATGTGAACCTGATTTTATCCGTCTCCACATCGCGTCATTAATCCGAAACGGCTATGCGCCCCTGGTTTTTATCTGAAAATGCTTTTCTTCCTAATTCAATCTTGCCCACGTCGCCTGGCAGTCTGGCGCTAAGCAAGTCATTCCCTCATTCGTCCTTGGGATGCGGAAGCTGCCGGCGGAATGGAGGATAAATCCTTCTGCCAAGCCTCGCTCCCGTGTATGACCCACATGACCGCACGTCATACGGCAACCGTACTAACAACAGATTTGTTGATCAGGAGGTTGTGTGTGAATCCAACCCACCAATCCTTGTCTAAGTGGTCCGGTTTAAGGCCGGGGAAGAGCATACTTCAAGCATTGGCGCACCGCCACGGTGTCAATTAAACTAGTAGAGGCTTCTGGGAACTGTAGTGAAAATCAATCCCGGGGTCCTTAGTGCAGCCCAGATAACAAATGGGCATTGATATTCAATAAACTTTATTAGCACATCTGCTTCTCCAGGGCAACCAAGCACGTAGATAGCGCATATTGGAACAGCTTTGGTGTGATTTTGCACATCCATTTATGGAGGGCACCAACGAAATGAAAATTAACCCAACAATTTGTTCTGATGGTCTCTTATTGCTGTATACCTCTACCGTGGAAAGTGCTCTCTGAGTCTTTAGGCTGTGCTTCCAATCAGATTTTATACAGTTTGCCCACATGAGCGTAACCAGGATAATCTGTTTAGTTGGTAAGCAAGTGCCTCGGAAAAGAGCATCCATACTCCCCTTTCCTTTCCTGCTGCTTTCAGCCTTTTTTAGGCAGAGGCCAACAAAGAGCAAGGGGCCGGTACAGATACATCACACAGCCAGGGGAAATGACCTCTCAATGACAGTATTAAAAGAACTGAAACTGTCACCCTTGTTCAACCTATCTGATCGGGTGCTGACACCGGCAGAGGCAGCCGTATTGGAAAAAGGGCTTTCTTTTGTCTCCTCCAGAAGTACAGACTTTGTCAAAATGAAATTGGAAGCGATGGAATTTTGTCGCAAAATTCGCCTAAAAACTTTTTTTAAAGACCAGATCGAGACAGGGAAGGGAGAGGTAACAGGCCTGAAGAAAAAATCTGCTTTCTGCCCTCCAGATAATAATATTCCGAAAGAAGTTATCACTTTTGAAAAAACAATTTTATCAGCAATTGTGGAAATGGAGTCCAAAAGACAATATGTACGGTTCAATGTTCCAAAAATTCAAAAAGATGCAATTATTTCTTTGAAAAAAGATGCATCTTTAGTAATAACAAGGGAGGGTCAATTGTGCTCTGGGACATGGACAGATACAAAGATGAAGTGAGGAGACAGCTGGATGATGAGAGATGCTATAGGAGAATTGGGAAAAACCCTACAGCAGAACTCCGGGGCCAAATATTCTGTATCTTACAGGATGGATTTGACCAAGGATTTGTAGGCCCTAAGGAATTTGCTTTTCTACAAAACAAAAACTCGAAGGACCCCGGGAATCTACGTATTACCTAAAGTTCACAAGAGTGACACCAACCCACCGGGTAGGCCTATAGTACCATGGTGGGACTCGCTGTTGGAACCCATCTCGAAATATATTGATTTTTTCTAAAACCTTTTGTTCAATTAATCCCTGCGCATCTACAAGATACGAGAGCATTTATCAACAGACTGGCAAAAATTGAGTATGATAATACAAAACAGATGATGCTGACTATGGATGTGGTGTCCTTATACACCCAAATACCTCAGGAAGAGGCCCTTGAAGTATTGATGTTCTTTTTGGAAACTAGGGTTAAACCAGTACGTGTTCCCACAGATTTTCTCATTGAGCTGGCTAAGTTCGCTCTTCAGAAGAATAATTTTGCATTTGGCTCGGAATTCTTCTACCAAATAAAGGGAGTCGCCATGGGCTGTCCTTTTGCCCCGGAGCTGGCGATATTATTTATGGGTTCATATGAGGATAGATTCATTTATAATAACAACCCTTTTTCAGAGTACATTACAAACTATGGGCCCGATGTAGGTGGCCATTTACCGGCTGGTAACGGCCGATTTCGGCCGTTACCGACTGGTAAATGGGTTTTTGGGATGTAGGGGGCCAATTTTACCGATTCAGTAAATTTACCGAATCGGTAAATTTACCGAATCGGTAAAATACCGAATCGGTAAATTTACCGAATCGGTATTTTTACCGATTCGGTAACTTCCAGATGTAGGTGGCACTCTTCTGAATCCCAAAGGCCTTTCATATTCGGTATTTTACCACTCAATTGGATTGGGTGGTAAAATACCGAATCCAGGTGTGCATGCACATGTGTGCATGCACACCTATGCCATGTGACACACAGACATGCCCTTAGGGCATGTCTGTGTGCCACATGGCACACATGCCTGTATTTGGGGTGCTAGAGGGTGTCAAAGTGACACCCCCTGCACCCTTGCTGGAATCGGTATTTACCGAATCGGTAAATACAGATTCGGTAATGCCCATTGATTCCTATGGGCTTCAATGCCCATAGGAATCAATGGGCATTACCGAATCGGTATTTACAGAATCGGTAAATACCAAATCTTAACGATTCGGTATTTACCGATTCTGTAATACCTACATCCCCCCCTCTATTTTACCACTTCTTAAATACCGAATCGGTAAAATTCGGTATGTAAGAAGTGGTAAAATGAAATTACCTACATCTAGCCCTGAATGCGCTATATTGATGATGTGTTTTTGAGTTGGTCAGGGTCACAGGACCAGCTACAAGAATTTCTCCATTGTCTAAACAGAAGAAAAGAAGATATAAAATTCAGTTGTAACATCTCCAGAAATCAGATCACTTTCTTGGATGTACAAGTGTATGCATCAGAAGGGAGATTGGCGACAACACTGTTCAGAAAAGAAACAGATAGGAATAAGGCGTTGCACTACACAAGCAACCATCCCAAAAGTCTAAGACAAAACCTTCCTTTTGGCCAATTGTTGCGGATACGGCGCAATTGCTCTTTCAAAGATGAATATTTCGAACATGCGTATAACTTAATGAAGCATCTATCTGAGAGAGGATACCTAAAGAAACTATTGAAGCATGCTTTGCGATGTGCTTGGTGTGTCCCACGTGAGACACTGCTCGAAAAAAATAACTAAACCGGAACCAAAGAGAATGGTCTGCGTGACCACATTCTGTCCAAATGCAAACCAGTTAAAGAAGATCATAATTCAAAACTGGCATTTGGTCAAAAATGTGGACGAAGGTCTACGACAGCCTCCACTGTTTGCATTCTAAAAAGAAAAAAGCATTGCAAACTATGTCTTGAGAGCAGCTTTACCAAAACTGGAAGGGATGACCCTACGGAGCATGATAGGATTGGAACCGGTGAAAGGTCACCACAAGTGTGGGACTTGCGTGTGCTGTGACCAGACCATCGAAGGGACAACATTCACCCAAGCAGTCATTAATTGGAAACATGACACCTTCTCCAATTGCAAGTCGAAAAACATTGTTTATGGTATGCTCTATCCTTGCCCTAAACTGTATATGGGCAAAACCAGTCAGGAGGTACAAAAAAGCGCATCACCCAACATAAATCAAGACTTAGACGGGATGTGCTTAATGCTCCTTTGGTGAACCATTGGAGAACTTGGGAACATATAGAGAAAGTCTTGAGATGGACAGTGATTTCCAAAGTTGAGGTTGACACCAGAGGAGGAGACATGGAGGCTCAATTAAGCCAACGTGAAGCTCTATTGATCATGAAGTTCAATACAGCGATCTGTGGACTTAATGAGGTGTCTTAAATCTTCCGGACATGACATTTTAATGTAAGAAAACAGCAGGAAAGGAAAGGGGAGTATGGATGCTCTTTTCAGAGGCACTTGCTTACCAACTAAACAGATTATTCTGGGTATACTCATGTGGGCAAACTGTATAAAATCTGATTGGAAGCACAGCCTAAACATTCAGAGAGCACTTTCCACGGTAGAGGTATTCAGCAATGGATGTGCAAAATCACAACAAAGCTGTTCCAATATGTGCTATCTATGTGCACTGTTGCCCTGGAGAAGCAGATGTGCTAATAAAGTTTATTGAATATCAATGCCCATTTGTTTTCTGGGCTACACTAAGGACCTCAGGACTGATTTTCAGTGACAGTTCCCAGAAGCCTCTACTAGTTTAGTCGACACCGTGGCAGCGTGCCAATGTTTGAAGTATGCACTTCCCCGGCCTTAAACCGGACCATGTGGGGCGTTAGACAAGGACTGGTGGGTTGGATTCACACACAACCTCCAGATCGACAAATCTGTTGTTAGCACGATTGCCGTATGACGTGCGGTCATGTGGGACACGGGAGCGAGGCTTGGCAGAAGGATTTATCCTCCATTCTGCCGGCAGCTTCCACATCCCAAGGACGAATGTGGGAAGGACTTCCTATGCGCCAGACTGCCAGGCGACGTGGGCAAGATTGAATTAGGAAGAAAAGCATTTTCAGGTAAAACCCCGGGGCGCATAACCGTTTCGGATTAATGACACGATGTAGAGACGGATAAAATCAGGTTCACATTCGCTTTCTCTTTGGGTCACCTAGATTTGAGTCTGCAAATTTCCAGGCCACGCAACGATGTGGGCCAGGTTTAAAAATAGCTGACCACGGCTCTATGGATTGATTTCACTGCAACTGCGACTAAATTGCTAAGTGCTAAAGAATGCCGGTACATCACTAATTAGGTTGCCCCTCGACTATAGGTTGACAGATCATTCTGTGTAATGTCTTGTCTTGTCTTGAAAACTGCTTTAAATGAATTTATAAAATATAACAAAGGATTGATTAATTTCTAGATGGACGTATATGTTTCATTCATATAGCCTGTAGAGAATTATTTCCTACTATTGTTACTCAGTACTGGCAATGGTTTTGTTTTGATGTTAGATTGACTCAGCCTTACTGATATGAGTACAGGCCCTTCGGCGTTTTCTACTAAAAAAATGGGAGGAGCACTAAATTGGTTCCATAGTGACTTCAATAACCAAAACATATATAAACCACACCCGTAGGATGATTACTTTTGTTTCTGTGATTTAAATACGGGTGATCAAACTATGAGCAAGATAAAGTTTACGATTGTTGGATTCATCTTCAGTTTTACCGTCCGTTTCGTCAGAGGGAACATAAAATGAATGTATATATTGTAATATATAAAACATTATGCTCCCTCCACAGAAGCTGGATGTATGTCGACGGAAGGAGGAAAGAATTTTAAAGAGAGGTACATTTATAGTATAAGTTTATGCTTTGTATATTTTTCTAATGCAAGTATATTACTATAATTTTAATTTCTAAATGTAGTGTGTAAAAGTATAATTGTACTTTAGAAACGAAATGACATAAGAACAGTTCATGTATTATCATCGCGAATTGAAAATACTACAAAGACACAGAAAAAAAGAAGGTTTGAAATATGTACAAATCAAAAAAAAATGATCAAGTAATTCCCTTTTTCTTCTAGAGTGAAAATGGGTTTATCAGTATGTATATTATGTAGTATTGTGAACAATTTTCACTCATGAAGAACTGGAGGTTTATCGTTGCAAGCAGTAAACATGTAAAAAATATTAATGTCAATGTTTTCATAAAGAGTAATTAAAAAGAAATGTACAAAAATGATGAAGTAGTGAGGGAGTGTTTGTAGTAGCACTTCTATTCTACTTTATCTGAAAGTAAATCATGCCCTCCTATATTAATAAGAATTTGGGGCAACACTTTAAAAAAGATTTGAATAGAAAATAGTGTTTGCTGAGAAAAAAGGGAGTGTGTGCATATTTATATAGCGCAAAGTCGACCTAAAACTATATCAGCAATTTACATGAGCACCATATTACCAGTACATTTTCAGACAGACGTAGTTTACGTCATTTCTCTTCAATAACAGCATGTGGACGCGACTCAGAGGCTCGAACACTGATTTCCAGGACCATGTTTGACAGTGTACCCGAATGACCAAACAAGTATATATATCAACTGCCGTTCATGTGCCAAAAACTACATCAAAAAAAGTTTCATAGCCCTGTATTACAACAGCAACACTCAACTGAATGTACAACAAACATTCATATTTGCAGAAATACGTCATGTCCACCATCTTTTATGTGTGCGACTATGGATGAATATGGGGTCAGTGATACCCTGTACCTTCTATGTTGGCCATGCTGTGGTACTTCACAGATATAGGGACACATTTGCTTTTAAGACCAGGGAGACATCAGCACTACTACACGGACAGCCAAATCAGTTGATTTCTCATTTAGCTCACAACGGAACCACGCCTATTGCTCTGGAATCATGGTTCACAGCCTCGCGCGGCACTGGCATACATTAGTCCAGCCAATTCCACTTACGCTTCCAGGATACCATAACAAATTTAACAACACTTTCCTAACGCTAAAGTGACGATAATTTTAACGCTGTCCTTGTAAATAAGCCCCCCAATATCGTGAGAAATACAGCAAAAATTAATCTTCGCAAGTGAAAACCTTGTTAATATAAGACTGTGCACTTAACATATCAATCCACCTCGCATATTAAACATGTTTAAGTCTACTTCAGAACACATTAGGATCCGACATAAACCGCAATTAGCGAGAGTTTTCCTATCAGTCCTCAAATCCAAGGCCGCCTTGTAAATTCCCGCCGCACATGTGGGACATTGACAATTGGATCGTAAGTGCACCAGCGGACAGACAGAGGCCCATCTGGGGGCTTCAATATTTGCAACAAACAGAGGGCGTGATCTTGCCATAAAGAAAGGTGTGTCCTAAAAGCACGAAGAAGTCAAGCCTTTGAAGAAGAAAAGCATGGTAGCTTCAAAACGCGTCGGCTGAAATTGCCTGAAATCAACCAGGATTCTGTAAAAGCAATCTGTCCGGGGGGAGCACTTTTACCATTAAGGGTTTATTCCTGTATAATGTCTGGGTGCTGTCCTGCCCTATGGGCAATTTGGAGCGAAAATATACATATATATATATATATACACACATAGACATATATAAATGTATCTGTATGTAAATACATAGTTAGAGTTAGGTCTGCTTTTTCATAGAAAGAGCGTTTTTTGGTTTGTTATTAACTTTTGCCTCTGATAAATCTTCACAAAACGTTCCCCAAAAAAAGAAGTTCATCCGCCTCAGCTCCTTCTTGGAACATTTTGCGTTGATACATTAATGCAGGGCCAAGAAAAAAGGGGGTTTCCAAAACGTGAAATCTCCATGCATTTTCCATGGACTTCTTTATACTGGGCTACAATAAAAAGTGCTGAATGGAATTAAACAAAATTTGACAGGATGCTAGATCGTAGTCAGTTGATTATGCCTTTCGTGATTTGTATTAAATCCGTTCAGTAGCTTTGGGGGAATTTAGGGTACAAAATAATTATATATTTAGGCTGTTGAGTCTGCGAGACTCTTGAGACACTCTTGTGGGAGTGCCAATTTAAAATCAGAGCATTCTGATTGGCCCATAGAGCTTTATTTCTATTATGCCATCTTGCTCCCGCTGGAGTTAGAATCCCACAAGAGTGAGTTCTCTGATTGGCTGGGTAATGGGTTCCTAAGAGCCAAAATCAACCTAGGGAGAGGAGGCTACCTTTCCCCCTCCCCTGATAATAATGCCAGGTCCCAGAGGATGGGGTACCCAGGCAGAAATCAGCCCTCCACCTTATAACACCACCAGACCATGGGGGATAGAGTTTCTGGGGTTAAAATTGGCCCAGAGAGTGGGGCTGCTTGCCCCTTTCCTCAAGAAACATGTTGCACCCAAAGAAGAGGCGTCCCCTGGGTAGAAATTGGCATGAGGCCGGGGGGTGGGAGGGGTGTGGCTTCATCCCCTGATAATCATGTCGGAATCAGGTGGTGAGGTCTCAGGGGTTGACATTGCCCACTACAACACTCATTGCTCACCCCTTTCATGCTAAGTGTACTGTCAAAGGAGGCCTTATTTACAAGGAGGCATTAAGCCACGTTAAGGCAATGGACTTATTGCCACCAGAACATCTTAAAAAGTAATGTTCTGGTGACGTTACGTCCTTGTACATATGCACCCTTATTTTCAAGCCTGCCCTTGTAAATAAGGGGGCTTAACAGCATCTAATAAATAAGACGATGGACTTAACGCCACCAGAATCTGTTACAAAGTGACGTTCTGTTGGCATTCTTTGTACAAATGCCCCAAAGTGTGGGAGCTCTCCACCAAACCAGCGGTAAATGCATGAAAGTGCAGCTCATAGTAGCCCTTTTTTTCTTTTTTTCAGTTCTTTTAGCTTTTGCATTGCATTGCGACTTCAAGTTCATGCATGATACAGTTAGGTTTTCATTTTTCATTTCTATTTAGTCCTTGGTTCAGTACAGCATTCCAGTGAAACTTGGTAATTTTAGTCGTTTTATAGCAGCACAGTATGGAGCAACTCCTGAAACCTATGCATTTGGCTGAATTTGTGTCTCATTGGAAGAGGGTAACAATACTGGTTCAAAAGCCGATGAATTCACACAACAAAGAGCCTCGGTATCTTATCAGTAATAGTCTTTGTTCTGCAAGAAGCTTTGCATGACTATGGTAGCTCAGGCAGGGAAATGGAAACATTGTAAATAAAGGAGTTAGACAAGAGTTAAGAAGTTTCCATAAAGGACTCATTATTTGTTTAAGTTTAAGTGAATTCAACAGACTGTGTACATCTACGCATCATAGCACGTCCTCCGGGATCTTTGCCACTTTAGTATTAAGTGATAATGAGCTCCTGCTGGAATAATGCATTTTACATTGACTGACTATAAGTAGAAAGGTACACTATTGGTCTCCCTAAGAATAGCTCTGCTTATGTCGATGTTCTAAGGGAAAGTGGAAGTAATAGAGAGGTCATATATGGCATCTCACATCTGCTATATAGAAAACAAAGTAGCTCAAGGGAAAAAGAGGAATGATTAGTTTTTTCTCACTACAGCCCGTACACGGAACACTAGCTGTGTTATACTGATACAATTTATATTCTCACAGACCTCATGTGGCTGTGCTCCTGTGCAGACAAACTAGTGGTTCCCCATCTCTCTTTATAGAGTCTGAAGAAGAGTCATGCTTACACCACCGAAGCCTCCCCAGGGCCTGCCACTATAAACTTCTGACCTGGTGCCCTGCCCAACAAGTGGCCACCAGGTCACCGTGGCATTATCCCACCCTACTGAAAGCAACCCCCACTCATTTTCCTTGCCTTGGCTGCCATGTACAATGGCCAGAGAAAATGCCGAATTGCCCTCACTCGAAGGTCAAAAATTTCAGGCATGTCTGAGCCATTTATATTTTTGTACTAAGAAACCAAACTCTTGCTTTGGGAGTTTGTTTTCTATAAACCCAAAAAAAAACTGCAGGCACACACTTGGCATCTCTTCAGCGCTGTCAATGGAGCTTCCATGAAGGTGACATCCTTCACAGCATAGAGAACCCAGCAAGCAGATGGGGGGGTTTAAATAGAACTATCAGACCGTCTGCCAGAGTCTAAATTACTCTGTGAGTGTGTATTAACTTTACTTCATGGCCTACACAAAAAAAAAAGTAACAACATTTAAAAATCTTCAAACTATGCAGGATCACAATGGAGAGTCTCTGGCTTATGGTTGTGGTCACACCAGCCTTCCAACTTGGTGAAGGCCTTCACCTCTGATTGCCCTCACAAGTGAAGACTGGACTGCCGTCATTTGAATTCCCACCTAGCAGGAAGATTTTTATAAATGCCTAAGCCATTGTGGCAGACCTACAGGAGGCAGAGTTGAGTGACCTATTTTTTGGGATGCTCAGCAATCTTTTTTCCCTGTATGAAACTAGTATGATTTGTCCACTCTCAATTTCTTGCCCCTTGGCCAGTTTTACAAAAAAGCTACTCAAATCTTTGCAATATTCCCCAAGATTATACCCAAGAAGTCACTCCACTGATTGGTATTCACTCTTCCCAAAGCATATAGATGATCTGCAAAATCATATGTGCTTTTGATTTTGAAAGTACCCCCTACACTCTACACTAAACTCTTTGCTCCTTGATTAAAAAAAATACTTTCAGCAAGCATTCTAAACAGCCCTATGCCTCATGTGACACTAAACATACACTATAGCATTTAAAAATATTACATATAATGCAGCGGCAGTGATTGTATTCCATCGGAACAATTGAGCAATAGGAATACATTTTCATCCTGGCATGCAAGTACGTCATTCCCGTTTACTCACACTTTTGATATAGTAGAGCATACTTTTGTACTCTTGTTTTTTCAAGTACACTTATTTCTGAAAATTCCTTAGTGGTGTTGGTGCTATATTCTGCCTTGTTTTTTGGCTGGTTTTTCATGGGTTTGTGAATTGAGCTTCAACTATCTGGACATTCTTTCAACTCGTGGTGTTTCCTTAACACCAAGGGGCAGATTCACAAGCCCCTTGCTCCTCTTTTACGTCATCGTTGCGTCGCTTTTCTGATGCAGCGGCGGCGCAAAAGATGCGCAATGGTGCGGGGTTTACAACGTGACGCATCTACCACTTTGTAAAGCCCTGCCCCAGAAGGAGGCGTTCCATCGCAGGGGGGGGGTGGGCGTCCGGCGCAGTAATGCCTCCCAAAAGTGGCTAAGTGAAATCTACAAGATTTCACAGATTTCACTCAGTCACTTTTGGGTCCATACTGCGTCAATACCCTGCTGCTGCTTGAAGCAGGCGTAAGGATTGACGCAGCATTGTGGAGATAGAGCTCCCCAAGCGATGCTGGAGCTGCATCACGCTTGCAAAGCAATTCCAGCAATGCACCGCTTTTACGGCACAGATGCGTGACGCATCTGTGCTGTTTTTGCCCCATGATGCGCCGCATTGTAAAAGCGGCGCATCCAGGGTGGCGAAGCTGCGGCGCACAATTACTGGCGCATCCCTGCTGATATGCAGGGATGCGCCAGTAATTGTAAATCTGCCCCCAAATATTCTACCAGTCCTACACTTTGATTATTCCAGTGCAAGAGCCACACCTCTGAGGGAGTATTCAGAAGCCTAGAGTTATAGCTTCTTCTATATTTTATTTTCTACTTCTTTGCAAGACACTGTTTGAGTGGGCGATTGTCACAAGAAGTGTCTAAAAACATGTGTCAATTTATTTTTATTTTTATGGATGTGATTAAATCATAAAGGTACAGAGAGGTGGATCTGAATTCTGTACTGGAAGACATTATTGACATATTCAAGCAAACAAGTATATTTATATTGATCCTACATCCTGACTCTTCTTTCTTGTGTTGCAGTTTCTAACAGAGGTGTTCTGAGGTCTATCATGAGGATTCTCCCCATGTGAAGTTTGGTAGCCCTTTTGTTTTGGTGGGTACATAACACATTTATTTATTTTATTTATTTTAGGAGTTTTGTATAGCGCTAGCTGGACCCGAGGGCGCTTCACAATAAGCAACTTATGTGCAAGTGGGCAGTACAGAGAATATAGGGGAACATAGCGAAACTGACATATAAGTAGTAAAGGTACCTGAGCATGCAGACAACAAATACATTATACGTTCTTTTACAGAGACATAGAGCAATTGTCACCGAACCACTCTCATATTACACATGAAGATAAAAGCAGAGTTTCAACGGAGGTGACTTAGCAGTGTAACAATTGGGAATCCAGAGTCTTTGGAGTCCAAAGGGTTTCTTGTCCCATCAATACGAGTCTCTGGGAAGTTTTCTAGATCAGAATCAGTGACATTGGTCACCTGGTTAAAGTTAGAGGGGGTGCCGGTTAAAGTACTTCCTTAGCTCCTTTCTGCTCGTTGAGAACAATCCAGAAAGAGGACTTTGAGCAGGTTTTTGAATTTTGGAAACAAGGGGATCGTTCTGATGTGTGGGGGAATGGAGTTCCAGATTTTGGGAGTGTTTGCAGCAAACGATCTGGTCTCAGTTTTTTCTTTGCGAGTTTTTAGCGGGATGAGTAGAAGAGTACTGGAGCTTCTGAGGTTTCTGGACTGGCCGGCTCTTTTGAGTTTGGCGGCTAAGTATTCTGGTTTGCATGTGTGCAGGGCTTTGTGCGTGAGGCAGGCAGTTCTGAAGCTGGCTTCAAACTCAATTGGGAGCCATTTAAGTTCTCTGAGTGCAGGGGAGATGTGTTTGAATTTTTTATTTCCGGTGACCATTCTGGCTGCTGCATTGAAGGTTGTTTCAGGGGGGCGAGGTGGGATTTTGCAGTGACAATCAGGGCTGCGAGCCAGTAGTCGATTCTGGAGAGCACCAATGCTTGGGTGGCTTGTTGAAAGTCTTTGGGCGGTAGGAAGGGTTTTATTTTCTACAGTGGTCTCAAGTTGAGAAAGGCGCTTTTAGCGGATCTTGTAATGCGATTTTTCATGTCCAGTTTCAATCTAGGGTGAAACCTAGAGATTTTACTGAGTCCGCCAGTGTGGTGTTGCCATTGAGGGCGTCTATAGCATTGAGCCATTCTGCAATTTGGGGGGTTTCGACTTTGTTGGAGTTGAGTATTATTTCCATTTTTATTGAGTTTCAGGGGGTTACTTGAGAGCCACTGTTGCACCTCTCTGAGCGTGACATTGAGTCTATCGAGGTCCTCAATGGAGGTGGTTTCTAGATATAACTACCTGTCATCAGCATAAGGTGGAAAGCGATGTTGGATTTCCTGAGTAGGGAGGTGAGGGGTTCGATGTAGATGTTGAAAAGCTGAGGGGAGAGCACTGATCCTTATGGAACACCCCTATTAATGGGGTGGAGGTCGGATTCTACATTTTTTTTTATCTTTGTGATCGGTTGTGGAGGAAGGAGGAGAACCAGAGGAAGACCGTCTCTTCAAGACCAGCCCTTTTTTTGTAGAACCTTGAGGAGAAGCTTGTGATCGACTGTATCAAATGCAGCCGATAGGTCCAGGAGGATGAGAAGGCAGCATTGGTCCGAGTCAAGTGACTTGTGTAGGTCATCTATGACATTGAGGATTGCAGTTTCAGCGCTGCAGTCTTTTCTGAAGCTTGATTGATGGGGATCTAAAAGGTTGATGTTGTCCAAGTATTGGGTCAGTTGAGGAAGTACACATCTTTCCATGATTTTGGACAGAAGAGGTAAGTTCAAGAACGGTCTAAAGTTATTCAAATCCCCCGTATCTAGTCCTGGCTTTTTCAGCAGAGGTGTGACTTAACTGACATTGAGGCAATCTGGTACGACTCCTGATCTAAGTGAGCTGTTAATGATCTTTCACCAAACTGGAGCTAGAGCGAGCTTCAAGTCTGGTTAGTTGAGGGGGTAGGTTATCAAGGGCGTGGGATGAGGGTTTTGTGTTGGAGATTAGTTTAACTATCTCTTCTTTTTGAATGGGAGTGAAGGAATATCAGTGTTTAGGAGGATTCTAAGAAGCGCTGTCGATGATTCCAGCTGCCTGGATCTCGGTGGAGGGAGTGAGATTTGAGCCAAGTGAGAGATCGATCTTTGCGATTTTGTCTTTGAAAAATGTGGCAAAGTTGTCACATCGTTCTTTGGATGCCTGAGTTGTGGACGCCACTGGTTTAGAGGTTTGTTTCCTAATGATATTGAAGAGCTCTTTGGGGCTGTTTTCAGCGTTGTCCAGCGCCGAGCAGAAGAAAGAAGTATTTTTGTTCTTAATGTGTTTTTTGTAGTTCCTGCGGGCTGTTTGGAGTTACTCGTGGTGTAAGGCAGTGGGATTGGTCCTCCAGATTATTTCTGAGGCTCTTAGATGTCTTCTTTCTTCATTGATGTCAGTGGTGAAACATGATCTGGATGGAATGCTTCTGGCTTTTTTTTAGTTTTAGAGGGGCAAATTGATCCAGGGTGTGCGTCATATTAGAGTTGTAGAGAGAGGTGAGTTTGCTACTTCGGGGGTGGTCAGTGATTCTTGGGAGAAGTGAGCTTATTCTTTCTCCCAGGTCAGCTTGAGGGATCTAAGCTGTGTTCCTAATCCCTTTGGGGGGCCTGCAAAGCGAGTTGAGTTTGGACCGCTTGGTGGATTTGAAAGAGGATGAATTGGTGATCGGACCAGTCTACGGGAAGGATGTGGTCGATGGTGATTGCATTACTTTCGGCAATGATAACATCAAGGGTTGCTCCTCTGTGATGTGTTTCTTCTGAGCAGTGTTGGGTCAGGTTGTTTTCTAGTAGGAGGATGTTTAGGGTTTGAATAAGCGGGTTTTTGTTTCATTCCATCTTAGATTAAAGTCGTCAAGAATGATATTATTTGAGTTTCCAAGAGAGCAGTGGGAAATCAAGTCAGGAAGGTGTTTTCCGAATTCGGTGGAGTTACCTGGGGGGTGGTACAGGAGGTGACATAGAGAAGAGCTGTTCTCGCTTGTCTTGATCTTGATCTTGGTGGGAGAGGGGGTGGGTCCTCCCGGGGGGGGGAGGAGGGTGCGTCCCAGTCAGGATGACTGTTGGGGATGGGGCTACCTGGTTTGCCACTGGGCGGGGTCCTAGGTAGGAGGAGTATTGGCTCAAGCTGAGGATTTGGTCTTGTGTGGCCTGAAGGCTGGTAAGGGCAAGGGGGAAACTGATCTTGGGGGTAGTGTTCGCTGCGGGATGACTGGTTAGGATGAGAGAGGAACCCGGGGTGGAAGGGTCTACCGCTGGGGGGGATGGGATTGTTATTCAGAGAAGTATAGTTGCAGGGTATGACTTTCTGGGGAGGAGGGTTCCTGAAGAGGACACGTGAAGGGTCTTGCACCTCACCTGGAGTGGAAGGCTCGCTTGGCGGCAGTGAGGGGTCTGGCCAAGTGGCATAGTGGGCAAGGGTGCCTTTTGTAGCGAAAGGAAGAGGGAGTCGAAGACCCAGAGGTTATCATTATTAGCCTGTATCAAGACAGTGCCATTCGAGTAGATGGTTATGGAGGTGTTACCGCTCAGCGTCAGGTGATTCGGGAGGGAGGTTGTCAGTTTGCTGCTATGGGATGTGGTGGTAGTTTTGGAGATGTGAAGGTGTGAATTGAGGAGGGTGATCCACTTGTCAGGTCTTTGAGTGTGGAAGATGAGATCCATTATTAAGTGCCCTTTGGAGGGGCAGTGGAAGGTATCTACGAATAGTGTTTCGTTCAGCTGTCTGATCAGTCTATGTTTAAAGAGTCTCTTCGTTTTCCTTGAGAGGTTGGGAGGGAAAGTAATCACGAAGGAGTTTGGCACAAAGGGTTTTAGGTAATTCGGTAGTCAAGATGTGGCAACCATAGGCGTGGCCGGAGGCATTTTATCTGGGTTCTGAGGAAGGCGAGTTCTTTAAGGTGTGTGAAGGAAGGGTCTAGTGTTGTGCGTGTGGGCGGTGTGGGGCTTCTTTAGGACCAGGTTAGAGAGTCTGTTATAAGTTGGGCTCTAGGAAAGTGGCACTGAAACGTAAAGGGTAATCTCTCTGGGTGGCAGGGACGCCTCTGCAGAGATGAGACTGTAATCCTCAGATTGGGCCCTGGGTGGGCATTTGGTGGACGGGTGTCTAGAGGCTACCTACACCATCATGTGAGACCCTGGGAATGTTAGAGGGGCAAAGGATTGAGACCCTCTTATGGCCAAACCTTGTCCTTGTTAGCCAATTAGGGGACTTGCACCAAGAAGCTGCCAACACCAACCTGTGAGTTTTTGTTACGACATCAGTAGCGTTGAAGGAGCATTAGATCGGGACCATCATGCAGCCAGTCTTAGTTAAGTTTAGGCAAGATCTTCATGGCTCCCTATGGGTAGTCAGAAAAGCTTGGTACATTCAACATAGCGCAGCCACATGGTGTCTGGCACTTTAGTGACCTCACAGTGGCCCTCGCAGGGTCGCTTCAGACCTGTGCTCCTGTGTGTTTGGGAGTGGAAGCAGTTGACTTGCGAGTCCAGGAGGCTGTCTTACTGTTGTGAGCTTTATTTATGACTTTCTTTCTTTTAGATTGTCTTGAATGATAGAATGTCCTTGAATGGTGGCCATTACAGGGTCAGGCATGGTGGTCGTGCTATGGTGTGTCTCGGGGCACAACTCCTGTCTTGGGACGGCCTGTTATTTGTAGGGGGTCAAGCAGGTCCAGCCTTACTCTAGTAGGGAGGAGCCAGGCCTTGTGTGGCCTTCGTGAGGCCTTAGTAATGAGCTTTCATGGCGGCCATTACTGGGTCAGGCAAGGAAACCTCTTCATGTGTTGAGTCCAGAGGCCTCCGCTCCCACCTCGGGGCACCCTGGTTCTTGTGGCGGGTTGGAAATGCCCTGCCTAGCTGTGCTCAGGAGGAACTAGGCTTCGAGGGATTCTTGTGTAGCCTTATTGCTAGCTGGTTTCTGCGGTTATCCTGTGAGAGTCAGGAAGCATATTATGTACACAGGATACTCTGGTAAAAACTTTTCTTTCTTTGTAGTAACACAGTTTTCAATGAAAAGCAATGGTATTTAGGAGGGAACAATCCATTCCTTGTGTCCAATAGTGGTACACATCATTCTTATTTACTTTACAGGTAATAGGCTTAAAGCAAACCTATAGATACAAAAGCAAACCTTGTTTTGGCATCCTCTTATGGTGCTTGATTTGATTGTTAGGTCTTCCCCCATGCTGTCCCCATACTTTTCTTCCCTCACTTGATCACCTCAAGCTTCTGTTCTACTATAGCATTACAGAATTGAGGCTATCAAGGGGTGGACCCACTTGAGCCACAAACTGATCCTGAGGATTCATAAGGTTACACTGTGAGACATTGGATATCTTAGCAGCTTTACCATAGATCAATAAATGGGCTTCCTTGCAATCAGATACGTGTTATGTTAAGTAATCAATGTTTAAAGGTGTCTGTAAGGCCCATGACTAAAGCATCACCAGGAATTCTTCCAATGAAAAGAAACATACCTAAACCTAATACTGACAAATCATGAAGATCGAGTACCTTAGATAGAATAGGAAAATGTGATTCTTTTTTTGTTCAGAGATTGTAATATTCTATGCGTCACCTGTGTCAGACTGACACTTCATTTAAGCACTTTGAGCACTATCCATGTCATGCCTTCCCTTCCCTTTCTTTCCTTTCCTACTCTTCCTGCTTCCCCCTTCCACGTACCTGATCTCGCTGCCTTCTCCCATTCCCCTTTTTATCTCCTACTTATAAAGTTTGCATGCACTACTACTACTCTTTGTTATATGTAAAGTACTATAAAACTGCTCTGGTTCACAGTACTGTATAGTAGCAAAATTCGATATTTCCACAAGAACATCTTATGGAAATCCATAATTTAGTTTAATCATCAAATGTCTTTTATATTATCAATTAAATCAATTTTGGAATGATAGATTTCCTTGCTATTGTTATTAAAAACAGAAAACAGCATTGATTAAGTATACTAAAAACATATGTGACAAATACTTCATATTATATTTATCCATAACAGTACATATTAAACAAATAAAACTGGCACAATCGAAATTAGTCCCTCTACATTTATTTTAAATGAAAATGGGTTAATTTAGTTGGCCTATATTAAGCAGGCATCTCCTGAAATCAACTAAGTCTGAGCCTTGGAATTTTATCAGATAAAACTTTTCAAAATTGACATAAAGTATTTTGCCAGTGCAATAATATCGTCTAAGGTTTTCATAGTGCATAAAGTTACACATGCTTAATTTCTAGTTCTAATTCCATCCTTCACTAGAAGTGGATGAAGGAACCTTTTCTGTTTACCCAAACAGAAAGTACACCCCAGAAGAAGATGGACTGAAGAATATGTTGTTTGTAATTTACACAGACAGAAACCATTGTTCTCAGTGAATCTTACTCTTCCAGCTCCAGTTGCAGAATTGTACTCTGGATACTCTTGTAGTTAAGGAAAAGTTTCTTCTTCACCCACATTATCAGTAAAGCAGTCTACAGAATGCTTTGGCAAAAGGTACAAGTGATCTCCAATTAATTTTCCTTCCCTTACCAGCCCATATCCCAGCGTAAGTTACTTGCAACCATTATACCTAATTATTTATAATTCCTAGCCTGCTCCACAGCAATCTCATTTTAAAACCACAAAAATGTCTTTAGTCATTTGAGGAAGATCAATATTATCATTAAAGATCCTGCAGCACGACAGCAAACATATATATGGGAAAAAGGGCCTCCTGCTGCAAATTATAAAGACATTGGAAGTCACTGAGGAGTTCCCGGACCATATAGAGGAATGATTCCGAAGGCTTATAAGGTCATGGAACTCCAAGGTGACTTGCAATATCCTGGCACAGGATATTTTATTCGTTATAACAGTTGTTCACACTATTACTCCTCCCACAAACCACATAAGTCCTTAATGTCTGTGGATAAAGGTAGGGTCGATGTCGATCGAGAACCTTTTTCAGTATTGCCCGGCGCTAACCGCCTCTCATACCACTCGAATCTATCAAACAAAGAGGCAGGCGCTGGAGACTGGAAGGCAGGAAACAGAAGTTTTTATTCCGACGGAGCAGAACACGTCAACTCAGACAACAGGGTATCTTCTCGAGGTGCTCTAACCGCATCTCTGAGGCCTGGCCTCTTATACACAAGTTTATTGCTTTATTGCATAAAACACATCTCTGTCAACACTTTGATGTACGGAAAGACATCCTCGGAATCCCCGCTTCAAGCCCGTTCCCACACACATTTACAGTAGAAGTCCCCACCCCGGTCACAACAGGTGATGATTGTCACTCAGCTGGGCATTCCGCCGATTCCCAGAATGCATGTGGTTGATCGGATCTCCTGGGGTGGGGGCTTTGATCAGTTGTGGATCCTTTGATGGGGGAGCTTCCTACTGTATGGGGGCAATAAACAGCATCCGCAGGGCCAGGTGGCGGCCTGGGAACAAGCAGGACATTCGGGCACAGAGGAAAGGGTGTTTTATCAAAGGATACGGGATCATGAAAGGAATGGAGGGAGGTGTTGAGCTGGGAATAGGATGGGGTTCCGAGGCAGGGTTGCGCTGGAGAGGGGTTTATGGCCCAAGCATGTGAGAGCGGGGGGGATGCCCCGAGGTTAGGAGAGTGAGAGAGAGACGCGCTGGCTATCGGCAGTGGGCAGAGAGGCCATGGCATTCAAAATGGCTGCCGCTTACGCGCACGAATGGGCATAAATAGGGACAAGATGGCGCCGATAATGTTGACGCTGCAAACTAGATTTTAACATGTCCTGCTACTGCATGTTCACTGCAGATGAAAAGAATAAAAGCAGAATCTGTGCTATGAAATTGAACACACCAAAAAGCAGTAGGCAATTATTGCAAAATGATTTTATACACTTTAATTTTTAATTTAAGTGAGGTAAAAAAAATGTTTTGGCTCAGATTGTGTGGAGATTCTGGGGCATATTATCAAGCAATAGCGATAATTATCGCTATGAAAGGTTAGCGGGTAAAATTATATCGCCGAGCACCGAGGATTTTTACCGCTGAGATACCTTGATATTATCAAGGTTCATCTCACAAGCTGTAAAAATCCTGCGAAATGCATGAATATCGCAGAAAAATCAGCAATATTCATGCATTATCGTGACAATGCTCTTAGCCATGTTATCCATCTTCCATTGGATAACATGGCTAAGAACTGCTTTTGGCAGGCTTTAGCTTTTGGAGATATTCGCGCTTAGCGCGAATATTTCCAAAAGTAGATAATAGGAGATACCGATGTTAGTGACTGTTTCCAGTCGCTAACATCTTGGCACGCCCACTTTGCATGTCATTAGCAATAATTATCGCCGACATTCAAAGTAGGCCCCAATATGATTGCTATCTCCTTAAAGCTGTCGCTAACTGGTGTTAGCGACAGCTAGGTAATAGGGCGATAAAATTATTAGGCAAATGAAAGACACAAGGAAAGTTTAAAATATTTAATGCAACTGTTGTGCTCTATCATGAAGCAACTGTGCTGCAATTAGAAAACACTGGCAACTGAAGAGAGTAATTAGCAATACTAATAAACGATATAAAATACAGAGCTCTATCATGGCAAATGATATATCTGCCTAAGCCTAACCTCACTATGTGAGCACTGTGATATATCAGAGAACTCTGGGATTAGAGGCAGGCCCCATTACTGGCATTTACCATTAGATGGTCTTCATCCAAGATATGCACATATGCAGATATGCGTAGAGTTCGTGAACTTGCCCCGGGACCTTTCCTCTACTAGAAATCCTCCTCTCTGTTTTCAAACCAGCAAGTCACTGCTTATATGATAAGAAATTCCATACTAGAAAACAGCAGATGGGTCTCTCTATTATTTCTATGTGTTAGAATGTGCTAGTGACCGACCACAGAGAAAAACAGGGCACCATGTTGTGTTACCTTCTATGAAATGTTGAGACTGAATCCTGGCAGAAGAGCTGAAAAACAAAACAGGTGCAGTCTATTATTAAAATAATAGTGTGGCACAAAAACAAACGTGTTACTTTGTAACATGTGCAAAGCAAAAGTGGCCTACAACGGACAGCTTGGCTACCATAGGGAAGAACTACAGTTCTACTATAGGGAACTCACAACAGCTTAAATTGCAGCTATAATAAATGACCTGTCTTTCACCATGGCCCTTGGTTGCCACTGATTTTCCTTTTTTTACTATGTATGAAACGCCATTGAAGAGGCTCATCACACTGTAGAAATGAAAAAAGTTGTTTTCACAAGTCAGAGGCAGGCCATTTTGTTAATCATACCCTTTACCTCTTTTAGCAGTTGCTATAAAGAGCCCAAGTTTGAAGAGGAGAGCAAGTTGGTTTGTGAATGGGTAATGCATTTTGTAAAGTGAATGTGATTTGGAAAGTACCACTCAGTAACCAGAAATGTTGTAGTTCGGCTGAACAACAGTAGCTGTCAGTGTTGGGGACGAATGACGGGGCAGGTAGGGAGGGGGTATAAGGGTTGTGTGGGGCAAAATAAAACAAATTAAATAAAAAACGTACTTGCAGCTGGTCACGCCGCGCTTATCTACTCCTCTTCTCCAGGTCCAGACGGGGGGGTCACAGAAGACCCTGCTGCCAATCCTGAAGCTGCTCTCACGTATGAGCAGCTTTAAGATTTGCCTGAGTGCCCTCGATTTGCACTCCATGACAGACTGTGAGAAAACTCTCTCCAACCCAGAAACACAGCTGGGTTGGAGAGAGTTTTCACTGCCCAGGATGGTTTGGCCGGCCTGAGATGGCTAACCAGGCCATCATGCACAGTGAAAGGAGTGCACATACCACTCCCCTCAGTGTCTGTCACTACCAGCCCCGCCCAAGACTTGGCAGGAAAAGGGAAAAATAGAAAGAATATTTAATATCGTTTTGTTTTTCCTTTCCTTTTGTTATTGGGGGTGCGGGGTGACACTCCTCCACCATAGCAGAGGAGCAAATGATGCTGTTCAATGAAAAAGCATGGAGTTTATCCTTTGCGTTGTAGTGGCCTACCTTCAATCTGAGGCCTTAATACTGAGGGACCATGTTTGAGTCGTAGCGATGGCTCAGCAACCTGTGATTTTGGGCAAATCACTTAGGCCCAAATTTATCATAGCGTTGCGTCACCCTTGCACCATAGAAGAGGGTTTAAGGGTGATGCAACACTAAAGTCAGACTTATCAAGCCACAAAAGGCCACCTTGCGAGGCCCTGCATGGGTTGATACATCTGGAGTAGCACAAGGCAGTGCAAATCTCTGCCCCAGGGAGTTGTTCAATGGGTGTACCGTGGATGTTCCAACACATCCAACCATGGAATTTGGAGAATTCCTAGATTTACCATTAGTGATAAACCTGGACAATTTGTCAAAATACTATGCCTCCCCAGGGGAGGCGTGACAAGGAGAAATATCTTTATTTCTCCTAATTTCTTCCTTTTTCTACTTGTGCTACTGCATTCTGCAGCACATGTAGACAGAGTACACCTTCCTGCACCAAAATAAAATTCCTGCCTGTAAAGGAGGCACCCATGTACCATGACGCAAGCGTGCCTGAGTTGGTTCCAAGCAGCCAAAGGTGCACAGGATATGGCAAATATGGCACCTTCCTCCCCTTTCCCTTTCATGTTAGTGCAGTTCGGTGCCTTGCTGCGTTGTGTGAAAGTACCATAAATGTGGGCCTTAATCTCCCCATGCCGAAACAAAAATAAATTCAATCTGACCTTGTGTAATGTAATCAGTGGCTCGTTTAAAGCACTCTAAATCATTTGAGCTAAATTTGAGACATATAAAACTGGAGAAAAAAAAGACCAGTGAAGTGACGGAAACTTTGAGCAAATGTGCTTTCGGAATAGAAAGAAGCACAGCAGGGTGATGAGTGAAGGAAATATAATGGTCTGGTTTCATTGTTCGCACTAACCCTTATTCAAAGAGAGGGCCAAGCAGATTTCATTACTTGTTGAACCTAACATTAACAAACATCTTTGCCATGCAGACGCCATTGTTTGGAATCTGATCATGGAAGACCTGTCTTTGTGCGTTCTCTTCGTCTTTCTGTCACCCCAGCCTCTTCTCCTATTCCTAAGCATCTCCCCCTCCCTCTTAGCTCAAGGGCTTCATTTTCTGCCTTTGTGTTAAAAAAGACCTCTGCATCTTGGGTTCTGAAATGGATAGAAAAGGTAGTCATCAGCTCCCCTTTGTGTGCTCTCATTTGTTTTCGCTGTATCGATTTATCAGTGCAGGGAAATTACTCGCAGGGAGAGAGGCTGCCAGTCAGAATGACATTTGTCTCCTCGCACAGGCAGGCTCTCGGCGCGTTTCTGTGTCACCTAGATATTGCAGCTGTAAAAGGGCCTGTAACAAGGTTTAGCGCTATGATTAGCTCGTGTGGAGCACCTTGCTTTCATAACAACATGCTCCCAGCTGGAGACGAGGCCTCCGGTTATGGACAACCTTTTTTCCTTTCTCCTGTATTGCAGAAGAATACAGGATTTGCCATCCCTAAATTCTTCTTTACAGACGCTAAATTACAGGGTCAAAGTGTCTGCATCTTGATTCGGCGTTCTAGCCCATTCAAAATATTACTCAGCTGAAATAAGTCCATTATTCTATAGCTTTCCTTTTCTTCTTTCGTTCCGTGCAGCGCTTTGGTTTTAATTTGCCTCTTACACTTTACAGGGATGTCTGTGAGCACATTTGTTCATTGTTTACCAAATGTTGAAAATGTAACCTGTGTTAGCTGCGAATATTATTTAGCGCCGTGTCTACAGTGGAGGGGTGGCCACTAATAGGTGAGCTGTTCTTGTAAAGTCGTAGCACTGTTTTGTAAAACCGCCAATATTTAGAATCAGAGCTTCTTCGTAAGGCACATTTTGGTTCCTAGCTGCCATAAAATGACCTATATCGACTGTTGAAAAAGATTTATCTTTAGCACTTTTGTAACAATCCACTCCAAATGGATGTGTTCGGTATAGGAGGTCGATGTTCTCAAATTTGTACGCCCTTTTTGCTGATGAAATCGCATTTTGGAGAAAGATTAGCCACTTTGTTTTGATCAAGTCAGAGCACTGGAATTCGCGTTGCCTCTTCAGGCCCACAGCATACCATCCTGTCATGGAGGGAGTATTTCTTGCATCCTAAATGAGTGTTGTTTACCCCAACCTTCTAGAAAGGGGGCTTTGTCAGATGTTACCCTGACCGCACCCTTGGTCGCTGTGTAGTGTTATGTGTAGTGATGGTATATATGTAGTACAAACCATAGCTAGAGAGAAACAGACCACTGCAAATCTTCTCTAAGGTGTGGACTGTGATTATGGAAAGGGGAGACCACTCGGTCACCCCGAACGTATGGCTGGGTGCCCCGATCCCCCGGGAAACCTTTGCGGGTGGGGGGCGTGTCCCGGACGGTTTGCCCATAGCGGCGTGGTTGGAGCACGCCCCCGCCGCCTAAAAGGGTTGTCCTAACACCCGCCCGGAAGACCGTGCACCACTGGGCGGGATGGGGATGCTGCCCCACCTTCCCGCTGC
The DNA here is from genome assembly GCF_964263255.1 of Lissotriton vulgaris. Classification (NCBI taxonomy): domain Eukaryota; kingdom Metazoa; phylum Chordata; class Amphibia; order Caudata; family Salamandridae; genus Lissotriton; species Lissotriton vulgaris. Next base: position 2,035,451,071 of record NC_141685.1, on the reverse strand, counting down.
AAGATAAAAGGCGCGGGAATCCAGGCAAGCGTCCTCTTGTTCCTGCGCTCTGAAGGCTGCACCCCTCGTCGCTCATGAGCCCTCAAGGGAACAAGCTGCATTTTTTTAACGTATAATCGTTGTTTTTCTGTTTCAGTGGTCAAGGCGTAGCTGGAGTATGAGTCACTACTGGAAAACAGGCAGAGGTAAAACAGAACGCTGATATGCCTGGTAAGAAGAGTGGAAAGAGCTCCGAGATGGAACGAATGCTGCGCACACTGGTGAACCAAGTGTCGGCGATGGACAGGAAGTTCGGTAAAGTAGACCAGCTGGGTCGCGGCTTAGCGGCCCTCCGGAAACAAGTGGAGGCCCAAGCAAGGCCCTCAGGGCGACCTAAGAGGACCGTGGGGCCTGCTTTGCCAAACATTACCCCAGGGGGGGATAAGGGGAAAAAGAAGAAGGGAAAAGCAGGTCCTAGCGAGGCCCCAGTCCCGATGGAGGTCCCGGTAGTCCCAGTAGCACCAGCGTCCAGCCCGGTACCCACACCGGATGGGGGATTGCCAATCCCTGTGGTTATCACACCGCTGGATAACGACCAAATGCCTCCCGAACTAGCGATTCAGTTGGCGGCTGTGTTATCTTGGTTAAAGAAGGGAGCGGGGGGAACCGCGGCTGTGGAAGATCCAGCCGAGGAAGCTAGGCAGATTATCGAGCAGCTCAGGCAGACAAGGGGCGCTGGGGCAACGAACGTGCCTTCTATCTCTCCGCAGGTGGCGAACCCAGCCGCGGTCGAAAATCAGAATAAGTTGACGGACTCGACCGGAGGTACATCAGAAGCCGGTAAGAGATCGCTCCTAATAATGGGGAAGGGCGCTGTACCATCAAGGCGGGAATGCTTGGCGCAACATGTTCCAATGGCAATGAAGGAGATGGTGTGGGCAAATAAATATATAAATATGTTTTCATTGTTGACAGACAATTGTGAGTTGGAATTTGCCAAAACTCAGAAGGATTTATGGCACCCCAGTGTATGGAGGGCAAAGATGTCTGAATTCAGGGTGTAAGAGTCCATGATGAACTGGATCAGAGCTTTCTATGTTTTTGTAGCGATTGTGGGTGAGCGAACACCAGAACTGTTGGGAGACCTTGCTTGCTACAAGAGCAGGATCACGGGCTTCCATGAGGAGTATGGAGGAGAAGAAGGGAAAGGGTATGATGTGGCATTTAGAAAAGCAAAAGAGTTTCATGAAACGCTGACTTGGGATTGTTTAGACACGGTATCTTGGCATGCGCAGTTACTGCCAGGCACGGCGGGTGGATCAGGGTCTAGTGCAAACGGCTCCAGGGCCTTTCAGCAGAAACATCTACAGCCCTTTCGACCAACCTACGGGGGAGATACTCCGTCTAGATCAGGCGAGAATGGGAATAAGCGAGGGGTGTGTTGGGGTTTTAACAAAGGAACGTGTAACAGGCCGCAGGGAACGTGCAGGTTCAGGCATGCCTGCACAAGTTGTGGTAACACCTCCCACCCCGAGACGAGCTGCCGATCCAGAGGCAATAATACTGGAGTAAAAGGGGGTACCAAGCAGGTTTGACACGGTGCCTCGGAGGTCCAAGCAATCGCCCGTGGATATTCTGGCTTTGACTCCCTGGCTGAACAAATACCCTGATCACGTGTCCGCTGGGATCCTGCAAGATGGCTTCTCGTATGGCTTCAAGATCCCGGTGGGTAATTTTCGGGGGACCCCTCCTGCAAAAACCAACTATCGGTTCAGCACAACCCGGCAGTGGCCGCCACAAAAATCGCAAAGAGGCTCATTTGAGGCGGGTTGCAGGACCGTTCGGTGAACCACCAATGGCCAATTTTGTGTGTTCCCCATTAGAGGTAGTTCCCAAGAAGAAGCCGGGAGAATTCAAGCTCATTCATAATTTATCTGCACCAAGGGGGTCTTCCGTTAATGAGGCGATCGATGCAGACACTTGCAGTGTGAGTTATGCATCATTCGATGATGCAGTGGTAATGTTGAATCGCCTAGGCCCCGGTGCATTGTTAGCGAAATCGGATATTGAATCCGCATTTAGGTTGCTTCCAGGGCATCCCCAGGATCAGCACTTGTTGGGTTTTACATTTCAGGGGAAGTACTACATGGATATGTGCATGCCGATGGGTTGTTCAATTTCATGTGCCTATTTTGAAATGTTTACCTCATTCTTAGAGTGGGTATTCTCGAGGGCCTCAGGGCACCAACATGTGATGCATTATCTCAATGATTTCCTGTTTCTCGGCCCAGCGGGCTCTCGGGACTGTGCACGGGCATTGCAGGATTTCTGCGTGCTCATGCGGGATTTCGGGGTACCGTTGGCGCCAGGTAAGACGGTGGGGCCAACTACCTCCCTGGAGTTTCTGGGTATCGAACTAGACTCTGTGGAGGGTTGCTTCCGCTTGCCGGCTAAGAAGATCGCCAAATTCAGGGCCTCCTTGTTGCAATGTCTTCGGAACGAAAAAGTGACACTGCACCAATTACAGCAAACAGTGGGTCAGCTTAACTTTGCATTGAGGGTTATGCCGATGGCTCGCCCTTTCTCACGATCCATTGCCCAGGCCATGGTTGGCCTCAAGTAAGGGCACCATCGCACGAGACTGTCGGCAGAGGTTCGCCAGGACATGCTCACTTGGCTGGCATTCCTGGCGGATTTCAACGGCCGAGTAGTCTGGAGCATAGCCCCGGCCTCGTCGGCAGAACTAGGTTTATGGACCAACTCTGCGGGCAGTGTGGGGTTTGGCGCGATCCTTGGTAAACGTTGGTCGGCCCAGAAATGGCGAGCATGGTGGGAAACAGGTGGTTTGACAAGCAACATTGGCTTTCTAGAGCTATTCCCCATCTGGGTAGCACTGTTGTCCTGGCCAGAAGAGTTCCGAGACCGCTCAGTAGTATTTTGGTCCGATAACATGACTGTGGTTGAGTGCATTAACCAGCAGGCAGCACGCTGCAAGTGGATATTGCGATTGTTGAAAGAAATTGTGTTGAAATGCTTGAGACTAAATGTACAATTCATGGCAAAACATGTGCCAGGAGTACTGAATAATGCAGCTGATGCGCTCTCTCGTTTCAAAATGCAGGCTTTCAGGGATTGTTTACCCTCAGCGGAGCTAGTGGCAGCGCCATTTCCCGAAGCATTATGGCAAATCGGCGCCCCGGACTACAAAACCTCGTGGCAGCCAGTTTAGTGCCCAGGACAAGGAAAGCTTATAAAGGGGCGTTCCGCTCGTACTGCGCCTTTTTGGGCCCTGCATGGGAGCATAGATGGGGTCAGGAGGGGTCCTTTACCCAATTTTTAGTGACACTTCATGAGGAGGGCCGGTCTGCGGCAACCGCCAGTCGGTATAAAGCCGCCATATCATTTATGGCTCAGCTGCATGGGATCAGGGACCCGACGGACTCCTTTGTAGTCAGAAAGGCGCTGAGCGGCTGGCGGCGCCTAGAGGGGCGCAAAAAGGATACCAGGCACCCAATAGGATTTGACAGATTGACCTCCTTGTTGGCTAAACTGGAGGAGACATGCTCCTCACCTAGCGAGGTCGTACTATTCCGGGCAGCATTTGTGTTGTGTTCTATGGGGCCCTGCGGGTAAGCGAACTAGTGGCTGCCAACAAAAGAGATACGGAGGGGGGTCTGCGCAGGGATCACGCAAGTGAGGGGAGATTCCCTGCTGATCACGATAGCCAGGTCAAAGACGGACCAGGAGGCCCAGGGGAATAGCATTGTGTTGCAGCGCGCTCCAGGTAGTCCCTGTTGTCCAGTGAAGCATGTTGAGTCCTACCTAAAACATAGGTTGACAACGTGGGGGGGGCTTGCTGCGATATGCTGATGGCACCCCGTTAACAAAATTTCAGTTCCTGAGGGTGCTGGCAATCACGATTGCAGCTGCGGGCTTGAACCCGATTGATTTTGGGACCCATTCATTCAGGATAGGGGCCGCTACAGAAGCAACGGCTCGGGGTCTGCAGGCAGACAATGTTAAACAATTAGGCTGCTGGTCTTCGAATTGTTTCAAACAGTACGTGCAGCTGCACATGTTGTAAGTTACTGAAGAAGTGCACTCACGCTTGTTGTCTTTTGTTTGGATTACAGTTTCACGAGCCTGTGACGCAGGGCGGAAATTGGAACCGGCCCAGTATTAGCTAACCACCACTTCAGGAACAAGGAATGGAAGACGAGTGGTCTGGGTCGTGGGCCACTCATACGTGAGGCGTGCCGCGGACATATTCAAGACAGGTGATGCGATCCACACATCTGAGGTATATGGTTTCAGGGTGTCCTTCCATGGGAAGGGCGGCCTGTGTATTGACCGACTGCAAAGTTTTGTGGAAGAATTGCTAGGGCGGCACAGGTCACCGCCATCTGTAGTCATAGTGCACATTGGGGCAATGACTTGGTAAGGTTGGGCAGACGGGCTTTAATCAAGCACATACTTTCTGCAGTTAGTTGGTTAGCAAAGACGCTCCCGGGATGTACAATAGCTTGGTCTCACATGATTCCGAGGAGGGTATGGCGGGGTGGATTGTCCACAACAGCGTTGAACCATTCGGTAAAGAGGGTCAACAATAAAATGGAGAAATTGTTTCGCTCTGCTCATCTTCAAAGCATATCTCATGGGTGCATCTGGGGGGCTCACTGTTATTCAGATGATGGGGTACACCTGTCCAGGGTGGGGAATGACTTATTGATAGGAGACATGATAGCTTGGCTAATGGGATTGAGGAGACATGACCCATAGGAGGTGTGGGGGCCAGATAGTCAGTCAACTATCTGGCCTGTGGCGGTAAGTTCATGATCAGTGAGCAGTGATTTCAAGGTCCCATTACGGATAGGATCGCCCAGGGGGAGACGGCCATTGGCCCCTCCCAGGGGGAGACGGCTATATGCCCCTCGCACGAATTTCCCGGGGGCCGGATATCCGCTGGAGTTCACACTGTCCATCTTACGGATACCCCGCACGGGAACTCGGACGACCTTAAAATGGCGTCGAGGGAAAGGGGGCCCCCACGACAAGGGAAGTTACAGTTGGCTACGAGGGTAAAGTCCTCTGCGCATGCGCCACTCACACGTGAGGGCGGAATTTGGTGATAGGGATCTGACACCGGTTAAGACCTTGCCGTTGGCCCCTAACGATAGGATGTACAAAATTCCTGAAATGCATTATGTCATAATGTTAGACTCGGTTAGGAAAATCTTTGTATTAGAGATTTGTTAAGGTTAGCCTGGATACCTGTCTTCATCAAATGTAATGAAAGTTGAATTTTGTACATGATACATGAAACGTTTTAATTTAAAGTTTTAAATTTTGTTTCATATTTTAATAAATATGGCCGGGGGGGCCATGAGGCCCCCCTGCCTTCCAAAAGTTCAAACTGTGTCTGTCTCCTACCATTGGGATTGGTGGTGGAAGGGGTGGCGGGCATCCCGGACCATGTAATCCAGGTGTGACTCAACCAATCGATTCACATCTTGGTATACTGCCTCAATGCAATGGAGTACAGGTCATATCGCTATACTTCAGCAATGCCCCATTGCCCTCCTGGACTGAGAGGACAGTACAGGGAAGCAGGGTAAAAGGTGTCATATGACTCTAGCTGTCACTCCAAGATGATCGCGATATCGTATTGGCCATTGTGGCAAGATGACGAAGGGAACGTCATCATTTGGCAAACGCCGAAACAAGACGCACACACTGTGTCGTCGTTGTGGATCAAAGGCGTACCATCTCCAGAAATGTGCCTGTGGCAAATACGGATATCCCGCTAAGCGCAAGAGAAAGTATAACTGGAGTGTGAAGGCTAAGAGATGCAACACCACAGATACCGGCCGTACGAGACACTTTAAGGTGGTCTACAGTGAATTCAGGAACAAAAAAAACAAAGAGGGCAGCAGTTGCAGCATCCAGTTCCTCATAAATATTTTGTTAAAATAAAATATGCCACATGATCGCAGATGCACCCAGGTCCCCGCAGGGATGATCTTTTAAAGACATTGCAGGTATTCGATTACTTTACGGATGAGTCATACAAGTTTGTCTTCGACTGAATATGTCCTGCGCTGTGTGCTTGGTGCAGCCGTTATGTTTTTTTAATGCATGGGAGCATGCATTCTCTTGGTCGGTCTCGTATTTACTTATTACACTCAATTTGTTAGGTCTCTAGTCAACTGCAAAAAAGAAATGGCATAGCTGCTCAACTGTATCAATTATTGCAGTTTTGTTCTGCCATTACAAATCCTCTCTGAGCCTCCTCTAGCAATGGCATTTTAAAATGAGGACCATTTCTGTTGACAGCTTTATTAAGGGGCTCTAAGTAGGTTTCAGGGGACATGTATAGAGCCCTTGTGCCCGCTTTATTGTGCCTGTTCTTTGTGCCCCTGGTGTTGAGTATTGTTTACTTTATTGTATTAGCTCTCCTTTTGTCCCTCTGTGCCCATTTTGCCTCTCTTCCCGGTCCCACTTCCCGCCGCTGCTTCCCTCACTTTATTGTGTCTGTTCTTTGTGCCCCTGGTGTTGAGTATTGTTCGCTTTAGTGTATTTGCTCTCCTTTTGTCCCTCTGTGCCCGTTTGACTCTGCCCCGGGTCCCACATCCCGCTGCGCCGTCCCCTGCGGCCCAGCCCCCGCTCCCATTAGTCCGCCCCTCCCTCCCAGCTGCTCCCCCCTCCCACCTCCACATCTTATGGTGGCAGCGCCAAAGACTTGCCTATGGCAAGCTCGTCTGCGCCCATCCGTGCCTGGGCCGCGCCCAGCGCCAGAAGCCTCGGCCCCCGCGAACACCATAATGCCCAACTCCTCTTCGATGCCAGCACCCTCCAAGCACTCAACCCCGGACACCTTCTACCGGGCCACCCCGAAGCGCACCCAAGGACCCTTCAGCTGCCGGAGCTGCAGCTTCACCAGCATCCGGCCTGCCAAACTGTCAACCAAAGAATCTAACCACCTCAGATGCATCCTCCTCAACACCCTCTCCGCCCGCAAACATGCTGTCGAACTCTGGGACCTACTCCACTCTACCTCCCCAGATGTCACCTTCCTGACAGAGACCTGGCTGTACAGCGATCAGCACCCGACATCGCCATAGCCATTCCGGAAGACTACAAGATCACATGCAGGTACCGTACCAATGGAGTAGGAGCAGGAATTGGCATCGTCCACAGGAACACCCTCAGAGTCTCGACCAACACTGACGACACCCCCATGCACTTCCAGTTCCACACCGATCCCAACACCACCCTCAGAGGAATCCTCGACTACAGACCCCCAAGACCTTGACCACAGTTCAGCGACTCCATTGCCAACTTTATCAGCACACACGCCCTCGCTTCCACGGACCATGTACTCCTTGGGGACCTGAACTTCCACCTCGAGAATAACAACGACACTAACTCCACCACCCTGATCGCCAACCTTGGACTGTAACTGCTCGTGACAAAACCCACCCACGCTGCAGGCTACACACTTAACCCCATCTCAACCGCAAGCCCCCACGTCTCCTTCAACCACACCACCGAAACCCACTGGACCAACCACAACTGAATCCATTTCACCTTCAGAAAGCCCACAATTTACCACCACACCTAACAGATGCCTCGACGCTGCTGGAGCAAAGTCACTGAAGATCAACTAATCACCACCCTCGCCTAGAGCCCACCCGCCAACTCCACTGACACTGACACCACCGTCCGCAACCTCAGACAATTGATCAACAACTGTGCCAACACCCTCGCCCCGCTCAAGACACCCCCCAACAGCCACACCATCCAGAAAGCCACCTGGTTCACCGAAGACCTCCAGGCCTCCAAACAAACATGCCAAAAACTGGAGAAGAACTGGCTCCGAGAACAAACATCGGACAGCTACGCAGACCAACCAGATTGCCACCCAAAGACAACATCACCTCATCAGATCTGGCAAGAGGGCCTCATTCAAAGACAGCCTAGATAACAATGCACACAACAGCAAAGAGTTCTTCAACATCGTGAAGGAACTGTCCAACCCAAGCTCAAACACCAACGACATCCCGCCTTCGCAAGACCTGTGCTACTTGCTGTCCACCTTTTTCCACCGCAAGATCAGCGACATCCACAACAGCTTCAATGCCACAACCGCCCCGACAACCACTGCCCCATGACCACCACCTGCACCAACCACCTGCTCTCCTGGACCAGCATCAACGACAAGGACACGAGCAAGATCATGAACACCATCCACTCCGGATCACCGTTAGACCCATGCCCTCACCACATTTTCAACAAAGCTAGCACATCCATTGCACCCCATCCCCGGAAAGTAATCAACAACTCCTTCAAAACAGCAACCTTCCTGGAAAGCGGAAAGCATGCCTAGATCAACCCCTTACTAAAGAAACCCAAGGCGGACCCCAAGGACCTCAAAAACGTCCGCCCCATCTCCCTGCTCCGGTTCCCGGCAAGAGTCACCAAGAAAATCATCAACAAACAACTGACCTGCTACCTCGAGGAGAACAGCATCCTGGACCCACTCAATTCCATTCCATTCCAGCAACCACAGCACCGAAACTGTTCTCATTGCCGCCACCAATGACATCAGGAACCTGCTAGACAACGGAGAAACAGCGGCCCTCATCCTCCTAGACCTATCAGCCACCTTCAACGCGGTCTGCCACCACACACTACGAACACGCCTACACAACGCAGGGATACAATAGAAGGCACTGGACTGGACCACATCCTTCCTCTCTGTCAGAGCTCAGAGCGTCCCCCTCCCACCTTCCGCTCCAATGCCACAGAGATCATCTGCGGTGTACCCCAGGGCTCTTCGATCAGCCAAATGCTGTTTAACATGTACTTGGCATCCCTCGCCCACGTCGCCCGACAGCACAACCTCAACATCATCTCCTACGCCGACGACACCCAGCTGATCCTCTCCCCCACCAAAGACACTCACACCACCAAAACCAACCTCTACGAAGGAATGAAGGCTGATGCCGAAAGGATGAGGAACAGCCGACTGAAGCTGAACTCGGACAAGATGGAGGTCCTCATCCTCGGCCCCACCCCTTCAGTCTGGGTCGAGTCCTGGTGGGCGACAACACTGGGAATAGCCTCAAAAATGACCGACTACGCACACAACCTAGGGGTCATCCTCTACTCCACCCTCTCCAAGACTAAGCAGGTCAACGCCGTCTCCTCATCCTGCTTCAAGACCCTCCAAATGCTCTGCAGGACCTTCAAGTGGATCCCCACTCAAACGAGAACGGTCACCCAGGCCCTCGTCACCAGCAGACTGGACTACAGAAACGCCCTCTACGCAGGAACATCGGGCAAGCTCCTGAGACGTCTGCAACGCATCCAGAAAGCCTCAGCATGTTTGATCCTTGACATCCCTTGCCACAGCCACATCACACCCCACCTGAGAGACATGCACTGGCTTCCCATCAACAAGAGGATAACCTTCAAGCTCCTCACCCATGCACACAAGGCACTCCACAACACCGGACCAGCATACCTCAACAGATGACTCAGCTTCTACACACCCAACTGCCAGCTCCACTCTGCCGACCTCGCCCTCGCCACAGTCACCCGCATCCGAAGAGCGACCTCCGGCTGCAGATCGTTCTCCCACCTCGCTGCCAAGACCTGGAACACCCTCCCCACCAATATACCGCAGACCCAAGACCTACTGGCCTTCAGAAGACTCCTGAAGACCTGACTCTTCGATCAGTAGCAGCACCCCCTCCCTCCCCAAGCGCCTTAAGACCCTTGCTGGTATGTAGCGTGCTTTACAAGTGTCATGATTGATTTATTGATTGATTGATAGAGTGTGTTTGCACTGTGTGTTGTGTGTGTGTGTGTTTAATGTGTTTGTGAGCCTGCATGCTTGCATATGTGTGTGTCTGGGCATGGGGTGGGCTTGTTGGAAATTGAGTTACTGGTTGAGAAGAGAGCCTTGTAGAATTGTAAGACCAGGAGAATGGCGACTAAGCAGCTGTGGAAGGAACTTGATGCCCAAAAACTCAATAAAACTTATTGTGAAAAGCCAGCTGCTGATGCCGTTGCTTGTTTAAGGGATGTTGTGGTATTCTATTTTACAACTTGCATGCATACAATGTTTCTCTAGGTCCCTAACAGATATTGAAAGCAAACTAGATTTATATTATTAATTACTGTCTTTTTTATTATTAAGCCCCCTCTTCAGGGTGGGTTTTAAATTGCTATTCCTACTAAGACCTTTTGATCTGTTTGGTATACGGTTTTGCCAAGTGTATGTGGTACATTTATTTGCAATTTTATGTGTAGTATTTAGCTTTGTGTGCATTAAAATATTTTTCCTTTTTAAACTTGCGAGACAAGTCCAGAAGGGGTGTACTTGGTTTTCAGTTTGGTGTAACAATAGTAGGGAAACCCTGAGACTGAGACTAGTTGTTGAAGCTCTCTACATGGTCACCCCTAAGCATTTTGCCTTTTACCCTCCACTTTTTACTGAATATGTTTTTGCTGGCTTTAGGACTCTGTGATCTTTACCACTACTAACCAGTGCAGAAGTGCTTGTGCTGTCTCCTCTAAACATGATAAAAAATTACTTACAAACAATTGGAATGTTTAATTTACTTTTACGTCCTTGGTAAAGTGGTACTACATGTAACCAGGGCCTGTAAATGAAATGCTATTAGTGGGCCTCCAGCAATTATTGTGCCACCCACTTAAGTAGCACCACTAAACATGTCTTAGGCCTGCCATTGTAGTCTTTGTATGCAGTTGCTAAACTGCCATTTTTACCTGGAAAAATAGACCTTTTGTCAGGCCAAAACGCCCCAATTTAAAAACACATAAGTCACTACTACTATAGGCCATACACAGCTCACAGTTAGTTTAACAAAAACAAGACTGACCCTAATGACCAAGTGAACATAGGTATCAAGTCGAACTTGGAACAGGCGTTCACATGGAACTCATTTTTAGGTTTAAAGCATTTTATTAAGACAAAAAAACATAGGGAGAGGGAACAGGAGGTTAGGGCCACATACATTAAGGCAAGGAAAATAAGCATGGCATCATGAGTGCGATTGTGGAATAGTCCGCTACTGAAAAGGAAGAAAAAGCAAATGAAACGGCGAAATACATGCCATATCTCCAGTCTGAGCATAGTCAACACCACCAATCTGAGCATAGAAATAATAAGTAATGACACAAAGAAGCCCAGCCCACCATCCCCTAGAAACCCCCCCCCGAAACACCCCAACTCCCCCCACCCCCCCGTCCAATGTCCCGTCAAGAACACTACCTGCCCCCCAGCCGCACTCCCCCCTTCCAAAACCCAGCCCCCTCACCCCTCCTAGTCTGCTGGAATCACCAGTGGTGTCAACCTTAGAAGCCTGAGGTACCTCGGACAGGTGAGTTCCCTAAATTCGGTAGTCAACAGCGCACGAAAGGGTTGCCACAGCTCATCAAACTGGTCTATCTCCCCCGCCACTGTGAGTGACAATTTTTCCATACCTAGCACATGCCATAGCCTGTGCAACCAGCCAGTGATGGAGGGGACCGTGGTAGTGCGCCAGTGGATGAGGATGTTCTGCACCGCTGAGCCCAGCGCAATCGCGATTTGCCTGCCCCTACGGGACTTCAGCGGATACATCAGGCCATTAGGAAGGCCCAGCAATACATACGCCGGAAAGCGCGGTAGCTCAATTTCAAAATGCGTGTCCACCTCATCAAGAACTTCTTTCCAATAAGCGGCCAACAAGGGGCAATCCCAAAGAATATGTGAAAGGGTCCCCACCTGACCACAACCTCTCCAACACCCCCTGTCAATGTGCCAGTTCATCTCGTGCAGTCTCTCTGGGGTGTAGTACCAGTACGTGGACACCTTAGTGAATGTTTCCGTGAGGCCAGTGTGATACGCTGAGTGTCTCGCCCGGTGTGCAATCTGATCCCACTCCTTGTGACTAAGTGTCCTCCCCAGTTCCCTGTGCCATCGTTCCCTGCCCGGGTTATAATAGTGAAATGGAGGGGATTGTAAGAACTTGTAAAGATCAGTGATCAGTTTAGCATCAGAGGCTCGGGTCACCAGCCACCGTTCATACGGTGTTATCTGACGATCAGCGGTTTCCCGCACCTGGGGTTGAAGCGCCCAGTGTTGGACCTGTATGTATCGCAGTCTATCCAATTCTGTCAGGCAGAACTCCTGTTGAAGCTGCTGAAAGGGGACCACTCCCTCCGGCCCATAGATCTGAAAGAGCGCTCGGCAGCCCGCCGTCCTCCAATGGGAGAAAGCGCCCGGCTCCATCTCCGGGGAGTTGTCAGGATTGTCCACAATGGGCGTAAATGGCGAGGGGAACGTGGTGAGGTCCCGGACCTCGCAAACCGCGTCCCACACCCTCAGGGGAACCCTCGTAATAAAAGAAGGATGAAGGTTGGGGGGACGGTGAGCGCAGCGCAAGAATCGAACTTCTTGAAGGGTACGCCCTGCAACCGCCTGGTCCTGAAAGAGCCAGTGCTTATCGGATTCCCACCTGCTCCACTCCACAAGGTATCGCAGCTGTGCCGCTTGAAAGTATTTACGGAGGTCCGGAATACCAAGGCCCCCCGCTTCCGGGGCCAGCGTGGAGAGAACCCTCTTCATCCGGGGCTTGCGGCCTTGCCAGACAAAGCGTGAGATGTCAGCTTGCATCTGTCTGATCCAACCCACTGGAGGCTGGAGCGGCAAGGCTCGGAAAAGATATATGATCTGGGGCAGAACCGTCATCTTGACCGCCGCGATCCTACCGAGCCAAGACAACAGGCCCTTACTCCAGCGGCCAAGGTCCTCCTTAATCTTCTTACTGAGAGAAGCGTAATTAGCCGTCACCATCGCAGGCAACGTCGGCGCCAACAGAATCCCCAAGTATGGCACCAGGGACGATGACCACTGCATGGGGAAGAGCCGCTGAAGGTCCCGTCTAGTGTCCGTAGCCAAGGACACATCTAGAGCCACCGATTTGCTCATATTCATTTTGAAACCGGCCACACGTGAGAAAGCATCCAACTCGTGGATGCAGGCGGGAAGGGACCTCCTGGGGTCATCCAGGGTCAGCAGGACATCATCCGCATAGAGGCTGACCGTGTGAACATACTGTTCCATCTTGATCCCAATTGCATCCGAGTTGTGGCGGATCCTTTGGGCGAACGGCTCCATGTAAAGAGCAAAGAGGAGTGGGGAAAGGGGGCACCCCTGCCTCGTGCCGCGCTCGATCGCAAAACTGCGGGAGCTGCACCCATTCACCCTCACCGTCGCTGAAGGGTACCTATAGCAGGTGAAAACCATCGAGCAGAATTTATCACCGATACCCAGTTTCTTGAGCACCAGCTCGAGGTACGGCCAATGAACCCTGTCGAAGGCCTTCTCAGCATCCACCGCCAGCAGCATCTGCTCGCCCGGGATCCGCGATGCCTTCTCCAAGATGTGCGTCACACGCTTAGTGTTGTCGACAGTTTGCCTGCTGGGTACAAAGCCAGCCTGGTCAGCCTCAACCAGACCAGGGAGGTGCAGGGCCAGCCTGGACACCAGAATCCCCGAATACAGCTTGAGGTCGACATTCAGGAGCGAGATAGGCCTATATGAGCCACATAAGGCCCGGTCCTTCCCAGGCTTCGGGATCACCGAAACGGTCGCACTTAGGAGATCCGGTGGGATGGCTCCCGGGTCGGAGAAGGAGTTAAACAGCCGAGCGTGGACAAGAGCCACGACAGGGCAAAAGGTTTTATAAAACAGGGACGTGTAACCATCCGGGCCGGGGGCTTTCCCGTGCTTAAGTCTGGCTATAGCGGAAATCACCTCCTCAACGTGGATATCGCGCTCAAGATATTTCGCCTGAGCGGGGTCTAGCACCGGAAGGGGCACAGATTCCAGATATTCCACGGCTTCCCGCGGTGAGGAGGGCTCCCAGGTGTACAGCGTCTCGTAGAAACTGCAGAAGGTTTCCGCCACCTCCGCATCACCAGAGACGGCCACTCCATCCGCACCCAAGAGTTCCTTCACCACGTTACGCTGTTGCGCGACTCGGAGCCTATGCGCCAGGAGCTTGCCGCACCTATCTCCCTCTGTATAAAATGCATGCTTCAGACGTAACGCTGCGTATTCCGCCCTATCCATGTCCAGCGCCGACAGGAGCTTCCTAGCAGCCTTCAACTGCCTCCAAACCCTTGGGGCCCCCGTACAACGGTGGACCTGTTCGAGCTCCCGGACCTGGGAAGTCAGCTCCTCCCTCTTCCGCTGCCGCTCCCTGTTCTCTGCCGAGGAGACGGAGATGAATTCCCCCCTAAGAACCGCCTTCAGCGCAGCCCACTGTGTCGCCAATGAAGTGTCAGAATTACTATTATGTGCCTGGTAGTCCCGTATGACCTCCTCAATATGTTTCACAACAGTTTTCTTGTGCAGAAGGGTGTCCCTAAGGTGCCACACTCCCCAAGAGGGGGAGGCCGCCGGCCACGCAAATGCACCCACGACCGGCGCATGATCAGACAAAGCCAGGACCCCAATGTCTGCCGCCGTGGCAGCGGCACGCATCGGTCCACTAACCAAAAGATAGTCCAACCATGCGTAGGTCCGGTGCTCATGCGATTAATAGGAGTAGTCTCTGTCCGTAGGGTGGAGTGAGCGCCAGAGGTCGTGCAAATCCAGGTCAGCGATTCGGGCCTTCCCGGCTGGGGAAAGTTCCCCAGTCTGCGGGAAGCGCTGCGCCGACCTATCTAATGCCGAATCGAAGACTATGTTGAAGTCCCCCCCTAGAAGAACATGACGATCGGGTGAGGCAGTGACATCCACTAGCACTGAATCCAGAAAGAGTTCCTGATGATCATTCGGGCTATATACAGAGCCAACAGTAAACGATATGCCCCCCAGGCGGAGGCGGTATGCCAAAAGCCTCCCCTTCTGTTCAGCATATTTATACAACACCTCCCCCTTGAAGGAGCTCGCTATGAGAATGGCCACCCCCGCAGTTTTGGACGCCGCAGAGGAGAAAAACTGGGTGGGAAACCTGGCAGAGCGCATTCTATGGCAGTCACGGGACAACAAGTGGGTCTCTTGCAAAAGGCAGATGTCAGCCTGCGTCCCCTCAAGCAGAGACAAGATCGCCCTGCACTTAACAGGATTATTCAGGCCCTTAACCTTAAGGGTCACCACCTTCAGGGATGACATGTCTCCCAAAGACCAGGGACGCTATGCCGCGGGCAGGTAACTGGAGGGGGAGGGGCGCAGGGCAGCAGCGTGGGACATGTAAAAGTAGGACAAGCGTGAACACAGGCAACATCGGACGGTTCTTTCCCAACCTCTGAACAACTCCCAACCCCACCCCAAACAGACCAATGGCAACTAGCCAAATACCAACTCAAACAACTCATTGTCCCAGTCAAGTCTCAAAACGGACAAGTCTGCAGAAAGTAGTAAAAGTGGACGTCCGGCCACTCACTTCCCCCCGCTCCCCCCGACCCTCCCTCCAGCCCCCGAACCTGGCACCGAAGAAGCTGTGTCCATCTCCCCCTGGAGTGAGTGTAGGCCATCAAGGCCACGCCGTTCGAGGCGGCCGAGTCCCTGGCCGCTTCTCTCAGGGCACTGGCCATGTCCGCTCTGATGGTGGGCGAGTCAGGCCGCCCAGCGCTCGCCGCCGATCGTCTTCTCGCCGACCTCCGCTGACATCCTCTATCTGAGCGCCTCCAAGTCGGCGTCGCTCCATCCTCCTCCGTAGCCGTGAGCCCCAAGACACCGCAGATATCCTGCAAGGAGCGCAGCTGGTGAAGCACCCCGTTCCAACGAAATATCAAACGGAAGGGGTGCCCCCAGGAGTATGGCGTCTCATGTTCACGCAGGAAATCGGTTGCAATCTTGAAGGACCTGCGCTTCTGCAATGTGATGGCGGATAGGTCTTGATACAGCACCACGGGCCGCTCTCGGAAAGTCAGAGGTTGTTTCCTGCGGGCTTCGGACATGATGCGCTCCTTCAGCAGGAAGTCAGGTAGGAAGGCTAAGATGTCCGGCGGAGGCGCCGCTGACTGACGCTGTCGGCCAACTCTGTGGGCCCTATCAATGCGGATAGGAAAGTCCGCGGCTTCTCCCAGAATCTCCCGGAACAAATCTTGCAGATAGCCCATCAGGTCCGTCCCCTCGTCTGCAGACGGTACACCCCGTACCCGTATATTATTCCACCTCGACCTGTTCTCTAGGTCTTCGGTGTGGGCCTGGAGTTCAACACATTGCTCCCGGAGACGGAGAACGTCCTGTTGCAGGTGGACGATCTCGTCGTCCCGGCGTTGGGCCGCTGTCTCCACCGTCTCTATCCGCTCACCAAGGCCCTCCACCTCCCTGCGGACCTCGCGTACCTCACTGGCCACCTCCTGTTTCAGCGTCTGGAAGTCTTCCTTAAGCGAGCTGAACAGGTCCTCCATGAGGGATCTCGTGACGGGGGGCTCTCCCCCGGTCGCGTCCGCTGCGGCCCGGGAGGATCCCGGTGACGGTTGCGCCCTGTCCCACTGCTGCTGGGCCCTGCTGAGCATGTCCGGCAGGGTACGGTCCCCCTTCCTCGATCCTCCTCTTCCGGACATCCTTGTCCCGTACACTGCCGCACTCAGCTGAAGAAGGGGCACAGGCCTCAATCACCCCGGGGAGTGTCCAACGGCCAGCAAAGTCCCTCAATATGGAGCTCCCGGCCAGACAGGGGACCTGCGCCACAGATGACAAAATGGCGGGCCAGTCTAGTCACAGCGAGCCGTGGGCGTCCGACCAAGATAGCAACCGGGACCCCTACTGGGGGAGCCCCGGCTAGCGCGTCCCACTGGAAAGGAGAGCTGTGCAGGGGCAGAGGTGCAGGAGATGACTGCAAGCGACCCGGAAGGAGGTCTGTGTCTCTGTCTCCGTGAAGACAAGATGGAGGTTGGGTGGGGTCAAGCAGATCGTCCGAGCCCGGCGATGCCACCGGGGCCACCCAGGAGCCGGGCAAACGGGGAAAAGCTCCGACCCGGGCCGTTCAGCTAGAAAGGAGAAACAGTAGATCTGGCTCCAATCCCAAAGCGGTCGTCCACTGGCCCCGGGGCCAGGCTCTCGCCACAGGAGAGGCCACCACCGCAAGTTCAAGCACCACGACACTCATTCGGCAGGTCCCCTGTGCAGTGAATCACACAGCCGACAGCCCTCCGTCGATCCCCGTCGAGCGCCGGGGCGATCCCAACTCCAAGTCGCTAGCCATCAGCACTAGGCCCAGCCGAGGCCTCCGGACAGCGCTCCGATCACCTCCGCCCCCAAGGCGCTCCGTCGTCCTGCAATCGGTCTTTTAGGGTGCTTTTACCGGAGCAATCGGGACCAAAGTAGCGTCAACGCGAGCCCCAGGGTCTCCGCCACACGCCTCTCAGCCGCTGAGCATCAGCGGGGAGAGAGAAGCTGATGAAAAAGGGCTCGAGCCTAGTCGGGCCGGAGGAGCTGCGGGAAGAAGCGTCCGCTCACCCCGCCATCTTGGCCACGCCCCCCTGGAACTCATTTTTAAGAACAATACAATAACACAGATTTTCCTTGGTAGATTTTGTCCATATCAATATTTAAAGTTCTATTTTTCGACAGACAAGGTTCTGTCTAGATTTAATCTATGTAGACTCTTAACTGAAAAAAGAAACAGCCAGTATCTTATAGTTGAAATCAAGTTTTATTTCATAAGCCAGTTAATAAACAATGTTTTCATTTGCAAATACGCAAGTGGTAAATTACTTTTTTTAAAAAGAAGAACACCAAGTGAGGAAAAACAAACACAAACAGGGAACACAGTGGCCAATTCTGTGAGCAAATATGGTATATTGAACTGCTGCAAAGACCCATATTGCATCGCAGACCATTGCCTCATCGGAACTGTCACTGTGGAACACATCCTAGTCTCAGGTCATCAACTCTTGGTCGTCGACATCTTCAAAAACGATGGCGGACACCACATCGCAACCGCGCAGCTCCTTGGAACTGATGCTTAACCCCAACTGCTCAATGCAACCTCGATGCCAAACTTTGCATCTCAAGCCCTTGTCAACAGGATCCTCGATGATGATAGAGAACCACTCACTGAAGCTTCATCACATATCGGAACCAAAGCTTTGTTTCAGCTGTACGACACATATTTGACGCAGATCCTCAAAATACTCCACAGAGCAGGATATAAGGCACTTTGTTTAGCAGCCCAACCGGGTCTCTGTGGTGAAGCAGCCATCCTAAGCATTCAGCCTGAGCTTGTGACTTTGTCCGGGTTCAATACAACCAGTTATCCACAGTTGGCACTTTTTGCTTTTTGGTGGTATTTTTATGAAAATCTTGAAAATGTAATGTCTCCAGCTGTCCTGATTGATTTTTGTCATTTTGCTCTTGTTTTATTTATTAATACTCAATCTGTCCTGAGAATCCTTTGAGGTGTATTTTCACTGTGGTACTATTTGAAGTATTTCACAAACACTTTGCAGATTGCCACTGAATTAAGCTTGGCTGCTCTCTGCCAAACTACCCAAGGTTTGAGCACAGGATATTTCAGGGTTTGCTTGTAACTTCACCCTGAGAAGAATTGTGATTACTGTTTCAGAAGGGTTTTATCCTCCTCAATCAGTAACCCGATTTCTTACATTCCTCCAGTTTATCAGTTTACACAATTAAATCCCAGTTACTTCTTCATGTCATTGGCTTCCTGAACAAGATCTCACAGGCTTCATGGCCCATTTAAGACTCCTCCCCTGGTGAGTTATTACCCCAAAGTTAGCAATGATAGTGATAAGTATATTGCAATTATTACATATGCATTTATACTATATTTGTGTATGTGAGTGTGCATGTCTTTGTCAGTATGCATGGCAGAGGGTTTTGTTTTAAAAACATTTACGAGCACTAAATAACAAATACAAATTTAACTAGCATATTATGACAGCTTTGCCAAACATGATTTCTTTTCCTACAAAAAAATCTGAAATTGGAAAGAAATGCATATTTGCACTTTATGATTTAAGTTTACAACTGATGTTGGCATTGTGCTTGCATGAATAACACTTACTAGTTACAATAGACGTATAATGCCACTGTTAATCAGATGCCATCTGAGTTAATCAGCTCAATTAATCATAGCCCTTTGTACCGTTTTACCTCCATGATGTTGCCTGCACTAAGGCCTTTGATCTTCTCCATTTGAGTTCTTTTGTTTCTTTATTTCTTTTCCTGTTGTTTTCGTATTCGTTTTCAAAGTGCTAGCAAAGCCGTACATAAATAGAAATCCTATCCTAAATGCATTTCAAACATCTAATCTATCAATACACTTCTGAATTTAACAAAGTGCAATATTGTTAGCTAGAAAATTGACGAATGGATTGTTTATATTCTGTTACATTTATGGCAATTTAGCTCATTTCTGCAGTAAAAAGTAAAATATATTTTTTTCAATTATGTAATAGTCTTTAATTGTATCATTGGCGTTTCATAAAAGAATACAATTTTTAACCTCATTAAATTCCTTGCTATTCTGCTGGTTTGTATTCTGATGCTGGTTTGAAATTACTCTTTCTTCCCAAACGCAACACCTACCTCAGGGAAGAATCAATCCACTTGTTGGTGTGTTTAGACGCTGAAGCGTATCTGTGCTACCTGCACCAGGAAGGTTTTGACTTACATCTTATGTAAAGTGCATCACTGGACCTAGGATGCCGTCCATGGTAGCTAACATGACAAGATTTGAGAAAGATTGTTTTAACTCGGTCTTCTGTTTGTTGTCCATTGTTAAACAAAATAAATTATTTATTAGTTCACTTATTCATATTTTTAAAGACATCTGCAGCATGTAAACCATGATTAAACTTTCTCATGTGCTGCTTATTGAGGCCATGATCTGTAACAACCACAACAAGGTTTAAAAGAAATATCTCACAAATGTAATCTCCAATGCTATTATATTTGCTATTTAACACAACCATAATTGATCTATTGAGTATTTTAATCATAGGGCTTCAAAACAACATGATGTCACTTTTGCTTTACCTTTTTTACTTTACCAGGAGTCAAAACACTCACCTTTGAGCATGGTGGGATGTGGTTTCGACTCCGGTGGAACTCTAAGCTCCGGCACAGACAAAGAGCTTTTTCGCTTTTGTTTGCTCTTCTTCACTGCACCTGCCTACTACGGATGAGGTCCACTGCGGTGCATCTTTGGTGGTAAGTCCACATGTTGCCTTGCACCATGAGGTGTGTTCTGTGACCCATGTGCTGCAGTGGTGATTCTCCTCATCTAGACGTGCGCAGCTGCCATTTTAGGTTGCGTTGCTTGCGTTAAAGTATTTTTTTCCTGTTTGACATATTTTAGTGCTCCCTCATCTCGACTGGTGTTTCACATAACTAAGACAATATTTATAAGGTACAAATCTCGGACCAGGTTATAGCAGCAGTGAATTTTTTTTCATCTGGTTGCTGTTGTTTTATAAGTGAAGTTATATCTCTCCAAACATGTCTGCTCACAAATGACTCTGTCTATTTATAGCCTGGGTCTGCTTCTTTAATATACTTACTGCTGGAAGGCCACTGTAGCTCTACTCTATGATGCCTTCTATTTCTTATCAATTATAATAACATCTGGGAAATCAGGTTCTGTGACCTCTTTTTTCTGAAAAATCTCTTCATATACTTTTCTTTCCTGCACTGTTCAAGCTGAAACTCTCCTCTCTGGTGTCTGGGGCAGTTCTGTTCCTTTCAAATCCTTACACAGGATTCAACTCATTATAGCAAGAAGGCCAGCATTTTGCATACATCCCATAAACTGTCTTCTTCAGGTACAAAACCAAAAATAGCAAAGAACGACCCTCCTTCTCCTGTTTTATCATCCCAGAATCCTGTCTCAGACTCTATCTTAGATTAGGTAAGTGGACATCAACCATTTATGTGTACAACTAATGAAAAATTGCAACAGATTGAGGATCGATGGATTGCTATGGACAGGCAGATGTCAGAGTTGGAACAACGCCTGAAGGATCTTGAAGATATACCTACTAAGATACCTATGCTGGAGCAAGAAATTCAGAAGCTCAAACTACACACTGAAGACCTTGAAAATTGAAATTGACGGAACAATCGTTGCCTCTATGGTCTTCCTGAGAACACTGATGGCTCTGACCTTTGACCTTCCTGAAGAATTTTTTTCCGGACCTCCTGGATCTTGAATCTACACCGTCTCTTAGTATTCAACGTACACATCATTTGGGCCACAACCAACCTCATTCAGCTAGCCCATGTGGCATCATAATGCTCTTTTAGGGATTCTCTGACCTGATGCATTACTTGAAGGCGTAAAGTAAAACACTGTTTTATTTGGTCTGGCCATGACCTTTTTATCTCACAGGATGCTGCCAATGCAACCAATGCCTGTCTAAAAGAATTCTTAGCTCTTTGTCCCACAGATGAGAGACGTGAACATTAAATATGGCATCCTACATCCCTGCCTCTGTAAGACCACCAATGAAGGCACCTCACGTTCTTTCGATGACCCCGCTAAACTGCAAACTTTTCTTCGAAGTATTACAAATCACAATATGGTGACTAATGCTTGATATTTTTGAATATGCTTATTTTTTTTCCACAAATGTTTTTGACTTCTGCTCCAATTATATACTTTTTTATGTCTATGACTAAGTTCCTTTTTCTTTAATGTTACCAATTCTCTTAATTTTATGCATGGATATGTCTTACTTTAAAGGTGATGTTGCCATTGTATTCCACAAAACACTGAATATTCAAATTTTATCAACTGAATATGAAATGAACGGATGATGAGTTTTGGTTGGCACTAGTATATTTCAAATGCAAGTCACTTTCTTCAGTATATATGGCCCTGTTAAATCTGACCCTGAATTTTGGCAAAATGTTAAATTAAACTTTCTTCTATTTCTATTCCCAATATCATTGTTGCTGATGATTTTAATGATTGGTTAGACCCGTTCACTAATAGAAAGCCTAAGTGTAAGTTTAAACCTGATTAGTCTCATGAAGCTTTTCAATTCACCATTTTCCTCTTGACCACTCTTTGATGTATGGAAAACTTCACTTTTTCTCCACACTATGTCTTGTATTGATTATATTTTGGTTTCCAAATCACTACTCCCCCTCTATTCAATCGTCAGAAATCAGTTCTATTTTTATTTCTGATCATGCTCCTGTTTTATCTTCTTTTGATATGTCCCTCAACACCTTTTAACAGGGTTGTTGGTGTTTTAATATTTCTTTACTATTAAAGTAAATCTTTTTTTTGGGTGCGACCTCTTTTATTAATTTTTTTTAAATCAATCAGATATAGATACCTCTGTTCATAATAATTGGGATGTTTTTAAGGCATCCTTCTGGGTCTTGCTAAGTCCTCTCAGCTGTCCACAATATAAAGGTTCTGGATCATACCTATTTCACCTCCAAATCTTCTTCAAGCTTGCAGGAACTGTTAAAGCCAAGTCTGCCCTGAATAAAATTGCTACAGTCGACACTCGTAATGTCCAATATCCAATGTCAAAATACCATGGAGGTCCAAATTAGTCTGGTAAAATGTTCGCCAATTATTTAAAAATCGAATCGGAATGAAAATCTGTTGGTCCTATTCACTGTGAACATAACAACAAGATGATGTCCTCTGACTCTAACATTATAAATACTTTTCGGTCCTATAATGAACTACTATATACAGAAGTTATAACTCCCTCTGAATGTGATATCAAAACCTTTTTTTAGGGTCCCCACAATCCTCTCCATTCTGATACTCAATTACCATTTGAAAAAAATATTTCTCTTCAGGAAATAATTGATGCTTTTAAGTGTTTAAAAAAAGTTAAAGCTCCTGGTCCTGTCGGGTTTTCCGTCAAACTTCTTTCATTCTTTTCCTCTATTTTTGCTCCTAAATTACTGGAAATTTTTAATACATTTTTGTCAGACTCTAAAGCCAATAGTTTCTTTTTTGGAAGCCCTTATTGTCATTATTCCCAAACCAGATTAGGGAACCCTACCCTTTGTAAAAAAGTACCGGCTATTTTCGTTAATTATTTACGATAGGAAAATGTTTGCTAAAATTTTGGCATCACGTTTGGAGGATATCATCCCCCTTCTTATTAAACCTGAACAGGCTGATTTTTATTAAGAGCAGAATTGCATCTGATCATTCTAGAATGGCAAAACATATTCCTCTCCCCTGGCAGCCCTGTCACATGATGCTGAAAAAGCTTTTGCTCGCATACATTGGCAATTTATGTTTTCTACTCTTCGTTGGTTTGGCCTTGGCCATAAATGTATTTCTTTTTATAAACAGCTATATGTTGAAACACATGCTTGTGTGTTTGTTAATGGTAAATTTGCTCCCTATTTTAAGCTGCATAGAAGCATTAGACAGGGTTGTCACTCTCCGTTGCTTTTTCTTCTTTGTTTAGAACATTTTCTTGAACGTATCAGATGTAACCCCCGGTATAACTGGTTTTAAATTAAATTCTCAAGAAATCAAGCTCTCTGCCTAAGCAGATCGTATTGTAGTCCACATGTCTAATCCCTCCACTTTGCGGGATCCCTTTTTATTAGAGATTGCTTTATATTCCAATATCTCTGGTTACAAGCTAATTTTTTTAAAAACTGAGACTTTACTGCCAAACTCCTTTTGTTATCGTTATATGTTTGAGAAGACTAACTTTACATGGTGTACCCATAAGATTAAGTAACTGAGGATCTTGTTTACCTGCAACGTACTGCTTTAAAACTTAGACTCCAAAAGTTATTATCTTCGTGGTCACCTCTATTTTTATCCTGGTGGGTTAGATTAGACACCATTAAAATAATGATAGTCCCTCATGTTCTTTTTTATGCTCTCTATGTTACCCTTTAAAATTCCTTATTATTATTTTTCCCAAATCAGTTCTATCTGTGCTAAATTCCTTTGGAATAACAAACGTGTTCGTATTGCTTTATCTAAGCCAATTCGACCAAAGACTAAAAGTGTGTACGATTTTCAAACTTTAAGTTATATCATACAGCCTTTTTAATTCAACAATTTTATGCTATGTCTAAATAAAACAATGACTCTCCTAGACAAACATGGATTGTTTTTGAACGCATATTACATGAATTTTGTTTTCAAGGTGTTGTTTTCATGTCTAATTGTATATTCATATCTAAAAACCCAATTTTAAATCACTCCCACCATCTATTACACACACTATTTACTCAATGATCTGATATTTGTCAATCTTTTTTTGCATCCTCCTTTTGGTAAAATAAACTAATTAAATTTTGCCATAAATCATTTTACGTCAAACATTGGAAGGAAAAGGGTATTTTTTATGTGTATCATTTTTCAAAACTTCCTTCTACCCTTTCCGCAGTTGCAGGAGAAATATGGACTCCATAATTCCTAACTTCAACAATATAACTAACTATTTCCTGTCCTTCAATCCTTTTTACTAAACAATAACTTTACATCTGACGTTACTCAATGTACCCCTATGACACTGTTATGCAATATTGCTAATAATTCCACCGCCAGACCTTCCTTCATATATAAATCTCTGTCTTCCCCTATCACTATGAAAAATAAGTCCTCTATTGAACTTTTATGGGAGAAAGATCTATCTCAATCCTTATCTACCCATCAATGGGATTGATTGTAGGTTAAACTTTCAGCATCTCTAAAGCTGCCAATAGAATACAATTTTTATTTTTTTGTATGCAATAGAGCTTTTATTACTCCCTCCTTCCTACCTAAAATTGACCCCTCTATCTTTCTCTTATGCTGGTCATGTCTCTCCTCTAATGGCATATTGACTCATCTAGTTTATTATTGTCCTAAAGTGAATGAATTTCGAAAAGCCATATTGAATTTCCATGTAATATTCCCATCTTTATTTTGTTGGGTACTTTATCTGCTGATTTTAATCATCTTTCTTCAAAACGTGTTTTATTTGACCTTTTTATTGTTCTTGCTTTCAAAGTTATACTAACTTGTTAGAAAGGTAACTTAATTATGTTTTTCGGTTTAATGGAACCTTATTTGTGATGAACATAGAATATCTTCTGTCTCATCTTCTTCATTATCTCAAAAAATTAAATCTGATTTATTTTGGTTACCTTTTACCACTTTTCTATCTTCACACTTGTCACTCTCCGAAAACTCATGGGGGCATATTACCAAGGGCATTATCGCCGCATTAGTGGGACTTTTTCCCGCTAATGCGGCGATAATTTTATCGCCCTATTACCAAGCTGTTGCTAACACCAGTTAGCGACAGCTTGTTGGCGATAGCGGGCATTTAGGGGCCCACTTTGCATGTCAGCGATAATTATCGCTAATGACATGCAAAGTGGGCGTGCCAAGATGTTAGCGACTGAAAACAGTCGCTAACATCTCTAACTCCTATTATCAACTTTTGGAAATATTGGCGCTAAGCGCGAATATCTCCAAAAGCTAACGTGTGCTAAAAGCAGTTCTTAGCCATGTTATCCAATGGAAGGTGGATAACATGGCTAAGAGCATTGTCACGAAAATGCATGAATATCGCTGATTTTTCAGCGATATTCATGCATTTTGCAGGATTTTTACCGCTTTTGAGATAAACCTTGATAATATCAAGGTATCTCAGCGGTAAAAATCCTAGGTGCTCGGCGATATTTTTTTCCTGCTAACCAAGCAATAGCGATAATTATCGCTATTGCTTGGTAATATGCCCCATGGTTTCCTTTCTATTTCTCCTCTTTCTCTTTCTCTTTCTCTTCCTCTCTTCTTTTTCTTCTTTCTGGTCTCTCCTGTCCTCTCTCTTCCTTTTTGTAAAAAACTCACAAAACATAAATAATTTATTTTTGGTTCATTTCGTTTTTCTTAGCTCTAGATCTGTATTTCATTTATTTGTGTTTTTAAGGGATTCCTTGTTCAAATGAGTTTATTAACTCTGTAATCTGTTTAACTTGTTATATTTTGCTTAACTACTGTACTGTTGACAATCTTTTACTTTTCAATAAAAAAGTATTTAACCAAAAAAAACACTCACCTTCATCATCACTTAGGAAACAACATTTGAAGAGGAGAAATTGAATAAAATTAGATAAATAAAACTTTCTTTCGGCCACAAGGCTACAAAAGTACGAACAAAAACATGTACAGTTTGACAGCAATAGCACAACCTTCAATATCTCATTGCCAAGGTCCCCAATTTAAGGATGTAGATGTACATTAAAAAAAGGGCGAATCACACACAGTATTAACCTCTTGGCTGCTAGGCGTTTTCCCGCTGTGTGCTGGGAATTACCATTTTGCTGGTGTCATGACGAGCTCAGCTCGTCATCAGCACACGACTCCCGTGGGTGATGACGAGCTGAGCTCGTCATCAGCGTCGAAAGGGTTAATACATTTGGCAAGGCGCCATGATGCAATAAAATGCTTAGTGATATAAAAACAACAACATACGTCAGGGAATAATAAAATGGCTTATTGTACCCAAAAGGCAGGGACAATGCAAGGGAGGTAAGATGGCTAAGGGTACTGTCGCAATTTGGAGTACTTAAAACCAATACACCAGAATTGATTGACGGTCATGTTCAAATGGAGCTTGAAATATAAAGAGAGGAGGATAAAAACCTCTTTTCAATTTCTGAAATGTTCCTACCAGCATATTATTTATTCTAAGTGTCTGAGCTACACTTGGACGAGGCCATAGGCTGGCATTAGTATCTGTGTTGGTATAAGATGTTGTGCAGATAGTATCTGGGATATGCCAACTTATTAATTGGTGTGATATATTACTGCAATGGACACCCTAAAGTTTCTGGGGCAGATAGTACAATTAAAAAAAAGAATAATGTTTGGGCATGGGAGGGCTACACAACTAATGATCTGGCTTGTAGAATAGTGGGACTGATGTGGTGAAGTGAGTGCCAGTAGTAAGAGCAAAGCCAGAACAGTGCTTGTAGTGTGAGCATGGCCACAAAAGGGAGAGGGATACCTCTAAGTATGGGAATATGGAGTAGTGGTATCCCAAAGCTTACACCTGGGTCAATAAGGCCTTCCAACATGTTATCCACATCCTACCTAAACATTTTGCAATGGCACAGGCAAATAGGGGTTGGCGGTTAGATCTCAGTATTCTAAGGGCCAAATCATGTTGGTGAGTACTCAAATGCCTGCATTCTGGCTTGATTCTGGTGGATCTAAAGCAGGCATAAGTTCTGCAGGCAAATGTCACATGAGCCAAAGTTTCATCAGTA
This sequence comes from Lissotriton vulgaris, assembly GCF_964263255.1. Classification (NCBI taxonomy): domain Eukaryota; kingdom Metazoa; phylum Chordata; class Amphibia; order Caudata; family Salamandridae; genus Lissotriton; species Lissotriton vulgaris. The sequence continues at coordinate 2,035,423,830 of NC_141685.1, read as the reverse complement.
ATTTTACAGGCTGAACATAGTGAAGTTGCAGATGACGGTGTAGTCCATTTGGCTGTAAATGTTTTACGTGGAAGGGATCCAGCCCTAAACTGGATGTAGATCTTCCTATCCATGGGGATTGTAATGGTATCCAGGTATTTCTTGTATGCTCTAGCAGGCTTTTAGTCTGTGAACTGCCTTGTCAGTGCCCCCCTCCCCTTGAGGTGTTTATCTCATAATTTTCAGCTATTCAGTCCCAGTAATTTCTCATCAGCTGCAGCTTAGGTGAATGAAGTATGAAGAGCAGGAGCTCCGCACCTCTTGCATGTCTAAGACAGATAGAGACTTTTTAATGTTGCCCAACCAACCCATTTTGTGTAATGTATCTAGCCTGGATAGCTCCCTAAACGCTTTGGTCTATGCTGCTAGCTCTGTTGTGGAAACTGATCTCTTCCAAAACAGGAGTGGTCAAAAACTAGCTTTGTGTTGGATTGATTTTCTATCTATGTCAAGCATTATGGGGTGTAGGGGAGTACTGGCCGGCAGTAGTACTAAGTTCATGATGAAATTGGGTTCTGAACTCGTGAGTTCTGTGATGTTAGAGAACCCCCAGAGTTCCACTCCATATAAAGCAGAGCCAACCACTTTCAAGTCATAGATCTGCATGGCAGGTTTTACCAGTTTGCTATGAGATGCGCAGTGCCCTCTCATTATTGCACCTGCAAATGTTGATGTTTATTGGCCATTTGGTTGACGTGGAGCTTTCGGGACATATTAGTCATTAATTTGATGCCCAGATAGTTGAAGGCTTCCACCATTTCGAGTTCAACTCCCCCCAAGTAAATTTCCCCCTAAAACGATTTGTGCTATTTTAAGGCTATATATTTGGTCTTTGTCGTGTTTATCTCCAGGTCATTCATAGTACAAAACTCCTCAAAACTAACACCATATTATTGGCAAAAAGGTGTTAAACTCCTCTTCCTTGACAAGAAAAGGGGCATTCGTGGAACATAGAGAAAGGAAATAAACAACTGCATTCAAATATAAAGAAAATAATATCAGAGCAAGTAAACCCCACTGCCAGCTCTCCTCTCGGTTCTAGATTCCCTACAATGTGCCACTCTTGCGATTTTTTTTAGCAATACCTCTGGCTTGCCTAGATATGTTTCTATTTGACCTTCATGGGGCAGCTAGAGGTCTTGTGTCTCCATGGAGTATTCCCTGCGAGCCTTGGCCTGAGACTAGTTTGATCTTCAGCAGCCTTACTATTTACTTCCCACTTATCAGCAAGCAATTGCTTTACCATACTTGTTAGCTGAATTATCAAATTAAAGACCCCCTAGTTCTACATTCAAGTGTTTGATTTGCGCAATGGGATCTTCTTTTTTGGGTGGTAGGGATTCCTATAGAGCTATCATCCCATAATCCTCAGCTGAGGCTACCCCGGCTAATGAAGTTGCTGTTAAGTCAGATAGTGGCTTAAAGTGGTTACTGCATAGCAGTTCTAGAACATGGGAGTGTTGGCACCGGGCACCGAGATTCTGTGAGTTGCCAATGGTGGAGACAGGTGCATGTGCATGTTCAGTCTCATGGTTAGGCCTAGGGGTATCTTCGTGGTGATGTTTAAAAAGGTCAGGGAGTGTTTGGGTGGGTTAACTCGTTTTAACAAAATAGGTCCCATTGTCATTGTGCAGGCTATTTGAGCCTATGATCGATTCAACCTCCTCGATTAGCTGATCGATCCCATTTAGGGTGCAATTATTAGACTTCTTTTGTACCTTCCTGGGCTTGGGTACTCCTGTTATGTTTTATATAAGTATCCCAATATCGGCTCAGGTAGCAACCTAACCTCTCAACTATATTTTCCCTGCCATTACACTACATAACGGTTCCTGGGAATGACCTTTTACCTAGTTACGATACTGCTAACATGACGTGAGATTTTCCCTGAAAACTAGCCTCATTCATTATGCATGAGTATTCTTGGAAACTCACAGGTCTACCATCTCCTACATAATCACTATGTATAAGAGTCATTCCTTCCTTCATCCTAAGTTCAAAGTGACACAGCAAGGTAGATCCCCTAAGGGTACTACTTTCGGTATATAAACACCATATCTTTGCTGATGCAGGGAGAGGCGAAAAAGGACTTCCCTGTTGACACACTGTCACAAGACGCTGAGGTTCCTGCACACAGACACTCCAGGTCACAGTTGTCAGACATCCCTCGCGGGGTGTCCATTTTAAGACCAAGATGGGGTCCCACAGTCTCTCACTTCAGGTAATGGGGTTGACTTTATCCTAGAGGGACTCGTGGCTCCACACCTACATACATGCTAGGTACACTTAGGTACACCTAGTTAGGATTGCATCATAGGAGTATGCATTATAACTGTCATGTATTTTTATACCTGCCCGTATTCATTGTTTTAGCACTATGGTAGAAATCTAACATCCTTTTACTCTGTTGGTGTTTATAATCATTTATATCTGTGTCTGTCTAATGGTTGTTTCAGCACACCTATTTTACACTAGAAAGACGCTGGCTCAATAAGTGCTTATTGAAAATGTCCCCACCATGTATTCTCTGTATCTCTCTGAGACAAAGTGAGCACGAGTGACTGAGCGAAAAGTACTGTACTGTACTGTTTCCATGATCTCTGATGGGACAGAGTTGTCATGTTCGATAGTTTCCAAGAACTAATCTGTCCTTGGTAGGAGGGGTTTATAGAGGCACTGTGAGCTAGCTAGGCAAACATACCCAGAAGGGGTGTCAGAAATCAGTCACCAATCCCACAGTCTATGTTGTCTAAGCATGCAGATCCTATATAGGTTTATAGGAACTACACAAGTCTAAGAGTGCTGATTCAGTTGGAAAGTTTGGGGGGGTTACTCCGGTAAAAATGGTAGAATCAGAACATCAAGCAGTCACTAGTTTTTTAGTATTATGCTACTGTCTGTGCTTCCAAGAATAGGCAGGTTAGTGTTTTGCACATGCCTATCAGAGTAAACTAGATAAAAGTCACAGTGGAAGCATTTTGGTTTAAGATTACATTAGGCATGGGTCAAACAGCCTGAGAGGCCATACACCTCCTTATGTCATTAAGCAGACTAGACAGTCTATAGCAGTGCTGCATTCATAGACAAAGGTCTGCCTATAACAAGGTTTTGGAGATGGATCCGCAACCACAGTGGCGCCAGACTGCAAAGGCTAACTCACATGTGTATCGAAGCCTGGAACTAATAAGTAGACAGGACCACTACTTGTGCCGTGAGCTCAAGGGGGGTGGTTCTGCCCCTTCTGCTTGTTGCCACAATAATTGATGTACATGGGTCCGCCTGGTACAGACGATATTGCCACTGAGGTAAGCAGCCCTCTCTAAAGCCCAGGCGCTGGTTGAAGGAAGAGATGGGCTACACAACAGGGGTACTGATGGTGCTTGATAGGACCCTACTCAATGCTGTTGTGAGATCTGATGCAGCTTTAAGATCCCCTCAGCTAAAACTGCAGACAGTGTTCTTGACTGGGCTGCTTATAGCAATTACAATCTTTACAACATCAGCCAAAGGGACTGAGAGGCACAAAAAGAAGAAGAAAAGTTGTGCTTACTGAGCTGAGAACAACTCTAGTAGTCTGTTAAACCTGTCAGCTCTGGGGTGGTCTTACCCCGTTTTTTTCCCTTTTCGCCTCATTTTTGCCACCATCTTTTTGTTGGACCTAGGCCTCTGTGCGCCTTACCACTGCCAAACAGTTCTGAGGTGCAGGTGCTCCCTCCTCATAATATGGCTGCCACAGGCCCCTGTTACTGCGGAGTGGCCATTGAACATACACGCACCAGTTGTTAGAAGCAGGCTGAGACAGACTGCTACTGTATCCCTGCGGTCCCACCTTTTTGTCCCATAGACAGACATGTAGAAGCTCCTGGAACCTTCCAGCACAGGGAGGAGTTAGGCTTTGCCACCTTTCAGGAGGGTCACCTGACCTAGGGGTATAAGAGGAAAGGAGGGAAACCTGACTAGTTAGTTTGGGCACCACTGGACCTGGGGGAACCTCTAACGGAGTATAGGTGGTTGGGCCTAGTAGGGAACCTACACTACTGAGACTGACTAAGCTTAGGCCATGTTGTACCCACGATAGCTGAGGGACTCTGCCAGCCTGCTGACCTTGCCCAGTGAGGGGGAAACCCAGGAGACCAACTCCAGTGTGCTGCAGGGAACCCTCCTTCCGCTTTTGCCTGCCAACTAAACCCCCCATCTTCACCCCTAAGATACTGCCACCAAGGAAACCACAGCCAAGATCTACTACCACCTGGTAAAGCGCTGGATCAACCAAGCGCTAGTCTGAAAAGCCCCTGCTGCAGCGCTAGACAGAGAAGCCTTGCTGCCTCCTGCTGAGGCTGTGCCCCTTAAGCGCTATAGGAGAGGAATCTGCTACCTGTCACCACCACTGTTCCACCCTGAACCTGCTCGTGCCCTACACCTTAAGCGCGGTGCCAGCGCGCTGCTTTGTGCCAGTACCTGGAGTGTTGTGGGGCACTGATAGAGGTGACTGGAGCGCTATCTCAGAACGCACCTTGGACCCCAAAAAATCACGCTGCGGCCAAGGCGCCACGAAGTCAGAAGCGCTGTGATCCCCAGGCTGTCCAAGAAGAAGAGCGTGCAGTCCTTTGCACCGCCCTGTCCCCCGAAGGGAGGGCCGCTGCGAGTGCTGTGTAGGCCGCGCTAGGCCTTGGAAATGCCCGAGGAGCGTTGCGGGCAACCGGGGTGCCGGCAGAGTCACAGGCCGGGCCCCCAAAGAGCTGCGCTCCCATTGGCTGCTGCTGCCGGGCCTCCGAGAGCCGCACCCTCATTTGTTCCCTGGCCGGGGAGAAATACCAAAAGGCCCAGAGCCCGACCAGGCCTCAACAAGGAGGCTCCGAGTAGAGCGGGAGTCCCCTACCTGCCCCTGCCGGGTCTGAACTAAAGTGGAGAACTGGAGGGGGGAGCGTGGGAGCAGCCTGTGTGCAACAGAGCCTGCACAGGCCTAAGAGCGAACAAAGCCTCCAGGTAACACCCCGGGAGGGTGGAATTCTAATGTTAATGGTGGGGCTGCCGAGTAGCCCAAATAGATCGGAATACACCTGCATAGGAAATCTTGTCTTTATTAGATGTGAACCTAGGAAATGTTGTACATGTTCCTTATATGATACCCAAGCCTAAGAAATGTTATTTGGATAATACACATGCATAGGAAATGTTACTGATGTTACATACATGCCAACGGAGTGTTGCATTTTATGACCAGGCATATAGGAAATGTTGCCTATGTTGTCCCTGAAAACCAGAAATGTTACCTGAATTGAATTTTATGCCTAAGAAGTGTACTTGCATTGATTTATGGTTATGAGAATGGGTTACCCTGTTATAGGTGAGAGCCCAGAGTTACCTACTTGAACCAAAAGTAGATAAAGAGTCTTGTTTTCTAAACCAGCCAGGTGTGGTGCTGCACAACTGCTTTACAAATTGCCTTCGGGTGCCATCCTGCCTCGCGCCAAGCTACCGTGTCGGAATTGGTGACCCCAGTTCTAACAAGCTCTTCAATAAGGTAAGGGCTCCGAAGGAGAAGGTAACCAATTCCCAGATTGTAAATGTCAACTCTGAGGCCGGTCCATTGCAAGGCCTCAAAAACAGAGTGAATGACTCAGGCTCAAATGGACATCCAGCAAGAAGAGCAACAACTCCATCCTCAAGCTCAGCCACTCTTATAACTTGTTACCATGCTGCTGCCTTTCTTAAACCAACACCACCTTTCGATACCTCCAAAAAGCAAAATAATGAGATAGATGGTCTGCATGAATAGAGACCTTAGATGATTTCATTGATGCATTTATAACAAAAAGTTAAGGTATCTCAAAAGTCTTGTGAGTGTTGGTATGAAAGCAGTTGTAAAGAAACTGACAAAGAAATTACATATTGCTAGATTAAAGAAACGCTGAATCTCAAGTTCAATCCAGCAACGCTGATTACAAAAGATACATTTTTAGGCAAGAAATTCAAAAAATGTATGAATTAGTGGAGAGACTCAATATGTTTATCAAACATTGAAAATTCAATGAATTTAAATAAGAAGAAGCTATGGCATGTAGATTTATTGACGGATGCCTATCAGATTCATTTAGGTGACGAGTGCTGAGAGAAACTCTAAGTCTGGAGCGAGAGTTAATGGCTACCAGAGCTGAAGAAAGACAAGTTACTGACATGAAGGAAGGAGGTGCCTAGAGTGAATCAGTCATGAGTATAAAAAATATGCCAAGGCAAAAGACTGAAGGACACAAAGTGATGTATACATATAAAAAGAAGTTATGTTTTATATGTGGATTTTCGTTTCAACACGAAGGTAAAGGCCCAGCCATTGGACAAATATGTAAAGGCTGTGGGAAAGAGAACCATTCTTTACAGTTTGTAAAGTAAAGCAAAGAAAAAAGTAGTGTCACATAAGGAGGAAAAAATGTCCGCCAGAACATTCCAGAGGCAACGTTCGTCGCACACTCACAAGGCCAAGCGGCAATATCAATTGAGGGAAATTGACTTAGAACAAGGTTGATCATCGTCTAAATCATTGTGAAGAGTTTGGTGTTTCAATATAACTTGAAAGTGAGGAAGATGGTTGTGTCATGTGAACATTTAACACCTAACCTGCATCGGCACCCATGAAAAGTCAAGGTTCATTGGTAGCGACACTGAAACGCAAGAAAACAAAGGTGCAAGCACCCATCCATGTGCTGCAATGAACAGCGGCAAGTGCGTGTCTCCTTTGTTTCAGTACCACTGCTGATATGGGACTTATTTCTGTGAATTACAACATGAATGCTCACCACAAAATAGTAAGTCAATTTCCTTCATTGCTTCATGCTTTGGGAAAGCCTAACTTTATGAAAGTAAAGTTAGAATATAATTATGATATCCGTCCTGTTGTTCAGAGATATATATGAGTTGCTTTTCATTTGTAAGAAGTTGTTGAAAAAGAACTTGACTCAATACTTAAGCATGACATTATTGAGCGTTCAACTGGTCCAGTGCTATGGGTTTGTCCCATGGTGGTAGTGCCAAAAAAGGACAGTGAAGGAACTGTACACATATGAATTGATATGCATCAAGCAACCAAGGCCATTGAACAATTGCCTTGAAGAAGATTGCATGTATATTACAACCTAAAGAGGAGTCTGGCCCGGGTTTCTCCCATGGCCATCTCCTACCCTGCCAGACATCGGGGCAGGGCTTACCTATACTTTACTGTTATTCCTCTTGTTGCCTCTTCATCAGTCTTCTTTTTGCCATCCTCTAGTATTCTCAGGTCCTTAACACCTGTCTCTGCTTCTTTTTTTAATGTAATATTATGTAATTGTTTGGAACTTTATTGTACTGATACTCTGTAAATCGCTCTGATGCCTCCGGATCTAGCCAGCACTATATAAAACTCTTAATAAATAAATATAAATAAATAAACCTATTCTACACCATGGTCTGTTTCGATATAAGAGACTCCGTTTTGGTGTATCATCAGCTGCAGAACTTTTCCACAACATCATTCAATGTGTCATATAGCCGGTTGTTTATGCATTCAATTATAGTGATGACATATTGATTTTTGGAGCTACACAGAAGGAGCATGATAAAGCTCTCACCTAGTATGTTGTTTACATACTGATGCAGACTTTACTTTAAATGCAGACAAGTGTGAGTTCCACAAGAGAAAGTTAAAATTCTTTGGCCATATCTTTTGAGATTGGGGTATGACACCTCATCCTGCCAAAGTACAAGGCCTGTCAAGTGCTGAACCCCCACAAGATGTTTCGATGATACATTCATTTCTTGGCATGGCCAGTTACTGTTTCAGAACATATGAGACTTTGCTACCATGAGTGCTCCTTTACAAGAGTGAACATAGAAAGATGTTTTATTCAAGTGGTCACAATAATATGAGAGAAGCTTCAAGAAAATCAAACAACCAGTTGAAACTTTTACTGAAATGGCCTATTTCAATCCAATGCTTCATACACAGGTTGGTGTTGACGTTAGCCCAGTCGGGTTAGGCACTATCTTGGCTCAGCACAGTGGACAACCCCATGCTCGAATGCATATTGTGACATATGCCAGTAGAAGTTTGTCCCAGAAAGAATGAGCTTACTCACAACTTGAGAAAGAATGTTTGGCCATGGTATGGGCTTGTGAAAATTTCCATGTACTCCTCTTGTTCGCTGGTAACTTATCATCAAGCTTTATTGATTATCTTTGGCAATCCAAAAGCCAAAGATGCCTGCTCGCATTGAACGGTAGGGTCTACAATTACAAGAGTATGATTATACCATTGTGCATCATTCACAAAAGGATCAAAAACCTGCTGACTACTTTTGCAGAGTGCCTATAAATGGTATAGGTACTCCATCCAAGATGGCTGTAGCCTACATTAATATAATCATAAAATCAAAAATAGCATCTGACATATGGTTAGCCCAGATCATCACTGTCACACAGCATGATAGTGACACGCTGAAGTTGAAAGACATAATTACACATCAGTCATGGAACCGACATGCTCAACCTCTCACCAGCGATGGTGAATACCAAAAGTCCAAAAATGTTAAAGATGAACTGCAAGGGTCAAGAATCCTAATTCTGGAGAGTTTGCTAAAGAAAAGAATTGATTTGTTTCATGAAGGACATTGTGGTATTGTTAATGCCAAGGGCTGTATTATAGAAGTGCCCCTGGAAAGCAACGGGCATTTGCACCCACCTTGAGCACCCCCGGGGCACTCTGGTATTACAGAAGGGGCCGCAGATGCCTATACGTACCTTTATTTACTACTGTGAGAAGTTGGCCTGGTGTATGCTGTCCACTATTTAAAGTTGGCACCCTGTACCAGTCCAAACAACCCCTTCGGTGATTTAAGAGGTCAAAGATAACCTTAGATAGCTATCCAAGTGGTAGCTGTGGAGAGCAGCCTTAAGGCTTAGTCTTGAAGGAATGTTAAGCAGCTTGTTTTATCAGAACGAAAACCTATTGTATTGGCTAAATGAAAGGAGAACCACACATTAGTTATAAAAATATTTATTTATTATTATTACACACACTAAATACGTCACAGTATCTGCTACACGCAGATAAACCCAAAGCATAGGAACAATCATAAGTATCACTAATACAGAGTAGGCTCCAGGGGAGACCAAACCATATTCTAAAATAGTGGTATAAGAACCACGACTCAAGTCAAGACAGTGTTTAGAGCATGTAGATTCGCCGGGACCCCAAGGAACCACCCAAGGTGAGTAAGTAGGGATCCGACAGAGGATGGTTGCAGTGTGGGAACACGACCGCGGGCGCCGTACAATTCTATTAGAGAGTCGCGGTTGCCGGTTTAAAGTTTAAGGACCCTTCTAAGTGGACTTTGAAGAAACTGTGTGAGTTAGGAGGTTGGAGAGCCAACCCACCCATGGATACCGTGGTACCAGAGTTACCTATCCCTGGTGCATAGGTCTGAAGTTGTGTCGGACACCGCCGTTGATTTCTATGGAGGATTTTGAGCCACTGCTGAGAAGAAGAAAAGTGTTTGTTGGAATCCAAAGGTGGATTCTGGATTAAGAGTATCTGAACGCAGTGGGGACAGAGTCTTAGTCACTCAGGAGTGACCAGGGGCTCGGCAGACGAATGCCCACCGATGCCGGGTGCTTCAGGAGCCCAGTGCACTTGAGGGGGTTCTTGACACTGCAGCCACAGGGAACAGGGGATGTCAAGGACAACCAGGAGCTGGATGTAAGCTGTCCCACAAAAGATGTTGAGTGCTGAGGGATTGGTGTCCAGCTGGAGCACCAACAAGCATTGGCAGCATCAACCGACGAGGAAGGTCAAGAAAGTTTACGGTTCGGACCAGCAAGGTCCAGGAGACGCACCAAACACAGGGGAGTCAGGGAAGACCTGGAGAAACTAGGGAGCATAAGAAAAGCAGTGTTGACCCTCAAGAGGACCCACAGGCCAGAGGCACAGGAGTCGTGAGGAGACCTGGAGCAATTTCACAAAGCAGCAGACCACGGAGCACTCAGTGCGAGGAGGCCAGTATTATTTGTAGAAAAGGATGCCAGAGGTTGGGTCCACTAGGAGCCCAGTGCACTTGTTTTGGGAATGGCAACAAGCAAATACACTTGCAAAAGTACGCAGTGCACAGGGGTATGGGTATTGCAGCCCCCACGAGAGATTCTGACCTCAAACCTGGTGAAAAGGCAGCTCGGGCTTTGATGGGCTTCGAAACCCATCTTCTGTATTGCTGGAACCTTTGGAGTCTATTGGAGCTCAGGAGCAGCAGACTGGTCAATTGTGATGTGGTGCCTGTGGTTGCAGGGGAGTGACTCCTTCACTCCAAGGGAGATGTCTTCAGTTGTCCTTGACGCTCAACAGGTCCTGCATGGACCCTGTATTTTGCACAGGCTCAGACGATGCTTCAGACTGAGAGGGAGAAGAAGTCGGGCCCAAACAAAGTCCAGCGAAGTCCAGAGTGTCCAGATTGTCGAAGTTCAATGATTTCTAGTTCAGAATCTTGTCCATGTCGATTCTAGGGTCCTACATCCAGGTAAGCCCTGCCACGGGAGAGGGTTGGGCAGATTCAGGGGACCCTCCCACAGGAGGGTCGGGATAATGGGGAGGTTACTCCCAAGTCCTATGTCCAGTTTCGTGCCAGAGCAGGAGCCAACAGCTCCCAGGACTGGTTTGAACTGGACTATGCACAGGGACACCAAATGTGCCCCTCATGCAGGCTTTCGGTCGCTGGGAAGCGTATCCACCCAGGCTTCATACACTAAATCATGTCTGGAAGGTGGTCACACCTCCCTGTGACAGGATGCCTATTGTTCTGCCTTCCCCTGCTTGAGCTTGGCTCAGCAGTAGGAGGGCAGAAATGTATCTCTGGTCAGCAGTCACCATTTTGGGGTCCCCGGAACTAGAAAGCTGGTACCGGGAACACCAGGGACCTCACAAAACTCATTTCTGAGGGGTGTAATTATAGTTACGGGTGTGGGGGTATTATTCCACAATGTTTGATACCAAACATGAAAGTGTTACTTTCAGCCATTTTAGAGTTGGTCATTATGCAGTGGCATAATGGCACTCTATATGTCGTAAATGGCTGCTACACTTCTACACTGACAACCCGGGAGAATGGACTTCATAGGCTGCTGGGGTGTCTTGCTCATCAAGGGCACCCTCTCACTTAGAACCAAGTCCCCAGCCTTCAGGATTGTTAAGGCCTGCTATAGGGGTGACTTATAGATTTTAAGTGCAGTGAACCTTAGATATAGTAAACCTACATCTAAAGTAAGAGGTGCATGCACCATCTTACACAGGCTGCAATGGAAGGCCTATGGTTCCATTTTGCATGACCTCTCATGGTGGCATAATACATGCTTCAGCCCTTAGGAGGCCTCTGGGGTACCTATGGCCTGGGTACATGGGTACCATATGCTATGGACTGACAAGAGAACCCCAGTAACCAATCAGGAGTGGACCTAAGTACATGGCATAACAATTTAGGGAGTAAGCAAATAGACTGGAATCCTGATTAGCAGGATCCCAGTCAGACTAGTCCAAAACCAGCACAGCACCAGGCAAAAAGTGGGTGCACACATGCAGAAGGATCCTACCTTTCTACAAATACTGAAAGCGCTGGTACACATATAGCACCTGTGCTTCCTAGAGAGGGTGTTCTCTCATTTGCATGGGGGCATGCCCGCATGCAAATGAGAGAATCCCTCTGCCTCTGCACCCATGCTGTATTACAGACGTGGGCACAGAGGCAAATAAGCTACCGGGTGGTGCACTGTCAGTGCACACTCAGACAGCAGTCCTCTGGAGTGGGGAAAGGGGGTCCCATGGACCTCCCAGACATCCTCTTTCAGGCAGAATGTGTAATGCCCCTTAAAAGTGCAGACTGGGGCGACCTGCACCCTGAAAACAATCAATCAATCAATCAATCACGGCATTTGTAAAGTGGGCTAATCACCCGGGAGGGTCTCAAGGTGCTGGGGGAGAGGGGTATGTTACTGCTCGAACAGCCAGGTCTTGAGCTGCTTCCTGAAGGAGAGATGGTCTTGGGTTCGCCGAAGGTGGGTGGGGAGGGAGTTCCAAGTCTTGGCTGCCAGGTAGGAGAAGGATCTTCCTCCGGCGGTGGCTCTGTGGATGTGTTGTACGGTGGCGAGTGCGTGGCTGGTCGATCGTAGCTGGCGGGTGGGTGTGCAGAAGGTCATGCGGTCGTTGAGGTACTTGGGGCCCAGGTTATGGAGAGCCTTGTGTGCGTGGGTGAGGAGTCTGAACGTGATTCTCTTGCTGACGGGGAGCCAGTGCAGGTCTCTCAGGTGTCCGGTGATGTGGCTGTGTCGAGGGATGTCCAGGATGAGTCGTGCGGAGGCGTTCTGGATGCGTTGGAGTCTTTTTTGAAGTTTGGCTGTGGTTCCGGCGTAGAGGGTGTTCCCGTAGTCCAGTCGGCTGGTGACAAGTGCCTGAGTGACGGTCTTCCTGGTTTCAGTGGGGATCCATCTGAAGATCTTGCGGAGCATGCGCGGGGTGTTGAAGCACGAGGATGATACGGCGTTGACTTGTCTGGTCATTGACAGGGAGGAGTCCAGGATGAAGCCCAGGTTGCGTGCGTGGTCCGTTGGTTTGGGAGCGGTGCCCAGGGCCGGGGGCCACCAGGAGTGGTCCCAGGCAGAGGGTGATGATCCCAGGATAAGGACTTCCGTCTTGTCTGAGTTCAGTTTAAGGCGGCTGTTCCTCATCCAGTCAGCGACGTCTTTCATCCCTTAGTGTAGGTTGGCTCTGGCGGTGGAGGGGTCGTTAGTGAGGGAGAGGATCAGCTGGGTGTCGTCGGCATAGGAGATGATGTTGAGGTTGTGTTGGCATGCGATGGCTGCGAGGGGGCTCATGTAGACGTTGAAGAGGGTTGGACTGAGTGAAGATCCTTGTGGTACGCCGCAGATGACTTCGGTGGCCTCGGATCTGAACGGAGGGAGGCGGACTCTCTGGGTTCTTCCGGTGAGGAACGAGATGGTCCACTTCAGCGCTTTCTCTCAGATTCCGATGTTGCTGAGGCGCTTCACTAGGGTGCGGTGGCAAACACAGAGTGGCTTCAAAGCAGCTGCTTCATGTTTCACATGAATGTTCTCCCACCAGGGCAGTGCAAGTTCGTGACTGCCTTGGAGGCAGCACATTCACCGGGCACAATCAAGGAAAATGCACCATATGTATAATACAGCTCCAAGAGAGCTCTCTGATATCGAGTTTAGTTCCCATTCATAGATGAGAGAGTTGAAAAGGAACTCAAGACCTGTCATATATGTAAATGCCTTTCTATGAACATTCCTCAACATACTCTTGCCATGCCAGGAAGAGTATGACCATCGATTTCTGTGGTCCACTCAATAATGGACATCGTCTGATGGTAATTGTGGATGAGTACTCATGTTATCCATCAATAGAGGATGTCTCATCCACAACACAAGAGTGAGTCATTGAGAGATTCGAAGGCATCCTTGCAACATGGGACATTGCAGCCATTTCAAAGTCTGATAATGGCCCACCGTTAACAGTTCAGAATTCAAGGATGTCTTGGAGCATCTGAACATAAAGCATTAAGAATAGTACAACTTTGTGTCAGGTGGCCAACTGGCTCTTTAAGTGCTTTGTGACTACTCAAAAGAAAGCAGTACAGCATGCAACTTTTGAGAGGCTCAGTTTAAAACACAGTTTTGAATTCTCACATACAAGCCTATCATTCAACACCTCACTAAACCACAGGTGACAGGTCTGTGATTTTGATTTTCAGGAGAGCAAAGACAATCAAGTTACCTCAATGGATCAACAAAAGAGCAGGAAGTTAGAATGCAACTCGGGCGAAGGTCTTGGTTAATAAGAAAAAAGATGAAAGCTTATGCCAACAGGAGGTGATGTGCAATTAACATTGAGTTTAAGACAGCAGATCTAGTGGCCCAACAAATATGAAGGAGGATATCTGATGTTCCATATGATGCTGCACCTTTTCAAGCTGTGTCCATCAAGGGACATAGGGTGACTTCCCAGTGTCCTGGAATGTCTGGTCCCAGAGATTCTTCTCACTTTCTGCATTTGATTAATCGGTCTTCTGATCAAGAGGCTGAGAGAAAGACCGAACCTGAGTACACAGTGACTGCTGTTACTTCTTCACTGTCTTTTAAAATCTTTAACAGTGAAGATGACAGCTCCCAGCTTCCAGTAACCAGATCAGGTTGAATAATTAAAGTGGCAAGTCAGTAGATTGAAGAAATGTCATTATATATCTGAAATTAAAGTTTTTGTCTAATTTAACAGAGGGGGAAATGTAGTGTCTTGTAATCTTTTATCACAGAATACTTTTGACTCCTAACAAACTCCATAGAGAAGTAACATAGGTGTCAGAACGCAATGCCATGAAATAATGATTTAGAATGTTGAGTTTGCAGTTAGACCCAGCAGAATAAAGACATGTAATACTAAGCTCTGTGTGTGGTATAGTCATTGGTGGGAACCCAGGCCGGGCAAGTACACCTTAGGTAAGTCTTTGTTTTCCTCTTTGTCTGCAGGAACTAATATGTTGAGTCTTTTTCTGGCCCTCTCTGGTTGTATGTTGTAATACCAAGGGCATAAATTTGGAGGACATAAATATTGTAGAATGTCATCAAGGTAAGAATATATATATATATAGTTTGGGGGTGATTTATCATGGGGGGGCGACAAAAAAGGGGGTCCCAAAACGTGTATTTCCTCCATGTTAATTTCCATAGGAAACTTTAGACAAGGCTACAGGTCGAACAGGTGAACGGAATTACCCCAAATTTGGCAGGGAGAAGGGTCTTGGTCTAGGAAGCATGCTTTTGTTTTGGTGTAAATGCGTTCAGTAGTTTTTGAGAAATATCGAAATTTACAGATATCAATATTTGGGAATTCTGCCATCTGATTGGCTGAGGCATTACGAGCACGAGCTTGCTGCTTTTTGGCTGCGAGCAGTGCGAGCTGTTGCAACTAGAAAGTGTTGTCCGCCATTTTGTGATTGCATTAAAGCGAGTAAGGGGAAAAAAGGGCAAAAAAAGTGGGAAATAGGAGAGTAGGAGCACTGTAACCTCTGTGGGTTGTTTAGGGTGTGCTATAGAGGGGATGCGAAGCGAAGTATTCACTGCTATCGGTGTGAAAGTGGTACATTACAGAAATTAAGTGAGGTATTGCCTAGAGCCTGTTGATGCCAAGGTGAGCTGGTGCGGGACTTGGGGATTAAAGAGTGAGCTCAAATTGTGTGTTATGCTGTGAAGTCATGTGCCGTGGCCACAGCACTACACATGTGGAAGTAGTCTCAGCATGTGTTTATACCTGCTAGGAGGAACTACTGACCCGTACTGGTCTGAAAGTCCTGGGGTTCGGAAAATTTGTGAGGTACTTTCTAGAGTCTAAGCTGAGCTACTGCTGGACTCGGGGATGAAAGCGTGAGCCTAAATTATGTGAGCTATGCTGTGAAGTCATGTGCACTGGCCTCTGTACCATACTTGTCTAAGTAGTGTGAGCAGGTAGTTATAGCTACTTGGATGAACTTTTGTTTCAAACATTGTAGCTTGTGTATTGTGCTTAGAGGGTGTTATAGAGGGAGTGCGAAGGATGGTGCGAAGGGGGTGTTATAGAGGGAGTGCAAAGATAAATTTGCTTGTATCAAATCAATTTGGTATTTGTAAAGTGCAATCTACTCACTCCTACAGGTCTGATGGCGCTGGGGCGCATAAGCTGAGCTGCTGATGGACTTGGCGTAAAGCTGTTGACCTACAGACCCCTACCTGTCTGAAAGTGCGGGGTATGGAAATTATGTGAGGTATTGCCTAGAGTGTCATGCCGCTGGACTCGGGGATGAAAGTGTGAGCCTAAAGTGTGTGTGCTATGCTGTGAAGTCATGTGCTCTGGGCGCTGTGCAACACTTGTTCAACTTGTATATGGTGTTTAGGTGGTGTTGTATAGGGAGTGCAAAGGAAAATCAATTACAGTATTTGTAAAGTGCAAACTACTGACCCCGACATGTGAGCTATGCTGTGAAGTCATGTGCACTGGCCTCTGTACCATACTTGTCCAAGTAGTGTGAGCAGGTAGTTATAGCTACTTGGATGAACTTTTGTTTCAAACATTGTAGCTTGTGTATGGTGCATAGAGGGTGTTATAGAGGGAGTGCGAAGGATGGTGCTTAGGGGGTGTTATAGAGGGAGTGCGAAGATAAATTCGCTTGTATCAAATCAATTTGGTATTTGTAAAGTGCAATCTACTCACTCCTACGGGTCTGATGGCACTGGGGCGCATAAGCTGAGCTGCTGATGGACTTGGCATAAAGCCGTTGACCTACTGACCCCTACCTGTCTGAAAGTGCGGGGTATGGAAATTAAGTGAGGTATTACCTAGAGTGTCATGCTGCTGGACTCGGGGATGAAAGTGTGAGCCCAAAGTGTGTGTGCTATGCTGTGAAGTAATGTGCTCTGGGCGCTGTGCCACACTTGTTCAACTTGTATATGGTGCTTAGGTGGCGTTGTATAGGGAGTGCGAAGGAAAATAAATACAGTATTTGTAAAGTGCAAACTACTGACCCCTATGGGTGAGCTGAGCCGGATATCAAACCAATAGGTTTGTGCTGCAAAGGGAGATGTATTACAGGAATGGTGGTCCTAGACATAGATTTCCACACACAGTTATTCAAAAAGTTTCTCAGCTCAGTTATTATTCACACCAGAAATTGATTCCTCAAGTGAAAAAACAAAAACATAATAGCCCAAAAACACACAGGTGTCCGATACAAATACAATTTCTTGTTATTGCTATTAAAAGTAGAGGAGAGAACTCTACTATTTATTCATAATAAAAATCTCCTCATATGGCAGTAAACAATTATACAATATCTACAATTCAGGACAGAAGGGGTTACGGAGAAAAAAGTGCGTAGAGTAAAGTGCTTGTGCTCGTGCAAAGGATAGAAAGGACCAAGCGGTCAGGGGATATTGAATGGTATGCTCAAAGAGAAATCTGTTGGCTTAGATTTAGACAGAGCCAGCCCTCAAAAGTTAGTTCGTAAAGGAGTTGTAATTGTCTTTACAAAGGTCACTTCGCTCAGATGGTTTTTTGGTCTTCAAAGAAGGGTGGATGGGCAGGGGCATAAGAGATGCCGGCTCACTGTAGGGAAAGGATGTCGACGTTTCGACCCAAGGATAAACAGGGCAATTTGTATCCTCATAGACGGGTCTTCATCAGGACGGGACGATGAAGGGGAAGGAACATAGTTACATTGGATTCATGTAACCCCAGTAGTAAAGTAGGACACCCTGTTAGTGGTGTGCCTATATGCCAACTGGTCAGTTCATTAAAAGAGAGCCGATCAAGCGTGCTCTCGAGTACCTCGCTCAGTCGGCGAAAAAGATGATGAGTTGGATTTTCTGTGAAGCAATATACACGCTGTCAATATACCAGCAGTCAACGACAGACAGAGCCCCATTGATAGGCCGCGCAGTTCTACGGAGGAGACACAGCGTGTATATTGCTTCACAGAAAATCCAACTCATCATCTTTTTCGCCGACTGAGCGAGGTACTCGAGAGCACGCTTGATCGGCTCTCTTTTAATTTGCTTGCTTTGTGCTGAACACCCGTTTTCTTCATGTAGCTGTTTCTACTCATGCCAGGGTCATCGGCTCACTGAACTATGTCATCCGACTTCTGGTAGGATTTATATTTTTATATTTTGCGCTTCTACACTACATTCTGGTCGCTTTACTACATGTGTGTAAGGAGTGTTAGTATGCGTTTATACTAACGAATGCATCATGGTCCTAGGGAGAACGACCTCTCAGGCGCAGCTCATACAATGTCCTAGGGTGTGCATTCGCGGGACATTTGTCTTTGCTATTAGAGGGCTGGTGCATGGCTTCCACCCTGTGATAGCAAATCCTTGTTTGACTACTTGAAGCGATAAGAGGAAAACCTTGTATCATTTTAATAGAGGGGATTCGGATGGTACAAATGGAGAGAAAAAACACAGCACCGTGCTCAACAGGTGTCTGTAGGGCAGCGCTGACCGCTGGCTGAGGCCTACAGTACAGTCCAGCGGGTCTTTAAAATGAGACAGAGATGAGACTGAGTCAGGTCAGAGATCACATCATTACGCACGGCAACATCGTTTGTTCGCACCTGCGCAGCCAGGGTGATACACCCCACTCCTCCTGCTGCACCACACTCAATTGGAGGCCCTGTGTACCCAGGCCGCTCTGCTTACCTGATGTCATTGTTGTGTGAGCAAACACTACGTGCAGCAGTGCTCACAATTCAATTGCAGTGATGATTTCAGGATGGTGTACACCTCATGGATCCCTTTCGAAGACGACGGACAGTAGGGCTCACAATTTAGAGCCAGTGTTGATTGCAGGATGGTGTACACCTCATGGATCCCCTTTTTTTATTGCGCTTTGTGATGTGAGAGGTGGATGCGGCCATATCATCTGAGGCAGTGTGGGACTTGTGGAGTTGTGGTCATCTTATTTATATGTACGCGAAGTGGGCTGGGCTTGCGTACGCCAGGCCAGTGTAAAGGTGTGAACAATTATTCCGGGCACCGGTTCGTTGTTCAGTTCCTGCCTGGCAGGAAGTGTACTTATGTGTGTTTCTTTTGTAGTTTTGACCTTGCAGAGTGTGCAATTTACATTAGTGTAGCATGTGTTGAGAGGGCGGCAACTATCTCTAATGAGATGGTGTTGGAAAAGATTGAACATCACATGTCGTTGTCAAGGTTGTGGATATGCGCAGACATATATGTCAATGGTATGCGGTATTATTGAAAGAGTTGCTATCACGAAGCATACACATGTGAATGTGCTCGGATGGAGGGAGGATCAGCTTTGAGGCTACATCATACACAGTGATAACGCTCATTACAGTCAAGCAATGCATGTCAAATGTGAATCTGAAAGTCTCACATGTAACATACTAGTATATTGGTAAAGCCTGTCAACAGAGTGTGCAGCAAAAGAAATCTACACATTGCTGTTTACTGTTTGTCACATTTAATCTAGGATGTGCACTCTGCTCGTGGCTCCTGATACTTCTTAGAGCCATGAATACCCAGGGCGAAAGGGAGCACAATATTGTGCACACACACACCAGGTGCATCGTGTAACACATATTTGTTTTTTCATGTATCGTTTGACATGCATGGTGATCACATTTTTTTGGGGAAGATATAAAACATTATATCTTTTTAAAATAAAAAAAAGAAGTATAATAGAGGTTTAAAATATTTTTTTAAGTATTTGATAAAATATAGGTTTTAGAAACGTTAAAATATGAAATTAACATTTAAAAAAACCTTTGAAATTCACTGAAAAAACCATAGGTTTTACAGACGTTATAGTTAAGAATTAGAATGTAAAAAACCTTTGAAATTCACTAAAACAACCATAGGTTTCAGGGACGTTATGGTTAGTTGAACATTTGACTCATATAAAACCAGAAAAATTTGCCTGTTATAGTTAGTTGAGCTAACTATAACTTGTATGCACGCAATGCACTGCTGATGATGTCACATATCACATCACTCATGACATAGTCTGTGACATCACTGATGACATCTCAAATGACATCATTGATGACATCACTCATGACATCATCCACATGACTATCTGATGCAATACTGATGCTCTAATATAAAATTTGACACACCAATTCTAAAATGCTGACTACTATTTTTGAAACCGTACACAGAAGAATGCCATATATTGCATAGCACTTACTATTTTCTAGGTCTACACACACATCCAGTCACTTATACTTGTAGTTACTCATCAATACAGGCCTATAATATGCACTCATACATCTATACATGCAGTCACACACTGCCACTCATCCATAGAGTTACTCACACACCTAGTCAGTAAAGCAAAGAATCAATCACATACCCATTTAGTCATGTATACAGTTATACACACCAACTTCGTTATTTTTAGACATACCACATCACTTATTTATACAGTACTAACACATATTTAGTGTCTTATACAATCACTGATAGAAGCAGACACTTATTTATACACTCCCTCTTCAAATAACTTACTCTCATGCATAGTCATTAATATACTCTAACACTCACATCTACTGCTTTAAAACATAGGTAGTTACTCACAGATATACCACTGAAACATTTATTCACTCACCAACACACCCACAGATACACTAACTCACCCATACAGCCCTTCGCAGAAGCACTTTTTAATCCATACAACTACTGAATCATCCACTCAGACATCTATGCAGAGACTCGTACAACCCATCCCCACGCACCCAGCCACACAGATACTCAGGGACCCTTACAGATACTCAGACAACAAATCAATAACCTATATAGACACTCATGCAGCTATTCAGAAACCCATGCAGTTGCTTACACACCAACGGAGAGACTAATATAGATTTTTACACACTTTAGTCACTAACTCATGCATTCAGTAAGACATGTTTATTAACTCACTTAATAATAACAAAACAACAAGAGAAAGATGGAGAAGAAAAGGAGCCACTCTTGGTCCCCCTAGACTGTAACTGTCAAACAACAAAAGAGTGTATCCATTCAAGGAAGAGTTTGTGAAGAAAGTCACGTTAACTAGGTAAAAGAACCCTCACTCACCCAACTTCTTGGTGACATGCTTCATCATGTGGCTCCCACCAGCGACACCAACTGCATCTTTGGTGTGCTACGATGCCTGATTACAGCAGAGCAGGTTGTTTTGTGTGCCTATCAAAGAGTGTGTTGAGTGCAAAGAGTGCCCAAGGGACCCCATCCCCCGGTCCGTTGGGGACCGTGGGGGTGTCCCCAATCCCCCCAAGGTCCTGCCGGCTCCCCGTGTACCTCGGGAGCTGGCATTGCTTTTCCACATGGGGAGCTGCTAACATGCAGCTCCCCATGTGGAAAAGCAATCAGGTTTGCATTTTGAAATAGAAAGCTGGTTTCCTACTCTCTTTTTTCAAAATCCAAACCAATTTTGCTATGGCAAGGCAGGAGCCGCAATGCTCCTGCCCTGCCATAGCAAACTACAGTGTCCCGGGGTGGGCAACCCGGGACACTGCAGGAGCAGGCCCTGGGGGGTGGCAGTCCCCAGGGCCATAAAGGGCTCAAGGAGTGGGACCACGTGGCCCTCCTCCCAACATTTTCAAAGCACATGGGGGTAGTGGTCCCCGGGGCTTGGGGGTCCATAATCCACAAATTACAAACTTAGTGCCCCGGGGAGTTGGTGGTCCCCGGGCATTGTGGGGGGCTCTAGCCCCCCCACAGGTTTATTTAATTTTTAAAAAGTCCCAGGGTGGCGGTCCCCTGGGCAGTGGGGGGTCGTGTGGTACGTTGACCGCAGAAACGTGTCAGGCAATAGAACAAACTTGGATGGCTGGGGCGGGCTGAACCATGATGCAGGAATGCAGATGCACTGTCGATTGTATCTTGAGAAACTTTGGCCTTTATTGGACAATATTATGACATGGGCGCCGTCCAGTGCAGGATGTACCATCTCGAAGGAATGAGAAGCTGAGGGAGAGGAACCTACCTGCTCCGGTTTCCTGCACAGTGCGTCTTGATGAAAAGTGCTTGCTCTTATCAGATCCCGATCCTACTAAGGATTTTATTGACTCTCTGAACTCTGTACACATTGGCCTATTATAGGTGTTAAATGAAAGCTTGATGTGACTACACATCCCAGCATGCTGTTTGAAGCAATCAAGTATGTAATTGGACACATGAGGGGTTTCAACTAATCACATGCAATAAAAAGAGCGCTCCAATGCATAGAGGAGAAATGCCTCTGATGAAGTTGTACGTTGGCCACAGAAACGCGTCAGACAATACAACAAACTTGGATGGCTGGGGCAGGCTGAACCGTGATGCCGGATGGCAGACAGACTGTCGAGTGCATCTTGAGAAGCTTGAGCCTACGTGACAATATTATGACACAGATGCCGTCCCTTGCAGGATGCACCTTCTCAAAGGAATGATAGGCTGAGGGAGAGGAACCTTTCTCCTTTCTGCTCCGGTTTCCAGCACAGTGCGTCTTGATGAAAAGTGCCTGCTCCCATCATATCCAGATCCTACTAAGGATTTTAATTGACTCTCTTTTAATGAAGTACACACATATATATATATATATATATATATATATTCCTTCCACAAATCACCTCAGTAAGAAATGATAGCCCGGACACATCTTCTGTGCATTAAATAATAGATTTAATGGCAATAGCAACGCGTTTCGGCGATTAAGCCTTGATCACGCTGATCAAGGCTTAATCGCCGAAACGCGTTGCTATTGCCATTAAATCTATTATTTAATGCACAGAAGATGTGTCCGGGCTATCATTTCTTACTGAGGTGATTTGTGGAAGGAATTTACTGGGACCGCTGGTGCCCAGCTCGGACCGCCCGCTGACAGTGCTTCTCCACTACCAGCACTCGTGGAAAGGATATATATATATATATATATATATATATATATATATATATATATATATATATATATATATATATATATATATATATATATATATATATATATATATATATATATATTCAGTTTCACAACGCGCAGCCTAAACTGCGCAGATGCACTCTTCTCCGAAAGTATAAAGATCACACCCATCACCAATGCACAGTCCACGGAAAATGTATTCCTTCATTGCAGGATGTGAAACAGGGGCAATGGAGCAAAAACCCCAACGCGTTTTTTACAAAGATACTAGACAGTAAATAAAGTTTTTTTCTCAACAGACAAATCTCGAGTGAACACAAATGTGAGAATAGAGAAAGGACTCTAGGCCCGTTACAAAGTAGCCATCTTGTAGTGGTGTATTCCTAGTATTACATTGAATAAATTCATGATCGATATCTCCATCTATATACCGCAGCCACATCTTCACGTGGCTGCGGTATAGGGTATGGGTTCTCTCTACCTGCTGCTCCCAGCTTGCCATAAATAAATTAGCAAAGCTGGGAGCAAAACAAGTTCCCATCGCTGTCCCTTGCCTCTGTCTATAATGAACATCATTAAAGACAAAAAAATTCTGCTCCAGGCAAAAAGTCATCATTTGTATAATCATCTCAGTATGGTTAAGATAAGAGATTGATCTGGTGTTAAGAAACTGGCAACATGCATTGATACCATCCTTGTGTCTAATGGATGTGTATAAACTACACACATCCAATGTAATAAGCAGATCATTTTCCTGCCACTCAAAGTCTGTCAATTTGTTGATAAAATCCCTGCTGTCTTTAAGGTAGGAAGGTAAACCCACTGTTTTTTTTTAAAGAACCATCATTCTGCTTGGACTTCGTTGTTTGAAATTCCCACTTGGAATTAATCAGATATGATCCAGAAATATACCTGTGTTTAATAATCATATTGAGTTCATTGTCTTTGCCCACTGAGGATATCAATCATGAATTGTGGGTGCCACAAGGTCACTTATATTGTTTGAACAAACTTGTACAGATATGGGTATGGACAATATTTAAGAATGTTTCCCCCTCATGTCAAGGACTTTTGGAACATGTTCAGTAAATTCATGTCAGAATTTTGGTTATTGATATTATTTTTTAAGAAAATATTTTTATGACCAGTCACTAATGATTGAGATTGTGTTGCCTTTAAATCACGTTTAATGCACATGCACCGGTTTAGCCATTTATTCGATGTAATACTAGGAATACACGACTACAAGATGGCCGCTTCGTAACGGGCCTAGAGTCCTTTCTCTATTCTCACATTTGTGTTCACACGAGACTTGTCTGTTGAGAAAAAAACTTTATTTACTGTCTAGTATCATTGTAAAAATACCTGTGACCAAGGCGAGTGTTTCGCCGAAACGCGCTGGGATTTTTGCTTCATTGGCCGTTTTTCACATGCTGCAATGAAGGAATACATTTTCCGTGGACTGTGCATTGGCGATTGGTGTGATCTTTATACTTTCGGAGAAGAGTGCATCTGCGCAGTTTAGGCTGCACGTTGTGAAACTGAATAGAGTAACAGGGTTACCTCTGCCCCTGTGATGCACCGCTGTCTCGGTGTCCTGGCGGTATTGGTGGAGGACGTAAACATTGGATATATATATATATATATATATATATATATATATATATATATATATATATATATATATATATATATATATATATATATATATATATATATACCTACCTACCTACTGGCGGTCACCAGTAGGTGGTTATAGTTAGGCTCTTGTTTCTATTCAAATAGCGCTTTTTTTTGTTTACCCAATAACTTTGGCACCGGTTGACGAATCTTCGCGAAATGTTCAAAACTAGTGGGGCGCTCCAGCCATCTCTTGTCATAAAAGTTTCGGGGTCAATTGTGAAGCGGGGGCGAGAAAAAAGGGGGGTCCCAATACGCGTTTTCTCAATATTATTTTCCATTGGAAACTTTAGACAAAGCTGCAGCCCGATCTGCTGAACGGAATTACACCAAATTTGGCAAAAAGGTCGCCCTTGGTTCAGAAAGAGCCCTTTTTTGTTAAATGGTGTAAATCCATTCAGTAGTTCCTGAGAAAGTAGAAAATGAAAACGTTTCGACATCTGGGGCTGCGGTGGGTTCACAAACCCTTCCTGGCACGATCTTCACTCTGATTGGCTGCCAACACTCCAAACCAGGAAGTGTTGGCAGCCATCTTGTGACTCGGTAACCGAGTCACAAGATAACAGTGAAATAGAGGTTAAAAACAAGAAAAGGGGGCAGGGTACAAACACCCTGATCCCCTTGGCCTGCTCAGGGCTTCCCACAAGGACCCCAGGGCCAAAAAAAGCATTAAAAAAAGGGAAATCGGCCGAATCCACGCTGAGGTCATGAATCCGGCCGAGAACATTTAAAAAAACAAAATGTGTGCTCCCACGCTTCGTTGTTTTTAAGCCCCCGGGTGAGCCAGGTCCCGGGGGCACTGCCAAATAATTAGCGGAGTACCCTGAAGCCCCGGGGACCACCACCTCCCTGGGGCTGTGAGAAAAATGCATGGGGGGTCCCAATCCCCACATGCTGCTCCATGGACCGCTACCTCCCCAGGGCTTTCAGAAACAAGCGCGGGGGGCTCGAGCCCCCCACATGCCCGGGGACCACCACCTCCCAGGTGCACTCTAAATTTAAATTTGGGGGTCCATAACGGACCGCCAGTCCCCAGGGACCACCACCTCCCCAGGGCTTTTAAAATGAAGGGAGGGTGGCAGTGGGCCCCCCTCATGGAGCCCGCGATGGCAATGGGGACCGCCCCCCCCCCCCCCCCCAGGGCCAGCTCCTGAATTGTATTGTCCCTGTGTGCCCACCCCCGGTACAATGCTGTTTGCAATGACAGGGCCGGAGCCGTGCTGCTCGTCCTATATTTTCACTTCTACGAAAGGAGCTGTCTGAGACCTAATCTCTGGTAGTTCATCACAGTACAGGTGTGTAGCTGTGACGGTGGAGCAGAGAATCCTGATTCGGCTGGAGAAACGGACACCCTCTAGCGAAGTGGAAGCAGGATGTGCAGATGCTTGGTGAGGTGTTCCACTAATCTCTAATTTTCCGACTGTCTTTGCTTACTATCTCTTTCTGTTTTCAGGTTCGATACATTTATATACATATATTTCTACATATATGTTCGCCTTGATTGTGTTTCAATGATACTATTGATATGTTAGAGTCTGTTATGATAGATGTATTTTACTTACCGTGTGGTGTTATTATAATGTACTAATCAACATATCCCAAATATACCAATTCGCCTTTTCCTTGTAGTGGGAGGTGTGGACTCTTCTTGGCCAAATGTTTTTGTTGTAGAAAGATGGGTACATTCCTTTCTAGCAGGTAATTGTGTTATAGGAAGTTGTTCTACTCCTGGCAAGTGATGTGCAAATTCTAATTCTTCCACCCCACAGTCTTATTGGTCCTACTTGGGTGAGTATTCTGTGGTCGTGAGAGGAGCGGTAAATTGCCTCTTGCACAGCGTCTGTCACCAGTAGGCTTTGGTGTTTGC
The DNA here is from genome assembly GCF_964263255.1 of Lissotriton vulgaris. Classification (NCBI taxonomy): domain Eukaryota; kingdom Metazoa; phylum Chordata; class Amphibia; order Caudata; family Salamandridae; genus Lissotriton; species Lissotriton vulgaris. Next base: position 2,035,397,761 of record NC_141685.1, on the reverse strand, counting down.
GAGCTTCTCAATAAGGACTATAAAGCTTTGTAGTACTACTATTAGTATTTCTTTCTTTGGGTGAGTATTGTGTAGTATCTTCCCCTTTGGGTCCCAAGAGGGGATAAGGTCATACATCCTGGTGATTGGCAGAATTATCAGGTCATTACACCCGGGTGACTGCTGCTGGCTTCCAAAACAGAAATACCTGCTGTAGTGGTGGAGTGGTGTGGCTCACTGGTTAGAGGCGGCAGACCCGGGAGCAGAAGTCGGCCGGGACCAGGGTTCAATTCCCGACGCGGCAGGGTCGTGGACTTTGGTCAGCGGACTCGATAATTCTCGCTTCGGTGCCTACTCTAATCAGGGGTCTCACTCTGCAACTCTGGGCATCAGCTTGCCTAATCTCCACAACGGCCCCAACAACTCCGGTGATGCTTGGCTCCACCTTGGGGACTCCCAGCAGGGACCATCCCACAGGGAAAGCCAGGACGGGTTCCCCAGCGTTACACAGCGCCAGGAAACCTCCGGGTAACAGTGCGCTTTACAAGCTCAAACATAATAATAATAATAATAATAGCTTTTCTAAAAAGGGATGTACAAATCTGTCCGTCCCTAATGAAGACTTTTAGATTGAAGAAACTCACCTCTGTGTTGCTTATATGGCCACTGAAATTTAGGTTGACCCTGTTAGTATTTGACTCAATATATTTGATCAATATATAGTTCCGCTTCACTTTTTGTGCCCTTCCAATAAATGAAAAGGTCATCAATATAGCAGTACCATCCAAATACCGATGCTACCCACTGACTGTTCTCTTCTGCCCAGGCCACCTGCTTCTCCCACGAACAAGTTCGCATAGATGGGGGTGAAGCAGGTGCCCATCGCAGTTCCTTTGATTTGTCTGAGATATTGTCTCTGAAAGAGGAAAATGTTGTTAGTTAGGCAAAATTTCAAAAATTCAATCACCATTGTGTTATGGTCCAAGAATTTCAGAGACCTTCCTCTATATATTTGACTGCATTGATACAGTCCTGGTGGGAAATACATGTATAAAGATCAGTTACTTCTAAAACAATCATAAACATGTCTGATTCCCAAATGATGTTTGAAATCATCCATATGAAATCCAAGTATTGTGACATCGCCACGGTTAGACTGCCTTTAGATGAAGTAATTGGTCTGCCTGGTGGTGCTGTGAAGTTTTTATGTATTTTAGGCAGATGATAGAATGTTGGAGTGAATGGTGTTGTCAGGTTAAAAATGTATGTTTGTTTTCATCAATCATTCCATGCGTTAACCATTTTTCTAGCATCTCATAATATTCCACAATACTTGTGTTGTATTCATCCTTGGTGATTTTACTATAGCAGATAGTGTCTGATAACTGTATGAGGGCCTCGGTGCAGTAACATTCTCGAGTCATAAGCACAATGTTCCCTCCTTTATCTGAAGGTTTACAGATGATGTTGGTATCAGCCTGTACCATCTCTAGGGCAAGTTGTTGGTCTCTTGTAAGGTTAGCCTGTTCCCTTTTGAATTTTTGAGATTTTGTTGTCCTCATTTGTAATAGATCATTCTTGACCGCTTCTTCAAATGTGTTGATGGTGTCATAAGGTTAATTTGGTGTGAACACCGATCGTGGTTTAAAATTCGTCTTTGTGCAATGCCAAAACTTTCAGCAATTAAAATAGAGTTAAGTTTTAGTTCCTTTGAACTTGGAGTTTGTTGACTGGTCAATATTTGCAGCATATAAATATATATATTCAACTGAACTTCCACTCCTATGCCCAAGTGAAGAGACCGCACTCTATTGAGGGTTGTAAACTCGGTATTTTATTAACCGGTTTAATGAACAAGACGCGTTTCGGCTTAGCGCCTTTTTTCAAACTGAAAACAAAGACGAGGGCACCGCCATATCTTTACATGCTTGTGAGGAAAGTGCTTCCGGTGCAAAATTAATCATTCATGACATGGTCAGTGACATCACTAATGACATCCCAAATTACATCTCTGCTGACATCACTAATGACATCATCCAGTGACTGTGTGTTTCTGTGAAGTTTAAATATGTATAATTTATATAGGGAAAGGCTTATTTACGAATGAGTGGCTGTATAAGTGTCAAAATGGATAATTTAGTAGGTGCGTGACAGACTCTATAAGTGAGTGATTAAATTTATCTTGCTTAATGCATGGGTTAGTGACTAAACTTTGTGAATGACTGTTCTCATCTGTCTGTTGGTGTGTAAGCGGCTACATGGGTTTGCGAATAGCTACATGAGTATATATATGGGATATTGATTGGTTGTCTGAGTATCTGTATGGGTGCCTGAGTGTTTATGTGGGTGGGGTGTGTCTGACTCTGTGCATAGATGTGTGAGTGGGCGATTCACTGGGTGCATGGTTTCAAGAGTGCATTTGTGATGGACTGTATGGGTGGGTGAGTGTGTCTATGGGTGTGTCAGTGAGTGAATGTATATCTCAGTGGTACATGCGTGAGTAACTACATATGTGAATGGCTGTATATATGTGTGTTGGAGTGTATATATTGCTATAACCACTATGCAAATGCACCCGAGGCGTGTTTTAAGTTGGGAGATTTAGTCCCTTTGAGTACTGAGCATCCCTGGGGTCCAACTAGCCCAAAAGGTACCTCCAGTAAGCAGCACAGAGCTGCATTACAGAGAGGTGTAAAAAGGGGCATGGCTTCTGAACATCTCTCTGCAATGCAGCTCCCTGGCGTATACTGGAGGTACCAGGTGGGCTAGTAGGCCCCCAGGGACCCTCAGTATTAAAGGGGAATTAATTCCCCAACTTACAATGTGCCAGTGGTGCGTTTACACAGCGGTGAAGGGAGGGGGTGAGGCCTGAGGTGACATTTGTGGAAACACACACTGTGGCGCATTTTATGTTGGAGAATTAATTCCCTTCAATCCTGAGGGCCCTTGGGGACCAATTAGCCCGCCAGGTACCTCCAGTAAGCACCACTGTGCTACGTTGCAGAGAGGTGGCACAGGCCACGCCCCTTTTTACACCACTCTGTAATGCAGCTCTGTGGCACATACTGGAGTTTCCTGATGTGTTAGTTGGGCCCCAGAGACCCCGATTATTCAAGGGGAATTAGTTCCCCATCTTACAACACGCCAGGGGGGCGCGTTTGAAGAGTACTGCAGGGATGGGGCGGGCCTCTGGCGCGATGCCGGTCTTTTTTCGAATATTATTTTTTGAGAAGGAGAGTTGTTTGGCCCCCCTTCTTTACCTATTTTATTGGCCCTGGGGACCCCATCGCTCAAAGCTTGATCCCTATTTTGTTTAATATTCGGCCCCGGGACCCCATACCCTGGGTCATGGGCAGTTTTTATTTAACGAAAATTATTGGAGGGGGCTGCGTGGCCCCCCTCCTCAGGCCATTTATGGCCCGGGGACCCCATCCCCTGGGGCCTGTCTTCTCGTTGGGGACTGTGGGGGGTCACCAATTCCCCCACAGTCCCGCCGGCTCCCTGCATCATGCAGGAGCCAGCATATGCTTTTCCACACTGGGAGCTGCTGTCAAAGCCCAGCTCACCTGAGTTTCTGTTCAGTTCTGATGGAGGGTGAATACAGTCCGACCCCACCCTGAAACTGCTTGTTCCAGCACACTAGTTTTAAAACAGTGCACTAATAACCACAAGCTTAAGGGAAGGGGGGAAGAGGATAAAATAAAAAAAAGAGACAACACCGTTCTTGCGTTTCCACTGTAGAAGAGCTGCTAAAATCTGCGGCCCTCTCTGACTTCTGTAGAAACTGGTGCCTAATGAAACAAAAACAAAGAACAGATAAGTGCATCCTATCCCTAAATGTGTTCCTGACTAAACCTTAATCTTATTAGAAATTCTCTTCTAAAAGTACATCTTGGATCCTGGTCTCAAGCTTCCAGGTTTGGAATGTGTTACTGTTCTGGGATGTGCTTTCTATTACTGCAAAACTTCTGTAAAATCAAATGAATATCATTGTCACAATTACCAACGTCTAACATTCACCTTAATATAACTAAAGCCTAAATTCTTAATAGCAAACTCACTTTTCACACATTTCCAGACTTTTTATAATACAAACACTGTACTTTTACATCAAAATACCGCAGGTAATTTGTGCAAGTCCTTGATTTAATGTTTGCCTTGCTGTCAATGGTTTCCTCTGTTTGTATCTTTAAAAAGTTCCATGTAAAAGAATGTTTATTGCACAAAGTTCCACAAAGTATTCTTGTAACAAAGGGTTTGAACCACAAAGTTCGTGGGAGATATCTTGTTCCAAATTGTCTTTACATGAATCCAGAAATCGACGATAAAGTTATTTCAGGTAATAAAAGGTTTTGCACTTACTTGTAGCTGAAAAGGGATACTGATTAGTCTAAACTTGACCTCTTTCTCTTTTGCAGGTTGATTGTAGTGGACAGAAGAGGGGCTGAGGCAAGAAGTAGCCGGAAACCAGAAGAAGGAAGAGCAAGAAGCTGTGCCCGTTGAAGTCAATTAAGGTCTGGAGAGAGCAGGAGTGCCAGCGCCGAAGGATCTGTTCTCAGGTAAGTGGGAGGTAGACGAGCACAAGCACTGGGCGAGGCTCAGGGGCTGCCTTTTACAGACAGGGCTGGGTGTGGTTCGAAGAGCTGGGTGTGGTTCGAAGAACTGGGTGTGGTTCTCACAAGCAGGTGTGCAGAGCTTCAGTTATTATGCTAATGAGTTGGAGTAACACATGGCTTAGGGAGGAGTGTTCTAAATAAGCCTTGGTAAAAGCAAGGCCCAATGTTTTCTAAATAAGCCTTGGTAAAAGCAAGGTCCAATGTGCAAACAAGACAGCAATGTCCAAACTTGTGAATACATTGAGCAACATACACAGAAGTCCTAGGGAGGGGCTGAGATAACAAGAAAGGCTTCAGTAGTATGTTTAAAGAGAGCTATTACAGAGACCACTAGTGCAATGAGAGGGGACATGTTCTTTGCTTTGCACAAACCCTAAAAGTTGCCCCCCTCAAAGGCCCTCCTACTGGACTGGGTTTCCCAGGATTTTTTAGATAAAACTGTCTAATCAACCGTAGGGCATGTACATAGGATGCTGGTTCCCATGAATTCTCAGTTTCGTCATATCCTTTCCATTAAAACTAAATAAAACAGACGTCCATGAATTCTTTTTGTGTCGTTTATGCTTTTCACTTCATATTCTAGATTTCCCTTAATTGGTATGGGCGGAGGTACTGGTTTGGGTCGGGTATTTGGGTTGTACGGCTTAAGCAAGGACACATGGAATGTAGCATGTACTGGGTATTCTTTTGGTAAGCCCAATTTTACTGTTACCGGGTTTACTATGGCAGTTATACTAAGGGTCCAATGAAACGTGGTTGCAGCTTTCGGGATCCCTCTATATTTAGGTTCTTTGTGGAGAGCCATACTTTGTCACCGATTTTATACATTAGGGCGCCGGATCTGTGTTTATCTGCTTGTCTCTTCATGCTTTCTTTGTACTTTAATAAATGTTTCCTAGCCTTGTCTTGAATGTCACCTAGTCTTGTTAGTCTATCTGTTACTGTAGGCAACAGGGAATCTTCTAATAAAATGGGTATAGCTCTTGGATGATACCCCTGCATGAAATAGAATGGTGAGCAAAGTAGAGCTGCATGCTCAGTATTATTATAAACAAACTCCCCTACAGGGAGAGCTTCCAACCATTCACTAGAATAATCAGCCAATAAGCAACCTAGCGTTTTAAGTAAGGTTTGGTTCAGTCGTTCAGTTTGTCCATCTGTTTCTGGATGGAAAGCACTGGATAATGCCATATCTATTCTCAGTTTTTCGCATAATTTTTTCCGAAATCTAGAGTTGAACTGGCTACCTCGGTCGGACACCACCTTACTTGGCAAACCATGTAAAAGCACAATTTCTCTTATAAAAATATCGGAAAATTCTGCCGCAGTTGGCAATTTCCGTAATGGTACAAAATGTGCCAATTTAGACAAAAAATCCACTATCACTAATACTGTTGTGAAGGATTTTACTGGTGGTAAACCAACAATAAAGTCCACACTCACAGTGTGCCAAGGTTGTTTGGGTGATGGCATTGGTATTAACAAACCATCAGGGGCCTTATGAGATTTATGTCTTGCACAAACTGGACAGGTAGTGACAAATTGCTTAATGTCCTTACTCATATTTCCCACCAAAAGTGTTTTCGCACATTTTCCAGGGTTTTTACCCAGCCAGGAGAACCTGCCAACGTTGAGGCGTGATGCCAAATTATCACCTGTGTTTGTAATTCTGTGGTGGGCAATAACAGCATGTTGTCGTGATACAATAAACCTCGTTGTATTGAGTTATTGGAATCCTTTAACCAATCTTGAGGTGCCATTTGCATGTGTGCATTATATAGATCTGTGATGAAATCCTTCTGTTGTACTGGTGCCAAAGGTTTTTGGGGAGATATAATGGGTTCTCCTATTTTGTCTTGTTTCATGTCTGAGGTATGTCCGTATCTAGATAACACATCAGATTGAATTTGTTGTGCACCTGGTCTATAGGTTATAACGAAGTCAAATGTACAAAAAAAATTTAACCAGCGCATCTGACGTGGAGTTAATGCTTTTAGTGGTCCAAAGAACTGTAGGTTCTTATGGTCAGAAAATATGGTAACAGGGTACTTGGCTCCCATTAAATGGTGCCTCCATTCAGAAAAGGCTATTTTGATAGCTAATAGTTCTCTTTCAGCCACAGTGTAATTTTGTTCAGCTGGTAATAACTTTTTGGAATAGAAGGCTATAGGATGTAATTGGCCATCTATTGCATCTCGTTTAGAGAGAACTCCTCCTAAAGCTACTTGTGAAGCATCCGCTTCGACAAAAAATGATTTTAGGGAAAGAGGATATTTATTTTTTATTGTAGCCTTATTTAGTCCTCTATAGTCGATACACGCGCGCAGAGATTTATCCGGCTTCGGGATAAAAAAAGGGGACATGACACCGGAGATGTGGAATGTCTGATTACCCCAGACTGTAGTAGGTCATCTAGGTAGGTTCTTAAATATTTGGTCTCCTTGTCAGTCAAAGCATATACTCTGTTATTAGGTAAAGGGGCCCCTGGGATGAGATCTATACAGCAGTCATATGACCGATGTGGGGGTAACACACTAGCCTTCACTGGATCAAAAACGTCTTTAAAGTCAGAATATTCAGGAGTGAGACTTGGTACGTCTTGTGTAACACTAGCACAGTGCATTACTGAGCTCTGTTCTGTACCTGCTTCTTGATAGCAATTGGTTCTACAGAATGAGGAATCCAAAGTAACTGTTCTGTTCACCCAATCAATTTTTGGGCTATGAGTTGTTAACCAGGGTACCCCGAGAATCAAGCCAAAATTAGGGGTATCTTTCAGATCAAAGCTAATCATCTCTGTGTGCCCGTTTTGACAGACCATGACAAGGGGACTTGTTTGTTTTGTGATTATTCCAGAGGTCAATTCTGACCCATCCACTGCACATACTGCATCTGGACAAGGCTTTAAGCAAATAGGAAGACCTAATGTTTACCTAACTTATTATCCACAAAATTTCCTGTTGCTCCTGAGTCCAGTAGGACAGAGAGAGAATGTCTAACTTGGGTAGTAACAATTAAAATGATCTGAATTATGAAATGTCTAGGTATGTGCGGTATCATGAAGGCTGCAGAATTAGAGGTTTGATTAAGATGTTTTCTCGAGCAAGTAACCTCCCCCCTTGTCGAGCTTAATCGTTTCCCGACTCAGTTGAGGAGATAGAGGAAACAGTACCCTTTTGTGAAGTTTTAGGTTTTACTGGACATTCTCTGGCGAAATGTCCTGCCTTGCCACAATATAAACATAATTGAAGTTTTCTCCTTTTTTCTTTTTCTTCTGACGTGAGTGGACCTCTGAGTGTCCCTATTTGCATAGGCTCAGGTTCAGGGAGTTTATTATCTGTGTCTTTCTTCTAATGTCTAATAAAAGTTAACCGTGATTCCAGTTTGGATTTATCTCCCTTTCTTTCTCCTAGTCTGTGTTCCAATTTCACGACTAAATCTACAAAGTCAGAATAATCTTCTGTCAAATCAATGATATGAGCCAGCGCGTCTTTTAACTCGTCTCTCAAACCTTTATAAAAAAGGGAGACACGCTTTTCTTCCGGCCAACGTGCCTCGGTGAGTAAACAATTAAAACTAGTGAGATAGGTCAATAAATCCTTGTTACCTTGTTTAAGATTTAAAAACTCAGTATCGCTTGCCTGCATAAACGTGTGTTTTTACAAAAAGGCTGGTCATAGCACGTTTAAATTGATTCCAACTATGAAGGATGGGATCATCTCTATCCATGAAAGGAATTGACCAATTGGCTGCTGTACCGCCCAAATAAGACAAGATGAATGCCACTTTCGTAGCATCAGTAGGGAACTGTTGTGGTTGACAAACAAAGTGTAATTGACATTGATTGATAAAAACATGGAATTTGTCACTATCTCCATGAAAACGTCCAGGTTCTGCTAAAGGCACAGCATTAGGAACATTAACAGTAACCTCAACTGGGGGGGGGGAAGTTGTATGTTTTGCTCGCGCCCCTGTCTCTGAGGAGGTTTTAAACAAAGGCGTAAAGCTGTGTTCCACTGAGATTCCCTAGGTTTATACCTGCTTAAATCCTGTTTTAAAAAGGTGTTTTCCAACTTTAATTTCTCTATTTCCTCTTGCATATGTTGCAAGATGCCAGACACTGATTCATTATGGGCCAAGTCCTCGTTTAGGGCCTGTGCCATATCCGTGGCGTCAATGCCCTCTGTTTCTTCCCCAGCAATCATCGTCCAACAGAACTGAATATTTTAAAGGCTTGTGCTTCTATCAAAGCCCAGCTCACCTGATTTTCTGTTCAGTTCTGATAGAGGTTGAAGACAGTCCGACCCCACCCTGAAACTGCTTGTTCGAGCACACTAGTTTTAAAACAGTGCACTAAGAACCAGAAGCTCAAGGGAAGGGGGGAAGTGGATTAAATAAATAAAGAGAGACACCAGCGTTCTTGCGTTTCCACTGTAGAAGAGCTGCTAAAATCTGCGGCCCTCTCTGACTTCTGTAGAAACTGGTGCCTAATGAAACATAAACAAAGAACAGATAAGTGCATCCTATCCCTAAATGTGTTCCTGACTAAACCTTAATCTTATTAGAAATTCTCCTCTAAAAGTACCTCTTTGATCCTGGTCTCAAGATTCCAGGATTGAAATGTGTTACTGTTCTGGGATGTGCTTTCTATTACTGTAAAACTTCTGTAAAATCAAACTAATATCATTATCAGAATTACCAACGTCTAACATTCACCTTAATATAACTAAAGCCTACATTCTTAATAGCAAACTCACTTTTCACACATTTCCAGACTTTTTATAAAACAAATACTGTACTTTTACATCAAAATACAGCAGGTAATTTGTGCAAGTCCTTGATTTACTGTTTGCCTTTCTGTCAATGGTTTCCTCTGTTCGATTCTTTAAAAAGTTCCATGTAAAACAATGTTTATATCACAAAGTTCCATTAAGTATTCTTGTAACAAAGGGTTTGAACCACAAAGTTCGTGGTAGATATCTGGTTCCAAATTGTCTTTACATGAATCCAGAAATCGCCAATAAAGTTCTTTCAGGTAATTAAAAGGTTTTGCACTTACTTGTAGCTGAAAAGGGATAGTAATCAGTCTAACCTTGACATCTTTCTCTTTTGCAGGTCGATTGCAGTGGACAAAAGAGGGGCTGAGGGAAAAAGTAGCCGGAAACCAGAAGAAGGAAGAGCCAGAAGCCGCGCCCGTTGAAGTCAATCAAGATCTGGAGAGAGCAGGAGTGCCAGCGCCGAAGGATCTGTTATCAGGTAAGTGGGAGGTAGACGAGCACAAGCACTGGGTGAGGCTCAGGGGCTGCCTTTTATAGACAGGGCTGGGTGTGGTTCGAAGAGCTGGGTGTGGTTCGAAGAACTGGGTGTGGTTCTCACAATCAGGTGTGCAGAGTTTCAGTTATTATGCTAATGAGTTGAAGTAACACATGGCCTAGGGAGGAGTGTTCTAAATAAGCCTTGGTAAAAGCAAGGTCCAATGTTTTTTTAAATAAGCCTTGGTAAAAGCAAGATCCAATGTGCAAACAAGACAGCAATGTCCAAACGTGTGAGTACATTGAGCAAAATACACAGAAGTCTTAGGGAGGGGCTGAGATAACAAGAAAGGCTTTTTCAGTAGTATGTTTAAAGAGAGCTACTACAGAGACCACTAGTACAATGAGAGGGGACATGTTCTTTGCTGTGCACAAACCCTAACAGCTGCTCTCTCTTCCAAAAACCAAACCAGAGTTTGCAATGATCGGGCGGGAGCCACAAAGCTCCCACTTTGTCAATGCAAACAGCAGTGTCCCGTGGGTGGGCACCTCAGGGCACTGCAGGAGCCGCCCCTGGGGGGGTGCCGGTCCCCAGGGCCATTACTGGCTCCAGGAGGGGGGCCACACGGCCCCACTCCCACCTATGGCACAGCCATAGGAGGCGGTGGTCCCCGTAGCAGGTAGGAGGGCTCCAGCCACCCCACACAGGTAATTGATTTTTTTTTTTAAAAAGTAGCCCCGGGGTGGCCAGTTTTTTTTTAATGAAAATTATTGGAGGGGGCTCCGTGGTCCCTCTCCGTAGGCCATTTATGGCCCGGGGACCCCATCCCCCAGGGCCTGGTTTCTCGTTGGGGACAATGGGGGGGTCCCCAATTCCCCTACGTTCCCGCCACCTCCCCGCCTCCTGTGAGAGCCGGCATTGCTTTTCCACATGGGGAGCTGCTGACATGCAGCTCCCCGTGTGGAAAACCAATCTGGTTTGGTTTTTGGAAGACAGAGCAGTTTTTTTTTTTAAATGAAACCCCGGGGGTGATGGTCCTCGGGGCTGCGAGGGGGCAGTGTGCCCCCGTGAATATAATTATTGAGAGTCCTTGGAGGTGGTGGTCCCCAGGGTTTGGGGGGCCTCTAAAAAACAAGCCCCGGGGGTGGCAGTCGAGGGGGCTGCGGGGGGCATGTGCCCCCGCAAATAATTATGCAAAGCACTGTGGAGTGGCAATCCCCGGAGCAGTGTGGGTCCAACTAGGGACTTCAAATAAACAAAGTGTGGGAGTCCACGCTTTCTTGTTTTTTAAATTTTTCATCCGGATTCACACACCCAGCTCAAATTCATCTGATTTTCTTTTTACAGAAATGCTTTTTTGGGACCCACTGAGCAGGCCTAGTGGGCTGGGTGTTTCTACCCTGCCCCCTTTTCATGTTTTGTGCCTTGTTTTTCTGTTTTCTGAGGCACAAGATGGCTGCCAACACTTTCTGGTTTGGAGTGTTGACGGCCAATTAGAATGCAGATCATGATCGGGAGGGTGCACGGATCCACTGCGCCTCTATATATCGAAAGTATTCTTTTTTGATTTTCTCAGCAACTACTGAATGGATTTGCACCATTTAAGAAAAAGAGTTCTTTCTGAGGCAAGGGCTACCTTTATGCAAAATTTGGTGTAATTCCGTTCAGCAGTTCGAACTGTAGCCGTGTCCAAAGTCTAAAGTTTCCTTTGGCAAATGCATTTTTTACATATTTCTTTTAATTTCTCAGGAACTACTGAACGGATTTACACCATTTAACAAAAAGAGTTCTTTCTGGAACAAGGGCTACCTTTTTGCCAAATTTGGTGTAATTATGTTCAGCAGATCGAGCTGTAGCTTTATCTAAAGTTTACTATGGAAAATATTATGGAGAAACGCGTTTTGGGACCCCCTTTTTTCTCACCCCCTCTTCACAATTAACCCCGAAACTCTCATGACAAGAGATAACTGGAGCGTCCCACTAGTTTTGAAGATTTTGCGATGATTCGTCATCCGGCACCAAAGTTATTGGGAAAAGTAAAAACTCTTCTTGAATAGAAACAAGGTCCTAACTATAACTACCTACTGGCAACCTACTGCCTACTGGCAATATATATATATATATATATATATGAGGTACGTGTAGTTCCAGTACAACGCAGCGCAGCGCAGTCAGCCACACCGCTAGTCAGGAACAGGCAAGACCCAAACGTGGTGCAAATGAATTTATTTAATCTTCAGCCCAGCACCAATCCTCCATGACGCGTTTCGGCTAGAGATAGCCTTGATCACATGACAAACGTCACGGGGGATGACCACCCCTTTTAAAGTGCAATACAGGTCATCACATGTGATAGAAAGCGAAGAAATACTCTGCTTTCTAATGAAATACAAAATAAATGTACAATAACTGCATAAATGCAAGAGTCACACAAAGGCACATATCAACGATCATTAAATTTACATAAGTATGAATTCATGGCATGGCTAATGAATAAATAAATAAATAAACTTATTGATAATACAAAAAGTTTAAAAACATTTAAAAGCCTATAAATAGTTTTAACTGTTCATATTACAATTTAAAACTATTGCCACGCTAATTATGTACTTGTGGGGAGAATTCATTATCACCATTATTGATTAACAAGTACACTTATATCTCTAGTACAAACCAAAATTTCATTTTTGTACCCAAATATCATCTGATCGGATAATGCATGTAGAAATATTGCCCATGTGGGCTACTACAAGATAAAATGTTAAACGCCCGATAATAAATTGTGCAACACAGTTATTAGAAACACATCACATGACTTGATGACCAAATAAAGTGCTACTGTAAAGTGAATTGTGCAAAAAGTAATGTTAATTCATTAATTTTGTGAATGATAGGTTAAAAACATTGGTCAAACAGTGTGAGGGTCCAGGGTTCATGTTAATTAATAGTCATACCACAGATTCCATACTAGATTGGAGTTACAGGACAATATGGAGTTGGGACAGGTTAGACTAAAGTGCAGCAGTGGAATGGGTATTCGCAGGTTATAGATGTGTGTAGCAATCCTCTCCCATATTGAGACCCTGAGGCGTCTTGGTGTCAAGGGAGATAATGTAGCGGGTCTCCAGCTTCCTCAATTGGGCCTCCCTGTCACCACCTCTCCTTTGAGGGGGGATGCAATCTATAACATAATAACGCAATAATGATGCATCTTTGCCGTGCTCTATTTCGAAATGCCTGGCTACTGGGTATGTAGGATCAGCATGTGCAATTGCACGAAGATGTTGTAATATACGCTTATGGACCTGTGGTCGAGTACTGCCTACATACCGGAGCCCGCATGGGCATTCTAAAACATAAACTGCGAATTCTGTTTTGCAGTTAAGTTTTTGTTGGATCCTGATAGGTGTGGGAGATAAAGATGTAACTACCTCAGTTTTACTCACACCATGCTTGCACGCTTTGCAGCTAGAACATCGTATAAACCCCTTGCTGTCATCTAACCAAGAGCTAGTTACAACTTCAGGGCTACTTGATACCAGGCTATCTTTCATTGACTTAGCTTTTCTATATGTGATGTTAGGATGTTGTGGCAAGATGGTACCCAAGATAGGATCCGTTGAAATCAGAGACCAATTACTTCTGATTAACTTTTCAATTACCCTGTGCTGGTTGCTATAACCAATGATCAATCTGGTATCATTGTCACATTCTCTCACAGGAACAATTGGGTTGTTTTCACCTCCTAAACCAAGGAGTTCCATCCTGTTTGACCTATTAGCCCTAGTCATGGCAGCATCCAAGATAGCTGGTTTGTAGCCACGCTGTAGAAATCGCTCCCTGCACTGCAATTGCGCTACATGGCACTGGTGTTCACTGCTGCAAATGCGTCTCACCCGCAGCATCTCCCCATATGGGATGCTGCGAATTAAGTGGGCAGGATGATGGCTGTCCGCATGCAGCAGCGTATTACCAGCCGTGGGCTTCCGGTACAACTTCGTTTGGAGAGTGCCTCCCTGAACATAGATCTCAACGTCAAGAAACACCACAGATTGGGAACTGATAGTACTAGTTAGTTGGATATTGAGATTATTGGTATTGAGTTTATCAATAAATTCTCTCACCTCTGTTTCAGTCCCCTCCCAAACGAAAAATAAATCATCAATATAACGAGACCAGAGTTTCACCTTTGTATCCATAATATCAGAATGTTCTATCATCAGGACCTGCTCCTCCCAGAACCCCATGTGCAAACATGCGTAACTCGGAGAGAAGCAGGCCCCCATAGCTACTCCTCTGGTCTGTAAAAATAGCTGTTTAGCAAACAAAAACATATTGTTATTTAAACACATCGATGTCATTTCTACCACCATTTTAGAGTGTTCATTAAAACATTCATCCCTCTTCCCTAGGAAGTGTTTAATGGCTCTTAGTCCATCTAGGTGGAAAATGCTGGTGTAAAGAGAGGTGACGTCCATAGACACCAGCAAATAGGTGGATTTCCATCTGAAATCGATGAGTTTTTTCAACAGATCAGTTGTGTCCAAGACAAACGAGGGCAAACTTCTTACATGCTCTTGGAGAAAGAAGTCGATGTATCTACTCACATTTTCTAAAAGACTGTTACACGCAGAAATTATTGGTCTGCCAGGCGGTTGTTCTTGATTCTTGTGGACCTTTGGAATAAAATATATTACCGGTGTTACAGGGTGTTCATTTTTTAAGTACTTATACTCCTTCATGGTCAAAAGTCCTTTACTGCGCCAGGCAGATAGTTTCAAATAGATGTCATTCTTTGCTACATTTACATCTTGCACAGTTATCCGCTTGTAGCAGTCTTTGTCATTCAATTGATTGTGAGCTTCCTCTAGATACATTTTCCTCGGCCACAAGACAACGTTGCCCCCTTTGTCCGATTGCCTTATAACTAACTGTTTGTTTGCCCTTAATTTCTTGACCAGCTTATGGTATTCGCCATCTTTATAATTGTACCGCTTAGTAGAGTGTGATGTTTTAATTTGCAGCTCCTTCAGTTGGGAGTTCACTCGCTCATGAAAAATGTCAATGTTGTCCTTGATCATTAGGGGACAGTACTTCGATTTGGGTCTGAAGGGGGTCTGGCATATCTTGGGAAGTGGTTCGCCACCTAATGCAGTTTGAGTCTCCATGGGAGATGGTCTTTCCTCTTCTAGAATTTCATACAGTTCCTGTGTTAAAGCTGCACCTCGAACAACAGACTCATCAGATCCCTGATTTCCTGTGAGGTCCGAGACCGACCCTTGTGTGCTTGCGTAGTTACCATGGGCATCCAAGGAGCGTGTAGCAAAATGTTTTCGCAACTTCAATTTGCGAGTATATTTAAACATGTCGATTCTCGTTGCAGCATAATCAAAATCGCCCCTGGGGCTGTAAGACAGACCCAAAGATAGAATTGAAGTTTCTTTAGATGTTAACACAGTATTCGATAGATTAATTATCGATTGTGAACTGGTTTGGGAGATATTGGTCTCTTTTACTGCTGTGCTTGAGGTGCCCGATTCTTGTTCCACCTGGATCGTGGTTTCCTGGACTTTCCTCTTGTTGATGCGGCGTTTGTGGCACTTGCGCCTTTTGGCTCGCTTCCTGTTGGCGCGCCAGCGCTGGCAGCCGCTGAACCCGATCGCAAAGTTGACTTGCGGTCCTGCTGTACTACTTCCATTTCTTCCCCCGGGGTGTATTTGCGAAACCCCGACCGCAGTTGTCTTAGTGTGTCATTATCAGACTCGCTTTCTGGCTGCGAACTGTCCCCCGAGATCGAGGACACCTCTGTCTGTCCTGTGGCAGTTGATGTGTTTTGTGTGTTGTGCGCGATATTCTCAGTGATATTACGTCGTTTTTTGATGGAGTCATACTTTTTCGCAAACGTAAATATCTGTCCATTTTCATAATCGAGCCTATCGCGTTGAAATTTGTACGCCTTCCTTTTCTTTATGATATCTTCCTCACGTTTTAAACGTGCATTCATTTCATCTCTGTACTTGGTAATTTCCGGAGAGAGAGGAAGTTTATCAATTTCCGCATTCAGTTCTGTAATCTCATCCAATAATTTCAAACGATCACTTTCCGCATATTGGATAAGTATGCTCATGAGGCGTTTTGAGTTGTCTAAATTACATTGTGCCCAGTCAGTCATTATTTGGGGGTCTGGTTTTTCGTAGGACGGGGCGAGTAAAATGCGCAATCCACGCGGTACCCGACCCACCTCCAAGTACCCTGTTAAGGAGGTGTGTTCCCACCATTTTGACTGTTCACTTTTACTCGCCTTTTCAAGCTTTTTAAACAACTCTCTCACACCATCAGATTTAGCTGGCACATGGATTGTGGTATTGACTGGTGCGGGCCCCCCAGCCGGGGGGTCCGTGAACATTCCCCTGGACGCCTCAACACGCCCCCTCAACGTGTCCGCGGACATGGTGCGATGTAATGGGCAAAATTAGTCACAGTGCACAACAAGGCGAACTCCTACCCGGAAATGCTCCTCGGAGTCGCTCTTGTATCCTCCACACAGGAATTCTGCAGTTAGTTTTGGCTCCGCTCACTGGTACTTGTCCGTAGACTCTCGGATCCCTGACCAGCCACCGCTGGTCCGGTATTCACGAAGAACTTCCGGTCATTCCGCTGCAAGCAGCCAAACAATTCCGCTTCTCCTGGGGCGTGGCGGCGTCTCCTTTCAGAGATTCGAATTTAGTTTCAACAGAAACGCTGCTCCTTGCCGCAAACTTGCCCAAACTTGTGGAGGGTCTCGCCAAATCGGGGGAAGCAATCCCGAATGTCGAAATGAGGTACGTGTAGTTCCAGTACAACGCAGCGCAGCGCAGTCAGCCACACCGCTAGTCAGGAACAGGCAAGACCCAAACGTGGTGCAAATGAATTTATTTAATCTTCAGCCCAGCACCAATCCGCCATGACGCGTTTCGGCTAGAGATAGCCTTGATCACATGACAAACGTCACGGGGGATGACCACCCCTTTTAAAGTGCAATACAGGTCATCACATGTGATAGAAAGCGAAGAAATACTCTGCTTTCTAATGAAATACAAAATAAATGTACAATAACTATATATATATATATATATATATATATATATATATATATTACCTACTGGCTATCGCCAGTAGGTATATATAGTTAGAATTTTTTCTCTATGGGACTTTTGAAAATTCTATGTCTAATAACTTTGGCGTTTGTGGACGGAATCGGCTGAAATTTTCAGGAAAATGGCACATTTTGATTCTGAGCAGCCCCTGAAAATTTAGGGGGGTTTCGTCAAGGGGGGGCTGAGAAAAAAGGGGGGTCCCAAAACGCGTTTTTCCCATGTTAATTTCCATAGGGCGGTTGGACTCACTTTTAGCTCGAACGGCTGAATGGATTTGCACGAAACTTGGCAAAATTGTAGGGACTGTTAGCCCGATGTGCCTTTGCTAGGTCTCAATATATGTGCTCCAGTAGTTTTTGAGAAATTAACGTTCAAACCAAGATATATATCTGTAACAGCGCTCTGGGCAGCGATCCGGTCCGCTTACTTTTCGCTTATCGGAACTTTGCGCGCAGAAAGCTGATTGGCTCTCCGGTGTCTGTCAACATTCTAAACAGTCCGGAGCGGACGCCATCTTGTCTCTCGGTAGGATCGAGAGAGAAGAAGAGGTGGAAAACGAAAGGGGAATTTAATGAAAGGGGGCAAGGTATCCCCCTCTTGACCCCCTAGGAATGTTGTTGGGGTTATTAAAGGGTCCCGTGGGGAAAATAAAAAAAAAATGATTTTTCACGGTAGAAGCGCGGCCGCGAACTGGTAGCGAAACGGGAATTCGCCATTTTGTGCTTCGTTAATTAAATTACTAGTTTTAAGTGGGTGCGGGAGACGTATCCTAATCCCCTATGTTTCCTGAGGGTGGCTGAGGAGGCTGATATATGTTGATACATCTCTTCCAGCGGCTGTGCGTGAGCTTTTTTTTTTTTTTGCTGCGTGACAGTCCGGAGCGGCCGCCATCTTGTCTCTCGGTAGGATCGAGAGAGAAGAAAAGGTGAAAAACTAAGGGGGAATTTAATGAAAGGGGGCAAGGTATCCCCCTCTTGACCCCCTAGGAATGTTGTTGGGGTTATTAAAGGGTCCCGTGGGGAAAATAAAAAAAAAATTATTTTTCACGGTAGAAGCGCTTCACGGGCCGCGAACTGGGCCGCAAACTGGTAGCGAAACGGGAATTCGCCATTTTGTGCTTCGTTAATTAAAGTACTAGGTATAAGGGGGTGCGGGAGACGTATCCTAATCCCCTATGTTTCCTGAGGGTGGCTGAGGAGGCTGATATATGTTGATACATCTCTTCCAGCGGCTGCGCCATCTTGCCTTTTTTCGAATGCCACAATTTTGTCGTGCACGGCAGCCATTTTAGATGCCAGGCTGGTCCCAGGCTATCACCTAACCCTGCGGATGTAGTTTATGGCCCCAGCTGTAGAGAATTCAGACATGCCAATCCTCCTGATTCAGGCGTGTGAGTACTGATTTCAGTGCTAGTCTCCCGCCTCCCGATTTCTGCAAGCAAAAACCCGGGGGCATATTACGAACAACTAGCGATAATTTTTGTCTCTAACTTGTTTAGAGACAAAAATTATCGCCGCACATCGGCGATTTTTATCGCAGATAAACCTTGCTATTATCGCAGAAAAGTCAGCGATATTCATGTATTATCGATCTAATGCTCTTAGCCATGTTATCCACCTCCCATTGGATAACATGGCTAAGAACTGCTCAGGGCAGGTGAAAAGTCAGCGATATTCATGTATTATCGATCTAATGCTCTTAGCCATGTTATCCACCTCCCATTGGATAACATGGCTAAGAACTGCTCAGGGCAGGTGTTAGATTTTGGAGATATTCGCGCTTAGCGCGAATATCTCCAAAAGTTGGTAATAGAAGGTAGCGATGTTAGGGACTGTTTCCAGTCGCTAACATCTTGGCACGCCACTTTGCATGTCATTAGTGATAAGTATCACTGACATGCAAAGCGGGGCCCAAGATGGTCGCTATCTCCTTTTAGCTGTCACTAACTGGTGTTAGCGACAGCTTGGTAATAGGGAAATAATTTTATCTCCGCTTTCATGGCTTTTAAAGCCAAAAAAGCGGAGATAAACCCCCTTGATAATATGCCCCACGATTCCTTGGGGGTTTCAGCTGACAGGGCTTGGTATTGTGTTACATGGTAATTTTTCCATGAAACGTCAGAGGGTCGATGCAGGGGTTCTAGAAGAGGTGATAAACCATTTAAGCCTCATGAACAAGCGCATGGTCTTTTAAAGATTTGTGAAGTACTCGAGGCGGCGGTGTGTGTGTGCCCTCTTTCAGGAGCGGGCGGGGGGGCACTGCCAGCAACTTGCCAGGTCAGGTAGTGTTCAACACGTGCATCACCCTTTCTCTGCCTGCTATTGCGCTCCATGCTTCGGAAAGGTAAGAAAAAGAACGTGCATTTGAGTTTGAAATGTCCGATCCTGCAGCAGCACACTTCCAAAGCCCACACATGACAATAACCCGATTCAAGGCCCCATTCACCCGTTTTTAAAAAAATAGATAACACTCCAACAAAGTAAGGTTATAAAACTTTATTAACTACTAACTTTAACGAACGGAACAAAAACTAAAAACATTTAAACATTTCTCAACACAAAAAGCAACAATGGTTAGAAGCTGTCTTTTGTGCGAATAGTCCCAAGGCAGCACAACGTGCAGAGTTCTGGACGGCACCCAGGTGATGTCGCCTGGGTGCCGCACTGGTTTAGGGATCCTACAATGCTGCTCCGAAAATTGGCGTGGGGCGTCCCGGGTGGGGCGGGGGGAGGCCTCGTCAGTAGCGGTCTGTTGTGCGAATAGTCCCAAGGCAGCACAACGTGCAGAGTTCTGGACGGCACCCAGGTGATGTCGCCTGGGTGCCGCACTGGTTTAGGGATCCTACAATGCAGCACAGAAAAACAGCGTGGGGCGTCCCGGGTGGTGCGGGGGGAGGCCTCGTCAGTAGCGGTCTGTGTCCAGTGTCACATGGCTGACACAACATGTACGACAGGCACCCAGGTGATGTCCAGTAAACTGCCGCACTGGTTTTGGTATCCTACAATGCTGCTCCGAAAATTGGCGTGCGGCGGCCCGGGGGGGGGGCGTGGGGGAGCCGGCGTGAACGGGCCTCCCCAGGTGGCGGCCATCTAGCTGAGTTGCGCTCGCTCTTGCGGCCACAGCGTCTCGCTCACCATGTTGTTGAGTTGCTCCCACTCTTGCAGTGCAGCGATAGGCGGCTGCCACATGGCTCTTAAAATGGCGGACAGCTCCTCGGTTTTAGGCCTGGTCCACTGAAATGGTCCTGGGACACTTTGGAACTCGGACGCTTGCCTGCTAGGGCTTGGGCTCCATTCTCGAAAAGCGTCCCCTCAGCCGTGAAGATTGTATAAAAGTCTTGGGGGCCCCCGACTCCCGCAGGCTTCCGGTGGGGAGCGGCTGCCATGATTGCTCGCGGAATGACCACGACGGAGCCACGAGATGGTGGTGCTCTCATGCTGACGCCAGCTTCAGTCTGAATGATCCAGAAACAAGGTGGGGCTTTCATCGTTTGGGGAAAAAAAATGTTCTAAACCAATGAAAAGTGTTATTTTTAGGTCATATGACCAAGCCTTCCATCTTTAGGAAACCAAAAGTAAAATGAACCAATGAAAAGTTTTATAAACAAGTCACATGACCTGTTATGCGGCATAGGGCTACAAAAAGCGTAGAAAATCCGTTGGCACGTGAGGCGGCGTCAGTAGCGGACCGATGTGCGAATAGGCCGAAGGCAGCACAACCGGCCGAGATCCGGATGGCACCGAGGTGGTGTCCAGCAAATTGCCGCACTGGTGTGGCCATCCTACAATGCTGCGCCGAAAGACGGCGTGTCCAGCTGAGTTGCGGTCACTGTTGCAGTACAGTGACTCGAACGCGCCGAGATCCGGATGGCACCGAGGTGGTGTCCAGCAAATTGCCGCACTGGTGTGGCCATCCTACAATGCTGCGCCAAAAGACGGCGTGTCCAGCTGAATTGCGGTCACTGTTGCGGTACAGTGACTCGAACGCGCCGAGATCCGGATGGCACCGAGGTGGTGTCCAGCAAATTGCCGCACTGGTGTGGCCATCCTACAATGCTGCGCCGAAAGACGGCGTGTCCAGCTGAGTTGCGGTCACTGTTGCGGTACAGTGAGTCGAACGCGCCGAGATCTGGATGGCCCCGATGTTGTGTCCAGCAAGTTGCCGCACTGGTGTGGCCATCCTACAATGCTGCGCCGAAAGTCGGCGTGGGGTGCCCCGTTGGCTTATGAGGTGATGTCAGTAGTGGACCGATGTGTGAATAGGTCGGAACCAGCACAAGGCGCCAAGATCCGAACGGCAAGTCCTGGATGTTGAGTGCCTCAGTTGAGAGTTCTGAGCAGTGCTTGTAAGACTATCTGAAGTTTATTATAAGAATCAGAGTAAGTTGAAGACTGGCTGAAGCTTATTTGCACCTTTTGCAGCTTCACTATTGCCCAAGGTGGTGTTCAGCGGAACTTTTTTCCTTTTCCTTTCTGCTTCTTTTCCTACAATCCGTTTCATCTGAAGACACGACCAGGTCCCTGAATGTGTGTAGGGGGACGCTATTGAGTGAATGAAAATGGCGGCTTGTCCAGCTGAATTGCGGTCACTGTTGCGGTACAGTGAGTCGAACGCGCCGAGATCCAGGACCGATGTGTGAATAGGTCGGAACCAGCACAAGGCGCCAATATTCGAATGGCAAGTCCTGGATGTTGAGTGCCTCAGTTGAGATTTCTGAGCAGTGCTTGTAAGATTGTCTGAAGCTTATTTGCATCTGCTGCAGCTTCACTATTGCCCTTGTGTGGCCAAAGGTCGCACATGACATAGGCGGCCGGCTCCCGAGGTCCGGCGGAACTTTTTGCCTTTTCCTTTCTGCTTCTTTTCCTACAATCCGTTTCATCTGAAGACACGACCAGGTCCCTGAATGTGTGCAGGGGGACGCTATTGATTGAATGAAAATGGCGGCTTGACACAAAGCTGACTCAAGCGTTACTGTTGATGCTATACAGACAAAAATTGGTTTTCAGTTTGTACATTCTTCATGTTTTTTTTTTCCATCCAAGTCTGATTAAGAGTTTGTAGAAAAATGGCTTCAGATTTTCCACATACTACTCTTCAACATTCTTCCTAAATGTAACAATGTGAAACTCACTAGGAGAACGGCTGTTTCTGTTTCCTTTCAAAATGCTGCCACCAATATTTTCTGAATGGAAGACACCATCTTGTAGCATAAAGGGCCGAAAGGGGTTCTGGTCTGGCCGATGGTTGGTGGAGACATTTTGACTATATCTTGGACCTGCCCGGCCTCGCCCAAAATGGCGCCGGTATAAATGGGACTCGTAACTCCTTGCCCGCAAATGTATATCTAGAAAATGTTATTGTAAGTGGCCCTGTCGTATTTTAATTACAAAATGTACGTCCACCGATTCCGCAACTGTTAGACACCTTTGTTCTTGTCACCTAATGGCCCGCTCGTTACGTTCTTCTACAATGTAAATGTCTCCTCATCATATACGATTTCAGTTTGCTCCGTGGCCGGCCCACGTGGTTATAGGCCCGTATTTGTATACTGACATTTTCACAATAAAGGTTTTTAAAACAAAACACGGTAGTAGTATTTACATTTGTAAAGTTTTTACTTTTGGTGACTGTTTTCGAATCAGTAAAAGGCAAGTGAAATAAAGCAGTCCAATTACATGACGGATAAAAGGTATAATATGTAGGAACGCAGTAAAGATAAATGGTCAAGGGCAGTTGTGTTTTTCATGTCTGCAACATAAAGTGATCGATAAGAATCTGATAATCAGGCGTATCGGCGACTAAGACAGCAGACCGAATCTCTTTTACTCAACGGCTCCGTCATGGAAGGAAGAAACGCCCTTTTTCTCGAAAAAGGAATATATTTTACTTGCAAGACAGTTGTAAATTTTCCGGGAAAGTACATTAGCCTGGAATATTATAACATATGTTTGAAAAAAAAATATTGTTCGAAAATAATAAAAAGCGTAATTTTTAGGTCATATGACCAAGCTTTTCATCATTAAATTAACAAAAGTAAAATGAACCAATGAAAAGTTTTATTAACAAGTCACATGACCTGTTATGCTTACGTTACGCGCTGCGCGCCACGCCTCGGATCACTTCCGGGTGCGCTAACGCGGCGTGTCATAAAACGCATTACGCGACAACGTAGGTCAAGAATATAGTCTAAATGTCTCCACCAACCAGCGTTCAGAACACAACCCCTTTCAGCAGTCCAAAAAGTTCTGTTAAATGACAACAGAGGGGACAGGCAACAAGAACCATCAGTCAAAGAGGGGAGGGCAAGTTCTTCTCTTCCGGGTCATGTTGGGGCGCTACCGGAACTGATCGAATTGGTAGTCTATAGTGTTTCTGGATGTTTCAGACTAAAGCTGGCGTCAGCATGAGACCACTACCATCTCGTAGCTCCGTCGTGGCCATTCCACGAGCAATCATGGCAGCCGCTCCCCACCAGAAGCCTGCGGGAGTCGGAGGCCCCCAAGACTTTTGTAGAATCTTCACGGCTGAGGGGACGCTTTTCGAGAATGGGACCCAAGCCCTAGCAGACAAGCGTCCGAGTTCCAAGGTGTCCCAGGGCCATTTTAGTGGACCAGGCCCAAAACCGAAGAGCCGGCCGCCATTTTGAGAGTCCTGTGGCAGCCGCCTATCGCTGCAGCGCAAGAGCGGGCGCATCTCAACTACATGGTGAGCGAGACGCTGTAGTCGCAAGAGCGGGCGGTAAACAGCTGAATGGCGGAAGAGGCACAGTGTAGCAAAAGCGGGCGGAATGGCAACTAAAACGATAAAGGGGCGCCCCACTACAGCTTGTCTTCAGGTCAAACGAATTGTGGGACAAGGTCCAGAATTGAAGAGTCATCAAAAGGCAAAAAGTTCCGCCGGACCCCGGGAGCCGGACGCCTATGTCGGGGGCGATCTCAGGCTACACCAGTGCTATAAGACTTGGGGAGGGTGTCGGAGCCAAGCGTCTTCTCCGAGTCCATGGCCATCACACCGCCCCTCAGGGGCCTCCGTCAAGCTGTTTAGGAAGGTAACATATCACATTGTTTTCTAATGCAGTCAGGTCCACAAACGACACTCACTTACTTTGAGAATAGTGAAGCTGCAGTAGGTGGAAATAAGCTTCAGACAGTGTTACAAGCACTGCTCAGAACTCTTAACTATGGCACCCAACATCCAGAACTTATGCTATTTGAGAATGGTAGTGACATCGAAGCATCTCAGGGACCAAAACCATTAACGTACTTTCACGTATGAAAATCTTACTTGGGGAGGGGGCAGGAGCGAAGCGCCCCCTCCCAGTCAGCGCCACCACACCGTATGTTGAAAATCTGAAGCCATCGTTCTACAAAGTCAACCAAACTTGGATTGAAAAATCTAGAAAAATGTACAAACTGAAAACCAGTTTTGGTCTGCATAGCATCAGTAGCAACGCTTGAGTCAGCTTTGTGTCAAGCCGCCATTTTGATTCAACAAAGCACAGGCATTGAAAAAGGCTGAAATTCAGAACTCTAAACTATGGCACCCAACATCCAGGAGCTTGCCATCCGGATCTTGGAGCCTTGTGCTGTTTTCGATCTATTCACACATCGGTCCACTACTGACATCATCTTATAAACCAACGTTATGTAAATAGTTTTTTAATAAAATGTTTTACCCTGTTTCTTTGCTGGTGTGTTGTCTATATTTTTAATATTTGCATAGGGTTTGTCGTTATTTTGTGCGGGATGGGTGATGGAGCCGAGCTGTCTTGCAGCCCTCATGGTGTGGAGCTCAGTTCATCTCACTATTTTCGTATTTCTCATGAAGGGTTGTTCCTAATATTTCTATTTTAGCGAGGTCAAAAAGAGATCCAATTAGTGGCCTACTGATTTTGCTCGATTACTTTTATTTTTTTACACGATTTTTCACTATCTGCAAAGACTAAACAGAGTATTGCGACTTTGTGCTTGTTTGTAAATAGAGAATGATCCAAAGAGAACCAATTCTAAAACAGTAAATGCTTGGACAACAATCAATCAAATGGAGAGACAAGGAGGCACGACGGATTACAACGGTGGTAAAGGCTTGCGTTAACTACCCTTCAGTATCTGCAAAGAGAGAGTACTACTAAGACAAAAGAGGGGGTGGGGGGGGTGCAGCGTTCAAAGCACATCAGCGTGCATAAATATGAAAATGTTTTTATCTATCACGTACTTGACATTTTAAAGCTTTTCATATTTGCTATTAAAAAACCAATGAAATTCACAGAAAAAACCATAGGTTATAGTGGATATATAGTTAGGAATTTGCATTTAGAAAACCTTGAAAATTCAATGAAAAAACCATTGGTTTTAGGCCATATATAGTTAGGAATTAGCATTTACAAAACCTTATTTTACTCGCATAAAACCATTGAAATTCCATATATAGTTAGAAGCGCTAACTATATATCGCGCACCCGCAATCCACTGCTGATGATGTCACATATTACATCATTCATGACATGGTCAGTGACATCACTGATGACATCACTGATGACATCTCAAATGACATCACTGATGACAACTCAAATGACATCACTGATGACATCTCAAATGACATCACTGATGACATCACTGATGACAACTCAAATGACATCACTGATGACATCTCATTTGTCATCACTGATCACATCACTTATGTGATAATACAATGAACCTCTTCATTCTCTAATATAACCTTACATACACTCAGTATAAACAGACACTCACAGACTGTCACTCATCCATGGAGTTACTCACACACCTAGTCAGTCATGCAAAGAATCAATCACACCTCCATTTCCTCAACTATAAAGTTATACACATCTTACTTATTCAAACATATAATAACACATATTTATTCTCTTATATAATCCCTGATACAAGCTCACAGTGATCGATACAGCCACTCACACATTCACTGGCTCTTATGTTCAGTTATTTATATATCTCAACTCTCACATGTATTGTGTTTTACATACGTACTTACTTGCACATGTAGCAATGAGAAATCCATTCACTCACCAACACACCCATGCATAGTCAACCGCCCATATAGCTGTTTCCACATGCACTCTTGAACTCATACTCCTAGTGAATCAACTGCTTACACATCTATGCACAGAGTCACGCACCTCCCAGCCACCCACACACACACTCAGCCTCCCATTCAAATACTTGGGCAACCAATCAATAACCCATATGGCCACTCTTATAGCTACTGATCAACACATGCAGCAGCTTACACAACAACAAACATACTGATGCACAAATTAAGACAGTTTAGTCACTAACCCATGCACTCAGTGAGACACATTTAATCACTCACTCATACAGTCAGTCATGCACCTACTAAATTCTTCATCCAGACACTTATACATCCACTCATTCTTCAATATGTGAAACATATTTAAACTTTACAGACACATACAATCACTGGATGTTGTGATCAGTGATGTCATCAGTGATGTCATTTGAGATGTCATCAGTGATGTCATCAGTGATGTCACTGACCATGTCATGAATGATGTAATATGTGACATCATCAGCAGTGGATTGCGGGTGCGCGATATATAGTTAGCGCTTCTAACTATATATGGAATTTCAATGGTTTTATGCGAGTAAAATAAGGTTTTGTAAATGCTAATTCCTAACTATATATGGCCTAAAACCAATGGTTTTTTCATTGAATTTTCAAGGTTTTCTAAATGCAAATTCCTAACTATATATCCACTATAACCTATGGTTTTTTCTGTGAATATATATATATATATATATATATATATATATTTTTTTTTTTTTTTTTCACAGAAAAACCATAGGTTTCAGCCACGTTATAGTTAGGAATTAGCATTATGAAAAACCTTCGAAATTCACTGAAAAAGCCATAGGTTTCATACATGTTATAGTTAGCTGGACATTTCACTCATACAAAACCTTTGAAATTCCCCTGTCATAGTTAGTTCAGCTAACTATAACTCGCGCGCCCGCAATGCACTGCTGATGACGTCACATATTATGTCACTCAAGACATGGTCAGTGACATCACTCATGACATTACTGATGACATTTCAAATGACATCACTGATGACATCACTGATGACATCATCCAGTGAATGTGTGTCTTTCTAGAAAATAAATATTTTTATATATGTATATCTAAAGGTCGATGGAAGAATAAATGGGTAAATAAGTGTCTAAATGGATGTTTCTTTTGTAAAATTGATTGTATAACTGACTTATTAAGTGTAGCTTAGTGAATACATGTATTAGCGAGTAATTTTTAAATATGTAAATATCTGCATCAGTGTCTCACTTTGTCTATAAGTGGCTGCGTGGGTTGGTGAGTAGCAACATGAGTGTGTATATGGGTTATTAGTTTGTTTTTTGAGTATCAGTATGAGTGTCTGTATGGTTCGGTGGGGGATATTACTTAGCGTATAGATGCATGAATGAATGACTCACTGTTTGTATGTGTTTTGAAGACAGCATGTGTGCAGGACTGTATGGGTTGATGAGTGTGTGTATGGGTGTGTTAGTGAGTGATGAACTGTCTCAATAGTATCTTTATGAGTAACCACATATGTTTTAATCTAGTATATGTGAGTATTGATGTATATAAGTGATTATATGTGAGAGTGAGAGATTGGACGAGTTCCTGTATAAATAAGTATGTGTTTCTATAAGTGATTGTTTGAGAGAATAAATATGTGTACGTTTCTGTAAAAGTAAGTGCAGTAGTGTGTGCAAAGCTGTATATGCAAATACATGGATGTTTGATTTGAGTTTATTTGCATGTGTGAGTATGTGTGTGAGTAACTCTATGGATGAGTGTCGGTGTGTAACAGGATGTATAGGTGTATGAGTACATATGATGAGTGAGTACATGTATGAGTGACTATATAGAACTGTTGGTGAATGAGTGGATGTGTATGTAGATTTTAGAATTACTGAATAGGTTGTTCTAACTGGTATTGGTATCTCCATTTTTTTGAAAATTTTAGTTTCTATTTTTGAATGTGTGCATCAAGGGTTATATTATGCTGAGAGGAGGTCTGCCACTCTTTCACAAGGATGATGTCATCAGTGATGTAATTTTAGATGTCATCAGAGATGTCATGAGCGATGTCACTGACCATGTCTTGAGTGATGTAATATGTGACATCATCAGCAGTGCATTGCGGGCACGCGAGTTATAGTTAGGTGAACTAACTATAACGGGGTTATTTCAATAGTTTTGCATGAGTGAAATGTCCAGCTAACTATAATGTATGAAAGCTATGGTTTCTTCAGTGAATTTCAAAGGTGTTGTAAATGATAATTTTTTAATGTATTAATTGTTATATTTTTTATACTGATTTACTACATTATTTTAAATTATTTATTTTTAGATATTTTATTTTTTAAATTACATTACATATTTTTTATATAAAATGAAAAACAAATGTTTTTAAAAATATTGAAATTGTAATATATATATATATATATATATATTTTTTTTTTTAATTGATATATATTTTATATAGCAGGCAATGAGATCCTATGGAAGGAAATTCAAGTTACTGTAACTACGATTAGAATTACTTTTCATGATCAGTAGTGGGCTGAAAGATGCAGCACTGCGGTCTTTCCTGATAACAGGTGAGTAAATCGGAATTCGTAGTTTGGCTGATTTTTGAGGATTTTTTTAAAATTCCAAAACTCCACACTTAGAAGAATTTCCAAGTGAAACCAGTCAATGTTAGCCTACAGAAGGAAATTCAAGTTACTGTAACTACGGTTAGAATTACTTTTCAGTATCAGTAGTGGACTGAAAGATGCAGCACTGAGGTCTCTCCTGAGAACAGGTGAGTAAATTGGAATTCGCAGCTCAGCTGTTTTTTTTAGGAATTTTTTTAAGTTCCAAAACTCCACACTTAGAAGAATTTCCAAGTGAAACCAGTCAATGTTAGCCTATGGAAGGAAATTCAAGTTACTGTAACTACGGTTAGAATTACTTTTCAGGATCAGTAGTGGCCTGAAAAATGCAGCACTAAGGTCTCTCCTGATAGCAGGTGAGTAAATCGGAATTTCGTAGTTCGACTGATTTTTGAGGAATTTTTTAAAGTTCCAAAACTCTACACTTAAAAGAATTTCCAAGTAAAACATGTCAATGTTAGCCTATAGAAGGAAATTCAAGTTACTGTAGGTATGGTTAGAATTACTTTACAGGATCAGTTGTGTGCTCAAAGATGCAGCACTGATGTCTCTTGTGATAACAGGTGAGTAAATCGTCGTTCGGCTTATTTTACAGGAATATTTTGCTCAATAGTGAAGGAAGGGGGCGGGGCCTGAGGTAACATGTGCAAACACGTCCTGTGGCGTGTTTTAGGTTGGGGAATTAATTCCTCTTAAATTCTGAGGTCCCCTGTGAGCCAACTAGCCCACCAAGTACCTCCAGTATGCGCCAGGGAGCTGCGTTGCAGACAGGTGTTCAGAGGACACGCCCCTTTTTACAACACTCTGCAACGCAGCTCTATGGTACTTACTGGAGGTACCTGTTGGACTCGTTGGCCCCTAGGGGACCTCAGGATTGAAGAAGAATTAATTCCCCAAACGTAAAACGTGCAACAGGGCATGTTTGCACACATATCACCTCTAGCCTCCCCCCCTCGGTGCAAACATGCCCCGTACCGCTTTCTAAGTTGGGGGATTAAGTCCCCTTGCATACTGGGGTTACATGGGGGCCAACTAGACCACCAGAAATCTCCAGTATGCGCCAGGGGGCTGCGTTGCAGAGAGGTGTAAAAAGGGGCCTGGCCTCATTACACTTCTGTGCAACGCAGCCGACTGGCGTGTTTTCAGACGGGGAACTAATTCCCCTTGCATACTGGGGGCCCCTGGCAGCCAACTAGCCCACCAGGAACCTCCAGTATGCGCCAGGGGGCTGCATTGCAGAGAGGTGTAATGAGGCCACGCCCCTTTTTACACCTCTCTGCAACTCAGTCCCCTGGCACGTTTGCAGAGGGGGAACTAATTCCCCTTGCATACTGGGGGTCCCTGGAGGCCAACTAGCTCACCAGGAACCTCTAGTATGCGCCAGGGGGGTGTGTTGCAGAGAGGTGTAATGAGGCCTCTCCCCTTTTTATACCTATCTGCAACGCCGCCCCTGGGGCTTTTTCAGAGGGGGAACTAATTCCCCTTGCATACTGGGGGTCCCTGGGGGCCAACTCGCCCACCAGGAACCTCCAGTATGCTCCAGGGGGCTATGTTGCAGAGAGGCGTAATGAGGCCACTCCCCTTTTTTACACCTCTCCGCAATGCAGTGGGGGGGTCCCCAGCCCCCCACCGTCCCTGCTGGCTCCACGCATCCTGCGGGAGCCGGCATGTCTTTTATGCATGGGGAGCAGCCAACATGCTGCTCCCCATGCAGAAAAGCAATAATCTTTGGTTTTTGGAAGAGAGACCAGGTTTCCTGCTCTCTCTTACAAAAACCAAAGAAGTTTGCTATGGTAGGGTGGGAGTTGAAAGGCTCCCACCATACCATAGCAAACTACAGTGTCTCGGGGTAGGCACCCCGTGACACTGCAGGAGCTGGCCCTGGGGGGTGGCGTACCCCAGGGCCATCGAGGGCTCCAGGAGGAGGGCCGCGCCCCCCTCCCACCTGTTAAAAGTCCCAGGGGGTGGTGGTCCCCGGGGCTGGAGGGTCCGTCACGGACCCCCCTATTTTACATATTAGTGTCCTGGGGAGGTGGCGTTCCCTGGGGCATGTGGGGGGGGGATTGAGCCCCCCACACAGGTTTAAAAAAAATTATATTTGAAGCCCCAAGGGGTGGCGGTCCTCGGGGCAGCGGGAGGGCCATGAGCCCCCCTGCATACTTAGTAATAAAGCCCCGGGGTTGGCGGTCCCCGGGGCTTAGGGGGCCTTAAAGGCCCCCCATCAATAATATCAAAGCCCCAGGAGGTGGCGGTCCCTGGGGCTGCGGGGGGCCATGTGCCCCCCCGCTATCATAATTACTTTGACCCGGGGGTGGCAGGGCAGTGTGGGGGGGATTTAGCCCCCCCACACTTTTTTGCATTATGCCCCCGGGATTTGGTCCCTCCAGGGCAAATTTGAAAAAAAGCAGACCGGGGTTTTTTTTTTTTACCGGGTACGCTTACCTATGCGTACCCCGCAATTTTTGGGGGGGCCTTGGGAGTCCTTGTGGGACCCCCTGAGCAGGCCTAGGGGGTCAGGGTGTTCTACCCTGCCCCCTTTTTGCGTTCTGCACATTTGTTTTTCTGCTTTCTTGTGCCTCGGTTCTACCGAGGCACAAGATGGCTGCCAACACTTCCTGGTTTGGAGTGTTGACAGCCAATTAGCATTCAGCTCGTGCTCGGGAAGGTAATCATACGGTATGTCGTCTATAGATATATCTATGAATTTACTTTTGATTTTCTCTGGAACTACTGAACGGATTTACATCAATTAACAAAAAGGGTAATGTGCAAACCGAACTCTACCTTTTTGCCAAATTTGGTGTAATTCCATTTAGCCAATCGGCCTGTAGCCCTGGCTAAAGGTCCTATGGAAAATTGCATGGGGAAAACACATTTTGGGACCTCCCTTTTTTCTCAGCCCCCACTTGAGGAATCACCCCCAAACTTGCAGGGAAGGAGCTGAGCGGAGCAGGCCATTTTCTTGGAAAAATTCATGACGATTCGTTCACCGGCGCCAAAGTTATTTCAAATAGAATGATGCAGATTTCCTATGGAAACTAGGTCCTAACTATAACTACCTACTGGTGACCGCCAGTAGGTAATATATATATATATATATATATACAGATTCAAAGCTGTAATACTGTACCTGGAGTGATAGATGGCTTTTGTCATTTTACAGCTCGGCAAGGACAGCACTGTGCTAGTTCTATGCTTAAAGACTTTGCTAAAGAAATGGCAAAAGACTTTGTCCTTTTCTATCTCGGCATTGATAGCACTGTGCTAATCCTATGCTTAAACACTTTGATAGAAAAACAGACATTTGAGATGAGCAGATCTAGAGTGTCGCTGGTGTTGAGAGTGCTCTAACAGGAGCTGCGTTCCACCTAAACCTGAGAACTACCCAGAGTTCTCTCCTTCTTTTTTGCATAATTTATGTGTCACTCAATGCCTAGAAGGGTTTTTTTTTTACTTATACTGGGTGCTCCCTTGTGTCTGTGCAAAGCTATACCTCTCTTAAGAGCTCTAATTAGAGCAAAACACTGTATCAGGGGTTGCTTTTACTCATTTCAGGTTGGCTTGAGTTGGTAGTTTACCAATTCAAAGCTGTAATACTGTGCCTGGAGTGATTAATGGCTTTTGTCATTTTACAGCTCAGCAAGGACAGCACTGTGCTAGTTCTATGCTAAAAGACTTTGCTGTAGAAATGGCAAAAGACTTTGTCCTTTCCTGTCTCTACGTGGATAGCACTGTGCTAATCCTATGCTGAAGGACTTTGATAGAAAAACAGACATTTGAGGTGAGCAGATCTCGAGTGTCGCTGGTGTTGAGAGTGCTCTAACAGGAGCTGCTTTCCACCTAACCCTGAGAACTACCCAGTGTTTTCTCCTTCTTTTTTGCATAATTTATGTGTCACTCTATGGCTGAAAGCGTTTTATTTTGACTTATAGCGGGTGCTCCCTTGTGTCTGGACAAAGCTATGCCTCTCTGAAGAGCTCTAATTAGAGTGAAACACTGTGTCAGGG
Organism: Lissotriton vulgaris; assembly: GCF_964263255.1. Classification (NCBI taxonomy): domain Eukaryota; kingdom Metazoa; phylum Chordata; class Amphibia; order Caudata; family Salamandridae; genus Lissotriton; species Lissotriton vulgaris. Next base: position 2,035,365,053 of record NC_141685.1, on the reverse strand, counting down.
GTTGCTTTTACTCATTTCAGGTTGGCTTGAGTTGGTATTTTACCAATTCAAAGCTGTCATACTGTGCCTGGAGTGATGAATGGCTTTTGTCATTTTACAGCCCGGCAAGGACAGCACTGTGCTAGTTCTATGCTTAAAGACTTCGCTGTAGAAATAGCAAAAGACGTTGTCCATTCCTATCTCTGTATGGATAGCACTGTGCTAATACTATCCTTAAAGACTTTGATAGAAAAACAGAAATTTGAGGTGAGCAGATCTAGAGTGTCGCTGGTGTTGAGTGTGCTCTAACAGGAGCTGCTTTCCACCTAACCCTGAGAACTAGCCAGAGTTCTCTCCTTCTTTTTTGCATAATTTATGATGTCACTCTATGCCTGAAAGGGATTTGTTTTGACTTACAGCGGGTGCTCCCTTGTGTCTGTACAAAGCTATACCCCTCTGAAGAGCTCTAATTAGGGCAAAACACTGTGTTTAAGGGTTGCTTTTACTCATTTCAGGTTCGCTTGAGTTGGTATTTTACCAATTCAAAGCTGTAATACTGTGCCTGGAGTGATAAATGGCTTTTGTCATTTTACAGCTCGGCAAGGACAGCACTGGGCTAGTTCTATGCTTAACCCCTTCGATGCGGCCGCGATTTTTCCCGTGTGCGGCCGCCGGCCGAACACGGGCGGGCCATGACGAACCCCAGCCGTCATCAGCACACGAGCACCGTAGTGCATGACGGCTGGGGTTCGTCACCAGCATGGAAGGGGTTAAAGACTTTATTGTAGAAAGGCAAAATACTTTGTCCTTTCCTATCTTTCCGTGGATAGCACTGTGCTAATCCTATGCTGAAAGACTTTGATAGAAAAACAGGCATTTGAGGTGAACAGATCTAGAGTGTCGCTGGTGTTGAGAGTGCTCTAACAGGAGCTGCTTTCCACATAAACCTGAGAACTACCCAGAATTCTCTCCTTCTTTTTCGCATAATTTATCCGTCACTCTCACTCTATGCCTGAAAGGGTTTTGTTTTGACTTATACTGGGTGCTCCCTTGTGTCTGGACAAAGCTATACCTCTCTTAAGAGCTCTAATTCGAGCAAAACACGGTGTCAGGGGTTGCTTTTACTCATTTCAGGTTGGCTTGAGTTGGTATTTTACCAATTCAAAGCTGTAATAATTTGCCTGGAGTGATAAATGGCTTTTATCATTTTACAGCTCGGCAAGGACAGCACTGTGCTAGTTCTATGCTTAAAGAGTTTGCTGTAGAAATGGCAAAAGACTTTGTCCTTTTCTATCTCGGCGTGGATAGAACTGTGCTAATCCTATGCTTAAAGACTTTGATAGAAAAACAGACATTTGAGATGAGCAGATCTAGAGTGTCGCCGGTGTTGAGAGTGCTCTAACAGGAGCTGCTTTCCACCTAAACCTGAGATCTACCCAGAGTTCTCTTCTTTTTTTTGCATAATTTATGCGTCACTCTATGCCTGAAAGAGTTCTGTTTTGACTTATACTGGGTGCTCCCTTGTGTCTGGACAAAGCTATACCTCTCTTGAGAGCTCTAATTCGAGCAAAACACTGTGTCAGGGGTTGCTTTTACTCATTTCAGGTTGGCTTGAGTTGGTATTTTACCAATTCAAAGCTGTAATACTTTGCCTGGAGTGATAAATGGCATTTGCTTAAAGACTTTGCTGTAGAAATGGCAAAAGACTGTCCTTTTCTATCTCAGCGTTGAAAGACTCTGATGGAAAAACAGGCTCGTCATGCTGCACAATAGAGCTGTGCTTATGATCAGCTGAGCACGTCTAAACTCCGCCCACTCCCATGGAACACCCGCACAGAAGGGGAATTAGTCCTGCGTGGGCTATCTGCGGCAGTTATGACAAGCACAGCTCGTCATAAGCGTTGAAGGGGTTAAAAAACAAGAAAAGGGGGCAGTGTTCAAGCACCCTGACCCCCTAGGCCTGCTCCCAGGGCCCCAAAAATGTTTTTTTCCCAATGGCTGTATTAATGCTAGGCACGCGAATCCTGCCAGCAAAATGAATAAAAACGAAGCGCAGGCTCCAACACTTCATTATTATTGAACCCCCTGGTGGGCCAGGTCCCGGGGGCATGCGCAAATTTATTAGAGGGTGCCTGCGGGGGGCCCCCGCAACCCCCTCTATCCTCCTTGGGGCTTTATTTATGTTTTGCGGGAGGGTCGCGACTCCTCCCAGGCAGGGGCTGACTTTTGATTGGCTGCCAACACTCCAAACCAGGAAGTGTTGGCAGCCATCTTGTGACTCAGAAGCCAAGTCACAAGAAAACAGTGAAGTATTGTTAAAAAACAAGAAAAAGGGGCAGAGTTCAAACACCCTGACCCCCTAGGCCTTCTAAGGGGTCCCCACGGGGGCATTTTTTTTCAAATGGCAGAATTTGAGCTACATGCACAAATCTTGCCGATAAAATTAATAAAAACGAAGCACGGGCTCCTGCGCTTCGTTATTATTGAGCCCCCGGTTGGGCCAGATTTGGGGCCGGCGCAAATTTAATAGAGGGTGCCCACGAGGGGCCCCCGCAGCTATCTTGCTTATGTACCCTGGTCCAAGGCCACGCCCCTTTTTACACCTCTCTGCAATGCAGCTCTGTGGAGCTTACTGGAGGTACCTGGTGGGCTAGTTTGATCCCAGGGACCCTCAGGATTCAAGGGGACTTAATCCCCAACTTAAAACATGCCACGGGTGCATTTGCATAGTGGTGACAGGAGGGGACTGGCCTGATGTGACATGTGTGCAAACAGGCCACGTGGCACATTTTAAGTTGGGGGATACTTCCCCTTGAATCAGGATAAATTTGTTTTTAAGGCAGATATGGATCATCTCTAAAAACATTTCCGTATGGAGAAGGAAATACAATGAAATCCCCTTCAGAAAATACCTGCAAGCGTCAATACCCTGATCTTGTGGAATACAAGTATAAAGTCTGCATACATTCATGCTCATGAGCAGGTAGTCTTTAACCCAGTTGATTCCATTGATGATTCTAAGGAAATCACCAGTATCTTTAACATATGATGGTAATGCTTGGACCAATGGCTGTAAAAAATAATCCACATATTTGGACACATTTTCAAGTGAACTACGTCTGGAAGACACTATAGGTCTTCCAGGAGAATTGATTGCATGTTGATGTATCTTCGGCAGAAGATATAACGCTGGGATTTTCAGATCCTTAAATACTAGGAACACATACTCATCCCAGTCCAGAGTACCCTGGTCCCATCAGTCTCTCAGTTTGTCTAAGACATCTTTATTTACTTCATCATAATCAAATTTGAATGTAAGGCAATAGCTGTCAATATCAGATAGCTTCTTGTAGCCTTCATCTAAGTACATCTGGAGTGGCCAGATGACCATGTTCCTCCCTTTATCTGACTTTTTGATGAAGATATCAGTACAGTCTTCCAACCCTTACAGTGCATGTCTATGTGTTTTTTTAAGATTTGCACTGTGTTAGATTTATGCGATTCCATCTTTTGTAATTCCCTCATCATACCTTTCTCAAAACAATTAATGGCATGATTGTTTATCTGAGGAATAAAAAAAGGTTTAAACTAGTTTCAAATCTAATCCCTATGCCAATGTCCTAATTTACAAGATTTAAAAATGTATCATAAATTAAATGTTCCTCATTTTCCAATTCATGCATTTGATGCAAAATGTCAATTTCATTTGGTAGTTAGCACTGATGGATTCGCTTTCAATCCTTGTATCTTTTGTGGTTTATTCACTGCAAGCGATTTCTTTAATTTTAGTTTCCCAATATAACTATAACTCGCGCCCCCGCAATGCACAACTTATGACCTCACATATTACATCACTCGTGACAGCGCTGATGGCATCACTTATAACATCTCAAATGACATCACTTATGACATCATCCAGTGACTGTGAGTGTTTATAAAATGCTTATGAGTCTGAAATATATATGCCAAGGTGTATTGGTGAATCAGTGTGTGCATGAGTGCCTGTATGGATGATTCAGTGGGTGCGTGACTGATTGTATAAGTGAGTGATTAGGTGTCATAGTGAATGTGTGGGTGAGTGACTTTTCTTTAAGATTTTATTAAGTGCGAACTTGATTTGAAGTTATCATAGCGCTTTACATGAGCACCAGCTGTGTTACAGATGGACACATTCATTTTATTTTTTAGGCACAGGGAGAATAAGTGATTTGCCAAGAACCACAGGATGTTGAGCATCCCTGTTGAGATTCGAACCTGGTTCCATAGCGTCGAAGTTGACCACTCTAGCCATAAGGCCACGTCCTCTCCCTTAGTCATGTGAATGTCTGTATCTGACAGTTGGTGTCTAAGTGGTTGTATAGGTGTGTGAATGGGTAAATGAGTTTTTGCATGGGTGAGTGATTTGTTGTCTGAGTATGTATATGGGTGTTTGGGTGTTTTAATGTCTGTGTGGGTGGGTGAGGGGGTGTACAACTGCCTATATGGATGAGTGTGTGGGCGAGTCAGTGGCTCTATGGGTTAGTGAGCGTGGGTGTAAGGCGCTATATGGGTGAGTGAGTGATTGTGTGTATGGCTGTGTCAGTGAGTAAATGGATATGCCAGCTTTCCAAAAATATATAGTTTTCTTCATATTTAAGTAAACTCAACAGTCTCATCATACATATAAGTATCTGCAACCTGAAAAAACATGTCTCACCACCTAAAAATATGCAAACAAGTCATAGAAAGAAACAACCCATTGGCAAACACTTCCTAATAATACCTAACAAGTATTACTACTTTATAATTTATATACAGGCACAGCACATTTTCTTATATTTTACTACAGTTCCCAGAATGTAAATTGCATAAATCCGTTTGTTCTGCACACAATGCTTGAGATATTTAAAGCACTGTCAGTTTTAGAGGCATTACTCATGATAACTTTCAACAGTACTACATTCTTAAACAAATACCCTCTGCCAGAAAGAGTTCATCTGATATTTTTTTTCACATCACTGTGATATTCTTTTTAATCAAACTCCCATATACATCTTCATGTCTAATGTATATTTTTTAAATAATTAAAAAGTTATATACATACCAGTAAATTAAGTTAATAGAATATATTATTTTAGCTCTTTCTTGACACAGTTAAGATTTGTAAAAACTAAGCACAAAAATGGTGCACCACTCTCATAGAAAGCAACTATAACATGGCAACCATTTCAACTTTGTACTCTACGATCATGAGAAAAGCAGCAAATGAAATAATTTCATTCATTTAAGGCCACTGCATCTCCACTTGCGAATGGATAGCATCTGTTAACCCTCCCCCTCTATTTCCAAACAAGGTACCTGTCTGCGTATGTTCGCAACGTTTTTACGACCATCGCAAATAAAACTGGAGTCCAAACCGATATTGAGCTTCAGTTTCTTTTAATTTAAATACTGAAGAATAGTTTATTAAATAGTCCTGTTTTGGAAAGTAAAGTTTGCCATTACTTAAATAGTGTCATAACTCCTCAACTTAAAAACAAATACTGTCTCTTTAACACCCTTCCCCACCAATACACTCAGCTCAGTGTACCTAGCTCCCAGTGGAACCAGTAGATCTCAAGTTCACAGCATATTCTAGAAGGAACATGCTACTTCCAATTGAGATACAGCAGGTGTGGTTTACTCCACAGATTCAACAACGGCCAATAATAGGACTGTTTGCAAAGGCATCCAATACACCACCCAATTTTATACACTGTCATGCTGACAGCATCCAATGAAATATATATTTATTTGTTTTTAAAGACCTCCAGTTTAACTACTTCTTTTCATTTGTAAAACTACCTCATTCAGCTCCAGCCTTCTGCTGACTGCTATTTTTCCTTTACTTCAAAATGCTTAGGGGCAGATTTACAAGCCCCTTGCTCCTCTTTTATGCTGCCATTGCATCACTTTTGTGACGAAGCGGCGGCGCAAAAGATGCGCCATGGTGTGGGGTATTTACAACATGAAGCATCTGGGAGATGCGTCACATTGAAATGCCCTGCGCCATAAGGAGGCTTTCCGGCGCAGGGGGGAGGGGCGATCCTGCGCAGGAACGCCTCCTAAAAGTGGCTGAGTGAAATCTACAAGATTTCACTCAGTCACTTTTAGGCCCATGCTGCGTCAAAACTCTGCGCCTGCTTGAAGCAGGCGTAAGGCTTGACGCAGCATTGGACAGATAGGGCCCCCCAGAGCATTGCTGGAGCTGCATCACGCTTGCGACGCAACTCCAGCAATGCGCTGCCTTTACGGCACAGATGTGTCACGCATCTGTGCCGTTTTTGCCCAATGGTGCGCCGCATTGTAAATGCGGCACACCATGGGTGGCGGATCTGTGGCGCACAATAACTGGCGCATCCCTGGGGATGCGCCAGTTATTGTAAATCTGCCCCTGCAAGTGTGAATTGTGGGCCACAGCTATGTCTATTGGGCTAAAGAGGCTGCAAAGAACAGAGGTAATGACAGGGACTTGGGTTTGCCAAATGTGGAGATTATTTGATTTAGCCAGAGAGGGTTAAAATTTCATCAGCTGCTGGCTTTGGTTGAATCCATTGTGTATTGCCGAGCTCCTCTCCTCGTGATTGTGCACTGTGGTGGCAATGACCTAAGCACCTGAAAGGTACCTTTGCACATCTCTTACACTGTCTTGGTGTAGTCTAATATATGCCAAAGATAGAAATGGAAGTGATCAACTCAATTCTGCCCTCACATTGACAAAGCCAAGAAACATTTTAATAAAACTGTTTCTGCATTTCTCAGAGACCATTGCATGGGCTGCATCTATAACCACAATCTGCGTTTTGACATGTACGCAATTTATGGAAATGGTGGAGTGCACTTTATAAACGTAGGCAACAGGGTGTTTCCAAGTAACCTGAAACTCTGCATTCGTTCATATGTGTAGCTGTCATATACACACAATCAACACAAAGGTTCTTATCAGAGCCCTTGTACCCGTATTATTGGTTTTTTTTTTAAAGACCCTTTTTTTAGTTTCTGTGAATTTTTTCAGTGACGTCACAATGGTCGCAGAGACGTTGCTAGAAAGGAAAACAAAAGAACAAAAGCAGGCATTCAACAGCCACCAGCACCTCCAAAAATATTCATTTACAAAATCCATTGAAAACATAATACATATTACTATATACATGCTTCTTTAAACACATGTTTAAAGTCATGATTTGGTGCTAAGTTTCTTTGAAATACATCTTCAAGTCCTAGTTTCCCTTTTCTCAGTTATTCGAGATGTCGCAACATTGCCCTTTACCGCGACAATCGCCCCTTTTCCCTGAAGTGAAAAACACATATTTGCACATATATAACAGTATTTTACACACTAGGGGTTTATTACTGTACACTTCAAACTCATGTTTTTCTAGTGTATTTCTATAACAACCCTCTCCAAAACCTATTTTGTGTTTTTTGCGGTGAACCTGGACACCGCAATAAGTTGGTCATTGTGATTCCAGCGGTTAGGTCACAAAAGCGGATAGCAAAAGCAGGAATTCAATAAGCACCACCACTTTCAAAAATTATAAACATATAATTCATTCTAACCATCACACTAGATACCTCGTTGTCTAAATAGCTCTATAAAACATTTATCACAAACTCAATATCTTAATAACAATGCGTATTAATGATTCAGTGAAATATTTTTTGTATTTCCACCAATATTCACGAGGACTTCATGATAATCGAGATGACCCCATGATGGTACACTGTGGGGCTGGCAAACTGGCGGTTGTGGCATCATCGCAAATTTCGTGTGCAATCAAAAAAATCTATTTTGGACATATAACTTGTGTCATGATCACACCCATTTCTCAAACATGGAGTCAAAGTATCGCCACACTGACCCCTTATATTAGCTTCCCCACAAATTTCCAACCATGGGAACCATTCTCAGATGATAAAATGGCAGCCACAACTTTTTGTTGAGGTTGCGTCCAGCCAACCAGAGCATTCCTGTTGGCGTGCGATCCGAGATTCATTACAAAACCTTCACGAAATATCCACGTCTAGAGATAAATCTATAATTTTTGGTTTACATTTCTCAAAAACTACTAGACAGAAATGACCCAAAAGACAAAAAGCACAATCTGCATAACAACATCTACCTTTCAGCCATATTTGGTGCAATGCCGTCCAGCAGTTCGGGCTGTAGGTTCGACAATGAGTTCCTATGGGTATTAACATTACAAAAGCACCCTTTTTCCCACCCCTATTTCTCAGTCCCCACTACACACATCATCCCCAAACTGTTCTTGACAACCACAACTTACTTTGACACTTTTATTGGAAATTTTCATGAATTTCGATCAAACTATGCCAAAGTTATAGCCAAGTCAAAAATGCTTTTCCTATGGAAATCAGTCCTAACTATAACTACCCACTGGTGACTCTGAGTCAGCATTACAAAATGAAAGAGTACAGTTACTGAACATATGCTTTCCTGTCGAAACCTCCTATGATGTGGCATTTTGTGGCAGAACGAGGGGAACTGAATAATTTAAAGTGGAATCTCTCATTGTTACTGTTTGCTCCGTCTGGTCAGCATGGATGAAAGTGAGGTGAAATGCATTATGGCCTTTGTAACAAATGTGACATAATACATCTACTGAAGACTTATCAGGTCAACAACATTGTGGTTGCCCTCACATGATTGGCGAACATTTGATGCTGATGAAGCGTTGTTTGAATTCTATTGGACAGTAATTCCAACTAGCATACTGGTTAACATAGAAAGTAATAAATATTCTTAGTGCAACTCACTCTTTGTTTCATCAAGTTGTACACAACTCAATATGGTCATCGATAGTCCCTGGTTAAAGATCAAAGCATTATCATGCAGGCAAAAAACGGCATGAGGAAGTGCTCAAGATGCTGGATATCTTTCCCCCAATAATGACAGGCAGAGTACATACTCAAAACATAAAATGCGTGTGGAAACTGAAGATCATCTACCTTGTTCTTTGTCATGGCAATACGGCGGTCTCTGGGGCTGAATCTCATGGAATGCTGCGACTCAGGAGATGCAAGGAACTGACAAAACCTTCTGCTGTCTTGGTCATGGTTTCTGGGCATTTCTGGGAAACTGAGACTAGAGCTCTGCTCTCATCTATTAAATGTCTCAATAATCTGAGTGTTCGAAGGGCATTGTTGCATTTAAAGACTTGGCAAAAAACATGATAGCCATGACTATGATGTTCACATTGGACTCACTGCAACTGAAGAAAGACAAGGCAGTGTGCACCAAAACAAAATTACCAAACACCATGCAAAGATCATGAACATTACAAGTCGGAAGCACATGAAAACCACTTTTTTGCATATTGATTACATGAAACTCACTTGTATATCTTTGATTCTGTGACTTTTTTATTCAGACATTGTGATGATTATGTTTATTGCTAAATGTTTTTAATGTGTATTTTAATATTTTGTAAAGTGTAATAAAATTTATATACTGTTACCAAACACATGTGGTGATATGCTTTTAATGAAAAAACCTGTTTAATACTTGTCTTAGTGTTGTAATCCGATGCATAGTAGTTGGTCCAAGATAACGGAATCAACTTTTTAAGAATCTGTCACTTTCCCGTATCTACTCTAACTAACTAAAATATACGTAATCCCCCCAAAAGGGATAAACAAATATACAAGTGTGTACTTTTTAACCTATGATCAAGTGTGTAAATTTTTTGCCTTTACCCTGGTAATTTCGCCCCTCGTGTATTGACAATTATCATAATCCTTAATGGTGATGCCCATTTGTCCAACACTAGAATAAGACACCATCCTCACTGTCCACCGACTCTGGACGTTTGTTCTTTTCTGATATCTTTGATTACAACACCTCCTCCTGTACATTTTACAATGTGTGTATGTACTCATTCAGTTTTCCCATTGAACCACTGACATTATTTACTCAGTTCTGGTAAATACCTATACACCATGCATAAACATGAAGGGCAGCAGTTGCTATGCCATTTAAGCTCACCACATGAAAGCCACATGCAGATGAAACAAGCAGTGGTCCCTGTAACTCTGGGAGGATGTGACTCTGCATGGTTTGGACATGACAATAGGTTACAGTCATCAAGAGAAGTGCCCAGAACATCTCTCTTTTCCTATTACATCTCTTGCTGTATAGGATAAGGGCCCAGATCCAGCCAGTAAAATACAGCTCATCTCATTAAGGGTGAACACTACTAGATAAGATAAGGAGGCAGAAGTTCTCTACATTCCAACAGATAAACAAAGACATAATAAATTAGTTTAAAAACATGTAACTAGATGCGCTGCAACAAGGTATATTAAGTGAGCTGGTCCGCATGCACCAGAAGGCTACTGGGTGGGAGACAGAATGTTAACATGAGGCGTTTTCAGTATCCCCCAGCTCTTTTCCCACTGTAAGTGACTATATCGCCACCCTAATGCCCCTGTACTATGCAGGAATGCCAGCATTCAAAGTCATTGGGTCAATTTATGCCTGTGATCAGCGGCACCCCTATATCAAATATTTCTGTAGAGCCATCTCCCAGTGGAATGGCACCCACACCAAATAAAGGCACCACAGGGAAGTGTGAGAGTACATAAAACAACAGCATTGCACAATATACTTGGGGGGATGGGACAGTAGGCTCGATTATGAAATTAATATCCCTTTCATTATGTTTCAGAGGGAATGGATCTGTTCCGGTAGGAAACAACAACTGCAATACCACAATATACAATGATATGCAGAGGGGCACCTCTAGCCTAATGGACCACTACCAGCAATGCGGAGAGTTGCTGCGCGCAAAACTTCCTCCAGGTTGGAATGGCCTCTGTTCCTGGTCACCTTGTACACCCCTTCCCTGGTGATACTACAAGTGGGCATTTCTACAGGACCATCCCGTGGAAAAACGTGGAGCACCATGTACCCAGAGTAACAGCAGGATAGCTTCTAGCAAGCCTCGCCCCCCCCTCTCTCTCTCTCATCAGATTCCGTACCACTCCGTGCCAAGGACACAGCATCGTTTGATCAGGCCTTTGCTATGACTTTGAGAAGGAGCCTGTACATTCCTCCGATCAGAACCAGTTTCTACTAGCACACAGAGTGCAGAAAACAAGTAAAAGCAAAACATAACTTCTCACTGCACCCACCCTTCTATCTTGCTTCTCATCTGTTTCTGCTCCTTCCTTTATGGCTCAATCACTGATTTGGGTTGAGGTTTTATGATGGGTTTGTCCGGCCTAATCAAACAGGATATTGGAATGTGCTTGGTCATTTCTGGTGGGCTGGACAACGGAAAATGGGATTGTCGTCATGCGCTACTTTTGAAATGTCACCATGTGATTGGTCAGTTTGTATGTAATCAATGCTAGCCTGTAATATGATTTTTGGCATAAAAGGCCATGCTCCGCTCATTGAATTTGTGCAGTCTCTAGCGAACCACCCGTGTTGTGCTTCGTAGACCTCTGTTACTGGTTGCAGCCAATAAACTTGGTCTTTGACGTCATCAAGAAGTATCCCGTGTCTCTGTTTGCCGAGGCAGGGGAATCCGAAGACATCGAGCGTTATCCCTGGCGCAGCTGGGTTCTAAAACCCGGTTCTTCACGTACAGGTTTTGCAAAGGAATAAAAGGCGCTGGGCGATATGGGACCAAGGTTAACAATTTCATGTGCTTCCAATGCTTTGTGTTTCATCTGTCCTAAGCCGATCTCTACAATATTTAATATACTTGGGGAGACGTACACGTTTGGTGGAAGATCAAATAGTCACATACTTAGCTACGTTACTGAGAGGCAAAAGAGAAAGGGACTCAATTAGATAACTCTCAAATTGATGGTTCTTTTTAAGTTTTGTTCATAAATAGGAAGGGAGACACTAGCTAAGGGCAATGATACAACTGTGTTCCTTCCTACAGTTTGCAGGGACATGAAATGATGTGCTTCAAATAGGGCTATTCCACTACTCAACATAGATGCAAAATTATAAACTAAAGTCCAGGCCTCTTTACTGGGAAAAGTTTACTGGAACTGGTACATGGTGGAAAAAGTGGCTTAATAGATGGTGGTGACTAGTACAATGATAATAAAAGGTGATTAAGAAGCGCACAAGTTATTCTGTTTCATTAAATGCAGGGAAGGCATTTGATTGGCTGGATTGGTCCTTCTTGAGACACATGTTGGAGTGAATATGGGTGGGCCCAAGGTAAATACAAAATTGTTATGACTAATTATGCAATCCCCAGGGCACATTTTATACTGTATAGACACTTTAACAGTTGTTTCAGCTGTAAAGGGAAACCAGACATGATTGCCCTCTGTCCTATTTGTTATTCACCGAGCACTGAATCCCTCATGTTCCTGAGATCCCTAGTCATCAAGGGAATCCAGTTTGACGCTCATGACTGTAGGCAACTTGTATATACTTAGACGTTCTGATCTTTTTGGGGTCCTCAGAGACACTTACCTTCTAGAGATAGTTTGGTTATTGAAAACATTTGAAGAAGTGGCATGCTACATGATAGACTTAGAAGTGGCACCAGCTATGGAAAGAGAATACTAATGCAGATGCACTGAGGAGCACAAAAACGTAGGAGTCAAAATTACCTCACACTTGTCTAGTTTATTCAGGACAAATTTCACCTAATTGTTATAAACTGTTAAGAAGGATCGGGGGCTGACACGCACTTGTGTAGTGCTTGAGGGGCGGCAGCAACACTTTCTGGCATATCGTGACCCACCACCTGGCAGCAAACACCTCTGGGGTCCTGACTCTGTGGTAGCCCCGCCGCTGAGCTGGTGACATCGCTCGGCCGTGGAGTGGGTCAAACTACAGCTCCCAGCCTGCCTTGGGAGGGCCGCACCACCCACTTCCCCTGCAGCACGCCTGGAGGCGCTTAAATACATACAGCTTCCACGGAGGAGCGGGGGCTGACACGCACTCGTGCAGTGCTTGAGGGGCCGCACCAACACTTTCTGGCACATCGCGACCCACCTCCTGGCAGCAAACAGCTCTGGGGTCCTGACGCTGTGGTAGCCCCCGCCGCGAGCTGGTGACATCGCTCGGCCATGGAGTGGGGCCACCTATAGCTCCCAGCCTGCCTTGTGAGGTCCGCACTGCCAACTTCCCCTGCAGCGCGCCTGGAGGCGCTTAAATACATACAGCTTCCTCCGCGTCACGGACGCGCGCGGACGGCGCTGGGTGAAGCCCAGGCAAAGGGCGGGCCGTCTGTGGCCGTCCCGGGACAACAAGGGACAGGACTGGCCACCCACCTGAGAAGTATCGTCCAATATGGGTAAGCGCAAACTACACACTTCTACTAATGGAGGAGGTGTTAAAGCAAAAGTCCCACGAAAATCCACCACTTCAGCTAACATTTTGTCATACCTTACTTCCGCCGTGGGTAAGCTAAATAAAGAAATTGCTAATACAGAACGGGAGCTGGGACTGGAAAATTCCACTAGAGAGACATCGGGGTCTACTTTGAATGGAAGACAGACTATTCCATTGGAGCCCATGATTTATATTAACCCCAGTAAGGACATCTTACCCATTCCCAGTACCGTATGCCCTGAGGATGAAATTCCTGCCAACATTCCAACAGAGCAAGGTTCTTTAGGGGAGGACACAAACACGGTTCAGAAACGTGGCAAGAGGCAGTCTAAAAGGTACAAAACTCCTATTTCTCATCATCAGAAAAAAGGTTATTCTGCATCTAGACATTTTGAATCCTCTATGAGAGACATGGTTGAGAGTATACTCACAGAAAAACTGGAAACGACACTGACCCAGATATCAAGTGACATTATTGAGACCTTAAAGGAATGTGTAGCCGAAATTTTGAAAAAATGTGAGCGTATAAATGCATTTATAGCCTTAAAAGATCGTTTTCCCCCTTTGCCTAATGATCACCTGACAAACAAACCCCGAGCTCAGCAAACACAGCCCCCGGAGGTGTCAGGAGAACGTACACCATCAATTCATCTGATTTCTCCTTCTTCACCGATGCTTCATAGTTGTTTAGTATCTACAGGCCAAGACAAGGGCCCTACGGGCCTAGTGCCGGGTTCTGCCCATCATAGCTCCCCCTCCCCTCATGACACTTTAACAACAGAGAGGGAACATCGCAAGGTCAGGGGATTGGGACTCAAACACATCATTAATCTTCCCCCTGAGGCCACACCGTATGTAGCTATATTAGTAAATGTACCCCCTTTGAAACCTGGAGAGTTGGAGACCCAGGAAACATTGTTAACAAACATCAAGATATGGTGTGATGAAAACTGCACGGGGGAAAAATCTCTCTGCTAGTGTAAATATGGGAAGACGAGTAGGATGGGTGGGCAACACAAAGAAAATTTTAAGGGGGGACTGCTTCATTATAAATTTTAATAGACCTTATGAGGCGTCTTGTCTATTCTGGAACGCCACGGAAATGAATGCTAAGGAGGGAGATATACGAGCCCTACCACTTGGCTTCTTTTACCCTCGGCCGGAGCCACCTAGGAGTCATCTAGGGGAGGGCCGCCCTCTAGTACCAGCAAGACATCCAGCAAGACACCCGGTCCGCCTAACTAGCTGGGCTACCCAAAAATCTGGACTATTACCAAAACCACAAAATCCTAGTACAACACAGTCTAGGGAGGGATTGGCATTATTAAATAGGTTCTCCCCCTTATCACATGATGTTGATTGACTGACTCAAGAAAGACCATTAAACCAGTCCAAATGTAACCCATTAACCCATTAAATAAAGAGGGGTGGGGGAAACCTGCAAAACTGATGAGTTGGAACATCGCAGGTTTACGCTCCAAGAGGGACGATAAAGTATGGCTAGAACTTGTGAGGCAGTATGATGTTGTGGCAATACAAGAGACTTGGGATAGGGAGTGTAATTTCTGGGTGAATGGGTTCAACTCATACTTTGTAGCTGCCGGTTTGTCTATGTCAGGGAGAGACAGAGGAGGACTTATGTTTCTAATTTCGGTTAATATAAAGGGTACAGTAAAGGTGCTTAATACCATCTCACCAAATTATTTAGCACTAGAAGTAACCCTGCCAAATAATAATAAAATTCTATATATTAACTTCTATAATGCTATGCAGGGAGAGCGCCCAAATGAGCACCTCCAATCATTAGCAAACTTTTTAATCACATATAAGGAAGCTCAAAACACTTTTTTCTACGTTATTTTGATGGGCGATTTTAATACTGATTTATGTGATCTAAATTGCTAGTATAGAGATTCAAATTACCCGGATCATTCATCTTATCAGCACTTTGACAGCGCAAAGGGGGCTGCCCTGGAAGATCTGCTCTCGGACACAGACCTGTTCGAGCCAGGGTTTGCTGACAAGAAGGAACGGGTTCCCACATATTGTGCTAGGGATAGCGAAACTATTATAGACTATATGTTTATATCTCCTGGCTTGTTAAGTTCAGTTATATTTTATAATGCTATACTATCTATTTTTAGTGATCACAACCCAGTGGTGCTGGAACTTGATAATAACTTACTTTGCTTTAATAAAACAGGGACCACTGAAGCTGTAGTTGAGGTTGTAACAAAGGACCAGGGGAGGAGATTAAAATGGAATAAAATCACCCCTGAGGACTTTTTTAACAAAATCAGATCTAAGGTCGTGAAATAACTTGTAGTGATCCGCTGAAGTTTGGTGGGGATGTAATTACTTCATACGAAGCAATCTGTCAACAGGTCTCAAGCGATCTCACAGTGAAGGCACAACAGAAAACAAAAGCGGCGCACGGATGGTTCGACCACAAATGCACAAAATCTCCATAGTGAGCTCCTGAGGGCACTTAATAAGAATCCTAGAGACAAGCATGAAGTATCCATGTTAAGGAAAAAATACAAAATCATCCTGCAAACACGTAAAAATGAAGTTAAGAAAGGGGCATGGGACTCGTTATATGAGAAAGCCACTTTGAAGAACAGCTCCAAATTCTGGTCTATTATTAACTCACCTCTTTTTAGCGGTGACGAGAATGCCCTGTTAGAAGTTAACATCACAGAAAGGGAATGGCTAAACCATTTTGAGAAGATCTATGGAAGTAACCTAGAGCTTGATATCTACGTGCCACACAATAGAGAGACAATGGGGTCTCCCCCGAGTTTCACTATAAAGGAAGTGCAGAAAGCAATAGCAGATACGGCTGGACACAAAGCTCCTGGCCCTGATAGGGTGCCACCTGACATGTTTAAGGCCAACTCTGACTTTTGGTCAGTAATTCTCACAAATGTTTTTAACTTATCAGCCTGCTCTACCCCCATCACCTTCCCTGCCTCTTGGTCCCGCTCCATTATAATCCCGGTAGTTAAAAAGGGCCAAAGGGGGATCCAAGATGCTACAGGCCAATTTCTTTGATTGATTCTTCAATTAAAATATTGGGGAAAGTAATATTAGCCAGAATAACAGCCTGGGCCACAGAAAATGCCATCTTAAGTAACGCACAATACGCCTTTAGAGCCTGGAGAGGCACCGAAGATCAGTGCCTAAACTTACATCTTATAATTAATAAATATACGGTTGGGGCTAAAGGATCAATCTTTCTGGCTTTTATGGAATTATCCACAGCTTTTGACCTAGTTAATAGGTCAAAGCTGTGGATGATGCTTCTGGAGCTAGGTCTAGACCAGGCCTTGGTGAATTTTTTGGCTGAATTGCATAGAGACCTGACTGCATCTATCAGGATGACGAAGGAGGGAAGATGTACGGCTGGGTTCAAATCTAGTAGGGGGGTGCGCCAAGGGTGCATCTTGGCTCCAATGTTATTTACATTATACATAAACTACCTGGAAGATGTTTTGGTAACTGCAACAGCTGATATTCCGCGTATGGGAGGAACGTCCATACCTGTACTCCTATACGCGGATGACAATGTGCTACTGGCTAGGACTCCAAATGCCTTACAACGTCTCCTTAACTCCTTTGGGGAGTTTATGAAAAAACTGGACCTAGTTATTAACACTGAGAAATCGCATGTCATGTCACTAGGGAACAGGAGGAAGTGCTTCAAAACTGTCTCATGTAACGATTCAGTAATATCTAAAGTAAAAGTCTTCACGTGCCTAGGGGTCGTGTTTGACGATGTAGGCTCATGGGTCCTCCAAGTTCTGAATAAAGTAGCCGCCGTAAGAAGATCCTCGGCTGCTATTTTAGGATTTGCTTAGAGACTGGGTGGTAAACCAGCAGAGGCAATATTGTCTATCTATAAAGCTAAAACTATGGCCAGCAATATGGGGCTATAAGGACACAGCTCTCATTCAGAGAGAAGAAAATAAATTCCTGCGAGCCCTATTAGGTCTCCCCCAATCAACCGCTACATATGCAGTACACCTGGAGCTTGGGATGGGCTACATCTTAGACTTATTAAACATGGCCCCCATCCTACTATGGATCAGAAACTGGTTGAACCCCAATCTCACATTGAACCACAAGATCATCAGGGACTGTATGCTACTTGATAAAGTGACGGAAATACAATGACTGTCCTGATCTAACTATCTGGGACGTCCAGAGATTTACACCAACCCAGAAGGTCTAACCAAAGCAGACATCAACTGGGTAAAAACAAACTTTTTAAGGTCTGGAGAACTGGATCGTTGACTCACAGAAACAAGTAAACCAACTGTGAGGGCCCATTATATGTTGATATTGTCTATGTCCATTCAACCGTACCTGTTGATTGTCACTAAACCCTTTCATCGATGGTTGCTTACTAAATTTCGTTTTAATCAGTCGCACTTGTTATTGGGAATTTTTAGCGAGTGATGCAAACCAGAGGATGCCGCTCCTAGCAAGTGTGACGACCATTCATATCAGGACACGATGCACTTTGTGTTTTTCTGCCCATTTTATATGGGAGGTAGGAAAAAGTTTATTATTCCACTATTAAAACATAATTAATGGAATCCCCCGCTGTCATGTTTGGGGTAGCACATTTTATGGTAGCATCCATCCGTAACAAGAAACATAGATAATTGGGGCAAACATCCTTGGAATATGTAATATCTCAAATTGTAATTAATTGCACCAATTAATTGAGAATGCACATGAAGTTAAATCTGCTGTTTTTAAATATGTACTGAATCACAGCCTATCTTGTGCAATTTGTAAGCTATAATGAACAAATAACATTTCGACCCCATTGTGTGTCTTGTATATATGTACAATTTTGTAAATTAATTTTTATATATTTGTATTTCTGATTTTATCCTGTGATTGAATAGCATACTTTTATGATTTTAAAATAATCAAATAAAGTGGATTTGATTTGAAAAAAAAACAAAAAAAAGGATTGGGTAACCTGGATTTTTATTTCTTTGTCTGGGAGAGAAAATGTGGTGAAATGAACATATTTCTGAGATGCCTGCTTGTGGTGCAATTCAGAAAAGGGGGTGGTGATGAACAGAGTGTCTGAATTAAGCAGACCACTCTTACCCAGTCCAAAGATCAGGGCTTGATCCATCACCGTTATTTATCTCACTGCACCATCCCAGCTCAGAACCTGGCTATATGCAAATCAGTCTGTCCCTGGCCCAGTGCATCATGGGAACAGGGCAGACTAAACTACCAAGCCAATTCTTCACCAGAAAGGAGACAAGCTACCGGGGACCGGTTTCTGGCATTTCAGCCGTCTTCGGCCCGGCTTGCTTGAATCCTGATGGTGCAGTGAGAAAGGGACTCATGTCTGAGTATACCCTGCCACACCTATAGTGGCCAAAAACGATTCAGAAAAGGGGGTGGTGATGAACAGAGTGTCTGAATGGAGCAGACCACTCTTACCCAGTCCAAAGATCAGGGCTTGATCCATCACTGTTATTTATCTCACTGCACCATCCCAGCTCAGAACCTGGCTATATGCAAATCAGTCTGTCCCTGGCCCAGTGCATCATGGGAACAGGGCAGACTAAACTACCAAGCCAATTCTTCACCAGAAAGGAGACAAGCTACCGGGGACCGGTTTCTGGCATTTCAGCCGTCTTCGGCCCGGCTTGCTTGAATCCTGATGGTGCAGTGAGAAAGGGACTCATGTCTGAGTATACCCTGCCACACCTATAGTGGCCAAAAACGATTCAGAAAAGTGGGTGGTGATGAACAGAGTGTCTGAATTAAGCAGACCAATCTTACCCAGTCCAAAGATCAGGGCTTGATCCATCACCGTTATTTATCTCACTGCACCATCCCAGCTCAGAACCTGGCTATATGCAAATCAGTCTGTCCCTGGCCCAGTGCATCATGGGAACAGGGCAGACTAAACTACCAAGCCAATTCTTCACCAGAAAGGAGACAAGCTACCGGGGACCGGTTTCTGGCATTTCAGCCGTCTTCGGCCCGGCTTGCTTGAATCCTGATGGTGCAGTGAGAAAGGGACTCATGTCTGAGTATACCCTGCCACACCTATAGTGGCCAAAAACGATTCAGAAAAGGGGGTGGTGATGAACAGAGTGTCTGAATTAAGCAGACCACTCTTACCCAGTCCAAAGATTAGGGCTTGATCTATCACCGTTATTTATCTCACTGCACCATCCCAGCTCAGAACCTGGCTATATGCAAATCAGTCTGTCCCTGGCCCAGTGCATCATGGGAACAGGGCAGACTAAACTACCAAGCCAATTCTTCACCAGAAAGGAGACAAGCTACCGGGGACCGGTTTCTGGCATTTCAGCCGTCTTCGGCCCGGCTTGCTTAAATCCTGATGGTGCAGTGAGAAAGGGACTCATGTCTGAGTATACCCTGCCACACCTATAGTGGCCAAAAACGATTCAGAAAAGGGGGTGGTGATGAACAGAGTGTCTGAATTAAGCAGACCACTCTTACCCAGTCCAAAGATCAGGGCTTGGGACAGGAACAGACTAATTTGCATGTAGCCAGGTTCTGAGCTGGGATGGTGCAGTGAGCTAAAAAACAGTGATGGATCAAGCCCTGATCTTTGGACTGGGTAAGAGTGGTCTGCTTAATTCAGACACTCTGTTCATCACCACCCCCTTTTCTGAATCATTTTGTCCACCATAAGCGTGGAAGGGTATACTCAGATGTGAGTCCCTTGCTCATTGCACCATCAGGATTCAAGCAAGCCGGGCCGACGACGGCTGAAATGCCAGAAACCGGTCCCCGGTAGCTTGTTTCCTATTCAGGATAAGAATTGGTTTGGTAGTTTGGTTTGCCCTGTTCCCATCATGCACTGGGACAGGAACAGACTAATTTGCATGTAGCCAGGTTCTGAGCTGGGATGGTGCAGTGAGCTAAAAAACGGTGATGGATCAAGCCCTGATCTTTGGACTGGGTAAGAGTGGTCTCACTAAATCAAGGGCTGATTCAGACGCACTTGATACATTCGACATATTAAAATAAGAATGAACCACAATTCATAAAGACGTAGAAAAGAAAAGACAAATAGAAATGCATGGGGTGAAGCATTCACTAACTCAAACTTAAAGAAGAAGAAATTACCTGGAGAAAACGGAGCACGAAACCGGGTGAAACGACACCTGGAAGGAAAAAAAAGGAGGCTTCCCCAGGGAGGGAAACCGAAAGGAAATCACAAGATACAGAATTGTAAATACACATGGGTGGGGAGCAAAGTAGGGAAAAAAAACAAAAAAAAATCCTCAAAATTGGAACATGAAAAGATTGGCAAGGGAGAAAAAAGCTGTCTCAAATGCAAAATCAATTTAAAATGGCAAAAGAGAAATCTATAAAAATCTTAACATGGAACGTTAACGGGCTTAGAACAACATCACAAAGAAGAAGAATTATGGAATATCTCAAAGAAACAGAGAGCGAAGTTATTATCCTACAAGAAACCCATCTAACAAATGAGGAATGGTCTCAGTTAGCAAAAAACTTAAACTGGATTGGAGCAAGTATACATACCACGCAAGAGTGTAATATAAAAGGGGTAGTAATTATTATAAAGAAATCTCTCAAAGCCAAAGTAGAGGAGGATAAAGTGGACAGTAAAGGTAGATGGGCAATTGCCAAAGTCAGAATTGAAGAGCACATTTTGACTATTGTGGGTTACTATGGACCTAATAGGGACGATGCGGAGCCACTCCAAAAACTCTATTCCGAGTTGTTAACATACCCAGCTCCAATTATAATGGGAGGGGACTTTAATCTGATAGGAGATCCTAAGATTGATAGATCCCTAACAACAAAGCAATGGAACTTACCGAAGATGAGGCAGTGGTTAGGTCTCTATAAAAAAGACTTATTGCTTGAAGACTTGTGGAAATTAAAAGGAATAAAGAATTACCCATACACTTTCCACAATAAAAAATTAGGGCACAAATCAAGAATAGATTTCTTTTTATTAAACAAAAATTTAAGAGATAAAGTTAAAAGTATCGAACATCTACCCGCTCATCTATCGGATCATTCTGCCGTTCAATTAAATATAACACTACCGCAACTACAAATGCCTAGCAGGTGGACAGTTGACCGCACAATATTAAGAGAAGACCAATGCGTGGAGGAACTAATATTAACTACCCAACAATATTTTCAAGATAATGCAAACAGCACAACAAAAAGCATGATATGGGACGCTTATAAAGCAGTTATCAGAGGAAAATTGCTTAGTCTAGGCGCTCACAGACACAAACAAAAAAAACAGGAAATCAAAAAATTGGAAACAGAAATCAAAGAAGATGAATTACACTTGGAGTGTGATGTTCCACTAATTCAAAAGGAAAATCTGGACGAAAAACTTCGCAACTCAAAAGAAAACCTGACAGTTTATTTAGAGAATATAATCAAAGAGAAATGGGAGAGCAGTAAATTAGCGAACCATGAGTATGGCGAAGGATGCGGAAAACTTCTAGCGTGGAAAATGAAAACAGACCAATCCAGAAACAATATATTAAATATATATAGCCAGGATCAATCAGTCACTCTCTCAGATGATAGTGCAATTAGAACGGAATTCTTTAATTTCTTCACCTCAATATACAAGGAAGAAACAAATCCTACGGAGGAAGAAATCAAAAAATATCTTGAGAAGATTCAACTTCCGTGTCTGACAGAGGAAGAAGCGGAATTGGTGAATTCCGTAATTACAGTAGAAGAAGTAAGGAGCACCATAAGTCATCTAAAGAAGGGGAAAGCTGCAGGTCCAGATGCTTTGCCCAATGAATTTTATATCGCATTGGAAGAAACATTAATCGAACCGTTAACTGAAACAATTAATAAATCATATATAGAGCATGAAAGGCTTCCAGACTCATGGCACGACGCTACGATAAGTATACCATTAAAACCAGGAAAAAACCCGATGAACTGCGCTTCTTATAGACCAATATCGCTCCTAAATTGTGATTACAAGATCTTCATGAATATAATAGCGAAAAGAATATCTAAGGTTATGGCTAAATTAATTGATACGGACCAAACAGGTTTTATTAAGGGAAGACAGATACAAGAAATTACACATGAGCTTATAGCAACAATCGATATAGCTACACATGAAAATCTGCCCCTTACACTCCTTACTTATGATGCTGCTAAAGCTTTCGATCGGGTTAACTGGGCTTTTTTAATTAAATGTATAGAGAAAAGTAAATTCGGGATTAATTTCAATCACATGGTAAGGGATATATACTTAAGCCCAAGAGCAAAGGTAGCTGTTAATGGCAATCTAACGGAAAATATTGAGATCCAAAGAGGTACACGTCAGGGTTGTCCCCTATCCCCATTACTCTTTAATCTATATATTGAACCATTGGCATGTTCTATCAGAAATAATACTAACATCTCACCGTTTAGATACTCACAATGGACAAGAAAAGTAGCGCTCTATGCAGACGATTTAATGGTGCTCACAGATGACTATAATAACTCTAATCAGGCAGTCGTGGAAGAGATGAATAAATTTGGTAAAGTATCTGGATATCTGGTTAATATCGATAAAACGGAAATAATGAGTTGGAACTCACAATTAACTACACCACTTTTGAAGGATAAAATAAAATATTTAGGAATCATCATAACACAAGATCTTGGAAAACTAGTAGAAACAAACCTCACACGTGTCATGAATGAAACTAGAAAACTTTTGAAAACTTGGTCAGCTCTACCACTAAGCTTCTTAGGTAAATCCAATATAATCAAAATGTCCATCATTCCAAAATTCACATATCTTTTCAACAATATTCCACTGGAATTTAAAAAGGAAGCCCTAAAAAAGATACAAGGAGAACTAGCTAGCTTCGTTTGGGCATCCAAGAGCACAAGAATCTCATGGAATAAACTTAGGAGAAAGAAGGAACAAGGGGGCATTGCAAGTCCGGATATATATGAGTATTACAGATCCTTTCAATTCAAAAACATCAGGGTCTTATTAAGAACACATCAAGCATATCCAACACATCTGTTTCATTTGACAAAGGGGGAGGATCATTTCCTCTTCAAATTCGGCCATCCGAAATTTTTCAAAAAAGTCAAACTAAAAGTTCTGAATAATGCAGTTAAGATCTGGAATCAAATAAGGGCTATCACACAGATTCCATACTATAGTAACTCGGCTCCAATATGGGACTCCCCAGGCACCCCTGATTGTTTAAAAGATTCTTTATCAAAACCAATTAGACAAGCTGGAATTGAAAAATGGGGACAACTTCTATCTGGGAACTCCTTGCTATCATGGGATCACTTGCAAAGAATTGCAGATCATAAAATTTCGAGGTTTAAATATTATCAATTAAGCAGCTGGGCAAGCACCATTCCAAAAGGAGATCTAGACCCGGAAAATTTAGAATCAGAAATGATCAGCGAAACGGCAATAAAGAAAGAAGTATCAAAATGGTATTGGGCATTAATTGAGACAGGAAAAGAAGATCAAACAACTGTTGAAAAGACATGGAAGAAAGACTTACAAAACAAAGTTTCAGATCTCTGCCAACTGTGGAACAAATCAGTAGAAAAATGTTGGACATGTGTAAAGGCCGCACCATTAAAAAGAAACCACCTTTTCTCCATACATAGAGCATACTGGACTCCTAAAAAACTGTCAAAATTCAGAGGAGCAGCAGTAAAATCATGCAGTAAATGTGGAGAGGAAAAAGCGGATGATGTACATATGTTTGGTGGGTGCCCCTCGCTTATACCATATTGGCAAGAAATCGGTAAGACTCTGACTGCAATGCTGGCAACTCCAATAACTGTGAGTACTACTTTAATTATTTTTGGGATACACCTCAATACTCAATCCAACCAGACAAGGCTAGATAAACATCAAGAAAGTCTATTATTTGTTATGATTCTCTTAGCACGTAGAGAGATATGTATCAATTGGATAAAACCATCTCCCCAACACATGAAAGCTGGTTAAACACTGCATTAAGAATTAGTAACCTAGATAGAAAAAGGAAACAAAACAAAAATATGAATTACTGGGAGATTTTGGAAAAGTATATTGAATCTAGACAATAACCTATCTCTCTGTACTAGAGGCCCCTGTGCTGTGTCTTTTTTTTTCCTTTTTTTTCTTTTTCTTTTTCTTTTTCTTTTTGATTCCAATGATTAAGCGGACAATAATTCCTGGCATGACTTGAAGTCTGCTAAGTGCCTAATGGGTCAAAGATTTACCAAGACGATGGAATTATTGAATAAGATGGAGGTATGCAGTGGAGAACGGATCAAACCAAGAGCAAGGCTTGCCTTTTGTACCCTCCGTCAGACGATTAGGGGCAGCTCAAGTTAAACACTTGGCTCGTTGGACGTTGGTCTCCCAAATGCCTGTCATTCTTTCCCCTTAACCGCAATATGAGGATTAGAAAAAAAAAAAAAAAAAAGAATTGGCTTGGTAGTTTGGTTTGCCCTGTTCCCATCATGCACTGGGACATGAACAGACTAATTTGCATGTAGCCAGGTTCTGAGCTGGGATGGTGCAGTGAGCTAAAAAACGGTGATGGATCAAGCCCTGATCTTTGGACTGGGTAAGAGTGGTCTGCTTAATTCAGACACTCTGTTCATCACCACCCCCTTTTCTGAATCATTTTGTCCACCATAAGCGTGGAAGGGTATACTCAGATGTGAGTCCCTTGCTCATTGCACCATCAGGATTCAAGCAAGCCGGGCCGACGACGGCTGAAATGCCAGAAACCGGTCCCCGGTAGCTTGTTTCCTTCCCAGTATAAGAATTGGCTTGGTAGTTTGGTTTGCCCTGTTCCCATCATGCACTGGGACAGGAACAGACTAATTTGCATGTAGCCAGGTTCTGAGCTGGGATGGTGCAGTGAGCTAAAAAACGGTGATGGATCAAGCCCTGATCTTTGGACTGGGTAAGAGTGCTCTGCTTAATTCAGACACTCTGTTCATCACCACCCCCTTTTCTGAATCATTTTGTCCACCATAACCGTGGAAGGGTATACTTAGATGTGAGTCCCTTGCTCATTGCACCATCATGATTCAAGCAAGCCGTGCCGACGACGGCTGAAATGCCAGAAACCGGTCCCCGGTAGCTTGTTTCCTTCCCAGTATAAGAATTGGCTTGGTAGTTTGGTTTGCCCAGTTCCCATCATGCACTGGGACAGGAACAGACTAATTTGCATGTAGCCAGGTTCTGAGCTGGGATGGTGCAGTGAGCTAAAAAACGGTGATGGATCAAGCCCTGATCTTTGGACTGGGTAAGAGTGGTCTGCTTAATTCAGATACTCTGTTCATCACCACCCCCTTTTCTGAATCATTTTGTCCACTAAAAGCGTGGAAGGGTATACTCAGATGTGAGTCCCTTGCTCATTGCACCATCAGGATTCAAGCAAGCCGGGCCGACGACGGCTGAAATGCCAGAAACCGGTCCCCGGTAGCTTGTTTCCTTCCCAGTATAAGAATTGGCTTGGTAGTTTGGTTTGCCCTGTTCCCATCATGCACTGGGACAGGAACAGACTAATTTGCATGTAGCCAGGTTCTGAGCTGGGATGGTGCAGTGAGCTAAAAAATGGTGATGGATCAAGCCCTGATCTTTGGACTGGGTGAGAGTGGTCTGCTTAATTCAGACACTCTGTTCATCACCACCCCCTTTTCTGAATCATTT
The DNA here is from genome assembly GCF_964263255.1 of Lissotriton vulgaris. Classification (NCBI taxonomy): domain Eukaryota; kingdom Metazoa; phylum Chordata; class Amphibia; order Caudata; family Salamandridae; genus Lissotriton; species Lissotriton vulgaris. The sequence continues at coordinate 2,035,338,999 of NC_141685.1, read as the reverse complement.
TGTCCACCATAAGCGTGGAAGGGTATACTCAGATGTGAGTCCCTTGCTCATTGCACCATCAGGATTCAAGCAAGCCGGGCCGACGACGGCTGAAATGCCAGAAACCGGTCCCCGGTAGCTTGTTTCCTTCCCAGTATAAGAATTGGGTTGGTAGTTTGGTTTGCCCTGTTCCCATCATGCACTGGGACAGGAACAGACTAATTTGCATGTAGCCAGGTTCTGAGCAACAGACTAATTTGCATGTAGCCAGGTTCTGAGCTGGGATGGTGCAGTGAGCTAAAAAATGGTGATGGATCAAGCCCTGATCTTTGGACTGGGTGAGAGTGGTCTGCTTAATTCAGACACTCTGTTCATCACCACCCCCTTTTCTGAATCATTTTGTCCACCATAAGCGTGGAAGGGTATACTCAGATGTGAGTCCCTTGCTCATTGCACCATCAGGATTCAAGCAAGCCGGGCCGACGACGGCTGAAATGCCAGAAACCGGTCCCCGGTAGCTTGTTTCTTCCCAGTATAAGAATTGGGTTGGTAGTTTGGTTTGCCCTGTTCCCATCATGCACTGGGACAGGAACAGACTAATTTGCATGTAGCCAGGTTCTGAGCAACAGACTAATTTGCATGTAGCCAGGTTCTGAGCTGGGATGGTGCAGTGAGCTAAAAAACGGTGATGGATCAAGCCCTGATCTTTGGACTGGATAAGAGTGGTCTGCTTAATTCAGACACTCTGTTCATCACCACCCCCTTTTCTGAATCATTTTGTCCACCATAAGCGTGGAAGGGTATACTCAGATGTGAGTCCCTTGCTCATTGCACCATCAGGATTCAAGCAAGCCGGGCTGACGACGACTGAAATGCCAGAAACCGGTCCCCGGTAGATTGTTTCCTTCCCAGTATAAGAATTGGCTTGGTAGTTTGGTTTGCCCTGTTCCCATCATGCACTGGGACAGGAACAGACTAATTTCCATGTAGCCAGGTTCTGAGCTGGGATGGTGCAGTGAGCTAAAAAACGGTGATGGATCAAGCCCTGATCTTTGGACTGGGTAAGAGTGGTCTGCTTAATTCAGACACTCTGTTCATCACCACCCCCTTTTCTGAATCATTTTGTCCACCATAAGCGTGGAAGGGTATACTCAGATGTGAGTCCCTTGCTTATTGCACCATCACGATTCAAGCAAGCCGGGCCGACGACGGCTGAAATGCCCGAAACCGGTCCCCGGTAGCTTGTTTCCTTCCCAGTATAAGAACTGGCTTGGTAGTTTGGTTTGCCCTGTTCCCATCATGCACTGGGACAGGAACAGACTAATTTGCATGTAGCCAGGTTCTGAGCTGGGTTGGTGCAGTGAGCTAAAAAACGGTGATGGCTCAAGCCCTGTTCTTTGGACTGGGTAAGAGTTGTCTGCTTAATTCAGACACTCTGTTCATCACCACCCCCTTTTCTGAATCATTTTGTCCACCATAAGCGTGGAAGGGTATACTCAGATGGGAGTCCCTTGCTCATTGCACCATCAGGATTCAAGCAAGCCGGGCCGACGACGGCTGAAATTCCAGAAACTGTCCCCGGTTGCTTGTTTCCTTCCCAGTATAAGAATTGGCTTGGTAGTTTGGTTTGCCCTGTTCCCATCATGCACTGGGACAGGAACAGACTAATTTGCATGTAGCCAGGTTCTGAGCTGGGATGGTGCAGTGAGCTAAAAAACGGTGATGCATCAAGCCCTGATCTTTGGACTGGGTAAGAGTGGTCTGCTTAATTCAGACACTCTGTTCATCACCACCCCCTTTTCTGAATCATTTTGTCCACCATAAGCGTGGAAGGGTATACTCAGATGTGAGTCCCTTGCTCATTGCACCATCAGGATTCAAGCAAGCCGGGCCGACGACGGCTGAAATGCCAGAAACCGGTCCCCGGTAGCTTGTTTCCTTCCCAGTATAAGAATTGGCTTGGTAGTTTGGTTTGCCCTGTTCCCATCATGCACTGGGACAGGAACAGACTAATTTGCATGTAGCCAGGTTCTGAGCTGGGATGGTGCAGTGAGCTAAAAAACGGTGATGGCTCAAGCCCTGTTCTTTGGACTGGGTAAGAGTTGTCTGCTTAATTCAGACACTCTGTTCATCACCACCCCCTTTTCTGAATCATTTTGTCCACCATAAGCGTGGAAGGGTATACTCAGATGTGAGTCCCTTGCTCATTGCACCATCAGGATTCAAGCAAGCCGGGCCGACGACGGCTGAAATGCCAGAAACCGGTCCCCGGTTGCTTGTTTCCTTCCCAGTATAAGAATTGGCTTGGTAGTTTGGTTTGCCCTGTTCCCATCATGCACTAAGACAGGAACAGACTAATTTGCATGTAGCCAGGTTCTGAGCTGGGATGGTGCAGTGAGCTAAAAAACGGTGATGGAGCAAGCCCAGATCTTTGGACTGGGTAAGAGTGGTCTGCTTAATTCAGACACTCTGTTCATCACCACCCCCTTTTCTGAATCATTTTGTCCACCATAAGCGTGGAAGGGTATACTCAGATGTGAGTCCCTTGCTCATTGCACCATCAGGATTCAAGCAAGCCGGGCCGACGACGGGTGAAATGCCAGAAACCGGTCCCCGGTAGCTTGTTTCCTTCCCAGTATAAGAATTGGCTTGGTAGTTTGGTTTGCCCTGTTCCCATCATGCACTGGGACAGGAACAGACTAATTTGCATGTAGCCAGGTTCTGAGCTGGGATGGTGCAGTGAGCTAAAAAACGGTGATGGATCAAGCCCTGATCTTTGGACTGGGTAAGAGTGGTCTGCTTAATTCAGACACTCTGTTCATCACCACCCCCTTTTCTGAATCATTTTGTCCACCATAAGCGTGGAAGGGTATACTCAGATGTGAGTCCCTTGCTCATTGCACCATCAGGATTCAAGCAAGCCGGGCCGACGACGGCTGAAATGCCAGAAACCGGTCCCCGGTAGCTTGTTTCCTTCCCAGTATAAGAATTGTCTTGGTAGTTTGGTTTGCCCTGTTCCCATCATGCACTGGGACAGGAACAGACTAATTTGCATGTAGCCAGGTTCTGAGCTGGCATGGTGCAGTGAGCTAAAAAACGGTGATGGATCAAGCCCTGATCTTTGGACTGGGTAAGAGTGGTCTGCTTAATTCAGACACTCTGTTCATCACCACCCCCTTTTCTGAATCTGCTTGTGGTGCAGGCATTAGCAGTGCCAATTAGAACTCATTTTTTTATGAAAAGGGAATAACTGGTGGCATAGTTTGTTATGAACAATGCCAGATTTAGGCTCCTTGAACGTTGACTGCAATAAACATGACAAATAGGTGGTGGGAGATTTGCGATGGTGCTACCAGATGTATTATGTGGCTACACAACCCTGGGTTGCAGAGGAATTGTCCAGACTGGATTCAGACAAAATGTAGGTGCATATGAATCACACAATTTTAGGTAGACCTCTTTGGAATTTACTTGTGCAGGATAAGTAAAAGAGAACTTCTAATGCTTATCTAAGTGCACAGAATAGCATTATAGTTCAAGTATAAGATAGGGTGGCCTTAACTATTGGATTTAGTTTGTGGAGATAGGACCTTTGTGGAATGATTGCAGACTTGATTCAGTATACAACAGTTTAGGTATTTTCTACAGTGAAAAGCACAGTTTCACTGGACAAAAGAGGTGGGTTGCATTACACCCAATTAAGTAACAGCGCACTTAAGTTTAAAGAGGCAAGGATAGGATGCCTTTTGAGACTATAATTCTGAAGTTGGTGGGCACTAAGAAAGAAATTCCCCATACTTACATGACACTTCTAGAATCGATCTAGCAACCCGTTTGACCAATTATGAATACTTGGAAACAGGCTCCCATATCTCACAGAAACAATGGGAACTTTCAAGAAGGGGCACAGCAGCACCCCAAGTGTTAAACACAGGCAAATACATTATAAGGTCCTTTATGGATGGAAGTACACCCAAGTATGACTTCATCTCATTTACTCTAACATTAGTCAGGATTGCTAGAAGGAATGCAGAGGTCAGGGAAATGTGCAGCACATTTGATTGGACTGTGTGAAGTAGCTCTGAAAAGGGGTAGCAAAGATTGCACATTGTCTTTTAGAATACCCTATCCCATTGAAACCAGAAATTGTGATATTAGGCCTCAAACTAGCAGGATACAAGAGCATGCCTAACATGTTATTTTGAAATGCCTAGGCGCATTTTCCTTTGGAAAAGAATAGAGCTTCTACAACTTGCCCCGTGGTATCAAAGATCCTATGCAATTCTCCCACTAGCACATTTGAATAGCAATTGGATGGATATGTACATGACATCATGAGATTTTAAGAAATGTGAAAACCAATATTGGGCATAATGTGTCAAGGTCTTCAAAACGTTTTATGTGCACGCACATGAAGAGCAATAGGTTATTACATTCAGGCTCCCAGCATATAGGTGATAAGGATGTGAAGGTCAAGGAGAGACTACCAAGCCACAAGATGTACTTGTCGGTATAAATCTAAATCTTCATTCTGAAGTGAAAGGATGTTACCCTACCTGATAGAGTTGCAGATGAAGCAAGGAAGGATGAGGTGGTCTATGAGAAACTCATTATTTTATAGCATAAATGACCTCGTTTGTTCTGGTATATTCTTTTTAAATGTTAAAATAATGAACTTTAACAAAAAGAAATCAAATAATGAGCCCCTTCATAGAAGGTTTGTCTCCTTTCTCAGACAATGCAGGAACCAGCCTTGTTTCCAAAAGTACATAGTGCTTTAAAAAGATGAGGACAGCCCCGCAAACAATCTGACAAGGAGGATACTCCAGGTGAGCCCCTCTCTTGCCGATGAAAGATACGTTTGACACAAGAAAATGGAAATTTGGACTAAGACAATATAGCGCTGCAATGGAGTGTCTTGTAAGAATCTGACACTTTACACATCAATTAAATAAATATATAATAAATAAATATAAAACATGCATTTATTGACAACACGTATTTCAGTTTACTGTATAGACAACTTGCAATGTGTTTCACCTTTTTCATGCATTTTGTTTTGAATAACACTAGCAGACACATAACTAATACCAAGGCCTGGGAGAAATTTTGATTGCTCAGTAGTAATCAGAGTAATTTTGGTAATTTCACATTCCTTTTTTGACTCCAAATTAATGAAAAGTACGCATTTACGCCTGTTTGTATGATTATCGGTAATTTAGGGCCATATGTATAAACGCATTTTCCCATAGACACAGAATGGGTAAAACCCTTTGATACATCTGGCCCTAAGCACATAAATCTGACCACAGGGGCACATGAACAATGAGTGTAGCGAGGGCAAGTGGCTGCTGGCTTCTGCTGTTTGTGTTCTGCTCTTTGCATTTAGTGCTGCTTTCTTGGATCAAAACACATCCTTGGGTTCATTATGGATGCAAGGGTGCGTTTTGAGCTAAGACAATAGTGCCAAATGCTGGGTTACATTTCTTGCGTAAATCTGCGTAATCTTGCGCAATTTTGCTGTAATTTCACGTAATTAAACTATAGCCTATTGCACAAGTTACACCCACCCCTAATACTATCGATCTCCTGAGCATGCCTTGTCACGTTATTTGCCTACAGTTGTGCAATAGTGCCGAGAGCATGAAGACAGCACTCCTGCTTTCGCCCCTCCATGTGCATGTATAGATATGTAATCTTAGAATTTTTATTAAATGTTGCTTTTACCAAGACCTTTTTGAAACAACTAAAATCATATAATATGCTTACTCACCAGGGTTTTCATCCGGTCCTCTTCATTCATTGGTCGGTTGTGTGACAGTCACATTTTGTTTTCGCTCACCACAACCAACAGCATGGGGCATTGAGTCAGTCCACTTAAGCCATCAGCTAACTGCACTGCAAGGAACAGCATTCTGTTCTTGCATCAGGAACACATCATTGTACAGAATAGTTACCTTTAGTGTCAGGCACTAATATTGCAATGTACAAAGAAGTGAAGAAATGTATACTCTTTTTGTAATAAGACACACTCTTGTCCAGTTGTATGTTGATTCAAATGCAATTCATTCCATTTGTCAATGTAATAATTTGAAGATCTATTTTTGATGAAGGACAGCCAACACGTGTTTCACCCCCTAGGGCTGATTTTCCTGGGGCTTTCTCATGGCTGTTTTAATCAGATGGAATAAAAGAAAATAAAAACACATTTTTGCATCATTGTCTTTGTTTGGGAGGGACCATCACCAAGTAGTGAAAATGAGAAAGGTACTTTTCTTAGTGCGCAAATTATGAAATGTGATTATGTGCAGATGCCTTTACAAGTGGTGAGAGATTTACAGAAAAATGCCACGATATACGAAGGGGGTGAAGCACATGTCTGCTGTCCTTTAACCAAACGTATTTTCAAATTGTTACACTGATAAATGGAATAAATTAAATTTGAATCAACATACGACTGGACAAGAGTGTGTCTTATTGCAAAAAGGGTGTACACGCCTTCACTTCTCTGCACAAGTAACAAAATGGTGGAATCACGGGTCTATACCCCTTTGGAGTGAACACCCGCCCAAAAGAAGGGATTTTTAATGGAAGGCAGGGGGTGCAGGACCCTTCATTGGAGTGTTTGTTACAACTATTGAAATTTGGGCTTTTTAAAAAAAATAAACATTTCTACTTTTAGACATTTTTCTTTTTGAGATTGAGGAGGGTCCGGCCACTTCCTCAACAAAAGCTTTTTGAAAAAACCATGGCAAAAAAGCCAAGTGTAGACAAAGCCAAAGCCAGACCAATACCCGTTGGCAATGCTTGCTACTACTTAGGGCCAAATGTCCGGTCTTTAACACAGAAATCTCTTTTGCGTTGCAAGCTTGCGTTTGCGCTCTGTTTGAATCCACAGCCTCCATTTTAAAATGGCATTTTCATTATCTAAAAGTAAAATCTAGGAGGATCTTCTTCACTAAATATCAATGTCTGCCTTTGTTGGCAGGCAGGGTTTTTTTTAGGTGTGAGAGCTCCGTCTTATCTCTGAGACCGAAGTAAAGTGCATTCTCTTTCCAGTCCCCGGAATGTGTGCTTTATTCCAAACAGCGTCTAGAGAAGGAACCGCTGAAAGCTGTCATGTACAGTTATCCTGCTATTGTCATCTGCCTGATGCATGACTCCCGGCTTTGCTTTAATTATTAATTGCACTTGTCAACTGTCATTAATTCCTCTTTAGCATCCCTGTCTCGCAGTAATTAGAGAGAACAGCCCCACTGCACTCATTGTTGTAAGAGCCACGTGAACGAGCCCTGCGGGCTTTGTGAGGAGACCACCATAAGTAATACAATGGAGGAACGCGAGGTTAACCCTTTTGAAGGCAGAGGGAAGAAACAATGCAGTGCAAGGGGTTTCTTAAAGGCTTCCCATTCTGTTTTCAGAAACGATAACTTCAAACGAATGGCAGATACTGAGTGGAAACGAGTATGCACCAGGCTTGATTAAATAGGGTCACTTTATGTCAGCAAAGAGGGGTGCTCTCCAACAGGTCTCAATTTAACTCAATACATAAATCTGTGATTCAGGGTTAGAAAAATATAGACCCAATTCATGTTTCTCGCCGGAAACAAAAACATTACAAGTAAAGGCAAAATCAATAAGCCTGGCTTGCTTTTTGGGGCCCATAGGATCAATTTAAAACGCCTATTGCAGTGTAAAAGCATAACAAACAAGCATTGGCTATGCCAATAGTCTTTAAAGCTGGTTGTGTGATAATGTGAAGCATTAAAGGTAAATAGCATGGGAATGAATAGGTGTTTGTGTGGAATCAAAGAATTGTAATGTAATATTGGTGTAGGTTAAAAAGTTAGGGGACTATTCCACTGTCAAACCAGACCTTAAAATGCATGTAGGTTAATGACTGCCCTCCTCCCATCTGTGCAGCTGGCAGAGAAAGACAAACACGATTAAGTTCTAGTTATCTACAGCATTACAATGTCACAGTGTGTCCCTGAAATAAATAAAATGATCACAGCTGCAGTGGAGGGCAAGCACTTTTTTTGTGGAAGCACAGAACTTCTGCCCAATCAAAATATATACTCATGGCTCCCAACCTGTGGTTGGAGCAAAAGTCTCTCTCTACTGCTGCTCACATAATTTTCTGGTGACAGCTGTTCTGTCAAACAAACTACAAAAAAACTATTATTGTCTGCATACAATGCATCTGTGAAGCTTTTGAAATGTAAAGTAGTCTATTGCAATGCCAAAAACAGAGTGATAGCCAATAGTACAAGGTCTCCTGATAAGCTCTTGCCCCCAAGCTGACAGTTTTGCAGGTGCATGTGTCACCAGAAAGAGGCTATAGAATTTAAAATGGAAAATTTAGTTTTGACGGAAGAGAAGGCAGGCTGGTTATCAAGCTTGCATTCATGCTCATATAGAACTCTATTTGCAGGCTAACAGCGAGTGACAATCCTTGACGTGAACGTCTACGAAGCTCCCACGTAGGACACAACAGAGATAACCAAAGATAAATATTGTCTCACCCTCTGAGGCTTTCATCAAAAAGAAAGGAAATACATATCAACAAACGTTAGAATAATATGTCACCTAAAACATAAATGAAGAACATTCGACAGGGGCTTAAACATTATGGCCCTCATCAGGCACTAAGTTCTTGCCTCTGTAGAAGTAAATAGGAACGCCAGTGCACTTACATACCATCCCCATACTCAAAAACGAATTTGTATGTTTTATTAGTTACGTCTATTTCTGAAACACCATTATTCCATTGTTGTTACTAGCCCAGTCCCATGTACTGTCATATAGCGTGAATATACCCATTATAGGTATAATATTGACTAGCAGCCTGTCCCGACGATGTCCAGGTATGAAGAGTTGAGTGGGTGACAGCTCGCGCTAGAGACGCTGCGAGTGTGGGAAAGTGCAGTCAGTTTCAAGGTTAGTGTGCCAGCAGGGCCACTTAGTCACGTCAGCCGCCGCTTGAGGCCGGCTCCAGCCCTGGTTGATGTTGGGCGCCGTGTGTAAATTCATTTATGCAGAGAGTTGAGTGACAGCGTGCAGGAGACGCTGCAGTTACAGTCCCCGCAGGCACACTCAGTGGTGTGGGCCCCCGCTTGAGGCCCGGCTCTAGCGGCGACCGTATTACAATGTGATATATGTGACCCTTGAAAGTTATTTCCCGGTATTATTATTTTTTAGGACCCACATAGCATGAAGGCAGGAACGTAACGGCAGTTTAGTAACCGACGGCATTCGGCCCAGTCTATTTGACACGCACCCAGCACAAGGCACACACTGTATTCGGCCCCAGTATATGTGACACGCTCCCAGCACAACGTGCAGGCCCACAATTGAGTAGAGCGAACGGTTACTTACCACGCCTCCAGATAAATGCAGACGGCCATTGACTGCATACGCCCAGGTGCGCGATTGGCATCCTAATTTCGGAATGTGGTGCGATTGTTGGTGGCCGATTGCCGCACCCATTGGCCACGGCCCTTGCTCCCGTGCAATTCCGCAATGGCCGCGCCCATTGTCGTTTGTCACGGCCCTTGCTCCTGCGCAATTGCGAAATTGCCGCGCCTTCAGCTGAACTCAGACGCCCATTGAATGCTCTTGCTCCTGTGCATTTCTGCGCCCATTCGCCACGCCCCTTGCTCCAGTGCAATTACGCAATTGCCGTGCCCATTTTCGTTTGTCTTGCCCCTTGCTCCCACGTAATTGCGCAATTGCCGCACCCATCGCCGTTTGTCACGCCCCCAGCCTTTGTCACGCCCCAGCACACGCCCCCAGCACAATGAACACGTTTAAGGAACGCTTTTTTTTTGTCGTCATGCCGCACCCCGCCCACGCACACGCCCACAAGGGACTACTTTGCTGGCAAGGTTCTTTTACCTTTCATATGTATATGGTGGCCATCTATATAGCCTATGTCCTTTTGCTGCAACTGCCCTTTCCAATGCTGTATTGGGTGTTGTGATTGGTGCTGAGGTTACTGAGATTACCCGCCTCAAAGGTTAGGGCTCTCTCTTTATAATATTAGTATGTATTAGTATGGATGACATTTAGAACATCTTTAAATCAAGACTTCACCAAGGTTTGTTGTTACACTTCACCATTACTTTTTATTACAGCATGGTTAGGTAAGAGGCCTATTTCTTGCCAATTTAGAAACTCCATAAGTTAAATAAATTCCACATATGCCTTAATTCTAAGGAGGGTGGGAGGGCCAAATGGTATTCCAATACTCAGAACTTCGGATATCACAAGTATTGTCAATTTCGGAATTAAGGAATATCACAGATGTCATATTTCCCTGAACATCTGTTCAGAAAAGGGATTATTGCCTATTTTTCATATGTTTTGCATCAGGAAACTTCAACATATTTTTGTTGGAAAAATGTCCAAGGGGACCATCAGCAATATGATATTACCAAATCACTTCCACTTGCTAATTTGTCTATAAAGAAACATTTCTGACCTTGATAAAGATATCCCACAGCACCAAATAAATGCAAGCAAAGCTTCCTTAAGGTTGTGCTAAACCAGTTCCCTCCAACCCTTGCTGTTACTGAAGTGTGGACATAAACATTGAAGAATAGTGATTATGCGACTCAGAGACATACATATCAAAAAAAGGATTTCAACATTGTCACTATAAATGATAGACACTGGAAGTGGCTTTTGAAGATGTTACCCCATCCTCGAAACAATGCTCCAATGAGAGTTTCCACCAAATTACATTTCCATTGAAACATATGCACATACCAGTCTGCAGTTCCAACAACTCAGCCTCACTGTCATATTCACTCAAGGATACATAGAACACCATGAGCATAAAATGTATGAGCATGAATGTACTGCACAAGAACGCAAAGTGATGATAATGCATGAAATAATGTATGTGCCATTCACCCCAGCTATGGTTGCTCCAAAAGCAATGCATTACATGTGGGAGGAGCGGGTGGAGGGCTCAACGTGCTGTGGGCCAATATATTGATTTTTGGGCAGTATGTATACATCAATGTTTCACTGTACATGTCATGGATAGGATGACACTACTTACCGTACAATTCAAGTCTCCATAACCAGATTTGATATGCCGATGTCGTAGCAGTACATCACTGGTTGTTAAACCACGGAGCAGGAATGTACAAGTTGTAACCAACAATTTTTATGTTGTACCCATCTTTGTCTGTTCTCGATAGTGCGGGTCATTATTGAGTGAATTGTTTTTTTGTGTGTTATACTAATGGATTTAGATTAGTTTGCCCTATTGTGTGTTTTAATTTATTCAAAATAAATGAATTTTTTACTTTCATATGTTTCTGTTGTATGTAACTTTGACACTGTAAGGTTTAGTATTCTAAACCTCCACTTAGCTTTGTCTCAAGGGAATCCTCTTCTTCCTAGGATGGAAAGGCAACATCATGCCATTCATATGTATGAAGCCCACACCAGTAGTATTACGTAAAATGATGACCCCCGCGCAGAACGTGATGAGGGCACCCGAGTCTCACATATCTCACAGATGGCCCAGATAGGCCATGATGGGTTGTGGTCCCTTGCATCACAGGGGCTGCAGAGGCTTGCCTTGTGCCTGTGGGCCACACACTCCTTCCTTCCCTTCCTGGATGCGCCTCATGAAGGCTACTCACGCCGTGAATCCTTGCACACTCTTGGGTGATATTAACCCACTTTAGTTTCTGCGCAAAGCGAAACAAATGTGCGCATTAAAACTCCCCCTGGAGAAATGCAACACTGATAAATGAGCGCACTGGATGCCGGGATTGCAGTAAATACACTGTGGCAATTCATAACTAAACAAGTCTATGCAGGTCATTCCTCTAACCACTTAGCAACTTGTCTCCAGAGAGCTCCAAATTGTTTCCAATGTGTCAGGGACGATCCACCCTCACCTACTGACCAATTAAGAGTCAGTTAAAAAACATAAAAGCCACTTCTAATGTACATATGCAATGAGGCTTCTCTCTAGTGAGGTCATTATTCTTAGAGATCAGGCTAAAAATACATTCTATATAAATGCTGCTATTTGTTTATGCCTACTCAACACTACTGAGGCAAATTAACGTTCAGTTTGCTTTGACGTTCGTTTTAACTGATTGTGTTTCGTTAATAAATGCACTATATACAGGAAGGTCTTAAAGCATTATATTGCTTTTATTTACACATATTTTAAGAGGAAAATTTAGATCCGTGCAGTCAAAGTACGATTATGACCTAAAAAAATATAGGAAATACATCTTAACTGTGCTGTAGGTGGCTTCAAAGCAACATGTCGGTGATATACAGAACACTGTAAAAATAAATACCTAAGGAGCTCCGATAAACACCTCGAAGGAAAAGAAAACAGTAACTGATTGGCTTAAACATTTAAAATGGCAACACTTAAATCATAATACCTTGTAATTCTTTCTAAATCGTGTGAGGTTAACTTGTTTCAAGAAACGGTCTGTCCATTCAATTTGGTTTGTAAATTGCAGACTAAGCAGGCTTCAGAGAGTGGAGTTTACACAAAACATATGTAGTGTTGCGCTCTAGTCTCCGGCGCCCAGCGTGATGACGTGACACGCCGGAGCAAGAGCAGAGCACTGGCGCATGCGCTCAGGGAGGCAGAGAAAGCGCGCGAAGAGAAAGGAGACAAAAAGCGACCGGAGCTCGGCACAGTTAGACGCTCGGCGCTCTTTTGAGATAGCGAACTTGTTAAGATTAATAAAGACACTGCTTTACCTACTCTGGCATCCTGTTCTCTGTGGGGGAAGGAACTGGCAACATTACAGTGGCGACGAGGGTGGGATCATCCCACCAACCCTAACACAGCAACGCGGGAGCAGCAGCAGCAAGGTGACACAAGGAATACAGCAGGTCAGAGACTGTAGAAAGGGGCACCATATAGTGAGCACGCCCAGAGCAACAGCGCTATTTACAAGAGAGCGTGGCAGCAGCGCACGAACCCAGCAACCTGCATACACGTGGCCTCAAGCCAAATCAGCGCAGGTCAAAGCCAGCACAGCGCGCAGAGGAGCACGCAGCTGAGAACCTGGCAGAAACAAGGGACAGTGATAGGGAGGAAGGAAAAGAACACCTCCCCGGCGCAACACAAGGTGGAAATACCAGTGCGCCTGGCAGTCCCAAAAGCCAGGGAGACGACTCAGACAGAGAAGGGAACCCCAGCATACCAGGCAGCCCAGGGAACCGAGACGGAGGACCAGGAACAGCGCCCAGAATGAGCAACCAAATGACATCTTTCACGGCACCCATCCCTTTCCTACCCAGACCAGGTGAACCCCTGATGAAGTGGGAAGACTGGAGGGAGTATTTCAAAAACTATGTGGAGGCCTTGGAGGATGAAAATGGTGAGCCATTTCCCAGCGCTAGGAAGAAAAGGTTACTACTGCATAACCTGGGCCCTGAAGGTGTACGAGTGTTTGCGAACATTGTGCCAGCAGTGAGACTAGCCGCGGACGACGACGTCTTCAAGCACGCCCTAGAAGACCTGGATAATCACTATCGCCCGGCGGTGTGCGTATCTATTGACCGGTACAACTTCCAACAAAGGAAGCAGGAAGAAGGGGAATCAATAGATGATTACGTGGCGGCTCTGAGGCGACTGGCCATCACGTGTAAATATGGACAACTACAGGACGAGTACATCAAGGACCAAATAGTCATGCACACCACGAAAAAGTCAGTCCAAGACAAGTTGTGGGCGCAAGGTGAAGCATCGCTCAAAGACTTGACTGCAATGGTAAAGAAAGCCAAACTTTCAAAACGCTGCGCAGAAGCAGCTAAAAAGGAGACTCCGCAGAGGTAAATGGTCAACAAAATAGACGAGGCTCATTCGGCTAATAGGCAACGGAGATCCACAGGAGAAGGAAGGTACGATTCCTGGGAAACAGGCATCACCAGGAAGGCAGCCCACGGACAGCAAATTTTCATGCTACAGGTGCGGGAGGACCGCCCACTCAGCACAAGACAAACGGTGCCCAGCGTTTCGAGCCAGATGCTCCTTCTGTGGCCTGGTAGGCCATTTTGAGAAAGTATGTCGCAAGAAAGGAAAGAAATCCATGGTGAAGTGCATCGGGCAGTCCCTGTCAGAGGACCAGACTGAAGAAGACCAGGAAGAAGACAACATGGTCTTATGCGTCGAAGAACAGGTGTTGGAAGTAACGGGCAAACGCTCGGACAAACCGCGCACAGACATGCTGATAGGAGGAGTGAAAGTTCACATAGCAATTGACTCAGGATCTCCATACTCCATTGTACAACGATCTGTATGGGAGGAAGACTTTGTGCCCACCCTGGGTCCGCAATTACACCCACCGGACATACGACCTATTTCGTACACCAGCAACGCAATTCCCATGGTGGGCTTCCGCGCCTTGAAATTCGAATTCAGAGGTAGATCAGCGATCTGCAAGCTATATGTGGCGGAGCGGGGACCCTCTGTGCTAGGCTGGAGAGACCAGGGTGACCTGGGAATTAAATTAGATCCAGGAGGCAAGGAGCAGATCCTTTTGACGTAAAACAGCCACTGGCCACAGCTAGACAAACTGAAGCAAGCCTTCCCCAAGGTGTTTGGAGGCACGGTTGGAAAATTGGATACGTTTGTGCACAAAATACTACTCAGGGAGGATGCCCGTCCGGTGTCCCACAAGGTCAGGAACATCCCCATTGCCATTAAGGAGGCAGTCCAGCAGGAACTCCAAAGACTAGAAGAACAGGGGATAATAGAACCGATTGACAGCTCAGAATGGTTGGCCCCCTTGGTCGTAGCCAGGAAACCCAATAACAAGGTACGCTTATCTGTGGACCTCCGCAAACTCAACAAATGCCTGATAGTGGAAAAGTTTCCCCTACTGAGGATTGAGGAAATGTTGGCAAGAACGAGGGGAGTGACATGGTTCTCAACAATCGACCTCACCTCAGCGTATCATCAGATTGACTTGCACCCATCGAGCAGAAAACTAACCTCAATCATCACACTCTTTGGGTGTTATCAGTTCCGCCGCATACCGTTTGGTCTGGCATCTGTGGCCGCAGTGTTCCAGAAGTTAATGCACCACCTATTCAAGGACCTACCAGGCGTTCAGTACTTTCAGTACGACATCCTGACTATGGGAACAAACCAAGAAGACCATGATAAGAAACTGACAAAGGTGCTAACAGTGCTACAAGAAAAAAGGTCTCACCACCGAGTGGAGTATGTGCAAGCTGGGCATGTCAACTGTCACCTATCTTGGACACGAAATAGGGAGTCAAGGAATCCCCCCCAAACGACAAAACGTAAAAGCCATTTGCGATGCCAGAGCCCCAGTCAACAAGGAAGAAGTGAGGTCATTCCTCAGAATGGCGGAGTATTATAGTAAATTTGTTAGACACTTCGCCACCAAGACTCACAAACTCCAACAGCTAATCAGAGACAAGTCATCGTTTAAATGGGATGAAGAGGCACAGAGTGAATTTGAGGGTCAGAAGAACGACATAAGCGGGGAAATACCCCTGCATGGATATGACCCAACGGGCAGCACCATATTGACAACCGATGCCAGTGAAAAAGGATTGGGAGCAGTGCTGGCACAGGAAAGGAATGATGGCACAGTGGAGACCCTCAGTGTTGCATCCCGGGCGTTGTCCCCCACCGAGCAGAAATTTAGTGTCATAGAAAAAGAGATGCTGGCGGTCACATGGGCCATGGGAAAATTTAGACAATTCATTTGGGGCACTCGCTTCAAACTGCAAACGGACCGTAAACCACTAGTCAAGGTGTTAACCTCCTGCGGCCACGGTACAGCCACACAACTCATCGCAAAAATGACACTCAAGTTGCTAGACTACACCTATGATGTGGAGTACTTGCAAGGGACACGGAATAAAGTAGCAGACTATTTGAGCAGGGCCTCAGCCATGGAAGATGCGCCGGCAGTCCCACCTGGCACAGATGAAATGGTGGCGGAAATAGCTGACTCGGAGAGGACAATCAGCAGGCAAGAATGGGCCCAAGCCTATGAGTATGACGGTGAAATGGAAGAAGTCGAACAATATCTGATCTCTGGGTGGCTAGAAAAAAAGGCATCTCAAAGCTGACCTGAGGAAATACTACCAAGTACGGGAAGAACTATCGATGAGTGATTCAGGCATCTTCCTGTACCGGGGAGATAAAGTGATCCCTCCAGTGACACTAATCCCTCTGCTGCTGAAACAGCTTCATGAAGGTCACCTCGGCATTGTGAAAACAAAGATTTTTTATGTGTATGCCCGCTTACCTGCACTATAAATTGTTCCCTCACCGCTGTTTAGCGGGTCTCTCGCCACAGCCACGAACATTACCGCCATCTTGGGGATAGTGGGGACGTTCCTTGGGCGCCAACTTGGGACAGCGTTCTAGCTGTCAGGCGGCTATTGTACGACGTCTATTTAAGACGCTCGCACTTGCAACCAGGTCTTATACATAACGAAACCGAACCGCTCAGGAGAAGGCTTCGCAGAGAAGTATTTAAATCAGAGGTCATCAGCGCTTTATTTCAGCTTGCAGCGCGCTTTTCAAAGGCATTCAATTTTTAGGATTAATTTTAATAGGTGGGATATTGCTTTTCTCACGGTACATTTTTTATGTGTATGCCCGCTTACCTGCACTATAAATTGTTCCCTCACCGCTGTTTAGCGGGTCTCTCGCCACAGCCACGAACATTACCGCCATCTTGGGGATAGTGGGGACGTTCCTTGGGCGCCATCTTGGGGCAGCGTTCTAGCTGTCAGGCGGCTATTGTACGACGTCTATTTCAACCAGCCACATGCCAGCGCGCAGCGTTGACACGCAGCGGTCGCGCCGTGGGCGCGCCGGAGGCTCGCCAGAGGCGAGCCCATCTACGCCCATCCACGCCCAGCCGGGACCAGGGGCCACAACCCCTGGCCATTTTATTTATTACAGTTTAATAGGGCTGATGTTCAGCCCACTCAGGATTGTATAGCTTTATTACGACAGGAAGGGCTACTTAAGTCCCCACGGTCGAAGGAGGGAATAAATATTCGGACGGCGGACACTACCTTGAAGTACGGTCTGCTAAATACTCGCTCCCTACAGAGGCATCATTTAGAAATGTTCTCGCTATTACAGGACGGTGGCGTGATATCCTTGGGGTCACAGAAACGTGGCTGGAGGAATCCTCAAGACCTGATCTGGTGGCCTCTCTCCCCCCGAATTTTGAGGCCATCTGCCTCAATCGTATGGGTACTAGGAGAGGAGGGGGCATTAGCGTTCCTATATAATAGTTGCTGGAAGATTGAAAGAGTATGTGCGGAAAATCTTGGTGGAGCAGAGGCTCTTGGAGTGAAATTTGAGAGGGGCACCACTTGTTGGGTCATCTTATTGTTATATCGTCCTCCCTGGCTGAACCAACCTTTCTGGATCACTTTTTGGAGGTCGTGCATGACCTCAGGCCCCGGTATGAGAACTTGATGATAATGGGAGACTTTAACTTCCATTGGGAGCTTTCCCCGAAGGTAGGGCAAGCTCTTCACCTTGAAGAGGCTTTAACGAACTTAGGTATGTGTCAAATAGTGACCGGCCCCACCCATGACAAAGGTCATACATTAGATCTGGTATGGATCACAGATCCCTTGCCAGACCATGTTACTACTGCACTGTGTGCCTGGTCGGATCACTATCTAATCACAGGTCAGAGGAAGATTAACCGGGTAGGGAACAGACAGAGAACTGTGTGGAAAATGGTAAGAAGATGGAATAACATCAATAAGGAAGAGTTAGTTGGACACCTATTAAACTCAACTGAGTTAAGTATAGCCAATGAGAATGTTGAGGCTGGCAGTCAAAAATTACTTGATAAATTGAAGAATGCCATTGATGCTGTTGCTCCAGCATAAAAGGTGAAATGGGTGGATAGAGGGATGGGGGCTCCCTGGTTTGACGAAACTCTAAGAGCTAAGAAACAGGCGCTCCGAAAGGTGGAGAGAGCCTGGAGGAGGGACTATAATACCAATACCCGGAACCAATATGTGCAGGAGCTTGCACACTACAAAAAGGCTATATTAGCTCGCAAAGCAGAGTTCTTTGAGAACAGAATAGCGACAGCTCGGGTCCCGCAGAAAGAAATTTTCAAAGTACTCAAGGAATTGAGAAACATCAAAGAGCAGAAACCAGAGTTCTCCCAGGAAGACTGCCAGAACTTCCAGGATTTCTTTATAAGAAAAATTGAAGACCTCCAGGGTGAAATATCCCGGACGCCAATTTTTGATTGTCCATTACATATTACGCAGGATTCCCCAGAGGTACACCACTTTATAAACACATTACCCTTGATTACTAAGGAGACGTTGGCCAGTCTGGCAGAGAGAGTAAACTATGGTTCTCAGGCAGACCCCTGCCCACCCAGTGTTTTTAAGCTCGCGATGTCAGGATTTGAAGAGCATGTACTTACCCTCTTCAATAGATCCCTAGAGATGGGACAGGTTCCAACTTCTTTCAAAGAGGCTAGGTTGATCCCGCTTCTCAAGAAACCGGGGGCCGACATTAAAAACCTAAGAAACTATAGGCCCATCTCTCATTTACCTTTCTTAGCCAAAATGATTGAGCAGCATGTTTTGATACACCTCTCAAAACATTTGGAGACCAACGCACTGTTAGAGCGAAATCAGGCCGGCTTTCAAAAACATTATAGCACGGAGCTGGTGATGGTATCCATCCTGGACGAACTAAGATGTAGAGCTGACAAAAAGATCCCCGGGCCCTGGTGCTCTTAGATCTCTCATCCGCGTTCGACACAGTGAGTCACAACCTATTGTTGAAACGCATGAGAGATCTGAGCATCGGGGGGACCGCGCTGGGCTGGTTAACTTCATTCCTGCAGGGAAGATCCCAGAGGGTCCAGCTGTCAGATTTGGTGTTACACCAGCGGCTATAATATGTGGGTGCCGCAGGGATCTGCCCTTTCACCACTCCTTTTTAATATATACTCACAGCCACTGATCTCTGCTCTAAATCAGATGGAGTGTCAAATTTACAACTATGCCGACGACACACAGATTATCATACAAATTGAGGGTTCACCTGGAGCCCAAGCTAGGCTACATAACATCCTAAAATTCACGAGTAACTGGATGTCCTCCAACTCCTTGAAGATCAACCCAGAGAGGACCGAAATGTTGCCCATTACCATCTCTGGCAACCCCTGGAACGATCACCTCTGGCCTCAGGAGTTGGGTAGGACCCCGACACCAGCGAGGGTGGTGAAAAGCCTGGGCATCCACATTGATGGTAATCAATCTATGAAAAACCAAGTGTCGTCGGTGGTAGGCACATGCGTTGGCCTCCTAAGGCAACTCCGGAAAATCTCTCCAATGCTGTGTTTTTCTACGTTAAGGACGGTGGTGTCCGCAATGATCTTAGGACGCTTAGACTATGGGAATGCCCTCTATGTTGGGCTCCCCCAGCAACAACTTTCGAGACTGCAAATAGAGATTAATGATGCAGCTAGACTGATCTTTGGAAAATCTAGAAGCACACATGCCTCCCCTCTTTTATGCCAATTACATTGGTTCCCCATTAGGCAGAGGATTTTATTCAAAGGTCTGTGCATTACACATAAGGCGGTCTATGGTAATGCGCCTAGCTACATTAAAGCCAGACTGGTGCAGTACATCCCCAGAAGGACCCTGCGCTCGTCTGAGGACACTCTTTTGGTTAGCCCGCGCTACCGTATGACCACCCGGGGTGGACGTGCTTTCTCAACTACCCTGCCGGCAGCCTGGAATAAGCTACCATTAGGCTTATGGAAGGAACCAAATCTATTGCCTTTTAGGCGAATGTTAAAAACGGTGCTCATTCGAGAAGCGTGGAGTTTGATATAACTCGGTTGCCTGTTTTCTGTAACGATCAGTTTTTCAAGTACAAGTGCTTAGAGACCAATCGGTGATAATGCGCTATACAAATGTAATAAATAAATAAAACAAACGTACTGGTGGCCGGGAATGGACAGTCAGATAGAAAAACAAGTGAGGGAATGTGTCCAGTGCCAAGGAGCGGATAAAATATTGAGACCATTGAGGCCTGCGTTGGGCGAATTTGAACGACCCCAAAATCCATGGGAAGACATAGCAGTGGACATATTGGGTCCCGTGCTCGAATACAGAGGTACGGCCAAATACCTGTGCGTAGTAATAGACAAATATTCAAAATGGCCTGAAATAGATGTGCAAGAAACCATGGACTCGGGCACAGTGTTGAGATTTCTCACTTCACTGTTCTTGAGAGAAGGAAAACCGAGGACGATATTAAGTGACAATGGGCCACAGTTTACCTCGTAAAAATGGACCAAGTACATGGAGAGGAACAGGATAAAGTCCAAACACACGGCAGTGTACCATCCCGCATGCAATGGACAAGTGGAACGGTTCAACCGTGTGCTGATGGGGTCCATACAGGCTGCAATAATGCAAGGGAAAGATTGGGAAACGGAAGTTCAGAGCATGCTGTGGGCTTAAAGAATCACCCCGACAGGGCTAGGTTACAGCCCCTTCCAAATTCTGAGAGGCAGGCTCCCCTTTACGAGAGACAATGTAGTGTGAAGAGAAAAAACAGTGACGAGCAAATGGTCGCCGGCGGTGGTACAGCACAACCTGGAGAGGGCCAAAAAGTGTACTCCACACATTACAACAGGAGGCACAACACCAAAGACACTGATCTGGAAAAAGGGGAATGGGTTAGAGTTAAACTCGCAAATCTCCAAAGAAAAGGCGAAAGCAAGTACAGCAAACCCCTGCAGGTTCAAGAAGTGTATGGAAGAGCGGCCTTGCTCAGCGATGGGAGAGTGTGGTCCCAAGACCGCATGGCAAAGGTCAACAGATTCATGCAGTGGCCAGTAGGCAAGGAGGAAGAGACCGAGGACCAGAGGCAAGCCGGCAGAGAAGAAGAGGCTGTGATAAGGAATGAGAGACAGAATGAAAGACCGGCTCAAGAGGACAATGAGGAAAACGAGGAAGCACGAGCAGATAAAGAAGCAGTGGTGAACACGACCCCGGCTGGGGAGAAGGAAGCTGTTACACAGAAGGGAGTGAGGAGTCTTCCCGGTGAAGGTAACAGGGAAGAGCTCACACCGGTAAGACGAACTTGTGCCGGGAGGGCAGTCACCCTGCCCCCTCGATTCAAAGACTATGATATGAGTGACTATTGATGTTGGGACCATAGTTGTTGTTTACATTATTGGAAAAGAAGGAGATATGTAGTGTTGCGCTCTAGTCTCCGGCGCCCAGCGTGATGACGTGGCGTGCCGGAGCAAGAGCGGAGCACTGGCGCATGCGCGCAGGGAGGCAGAGAAAGCGCGCGAAGAGAAGGGAGACGAGAAGCGACCGGAGCTCGGCACAGTTAGACGCTCGGCGCTCTTTTGAAATAGCGAACTTGCTAAGATTAATAAAGACACTGCTTTACCTACTCTGGCATCCTGTTCTCTGTGGGGGAAGGAACTGGCAACATTACAACATATAGGCCTAGATTAAGGTTCTTCATCCGAGTAGACCAAAACCTGTAGCTGGTTTGAGTGTAGCATGTAGGTCTCCTACCATTGGAGAGTTCCTTCCAAAATAATATGTGACGGAAGTGATCACCTTCTATGTTAGGATCTCCATTAAGGTGGAAAAAGCTAGAGAATCCATTGGAATGGCAAACGCTGTTTTATTTTCTGTTCATTACCTTTAGCTGCGCCTAGGCTTGAACATATTCGCAATGAAACTAAATATTAATCATGGTCTTACTTTTTCTTTCTCTTTTCTCTATCTCTTTCTCTCTGTTTACTGCTAATGTGCAGATTTATGAATATTACTTACCTCTGGCGAGTGATCTTACAAATAAGGAATTGATAAAAGCTGGAACTGACCCAAAGAAAATGTACATGGATGATGGCCATACAAACAAATGAAAGATGACATGCAAATAGATGAGCATTCCGTGCTATGGTATGCTGATGTGACGTAAATTCACTCTGCCAACAATAATCCTTATTTTGTGACAGGACTTGATATCTTAAATAATATGTTGCACACATTAATACCATTTTCCACTCTGCCCATCTGAGGTTGGTTATAAGAGGACAGCCAAACTTACATATGTAGTTCTTTACATATAGCCAAATATGTTACTCTTCTTCAGTAATCAAACCCCATGGAACCCTATGCAATCAAATTATTTGTTGTGAAAAATAAGTGCTATCTCTTTAGATATGGTCAAATGAAGCAAAAGATTTAAGGAAAATGAGGAATCTACAAGACAGCATGCAGAAACCTAACAGAAAAATATGGAGGAAGACATGGATGCTACAAGACTGTATGTAAAGCTAGTAAAAAGATGGTTCTGGGTTTGACCTTCTCAGTCACTCAGTATTACATTCACTATACAATCAATTAGCTTTGAAAAAAGAAAAATAGTACGTGATCTACCAGCGTTTCTTATTTTGCATTTTTATGTAGTGTGTTAGTTGTTTATTGGTTGTTTCAAACACCCTTCTCCTAGGGTACGCAGGCTTCCCACTGCTCTCATATAGTGGTGAGCAGGTGACCAGGTGGTCCATGCTGCAGTACCTCCACATTTGTGCAGGGAAAAGAGTCACGTGTTTGCACCTTGTCAAAAAGTTTCCTTTTGATTACACAGATTCTTGTTTTAAGTATTCTCACAAGAAGAATATCAAAGAAATCCCAGTTTGGTAATAGAGAGCTATGCATGACAATCAAATTGGTGAGAAATCTATTAATTTACTTTATGTTGAGATTTTAGTTTTAAGAAACTCCGCAAACAAACACACATTATCAACTAGCACAAAAAAAAAAAAGATAACAGAAAAAAATTGAACATGCCTTGTGAGATGATGAGACGAGAGAGCGCAGGGTTGTTGCAAAGATCCACAGGTTTTAATGTAAGCAAACAAAAAAATGGAAAGGATAAAAAAGGCCTCCTTGGTTGGGTACCAAAGAATAGTCATATTTGGGGTGCAGTGGGTCCCTAATATAAATGGGGTGCAGGTCCATGACACCTGCTATGCTAGTGAAAGCTATGCTCCGAAGTCAGGGTCGCAAAAGCCCTGGCTAAATGTCAAAAAGCTTTCTCATGATAAAGCCGCTGAGAATTCATTTAGAGGCAGAATGTACAGCACTTTTGCCCACCAAAGTGCAACATCATTTCCATTAAGTCAAGACTCATATGAGGAGGGGCGGCTTCATATCGCCAATACCCCTTAGTCACGTGTATTCACGCACCTGACCAAATGTGTGCAACTGGGGCAATGATAAAGTCAATAAATGACACAACACCGATTTTTGGTGTAGATCCTTTGCTACAGGTTTATTACCAATAAATTGCCAAGATAATTGGTTGGGTAGCCAGAGTTGATAGGACCTATGCTGGTCTATATTTGCCCTGTAAATTGGCCATTTTGAGTTAAAGAAAGGATTATTAGGGATTAAGAAACAAGTCGTACAAATTGATATCAATAACAACAAATGATAAGCAATATTGTATAATTAATTTCATAAATTATAATGCAGTGTTAAGAATATCAGAGCTAAAGTAATGAGAAAGGAAGGAGAAAAATGAGAGGAGAAGGAGAAAGGAGGGAAAGGAAGCATGATAAAAGGCACAGTATAGAGACAAACTATTAATATGGGAATATTGTTAATTCACAGAGATATTGACATGAGACCTTAAAGTATTTTTCCCATTGGAGTTTTGTTAAAGTTTTGACATGAGAAACGCCCACCATGGGTTTGTCGGTCTATCGGACCGTCAAACTCATAACCAGGCCCACAGTTTGGTATCTAAGCCAAGAATTTTGGGTAGAAAATTCTGAAAGTATAGGATAGGATTTGAATCTCTAGGCCTTCTACTAGTCTATAAATGTGCAGGTTGTTTCTATGACTGCGATTTTAAGTTCCTCAGTATGATGTGCTACTTCAGTTTGAAGATGATGAACTTGTTGAGGAGCATATTCTTGTAAGTCACTAACTCTTCATTCCGTTTCAGTGAGTCAATCTCCAATTAAAGTCCATTTATGGTACAGCTTCTGGTTTGTTTCCTTCATAAAGGGTTTGAGTGCTCTAATCTCTTCCGGCAGAAGCTCCATGGAAATCGGAGCAGGCGATTTAACTGGAGATGGAAAATCTTTTTTGACTCGCTTATACATTATATTAGAGGAATATACACAACTTATCCCTACAAATTTGATAGAAAAGATAGTTATACAGGAAGGTATGACAGTTGCCGTATATATACTGGTGCAAAATCCTGCTGACGAGATAGTGGAAGGATTGCAGATGATAAAGAATGTCTTGTCATTGAGGCAGATTTGAAAGTTGAAATTTGATTTCAGCTGTTAGTACGACCCATATGATGACTGAGGACACCAGAAATATCACAGTGTTTGTGCCCATGAAAAAGCCAGAAACAACCAGAGGCTGCAGTGATAATTAAGAGTAATCAGTGGAAACTAGACCAGCAAGAAAAAGAGCTGTGACGTATTCAAAAATAGCAATAAACATAATTGCGGTCGCTATGTTTACATTGTACCACCACATTCTGAAATAAAATGAAACTGCTGCACAGAAATGAAAAGATGACTCCACAGGTCTGGCATATCATTTTTTTTTCAATTATATTACAGTTCCACTCATTTGCCAAGTCCTTTCCTCCTCAATGATAAATGCTATGCATAAGTGGCCATGTCTGTCTCAGAAGGGGTTGTTAGGAAATTGGCGGCTGCTGCTCCCCTCGATGGCGCTACTCTAATGTGAAGAGGAGCCAATCACTGATGTCACCCCAGGTACCAAATATCTATTTAGTACAGACCACCCCACAAGTCACCTTGGTATGGGATTAGTTTTCCTGTTAGCTGCAGCAACTTTGTGGAGAGCCATCCTGTTTTTCCCCGACCGCCACGGAGCTCCGTCAAGTGCGGCCATCTCCTTCAGCTTCAAACCATGCCCCGCCTCTGTAAATTAGCCATGAGAGAGAGGGTGTGAGGCAGCTGGTCTATTTGCCCCCGCACTCCTAGCCTACTCCAGTAAGTGCCTTTTTCTTGTGCCTGTCTACACCCCATCTGTCTTGAAAGCTGCACCAGCCTGACAAGTTCATGGGGGAAGTTGTGCAGCGCTGGGCCCCTGCCCGCCAAAATGTTGTGATGCAACTTATTCCCCAATTACTCCTTCCTTTGCAGTTAACTATCTGGTCAGCATCTTTAAATCTGCCATGTCACCTCAGTCTGCGATGGCAACTTTATTTTGTAGTATTTTTATATAGTGCAAACCTAGAACAAGGCATTTGAGTGCTTACAGAAGCACAAGTTACACTGTACAAGTTAGGATTCATTTTTTAAGTGGGTGTGGGGGATGATTAAGTGATTTGCCCAGAATCAAAAGATGCTGAGCTGACGTCTGGACTCGAATCTGCTTCAATGGAAACAGCCCAGCCCCAATTTACAGGTCAAGTCCCCCATGAATGGATCGAAGATGTACAATATTGGTAAGCGTAATTGCAAGATCAGAAGCCACAAGAGCAATGCCCATTGCTGACTGCAAACAAAAGGTCAGCTCTGTGACGTTCTGAGCTCGTTATGCCCTCAGAACGATCCAAAGTAGCATCAACGGATTCAATTGATAAATGTAACTGACACTCAGTGGTGTCTCCTTCTAAGATATGAATCTCTACGACAAACAGAATACAATCTACCATGTAACAGAGGCTCATTTCGGGTTTCATGAGATCAGTAAACCTACTAAATTGTCATAACAAGCATACTGGTGAATTTGGATCGACCAGTACCAGAAGTGACTGTCTGTATAGCTCTTACTGGAACAAGGCGTCCCTTAGGCTTCCAGTGCTTTACAATTATCACCTGCTAAAAGCTGGGTGGCTAAATATGTGGAATAACCCACAGTAATCAGAATAAACCATTGATTCCTGAACGCTAGTTCTCATTATTCTAAGGGTATCTCAAAATGTCCTGGGATTCTGACGAACTCAAAGTATTAATATTCAACATATATTCCCCTCCATGGGCAGACATACCTATGCAAACTCTTATATCATTTGTAATTGGTATTATTCGTATTTGGGTCTAAGTTGTCCAATTACCTAGTATCCCTATTGACTCATATCCTGGTTCATCTAGTTAATGTAAAACAAAAATTAACTTGAGCTGGATACTAATGCACCGTCTGCACTCCTAATCATTCTATTGTTCGCATTATACTAATCTGGAGCGACATGTCTGGGAAGACTAGAACGATCCATTCATAGAAGCAGTGTAGACAGGATGTCTCACAAGAGGAAAAAGTGATAAAACATATTCACCGTCATATACTTGACTTGTAGATGAAGGCTGAATAGCAATCACAAATGAGCAGTGAGCCTGTAGAACTGTCTATTTGGATGATGGAAGGGGGGTGTACTTGTAGGTCACTTTTAAGGGACAACTGAAGGGTTGATTTGGTCATTGGACTACGGGAACACCCTCTACGCTGGAACGACAGCCAAACTCCAGAAAAGACTCCAGCGCATTCAGAACGCCTCAGCACGACTAATCCTGGACATCCCTCGCCGCAGCCACATCTCTGCCCACCTGAAAGACCTGAACTGGCTCCCCGTCAACAAGAGGATCACATTCAGACTCCTCACCCACGCACACAAGGCTCTCCACAACATGGGCCCGAAGTACCTCAAAAGCCGACTCACTTTCTACACACCCACCGCCAGCTCCGATCCGCCAGCCTCGCCCTCACCACCGACCCACGATTTAGGAAATCCACCGTCGGAGGAAGATTCTTCTCCTACCTGGCAGCCAAGACATGGAACTCCCTCCCCACTCACCTACGGCTGACCCTGGATGATCTCTCCTTCAGATAACAACTCAAGACCTGGCTGTTCGAGGAGTAGCGACCCCCCCACCCTCCTCAGCGCCTTGAGACCCTTACAGGTGAGTAGCGCGCTATACAAATTCTCTGATTGATTGATTGAAAAGTCCAAAGATCTTTGAAGCATTTAAGGACGCCCATTTAAGATGCATACATCCCTGGACATGTAATAGATAGTTCGCTATTTGCTGCTGGTCCCCAAATCCATTTTTCGGGTTTGAGGTAGACCAAAGTGACACCTGACTACTTAGAGTAGCCAACATTGAACCTATTTAATATTATTTTAAGTAGAGCAGCAAGGCATTGAATTGATTTGCATAAAAAAACAAGCGATTGGTTACCGTGCATTTTAAGATTGAGGTCAATGGAACAAAGGCAAAAAGTTACACCTGCTGTGCATGGCCACAGAAGAAGAAGTTGGCCATTGGTCTACAGAGAATTTATAGCCCATCTTCATTTTGAATGAGTGCAGGAATTAGTTATAGGAATGGTGTTGAAGTTTGGAGAAAGGTATACTAAAGGACTGTCTTGGCCTTGCTCCAAAATTGTCACAATTTTTTTCAGATGGTGGATAGCAGGAATTTTGTTCCATGGAGGGGAAATTATTTCATTGTAAACTTCTGAGTAGATAATTTGTTCCAAGTAAAATGTATGTTATTGCACTAAATACAGTCTTGACTCAGAGGGAAACTGACATACATGGTTGACCAGGAATGAGGATGTTTATTCATTAGTGTAGTGGTGAATAAGATATGGTTTCTTCTGTGAGGAATGTGTTTCTAGGCTGTGCGATGACGGTCAGTAATCCTAGTTGATCCACCTTGGTGGTGCAGAAAAATGTTGGACGGTGGAGTATTTATAAGATTTGAGGCTGTTGATCTCTTCACCAATGCAGACCAAAGATAAACTACAGGGTGCATACTCTTTTCAAATAAGAGTGGCATGGTTGAAGAGGTCATGCTTGTTATTGTCAAGTTTACAATTGGAGAAAGCAGATGAACTCAGAGTCAATCTCAATTATTCTCTTAACCCTGGACAAGACCACAAATTACACTGTTCCTCAAACATAATGCTAACAGAGAAAAACAAAAGGGAGAGAGAGATAGAACTCCTGGGATGACCCTTTTGGGAATATCACCCATGCCAACAACGCCTTTTGAAAGGGAACATCGCATTATAGGTAATGTCTTATCATGGTGTACAACATAGAGTATTTAAGCTGGTGTAAGGTTTCTCCCCAATTGTGCAGCTCCTACTGAGCATGCTAGAGGTGGACACGACTATGTTTGTTTCCTTGTATTTCCTGTTTGGGAGGTGCTTGGTTTCCGATAGGGTGGGCGCCATTGCTGAATGGTTCCACCAACCTGTTTTTACTGATTTATTTGTTTTTTATTCACTTTTAATTTGATTTTACACTTTAGTTACCAGTAGCAACATCCTACAGGGGAGCCTGTGGGTGCTGCAGATGTTGCTAGGCCCCAGTTAAAAAGACCCATTTTACCTTGCCCACTTACTTTTATCTTTCGGGCTCCGGTGCAGAGGCTGGACATGCTTCCCTCCTTTAGAGGCTACTTACTCACTTCACAGCGGATGCACGCAGTGCTGCACCAAAGACCAGGCCCAGGACCGGGGCCCCTGGATCTTTTTCACTGGAGGAAGAGGCCCGCATCAAATACTCAGGTACGACGCTCCATGCCTTACTTCCCCACTGCTCCAGCGACTGCACACAACTCAGTCTACATTCAACAGTCCCTCCATGTAGGCATTTCTGCCCACACAGTAATTAAATAATTCTGAGACCACCTCTCATTCTCTCCTCCCCCAATGCAGGGCCTCCCTTTCTAGAAATGAATGAAGCCACATTAAAGCTCCCCCATATCAATGCACAATCCTTACCCAAACACATATATGAAGTAGCCAAACTCATTGACGCTGCAAGGCTAGTGGTCTCTTCATTACTGAATCCTGGAGTCATGATGAGGCCGAACCGGATTTTGCAGTAGCAGTTCCCTCTGGTTTCGAACTGTTTTGACTAGATAGACCGTTAAAAAGAGGTGTTGGCCCCGCTATGATTTATCACAGTTGGATTAACGACCACTGCACTGCTGTTACTGCCACTGAATGTTAGGCTTTTTTCTTTAAACTAAGATTCCTTAAACATGAGATGTTTAATGGCATGCTTTCTTACTGGCCCCCAGGGCCTAAACGCACATTTCTGCACAACTTTCATTCCTTGATGGAATTAGGCCTCCAATCTTTTTGACAACTTCAACTTCCAGCTAGAATCCATCTTTGATAAAGACACCTTAGCCCTTTTAGAGATGGCGTCAGAACTATGACTTAGACAACTCATCAGAGACCCCTCAAATTAGGCAAGTCACACCCTTGATGGACTCTTCTCCAACAATCCTGCCATCGCAATCCTCAAGACACTTCCACTTAGCTGGTTTGATCACTGAGCCATAATATTTGAATATATGCTGCCATCTAAAGGACAGGCCTTCTCTAAGCCAGCCACATTAAAAAAAATCTGAATTTTATATAGCGCAAACTAGACCCGAGACATCGGGTATCAGAGCGCTTTACATGAGCACCAATTTCCTTACACAAGTACACATTCATTTTTGTTAGGCACAGGGAGATTACGTGATTTGCCCAGATTCACAGGATATTGAGCGTCGTTGCCGAGACTCAAATCCAGTTCTCCCGCTTTGAGTCAACCATTCTACCCGCAAGGCTACATCCTCCCGCAAAATCAAACACCCACAAAGCCTGTCACAAAATAAACACTGTGACACTATCCCATTGTGTAGCGCAGAGTCAACCTGACCTCCCTCTTGATGCTAACCTATTAGCTTCTGCCTACACTTCCTGGCTTAAATCTGCCTTTTCTAAACTAGCTCACTAACCATGTCTCATAATAACAGAGGGGAGCCTTCTGCCCCCTGGTTCACCGAAGCTCTGAGACTGGAAAAACAAGTCTGCAGAAGACAAGAAAGACATTGGTGTGAGCACTATGATACCCAAGATAAACAGTAATACAAACTGGTGCTAGCCAAATATAAAACCCTTTTAATAAAAAAAAGAGTCTTTACCATACTGAAATGATCAAGAATGCATCCAAATCCTACAAGGAACTGTTTCAGGTGTGTCCCAAAAACAAAACTTGATCATACATAGTCAACAATTCTGTGATACTCTGGCCTTCACTTTTAAAGACAAGGTCGACCATATCTTTAATATCTTCAACAACTCAAAATCCAGAAATACAATTGAGCTGAGACAGCAAGAAGTTCTTGGCTACACCCCGCTTTCAGAGTTTGCATCCACCTCTCCTAAACAAGTAGCTACTTCCTACTAGTAGCTAATCACGGTCAGCTACCAATCCATGACACTCTCAGGATTCTGAAACTCACCCCAGACCTATCTCCTCCTACTTATCATCCACTTTTAATCTAATGTTCTCGCAAGGGGTGCTTCCCACCAAGTGGAAACAAGCATGTATTCTCCCTCTAATAAAACAGCCCAATCTTGATATTAATGACCCCCACAACTACCATCCCATCTCTAGGCTTCCGCTTCCAGTGTAATTCGCGGAAAGGATTATTAACTCGGAGTTGTCTGAATTCATCCTTGACAGCCCTCAGTTAGGCACCCGTCAGTTTGGTTTGAGAGCAGATCACAGCACAGAAACTGCCCAATCAAAACTACAGAAGAAATAAAAACCTTATTGGACAATGGAGGTTCAGCTGCGCTAGTTTTGCTTGCCTTATCTGCGGCATTCGATACAGTGGACCTTCAGCTTCTGGTCCACGACTTGAATGCCATAGGAGTCAAAGATACGGTTCTTTCCCTCCTCTCATCCTTCCTTTCAGAGAGGACACAAACTCTGACATTGGGCCAATATGATTCTCTACCTTTTACACTGCCTTGTGGAATTCCACTGGGCTCTTTCTTGAGCCTAACCCTGTTAAACATATCTGTCTCAGAACTAGCATACCTAATCAAAAGCTTCAACTTAAACCACACCTCCTATGCTCATGACTCCCAGTTAGTAATACCAGCAGATGATAAAGATTCATTAAGTCCATCTAGACTCCATGACTGCATGAGTGCCATAGGCTCATAGATTAGTAATCAAGCAAGAGGTTTAAAGCATGCTACTCACCTGTGAGGGTCTCAAGGCGCTGGGGGCGAGGGTGCAGCTCCGGATCAGTTGAAGATCCTGGTCTTGAGGCTCTTCCTGAAGGTGTGCAGAGTAGGGGAGTGTCTGATATTGACTGGAAGCACCGTCCAGGCTTCGGCTGCGATGTAGGAGAAGGCTCTTCCACCTGCTGTGGTTCTGCGGATGCGTGGGGTTTCTGTCAGGGTGAGGTCAGCGGAGCGGAGGTTCCTTTTGGGTACGTGGAAGGAGACTCTTTCATTGAGGTATTTGGGTCCGCTATTGTGGAGTGATTTGTTGGTGTGGGTGAGTAGCTTGAAGGTTACTCTCTTCTTGACAGGGAGCCAGTGAAGGTATTGCAGGTGTTGGGTAATGTGCTCATGCCGTGGGATGCTGAGGAAGAGTCTGGCTGCAGTGTTCTGGATGGTCTGGAGTTTGTGTACCCGGGATTTTTTGATTCCAGCGTAGAGGGTGTTTCCGTAGTCCAGTCTGCTTGTTATGAGTGAGTGGATTACGGTCTTTCTGGCTTTCAAGGGGATCCACTTGAAGGTCTTGCAGAGGATGTGAAGGGTGTTGAAGCAGGTTGGGTGACGGCTGGTCATGGTGAGGGAGCAGTCGAGTATGATGCTGAGATTTCAGGTGGGTCCGTGATGGTGGGTGGGTGCCGAGAGCGGAGGGCCTCTTGGATTTGTCCAACACAGAGGGGCAGGGGCCGAGGACTAGGACTTTTTTGTCCCGAGTTGGGTTTCAAACAGCTGTTGCTCATCCAAGCTGCAACATCTGTCATTCCTTCTTGGAAGCTGAGTTTGGTGGTTTCGGGGTCCTTTGTGAGGGAGAGGAAGGGCTCGGTGAGTAAGCATTGTCTAACACTTATGTCTGATAAAACTGAGGTAATCCTGTACAGAAACCTCCTCCCTGCATGGTCCTGAGCTCGGTGGCCTGACAGTCTGGGTCCACCACCTTTACCTGTGACAAAAGCCCAAAATGTGGGCTTTGTTAATTATGATGAGCTCCAATTTGAAGCACAGGTATCTAAGGTAGTTTCGTCCTCCTTTCATACCTTTAGGACGAAAAGGAAAATCCTCCTTTTCATTCCCTGCATGACTAGGAAAATCGTGGTTACAGCAC
Source organism: Lissotriton vulgaris (assembly GCF_964263255.1). NCBI lineage: Eukaryota > Metazoa > Chordata > Amphibia > Caudata > Salamandridae > Lissotriton > Lissotriton vulgaris. The sequence goes on along the minus strand of NC_141685.1, from coordinate 2,035,306,799 downwards.
TAGGCCTCTCAAAATTGGACTACTGCAACGGACTGTATATGAATCTACAGGGAAAATTGATTAGAAGTCCAGAATTGATCCAAAATGCAGAAGCCAGAATGATTGTGAATCTCCCAACATTTTATTTGATCCCCTCTGGAATCCGAGAGCTGTACTGGCTCCCAGTTCACAAGCAAATTAAATTCAAGGCCTCTTTTTGTGGCTCACAATGCCCTGCATCAGGCAGCACCTGAATTCCTATGGGATCCTCTTAAGTGGTACGCTCCTAACCAACATCTGCATTTAGCTACAGCCAGAACTATCGCCACTGCCAGATTCAAAAAAGTGCACTGGGGAGGAAGCAATTTTGGCACCAGCACTGCCAGGCTCTGAAACCCTCTCCCTCCACATCTTAGAGCCACTTCCCCCCTGCCTTCATTCAGGAAGGAGCTTAAAATGTGGCTGCTCAGCAACTACTGGCTCCATTCTCAGAATATTCGGGCTCAGCAAGCACCAAGACACCTACTTATATACGATTATTATATACAAAATATTTACTCGGCTAACTAACTTAACTAGCCTCCAAGGATACTTAGATACATTCCTGAAAGTCGAATGCACATATATTGGGAAATAAAACACATCTTTCTATGGAAGTTGTAAAGTAAAGATGCAAGGAAACAAATAATACTTCCTAAAGGGGAAGCAAAGAAGGGGAAACAAGGAATTGAACAGATTTGCAATATGGGGAGAACATGTGTAGTATGCTAGACCCTGATAGGTTGCCGATGCCCTGCCGCATGCGTATGCTTCATTGATCACTAGTTCACTCTCCAGTAATACCACTGACTGGAAACTGATGCTGGGAAAAAATAGTATGTGTGTCAAGAGGCACAAACCTAACAATCCACATGCATCAAAAGTAATGATAGCTGGCACACCTCTCCAAAAGTAGAGCTAACCTCACACTGCTATCATTTAGGTTCACGATAAGCCCAAGCAAAGGGGAATGGAATAAGAGGGAGAGATTCAGAGAAACTGGCTCTCGTGACACCACCTGGTTGCACACCTGAGCTAAGTCTGCACTGAAGAAGCATTGACATCTAAAAGTAACGAAGATTTCCCCATGATTATATTTTGAATATTGGAATTGTAACTTTATATATTGCCAATGATATACTTACCGACTTTCTCTGTATTTCCACTCTAGGATATGAATAGGAATGCATTTATTCTTCTGAGCTGATATCCAATTAAAGTTGATATAGTAACTGTGATTCACACTCAGGTTTATAATAGGATGTTTGCTAAAGAGAGCTACAGGAAATAGCTTTTAGTGCTTTGTTCAGTTGGAAAGAGGTTTGCGGATAACTGTAACATGAAAGGCATTCGTTAGTGTTTAATATTTAGCTTACACTCCTGGTTAATGTATATGTACAAGTATTGACATAACAATGCAATACAGTAATTCTGTGGCAACATAATTCCACTTAATTTTACATACAAAAATAGCTCATGACCCACGCGGTCATGAGCTATTCCTTGTCCTATTCCTTGTGAAATAAAAGTGCAACAGAGGTCATAATCCTAAAATATGACTCCAAACAGGTGAAAATAGTTCACAATCCTAAGGGGTGACTAATTTTCAAGTTCATAGCTGTGTGAGTGTGACGCAATATACGTTTATGGTTATAAAAATGTCTTTCCTCGACTTCACAGAAGAACCGATATTCGGGATTCCAACATCAACTACTGATTTCATCAACTATGTATCATGAATGCCCAGCAAGGACACCACAGGCCACCAGGAATTTAAACTCCAGGCATTTAAGATGACCACCACTATTCATAGGACTTGTGAGAGACTTGTGAAACCATGGGACATGTAACATTTCTTGTTTTTTATCAGGTGTTTCACAGAACATTCATGGGTGTCATTTAGGACTTGCAAGGGGTCACACCTGTGATCCATGGCTTGTCTCCTGTGACCCCTGGCACTGCCCATGCGACCCCTGGCTCCTGTAGTCACAAAGGCAGTGAATACAAGTCGATCTTACTGCCATTTTCCTTTTAGCTCCTTTAAAATTAAGCTGCCTGTGGCTGGGTTGGATACGATATAAGCATGTGCAGTTTGAAATGCTGTAATATCTGATCACCTAGCAGCCCACTTCCATATGACCAGGCTTCTCTTGAGCTCCTACATCGGTTATTATGTGCAACATCTGACACAGAACTAATGTATTCTGGGTGCTGTAGTCTTGCACTGCTTCCTCTGAACTAATTAGATTAGTACACCTGAAAACAATGATTTGTAGGTAAAAAGTTCAGCCCTGGAGCCAGTGTTCATACTGAACTTGAGTGACATGAGCTTCCTAGAAACTGCACATGGCATATGCAGCTACACTTGATATTAGGAGGCTATAATTCAGGAATGTTGGGTATAGTTGCCAAATTATGTTTATGCATGGCTATTTAAGGATCATGCCAATATTTCGGGCATGCTTGTGGATTTTGGTCTCTAATTGTCTTTGACTGTGTTAGGCCTTTAAGGGTTGCACCTGTTTAGTTGAGCCCTGTTACATTAAGACTTTGCTTCTAGTATATCATAGAAGTACACTAGTTTATACGTAACATATAACAAAACGATACAAGAATCAATTTCAGTAGTGGTTTTGTGTTTTTATTAATGCTGTACCTGTTAGTTTTACTTCAATATTTTCACTTCTTGTGACGTAATTCTTTTTATCATGAGGTCACTGGGATTAAAGGTAAATTGATGTCACTTCCTGTCATATGATGCACAAGTAGTGGCAAATCAGCTAACGCTCACATTTTGATAAATTGATGTCCATGATAACATTCCTTGTGAGATGCAAGGCTTCTGTCCAAGAAGTACCCACACTCTGCGCACTTTTCCATTCTTTTCTGTTTCTCAAGACATGCACGCTCAGGAACTCTGGAATAGTACATCACAGTAGATTATGGCATAACTGTAACCTCTTCTCGTGTTACATCCTGACCTAAAGTGATATAGTGTATATGTTTCTTCTTCCACTCTATTGTTCTTGACTTTTCTTCTGTTTTCATTGGTGCAATCACTTTACCTGCTTCTTATATAGCTTTGTATAGGATTCCATGTTCATGACAGTTATGTTACCATGGAGCATATCTACTTTTTTAGTTAAAAATCTACCTGAGGTGAATGCAAAACCATAGATTGCAGGCTGGAGACAAAGAGTTGTCTGCATAGTATATGCCTAGGTGGAAGGGAGCTCTTTTTAAGAGATATGGTACACTTATATCCCTGCTAATATGTGTGGTGAACCACAATGTCTATCTGTAAATTAGATTTTCTTCACTATCTTTTGGTCTTGTTTGTCTTGGCGTTTGTTCATTCTGGGATGGGTTTGAATAAATTGTTGGTTTTTATTTTAACGAAATGATACCAATCAAATTTCTCAGAGTGATTCTAGAGATTCCCTGGGATGAGTGAATTGGAAATCTGTCAGACTAGCAAATTTGCCAAGTTTTTTTGCAAATTGTTTTTTTTAATGGAGAATCTTTAGAAGTCCTTTACTGTAAAATGGAATAGCCTTCTGCTTTTTATGGGTAGGACATAGTTTGGCAGGCATTATTCACCACAAATGGACTGGGTGGCTATACTATACCTCAGGTGAAGTTGGGAAACAGATTACCGGCTTTGCCAGTGAAATTTAAACATTGTCCTCGCCTAGCGATTTCACTGGCTCCATGAAACAAGTTCCTTTTTGATTGAATCACCTTCTATTACGTAAGTATGTAAATATATTTTAGGTGCTTTTGTACTTAAATCTGGCTTCTCCACAATGCATACCAGAAGAACACGTTTTTGTTGTATGCAAATATGAGTTAAACCATCTAGAATGTAAGCTTCAAAACTGTTAGAATGTTTGTGTAATCTCAAATTACAGACAACATCACATGATTGCTTCAATTTAACCCAATTTATTCCCCCGGGCCGATTAGGAGATCTAATAGTAGATTTGTTGTAGGTGAATTTATAGTATATCGATAGGTGGATAACTGAATTGGCTAAGTTAACATTATGCAGAGATCAATAGTATGATGTTTTGACAATAGTTGAGGTACCCATTAACCAACTGCTTGCAAAGGTGACCCAACAGTTATAGTGAGCAATATACATTCTGGTGGAGATTAAGTGTTCTGCGAATAGGGAGTTAAAAAGTTTATGCTCTAGCCCAGTTCATGAATAGGTTCCTCAGCATAGTCAATTATTTGGACTACCCTCTTGGCAAATTACTTTAAAGTTAGCTATGAAGATGGTTGGGCTTTTCTTTACGTATGGTACACTAATAATGCACTTACCAGAGAGGTCATGAAACTTCGGATACACTTCAGTGGTATTTGTTAAAAGTAAGACTTCCCCAGCCCTAATATTTATTTGGTGTATAGATCTCTGTGTCAAAGAACAGCTAGACAACTAAAAGACAAATGCATGGGTGGCTAGCTGGCAACCTAAGATAATGACATATAGTTAAGAGTGCTCATTCGAACCCAAAAAACAATCCATTAAAATCCTGTCCCTTGCTGAAGAAACTAATGTTCAGGAAACATCAGGAGGTTATCAGAAGCTGTGGCAATGTAGCCCTGTCCCCAATGGCTGATTACTGAAGAAGTAGTGTTGCTACTGGGGTTTCGAGGCTGACTTGGGGAACTGCATAATGCGGCCTTGAGGTGACATTGGTGGTTCGGTGCAGCCCTTACTTAGAGTGCTCCGCTGTCCTGAAGGAGTGTAGAGGCCTGTTGGACTTGTCCCTTTTTGCAGAGTCATCTCAGAACTTTTTACCTTCCTCCTAGTCTTTTTTCTGACATGGTGCTGGTGGTTTTAGGACTCTGGGAACTTTAGCACTGCTGTCCAGTGCAAAGTGCGGGGGCTTTCTGTGGTAAACATGATAAGATTAGTCTACACCTGTTTGGCATATTTAATTTATCTTTAAGTCCCTGGTAAATTGGTAGCTCAGAAACCCAGGGCCAGTAGATTAAATGCTACTGGTGGGCTTGCAGTGCTGATTGCGCTACCCACCAAAGTAGCCTTTCAAACCTGTCTCAGGCCTCTGCCATTGCAGGGCCTGTGTGCACAGTGTTACTGCCGCTGTAATGTGACACCTAAAGTGTGTGCCACGTCTGTGACATCTTGCTGAACGATTCGGTTGTGGTCCCATCCTCTAAGGACCACCCCAAGCACAGTTATGGGCAAAAATACAATCCCAACCAAAGGCCCTGCAAAGTATTTTGAGACGAGATTAGCACGGGCAGTGAATATTATAGTATCCAATGTCAAAATAATTCTACAAAGAGCTGCAGTTCAACTAGCCGTTACTAGGTGTCGCTCACGAGCCCTTAGGAGAATCTGGGATCAGACTCAGATTCGAAACGCGTTGGCAAATAACAGCAAATTAGGCATCCTTGAGTTAACATTTGTGTTATAATCGATTTACTATTTTCAACCACTGAATTTGCAATTTATTTTCTTGTTGCCTTTTTGTTGTTTGACCCTTGTTGGGCGTCGTAACAACTTGACTCTCCACAGAGAATCATTATTTGTGGTTTAAAAATTGAAATTCTTCCTCACAAAGAAGCTTGTATATATAGTGTGTAAAAAATATGTCGATTACTTGTATATATGTTAGTTGTAATAGTGGTATGAAAGATGTATGCGTGTGAGCTGTAAATAATGTAAATGTTTGTATTTCTGTGCCTTTTCTCACCTAAAATGTTTCTATAAATAAGACAAAAAAATTTATGAAAAGGGTTAAATAAATTCGCCCATACAAACAAAACAAGTGTCTGTTTGTATTCACAAAAATTGTGAGACAAGTGGTGGAGGGCTAGCATTTTCAATTTTCTACTTTATATTAGGTCCAGCTGCCCCTCTGTCCCAGGACCAAACTCCGTTTTGTTTACAAAAAAAAAAAAAAAAAAAAAAAAAAAAGTCACACTGGAGCACACTGCAGATAAATGTGTTGGAGAGTACAGCACTATTCAAATTGATTGCTTTGCAATAGTTGATATATGTTCTTCAGTGCTATCCACATAGGATAGCTCTGCAATAGTCCCAAGTACTGGCTACTCCCTAAGTAGAAACTTGGTTATTGCCTAAGCACTGTTCCAGACTTAAGAAGATTTTATTGTGTTGACAAGAAATATATGCAAGTGCCATGATACCTGGTTAGGTGAATGATGCTCTTTATAAAAGTGTGTTAATAACAATAAAGATTTACATGTGAGGTGGGTCTCTCCTGAGAGTATCACACAAAAAGTACATCCAAACACCATATGACGGATGAATTGGGACAGTGGGCATGAAGCTAAGCCAGCCCAAATGCTTCGGAATAATGATTGGATCATTAGGGACATGGAGGGCTCAGGTAGAAAGAAAACATGAACATCACAGAAGAGGGGAACATTTCCATGTTTGAAGTGATTTAATTGTAGTCACCTATTAAAAGGCGATACTATATGCTGTCCATCACTGAAAATTAACTAACTTGAAACAATATGCTACTTGCAACTTGCATTTTGTGTTTACTTACTCTAGGGCTGGTCTGAGCTTTTTTATAATCAGGCAGGATTGAATGAAAGGTTGAAGTGAGACTTAAAGAACATCCCAGCAATATTAGAATTGTAAATTGTAAAGCCATAGTTACCGTTCGTTTTAAAACAGCGGCGCCATAATGTAAATTAATGAAGATTTCAAATAATTAAATAGATTCCCAGATTGGAACATGGGGAGTGATGGCAAGAAGCTATTGCTTACTTGCCTTTTACAAGGTTTAAAGAAAGAAGACACAATGTGTCCTTCTACAAAAGAACTAGAAAACAGACTTTGGCTGGTGGAAATTGATGTAATAGGAACATTATGATTTATGGGTGGCAGAAGGGAAAAGCTTTCAATAGTGGTTCCTAATGGCTGGGACACCGTGTTCAAATTAACAGGAAGTGTTTCTATTAAAGAGGGAACTCTCTTATGTGATAATAAATTTGTATTTTTGTTTTAAGATCAGAGAAATGGTTAACAATGTATTCATTTTGTTGAAATGTTACTTTGCCATAGACTTAAGTGTCTAAACTTTATTTACATATTGCGTTATAACTCCTACTGTTGAATCATGATTACAGCTGTTTATTTCTCTACATGAATAGAATGATTGAAATGTATGAAAGAATGTATGAATACTATAATTTATTTGAGATGAATTATCAAATTGTTAAGTTTATTGCAACAGGAGTTAAGCATAACTTGCCGTACGTGCCATGAACTGCAACCAGCACAGGTTGGAATCTGGGAGCAATGACTGCAGCATAGGCACTAACTCGAACGATTTCTTAGTTAGGTCTTTGTAAGCATGTGTACAGGTGCACAGCCAGTCTCGGTACCAGAACGCCCATTCATAATACAGTCCCCGAAGCACACAATTAACCCTTTCCTTATCAGGCAATTGTGTTTGGAACCCTTCCCCCTTAAAGCTTCACACTCCTTTCACTTGGAGCGAATCACAGCTTTGTCAGGGATTAAGGCGTGCTGTGTGAATTATCATGCTTCATTTATTACACATTCTATGAACATGAACCAACAAATTCAAAATGTTCTTCATATATATATCATGCATGACATAACCACAGTTGTCATGACATACTGCTTGATCGACAGCAAGCTAGACGTTGAATCTCCTAACCACCATCTCTAGGGGGTCATTGTTGACCACCCTTCTGCTCGTTACAAAGCCAGTTAATTGATATGAGCCCCAGCAAACCCCGGGCCTTCCAGCTGTAACTTTCATGAAACAAACGTACCTGCAACCTCACAGAGAGGGGATAATGAGCCCATAACCAACCATACCAAAGCCAACCCAAAAGAGGGGTTTCTCAGCACCATTTGGGAGATGGGCTAGAGTAACCTGGCCATAGCCTGGTCACTTTGTCACAATTTCCAGCATTTCCAGGACAGTGCAATAGGCTACCCTAGAGGACTAAGAATAATCTCTGTAGCACACATTCTCTGCCCTGCCCTACACACCACAGTACGAGATAAGACTTGAGATAAGATGTAATGGCAAATCAGGCCAGAATTCACCTGTTATTTGTTCCTGATGCCAAGATATCTACCAGATGTGTAGCCAAGTACAACTCCACACAAAATGTACACCTGGATGATTAACTGACACATAAGTTGATATTCATTTGATTGTGATAAATGCTGGGCCATGAACGCTATCAGAGATTCTATAAACACCTCCTTGCCCTGTACAGATTAATGAATGCCATCCCTTTGAGAACAAGTTTCGCCCCTGAAACGACCGTGAAGGACCGGCTTCAGTAATGCCAGGTAAATAAGCCTCCTCCAACGGCTATTCAAGAACCTGACAGAATTCTTTTTTTTTAATTGATTCTCAAATCGTGTACACAGCCAATCTAGCATAATTACAGTAACAGTCTAAAAACAAACAACATGTGGTTAGCTGAACCCTTTACCCATTCCCCCTCTAAAACACACATTTTGACTGATATCTTTGCCAGGTCGAAAAGTATACATGTATAGTGTTGTTCAAGAGTGTTGGTTGGTCTCTTGTCCGTAGATATTGAATTAGTGGTTCCCAAATGTTCTTGGGTCATGAGGAAGATGGTAGCTCCTCCTCATTTTCGGGCCGATTATGATTGCGGATAATCCGCATCCTCCGGGCCGACGGATGCCACCGCCTGCCCGGAGGATGCGGATTAACTGCTGCGGACTGGAAAAAGACCCCCCGTCAGATTAGGATGGCTGGGGGATATTTTTTCCGTCCGCAGCTTTTTTGCAGCGGTCACCTTCCAACCGCGGCGGTAAAGCTCTAACATGGTTGGCGGTGTCTATCAGACACCGCCAGGCATATTAGGATGGCGGCGGTCCTATGCCTTTCCACGGCGGCATTTCCGCTGTGGGAAGGCATACGGTCTTTTCTTTGGGGGCCCGTTGCGGGCCCCCAGGGGTGAAGGGGGTGTGGGGGGTGAACATGGGGGGTACCTATGCTACCCCTCTGCCTTTGTGTGCACGAAGCGGCAGGCACCACGTGGTGCCTGCCGCTTCGTGTATGAAAAGGTAAACATGCACTTTTTAACCTTGCGGCGGGTGCTGCTTGAAGCAGCATCCGCCGCAATGTTAAATGTAGGGGATGTGACCGCCAGGGTGGCGGTCACATCCTAATTTGCATGGAGGAACCATCGCTGCCCATGCGGACGGTCCCTCTTCCTCGGGGGTGGCAGATGGACGCAGGTCCCTCCGCCATCTTAATGACCCCCATAGTTCGAGTCTCCCTACAGTATACCAGGCCTTTTATCCAGTGCTATGGCAGTGGGGCCAAAGTACTCTCCCATGTCAGCGCCACCCTTAGATTTGCCAGCAACAGTGCAATTCTAAGAAATTTACCAATTGTGCCCTTCAGCTGCAGTGTGAAACACAATAGACAGAACTTCGGATTACATTGTAAAGTGACAGTAGTCATAACCTGTATTTGCAGCAACACCTCAACCCAGAACTCGGACACACGCCTGCATTTCCAGGCTAGGTGCCAAAAATCTGCTTCCTGATCCCCACACATTTTGCATCTAATACTTTCACGTAGACCATACTTGTGCAGCTTAAATGATGTATGGTGTACTTGATGAATATATTTGAAGTGAGTGATGCGCAAATTGCCATTCGGCGTAAGTTCACTGGTGAACTTCACACTCCTTTCACTTGGAGCGAATCACAGCTTTGTCAGGGAGTAAATCTTGCTATGTGATTTGTCATGCTTCATTTATTACACATTCTATCAACATGAACCAACAAATTAAAAATGTTCTTCATATATAAATCAAACATGACTTAACCACAGTTGTCATGACATACTGCTTGATGGACAGCAAGCTAGACGTTGAATCTCCTAACCAACATCTCTATGGTGTCGTTGTTGACCACCCTTCAGCTCGTTACAATGCCAGTTAATTGATATGAGCCCAAGGCAACCCTGGGCCTTCCAGATGTAACTTTCATGAAACAAACTTACCTGCAACCTCACAGAGAGGGGATAATGAGCCCATAACCAACCATACCAAAGCCAACCCAAAAGAGGGGTCTCTCAGCACCATTTAGGAGATGGGGTAGAGCAACCTGGCCATAGCTTGGTCACTTTGTCACAAATTCCATCATCTCCAGGACAGTGCAATAGGCTACCCTAGAGGACTAAGAATAATCACTGTAGCACACATTCTCTGCCCTACCCTACACACCACAGTACGAGATAAGACTTGAGATAAGATGTAATGGCAAATCAGGCCAGAATTCACCTGATATTTGTTCCTGATGCCAAGATATCTACCAGATGTGTTGCCAAGCACAACTCCACACAAAATGTACACCTCGATGATTAATTGACCCCTAAGTTGATATTCATTTGATTGTGATAAATGCTGGAACATGAACGCTAGCAGAGATTCTATAAACACCTCCTTGCCCTGTACAGATTAATGAATGCCATCCCTTTGAGAACAAGTTTCGCCCCTGAAACGACCGTGAAGGACCGGCTTCAGTAATGCCAGGTAAATAAGCCTCCTTCGACGGCTATTCAAGAACCAGACAGAATTCTTTTTTTTGTATTCATTCTCAAATCGTGTACACAGCCAATCTAGCATAATTACAGTAACAGTCTAAAAACAAACAACATGTGGTTAGCTGAACCCTTTACCCATTCCCCCTCTAAAACACACATTTTGACTGATATCTTTGTCAGGTCGAAAAGTATACATGTATAGTGTTATCAATCTTCATTATTCAAGAGTGTTGGTTGGTCTCTTGTCCGTAGATATGCATTAGTGGTTCCCAAATGTCTTTGGGTCATGAGGAAGATTGTAGCTCCTCCGCATATAGTTTGAGGTTCTCCCTACAGTATATCAGGTCTTTTATCCAGCGCTATGGCAGTGGGGCCAAAGTACTCTCCCAGGTCAGCGCCACCCTTAGCTTTGCCAGCAACAGTGCAATTCTAACAAATTTACCAATTGTGCCCTTCAGCTGCGGTGTGAAACACATTAGACAGACCTTCGGATTACATTGTAAAGTGACAGTAGTCATAACCTGTATTTGCAGCAACACCTCAACCCAGAACTCAGACACACGCCTGCATTTCCAGGCTAGGTGCCAAAAGTCTACTTCCTGATCCCCACAACTTTTGCATCTAATACTTTCATGTAGACCATACTAGTGCAACTTAGATGGTGTATGGTGTACTTGATGAATATATTTGAAGTGAATGATGCGCAAATTGCCATTCAGCGTAAGTTCACTGGTGAGTTGACAGCAGTATTCCCATTCCTTCTTCATTAGTGGAGGGTTAAGACTTATATAAGTCTATTATATTCCATCGAGTAAGGCTCTTATCTTATCTACAGCACCAATCTTCTCTTTTCTTGGTGCCCTATAAAGTTTAGTGATTTATTTGTGACCTGTAGGGCTGACCAAGGGCAGCTGTAAAGTTTGCAATATGGGTGGCTTTGCATGAAATGTGTGGTAGTGCGCTTACAGCGCCAGCTTTAGCCTGTGAAATATAAACTTGAATAGCGGCGACATGTTGTGTATATATTGCAGCTCCTCTGCCATGAGAAAACTACCATTTGGGTACAGGTCCTGCATTGTGTCTATACCAGCCAGTCTCACGGAGTGCATTGCACCTTCCTCTTGTGTGACCGAGATTACAGCATGGTGTGCAAGTGGGAGCGAAGGGACATATCGTAAGAGCTTTGCAGCAAGTTGTCCTATAGACTGCCAAGCTGCAATTGTGGTGTCTATCATGTTGATTTCATATTTAGTGGTACCTCTGTGTGATTGTGTCAGTATATACTTTAATGGAATCGGGTGTGCCTCTCCTTCCTCCACTGCCACATGTGGAATACATTCATGATGGCTATATCAATAATATGAATACGGCGCATGTGCGCAGAGATAATACAAATGCAAATCCGGCACACTAGAGCCGCTTTGTTATAATTAAGGGCAAGTGTGTTCCAACCCACACGGTGCTGTTTTCCTCTCAAAATTAACTGCACCAGCAACAAGCGCACATTAGCATAGAATTGCTGGGTTGGTTTTATTGGTATGTTACTGAACAGGCACAAAAAGTGAGGCAGAACAACCATTTTGATAAGGGCAATGTGATCAGCTAAGGACAGCGGCATCTCAGCCCACCTGCCCACCTGTTTTGCCAGCACAGTACATACAGTGCCATAATTTTCCCTGACAACTATCTCAGGATCAAGATGCACCCATAATCCCAGGTATTTAATTGGGTTGGACGGCCACACGAGAGGGAATTCCAAAGCCTGGGGAATAGTGTTCACTGTAAGAAACACAACCACTGATTTATTCCAGTTAATGCTGATCCCCGAAAAACAGCCAAATCTAATATACTCACGTAGAATAGGTGCTAAATATCTCTGTGGTTCCCTTATGAACAGCACCATATCGTCAGCATAATGCGATATGCCTACTGGACGATGTGCAAATCGGAGGGCTGCCACCCTATGTCTGACAATGCAAGCCAGCAGCTCCAGCATCATGGAGAAGAGAAATGGCTCAGATGTGAGTCCACCTACTCAAACCCACGCAGAGGGATCGTTATATAGCAAATGCACCCATCTGTTAAAAAAGTCAGGGAACGCCTTGCGATTGAGTATTTGAAACGTATAACTCCATTCAATAGATTTGAATGCTTTGGCAGCATCCAACATGACTGCAGCAGCCTGGAGATCGGGGTCCAGCAAATGAAACATAGCAAAGATCGTGCACAAATTGTGTGACGTGGACCTTTCTGAAATAAAACCAGATTGATCCGGTAGGATCAATTTTGGCAGTAGAGGTTGAAACCTAGAGGCCAGAATTTTTGCCAGGATTTTCCAATCTAGATTAATAAGTGACAGGGGGCGGTATGATTCACAGCGGGAAGGTGGCTTGTCTTTTTTTAAAAGGGTGAATATCAGGGCTTGTCTGAGTGTTGGCGGTAGCTTGCCCGATTCATATGCCTCCTCATACATGTCTAACAGATGTGGTACTAGCTCCCCTGAAAACTCTTTCTAGAATTCAGATGTGAGGCCGTCCAGTCCCGGTGCCTTTTTGCTTGGCAATGCACAAATTGCCTCTTTAATGTCAGCGGCCTCGATCGTCTGGCTTAACTACTCTTGATGCCCCTTAGCTAACCATGCACAAGCGATATCTGCCAAGTAATCATCTAATTCCTGGGGTCAGAACCACCCTTGTGGGGTACAACTCAGCATAACAGTTTCAGAACTATTGCCTGCGGTGTATAATGGTCATTACCTGCATCATCTGTAATTTTTGTTGTGACTGTGCTCAGTTCTGAATTTAATGTTAGAGTATACGTTGTGCCCTGGTCTGCCACCCTCGCCATATGCTCGAGCTACATGTCTCTTAGAAAGATAGCAAATCTCTCCCGCTGCCAACACGTTGTGCTCAAATATTAGGTCTTTAATTTGTGATAGTATATGCGCGCATGGAAGCAGTTCATTATCCCTCTCAAGTCTTGTCAGCGCCTTCTCCATCCTAGTGATTTTAACCCTAATATCCTTAAGTACACCTGTTGTTGTACTGATGCAAGTGCCCCTGATAGTAGTCTTAAAGGCCTCCCAAAGAGTTGCATCTCCATCCACAGATCCCTTGTTTAAGTCAAAATACTGGACTATAGCTTCTCTAATCGTAGTAATGTACAACAGCTCTAGTAGACCTTCAGAGTGGAACCGCCATGTGAACTGGCGAGGAACACTCGTCGGGATATGTAAAGTGAGTTTGACCGGGTTGTAATTGGATAAAGTTCTGGGTAAAGCAGCTATTGTAGATGCCGGGGCATTCACACCTTCACTTAACAGCCAGTAATCCAGCCGGGACCAACTACCATGCACTGAAGATGCGTGTGTGCCCTCTAGTTTATCAATGTTATGGAGCCGCCATGTGTCCACAAGTCCCATTTCAACCATTCCATTGTTTATGATCTGATCTGGGCTGCCCTCGGTGAGTGTCTGCCTTGTTTACTTGATTTATCTTTGCTGGGGTCTAGTTGTGTGTTCAGGTCGCCTCCACACAGAATTAGGGCTTTAGGTCACTCGCATAGCACATTGAGAATGCCTGCAAAGAGCTCAGGCTAATCAGTGTTGGGCCCATAAATATCTGCAATGCTTATAAGTGAACCCCCCAGCTTACCATGAACTATAGCGTATCGACCCCCATCATCCGTGCATGTTTTGATCGTGGTGAATGAAAGTCCTTCCTTTATGAGTGTAATGACTCCTCTTGCATATAAAGAATATGAAGAAACCAAATGATACCCTGCCCATCTCAGGGCAATCATGGTCTTGGTCTGTTTGGTCAGATGTGTCTCCTGGAGGAGAGCGCTCTTGACCTCATGCCTATCTAGATAAGCTAGTACCTGCCTAATGTTTGAGGGGAGTTTAACCCACAGACATTCTATGTCATGCAAGTGATTGATTCCTTATCCGGCGTTGTCATGTAACCTATCTAATGATACATGTATTTCACCTACGTACGAGGATAAAGAGCAGCTTTGCAGTGGTGATCCTGGTTTCCAGCCAGCTACATACAACATAGCCCTATAGCGTGGTCTCCCGCTCCCTCCCCCCACCCACTTTAGCATACCCAGGTAGCCAAAGCCATCCCATGAACAAAAAAGTAGACCCCAAGTGTAGAACGTGAACATAGTTAAATGTGGTGTACATCCACTGGGGAATGCCAGAGCACATCTAACTCCTTGGATGAAAAGTCTCCTACACCTACTTGAAAATCAGGTCAAAGGATTTAAACGTTTCAGTAGTATCGGTTTATAATACTCACAACCCAGTTGATAATCTGTCGAATCGAGAATAATAGTGGGAAAATACATTGAGCAGAGGGCCCACCCGCACATCAATGACAACATATAGATTATTTAAGCTGCCAGTCTCGCTTCGTGTTACTGTAATGTTTAGAGGGTACATCATGGCACAATGTCCTGCGAGGCTATAGCTCTTCATCCAGTGCATCAGAGGCCACGTGCTTGCTATGTTTGATTAAGTATGGGTGAAATTTGCGGTACGCGGATTTGTGAGAAAGCGAATTCGTAGTCTACAAAATCCGCGAATTTGTGCGAACTTGCAGATTTTTTTATTTTTGCGTGTTCGATGGTTTTTTTTTCAGCGCGGCTACCGCAAACTTACCCATGCGGTCATTTTTGGGCGCGGCCATCTTGTTCTCTGGAGGAAAACAACTCGGCAAACTCAGAATCAAGGTAAGTATACTCAGCGCGCGCAAGATTGTATTTTTAAAGAGCGAACAAGCAAAAAAAATTCACAAACTTGTGAATTGCGGATTGTTTGGCAATTTCACGCAATTTGCGGACCTCGAAATTGTAAAAAATCTGCAAATTCCACGAGCTGAACACATTTTCAGCCCAGGATTTTGCATATTCCAGAGCCATCTTATGAATGGTAAAGATCTTGCCTTCCAGTCCGATACATAGCCGGGCCAGATACAGCATGGCATTCTGCAAATCCACATTATTGCTCCTGATAGCTCATGGTGCCTTTCTCACAGGACATACGCAACACAGAATCAAAGTCACTGTAATTTAGAAAACGGGCAATAATCGTTCTTGGTAGGGTCCCTGAAGGAGGACGAGCCGCCAGGGAGTGATGAGCTCTTTCAACGATCAGTAACAGAGACAGGTTTTCCGCTCCAAAGATCTCCCGTAGCATGTCCTCAACATATGTCTCCAGCCTGCCAGTATTAGACGATTCCAGTAAGCCAGCAATTTGTAAATTATTTCGCCGGGACTAAGTCTCCAAGTCTCCATTTTTGGCCTGAATAACAGCGAGCATCTTCTCCATGTCCAGAGACTTGGAAGCCACATGTTGTAAGCCATCCTCCACACCCGACATACATTTTTCAGCGTCTCCCAGCCTGGCAGCATGTTTGTCTAGTTCTGCATACATGTGATCCATCGGGAGGTCAAGAGCATCAATTTAGCCATCTATGGATTGCAGACTGTTCCGTATGGCGAGGAGCATTGCCCCAGGCGACAATGGGTGCTCTGAAGGTGCATCCAGCTCAGAGTCGAAGCATCCCTCTGCTGCGACTTGTTGGGTTTTCGTAATTCAAAGTTTAGGTGTGGTTGATTCTTTTCCGGCTTACCAGTGTTTGCCCCTCCATGCAGTGCAGCTGTACACAGCGTCCCTGTGGGCAATGCCTGTCAGATTATCTTTCAAAACACTGGGTTCTCCTCCTGTTGGTGGCCGCCGTGACTTCCAGCAAGTAGCATAAGCCAACACCTGCGGGCAGGGCGCTCCCCAGGTGTGACACCACTGTCCTTCGTAGTGTCCGTCCAAATGCCAAGTTGGGGTGGAGATGCACCCAGTATCAGCACGATACACTCAGAGGCGTCCTTGCAAACTGCCTGTAGCACTAGAATATGAAAACTAGTTCAGGGATACAGCACTAAGGGACAAGCAACTTTATTTATATACCACACAGCAAACAGCATGGGCCCCCAGGTATTTGAGTCATTGAGTGGGCAGATACCGCAGCAATACTTCAATACCTGCCAGCAGATTCAGTCACTTTCAGCAGGGGCTCGTGTAGTGGTAGGATGTTGTGCCTGGAGCAGAATCTTACAGCGCTCCATGTACATGCAGTCCACAGACTCAGGCCTCTCACCTGGTCTCAGCAATCCTGGGCTTACCACGTGGAACAGTCATGCATCTTCAGTGTCACGCAGCAGAGTCAGTGCAGTTAAAGGGGCCCATACCAGGGCACATAATCAGTCTGGCCTGTCCGCCTCACCTTGAATCCATGTGTTTGTCCCACAAAGCTCCTTAGGCGTTACACAGCATTCGCCAGGGGCGGAGAGGAACCGTCACGCTCTAAATCAGTGTCGTCCGCCCTGGCTCTGTGTCGATCGGCACCACACAGGCTCCAGCAGTTGTCCGGATCTACACACAAAGCTGGTAAGCTGCATGGGTATTATCGGTTCAGCTTGATACACATTGACTCACATGCCGCTGCTCCACCACGGCAAAGGCCCCTGCTGTCTCACAGGGCCGCCATGTCTTGTACCAGGCCGCACTCACAACGATCAGCAGAACGTAGTAATCCGGGCCACTGGCTGTAAACAAACCACCTCAGTTCTTTGCCCATCACTCTGGTTTCAATTGCCTCCGATTATTTGTCACGGATGGTCTTGCCTCATACCCTTTACTAGGCAGGCTCTGTAGTGGTTTTTCCCTGCCTTGGCCTGTGCATTGAAGCTTTGCAAGAGGCGGCCATAAGGGGGATCCTCAAGACAAAATTGTCCACTAGTACATGCAGCTGTTGCAATGTGACCTTCTGTGCCTTAAGATAAGATTCCAGCGCAGACCTAAATGCCACTTTCTCAATTGGTAGCATGAATTCTTCCCTTTTTAGAATCAGTCTTGGTACCAAAAAAGACTAGAGTTGTGGCCAGGTCTGCTGATTGGTAGCTTTCTTTAGCTGGATTGCTTTGTCATAGTCCTTCCAACAGGTTCCCCAAATTCCTCATATGTCCCCATTGTTTTATTCTGGTAAAAGGACATCTGTGAACCCAATTCAGGTGATTTCACAAACAGTACAGACTGGCAAATGGGGAAAGACTTGATCCAATAATTCAGAGTTTTGTCAACCTTGTTTTTTTCAGCCACGGCCGGGAGTTTCGGTGGGGCGGAGAGGTGGGGCAGAGAGGCAAGGCGGGGAAGAGGCGGGGCGGGGAAGGGGCAGGGTGGGGGGGTACTAAAAACTGGAGTATGGATAATTGAAGGTAAGTAAACAATTTAATTAATAAAACGAATTTCGTAGCTCGCCCTGCATTGCATTTTGCGATGCAGGGTGCGCTACGAAATTCGTTTTATTAACCCCTTCGATGCTGAAGACGAGCTCAGCTCGTCATCAGCCACGGGGGGCGTGTGCGGATGACGAGCTGAGCTCGTCATGTAACGCGGCTTCTGTAAAAAAGCTGCGCAGCGCAAAAATGACCGCCGCAGCGATGCGGTTAATTAAATTGTTTACTTACCTACAATTATCCATACTCCAGTTTTTAGCACCCCCCACCCTGCCCCTCCCCGCCCCGCCTCTCCGCCCCACCGAAACTACCTCCACGGGCCGTGGCTGTTTTTTTTTGTTTTGCATGTGTGCACACTCTTTAGCGTCTTTTGGTTCCTCTGACACCGGTTTCATGATAGTGAGTTAACAAATGATCAACATATGCTCCTTTTTGATATTGCCATTCATAACTACAGACGGATTGGTGATGGTACAACGCGTACCGTCACAACGCGTGCTGTTACAACGCGTCCCTTACAACGCAAGTCGTTACCACGACTTGCGTTGGGGGCGCGGATATCGAATAGTATAATTTACTATTCTAACACCAGTCCCCGTGGACACTAGGGAAGGTGTTGGAATAGTAAATTTACTATTTTTAATCTTCTAGCGCCCTCCAGCACAAGTCGTGGTAACGACTTGCGTTGTTACGGACGCGTCGTAACAGCACCGCGTTGAAACATCCGCGTTGTAACGGATGTTTCCCCTACAGACACATCTTCTCCGGGGTCAGTGCCTGATCATAAACATTAGTAGGAGGGCTGCATCCTCACCTTTGCCTTTCTTCGCACCACCCAAGGTTGTGGCTTACGTGAGCGCAGGGTAATCTGTGGCGAACGCTGTCGGAGGAATATTAGGAACCTGTATTGCATACTCTATCTGGGGCATGCCTGTGCTGTCCATTGCCCCTGTGTTGCCCAATAACGGTATATGGCTGTTTATCAGAAGCCTTTTCTATTGGCTTCGTTGCTGCAGTTAAAGCATCCTCCTCACTCGCCTGAGTTCCTGCTCCATCAAACCCTAATCTAAAAAACCATAGGAAAATATGGGCCAAGATAGTCACCAGGTCAACCCCAGGGGCTTCATCTGCCTCCTTCTCCTGTACAAAGCCTGCCTCACCCTTCTACACTGTGATCACCTCAGACTGGAGAGGCTGGTTGTGGCCTGACTTGGGATTCTGTGGTATAAGTGTGTGGAAATTTGTTGCTTTTGCCCTCCAACCCCTGGGTGTTCCATTCTTTGCATGGTTAGGCACACGCCGAAAGGCCACTTTAGGTGAGACCACCTGTGCACCTGGTTCATTACTTTGCACTTACAGCCTGAGGGGGCCGGAGTAAAGATAGTAACTTCTCAATAGAATTGAGGTATCTAATTATTGCCTCCATGTTGCTATCCCACGCCCCTGCGTTCCTTTTTATTTGTTTTTCCGGGCATTTTGTTAGACAAACAATCTCTGTTCTAATATGGTAACTGGGAACAAATGTTCTACACAGAATGTGCTTTCTTGTAAAACCAATACACATACAAAATGCTGATATACACAGTATACCCATGCACTCAGCAATACAATTGCAGGCCAGAAGAATACCTGGATCGAACCATGGGCGTCAACTAGAAAATCAGCATGCAATTACCTGGCCACACAATTTAAGTGAGTTTACTAATCAAACAATAGAACACCCATCCCCAGTATAACCAGTTCCTGCTGCATTACTGAGATAAGATACCTCATTAAAACAGCTGCAATAAGTCCCCAACATCACTGGGCTTTGCAAGTTCAACAAAAGGAACACTATAATACTCGTCTTGCGGCACCACTGCTGCAAAATCAGACCCCCACACCACTCCAAAGCCAAGTAGAGACCCATCAAAGACTTTCTCTCCTTCGGCTGCCATCGAGGCTAAAAGGTCCTGTCCACCTTACCTCTCTCTGCAAACTGGATCCTCAGCGAGCGGGACGGCACTCCCAATAATGTAACCTTTCTTGTAGGTGGTGAGGTACAGTGGCAGCATTCCGACAACTGTGCCAGGGCAAGGTAAACAGGAACATGGGTAAAGACAGGAAGCAGGGCCAAAAAACAGAGGGTGCATTGGTGGACAGCTAGGGCAAAGCAGCTGCAGACTAGGCCGTAAGGGTGCTCCCGGCTTATATGGCTGAGATACCCGCCACCCCCTCTCAACACAATCCCCAAGGATGGGAAACCGGAAACAGTTCTGAAGTTTTTGGAGACGGGAGGGAGTGACCCTCCCGGGCCGTATTTATTAAAATATGAAACAAAATTAAAACATTAAAATAAACAGTTTCATATTATGTACAATTTCATTACCACATTGCGATGTTTGGCTAACCTTAACATATCCTCTAGTACAAAGGTTCTCCTAGCCGAACTAACATCCTACCAAACATTTACTTAACTTTTGAAATTGTACATCCTAACGTTTAAGGGCCAACGGCAAGGTCGTAACCGGTGTCAAGATCCCTAACCCAGACATATCCCCCTCACTTGAGAGGGGCGGCACGGAGGCTTACCTCAAGTGCAACTACCAATTTCCCTTGACTTGACGGGGGCCCCAATAAAACTCGACGCCAGTTAAAGGTCGTACGAGGACTCGTGTGAGGTATCTAGAAGGTAGCGTAGACCCCCCCCAAACCCCACACAACTTACCACATCTGCCGTCGCAGACGTACTGGCCCCGGGAAATTCCCCAGGAGGGGGCTGTAACCCCTCCTACCCATGAAGGGGCCTTGACCGCCTTCCCTTTCCTTTCGGCGACCCATCCTTAGAAGGGACCGCCTCCCCGTTGAGGGGCCAATGGCCACCTCCCCCGAGCGCCCCCATCCGTAATGGGTGACGCCCACTCATAGGGATCTTCCAATTAGTGCTCACCGATCATGACCTTACCGCCCGACCAAAATAAATACGACAATGATAACTAAATAACTAAAGACTAAATATAACAGACAGTAGCAACAACAACTTTATTCAAAGCATGCCTACTGATGAACACTAAAGCAGAATTACTTTATTTGCAAAACATAACACAAAACGATCATTCTTTATTGCATACTCAAAATCTTCACGATAATACCACAACCTGTAAACGAAAATCAGAATTATCTATCAAACTTTATTTAAAACCACTCGCTGTCTTCAGGGGCTGGTGGGTGGGTCAAATTTGGCTCTTCGTTCCGTCTCGAGCTCACGTGCAGCGAGGAGGTGCAGCTTCAGAGCACAGGAACAAGAGGATGCTTTCTGGTCTTGTTCCTCCTTTTATCCGTCTTCAGGGCGGGCGTAAACCCGCCCCTGCCTGCCCCAAGGGCGTGGCCAGCCGCGTCAGTGTCTAGGCCAACCCACTCTAGGGCGGGAAAAGGCACGCCCCGGCTACGCCGCTTCGGGCATACCAGCCGAGACTCGTCTCCCGCCCAAGATGGCTTCCCGGGGGGATCGTGGTACTCTGCCATACGTTCGGGGGGACCGATTGGTCGCCCCTTGCCATATGGCTGAGATACCCGCCACCCCCTCTCAACACAATCCCCAAGGATGGGAAACCGGAAACAGTTCTGAAGTTTTTGGAGACGGGAGGGAGTGACCCTCCCGGGCCGTATTTATTAAAATATGAAACAAAATTAAAACATTAAAATAAACAGTTTCATATTATGTACAATTTCATTACCACATTGCGATGTTTGGCTAACCTTAACATATCCTCTAGTACAAAGGTTCTCCTAGCCGAACTAACATCCTACCAAACATTTACTTAACTTTTGAAATTGTACATCCTAACGTTTAAGGGCCAACGGCAAGGTCGTAACCGGTGTCAAGATCCCTAACCCAGACATATCCCCCTCACTTGAGAGGGGCGGCACGGAGGCTTACCTCAAGTGCAACTACCAATTTCCCTTGACTTGACGGGGGCCCCAATAAAACTCGACGCCACTTAAAGGTCGTACGAGGACTCGTGTGAGGTATCTAGAAGGTAGCGTAGACCCCCCCCAAACCCCACACAACTTACCACATCTGCCGTCGCAGACGTACTGGCCCCGGGAAATTCCCCAGGAGGGGGCTGTAACCCCTCCTACCCATGAAGGGGCCTTGACCGCCTTCCCTTTCCTTTCGGCGACCCATCCTTAGAAGGGACCGCCTCCCCGTTGAGGGGCCAATGGCCACCTCCCCCGAGCGCCCCCATCCATAATGGGTGACGCCCACTCATAGGAATCTTCCAATTAGTGCTCACCGATCATGACCTTACCGCCACAGGTCCGGATAGTTGACCGGCTATCCGGACCCCCCACCACACTCCTACCTAAAGGTCATGTTTAACGTCTTCAGCCAAGCTATGAAGTCTCCTATGAGTAACTCATTCCCCATCCGAGACAAATGAACACCATCCCCCAAGTACATACTGTCATCATTAATACATCCATGCGCGATAGAATGCAGTGCATTGGAACGGAACAACCTACTTACTTTGTTATTAATTTTTCTCACAGAGTGATTTAAAGCAGAAACCGAAAAAGCCCCCCGCCACACTTTTCGTGGGATCATATGGGACCACGCAATCGTGCACCCTGGAACTCTCCTCGCTAACCAACTTACAGTGGAAAGCATCGCTTCCAGGAGAAGTCGTCTACCAGTGGTGACCAAATCATTGCCCCCAAGATGTACTATGACTACAGACGGCGGTGACCTCGTCCGCCCTAGCAAACCCTCGAAAAATGATTGGAACTGGTCAATACAGAGACCGCCCTTTCCGTAGAAGGACACACTGTACCCGTATTCCCCAGCCACGTGCACCATGTCACCTGCCTTGAATACGTCCGCGGCACGCCTCACGTATGAGTGGCCCACGACCCACACCTCCTTTTTAACAGCCGGTGATGTCTGACCGCTGGCCCGGTGTTGGGTCGACTGCATAGTCCGCCCCGCCTCGTAGGCTTGCGTAACTGAAAACCAAACAAAAACAAGAAGCGTGAGTACATCATTACGGCTTCACAACATGTGCAAACGCACATACCTTTTATAACAATTGGAGGACCAACGCCCCACACGTTTAACTTGTTCCACATTCAGACCCCTGGCTGTAGCCTCTGTAGCAGCCCCTATCCGAAAGGAATGGGTCCCAAATTCGCCCGGGTTCAAGCCCGCAGCTGTAATCGACATCGCAAGCACCCGCTGAAACTGAAACCTTGTCAGTGGGGTGGCGTCCGCGTGTCTCAACAAGGTCCCCCCCCATGATGCCACCCTTCGTGTTAAATAATCCTCTAAACACTTCACTGGGCACATGGACGACCCGGGAATCCTGCGTATAATTATGCATTCACCCATCCCACTCTGGTCGGTTTTGGACCTCACAAACGAGACAGTCATCGTCTCCCCTCTGATCTGAACGTGCTCTGCGCACAGTCCTCCCGTCACATCCTGCTTGTTCCTTGCCACTAATTCGCTTACCCGCATAGCCCCATGAAATGCCAGCGTAAAAGCGGCTCGGAATAACACTGTCTCAAACTGAGACGAACATGTTGTAGGGAGTCTGGATAATAACTGGGCCAACCTATCCAAACCTATCGGGCGCCTCTCATCTACTCTGCGACCCTCAAGGCGTTGCCACCCACGTAGCGCTTTTTGCACAACGAAAGACGCTGTCGGGTCCTGGATCCCATGAGCCCTAGCAACAAAGGAAATGGCAGCCCGATGCCTCTGGGCCGTGGCCACCGTTTTTCCTGCCAGATGTAATGACATCAGAAAGTTCACAACCCCTTCCTCCTGGCCCCAAAGCTCCTCTCTAGCAGTCCCCAAAAAGGCTAAATAGGACCGGAACGCCCCTTCATATGGATTGCGAGCAGCCCGGTGGCAGTGGGCTAGCAAGCAGGAGCTGTGGGCTGCGACTGTGCATTTTAGTATCTTTTAGCGCGTTGTCACGCTGATTAAAAGCGCTGACACGCGTTCATTTTTAAATTGCTTTTCTGTGTCTAACCTGCACTGAAATTTAACAGGTACCTCCTAATCCTTACTTTGCCTTCCAGGGACACAGCGGGGCCGGCTGGCAGCTTTTTCCATCTTAGGCGCCCAGCGGTAGTGGCCGCCATCTTGGATTGGGCCGGTTCGCCCGACCCCACCCACGCCACTCCCCCCACGCTGCTCCTCTATTTAGGAGCATCTCACAGTCTCCCCAGCGATTGCGAGCAGCCCGGTGGCAGTGGGCTAGCAAGCAGGAGCTGTGGGCTGCGACTGTGCATTTTAGTATCTTTAGCGCGTTGTCACGCTGATTAAAAGCGCTGACACGCGTTCATTTTTAAATTGCTTTTCTGTGTCTAACCTGCACTGAAATTTAACAGGTACCTCCTAATCCTTACTTTGCCTTCCAGGGACACAGCGGGGCCGGCTGGCAGCTTTTTCCATCTTAGGCGCCCAGCGGTAGTGGCCGCCATCTTGGATTGGGCCGGTTCGCCCGACCCCACCCACGCCACTCCCCCCACGCTGCTCCTCTATTTAAACGTCCCCCATGTGTCAGCGCAGCGGACGAGCGCAGCGGGCGCGCCGTAGGCTCGCCGGAGTCAAGCCAGAGTCCTGCCCGTCTGCGCCCGTCCGCGGCAGGCCGGGGCTAGGGGCACCCCCCCTGCCCATTTCCCTTCATATTCATCCTCCTTTCTTCTCTCGCTATGGTCTCCTGGTACCGTCAGCCCGTCCACATCCGCACTACTGGCTCAGCTAGGTCTACTATGCCGTTCTCCCTTCTCACCCCCTTCCATTATCCCGGTCCGCCCTTCCCCCCCTCCGTCCGTTTCATGTACTCCGGCCTTTAACACCACGGCCACGCTACTAAACACCCGATCTGCTGTTAGCCATCAGTACGAATTATACGATTATATTGACACTCACAAACCAGATCTCCTGTTTTTAACGGAGACCTGGTTTAAGGCTGACTCCCTGCCCAACGTCTTAGCCGCACTTCCCCCTGGCTACTCGGCTCTTCGAACAGACCGGCCACAGGGCAGGAGAGGCGGTGGAGTGGCCCTGATAGCCCGCACTGACCTTCAGTTTCAGACTCTTCCCTCCCCCCCCATCCCCGAAGTGGACTACCTGGTCATCCGCTCCAATTCCCAATCCTCCCCTTTAACCTCTGTTCTAATTTATCGCCCCCCTCATCCCTCTCCCACTTTTGTCTCTAACTTCCAGGACATATTGGCAACGCTGGTAGTGAACAACTCTTCAGTGCTAGTCTTAGGTGACCTAAACTTCTGGCCTAATGACCCTGCCGAGAGCCCCTTGTCCAAAGACTTCACCGACCTTATGTTTAGTCTTAATTTCATTCCTCACATCCACAGCCCCACCCACGTTCAAGGCCACTCACTCGATCAGGTCTGGACCTTGAACATCCCTACCACTCCCCCCACCATTTCCCCTTGTCCCTGGTCTGATCATTTTTTAATTTCCTTTTCCCTTGCCTTAGCCCCCATCATCAAGCCTCCACTCCCTAAGAACACCTGGGCCAGAAAATGGGGCAAAGTCGATTTGCCATCCTTCTGCTCTTCGCTAGCCAGCACTAGCCCTGACCTCTCAGGCCTCGCCGCCCCTGTCCAACTGGACACCATTAACAACTGGTTGACCCATGCGGGCGACGCCTTCGCCCCCCTCAGACGTATCACGGTCAAGCGAGCCCATGCCGCCAACCGCTGGTTCACTCCCACTCTTAAGGAGAAAAAGCTGGCCGCACGTAGGGCAGAACGAGCATGGAGAAAAGCATACTGTCCCTCTCTAAAAACCATCTATCTCTCCGTGCTCAAGGAATATAAGCAGAGCATCCTTGATGCCAAGACCTTATTCTATTCTAATAGAATATTGTCAGCAGAGTCACAGTCGAAGGAAATTTTCGCCACAGTGCACGAGCTCGCGTCATCTAACAGAGTCTCGGCCTCTATTCCACCCTCTCAATCTCTCTGTGACTCGCTCAACGACTTCTTTGTGGACAAGGTGATAAAGATTAAGGCCAATATCCCTCCCCCATCCCCTACTTTCACCAATCCTTCCCCCCCCCCGTTTCCTCCAAACTCACCTCCATCCCCCCCTTGACCACAGCCACGCTCCTCCCCCTGCTTCACAGGGTGAAATCAGGTTCCCCCCTAGATTTCGCCCCCGCCCACATCTTGAGAGAAATCTTCCGAACATGCCCATCCCCTCCCCTCACACTTCTAAATGATTCCCTCAGTAATGGAGTGGTTCCCGCCCCCCACAAATTTGCAGCCGTTATTCCTATTCTAAAAAAGGCTGGTGCGGACCCTTCATCCCCTTCCAACTATCGTCCCATTTCCCTCCTTCCCTACCTGGCAAAGGTTCTAGAAACCCACGTCACCGCCACTCTGAGCTCCCACGTGGAAATCAACCACTGCCTTTCCCCTCGGCAGGCGGGCTTTCGCCCCCTCCATTCCACGGAAAAGGTAGTGGTCTCAGTTATGGACAGCCTACGCGAGGGCATTGACACCAATCTCCCTCAGGCCCTCATTCTTTTAGATCTGTCCGCCGCGTTTGACACGGTGGACCATTCCACCTTACTTTCCCGTGTCAAGGCGGCGGGCATAGAGGGTCTAGCCTTCGCTTGGCTTGAGTCCTTTTTAAGCGGCAGAGCTCAGGCAGTCCATCTCACTGGCTTCACTGCGGCCTCCCACAAGGTGACGTGTGGGGTCCCCCAGGGTTCCTCACTTTCCCCCCTTCTGTTTAATTTATACATTTTCCCCCTCATTTTTATGTTACAGCAGCTCGAGGTCACGGTGTACAACTACGCCGATGACCTCCAGCTTATTTTTAACCTTTCCCATTCCCCTTCATCCTTCCAGAATGTCCAATCTGTCATGTTGTTCATTCAGGATTGGATGAACTGCAACCACCTCAAACTCAATCCGGACAAGACTGAACTAGTCTTGACCGGAGGTGGTTGCAGTCCTTGGTCCCCTTCTCACTGGCCCTCCCCACTCGGTGCTCCCCCACTCCCGGTCCCCAAAGTCAAAACCCTTGGTATCTTCCTTAATCCCTCACTTTCTGTTCACTCACAGGTTAGTTCTGTTGTCTCCTCTTGTTTTTTCTCCCTCAGAACCATCAGGAAGATCTCTCGGTTTTTTTCACTCCCCGCCCTAAAGATCATAGTGCTGGCGATGGTGTTGTCGCGCCTCGACTACGGCAACATTATTTACAATGGCGCGCCTGCCTACGCCATTCACCGGCTGCAACTAGTGCAGAACCAGGCGGCCCGACTCATCTACGGCCTGCCTAAATATCATCGGGCCACCCCTTTACTGCAGGCACTGCACTGGCTGCCGGTGAAAGAGCGGGCCCTGTTTAAGCTTGGGTGCCTCACCTTTCAGGCCAGAATGGGCACTGCACCAGAGTTCATCTGCTCGGCTATCAAGCCTTACACCCCAGGGAGAGAGCTTCGCTCCTCTCACCTGGCCCTCTTAACTGTCCCCCGTTTCAAAAAGAAAAGGGCTGGCGGCACTAAGTTTTCTGTTCTGGCCCCTGTGTTTTGGAACTCCCTGCCCGTGACACTCCGTATAACACCCTCCTACACTGAATTTAGGAAAAACCTCAAAACCTTCCTCTTTTCTCGTGCTTTTGCTGCCTAATTTCTCCTCGTTTGCCTTCCCCTCGCAATCTGAAGCGCCATGAAACCGCATGGTATAAGTGCGCTATATAAATGTTTTTAAATTCAAATTAAATTCAAATATGCCTTCCTCGTCCTGGGTGCTAAACTCTCTCCCACGAGGTTACGAAGTTCGGGGCACCGAGAGACCAAAGAGCTTCGGGAAAGGGTGCCGGCTCCGGGTCCGCTGTGGGCAGAAAACCCCAGAAGGCCTGCATACGAAAACGAGAAAGGGCATCAGCCGCCTGGTTCATTACCCCAGGGACATGTCTTGCTTTGAATAACACATTCAGTTGCATACACAGTAATACGATCTCCTTGAGCAGCCTCAAAACCCATTTGCATCGTGCTGCCTGACTATTGATACACTCAACCACGGTCATATTGTCAGACCAAAATACCACAGAGTGATCTCTGAACCCTTCGGGCCACGTTCTCAGGGCCACGAAAATGGGGAAAAGTTCCAGGAAAGCAATGTTACTTGTCAGTCCACTGTTATGCCACCATGCCGGCCATTTTTGTGCAGACCATCGAGCACCGAAAATGGCACCAAAACCTACACTCCCTGCCGAATCTGTCCACAGCCCCAGCTCCTCAGAGGACACGGCTGGTTTATTCCAGACGACTCGACCATTGAAATCTGCCAGAAATGCCAACCAAATGCGCATGTCCTGGCGGACCTCGGCCGAGAGCCTCGTGCGATGATGGCCCTCCTTCAATCCGACCATGGCTTGAGCGATCGAACGGGAAAAGGGGCGGGCCATAGGTATAACTCTCAGGGCAAAATTCAACTGGCCCACTAACTGCTGTAACTGATGCAGCTTAACCTTAGCTTCACTCAAACACATTTGCAGGGATGCCCTGAACTTTAACACTTTATCACTTGGTAAACGGAAACAACCTTCTCCGGAGTCTAACTCGATCCCCAGAAACTCGAGGCAAGTCGAAGGACCCACCGTCTTACCTGGTGCCAATGGCACGCCAAACTGATTCATTAAAACACAAAATGCAGCCAAAGCTTGCCCACATTCCGGATCCCCGGCTGCCCCCAGGAACAAAAAATCATCGAGATAATGCATCACATGTTGAAAACCCGTCTTCTTTGTGAAGACCCATTGTAGAAAACTACTGAATTTCTCGAAATAGGCACAAGAAATTGAGCATCCCATCGGCATACATTTATCCATATAATACTGACCCTGAAACATGAAACCCAGTAGACGCTGATCGTCTGGATGTACCGGGAGCAACCGGAACGCTGACTCGATATCAGATTTTGCCATCAGCGCCCCGGGCCCCAGGCGATTCAAAATGGCCACGGCCTCATCGAAAGATGCGTACCGTACCGAACACATTTCCGGGTCTATCGCTTCGTTTACGGAAAGACCACGTGGGGCTGACAAATTATGTATCAGCCGAAACTCACCCGGGTCCTTCTTGGGGACCACTCCTAAAGGCGAACAGACAAAGTTAGCCACCGGGGGTACACTAAACGGACCAGCGACTCGACCTCGAGTAACCTCCTTCCGGATCTTTTCCTGTACCACGGTCGTATGCTGCAAGACCGATATCTGATTTTTGCATTTTTCCACACCCTGAAAGTCCCCCACTGGGATGCGGAAACCATATGAAAACCCGTTCCGCAACACCCCAGCGGAAGCACGATCCGGGTATTCACTGAGCCAGGGAATCATTGCCAAGGTATCAATCGGGGTAGGTAAAGGCGCCCCTCGGACTATGTTAGACCTGTTTGGCACCTCCTCTACCCCCGTTATCACCCGTTTTGGCTCTGCACGTGGACTCAGGATGGGATGATTGCCCACACCCACTACATTCGTGTTTAAATTTGCACGATCCCTGGGGCCTAGTACATTTACTCCTGTTAAAATTCCAACAAACCCCCTTTTTACCTGTATTACCGGTAGGCCTCGAGTGATTGTCGATACCCGTACCTGATCGAAAAGGCGTCCCCGCATACTGACGGGAGGATTCACCCACATTACTCCCTACTAATGGCACTTTCAACATACCAGTCTCCTTCATTTTGGACCAGGACACAGAATCATAACAATCCCAAGTTAAGTTTTTATCATGTTCTTTTGCTTTTCTGAAAAGATTATCATAGCAAAACCAATGATTACCCTCGTGTGATACCGAGTACCCCATGATCCGTGACTGATAACTCGGCAACTCGGGTAGCAATTCGGGCCTCCGTTCTCCCAAGATCGATGTGAAAATTCCCCATGCCTTGCCCCAATTGCCAACGTTTTCATTAACCTTAAAGGCGGCCATCTTTGCGCGCCAAACACTCGGATGCATGAGATCCTTCTGACCTTTAACATGCTCCATCTCATAATGATCAGTAAGCAACGAGAAGATGTTTACATATTCCCCTGCCCATATCTTTTCTTTAATAGCTAAAGGAACATGCTGACCCAACCTCTCCCTTCGAGAGGGTGCCGACTCTTCCCTCGCAATCGGCAATGGCCGCTTACCTGAACTGGACGCTGTCTCTGCGACTAAAACCGTCCCCTGTGGCTTCTCTACGGCCGCAGCCGGCGTGGATACTTTCGCAGCTTCACGAGTTTCCCGCAGTTGCTTCATTAACACCTGCGCGTCGACAGCCGTGGCGCCCTTGCTACTTTTACCCAACCACGCTGCTACTTGTGCTGCCAGCTCAGGCGGCATGTCTTCCCCGGACACGGGGGTGACCACTACGGGAATCGGATTCCCTTCCTCCGGCACAGGAGTGGGTGCTTCGAGCGGGGCACTGGGACCCGGGGTATCTCCCCCAGCTGCTCCTCTCCTGGGCCTCTTGCCTTTTCCTCCCGGGGCCGTTCCCTCCAAAGGACGTTTCGGGCCCCCTTCTTCATTTTTATCCATCCGCCTCTTTAGGTCGGTCATCTCCTTCATGAGAACACGCAGCATCTGTTCGGTAGTCATTCGCTTTCCCGCCTTCTTCGGCATTCTCCGACAGAGTATCTGTAAAACAAACGAGAAAGATTACAACGCTCAAAATTGGCTCTTCGTTCCGTCTCGAGCACACGTGCAGCGAGGAGGTGCAGCTTCAGAGCACAGGAACAAGAGGATGCTTTCTGGTCTTGTTCCTCCTTTTATCCGTCTTCAGGGCGGGCGTAAACCCGCCCCTGCCTGCCCCAAGGGCGTGGCCAGCCGCGTCAGTGTCTAGGCCAACCCACTCTAGGGCGGGAAAAGGCGCGCCCCGGCTACGCCGCTTCGGGCATACCAGCCGAGACTCGCCTCCCGCCCAAGATGGCTTCCCGGGGGGATCGTGGTACTCTGCCATACGTTCGGGGGGACCGATTGGTCGCCCCTTGCCATATGGTCGTTTCTTTTGTCCCTACAGCCCCCCAGACAAGCCCCACGGTCCCCTGCAGCCAATGGGTGCAGGCTGTATTTTCCAGGGGATCTGAGTTAAGTGCACTGATTTGAACTCCAGTGGCTAACCTGTAGCCATTTATCTTCCCTCCCAAAAGCCAGGTGAGGTTCAACCTGTATGACGGGGTGAGCCATGACAGTGAAAATCCTCTTATTACTGGCTGTCAGTTTAGTTGGCAGGTTGTGAAAAAAGATAGGGAAGTGCAATTTAATTTCAGCTGCTAATGGGAGTAAGTGCTAATTTCACCTGTTTTAGCACTTACTCATGCGCCTACATCACCCCAGAAGAACGGATACTCTGGAGGTAAGGACGTGATGCTGAAAAATTTGAAAATGCCACTAGAAATTAATGGAAGCAACAAATGGAAAGAAATGGTGGCATACTGTGATATTTGATCTAAATATAAAATGCAGATATGACTGTAGTAACAACTAATAACTACCTAAAATGTTGGTGCATTATGTTTCTTAGATCATATATTAATAATGTATGCCATATTAACTAGTCCGCATGTGAGACTCTAGTCATTCAACATCTGTAATTATTAGTCGGTTCTCGACGATCAGGTAGTTAGTCACGTTTAATCCATTTTGTCTTTTTAATATATATAGTAATTCTAAGGCCTTGTGATGTGTGTATTGTTTTCTACTAATCATTTGCATTCCTACTCGTTTGAGATCAAAAGCCGCCCTGCTGCTATTGCCTTATCTTGAGAGCAGGGCCAAACAATAACCTTCCTTTCATCAGCAGTAGGAAAACTGCAAAACAAAATGAAGAATTAATGAGCACCACTGTTCAGTTCATTTGAAAATAAGATCACAAAGTCCATGAATTACATATGACATTGATGAGGGCACTTCTTAATGAGATGGTGCTTTCTGTCTGTTCAAATTATCTGACTCTCACCTCCTACACATAGCTTGCTTGCTTTGCCCTTTGATCTTGGGTCTGACCTCAACAAACGTAAACAATAACAACAATGTATTCTTTGAGCATGATCTGTTTTCAGTAATGACACACAAATCGTATAAACAATCCAGAGCTGCAGGGATAGGGTGCCAGACGACATGTGAAACACAGTGGTTTCAAGTGCTTACAACTAGGTCCCACTGAAAATGTATAGATGCAGCCATGCAAAAGCATCATTTACGGCTCCAAGAATGTACACACAGAGCTCCAATAGGATATTATTGGACAACAGGAGGTTGTAAACAACATTCCAAATTGTAAATGAATTCTGTGGATCAAGCCTAACATCAATCAATTTATTCTGAAAGTCAATCATTTGCTTTGATCCAGCAGGCACATGCATTTCAAATGATACAACGTTCATATGAAAGGTACATATATGTGGAATTAAGTATGGTAAACTTGTAATTACTTTTATAGTCTTACCTTCACAATATATTTGCAGTCGATTTTTGTTAGACTATATATTTCACCTACAATATTATAGGATCATACAATACCTACAAGGGGACCAATAACATATCTTTAAGTAAAACTACGTGCAATATTAATCAAGCCGACCGCTGATACTGATTATAACAACAATATGATTTTGTATTTTTTTTGCAAATATTAATGATACCTTCAAACCAGCACCATTCTATGCTGAGTTGTTGCTTTGTCTTTAAACATGAAATATTTATTTGATATGCATGAGGCACTGATTCTTGGTGTGCAAGTATTTCAGGTCAACAAAGATTCAGTTCACATTGTATCACTGCAGAAGTTCACATTAGGGCAGGGTCATACTGTTACTGCAGCATGCTGGACGAGCCGAGTGCTAGCATCCCATTAAAAATGATTGCAGTTTTACTATAGATGGCGGTGATGGTTGTAGATCAAGGCATTTGTGGGACAAAGTAAAAGGTGCAAGGGGTTGATTTTAAATCCTTATGACTAACATGTCAGTAATGGGGGTGCGCAATAAATTCCATTCAACCGGTGGAGTTCGCAGAGTTTTGCCCACTCCAAGTTATGCTTGTAAGGCGGAGTTCCTACAAGACTCTGCCAAACGCAGTGTGGCATAGTTTTTTCTTGCGCTCAGTTGGCCAACCCTAAGTTGGCGAGCATAAGTGAGAAATTACATCCCCTAGCGTGACTTTTGATTGCTAGGAGGGAACCCAGTGATATTTTCTCAATGTGGGTGGTCATGGGCAGTTGTGACGGTTTGCAGTGAGAAAGCTGCTGCTGATTTTGCAGCACAGAATAAGCTTCTGGTGCTAAAAATTTGCGCAACATGCCAATTCCACCCATTCGCGGAGCTCCACAGAATCTCACAGAGTTTTCATGTAACTCCGTGAGTTCTGCCCACCCAAAGTCAGGATCAAAGACGTTTTAAGGCATGGGCAAAGTGGGCTCTGGCCCAGGACCTCAACCTTTGGTACAGCCAGCTCTGTTCTGCAGATAATCTTGCCCTGATGCCCTTGAATGATTCTTATACAAATTGTTTTAAATACATTTTTTCTTTAATTTATTTTTAAGGTGGGTGAATTGTGAGAGTCTCTTACATATTTATTTTTTTAGATCAAAATAGTATGTGATATATGAAAAATGGGAGGGTGCCACATCACCATCCTTAAATGTTAGACGTGAACATATTTATAATTTGGACAAGAGTGCTTGTGCACTGTCAATGACCTGGCCAAAGAGGGCATAGAGCTGAAATTAGATTATGAATTCAAAGCTGCTCCAAAAAGGTCTCCCGAAAATGCATTTGCACCAAGGCCTCCAAAATCCTTAAGATGTCCCTGGTCAGGATGCATTAATCAAGCATCATGGTCTTTCAACATTAGGCTCCTCTGAAAGCTGTGGGTAAAAAAAAATGTATTGTATCGTTAATAAAAACCATAACAATTTACATAGAACAACGTTCTGCAAACATTAATTTAAAATAATTACAAATTTACATAAAAATTTCCCTTCATTGCGTAAACTCAGCATAAAATGTATAAAAGACAATTCATGAATCAGTATTCACATATTACACAATCTTTATAAAAGAACCTATAATGTAAATATGTAGAACTAGACATTATCTACTTCTATCTATTATCTGCATCCATTTAAAAAAAAAAAAACATTTTTACAAAAGAAAACAATGCATCCATCTAGCTTCTAGCCATGAGTCTGAAAAAATAAGAATAGCAGTTTTTCAATAGGTGATATATGTAACTCAAGTAGTCAGTGCTCACACCTGTTTCATCTCCTCCTCATTTTATCACTTTCATCCCAAATTGAGATTATTTCATTAAAGTGCTGCTGCTTTCAATAATTTATCCTGAGCTTGTAAAAACTTTATCATTCTTCAATTCATTTGGGGGTCAGTTGGATCCAGATGATGGCGGTTCTACATGAGCGTATTCCCCTATCCAGGAAGACTTTCTTTAAAAAACGGACACACTCTGATTGCAGCTTCTTGTAATGGCATATTAGATGAAATAGGTCTTTCTTTTTGTAGCCACAAAGACAGCATTCTTTTGACTCAATATGCTTCCAATGCGGCTCATCGGCCAGGGTAGGAAATTTGCCAAAACGCAATGCCATTAGTTGTTTTTTGATGTGGATAGAGAACGTAGTGTCTAATTAGACCGCCGGTTTAAGAGTTTTATAGTTGTTAATCACTGTCCATGAATGAGAGTGATGGGAGAAGATGCCTTTATCTGTTAACAACAAATTACATTTTGCTGCTCTGTTTAGTGCCATCTTAAATGACTAGAAAGGCAATTTTTTATTCCAAACATTAGTAGAACATGTTGCCTCCAGTTCACTGGTCAAAAATGTGTTGTCCTGTGATTTTCTTTGCATTTCCAATTCCAGCCATAAGAATTTGTTGAGGCTGTTTTCCCCTACGCTTTGCTTGATTCGATATCACACCTTTATATATGTATAAAGTCTGCCCAGTGATTCATTCATTTGTCCAAATTCTAATCGCATTTGCGCAGGCGAAGCGGTCATGGGAATTTGAAGAACCTTTTTATAGATCTTTGTTATTAATTTATTAAGAA
This sequence comes from Lissotriton vulgaris, assembly GCF_964263255.1. NCBI lineage: Eukaryota > Metazoa > Chordata > Amphibia > Caudata > Salamandridae > Lissotriton > Lissotriton vulgaris. The sequence goes on along the minus strand of NC_141685.1, from coordinate 2,035,271,812 downwards.
TTTCCGAGTCCTTTCCGTGCATGGCTGCACTGGCATATGATAAGGTTGGCAGTGCTTCACCAGAGATAATCGTCAGGAGTGGCCTTAGGGATGGCCCTACCAACTTCTTTTCCAATGACCTAAATGCAAATTTTAAGGCTCCCGCTCTCTGTGTCATAACATTTTTCTGGTCACGTAGGGATAACATATCATCTATGTAGTATCCCAAGTACTTATAGATGGATACTTTTTTCAGTTGTTTGCCTTCTAGCCAGATGTGTTGTGTTGTGGGGCTATTCGAGTGGTAAAAAGCATTGTTTTTGTTTTAGATGAATTAAGTTCCAACTTATTTGTAGATAGAAAATCCGAGAGTTCAGTTAGGAGCCTAGTCAGACCAACTTTAGTTAAGCTCAATAGCACAATGTCGTCTGCATAGGCAAGGTGAGAGAGTTGTAACTTGCCTAATTTCGTAGAATGTGAGCTGGTACTATCAAGTTTTCCAGAAAGATCTGATATGAACAGGTTAAATAGATGCGGGGCCAGTACGCATCCCTGTTTTAAGACAATAGTTGTATACACTTTTCTTGAGATTCAAGCACCCTCCCCGAGTTTCACTTGAATCCAGGTAACTGTGTAGAACAATAACAAACACCTCAACATTCTCTCTGGTATTTCTCATGCTTTCAACTTTGCCCACAGCAGATTCCGGTCCACACTGTCAAAAGCAGCTTTTAAATCTATGAAACACAGGTGCAAGTCCTGTTTCCCGTTCTTACATTTTTCTGCTATCATAGTGATTGATAGGATATTCGAGATAGTTCCAATCCGTTTTCTAAAACCTGTTTGATTAATTGGGATCAGATTACGTTCCCCCGACCAATTGACCAGATCTTCCAGAATTAATGAGGCAAAATATTTAGCTTCTACATCCTGTAGGGCAATTAGCATGTAATTAGTTGGGGTTGTTCTTTCTCCTCCTTTGTAAATGGGGGTTATGATTGATCCTTGCCAGCTGTTGGGTACTTGATTATTAATCTCTACATCAGCATAAAGTTTCTCTAAATGTGAGTTCCAGTATTCAGAGGTGTGTTTATAGATCGCTTGTGGAATGTCGTTTGGGCCTGGAGCCCCATCGCTTTTGCCTTTGTTTATTATGTTTGCTATATCCTCTGCTGTGTAAACGATGTGATTTGTTACTGGGACTACATCTTGCATAAATTATTGACTCAGATCTGTTGGTAGTGATTGACAGTCGCCTTCATCCATTAATTTAAATTTATTTGAAGTTACTGTTGTTGGTTGTTTCTGTTGAGTGTTTGGTGACATCTGTTTGAATTTCTGCGAAAGAAAGTTGACCCATTCCGGCTCCTGAACGATTGACATTAGGATGTTTCGATGCCTAGTCAATTGATTTATCGTATGCCACAATTTGTTCGAGTTTAGATGCCTTATGCTGAAAATCAGCTCTCTGTTTTCCCTTTTTTGAGTTCCCAAATCTTCTTTTTGTATTGTTTTCTTAATAGACGAAATGTCTCCAATACTGTCCCTTCTGTGTTTTTTGATTGTAACTTCCTTTGTGTTCTTTTAAGTCCCTTTTTAGATCTTGCACCTCTTTCGGGGAGATCTATAATTGGATAATATCTTTTATCCTTCACCTTTGGTGCTTTCATTTTCATCTTTAGTTTGCCTAAGAAAAGAGACCAGGCTTGAATCTTAATCATAGGTTCATTTGCCAATTCAGCCAGGGTATCTTTTATTGTTGAGAACGACTCAGTTTTGTTTGTATTTGTCAATTTAATACATTTTAAATTAGTTGTGTTTATATGGCCCTCTGGTATATTGGTGAATTGAAATTTTTCCACATTATTCTTGACAACAGTAAGTAGTGGTTGGCGTAGGAGGAGGACGCTGGCGGGAGGTAGCTAAGTTGGAGGCTCTTCTTTTCCTACTGACGGCTATTCGGGGCATGAAAGAAATGAAAGAAATGCACCTTTGAGATATGAAAATCAGCAGAAGAGCATCTTTACTTACGGAGGTGACTGCTGAGTTTCAGCGGATGCTTTGGTTGCTTCTGGGCTCTATGCGGATCGCTCGTACTGCGATCTTACGGGTGGCCGGTGAATCGGTGCTGGCTGGACTGGGCTGCGACGGCGTCGATCTTCGGCAGCCCCGATTTTCCTCGCGGACGCAAGGGAGCTACGAGGGATCGCACCGAAAACCTTGCAAAGGAGCACCCGGGCTAACAAGAACACACTGGGGACGGTAGCGGACTCTTCCCCTACACGTGCTTCTGCTTCTGTAGCGGTCTTAGTGATTCCCACTCTCCTGGCCGCGACCGCGACTGCAACCGTGAGTGAACCCGCATGTGAATCCATCTTTGGGGCCGGTGTATCTATTGCTGCATACGGAGGAGCTGACTCATTGCTTATGGGTAAGCAGGTGCTTCGGCCACCAACTCTGTTAATTCTGGGTGGCTCCGCCAGCAAAAGCACCACAAAGGAAAAAAGTTTAATTGATACAGTGGCAGTTACAGTCGCAGCACCTGGGTGCAACAAAGCAGCTATCCACACAGAGCAATCAGATATAATAAATATACTTGATACCCCAGCTCAAGAAGAAAATGAGAGTCTGTCCAAAGGCAATGTTAATACTGCTGTTGAGTGAGGGTTGATGTTAGCTTTGGAGTCAACACATCAGGAGCCTTTAGACTCTGTTACTGCAGTACCCACTGACACTTTAATGATGGCTGGTAAAGATATATGTACAGCCCTCGGGCTGGTGGCGGAAGGTGTAGAGGGGAATGGTGAAGCAGGTGAAATAGGCTCCAATGAAGAAAACAAAGAGGATGCTGATGAAGAACCCGCTAACTCCACTTCAGGCACAGCAAAAATTTTGACGGGCAGAAGGAATAAGGCTAAATCTAAGTTTAAGCCTAAAATTAAAAGTAAAAGAGGGAAAGCTCCTATTGCTGTTAATATGCCGGCAATAACGAATCTCTCTGCTTCCAGAAAGATACTCATTGAAAAAAGCCCTTTAAGGAAATGCATTCGGGCTCAGGGGCTCGTGAAAAATATGTCTTTACGTTTATCTGGTACTAGCCCTACGGATCTCGACCCAACGAGTAACTGCTCTGGTCCTGGTTTACCTGAGGATTCCTCTTTTAATGATTCTGTTGACATTCCCTCTATGCCCTTCAATAACTCTAATATGCCATCATCGATTCCGGTGCCACTCTTATCTACTGGTTCTATCCCAGCTTCCCCTATTCCTTCCACTGTGTTGGCATCTCCAGGTGCTGCAAACAAAGCAGCCAAAGTTATAGCGAGCAACAATAATAATACTCCTGTGTTAAAATCTTTTACTCCTCCTGCTTCAATTCTATCTGTGCAGGGTCAAGCACCTGTGTTTTCTGATATACCCAACGCTGCTAGAGCCAGGATACATGAGCAAGAAGCTAACAGCTCCCCGCTGGACATTATCTTGCAAACTTTAACCAGCCATCGCCTAGAAGCACAAGAACATTTTCTGCAATTGCGGGAGGATAATAGTAAGCTGCAGAACTCTTTGCAAGAAATGACTCACAAACTAGGAGGGTTTCACAAGATATCGAGAATTTACAACAGCGGGTGCTAAATATAGAAGAAGGTTCAACTCGCACCGAATTTGCCGTGAATCAACATGTTGCGCAGCTTATTTCCTTACAATTGAAGGTTGAGGATTTAGAAAACCGACAGAGACGGTCTAAGCTTAGACTTTTTGGGATCCCGGAAGGCTCAGAAGGGTCAGATCCCAGGTCCTATCTGGTTAAGTTATTTCAAAGCGCCTTCCCAGATTTATCTGACTGGGATTGGGATTCCCAACTCCAACGAGTCCACCGTTTACCTTTAATTCAGAGAAACAAGGAGAGCAAATTTCTGAGGCCCATTCTCATTTGTTTTGGCACTTATTTATTAAGACAAGCACTTTCGTTGAAAGCCCGTCCTAATGCCCTTGTCATTTTTGAGAATCTCTCCTTTTTTTTTGCTCTGATCTTAGTAGAGCTACTATGGATAGACAGTGGAAATTGCGCAAACTCATTGACCCTTTTAAGTCTAAAGGGGGCTAGTGTTTCTGCAAGAACCTGCCAGCCTCAAGGTTATTAAAGGTGGTCACATATATTTTGTCACTAACGAAAAAGAAGCTGAGATGGCACTCTCTAAATTCGATTAACATCTGTCTTCTTAAACATGGGAGAAAAATTTAGATCTTCTGGTTAAGAGGCTAGAATTTTCCTCTTCCATTTTCTGCTAAGATTAGTGTTTATCGTTCAATTATAGGGTTATCTTTTTCCAACAGTAGGGTAGCAGGGCTGGTCCACAGCTACTTTTCCTTGTTGCTGCCCAACCAGCGGCAGCTAAGGATCAAGGGGTGCCCCCCCCCCAGGGAGGGAGGGGGAATGGGGTGTGGTGGGTGTATGTTTCAGGTTCTCTGAAGGGTAGTGTTTTGTGTGGGGTAAAAAAGTGTTGGAAAAAACAACTTGAGTGGGAGATGTGTTGGAAAAGATAAAAGGGAAATATATATATTTTTTTAGCAGAATGACTATAACCGTTTAAATCAATACTTTTCTGAATGTATAAACTAAGATGTCTGGCATGGAATGTTGCAGGGTTAAACAGTTGGAATAAAAGAGGTCTAGTGTCGGAAGAGCTAAGACTATATGATCCGCATTTTGTTTTTCTTTCCGAAACCCACATTGCCTATAAAGACAAGAAATTATTGGGCCAACTTGGCTACGACATTACAGTTTGTTCTGCTTTGGGTGCGTCTTTTAGAGGGGTAGCGATTCTTAAAGATAGGCGATTCAGAGCAGAAATCCTTAAAACTGCCTATGATAAAGATGGAAGATAGGCTATTGAGCAATTAAGCATCGAAAAATGTAAATATGTATTCTGTGTGATATATGGACCAAATACGGGTGAGTTTATTGTTTTCGATCGTTTAAATGTAGAGCTTTTGGATTGGGAGGGGGAACCTTTTTTAAAAAAAATATTTTTTTTGAGTTCTTGGCAGAGAATCACTGACATAATGATTACCAAATATCCGACAAGTAAATCTAAACATACTGAACTAAAATACATTGAAATCGCCTAAGATAGGTATAGATCAAACAAAAAATTTGTATTTAATCAAAAACATGATATCCCAGATCCCAAATATCCAGCATTGAACGCTTTTCTCAGTCAAAGTAATCTTTCCAAATTTAAGTAAATTTACGTAAAGCTCCAATCCTTTTTGCATACCTAAATTCGCTGTTTCTAACTCTCTTAATTTTTTGAAAACATTCATCTGCAGTTGGAATTATTTCTGTTTTCCAATATTTAAGAATAAGAGATCTGGCAATTGCAAAAATGATGTACAAAAGCTTCACTAAGGAATCTTCCAAATTAAACTCTGGATCAATCCCAAGTATAATTAAATTATTATAGCTAACAATCGTAAAATGTAAATATTAAGAAAATATAAAAAACATATTTTCCCAGAAAACCTTGATTTTGGGACAGAAGGCAATAATATGTGTCCAATTAGCCAAATCCAGTTCAGTGCATCTAAAACAATTAGATGATGCATTACTGTACATTTTGGACATCGCTGCCGATGTATAATACAATAGCCATTTGCTAAAGAAAAGCATACGTCTCCAGGTAGCACCTCTAAGGACTGTGAAATTTAATTTATTCAGGGTTTTCCAGTTTATTTCCTTTAAATTGAAGCGTTCATGTTTCTGCCATTTTTTTTATCACTTTGGCACTCACATCCTCCTCCCTATTTTCCACCAAACTTTTCCTCCATGCTCCCGCCCTCTTGAATACTGGGGACCAAAATATATCGTTTGTTAAATTAGGGATCTGACTTATTTGTGTTATATCAATATTGCTCAATAACCTATACAGCGCTGCATGTGAGCCCATAAGAAGAAAATTACCACGTATTAACAATACCAGCTCATCGGGAGTCAACCAAACTCCAAATTTAATAAGATTTGATAAGTTAATGAACCCATATCTCGCCCAGGTAAGTGTAATATCTAATTCTAATCTGGTCCCCACAGCCTCTCTTAATGGAGTTACTAAGGACAGGAGAGAGAGTGAGTACCTTTTCATCATAACATCTCGCTTTTTAAGAAACCAACGCAAAGTCTTGTATCTGATTAATTTGGGTGATTTAAAAATCGCGAGAGGAGAAGGTATTTTGGATTCTTTGCAGATTAAATCAAAAAAGAAATGAATAAACAATACATCTCTAAGTGCTGGATATTTAAATCTCGAAAGGTACTGCACAAAATATGCATAGTAATAATCTTTTAAATTTGGTAAGCCCAATCCACCGTGTTCCTTATCTACATATAGGGTTTCTATAGCTATTCTTGGAGTCTTTTTTGCCCAAATGAAGGCTGAAAAAAGGGATTCAATCTTTGAGAAAAAGAAGCCAGGAAGGGAACAGGAGATGGTTAAAAACAAAAAGTTGAAAAGTGGGAGTATTGACATCTTAATTAATGCTACTCGGCCTAAGATAGATAAAGGAAGTGTATCCCATCTTAGGAACATAGCACGGACTTTCCTAATTAAGGGTTCAAAATTGAGTGTATATAGATCGCGTGCTGAAGATTGGGAGGGGGAACTTATCATAATGGGAGATTTTAATTGTATTATGGACTATCAACAGGATACTACAAGACAAGGGCCTTTTCAACGCATGCGTAAATCACGATCTTCCATTTTAGAATTGGGTCGCATTTATAACATTAGGGACATTTGGCGCAGTATCTATCTCAACATTGCTGGCTATACATACTATTCTGCGCCTCATAAACTGTGTTACTGTATTGATAGGGCTTTTGCCACTGACAATGTACTGAAAACTAGCTCTATGGAGGTTGGTCCCCGAGTTAATTCGGACCACAATCCTATTTTGTTCATGTTTTTCATCGAACAAACTCATCCGGGCTCTAGGCCATTCTCGTTTCCTAGATACTTATTGTCAGATCTGAGGTTTATATCGCAGCTTAAAAGCCATCTTATAGAATTCATTAGACTTAATTTCGACTCTACATTATGCACAATGGTCTGGGATGTCTGTAAGGCCAGTATTAGGGGGTTCACTGAAGAATTTGTTTTTAGACAAAATTATGAAAGACGCAAAATAAATAGATTGCTGACCTCTAATATTGTATTACAAGAATTATTGTTGGCTGACGCCTTGTGTTCAAATTCTTCTGATACGATCGAACTAGGGTTAAAATTAGGACAGCTCAAATCAACTTTAAAAGCAATACTTCTCAAAAAAAGCTGAGCTAAACTGCATAAATTCAAACTAGCTCAATACGAGAGAGGAGACAAGATTGGAAAAGTCCTGGCTTACAAAGTCGCAGATGACAAAGCCAATACGGTAATTAAAAATGTTCGCGGCTCTGACAATATCTTATACAACCAGCCTGTTGAGATACTAGAACAATTTGTGGATTTCTATCATACGTTATATACTCGGGAGACTTAGCCCAGTACCGCTATAATACATGAATATCTAAACGAAAAAATCAGAAATAATCAACTCACTTTAGAATTAGATCAATTGTCGGAAAATATCACACTGTTGGAGGTTAGACATGCTATTGTTTCTTTACACTATCCCATTAGAGGTATATAAAATATATATTGAGGAATTATCACCGTTGGGGTTCAGTGGTCAATTTGTTAGGTGGATACAGGCGTTATATGATAATCCCATAGCTAGTATCAGCTATTCCGGGCTGACTTCCTCTACGTTTGCTATCTCTCGGGGCACCCAGCAGGGTTGCCCCTTATCACCTTTATTATTTGCTCTCTCAATGGAGCCGTTTTTTATATGCTTTACAGATACAGTCCCGAATCATACCTTTTAAATCTGGCCCCCACTTTTTTAGAAATAATGCTTAAGCTGACGACATTGCCATCTATTCGCCTGATGTTGTAGAGGCATTACAAGGGATAGCGATAGAGTCTCATAGATTCGCAGTGCTATCCGGCTATAAATTATACATAAATAAAACACAAATAGTTGTTAATTATGAACCAACGTTAGCCGTCTCTGGGGTTTGCAAACTGCCACTTATCTGAGTGTTAAAATTACATCTAAAATACACAATATGATTTTCATTAACTACAATGCTTTATTAAAATCGACTAATCTGTCTTTAAAAAAATGGCATAAACTCCCTTTGAATTTAATAGGCAGAAATAATTTAATTAAAATGAAAATCCTTCCCAAATTTCTTTATTTATTTCGATCTATTCCTTTAGCACTTAGTAACTCTTTTTTTAAGAAGTTGAATGGGATTTTTAGCAGCTTTATATGGGGATATAGGAAAGCCCGAAGGTCCATGCTGCTACTTAAAAATTCTCTAGACAATGGTGGGCTTAACTTTCCAGATTTAAAATTATATTTTTGGGCCACTTTTCTCGGGCGTCTTCGCTCTCTGCTTAACTCGGATAAACCACTGTATTTTCATATAATTATGTTACATTCGGACTCCAAAATGTTTGTGCTATGACTTAACGACCCTAATTACTTTAAGAGGGTGAGATTTATGACCGCTAGAGATACTTATAAAATCTGGTTCAATATCTTGGCATTCTGTAATACTTCTTTTTTTCATCCAACACTACGGTTATTGGGTAACCCCGCTCTTTCCAGGATTTTTAATGACGGCATGGCTCACTTATGGTCTACAAAGGCATTAATACATTGGGGGATTTATATGGCTCCCAAGGCTTTCTAGATTTTGAAATAATTCAAATTTTATATAATTTGACACAATCAATGAGATTCTAGTACATTCACATGTATGAGTTTTTAATACATAAGACTAAAATACGTGCAATATTAGATTCTGATATTTGGAATTGTTTATATTCATCTAAGGATAAATCTTTAATTAGCGAAGGTTATGGGTGTCTCAATGCCTATAAAATTAATGATTGTTCTAAGTTAGCGGAGAAAAGGAGCGATAGGATGAGCACTAATATAACCCCAAATCAGATAGCTGCCTCCTTCTCTAATATCAATAAATTGGTTCAATCTTCAAGTCTAAGATTACAACAATTTAAAACTACATGTAAGCTTTATCATACACCTGAAAAGATTTGTAAATGGTCTACTAATATTTCTATCAGCGAACGTACCAAATGCCCTAAATGTGAAATAGTAGCTGCAGACCTTGGACATATGTTGTTTTCTTGCCCGGTCCTGATCGAGTTTTGGTCTGCATTAGACAAAGTATTGAAAATTAAAAGGATAGATCTACTTCCTCTTACTGCTTTAATAGTATTGTTAGATTTGCATCCTGTTACTTTACCCAGGCAAATTTTGGTCACAATATTACTGTCTTGTGCTAAACTAACTATAGCTAGAGCATGGATTTCTCGAAACCTCCTCACATTATGGAATGGTGGTCACTAGTAAATGAAATATACACAAGGGAGTTAGCCCTTGCAAAGTTACGAGGCTCAGGGTCACTAATAAAATGTAAATACATTTGGGGTGGCTTCATTTGAAATGTACCTACATTTCTCAGTTCTTCTTTCTTTTGAGATACTGGGTTAAATGCTCTATAGCATTTCGATTTCTTGAATATTCATCCTGTGTCTCGTTAAAAATGTTATCTTTTGTTCTGTTAAACTCAAATATGTGTTATGAATTGTTGGTTTTTCATTCTGCTATATTGTTCAATCTAATTGTATGTATATATGCTTTTTTTCTTTCTCCCTCTCGGGAAGTCAATACAAAAATAATAAATAAATAAATAAATCTGTCCAGGTGAAAGTTAAATTTGATGTGTTGGAACGGGTAGTCATGAAAGGGGGTGTAGTCTTTGTAAAAAAAGACCAGCAATGGCATTAGTGAAAGACTTTGTAAAGTCGAGTAGCGTTTGTGCCCTAGGGCCATAGTATGTTTCTTTCGGCGGGCGGTCTTCTTCTGTCCTTCCGTTAAGCACTCGCATGCCTTGGTATTCGAGATCTATTACTAATTGCTGGCCCAGTCGATCATTACGGACCTTTACTCCAGCTTGAGATTGCTGTGGGACACACCAATATGTGTTTTCTGCTGCCAAGATTTCGTCTTCATCCGGCGTGAATATCAAGTTAGAGTTAAAATCTCCAGTCGCTATTAAACACCATGTGGGTTCGGCGCAGTGTAAGCCTGAAATTGTTTTGCTTAAGAGAGCATTTTTTTACTTTTTATTCGGAACTTCGGTTGTGTATAATAGTTAATCAATATTGTCGTTCTTCTATTGACTGTGTTTTGATCCGAGAATTTAATAAGTTGTATACTAAGGTCAAGAGATTTCAGCTGTTTAGTTTTAATTTTTAGAGCTGTAGATACGTAGACTGTCAGTCTGCCTAAGGCACGGCCATATTGCTTACAATTTTCTGCTGCTACAATATAATGAATGAAGCCTGCTATTGGTAGATCTTCTTGTGACCATGTCTCTTGCAATTCAATTACGTCACAATTTGCCCATTGCTTTAGAGGGAAACCCTCCTCGAGTAGTTTCCTTGCCCCAGCTATATTCCAAGATAACATATGTATACTTACAGATTCAGCGTAGTCCTCCCTATCTTTCTTTTGTCAATTACTCCTCTTATTACTAAGTAAGCTGGGAAGGCAATTCCATTGATCTAAGTTTGAATTGAACTCCCCATGAGGATCATTACATTAACTGCACTCTCTGGGGACTGGGATGTATTACTCCTACCTTTACCTCTCACTTTGTAATATTGAGTAGACCTGTGTTTGTGCTACAGTCTTGTCTGTTTTCCTATGTTTTTGCTGTGCGTGAAATTCTTTCAAGGGAAATGGATAGCAGGGATTATTGGGTGCTGATATTTGTATGCCCCAGGTTAGAAATATATCCAAACTTTTTACTATCATTTGCGCTAGCTCTGGCATTTTCCATGTGGTTAATGTTTGTTCTTTAGTTACTTCATTACTCCCTGGAAGAAATTGGACAGCTACGAGATCTGTCGATTGTATGTTCCTTAGTTCCATAATTTCAGCCATAAGTTTCAAAATATTGCTTCTATTCAGAGTGTTGGGCCTGCCCTGTGTTTCATATTCAGGTGTCCATATTATCTGTTGATGTATCTCATTGTGCTGTAGTGTTCCCCTTCTTATGTTCTTAGCTTCATGATTCTTCAAATGCGATTTGCCCTGATTTGATATGCAGAAGCGTAATTGGCCTTGTAACAAGCTGCATTGCTTTTCTGCATTGAGGCGTGATATTGGGCTTTGACGTGCTGCTGAAGGTCATTGGTCAACCACTTCTTTCACTGTCTGTAGTGATGAGGAAATCTTTTTCTCTTTCTCTACTTCTGTACTAATTTCTGTAATTGTTCGAATAATTACATTATCTATTTCCCTGTTTACTGCAGGTTCCCATGTTGATTTTTTGGGCATTCAGCTGGGTTTGTGGCTTTGATATCGCTTTTAACTCAATTGTTTTTAAATGGTCCCTCTGTATCGTTGCTTCCTGTACCTATTTCCCTTTATTGCGACTGCAATCTCATTAGGGTAGCTGTTGTCTGTGTTTTATACTCCTTATGTCAATGGCTAACCGCATCTTCTGCCAGTTTAGTAATCAGTGTGTTTTTTACACAATTTCCTATCCTAACTACGGATTTACCTGGTAGCACCACCTTCTGGAAGTCTTTCGTCAGTTGTGAAGAACAAACCTCGCCTTCTGTTATGATTGAACCCTTAAGTCCCTTTTCCGGAACCTGAGTTGTGTTCATATACTTATCTCCTGTTCCTTCAGTAGAAGAGGCGGAGTTACGTAAAGTTCTGTCCAGTCTAGTTTCAGAGAGAAGTTCTTCTTGCGGTCCTCCTGCTTTGGATTTAGAAAATATAGAGTATACTCTAATGCCATGCTGCGGCTCTGAGACAGGTTTTTTGTTTCTGGCTTTCCTTTCCTTCTTTCTTTATCTTCTTGATTATGTTGGCTTCATTTCTTGTTGGTCAATTGTATCATTCAATACTATTGCGTTATTAGTTCCTTTGTAATCCGCGTTCGTGGCTATGGAGGTTTGAGCTTCATTCGTTTGCTCTAGTCTGGAATTTGTAACTACTTGTGATTGTATCTGATTTGTAGAGGCTCCAGCTTGTTCTGTATAAACTGTCCCTGACTTAAATGCCGGGGTGATCAAACGTTTGTTCAAATTGAGTATCTGTTCTAACATTATTGGTAATGAACTTAATTTGTCTAAAATTGACCCACATGTACAGGCTGGTTCCTGTGGGGGATAAATTGTTTGTTCTCTGCCAAACTGGTGGAGTCATATGGTGTGGCAATAGTCTCCTATGCAGACGACACACAACTGGTGATCAATTTGTCCCGTGACCCAGTTGTGGATGCTGAGAACTTCTCGGCTTGCCTTGTGGCACTTGACGGCTGGATGAAACAGAACTGTCTCCGCCTTAATGGCAACAAGACGGAAGTTCTTATTGTAGGTCCATGCCCTTCCATCTGGACCTCTGCCTGGTGGCCCACTGAACTGGGCTTTGTCCCCATCCCAGTAGACACAGTTAAGAACCTTGGCTTTCTTCTGGACTCTAATCTAGCCTACACCAATCATGTGGGCAAGGTCGCAGGAAAATGCTATGGACTCTTGAAGATCCTAAGGAAAATCCTGGACCTATTGCCCCCCAGCTCCAGAAAAACTATGGTACACGCCTTGGTCACCTCCCAGTTAGATTATGGGAACTCCCTCCTGTGTGGACTTAGTAAAAAGGGCCTAACACAGCTACAACGCGTCCAGAACGCAGCTGCGAGGCTGGTCCTTAACCTCCCTAGGAGAGCCTCTGGGAAACAAGCATTACGCTCCCTTCATTGGCTCCCAATAAGGGAGAGAATTAAATTTAAAACTATGTGCATCACCCACCGTATAGCTCACAAAAAAGCACCTCCATATCTGCAGGACTTGCTCCCAGTCTATCGTCCTTCACGTCCTTTGAGGTCGATGGGTAGCATGCTATTAGTGGTGCCTCGGATCCATAGAGCAAGAATGGGAGGAAGTTCATTCAGACACCATGCAAGCAATGAATGGAATAACCTGCCTATCGAACTGAGGATGGAGCCGTCTGAAACCAGGTTCAGACAGAGGCTGAAAACCCATCTTTTCCCCATGATAAACTCAGCATAGTTCACCCGTTTCCCTGTGTTCACCCTCTGTGAGCTAAGCTGAAGAGTTGTAGGTAGGTTTGTCAGCGCGGGGACGCACTGTTCTCTGTGCAACCAAGCGCTTAACAAATGCCATAAACTAAACTAAACTTAATTAGATTGCTCAAATTGTCCAGTTTCGTGTTTATTCCAGCTACATATGATGCAATGACATTCCTTAAATCTATTTGTATATCCAATTTGTCTGATTTCATTATCAAAGTTGCTGTTGACGTTTGCAACGCTTGCAATAACGGTGTAACGAAATCGGGTTGCCCAGCAGTATTGCTAATGGTGACAATTACCCCATTTTCTGGAGTTTTGCAGTATCTCTCAATTTCTTTTGGTGATGTATTGTCTCTGGCGTCTATTATCCTGCATTGACGACCGCTGTGACACATATGAAATATTTTATTCTCCACTTCTTCACTTCCTTGGGCCTCCTCCATTATCTCCTCTATGTCAACTCAGGATTTGTTTACCAGAAGCTCATCTATGTTAGCAAGGAACACACATGAGTTTAGCCATAGGTGAGGGGGATCCTCAGCACTTGAGTGTAGAGATTGTGAGCTAATTGTTTGATCATGCTTTGTAGCCTGGGAAGTAAGACTCGTTGTGATGTTAAGATCTTGAGTCTTTTGAGACTTTTGGATTATAACCACACCACCTGGCATATTTTCTCCTTTGGTTATACTAGGGGCGAGTGGTAGCTCTTGCTGCTCTGTTGTAGTATTAGTATCATTTGATGCCATACGTACTGTCGCTGTTGTTGTAAAGGTATTTTGTATTAGCATTCCCATAGTTGGATTCTTTTTGTCTTGTTCTTCTGTTTGTTCACTCCTTGTGAGTGAATTTCAATTCCCAATAAAGGTTGAGTTTGATTTCTCCAGAGTAATTGTTTGAATTTTATCTTCCCCCTTTTGGTCTTTCCCCAATGGGTGTTTTAAGGGTGCCAGCAAAGTCATCAGACCAGATATATCCCCTGGAGTTGCGCAGAAAGATGATTTACCTCCTACAGCAGACTTTTACTTTTTCAAACAAGGAGGCTATTGGCGAGATTAACGGGCTTTTTAGAGGGTAACTTGCCTTATTTATGTTTATTGTTTTCCTAACTTTTTTCCTTTTAAAGAGTCCCATAAGGGCGACAGCTTTCTCTCCCGGTGTTTTCCTCACCCTGCCAGAATGCATGGTTGCTCTGGCTCTGCTCCTCACACCACGCTCCACACGCTTAGCCTCGGCTGCTCGGAAAACCAGCGCTGGAATCAATCAACAACACCAAAAACTATATTGGTGAATCCTTCAGCCTGCCGCTAAATGAATCAGAATGCAGTTATGGTCTCTTTGTATGAGAGAACCGGGGCTCCTGGGCTCCTGTCACTTTTGTGGGCTGAGCACCGCAATGCAATGTTAATAAAAATGTTAATAATAAAATCTTGAATCCTGCGGCTAAGGAAGTTAGCTCACGGCTACTGCTCAGTCCAGCTGTCAGCTCCTTTCAGCTCCTGCCACTAATGGAGTACCCCAAGGATCCTCGCTAAGTCCGACCTTGTTCAACATCTATGTGTCGGACTTGGCCAGGGTCAACGAAGCACATGGAATAAGGCTAAGATCGTATGCCGACGATACCCTGCGGTATTGGCTGTACATAATGATGGAGGAGCTATTGCTGCTAACTTCCAAGAGGGTATGTTGGCTATTAGCTCCTGGATGGCAGAGAACTGCCTAAAACTTAATTCCGACAAAATGAAGGTCAAGATCTTTGGTCTCCAGCCTGGTGGTCTTCGGATCTGGGTCCCCCTCCACTACCCGTCACGAAGGTGAGGAACTTAGGAGTAATATTTGATGACAAGCTGTCTTTTGTCAGCCATGCAAATGCTGTCATTTCCTCCTCATTCTATACCCTTAGAATGGTTAGAAAACTCCTGCCTTTCCTTCTGCCTAGCGCCGGGAAGACCCTCATGTGCACCTTGGTATTGTCCAAGGTCGATTATTGTAACAGACTCCTATTAAATGCTCAGGAGAAAGTCCTTAACAAAATGCTGCTAATCCAGAACGCAGCAGCAAAAATTCTGACCCGCACCCCAAAGTTTACCTCAATATCTCCCATCATTTGTCAACTACATTGGCTGCCAGTCTGAAGCCACACTAAATTCAAGGCTTTGTGTATCGCCTACAAAGCTATTAACAGTACAGGGCCGGAGTTCCTAAAAAAACACTTTTCACTTACACCCCTAAAAGATCTTTAGGCTCATCCCCGGCCCACCTGCTCACAATCCGGCGTATGAAAAAAGTGGCCTGGGGAGACAGACGATTCGTAGTGGCCGTTTCCAGACTGTGGAATACTCTCCCCCTCCACATTAAAAACAGCTCATCCCTGCTGTCATTCTGGAAACAAGTAAAGACCTGGCTCTTCAATCAGTAGCCCCACCTAGCGTCTCTTGAGATACCTTCAGCTCCAAGACACCCCAGGGTATTTGCGTGCTTTATAATTGGCATAAATAAATAATTAAATAAAATGTAAAGCGTTGACTTCTGCCCCGGGGATTCACTATTTTCACGGCTCCTGCCGCTTAGAAATTACTGGTGGCTACTGCCGTGATATAAAGAAAGAGGAAGAAGAATTGCTTCCTACCGTCAAAATTGAAAGCAGGCAGTAGGGCTGGGAATGCTGAAGGCTGAAGGCTGAAAGCTGAAGGCTGAAGGCAGCCACTGCGGGCCCCCAAGGGAGAAGAGGACCAACAGCTCCTAACCGCTTCCGGGTTCTGTGGTTCCACGGCTCCAACCTCTGCTCCAAAAGCTCTCCTGGTGACTCAGCCACACGCTGCCACACACCACACGCCACCAGCAGCTCCCGGTCCCAAGAAATGCCGGGCTGCTTCCGCGGTGGGGGGGGGGGTTAAGGCACAAGCTCCGGACCGAGAGCGAAGAAACAAGCCGCAGCCATCACAACCACACCCTCAGTCGATGCCGGACCAGCTACAGGCCACAACACCGCAACACTGTGCAGTTTAACCGGAACAGGAACGCACAAGAACTCCTATTCCTCTTAAAGCTAACAAAGCCACAAGCAGGTTGGCACACGAAAGAGCTCAGGCTCACCAAAAGTTGCTAAAAGTAATTTGAATGCAGATGGGGACAAAGTCAGGAAGGCATTAATAAGAACTCGGACAAATCTAACCTCAGATGGTACCATCATCAAATCAGAGCCACCACATGGTCAATGCTTACCAACTGCATTGAAAGCTTCACCAACAGTGTCAAGAAAATATTCATTATACTATACTGAAAGGCTTCAACTATCAGCCAGCAAACCCAACTCTCATAATTTGTACCCCAAGCTGTACCTATTCTTCAGCAAGAAGATCAACAGCATTTATGATGCTGCATATCCGGTGGCTGTTCTAATAGGGTAATGGCGCAGTACTCAGGTATTATTTGGGTGTAGTTAGTGTGGGTGTAGTGCAAAGGGGTAGAGAGAACCAACCCTCTCCCTAAACTGTGGTAATACCACTAAAAAGAAACACAAGAATTCCCCAGCGCATGCCTGTATTTTGCAAACAAATAAATGACAACGGAAAAACACTCTTCATCCACTGCTCGATTTGTATCCAGGGATTATTGTTCCTCTCGTGAGTACTTTCATTCAAAGCCTTACCCTAGCCAACACATGTTCCATTGCGTCCAAAAAAAGTAAACAGCGACTTCATCAGGGCTAAGTACCATTCAGGATAAATATTAGGAACATAGTGGGTGTAAGACAATTAAAGTCATTGGCAGACACTGACTGTGACGTGCTTTCAAAAGGAACAAGGTTCAAGTAACACACTCGAACTTGTGGCAACCCATGCTATTACATACAGAACATCGTGCTGGTCCATAATTATATGCCAGAATAGAGAACTAACAGTAAAGGGTCCATTTTCATCAACGTGCATCGGTGATCATGACGTATGTCAATTGTGTGACTTTCTTTAACCGGTTGAGTGCTTCGAACGTCCAACGGTCGTCGCATGCACTACCTCGCTAGTGCTGCGCACGACCGTTGGACGTCCGAATCCCGTTAGCGCAATCGAACGTCCGCACTGGGGCGGAATGTTTGCGCGCACTTAACGGGTTAAAAGAAACATTTGTGCCGTAATCAAAAGAGGTGACCTTCATGGGTTTATGATGGTGACTGTTCAAAAACTAATACAGGTAACAGGTCCCCCTTAATGTCGCCAGTTATTTAAAGAATTACAAAAAAAATAAGGGTACCTAACTCCTGGTCCTAGGAAAAAAGGATAATGAAACTGAGATATTACTGCTCCGAACTGTGACCTAGTGAGGTAAACACTACGTGTGATAATGGGTATTGGGTATTGGGTAAAACCAACCTTGGTCTTTGCTGTAATTCCGTCCCCCCTCTCTTTCCCCGCCTTGTCCACCTGTTGTAAGGGTGCATTTATTTTGTTCTTCAGTCCCCTTTTTTATCCTGAGTACTTCCCGTAAAAAAAGGGTTATCAGGATGTTCTTCACTCCCTATTGCCTCCTGCTTGCTCTCACTAGGGACTGCTGCATCCAGCAAAGTAGAGCTGGAACTAATGGAAGTAGCAGTCTCCTTTCTATCTGTCAATATGTTAGGAATTAGGTGGTCTTATTTCTTGACGAAGGTAAAGACCCTGCTAGTACTGAAATCCTGTTCATCCCTCAGGTGAGCATTTATGATGACTACAACCCCCAAATGGACCCTTCCACCATCACAGCCCTACCGCCCATCTCAACTAAAACTCAGAGTGCCACCTGCCCCACCATCACCACCCAAGAGACTGCAATGATCATGCAGTCTATACACTGCAGAGCGTCCTTAGCCCCCTACTCTCACAGCATCTACATCAAAGGACCCCATCATTGCAGCCCTGATGCCCATCCTGAATGATTAATTCAACACAGCTACCTACCCTGATGCCTGAAAACATGCCACAGTGCTCCCTTTCCTAAAGAAACCCTCAGCAGACCCCAAGACACTAGCCAACTACCTGGCACAAACTCCTTGCCCCAAGTTTTAAAACAAGAATTAAAAGTTCATCTAATCAGTATGTTTGTACCAATAATGATCCAATGCTTAAACAGCAAGATATGTTATATTACTGTAGTCTTTATTGTTATTGTTTTCTGTGCTCTAACACTCAGACCAGTGAGAGACCTAAATATGCTTCTTATTTGCTTGTGCTGACTTTGCTGACTCATTTGTTGTTTCCCCTTGGCAGCTGGTGTCAGTTCTACACTATGCTGAAACCTGTGAACACTGATGATTCATTTATTTGTGCTGCCTTTGTTGACTTAATTGTTGTTTCCCCTTTGCAGCAGGTCTTAGTCTAGAACATGTGCATAAGGCCGAATGACCCTGATGACTCACTTGTTTCTGCTGACTCTGGTGACTTTATTGGTGTTTCCGTTTAGCAGCTGGTGTTCATCTGGAACATGCTCAAATGATCTGCTGACCCTGATGAATCATCTATTTGTATTGACTCTGATGTCCTTATTGTTGGTTCAGGTGCAAATTCTGGAACATGCTTAAGGGCCTTGTGAGATGGCACCTCTATTTAAAGAGGATGTGTCTTTTTAGCTGTGCTTGCTATTCATATTTGGTTTTGAAAGGAGCTGCCACATCGAGGAGCAAAACACCAAAGAAGATTTCTTGATTTCAGAGACTTGTTCCAATCTTATTACAGATCAAGGCTACATGTGTTTCGTGACTCCCTAACTGCATGATTTTAGTCCCTGATCACCTTCTTCAGACGTTCAGATGAGGTACAGCCATGTGACGCTTGAGCAGAAATTCTTCTGGTGAATTGGGAAATAAACACATTCTGGTAAGGTGGTGAGTTGGGGGGCATGTTTAGGTCTGCAATAGTGGTTGGTGAAGGAAGATCATCCAACCATAGCACAAGAGACACAGGTTGGAATAGGGGAGGAGCCTAGCCTGCAGCCGAGATGGCCGCCTAGCTCCTCGGCTCCGTCGGCCCTGACGCCCTTCGCCGAGATCCTGTTCAAAATCCTTCGCCTCCTAGCATCACGCTTCCCGGCGCTGCACTCCTGACCACGATGCAGTGTCCCCGGTCGGAAACGGATCTGCCACGGCGGAGTTAAGCCTCGGTCATCATTCCGGCCCTCTGCAGAGGGAGCAGCCGGGCCATTGTTGGTGGGACTGGCCGGAGGCGACTACGGCAGCGGCGGCCGCTGCGGAGAGGGAGGAGCCGGGGCACCGGACCTGGAGCTCGGCGCTGGTGGCTTTCTTACAGTAGCCTTCTCCCTGACAGCAGCCCAGCGCGACTCGCTCGCAACATTGTTTCCGGCTCCTGCTTCATGTATCCCGGCCCAGCAGAAGGGGTCCGGGACTGTTTCTTTGTTGCAGTTTGTAGCAGCGGTCGCCATCTTCTGCAACAGACGCCCTGATCCTGCCGGTGGGTCTCCCTGCGCTACAGTTACTCTTAGCCTTGTAGCCTCTTCACGACCGGCTGCCTCTACGTTTCCTGCACCATCGGGGCCTCACAGAGGTTTCATTATTTGCCTGGTATCGATGGCTGGTGCCGGGGACTTGCTTCCCTGGGCGCTCAATGGCAGTTTACCTAAGATGGCGGACACAGCAGCACCCTCCATCCTCGATCCACCGCTGAGGCCCTGCGACATCCTTGCTGCACTGGGGGACCTGCGATTGGCCTTCCGCGACTTTGCTACCGAATTGGGGGCCCGGCTTGATGGGGCCCTGTTGGCTGGCCAGGATGACTCTCCAGTGCGGCGCGCTAAGCCATATCCTCAGCCGACTGTCGGTGGATTACCCGAATTGGGGTGCGGGACGGTGGCGGAGGGACGTGTCCCAGAACCCGCTGCGGAACTCCTCGGCCCTTCTCTGGAGGAGTCTGACGATATTGCTTCCTTGGTACGGACGGGGCTCGGGTCCCCGTCGCCGCCTCGCCCATCCCCTTTGTTCTTGGGTGCCATGTTGCCGAGCGCCCTCCTGGACTTGCCCTCTGTGCACCGGCCGGCTACTATTTTGGAACTTATACACCGTTCTGCTCCCAGTTGCTCTAGCCGTGGCCTGGCAATGGTACGTCCTCTGGTTCCTTACAGTCAGGCAACGTTCCAGTTCGCCTTGTTTCTTGCACCTCAACTTTTACAGTGGTCTCCAGGGTGGTCCATTTCGCCCAAGCTGGCTGCACTGATACTGGTTTCGATTGGACTGCGGATCCGAAGGGGTCAAGGCTGAGGATGGGGACTTTCTTGTTGCACTCTGGAACATGTAAGACACGGGGACAAGGCTGACACTATATATGTTTTAAACGTGGTCGGATGCTACATGGTTGACGGAAAAGTGGAACTGCTGGGATGGTATATGCTATTATGGTGTCGGGTCGGGTTCCAGGGAGGGATGGCCGAGGGTGGTTTTATTGACTGTATGTGCTGGAGGGCGCCACGTTCTCCTGTTCTATTGTTAACATCATGGCTGTGTGTTGGATGGACGTTTACGGACACCCCCCCGCTCTGATGTGGACACTTTGCTCGCTCGCCTCTTCAAAGATGTCTACCATGAGGCTGGACTATGCTGCTGCTTCGCATTGCGGGGGGCGGGGTTGAGGTTGTCTCCTGTTTTGCACGGTCTGTTTCTGCTCGCACTGCTGGGATATTGATGGTCTGCCGGGGATAGTGAATATGCGTATTGTATTGGTCGCGGGGCCCGGGATCGGGCGGCTGGGGATATGTGATGGTGGTCTTGGGAATTTCTACTGGTCCTCGGTGATTTCTTAAGGGTAATGGATGCATTGACGGGTGGGGACTATGATGTGACTGTTCTTTGCCTGATTTATTCGTTTGCTTGAGATGATTCTCCCCACCTGTATTTCTGATTGCTACTACTCTTAAGCTGATGGTAATTTGCGTTATGGACGTTTATAGGACCGGTGGTGACCGAGATTATGTTGAATCTAGCTCCTCCCTGCCTTCTCTGAGAGTTGGAGGGTGGGATGGCTCTTCTCACTCTATATACTCTCTTTCCCACTTGTGGGTTCTTGGGGCGACAGGCATGCCTATGGGGGGGGGGGGTGGGCCGTGGCCTTCCGCTGGTATGCAGGGTGGGGGGATGGGATGTGTTCTATGTTTTCTCTTTGTTTCTATGGCCCTCTTTCTTTTTCTTTTCTTCT
This sequence comes from Lissotriton vulgaris, assembly GCF_964263255.1. Lineage (NCBI taxonomy): Eukaryota > Metazoa > Chordata > Amphibia > Caudata > Salamandridae > Lissotriton > Lissotriton vulgaris. Next base: position 2,035,250,425 of record NC_141685.1, on the reverse strand, counting down.
TCTGTTTCCTCTTTCTGTATCTCTTCGCTTCCTTTGGGGTCGGGGTCCAGTCTTATTAGGGAGTCTATTATATCGTCTCTTCATGTGACATAGTGGTTGATCCTGGTTCCAAGATGGTGGTCATTTGCTTTCTGTCGCATGCCCTCCACTATCACGCCTCCTCCCGGATGCTCCCTGAATGATAATATCTATCCTGGTCAGTGATTGGCTTTGACTCTTTTTATCGTTTTAGACTCGCTCTCGACAAAATCATAAAATTAAACCTTTTTATATCCTTATACTATTGTTCTATGTTACATGCAATACTCTTCGCTCATAGACAGCTCTAATGGCGTTCTGTTCCATTGATACTGCTTTATCCTTTTCCTGTATGTCATAGCGGCCGGCCCCGAGGGGTTGTAGGCAGACGCTGTGTATTGTGCATTTTACAAATAAAGGTTTTAAAAAAAAAAAATAAAAAAAAAAAGAGACACAGGTTGTTTTTTGGTGTGATAATTAATACACAGCAAGTGGTTTATAAGTTTGAATATGTATATTTTGCTAAAAAAAAACAGTGGCGTGCTGAACTTGAATATAGTCAGGAGAACATGTTTTTTAGTGCCAAATGCAAGATAGACATCAATCAATATACAAGATGTGGTAGCAGCATGGCATCTGCTACATATTGGCAATATACCCGGTTGATTATGACAATCCCTATGTACAATGGCTAAACTTAGTATTGCTTCCATTAACAACTGTGGGCTAAACAAGAAAGGGAAAAGGAGACGGGTACAAGAGGACCCTAGATTCTTAAGAGTGAATGTATATCATCTGCAGGAAACCCCCATTGCCAGCAAGGACAGTGCTATGCTGAATTCTTTTTGTTTGTTTGTTTATTGATTTTATTCTGTTAAATTGTATAGAAAATACAACAGCAAGCATCCCACTTACCCTATTCTATAGCACAGTATACACATAACAATAGTGACTATCATTCTTTTTACAGCAAATATATTACAAACCTACCCATGTCCCCACCCTATTAAAAAGGAAAAGAAAAACGTACCACCCAACTTAGGCAGGCATGTATGTATTGCATCACATTTGAGGTGTAATTCAAAGGCAGCACAGCATTTTATTCAATCTTGTCTCTGTTAGTGCACTCGTACGAGTATTTTAAATTGGTTTATGTCAAGTCTGGGTTTTCCAGTAGATATTCAGTTAGCGGGCCCTAAACAAAGAACCATAACCAACTTGGTTATGTAGAAGAGAAAAAAGAAGAAAATGGTCACGGTCAATCAATCATATCATTTGTAAAGCGTACTACTCACCCATAAGGGTCTCAAGGCGGTGGGGTGGGGAATGCTGCTACTGCTCGAAAAGCCAGGTCTTGAGTTTTCTGAAGGTCAGCATGTCTTGGGTCTGCCGTAGGTGGATGCAGAGGGAGTTCCAGGTCTTTGCGGGGAGGTGGGAGAACGATCTGCCGCCTGAGGTCGCTCTTCGGAAGCAGGGGACTGTAGCGAGGGCAAGGTCGCCGGAGCGAAGCTGGCGGGTGAGGGTGTAGAAGCTGAGTCGTCTGTTGAGGTACGTTGATCCGGTGTTGTGGAGTGCCTTGTGTGCGTGGGTGAGGAGCTGGAAGGTTATCCTCTTGTTGACCGGGAGCCAGTGCAGGTCTCTCAGGTGGGGTGTGATGTGGCTGCGGTGAGGGATGCCGAGGATCAGGTGTGCAGAGGCGTTCTGGATGCGTTGGAGCTGTCTCATGAGTTTGGCTGAGGTTCCTGCATAGAGGGCGTTTCCATAGTCCAACCTACCGCTGACAAGGGCCTGGGTGACTGTTCTTCTTTTTTCAGTAGGGATCCACTTGTAGATCCCACGGAGCATGCAGTGAAGCAGGAGATGGCGTTGACCTGTTTAGTCATGGAGAGGGTGGAATCGAGGTTGACCCCTAGGTTACGTGCGTGGTCGGTGGGTGTTGGAGCGGATCCCAGTGCAGTTGGCCACCAGGAGATGTCCCAGTCCAAAGGGTTGGATCCGAGGATGAGGACCTCCGTCTCGTCCGAGTTCAGCTTCAGTCGGCTGTTCCTCATCCATTCAGCAGCTTTCTTCATTCCTTCGTGAAGGTTGGTTTTGGCGGTGTGGGGGTCGTTGGTGAGGTAGAGTATCAGCTGGGTGTCATCGGCATAAGAGATAATGTTGAGGTTGTGCCGATGGGCGACATGAGCGAGCGTTGCCATGTAGATGTTAAACAGAGTTGAGCTGAGGGATGAGCCCTGGGGTACGCCGCAGATGATCTCGGTGGCTTTGGAGCGGAAGGGGGGAAAGCAGACGCTCTGTGTTCTGCCGGAGAGGAAGGAGGTGGTCCAGTCCAGGGCCTTCTCTTGGATCCCAGCATTGTGGAGGCGTGTTCGTAGTGTGTGGTGACAGACCGTGTCGAAGGCGGCTGACAGGTCCAGGAGGATGAGGCCCGCCGTTTCTCCGTTGTCCAGCAGGGACTTGATGTCATCGGTGGCGGCGATGAGGGCAGTCTCGGTGCTGTGGTCGCTGCAGAACCCAGACTGGGAAGGGTCCAGGATGTTGTTCTCCTTGAGGTAGCGGGTCATTTGTTCATTGATAGTCTTCTGGATGACCTTTGCCGGGAACGGGAGCAGGGAGATTGGTCGGAAGTCCTTGAGGTCCTTGGGGTCCGCCTTGGGTTTCTTGGGTAAGGCGTTGATTTCAGTGTGCTTCCAGCTCTCCGGGAAGGTTGCTGTCTCGAAGGAGGTGTTGATGACTTTCCGGAGATGGGGTGCGATGGATGTGCTGGCTTTGTTGAAAATGTGGTGTGGGCATGGATCTGACGGAGATCCATGTATGTGGTTCCCAATTGATCAACATGTTTCACCCTGGGAAATAGGTCTCTAATGGATCCTGATGCACTTCGTCAGGACCGTGCAGTGTGAAATTGTGAATAAAAATAGGAGCAGGGAAAAGACACCCTATATTCCTAAGATACCTCTATTAAGGTGTAAGTGCGTCATTGCGCTCATGGTAACATCTCAATCATGGTCCTGTTATTACCTGGTGGAGAAAAACCACAACAGGAATAGAAGACAAATATATAGAGACAAACATAAGTCATACTGAATAATAATCCACTTTTAACTTTTAACGCTCATTATCGCATTATTGCATTATCGCATTATTGCTCAACGGATATCCCTCCTCGATACCGCTGGAGTTGCCGAGGAGGCACTCCATTCTTTGTGCAGAGGTAATCAATAAGAATGTTTTGAATACGTTTTTGCATTTCTCTCACAGATATAATGAGTCACATAACTTTAAAGTGTGCCGCACTACCAAATAATGGTAATGGACTGCCTTGGGACTCTGTGGCAGCTATCCCCTTTTTCCGTCTCACTCATGGAGTGCACATACTGGTGGCAACCATGATGCAAACGAGTGTGTTTTGAATTACTCACTCTGTAAAAACACGACGTGGACAGTCGACACGTGGCCAGTGCATGAGACCGCCCCACAAATCATAGATAAAGACAGCGGATGCTGTCAAACATGCACATGTGACAGTATGATAATGTCAAGGGCACTTTTTCCCACAATTGCCGCAACAAGATGCATGGTGTAATTCAGACGCAGCTGAGGAAATTAAGTTAAATGTGGATACTTATTCACTATGACTTATGTTTAGAAACACGATTGAGATGTTCCCATGAGTACAATGACGCACTTACATCTTAATAGTGGCATCATAGGAACATAGGGTGTCTTTTCCCTGCTGCTATTTTTATTCACGCTTTCAAACTGCACAGTCCCGACGAAGCACACCAGGATCCACTAGGGAACTTTTTCCCAGCGTGAAACATGTTGACAAAGTTTCACATTCACAAACACACACGGGCACTGAGAGCAGCAGAGTAATAACCTGACCTCTACAATATTTGTTATTAGAGGTGCTCCATCTTCCCTGTATAATTCTTTTACTCTTACCTCCCGAACCAACAAATTAAAATTTACCTCAAGTTACCGTTGGGGTAATTTTAATACACTTGCACTAACCCCTTTTAGGCCCACACACCCACATGCACAACTGCGGTGTCAAGCAGAGTTCTGATTTGCACGGAGGTCTATCTTGTGCAATATCTCTAAGTGTTTTTACCACCTTCTGCCAGAACTTAAATATACCATCACATCCCCATACTAGGTGACTAAAGTCTGCATTGTCCTGTCCACATCTAGGACACATCGCATCCCCCTGCAATCCAAACTTGAAAAATTGGGCTGGCGTATAGTACACTTGATGCAGATATTTTGAATGTATAATGGGGAGGCTACAATTGGTTGTCAGCCGCCCAGTCAATGCACAGGAAGACTCCCAGTTAACACGTGCCATAGGTACAGAAAAAAAATGAGAGTGACCCGTTAACCACCAAAGAAGTAGGGCACCAAATAGACCGTAGTCAAAAACAAATCCCCTTTAGGTACACTTCACACAACAGAGCAAAGCCACTCTTCATATCCAAACCATCATCAGAGCATAACACCATCAAAGGCTCAATATATCAACAATATAAAAATATCTTAATAAAAATCTTCAAATATTCGTGAGCAAAAGATCATTATACATCATTAAAAAAGATAAAAACATACACATAATTCAATCTACACAATTGATCATAGGGAAAAATTGCTGGAAAAAATACTTCCTGATCATCAAAAGGCACAAACACTAGATCAAGATCATCTGTGAGACATAAACAGTTTTGTGCATCTGATATTAGCAGTTTCACAAATATCACCACAATCTACAGTGTGCCTTTTTATAGTATACATTGACACGTTTCGGTGGATGTCTGTATTGAAGAAACCACCTTCCTCAGGACAAGATATAATTACTCCCACATTGACATATGAATCTATACATGTTTAAAAAAAAACAAGAATATACAAAAAACAATAAATTAGCCTTTGTAATATAAAAATATATATATTTTATACACATTAAAATTATATACAGTGTTCATATCCTGGTGATACATCCCATTACCTTTCACACACTACAACTCGAACCACTCCTATACATACATTGCTCATGAGGATTAATTTATGAAAGCATCCTGACCATTGAGGGATATTGATCTCTCCACCCACCCCGGATTAGGGTTTCTCAACATCTCTTATGAATTATTGTCAGGTATAATCCAATAGAAGTGAATTACAGTGTAGACCTATCCAGTTAAAAAATGATTAAGGTCTTATGTAAAAGAACATTCATTATGTGTCTACCAGTCACAGTGTCAGGATTCAATCTAGTTGCCACTGCTGGACACATTAGGGTTATGTAATCTCTCCATGAGGCATCTCCTTCGGATATAAAAGTAAATCTGTGGAGAATAACGTCCCTTATTCCTGGAATAACTCATACTTTAAGTCATCTTGTAAAGGCTAATTAGCAAGCAAATCGTACCTTTAGGTTTTAGTGAAAGTCCCAATACTGATGATCTAGTAAAGAGACGGAGGGGCATATTATCAAGGGGGTTTATCTCCACTTTTTTGGATTTAACAGCCAAGAAAGCGGAGATAAAATTATCTCCCTATTACCTAGCTGTCTCTAACACCAGTTAGCGACAGCTAGTAGGAGATAGCGACTATCTTGGGCCCCACTTTGCATGTCAGTGATATTTATCACTAATGACATGCAAAGTGGGCGTGCCAAGATGTTAGAGACTGAAAACAGTCGCTAACACCGCTATCTCCTATTACCAACTTTTGGAGATATTCGCGCTAAGCGCGAATATCTCTAAAAGCTAACACCTGCCCCTGAGCAGTTCTTAGCCATGTTATCCAATGGGAGGTGGATAACATGGCTAAGAGCATTAGCTCGGTAATGCATGAATATCGCTGACTTTTCAGCGATATTCATGCATTGCGGCCGATTTTTATCGAATTTGCGATAAACCTTGGTAATACCAAGGTTTATTTGCGGTAAAAATCGCCGCAGCTCAGCTGTAAATTTTTGTCTCTAACCGAGCAATAGCGATAATTATCGCTATTGCTTGGTAATATGCCACGTAAATCCCTGCCGCTGCAATAAGGGAGAATACAATGTGAGGCGCCCAATCATTACACACCCCAGTTATGTAGTTACATAATTATTCAGATATTGTGTTACCTTCAAATTGTATTGCACTTTTTTAGTCTAGCGTGTTTGTTGATAAGATGACAAGTGCTTATTTTTTTAAAAACGATATCTTCTTAGGTTTCTTAAAAACAATCCTCTTTGTGGATTCAAGAGATGAAACCAAATCTGGCCAAGCGTTTTGTTTCTGAAAGACATTTACAAAGATCTGCGTTAGTTAATAGTAGATTATGAAGTGGGACATGGCGCTGTACGGCAATTGCTTTTGAAAAAGCATCCTAATACTTTTTTTTTTTAAAAAGAGAGAAACAAACTCAGCATTCGCCTGCAGTGTGCTCATAATGTACTATGTATCTATCCAGTGCACAAAACAGCGTAACCCCGACGCGGGCACGTACTCGAGCTAAAATACAAGATGCGCTACAGTGCATAGGGCAAATGGCAACACAGCAACTATCTTCACATACATTTACTCTTGCTTGCCAGACCAGGTACTAGACATCTACTACAGTCTGTGCTCATGTGTTAGGCATGAGCATACACCAGGCAACTGCATTCTCTCATCATTGCAGTGCTAAGAAATTACTCTATCACGAAAACCTGTGGCGGGTCTTAAAAGATCAATGGGGCATATTACCAAGCAATAGCGATAATTATCGCTATTGCTTGGTTAGAGACAAAATGTAACGCTGCGATGCGGCGATTTTTACCGCAAATAAACCTTGGTATTACCAAGGTTTATCGCAAATTCGATAAAAATCGCTGCAATGCCTGAATATCGCTGAAAAGTCAGCAATATTCATGCATTACCGAGCTAATGCTCTTAGCCATGTTATCCACCTCCCATTGGATAACATGGCTAAGAACTGCTCAGGGCAGGTGTTAGCTTTTGGAGATATTCGTGCTTAGCGCAAATATCTCCAAAAGTTGGTAATAGGAGATAGCGATGTTAGCGACTGTTTTCAGTCGCTAACATCTTGGCACGCCCACTTTGCATATCATTAGTGATAAATATCACTGACATGCAAAGTGGGGCCCAAGATGGTCGCTATCTCCTACTAGCTGTCGCTAACTGGTGTTAGCGACAGCTAGGTAACAGGGAGATAATTTTATCTCCGCTTTCTTGGCTTTTAAAGCCAAAAAAGCGGAGAAAAACCCCCTTGATAATATGCCCCAATATTTATCTATATGCATGCACGAATAAATACGATGTCTTACGGACCATTTCGACCTCGCCCTTATGTGATTACTTCTCTCGCAAGTCAATAGTGAGCAGCCACTACAGCCCCCCGCTTCACTCGGAAAACTGTGCCACCGTCACTCCAACCTAAAATCGGGGCGGAAAACCTCTGAAGCCGATAAAAGTTTCTCTCCACCACCGCCACACCTGGCGTTTAAATAAAACTGCTCTTGTCATGTGACCACAACCAATGACGAACAACAGCTTTGTCGACCTGCCCATAGGCGTAAAAACCCTCGTAACTGTGGCAGCCATCCTAGTCTATCTCTTCGTACAGCCTAATTACCCAAACGCAGTCTTCTACTCTGGTCTCAGTGCATTTTGCAATAAAATAATGGCAATATTCACCCGACTATCCTTAGAAGGCAAATAAGGGGACTCTGATTATAAAAAATCAAAACAAATCCCCAGAATCAAAAATCAAAAGAAATATATATCCCCCATTTGTTACATTCCCGCTGCCATTTTGGCATTTCTTGATTCATTACGGCAACGTATTTTTCATAAATCTCCAACCTATTATATTTGTGGGCCTATAGACTTATAAATAGGATATAATTCAATTAGTGAGATGGTCCCATTCTTCTTTAGAATTCAGGCCATTCCGGACCGTATTAAACAGTGATATAAACCACTGTTCTCTTGCTTTACATTTCATTTCAACATTGCCTCCGCGTGCTCCCATCTGAATTTTCTCCAAAATGGACCACTCTATTTCTAATTCATTATGTCCCATTTCTAAAAAAATGTCCTACTAATGGGGCATTTGTTCTCTTTGTTCTGATTGCTGAGCGATGTTCTTGTAGTCTAGTGCGCAACTCCCTACTAGTTTCGCCCACGTAGCCTTTGCCAGTCGGGCAGCTCAGAATATCGACTATATTCTTGCTCCTGCAATTGTTCAAAGTCCTCGAATTCACTTGACAGCCATTAAGGTTCATGGGCCTTATTTATGAAGGCCTTGCGCCGCCGGTGCGTCACTTTTAACATGGGAAAAAGTGACGCACCGGTGGCGCAAGGCTTTCATAAATGAGGCCCCATGTATTTTGCCTCAATGCATGATGCACAAACATTGCACATGCCACATTTGACATTGCCAATTGCTGGCCTTCCATCTAACATGCTCTGTGTACTACCTTGAACGTCATGATAGGTGTGTACCAATTCACTTTTCAAGTTTCTATTCTTTTTAAAGGCAAAGATTGGTCTCTCCAACGTATATCTTCTTCGTTATTCGCAGTGTGCCAGTTACTATTAATACAGAATTTAATACGATTGCTAATATGGGAAAAATTACTCAAACACCTCAAGCGCATTGTTCCATTTGTCAAATGAAGGGGAATTCAGCCATTCATTCGCCCTTTGGGAGGCCCTGTACAGTCTTGTGATCAACCCCTTGCTTTCCTTCCCGGTTGAAATCACCTGTAGCGCCCCCAATGCATGCGGCTCCTATGGGAAATAAGAGCTCAAGGAGCATACTGCACGGCGAAGTCTGGTGTAAGTGAAACCATGCATTGCCTTATATGTTTGTCCCACCTGAAAATCCAGCAGAGAGAGGAACGACCCATTCTTATACATGTCTCCCAGAGTGGTAATGCCAGCATCTAGCAAAATACCCAAAGCCCCGCTCTCCCACGCCATCGAGATGTCAGGGTGCGCAGCAATTGGCATATCTGATGCATACATACATTCCCATCCACCTCGAGCAGCAAGCATGCGCCACCCCCAGGCGGAAATGTTAACTGGGTGAATTACTTTCCTGGAGAAACCTTTACCTTATATAGTATCCTAGTCATCAGCGGCACAGGGCGTGCAGCGTCTGCTCCTACCACTAGGTGTGGCAAAATTTTTGGTGTAAAATACCAATGGTGCACAAATTATACCTGTGCAGAGAGGTAATATAACCATATATCAGGTGTCTCAAAAACACCCTGCTCAAACGGCAGCGTTAGAGTGTTCCAGCTACATCTAGGCTGTTTGCCAGCCCACGCCAAAGATAACAGGCAGGACTGCAGTGTCATGAATAATGTGGCATTCAATTGTATTGGGATATTCATGAATAAATAGAGCAACACAGGTAAGATACTCATTTTGACCACTGCCACTCTGTCTGCGAAAGATAGCTGTAACCGGATCCAGAGTGCTATTTGATCTGTGATTTTGGTGAAAGCACAGCCATAGTTTATGCTCACAACAGTCTTCAGGCCCCTATGGATCCATATCCCAAGATATTTCATGGGGTCAGCTGACCAAGCAAATGGATATCCAAGATCCATCTCCTGTGTGCAGTCCGTCAAAGGGAACACCGTGGATTTTTCCCAGTTAATGCCTAGCCCGAATACCTTTTGAACCACATATATTCCTGTGATATGGGCTCCAGATACCTGTCCGGTTCACACACATACAACATCATGTCATCGGAGTAAAGCAAGACCACCAGCGGCCTTTGTTGGAACCTTAAGGCTGCCCCCGCATGTTTTTGTCACAGCTTACAGGCCAGTGGCTCTAGTGCCAGAGAAAGTAACGCAGGGGAAAGCAGGCAGCCCTGTCGGGTTCCCCTGCTTTTTTTCCACACCCTACTACCTCAGATGAACCGTCTAAACTAGGGTCCAGGCACACATTAAAATCACTACCCCAGTTGGTAATGGAGGGAAAAGGGAAATGCGCTTCCATACAACATTGAAATAGCCAGAGTCATCAACAGTTGGCCCTTACGTGTTTGCAAACAGAACTGTTTTTCTCCTAATATTCCCTGCACAAGCAGCACTCTACCTTGTTCATCTATGTCAATTTTGTTGTACCACCCATCCCTGTAGGACACTATGCGCATGGACGTTTACCTTACTCAAGCTACCAACCTCAAAACGAGCCTTCAGGTAGTACACTGCATCTGCATTCAACCATTCCTGCCTGTTTCCAGCCCCCCATCCAAACCAATCCACCCACTTCAGCACCCCAACACGCTAAAGACAACCCGATAAAACAAGTCCCCCCACCCCAACCCCCAATTTCCCTGATAATTCAATGAGGTTGACCCATTGGGGCACAAGATTGCAGAACAGCCTCCCATCTAAGCAGGGAGGTGGCTAACTTATATATAGTCGGACGTGATCTGTCTATCATTGCACACCATGTCTATAACACATCCAATTCAAACTCACCCAGGCCTACTATTCAGCACATTTTCTGGGGGCCGAGACTGATGCACCACCTCAAGTCATCCTGACAAGGGCCCTTGTGGCACACCCATGGATGCCCCCATCACATGAACTATATTAACATATTGTACCAATTAGCAACTGGCTCAGAACTTACAATGTTCCCAGACAAATGTATCATTATTATTCATCTTCATCCGGGTCCACAGCAGAGTCACAACAATGCTTTTTCAACCGTTTCACATGTTCCATGGCCGCCTTGGAGTGGAAAAGATCTTGGTCGCACCCTCCACGCCGATCCTCAGACATGCAGGGTATAACATAGCATAGGGTAGGCCCTCTGCCTGAAGTGCCTTCTTCGCCAGCGTGAACTCCCTCCTAGCCGCCTGGACAGCCACAGTGAATTCTGGAAAAAACTGAAGCTTATTCCCCTGATATGTGATGGAGCCACGTTCTTGGGCCTGGTGCAGAACCTTGTCCCAGTCTCTGTAGTTCAGCACATTTGTAATCATAGGGCGTGGTGGAGCTCCGGGAGCAAGGCGACCCACAGCAAGCGTAGGGCTCTCTCAACTATTGGCATTGGCGAGTGTTCATCAACGCCAAAGATTTTTTAGAAGCATCCCTTCTATGTATAACTCCAGTTTCCCAACGTAGGTGGAATCAGGCAGCCCAGTAATCCTCAGGTTATTTCTTCTGGACCTCGCCTCCAGGTCTTTCTCCATGTTCATGTCTATGCCTTCTTCGGTTCCGTAAACTTTTAAAAACTTTTCTGTTTTCTGCTTAAATCCCTGCATTCTTTTGGTAGTGTTATTTTTCTGGTGAGCGCTGGGATGCCTACGGGTAACCAGGCGCTATACAAAACTCAGAATAATAATAATAATAATAATGTTCAGTGCTTTGTCTGCCACATTTTGCAAACTCTCCTCCGCTGTGGAGACTCGCTTCTTAACCTCTCCCAACCTGGCACCCTGCCTGTTGAGCTTTGCCACCATGGTATCCATGTGAATGTTAAGTGCATCAATTTTTCCATCAATCGATTGCAGGCTGCGTGGCATCGCCACTAAAGTCTGTTTTAGTATTGGTGTGGTTTCTGACGGGGTCTCTGCCTCTGAATCAGAGGCTTATTTTTGCTGTGTTTTTCCCGTCTTCCGCATCTTAAAAGTGAGGGGAGACTGTGTCCTGCTGGCTTTCCCCTTGTACACAGCTCTTCGATGCACCGGCACTCGTCCCCACAGCCGCAAGTATTGCACAAACCCTGGCACTACTGCACATCTACTCTGAAAACACTTTCCACTGGTGTGAGATTACCGGTATTTCATGCCACCCCTCACAGCCCAGCAACATCCAACTCTCAGTGACCAGCTGCCCGTGCCAGTCGCAAAAATCTGGTGTGCTTTTCTTCTCGTGCACCACTTTTATAAATGCTGGCTTTCTTTTTATTTTATCAAAGTTCAAAATCTCCTTCAGGGCCGTAGTGGCATCCCCCTTACAGGACCCTGTACTTCAACTTGAACCTGATGACACTGTTCTTTAGCGGCTCCTCACTCCCTGTGCTGCTCTGATACCCCCAACTGGCCGCAGGCACATGTAGTCTCAAATTTAATTCACTGGGGGAATCTCCTACACACCCCTCCACCACTAGAGAGCAGCAGAGGGCAAACGAGTTCTGCCAAGCAGGGTCCCGCTGCAATCCAGACGCACCCTGGGATTATACAGCAGGCTGTCCTGTCCGCAGAGCAGACAGGCTCAGCCAATGGGACTCACGGTCCCCGCCACACTGCCGATGAAGGCACAGGCAACCCAGTAAGCTCCGCTCCACTAGAGCCCAGTGTAGCGAGCGAGGCCCTCCAGCAGTCATCTGCATTCCAGTCGGCAGGCTCCTGACCCAGCCTCCACCAGTTAGCCCTCCACGTCCCAGGCTGCAGCGGGATCAGCATGTCTTCACACTGTCATTCCTCCCTAGGTGTGCGATTTCTCTGGCAGCCAAATTTCACCACACAGCGGGAATGTTGCAGCTAAACCAAGTGGCGAGCTCTGGCGCAGCCCTCAGAAGTAGGCCTGGCTGGCCATGCTTTTTTCACAGCTGCTCCATCACTGCTCATTTCACTTGCCTGCCTTATCAGTGTACAATCCCTAGACCACACGGGTGTTCCCCAGGGTGCGACAGTGACAGTACCTTTCAGATTCCTATTTCTGACACGTCTAAGCACAGGATAATAAGTTGATAGTGGAGTGGCCGGCGCAGCTGCACTGAAATGCAGCCATCCTGCCATGGGCACTCTAGCGCCTCCCACTATGCTGAACTCTTTAGGTCTAAAGGTAGCCTGTCATACAACACAGGACACTAGGAATAAGGGCATTGCCATTCTAGTGAAAGGAAATGTTGCTACCCCTGGACGAAAGGCACCAGACAAGTTTGGAAGATGGGCAATACTGGAGTACAAAGTGGGCAGTGGGTCTTTTACCGTATGTTCAATGTATGCCCCAGTATTAGATGCCCCTGGTCAGTTTAACTTTTTAGCAATTGAGCTCCCATCTTGCCCGACCCGTTTATGGTTTGTGGGGACTTTAATTTAAATGGATCTAGAGGGGCTTTGAGGTAGCGAAGGAAGCTATACTCGGTGCAAACAGCAATCATTTAGATCCCTGGGGAATTTGCAGAAGGATATAGGCTTGATTGATGTTTGCCCTCTCTGAAGGCCTCTGAGCCTAGATACACTGATTATTCAGCCCCCTAAGGCAGGTTTGCTAGGCCGGACTATTTTTTGATGTCACCTGCATTAGTTACCAGGGCTCAGATTGAACTCAGACAGAACCTAACCCAATTCTTCTCGAGCTCTCTATAGCAGGGCTTTGTAGCACAATCAGAAAATCGACCTTTGTGAGGGGTCTATTGTTGGATCCTGAGTATGACATATGAAGCCTTGGATACTGTTTTTTTATGATCTGAATAAAGGGAGCCCATCTTCTGGAATAGTTTGGGATGCATTCAAAGCTGGGGTGAGGAAACCTTGAGCTTCAGCATTATTAAACAGAAGCAGGAGTTGGGACACAGTATGGAACTATATCAATAGTTAAGCAACTTGGAGACAGAATTAATTAGTGCTGGAGAAACTGGGAAGGATCCTGCCCCCGTGTTGAAACTAATAGCTGTTGCCAAGGCTTGCCTAAAGGAATCTGCTGCTGAGAAAATAGCTGGGAAATACCTGGCCAAAGATCAGGATCGCTATGTGGAGGAGTGTGGCTCAATGGTTAGAGCGGCAGGCCCTGATGCGTTCTGGCCCGGGACCAGGGTTCAATTCCCACCTCGGCGGGTCTTGGGCTCAATTTCCTCAGACCTGACAATTCTCGCCTCGATGCCTATTCTAATCATGGGCCCCACGCTGCAACTCTGGGCAATAGCTTGCTTAACCTCCACACCGTCCCCAACAGCGCTAGGATGCCTGGCTTCACCCTGGGGGTGCCCAGGAGTGGACACATCCCAGGGAAAGCCAGGAAGGGTTCCACAGCGGTATGAGTAATAGCACCAGGAAACCGCTTGGTGACAGTGCGCTCTACAAATACCTTGACTTTTACATTTACATTCTATGTGTACAGTGAGTGCCTGGATCATTTCCTCGCAGTTAGGACAAGGCAACAATGGGCTGCCGGATATATTAGCGAAATGAGGAACATGAAAGGTAGTATGGTTACGGATCCTTGCATGGTTAAAGAGGTCTTCAGGGATTTTTATGCAGATCTTTATAAAGCCTCTCCGGCTAGCGACCCCGTTGTCCAAGACTATGGTGATACTGGGCAACTGGGCGGAATCACCAATGAGGAGAGATTGCTTTTAGGGGGTGGTATTTTACCTGAAGAGCTTCAGGTGGCTCTCTATGCCCTCGCATTAGGGAAGAAAAGTGGGGCAGACTCCATTCATCTTGAGTTTTACAAGGTTTTCTATGCATAAATTCACCATGAGATATTTGGGCTATTTAATAAAGCTGGAGTTGGCGCTTCTCCCCCTGGGTCCTGAGTTACTGCGAATAGATTCTTATTTTTTTATGATCCATTTTTCAGGAGGCTGAAATCCTCTCTGGATATTCTGCCCGTCAGTTTACATGGCTGGGATACGAAAATCCAGGCCTATGCTGGTTATTTGGCTATAATTTCCAGTGATCAGGACTGGCCTCTTCGCGCTGTTCAGAACATTGCAGAAGACTTTGGGAGTCAATTAGGGCTTCTACTTAATAAGGTCAAAACTTGAGTATTGATCAAAAGCCACATCCGAGCCACCAATAGCAGGTTTGTAAATGAAGCTATATATTTGGGAATCTGTATTACCTCTAAAGTGGAGCGTATAATTGATTTAAATCTAACACCTATTTTAGTGAAAACTAAGAAGGACTTTACCCGGTGGGGTCATTTTAAACTTTCTTAATGGGGAGATGCAACCTGGTTAAAAGGATGTTTCTTCCTAAATTGCTGTATGTTTTTTACACTGTCCCACTGGAGGTTAATAAAGAATGGTTTTACAACAATCGATAGTCTGGTGGCAAGATTCATTTGGGTTTACTGAAAGACCAGGAGGGCTAATATTATTATGTGTTTACCTAGAGAAAGGGGGGCTGGGCACTCCCTAATTTCAGATTATATTATTTAGCTTCAGCTCTGCAATGCTATAGCATATTATTCAACTGCAGGGTAACAGAATTTGGGACACAATGTTATGTACCCTCCATCTGCGAGCTTTTGATTGGCAACTCAGCCCATGGCTGCCTACTGAAGTTTTGTGAGAAAAGTTCTTTCAAACAGACTCGCTTTAAGCCTTTGCTTGCTGCATTTCGAAACTGGGCAAGCATCTGGAAAAAACTGGGGGTGGGTAGATGTAGCAAATACATCCCCCCTGCTCAGGAATGAACAACTTCCTGGAATATTTAATGATGACTGCCTAGCTAAGTGGAGCTGTGGGGGATGCGGCTGGATTGGAGACCTCCTCGTTGGGGAATCTCCATGCGTCCTTTGAGGTGGTCTGCAGTCGATTTATTGTTGGGCCTCTGGATTTTTTTTTAGAACCTACAGTTGCGGCATTTCTTTATGAGAAAGGCTGGGGGGGGGCAGTTGGCTTCTATCAGATTCCCTTTACGGAAATACTGGTTAAAAGCACAAGCCCCTCTATTGCGCTTTTATATGGCTGTTTGTTGGAAGGGGTCCCAGATGATTTGGACAAGCACAATGGAAAATGGCGGAGAGGCTTGAGGTGGTGGACTCCGGTTTCTGGAAATCACTTGAAATGGGAGGTTTAATCCTGTGTGCCTCGAAACTAAAATCAAAACATTACAAAACACTGTTTGACCTATATATAACTCCAGCAAAGATGGCTAAATAGGGAGGTGAAGCTAGGTTTGCCTGTCCTAGGTATCATGCTATGGATACAGAGTTGGTCCATATGTGTTACTCATGCCCCAGCTTAAAAATCTTAGATTGGAAATTGTAGACTTTTTAGGGGACGTTTTTTAAGGTTAATATCTCCCAATCACTTCAGCTGGGGGTGGATGAGTCGATAGCTGGGTCTGGATTGGAAATTATTTTTATAGCATTTTATAGCTTTAGGCTTTGTATCTCCCCATTTTGGCTCGACCTTCTACCTCTGACTTTTCAGCAATGAAAAGGACACTTCTTACATATTTATATTTTTGAAAATGAACTTTATGCACTTAATGGCAGGAGGGTTTCGGGGGCACTCTCGACTTGGCTTCCTACGTGTTAATAAAGACTACAGCCAGATTTGTGATGTGAACTCTGCTTGTATACAAGTAGGAATGAATTATGGATTTGTGCTGTTCTCCTGTTGTATTTTACTTGTCTTGGTTCATTTTAATGGACTTTCATTTAACATATTTGTGTACACCTGCTGCTGTTGTTTGGGAATAAAGGGGGGAGAATTTAATAAAATATTTTGGAGAAAAAAAGAGAAAAGAGTAAACCAGCCATT
This sequence comes from Lissotriton vulgaris, assembly GCF_964263255.1. Taxonomy (NCBI): domain Eukaryota; kingdom Metazoa; phylum Chordata; class Amphibia; order Caudata; family Salamandridae; genus Lissotriton; species Lissotriton vulgaris. The sequence continues at coordinate 2,035,233,941 of NC_141685.1, read as the reverse complement.
AGGTGTGATAAAGATGTCTCCTGTGTCTGTTGTGTGCACTAGAAAGCAAGAAGACATGTATGCTAAATGAACGGTTTGCATCCTGATTCCTGAAACCTAAAGAAAAAAGAAGATGATAAAAAGAACTAAGCATTGTTGACTAACCTTTTTCCTTCCTGGTCTACTTCCCTGCAGTACCCACTCTAACTTCCCTCCCCCCCATTTGACCACTTCAATACTCTGGTGAAATATAAAACTTAGAGTGGTGCTGCCAGAAGGAGGGCATCTTGAGAGCATTGCCTCCGAGGAACTGGGCCTGACACTATCGGCCTATCACTACTAACTTACTAGGCATAAGCCATGGCAAAGATTACAAACAAATGCCTAGCCACCCGCCTCATTGTCAACCATCTACTCAACAACACTCAATCCAGATTCAAGTCCAACCTCACTACAGCCTCATTGCCACTGGACATGACATCCAAATGATCCTGGATGGAGGTGACACTGCAGCCCTCATCCTATTGAACCTTTACGCAACCTTCAACATCGTCTTCCCCCCTATCCATATCCAATGATTGCATAAAGCTGGCTTACAAGGACCCACACATTAGATTTGCTTCTTCCTGACGGGCCGCACCTAGTCGGTCAGTCTGGCCCCCTCCACTTCAGACACCGTCATCCTCCTGTGCACAGAAGGATCTTCATTCAGCCCCACCCTATTCAATGTTTGCCTGATTTCACTTGTCAGCATCATCCACTCGCATGAAATCAACATCATATTCTATGCTGACAACACCAAGCCTATCTGAGAAGACGTCAAACACCTGCACCAAGTTCTCCACCTTCATAACTAAAGCCACCAAATGGATATCACCAACTGCCTCAAGCTCAACATAGACAAGACCTAAGTGGCAAACTTCAGCAAAGACCCCTTGCTATGGGACTCCAATTGATGGCTAGCCGAACTCGGATCCACACCCTACCCAACAGCCTACGCAGGGGGATGTATGATTGAACAACTACTGCCTAAACCACGAATTTCTAAACCACGAAGGCTAAACAACGAGTAAAGCCAAACAACTACATTTTTAACAACGAGTTCCTCAACCACGAAAAAAAACACCTCGTGACTGGCCAATAGATGGCACTATTGATTTTATTTTCCCTCCTGAAACGTCCTTGTCAAGAGTGGATGTGCTCCTATAAAAATGTATTCATAACCTGCACTCGTAGCTCATATTTTGCAATGTGTTGCAGCTGTAAAGTGGATGGAGATGTGAGTCATAAACATCTGCTTTTTCCCCACTGTAAAACATCCATTCAATCCTAGGGCAGGCACAATAGGAAAGTAGGAGTGGGATTTCTTGGCTGGCACCAATATTCTTAATTTTTTTAATTTTTATAAATATTTAAATTTTAAAGATATTAAATAATTAAAAAAGGATTTTAAAAACATTTCTTTAACAAAAAATAAAATATATAGTAAGTCATCACATTCATAATTTAATACTTGATAAATAAAATGATTAACTCGCTATCAAATTACTACATAAACCATTGTCCATAACATATCTACAACGTTTTGCTGAAAGTAAAAGTGTTTAAACATAATATTAAATACAAATATATAACCACCCACTTTAAAAATAATACTCCCAAAAAAATAATTTTTAAGTATTAAAAAAAAACATTAATTCATTAATGCTCAAGAAGAACTTCAAAAACCTCCCCACCGACACTCACAGAACCATCACCCAGTCTGTCATCACCAGCAAGCTGGACTACAGCAGAGCACTCTATGTTGGAATCTATGCTCAACTGACCAGAAGACTCCAGGCCAAACAAAACTCAGCAGCCAGGCTCACCCTCAACCTCCACCTCGCACCCAATCACCTGGCACATAAAAGAGCTCTGATTGCTCCCAATCCACAAAAGGGCACTCTGCTAAATTATTATCACACATACAAAGCCTTACACAGAATTGGCCCCACTTATATCAACAACCACATAATCTCCCACAAATCAACCAGACATCTCTGGTTAGGTGAATTCCTACTCATACATACACTTGCTCTGCTCGTCAGAGCCACCTCCTCATTTCTTCAATTTGACAAGAAACTGAAGGCTTGGTTCTTCACCTAGCCCTGTGCTTGCAGCTCATACACCCGCTACTTCAGTGCCAGAAGCTCCTTTCAGGTGGTTGTGCACTATACAAATACACATAAGAGAACAAAGCACAGAGGCATTTACCTCTTTAATAATGTATCTGTTTGTGGTATTTCTAGTAGCTTGTGCCACTTGCTGTTCATGTGCAGGATATCTCACAACCATTTACTTCAATAATAATTTACCTCTGAGTTGTATTTCTATTGACATGCTTAGACCACTAAAACAAACATATATTTCAGTTTTTTTTATTGTGTGAGAGATCATGGAAAGACAGTAAATAGGAGAAACAAGAATCAGCATGCAACATGTATAGCATGTCTTGCCTACACCTTCCAGTGCAAATGTAACTGTGTGAATGTGCTGATGAAGTTTAGTGGAATGGGTGAACGAGTCGGAGAGAGTTGATGACTTGCACCAGCAAGCTTTTTCCTGCATAAATCAAATGGACCCTCAATACAGGTGAAAATATATGGTATGGCTCAGTATGACTGTTGAGAGGAAGCTATTGGAAGGGGAGGCCATCCTAGATTAAGAAACAGTGCCTAAATCAGCCACCTGAAGTCACCTTGCAGGGCCAGGCACTGAGTGGCCACTGAATGGTAGCTCACCCCTATTCACAGATCTGGATTTAATCCATCATCATTCTTTAGTTTACTTCGCCACCCCAGTTCAGACACAGCCATATGCAAATCAGTATTGACCCTGTTACTCATAGGAACAGTCCACACCGAACTACTAAGCCAGGTCTTCCATGGACCAGAAACAAGCATCCTGGGACCGGTTTTGGGATGATATCCCTCATCAGTGTTAGAATGAAAATGTTCATGTTTGCGCATTGCCTTGTGTAACTTAGCTATTTTCTTTGCAGGCACTATTGTAGGCAGTTCGAAACTTAAGTCAGTTTAATTACGAGAAATATTCCAGTCTAGGTTTCATTCTTTGCCATGTAGGCCTGTTCCCTTAATGAGTACATTGTATCTATTAGCGCATCCCTTTCTCACTAGATAGAGGCCTACTCCCACTTGTCTTTTGACGAGCCCGACTGAAACAACCTTGGACTTTGCAACTTTGTGCAAGATACGAGTGTTGAAACCATTTTTTCTTGTCTTCCTTTGCTTAGTAGCACCTGTTTGAAAAATTCCGCTAAGGGTGTGTTTTAGCCAAGTTATGAAACGTACATAATGTATCTCTATGCTTGTCAATTTCAGTCCCTCTGCAGCACTCCTAGTGACTTGGCAGGCCGGGCTCCGCTCTGAGTGTATATAATTAATAGTTATTGGTATGTGTTCTCTACTGTCTGACCAACTCTTCATTTCGTATTGAAGGCTGAGAGGTGGTCATTAGTGACCCAAGTGACCTTAAATGGGCCACTTCCTTCAGTTGGTGGCCAAACAGGGACTCCTTTGGGTGATTGACCAATCCCCCTCTGCAGACGGGTTGAGGTTGAGGCTATCCTCGGGTCGGACTGATGGTTCAGGGATCCCTGCACGAGGAGTATCAATTGCTCACAGCTGCCCATTCCACTCTGCCGGATGGTGCCTCACCCAGCGGTCATCCCGACTGGGGTCCTGAATGGCGAAACCCTTGGATTTGACCATTTGGTCTGAAGAGTCGGCAGTGGAGAATTAGTTTGTTTGTGCTACTGATATCAGGTGAGTTTGTTTTGGTTCTTTGTGGATATGGTGCAATTGTGGTTACAGTTTGGAATGGCCGAGGGCTGTTTTTGTTAAAAGGTACATGCAACTACCTTGCCAGGTAAATATAACAAATTTGTTTTTCTTTTCGAAATACCTGGCTTCAGCAAAAACTGGACTTCATGTTGTTGTTGTTGTTCTGCAGATGGCCTGTTGGAAGAAGCTCAGCCGGCGCCTCCAGAAGGTAGCCCTAATGTTGATATGTATGTGAAGCATGGTCTTGGCCCTATTATGCTTAGTACAATATGGCACAAATATAAAAGGGACAATGACGAATTACAGTGGCCGTTGACGGGCACTTTTGATGAGCAAAATATTGTTTTTTACAGGAACAGTTGTTTAAAAAATGAAGTAGGCAGCCGATGGTTGATTCTCTTCAAACTTGGCAGAAGGAGGCAAGGCAGAGACGGTGAAAAATGGAGAGGGACGCACTAAAAGGTACAATGGAAACATTGACCCAGGAAGCTGTACCATGTGATAGAGATAAACAGTAGACAGGAGTTGAGGGTGAAGATAGAAGGTTTCTGTTACACATCGATAAATCTTATTTGGCTAGAGAGGAAAATTATGCTTTTGTGGAGGAGCTGTTAGATACTCGACCTCCGCCTCCTAATGCCCCACAGAGGATATACCCCACTGTTCCATTACAGACACAGCAGCCTGTTTCATCTGCTTCGGCTGCCCCTCCCGCCCCTTCTTTTTTCCTTGCCATCATTGACGACCGTGACCCCCAGTACTTCTACTGCTCCACCACCTGTATCTTCTTTTCTTTCTCCTCCCCTGCAAGAATTGATAACGATGGAGCCTGCTACCTCTGTTGAATCTCCTTCTATGGTTTATCTTCCTCTGAAACTCTGGGACGCCAGTACGTTGGTTTGAGGATAGAGATTGGGCAAAATTTAGGGAGCAAATAGGTCCGTTGGTACGTTCTGATATAGGAGCTGAAGAGAAGGATGTATTAGCAAAGCAGGCTATGATGTGGGTTACTACTCAGGTTTATAGTGCTGAGGACATTTGGCAAGCTATGCTCAATTTTGTGCCTTTCTTACAACAGCATGTTCTTCAACACGTGTCCACTGTGCTAGTTGATCTTTTCTGTACCCACATTGGATTGAAGGCCCCACAAGTGTTGTTTGATATTAAAGACAGTGTTTATTCAGTTGATTTGGCTCATGGGGAGATGTTTGGAAATTGTTGCTTATCAACTTCGATTATTTGAGAAAAGCCTCAGTAAAACTGTTCAGTCTCAGTGCCCTATGTGTGTGGTCCACCCGATATATCATCCAGAAATACCTGATTTGACTGATCAGCGCGGTAATATCACCAGAGCAGCAGTACCTGCCGTTTTTAGGAGCAATGGATTTAGACTCCATGGGAAAGGAGTAAGGTTTTATCTCTTAAAACTACGTTGCCCGATCCTAGGAAAAATTCTGACAGCTTATTATAAGGAATTTACAGAGGCTGCTTCCTTTACCGTAATGACTCTTGCTGACATCGAAATGTTGTTTGGTCTTCTTGTTCCGGTTGATATCTGGCCACAGGTGCATACTCAAGATCATGTTGCAGAATTGGGTGGTACTTGGGATGCGATTAAAGAATGGGATCAGGAGAGGAAGCCTGAAGATAAGCCCCATGCCGAGATACTTGCTTTACCTGGTCGCATTATTACATACATGCACAGTCTTATTCCATCTAAGAAGGTAAGTTGGGGTAGGTTGACAGCTTGTAAGCAGAAGAAGGATGAGAGTGTTTCAGATTTCTTTACTCGGTTTGAAAACACGTTTTTGGATTATAGTGGGCAGGATATGTCCACTGAGGGAGGAGTTCGGCTGCTTGTTGACAGGTTTGTTTCTAATCTTCTCCCTGAAATAATGACTCGCGTGCAGGAGTCTGAGAGTACTTGGTTTACATTGTCCCCCTCTGTTATTTTGAATATGGCTCAATGCTATGAACATCGTGATCAGGAGGAGAAAGATAAGACAGGTAAAAAACATAAAGATTTGAAGACGAAGGTGTTGTTGCAGCAAGCGTTTAGGGGAAATAATAGGGGGTGGGGTAGTCCTTCCAGGCAGTTCCCAAGAACTAGTGGGCAGTTGTCAATGACACCTCTAGGGTCAAATCAGTGTACGTACTGTAAGGAGGAAGGTCATTGGCGTAGTGAGTGTCCTGTGTTTTTACAGAAAGTTGCATCTCCTAGGGAACAAGGTTCTCCTGGAAGAGGTCGTGGGACCGATGGAGCTCAGAATGCTACGGTCTCACAGGGTCGTTCTGATTACAATTATTTTGATTACCCTCACAATGGGCAGTATTATCACGATGATTATGGATGATGTGACAGGGATGTCTTATAGCTAGGATAGCTAGGGACATGGTGAAGGACCAGTCCAGATATATGTTGATCAGCTTGGTCCTTATGTCACTGTGGATTTGCAAGGCCTGACTAAGGAATTTTTGCTGGACACAGGTGCGACAAACAGTTCTGTTTCTTGAAATATGGTCCCTGGGGTGGCTCTGTCTGGCCACAATGATGATTTGGTAGGTTTTTCAGGTGTACTGGTGTTAAGCCCAATCTTGCGTCCCCTTGCATTGACCTTTGGTCCTTTTACTGCGGAGTGCCCGTTCTTGTTGACATGTAATTGTGGCAAGAATTTGATGGGTTTGGATTTGCTGAAGAAATTCCATGCTACTATTTATTGTTCTCTGGCGGGTGTGTATCCTACCATGGGCACAGATTTAGGTACTACACAATGTTTGTCTCAGGATGCGCCTCTTCCCGCCGAATTTGCCAAAGTCCCACCCACTTTATGGGCGACGGCTGATACAGACGTGGGGCTGTTGCATATACCGCCAGTTTCCATACAGGTTAAATATCATGCTGTTTTGCCTCGCATTCCTCAGTATAAAATACCTCAGGTAGGGGAAAGAGTCCTTCTCCATATTATTCAGAATTTGATACAATAGGGAGTAGTTGAAGAAACGTCTGCTAATATTTGAGTGAGTGATCAGAAGGCTTTTATTTGCTGTCCTTTGGGAGAAAACTCATCAGTCAACAGTCATTTTTCAAGTAAAAACTGCTTTAGAAGTTTGTTTTTGAAAATTGGAAAACTTTGTAAAAGGTTGATGGACAGCTTTTATGTTTGATGGAGCCATCACATGGAGCCATCACTTACAACATTGATAGGAACTGCTGTCATTACACTTCCTGCCAATGTCTAGAGTTGTTCTTTGGGCTCACAGGCATGGTATTCGGCAAGGGCAATGTTTTCTGCCATATTGGCAGAACGGCTCTGGCCGCACCACGTAATATCAGCTCATTGGACTGATGTAGATAGTCTTTCTACTTTTGCTAAGATATCTATGTAAGAGATAGTTCTGATTGTGAGTTCTGCTTATGCCCCCAATGAAACACATGAGTCTTCTTCTCCAAATGTTCTAGAATCTTACTGAATTTGGCAGGGCTAGGACAGTGGTGGAGGGAATATTAAAGCTGACAGTAGACCTGCCCTAGAGTGATCTGGAAGACATGCTCCTGGTAACTCCAAAGACTGAAGCCTATTGCTAGACCTATTGAAAGACCACTCTCTGGTGGATACCTGGAAACTACTACACCATCAAGAATAAGTCTGGGGGAGTGTGGCTTGTGCCCGATGGGAATGGCCGTGGTTCCGTAGTTCCCTTGAGGCGACGGGAGAGGAGACGGACCAATGCAGCGTTTATTCCTCACGAACCAGCTTTAAAACGGAGGATGCGGTACATGAACGGCTGGGGAGCTTTATGAAACCTGATTTGAGGCTGGTAATTCGCAATACACCTAATATCCTACATTCGAAATCTCAACGCGGTTCTACTGAACTCCAGACCGCCATTTTGCGATAATTGCAGAGTGACTGGATTCATTGCGTCCCCTTTGAAAATATGAATGCTGTTCCTCCTCCGGACATTTCACAGGTCCTTTCAGGGCATTAAAGGTATCTTTTCTTCAAGGCTCTCCCTGTAATCTGCAGACTGTCATTACTTCAAGATTTAAGCGCACAACAGCTCTCCTGAGTTTCCATCCGCCATTTTGGGTCCTTTTTCTTTATCGCACTGATGGAGACTTCATCCTATGTGGTACCACTTTAGACCCTCTTTACTGTAAAATGAGAGACATGTAATATGCTATAGCATCAGCGACTTGAATAATTCTCACAGGAACTATAGACTGATGACTACACCAATTGTCATTCTATGATGTCTTGTATTTGTCTCTCATCAATGCGCGGATTGATTTCTTGTCTAACTTTTGGACCCCTCACAATATAGTATCAGCTCCTGCCTAGTGCATCAATTTCCTCAAATGCTTCAAATGTTGCTTACTTTATATACAAAGACTGCATGTTTTTTCTCATATTTGTACTACTTTCTATTAATATCTATGGTATGTTTTAGGCATGTTTTCTCTTACCACAGTTCAAACCTCATATAATCCTTTTTCAACAACTGTTTGATACATGTCTAATTATACATTTGTATAACTATATTATCATAGGAATGTACTCAGTTATATGTGTTTTATGAGCCTACTTGTATGTTTTTTGCTGAACTAGTAAGGTCATTCTCTAGAATCTGTAGCTCGCGGACACGCCACTATTGATATTTGTTTGCGGTTTATATCCTCTTCATGGGAAGACAATTTGAAGGGTCACTTCAACCTAAATCCTCATCACGCAGATTTCTACTTCAAACTAGTTCTCGCTGCCAATGCTTAGATATGGATGATCCAGCCAACTCTCCGCCAAAAAGTGCGTCATCATCGCTGCCTACCCTGGCTCCGGGTGTTACTAAAGTATCAACTAAAAGATTGAAGAAAGATCCTCCTTCTCCTCCTAAACAAGCCTCTTCAGTCACAATGGACTTATTGCTAGAAGAAATGAGGGCCTTGCACCCATTTATTGAAGAAACCACTTCTACACTCCAGGAACTGTCTAATAAATGGTCATGTGTAGAACAACGTGTCACCGCCCTATAACAAAATGTTGAATCCTTGAATCAACATTTTGTTCCAAAATGTTGATTCCTTGAATTCTTCTACTTCCAAAATAGACTCATTATACTCTCAGGTATCAACCTTGCATAACCAATTGGAATGTTTAGAAAATAGAAAATTGAAAATAGAAACAGAAGGAATAATCTTCGCATTTATGGTCTGCCAGAAGGGACAGAAGGGTCTGATCCCATTCCCAAACTCCTCAAGCGTCCGGAAAGTACCATCCTGAACATCCAAAGGGCCCATCGACTAGGTTCAACATCACATCTAGCATCTGCTTCTTCAATAAGGAAACCAAGAGGAGTGATATTATATGTTCTCGAGTACACCGACCTATTAAAATTTGTATCTGCAACTAGAGCATTGAATAAAATAACATGGTCAGGGAATTCATTATTTTTCACTCAGGATTATGCTAAACCGACAGCAGACAGTCGCAAGGAGTTCTTAGCATTGAGACCTCAGTTACGCTCGATAGGTGCAAGATATGGTCTCCTTCATCCATGCCTATTTAAAGTGACTATTAACAACAAGACTTACACTTATGAGGACCCGCTAAAACTTAAGAGCTTCCTTTACTCTTATCAGGCTGATTCAATGGATCCCTCTGTGTCAACCTCCAAATAGACATTTTTGTTTCTGTTGTGTTTTCAATCCTTTCATATGCCTTACTTTGCTTATGGTTCAATTACAAGCATGTTCATTGAGCTTCTAATAGACTGTTTTAGATATTGATATGGTTCTACGCTTCTCATTAATTTTCACTTCACTTTTCTTTTTTCTTGTCTTGTTTGTAGATTATCCCTATGTAAGTGTAGATATATTTTTAATTCTATAGTTCTAATTACATATTAAATGTCTTCTTTCTCCTCGCAGGTTTTTTTTTGCATTTTCCTCCCTCCCTTATGTTTTTTTAAAGTCCGTTGGCATTGTCTTCCTCTCCCGTCTGCCCACATGGGTCCTGGACACGTCATTGTTCCGTGCGGCCTCCCACCCTCTCACCCCTCGTATGTTTTAGAATTTATGTAAGTCTTTTCTTTCATTTATTCTTTTTGTCTGCTACATCAACACCCCTCCTTTCTATATCTTTTCTACTTTTCTTCTTATTCTATATCCTCCAGTTGCACTTCTATCTTCATCACAAACTTTCTTTTTCATTAAATACTGTCTTGATTTTCAAACATTGTATAATCATTGCATCTTGTCCTCTTTCTTCTTCTTTTCCTCTTTTCAAATGTTTTACTATTCATACAGTTGGTTTGTTGATCGAAAGGTTTTCATGTACCTACCATTTTGTTTAATTCGGTATTCATTACATTATTGCAGTTTTGCTCTATGCCTTTAAAAATCATATCCTGGAATGTCAGAGGTTTACATTCACCTATTAAGCGACAGAGAGTTTTGACTCATTTACATAAACTAGGAACTGATATTGCTTGCATACAAGAATCTCACCTTTCAGCTGAAGAGTCTGCAAAGTTGAAGAGAGGTTGGGTAGGCGAGGTTCTTTTTTCCCCAGGTGTTGGCAAATGTAATGGTGTCCGTATTCTTTCCCGAAAATCCCTTTTGATTAAGATACTATCACAATGTGCAGATCAATAAGGTAGATGGGTATTTGTTAAACTTTTGATAGATAATGTCCCGCTCTCTTTACTCAATATCTATGCACCCACAACTGGATATTCTTCTTTTTGGACCTAACTATCCCAACTAGTTACACAAAACTATGATGATAACTTTATCCTTGCAGGGGACTGCAATGAACCCTTCATTGATTGGAACTCCTCAACTCCCTTTGTCCCTCATAAATCTCACAAATCATTCACACAAATGATTCGACAACAGAAACGTACAGATGCCTGGAGATTATGCAATCCCACATTGAGAGAATATTCCTTTTATTCACCAGTACACCACACTCAATCGCGATTGGATTATTTTTTTATTTCCCATCGTCTTTCTCAATCATTAATGGTTGCAGTTATAGGATCCATCTTAATATCGGACCATGCTCCCATAACCAGTCACCTTGATGTTTGGCAGAAACCTCCAGCTTCCCGCAAATGGCGCTTTAATAACACTTTGCTTTTAGATTCCACTTTTACCACGTCCTTTACCTCTTTCTTTAATGAATATTTTCGTCTTAATCTGGGGGGATAACATTCCTTTTCATGTAGTTTGGGATGCCTTTAAGGCCTCGGCCAGAGACTTCATTATTAGTTTTGACTCAAAAAAACGTAAAAAAGCCCAACTACTACTGCCTTATTGACCAAAATTAAAAAGTTGGAACATTCATATTACTCCTCCAAATCAAAGGACTGCTTATCTGACCTTATAAAAGCTAAATTATAATTTAATCAGGATACCACTAACAACGCTTCCAACTATTTGTAAAATCCAGCGCAAAATAATATGGTGGTATGAATAAAGCAGGAAAACTATTAGCTAACTACTTAAAGATTAAACATAATAAACTTAATATCAAATCTATCTTTGGTCAAAATCATCAGCTGAAATTCAAAGATGATGACATTTTAAACAAATTCCTCCTCTTTTACAAGTAACTTTATTCTTCTGAAACTCTTTCCTCTGATCAATCCATCTCCCAATTTCTCTCCAAGATACACTGTCCTCTTACTGCACACTCAGATCTCTCACCTTTTGAATCTGACTTGTCACACAAGGAACTCCTTGATGCCTTAAAAATGCTTAAGAAAAAAAGCTGAGGGCCTAGACTATTTTACTGTGGAATTTTTCACTCACTTTGCGCACTTACTTATACCTAAATTGCATACTCTCATCCTCGACTTCTTACAATCTGGTGAATCGCTCAGCTCTTTTTCAGATGCCCTTATTTGTATTATACCTAAAGAGGGCAAAGATCCCCAATACTGTAAAAATTACCACCCCATTTCTTTGGTAAACATTTATAATACCATTTTCTCCAAAGCTCTGGCTTTATGTCTAGAATCTCATATGCCTAACCTGTTAGGAACCGAGCAATCTGGTTTTGTTAAGGAATGACTCATCGCAGACAACTCTCACTTATTTTTCGATATTCTTTCCAAAACCTTGCATACTACCCATTCAATGGCAGCCATAGCATTGGATGCAGAAAAAAGCATTCAATAGAGTTAAATGGCCTTATCTCTTTCGTACACTAAAATAGTTTGGCTTTGGCCCCAAAATTTCCGCTTTAATATCTATTTAGTATTCTAATCCAAGAGCAGCTATATCAGCAAATGATGCGGTTTCTTCCTACTTTCATCTGGGCAGGGGTGTCAGACAGGGCTGCCCTTTTCCCCCTTTTCTTTTTATTCTTGCTCTGGAGCCGGATTCATCAAAATGATAATATTCACGGCTTTTCTTTTAAAGAAACAACTGTTAAAATGGCGGCTTATGCCAATGACGTACTTTTATTCCTTTCACAACCTCAGGCCCACTTTCCCACTTTTCTAGAAGAAGTTGACTCATTTGAATCTGTCTCTGGTTACAAATTAAACAAAGATAAATGTGAGATTTTGCCCCTCACTAAAGACACTTTCAAAGCCGACTTTATTACTTCAGGGTTCGCGTGGAGTCCTCAGTACATTAAATACTTAGGTTTACAGTTTACTTCCTCTATATCAGGAACAATATCTCGCTGCTTGGATAACTGTATACAAAGACTGTCATCTTGAACTACGAAATGGCATCTCCTTTATCTGTCCTGGTGGGGTCGCTTAGACACCATAAAAATGATGCTTTCCCCCATAGTTTTGTATACAATCTCTAATATTCCATTATCCATCCCCTCAAAATATTTTTAAAAACGTAATTCCATTTTATCTTCTTTCCTGTGGAGTAATAAGAAATCGCGTATGTCCATCTCAAAATTGATTCATCCAAAAGCGGAAGGTGGGACAAACTTCCCCGACTTTCCTACTTATCATAAATCCTTCCTACTACATCAAGCGTCAAAATGGCTTTCTGAACCTTCTGTTTACCACCCTATGTGGACCATGCTTGAACAATCTTTTCTCTCACCCTTTTCCTTTCAGGAATATCTTTGTTTCACACGTAAACCGCAGTCTGTATCTACCCCTATAATCAAATATACTTCTAAGTTAATACCTCTTGCTCCCCAAGCCCCTTTTCTTAATCTTCCTTTTTCGCTTAACAAATATATTGTGATAAAAAATAAACCTTTATTTTGGAAATCCTGGAGACAACAGGCCTGATTTTCGATACATCAATTATATGACAACGGCCAACCTCTATTCTTCGCACAGGCTCAAACTTTATTTACCCTGCCTCCTAATCTTAGTTCTAAGTACTCTCTACTATTCAAAGCTGTTCAAGCTGCTTATACACATTATATACCCTCCCCACCAGGCATTTCCCCTGGACTCTATCATACAGATAAACTACGATCCCTTATTATTAACAAATCCAAGGCATCCGTTATATACAAGTTTCTTCATACCTCATCCAGTTTGAGAGAAAAAACTAAGGTAGAAACATTATGGGAAAATGATTAAGATTCTTATTGGTCTGTGGACTTTTGGGATAATATGTTGCTTAAAATTAGGAAATCCTCTAGGGCTGCAAACACCACACAAACACACTTCTTTATATATAATAGGCTCTTACTTTCTCCATTAATTCTTAGTACATGACACTCTCATCTTCCAGATACTTGTTGGTCCTGCTCGTCACCACGTGCTGATCTTTGTCACATGCTTTTTCACTGCAAACTTGTTAGAGATTTTTCGGAAAAAGTATGGTCTCAAATCAATTCCATCTTTAACTCTAATCACCCTTTCTCTTTACCACATATTATTTTAGGAAATGTGTCTACTATTTGGGTAGGTAGTGCCTCTAATGTCAAGATCAATGATTTATTATTGGCAGTGGCATTTTCAACAAGTGACCAAAAATTGGAAAGACTTCACTAAATTATCTTATCAAGCATGGTGGTATGCTGTTTGCTACAATCACAGACTGGATACGACATATGTATACCCATTACACATGGCTACAAAACGTTTAAACTTATGGTCACCTGTCACGATTTTCATTGTCATAAGTGCCAAACGTTCTCTGTCCCATAATTGTCCTTGTCATAAGTGCCTTGAGACCTTACGGTGATAAGTTGCGCTATATAAAAACCTTTGACATGACATGACATAATCCTTGCCAGCAAGAAGTTTCTAAACCTCCATGACTTCCTTCATGTTGCTATTATGTAATTTATCCTAACTGTATTTTATATCTCAAATTTTTGTAAATCATATAAGTTTCCTTTCTGACCCATTGTTCCATATGATACTGTTCCTTTATATGTACATGATGTAGCTGACTGTATTTCACTCTGGTTTCTCTTCTTTACTTACTTTAACATTGATATATTGTATATAATTCTTATCCTTTCATTGGTATTATACCTTTTACGTTATTGTAATCCTTTATCTTAATAAAATCATTTTTGAGCTGATAGAATAAGTCTGGTCTTTTATATCTCGTATTCCTGGCAAATGACCCTTATCGATTTTTAATTATTACCTCTAGCTTCATGTTACCCTTGTAACATACTAGAGAGTGGTATACCCATGTAACTTTCCTAGATACAACTGTAATTGGATTTGGGGATCGAAATACCATACCCACGCTTACTTCTCATCCAGATGAACGCTCTGAAATATAAATTGTCTGAATAGAAGAACAAATTACATTTTCATCGTATTCATTTCTGTGTCGGCTAGGAGTTCTCTGTGGTTTCACAGAAGACACTTTGAGCAGGTAAACAAATGTATGTGAGTGGCCATACAACAGAAGAATCTGCAAACCAAAAGAAAAAAAGCATAAAAAACTAAAAGCTCTAGAAGCCACCTCCAGTGAGATCCTTGTGCTCTACAATAGATCACCTAGTCCCCATATTTTGCAAGACCTTACCAGTACTAAATATGAAATTAACACTGTCCTCCAACTACAAATGAAACATTATAAGCATGGAGAGAAAACAGGTAGGCTGCTAGTGAGGTTGTTATGCAACTTCACCAGAGTGAGTTGGTCTATTATATCAGGAATTAATAACAAGCATAACTATTTACTCACCCATCCCGAAGACATTGTCAAGGAAATTCACTGCATTGTTTTGCTACCTTATGCAACTCAGACCTTGTTCACATCCTGCACTTGGAGAATATGTTCTTATCAGATATCCACATGTTGAAACATTTCCTGACAAAGGCCATTGACGCTGTGTGCTGGTAAGGCGCCTGGAAAGACTTGTTTCTGGGAGAGATTTAGAAGCCCAAGAAGCCTATCAAAGCCTTTAAGGATGTGACACAGATTGGCCAATTACTCCCCAAATTTAAATTAAGAAATATTCTTGTTGATTAGTAAGGCCAATAAGAACCCGCTCCATTGTGCCAACTTCAGACCCATATCATGTATGCGCATGGACAGGTACACTCTTGCAAAATCCTTACCAGTATAATAAATCTTCTCGCTCATATATCAAATGTATGTAGCCTTTGTACCTCGTAGGTCCGCAGGAGATAACATGCAGATTAATTAAAGAAACATGAACTTTATTTTGCCTCCTGTGGCCTCTCTCGTTGGGTGCTACCTGTTTGTTGGATATGTACGGCTTTGCACAGCCATTGAGAGAGGCTCACCGCTGCTCTGTGGGTCCAGTTTGGCTCTTGAACTGAGCTAGACGCATCGGGAGGAGGTGTGTGAGGTCACGTTACAGGGCTGCAGCCTGCATGAAGTTTGGATCGAAAGCTTCAAAGCCGGGCAGTTAAAGCACCATGAACTATGCATCAACCCACATGGGTTTTAATTTAGTGCAAAAGATGGAGTAGTGAAAGCGCACCCACTGGGGAAATACTTAAATGGACTACAACCACCATGAGGCTGTGGTGAAAGCCACGCCCACACTGGGTGGGATGTTGGAACTTTAAATGGTGCGCGAGCAGCGCAACTTTTTACTCTTTCTGCCAAGCCACTGAAGAAAGGTGATAATCCTGAAATGCGTCTGGCGAGAATCTTTGATGCCTAATCTTGGTGAGGTGACTGATGGCAAGTTGCCGAGAAATTAAAGAAACATGAACTTTATTTTGCCTCCTGTGGCCTCTCTCGTTGGGTGCTACCTGTTTGTTGGATATGTATGGCTTTGCACAGCCATTGAGAGAGGCTCACTGCTGCTCTGCGGGTCCGGTTTGGCTCTTGAACTGAGCTAGACGCATCGGGAGGAGGTGTGTGAGGTCGCAGTACAGGGCTGCAGCCTGCATGAAGTTTGGATCGACAGCCTCAAAACCGGGCAGTCAAAGCGCCATGAACTATGCATCAACCCACATGGGTTTTATTTTAGTGCAAAAGATGGAGGAATGAAAGCGCACCCACTGGGGAAATACTTAAATGGACTACAGCCACCATGAGGCTGTGGTGACAGCCACGCCCACACTGGGCGGGATGTTGGAACTTTAAATGGTGCGCGAGCAGCGCAACTTTTCACTCCTTCTGCCAAGCCACTGAAGAAAGGTGCTAATCCTGAAACGCGTCTGGCGAGAATCTTTGATGCCTAATCTTGGTGAGGTGACTGCTGGCAAGTTGCCGATTAATTGAAGAAACATGAACTTTATTTTGCCTCCTGTGCCCTCTCTCATTGGGTGCTACCTGTTTGTTGGATAGGTACGGCTTTGCACAGCCATTGAGAGAGGCTTACTGCTGCTCTGCGGGTCCGGTTTGGCTCTTGAACTGAGCTAGACGCATCGGGAGGAGGTGTGTGAGGTCGCATTACAGGGCTGTAGCCTGCATGAAGTTTGGATCGACAGCTGCAAAGCCGGGCAGTCAAAGCGCCATGAACTATGCATCAACCCACATGGGTTTTATTTTAGTGCAAAAGATGGAGGAGTGAAAGCGCACCCACTGGGGAAATACTTAAATGGACTACAACCACCATGAGGCTGTTTTGACAGCCACGCCTACACTGGGCGGGATGTTGGAACTTTAAATGGTGCGCGAGCAGCGCAACTTTTCACTCCTTCTGCAAGCCACTGAAGAAAGGTGATAAGCCTGAAACGCGTCTGGCGAGAATCTTTGATGCCTAATCTTGGTGAGGTGACTGCTATATATATATGTATATATGAGAACACAAGTTCCCTCTCTCCAGATCTGCGTACGCGGTCAAAGCCTCCACGCCATCCACAGGAAGGAAAAACGGACCACCAATTCAGCAAGCAAATCTTGTTTTATTTCAGTTCACAAAGCCAATTTCAGCGACGCGTTTCGAGCACAAGTGCCCTTGTTCACGCTGCAGTGAAAGAATAAAGCAATCACAAGCCTTTTTTAAATGCAGTGCACCAATGTGTGTTACCTCCCTCTGGTGGTAACTTCCCGTGTCACGTGAGTGATAACAGTGAAAAACAGACTATCGCTGCAAAGTTAGTGTATCAGGGGCACACTTATGTAAACTAATCACAGGTTAAATCCAAGATTGTGCAAAAGAGGTATTAAAATAAAGAGAATAAATAACTGGTTAAATCCATGATACCTCTTAAATGGTCACTGTTTCTAAAAACATGCAATGGTAACTGTCAACTCGACTTTTCACTACCATAATTGTATAAACAACAGACTGTATACTAATTGGTATTTCTAATACAGTGATTAGAATCTAAAATGTTCAGAAACAATTGAGACAATGGCTTTAGTGTGCAAAATTTAACAATATTATACTAGCAGCAAATAGACCTTAATAAAGTGCATATGTGAAAAAAGTGCAAAGAGAGTGATTGCGACGAAAAAATATATATATAAAAGTGCAATATTAGCCGCATTGTCACCGGACTAGAGATGCCATATGTGCATATATTTCAAAATTCAGAGCCCTGAATAAAAATGATCATAAATATATTTAGGCTATCAACGTCATAAATGGTAAAAGATGGTATCAAAAATGCAGTATCAAAAAAGTGTTAAAAAACGGGTGTATATATATACAAAGGTTTACATAACTTCCTATATTTACAAAAAGAATAGACAGATCACTTCATCATCAATACATAGGTAACTTGCGCAGATGTGCAAATGTAGAACCATAAAGTGCTTGTAAAGTGCAGAGTCAAAAAACTATCATATTTACACAGGAATAAATATTTACAAAGTTGCAACACGACTAAGATGGAAAAAGATCATATGTTCAATGTACACACATAGGGAACCTAACTTGTGTAAATGTATGGTCCTGCAGATAAAGA
The DNA here is from genome assembly GCF_964263255.1 of Lissotriton vulgaris. Classification (NCBI taxonomy): domain Eukaryota; kingdom Metazoa; phylum Chordata; class Amphibia; order Caudata; family Salamandridae; genus Lissotriton; species Lissotriton vulgaris. Next base: position 2,035,215,822 of record NC_141685.1, on the reverse strand, counting down.
AAACTCAAGGATATGAAATGAGCACACTCATCTTGATATCGCAAATAGGGAAACTAACTTGAGATATCTATACTAGTGCAACCGTAGCCGATAGGAAGAGAGAGAAATATGGTAGTGCACAGGGAGCGATGACAATGCTATGTGCCTTTATTGAGAGAGGAAACTTATTCTAGGAAGTGGTGCATCTCTTCAATGTTATTAAGCCCATTAGGCCAGCGACTGTCTAGCTCTAGAATGAATCTTGATTCCAACTTTCTCAATAACAATTCTCTATTGCCACCTTTCCTTGACAAGTCAAGTCAAGTCAAGTCAAGGAATTTGTATAGCGCACTACATACCCATAGGGTTTCAAGGCGCTTAGGAAGGGGAGGAGGATTACTTGTCAAATATCCATGTTTTAAGTTGCTTTCTGAATGCTAGGTGGTTCTGGGTAAGGCGGAGGTGAGCGGGGAGTGAGTTCCATGTTTTAGCAGCCAGGTATGAAAAGGATCTGCCTCCCATGGTGGTCTTGTTGATGCGAGGTACAGTGGCGAGGGCTTGGCTGGACGAACGTAGTTGGCGGGGGGGGGTGTAGAAGGACAGTCGTGAGTTGAGGCAATCTGGCCCGATGTCGTAGAGTGATTTGTGTGCGTGGGTAAGCAGACGGAAAGTGATCCTCTTATCGACGGGTAGCCAGTGGAGGTCTTTAAGGTGGCCAGAGATGTGTTCGTTGCGTGGGATGTCTAAAATGAGCCTGGCTGAGGCGTTTTGGATTCGTTGGAGTTTCTTCTGGAGTTTTGCGGTGGTGCCTGCGTAGAGGGTGTTTCCGTAGTCCAGTCGGCTCGTGACCAGAGCGTGGGTGACTGTTTTCCTTGTTTCGGAGGGGATCCAGCGAAATGTTTTTCTGAGCATGCGAAGAATGTTGAAGCAGGAAGAGGATACGGCGTTGACTTGTCTGTTCATTGAGAGTGAAGAGTCCAGGATGACACCTAGGTTCCGTGCATGGTCTGTCGGGATGGGTGCTTTTCCGAGGGCTTCTGGCCACCAGGAGTCGTCCCATGCAGAGGGGGATGTACCTAAGATGAGGACTTCTGTTTTGTCCGAGTTCAGTTTCAGACGGCTTTGTTTCATCCATTCGGCAACTTCTTTCATTCCTTCGTGTAGGTTGGTTTTGGCGGTGCTGGGGTCATTGGTGAGGGAAAGGATCAGTTGAGTGTCGTCCGCGTAAGAGATGATGTTGAGGTTGTGTTGGCGTGCGATGGCCGCGAGGGGGCTCATGTATACGTTGAAGAGGGTGGGACTGAGCGAGGATCCTTGTGGTACGCCGCAGATTACTTCAGAGGCCTCGGACTTGAATGGAGGAAGGCGGACTCTCTGGGTTCTTCCAGTGAGGAACGAGGTGATCCATTCAAGTGCTTTTCCTTGTATTCCGATGTTATTGAGGCGTTGTAAAAGGGTGCTGTGGCAGACTGTGTCGAAAGCTGCAGAGAGGTCAAGGAGAATGAGGGCGACTGTGTCTCCATTGTCCAGTAGAGTTCGAATGTCGTCTGTTGCTGCGATGAGGGCGGTCTCAGTGCTGTGTTTTGCTCGGAAGCCAGATTGAGAGGAGTCGAGGGATTTGTTGGCTTCGAGGAAGGCGGCGAGCTGGTTGTTGACGGCTTTCTCGATGACTTTGGCCGGGAATGGGAGAAGCGAGATGGGGCGGTAATTTTTGAGTTCGGTGGGGTCTGCTGTTGGTTTTTTCAGAAGGGCGGTGAGTTCAGCATGTTTCCAGTCTTCTGGGAAGGTAGCGGAGTTGAAGGAGCAGTTGATGACGTCTCGGAGGTGCGGAGCTATGACGGAGTCTGCTTTGTTGAAGATGTGGTGAGGACATGGGTCTGTGGGGGATCCAGAGTGGATGGAATTCATCAGGCGGATGGTGTCCTCAGTGGAGATTGGGTTCCAGTCGTTAAGGGTGTTCACGGGGGGGAGATGATCAGCAGATGGCGGGGTGGGTTGGTTTCCGGGTTGGTTGTCAAAGCTGTTGTGGATGTCTGCAATCTTGTTGTGGAAAAATGAGGCTAGGGAGTCGCAGAGGATTTGAGAGGGGGTGATGTCGTTGGAGTTGGCCGAGGGATTGGAGAATTCCTTAACTATGTTGAAAAGTTCCTTGCTGTTATGGGTGTTGTTGTCAAGTCGATCCTTGAATGCTGTTTTCTTGGCTTTTCGGATCAATTGGTGGTGAGTGCGGGTGGCGCATTTGAAGGCGTCCTTGGTGCTGGTGGTTGGGTCTTTTTTCCAGGCCTTTTCAAGGGAGCGGCAGAGTTTCTTGGACTTCTTGAGATCATCGTTGAACCATGAGGCCTTCTTGCTGCCAGGTTTGCTTTGACGATTTTTCAGTGGTGCTAAGGTGTCAGCGGTGTTGGATAACCATAGGGTGAGGTTGGCGGCGGCTTCGTTGGTGTTAGAAGAGAGGGCTGGGGAGTTTCGAAGGAGCGATGCGGAGATTTGGTCCGTGGTGATTTTGTTCCAGTTTCTTTGCAGGGTAGGTTGGAGGTGGATGTTGGGTTTTGGTTTGTTGTAGGTGAAGTGAACGCAGCTGTGGTCGGTCCAGAGGAGGTCTGTGGTGTGGCTGAAGGAGACATGGTTGCTGGATGTGAAGATGGGGTCGAGTGTGTGACCTGCGATGTGGGTGGGTGAAGTGACTAGTTGTTTAAGTCCGAGGTTGACGAGGTTGTCCAGGAGGGTGGTGGTGTTGCGGTCGTTGATCTTTTCAAGGTGAAAGTTGAGGTCTCCCAGAAGGATGTAGTCTTTGGAGGGGAGCGCGTGTGGAGTGATGAAGTCCGTGATGTCTTCACTGAATTTAGCTCGGGGCCCTGGTGGTCTGTAGAGGAGGGTGCCTCTGAGTGTGGTCTTGGGGTCGATGTGTATTTGGAAGTGAAGGTGTTCGGAGTTGGCGAGGTTGGTGTCAGATCTGGTTGAGATGCGGATGGATTTCTTATGGACGATAGCGATCCCTCCTCCTGTGTGGCTGGTACGGTCTTTGCGAGTGATCTTATAGTCTTCAGGGATGGCAATGGTGATGTCTGGTGCAGAGGAAGCGTTCATCCATGTTTCCGTAAGGAAGGCGATGTCCGGAGAGATGGTGTCTAGTAGATTCCATAGGTCAATGGCGTGTCTGTGGACCGAGCGGGTGTTGAGAAGGATGCATTGTAGGTGGTTGGGGTCGGGGGTTTGTGATGTGGTTGTGGCGGAGCTGTTGATGGTGTTGCTGAATTTGCAGGAGTAGCAAGAGAAAGGTCCATGGGTGCGTCCAGGAGCGGCTTGTACGCAGTTGGGGGCGCGACCGGGGTTAAGGGCTAGGAGGGTGGCGGCATCGTAGGTAATGCGGGGGGGCTGGGGTGCGCGAGGGGCAGGGGGTCTGGCGCTGGGCGCGGTCCAGGCGCGGACGGGCGTAGACGGGCTTACCTTTGGCGCACCTTCGGCGTGTCCGAAGCGCGTGGACGCTGCGCGTGGGACCATCTGACATTAATGGATGGTGGAGGGGGCGGAGCGTGGGAGGGTCAGCAGCTGGGAGGCGGTAGCGGGGAGGAGGGGCAGGGAAAACAACAACAGCACACAAGATGGAGGTGAGGGGAGGCGAGGCAGGGGCAGTAGGTCGCCTGGGACAGCTAAAATTAAAACTAAAATATACAATGCTGCCAGGTGGCCAAATAAAGTTACATGCAGTGCAGGGCGGGCGGCGCTACAAACACACAAGCGCTCTGAGCAATGACAATATCTAAAACACAGCGCAAATTGGTTATATGCAGGCGACACCAGTGACCAGCACAATGCAGGCGATACCGTGGCAAAATTAGCGGTGTGAAGATCACCAGCAGGACAGCAGCAGAGCTGGGAGAGGAGCAAGGGAGCAACCGGTCAGGAGCGAGTCCGGGCGGTCACAGGGGCTGGCAGGACGAGGTAGGCTCAGTGAACGTGGGTGGGAGGGTCAGCAGCTGGGAGGCGGTAGCGGGGAGGAGGGGCAGGGAAAACAACAACAGCACACAAGATGGAGGTGAGGGGAGGCGAGGCAGGGGCAGTAGGTCGCCTGGGACAGCTAAAATTAAAACTAAAATATACAATGCTGCCAGGTGGCCAAATAAAGTTACATGCAGTGCAGGGCGGGCGGCGCTACAAACACACAAGCGCTCTGAGCAATGACAATATCTAAAACACAGCGCAAATTGGTTAAATGCAGGCGACACCAGTGACCAGCACAATGCAGGCGATACCGTGGCAAAATTAGCGGTGTGAAGATCACCAGCAGATCCGATCACAAAATAAGTAAGGCAAGACAAATCTCTCTTGTGGGGTTGATCGAAATGCCTGGCGACCGGATAAGCCGGGTCATTATGTAGTATGGCTCGTAGATGCTGTAATATACGCATATGTACCTGGAGTTTGGTACTGCCCACGTACCAAAGTCCGCAGGCACATACCAAAATGTACACAGCATAATCGGTTTTGCAGGAGTAATTGCCCAATATAGGTTTATCTGCAGAGCTAAATGGAGTCGTGTAGTGGGTGGTAGACATGCCAAATTTGCATGCCCGACAGCTGGAGCATTTAAAGAACCCCCTAGATGGTCGTAACCAAGCTGCTTTAGTTTTCAATTCAGGTGCAGCGGTATCTAAATAGCTACCCATAGTTTTTGCTCTCCTAAAGGTCACCTGAGGAGCTGAGGGTAACACAGAATTGAGGACATGATCACTAAGAACTATCGGCTAATTCTTGTTAAGAATGGCCTTAATTTTCTTTTCCTCCCTACTGAAGGTAGCGATCATGCGAGGACCAGAATCAGGGGGCTCACTGGTGGTAGGGTTCTCAATATCAGAATTGCTCACTGGAAACAGGCTTTCTCTTGTGCGAGATAGGGATTTCTTATAGGCTTTTTTCAGCACTGCTTCAGAATACCCCCTAGCTTTAAGGCGGGAATTAAGATCTTTTAGGCATTGCTCGTAATCAGAAGCAGAGCTGCATATTTTTTTAAGCCTTAACATTTCACCATAAGGGATGCCTGTAATGGTGTGTCTTGGGTGCATGCTGGTAGCGTGTAGTGTGGCATTTCCAGCTGTCTTTTTTCTGTGTAAAGTAGTATTGACTTTGTTGTTTTTTATGTACACTTCTACATCAAGAAATTGAATTCTCTCTTTTTCTACATGTGCAGTGAAATTGAGGTTGAGGTCATTCTGGTTGATATCATCAATAAATTCAATTGCTTCAGCCTTGGTGCCATGCCAGGCTATGAAAATATCGTCAATATAACGCAAAAAACTTATAACATGATTGTTCATCCATGCTTTGTGGCGCGTCATGAGGACCTGCTCCTCCCACCAGCCTACGTGTAAACACGCATAGCTGGGAGAGAAGCAGGCCCCCATTGCCACACCCCTAAGCTGCCGAAAAATTTCCTTGCCAAAAGAAAAGAAATTTTGATGGAGACACCATTCCATCAAGCTGATGATGACCTTGTTGTGTTCATAAAGCTTGATGGAGCGCTTAGATAGAAAATGTTTTACAGCCAAGAGTCCTTGCTCATGGTTTATACTGGTGTAAAGCTCTTCCACATCAAGAGAAATAAGCCACATGTCAGAATTCCCTACGATGTTCTCAACTTTGCTGATAAAATCACTGGTGTCTCTTACGAAGCTGGGTAATTCTTTAACAAAGTCTTGGAGAAAGAAATCGATATATTCTCCCTCCTTTTCCCCCACGCTTCCAATGGCAGATACTATAGGTCTGCCAGGCACGGGTGTAACGGCTTTATGGATTTTTGGTATTAGATACAAAGAGGGTAATACAGGGTGGATGATGCACATAAATTTAAATTCTTCAGACGAGATGAGGCCCTCTCGCTTCCATTGGCCTAGCATTTTGTGCAGTTTATTCTTAGCGCTTTCATAGTCTTTATGCGAACTTTTTACATAACAGCTGGAATCATCAAGTTGTCGCTTGGCCTCCAAAATGTAGTCCGCTTTAGGCCAAATCATCAGGTTACCCCCCTTGTCCGATTTTTTGACGACTATTTCATGGTTGTTGCTCAATTTTTTCATTAATGCATCGAACGCTTTTTTTCTATGTATTTCTTTTTTACGAAACTTGTTGTTAGATCTTATATACAATTTTTTCACATCATTAACAACGCAGTCATGGAACACATCCACAGCGTCTCTAGGCATCATGGGGATGTATTTGGACTTGCTGTGGAATGGACTTAACCCAGCTCCTGTTTGTTCAATAGATATTTTGCGCAGGCGGTTTTGTGTAGCTATATCTGGATCTATTTCTGTTGGATCCGCATCAGCTGCCAAATCATTGACATCCAGGAAAGTATGTGTGTCCGCTGCGCTTAAGAGGGCAATTTCATCAGTGGTGGTCACAGGATTAGCTATGTTTGTTTCGCCAGTTGTTTTGGTGGGTTTAGAAGCAAAATGTTTTTTTAACTTCAGTTTTCGTATGAAACAGAATAAATCCACCCTGGTCATTGCATAGTTGAAACTCTGTATGGGTGAAAAGTTTAAGCCTAGGGAAAGTAATTGTTCCTCTGCTTTGCTTAAAATGATGTTAGATAGATTTATGATAGTATTGTCCACTATCGGCGTTTCACCCAAGGTTTCTTTTTCTTTCTCTGTAGCTGCCCTCCGGCGTTGTTTCCACTTGCGTTTCCTTGCTTTCCGGCGCTGGTTTCGCTTTTGTCTGCTTGTGGATTGGGCTGCCATGATCGCAGAGTCTGCAACCTCTCCTCCACTACGAAATCCATTTCTTGCTGTAAGTTCAATTTCGCAAGTCCTTGTAAGTTTAAATCCGACGTGGAGGAGCATGTAGATGAGGCGTCACTACTATAATCACTCTGTAGTGGTGTGGAATTATTGCTGTCATCATTGGGCATAGAGGTTGCGGTATTGCCAGAGCTGGTTTGTTGAGTGGGAGCAGGTAAGGCGCTATTACCAGAATTTTCCGTGGAGTTTCTATTGGAATATGCCTGTCGTTTGGCGTTGTTATATTTCCTGGAAAATGTAAAGATGCGGCCTTGGCTGTAATCATCCGCATCCCGCGCAAATTTGGAGGCCTTTCGTTCTTTTATCTTCTCTTCATGCTTGCGTAGACGCTCAGTCATTTTTTCAGTAAGTTTTTGGACTTCCTGTTGGTCTGGGTGAGCATTGATTTCTAGTTCTAAAACTTTTATTTGGTCTAAAAGTTTAAGACGATCGCTTGCGGCATATTTAATTAGTATGCATGCCAAGTTAATCGAGGCCGCTAGGTTGCTCTCCCCCCATTACAGTAACATGGCCGGGTCCGGTTTATCAAAGCTGGGCGCTAGCAAGATACGCAGTCCACGAGCGACACGGCCCACCTCTTCATATTTGCTGAGGGATTTGTGCTCCCACCATTTGGTGCACTCAGACTTGCGTAGTTTTTCTAATTCTTTAAACAGCTGCTGCAAATTTCGTTTTTGTGTGGTGTTAATGTCACTATGTGATGGTGGTTTGTCCAAACGGCTTGTAGTCCCGTTAAACATGGTGGATGTGGCTTCTTCCCGCAACTTGTCAATTTCGTCATCATTCATAATGGCTTCGTGAGTTTTAGATTTAGGCAGATAACTTATTGCGTAAAGTACCCGCCACAGTGTGATGCCGCTGCTGATTAACTTCGCCGCCATGACATGATATACATTTCACTCACCGCTCGTGTGTGGCAGAAGCTGCTCCCTGCTCCGCGTCCTCCGACCCGAATAAGCGAGACTTTTCCCGCCGTCAACACTCGCGAATGAAGTAGCTGCAATCACGGGGACAACCGCTATGATTCCCAAAAGAGATCCGAGCCAGGTGATTTGTAAAGCGGATGTCAGCTTTAGGCGAAGGGGTCCGTTACGGAAGCAAATACTCTTTCGGAAACATATGAGAACACAAGTTCCCTCTCTCCAGATCTGCGTACGTGTACGGTATATATATTACCTACTGGCGGTCGCCAGTAGGTAGTTATAGTTAGGATTGTTTTCTATAGGAAATCCGCAACATTCTATTGGGAATAACTTTGGAGCCGGTTGAGGAATCTGCCTGTAATGTTCCCTAAATTTGCCTCGCTGCGCTCCGCTCCTTCCCTGAAAGGTTGGGGGGGCCGAGATAAACGGGGGGTCCCAAAACGTGTTTTCCCCATGTTAATTTCCATAGGGCGGTTGGAATCACTTTTAGCCCGAACAGCTGAATATATTTCCACAAAACTTGGCAAAATTGTAGGGACTGGTAGCCCGATGTGCCTTTGCTATGTCTCAAGATATGTGCTCCAGTGGATTTTGAGTAATTTAGGTTCAAAAAAATATATACATCTGGGCGGAGCCTAATCACACATCTGATCTGATTGGCTGTCAGCACTTCATCCAAGAAGTGTTGGCAGCCATCTTGGGACCACTATACGTGATAGCACCTCATTTAAAAGCATTGTAGTTAATAGAGGGTTTTAGGACTTTAGTTACATTTTAAATCATTTGTTGATGGTACCATACTCATTTTAGGAATTGTGGTGTGTTCTAAGGTGATTTTACCATGTGAAAAACCTTCTGCTGTGATATCATGAATCATGTTTGAAAGGAAACTAATATCTCATGATTTTCCCAGAGTGGTTTGGAAGGGGATCTATAAGCTAAACTGAAAGCATATTTTCTGTAAATTCACATTATCTTTCTCAGTCATGTGAGAATGAAGTCTGACATTCTCAGTAAAACATGTACATCCAACAAGGACAGAGACTGTCAGTTGATTCCTTTGTGTTCTACTGCAGCCTCCTAGAGTGTTCTAAAGAACAACTAGAGCGCTAACAGTCCTACTTATTACAAAGGTATAGCACACATGAAGCCATTGTGATGGGAATAAAGTGGTAACTCTTAAAACATTTAATTTAAAAAGGAACAAAATGAGGGGGTATATTATGCCATTGAAAGTATTATTAGTGCTGCAGAAAGAAATATTAGGGCACATTTTGAGTGACTTCTCAAATCCTCTTCTATTTCGTTAAAAAATTCTGACATGCAGTCTCCCAAGATGGCCACCAGAGACAAAAGAGCCCAAATGTAGCCCAAATATCACCCAGATGTAGCCCAAGTATAGCCCAATGACAGAATGTCCCAGAGTGTTCTAAAGAACAACTAGAGCGCTAACAGTCCTACTTATTACAAAGGTATGGCACACCTGAAGCCATTGTGATGGGAATAAAGTGGGAACTCTTAAAACATTTAATTTAAAAAGGAACAAAACGAGGGGGTATATTATGCCATAGAAAGTATTATTAGTGCTGCAGAAAGAAAAATTAGGGCACATTTTGAGTGACTTCTCAAATCCTCTTCATTTTCATTAAAACATTCTGACATACAGTCTCCCAAGATGGCCACCAGAGACAAAAGAGCCTAAATGTAGCCCAAAGATCACCCAGATGTAGCCCAAGTATAGCCCAATGACATAATGTCCCAGAGTGTTCTAAATAACAACTAGAGCGCTAACAGTCTTACTTATGACAAAAGTATTGCACACCAGAAGCCATCTTGATTGGAATGAAGTGGTAAGTCTGAAAACATTTAATTTAAAAAGGAACAAAATTAGGGGGTTCATTTTGCCATAGAAAGTATGATTAGTGCTTCAGAAAGAAAAATTAGGGATCATTTTGAGTGACTTCTCAAATTCTCTTCTATTTCATTAAACAAAAAATTCTGACATGCAGACTGAAACATGCACTTTGAATACCAGCAGCAGACTTCCCTGGTGAGCAGTAGCTTTACTACAGTGATCTAATGAGCAACTAGAGTGCTAACATTCAGAATTTATGGCAAATGTGTGACACATCTGAATGCCTTCTTGATGGAACCAAAGTAAACAAGCATTGAAAATGCAATAGATCTCGCCCTCGTTTAAATTAAAGCCATTCTGTTTGTAATGAGGTGGCTTTTTAGCTTTGCTTTTATTAGAGTTTTTTAAACTTTCATGTAAATAACATGCATCTGTATGCATATATGTATATGAATGCATGCATTTATATTTGTATAGATATACAGATTATATATGTTTATATATGTATGTATATATACATACACATACATATATATAAATGCATATGCATATATATGCATATATATATGTGAATATGTGTGCGTGTAGAGAGAGGTAGAGAGAGGTAGAGAGGTAGAGGTGTAGAGGTAGAGAGGTAGAGGTAGAGAGGTAGTGGTAGAGAGGTAGAGACTAGTAGAGAGAGAAGTAGAGAGGTAGAGAGGTAGAGAGTAGAGAGTGAGCAATAGAGAGTAGAGAGTGAGTAGTAGAGAGTAGTAGAGAGCAGGCGAGAGAGTAGCAGAGAGTGAGTAGTAGAGAGTAGTAGAGTGAATAGTAGAGCGAGTAGTAGAGAGTAGTAGAGAGTGAGTAGTAGAGAGTAGTAGAGAGTAAGTAGTAGAGTGAGTAGTAGAGAGCAGTAGAGAGTGAGTAGTAGAGAGTAGTAAAGAGTGAGTAGTAGAGAGTGAGTAGTAGAGAGTGAGTAGCAGAGAGAGAGAATAGTAGAAAGTAGTAGAGAGTGAGTAGTAGAGTGAGTAGTAGAGACTAGTAGAGAGAGAGTAGTAGAGAGTGAGTAGTAGAGAGTAGTAGAGAGTGAGTAGTAGAGTGAGTAGTAGAGAGTGAGTAGTAGAGAGAGAGTAGTAGAGAGTGAGTAGTAGAGAGTAGTAGAGAGTGAGAAGTAGAGAGTGAGTAGTAGAGAGTAGTAGAGAGCGAGTAGTAAAGAGTGAGTAGTAGAGAGAGAGTAGTAGAGAGTGAGTAGTAGAGAGTAGTAGATTGTGAGTAGTAGGGAGTGAGTAGTAGAGAGAGAGTAGTAGAGAGTAGTAGAGAGTAGTAGAGAATGAGTAGTAGAGAGTGAGTATTTGAGAGTAGTGGAGTAGGAGAGAGTAAGTAGTAGAGAGTAGTGGAGAATATTCCAAAGTTTGGCACAGCACCACTTGCACAATAAGTTCAATCAAATCATATCACTTAGAGTCCTTATTGAAGCGCTGAATCTTGGTGTATATTCAAATGCTTTTATTTTCCTTAAGTTTATGTACCACAGCCAGCCGAAACGTTTCGTTCTGTACAACAGAACTTCTTCAGGCCGTTCTTATTTCCTTCAAGTTATGTCGGTATCCTGTTGTCATATAACTAGATATTTCTTCCAAATGTTAGACGAGACGTAAGTACATTCTTATTCAAAGTGACTAGGTATCAATTTTAGAAGTGTTTGGAGAAGTGTGGCTCAATGGTTAGAGCGGCAGACCCTGATGCAGAGGTCTAGCCCAGGACCAGGGTTCAATTCCCCGCCTCGGCGGGTCTTGGGCTCAAAAATTCCACGGACCTGATAATTCTCGCTTCGGTGCCTATTCCAATCATGGAGTCCCACTCTGCAACTCTAGGCAATAGCTTGCTTAATCTCCACAAAGGCCCCCCAACGCTAAAGGATGCCTGGCCTCCACCTTGGGGGTGCCCAGGTGTGGACGCCTCACAGGGAAAGCCAGGATGGGTTCCACAGCGGTATTCGTACAAGCGCCTTGAGACCCTTGCGGGTGAGTAGTGCGCTGAACAAGTATCAATTTACATTTACATTTATATTTACCCACACAATTCGGGCAGACTTGAGTAATTTATAGCATCCTCAAAGTCAGTCTTTCAAAAATTCCAAAGTATAGGATATGATAATCCAAATCCAAATGTTTCTCAAGAAAAGTCATTTTCAATCGTTTGGAAATCGGTGTTTGGGCAGATATGACCCAGGGACCCCCAGAATGCAAGGGGAATTAGTCCCCCCTCTGCAAACGCGCCAGTGGCCTGCGTTGCAGAGAGGTGTAAAAAGGGGCATAGCCTCATTACACCTCTGTGCAATGCAGCCCCCTGGCGAATACTGGAGGTTCCAGGTGGGCTAGTTGGCCCCCAGGGGCCCCCAGTATGCAAGGGGAATTAGTTCTCCCTCTTCAAACATGCACGGGGGCTGCGTTGCAGAGAGGTGTACAAAGGGGCGTGGCTTCATTACACCTCTCTGCAATGCAGTCCCCTGGCGCATACTGGAGATTCCTGGTGGGCTTTCAGGTCTTATACAGTTAGGAATTAGCATTAAAAAAAACTTTGAAATTCACTGAAAAAAACATAGGTTTCAGGCCTTATATAGTTAGGAATTAGCATTTAAAAAACCGATGAAATTCACTGAAAAAACATAGGTTTCACACCAGTTATAGTTAGGAATTAGCATTTAAAAACCTATCAAATTCACTGAAAAAACCATAGGTTTGACACCAGTTATAGTTAGCTGGACATTTTACTGACATAAAACCATTGAAAATATAAGTATTGCAATATTTACAATATGTATAACTGACTGCACTTGGGGATCACCCACACTACTATCTCCCAAATGTGTCACCAAGTAAGTAAATCCCAGCTGTGGACAACAGTAGAGCTTGAGAAATGCGAACTTATCCCTTTGATTTTGAGACCTCGTTATGAGGTATTTGAGCACAGATTGCAGGACTCTTTAGCTTTCGGGATGATTTGGTCTTTGCTCTACTACTACTTTTTTTGATATTCTGATACTCTCTCACTAAACACAGAACACAGCTTTTTGTGGTAACTGATTGAGTAGAGTTATTGCTCATGTTATTCTTTATTTGACACTTTCTATAAACACACTTTTCGCATTTCTATTTGAATTTATGTGTAAAAGAAATAATTGTAACACCTGTCAATATTGCAATAGGGTGTAATGACTTATACCCTGAGAGGTGTTGACACAAGGGTTATCTTGATTATTGTGAACTGCAAACTGTATATTTTTCTGTTCTTCTAAGTTTGTTTTGCAGCACTACTACTATTAGGGTCCCAAGGATTCTGTTTTGTCTTCAGATATATTAATGAATTGTTTGTATGTATTTTTTTTATGTCTTTATAGGTAAATGGGTATTGTACATGTGATGAAAAAAACATATAGATATATAAAAACTAGATGTATAACAACTTACATCGGATCTACAACCTAGTGTGTTCCTGAATTAAGACAATCGGCTGGTTTGAGAATGTCTTTTCATTGATGGATTAATTCAGGTTTCCATCATATATTGAAATAATTATTGGTGTACCCATTCCGCTGCATTGCTTTTGTTTTATTTGGTCTTTCTTGCCCAGATGCAGGGGGAATATTAGGGCAAACCCCCTTGTTTGGTAAATAAAGGGCAGTGAGACAGCAACAGGCACCAAAAAATCTCCTTTTACATGCATATTAAATCCTTCTGATGGTGTTAGAAGTTATTACATCAATACCCAGCATCATGCCCCAAATCAATGATTTCTTGCTTTTATCAGGATACATCATTAACTAGTCTAAGAGTGAGACTCAACCATTATTCAAACATACTTGTAGATTGGGTTGTGGGTGACCACCCACTCCTATATGAAACTCATGACCTATGATATCTTGATTAATCAAGGACTTTGAAACATGGTAGGCGATGACACACAGCCACTATTGTGGAAAATGTTGGCCGACGTTTTGCATTAGCCAAATACAGCTGTCTCTATGTTCATTGTACAGATGGTGAAAATTAACATAGACTTTGGGTTTAATTATGTTTTTGTGATACTCTCCCTTTGCATCCCTTTCAGCACTCTATCGAAGATCGAGCCTGTGGCCTGACCAGACCTAGACTCAAGTCTTCCAAACTACATGTAATAACTGTGTTTGGAGGCCTGAGGCTCTCTCAAATGATCTAGACCCGCTATACAGTGGGATGGTCAAAAATACCGAAAAGCACATCCCTGTCATGCATGTGACTACTCATCTAGTGCAATGTTCACAAAATCTTCTGAGTAGACTGTCACATTATTGTTGATGACCTTATATGGAGCAATGTGGGGTTCACGATGTGAAGTCAAGAAGTATATCGGAGGGACTGGTATTTGTGTGGAATCCATGTTATGAACTGGTGGACAATGGACTCTGGAGAAAGCTTTCAGAGGCTGCAGGAACATGTTAGAGTGTTCATCTTTTATATATGGAAATAAAACCAGCTCACTCAGTGCATGGAATCTAAACTAGGAAACCTGCCTTATCTTATCCTCAAGGCTCATATGTATGTATGTATGCATGTATTGGACTATTAATGAATTGTTATTCAATGTTCTTTAAAGAGGTGTGTCTTCAACTCCTTCTTAACTTGGAACTGCTTTGGGCTGGTCCTGATGGATATGTGTATGTTATTCCAGATCCTGTGTGCATAGATGCAAAACGTATGCTGTTTTATTTTTTATTTTTTACACTTTTTAGTCAGCAGTCCTGTGGTGCCCACCTGTGGGTGCACTGATGAGAACCACCAGAGATGGTGAAATTATCTGCAAGATAAGTGTGGTGTTGTCTATGATGACTTTATAAATGATGCAGCTGGGTTTGAGAGTGGTGAAGCCTTGGGGACAGGAGGCATATAGTTACTGAGTTTGGGGTAAATTCAGAGGGATGGTTTCTGGAATGTATATCACCTTTATCAATATACCCATCAATACTCTAGCGACACAGGGTTCCAAATATTAACCATGTAGCCTTCCTTTAAATAATAATTCACCTTCATGTAGCATGCTCCCTTGCTGTTGTGACCCATCCATGGCCTACCTGCAACCCTTAACATTGCTGCATTAACTGTCAAATTACCCTGCACTCAGGGTCCTTGGCCCCTTTCAGACCACCCTTGAACTTCCGTCCTTTAGTGGGAATATTGTTCTGTACTGTTGTTTGTCACATGAAGCTCACCCTGAAAACCATGACTCTGTCACATCCTGTCTGGGCCTGCCTGGTGTTTACTCCCACCCCACCTGAGAACATTGAGTATGGCTTGCCGACCCCGATATGCTCCTCATGCACCACACAACCTTTATTCATACTCCTTCTGATCATTCCTTGGGACATTTCTCTTAGGTTTACCCTTTTGAAGGATCCAGACAGGGGGACAACTGGGAATTTAGTTTTCTTGAGCAGCACAGGGGCTGCGGTCTACTGCTACTTCTGGGTGATTGGGGCTCATCCAAAGATGGCGCTGGCATGACCCGCAATCACAGCACTTTGTTGTTTTGCCACCTGAAACTTCTATTGGAAGCATAACTTCATGGATGCCTGAGTTTCCGGATGCTGAACAAAAAGGGCTTTGCAGTTGCACACTTGTTTTGCCCACAGAGTCCCAAACTGTGTGACCTGCTCGTACTACTAGGTTCTGCTGCCCCTTCAAAGAATGAGTGCACAATGTGTAATATTTGCCCTATTCCTCCTCCACTCCTGATGGACACCATGTGCAATCAGACAAAGACACAAATTGGAGGACCTCAGGATACCAAACAATTTGAGGTATCAGTGGTGATTTGTTTGGTGGCTGCATTAAGGGGCTAAATTAAAAGAACATAGAACAAGTGCTTGCTAAGTAACTATTCCTGCACAGCAGACCTAATGGGGCATCACATTGCACACGGTGCAGGTGCAATCTTGGTACAGCAACTAGTGGCCATAGTACTGAGCAGTGGGAGGCATGTAAGGAACCAGAGGGCCAGAAAAGTTAAAGTGCCTCTGGAAGGTCTAATAAGCCCACAAAATAATACAACAGTTCTAGGGATATGCTACATTGGGGAGTTAGAATGAGCTTTGAGCTGGTCGACTTGAGTTGCCGGAGCAGTCTGTGTAGGAACAATAGGTGCTGTCCCAGGTGCTGAAAAACTTTGGTGTATTGAGGAGGCAGTACACGTAGCAGGGGATGCTGCTTGTGACCTCCTGAGGTATCTGCAACATACCCTTCAACTTGAATATGCCTCCTCACAATGCATTCTTTTTCTCTGCAGGCTATTACAATGCGGATGTTACCACAACTGTATTGTAACAACGCATACCATTACCCCTCCAGTCAAAACAACGACTTGCAGACTTGGGGGGGGGGCTGGATGTTGGAATAGAATAAATTACTATTCTGACTCCAGTCTGTGCAACGGTAGGGAAGGTGTTGGATTTTAAATCCAACAACTTCTAACTCCTCCGCAAGTTGTTGATATGACCTGCGGGGTAATGGTGTGTGTTTTTACAACGTGGTCGTTGTAACGACTGCATTGTAATAGCCTATGGGGAAAAGGAATCATGGTAAACAATACCCTTCAACTCTAAAGAAAGCCTAATTATGTCCCCCTGCAATAAAATGAAGCAACCTTAAATGAAACTGTCCATAATTCAGCACAACAAATTCCAGTACTACGGTACATTGGGGAGTTACACTAAACTTCTATTTGGTGATCTGTGTGTTCTAGAAGCATTCTGTGTAGTGTGGGATGGGGCTTGCAACCTCCTGAGGTTTCCCCAGCATACTCTTCAATTTAAAGCAAGTTTAACTGCGCCTCATGTATTCAAATGAAGCAACTCTCTCGAGATATCTCGGTAAAAGCTTATGTGCTGGGCAAAGCCGCAAAAGGAGTCAATCACTGTACCCATACAGTGTCTGTGCTGATGTCAGGGGGCCAAGATCTCAGAGGAGAAATGGCAGGTCACTTGGTAAAATAGACAGCTTCTAGGTGAGAACGTAAAAGGGATTGTTGCTCTGGGGCACATGGCACCTTCCAAGGTAGGACTTAATGAATCCAATCTTGCCAGTCCATTACTGCCTGATTCATCTCCAAATATACTTGTACTGAGTGGGTAGAGGCAAGCTTGTGGGAGCATTTAGTGAAGGCCTCAATATCGCCCTCTCAGAACCTAATTTTCGAGCCACCTACTGCATGTATATCTTCTGACTTGGACAGTGCCTCCCATAAACTTTCATTTGGAATTGCTGCTTCTCCCAAAAAGTTGTCAATTGACCCCATGTTCCTTAGCTACAGCCCCACAGAATCAGTGAGAGAGGGTATCCATCAAATGGCTGGGCCAAACAAGATGGAGGATCTTCATGGGGCAGTGGTCAGCCCAAGCAGTTTACATGTTATTACAGAAGCTTCATTAGAACTTCCGAAGGGAGCGATTCCATCGAAAGCAGTGGAAAATCCAAAGCCTCTTTTTTGTGTCTAATCCCTATTCAGGCCTAGCCAACTACAATGGAACAGTTGCTCTTTCCATGCCCAACCCGGTCCTCTCCAGTGGAAGAGATCTTGCAACAAATGCGAGGAGAAATAAAGGAGATGAAAGTCTCAGAGGAGAAGGCCCATAAAGAGACAAACGACCAACTGGGTCAGATTAACTCAAACACTCAGCTCCTCAGCTCACAGGTCACACAAGTGAAGCATATACTTTCAAGAAAGGTTTAAGAATAAACAAGACCCTATGACTATGAAGTTCATTCGAATTTAGCTGAGCTACAGTTAAAATTTAAAGATGTCAAAAATAGATACCCCCGTTCAAACATGAGGTTCTTTGCGATCAGTAGTGGCTGGCAGGAAGTGGAGGTGGAGTGGCGGTGAAGGGACAAAAGACCAAAAAAAGCACTTACCTCATCATAGCCGAGCCGCGGTCTCTCCGCCGTTGTCTCCTAGCTTCTCTGGTGGGACCAGGAAGCACACAGTCTTAAGCCAATCAGAACACTGTAATGTAGCATTGTGATTGGTCTGAGCACCGTGGGTTGGCGCTCAGGTGGGTACAGAGATCTTGTGCATGTTCTCAACCCGACTGTGCATTACAGCATGGTGGGGAACATGCAAAATGCACATTACTGTTTTCTCCTCCGTCCCCTCACCCAGCCCCGAACCTATGAAAAATAAAAGGATAATAATGGCGTTATTCTAATGTTATTTTTCCTGCTCTGAGAGCAGTGGGGGGAGACTCTGGTTGGGATCCCTAAGGGTCGAGGGAATGGCCAAACGGTCACCAAATTATTCACAGATCTAAATATTAGATATGTGACCATAGAGCTAGCAGCTAAAGACAGAGGGCCCGATTCACAGAATGAACTTAAGACTCAATCCTAAACTTACTACTATTTTGGTATTCACAGAATGCACTTACTCATTTCGGTATTCACAGAAGGCACTTACTCATTTTGGTATTCACAGAAGTTAGTAGTCCTAACTTCAGGACTCCTAAATGCCTTCTGTCCTAACTTTACTACTACTACTACTAAATTGAGAAAAATCCTAATTTTAAGACTTTCGGTATTCACAGAAGGCATTTAGGAGTCCTAAAGTTAGGACTAATAACTTCTGTGAGTAAGTGCCTTCTGTGAATACCGAAATGAGTAAGTGTATGTATGTATGTATGTATGTGTATGTTCTTATATAGCGCTCGACTTACCCTAGGGCATCTCGGCGCTTGCATTGGGAACCCGTCCTGGCTTTTTTTCCCTGTGAGATAACCGTACTGGGCATCCCCAAGGTGAAAGCCAGGCATCCCGCCGCGGGGGGCCGTAGTGGAGATTAAGCAAGCTATTGCCCAGAGTTGCAGAGTGTGAACCCGGGATTCGAGTAGGCACCGAAGTGAGAATGATTGAGTCTGTGGACACTTGGGCTCAGACCCTGCCGCGTCGGGAATTGAACCCTGGTCCCGGGTCTGACCTCTGCTTCAGGGTAAGCCTCCTCTAACCAGTGAGCCACACTTCTCCACTCTGTGAATACCGAAATGAGTAAGTGCATTCTGTGAATACCAAAATAGTAGTAAGTTTAGGATTGAGTCTTAAGTTCATTCTGTGAATCGGGCCCAGAGACCTTACAATTACACATGGCCATTGTGTTCCTACTTTTTGCCCCCCACAACTCAAAATATCCACACACTATCTTGTTCAACAGAGCAGATATTGACCAGTGCAATAAGGGCCAAAACATATCAAACCTCAGAAAATGACTCTTAAATTCTTTTCAGATATGTCTCTATCCACAGCACAGTGGCACAAAGCGTTTAAAGCAATGATTTACAAATTTAAGGAACAAGGGGCACTAGCAAGAATTGTTCAACAATCTAAATTGGAAGTCCTTCATTAGGGACAATCATGGTTCTGTCTATTACTGGACCAGGCAAAACACTTTCAACAATTTATCCAAAAGTCTGATGTGGGGGGCGGGAGTAATTGCTATGTAGTAGTCTGAACCACCCCTGATCACCACCAGTTGCAGTTTTGAGTCTGGACACTTACCCGTGGATGGGGATGTAAGGGGTGGGTGGGGGCAAGTCCTGTGGCAGCCTGTGATTAGTGGGTCCCTAGGGGAAGGTGTTATTGAGTGGAGGTAAGGGTCACTAGGGGGCCTGAAGAGTCTGGGCTGGGCCAGAGATCCTGGTCGTAAATTCGGCGACGGACCCTGGAACTGTGAGCACCCATACGTTTTTGTAGTGTATTTAAATCCTCTATTTCGGGAGGCATCAACATTGCCTAAAAGTTTACTGTCAACCTTGAGCTGTGGATATATGTAGACTGTAGATATCTGCATATGGTTTGAACTTAACACTTTGTTCATGCTCAAATAGCCTTTCTAGGACATACCTCCCCTTCCTTTGGTGAGCCTTGATAAAAAACAAAATGACACGTGAAACTAGAAGTAAGGCTGCAGCCGGAGGGACAAAGTTGACGGGAGCTCTTGATGATTTCATAGTACGCACAAACTCATTGATAGATCAAGGAATTGTGCTTATGGAGAGAAGGGTATCTCAAGATCTAGCGTCTGCTAAGAGGTCGTCTATGGGCCACATTGCTGTGGTTCGTAGTCCGGAAAACGTTCTAAGTAATTCTACCTCTTTGCAGACACGCGTGGAGGTTCATAATATTACCTGTACCCAGCCTGCTCTTCAAGATTCTATCTCTTACGACCCCCAGGTTCTGGCACCATCGGGAAACATTATGACTGGTACACAAATAGATACCCGGGCTGAAAGTAGCAACTGTCAGATGAGAGGGAAAAGGGAGGGGGCAATTCCAAAAAATAAGCATACTAAAAATAACAACACCACTGCCAAGAAGGCAAAATCAGCAATTGTGGGGGGTATCAGTGACAATATTAGTAAAGAAGCGGCGAGGGAAGTTCCTGGGGAGGATTCAGGGAAAGAAGAGGTTGGTTCTAGAACCTTGCCTATGACTATTCCAGATGACACTATCTTAGATGACACTTTAGCTGACATTTTCACTAACAGCACTACAGCTAATACCACAGCCAATAGCACAGGTATAAGTGTAGAAAGGGAAGATCTTTTAATAACTACATTGAAGGCACTAATTAAATCCTTACTTACTCCCCTAGAAGAGGAGCTTTTTGTGATAGAAACCCAACTCAATGAGCTATAAAAGGATATAAAAGTACTTTATACTACCCAGGCCAAAAAAGTAGCCCATATAACTTTACCGGCTAACAAACCCCATACACTTAATAAATGTCTGACTGAAGGTAAAAAATCAGTTCCTAAACCCCATTGCCAAACCCCACTCGCCCCAAAACAAGTAAAACCTGTGTCAAATCCACTCCGGCTACTGAGGCTAATACAAATAAACCAGTTAGCCTCAATGTACCCACTCATAGCCCTGATAAAGTCCAACAAGATAGGACCGAAAAGCGTAGAAGCATCAATTTACCACCAGAAGCATGCCCCTATGTGGTGATTTTGACTGGGGTCCCAGAATTGGCTCCTCAAGTCACAGAACACTTTTTGGCACTTAAAAACAAGGTGCCCCACTGGTTAAATTCTAATCATCCTCTACCATCAACAATAACTAGTAACATCTTAATGGTACAGAGGGTTCCATGGGTGGGATATAACAGAGAAAGATCTCAAGGAGACTGCATGGTTGTAACCTTCGAAGACCCATGAACAGTGGAACATATCTGTCCGGGGGCACCTAGAAATTATGGATCAACAATCGTGGCCAGAGCACTCTCCTATTTCTATATGCCAGTGCAGCAACAAGCTAACAGATTGAGTTGGACGAGGGGCACCAACTACGCCAGGGGATGGATGGGGCCTGAAATGTATAGGGACTTTAACCAAATTGGCTGGGGTGCGGGGGCAGAAGATGGTTGGACTCTAATACAGCGAAGGGCTGGGAGAATCCATCATGGTGACCGACAGCATTGTGGAGAATGGTTGGGCCCACAGTATGTTCTACCCATCATCTCCTGCTATAATCGGTTTAGTGAATTAGAGGCTGTCGATTGACGTCCAGAGCGTGAAGAGGCCCCTCAGTCCTCCCCTTCTTTATCCATTCCCATCAAAC
Organism: Lissotriton vulgaris; assembly: GCF_964263255.1. Classification (NCBI taxonomy): domain Eukaryota; kingdom Metazoa; phylum Chordata; class Amphibia; order Caudata; family Salamandridae; genus Lissotriton; species Lissotriton vulgaris. The sequence continues at coordinate 2,035,194,644 of NC_141685.1, read as the reverse complement.
CATCGGATAGTAGCGTACCACAGGAAATGCTTGATATGAGTGTAAGAAGGGCAAGCGATAAGAGGGTACTACATGGCAATGAAACTAAAAATCTGACAAATAATTTGGAGGGGGAGATGAATATACGTAAAAGGGAGTAAACACCAGGAGTAATAGTAAACAAATCTCTGTAGTCACAAAAACCCATAGAAAAATAACATCAGAAAAACAAGGGAAGGAAATGGGAACTGTTAGTATGGATGAGCCAGCTGTGGACCAAAATAAAGACATGAGCACCCTGATGTTTTGGAACGTGGCAGACTTAAAACAGAAAACCATAAATCCTTCCTGGGAAACTGTTATAAATGGCCTGGACATCTTGGCCCTCCAAGAAACTTGGGCCATAGATCCCATACATCTAAACGGCTATAAAACATACTGTACGCCGGCAGTAGGGGGAGCCTAAGGGAGACCCAAGGGGAGCTTAATTACGTATCTCTCAAACTGTTTAGCATATGAGAACGTACATTTTTACCCTAAATGCAGTTTTTACCATAAATTAGTGATAGATCCTAGAAGGGGAGCGAGTATCATTATCATAAACTTCTATAATAATATCCCAGGTAATGCGATTCGGGATATTTTGAAAATGTTAGGTAATGATTTACAAAGTTAAATAGATAGTAAGGAGAAGGAAGTAATGATTCTATGGGGAGGGGGATTTTAACTGTCCACTATGCAAAAAGGGCCAAAAAGGCATTTGTGGTTTAATGTCAGAGCAGGACATTAATCTTACACATTTTAATCATACTCAAATCGGGGATTGTTAAATGAGTTACTATTTAATTATGATTTGGGATACGCAAATGAAATGGCACACCGACCAACACCATTTGCGCCAACGTTTATTGGCAGGGGAGCATCTACCACCATTGACTTTGGCCTCTGCTTAAATGGTTATGGTCACAGGATAGGTAGCTTCAAGATTCTTGACTCACCAATGAGTGACCATCTCCCACAAATACTTGAGATTGAGAACCCTTTTGTGGCATGGCAAAATGATCAGCCCCCTACGCAGGCAGCCCCGGATGTGGCGCTAGGGAGGCAAAACGGGTATACACTTAAGTGGAGCAAGGTGGTCCCGGAGGAATTCCTAGTAAAGCTGGTGAATACCTGTACAGATAGCTTTAAAATTTGCCTGGATGAAGAGTGAATGCATAATAGAACATTTTAACATCATTGCATCTACTATTAAAGACAGTCTGAGGGTGGAGTTAAGGAATGGGCCCAAGAATAGTAGAAGATGGTTTGATAAGACATGCACCAAGATCTAAAACATGCAATCCACCAGGTGCACCGGGACCCTTCTCAAATTAGACACCTAAGGAAACGTTATAATCGGGCATTGATTAATAGGAAGAACGCCATAAAGAGGGTGGCTTGGGAAGAACTATGTGCAGCCTCACAATCTAAAGATACATCTGCTTTCTGGAGGGTGGTAAATGCCCCCTTCCTTTATGATAATACTAAAGCTCGCATGGAAATTGTGATTAACGAAGATGACTGGGTTGCACATTTCTCCACTCTTTACATGTCCTTAGAGGAAACAACCGATATAGGACCTAACTTAATACATGAGAAAGGGGACGGGGCACAAAAGTTGGTGGTAACTCTGCCTGAAGTTCTAACAAGTCTGGAAGCCACAAGGGGGGAAAGGCGGCTGGCCCAGATGGGATTCCAGCAGATCTGTATAAAGCTAATAGTGAAATCTGGGGCCCACTGCTTGTACAGCTTTTTAATGCAGCCTTAGCAAGGGGACTGAGTCCATCATTATTTACATCAATCATTGTTCCTATCTACAAGAAGGGAGATAGATAAAACTGTGTTTGTTATAGGCCAATATCCCTTCTCGATTCATCTATAAAGATCCTAGGTAGAGTTATTTTAGCTAAACTAAAAAAATTGGGCAGAGAAGAATGGGGTAATAAGCGACCTACAATTCGGGTTCCAAAAGGGCATAGGAACAATTGAGCAGGGCCTAAATTTATTTATTGTCCAGCAGAAATACATAATGATAAAAAGGGAGCGTTTATATTTCACGTTTGTCGATCTCACATCGGCTTTCGATTGTGTGTCCCATAATAAATTATGGGATCTGATGCTAAGGCTGGGCGTGGAAGAGTCGATCATTTGCTTCCTGAGGGAATTGTATTCAGGGGCCACTGCTACTGTTCGCTATGGAAAAGGGGGGGAATGTAGTAGGTCTTTTGGGATAGGGTGTGGTGTACGCCAGGGTTGCGTCTTGGCACCCTTTTTATTTCTGATCTACATAAACGGCCTGGAGCCTCGTCTGCTGCAAGAGTGCAGGGATATGCCCATGGTTGGAAAAAGATCTATCCCTGCACTCTTGTATGCGGACAACGCTGTGTTAATGGCCTGTACCCCCATGGCCCTGCAAAAATTGAAAACATCCTTTAACAGGTTTATGCTCAGTTTAGACTTAAAAATCAACTGCAGCAAGACTTTTTCCATGAACTGTGGCACACGCACAAAGAAGCAAATGAAAACGCAGTTTATAAATAACGCTCCCTTAGAAAAAATGTCCACCTTCCCTTATTTAGGAATCCTGTTTCTTGGACAAGTGCGGTGAAGGCAAGAACGCTCTTGTTCTCAAAGACAACAATGGCCTTAAAGAGTTTGATAAAGAAACTGGCGAAAAAACCGATAAGGGAAGTTTTAACTATTTATATTGCAACGTGTGTATCAGTGGCTTTGTATGGAGCAGGGCTCTGGGGGTATTCTAATATGAAATCAATTCAAATAGTTGAAAATAAATTCATGCAGCATATCCTGTCCATACCGGAAAGTACAGCGACTTTTATTTGTCACGCGGAGCTGGGGCAGCCGTATATCTCAGACACAATTAGAACCCAGCCCATTCTCCTCTGGCAAAGGGTATGGACTATAAATGAGTTTGTACTAAACCGCGCCATACTCCAGGACGTGTTAAAACATGAAAATGTAAATGGTCTCAAGTGGTTAAACTATGTTAGAACGATTCTGACGGAAATTGACCGCCCACAATATTACGAGGATCCATCTACCTTTTGAACCACTCAAGGACAGGCAGTCTGGGAGAGACGTAAGGCTGCAGCTGGCCCATCTGGCTGCTGAGAGAGGCTTTGCTGAGGCCGAGAGAGCCTTGGCAGAGAAAAAGATCTTGCTGGCTCATGAACTGATTCTCAAGGAGCTGGAGCTGAACAGCTGGCCGAGTCTAACAGAGATGATGACAGCAAAAACTATGGCCAGTACTAAATATACAGGCCACATACCCAGAGACTAGGTGTCTAACTTCAAGGAGAGGGCTGACATACACTAGTAACTTCAGGCATATGGGGTAGCTCTTGAGGTACACAGGATCCCTGAAGAGGATGGGGGAGCGGGCATATGTAGTCATATTCCTGCTGGGGGAGGGATGCCTTACTGGCCCTAGAAAAAGGGGATGGGCTGATTTATACCAACATAAAGGAGGCCCTGCTTAAGAAGCATAAATCCACCCCAGAGAAGTGTAGGTTAAGATCCAGGGGAAGTCAGAAACTGTCTCACCAGTCCTGGGAGGATCATGTGCTGTACATTTGCAGAGCACTGGACGGTTGGGTGAAGCGAGGCATGTCAAACTCTTTTGAAGGGCTGTACAATTTGATTGCCAGAGAGCACGGCGGACACAGTGCCGATCTGAACACATCCCTGTGCGGCTCAATGGCGACACAGGGCCCAACTGCAATGCTGGACCATGATGCAGTGTTGATCCGAAGTCCTGACTGCGCAGTTTCATGACGACGTGATACCCTACTGTGAGCCTAGACTCAAACGCATTGACCCAAATGCGTGATTCTGAGCAGACGTATTGTCTTTTGATGTCTACGCTTTGCTCTATCCAGGTTGCTTTGTCAGCTGAACTTGTCTGAGTCCTGCAGCCAGCCTGCCCTCCATGGCAGTTGACATGAACTTTGGATTTTCCCCGGTCTAGAGCGTCCTCAAGTAACCTTTTGGTGCAATTGACTCCTAAGCATTATTTATGTTTTTTTCTTTAAAAATTCATAACTCCGGTTCTACTTATTGGATTCTTGTCATTTTAGTCTTGGTTTACTCAGATAAATATGATCTATTGTTCTAAGTCTTTTTGTTGTGTGTTCATTGAATTCCCCACATACTTTACACATTGCTTTTTTAGATAGGCCTGCCTGCTCTGTGCCAAGCTACCAGAAGATGATCACAGGTTATCTTTTAGTGTGTCTCTAGTTTACTCTGATTAGAGTGGTAGTTGGACAGGCTGCTAAGACAGGGTGCAAATCTCTGCCAAACAAAAACTCCAGTTCCAACACCACTATATCACAAGCGTGACAAAAACTTAAAGACCACTATATGTCTAGAGAAATAGTCAATCAAAATACATGCTTCAGAAAAGCTACAAGGAAAGGGATTTTTGGGCATGTTCAGTGAGGAGAAAAAGGAACCTTGAGACCATTAAACAATTTTCGATGAAGCAATACAACCTGATCTAATTGACAAAGTCTTTTTTGGCCACTATGTAGGTGTTTACACACTAACTAATAGTTCTACCCCCGAGCATACCAAGGAAGTCTTGCATTTGATTTGGCTACCTTTCGTTACTAGTGAATTGCAAGCCACTGCTCCCATCTCATTAGTAGAGGTAAAGAATGCTATAAAATCAACTCCCAATTCAAATGCTTGTGGGAGTGATGACCTCTAGGCTAAAGTATTAAACCTCTTTGAAGCATAAGTGGCCACATTTCTAGTTATTTTTTCAATGAAATTCTAGAAGGATGTGACTTACCAAGCTCACTGATGGAAGCTGTGATTGTTATCTTCCTCAAACAGGATAAACCAGACTCCTATCACCCAATCAGCTTGTTGAACTGCGATTATAAAATCTTTACAGAAATATTACAACCAGGCTGTCCCATTTGCACAAACTCTGGTCCATTTAGACCAAAGTGGATTCCCACCTACTAGGTTTATTCCATACAATACCAACTTTCTGTTACAGGCCATTAATTTATTCTCAGTTAACACCATAAAGCCAGCCAATATTATGCTCAATGCTGCAAAAGCTTTCACCCTAGTACAATGGGAGCTTTTATTCATCATACAATTGGGTTTCATCTGAAATTGGGGCACTTATTGGAGAACCTATGCAAGAAGTCAGAGGCCAAAATGTTAGTGATTTTACAAACAGTGGGGAGTCTTACAATCAAAAGAGGCACAAGACAAGGGTTCCTAATGTCACCTGTTGGTTTTGCCCTATTTATTGAGCCTTTGACCGTAGGATTTAGACAAGACGTGCAAATTAGTGCTCCTATTCGGGGGAGTCTAAAATAGAACTTTTTGTGGGTGATCTGTTATTATATCTGCCCACTGAGGAGCAAAACACTGCAAACACACTCGCTAAAATTCAATAATTTACCGATATTGAGGGTTACAAGATTAATCACGTCATATCTGATACTCTCATAGTACTGCCTCAGTTCTATCCGCTGAAATGAGGGTAAATTATTCTGATATTCACCACATCAAATACCTTGGGATTTATGTTTCAACAAACTTTGCAGATTTATTTCAATTACATTATATCACTACCCTGAATAAGGTGTGAGGGCAACTACATCAACGGCATCACTTACCCATTAGTATTATTGGACGTATAGCATTAGTTAAGATGGCTAGTCTTCCATTTTTTTTTTCAAACATCATGATTCAAATCTACCAATATTTTTTTAACAAAATAGACCAACTGCTACATCATTTTTGTAGCAGAAGAAGGCTTACACCAACTTGAAGACAAGGAGGGCTGCTACTTTCACACATTAAAATGTACTACCAAGCCGCCTTCTTTGTCTCACTCGTCCATGTTGGATCACAAACACTCATTCAGATTGCTTTTATCTTAACTGATGTTTTGTGAGGCTGACATTCTGCTCTGTTCTCTTAAAAGTACCAAACCTACCTAATCGCACTAGATACAAGCTACCTTATATTGTGGATTTCAGGTATGAGAAACTAAAATATGAATTTCAGATTCCCCAGTTTCATCCCTACATACACATAAGAGATTGCTCTAGGTAAGAAGTACAATTGAGACCACAGCCATTAGGGGATCTGCAAGTGCGGGGTTTCACTGGCTCAATAATTTGTTGCTGACTGGTTTTGTGATGTCCCGGGAACAGCTGACTTCCAATAATTTTGCTATCCCCTCCAAACTGCATTCTCTTATTTACAAATCAGTCATTTTGTATGAAGTAATCAAGAGGTATTTAACACACTTGCCCGGGATATTAGTAAAGCCCATTTCATGATCTATCTCACAGGAATTGGTAATTGGTTTTGCATAATATACCCGAAGTTACGAGAGTTCGTGGTTTTCTCAATTTTAGGTCTCGCCGTAGACATGTGCTGCCTCTTCGACACATTTAGTAAGTAGCTTTTAAAAGTGCCACCAGATGCTTTTGCTGGCCTACAGCTTGCGTTCATGAGCCCAGACACCTTGAGAGCCTTGTTTGGTTAGTATGCTCCACATAGACAAATTACTTCAGTGCTTTTCATAGCCACACTGATTGGTAAATCTCTAATTCTGCAAATTCGAGATTCTCTAAGATCCCCACCTTTAATCAATAGCTATGCAAAATTAAGTTGGTCAAACAGCTAGAAGACTTGTATGCAGAAGGAATTGGTGCTTGTAAAAAGTTCAGGGACATTTAGTACGTCATATCAGATTGAGCTATATCACAATGCATTGCACTATTCTCCAAGAGGCTGCACAAAACCAGCTTTTTGGGCAATGTTGGTTGGTGAGGTCTTTTCAGTTGTGTGGATGTAGAAGCTCTTTTATAAATTATATGATCAACCTTTCATGGAATGTTATTTTCCTTTTTGTATTTTTCTGTTGATTACATTGAAAAACATTTGTTTGTTTTTATATCTGACATAATAACATTAAATACATTATCAAATTTGGTAAATTTTGGAAGCTTCTAGGAACATAGGAGCAAACTACACTAAAACAGTATCCTCCTTGGGGGATTGCAGCACTTTTGGGGGCATACTTCTCCCCTGACAGGGGTCCCGCAGACGCCGCTTTTCTCTTTTCACTTCTCTCCCTCGCTGCCGGTGGTGTCATTGCGGCCGCTGTGCAGGGAACGGGGGAACCACAGCATCCAGCATCCCTTGCTGGTTTGGGACGCCGCCTACCACCAGATACTTTCGTGCACGGAGGCGCATAAAATACAGCTGACCCCCCAGGGGAGCGGGGGCTTGCAGCACTTTTGGGGGCATATTTCTCACCTGATAGGGGTCCCGCAGACGCCGCTTTTCTCTTTTCACTTCTCTCCCTCGCTGCCGCTGGCGTCATTGCGGCCGCCGTGCAGGGAGAGGGGAAACCACAGCATTCAGCATCCCTTGATGGTTTGGGACGCTGCCTATCACCAGATACTTTCACGCCCAGAGGCGCATAAAAGACAGCTGACCCCCCAGTGGAGCGGGGGCTTGCAGCACTTTTGGGGGCATACTTCCCACCTGACAGGGGTCCCGCAGACGCCGCTTTTCTCTTTTCACTTCTTTACCTCGCTGCCGCTGGTGTCATTGCGGCCGCCGTGCAGGGAGAGGGGAAACCACAGCATCCAGCATCCCTTGCTGGTTTGAGACGTCGCCTACCACCAGATACTTTCACGCCCGGAAGCGCATAAAAGACAGCTGACCCCCCGCGTCGCGGGACCGCGCGCAGGCTAAGCCCGGGCAAAGAGCGGGCCCTCTGTGGCCCGAGGAGGACGGGACGGGGCTACCCCCCTTTGCTCTTTGTTAAAAGTAGGTAAAGAAAGACACTTGCTTCTTTTTGGTTTTCCACCTATTTACTTTGCCTTTCTCCAAGGACATTTTCTCTTTCGATCTTTATGATTTGTTGATAACTATTTTGTTACACCCAAATCACACTATGACTCACATGGGGATAATATAAATAGTACAACATTGTCCATTGCTAGAGAAGTCGATAAAGGCGTATCTCCCCAGCCCATACGTAATAGATGGACCAAGCAATTGCCCTCACAAACAGTAGACACAGAGAAAGCTTTCCCGTGGTTAGATGAGTTAAACACCCTGTGTAAAACTACACATGTCTTAGTGGAATCACCACTTCCTCCCGAAAGCTTCTGTGTATTACCCGATACTGATAGCCCCCTGCAACCCCTCCCATCATCCAAAAAAGCCTACATTGAAAACACCCAAAGGATTTAATTTCCCCAGTTCTCATCTGTTAAAAGGAAACGTAGTGGGGTCAATAACATTGGGAACCAATCAAAACTCTAAAAATTGTGCTTAAGCCCCACAGTTCCAGTCAGTAATTCTTCCACGACTCCTGAGGTTGTCGAGAAATTAGTCGTTCCAGCATCTCCTACACAGCTGGATCTATTATCCCTTATTGAACAACTGGGCAGCTCTAATATATCACCACTAATAGAAAAAATAAACACACTAGGGGACAGGGTGACTGGAATGGAGGAAACCATCAAGTCTAACTTGCTAGCCAATAAATGTTTTGTAACACCTAATTGTTCCCATCCACCTTTTACTCCCAAAGACCCCAAGCCAATTATGCAAGACAAAAGGGTTCCAACCCAATCAATAGTACCTAACGCACCAGCCCCAATAACTCGCAAAACTTCTTTTAACCCGTTTTGCCGCAGCGTGCTGCTCCTAGAGCACAGTATAATAAAGATACTCCTATCCAACTCCCACCGGAGGCAGCTCCTTTTGTGTGTGTCCTCGCTGGAGTACCAGTACTTACACCTGGGAAAACCGAGAGACAACATGACCTGCTGAACAAGGTTAAATTTTGGCTGACAAAAAACAGACCCCTACCACCTAACCTCGAGGGTACAATAATGAGTGTTAGAAGGGTGGGTTGGCTGGGTTCTGTCCCAAAAGATATTGCTGGTGACCTAGTACTCGTCAGATTTAGGCAGAGACACATTGTCCCATATCTGCTTACCTGTGCACCCCAAGTGGGAAACGGCCCAATCTCCATCTGGGATTTGCATGACTTTTACCCTAGAATGCCGTGCATCCCCTCATCTAGTCTTAAGGTAGGGTGCAACATGTTAATGGGCAGAGGACTCCATGTATCGAGCAGCCTTAGCTTTCCCACTTATACCCAACAGGAATCATTGTTTTATAGTCCTAAGCGCCTTGACGCCCATTGGGCTAACTTAGCGCGGTACAAGATACAATTCATTCATTCAAGTATTGGAACCCCTATTAATTGCTCTTTGATTTAATCTTAACCTGTGAAAAATACGCTATAATTAAGATATTTATCCCCACAGGTTGGGCAAAAGTTTTTAACTTGCAAATATTATGTGTTATTGTATGTATGTTTTTATTTATAACTGATTTTAACTGTACGCTTTTATGATTTTTAAACCAAAATCGAATAAAGCTATACTGACTGAGTATCCTCCTTGGCTCCTATGCCAGATGTGGTTCAGGAGGGGCAGGTATGCCACATTTTAGAGGAATGGGTATGGCACCTCTGGAGGAATTTACGTGAGATCCCTAGATTTGCTCTGATTTTGTAGCACAAGGTAATCTGCATTTCTTTTCCCATCCCCAAGCCTTCGTTACAGATTATCTAAGATTAACTTTATGATGACATATTTGTATAAGGATGCATGATTCTGCGACACATATGTAATTTAGAATAACGGCCCCTGGTTACAAGATTATGCTGTATTTTTCATTTACTTTAAAAACATATTTGCAAAATACAGACCAAACAAGATGCATATTTAGATCTGCTCACTTTGAGAAAAGAACAAAAAGATTTAAGAAAAGCAGCATGGATAGAAGCAGCATTAGCTATAGTGTTCTTTCTGGGATTAAAGGAATGTTATGTTATGTTATGTTATGTTATGTTATGTTATGTTATGTTATGTTATGTTATGTTATGTTATGTTATGTTATGTTATGTTAGAGAATTGTAAAGCGCCTGGTTACTCCAATTCGGGAAATTGCAACAGAGACTCGTTCCAAGGAAGTCAATGACTTAACTATCTGAAAGGGCTCTGTAGAGGAATTTTTAAACTGCTCAATCTTCTGAACAAAGAATTGTGCTTGAGTACTTCTAAATCGCTTATAATCTTTATGTGCATTGAGGTAGATGTTTTTATAATCTACATTATAGTGTCTACACCAGTGGCATTTGCACCATTTACAAGCCTTCTTCAAGGCTGAAAGTTCCTCCGAAAACCATTCCGCAATCGGTTTGAAAGTAGGAAGAATCGAAGGACGCCATTGATTCAATAGTCAATTAGCACATGACTTCTACAGCCCTGAAAGATCTTTCTTTACAGTCACTCTTTTTTAAAGAATGTCTTATGCTGCTGGAAATCTACACACCTTGGACATGAAATACAAACCCAGACACAGCATGACCTTTCCTATGAGCTGTGCTATATCAAATGCTCATTATTATTTCATAACTATTATAACACTGTCTACCATCCAACCACATTAGAAGCTCCCTTGGCCCCCTCTCCCATATAGTCCACTGCCATACCACCTAAGATCAAGACAAGTGAAAACACACTGAATCCTCTTGTGACAACCAGTTCCCACAGCGTTCTACCTACACGATCGCTACGCATTGGCTTAGCACCCAAGGGAGTCCCACTGCTCCTATAGCAAAGAGATGTTCGACGTACTGGCCAAAATCACAAGCTGTCTTCAGTGGCCCATAGTATACACTTCCAGACCACGGGAGTACCGCCTCTTTAACAGCAACTAGGTAACCCCTGTCTAATTAGTAGGCAACAATGACACCAGGCACTCCCACCTTCATCAACCCACTCATGCCGGTCCATATGAAACCACATGGCGTGAATACCTTCGCTATTTACTTCCTCCCTTTCCTAAAGCTAGAAAAATCTTCAAACATAATCTAATCAAACAACACCCAGAAATGATTTTTGTGGACACTTAGCACTGCACCTCCAAAGGGCAGAAAAAGATGGACCTCATATTCCACACGAACAGACCTGAGAACTAGAACACCACTTTAAGAATGCAACTCCACATATCCAAAACCACGACCACCTCGCATAGTTGTAAACTAATGACCTCGCTCCCTAATCTGGCTTCTTGAAAAGGGAATACATCTGCGACCATTTACTCTAATGGCACAGTTCTGATACAGGCTAACAATGAACTCTTAGAGGCATTCGACTTCTTCTTTCCTACTCTTCATGCCGCCCTGCTCCACTCTCCCCAAGCTGCCCCTCCCCAACATCCTTCACCCCTACCACAAGCTCCCTCCCCGGCCAACATGCCCCATCAAGCTAACCAAGGGCCTACTCCTGCTCCCCTAATGAGATCCTTCAGCTACCCCCCAGAAGCTCCTCCCACTCCTCCGCCCCCCCTGAATCGTGACCTTCATTCTTCCGGGGTAAATCAAGCCCCTCCACCCCCTCAAACTTATCTGCGTCATCACCACTCCTCCACCCCACGTGCTAGACTTGCGGACCTCCCTCCACACCCGCAGACTCACTGACCCCACACCGAATGTCGCTACTAGAGTCACCTGGGATGAACAATCAAAGGTGACTCACATGGCCCCACATCCCATCCCTGCTCCCTACCCCGAGAGAGGTCCGACCCATAACTGCTCACCCCTAGACCCAGAGAATTTGGCGCTACGGCTAACCCTACTTCAAAGCCAACTGGGAATAATAGTCAGAGGCCTCGAGGAAGTCCTATCCAACCTAGGCAAAGTTCAAAGGCCTCAGCAATCCCCACCCAGGCCCTCCTCTCAAACAGACCCTATCCTTCAAAACTCGCAAGGTAGAGAAAGGTACAGATCTCTCCTAGTAAGGAGGCCGAGAACCTGTCACCAAGACCTTCCAGAGCTAAAGCAGCTATGTCTGATGAAGAGGCGTCGGACCTAGCCTTTACCTATGTCTCACCTCTCTCAGCTTCCCGAATTCTAATATTTAAGTGATTACAGGCTTCAGAAGAGACCACCCCCCTGCAAAAAGTACTAGACCTCCTCCCTTCCTCTCCTCAATTCCAAAGGCCCCACCAGGAGAGTACCTGAGCAATAGGAAATTATCCACCAACTGCATGCTCATTAACTGCAGATCAGCCCCCAAGCATGCAACAGAATTAGCAGAAGCCATTTTCTCCCATGATTTAGATATTGCATTCATCACAGAGACGTGGCTGAACGAGATCTCCCCTCCCTGTTTGGATATGCTGGTACCCCCAGGTTTCTCCATCATCAACAAGGATAGAGAAGACCAACAAGGTGGAGGCGTGGCATTCATCCATAAGAAGGACATAGACATCACTGTAACGGACTCCTGCAAGTATAGCTCATTTGAATGTCTCACAGTCAACATCAAAACGAAGAACAGTTGCACATTCGTTGGTCACCTGCTCTACCACCCTCCATGTGACACCCACACATTTGGGGATCACTTATCTAACTTGATTGCCCACTGCCCTCTCAATGACACTAACTGCCTAATCCTGGGTGATTTCAACCTCCACTGGAACTAAGCTAACAATACACTAATTTAATCTCTCAATAATCTCCTCTGCAACAATAACCTGGCTCAACACTGCTCAGAAGAAACTCACAATAAAGGATCAGCCTTTGATGCCATTATTGCCCATCGGGACGGAATCACGATTGACAACATTCTTCCAGTGGACTGGTCAGATCACCACATGATCCTGTTCCACATCAACAAAAAAGCTCTATCCCTGCCTCCTGTTCAAGATCCCCCAAATGGTCTAGAAACCTCACCCAAATCCCCCTGGACATCATGGAAGAAAGGCTAATGCTGACCCTACCCAGTGACAAGGATCTCTCCACTAATGACCTCACCTCCCTATACAACACAAATATGGCAACCCCGCTGGACCCACTAGACACCAACTGCTCCTCCCCTCACCTGAGCAGCCCAGCCAAGGTGCTCTGATGCGCTCCCACTCACAACACCAAATCCTGGTCACTCTTCCAACCAATTCCAGAGGAAGAGATAGTCAAACTTATTTCCACCTCTAAACCTTCATCTCACACCCTAGCCCCTCTCCCGGCTCAACTCACCAAAAAATTGAAACTCTCTCCACTTGCTCCACTCTGGTGCAGGATTATTAACAGCTCTCTAAAAACCGGAATCGTTCCAGACTGTCTGAAAGTGGGTCAAGTCACACCACTGCTAAAAAAAGAGGCCTTGATATAAATGACCTAAACAACTTCAGACCTGTCTCCAACCTTCCTCATCTCTCCAAAGTCCTGGAAAGATGCGTACTCCATCAACTAACTCAACACCTTGACAATACCAACCTCCTTGACTCCTATCAGACAGGCTTCAGGAAAGGATATAGCACTAAAACCGCAATCCTCAACATAATTGATGATATTCACAAATCACGGGACTCAGACCAATGCTGCCTCCATATTCTCCTAGACCTTTCGGCAGCATTCAACACAGTTGACTACAAACTTCTCCTCAAAGCTCTCGAAGAAAGAGCGGGTTTAAACGAGGTGGTCCTTAAATGGTTCTCTTCATTCCTTCTCAATCGCTCCCAGAAAATCAAAATCAGATGCTTTGAATCCGACCTGCAGCCAGTCGTGAGAGGAGTCCTCCAAGGATCAGTGCTCTCCCCCATACTCTTTAACATCTATATGGAACTGCTCGCCGCCTTACTCAGGAAAGCTAACATCCCTTTTCAACTATATGCTGATGACATCCAAATCTACCTGGAAATCTCCTCTGCCAAAGACATTCAAAGACTTAATGAAACACTCAGAGATGCGCATTGTTGGCTATTAAGCAACCATGTAAAACTGAACCCGGACAAAACCGAACTACTCCTCATCTCGAACAAAGACGAGAATCCTCAAGTGGTGGAGTGGCTAAAGGAGATGGATGCGCTCAACGGGAACCTCTCTTTGGCCGATTCTGTCAAATCACTAGGCATCACGCTAGACTCAAAACTGGACATGACCAAACACATTAAGATTTCAGCCAAGAGCGCCTTCCTTAATCTAAAGCTACTAAACAAAATAAAACCTTTCATTCCTACCAACGACCTCAAACAAACCACTCAAGCATTGGTACTGTCAAGACTGGACCATGGAAACGCAGTCCTTTCTGGAATTGCGAAAACACACCTTGCTCCACTAAAAACAACCCTCAATACAGCGGCTAGAATGGTAACGGGATTGAAGAAATTCGACCACATCTCCCCTGCCCTCAAAGAACTCAAGTGGCTACCCATCGAAATGCGGGCGAACTTCAGAACATCCTGCCTCACCCACAAAGCCCTCCACACAGGCAAACCCCATTATCTGGCGTCCAAACTCAATAAAGCAGGTCAGAACAGGAACCTCAGAAGCTTCAATACCTTACTGCTTATCCTGCTAAAACCTCGAAAACAGAAAACCGAGGCCAGATCCTTCGCCAGCAACGCGTCCAAAATATGGAACTCTATCCCCCCCACATCAGAACTATTCCCTCCTTCACCAAATTAAAAAAACAGCTCAAAATCCTTTTCCTCGATCGATCTCCAGCGATCAGATAGGATCCACCGGAATGCTGAAAAGGACACTGTACAGCTGTGAGATAACAAGTCCTTGTAATCGACCATTCATCATCCTCTTTACTCCAACTCACACCCGGACTGTCTCACTATTTTGCTATTGGTTTGCTCCCTTTGCTTGCTATACAAAACTTCTTAAATAAAAATAAATAAATAAAATAAACAGATACTATGATTACAGCACTTATCTAATTCCAAAGTAGAATATAACCAACACTAAAGAATATCACGTTCCTACAGACTACTTAGCAAAGAAAATTAAAGTGGTTTTCTGAGGCATTTTACATCTCGAGTGGGAGGAAAACGACCTTTACAACGCGGTCAAAACACCGCAATACATTTACATTGCTGTTTTTACAACGCAAGTCGTAACAACGACTTGCGCTGGATTGTGTGATTTACTATTCCAACACCTTCCCTACTGTTACATAGGCTGGAGTTGGAATAGTAAATCATACTATTCTTAAGTCCAGCGCAAGCCGTTCTAACAACTTGCGTTGTAAAAACAGCGAAGTAATGTACCGCGATCTAAATGATTGCGTTGTATCGCCATACATCCTTGGCGAGCATCAATTATTTTTCATTCAGAAACCTGGAGGTGACTATCAAACATGCATCAAATACCATGAGTTGAATCAGATCACCATTTGAAATCATTAACTTATTCACTTAATTCTGTATGGTTTGAACAATTAAAAGGAGTCAGGTTGTTTATCAAAAGTTGACACAATATGCCCACACAATCGCATCAGAACAAAAGAGGGAGAGGAATGGAAGATCACTAATAAGCACAATGGACATTTTTAATATTTGGTGATGCCCTTTGCTGCTGCAGTGCTCCAGCTGCATTTAAAGGCTTTGTTAATGATGTGTTCTGTTATCGTTTGGACACTTATGTAATATTATTGCTAGATTACATCCTTGTGTTTTTCCCAAGGCTTTAGAAGAACATAAACAACAGCTGAGAGGTGTTTTTCAGCAGTTATACACTCATTCCTTGTTTGCACAACTTGAATCAGCACCTACTTGCCTGTGCTTTCACAACCCTAAAAAAGGAATTCACATGGATCCAAAGAGGGCAAAAGCCATCCAAGAATGGTACTCTCCAAATAATGTTAAGGAAAAATAAACATTTTTCAGCTTCGCTAAATTTGACAGACAGTTTATTCAAGATTTAACAGCCATCATTCTACCAATAACACCAAAATAAGAAGAGAGTTTCTTTTGCTTAGGGTGTATATCAAAAAAAAGCCTTTGGTTAACTAAAAGCTGTGTTTACCTCTATACCTACTCTGTGACATCCAGATCACACCCATCCACTTATTGTTGAAATTGATGCATCCTTCTATCCAATAAGGGGCATTATATCTCAGGGCAACCTACATCTCAGCAATTACACCCTGTACCTTTTCTGTCTTGCACCCTGAATCCAGCTGAAAGAAACTACAGTATGAATGTCAGAAAAATACTGGCACTCTGAAAAGCTTTGATCCTTTGGAGACATAATTTAGAGGGGGCTGCATCATCCATAAGAACTTGGGTTATCTTAACTCTTTGAAGGGCATACATTTCCGACATGCCCATTGGTCTTTGGTATTTTCTTATTTCAATTATCAGATCTTGAATAGAGCATGGAATTGATGTGGAAAACTTTTAGGGGCATATTTACAATAACTGGCACATCCCTGCAAATCAGCAGGGATACGCCAGTTATTGTGCACCACACCTCCGCCATCATGGATGCGCCGCATTTACAATGCTGTTTAAACAAAACAAAATGCCAGTACTGCTGTATGAATCAACCAATTTCAGATGCGCAACGACTTCAAACTATTGCCGCATACAAAGGACAAACATATGTCAGTTTTAATCTTTTTAATTTTGATATTTTTTGAGATTCATAAATAGTTTTTCATTGTAGACAAGATTGTCAAATTAATCAGAACAAAGGGAGAGGGACATATATTAAAATCTATTCTCAAGAGTGATGTAAGAAAAAAACAAAAAATGCCAAAAAGGGGGATAGGAATTGAACCAAGAGAAAAATGGACCTCAATCATACGGGCTCTTTTATCATCCAACATACATTCTGTGAAGCAATCATACACAAAACTTCTTTCTCCCCAGAACAGACATGCAGATAGAATAAGATAAAGTTAGAAAAAGAAAATTGTGAATACCCTCACCTAGAGTCAAAGGAATCTATTATTGTCTTGGGAGGGGGGGTATTAGTGGAATTATTTTACAACAATTATTTTTGAGAACAACATATCAGTCAAAAAACCAGGCCATCAACATTTTTAAACAATCTACGAAAATTCACAAATGACATTCTCATGTGATTGGCCTGAAAATGAAGAAAGGGTCGACGCGTTTCGAAACCCCTTAGTAACGGGGATTCTCCTCAGGACCTTGGGGGATTCACTCCTTGTCTTCTTTATTTTTGAAAAAAAGAAGAAAAATGCTCCTGTTTCCAAAATTCCACAAATCGAAAATGGCAATGTTCTGTACACTGTGGCACCAATCGTGTGCTTAAGTGGAAATTCTTTCTACATGGTGCCAATCTCGGCTTGCTGGTTGATAGTTCGCACCCAGTTCCTCAGTTAGACGCGGGTCTCCTCTCCATAGCGCGGCGTCATCCAATCGGCCGCCGCCCTACCAATGCGGCGCACCATGGTGCGAAAACGGCACTGATGCGTGACGCATCCGTGCTGTAAAAGTGACGCAGCTCCAGCAATGCTCTGGGAGCCCTATCTAGTTAATGCTGCGTCAATCCTTACGCCTTGCTTCATGCAGGCGCAGGGTTTTGGCGCAGCATGGGCCTAAAATTGACTGAGTGAAATCTTGTGGATTTCACTCAGCCACTTTTAAGGAGGCATTCCTGCTCCGGAACGTCCCCCCCTGCACAGGAATGCCTACATGTGGCGCAGGGCATTACAAAGTGATGCATCTCCCAGATACGTCACGTTGTAAGTACCCCCGCACCATGGAGCAGGATTTGCGCTGCCGCTGCGTCACAAAAGTGACACAACAGCGGCATAAATGAGGCGCAAGGGGCATGTAAATCTGCCCTGTAGTCTTTTCTTGCACCATAGAAGAACACATCACCTTGCCACGTTCTATCTTAATTATTTAAGCATCCAATTTCAACTAAGAACTTGTGGGCAGATGTACTGTGTTTCTGGTTGAAACTTGCCAATCTTCTTTTTGTGACCAAGAAATGAGTAGGAAGCAGTCCGCCCTACCAAATTAAAATTATTCAGATAAGTAGCAAATTGTTGCTCAGTACAGTTGGTGACATTCACATGGATGGTGGCCTGCGTGGGTCAGCAGACCACTCTGCTTGTAATTGCTTTTGAACAAAGAAAACTTTATTAGTTAAAGCGGTCCATTTTCCTTTGAAGAAACAGGTCTGTCTTTAAAAGGTTTATGCTGGTCATGAACCTTTAAAACATACAGTACCGCTTCAGCATTTGCAAGGGATGCCCAAAGCAGGACCATTATAAATATCGAACTGGTATTCATTTATTTCTAAACACATTTTAGGAGTCTGTGAAACTTCACCAACGGATAAAATCAGTTTAGTAAATTAGAAATAACTTTTTGGCAGATGCCAATCCGACTCTGGGTGTTTGAAACCGCAAAAACATTTAATAGATTTGGCCCTTGATTTATTTTCTCTTTTTTTTTTTTATTTTTTTTTTTATTAGCGATACATGAGTATACAACATGCAGAAGCAAAAACAAAATAAAATATAGTGGATGCATGCGTCATAGTCTTTGTATCAAGTTTAAGCATATAAATCTAAATCATACAATTGCTAATTACATCGGCTTCTTCTGGTATAGCCCAACATTAATATGTATAGCTTAAATATATATACATAGAAGTTACAATTCCATATCCAAATAAGATAGCACTGGGCCCCAAATTTGTAGGCCCAGCTTTCGCTTGTGCCTGCCTTTTAGCGCATATAGACTGTACTCTGTATTAAATTTTGCCAAAAAACCTAGCCCTCTATGCATCGAAAGATGGGGGGGGTCCCTTTGTAACCAACTTGAAGCTATGCATAACCATAACACTGCTGTAGCTAAAAAGATCGGATATATAGCATTCCTAGGTACTTTATCTGCATTTACCCCCATCTCTACACCCAACAGAATCTGCATAGGTGACAAATCTATGAATGATCTCAAAATGGCAGTTAAAAATGTATCAACATGCTCCAATAATTCTTTTAATTGTGGACACGTACAGAAAATATGCATCACATCTGCGTCATGGTTGTCACATCTAATGCATTTCCAGCCCTGCTTCAATCTGGTCCGTATAGCTAATACGTGTCTTGGCGGCTCGGGAAAGGCAAAGGCGAGGCGGGGCGGGAGGGGGTCTGGGCAATGTCGGGGCGGGCGGGGGCCAGGGAGGGCGGGGGCCTGGGTGGGCGGTTGGCCCTGAAGCCTCATTGCCCCCAGATAACGTCGGGCGGGCTGCTAGTTGTGACATAAAATTTGCGTTTTGGTTGTATTTAGTTTATATCTTGAGACAGACCCATATTCTGCAGCAAGAAATTCTACCGCCTGTATTGCTGCTGCAGGTTTAACAGAAATCACAGCAACATCGTCTGCGTAATCCAGGACACGGTATTGTTGCTGCTGAACAAGTACGGATTATATCTGTGAAGTATGCTCAAGCATTTTCAAAAAAGGATCAATATATAACGAAAATAATAATGGTGAACAGGGACAGCCCTGTCTAGTGCCCTGCCTAATTAGCACTGCTTTCGACTCGAGGCCCAGGGTACAGATCTTAGCAACAGGTTGGCAATATAGCATTTGTATTGCTAGTAAATATTGCTGCCCAAAACCCCGTCGCCGCATTACTTCCCATAGAAAACACCAAGACACTCGGTCGAAAGTCTTCTCGGCATCTAACAAAATAAGGCTCAGCGGGTCTCCAGTGCTATTGGCATGATCTAATAATGCTATAAATCTATTAACATGGTTTGTTGTGCCCCGCTTAGGAATAAAGCCATGTTGTCTGATAGACACAAGTGGCGATATTACTGTGCCTAGCCGGGTAGCCCAAATTTTTGAATAGATTTTACTGTCCATATTTGATAAATATATGGGGCGGAACGATGCTGGGAGCTCCGCTGGTTTATCTTTTTTCCTAAACACGATGATACTGGCTTCACCCCATGGAGACAATCCACTTTGTGCTCTTCTAACTATTCCTAGCATATCGTCATTTATAGACTCGAAAAAAGCTTTGTATAGTTCCAGTGGTAGTTTATCAGGGCCCGCAGCCTTACCAATTGCAAGTTCATTTGTAGCCTATTCAAGTTCCAGCATTTTAATAGGGGCATCTAGTCTTATTGCATCCTCCTCCCCAATATCATGCTCACATTGTTGGGATACAAATTCCTTAACTTTCTGGACGTCATATTGCTCATCCGCATATAATGTCTCATTCTCAACACGCCGGCCATTGCTATCCAAAATATAGTTAATTCTCTCAGCTGCTTCCTTCATCCTTAATTTTTGCGCCAGACACCTACCGCTAGCTTCCCCATATTCATAATTAAGCTGCTTTCTAACTACATATTTTTTAGCAACCTCTTGGCTCCATTTGAGATTTATTTTCGCCTTAATGTTTGACACTTCTGCTACTATTGCCCCAATACCAGCATGTATACCCTGAGGTAAAGCCTCTTCAGTTCTTGCCAAACCCTGATATAACTCCTGTAACTTTAACACCTGCTACTTTTGTTTATACATTCCGTAACTAAGGGTTTCTCCACTAAAAGCGGCCTTGAATGCATCCCAAACATACTCAGGGTCGGTACTACCCCAATTGATACAAAAAAATTCAGCAATTCAGACCTTCATCTGTACAATAAACTTTTCATCCAGGAGAAGCTTCCGGTCAAAGGAAAACACCCTAGGCTTATTCACAACTTTGAAACCTGGAGTAGTTATCACCACTGGGCAGTGGTCCGAAGTAACCCTAGGGTATACCTGGATGTAAGCTTTATTCAAAAGGTATTGTGGGGCAAAGAAATAGTCGAGTCTTACTAGCTTTTTATGTGGGCCTGAGAAAAAAGTGTACCCCGGTTCGGAGCCCCATAAATGCGCCCAAACGTCCACCATCCCATGCGCCAACATCAATGAGTGTAGTGCCTTAAATACTCTCGGTTTCCTACATGTATACCTCAGATTATTCCTTAGTGCATCTGGTTGCAAATTTATGTTCAAATCGCCGCATATAATCAGCGGGGTAGGCCACGCTGCTAATTCAATATTTAAATGTTCCAGAATTGCTGCTTCATCTAGCTTAGAGCTGTATATAGAGCATAGTGTCAATATCATTGCCCCAACCTTGAGCTCTGCAATTACCCACCTCCCTAATCCATCCATCGCTACCCGATCAGTGTTGCCAATGTGTTTTTTTGCTAATACAGCGACTCCCCTAGAGGTGCAAGTTTGTTTAGTGCATACCACAAGTTCAAAACCCAGCTCATTTAACATTTTCCTTTTGGACCACAGTATGTGAGTCTCTTGAAGAGAGATTACATCACACTGAAGCATCTGGAGCACCTTTAGCACACGCTGCCTTTTATTAAGAACATTCAGGCCCCTGACGTTAAATGTACCAAATCTAGTAGCCTTAACAGACATCAAAACCAAAGTTGCTACCCTGAAAAAAGACACATGTACCACGTAAAAAAAAACTGCCAATACAGCAGCAAGTTGAACTCATGCACTGCTTTTCTTTTTCTTTTAACCCCCACACCCTCTGCCCCTCCCCACTGCGCCTCCCACCTCCCCGAGCCCCACCCCACCCCAACCCCACACCCCCACCACCCAAGCTGAGGCTTAAGGACCATGTCCTCTGCGATGAAGAGTGATATGTGCATTGCCCCCCCCTGTTCTCCCACCACCCGACCCGCGCTCTCCTAAAAACATCCTTACTGAGATACAGCCTTGTTTACAAGGTTCCTGATACCCATATTAAAAATCATACTATATCAGGCGGACATCTCCCATATACAACATACAACTAATGCTAAAGAACCAACAATAGGAAAGAAGATAAGAAAAAGAGAAAAAAAAATCGCTGGGAGAGAGTCTACTATCACAATACAATGATACACGAAAAAGCAAGTGTTGGCATTTTTACCCCTTGTCCATATCGTTTAAGTAGTCCTCTGCCACGATCTCAGATGTGAAATATCTTGTTTGTCCCTTAAAGATGATCTTTAGTTTTGCAGGGTTAAGAAGAAGTACCTGGGGCCCTTTTGCTTGCAGAGGTACAATTAGCTTCCGGAGTTGCCACCGTTGGCCGGACAAAAATCAGGGTGCACAAAAAACTCACACCACATTCCAACCCGTCTCTTTTCGGGTCGTGCTAAATCATAAATTGCCTCGAGCAGCCAGTAGTTATTTACGCAAATTAGAATTGCCCGCAGATATATATTTTGATCTGCTCGACGCTCTTTCCTTTAATGTCGCACTACAAATGGAAACCTGTGCGCCCTGATCACCTCAGTTTCCCAGCTCCAATCCTTAAGCTCAGGGAAAGCCTCCTTAAAAAAATCCACAATAAATCTCCTTGTGTCTGATCCTTCCTTTGACTCAGCTATGCCCAAGATTGCGCAAATTATTCCTTCTAGAACTGTTTTCTAGGTCAGCAAGCTTCCAATCCACATCCATTTTAGACTTTTGAAGAATCTCTATAGCTAATTGCTGTTTCACCAGAGAGTCCTCGGCTGACGAGACCCGTACTTCCACCTCTACCACACGAGTAGAGATCTCTGCACAGGTCTTAATCAAGCACCGCACTGTGTTTTGGAGTTTTCTGACAGCCCCTAGTGTGCGCAATCCCTCTGCCTTAGTCTCTGCCCGATGGGCCATGATGCTTTTGTAAATTATACCTAAAGTTATAGTGTTTTCCTCAGGATCATCATCCAAATTAGGCTGAGCGAACGGCAAGCTTTGCTCGTGTAGAGGCCCATCCCCAGTTTCAATCAGCTTTCTCACAGTTTCATGGGATAAAGATTGCTCTAAATCATCACCTTCCTCTTCGTCTGGAGCATCCCCCCAGTCTCCTGCATTGCTAAAACTGTCATTATCCTCAACTTCGTCATTCTCTTTGCCGGAGGCCATTGATAGATCCGACATAGAATCAAACTTGCCTTCAGATCCAGCGTACTCCACATCACTACCTTTATCGGTGGCCCAAATAGCAGGAGCTGAGCTCAGCCCAGTCAGAGTACCGCTGGTGGCTATTGCGGTTTCTGCAACAGGGACTACTGGATCCCTAATCAATGAGACATTTATATTACATGGTAAACATGCTGAAGCAGCTTCATCCGAAACACCTCCTGCTCTAGAGTTAATTTCGTCGTTGACGGGCCACTTAGAATTACGGGAGTAGTCTGAGCGATAGTGGTCACTTCTATGCCAGTTATCCCTTTCTGCCCCTGTTTTTTAGTGAAAATTGCTGGGACAGTCTGAATTTTTATTGCTTTATCCTGCTTTTGATGTGCCACCTGTGTTCCATGAGCATTCACTGGCTCCTGCTGCACACTAGCTCTTCCTGGACGATTCGGGGGACCCACCGCTTTATAAGCTTTTTGAGGCGTTGTGCTTACATTAATATTAGAATTGCTTTTACTGCTCCCAGTGTCTCTGCTTCTGGGTGTCCCAGGGACCCCCTCACTTTCCGTTTCCTCACTGTGTCCTGGGGCTGTACTACCTCCCTCCGTCCTGGTACCTGCCGCTGTATTTTCCACTGCGCCCCCCATGGGCTCTTGCACCGCCTATGCCCTTTGGCACCATTTGTGTCAGGGAGCAAGTTTGACCGCTCCCGATGTAGCTCTGGCTCTGGCTCCCCTCTGGCTCCTCTCAGCTGTGATGCGCACCGCTCCTGATGTGCCTCCGGCTTCTCTCCGCTACACTCCACTCCACTGCGCACTGTACCGCGGTTCCCTGTGAGCAGGAGCCCTGCTCTGTGGCTGCTCAATCTACCGCAGGTGAAGAGACTGCTCCGGCTGCACCACTTACACAGCCTCTCCTTGACATCCGTGACCTCCATGACCTCAAACCGGCGGGGAACAATAGCAGACGCCGCTGCCTCCAAACTCAGGTATGGCACCGCTTCCTCGCCCAAGTTTCTCCACACGCTGGTCGGGGTTAGGGAGAGCCACAAAGGGCCGGGCACACACCACTTCACACGGCCACTACTGCGGCCGCCATCTTGCCCACACCCTTGATTTATTTTCCATGTATCAGAAACGACAGAGCCAGTTGGATGAACTGAAAGGTTCCAAGCAGGTCTGGATAGCAGAGTGAGAAAGGTGGGCCTTTTATTTAATTAATAACAAATATATCTCCCAGCGGTGACCACACAACAAATTACTTTGAAAATGTGATATGATAGTCTTGCGGAATTTGATACACTCAAAATATAACCATGACTGGTAGTCAAAACTATAGTAATCCAATAGTGATTATGTCAATTGCTGTGCTATTTGTGCTCAAGAAAAATCTCAACATACTAAACTTGTCGGGTTAATTAAACCATTTCCCTGCAAAACAGCCTTGGTCTCCATTGACTGCATAGTCAACTCCCTAGGTCAAGATGATTCACTACAAGTCTGGTTACAGTGGATTATTTTAGCAACTTAGTTCATTTTTTCCCTTGATAAAGTTGCCTTCTGCATCTGAACTAGCCAGGGTATTTCCTAAAAAGGTATTCAGGTTACATTTTCTTGCCGAGGTAATTATAACCGAGAGACAAACAATTTATGTCTGAATTTTAGATTGTTTTAACAACAAGATTGGGCTTGATTCATTACTCCTTTAACAGGTATTGCCCTCTCATTGATAGGAAGACCACAAGAGTCAATCCAGCTGTCAAACAATGCCCCAGAGGTAACCTGATGAAGCATCAAGATGAGTGGGCTCAAAAGCTGGCCACTTATATTAATTCACTTCATAGTACATGAGGGCTCCCTCCATTTGTTTGTTTTTGTGGCTCTCAACAAATATGCCCCAGTTACCAATATTACAACGAATTGATAAAAATGGCATCCAACACCTAGATAATACCGAAACAGATTACAAGAAATTTGCTAAATGACACTTTCCATAAGAGATTGCATAGAAAAAAGCTTACCAGAGTTATCCTCTCAACAATTCCTGGCTCCCACTCAAAGCATAGTCCCTGATTTTAGGTCCCATTGAGATGGGACAAAGCTTGAGCCCCTCAGCTATGAAATTAGATCTCCCTGATCAGCAGAAATCACACGTAGTAGTACATTAGAGTAAAGAAAGGAATAGCTTTGAATGCAACTTCTCAACCCCCAATAATTGTAGTTGTACTTAAGAACATAAAGTAGAGAAAATATTTAATTTTTGTAGAGTAAATGCACTCGCAATCATTTTCCCTGGTACCAAAATATGTCGTCTTTGGTGTGACGTAGGGCTGCATTGCAGCCAGCAGGGAAGGGGGTTAGGGTAGTGGGTTGTAATATGAGTGTAGGGGGGCGAAGCATGTACGTGGCGTGTGCAGTGAGGAATAGAGTTATTCATATTGTCCTCTAAATTATGAGACTCTAGCCTCAAGAAGAGTAATAGATTTGACAATAATGTGATAGGCAGTTTCTCAATTGCTATCCTTATTCTGAACCCTCGAGTAAGCCTTCTCTTCTTCCTCATGTGACGTTTCGTGAGTCAAGTGTATAAAGGAAATAACTTGATTATTTAAATTGAATTACATATAATATTAGGCCTCACAATCTCCTAACGCCTTTAGACTCTTGTTTGTGAATATTATGCATGCTTAACAGTTGTTTTATTTTGTGCTGGGGTCAGAGGATACCCTTTCTCATTGTCCACTAAGTAAATTATGGTGTACTGAGAAAGTTATGGACCGTACAACAAGGAATCCTGTACCGTGGTCTTTGTATGCCTTATTCACCCAAATTGTTTGATCACAATCTATGTCCTTCCTATGTCTTTTTACCTTTAAAAGCCATTATGTGATAGATGAGCCAGATGCCTGGCTCAGACTTAGCAAAGGTATCTTGGATCCTGGAGCCCATAAAGAGCAAATCCTTCAAATAACTTCTGTCTGCAATCACGTTTTCACCTCATGCACCACAAATTAAAGGCAAAGCATGACATTTGATGTAAAATGAGATAGAGAAATAGATACCCTAAATAGATAGTGGCTGAATTACACAATGAGAAATCAGAAAACCTGGGATTTAGAAAATTGTCTTATTTCACCTTGCTTCCTTTTTCTTCATTGTCACATATAGCAGCATCTTGAAATAAATGAGTTCAAGATGTGCATTCTGCATTCTACAAAAACATCTAATCTTTGATTTAATAGACTATATTGTTGCTCTATGTATAATAACAAGCATGGCCACTTAAAGAGTGCACCGAGCAACTGGCTTGCTTCTTGCTACAGTAATGACATTGTCAACAGAGATGGGGGAGGACATGAATGTTTGTGATTCATGTTCGAACAATATCCTTTCTAATAAATGCAATTCAATGAAATGACATAATCTGATTTACTAAGGTGAAACCCTTCCATGCAATAGAGAAATACAATTGTTAGAATTTTGAAGAGTTTATCATTTGCTTTTTGTTTCTCAAGGTCTGCAAACATGAAGGTGTTCTTATAGGTAAGAGGAGGAGGACAACTTCTATAGTCCCTTTCCTCCATTTCACATGTAAATAAATGCTTGCTTGTTTTGTCTATCATATTTCTGCATTTTAACCATCAGTTAAGTAAACAGCAAACCAGTAATTCTGTTCACCAGGGAGCCATATGAAAGGTTATGTGGGTTGCAAGTTGTTCCCAAGCCATAAAATAGTGTTCCAATTACTATTAGAGATCAACTACTGTAGCGTGGAATATCACTGGCATTTCTGAATTCTCCAGGGAGCCGGCCTCCTTTATTCGCTTGCTAAAACAGTATCATCTTAGGTACCCCTCAAATTCATATCCAGGATAGGACAGGTTGGTTTTTTGATGGGTGGAGCTGTAGGAAACTCTAAATTCAAGTTGCTGTGCATATACCATAACTAGTTACACAGAGAAAAGTGCAAGTTTCGATCATTGAAGGTGCGGAAGCAAGTAGGATGACGTACTAGTGTTCAGTACTGGGTTGGTCCACAGGAAGCTGGATCTAGTGACTTCCAGGCTAGATGGAGAAATAGTTCAGGGGCAATAAGAGTAGAGACAGGATAGAAAGTCTCACTTGTGTAAGCTGAATGCTTGGTAGCAGTGGTTGGAGAGTTTTGCTTGTCCTTCAATAAGCTTGTACACGCACTGCATCTCTGAAAGTTTGTTTTTAAGTCAAGCCTAGGCAGCACATGCGCTGTCTCTTCGAGACATGCTGTATTCACTCTGTGGGCTTACAGCCTGCCCATTGCCTTTTTATTCGTCTCTTCATTCGATTGTCATTCAAAAATGCTTGCTTGTTAGTGATTAATCCTTCCTCTTTGTCCCTCTGTTTTCTGTTGGTTTCCACCCACAGACCACCGCCCAATTACTGTTAGCATTATGCTTCTGTGTTTATGTGTTGATTTTTAGGACAATTTTTGCCTTTGATTCCTGCTTGTGTCATTATTTGTCTGTCTTCGGTGGTTCTGCTTCAGTGCCTGTCACTTAATCGTCCCACCCTGTTCAATACTGAGATGAAATGCCAGACGATTTAGATACAGTTTTTGAAATTGCCCCTTTAATTTTCTCTCACTTCAATATGTGATGATTTCCCCCAAACCCACCCACTGCTGCGTCCCTGCTTGTTGCTTTAGTGACCCTCGGTCACCAGACCTTCAGTAGCCCAATGTTACAGCACAGTTAAGGGCAAGGTGTGGTCAACTCCCTTCCCATTTTCTCTGATGCTTGTTTATATAATGTGAATTCAAGTGACCCGTAGTTACATTACACAATGTCAGATTAATGTTTGGGGCATTTCTATGAGCACAACTCGACTGACCTAAAGGTATTGAAGCGCTTTACACAAGTGCCAGTCACAATTTTCTAGTGATGCAGACGCACCAGAATGTTATAGTTCTGTTGACTTGCATCGAGGCACTTCTATTTTTGTCTGTGCATTTGAAAAGCCTTGGAATGGGTCCATCAATGTTTTCAGAGGCAAGCATGTATTCCTGAATCACACTGCATGAACTAGTTTGTAGTAATTGAATAGCTCTTCAATCCCTGGTGGCAAAGCACCCAGGATAATGTGCTTCATGGCTAAAGACTTATAAGGTCTGAAAGGCGAGGCCTACTGGCTATGCCAATGCTTTTTTCTCTTTGTTGTTATTTATGCATTTAGGGCCAGATGTAGGTAGGCATTTACCGGTCGGTAACGGCCGAATTCGGCCGTTACCGACCGGTAAATGCAATTTGAGATGTAGGGCCCTGTATTTTACAGAATCGGTAAATTTACCGATCGGTAAATTTACCGATTCTGTAAAATACCGAATCGGTATTTTTACCGATTCGGTAAAATTGATATGTAGGTGGGACTCTTCTGAGTCCCACAACCCTTACCGAATCGGTATTTTACCATCAAATATATTTGATGGTAAAATACCGATTCCGGTGTGCATGCACATGTGTTGCTGCACACCTGTGCCATATGACAAGCAGACCTGCCCTTAGGGCAGGTATGCCTGCCACATGGCCCCCGAAACTTTTTTGGGGGTGCTAGAGGGTGTCAAAGTGACACCCCCTGCACCCTTGTCAAAATCGGTATTTACCGATTCGGTAAATACCGACCGGTAATGCCCCATTCATTCCTATGGGCTTCAAAGCCCATAGGAATGAATGGGGCATTACCGGTCGGTATTTACCGAATCGGTAAATACAGATATTTACCGATTCGGTAAAAGGAACATCTGGATGTTCCTACATGTCCACCCCTTAGATTTACCGATTTTTAATTACCGAATCGGTAAAATTCGGTAATTAAAAATCGGTAAATCTAATTTACCTACATCGGGCCCTTAGTTCTTTGTGACTAATACCTTTCCTTCTTTTCCTTCAAGCCTCCAGATTTGTGTTACCATGTTATTGAAGATATTGGATTCTCATCTCCGTTGAAATGGTAACCAAGCAGCAGGACTTCATTTCAGAGTTTCTAAATGCAGTCCACCTTCATGCTGTTTGCTTCTCTGGATGATTCCAGGTAGCTGGGGGACTCGCTGTAGAAATGCACACATTAATGACAAGTTAGTTTGTATATTCATGATTATTCATAGATCTACCAGTGTGTTCCCATTCTTGCCTATTATTTACCTCTTCTCCCTCTTCCCACAGTCTACATGTGCCCGATTCTCATGACATCCACTCTAATCCTCCTGGTATTCAGAACCTCCTGAAGGGTTGCCTGAAAAAAAAAAGAAATTCTCCTTTCCTGCGCCTTTTTTCCTCTAAGGGTATCCCATTGTCTTGAGTCACCAAGCATAGGGGCATATTACCAAGCAATAGTGATAATTATCGCTATTGCTTGGTTAGAGACTAAAATTTACCGCAGAACTGCGGTGATTTTTACCGCAAATAAACCTTGGTATTACCAAGGTTTATCGCAAATGCGATAAAAATCGTCGCAATGCATGAATATCGCTGAAAAGTCAGCGATATTCATGCATTACCGAGCTAATGCTCTTAGCCATGTTATCCACCTCCCATTGGATAACATGGCTAAGAACGGCTCAGGGCAGGTGTTAGCTTTTGGAGATATTCGCGCTCAGCGCAAATATCTCCAAAAGTTGGTAATAGGAGATAGCGATGTTATCGACTGTTTTCAGTCCCTAACATCTTGGCACGCCCACTTTGCATGTCATTAGTGATAAATATCACTGACATGCAAAGTGGGGCTCAAGATGGTCGCTATCTCCTACTAGCTGTCGCTAACTGGTGTTAGCGACAGCTAGGTAATAAGGAGATCATTTTATCTCCGCTTTCTTGGCTTTTAAAGCCAAAAAAGCGGAGATAAACCCCCTTGATAATATGCCCCATAGAGTGTTACCATCACAAATAGAGAGCGGAATTATTCTCTGCATCTAGTGCTACTTCCAGACCTGTTTGGGATTCTAACAGTCACATCTTGTCTCTGAGGATGCGTCCCCTAGATGTATCTGCTGTACTTCTCTTTGGTGTTTCCCCCCCTGCCCATGAGGGGATTGGGGGTGGAGGGGAGACAGTAGCCGTGCCTGCCATTCTCTTCACTGTCAATATTGTATCCTTGATCACTGGCAGTTTTTGTATACTTCTTCCGCAGGCATCAGGTAGCTATTCTGCTGAATATACTTTAGCATTACTCTGTTATACCATGCGAACTTCTTAGTGCCTCTACGTTGACCGGAATCCTGCTATGTGCAGCAAAGTGGTGGGAGTCGGATAGCTTCAACGGGAGCCGGCTGAATTTAACCCCCCAAAGACTTCTCTCTCATCTTACTGCCTATCAAAGTATTGCCTCCCATCTTACCATCTAAATTGTAATTATTAGTCAATGTACAAGTTACTGTCCTTGTATGACTTCACTTGCTTTTTTACAGCACATCTCTGCCTTCTTAGTTGCAGCATCGTATAATGTTTCAAACTGATGCCATGTTCACACAGTGACAGAGCTAGCGAAGTTTTAAACAATGTTACAAAGAGGCAGAAAAAGTGTTTTGTTGCCACTCAGAGACATTGCTTGGTGTTGCTGTCGCTAGCTGTAGGACATCAGCCGATAGTCCTGTGTTTATGCATATTTGTTTGTCTAGCTTGCGTGGTGGAACCTAATAGCTTCTCAATGCTATTATACATAGAAGATCAGTAAAGTCATAGATTTTATTTTGGTGGATGGTGAAGTAGAAGCCAGAAAGGGACAGCTAGGTCAGCCCTTCCATGAAATATATCTTCCAGTGATTGACTGTATGTAAAACAATATCTCACACAGGATATAGGTAAGTATAGGTTATGGCTAACACCAGTATGTCTATTAAAAATATTAAAATCTAGAGAAGCAAAAAAAAGGATTCTTTTTAATGAGTCCATCAACAAAGTTCACTGTTGACATTTATTAACCATAGTCTTAGCTACTCCAAAACCATTTGTTCCCTAGCCATCTTGGTATCCCTGCCTTCCTGCCTGGTAATGGGTAGGGAGTGCGCTATCTGCTATAACCAGCTCCGATACATTTCTTCTGCCAACCTTTACCCCATCACATTAACCTTGTCTTAACTAAAATATCTGTATTCAAACTAAACATAACCTGCATGATCCCTTACTCGTTCTGTGAAAATCACAGCACCTTCCATTATACACCTTCTCACTAGTGGTGGCTACTATATACCGAGGGTGGTGGGGCATGTGAGGGGTGCCAAAGGAAATGAAAAACATATAGCACTTACCTTGAGGCGCAACGCGACGTCCTCCTCCACCGTAGTCCCTCTTTCCAGGCAGGCTCCGGGACCAAGGAAACTGCATCAACCTGTCCTGGCACTGTTCTTACCAGCATGAGAGCAGCGCCAGGATTGGTTGGAGCGGCCTCACTCAGTACTCTCATGAGCAATGGAGGCTTGCGCTTTCTTTAACCCAGCTGTCTAAGACAGCGAGGTTAGAGAATTTTAAAATGTGCATGTCTGGCTGGCGGCCCCAGGTCTGTCGGACAAAGGGACTCCAAATCACTTACGCATTTTAAAGTGCACAGCTCCCTGCTGCTACCAGTCGGTGGCACTGCCCCCACCCGATCCTGTCACTCAGTTCAGAATGTGCCGGTTGCTGAAAAATAAAATTGTAACAAATAAACTTTACTGACATTTTATTTTTCAGCTCTGGCCTGCGGGGCAGCGCTCCTCCGCTCAAACGGGCGAGCCACCCCTGCTTCTTACAACAACCATAAACCTATCCCAAAACTCACCATTACCTAACCACCTTTTGCCAAACACACGCCAAATAAAGTTGAACTACTAATAGGATACAGGTTGCGGGGCTGGTAGGGGTAGAGCCACTGAAATTTTGCAGCAACGACATTCAAATTGTGTCAGAGTTGTTTAAATTATACACCAATAAAAGGGTAATTATGCAGCAGAATGCAGCACATTCTGTTGCAATATAATTACACTGTTTTGCCATTTTAACACACTTGCTCTCTGGGCAAAGGTTTCACCAATTTAACACATAAATACAACAATTGTCCATTCAAACATTAGGCTTTGCAAAGTCCTTTCTCTGCTCAGCAGCATGCACAGTGCTGTTTTCATAACCTTTCAGCTGATCGAGCTAGATCTTGGATTAGGTCAAGTGCAGCAAATGCAATTTACTATACTGAAAATGTTGCTGCAGATGAGTCTTATAATTCCAGTGGATCTGGGTAAGAGTGTCATGAATAAGCAGCATTATATGGCTGTGTAAATACATGTGCATATTGCTATGGGTATTACTAGTTAGTGCTTTTTTTCTTCTCACCTAAGGACATAACATCATACGGAGCCCATCTGAGCACACGCACGATTGGTATGTGTGCTGAGGGAAAATTAAAAAAACAACAGAAAAGGAGAGCCGGAGGTAAGGGATACATGATCTCCAGAGCCACACATAGAACCCTAATCCGTCAAACAACGTGTTGGGGAAGGTAATCAGTGGCTAATTTGTAAAGAATTAAGTATATGGCCCTTCTCGGAAGGTCACTGCAGCCTGCACCACGCACTGCCCCTGCCAGCGCTGCTAATGACAGTACCAACATAACACCTAACCATCACACTCCTACAAGTGTACAATTCAGACTATTTCAGGGCACACAGAGCTGTAATAATGGCATGAGATGCTGGAAATAATTATTTTCAATGCCTTCAACTTAATAAACATGGTTTTTGTGCATATCTCGGACTGTGCTACCATGTGGTGGACTTTCACTAGAGCCAGTGCTGACAATTAAGCATGGGTTACGAGCACCGGAAACTACCGGCTCAAATTAAGCACTGCGTAATATAATATTTTGGATTTAGAGAAAGGGTCGGTGTGTTATGTTTTAGGATGTTTTTTGTTGATGGACTTAAATATATACTTGTCTTATGCATAATGGCCTTTTCCTTTACATGTGGTTTAGTGATTTACGTGAAGGTATTGGTTGTAAAGCAATAGCTTTCAAGTCAACCTAGGGAAAGGAAGTTCCCCATGGCCCATCACAAAAGAATAAACATATTCCATAGTTCTCTATACATGAGCTCCCTTCCCAGGACATCCCAAAGGCAGGGCTCAACCCTACTTGTAGCCAATATGGGAAACCTTACCACCACTCCATCTTTGATCTTGTCCTGCAATTTGACTGAGCTGTGCATTGAGTGCTGTGCAGGAAGCCCCAAGCTTGTACCAGCTCATTGGAGTGACCCCATATACCAGAGGGGGCCACGGTAGAAGTGACTGTGCCGACAAAAACCCAAGACTTTTATAAGCCTTAGCAGCAACCTTGTATGATAGAAGTCTACACCTTCCCTGCAAGTATTGCTGCAACCCTATAAGCCAGGAGAGGCTGTCGATACTGAGTTTTGCTAAGTAATGGCCATCACCCTGGGAAAATGAAACTGCAACCTGAGGGTCAAAGTTATGCATCAAGATCTGCCCCATCACCGACCCTATGGAGTCTTGAGGACACCAAGAGGATTTTGCTCAATCGCTGAGATATATTTGAGGGCATGAAGATCAACTCCCTGCCACCTGTCTGGGGAAAACTGAACTTACAGCACTGACAGAAGCTGGGAGCACCTCCAATCTCTGTTGAGACTGGTAGGAAAGCTTGGGAGAGGGACTGCACCGCCAGGTGTCGGGTGCTGCTGCGTATACCGGGAACAGCCCGACTCCAATTAACAGGACCAGAGCTTGCAAGACATATAAGGAAATTATGTGTGTGGTTCTTTGGTATAGAATGGGGTACAAATAAAAAGTACTTGTGTGGGCGGTATCATTCCTAATGAGGGGTGGGTGGTTTGAAGTGCATCCGGAGGCAAGTGGATATGCACAACCCACCCTTACGACCTCTGCAGGAGACCCATCTTGCAGCTTCCAAAAGGGAAGTGTTAAGAAAAGGTGGCAGGGGTATCTATATGCCACCTCCTATTTTGCATTTGCAAGAGGAGTTTTAATATGGATTCACCCTGGGGTACCTCCCCAGAAAACAAATTCATTGATTGACCCTGGAGAAAGGAATGTAGTGGTATTGGGATGTTTGGTTGGTTGGAACTTGACCATTGTGGGGGTCTGTGCTCCAAATACAGATCAGGGCAGGTTTCCTCTGGAATTAACTAGGAAATTGACACCATATATGAGTCACAACCACTCATATGGTAGGGGGTCCCTGAGGCTAATAATAGGCAGAGAGGACAGCGGAAAAAAACAAGAGGAAATCAAACAGACAAACCCTCTGCCTGAAAAACTTTTCTAAGGAGTTTTGAAAGTCACAAATATACTATATCAGTCCTAAAATGCTATCCTTCCCAATTATAATGCAGAGTACATTATCAAAATTGTAACAAGACATAATAAGAATAAATATCAGAAACAATTAGGAGCATCTTGAATCGCACACACACAATCTTTCAAATCAAACTAACAAGTCACATATCCACACATACTCGTACATCCCAACAGACATCACAATTAATTAAATATCAATGTACATTCTTGGGCAGTAACCAAAATACTCCCGCAGTTAAGTAGAAGACACATAGACCTAAATAATACAAGGCAAGTAGGTTATATAACCTGTACATCAGTGAATCACTTCCTCAAACAAACAATAATGCAGTTCATAATCCAGTTTCTTCTGAGGAGTTGCGGTAGAAACAACAGAGACCACAAATATCTCCAGCGCCAATGCGCATTATGGTGTGTAGCCTGAATGTGGGTCACAACTTCTCCAGGGTGAGCTGGTCAAGTGCGAAACCCAAGATAAGATGCACCTGGACTCAGATAACCAGAAAAAGCCAGGATTACGACAACCAGCAAGGCAATGGAAAATAGGCTCAATACTGGGGACCCTGTAGGTAGATGGACAGTTGTGTATTCATTTTTGAAAAATGGCCAAGATTCAAGAAATGGAATGCAACGATGCCCGAGGGAGAACCATGGATACTTTTATGCTATAGGGGGATCGTCAGGCACAGAATTGGTTTTCAAATATAGATAAACCACTAGATCTGATATGTATACAACAGACAGAGAGAATAGACCATCCGACGACTGGGTCACCCAGGGCAAAGCCTACGACTTATCCGAGCATCTGATATATTTATGACTCACAACATACTTGTGGAACCCAGCTCAGAATAGATACACTCTTCAGTGCACCGTGTTGCTAGGCAACTTCGAAACTGGAAACAGAGGTGTGGGTTAGTGGATCCGTGGAGACATCTGCACCATAATGCTAGGGAATACTCATACTTTTCATGGCTTCATGAACTTTATGTACGATTGGATACTTTTTTGTTTCCCTCTGGAATAGATCATGAGGTTTGAAATTTGCAGTGTATATGCAGGATAGTCTCTGATCATAATCCAGTTCTACTTGCGACAGGAAAAAATCGAAGAACCTGTGTTTTGTAATGTCAGTAGGGAGACAGTAGAAAAATATTTTCAGGACAATGAGACTTCAACTATGTCTCCTTTGATGGAGTGGAATGCATTCAAGGCTGCTATTCGGGGATTTTGTATAGTGAAAATAGAGGTGGGAAGGCGTACTTTAGTGAAAGAAATTGAGAAACATGAAAAGGTGCTGCATGAATTTAAGCTGGCAAGGCCAGAAAACAATGGTCTGAAACAACAGATTTTAGATGTCATTGAGCAGGTAACAGTAGATATAGAAAAAGTGCACTGTTTTGACTATAGAGAGTATATGGCCAGGGTGCTTGTGAGCATGATCAGGCAGGCACACTGTTGACCTGGCTTACAAATCCTAAGAGTAGAAGCACAATCAAGGTGGATTCTGAGGATAGTACATTCCTCTATACACAGGAGTTCATTAATAGCAGATTTAGAGAATATTATGCAGCGTTAAATGTCCCCCTTCCTGAGATACAACCCCAGATTATATCTGAGTTCCTAAACAGGGTGGAGTTGCCAAAAAGAAATGTGGAGGAAGTGAGAGACCTGTGTGGAGATTTACCACTCAAGAAGTGAAGGCTTCTATAAAGTGTATGATTAGAGGGAAGGTCCCTGGGTCGGTCGAATGGATTCCCAGTGGAATTATGTGCTGCTTATATGGAGGTGTTGGCACAAAAATTGGTCACTTTCTAATTGTCTGGTCATCAGGCGGGACGTTTGCAACCAACAACTGCGGAGCCATTAGTAATCATGTGTTAAAACTAGAAAGGTCTCTGGAGGATGTTTAGGCTTATCATCTGCTTTCCATGATAAATTTGGATTTTAAAAGACTTAGCAGAGTCTTGGTAATGCAATTGTTACCATTAATGCCCAAATTAATACAGAAAGACCCATCTGTGTTCATCCCGGGGTGAAATACAGCTCACAATATCAGGAGGGTTCTGGAGATTATTGAATCAGAATTCAAAGAGACAAAAAAGCAGTGATTACCGCTATAGATATTGAAAACGCTTTTGATAGTCTTTGTTGCATTTGCCTTTATAGGCTGCTCAATACAATGGAATTGGATAATGGGTTTGTCCAATGGGAGAAGCTCTTGTGTGCGGTTCCTACTGCCTGTGTTTGAATGGAGAGGCATGTCTTTGAAAGGTATGTGGTGGGAAGGGGTGGCACAGCAAGCCTTACCCCTTCACCATTATTGTTTGCAATTGCCGTCAAACCACTCACTAGTTGGATGAGGACCGGTGAGGTTTACAAGGGACTGGATGAACATGATGTCCAGAATTATTGAGCATCATATGCTGATGATATGTTGTTATTCCTTAGAGATGCAAATGTAGATTTACCTCATGCAATTATCCTCTTAGATAATTTTGGACATGCTTCAGGTTTATGCATAAACTGGAATAAATATTATCTGTTACCGTTATTGAAGGATGTGCCACAACCTTACTTAGGAGGGAAATTGCCTAAGGTATCTGGAGGAATGCTTATACCATGCAGCCATTGATTTATAGAAGGGTAATATTGGCATGGCTATCGGAGGCCTACAAGCATCTGCAGAGTTCTGGAAGATAGTGCCACTTTTAGTGGCAGGACAAGTAGCGGTAGCAAAATCTGTGGTATTGCCCTGATTGCTTTACTTTTTCACAGCACTGCCTATGGTGATACCCTGTAGGGTCTTAAGGGAACTAAATGTGTTGTTGAATAGCCTTATATGGGGAACGGGCAGACGCAGAGTGACCTTGTCTAAATTGCAATGACCAGCATCAAAGGGCGGAATAGCTGTGCCAGAATTTGTAGCCTACAAATTAGTGGCACAGTTGCAGTGGTTTGTACAGTGGATTTACTTACGTAGATTTCTAGAGGAAGCAAATTTGGAGATGATACCAGATTTAGATGTGTTATATAGAATCCTCTTAGTTCCTGGGAGACATATACGGTGAACACGCACACTGTCGAGAATTGTACAACACTGTTAGTGCTGTGTGCTCCAGCAAACTCATGCTCAGGTGGGTCTTGCCCCGGATATCCCATTGAGAAGTCTGGAGCAAATGAACCCGGGCAGAAGATTGAAAGGTTTACCCTGGAAAAATACTAACTATTAAAAAGAAAGAACTTAAGACCTCCTCCTTGTTATGTAGACAAAACCGTACATCAAAAATGGAACTAAGTAAACCAAATGTGGCTTTATACAAAACATATATGTTAGAAGAGGGAATTAATGGTTATTTGTTGCATGTGATTCTCCCGCAGCATCGGTTTATTTTATTGAGGCTGAGATGTGGTATTGTACATTATTTTGTTGCTTTCCTAAAAATAAAGATATGTCCTTCAGATAAGGTGCCCTGTCCTTGTGATAATAAGAGTAAACAAAGTACGCTGCACTTTATACTGTTCTGCAAATGTTACTGTAATTTTAGGATTTTTTATTTGAAGCCCCTGTTTGTTAACCGTGGAATCAGGTCCCATAAATTGGCTTTGAAATTCGATGTAAGCCTAGAAGATCCTTTGACATGTTATAGCACTGCCATGTTTATTTTAAAATCAATTTCCGCAAGGGAAAGCTTTGTGTTATAAATTAGTAATGGATGACACCAACGTCTGTACTTCTTTTTTAATATGCACCAAAATGTATGTATTATATTGTCTGTGTTATGGCTACTTTTTAATAGTCGAATAAAGATTTTTTGAATTGGTTTGAAAGGTTTGTCAGAATGAGCTAATCCTGGAGTGCATAGCCTAGGAGTTCTTTATAGGCATGGAGCACTACTACCACTTAAGGAATTTTCAACCTTTTTTGAGATTACGAGATGGCAAATTCTAATACCTCGAGTGGTAATATCCAGGGTGCGCATTCACTGGGGTTAGGTTTAGAGGAGCCACAACTGCATATTGCTTGTCAAGTAGGATGTACGGCTTTACGACGCG
Source organism: Lissotriton vulgaris (assembly GCF_964263255.1). NCBI lineage: Eukaryota > Metazoa > Chordata > Amphibia > Caudata > Salamandridae > Lissotriton > Lissotriton vulgaris. The sequence goes on along the minus strand of NC_141685.1, from coordinate 2,035,156,435 downwards.
TGCTTTTACACTGCGTGCCGTTACAATGCGGTTTTTTCAACGGAAGTTGTTACCACGACTTGCGTTGGAGGGGGTGCGGACTTAGAATTCTTTTAATTTACTATTCCAACACCAGCCTACGTACAGTAGAGAAGGTGTTGGATAGTGAATAAAAAAATTCCTTGTCCTGTAGCACCCTCCAGCGCTGGTAACGACTTACGTTGAAAAAAACGCGTTGTAACGGCACGTGGTGTAACAGCCGCATCGTAAAGGCTGTTCCCCTGTCAAGTGCTGTGCACTAGGTCGTGTCATGTCAAGGCAGTGATGTGCCTTTATCAGGCATTACATAATTATATGGTAACACCCCTTGCAGGCCTTAGAAAAAAGTGGGAAGAGGAATTGATGCACCCCATACTTGAGCTTGAATACTGTATCTAGTAATGCGTGATTTAAATTGATCAAACAAATATGTACATAGGGCGTATATTACACTCAGAAAAATATCTCAGATTTATCAGGACACAGCCACCCGAGATGCAGTCAACATGACCCCAGCAGGGCACAGAGACAGCTTTGATTGCTGTCACTGAGGAAACAAGAAAAATGATGGACTCTGGAGGCTCTGCAGCAATTATCCTCCTGGATCTGAGTGCAGCCTTTGATACCGTGAACCATCATCTGCTGATCTCTAGGATTAGAGAGGCAGGGATATCGGGGGCTGCAGTGAGGTGGTTGGAGTCTTTCCTAGACGGCCGCTCATTCCAGGTCTTTGAGAAAAACTGCACCTCCAGAAGCATGCCCTTGAGGTGTGGGGTGCCACAAGGCTCTTGGCAAAGCCCCACCCTTTTTAATATTCATATTAGTCCCCTGGCCAAAATGGATGAGCCCTTTGGCATTCGAATCGTTACATATGCTGATGACACCCAGTTGATAGTATCCCTCAACCAACCAGGAAACAGTCCAAATAATCTAGCCAATTGTCTCAAAACAATCTCAGCCTGGACGGAGCGCACCTTCCTTCAACTAAATGGAGCAAAAACAGAATTGATGCTTCTGGGTAAACATCTCCCAGGGGGGTCCACCCCCCTATTGCCTAATTGTTTGGGCCACGCACCAACCCCCAAAGACCAAATAAAAAGTCTGGGAGTTTGGCTGGAAAAGAAACTAAACATGAAAGTCCAAGTGCAGAAGGTTGCAGGATGCTGCTTCAGATTACTAAGGATGATGAGGAAAGTGTTTCTGATATTGTCCTGGGAGGCTAAGAAACTAGTAGTCCAAGCGTTAATCCTTTCCCGTTTGAACCACGTGAATGCCCTTTATGTCAGATCACCATGATCCACAATAATGAGGCTCCAGGCTGTGCAGAATTGTGCAGCCAGACTGCTTCTGAATATTCCCCGCAGAGAGTCAGCTTGAGCAGGCATAGCTTCACTGCACTGGCTGCCTGTTGCAGAGAGGATTCAGTTTCAATCCCTCTGTGTCACCCACAAGATTATGGCTGCCAAAAACCCACCAATTTTACAGTCAACCATTGTCCCATATCTTCACAATAGAGCTCTACGCTCTGGAAACAAATGCCCGGCTACTGTCCTGAGAATTCACAAGAGCAGAAGTGGAGGCCAACAATTCTCTTATGTTGCCTCAAGAAGGTAGAACACTCTTCCTGACTATATTCAGTCGGATGAAGACCATCTGGCTTTTTGTAGGCAACTGAAGACGTTCTTATTTCCATCCAGTTAAGGTGCGCACTCGCAGACTAAGTCCTTAGCGCTGGGAGGTCTAATGGTAGCGATGCGCTTTATAAGTACCTTTTTCATTTAATTTCATTTAATTTCATGGCACAGAAATGATACACATGATCTGGTCCTGTCAATCATTGGTGGAATACTGGAGGAAGGTAGGGACCTGTATAAATGAGGTGACCAGTGAAATATTGAGTGTGCGCCTGTGGTCTGTCTTTAGGGGATTTCCAAGACGTGCTAAGCATAAAAACACATTGATTTTTCCCTCCAAATTGCTAGACAGAAGATGAACATGCTTTGGAAGTGGGCTAGACCCCCCAGTGTAATGAAATGGAAGGAGGAGGTGATTCGGTGGGTGGGCTATAAGAGTAAAGTGTTGTATGTTGAAGTAAGGAAAGGAAGACGATGAATTGACAGGGTATAAGCAAAGGATAATTTATTAGATTGCTTAATAAATCTTTATTAGGTGGATGAATCTGGGGAAGAAAGTATGTAGAAGTTGTGCAAATAAGAAAGTGTGTGGATGCAATACAAATAACTTCTGAAATGGATGGGATGGAAATGTAGTGATACATGATGTGATGGGGACTGGACTTCGGAGGGGTAGTGGGTTAATTAATATTTATCTTGTAATCGGTTATTGATAGCTTATCTTATTATAAATGCCAATAAAATTATGATTACAAAAAAAAACAGTAAGTATATGAAAATATATAAATCATGTGGACATAACTTTTCATACAGAAATTCCAGTAACCCTAGAGAAGTACCAGCACCGCAGTGTGCTTGACTGACTATACAAATGTGCTTGAAGTGGGAGCTATACTTTATTTTCTTTTTTTCTTTCCTCACAACAAGATCATTCTCTTGCCTTTGCAGGCCCATCCATGACCTCCACTGATGCTACTAAGGATGACGAGCTCTGGTGGGAGAAACAGCACTTGAGAACAGCTACTGTGCGTCAATGAGTGCAAAATATTTATTCATGTGATGGATGTGATGGGCTTAACTTTGGTAAGTTGGTATTTCATGCTAGTTTGATCATTTGATTCAGGATGAATGCTGAGAGTGTTACTTGATTACCACTTTGGTAATTTGCTTGCCACCATCTCTTGGTTCTTCTCAAACTTCTCTGTTTACCTCGACTGGACTACCAACAAAATTATTATTCTTTTCTATTTCAACATATCTGTCCCATTTTGTGAGACGAATACACTCTAGATGTCTCAATTACAACATGTGGAAGAAAGACCAATGGATATCTACTTCAGTGGGAAATTGAAGGACTTAAAGAGATCTACCCCTTTTGACTGGAAATGGGTGAGTTATTTCTAACATAACACAGTGTAACATCTCAAGTGGCAAATCCTAAGTGGTTGTGGTGGACATTGATGATGGGTTAAACTTAAATAAGTGGTTATCATTTGGTGTACTACTTGAAGCTAGTTGTCTAGGATCGGTGGTACTACCTTGTCCATTGTCAACTGTATGATAGCTTGTGATTTGCACTCTGACTCCTCGCACAACATGTCTACCTTGACTCTCAAATATAGTAATTTTTAATTTCTAATTCTACAGACTTTCTATTCTGCAAAGAGATGGAAACTCCATGGTGCTCCTGCTCTGCTGGTCACCCCTTGTTGCCAAGACAGCCAGTGCCAGAAAAAATCAGGTGCACCATTTGTACAGAGTATCATTTATCTTCCCTTTTGTTATAAATATTTTAAATTGTGTGCATTGTTGCTTTTTTTGGATATAGCCTCACTAACTTTCTACAATTAATTTCGGAGTATGTTGGCTGCTAAAGACTGAGTAGTTTAACTTAACCATCATCTTCTTGCTCTGACATATGTCCTGCACCCACTGACTTACTTTCTTTGTCTCTCTATGGATTTACCTATTTCCCTCTACCCAATCAATCATTGATACATTAACCCACTTCCCCGAAGTTGTGAGATCAATTGTGTTGTTATCTATTTCCACCATCAACAGATCTTGCATTTGGCAAGGCAAATGTGGTGCAGGGAATACATTCTAATAATGGTAGGCGCTTTTTCTTCCACAATGTATGCCCTACAGAGAATAAATCTACCTGATGAATCTGTTGATGCTAACCTCCTTCTGTGACTTGAATTTTCATCATGCTTACAGCTATATAATAGTCTTTGTCATGGCTCTTCCACTCACTCTGTTTTTCTTTTTGTTTCATTCTGCATTCATTTTGTTTCATTTTGCAGGATGAGAATCCTTCATTGCAACATTACCCGCTCTATTTTGAATAATAAGAATCTTGTTTTTCCTGTGATGACTTCCCTGTTTGGGCCTGTTAGTGCTAACTGTACTTAGTCTGTTTTGACACATCCATTCAGTAGTAGCAAGCCTTAGGGTATGTAGCAGACAATAGATTTATGCTCATGTAAGAATGGGAAAGAGAGGGTGGTTGGGTTCATGGTTGACCAGGACTTCATGTTATGCACACTATAAACATAGCTCCTGTATTCCATTGGTTATTATAAGTACCATTGTTCCTTAGTGGTGAATGTTGACTGGGTGACAATGCATTACATATTTTGTAATACTACTGAATGATTGGAGGTGCATTCTCTCAGAGGATATCAAGTCATGAACGGGCGAGGCAAAGGTAATGCATTATCATTTTTCTGACAGTGATTGGAGGAGGGTGAATGGGAGATATACGTAGGGGTCAGCCTTATGGTTAAGGAACTCAAGTCAAGTAGAGACAGCTAGACAATTTCTATGTGATGAACAAGTTTCAGGGCTCAGCACCTACTCCAACAGTAGGAATGTTCAGAGTTCCTTTTTTATGGATGTTACACTAAAAAAGTACCACTACCCATATAACTGATGATAACCATAATAATATAACCACAACCTTAATAAAAAAAGTTTAAAAAAACAAAAGTAGGACAAAATGCTTACAATAACCCCACTCACATAATTCTAAGCACACCCACCCTCTACCTAAAACACTCAAAAACAAACAAAACATATTATTCTAAATCTAAACAATTTTAACCCTTCCCTAAATGTTCCTACCCACACCACCCGCAACAGGCTCACCCATCTCACTATTGATTCACCTTCAAATAGTTAAGTCCTTTTTCTTTAATTTGCTTATGACTCTGTCCTAAGTCACTGATGTCTTTGCAGACCTTTCTGAGGTGGACCATACAAGGTAGGAGAGGGAGTAGCGGTTGCTGCGGTGTGGGACGAGCATACACTTAGCGGCTTATGGTGAATTGGATGATATGATGATGCCTTGTCTTCCATTCTACATGCAGGACACTAATAGAAGGCAAACCCTGGACTGCTGCTACCTCAACCACTTCCAGTATCACCAACTGGCGATACACAACCACAGTTGCTCCCATTTATGTGTGTTTACATTTGCTGCACACTAAATCAAAAAAAGCAACCCCAATCTCCTGTTTTTTTTTTTACACAGCACAGATATCTGTTTTGTGTTCATCCTAAAAAATTCATGGAGTTAGTCTGCAGGATAATCACTCGCTACAGTTGTGATCTCTAAGAAACTTCCCTCATCCATAGTTGTATATTCTGGAGTCCTGTATTTTATTGAAATGAAATGTTTATTCATTTTTATCATTGTCCATCTCACCATATTTTGTGGAGAGAGACTAGTCATTCTGAAAGTTACATTTGCCCCAGCTGCACTGAGCAGGCATTCTGAGGAGATAGACTGGGTTGAGGACACTTTATTCGCATCCTGAGGAATTATGCCCACTCTTACTCATTCACATGCCAAAAGGTCAATGGGTCTTGATCCAGGTAGACTTCAGTTGGTTCATCCAAATAGTACTGTACCACCATTTCAAATGTTGTTGTATGCTCCTGTTTTTTTTTAAGTTGCTTGGCACTTGAATTAAGCCTTTGTATATCCATAAAATAACCCATTACAGATGTTGGAAGATGTTGGAAGAGAAGCTATTGGTGCTATAGGTATAGTAGCAGTTGATGGTAATATCACTGGTGGGTGCTGCTGCTCTGCTCATAACAACTTCTTGCTGTATATCAGCTTAACTTCCTGCGCTGCTTCTACCTCTAGAAAATCAGGTGCAGTAGACTGTAGTTGCTTTTGAGCTTCTCTCAACCATGACTGCAGTCACTGCAGAACTGACAGACATTTTCTTTGTTGATGTTGGTGGTGCTGGTGTTGATCCAGGCGTGATACTTCTCCTAGTTTTTTCCCAACCAGTGGAGTTTGCAGGTGGTGCACTGCTTTGTAGGAAAAAGGTTGAGGGCTTGATGCCAGTCATGGAGCTGGCAACAACTTTCTCCTCTCTGGCCACTTTCATGGCAGGAAGGTCCTTCTTTGGAGCCATATTCATACTCTTTGTATGGATCTGCAGCACAAGCAGAAGCCTCTATGGACTGCGATGTAAGCTATGTAACAGGCCTTTCTATATCAGTCAATAAGTATCCTCTTGTGCAGCTGTGGGAAATAAAAAATTGAGAGAGTGATTCTTGCCAATTTTTGTCAATGCAATATATTTCACAAATAATCATCTTTGTCATCATAGCAATATTATGAAAACTTAATTCAATTAGTATAAAAAAAGAAAAGGATCCAGAGAAAGGCATGCAAATATTGAATATATTAATATAAATATACATAGTATCTCTCCAGGGCCCATGTGGTCCCTTTGGAAGACATGAGGCAGCAGTAAGTGAATACATGCATATAAAAAATGTCTGTGTCCCTCCAGAAAAAGTAGAGATCCCGCTTCCAAGGGTGGATGATGCAGAAAAGATTACAGACAAAGGAAGAGTAATGCTTGGATCCAAAATCCAAAACACAGGGGGCAGTCTTCAGGCGCAGAAGTGGAACATAACATCTTAAACAAATTTTAAATTATTCTTTTCTGTTCGAAATTTACTTGAACGAGCTGCTCAGCAGAGTTTATGCAAAAAGATTATGCAAAAAGAGTTTTTGTGTTATCCTATTGGTGCCCACATTGAAGAAATGAAAATTGCTTTTGTGTCACTTATGTTGTTGCTGCATGCGATTCTGTGCACATTCATAGGGGGTCTTTGATTCTAAAAGGAAGTCACTGATCAAAGGGTTTAATACACATCTGAGGAAGGAGAATGGGCTGATAATAGAACCAAAGAGTAGGGCTTGGGCCCTTTGGTAACCTTTTGATGCAGATGTTCCTGGGACTGATATCTAGGTGTGAAGCTCTAGTCACCCTATGGCCTGCGTTTGTTGTTTTAAAGATTGGTGACTGTCCTGGTGTAATAGACTGCTCTGTGGAGTAAATGTAAATGTAAATGTATTGGCATTTATATAGCGCACTACTTACCCGTAGGGTCCCAAGGCGCTTCGACCGCTGCGAAACCCTTCCTGGCTACCCTGAGAGATGGTCCCTTAATGGGTATCTCCAGGGTGAGACCAGGCATCCCCGGCGGTCTGGTGGGGCCTTTAGTGAAGATGAGGCAAGCTAATGCCCAGACTGATCGCTGATCAGAGTGGGCACCGAGGCGAGAGAATTATCGAGTCCGCTGACCCTGGTCCAGAAACCTGCCGCGCCGGGAATTGAACCCTGGTCCCAGGCCGTCCTCTGCTCTCGGGTCTGCCGCCTCTAACCAGTGAGCCACACTACTTCACTGCTGGAGCGGTTTCTGCCATTGCTATGCAAGTCTCGACGCTGACGCTGTCAGCGTCGAGACTTGCATAGAACCTACCAAATAAGTGGGCACATCAAAGTGGCCAATCCCCAGAACATGAACTTAAAAGACAGAGACACTAAATTACCACTGTGTCTGGAAATGGATTATGAGAATCTCAAATTTTTAGACTGAAGCTGTATAGGAGCATGGAGAAGCTCAGGACAGTTTCTGCATGTTGTAAATAGGACAGGGCACTAAGGGTCTGCCAGTCTCCCATGCTGGGTGAGTGGCTATCACCGAGGGGAAACAATAGCGCTCGCCTAGAGTCTGGAGCACCAGCTTCTGCCTGACGCAAGACTAATGAGCCGTGTGAGGGGAAAAGATTGCCTGGAGAGAACGAGGTCCTGTGGGGGTGCAATCAAGAGGATCATGGAAGCAGAGTGTGAGATTATGGTTCATCGAGAACAGTGCGCCAATTGGGTCATCTGATTGTGTGCCTTGTGCGATCCCCTTATGCCACGACGTTGTCACTACTAAAAGAAAAGGTCACCGCTATGGTTCTGGACTGCCGTGGAGGAGGGGAGGTGTCCTTCATATTGCTAGGACTGCCATCCTAGCAAGACTTATACCAAGCCATTCATGACTTTTGCTAAAAGCCCTTCTAAGTCTTGAACTAACTAGAGGGGCCTAGCTTGGCTGTAGCCACACATGAATGAGGAATAACCATTACACCTAGTTGGGGAAGTGGGATAGGAGCTGACCTGGGTAGTGCTAGCGGGGCTGCTTAAAGACGAGTGAATATGTTATTTGTTGTGTACTGTATTGTACTTTGTACTTTGTGTTAAAGAAAAATATTCCTTTTTTTATCAAAGTAAGTATTAGAATGAACAATCATGTAATGGGGTTGCTGCTTGCAATTTGATTTGTGATTATGTGCTTGCCTTACACCAACTTTCTCCCTGAGAAGCCTTGGACTGCTCTACCTGCGTTACCACTGAGAGTCAGGTACTGATGTGGTTCTTGGCTTAGTTGCTTAGAGCTCATAGTCACTGGGCTCATTGACATCCAGGGTACATGCCCTCAACCTCCACCACCGTTGGGCCCAGTAACTCTTGCTTGCCCAGTGGCCCTCTGAAAAGGTTCTGATAAACACATTTTGGGATCTTTACATTACGATTCAGATGTACTGACTGTACAAAGGGTGTTGATGTATACTCCAGAGGTTGTGTGCAAGATTGTTGTAGCCTATGGCATGTTGTACAACATTGCTGTGTGACAGGGTTTACATTTAAATTGTAACTCTGAGCTACAGCTACATCCAGTGAACCATAATAGGGTAAAGACTAGAGGTGAGGTTATACTGGTGTAGGATCGACTACTTAACTCATTTTTCTTGAGCTGCTAGTTTGGCTGCTCCATTTATGTGGTTAGACTGTCGCTTGTCAATGATAAATAGGGGACTACCACACATCATCAACAAATGTGGTATGCACTAGTTAAAACTATATTGCTACTGTACAATCAGGAAGGGTTGTTAATAACACCTAAGTACATGCTATACGCACAATACACTCACACTTTACAACAGACATACCTATACTCTTAATTTTTATATATAAATGACATACAAAACAATCTCAGTTACAATTTTGGGATCCGATAAATTTTATGGGATTCTCTACGGTGCACAGACATAATATCGAGTCCAAAATATCGTTTGGACATAATATCGAGTAAATAATATCGACTGGACAAAATATCGACAGGACAGAATATAGACTACAAAAATATCGTTTTTAAGGTAAGTGAAGTAATATCGCCTGTATAAAATATAGATAGCAAAAATATCGATTTGTTAATAATATATAATATTTTATAGTGTATTTTTATGTAATAATATTTGTGAAAAGTGTTTATTTATGTTATAAATAATTTTATTAAATGATTTTTGTTTTTATAATTATTGCGTAATGTAATTCTGTAGCGGGTTGTGGGTTTATAGGGGAATAGGGGGGGAAGTAATTTAATTATAATGAATTAAATATGTAAATGTATTAATTGGTATTAATTTGTAATTAATTGTTAATTAATTTATATGTGTCAATTAATTTAATAGTAATTGCAAAATAAATATTATTAATTGATTAATTGGTAATTATGTAAATTTTACTAATATAATGCAGTAGCGGGTTGTGGGATTAAAGGGGAATAGGGTGGGTAGTAATGTAATTAAAAAAATACATATGTAAATGTATTTATTGATAGTAATTAGTAATTAATAGTGAATTAATTTATATGTTTTAATTAATTTTATAATAATTGTTAATTATTTTATATTAATTGATTAATTGGTTATTATGTGAATTTTACTAATTTAATTTCTGTAGCGGGTTGTGAGTTTATAGGGGCATAGGGTGGAAAGTAATATATTAATAATTAATTAAATAATAAAATAAAATACACATTATTTATTTGGAAATAATAGTGAAATCATTTTTAATTATTAAATAATTATTTGTTTATGTTTAATTAATTTGTATTAATAGGTGAATAATTATAAGAATTATTGTTAATTATTAAATGTCAATTATTATTTATCCTATTACATAACATTTTTATTTACTTTTTATTAATTATTATTAGATATTTCTTGTTCGATTTTTTATTTATATATGAAAGATTTACTTTCCCTAATGTTGTATTCTCTGGAGTGTGAATTGTAATTTTTACCGCTACGCTTTCCAACGCTTTCCTTACTGTTGCACCCACTGGAGTGGGAATAGTAATTTTAACCCCTACGCTATCCAACGCTTTCCCTACTGTTGCACCCACTGGAGTGGGAATAGTGATTTTAACCCCTACGCTATCCAACGCTTTTCCTACTGTTGCACTCACTGGAGTGGGAATAGTAATTTTAACCCCTACGCTATCCAACACTTTCCCTACTGTTGCACTCTTTGGAGTGGGAATAGTAATTTTAACCCCTACGCTGTCCAATGCTTTCCCTACTGTTGCACCCACTGGAGTGGGAATAGTAATTTTAACCCCTACGCTATCCAACGCTTTCCCTACTGTTGCACCCACTGGAGTGGGAATAGTAATTTTAACCCCTACGCTATCCAACGCTTTCCCTACTGTTGCACCCACTGGAGTGGGAAAAGTAATTTTAACCCCTACGCTATCCAACACTTTCCCTACTGTTGCACTCTTTGGAGTGGGAATAGTAATTGTAACCCCTACGCTATCCAACGCTTTCCCTACTGTTGCACTCTTTGGAGTGGGAATAGTAATTTTAACCCCTACGCTATCCAACGCTTTCCCTACTGTTGCACCCACTGGATTGGGAATAGTAATTTTAACCCCTACGCTATCCAACGCTTTCCCTACTGTTGCACTCTTTGGAGTGGGAATAGTAATTTTAACCCCTACGCTATCCAACACTTTCCCTACTGTTGCACCCACTGGAGTGGGAATAGTAATTTTAACCCCTACGCTATCCAACGCTTTCCCTACTGTTGCACCCACTGGAGTGGGAATAGTAAATTTTACCCCTACGCTATCCATCGCTTTAGCTATTGTAGAATTCACTACAGTTGTCACAATAATTGTTAACTATTTTGCTATGCTACGGTAAAATTATTATATATGTTTATTTAATATAAAAAAAAATATATAAATATATATGTATTATTTTTTTAGATTTATGTTTAATTTAAAATAAATATTTATTAATATAACATTATTTTAATAATTTAAAGTAAGTTTAGACTAAATATATTTATTACTACATTAGTATTAACTTAATTTAAAGACATTTTAAAAAAACAATATGTTTTACAGTCTATATTTTAGTAACTCGATATTTTAGAGTCGATATTTTTGTACTTACCTGTTTAAAGATAGCCAGTCGATATTTTGTCCGTCAATATTTTTTCCATGATATTTTGGCTACTCGATATTTTTGAGGTCGATATTATTTTAGTGATCCATTCTCTACATGTTGGGGCCTCCGTCCTGTCCTGCATGTGGAGGTTACTATTCTGGTTATGGAACGTTCCCTCCTGCATGCAGACGTAAGTATTTATGCATAGAGTGTTTCTATAGTGCAAACAGTCAAAAGGGAGTAGAGCACTTGTTAAAACAAGAAGAAAGTCAATGATTTATGGGAGAAGTAGCTGGCTTTTATACAAATTATGTACTGTGATGTATTCTTTAAAATGGTCTTTAACTATTTTCTAAATTAAAGAAGTGTTGGGGCAGTCCTGATGAATATAAGAATGTTGTTCCAGATCCTGCGTGCATAGATGGAAAAGGCCTGCTGTATTGATGTTTTTTTTAAAAACTATTTTAGGCTGCAGTATGATTGCATACTCGCTGCAGGTGTCCTGATAATCACCTGAGATGAAGAGTTTGTCTGTAAGATAAACAGGGATGCAGTTTGTGGTGGCTGGAGTCAACTGTTTTCCATTAAGATGGCTGGTCATATGATCATATTCCCTTAACCCTGGATGAGACATGCTACGGTGTGTAGGATGTTCCTAAGGGGGGTACCAGTGTGGTGTCTGAGAGGCCATGTTATGTTGTTATGTTATGTTATATATTTTTGTAAAGCGCTCACATCACCCTGGGGTATCTCGGCGCTGACTAGGAAAGTATGCTGAGAGTTGGTGAGCCAGAATAGAATAGATATCTTTGTTAAAACAGAAAAGCTTTCAGCTGTTTCCTGAAAATGCTGTAACTTGGGATTTTGCGTAGAGCTGGAAGGAGCTCATTCCAATATATGGTGGTAAGATATGAGAAGGCTCTACTCCCAGTGCGGATGAGATGAATTCGTGGAACCTGAAGGAGATCCCGGGTACTAGTTCTAGGTTTTCTACAAGAGGAATATTTTAATAGTTTTTTCCGCAAATATAGGGGACCTCTTTCGTTCAGGGCGTTATATGTAAGACAGCAAGTCTTAAAAAAGGATCGCTTATTCACTGACAGCCAATGCAGTTCCCTTAACAAAGGAGCTGAGGATTAACCTGCAGGACGATTTAAAATCATTTTTGCTGCAGTGTTATGTACTACTTAGAGTTTGGCCAAGAGGGTCTCTCCCACTTCGGCCAACAAGGCATTGTCATAATCAAGGCGACTAATTACCATCGCCTGGACTAAAGTTCTGTGGTGGAGGGTAGGCATGTAAGTAAGAATTTTCCTTAGAAGCTGCAGAACATAATAGCACAAACTAGTGGTAGCCGTGATGTGATCCTTCATAGTCAAAGCCCGGTCCAATTTTAGACCTACATTTTTTACTGAATGTTTAGGAGGGAGGGGCCATGCCTAACTGAGCAGGCCACTAGTCCTCCGACCAAATATCCATGGCTTTACCCATTAACATAAACTCCGCCATCGAGCAGGGAGTTACCACACTCCAGATGCTAAAGTATAAGTGCTTGAACAGAAGTCACTTTCTGAAAGAAACAGTTTCGCTTTCTATAGAAGTCAGAGCCTTCTTTTTTTTTGGCATTGTGTTCTTTGTGGATGAGGTTGATGTCCAGGTTGAATCCAAGTGATTTGGCATTCAGTAAAAGGTGGGGATTGTAGCTGTCAAAGTTCATGTAATTGAGCCAGGTTTGCACTGTTTCTTGTTTGTTATTCTTGAAGAATAATATGACATCTGTATTGGCATGATTTGAGCTGCAGATAGGTGCAGTAGAACTAGGTCTGGGTGATGTGCAGGAAGCGTTTGATGCATTGGATGTCTGAAGCAAAGACAACTTCAAGGACAGTTGGCATATGGGTGAATCTTGATGCTCTTATCTGTGAGTAGAGCACCAAGCAACGAATTGAAAAGGTTAAAGATGACAGGAGATAATATGGAACTCTTGGGGGCTTCATTGATGAGAAGGATCTTTCTTAATATGAACAAACTGACGTTAGCTGGATAGGTAGGAGAGGAACCAGTGAAGACCATTTCTGGTGAATCTCATTCACGACTCCAGGGTGTGTAAGGGAGTATCATCTGTGTTGAAGGCAAAAGACAGCATCATCTATGAAGGGTAAGACAGTGGTCTCTGTGCTCCAGAGTGATCTGTAGCTAGACTGGTAGTCATTCAAGAGAGGGTTAGCATTGACGCTAAGTTGGTGTTGAACATAGACTGCTTTTTCAATTATCTTGCTGATCAGTAGTAGGTGAGTTATGAGCCAGTACTTGGCAAGGTCATCAGGGTCTGGTGAAGGTTTCTTTGGAACAAAGGAGGATCAGGACTGCCCCGAGAGCTTCTTGGAAAAGGGAGATGCCTTGAGTGAGGGAGGCATTGAAAATGTTGAGTATGGGTGACTGTGTGTCCCCAGAGAGAATTTTGTTGAAGGACAAAGATAAGACATCATCTCCAAAAGAAGTGACATTAAGGAAGGTGAGTATGTCAGTGAAATCTGCAAGAGTTAGGTCTTTGAAGGCTGATCATTGTGAGATTTTACAGAAAGGGATAGGCATATGAGATCAAGCATGCTTCGTGCTGGTGATGTGCTGTTGGTCTTGAATATTTTTAGTTGAAGACAAGGTTGCTGGCATTGCACTTTTTTGTGGATGAAGTAATACGTGAATCTGACAAGGGGTTGATGCAGTGCTTGCCTTGAAAAGCACTCTGCAACTTTCCATGGCTTCAATGATAGTGTTGATATAGTACTTCCCATTGGCGGATGTGATGAGCTGGCTGTGTTTTGCAAGTGAGTCTTCAGTATCATGAGATCATCAGGAGTTCTGTTATGCTTTTTGAAGATCTCCGCAGTCGAGGTGGAGCTCTCAACCTACTGGTATAAACATGAAAGTACATACAGGAAGAGGGTGTCAGCCTTTTTCTGACATTCTGAGTCATCCTTTCACCACAATAGCTTCACTCTCTGTCCTGCTGGAGTAGTTTCTTTGTTAAAAACCACCAACATGGTTGAAGGGCAGGATTAGACCCCCCGTCCATTCCCTAACTAAAAACAAGGGATTATTTGCGAGGGCATCATCCAAAGAACCCTCATCTTTATGGGGGTTCGGAGACCCAGTTGAACAATGCAGCACACCCCAAATTTGTAGGGACATCGGCACATGCTACAATGCAGTGCGTGTCCACACCCAACAAGGGAAGCAGTACAGGAGGCGCTAGGCAGACTTTTATTGCTGAGGTGGATTAAGATGCACATGTACATGAGGGTCCTCAGAGCAGCCTGGTGGACCTTCCTCACTCAGATGAAAGAATATGAACAGCAGACAGGCAGTAAGTGTTTTTTGTGTATTCACTTAGGAGCATGTGAGTTTTGAGACTGATGGTCAGTCATGTGCTCAGTGTGAGCTTTGCCCTAACATTCCATTTTTGATTTAACATCTAATATTATTGTGTTACGAAAGAAATTGAAGTTTACCAATGTTATCCTACACTCAGCTTGCATGGACTCATCTTATGTGGATCCAATAGAAATGCTTTTCAAATGGTATATTTTGTTCCAACATAAAGGTTAAAACACAACATAAACATTTGGAATTTGTTACATCTCTATTTTGTAAACGTCTGTTTATGTGATTCTGACCATATGTACCCATTCCTAACTTTCAAACCACCATATATTTTAGTATGAAAGATGTTTAAACATTTTGAAGCATTTACACAAAAATAAACACTGATACATAACCCTTTGTAATGTTTTTACCGTGTAACTATAGACTTAAATCTAAACTAGGCAATATGTTGAAGATGTTGCAAAAAATCTTTTAAAATGTAATCACAGGATTTTGTCAACCAAGCAATCACCTTTGCACAAACATTTTTCCTCCCTTGAATGTCTGATTCCATAATAATTTCCCACACTTCAGAAGTTATAAAAATGTGTATCTGAACATTGGCTTGCTCCAGGTTTAGTAAGAGTGCACAACATCAGTTCTTGTATTTAGAAATATAATACCCCTTTTACATAGAGTATGTTTGTTATGCCATATTGAACATGTGAATTGAAGAGAAATCACATTTCTTCTCAGCAAACCAAGGTGCTCAAAATGTCATCAGAGCAGGCCCTGGGGAAGTAAGAAAATCCTCGATTGTGAGGCTGGGACAACAGCTGTCCACTACTAGTGAGGAGGTGGAAGCCCACACAAGCAGGGGGAGTGCAGCCCCTTGGAGACAAACAAACTCTCTCAGGAAAACACTCCATGCAGAGAGTGTAATCCAAGCTGGGGTGTGGGCGATACAGATTTCCCTATGAGAAAGCATGCCACCTCTGGTGGGTGGGGGAATTCGATCTTAAAGTTGAATAATCCACACGCTCAACATACACCATTCCTTCCACCCTATTCTTGATCCCTCTCTTTAATAGACCCAGGTGCTTATTTTGTTGTTTATTTAAATATTTCGGGAGGTAAATTCTGCTGGTCACTAAATCCACCCTGGCCCCCTTTCTGTGTTTTGGATATGGATTTCGTCAGCCAGGAGGAGGGAAAAGGGAAATATTGGGGTACCTGTTGGTCTTGTCCTTAAGCAAGACCAACAGGTGGCATCTCAAAAGCAGGCCAAACCACCATTTGGGCCTCTGCCCACGCCTTCCTATCTTTAGTGGCCACCATACCATTCGGGCCACCAGGTGTACCATGTCCACAATCTACATCTTTTCCTCAAAGTCCTTGTACAGAAAACCACCAGTAGTTGAGGGACACTTCAGCCTCTTGATGCCCTAGAACTATCTAGTGTAGCCCACTTCCAAACCCAGGATTTGTGGCTCTGGCTGCTCTCAAGGAGATGCTGAGGCCAATTGGAGAGGTTCATGGAGTGATCTCTTAGATTATTTAAAATCTAGTAGTAGTGATCCGAATTCTCCGAAAGACGGTCATTAAACAGCTCCACCATGGCCTCATGACCTAATTGATAGCAGGTATAACATTGCATCTACCTCCCCAGCCGATCACGCCTCCTGTTGTCCAGTAGTCCTGTCACCCAGTTCATCTGGCATCACTGTTTCCCCCGCTACTCCTGTGTTTTCTTTTTCCCATGGGGTGACTGGTCCTTCCACTGCCAGCCATTTAACACCAGCATCGCAGGAGGATTTTTAGTTATTTAGAAAGTGCTTTTAATATCACATTTTTAAATGCAATACATTTTTCCACATTCTATGACTTGTTCATCTTACTAACTGGCACATTTGATTTCTGGAAATGTACTTCTGATGTGAATCCCACAGCGGGGCTCAGTGTCAATTCCATGTTGCCTTCATCGGAAGGAAGGCTTGGAGAAGATAGGAGAGTTTACATTTTTTCTTTGAGGAGGAGCTGGTGTAGATAATATTTATGATTAAACCGCAGACACACACTCTGCTGAGCAGCAAGCACAATATTTTGAGATGCTGCAACTGCTGCTTCCTACTCTGCAGTATATGCAGCTTCCTGCTATGCAGCAAACCAAATATAGTGCTCCATCCTAGGGCAATCAGGTGTAGTGTACTCTTGATCCTGTTCTGGTTGATAGAAAGGTTCTGTTTGTTGGGAACATTATAATTTTAACTCACTTGTACAATCCTGCCCACACCGAGAGATGCAGGCTTTGATTTTGGTGGTGGTAATGTTGATATAGGGGTAACTATTATATTGTTCCATAGAAAAATATCCAGCATGTACATCACATAGTGCACTTTTGGCAGAAAAAAGAAAGAAAAGCATTTGATGTCACTTCCCCTTCAATGGTGAGGCACTGTGCCTCACTGGCCACTTTCTTGTCAGGGACCAGTTTCTTGGGTGCCGTTTCCTTGACTTCTTGTTGATTAGCACTTAGCAAAGAGGACTTTGAGGTCTGGTATCACGAAAGAGCTTCAAAAATATAATGTATAATACGGTTTGTAGATTGAGCACTAAGGATGGCAAGCATTCTTCTTGAAAAGCTGATATTACCAAAAAATTGTTAATGGTTTTAAATTAGAAGATGCATTCATACTGAATGTTAATACGATACCACAAAGCACCTATGGTAAAGAGAAAGAGACAATTCAATTAAATTACATACAAAATATAGGTATGGCCCAATAGACTCAATCAATATGGCAATAAAATGTTGAAACAAATTCTATAAAATGATAAATACTACATGCTCTTGGGCATGTGAGGGATCCCGAGAATAAATAGCTAAATTAATTAAAAATAATAACCAAGGCCCACCAGACCCAATCATACAGCAGAAATCGTTGAAACATGTGATGTAATATCTGCCGTGCTAGGGCAATAATCTGAGGACTCCATAAGGGCCTTTACTTGCACTTCACAGCAGAAAGTTTCTATAAATGCAAAACACAGTTCATATTCAACCATGTCTCTCTCTCTCTCTCTCTCTCTCTCTCTCTCTCTCTTTATCACACACACACACACACACACAAAACAAACTTCACAAAATGTTGAACTCACACATATTTTAGCAAGGAAGGAGGAGGCGCGAACATCAAAGTGAAAATGGTAGCCTACCACACACACACACACACACACACGCACACACACACTGGTTTCACAAAATGGCAGACAAGCACATGGCTAGTCTAGGAAGGTAGGAGGCACAGAGGAAAAATAGAAAAGACGGCCTAGCATGTATACACACACAATGTTCACAAAATGGTACAACAGAGCAGCCTGCCCTGCATCACCACCACCCCATCAACTAACTCATGCAGAATGGCAGGGAAATAATTACACACTCATACACACACATGCATAAATATGTATAGAAAGTGGCTATCCAGTGCACACACACACACACACTAACACATACACACAAATATTCCTAAAAGGTGGCCATCAAAGGCTACACCACCAGTGCAGGAGCCGGATGAGTCCCACTTATAATAATAAAAAAGATAAAGCATGTGTGGGTGTAAATAAATCCTTTCCGGAAAGCACAGAAACGTTGAAGCTGTCAATAGTTCCAGACAACACTTCTAAAAGTTGCAGCTAACACAAATTACCCAAATATCTCATACATTGACAGAAACAACAAGAAAAGGGATCACATCGCAAGAAAGAAGGTTGACAAAAAGAACACGGTTGCAGGCCTGGGCTCGCAGCTTTCCAAGCCACCATGCATAGGCAGACAAAAAAGACTCCGATTATGGAATATATTTATTCACCGCCATACACAGACGCCCTAAAAAATCTCTAGCAGAGAAGGAGTGAGAATGTGAAAATAAAATAATTGAAAAAACATCAATGGCCTACAGCCGATCAGTACACCAGGACCCAAGCAGTGAAACAGCAAAGTACTATAACAGTAACAATGAATCTGGCCAAAACAAGGAAAGTACAAATTACATCGGCAGACTTACATTGCCAGGCCATCACAGCTCTTATTACCCTTACATTCTTGTCCCTTACTCCACATATGGGCCGTCCCTCCTCCCTTATTTGCGACTTCAGGCCCTCCAGCAATGAACAAACAACATGAAATACATTTGAAAAGAGTAAAATATACGGTGGTGTTCGCCTTCAAAATAATTATATTACAAAGAATTGAACTGCACTAACCTGATGTTCCCCAAGTAATCCAAGGACAGATGACAAAGCAGAGATTGTGGATTAAGGATGAGTGAGGCTTTCACTTCAGTATCCAAATTCAAAATGACAAAAGGTCAATATAGAACAGGGAAACACTTGAACAAGGAGGGCGGTAGGTGCCACAACACCTCCAAATTACCTTTTAGGAATTAATCTGGAAAAGTAACTAAAACAGGATTTGAAATATTCTTTTTCTGGCAGTGCTTGATACAAATATGGAGGGTCAAGTGTCAACCAACTTCCTAAGATAAACTGCAAATTTTTCTCAATGAGATCTTTGTTAACTTTCTTTGTATGTCAAGTGAGCATATTTTGTGCATCTTATACTTCTTTGTACCTTTGTATTTATTGTACTGGTATAAGAGTGTGTAAAATGAGAAGTTAGGATATATAAAGGAAAACATTATCTTTTTGTTCTTTTAATTTGTGTACTTCTAAATATACCAAAAGCAGGGAAGGCACACATGTGGTGCATTGTCTTTTATTCCTGTGGGCAAACTATCAATCAATCAATCAATCATAGTACTTGTAGAGCACGCTACATACCCGTGAGGGTCTTAATTCGCTGAGGGGCGGGGGTGCTGCTACTACTCGAAGAGCCAGGTCTTGAGGAGTCTTCTGAAGGTGAGTAGGTTTGGGGTCTGCCGTATGTGGATAGGGAGGGTGTTCCAGGTGTTGGCGGCGAGGTAGGAGAAGGATCTGCCACCGGAGGTCGTTTGTTGGATGCGGGGGACAGCGGCGAGGCTGGTGGAGCAGAGCTCGCGGGTGGGGGTGTAGAAGCTGAGTCTGCTGTTCAGGTAGGCTAGTCCGGTGTTGTGGAGTGCTTTGTGTGCGTGGGTGAGGAGCTTGAAGGTGATCCTCTTGTCGACGGGGAGTCAGTGTAGGTCTCTCAGGTGGGGGGTGATGTGGCTGGGGCGGGAGATGTTGGAGATCAGTCAGGCGGAGGCATTTTGGATGTGTTGTAGTCGACGTAGGTGTTTGGCTGGGATTCCTGCATAGAGCATGTTGCTGTAGTCCAGTCTGCTGCTGACGAGGGCCTGTGTCACTGTTCTTCTTGTTTCAGTCGGTATCCACTTGTAGATCCTGCGGAGCATGCGGATGGTGTTGTAGTAGAAGGAGGAGACGGCGTTGACCTGTTTAGACATGGAGAGGGAGGAGTCGAGGATGAATCCTAGGTTGCTTGCATGGTCGGTGGGTGTTGGTGCTGCTCCCAGTGTGGTTAGCCACCAGGAGTCGTTCTAGGCTGAGGGGGTGGGTCCGAGGATGAGTACTTCTGTCTTGTCCGAGTTCAGCTTCAGACAGCTGCTCCTCATCCAGTCGGCAACTGCCTTCATTCCCTTGTGGAGGTTGATTTTGGCGGTGTGGGGGTCCTTGGTGAGGGAGAGGATGATCTGGGTGTCGCCGGCATAAGAGATGATGTTGAGGCCGTGATGGTGGGCCACTTGTGCGAGGGGGGCCATGTAGATGTTGAACAGTGTTGGGCTGAGGGATGAGCCCTTGGGGACGCCGCAGATGATTTTGGTGGCTTCGAATCAGAAGGGTGGGAGGTGGACGCTCTGGGTTCTGCCAGAGAGGAAGGACGTGGTCCAGTCAAGGGCCTTATCTTGGATTCCGGCTTCTAAGAGGCGTGTCTTTAGAGTGCGATGGAAGACCGTGTCGAAGGCGGCCGACAGGTCCAGGAGGATGAGGGCTGATGTTTCACCGTTGTCTAGTTGGCACCTAATGTCGTCTGTGGCGGTGATGAGGGCTGTATCGGTGCTGTGGTTTCGTCTGAATCCAGACTGAGAAGGGTCCAAGATGTTGTTGTCTTTCAGGTGGCGGGCCAACTGTCTGTTGACGATTTTCTCTATGACCTTTGCCAGGAATGGGAGCAGGGAGATGGGCCAGAAGTTCTCGAGGTCCTTGGGGTCCAGTTTGAGATTCTTGAGGAGGGCGTTGATTTTGGCGTGTTTCCAGCTTTCCGGGAATGTCGCTGTTTCAAAGGAGATGTTGATGACCTTCCATAGTTGGGGTGCGATGGCTGCGTCTGCTTTGTTGAATACGTGGTGTGGTCACGGGTCTGACGGAGACCCTGAGTGGATGGAGTTCATGACCTTGCGTGTCTCGTCGTCGTTGACGTTGGAACAGGAGGTCAGGCGGATGGCGCTGTTCACAGGGGAGGTGGAGTCTGGCGTAGTCGGGGCGGTCGTGGTGTTAAAGCTGTCGTGGATATAAGCGATCTTGTGGTGGAAGAAGGTGGCTAGTGAGTCGCACAGTACTTGAGAGGGCGGGATGTCGTTGGTCTTGGCGCTGGGGTTGGAGAGTTCCTTTACGATGCTAAAGAGCTCTCTGCTGTTGTGTGCGTTGTTATCCAGGCGTTCTTTGAAGGAGGATCTCTTGGTTAATCTGATGAGGTGGTGATGTCTTCGGCTGGCGTCCTTGTGGGCTGCGTGGTTGTGAGGTGTGCGTTCGTGGAGCCATATTTTCTCCAGTTTCCAGCATGCTCGCTTGGAGGTCTGAAGTTTGTCGGTGAACCAGGTGGCTCTCTTGCTGGTGTGGTTGTTGGAGGATTTCTTGAGCGGGTCAGGGTGTTGGCGCAGTCGTCGATCCACTGTCTGAGGTTGCGGGCTGAGGCGTCTGAGTTGGTGGGGTCGGTGGGTGGGTTTCGGGCGAGGGTGGTGATCAGCCGGTCTTCAGTGACTTTGCTCCAGCAGCGGCGAGGCAGCTGTTGGGTGTGGTGGTGGGTGGTTGGTTTCTTGAAGGTGAAATGGATGCAGCGGTGGTCGGTCCAGTGGAGATCGGTGGTGTAGTTGAAGGCGACGTGGGTGCCTGTGGAGAAGACGGGGTCCAGCGTGTGGCCGGCAGCGTGGTTGTCTGAGGCCGAGGCTGGTAAGGTTGTCGATCAGGGTGGCGGAGTTGGTGTCGTTGTTGTTCTCGAGTTGGAAGTTCATGTCCCCAAGGAGGATGTTGTCCATGGAGGCGAGTGCGTGGGTGTTGGCGAGGTCGGCGATGGACACGCTGAACTGAGCCCGGGGTCCGGGGGGTCTGTAGATGAGTGTTCCTCTTAGGGTGGTGTTGGGGTCGGTGTGGACCCGGAAGTGCAGGTGTTCTGTGGCATTGAGGGTGTCGCCTGCGTGGGTGGTGACCTTGAGGGTGGACTTGTGGACAATGGCTATTCCTCCTTCGGTTCCGTTGGCGCGATCCCTGCGGGTGATCTTGTAGCCATCCGGGATGGCTATTGCGATGTCAGGCACCGAGGAGTCGTTCCACCAGGTCTTGGTCAGGAGGGCCACATCTGGGGCAGAGGTGTCGAACAGATCCCAGAGCAGAGCGTGCAGAGCGGGTGTTGAGGAGTATGCAGCAGAGGTGGTTGGGTCCAGTCCTTGTATGTTTGGTGGTTCTGTCGCAGGTGAAGCTGCAGGTGCGGCAGGAGAAGGGTCCGTGGGTCTGTTTCGGGGCGGCCTGGAAGCAGGTGTGGTTTCAGCCAGCGTTGAGTGCGTGGAGGCTGCTGGTATTGAAGTGGAGTCTGGTGTCATGGTGTTCACAGGGTCCCGAGGTTCTGGCGCTGGGCGCGGTTTCGGCGCAGACAGGTGCAGATGGGCTTGCCTTTGGCACACCTCCGCTGCGCTGTCGCGCAACTGCCTCCATTTAAAGGGACTGGGAGGGAGGAGTAGCTGGGAGGCGGGCGGCAAGGGTTTAACAAATGGGCACGGGGCGGGCTGCAGGGGCAGCAGCGGCGGGAAAGTGGGCTGTGGGCAGGGGGGCGAGGGAAAGAAAAAAACGGCACCTAGGAATGGGCAGCGGAGCACGCGTCAGGCACAAGGGCTGGTGCAGCTGCAGCGGGGGGAGCGACCTACCTGGGAAGGTCAGGAGTCGCTCTCCTCACTGCGCGCTGTCACCAGATTTAAAGGGATCTGGGAGGGAGGAATAGCTGGGAGGCGGGAGGCAGGGTTAAGCCAATGGGTGCGGGCGGTGGGGCCGCAAGGGCAGCAGCAGCAGGAAAGCAGGCTATGGGCAGGGGGCGAGGAAAAGAAAAAAACAGTGTCCAGGAATGGGCAGCGGAGCAAGGGTCAGGCACAAGGGCTGGTGCAGCTGCAGTGGGAGGGGGCGACCTACCTGGCAAGGTCAGAGGTCGCTCTCCTCACTGCGCGCTTTCACCAGATTTAAAGGGAGCTGTTAGGGAGGAGTAGCTGGGAGGCGGGAGGCAGGGGTTTAGCCAATGGGCACGGGGTGGGGCAGCAGGGGCAGCAGCGGCAGGAAAGCAGGCCTAGGGCAGGGGGGGCAAGGGAAAGAAAAAAACGGCACGCAGGAATGGGCAGTGGAGCAAGGGTCAGGCACAAGGGCTTGTGCAGCTGCAGCGGGGGGAGCGACCTACCTGGTAAGGTCAGGGGTCGCTCTCCTCACTCCGCGCTGTCGCCAGATTTAAAGGGAGCTGGGAGGGAGGAGTAGCTGGGAGGCGGGAGGTAGGAGTTTAGCCAATGGGCGCGGGGGCAGGGCCGCAGCAGCAGGAAAGCGGGCTGTGGGCAGGGGGGCGAGGGAAAGAAAAAAAAGCACTCAGGAATGGGCAGTGGAGCAAGGGTCAGGCACAAGGGCTGATGCAGCTGCAGCGGGGTTGAGTGACCTACCTGGCAAGGTAAGGGGTCGCTCTCCTGCATTTTTCACTTTATTCTATGATCACATTATTTCTCAATTTAAAATATGACCTTAATTAATTTAAAATCTACAATAGCAAACCCAAAACCGGTTCCATAATGTATTATTGTCATAAATGCCCTTTATCTTATATACCAACACTATAACAGCACATACAAAAGAGCATGTAAAAGCCTATTTTCACTGGGAAGTAGTGTTTATTTGTTCAGTCCATTTATTGGTAATCTCCACTCTGTGATACAGTTATACTTTGTCTGGTGAAATTGTAACACAGAGAGTAACACCTGTCACATTCCCAGCAGTTAAATATTGTGGGATAAATATACATATATCTTAGGGAAATGTCTAATTTTGCATGATGTTATCCACTGTTTGGACTGATGCTGCTAGATTTTCAAATCTGAAGGTGCACTGAGTCCTGACAAACAGGCCTCAGTGCCATGGGCCTGACCTTCGAAAAGGTATATGACAAATTGGCTCACCCAAAACTGGCATGAGTTATCCTAATTATAAGTCTGTATTATGTGGTACCAGAGGGACCCAGGGCCTGCATGTGAACGTGTCCCGCGTGTACTGCAACACTTATTGTGCCACCACAAGTGTGAGAAAACAAAGCATGACTCCCAGGCCACAATTGCTAGCTAGTCGAGCAGTTTTCCAACTGCGAACTCGACACTGCTATTTAAAGCAATGGTGTAGCCATACCTTTCTTTTTAGTATTTGTACAGCACCCCAAAGGCAGGCATTCTGAGCTGTAAAGGCAGGGTACATTATATTTAAAAGGTTAGACATGTGTTTTCTAACTTTACATGCCCTGACAGTAATAACCGAACATTGTGGTTTTAACTGTGGGGAGGCTAGTAGCCCCATTGACGAGTACAAAGTTAAACACTGACTGCTCAGCTGTGCTAACTTCTAAGTAGGACTACTAAATATAAAAATTCAAGTTATCAAAAGAAGGATTGCCTTAAACCTGACTTTGTTGCCCAAATTTTTCTAGGGACCATTTAGGGTTGCTGACCTCAAGACAGTATTCTACCCTCCTCTGGGGAAAATGTAAGTGATAGGAAGGAAAACAGAGCGAATGATGTTGGAAAAGGTGTGC
Organism: Lissotriton vulgaris; assembly: GCF_964263255.1. Taxonomy (NCBI): domain Eukaryota; kingdom Metazoa; phylum Chordata; class Amphibia; order Caudata; family Salamandridae; genus Lissotriton; species Lissotriton vulgaris. The sequence goes on along the minus strand of NC_141685.1, from coordinate 2,035,131,780 downwards.
CCTCCTCCTGGTAGAAAGGCTCAACAGGATGTAAGCCCAAAAGGAGAGCTTCAAATGGTAGTCAACCACAAGAGGGGCTGCACTTTTGTTTTTGCATACAGGGTGGTATTGGGGATGGATAGGGGGAGGCCACTTACAAACCGTCTTTTCTGTGGGCGTGTAGCCCCAGATAGCCACACCTCTGGCTTGGGCTAGGGAGCTACACATGCCAAAAGAAGGGTTACGCCATGTTGGGATTGAGCAGAGTTATGCATTCTGGGCTAGGTGCCACATTTCAGGAAGTTGTCACTATGTGGAAGAGGACCTAGTAGGCAACTGGGTAGTAGTTAGCACATTCCCTGAGTGAAGAACTGGGCCCAAACGTGTCAGCCCTAACCCCCATTGATCTCAGATCACATCAGAACTGGAGAGAGGACCAAAGGAGGAGTGCCCTTCTGTTCCCTGCACCTAGCAAAGAGAGGCTGCACCAAAAGCTGGACTGTACTGCTGTTCCTTGAGATAGTAAAGAGAGTACTGTGCCTGTGGTGCCCTGCTCGAGGCAAAGTAATCTCTGAACCCCGGAGAGAAGAAGTGACTCCAAGAGTCAGCTGGCTGACTTCCTACTACAGCTACAGTGTCTCAAAAGTGAAGAAGATTGCCTTGATAAGTTGGTAGCCAAGGAGCCTTTATTATCACCGACCGAAAAGTGCAATCTGGGAGACCAAATCCCAACCCTCAAAAGTTTCACCCAAGTCTGCTGGGCCTGGTTGATAAGCTGGAGTGCAGTTTGTTTGCACAACAAAGTAGTTACTACCAGTTAAAGGGAACCACTGGTTTTGCTGTAAGTGGAGACCTGTAGACCAGTGGCTGGTTTTTGGCTACACCTCACACAGGCTTTGAGCGCCATTGACCCCTGTGCCAACGTAGCAGCACCATGTTTGTGGACTGAGGGGTGGACCCCAGTCACTGGCTCAGCATGCTAAATATCCTTAAGCATCGTGAGCAATGCATTGATTGATTGATTGATTGATTGAGCATCCTTTCTCATTCGATCAGGGTCACTACATTAAAGCCTATGGTGGATCACCCATAGAGCCTGGAACTAGAGTGGAGACTCCCCTGACTGCAAGTTCACTGTGCTACTTTACCTTATGAATCCCAGTGACCGACTCCCTGCCTGAGCTGGTCACTATTGCCATTTTCGAGTTATAACCCTAAACCACGAGCAGTAGTAAATTACAATGATGTATTGCACTATGTGCAAATCTATGATGTATTGTTTCTTTAAAAAATCATATCTCTGGAACCCTCCAGTGAAGTATTGTTGTTGGGGCATCTATTTAAAGATACAAATACAGCCCATTTTTATAAATTGATGTTGGATTTATATTGTTTTTCATTTTCTTCTTATTCAAATGTTTTGGTGCTTATTAATGCTTTATACTTCTTACTTTGATAAAGCATGACAGCTCAGAGCCACAGCTACAGTAAATGTTTTTCAAATGAACCTGACTGGCCCAATATGGATTACACTGTGAGGCCGCATGACCCCACCATTTCATAAACCACTTTCTTCACAGATATAAATGTGCAAAAAAATAAATCGGTAACAAAGTTATCGCGTGTCATGCCTCAGGTGTTGCTCAATTAGGATAGTTTCCAGAGGAACAGTAATTTCTTCTATTGCGTTTTACCTTCCTATTTAGCGTCAGGTATAAAAGAACGCCATTAAGCTTCTTATAACTCAGGGATCCCGACATTTCCTTAGGGTCACTACGTTGGTTGTTTTATTATTTCTCATCTTACGTATTTATTAGCCTTTCCTTCTGTTTGCGATATAGTTTGCCATTTGCAGGAGATGCATTACATGAATAACAGTGCAGCATTAATTGATCCACAGCTGCTGGTTGAGAGTCAACTGCTGGGCCTTAAGGAAGTGTGACTCCATAGATAGATAGAAAGATAGATAGATAGATAGATAGATAGATAGATAGATAGATAGATAGATAGATAGATAGATAGATAGATAGATAGATAGATAGATAGATAGATAGATAGATAGATAGATAGATAGATAGATAGATAGATAGATAGATAGATAGATAGATAGATAGATAGTGTCAGGAATGAGTTGTTTATCAATCCCTTAAAAGAAAGAAAATTATACAAGATAATAGGTAACCACAATATCTCTGATTAACACTGTTAGAGAGGTTGCTAGATCACTTCATAAAAATAATGGCATTTGTGTGAGAATTATTATTCATTCGCTTCCAAAGTAACCAATGATTTCTAAAATAAATCAATCATATCATGGTCTACTCTCAAAATGGTGGAGACCAAGGCATAGGCAAGGCAAAGGCGACAACACCTGGACAGGGTGTCCTACTATTCACATGTATCGTTCTGTTCAATTCAGAAAGGGCCACTTTGGTCATCAATTATTGTCGAGTTGACCAGTTATTAAACAGCTTACGATGGAGACAGAGATTCCATTTTCAACCCTTGAGTCGCCACTGAAGTTAATATGGCAAATTATCAAATAAGACGAATTCTCCTGGTTAAAACAAAATACCAAATAAAAATAAACACCATTTACACCCAAAAAAAACCTCATGAACATTGATTTACTTTAGAAATCACCTCCAGGAAACACATTTTGCCTCCTGAAGTGGGGATGGGGGTATTTTGTGGTCCGCCTCATATGCAAAACGTCAACCTCTCTAATTCTTTCTTCGCTCTCACTTATTGAAACTGTCCTAAAGCTGATCTCTATCACACATTAACCTAACTCTAGTCTACGTACATCCATATACTTACTCAGCTCTTGCTGAAAGTAACTTTAATTTCATGCATTCGCCACGGTTTTAAACTGTAGCCGCCACTTTGTGTTGATATTTAGGGCTACATGTATTTGCATGAATTACATTATGCAAAACAACAATGTATTGCACTGTATCTAACATTGCAGTTAATGGGCAAAACCAGATAGAATTCAGCTGTACAGCAGTATCCATGCAGTACCTGCCAGTAACGACCTGAGGTGCAGAGAAAAATGGGAAGTTCGATCAATTTGCCCAACAGCATCATTTATCCTCTATTAGAGAAAGTATAATAGATTGCGCGGAAAGGGTTGCTGCCCTTCCATTTAATGATATTGGCAGCACCATTTCACATTCTCCCAGTAGTGTCCCTCAACACAGAATAAATGGCTGATCTCTTCACAATAACAGCTGATTTCTATTTATTAAGCTAAAAAGGTCACCATTTTCTATGGCTAGGCCGCCCTGCACTGTTGATAATTTTATGCATAAACAAATGGCAAATTTGTGCCACATAAATATGCATTAGCAATTACTTTTTCCGCGGACAACGCTCAGTGCATGCAAATGTGTCCCTTGCAGGGGCTGGTGGCTTTTGTTTTAGCTCTTGAGCTGGGAGACAAAAGAGCACAATGAATAGCCTTTGAAGAAAAAAAAACTAGCAGTGACTGATGGAAATGCAAGGTAAATGGCACAAAACCTGCCCACATAATACAAATATAAATAACATGAGTCACTGGGATAAACACATATGAAGAATACATTTTCTTGTCACAGCTCATGAAATGTCTGGACCTCCATAGAAAAAAGGAAAACATGCAGTTTCTGTAAACAAAATCGCATTCTTAAAAAAAAAAATCTTGCGTCTATTGTTATTTGTACAGGAAATCTAACTTTCTTGTGAAGGTTGAATACCTGGAGCACTTCCATATCGTTTGTAGCCCTTTAGTTTATGGAACTGTGAAAGCCTAACACAATGCCACGAGCTCTTCGGTTCACCATTACACTGGTTTAATATTGTCTTATCGCATTAACATAGATTGTTGCCAGCATCTTGAAACCTGGTCCCCAGATAAAAGTTAACAATTACATTTAAAAAAGTATGTTGTGCCTGGTGACCTAATGGCTCTATATCCCTGTAAACAATTAGTATCACAATTAGCAATTAAAAAGTGACTCCGTTTTGTATTTTAGATGGAAGAAAGGCAGTTGCAAGCGATGGAACTTAATTATTTTACCACACGTTGCAAATCTATTTCTTTTTAACTAAAGTAATAATGATATTTGAAAAAAAATATTTTACCAACCATATCAATTTCATATATAATCCATGTAACTACTTTATCGTTACCGTGCATGCTACCATGATATAATACTCTTGCTGCATATTTGTTTGATACTTCGTAAACTCACAATAGTTTTTAATTACACTACAACATCGGATTTACAAAAGAATCCTGCAAGTTCCTCAGTGATATTCAACTACCTTCAATACTTGTCAATGTTTACCTAGCCTCCTCATTTAATATTATCAATTCATACATTGGATGGCATATTTTGACAACACCGAAATTTACATCAAGATTGTGGTTAAAATGTACACCTTGCTCCTTTACAATCTGTCCTCCGTGATCCAGGAATGGATGTCAGAAATATATGTAGTCAAACGGTAGTTATTGTTTGATTATTCTCTATTTATTTATTCATATATTTCTTATCTTTGTTAGTTATTCATGTATCCCCTTTATTTATGTATCTGCTAATCAAATCAATTCAAAATACCTTTAATCGGATACGAAAAATATCCATAAAAAGCACAATCAAAATAACAGCATTATTTATTTATTTTATTTCAAAGGTTTTATATAGCGCTATTGGACCCAAGAGTATCAGAGTGCTTTACAAGGAAGTGTGTTTCCGTAGATCGAGGGTCTGTGGTTCATAGGTTCTGAACCCGTTCAATAAAGGTCGTCGGATATAGACGATTTTGGTATCAGCGAACCGCAAATATATTCCGTCTTCTCTTATTCTGTCACCTTCTCCTTCTGCTAGACAAAGAATGACTGCTGCAGTTACTAGTATCTTTTCTACTTTGTTGGGATCATTGGGTATGTCTCCTGTTGAGGAGCGTAGACAATCGCGTAGTCAGTTGCCTGATGCTAATGAACGGACAGTGTTGGATCACATGGCGCGTAAATGGGTTACGTATTCTACGCAGTATGATCTTGAGGGTATTATGGATGTTTCCCATCAATGGGAGTCACCAAAGCAACAATACGTTTTTGATATGATGTGTGCATTCCTTTTTGAACAATGGGTAGAAGAAGTAGGACAAGCTCCATCTGAGTTGTACCGAATATGTTCCGAGTTTGCGAAAAGGGACCGTTGTGGGTCTCGAGATTGGAAAAGCAGTTGCGACATTGTTGTCATTCCGGAGTGCAACTCCTTCTGAGCGACTGTTTGAGCCTGATTCGTCAGTAGGGAGAAAAGCGCGTCAGTATCCGATGCGTGAGGTTCCTCCAGTTTGGAGACCTACTGACGTCCTGAAGTCTTAGCGCTTAATCAGACTTTGCCTGATCCGCGCAAAAATCCGGCAGGATACTACAAGGAGTTGACTCAGACTATAGGTTGGTGTATCATGAATTTGGCACATATAGATATGTTGTTTGGGAATGTTGTTCCACAGCCTTTTTGGAGTAAGATTCGTCATACGGACCATGCGGATGAATTAGGTGACACATGGGCTCATCTTAGAGATGCCGATAATAGACAAGTAGGTGGCGCTAAGCCTGACAATTTGATTACTGAACTTCCTGGTAAAATTATTACTTGTATGAAGACTTTGTTGCCTGAAGTGCGTGTCAATTGGGACAAGTTGTCTGCGTGTAAGCAGAAGAAAGACGAAACTGTGTCCGACGCGGTTTGAAGAGACCTTTGTAGACCACAGTGGTCAGGACATGGCTACCGAAGGTGGTCAGAGATTGTTCGTCGACAAATTTGTTCATAATTTGCTTCCCGAGTTGTGCAATAGACTGAAGGATTCTGAGAGTGCTTGGGCTGTTTCCACATCAGCGCAGATTTTAGCTACTGCCCAGTACTATGAAAATAGGCACAAAGATGAGGTAGAGAAAGCGGATAAGAAGACTAAGGAATTGAAGACTAAAGTTCTTCTACAACAAGCTTATCCGCTCCGTAATAATCAACGCGATTATCAGCAGAATCAGCAATATTCGAGAAACTCGCAAAGGACCGAGTCTTCTCAACAACGTTTTCCGTATGGGCCTAATCAGTGTGCGTATTGCAAAGAAGAGGGCCATTTCAAGAGTAGTTGTCTGGTTTTGTTACAGCGCACAAATGGTGCTTCGGGTGTGAGAGGTCGAGGTGCTCAACAAGCACCTAGAGGTAGAGGTCGTTGTCAGAACGCGCGTTCTTTGCCTCCACAGAATTCTATGAATAGTTTTGATCAGCAACAGGGTGCGTCTGGTAGGACAGCTCGGTACTATACGGACGATTACTACGTCGAAGGTGAGGAAGTGGATGGTAATGATTGCTAGGACAGCCATAGACAAAGAGAGGGAGTTGTTTCAGTTCCAGTAGATCAGAGTGGACCCTATGTTGAAGTGATTGCATCAGGTGTGTCAGAGCCTTTTCTGATGGATACTGGTGCTGCGAAGAGTTCTAATATGCACTCTAAACTCCCTGGCGCACCTTTGTCTGGCTTAAAGAATGTTTCAGTAGGTTTTTCCTGGTGCCCCAGTTACGAATCCGATTTCTACTCCGTTGCCTCTTTCTGGTGGACCTCGTAAATTTGAAGCACCCCTCATTTTGACGACCGGTTGTGGTGAGAACTTGTTGGGATTGGACTTGTTAAAAAGATTGTATGCAACGCTATATTGTTCTCCGTCAGGAGTACATCTTACATTGGGTGAGAGAGTGATCTCTCCGATGTATATATCTAAAGATTGACTTCCACCTGAATTGTTTTCCCTCCCTGATTCTCTTTGGGCTACTGGTCCAAACAATGTAGGCCTCTTGGAGATTCCGCCATATGTTGTGACATTGAAAGCGAATGCTAGGTTACCGCGTATTCCACAGTATCGTATCTCGAGTGATGGTGAGCGAGCACTTTTGGTGATCATCTGTGATCTGATCGAAAAGGGTGTGATCGAGGAAACGAGAGGTAATGTGTACAATAGTCCGGTTTTGCCTGTTCTTAAGAGGTCTGATTCTTCACAGCCTCCAGTATATAGGTTTGTGATCGATCTTCGCGAGGTGAATAAGATCTTTGTCCCGCAATTTCCTGTTGTACCTGATATCACCGCTTTGTTAACTTTGATCCCGGCTACAGCCACGTGGTTTTCGGTGATTGACTTGAAGAATGCTGTCTTCAGCATCCCGATTGCCATGGAGAGTAGAGATATTTTTGGATTCTCTTTAGGAGGACGAAGTTACCGCTTTAAGCGCGCTCCTCAAGGCTACTGTGAGAGTCCATCGATCTGTAGCCAAGCTTTGAAAACGCAACTTGACCTTTTGGTTTTACCTGACGGTGCTGCTCTTAATCAATATGTTGACGATTTGTTAGTTGCTGCTGACAATGAAGAGATTTGTAGAGAGGCTACTTTGTCGTTGTTACGCCACTTGTCTGATTTTCATCACAAAGTTTCTCTTTCGAAGTTGCAATATTGTCGACAGAAGTAACCTATTTAGGTCACCTCTTATCGAAGGAAGAGTGAAAGGAGGTCTGTCACTCTGTCATAAGGATGGTGTCATCAGTGATGTCATGAGTGATGTCACTGACCATGTCATGAGTGATGTAATATGTGACGTCATCAGCAGTGCATTACACGCGCAAGTTATAGTGAGTCCAACTAACTATAACGTGGAATTTCAATGGTTTTATGTCAGTATAATTTCCAGCTAACTATAACTGGTGTGAAACCTATGGTTTTTTCAGTGAATTTAATAGGTTTTTTAAATGCTAATTCCTAACTATAACTGGTGTGAAACCTATGGTTTTTTCAGTGAATTTCATAGGTTTTTTAACTCCTAATTCCTAACTATAACTAGTGTGAAACCTTTGGTTATTTCAGTGAATTTTCAAGGTTTTGTAAATGCAAATTCCTAACTATATATGGTCTCTAACCTATGTTTTTTTTAGTGAATTTCAATGTTTTTTTAATAGCAAATATCTATAGCTGTAAAATATATTCTTCTTTATAATGAATACTATATTTTCTATGCATATGTCAATGGTTTTGTGTGAGTAAAATATCAACTTTAAAGGTTTTTTAAATGCTAATTCCTATCTATATATGGTCTAAAACATATCTTTTTTTTATTGAATATATATATATATATAGCAATCCGCATTGAAGAATAAGTGGATGTATAAGTGTCTGGATGGAGGATTTAGTAGCAGTGTGATTGACTGTTTACTTAGTGTGTCACTAAATATATTGGATAGTAACTAAACTGTGTGAATACTATTTTTTCTATGTATTTAATATTTTTTTTGGATGTATGAAAGTTTTTTATTTTTTTTAACATTTTTTGCTTCGGTACGCTTCCGGTGCGTGCCCCAGGGTGCGCCCCGTTAGCGTAACTTTTGATCGCGCCCCGGGAAACGTTCCGTTAGCGCAACTGACACGATCGAAAACAACATCGTGACGTGTCGCGTAAGTGTGACCTATCGCGTAGCCGCGTGATGCGTCTTATGACGCGCTGCGTTAGCGCACCCGGAAGCGCTCCGGAGCGCTACAGAGCATGACGCGCAGCGCCCCGGTAGCGCTCCGGGGCGCGGTGCAGGGCGCGTAACGTAACTTTTCATTGGTTCAGAACATTTTTTTTTCAAAATGATGAAAGCCCCCACCTTTTTACCTCATTCTTACTTTCTACTTCCAGAGAGCAAGACCTGTTTTTGACAATGGCTTCTGTAATAGCTGCAGCTGGTGCTTAACAGCAACCACCACCACCACCACCACCAAAAGGACCACCTCCAACACTGGACTTTGGTAGAGAGAAAGATAATGAGGACGAAGAGGAGGAGGAGGAGGAAGAGCAAATAAGGCAGCAGTTCCTGCCAGAAACACCAAGGCAGAGCCATATTAAAGAGCACTACATATGGCAATTTTTTAAAATTCCACCTAGACAAAAGAAGGTCAATGCACCCAAGGTGTCTTGTTTGATATGTAAAGATGTACTTTCTCGTGGCAACCCCAACAAGAAATACAGCATTGGGAATCATACAATGATTTGCCACATGGAGCGGTGGCATCCTAATAATCTTTCCCAAGCACAAGTAAGGGATCTTGCTGCCAACCCCCCAATGTCATCCCCAGCACCTCCAGTGGACAAACATCATTCGCCGGACCAGAAGGCAGAGAAATGGTCCCCAATATTCAAAGTCCTTTTGAAAACTACAAAATAGTTTGTATATATTGTGGAGGAACTATTTCTTTTGGAGAAAAGAGTATTACTTTGATTAACCGAGCTGGAGAAAATCATAAATGCAACAAGAAGAGAAAACAATGAATCCTTTTTATTTTTTTTTTGCTCCTGTTGAGATATGTTCAAACCCTGCTTTTTTGTTATTTCCCCTAAAAAAACACTAAAAAAACTCAAAATAATTTTCAAAAATCCAAAAAAATCTAAAAATTGTTCAGAAAATTAATAAAAAAAATAAAAAAGAATAAAAAGAATAAAAAAACAGTTCTTTTCAGAACTACCTTCCATTTATAACAAAATTGCAAAAAATGTTACACCCTGTCTTTCTTTTTTTCTCTTTGTTCCGCTTCCCGGAGCGCTGCCCGGTTCGCGTACCGGGCGCGAAACCCGCGAAAATTAAAATTATTTTTTTTTTGTTTGATTTATAGGTTTCACACCAGTTATAGTTAGGAATTAGCATTTAAAAACCTATTAAATTCACTAAAAAAACCATAGGTTTCACATCAGTTATAGTTAGCTGGAAATTTTACTGACATAAAACCATTGAAATTCCACGTTATAGTTAGTTGGACTCACTATAACTTGCGCGTGTAATGCACGGCTGATGACATCACATATTACATCACTCATGACATGGTCAGTGACATCACTCATGACATCACTGATGACACCATCCAGTGAATGTGTGCCTTTCTGAAAAATAAATATGTTTTATATATGTATATGTAAAGTTCGATGGAAGAATAAATGTTTAAATAAGTGTGTAAATGGATGCTTTTTTTAATAAAAATGATTGGTTAACTGGCTTATTTAGTGTATCTTAGTGAATACATATATTAACGAGTAATGTTTAAATATTTAAATATATGTAGCAGTGTTTCACTTTGTGTATAAATGACTGCATGGGTTGGTGAGTAGCTACATGTGTGTGTATATGGATTATTAGATGTTTTTTTTAGTATCAGTATGAGTGTCTGTATGGTTTGGTGGGAGTGTTACTTAGCACATAGATGCATCAATGACTGACTCACTGTTTGTATGTGTTTTGAAGACTGCATATTTTCAGGACTGTATGGGTGGATGAGTGTGTATATGCGTGTGTTAGTGAGTGAATGACTGTCTCATTAGTGTCTTTATCAGTAACTACATATGTTTTAATCTAGTATATGTGAGTATTGATGTATATGAGTGAGTATATGTGAAAGTGAGAGATTGAAAGAGTTCTTGTTTAAATAAGTGTGTTTCTATAAGTGATTGTTTAAGAGAGTAAGTATGTGTAAGTTTCCTTAGAAGTAAGGTGGTAGTGTGTGTATAGCTGTATATGCAAATAAATGGATGTTCAATAGTTTATTTGCATGTGTGAGTATGTGTGTGAGAAACGTTTGGATGACTGTCAGTGTGTAACAGGATGTATAGGTGTATCACTACATATGATGAGTGAGTATATGTATGAGTGACTATATAGAACTGTTGGTGAATGAGTAAATGTGTATATAGATGGTGGAATTATTGAATTGGTTGTTGTAACTGGTATGGGTATCTCCATTTAAAAAAAAAATTTAATTTATATTTTTCAATATGTGTTTCATGGGTTACATTACAGTGAAAGGAGGTCTGTCACTCTGTCACAAGGATGATGTCATCAGTGATGTCATGAGTGATGTCACTGACCATGTCATGAGTGATGTAATATGTGACGTCATCAGCAGTGCATTACACGCGCAAGTTATAGTGAGTCAAACTAACTATAACGTGGAATTTCAATGGTTTTATGTCAGTAAAATTTCCAGCTAACTATAACTGATGTGAAACCTATGGTTTTTTAGTGAATTTAATAGATTTTTTAAATGCTAATTCCTAACTATAACTGGTGTGAAACCTATAGTTTTTTCAGTGAATTTCATAGGCTTTTTAAATGCTAATTCCTAACTATAACTGGTCTGAAACCTATGTTTTTTTCAGTGAATTTCGTAGGTTTTTTTAATGCTAATTCCTAACTATAAGTCTCACTTTATAAGTAAGACTGTTAGCGCTCTAGTTGTTTAGAACACTCTGGTACATTCTGTCATTGGGCTACAGTTGGGCTACATCTGGCTGATATTTGGGCTATATTTTTTTTTTGTCTCTGGTGGCCATCTTTGGGCTACATTGGTCTACATTGGGCTACATTGGGCTACATATGGGCTACATTTTGGCTCTAACATATATATAGCCCAATGTAGCACAATATATATTTTTTCAAAGTAAATTTTCGTAAAAACCACTTAAGAATAGGGCTACCAGTCCCAACATTTTTTCCCAATTTAAATTTTTTTTTATTTTTTTTGCTCTGGAGCGCTCCCGGTGCGCGCCCCGGGGAGCGCCCCGTAAAGCGTACTTTTATAAAGCGCCCCGGGGCGCGCTCCGGGGAGCGTCCCGTAAGCCGCAATATCGCGAACAAAAACATGATCGTGACGTATCGCGTAGCCGCGTCCGCGTGATACGCATGGCGTAAGCGCACCCGGAAGCACTCGAGCGAATACGATCGCGCAACGTAAACATCCGACGCACTTACGCGACGCGCCCCCGGGCGCGTCGCGTAAGCGCGTAGGGTCATGTGACCTGAAAATAACAATTTTCATTGGTTCATAACAGTTTTGGTTTCATAATGATGAAGCCCCTGGTCATGTGACCTGAAAATAACACTTTTCATTGGTTCAATAAAAATTTTTTTTCAAAAGGATGAAAGACCCCACCTTTTTTCCTTATTCTGACTTTGTCCTTTGACTTAGGAAGACCTGTTTGTAGCTCTCTCTACTTTTTTGCTCAGAATAATGGCTTCAGTAGTAGCAGCAGCTGGTGCATCTGCACCACCACCACCACCACCACCACAACCACCAAAAGGACCTCCTCAAGATATCATTGGTGGTCTTCAAGAAGAGGAAGAGGAGGAGGAGGAGGAGGGGACTTCAAGATGGCTGGAAGAACACAATACCCCATACCAGCCAAGACCACACATTATTTGGGAGTTTTTTACTCTCCCAGAGGGGAAAAAAAAGTAAATGCACCCAAGGTCAGTTGCAAAATTTGTGGCATGGAACTTTCCAGGGGAAACCCAAATAAAAAATATTCATTTGGAAACTACACAATGATACGCCACATGCAGCGCAAACATCCTATAAACTATTCTGCTGCAGAAATGAGGGAACTGGCCAGTAACCCTCCCCGATCAACAAGAACCAGCTCAAAAAGGAAACAACCCACTGCGTCTGCACCAGAGGAAAGTGAGACGACGCTGTGCATTCAGCCCCGATTTGCAGATTTCAGAATTATCTGTAAATTTTGTGGGAAGACCATCTCCTTCGGAGAACAGAGCGTAAAGCTCATCGTCCTTGCTGGGGACAACCATAAATGCCCCAATCAACCCTAATTTTTTCTTTTCTTTTAGTTTTTTGCTCCAGTTGAGCCATTTTCAATTCCCTGTTTTTTCGTTTTACCCCATGAAAAATACAAAAAAAATCTAAAACTGTTCAGAAAATCCAAAAAAAGTACAAAATGTTCAAAAAACAATATAAAAAATATAAAACAACAAAAAGAAGAAAAAAACAGTTCTTTTTAGAACTACCTCCAATTTCTAAAAAAAGGCAACATTTTTAAAAAACTCTATCATTCATTTTTCCTCATGGTACGCTCCCCAGTGCGCGCACCGGGCACGCCCCCCGCGCCAAACAAAAAAAAAATATTTTTTTGCCCCGCGGGGCCCTTTTTAAGCCCCCACATCAAACCTAGGGGGTTAGGGGGGATCTACCTTATGGTCATTTCCCCCTTTGTTTTGGCCACCTCTTGTGTCTCGATACTACCGAGACACAAGATGGCGGTCGCTCAGGACTGTTTCGAATGTTTACAGACACCCAAGAGCCAATCAGATTTCCGTGCGCACCTCGCGTGTCGCGTCCGGGGCGCTCCCCGGAGCGCGTACCGGGGCGTGCTTTCAGATATATATATTTTCTTGAACCTAAATTACTCAAAATCCACTGGAGCACATATCTTGAGACATAGCAAAGGCACATCGGGCTACCAGTTCCTACAATTTTGCCAAGTTTGGTGGAAATCCATTCAGCCATTCGGGCTAAAAGTGAAATCGACCGCCCTATGGAAATTAACATGGGGAAAACGCATTTTGGGACCCCCTTTTAGCTCGACCCCCGCTTGACGAATCCCCCCCAAACTTTCAGGGAAGGACCGGAACGCCGCGAGGCCATTTTGAGGAAATTTTCAATCAGATTCATCAACCGGCGCCAAAGTTATTCCAAATAGAATTTTGAGATTTAACATTGAAAAAAATCCTAACTATAACTACCTACTGGCGACTGCCAGTAGGTAATATATATATATATATATATATATATATATATATATATATATATATATATATATATATATATATATTTAATTTATCAGTAGTTATTATCTTTGACCAACAGAATACACCTTCCCTCAGTGGAATCCAATTGCCTTCCCTGCTGGGTGCAGTCTTGTCTCTTGTCCCTAAAGTAAGAATCATATGGTGCTAGTATGACACTTGGGGCTCTAATCAGTGTACTGTGTAACTGCTGCTTCCACCTACTAACTCTGTAAACTATTCTCCAATATGTTTATTTTCCGCATACTCTCACTTGTGGTTAGGTAAGAGCATCATGTAGAAGACGGCTAGTACTCTTCTGCATAAGCAGAGATGGTCCATAATCCTGCAATTAGCCATTCAGAAAATAAATCATATAACGGAAGTGAGGAATTTGCTGCAGTGGGTTCTGGTAAAAGTCAGATTCCCTGTACAATAACGTATCTGACCTTTGAATGCCTACATTTGTCTGTCCTGACCTATTTAATATCTGTATTAAACATTTCTTGGTTGTAAACTTTCCAAATTGGTGTTTGTAACTGCAAAAATAGTTTTGACATTTTTTGAATTCCATTTAGGAGTCAATAAACTTTTACTGACTCTTAAAAAGGGATTGCACCCCCATACTGATTTGGTCTTCGGAAGGGGCATATTGGAGGTGCCTCTTCCGAATACAGATTTGACATGACATGTATCAATATTTTGGAATCAAAATCCAGCTGACTCCCACATCAAGGGGACCACTGCCAACTCACAAACTTGTTAAAACAAAGTTCTTGTTTAAACGAAGCCCTGTTTCTTACAAATAATAAGACTGCATTTAAAAAGATAAAAATTGGCTTTTTTGAAAGGCATTCACAGCCATGATCTCCAGACCACCATCCCTCTGATGTCCACCAATCAAAGTGAGTCACATTTTGTGACCTACCTCAACAGTCATGAGTTATTATTTTTATTATTATTATTATTATTAAGCATTTATAGAGTGCATAGCTACCCTTGGACATCCCAGCGCTAGCGACTGAACAGAAAAACGGGTGAGGTTATAGGGCCGATTGTTGGAATAACTAGGTTTTTTAAAGTTTACGAAAGGGAAGGAGGTGGGGTTCAAAGAGGAGGTGTGGAAGTAATGTGTTACAGAGTTAGGTCGGATTACGGCCCACTACAAATCAAAATTTTATGAACCAACCTATTAATACTTAAGTCGATACAGACAAATTCTTTTTGAGTTGAAAGAAAACAGGTCACAAACTGTGACCGATTTCTTGTGACCATCAATTCATATTTCTGTCCCTAGCATCACTCCAAATGCTCCGTTCCAGTCTCTGCAGTGAGCTACTGTTAATTTCATGTGCCTCACAAAGTTAAAAATGCTATTTATAAGGAAATGTCACTTCTCACGTCAAGCTCCATAATCTGGACAATATCCTGGAGAACAAATGAGCCTTTACTACCTTATCCATGTTTAAACACCCTTCCACAACACATGTCTTCTGAAATCAATCTAGGAGAGGAACACCTTGAGATTCAATAGGGTATCACTATTCTATATGTGATAGTCAGTCCGTCATTGTGAATCATGAAAATACAGAAGACAAGGAAAATGGGTGAATGTGCAGTCATTGTCGTCACTATAAGCAGATAGTCTAGGCCAAGGAAAAGCCTGTAACTTGGATGAAGTGAGGCATCATGTTGACCCATAATACTGATGCTTTCGACCCACATATTTCTCTGTCATTTGGCCGGTATTGGTCTCTATACCATTGACAATAATTCATCCATCAATCACATTACCTCGTCTGGGGCGAGCTTGCCAACAAAGAAATTAGGGCACTTGCACAATTGCATTTCTTGCGGTTTTTCACTTTTGTACTCTATTCACTCTCATTCAAGATCATATGAAACTTCACCAAGTACCATCCTGATTTCATTAAACTTCATGCATATGCCCATTTGCTGCTCAACAACCTGGTGATAGCCGAGTTTGTAAAGCGGACACTAAAAACAGGACAAAATTGCTTAATTTATACAACTTACTAGTATTATATTATGGTGCCTTTTGTTTATAGTGCACATAGGCTTATCCAGAAACTTGTGTATTCCTGCTCCATCCTACTGACATCGAAACGAGGGCCATGGGCGTTTTCAGTTATTGTGACATGCATGTGGTCATTCTCCGTTAAGCTTATGGATCTCATGTCACTTTACCAAAGGCTTCCATGAGTTTAGTATAGATCACCCTTATGAAGGGTTTGTCCTATTGTCAGATGAACCTGATATAATTTAGAATGCACAGAGAATTTGCAGGTCTAATGCAACAACACTCACTGAACCCCGCACATCCGCAGAGCAAGAACAGGTGGTGGAACCTTCTCCTACATCATGGCCAAGACCTGGAACGAGCAGCCGATTAACATCAGATGCACGCAACCCTGCACATCTTCAGGAAGACCCTCAGGACCTGGCTCTTCGACTGAACAGAGCTGCCCTCCCCCCCAGTGCCTTGACACCCTCAAGGGTGACTAGTGCACTTACAATTTCCCTGATTGATTGATTGATTTTTGAAACGTCTAAAATTGGTTAATACATTTTCTCAGATGACAGCGTGCAATGCTAATCGACAATGTATTGTAATGCCACCATACTGCAGTTTATTTTCTTCTGTTACGGTTCCCTTGCCCAGGGTCTTTGCTGCCAAAGGCAGACATTTTTCTCAGAATACACGCCAGTGGACACACAAAATAAATGTCTGCACAACATCGGACTGGGATAGCTGACACCAAGGAAATACTCCAAGTCACCCGGTTGTGGGTTGAATAATGCATGTCTGAGGTGTGTGTGTTGGGGAGGGGGGTCAAGAAGCCTCCCAGCACAGAACTAGTGCACACAGCCATCTAGGAATGGTTGGTGATGTTTTATTGTTGCTTACTCCAAGAACTGGTAAATCCTAGAGTAGGAATCATGGGAAATCTTCATGCATCCAAATAATATTATTATCTTTTTATTGGATACAACAACTACTAGCTAACTATTCATGTTGTGGCCATGATGACTTATTTTTCAGCAAATTACAAGTGAAGTAGTAGTTTGTGATATGATTGTCAATGTTCAGTTTCCCCTTACTGCACAATAATATGTTTCTGCTGTAGCATTCCACAGTAAAGTAATGAATACTTTGTTTTGCATTGCTTTCATAGAGATGCTGTCTCACAACCATTACAGATTGTACTACTGTCTACATTAGTTTTATGGACAATACTCTTAAGGACCAATCTTTTCTCACCCACAATTTAAGTATTTTGGCGTTCCAAGTCCCTGCACACCTGTCAAAAACCTCAGAGCCTAAGTTGACTACTTATTTTAGTTAAAAAATGGAAAGGGGCGACCAACTCGGTCCCCCCGAACGTATGGTCGAGTGCCTCGATCCCCCCGGGAAGCCATTTTTGGGCGGGAGGCGCGCCTCAGCTGGTATGCCCGAAGCGGCGTAGCTGGGGCGCGCTCGTTCCCGCCCTAGAGTGGGCTGGCCTAGACACCGACGCAGCCAGCCACGCCCTCGGGGCAGGCAGGGGCGGGTATACGCCCGCCCTGAAGATGGATAAAAAGGGACGCAAGACCAGAAGACATCCT
This sequence comes from Lissotriton vulgaris, assembly GCF_964263255.1. Lineage (NCBI taxonomy): Eukaryota > Metazoa > Chordata > Amphibia > Caudata > Salamandridae > Lissotriton > Lissotriton vulgaris. The sequence goes on along the minus strand of NC_141685.1, from coordinate 2,035,114,527 downwards.
CTTGTTCTTGTGCTCTGAAGCTGCACCTCCTCGCTGCACGTGAGCTCGGGACAGAACGAAGAGCCAATTTTGAGCGTTTTAATCCTTCTTTTTTGTCTTCTAGAAACTTCGTCTGGAAAAATGCCCAAGAAAGGCGCGAAGAGAATGTCGACTGACCAGTTGGTTCGGGCCCTCATGAAGGACATGTCCGAAATTAAGAAACGGTTGGCGGAGCGAGACGGGGAGGAGGGATCGGGGCGTCCACCGGCCGGAGGGAAGCCAAAGAGGCCGAGAAGGGGGCCGGTCGGGGGAGACGTCCCGGTTCCCTGTTCCCCGCTCGAGGCGCCAGCCCCGGTACCGGCCCCGGTACCGAAGGAGGGTAATCCGATCCCCGTAGTAGTCACCCCGACATCCACTGAAGATATGCCTCCCGAGTTGGCGGCACAGTTAGCGGCGTGGTTGGGGGACAGCAGCGAGGGCGCCACGGCTGCCGAAGCGCAAGCACTCATTAAACAGTTGCGCGAGAAGCGTGATACAGCCAAGGTGCCCGCGTCGGATGCGGTGATAGACAAGCCACGAGTGGCGGAGGCAGCGTCCGGTGCAGGTAAGCGGCCATTGCCGATCGCAAGGGATGAGTCAACACCCTCTCGTAGAGAAAAGTTGGGGCAACATGTTCCTTTGGCAATAAAGGAAAAGATTTGGGCGGGGGAATACGTAAACATTTTCTCCTTGCTCGTTGATCATTATGAGGTGGAAACTGTTAAGGGCCAAAAGGATCTGATGCACCCAAGTGTTTGGCGCGCAAAAATGGCCGCCTTTAAAGTGAATGAGAATATTGGTAACTGGGGTAATGCTTGGGGAATTTTTACGTCAATTTTGGGGGAACGTAGGCCCGAATTGCTCCCTGAATTTCCGGTATATCAGTCACGGATTATGGGGTACTCGACATCGCACCAAGGTAACCAATGGTTCTGTTATGACAACCTTTTCAGGAAAGCGATGGAGCATAACAAAAGTTTAACCTGGGACTGTTACGATTCTTTGACATGGAATAAAATGCAAGAGTCAGGGATGTTGAAAGTGCCGTTGGTGGGGAGTTCTGTCGGTGAGTCCTCCCGCCAAAATGGGGGGACGCCCTTTCGGTCGGGTACGGGTGCAGACGATTATCCGAGACCCGCCGGAAGTACAGGGAAGAGGGGTTTTTGTTTCAATTTCAACAGAAGTAAATGTACTAGGCCCCCGGGATCTTGTAAATTCAAACACGAATGTAGTGGTTGTGGGGCACCCCATCCTGAGTCCTCGTGCAGAGCCAAATCGGGTGAAAATGGTGGTAGAGGAGGCGCCAAACAGGTCTAATATAGTCCGAGGGGCGCCTTTACCAACCCCGATTGATACCCTGGCAATGATTCCCTGGCTCAGCGAATACCCGGATCGTACTTCCGCTGGGGTGCTACGAAACGGTTTTTCATACGGTTTCCGCATCCCGGTGGGGGACTTTCAGGGTATCGGGACGTGCAAAAATCAACTTTCTGTCTTGCAGCATTCGACTGTAGTACAGGATAAGATCCGGAAAGAGGTTACCCGAGGTCGGGTTGCCGGCCCGTTTAGTGTTCCCCCGGTACAGAATTTTGTTTGTTCTCCGTTAGGGGTGGTCCCCAAGAAGGACCCAGGTGAGTTTCGATTGATTCACAATTTATCAGCGCCTCATGGCCTTTCTGTAAACGATGCAATTGATCCAGAGATATGTTCGGTGCGGTACGCATCATTCGATGAGGCCGTAGCCATTTTGAATCGCCTGGGGCCCGGGACGCTGATGGCGAAATCAGATATCGAGTCAGCGTTCCGTTTGCTCCCGGTATACCCGGAAGACCAACGTCTTTTGGGATTCATGTTTCAAGGTTCGTATTACATGGATAGATGTATGCCGATGGGGTGCTCTATATCTTGTGCATATTTCGAGAAATTCAGTAGTTTTCTACAATGGGTTTACACGAAGAAAACGGGTTTTCGGAATGTGATGCATTACCTCGATGACTTTCTGTTCCTTGGGGCTGCTGGGGATGATGAATGTGCCCGGGCCTTGACTGAATTTTGTGTTTTAATGAATCAATTTGGCGTGCCATTGGCACCAGGTAAAACGGTGGGTCCCACGACTTGCCTCGAGTTTCTCGGGATCGAGTTGGACTCTAGTGAGGGTTGTTTTCGTTTACCAGCTGCCAAAGTGTCGAAATTCAGGGCAGCCCTGCAAATGTGTATTATTGCATCTAAAGTTACGCTGCATCAATTGCAGCAATTGGTGGGGAAGTTGAATTTTGCCCTAAGGGTGATCCCGATGGCCCGCCCCTTCTCCCGTTCAATTGCCCAGGCGATGGTTGGCCTAAGAGAGGGTCATCATCGCACGAGATTATCGGCAGAGGTCCGCCAAGACATGCGTATTTGGTTAGCATTTTTGGCGGATTTCAATGGTCGAGTCGTCTGGAACAAACCGGCCCTGTCCTCTGAAGAGCTTGGTCTATGGACAGATTCAGCGGGAAGCATGGGTTTCGGCGCCATCTTCGGCACAAAATGGTCGGCACAAAGGTGGCCAACATGGTGGCATGAAGAGGGGCTGACGAGCAATATTGCTTTCCTTGAACTGTTTCCCATTTTGGTGGCCCTCAGAACCTGGCCCGATGGATTCAAGAATCACTCTGTCATATTTTGGTCTGACAATATGACCGTTGTGGAATGCATCAATAGTCAGGCAGCGCGTTGCAAAATGATTTTAAGGCTGCTTAAAGAAATTGTCTTACTGTGTATGCAACTGAACGTGGTATTCAGAGCAAAACATGTCCCAGGGGTGATGAATCAGGCTGCTGATGCACTGTCTCGTTTTCAAATGCAGGCTTTCTTGGGTTTCCTTCCATCAGCGGACCCAGAGCCAGCACCCTTTCCCGAAGCTCTCTGGTCTCTCGGTGCCCCGAACTTCGTTACCTCGTGGGAGAGAGTCTAGCACCAAGGATGAGAAAGGCATACGAAGGGGCGTTTCGGGCTTATTTAGCCTTTTTGGGGACTGAGAGAGGGGGGCTTTGGGGGCATGAGGATTGGGTAGTACATTTTCTGATGTCCTTGCGTAAGGCTGGGAAGTCGGTGGCTACAGCCCAGAGGCATCGTGCTGCCATTTCCTTTGTTGCCAGGGCGCATAATATCCAGGACCCGACAGCGTCTTTTGTGGTACAGAAAGCGCTGCGTGGGTGGCAACGCCTTGAGGGTCGCAAAGTAGATGAGAGGCGCCCGATAGGTCTGGATAGGTTGTCCCAGTTGCTGGCCACACTCCCCGCCACATGCTCGTCTCAGTTCGAGGCCTGTTTGTTCCGAGCTGCTTTTACGCTTGCATTTCACGGGGCAATGAGGATAAGTGAGCTGGTAGCAAGGAACAAGCGGGATGTGGTGGGGGGTTTGTGCCGGGAACACGTTCAGATCAGGGGTGAGACGATGACTGTATCCTTTGTCAAGTCAAAAACCGATCAAGGTGGGGTGGGTGACTGCATAGTCATTCGCAGGATTTCAGGGTCTCCCATGTGTCCGGTGAAGTGTTTAGAAGATTACCTAGCACAAAGGGTGGCATCATGGGGGGGGACATTGTTGAGACACGCGGACGCCACCCCACTGACGACGTTTCAGTTTCAGCGGGTGCTCGCGATGTCAATTACCGCAGCGGGCTTGGACCCGGGTGAGTTTGGGACCCATTCCTTTCGGATAGGGGCTGCCACTGAAGCTACAGCCAGGGGTCTTAATGTGGAACAAGTAAAACGAGTGGGGCGTTGGTCCTCCAATTGTTATAAGAGGTATGTGCGGTTGCACATGTTGTGAAGCTGTAATAATGTACTCACGCTTCTTGTCTTTTGTTTGGTTTTCAGTTACGCAAGCCTTCGAGGCGGGGCGGACTATGCAGTCGACCCAACACCAGGCCAGCGGTCAGACATCACCGGCTGTGAGAAAGGAGGTGTGGGTCGTGGGCCACTCATACGTGAGGCGTGCCGCTGACGTATTCGAAGCAGGTGACATGATTCACGTAGCTGGGGAATACGGGTACAGAATGTCCTTCTACGGAAGGGGCGGGCTCTGTATTGACCAGTTTCAGGCATTCTTTGAGGGTTTGTTAGGGCGGACGAGGTCACCGCCGTCTATAGTCATAGTACATTTAGGGGGCAATGATTTGGTCACCACCGGTAGACGACTTCTCCTGGAGGCAATGCTTTCCACTGTAAGTTGGTTGGCGAGGAAAGTTCCGGGGTGCATAATTGCGTGGTCTCATATGATCCCACGAAAAGTGTGGCGGGGGGCTGTTTCGATCCCAGCTTTGAACCATTCTGTTAGAAAGCTTAATAACAAAGTGAGTAGGTTGTTTCGTTCCAGGACATTGCATTCTATCTCGCACGGTTGTATTAATGATGACAGTATGTATCTAGGGGATGGTGTGCATTTGTCTCGGGTGGGAAATGAGTTACTCATAGGAGACTTCTTAGCATGGTTAAAAACGTTGGCACATGACCTTTAGCTAGGAGTTTTGTGGGGGGCCCGGATAGCCGGTCAACTATTCGGGCCTGTGGCGGTAAGGTCATGATCGGTGAGCACTAATTAGTAGATCCCTATGAGTGGGCGTCACCCAACACGGATGGGAGCGCTCGGGAGAGGTGGCCATTGGCCCCTCAATGGGGAGGCGGTCCCTTCTAAGGATGGGTCGCCGGAAGTAAAGGAAAGGCGGTCAAGGCCCCTTCCTTTGTAGGAGGGGTTACAGCCCCCTCCTGGGGAATTTCCCGGGGCCAGTGACATCTGCGACGGCAGATGCGGTAAGTAGTGTGGGGTTGGGATAAGGTCTACGGTACCTGCTAGATACCTCACACGAGTATTCGAACGACCTTTAACTGGCGTCGAGTCTTTAGGTGCCCCCGTCAAGTCAAGGGAAATTGGGAATAGTTGCACTTGAGGTACGCCTCCGTGCTGTCGCCCAGCCCAAGTGGGAGGGGTAAGTCTGGTTAGGGATCTTGACACCGGTTATGATCTTGCCGTTGGCCCTTAAACGTTAGGTTGTACAATTTCAATATGTCAAGAAATGTTTTGTAGGATGCTAGTTCGGCTAGGAGAACCTCTGTATTAGAGAATCTGTTAAGGTTAGCCAAAATCGTAATATGGTAATGAAATTGTACATAACATGAAACGTTTAATGTTTTAACTTTGTTTTAATAAATACGGCCGGGATGGTCACTCCATCCCACTTCCAAAAACTTCAAGAACTGTTTCCGGTTTCCCTCCTTTTGGGGATTGATTGTGTTGAGAGGGGGTGGCGGGTATCTCGGCCATATGGAAAGGGGCGACCAACTCGGTCCCCCCGAACGTATGGTCGAGTGCCTCGATCCCCCCGGGAAGCCATTTTTGGGCGGGAGGCGCGCCTCAGCTGGTATGCCCGAAGCGGCGTAGCTGGGGCGCGCTCGTTCCCGCCCTAGAGTGGGCTGGCCTAGACACCGACGCAGCCAGCCACGCCCTCGGGGCAGGCAGGGGCGGGTATACGCCCGCCCTGAAGATGGATAAAAAGGGACGCAAGACCAGAAGACATCCTCTTGTTCTTGTGCTCTGAAGCTGCACCTCCTCGCTGCACGTGAGCTCGGGACAGAACGAAGAGCCAATTTTGACCCACCCACCAGCCCCTGAAGACAGCCAGTTGTGTATAATAAAATTGATTAATTTTGCTTCGGTTTTCATATACAAGTTGTAGTGCCATATTGATGAGGTAATAAAGAATGGTTGTTTTGAGTATGTTTGCCATTAAAGATATTCAGTTTAATGTTGAATTTTAATGCATGCTCTTTCGGTCATAGTGGCCAAGGTATTCGTAGGTTAATTTGCACTGTCGTATTTATTTTGGTAGGCGGTAAGGTCATGATCGGTGAGCACTAATTAGTAGATCCCTATGAGTGGGCGTCACCCAACACGGATGGGAGCGCTCGGGAGAGGTGGCCATTGGCCCCTCAATGGGGAGGCGGTCCCTTCTAAGGATGGGTCGCCGGAAGTAAAGGAAAGGCGGTCAAGGCCCCTTCCTTTGTAGGAGGGGTTACAGCCCCCTCCTGGGGAATTTCCCGGGGCCAGTGACATCTGCGACGGCAGATGCGGTAAGTAGTGTGGGGTTGGGATAAGGTCTACGGTACCTGCTAGATACCTCACACGAGTATTCGAACGACCTTTAACTGGCGTCGAGTCTTTAGGTGCCCCCGTCAAGTCAAGGGAAATTGGGAATAGTTGCACTTGAGGTACGCCTCCGTGCTGTCGCCCAGCCCAAGTGGGAGGGGTAAGTCTGGTTAGGGATCTTGACACCGGTTATGATCTTGCCGTTGGCCCTTAAACGTTAGGTTGTACAATTTCAATATGTCAAGAAATGTTTTGTAGGATGCTAGTTCGGCTAGGAGAACCTCTGTATTAGAGAATCTGTTAAGGTTAGCCAAAATCGTAATATGGTAATGAAATTGTACATAACATGAAACGTTTAATGTTTTAACTTTGTTTTAATAAATACGGCCGGGATGGTCACTCCATCCCACTTCCAAAAACTTCAAGAACTGTTTCCGGTTTCCCTCCTTTTGGGGATTGATTGTGTTGAGAGGGGGTGGCGGGTATCTCGGCCATATAGCATGACGAAAGGCGTGGTGCGTCACCTGTTTGATACATGGGCGTACTTGTCAAAGATACTGTCTTTTACCACTGATATTTCAGGGCCTCAAGTACTATTTATCACATGTCAACTGAGCAAACAAGTTGCACCTCATCTATACTTTCTTTTTGCATTTTTATATGGTGCAAACACGACCCAAAGGTATTGCAGCACTTTACAAAATCAGCACCAGTTACATTACACAGGGACACATTCAGTTTTGGTAGACACAGAGGTTAAGTGATGGGCCCAGAATTACAGGATGTTGAGCCGACCCCTAGACTCAAACCTGATTCCCCAGTACCAAAGTTGGTTGCTCTGCCTGTTAGGCCACATCCTTTCCCACTTGTTAGGTTCATTTAGCAGTCGAGGTATGCTTCAAAGATAACAGCAAGTTTCAAAATTTAATGCAATATGACACGGTATAACACCTAAAAATCCAATGTTCATTCAAAGATCTATTTTGTAAAAAAGAATCAGCCTTTATTTATATGTAGGAAAAACAAGAAACAGCACAAACTGTTTTAATAGACTCTGGGTCTGATATACAACTGCTATACATTTCATAGTAATTACATTGTACAGTGCTACAATTCAAATACAATGAGCATCTGTGGATAATGTTATACTATTGGGGACATGTTTGTGAGTTCGGGCTGTCCTCAGAAATCTTTAGATCACAGTAAGTTGGTTGAATTAAAAGTATCAGAATGAATGCTACACTTTATTTTGTCAACTTTAAAAGTTACACCCTTTTCCCTAGTTTCTCACTGGCTTCAGTTGAAATAAAAGACAACTGTATAGTTTTATAAGTCCAAGGAGCTCACATATGTTACCTACCACTGTTACCAAATACAGAAATGTTTCAAATATCTAAAATCCCGCTACCAAAAAGTGAATCGTGATTCCTACTGAAATAAAAATGATGTTTTTTATGCATTAAAAATCGATCGAAATTAAATTTTTTGTCACTTTCTCAGTAAAAGTGTAACGACGCTCTCATCGTTAATGACAAAGAGGACATTGACCAAAACCCGGAAGAAAGAGTACATATCCACTGATATGATGTGTATGTCGTTATCAATCTGATTTTTGATGTATCTTCCACTTTTGTTTTAATGGGATTGTTTAAGATCTCATTGCGGTTTTTAGTTTTTGCTCTCTGTGTAAACTTTTTTTGACGACTTTTGTTGGATAGTTCTGAATCTTGTTTGGGCCGCTGCACTGTGTTTTTCAAATTCATCATTCTATGAGCAGTCAAAACACTCTTTTGGGAGAGACTTTCAAAGGGTTATGATATACTTCTAGCAGAACAGGACTGGCCACCAGAATTTGTCAGGGAGTGCTCACATGGCGAAGACATCATTATGCCAGCCTTCTCCAACCATGTTCCAGTACATTTAAAATATACTTATGCCAGGAAATGGGCAGTTGCCCAAGCCCCAGCATTATATAAAAATCATGTAGGATGTGATGAGGACTCACCTCACCACAAGATCCAGTTAAAAAAATCAACCTACTTTACAAAGGCAGTACATAATAAAGCAAGAAGCTAAAAAAACAGGCCAGGGAGATCTTAGATTAACTTGAATACCAAGGGGTGATGGAAACATGCACCTCCTCATGAACAATCCTGTTTCGAAACCTGACAACACATATTGGCTAGTTTTGGATTACAGACACCTGAACGCGTGTTCAAAAACATTTGCAGTGCAACATGCACATAATACAGCCTTAATAAATAACATTGTGCATGAAAAATTATAAAACCACATTAGACATTTCTAACAGTTTCTTTTGTCAAAACATAGCACCTGAAAGTAGGTATTTGACAGCTTTCTCAGTAATGGAGACCCAGGGTTACTTTTGTCGACTCCCACAAGGGTTCAAGAACTGCCAGGGCTTATTCCCAGCAAGAGTAACAGAGTTACTACAGATTTATGATGACAAGGCATTGTCATATGTCGATTAAATCTATCTGACAGACGATTGCCTGGATAAGCACTTCAACAGGGTGAATACCATTATATTGGGCTTCGCCTCTGAAGGCTACAAATTCAATTTAAAAAATAAAGAATTGCCCACCTCAATGTCCTTTTCCTTGGATATGAGCTTTCAAGTGAAGGTAAAAGCCTGGCGGCTAACTTTTTAGAAAAGTCTGCGCTGCTCAAACCTCCAAAAACACTGAAAGATTTACAGTTGATTCTAGGTTTCCTAAATTTTAGAAGAACTTACATTCTAAATTACGCGGAAAGGGTTAAGCCTCTGTATGAATTAATCAAACCCAATTTCAAAATAACAAATTGGACACAGGAACACACAGATATCCTGCGTTCGCTTCAAGCTGACAGGTTAGCAACAAATCACTTACAAATACGCGTAAAAGTATGACATTTAGTGACCCAAATCATTCCAGGTCAATGTGGATTCACCTACTTAACTTTTAATGAAGGTGAAAAAGTACCAATTGCATACAAATCACATTGGTATACACAAGTGGAAATGCGCTTTACATCAACAGAAAATATTCTGACAGCAGTTCAAACCACTGTAGCAAAAGAAAGAACTCGGGCTCAGGGGAAACGCATAATTGTGACTCCAGTACCAGCCTTAGAGGCAGTTACAAAAGCAAGCATTCCGAATGTAAAAGCTTTACATCCAAGATGGATTCAAAATTCTCTTGCTGCAACAGATGTTGAATATGTTTTTGATTCTTATTTAAAAACACAAGCATTCCTGCAATACGAACACAAGAGTGCTCTTCCTATTGAGATTCTCCCTCTTGATCAGTACGAATATATAATTTATACTGATGGATCAGCACATCCCGCTATGGGAAGTAAGCAAGCTTACAGTGCTGGATGCACGATCGTTAAAGGTCGTATGAGCGATGGTCACAAAAACACAATCTTTTGGAGATTGTACAGCTCAGTGAGCTGAACTACACGCATTCAAATTGGCACTTGAAAATACGGATTATGATTACCCAACACTTATTGTGTGGGATTCTTTTTACTGTGTTCAATCATATAATGAATATTTACAGAATTGGCTTCAAGCCCCATCGCTAACAATAAACAGGTCGTCGATAAACCTGAACCATACAATTATATTATAAACATAAACATCATTTTCAGACTTCCAGGTAATTTTCTGTTCGAACCAACCCACAACCATATTAGCACAATTTGGAGAAAAGGAAAAGCCCATCGCTGTTCCTTTGATTTGCCTGAAGAAATTTATGCTAAATGTGAAGATGTTGTTTTGTAAGCATAGAGAGAACATGTTAATTAGCTTGTTGTTGTGTTGTTGATATTGGATATTTCTTTTTCCTAGAAAAAAACTGCACACTTTAATTCCTACTTGGTGTTCGATGCTCATACACAATGAAACAACATCCATTGCCATTAATTTAATATTTTGGATGCCAGGGTATTCCCTCCAATTTTTGTAAAAAGTCTGTTGTGTCACGTAAGTAGGAATTAGGATCTTTACCATTGGGGCTAGGAAGAAATCTATATAGTCAGGTATTGGTTCCAGTATAGATCCATTTGCAGACACAATTGGTCTTCCCGGTGTGCTTTGTAGGCTTTTGTGTATTTTAGGTAGAAAATATATTGTTGCTACAGTTGGATTTTCGACTGTGAGATATTTCTTTTCATCTTCTGTGATCAAACCCTGGTTTAACCACGTTTTCAGATTTCTGTCTAATATTTCTTCAATTTCCTTTGTTGGATTGGTATCTAGAATATGATTGCAGGTGGCATCTTTGAGCTGTCTATTAGCTTCTTGTCTTTAATCTTGTTTGTTTTGGATTACTATATTCCCTCCTTTGTCCGCAGGCTTTATTTCTATGGAATCATCCTGGGAAAGATTGACAACATTCATGGTTTCCCCTTTCTGCCCCTTTCTACCCATCATAACCTGTCACCCTTCCCACAGGCACTTTTTGTCATTTTTCCTTCTTTCTTTTGCTTGCAACCATGAATGCTGTCAATCTTTCCCAGCAATCGCTTACTGTGGAAGAAACAGATCTTCTTTCATTAGGTCTGTCTTTTTGACCATCAATGAATCTTAATTGTACACAGACTAGAATTGATTTGTTTTTCTTTTTAAGGAAACTGAAACTGAAAAAGTGGTTTGAAACGCAGAACAGTAAAAGTGTGGTAACAGGTGAAACTGTAGGAATAAGTCATTTGAATATTGATGACATTGAGATGTTACATACACTTTCTACACTTGACGATAGCGAAATGTGTAATGTAAATACAATTTGGAATTTGCCAAATTTTTATTTGGAATTAGGTATTATTCCCGGAAGTACTTTCAAACCCAAATCAGTATTTTTGCTGAGTATCCAATTTGATGCAATTGAAGTATTTGAGAAGGGAGTTTTGCAGGATTTGAAAAAAAATCATATATAAAAAAGTTTCTAGAGAATAGGAAAAGCCTAACCATTGGCCAAATACAAGCAATAGAGAATTTGAAACTTGATAATAACATTGTGATCCGTCAATTGGATAAAGGTGGCAATGTGTTGGTTTTAAAGAAAGAAAAATATCTAGCAGAGGGGTTGAGACAACTGAGTGATGTGAATTGTTATTTTGTCTCAGACAGAAATGAGCTAGTAAGATCTAAAAAAGAGATTTGGGGAAATGCTTTAGAATGGAAGGAGAGAGGACTGATAGAATGGGAGGAGTATAACTATTCGAAATGTGCCCATCCAAAGGTTCCAGTACTCTACCTACTACCAAAACTGCATAAAGATGCTGAAAATCCCACTGGAAGGACAATAGTCTCATCAATAGGTTCTCTACTGGAGAACATCTCAATGTTTATTGATCATTACCTAAGACCTTTTGTTATAGGGTTACCCACCTGTTTAGGAGATACAACACACTTCCTTACAATAATCAATGGCATACATTGGGAAGACACTAAGAGGTCTATTATGATGTCGGGAGGATCGCCACTGCTCGCATTGCACTGGCGATCCGCCCAACATCTCCCCCCCGCTTCCCATTTCCCCCCGCCATATTATGATAGTGGAGGGTACCACAGCGGAAGGGAAGACCGTCTGCCGCTTTTCCGCCCAGTCGACTAGTCTACTGCGCAGAAAAGGGTTGAATATGGTGGCAGTGTCTGCTAGACACTGCGATCCATATTAAATTGTCAGCAGGAAGCATGCAGATTCCTCAGTTCGGGCCTCTAGCGGGCCGCCAGGATGTTGGGGGTGTGGAGGGCACTTGGGGGTTATCTATGGTACCCCCCTGCATTTGCATGGGCGACATGGCAGGCACTTTGCGGTGCCAGTTCCGTTGTGCATGCAAATGCACAAGTGCCTTTTTGGGATTGCGGCAGGTGTTGCTGGCAGCACCGCCCACCGCAATGCAAAAAAATGCAGAATGCGCCCACCAGTGTGGCGGGCACATCCTAATTGCACATGCGGGACCGCCGCACACATAGCCGGCGGTCCAATTACCCGGGTCGATGGTGGGAGGACAAAGTCCGCCTGTCATCGTAATAGACCCCTTACACTCTAGTTAACCTTGACATCAGCAGTCTGTACATCAATATAAGGTATGATCTAGGACTGAAGGCAGTAAGATTTTTTTTAAAGCACGATCTATCTCTTTGTTCTTTCACTCAGAAATGCTTATAGAGATGATTACATTTTGTTTAAATAACAAATTCTTCATCTTTGATGATACCATTTATAGGCAGTCACAGGGCATGGCGATAGGCACCTGCTTCACCCCCAGCTATGCAAATTTGTCCATGGGCTGGAGGGAGGAGCAGGTGGCCGCACAACTGATAGAATTTGAGAACAGTGTTGTCCTGTGGCTACGATTTATTGACAACATTTTTTTTATTTGGAATGGGGACGAGGAGTCAGCTAGAGAATATTGTAAGTTAGCGCAATGCCAACACATGTTATTTAATCTTTACTAAACATATCAGTAAAATATCTATTGACTTCCTGGATGTACAAGTATCCATCAATAGGGTGACACTGGAGACAAAACATTTCAGGAAAAAAACGGTAGGAAACAGTATATTAAGTTCAAATAGTGCACATCCTCTAACCTTATCTACAGTATCTCCTATGGGGAGTTGCTGCGGGCAAAATGCATCGGCAGCACAGAGACAACATTTAATGTGGAGAAAGAGATCATGTGCAAACGGTTCAGAGAGAGGGGATATAGCAAAAAGACCATCGAACAAGCAAGTAAGAGAATAGATGAGGTCAGTAGGAATACACTATTACATCCAATAAACGGGATGAACATCCATAGACTATGAGATTCATAACCACTTTCTCAGGTCAGGCACAAGAGGTGCGCAAAATATTGCCAAGACTTTGGCACATCTTGCACACGGATGAAAGCCTTAAGAAGAGTTTAAACAGTAATCCTCATATCACTTTTAAAAGAAGCAGAACTTTGCGTGATGAATTGAGTCTGAACTTAATTACTGCAAGCGACAATGCACAAAACAGTGGTAGTCCAGGCTTTCGACTGTGCAAAAACTGTAAAGCGTGTAGTAATAGTATTGACTGTACTAAGTTCATAATACCAAACTCCAAAAGAGAATTTGTGATTAAGAAACTGCATACTTGTAACACCATGTATTCTGTATATGCTCTGATTTGTCCCTGTAATATGTTCTATATAGGGAGCATGATACATTGTGTGAAAAAATTAGAACTGGAACATGGAACATGTATGTGCAATCATCCATAACAATAGGCAATATCCGGTGGCACAGCATTTCTTTTATTGTCATTGTCAGAATGAAAGGCTGTTCAAAATGATGGTGATTGATGCAGTATTAACTAATGTATGGGGTGGGAATCGTGAATTGCTAATATGTAAATTGGAATCAAGATATTGATTTCGAAACACCGTTACCGAAAGGGTTAAACTCAAGTGAAGAAATGGCTATCCATCTGCATGGTTAAAGAAGTGTAAAAAAGTATACGAACAAGGTGTTAAGAGCAGTTTCGATTCTGGAAGGTTTTTGTAGTTTGTTGTGTTAAAACACAATGCTTTTATTTTTTCACACAGTTGCAGGCACTTATTGCTGTCATTTGGGCAGTGATGAATGAACTCACCATAGATTTAAATATTATTTTGTATGAACTGGCCATAATGACTACTGAATCATGCAAATGTAAATTATGTTAGTGAGCCACATCACCCTCAAGACCACTTGGGCTGGATAGTGCAAAGATTAACAAAGTATGAACTGATTAATATTGTTATACATGTGTAATGTAAGAATGTATTCTTATATTGGGTATATTAGAATGAGAAGTGACTTATTGATTATATTTGCCCACTGGGGTAGGATTGATGTTAAAGTACTCTTTGTGTCCAGTGTTATTTGCACAGATGAGTGTTGTAAATACAATGGTAAGTGATGACAGGATACTTCTAGTTGATTACATGTAGATTTATTGAAGGACACAGCTGAGCATACAACCTCGCTAGCTGACCAGACTATCATTTTGAAATGTGCCATGGAGAAGTGCGGAACAACACGGAGAGAAAATAACGGTATTCACCAGTACTTTAGACTCACGGTAGAAGAACTTGAACTTGGTTGTTGTCCCTTCTTTATCTTCCTCCGTTCGTGTCTCTAATTCACCCCTTTTAGGCAACATATGTCCGTGTTTTTCTTTGTGATTCAGTCTTTCTTGGCAGCATGTGTATCTGCTTTAGATGACATTATCTCAATTATGACAGCAGCTGTGGCTAGACCCTTAAAAATACTTGCTTAAAAATGTTCAGTTAGAGAGGTCTAATACTCAATTTGTAACAATATTGGCAAACAGAGGAGAAATCCTATGAACCAAACTCATAAAGTTACAGGCTTCCTTAAATTATTGAGAAGAGTTTCACAGCATCTGTAATTCCTTTTCTTCTTGGTTTCAATTCAACAGGTAGAGATGTACTTTAATTTGACGTTTGCTATTAACTCATCAATGCGCTTTAAATACTTGCGGCTGGATTGTTCTGTATCCACTGCGCTTCATAGATTTCAGGTTACTTGACAGCTTTATTATTTTCCTATACCTTGCTTCTTGATCAGTTAAGGTTGCGCCGTACTGCCAGAGATGATTAATGTACTCACAGTTCTTTTCTTGTTTTAATTCTGTAATTCTCTCGTTTTTAGCAGAAAGTTCGTTATCTATTGTGATTTCTTCGCTTTTGGCAGAATGAGTATTCACCCTAAATGTCTGTGTTGGTTTCTTTTCAAACTTGTGATGGATTTCACATTATAGGCAGTTCCTTTTTCCTTGTTATAAGTTGCAGCTGGTTGCAAAGTAGTTTAGTTTGACTTTTGCTGCCACTTTAAACATGTTCCTTAAAATCTCGAGGCGCTAAAAATACTTGAGGATAGTTTCTTCAGTTTATAGGTTCTCTACACCTTACTTATTGCCGCAGAGTCTTGAGTTCTTGTTGCGCAGCGCTGCCAGGGTTCAGTAATAAACTAACGCTTGTAAAAGATAAGCTTTTCTTAGATGCGCAAAATTCATTTGACTTATCTCTCAATCATGCAGTTTCTTCTTTCTTGTTTCCTCTGATCACAAAACTGGCAGCACATAGGTGTAGAGAAGTGGGTTCTTTTCACGAGGTGTATCTCAGGCTGTGTTAGATTGTTTCTTCTCTGGTCTGGTCAGCAGAAAACGTCGCCAAAATGTTGTAAATACAATGGTAAGTGATGACAGGATACTTCTAGTTGATTACATGTAGATTTATTGAAGGACACAGCTGAGCATACAACCTCGCTAGCTGACCAGACCATCAACTGACACTAGTAGAATTCTCAGGTGGAAGTAAGAACATACATAGGCATTGTGGTAGACAGAGAATGAGAGAACACTAAGAAAGGACTAAGACTACAGACAACCACATTACATGAAGAATCAATGTACAACAATGAGACCAGCGGAGTTTAGACTGGGGGATTGTGTAACATGGAGCAAGTAACTGATCACAGTTATGTAATGGGGCAGGAATGTTATCAAATTAACAAACTCTTGCACAGTTACACTGTCAGGCTCGGCTTCGGTTCTCTTCGGGGCTGTGCTGAATATCCAATAACCTCCCCCACACGACTCTCCTAGAGTCTGAAGTAAATAACACAGACTACTAAGATTGTTCCATGAGGGCGGGAAAGGAAGGGGACAGCGGTGAGGGAGATCTGAAAAGACAAGGACAGTGATTTAGAAAACACCCCCCAAAACCCCACAATGGACTATTCTACAATTCTTCCTCACTCTTCACAACATTAATCTAAACCCCTACCTGAAAAGAAAAATACAAGAGGCTTTGTATTTTGGGAGGAAAGATGTGGGAGGAGATCAAGGATGGCAACCAACTGCAACAACAAACAAGCAGGAACACGATGAGCTTATGGTTTCATGTGAGGCTATGATAATCACCAACAACACATACTACACACCACTCAAATCTGGTGTTTCTCCTTAGGTTAGACCAATCCCTTTGATCACGTACCCCTGAATCGTCTCCCCTGTATGTTTAAATACAAAGCGTAGAAAAAATGTTGTGCAAAAGGTAACACAGAGAAAAAACGTCAGGCAAGGTTACAACACCCTTTCAAATGGTTTCCTGGCAACTGGTGAAGTTTATCCAAAATGGGAAGTGATCTGTTACTTGCGACACTTCCCGTGTCTGAACCCAAGATAATTATCTCAACGTACAATGGCAGTCCAAACTGTTCCGATCTCCTTATTAATTCAAATACTGTACACAGTGCTTGTTGGACTATGAGTACAGTTCCGATCAACAAGCTTCTCACCGCGATGAGAACGCGGAATGCCTCTCTTCCAACAGGGAGATAGAGAGAGAGAGAGCCCTTGTTACAATCACAGGGGTTCTCCGTGATACCTTGCATATGCACACAGCCGCGTGCACAATGAATACAAATCCAATGCGTTTTTCACCCGACCCAGAACGGGGTGAAAGGGACACAGACGAATGACAAATCTCCAAACCGGAGCTTACCGCAACTCCACCTTACCGACCAGTCCGAAGTCTTATCAATAATTATCGGCACCGCTGGTGAGTACTTGCTGAGTCTCATTTCCGGGATTTTGCGTGACTGGCGTTGCTGCGTGACATCGTCTCCCGGCATTCTGGGAAATGTAGTTAGGCTTGTGCGTTTGCCATTTGTCCCGCAAAATGCGGACAGCGGCTCTACATGGCGGTAACCTTGACATACACAATGCCCAGAAGCATTACTATATTAAAATGGCCGCTATCTACCCGTAACGCGGTAATAACGGATTTATTGGACAACCATTATGGGGCTTTTAACTTGTTTTGATTTGGTTCTTTTTAAATGCAAACAATGATTTTATGAATTGCAAATACAATTAATAACACTTTGTTCAGTATGACAACTATAGCTGTTTAATAGTGTTGAAATGGCCAGCGTGTTCTACACTGTCTTAAACACTAGATGTGGGTGAGGTCCGTTGTTGGTGTTAACTATTGAAAATATTCAAAATGGCAAATGCAAAGTTTGTTGATTGTGGCCGTGAGCAAGGTGTAAAGCCAAAACGTGTCATTTTATGCAATTCAAACTTTATGTGAAGCATATCAGAGTGTCCGAGTAATTTTCACTAAATTGGAGAAGAAGCTGCATTATGTTAATTAATATTGCTTATCTGACCAGTTTTATAATACTTTTTTTTATAAATTAATACGGTTATTCAAATATGTAGTGTCTTTTGAAGTGAAGTACTGGCTCTACAGTTGCTCAGACTGGAGTGGGAATAGTAAATTTAATCTCTTCAGAGTCCAGCAATGTCCCTACTGTTGCATGCACTGGAGTGATATAGTACATTTAAACCCCTCTTAAGTCCAATGCTGTCATTACTGTCCCACAGACTGGAGTGGGAATATAATAGTTATCCCTCCAAAGACCAATACTTTCCCTACTGTTCTACAGACTGGAGTGGGAATAGTAAATTTTCCCCCCATTCAAAGTCCAATGCTTTCCCTACTGTTGCACAGACTGGAGAGGGAATAGTAAATCCAAAGTCCAACGCATTTCCTACAGTTGCATACACTGCAATAGGATTAGTAAATTTAACCTTCCAAAGTCTAACACATTCCCTACTGTTGCACAGATTGGAGGAGGAATGTAAATGTAACCCCTCCGACCTCCAATACTCTCTCTACTGTAGCACACACTGAACTGGGAAGAGCAAATCTTACCCCACTTTTCCTACTGTTGTACAGACAGTAGTGGGAATAGGAAATGTAGCCTCTCTGAAGTCCAATGCTGTCCTTTCTGTTGAACAGACGCAGTGAGAAAAGTAAATCTTCCCATGTCTGAACCCCAACACTTTCTCTAATTTTCTTTTCCTACTGTAACACAAACTGTAGAGAAATTAGTAAATATAACCCCGCCAAAGTCTAATACTTTCCCTACTTTAGCACAGACTGCAGTGAGAATAGTAAATGTAACCCCTCTGAAGTCCAACATTTTCGCTAGTGTTTATAGTATTTTTGGTGCATGTGTTTTACATTGTAATATTTTATATATTCTCAGAATTAATTTATATATTTTTGTTGTTGAAATGTACTTTTTTTGTGATTGTATTGTGTATATATATTAGATAACAAAACATATATAAATATATATCATATACATTTATTTTCACAGTAATATTTTTTAAATATAAAAAAATATGATGAAATATAAATAATTGTATTCATTATGTTACATATTTGTAATTACCATTATAAGTATAGGGACACTATGTTTTTGGAAACACTACTTTTGACACAATCTTTCTACAGTCAAACAATATTGTTTACCTCAATATTGAGTCAGTGATTCTAATAATAAATCACCTTCATTCTTTATATACTATAAGTGCAAGAAATACTTTCCCTACATGACAGAGGAACTACAATTGCCGAGTTTCCAGAGACATAATTATCTTGTACCTTATTAGAGTATGAATATGCATTCTTAGTGTAATGAACAAACTGTTCTTTAGAATTTCATAGCCTTTTTGTTGATCTATATTATCCCTTTTCTACAATTCTGAAGCAGTTTACCTTTTCTGCTACATGAGTATACATGACTAAAGTCCAATATTACATGCCCATCCAATTCCATAACCATTTCTGGGAGTATACCGTACTTTGTGGTTTCTCCTTCTAGATCATGCTTCCTTTGTAGAATTTGCAATAATCAACATATCTTGGTCTAGTTAACCTTATTACAATTTACCTAAACAACCAAATATAATCATTCTTTCTCATTTAGCAAACAGTTCAAATAACTGGTCAATTTCTTGAGAGATTCCAGTCCTGAATTGAGATACTCCCTGAAATGTCTAGATAATATGATTCAATATAGATTTTCTTTTGGCAAGACCAACACAGGTATGTAAATTACAAGCATATGTTTATTTTCTTGCTGGTCACCAGTAGATAGTACAAATGTTTGTTGTCTATATTAGAGATTTGGCTCTGATGTACTTGTTAACATAGCACCAAACATATCCCCATTAATACAGTTATAGATTGCAATAGTGAGTCCATCAGCACAAACCTTAAGCTTCTCTATGCATAAACTAACCAAATCCCAGGTAAGTACCACATGTTGTCTACTAATAATTACAATTCTTATTAATCAATACATTACAGAATACAAAATTAAAAACCCTTGTGAGTATGCTTCTAAGTATCACCTGTTTACGTTTGCACATTGCAATTGCTTAACATGCTAACCAGAATCTTCTCAGATTTTCTGTTCAGGCTACAGAATGGCTGTCTGCTACCAAATAATGATTTGAAGTCATTTTTTATAATTTATTCTTAATACTTTAAAAGACTTAAAATAGGGTTTAGCTCTTTTCTCAAAAAAGAACACTGTGCTAATCTGATAGCAATGCAGACATTGGAGGTGAGCACATTTAGAGTATCACTGATGTTGAGGGTGCTCTATACAGGAGTTGCTTTCCACCTAAACTTGAGAACTACCCAGAATTATCTGCTTCTGTTTTTGCATAGTGTTTGTGTCACTCTAAGCTTGAAAGGGTATTGTTTTGAGTTATAATGGGTGTTCCCTTGTGTCTGGACAAAGCTACACCTCTCTGAAGAGCTCTAAAGGGAGCAAATCACAAGTCAGGGGTTGCTTTTATTCATTTCCTTTTTATACAAATGCAGCTTCCATTTTAATAATGGCCCTGATTTCAATGTTGCGTGAAATCACTTCCGCTCAACACTGACTTGGACCAACTGATCCCCGGTCGGTGGTCCCCACCGCCTCATTAGGATACAACCGAATACTGTCTGGTTGCATTCCTATATTTCACTATTAGAGTATGAGTAACGGCTGCAACCCAGCCGTAATGTATGGTCCCATAGTGAAATGGGAGGTGTGATTCATCCCTGCACCCCATGGAAGGTACTGCCAGGTGCCAGCCACGAGGTGCAGGGATCAACAGGGGGCACCACAGGTATCCCCTCAGCCTTTAACCGGAGGATGTGCACCAAAGGTGACCCTTCTGGGGGCCTCAAAACTTTCCTTACCAGATTTCGACTGATGGAAAGGCACTTCAAATTCATAAGAAGCCCGCCGGAATGACCAACCGGTTTTCTTTCCGAGCACCTGCAACATAATGAGGTGGTCGGAAAGGAAACTGAGCAATCAATCAATCAATCATTTGTAAAGGGCACTACATACCCGCCCATTACAATGTGACCCTAAAGGCACCGACCTATGGTCGGAGCCCATAGGGCCGTATAATAATCGGACCCTATGTGTGTTCAGTAACAGATTCTTCCAACTTGCTACTGAACAAATGAAGTTTTTCAAATTTGTTTGAAGGGAAATGCCATTGCATCCAGTTGCAGTATGAGTTGGGTGTCATATGAGTAGAAATACAAATTAGCCATTTACTACACCTTCCAAGACTTTTTCAGGAAAAGGAAGCATATATATAGATCTATAATTTGCCATGATGTTGGAAATGGCTGTGGGCTTCTTAACAAGCAGAGTTATCAGAGGCATTCTTCCTGCTCCCAGGAATCACGCTTGAACGTAGAGAAATATTGCACGGTCTAGTTAGAATGAGAACAATGGCAGGAGCCAAGATGTTTGCAATTGTTGTGGAAGACTAATAACATGTTTTGATTTTGGACAAGAAAGTATCATCAGAAGTGGGGTAAACGTAGAGGAAGAGAGTGCTTGAGGAAAATGCTCTACTCTAGTGTTTGCTGTTACTTTATTTTACAATTAAAGTAATTGGAGAGAGTGAGGCAGAGATCTTGCAACTGTGTAACTGTGGAATCTCAAACAGTTATGTGAGCAAGGGATTTGACGTGGAGAAATACTTTTTTCTAAGATTGCCAACATTTAATATATATGTGCATATATTCATGGTATAATTGGTGAAGTACTGAGTGTTCTATCTATATTTATAATGCAATTGTCCTGAATATTACCTCCTCAAACCAATGTGTAGAAAAACCCATATGTTAGAAGAAGCTTAATTATCAAAACATTTCACATCTTTTGTGTCTACCTAACTTGATTTAACAAGCCAGATTTATAGAAATGTAAGATAAACATGAAACAAATGGGCAGTAAAAAAACAACCACCAAAACATTACCATTGGTCCACATGAGAGGAGATAATTCCAATGAGTTCCAATGCCGACTACGCCAGTGAAGTATTCTCATTAATAGATCCAAGATAGAATATGGTTCATAAGATGAAGTTTAATCCAGGAATAAAAGATCCCATCCACATACAATGCCAGCAGACATCAACTGACTGAAATTAGAACATTCCCATGACAACATAACTTGACATAGCTAATGACATCCTTAAAATTCTATTAAAGCTGCAGTGTTCAATATTACAAGAGACCATGTATCTGTCTATACAATACAAACTATTGATTTCGACATATTAAATAGTAGGCATCCCCTATATTAAACAATGATCACTATCACGTATAGCCATTTGACCAAGATTAACTCCCCCTGATGGTTGTTCCTCCACGAAGTTTAACTGTAAAGGTAAACTCCCTTTGGTGGTAATTATTTCTCCAAGCACACTATGTAAATTTAAGGCCAAATGACTGTAATATGAAATTTTCAAAGAATTTGGTGATTAGAATGCCACAGAATTTACAGATAGTTCTGTAAATAAATGCATGATATTCGATATTAGCCAGTGTTTCCATAGACAGTTTAGTATTCAAAAGTTAGGCATGTACTTCTACGTGTTTCCTTTGATGTTTTCCTCCTAATATATAACTTTTGAGTATTCACAAAGGAATGGGGAAACACAACTGGAAAATGGCTAGATTCACAGGTTGTCAGGAGTACTCTTTAAAATATTTTGTGAATTACGTTTACAACGGATCACTGAAATAATATCGACGGACAAAATATCGAGTTGCCAAAATATCGTGGACAAAATATCGACAGTCAAAATATCGAGTTTGTATCTACAAACAGGTAAGTACAAAAATATTGAGTACAAAATATCGTTAACAAAAATATAGATGTAAAAAATATCGACTTTATTAAAAACAGTGTTAAATTAAATTAAAACTAAATTTTAATTACTAAAATATACTTAAAACGACTTAAATTAAATTATAATAATTAAATAATAAATGAAAATAATAAAAATAATTTTTTAAAATCTTATTTGTTGACCCTGAACCCTAAAAATACCCCTTTACCCAAAAACCCAAAACTGACCCTGAACCCTAAAAATACCCCTTTACCCAAAAACCCAAAACTGACCCTGAACCCTAAAAATACCCCTTTACCCAAAAACTGAAAACTGACCCTGAACCCTAAAAATGCCCCTTTACCCAAAAACTGAAAACTGACCCTGAACCCTAAAAATGCCCCTTTACCCAAAAACTGAAAACTGACCCTGAACCCTAAAAATGCCCCTTTACCCATGAACTGAAAACTGACCCTGAACCCTAAAAATACCCCTTTACCCATGAACTGAAAACTGACCCTGAACCCTAAAAATACCCCTTTACCCATGAACTGAAAACTGACCCTGAACCCTAAAAATACCCCTTTACCCATGAACTGAAAACTGACCCTGAACCCTAAAAATACCCCTTTACCCATGAACTGAAAACTGACCCTGAACCCTAAAAATACCCCTTTACCCATGAACTGAAAACTGACCCTGAACCCTAAAAATACCCCTTTACCCATGAACTGAAAACTGACCCTGAACCCTAAAAATGCTCCTTTACCCAAAATTTATCAATATTATTTAATTATCAATTAATTATTAATTAACAATAACAATAAAGTAAATATATTAGAACATTAGCTGTAATTATTTTAATAATTAATATTGTTTTTTCAAAATTAATTACTTAAAAATTACACAAAATTATATATATTAAAAATGTACTCTAATTAATGTAATTAACTAATTACAATTAATTAATTAACAATTATTTACTAATACAAAATATGTTCAAAATTATATTAATTAATTAACTAATTAATATTAATTAATTATCAATTAATTATTAATTAAAAATATTAACAAACATATATTAATTAATTAATTATTATTAAATTACTTCCCACCCTATTCCCCTATAAACCCACAACCCGCTACAGAATTACATTACGCAATTATTATAAAAACAAAATTCATGTAATAAAATATTTTATAACATTAATACACACTATTCACACATATTATTACATAAAAATACACTATAAAATATTATATATTATTAAAAAATCGATATTTTTGCTATCTATATTTTATACAGTCGATATTACTTCACTTACCTGAAAAACGATATTTTTGTAGTCGATATTATGTCCAGTCGATATTTTGTCCAGTCTATATTAAAAACTCGATATTATGTCCAGTCGATATTGTGGAGTCGATATTTTGTCTCTATACCCGTTTACAACAATGAAAACACATTTGGGAGTGTTTAAATGTTTATGTTAGACATTTATACTTGTGTAAATGAAAGGCTGTTGTGTAAATGCACTTTACTGTTAACTCGTCTCCTGGGAAACAATATATTTTCCCTGTGGCAAAACCTATTTCCCCTGCACCCACAACAATGTTAGGGCTGTTCCATACCAGCAACCACTATTGACAGGAGTAAATATCCAACCGTGTCAAGCGTGAGAAAAGCAGATGAAAACATTTGCTGAAACCAACAAATGCATTAGTGTGTAGGTGTGCATAAACTCTCAAGACATTAACTCACAGGAAAGCTCACCCTACATGAAGAAGATTTACTAATTCAAAAAAGTATGTGAAAGTAAATCTTTATGAAGATATTAATTTACGTTTCGAGAACACCATATGTGGATTTAAAATCATAAGTTCAGCATCTTTACATGTACGTTAAATTCAGACGAGCAAATGCTTTGTGAAACAACCAACAAATATGCAATTGGACCTAGACTAATATCAAATTTCAAAATGTATATCTCACTTCACTTTGACACTCCACTTGTTTTTTTTAATTATCCTTCAACTTCTGGTAAATATGAATTTTTAGTGCAAGCCTATTTGAGAGAGACACGATTGAAAAATTGGGAATTGGATTTTACAAAAATTAGAATATATTCTCAGGTATGTGAGAGCAGAGCTATTTCTCAGTTTAGGCAATTTTGGAGGAACATGCAGCAGAGCTCCCACATAGAATTAGATATTAGTTGTATTCAGTGATGAAGTCATACATGGCTATCAATACAAATAATGAAATGCTCCCAGAGAGCCATTTAATAACCCCCTCAGAAACAAATAAATAACTGCCTTCTGGCACAAAAGACATTAGTATGTCACAGCAGCAATAGAGTTAACAATGCTACATGAATTCCAAAAATGTTTTGGAAATGCATACATTTTGCCCTAATATTAATTTATCATTTTCTGAAAATATGTTTTACCCATGGCCAACATGTTAATAATTTAAGTAAGTGGGCCATTTGTTACAATACAGTCATTTTTCTTTCAAAGATAATTTTTGGCTTATTTGTTTTGCAAATGAGATACTTGTGCCAGAAGTGTTCGTTGTTCCTTTCTGTACTTACACATTAGCTTTCATATTTCTTCTTTTTGAAAATCTGCATTCTTTGTCCTTAAACACCTATTCCCATTTTCCCACATACATTCATTTGTAGGGTTTTTCATATGTACACATTTTCCTCAAATACCAACTATTCAGATTGAGAAAATAGTTCTATTTGTTACCTGTTACAAATTGGGGTGTTGGTTGACTGGGATGTAAGCCCTGGTCAAACAGCAACCACAATCCTAGTCAGTGTAAGGCAAGCGCAAAACTCAAACTAACCTGTGCTCAACTTCCAGGTATCTTGGCACAGAGCAGTCAGATTTAATTTAGAGGCAATGTGTAATGTATTTGTGCAACACTTCAAACAGTAAAACAGTGAAAACACCACACAAAAAAACCCAACACTAGGTAAAGTTAGAAAGATATATCTCACTTTAATAAATAAAACAAGACCAAAAAGGCAAAATTCTAATCAGTAGAACTGGATTTATGAGTTTTTAAAGAATAGACTGTAAAATAGTCCTTAAAAACGGAAAGAAAATGAAATCACCAATAGCGGCTAACTGGTCGGGTCAAAGTAAAAAGTTCAATGCGACTGCGACAGAGCTCTTGTTAGATACAGTACCAGAGTAGTCCCACTGAACATTTACTGTAAGACTGGGCATCCTTAGTGTGGTTTCCCCAAAAGTCTTGCCTGCAGATCTCCTGTTTTCGCTGGCCCTAGGATTCTGGACACTTTACCACTGCTAAAAAGTGCTAAAATGCTTGTGCCCTTTCCCTGACACGTAAAAACATTGGCTTATCTACAATTGGCAAATTTAATTTACTTATAAGTCACTATTAAAGTGCACTGCATGTGCCCAGCGCCTACAAATTAAATTATACTCGTAGGTCTGAAGCACTGATCGTGCCACCCATGTAAGTAGCCCTGTCAACATGTCTCAGGCCTCCCATCAGAGAGAATGTGTGTGAACTTTAAACTGTCATGTAGACCTGTCAAGTTAAACCTTCTACCAGGCCCAAACCTTTCTTTTTGATACATATAAGTCATTCTAGGCCTTGGACAGCACAGAAGGCAGGGTGGAATGTATTTAAGAGCAGGATATGTACATTCTTGTTTTACATGTTCTGGTAGGTGCTAAGCGGTGTATACCTATCCGTGAGATCGGCAAAAATCATCCGGAACTCCAAAGTTCCAGGTCTTTAATGCCTTCTTGAACTGAGTTTCTGTTTTCAAGAGCCTAAGTTGAGCTGGCATGAGATTCCATGCTTTAGCTCTTAAAGAGGCTACCGATTTCCCTCCCTTGGATTTATATCTTAACCACATGGCTGCTAGGCGTTTTCCCGTCCTGTGCTGCACATTATTGTTTTACATTGTTTTATGACGAGCTGGCCTTGTCATCAGCGCACGGCAGGTAAGCGCCATGACGAGCCCAGCTCGTCATTAGCTTCGAAGGGGTTAAGCAGGGGCGCTTTAGGAGGTTTGCCGAAGAAGATCTGAGGGTTCTGGCTATGGTGTATGGGGTGAATCTAGTTGAAAGATACACTGGACCGATTTTTGATACCACTCTGAAAGTAATTGTAGGACAGTCAGATCTGATGCTTATAGTTACCCCCACTTTTTGCTGATATTTCACCGTTTTTCAACTTCAGTCTGGCTGGGGCCCTGCTATCCAGGACCCCAGCCTAGCGGATTCCTCTCTAAAATGACAGCATGTACCTTAGGCACACCACAGATTGGATTCTGGGGTACTCTTAGGGTCCCTAGTATATGGTATCCTATATACCCAGGGCATAGGTACCCCAGAGGCCTCTCAGGCGCTGCAGCATGTTTGATGCCACCCCTGAGAGACCACTCAAAATGACACCACAGTTCTGCTACAGCAGCCTGTGTAAGTATGCACTCCTTACTTAGATACATGTTCCTTATATATACCTTATATCACTGCGCATATAAACCTGTCACCCCTATGGCAGGCCTTATTAATCCTGAAGGCAGGGTGCTGGGTGGCATGTGAGGGTGCCCATGCACGAGCAGGGCCCCTCTGTAGCTTTCAGAATCTATAATAGGGGTTTGTTCTGTGATGCAGCCAGACCATACACTCTTAAATGCATTATAACCTCATAGTAAAAGCTAACTTTGGAATGGCTGCGGAGAAACAAGTCGTGTTTGGTGTCAAACACCTTGGAATCATACCTCCCCGCCAGTCCTGGCAGCGGAGGTATGATTCCACCCTCCTAGAGGGAGAAACGTGACTACACCAGTACACCCGGTACCAGCTTAACAGAACCCTGGCCACATAAAATGGATGCTGCATCCACAGACACGAGGCTGGCCTCCTGCTGCTGGACAAAACTCTGGCAGGGGAGGCCTGGACAATAGGTTTTCTGTCTCAGGGACGTGTAACCACCTACCAGACAGGCGTTAGTGTATTGGGGCTGGGTGGGTGCACTCCAAGAGTGCTTTGATATCTGCACTGGGGGCACATTTGGTGACCCTGTGCATAGTCCAGCTCAAACCGTTTGCAGGGGCTACCAGTCCCTGCTCTGGCGCAAAACTGGACAAAGGAAATGAGTGTAGCCACCCTCTTTCCTGACCCTCCAATAGGTGGGTCCCCAGAGTTTATCCCACCCCTTTCTTGGGTATTATATTGGTATATTCCCTGGCCCGTCGACCTGTGGGTCCCGGAAAGGCAACTCTGACTTTCCTTGTTGCTCATGATGTGCCCTGACTCTCCAATGCTTGGGGGTCCCCAGGACCTTGCTGGACCACACCGAAGCATCTTTTCTCTCACTGCGTGGGTTGCTGTTCCTCCAAGGCTTGTTGGGTTCAACCCAAGCACTGACGCCGCAACACTCAGCATCCTTCGTGGGTCAGCGCGAATCCAGCTCCTGGTCATCGTTGGCACCTCCTGGTCCTCGTGGCTGCAGAGTCAAGCTTCACCTCTTCGCACCTGAAGCACCCAACAACGGTGGGCATTTGTCTATCGTGCCCCTGGTCACTGGCTAGTGACCCAGACTCTGTCCTCTCCGCTTTCAGGTTCTTCACATCTTCGATCCTGGCTTGGATCCTCCTGGACACTTTTCTCTTGCCGGCAGCAGCACTTTGCAGCACATCGCAATTGAAATCAACGAGAATTCCCGACACCATTTGACACCTATACACCTGGCTTCCCTGGGTGAGGTACCTCGAGCACTCCGATGCTCCCATGGGTGTTGGCCTTAGAACCCCTTAAGTCTAAAGGGGTTTGCTCAAAGTCCTCTTCTAAGTGTCCTTTATCTTTAAAATTTACAGCGATTCTACATGCTATAGGCACTATGTCTACTCAAGTCGTGGTTCTTATACCACTTTCTTAATATATGGTTTGGTGTCCACCTGGGGCCCATTGCATATTGTGCTATTTACTGAAGATCAATCTGTTGATATTGTGTATTCTGTTCTCTAATCTCATAAAGAGGTTAGTAGAGAGTGTTTAGTAATCAATACATATATTTTATGTATACCTTGTGTGGTTCTCCTTTCATTTGGTCATTCAAGAAGTTATAATCTGGTAAACCAAGCTTCTTTACACTCCTTCAAGACTTAGCCTGAAGGCTGCTCTCCTTTATCGAAAGCTACCACTAGGCTAGCTTTCGATAAAGGTTGTCTTAAACCTATCATCAATAAGGTTTGTTTGGACTGGTGCAAGGTGCCCACTAGGACTAGTGGACAGCATATGCCAGGCCAACTTCTCATAGTAGTTAAGAGAATGTTAATTCCTAATTTAAATGTAAAATCCTTACTTATAGTAAAATTGGATTTTAAATTACAATTCTGAAAATGCCACTTTCAGAACGTAAAAGACACACAATTGATGGACGGAATGCATAAAAAAATCAAAACATTCACCCCCAGTCAAGGGATTCGGGTTAAGTCCATCATTCTTTTACTCATCATACTACCCCCGTTTAGACTAATTTGCATATGGCTAGGTTCAAACTGAAATGGCATGGTGAGCAAAAAAATGCTGGATTTAGGTCCAGATCTATGTACTGGGGTGAATGTATAATATTGTTCTGCATTCTATCCATCAATTGTTCTTTTTTGCATTTGTCACCCGAGTGGGACGGGTATGCCCAGACGTGGGTCACATGCTTTCCATGCCACTGGAGTCAAGCTATCCTGGCTGATGAGGGGTGAAACCCCGAAACTGGCCCTAGGATGCTTGTTTTCTGTCCAGGGCTGAACTATGCCCATTGGGTGCAGGGTCAAGACTGCATTCTATCCATCTATTGATCTTTTTGCATTTGTCACCCCGAGTGGGACGGGTATGCCCAAACATGAGTCCTGTGCTCTCCATGCCACTGGAATCAAGCTATCCTGGCTGATATGGGGTGAAACCCCAACAATGTTCCTAGGACTCCTATGATGCATATGCTCAGTCCAGGGAGGACCTGGCCTGGCAGTTCAGGCTGGACTGTTCTGATTGGGCACAGGGTGAAGACATATTTGCATATAGCTGGGTTCAAACAGGAATTGCACCATGAGCAAGAAAACGATGGATTTAGGCCCAGATCTCTGTACTGGGGTGAATGTATGACATTGCTCTGCATTCTATCCAGCAATTGATTTTTTTGCATTAGAAAGTGGGCATTTTCATGCCTTAGCCATTTGATGCCTGCAGACTGTCTCTGATCACATGTCTGGGTGTAGCTGGAAGTGGGGTTTGTGTATTCCACTTTAACAGCCAAACACAATGGTGGCTTAGCTGTGGCTTGATGGGGCATCTTGACAGGATGGAAGAGAGGAGCTTGACATAGCCTCACTTACACAAGAATAGGATGTGTTCTGTCCACACACAAAGGGCTGCCCTCCCTCTATAGTAAGTCTGGAATCAGTGTGAAATGCGGGGGGGGCAACTGTGCACTTCAAAGTCATCTCTTTGAAGTCCACCCCATTTCAAATGCACCACTGAGTAGACGTACTGGACCTCAGCCACCACCACTTCAGTGCACTTCTGGACCAGTGGATACTCTGGCAGGAAGAGGGACTGCTGTGCTGCTCAAAGGACTGCCACTTGGCTGAACTGCTACTTTTTAAAATTAGGCTCATGTAGCAAAGAAGCTTATTTCTTACATTGCCCTCACAAATAAAATATTCAGCTTCCTCCTTTTTCCCATATTTGCGTGCACAACAATGTTGGATTAGTTTCCCTGACACTAAACTTTTTTACACATTTAGTTTCAGACAACATTATCACAATGCCCGAACATCATATACAAGGACTCGTTATGCACTATGTACACGTCATCACTATCTTCATCCACGGGGTGACAAGGCTTTCTACATATCTATAACATCCCTAATCCAACGCACATCGCAAGGCTGCTTTCTATTATAAAAGATGAGCATTCCGATAGTTTAGTGGAGCAGGCGCTTCCGCTAACACTGAGGATCCGTGCATGCTGAGAAATCACCATGCAGTAATCTGAGCCGTTTTGCACAGCGCACTTCAGCACTTTACTGGGCAGGAGCGGTGAACAGTCACAATATCGAAAAAAACATATTGAATTGAGAGAATATCAAGTTTTTAATATAGAATGGACAGAATATCGAACTGACAAAATATAGTTTTTCAGAATATCGAAATTCAGGTATTAAATATCAATTTCCATAATATCGAAGTTAGTAAGAGTGACACTCATAAAATAGTTGTTAAAAATATCATTTTTTTATAGTGTTTTAAATGTTAGTATATGTGTTAAAAGTATGTTTTATTTTTGTAATGTATGTTTGAATTTTGTGTTATTTAATTTTTGCGTAATTTAATTCTGTAGCGGGTTGTGGGTTTATAGGGGAATAGCATGGGAAGTAATTTAATTATAGTAAACTAAATATTCAATTTTAGGAATTATTAATAATTTTAAATCTCATTTTGCGTTTTAGTTCTGTAGTGGGCTGTGGGTTTATAGGGGAATAGGGTGGAAGTAATTTAATTGTTATTAAGTAATTATTTATTTTTACTTATTGGTATTGTTAATTAATTTATTGTTAATTAATTATTAATTGGTAATTTTTTTTAAATTGGTGATACATGTTTTATTTATTGTTAATAATTTTGTATTCATTGATGAATTGATAATTATATTAATTGTATCAATTAATTATTCAGAGTGAGTTGTGGGTTTATAGGAAAATAGGGTGGGAAGTAATTTAATTGTAATTTATTAATTAGTGCAATTATTTTTGTATATTGATAATTAATTTACTCCTAATTAAATATTAATTGGTAATTGTTGTATTACCTATTACATTTTGGTATTGAAAATGAATTTGTTGTTAATGAATAATAGGTAATTAATGTTTAATAAATAATATTTATTGTTATTTATAATTAAATAATTATTACACATTTTGTAATTGGTAATCAATTTTATTAAATTTTTTATTGGTATTGATAGTTATTTTTTTTTAATTTAAATATTAAATCATTCCTTTCCCTACTGTTGCACTCCCTGGAGTGGGAATAGTAATTTTAATTCCTACGCTATCCAACGCTTTCCCAACTGTTGCACTCACTGGAGTGGGAATAGGAAATGTTACACTCCAGCTATCCAATGCTTACACTCACTGGAATAGCAAAAGTTATTTTTACCCCTACGCTATCCAAGGCTTTCCCTACTGTTGCACTCACTGGAGTGGGAATAGTAGTTTTACCCCTACGCTATCCAACGCTTTCCCACTGTTGGAGTGGGGATAGTAAATGTTACCTTCCCTCTATCCTATTTTTTAATATTATCAGGTTAATATCTATGTGTATTAAAAAATAACAATGCATGTTTATTTTTATTTTTAAGTACATTCATTATATATTAATTTTAAGGTTAGGTATTTTTAAGTATGTTTCACTTAATTATAATAATTATTTTATTATTTTACATGACTTTTTAGACATTTAAAACATTCAATATTTTTACAAACTATGGGGCCGATTACGATGGCGGACGAAAGGACGACCGCCGGCCTGGAGTAGGCGGAAAATGCATTTTACAGTCCGAAAGCCGCGGATAGTCCGTCCGCCATATTAGGATGGGAAGCACTGTCAAATTTCCGTACGCCGCGGAAGAACGTGAACCGCTGCGTAAATACACCCGGCCCCCCGGCGGACGTAACCAATCCAGAGACACCGCCGTACGGAATGACGTCTTGACCGTCCTCAAAATCATGATGGTGGAAACCACACAGCAAATCGCTGCGGAATAAACACCAGCCCGAACACGGCGGAACCACCACAGCTGAGTGGCAAAACATTGCAGAGAGACCCACCACAGTCAGACCACCGTCATGGACCCAGCTCGACACGCATTCCCGCTACTCTTTGTGCTCCACCACCAGCAAGTCATAGACCGTCGTCGACGCAGGTACGGAAACACACCAGCCGGGGCCGGAAGGGGAATACCTGCCGGGGCTGTGATGTGGGGAGGGGGAGGGGCAGGGTGGAGGTTAGTAATGTATGGATAATGGATGTTTGCAGGTACGTAAACATATAAATAAATTAAACGACTTCCGTAGCGTGCACTGCATCGCATTTGGGTATGTAGTGCAAACAAAGAAATTTGTTTGATTAATATATATGTTTACTTACCTGCAAACATCCATTATCCATACATTACTAACCCCCACTCTGCCCCTCCCCATCCCCATGTCACCGCCCCGGCAGGTATTCCCCTACTGACCGCGGCTGCAACACACACACCACGCATGTGTCGAAGCCCCTGCCCACAACAAAACCTCAGGTCTGGACATGAACACACATACATGCACCACCAGATCCGTGCATGCTGAGAAATCACCATGCAGTAATCTGGGCCGTTTTGCACAGCGCACTTCAGCACTTTACTGGGCAGGAGCGGTGAACAGTTACAATATCGAAAAAAACATATTGAATTGAGAGAATATCACGTTTTTAATATATAATGGACAGAATATCGAACTGACAAAATATAGTGGTTCAGAATATCGAAATTCAGGTAATAAATATCAATTTCCATAATATCGAAGTTAGTAAGAGCGACACTCATAATATAGTTGTTAAAAATATTATTTTTTTATAGTGTTTTAAATGTTAGTAAATGTGTTAAAAGTATGTTTTATTTTTGTAATGTATGTTTGAATTTTGTCTTATTTAATTTTTGCGCAATTTAATTCTGTAGCAGGTTTTGGGTTTATAGGGGAATAGCATGGGAAGTAATTTAATTATAGGAAACTAAATATTCAATTTTAGGAATTAATAATTATTTTTAATTTATTTTGCGTTTTAGTTCTGTAGTGGGCTGTGGGTTTATAGGGGAATAGGGTGGAAGTAATTTAATTGTTATTAAGTAATTATTTATTTTTACTTATTGGTATTGTTAATTAATTTATTGTTAATTAATTATTAATTGGTAATTTTTTTTAATTGGTAATACATGTTTTATTTATTGTTAATAATTTTTTATTAATTGATGAATTGTTAATTATTTTAATTGTATCAATTAATTATTCAGTGTGGGTTGTGGGTTTATAGGGGAATAGGGTGGGAAGTAATTTATTTCTAATTTATTAATTAGTGCAATTATTT
This sequence comes from Lissotriton vulgaris, assembly GCF_964263255.1. Classification (NCBI taxonomy): domain Eukaryota; kingdom Metazoa; phylum Chordata; class Amphibia; order Caudata; family Salamandridae; genus Lissotriton; species Lissotriton vulgaris. The sequence goes on along the minus strand of NC_141685.1, from coordinate 2,035,081,162 downwards.
TTGTATATTGATAATTAATTTACTCTTAATTAAATATTAATTGGTAATTGTTGTATTACGTATTACATTTTGGTATTGAAAATTAATTTGTTGTTAATGAATAATAGGTAATTAATGTTTAATAAATAATATTTATTGTTATTTATAATTAATTAATTATTAAACATGTTGTAATTGGTAATCAATTTTTTTTTTTTTTTTATTGGTATTGATAGTTATTTTTTTAAAATTTAAATATTAAATCATTCCTTTCCCTACGGTTGCACTCCCTGGAGTGGGAATAGTAATTTTAATCCCAACGCTATCCAACGCTTTCCCAACTGTTGCACTCACTGGAGTGGGAATAGTAAATGTTACACTCCAGCTATCCAATATTCCTCACTCCATACTGGTATTGTCCCTCCTCTTTGGAAGAGAGCAATGGTCAGAGCTCTATTAAAAAAACCTAATCTTGACCAATCTAACCCCGCCAATTACCGTCCCATCTCCCTCTTACCATGGCTCAGTAAACTCCTCGAGAAGCATGTCAACTCAGTTCTCACTGACTTCTTAGAAGCCAAGAACATCCTAGATCTCTCCCAGACCGGCTTCAGGCCCCGTCACGGAACGGAGATGGCACTGATTGCAGTTACGGAGGAGGCGCGAAGGATCTTGGACGATGGCGGATCCACGGCCATCGTCCTACTTGACCTAAGTGCCGCCTTCGACACTGTCAATCATAATATCCTACTCCAGCGTCTTGAGGGAATAGGACTGTCGGGGACCGCTCTCAGTGGGATGAGATCTTTCCTGACTGACAGATCCTTCAGGGTTTTTGAGAAGCACTTTTCCTCTGCCAGTAGACCTCTTAATTGTGGAGTTCCTCAGGGTCCTCCCTGAGCCCCACCCTTTTTAATGTCTATCTGCGCCCCCTAGCTGATGTCGTCCGCCCATTTTGTGTGAAAATCGTCTCTTACGCGGACGACACGCAGCTAGTGGTATCATTTGACCCCCCCTAAACTCTCATCACAGCCTACACAAAAGCATTGAAAGCAGTCGCCACCTGGATGTCCGGCTCTTGTCTCAAACTTAACGGGGACAAAAAAGAGATAATGCTCCTTGGAAATAACATTGCAAAAACCATTGATTCCATCTGGCCTCTCTGTTTAGGTAATCCCCCGCAACCCAAGGAGCAAATGAAGAGCCTAGGCATCTGGCTGGACAACACCTTCTCTTTCAACCATCAGGCTACCAAGATAGCTGCCAATTGCTTTGGGTTGATGAGACTGCTGGGCAAAATTCTACCTCTCCTCCCATTCCATTCGAGACGAATTATGGTTCAAGGACTGATCCTCTCCCGCCTCGATTGTGGAAATGCCCTATACCTCGGAGCACCCCAATCCACACTAAACCGACTCCAGGTTGTTCAAAACTGTGTGGCAAGAATTCTCCTGAACGTTCCTGGCCAAACCTCAGTAAGAGCCAGACTGAGAGACCTTCACTGGCTCCGGGTGAGAGCCAGAATCGAATTTAAGAGCATGTGCATTGCACATCGCTCTTACTGGGGAACAGGCCCCCTCATCAATTCCCCCTTGGTGACAGCCTATCAGCCCACCTGCTCTCTGAGATCTGCGACCTCGCACCTCGCCTCAGTACCACGCATCAGGAAGGCCAGATGTGGTGGTCGAGCGCTCCTCTACAATCTAGCAAGGATCTGGAACTCCCTCCCTCTCCACATCAGATCCAAACCTAACCTCCTCACTTTCCGGAAAACTCTCAAAACCTGGCTATTCAGCAAAACTTCGGCTTAAAACCTCACTCCGCTCCTCCCCTCCCACCTCTCTGAACCAGTTCAAGCTCTCTACAGCGCTGGGACGCCCCTGGGTAGCCAACGCGCTCTACAAATCCTCATTCCATTCCAATGCTTTCCCTACGGTTGCACTCTCTGGAGTGGGAATAGTAATTTTTACCCCTACACTATCCAACTCTTTCCCTACTGTTGCACTCACTGGAGTGGGACTAGTAATTTTAACCCCTACCCTATCCAACTCTTTTCCTACTGTTGAACTCACTGGAGTGGGAATAGTAATTTTTACCCTCCCGCTATCCAATGCTTTCCCTACTGTTACACTCGCTGGAGTGGGAATAGTAATATTTACCCTCCCACAATCCAACGCTTTCCCTACTGATGCACTCACTGGAGTGGGAATAGTAATTTTTCCCCTCCCACTATCCAACTCTTTCCCTACGGTTGCACTCACTGGAGTGGGAATAGTAATTTTAACCCCTACGCTATCCAACGCTTTATCTACTGTTGCACTCACTGGAGTGGGAATAGTAATTTTTACCCTACTCTATCCAACGCTTTCCCTACTGTTACACTCACTGTAGAAGGAATAGTTATTTTTACCCCAACGCTATCCAAGGCTTTCCCTAATGTTGCACTCACTGGAGTGGGAATAGTAGTTTTACCCCTACGCTATCCAACGCTTTCCCACTGTTGCACTCACTGCAATGGGAATAGTAATGTTTACCCTCCCAAAATCCAACGCTTTCCCTACTGTTGCACTCACTGGAGTGGGGATAGTAAATGTTACCCTCCCGCTATCCTATTTTTTAATATTATCAGGTTAATATCTATGCGTATTAAAAAATAACAATGCATGTTTATTTTTATTTTTAATTACATTCATTATATATTAATTTTAAGGTTAGGTATTTTTAAGTATGTTTCACTTAATTATAATAATTATTTTATTATTTTACATGACTTTTTAGACATTTAAAACATTCAATGTTTTTACAAACTATGGGGTCGATTACGATGGCAGACGAAAGGACGACCGCCGGCCTGGAGTAGGTGGAGTAGGTGGAAAATGCCTTTTACAGTCCGAAAGCCACGGATAGTCCGTCCGCCATATTAGGATGGGAAGCACTGTCAAATTTCCGTAAGCCGCGGAAGAACGTGAACCGCTGCGTAAATACACCTGGCCCCTCGGCGGACGTAACCAATCCAGGGACACCGCCGTACAGAATGACGTCTTGACCGTCCTCAAAATCATGATGGCGGAAACCACACAGCAAATCGCTGCGGAAAAAACACCAGCCCGAACACGGCGGAACCACCACAGCTGAGTGGCAAAACATTGCAGAGAGACCCACCACAGTCAGACCACCATCATGGACCCAGCTCTACACGCATTCCCGCTCCACCACCAGCAAGTCATAGACCGTCGCCGACGACGACGCAGGTACGGCAACACACCAGCCATGGCCGGAAGGGGAATACCTGCTGGGGCTGTGATGTGGGGAGGGGGAGGGGCAGGGTGGGGGTTAGTAATGTATGGATAATGGATGTTTGCAGGTAAGTAAACATATAAATAAATTAAACGACTTCCGTAGCGTGCACTGCATCGCATTTGGGTATGTAGTGCACACAAAAAAATTTGTTTGATTAATATATTTGTTTACTTACCTGCAAACATCCATTATCCATACATTACTAACCCACACCCTGCCCCTCCCCATCCCCACATCACCGCCCCGGCAGGTATTCCCCTACCGACCGCGGCTGCAACACACACACCATGCATGTGTCGAAGCCCCTGCCCACAACAAAACCCCAGGCCTGGACATGAACACACATACATGCACCACCAGCAAAACCACCTGGGCACAACTAACCCCACTCACCCAGATCACACATGCACCGCTAACAAACAGCCACACCACGGACAACGCGACGTAGCGGAGTAGACAACGGAAACCATGCCCACAATCAACTAGGCAGGCAGGCAGGCAGGCAGGCAGGCAGGAATGGCTAGGCCACACAGCTCACAGGCCTATATACACACACCGACACACAATGCATACCACACATAAGGAGACATGCTGGCCCACCCTCAGGCCAACCCCACACCTACCCCACTAACAGACAGGGGCCCATAGACCACACACCACAAAAAACAACCCTGCTGCACACACATCACTGGTGACCCAAAATAAGCCTCAGAGTGCCTCCCCACCCTTATACAGCCCACAGGCACATTGTAATAACTGTCACCCCTGCCAAACAAAAGTAAACAGTGCTGGGCAATGGTAATGTGAAAGTGGCAGACACAGCATGTACGACAGCAGCAAGATATCAACAATGCAAGGAGACAACCAGAAACGACACAGATAAACCACTACACAGGAGTAACTTGCTTTATTGCACATAATAGAGGTTGACTTCAAGAGTAGCCAGGAGCATGCACACTGGATAGAACAGAGCAGATACATCTGAGGCAGCACATGAGAGTGCACAATGCAGCATCCTAACAGCAACAGGGCAGTGTTCATAATAGAACAGGTACATCTTTGGCAGCACATGAGAGGGGCAAGAAGCATCAACAGTCCATTGTACAAAACAGAGCAGGTACATCTGAGGCAGCACATGAGAGGGGCAAAGAGCATCAACAGTCCATGGTACAGAACAGAGCAGGTACATCTGAGGCAGCACATGAGAGGTGCAAAGAGCATCAACAGCCCATGGTACAAAACAGAGCAGGTACATCTGAGGCAGCACATGAGAGGGGCAAAGAGCATCAACAGTCCATGGTACAGAACAGAGCAGGTACATCTGAGACAGCACATGAGAGGGGCAAAGAGCATCAACAGTCCATGGTACAGAACAGAACAGGTACATCTGAGTCAGCACATGAGAGGGACAAAGAGCATCAACAGTCCATGGTACAGAACAGAGCAGGTACATCTGAGGCAGTACATGAGAGGGGCAAAGAGCATCAACAGTCCATGGTACAGAACAGAGCAGGTACATCTGAGTCAGCACATGAGAGGGGCAAAGAGCATCAACAGTCCATGGAACAGAACAGAGCAGGTACATCTGAGGCAGTACATGAGAGGGGCAAAGAGCATCAACAGTCAATGGTACAGAGCAGGTACATCTGAGGCAGCACATGAGAGGAGCAAAGAGCATCAACAGTCCATGGTACAGAACAGAGCAGGTACATCTGAGGCAGCACATGAGAGGGCACAATGCAGTATCAGAACAGCAACAGGGCAGTGTTCACAACAGAGCAGGTACATCTGAGGCAGCACATGAGAGGGGCAAAGAGCATTAACAGTCCATGGTACAGAACAGAGCAAGTACATCTGAGGCAGCACATGAGAGGGGCAAAGAGCATTAACAGTCCATGGTACAGAGCAGGTACATCTGAGGCAGCACAAGGACGTGTGTCATGCGGACTGTCCCATGGACAATAATTATGCAAGGGTGGTTACAATTGACATTACAGACATCAAGTACAATGACATTTGAGTGATGGGAACTGCACCTCACAGCACAGAATCAAGTGGACTGTGTGACCTCGTAGCTTTGGACACAGTGGCAGGATCTGACACAGGAGTGTGAGACACAGCCACAGCTCTATGAGCCATAGACCCAGACACACTGGCAGAACCGGATAAAGGAGTGTGAAGCACAGCCACAGCTCTAGTGGCTGACACATGAGCCATAGACCCAGACACACTGGCAGGACTGGATACAGGAGTGTGAGACACAGCCACAGCTCTAGTGACTGACACATGAGCCACAGACCCAGACACACTGGCAGGACCGGATACAGTAGTGTGAGACACAGCCACAGCTCTAGTGACTGACACATGAGCCATAGACCCAGGCACACTGGCAAAACCGGATACAGGAGTGTGAGACACAGCCACAGCTCTAGTGACTGACACATGAGCCATAGACCCAGACACACTGGCAGGACCGGATACAGGAGTGTGAGACACAACCACAGCTCTAGTGACTGACACATGAGCCATAGACGCAGACACACTGGCAGGACCGGATACAGGAGTGTCAGACACAACCACAGCTCTAGTTACTGACACATGAGCCATAGACCCAGACACACTGGCAGGACATGTCCCTGGACAGTGTCCAACAAATACCATGCCAGCATCTGAGACATGAGAGTGTCGGACACACACAGTGGCAGTACCTGAAACAGGAGAGGGCATAACTGACACAGTGCTACTACATGAGGCATGACAGCGAACAACAGATACAGTGCCACTATCTGACACATGAGAGTGAACTGCATCTGACCCACTAGGACCACTGAAATGATGAGCCACAGGGCTGTATGGGCGAGGAGGCAGGGTGGCTCTGGGGGCTGGGGACAGCTGTACTGGAGTGACATTGGGGTGGTCAGGTGTCACCGGTGTGTGTTTCTGTTTCTTTGGGATATGTAAGGGCACCCTGGACATGACTGGACTAAGCATGGGTGAATTTTGCGAATCTGGCGTTCGCGAATTTTGCGAATTTGTGAACTGGCAATCCGCAAAATCCGCGAATTCTCTCGAATTTGCGGATTTTTTTTGTGTGTTCGCAAGGATTTCTGCCAGTTCGCAAGGATTTCTGCCAGTTCGCGAGGGTTTTGTACCAGTTCGCAATTGCGAACTTACATGTCGGCTCGCAACGGTCACAATTATGTTGTTTCTACGTCTGGTTCATCATCACAGGTTCCCAGAACCCTCTGTTTCACCCCTGCCACCCTCTGTTTTACCCATGCCATCCTCTGGTGCATCAATGCCACCCTCTGGTTCATCCTCACTGTAGATTATGGGGGGGAAAAGCAAGCACACCTGCCTGCTTCAACTGACATGAATTAATTTGGGGTTGATTTATTAATGTGTCACTGTTTTAAAATTCCAGTCTGGCACCTGCTTCCTTATCTGTAATTTGCTTTCTGTTGCAGGGCAATTTTTTTTCCCAGGACCTTTGTGGCCTACTTGTAGCTATTCTATGAGCCTGCTGTGAGGGTCAGAGCAGGGTCATATAATTGTTGCAACTAGCAACTGAACTCTGGAGGGGCCCTTGTCAGGAAGCACTACAGGGAATGTTTACTAATGATGAGTTTGAACTTTTGAACCTGCTGAATGCTTCTTTTGTGTTCGCAAGGATTTCTGCCAGTTCGCAAGGATTTCTGCCAGTTCGCGAGGGTTTTGTACCAGTTTGCAATTGCGAACTTACACCGCATGCAGCAAAAAATCCGCTGCGTGCGAATTTGCGGATTTTGTGGGAAATTCACGGATCTCGCAGATTGCGAATTTACCGAAAATCCGCAAAATCCGCGAGCGTAACAGATTTTCCGCCCATGCTTAGACTGGACTGGTAAGTGGTGCGGGCTCATCTGAAACATCACCCATCAAAGGTGGATCATGTGCTGGTGGGGGTCTGCTCTCTGGGGATGTGCTGGGCTTGCTCTGGCCCTGCCTTCTGCCCTCTGCATCATGTGTAATTGGGGATGCAACAACAGTGTACTCTTTCCTCTGCTTCACCGTGGTGTAGAAGGGGAGTAGAGGTATGGGGGGACTTCACCTCTGACACATGTGGTTTACGTTCCGTCACCAACACCAGATTCAGGGGAAGCAGGGGTGATAACTGCCTGTCCTTGGTGGATGTCCTGTACATGGGAGACACCTTGGCCCTGGTAGCTGCCTGCTCCCTGGGAGGTGCCTTGTCCATGGGAGACGCCTTGGCCTTAGGATGTGTCCTGTATTTGGAATGGGCCACATCCGTGGGCGGTGCTCTGTCCCTGGGAGGTGCCATGTCCCTTACAGGGGCCTGGTCCTTTGTAGTGTCCCTGTCCTTGGGAGGTGCCATGTCCTTGGTAGGTGCCCTGTCCTTTGTAGTGTCCCTGTCCTTGTGAGTGTCCCTGTCCTTGGGAGTGTCCCTGTCCTTAGGAGGTGCCCTGTCCTTGGGAGGTGCCCTGTCCTTGGGTGGTGCCCTGTCCTTTGTAGTGTCCCTGTCCTTGTGAGTGTCCCTGTCCTTGGGAGTGTCCCTGTCCTTGGGAGGGTGCCCTGTCCTTGGGAGATGCCCTGTCCTTGGTGTGTGCCTTGTCCATGAGATGTGCCTTTGCCTTGGGAGTACTTTTTGAGGGGGATGGCTATGTGCCCTGTGAATCCGTGTCCCCCAACACCCTTTGAGGATCCTGTGTGTCAACTCCAGGGTAGCTGATGTCGTGTTCTGTGAAATATTTCCCTTTCCTAGGGGATGGTGTCTGTGGCCTCCATTGCCTGCCTTGCTTCTAGTGCAATACCCTGAAAATGAGGCCTGTTCAGAAATGTCACTCTCCCCTGAGACAGTAAGTGGTGTGGACGGGGGAAATGAAGTTGGAACTTGTCCATGTGACTGTTGAATGGCTGCAGGCACTGTGTTGGATAAGGACTGTACTGTTCTGAGGAGACAAGCAACATCACCATGCATAACCTCCATGAATGCTACCACCTGCCCCAACTTCCTATTGTGGTCCAGGAATGCATTAATCATGTTAGTCTGCCCTACAGACAGCTGTCGCAGCAGATCAACTGCCTCAGCACTAAGGGCAGTTTGTGTCACAGGCGCAGGAGCAGTGGTGCCTGCACCAAAGGCCACTCTGCTCCCCGTACTCTGGCGAGCACGAGCAGTACTTGTTGCAGTTGGTGGCAGTGTGGGCCCAGTGTGTTGTGTACCGATTGAAGGGGGCAGATTGTCCACTCCCTGTGTCTACCAACACTGATGACTCACCACCGCTGTTTGAAGATGAGGACGATGGGCTCTCCACATGTGAGTCCTCAGGGATAGTTCTGTCCCCCTCTCCGGGGCTGCTCTCTTCAGTCTCAGTCTGCGTGTGTGTGATCTCTGATCCGGATGCATTGCCACCACTAAGCTCCGTCGTTTGTGGGTCAGTGCCCTCGTCCAAAGCTGAAAGAGAGAGAAAAGAGGTATACCTAAGTGCCACACTCACATACTGCAAATTACAAAATCCTAACTTCCTTGACTGCTGACCAACATGTTGCACCCATCCTGCACATGAACCACCCCTACCAGACATCCTCCTGTCAAAGAATTGGGGGGCCTGTGACACATGTACATGAAACAAACAGGGCAAGTACATGCAGTCCACCACACATGTGATGCCATGGGACCACAGACCTGAATGGCATGTCCTGGGACCCTGCACTACAATGTAACTGGTAGGTCCAGCTGGCTGACATGGATGCTAACTCTTACTCCGCTAATGCCACCAACATGCAATAGCAGCACAACATATACACCACGGATGTCACTACTGTGTCTGAGCAGCAATACATGCATGCACTCACAAGTCATAAACCCATTCAGTGTGCTTACCGGTAGTTTGCTGCTGCACCCCTCTCAACCATGCGGTCAGGTCAGGATGTGTCACAGCTATGATACGGAGCATTAGAGGGTCATGGTACGTCGTGCAAGCCGGCCTGATCTGGGATCAGCCCCAGTGTCATCTTCGCCACATTCTTGCTGAGCCTGGAGATGTCGTCCCACCGCTTGTTGAACAAAACGTGCAGACACTCAACATGAATGCATCCCTGGGTAGGGCACACCATAGGTTCTCCAAATGATGACTCCACTAGTAGTATCCTTGAGATATTGTATTTAATTTTGATGATGCTTAATACTCTTGATTCCTTGTGATATTAGATGCATATCAAAGGTTCATGTACTCAATTCTTTCATAATTCATCATATTTTCACAAACATATGTCAATTCCTGAATGCTCCGATGCATTTTGGGCAGACCGCCCTTTGTCCAGGAGCTCTAAAACATAAGGATATAGCAATCAACAGCACAGCATAATATGGCGTTTTATCAAATACACAGCAGTACATATGAATGATTGTAATGTAACATGCATTCTGATGTGTCCCCATGCGATGTGAATAATGTTGTGTGATAAACGCGGTGCAAAATGGTGTGAAAAAACAAAAGTGAAAAAACAAACGGTTGGAAACACTTACAGAGTCATGCGCTCCGGCTTGTGAAAGGCAAGAGCTAAAAAATAAGGGGATATCGGTTAGAGTTCCTGTAAGCCACAAAGGCGTGTGAAACCCCAAATTCCTGTGCAAGGATATCAGAACTTACTGAGAAAATGAGGAGAAGTTTGTAGCGGGTGTTCATTCCCGAAATGTGCACGAGGCCCGGCTCACTGAGAACTGAAGTTTAAACTGTGGCGGCAGCGTTCGTGTGAGGTAGAAATAAGTGAAGCACACCAGGCGCTTGTGGCAGTGAGTGTGTCGCCTGTTGCAAACCCCGACTGCCTGTACATCACGTGCTATGGCCCTCCACACGGCCTTGCGATGGTGCAGCTTGACCTACCATAATGGGAGACAAGAGGGGGCAAGTTAGTGAACAGTTTGCCGATCACTCAGATAGAAGGTACAGGTATCTGTCAGCAGCCATGCACAGTACAACATATGCAGGTGCGAGAGGTGGGTGCCGCAGGGGCGGGCAGTGGGTGCCGCTCTGTGTGTTGATGTTACCGTGGCATGGATGGCCATGGCTGGTCACCCACTGCCGGGTGTAGGCGGTCACCCACCGCAGGGTGCGGGGGTGGGTGACCGGCCATGGCCATCCATGCGACGGTAACATCAATACAAAGAGCGGCACCCACTGCCCGCACCCTGCGGCACCCACCACCCGCACCCGGTGGTGGGTGACCGCCCGCACCCGATGGTGGGTGACCGCCCACAACTGGCGGTGGGTGCTGTTATGTGACTGAAAGGGTGGATACCAACTGCCATTTCCACTTGCACATTCAAATGTATCTGTTAGCCTGCCCCGCCCCCGCGGAATGCGTGCTCCGCCATTGCGATGTCAGTGAGTGATGAATTTTAAATGATGCACCATCGCGGTAGCTCGCACATGCGGTTGGCGGTGTGTGACCGTGATGGACCTTGACCATGCAGCAATGGTACGCACAATTGCAGTAGCAAGGATCATTTTCTGTGATGGCGAACGGCGTGCCCGGACGCAGTGTGTAGACACACTGCATGTCTCCGCACACATCTAATGATAAAATGGTGTACATGTGGGTTAGGCCATGTCCGGAATGCCTCAAAACTCATCATGATATGTCAATGGCCCGTGTCCACGTGTCTCATCAATGTCCATTTGTTGAATGTGTGATCATACTATTGACCTTGCCAGTGGTTGGCAAAGGACAGTGATGTGAGCTCAAGTTGCGTCAGATGTGCGTGGCAATGTGGTGACATTTGGTTTTGAGGTCACACGTTTCAAAGTGTACACATCTACACAGTCCATTAAGGCTGTGTATCCACAGTTTGATCCAGTCGTGAGTGTGTGTTTTGTGTGTGCAAGAAGCAATGATGGGGAATACATGCATTCAGTTTATGCGTCGGTGTGTCGTCTGTTGTATGTCAATGCCTGTCATGTGAGCATGCACAGCATTGTTGGTGGTGTCATGGGTGCATGAAGACAAGGAGGGTTTGGTCCAGGTTCATGCTGTGAGTGCACATCCATGTGTGTCTGTGGGGATGCTTGTCTACACATGGGCCCTCCGTCATGTGATGTTGGCTGTTCTTTCAACATGTGTGCACGTACCATTGTACATGTTTGCACACAGGATGTTGTTTGTGGGTGTACATTGTGTGTGTAGTTAGCTGTAGTGCCTTATATTTCAGTCACGTCACACATACAATCAGTGTCTACAACATGGATTATTTGTGGTGTGTTGGTCAAGATGTGATAGTGTGGCTCAGCTGTGCGGTGTTGTACAATTAACATCTGCTCCCATCTACTCACACACAAGAGGGCTCCAAATGTGCATCGACCATACACTGTGCTGGAGGACATGGTTGAAGAGGAGGTGATCCGCAAATTCCGACTTGACTAACCGACATTGCAGGACCTTGTAGCACAATTGGCAGCCACACAGGCCATATCCTGGAGCAATTACACCCACAGCAAAGGCGATGGAGGCACTTCACTTTATCGCAACGGGCACATTTCAGTACACAGTTGGTCATGCCGGGGGGATGTCCCAATCCATGTTCAGCATGGTACTGCGGGATGTGCTGGAAGCCATGATGCGTTACAAGGATGATTACATCCATTTCCCACGTCCAGCAGAGTTGGCAGCAGTGAAAGGGGACTTCTATGCCCTGGTCCCGATTCCACACGTAGTGGGTGCCATTGATGGCACACATATTGGTCTAGTTCCACCCCAGGCCTGTGAACCCTTCTATCACAATCGGAAGCACTACCATTCAATCAATGTGCAAGTGGTGTGCCTGGCTGACAACATCATCTCCCATGTGTGTGCCAGATTTCCCGGAGCAGAATTGTCCCCAATCTGATGGCTAATCTGCATCAAGAACGTGCGTGGCTTGTAGGTGAGTGTGCTGTGATGACTACTGTGTTGTATGTGTGCCATGCTGTTCCCACCAGTCCTGGTAATGATGTATGTGTCTGTCATCCCCCACCTAGGTGACTCTGCGTCCCCAAACCGCCTGTGGCTGCTGAGCCCCCTACGGCATCCTATTACCCCAGGTGAAATGCGCTATAATGAGGCCCATGGGAAGACGCGTCGGGTGGTGGAACGTACATTTGGACTGCAGAAGCCTAGGTTTCGCTGCCTAGATAAAAACCGGAGGGGCCCTGCCATACTCACCAGGCAAAGTATGCAAAATCGTGGTTGCCTGCTGCATGCTCCACAACCTGGCCTTGAACAAGGATATTGAACTGATCATGGACCCTGCAGACCAACAGGTTGCTCCGCCTCCCATCCCACCCATGTCCAGTGATGAGGATAGTGGGGAGGAAGAAGGTGTGGACCAGAGGCGTCAGCTCCTTGACAGCTACTTTCATTGAATGTGAGTAGCTACGTCTTGTGCTGCTGTTCAATGCGTGATGTATGTTTGCTGGTGATGGGTGGATGTGGTGTGTGAATGCTGCCTGTTCTGGTATGTTCTGTTTGCACATGGGTGTGGGACATGGTAAAAGCAATGCTCCCTGATGTGTGTCCTGTGATCCGCTTAATTTGTGATGATTGTGGTTTGTGGGATGTTGCAGTACGGTGTGGTGTGATGGGTGTGATTCCGTTTCCTAACCTGTGCTTGTTGTTCTCTGATTATCCCTAGGTCACTCACACAGAGACATGATTCCGAACAACATTGATCCCTGCACCTGGTAATGACAATGACTAAGACAAACCTGTGTTTAAACATGGAGGTCACACAGCCTGGAGTGTTTCAGTGATTTGTATTTACAGGGTGTGGATTTGTGTTTGTACATATTTACAAAATGGTGGTGGAGGGGAAGTGTGAGTTGAAGGTCATGTCAGATGATACCACCGTGTGGACACCACATTGTGTGGTGTACACCTAGTTCAACAGACATGTGCCAATGCTTGGCAATGTGGGGTAAGATAGTTCAGAGAGTGAATGCCAGGCTCATGGAAGGGTGAAGTCAGTGCCGGCCCCTCTTCTGACGGGTGGCTGGTGCATTGCCACTGCTCTGTCCTGGATCCAGCCTCGGACGACCCCTCCATCTCCGAGCCGGAGTGGACCCAGCTGTGAGGGCAGGTTGTTCGGGGGATACCTCCCTGTCAGTGGCCTCAGGTGATGGTGGTGGTGTCCTGTCCCGCTGGCCACTTGGGGGAGGAGGAGGTGGTGTGTTGTGGGATAACCACTCCCTCTAAACAGATGTTTGCTGCCCCATGAGGTCCACTATTTGTCCCATACGGTTGTCCATGGACCTCAACAGCTGGCGGGTCTCAAGTGAGTCTTGGCGTGCCCGATCCGCCTGTGCCTGCGACCGCTCGTACGATGCATGCACTCTTGAAATGGCATCAAGGGTCTCGGTCCCAGGATTGGGTGGGTCTTGTCCCCCACCTCGCCTTGCACCTGTCCTCCTGTTTGTAAGCTGTGGCCTCACCTGTGTCCTCACCCGCCCACTCTCCCTGCTAGCCCGTGATGCTGATGGTCCTCCATCGTCTAAAGGGTCAGGGAGGGTGGCACAGGCAAGAGTGGTGGTGGTGGTAGTGGTGGTGGTGGTTTTAGCTGCACAGGTCACAATGGCAGTAGTTGCTGTAGTTGGCCATGGTGGTGGAGGCAGGGATGCCTTTGGAGCCTGATGGCCTTGGGAATGTAGGCAGACCGACATCGCCCTCCACACCCGAGGTGTCCAGGGAATCATCACCGGAGAGTCCATGCTGTGAGGGGGGTGACTGGTGGTGGCGGATGCTGCTTTCTCCTGCCAGTTCTTAGTCACCTGAGGGACAAGAATTTAAGAATCAATGCTGTGGACATGACAGGTTTGTTGTTGTTACATTTCAATCTTCTAGGGATTCAGGACATGGTTGTTGATGTCATCACATTGGTGTGGTACACAGTACTGGGCATTATGGTGGTGTGGAGGTGGGGAGACAATACTTGGATATGTGTGGTGCTGTTCTGCTATTGGATGCTGCCCCTGGACTCTGTGTAGTTTGGTAATCATTTTGACATTGTTGCTATGGCTCGACAATGTGGACTAGGCCATGTTCACCAGGGTTGTGGACAACCTACCTTGCTACTGTACCTGGTCTAGTCATTGTAAAAAGAGGCATATGTTGGTCTTTCATGTGGATGGTCTACCTTGTGTTGTGGACAGGGTTTGGACATTGCATCCATTTGCCTTGTGTCAGGAAACACATTGTACTTGATGTTATGGGTATGTCAAGTCTCACATCATGCACAGACTGCCTACTATATGGATTATGTGGGCTGCCACCATGTCCAAGTTTCCCCTTGCGGGTTCTTTGATGCGTGCAGATGTCACGCTTCTCTTACATGTGTCCAAGGGTCTGTTATTTGTGGGTCCTTCTGTGGACATATGGTACTTGTTTGTTGTTCGACGAATGCAGTATGCAGGTACTGCGTACTCACCTGTCCCATGTTTAATTTCACATTTTAACCATGGAGTTACTACGAAGACATGTGTTGTGCTGCTCCTCACTGCAATCATGAGGGTGGAGGGTGCACATTGGAATTTGGAGTACAGACTTACCCCTCACACCCACCCCTCCCTGTGAAGATGGCTACCTACCTGTAAGTTTGAAGAGGGAGATGCACTGGTCAGCACATGGTGGGGGGACTCCATCTTGCTCTGGTATGGGACATGGGGGCCTCTCACCCTCCCCCACCCTCCCGTTAGACATGGGGGCCTGTTGGGAGCTGTAGTTCTGGCCTCTCACCCACCCCCACCCCCACCCTCCCTATAGACATTGGGGCCTGTTGGGAGTTGTAGTGCTGGCCTCTCACCCACTCCCACCCTCCTGTAGACATGGGAGCCTGTTGAGATTTGTAGTGATGGCCTCTCACCCACCCCCACCCTCCCTGTAGACATGGGGGCCTGTTGTGAGTTTTAGTGCTGGCCTCTCACCCACTCCCACCCTCCTGTAGACATGGGAGCCTGTTGAGAGTTGTAGTGATGGCCTCTCACCCACCCCCACCCTCCCTGTAGACATGGGGGCCTGTTGTGAGTTTTAGTGCTGGCCTCTCACCCACCCCCACCCCCACCCTCCTTATAGACATGGGGGCCTGTTGGGAGTTGTAGTGCTGGCCTCTCACCCACCCCCAACCTCCCTGTAGTCATGGGGGCCTGTTGAGAGTTGTAGTGCTGGCCTCTCACCCACCCCCACCCTCCCTGTAGATATGGGGGGCTGTTGGGAGTTGTAGTGCTGGCCTCTCACCCACCCCACCCCCACCCTCCCTATAGACATGGGGGCCTGTTGGGAGTTGTAGTGCTGGCCTCTCACCCACCCCCACCCTCCCTGTAGACATGGGGGCCTGTTGGGAGTTGTGGTGTTAGCTGCTTGACCACATGCAAGCCTGGGAACGTAGGAGGCTGCATGTGTGGTTGATCATGGTGGGTGCATTTGAGCCCTGGGCTTCACATTTGGGTGACTGTGTGGTCCACATGCATGGATTGGAGCCTGGGAGATGTGTCTTAGCAGTTGTGCAAGGCAGAACATAACAGTGTGATAGTGGTCATTGGTTTGTACTTACCAGCCTCTACTCCCTCATCTATTCCTTCCAGGCTCTCAGGGTGCAGTGCGCCTAGCACCTTCTCCTCCCATTCGGTGTATGGTATTTGATCCATTGGAATGCCACCTCCAGTGTCATGTGCCTGCAGGTGGTTCTTGGACCTGATGCCTTTCACCCTTGCCTTGAGGTCGTGCCACCACCTCTGGATATCGTGTTTGGTGCGTGGCACGTTCCCTGAAGCATTCACTCTGGTCACGATCCAGTGCCACATCGTGGTTTTAGTTGCCAAGGTGGTCTGCTGCACTAGGGTACCGAACAGATGTGGTTCTACACGGATGATTTCATCCACCATGACCTTCAACTCGCTCTCTGTGAACTTGGGGTTTTTCTTGGGGGCCATGGTGTGTGATGTGCAAGGTGTTGGGTGTGCAGGTGTGTGGTATGTAGGGATGGTGTTGTGGGGGTTGGTGTGGTGGGTGTGTTGGTGTGCAACCTAGGTTGTATGTGTGTTTGTGTGTGTCTGTTGTGTGTGATATGTGCCTCTTTCTTGCAGCTGTGCTGTTTTGCAAATGATTGTGGTAAAGGAAGGGATTCCTTTTATACTCTGTGTGGTGGTTGTGTCCCAATGTGTTTTTGCAGTCAGGTGTTCTGTGGGTGTGGAGACCTGGATGCTCTTGTTTGTGCTGGGGGGTGTGGTATTGGGGTGTGTAGTTGTTGGGGGTGGGTGTTCCAGGTGGGTGTGTGTTCTGCTTTTTTGGTTTACTATTTACTTCCGTCCTCCATTTTTGTTTCGGTTTGACGGCAGGGGTGATGTTCGTTTGGTCCTTCCGCAGCCAAGCTCAGTTTGTCGATGCTTTTTTCCGCGGCGGTCGTGGACGGTGGTGAGTTCAGTTGGGATGGCGGGGTTACCCTAATCGTGCAGCCGGTCCCTCCGCAGGTCTGGAGGAGGTTGGGCCTGTTTCCGCGGGCGTTGCGTCTGCAGCGGAAGGTGTTTCTGTGGTACCGTCCACGTGCGGCGGTCTTTGATGTGATCCGTCCGCCACGGTCGGTGTGTGATGGCGGAAATATCATAGTCGCACCAGGGGTTTATCTGCAGGGCGGTCGGAAGTATATTTGCTGCAACCATGGCGGTCGGACCCGTTTCCGTCTGCCATCGTAATCAGCCTCTTAATTATTTACAACAATATTTTGGATTCAATATTTTTGTACTTACCTGTTTGGAGATAGGATTTAGATATTCTGTCATTCTATATTTTGTCATTGATATTTTGCCAGGTCGATATTTTGCTCCTAGATATGCTGTCAGTGATCCAGTAGGAGCAGGAGCCCTTCAGTGCACAGCGCACTTCACCCAGGAAACTGGACTACAACGCCCAGCAGCTGTCGCACCCAGAAGCCTTTGCATCAGGATCGCATTCAGTGTGTATCAGCCAGCGCACTTAAGTGGCCGCCGGTGAGCCGGGGCCGTACCTGGGCCAAGGGTGGGCCCGTATGCACCCATATGTGCCCATCTGCGACCGGACAAGGACAGGATGGGCTAGGGCACTTGGCTATCTAACACGGAGAGAAGAGCGCCCGGAAAGGCCCTCCCCCCGACTTATCCAGCACTTTGGGGAAAGCAAGACTCAAAGGTAAGGAGATGAGGAATCGTGAAACCCTCATGACTACTAAGGCTAGATCGCTAACCTCATCAATTACCAACTTTCTAACGACGGCGATGGGGGCAATAACTAGTGAAATAGAGTTAGTGGAGGAGACTGGGGGAAACGTAGAGAGCATTGCAAAATGGCACTTCAACAGGAATTGCACATGAACATGATAAAACATCGGAAGACATTTTATTTATGAGTTTGGAAGCTAGTGGAGAAGAAGCTAACATTGGCACCACTCAGGAAGGGGGATTCAGGGATACTCTTTGTCCACCACCATCTAAAAAATCCAGGGCCTGTGGGAAAGCGAAGAAAGACATATTGCCTAAAGCGACATGAAAGAAAACCACAGCCTCACCATGAAAGCCAGTAACAAAGACTCGAGCAATGAGGGTTGTCACAGACCCCATGAACACTGAGCCAATGGAGGATAACGTGTTAATCAAACACTTTACAAGCTCGGTGGAGGTCATCTTTAAGTATATCTTAGACCCTTTGGTAGGGGTATTCAACAGCATTGACGTCTCGCTAAATATATTAATTTACTCCAGTGTCTCGAAGGTCACTGCAGGCTCAGAGACTCTGACTAATTTAATTTCGAATGTAAATTCGGACATTCTTGAGGTCCCTCCACCTCCTCAGACAATGACTCCCGTGGTTGGCATTACCAGTAACATTGAGACCACGCATCTATCGAAACAACTCAATAAGGCATGGCCGGAACCTTCAACAGCAAATGGGGAAAAAAGTGAGACTAATCTCACTGGCAGAAGTCACAAAAAACTCTTAGTTGGTACCAATAAAAGTAATCTGAGAATACTCCACTTACCTCAGGAAGTCACCCCTTATGATATTGTCCTCAGAAATTTCCCACCTTTGCCTCTCAGCAAGGTAGAAGATTGGAAACATCTTAAAAACTGAACAGTGCATTGGCTGGCGAAAACTTTAGACTGGACAGGATGTGACGTTTTAAATGATAATATTAATAATGTCAGACGTGTTTAATCTTTGGGCTCACAGGCAAAAACTGAAAGAGGAGATTGCATTGTAATGACATTTTAGGGACAGGAACTTTTCACATTGGCTTATGGACAAACTCCCTTGGAGAAACATTTTGGGGGGCACTATTGAAGCTGTACCACTAGGATATTTATATAGGCTGTTGATAAATGTAGGCACTGGTCGTGCCCACTTACAACCTAAATTATTTTCCCCATTTATCATTCCAACCTTTAATCACTTTTCTCCACTAGATCCAGTGGAATGACTGAACCATCAGTTGCTGAGGGAGTTTGGTTTTGCAAATCCAAATTTAACCTTATTGCATCTCCCTGCTGAAACAGAAAGAGATAGTAACCATGCCCTAACAGCAATTTCTCCGTCATTTTTCAACACTAAAATATCAAATGATTCATGTCATCCCTTCAGGATTGTTTATTAGATCCTACATATTCTATAGGGTCTAACCCTGTTAACTCACTCAATGATGGTATAACAGATCTTTTGTTAGTATGCCCTGATGCACTACTAGCTAGTGCTCTGAACCCTAATGTATTAACACATATGTTGACAGTAGAAGGGGAAATAATAGATACTGGCTGTGTAGAGAGCGAGGACACTCCTCACACTAGTGCAATTACACACACCAGTATTTTCTGGAATATAGCGGGCCTGTCAAATAAATTAGGTATTAAAGACTGGGTGGAGTTTATTAGTAAATTTAGAATGGTTTGCTTACAGGAAACTTGGATGCGCAATATAGCTCACACAAATTCTGCACAACAGCTAGACCGTCTGTAGGTGTTCACAACAATGGAGGCTTATTAACTCTGATTCTAACAACTTTAAATGGCAGAGTTAGGAAAATGCAGTTGGAATCCCTGCATTTCCAGATTATTCATATTTTGTTTAAGAAAAATTTGACCCTTGTGATTTATTAACTTTTATCATAATAGTTTTAATAGTGTAAACATTACTATTGCCCAGAAATTAAAAACTACACCAATGAAGCATATTGAGGAGATAAAAACGGACTATGTAATACTTTGGGGGGTGATTTTATTTGTAAACTGTGCTCATTGTCTAAGCGTGAGGCATGTCACTGTCTAGCAAGTGACACAGTGGGTGGTTACCACTTCAAACATAATCCTTGTGGGAACATTTTGAATTCTTTATTGTTGAAATTTTTACTCTTTTTAACCTTAGACTCTATTGAGCTCTTAAATTCTGATGTGGTAATATATGTAGGAAGAGTTCTAGGGTCGTTGTTTAATTTTATTATTCTGTCTGATTATTTTAACTCTCAAACTGTGATTTATAATATACCTAAAATACATTTTCGTGATCCTTACCCACAAACACTTAAATTAGTGGTACCATCAGATCATCACACTATACCAGTTAATGTAGTCCCCTTGTCTTTTTTATTTTTTTATTTTTTTATTTTGTGAGTCCCCTTGTCTTATACTAAAAATAGGGGTTAACTCAGAAGTGGTCTACTGTTAATCCAGACCTTGTTTTGGAGGAGTTTATAAAGAGCAACCTCGGGCAACAATTGGATCGTCTGGGGGAAAATCTAAATACCTCAGCCATGATTAAATCGTATAAGGCAATAGCAGAGACAATAAAGGGGCTCCTAACTATGAACCAGACAAATAAAATACAGTAAAATAAAAGGTGGTTCAACAGGGAATGTTCTCAATTACATAAAAAATTAATTAAGACCCTAAAAATCAAAACAGGAGACAAATTGGAAGTTAGTCAGATGTGCAATAGATTATAAGCGCGCGCTGGAGAAACGTAAGATGGAGATTAGGCAAGAAGCATGGAGCCAATTGCACATGGCATCTCAGTGTAAAGACTAAACTTTTCTAGAAAACTGCAAATGAAGAGTATTTTGGTGACACAAAAAATGGCAACATTGATACAACAATTATGCCTGAAATGTGGGTAAAACACTTTGCAAGTCTCTACAGTAATAGCACTGAGATACAATGTGATGCCTACTCTCAATATGTGGCATCTCCCTTGGGACCCCCAACTGTAGATGAGGTAAATAGGGTGCTTTCCCAGTCTGTAAAGAACAAGGATTTATTTTTAGCAAATATCTCCCTATGGGAAAATGAATTCCTGGGAATTGATTAGGTCGGTTAAAATCTTATTATGTTTATCTTTGTTAAATAATGTTTTTTATCTGTGCATTTATGGCTGTTATCTAGCCGTGTAAAGATTTTTGACTGACTGACTGACATCTTGTGAGAGGTGTCAAATTTGCGACCAAGACAAGGGCCTTCATTCTAACCCATCAGGTAATGTGGTGCTAGAATATGAGGAAGCCACATACCTGAAATCCAGGCTGTTCCTTTGATGAGATGAATGGCCCCCACAACAATGAGACTCTTCCCCGACAACACTGACACAAAGGTAAATGGTGACTGTGGAGACTCCAAGGGGAAGGGGATTGGCATGCGAAAGAGAGGTATATAAAACCTACTGGTGGTCGCCAGTAGGTAGTTATAGTTAGGATCTAGTTACCATAGCAAAATGGCAACATTCTATTCCCAATAACTTTGGCGCCGATTGACGAATCTTCGTGAAGTTTTCAAGACTAATTCTTTGTTGATATCAGCTCCTATGATGAAAGTTTGGGGGTGATTTGTCAAGGTGGGGTCGAGAAAAAAGGTGGGTCCCAAAACGTGTTTTCTCCATGTTAATTTCCGAAGGAAACTTTAGTCAAGGCTACAGGTCAAATGGGTGAACGGAATGACCCCAAATTTGGCAGGGAGAAGGGTCTTGGTCTAGAGCGCACGCTTTTGTTTATTTGGTGAAAATCCGTTCAGTAGTTTTTGAAAAATATTGAAATTTACAGATATCAATATTTGGGAATTTTGCCATCTAATTGGCTGAAGCGTTACGAGCACGAGCTTGTTGCTGATTGGCTGCGAGCGGTTGCAACAAGGAAGTGTTACACGCTATTTTGTGATTCTGTTGAAGCGAGTAAGGGGAAACAGGGCAAAAAAAAGTGGAAAAAAGAAGGCAGAAGGGCTGTGAGGTCTGGAGGGTGGTTAGGGTGTGCTGTAGAGGGAGTGTGAAGTGAAGTATTTACCACTACTGGTGTGAAAGTGCTGTTTTGCCCACTGTGAGATGATGCTGAGGTGAAGTGCTGGTATACTCTAGGATGAAAGCGTGCCTGTAAACCGTGAGCTGAGTGCTGTAAACTGATGTGTTCTGGGTGTTGGAGCATACTGGTCGAAGTGAAGTATTTACCCCTACCAGTATGAAAGTGCTATTTTGCCCACAGTGAGATGGGGCGGAGGTGAGGGGCCGGTGAACTCAGCGATGAAAGCGTGTGCCTAAACTGTGAGCTGAGTGCTCTGTACTGGCAAAAGCAAGGTATTTATCCTTACCGGTGTGGTAGTGCTGGAAAGTCGGGGATGAAAGCATGGGCTTAAACTGTGAGCTGAGTGCTGTAAACTGATGTGCTGTGGGTGCTGTAGCATACTGGCCGAAGTGAAGTATTTACTCCTACCGGTGTGAAAGTGCTGTTTTGCCTGTTGTGAGATGGTGGTGAGGTGAGGTGCCAGTACACCTGGGGATGAAAGCGTATGCCTAAACTGTGAGCTGAGTGGTCTGTAGCATACTGGCAGAACCAAAGTATTTACCGTTACCGGTGTGAAAGTGCTGGTTTTGTCTAGAGTAAGATGGTGCAGAGGTGAGGTACCGTTAAACTCAGGGTTGAAACCCTGCGCCTAAACTGTGAGCTGAGTGCTGTAAACTGATGTGCTCTGGGTGGTGTAGCATACTGGCTGTTATAGCATATGTGTGCAGGTGGTGTTAGTATGGGTTTTGAGTATAGCAGGAGTGGGAAGCAAAGTACTCACTGGTACTGGTCTGAAGACTCAGGGATGAAACTGTGAGTGTAAGTCGTGAGTTTATTGCTGTAAAGTGATGTGTTTTGGGTGCTGTAGGATACTGGCCGATGTAGCATACCGGTGTAAGTAGTGTCAGTGTGCGTTTATAGTTTACAGCGAGTGGGAAGCAAACTACTCACCCCTACCGGTCTGTAGACTCGAATGAAGTGTTTTAGGAAGCAGGAATAAAGAAATATTTGTGAAGAATAAAATGTAGAATGTTGCAATGCCACAGAAGAAAAATGGTGAAATTAAGTGTGTCTAAGAAAGTGGCTGTGTGTTATAAAGGCATGGACTTGGAAAATTATGTAGAAAGTGTCTTTATTTAAGTGCCATAATTGGACCAAGTGGTGCAAGAGCTAGGGCATCCAGCTGATGCAAAGTTGAACCACTTCTGCTGTATTTGAACGTAAGCTCCTGCATCAGTGAATTGCATATTACTTACGGTTGCATGTGACATAAACAATAGCCATTACACTTGAATGACTCTACATTCTATAAGGAAAATAAAGGTATGCTACAATTACCACATGTATCCTTTAAGAAAAGAATGAAATAAAAAATTTCAAAATGTAATCATTAAACTTTTTAGGTACCTTGGCAGTGGTTTTTTGTAACACAAAATTATCAACAGTAGAATAGTCAGCAATCTGTTGTACAGTAGATTAAATGCGGTGCGCGTCAGAATTGGTACTAGTTCTACTCAAATTGGAACTTTGAGGAGGAATACAAACATTGCACTTCTGAGAAGCACATTTGGTACCTTTGTATTCAAACCATATATTATTGTCTTCAGCTATTTAAAAAAAATTCTTGTGTAGAGAGCTAAGGCATTGAGCTGAGACAAACTCCAACCTCTTCTGCTGTAATAAAATCGAAGCTCTTGCATCAGTGAATTGCACATTATATGTTACAGTTCTATGTGACCTACACAATAGCTATTAGACATGGATGAATAAATTGTATAATGAAAATAATGGTAGTTTACGGTTACCACACTGTGCCAACCAGTTCTTAAACAAAGTCATCTTTTTTCATTTTTATTGTGAGGTTCTGAGCATAGGTTGACTTTGAGTAAGTTTGTGTGAAAGGGATTTGTGAATAACAGGGAGGCAGAGAGGCGTGTGCACAAAGAATAGACGTGGTTTCAAAATGGGTGTCGGGTTTAGGCTAATTTAGGAAGTAAATAGAGTATTTGCATAGGCCGTACATCACTGACCCCTGATTAAAGTGGAGACGTAAGGGGCAATAATGAAGATAGAGTTCAAATTTCTGAGTATACTTAGAAAGTTGTTATTTGAAAGTGGTAGGATTGAAGTGTATTATAAAAAATGTAAAGGAAAAAGTAAAAAAGATGGAAAAAAATCTATTCAAGAATAATGTGAGTTTCTTACAAGTCTTGCAGATTCCAGTCCAGAAGTTCTTCAGCGGCTTGAGATGCGTAGTGTTCCAAGAAGCTATTGTTGCCATCGTCTAAGAAAAGCGAAGCGATCCAATTCATATCCTCAAAGGAACAGTAATGTTCCCTGAATATTGGAGCGGCAATTTGAATTGGCAGGCAATCTGCAATGTTGTGAAAGGTCGCACGTTGCAGGAGATCTTTTGCGGCTGTGCAGAAATCCCATTTCACTGCAATTCCTTTTTACATTGCATTCGCCATTGCTCCACTACCAGAACAATCACATTCATGGTTTTCAAGATAATGCATTAACTGCTGGATATCGGGAGGGATTGTTGGGATGTTGGCAAGGCATACATCCATTCACCAGTCAAATGGGCAAGTTTTGCAATCAAACGATGGTTGTATGCATATTGCATAAGTGTAGATAAATGTTATGTTGTAGCAAGCTCCGATAATAGATAGAGGCAGGTAGCACCCAAAAAATTCAGTTTTTTTACAGTATTGATGTAGCTTGGCGCAGAGGCGTATTCTGTCGGACATAGTTGTTACCACAGAGAGACTAGCCATTTCTAGAAGTAAAATTAGTAGTAGGATGGCCGCAGAGAGAGTGAGAATTATGGGCACTGTTCCTGTTATTCCAGAGATGATCAAATGAATGCGGTCTGGTATTAAAAGAAGAACAGTTTGAAAGCGTGTTAGAAGACCGTAGGAGACGTGTTAAAAAAGTGTGCCAGACCTTGAGTGTGACATGTGTTGAAAATTGTGTAACAATTCACAAAGTGTAATTGGTGGTTCATATTTAAAAGGGAGTGTATTTTACTTGAAGTTTGTGATATCTGCAGTCGATAAAGTTCTTTTGCAGAAGTGAGGGAGAGTTCTGTTCTGATCAAAAGTGCTTTTAGTTTGGTTTTCTTCTGGAAATCTGTTTTCCAACAAAGAATTGAAGGCCAAGTTGAAGGTTGGGAGTTAGTTTGTGTGGGTGGGAATAGACATTGCCACAGGAAGTTACTGTGTTTGAAACAGTAAGGACATGCAGTGTGCTAGCTCACATTCCGTACGAGGGCATGTTATTGAGAAGCAGGTAACTGCCGTTAGAAAGCTGTGTGGATGTTAGTTGGATTGTGGGAGTTGGCTTGCTTTTAAGAAAGGATGCAAGATTGGGAGCTGTAAGCTTAGAAGCGGCGTGTAGTTGGACATTCTTGGATAGTAATGAATGACTGTCATTGTGGTCGCACTTTTCACCTGTGAGAAAAACTTCTGTATGCTCTTTAAGACAGCGATATGTAAATGGGAGAAACGACTGCTCGTGAATAAACGCGCCAACTTATATAATCACATACAACATGAAAAACAATATGTCCACCTAGCAGACACAACAACACTACATACTGTGAGAAACCTGGCTAGCCATGTACACAAACTAAACATGGCATGGCACCTCTGCCTCACAAAGCAGAATGTGGGGAGAGATGGAAGCAAATTATGTGCAAAGGTGGTAAGTAATTATCTATTAAAAAAGTATATAATGCAAAGTCTTGAGGGGATGTGCCGGACAGAGTTGAGTATGCAGAGCACAGACATGTTCATGTCAACATACACTGATGGTCTATAGAGTGAAGTGGACAGTGGACGCAACCATGATAGTACAGTCAGCAGGGAAGATTACGGAATAGTAGCACGTACATGCCTCCCCCCCTAAATGTTTAGGGTAGTGGGCTGGCTCGGCGTACGCAAGGCTAGCATAGGGGTTTGAAGAAGAGGCACGTTTCTCTGGGTGTGGGTCTCTACCAGATTAGCGAACGAGTCTGCCAGGTCTGCGCAGCTAACACCGCCAGGAGGCTGATGCCTTAAGTTAAGGTGGCTGCGTGAATGATGCTTTCAGTGTGCTGGTATCTAGAAACCTTTCAACACCGCCGTATGTGAAAGAGGGCCAACCACGTGCCGGTGGAAGCTCCCGGGGCGAGGTCTCCGAGCTCGGAAGGCTCCTGAGATTAACGCTGGGTACTGCGATACAGGCACACAGCTTCCAGCCTGAGGCCCAGCACTGTGGAGTGCTCTGTATAATACTAACACAGAAGTCTGACAGGTACCAACAGGGAACTGTTTTTGATACTATAGTGGACGATGTTAGAACTGTAGGAACAGTGTGTTGATCACACAATGGACAAAGTCTCATATTACCTGTTGCTGGTTTTTCACAGAACTCCCTCTGTTGAGGAGCATCAGACTCTGTGCTTCAGTAGTTAACTGCTGCACAAGGTTATTGGGCTTAGTTGACTGATATCGCTGGAATACACCACGGTACAGCAGGTCCAAACAGTGAAACGGGGTCTTAATTCTATGATTGAGGATGTTAGAATTTAAAAGTTTGTGATGATTTCTGTGTATCCTCTCCGATGAGGTGCAAGCAACTCTAGGTCCCAACAGTGGAACAGTGTCTTTATCCCACAATCGACGATGTTAGAACTATATCTGAAGGTGGAGATGGAGGTACTCCCTTCGACCAGCTACAACCAACTCTAGGTCCCAACAGTGGAATGATGTCTTGATCCCACAATGGACTATGTTAGAACTGTATCTGAGAGTGGAGATGGAGGTAGGTCCTTCGACCAGGTGCAATCAGCTGTAGGTGCCAACAGTGGAACGGTGTCTTGATCCCACAATAAATGATGTTAGAATTGCATCTTAGAGTGGAGATAAAGGTAGTCCGTTCGACCAGCTGCAACCAACTCTAAGTCACAACAGTGAAATGGTGTCTTGATCCCACAATGGATGATGTCCGATATTACCTGCTGCTTGCTTTTCTCAGAAGTTCGTGTGTTGAGGTGCATCACACTCTGTGCTTCCATAGCTAACTGCGGTATATGATTATTGGGCTTGGTTGACAGTAGTCAGTGGAGGATACTGTGGTACAGCAGGTGCGAACAGTGAAATGGGGTCTTGATTTTATGATTGAGGATGTCATAAGTTAAAGTCTGTGATGATATCTGTGTACACTCTTTCATCAGGTGCAACCAACTCTGTGCTTTTGAATCGAACGGTATGTGGCTGTGAGGTGTTAATGACCACAGCAAAAAGTTTAGAACAAAGCTCTCTAAGCAGAAGAGGTGTCTTTCATGAAAGGCAGTACAGATATTGACTACAATGGGTGGTGTTTTCGAACTGTCACAATGGGAAATGTTATGAACTATTGAAATGGTTTTTTTTATGGTCACATGGCAATCGCGCAGCCAGTGCGCAATGAGATTGCTACCAACGCGATTTTGAGACAATACATTTACTATAATATAAGTTTATTACAGTTAGAAATATATAACTGTTTAAAATATTTTTAATTATCGCTTGCTGTCATATACACTTTAAAGTTATTTAGATGTAGTTTTGAGACAAAAAAAATGAGGGAATGGCGCATGCGGCACGATATTGTACATGTATGACTTAACACAGGGCGTGGCAGCGTGCATTTGCGCATTTGGAATGCGCAGTGGGTGCCACCCCATACGTACATGATGTAACGCGCCGCTTGGTAGTGCGTACCAGCCGCATCCCACAGTAGCAGCTGGCACGACCTCATACGTACATGTTGTTACGCAGAAGTGGTGTCACAAACACGTCGGATACGAAATGCGCATCACTTAAATGTGGTGGATATTGTGGAATGTCAGCCCATATGACAACCGATGCCCAGGCTGCTGGCGCAAGACGCCTCTTAGTTCCCATTCTGAATAGTTACCAAATAAAGAGACGGGCGCTTGAAGCAGGAATCAAGAACAGAGTTTAATTCTCATGAGGAGAGCCTGTCATTTCAGACACGAAACAAGGTGCCATCGGGAGGTGCTCTAACAAGTGAGCTGAGACTCCGTCTTTTATACCTTGCAAAACACTTGGCATTACAAGCAAGACATTGTGAAACAAAGAAAAGATAACCCCATAATCCTCGTGTCAATCCTACCCCACATGTGTTCACAATAGGGACCCTTGACCTGCTGATAGGAGAGGGGGCAATGACGCAGCTGAATGTTCCGCTGATTATTAGGATGTGTGCGCCTGATCGTAGCCCAGGGGGTGGGGAGACCAGGATCAATAGTGGGTCCTTTGAAGGGGAGTGACTTCATACAATAAAGTGCAGTAAATGATATCCTCTGGCTCAGGCGATGGCCTCGGACATGTGTGGTCAGTCGGACTCGGGGAAGGGGTCATCAAAGGAGTGGCATTCATGCCGCGTGGACAATCGAGCGCGGAGGGAGTGCTTTGTCAATAGAGGGGCATTCATGGAGGGAAAGGAGGTGTTGGTCAGGCGCGGCCGTGACTCCCAAGGACAGGGTCTTGCAGAAGAAGGTTTATGACTTGTCCATGTGAGGGAGAAGGAGGGGGTCAGGGTGCGCGCAGGGACAGAGTCGCACAGAGAGAGAGAGGTCTTATGACCCGTACATGAGAGAACGGGGACAGTCAGATACAGCTGGGGTGGGGGTTATGTCAGCTGAGGCGAAGGATGCTTTTTCAAGAGGGAAATGGGGGGTTTTGCGTGGGTCAAGCAGAAGGGCTGCCTTTCGGGGCAGGGTCGCGCAAAAGGGAGAGGGTTTCATGGTTTATGCACGAGAGAGAGTTCGAATACACGCAGAAGGGAAGCCGGTGAGTCTAATCTTAGGCGGGCAAAAGGCCAGGGTGCCTAAAATGGCTGTCATGTACACAGGAGTACAGGCCTTTGCTGGCAGTGGGATGTAGTTAATGCTTTACGGTATTCATGGTACGCGCAGGGAGAGGAGTGGGAAAAAGGGAAATGAATGCTGTTTATGTACATCAAGTTCTTCAATTTCCACAGCCGCCCCTTTTTACATTACAGCGTTCATTTTCGTAATCGATGATGGTACATATAAACAGGTGCCGTCAAAGAATTAGCAGTTGTCAATACTAACATATGGCAAATAATCATGGACAGTTGAGGTGTTTGGCAGAATGCGGCACACAGGAAATTGCATTTCGTCGAGTTCCTATCATTTTCAACGCCCTACATAGCATAAATGTTTCTGACTAAAAAATGTGACCAATGAACATCTCGACCAAGCAGTCGAGGGCGGAATTCAGTTCAATATACAAGATCTCTTCGTCACAGTGTCTTTTAGCAGTGAGCCATCACTGGTAGGATCTAGTCCGTGTACTTTCGTTGGTGCTGTGGAGCACCGGTGGTGGAGCTATAGGTCCAGCTCGGGTCTATCCGTACGCGTTGCAGGGTGCGGTCAGTCCTCTGCTGTTAGACCACAGTCCTGTTCCCTAAACATTCCGTTCAGCGGTGCCTTATGCTCGGCACCCATATTTCCGTGGCAACACCCTATTCCCAGTTGAATGCAGTTCTTCCTTTTGGCTTTCCTTTTGGCAATAAGTCACGTGGAAAAGAGTGGGTGTGTGGTTCAAATAGTCGATAGGAGAGAGAGTGGAGTTGGGTCAGAGTTCCTGGGACACACAAAAGGGACCAAGGGAGCAAAGGATAACAAGCAGGCAGGCCCATCAATCGGGCCCAAAGAAGGGGGACGGAGACTCCAGGCACACGTGGTTTAGCAGACAGAGGGCTTCAGGGCAGCCCATCAAGCTTCATTTTCCACGTTTGAAATTGCTGTCTCGTCCCGTATCTTGTTGCTCTGCGGCTCCACCCTTGGTTGAGGTCACACGTGTCTCAAGATCTGCAGCTAGGCTGTACGCCACGTCCGACCCTCCTCCTCCGGTGATCGTGAATCTTTGAATAGGTACAAAACAAGCTTTTAGAGAACTGACAGACGAAGACATTTATGCATGTGAATTCCTCCCTTAATTCTACGCGTTTGGGAGATACGCTCATCGGTCACAGTCAGAGGCCTATTACCAAGTAGTGCATATGTCGACATTCCTACTGAGTTCATGCCAAGTTTATTCATCGTCCCATTTATAATTCAAGTGAGGACAAAATAATATTCCCATCAACTGTGCATTTCATCATGTTCGACATTTTCGGAACATTTCCCCTCAGGGCTGGCTAACCTTATCAAACAGGGCGGGGGCGCTATCATCGAGAGTCAGGTAAAACAAGTCTTTCTCGAGGGACTCATGGTCATCATGTTTATACCTGGGACAGCAGCTGGGGTCTATCAATGGGGCGGGGACGCTTCGGGCATTCGCGCTTGGGTGCAAAAGGGGTGGGGTAATCTGGGCATTGGGGGTCAAGCTGGACGTTGGCGTTCGTCTCTGATGAACAGAAAAATAAGGTGCCATTGACATACAGTTCCCTTATAAAGGCCGGATTGGGGGACCTTAGTCGTCTTACCTGTCCTTTCTTTCTCAGCCAATTCGAGTTCATTTATTTTGCAGAAAGGAGAGGTAGTAATATGGCGAGGTACAATCATTTTAGTTTTGGTCAATTTCGCTGAACACCTTCGTGTTCAATAATTACCCAATCAGACTGGTGCCTGTGAGGCACGATTTTACCATAAGAAGGAAGATGAAATAAGGAGACTCTCATAGAGTGAGAGTTGTCCGCAATCTAAACGAGCCATTTGGTACACGCAGGACATGTAGTGAGAGAGAGAGAGAGAGAGAGAGAGAGAGAGAGAGAGAGAGAGAGAGAGAGAGAGAGAGGGGAGAGAGAGAGAGAGAGAGAGAGAGAGAGGGGGGGGGAGAGAGTGAGGGAGAGGGATAGAGGAAGGGAGAGACGTGTACAAAAATAGGTCATTTGGTGCGTTCACAACACAGAACAGTAGGGGGTTAGGTAACGGAGGGACGTAAACAAAGAAAGAACACAAACCCCTACAGTACACACACACACACACTCAGACGAAGGAAGACAGTACATGTATTACATACATAAGACATTCACAACAAAAACATAAAACAATAGTTGGCCAACGAGATCTATATGTTTTTATATCCTACTTATCTTTTACTATCCTATTTACCTACGTGCTTAGCTCTGTCTACCTTTCCCTCCCTTTTCCCTCTCGCCTGTTATCTTTTCGAGCGTTCTCAATTGCCAATACTTACACCTCGATCAGTCGATCAGAAATTAACCTGGTTGCGCTATTTACCCATGGTTGGATCTTAAATCATTTTTCAATTCCTTCCTTTGGTGGGAAGTACTCCGGGCTGAGGCAACGGCAAGTATTGATCGGGAGAACAGTCGGACAGCTTGGCTAGAAGGGGGAAGCAGTACATTTTTGAACATCAGCAACATTTCTAATTCCCCAGATTGGTGCAGTCTTGGTAACCCTTACCCGTGCACTTCTCTTTCGTCCTTTCCCTACCTAGTCAAATGTCTAGTTACATTCTCTAACGTGTTATTTCGAGCCAATTTTTCGTCATACAGTACCCGTCAAGTCTCTATGTCAGTCCATCCTCCCAGTCGCTATGTTCTGAGGAGATACAGTCATGTCAAGTCTACGTCTTTTTAAGAACTTATTGTCATAAGGACCATGCTCATATTCCCTTCTTCCCTTTCTCATCGGCGGTTCGGTCATCGTCCTCCCATACTTCAGCCAAGGTTCCGACGTGACCTGCAGAAGGGAGGAGAAGAAGGAGGGGGGGGGTGCAGCATTCAAACCACATCAGCGCGCACAAATCCGGAAATGTTTTTACCTACCACATACTCGACCTATCTCCACGTAGTGCATTTCTTTACCATCTCGGCGTTTAAGCCCAGAGGGACCAGTAAGGTCAGATAGATAATTATTGACGATCTGCGTATCTACATGAGTTACTTGGTCGCAACCCCTTTCGCAAGGGTGGCGGTCAGGTGGCATTTCTGTGGTGTCGCTTCAAGTGCGTCTAAAACATTTTTCCAGCTGCCTGTGACGCATAATGTAGCTTGCTATTTTTTACCTTCAGCTTTCATCATACTTATTCTTCGCTCACAGTAGAAAAAGATCCAAAACTCATTAATGCAACCGCTACAACTATGCTTTCTTTTTCAAAATACTTTTAATAAAAAAAGTGTTGATGTATAAATACAGGCCTACAACCCAGTGGACCGGCCACGGAGCAGATTGGAACTGTACATAGGAAGAACAAAGTTGGTGGCAGTTCATTGCATAAAGTGCGGCAGTGCAATAAAATTGTATAAAACTTTACCACAGAGCAAGCATGATGCATGTCGAGTATTCAGTCAAAAAATAAATTAATTCATTATCCAGATGCTCGTTCACTGTCTAAATTACACCAATTCATTGTTCCCATTCATAATCAGTACCCACCCTAAATCAGTTCATTGTCAAAACACATGATCAATATCGGTATTGCTTTTCTTCTATAAGCACATAATCACTATCCATCTTATCGACTTTCATTGTCCAAAAATGCATACATATCTCAGAGCATCAATATTCGAGCAATCCGGGTGAACAGGGAGTTCGAAAGTTCCGTTTCGTGTATCGGCGCCATTTTGGGCGAGGTCAGGCAGGTTCCGGTATAGTCAGAATGTCTCCAATGACTCATGGTTGGACCAGAACCTTCCGTTGGCAGTTCAAAATGTTTTTCGCAATGTGGTAACAGTCTAACAAATAGACCATCAGTCAAAGAGTGGGGAGGGCAACAACAAGTTTTCCTACCGGGTCATTCTGGTGTTCCACCGGAACTGAACAAGTCTGTACCTTGGCTGTGTTTTAGCCATTTCCAAACTGAGGCTGGCGCCGGCAGGAGTGCGTCGATGTTGCGGGTCCCAGTGAGGGGGGCGGGGGCACCCATGCAGAGGGGTCGGGGGGCCCCCCGGCTCTTATAGAATCTTCAAGGTCGAGGAGAGACGGCATGGGGCGTGTGCCCGTCCCGGGCAAAAGACCGCTTTTCGATGTGGACCCTCTTTAAGTAAGAGCGTTGGGGTGTCGCTGGAAGCCTCCACCTGGAGGGAGGTGGGGGAGGCTCGTTCGCGCCACCTCCCCCTTCCAGCGACCCCTCGCCGATCCTCGGCTCCGCCGTTTCGATATTGGCCGTGCCGGCTATTGAAGATGGGGGGGGGGTCGGTGGCTGAGGCAAGACAGCCCCCCCCTTCTTGACATGTGGCGGGACTACCTTCAACTCTCCAGGAATTTGACATGTGGCGGGACTACCTGTAACTATCCAGGCGTCGGCATGTGGCGGGACTACTTGCACTTGTCCAGGCGTTGACATGTGGCGGGACTACATGTAAGCGCCGCCGTTCTTGTTCTTGGCTTCGGCCTTCTTCGCGGGCCGGACCAGGCGAGAGACAGAGGGGGGGGGGTGGTCGGTGGCTGAGGCAAGACAGCCCCCCCCCGTGGCCTGCAGGGCAGCAGAAGAGGAGAGAAGGAGAGGCCATCACCGTTTTCTGGGCCGTCCGCCCCACAGCCTCCCCTTCCGACTGCGTCCAGGCGAGCCCCGCATGCCTCGAGGCCTCGCCTACCGGATGGGCGTATCCGCGGACCTGTGGCACTTCGGGAGTTTCCGGAATGGGGGTAGGTACCTATTGATTTGTATCTATTTCATGTGACCGTTATTTGGGCATGGTGGGCAATGAGGCAGACATGTTTTAGGGCAGGAATAGGCAACGGAACCTAGTTACCTCGTGGCTTGCCTTGGTGTCAAGCTTGTCTTCCCTCGCCATTTTTATGTTTCTTATTACAGGTTATTTCTAACGTTTCTTATTTTATTTTTAGCGAAGTTGATAACTCCTCAGTGGCCTACTGATTTCGCTCAACTCCTTTTCTTGTATTTTTATGCCATAACCTATTATAAGCTATAGCGACTAGTCCACACTTAATGAATAGGTCCTTATTAGGTGTGCCCTCCAGTGGAGCTGGATGGTTCAACTCTAATAAGCGGTCCGGGCTAAACAGGCTACCAACCAATGGGGAGAAGATAGGCATGACGGATTACAACGGGGACAAAAGTCTGCATTACCTATCTTATCACGGCGGGCAAAGACTAGGCAGAATATCTCTATTCTCCGTTGTTTGGCGGCGGTGAATACCTCAAATGAACCAATACCGAATAATCGGTCAATCAAACAATTCAGTGGGGAGAATAAGTGGTCACGAAAAGTTATCGTTGCCCACTCTTTCTCTACCTGCAAAGCGAGACCTTGTTCTTCCCTGTTTGCAGACAAAGAATCTCCAGACAATAATCCACGAACGACAGTTCGGGAAACAGTGGGGGAGGAAGATAGGCACGACGGATTACAACGGGGACAAAAGTCTGCGTTACCTATCCTTCACTGCTTGCAAAGAGAGAGCCTGTTGTTTTCTCCGTTTGCAGACAGTGAATCTCCAGAGGGTTTCAACAAAGCGTAATACTAGTATTATCCAAAACAATCATTTCACAATTTGTCGCATTTACGCGACCTTACCCGGACTGGACCGTGTGGGCAGTTCTTCGCCTTCCTCCTTCCAGCGCCCGATCGTTCTCTTACTCCATGATTTTACCGCAGCCGTCCTGTGGGATTCCAGTCAGGACAGTAGGTCACTCGAGAGAGGTCCGTTCGGAATTGGTGAAGTTCATTCAATCGGCAGCCGGACGAGGGCCCTCTCAAGGCAGGTATACTCCGATCATTTAGATGTTCACCTCATCGTCTGGATCTCTCTCATTGGACCCTATGTCACTGATGGACCCCGCGTTGGGACGCCAATTGTGGAATGTCAGCCCATATGACAACCGATGCCCAGGCTGCTGGCGCAAGACGCCTCTTAGTTCCCATTCTGAATAGTTACCAAATAAAGAGAGGGGCGCTTGAAGCAGGAATCAAGAACAGAGTTTAATTCTCATGAGGAGAGCCTGTCATTTCAGACACGAAACAAGGTGCCATCGGGAGGTGCTCTAACAAGTGAGCTGAGACTCCGTCTTTTATACCTTGCAAAACACTTGGCATTACAAGCAAGACATTGTGAAACAAAGAAAAGATAACCCCATAATCCTCGTGTCAATCCTACCCCACATGTGTTCACAATAGGGACCCTTGACCTGCTGATAGGAGAGGGGGCAATGACGCAGCTGAATGTTCCGCTGATTATTAGGATGTGTGCGCCTGATCGTAGCCCAGGGGGTGGGGAGACCAGGATCAATAGTGGGTCCTTTGAAGGGGAGTGACTTCATACAATAAAGTGCAGTAAATGATATCCTCTGGCTCAGGCGATGGCCTCGGACATGTGTGGTCAGTCGGACTCGGGGAAGGGGTCATCAAAGGAGTGGCATTCATGCCGCGTGGACAATCGAGCGCGGAGGGAGTGCTTTGTCAATAGAGGGGCATTCATGGAGGGAAAGGAGGTGTTGGTCAGGCGCGGCCGTGACTCCCAAGGACAGGGTCTTGCAGAAGAAGGTTTATGACTTGTCCATGTGAGGGAGAAGGAGGGGGTCAGGGTGCGCGCAGGGACAGAGTCGCACAGAGAGAGAGAGGTCTTATGACCCGTACATGAGAGAACGGGGACAGTCAGATACAGCTGGGGTGGGGGTTATGTCAGCTGAGGCGAAGGATGCTTTTTCAAGAGGGAAATGGGGGGTTTTGCGTGGGTCAAGCAGAAGGGCTGCCTTTCGGGGCAGGGTCGCGCAAAAGGGAGAGGGTTTCATGGTTTATGCACGAGAGAGAGTTCGAATACACGCAGAAGGGAAGCCGGTGAGTCTAATCTTAGGCGGGCAAAAGGCCAGGGTGCCTAAAATGGCTGTCATGTACACAGGAGTACAGGCCTTTGCTGGCAGTGGGATGTAGTTAATGCTTTACGGTATTCATGGTACGCGCAGGGAGAGGAGTGGGAAAAAGGGAAATGAATGCTGTTTATGGACATCAAGTTCTTCAATTTCCACAATAGGATTCACGTGCTGATCGAGGTTGGTAGACTACCGGTATGGGACGGTAGTTTTCTCAACAAAAAAAAAGTTTGATATGTATATTTTTTGGGGAAGATATAAAACATGACATTTTTTTTTTTTTTTTTGGGAAAACCTTTATTTTTACCTTCACATCTTTACACAGCATGCCGCCTACAACCCCGAAGGGCCGGCCGCTAAGCGCAATTGTCACAATATAACGACAACCGTAAGGAAGTGCAGTACTTAGTTGAGAAAGTCATTGCAATAAGGGTTGTCAGAAGATTAACTGAAGGGCATTAGCAATTGTTCCATACCGAATAATTGAGGTTTTCATTTTCTGTTTTTTAAACGAACAAAAAGAACAACATAACATCGGGAAATCACAGTGCGATCATTGACAACGTACATTGCAGGATAGGTATGGGAGTACATTTGGGATAAGACAGAGCCGCTTGTCATCCGTGAGTCAACTCAAGGCGTGAGGAAAGTACCACCCCCCCCACCTTCCCCCCGGGGGACCCCACCCTACAGCCAACCACCCTCACTCCAACCCATCATCGTCATCAGAGTCTAGTGGGTCATCCTCTGGCAGAGGGTCGCAGATGTCACCTCAATAGGTGTTCCATGGGGACCAGGCCTTGTTCCACTTGCCAGGACAGGCCCGACTTAGGTATACCGCCCGTTCTGTTACCATCGTCCTATCCATATTTGTGCACCACTGCGATGATGTCGGGAGGTCCGCCACCCCATTACATCATTTTTAAAGTTAAAAAAGAATATTAGAGTTGCAAAGTATTAAAAAACAATTAGAAAAAATATAGGTTTTATAAATATTAAAATATGAAATTAACATTTAAAAAACCTTTGAAATTCACTGAAAAAACCATAGGTTTCACAGTCGTTGTAGTTAGGAATTAGCATTTAAAAAACCATAGAAATGCATCGAAAAAACTATAGGTTTCAGGACGTTATAGTTAGTTGGACATTTGACTCATATAAAACCAGAGAAATTCGCCAGTTATAGTTAGCTGAGCGAATTATAACTCGCGCTACCACAATGCACTGCTGATGATATCACATATTGCATCACTCATGACATGGTAAGCGACTTCACTGATGACATCACTGATGACATCTCAAATGACATCACTGATGACATTATTCAGTACAGACCGGTTTTGCTTTGAAGATTTCTTGTTTATAATAAGGTTGCCGTAAATACCTTAATTGTTCTTTCTTTCCTTTCTTTACTTTTCTTCTCTAGGAGTCAAGGTTCCTGCTCCGAAAGCATTAGGGAGAAGCAGAGGTTGTAATCAGGAGGAAGAGCATGGTCAAAGAGCTGAATGGGAAGAAATTTGGAGCAGAAAGCTTTGTCATCAGGAAAATGAGAAAGCTGGCTTGGACGGGAACCGCGAGCCAAGGCAACACCTGAAATGCTGCCAGCGAGCAAGGAACAGAAGAGCTGTTGAATCGCAGGTAAGTGTTCTTAAAAAATTAAATGAGAGCAAATGCCTCCTATGTGTATCGCCTCCTATTTATGGTCGGATTAACACAAGGTGGGCGTTCCAGTCTTAATCTTCATAATGATTCAGTGAGACCTGCTGGCTGCCTCACGTGTAACAACTGTTCCCTTCAGCGCATGTCACAGGCCTTAGTTCACGTTGTGCTGCTGACAGACCGATCACGTGGAGGTGCATAATTAAAATAGGTTCTTCTGTTTAATGCACATGAATGGAACATAAGTATAAATCCTAAATATTTAATTTTAAAAGTTCTTTTGTTTTGTGACATAACATACACTTGACCAATCTTACATATCGTTCTCAGAACGCTTACATGTCATTCAGTTTTTGTTAGCACTGTTCATATGCTGATGGGGGTGCATTGTCCCTTGAGGGGTTTCTTGGATCCACACCTATACACACTCTAGGTACACTTAGAGTAGGGTTTGCATAGAAGGAGTACACTCGATAAATGCCTTGTTTTATATGCCTGTATATATACATTGTTTAGCACCATGGTAGAACTATACCTACTACTTATGCTTGTAGTGCTTGTAATCATGTGTATCTGCTTCTGACTACTAATCATTGCAGCACACATTTTGTA
Organism: Lissotriton vulgaris; assembly: GCF_964263255.1. Lineage (NCBI taxonomy): Eukaryota > Metazoa > Chordata > Amphibia > Caudata > Salamandridae > Lissotriton > Lissotriton vulgaris. Next base: position 2,035,043,485 of record NC_141685.1, on the reverse strand, counting down.
TGCAAGAATAATAAATATTATTTTAAAAGTCCCACTGTGTATTCTCTGTATATTTCTCTGAGAATAAGTGAACACAAGTGATTTAGCAAAATGTTCTGTACTGTTACTACGATCCCTAAGAGGTCATGGTTGTCATGTTCAGTGGGGCTTATGGTAGCACCGTGAGCAAGCTGATCTGTAGGCCAACCTATCCTGCAGAGGTGTCCGGAATCAGTCTTGGCACCAAGCCCCTAGTTTATGTTGTCCAAACATTGAGCAGATCCTACGGAATAGTAGGACCTACACAACACTACTCTGCTGGACCCCTGCTTTTCTGTGCTGACCTGCTGCCCTCTTGCCTTGGTGAGAAGGACTGGAATTGCATCTCTTGAACCCAGAACTCAGAGGGACCCAAAGGGCTAGTTGGTAGGCTTCCAACAACCATGCATCTGCATCTGAACTCTGCCATCTGTGAGTCAACCCTGCCAAGTGGTGCCACGCCTGCCCTGGACCCTAGGGAGTCGGCCTAAGGTGCTTACCAGTCCCAGTGGATCCAATGGAACCAAAGCATCTTCTGAGCCTCGCATCCCCGAGAAGAACCAATCTATCTTCTCTACTGAGTGGTGCCTCCCAGAGCAGAACCGACAAATCACCACTGTTGCATGGATTGGACCTATCACAAAGACTCAGACCACCTCCTTAGATCAGACTCATTGCCCCGATGGCATGATGCATCCACTGCACAGCCCCTCGCATCTCTCATCCACGGCAGCTTTGACGACGATGTCGGACTCCGCTTTGCAGACTCGCAGCTTTTTGGAACTGATGCATTGCCCTGAATGTTTACCACATTCCCAACACTGGACTTCACATCGCAAGACTCCTTAATGGAATCCTCAACAATGACACAACAGGATCTCCCATGCAGCCTCTCTGCATCTCAGAACCAAAGAATTCCTCCAGCTACACAGCGCATCTTCAACATGGATCCTTGCTACCCTCCGCAAATATAATTTTTCGGTACTTTGTTCAGCAGGCCTAACTTGGCCCATGTAGCTGACCCATGCTCCATTGTGGTTGGCCTAAACGTGTGACCCTGTCCGGTCTAGTGTGGCCAGATATCCACAGTTGGTGGTTTGTGCTTTTTTTGCTATTTTCTCTAAAATAACTTAGGTTCTACTGATTTTATTTTTGTTGCTTTGGTCTTGTTTTTAATTCCAGTAATTTTTTATTTGAGAAAAATATATTAAAAAATACACTATTTTTCTAAAGCTGTTGTGGGCTCCTTTTGTGGTGTGCTTTCATTGTTTTACTGTTTGAAGTGTTGCACAAATATGTTAGACTTTGCCTGTCAGTTAAGCCTGACTGCTCTGTGCCAAGCTACGAAGGGGTGAGCACAGGCTAATTTGGGGTTGCTTGAGCCTTATCCTGATACGTATTGTGGTTGCTATTTGGCCAGGGCTCACACCCCAGCAAACCACCATTCCAATTTCTTACAGTTTCCATGTTATATTTTAGGTCTTTTGTGTGGGTGCTAGGCAGAGAAATACAAGTGTGGCAACATTTTCATAAGGAGAAGTGTGTAAATGTTGGGTTGTAGGAATTCTGTGAATAACCGTAGTTTACAAAAGTTTCCATCACAAAAATGTAAGAAAACTTTGTGATGTTAGGCAAAGTATGTACATTTCAGGGCATTGTGAGTAAGATGATGTTATGGGATCCAGGAAAGGCATACCATTCTGAACTCAATGGGTGTCTAATTTTCAAAAATGTCTGAGATTGGTATATTTTCCAGGTGGCTGCTGAGCATAGACCCAAATGCCACAGTTAATCTCTTGCCAGAAAAGTTATTTTTTTACAGTGAATGCTAATGTCGCCACTTTGCATTTTGGAGCCTTTTGTGTCATGGGCACTAGGTCCATCCTCATGAGCGGGGCACAGTTTTGTTCACATGAAGTCTGGGAAACCAGAATAGTATAAAATGTGTTATTGTGATTTGAATTTCTCTCCATGTTTGCCTTCCAAATGTGATGATAAAATGGATAATCTCAAATTCAGAGGTGTGCAAATACCCACTATTCCTTAAATCAGTAAATTGTGCGCATTTAAAAAATACATAAGTTCCCTTCATGACCGTTTCATATTGGAGTTTGCCGTCAAAATTGCTGCATGGTACGTACACAACAAAAAGCATTTCAAGCTGCAACTCAGTTGTTGCCTCTGGGGATCACATGTTTTTGGACAACCAACAAGCGCTATATATTCATGTGACGGAAAGGGTCCGATGGACATAACTTTGTGTTCTACTTTTGCAAATCATCCAAAATCGTTGTAATCAATTACTATTTGTCTAACTTATATTCATCATTGTTTATTTTTTATTTCCATAATTAGTTTCGTTTGGACAACCATGAGCTATCTACACAAATAGCCAACTGCTCAATTTGGAACTTTATCTAGTTTTCAGAAATATACTTTTTGGGTTTACCTGTGGGTGCCATACCTGTTTCCACCACAAAATCCAAGTTCATTAAACCTTGAAAAATGACTACTAGTTAGAAAAATCCAAAAGCTAGACAAATCAGGTTTAAAAAAAAAACTTTCACAACTTAGCTTGTTCCTGAAAGCTGAGATGATGATGGTCTTAGCACAGCAAACTGTTTGTAGATAGCATTTTTAGGGGAAAAACATATGCTTTCTTGCACAGTATGTTTCCCATTTTTCAAACAAAAAAACTAATTGTTGCTATATTTTGAATGTTTTCTTGGTTCTCTCCAAGAGAATCGACAAACTCTAGGTAGCTGTAGAATTCCTAAGATGTAGGAAAAATATGCGCTTTTGACATAGATACCTTTTGTGGAAACAAATGTAAAGATGACTTAAGTGTAAAGTGCCCCCAAAACATTAGAAAATGGCTCAGTATTGGGAGTGGAAAAGTATAAATAGCTTAAGGGTTATGGGCTAGAATAATGGATCAGTCTGACAGCTTTCAGGCTGCAGAACCAGACCCCTCTCTATGGAGTACAGACTATCTGTTTATGGGCCCTCTTTCTAGAAGAAATGGTAATTAGGGGCACCATACCAAGCTGAATGCCATTATTCTTATGGGCCGGGATGCCCGCCACCCCTTTCACCACCAACCCCAATGGGAGGAGACAGACACAGTTTGAACTTTTTGAAGGCGGGGGGGCCTCACGACCCCCCCCCCCGACCGTATTTATTAAAATATGAAAAAAAAATAAAACTTTAAATTAAAACGTTTCATGTATCCTGTACAAATTCAACTTCCATTACATTTGATGAAGACAGGTATTCAGGCTAACCTTAACAAATCTCTAATACAAAGATTTCCTAGCTGAGTCTAACATCATGACAAATGCATTGCATACGAATTTGTATATCCTAACATTAAGGGCCACGGTAAGGTCTTAACCGGTGTCAGATCCCTATCACCAAATTCCTGCCCTCACGTGTGAGTGGCGCATGCGCAGAGGACTTTACCCTCGTAGCCAACTGTAACTTCCCTTGTATTCGGGGCCCCCTTTCACTCGACGCCATCTTAAGGTCGTCCGAGTTCCAGTGCGGGGTATCCGTAAGAAGGACAGCGTGGACTCCCCCCCTTTCCCCGCACTCTCTTCCGCCGGAGCGGATATCTGGCCCCCGGGAAATTCTGGGGAGGGGCATATAGCCGTCTCCCCCTGGGAGGGGCCTATGGCCGTCTCCCCCTGGGTGACCCATCCGTAGTGGGTGCTGCCCCCCGTGGGAGGACCCAATGGCCGCCTTCCCCAGTGCGCTCCCATCCATAATGGATGGCGCCCCCCCTAGGGACCTTGAAATCACTGCTCACCGATCATGACCTTACTGCCCGACCGAAGACTAAATAAATACGACAGTTAGTTACCTACTAGGGAGAAAAGTACAGCTCGATATATCAACCGACTTTAACATTGCTACAAAGGAAAAAAGGTCCTATAGCACCGAACGTTCTTTATTGCATATATTCCTTAACATTTCTACAAAGGAAAAAAGGCCTATAAGCAAATATCCAGTTACATACATACTCTTGTCATTGACTTAAGATGAAAGCAACGATTCCCACAAGACATGTTTTATTACAATCCAATTGCAACATAGAACTTTATTCATCCCCAAATTCTTGCAACAGGGGCTGGAGGGTGGGTCAAAAAATGCAGCTTGTTCCCTTGAGGGCTCATGAGCTACGAGTGGTGCAGCCTTCAGAGCGCAGGAACAAGAGGACGCTTCCCTGGATTCCCGCGCCTTTTATCCAGCAGCGGGAAGGCGTGGCCACGATCGCATCCCGCCCATCTGTGCTTGGACTTCCGGGCGGGTGTTTAGGACAGCCTTTTTTAGGCAGCGGGGGCGTGCATCGACCACGCCGCTATGGGCATAACGGCCGGGACACGCCCCCCGCCCGCAACGACTTCCCGGGGGATCGGGGCACCCATCCATACATTTGTGGTGTCCGAGTGGTCTCCCCTTTTCATATGGGCCGGGATGCCCGCCACCCCTTTTACCACCAATCCCAATGGGAGGAGACAGACACAGTTTGAACTTTTGGAAGGCGGGGGGGGCTCACGACCCCCCGGCCGTATTTATTAAAATATTAAACAAAATTTAAAACGTTTCATGTATCCTGTACAAATTCAACTTCCATTACATTTGATGAAGACAGGTATTCAAGCTAACCTTAACAAATCTCTAATACAAATATTTCCTAGCCGAGTCTAACATCATGACAAATGCATTGCATACAAATTTGTACATCCTAACATTAAGGGCCAATGGCAAGGTCTTAACCGGTGTCAGATCCCTATCACCAAATTCCCGCCCTCACGTGTGAGTGGCGCATGCGCAGAGGACTTTACCCTCGTAGCCAACTGTGACTTCCCTTGTCGTGGGGGCCCCCATTCACTCAACGCCATCTTAAGGTCATCCGAGTTCCCGTGCGGGGTATCTGTAAGAAAGACAGCGTGGACTCTCCCCCCTTCCCCGCACTCTCTTCCGCCGGAGCGGATATCCGGCCCCCGGGAAATTCTGGGGAGGGGCATATAGCCGTCTCCCCCTGCGAGGGGCCTATGGCCGTCTCCCCCTGGGCGACCCATCCATAGTGGGTGCCGCCCCCCCATGGGAGGGGCCAATGGCCGCCTCCCCCTGGCGCTCCCACCCATAATGGGTGGCGCCCCCCCTAGGGACCTTGAAATCACTGCTCACCGATCATGACCTTACCGCCACAGGCCAGATAGTTGACCGACTATCTGGCCCCCCCAAACCTCCTATAGGTCATGTCTCCTCAACCCTACTAGCCAAGCTATAATGTCTCCTATCAATAAGTCATTCCCCACCCTGGACAGGTGTACCCCATCATGAGAATAACAGTGAAACTGTAATCCAAACAAAAGACAACAAGCGTGAGTGCACTTTTTCAGTAACTTACAACATGTGCAGCCGCACGTACCGTTTGAAACAATTCGAGGACCAGCGGCCTAATTGTTTAACCTTGTTCGCCCGCAGACCCCCAGCCGTCGCTTCTGTTGCGGACCCTATCCTGAATGAATGGGTCCCAAAATCACTCGGGTTCAAGCCCGCAGCTGCAATCGTGATTGCCAGCACCCTCTGAAACTGAAACTTCGTTAACGGGGTGCCGTCCGTATGTCGCAGCAAGTCCCCCCCCCCACGTTGTCAACCTCTGTTTTAGGTAGGCCTCAACATGCCTCACTGGACAACATGGGCTACTTGGAGCGCTCTGCAACACAATGCTATTCCGCTGGGCCTCCTGATCCGTGTTTGACCTGGCTATCGTGATCAGCAGAGAATCTCCCTTCACTTGCATGTGATCCCTGCAGAGACCCCTCTCCGTATCTTTTTTGTTGGCAGCCACTAATTCGCTCACCCGCAGGGCCCCATAGAACGCCAACACAAACGCTGCCCGGAATAGTACAACCTCGCTAGGTGAGGAGCATGTTTCCTCCAGTTTAGCTCCGACCACACCGCTATGGGCATACCTGCCGGGACAGGCCCCAAGTCCGCAACAACTTCCGGGGGGATCGGGGCACCCATCCATACGTTCGGGGCTTCCTTATTTGCGATTAGCAATTTGCTAATCGCAAAGAAGGAAGCTGTAGGAATCGCAATTTATTTTGCGATTCCTACATGAATCCCGTTTTGCAAGTCCTTAATAGCGATTCCTTAATAATCGCTATTAAGGACTCGCAAAACGGGACAATGATGAATCTGGCTCATAGGCCCATATTTATCATTATTTCACGCAGCGCTAACACAGCAAGCCACCTTGCTGTGTTGCGCTACTTGAAAGGGAAAGGGCAGGAATCTGCCATATTTAACATTATACGGCTCATTCCTGTCCTTTCATAGCGCTGGAGCACATTTGGCTGCCTAGAGCCAATGCAGGCTCCCTTGCATCATGGTGCGAGGGTGTCTGCATTGTTGGCAGGATTGTTTTTGGGCAGGAAGGGAAAACTTCCTAAGCAAAAACAAACCTCAGAGGCATGTACTTTTTTCTATGTACTGCAGAATGCAACACATGTAGAAAGAGGGAAAAAAAGGAGAAATTTAAATACTTCTCCGCGTTATGCCTCACCTGGAAAGCATTTTTAAAGGATCCCAGGTCTACCATTAATGAAAAATCTGGGAATACGTCAAAATCCATGTGTGAATGCATGGAATACCCATGCTCCACCCACGGAATGCCACACTGTGGCACAGTAGCAAGGCAGCGATTTGCACTGCCTTGCGTTACTCTAGATTTATCGAGCCATGCGAGCATGCAAGAATGCCTTACGTGACTCTATACATCTTACTTAGGTTTTGTGTCACCCTTGCACCCCCTTGCGTTGTGCTAGGGCGACACATAACCTTGATAAATGTGGCCCTGAGTTTTCCCTCCTAAATTTCTCCCCATGTTAACTTTGTTTGATTTTTGTCTTGGCTAAATATACCTTTGTCTGTCTGTTTTTTTTATTCACCTGTTGTTACCATCATTATAGCTGCCTATTTTCTTGCAAGGATACATAATGTGCTTTGGATTGTCCTACCTATTATAGAGATAAATGTAGCTTTATCCACATTTTCTTGAACTGACATTACCTAGGTTAACAAGTCATTCATCCACATATATATCCACAAAGCCAGCAATCCATCCACAATGCACCTATGTTTGCATGTGCTTGTATGTCTATTTTCTGACAGCTGGTTGTCTATGGTACTCTATGGGTGCTAATTGTGGTATCTGTTTGCACACCCAAACAGATGACACAATAAACTGTAGTAGGGAATATATACATGTAAAATAAGTGCCATTGTAAGCAGGATTAGAAAATAATTTTACAACTTATGTTTTGTTCAGCCACGTTTCATAAGGCACATTTAGAAATGTGAGAACTTGACTGTGGGAAAATGCATTATCCTTTTTTCTTTAAATCATTTTATTCGGAAATGCATCAGAAACAAATTTCTCACATCTTCTCTAATAGATTTATTGCCTCGCGCTGAGTGATGCACTCTATCACATCAATGGCCTCACCATTATGATGTCACCCAGAGGAACCTCGTGCTATTTCAGCACCAAGGCCCCTTCCAGGGAAACGCGTACCCCTCTCAGATACAATGTAATCCCCGGTGATCATTTTACTTGCGGATATTTTATAGAAACTGATGTTTCATTCGTATACGATTTATGCAAAATGTGCCGCGCCTGGATGATTAACCACGCGCCTGTGAGGTTCTCGCCCAGGTCCTTGGCTTGAATCAATATTCCGCTCTCAGGAAGTGAACAGCTACATTGGGGGTGACTGCATCGACCGCCATAGGGGACTCCTTTCTGTTCACTCCACTCTACGCGCGTGTTAATCAGTCTCCCAAGACCTGTCAACCCGAGCAACTATTAACTCCCATTCCGAAACATATGATTAAATAAATCCTACAAAGGTCAGGAATCAAAATGCCCTAGAGCACGAGCAGATAAGCTAAAAGGAGAAAGAAATGGATGCTGTTAATGCAGCTGCAGAGGAAGCTCTCTCGAAGGCCTCGGTACCAAGCGCAACTTTCATTAAGGCCTCGCAGGCCGACATTAGAAGACCACTGACATGTTTCTGCACGAGGTGTCTGAGGGAAGCAAAGGGAGCTGATCAAGTCACAGGCGAGATTCACACGGCCTCTGATTTCATTGCTGAACGTATTGCTGTTACTGTAGACGGTACACCATTGAAAAGGTATGTTCAATCTGTAACTATTTGAAACGACATGTTCTTAAGATTCCAGCACTAAAATGCTCCCTCGATAAGAAAATGTAAGGAACGATTAGCAAGAACTCTTATCAGGTGAGGAATGTTAGCGCCTAGCAGCGTTGTTTGTGCGTCAAGGTTTACCACTGCTTTCCTTCACGCACTCAGACTCTAAGGCGTATATGTATAAGAAAATGGCACTGCCAAAACATTTGCAGGGCTGAGTCATTTAAAAAACGCACAAGAATACGGAGCACCCTGTGTTTTCCCTTGAACTGGTGCTAAAAATGGCTGCCTAGTGCCAAGATAGACACTCTTACGCAATACTGCAAGGGTGCCTGCATTGCAGGGAGCACTCTTGTACCATGTTGCAAGGGTGTCTGTGTTGCAGGGAATGATTGTTTATGTGCAGTAAGGGGTTCTTTCTATGTGTGCTGCACAATGCAGCACACATCGAAAGAGCAAAAACAAGGAGAAATAAAAGGATTTCTCCTTGTTGCACCAATGTAACGCCTGCTTTTTCATGGCATTAAGTTTTGTGCTGCCTCAGATTTCTAACTCCTTGTAAATCTGGGGCATTGTCATAAAACAATGCGTGCTAACTTGGAACAGCCACAGCATGCACATATCTGCATGAAAGGCTACCCTATTTACAAGGTGGCGTTAAGCCACGCAAAGTAGCTTAACGTAACTTTGTAGTTATGGAGCAAGAGCATTGCATCACCGGCACGTCGGAAAAAGTGATGTTCTTGTGGAGCAATCCCCTTGTAAATATGCCCCTAAATGTCCCAACAGATTTAATCTATCCAAGAAACAGAATAGACTGTTGAGGACATGTATAGGATCTGCTGCAAATCACCAATAACGGTTTGACTTGCCCGGTGGTGTGAAAAAATGTTTCTCCATTAAGAAAATCAAAATTGTCATTGTCATCGTAGCTGCAGTAAAAAGTCACTACAATAGTCATTGATATGTAGCCAGTTCTTCCTGAGTACAGATACGTTTCTGCATTAAGAAATAACAGAAATGTAAGTACTGCTCTTTTTTGGTGAGATCATTCCTTTTTCCATTCAACCTACACATGCACTTTAACATTGCACTGGTGCACCAAACGCAAAATCCTCCATCTACTTCCACTTTCATTGCGTATCATCAGTAAAATACACAATTTTGAACTGAATTCTGTGGATATAACACAAGAATAAACGGAGTATCTCCATTTCCTCCCAAGTCTGTACCTGATGCTGTTTGTGTTGCCTCAGTGCCTAATATTAATATCAAATGTGACTCTGCAGCGAGGCACGTGACAGCAGCTCGTGAAAGCCCCTTGGTATCTTATTTCCATTTCTTGACAACAGCAGTGATCATCTCTTAAGCAAATTTAAAAGCCCCCGAGCCAGTGATGATTGAAATGTTTAGGTTTGCTATCAAATGAGCTGTTCAGCATTTATCAGCATTTTCAAGAAAGCAAAGCCCTGGGGTGTGGCCCCATGGAAGAATCTTCTGAAGTAGAAGCCACATTTGCTATCTTTATTGAATGTGTACCATCAGACATATGTGTTTATGTGCTGCATTTCAACAAGACAGGGCGTTTTCACTGCTTTCTTAGTATTCTATTTAACATCAATATGTCTGTTTCATGGCTTTCCCTCCCCAAAGCGGCCACGAAACACGGCATGTACTTTAGAAAAATGAGGCTCACTGTATTTTGCTAAACACATAAATGGGTGGAACTTTTTTACATTAAATACTATTTAAATCTGAGCAGTGATGTTGCCGTGGAGTGGAGGGCAGGTAGGGCCAGTACTGCAGCTGTAATTTGTCTGTACCCTCACTGGCAGCTATCAAAAACAGACACTACCTGGCGGTCTAGACAGGCCCTATTGGGCACCGGGCATTTACCTGTAGAGGCTGGAAGGGGGAGGGGCTGGGTTTGGTGAAGGTTGTGGTTGGTTTTAGTGCTCAGCAATGGTTAATTTGTGCGGGTGATTGGTAGAGGATCGCACCAGCACTTTTATTTTGGTGAGCCAGGACTCTTTCAGGACTCTTTCAGAATCATCTATGGTGGCCCGTAAAAAGAATTCTGGGGCTAACATAAATGAAGAAAAAAGTGGAAGATGGACACCAAGAAGTGAAGAAGGTTCACAAACTGGCACATAAGTTCCTCAGTAATGACTAGGAAGGTAGGGCCATGTTTCACTTCACACTGCGCTGTGCTGCGTGAAAGGTAGAGGGCAGGAATAAGCCATATTTCTCAAGATATGGCATTTTCCTGCTCTATGGCTGCGCTGGTTTACAAACTGCTGAGTGGTGCCAATGCAGTCGCCCTTGCACCATGGTGCAAAGGTGCCTGCGTTACAGGCAGGATTGTTTTTGTGCAGGAAGGAATACCTTCCTGTACAAAAACGATCTACTGAGGCCTTTTCTTCCTTTTCTTTCTTCTATGTGTGCTCGAAATTGAAGTACAAGTAGAAAGAGGCCATAACTTGTATAGTGTGGCTCAATGGTTAGAGACGCAGAGGTCTGGCCCGGGACCAGGGTTCAATTTCCACCTCGGTTGCTCTTGGACTCAATTTCCCCGGACCTGATCATTCTGGCCTCGGTGCCTACTCTAATCATGGGTTCCACTCTGCAACTCTGGGCAATAGCTTGCTTAATCTCCACAACGGCCCCAGCAGCGCTGTGGATGCCAGGCTTCACCTTGGGGGTGCCCAGGAGTGGACATTTCACAGAAAAGTCAGGATGGGTTCCACAGCGGTATGAATACATCGCTACGAGGCCTCCGGGTAGAAGTGCGCTATATAAATACTTTACATTTACATTTACATAAATAAAGATATTTTTTATAGTACGCCTCCCCTGGGGAGGCATGGCATTCTGACACATTCCTAGGTCCACCAGTATTGGTAAATCTGGGAATGCATTAGAATCCATGGGTAGGTGCGTGGGAACACCTGCACTCCACCCAAGGCCGCCTCCCTGGGGCACAGTAACTCAAGGCAGCAACTTACTCTGCTGTGTGTTACTACAGATTTACCAAAGCAGCAGGTCCACACTGTGCATGGCATAGTGACTCTCATTATAGGTTTTGCCTCACCCTCTGACCCCTTCCGTGGTGTAGGTAGATAAAAACCCTTGATACATATGCCCCATAGTTATTTTTTGGCATGAGTCCTCCTAGAGTGCCAAAGAGGTATCAGTTGTGGTTGCATAATTCACACATTAATGCTTCATCCACCTGCTTCAACACCCTACGCAAACATTGCAAGATCTTCAGGTGGCTCCCAGTCAACCCCAGAAGGACCTCGTCGCCAGCAGGGTGGACTACAGGAACACACTCTATGGGGGAATCACTGCATGCCTCTTAACCCCATCGACGCTCATGACGAGCTCAGCTCGTCCTGATGTACACCTCTCGTACACTCATGACGAGCTGAGCTTGTCATGAACAATGGCAATCAAGAAATGTCAGCACAGGAGCAATATAACATCAGCATCAATGGTGTTAAAGAGCCTACAGACAATGCAAAACTCAGCTGCAAGACTCATCTTCGACATCCCCGGAAGCACCACATCACACCCCACCCCACCCCAAGAAACTACACTGGCTCCTGATTCGGAGGAGATTCCAGTTCAAGGTGCTGGACCATGCAACAAAGCCCTGCACAACGAGGGACCAACATACATCAACAAATGCATGACCTTCCACCAACAAACCAGACACCTTCAATCTGCCTCCCTCTTCCTCGCAGACACCCCCCCATGGATCCGGCGAGCCAAGCGCATAGGATGGCAGCCAAAGCTTGGAACAATTTTCCCTTGCACCTCACTGCCGCCTCATTGCTCCAGCAATTCTGGAGAGGACTCAAGACCTGTCTGTTTGAATGAACAGATCACCAAACAGCATCTACTAATCCAGTGCCTTGAGTCCCTCATGGGTGAATTGCTGCACTTTATAAATGATTGATTGATTGAGGGGAGTGAGAAGTACTTGCTGCTCCTTTCTGGATTCAGGCATGTCACTTCTGATACACCAATCAGAAAACCACATGCCTCCTAATAAAATTAGATAATTTCATAAGGAAGCGGCTCAGCTTTAGCGGGTCACCAACAAGGAAGGCAGGCCTTGACTCTCCTGATTTACTCCTGTTGCACAGGATAATGTCAGAAACAGTGGTGTGCACGTGCTGAAAAGCCCCCTTAGCCTAGCATTGCATCATAGATAGACTCTTATCCAGGCGATCAGAAGGTGATGATAAGTGGCCCATTTCAAGTTTGTCTTTCATTTACTGTTCGTGACACTCATGGACCGACTCTACTCCCTTGCCCCCTGAAATCACGGCCACAGACCAAAGTGACTTTAGTTTTTTCACACTAGCATACATGCCTACAGACCCAAAGCAGGCCGGTGACTCCCACTTCTTAAGGCTATACCGGTTTAATTCTAGCTGTCTCTCACCTAAAATCTCCTCATCTTTCATGTAAGGCAACGGGCAACGTCATTTCTTCCATGTTTTTATTCAAAATCCTTTCTCGGGTAAAATTGTTAGCATGTATGCGCTAGTGTCAGTCAGTTATGTGTGCTGTCATTTCCGTAACAGGCCATGCAATCAGACTTTACTAGGTTTTTCTTTTCAGTCAGCAGCTGCGGCCAATCACAACTTTCACCAGTAAAAGAATACAAACACACAAGGGGGCATTGTGTGAAGAGTAAACTGTTGTGTGAGTCCAGCTCGCCTTTTGTTTCTCCTACATAGAACAACTCACAGCAAGAAGTCGTTTTTTGCACATTTTCCAAATGGTGCGTAGCTGTTTTAAGCCAAAATGATATTTCCGCTGCCAGAGCACTGCAATCAGTAGTGCTGGAGTACCATAGAGCTTGTACAAAGACATCCAAAATTCGTTGCCATGGCTGGGAGGGCTTTCTCTTCTTCGCCAATGTTCCCGACACATGAAGCAGAACTCTGGATTGATTATACAACAAAATTCCCAATGCTCCTAAGAACTGACATATGGAACATGCTCATTTACCCTAGTACACATCAACACCAACATAGTCAACACCCTGCTGTTACACCTTCAGCACCCCTCTCAGCTCTGTCGATTCTGCCTAGTCCTTTTATACCGAATACTCAGACTTTACATTAATGACATCATGGAGAACAAATGAGAAGAGGAGGCTTAGCATTAGTTATTAAACAAATAAAGATCTGTTTAATCAATATATGCAGCACAATTAAGTATATTTTGAAATTGGCACTTGTTGGAAATTGGGTTAATAGTTGATAGGAGTCAAAGCATAACTAAGGTAATAATTGCAATCCCTGTCAGGTGAACCACAAAAATCACGAAATAAACCTATGGCATTGCACCTGTAGATCTTGCAGAGCATGCTGAGGGATGTAGAAGCAGGTTGAGGAGACTGCGTTGATTTTGTTGGACATGGTGAGCTTCGAGTCGAGAATGACTCCCAGGTTGCATGCGTGGTTGGTTGATGTGGGGGCGGTGCCCAGAGATGTGGGCCAGCAGGAGTCATCCCAGGCTGAGGGGTTGGACCCAAGGATGAGGATCTCCATTTTGTCCGTGTTCGATTTGAGCCGGCTCTCTTCCATCCTGTCGGAGACGGCCTTCATACCACAGTGGAGGTTGGCTTTGGCGGTTAGAAGGTCCTTGGTGAGGAAGAGGATCAGCTGGGTGTCGTCGGCGTAGGAGATTATGTTGAGGTCGTGAAGTCTGGCGATGCGAGTGAGTGGTGCCATGTAGATGTTGAAAAGTGTCGGGCTGAGGGATGATCCTTGCGGGACGCCGCAGATAGTCTTGGTGACTCCTGAGTGGAACAGGGGAGGCGAACTCTTTGGGATCTGTCAGAGAGGAAGGAGGTGATCCAGTCCAGGGCCTTGTCGTGGATCCCTGCGTCGTGGAGGCGTGTACGTAGCGTGTGATGGCAGACCGTGTCGAAGGTGGTGGAGAGGTCCAGGAGTATGAGGGCTGCTGTCTCGCCATTGTCGAGTCGGATTCTGATGTCATCTGTGGCGGCGATGAGGGCGGTCTCAGTACTGTGGTTCTTGTGGAAACCTGACTGTGAGGAATCGAGGATGCTGTTGTCTTCCAGGTATCGGGTGAGTTGGGTGTTGACGATCTTTTCGATGACCTTCGCCAGGAACAGAAGCAGGGAGATGGGCCGGAAGTTCTTGAGGTCGCTCGGGTCCGCCATGGGTTTCTTCAGTAGGGCGTTGATCTTTGCGTGTTCCCAGCTCTCAGGGAAAGTCGCGGTCTCGAAGGAGAGATTGATGATATTACACAGGTGGGGTGCAATGGAGTTGTCGGCCTTGTTGATGACATGGTGAGGAAGGGGGTCGGAAGGGGCGCCTGAGTGTATGGTGCTCATGGTTTTGACGGTGTCCTCGGTGGACAAGCTGGACCATGCGGTGAGGCGTTCCTGGTCGGTGGGGATCGGTGGGTCTCGCGTGGTGGGATTGGCGGGGTTCGTCCGAGGATTGAAGCTGTCGTGGATGTCGGTGATCTTGCAGTGGAAGAAGGCAGCGAGGGCGTCACACAGGGCTTGTGATGGCGGGATGTCGTTGGTGCATGAGCTGGGTTTTGAGAGTTCCTTCACGATGTTGAAGAGCTCCTTGCTGTTGTGTGCGTTGTTGTCGAGGCGGTCTTTGAAGGAAGCCTTCTTGGTGGTCCTGATGAGATGGTGGTGACTGCGGATGGCGTATTTAAGGGCTGTGCAGCTGTCGGGCAATTTCTCGCTGTGCCAGGTGTTTTCCAGTCTCCGACAGGTGCTTTTGGAGGCTAGGAGCTCCGGGGTGAACTAGCTGGCTCTCTGGCTGGTGTCTCTGTGGGTGTTTTGTCTCATAGGGGCTAAGGTGTTGGCGCAATCTTCCACCCCTCTCCTCGGGGTCGGTGGGGTTGGCCGGTGGGTTGAGTGCGAGGCGTGTTTGTAGTAGTTCCTTGGTGACTTTGCCCCAGCGACGTCTGGGGTTCCGTAGGGTGCGATGATGTGAGACTGGTTTCTGGAAGGTGAAGTGGACGCAGTGGTGGTCGGTCCAGGTGAGTTTGGAAGCATGGCTGAAGGCAACGTGGGGGCTGGAGGAAAAGATGGCATCGAGCGTGTGGCCGGCAATGTGGGTAGGTGTAGTGACGATCTGTGTCAGTCCGAGGCTGGCGAGGTTGTCGATCAGGGTGGAGGAGTTGCTGTCGTTGTTGTTGTCCAGGTGGTAGTTTAGGTCGCCAAGGAGGATGTAGTCTGTGGAGGTCAGTGCGTGCGTGCTGATGATGTCGGCGGTAGAGTTGCAGAATTGGGGATGGGGTCCTGGTGGTCTGTAGACGAGGGTACCTCTTAGGGTGGTCTTAGGGTCCGTATGGATTGGGAAGTGCATGTGTTTGGCGGTGTTGAAGTTGTCGACGGTGTTTGTGGAGACCTTGATGGTGTTCTTGTGGATGATGGCGATTCCTCCTCCAACTCTGTAAGTACGGTCTCTGCGGGTGATCTTGTATCTGTCGGGGATGGCCACTGCAATGTCTGGGGCGGAGGCTTCGTTCATCCAGGTCTCGGTCAGAAAGGCTATGTCTGGCAGGTCCCAGAGCTCGACGGCGTGTTTGCGTGCGAAGGAGGGTGTTGAGCATGATGCATCTGAGCTGGTTGGGTTCCGTCATTGCAGGCGTCTTGGCGTCTTCGATGCAGGAGAAGCTACAGTTCCGGCAGATGAAGGAGCTGTGGGTGCGCTTGGGGGCGGCTTTGTGGCAGATGAGCGTCCGTCCGTGGTTGAGTGCGATGAGGGCTTCTTGGATGCGGTCCAGGCACGGACAGGCGCAGACAGGATTGCCTTAGGCATCCGCTGCGCGGCCTTGCAGCGGCCGCCTTAAATGGAGGCGTGGGGAGGGAGGCTCAGCTGGGAGGCGGGAGGGGCTGAGAGGATGGCAAATCAGCAGCAGGGGGCAGGGCTGCAGGGGAGGCAGCAGTGGGAAAATCAGGCAGAGTGCGGGGAGAAGGACGGAAGGGGGCTGGGGCCACGGGCACCGCAGGCAATCGGGCAGCGAGAGAACCAGGAGCAGGAGCGGCAGGCAACAGACAGGAGCAGCAGGTAGTAGGCAGGTCAGGAGGCAGAGAACAGGGGTACTTGGCGCGACCTACCATAAATTGTATTATGGATTAGTGTTTCCATGATTGGCATATCTGATTTACTGGTAAGTCCATAGTAAAGTGCACTGAGAGTGCCAGGGCCTGCAAATTAAATTCTGTTAGTGGACCTGCAGCACTGGTTGTGCCACCCACATAAGCAGGCTTTCAAAATGTTCTCAGACCTGCCACTGCAGTGTCTGCATGCAGTTTTTACTGCCATGTCAACTTGGCAAGTGCACCCACTTGCCAAGCGCTAAGTAGGCCCAAGGTTCCCCTATGGGCATTCAAACAACAGCAAAGGTGCACCACAGAAATTGTAACAGTTGTGATAATAATGATCAATCTCGTAGATGTTGGAGTTCTTCTGCAAATCCTTTATTCAAAACATTTGGTCAAACATAAACAGCCGACGCGTTTCGTCCCAAACTGGGACTTCTTCAGGGCTTCAAGTTGGTCGGACGTCGCGTGCCTGGGAGAAGAGAATAGAAGCGTGGTCCTGGGATCACCTTGCCAGCTACAATATGTCCTATTGTTTAGGTTCTTCCCGACACTATTAATATATTATGTAAGTGCTAGCGGGCGACAGCAATGCAGATTTCTTAGGAATTCTTCGGAGGTTTGATTGAATGTGCCCCCTTACTGTGAGTACTGTCTCAGTCCAAGTGCTGAGTTAGATGTGTCAATGATGTTGGACTGGAGGTCCTGTGAGTCCTTTGGAGGAGGGTGTGGGCACTGTATCCCAGCAGGCCGTTGTAGTCAAAATCGGCCGGCGCCCATCCACAGCCCTCGTCCTGACCAACACCTGCAGCGACGTCGTGGGCATGTTGCAGTGTATTTCAAAGATAGGAAATAAACTGGTGTGTGTGAAATGTAGTATTATCATTTTTCACTTTTATTGAAAGGCTATCTGCCCATAGTATAGAATCGGTAATACTTGGTAACATTTTACGAGTGTACCTTCCCATTGGGACAAGATAGAGAAATTGAGTATATTATGCCTGAAAGCAGAATGTAGAAATGCATCTTTTAGCAAAGATGATTTTTATGTTCTCTATTTTAAAATACCACTTTAGAAAGCAGGTACCTTCTTGCTTAGCCTTCCTGTGTGCCTCTACTGGGTTGTGGATTGACTGTCCGTCTTCGGAGTGACAGGGGCTGGAGATGTACATTATCTTCAGACAGTCACAAGGGGGGTCGAGGTGTGTCCTGCCTTTCCTGTGTGAGTCAGGGCTTGGCTTAATAGGCCTGAAGTGCATTTAGAGTAGCGGGGGAAATTTTCTTGCACTTGAATGGGTTTGGTCTGCCTTGGACAATGATGTATCCACCTCCTGTCAGGAAGCTGGGCCAGAGAGGACCAAACTGGTTTGGACCGAGCACAGACACTCTCTGCCCAAGAGAACAAAGAGAAACTGTGTATAAATATTGGGGCCCAGAAATTTAGCACTCGCTTGGATCAAGGATCCTGCCAAGAAGAAAAGCTGGAAGAACTGCCAGGAGGAGTACTGCCCATTTTCTCTGTTGTTGCTTTGCTGGGTTGACCTGCAGTTGCTGCTTCTTCCTTGGGCAGGGAAAGGACTAGACTGAACTGTCTTCACTTGTCACTGAGTATCGCCAAGGGCTTAAAATAGTGCTTGCCTCCTGTTCACGAAGTCTCAGGGACAGCAAAGATTTCACTTACCTCTGGGTGCCCCCTCTGGCACGGTGGGTTTCAGTTACCACTGAGAGGGAAGCAGCTGATACCAACTCATCTGATGTGTCCGTTTCCTGAAGGCACCGCAGAAGGCACCACAGAAGGCACTGCTTCAGGTCTCACCGCAACCCTGGTCTCACCAACAATGACGACCGCCGCCGCTACTGAGCTGCTGCTTGCACCACGACCTCTGGGTACCGCACTCTGCACCGCCTCTCTTAACTCAGCCACCCTAGTCTCACTGAGGATGTGGCTGCACACTGACCTCGGCACCCGTGACTGCACCGAGGTTTTGGGGCATCACTTGTAAGGCACACTACGCACTGCCCCATACCACGCCGCAGTCTAGGCTGACTGACACCAGCTCCCATCAACCGGCACTGCCGCTTGCACCGTGACCTGTCAGCACTGCAACAAGCACCTCCTCACTCTGCACTGCAGCCCTCGTCTCACCGATGCCGCTGGACGACCGTCACAGAGCCGTTACCTGCACCACGACTTGAGGGCATGTCGGAGGGATGGTCGGAAGCAGAAGCGGGGAGGCCGAATAGGTTGAATAGTGAGGTTTTATTGGGAAGAAGTTTTACAGATAGGGGGGGGATTTTAGCCAAATTATAAACAAGGTTTTGAAGAGTCTGGAGGGTCGGAATGTCAGGATGTCTTCTACGGTTTCTGGAGGCTTGTCTTTCGTCGGAAACCTATTACGGGTTTCAGGGCGTCACCCGGTTCCGGAGATACCTCAAACAAAAAAAGAGAGTGGCTTAAGATACACTGCACTCTTTACTTAATGTTACCGCCACCATAACCAGGAAGTGAGGGAGGGTATGGCTGTGGACGTTTTAAAGTGAGAGAATCAAAAAAAAAAGTTTAGGCATCAGGGTTAGAATCCTAACACTGCGGTGACTTAAGGACTAATGATGCAGGAGCTGAGGTTGCGGAGTGAAGAAAGGGCGCAGTGGGGAACCGAATTCCACCCAGTGCCCGCCCTTCCCCTTACTACACCCACACCCCTTCCCTAAGCCCTTGTCCCGCCATGTACCGCTAGGAGCCACAACTCTCCTGAGTCGTGGCGGCTCGTACGTCCTCCGGGATCCACCACTCGTTGGTCCAGGTTTCCTCGTCTTCACCAGGGTCGGTGTCTTCTCCGATGTCGGCGTTTTTCTTGTACAGGTTCCGCGTCTGGTCGGCGTCTTCTTCCGGGTCCTTCTCTGTCGACGGGGCCAAGGACTTCTCTTCCTGCTTTTCTACCTGGCCGGATGGAAGTTTGGAGGCATCAGATTGGTCTATCGGGGCCGGGACTCCGCCTATCCAGGATTGTTGTTTTTCCGGGTCACTCTGGGAAGGCTGTGGGAGGAGGGCAGAATGGGGGGTTAGTGGAACTGTTCCGGCCTCATACTGGTAAGGTGTCCACGCGGAAGAGGTATCAGGGGTAGTACACTTAAGGGGCGGGACCTCCTCCTCACATCGCACTGCTACGCTTCACATTACAATCATGACACTGCGACGAATGGTCCACACCTGCGCGGTCAGCCGGAACCAAAAGTACTGTTTATGAGTCTGCTGACACTACAGCCGATCCGCACTGATGCAGTCGGCCGAAACTGTTGGATTCTGTTGTTTTCAGCACCGCGGTAGCCCTGGACATAGCTACTGGCTTAAAACAACTGCACTTTAAAGTTATTCTTGCAAAGTGCATATTTTTGATAACTGCATGTTGGTCTTTTATTGTTTTGGTCTTTTTTGCACAGATAAATATTGGTTATTTTTCTAAAACTGGTGTGGTGTCCTTTTGTAGTGCTTTCACTGTATTGCTGTATGTTAGGTGCTAAAGCTTCACACACTGCCTTTGAGATAAGCCTAACTGCTCATGCCAAGCTGCCAAGGGAGTGAGCAGGGGCTATATCAATAGTGTATCCCCTTTATCCTGACTATTAGGACAAAGGAGCAAACCATTACCAACAAGAGACCCCCATTTCTAATAGGCATGTTGCTCTGAAGTGCAATCAGGGTAGAGCACATCTCCTTTCCAAACAACCTGTCAGGCCCATTCCCCTGTACATGCAGGCCCCTTTTTCCACTGTCTGGTCCTAAATCCTTTTTTCCCAATGGGGAGACATCACCAGCCAAGAACAGTTGGTCACTCGCAGAAAGGGACCTAAAAACTTTAGACAGGAAAATGGCTACTTCCTAAAAGTCTAATTTCCAAAATAATAATTTAAAATCTGACTCTGCCATTAAAGAGGATTTTACATTTCAATGAAAATGAATGAAAGAAGTATTTCTCAAATTGCTCCCAAACTGAATATATCACCTATCAAAAGTAATAAGGTAAATCTGTGTTAGTCTATGGGAGGCTAAATTTAACCTCCCATTGTCTAACACTGGTTTGAAAAGCTGAAAATCCTTTGGAGGGGTTTTCAATGCCTGGACATGATACATTAAAGACACATGTCCTACTTTTTAAACACCTTACACTTTTGGCCATATGTATCAACAAACCCTTTTGCAATTCCTAAATAGCGATTTTTAAGGAATAGCTATTTAGAAATCGCAAAATGGTATGTATGAAGAAATTCGCTTTTTTTAGCGATTCCTTAATCTTCCTTATTTGCGAATTTGCATTTTGCGAATTCGCAATTAAGGAATAATTTCCAATGCATTCCTATGGGCCAGGAGGCCCATAGGAATGATTGTGAAATAATTCTCAAATTGCGAATTCGCAATTTGCTAATCGCAATTTGAGAATTATTTCAAAGGTGCAGGGGTGTCTCAAAGACATCCTGCTGCACCCCTGAAATGTACATGAGTGTGCACATGCCACCTTCAAAAATGCCAAATTGTGCATTTTTAGAAGAATTTGCAAGTTACCATCAACTACAAGTTGGTGGTAATTTGCGAATTCTTAACCATAATTCGCAGCCCAAAAATGCTACATACATAGCATTTAAGGAATCTCAAAATTGCGATTCCTTAAATGCTATTGCAAAATAAGGAATTGCAAATCTTTGCTATTCCTTATTTTGCGAATATTTCATACATACCAAAACATGCAAAAAGGCCTTTTGCGATTCGCAAAGGCCAAAATTCGGCGAATTTCAGCCTTTGCGAATCAAAAAAGGCTTGATACATATGGCCCTTTGTCCTATGAGCATTTAGGCCCACCTTAGGGATGACATACAAGTATTAAAAAGGATGATTTAAGGAAAAGGTTTATTTTGCCCTGTTAAGATTTTAGCTTAAAACTGTCCTGCAGGCTGTAATGGCAGGGCTCAGAAGCGTTTTAGAGAGCTAATTTAGTGAGTGGCTCCATGGGTGCTGCAACCCACTAGCAGCATTTGATTTACAGGCCCTTGGCATAGGCAGTTCCATGTGCTAGGGAATTATAAGTAATTTAAATGTGCCAATTATGTATATACCAATTTTACCATGTTTAAAAGGAAGAGCACATGAACTTTACCACACCAGGAGTAAAGTGCGCAGAGTCCTACAACTACTGCCAACAAAAAAAATGGGTCAGCAGCACAAGACAAAATTCTGGGGTGACCTTGCAGAAAGGGCACATTTCCAACAACACTCTATCCTTGAATCCCTTGCAGTGGCTTCCAGATTTCACTGTCATGTCAAAAGAGACACAGTGAAGTGATTCTATTTTGCCCAGAATCATACAGTTTGGCCACATAGAAACGCTGGGATTTGAATCTGCAATTAAGCTACTGAATATTATCTCGTTTCTTCATATAGTTAAGCTAAATCATAATCATAGGAGCGGAAGAAACACTATATGCAATGCTCACAGAGGGCACAGTGGAGGGGGTGCTGGTAGATGGTGTGGGAATTGCACATGCCCACAATTTTCATGGAATGTCCATTGTATATGGCATCACCAGTTTTATCTCTTGTCCTTTGTGAGCCAACCTTAAAAATCACTTCTAGAACCATCACTGAATCTGAGTTATGGCTGGACAGACACCAACTTGATATTGCACAAACAAAGCAGTTTTCCTGCCACAACCACATCTTGAGAAACTGGACTAAATTAAGCATTTTATTTGAGGCATTGTAATAGTGCACAAGAACAATATTTTTCTGGAGCAGCAGTACTGGTCAACATACAGCAGTTCTCCGTAAATCCTCCCGCTTTCCCTTTGAAGCCCAATACAGCTATACTATTTGCACACTGGTGTTGCAACTCAAGGCAAACCAGTTTCTGTGCATTAAATGTCAAGTAATACTAATAACGGGGTGAGGAGGTGTAAGAATTGGGTATTAGTTGAAGGGCTGGAAGCTCCACTCAAATAATGAGCACAATGCTTTTCAGGGTGAAACTCAAAAGACACTAAATAAACCTGTGCTTAAACATCTTGCAGCTTGGTACAAAAGCATTCAGGCTTGACTTAGAGGCACTGTATAAAGAATGAATGCAGCATTCAAACATTAATAAAGAAAAAACACCCAAAAAACTAAAACAATTTAGAAAAGTAGTGTACATTTTGATACATAAAATGACACCAAAATAACAATTCTAATTTGTAGAAATGATGAAGAGTTTTTAAAGATTTAAGTGAAAATATTACAAAAAAGCACAAAGTGCCACTGTTATCTAGTTGCACTTGACCGGGTAAAAGCTGGCCATGATGGTGTGCTGGTCAGATACCGGGACCAGGTTTGCCCCAATGAGGAGTTTACCTTCTCAACGTCCCAGTGCATGTGAGGATCCACAGCTGGAGTTTTACCTTAGTGGGGGTCACTAGGAGGATGGTGGCACAAGGTGCAGGTTGTTGTTGTGTGAACAGCCAGTTGTCGCTGGAGTTTTGCGTTGGTGGTGGAAGTGGAGAGTAGTTGCTGATCCAGACTGTCATGGCTGACGTGAAGAGTAGTCGTCACAAGAGAAGTGCATTGGCGAGTATCGCCGATGGTTATTGTTTGCCATGAGGAGTTTGCAGTGGCGAAGAGCCCAAAAACCTCTGTATTTTCACCTAGAGTTCAGGATGTGTACACTTCGATGCCAGACAAGGGTCCAGGACCTGAGGGACACCTCTTCGGGTTCAAGAGGCACTCTAGCAGAGGCCAGTTAGCAATGTTCAGGCAGGTCCAGCTTGTGTTTGTCAGCTTGGCTGTTGCAAAGAGGCCCCTGGAAGCTTGTTGTGTCTCGAAAGCTCAATGAGGAGGTCATCCAACTGCCCCTTGTAGTCACCTCAGGGGAGACAAGCAGGTATAGTGTTCCTTCTCCAGACAACAGGGCAGTCCTTTTCTGAAACTTGCACAGGTTATGGAGAGTTCTGATGAGAGGTCCTGAAGGCGCCACATTTATACCTATTGCCCTACTCCAAAACAGATTATGGTCAATTATTTCACTTTCCCTAGGTTTGGCTTCAAAATGTCTAGGGTGGCAAAGGCAAGGGCAGGCCTGGTGTTAGGTTCCTTTGTTCCGCAACATAGTTTGCTGTTTAGTTTTCATGCTCAAATCCTAATTAAAAAATACTTCAGTGGAGTAATGGTTGATGTTTGTGCTACTGGGAACTGTTTAGAAGCTTTTTGTTACAGGCTTCAATACCTTTATTTTTCATAAAGCTTGTCTACCTTGCCAGATCAATAAAATGAATGCCATTGAAACTGGTCCCAAAACACCTACAAAGTCCCAGTTTAACCCCTTCCATGCTGATGACGAACCCCAGCCGTCATGCACTACGGTGCTCGTGTGCTGATGACGGCTGGGGTTCGTCACGGCCCGCCCCTGTTCGTGTTGTTTACAGCACACCAGGGGAATCGCGGCCGCATGGAAAGGGTTAATATGTGGCATGTTAACATTGGCCATTGCAAAGGTTTGTACTTTCCTGTAGGTGAGAATTTCGAGTCTCAATAAAACAGTTTATTTAGCTATTAAGACAGCAGAGATAAGTGTGAACCATGTAAATCCGGGTTTGACAAACAGTGGGATAATGTGTTTTCTGTAAGGATATGTGCATTAATTGCAAGCGCCAGGTTTAGAATCCAGCATAATAGCTCAAGACATTAACATGCCTACTGATGCACATGAACTGTGGGCCACAGAGCTGAATTCCAGTAGTGCCTTCTTGACCTAAAGTTTGAAGACCTGATAACCTGGTTTTCAGGTATCTCCCAGCACCGAGAATACCAAGTAAGATATTGATGTGTTTTTTCCTTTCACAAATTATTACTGATAGGTGTGCTGGTCCAACTATTTTAACTGAGAAAATGAACTTCACACAACAGTCAACGATGAGTTTTTCTTTTACTAAAGGCACATATTTCCCCATGGCAGATGTCCCCATAGCAGAGAGTTCTGCACATAGGAATTGTACCTCCTGTGCAAATGCACACTTTTCAAATAATTGTTTTCTCAAAGGGGAAAATGTTCTTCTCCATGGAGTACTCAGTTTGCCTACATCAGCAAATCAGGGTGTGTGTGTGTGTGTGCGTGTGTGTGCATGGGTGTGTTTTGATCCATTCCCCTTTCCATCGTGGAAGGGAAGTTACTCCAGCCCTTGGCTTGAGCAACCGTCTGACCATTTCCAGGTTGGAAGGGGGTTCAAGCGGAGTTTGGGAATGTCCACTATCATATATGATTGTGTGTGCCCAAACTTCAAAGGCAAACTATACCCGGGAATACCCACTTCCTATCCCTTGATTTACTAGTGCAGATTTCCCCAGCTCTTTTGGCAGAGAAATACACAAAATTATTTGCATTTATGCCTGCCAGATTTTTCTTAATGGATTCCTAGCAACAGGGTAACTTCATCTTTAGACGTACGCTTACTTTTTATATTAACTTTGTGAATAGTGCACAAGGTTTACAAGGTACCTGGAGCAGTTTAGCAAACTTAATTAAGAAACCCTTCTGCGCTTTGTACATTTTCGCCCTGTGCGGGCGATTTAAATAGTGTGCGGGATTCGGACTAAACGGTCGTACTCCGCACAATCCCACCATGATGCATGATGGCTGTCATGCTCACTAAAGGGGTTGTAGTGCAACTTCATGTCATGTAAACACCTCACTTCTAATAATAATATATTTGGTTTTATTATGCAGTTATGTATAGTGCACACCAGGTCTCCAGGGGAGTCAGAAAGCTAAACAGATGATACAAGTTTTTCACTATATTTAGAGTTTCTGGGATAAAATCATAAACATTTTGATTTGAGAAACTATAATAATGATTCTGTGGAGGGACTTTCCCAGGAGTGAAGGATCACAAGAAAAATTTTAGACATCGGATTGATTACATATCATTTTAGAGAGTTTGGGAGTAAGATTAAACAATTGTACTGAGTCTGAAGAAACTGGATTAGTGGACAGGTGGAGGAGTAATCAGGACATAACAGAGATTGGAATAAAGAAAATATCTCTATAGGAAGATGTCTAGAGGTTTGGGGAGAAATCAGTGAAGCATTCTGCTATTGGAGAAAGAAACGAGGTAGTGAACCATCAGCAAGCATGCCAGAGGGTAATGAAGCTACTTGGAAAGTTACCCATTATAGAGTAAGCCTCTTAATCTAAACCCTGTGCAGAAGAAACACACTGGCAGTGATGATGTCTATGTTTGAGATTAGTGGGTCCTATAGGAGAAGGAGGAGTTCATGCAATACAGTTGGGCCAAAGGAGACCAAACTAGGGATGCTGCTTTGGAGAACGAAGAACCTGAGGAGATTGGATGGTGGAAATTAAGTAGAGGCAGTTGGTTGAGCCATAGAGGGGAGAGAAAGCAAGTAGTTAAGGTTAAACGAAAGCCCAGAGCTAGAAGCCAAACATACAGACCAGTGTAGGGAGGTTCAGAATGGGTACTGAATAAATGGCAATTCAGAGATAGTGCCTATAACTAACTAAGTCATATGTATTCCAGGAATTCACTGAGAGGGCATGACCTCAGGGAGGAGGCAGGAAAGACAATAGGGGACATGAGAAAAGAAAATTAGCAGTTAAACCAGTATCATGAGGAGGTATACCTGCGAGAGATGTACGTCATTAGATGTTCAGCATAAGATAGAGGAGTTTATCCATCAGCAAAAGAGGTGTGCATGTTAAAAAGGATTGAGGTGGAAACAGGAATGAAAGATGCATAAAACTGAAACATGAGTTAAGCAGTAGATATATCAGTGATTGCAACAAAAGGAGGGTACAACAAGGCGAAGGAAGCTGAAAATGTAGTGTGGGTGTGAAGATAGGCAATTGTTAGAGTTAAGTTATAGATTGCATAAAGGCAGAGGGACATCAGAGGAGACAATATAAGAAAAGATAAGAAAACGCTAGAACTGGTGAGCAGTGAAATCATGAGGAGAATTCACTTATAATCATTCCAAATACTCTGCTGTGGTTGTATGCCAGTTTGTGTTAAGTCTTTAAAGTGAGATATTTCTTGAAGAGCATTGACTAGTACTTTCTGAAAGAGAGAGGGTCACAGTGCAGTTCTCTGGGTTTTGTTGTCTTTGGAGTTTAATGATCTCAAGGTTCTCTTTGATACAAAGGGGTTTTTGTCACCTCTAAACTACTTGCTTGCCAGGCATGTTTGAATATTCGTGCGTTAAATGTTGTAAATCAAGCATACAATCCTGCATATAATCTGAGCTTCTATCAGGAAACATTAAGCTAGATGAAAATTAGGATAGTGTTGAAAAAATGGCAAATGCGGTGAAGCAAAAGTACTGCCATGTGATGTACGGACACGAGTAGTGCCAAATGGTTTATTAATAATATAATAATACCACTTGTAGAGCATACAAATGAGGGTGGGGTCCCACACTACTCACACACCGGCGGTGTCACCCCTGAGGACTCTGGTCAATGTAGTAACGTGTTCACGATGCATCATCTTTCGATCTTCTGCTATCTTCGCTGTCTTCGCCTTCCCTGGAAGCGTGTTTCGGGGTATCCCCCTCGTCAGCAGGGATAGACCGTGTTCTGGGGTTGCCGATGGCTGCCAATATCTGCCAGGCTCGTAGGTGCGGGATCCCAGGCTCATCAGCCCGCTGCTCAAGGGAGCTTTAAAGTTACAAATGTAGAGCATGTTGCTACTTTTAATGAGTTGTCCCAGCGCTAGGACGCTGACTACAGAAGATGAATTGCTCACAGACTAGAATGAGCTTAAGCAGATCTAAAGAGCCAAGTTTTCTGCTTTTTTTTCTAAAAGTCATTTCAGACTTGGCTATCTGAAGTTCCTAAGGTAATAAGTTCCAGATTTTTGATGTCAAATGACCAAAAAAAGACCACAAATTCTGGCTCATTTGAATTTAGGAACAGAGGCCAGTTTTGCTGTAGCCGACCTAAGATATCTAGCAGGAACATAGGGAGTAACCTTGTAAATGTAAATGGCAGCATTTTTAAAGCACATTGCTACCTCCAGAGGGATGTCCAGGCGCTGGGGGCTGCTGGGAACATTAAGCAAGCTATTGCCCATAGTCACATGGTGCTGCGCTATCCTGCCAACGGAGCCGGGGATCTAACCATGCAACCTGTGTTCCGGAGTCAGGGACCCTGGCCACTGTGCCACATCTCTTCGAACCTTGACTATAAATAAACAGTGCCTTGGCAGGAAAGAGCCCTATAGCAATAACAGAGAGCATTAAAGGTCATTGTTTGTTTTACCAACAGCCAGTGCAATTTCAGGACTCATCTAGGAAATCCAAGCGGTGTCCAAGCCCTCGCGTTCTGGACTGTTGAAGCCTATTCATTCATGATTAGGTAACACCCAGGTAGAGAACATTAGAGTAGTCTAATCTGGAAATAACCAGGGCCTGGGCTACTGTTTTTTGGGCGGGAGCAGGAAGGAGATGAAGAAATTTCTTTAGAGATCTTGGAATCCTGAAACACTTTCCTGCAAGGTTATTAATCTTGGCATCAAAAGAAAGTTTCTCATCAAACTAGATGCCCAGGCTCTTAACCATTGGCTTAGAAGGTGGTAAAGGGCCAAGACCGTCGGGCCAACAAGCGCTGGACCAGATGTTGAAAGGCTTGCCCAAAACCAAGACCTCCATCTTTGCGGCATTCAGCTTCAAAACTTTATGGTCTATTGAAGTGGAAAAATCTGATAGACACGCACAGAGAGAAGAGGCCATGAGCTCACTGTTCTGAGATATATTGATTACAAGTTGTGTGTCATCATCATAAGAAATCGTGGTAAAACCAGAGTGCTCAATGATCTCAGCAGGGCTGACATAAACATTAAAAAGAGTTGGACTCAATGGAGAGCCCTGTGCCACTCGTTGCTGCAGAGAATTGATAGTTGTCTGAAATGTTTTTGGTGAAAGCTGAAAAATTCATCCATGCAGAAATAAAGTCTGTCAATGGAGCACTTTGCCACCAATGCCACTGCTCCAAAGCCACTTTACAAGAATATTGTGGGATAGTGTATTGAAGGTGGCACTGAGGTCAACCATAAGAATAGTGGCAGTGTTGTCATCCTCCATCCTGCCTTGCAGACTCGGAGGCCGGCAGCAAGGCTGGCTCAGTTCTATAAGAGAGGCAGAAGCCTGATTGCGTGCTGTGCAGGAGGTCCAGAAAGCTGGAGGGTGTCTATTCGTTTGTTTTTTTGCTAACTTAGAAAAAAGAGGCAGCAGTGATATGGGCCAATAATTGTCATGCAAAGATGGACCCAGCAGAGATTTTTTTCAAAAAAGGGACCACCATATCGTGTTGCCACTGTTAGGGAACACAGCCAGAGGACAGGGAAAGATTAATACATTCATATACAATAGGTTGAATAATCTCACAGCCCTCCTCCAGAATGGTGGTAAAATGAAATCTGCTGGAGAGCCAGATTCGACAACAGAACAAAAAGAAGTCAGCTCCTTAAGGCACATTGGACAGAATTGTTGAAGCTTAAGCAGAAAAGTCAAACCACTTCTCTACCTACTGATGACCTCTAGCTTCCACTGGAAAAGAGATATAGATTTTCTTTACTTTTTCAGGAAAAAAAGAGAGTAGCATTTTGCAACTTTCTTCAGAAGTAAAAGAAGAAGTTGAGACAGCGGGTAATGATGCGAGGGTCTTAATGATATTAAGAATTTCACATGAAGAATTATTAGTGGGCCACAGAATTTTGAGGAAGCATATTCAAGTAGAGTAGGGCTACTAGGAGATTTGAAAGGAACTGGCACTATTTGGAGAATCTGGAGGAAGCAAGGGGGCGTCAATTGAGGACTTAAACCAGGAGTATTAAATAGTCTTGAGGCTGGGGCAAGCTGAATATAATGGGTGGGTATGCACTAGAACTTTGGGGTATTTAGGGGTCTTTAGCATTTGCACTTTGGGACTGCTAAATTAGTATAGTATTGTATCACATTTGTAGTTTTAAATAGTAGAGGTTAAGTTTAATTCGACATGAATGAAAGGTCTTAACACATGCACTTTAGAAACGAAAAGTAAAATATGGATTCTGCATATATGTTTGTATGTAAATTAACAGTTATATTGACTGCCCTTGGTTTTAAAAGGAGGCTGTTTTTTACTCATCCTGCAACTTGCTTTTATTGGATAGACTGTATTGTACTGTATTATACTTGCACTTTAGAAAGGGAAAAATGAATTAACGGTCTGTATACTTGCACTTTAGATTGGTAAAGCAAAATATGGATTTTGCATTTTTTATCTATGAAGTAATAGTTATATTGATTGATTGTTTGCCTGACTGTTTGTGGTTTTTAGAAGAAGCTGTATTATTCTTGTAATTTTCTCTCCATTTTTGTAAAGATTGGTTTTTATCCGTCCTGTACCTGGTTTATGTTCCGCTCAATAAAAAATTCAATAAAAAAAAAATAAGAATTATTAGTGGGTAACATTTTCTGGGAATAGTATGGCCACCAAGACTAATAAATAAGCTGGTGGTATGCTTTTAATGCCATTTTATAATCCATTTTACAATAGGGGTCATAATTTTTTATGCCAAAGGAGGCAAGACATTAGCAAAGTCAAGTCCAGAGAGGACAAAATGGACTTGACTGCACATTTGAAACTATAATAAGATGATTAATGTTCTTTGTTAGGTAAAGATTGAATTGGTTGCCTTTTATCAGACCTGTGATTTGGAGGGCAAGTTATACCTTGCTGTCGACAAAAATTCTAAGGATTTCATTCTGGTGAGTATGGCTGGAAAGATTCCAATTTTGGGTAAGAGATGAAATGTCACCCAGATAGGTTTGGGGAGTTAAGATGGGGTGGTTAGAGAGGCTGGAGTTTTGTCTTTTCAGAGTTCATTTTCAGATAGTAAGACCAGGCTTTCATTTATCACATTAGCATAATCCTGGGACTTGAACTCTTGATATAATTCATTTCGATCTGTCCACCAAACAAACCAGAAAGGAATGATTTGCCCATGGGTATAACGTTTTGTCATTGTTACAAGAAGCCTGATGATAAACCTAATTAATCACAGATAGGATATTCATCTGTTTCACGTCCCTGCATCCAAACCACAAATATAGATCATTTTTTCCTCACTACAACGAAATAGGCAAATAAAAAGCGTATTTATTCATGGCTTTCAACATCACAGGCAGAGAGTGTTGCACTCACACCAGCAGACAAAAGCAGTGTATTCACTTCACCCGCAGAGACTTCTTTTTTAGGTCTGGAGTCTGCTAAAACCTTTCTATTTTACTAAAATGATATGCATAATATGCTTACTTTTCAGGGTTCTCAGCCAGCCCTCGTCATCCCTTGATCTGTTCTTGTGTCCGCCCACTTCAGCCATTCTTAACTTCAAACCTTCATTGTGAGTGAAGGCATTCTTCCCTTTAACAACGAACACATCCACGCACAAAGTAGTTCCCTTTAGTAGAAGAACTGTGTGCTTTTTGAGGGCAAACAATATTTTTACTGGCCTGGCAGCTTCCCCATTATTAACGTTAGGCAAAACAATAAAAACAATAAAAAAACAAGCCTTGAAAAAGCCACAAGGCTGGCAACTAACACCTGACCTATGGGCTTTGCCAATACCTGTGATGGAGCAGGATTATTGCGAATAAAACCTGCTCGATTACACCTCCTATTGTGTGAAAATAATTAACAGAGTTGTGAGAATAACAGAGGACATTATTAACCTGGGGTATTTGGAAAGAGAGAATGAGAAACGTGTAGGAAAATGACAAACGGTTCCAGTAGGGGGCAAATGATTTCTACACGAAAGAGAGCACAGAAATATTGCTAAGTGGTTTTTGTTTTCACGTGCAACGTGAATGAAACGCGTTGACAAAGGAGTTTTCATATGAGAGATAATAATTACATAGAATAATTAATGAAAATGTTTGTGTTTATATTAGAATAATAGAAGACTAAATTGAAATATGAAAAGGAGCTTTTTTATGTGAAAAAATAACTGAGTCTGTTTATTTCTCCTAGAGAAACTGCACGTTTTACAGAGAAGGCGTCAAATCACTGTTAGGATTAATTTGCTTTTTAAATGTAGGCTGCAGAGAAATGTATTTGTCCTTCGTTATGATTATTGTGTTATGTCATTGTCCACGGCTACGTGGAGAGTTACTGGTGGAACTTCCTACTGTCCGGGGAAATGTTTAGTTTTGTGGATGACTTCTCTATTAAAATGATGCAATTGTTACAAAGATGTACGTGAGCCTAGGAAGGAGAATATTGTGATTTCCTCTGCTGACGGGCGACGATGACCGCAAGGCTCAAAACAAAGAACCCTTGAGAGCGAGGTGCGACGGAAATGGTGTGACTGAACACCCTATGCTCCTGAACCGATGTCAACCGTGAATTTTCTTGGACTTCATTCTAAGTTAGGGATGTACTTTAACATTTAGGGTATAACTGTTAGTGTTAGATTTTTTACTATTGTGCGTGCTTAGGCTGGTGAGACGAGGGTGAGCATATATCCATGTAAGCTGGTGTCCCTAAGCTCCTCTTTGGCTGCTGCTGTCTGAATCCTTACTCTTTAACTTTGCGCCTCATACCTTTGTGAGGTTGTCCCAGCTTTACCTTATGGCCAGAGGGTTAGTTCTTCAGACTAATAGCATGCTGTGCTACAGTTTCTCTAGGTTCGTATGGTACTCTGTAATTGCATTGATTTTGTTACAATGCTCTTTTGTCTCTCTTCCTATCCACTCACTCATGTTCGTTAAATGAGATTTTATTATGAACTGCTTATTTTCTCTTGTGTGAAGATCTGTAACTCAATGCTGTGTCTTAAAATTTACCATTTCATATGCAATACAAAGAATTAGATAAAATCTAAGTGAATAGAGAGAACACTGAACACTGCATTGGCTTGGTTAAGGAGTTTTTTATCTAATCGCACCCAATCTGTCAGCATGGGTACATTTCGATCGGTAGAGACTAAGATCACCAAGGGGGTGCCACAGGGCTCTTGTTTGAGCCCAACTCTCTTTAACATCTACGTGGCCCCCCTGGCTAGAATCTTGAGAAAGTTCGGTTTCATCCCGGTATCTTACGCGGATGACACTCAGCTCTTGTTCCCATTCAGAGCTCTCACCGACGAAGTGAGGACGTCCTTTTCCGAGGGCATGAAGGCTGTGGCCAAGTGGATGTCATCTAATTGCCTCCTATGTAACGTAGGCAAGACGGAGGTCATGCTCTTTGGGGAGGCTAGGATCATGTGGACCCCGGATTGGTGGCCACGGGATCTTGGCCCAGTGCCTGAACCTAAGCAGTTCGTGAAAAACCTAGGGGTGCGCCTAGATCGTGAGCTCTCCCTCAAGCAGCATGGCAATTTTGTGGTGGGCTCCTGCTTTCATGTCATAGGTCTATCCCCTTCTGCCTGATTTTACGCGAAAAACCTTGGTGCAGGCCCTGATACATAGTCGTTTTGACTACTGTAACGGGCTCCTTCCGTCAGCCAATGACGGAGTATTAGCTAAACTCCAGGTGGTGCAAAACACGGCAGCTAGGCTGGTGTTAAACGCCCCTTCAAGATCGCCGTCAAAACCCCTCCTGGATAAATTACACTGGCTCTCAGTCCGAAATAGAGTAAAGTTCAAAACCTGTTGCCTAATTCATAAGAGCTTAAATGGATTAGGGCCATCACACTGGACAGGTAAATTTATACCATACAACCCTGTTCGGCCTCTTTGGTCCAGCAGCCAGCTTCTCCTGAGAGTGCCAGCTGTAAGGAAGGACAGACAGGGTGGCAAGGCTTTGTCCGTTGTCGGGCCTACATTATGGAACAAGCTCCCTCTGGCGCTCAGGCAATGCTCAGAACATCTGAGCTTTAGGAAACAACTCAAAACGTTTTTGTTTCAAAACTAATCTACTAATCTACTTCTTTACTGACTGTTTTCGACTGTGCTTCTGGTGTTTTTTGGGCGCAGAGATACTCCTCTGGGAGTCGATTCGAGCGCGTTATAAACCCGCAAATAAATAAATAGTAAAACTGAGTCTGTCTTTATTGATGGCTATGATTAATGAGAGATATCTATTGTGATGTATAGTTAGTATGTAGAATATTCCCTTTGTTGTAGGCCCTCATAAGGGTGGTATTATCCATCTTTATAGTTGTCAGCCCCTGACAACTCTCAAAAGGTTCATCGGAGGACCAGTTATAGGTATGGACCAAATTTTTGTTTTATAAGGAGAAAAGTCTAGTGATTTATAAATTGGTTACATGTGGTGATTATTTGTTACCCCACGTCTGTCCGCTGCAACACAAGTGCTGCAAATTATTGGAAAAGGCAAGGCTATATGTTGGACTTGGCCCTCTCTGCAGTCTCTGCATGGTCATCCCTGAACTTTTTTCCTTCCTCCAATATTCTTTCTGACCTGTTTTTATTGGTTTAATGACTCTGGACACTTTACCACTGCTGACCAGTGCTAAAGTGCATATGCTCTCCCTACTGAAAAATGTATATGTGATTGGATTCCATGATTGGCTCATTTGTGTTACTGTACGACCCCAGTAAAGTGCACCAGGAGTGCCAGGGCTTGTAAATACAAATGCTGCTAGTGGGCCTGCAGCACTGGTTGTGCCACCCAGAGAAGCAGCCCTTTAAAATATGTCTAAGGTCTGCCATTGCAGAACCTGCGTGCAGTCTGATACTGTCATGCTGGCTGGGCAAGTGTACACACTTGCCAGCCCTAAAACCTTCCCTTTATATTGTTTGTGGTGCCCTTTCTGATACAGACGGTTGAGGAAGATAGTGAGCGGCTTTATCAGGTAACTGTCGCGATGTAGCTCTTAAGTTCAACCTTTGCAGATTTAGGAGACAAGAATTTTTGTTCCTTTTACTAAAACGAAGTGCATATGTTTATCTCTAGGCACCGCCTTTCTACTCCCGTTTTTTGGAACTAGAGAGACAAAATTTTACACTGTGACTTTATAACTTTTGCGGTACCTTCTAAATTATCAGGTAAAGAAACACATGTGGTTTACTATTCACAACTCCGATTTTTATAAAAAGTACTTACTTAATTAAAAAATGATTCACGGTCCGGAACTAACCTTACAGCTCTCTAAATAGAGGAAGGGTAATGCGGAAACTAATAGATTACGAGTTTTTGTAAATTATTGATTACAGCGGTGGTAAACCTCAGAATTCAGCATACCTATCACGCTGTAGATGGGGTATGAGTTCTTGACTAAAAAGTAAGCCTTCATACACCAAATAAGAACATATCATGCTGTATATGGTGTATGAGTTCTTTATTAAAAAGTAAACCTTCATGCACCAGATAATAACATATGTCTGTTAATCAAGACAGGTGATGTATTAAAGTTTTCCTTCTATTTATTAATGTTAGTATAAATTTGTAGAGCGCACGTTCACCCTGGGGTTTCTTGGCGCTGCTTACCACTGGGGAACCCATCCTGGCTTTCCCTGTGAGATGGTCTCTATTGGGCATCCCCAAGGTGAAGCCAGGCATCCCCGGCAGCGAGAGGGCCGTTGTGGAGATTAAGCAAGCTATTGCCCAGAGTTGCAGCGTGGGACCCATGGTTAGAGAGGCACCGAGGTGAGATTTATCGAGCCCGCTGACATTGGTTCCGTACCGTGCCGCGTCGGGAATTGAACCCTGGTCCCGGGCTGATCTCTGCTTCTGGGTCTGCCGCCTCTAACCGGTGAGCCACACTTCGGTTAATAGGGGTCATCCTATAGAAATACAAGTTTCTGCACTTCTTATCAATCAGAAACTAATATACCTATTGCAGATCCATGCACATTGTTGAGAGAGTGACTCTATCGATATAAAGGTATCCTTATATCTGTATCTAATTCATTTTTTGAACTACTGCGCTATGCCATGATTTAACAAATAAATGCTTAGCAACCTAATATAAACATGAAGCTTTAGTCATGAAGAAGAAGATAACTCATCAATTTTAATGGATTATGACTGCGGTTATATTAGTAACAACCTATCAATATACTTACATGCCTCTCCTAGCAAATATGGCCATTAAATGGAACACTGTGGAGTATTTGTTTTGGAAATTCATTACGGAGTGAGCACCAATTTTTAGAGGTCGATTTCTGTTATAGATAACATGTATAGAAAATGCTAATGATATAAATAGAAACATGGTATAGTGAGTATGTTATTTAACTAAATGTCAATTTATGAGGAGATAGGCTGCACAGAGTTGTTTTTTGAATATGTATATTGTGTATACCTTGTTAACAATTTTTTATGTAATTTTTATTTATTAGATTTTATCGTGGCTTTTTCCTGAAGAAGGCGTTTTCCTTACGCTGAAACGGGCGTCGAAAGAATAAATTAGTGCCACTTTTTAAAATTTTGATTGTTATGATACATATATTATATATTGCTAATTCATTTTTTCATTGTGAATACACATGTTTTTAACTGATAAATATATTGTGTATGTCCTTATTTAAGGATTTTTTACTACTTATAAAAATTAAAAAGTGTAACCTGTCCCTCCTCTCCATAGTGAGTTGTTATTATTATAACTGTGAATATTCTCGTTATAATGGCCTTTTTATGACACATTGTTTTCTTAGTCTGGTTGACTGTGATATAGATTGGTGCAGTTCTTTATTTGCAGATTGCCTAGGAAAGATAAAGCACAACTATGCCACCCACAGAAGCAGCCTTTTAAAATATGTATAAGGTCTGCCATTGCAGAACCTGCGTGGTCTGATACTGTCATGCTGGCTGGGCAAGTGCACATACTTGCCAGCCCTAAAACCATCCCTTTACTTCATGTGAGTCACCCCTATGGTAGGCCCAAGGGCAGGGTGCATTGTAAGCATAAGGTAGGACAAGCCCTGATGTGTGTGGCATGTCCTAATAGTAAATTACAGCCATTTTCGTTTTTCACTATTGTAAGGCTACCTGTTCTCATAGGCCAGAATGGGCTACTGGAATTATTATACTCTATAATCCCAGCAACCTCAGGGAACATGGTAGAAAGTCAAGTTTAGTATGCCTGAACTCAGAATAATCAAATACTTCTTTTAGTAAAGTTTATTTTAATATCCTGTGTTTGCAAATGCTACTTTTAGAAAGTTAGCATTTGCTTGCCTGACCATTTCAGCCGCCTCTGCTAGAATGTGTATCTGCTGTCTGGTTTCTGTGTGTGACAGGGCTGGGGAATTCCAGGAGACAGGCTGGGGCTGACAGGTGGTGAATAGAGAGATGATACCAGGATGGGTGGGGGAGTGCCCCTTGAATATGAATAGGGCTGTGCTCTGCCACCACCATGCTGGCTTCCCCTCTTTGGGGAGCGACTGATGACTCTGCCCTGGACCTGGCTGAGGAAGAGGGAGGACTGTCAACAGAGTCCCACAAAGTTCAGCGAAGGGTTATAAGAGTGTTCAGAAATAAATGGCGCTCTACAGGTAGTGGTTGGGGGGTAGTCTTGTGTAGTTATAGTGGTTGGTGCTTCTTGATCTGAGATAACCCTGTCTCAGAGAAAGGAAGGGGAGGACAACTCCACCTTCTGTATACCTAAAAGCAATGTCAAGCGCACACAACCTGCATAAGTTTATACATTGAGTTATATAGTCAGTCAATGCAAAGGATAAGACCCAACTCCAATGTTTGTAACTTATTTGTTGTTTTATTCATCCAGTGTGAGTATTTGTTTCACAGAGGTGAAAGGAAGTCCGTGCACGCTCGGGTCTCAGTTACCTTTCACCTCCGTACAACAACCTCAAGCTTACGAGCGAGGGTAAGCGGATTTGCTTCCCTGCTTCCCGCCGACCGCACACCCAGCGGCAGCGTTTCCGATCCTCCCACACCACCCCGACGCTTTAGGAGCACCCACTTCAAGCGTCCATTCTTATTTCACACCCGATTAGGACTGGGTTGGAATTATCACCGGTCCGACGACACAGCTTTCATCCCATTATCCTCAGCCCTGAAGAGTCACGGGTTTATCCCGGTTTTGACGAAACACATGTCGGCTGGTTTTTGTTATGATACAAATACTCACACTGGATGAATAAAACAACGAATAAGTTACAAACATTGGAGTTGGGTCTTATCCTTTGCATTGACTGACTATATAACTCAATGTATAAACTTATGCAGGTTGTGTGCGCTTGACATTGCTTTTACTGTCAACAGAGTGCTCCTGACTGTACTTGTCATGACAATGCTGGCTCCACCTCCTGCGGAGCGTCTGATGTCCCTGCCCCACACTGAAAGAAGAAACCAGAGTCTGCACAACAAAGTTCTCCAGAGCTGAATTGGACTATGCAAAGGCCCCCCTGGCCTGAAAGGACAAAAGAACTGGGTACAAGAAGAGGAGCTCTGCTCCTAACAAACTAGATCCTGCTTGTGAATCAAGACAACCCTCTACCTGAGGAGACCGAACCAAGGAAGCTGAAGGAGAGAGACTGTCCCTATCCTGGGGGACTGGCCTGCAGTGGGAACCTTGTTGCCAAAGGAGAGGAAGAACCCATTTTGAAAGACTTTGCTTTTATTTATTGCTACAAGACTTGTGATTCCATGCTCATCTCCAAGGACCTGGAAGTGAGCTGGCCTCCTGACCTGAGTTCCAGGAACATTGGACTCTGCCCGCCTGCACCTGAGCATTGCAGAAATTGCTGAACTCTCTCCCCCTGCTGCTTGAGCCGCCCCCGGAGTGTCCCGTATCTCTGGGTTGCTGCGTAGCCGTCCTGTGTCCGCCTGCCCCATGTGACCCGCTCTGACTACGAGCCGTGCTCGCACCGTGTCGCTAGGCTGCCTACACCACTTCGCCCTCCTGAAGGCCGCTCTACTCTGCCTGCTGCATCCCCACTGGGGGGAGAAACCTTCAAGAACAGTGCATCGCCCTTGGAGACGCCTCGTACGCCGAAGCGAACCATCTCCCAGACGACGAGCTACCCAAAGAAAGCATTTCCCCGCTCAGACGGCATCTCCCGACGTACGCGGCATATGCTAGAAGCGTACCCCTTCGCACCGCCTGTGAGGACCCTTGTAACAGTACGGCTTTGTTCGCCTGCCACGGAGGCCTCACACTCGGTGTCTGCAAAGTGCCTCAATTACGCCTCGCACTCCGTGTCTGCAAAGTGCCTCAAGTACGCCTCGCACTCCGTGTCTGCAAAGTGCCTGAAGTACGCCAAGTACGCTGGAGGCGTACTAAAAAAAACGGCATCGCCCTCTGTGATCCTGTGAGCCGTACCGGCTTGTGGTTATCGTCTGAGTACGACTCGCATTACGCCTGGAAGTGAGTTGAGGTTCGCGTCGTACTCCTGAAGCATACCATTTTGCCCCCCACCTTGTCCCTGAGGCCGCGCCGCACAAGGGGAGCCATGCTGTACACTGAGTACAGGCCGCCCCCATGCCGCATTGCTCCCTCTGGGGGAGATCGGAGCCCTGTGAAGTACACCCCTTACCCAAGGCGGCGCAGCACAAGGGAGAGCCCCGCTGTACGCTGAGTACAGGCTGCCTCCGTGCCGCATTGCCACCTGAAAGGGGGATCGGACCACTGCCCAGGACGCCAATGCTCTCCTCACCAGCAATACAATGAAAGGTACTGTACACTGCATTTTGAGTGCAGAAGAGATGCTTTGCTGTAGGAACAATGCAGAAGAAACGCGTAACCAAATTGTTTTAAACTATTATTCATGGTCTAAAGACACTTGCTGTGAGAAAGCACCTATTCCAGCATAGAGAAATTATTGTGTGCATCCTAAACCACATGTTATTTATGGTCTTGTGATAAATCTGCATACTTCCTTATTTTTTTCATAAAGTATACGTATTTTTTATACAAAATACAGCCTGGTGTCCATTTGTGGTGGGTCATTGTTTTTACTGTGCATGATCATAAATGCTTAACTGACTATCGTCCTGAGGATTAGCTTTGTCTGCTCGCGCCACGCAACCTAGAGGGTGAGCAGGGGTTATTCTTAAAGGTTAGTTCCCTTGCCCTGACTAGAGGAGAGGGTCCCTGTCTGTCACAAGTGCATACCTGTGCCAATCAGAGACCCCCAATTCTAACAGTATATTTTCCCGAATAAACATTAAGGAAGTGTTTTCCCTGCTCCAGTATATGGAATCCAAAATAATTAACACACATAATCCTGCAACCATCAAGGCCCCCAAACTAGTGTTTGCAAGAATATATTAAAATAGGATGCTTTGAAAGTTTCTTTAAAGGGAAATAGAAGAAAGAGAGTTATACTTAAAAAGTAAAGTCTCTTAGTCACATATAGTTTCTTTGGCATCTAACCTCAAGTAACATTTGTTAAGAAAGCTACCTGCACAACATAGAATTAACAACACATTTGACACTGTCTAGACAAAGTGTTTGTCGATGGGGAAGATAGTCTGAATAATACTGGTTTTTAGTTCAGAAGTTATTAATACTCAGAAGGTGATGCATAGCTATGAAATTTTATATGGCGAGACACCAAGAAGTATTTTAAACACATTAGCTGATAGAAACGTAGGATAAATACCAATTATGCCTCAATTGAGATTTCAATGTTCCCACCCACAGAATGACAGCTGGCCAGAGCTATTGCTAGGCAATCTTTTCTTCTTTTCTTTATTACATCCACATCAGGATGGTGTCAGTGCCTTATTAGTGATTCATAAAGGAGACGCAATCTATTTCCTTAAAAAAAAAATACATACACGGATGCGCCTGCACCTTGGCACAATAACATCAGAGATTATGTGTAACTGTATTGTTATAATGATGACTAACTCACGTTACTAATTGATATCAAATCATCAAAATGTCAGGCATATGGAAAGTGGTATCACACAGATTTTAGTTCTCAAAACATCACACCGCTTACCACTTCTTCCACTCTGTGTCTCTCGTCAGTACTATACTTACCACTGAGTGACTGACATAAGAGCAACTGCAGAAAGAAAACATGGCTTTAAAATTCCTTCTTTTTTTTGTTGCTGCTGCTCCTGACATGACATCTGAGACCAGGGGTAGCAACAATAAAATGATGGCTAACAAAGAACGAGCTAGGGATAGCAGCAAGACACCACTTTTAGGCCTAATGACATCCAAAACATTTGGTTTTTGACAAAAGATTTTATTAAAAAATGACATACGAGGAGGGCTTTCGGTCTCCCCTCTTCATCTTCTCATTTTGTTTCTGCACAGTACAGTTTATAACTTGGCCCTGTGGATAATCCCACTTGAACAGTATGCTCCTTCTTCT
The DNA here is from genome assembly GCF_964263255.1 of Lissotriton vulgaris. Taxonomy (NCBI): domain Eukaryota; kingdom Metazoa; phylum Chordata; class Amphibia; order Caudata; family Salamandridae; genus Lissotriton; species Lissotriton vulgaris. The sequence continues at coordinate 2,035,002,846 of NC_141685.1, read as the reverse complement.
GTGAGTGATTACATTCTTCCCAAGCAGAATGTCTCCACCCACAGAGAAAGTAATCCTTCAGTGCCAGGAACCTGTGGGTCATTGTGGACTTCTTGAAATAAGAGGTAACACATCTGAGAGATTGACTGCTCCCCAGAAACTGTTGCCCATCATGTATGCACTGCTTGCTGTGGCAATATCTTAAAAGGGTCTTTATACGCTTTCCAAAATGGCCACCCAGTGTTTGCTCTTGCATAAGCATGCACACAAAACAATTGTAATTTTGAAATGGCCTTTCAAAACTTTTCAAAATGGTATACCATACATTTGCACACATGCATTTGCACTGACAGACATGTTTTAAAGTTGTTGTTGAGCCTTATTTACAAAAACATTAAAAGATAACTGTCTGTACATGCGCAAGTGTAATGCATGCACAGGCTCTCATTTTTAATGCTTTTGTAACAACATAAAAAAGAATGTATTTGGCAAAACCAATAAGCTGTCAGCCAACACCAGAACTAATGACTTTGCCACTTCTTATTTAATTCCAGTGGGAGAGGTCAGCGGGTTAAAGTACTGTCTTCAGAGATCCATAACCACCATCTAAACCACAGGTTTTTATTTCAGAAAGGTAGCTCACTAAGATATTTTACTAACTGTAGAGAGGTGTATGCAATGTGTATGTTACAGTCTCAACTCTAAGTAGATCTGTCTGAACATTTAGGGCATGATTACAAGTTTGGTGGACAGGGTTACTCCGTAACAAACGTGATGGATATCCCATCCCCCATATTACAATTCCATTATATCCTGTGGAACTTGTAATACTGCAGACGGGATATCCATCACGTTTGTGACAGAGTACAGCACCTTGAGACCCTCCCGGGTGAGTAGCGCGCTTTACAAATGCAGTGATTGATTGATTGATTGATTGATTGAGTATCCCATCAGCCAAACTCGTAATAAGGTCCAGAGTCTTTTTACGGTGACAAAATGTGTACCTATGAGCTGAGACATTCATCATTAAAAGCCCAGAAAGACTTTCACTTGAAGTGTACACTATGAAAATGATCATCAATAATAAAAGTAAAATGATAAAACTTAAAGTTAGTGAAAGTCTCAGGATATTTCTGACTGTATTCTTAAGCCCGGTCAAGGCTATTCTGCATGATATTTAATCAACAATCCTAATAATTTCAGTAAGTGGGTGTTTCATGTCCAGAAACAAACAAACAAACATTGATTTGATTTGATTTTATATACTTTAAGAAGAAGTGTACTTTTGTGCAAAAATGTAAAGTATTATGAGGTTTCAACATCCACCAAAGGTCAGGTAAACTGAACATTAGTTTCAACTTTCTTGGCAGCTTGGGCAATTGGCACGCTGTTGTAGGCGAGAAGCCTCAGCTCTAGATAGTATAACCTAGTGATTTATTGTTTACAAATACTCTTGCAGCAGGATTTTTCAAAGCCTTTGGAAGTCAGGAATTTGATTAGGACTAATTAAGATGCTGATTGAATTTTCTTGATAAAAGCTAGTGGACCTTAATGAACAATTTTGCTGCTTGTACAACCCTCTATTATTCTCAAGGCAGTGTGGTCTTCATCACAGAGATCCCAATAAACACAGTAAAAATTATTTTCTTGACATGCAGACTCTACTTGTCCAAACAAGGTAGGCAACAACTAAATCTAGATACTACCAAGATAAAAATCAACAAAAAGCTTAACGATATGAAGGACTGAAAACTTTTTACTTTGTGCAGGCATTATGTATGGTGAATTATTCACAATATAGTAATTTCATATTTCTGTGCCAGATATCTGACCTCTTTTGTTAGTAATGGAATTTTGAAAATCACACAGAGGTGTTTGAGTTCTCAGTCTACATTATGCAAATAATGACCCCACTTAGCAATAGATCTACTTAGACTGCATATCTACATAGACTTACTTTAGATTGCTTGAACAGATAAAAAAGCCTTTGAACCTAAGAGTACAAAATCAAAACATCCTCTTAATATGAACGCCTAGCCATTTTTCTTCACATTATCCTTTTTTTGACTGCCAGTGAGAAATAATGGCAAGACGTACTAAGGGACAGAACACTAATTGTAACTACAAATTGAGAACCAACTATTTGTGACCTATCTCTGATTTTTCAATGCAGATTGTGTACTAGTAGGTCATATCACAAAATCTCTAGTCATAACGGACATGGGCAGAAGGACCTATCTGTTGCTATTTGTAACACCTGTGATTGGCAGAGCACTGTCACTGTGTTTTATTCCCAAACTGAAAACTTTTTTTGCATACATTGCATTCTCAATTATTTTTAAAACACACATCAGAGAAAGAAAGAGCTGAAGAAAAAATTTGTCAAAGGAGAGAAGAGGGTGGGTGCTGTGGAGGGATTATGGAGAAGGGGCAGGAGGCGGCAGTTAGGAGATGGGAGATAAAATGGATAGGATCGAATTCAATATAACATGATGAGTAAAGGAACAATAACTGAAAAGTACATCCTAATTGACAGGCTATGTAGAGGGCAGTAAGCAGTCTCGCAGTAACCAAATAAGCCCAATGTATTTACGTTAACATGCCTTTAAACCAGAAATAAGCACATTCTAATCCTATAAAACATGTGTATCAATGTATTAACAGTAAACCAGCATATTAACTGTAGGCCGAAGCAAACATTCAATGAGAAAATAGGGAGCCACAGTTATGCATCAGAAAGACATAATGGAGGATTTAAATAATTGTAATATATACATGGGGTAAAAAACACAAAGCTTTTTCTCTAGGTTTCTTTAATGTTCAGACCACTGCACCTGTTCATGATTCAATTAGAAGCACAGCCATAATATGTTCTTAAGTATTTAAATATAAAAGAAGGGATTAGTGTTTGAGTCTCCATATGTGGGAGATGGGTAAATAGGAAATAACATCATTGGGCGACCCAGCTTACCGGAGCCTCATCCAGTATTTAGTCCTCACCCAAATGTACACCAGGTTGAATAACCCTTGGGTAAGTTGACAGCAATCTTATATATAATACACTCATTATATGCAATGCTTACTAATTCTATTAACCATTCCTTTCCTTTAGGCACTATTAGCTGTTGCCAGTGGATCAGTATACTTCTTGTTTGGTGAAAGAAGGTTGGGAGCAAGCTCCCATGAAGATTCTCCAGCATGCAGTGGGCTAAATGTTGGCCTTCAGAAGCCAAAAGGCCACGTTGTGGAAGCAAGCTTCAGAAGCCAACCATTATGTAGTCATAAAATGATAGGACAAAACATTCTACCATAGTGGCCTTGTAATCTGGGTGGAAAGTGTGGGTTGTGGAACCTGTGGAGCCTAGGGCCTTCCAGGACCATTTGACTGTGGCCTAGGCAACCCCACAGAGTGCTCTATATACATAGCTGCACACCCCTCCTTGAAAGGTCTGAGCTCACCATGCTGTTGGTGACAGATGGGTTGGAGGAAGAGGAGAGTGAACCTCTCACTGAACTTTTAGACTCCTCGAAGAAATATGGATCAGTGGAGGGAGTAATCCTTTCTCCCAGTCTGACTCCTGAACAGCAGAGGGACTGCCACCAAGTGTATGAGCAGTACTTATCTCTGTTCTTCTTCATCCCTGGGACTACCCATCTATGTTCCTATGATGTGGAAAAAAACAGACAGCCTTCCTGTCAAGAACAAATCTAACAGGTTGTCTGATAAGGCGAAGTCCAGCATTAAGGAAGAGATTTCCAAAATGCTGGAGATGGAGGTGAAAGAACCCTCCAGTGGCCCCTGATTCAGTGCTGTGGTTCTCGTACCAAGAGTTACCCCTCCAGGCACCTCACCTGAACTCAAGTTCTATGTGGATTATACAGCGCTCAACTCAGTCACAAAGGCAGATGCTTATCCAGTCCCCTGGGCTGATGTGCTTATTGACAGATTAGGGGCTGCCCAGTACTGAAGTACTTTTTACAACAAGGTATTGGCAGATAGCCCTAACAGAAGGAGCAAAGGAGAGGTCAGCGTGCCCCACTCCTGAGGGTCACTATCATTTTAGGGGGATGCCCTTTGGACTCTAGAATGCCACTACTTTATTCCAGAGGCTGATGAATCCAGTCCTTCCTAGGAAGTGCTTCAGGGCCATAACAAGCAGACCTGACTATCAAGACCAGAAGGTGCCAGATAGGGCAGAGGTCTGTGGTGTACTTGGGACACCTGGTGGGCAGGGGGAAGGTGCAGCTCCAACAAGCCTAGATTGAGACTTTCATGGTCTGGGAGCCCCCCGTGGGAGCCCTCACCAAAGCCCAGATTGAGGTCCGAGCATTCTTAGACATCACGGGACACTATAGAAGGTTTGGAAAGAGAAATTACACCATTGCTGCCCCCTTAACTGACCTGAAGCAGCCCAGAAATGTGATTCGGACAGAGTTGTGACAAAATGGGCCAGTGGCTAGTGTGAAGTATTTTATTTGTGAGCTGAGGTAGTGTCTTTGAAGTTGAAGTGTGACAAGTAACAACTCCGACCCCACCCATCAAGTCAGGATGTCCCATCCTGTTAACACCCGTAATCTTCTATTGTGTGGCTGTCTGGGAGGAATACAAAGTAAACTGCCAACTACACCTAGCCATGTGACCCAGGAAACAATCTGCAAGCTCCAAATGGTTAGACACCAAACATGAGATTCTCACCTGCTCCTCCCAAACAAGAGTTATCATGTATTACAAGTAATACATTATCCCAATGTTATCCAAAGGGAGAGGTATGCCTTACAAAAGTAAAAAAAATAATTTGAGAGATTTGTACTACCAAGACATGTAAAACAACACACCATTCCCCATGGGCTAATTAGGGCTACCCAAGGGTGACATATGTATTAAAAAGAAAGATTAGGCCTGGCAAAAGGTTGATTTTGCCAAGTTGATGTGGCACACACAGGCTACAGTGGCAGTCTTGAGACTTGACTTAAGTGGGTGTCAGAGTAAGTGCTGCAGACCCACTTGCATTATTTAACTTACCAGCCCTCGGTATATGGTATACCACTTTACTAGGGACTTACAAGTAATTTAAATATGACATTGGGTGTAAGTGAATTATACCATGCTTAAAGTAGAGATCACAAGCACTTTAGCACTGGTTAGCACTGGTAACATTTACAGAGTCCTAAGTGTAGGAAAAACTAACATCGTAAAAAAAAGAGGGAAGAAGGCTCACCATGCTGTTGGTGATAGATGGGTTGCAGGAAGAGGAGATTGAACCTCTCACTGACCTTTTAAACTCCTAGGAGAAAGATGGATCTGTGGAGAGAGTGATCTTTTCTCCCAGTCTGACGCCTGAACAGCAGAGGGACTGCCACCAAGTGCAGGGGCAGTACTTCTCTCTGTTCTCCCTTATCTCTGGGACTACCCATCTACGTACCCATGATGGGGACAAAGGAGACAACCTTCCTGTCAAGAACAAATCTAACAGGTTGTCTGATAAGGTGAAGTCCAGCATTAAGGAAGAGGTTTAAAAAATGCTGGAGATGGAGGTGAAAGAATCCTACAGTAGCCCCTGATCCAGTCCTGTGGTTCTGATACCAAAATCTGCCCCATCAGGCACCACATCTGAACTCAAGTTATGTGTTGAATATAGAGTGCTCAACTCAGTCACAAAGACATATTCTTATCCCGCACCCTTGGCTGATGAGCTTATTGACAGGTTAGGGCCTGCCCAGTACATAAATACTTTTGGTCTTACATCGGGGTATTGGCAGATAGCCCTAACAGAAGGAGCAAAGGAGAGGTCAGACTTCCCCACTCCAGAGGGTCACTATCATTTTAGGTTGATGCCCTTTGGACTCAATAATGCCACCACTATCTTCCTAAGGTTGGTGAATCAAGTCCTTGCTAGTATGGAGGCCTTCAGTGCTGCCTATCTGGACGACATAACTGCCTTCAGTAGCAGTTTGAAAGATCACCTTTTTCACTCCAAGAAGTGCTTCAGGCCCTGCAACAAGCAGACCTGACTATCAAGACCAGAAAGTGCCAGATAGGGCAGGGGTCTGTGGTGAACTTGGGACACCTGGTGGGAAGGGGGAAGGTGCAGCCCCTACAGGCCAAGATTGAGACTTTCATGTCCTGGGAGCCCCTCCCCCCCGAAACCCTGACTGAGGTTAGAGCATTCTTAGTCTTCAGTAGGTACTATAGGAGGTTTGACACGAGATATCACTCCATTAGTGCCCCCTTAACCGTTTGCATTCTCATGACGGCCGGGAGGAGTCACGCGTCCGGGTGGGCATGTACAGAGGACGGCCTCCCGCCGACCGAATCCCGCCCACGAATAAAAACTACTGTACAGAGTAAAAAATGTCACACGCACGGAAGGGGTTAACTGACCTGAAGCAGCCAAGAAATGTGATTTGGACAGAGGCCTGACAAAATACACTAGTGGCAAGTGTGAAGTCCTTTGTTTGTGAGCTGAGGCAGTGTCTTTGATGTGCAAGTGTAGCAAGTGACAGCTCCGACCCCACCCATTTAGTCAGAATGTCCCATCCTGTCAACACCCAAACCTTCTAATCTGTGGCTGTGTGGGAGGAATACACAAAGTCAACTGCCAACTACACCTAGCCATGTGACCCAGGAAACCGGCTGCAAGCACCAAATGGTTAGAACAAGAAAAAGCTAACTTTCTAAAAGTGGTATTTTCAAGAATTGTGACTTAAAATTCAACTTTACCATTAAGGATGATTTTAAATTACAAACCTTTAGACACCAAGTATGAGATTCTCACCTGCTCCTCATTAGCAAGAGTTATCGTGTATTACATGTAATACATTAACCCGATGTTATCATATGGGAGAGGTAGGTCTTACAAAAAAGAAAAACTAATTTGAGTGATTTGTACTACCAAGACATGGAAAACCTTTAAAGTACATGGCCAACTTTTTAAATACAACGCACTATTCCCCATGGGCTGTTTAGGGCTACCCTATGGGTGACATATGTATTAAAAAGAGAGATTAGGCCTGGCAAAAGGTTGATTTTGTCAAGTTGATATGGTACACATAGATCACTGACTAAATATCGAGGGACAAAATATAGACTACCCAAAATATAGATTACAAAATATCGACAGACAAAATATCAAATTCCTATCTACAAACAGGTAAGTACCAAAATATTGAACCCAAAATATAGTTTATATATATATACTTAGTAAAAATATCCAATTTCTTAAAAATAATGTAAAATTAAAAAAATATTACAAATATATAGCTAAAATATACTTAAAAATACTTAATTTACCTTAAAATTATTAAATAACTAATTTAACTTATAAAAAAATATATACAATCATATCTGTTAAAACATAAATATATATTAACATCATATTAATAAAAAATACACAGTATTTTTACCGTAGGATACCGTAGGGGTAAAAATGACTATTCCCACTGCAGAGAGTGCAACAGTAGGGAAAGCGTTGGATAGCGTAGGGGTAAAAATTACTATTCCCACTCCAAAGAGTGCAACAGTAGGGAAAGTGTTGGATAGCGTAGGGGTAAAAATTACTATTTCCACTCCAGAGAGTGCAACAGAAGGGAAAGCGTTGGATAGTGTAGGGGTAAAAATTACTATTCCCACTTCAGAGGGGGCAACAGTAGGGAAAGCGTTGAATAGCGTAGGGGTAAAAATTACTATTCCCACTCCAGCGAGTGCAACAGTAGGAAAAGCGTTGGATAGCGTAGGGGTAAACATTACTACTCCCACTCCAGAGAGTGAAACAGTAGGGAAAGCGTTGGATAGCGTAGGGGTAAAATTTACTATTCCCACTCCAGAGAGTGCAACAGTAGGGAAACCGTTGGGTAGCGTAGGGGTAAAAATTACTATTCCCACTCCAGTGAGTGCAACAGTAGGGAAAACATTGGATAGTGTAGGGGTAAAAATTACCATTCCCACTCCAGAGAGTGCAACAGTAGGTAAAGCGTTGGATAGCGTGGGGGTAAAAATTACTATTCCCACTCCTGAGAGTGCAACAGTAGGGAAAGCGTTGGATAGCGTAGGGAAAAAATAACTATTCCCACTCCAGAGAGTGCAACAGTAGGGAAAGCGTTGGATAGCATAGGGGTAAATTTTACTATTCCCACTCTAGTGAAAATAAATTAATATAATTCACATAATTATCAATTAGTCAATTAATAAAAAATAATTATCAATTAAGAAATACATAATTATCAATTAAAAATTAATTAACAATTTATTCAAAATTAATACCAATAAATTGATTAACATACTTAATTAATTATAATTAAATTACTTCCCACCCTATTCCCCTATAAACCCACAACCCGCTACAGAAAATAAATTCATTTAATTCACATAATTATCAATTAATCAAATAATAAAAATGATTTATCAATTAAGAATTAATTCATTTCAAATTAAAAATTAATTACCAATTTATTCTAAATAAATGCCAATTATTTAATTAACATGTTTAATTAATTATAATTAAATTACTTCCCACCCTATTCCCCTATAAACCCACAACCCGCTACAGAAAATAAATTAATTTAATTCACACAATTATCAATTAATCAATTAATAAAAATTGATAATCAATTAAGAAATAATTAATTGGGGGGAGGAGCTACGCGGGCATCCAAGATGGTCGCGTGAGCAGAGAGCTCCTGAGACCCGCGCCGCCCTTCTTTGTCTATCCTGCAGATATCCTGGTCACTTCGACGGGCTTTTGGAGTGCTACTCTCACTGATGCTGTCGATCCCTTTTTGGTCGGAATCGGACCTCGGGGACCATTTCTACATCGTCTCTAACTTTCTGGCCTAACCCCTGACGCGACCGGGGTCTCAATTGCCTAGTATGGCCGAGCTGTAATGCAACAACAACGGCTGCCTGGCATCTGGCCCACCGGTGGTGTGCCACTTTCACTTTCGGTTTCCAGCCCTCTCGTCTCTGACTCCTTGGGACCTCCTACTTTGTCTTGGCCTGCCGCTCTCACAACGAACGCTTTCTTTCTTTGTACTGGCAAGGAGGCCCGTGACATCCTCTCGTGAAACTAGACTTTTGAGGTTTGGGACTTGTCACCATCCCGCTACACCTGGGTGTCCCCGGCCGGCGCTGAACGCAACATGGCGACGAAACCTGAGGCGGAGAAACGCAGGAAGACCACTACTCGCGGGGGGTCGATCCAGTCCAATATGATCGAGTGCTATACCCAACCGAGAGGTTCCCCCGGTGCTACCAGTGTTGGTTTGGAGGACCCGAAGACCGATATGTCGTCTTCCTCAGAAGTGTCACTTCAGGACCTGTTGGCCGCCATTTCTGACTCAAGGCCGATATGAGTCTACAATACGAGGCCATCGTGTCCAAGATAGACATGGTGGCGGTGGATGTTACTCTCATTCGAGCCGACTTGGCCAAGACGAACGAGAGCATTGGACTTAAAGGCATCGAGTTTAGTGACGGACATGGCGGAGGCGCAATCCGAGATAGGGAATCTGCGTTCCTCACACGACCTTTTGCTCAAACGCATGGAAGACTACGATAATAGGGCCAGGCGGAACAACATACGATTGGTTGGAGTGCCGGAAGACAATGGTGCCACCTCGATCGATTTACTGGCCGAGGCACTCATTGTCGCTAAACTCGCTCCCGCAGGTCTCAGCAAGTTCTTTGCGGTTGAGCGTGCCTATCGCTTCCCAGGTGGTTAGGTGAAGCCAGGAGGCCCTCCGAGGCCTATCATCGCTAGGCTGTTTCATTATCGGGACAGAGACGCTATCCTGCAGGCCGCTCGTAAACACGGCCCGTTGAAGTACGATAATAACTTTGTCTCTATCTATCCTGATTTCACTCCCCAAATGCAACGACAACGTTCTGGGTTCCTTGGAGTGAATCGTCGTCTGAGAGATCTGGGACTGAAGTACGCCATGCTGTTTCCAGCTCGCTTGCGGATTGAGTTCAGAGAACGAGCTTATTTCTTCGATCAGCCGGATCGTGCTAGTGACTGGTTGGACTCGTTTCCGAAAGATGACACCGAGAGTGGAGGCCCTGGTGGTGCGGAAGGTGGTGCGACGGCCCAGGTTTAATGTTGGCCCCCAGTGGTCCGACTTGAGACTATGAACTTTACAGAGTAATCCTTACTGTATGCTTTATGATTATGCCCGTGGTGGTGTGGGTACGGGTGATTTCTCCCTTCCTCCTCGGGGGTTTCTTTGTGTAGATCAGATGGGGCGACAGGCACACTGCAGTTTGGGGTGGCTTTCTAGTCAGCAGGGGTGCAGGGTGGGGGGCGTTGTAACGGGTTCTTGGTTGGGGGGTGGTTTCTGGGGACTTGGTTATGTTTCAAGTCTTTTGTTATTTCTCTTTTTTCATGGTATGTTATTGATTGCAAGTATTCTGGATCTGTGGTCGTGGGATGGGGCTGGATTGGATCGTTTTTCCTGGGATGGGGGGGTGAGATGCAGGTTCTTTCTTGGAACGTCAACGGTTTGGGTGACAGAATCAAACGTGGCATTGTGTTACAATTTATAAGGCGCCATGCCCCTGATGTAGTGTTCCTTCAAGAAACCCACTTGATCGGTAATGCCTGTAAGGCTCTGGACCGTCGGGGCTATCGATTGGCCGCTCACGCTGGATTCACCTCTGGGTCCCGCGGGGTGGGTATAATGGTGAAATCCTCCCTGGCCCTTGAGATTGATGATGTTATCCTAGATGATCGGGGACGGTATGCTGCTGTCTCCGGGAGATGGGAGGGTAAGCAAATTGTCTTAGTGGTTGTGTATATTCCCCCGGGGCTGCAGGCGACCACGTACGCTGATCTTGGCAAGACTCTTCTTGGTCTCCCTGAACGTCTGCTTATCATGGGTGGAGACTTTAACTCTGTTATGTCTGGCGAATGTGATCGGCTACCCCCTAGAGTGTTACCGCAGTCCCAGATGTGGCTCAATGATATGACTGAGACTTTTGGTCTGGTGGATGTTTGGCGTTCGCTGCACCCCGCCCTGACGCAGTATACCTTCCACTCTGGTGCGCCTGGCAGCCTCTCTCGGATAAACTACTTCTTTATGCTGGCTTCTACTTTATCCTTGGTCCGGGAGGTTCGTCATCTCCCCCGGGGTATCTCGGACCATTCCCCCTTGTTGATTAGGATTTCTGTGGGTGGTTCTTTTGGTAACAGAGTTCCCCCTGTTCCCCCCTGGCATTTCCGGAACCCCCGGCTCCGCTCAGATATGGTGAAGGCTATTGATTGTTACTTTGCTGAAAATGTGGGTTCGGTGACCTCCCCTACGGTTCTCTGGGAGGCCTTTAAAACTGTCATTCGGGGATCCGCACTGTCTTTCATTGCAGCTGAGCGGAGGGCTAAGAGGGAGGCCGTTTTGGCCCTCGAGACTGAAATTACTGCGCTTGAAAGTGAGCTGGGTGGGGATGACACGCCTGCGCTGTTACACACTTTGGAACTGAAACAGGTGGATTATAAGGCTTGTGTTACCGATGCTGCCAAGTTGATGCGAGCGAATCAATTGGGCCGGCTGTATGATGTGGGTGACAAGGCCAGCAAACTCCTGGCGTGGCTGGATAAGGCTCAAAGAGCGAATTGTGTTGTGCCCGTTATTGTTCGTGAGTCTGGTGAAAGTGTGTCTGACCCCGGTGAGATTGTTGACTGCTTTGTTGATCACTTCCGGAAGGTTTATACCCCGGTGAGTGATCGTGATGAGGCTGATTCCCGTTTGCTGTTGCGTGATGTAGCTCTTCCTTCTGTCTCGGAAGAAGAGGGCCTGGCTCTGGAGGCTCCCTTTACGGTGGATGAGATTGCCCTTGCTATCCGCTCTTTGCGCTCGGGTAAGGCTATGGGGCCCAATGGTCTGCCCATTGAACTTTACAAACTTTGTCCGGACAAAATGGCCGCCCATCTGCGCAACATGTTTCTTGACGCGTTCGAGGCAGGAGTCCTTCCGCTTGAACAGCGCCTAGCTACTATAGTGGTCATTTATAAGGATGGCAAGCCTCGTGATCGCTGCACTTCCTATCGCCCCATCTGCCTGCTAAATGCGGAACCTAAAATCCTAGCCAAGGTTCTGGCCAATCGGTTGTTGACGGTGATCTGTGACTTGATCCATCCGGATCAATCCGGTTTCATACCGCACAGAAACACGGCCCTCAATCTGCGTAGGCTTCATGGTGTTCTCGCGAGAGCTGCAACTCTCGCGGAGCCTGCGGTGGTGGCCTCACTAGACGCCACGATGGCTTTTGCCACCATTGAATGGCCTTATCTTTGGGCGGCCCTCCCTAAGTTTGGCTTTGGCCCTAACTTTATTGCCTGGGTCAGGCTCCTTTATGAACAACCACTGGCTCAGGTTGTAGTAAATGGCAGAAGCTCTGACTCCTTCCCGTTGAGCCGCGGCACCCGTCAGGGATGTCCGCTTTCCCCGCTCCTATTTGCGTTGGCACTTGAACCTCTTGCGGCGTGGCTCCGGTGGGAACCCTCGATTAAAGGGATCCGGTGGACGCCAGATCTAGAGGATCGCGTCTCACTGTATGCCGACGACATCCTTCTTTATTTCACTTCCCCGCAAAAGTCCTTGATTGTACTCTTCGACGTTCTTACATCCTTCGGTAAGAACTCTGGATTGGTCATCAACTGGACCAAATCCTGTGTTTATGTCATAGCCGGGGTTTTACCGCCACTGCCTCGCAGGTTCCCAATTTTGGTGGCGGCTGACGGTTTTAAGTATTTGGGGATTTATGTCTCCACGGTTTCTGCGGTTCGTTACGAGCGAAATCTTTATGCTCCGCTCCGCCGACTCAAACAAGATGTAAGACGTTGGCGTGAGCTGCTCTTGTCTCCATTGGGCCGAGCGGCGCTTTTTAAAATGATGTCGCTCCCCCGATTTCTCCATGCCTTGCAGAATTTCTTCGACCCGGTCCCCGCTCGCTACGTTCGCGAGATCGAGAGTCTACAGCGGCAATTGATCTGGATGGTCGTGCCCGTATTGCGTTGTCTAAGCTCACCCTTTCCTAGTACGACGGTGGTATCGCTCTGCCAGATATTAGACGCTATTACTGGGCCTCGCACTTGAGCGCCATTAATCATGCAACGTACTCATCGGAACCCGCTCCCGCCTTTGCTTTGGATACATTTTTACTACCCGGTGGCAACTTTAATAGGGCTTTGTATTCGAAGTCGCCAATCCGTCTCCTTACAGGTCCTACGAAGTGTGCAGTGCGGGCCTGGAGGGATGCAACTGTGGCTACGGGCTGGGGTGGCAAGCTGACGCGTATGACGCCATTGTATGATTCCGATCGATTGGGCAACCTCTGGATGGTGGATGATCTTTGGGCCAGGGGCGCTGTGAAGTCCTTTGAAGCCCTGAAACTGGAATATCAGCTTGATGACAGGGAGCACTTTCGATATATGCAGGTTCGACATGCCTTGTCCTCCGTCTTTCCCCCCGGTACTGATATTCCACAATCCTCCCCCCTGGAAGATCGTGTCCTAGACGGCCATGTCCCCAATAGCACGATTTCCTTAATATATAAGAAGCTCATTAACAACAGGGCTGACCAACTGGAGAAACTTCGTGCTTCCTGGACAGCTGACGGGCTTGAACTAGACGATGAGGACTGGCAGTCGGCAGTTTCCTCCCCTAAGGAGGTGGCTATTCCGGCTCAGCTTCGTTTTGTACAGCTAAAGATCCTCCACCGTGTGTATGTGACTGGTATGCGACTGGTGCGAATGGGGTTTGTGACGGATGGACGGTGCAGGCGTGGGTGCGGTATGGATGCCACTTTTCTTCATGTCCTGTGGGAATGTCCGATTGTCTCGGCCTTCTGGTCTAGAGTGCACGATGTGATGGGACGTGTCACTGGAATCCCCCTCCTTCCTGAGGCACGACGTTGCTTACTTAATGTGTGGGAGCCTACAGATTGTACTGCTGTTCAGACGTTCTGGGTCACTCTGGGCAACATGGTTGCAAAGAGGGATATAGCTCAGCTCTGGGGGTCCGCCAGACCACCGTTGCTCAGTGCCTGGAAGGATAATGGACTGGTGCATGTTCCGAGAAAAGACTGTGTATGAGGCACGGGGGCGTCCCAAGAAATGGTCTAGGGTTTGGGCTCAGTGGAATTCGTATTGTGGTGATATCTGTTCCCCTCCACTTGACTGCGAGGTTCCTCTCCCCTCCTCCCCATGATTGACGTTCCGTTTTCTCTCTTCTATATCATATGTGTCCTTTCTTCCTTCATTCTCGCTCCCCCTTGCCAAATGCGCTCCTTTATATATTTATTCCTTTTCCCCCTTCCCTCACCTCCTATGACCCTTGCCAGTATGATACCATGTGTTTGTGTGTTGTTGTTTTTCTTCGACAAAATCACAAAATTAAACCTTTAATATCCTTATGCTGCAGTTCCATGCTCCACACTATAACGTACGCTCAGAGATTGCTCTAACAGTGTTTTGCCTTTTTTATTCTTCACTATATGTCATAGCGGCCGGCCCCGAGGGGTTGTAGGCAGACGCTGTGTAATGTGCATTTCATAAATAAAGGTTTAAAAAAAAAAAAATTATTTACCAAATAAAAATTAATTAACAATTTATTAATTAACATATTTAATTAGTTATAATTAAATTACTTCCCACCCTATTCCCATATAAACACAACCCGCTACAGAATAAAATTACCCAAAAATTAAATAACATAAAATTAATTAGTTAAAATAAGTTACAAAAATATATACACTTTTCACACATATACTAACATACAAAACACTTAAAAAATTCGATATTATTAAAAATTCGATATTTTTAATAAACTATATTATGTACTTCGATATTTTGACTGTCTATATTTTTAAAAATCGATATTACATTACTTACCTTCAAAGCGATATTTTTGATGTCTATATTTTGTCAATTCTATATTTTGGAGTCGATATTTAGGTTAGTCTATATTTTGGAATCAATATTTTGACCATTTACCAGTACACACAGGCTACAATTGCAGTCTTGAGACAAGTCTTAAAGGGGGACTTAAGTGGGTGGCAGCATAAGTGCTGCAGACCCACTTGCATTATTTAATTTACCAGCCTTGGGTATATGGTATACCACTTTACTAGGGACTTACAAGTAATGTAAGTATGCTATTTGGTGTAAGCACATTTTACCATGCTTAACGGAGAGATCACAAGCACTTTATCACTGTTAGCAGTGGTAAAATTGACTGAGTCCTAAGTGTAGAAAAAACGAACTTAGTAAAAAAAAGAGGGGATAAGGCAAAACGTTTCGGCCTTAAGAGAGGGCCAAGTCCAACAATTGGCTTATGCTATCTAGTTCAAAATGGATGGTACTTCAGGTTAATTTTTTTTCTATTTCTGCTGCACGTAGTCAAGCAAGATGCTTGCTTGTTTATTTCTGAATTGCACTGGTCTCGAAGAAAGTCTCCAGCCTGCTGTAACATTTTTCTCAAGGACTTTCTGCTTGCAAGTGCTCTTGCATTCATTCCCAATGGTTCACTTTTATTTATGTAACTAATTTGTTCTGACACCTCTAGATGACAATATGTCAGAGGCTCTGAATCAATATTCATGAAGTGGATGAGTGCTAAGGTTGTAGGGATATGTGATGGTTGTAAACTCTGTTATTTCATTAGGTGAAAATGTATTTTCTTTCTCAGATGGTGACTTTGCAGCTCTAATGTTCCTATATGCAGAAATCGGCTAAACAAGGCTTTGAATTTGGGAGTGAGACAGAGGTCTTACCCATGCTACTAAGGATGCTATTCGATTTCTTACTGATTTTGCTTGACATTTGAGTCTTAGCCTATTATTGATTTTTTGAATATTCTGCCTCTTCAATTACTGAGAGCCTTCGTGGCATTGATATGCTGCATTTAAGTAAGACTTGTTACATCCACCTTTTGATCTTTCTGTTTTATACTTCTTTTGTTTTTTTTAATAAACCTTCACGTTTTTCCTAAATTCCGAACTTGAATTCAATGTGAGTAAATCCTTTTTTGTTTTGACTATATTTTGAAATGCTGTATTGTTCCTTGTAACACTGCCCCCGATTTAATCACTCCACTCTTTGCACACCAGTGAGCTGTAAAATTAAGGGGTACAGAATGCCCACACTCGTATCCAGCATCCCTTTCACTGCTTTTAGTAGTGAAATGAATGAAGCCACCTCTAATTACGACACGTAACCCAAAATTTTAAAATAAATTGACTAATTGAATGCATAAAGATGGGAACTAAACAGATCTACAAGACAGAAGAAAGATATCAGATGAAAGGAACGTATACGATGCCAACAGCCATCCATAGTCAACCTTAATAACCTTTGCTCATCATAAGAGATACTAAAAGGAAACATACTTTTGAACCCAATTTCCTTTCTAGCTAAAGTCAAATCGTGAAATCAAGAAAAGGTTCTAAAAAGTAAGCCATTAGTCCCTCTGCTACATTTGTTATGAAGGATTAAAACAGTACCTTCAAGTATTTATTTCACGGTTTTGTATAGTTCAGGCAACATATTTGGTGATAGAGACCTGCAATCAAGAACTGTTTCTGTACATAGCAACAGTTTTTTTGTCTGCTTTCAAATTACAAAGGATCAGTTGTAAACAATATAAAAGTAGGCCTCTTTTCATTTTGACCAAGTGATTAACATGAGAAACGTTTTGCACATGACTTTTTCTTTTGTTGCATGTTCCCAGGGGTGGGGTCGACAGCTCAGAGATCAGCGTCACTGAAGGATGCTCCGTAACATTTCTTCACTATTCCTACGAGCTTTCCGAACAGTTGTGTGCTACAGGATGTAACAGGCGTCACCAGTCCAGCAGCGCTGTGTTTTCTAGCTCCAGTGATCCATTCCATGGTGCTTTACTTAAGAACAGTATTCATTTCTAGGAACAGTTATATTTTGTTTCATTTCCATTAGCAGAAAACCAAAAGAAAATGACTTCTCATCCGCTTTCTCTGATGTGAGACTCATCGACGTTGAAACCTACCTAAAGCTACTCTCTAACAAACCCTATTGCAACTGCTGCTGAAATAATTGGCCACTATTTAAAGAGAGATGTCAGATTGAACATTTAACTACTATCTCCGTCCTCTTGTCTTTGTCGAACCGCTGATTATCAGCCTACTCCCTGTGTTGATAAGTAGCTGAATGAAAAGCTCAACCAAGCATAATTACATCTAAAAAATCTTTCCAGTTTATCAATTCTGGTTTTAAATCAACTTCTTTTAGTCAACATATTTTGGCTATTTCTCTTCCTTTCTTTGTCCCATAGAGACTTACCAAATTTCATGTAGGTGAGAATGAAGATAAGCACAATTCCCAAGAATCTGAGCCAAAGGGTTCTGGACACAGGTTATGATCTGAGCTGTTTGTTGAGCTAAATACATTGTGAAATAAAACCATCACATTTCTCAGTCTTGTGATGGGAACTAAAACTCACACGACCTGTTGCTAGTGATGGCCTATAATAACTGAGACATTTTAACCTTAGATTTAGATATTTAGCATTTTCGTTTTCAGATGCTCTGGCTATCAGAAGAGCGAACTGTTGTTCAAACATAAAGCGCACTAACCTTGACCTGCAGGGACATCACAGTGACAGTTGGATTTTGGATGTATTACCAGTTGATTTGTTGAATGGATGTTTGCGAAGACACCTATTTATTATGGTGTATAGTTCCTTTTTGGTATATTAAAACAGCCTTTAAAAATGCTTTGCATGGTTACCCAGAAATTAATCTATTTACTAGAAGAACAAACAAAATCTGCAATGTTGCATAACTCTTGTGTAGGCTGGACAGCAGTAGTTAGTCACAGGGCATGGAAGGATAAAGAATATCGCTAACATGGAGAACATTGGCAGCCATCTTGGAATTAATTTTCTTTATTAGACAACCTATTAAACGATTGCTGGGATGAGTTTGCATGCGAATGATAACAAAGATTTGCAAAGACATCAGCCCAGTCTTTTAGAGGCAACAAATATTGCCTGTGCCAATGGTTGGTGGTACAAGCAAAGCCTAGTGCATCAGAATAGGAAAGGCACAATAAACGTTCCGACGGTGGAGTTTGTACTATTCAATTGGCAGGTTGGCAGAGTGATGTAATCACCTAAACAAATTAACTGACCTTTCGGTCACACAGGTAAATCCTAGCAGAGCCAAATCAGTCTTCCAGCCTTCCAAAGTGGGTAAATTGAGCACTGTTAAACTGTGTTACAATAATCAGGCCTTACTCCAGGGTCTTTGTCAGCGAGGGCCATGAAGATGCATGGAGAAGTTGTCAGAAATCAGAAAAGAGTTTCGGGAGTCCAGCAGTTTTAGTCCCTGAAAATGTTAACATGTCTAAAGATTGAAAGTTATATATCTTTAATAATGTTGGGACTGGTGAACAGGACCATTAAACATGCCTTGTGGTCAATGCCCTATTTATACTGTGAGCAGGGGTACATGGAAAAAGTGCAGGCTCTGTGCCCAGACTCCATTGGGTACAGCTGCTGGCCATGCCCATTAGCTAGTGGAGTGCAGGCAAACTGCGTCCGATTCCTTCTAGACATAGCCATGCCCAGAGATTATAGAAGTCTGGAGTACTCTCACCAGTCTGAAATGCGTGAGCCCTAAATTTGAGTGGGCCATGGTCCCACAGATCACCAGAAATTGTGAAAATGTTTATGTCATTGCAGCATTGTTTTTACACCCATATTTCTAAAGAATGGTGTCATAACTATAATGTATTTATTCTCCACAATGCACAGAAAATACATTACCACTATGTATTATACCTTTTAACCAATGAGAGCACCTAATTATAATATATGGAACTAGTGCATGTGTAGTATTGTGTAGTACTGTTTTCAGTATACATGTAATATATACATACATGTAATAAATAAGGTAAGGAGTTCTGGTGACACATTCACACCACTTTTCCTCCTGATTGATTATCAAGAGAACCCAGCATTAGTATTATAGCAGCAGAAGTGCGTGAATTGTCAAGTTTGCCTAAGTACTTTCATATCAGTCCTATCCTGCTTCTTCCCGTCACAGGTTCCACAGGAATCTAGCTACAAGGATTTAGTTTCCCTGCTGTTATTTTGTGCGGCCACCTCTAAATGACAATGAGGAACATAACAGCCGTCGAAGGGCAAGCTGCTTCATTCCCCTTCCCTTATGTTGAAGTCTCACACTGGGTCTTCTCTCAGCGGGGAAAGAGTGGTACACTGCTTGTCGGAACTGGTAAGAGGTGGCATGTACACAGATCCCTATAGTGTGGTGACAATTCCTGCTGCCGCATGTAGACCAACTTTTTTCTTCTTTTTTTTTCTTCTCACAAACCTTCCTCAAATTAGCAATTCACACAGTTAGAAAACGAATTTATGAAACAGCCTAATCAAATTTACAAACACCCTACTCATCATATATCCACACTGTTATAAATGGGGGACTCTAGTTGGCAGTGGCTTGCACCCTGTCCAAGTGGTGTCATGTAGTTCTTACTAATCCGTAGGATCTGCGCATTGTTTGGGCAACATACACTAAGGGCTTGGTGCCTAGACTGATGTCGGACACACCCACAGGATATGTTGGCCTATAGACCAGCGAGCTCACAGTGCCACTGCAAACCCCCCTAAATTGCCAAGGAGCAATCAGTTACTGGAAAGCACTGAGCATGACAACCCTGATTCCTCAGTAATCGTGGAAACAGTACAGAACCTTTTGCTCTGTCACTCGTGCCCACTTATTCTCAAAGAAATATACAGCAAATATACAGTAGGACACTTTCAATAGTATTTGTTGAACCAACGTTATTTTTGCATAAAATACATGTGCTGCATATTAGGAGACAGAAGCAAATGAAGGAGATTACAAGCACCAAAAGATTAAACAGTAAATTAATTTCTACCATGATACTGAAGCAATGGATATATGCAGGCATATATGCAAAATGGTAATCTAACGTACTCCTATGATACGAACCCTACCTGGAGTGTGTGTAGGTGTAGAGCCAAGAATCACACCTAGGTACGATTCAACCTCATTACCTAATGGGAGAGAGTGACGGAACCTGTCTTGGTCTCGAGTTGGAAAGCGCTCACGGAATGTCAGACCAATGTGTAGTGATTTCTCAGCATGCAGGGACTTTTGGTGATAGCAGAACTGCCTCCTCTACCAATCTATCGGGATGTCTATTATTTATAATTAAAAGTAGCCATCGCGATGTGTGCGCTAGATTAGTGATAGTATGGATATGTGGATATCTCTGTCGCCCCGTGGATGAAGATAGGACGACTTTTGTACCTGGTGCGTAGAGAGGCCTATTACATGATATTCAAGGTACCGTGACAATGTTGCACAAAGCTGGATGTATAAACAAAGTGGTTTCAGAGAAACTAATACAATGTTGGGCATGCAAATGTGTGCAAAAGGTCACGCAAGAAATAAGCTGCCTTGCTACATGAGCATAATTCTGGAATATAACAGTAGGGACCCTTATTCTAGTCAGGGTAAGGGAGTTACACACCAAAAATAACTCCTCCTTGTCCCCTCGATAGCTTGGCACGAGCAGTCAGGCTTATCTTAGAGGCAATGTATACATTTGTGCCAACATTTTAGGAGAGGAAAGTGGGAGATTTTAAAAAAAGATTGAGAGAATGTATTTTCCCCATTGAATTCTACGGAAGGGATACAGCCAAAATAAAGCCATTTTTGGCTTAAAAAATCAGAAGTCTCCTGTCTGAATCGGGTTTATTAGTATGTATGTGTGCAAGACATTTGTACAGGCATACACTGTGAAAACACTTAAAAGGAAACCACACCAGTTTAGAAAAATAACCAATATTAACTGAATAAAACAAGACCAAAATGACTGAAATCTACAATACGCAAATCAAGATATCACTTTTAAAGCGTTCAAACAGTTCAATCCATAGAAAACTATGGATGCACCACTTTTATCACAAAGTACATGGGATGCATTGAAATCTGATGGGTGATGCTGAGGGGTGACATCTTTACGACACATGATAGTGATATTCATTACAGTGGGGGTATTGGGCTATGCCAATTTAGCTAATCTCCAGATCAAGGTCAACACTATTCATGTGTCAAAGAACTAGGCATGTTATATCTGCAAGATGCTGTTACATTTTTTACCTTGGTATTATGGTTAGCAATCTAAGTGAATCCACTGACCTATTTTCACAGAATTAATTAAAGACTGCCTGAAGTTCCTAGATTTTCTAAAAATACTGTAGTTTAACTACATCAAGTCCTTATGTAATGAACTTGCTTATCCTGGTTTATTTACTAAACCTAAATCAATAGTGAAAAATGGATACAGGATGAGCCAAAAATTAACAGAGAAAATCAACAGGATTATATACCCGCAGTTAGAATTATTATTTCATAAACATATCTAGCACCATGGAGCCTTACTTTTATTGTTGGTTATAACCATAAACCCACGTTTTCTTTTAACCCACTTGCTGGTAGACATTGTACAACATCCTGGCTGATGACGGCTGATAGCCAGAAACCGGTCCTAAGATGCTTGATTCCGGTCCAGGGAAGACATGGCTTGAAAGTTTGGGCTGGACTGTTCCCATGAGGCACAGGGTCAAGGCTGATTTGCATATGGCCATGTCTGAACTGGGGTGGTGTGGTGAGCAAAAAAACGATGGATTTAGGCTCAGATCTCTGTACTGGGGTGAATGTATGACATTGTTCTGCAGTCTGTCCATCAACTGTTGTTTTTGCATTTGTCACCCCGAGTGGGATGGGTATGCTCAGACGTGAGTCCCGTGCTCTCCACACCACTGGAGTCAATCTATCCTGGCTGATTATGGCTGATAGCCAGAAACTGGTCCTAAGATGCTTGATTCCAGTCCAGGGAAGACATGGCTTGGAAGTTCAGGCTGGACTGTTCCCATGAGGCACAGGGTCAATGCTGATTTGCATATGGCCATGTTTGAACTGGGGTGGTGTGGTGAGCAAAAAACAACGGATTTAGGCCCAGATCTCTGTACTTGGGTGAATGTATGACATTGTTCTGCATTCTGCCCATCAACTGTTGTTTTTGCATTTGTCACCCCGTGTGGGACGGGTATGCTCAGACGTGAGTCCCGTGCTCTTCACGCCACTGGAGTCAATCTATCCTGGCTGATGACGGCTGATAGCCAGAAACCGGTCTTAAGATGCTTGATTCCGATCCAGAGAAGACATGGCTTGGCAGTTCGGGCTGGACAGTTCCCACGAGGCACAGGGTCAAGGCTGATTTGCATATGGCGATGTCTGAACTGGGGTGGTGTGGTGAGCAAATAAACGATGGATTTAGGCCCAGATCTCTGTACTGGGGTGAATGTATGACATTGTTCTGCATTCTGTCCATCAACTGTTGTTTTTGCATTTGTCACCCCGAGTGGGACGAGTATGCTTAGACGTGAGTCCCGTGCTCTCCAATCCACTGGAGTCAATCTATCCTGGCTGATGACGGCTGATAGCCAGAAACCGGTCCTAAGATGCTTGATTCCGGTCCAGGGAAGACATGGCTTGGCAGTTCGGGCTAGACTGTTCCCATGAGGCACAGGGTCAAGGCTGATTTGCATATGGCCATGTCTGAACTGGGTGGTGTAGTGAGCAAAAAAATGATGGATTTAGGCCCAGATCTCTGTACTGGGGTGAATGTCAGACATTTTTCTGCATTCTTTCCTCAACTGTTGTTTTTGCATTTGTCCCCCCGAGTGACACAGGTATGCTCAGACGTGAGTGCCGTGCTTTCAACGCCACTGGAGTCATTCTATCTTGGCTGATGACGGCTGATAGCCAGAAACTGGCCCTAAGGTGCTTGATTCTGGTCCAGGGAAGACATGGCTTGGCAGTTTGGGCTGGACTGTTCCCATTAGGCACAGGGTCAAGTCTCATTTGCAATTGGCCATGTCTGTACTGGGTTGGTGTGGTGAGCAAAAAAATGATGGATGTAGGCCCAGATCTCTGCACTGGGGTGAATGTATGACATTGTTCTGCATTCTGTCCATCAACTGTTGTTTTTGCATTTGTCACCCCGAGTGGGACGGGTATGCTCAGACATGAGTCCTGTGCTCTCCACATCACTGGAGTCAATCTATCCTTGCTGATGACAGCTGATAGCCAGAAACCGGTCCTAAGGTGCTTGATTCCTGTCCAGGGAAGACATCGCTTGGCAGTTCAGGCGGGACTGTTCCCATGAGGCACAGGGTCAAGGCTGATTTGCATATGGCCATGTCTGAACTGGGTGGTATAGTGAGCAAAAAAATGATGGATTTAGGCCCAGATCTCTGTACTGGGGTGAATGTATGAAATGTTTCTGCATTCTTTCCTCAACTGTTGCTTTTGCATCTGAAATTGTGAAAGGCAGGCAGTACAGTCCAGATTCATTTTATTGTTTAAAAAAATGTTTTTCAGTGAACTCTTGGGCTGGCCCACACAGCCTGTAAAGTAAGACGAAAAGGAAAAGTTTGAGGCTTAAATTTGACTTTAACAAGATGTTGAATGATGAATGAGGGGATCAGTGATTTGGATGCACATAGGCTTTGGGTCACTTCCTGTACATAATCCCTCTTCATTGGTAGACAGCCTTTGGTTAGGTTTCGGGGACCCAAGACTGGCTGGAATAAGCTAAGTGATCATCAAGCAGAGAGGATAAGACCAGATTTGGCATTCCATCCCAGATCAATTTGATAATCCTTTAGAAGGAGTTGTATGTTGACTCTAATATTCTTTTAAAAGTCCAGTGGAAATCCTATATTGGGGTCCAACAGACGCAATCTTAAAAAGCAGGTCAGACTCCTTTATGCTGTATATTTCTTTAGTAGCCTCTAGTGATGAGCGCTATCATTTTATTTTGTTCTGCTTGCTTCTAATCTGCTTGTCCCCTTCTTTCGCTATG
Source organism: Lissotriton vulgaris (assembly GCF_964263255.1). Classification (NCBI taxonomy): domain Eukaryota; kingdom Metazoa; phylum Chordata; class Amphibia; order Caudata; family Salamandridae; genus Lissotriton; species Lissotriton vulgaris. The sequence continues at coordinate 2,034,978,922 of NC_141685.1, read as the reverse complement.
GAGTTCAAATCCCCTGTGCTTCGTAGTTCTTAGCCTTGTCCAATAAATGGGAACAGCTATTTCTTCCACGTGTTGCTCCTCCATATGCAGCCTTTGGTCTGCTCAATAAACCGCTGTCGGGAGATTCCCTTCGATTCAGAACTCCGGCTTTTTCAATATACATCAACCACAGTCTTCATTAACCGCAGTCTTCCAGGCAAAAGTTTTCTACGTATAGGTCAATCCTCAGTCAATTGGACACTTAATCAGTCATTGCTCATCCATTCAGGGATTCTGGGCTGAAGTATTTCAGTATCTTTTAAGTGACTGGAGGGTTAATGTGGCTTTAACTACTTGGCTGAGAGTCTTGGGGTATGATACCGTATTGGGCCTGCCCAACAGATGAGTAAAAATTGTATATATAGCAACAGCGGCAGTTCGGTCCCTTTTACTTCAAATTTGGCGGACTCAGATGATCCCACCAATGATGGACTGGCTACAGAGAATGAGGCGGGTCAGAACCAACAAACAACTATATGCAATACAAACTGGGAGAGTGTAGGCATTTGAAAAACTCTGGGGGCAACATTTTCTATCTGAAGAAGTAGGATCAGTTTAAAGGGCCCGATAAAAATATCTGAGCTCTTCCCTTTCATCTTATTGCTAAGCACTTTATCAGTTTTTTATCTGCTTCTAAGTCAACTACATTTATAGTATTTATAGTCAATGTGCTCTGTTTGATATCTGCTCATTGTACGTTGTTATATCTTAAGTATATGCAACGAAGAGGAGAGCACCTTCTGTCTTTCTTGCAAAAGAAACTTGGAAAAACTAGTTCAGCAGCCTTATGAACCTCGAGAAGTCGTCTAACTGCCACTTGACTGATGCTAAGGTGTGACAGGGTTGGAGGGAAGGCAGTAAAGAATTCCATAATGCCATGGCAAGAGGGCGCTTCTTGAACAAATTGTTTGTAGTCCTCAAAGTCTTCGTGGCACTGTGATTCTGCTGTGAGATAAGAATCGAACTGCGCCTAGCAATGCAGTAACAATTCACATCTGCTCTCAGATGTCAGCCGCCCTCCAGTCACTCGTAGATCCTGTCTGGGTCTTTGACCCTCAACAGCACTCTGCTGCCTTCCAGCTTGTTTGTGCTACACAAGCAGTACACATAGACACACAAGGCTTGTTTAACTCCCTTCCAAAAACACAGCACATCCGAGCCTACACTCTCATCTGGGACACCACACTAACAATCAACATGTTGTTACTTACTTATTTAGTTACCAAAAGCTCTATAAATAAATAAAGTGGAATCCTTGGAGTGGCTGAAATCGGGCGGCATACAGTAGAACTGGTTGGCACTACCCAATCTACGTGAATATGGAACCATTGAAGGCCTTGTTTTGGGGGAGTCCAACTAGGCCTAGAGGTGGCTCCGGTGAAGACTGTGGCAGGTCGGTGGTCTACGACTTCTGACCAGCAATAAAGGCATGAAGGATAGGCACGAGACCTACGGAAATCCTGAGCATCAAAGTGAGAGGCCAGAGGGGAGCTTGGACCTGTTCGTCTAAGAGCAGCAAAGTTCAGAAGTGACTGCTCTGTCGCTCAATGCAGTAAATCACAGTGCAGCCAAATGGCTTGAACTCAAGCCAAGCCTTCAGAACAGTTAATTAATGACAAATATTTTTTTATTTCCACACAGCCGAGCAATTAGTAACCGCCGTGATGATTCCTCCTTGAATATTTTACACTGTTTTGCTAGAACACATTTCATTGCAGAATTCTCTCAATGAGCTTTAAATAACTCGTAGTATGAACCGATTTGAAGCCAGAACTTTCTTGTGTTGCCGGTGGCATTTTTATTAAGTTGTTTTTGTGAATGGATGGATGAACTCAAGGTGTTTGTAACATTTTTAGAGGCGAGCTCTGGCAAAGGTAGCTTAATTCCCATTCCCTGGTAGTGTGCCAGGGACGACAGTGGAATTCTGCAGACTTCCAACCCTCCAATTGTTGTGTTGGCCGAGGCAGCCTACATCTGCTTGCTGGCACTCCTTCAGAGGATGTTGTCTTCGCCAGGCTGTTAAAAATGCACAAATTCACGGATAAATGCTGCAGATGCACTGCAGTTACCAGCCTGACCGGAGGGACTGCGCATGTCTATATGCACCCTGCATATCCCTGCCTCATTATCACAGACATAACAGGGACATGTTTGAGGGATTCTTTTTAAAGACAAATACATATAGCCAAAATCCTATTAATAAATGTTCGCAATTAAAAAAATGCTCATGTACTCCTACGGTTTCTGACTATTTGTTTTGTTTAGCTCTTTTTTATCGTTTAATATCTAAAACAATTGACGCATTAATGTATGTGTGTTACTTGCAAAGTGAAAAGAGTTCAACATCCCATTCTGTCAAGGAGATGCTAGGAGTTCAACTGCGTTGGCTTTTAGTGATCCCTTGTATCAGACTGCCTTGAGACTTAAACAAAAAATCACTAGGAAAGTGTTCGGCATTGTTAAATATCAGAATACCCGATTCAGGTTAAGAGCAGCTGTGTTAAATTGTTCTTTCATACTAGGTTTGCTTTCCCGGCTTGCATCTACGACGTAGTTTTGTCCATCTAAGTCACCCTGATGGTTTCAATGAACCATTCACAAGCAACTGTCCAGATATGAAAAAACCACGCGGTTTTTCGGGAAGTGGGTATGAAGGCAAAAGGAAATTTCCTCGTTGAAAAAAAGAACAAAAATATATCATCTTCATTTAGGCTCCCTCCGTTATCACTCCGATATCACAGTTTAACATTTCAAGGTATTTTTCGGGCAAATAAAAAAGTGAAATGAAAACAAACCAGGGTAGCCCTGCATTCTTTATGAACTGTTAATATCCCATTTGTTCTTTGCTACACTACTTATTGCAAATGAAAGCACTGAAAAATCGCTAATTGATATTAGTACTTGTTGGAGCCGACATCCTTGGTGTGCTTTTCCCCCAACTTTTTACCTTCCAGCCTCCTGTGTTTTGCTTACTTCGTTTTTGCTGGCTTTAGGTCTCTGAATACTTTACCACTGCAAACCAGTGCTACAGTGCTTGTGACCTCTCCTTTCATTTTACAACCAGTTGACATATTAAATGTACTTGTAAGACTCTAGTAAAGTGGTAATATATTTAAATAGGGTCTGTAACTATAAATGCTACTAGTGGGCCTGCAGCACTGATTGTGCCACCCATTAAAACATGTCCTAGACCTGCCATCGCTGCATGACAGCATTTAAAACAGCAATTTCAACCTGGCAAGATAAACCTCTTGCCAGTCCCAAACCTCCCTTTTAATTACAAGTAAGTCACCCCTAGGGTAGGCCATAAACACCCCAGACAGGAGGGTTCAATGTATTTAAACTTTGGTCATGTACTTTTAAGTTTTGCATATCCTGATAGTGGACTCTAAAATTAGTTTTTCACTACTCTCCCATAGAATAAAATTGGGTTACATTATTACATTTAATAAGTGATACCTTTGAATTGGGAGCAGGTGGAAAGGTCGAGTTGGTGTCTAAAGAACTGCAATTCAAAGACCATTTTAACCCTTTCGATGCTCATCACCCACGGGTGTCGTGTGCTGATGACGAGCTGAGCTCGTCATGTAAACAGCAAAATTATCATTTGCAGCACAGCGCAAAACTCCCTGCAGCAGCCATGTGGTTAATGGTAAAGTTGGATTTTAAGTCAGAATTCTGAAAATGCCATTTTAGAGAAAGTTTCAAGTTCTAACCGTTTGGTGCCTGCAGTTTGTTCCTAGGTCACAGGACTAGGTATATCTGTAAGTTGGTCTTTGTGTATTGCTTAGTTATCAATAGGAAGGAAGAGGAATGGCTGTCCTATCGGTTCCCCGAAGCAAGGTACAGTTTATCAAAAAGGAGATAGGACACTTGTAACCACTTTTTCCAAGAGATTTGAAAAAGCTCTCATAAACGCTGCGTATCTCGAGAAGCGGTATATTTTATTCTCCGCCCCACGCAAGCGTTATGGCAACAGTCATTGGGCTTATTCAGTCAGTGTCTTGCCAGCCTCACCCGAGGCGATCTCTGGTTTTTTGTGGCAGTATCCAGAGAAAAGCGAGTTACCCCACTGAAGCTGAGTGATAAAATAAAAAAGTGTGCAGGTGAATATAGGCTTTATTCAGTTCACTTGACCACTTATTAAAATTTATTCGGTATGCTCTGGGGATAGTTAGGAATCCTTAGCATAGGTCAATTAGACAAAAAATAACGTCGACATGTTTCTGCTCTGTCGGCCCGAGGGTCTAAGAGCTTTCGTCAGGACAAATATACAAAAAAACAAAGAGTGAGTAAAAAATAATGTCACACTTTTGACATAAAGGGATTCTATTAATTAATAGTCTTACCCTTGAAGGTTTTCATATACCTAGGGATTTGAGAGAAAAGAAAATGGGGGTAACTAATAGCCATTTGGCAATTTCATACTAGAAGAGTGGTCTTTCAGACATGCATTGTGTCGATATGCCTATTGCATAATTTCTACAACCAATAGTGCAATTATAAGAAACACACAACAAAAGTGACATTAAGGTGAGTTAAGGGGAAGAAACGGCGATATCACAGCAGTGCACAATTGACTTTATGGTATGTTAATTCATACCTGTGAATCTTGGCTTAGTTTACTTAGAGCGCTTCGATAGCAAGGGGCGGTGGAAATGTAAAGTCGCTCTTGTACATGTATAGGCATTGTACCTCGTGAAGAGGTCTTACCTTAAAAAGAAATCAACCGCATTTCAGCAGGAGGGTTCAGGCTGCAGGAACATCAAAAAACGGGGTTGTAATGAAGCTGTGTGCTGGTAACTGACACACGGCGGTGATGTAGAAACACTCACCCGCTTTCGAAGCGTACTCCGCGTCTTGTGCTGGCTCTGCCTCCTGGACGCCAGGAGCACGCGTTCGATGGCGTTTTACCAAATTCAGTCATGGAGAGAGAAAGCGGACATTTGTTGTATGGTAAACGAGGCACTTTTAGAGACATAAAAATGCAGTTAGCTCCCTGTAGTTTAGCAATAAATGATTTTTGCGTGATTAGCATGATATATCTAAAATTACCAGAACTTAAAAAAGGTATTTGGAAAAAATCGGCAAAAATGCCGAACGAGGTGGTTTACATACCATTTGCTTCTCACTTAGATATTAATGTGTCTCTTTTATGTGTGGGGCTTACAATTGAGTTCTTAGGGCTCAATTTGCAAAATTACTGTTGTGCTTATAGGTTCAGCGTGCAAAGTGATGCCATGAGATCTCGTCATTCAAACCAAACTTATTGGTTTTAAGACGGTCCACCCAACGTTGTTCTTTCTCATATAGTATTTTATCTGCGTTGGGTGTAGTTTCCGATATCTTTTCTATTACCGTCCATCTCAGGTCTTCAATACTGTGATTTTGTTCAATGAAGTGGGAGCAAAGCTTGGTTGTATTCTTTTTGAGGCGAATATTACTTTTATGTTCCCCTATGCGTAGTTTCACCTTCCTACAAGTCATCCCAATGTATTTTTTATCGCAAGGGCAGGTGACCATATAGATCACATGGGAGGAATTGCAGTTACTGTGTTGTTTCTGTGTCCATTTAAGTGTAGGGGACAATTGTAAAGTTTTTGTGCTAGTAGTAGATTTGCAGGCCAGACAGGACCCGCATGGATAGTGTCCTGTTACTGGGACCATGTGGGCATTTATTGTGGGTTTTGCCATGATTGTTTTTCTCGGGCGCGTGTGTACCAACATATCCCGTAAGTTCTTTGTGCGTTTGTTTGCCATACGTGGCTTTGGCCATTTGAATTTTCCGGTATTGACAATATGCCAGTTTTTGTGGATGAGTTTATTCACCTGGTATGAAGCTGGGCAAAAGGTGGTTACGCATGTCAGGAGATCCACAGTTTCACTTTTTTCAAAAGTTGTTAAGAGGTTATCTCTAGGTTGGTTCATTGCTCTTTTTCTGCATTTTGCTATGGTCGATGTCTTGTACTCCCTTTGAAGCAGTCTAATGCTGAGTTCTTTTGATTGTGCCAGATAGTCCATTTTTTGGCTGCAGTTCCTTTTCAACCGTAAAAATTGGCTATACGGTAGATTGTCCCTTAACGGTTGAGGATGGTAACTCTTGTAGGACAATAGACTGTTCTTAGATGTTGGTTTCCTGAATGATTTGGTTTCTATTTTCAGCTCTTTCGAGTATATAGTCAGGTCTAGGAAGTCAATGCTTTCTTTATCTGCCGTATATGTGAAGCGGAGCCATGGATCACGGGTATTCAGCCAATCCACAAATATTTTTAGATCTTGGGTGTTATGCCATATTAGGAGGACGTCATCAATGTAACGTTTCCAGTAGAGTATACTGGAAACGTAAGGATTGGTTTGTGTCAATACATGGTTGGTTTCGAAATTGCTCACATAGAGCCCTGCCACCGGAGGGGCAAAAGCACTTCCCATTGAGGTTCCGTGGCTCTGCAAGAATAGCTGATCCTCAAATTCAAAATAATTTTCAGTGAGTGCCATCCGGCAACACTCTAGGACGAAGTGTCTAGGTGTCCTGAAGTCCCAATTCTCAGTGAATAGAACGTCTTCCAGCATGTCTAGTGTTTCTTTTTGGGGTAGGCTTGTATATAAGGACTCAACGTCCAGTCCTACTAAGAGCATCGTAGTGGAATCAAAGGATCGGTCTTTGAGTTGATTTAGCAGATCTCTGGTGTCTTGTAGGTATGTGGGGTTTTTTTTAACCAATGGTTGGAGAAATTGATCTGCAAATTTGGAGAGAGGTTCTAAAACTGATCCGATACCCGAAACTATCGGGCGGCCCGGCGGTGGAACTCTGTTTTTATGGGTTTTGGGTAGCGAGTAGAAGTATGGGATTTTTGGATTCTCAGTAATTAGAAAATCTGCTTCTTTTTTGCTTACCCATCCATTTGTTTCAGCTTCATAAACCATCATAGCTATTGTTGTTTTTAGTCTGGGTGTTGGATCAGTATTAATTTTTGTGTAGAACTTTTCATCCGTAAGTAGTGTCAGGCATTGGGTCCGATACTCTTCTTTTCCAAGGATGACCACTCCTCCACCCTTATCTGCGGGTTTGATGACTATGTCCGTATTTGTTTGAAGTTCTTCTAAAGCTTTTCTTTCCAATCGGGTCAGATTTTGATACGGTCTCTTGACACTATTTTCCATCTCATCAATTCCTGTTAGGATGGCCTGTTCAAAGGTTAGTATTTCTACTGGTACCATGTTGGTAGGTGGTGTGAAATTAGACTTCTTGCGGAGGTTAGTGTCTCCAAGATCGGTGATTGGTGCAGACTCAGAAAAGTATGCTTTCAGTTTGAGTGAGCGACAGAATTCAGATAGTTCACATTTTAATCTGAAGAGGTCAAGATTGGGAGTAGGGACGTAACCAAGTCCCTTATTTAGGACGTTTTCTTGTTCCTTCGATAGAATCACTGAGCTTAAGTTAACTATTAGTGACTCGTTTTGCTGGTTCCTGGTTTGGATGACGTCATGCTCCTGGTTTGAACATTCGGCTGTTGGTCTTGCCATGAAATTGTTCTTCTTCTTCCTCTTTGGTTTTGGCCCCTCAATAAAAAAGGATCCTGATTCTGGTTGTTATTCCCCTGCGGTGGTATGCCCATGTAATTCTGCATTTGCTGGGATCCGTGATTGTACGGATTCATCCATCCGGTATATGGTGGCATGTAGGGCTGGAAGAATGGCATTGGAGGGCCCATGAAGTTTTGTCTTGGCCATCTATTACCTCTTCTTTGTGGTCTAGATCGAAAGTTACCTCGGCCTTGTCTGCGGCCTGAGTCATCAGACCCTGTATCAGACCCTCCGGATGAGTCCCAAGCATCGGAATCATTATCTGTTTTTGAGTCATTCGTCTTATAATCAGTTTTTGTATAAGGGTGCATTTTTTCATGACTAAACTTTTTTATATCCTTGCTTAGTTTTTGCAGTTTGTTTTGCATCAGAAAGTCTTCACTGTCTGTTATTTCTTTGTTTAGATCCTCTAGTCTTTTTTTATAGATCGCTGGTTGTATGCCTTTCTTTAGTTCCGCTTCAATGGCTTGTATCTCTGTTAATAGGGCATCTGATAGTCTCTTGGCAGTTTTAACTATTAGCACCAGGTAGTCGAGGGTGCACTTCCAAGAGATTGCCGACCAATCACGTCTAAAGGCTAGATCATGAAGAAAAATTCTTGGTGCATTGGTGATCCAGAGACCACGAGGCGCTATTTTTGCGCGTAGGTACTCTGTCATGATGATTCCGTGAATTGCGACCCTTATTTGTTCCTGTTTTTTTGCTGTAAGACTGTCCCAATCATCGGTCTGTGCCAGTACTTGAACTAGATCCGTATTCTGAATTAAGGTTTGTGCTGCTAGAATCTCGCTGATATCATTCCCCGTGAAACTCAAACCATTCATGTCTTCCATGTTGGATTTCTTGAAAAAATGTCTGTTAGACGAATGTCAGAGACAAAGTTCCCACAGCTGCACACTGCTTAATGTACTTAGTTATCAATAGGAAGGAAGAGGAATGGCTGTCCTATCGGTTCCCCGAAGCAAGGTACAGTTTATCAAAAAGGAGATAGGACACTTGTAACCACTTTTTCCAAGAGATTTGAAAAAGCCCTCATAAACGCTGCGTATCTCGAGAAGCGGTATATTTTATTCTCCGCCCCACGCAAGCGTTATGGCAACAGTCATTGGGCTTATTCAGTCAGTGTCTTGCCAGCCTCACCCGAGGCGATCTCTGGTTTTTTGTGGCAGTATCCAGAGAAAAGCGAGTTACCCCACTGAAGCTGAGTGATAAAATAAAAAAGTGTGCAGGTGAATATAGGCTTTATTCAGTTCACTTGACCACTTATTAAAATTTATTCGGTATGCTCTGGGGATAGTTAGGAATCCTTAGCATAGGTCAATTAGACAAAAAATAACGTCGACATGTTTCTGCTCTGTCGGCCCGAGGGTCTAAGAGCTTTCGTCAGGACAAATATACAAAAAAACAAAGAGTGAGTAAAAAATAATGTCACACTTTTGACATAAAGGGATTCTATTATTTAATAGTCTTACCCTTGAAGGTTTTCATATACCTAGGGATTTGAGAGAAAAGAAAATGGGGGTAACTAATAGCCATTTGGCAATTTCATACTAGAAGAGTGGTCTTTCAGACATGCATTGTGTCGATATGCCTATTGCATAATTTCTACAACCAATAGTGCAATTATAAGAAACACACAACAAAAGTGACATTAAGGTGAGTTAAGGGGAAGAAACGGCGATATCACAGCAGTGCACAATTGACTTTATGGTATGTTAATTCATACCTGTGAATCTTGGCTTAGTTTACTTAGAGCGCTTCGATAGCAAGGGGCGGTGGAAATGTAAAGTCGCTCTTGTACATGTATAGGCATTGTACCTCGTGAAGAGGTCTTACCTTAAAAAGAAATCAACCGCATTTCAGCAGGAGGGTTCAGGCTGCAGGAACATCAAAAAACGGGGTTGTAATGAAGCTGTGTGCTGGTAACTGACACACGGCGGTGATGTAGAAACACTCACCCGCTTTCGAAGCGTACTCCGCGTCTTGTGCTGGCTCTGCCTCCTGGACGCCAGGAGCACGCGTTCGATGGCGTTTTACCAAATTCAGTCATGGAGAGAGAAAGCGGACATTTGTTGTATGGTAAACGAGGCACTTTTAGAGACATAAAAATGCAGTTAGCTCCCTGTAGTTTAGCAATAAATGATTTTTGCGTGATTAGCATGATATATCTAAAATTACCAGAACTTAAAAAAGGTATTTGGAAAAAATCGGCAAAAATGCCGAACGAGGTGGTTTACATACCATTTGCTTCTCACTTAGATATTAATGTGTCTCTTTTATGTGTGGGGCTTACAATTGAGTTCTTAGGGCTCAATTTGCAAAATTACTGTTGTGCTTATAGGTTCAGCGTGCAAAGTGATGCCATGAGATCTCGTCATTCAAACCAAACTTATTGGTTTTAAGACGGTCCACCCAACGTTGTTCTTTCTCATATAGTATTTTATCTGCGTTGGGTGTAGTTTCCGATATCTTTTCTATTACCGTCCATCTCAGGTCTTCAATACTGTGATTTTGTTCAATGAAGTGGGAGCAAAGCTTGGTTGTATTCTTTTTGAGGCGAATATTACTTTTATGTTCCCCTATGCGTAGTTTCACCTTCCTACAAGTCATCCCAATGTATTTTTTATCGCAAGGGCAGGTGACCATATAGATCACATGGGATGAATTGCAGTTACTGTGTTGTTTCTGTGTCCATTTAAGTGTAGGGGACAATTGTAAAGTTTTTGTGCTAGTAGTAGATTTGCAGGCCAGACAGGACCCGCATGGATAGTGTCCTGTTACTGGGACCATGTGGGCATTTATTGTGGGTTTTGCCATGATTGTTTTTCTCGGGCGCGTGTGTACCAACATATCCCGTAAGTTCTTTGTGCGTTTGTTTGCCATACGTGGCTTTGGCCATTTGAATTTTCCGGTATTGACAATATGCCAGTTTTTGTGGATGAGTTTATTCACCTGGTATGAAGCTGGGCAAAAGGTGGTTACGCATGTCAGGAGATCCACAGTTTCACTTTTTTCAAAAGTTGTTAAGAGGTTATCTCTAGGTTGGTTCATTGCTCTTTTTCTGCATTTTGCTATGGTCGATGTCTTGTACTCCCTTTGAAGCAGTCTAATGCTGAGTTCTTTTGATTGTGCCAGATAGTCCATTTTTTGGCTGCAGTTCCTTTTCAACCGTAAAAATTGGCTATACGGTAGATTGTCCCTTAACGGTTGAGGATGGTAACTCTTGTAGGACAATAGACTGTTCTTAGCTGTTGGTTTCCTGAATGATTTGGTTTCTATTTTCAGCTCTTTCGAGTATATAGTCAGGTCTAGGAAGTCAATGCTTTCTTTATCTGCCGTATATGTGAAGCGGAGCCATGGATCACGGGTATTCAGCCAATCCACAAATATTTTTAGATCTTGGGTGTTATGCCATATTAGGAGGACTTTGCAAAAACAACAAGTGATGGACTGAATGTGGAGCAATGTCACACACTTCCCCAGTCAAAAGATCTGGGCCCAAATCCATCGTTTTTTTGCACTCCACACCACCCTGGGTTAGACAATGGCGATATGCAAATCAGCTCTGACCCTGTTGCCCCATGGGAACAGTCCAGTCCGAACTACAAAAGCCATGTCCTTCCCAGAACGGAATCAAGCATCCGAGGACCGGACCGGTTTCGAGGTAACACCTCTCATCAGCCCGGCTAGCTTGACTCCAAGTGGTGTGGAGTGCCTGGGACCCACGTCTGGGCATCCCCAGCGCACTTAGGGCGGCAATTGCAAAAACAACAAGTGATGGACTGAATGTGGAGCAATGTCACACACTTCCCCAGTCAAAAGATCTGGGCCCAAATCCATCGTTTTTTTGCACTCCACACCACCCTGGGTTAGACAATGGCGATATGCAAATCAGCTCTGACCCTGTTGCCCCATGGGAACAGTCCAGTCCGAACTACAAAAGCCATGTCCTTCCCAGAACGGAATCAAGCATCCGAGGACCGGACCGGTTTCGAGGTAACACCTCTCATCAGCCCGGCTAGCTTGACTCCAAGTGGTGTGGAGTGCCTGGGACCCACGTCTGGGCATCTCCAGCGCACTTAGGGCGGCAATTGCAAAAACAACAAGTGATGGACTGAATGTGGAGCAATGTCACACACTTCCCCAGTCAAAAGATCTGGGCCCAAATCCATCGTTTTTTTGCACTCCACACCACCCTGGGTTAGACAATGGCGATATGCAAATCAGCTCTGACCCTGTTGCCCCATGGGAACAGTCCAGTCCGAACTACAAAAGCCATGTCCTTCCCAGAACGGAATCAAGCATCCGAGGACCGGACCGGTTTCGAGGTAACACCTCTCATCAGCCCGGCTAGCTTGACTCCAAGTGGTGTGGAGTGCCTGGGACCCACGTCTGGGCATCCCCAGCGCACTTAGGGCGGCAATTGCAAAAACAACAAGTGATGGACTGAATGTGGAGCAATGTCACACACTTCCCCAGTCAAAAGATCTGGGCCCAAATCCATCGTTTTTTTGCACTCCACACCACCCTGGGTTAGACAATGGCGATATGCAAATCAGCTCTGACCCTGTTGCCCCATGGGAACAGTCCAGTCCGAACTACAAAAGCCATGTCCTTCCCAGAACGGAATCAAGCATCCGAGGACCGGACTGGTTTCGAGGTAACACCTCTCATCAGCCCGGCTAGCTTGACTCCAAGTGGTGTGGAGTTAAAAAAAAACCCCACATACCTCCAAGACACCAGAGATCTGCTAAATCAACTCAAAGACCGATCCTTTGATTCCACTACGATGCTCTTAGTAGGACTGGACGTCGAGTCCTTATATACAAGCCTACCCCAAAAAGAAACACTAGACATGCTGGAAGACGTTCTATTCACTGAGAATTGGGACTTCAGGACACCTAGACACTTCGTCCTAGAGTGTTGCCGGATTGCACTCACTGAAAATTATTTTGAATTTGAGGATCAGCTATTCTTGCAGAGCCACGGAACCTCAATGGGAAGTGCTTTTGCCCCTTCGGTGGCAGGGCTCTACGTGAGCAATTTCGAAACCAACCATGTATTGACACAAACCAATCCTTACGTTTCCAGTATACTCTACTGGAAACGTTACATTGATGACGTCCTCCTAATATGGCATAACACCCAAGATCTAAAAATATTTGTGGATTGGCTGAATACCCGTGATCCATGGCTCCGCTTCACATATACGGCAGATAAAGAAAGCATTGACTTCCTAGACCTGACTATATACTCGAAAGAGCTGAAAATAGAAACCAAATCATTCAGGAAACCAACAGCTAAGAACAGTCTATTGTCCTACAAGAGTTACCATCCTCAACCGTTAAGGGACAATCTACCGTATAGCCAATTTTTACGGTTGAAAAGGAACTGCAGCCAAAAAATGGACTATCTGGCACAATCAAAAGAACTCAGCATTAGACTGCTTCAAAGGGAGTACAAGACATCGACCATAGCAAAATGCAGAAAAAGAGCAATGAACCAACCTAGAGATAACCTCTTAACAACTTTTGAAAAAAGTGAAACTGTGGATCTCCTGACATGCGTAACCACCTTTTGCCCAGCTTCATACCAGGTGAATAAACTCATCCACAAAAACTGGCATATTGTCAATACCGGAAAATTCAAATGGCCAAAGCCACGTATGGCAAACAAACGCACAAAGAACTTACGGGATATGTTGGTACACACGCGCCCGAGAAAAACAATCATGGCAAAACCCACAATAAATGCCCACATGGTCCCAGTAACAGGACACTATCCATGCGGGTCCTGTCTGGCCTGCAAATCTACTACTAGCACAAAAACTTTACAATTGTCCCCTACACTTAAATGGACACAGAAACAACACAGTAACTGCAATTCATCCCATGTGATCTATATGGTCACCTGCCCTTGCGATAAAAAATACATTGGGATGACTTGTAGGAAGGTGAAACTACGCATAGGGGAACATAAAAGTAATATTCGCCTCAAAAAGAATACAACCAAGCTTTGCTCCCACTTCATTGAACAAAATCACAGTATTGAAGACCTGAGATGGACGGTAATAGAAAAGATATCGGAAACTACACCCAACGCAGATAAAATACTATATGAGAAAGAACAACGTTGGGTGGACCGTCTTAAAACCAATAAGTTTGGTTTGAATGACGAGATCTCATGGCATCACTTTGCACGCTGAACCTATAAGCACAACAGTAATTTTGCAAATTGAGCCCTAAGAACTCAATTGTAAGCCCCACACATAAAAGAGACACATTAATATCTAAGTGAGAAGCAAATGGTATGTAAACCACCTCGTTCGGCATTTTTGCCGATTTTTTCCAAATACCTTTTTTTAAGTTCTGGTAATTTTAGATATATCATGCTAATCACGCAAAAATCATTTATTGCTAAACTACAGGGAGCTAACTGCATTTTTATGTCTCTAAAAGTGCCTCGTTTACCATACAACAAATGTCCGCTTTCTCTCACCATGACTGAATTTGGTAAAACGCCATCGAACGCGTGCTCCTGGCGTCCAGGAGGCAGAGCCAGCACAAGACGCGGAGTACGCTTCGAAAGCGGGTGAGTGTTTCTACATCACCGCCGTGTGTCAGTTACCAGCACACAGCTTCATTACAACCCCGTTTTTTGATGTTCCTGCAGCCTGAACCCTCCTGCTGAAATGCGGTTGATTTCTTTTTAAGGTAAGACCTCTTCACGAGGTACAATGCCTATACATGTACAAGAGCGACTTTACATTTCCACCGCCCCTTGCTATCGAAGCGCTCTAAGTAAACTAAGCCAAGATTCACAGGTATGAATTAACATACCATAAAGTCAATTGTGCACTGCTGTGATATCACCGTTTCTTCCCCTTAACTCACCTTAATGTCACTTTTGTTGTGTGTTTCTTATAATTGCACTTTTGGTTGTAGAAATTATGCAATGCATGTCTGAAAGACCACTCTTCTAGTATGAAATTGCCAAATGGCTATTAGTTACCCCCATTTTCTTTTCTCTCAAATCCCTAGGTATATGAAAACCTTCAAGGGTAAGACTATTAATTAATAGAATCCCTTTATGTCAAAAGTGTGACATTATTTTTTACTCACTCTTTGTTTTTTTGTATATTTGTCCTGACGAAAGCTCTTAGACCCTCGGGCCGACAGAGCAGAAACATGTCAACGTTATTTTTTGTCTAATTGACCTATGCTAAGGATTCCTAACTATCCCCAGAGCATACCGAATAAATTTTAATAAGTGGTCAAGTGAACTGAATAAAGCCTATATTCACCTGCACACTTTTTTATTTTATCACTCAGCTTCAGTGGGGTAACTCGCTTTTCTCTGGATACTGCCACAAAAAACCAGAGATCGCCTCGGGTGAGGCTGGCAAGACACTGACTGAATAAGCCCAATAACTGTTGCCATAACGCTTGCGTGGGGCGGAGAATAAAATATACCGCTTCTCGAGATATGCAGCGTTTATGAGGGCTTTTTCAAATCTCTTGGAAAAAGTGGTTACAAGTGTCCTATCTCCTTTTTGATAAACTGTACTTTGTGTATTGCTCCCAAACATTAAGTCAAAGGGAGGTTAGTTGTTGGCAGGATGGGCTGCTCTGAGTTGGGATCAGTGACAAAATATCGATGTGAAGAATATCGACCTACCAAAATATCGAGGTAAAAATATGGAGGATCAGAATATCGACTTCCTATCTGCAAACAAGTAAGTGCAAAAATAACGAATCGAAAATATCAATAATAAAAATATAGGGGCCCATTAGGTCGGAGGGCGGATTGCCCCCGCCAGGCTGGCGGTTGCCACCGCCAGCGTGGCGGGGGCAATCCACCCGCCATGCGCACCTAAATTCATCCCCGCCATATTAGGATGGCGGGGGGACCACGGCGGACGGAAAGACCGACCGCCGATTTTCCACCCCGGTCGCCTTGCGACCAGGGCGGAAAAGGTTTAATATGGTGGCGGTATCTTTCAGACAACGCCAGCCATAATATTTTGGGCTTCTTGTGATGTCTTTCCACGGCGGCGGCGGTGCCGCCACGGAAAGGCATGCGGTTTTCACTCTGGAGGCCCCCTGTGGAACCCCAGAGTGAAGGAGAGGTGGGGGGTGCACACGAGGGGTACCTGTGGTACCCCCTTTCATTTGCATAAATAAGGCGGCAGGCACCGCGCGGTGCCTGCAGCTTTGTCTATGCAAATGCTTTAATGCATTTTTAGCATTGTGGCGCACCGCCCGCCACAATGCTAAAAATGCAGGATGTGCCTGCCACTGTGGCGGAAAAATCTTAATACCCCCCCACAGGACCCCTGCACTTATTGCGGGCAGTCCCAATCCCTGCTAGGATGACGGGCGGACAAAGTCCGCCCGTCATCCTAATAGGCCCCATAGTTTTTGAAAAATATTGAATTTTTTAAATGTCTTAAAAGTAATATCCAATTAATTAAATAATAAATATATTTAAGTAAAACATACGTACAATTAATTAAAAAATTCTAACATTAATAAATAATAAATTAAATGTAAACAATTCAAATAAACATACATTTTAATTTATGTATATATATTAACGTAATAATATAACACACTTATTAATATTTTTAATGATAAAAGGTTAAAAACATAACCTAAAATATAATTACACATATATATATATATATATATATATATATATATATATATATATATATATATATATATATATATATATATACATATATTTATATATATATGATATATGTTTGAAAATAAATTATATATAAATTAAAACATTAAAATAATTAATATTTTTAAAAAAATGTTTTACACTAGAACATAAAATTACTATTCCCACTCTAGCGAGTGGAACAGTATGGAAAATGTTGGATAGCAGGTGGGTAAAAATTACTATTCCCCTCCAGCGAGTGGAACAGTAGTGAAAATGTGGGATAGCAGTGGGGAAAAATTACTATTCCCACACCAGCAAGTGCAACAGTAGGGAAAGTGTTGGATAGCGGGTGGGTAAAAATTACAATTCCCACTCCACCAAGTGGAACAGTAGGGAAAATGTTGGATATCAGGTACATAAAAATGACTATTCCCACTCTAGTGAGTGCAACAACAGGGAAAGTGTTGGATAGCGGGTGGGTAAAAATTACTATTGCCACTCCAGCGAGTTGATTAGTAGGGAAAGTGTTGGATAGCGGGTATATAAAAATTACTATTCCACTCCAGGGAGTGCAACAATAGGGAAAGTGTTGGATAGCAGGAGTGTAAAAATTACTATTCTCACTCCAGTGAGTGCAACACTAGGGAAAGTGTTGGATAGCGGGTGGGTAAAAATTACTATTCCCACTCCACCGAGTGCAACAGTAGGGAAATTGTTGGATAGCGGGTGGGTTAAAATTACTATTTCTACTCCAGCGAATGGAACAGTAGGGAAAATGTTGGATAGTAGTTATATAAAAATTACTATTCCCAGTCCACTGATTGCAACAGTGGGGAAAGTGTTGGTTATAGCGGGTGGGTAAAAATTACTATTTCCACTCCAGCAAGTGGAACAGTAGGGAAAGTGTTGGATAGCAGGTATATAAAAATTACTATTCCCACTCCAGTGAGTGCAACAGTAGGGAAAGTGTTGGATAGTGGGAGTGTAAAAATTACTATCACCATCCAGTGAGTGCAACACTATGGAAAGTGTTGGATAGCGGGTATATAAAATTACTATTCCCACTCTACCGGATGCAACAGTAGGGAAAGTGTTGGATAGCGGGTGGGTACAAATTACTATTCCCACTCCACTGAGTGCCACAGCAGTGAAAGTGTTGTATATCAGGTGGGTAAGAATTACTATTGCCACTCCAGTGAGTGCCACAGTAGGGAAAGTGTTGGATAGCAGGAGGGTGAACATTTCTATTCCTACTCCAGCAAATGGAACAGTAGGGAAAATGTTGGATAGCAGGAGTGTAAAAATTACTATTCTCACTCCAGAGAGTGCAACACTAGGGAAAGTGTTGGATAGCGGGTGGGGAAAAATTACTATTCCCACTACACCGAGTGCAACAGTAGGGAACCTGTTGGATAGCGGGTGGGTAAAAACTATTCCTACCCCAGCTAATGGAACAGTAGGGAAAATGTTGGATAGTAGTTATATAAAAATTACTATTCCCACTCCAGTGATTGCAACAGTAGGGAAAGTGTTGGTTATAGCAGTGGGAAAACATTAATATTCCCACTCCAGCAAGTGGAACAGTAGGGAAAGTGTTGGATAACGGGTGGGTAAAAATTACTATTCCCACTCTACTGAGTGCAACAGTAGGGAAAGTGTTTGATAGCGGGTGGGTACAAATTACAATTCCCACTCCACCGAGTGCCACAGCAGGGAAAGGGTTGTATAGCGGGTGGGTAAGAATTACTATTGCCACTCCAGCGAATGCCACAGTAGGGAAAGTGTTGGATAGCTTTGGGGTAAAAATTACTATTCCCACTCCAGAGAGTGCAACATTAAGGAAAGTGTTGGATAGTTTTGGGGGAAAAATGTATATTCCCACTCCAAAGAATGCAACATTAGGGAAAGCGTTGGATAGTGAAGGGGTTAAAAAACATACTTATAAATTAAATATGTTTTGTAATTAAATAATTAATTATTAATAAATTAACAATAAATGATATAAAAAATACCAATAAATAAAATCTGTTAATTACTTTAATAACATTAAATTACTTCCCACCCTATTCCGCAATAAACACACAACGCACACCAATAATAATTAATACAATTAATATAATTATCAATTAATAAAAATGAATTCCCAAATAATAATTAACTGTAAAATAATTATCAATACCAATAAATACAATGTAATATTTACTTAATTACAATTAAATTACTTCCCACCATATTCCCCTATAAACCCACAGCCCACTCCTAAAAAAGTACACAATTAACATATTACCACTTTAATTATCAATAATTAATGTCAGAATAATAAACAAATAACATGTTTTACACAATAAACATAATTGCCAATTAATTATTAATTGTTATTAATAAATGTATAATTAATTTATAATAAATTAATTAACTTATTTAACAATATCAATTATTTATTACTAATGTATTAATTAATAAAATAATGAATTAATTTCAATTAAATTACTTCCCATCCTACTCCCCTATATACTCACAACCCACTACAGAATTAAATTACGCAAAAAGTAATTAATATATAATTAATGACTTCTAAATAATTCTTAATTAATATATTGTAATTAAATTACTTCCCACCCTATTCCCCTATGAACCCACAACCCGCTAGGGATCTAAAATACTGAAAAATAACATAAAATCCATTACTTTTGAAAAATTCCAACATACATTACAAAAATAATATATACCTTTAACACATATAACACTAAAAACAGTAAAAAAAATGATATTCTTAACAACGATTTTATGACTATCGATATTACTGACTTCGATATTATTGAAAACAACATTACTTACCTGCATGCCGATATTCTGCTCCACTATATTTTTAATGGTCGATATTATGTCCACTCGATATTAAAGACTCGATATTTTGGTATATCTGTATAAAAAATTCGATATTTTGACTGCTCACATCTGAGTTGATCAGGAGGAGGAGCTGTTACCTACCACACTTGCACATCACAAAGGCTCTGCCTGAAAACTATCACAGAGGGTTTGTGTTAGACCTGTCATTCTTAGAGTGGTCTTCCCCCAAATCGTTTGCCTGCTTACTGCCTTATTTTGCTGCTTCTTTTTGCTGGCTTTAGACTCTGAGCACTTTACCTCTGCTAACCAGTACTAAAGTGCGTGTGTTTCTCGTCTAAACATGGTAATATTTGTGTATACATGATTGGCATATTTAGTTTGCTTATAAGTCCCTTGTACGGTGGTAAACCATGTACCCAGGGCCTGTAAATTAAATCATACTACTGGGCCTGTAGCATGATTGTGCCACTCACATCAGTAGCCTTTCAAACCTGTCTTTGGGCTGCCATTGTAGAGCATGTGTGTGCAACTTTCCCCCACTTCAACTTGGTATTGAAAACCACTTGCTAAGCCTTAAACTCCCCTTTTATTATACATCAGTCACCCCTAAGGTAGGCCATAGGTAGCCCTGAGGGCAGGGTGCTTTGTAAGAAAAAGGTAGAATGTACTTTTAAGTTTTGCATGTCCTGGTAGTGACAAACACCCACAATCATTTTTCACTACTGTGAGGCCTCCTCTTCTAATAGGCTAGCATTGGGGATTTCTCAATACATGTTTTAAGCTATAATTCCTAATTAGAAAAGAGTAGCTGTATCATGTTTCATATCTTTGGAATGGAATGATAAATCCTCTTTAGTAGTAAAATTGGATTTAACATTACTGTTTTAGAAATGCTAATTTTAGAAAGTGGACGTTTCTCTGCTCTTACTGCTCTGTGTATCTTCCAGCCTGTCTCCAATACATGCCTGGGGTGGGTGACAGCTACACTTTGTACATTCCCTCTAGATAGCCACAAACACAGGAAGGGTGGGCATGACAGAGAACTCATCTGCATTCATATGCATTCTGATAAATGTTCCTGGTAGGAAAAGAGGGGGAGATGACACTTAAACCTGAATTGACAGTGTCCTGTTTCCCACACAAAGGACTGATTATCCCCCAGTGTTAGTCTGGAACCAGGGCGGGGAAGAATGGAGAACTTTTGTACTTCAAGGGCCTGCTTTGAAGTCAACCCCAGTTCAAAGGCACAGCTGGGTAAAAGTAATGGGTCACTGAAGCTAGCAAGAGAAAATACTACTGGACCTGTGAAGAACTCTGCCAAGAGCAAAGACTACAGTGCTACAAGAATTGCCCCTCCGCTTGGCTGCTGCTCTGGAAGAACTGCTTTTCTGATCTCTGCCCTGCTGAGGAGAAGGACTGGACCCATTTTACTTGAACGCAGAGTGATTTTAAGGGTTTGTTGGATTGCCCCCTGTTCTGAAGTCTCAGGGCATCAAAGAATTCCCTAAACCCTGCAACAGCTCCTGGACTGCGCCATCTGTGAGGCCTGCCCAGCCTAGTGGTGCCAATCCAGTCCTAGGCACTTGAAAGGTACTTTCTGCTCTACAGAACCATCAAAATCAACACAGTGATGACTATGCTCTGATCTGAACCGATGCATTGTCTTTCAACACTGACACAGGAGCCGATCGATGACATCTCTTTGATGGGCTGTGAAGCTCGATGACGTGCAGCGGAGCTCGATGACGAGCAGTGCAGCTCGATGACGATGATGCAGCAGTGCCTCTATCGTAAAGGGGTTCGTCAACCTGCATCATCTGTGCAGATCAGAACCGATGCATCAAAACATTTACGTCAACACTTCCTACATCCAAGGTACTTTTTCAACTTTTTTAAGTCCTGTAGCCAGCCTGCCCTCCATTGTTGTCAGCCTGAACTTTGGATTTATCTCGATCCAGCACGTATTCACGTAACCCCTAAGGGCTATTTTCTTCTTAGCACAGCTTTTTGATTTAATCTTAAAAATTCATAACTCTGTTTCTACTTATTAGATTCTTGTTGGTTAGGACTTTGGAAGTCTGACTGCTCTATGTCAAGCTACCCGAGGTTGAGCACAGGTTATATTTTAGGGTAAATCTAGCTTATCCTGACTAGAGTAGTAGTTCTTGCTTGTACAGGATGCATTAGCTGACAACCAGAAACCCCAGTTCTAACAGCTTGATACTAGTGTTTTGTGACCCCAGACAGGATGGAGCCAAGGCAGGAAGAAATGGGATGGCTGGCATCTTAGTGGGATTGAATCCTCTGGAAGCTTTTCCTACTCCAAAATTGGCACCTGTTATAAATATTGGACATCATACCCCAGCTCTTCAGTACACATCTAAACTGTGGGGAGACTCAAAAGAAGGACTGTTGTGTTGCTTTCCAAGAAGGACTGTCACTCTGTTGCCCTCCTGTCCTGCTTCCTGCATCCCTGATACATAAATGAAGGACTGGACCTGCTTTTTGAACCCAGGCCCACCAAAGTGATTCCAAGGGCTAGTTAGCTGGCTTCCTAACAGAGCATTAGGGACAGAAAACTTGTACCACCTTGAACCCAGCACCTAGACTCTACCTGCTATGAGTCCTACCCTCCCAAGTGGTGGCACCTCATTCCTGGACCCTTGGAAGTGATCTTCAAGGGGCTCTGCCAGCTCAAACTGTGGTCCCAGCAGAAACTCCTCATCGGAACTGCCGCTACACATAGCATCCTCAATGTAGGCCCTTATATCGCAAGCTCATCCTTGATGCCTTTCACAACGACGATGCAGGGCACTGCACGGCAGCCTTTCAGCTTCTCTGAACTGATGCTGCATGATACATATCCACACCGAAACCTCGACTTCATAATGCATTCTCAAGCACAGGACTTCGCAATTCTCCGCCACCAGGATTTAAGATATTTTTATCAGCGGGCCTGCAGATGGCCCATGCTCCATCACATTTAACCTGAACTTGTAACTTTGCTTTGGTCCAGCATGACCAGACAAACACAGCTGGTGCTTAGTGCTTTTTGTGGCTATTTTAACTTAAATCTTCAAATTGCATTCATCTGGTTCTACTGAATGAATTTTTATTGTTTTGGTCTTAAATTATTGTTTTAATGATTATTTACCCAAGTTGATGTAGGATTTGTCTTTTGTTGAATTTTCTCTTTATTACTGTTTGAAGTGCTGCATAATTATTTTACTCATTGCCTCTAAGTTACGCATATCTGCCAATCTACCAGAGGGTTTGGCATAGATTAATTTGGGGTTTACTCGTGACTTCACCCTGACAATGATTGTGGTTTGCTGCTTGAGTAGGGCTTTTCTCCTGACAAGCAGTCACCTACTTTCTTACACTCTATATTATCCTTGGTACAAAATTGATTCTGAGAATACCCTTTTTTCCAGGAAGGACCCTAAACCATTTGTACATATACAAAATTAAGGTCATATTCCAAAAAAGGGTGAAGTGGGATGCAGACCCTGCAATTAGTTATTTGAATATGAGCTAAACTGAATGGGCAACCACATTCCAAAGGAGGCGTACTCTAATTTCTGTGAGGTGGAGCGGTACCAGAAAATCATCGAGGCAAACACATCACCAGGAGGTGGACTACTGTTTGCCCTTTCCAACCCTGACTGCTTTGGTAACTGACAGGATGGATTGGGGCACAACGACCTTGCACCCATTTTAGAATTTGGTTACTTGGCTTACAGCTGGGCAGGGCAGTGAGGGTTACAGATTCTGGTTCTGCAGCAGCGAACCCTGTACTTTCCTCTGTTTAAACCACCTTAAGGGCCACAAGAGTGTGGCCACATTTAGGGGCTCCACATCTTTTTGGGACCAGTAGAAAATGTACACAATAAGAGAACAGAAGGCCGACACATCTCTGCTAGGGACTGCAGGGTGTTCTGCTCCACAGTGATTCTAGCTCTTTTCCAGAGCTGTAGCAATATAAAATTCAAGATACACTACCCTAATACCCACTGCACCTAACACCGAGTATTCTTTTGCATAATATGTACTCATAAGTGGATATGTTCACACATCTAAGGATAGGGTGTGTGTTTCTCACTATGTTCAGCCACAAAGAAGAGATCTACGATTTTCCTAAGAATGTCAAGACCAAATATTTATTCTTAGAAACTTCTCAGAAGTTGGGGTTTTTAAGCATTTTATCTCCTTCAAAAGGTATTTAGCATCCGGTGCACAAAATACTACTTTTTTTGGTCAGTTAGTATGGCTTGTGATGTAAAGCATTCTCATCTGGACAAAACAAAAAAAACACTATAATGGCCCAAAGTATTAGACCTTGTCCGCAATTTTAAAGACGGCCTGGATGCTCAGCGGGCTCATAGTACGCAGGTGACAGCTGCCGGCACGAGCAGATTCTTAGAGTTTTCTCCTGTGTCAACTGATGCAGTGAGCCACCACATTCTGGCCTCTAAATTGGGCTCTCCTTTGGACATCTGTTCGTCAGGTTTTTTGATGGAGCTGGCAGACCTGGTGAGTCCTGTGTTGACAGACATTTGTTATAAGTTGTTTTCCTCAGGAACTTTTCCCACTATTTGGAAGGAGACTTCCGTTCTCCCGCTTCTTAAGAAACCCTCCTTAGATGCTTCTATGACATCAAACTGTCGCCCCATTGCATGCCTTCCTCTTCCAGCCAAAATTGTGGACAAGATTATGAACATCCAATTGACCCAATTCATTGATGACAATGGGTTGTTGGACCACTCCCAGTTTGGCTTCCGCAAAGAACACAGTACAGAGACAGCACTTATTAAGGTGACCAAAGAAATCAGAGCAGTCATGCATGGTGGAGGTACAGCAGCATTAATCTTACTTGACCTCTCCGTCACTTTTGACACCGTTGATCATACTCTCCTGACCCACTGATTAAAAACTTTAGGTGTGGATGGCATGGCGTTGGCCCTGCTGGCCTCCTTTCTGCAGGAGAGGAGATCAACGGTGTCACTTAACGGCTTTAATTCGAACCCTATGTTCTGCCTTGTGGGTTTCCTCAGGGTAGTTCGTTGAGCCCTTTGTTGTTCAATGTCTATGTCACTAAGCTTGCATGACTTGTCAGGGATTACCACTTCTGATTAACATCATATGCAGATGACTCGCAAATTGTGGTTGCAGCTCATAAGAAACAGAGCTCCCCTGCAGTGCAGTTTTATAACTGCATGGCTGCCAATAACATCTGGATGAGCAGTCACTGCCTTAAATTAAACTCCGAGAAGACGGAAGTGTTGATTTTTGGCAACTTGCAACCTTCCTGGAGCAAGCTCTGGTGCCCTGTGGAAATGGGCTTCCCGCCCATCCCTACGGCAAAGACAAAAAACCTGGGCATTTTGATAGACAACAGGCTCATGTTTATCCGTTAAACAAATGCCATCGTGTCTGCTTCTCACTTCCTGATAAAAAAAATCAGGAAGGTACTTCCCTATATCCCGGAGGAAACCAGGAAAGTGGTCATCACCTCCCTGATACAGTCTAAGTTGGATTATTGCAACAGGCTTTATTTGAATGCCCAAACGCAGTGCCTGAGAAAACTTCAGGCTGTCCAAAACTCGGCGGCCCGCTTACTGCTGAGCCTACCCCGGCATAAATCCATCTCAGAAGAGATTCGGAAGCTCCATTGGCTTCCAGTGATCCAGCGGATCAAATTTAAGGCACTCTGTGTGGCCTTTAAAGCTCTGACACAAAAGGGTCCACTGTAAGGGTGGGCGTAAAATCCATTTCGCCGGCGAATTTGCGGATTTTCCGTGATTTCGTGATCCGCGAATCTCGCGAAATCGCGGTAAAATCCGCGAATCAGCAGGGACGAATTTTCAGCCAAGCAAGGGTTACAGCAGCAGGTGCAAAAGTTGAACCTAATTTCTTTGTAACCTTTTATAAAAGGGTTACAAACAAATTAACTTCAACTTGGACACCTGCTGCTAATTGCTTCCTGGCGCCTCGTTGCCTACTTGCAACTATTCTCTGACCCTGCTCTGACCCTTGAAGCAGGGTCAGAGAATAGTTACAAGTAGGCAACGAGGCACCTGTCAAAGGAATTAAACCTCATCAGGAAGCACTTACAGATATAAAAAACAGGAAGAAGGGAGAGGATGGCAAATACACCCATTTTGAGTTGTCAGGAGGGGTTAAACTAAAAGAGACCTTTACAGCACAATTTTCATATGCATTTTGCTAAAAATAAAAAGCTGTATGTTCTGTAGGGGCAACTAAGGAATCTAGCCCTTCAGAGATCCGGCCTATCTTTCTTTCTCTCGTTCTCTCTCTCCCTCTCTCTTTCCCTCTCTTTCTCTCTATCTATCTATCTATCTATCTATCTATCTATCTATCTATCTATCTATCTATCTATCTCTCTCTCCCTCTCCCATAAACGACTGCATGGGTAACTTCGCTATGCAAGCGGCTCGCGAAGACGCAAAAATCCCCGCGAACACGCAAAAAACCCAGCGAACACGCAAAAAACCCTGCGAACACGCAAAAAAACAAAAATCCGCAAATTCGCACAAATTTGCGAATTTTGCGGATCGCGAATTCGCAAATCCGCAAATTCGCGGAGCGCGAATTCGCAAAATTCACCCATGCTTAGTCCACTGTTCACGAGGGAGCTTTTTGCGTGGTACCAGCCAGGCAGGTCACTCAGTTCCTCAGGTGCAAAACTTCTTGTAGTCCCAAAGATTCAGACTTTGCATTGGGGAGGACGGAGTTTCTAGCACGGCACTACTAAGCTGTGGAATCTGTTGCCACCAGAAATTAGGAAAACCAGCTCTCTTATGGGCTTTAGAATTTTTTTTAAAACCTGGTTGTTTCAGTGAGGGGTGTTGGCTGGGTGTCTGCTCATGGTTCTAGCGCCGAGACACCATTTTTGGTATTCGTGCGCTTTATAAATTTCGTTATCATTATCATTTGATAATACGCCTGGGCAGAGGTCACTTAATTGGGTGCCTATCTCAATTCTATGTTATTACTAGAGCCGCAAGTTAACTTTATTGTGCGTACCTGATCAGGCTATGAAAAATGGTGCAGAGGGTTTAGTCATGGTTTTTCTCAAGTCACTTAAACACAGTTTGTGAAAGCATTTATAATGGCATTGCTTTACCTACATGAGTTTTAAAAAAAAATGTACATCAGCTACAGGTAGTGCACAATCGCTCCAGGCGAAGTGACAAGCAGTCACCTACTTTCTTACACTCTATATTATCCTTGGTACAAAATTGATTCTGAGAATACCCTTTTTTCCAGGAAGGACCCTAAACCATTTGTACATATACAAAATTAAGGTCATATTCCAAAAAAGGGTGAAGTGGGATGCAGACCCTGCAATTAGTTATTTGAATATGAGCTAAACTGAATGGGCAACCACATTCCAAAGGAGGCGTACTCTAATTTCTGTGAGGTGGAGCGGTACCAGAAAATCATCGAGGCAAACACATCACCAGGAGGTGGACTACTGTTTGCCCTTTCCAACCCTGACTGCTTTGGTAACTGACAGGATGGATTGGGGCACAACGACCTTGCACCCATTTTAGAATTTGGTTACTTGGCTTACAGCTGGGCAGGGCAGTGAGGGTTACAGATTCTGGTTCTGCAGCAGCGAACCCTGTACTTTCCTCTGTTTAAACCACCTTAAGGGCCACAAGAGTGTGGCCACATTTAGGGGCTCCACATCTTTTTGGGACCAGTAGAAAATGTACACAATAAGAGAACAGAAGGCCGACACATCTCTGCTAGGGACTGCAGGGTGTTCTGCTCCACAGTGATTCTAGCTCTTTTCCAGAGCTGTAGCAATATAAAATTCAAGATACACTACCCTAATACCCACTGCACCTAACACCGAGTATTCTTTTGCATAATATGTACTCATAAGTGGATATGTTCACACATCTAAGGATAGGGTGTGTGTTTCTCACTATGTTCAGCCACAAAGAAGAGATCTACGATTTTCCTAAGAATGTCAAGACCAAATATTTATTCTTAGAAACTTCTCAGAAGTTGGGGTTTTTAAGCATTTTATCTCCTTCAAAAGGTATTTAGCATCCGGTGCACAAAATACTACTTTTTTTGGTCAGTTAGTATGGCTTGTGATGTAAAGCATTCTCATCTGGACAAAACAAAAAAAACACTATAATGGCCCAAAGTATTAGACCTTGTCCGCAATTTTAAAGACGGCCTGGATGCTCAGCGGGCTCATAGTACGCAGGTGACAGCTGCCGGCACGAGCAGATTCTTAGAGTTTTCTCCTGTGTCAACTGATGCAGTGAGCCACCACATTCTGGCCTCTAAATTGGGCTCTCCTTTGGACATCTGTTCGTCAGGTTTTTTGATGGAGCTGGCAGACCTGGTGAGTCCTGTGTTGACAGACATTTGTTATAAGTTGTTTTCCTCAGGAACTTTTCCCACTATTTGGAAGGAGACTTCCGTTCTCCCGCTTCTTAAGAAACCCTCCTTTGATGCTTCTATGACATCAAACTGTCGCCCCATTGCATGCCTTCCTCTTCCAGCCAAAATTGTGGACAAGATTATGAACATCCAATTGACCCAATTCATTGATGACAATGGGTTGTTGGACCACTCCCAGTTTGGCTTCCGCAAAGAACACAGTACAGAGACAGCACTTATTAAGGTGACCAAAGAAATCAGAGCAGTCATGCATGGTGGAGGTACAGCAGCATTAATCTTACTTGACCTCTCCGTCACTTTTGACACCGTTGATCATACTCTCCTGACCCACTGATTAAAAACTTTAGGTGTGGATGGCATGGCGTTGGCCCTGCTGGCCTCCTTTCTGCAGGAGAGGAGATCAACGGTGTCACTCAACGGCTTTAATTCGAACCCTATGTTCTGCCTTGTGGGTTTCCTCAGGGTAGTTCGTTGAGCCCTTTGTTGTTCAATGTCTATGTCACTAAGCTTGCATGACTTGTCAGGGATTACCACTTCTGATTAACATCATATGCAGATGACTCGCAAATTGTGGTTGCAGCTCATAAGAAACAGAGCTCCCCTGCAGTGCAGTTTTATAACTGCATGGCTGCCAATAACATCTGGATGAGCAGTCACTGCCTTAAATTAAACTCCGAGAAGACGGAAGTGTTGATTTTTGGCAACTTGCAACCTTCCTGGAGCAAGCTCTGGTGCCCTGTGGAAATGGGCTTCCCGCCCATCCCTACGGCAAAGACAAAAAACCTGGGCATTTTGATAGACAACAGGCTCATGTTTATCCGTTAAACAAATGCCATCGTGTCTGCTTCTCACTTCCTGATAAAAAAAATCAGGAAGGTACTTCCCTATATCCCGGAGGAAACCAGGAAAGTGGTCATCACCTCCCTGATACAGTCTAAGTTGGATTATTGCAACAGGCTTTATTTGAATGCCCAAACGCAGTGCCTGAGAAAACTTCAGGCTGTCCAAAACTCGGCGGCCCGCTTACTGCTGAGCCTACCCCGGCATAAATCCATCTCAGAAGAGATTCGGAAGCTCCATTGGCTTCCAGTGATCCAGCGGATCAAATTTAAGGCACTCTGTGTGGCCTTTAAAGCTCTGACACAAAAGGGTCCACTGTAAGGGTGGGCGTAAAATCCGTTTCGCCGGCGAATTTGCGGATTTTCCGTGATTTCGTGATCCGCGAATCTCGCGAAATCACGGTAAAATCCGCGAATCAGCAGGGACGAATTTTCAGCCAAGCAAGGGTTACAGCAGCAGGTGCAAAAGTTGAACCTAATTTCTTTGTAACCTTTTATAAAAGGGTTACAAACAAATTAACTTCAACTTGGACACCTGCTGCTAATTGCTTCCTGGCGCCTCGTTGCCTACTTGCAACTATTCTCTGACCCTGCTCTGACCCTTGAAGCAGGGTCAGAGAATAGTTACAAGTAGGCAACGAGGCACCTGTCAAAGGAATTAAACCTCATCAGGAAGCACTTACAGATATAAAAAACAGGAAGAAGGGAGAGGATGGCAAATACACCCATTTTGAGTTGTCAGGAGGGGTTAAACTAAAAGAGACCTTTACAGCACAATTTTCATATGCATTTTGCTAAAAATAAAAAGCTGTATGTTCTGTAGGGGCAACTAAGGAATCTAGCCCTTCAGAGATCCGGCCTATCTTTCTTTCTCTCGTTCTCTCTCTCCCTCTCTCTTTCCCTCTCTTTCTCTCTATCTATCTATCTATCTATCTATCTATCTATCTATCTATCTATCTATCTATCTATCTATCTATCTATCTATCTATCTCTCTCTCCCTCTCCCATAAACGACTGCATGGGTAACTTCGCTATGCAAGCGGCTCGCGAAGACGCAAAAATCCCCGCGAACACGCAAAAAACCCAGCGAACACGCAAAAAACCCTGCGAACACGCAAAAAAACAAAAATCCGCAAATTCGCACAAATTTGCGAATTTTGCGGATCGCGAATTCGCAAATCCGCAAATTCGCGGAGCGCGAATTCGCAAAATTCACCCATGCTTAGTCCACTGTTCACGAGGGAGCTTTTTGCGTGGTACCAGCCAGGCAGGTCACTCAGTTCCTCAGGTGCAAAACTTCTTGTAGTCCCAAAGATTCAGACTTTGCATTGGGGAGGACGGAGTTTCTAGCACGGCACTACTAAGCTGTGGAATCTGTTGCCACCAGAAATTAGGAAAACCAGCTCTCTTATGGGCTTTAGAAAATTTTTTAAAACCTGGTTGTTTCAGTGAGGGGTGTTGGCTGGGTGTCTGCTCATGGTTCTAGCGCCGAGACACCATTTTTGGTATTCGTGCGCTTTATAAATTTCGTTATCATTATCATTTGATAATACGCCTGGGCAGAGGTCACTTAATTGGGTGCCTATCTCAATTCTATGTTATTACTAGAGCCGCAAGTTAACTTTATTGTGCGTACCTGATCAGGCTATGAAAAATGGTGCAGAGGGTTTAGTCATGGTTTTTCTCAAGTCACTTAAACACAGTTTGTGAAAGCATTTATAATGGCATTGCTTTACCTACATGAGTTTTAAAAAAAAATGTACATCAGCTACAGGTAGTGCACAATCGCTCCAGGCGAAGTGACAAGCAGTCACCTACTTTCTTACACTCTATATTATCCTTGGTACAAAATTGATTCTGAGAATACCCTTTTTTCCAGGAAGGACCCTAAACCATTTGTACATATACAAAATTAAGGTCATATTCCAAAAAAGGGTGAAGTGGGATGCAGACCCTGCAATTAGTTATTTGAATATGAGCTAAACTGAATGGGCAACCACATTCCAAAGGAGGCGTACTCTAATTTCTGTGAGGTGGAGCGGTACCAGAAAATCATCGAGGCAAACACATCACCAGGAGGTGGACTACTGTTTGCCCTTTCCAACCCTGACTGCTTTGGTAACTGACAGGATGGATTGGGGCACAACGACCTTGCACCCATTTTAGAATTTGGTTACTTGGCTTACAGCTGGGCAGGGCAGTGAGGGTTACAGATTCTGGTTCTGCAGCAGCGAACCCTGTACTTTCCTCTGTTTAAACCACCTTAAGGGCCACAAGAGTGTGGCCACATTTAGGGGCTCCACATCTTTTTGGGACCAGTAGAAAATGTACACAATAAGAGAACAGAAGGCCGACACATCTCTGCTAGGGACTGCAGGGTGTTCTGCTCCACAGTGATTCTAGCTCTTTTCCAGAGCTGTAGCAATATAAAATTCAAGATACACTACCCTAATACCCACTGCACCTAACACCGAGTATTCTTTTGCATAATATGTACTCATAAGTGGATATGTTCACACATCTAAGGATAGGGTGTGTGTTTCTCACTATGTTCAGCCACAAAGAAGAGATCTACGATTTTCCTAAGAATGTCAAGACCAAATATTTATTCTTAGAAACTTCTCAGAAGTTGGGGTTTTTAAGCATTTTATCTCCTTCAAAAGGTATTTAGCATCCGGTGCACAAAATACTACTTTTTTTGGTCAGTTAGTATGGCTTGTGATGTAAAGCATTCTCATCTAGACAAAACAAAAAAAACACTATAATGGCCCAAAGTATTAGACCTTGTCCGCAATTTTAAAGACAGCCTGGATGCTCAGCGGGCTCATAGTACGCAGGTGACAGCTGCCGGCACGAGCAGATTCTTAGAGTTTTCTCCTGTGTCAACTGATGCAGTGAGCCACCACATTCTGGCCTCTAAATTGGGCTCTCCTTTGGACATCTGTTCGTCAGGTTTTTTGATGGAGCTGGCAGACCTGGTGAGTCCTGTGTTGACAGACATTTGTTATAAGTTGTTTTCCTCAGGAACTTTTCCCACTATTTGGAAGGAGACTTCCGTTCTCCCGCTTCTTAAGAAACCCTCCTTTGATGCTTCTATGACATCAAACTGTCGCCCCATTGCATGCCTTCCTCTTCCAGCCAAAATTGTGGACAAGATTATGAACATCCAATTGACCCAATTCATTGATGACAATGGGTTGTTGGACCACTCCCAGTTTGGCTTCCGCAAAGAACACAGTACAGAGACAGCACTTATTAAGGTGACCAAAGAAATCAGAGCAGTCATGCATGGTGGAGGTACAGCAGCATTAATCTTACTTGACCTCTCCGTCACTTTTGACACCGTTGATCATACTCTCCTGACCCACTGATTAAAAACTTTAGGTGTGGATGGCATGGCGTTGGCCCTGCTGGCCTCCTTTCTGCAGGAGAGGAGATCAACGTTGTCACTCGACGGCTTTAATTCGAACCCTATGTTCTGCCTTGTGGGTTTCCTCAGGGTAGTTCGTTGAGCCCTTTGTTGTTCAATGTCTATGTCACTAAGCTTGCATGACTTGTCAGGGATTACCACTTCTGATTAACATCATATGCAGATGACTCGCAAATTGTGGTTGCAGCTCATAAGAAACAGAGCTCCCCTGCAGTGCAGTTTTATAACTGCATGGCTGCCAATAACATCTGGATGAGCAGTCACTGCCTTAAATTAAACTCCGAGAAGACGGAAGTGTTGATTTTTGGCAACTTGCAACCTTCCTGGAGCAAGCTCTGGTGCCCTGTGGAAATGGGCTTCCCGCCCATCCCTACGGCAAAGACAAAAAACCTGGGCATTTTGATAGACAACAGGCTCATGTTTATCCGTTAAACAAATGCCATCGTGTCTGCTTCTCACTTCCTGATAAAAAAAATCAGGAAGGTACTTCCCTATATCCCGGAGGAAACCAGGAAAGTGGTCATCACCTCCCTGATACAGTCTAAGTTGGATTATTGCAACAGGCTTTATTTGAATGCCCAAACGCAGTGCCTGAGAAAACTTCAGGCTGTCCAAAACTCGGCGGCCCGCTTACTGCTGAGCCTACCCCGGCATAAATCCATCTCAGAAGAGATTCGGAAGCTCCATTGGCTTCCAGTGATCCAGCGGATCAAATTTAAGGCACTCTGTGTGGCCTTTAAAGCTCTGACACAAAAGGGTCCACTGTAAGGGTGGGCGTAAAATCCGTTTCGCCGGCGAATTTGCGGATTTTCCGTGATTTCGTGATCCGCGAATCTCGCGAAATCGCGGTAAAATCCGCGAATCAGCAGGGACGAATTTTCAGCCAAGCAAGGGTTACAGCAGCAGGTGCAAAAGTTGAACCTAATTTCTTTGTAACCTTTTATAAAAGGGTTACAAACAAATTAACTTCAACTTGGACACCTGCTGCTAATTGCTTCCTGGCGCCTCGTTGCCTACTTGCAACTATTCTCTGACCCTGCTCTGACCCTTGAAGCAGGGTCAGAGAATAGTTACAAGTAGGCAACGAGGCACCTGTCAAAGGAATTAAACCTCATCAGGAAGCACTTACAGATATAAAAAACAGGAAGAAGGGAGAGGATGGCAAATACACCCATTTTGAGTTGTCAGGAGGGGTTAAACTAAAAGAGACCTTTACAGCACAATTTTCATATACATTTTGCTAAAAATAAAAAGCTGTATGTTCTGTAGGGGCAACTAAGGAATCTAGCCCTTCAGAGATCCGGCCTATCTTTCTTTCTCTCGTTCTCTCTCTCCCTCTCTCTTTCCCTCTCTTTCTCTCTATCTATCTATCTATCTATCTATCTATCTATCTATCTATCTATCTATCTATCTATCTATCTATCTATCTATCTATCTATCTATCTATCTATCTCTCTCTCCCTCTCCCATAAACGACTGCATGGGTAACTTCGCTATGCAAGCGGCTCGCGAAGACGCAAAAATCCCCGCGAACACGCAAAAAACCCAGCGAACACGCAAAAAACCCTGCGAATACGCAAAAAAACAAAAATCCGCAAATTCGCACAAATTTGCGAATTTTGCGGATCGCGAATTCGAAAATCCGCAAATTCGCGGAGCGCGAATTCGCAAAATTCACCCATGCTTAGTCCACTGTTCACGAGGGAGCTTTTTGCGTGGTACCAGCCAGGCAGGTCACTCAGTTCCTCAGGTGCAAAACTTCTTGTAGTCCCAAAGATTCAGACTTTGCATTGGGGAGGACGGAGTTTCTAGCACGGCACTACTAAGCTGTGGAATCTGTTGCCACCAGAAATTAGGAAAACCAGCTCTCTTATGGGCTTTAGAAATTTTTTTAAAACCTGGTTGTTTCAGTGAGGGGTGTTGGCTGGGTGTCTGCTCATGGTTCTAGCGCCGAGACACCATTTTTGGTATTCGTGCGCTTTATAAATTTCGTTATCATTATCATTTGATAATACGCCTGGGCAGAGGTCACTTAATTGGGTGCCTATCTCAATTCTATGTTATTACTAGAGCCGCAAGTTAACTTTATTGTGCGTACCTGATCAGGCTATGAAAAATGGTGCAGAGGGTTTAGTCATGGTTTTTCTCAAGTCACTTAAACACAGTTTGTGAAAGCATTTATAATGGCATTGCTTTACCTACATGAGTTTTAAAAAAAAATGTACATCAGCTACAGGTAGTGCACAATCGCTCCAGGCGAAGTGACAAGCAGTCACCTACTTTCTTACACTCTATATTATCCTTGGTACAAAATTGATTCTGAGAATACCCTTTTTTCCAGGAAGGACCCTAAACCATTTGTACATATACAAAATTAAGGTCATATTCCAAAAAAGGGTGAAGTGGGATGCAGACCCTGCAATTAGTTATTTGAATATGAGCTAAACTGAATGGGCAACCACATTCCAAAGGAGGCGTACTCTAATTTCTGTGAGGTGGAGCGGTACCAGAAAATCATCGAGGCAAACACATCACCAGGAGGTGGACTACTGTTTGCCCTTTCCAACCCTGACTGCTTTGGTAACTGACAGGATGGATTGGGGCACAACGACCTTGCACCCATTTTAGAATTTGGTTACTTGGCTTACAGCTGGGCAGGGCAGTGAGGGTTACAGATTCTGGTTCTGCAGCAGCGAACCCTGTACTTTCCTCTGTTTAAACCACCTTAAGGGCCACAAGAGTGTGGCCACATTTAGGGGCTCCACATCTTTTTGGGACCAGTAGAAAATGTACACAATAAGAGAACAGAAGGCCGACACATCTCTGCTAGGGACTGCAGGGTGTTCTGCTCCACAGTGATTCTAGCTCTTTTCCAGAGCTGTAGCAATATAAAATTCAAGATACACTACCCTAATACCCACTGCACCTAACACCGAGTATTCTTTTGCATAATATGTACTCATAAGTGGATATGTTCACACATCTAAGGATAGGGTGTGTGTTTCTCACTATGTTCAGCCACAAAGAAGAGATCTACGATTTTCCTAAGAATGTCAAGACCAAATATTTATTCTTAGAAACTTCTCAGAAGTTGGGGTTTTTAAGCATTTTATCTCCTTCAAAAGGTATTTAGCATCCGGTGCACAAAATACTACTTTTTTTGGTCAGTTAGTATGGCTTGTGATGTAAAGCATTCTCATCTGGACAAAACAAAAAAAACACTATAATGGCCCAAAGTATTAGACCTTGTCCGCAATTTTAAAGACGGCCTGGATGCTCAGCGGGCTCATAGTACGCAGGTGACAGCTGCCGGCACGAGCAGATTCTTAGAGTTTTCTCCTGTGTCAACTGATGCAGTGAGCCACCACATTCTGGCCTCTAAATTGGGCTCTCCTTTGGACATCTGTTCGTCAGGTTTTTTGATGGAGCTGGCAGACCTGGTGAGTCCTGTGTTGACAGACATTTGTTATAAGTTGTTTTCCTCAGGAACTTTTCCCACTATTTGGAAGGAGACTTCCGTTCTCCCGCTTCTTAAGAAACCCTCCTTAGATGCTTCTATGACATCAAACTGTCGCCCCATTGCATGCCTTCCTCTTCCAGCCAAAATTGTGGACAAGATTATGAACATCCAATTGACCCAATTCATTGATGACAATGGGTTGTTGGACCACTCCCAGTTTGGCTTCCGCAAAGAACACAGTACAGAGACAGCACTTATTAAGGTGACCAAAGAAATCAGAGCAGTCATGCATGGTGGAGGTACAGCAGCATTAATCTTACTTGACCTCTCCGTCACTTTTGACACCGTTGATCATACTCTCCTGACCCACTGATTAAAAACTTTAGGTGTGGATGGCATGGCGTTGGCCCTGCTGGCCTCCTTTCTGCAGGAGAGGAGATCAACGGTGTCACTCGACGGCTTTAATTCGAACCCTATGTTCTGCCTTGTGGGTTTCCTCAGGGTAGTTCGTTGAGCCCTTTGTTGTTCAATGTCTATGTCACTAAGCTTGCATGACTTGTCAGGGATTACCACTTCTGATTAACATCATATGCAGATGACTCGCAAATTGTGGTTGCAGCTCATAAGAAACAGAGCTCCCCTGCAGTGCAGTTTTATAACTGCATGGCTGCCAATAACATCTGGATGAGCAGTCACTGCCTTAAATTAAACTCCGAGAAGACGGAAGTGTTGATTTTTGGCAACTTGCAACCTTCCTGGAGCAAGCTCTGGTGCCCTGTGGAAATGGGCTTCCCGCCCATCCCTACGGCAAAGACAAAAAACCTGGGCATTTTGATAGACAACAGGCTCATGTTTATCCGTTAAACAAATGCCATCGTGTCTGCTTCTCACTTCCTGATAAAAAAAATCAGGAAGGTACTTCCCTATATCCCGGAGGAAACCAGGAAAGTGGTCATCACCTCCCTGATACAGTCTAAGTTGGATTATTGCAACAGGCTTTATTTGAATGCCCAAACGCAGTGCCTGAGAAAACTTCAGGCTGTCCAAAACTCGGCGGCCCGCTTACTGCTGAGCCTACCCCGGCATAAATCCATCTCAGAAGAGATTCGGAAGCTCCATTGGCTTCCAGTGATCCAGCGGATCAAATTTAAGGCACTCTGTGTGGCCTTTAAAGCTCTGACACAAAAGGGTCCACTGTAAGGGTGGGCGTAAAATCCGTTTCGCCGGCGAATTTGCGGATTTTCCGTGATTTCGTGATCCGCGAATCTCGCGAAATCGCGGTAAAATCCGCGAATCAGCAGGGACGAATTTTCAGCCAAGCAAGGGTTACAGCAGCAGGTGCAAAAGTTGAACCTAATTTCTTTGTAACCTTTTATAAAAGGGTTACAAACAAATTAACTTCAACTTGGACACCTGCTGCTAATTGCTTCCTGGCGCCTCGTTGCCTACTTGCAACTATTCTCTGACCCTGCTCTGACCCTTGAAGCAGGGTCAGAGAATAGTTACAAGTAGGCAACGAGGCACCTGTCAAAGGAATTAAACCTCATCAGGAAGCACTTACAGATATAAAAAACAGGAAGAAGGGAGAGGATGGCAAATACACCCATTTTGAGTTGTCAGGAGGGGTTAAACTAAAAGAGACCTTTACAGCACAATTTTCATATGCATTTTGCTAAAAAT
This sequence comes from Lissotriton vulgaris, assembly GCF_964263255.1. NCBI lineage: Eukaryota > Metazoa > Chordata > Amphibia > Caudata > Salamandridae > Lissotriton > Lissotriton vulgaris. The sequence continues at coordinate 2,034,941,919 of NC_141685.1, read as the reverse complement.
AAAAAGCTGTATGTTCTGTAGGGGCAACTAAGGAATCTAGCCCTTCAGAGATCCGGCCTATCTTTCTTTCTCTCGTTCTCTCTCTCCCTCTCTCTTTCCCTCTCTTTCTCTCTATCTATCTCTATCTATCTATCTATCTATCTATCTATCTATCTATCTATCTATCTATCTATCTATCTCTCTCTCCCTCTCCCATAAACGACTGCATGGGTAACTTCGCTATGCAAGCGGCTCGCGAAGACGCAAAAATCCCCGCAAACACGCAAAAAACCCAGCGAACACGCAAAAAACCCTGCGAACACGCAAAAAAACAAAAATCCGCAAATTCGCACAAATTTGCGAATTTTGCGGATCGCGAATTCGCAAATCCGAAAATTCGCGGAGCGCGAATTCGCAAAACTCACCCATGCTTAGTCCACTGTTCATGAGGGAGCTTTTTGCGTGGTACCAGCCAGGCAGGTCACTCAGTTCCTCAGGTGCAAAACTTCTTGTAGTCCCAAAGATTCAGACTTTGCATTGGGGAGGACGGAGTTTCTAGCACGGCACTACTAAGCTGTGGAATCTGTTGCCACCAGAAATTAGGAAAACCAGCTCTCTTATGGGCTTTAGAAATTTTTTTAAAACCTGGTTGTTTCAGTGAGGGGTGTTGGCTGGGTGTCTGCTCATGGTTCTAGCGCCGAGACACCATTTTTGGTATTCGTGCGCTTTATAAATTTCGTTATCATTATCATTTGATAATACGGCTGGGCAGAGGTCACTTAATTGGGTGCCTATCTCAATTCTATGTTATTACTAGAGCCGCAAGTTAACTTTATTGTGCGTACCTGATCAGGCTATGAAAAATGGTGCAGAGGGTTTAGTCATGGTTTTTCTCAAGTCACTTAAACACAGTTTGTGAAAGCATTTATAATGGCATTGCTTTACCTACATGAGTTTTAAAAAAAAATGTACATCAGCTACAGGTAGTGCACAATCGCTCCAGGCGAAGTGACATGATGCGCATCTGCATTTGAAACCCATCCTCATGGATTGCAGGCCAAAGCTTTCATTCTTTTTACACTGCAAACTATACCTCATAAAGCAATGTGTGAATTATCCCCATTGTACCTTAAGGAGAAATTCATTTGTACCTGTCTGTCTTTCAGAACACTGACATGATGGATAAATGATGGTTCTTGATCCGGTGGTTCTAGTGAATCAGAGCAGGGTATATTCTTCTTTTATTGGTTGAGATACCACTGGGCAGTGCGCCTGTAAGCATCGTAAATAATTATAATCAACTTTCGATCTGCAGAAATCTGAAGACATTCTTGTTCTGATTATTTTCCTCCTTTTTATATATATCTTCTGTTTCAATGCTTGGGTGCTGTCATAGGATCTTTAGCTTTTTACAAATGCGAATAGAAGGAAAGGTCCCAAGAGAGTACAGGGCACTTTTATTGGGAAAAAAACCTATTTCTTTGTACTCCACAGTATAATTCCATGTTATGACTATCACAGAAGGTTGATCTGGACTTCTTCGCAAATGTCTGTGTGAACAATAGGCGTAGATGAGTGAAGGAGCATATTCTAGTGTAATTGATAATTCATTACAAACTTTCAAAGAAACTCCAGGTAAACCCAGGCACTGGTTCTGCACCATCAATACATATTGTGCAAATCCCAGAACCAGGCTGGAACTTTGGGAGTTGGGATAACATTTATCAGCAGATCTGCTAGCACCTTGTCTTGTTTCTTGCCATATTGTGTACCAGGACTGTAACTGTTTTCTTGTCAATTTTGTATCATTTTTTTTAAACCAATTTTTGTTGACACATTGAAAAGTAAACATGATACAATAGTAACCAGAATTATGTAGACAGGCAGTAGGAGTGATGGCAAGTCCGCACTCTGTTGGGCAGCAATTTCTAGGGGAGTTTTGTTTAGTGTGTTGAAAGCCCATGGGACTAAGAGTGTTTCATAGGAAGCACCCATAGAAATAATGACAATAATTAGCAAAACAGAGCCTTATTTAGAGCGTGCCAAAAAGTTAGCGGGTGTCCTCGCTGCCATATTTAGACTGCCATTTATATTAAAGCACTCAGAATATGGCGTATGGGACATCCACTATTTTTTAATGAATGTTCTGCATCCCCCCCATTCTAAATAAGGCCCTCAGCTATATGGATCCCACATGGGATACAAATTTGTGCCGCTGCTCAACATATTTTTATGTACTGTCATTATTATACAAGTATATCAGACAATAAGGGCCCCATTAGGATGGCGGGCGGATCGCCCCCGCGAGGCTGGTGGACCGCCCACCGCAATGTCACAAATGCGGCATGCGGCCGCCAGTGTGGCGGGCACATCGTAATTGGGAGTGCGGGACCCCCGCCCCCGGGTTTTGTCCGTTCGCCATGCTAATGACCCCCTAAGACACTTGCTCATGCACAGAACAAGGATATGTACAATGTGCCATGGCATGATGCAGCTAATCCTGGTGCAATAGGGAGCCTGTCTTCTCCAGTCATCCTATTACCAAAAGGATATATATACTGAGCCTAGCTTCAATACAGTGACTCCAAGGTAGGTAGCTTCCCTCCGACGTGGTGATCTAGGGAACTCAAACAAAAATGTAACTATGTATACATATGTAAGACACTAGACTCAGAAAGAACAAACCAACAGCTCCAGTAATATACTTTATACCCAAACTACACAAGAATCCAACTAAACCACCCAGACGCCCCATTATGTCCGCCAGCAATAGTCTAACTGAGAACACATCACAATATATAGACTATTTTCTTTAAGAGTTTGTTCAAGCTTTGCCCTCATACTTAAGGGATATTGGCAACATTTTGGCAAAGATACACGACTTTAAGTGGCAAAATGGGTTTCTATTGATAATGTTTGACATTACAGCTCTATACACAAACATTAGCCACAAAGATGGTTTGAGGGCAGTAAAACATTATCTTAGAAAAAATCTGCTGTACATGAACAACACAACAAAATGCTCATTGACATGACAGATTTTTGCCTCAACAATAATATTTTTTATTTCAGAATGTTCTCTACCAACAATTACGGGAGTTGCTATGGGGGCCAGTTTCTCCTCAGCTACTCCTGTCTTCACATCGGCTGGTGGGAGGAACTGGTCCTACGTAGAAAATTCTCAAACACCCTGGAACAAAATGTGAAATGTTGGTGGCGCTATATTGATGAATTGTTTGTAATATGGCATGGTTCTGAAATAGAGGCCAACATGTTTATTGATGAATTGAACCTAAATGATATTAATTTGCAGTTCACTGCCAACATCAGTTCTGAAATGGTCGCTTTTCTAGATGTAGATGTGTACATAGAAAAAGGGAAGATTGAGACAAAAATACACAGGAAACCTACAGCAGTTAATTTGGTGTTGCATGCAACCAGACTACACCCAAGACACCTTATCCAAAGTATCCCCTATGGGGAAATGATTCAACTGAAAAGTATCTGTAGCATTGTAGATGAACTACAGAAGGCCCAACAAAACAGTCAATCTAGATTCCTCCAACGGGCCTACACTAAAGGATGCATAGATGCTGCCATATTGAAAAGTGGGTTGGTTAACAGGGATACTCTCCCTAAGCTTGACAAAGCATGCATACTGATGAGGCACTCAGACCATCATCAAAATCAAAAAACGCAGCCAATGATGAATTCTGGATGATAGTGGGATACAGCAATCAGAGTAAAGAAATTAACTGCATCATCAAAAAGAAATTGGACTTTGGTAAAAAATGACATAACCCTGTTCTAGGTCATACACTACCCACTAAGCTCTCAATTACCAACAAAAGGTCTCCCAATATGAGAGATAGGCTGGTTCAGAATAATCCAGTTGACAAACCGAAAAGCAACTGGCTAAGCCAAAGAAAAGGTTTTTTCAGATCTAGAACCTGCAAGGCCTGTCCATTTGGCATCAACACTCTGACATATAAAACCGCCTTTAGCGGGCAAGATCAAGCCATCAACAGAGCTGTGTCTTGTAGGTCTGAATTTGTTGTATATGTTCTCGAGTGCCCTTGTGGGCTTCAGTACGTGTGAAGTATCAAGCTGCAGGGACACAAGAGGATTTTGCAACATATCAGAGCTGTCAGTAACCAATACCCTGTGTATCCAGTCGCCCGCATTTTAAGGAAGACCATTAATCAGACCCCAAACCCTTAAAATATTTCATAATAGACTGTGTACCTTTCGATAGACGAGGTGGGGACAGGGAGAGAATCCTGCGAAAATTAGAAACCCGATATATTCTGGACCTGGATTCCAAGAGTCCCAACGGCCTGAACATAACAGCAGATCTGTACATATGTCTTTAACTGTTAAGAACACATGCTCGTTTCATGACATAAATCTCAGTTTTTTTCTTTACTTCTCTGAATGTTAGTTCTATGTACAAAGAACTAAATTGAACATCCAAAAAAGTAACAGCATTATGAAGCTTTACACTGTAACGATGCAGCCAAACATACCCTCATGTCACACAGAATTCTTAGCAAGATAATGGCTTTTATCTTGTCTTTTAATCCACCATTGTTTGTAGTTATTTAGGTAACTATTGACAGAGTCTTTTGTCAAAAAGATATTGCGTTTTGCACTTTATTTGCACATTTTGCACACAGTGTTGACAGGCCAAGTATACCACATGTGGACAGAGTACAGCGCACTGAATCGGCAACATTTACATTGTTTAAGTTCATTCACCAAGTCCTATGTAAAGGATCATATCAAGAGGGCACAAACATCAAATGCACAATATGATTTTATGAATGATTTTAGACCAATGTTTTTTTACAATGAAATCTATGTCTACTATTTATTTATTTATCTATTTATTGAGTACACAGCTGTGCATTGTACTTGCTGAGGTGGATAATTTAGTATTTAAACCGTGATTGCAATTTCCTACCTCCCTAGAGGGATTTTATGACATTTTAAAATCTTTTTATACATGGTATTGAAAGTTTGTGAAATATGATCGCAAAATATTGATGGAATATTCACAATGTATTGGTGTCCAGTAATCAAATAGGTATTTATACCATTATCTAAGATGCTAACTGGTTCAGTATGAAATGCAAATACTCCACATTATACTTGCCCTGTTAACAACACAACAACTTCTTTGCACTGTCACTTTAACACTGTTTAAAAAAAGTCACAAAACAATTGTATTTAAATGGTCAGCTGACTTTCATGCGTGTCATGTGATCAAGGCTCTTCGGAGTTGAAACGCATTATGGCGGAATTACCTTGAGGCAATAAACTGATTGAATGCACCAAAGTTGTGGTCCGTGCTCCTTTCTTCAAGATTTGAAGTGCCAAGCAGCAGTGGAGTTCTTGGCATATATAAGACACTATGAATGAGTTATGTGATAGGCCCCCAAATTGCCGGAAGGGCAGCATCCAGCCAATGGACAAAGACAAGACAATTAATGCTGGAATCATAAAACTGACTACCAAAATTGGGAAATCCATACCATTAGATAATTCTATGATGGTTCATCCCCATCCGAGCTGGTTATACTGCCCTGTGGCCCAGACCAACCCTTCCTAGAAGCAATTGCGATGCTGCAAGCGGTCATTGTTTGTAATAAAAGTCACTTTTATTGATCAATGCAGGTTTCACTATTAATGTAAACCATTGGGACAAGGAATTTTAGAATCAACTTCACTTTGATTCAGCTTCTTTAGAATGGTATCAACTATTGTACATCTTTCTTCTGATTCACTAAACAATTCCTGTTTCAGCATGCAACTTTGACATTCCACTCCATCATTTATTCATTCATGTTTGATTAATTAAAACCATTGCATGACTAAGAACTGTACAATACATTTTGGTTTTGAATAAAACAATTCCTACAGCAATATCGACTAGATTATTTAATTTATAAAAAGGATTAAAACCAACCCTACATGATTAAGATAAAAAACAGTGCCCAGGATTTTACAAATATTGAGGTAAAGTGCAATATGCCATATGCATGCTAATAGGACTTCAAAGTGGTAGGGCTGGGGTTACTGAAATCTCAATACCCAGGAGTATTTGTTGCAGCAGATTACCATATTTTCTGGGTTAGCAATTCCTGTATCCCAGGGCCACCTGATCATGGAGGATGCTGCATGTGTAACTTGAGATTTACAGTTACCATTGGGGGCTCTCCTAAGAGCTAGCTACTGAATGCTGTTCTGGGTTCTGTGGTCATTGGCTTTTGTGCTTGCTTCAATAAGAGAAAAGCGAATATAACTCATAAATGTCCCCAGTCTCACTAAGGTGGTTGTATATTTTCAGTAATGCACATATCCAATGCCTTCTTTCAGCACTTAACCCCTTATGAACGACATCGCGGGAAGAGCAGGCGGTGTCAGTACTCTGAAAGTTAAGGACAGCAACACAACAGATGAAGCCAGTATTCATGTTGATAATTACATAACCTACACGAGGTAACCTGATCTTGTCAAACCTTACGAGGATTGAAGTCTGAAATTGGTGGAGCAATTAGCCTCATAAAATTTTTCGTACGGACCTGTATAAAGCATGACTGTGCCTTCCTAGAGTTATAAGATGCATCGAGCGCCTCAAACAGGGTGCTAGGTCGGATACTTCCGATTTCCCATTCAAAGGACGTTAATTGCACTTGCCTGTTCAGGACTTTTTTCCAAGCAGATTAAGAGATTTATTGGAGATGCAAGCTATCTGTCCTGATTTTCAGAGTTGCTAGCTGTAGCTGCCAGGGAGATCCTGCTTCATCAAATATGGATTTCAAATGATATTTGAGAGAAGACTCTGGGGTCTGCAGGACCCTTAGGTAGAACTTTATTAGATCCGCCTGGCCCAAGAGGTCAGGGCACCCGAGGCCCAGCTCCATGCTTCACCTTGTTCTTCTTGCTTGTTGAGGGGGGATTAGAGTTCTCTTGTATGCCTTAATCTGGGTATTTATTAGAAATGTGTCCCAGGCGCCGGGGAATGCCAAATGACCATAGTTGATGGCCAGGATGAGTTTTGCTCTTAAAACACTCAACATGGGCTCTGCAGTTGGGCTTTATAATTGAGTACTCAGGTGCTTCAGTAAGTGAATAACAGTGGTGGCCTTTGTTCTTAGGTGCTGTGCTTTCACAAAGCCATACTCTGAGGTAGTTGTAGACTGAAATTGTGATATTTTGGAGGTCTCCCATCTGAAATTGAAAGTTGTTTTTTGTGCAGTAAATTTCCTAAATATGACAACCTTAGGTTTGCCCTGGTTCACCTGAAGATTATTAGCTTGGTTGTAATAATGAAGTGCTTTGGGGGCTCTCTGCAGGACAACTCTGGTATGATCCAGGATGACAGTATCACCAGTGTACTGGAAGTGGGAAGGTGCACACCGAACCGGACGTACCCCTTAATAATTAATTTTAGTGATCTGGGTGAAAAGGGGAAACAAAAATATAAAGTTATACTCAACCTCCCACTTGACCAACATCTATTATGCAATGGCTATATTAAGCTTCAACGTGGTCTGCACTGTATATATGAACACAGAAAATCTATGGTTTTAATACCTAAAAAAATATAAATGAAAAATATGGTCTAAGAATTTTACAATATATTTACAAAGGAAGATTAAAAATAAAATATTAATTAATGCATCTTTGTTGTATCCAGTGATACCTATAGCAAAGGGACAGCCTGTTGGAGTTTAATATAGCCATTGCATAATAGATATTGGTCAAGTGGGAGGTTGAGTATAAATTTAGATGGGAAGGTGCAGCCTTCCCAGCCTAGGTGTTACTAGTCTGAATCCTTCCACAGCTGCTCCCATATCTGCGGTATAAAGGTTGAAAAGGAGGGGAGCCACCACTCAGCCCAGGTTAAGCCGATTATTGGAAGGGACATGGGCAGTGACAGTGGTGGGGCCTGTTTTGGCCCGAACCCATATTCCTTGATGGAGTGATGTAATTGTCCTGAAAAGCAGAAGTGAGATCCCACAAGCAGCTAGCTTCCCCCATAACTTTTCCCGGTTCACCCTGTCAAAGGCAGGGCTGTAGTCAATGAAGCAGCAGAACAAGGGTGGGTGCTTTCTCCTGGCTGCTTGTGTTGATAGGTGAGCCAGAGATAAGACGTTGTCCATTGCTGAGCTCTTTGCCATAAACCTGGATTGGTAAAAAGGTAAAATACCCTTTTCCTCTGCCCATATTTCCAGTTCTTTGCGAAGAATAACAGCATGAGCCTTTGCTGCTACGTCAAGTAGAGCTATAAACCTGTAATTGGCTGGGTTAGAGCATATTCCCTTTTTATTAATGGGGAAAAGGACGGAACCCCTCCAGGAATCCGGGATTATTAATGCAATAGCAAAAGCATCAATCAATCAATCAATCAGTGACACTTATAAAGCGCGCTACATACCCGTGGGGTCTCAAGGCGCTGGGGGGCGGGGGGAGCCGCTACTGCTCGAACAGCCAGGTCTTCAGCTTCTTCCTGAAGGAGAGGTGGTCTTGGGTCAGGCGCAGGTCGGTCGGGAGGGAGTTCCAGGTCTTGGCGGCCAGGTGGGAGAAGGACCTTCCTCCTGTAGTCGCTCTTCGGATGCGGGGGACGGCGGCGAGGGCGTGGTTGGCTGATCGGAGGTGGCGTTTGGGAGCGTAGAAGTTGACTCGGCTGTTGAGGTAGCTCGGGCCTTGGTCGTGTAGGGCTTTGTGTGCGTGGGTGAGGAGGCGGAAGGTGATTCTTTTGTTGACGGGGAGCCAGTGAAGGTCTCGCAGATGTCCGGAGATGTGGCTGGTTCGTGGGATGTCGAGGATGAGTCTGGCTGAGGCGTTCTGGATCCGCTGGAGTCTCTTCTGGAGCTTGGCGGTGGTCCCGGCGTAGAGGGCGTTGCCGTAGTCCAGTCGGCTGGTGACGAGGGCCTGGGTGACGGTCTTCCTGGTCTCGGTGGGGATCCACCAGAAGATCTTCCGTAGCATGCGTAGGATGTTGAAGCATGCCGAGGAGACGTTGAAAAGTGGCATTAAGATGGGCTGTCAAAAGTCTTCTGCTGTTTTAGACACAGAGGCTGGAATCCAGTTTGTCCCCGGGCCCCATCTTGCCTCATTTTCTTGATTGTGGCAGTTACTGTGTCTGCTGTGCATATCGTCTTGTCTTGGGTCCTAAGATCTGAAGTTGCAATGGGCAGATAAGAAATTGGCCCTATTGCTTGGCTGGATAAATAAAACTGTTCCACAAGGCTCATACAATAATATTCAGCCACTCAATTTTCCCTTGTGTGCCCTGGACTGCCCAGCCAGTTTATGTGCCTCCACAGTCTAGCATGACTTTCATCTTTTAGTACTGTGTACGTCTGAGCCACTTCACATCATTGTAATCCCTTTTGTGCTGCCATACTTTATGCTGATATATTGCCCTAAGATGGGAAATAGTTTGATCTTTGCGTGGTTTATTGCTTCTTCTTATGGCAGCCAGAGCTCTCTGGAGGGACCATTTGCAGGCAATTTGCTCCATTGAATGTAAATGGGTCTGTGTTGCATTCAAACGACTGAAAGGTTTCTGTTCTCCACTCCTAATTTCCTGCTGAAGGTCCAATATGAGGTCCTACCAGTGCTCAGAAGGTCTTTTTGATCTGTATAGTATAGTGGGCGGGTTTCTTCTCTCTGTCCAGGCTTTGAGCTTCACCCCTAATTTACAGACCTTTTAATTCTATATAAGATTTCTTGGTGCTCATCCCGATCAGAGGTATTGAGGGGGAATCATTGGCGCCTGGAGAGTTGTGCGCAGAGGTCTAAGATTGCTCTCCTTCCTTTTGTCAATTTCAAAATCTTGAAACATGGAGTCCAGCCCTTCGCTAATGAAGATGTAGTCCTAAATATGGGAGTGGGGCGCCAATGGGGTGAGTGAGCTTCCTTTATAACTTGCGACTAGCTGAGTTTGTAGTTGGACCGAAGTGCATGTAGGGGTGCTGCCACACCTGAAGACTTCATAAATTTAGAGATTTGCTTAAGTCCCTTAGATTGCAGTCCCCTGCTATATTTGCCTGGTGTGACTTTCAAATCTTTCAAAAGTCTGGTCTAAGTGTCTGTAACCAATCATGGACGCATACTAAACTTTTAAATGGCTATGAATGACCATCCATGATGGCGATTCACAAAAAACCTAGAGTTCACTGCATAGCTGGCAGCGAACTTTATATTTGGAAGAGTAAAGGCAGAGTGACGAGTCTAAAATCCTTCCCCAACCTGACTGCCTTTGCTCCATCTGCCAAACTTGTAAGCGGGCCTTTAGAACATCTGGTGATCTTTCACAATTTCTTTGCTAAATAGATATGTTTAGGGGTTTACACACACCAGTTTTAATTAGGAAATATGTTTCAAGTGGAAAATTCGATTAGTGGCCTAGAACTTGTAAATAAAAGTTCTAGGGCGTCAGTGCCTTTGGTTGGTTCACCTAGGTAGGTAAAAGTGCCAGGACCTGTTCCTTTCCTAGTTGAATTGATTCCTGTACCCGAAAAAAATACTTCTTGAGGTAGGTATAATATGTTAGATGCATATTGATTTTACAATTGTTCTTGCTTCTGATAAAACAAGTTCTCTGTGTATTGTTAGGTGTGCATCATTTCAGTCCATAATATTTTAGTTCAAAACCTTTTCCTGGGGACAAACTCAATCAATACACCATTGACAGCTTCAGTGTTGGGATCCATTATACAACTCTCAAACACTGGTTCTCATTCCAAAGCCTTATGATTGAACATGTCAAAATGTTTGCCTCTGGTGTCCAGCACATTTTGTACTATAGAAACTTAGTTTTCCATTTTACATCCATAGAAGAAGAGAGAAGTGGCTGAATCGTAGCTTTCAGAGCCTTAGCTAATGTTATTTCAAATCTTCTAACAGTTCTTTCAGTGTTTGCATGAATCAGATGGAGTGTGAGCAAGATCTTTTTCAGGAAGCACCAGAGAGTGCCCATGTGCAGACTGTTCGGCATGTTCACTTTATTTTTTGTTAAAATTCAAGTGGTTGTCAGGCCCACCCTTCTTGTTTTCAATCTAAGTTATTCTTCCTCGAGGCTTGTTTGTTCCTTGAGGCTTGAGTGAAAAGCTGATACATACTCACTCACTGGGACCAATTCTGGGAATGTTTGGTGTAGGTTTTAGGTATTTACTTAGAGGCACCATGGACAAGTCCTTCTTGATTTCAAGCCTAGCTTTTATCATTATCACCCAAACTGGTTGATTTTATTAAGGGCTGAGAGGTTATTGATATCCAATTAAATGTATGAGGTGTAATTTTGGATGGCCCCACTGGTGCTGCCCTGGAGGGAGTGCTTTTTGCTCCAGTGGTTTTAACAGTGCCCTTTTAGAAAAACTATACCTTTATTTCTCTTGTTAGCAAACCCCTAATTCTCACACCAAGGTTCAATAGATATAACATCTGTAAGAAGTAAGAAATCTGAGCTGAGATGAGTGGTGGCGCATTAACATTTTTCTGATCAGTCGTAAACCAAAGTTATGCTTGGCATGTTCACAATATGTAACTCTCCCCCATCCAGTGCTGCCATATTAACACCTGTTATTTTATGAGTGACCCTAACTATAATGAGTTATTTGGAGATGCCTGTAAGGGGTCACTGTCTAATGATCAGTCAATTCAAAAAAAGACTATTGGCAATGAATGCGACTACTGTGCCTTTGTACTCAAGCCACTGTGTTTCTCCCTAACAAATTCTTTCAGTAGCAGCATAGTCAAGACCCATTAGCAGTGGCAATATCAGGGGTGCCAGAATGGGACAACCAATCTCAACATCAGTCAGCAGACAGTTGGGTCTCATCATGGAAAACATCATCAAGGCCAAAGAATCTTTCGATTTCTCATTTGTTGGAGTGATTAATGCAAAGTTAAGTAGCTTGGAGTACAAAATATATAAAAGCCAACGAAAATTGTGCAACTGTTTGTATTTTAATTCCTTGAGATTTCTTTAACAGTGCGACAGAATCATTAGCATGCTGTGTCCACAATGACAAACTTGTTGTAATTAAGCCTATTATGCCATCCTCTCCTTCCTGAAGACAACCATGCCCACATCCAGCTGGAGACAGACCGGAGGCTAGATTTCAGCAGTTCATGGAGGATGTCTTGCATCAATTTGCTCAAGATCTTGATGCAGCGTAAAAGCCGATCATTCTTTACACAACATAGGAACACATTTTGGCAATAAAACCCTAATGTGCATTTTGCACATGTCTAGAAAAATAACATTGAAACTGAGAAAAGTGGAAGTACCAGCACCATAAATGTGTGCTTGGATTTGTAGAAATAAAATAATCTATATACATTGAGTTATGTTCCCACAAATGTTGCTTTATCTGTCCTGTTCACATAAATTTTTCAAATCAATAAATACTTTTTCCAATACTTCATTGCGAGTTAATTGATGGGAACTTTACTCTTCAACTTAATACATGAAGAGCAACAAAGCAAATAAGCTCTTTGTCAAAAAACCCGTGAGGACAGAATGGACAGTCATTTCTCATGAGCAAAATGGGAAAATACGTTGGAGTATCAATTGTATACCTGGTAAGTAGATGAATGGTCACATGATGTTCAGATTATTGTGTGGTTACAACTGATGTCAAAAATGGATGATTTGGAGTACAAAAAGTGACTTTCGTAAGAGGAGGGAGCCGTCCTACACCAGGGCCCCTTTCTTTTCCATTGCCTCCAGTCTGTCTGCCGCACTATCTTTACATGCCCCTTGCCTTTTTTTTACTTTGCTGATAAGCTTGCCTGCTGGATGATTTGGAGCTGTCTGGTGAGAGACAAGACTTGAACTTTCCTGAATATAGCTCAATTTCCTTGTCCATGTCCAGGGACTTTTCCTTAGTGGACTTTAACTTGATCCGTTTGTCCCAGCTAAGAGAACTTTATTGAACAATCCTCCTGCCTTTGTTGGTGGTAGGAAACTGTAACCAGAACCATCCTCTTTATGGATTATTTTATTCAGCAGTAGGTTGGCTGTGACTAAATATGTGGTTTTATACTATGGGCTGTAAAGTCTTTTATTGTGTCTTAATGTTCTTTTCTGATTTCTGGTGCATGATAGAGAGTGTTTTGGTCATACTTTGCGTCTTCTCAAAATGGGCAGAAGCTTATCCAACATTATCAAATGACAGTCTCACAGTAGCTAAATTGTTATTGAGGGAGTTGTTTCCAAGGTCTGGATTCCCGACTTCTCTTGAGTCAGACTGAAAAACAAATTTTAACAATGAGGTCCTGAAAATGATATGTGCAGCATTACAAGTTGAGAAGAAGCTCCATTGCAGTTACTGTCCAGAGGCTTCTGTACTTGTGTAGCAGATTAATGTCACACTGAAATTCAGATTGGCGAATGTGTGTGCTCCAACATCTTTGAAGTGGCCCAATGCATTTACTCTGGTGATGATGAATCCCCACAAAGTCATCATGGGTTGAGTGATGAAACAGGCATCTGTTCCTGCAAATGTTTTTGTGAAAATCACAGATGATTTAGTATTGGACTGCTGCAAAGATTCGATTGATGTGGTATGTTCTGTGTCTCACCATGGCAGAGAGGCTGCCCTTGCAACTTACCAGGAGCAGTACCATGACCTTAGTCTTGGTGTTTGGGTAATGGTAAAGTAGCACATGTGAAAGTCATTCTTGCAGCCCCAATGGAGAGGGCCTTACCAGGTGATTCTGGTCACCAACACTGCAGTGCAGTGTGGAGGTCTTCCGAATTGGGTACACACAACCCACACTCGCAGAGTCCCTGTTCCCGTGACGATACAACAGCACCTGTTCCCAATGTGGGGGTGGTTACAGAGAGGCAGAGGAGCAGGCTAGACAAGCTGCTGGGGACCAGTAAGCTACCAGAACAGCACTCGTTGAGCAACATGGGAAAATATGTTGGGATATCAATTTTGTACCTGGTGAGCGGAAGAATGGTCACATGATGGTCAGTTCATTGTATGGTGACAGCTGATGTACCAAATGGATGATTTAGAGTATAAAAAGTGACTTTTCTAGGAGGAGGGAGCCGTCTTTCGCCAGGGCTCCCTTCTCTTCCATTGACTCCAGCCAGCCTACCGAACTGTCTTTACATGCCCTTTGCCTTTTTTTGCACTTTGCTGATGAACTTCCCTGCTGGAAGATTTGGAGATGTCCGGTGGGAGACCAGAATTGAACTTTCCTGATTATAGCTCCATTCCCTGCCCATGTCCATGGATTTTTCCTAACTGGACTTTAACTTGATCCCCTTGCCCCTGCTGAGAAACTTTATTGAACCATCCTTCTGCCTTTGTTTGTCATAGAAAACTCTAACCTGAACCATCCATCCTCTATGGATTCTTTTATTTAGCAAATGAATTCCTTCGACTAAATTTCTGGTTTTATGCTGCGAGATGACTGAACCGCTCAAAATGTTATTTATATACATTGATTTTGATTATTTAGTACAATAAAAAAATTATCTAAATTTGTCTGTCTTTTATTGTGTCTTAATGTTATTTCCATTGAAAGTGTGCTTACAATTATCTGATTCTAATGCATGATAGAGAATGTTATAGTCTGAGAATAGTGCACTAAAACTTGATCATTAATTTGTGAGTTGGCTACTAATAATTGGTCCTCATTAGGTGGCCAACAGTTAGACCTTGATTTCTCATCCCTCACTGCAACAAAGAAAGGTCCATCGGAGGACCAACGCCTCTGCGGGAGAAGTATAGGATCTGAGAGAAGTGACTAAGTTGTAAAGTCATTGATGGGTCCAGAACTGAGAAAAAGCTTCAGATGCAACACTCTTCTCAAGTTTGCTCAATTTCTTTTGCTAGGTGATAGGAATCATCTATAGTTCAGATATGTGGGAGCCTATTATGTGATCTCAGAGCAATGATCTACCGGAGCCAGTAATGTCTCAGCAGGAGTTGGGTAACTGCCAAAGCCTGTAACATCCGTTAAAATTCGTAACTTCAAGATCGATGTTTATTTGCCACTCAGGATTCCTATTTCAAAAGTTTCAACATCCTGCTTTTCCCAGTTACATCAGTCCTGTCTTTGCTTTGGTGCAGTGCAAACCAGCGTACAGGATCTTTACTGTAGTTAGCCTTCCCAAAGTTATGTTGTCTCACCAACACAGGATACAAAATGTTGCAGCAGTAGATTTAGATGATTTCGCAGATTTTAAATTGCACTTCCTTCAGTGGGTCTTTCTTTGGCGCCCTATTTCAGCGTGAATCACAGTAAAAACATGGCTGGCATTCACTGGGCAATACATGGCAAAGTCACAGGGCTCGATTCACAAACGTAGTGAATCTCCACTACTTGTACATTTATCATATAAAGTTTTAGCAGTTACCTCCCAGTTCCATGACATCACACAGGACCTATTGGGAAAACTCATTTCTAATACTAATCAGTCAATCAACAATCTATGACATATCGCAAAACTCCTAGAAGGGCTAATACATATTTAACACCCCATAACGTGACACCAGAACGGGTAATTTAAATAAAATCAAAATCTCAATGAAACTTCATTGTGTCAGACGTATTTTTTTCAAACAACATAATTGTTTCTGTGGACATTTCTGAGGTTTAGTAGGTTAGTGACCGAGCCTCCAAAACCATAAATGACAGACAAATTTATATCATCAAACAGGTCAATATTACAATGTCTGCCACAACAACTCCTACCAAAAATATAGTCTGACAGTAGTGTTCTGGTATGAGCTGAGTAGCAGTAGTCTTTGTCTAAAATTGTTTCCTCACTTAACCTTTTTTCTTATTTTTAATTGTTTGCGTCTGAGCTTCCCACCCTTCTTTGCACTTGAAATGTGAATGACACCCCTAATATGCTTTAAAGTTGTTACATCTCATTCCTTTCCAGGTACTGGAACTATCAGAGACAATAGACCAAATAGAAAACATGAAACATCTACTTTACATTTTCCCCATATTTTATGAAAATACTTGATGAGTGAAACAAATTCTCTTTAACTCATTACCTGTGTTTCACAAAATGTCTTCAATCACTTCCATCTCATGGTGAAAGCACAATGATGTCATGAATATATTTACACTGGCTTCATATAGCTAGATATATAAAAGTGTAAAATAAAGCAATACCTCAGCAATTGTCTTCTATGATGCAGTTTTAGGCCGGCTATCCTGTTTATGTACATGGTACCTTAGACATGCTTACGTTTCTAAGCCTTATTTTGAAATGGTAGGCCACCACTGCTTTGCTGCAAGACAGAGTTCAACTGAAATATGTAAGAAAAGAAAAAGGTCTGCTTAATAGAGCCTCCTGCATACAATAGCTACGAGAGGCACTATTAGATAGCACTTGCACCGCCTGTCCCCATCTGTAAAGTGTCAAATAAGGTTAGGGTTGCACAAAGACTATCATATATTCAAGTGTTATTCCAGATGTGCACGGCAAGCACTGAAATAACAATAACTGGGTGCACGAGCAAACACATATCCTACAGATAAGCTGCACTGGCCAAACCAGTCCAGGATTCTACAGGTGCACTTAACAGGGGCCCTACAACACATAGGGCGCGCTTTCCCTGTTTGTGCCACGGAGCACTGTAAAACAGGGGCACCGGATGCAAACAGGGAAAGTGCGCTTTATTACATTGAAAGCGCTGCCCCCAGGGCAGCAAATTTAAGTGAAAAAAAGAGCGATTTTGAAGCAGCACCTCTGATTTCACTGTGCAGGTGTCAACCTGACAGCAACTTTTAAGAATGGAGAAAGATTTGCTTGTAGGCTGATGCAGTAAGGGGCCGTGGCACTTTCCAGGGGCCATAATATAGAAAGTGCCCCAGGGGTACAATGAACATGTGCACCCGCTTTGTGCGCCATGGGGCATTTTGGTATTACAGAAAGGGCTGCAGACGCTTGTGCCACCTTATCTGTAATACGGACAGCTCCATTGCACATATATCACCAGAGGGTGTTCCCTTGCGTGGCCCATGCAAATGAGGGAATCCCTTTGCCGCTATGCCCGCGCCGTATTATAGAAATGGGAGCAGAGGCAAAGAAGTTGCCAGGAGGGGTACAGACAGTGCGCAACCTAAATGATGGACCACTGTCAGTACACCCCCTAATTGCAGCACTCTGAAGGGGGCGCAGACATCAGCTCGCAGGCAGGTACAGTCACTCACTGCATCCGCCTGCAAGAGGAGTCTCTCTTCCATCTTAAAAGTGCAGGCATGTTGTTGCTTGCACAGTGAAAAATGTAGCGGCTGCTTCAAATTCGCTCCGATTTTACTTGAATGTGCTACACCCTCGGCAGCACAACTTTGCGGCTGCCCTTAGGGCAGATCATTCAATGTAATAGGATGCACTTTCCCTGTTTTAAGGTGCGCCATGGCACAAACAGGGAAAGAGTGTGCTATGTGTAATAGGGCCCCTGAATCTGGTGCAAAACATAACATTAATTATGAACAGCTCACTGAACAGTCACTATTTAGAAAGGGTTTAAGTTTTATAGAATTAGAGATCTTCCTCGATTATGAACCAGTGACATAGGATCAGGGGATCCCCAAACCAAACACACCGGGTACCATGTGGACTCGCTCCCTCAATCCCCGGTCTAGAGTAAGCTAAAGTTAGCAAAAGATAACATTATTCTGCACATGCTGTGCTCTTTCTATTGAAGCGAACATTGTTCCCCTTTTTATTTCACTAGATTTACATGTTCTTCACCTGCTGCAAAGGCACGTGGAATTGATTAGTGGAAGCCACAGCTCATCTAAAGAACACTCGGCTCAAGGAGCTCTATTTAAATATTATTAATACGTTCCAGCTCCTTTCCCATTCCCCTGCTGCAGAGTCTGCCAAGCAAACTCTCTGGTAGACAGTAAAAATCATTTGCGTAGTTGACTTTGAATCCAAATTTTCTGTGGAAGTCTGCCAGATCAGACATCTGTGAGAAGGGGTAATTTTGTATTATTCATAGATCTTAAACTGTGTCAGATTTTCACTACCTCTGCATCTCTTCTAAGCGGTGCAACTCCAATGCAGCAAAAATGCTTTGGAAACCAGCTCTGGGAAGACAACACGAATATAAATAGAAAACACGAATATTCAGTTTCTATAAAGGTTTCAACCTGCCATGTCCTTGAGCATTTTCCAAAAAGAAAAACAAAGGAAATATTCTACCTCAGCTAAACATTATTAGAATGGAAAATAGCAAGCAAACAATAAAAATAACACATAGAAACAGGGCGCGAGCAGAATAAATTCTGTACTCCGGAAAGGCAGAGAAATTGAATTATCTCTGACATCTCTCAACTCTGTTCTGATTGACAGTGAAGGAACTTGTGTTACCAGCATGAGAGGCATACTGCAGGTCAATGTGCCACCAGAATGATCAAATGATCATATCAGAAGTCTTGACTTAACTGCCTCCTGAAACCAACCACCTGACCATAGACACTGGAACCAAAACCGACACATTATAATTTATGGGATGTGTGTAAGAGATGTCAAAACAATACCAAAGACCAATTCCAGAAATAAAAGCACAAGACACATTATATAGATTGTTTCAAAGATAAAAAGGTGACAAACAGCAAATTTGTTTTCAAACAAGAACAAGAGGTAGTATCATGGTGGCTTTTAGGAACTCTGAATGCATTTAAGTGGAATCATTTCACTTGCAGAATTGCAGCCATGTGTGAGATCAAGTGCAGACACATTTAGAGCTTGCCATTAGAGTGATGTTTCATGGGTTTTTTTGGAGTGTCAATTGTGACATTTACTATCCTATTCAAGGTTGTGTTTACTTTAAAATATAGTTTTTCTAGTACATTTCTAGTTTTGTGTGCACTGTCAGCACTTAAAATTCACAGAACATTAACATTTGGACCCAATGGCCTTTGGAGGCAACTGAATTATCCTTGGTGTTAGCAGCAGCAAAAAGAGTTTCCTGATCAATGTTATCAATGTAAACTCATCATAAATAGTGGCTGTTATCTACATCCAACAACCAACAATTTTGTTTATGGGTAAGAACTATGGAAGGTGTTAGTGTAGGCTGGAGAGAGAGGTCCTTCCAGGGATGTAAAGGAATTCTTAGGGCCTGATTATAAGTTTTGCCATCTATGGACAGCCAAATTCATGGTGGTGCAGCGGTGGTGGTGCGGCTACCGCTGCACCAGCGGTCTGACCGCCGCATTACAACTTTGGCAGTCAGACTGCCATGGGAGCACCACAGCAGCCAGGGATCCGCAATCCCTCTGCACTGGCTTGGCGGTCTGGGTAGCAATATGCTGGCGGTGCCACTGTGGCAGAGCCAAGCATATTATGACTCTACAGACCTCCACAGTTTTTATGGCGACGAACCCATTATAAAAGTGTGGCTGTCAGGAAAGTAAGGAGGTCTACAGTTCCCCTTGGTGCTCCTGCATGGTGGTGTATGTCGGGGTGCACATGTTGTGTCCTCCCTGAGTGCATGCCCCCCTGTTCCTGCATGGCATGGACTGCACAGTCCATGCCAGGCAGAAATGGGCTTTGATGCTCCCTCGGTGCTGCACTTCTAAGGTTCACATATGGGCCTTAGAAGTAAACTACTGTGGGATCACCAAAGCACTGCTTTTCAGACCACGAGGTAACTCCTAATCTGACAGGCAGGAGGCAGTATACTTTTGCTTTGTGAGAGTGGGACAGTGGCAGCCATCTCCCACACCACCTACGTCATAATTAGGCCTGAAGTTCCAACCATCTAATAGGGTTTGACTCCAGAAGGTGCTGGAACTGCAAATAGGAATGTAGAGTGGTTGCTACATCTCTGTTAATGATCTATGACAAAAATGGTCTCTAGATGTGCAAAGATGGCATTTAGAGCATTGCCAGCTTTGCAGGTGTGTCCAGAAATGTGTTGCTATAGATGCTATAGATGCTATTGATGCTATAGATGGCCAGCAGGTTAGTTAGAATGATTTTAGTGGATGTCAAAGGTGTCCAACTGAGCCAAGTGTTTAAAAGCTTTAATGATACTGGTGCTGAGGTTAGGGTTTTATGCCAGTATTGGAGTCTGTAGCAGCTTCTGTGGATGTTACACTTTGAGGAATGGGTCTGTACATTAGCAGAAATTAGTAGGTTGTATTATGGATGCAGTTTGTGCCTAAGTATTGAGACTTCACAGAGAAGGGCAGAGGAGAGGGAGACATTGCATAGTATTAAGGACTCTTCAGCTTTCTTGTGTTTGTGATACCTGAGCAACAAGAGTTTTGTATCCTCACAGAGAGGGGGATTAATTTAGAATTGGGACAGTATACTCAATGAGACAGATCCCAGTAATACAGAAAATATATTGATCTCTGTCTAGGACTAGGTTGCAGAAGTGATGCATATCTTTCAAGAGGGAACCTGCATTTATAGAAATGCATCATAGTATTGACCTTGGTAGGAACAATGGTGGGTTTATGGTGGGAGCAGTTGATACATGTGTGTTGGTGAGACATGCTAAGTTGAGAAATCACAATTTGGCTTCAGGGGTAAGTAGACAGGGCCAGGGAGAGGAAAGAGGAGTGCTTACCATGACTAGGTGGAACAGGACATGGGTAGGAATGTCAATGGAGCAAGAAGAAAGATTGAGCTAGACAGGTATTTGGACAAAATATTGAGTAAATAATATCAAGATGCAGAAATATCGAGTTATTAATATTGTGATGCAGGAAACTCATTGACAAGAATATCGATTTTCTAAGGTTAGTAATATCAATGTCAAAAGTATCTATGTTGTTAATGTCATTTACAATTGTTTTGTACGTATTTTAGTATGTTTTAATTGTATATGTTATACATTGTTTGTATTGTATTGTTAATGTTTTTAATGTAGTTTTCGTTATTTTTTATTTAATTTTATTAGAATTTTTAGTGCTGCAGTGGGTTGGAGGGTTTATACAGGTTTAGGGTGGGAAATAATTTAATTAAAATTAATTATTTTTATTATTTAATTATCGAGTATTTAATTGATAATTAATTATGTAGATTGTGTGATTAATATTTTGCAAGTTATGCTTTAGGTGCAGGTTGTTGTCTTTTTAGGGCTTCAGGATGGACAGTTATTTAAGACAACATTTATTAATAATTAGTCATTACTTTATTATTAATTATTTAACTGTGCATTTAATCAAATTTTAGGGGTGTGTTTTGTTTGTAGGGGAATCGAGGGAAGTTATTTAAGTAATTATAAATACAAAATTATTAATTTATTTAAAAATGTTTTTATTATTTAATATGGTAATTATGTTATACTTTGTTTATTTCTACTACATTTTAATTGTTGGCTGTTATGTTTGTGTGAATGTTGTGTGGTATTTTAATTATATTTATAATATGTGTGTTATTTGATAAAGAGTTATTAAAAATGTAATATTTAATGTATTTCTTTGAATGTTTGTTAAAATTAAGACATTTAATTTTTATATTTGTAATTTTATATTTTTGTGTATTTAGTATAGGTGTTAAAAATGTGTTTGTTTGAAGTGAAGTACTCTCTCTGTACTTTACCAGTGACTGTAGTGGGAATAGGACATTTTACACTTTCTGATTCTAACGCTTTCCCTACTGTTTGCACTGAGTAGAGTAAGAATAATAGATTTTACCACACCTGAGTTCAACGCTTTTCCTACTGTTGCACAGAGTTGTGGGGGAATAGTAAATATATGCTCTCCTAAGTCTATTAGCTTCCCTACTGTTGCACCTACTGAAGTGGAAATAGTAATTTCAACCCCTCCTGAGTCTAACACTTTCCCTATTGTTACACACACTGGAGTGGGAATAGTAAATGCTACCACTCCTGAGTACAATGTTTTCTTTACTGTTGTGCATAGTGGAGTGGGAATAGCACATTTTACCCCTTCTGAGTCCTAACCTTTACCTACTGTTGCACACACTGGAGGGGGAATTGTCAGATCGTTCTGTCCTCAGGATCTGTTTGTTGCTCAGAATGGTCCACATCTTGATCTACCCAAGCCTAAATAGCCGCAATGGCATAGGTCAGTGCGGAAAGGAAAGGAAGGGAACAGCAGGGAGGAGACCTGAAATGACACCCACAATCATAAATACCTTCTAGTCATTGTTTCATAACCCATACATATAAAAACTATGATTGGGTGGTGTCACCTTCTATACCTGTAACAAAAAAGGACACCCGTAGGATGGGATGCTTCAATAAAGAATATGGCTTCGGTGTGGTAATACCACTTGCTTCATTATGGCTGTTTTAAGGGAAACATGGAAAAAGGCATTCATTGAACTTACATCACTCCTGATACTGTAGGGAGGGCAATTCAGTAATGATGCACATGATATACTTTACCAACAACCTACCCTTTCTAAACTCCACATTTCATCACAAGGACAGAGCGTAGCCCCATACCATTCCTTATTACCCCTGTTAAAATAGAGCCAGAAGAACAATTGAATATAGGCCTTACTCCAGAAATATATCCAAGCAATTAACACAGTCTTTAGTGTCTCAAACCAAATGTAAAGTTACTTTATCAATATTTATATAATCCACACGATGTAGAAATAAATAACAAGGGGTGAGACTTCACCACGAAATACTGTTGCATAAAATTTGCCGTTAGTGTTCAAGAACTGCTTGTAACAAAGCCAAAATAATTCCAACTGGCAGGAAACGCCATACAAGAAAAAGGACCCAAGGACCTTCCTCTGCACGAGCAGAGAAGATCACCAACAGAGAACTGTAGGTAACATTACTACAATCCAGCAATGAAAGAGAGAGAGTGTTAGTGCAGAGCATCCTTACCAGACCTCTTCACGAAACCCGGTAAGAAGCAGTTACGGTTGGAACGAAGAATTTCCGTGCCTGGGTGGGTTCCACTTCCTCCTAGTAAATTCAACCCCTCCTGAGTCTAACACTTTCCCTATTGTTACACACACTGGAGTGGGAATAGTAAATGCTACCACTCCTGAGTACAATGTTTTCTTTACTGTTGTGCATAGTGGAGTGGGAATAGTACATTTTACCCCGTCTGAGTCCTAACCTTTACCTACTGTTGCACACACTGGAGGGGGAATTGTCAGATCGTTCTGTCCTCAGGATCTGTTTGTTGCTCAGAATGGTCCACCTCTTGATCTACCCAAGCCTAAATAGCCGCAATGGCATAGGTCAGTGCGGAAAGGAAAGGAAGGGAACAGCAGGGAGGGAGACCTGAAATGACACCCACAATCATAAATACCTTCTAGTCATTATTTCATAACCCATACATATAAAAACTATGATTGGGTGGTGTCACCTTCTATACCTGTAACAAAAAAGGACACCCGTAGAATGAGATGCTTCAATAAAGAATATGGCTTCGGTGTGTTAATACCACTTGCTTCATTATGGCTGTTTTAAGGGAAACATGGATAAAGGCATTCATTGAACTTACATCACTCCTGATACTTTAGGGAGGGCAAGTCAGTAATGATACACATGATATACTTTACCAGCAACCTACCCTTTCTAAACTCCACATTTCATCACAGGGACAGAGCGAAGTCCCATTCCACTCCTTATTACCCCTGTTAAAATAGAGCCAGAAGAACAATTGAATATAGGCCTTACTCCAGAAATATATCCAAGCAATTAACACAGTCTTTAGTGTCTCAAAACAAATGTAAAGTTACTTTATCAATATTTATATAATCCACACGATGTAGAAATAAATAACAAGGGGTGAGACTTCACCACGAAATACTGTTGCATAAAATTTGCCGTTAGTGTTCAAGAACTGCTTGTAACAAAGTCAAAATAATTCCAACTGGCAGGAAACGCCATACAAGATAAAGGACCCAAGGACCTTCCTCTGCACGAGCAGAGAAGATCACCAACAGAGATCTGTAGGTAACATTACTACAATCCAGCAATGAAAGAGAAAGAGTGTTAGTGCAGAGCATCCTTACCAGACCTCTTCACGAAACCCGGTAAGAAGCAGTTACGGTTGGAACGAAGAATTTCCGTGCCTGGGTGGGTTCCACTTCCTCCTTTATGGGCAGTTTCTCGCGCGATGTGCGTGACGCGCAAGGCCTCATGGGAGTTGTGGTTCTTGCATCTGGCGTTAGAGATATGGGGGTGAAACAGGAAGAATTCCTATGCCGATGTCACTAGCGCGCTCGATGAATGAGAACTTAACAGGAATAGTACATTTTACACCCCCCTATGAGTCCTATGCTTTGCCTACAGTTGCATTCACTGGAGTGGGAATTGAATATTTAGTATTTTTGGAGTTTAATATTTTTTTGGATTGTTTACATATTTATTATTACTATGTGTTCATGTATTTAATTTAATATTTTCATGTATGTGCATTTATGACATTTTTAGCATATGTTTAGTAAAATACTCGTTTATATATTCTTTGCTGTTTTATGCACAGTTAAATTAGAAATATTGTATATGTGTAGGTATATATATATTATATCCATATCTATATGTACATATGTATATATAGACGGATACAGATATATATATTGATGTAGATACATCTATATAGTTATTTTATTGGTAAATTTAAAAATATAAATGCAAGTTAATATTTCGTGAAAAAATTGTTTTATTTAATATATGTGTATATAAATATACTCACATTAATATATGTGTTTGTTTAAATAAGTTCCTATTCATATATATGTTTAAATGTTGCTTAAACCAATTTAATTTACATTATATTAATGTTATATATTAAAGTATTTAATAGTTTCACTTTTTAGCTATATTTATATTAAAAAACTATATGATTGTATTTATTTTTAGTGTAAAACAATATTTGTTCTTTGATATTTTTGTACTTACCATTCTATGCATAGAAAAACAATATTTTTGACATCATATTTCTGTATCACAATAGTATTGGTTTCGATATTGTGTCAGTGCTCCACTAGACAGAAGGCTAAAGACATCAGTGTTCACATCAAAAAAATAAAGGGAGAAAGGAGCAGAGGTTCATTCAGCTTCCAAGTGATATTTGTCATCAATCAAAACAAGGGAGCGAATGAACCTCGTAGGCCTCAATACCCGAGTATCAGGGATAGTGTATTGCAGATCCTTAACCATAAATTCACAGTTTGTAGTGTATATAAATTCCGCTGAGTGTGGTTCAGTGAATAGTGTCATCATAGGGTCTGTCACTTGAGCGTCATGTTTTCCAAGTGACATCATAACCTCCACCAAAAAGGAGACTGTCTGGAATTCGACAATGTTTGGTTAATTAAAATTATTTCCTATGGGGGGCGGGCATGGTTTGACTCTCCACACGGAGCTTCATTTCGGAAGGGGAGTGCTTCGTTTTTCAACTTACAAAGTAGGTAAGTGAGTTCTCTTCTTCACGGGAAGCACCTGGACATCTAACGTGGAGAAGTGTGGCTCACTGGTTAGAGCAGGCAGACCCTGAAGCAGAGGTCAGACCCAGGACCAGGGTTCGATTCCAGATGCGGCAGGGTCTTGAGCTCAAATGTCCATGGACTCGATAATTCTCTCTTCGGTGCCTGACCTAATCATGGGTTCACACTCTGCAACTCTGGGCATTAAGCTTGCTTAATCTCCACAACGGCCCCCCGCGGCGGGATGCCTGGCTTTCACCTTGGGGATGCCCTGTAGGGGCTATCTCACACGGAAAAGCCAGGACGGGTTCCCAAGGCAAGCGCGGAGATACCCCTTCGGGGGTCGATTCTGGCGCTATATAAGAAACATAATAATAATAATAATAATAACCTTTCATTTTTTGGCTGTTTTTGACAGTCTTAGAACGCTAGCCTTTTTCTCACATAACGGCCACCGTCTTAGTTCTGCAGCATTGCGGCCCTCATTTCTCTTCAAGTCTACCTTATTTGCATGTTCCAGCAACGTTTTCTCACCTGCTCTCAATGATGGGAAAGAGAATTCTCCTGCACTTATTTGGTTATTCAGATGCTCTTTCCACTCTCGACGGGAGATGTTGTGATAACTATATTAAGTAGCAACCATTTTGCGACTCCTCCATGCTTCCTGACCAATTTCTTATTTCATCAAGCTCTTGGTGATTGTTATTTTGCACCTGCATAAATGACTCTTCCTGTCACCCACTATTTTCCTTGGTGTTTCCTCTCTATTTGAAGGAATTGGTTTGATTTTCTGTCAATAAGCTGCTCCATGTAAGCCTCCTCATCAACTTTTTACATCATTCCAGCATGATGTAACTCGCTTTTTCTTTTTGCGACTCCAACTTGACTCTTGCAGTTTGGGTGTTCTGCCACATTGCTGTTTTCTTTGTGGTACCAAAGACTGTGCTCATTTTCAGTTCTCATTGCTTATATACCTGCTCAGACACTTTTCTTCAAAATGTTCTGACTTCCTTTACTCCATCTTGATTTTCTTTTTGTCTGCAGGCGATTGGTTTGTAGACGAAGCTTAGGCACTATGAGGGTAGCTCCTACGAATCTCTATTTTTCTCTCATGTTAATCTCTTATGGGGAAAATCAGAAACCTTAAGCTGAACACTCATTCTAAACCTACTGCTCATTCAGACTGTGACTCAGCTCTTAACAACATGGTAGACACTTCTTTTTAGAAACCTGAGCTCCCGACAGGCACCATTCTAAAATCACATCTTACTAGCAAACTACCTGCGATTTCTACCAAAAAACAGAAAAAAGATCCTACTTCTCAAGTGAAATCTTCTACAGCCTCCATGGATATAATCCTTGGGGAAATGTGTGCTTTACGATCGTTCATAGAAGATAGCAAATTTTTTTTGCAGTATCTGGACAATAAATGGTCTTTATTGGAGTCACTTATGCTTGTTGTGAAACAGAAGACAGTCTCCTGTTCCCGTATTTTAACTCTGGGGTCTGGAATTTGGAAAACCGAAATAGCAGAAACAATCTTCAAATTTATGGTCTTCCAGAGAACATCAGGGGATCTAACCCTACTGTTTTCTTCCAAACATTCTTGCCTAGGCTCATGGAATTATCTTCTACTCCTTCTTTGAACATTCAAAGAGCTCACAGAATAGGTCCCAAGATTTCTGCTAAACGTTGTTGATTCATTATGTTTTTCTTGCAATTTACTGTCCTTTTGCAAGTCTATAGTCTGTCTATAGTCAAGTCTTAAAAACAAATTTTTGGGGAAAGTCATTATCTATTCTTCTCTCAAGATGTGGCTAAAGTTACCGTTATTGTCGCAAGAAATTTCTCGATCGTAGGCCTCAACTGCGTTCTCTAAATGCTAAATTTGGATTAATTAATCCCTCCATCTTCAAGGTCACCTACAAGGACAAGACTACGACGTTCGATGATCCAGCCATACTGCAGGAATTCCTTCGTCAGCATGGAGCTGTGGCTAGGGACATTTCAAAATCTACTTGCTTTGTTTATCTGATTTGTTCTATTTGATTGTTTACGTGATTTCTTCATTGTTTTGCTTGTATTTTCGGAACACCCATTCTATTAAAATGTTTTATCTCCTATCTTCTCTCTCCTCCTATCTTTCCTATTTTCTCCCATCCCTCTGAATATCTCTTCTTATACACATTGCTTTCTCTCCTTCTCACTTGCTTTCTTTTCTTCTCATAACAAGCATAGTTCTCTTCTGTCAATTTGCTTCGCTTGTGGTCTCTCCTATATGCTGATATTCTACTCTTGGTTCCCCTGGAGTCTGGTGGAGTTTCCGGTGATGTCGTTGTCATCTTAAGGTGTCGCCGTCCCCCTTCTTCGTCTTGTGTTTAAGTATGTTTTTCAGTTGTCTATTGTATGACATTTATTGTCTTTCTGTTCAATTATATGTCTTGTACTGTCTTCTTGTTTTCAGTCATTTTCCTCCTGTACCATTGGTGTTTTGATTCTATGTCATGAAAAATGTAATGTCTCAGTTGTTCATCAAGAATCTGAATCTGATGGTTGTTGGGTTACTGTTAGATTACTTATAGATAAAATACTGTTAGATATCTTTAATGTATTTTGCCCAGTATCCATTGATAAAATATTTTGGACATCAATCTCTGATAAATTACTTATTCTTAATGATGCTTATATTGCTTTTGGTGGTGATTGTAATTAAATTCATGATCCCATTTTAGACAGACACTGTTAAATTTGTAAACACTAAAATGCACTCACAATTTATCTTCACCATATGCCGTTAATCTTTAGTCGATATCTGGAGACTGTGTCACCCAGATCTTCGAGAATACAGTTACTATTCACCCCTGCATCAATCACAATCCCGTACTGGTTATCTCTTTTTAAGTAATTCTTTACCCTGCCGTCTTGTAGTCAGGACTCTTTTGCCACTTCTGCCATTACCTGCCATTACCTGCTGGGGAAATCCTTGCTTGCCGAACTTGGGACTACGCTGATTTGGGCTATCATCTGCAGTGCAGGACTGCGAGGACCAGGGTGCTTTGCGGCTCACGGACCTGCCGTACCTGTGTCCTCTTCCCGCCCTCCTCCCGCTCGTGGCATAAAAGGACTCGCGGCCCCCTCTTCGCGGGTGCCGCTTGTAGTCAGGACTCTTTCGCCACTTCTGCCATTACCTGCCATTACCTGCTGGGGAAATCCTTGCTTGCCGAACTCGGGACTACGCTGATTTGGGCTATCATCTGCAGCGTGGGACTGCGAGGACCAGGTGCTTTGCGGCTCACGGACCTGCCGCACCTGTGCCCTCTTCCTGCCCTCCTCCCACTGGTGGCTTAAAAGGACTCGCGGCCCCAGCTTCACGGGTGCCGCTTGCAGTCAGGACTCTTTCGCCACTTCTGCCATTACCTGCCATTACCTGCTCTGGAAATCCTTGCTTGCCGAACTCGGGACTATGCTGATTTGGGCTATCATCTGCAGTGCGGGACTGCGAGGACCATGGTGCTTTGCTGCTCACTGACCTGCCGCACCTGTGTCCTCTTCCAGCCCCTCCTCCTCTTCCCTACTTCAGGCCACTCCTTTACCGTGCACGCCGGATGCGCGCGGGCGGCCGCTGGGCTAAGCTCGGGCCAAGGGCGGGCCCGTTTTAGCCCGTTAGAGACCGTTTAAGGCTGGGCTGGGCCCCCCCTCTAACTTTTGAGCCCGAGTTGGACTGAACGTATGTTCATTTTCCATATATTATAATTTTATTGTCATCAGGGTTTTTGCACTTGATATCTTCTGTTACCTCTTAAACTATGAGTACACGTGGGAGCAGGAGTAAAACAGCTGCGGGGGGCCCATTAAAGGGCACTCTGGATAACTTCATTATAAGGGCAAACACTTTTATAGACCAAGGGATTTCACTAATGGAGCGCAGAGTGTCCCAAGATCTTGCCTTGGCAAAAAGATCATCTATGCGCCACCTTGCTACAGCTAAAACCCCCGAAATATCAAAGTGCGTGGGCCCTATAGAAATCCATGCAGACATTCATACTGACAGATATAGTTTGCCCAATACGGTAGATCTATCAGTGTCTCATCTTCTATCTGAATCCCAACTGAGTTTGGATTTAGAAAAAAACCCAGACTTAGTCGCTATTACTACACCTGACGATCTGAGTGCTAGCCAGCTGAGGGGTAAGAAGGAGGGGGCCATCCCTAAAAAACTCAAGTTAAAAAAAGTAAGGGGAAGGGGCAAACAACTGAAAAAGACCAGTGGGGATTCTGTCCGAACTCTGCATACAGAACATGACCATCCTTGTAACGTTGCCACTGTAGAGGCCTTGAGTAGAGTGAATGCAGAGGCTTCGACTAACCTGGTCAGGAAAAGTGTCAGTGGTGACAAGGCTGATATTTCACTCCTATCTAAGCTAGGAGACCTCTTCAAACTTTACCTCTCGCCCATTGAGATAAGACTATCCCGTATTGAAAGACAGCTAGCCGACCTATGTGTTATGCCTAAAAAGCAAAATATTCCGGGGGCTCAAATAGTAGGGGGAAATAAATCAAATAGTAACAAACTTCCTGACCATGTTACTAAAAATCCATCAGCATTAGTGACAAACACAAATCCCAAGCCGGCTTTAGCCCCTGAGAAGAAAGCTGTAGCTAAAACTAAAGTCTGTGCCACCCCCCCTCAAGAGGGGAAGACTCCAACTAGGGGAACACATCTCGCAACCAAATGAGAATAAGAACGATAGAGGTCCAGTTAAGAGAAGAGCGGTAAACTTACCCCCTGAGGCAAGTCTCTACGTGGGGGTTATGACGGGTGTCCCGGAATTGGGTGATTCCGCTGAGGAAGCAAATTGGTCGTTAAAAAACAAGGTCCAACATTGGCTAAACTCAAATCGGCCTTTACCACCTTACCGGTCAAGTAAGATCTTGACGGTGCATAGGGTGAAGTGGGTGGGACAAGAGAGGAAATCCCTACAGGGCGACTGCATCCTGATTAATTTTGCGGATCCTCACACGGCTGACCATGTTTGCTCATGGAACACTCAGGATAGATATGAGGGAATTGCAACCAGACGACTCTCCTTCTTTTATCCATCTAGGAGTGGATCAACATGTGATTGGGATATTGATAGAAATTGGTATAGAGCAGGGCATCAAGATTGGGGTGGAGATTGGGGGATGTGGGAGGTGCAGCCCACCACGGAGCTAGCTTTCAGGGATAACTGGGGTGGTTTTCCGACCACAAATAGGTTTAGCTGCCTGGAGATGGTCGACTGACGGTCAAAATCCACCAGCTCATCAAAAAGTGAAAAAAAGGGTCTTATAGTTTAAAAAAAAAGAGACAGTGGGTTTATAAATGGTTGCGCTATTCTGTTAGATATGCAAACGGTCAAAGATAAAAATGCAGTCTATACCACTCTTGGCCCACCATCTGCAGGTACAGACAGTATTGTTGAATTAGTGACTAATCCCATTAGTGATAGTGAAGGAAACAATTCGGCTCTGACTTGTTATACTCGCCCAGTTGTAGAGGAAGAGGTTGTTGGAGAAGTAGTAGGGGGGGTATAGTAACTATACCTCAGCTAGATGGCATTCTTGAGACAAATCCATCAGTAGTAACAACTGTCCTCCCATTGTTTGACCATAGGGGTGGGCTGGCCCTGTTATCTTGGAATATAGCGGGCCTGTCTAGTAAAGTGAAGGGCCCTGACTTCCTGGCATTTATAGATTATTTTGATGTAATTTATCTCCTGGAATGCTGGGAATTATCTGAGATACATCTAAATGGTTTCCGCACCTTTTTTACCCCAGCACAGCAGATTAGTAGGGGTAGGAGTTCAGGTGGGTTTTGTACATTTATATCCAACACTGCCAACTTGTCAGTTAAATGCCCACCTTGCAAGGGTAACAACCATTATTATCAGACACTAACACTTGTGATGGGGGGTAATCAGTATACTACCCTGATTAACCTTTATAATAATATTCCAGGGGAAGATCGGATCAGGACAATGGATGATTTGAAAGCAGATTTGCGTAGGGAAACTGGCTTAGAGCAAGAGAGACGGTGCTCTATAGTGACAGGAGATTTTAATTGTCACCTCTGTCCTCTCAAAAGTAATTCCTATGGGGTGACCCAGTATCCCTAAGAACCTGGGCAGTACAATGAAAGTTACAACAATGGTTCTTTCGGGTAGATAGAAAAATTGCTTTAAATCATTTCAAAAACTTCATTACTTGTTACGCTACTTAAATAAACATTATTGTGCAAAAACAAAACCAGGAAGAGGGTCAGGAATATTTTAATTATTCAATTATTTCTCATTTTTTTCATTCTTTTTCAAACTGACACCTCAGACTTATGCATTAAAAAACATATTCAAAAATACAAGATACGGCGCAATAGTGCAAATCACTGTGAAGGCCACATAGTGTGATAATATCGTGACAATGTGATAAGCAAGTGATATTCTATATACATGTGAATGAGACAAGTACTAAAGAAAAAGGGAAGCCACAGTGGTTTCATAATTACCTTGGTTTCACAAAAGAAAACAAGATTTTGAAAAACATACTAGAGTATGCTTATTATTATCATTCCAACACTGAATCTTCTTTAAAGGATCTTATTGATGCCAACCTTACATTTAATAGGCTATCCACAGAAGCTGCTTCCTCTTATCTTTTGAAAAGTAGTTCTCGCTATTATGGAGGTCAAAATAAAATTGGAAGGTTACTAGCTAACTACATAAAAATAAGGTTAGGTAGAACTAGAATTGAATCTTTACAAAGCTCTGCTGGGTTTTCACTTTTTAAAGATGATGATATTTTAAATGGATTTGTTTCCTTTTATAAAAATCTATATACTCCTGAGAACCGTAACTAGTTAGCATGGAGGAGTCTCGTTCGTTATCGGAATTAACCAGACAAATCGCTCCACCAACTAAGAACAGCCATGCACCACCACCCACAGAATCGAGAAAGAGCTATCAATCTGTCAATCCTTGCTAACTAGTTAAGCAACCCCCAGCGGGACTAACTGCGAATGATGTTAAGATGAACATGTACATGATGTAATGTACCAAATGAAGAAAGAATGTATACAAGAAAGAAAATTGGCATTAAAACTACAATGTCTTCCAATTGAATTGCTTTAATTTTTTACCCCAACGCAGAGGGGCATGTACAATATTTTAGCAGAATGAATGTTTGTTTATTTTTGAGATACTGAAATGTTGTGTCATATCTAAGTGCGGTTTAAAGAGCACCCCACGGGGGCTTGTGTACAGTGCGTCGCTTTCAAACAGTCTCTGTTTGGGTTTTTGATTTTCACACTGACGTGAGCCAGTCAGTTTAAGCGGCAGCACCAAGGAACCATTAAGAGTAAGTGTATACTTTACAGAGAATTTGTTTCACAAATAGGTGTGCAGAGTGTCAACCCTTTCACAGTATAGGTTTAAAGTCTAACCATCGTATTATGATAATGGCGGCTGGAGTTTAAACTGGCCGGGAAATCTGGTGTGGTTCAGACAGGCTAAAGGAACCCGTTGGCCAGTCAGAAAGCCCTCATAATCCCTTAAGGATGGCGTTGCCGCCAACGGGATAATGGTGTTGTTTTCCAACAGCCTATCCATGTCAGCCTTTCCGACATGGATTGTCTTTCGAAAACTGACTTTGGGGGCCCCTAGCAGAGCCCTATTCCCCCCTGGCCTGCCACAAGGTGCAGGGATGAACTGCACCTCAGCTTTTTACAATGAGAGCATGCATTCCGGTCGGAATGCATGCTCCCTCTGTAAAGGATAGGATTGTGACCAAACAGTGTTCAGTCTCATCCGACTTGCTGGATGGGACCGATGACAGGAAGTCGGTCCTTTCCAGTTTCCAAACAATGTTGGACGGACTCAGGTCTGTCCGGCATTGTAATCGGGCACTTAGTCTGACAAAAAGACACAAATTGTTTTAAAACATTTTCCCCTATTTCCTCTGATTTTCCGTGTTGAACCCCTCTTATTGCTCATGCGATAATCACCAAACCAGGGGTCATCATAAAAGAAAGACCATACAGGATTCAAGAGTCCAGAAGGCAGGCCATTTGTAAAAAAGTTGCTCAAATGTTAGAGATGCGATTAGTTGAGATGAGTGGTCCTCTACTATTGTTTTAGTACCTCTTCTGCTTCTATTACAGAGCAGTCCATAGAGCGTCTACATTTTTTACTATCCTCTCCCAAGAGTAGATGAGATGATTGAACAATTAGGTGATTTTTGCTATATCTCTACTTTAGCTCTTACCAAAGAGTATTGGCAAATTCCCTCGATAAAATGAGATAAAGAGAACATCGATTTTGTTACCCCTCAACGAACCCCAGCTACCTTCCAATGACTCATGAATCGACAGCTAGAACAACATCATTTGTATGCTACAGCATATTTAGACAATATTGTTATTTTTAGTCCCATCTGGCAAGGCCATCTAACCCATCTAACAACGGTCATCAAACCCTCCAACAAACTGCCTCCATGTCAATTCCAAGAAGTCCAAGATAGCTTGCAGTAAGGTTAAATATTTGGGTTACCTTGTAGAAAATGGTGTTATTGAACTTCAAAAGGAGAAAATTGAAGCTTGTTCTCTCTTACGGCTCACTGACATAATATTGATCCCAACAATATTGTGCTACAGAAATATAGTGTCAAAAAAATTGATTACAATAATAACGTTTCCCTATACATATAATGGTAAGAACAAAAAGATTTTAAAAAAAAATATTTCACACTAATATTAATAACAAACATACATAAATATAATTTTTGTAATGACGAGTCGCCTACCTTGAATGGACTTGTGTTTGGGACACCTTTGCGGAATACTGGCGAGGAAGCTTACCATGGACTTCCTCTTTTGTTAAATATGATGACTCATCATTACATTGTATTCATGACTTGAGTATCAATTTATACACTTGATACAGTTCGCCGGTTTTTATATTTTTTCTTGAAATTAATCTTGGATTTAACTTTGGAATCGAGATTGTCATGATTTATTCTGCAGGACTTGGAGTATCAGAATAGTTCTAGCTGCTACGTATGAGCATTAATGGATATTTGCAACTACACATGAAGATCATTAGGATCAGGAATACTGAAACCGCCTTGAAAAAGTTGTAAAAAGATTACACATGTGTTGTCTGATCTCTTGCTGGAAGTTTCATTCTACAGAATAAATCAACAGTGAAAGCTTGGAGAAGCAATTGGATTTTATTACTGTCGTTCATGAAAAAAAGTACCTGTGTGTTCCTTTACACGGATTGATAACGCATATTGAATATTGTGTTCACACTTATGAATATCCATTACTGTTATGGCATTAAAAACTGTCTAGGAGGGTGCTGGATGCAGTTCAATTGAATGTTTACTTGATTGACATTAGTTTTCTAATGCACAGGAGCTACCTTAGGTAGTAGAGTACCTCTTTGCATACATTTCTATTGAAAGTTGTTCTCACCAACGATTCAATTCATATAAAGTGTTTTTACGAGGTGCAGTAATTTTTCCATTTGGGTCCACTACTATCACGTATTTTATGCTGATTTTTTAATTGTACACACTTAGAATGAACTGTGGCACTCACTGAATAAAATATTATCCCCTTGCATCACCAAATTGTTTGCAGAGGATTCTGTGCTGTGCCGACGATGTATCAGCAGTTAGTGAGGAGGACTGAGTGGGGAGATATATTTATACATACATATATAAATACATTAAAAAATTAACACATCCAATACAAAACATTAAATAAATTACAAAATTAATTTAATTTAAAAAAAACAAAAAGACATTTACAAAAACATATAACAGTAAACAAATAAATAATGATATTAGATTCATTTAAACAATATACAAAAAAGTATTAAAGCCTGGGAATAATAGATAAACTATCTAAACAGTGGGAAAACCTTGGATTCAAAGGTTTAAGATGTATTATTCCTAATCCAGTGTGTACAACAGTAGGGAAAGTGTTTGTCTTTGTAGGGGTACAATTTACTATTCCCAATTCTATCTGTACAGCAGCAGGGAAAGTGTTGGACACCAGAGGGGTAAAATGTATTATCCCCTCTCCAGTCTGTGCAACAGTGGAGAAAACGTTTCACTCTAGAGAGGTATATTTTGCTATTCCCATTTCAGTCTAGGGAAAGTGATGGACTCTAGAGGGGTAACATTTACTAATTCCACACCAGTCTGTGAAATAGTAGGGAAAGCGTAGGACTTCGGAGGGGTTACATTTAGTACTCCCTCTCCAGTCTGTGCAACAGTTGAAAAATGTTTGACTCTGAAGAGGTAACATTTACTATTCCTACTCCAGTCTGTGCACCAGTAGGGAAAGCATTGGACTTCGAAGTAGTATATTCTAGTCTGTACAACAGTAGGGAAAATGCTGGCCATTTGAGAGTTTAAATGTACTATTGCCACTCCAATCTGTGCAACAGAAGGGATAGCATTCAACTCTGGTGGGGTAATATTTACTGTTCCTTCTCCAGTCAGTGCAACAGTAGGGAAAGTGTTGGACTTCGGAGGGGTAACATTTACTATTCCCCCTCCACTCTATGCAACAGTAGGGAAAGTGTTGGAGTTGAGAGGGATAACATGTACTATTCCTACTCTAGTCTGTGCAACAGTAGGGAAAGTACTTCACTTCAAACACATAACACATATGAAACATAACACTATGTGTTAGACCCGGAAGGTCCCAGTGACCACCCACTCCGACGCTGTAGCTTGGCACGAGGTGGGAAGGCACTCCGGAAGCTTTAGTGAAGTGGTTGTGCAGCACACACTCACACTGACTCAGTATAACACACGCAATAAGGAGACACCACACCAAGTTCATAGGCAAAAACAAGTATGTTTGTCTACTTTCGGTTCAGGTAGGTAACAGAAGGTTCTCACCTTAGGTAGGATAACCAGTTCTCATATCATTAGATCAATGCAGGTGACACTTCTTAGGCACTTGTTCCTTAAAGATAACACTTTCTGTGCACATGTTCTCTGGAGGTCAAATTTCTTATGCACATGGCTAATGTATGCAACATTTCTTAGGCATAAATTCAATCCAGGTAACAATTCTCATATTCAGTGACAACATAGGCAACATTCCCTACGCAAACATTATTAAAGGTAACTTCCCCTCTGCACATCTCCAATAAGGCAACACTTTGTGGGCACGTATTCACAACCAGTAACGTTTCCTTACCAGGTGCACACTAAAAGTGACAGTCCCTATGTAAGGGTTAACACGGTGTACATTTCTTAAGCAGGGCTGGTATCGGAGCAATTCAACTTATCCCCTGTGGACTATTCGTGATATCAGATCTCCTTCCTTACAGGCACAGTCAGGCTCCCTCTTATAGGCAGTTCTTTCAGGGCCAAGCTCTAACAGAGGCCAGAGCTGTCCTTTGGGATCGCAGTGCCCTTGCAGGGAAGGTGGACCCGCAGATACTTACCAGTGCTAGGGTAACGTATGGCTGGCTATCCCAGCTACACAGGGGTCTTTGTCTCTACTTTAGCAAGGGCACAGAGCTGCCCCAACTCTTTCATGCAGGGCGGTTACCTGGAAGATCGCTGACAACCTCGGGGACATTGCCAGCCGCCTCCTTCCCTCCCCAGGTCTCCACGGTCTTCGGTCCCGGCCTGGAAGGGCTCAGGGGCTTCCTCGCTCCTCCACAGAGCCCTTTCCTCCCGGCCTGGTGAATTCCGGATCCCTGTGGACTTTGGGGCCCGGGAGCCAATGGGCATATAGCTTCTCGGGGGCTCTGGCACGGGAACCAATAGGAGCGCAACTTCTGCAGGGACGCAGCCAATGACGCGGCCGGCACCCCAGTAACCTGGCAAAGGTCCTCTCACGCTACCCAGGCCTAGCGCGGCCCTTGCAGACACCGCAGCAGCCCTCTCTTTACACCAGGGGTTGCAGAGCGATTCCTGGGGGTATGGCCTCTCCCCTGCTCAGTGCTCGAGCGGGCGGTGGTGATTCTGGCATGGAGGCCCCTCCTCTCCTGGCATGGGGGGCTGCAGCAGACTCTACAGGCAATCCACACACCCCACAGGCTCAGAAGCCGCTCAGCACAAATCCTCAGGTACATAGGCAACGGCAGTGATTTGGGGGCATCAATATCGCTTTGATAGGTAAAGCGCTTGGCATTAGGGGCACAAGCAGGTCCGAGCCATACAGCAGCGCCCCAAAACAGCGCTAGCAGAGAGGGGCCGTCTCTCGTGGAGTAGCGCTAGCAGCGGTGGCAAGTTCCTTGAGGGCAGCGCTGAATGGGCACAGCACTGGTAGGAGGGGGCAAGTTCTTGCCCAGCAACGCTTCTTTGAAGGTGACAATTGCTGGCAATTTAGCGCTTGGGGGACACAGCGCTTTACCTTGTGGTTCTCAGCTGCAGCAGTGCTCGCAGGTCCCTCAGCGCTAGGTGTTCACAGCACTAGTTAGGGAGATCCAGGGGTCAGATTCACAGCGCTTCCTCCCTCAGGGCTGGCAGTTGATAGCAGACAAAAGTGGCAGAAGGCTGTGGCAGGGGGAGGAAGGATGGCAGGCTTGAGCAGGCACACTGGAGTTGGCACCCCGGGCTCCCCTTCATGCTGGGCAAGGTCAGCAAGCTGCCAGGTTAACTCAGCTATCTTGGGGACAACAGGCTTCAGTAGTGTAGCTTTCCCCTGGCCCAGCAGCCTATACTCCAGTTGTGCTCCAACTAACTGTCAGGTTCTCCCTCCCTTGCCTTTATACCCCTAGGTCCGGTGACCCTGCAAAAAGCAGCGAGTTCTGGTGGCAATCTGGGGGGGTTGGAAAATTCCAGAAAGCTCTGGGGACCCTGTGGTGACTTCCCTAGTGACAAGGGGCGGGACACTCAGGGTTACAGTGTCACAATGTCCCAGCCTGTCCCTAACAACTAGCGCGCAGATAGGATAGTGGGCACTCCGCAGTAGCAGGGGCCGTTGGCAGCCATATTGTTAGGAGAGAGCACCTGCACCTCAGCACTGTTCAGCAGCGGTAAGGCGCCGAGAGTCCTAGGTCCAACAAAAATGGTGGCAAAAAATGGAGGTCGACAGGGAATAAAAGCGGGGTAAGACCACCCTAGGGCTGACAGGTCTAACACTATGCATTTATAACAAATAAAAAACTCACAATATAAACTTTAATATTTAACCCAATAAAATGAGTTAGTCTTCCTTCCTTTCCATTGTTGTTACTCCTTCTTTTACTGTCTGACTTTGCTCCTCATCTGTCTTTCTGATTTGCCCTTCTCTCATTTTGATTCTTTATTGCTGAAACTTTATTTTGTACTTTCTCTGCTCTTTGCTCCCCATCAACAGCCAGCTCACAGAGTACCTCAAAGAAAACAACCTGCTTTTTAGCTCCCAATCAAGCTTCCAGTCCAACCACACCACATAGACTACCCTGATCGCAGAAATGGATGACATCAGACATCTCCTCGACCTTGTTGAAACAGCAGGCCTTATCCTCTTCGGCCTCTGGGCGGCCTTCAACACAGTCTCCTACCACACCCTCATCACCAGACTACACAACATTGACATCCAAGAAAAAACTCTCAACTGGGTCTCCTGCTTTCTCTCCAGCAGAGGATCCATTTTCCACCTTTTTCCTCCACACCCAAAAAGATCATCAGCAGTGTCCCCCAGGGCTCCTCCCCATAGCCCCATATTTTTTTAATACCTACATGACACCACTTGCTGACATCCTGAGCACCCACAGAACAAACATCATATCATATGCCAATGACACACAGCTTATCCTATCATTTCCAGAAGACACCAACATCACCAGAGCTAACTTCTGAAACACTACGTCCGACATTGTCACCTAGATGAAGTCCAACTGCCTAAAGCTCAACTTGGTCAAAACAGACTACTCATCTTCTGAAACAAGTATTATCCCTGGGACAACACCTGGTGGCCCACTGAACTCGCCCCCTCATCTACCCCCACGGACCACGCACTCAACCTCAGAATTGTCCTGGACAGCCAACTAACCATGAAGCAACAGATCAACTCAGTCTCCTCGGCCACACCCTCCAGATGAGTCACACAAGTTCTTCCATTGGATGCCCATCTTCCCCAGTAAAATGGTCACCAAAGCCCTCGTCACCAGCTGCCTTGACTACGGCAATGCACTCTATGCCAGAACCACCAACAACCTCCTAAACCACCACCAGACCATCCAGAAAATAGCAGCAAGGCTCACCCTCAACCTACCCAGAAGAACCTGCATCACCCCTCACCTCGAAGCTCTCCATTGGCTCCCTGTCCAGGAAAGATGCCTCTTCAAACTTCTAACACATGCCTACAAGTCCCTCGACACCGGACCCACCTATATAAACCACCGCCTGATATTCCACAGACTGACCAGGGAGCTAGGCTCCTCCTCCCTAGCCCTGGTCCACATTACCTGCATCTTTCAGAGCCGCAGTGAAAGTCTCTCCTTCTCCTACCTCACTGCCAAGTCATGGAACGACCTCTCGTTCCACCTATGCTCCTCCCCATCACTTGAGGATTTCAGGAAGAAGCTCAAGACATGGCTCTTTCTCCGAGTCTTGCAGAACCTAGCGCCTGGAGACCTCTTGGGGTGACAAGTCGCACTCTACAAAACTTATTTGATTGATTGATTAAATGGATAATAATAAATGAGTAATCAATTGTTAATTAATTATGCTTAATTAACTTCCCACTTTACATCCTTACAAACCTAGCAACCCGCTACGACAATATAAATTATTATTAGCTATTAAAATAAATATGATAAATCACTTAAAATTAGGAACTATATTTGCAAATATTGTTAACTATATAAGCAATAATAAGACATACAAGCAATATATGTACTAACACAAACCTAATTACGATATATTTTCCAACTATATTATTGAAAACCATATTAACAGCAATGATATTCTTAAAAATGATATTGCTCGCCTGAAACATCGACATTCTTGACATCGATATTTCTGCATCACAATATTTTTGTATCGCAATATAGTTTTTTTTTATATTTCTGCGAGTCAGTATTTAAAACTCAATATTTTGTCCACATGCCCTTAGGTACCATTCACTAGGAATAAGAGACACATGAGGGCCTTCCTTGATCTTCTTGGCTATTATTGAAGATGTATAACAAATTACTCCGACCTCTCTACCTATCCTACGGATCTTTTATAAAAGTCCAAGGGAGAACAGGCATATGCTTACCCCTACCCGGCAGCCCTACAGTCCTTTGCCAATTTAAAACAGATCATATGCCCAAAATCTGTTCTGCAATACCCTAATTTTGAAAAGCCCTTTATCTTACACATTGATGCATCTAATGTAGGCCTATGGGTCATTCTCTCCCAGATAAATGACCAAAATATGGTTTGTCCTATTCTTTTAATTAGTTAAACATTGTTTCCTAGGGAGCGCCACTATCCTATCAAAGAGAAGGAATGCTTGGCCATTTAATGGGCCATTGAAAAGCTCTACTATTATCTTGAGGAGCGCCACTTTATCCTTTACATCAATCACGCCCCACTTACCTGGATGCATAAGAGCAAGGGGCTTAACCTCCAAGTCTTGGGATGGTTACTATCTCTCCAACCTTACTGCTTCCAAGTCTGTCATAGAAAAGGAAGGTACCATATCAATGCTGATTTCTTTTATGATTCCCTGTTTTTCCCAAGTGGAAAAATCAAAGGGGGTGCAGAGAGATCCCCTTGGGGATGATTTGTGTGCCTTACAAATGAGTTAATAATAATAATAATAATTTGTGAGGAGACAGGTGATTCAGAGACCGACAAGCGACCTTGTCTACTGATCATGCTGTCAATGTCCCACGAAACATCCATGTCAACCTTACCTAAAAGAAAAAAGAAGAAACAATGTAGCTAACATAAAACACAGACTCCTGTTTTCCCTACAGGAAGAGGGCTAGAGAAGAAGCAGAAGGAAGTCAGGCCTAAAGAAAGAAAGAGTAGAAGGACAGGACGAGGTGGAGAACATAAGAGTTGAGAAGGAAAGGAGGAAGGGTGTTGCATAAGTAGGAGTGCAAGAAAACAAAGGAACAGACTGTAGTGGGCAGGGGAGCAACCAAATCTGGTTGAAAAGAGAGAAGCTACATATGACAAAACCCCAGGCACACACGCAGATGCAAAATCCTCAAGACTACAACTTCTACCAAGAAAAGAATATCGAAGAAGCCGTCAGGAGGCTAGCACATCTGCCAGAAGTCAGAGGGACTTGAAAGGTGCCCAGACCTAGACACGCTCACTGGGGAGCGTGGCTTGCCAAGGTTAGTGCACGAATACTGGGGTGGCGAAGTTATTCAGGAATGAGGGGGTGGAGAAAGGGAAATATTAGGGGATGGACCAACTGGTCACTGGTACTCTCATTATAATGTTTGATTTGAAGGGTTAGTTGGAGTTCGTTTTTTTTTCCCTGCTGTTATTCAGGAGTTAAAAAGGGGTATTTGCCTTTACGAATTTATGAAAGAAAGAATTACAGATTTCTTTTCTGTGGCTAAAAAGAGAGACGCGAGACGACAGATGAAAGAATAAATGGAATCCTGATAGTAAGGGAACCCCAAGCTGAAGAAGGGACCCCCGACAGAAGATACTAATGAGAAGAGAGGTGGGGAAAAAAAGAGACAACATGGGAAAATACAAGCTTAGAGAATTCTTCTGGTGGAAGCCCACCAGTACACTGAATGCACAGCACAAATAACAGTATATATGCTTCACAATATTGTGCTCAAAAGAAAAGACAAGTTTTTCCTTCAATTTAAGCAATATGTTTATGAAAAACGTAACTTTGAGAAATCAGAATGTCATTTACATACGTTCAAAAAGAAATTGTGTACATCTAAGCAATAACGTGGATCAGAAATAATGGAATGAAAATATATCACATCTTAATGAACTTGAATTCTTTAAGACAAATACAAATTTCTACAGACTTGCCTAGCCATGCCCAATGCATTTTGGGATTGAACTAATCCCTTCCTCATAGGCCACTGTTAATAAAGAATCAGTAGTTTTGGATCAAGAGCTTAAACCAACAGGAGCACCATTGACGTTGCAGGAAGAGGCAGCTGGACCTAGTGCATGATCTATGGTGCCGAAGCTTCAACTCAGTCAAAGTCTTTTTTGGGGAGTGGCCCGAACACAGGGTGACCACCAGATTTAAAAAAACAAGGAGGATCAAGAGAAAAAGAGGGGGCAGCACGGAGTTTAAAGAGCAAGGTCAAGACCTAGTCATACAAATATGTACAGTGGAACTGTCATTGGCACAACAGCAAGTACTCAACAAAGGCATGTCCTTTGTACCAGTATATCACACGAATGCTTTGGAACTTGAAGTCTCTATCTTCACATTCATGAGAAGTTTGCATCTTAAGCATTTCTTCACAAATGTAGTTCCCACACTAGAATCTTCAGAGTCCTATAGAAGTGATCATGAATCTGGGTTGGGAGTATTTAAACCCAAACGCAAATTCATGACGCCAGTATCGCACAGTATCGCACAAACTCCTTGATTCCTTTGAAACACTTGTTCATAATGACTTTGCCAAGCATAATTTGCGTACATTGGTCCAAACTAATTTAAAGAAACATGAAATCAGCATCATCAAACAATTAGCAAAGGATTCCAGACTCACATTTCAGATGGCAGACAAGGGGGGTGCTCTGGTCATCATGGACAAAGCATTCTATGAACAAAGTGTGTCACAAAGTGTGTCACAACCACTCCAAGATACCACAACCTACATCAGGTTAGACCAAGATCTCACACTAATGATCATGGACACTCTAAACCGAATTCTTGACAATGCAGAAAGTGTGTCTCATCCAAGGTGACCCAAACTGTACATGCTACCGAAGGTGCACAAAAACCTTTTGAATCCCCCATTTCATCCGATAGTATCGGGCTGTGATTACATTTTTTTCACCAGCTGGACAATTTGTTGATCATTTCTTGCAGAAGTTTGTGCATAGAGTGTGCTGGGTGCCTGCCTCATCCAGAGGCTCCTCTGGTCTAGACGGCAGTGTCCAGAGATGAAAAATACGCCCCCGTTAGGATAGGGTGTGTGAAAAAAGAAAAAAGGATAAAAAATAGATCAACACTTAAAAACTTTAATGGGTGGTGAAGATCTAATATTTAAAACTAAATCAGTACTTGTACTAGATCGTGTTACTGGATCTAGAAGTGTAACTTTCAAAAATGTGTCAACATGTTTCAGCCCCCTCTGGCTCAAAGGAGTCTATGGGGCTTTCATCAGGACTCACAGACAAACATACATAGAATCATTACTTATACAATTCGTGTAGTTTGAATGGGTAGATTATTTATAGGGTATTCAATGACCACTCATTCTCTTTTAACCCATTGACGTCAAGTCGAAGACTTCGTCAGGGGACCACAGAGCCGCGTGTTTGAGCGATATCTCCGCTTGTGCTGACTCTGCCCCTCAAAGTCCAGCACTCGTTGTTTAACAAATTGTTGTCACGGTTCACCTGTTGAAGCTTACATGAATTTTAGGCATGTTCACTTTTATTCACAACTAGTAACACACAGGTCTCTATCTTATTATTCTACATTTTCTTTGCATTGCCTTGGGTAAAATGTATATAGGACGCCCTTCTACAGTGTTGTGTTGCTGCTATTGCCCAGCTGCCCAGTAGCTACCCTGGTCCTGCCCCAGGGAGACTTTTGGCCACGTTGACTGCACCACCATCCCGCATTGTTCCTGCCTGAAACGCGGACCGCGCGCTGCCCGAACTACATCTCCCATAGGGCAGCACAGTCTCGCGTGAGGCGGAGAGCTTCCTGTTCCGACCTTGGGACATATATTCCAGCGCGGGCTCCCACAGCGCGGGACGCCCTTCTACAGCGTTGTTTTGCTT
The DNA here is from genome assembly GCF_964263255.1 of Lissotriton vulgaris. Classification (NCBI taxonomy): domain Eukaryota; kingdom Metazoa; phylum Chordata; class Amphibia; order Caudata; family Salamandridae; genus Lissotriton; species Lissotriton vulgaris. The sequence goes on along the minus strand of NC_141685.1, from coordinate 2,034,897,608 downwards.
CTATTGCCCAGCTGCCCAGTAGCTACCCTGATCCTGCCCGAGGGAGACTTTTGGCCACGTTGACTGCACCACCATCCTGCATTGCTCATGCCTGAAACGCGGACCGCGTGCAGCCCGAACTACATCTCTCATAGGGCAGCGCGGTCTCGCGTGAGGTGGGGAGCTTTCTGTTCCGACCTTGGGACAGATATTCCAGCGCGGGCTCCCGCGGCGCGCACGCGTGCTCGCCCGGGCGAAGCCCGGGACAAGGGCAGGGCCGTCTAAGGCCGTCGGAGGCCGTCAGAGGTTGGGCTGGGCCACCCCTCTTGGATTTCGCACTTACAAGTATTTACAGACTCTTATTGGGCATGTTTTGCTTTTAATTTTGTGTTGACATCTGCGCTATTGATATCCTACGGTGAGCAGTTCAGGTTCCATTTGAACAAAGAGGAAAGAGGTCACTAATTGAGAGCCTTGCCTAAAGTTATCATTCATTGTTGATTGTTTCTACAAGGGACTGGGGGTGAAAAGGAGAAAGGGAGTATATTGCACTGTTTATGCACTGTTTACATAAGTTACTGAGTGTAGACCAGTGAAGCATTTCCATTCTGCATATTTGGGGGATCTGATATATTATATCATTATGAGCAAACAAAAATCTATAGCAGGGACTCTGGATAATTTTATTATAAGAGCAGAGTCGCTTATTACGCATGAAATTGCCCTTGCAGAAACAAGATTGTCCCAACTTATAAGGAATCTGGTAAATCAAATTAATCTGACACGTTGCAAACATCAAGGAGTAATTGTACCATACTTACCTCACCCACCTTAGATGGCCCTGTAGCAGATTGCACTCTCAATGTCGATGTCCAGCCAGAGGTGGCTCTATCAACATCATCCATAGCCACAAGGCTTCGAGGGCTAAGACAGGGGAGCGCAGTAAAAAATAAAACAAAGATTACATCTCATAGGAAATGGAATACCAACAAAAATGGAGAACCAGGACTGGTAGATGGCCCAAAGAAAGGGCATATGGAAATGGCAGAAAGTATGAGGCCCTCAAATAGATCCCTCGGAACCCAAACGGACATTGATCTCCCCTTGTACTCGAATAGAGCAGATAGTATGGGTGAAACACTAGAACACATTGTTGCTGATATTTTCAAAACCACCCTAGAATCTGCCCAGGCTAAAATAAATGACTGTCTGAGTGCTAGAATGAAGGATTTAGATGTCAAAATTAACGCTATAAATCAAACGGTATCTAAATTAGATATTATGCTCGGGAAATAGAGAGATAATATTGAAGAAGAGGTCAAATTACTTTCAGAGTGTAGGAATACCTATTACGGAAATAAAAATATGTGCCATGAAGGGAACAGTGCAGATCAACTGAGAATAGATCGAATAAATGGTACTGAAGATCCGGAAGGCATAGCACAACCCCTAAGAAAAGATGTATCCCAGAGCAAGAACAATTGTCCAGGGGAGAGAGGAGTAGACCAAGGTATAAAAAGACCAGAGCATCTTGTTAATAGTAACATAAGGGCAGTAGCACCTGGTGTGGACTTAACTGATCGGATTCAGAATCAGGACAGTTGAAATTTACCCCCAGCTGTATGCCCGTAGTTTTAGTATTAGCTGGCGTGCCGGCTTTAAGGAGGAACCAAACTGAGACATGGATAAACCTCAGAACTAAGGTTGTGGATTGGCTCCAAAGGTTTAAAAGATTCAGTTCATATAAAATTAATGAAATTAAATGGTATGAAGGGTAGGGTGGGGGACCAAAGTAAAAATATTGAAGGTGACGCTATAGTTGTTAATTTCAGGCATCCACATATTAAGAATACAAGAGGAGAACCTGATACAAAATACTAAGACCCATGCTCTCCCCTTAGGGTATTTTTATAGACCAGACAAGGAAGCTACGTGCAGGAACGAGGATAATTCCTTCCCTCTTCATATTTCGAACAGATTCCAGGAATTACCCTCCCTCGAAGATGTTGATTGACTAGATCCACTAATATCTTTGGGTACTGGAGCAAAGTTTGCTCCAACAGTAATAGTAAAAAAAGTGAATGGGGCAAACGATGAATTGGTTACTGTACCCCAAATTAATGTGATGATAGTGCAGGAGGTAGATATAGCCAGGGCTGGGTTAGTGGCTGGAAAAATTCTGTCGAACACCTGTGATGATGTAGCATTATTAAGAGAAAATATATGCTCAAGTGATACCCTGACAGATGAATATCCTATAGTTATGAGTGGTAGTAACTGCCCAGGAACTAAAATTATTTTGTGGAACATGGCGGGGCTTAGGAAAAATGTCAGCGACCCAGAGTGGAACGAGTATATTGAAACGAGTAATATCTGTCTCTTGCAGGAAACTTGGAGGCTAAAGGCCCCACACAGAGAGGGTTATAGAACATTCAATGTTGACGCAGTTCCCTCTGTAAGAGGTAGACCTTCGGGGGGGCTTGTAATTTGGGTAAAAGTAACCCTTGAGAATAAACTAACTATATTAAATATAGATTCCTTGGATATACTGGGTTTAAGAATGGTTACAAAGGAAGGAAGGGTCCTATATTAATGAAATGTGTATAATAGACCAGGCCTACCATCAAAAGAGTCACCAACATTGGAAAAATTGGATACATTTCTAAATTTTTTTGATGAGAAACCAGGTAATATATTAGGTGGTGATTTGAACTGCAGTTATGAGCCAATTATAGGGCTGGGAGATATTTTTGACGATGAGGACAGTGCCAACAATATTCCTATGCTATATAATGGCAATCCGGTAACTTGTACAGTATTGGCAGTCCAAATTATGAGATTGACAGTCAACCATGGACTGAAAGCATGTAATGGAAGACTTCCATCAGATCTACAAAAGGCCTTCACCTTTTCTAGGAATAACTGCCAAAGCAAAACTGATTTTGTCATGGTCTCTCTTGATATTTGGTCTTATGTAAATGACCTTGAGGTTATGTTTAGGATTGAAAGTGATCATCGCCTGCTGCAATTGCTAGTTTGCAGTAGTTTATTGTCTAGTATAACTGTGCACAACGAAATAGCTAGCACAGCTGATGAAATCAATGATGTTATACTAGTTAGCAATAATCGCCATTCATTAAAATGGGCCCATATATCGGAGCATGATGATAGGCTAGCCGAAATGTACAGCTTATTAGCAGATATATTTGCAAGCCAATTAACCACTCCATTGGAAGGCAGTGCTTTTGTAGTTCTACACAATGGTTTCTTTAAATTATTATTTTCACTGGTGCCTAAAATGCCAAAAAAGTTACTCCAATCTTAAAAAATATCACAAACAAGAAACCCTGGTATAATAAGGATTGCCGTATTGGCAAGGTTAGATTACTACAAGCGATCAAAAATAAGAGCTATACTGAGATAAAGGAGGCTAGAAGAGAATATAAGAAAATGCAGAAGAAGGCGAGGACAAATTGGGATGAGGAAAGTTGGTCAGATTTGCTTATAGCAGCTAAGAATAAGGACCAAATAGGGTTCTGGAGACTGGTGGCAAAGAGGAATCGTACTGGAGGAGTGGTCAGGGGCGTGTTTCTTGATGAAAGGACCTGGGTGGAAGATTTTACACAGCTATATAGGGCACCAGAAAATACTGGGGTTCTGTAAAGGACAAATTATTGTTTGATAACAGTGTAGCAAAACTAGAGTTCGAATTGGAGGAAACAGAATTAGATATTAACGCAGTTAAAAGTGGAAAGGCACCCGGACTAGATAAAGTGACCTATATAAGCATGAAAATAATGTTTGGGCACCCTACATTAATCGCATATGTAATGCCTTAGCAGGAGGTATAGATTTTCCGGATAGCTGGAGAGCGGCAGAAATCATTTTAATTTTTATAAAGGGCAATAGGAGTAAACCAGGGAATATTCGCCCCATTAGTTTAATAGATATTTTACAAAAAATGTACGCAAGGCACATTTTAACACGTATGAACATATGGATGGAAGACAACTCTATCCTTGTGAAGTTTCAGGAAAGGGCATTTGTATGTTGCAGTTGTTGATCTCAGGGCCGCCTTTGATCTTATCCCACGTGAATTGTTATGGGAATTATTACATTGTCAAGGGCTCCCTGATTGTCTTTTACAACAGATCATAAGGCTGCATGAAAATACCTTCGCCAAAGTAAGATGGGGTCCAAATGGTGAACTAGCAAACGCTATTCCAATTAAGAGGGGAGTCTGCCAAGGATGTGTGCTGGCTCCCACATTATTCTCAATGCTTGTTAATGATATCCCATCATACTTGGAGGGTTGTAATAATGATGCACCTAAATTGAATGAAGAAAAGGTTTCGGCCCTTTTATTTGCAGACAATACTATATTGATATCTCAAACACCTAGAGATCTGCAATCTCTCTTACATTCATGCCAAGCATATTGTAACAAGAAGGGCCTTGAAATTAATGTTAAAAAGACCAAATATATGGCCATAAATCCTCACAAATCCTTTAGGGGGAATTTGTTGCTTAAAGATCAAAAACTAGAATCTGTGCAGAACTTAACATACTTGGGCATTTCACTGGATTCGAAACTATTGTGGAAGACCCAAGTAGAATAAAGTAGACTGATACTAACACAGAACATACTACCAATTGCAAAAAAACATAGGGAGAGCCTTACCAAGGCTGTCACCGCGGCATTTGAAGTTTTTAAGTTCAAGGCCCAGTCCGCTGCATTATATGGGGCTGAAATATGGGGGCCAATGTGTAGGAATACCTTTTCAAATAGTGAAAATAAATTGTATAGGGCGCTCTTGAGATTGCCGACAAGCACACCATTAATACGGCTAATGCTTGATTTGAACATGAAACGCATGGATCACTATGCCATTTTGAGGCCATTGTCATTATGGCTAAGACTTTGGTGTATACCAGAGCTAGTTTATTATAAAAATGGTCTCCAGGAAATTATGAGATTAGATTCTAACAACGCAAATGTTTGGCTGAAACACGTGCGCACATGATTAAAAATAATTGGTTTGGTAGAGTTTTGGGAAGAGCCTCTAACTTTGGCCCAAAAATCGAAAAAATTGTTGAAAACTGCATTCTGGGTATATATTGAACACAGTTTGACAAATGATCAAATAGGTAGAACGTTGCTAAGTAATTTTCTGGTATTCAAAGATAGTCCCTACTTTGAACAGTTTTTGGATGAGGTTCAACCTCCTCTGGCTAAAACACTATACATGAAATTCAGGTATGGGATTCTCAAAATAAATAAGACTATAGCCAGGTGGACGTGCTTATCTCAAGAAAAGGCTAGTGACCTATGTACTATGTGTTTAAGCAATGCAAAAGAAGATGAATCTCATATTCTCTTCTTCTGTGCAAAATACGAGGCTGCAAGGAAAAGATGGATTAAGCCTCTCTGTCAGAATCTAGGAGTACGCTCCTATAAAGAAGCGGAAAGGATCCTCAAGGCCGATAGTAGGCAGGTGATAGTTTTTGGGGTTAGTAGATTTATTTTAGCAATAAGCTTTGTACGTAATAATGTGGGTCTGAAATTATGAGGATAATTATAATACAATTTTTATGCACCTGGTTTTAAACTGCTGCTGCTAAGTTGGCTAGACCAATTTTGTATATATATATTTTTCTAATTTTTTATGTGTATGATTAGCAATGGGAAAAAAATGATAATTTTTTTTTTTTAATATGATTCCTTTGTGCTTTTTACAAATTGATGCCTTTTTAAACTATTTTAATTAAGTTTTTAATGTAACGATTTCCAAACCGTATTCTGGTTATAAATTCCTCAAAGTAGATTTTGCTATGTATCTTGTTTTATGTATCTTTTATGGCTCTATTGTGCCGAAGTAAAGATTATAAATGAAAATGAAATATAGGGATCCTGCTGGTAACACTGGACATGTTTAACAATGCAACTGTTATTCTTAAATACGTTTGTTCAACAACAATATTGGCACTTATTGATGTTTCTTTAGTTCACACTGGTCCTTGAATAAGGGATTCGTTCAATCCCGAAATGCATTGGGCATGGCTGGGCAATTCTGTTGAAATTTGTATTTGTTTTAACAAATTCAAGTTTATTAAGATGTGATATATTTTCATTCCATTATTTGTAATCCATGTTATTGCTCAGTTGTATGCAATTTCTTTTTGAACATATGTTAATAACATTCTGATTTCTCAAAGCTACGTTTTTCATAAACATATTGTTTAAATTGAAGGAAAAACTTGTCTTGTCTATTGAGCACGATATTGTGAAGAATATATACTGTTATTTGTGCTTTGCATTCAGAATACTGGTGGGCTTCCACCAGAAGAATTTTCTATTATATTAGGCTGTCTGCCTTTCAACTGGGTTGCATGCATCTTTCGGTTAAACTTTATTAGCAACATTCATTTTTGAAAGAAGCAGAGTGCGCTGATTACATACCATTAAAAAATACATGCTTAGTCAGAAAAGATAATAAAAAGAAAAGAAGACCAAACTCTGCACAGAAAACAGAATGGTCAAATACTGAAAACATAAAGAGTATATACTAACTAGTTGTCTCTGTGTTTGTATCCGAGGCATCCACACCCTGAAGCAGTAGAATCTAAGGAAGAGGAAAAGAACTGATTCAGAGTGAACAGGAGAAAGCTACCTAGAACAAAAAGATGTGCAACCTAATCATGAAAGCAAACTTTCATTAAAGACTTTTCCATGTTTTCAGTGATATCTGAATCTGTGTGATCTCTCTACACCTCTCTAACAAGGTCCCCAGGACACAGCCACTATCGGGCCCCACATCCCCATCTAAGAAATGGATTAGGTCCCGAGGAATGTGGTCACTGAAGGCATTGCATGGCTTGGGAAGGGGGATGCTGCCCCCTCCCCTAATAAAAACAAAATAAAGCTGGAAAGTGAAATGAGCGAAGTAGCGCTCGTTCACTGTTCCAGCTGGGGAGCACCTGATAATGCCCTGCAAGACCTTTCTTTTAAAGATTTATCAATGCTTGTGGTGACCCTGGAAGGGGCAGGAGAACCAGCAAACTTTTTTTCAAATGTTATGAGGACTGCAGGGAGTGTAGCCCACCCTCCCCCCAAGGACATTTATGACCCAAGGAGGGCTCCCCATATTTTTGAATGCAAAAACAACAATTGATGGACGGAATGTTGCACAATGGCTAAACATTCACCCCAGTCACAGATCTGGGTTTAATCCATCGTTATTTTGCTCACCAAACCACCCTAGTTCAGACATGCCACATGCAAATCAGTCTTGACCCAGTGCATTTGTCACCCCAAGTGGGGCGGGTATACTCAGATGTGATTCCTGTGCTCTCCATGCCACCGGAATCAAGCTATTCAGGCTGATGAGGGCTGAAAGCCCAAAACTGGTCCTTGGATGCTTGTTTCCAGTCCAGGGAGGAACTGGCGTGGCAGTTCGGGCTGGACTGTTCGCATGGGGAACAGGGTCAAGACTGATTTGCATATGGCTGGGTTCAAACTGAAATTCCATGATGAGCAAAAATACAATGGATTTAGGCCCAGATCTCTGTACTGGGGTGAATGTATGACATTGTTCTGCATTCTGTCCATCAACTGTTGTTTTTGCATTTGTCACCCTGAGTGGGACAGGTATGCTCAGACGCGAGTCCCGTGCTCTCCATGCCACTGGAATCAAGCTATTCAGGCTGATGAGGGCTGAAAGCCAGAAACCTGTCCTTGGATGCTTGTGTCCAGTCCAGGGAGGACCTGGCTTGGCAGTTCGGGCTGGACTGTTCTCATGGCGCACAGGGTCAAGACTGATTTGCATATGGCTGGGTTAAAACTGGAATGGCATGGTGAGTGAAAAAAGGATGGATTTAGGCCCAGATCTCTGTACTGAGGTGAATGTATGACATTGTTCTGAATTTTGTCCATCAACTGTTGTTTCTGCATTTTTCATCCCCATATTTTTAAAGCATTCCGAGCTGGACCTGTATACTCTTCAGCTGGAGTGCAGAAATTCCTTGTGGTTAATCTTATGGCTGCATTCTGAGTCTTAAAGAATGTTAAAGAAAGACACAACACATGTTTATGGTAGTTTTGTTGTAAAATGCTTTATTTAAAATATTTATGTGACAGATATCATTATTAACCATTGTTATATATATACATGGAAATGCATAGGATTATAGTTATTGATACATTATTGTGTTAATTTATTGACAAAGCCAATAAGTCAGATTTATATATGTTGATGTGCAAACCTCTTGATAAAGTCTGCTTTTTATTTTTGGCTTTTCTGACCCTTTGATAAAACCAGGCAATCTGCCTTACTTAACCTCATGCGTGCTAATGATACCTCCACGCCGACATGAGCCACGGGCGGCGTGTGCTCATGACGGCGTTTGCAAGCCGTCATGCAAAAGCCATTCCGCCCATGCGCCACTAATTCCCCACCTGTGCGGGCGAATTGGTGAGTGGGCAGGGTCATTAGCACACACCGCCCAGTACTCATGACGGCATGGAGCTGTCATGAGTACCGGAGCGCCGTGCTCAGTCCCCCTAACGCCGTGGTGGAATTTGCGCTGCGGCGAAGGGGTTAATATGTCACCACTTACACCTTATATTGTTACTTTACCTAACAAAAAAAACTTGGAAATTGACTGGAAAAAACAAAGGTTAAAGTGACATAATAATCAAGTAAAAATGACTGTGACAAGGTAACATCTTAAACTAAAGAATAACACTGAAATTCACCAGTTATAATTAGCACAAGTAACTATAATTGATACCTTAAAGTAACTATAACTTGCACAATCTCCATGCACTGCTTAAACCCACATATATTCACTGAAAAAATTAAAGTGATGTTATAGGAAGCTGAAAATGTCAGTTAAACGTAACATTTAAAACAAAAAAAAAAACACTGAAATTCATGGTATTCTGATTTTAAGTAACTATAACTCACAACCCTGACATTTACAGTGTTGCCATCAATGATGTAATTTCAGATGTCACCAGCTCATGGGCCGAGGTTTCAGTACCCTGTCGAGAAAATGAGCCACTCCAAAGCAACATTCCGTAAGCCAGAGGACAGGACACTTTCAACCTTAGCTGAAAGTGGAGAAGTGTGGCTCAATGGTTAGAGCGTCAGACCCTAAAGCAGAGGTCTAGCCCGGGACCAGGGTTCAATTCCCCGCCTCGGCGGGTCTTGGGCTCAAAATTCCACGGACCTGATAATTCTCGCCTCGGTGCCTATTCCAATCATGGAGTCCCACTCTGCAATTCTTGGCAATAGCTTGCTCAATCTCCACAACGGCCCCCACAACCCTAAGGATGCCTGGCCTCCACCTTGGGGGTGCCCAGGAGTAGAAGCCTCACAGGGAAAGCCAGGATGGGGTAATCGTACAAGCGCCTTGAGACCCTTGCGGGTGAGTAGTGCGCTATACAAGTAGCAATTTACATATTAACTAACTGTTTTTTTGTCATTTTGTTTTTTTCTAATTGAGCACTATGTCAAAATGTCCTGCAATTATCATGTTTATTTACATGCCTAGGACATCAAAGATAGTCGTGATCAGTCTCAACCGACCATAATTATGTTTAGAGGCTTAGATATGAAGTTACTTAGAAAGGGCAAGGTCTTCTTAAGGGAATGAATGAATGAGTGCATCTCGCCAATATAACATTTGACCACATATTCAACACTCGCTGTAAAGGTTGGAGTGTTCCTTGGTGAGTCTCAACACAATTGACCTTAAAACACGAAGGTTTGATTATCAGCCTTTGGAATTTCATTAACTTTTTCCATTTAGGCAATACAGAGTAAACCTTTCATCAGTGATATTGCATTGTGTACAATGCTTATAATGTTTTGAATGAAGAAGGCTTTATGCGTACCATTGTTCTGGACATAGAGTAGCAAACATTCATGGAAAATACATTATTTGTAACACTTGAAATATCATTGAAGTCAGTGTACATTAGAGGCTGTTTATATTTTTAAACATCTTATAGGAGCTTGCATGAAAGCTGTTTACTTGCAATACTGGCTGTCAAACAATGCACTGTATTAAAACGATACCCCGCGTATGAGCAATAGTATACATTATTATAGAACATAATGCCAATCCGGAAGCACAATGTAGTTTAAGATTTTGAAAACATTGGCTGGGAACATATAACCTTCAATTCAGCAAAGGGTAAATACGCTATTTATTTATTTTAAAAGGTTTACAGTGATACTTAAGCAAGAAGCATTTTATTGCAAACAATAACTCCTGGCATGATTGTTCAGGGTGAAGGAATGAGAGATTATCATGTTAGTAATTTAGTGCTGTGGCACATACACGCAAGTAATTAGAGGATTACAAGGCCAATATTGGAGAAGACTCGGGAATGTAGCTTGATGCTATACTAGACCTATCTCATAATTGTGTCATTTATTAAGTCAGAATGATCTTGCTTGCCTGGTATGTTAACTATTGATATATTTTAATATAACACATGAGACTCTGTAATCCCTGTATAAATGTCTATTTCTAATTTCTTTATACAGAATGAGTTGTGACGCATCCAGTCACCGGTTATAAAGTAAAGATATCAGAACTAGACTAATATGAGTTTCTAGAGTTGAGTTATGATGTCACAATGTATGCTGCCAGAGCTAGCAGCCAAATGGAAAGGCAGATCAGTTCATGGAGCATAACTGAAGAAGCTGTTTAAAGCAGCAAACAGAACCTTGCTTTATTACCCATGCTTTATTGGACACCCCGTCAGCGGCATTTGAGATGGGCGATCATGGCATCCCGATCGACCGTGTCAGGATGGCCGGTCTCAAGGGGATGGCGTCCAACTGAGTTAAGTCATTTCTTGGGGAACGTACTCAGTCAGTGCGCCTCTCCCAGTTTTCTGCACCTAAAATTTCAACAATATGTGGAGTACTGCAGGGTTCCTCACTGTCCCTTCATCTATTTAATCTCTACTTTCTACCTTTACTTCACTCCCTGAATACTAGGAAGGTATGCACGTATAATTATGCAATTGATCTGCAACTATTGTTTTCAATCGATAATCCCCCTGATTCGATATCTGAATTCCAGGCAACGATGTTACACATTCGTGACTGGATGAATAACAACCAGTTAAAATTAAACCCAGATAAAACTGAAGTGATTCTGATAAGTTGTCCCTTGTACCCCGGAACATACAGTTTTGACCGAGTGAACTAGGCTCCCCACCTAACCCTTCTTCCTCAACTAAAGGTTTGGGATTAATCATCAATAGTGATCTCACTTTGAAATCTCAGATAGGAACAGTAATCTCCACTTGTTTCATCCAGCTGAGGAAGATAAGTAAGATTAGTAGATTACTCACTCGGGAAGCCCTAATCCACGTAGTCCTAGCCATGGTGGTATCACACCTGGACTATGCCAACTCTCTATACTTTGGCATTCCGCTCTATCTCACCAAAAGACTGCAGATGGTTCAGAACCAGGCAGCAAGGTTGATATCCCAACAACGGAGATGGCAACATATATCCCCCACTATGAAAGCGCTACATTGGCTTCCCGTCCAGCAAAGATGAGCGTTTACAGTTGGCTGTCTTATTTTTAAAATCTTGCATGGTGTTAGCCCAGAATTCTTATCCAGGCTCTGCCCATAAGAACCATCTAATCATTCCTTCCTACAAACGGAAACAAATAGGCAGCTGCAGGTTTGCAGTATTGCCCCCAGCTTCTGGAACACTCTCCCTTTAGATATAAGAACCTGCACTTAACTTGTTAGATTCCGTATACTTCTTAAGACTTGGCTATTTACCCAAGCTTATAACTAGACTTTGTTGACAACTAACACATGGGGTCTCAGCAAAATTTCTTAAGTCCAGCACCAAGAAACCACTCAGTGTATGAGTGCTTTATACAAAATGTTTACATAACATAACATAACCCCGTTCAGGGAAGCCATTGGGGGACACATAGTTCAGAGAATGAAGACACTGCAACTGGAAGGGGTTTGGGGTGGGACACCTTTAAGGCTGCCATTCGGGGGTTGTGCATTAAGACATCCTGTGGTGTAAAGCAAATGGTACTGGGTGAGATCACTGAACCAAAACATCTTATTCGGACAGAGGAGGTGAGGCAGGGTGTGGTGCCAGGGGTGTGCATGACTTATCAGGGCATTCCCGAACCAGCTGGGGCAGATAGACTATAGGGAACATGTTGCCCGGCAACAATGTGAGGGGGATTGAGCGAGTCGTGTACTCATGTTGCTCCTCCAATCAGATGCCCCAAGAGTCCCTATACATGCTATACAATCACCTGCTTGTGTCTTGGGTACTTCAGAGACAAATGTTATTGCAAAAATTGCATTTTTTTTGCATCACTCTATGCACCTGCGGATGCAGTGGGTGTAATTGCCTTGGGCCCCTATCTAGATTGGATACCTATTTCGCACCATGACCATCTGCAGAGGGATTTTCTTGCCTAGCAGGTCAGTGTATCGGATATGCTTGCCGCGATAGACCATTGTGCTTGTAACAAAACGTCTGGCACTGTTGGCCTTCCAGTGGAGCTTTACGCCACCTACAGAACTAATCTAGGCGTTATAGCTACTCAATATTGACTGAAAGTTAGTAGGGAAGGTGCTAGCAAATATGTTGGCCCAAGTGATTACAGTGCTGGTGCATCTAGACCGAATAGGTTACTCCTGGAATGAACACTTCCCTCAATATAAGGCATCAGATCTAAATAAGGAATTGAACCCAGGCTGATAGCGACACACCAGCAGCAATGACGATCAACATTGAGAAAGTCTGACAGTAGGGTAGCTGTTTATGGTGGGGGTGCTTGAATGCATGAGATTTGGGCCTGAGATTAAATGCTGGATAGTTCTCCTGAAAGCAGACCCGGTAGCAAGGATAAGCACCCAAAGTGAGACATATGAGCCTTTTCCTACATGTCAGGGTACTTGTCAAGGGTGCCCACTATCGTCCTTCATTTTTGCATTAGTCCTTGAACTGCTCATGGCTCTCGTTAGGATGTGGGGCCCAGTATGGAAGATTTCCACTAGTGTTGTTTGGAACATGCATTCCCTTCACGTGGATGATGCACTCATTTATCTCAGTGATGTAGGTTGGGCTTTGCCAAGCATGCTAGCCACACTTGAGAGTTTGAAGGAATGTGTGGGCTGAAGCTCAATAAGACCAAGATGTGCATGTTTCCACTCAAGGCTCTGACAGACGTAGAGAGGGAGAGGTTAGTGGACATGGGGATGGACTCGAGATGTGATACTTTCAAATACTTGAGAGTGAATATATATTTTTCACACAGTTCATGACCTCATACAGGGGAACTTGAAAAGGGCTGTAAACTTCACTCTGCAATTGGTGCATTTCTGGAAGACCTTCCCATTATCTCTGAATGCAAAATAGATGATAAGTGGGTTTAGGGTGGGACTTGTACTGAACTTAGTCCTTGTCTCTGGCATTTCACACACAGTTACGTGCACCACTTGCACTAGTCGTGGCAACTATGTGAGGGCGCACTGGATCCATTCACTATACACTTCAGTTTGGCCATTGAGTGAGCACACGCACAGGTTACACTCGTGATGTGGGACCATTGTCTATCAGAGTTATGTTGGGCGTGGGGATACATGAATTCTGTGGAGTGGAATTGGGCTTCTTTGTGCAGCCGGAACTTTGTCTCTGATTTCCTAGTTATGATCCCCTAGTTCTTTAATGGTTGCAGTGATCTTGTTGGCTTTCAATGAATGTCTATTTTGTAGAAAAACTCTTAAAATGTGTTCAACAGCACTGTGTTTCTCTATGAAAATCAATAAAGAGATACTGGGAAAAAATATTCATTCTGGGGTTGGTTCTGATGACTCTGACATCTAAAAAGAAGTATGGTTAAAGGTGGGCCAGTTGAGAGAAAACACCTTTCTCTTGTTAGACCTTCAAGTCTATCACAGGCACTTTTGCCGGCTAAATTAGCACCATTCATGTAGTGATTAGGCTAAGGATGGACATAGACACAGCAGGTTCCAAGAAGACCTTTAGCGTCCAGTTATCAGTGGTGGCCAGGAGGCTCAAGCATACTCTTCCATCTTTATTTTCCGTCAAGGTAAAGAAAGAAGGAGAATGACCTACTGGAGTGACTTGGCGAGAAAGTTAGTGCAAAACCCGTAGGGTGCAAGACTTTACTTGTTGGGTACTTCAAATCTGGGCAGGAAGTGAAATTCTCCTCTTTTTGACTTTTTCAAGGCTTCCATGAAGTTGTGTTGCTTTAAAATCATAAAATTGTGTTCCTTAAACATCTTGTGAGATGGGTACTCCAGCAGCTCACCAAATAATCACTTGCCCCTTACTGATGTTCCCCCCTTTAGCCACGTTTTTCTCCTGGTGTACCTATTACGCACAATTTGGATCTAATTGCTGGAGCTGATCAATGGGGGATGTGTGGATGGTGATAGGAATAGTTCTAGCTGAGCCTGTTGTGAATTATAAACCTCTCTGTTGCAGTAAGTGAAAGAGGGTACTATGCCCTACTTTATGGTTCATTTTCCTTCTGTCAGCAGCAAATATCACATTCTGCTTTATTACTCTATTTTCCTTCACCCCCACCTTGACTTTCCGAGGGTTTCTGCTCGTGTAAACACTGGTGTAATATTTTGTGTCCCATTGTGACAGACCTGCATTCTCCCCCTAAAGATTGAGCTTTTTTGTCATTTCAGTGCCATAGGGATGGCAGAAATAACTGTGACAAGTGATACTGATACAGAGTGTGCCAGCAATATAATAGGAATTGAAGGCAAAGGTGGGGCAGTATTGCCAGAAGCACATGGAGCAACAAAACTTTTGGCTACATACGGCTATATATTCTGAGTGTGAGCATTAATGTAAAAGTCAAAATGTGTCAACCATAGATGGCAAAACAAGGGAGAGCACAGAAGCAAAAATATGTTGGGGGAACTACCTCATATCATCACCCCAACCCTCCTGTTGACCACAACAGATCAGCCACATAGGGGGGGCTTGCTCTGCTTAGACAGTGCTTACTACTTACTATTGTCTGCACTGCGGCTGTCAATCCAGATGAAAAGACTGCATTGATGGCAAGATGTGGACATTCACAATGTTGTGAGCTGTGGACAGTCAGGGATGAAAGGAACGCCACCGCTGGGAAGTTGTAAAGCTCTTAAAACCTGGGATGCCACAGAAATGTTGGTTGACTATGCTGGCAAGTTGCACTGAGCCCACGCCTGTGGGCTCAGTGAGCACTAAACCATATCTGCCTCCATCAGTGTGTGTGTCTGATCAGCAGCATACCGAGGGAAGGGCTGACCTCACCTCTCTAAAGATACTGTAATAAGCACACTGCAAACTAAAAACCCATAGAGAAAGTCCTTCCTATCTGATAGCATGCTGAGCTTACATGACACTGAAGAGTACAAGTTAGATCAGGATGAGTTGAAATTGAAGCACCATGCACAAAAAGATGTATTCACTCTAGTGAATGAAACTGTTGGTTTCCTGAATTGATTACATAGTATCTTCACATTAAATAATGCATATCTATATGTTTCTCACAAGCAGTATTATCAGCTGGCACTAATATTTTATTCTCCTACATAGATGACTGGTTAATTGACTTCCTGCACCATATCCAGAACAGTTGTTTCATTAGATAGAAAGCATGATGAAACACCACTGGTTACAAGTACTGTCATCCCAAATAGGAGGCCGCAGGTTAAGCATAGCCCACAGTTGTGGGAGCTGGGGTTGTATGCTTCAACTATTTTGGGGTCCGTCTTTCTATGGCACTGCAAAGTGGACCAAGTACAATTCCTTCAGCACTTAACTCTCAGTGGTTGCACTGGAAAGCAGCCACAGGCTTCTCAGGGAGGTTCCCAGCTTAGAGCATAATGAACACTCAGCAGTAATAACATGAAAGCCAGTCCAGTGCTCCTCTTCAGCAAAAAATAGTTAACTTTTACACAATAAAACGTAATACTATACAAAGACAAAAAGTTACCCTATGCCCAATATGTTTGAGGTGCAGCTAACAAAGCTAGGGATGCTGACCCTCTCTCTACCCCTCGCCATTCCCTAAACCTATATTAGTGTAGGGTCACGGGTGCTTTCAGTTGTTTTTGGTCATACTCACACTCAGCCTCTCATCCATTCTCTGGGCTGTATTCAGCACTCCGGTCACGTGACAAGGGCAACCAATCAGTTGAACGCTATATGGGTACAAAGTGCACTAGCTTATTCTTTTGGGTGGCGAAGTTGCCAATGCACACAATTGACAATAACTAAGCCTAGCTGGTTGGTGATTTCGTTCAGGCACTGTGGGTAGACAGAGTTTTTCTTTTGCGGCAGAGGCCACTCGGGCACAGATCTACCACTGTCATGACTCCAGTTGATGTGTCTTCACATCTTGGAAGCTGGCTGTCAGGCATATATTAGCTTTGGTTGCACAGTAATCCTCGCTGTACTCCAATCCTTGGTCTGAGAGAGTCTTCAACTGGAACAACAAGTCAGTCAATAGTTTCCACTCCTATACCGGTACGGGGGTCAGAGGATGTGTATTTCCAGTCTGCTCTTTCAGAACCGGCTTGGGATGGTTCTCCTTTCAAGATGCTTTCAACCTGTTTTTAGGTTGTCTTTCAAACTCAGCCTTTGTCCAGTGTGATGCTTTTCACAGCAGGGTAGTCTACATGTAGGAGTGACCACAACAGAGGCACAAATGTGTGAGCAGCCAGCAGCTATCATGGCCACAACTGACAGTGATCAGGAAGAAACACTAAAGGCTGGCATTTTCAAAACATTATTCACACTCTAAAAATAGTAGCTGAAGTCATACCCTTAATTCCTAACACCCACCAAATGGCAGTGTACGCAACTGGCTCTATATATACTGCGCCAAAGTAAGGTACAGTGTGTATAGAGTCCAGGGGTCTCAAGAGGTTTGGCAGAGGTTAAAGTTAGATTGAACCTTACTCTCTAAAGCGGTAGCTTGATCGAGCAGTAAGGCAGTATTAGAGGACAGTGTAAAGCATTTGATGTACACACTCAGTCAGCAAATGGTCTCACACACACAAGAACTGAACTCCAGTCCGAATGTTTTGTATTAAAAAAATGCAGTTGTTGTATTTCTACAACCAAGCAAGCCTGGTGCAGGTAATTATAAAAATACTTTTAGTAGTAAATTACTTGT
Organism: Lissotriton vulgaris; assembly: GCF_964263255.1. Classification (NCBI taxonomy): domain Eukaryota; kingdom Metazoa; phylum Chordata; class Amphibia; order Caudata; family Salamandridae; genus Lissotriton; species Lissotriton vulgaris. The sequence continues at coordinate 2,034,880,409 of NC_141685.1, read as the reverse complement.
ATGAATAGCAGTGTAACTTGTACTGGTATTTGGTATAGTTTTAAGAACGCAGTTTGCAACACATTGCAGGTATAGTACATTCAATTGAATGGGCATTTTTAGGTAAAATGCAGTTAATTACTTTTCAGATTACTTTTGCTAACACTGGACTGGATCCTTGATTCAGCCCTGGGACATTTACTGAAAACAGTTGAGTAAATGCGTTTTGGGTAAAGGTACGATTTTTAAAGAATAATATCGCATTTCAAAAGTTGACATAGCAATTTTTTCACATAGAATCACCATTGTTATCCTATGGGAGGAAATTCACTTGGCAGGTAAGTTATGTTACCAATACTTTTTCTTACTCAGTGCTGGACTTGTATTCAGCACTGGGACATTTCCTGAGAACAGTTGAGAAAATGTGTTTTGGTTATTCGGCTGATTTTTAAGGAATATTTGTAGTTTTCAAAAGTCGACACAAAAACTTTTTTGTGGAAAAAGTGTCAATGTTATCCTAAGAGGAAAAATGAGTTATCGGTTTCATCGGTCTTTTGAGTTAGGGTTCTGGGGTTAGACTCAGGGGCCTACCAGGGTCAGTGATGCATTGTTGTTGCACTCGCCGTGCCACTCGGGTGGCCGGGTGCAGAGTGTTGAGACCCAATGTTATCCTATGGTATCCGGTTGGTGGTGGCTGGCAAGCAGGCCACAGGGTTGTGGGAGAAAAGCTCCTAGGGTTAAGCTCAGGGCAAGTTGGGGACCAAGTTAGCACCAAAGGGGCACCCTCAGCGGCGCTAGGGCAGCCAGGTGCAGGGTGCTGTTTTGAGGTCGGATGCCCTGTTGATGTCAATGGAGATTCTCTGGGACCAAGAAACACTGCAGGCTCGGGGACGAGGATCTTTCAGGAGTGACCACCACATCAAGGGGTAAGTTGGGATGTAGAGGGATGGTTAAGCACTGCTGGGTTGGGCACACAAGGTTGTGGGGCGTCGGTGCAGGGGTGCCTTTGGACGTCGGATTTTCTTACCCGCTCTGGTTGCGGTAGGAAGGTCCTCTGGATTGATGCTGCAGGTGTCGTCTGGAGGCATCGAGGCAGGTCAAGGGTCACTGGATCTCGGGTCAGGATCGCCGGGGCAAACTCCTTGTGGTGTTTGTTTATTCAAACACGGGCCAGGCTCGGCGGGTGCAGAGTGGCTGGATTTGCGGTTTCTGGGGTTTTTGAGGTTGCTGGCCGCTGGAGACGCCGGGGTTTTGCAGGAGCAGGTTTGAGGGGAGACAGGCCTGTAGGGCTGGGGCCAAGGCAGTGGACATCGTCCTTTTGTTAGCTCTGACCGGCTTCTCGTCTTTCTTATTTTCTTGTGGTTGCTGGATCTAAGGAAGGAAGGTTCCGGGTGCCTCTAAATTCTAAATGTAGGGGCGTTACAAGTAGGTAAAGGGCAGGGACCAATGGGTCCCTTCCCTGGGGTGGGTACATCCCCTATTCTGCCCTTCTCCAGTGGGAGGGGGGGCAGGAGCCTGTCCCTGGTTGGCTGGGTCCCCCCATCCTCACGATGGCGGGGACTCGAGGTTGTGCTTCACCTCACCTCCCCCACCTTAGGGGTGGAGTTTGCAGAGGTGGCCACTCCTCACTTGTTTGTCTTGCTAGTTCGTCGGCCCAAAGTGGGCTGTAGAACCAGTGGGGACCAGCTGCTGAGTACAGTGGTCTGGAGAGGTTCACAAAGGTGGTATGCCTTTGAAGCTTCTCCTTCGTGAACCCTGCCCATCCTGGGGGAGGAGGCTTGGCACCTTGTCCCAGTATGTGCATTAATTCAGGACCCCAAGAGCAGTAAGCTCTTGACCTGGGGGTCCAGAATCATGTCTGGTGGTGGCAGTCTAGGCAGCCACTCAGTCAGGTCACTAGGAGTTGGTTGAGTTTCAGGGGGCATCTCTAAGATGCCCTCTGTCGTGCATTTTACATTAAATCCCACACAGTCATCAGTGTGGGTTTAATGTGCTGAGAAGTTTAATACCAAACTTCGTAGTCTTCTGTGCAGCCAATATGGTGCAGTGGACTAAAGTGAGAAACAATGATTGTTTTTAGTTACCAAGAAGTACACTATGATTCCAGACTACTTTTTTCTTGAGGACAGATTTTGGGGGTGAGGACACACTCCCACAGACGGAGGACAGCAGAGGGGGATAGGTCAGGTCCAGTTGGGTCTGGTCAGCTTGAAAACTGTAAGGGCCCCCGGAACATGCTTTATCTCTGTAGTTCACACCAGAGGTTGGGCAACTGACCACTGGAGTTACATATGGGGACATGGATTCAAGGCAAACAGGTTCAGTCTTTATTCAAGCTTCAGACAGCAGGGTAGACCTCGTTTTGAGTTGTCACAGGTGTTCTGAGTTCAGGTTCTGGGGATGCAATGTTCATGCCCAGTGCCAATCTGTGGATGGGGACACCCCTTTGTCTAATTGTAAAACTGGTTCTGGGCAGTTCTCCCACTGGCTTGGCTCCAGCCTGGCTGGTGAATCCAAAGGAAGGCTCGCTCAGGTGTGAGCTGTTTCTGCCAGTGACAGGGTAGGCTTCTTCTGAAGTCAGAAATGGCTTTGTACAGACCCCATGCCATACTTTAATGGCAGAGGGCCCTACCCTCCCCAGTCATCCTATCAGGAAGGCCCTCACCTCTCTACACCCAGGACCTTTGTCCTCTGGCTGGGAGGAATACACATATCACCAGCAGAAAGGCATAATTGGCTTGGGCAGGAAAATACCAACTTTCTAAAAGTGGCATTTTCAAAATAGTACTTTAAAATCCAACTTCATCATGAAGGAGGAATTACAATTAGACCTGAAATAAGTGGAAAAAGTATTTCCCAAACTAAATTTGCACTTATTAAATGTTATAAGGTAGTTATTCTAAGAGAGGCTAGGCTTGCCACAGTGGAAAACTGCTTTGAAGATTTTTCACTGCCAGGACATGTAATATTTCAATCATGCTTGTCCTGCATTTTAAACACCCCAGACCCTGCCCTATGAACATTTAGGGCCTACCATAGGAGTGACCTATACCTATTAAAAAAGAAAGGTTTAGAACTGGAAAAAGGTTTATTTTGCCAGATCCAAATCGCACTTTTAAAACCTCACACACAAGCTGTAATTTTCAGGCCTAAGACTTGTTTTACTGTGCTTCTTTATGAGTGAATGTTGCAGCCCTGTAGCATCATTTACTTTACAGGCCCTGGGTACATGTAGAAACCGATATGCTGGGGGCTTATAAGCAGATTTAATGTATATTAATTTCACAATGTTCGGAAGGGAGAGCACAAGCACTTTTCCACTGGTTTGTTGGAGTAAATTTAACAGAGTCCTTAATGCCAACAATACAGGTTCAGCCACAAAAGGCAAATTTGCTGTGAGGGTACCCTCTAAAAACACTAGGGAACTATTACTTGCTGTCCTTTTATTCTCTGTTGATATGCTAAAGAACTGTTGGATAACACATTTAGCCATGAGAGACTCTCTTCCTCCCTACGCCCTTGGTGGTCCAGAGATGTGTTGTGACTACAGCACTAGGGAGCAAGAAAGAAAACATGGGTAAAGCTGAGAATGTCTGGCTTTTACACCTTAAGTGCTGCGCCTATTCCAACGGCCGACGGCACCACTACCTCTGGAGTGCTGCCGTCGGCCGTTGAACGTTCCAACTGCACCTGCGCAATGGAACGTCCAGCACTGGAGCTGGACGTTCCATAGCTGCTAAGGTGTTAATTGGGCACTACATGGAAACACAGGCATGCATTAGTATACATTTGTACATGCCTGTGTGAGCATGCAATTCATTAGCACAAATTTAGACACTACTAAAAAAAACTACCAGCGCATCCATTTGCATCAAATTTCAGACCTAGGACTACTTTTCTTCTGGAAAGATCACTATTGTTCATCAAAGCCATACAAGTGGTAGGCTCCCACCACATTTAGGAAGGCCCACAACTTCTTACACATTCTGAATCAAAAAACTTGTGCCACCAATCTCATTAACGCAATCCAAAATGTTTGTGCCCCAAGACTAGATTACAACTTGTGCTTCGAGAATGATCGTTTTTTATAGTAGTCCAGAACCTGCCAATTGACTATCCGTGTACCCCTACAATTAGGAATGGAACTGCATAAAGGAGGCTTTCTTAATTGTCACACAAATGGAGATGAGTCTTAGGCCAAGGTGACTGAGGCTCACCATGAAGGGTGATGAAGTTAGGATCTGCACCCTCTTCACAGGCGGCTGATGCATAAGTACACTTTCAATGGTGAGGCCAGACATCTGACAATGTGCAGCTCCTCCGGAGAGACATGTTGATATCTAAGGCAGAGTGTTCCTGAACGGTAGAATGAAGAGCAATGAATGATCCAACCCTGAAGTGAACTAGATGCAGTGTTATGTGAGTAGTGCAGGCCTTGGGAGAAATGTGCCCACAGAATGTCATGCTTTTATCCACAGAACCAAGAAAATTATCAGGGCATCCTTCAGTATATTTATAAAAGAAATCTGTAATTTTAGATGTGCTTTTTTAAAAACATGATTGATGACATATGGTTCTTGTTTCACTGTAATTAACATGCAAAGTCTGCCCTTCACTTTAGAAGTGCTAGTATCTGCAGGAACTTTATCTGTTGTTACATCTGTGCGAAGAGTCATGTTAAGATCTTAACAAATGATGCACATGTTCAAGAAATTATGGAACTCCACTCGAATTGTAGGCCTGCATGTTCCAGGGAAATCACACACAGTGACTACTGAGAACTGGCACTGTCCAGGCCGCTCTGCATTTGTGGTCAACCGGAGAGGTTTTGGCAAGTAGCCTGGAGCACTAGGCATGAAGGATGTTGAACTTAGCCTTCTTCTTCAATCATCAATTGGATCTCATGCCTTTGTGAAAAAGGGTATAGAAGCCCTGTAACCAGCCTTTCCTACAATACTGGCTTGTCCATTAAACTTTTTTTGAGATTCCCAATCTAAGGAGTTTCATCTTTTCTTGTGAGAATCGTATTTAAGGGACATATTAATGAGAGGAAAGAGCATCAAAGTGCATTTGTTCTCTTGTGTTTTGTGACATACTTCTTTCCCTTGTACCTGTTTTTGTCCCAGGTGTTTAGTTTCAGCAACTTGATTTTCTATTGCTTGGATTTCCTATCTGCCTCTTTTCTCCTTCCTGATTTCAGGAGGATTTTGGTGTCCTGTAATCTTCATCTTTAATCAAGAACTGTATAATTGCTAAATGTATTTTTTCCTCCTCACTGATAGTCTTATATTATTCTGTGCACCATGGTACCATGGGTACTGGGAGAGTGTGCTCTTCCTTATGCAATCAAAAAGGGTACTTAAAAGTCTTTCTCAGTGTCAAGTCCTTCAAGTCTGTAGAACCTGTACTCATTGCTAACCTTTCCAAAATGGATTCTGCAAATAAAGTCTGCAAATAAAGTCTAAGCTGTCAAAGTACCAAATGAAAAGCTTAAAAATACAGACAAATGAGGCAGCAAGTCCTATGTCTGGTACACACTAGAGATAGCTTGTCTCACTTATATTTGGGATCTTTCATTTAGTCACAACAGTGGACATATAGGACTTCAAGTTCCGATGTTTGATGCACCATGCATTTATAATAGCAGTGATCTGAGACAAATTGAACATCAAGCCCATTTTGAAGTTCACTCTTGAAGAGTCATCAAATGCATGCATGTACCTGAAGAGCTCTCTTATGACTATCGCTCTTGGCTCCAGCCTCTTTGCTAGAGAAGTTCTCGATATTCCTATAAAATCAGAACACAACTGAAGACGCTGTTGGACCTAGCCCTTTTTGACTTGTTCCTCCTATTTTTTCTGACCTTTTATTGTTGGTTTTAATGCTCAGGGCACTTCACGATTGCTAACCAGTGCTAGAGTGCATATACTCTCTCTCTAAAATGTATTGGTGATTGGCATATCAATTATTGGCATACTTGATATATTGGTAAATCTGTGTGTAAAACGCTCAAGTTGTGACCAGGGCCTCTAAATCAAATGAGCCTGCAGCACTGATTGTGCTTCCCACATTAAAAGCTCTACAAAAATGTTTCAGACTTGCCACTTCAGTGTTTGCGTGCGCAGTTTTATACTGAATTTTTAAACTGCCATTTTAACCTGGCAAGGCCACTTACCAGGCCCAAACCTTCCCTTCTACTACATTTTACTCATCCATAAGGTAGTCCCAAGGTGGCCCCATGGACAGTGTGTTTAAAGGTAGAACATATACTAGTGTGTTTACATGTTTACATGTCCTTGTATTGAAATTGAATACTGCTGATTTCATTTTTTACTATTGCAAGGGCTATCTCTCCCCTAGGGTAACATAGGGATTTCCTTGAAATATATTTAAGTATAATTTTCCATTGGGAGCAGATAGATGTATGGAGTTTGGGGTCTCTGAACTCACAAAATTAAAATACATCTTTTGATTAAGTTCTTTTTAAATTGCTTGTTTTGAAAATGCCATTTTTGGAAAGGGTATAAAAATATTTAAAAGACATGCAAACGCCAATACTGACTCCACCTAACAAACACAATAATTTCTATTCATGTTCACAAAACTTAATTACTGTGAACACCATTTATTTTCATCATTATTTGTGAAAAAAACTTTGAAACATTTATATTTAGCATAAAACTGTCAGCAACAGAAGGACGACATACAGTCTCATGAAATGGATCAATTAAAATTCATGTCCCACATCAAATAAAGAACATTATTACATTGCCACAAAAATAAATTATAAATACAGAAAAAACACAAAACAAAACATGTTAGCATAGATTTCCCAGGTCTCAACTAGCCAAAGGGGCACTAGTTGAAAAGCCCGTAGAGGCCCCTGAATTTTTGGCTTACAACAGAAGAGTGTAAGCTGATCATTTAATTACATTTTAGGCCTGGATAAGGGATCTTACTATAGATTTATTTGAACTCAAAGATTCACTGCTTGCTTATGCTTCTTTTTTATTGGCACACTCCCTGGTGCAATTATGCTGCTGACGTGTTTTGAACCCAGCATCAATAATAGGTTCTTCCCAGGACCTAGAACTACAGACAATAAGCTTTTGTTGCTTGCTTTTATCCTGATCAAATAATCTTCTTTATTGATTTGCTTTTATTGCCATACCGTGAGCTTTCACTTCCAACTCACTTTTATGGTCTTGATAAATTTAGTAGCAATGTTTTTTTTTTCCATCTAATTCCTTGCTGCAATTCTTGTTGTCTGACAAATGCTTGATTTTTGCAATGCAGATCGGCAAAGTCGAATAAAATCTCTTGAGCTGCCAGAAAGTGGGCATTTCTTTGCTTACCCATTCGGTGCCTCTACCTGTCTGTAGAATACATGTCTGTGTTGGCTGATAGTTTGGCTCTTGTGCATTCACTTTAGAAAGGTAGCTGAGGTGTGCCTTGAATATCCTGATGAATGCAAAAACAACAGTTGATGGACAGAATGCACAACCATGTCATACATTCACCCCAGTACAGAGATCTGGGCCTAAATCCATCATTTTTTTGCTCACCACACCACCCCTGTTCAGACATGGCCATATGCAAATCAGCCTTGACCCTGTGCCTCATGGGAACAGTCCAGCCCGAACTGCCAAGCCATATCTTCCCGGGACCGGAATAAAGCATCCTAGAACCAGTTTCTGGCTATCAGCCGTCATCAGCCAGGATAGCTTGACTCCAGTGGCAAGGAGGGCTCCCCATATTTTTAATGCAAAAACAACAATTGATGCACAGAATGTTGCACAATGGCAAAACATTCACCCCCAGTCACAGATCTGGGTTTAATCCATCGGTATTTTTGCTCACCACACCACCCCAGTTCAGACATTTCCATACACAAATCAGCCATGAGGCACATGGTCAAGGGCTTGGGTGTGCTTGCCTCCTGCTAAGAAGTCTCAGATCCATCAAAAACTTCACCTACCAGTGCCTGGGCTCTTTTGCTGAGAGTCCTGACTTGTCAAGTGGTGCTAAATCCAGTTCCTGCTCCCTTGGAAGTATAACCTGGGGATCTTAAGGATAAAATCCACACATTGACTCCCAAATCCTGTTTTTTCATCGCACCACTGAAAAATATCGACGCATCACTTCTGGCTGCCCCAAAGCATGGTTCCCGGTCGATGCACCAATCACAGCTTTCTCCACAGACCCCAGTGTGCCATCACAGAGCGTCAGAAAAACCGCCGCAGTGTGAGCCCCGAGCACCGTGCCATCAACGTCTGTGGCACCCAATCCAACTGCAACCCCTCACCTGCTTCAAGGCTGATGAGTCGATACAGTTACTGCTTCTCTAATGTGAAATTGATGCATGTCCTGCATTGCCAGTGCCATATCAACCCAGCACTTCTGGATTTTCAACACATCATTCCTGGGCACTGATTCTTCATCGTCACTGCACCGCAGTCAGAAACTGAGGCCCAGCAAAATAGATATCATCTAAGAAGTAGTAAGGGGAAGAATTGTATGAGGGGGTCCAAAGCACGCCACAAATTAACAACGAAACAGAAAAATCACACTCTTTGAAGCAAAGGGATATGGGCACAGGAGAGTGGGTAACCCCTAAAAAGAGAAAATCTAAGGGTAGTAGAGGAGAGATACAAGCTTCAAATCTTAAGAATATTCCTTCTTTAAAGTAGTTCCCAAAACGTTGTTGTTAAAAAATCCTGCTATAGCTCTCCCTGGGGCGGGCTTAAGGGGGCAGGATAGAGTAAATACTAACAAATATCAGATTTTAGGAGAGGTTTCCGAATCCCAGGAAAGAGTGTCTACAAAGAGAGAGTGAGGTCAAGCTGGGATAGAGGCATTTCCCATTCCTGGAAACATGGAGCCACAATCTGTGCAGACTCAGCCTCAGTTGCAGATTCAGTCTCAGAGTCAAACATGGGTAACATCCTCTGAAGACTTGATTATAACTTTTAAAGGAAGCTTTAAAGAAGGGGGAGATTCGAGCGTAGCTGAAGCAGCTCAACCAGGAAACCAATTTAAACCACAATCTCAATCACAATCCCAACCTCAACCTCCGCCCAAAGCACCAGGCCAGCCACAATCAGTTGCTGAGCTGATACAACTACTGACAACTGAAGTACGGAACAGATTTGAAACATCTTAGTTGAATCAGAAAGTGATTAGATCTGTATGTGAGAGTCTGGGGAAAAGTTGGATGATGTAGCTGCTAGAACCTCACAGTTGGAAGCTGAAATGAAAGATCTAACGCTTCAAATGGAGGTTAATACAAAAGAGATAAGTGACCTTAGCGGGAATGAGAGGCAACTGAACGAAAAAATAGAATCACTGGAAAATAATCAAAGGAGATGTAACCTCTGGGTTTTATGGGTTCCAGAAGGAGCAGAGGGGGACGATATCAAAGCAGTTGTGTTGCATTTGATCAAGGAAGGGCTGCAAGTAAAACGGTCAGAAGAAGAATTAACTAAAGACATACAGAGGGTTTTATAGAGATCCTTATAGAAGGAATGTAAATAAAAGCAAGCCAAGGAAAATTCTGGTAAATTTCCATACCTATAACTTAAAAGAAGAAATTTTTCTGAAAGTACTGAAACAGAGATCACTGACTTTTGACATTCATTTCGATATTTGGTCCGATATCTCCCACCTTACGGCAAATAAGCAATAGGAATTTGGAAATATGATTGAACGTTTTAAGAATCTGGGTGCGACAGCACAGTTAAAATTTCCTGCCAGCTTACGTGTAATGCACAACAACGGGATGCAGACTTTTCGCAGAGTTGAGGATGTGGAGGAGTTTCTAAAATCAATATCAGGAGCTGGTACAGGATAGGCAGGACAAAAATTAACTTTGGTATTCCCTTTGGCATGATAAGATCAGATATTAGTCTTTAGTGGTATACCATAAGTAGTAGGTGCACGATATGCAGTTGGAACATATCTCGATAATCGGGGCCTCCTTAAGCCCTAGCCATCAAGAAAGAAGAGGAGGATTTCCCAAGGGAGGGGATCACAGGTAGTTTTTAGGGATGTATGACGTTACAACGCATGCTTTTACCACGCATGCCCTTACAACTGCGTTTTTACAACTCATGCCTTTATAACGCATAGTGCTTTGGGGCGCTGGATAGTGACTAATTTAATTTACTATTCCAACTCCAGTCCCCGTAGATAGTAGGGAAGGAGTTGAATAGTACATTAAACCTATTCCCTATCCTAGAGCGTCCCCAGCGCAATGCGTTGCAATGGTTTGCGTTGTAAAAGTTGCGTCGTAAAGGCACTGCGTGGTAAAAGTTGCATTGTAAAGGATGTTCCCCAGTTTTTAGTGCACTGGTGGGGAAGCACAGGTGTGGAAGCATGGGGAAAAAATATATATATGTTGTCCTCTATATACATCGAAACCCAGGTTGTAACGAACCACATAGTTGAATGAAAAAAAGAAAGGACACTAAACCAGAGGCCACAGATAGAATTTCTATCATGGAATGTAAATGGCCTTAGGGTGGCTCATAGGCGTGAGAGGATTCTGAAGTACTTTAAATGCTTCAGCTAAAATTATTCTACTCCAAGTGACGCATCTAACCAGCAATGAAATGAGAGAGATGTTTGAGAAAAGGAAATGGGTACAAAATATGGTATGCACTGAGTAGCCACTCACTATAAGAGGGTTGGAGATTTTGATAAAAGGCCTCTCCCAGATTGAGGTAGTGGAAAGTAGAGTGGATAAGGCAGGTAGGTGGGTGATTGCAAAGATGAAATGCTTTGATCAATTATACACAGTGGTTGGGTACTATGGTCCCAATATTGACGACCCCACGCCATTTGGTAATTTACTCTCAGAATTGTTCGATTTTCCTGACCCGTTCATAATGACAGGGGATTTTAATGTGGTGTTAGATGGTAGTTTAGACCGATCCACTAAAAGCAGAAGTATAATACATAATAAGTCAAGGTCACTGATAATAAATTCGATCAAGAACTTAGGGTGGTGCAATATTTGGAGAAAAGATGGGATCTCTAAAAAGTTTCACTTTTAAAAACAAAACATATGGTCATCAGTCCAGAATAGATCTGTTTTTAGTTAATCAAAATATAAAGAACCAGGTTGGGGATGTAAACCATGTGGGAGCACATATGTCCGACTACTCCGCCATAACTCTGATCTTGCCTCCCCCCACCCCCGAGCTCCGCAGTACAACAGAGATGGACTATGGATCGTGCCATACTGTCTGATGATGACATCGTGGACAAATTAGGGTCGGAGTCCCAGGAGTTGTTCGATAACAATCTGGGTAGTGCTGCTACTGGAATAGTTTGGGATCCATACAAGGCCTTTTTAAGGGGCAACATTACATCATTACAGGCATATAAAAGTAAACAGAGAAAGGCATAAATTCTAAACAAAGAAAATAAAATTCAAAGTTTGGAACAAAAGATACAACGTAATGAAATAGAATATGAGGCGGGACAATTATCCATTCAGACTCTTAAAATCCATCTTTTGGCGGTAGTGGAAAGGAGGTTGCAAGAAAGATGGCAAGCAAGTAATATGGCTTACTTTAATTATGGGGAAGGGTGTGGCAAGTTACTTGCATAGAAGACAAAAAATGATCAAGCAAAAAGTTTTATAATTGAGCTAAATTACAGTAAGGCTGGTTAGCCAATAGGAGCGAGGGACAGTACAAAGGATACTCTTTTAAAGTATGTTGAGGAAGTGCACACAGAGGATCTACTCACAACAACAGTGGAGGTATTAGAAAGGTTAGACCAAGAACCGAGGATGAAATAAAGAATGCCATTAAAGCAGGAAAATCGAGTAAGGCAGCAGTCCCAGATGGTCTCCCTATAGACGTTTATAAAATATTAGGGAAATACCCAGTGCCGGTTTTCGGTAGCCTGCTTTCAGCAGTATTTGATGGAGAAGAGATTCCCCCCTCATGAATTGGGGCCACTGTCACTCTGATACTTAAACCTGACAAACCACCAGACTACTGTGACTCCTACAGGCCCATCTCACTATTAAACTCGGATTACAAGATCTATTCGAAAATATTAACAGATAGATTAAATGGGGTGGTAGCAGCACTCCTTCCCGAAGGTCAGAAAGATTTTATGTGGAGCAGAAGTATTAAAGATGTAACCTATAGTCTTATTGGTATGATTGACTTAGCCTCTATGGATAAAGAGCCATTAGCAGTGATTACAGTGGACGCCACCAATGCATTTGATTGTGTAAACTGGTTTTATCGGCAAGAAATTTTGAGATTATCCAACCCAGGGGAAAATGTATGTAGGGCCATAAAGCAGTTATATAAAGTCCCCTCAGCCAAAATATTAATAAACGGGAATTTATCCAAGAACTTTAACATCTATAGGGGGACAAGACAGGGTTGCCCACTATCCCCACTACTTTTTAATCTTTATATTGAACACCTAGCCGAGCAAATCAGGAAGCATGGTAAGATAATTCCTTTTCAAGCCATGGGTTTGCAAAAGAAAGTGGGATTATATGCGGATGACTTGGTGGTGTATACATCAAATCTTAGTCTTGCATTACCAATAGTCTATGAATTGGCTGCAGGTTTTTGGAAGATCTCAGGGTATGAGATAAATCAAAGCAAAATGGTCATAATGGTCTAGAACATCAATACCCAGGCAAATTGTGTTAAAAAGGAAATGAGGCATCTGGGCATCAACATCGTTCAGAATGTAGAACAAATTCCTGAAACCATCTTTTAGAAGATTATTAAAGAAATTGGGAAGCTTCTGCTGGGGAGGGGGGTCTCACCTGCCATTATCCATCTAAGGTAGTGTCAATATTATAAAAATGACAATACTCCCAAATATCACTTTTCTATTTCAGAACATCCCCATGGCCCTCAAAGAAAAGTGGCTTGAAAAGTCCCAGTTAAAAATCACCTGCTTCATATGGGCCTCTAAAGGAGTGCGCATCTCATGGAAAAAACTGAGACGACAATATGAGAAAGGAGGCTTGAGGTTGCCAGACCTATTTTATTACACCTGGGTTTTCCCATTAAAAGGAGGGAAAAGTCTGTTCAATACACCAGATGATTCGGAAATCAGGATAATGTATGTAAGCAATGTTAAAAGATGTAAAAGGGGGAGAATTTGGTTTTATTCATAAATACGGTGACCCGCGCTATTCCAAAAAGACACGTCTGAAAACCCTGCAGGGCTTTTCAGAGAGAACTAAAAATCAAGTATTATAGCGGGATGGCGCCAATCTTCGATTCACCAGGATCTCCAGAATGTGCAAGGGATTGTTTGGCGCGTCCATTAAATGATGCAGGAATAGTTATCTGGAGCCAATTGAGGAAGAATGGAGCCTTAATATCATGGGAAGAGGGTCAAGCTTTACTCAACGGGCGACTATCAAGATTTAAGTATCTTCAAATGTTGAGTTGGAGTCTCACAGAAGGTCTTGGAGCAGGACTGCAGTGGAGTGGAGTGGTGTGGCTCACTGGTTAGAGGCGGCAGACCCGGAAGCAGAGGTCGGCCCGGAACCAGGGTTCGATTCCTGACGCGGCAGGGTCTTGGGCCATGGTCAGCGGACTCGATAATTCTCGCTTAGGTGCCTACTCCAACCATGGGTCCCACTCAGCAACTCTGGGCAATAGCTTGCTTAATCTCTACTAACGGCCCCATCAGTGCCGGGATGCTTGTCTTCACCTTGGAGATGCCCAGGAGGGACCATCTCACAGGGAAAGCCAGAATGGGTTTCCCAGCGGTATACAGCGCCGGGACGCCCCTTTGCTGGGGCAGCTGTGCGCTTTACAAGTATACGACATTTAACATTTAATAAATCGGAATCAAGTTTGGTAGGCAGAGTAACTCAGAAAAAAGAGGTGGCAAATGGGTATTGGATGTTATTGGAAATAGCAGATGGCGATTTCAACTTGCCAACGGTGCTGTGGGAGAAGAGCTTGCCAGGGGAGCAGATCGAAGACTTATGGCAAGTATCTTGTAACACGTTATACTCCACAGTACTACCTGCAAATGTAAGGCAGAACCACCTCTTTTGTCTCCACAGGGTCTATTGGACGCCATACAAACTATCTAAATTGGGGAATGGAGTGGTGCCAAAATGTCCTAAATGTGGCAAAGAAAAAGGCGATGGTACCCACATGTTTTTAGACAGTCCACTGATTCAAGGATTCTGGCTGGAAGTGAGTAATACAATTTCTTTAATATTTGGTGAAACGCTCCAGGTAAGCAAGTCTTTGGTCTTTTTTGGGCTTCCCGATAACTATGAATCACTGATAAAAAATACCAAACAACTGCTATTCTTTTTAATACAACTTGCTTGCAGGGAAATATGCAAGAATTGGGTCAAAGTTACTCCTCCTAATAAAATAGAATGGTGGGCCTCAATAAGGTATTTCTGGCTTCCTTATAAGAACTGGGTAAAATCATTTATACAACAGTCCAATGATTAGGCCTCTATACCATATTGCTAAAATACTCTGGTGATGGCTTACAGACGATTTGACTATATAGTCACCTAGGGTTGAGTAAAGATGGCAAGGTGTAGAGTGTTCCATCCCGGTAAATGGTTGGTGCCATCTCGGACGTGATCATGGAGTAAACCTCCTGTATACCTGGGCAATGAGGACAACAACAAAAAGAAACTGAGGCTGCATGTCTTGAAACTGATGCATCACCTCCACTGCCAGTAAGAAACCAATTCATCACCTCCCCTGCCAGTAAGGGACCAACGCATCACCTCCCTTATGGAATAAAGAACCGACTTATCGCTTTGCCTTACTGGTGCCTCACCTACCCTGTGCCTTGCACTGTCTTTGACTGTTGATGCATCTAATATACTTTGTGCTAAAACAAACACATCTATTGATTTCCATGGATGAAACTTGCTTAAACTTTTTAGAATGATATTTTGACTTGTGCATGTTGGATTTTTGTAATTTTGTTGTTGTTTTATTCAGATAAATATTATACCCGCTATTTTTCTAAGCTGGTGTGGACTCCTTTTCTTTTGCAGTATTTTCACGGTCTTACTGAGTCTGTTTTTACAAATATTTTACACATCGGCTCTGAGATAACCTTGAATGCTCGTGCCAAGCTACCAAAGGTGTGATCAGGGGTCATATTAGCTGTGTGACTCCGATACCCTGACTCGGGTGAGCACTCCTACATGGACAGGGTGCCGACGACTGCCAACTAGACACTCCATTTCTAACAATTGTCATTCCCAGATTAAAATATTTTATTATTGTGTTTTACCTCAAAGTGCCAAGAGAGCCCAAGGTGAATAGAAGTGCCAGATAGAATTAGCGTATCCAACATGTGTTTATCCCTCTCTAATAATTTGGAATGATCTACACTACAGAAACAGAAGTGATAAATACCAGAGGTGAGCCTCCAGAGACCCAGAGAGCTCACCATTGGGCCGAAATTATTTTATAAGGGGCAAGGGGGGCTATGCATCCTCCTCTCCGAGCCTATAAAGGCCCCAGTGAGCCCACCTCCAGGGCTAAAACTTTACAAACTGAGGAGGGCGCCGTGTAACCACCCCTTTCTGAGCCTCTAAAGACCTGGGGATCCCATCCAAGGGCCAATATGACTTAAAATGGGGAACGAGCTACACCGCCCCCATCCCCCAGACATTACAGGCCCCAGGGAGCCCACCCCTGGGGCAGATTACTTTAACGGAGGGGGGCCACTTGGCCACAATCCTGTTGCAGGGATTCTGCACATATACAGAACTATGCTCAGTAAACCAGGACCTCGGTGTATAATGGTGTAGAACAACCCACCTCAGCACCCGGAACCTAATCTAACTAGCTTTAGTGTCCCATTCGTTCTCCGTACGCGAAGCTATCAATGATTAGACATCCTAGAATATGTCAATCTGTCCCTCTCAGGATTCGTGGGAACAAGAACACTCTCTAACATACTCTCTCATACTTGTCCACAACGTGAGTAATCAGAGACCCAGTATAGTTTAAAAAGTTTATTTTAACTAACGTGCTCTATAATGTAGTATAATGCAGTACACAAGCCAATTCTAGCAGAAAAATGCATTAACACAATATAGTGAGCATTGTTACACTTCCATACAATACAAACATGAATATCATGTTATAAATATAGTGGAAGAGGGACTAATGCGCCTTACCACCCTCCCGGTGCTAGGTGCTAGTTAATTATAATTATAGAAGACCTCTGGGCTTTGTCATGGGGGACCCTATACCTCTGAGTCTAGATGCAAAGGTTTACATCTCCGGACAAGCGCAGCTCTTCTCTTCTGGAAAGGTTTTTCCCATGTGCTCTCAAATACATGCAATGCAATATTTAAAGCACTTGATTTTCAGTAGTGCAGCTCGGCTCTCTTATTGTGTCTATGTGCGTGGTGATGACCAAAGCAGATTATCAAGGGACGTTGTTTCTTTACCTTGAGCATTATGTGCAGACGAAGACCACAGAGTACAGCAAAAGTGTGAAAGGCAGACAGTCCTCATGTAAAAAAACACAAAAGAAGAGTATTCTCAAAAACAAAGGCATATAGTAACGTGTGCAAAAGCAGCAGCATGGCCGCCAAGCTTATACTAACTTATTCTAACTTAGCAATGTCCTCAGTTAAACCCATGTCCTCACTACACTCCCTGAGAAAGGCATGGCCACGGGAACCCTATAACCCAGCTGGGTCACATGGCATGTCCTAGGGAGCTTTAATCAAGTACATAGCAGCTTTTCTACCCGCATCGGCTTGGGCAGTGAAACCTGTGTTTGCTCCCACTTAGTGGCAGCATTTATTTTATTTCACGCCACTCTGCAGCAAACACAAAATCTGCTCCTAACAGGTAGGATCACTAAAAATACTCCCGCCTGCTGGGAGCAGACTTTTGATCTATTTACCTGTCTACAGAAACAGATCAAAGTATTTTTACCACCCACTGGGGGCAGCATTAGTAGCTAAAATGAATGAACTTTTTTGGGGAGGAACATTTTGTGCAGACTCATCAAGCAGCAGCATACAACTTTCAAGTTTGGATAATGACAGCCCCCAAACTACTCTGAAGAATTTTACCATTGGGAGGTTACTAGGATCACACACAAAAGAGGACCAAATAATGTGGCAATGTTTTCTAAACATGCAGCAATAAATATGAAGCATGTGAACATTTTGCAACAGTATTAATGTCATCAATTTAAAATAGATTTTTTGAGAAGTCAGTAAGTTATGAAAGTTGCATGCCAAATACAGCAAATCCATGACTGTGCAGTATCACTTGCAACCACATAAATATATAAAGCCATTGGTCCTCACCATTTTCCACTGTTATATCAAAGATGTATTCATAAAAGGTCAATTAAACTAAAACATTCTAATTCCCATCTGTGTGCATTGTTAGCTGCAATTTGGAAAAAATTATTTTTAAGTAAACTATCCAAAATTAACATGTAGTGAGTAACATGTGTAAGATGGTCTTACATTTGTATCCTGGGATTCTTGTGCCATTTACAAACCACACCATACGACCTTTGGCCTCATGGTTTATAAAGTTACCAAAACCCCTCGACAGCAATACTGGAGTATATTGCACAATTACTCATCATATACTCATACACACACACTCAAACACACACTGTGACTCTATTTCTTTATCTGTACCTGTCCCTCATTCTCTCTTTCTCGCTTTCAGAAAACCTGCATACCAACTGCACTAAAAGGACGTCCAGATTAAGAAAGTACTACAGCGCCATGCTAAAGGTTGAAGAAGCCAAACAAATGCAGATTAGATTCTAAGCAGCGCAACTAATGCCTTTACATTCTCTTACTTACTGCTTATTAACGTCGTGAGAAAAAAACATATCACTGCTTTAGGTTTTGAAGGCTGCATTACCTGCTATTGTGCTTTTCGACCACAGAACAACCGAGGATGTCTACTCGTCCTCTGAAAGCACCACTTAGTTCGTCCCTAGTGTATAGGAGACACTCTGGCCCCAAATCTCACTCTCTGTATAATTTCAAAAAGAAATGTTTTTTCGAAATTCTCGTAAAATGGTGTGAGAAGTGTGGAGGCAGATGTGGCGTTTTCAGGGGATCTAAACTCTAGGGTACCATGGTGCAGTACCAGGTAGTCCTTGTGAGGAGGCAGCATTTCTAATCAATGGAAATGAAAAGGAGGAGCTGCAACACGGAAAGTGTCCAGCTGCACACAACTGTAGTACCATTTTTGTCTTTAGTGATGCTAATTAGGAATGTGAACATCTAGTAAAAGCCTTAAACCAGCAGGGAGCAGTCTCAAAGCCTTTAATGTAGCACAGAATTTCTGGCAATTGCCACCCCTGTTTTCAAAAATATCCCATAATGAGAGTAATATAAGATCCTGGCCTCCATCTTGTGGTGGTTCAACAAGAAGCCAGATTATTTATTGGAAGTTCATGACTATCATGCTTTTGCAAAATATCTCAATGATAAAAATGAAAAGTCTACTGTCAGAATCGTCATCTTATATCGAAAGGGAAAAGACTGTTAGTGATCCCCCGGTTTAAGAAGCTTAGATTAGGAGGCAAAACTGTTGTCCATCTGGCCGCAAAAGTTTGGAACACCCTACCTGTGGACCTGCGTAAATGCTCCAATCTTCTACGCTTCAGTAAACTCCTGAAAACGTCATTATTTAGAGTTTAGTTTCTGTCTACATATGTTTGTCTGACTTTCCTGTTATGATAGAGCATAGATACCCCTCCGGGGGTGATTCCTGCGCTTTATAAATCCTAAACATACATACATACAGAGTGATGTGAAAGGTGGTAGGCAAAGAAATCAACAAAAATGATGAAAGCAATTATTGTCAAACCACACTATACATGTCCCAAACACTGATTATCAAACCAGGCTAATAATGTTTTTTTATATATATCCCACTCCTGCTGTTACAAAGCATTGTTAATCAGGGGCACAAAGCAGATCCCTTCAGACCATGTTGCGTGGTGGAGCAGCAAAAAATCAGAGGGCATCCCATTGAGGCCAAGATGTATGCAAAGCTGTGAAATATAGGTGAGTCAGGGCACCCCTCCACGTTCTACAGTGCCATCATTTTCTTTTACACCACTGCTTAAATAGCAAGGTGTTACTGCTCATCTATAATCTATAAACTATTATAAAGAGAGAACTGTGTCCTTTGAGCCAGGTAAACTCGAAAAGTACACCACCAATCCAAACACCCAAGACATATTTGAAAACCTCAGGGCAAGCAGAAGGGCATAGGCTATTAAAAATAAAAAATGTACGTTGTTTAAAAAATTTAGAAATGAAAATAAAGTAGTCCCTTGCAAGTAGCGCCGGCCGCGACGTCTGCGTGATGACATCATTTGCGCTCCCTGGCAACACTTCCTGAAATGGCGGCGAATCGTGCTGCCCGGGTTGTCCGAGGCTGTGCAGCTCTGCGGATCGTGCCCATTGACGGAAGATCGCGACCTGCTGGGAGGACTGCCGCGGCCCTGCTTGCTGCTCTGCGAAGTGGCGGCCTGTGGGGGCGGGGCGCCTGGAGTGGGACCGGACAATCCCTTAGAGAGCGGACTGGGGTGAGTCCTGGAGTGACTGGCGCTGCTTCATGCGCGGGGAGCGGGAGGTAGCAAACGGTGATTTACAGGAGGAAAAGCGCCTGGAGCGGGACCGGCGGCTGAGGTAAGCCTCAGGCTCTCCGGGACACGGGCGGGAGAGGGCCGGGGCGGGAGGGGGGGGAAGCGGGAGGTTGTCCCTGAACAACGGCGGCTGAGGTAAGGCTCAAGCTCCGGGACACGGACAATGTAATGGCGGGCGGGGGCCGGGGCGGGAGTGCACGCAAGCCTGAAATGCTGCCCCCAGCCTCCTTCTGCCCGGGCAACGCTGGGGCGGGCTGCTAGTTTTCTGATATTCAAAATAAAAACCTAAGAAATATGGGTAGCTGATCCTGCCTTGCCAGGTTTTAAACTCAGGAACTTCATATCACCGAATTTGCCATCAGCAAGCATTCCAGTCTCTGAACTATTGTACCACCTGCAAATAGTATATCCTGGAAGTGCCCCATAGCTAAGCATGGGCGAATTTTGCGAATCTCGCGTTCGCGAATTTTGCGGATTTGCGAACTCGCAATCCGCAAAATCCGCGAATTCTCGCGAATTTGCGGATTTTTTTTTTTTGTGTTTGCGCGGGTTTCTGCCAGTTCGCGAGGGTTTTGTACAATGTCGCAAATTGCGAACTTACCTGTCGGGTCGCAAGTTTCGCGAACTTGTTGTTTCTACGTGTCCAGCCTGTTTGGGACACTCTTCTTCATCACTGCCACTCTCTGTCACCACCGCCACTCTCTGACTACTCATGCCACCCTCTGGCCCACCCATGCCACCCTCTGTTTCATCACAGCACCCTCTGGTTGTCCAGTCAGTGTACATTATTGTGGCAACGCAAGCACACCTTCCCTGCCTCAAGTGACCTGAATTAATTTGGGGCTGATTAATGTGTCACAGAATATTTTTTTAGCTGGCACCTGCTTCCTTAGTGCTTCCTGATTAGTGATCTTTTGCACTTGCTAAGTGCTTTCATTGTTGCAAAATTAGTTACAACACCTGCCCTGCCCCAACTGACAATAATGAATTAGGGGCTGATTAATGGATTTGAACTTCCAGCCTGGCTCCTGCTTGTCTCCCTTAGCTGTAATTCAGGACCTTTGTGGCATATGTGTAACTATTCTGAGGTTCAGAGCAGGGTCACATAATAGTTGCAACTGGCAACTGAACTCTGGAGGGGCCCCTCAGGAAGCACTACAGGAAATGGCTACTAATGATGAGCCTGAACTTTTGAACCTGGTAAGTAGTTTCAGTTTTGCTAAGATCGTATTTCTGCAATTTTGCACTTATTCGCGGGGCGCGAAGATGTACTGGGAAGCCGCGAACTCACGCAAACAGTGCGAACAGTGCGAGCAAAATCCGCTGCTCGCGGATTTGCGGATTTTGCGGGAGATTCGCGAATCTCGCGGATTGCGAATTTACCGAAAATCCGCAAAATCCGCGAGCGAAACGGATTTTCCGCCCATGCTTACCCATAGCACGTCAAGGAACAGTTAATACCACTCTGAGTAACAGAAGGAGCATCAGCCAGATAAACAAGAGATAAGGCTTTATTGTGAATTGCACTTCAACACAATCCTGTCATCTTCACTCTACAGTCCAATTGGACCTTTCTAAAGAACACATCATGATATTCTGAATTTAGGACATAGACACAGCCATACACGTGGAGGTAGGAACGAGGAAGAGGAGGTCCATCAACAACGCAAGGCAGAAAGTGACAACATATAGAATAGCACATGGACAAGATGATGCAATCAATACAACACGTCTTCCCCTTTTAAAATGATATAAAGCCAGATTAAAAAAGGAGCAAAGGTAAACACGAAAAACCATCTTAAAATATGCAAATTGTTCAAAAACATTAGAAGGCCTAACGAAAAATTATATACAAGATTTGATGTACTCAAGGAAATGATATTCACGTTTAGGTGCACTTGTACATTGTTTATGGCAAGATGTCTTTCTAGACCTGTGATACAAACCTTAAAATATGTTAATACCTTTTGAACTCTGCAAATCAAACATTGTTTTCATTTTTTTACACTACTCCCTTTTCCATCCCAGATGTTCGAGAAGCACCTTGAGATTCAAAGAGTTCAATTTTAGCACTGACAGTCACAGACTCCACAGCTTGCTATTCTTGGAATGCACCTTCTTTAGTGAAACCATCAGTTATTATGCAGACTGCGGCCTTACATGCTTTGAGCATGGATGTTCTCTACCATATTGGTATTCATGTTGCCATCACAAAGCCTAACAACACTTATCTAGGTATACCACTTTCCTGCACGTCAAGAATTTCAAAAGCCTTTTAAAGACATTTCTGGGTTTTTTAAATTTTAACCCATTCACCTTTAACAATAGAGGCATCTTTCACAGATATGTTTGAATCAAACTACGGTTTTTCTTTTCTGTTTTTCTGAGCAAACCATTAGCTCTCACCTTCCGGTACAAATTGGCATCAATTTTATGTGCTACACTCTGTGACAGCCATAGAGAGCAAAAATCAGAATGAGGGATGTGATTCTTTAACATTTCAAAAGGTGAAAATCCTGTACCAGAATGTGGATATGATTGAATTGTGTACTGATAGACCCAGGTAGTTCCCAACTAATATTTTCGTCTAAATGAATGCTATTGGGTGAATACAAAGAAGTGCATTTATGAACAGTTCCACCATGTTTCAATCACTCCAACATCTTCAGAGAACTTAATAATACACCATTGTCTGTGGGGATCGTGAAGGGGAAAATGTAGTGAATGAAATGATGAAAGGTCAAGTAGTTTCTTGAAGCTCTTTATTTCAAGTGTGATGTACAGGAGGAAAACCCCACCAGGAACAGGATGGTCACTGCTCAGCCCTCTCTCATCAACTGTCATTCCACATCCACACCAGGCACACTAACATTCTACTCACTCTGTCATCCAGCATTCAACATTCCACACAGACATCACATTCATACTGGCTGAGCAGCAGGCAAGGAGATAACACAAGGCACAACATATCCCCTTTTCTTCAATGGAAATAAAACACAATAAAACAATACATAGCAATTTAAAAGGAAGAAAAAGATAAAACTTGCAATATATGTATATTTACAAAATAAGACCAGAATATCAAAGATAAGAGAAAAGAAGACTGAGTAAAAGATAAGCAGCAAGGAAAGAGTGCAAAAGAGAAACTAAGAAAATAGACTAAGCAAATATAGCTAAACACATCCCCTTCCCTTGGGAACATTAAAATCGTAAAATGCAATAATACCAAAATGTATAGAATAACCACTGCAGAGTAGGCACAGCACAATAATAGTGAGTACGGATAAATAAAAGGTAAAGCTGATGCTAAGTACAAAGATTACGTAGGGTGAAAACAGTGGAAAGGGCGCGTGACACCTCAAGACCGGAGAGGTCCACGTACAAAGGAAATCTCTGTGCTCAAAGTAACAGAAACCGGCAATACTTGAGACTTCTTTCAGTAGCGCTTGCGCTTCTCTCACCACGTAATGTCCAGAAAACAAATGCGTTCGTTCTCTTCATTTGCCTCGCCCTGTCACAGCAAGCTTGTAATTGAAATGGGGAAGTTAAACTTGGCGTCATGCGTGAAGACGTGCTGACATGCACAAGGAGAAACGCGCTGTGACCTGTGAAATACCAGCGCGGGCAGAGCGTCAGAAGAACGCGCTTCACAAGATGGGTGGCGTAACATTGTTTTCTGTTGCCATGGGGAGGAACATCAAGTTGGCTGGCAAGGATTGTCATGACGTTTACGTATCCCTCACGAGCTTTTGCTCGACGCACAACATTAACTAGACGCAGGCAAAGATTCTCATACGTCATCATAAGCAGGATGGCTTCACTGAGGAAGGAGCTCTCCGTGTGCAAAGATCAAGGCAGTTGGCAGTTGGATTAACGTAAGATCGCTCATCTATTGTAACCAAATTAACTTCAGATTTCCACACAATAGAATTTTAATGGAAATCACCCGTTTTTTCAACGGAAACCACTCGTTTTTTTCCTCTTTGCAGCAAACTGTATTTTCCTTATAGGACAGTCTTTTTTAAATTTCTTGCTCTCAGACTTCCTCACAACTGAATTTTAAATGAAAACCACTCGTTTTTTCCCTCTTCTTGGTAGCAAGAAAGCGAGTGTCATAACAGTACTTGACTTTAAATAGTCTTTTCGAATTTACTCGTTAGGCATTCTTCAACAGTACTTTAGTTTAAAGGTCAAACAATTCTCATTGGGTTTGTGACCTTGAGCTAGATCTGGCACTTATAAGAGAGTTTAGGGCGACCGATTTCGGGGTCACTGGTGGGGTTTCGAAGTGCCAGGTAGCATAACAAAAGTTTAGAAATGTAAAAGTCCTTTACCTTAATTGAATTCTTCTCCTTAGATTTGTATTGCTTGAAGGTACCTTAATCCGCTTGTAAATAGTATCTTGCACGCTGTCAGTTCTTCCCTCGTCGCCAAAATGTAGTGAATGAAATGATGAAAGGTCAAGTAGTTTCTTGAAGCTCTTTATTTCAAGTATGATGTACAGGAGGAAAACCCCACCAGGAACAGGATGGTCACTGCTCAGCCCTCTCTCATCAACTGTCATTCCACATCCACACCAGGCACACTAACATTCTACTCACTCTGTCATCCAGCATTCAACATTCCACACAGACATCACATTCATACTGGCTGAGCAGCAGGCAAGGAGATAACACAAGGCACAACATAAACCTCTTCTAAAAAACCTTCTTTTAGAAATTCAAATATATCCTGGCTCCTTGATGTACTTACACTCTCCTATTTTGAATATTAAGTAATTAATTAAATCAAATATTTAAGGTTTTTCAGGGAGCCTAAGGAAATGGAGAACATAACAATGAGGCTCTTCGCACCTTAAAAAACTTGACAGCAGCCTGAAACTCTGCACCATTTATCATAACTACTGATAATTCTATCCATGGATTGCCACCAATAAGGTGGTCTGTCTAACTTTTCATGCTGATCTCCCTTAACCGATTGTTATGGTGATTTCTCGTAAGATACAATCTTAGGCATTCTTTGGGAATAATCTTGTCTGATCTCAACAGAACATGCAAGCTCATCTTTAACTTTGTAAAATGTTTTACTTGTTCATGATACTTAATCTAACTTCTTAGATAGTTGTTTGCACAATCATGGCATCTACCCAGCCACTTTTAGTCATAGAGTCTATACACTGCTATCAGCATTAAAAACAGAAGTAACTACACATTATTCCTCACACGCGTGCTAATGATACCTCCACGCCGTCATGAGCCACGGGCGGCGTGTGCTCATGACGGCATGGAGCCGTCATGCAACAGCCGTTCCGCCCACGCAGCACTAATTCCCCGTCTGTGCGGGCGAATTAGTGAGTGGGCAGGGTCATGGCAGCTCCACACCGTCATTAGCACACACCGCCCAGTACTCATGACGGCATGGAGCTGTCATGAGTACCGGAGCGCCGTGCTCAGTCCCCCTAACGCCGTGGTGGAATTTGCACTGCGGCGAAGGGGTTAATATGTCACCACTTACCCCTTATATTGTTACTTTACCTAACAAAAAAAACTTGGAAATTGACTGGAAAAAACAAAGGTTAAAGTGACATAATAATCAAGTAAAAATAACTGTGACAAGGTAACATCTTAAACTAAAGAATAACACTGAAATTCACCAGTTATAATTAGCACAAGTAACTATAATTGATACCTTAAAGTAACTATAACTTGCGCAATCTCCATGCACTGCTTAAACCCACATGTATTCACTGAAAAAATTAAAGTGATGTTATAGGAAGCTGAACAGGTCAGTTAAACGTAACATTTAAAACACAAAAAAACACTGAAATTCATGGTATTCTGATTTTAAGTAACTATAACTCACAACCCTGACATGTACAGTGTTGCCATCAATGATGTCATTTCAGATGTCACCAGCTCATGGGCCGAGGTTTCAGTACCCTGTCGAGAAAATGAGCCACTCCAAAGCAACATTCCGTAAGCCAGAGGCAAGGACACTTTCAACCTTAGCTGGTCATATTAACACACCCTTTTTTGTGATTTTGTTTTTTTCTAATTGAGCACTATGTCAAAATGTCCTGCAATTAGCATGTTTATTTACATGCCTAGGACATCAAAGATAGTCGTGATCAGTCTCAACCGACCATAATCATGTTCAGAGGTTTAGATATGAAGTTACTTAGAAAGGGCAAGGTCTTCTTAAGGGAATGAATGAATGAGTGCATCTCGCCAATATAACATTTGACCACATATTCAACACTGGCTGTAAAGGTTGGAGTGTTCCTTGGTGAGTCTCAACACAATTGACCTTAAAACATGAAGGTTTGATAAACAGCCTTTGGAATTTCATTAACTTTTTCCATTTAGGCAATACAGAGTAAACCTTTTATCAGTGATATTGTATTGTGTACAATGCTTATAATGTTTTGAATGAAGAAGGCTTTATGCGTACCATTGTTCTGGACATAGAGTAGCAAACATTCATGGAAAATACATTATTTGTAACACTTGAAATATCATCGAAGTCAGTGTACATTAGAGGCTGTTTATATTTTTAAACATCGTATAGGAGCTTGCATGAAAGCTGTTTACCTACAATACTGACTGTCAAACAATGCACTGTATTAAAACGATACCCCGCGTATGAGCAATAGTATACATTATTATAGAACATAATGCCAATCCGGAAGCACAATGTAGTTTAAGATTTAGAAAACATTGGCTGGGAACATGTAACCTTCAATTCAGCAAAGTGTAAATACGCTATTTATTTATTTTAAAAGGTTTACAGTGATACTTAAGCAAGAAGCATTTTATTGCAAACAATAACTCCTGGCATCATTGTTCAGGGTGAAGGAATGAGAGATTATCATGTTAGTAATTTAGTGATGTGGCACATACATGCAAGTAATTAGATGATTACAAGGCCAATATAGGAGAAGACTCAGGAATGTAGCTTGATGCTATACTAGACCTATCTCATAACTGTGTCATTTAGTAAGTCAGAATGACCTTGCTTGCCTGGTATGTTAACTATTGATATATTTTAATATAACACATGAGATTCTGTAATCCCTGTATAAATGTCTGTTTCTAATTTCTTCATACACAATGAGTTGTGACGCATCCAGTCACCGGTTATAAAGAAAAGATATCAGAACTAGACTATGATGAGTTTTTACAGTCGAGTTATGATGTCACAATGCATGCTGCCAGAGCTAGCAGCCAAGGAGAAAGGCAGGTCAGTTCATGGAGCATAACTGAAGAAGCTGTTTAAAGCAACAAACAGAACCTTGCTTTATTACCCATGCTTTATTGAACACTCCGTCAGCGGCATTTGACATGGGCGATCATGGCATCCTGATCGACCGTGTCAGGATGGCCGGTCTCAAGGGGTTTGCGTCCTACTGAGTTAAGTAATTTCTTGGGGATTGCACTCAGTCAGTGCGCCTCTCCCAGTTTTCTGCACCTAAAATGTCAACAATATGTGGAGTACTGCAGGGTTCTTCACTGTCCCTTCGTCTATTTAATCTCTCCCTTCTACCTTTACTTCACTCCCTGAATACTAGGAAGGTATGCACGTATAATTATGCAATTGATCTGCAACTATTGTTTTCAATCGATAATTCCCCTGATTCGATATCTGAATTCCAGGCAACAATGTTACACATCCGTGACTGGATGAATAACAACCAGTTAAAATTAAATCCAGATAAAAGTAATTCTGATAGGTTGTCCCTTGAACCCCTGGAACATACAGTTTTGTCCGAGTGAACTAGGCTCCCCACCTAACCCTTCTTCCTCAGCTAAAAGTTTGTGATTAATCATCAATAGTGATCTCACTTTGAAATCTCAGATAGGAGTAGTGATCTCCACTTGTTTCATCCAGCTGAGGAAGATAAGGAAGATTACTAGATTACTCACTCAGGAAGCCCTAATTCACGTAGTCCTAGCCATGGTAGTATCACACCTGGACTATGCCAACTCTCTATACTTTGGCATTCCACTCTATTTCACCAAAAGACTGCAGATGGTTCAGAACCAGGCAGCAAGGTTTATATCCCAACAACGCAGATGGAAACATATATCCCCTACTATGAAAGAGCTACATTGGCTTCCCCTCCCGCAAAGATGAGCGTTTATAGTTGGCTGTCTTATTTTTAAAATCTTGCATGGTGTTAGCCCAGAATTTTTATCCAGACTCTGCCCATAAGAAACTTCTAATCATTCCTTCCTACAAACGGAAACAAATAGGCAGCTGCAGGTTTGCAGTATTGGCCCCCAGGTTCTGGAACACTCTCCCTTTAGATATAAGAACCTCCACTGAACTCGTTAGATTCCGTAGACTTCTTAAGACTTGGCTATTTACCCAAGCTTATAACTAGACTTTGTTGACAACTAACACATGGGGTCTCAGCAAAAATTCTTAAGTCCAGCACCAAGAAACCACTCAGTGTACGAGTGCTTTATACGAAATTTTAACATAACATAACATAACCCCGTTCAGGGAAGCCATTGGGGGACACATAGCTCAGAGAATGAAGGCATTGCAACTGGAAGGGGTTTGGGGTGGGACACCTTTAAGGCTGCCATTCGGGGGTTGTGCATTAAGACGTCCTGTGGTGTAAAGCAAATGGTACTGGGTGAGATCACTGAACTGAAACATCTTATTCAGACAGAGGAGGTGAGGCAGGGTGTGGTGCCTGGGGTGTGCATGACTTATCAGGGCATTCCCGAACCAGCTGGGGCAGATAGACTATAGGGAACATGTTGCCCAGCAACAATGTGAGGGGGATTGAGCGGGTCGTGTACTCATGTGGCTCCTCCAATCAGATGCTCCAAGAGTCCCTATACATGCTATACAATCACCTGCTTGTGTCTTGAGTACTTCAGAGACAAATGGTATTGCAAAAATTGTAATTTTCTTTGCATCACTCTATGAATCTGCAGATGCAGTGGGTGGAATTGCCTTGGGCCCCTATCTAGATTGGATACCTATTTCGCACCTTGACCATCTGCAGAGGGATGTTCTTGCCTAGCAGGTCAGTGTATCGGATATGCTTGCCGCGATAGACCATTGTGCTTGTAACAAAACTTCTGGCACTGTTGGCCTTCCAGTGGAGCTTTATGCCACCTACAGAACTAATTTATGCTGTATAGCTTCTCAATATTGACTGAAAGTTAGTAGGGAAGGTGCTAGCAAATATGTTGGCCCAAGTGATTACAGTGCTGGTGCATCCAGACCAAATAGGTTTATCCTGGAAGGAACACTTTCCTCAATATAAGGCATCAGATCTAAATAAGGGAGTGAACCCAGGCTGATAGTGACACACCAGCAGCCATGACGATCAACATTAAGAAAGTCTGACAGTAGGGTGACTGTTTATGGGAGGGGGGTGCTTGAATGCATGAGGTTTGGGCCTGAGATTAAATGCTGGATAGGTCTCCTGAAAGCAAACCCGGTAGCAAGGATACGCACCCAAAGTGAGACATATGAGCCTTTTCCTACATGTCAGGGTACTTGTCAAGGGTGCCCACTATCGTCCTTCATTTTTGCATTAGTCCTTGAACTGCTCATGGCTCTCTTTAGGACGTGGGGCCCAGTATGGAAGATATCCACTAGTGTTGTTTGGGACATGCTTTCCCTTCACGTGGATGATGCACTCATTTATCTCAGTGATGTAGGTTGGGCTTTGTCAAGCATGCTAGCCACACTTGAGAGTTTGGAAGGAATGTGTGGACTGAAGCTCAATAAGACCAAGATGTGCATGTTTCCACTCAAGGCTCTGACAGACGTAGAGAGGGAGGGGTTAGTGGACATGGGGATGGACTCGAGATGTGATACTTTCAAATACTTGAGAGTGAATATATATATTTCACACGGTTCATGACCTCATACAGGGGAACTTGATCAGGGCTGTAAACTTCACTCTGCAATTGGTGCATTTCTGGAAGACCTTCCCATTATCTCTGAATGCAAAATGGATGATAAGTGGGGTTAGAGTGGGACTTTTGCTGAACTTAGTCCTTGTCTCTGGCATGTCACACTCAGCTACGTGCACCACTTGCACTAGTCGTTGCAACTATGTGAGGGCGCACTGGATCCATTCACTATACACTTCATTTTGCCCATGGAGGGAGCACACGCACAGGTTACACTTGTGATGTGCGACCATTGTCTATCAGAGTTATGTTGGGCATGGGGATACATGAATTCTGTGGAGTGGAATAGGGCTTCTTTGTGCAGCCGGAACTTTGTCTTTGATTTCCTAGTTATGATCCCCTAGTTCTTTCACGGTTGTAGTGATCTTGTTGGCTTTCAATGGATGTCTATTGTGTGGAAAAACTCTTAAAATGTGTTCAACAGCACTGTGTTTCTCTGTGAAAATCAATAAAGAGATACTGGGAAAAATATTAATTCTGGGGTTGGTTCTGATGACTCTAACATCCAAAAAGAAGTATGGTTAAAGGTGGCCCAGTTGAGAGAAAACACCTTTCTATTGTTAGACTTTCAAGTGTATCACAGGCACTTTTGCCAGCTAAATTAGCACCATTCATGGAGTGATTTAGCTAAGGATGAACTTAGACACAGCAGGTTCCAAGAAGACCTTTGGCATCCAGTTATCAGTGGTGGCCAGGAGGCTCAAGCATACTCTTTCATCTTTATTTTCTGTCAGGGTAAAGAAGGAAGGAGAATGACCTACTGGAGTGACTTGGCGAGAAAGTTAGTGCAAAACCCGTAGGGTGCAAGACTTCACTTGTTGGGTACTTTAAATCTGGGCAGGAAGTAAAATTCTTCTCTTTTTGACTTTTTCAAGGCTTCCATAAAGTTGTGTTCCTTTAAAATCATAAAGTTGTGTTCCTTAAATATCTTGTGAGATGGGTACTCCAGCGGCTCACGAAATAATCACTTGCCCCTTACTGATGTTCCCCCCTTTAGCCAAGTTTTTCTCCTGGTGTACCTATTGCGCACAACTTGGATCTAATTGTTGGAGCTGATCAATGGGGGATGTGTGGATGGTGATAGAAATAGTTCTAGCTGAGCCTGTTGTGAATTATAAACCTCTCTGTTGTAGTAAGTGAAGGAGGGTACTATGCCCTACTTTATGGTTCATTTTCCTTCTGTCAGCAGCAAATATCACATTCTGCTGTATTACTCTATTTTCCTTCACCCCCACCTTGACTTTCTGAGGGTTTCTGCTCATGTAAACACTGGTGTAATATTTTGTGTCCTCATGTGACGGACCTGCATTCTCCCCCAAAGATTGAGCTTTTTTGTCATTTCAGTGCCATGGGAATGGCAGAATTATCTGTGACAAGTGATACTGATACAGAGTGTGCCAGCAATATAATAGGAATTGAAGGCAAAGGTGGGACAGATATGCCAGAAGCACATGGAGCAACAAAACTGAGAGACTATTTGGCTACATACGGCTATATATTCTGCGTGTGAGCATTAATGTAAAAGTCAAAATGTGTCAACCACAGATGGCAAAACAAGTGAGAGCACAGAAGCAAAAATATGTTGGGGGAACTACCTCATATCATCACCCCAACCCTTCTGTTGACCACAACAGATCTGCCACATAGGGGGGCTTGCTCTGCTTAGAGAGTGCTTACTACTTAGTATTGTCTACACTGCGACTGTCAATCCCGATGAAAAGACTGCATTGATGGCAAGATGTGGGCATTCACAATGTTGTGAGCTGTGGACAGTCAGGGATGAAAAGAACGCCACCGCTGGGAAGTTGTAAAGCTCTTAAAACCTGGGATGCCACAGAAATGTTGGTTGACTATGCTGGCAAGGTGCACTGAGCGCCCGCCTGCGGGCTCAGTGAGCACTAAACCATATCTGCCTCCATCAGTGTGTTTGTGTGATCAGCAGCATACCGAGGGAAGGGCTTACCTCACCTCCCTAAAGATGCTGTAATAAGCACACTGCAAACTCAAAACCCATAGAGCAAGTCCTTCCTATATGATAGCATGCTGAGCTTACATGACACTGAAGAGTACAAGTTAGATCAGGATGAGTTGAAATTGAAGCACCATGCACAAAAAGACGCATTCACTCTAGTGAATGAAACTGTTGGTTTCCTGAATTGATTACATAGTATCTTCACATTAAATAATGCATATCTATATGTTTCTAACAAGCAGTATTATCAGCTGGCACTAATATGTTATTCTCCTACATAGATGACTGGTTAATTGACTTCATGCACCATATCCAGAACAGTTGTTTCATCAGATAGAAAGCATGATGAAACACCACTGGTTACAAGTACTGTCATCCCAAATAGGAGGCCACAGGGTAAGCATAGCCCACAGTTGTGGGAGCTGGGGTTGTATGCTTCAACTATTTTGGGGTCAGTCTTTCTATGGCAATGCAAAGTGGACCAAGTACAATTGCTTCAGCACTTAACTCTTAGTGGTTGCACTGGAAAGCAGCCACAGGCTTCTCAGGGAGGTTCCCAGCTCAGAGCATAATGAACACTCAGCAGTAATAACATGAACGCCCAGTCCAGGGCTCCTCTTCAGCAAAAAATAGTTAACTTTTACACAATAAAATGTAATACTATACAAAGACAAAAAGTTACCCTATGCCCAATATGTTTGAGGTGCAGCTAACACAGCTAGGGATGCTGGCCCTCTCTCTACCCCTCGCCATTCCCTAAACCTATATTAGTGTAGGGTCAAGGGTGCTTTCCGTTGTTTTTGGTCATACTCACACTCAGCCTCTCATCCATTCTCTGGGCTGTATTTAGCACTCCGTTAATGTGACAAGGGCAACCAATCAGTTGAACACTATATGGGTACAAAGTGCAGTAGCTTATTCTTTTGGGTGGCGTAGTTGCCAATGCACACAATTGACAATAACTAAGCCTAGCTGGTTGGTGATTTCGTTCAGGCACTGTGGGTACACAGAGTTTTTCTTTTGCGGCAGAGGCCACTCGGGCACAGATCTACCACTGTCATGTCTCCAGGTGATGTGTCTTCACATCTTGGAAGTTGGCTGTCAGGCATATATTAGATTTGGTTGCACAGTAATCCTCGTTGTACTCCAATCCTTGGTCTGAGAGAGTCTTCAACTGGAACAACAAGTCAGTCAATAATTTTCACTCCTATGCCGGTACGGGGGTCAGAGGATGTGTATTTCCAGTCTGCTCTTTCAGAACTGGCTTGGGATGGTTCTCCTTTCAAGATGCTTTCAAATTGTTCTCAGGTTGTCTTTCAAACACAGCCTTTGTCCAGTGTGATGCTTTTCACAGCAAGGTAGTCTACATGTAGGAGTGACCACAACAGAGGCACAAATGTGTGAGCAGCCTGCAGCTATCATGGCCACAACTGACAGTGATCAGGAAGAAACACTAAAGGCTGGCATTTTCAAAAGATCATTCACACTCTAAAAACAGTAGCTGAAGTCATACCCTTAATTCCTAACACCCAACAAATGGCAGTGTACGCAACTGGCTCTATATATACTGCACCAAAGTAAGGTACAGTGTGTATAGAGTCCAGGGGTCTCAAGAGGTTTGGCAGAGGTTAAAGCTAGATTTAACCTTACTCTCTAAAGTGGTAGCTTGGTCGAGCAGTAAGGCAGTATCAGAGGACAGTGTAAAGCATTTGATGTACACACTCAGTCAGCAAATGGTCTCACACACACACAAGAACTTAACTCCAGTCGGAATGTTTTGTATTAAAAAAATACAGTTGTTGTATTTCTACAACCAAGCAAGCCTGGTGCAGGTAAATATAAAAATACTTTTACTAGTAAATTACTTGTATGAACACAGTTCAAAATAGCAGTGTAACTTGTACTGGTATTTGACATAGTTTTAAGAACGCAGTTTGCAACACATTGCAAGTATAGTACATTCAATTGAATGGGCATTTTTAGGTAAAATGCAGTTAATTACTTTTCAGATTACTTTTGCTAACACAGGACTGGATCCTAGATTCAGCCCTGGGACATTTCCTGAAAACAGGTGAGTAAATGCGTTTTGGTTAAAGGTACGATTTTTAAATAATAATATTGCATTTCAAAAGTTGACATAGAAACTTTTTCACATAGAATCACCATTGTTATCCTATGGGAGGAAATTCACTTAGCTGGTAAGTTATGTTACCGATACGTTTTCTTACTCAGTGCTGGATCCTGGATCCAGCACTGGGACATTTCCTGAGAACAGTTGAGAAGATGTGTTTTGGTTAATCGGCTGATTTTTAAGGAATATTTGTAGTTTTCAAAAGTCGACACAAAAACCTTTTGGGGGGAAAAAGTGTCAATGTTATCCTAAGAGGAAAAATGAGTTATCGGTTTCAAGGTCAGTAATCGGTCTTTTGAGTTAGGGTCCTGGGGTTAGACTCAGGGGCCTCCCAAGGTCAGTGATGCACTGTTGTTGCACCCTCTGTGGCACTCGGGTGGCCGGGTGCAGAGTGTTGAGACCCAATGTTATCCTATGGAGGATGAGGGGCTCCGGTTGGTGGTGGCTGGCAAGCAGACCACAGGGTTGTGGGAGAAAAGCTCCTAGCGTTAAGTTCAGGGCAAGTTGGGGACCAAGTTAGCACCAAAGGGGCACCCTTAGCGGCGCTAGGGCAGCCAGGTGCAGGGTGCTGTTTTGAGGTCGGATGCCCTTTTGATTTCAATGGAGATTCTCCGGGACCAAGAAACACTGCAGGCTCGGGGACGAGGAACTTTCAGGAGTGACTACCACATCGAGGGGTAAGTTGGGATAAAGAGGGATGGTTAGGCACTGCTGGGTTGAGCACACAAGGCTGTGGGGCGTCGGGTGCAGGGGTGCCTTTGGACGTCGGATTTTCTTACCCGCTATGGTCGCAGTAGGTAGGTCCTCTGGATTGATGCTGCAGGTGTCGACTGGAGGCATCGAGGCAGGTCAAGGGTCACCGGATCTCGGGTCAGGATCGCCGGGGAAAACTCCTCCTGGTGTTTGTTCACTCAAACACGGGCCAGGCTCGGCGGGTGCAGAGTGGCTGGATTCGTGGTTTCTGGGGTTTTTGAGGTTGCTGGCCGCTGGAGACGACGGGGTTTCGCAGGAGCAGGTTTGAGGGAAGACAGGCCTGTAGGGCTGGGGCCAAGTCAGTGGACATTGTCCTTTTGTTAGCTCTGACCGGCTTCTTGTCCTTCTTATTTTCTTGTTGTTGCTGGAGCTAAGGAAGGAAGGTTCCGGGTGCCTCTAAATTCTAAATGCAGGGGCGTTACAGGTAGGTAAAGGGCAGGGACCAATGGGTCCCTTCCCCTGGGTGGGTACATCCCCTATTCTGCCATTCTCCAGTAGGAGGGGGAGCAGGAGCCTGTTCCTGGTTGTCTGGGTCCCCCCATCCTCATGATGGCAGGGACTCGAGGTGCTTCACCTCACCTCCCCCACCTTAGGGGTGGGGTTTGCAGAGGTGGCCACTCCTCACTTGTTTTTCTTGCTGGTTCGTCCACCCAAAATGGGCTGCAGAACCAGTGGGGACCTGTTGCTGAGTACAGCAAGTGGCCTGGAGAGGCTCACAAAGGTGGTATGCCTTTGAAGCTTCTCCTTCGTAAACCCTGGCCATCCTGGGGGAGGAGGCTTGGCACCTTGTCCCAGTATGTGCATTGTTTCAGGCCCCCGAGAGCAGTAAGCTCTTGACCCGGGGGTCCAGAATCTTGTCTGGTGGGGGCAGCCTAGGCAGCCACTCAGTCAGGTCACTAGGAGTTGGTTGAGTTTCGGGGGGCATCTCTAAGATGCCCTCTGTCGTGCATTTTACATTAAATCCCACACAGACATCAGTGTGGGTTGAATGTGCTGAGAAGTTTGATACCAAACTTCTCAGTCTTCAGTGCAGCCATTATGGCGCAGTGGACTAAAGTGAGAAACAATGATTGTTTTCAGTTACCAAGACGTACACTATGATTCCAGACTACTTTTTTCTTGAGGACAGCGCTTGGGGGCGAGGACACACTCCCATAGAGAGAGGACAGCAGAGGGGGATAGGTCAGGTCCAGTTGGGTCTGATCAGCTTGAAAACTGTAAGGGCCAATGGAACTTGTTTTATCTCTGTAGTTGACACCGGAGGTTGGGCAACTGACCACTGGAATTACATCTGGGGACATGGATTCAAGGCAAACAGGTTCAGTCTTTATTCAAGCTTCAGACAGCAGGGTAGACCTCCTTTTGAGTCTTCACATGTGCAGAGTGTTCTGAGTTCAGGTTCTGGGGATGCAACTTTCATGCCCAGTGCCAATCTGTGGATGGGGACACCCCTTTGTCTAATTGTAAAACTGGTTCTGGGCAGTTCTCCCACTGATTTGGCTCCAGCCTGGCTGGTGAATAAAAAGGAAGGCTCAGGTGTGAGCTGTTTCTGCCAGTGACAGGGTAGGCTTCTTGTGAAGTCAGAAATGGCTTTGTACAGACCCCAGGCCATACTTTAATGACAGGTGGCCCTACCCTGCCCAGTCATCCTATCAGGAAGGCCCCTTACCTCTCTACAGGACCTTTGTCCTCTGGCTGGGAGGAATATACATATCACCACAGGTGAGCCATTGGCAGTCATGTGACCCTGGATACTAGCAGAAAGGTATAATTGGCTTGGGCAGGAAAATACCAACTTTCTAAAAGTGGCATTTTCAAAATAGTACTTTAAAATCCAACTTCATCATGAAGGAGGAATTAAAATTAGACCTGAAATAAGTGGAAAAAGTATTTCCCAAACTAAATTTGCACTTATTAAATGTGATAAGGTAGTTAGTCTAAGAGAGGCTAGGCTTGCCACAGTGAAAAACTGCTTTGAAGATGTTTCACTGCCAGGACATGTAATATTTCGATCATGCATGTCCTGCATTTTAAACACCCCAGACCCTGCCCTATGAACATTTAGGGCCTACCATAGGAGTGACCTATAACTATTAAAAAAGAAAGGTTTAGAACTGGAAAAAAGGTTTATTTTGCCAGATCCAAATCGCACTTTTAAAACCGCACACACATGCTTCAATTTTCAGGCCTAAGACATGTCTTACAGTGCTTCTTTAGTGAGTGAATGTTGCAGCCCTTTGGCATCATTTACTTTACAGGCCCTGGGTACATGTAGAAACCGATATGCTGGGGGCTGATAAGCAGATTTAAGGCATATTAATTTCACAATGTTTGGAAGGGAGAGCACAGGCACTTTTCCACTGGTTTGTAAATTTAACGGAGTCCTTAATGCCAACAATAAAGATTCAGCCACAAAAGGCAAACTTGCTCTGAGGGTACCCTCTAAAAACACTAGGGAACCATTACTAGCTGTCCTTTTTTTTCTCTGTTGATATGCTAAAGAACTGTTGGATCACACATTTAGCCATGAGAGACTCTCTTCCTCCCTACGCCCTTGGTGGTCCAGAGATGTGTTGTGACTATAGCACTAGGGAGCAAGAAAGAAAATGTGGGTAATGCTGAGAAGGTCTGGCTTTAATTGGGCACTACATGGAAACACAGGCATGCATTAGTATACATTTGTACATGTCTGTGTGAGCATGCAATGCATTAGCACAAATTTAGACACTACTAAAAAAACTACCAGCGCATCCATTTGCATCAAATTTCAGACTTAGGACTACTTTTTTTTTGGAAAGATCACTATTGTTCATCAAAGCCATATGAGTGGTAGGCTCCCACCACACTTAGGAAGGCCCACAACTTCTTACACATTCTGAATCAAAAAACTTGTGCCAGCAATCTCATTAACGCAATCCAAAATGTTTGTGCCCAAAGACTAGATTACAACTTGTGCTTCGAGAATGATCGCTTTTGATAGTAGTCCAGAACCTGCCAATTGACTATCCGTGTACCGCTACAATTAGGAATGGAACTGCATAAAGGAGGCTTTCTTAATTGTCACACAAATGGATATGAGTCTTAGGCCAAGGTGACTGAGGCTCACCATGAAGGGTGATGAAGTTAGGATCTGCACCTTCTTCACAGGCGGCTGATGGATAAGTACACTTTCAATGGTGAGGCCAGACATCTGACAATGTGCAGCTCCTCCGGAGAGACATGTTGATATCTAAGGCCGAGTGTGCCTGAACGGTAGAATGAAGAGCAAAGAATGACCCAACCCTGAAGTGAACTAGATGCAATGTTATGTGAGTAGTGCAGGCCTTAGGAGAAATGTGCCCACAGAATGTCATGCTTTATCCATAGAACCAAGAAAATTTCCAGGGCATCCTTCAGTATATTTATAAAAGAAATCTGTAATTTTAGATGTGCTTTTTTAAAAACATGATGGATGACATATGGTTCTTCTTTCACTGTAATTAACATGCAAAGCCTGCCCTTCACTTTAGAAGTGCTAGTGTCTGCAGGAACGGTATCTGTTGTTACATCTGTGCCAAGAGTCATATTAAGATCTTAACAAAT
Organism: Lissotriton vulgaris; assembly: GCF_964263255.1. Classification (NCBI taxonomy): domain Eukaryota; kingdom Metazoa; phylum Chordata; class Amphibia; order Caudata; family Salamandridae; genus Lissotriton; species Lissotriton vulgaris. The sequence goes on along the minus strand of NC_141685.1, from coordinate 2,034,842,404 downwards.
GATGCACATGTTCAATAAATTATGGAACTCCATTCACATTGTAGGCCTGCATGTTCCAGGGAAATCACACACAGTGACTACTGAGAACTGGCACTGCCCAGGCCGCTCTGCATTTGTGGTCAACCGGAGAGGTTTTGGCAAGTAGCCTGGAGCACTAGGCATGAAAGACACATTTGGTGAATGTCTGAAATCCATTGTGGAACAGAGGATGTTGAACTTAGCCTTCTTCTAATTGCAGTGATCTGAGACAAATTGAACATCAAGGCCATTTTGAAGTTCACTTTTGAAGAGCCATCAAATGCATGCATGTACCTGAAGAGCTCTCTTATGACTATCGCTCTTGGCTCCAGCTTCTTTGCTAGAGAATTTCTCGATATTCCTATAAATTCAGAACACAACTGAAGACGCTGGTGTTGGACCTTGCCCTTTTAGCAGGGTTATCACCAAACTTTTTGACTTGTTCCTCCTATTTTTTCTGACCTTTTATTGTTGGTTTTAATACTCAGGGCACTTCACGATTGCTAACCAGTGCTAGAGTGCATATACTCTCTCTCTAAAATGTATTGGTGATTGGCATATCAATTTTTGGCATACTTGATATACTGGTAAGTCTGTGTGTAAAGTGCTCAAGTTGTGCCCAGGGCCTCTAAATCGAATGGGCATGCAGCACTGATTGTGCTTCCCACATCAGAAGCTCTACAAAAATGTTTCAGACTTGCCACTTCAGTGTTTGCGTGTGCAGTTTTATAATGCATTTTTAAACTGCCATTTTGACCTGGCAAGGCCACTTGCCATGCCCAAACCTTCCCTTCTATTACATTTTACTCATCCCTAAGGTAGTCCCAAGGCGGCCCCATGGGAAGTGTGTTTAAAGGTAGAACATATACTAGTGTGTTTACATGTCCTTGTATTGAAATACTGCTGATTTCATTTTTTACTATTGCAAGGGCTATCTCTCCCCTAGGGTAACATAGGGATTGCCTTGAAATATATTTAAATATAATTTCCCATTGGGAGTAGATAGATGTTTGGAGTTCGAGGTCTCTGAACTCACAAAATTAAAATACATATTTTGATTACGTTCTTTTTAAATTGCTTGTTTCGAAAATGCCATTTTGGGAAAGGGTATAAATATATTTAAAAAACATGCAAACGCCAATACTGACTCCACGTAACAAACACAATAATTTCTATTCATGTTCACAAAACTTAATTACTGTGAACACGATTTATTTTCATCATTATTTGTGAAAAAAACTTTGAAACATTTACATTTAGCATAAAACTGTCAGCAACAGAAGGACGGCATACAGTCTCATGAAATGGATCAATAAAAATTCATGTCCCACATCAAATAAAGAACATTATTACATTGCCACAAAAATGAATTATAAATACAGAAAAAAACACAATACAAAACATGTTACCATAGATGTCCCAGTTCTCAACTAGCCAAGGGGCACTAGTTGAAAAGCCCATAGAGGCCCCAAATTCATGTCCCACATCAAATAAAGAACATTATTACATTGCCACAAAAATAAATTATAAATACAGAAAAAACACAATACAAAACATGTTACCATAGATGTCCCAGTTCTCAACTAGCCAAGGGGCACTAGTTGAAAAGCCCATAGAGGCCCTGAATTTTTGGCTTACAACAGAAGAGTGTAAGCTGATCATTTAATTTAATTTTAGGCCTGGATAAGGGATCTTACTATAGATGTATTTGAACTCAAAGATTCACTGCTTGCTTGTGCTTCTTTTTTATTGGCACACTTCCTGGTGCAATTATGCTGCTGACGTGTTTTGAACCCAGCATCAATAATGGGTTCTTCCCAGGACCTAGAACTTCAGACAATAAGCTTTTGTTGCTTGCTCTCATCCTGATCAAATAATCTTCTTTATTGATTTGCTTGTATTGCCATACCGTGAGCTTTCACTTCCAATTCACTTTCATGGTCTTGATAAATTTAGTAGCAATGTTTTTTTTCCATCTAATTCCTTGCTGCAATTCTTGTTGCTTCTAAATGCTTGATTTTTGCAATGCAGATCGACAAAGTCAAATAAAATCCTCTGGTTATTCACGCCATGTCTTGAGCTGCCAGAAAGTGTGCATTTCTTTGCTTAACCATTCTGTGCCTCTGCCTGACTGTTGAATACATGTCTGTGTTGGCTGATAGTTTGGCTCTTGTGCACTCACTTTAGAAAGGTAGCTGAGGTGTGCCTTGAATATCCTGATGAATGCAAAAACAACAGTTAATGGACAGAATGCAGAACAATGTCATACATTCACCCCAGTACAGAGATCTGGGCCTAAATCCATTGTTATTTTTGCTCACCACACCACCCCTGTTCAGACATGACCATATGCAAATCAGCCTTGACCCTGTGCCTCATGCGAACAGTCCACCCCGAACTGCCAAGCCATGTCTTCCCGGGACCGGAATCAAGCATCCTAGGACCAGTTTCTGGCTATCAGCCGTCATAAGCCAGGTTAGCTTGACTCCAGTGGCAAGGAGGGCTCCCCATATTTTTAATGCAAAAACAACAATTGATGCACAGAATGTTGCACAATGGCAAAACATTCACCCCCAGTCACAGATCTGGGTTTAATCCATCGTTATTTTGCTCACCACACAACCCCAGTTTAGCCATTTCCATACACAAATCAGCCATGAGGCACATGGTCAAGGGCTTGGGTGTGCTTGCCTCTTGGTAAGAAGTCTCAGATCCATCAAAAACTTCACCTACCAGTGCCTGGGCTCTTTTGCTGAGAGTTCATACTTGTCAAGTGGTGCTAAATTCAGTTCCTGCTCCCTTGGAAGCATAACCTGGGGATCTCAAGGATAAAATCCACACATTGACTCCCAAATCCTGTTTTCTCATCGCACCACTGTAAAATGTAGACGCATCACTTCTGTCTGCCCGAAAGCATGGTTCCCGCTCGATGCACCAATCACAGCTTTCACCACAGACCCCAGTGTGCCATCACAGAGCGTCAGAAAAGTCGGCGCAGTGTGAGTCCCGAGCACCGTGCCATCAACGTCTGTGGCACCCACTCCAAATCCAACACCTCACCTGCTTCAAGGCTGATGAGTCGACACAGTGACTGCTTCTCTGATGTGAAATCGACGCATGGCCTGCATTGCCAGTGCCATATCAACCCAGCACTTCTGGATTTTCAACACATCATTCCTGGGCACTGATTCTTCATCATCACTGCACGCAGTCAGAAACTGAGGCCCAGCAAATCTAAGAAGTAGTAAGGGGAAGAATAGTATGAGGGGGGTCCAAAGCACGCCGCAAATAAACAACGAAACAGAAAAATCACCCTCTTTGTAGCAAAGGGATACGGGCACACGAGAGTGGGTAACCCCTAAAAAGAGAAAATCTAAGGGTAGAAGAGGAGAGATATAAGCTTCAAATCTTAAGATTATTCCTTCTTCGAGGACCTCCTTTAAAGTAGTTCCCAAAACGTTGTTGATAAAAAATCCTGCTATATCTCTCCCTGGGGCGGGCTTAAGGAGGCAGGATATAGTAAATACTAACAAATATCGGATTTTAGGAGAGGTTTCTGAATCCCAGGAAAGAGTGTCTACAAAGAGAGAGTGAGGTCAAGCTGGGATAGAGGCATTTCCCATTCCTGGAAACATGGAGCCACAATCTGTGCAGACACAACCTCAGTTGCAGCTTCAGTCTCAGAGTCAAACATGGGTAACATCCTCTGAAGACTTGATTATAACTTTTAAAGGAAGCTTTAAAGAAGGGGGAGATTTGAGCTTAGCTGAAGCAGCTCAACCAGGAAACCAATTTCTACCACAATCTCAATCATAATCCCAACCTCAACCTCTGCCCAAAGCACAAGGCCAGCCACAATCAGTTGCTGAGCTGATACAACTACTGACAACTGAAGTACGGAACAGATTTGAAACATCTGAGTTGAATCAGAAAGTGATTAGATCTGCATGTGAGAGTCTGGGGAAAAGTTGGATGATGTAGCTGCTAGAACCTCACAGTTGGAAGCTGAAATGAAAGATCTAACGCTTCAAATGGAGGTTAATACAAAAGAGATAAGTGACTTTAGGGGGAATGAGAGGCAACTGAACGAAAAAATTGAATCACTGGAAAATAATCAAAGGAGATGTAACCTCTGGGTTTTATAGGTTCCAGAAGGAGCAGAGGGGGACAATATCAAAGCATTTGTGGTGCATTTGATCAAGGATGGGCTGCAAGTAAAACTGTCAGATGAAGAATTAACTAAAGACATACAGAGGGTCCATGGAGATCCTTATAGAAGGAATGTAAATAAAAGCAAGCCAAGGAAAATTATGGTAAATTTCCATACCTATAACTTAAAAGAAGAAATGTTTTTGAAAGCACTGAAACAGAGATCACTGACTATTGATATTCATTTCGATATTAGGTCAGATATCTCCCAACTTACAGCCAATTAGAAATAGGAATTTGGAAATATGATTGAACGTTTTAAGAATCTGGGTGGCACAGTTCAGATAAAATTTCCTGCCAGCTTACGTGTAATGCACAACAACGGGATGCAGACCTTTCGCAGAGTTGAGGATGCGGAGGAGTTTCTAAAATCAATATCAGGAGCTGGTACAGGATAGGTAGGACAACATTTAACTTTGGTATTCCCTTTCGCATAATATGTCGAGATAATAGTCTTTAGTGGTATACCATAAGTAGTAGGGGCACGATATGCAGTTGGAACATATCTCCGAAATCGGGGCCTCCTTAGGCCCTAGCCTTCAAGAAAGAAGAGGAGGATTTCCCAAGGGAGGGGATCACAGGTAGTTTTTAGGGCACAGGTGTGGAAGCATGGGGAAAATAAACATAATATGTTGTCCTCTATATACATCGAAACCCAGGTTGTAACGAGCCACAAAGTTGAGGGAAAAAAAGAAAGGACACTAAACCAGAAGCCACAGATAGAATTTCTATCATGGAATGTAAATGACCTTAGGGTGGCTCATAGGCGTGAGAGGATTCTGCAGTACTTTAAGATGCTTCAGCTCAAATTATTCTACTCCAAGTGACGCATCTAACCAGCAATGAAATGAGAGAGCTGTTTGAGAAAAGGAAATGGGTACAAAATATGGTAGTAATTTATCAACAGGGAGGGATGAGGAATTGATGTGTCCGTTTCTTTCCCCGGGGTAGGAGTTCAAATTAATCAAAATAAAAAAGGACACTTGTAACACTTCTCAACCTTTGGTTCAGGGAGATTAGAATACTCTCAAAAACTCAATGTTGTTTTGGAGTGCAGTATATATGTTTCATCCGCCCCACATTGTAGTTATGGCAGTTATCATAGGGTGTTCTAGAATGTGTTGGCTGCCAGCCTCATCCAGAGGCACCTCTGGTTTCAAGTGCAGTGTCCAGAGATAGAGGGTTTCCCCACAAACAGTGTGAAAACAAATTGGTGAAAAAATGTTAAAAAATGGAAAAGTACCCCAGTTATTTATTGAGGGGTAGGTTCCCAGTAGGATAAAAATGATATGATACTTAGATTAGACCGAGTTACTGGGCCTGATAGTATATATATTGTTGTAAATTTGTCGACATGTTTCAGCTCCTTAGGCCCTAGGGGTCTGTGGAGCTTTCGACAGGACTTACACACAAGTATTGGTACTCACACGATTTGTGCAGTATTAATTTCCACAGAATTATTATTCTTGGTGAAATCAGCTCTCCAGATTCTTAAAAGAGACATGATGTTAAAGGGAAAAACTGCAACTTTGCATTGTGTTCATTTGAGAAGTGGGGAAGATATTGATTGTATGGAGTAAGCCTTATGTTACTCTATTAGGCAATGGAAGGTGTTAATGTAGATTAGATTTATCATGAGAATATTCAGCCTGAAATACCTGTGGTGAGGCTGAACATAGTTATAACTTATTGTGAGGCAGAATATTAGTTTTATTGATATCTTAGTATATATCAATATGTACCTCGGTAAAGCTATATGGATCTGAATTGAAAATCACTGTTTTGCATAAAGGAGACGTATTGCATGCACATCCTGATTGGGTCGATTGGAAATGCGCTTCTGGAGATGGTAGGTAATAATGTTATCTCATCGCAAATGCGCTTCTGGAGATGGTAGTTAATAATGTAAGCTCATCGCAATGCTGTTAAGACTAAGACTTGGCTAGAAATGTGGACTCGCAAAAAAGGGGACGAGTATGTCCTTACGGAAGTGCTATAAAATGCGTGCACGTTGTTTTAAAGATGTTAACAGTCACCCTTCATTCGTTGTTTAACAAATAGTTCTAAATACCAAATTGTATTGCAGATAGAAAAAAGAAAAAGTCCTACCTGTGTATGTAGAGCTTGGAGGCTTACTCAGGGGTTCCGCTTGATTAACCGCAGAGCTAGCGTAAGGAAAACGAAGTCGTAGATTAAAGAATGCGGAGACCGCATCTTACCAATTTGTTCTCGGAAGGTCTCTCAAGGCGCCATTACCCGCGTGCTGGTTTCTCCTCCAACTAGTGCTGACTCTGCCCCCGGATACCGGATGTGTGCCGGTAGCTTTAATTTAAAGGGGCCTCAGTTGGACAAACGTCTAGATTTAAAGGAGCCTTGTTTGTTTATTTGTAAAGTTCTCTTCACTCGGGATTTCGTGGTGGTGATATGCTTGTATTTACATGAATTTAGTTCTTACGTGGTGTATATGTTTTAGTACACAGGCACTGATTCGGAGAAGTTATCTAGAAAAGGAGATCATTCACATAGATTCATATTTTAAGAGTTTTTGTGAATTTCTGCGGTACAATTGGGATTTCAATGGGCAAAGTGATGCCCGGCTATGTTATCATTGAGGCCTTGTTCATGGGTACGAAGTCGATTTACCCACCTCTGTTCCTTCTCGTACAATATTCTCTCAGCGTTCTGGGACTTATCCATTAGCATCTTGATCACTGTCCAATGAATATCATCGCAAGAGTGGTTCATTTCTATGAAATGGGAGCATAATTTGGTAGTATTCTTTTTCAGCCTGATGTTGCTTTTATGCTCACTTATCCTTGTTTTTACTTTGCGGCTTGTCATCCCTATATATTTCTTATTACAGGGGCAGCTCACCATGTAGATGACATGGGAGGAATTGCAATTGGTATGTTGTTTCTGTGTCCATACCAAGGTCTCTGATAATTGCAATGTTTTAGAGGCTGAGGTGGTTTTGCATGCAACACACATGCCGCAAGGATAGTGTCCTGTTATTGGTGTCATTGTTGCGTTTCTTGTTATGGTCAATGGTCGATTCTTAGGAGGGCGGGTATGTACCAAAGCATCTTTCAAGTTTTTAGTTCTTCGATTGGCAAATCTTGGTTTTGGCCAGTCAAATTTGCCGGTATTCAAAATATGCCAGTTTTTATTTATCAGTTTCTGTACGGCATATGTAGCTGGATTGAAAGTGGTCACACAAGTGGTTAGATCTTGTATTGGTTCTTTATGATGGATTTGTAATAGGCATTCTCTTGGTTGGTTGTTGGCTCTTTTTCTGCAATTTTTGATTGTCTTCTCGGTGTAATCTCTATTTCTCAATTTTATGCTCAGTTCTTCTGCTTGGGTCTTGTAGTCTTCTTTTTTGCTACAGTTTCTTTTGAGCCGTAAGAATTGGCTGTAGGGTAAGTTATCTCTGAGTGGTTTAGGGTGATAACTTTTGTACGATAAAAGGCTGTTCTTGGACGTAGGTTTTGTGTAAGTCTTGGTTTGTAGGATGTTATTTTCATTGAAGATTGTGAGATCCAGGAAATCTAGGGCCATATTAACAAGGGGGTTTATCTCCGCTTTTTTTGCTTTAAAAGCCAAGAAAGCGGAGATAAAATTATCTTCCTATTACCTAGCTGTCGCTAACACCAGTTAGCGACAGCTAGTAGGAGATAGCGACCATCTTGGGCCCCACTTTGCATGTCAGTGATATTTATCACTAATGACATGCAAAGTGGGCGTGCCAAGATGTTAGCGACTGAAAACAGTCGCTAACATCGCTATCTCCTATTACCAACTTTTGGAGCTATTCGCGCTAAGCGCGAATATCTCCAAAAGCTAACACCTGCCCTGAGCAGTTCTTAGCCATGTTATCCAATGGGAGGTGGATAACATGGCTAAGAGCATTAGCTCAGTAATGCATGAATATCGCTGACTTTTCAACGATATTCATGCATTGCGGCGATTTTTATCGAATTTGCGATAAACCTTGGTAATACCAAGGTTTGTTTGCAGTAAAAATCGCCGCAGCTCAGCGGTAAATTTTTGTCTCTAACCAAGCAATAGCTATAATTATCGCTATTGCTTGGTAATATGCCCCACAGTTTTTTGTTAAGATGTATATGTGAACTTGAGCCAGGGGTCCCAACTGTTCAGCCAGACTATGACCTGGGCTAGATCTTTTTCAGTGTTCCAGATCAATTAAATGTCATCAATGTATCTCTTCCAGTATATTATACTGGAAGAGTACGGGTTTGACTGACGTACAGCCCTGCCACCGAAGGCGCAAAAGCGCTGCCCATGGATGTTCCATGGATTTGTATGTACAGTTTTCGATCATATTCGAAAAAGTTCTCTTTTAGTGCTAATTTGCAGCACTCAAGGATAAAATACCTAGGGGTGTTGTATTGCCAATCTTCCATATATTGGGCATCTTCCAACATTTGGATTGTCTCATCTTGTGGTAAGCTGGTGAATAATGATTCAACATCTAACCCAACCAAGAGCATTGTATCTGGGTCAAATGTGGTGTCTGCAATTTGTAACAAAAGATCCCTGGTGTCTTTTAGATATGTTTGGGTTTTTTGGACCATTGGCTTGAGATATTCATCTGCAAATTTTGATAATGGCTCAAGGACTGACCCTATCCCAGAAACTATGGGTCGTACCTGTGGTGGTGACCTGTTTTTATGGGTTTTAGGGAGCGAATAGAAGTAGGGAGTTTTTGGGTCCTTGGCAATTAGGAATTCAGCTTCTTTTTTAGATATCCACATCTTAGTCTCAGCTTCATACACCATGATAGATATGGTGTTCTGCAATCTCTCTGTGGGATCAATTGTGATCCTTTGATAGAATCTGGCGTCTGACAAAAGGGTGAGGCATTGTTGATTGTAACCAGTTTTGTTGAGGATTACAATGCCTCCACCCTTGTCGGCGGGTTTGATCACTATTTCCTCGTTTTGTTGTAGTGCCTCTATGGCCAGCCGTTCTTCCTTAGTAAGGTTCTGGAAGGTTTTATTCCTGGTCGTTTCTATATTGTCCACACCCTTCATTAGAGCTTGTTCAAAAGTTTGTAATTCTGGGGGGACACTGGATGCGGGAGGGTTAAAGGTAGATTTTCTCCGCAGTGTGGTATCTCCTTCCTGTGTTGGAGGTGGGCTGTTCGAGAAAAAGGCTTTTAATTTCAAAGTTCTGCAGTACTCAGATAACTCACACTTGAGTTTAAATGTATCTGTTTTAGGCATCGGTACATACCCCAATACTTTGTTTAGGATGTTGATTTGGTCATCTGTTAATTCTATATCAGAAAGGTTAACAATCTACGATTGGTCTTGCTGGTTGAGGGTTGGGCTGCTGTCATACTCCGCGTCTGCACATTCCTTTGTTGATCGCGCCAAGTTAAGGACTTTCTTTTGCCACGGGGTTGGTTGTGGCCCCTGGATAAAAAAGGCTGCTCCTGTTGATGTGTATTTTTTTGTCCTGCCATGTGTTGGTCTCCCGTGTGAGCATCTGTTGCATCCCTTGATTAAATGGGTCCATCCATCCTCCATATTGTGGGACAAATGGTTGGTAATAGGGTATGTTGAAGGCAGGGTGGAATGGTCGTTGCCATCTGTTCCCCCTTCTTGGCCGTTGATATCTATAGTTGTTACGGCCTCTTTTTGGAGTGTATTCGTCAGAGCTATAAGATGAATTGTTTGAGGAGTTTTTACCTATTGACTCATCATCTGTGGTCTGGTCCGGGAGGGTATAGTCATCCTTTATGTAGGGATGCATCGTCTCCTGACTAAACTTTTTTAAATCTTTTCCAAGTTTCTGGACTTTACTCTGCATAATAAACTCTTGTGTTTCTTCCATCTCTTTTGTTATTTCTTCCAGTCTTTTTTTGTATACCAAAGGGTTGATACCTTTTCTCAACTCATTTTCGCACTCTTGGATTTCTGCTAAAAGGGCTTCTGAAAGGTGTTTGGCTGTCTTGATAATTAATACAAGATAGTCCTAAAAACAAGGATAAGTGAGCATAAAAGCAACATCAGACTGAAAAAGAATACCACCAAATTATGCTCCCATTTCATAGAAATGAACCACTATTGTGATGATATTCATTGGACAGTGATCGAGATGCTAATGGATAAGTCCCAGAACGCTGAGAGAATATTGTACGAGAAGGAACAGAGGTGGGTAAATCGACTTTGTACCCATGAACAAGGCCTCAATGATAATATAGCCTGGCATCACTTTGCCCATTGAAATCCCAATTGTACCGCAGAAATTCACAAAAACTCGTAAAATATGAATCTATGTGAATGATCTCCTTTTCTAGATAACTTCTCCGAATCAGTGCCTGTCTACTAAAACATATCCACCACGTAAGAACTAAATTCATGTTATTACAAGCTTATCACCACCACGAAATCCCGAGTGAAGAGAACTTTACAAATAAACAAACAAGGCTCCTTTAAATCTAGACGTTTGTCCAACTGAGGCCCCTTTAAATTAGAGCTACCGGCACACATCCGGTATCCGGGGGCAGAGTCAGTACTAGTTGGAGGAGAAACCAGCACGCGGGTAATGGCACTTTGAGAGACCTTCCGAGAACAAATTGGTAAGATGCGGTCTCCGCGTTCTTTAATCTACGGCTTCGTTTTCCTTACGCTAGCTCTGCGCTTAATCAAACGGAACCCCTGAGTAAGCTTTCAAGCTGTACATACACAGGTAGGACTTTTTCTTTTTTCTATCTGCAATACAATTTGGTATTTAGAACTATTTGTTAAACAACGAATGAAGGGTGACTGTTAACATCTTTAAAACAACGTGCACGCATTTTATAGCACTTCCGTAAGGACATACTCGTCCCCTTTTTTGCGAGTCCGCATTTTTAGCCAAGTCTTAGTCTTAACAGCATTGCGATGAGCTTACATTATTAACTACCATCTCCAGAAGCGCATTTGCGATGAGATAACATTATTTCCTACCATCTCCAGAAGCGCATTTCCAATCGACCCAATCAGGATGTGCATGCAATACGTCTCCTTTATGCAAAACAGTGATTTTCAATTCAGATCCATATAGCTTTACCGAGGTACATATTGATATATACTAAGATATCAATAAAACTAATATTCTGCCTCACAATAAGTTATAACCATGTTCAGCCTCACCACAGGTATTTCAGGCTGAATATTCTCATGATAACTCTAATCTACAGTAACACCTTCCATTGCCTAATAGAGTAACATAAGGCTTACTCCATACAATCAATATCTTCCCCACTTCTCAAATGAACACAATGTAAAGTTGCAGTTTTTCCATTTAACATCATGTCTCTTTTCAGAATCTGGAGAGCTGATTTCACCAAGAATAATAATTCTGTGGAAATTAATACTGGACAAATCGTGTGAGTACCAATACTTGTGTGTAAGTCCTGACGAAAGCTCCACAGACCCCTATGGCCTAAGGATCTGAAACATGTCGACACATTTACAACAATATATATACTATCAGACCCAGTAACTCGGTCTAATCTAAGTATCATATCATTTTTATCCTATTGGGAACCTACCCCTCAATAAATAACTGGGGTACTTTTCCATTTTTTAACATTTTTTCACCAATTTGTTTTCACACTGTTTGTGGGGAAACCCTCTATCTCTGGACACTGCACTTGAAACCAGAGGTGCCTCTGGATGAGTCTGGCAGCCAACACATTCTAGAACACCCTATGATAACTGCCATAACTACAATGTGGGGCGGATGAAACATATATACCGCACTCCAAAACAACATTGAGTTTTTGAGGGTATTCTAATCTCCCTGAACCAAAGGTTGAGAAGTGTTACAAGTGTCCTTTTTTATTTTGAATAATTTATACAAAATATGGTATGCACTGAGCAGCAACTCACTATAAGAGGGTTGGCGATTTTGATAAAAGGCAGCTCCCAGATTGAGGTAGTGGAAAGTAGAGTGGATAAGGCAGGTATGTGGGTGATTGTGAAGATGAAATGCTCTGATCAATTATACACAGTGGTTGGGTACTATGGTCCCAATATTGACGACCCCACGCCATTTGGTAATTTACTCTCTGAATTGTTCGATATTCCTGACCCGTTCCTAATGGCAGGGGATTTTAATGTGGTCTTAGATGGTAGTTTAGACCTATCCACTAAAGCAGAAGTATAATACATAATAAGTCAAGGTAACTGATAATAAAATCGATCAAGAACTTAGGGTGGTGCAATATTTGGAGAAAAGATGGGATCTCTAAAAAGTTTCACTTTTAAAAACAAAAAATGTGGTCATCAGTCCAGAATAGATCTGTTTTTAGTTAATCAAAATATAAAGAACCAGGTTGGGGATGTAAACCTTGTGGGAGCACATATGTCCGACGACTCCGCCATAACTCTGATCTTGCCCCCCCCCCCGAGCTCTGCAGTACAACAGAGATGGACTATGGATCGTACAATACTGTCTGATGATGACATCGTGGACAAATTAGGGTCGGAGTCCCAGGAGTTCTTCCATAACAATCTGGTAGTTTGGGATTCATACAAGGCCTTTTTAAGGGGCAACATTACATCATTACAGGCATAAAAAAGTAAACAGAGAAAGGCATAAATTCTAAACATAGAAAATAAAATTCAAAGTTTGGAACAAAAGATACAACGTAATGAAATAGAATATGAGTGGGATAATTATCCATTCAGACTCTTAAAAACAATCTTTTGGCGGTAGTCGAAAGGATGTTGCAAGAAAGATGGCAAGCAAGTAAAATAGCTCCCTTTAATTACGTTGTGGCAAGTTACTTGCATAGAAGACAAAAAATGATCAAGCAAAAAGTTTTCTAATTGAGCTAATTTACAGTAAGGCTGGTGGGCCAATAAGAGCGAGGGACAGTACAAAGGATACTCTTTTAAAGTATGTTGAGGAAGTGCACAAAGAGGATCTACTCACAACAACAGTGGAGGTATTAGAAAGGTTAGACCAAGAACTGAGGATGAAATAAAGAATGCCATTAAAGCAGGAAAATCGAGTAAGGCAGCAGTCCCAGATGGTCTCCCTATAAAAGTTTATAAAATATTAGGGGAATACCTAGTGCCGGTTTTCTGTAGACTGCTGTCAGCAGTATTTGATGGAGAAGAGATTTCCCCCTCATAAATTGAGGCCACTGTCACTCTGATACTTAAACCTGACAAACCACCAGACTGCTGTGATTCATACAGGCCCATCTCACTATTAAACTCGGATTACAAGATCTATTCGAAAATATTAACAGATAGATTAAATGGGGTGGTGGCAGCACTCCTTCCCGAAGATCAGAAAGATTTTGTGTGAAGCAGAAGTGTTAAAGATGTAAACTATAGTCTTATTGGTGCGATTGACTTAGCCTCTATGGATAAAGAGCCATCAGCAGTCATTACAGTGGACGCGACCAAGGCATTTGATCGCGTATTTATCTGCAAAAAATGTTACGATTATCCAACCCAGGGGAAAACTTATGTAGAGCCATAAAGCAGTTATATAAAGTCCCCTAAGCTAAAATATTAATAAACTGGAATTTATCCAAGAACTTTAACATCTATAGGGGGACAAGACAGGGTTGCCCACTATCCACACTACTTTTTAATCTTTATATTGAACACCTAGACGAGAAAATCAGGAAGCATGGTAAGATAATTCCTTTTCAAGCAAGGGGTTGACAAAAGAAAGTGGGATTATATGCGGATGACTTGGTGGTGTATACATCAAATCTTAGTCCTGCATTACCAATAGTCTATGAATTGGCTGCAGGTTTTGGGAAGATCTCAGGGTATGAGATACATCAAAATGGTCATAATGGTCTGGAACATCAATACACAGGGAAATTGTGTTAAAAAGGAAATGAGGCATCTGGGCATCAACATCGTTCAGAATGAAGAACAAATTCCAGAAACCATCTTTCAGAAGATTATTAATAAATTGGTAAACTTCTGCTGGGGAGGGGGGTCTCATCTGCCATTATCCATCTAAGGTAGAGTCAATATTATAAAAATGACAATAGTCCCAAATATCACTTTCTATTTCAGAACATCTCCATGGCCCTCAAAGAAGAGTGGCTTGAAAAGTCCCAGTTAAAAATCATCAGGAGCTAGTTAATTATAATTATAGAAGACCTCTGGGCTTTGTCATGGGGGACCCCATTCCTCTGAGTCTCGATGCAAAGGTTTACATCTCCGGACAAGCGCAGCTTTTCTCTTCTGGAAAATGTTTTCCCAAGTGCTCTTACATGCATGCAATGCAATATTAAAAGCACTTGATTTCCAGTAGTGCAGCTGGGATCTCGTATTGTGTCTATATGTGTGGGGATGACCAAAGCAGATTATCAAGGGACGTTGTTTCTTAACCTTGAGATTTATGTGCATACGAAGACCACAGAGTACAGCAAAAGTGTGAAAGGCAGACAGTCCTCATGTGAAAAAGCACAAGAAGAGTATTCTCAAAAACAAAGGCATATAGTAACGTGTGAAAAAGCAGCAGCATGGCGGCTAAGCTTATTCTAACTTATGCTAACTCAGCAATGTCCTCAGTTAAACCCATGTCCTCACTACACTCCCTGAGACAGGTATGGCCACGGAAACCCTATAACTCAGCTGGCTCACATGGCATGTCATAGGGAGCTCAAATCAAGCACATAGCGGTTTTTCTACCCGCATCGGCTTGGGCAGTGAAACCTGTGTTTGCTCCCACTTGGTGGCAGCATTTATTTTATTTCACGCCACTCTGCAGCAAACACAAAGTCTGCTCCAAACAGGTAGGATCACTAAAAATGCTCCCGCCTGCTGGGAGCAGACTTTTGATCTATTTCCCTGTCTACAGAAACAGATCAAAGTATTTTTACCACCCACTGGGGGCAGCATTAGTAGCTAAAATGAATGAACTTTTTGGGGAGGAACATTTTGTGCAGACTCATCAAGCAGCAGCATACACCTTTCAAGTTTGGATAATGACAGCCCCCAAACTACTCTGCAGAATTTTACCATTGGGAAGTTACTAGGATCACACACAAAAGGGGACCAAATAATGTGGCAATGTTTTCTAAACATGCAGCAATAAATATGAAGCATGTGACACATTTTGCAACAGTATTAATGTCATCAATTTAAAATAGATTTTTTGAGAAGTCAGTAAGTTGCGAAAGTTGCGTGCCAAATACAGCAAATCCATGATTGTGCAGTATCCCTTGCAACCACATAAATATATAAATCCATTGGTCCCCACCATTTTCCACTGTTATATCAAAGATGCATTCATAAAAGGTCAATTAAACCAAAACATTCTAATTCCAATCTGTGTGCATTGTTAGCCGCAATTCGGGAATTTTTTTTTTTCAGTAAACTGTCCAAAATTAACATGTAATGAGTAACATGTGTAAGATGGTCTTACATTTGTATCCTGGGATTCTTATGCCATTTACAAACCACACCATACGACCTTTGGCCTCATGGTTTATAAAGTTACCAAAACCCCTCGACAGCAATACTGGAGTATATTGCACAATTACTCATCATATACTCATACGCACACACTCAAACACACACTATGACTCTACTTCTTTTTCTGTACCTGTCCCTCATTCTCTCTTTCTCTCTTTCAGAAAACCTGCATACCAACTGTACTAAAAGGACGTCCAGATTCAGAAAGTACTCCAGTGCTATGCTAAAGGTTGAAGATGCCAAACAAATGCAGATTAGATTCTAAGCAGCAGAACTAATGCCTTTTACATTCTCTTACTTACTGCTTATTACCGTCTTGAGACAAAACCATATCACTGCTTTAGGTTTTGAAGGCTGCATTACTTGCTATTGTGCTTTTCGACCACAGAACAACCGAGGCTGTCTACTCGTCCTCTGAAAGCACCACTTAGTTCGTCCCTGGTGTATAAGAGACACTCTGACCCCAAATCCCACCCTCTGTATAATTTCAAAAACAAATGTTTTTTCGAAATTCTCGTAAAATGGTGTGAGAAGTGTGGAGGCAGATGTGGCGTTTTCAGGGCGTCTAAACTCTAGGGTACCATGGTGCAGTACCAGGTAGTCCTTGTGAGGGGGCAGCATTTCTAATCAATGTAAATGAAAAGGAGGAGATGCAACACGGAAGGTGTCCAGCTGCACACAGCTGTAGAACCATTTTTGTCTTTAGTGATGCCAAGTTGGAATGTGAACGTCTAGTGAAATCCTTAAACCAGCAGGGAGCAGTCTCAATGTCTTTAATGTAGCACAGACTTTCTGGCAAGTGCCACCCCTGTTTTCAAAAATAGCCCATATTGAGAGTAATATAAGATCCTGGCCTCGATCTTGTGGTGATTCAATAAAAAGCCAGATTATTTATTGGAAGTTCATGACTATCATGCATTTGCTAAATATCTAAATGATAAAAATGCAAAGCCTACTGTCAGAATCATCATCTTAGATCGAAAGGGAAAAGACTGTTAGTAAACCCCCGGTTTAAGAAGCTTAGATTAGGAGGCAAAACTGTTGTCCAGCTGGCCGCAAAAGTTTGAAACACCCTACCTGTGGACCTGCGTAAATGCTCCAATCTTCTACGCTTCAGGAAACTCCTGAAAACTGCATTATTCAGAGTTTAGATTCTGTGTACACATGTTTGTCTGACTATCCTGTTATGATAGCGTATAGATACCCCTCCGGGGGTAATTCCTGCACTTTATAAATCCTAAACATACATACATACAGAGTGATGTGAAAGGTGGTAGGCAAAGAAATCAACAAAAATGAAAGCAATTATTGTCAAACCACACTAATATTTTCTTCAATATACATGTCCCAAACATGGATTATCAAACCAGACTAATAATGTTGTTTTTATGAATATACTGCTTAAATAACAAGGTGTTACTGCTCATTTTCTGATATTCAAAATAAAAACCTAAGAAATATGGGTAGCTAATCCTGCCTTGCCAGGTTTTAAACTCAGGAACTTCATATCACTGAATATGCCATCAGCAAGCTTTCCAGTCTCTGAACTATTGTGCCACCTGCAAATAGTATATCCTGGAAGTGCCCCATAGCTCGTCAAGGAACAGTTAATACCACTCTGAGTAACAGAAGGAGCATCAGCCATATAAACAAGAGGTAAGGCTTTATTGTGAATTGCACTTCAACACAATCCTGTCATCTTCACTCTACAGTCCAATTGGACCTTTCTAAAGAACACAACATGATATTCTGAATGTAGGACATAGACACAGCCATACACGTGGAGGTAGGAACGAGGAAGAGGAGGCCCATCAACAACGAAAGTGACAACATATAGAATAGAGAAAGTATAGGAGGCCCCCTAATATAAGATCTGGGACCAGGGGAATGAGATTTAAAAAGTTACAATGCCCCTAGAGTCATATAATCCCGTGAGAATGATCAACTGGAATTTAGTACCCAGCCCTGAACCCTAAAAATACCCCTGTACCCCAAAACCCAAACCCAGCCCTGAACACTAAAAATACCCCTGTACCCCAAAACCCAAACCCAGCCATGAACCCTAAAAAAACCCCTGTACCCCAAAACCCAAACCCAGCCCTGAACCCTAAAAATACCCCGGTAGCCCAAAACCCAAACCCAGCCCTGAACCCTAAAAATACCCCTGTACCCCAAAACCCAAACCTAGCCCTGAACCCTAAAAATACCCCTGTACCCCAAAACCCAAACCCAGCCCTGAACCCTAAAAATACCCCTGTACCCCAAAACCCAAACCTAGCCCTGAACCGTAAAAATACCCCTGTACTCCAAAACCCCAACCCAGCCCTGAACACTAAAAATACCCCTGTACCCCAAAACCCAAACCCAGCCCTGAACCCTAAAAATACCCCTGTACCCCAAAACCCAAACTATATATATAATTACTTTAATTAATTTATTTAATTTATTTTTAATATTTTGGTAATTAAAAAAAAGGTAAAATAAAATGATATACTTACCTATACTTACGTTGTAATGGCATGCGTTGTAATAGCATCTGCTATGTAATGACATGCGTTGTAAAGGCATGCGTTGTAAAGGATCCTGCATTGTAACAGTATGCGTTGTAACAGTATGCATTGTAAAAGTTGCACGGTAACGGTTGCATACCATTATAAGCAATAAGACGTCTAAATATAGCCGATCACGCATAACAGGCCGTTTTGTTTAATTTAAATAAGCATACAGGATACATTTTATTACCAAGTGCCTGTGAGAACTTAGAGCACCACTTGAAACGGACAAATGGAGTGACCTAAACCGGCTAATAAAAATGTTCAGGACGTAAAGGATGCCTTAAACCAAGGAAGTCATACTATGACTAGTAATCTAGCATTGCAAGTAATACGGGTTTTACAATTATATAACCAATCATGTGGAATACTCCATTGAATACCACATGTCCGCCAATTACTAAAAAATACCTTAATGGCAGATCGTGGATATAGGCAGTCCGATAACTGGAATCAAAATATGTATATTTATATATATACAAATACCAAATTATAAAACAAAATGAAACAGGGAATTATTCATTAATTTTTTAACAGATGTTCTAGAGATTGTGAGGACTAGAACTAGCTGACGAAGCATACTTAGCATGCGGCTACAACGATTTATCAAGTCCCTCTCTAGGTGAGTTCTCTTGACAATAGGGCAATCGCATGAGGATTATTATAATTAACCATATAGAAGAGTTATTAGAGCTTCTTTTAAATTTTATATTTTTCAGTTTATGTAAACTAATTGGTGGCCCCTCCGACACAGTGTGGAATTGAGAGACCTGATAAAAAGGTGTCTCTTGACCCGAGTATGTTCTACTATCAATGTAGGAGAGGAAATGGGCTCTTGCATGATCTAATCTAAAATTCCTCCTTTTTTGATTTTTTAGACAATATCAATTACAACTATACCCTGACCGACCAAGTGGGATATTTGTAGTCTTGAGTGTGGACCCAAAACAGGACACCTCCTCCTTTTTAACGATTCTGACTTCAGAATGAAAATCTGAGTGAGATATTTATATATTGTTTGAGGTAAGAGATTCTTACATTATGGATTGCGTTATTCTTAATGCCAACCATAATGGGCACTGCAACTTTTTTGTGCTTTATTTATTGAATTTCCAAATAATGCTAAATCCCATATGACTATTGGCACAACCACCACTACAGAGTACTGTGTATAAAGATTTTATTGTATATTCACTACTTGCATGCAGGAGGAATGTTGGTAAACCTTCGTACTGTAGGCTGCCTACACTTTAGAAATGCCAGATTTGAATAAGTGTCAACATTAGCAATGTTTAGTAATATGTTTTAGACTCTAGAGCCCCACTGGGGAAGGAGTATTCCTATAGAGTTTGTGACAGTTAGATAAATTAGATAAATGCTCAAAGGCACTGTATGTATGTTCAATTGCTAATTAGTAATTTTGTGTTTCTTTATAGAAACTGTCCTGAAGAAGGTTTTTAACCGAAACGCCGCGTCGACTTTTGATCTCAAAAACATTTTTAATGTATTGTGTAATATATTGTATTTTTTGTAAACATGATGTACTTACTGCCTAACAATTGTATGAAAACAATTTTTTACCTGTGAAGTGTAATAAATGTATGCTCAATTTTACTTTTAATTTATTTGTTGTATTATTATCTTTAGTCTGTCACAAATCTAAATAATACGGTCTCCTAGTGAGTGTTAAAATTGCATGCTGGTGCCCAGTCAAGGGTTTATATATACCTGAATTGTTGTTATTTAGATAATACTTTAGATGTATTTGGTGGTTGCGCCTACAAATAAGTGCAGTGGGTACTAAATTCTGGTTGATCATTCTCGCGGGATTATATGACTCTAGGGACATTGTAACTTTTTAAAAAACATATAGAATAGCACATGGACAAGATGATGCAATCAATACAACACGTCTTCCCCTTTTAAAATGATATAAAGCCAGATTAAAAAAGAAGCAAAGGGAAACACGAAAAACCATCTTAAAATACGCAAATTGTTCAACAACATTAGAAGGCCTATTGAAAAATTATATACAAGATTCGATGTACTCAAGGAAATGATATTCACGTTTAGGTGCACTTGTACATTGTTTATGGCAAGATGTCTTTCTGGACCTGTGACACAAACCTTAAAATGTGTTAATACTTTTGAACTCTGCAAATCAGACATGTTTTCATTTTTTTCTACTACTCCCTTTTCCATCCCAGATGTTCGAGAAGCACCTTGAGATTCAAAGAGTTCAATTTTAGCACTGACAGTCACAGACTCCACAACTTGCTATTCTTGGAATGCACCTTCTTTAGTGAAACCATCAGTTATTATGCAGACTGCGGCCTTACTGAATACCAATATGGTAGAGAAAGTCCATGCTCAAATCAGCATGGACTTTCTCTACCATATTGGTATTCATGTTGCCATCACAAAGCCTAACAACACTTATCTAGGTATACCACCTTCCTGCACGTCGAGAATTTCAAAAGCCTTTTAAAGACATTTCTAGGTTTTTTCATTTTAACCCATTCACCTTTAACAATAGAGACATCTTCCATCGATATGTTTGAATCAAACTACGTTTTTTCTTTTCTGTTTTTCTGAGCAAACCATTAGCTCTCACCTTCCAGTACAAATTGGCAACAATTTTATGTGCTACACTCATTTCAAAAGGTGAAAATCCTGTACCAGAATGTGGATATGATTGAATTGTGTACTGATAGACCCAGGTAGTTCCCAACTAATATTTCCGTCTAAATGAATGCTATTGGGTGAATACAAAGAAGTGCTTTTATGAACAGTTCCACCATGTTTCAATCATTCCAAAATTTTCAGAGAACTTAATAATACACCATTGTCTGTGGGGATCGTGAAGGGGAAACCTCTTCTAAAAAACCTTCTTTTAGAAAGTCAAATATATCCTGGTAATTAATTAAATCAAATATTTAAGGTTTTTCAGGGACCCTAAGGAAATGGAGAACATAACAATGAGGGTCTTCGCACCATAAAAAAATTGACAGCAGCCTGAAACTCTGCACCATTTATCAAAATTACTGATAATTCTATCCATAGATTGCCACCAATTAGGTGGTCTGTCTAACTTTTCATGCTGATCTCCCTTAACCGATTGTTATGGTGATTTCTCGTAAAATACAATCTTAGGCATTCTGTGGGAATAATCTTGTCTGATCTCAACAGAACATGCAAGCTCATCTTTAACTTTGTAAAATGTTTTACTTGTTCATGATAATTAATCTAACTTCTTTGATAGTTGTTTACACAATCATGGCATCTACCCAGCCACTTTTAGTCATAGAGTCTATATACTGCTACCAGCATTAAAAACAGAAGTAACTACACATTATTCCTCACACAAAGGCAATGTACTAATTTCAGCACTCATAAGACATCTGGATATGGAATGTGCTCTGAAATGTAGTTTCCCAGCAATGCGGTCCACTCTGAAATTAAACTCAAACAGTTTTGGACAAGATCCTTTACTCCCTGTTTTGTTCCCCTTCAACAGGAGAATTATAGTTTTGTGATTGGTCTACTAATGAAAGGCATCTCCCATAGGTATGCTATGAAATGCTCTAAAGACCCACATACAACCCAAGGATTTCCCTCTATTGTAGGGTATAGTTGTTCTACTGCTGAGAATGTTCTGGAGGCAAAGCAACTGCACAGTTATTCAAGATACATTTTGGAGAAAGTACAGTTCCAAGATTACTGCTGACTGCATTAACAATAACTGTACATTCATTCTCAGCAAATAGACTTAAAGCTGGAGGTCCTATGATTTTACACTTGATGTGTTCAAAGTCATTAAACAAATATGGTGACCAATCATTTTGTTTTTATGAGGACCCCCATGGAATAAGTAATTATAGAAAAGCTACTAATAAAAAAAAGACGATAATGTTTGCAAAGCCCTTAAAAAGAGACTAATAGTTTCCTGTTTTTAAGGCTCAGGGGGTTGTTTGATGGCCTGTAGTTATGAATCTTTGGTTTTAATTTCAGCATCCAAAAGGCAATCAATTTCCTTGCATAAAACGTTAAAGGTCTCCATTTATAATGCATCCCAATTTCTTGCAATAATTTTGTGAACATCATACTCAGTCAGATTTGTTCCTCAATTGACGACTAACAACTTAGTATGCCATCTAGAAAGCCTAACATATTGTTCATTAAGATCTGGAATTTGGAAGAGGAGAGGCAGAGGTCACAAGGAATGGCATACATAGATAACATAATGTCGCATTTGGTTTTGTATTGGATGCCATTCAGCTTTTAGGTATAGTCTAGACAAAAAACGTTTTTTCAACCACTCCAGCCAATATTTTCAGAATGTTGATGGCAATCCACCAGATTTTGCTTATACAAACATCTTACGTTTGTGTATGGTTTCAAACTCTTAGTTTTCTTAGTAACTAATGCAATTATGGACATTCATTCTAAGGACTCAATTGTCTTGATAATTCTTTCCCCACATATTTCTTGCCTCATTATAGACAATTCTTTCATAATACTCAAAAGAACATTCCTAAGATTATGTCTTACATGACTGCCCCCTCGTATAGTTTGATTTGATGGACGAAGCCTTTGACAATTCTAAGCTCTACTCTAAATATGCACTTGAAGCATTCCAGGAACTTTACAATATTTCTTACAGGGATGACATCGCAATGCAATGTACAGGGACAGCAGTTCTAGGTTTTCCCAGATTACCCAACTGTTATAATTATCGTCCATTTTTTAGCTATCTAGATTTTGTTCGTAATTTTCCCATCAATACAGTGAATTGAAGAAATAAAGAATTCTGCAATATTATTTGTGTTAACACCGTATGAGAACATCTTGCCTTCAGACTACTCAAGAGATTTCATACACCAGTTGACCTTGAAGGATAATGGTGAATAGAGAGCCCAAATTAACCAAGACATTTTTTCTAACATCATCAATTTCACTCCAAGGGGAACAACAGGTTATTCATCAATGGCTATAGGTGAAGGAAGTAGTGCTGTGGAGGGTGCTGCATTACCCCCAAAACAACAATACAGGAGCTTGGAAGGTGAATGAGCAACAAAGATGCCTTTTATTTTTTTATCTTTTTATCTTGTCAAATTCCCTCTAAGTTTAAAGACAGAGGTCAATTATGATACTGTCTCTTCTGTTAAACTGGTGCTTATTCTTTCAATATGGAGATTGGCATTTACTTTTATTTTTCTGAGTGCAGAGTTAGAGAATTCAAGGAGAGAGATTTTTGTAAAGTAAACCATCCCACAATCTTGCTGTGGTGCACGGAGTGAGAAAGGAAACTCTTAGGATGTCAGTTTTTTTTTACAGGTCCCCATTAGACGGAGTTGCAGTTTTTCAATGTTGCAAATGAACGTAACAAAACATGTATTCCAATGAATAGACGATGATTTTAATTGTTATCTTTCTTTTCAGATTCATTTTTCACTCATTGCTCTGTTTCAGAAATAACATGTAAATCCATTATATACAATCCTCTTTCCTTTTTCTCCTTCCGTCCCGATGCATTTCAGGCGGCAAGCCCTTTTGTCAGGTGACAGTTCTAGAGAAATACATGTGGTCAAAAGTGAGGAAAACCAGCCTATCATACAATCTGTGGTCATCCAGCGCCCACGGTTGTAGTGATCGACAATACCGGGCTAATGTGGTGATGTGGTTACAAACCTTAAACGTTAATCCATATGGTGAATATGCTAATTTGTCAAAGTCAATTCCAGTAAATGTGACTAGATCACACCATAAACCCAATCAAACAGAAAAAAGAGGACAAGGCCTTCAGATCGTAATCATGCCAGTGCCCACGGAGTACCTTACAGCCTATATAATGAATGAGTGATGTCATAATGACTGTTTGCAAATCTCTGTAATACGGCAGTGTATTGCAAACTGATAAAAATTAAGTCCTGTGGTTTGTCAAGTGGATAATGGCACAGACTCATGCAAGTGAATGTATCTTTAAAGAAATTGAAGTACAGTGATTCCGGATGTAACACACAGAAATGAGCAATCGACCTTGAGGAGTGTCAGCTTCTGCTTCTCTTAAAACCGTAATGAAAAAACATAGACTTGTAAGAAATCTGAGCGTAAACCTTAAGCCATCTTTCCCAAAGTGACAGTTTCAAGATGACTAATTCATTGCATATAAAACATGTGGAATCGCAGTGTGTCCATTAAGAGAATAAGTGCACAACAGGTAAAAATAAGTAAATGGACCAAGTGTGAACCTTAAGCTGTCTGTCCCAAAATGACAATATCATTGCGTGTAAAACATGCTATGCTGCAATGCGTCCGTTGACAAAATAAGTGCACAAGGAGTAAAAACATTTCATAACGTTTCGCATAGCGCGTGAGAACGCGTTCATGAGTGTGCGGTTACACACAGGAATGGGTCCGTCTAAGCCGAGAAAGTTTGTGGAGTGGAGCATGAAGGGCTTCATGAGTTAAGAAGCTGGAATAGTGAACAGAGTTAATGGACTGATTGGATTACCCAGCCTGGTGGGCAGGCATGTGTAGGGGCCATATTGGAAGGTGTTGAACTTAATGATATGCTACCTTAAGGTGTAATGAATTGGTAAAAAACCGAAAGAGGATGGGGAAAAAAGGATTTATAAACCTCTTGTTCCTCAAGGGAACGTTCATTAGGGTAAACAGGCTGTGTAAAGTCAAAAGCCGGGTTGGAAAATATAAACGGGGGGCATGTTGGAATGTATTAATGCTCAATGTCCAACCTAATGTGGTGTGAACAACCATGGGTATGTTGTAAATGTGTTAGAGACCTATCTTTAAAGATAGGAAGTCATGGGCAGTAAAAGTCATCAGCTTGTAGACAAAAAAGGGCAGTTCATTGACTTAAATAAGAACAGTCGACTATGATCAAATGATTAAGTGCATGGATGCTGAGAAAGTAGACAACAGTTGAAGGATCAACATTAGCATTAGCCTCATATTGAAGGAAATAAAAAAACTTATGATATACGAATGTCAATCAACGGGTCATGCAAGTCATTCTAAAGGTATCATAAAAATTCCATCCTTTTGTTTAGCCCATAGGGCTTTAAAGATTCAAAGCATTTAATCGAGAAATGTTCCCTCTGGAGCAAGATCATTATTCAAATTGATGCGCAACTTGCACTTGAGGAACTTTTTAGAAAATGTTGTTGATGAGCGCAAAAATGCAGAAGGATATTTATAAAAAGGCCTAAACATAACAAGCACCTACATGGCCCCGGTCAGCCACGAGAGCTTGAACACCTTTGAGAACTTAGAAAAACACGACATTCAAAAATTCAATTTTCAAAACATACTATTTCCAAAAATATACAAACACAGAAACTTAACTAACAAACAATTTGTGATTTTGAAGAAAATAGCAGACAATCTCCCCATAATTTGCCAAAAAGTGAACAAGGGAGGTTCATTAGCTGTGATAGACACCAGTTTCTACAAACAACAAGTTGAGGCTCACATGTCTGATCCTGAGACATGCGCCAGATTAGACTATAACCCGACTGAAAAATTCTGGATCTACTGAAGATCAGACTGGAAAGGGCGGTAAACAATGGCATCATTACTGAGAAAGTGAGGAGAATTCTCATTCAAAATCATCCTAGAAGTCCACAGATGTACATGATACCCAAGGTACGTAAGTGCTTACGAAACCCACCATTCAGACCCATTGTGTCTACCAGAGGGAGTCTGCACGAACCCGTTGGGAAGTTTCTTGATAAACATCTCTAACCGTTTGTATTGAGGATGAGTACTTACATTAAGGACACAACCAAATTCCTTGCCAAGATCAATTGGATTTCATTTACTGAGGATGATCAAATATTATTGTGCACGATTGACGTGAAGTCATTGTTTACATTTATACCCCACAACCTAGGTCAACTCAAACCTAGCTCAAGGCCTCCAAGCATTCCTCATGGAGCTGTTGCAGTTCCCCTTATATCAGTGTTACTTCAAATGTGATGACCAATGGTTCTTACAACTCTCAGGATCTTACATGGGCAAATGTGCCGCTCCAGTGCACGCTAATTTGTTCATGAGTAAGTTTGAGCAAGATGACATTCTGGTCACTACAACTTGGAAAGCACATGCTATTCTGTTTTTGAGATATATAGATGACATTTTCATCCTGTGGAAAGTATCTCAGGCAGAACTCACTACAGCGCTCACAACACTGAGTACTATAAATGACAGAATACAATTCACTTTTAACATCAATGAGAACTCTATTACCTTTTTATATGTACAAGTTTGCAAAGTGAACAACAGATTGGAAACCAACATCTTCAGAAAACCCACTGACAGGAACAATATGCTTCACTACAATAGCTTTCATCAAAAGTTGCTGAAAAATCATCTTCCATATTGATGAGCGAAGCTACCCCAAACAAGTTTTGGAACATGCCAAAACGCAAACCATGACCAAAACCAGAAATGAATTACTAGCTATGACTAAAAAGAATGCAAACGCATGGTTGTGGTATGCAAATTCTCAACGCTGAGCGGCCAATTTAAGAAATCCATTATTCAAAATTGGTCTATACTATCCATGGAACCTGACTTCAAAGGCATTAATTGCACATTAATTAATTAATTGCAGGTTTATATAGCGCTAGGATCGACTCCTGGAGGAGTATCTCCGCGCTTCGACCGCTGCGAAACCCTTCCTGGCTTCCCTGAGAGATGGTCCCTTAGTGGGTATCTCCAGGGTGAGACCAGGCATCCCCGGCGGTCTGGTGGGGCCGTTAGTGAAGATGAGGCAAGCTAGTGCCCAGAGTTGCCGAGTGTGATCGCTGATCAGAGTGGGCACCGAGGCGAGAGAATTATCGAGTCCGCTGACCCTGGTCCAGAAACCTGCCGCGTCGGGAATCGAACCCTGGTCCCGGGCCGTCCTCTGCTCTCGGGTCTGCCGCCTCTAACCAGTGAGCCACACTACTTCACATCTTTGCAGAAACACCCAACTTTGCGTATCAAAGAGTGAAAAACAATAAAGAAACACTTTCTCAGAAGAAAGTCGACCCCCTAAGAGTAGGACACAAAGGTTTGACTCCCTGCTACAATTGCAATAATTGTAATAACATTATTAAAAGCACTCGGATCACTCATCCAACAAAGGGAACCAACATTGACCTTAAAGTGTCTGATAATTGCAACACCAGAAATGTTATATGCTTACTAAAATGGCCTTGTGGACTGGCATATGTGGGCAAAACTGAATGAAAAATCAAAAAAAGAATCAATGGACATAACAGCAGTATTAGCACCAGAAACATGAAGTCTGTTGTAGCCAACTATTTTGTGGAAAACTGCCATAATGTGAGCCAACTCAAATTTCTGATCCTAGAGATCATAGAGAAGAGAAAAGGCAAAGACAACAGCAATACCTTGCTCTAGAGGGAACATTTCTGGATTAAACGCCTTGACTCTTTAAAGCTAAACGGACTAAACAACAGGATGGAATTTTTATGTTACCTTTAGAATGTCTTGCATGACCGGTTGATTGACACTCGTATATCATATGTTTTTTGTTTCCTTCAATTTGAGGCTAATGCTAATCTTGATCCTTCAACTGTTGTCTACTTTCTCAGCCTCTGTGCACTTAGTCATATGATCATAGTCAACTGTTCTTATTTGAGTCCATGAACCATCCCTTTTTGTCTACATGATGATAACTTTCACCAATCATGCCTTCCCATCTTTACAACTAGGTCTCTAACACATTTATAACTTACCCATGGTTGTTCACACCACATTAGGTTGGGCATTGAGCATTAACACATTCCAACATAGCCTCTGTTTATATTTTGTAACCCGGCTCTTTGCTGTACACAGCCTGTTTACCCTAATGAAAGTTCCCTTTAGGAACAGGAGGTTTTACATCCTTTTTTCCCCATCCTCTTTCGCTTTTTACTGATTCATTATACCTTATGGTAGTATATCATTAAGTTCACCACCTTCCAATATGGCCCCCACACATTTCTGCACACCAGCAAATCAGTCTTGACCCTGTGCCCAATGGGAACAGTCCAGCCCGAACTGCCAGGCCAGGTCCTTCCTGGACTGGAAACAAGCATCCTAGGACCGGTTTCGGGGTTTCACCCCTGATCAGCCAGGATAGCTTGACTCCAGTGGCATGGAGAGCATGGGACTCAAGTCTGTGCATACCCGTCCCACTCTGGGTGACAAATGCAAAAAGAACAATTGATGGATAGAATGCAAAAACAATGTCATACATTCTCCCCAGTACAGAGATCTGGGGCATAAAATCCATTGTTTTTTTGCTCACCATGGCATTCTAGTTTGGACCCAGCCATATGCAAATCAGTCTTGACCCTGCGCCTTATGAGAACAGTCCAGCCGGAACTGCAAGGCCAGGTCCTCCCTAGAACGGAAACAAGCATCCTTGGACCAGTTTTGGGGTTTAACCTCTCATCAGCCAGGATAGTTTGATACCAGTAGCATGGAGAGCAAAGGACCCACGTGTGAGCATATGCATCCCACTCAGGGTGACAAATGGAAAAAAGAACAATTGATGGACAGAATGCAGAACAATGTCAAACATTCTCCCCAGTACAGAGATCTGGGCCTAAATCCATAGTTTTTTGCTCACCATGCCATTCCGGTCATCATTTTTGCCGTAAGTGGAATGGGTATACCCAGATGTGGGTCCCCTGCTCACTGTGCCACTGGATTCAGGCTAGCCTAGCTGATGAAGGGTGACATACCCTGAAACCGGTCCCAGGATGCTTGTTTCCGGTCCAAGGAGGACATGACTTGGCACTTCGGTCTGGACTGTTCCCATGAGGCACAGGGTCAAGACTGCTTTGCATATAGCTGGGTTCAAACTGGGGAGGCGTAGTAGGCAAAAGAACAATGGATTTAACCCAGATCTCTTGACTGGGGGAGAAGGTTTGAATTCTTCAGCATTCCGTCCATCATTTGTTGCAGTTAATCCTCAAAGAAAACAGCTCATTTCTGTGTGTTACATCTGGTATCAACGTACTTAAATTTTTTTTAAAAATACATTCACTTGCACGAGTCTGTATTCCGTTATACGCTTGACAAACCACAGGACTTGATTTTTATCAGTTTGCACTACACGGCCCTATTACAGAGATTTGAAAAGAGTCATTATGACATAACTCATTCATTATATAGTTTGTAAGGTACTCCATCAGTCCCGGCATGTTTATGATCCGAAGGCCTTGTCCTTCCTCCATTTTTTTGCATGATTGGGTTTATGGCGTGATTTAGTCACATTTACTGGAATCGACTTTGACACATTAGCATATTCACCACATGGATTAACCTGTTAGGTTTGTAACCACATCACCACATTAGCCTGGTATTATCGAGCACTACACACGTAGGTGCCGGATGACCACGGACTGTATGATAGGATGATTTTCCTTACTTTTGACCATAGGTATTTCTCTAGAACAGTCCCCTGATGAAGGACTCGCTGCCCGAAATGCAAAAGGAGGGATGGAGAAAAAACAAAGAGGATTGTATCTAACAATGTAATGGATTTACATGTTATTGCTGAAATTAAGCAATGAGTAAAAATTGAATCTGAAAAGAAAGATAATGATTTAAAAGATTGTTTATTCGTTGAAATACATGTTGTGTTCCATTCATTTGCAACATTGAAAAACTACAACCCAGGCTAATGGGGAACTGGTAGTGCCAAGGGGGACTGACCCTATCAGGGCACGCTATTGCGGCATTGGACACCACACTCTTTGATCAGAGATTAATCCCTGTGAGTACACTACAAACTGAGCAAATTGAATATCAGGGAGAAAAGTTTTGCGTGTTCTCCAACTTATTTTTTGTTTATTCTAACACGCAACAGCATTTATAATACCTCTAAATAAACTGAACAAATATAAATCAGCAGTTATGTAAGCACATATAAAGCACTTTTTTGAAATTCTGAAAGATTATAACAGAATCAAAAGAGATCAAGAAACTTTACTTGGTGATGTGCAAATGATAAATATTTACTGAAACCTGATTTCTAGGCATCATTTATGTGCTATATCGTTTTATCAATAAAATTTCATATCAGTGCGAATGTTGTCATCATTCAATGAGGCATGAGGTATTTGTAAATAACATCGTGCTTCCACACCATGTTTTAGTAATAGATTTGTGTCAGTGTGCTCCAAAATACGCCAGCTACATACCACACCCATACTACTCTCCTGCTGAATGTTCGTGGTTCCTTTGCTACACTTGTTCTTTGAGTGATGGTTGGAATATTCATAATCCCTACGACGTCAGTGCTGTAATATTTATGGCATCACTGTCAATGCCCTGTGATATTTGCTTATTAATTTGCACACAGTATTCTATTTAATGTCCTACATTAAGAAACATATTAATTCTTGTAGCACATTTGCCTGCTTCTTCTTGAACCATAGTGAACTTTCTGGTACTAACTGTATCAGAGTTGTTACATTCATTAGTAAAATGCATTAGAAAACATTCTTCACCAGTAACAGGAAGCATTTTACAATTTGCGGAATGATTCCTAGACCGACAATGCAAACAATTAGGATGAACCACCAAGTTCTTTCGAGTTTTGTCTTTATTCCTGGGTTTTTTCTTCATTTTTAATCAATTCGGAAATTCATTCATACAGAACCAACATCAACATACTGACTATCATTTTTCTTTCATAGCTTGTATAAAAACCTCCACACTCTTTATGATATCAATGGTGACTCTCAGGGATGGGTTTCTATGTCTCAATAGCTTTTCTTGAATCCTTTTGTTGAAACAACGGACAACTATTTAGTCTTTGATTAACAAATCAAAGGTTCCACTGTATCTTCATTCCAAATGATCACCCTCAAGGCTCCCAGATGGATTTGGGTAGGTTTACTGTGACCTTAGAAATAGGTATAGAATGTGTTATTGAAATGCAGATTGAGGCACTCCGTTGGTTCAATATAATTGTCACAGTCCCCATGCTGCAGTGCAGAGGTGCTTGAAACTTTCTATTCCTCACAGCCCAGTAAATGTAAGAACAAATCTATTTTCTTTTCCACACCGAATGAGTTTTCATCTATTGCAATTAAGTAATTGTAGAATAAATGAAACTAAGGCACTCATTTCATGCTTGGTACTCCTGACGTTTCTAGAAAAAGAGGTAGTGTTGCATCTCTGCTTATTGTTTCAATCCAAGGAAGAGTAAAACGACACGACTCTGCAGGTCAGAGGCTTTTATATAAACTTAGAATCAATGCTTTGGAAGATGTCAATTCACAAATGTCATTTAACACCCTTAGATCCTTTTCCATAGTCGAAAAGGAGCTGGGAACACAGTCGGTAGAAACTCAGCATGGTAGAAGCTTCAGCTGATGCTCAACACTATTATCCTCTGTGTAGCAGTATGCCACCAGACAGGACCACTGGATGTAGACACGGACCTACTTCCGATTGGCCCATTGGTTAAATAAGAAACGCAGTACAAGTGCGTCAGTATTGAGATCCATGTTTATGTACCATCATTGCCAAACTTTAGGTTTAAATCTCTTTTGTTGAAATTTCAACACATACAAATATAACACATTGCCAAACTTTAAAGGAGCAACAGCTCGATAAACAAGAGTTAAGTTGTAATTCTTAACCCCACCCAAACACATCTAGCAGCTTCGCTCAACAGATCATCTGTAGTTTTCAAAAGAATATGGTATGTCATTCACAATTTAAAAAAACAGGGAAAGGCACACCTACGAGAAAATGGACTTGATACACGGCGAAAACATGAGGTTGAGAACACACACAATAACACATAAACAATGTAATGTAATAAACACAACAGTACGCAAGACTATAAATAATAAAACGGTTACACGTATAGCAAGAGTTAAGAGTGAAGACTTTTCCTATTTTAAATTATTACATGAATTTACATATCAGTGGTATGACCAAAGTTGTATATTTACTGTTTAAATGATATACACATTTATGATTTTTTATTTATGGCATTAGATAAAATCTTTCGTGTCTATATGCACATTTAACCGAATCGCTTTATGAGTAATGTACAAAATAATTTAAATGAACTGAAATGTACTGACGGTTACAGCAACTCCAGTTTTTACTGCTCTCTTTTCCCACATAAACATTATTGTTAGTTTTCAGGAAATCAAAATTTGTCCATCACTGTAGAGTAATAAACCAGTCAGCTTTACACAGTGAAAGCCTGATTTATAAAGATGTCCTAAGGAGCAGAATAGTAGACACAGTAGGACGAGGGATGCAAGCTTCCTTCAGACACACAGGGCTCAGTACTAACATCCCACACACTCAACAGGCTGCACATGGACATCATCATTGCAAGCTCCCAACGCATACACAGAGGTGTGACAGTATTTGGGTTGTTTACGTGCCCTCATGCCTGTATCTATGTGGGTCCTTGTGTGGACAATTGTAACTGTCTTTTCTGACTAAATTTAGGCATGTAGGTGCCCCTCAATGTGCGCATACTATACAAAAAACAAATTCATTAATCTTGTCAATGGTTGATGTGGAACAGGCAGCCCTTAACGACAGCCTAATTTGCCTTCGATACATGCACAGCTCACCTGAAGTGTGATAGGATATGCTGGAGCTTTTCCTGCCTGCTAGATGGTGCCTGACATTAGTTTAATGGTTCCCTAGCCCTACCTGTGTGTCAGAGGTGCACCTGGAACATGCATCACTTTGCCAACTCATTACTGATCTTCAACTTGTGACTTTGTATTATCCGTTGTAGCCTTCCAAGGATGTTTTTATGTTATGTTAATATTATTATTTGTGTAGCACACATCTCACCTGGGTGGTGGGCAGAAATTGTCTAGGGCTCTGTTTGTGACTGTGTGTGGTATTGTGTGGGATTGTGTGTGTGTGTGCCACTTTAAGAGTGAACATTTGTGTACAGGTAGCCAGTTCTTTGAGGTGTTTTGGGAAGTGTTTGTGGGGTTAAAGTTTCAGTGCGAGTCTTGCAGCTTCTTTTTGGATGACCTGGAGCCTCTCGGTGAGCTCAGTAGTGATGCCGTAGTCCAGTTATCTTGTGATGAGAATGTGGAGTGACAGATCTGCTAGTGTTAAGCAGGAACCATTTGAAGATTTTCTTGGGGATCTTGATGGTGTTCAAGCAGGACAAGATGACCATGTTGATTTGGTTGGTTGTCAAGTGTCGGCTGTCCACCACTATCCCTAGGTTCCTGGCTTGTTTGTCCAGAACGGGTGCTGGTTTGTGTTTGGCTGGCCACTGGGCTGAAGTCCACAGTGTGGTGTCTTTTCCAAAGAGCACTACCTGGCTGCATCTTGTCTGAGCTGACCTTTAAATAGTTGGTGTTCATTCAGCTAGCAACTTTGGACTTTGGTAGGTGATGAGTAACCCTGGGCGAAGAACTACGCTCCGTTCGCGGAGTTTGCGGAGTTTCGGCAACTCGGCGAGAACGCGAAGTTGTCAAATACTCCGCAAACTGCTGCGTAGCGTAGTTCTCGCGCTCTCAATAGCATTTTCGCGTGCGCGAGGATGCTTGTCGGTAAGATCGAGTTGCCGAACACGCAGAAACTGCAATCTGGCACAGAATAACTCGCGAACATGTTACTAGTGACCGGAAATAGGGGGACGCGAGCGGGCGGGACAAACCTCATGGGTAACTTCGCGCGCTACACATCCTGAGCATGCAGGCAATCAATCAATCAATCAGGATATTTGTATAGCGCGCTACTCACCCAGAGGGTCTCAAGGCGCTTGGGGGAGGGGGTCCTCTACTGCTCGAACAGCCATGTCTTGAGTTGCTTCCAGAAGCAGAGGTGGTCTTGGGTCAGGCGGAGGTGGATGGGGAGGGAGTTCCAAGTCTTTGCTGTCAGGTAGGAGAAGGATCTTCCTCTTATGGTGGATCTTCGGATGCGTGACACGGCGGCGAGGGAGTGGCTGGTCGATCGTAGCTGGCGGGTGGGAGTGTAGAAGGTTAGGCGGTTGTTGGGGTACCTGGGGCCCAGGTCGTGGAGGGCCTTGTGTGCGTGGGTGAGGAGTTGGAACGTGATTCTCTTGCTGACGGGGAGCCAGTGAAGGTCTCTCAGGTGTCCGGAGATGTGGCTGTGTCGGGGGATGTCCAAGATGAGTCGTGCGGAGGCATTCTGGATGTGTTAGAGTCTTTACTGGAGTTTGGCTGTGGTTCCGGTATAGAGGGTGTTTCCGTAGTCCAGTCGGCTGGTGACGAGTGCCTGTGTGACCGCGTTCCTGGTTTCGGTGGCGAGCCATCAGAAGATCTTTCGGAGCATGCGTAGGATGTTGAAGCATGATGATGAGACGGCGTTGACTTGTCTGGTCATCGAGAGGGAGGAGTCCAGGATGAAGCCCAGGTTGCGTGCGTGGTCCGTTGGTTTGGGTGCGCTGCCCAGGGCAGGGGGCCACCAGGAGTCGTCCCAGGCGGAGGGTGATGATCCAAGGATGAGGACTTCCGTCTTGTCTGAGTTCAGTTTCAGGCGGCTGTTCCTCATCCACTCAACTACGTCTTTCATCCCTTCCTGTAGGTTGGTTCTGGCGGTTCCTGGGTCGTTGGTGAGGGAGAGGATCAGCTGGGTTTCGTCGGCGTAGGAGATGATGTTGAGGTTGTGTTGGCGTACGATGGCAGTGAGGGGGCTCATGTAGACGTTGAAGAGGGTGGGGCTGAGTGATGATCCTTGTGGTACGCCGCATATGACTTCGGTGGCCTTTGATCTGTACGGGGGGAGGCGGACTCTCTGGGTTCTTCCGGTGAGGAACGAGATGATCCACTCCAGTGCCTTCTCTTGGATTCCGATGTTGCTGAGGCGCTGCACTAGGGTGCGGTGGCAGACCGTATCAAATGCTGCGGAGAGGTCCAGGAGGATGAGGGCCGCTGTTTCCCAGTTGTCGAGCAGGGCTCGGATGTCGTCAGTGGCTGCGATGAGGGCGGTCTCGGTGCTCTGGTTGGCGCGGAAGCCGGACTGCGAGTGGTCGAGGCTGGTTGGGCGAGCGCAATTGGTGATCCACTGTGTGAGGTTGTTGGCTGCTTGGTTGGGGTCCGTTGAGCTGGCGGGAGGGTTCTGGCTCAGTGAAGTGGTGAGCTGGTCGGGGGTGATCTTGTTCCAGTTCCTGCGGGGAACCTGTTGTGGGTGGTGGTGAGTCGTGGTCTTTCTGAAGCTGAAGTGGACGCAGCTGTGGTCTGTCCAGTGGAGTCCGGTGGAGTGGCTGAAGGAGATGTACTTGCTGGAGGAGAAGACTGGGTCAAGCGTGTGTCCGGCGTAGTGGGAGGGGGTGTTCACCAGTTGCATGAGTCCGAGGTTGGCGAGGTTGTCCAGCAGGGTGGTGGTGGTGTTGTCGTTGTTGTTCTCCAGGTGGAAGTTGAGGTCCCCTAGGAGGATGTAGTCAGCGGAGGCGAGAGCGTGCGGGCTGATGAAGTCTGCGATGTCTTCGCTGAATTGTGTGCGAGGTCCTGGGGGTCTGTAGATGAGGGTGCCTCTGAGTGTGGTCTTGGGGTCGGTGTGTATCTGGAAGTGAAGATGTTAAGCGGCTGTGAGGGTGTCGTCTGAGTTGGTCGTGATGCGGATGGTGTTCTTGTGGACGATGGCGATGCCTCCTCCTGTCTCGTTGACGCGGTCTCTCCGGGTGATCTTGTATCCGTCCGGGATGGCAACGGCGATGTCGGGCGCTGAGGAGGCGTTCATCCATGTTTCCGTGAGGAAGGCGACGTCTGGAGATGTGGTGTTGAGCAGGTTCCAGAGTTCCACGGCGCTCTCGAAGACGAAAAATGGATCGCGAACGGGTCAAGCAAGCTACTACGCATGCTCGCGGAGCTATGCGTAGTTCGCGGAGTGCAAGTGCATCTTCGCGTAGCTCGCGGAGTGCGGCTACGCGAACTACGCCCAGGCTTAGTGATGAGCTTTGTCCAGAAACTGAGATTGTCATCCAAGAAGATGAGCTGGGTGTAATTGGTGTACAAGATGATGCTTTTTCTATGGATTTGGATGATGTTGGTGAGTGGTGCCATGTAGGCGTTGTATAGTGTGGGGATGAGTGAGGATCCTTGTGGGACTCCACAGACCAGGTTGGTGACATTAGTAATTAGTCTGATATTTAGCAGTTCTTGGTCTGTTGAAAGTGTTGTAAGTAGTCACTGTTAATCCTGTTTTCACTATGAATATTGCAAATACTATTACTGCACAACCACCGAAACGGTGTCTGCCGGGGAACAATCCATGCAATGGGAGGATTGGTGCAATTGTTTTGAGAACTACTTGGTGACTATAGATAGTACTACATTTTCAGCTGTACATAAAATAGCCTCATTGCTAGGTGTATTAGGGAAACATGTCTTCAATATCTCCCAGCTTCAGGAGTGGATGTTGATCATGTTTACAAAGATGCTATTATTAGGTTACAAACTTGATTTGCAAAACAAGAGAATGTTGTTATGTGCAGACACAAATCTTATACACAACCACAAAAGGTTAATAAAACTATTGATGAGTTTGTATCAAGGTTGAGGGAGTTATCCACCAAGTGTCAATTTGGTCCTATACAGGATGACATAATTAGAGCTCAATTAATGGTTCAATGCTACAGCAAGAAAGCTCAAGAGAGGTTGTGGGCGGCTAGTAATCCAACTTTAAAAGAAGCTATTACGATTGCTAAAGATGTTGAAGAGTCCGAAAAATGTATGAGGGAAATTAATGCCATTTGAACACGATAAAGGATTGGAGGTAGCCACCCTACACAGTAGTTTTGAGGAGGTGAATGTGGTGCGTAGCAAGCCCAATAAGGGGAGTGTTTCCAGTGGTAAACCAAACACTGGTAAGAGTTCCATAACTTTGTGGCAAAAAGGCTCTAATCGTACATGTCATAGGTGTGGTAGTATTTCCATTTTTCAAAACATTTGCAACGTTGTGACGCTCCAATTCCAATCGCACAGCTTAAAGCAATGATTGCAAAATTCCTCTTGTATTTTAATCCATGTTTATTCCAATTTCATCCTTGATTGATCAGACTTTGCTACACAGTACACGGTTAGACTGATGAAAGTCCCAATTTTTCAAATGAAACAATTATGCCCATCCAGGCCTTTTACTGCTCCACGTAGGTACATACAATTCACATTAGGCAGCTCTGATTTTAAAAACATCCAATGCATTTCGGGCATTTTTTTGCCCTCAGGGATGGCTGCTCTTTCCCCTTTCTCTGCTTATCTCTTTACCAACATCTTCTCTCATTTACTGTGTGTTGCCGAATATGAGTTTCAAACTTTCCATTTGCCTGACTCAAAAAATTGCTTTGCTATGAGTAAGGAGTTCGGTAAGTGTGGAAAAAAGGGACATTATGCCCCCATGTGCAAAGCTACAGGGAAGAAAGTAGCTGTGGTGGAGGAGGAGCTGGACAATAATCCCGGTTCATGATAGTCAAGGAAGAGGAGAACCCTTCGACTGATTTGAGCAGGAACAGCATTCATCCAAAGGCTAATTTCACGATCAATGGGGAGGTGGTGTCCTTAATGGTGGATACGGGATCACTTTACCCCATTATTCCAAAATCCTTTTATGATTCGGTGTGGAAAGGTGATAAATTGATACCATCTGATGTGATCTTAAAGGGAAATACACCCACCCCCTTCAAACTCGTGCTCAATGGCATTCTGGTTTGTGCAGTACTTTTCTTAATCAGCCATAGGTGAAAGTGCAGGCTGCATCCTAATGGGAAGTAGAAAACTAGGTCTGGACACCAAGGCCTCCTTTTAACACTGTGTAGCCTGAGAGCAAGAAGTCTTCTGAATGAAGTTCTGGGGTGGGGGGGGATTCGATGCAATTCCCAATTTGTAGTCGCAATTGTAGGTAATCACAACTTTTGTGATTACCTAACATTGCGACTACAAAGCAATTCATACATCATGAAATGCTCTTTTGCATTTTTAAATGGTCGATTTTAATCGAATCGCACCATTTGCAAATGTAAACAACATGTGCCCCATAATGTTAAGTATATTTGGAAATTCTGGGGCGTGGACCAAGATGGACGCTGCTGGCTGAAGCTCCGCTGGTCGGGCTTGCTTCTCTTCGCCTCTGCCCGATGTCGGGGTGAGCTGACGAGACCGGACACTACCCAGCTGTGCCCAGGGACATGCTGAACACTCCGCCCGGATCGATGTGCTGATCCGACCTGCCAGGAGGGAGTTCCAGATTCTGCGGTACCGGTGACGACGCTGAGGCCTACGCAGTGAGTCTGGGTCGCTGCCGGGGTTAGTGGGAGCCCGCGTCCGTCGCTGTCCTGAGTCCGGCCTTCCTCTCCCTTCTCCCTCCTGTCCGCCGCCTGGTTTCTGGCCGCTGCTCTCCCCGGTGCGGGTCCCGGGCATGGGGACCCTGATGCCAGGGCCTTTAGTTTCGGTATTGGTGGGCCGGGGGGTGGTGCTGCGGGGGGGATTGGCCTACGGGCAGAGGTTGGTGTTTGGGGCGTTGCCGGGGAGGCTGGGGCTGTGTAGGGTTCCCCCCCTCGGCGCCTGGTGGTCACCGGCCTCCTGCAGTGGTGAGGGGTCTGCGCTGGGGGGGCTCCCCTGGTGTTTTAAGTCCCCTTCCCTGCTTTGGGGCTAGGTGTTCCCGTGGGTGTCCAGTAAAGCGAGGCCATATTTGGGCCCCGGACTGCCGTGATCCTGCTGCCTGCTCCTCCTGCGCCGCTGGTGGCCAGCCTGCCTGCTTTCCCAGCTCCCAGGTCCCTGTTTGCCCGGGGCCCATTTCTATCTGCTGCAGGCATGGCAGATATCCTTCTCCTGGCGGTTTGTGTCGAGCCCATCACTGCCTAACGCTGTGTTTGTGTCTCTGCCTCGGTGCCCACACTTGATCGGCGGCCATCGGCCTGTACCTATCAGACATTTCTGCTGCCCTCCCTGTCGTGTATTGACTTGGATTGCTGCTTTCTGTTGGTTGCGTCCAGATTGCCCCCCCCCCCTGGCTGCCTGGTGTCCACGATCAATCACTGTTTGAGGGCGACTACGTATCTGTCAATCTAAGTGGATTTGCTGCCAGACACCCCTGGTTTCCCCTGCCTGGTCCTCGTGTTCGCCACTGGGTCAACATTGTGGTGTTCTCCTACTGAGCACGGGATCTCCCTCCCATTAATTTAGCGAACATGGTGAAGAAGTACCCCAAGCAACCCAAGCTCCAGTTCACAAGGCACTGGGCGCTGCGGCGGAGGCCCCAACAGATCAGACGCTGGAGGTCCCGGCCCTCTTGGACGGGGATGGATCATGGCCCCTGGTTGCGGCCATGCTGGCGGAGATGAGAGCGGGGTTTAAAACTCTGGAGGGCCGTTTTGACGATCTGGACACCAAGTTAGCGGGAATGAATACGAAGATCCAGGCGCATAACCGAAGATTAGATGTGGTCGAGTCCAGGGTCTCCGACATGAAGGACAGGGCTTCCTCCTCCTTAAAGCGGCTGAAATGGGTTGAGAAGATCCTCAAAGACGTCGCCATCAAGAACGAGGATTTGGAAGCACGAGTCGCCGCAACAACATCGAATCCTTTGCGTACCGGAATCAACATCCACTGGCCGCCTGGACACATTCGTGGAACAACTACTCTTAGATCTGTTTGGCAAGGACTCATTCACTCAGGGCTTTGTGGTTGAACGAGCTCACAGATTGCTAGGCCCCCGGCCAAAGCCCGGTCCCCCTCCCAGGCCCATCATCGCCAGGATTATGAACTTTCATGATCAGGACACTGCTTTGCGTGCGGCTCGTGA
This sequence comes from Lissotriton vulgaris, assembly GCF_964263255.1. Taxonomy (NCBI): domain Eukaryota; kingdom Metazoa; phylum Chordata; class Amphibia; order Caudata; family Salamandridae; genus Lissotriton; species Lissotriton vulgaris. The sequence continues at coordinate 2,034,802,362 of NC_141685.1, read as the reverse complement.
CCTGGGAGAGATCCAATGGCAGGGTAGCAGACTTTCGTTTTTCCCGGATTTTACCATCATGGTGCAGGAGGCCAGGCGCAAATTCCAGGGAGTAAAGACTATGGCAAAGAACTTGGGCCTGCGTTATGGTATGCTTTATCCTGCCCGACTTCGGGTGGACATAAATGGCAGGGCGCGGGTGTTTGACACTCCAACTGAGGCGCATGAGTTCCTCCGTGATTACAAAAAAGACCATATGACTGGCTCTGAGGTTCCGAGACCTTCTTTCAGTCACAGCATCACAGTCTGGTGTGGACCTCTTCTCCCAACCCGGGACAGGCTGACTGCCTTCTGTGTTACAATGCTCCTTCGTAGTGTCCTATTAATGGTTGTTTCCTTCACATGTGCCACTCCGCAACATTGAGTATTTGATTGCTGTTTTGCCCGACCGGCGTGGCGTTGCCATGCCCCATGGTGTACACCTCTGTGGTTTTCTTTGTTGTTTTGATGTTGCACTTTGTTTCCTCAGATCCGCTCATTTTGCTTAGCCTTTCGTCCTTTAAGTGCACTGGTAGTTATGTTAGGGTCTGCCTCTTCTTGGGGTGTAAGAGGTTGGGTGGGTGGTGGTGGGTGGTTTGTTCTTTGTTTAATGATGTTTTTTCCAGCTTGCAGAAGATGATGAATATTTTGTGGATTGATATACCATGTACTATTTTGATAATTTTGATGCAGTACAGATGTTACAGCTAGGGAATGTGCCCGGTCCTTCCGGGCTTTCACTGTTGACATGGAATGTGCGTGGCCTGAATAACACCGGAAAGCATAGACAAGTGCTGAATTATGTAGCCCGACACAAAGTCGATGTCCTTTTTATTCAGGAAACTCACCTGTCTGGCACGGATGGTGCCTCGGTGGCTTCTGGTTTGGGCCCCCATAGGTTTTTCTCCAATTATAGTAGATATGCGCGCGGGGTCTCTATTTTCATACATAAAAGAATTCAGTTTGCACACTGTAACACAAATCAGGACCCTGATGGCGGCTTTTTAATGATCACTGGACTACTGCTGGGACACAAGATCACCCTAGTGGGAGTATACGGCCCGAACACTGACTCCCCTTCCTCTTTTCAATCCTTATTGACTCGCCTTCTCTTAATTGACACTGGCCTTCTGATCATGGGTGGAGATTTTAACCTCCTGATGGATCACGCTAGGGACAGCACAGCTACCTCCCCCGACACCAAACCCTGTGCCCGATCTGCTCCTATGGAGATCTGTGCGCAGTACTCTTCAGTTGACGTGGAATCCCATTTACACTCACAACACCCTGCTTTCATTCACTATTCTGGGTTCCACAATACCTGGACGAGGATTGACTATTGGCTGGTTTTCCCCGGGGTGGCGGGCTGGATTAGGACAGTCATGACTCTTCCCCGTACCCTATCTGATCATTCCCCGGTGGTCCTGCAACTGCACATTCCCCGAGCGGGTGGCTTTGAGAGGCAGTGGCGGTTTCCTGACCGCGCCTTGTTGGATCCTGTTTATAATGATGAAGTTCGTCAGGCTATTGAAGACTATTTTGAATTGAACACCAATTCTGTTGATACATGGGCGGTCTTATGGGAGGGCTACAAGGCTTATATCTGGGGGGTTTGCATCTCGAAGCATGCTGGTGTCTTGCGCGATCTGCGCTCTACTTTGGGTCGTCTTGAGAGGGATATCGCTGCTGTGGATTTTGAATTGCTTGCTGCTCCCGCCGAATCCCTTAGAACACGTCGTCTGGAGCTATGCATGGAGTTCAGTGACGCCGCCGATAGGGAGTTGTCTTTCCTTAACAAACACAGCGTGGTGCGTCGGTATGGTGAGGTTGAGCGCCCGGGTAGAGTCTTGGCCAACACTTTGCACCCTCCCCGTAGCCCCGCGTATATTGTTCAATGGCTGGGCCTGACGGCTCCCCTTTGCACTCCACCCCGGATGTTTTTGAGTTATTTCTCTCCTATTATAAATCCCTTTACACCTCCCGCTGTCCGGGGATTCTAGCAACCAAGAGTCTTATTTATCTGAGGTAGCCTTGGTTTACCTGGAGCGTTATATGCAGGGCTTCCTTCTGACTCCCATCACCCCTGATAGTGTGGTTGAGGCTATTGACTCCCTGCGGGCATCCTCGGCTCCCGGTCTCGATGACTTCTCCGCTGACTTTTATAAGGCCTATAAGGACATACTGGTACCGCGTCTAGTGGAGGTTTACGCCAAGGCTCTTGAAGCCGGTATCCGCCCCCCGACGTTCCGTGAGGCGGTGATCATCCTACTGCCTAAACCCAGGAAAGACCCCATGCTCTATGGCTCTTATAGGCCGCTATCCCTGTTGAACTTGGATTATAAAATCCTGGCCAAGGTCATAGCCATTAGATTATCATTATTGATGGAATTCCTTATTTACCCGGTACAATCTGGTTTCGTTCCTCATCGTTCCACCTCTCTCAATCTTCGGACGTTGTTTACAGTGCTGAACAGAATTGAGCCCTCTACCCCCGCCGCTGCTATTTTGATAGACGTTGAAAAAACATTTGATTCTCTTGAATGGCCTTTTTTCCTATCAATCATGCGTTGTATGGGCATGCCAGAGTGTTTTGTTGCGACAGTGGCTCTATTATACACTAAACCCTTGGCTCGTCTGTGCCTCAACGGCACTTTGTCTGAACCTTTCCCTCTGTCACGCGGCACAAGACAGTGTTGCCCCCTATCCCCTCTTCTCTTCATTTTGGCCATGGACCCTTTAGCTAGGCAATTCCAGGAAAATCACTTAAAACATGGGTTGCAATTCCGTACTGGTCCTCTGTTGTTATCAATGTACGCAGACGACACTGTTCTCTATGTTCGAATGCCCCAGGTCAATTTGGCCCCCTTAATTCAGGAAATCGTCCAGTTTGGTGAGTTTTCCACTTATTTTTCCCCTTACGGCTAGCACCAAGCTCTGGCAGTGCGAGTTCCCATTGGAATGGTGTGATGATTCGGTTAAATACCTTGGGGCCCATATTCACCTTGATACCGCCTCGATGATTCGCCTTCATTATGGCAGAGCAATTAGCACTTTAAATTCACAGGTCACGAAATGGCTGAATCTGCCTCTTTCCATGGCAGGTAGAGTTGCCATTATTAAAATGATGGTTCTGCCGTGATTTTTGTATTATTTAAATATTTTTCCCATTCCTCTCACCAAGGCCTTCTTTTCGCAACTTCGCTCCATATTGTTACGCCTAGTTTGGGGAGCCAAGACACCCCGGGTCAGTTGGAAGATTCTGACCTTGCCGATGGACAGAGGCGGTCTTGGAGTCCCAGTTTTTTATTCATAACATTTGGTGGCACAGTGCTGTTATGCTTACGCTTGGCTCCACCCGGATGCGCACATCCCATATTTGAAACCAGAGGCGGATCTGGTACTCCGTGGCAGCTTCTCACACTCCTTCCCTTGGGCTTACCTCGGGATCCCCGGGATGTTCAGACAGTCTCCACCACATGCTGGGCCTGGAGCAAACTACGCAGACTCCTGGGGCTGGACTTATTATATTCCCCTGCTTTACCCTTACCCAATTCCTCCCTTCTATCGATTACCGGGGAAACTTTGGTCAAGCGCACCCTGGAGAAATTCCATGTACACACAGTCGAGGACTTGTTTCCTGACAGACATGCATTATCAATAAAAGAAGAGGCTCGCTTTAATGAACGTTTTTTTATGGACACGTTTATCCTGACCCGGGTGCGCTCCACTCTAGGGCCAGGTTTCCAGCCTTTCCCATGGCCCCAGTTGAGACTCCCCCCTCACTCTGTTGAATCAGAGCCCGGATGGTGCACACCTGATTTCTAAACTTTACCGGCAGTGCTTAACCCTTAGACCCATAGATTACTCCAGGGTTCGGATGGCTTGGGAGGTTTACTTGGGTGGCCCGATCTCGGATGACCAGTGGGAACATTGTTGCAGGGCCACCAGTGACATCTCCTTGAACAGCCGACATAAATTACTTCATTTCAAATTCCTTCGTCAGTTGTATTTTACTCCCGACCATTCTCACAGAATTGACAATTCCAGACCACACCATTGTCAGAAATGTTCGGCTCCTTTCTCTGATTTTGCTCACTTCACCTGGACTTGTCCTAAGATCCACCAATACTGGTTGAGCGTACACTGCACACTGGGTGACATATTATCCATGCAACTCCTGCCCACTCCCGAGATTGCTCTTCTCGGCAGTGTGGTTAACTTTCCCAGGAAGGTTCATAGGCTGGCTGCGCTGGGCTTCATTTTGGCCAAACGGGAGATTGTGCTGTTGTGGGGCAGTCGGCACGCCCCCACACTCCACTCCTGGCTGAACAGCCTTGCGTTCTGTAATGTCAGCTGTGAGGAATTCAGTACTCTACTTCCCAGCTCATCCAGACCAAGTGATATATGGGGCCCATACAGGGACTATATCTCCCGGTGTAAGGCAGCACACGACTCTCAGACGCAGGCCGGCATTACCCCCGAGGGTGTAGGTTAGATTTCTGCTGCCGCTGAAATTGGATTTTGGGACCGCTGCTTGTTTATTTTGTGGATTTTATGCTATTTTTTTCCTTGTATGTGCACAGTGTTTTTCCCCACGACACATTATTATTTGGTGATATGTTTTGTATTTATTTGTTTAATATCAGATGTGTTTTATTGTTTTTTTGCAACTGCTGATGCATCCAACTGCATTGTATCTTTAATGTCCTGTCTTTTTTGCAAAAACTGGAAAAAAAGGTTTACATTTTTTTTTTTAAAGTATCATTGGTAATTCTGAAATTAGCTGGGTGCCTTTGTATTTGTTTCCAAAGGAACAGCACATTTTGCTATGCTGCTTGATCAAAAAATAAAATCATAGCAGATCCCTGAAAATGTATTCCAAACTCAGAAAACAAAACATCATCAGTGACTAAATCAAGAAAAAAAGAGGACGACCCTTTCTATCTCATCTTGATGCTGTCGCACCAATGAAATGCCAACATTCATTATAGTAACTGAACAATTGAAAAACTGTTATTACAGAAAAATCTGGTATTAAAGTTGGTTTCAAAAGCAATTATGACAGGTATGATAAATGACACAATCAACGAAAGGTTAAGCTGAAATTTCCCACAACTAAACCAGGACTACTACAATATCCAACAACTAGTTTATGGTCATATGTATGTGAAGACTACAACACGCAAACATGCAGTGACAAGGTGATAACACAGTAGGGGGACGTCAATATTCACTGATAGATGCAGGTTGGCATGTCCCTGTCCACGTTTTTTGGTTATTTATTCAATCAATCAAACAAATGAAAATTCAGAACTGTTAGAACTGGGGGTCTCTAGTTGCCAGAGGTAGGTACCACTGTCCAAATAGGGACCCTTGCTTCTAGTCAGGGTAAGAAGGATGCACTCTTTAGATAACCCCTGCTCACCCCCTTGGTAGCTTGGCACGAGCAGTCAGGCTTATCAAAGGCAATGTGCTAAGACTCGCAGCGATGGTAATTTTCCCGCACCGGACTGATGCCTCCCGCAAACGAAGGATGCCATGACTCTGGCAGCGGCAACAGGCGCTGCGACGATCTTGGCCTTCGTAGCGGCGGGAATTTCCTCGCACTGACGGAGATGCGCTCCGCAAGCGAGCGATGCGTTAAAACTTGCAGAAAGTCTTTAAAATCTTGGCATCCAGCTTCCCAACACAGGTACAACTTCCAGAGGCACCACAACTGGCCCAAGCACTCTAGAAAGGACAGAACTCTCTCAGAAGAGTTCAGGGAAGCAGGGGTGAAGTCCTTTTGTTCCTGGGACTTCTTAACAGGGAGCCAGCTCTTCTTCAGGCCCTTGGAGATTCCTTCAAGCAAGCAAGGGGACACAGCACAAAGCAAATTCTACCCCCTCTCCTTGGCAGCAAAGCAACTGCATGTCAGTCCAGCAAAGCAACAGCAGGACAGTCTTCCTTCTTCAGTCTTCCAGCTTTCTCCTTGGCAGAGGTTCCTTCTTGATTCCAGTATGATCTAATTTTCTGTAGTCTGGAATCATGTACTTATACCCCTAAAAGTCTTTGTTCCCTTTGTGCAGGAGGGCTCTGAGCCCGGTCTGAACCAGTTGTGGGTGTTCCTTGAGCACTTTGTTTTCCTGGCCTATCCTTTCCTTTCAGAGAGAGGGACAAGGTCATCAGCCGCCCAGCAGGAGGTGGAGCCAGCATTGTGGCAGGCAGGCACAGCCCTATTCAGGCCAAGGTGCTACCCCCTCCCACCACTCTAGATGCAGATGGAGCTATTCAGCCCAGGGATGGCCCCTCAGCCTCTGGGAGCCACCCAGCCCCTGCCACTCACAAACCAGACAATCAATTCACAAAGATGCCATAGCACACAGAAAGGTCAGACAAGAGAACAGCAAGTTTCTAAAAGTGCTGTTCTCAAACACAGGATTTAAAAACCACCTTTCCTAAAAGATGTGTTATTAAATTCTGAGTTCAGGGATACTAGACCTTTATGTCCTATCTTGCTCCTATGGGAAGATATGCAGGTAGCCACTGTAGCCAGCATTCCCCATGATAGCCTATGGGCAAGATAGCCTTACAATAGTAAAAAAAAAACGAAAATGGCTGTAATTCACTACAAGAGCATGTCACCTGCACTTGTACATGCTCTACCTTTCCCATACACTTCACCCTGCCCAGGGGGTATCTTGGGCCTTCCTTAGGGGTGACCAATCTGTACAGAAAGGGAAGGGTTAGACCTGGTCAGTGGGGACACTGACCAGGAGGACATGGCAATTCACAGACTGTACACAGGCACTGCAGTGGCAGGGCTGAGACACCATTTTAGGGCTACTCATGTGGGTGGCACAATCAGTGCTGCTGGCCCACTAGTAGCATTTGTATCACCGGCCCTGGCACACTCAGTGCACTTTACTAGGGACTTCTTGGTGATACAAACATGCCAATCATGAATAACCAATTGCAATAACAATTTACACATGGAGCACTTACACTCTGGCACTGATCTGCAGTGACAAAGTGCCCAAAGCATCTAAACCAGCAAAAACGAAATCCAGCACAGAGCCAAAAATACAGGAGGCAGAGGCATGAAGACAGGGGAAACTACACCAAAGATGCCAGGCCTAAAAAGGACCATCTGTTCCAAAAACAGAAATGCTGAATGATGCACAGGCCTAGAACTCAAGAACAGAGACCTTCTTCTTAAGCCTTCAATTAGACATTGGATCAATCACAAAGACAAAATCCCCATTTCAGGTTAGCAGTCAATACACAGGTAACCAGGGTCAGACTGGGAACCTGCCACAGAAAACAGTTTCAAACAAGCACCATATTGTACTTTGCAATCCTACCCCTTTCCATGAGTTTTGGAGCAGGTTCTCCTACAAAGAAAAAATATGCACAACAGTTGCATATTTACAAATACACAATATGTTATTTTATGTGATATTATATAACAGCACAACGTATAAAATATATTGTCCTCAGATTTACAGGTAGGAAGAGGAACTATCATCAAGGCCTTCTGCAGAAATTAGGAGCAATATTTCTACAAGTCAGAATAGAGTGTGTGTGCCTAGAATGAAACTCTGTGCCAGATAAACAACCAAGCAGAAGATATAGTACCTACCTGGTACAACGTGTCCCACAACTTTCATTTTTGTGGCATTATATAATGACTGTCTGTAGTCGTATCCTTTGTAAGATTTGTTAAAATGTGTAGCTTATAAATACCATGCTAAAAATGACATATGTAATGTGTGATCATTGAAGCTCAAAATGCCAGTGCTGCTAATTGTGATAGTTCTCTAGAACAAAAGGGACAACCCAGTAACCCATGGACCTGGGCTGGACAGTAAACATCAAAAAGGTGGTCCCCACGAGGGAAGTGTAGCCCTTGACTTCGATGGCAATAGTGTCTAAACAGAGTTAGAAAAAAACTATCAAAAGAGTATATTACAGTCATTCGTTTAGTGCATTTATTTTTTATCGATCTCTCAATCATGAATATAAATTTAGTATTGGTGGTTATTATGCATTACTAATAAGGAAGCTCTTAAAAGGCGACTGCATAGTGAAAGTGATCAATAGTGAAAAAAGTGCATATGTGATATGTACAGAAATACATACATGTGGCTGATAGCGATAGTCAACACCCGTAAAGCGAGTTTTGATGTCAAACATAAAATTCTTAAAAGCACAGTTCACATATGTTGTTTTGTCGACATTCCGACTCCTGGGCCATCTTCAGGACACAAAATATAAAGGAAGCACCAGAAATTGTGGCAAGAACACACACTGCCAAATGGAAATTCCAACTCCAGTAAGTGAAACAACTTCAACACAGGTATTTCCCACAAGATCCAGTTGAAAAACGGGTGCAATGCTGAATGCTGAATGCTGAAATCATCAAAAATGAATCTCTTTCTTTAGATACATCTCATCCTTAGATGATGTATTCTTCAGTAGCACAGTTCCTGCTTGGCTTTCAGAATGCTCACTGATGGGGTCATATCCCCAGCCATCTTTTTTCGCCCACCATGCCACCTCTGTTTGGACCCAGCAATATGCAAATTAGTCTTGAACTTGCTCCTCATGGGAACAGTCCAGCCCAGGTCAGGCCCTCCCTGAACCTGAATACAAGCAACCCAGGATTGGTGTCACTCTGTTAGGGGCTCTTCAGCCAGATTTAGCTTTGGTTCCAGTGGCATGGTGAGTCCAGGACCCATGTCTCCCCACTATATACTGAAGGTTTGAGCCTGGCATTTTAAACTCTTAGGCTAATTAAAAGAACTTTGCCAAAGAGCTCCCTCATGGGACACATCAGGCACTGTCAGCGCGATGAAGAGCACAGTCCAGTGATGAAGCAGGCCACTAATTGGTGAGTGAAGGCATACACTTCCTAAAAAGGATGCCATTAATGACTTCAACTGCTTCAATTACCCAAAGTAGACTGAATGGACCTCCATGACAGAAGTGCACACCTACTTATAGATATGTATTATTAGGGGGGACGTGCGGTGGACCAGAACTCCTCTCCTTCCCCCATTTTGTATGAGAATTATGCATACATACCTGTTCTTTGTCAACTGGGGGATGGCATTGATGGTGGTTCTGACATTTCTTGATACTCTAAGATAAAGACCTGGCAATCTTCTGGAGCAGCCGGTCGTCTATGCATATTAACAGGAAATGTTGTATTGTGTCTGTTAGACCTGTCAGCCTTAGGGTGGTCTCCCCTACATTTTTGCCCTTTTTGCCTCCCATTTTGACCTTACATTTTGTTGGACTTAGGACTCTGGGCGCCTCACCACTGCTAAACAGTGCTGAGGTGCGGGTGCTCTCCCCTAAAAACCTTGTGAGGCTGGCATATCTGCCACAAGCCACTGCTACTGCAGTAAGGCTAATCCTCCATAGGCTAATATGGGGAACCTCTCCTTATGGGATAACTTCTGACAGGGACCTAATAAGTCTGTCATGTTTGGTCTTGTTGGACTCGGGGCGGGGAACCCTTTCCAATGATATATAGGGTTTGGGCATTACTACGCTAGGGATCCCACTTTTATAAAGTGGACCTTTTCCTGCCTACACTTAGATTAGGCTGCAGACTCCCCCCTCCCCTCTGCATACTGATAGCCTGCCTGGGTTGGGAGGTGGGAGTGGTGATTCACACCTTCTTCCCTGGGATGAGCTGTGATGGGCTGCCCACTGTAGCCTTAACGGCCTGTCTCTCGTCACTGTGACAGCTAGGTCAGGGAAGGCAGGGAACATACCAGAACTCCCTGGACTCTTCCAGAAACCCCTGCCCCCAGACCCTTCCAGAGACTTCTACCACATTCTAGCCCCTAGGCTAAAAAGATATATAAGGGAGGGTCCTGGCCTCACATTCTTGTTACACCCTGGACTAAGAAGAAACTCTGCTGGAGTACAGACTGCTGCGCTGGGAGGATTGCCACTCTGCTGAGCTGACTGTTCCTAGGAACTGCTGCCCTGTGGTGCTTGAGCTGCCCTCCTGCCTGCTGATCTGGCCCTGCCAAGAGGAGACTGGAAATAACATCCCAGGAGTGTCTCCACAACATCCAGACGGACTCCCTCTGCACTTCTGAACAACCTCTGCACCCTGAACCCTGTCTCTGCAGCACTCGGTGTGGGAGACCACCTCTTACACCCCTAAACCATTGCAGCTGTTGGAAGACACTGACTGTGTTGCATAGCGCTGTGGGGACTTGAAGCGCTATGCCCCTGTGATTATCATTGCCGCCTGGGGCTCGTGAGGAACTACAGAAGCGCTGTGTGCCTGTCATCTGCACGTGGGTGGAAGCAGCGCTGTTTATGCCAACTCGCCGCCGGCGGCCGGAACTCAGGGAATCCTGTGAAGCTGCTCTTCAAATCACCCGCCCCCTGGAGCCGTGTGCGCGGGTGCATCACTGACTGGACCGCCGCAGCTCTGGGACCTGATTGTGCTGGGAGGGCCTCATTTGTACTGAGCAGCGCTGTGGCCAAGAGCACTGTGTGGCCGTGACCCGGGTCCCGTCGAAGGAGGCTCTGTCTTGGTGCTGACCGGGATTGCGGGGATATTTAAATTTGCCTCCTGAAATCACCGCCGTGGCCCGGGAGCTTCGGTAGCCCTGGGCGCGTCATCCCCAGCATCAGGAGACGCCGCGCTGGGATTGGGTACCCCCGGGGCGTTGCCCAGCAACGAGGGAGCGTCCCCAGCGAGAGCCGTGCTGTGATTGGTTCCCGCGGCCCAGGAGTCCCGTGGCGTCATCGGTGTACCGCGCGCCTATTGGTCCTGCTCCAAGGGCTTCCCCACGCAGCGGCCGGGGCAGGAAGAAGGAGCCTTCCTCGGAGATCGAGTGAGAAGGGCCTGTGCCGCGACCGCCCTCGCAGGTAACACTTCAGGGCTTAGTTACTGCGAGTGAGCGGGTTGGGGGAGGCTGGTTATTTCTGTTTAATTGCGGGCCGGGCCGGTCAGACTAACATTCCGGTCGGGGGCTTTGCTGGAAACAGAACTGAGACTGCCAGCATGATTAAAAGCGGGACGGCCCTCCGTTAATAGCGGACCAGTTGGGAACTGTGCACGGGACTGCTGGAGTATATAAGTCACAACCTTGGAGGAACTGTTTTCCCGGAATAAAGAGTACTGACATCTCTTGACTGAGTATACAGACTCTTGTCCCTTTTTCCTTGCCTGATTGTGGATCTTGTTTAGAAACTGGGCCCATTGTATTATTGATCTTGCCTGGCAACTGAATTCATTTATACCATTGATTTGGGCTGGAAGCCAGACTTGGCTAATTATTGGTCTTGCCTGCAACTGCATTTACCTGAGTAATGATCTCTCCTAATTCTTAGATAAAGATATTTATATTTTTATATATAAAACCGGTGTAGTGTCTTTCTCTTGTGTGCGTGTTTCACTGGGAACTGTTGGGGTGTTGCACAAATACTTTACACATTGCCTCTGGAGTTACGCCTTTGCTGCTCTGCGCCAAGCTACCAGGTCGGAAGCGGTGGTCCCTACTTGGACTAGGGTGCATACCCCTGCCAACTAGAGACCCCGGTTCTAACATTGGTGATCGAGCGGTGGGATAGGACTTGTGCTTGTGTAACACCACGCAGCGACGCAGTATACACCACAACCCTACACCTGACTCCACTGAATTTTTGTCTACCCTCTCCAATTGGCATTTTTATTTTTTATTTAAATTCTCCCTGACTGGCTGCTCTTTTTAAAAGTCCTTTGGCCTAAGTCCCATTTGATTTTCTCTGCGAACGTCTGAGGTCCTACCTGGCAAGATGGAATTTGAGCTGGCCAACTTGGAAACTTACACGGCAACGCAGCTCAAGGAATTCTGCGAGGAGAAAAGGGTGCCCTTTAAGCGAGGCGCTAAGAAGACAGAGCTTCAGAAAGCCTTGAGGGCATGGGTAACGGCCCACCCAGAAGGAGATGGAGAAGGGGACGGGCAGGGAGCGGAGCAAGGGGCCACAGGAGAACTTGACCTACTGCCCTTGGTGGAAAATGGCAACTTGTTACCAGGTACAAGGGTACCTTCCAGGGCAGGCAGTAGTGTGTCAGTAAGGACCCTGTCCTCAGAGGAATTGGAGGACAGGAGAGAGGAGAGACAGTTTAAACTCGCCAAATTGGAAAGGGAGCGTGAGAAAGAAAGGTGGGCCATGGAGGAGAGGAAACTTACCCATGAGTTCAACATGAAGGAACTGGAAGTTCGAGCCCTACAAGCAGGGACGAACAGCATCAAGAGTGGTGGCAGCATACCTACGGAAGCTTCACGTGAGTCCAGGGTCTTTATGCCTAAAGATGTGATGGCCAGTTTTAAGGTGGGGGATAATATTGATAAGTGGTTAGCTGCCTATGCGGTGTCACTAAGAGCCCATGGGGTCCCAGAGAGTCACTGGGGGGGTGGTCTGTACAAGTACATACCTCCGGAAGTTAGGGACACACTCCTTAGCCTAGAAAAGGAAGACCAGACCAACTATTCTGTTATGAAAGAAGCATTGCTTAAGAGGTTCGGTCTTACCCCTGAGAGGTATAGGCAGAGGTTTAGGAATAGCCACAAACTTCCCACACAGAACTGGGTAGATTTCCTGGACTACGCTAGTAAAGCTTTAGAGGGCTGGGTGCGGGGCAGCAATGTGCATGACTATGAAGGATTGTATAACTTGTTTTTAAGAGAGCACCTTCTAGAGAAATGTTTTCCAGAGCTGCGCCAACACCTGGTTGACCGCAAGTTGACCAATCCTAGGAAGCTTGCGGAGGAGGCGGACACCTGGGTCAGTACCAGAGTGTCCAACAAGGGTTCTGGGGGGGACTCCCAAAGGGGTGGTCAGGGTTCCCACCAGAAGAAAGAGGGGGGAGACAAAAATAAAGAGTTCTCCAAAGGCCCCCAAAATAATTCACAAGGGAAAGGGTCTGGGTCCCAGCCCCAATCTGGCCACCAGAAGCCCACTTATCCTGACAAAGGTCAGCAGCCCAGAACTGTCCGGTGCTATGAGTGTGGTGAACTTGGACACTACAAGGGGGATCCCAAGTGTCGCAAGAGAACACCACAGGTCACTGGAGGTAAAAACCCCGGGGTGGCTAGTGTAGCGCTTGGGGAGGAGCTGTCCCTAGATGATGGGAGTGAGGGGGCAGGGCTTGTCCTAGTGTCTCTGGGAGACAGTGAGATGGTCCCTAAGGTCCACGTGCCCTCAAATACTACCAAGTATTGGCAGTGGGTCACCCTCAATGGTCGGGGGGTGGAGGCCCTGAGGGACACAGGTGCCAGCATGACTATGGTAAGGAGTCAGCTGGTGTCCCCTGAGCAAATAATTCCCGAGGGGTTCCACCCAGTTGTGATGGCTGACAACAGGGGGGGTCACTATCCCATAGCGCAGGTTCCATTTGAGTGGGGAGGGGTTTCAGGCCTTTTAAGAGTTGCTGTGAGCCCTGCCATGCCAGTGGACTGTCTGTTAGGGAATGACCTGGAGCATACTGCCTGGAAGGAGGTAGAGCTCAAGGCGCATGTGGAGATGCTGGGGTTACCGGAGTGGATTTGTGCTACCACACGGTCTATGGCTGCCCGGAAAGGGAGTCAACCAGGGCTGGAGCCTGGAAAAATGGCCCAGCCAGCTGCTAAGAAGGGAGGAGCCCGAGGGCGAGGGAAGCCCGCCCCGGGGCAGTCACCCCGTGAGATGGATGGGGCACCTGAGGAGGTTGCGCCGGAGTCCACGGAGGGAGACGTTGCTCCCTTGGGGGACTTACCTACCCCTGCAGAGTGGCAGGTGGAAGGAGGGCCCACCAGGGAGGAGTTTTGTCGGGCACAGAAGGAGTGTCCTACCCTTGAGGGCATGAGGCGACAGGCCGAGGCCCAAGCAGCAGGCAATGCCTCCGCAAAGTATCATATTTACTGGGAGGATGGGCTCCTTTACAGTGAGCCCAAGGCTCCTGTGCATGGGTCATCAAGGGCCTTAGTGGTCCCCCAGTGCTACAGGGCCTTTCTTTTGGAATTGGCTCATGAGATCCCATTAGCGGGACACTTGGGCCAAGACAAGACCTTTGCTAGGCTTGTCCCACATTTTTATTGGCCGCAGATGAGGATCTCCTCAGATACATTCTGCAGGACCTGTCTGACCTGCCAAGCTAGTGGGAAAACAGGGGGTAAGCTGAAGGCTCCCCTGGAACCACTACCTGTCGTTAACACCCCCTTTGAGAGGGTGGGTATCGACATTGTTGGGCCTATGGATCCACCGACTTCTTCTGGTCACAGGTTTATCCTGGTCCTGGTGGACCATGCCACCCGGTACCCAGAGGCTATTCCTCTGAGAACCGTCACTGCACCTGCAGTGGCACGGGCCCTGATGGGGATTTTTACCAGAGTGGGTTTCCCCAAAGAGGTGGTGTCCGACAGGGGTACAAATTTTATGTCTGCCTACATGCAAGCCATGTGGAAGGAGTGTGGGGTTACTTATAAGTTCTCCACCCCTTACCACCCACAGACCAATGGTCTCGTGGAGAGATTTAACAAGACCCTAAAGGGCATGATCAGGAGTCTGCCTGAGGGCCTGAGGAAAAAGTGGGACATCCTCTTGCCCTGTTTGTTGTTTTCCTACAGGGAGGTACCGCAAAAGGGAGTGGGCTTCAGCCCCTTTGAGCTTTTGTACGGTCACCCTGTTAGGGGACCTCTCAGTTTAGTGAAGGATGGGTGGGAGAAGACTCCCAGGAGGCTTCCCCAAGATGTAGTGAGCTACATGCTGGCCTTCCGCAGCCAAATGGCTAAGTTGTGGAAGCAAGCTTCTGACAACTTAGAGGCCAGCCAGGCGGTGATGAAGGAATGGTACGACCAGAATTCTCACCCCGTGGAGCTAGAACCTGGACAGAAGGTGTGGGTCATGGAGCCTGGAGAGCTTAGTGCCCTCCAGGATCGCTGGACTGGCCCTTATGAGATATTGGAAAAGAAGGGTAAGGCCACTTACCTAGTGGACCTTAAGACCCCCAGGCAGCCCCACAGGGTGCTACACGCCAACCGCCTCAAACCCCACCATGAGAGGTCTGAGCTCACCTTACTGATGGTGACTGATGGGGCCGAGGAAGAAGAAAGTGAACCTCTTCCGGACCTCTTCGCTTCCAAAGAGAAGGATGGGTCGGTGGAGGGAGTGGTCCTCTCCCCATCCTTGACTCCTGAGCAACAGAGGGACTGTCGCCAGGTTCTGGGGCAGTTCGCCTCAGTGTTTTCCCTTATCCCTGGGATCACCCACCTGTGTACCCATGATGTGGACACAGGAGACAGCCCCCCTGTCAAGTCCAAGTCTTACAGGCTGTCAGATAAGGTAAAGGCCAGCATCCAGAGTGAGGTCACTAAGATGCTGGAGTTGGGAGTGATAGAGCCCTCCAACAGCCCTTGGTCCAGTCCGGTGGTTCTGGTACCAAAAGCTGCCCCACCGGGCACCACACCAGAACTTAGGTTCTGTGTGGATTACAGGGGACTGAACTCTGTGACCAAGACTGACGCTCATCCTATCCCGAGGGCGGATGAGCTCATTGACCGGCTGGGGGCTGCCCGATACCTGAGTACCTTTGACCTCACGTCAGGGTACTGGCAGATCGCCCTAACAGATGAAGCTAAAGAAAGGTCCGCCTTTTCCACCCCAGAGGGCCACTACCAGTTTAGAGTGATGCCCTTTGGACTGAAAAACGCTCCTGCCACCTTCCAGCGGCTGGTGAACCGGGTCCTCTCCGGTTTAGAGGCCTTCTCTGCTGCCTACCTGGACGACATAGCTGTCTTCAGTAGCAGCTGGGAGGACCATTTGGGTCACCTCCAGGAAGTGCTTCAGGCTCTGCAGCAGGCAGGCCTGACTATCAAAGCTAGCAAATGCCAGATAGGGCAGGGGTCGGTAGTCTACCTAGGACATTTGGTAGGCGGGGGCAAGGTGCAGCCCCTACAGGCCAAGATAGAAACCATCCTGGCCTGGGAGCCTCCCAAAACACAGACTGAGGTCAGGGCATTCCTGGGCCTAACAGGTTACTACCACAGGTTTGTCAAGGGCTATGGCACCATTGTGGCCCCCTTGACGGAGCTAACCTCTAAGAAACAACCTAGAAAAGTGATCTGGACAGAGGCTTGCCAAAAAGCCTTTGACTCTCTAAAGCAGGCCATGTGCACCGCTCCTGTGCTCAGGGCCCCTGACTTCTCCAAGAGTTCATTGTCCAAACGGACGCCTCAGAGCATGGCATAGGGGCAGTACTTTCGCAACTCAATGAGGAGGGACGGGACCAACCAGTAGCCTTCATCTCCAGGAGGCTGCTCCCCAGAGAACAGAGGTGGAGCGCGATAGAGAGGGAAGCCTTTGCAGTGGTCTGGGCTGTAAAGAAGCTGAGGCCATATTTGTTTGGCTCCCACTTCCTGATTCAGACTGACCACCGGCCCCTCAGGTGGCTCATGCAAATGAGGGGCGAGAATCCCAAATTGTTGAGGTGGTCCATTTCCCTACAGGGGATGGACTTCAGGGTGGAACACAGACCCGGAGTAGACCACGCCAATGCTGACGGTCTCTCTCGGTTTTTCCGCCTTAGTGATGAGAACTCCCTGGAGGTTGGGTAGTTCTCCCCACTTTCAGCTGGGGGGGACACGTGTTAGACCTGTCAGCCTTAGGGTGGTCTCCCCTACATTTTTGCCCTTTTTGCCTCCCATTTTGACCTTACATTTTGTTGGACTTAGGACTCTGGGCGCCTCACCACTGCTAAACAGTGCTGAGGTGCGGGTGCTCTCCCCTAAAAACCTTGTGAGGCTGGCATATCTGCCACAAGCCACTGCTACTGCAGTAAGGCTAATCCTCCATAGGCTAATATGGGGAACCTCTCCTTATGGGATAACTTCTGACAGGGACCTAATAAGTCTGTCATGTTTGGTCTTGTTGGACTCGGGGCGGGGAACCCTTTCCAATGATATATAGGGTTTGGGCATTACTACGCTAGGGATCCCACTTTTATAAAGTGGACCTTTTCCTGCCTACACTTAGATTAGGCTGCAGACTCTCCCCTCCCCTCTGCATACTGATAGCCTGCCTGGGTTGGGAGGTGGGAGTGGTGATTCACACCTTCTTCCCTGGGATGAGCTGTGATGGGCTGCCCACTGTAGCTTTAACGGCCTGTCTCTCGTCACTGTGACAGCTAGGTCAGGGAAGGCAGGGAACATACCAGAACTCCCTGGACTCTTCCAGAAACACCTGCCCCCAGACCCTTCCAGAGACTTCTACCACATTCTAGCCCCTAGGCTAAAAAGATATATAAGGGAGGGTCCTGGCCTCACATTCTTGTTACACCCTGGACTAAGAAGAAACTCTGCTGGAGTACAGACTGCTGCGCTGGGAGGATTGCCACTCTGCTGAGCTGACTGTTCCTAGGAACTGCTGCCCTGTGGTGCTTGAGCTGCCCTCCTGCCTGCTGATCTGGCCCTGCCAAGAGGAGACTGGAAATAACATCCCAGGAGTGTCTCCACAACATCCAGACGGACTCCCTCTGCACTTCTGAACAACCTCTGCACCCTGAACCCTGTCTCTGCAGCACTCGGTGTGGGAGACCACCTCTTACACCCCTAAACCATTGCAGCTGTTGGAAGACACTGACTGTGTTGCATAGCGCTGTGGGGACTTGAAGCGCTATGCCCCTGTGATTATCATTGCCGCCTGGGGCTCGTGAGGAACTACAGAAGCGCTGTGTGCCTGTCATCTGCACGTGGGTGGAAGCAGCGCTGTTTATGCCAACTCGCCGCCGGCGGCCGGAACCTGTGAATCCTGTGAAGCTGCTCTTCAAATCACCCGCCCCCTGGAGCCGTGTGCGCGGGTGCATCACTGACTGGACCGCCGCAGCTCTGGGACCTGATTGTGCTGGGAGGGCCTCATTTGTACTGAGCAGCGCTGTGGCCAAGAGCACTGTGTGGCCGTGACCCGGGTGCCGTCGAAGGAGGCTCTGTCTTGGTGCCGACCGGGATTGCGGGGATATTTAAATTTGCCTCCTGAAATCACCGCCGTGGCCCGGGAGCTTCGGTAGCCCTGGGCGCGTCATCCCCAGCATCAGGAGACGCCGCGCTGGGATTGGGTACCCCCGGGGCGTTGCCCAGCAACGAGGGAGCGTCCCCAGCGAGAGCCGTGCTGTGATTGGTTCCCGCGGCCCAGGAGTCCCGTGGCGTCATCGGTGTACCGCGCGTCTATTGGTCCTGCTCCAAGGGCTTCCCCACGCAGCGGCCGGGGCAGGAAGAAGGAGCCTTCCTCGGAGATCGAGTGAGAAGGGCCTGTGCCGCGACCGCCCTCGCAGGTAACACTTCAGGGCTTAGTTACTGCGAGTGAGCGGGTTGGGGGAGGCTGGTTATTTCTGTTTAATTGCGGGCCGGGCCGGTCAGACTAACATTCCGGTCGGGGGCTTTGCTGGAAACGGAACTGAGACTGCCAGCATGATTAAAAGCGGGACGGCCCTCCGTTAATAGCGGACCAGTTGGGAACTGTGCACGGGACTGCTGGAGTATATAAGTCACGACCTTGGAGGAACTGTTTTCCCGGAATAAAGAGTACTGACATCTCTTGACTGAGTATACAGACTCTTGTCCCTTTTTCCTTGCCTGATTGTGGATCTTGTTTAGAAACTGGGCCCATTGTATTATTGATCTTGCCTGGCAACTGAATTCATTTATACCATTGATTTGGGCTGGAAGCCAGACTTGGCTAATTATTGGTCTTGCCTGCAACTGCATCTACCTGAGTAATGATCTCTCCTAATTCTTAGATAAAGATATTTATATTTTTATATATAAAACCGGTGTAGTGTCTTTCTCTTGTGTGCGTGTTTCACTGGGAACTGTTGGGGTGTTGCACAAATACTTTACACATTGCCTCTGGAGTTACGCCTTTGCTGCTCTGCGCCAAGCTACCAGGTCGGAAGCGGTGGTCCCTACTTGGACTAGGGTGCATACCCCTGCCAACTAGAGACCCCGGTTCTAACAGTGTCTTTTTGTTGTCTTTGTCCCTAGGGTAGAGTTGCATTCCCAACAGTATTGGAGTCAGATATGGTAGATTTCCTAGGCCCCTTATGGAAGCTATGACCTTTCATAGAAAAGAAAAAAACTGTACGGTGTGCCTCACCTCTTACTTTGAGATATGCTCTTCTAATGAAGGAGTCAAAAAATCATGTCTAAGAATCTATTATCTGAAGGTCAATAGCCACGCTCCAAACCAGCACAAACAGCTGTTGATATTTTACAACAAACAAATACATTTATTATGTACTATTCTACTACAAATGCTGCACAAACTATAGGTGTGATGGTAGTGGTTTATTACTTTTTATGAGTTAAGGACAATATCCATTTTCATACAATGGTTTTTAAATTGTGATTTGTGCTCAGTTTATTTTGTGTGACTCCTTTCCGAGTTGTGACCTAGTGGAGCAACATACTGTTTTCCCTCATTTGAAGGAACCTTACTTTCGGTTTGGGTTTTCCCATGGACTGTTGCTCCTTTATCATAGCGATTATAGGCTGTTTGCTGGACTGAATCCAACAATTCAATTTTCTGTAGATTTACAGTTGTGTGGTCTTACTGCATGAACTAGAAATAAATATTGCTCTTATGTTACTTTTTTATATTGTGAATCGTTTTCTTCTCTTATTTTGTGATCTTTAAAAGGTATGTTCTGGTGTTCATTTGTACCTCTTTCCCTCATTTGGCAACTGTAGGTAATAATATTTTCAATGTGCAGGTTTTTGTGCATGTATGTAGGAGGCTGGCTTAGTATATGGTGCACACGTATTTAAGTGAAGCACCTTACCCTAATGCAGACAACCTTTATGGTGGTTTTATTTGTCTTAGACAACCATAGAAAGTTCTCTAAGGGGTAGCTGTGGAGAGCAGAGCTTCAGGCTTAGTCCAGAAGGAATGTTAAGCAGCTTGTTTTACCAGAACAAATCATATAGTGTAGGTTAAAGGAAAGAGAACCAAGCAGTGTAGTTATAAAAATAAGTATATTTATTATAAACACTCACTATCCCATTGGTATATCTCCTAACTTGAGACATAAACACAATACACACATAATTTAAAATTGGAAACAGGTAAGTAAGTACCAATACATAGGTGGTCTCCAGGGGGAGAACAAACCAAATACTAAAGAATTGGAATGCAAACTGAGACCATAGTCGAGACTTGGACCAGAAGACCCAGAAGAGCTAGGGACACAAGGAACCACCCATCGTAAGTACCCAGGAACAGAGGCTGTGTGCAGAGTGGAAACACAACTGTGTACCCTATGCAAGTCAATGGGCTGCATTTTTTAAGAAGAAGGACCCTTCCCACTGGACCCTGAAGAAACATGTGCAAGATTAAATGTTGGAGAGTCATCTCATCTGTGGATACCTCCGAAACCAGGATTGCAACATCAGGGAAGCCAGGTGCATAGGTGTGAAGTGACATTGGAATCCGCTATAGACCACAATAGAGGATTTCTGTGATGATGTCTCTGGCAAAGTAGATGAAAGATTCTGGTGGAATCCAAGGATAAATTCTTGAAGAGGAGTACCTGCAAGCAGAAGGGACTGAATCCATGCCGCTGAGGAGTAACCAGGAGCCACGGAAGATCAATGACCACCGATGATGGAAGATGCAGGAGAGCTGATGGTGACCTGGACGCTACAGCTGTGAGGACCAGGCGATGCTGTGGAAGACCAGGAGCTGTTCACGAGCTGGCTCACGTCAGACGTCAAGAAAGAGAGGGTCGGTGTCTAGCAGGAGCACCAACAAATCTTAGAAGCAGCAGTAGACAGGGTAAACGAAGAAGGTGCAGAGTCGGGACCGAATGCAAGAGAGTCAGACCAGGGCCCGAACAGGCAGGTGAGCCCACTGAAACCAAAGAAGACCATCAAGAGGACCCGCAAGCCGAAGGCACAGGAGTCGCAAGAGGACCTGGAGCAGCTCACCAAATATGCAGGCCCACGGTGCAGAGGATGAGATGAGGGTGAAGATTTTGGCAGGAGGAGATGCTGGTTGCTGGAGCTTTTGTAGCCCAAAGATCTCCGGAGGACAGAGTCAACAAGCCTTGGCAACTGCAAGCCAATCAGATTCATAGGGGTTCTGTTCCAGCAGTTCTGAAGAGTGATACTGTCCTGAAACTTGCTGACAAGACAGTGCAGACCTCTTGGGAATTGCATAACCACCACCTGTGTTGCTGAGCCTTTCGGAGTCCGTGGGACCTTGGGAGAAGCAGACCGGTGAGCTTCATAGTGGTGCCTGTGGATGAAGGGGAGTGACTCCTTCACTCCAAGGGAGATTTATTCGGGTTTCTATGATGCCCATAGACCTGGAGAAGAACTTGGATGAAGTACAGATGATGCAAAACACTGGCAGGACAACCAGACCAGGAGCATCAGGATTCTTCCTTGATGCAGTCTCGGTTCCAGGCAAAGTCCTACGAAGTCCAAGGTGCCCAGATGGTTGAATTTGAAGTGGTTTTGGATCTGAATCTTGTCCTACAATGAATCTGAAGAGCCAACCACAGGTAAGCCTTAAGTACCCTAGGGAAAGGGTCGGGATGATTTAGGGATTCCTCCCAGAGGAGGGGCTGGACAGAGAAGAGGATATGTTCTTTCCACAGCTTCACACCAGAGCGGGAGCCAACAGCTTCCTGAACAGGTTCCAACTGTAGTATGCAAGGAGGGCACTAAATGTGCCCTTCAAAGCAGTCTGGTGGCGCTGGCAATCACCCCACCCCAGACCAATACACTAAGTCCTTTCCGGGAGGTGGTCACACCTCCCTGTGACAGGAAACCTATTGTTCTACATTTCCGTGCTCAAGCTCAGCTCAGCAGTAGGAGAGCAGAATTGTGTCTATGGTTGGCAGTAGCACTTGCTTGCTGTTAGACTCTGAAAGGCTGGTACCAGGAATACAGGGGCCCCCAAGTTCATGCGATCCTACATTCAACACTGGAATAGGTGTTGGGGTAGGACTCCAACATGTTTGATACCAAACATGACTGGTTTTGGTGCAGTCAATATATAGTTTAGCTATCTCATAATTGACATATGTCCACTTTATGTATTAAATGGCTTACTGCACTTACAATGCCTGGAGAATCAACTCTGGGGTTTGTAGGAGGTGTCCTGCTCATGCAGGGCACCCTCACACTCATAACCTAGCACCCAGCCTTCAGGATTGAAAGGCCTACCTTAGTGGTGACTTATAGGTTTTGAGTGTAGTTACCTCAGATGTAAGGAAACTTAAGTCTGTTGTGAGTGGTGCTAGCACCAGTTCACACAGGCTGCAATGGCAGGACTGTAGTCACAGTTTGAGTAGTCTCCCATGGGGGTGGGATAATGCATGCTGCAGCCCTTGGGAGAAACCTGGTGTACCTATGCCCTGGGTACCTTAGTACCTTATACTAGGGACTTAGAAGGGTGTACCAGTAGCCAATTGGGAATGTACCAAGGTACTTACCATAATGAATTTAGCGAGAGAGCACAGTGTCTGTGATCCTGATTAGCAGTATCCCAGTCAGACTAGTCAGAAAACAGAATAACACCGGCAAAAATTGGGTGTAACCATGAAAGCAGATACTACTTTCCTACAATGTCAATATGTTTTTGTGCCAATACAAAGACAAGGTTGTATGTCTCTTGTTTTCACCAAATAAGTTGCTTTATACTTTTCTGATACTCCTTCTTCGGGTAGTATTGAGATAGTACCGGTGTCTCAGCAGCATTTGACCTTTGGAAACGGTCAACTACCTCTCGTTTTAAAATAATCTCAGCAGAGTTAACAGGGACCATCCTTTCATTTGATTTGCAAGCTTTTACTCAGGAATTACCTTCTTATATACTAATTAGTATTAGACTTTGATGCCATAATAATAGGATGTGACTTATGGTTCTTCTTTTTTCAGTCATTATCACAACACTTGGATTGCTTTAACGCTAGTCTCAGTATGATTTTTTATATAGTGCACTGAAACAAGGTGTTTACATCATTTACCTTAATTATGAAGTCTGTATGCTCTCTTCACATTCACTTTCCAGGACTTATGTAGCGTATTTGCAGATTAAATCATATTTTATGCTAGCTGTTTTGGTATGGGCTGTTTGGCACAGATTTTGTTTTCAACACTGTGTTTGGGTGACATTGGTAATGGTGATGTACTATCCTTTTTCTTCAAATTGTTTTGGTTTTGATTCTTCTGTATTGTCTTTTTATTAAAATAAATAGCGATGCAATGGATATTTACATATTGGTCTTATTACCTTTACTGCCCTGAGGAAGTCCGGTAGACGAAGCACGTGTTTGGTGTACTTTGGGATCAGACGTCACATGGGAAAAGATTAATTTCTTCTCTGTATTGCCCATCATTTGTCTGAACCATCTTAAGTAAAACTGATCGAAGTTTTCTTTTTTGAATTGTTTCTGCAACATCATTGTTGCTCTCTATTTTTATGTAAAGTTGTGTGTTTGCAACTAAAAAATGTAAATGGCATTAGTCACTTCACAATAACATTTTGTTTAATTTTCTTTGTTTGGGATTTGCTTATGTTAGAGTGCTCCGGAATATTATGTAAAAGAGCAAACTAATAATTAATATGTACTATTCTACTACAAATAGTGTACAAATTATTTTCAAGATTATTAGAAATGTAACAAACAAAATCAATAAAAGGTTGAACCCTAAATGCACCCACTAAAATTATAACACCTACCTAGCTGATTTATAGCTTAGTTTATTTTAGAATATATATGCTGAGTCAGGTACAACCCCATATACCTTTATACCATAAGTCCTAAAGTTGGGGATTCCCTCTAGCAATCGGTCTCATCTGCGTTGCCCACCTCGACAAAATATTTCATAGCTTTTTCTTACATAATAGTGAGTGGAGTTATATGTTCTCTAATGCTCAACTCTTGTTTCTGTTTTCATAATTTAACAGCTACAAGGCTCACATTAGTGTTGAACCGGTTTGACTTTTGTGCCTAAACGTTTGCCATGCACCTCAAACCTTTGTAGTCACAAACAATTGTCATCTTTACATTCATCAAGGTCTGTACTGTATGTAATATCCCATAACAATTTCATTATAGTTCTGCCACACGCATTACTGCTCTTCAGAGTGTTTTGCGTGATTTTGTTTTTAGATGTCACATTTTATATTTAATATGTGTTTATGCGATCGTTGTCACTCCCTTCACATCAGGTGTGTGTTTTTATGATTATAAACAGTGCTTAATTTATAAATTAATGCTGATGCCCAAAGTTCTGCTCAGAAACCCAGGACCGGTGCTTTTAAATGTTGGCATGCCAAATAGTAAGGCTGCACAGTACCTCACTCCTCTTTAATCCACTACCAGACACTACTGCCCCTTAGTCGAAAGGCCTGCCTAAGTGGTGACTTATAGGTTTTAAGTGTAGTTACCTCAGATGTAAAGAAACTTATATCTGTTGTGAGTGGTGCTAGCACCAGTTCACACAGGCTGCAATGGCAGGACTGTAGTCACAGTTTGAGTGGTCTCCCATGGGGGTGGCATAATGCATGCTGCAGCCCTTGGGAGACCCCTGGTGTACCTATGCCCTGGGTACCTTCACAGGTGTGTGTTTTCATGATTAAAAACAGTGCTTCATTTATAAAAAATTATTGCTGATGCCCAAATTTCTGCTCAGAAACCCAGGGCCGGTGCTTTTAAATGCTGGCATGCCAAATAGTAAGGCTGCGCAGTACCTCACTCCTCTTTAATCCACTACCAGACACTACTGCCCCTTAGTCGCTCTCTTGCCGGACCCTGCTTTTTCCCTTTGTGCCTGTTTTTCAGTCTTTCTCTTCCTCCCTTCCCATATGTGTGTTTTATCTCCCTTGATCATGATTACATATATGATGAGGAAAGGTAAGTGTCAGTCCCCAAAAAATAGTGCCGGTGGGCCCTACCAGCAGTCATTGTCTCAAATTAAGCGCTGATTATAATCATTGTCCTACATTCAAGTCTGCTCTAAGGTTTCTCTTGTGATTTTAGAGACAAAGACATGGCAATGTTATGTATGTATGTTGTTTTCCAGTAGGTGGAGTGATAAACTCCACCCGGCCGGCAGAGTTCGCAGAGTTTTGCCCACTCTGCGTTATGCTTGTAATGTGAAGTTCCGGCTTTAGTTGGCGAGTGCAAGCAAGAATTTGCATCTCATAGGGCATGTTATGGGAGCTTGAATGCTTCCAGTGAGATTTTCAAAACACAGCAGTTGCAGCAGGTTGCAACCGCTTATGTTGAGAAAGCTGTTGCTCAAGTAGAAGTCTACTTGAATGGTCTACTTGAGTGGCAGAAAGAAGCAGTGCCCTCTGGTGCCGGGTGTGGTACCATTTGTTTTGATTTTACAGTGAAGAGAAGGCTCTTGTGACAAAAACCAGCATGAGCAGTTCAATGTGCTGAATTCCGCCAACTCACGGAGCTCTGCAGAATCTCACAGAGTTTTTATGAAACTGCGGAATTCTGCGGAGTGAAACTCCCAGAGGTCCACCCACCCCTACTTTCCAGTATACTTTGTTACAGGCCATTGTCAGCGAATGTATGCACATGCATTGCATATTTCTGTGGTAGTACATATTTTGCAGTTCTGTTAAGGCCAGGTGTTGTACTGATGTTAAAAGAATCTTTTTTAGCAGCATTTCAGTGTTGGGTTTTGTGATTAAATATTCACATATCCTTATTACACAAATTACTCTATCAGTCTCTACATCTGTGTAGGCTTCAGTTGCACATTATGACCTCAAAGATGGCCCTGAAATCGCCTGACATGCTGCAGTGTAAGCACTGTGAGTACGTTAAACATGTCTGCTGTAGACCACATAGACGTCTGGTATTTCTTGATCTGCCACTGAGCAAGCCTTTGTGGAATGGGCAACATAGTCCTTCAAGCATGCTATACAAAAGCCTGCTCTCACCATTGGTCATCATTCAGTAGAATGGAAATCCGCCATTGCTGACTTTTAATCTCTTTGGAGGCCCCTCCTCCTTGAAAAGCAATAACACTAAAAATGAAGCTAAAATTCAAAATGTGGAGATGGTGACAATGGGTGCAGCACTCATAAATCTCAGGAGAATAGCAGGCCATTACAAAAGGCAACAAGCAAAGAAGTGGCAAACTCTCATTCGCATAAAATCTGGGTGCAGTACACATTTCATTTCGAAACGTGTAAATTATAAGGACAGTTTTATTGGTCTTTCTTTTAAGTACCATACATTTCTAAGAACACATTTTCACTCTTATCAAGTTCATGGAACTTTTCCATTCCCAAATAACAATAGTCACTGTATTATGAAATAAAAGGGTAGTCTTATCTCCTGAGGCTCTCAAGGCTATTCGCAAAACATTATCTTGATGGTAACGATAAGCTATCAGTTGTAACTGAACTAGGCTCACCTCAAATATAATGCAGGCCTCCTTTAACGCTCAGGTCCTAATTTGTCCCCTGGAGTTGGTTTACGTGTTGTGTCCTGCACTATAGAAAATACAGCTACATGTTTTGACAGCTCAGAGTTGGGTCTGATTTGAATCCAAATTGTATAAAACAGTCGTTAAATAACAGCGATCAGTATAAACACAATACTCGAATTTCATTTCAAATGTGTGACACAGAGGACTCTTAACATATTATAGACATTTGCAAAGGAGAAGGAAACATTGCAAAAATATGCGGAGTTGCAAACCAGGGGCCTCATTTATGAAAAGTGACACATTGCTGCGTGAAAACAGTGATGCGTCACTTTTCACTGCGCACTCCTTGCGACACCAATGATGCGTCATATTTAACGTATGACGCATCGTGTCGCAAGGACTTACAGATACGTCAGTATTTCTGACGCATCTGTAAACGCAAAAGTGACGCATTGCTGGAGTGCGTCACAAAAGTGACGCAACTCCAGCAATGCGTCCTTTCACATGGGGAAAGCCCCATGTGAAAGGGCTTGCGTCAGTCTTATGTCTGCTGTGAGGCAGGCGCAAGATTTTGACGCAACAGCATCCTAAAAGTAACGCAGTGAAATCTCATAGATTTCACTGCGTCACTATTACGAGGCTTTTTGCGGGGGAACGCCCCCTCTGCATACATTATACCTGACGCAGGTATAATGTGGCGCAGGGGTTTAAAAAGTGACGCATCTACCTAGATGCGTCACTTTTTAAATATGGCGCAACAAGGCGCATTTTGTACGCCGCTGGTGCGTTACAAAAAGTGACGCACCGGCGGAGCAAAACTGACGCAAGGCCTCATAAATAAGGGCCCAGATATTTAAGGAAGGTAGGCTGCATTAAAGAATAAATATCGGATATCAATGTACGGCACCAGTGCTGCACTAAGGCTAAAGACAGAAAGCATGCTGGCAGAGCTGTTGAGCCGTCAACCTCTCTTCAACAGCAGCATTACAGTAATTCAGATGTTTCGATGGTGTCCTTAGTAAATGCCTAAAGGAGGTCAAACATGATTTGTATCGTAATTGTTGTTTTTACAGAAGATGAAATGTTCTAGGAAAGTAAATGAGGATTTTAAAACAAAATTGCTGGTCCTCTTTTGACTTCTATAAGAAGTCCCACATGAAAACCATAGATTCCATGAATTGAATTTCAGTTATCTAAAACAAGTGCATTTCTACATTTAGATATATACATATCATTTACATTTAAATGTCTTTAGATGACAACACGACCCAGTCTGGAGCCTCAGCAATGGAGTGTGCTTACAATATGACTGTCATCTTTACTCATGCAAGTAAGCATCCCTATAGAATGTGACAAAAATCGTCAACGAGGTCTAGGACCTGTGAACAACAAAAGCAGTTACATGATGTCCCTTGCCTCTTTCTGGGATTCAAATACTAGATTCTCATCCTGGTGGTGTATATTTTATTTAGACATTCTTCCACCGAACAGTATCTGGTCCCACACATAGGCCTGGTCCAGCCTCCTTAATTCCTTTTTGATCTCCACCCATGTGCAACTATTATCGGGGATTAGATAAATCATGAGCTCTGATTTTAATTTATATATATATATATATATATATATATATATATATTACCTACTGGCGGTCGCCAGTAGGTATATATAGTTAGGATTTTTTCTCTATGGGATTTTTTTATGTCTAATAACTTTGGCGTTTGTGGACGGAATTGGCTGAAATTTTCAGGAAAATGGAACATTTTGTTTCTGAGCAGCACCTGACAATTTGGGGGGGTTTCATCAAGGGGGGGCCGAGAAAAAAGGGGGGTCCCAAAACGCGTTTTTCCCATGTTAATTTCCATAGGGCGGTTGGCCTCACTTTTAGCTCGAACGGCTGAATGGATTTGCACGAAACTTGGCAAAATTGTAGGGACTGTTAGCCCGATGTGCTTTTGCTAGGTCTCAATATATGTGCTCCAGTGGATTTTGAGTAATTTAGGTTCAAAAAAAGATATATATCTGGGCGGAGCCTAACCACACATCTGATCTGATTGGCTGTCAGCACTTCATCCAAGAAGTGTTGGCAGCCATCTTGGGACCAATATACATGATAGCACCTCATTAAAAAGCATTGTAGTTAATAGAGAGTTTTAGGACTTTAGTTACATTATAAATCATTTGTTGATGGTACCATACTCGTTTTAGGAATTGTGGTGGGTTCTAAGGTGATTTTAACATGTGAAAAAACCTTCTGCTGTGATATCATGAATATTGTTTGAAAGAAAACTAATATCTCATGATTTTCCCACAGTGGTTTGGAAGGGGATCTATAAGCTAAACTGAAAGCATATTTTCTGTAAATTCACATTATCTTTCTCAGTCATGTGAAAATGAAGTCTGACATTCTCAGTAAAACATGTACATCCAACAAGGACAGAGACTGTCAGTTGATTCCTTTGTGTTCTACTGCAGCCTCCTAGAGTGTTCTAAAGAACAACTAGAGCGCTAACAGTCATACTTATTACAAAGGTATGGCACACCTGAAGCCATCTTGATTGGAATAAAGTGGTAACTCTTAAAACATTTAATTTAAAAAGAAACAACATGAGGGGGTATATTTTGCCATAGAAAGTAGGATTAGTGCTGCAGAATGAAAAATTAGGGCACATATTGAGTGACTTCTCAAATCCTTTTCTATTTCATTAAAACATTCTGACATGCAGTCTCCCAAAATGGCCACCAGAGACAAAAGAGCCCAAATGTAGCCCAAATATCACCCAGATGTAGCCCAAGTATAGCCCAATGACAGAATGTCCCAGAGTGTTCTAAAGAACAACTAGAGCGCTAACAGACCTACTTATTACAAAGGTATGGCACACCTGAAGCCATCTTGATTGGAATAAAGTGGTAACTCTTAAAACATTTAATTTAAAAAGAAACAACATGAGGGGGTATATTTTGCCATAGAAAGTATGACTAGTGCTGCAGAATGAAAAATTAGGGCACATTTTGAGTGACTTCTCAAATCCTTTTCTATTTCATTAAAACATTCTGACATGCAGTCTCCCAAAATGGCAACCAGAGACAAAAGAGCCCAAATGTAGCACAAATATCACCCAGATGTAGCCCAAGTATAGCCCAATGACAGAATGTCCCAGAGTGTTCTAAAGAACAACTAGAGCGCTAACAGTCTTACTTATGACAAAAGTATGGCACACCAGAAGCCATCTTGATTGGAATGAAGTGGTAAGTCTGAAAACACTCAATTTAAAAAGGAACAACATGAGGGGGTTAATTTTGCCATAGAAAGTATGATTAGTGCTTCAGAAAGAAAAATTAGGGATCATTTTGAGTGACCTCTCAAATCCTCTTCTATTTCATTAAAAAAATTCTGACATGCAGACTGAAACATGCACTTTGAATACCAGCAGCAGACGTCCCTGGTGAGCAGTAGCTTTACTACAGTGATCTAATGTGCAACTAGAGTGCTAACATTCAGAATTTATGGCAAATGTGTGACACATCTGAATGCCTTCTTGATGGAACCAAAGTAAACAAGCATTAAAAATGCAATAGATCTCGCCCTCGTTTAAGTTAAAGCCATTCTGTTTGTAATGAGGTGGCTTTTTAGCTTTGCTTTTATTAGTGTTTTTTCAACTTTCATGTAAATAACATGCATCTGTATGCATATAAGTATATGTATGCATGCATTTATGTTTGTATTTATATAGATATACAGATGATATATGTTTATATATGTATGTATATATATATATTCACTGAAAAAACCATAGGCTATAGACCATATATAGTTAGGAATTAGCATTTACAAAACCTTGAAAATTCACTGAAAAAACCATAGGTTATAGACCATATATAGTTAGGAATTATCAGTGATGTCATCAGTGATGTCACTGACCATGTCATGAATGATGTAATATGTGACATCATCAGCAGTGGATTGCGGGTGCGCGATATATAGTTAGTGCAACTAACTATATATGGAATTTCAATGGTTTTGTGTGAGTAAAATAAGGTTTTGTAAATGCGAATTCCTAACTATATATGGTCTATAACCTATGGTTTTTTCAGTGAATTTTCAAGGTTTTGTAAATGCTAATTCCTAACTATATATGGTCTATAACCTATGGTTTTTTCAGTGAATATATATATAATATATATATATATATATATATATATATATATATATATATATATATATATATATATATATATATATATATATATATATATATATATATATATATATATATATATATATATATATATTTACAACACACTCCTAGAAATCGGCTCCAGGATAAAAACGGCCAGCACTCCAGTGTCGGTGTTCTTAGTTTATTTTATTTCCAAACCCCCCAGCACCCTCGACAGACGCGTTTCGCACAGGGCTTCGTCAGTGTCATCTGTGTTCAAACCTACTCGCCATATTTAAACCATCCGCCCTTTTGACAGTCATAGACATCAACAATGGTGTTACACACATATTCGTGGCGGCCATCTTGTAGTATGTACATATATACATAGTTATTTACATGGTTTACGCTTGGCGGTTAATAAAAAGTGCTCAGTGCAAATGAATTAAAGTGAAGTTTGACATTTGACAAAAGAATATGTTTTCAGAGACTGTCACCTATATACATAAATTTAACAATTTGGTGCTGAGAGTAGTGTTTCAGCAACTCTATCGTAGCTGTTCATAAGGGGGTGTATCCCCTAAGGTGTTCTAATAGCATTGTGCAGATTGTAATTTCCCATGTGGTGTGTTGTTAAACCCACAATGTCTGGTTATTGAACATCTTTGCGGTTGTGCAGGGGTGTATCCCCGAATTTGAACACGATTAAGATGTGTACCTATTATATACACAATTTACAAGTATACAGTGTACCGATGTTGTGGGCCCATGTCAGCACAATATACATATTTACATCATATTTACATATTTTCTAGAAGAATATATTCTTCCGCTGAACTTCTGGGTTCTTATTTGGTATCATATTACCTTGCTATTGTGCCACAGTTTAACCTGACCTGATGTTCTTGTATCTGCATTGCATTATTCACACTGCTCTCATTGATCAATATGAAGGGAAATTGTATTTACAAGCCAAACAGCATAGTGTTCACATATTTACAAAGAGTACTTCTATATTCTAGTTGCAGATATATCCTCTTCTTACAGATCCCAGGTTGTTTTATAAGTGCACCCACATTTCAGCATCATTATTCAGACCCCATGGTGTCATCGTTTTAAGGTCTAAAATATAACGGGATTCCAGTATCCTTAGGGATTTTTCTCTGTCCCCCCCTCGTTCTTTCTTTGGGACCTGGTCTATGCAATAGTATGATAGTAAATCCCTATTGCTGTTGTGGTGTTCGGCAAAATGACGGGCTATTGGATAGGTCTTGTCCCTGTTCACGATAGCCCTCATATGCTCTAAAATTCTCATTTTTGCCGGTTTTATGGTGCTCCCTATGTAACGTTTGTTACAGGGGCAGACCAGGCAGTAGACTGTAAAGTCTGAATTACAGTTAAGATGTTTAGTTATTTTTCTGCTTGATCCTCCTTCACCTGTTCTGCAAGGGTACTCTTTAACTTTTTTGCTGAATTTACAAGCTTTGCACTGTAGGCAAGGGAAAAAGCCAACTATCTTGTTCTTCGTTTGATTGGCCTTATTAGGGGAGTAGTGGCTATGAACCAGGTGGTCCGACAGAGACTGGCACCTCCTATACGTTATCATAGGTCTATCTGATAATGTTTTCTTCAAGATGGTGTCAGTTCTTAAAATGTGCCAGTTTCTTTTAAATGCTTGGACCAGTTCTCCAGAATGATTATTGAATGTTGTGATCATTCTGACCTGCTCGTTATCCTTTTTCGACTCTTTCACAATCAGAAGGTCCCTTCTGTCGACAGTATCTGCCTTAACTTGGGCTTGTTCTAAGATGTTTCTAGAATAGCCTCTTGCTTGGAATCTGTCACTCACGTCTTCCTGAGCTTTCTTAAAATCCTCAGATCCAGAGCAATTGCGTTTGAGTCTCAGGTACTCACCATACGGTACATTTTTTATGAGACTTCTCGGATGGTGGCTGGCAGCGTGTAATACTGCATTGCCAGCCGTTGGTTTTCTATAAAGTCTAGTGTGGAGCTGGTCGTTAACCACAAAGACCTCTAGGTCCAGATAGCATACAGACTCGTTGCTTATCGTACTGGTGAACTTGAGATTTAGTTCATTGTCATTTAGAGCCGAGACATACTCCTCAGCCGAGGCCCTGTCTCCCCTCCAGATGACAAACAGGTCATCAATGTACCTGGTCCACATCAGTATGTGTTCATTCCATCTTTCATTTCTCCCACCCCATGCCTCGTGCTTCTCCCACCAGCCCACGAAGAGATGCGCGTAGCTGGGGGAGAAGCACAAACCCATTGAGGTCCCTCTGATCTGCTTGTAAATTTGGCCTGCAAAAAGAAAGTAGTTATGAAACAAACAGAATCTTATCATGCTAAGAATCATCTCACTATGGGCTTGGTATTTCGGTTGTTTCTGTTCCAAAAACCATTTTGTGGCATAGATTCCCTGTTCATGATCTATGCATGTATACAAATTCATGACATCCATAGTGATAAGTAGCATGTCTTTGTCCCAGGAAATACTGTCCATGATGCGGAGAAAGTCCTGTGTGTCCCTAACATATGAAGGCAGGTCTTTGACAATAGGTGCTAGAAAGATGTCAATGAAGCGTGACGTGTTTTCTAGGAGACTCCCGATTGCCGAGACAATCGGTCTCCCTGGTGGTCTTTTGGCATTTTTGTGAATCTTGGGTAAGTGATAAAAGGTGGGCAGCATGGGGGAGTCACATTGTAGGAAGGCAAGTTCATCTTGACTGATCATACCCTCTTCCTTCCAATGTTTAAGTAAATTCTCATACACAGTTATGCTCTTAACATACTCTTCTCTTCTTACTGTGATGTAGCACTCTTTGTCACTTAACTGCCTGAGTGCCTCCTGCTCATAATGTTCTTTTGAGAAGATGACAATGTTCCCACCCTTATCTGAGGGCTTAATCTCAATTGTGTTGTCGTCTCTTAGAGATTTTAAAGCCCCCCACTCTTTTCTGGAGATATTCGAGATCTTCATGTTCATTTTCTTATTTGCCATTCTCTCCAGATCCGCTGCCAAAAAAAAAATATATATATATATATATATCCAAGCTCGCTGCTCCAAATTACGGGGGCACTCTCGCAGCGGGTGCAGGTCAAGGCGCGTCAGAGCTTCGCGCTGGAAATGTGAAAGCTCTCTCCCTCCCGGTCCCGGGTGGAAAATAACGACAGCACTCGTGGGAATTTCGTTATTAGCAGCTTTACTCGCACAACAGACGCGTTTCGGAAGCAAAGCTCCCTTCCTCAATGTTTACACCGTGATGCGCGTACTGGCGCCATTTTATTTCAACATTTACAAACAACACGTGTTGGTGGGTGTAGAGAGAGGACTGACGCGAGAGCGCCATCTTGCTAGTACACACAATCCCTGTATTAGCATAAATGAAAATAAATAACACATTATTTTAGTGAGTGTTAAATTAAACAATTATAAAACTCCTCATGTATTATAACGGGGAGTTTTACCAACATAATTGTGCCGTGGATCGGCAAGTAACCCTCTCCTTGATGCAGT
Organism: Lissotriton vulgaris; assembly: GCF_964263255.1. Taxonomy (NCBI): domain Eukaryota; kingdom Metazoa; phylum Chordata; class Amphibia; order Caudata; family Salamandridae; genus Lissotriton; species Lissotriton vulgaris. The sequence goes on along the minus strand of NC_141685.1, from coordinate 2,034,768,217 downwards.
GGGTAATGGACAGTGATCTCGCCGTGGATCGGCTTGTGGCAACTCGAAGGTTGCCTTTTAAATTTCCATAAACCCAGTGCATGAATTCAATCCCCAACAGTGTTGAAATGTGGATCGACAAAAATTAGAAAAAGTTGCCAAGAATTAAACTATAATCCAGAAGTTACCAAGAGCATTTAAACAGTTATCACATGTGTGATGCCATGATAGTGAAAAAAGTTCTTAATTCATCCTAAAGCACACCAATACACAGAGGAACTGGAATTGTGGAAACTAGAGTCCTTAAGCTGTAATATCATCAAAATAGTCCCCAACTCGGATACTACAATATTGGCTTTCTAGCTCCCTAAATGCACAGTAAGTTCCTCCCCACTGTTGAGTCCCAAGGGGGCCTTAGTCTGGCAGTCTATAATATAACGGGATTCCAACCTACGGAGTTTCTGTAGTTTATCCCCACCCCTGATGTTTTCAGAAATTGCATCCAAGCAAAAGTATTGCAACAGATTCCGGTCGCTCTTATGTTTAATTGAAAAGTGTCTTGCTACCGGGTATGTAAAATCTCTGTTGACTATGGCTCGCATATGTTCAAGAATGCGTAATTTCACGGGGTTAATGGTGCTGCCTATGTATCTAAGCCCACAAGGGCAGAGGAGGCAATAGACTGCAAATGGGGAAGTGCAGGTAAGGAATCGATTGATCTTCTTTTTCTTTCTACAACCCACTAGTTCGTAAGCAAGAACCCTTTTGCTATTGGCACAGGCCTTGCAGCGGCCACAGGGGAAAAACCCTTTTGCATCTCTCAATTTCCCTGTACGTGTGGAGATTGGTGACAAATGGCTATGTACCAGGGTATCCCTCAATGAACGTGCCCTTCTAAAGGTAATTAAGGGATTTTTAGGGATGTCATTCCCGATGATATTGTCTTTCTGCAATATGTGCCAATGTCTTTTCAGGATGTTTCTCAGGTGTTGACAGTCTTGAGAATATGGTGTTATCATCCTGAATTTATTTGCATCATTTGAGGGTTTTAGTTTCTTATCGAACAGAGTCTGTCTGGGTTGTCTCCTTACTCTGTCTAAAGTGTTGCACAACATCTGCTTGTTATACCCCCTAGCTTCGAATCTGTCAATACTGTCCCGGGCTGCACGTTCGAAATCGTCATTTGTGGAGCAATTCCTTTTCAACCGCAGGAGCTCTCCATAAGGTATGCTCCTGATAAGTTTCTGAGGATGATTGCTTGACGCGTGTAGCGTGCTATTCCCTGCTGTTGGCTTCCTATAGAGGGAGGTTTGAATCTTGTTGTCCACGACTTCAATCTTGAGATCTAAATACACAGCCTCACTCACACTAGCATGGCCAGAAAAAATGAGGTTACAGTTGTTCAGCCGTGGGCTGGTGGGAGGAGCAGGAGGCCTGGGGTCCCGACAGACAACAGTGGTCAGACTGTATCGTCTCTTGGTATCGTTACATTGACGATTTGTGTATAGTATGGAAGGGCTCGGTAGAGACTGCCTGGGAATATGTCAAAGTGTTAAATGAGAACAACTGTAACCTCATTTTTTCTGGCCATGCTAGTGTGAGTGAGGCTGTGTATTTAGATCTCAAGATTGAAGTCGTGGACAACAAGATTCAAACCTCCCTCTATAGGAAGCCAACAGCAGGGAATAGCACGCTACACGCGTCAAGCAATCATCCTCAGAAACTTATCAGGAGCATACCTTATGGAGAGCTCCTGCGGTTGAAAAGGAATTGCTCCACAAATGACGATTTCGAACGTGCAGCCCGGGACAGTATTGACAGATTCGAAGCTAGGGGGTATAACAAGCAGATGTTGTGCAACACTTTAGACAGAGTAAGGAGACAACCCAGACAGACTCTGTTCGATAAGAAACTAAAACCCTCAAATGATGCAAATAAATTCAGGATGATAACACCATATTCTCAAGACTGTCAACACCTGAGAAACATCCTGAAAAGACATTGGCACATATTGCAGAAAGACAATATCATCGGGAATGACATCCCTAAAAATCCCTTAATTACCTTTAGAAGGGCACGTTCATTGAGGGATACCCTGGTACATAGCCATTTGTCACCAATCTCCACACGTACAGGGAAATTGAGAGATGCAAAAGGGTTTTTCCCCTGTGGCCGCTGCAAGGCCTGTGCCAATAGCAAAAGGGTTCTTGCTTACGAACTAGTGGGTTGTAGAAAGAAAAAGAAGATCAATCGATTCCTTACCTGCACTTCCCCATTTGCAGTCTATTGCCTCCTCTGCCCTTGTGGGCTTAGATACATAGGCAGCACCATTAACCCCGTGAAATTACGCATTCTTGAACATATGCGAGCCATAGTCAACAGAGATTTTACATACCCGGTAGCAAGACACTTTTCAATTAAACATAAGAGCGACCGGAATCTGTTGCAATACTTTTGCTTGGATGCAATTTCTGAAAACATCAGGGGTGGGGATAAACTACAGAAACTCCGTAGGTTGGAATCCCGTTATATTATAGACTGCCAGACTAAGGCCCCCTTGGGACTCAACAGTGGGGAGGAACTTACTGTGCATTTAGGGAGCTAGAAAGCCAATATTGTAGTATCCGAGTTGGGGACTATTTTGATGATATTACAGCTTAAGGACTCTAGTTTCCACAATTCCAGTTCCTCTGTGTATTGGTGTGCTTTAGGATGAATTAAGAACTTTTTTCACTATCATGGCATCACACATGTGATAACTGTTTAAATGCTCTTGGTAACTTCTGGATTATAGTTTAATTCTTGGCAACTTTTTCTAATTTTTGTCGATCCACATTTCAACACTGTTGGGGATTGAATTCATGCACTGGGTTTATGGAAATTTAAAAGGCAACCTTCGAGTTGCCACAAGCCGATCCACGGCGAGATCACTGTCCATTACCCACTGCATCAAGGAGAGGGTTACTTGCCGATCCACGGCACAATTATGTTGGTAAAACTCCCCGTTATAATACATGAGGAGTTTTATAATTGTTTAATTTAACACTCACTAAAATAATGTGTTATTTATTTTCATTTATGCTAATACAGGGATTGTGTGTACTAGCAAGATGGCGCTCTCGCGTCAGTCCTCTCTCTACACCCACCAACACGTGTTGTTTGTAAATGTTGAAATAAAATGGCGCCAGTACGCGCATCACGGTGTAAACATTGAGGAAGGGAGCTTTGCTTCCGAAACGCGTCTGTTGTGCGAGTAAAGCTGCTAATAACGAAATTCCCACGAGTGCTGTCGTTATTTTCCACCCGGGACCGGGAGGGAGAGAGCTTTCACATATATATATATATATATATATATATATATATATATATATATATATATATATATATATATATATATATATATATATTCAAGCTCGTGGGGAATGTCCAAAAGATAGGAAGCACTCGGGCAGCAAGGAAGCTTTTCCCCAAAGCTTTATTAAAGGTCAAACACTCTCTCTTGCCAGCTAGCATTGGACTGTAGATCCGGACGCGTTTCGGGCATCTCCCTTCCTCGGCGGCAATCAGTCCGTAGAGCACCATGTGGCCCCACCCCCAAATTCAGCAAGATTGCACGCCCATGATTGGCTGTTCTGTATGACTCTGAGCACTGCTTTGTGGGGGGTGAAGTCCGTCTATTGATGCTCCATAATTCAAAGCTCGGTTGAGCCCCAGAAAGAGCGACGTGCTAACATCCTGCCTTGTTGCCCCACAAATGAAGTCAGTAGCATGTTGACTCCGTGATCTCCTGTTTCTGGAGTGGTGCTTTCCAGCGGCGGGACAGCCGCTACAACATTCAAGCTCGTGGGGAATGTCCAAAAGATAGGAAGCACTCGGGCAGCAAGGAAGCTTTTCCCCAAAGCTTTATTAAAGGTCAAACACTCTCTCTTGCCAGCTAGCATTGGACTGTAGATCCGGACGCGTTTCGGGCATCTCCCTTCCTCGGCGGCAATCAGTCCGTAGAGCACCATGTGGCCCCACCCCCAAATTCAGCAAGATTGCACGCCCATGATTGGCTGTTCTGTATGACTCTGAGCACTGCTTTGTGGGGGGTGTAGTCCGTCTATTGATGCTCCATAATTCAAAGCTCGGTTGAGCCCCAGAAAGAGCGACGTGCTAACATCCTGCCTTGTTGCCCCACAAATGAAGTCAGTAGCATGTTGACTCCGTGATCTCCTGTTTCTGGAGTGGTGCTTTCCAGCGGCGGGACAGCCGCTACAACATTCAAGCTCGTGGGGAATGTCCAAAAGATAGGAAGCACTCGGGCAGCAAGGAAGCTTTTCCCCAAAGCTTTATTAAAGGTCAAACACTCTCTCTTGCCAGCTAGCATTGGACTGTAGATCCGGACGCGTTTCGGGCATCTCCCTTCCTCGGCGGCAATCAGTCCGTAGAGCACCATGTGGCCCCACCCCCAAATTCAGCAAGATTGCACGCCCATGATTGGCTGTTCTGTATGACTCTGAGCACTGCTTTGTGGGGGGTGAAGTCCGTCTATTGATGCTCCATAATTCAAAGCTCGGTTGAGCCCCAGAAAGAGCGACGTGCTAACATCCTGCCTTGTTGCCCCACAAATGAAGTCAGTAGCATGTTGACTCCGTGATCTCCTGTTTCTGGAGTGGTGCTTTCCAGCGGCGGGACAGCCGCTACAACATTCAAGCTCGTGGGGAATGTCCAAAAGATAGGAAGCACTCGGGCAGCAAGGAAGCTTTTCCCCAAAGCTTTATTAAAGGTCAAACACTCTCTCTTGCCAGCTAGCATTGGACTGTAGATCCGGACGCGTTTCGGGCATCTCCCTTCCTCGGCGGCAATCAGTCCGTAGAGCACCATGTGGCCCCACCCCCAAATTCAGCAATATATATCTTCTTGCGCGAACTTACAATTCCCTTTTAGAACAAACGAGCGTGGAACCAAAATTATTGCGCGTTTCGGTCGCTCCCGCCCTTGATCACATGACACCCTCATACATTTTACCTCGCTATTTAAAGTGCATTAACAATCAAAGCATGGACATAGTAAAAATACTGTGTTTCATAGCAGGCATGTCTTAAAAAGTGAAAAGTTCATTACCCACATTAAAGTTAGCATTTGGATATAATCATAGGAGAATGACTGCTTAAATGCACATCTGTATTCAATTCCTTTTCTGCTTTGCATATCCTAATGATATATATATTCACTGAAAAAACCATAGGTTTCACACCAGTTATAGTTAGGAATTAGCATTTAAAAAACCTATTAAATTCACTGGAAAAACCATAGGTTTCACACCAGTTATAGTTAGCTGGAAATTTTACTCACATAAAACCATTGAAATTCCCACGTTATAGTTAGTTGGACTCACTATAACTTGCGCGCCAGCAATGCGCTGCTGATGACGTCACATATTACATCACTCATGACATGACATATATGTGATAATTTGTTTTATAAAATGTTAATGAATGTCAAATATTATCTCTTGTGACAATAGATTTCTCAATTTTAAGTAACAGAACCTCTATTATCTGATCATTACTTTTTGCTTGACTACCCATGTATCTATATATTGTGTCTTAAATTTGGCGGGAGATAAGAATCTTACTCAGACTGATTAGAGCCTAAGTGTAAATTTGTTACTGGGTGGTGTACCCTATACCTGATCATACTCCCAGCTGTAGCTTATCTTTAAGCTTGGATAGTAGGACTGCTTAGTTGTAGTCTGACCTATCATCTACAACCAAGAAAAGGGAAGCCTTCGTTTTCTGTTTCTCCATGATTGGCATATTTGATTTACTAATAACTCCCTACTATCATGTACTGTGTGTGCCCAGAGTCTGTAAATCAAATGCTACTAGCGGGCCTGCTATATAGACAGAAAAAATGGTTCCTGTGGACAATGTAATTGGTATCAATTAAAATATGCACAATGGCACTAGAGACAGGGCTTTGGGGATGTCCAAATGAGAAGAAGAGACTATATTCCACACAATGTTGATATTCAATACAGTTTTCATATGCAAAACATCTATTATGTTTCCAACAAATAGTGCATTGTGTCCCCAGTGAGCGTGGAACCAACGTAAAAATGTGACTTGTTGTGACATAGAAGAAAAATGGTTTCCAACAGTAATAAAGTCGACCATTCAATTGATATACAAAAATACAGCCTTCTACGAAAATATTTGAGACTGATTAATGGTTCACTTTAAGTTTTGTCGACTGCGTTTCAGACCACAAAAACAATAAGGGGTCTCTTCGGGACCTAACGATCTAGGGACATCTGACAATCAATAGAAAAAATGACAGCATTATTGTCATGGCTAGCAACAACCGTATATCTTTGGGTGAAATAAGGAATAGTATGGGCATGTACCTGAGAAAGAGGAATATTACTGAGTTTGCCTAAAGATATATGGTTGTTCTTGACCATGACAATGATGCTGTCATTTTTTCCATTGATTCGGATGTTACCAACACAAAACTATAGAAATTCAACAGTTATTGTTATCTCAAGTAACTATAACTTGTGCCCTAAGGTAAATATGACTTGTACTGGCAGAGTGGATCAATTCTTTAAGAGGGGTTAGGCATGACTTTGGAAGTCAAGTAAGTAAGGCATTACCCTATTCAATGTGTGAGACTACCAGCTCTTAAACATACGTCTTGAACATTTGGGGTGGGAAAAAAGGTTTGATATTTCTCAGTAATTCCAATTGATTTCTGGCACATTTGGCAATTTCCCTAATAAGTACATTGAGATAAAGAGATTTAACAGAGAAAAGCCTAGCAATTTATCTGTGGTCACAATCTTAAGGGGGTGTTTTGGTCTTATTGAGACTCCTTAGTATGTTCTTAGGAGTTTTTTTGGAAAAAAACTTTCCATTTTGTGCCCTGGGCTTGTGTTTACTATGGGAAACAAAACAGCGACAGATGAAATGTTTCAATTATTCTCAGTTTCTGTTAACTAATAAGGCCACATTCCATTTTACCCTTGATCAAATCATACTTTGTCATGCTTGAAAAGAAATAGTGCAGCATGAATTGCCACCCTTCTCGAAATTGCTGTTTTTCATATGTGGCAATTCTATTACCACACAAATAAGATGAAAGAAATGTAAGGATTGAATTGTATTGTATTGTATTGCATCGTATTGCTTTGCAACTGGATTCATACAGTGCTTACTATGACAAGGTATTGAAGTGCTTTACGTCAGGCAGCACGTTACGCTGGAACCCAACATTAGTAGTTGGTTCAATGCTTATTGGGATTAGTATTGTACTCTCAAGAGAACAATTCCATGCATTTACTTCTTTATGGTGAATTGAATTATTAGGAATTAGGCTCTAGGATGGTTCCGCTCTTTCCTCACCAACAGATCCTTTCAGGTTGCGATATCATCTGGCAAATCCACCTCTCACCCACTCACCTTGGGAGTCCCACAGGGTTCATCTTTGAGCCCCACGCTTTTTAACCTTTATGTGAGCCCGCTGGCTGCGGTAGTCAAATGCTGGGGCCTGACAATGGTGTCCTATGCGGACGACACGCAGCTGGCGGTCACACTTAGTGGGGACTCAGCTGTGGACGCCCATAACTTCTGTGAGGGGCTACGTGCCGTGGCCAATTGGATGAACCTAAACTGCCTCCAATTGAACACAAAAAAGACCGAGGTGATGGTGGTGGGTAAGCAACCTGGATGGTGGAATGACAACTGGTGGCCCCCCGAGTTAGGAACGATTCCCTCTCCTGCCATCGAGATAAAAAATCTCGGGGTATGGCTGGACCCTACATTGAGCTTCATCTGCCAAACTAAGAGGGTGGCTGCCTCCTGTTTCGGCATGATCAGGGGTATCAGGCCGGTGCTTAAATTTTTCGACGCCCCCACTAGACAACTTGTAGTACAGGCTTCGATCCTATCCAGGATAGATTATGCCAGTGTCTTACTAGCAGGTACAAACAAGGCAGAACTCATGCGGCTCCAACGAGTACAGAATGCCGCCGCAAGAGCAGTTCTAGGATTACCTCGTCGTTGCTCGGCGTCTAGAGCATTGCAATCGCTCCACTGGCTGCCTGTCGCTCGCCGGATCGAGTTCAAGGTGCTTTGCCTAGCTTTTAAAATTTTGAAAGGTATGGCTCCACCTATTTTGAGGAATTTACTGACCCCATATGTACCTTCTCGATCCTTGAGATCGATGGGTCAGAATCTGGCTGTCGTTCCACGCTTTCTGCTGAGCAGGATGGGTGGCCGCTCCTTCCGGGTAGTGGCGGCCAAATTGTGGAACTCCCTTCCCAGTGAAATCCGAGCTTTGGAGGATTTACTGCTATTCAGACGTGCCATCAAAACTTTTCTTTTTAACTAATCTTTCCTAATCTTTCTGCGTTCTGTGGTGTTGTGTTTATCTCTCCTGGCGCCAGGACGCCCCTTTGCTGGGGCAGCTGTGCGCGTTACAAGAACCAATAACATAACATAACATAACATCGATAGTGTAGCATCAGGGGTGATGTTTGTTCATGCACAAACTTGGTGGGAATGATAGATGAGATAGAGGAGATTAGGTATTGGTAGGGTGCAGATATCACTTTCAAAGGAGAGTGCCAATTTTTTTTAATGTGTATCTAAATGAATGAAATTTGCAAAAATAAAGATTAAGGCAAATGTGCTTTAGACCTAAAGTTGGTTGTCTTGGAGAGAAGAGCCATGCAGAGAATGGAAAGTGAAAAGAGGGTCGTTCGAAAGAAAGGGAGAGGGGAGTTTACATGCAGTGATTTGGGAATACAGAGACGGATTTGTCAGCTTGCATGCAATCTAAGGTTGCAAGACTTTAGAAAAAAACACATTATTTGCATGTAAGATAATGCTATTTTGGGTACTTTGATATGACATAGAATAGATGAAATGTCTGTCTGCTGCTAGGCTAACACTGTACCAACAAAGGGCAGCTGATCAGCCCAGAGGTTGGAATCATAAAGTAATGGCTAGAAACGTATGCAAAACTATTGGCAGCCATGGGCTGCGCTCGAAGGAAGCCGTAACCTTATGATCATAGCAACATGAGAGAACATAAAGGGTAAATATGCAAACACCGGAAGGATATTCTGCAAATGCTAGAGCTAACAGGACACAGAAGGATGTATAAGTAGCTTGTTTTAATGATATACCTGTTCTTCAATTTATATATATTGTACTTCATGTAATTGCTCAAGTTGAGGTTTTCTTTTACAATAGTCAGCCAGACCCACAATCATTACTGATGAATATTTTTGATCACTTTCTTTGTAATGGATGAGAAAAAATAAAGCTCAAGGAAGTAGCAATCAATAGGTGTGGCTGTTTTCACTTTTATGGGTGGGTAGAGTTTAGGGGTAAAAATAAAAAACGGCAAAATACCTGAGTTTTTTTCACTTGCACAGGAAAACCGTGGTTGTACAGCAGATAACAAAAAAACAGATCCCAAACCCAACACATAGGATTGCCATTTAGCTGGATGTTATCAGGCCTGGCTTGTATTTTAAAGTACATGCCGCAAAGAAAAGTGGTAACCGCACCAAAACAGTTTTTTGGAGCACTGTCTGGGGCCGGGCAAGGTCATTTCTTTAATGGTAATTGTAGTAAGATAATTGCACTGCCTGGTCAGTGACAGTGCTCCAGAAAGTGACTTCTCCAGCATGTGAATCTGTGTGCAGCACCTGATCATGGAATGGCAGTCCTATCAAGGTGTGACTTGATGTTCTACCACAGTATCAAGTTTTAAACATCATCCTGCCATATATCGCATCCAGAACGTCGACTATCACAAAAACGTAAAGTCAAGTATATGAAGGCAAGTATATAGTTAATATTTTTAACTTCATATCTATGTAACGTGAAGACATACAAATACGCAAGGTATGTTGCTGTGAAGTTAGGAAGAGCAAGTTTACATTTACTTTCACTATTGTAGTAGTCAATATGTCAATAACTCAATGTAATATTACAACATAATTTTGACAGTCAATGTTTCCTCCGGACACTGATAGTGCAGGTCCACACATATGGATCTTGGTCCTCACAGTGACAAATGCACACTCACTTCACAGTTCTTACAGACAGATCTAATAAGTTTGTATGCTGGGGGACATTTTACCTGCATTCTACCTATTTTTTGTTCAATCTGTGGCAGGTGGAAAACTAACAAAAATTTGCTTAATCTTGATAAACTATGGGGGCAGTTTATCAAGATTTAAAAGGTTTAAAAGGCAAACTGTTTAAACTAGAAAGGAAACTGTCAAAACCCGTTCTGTGTATTTATGTCATTCAAGAGTTTAAAAGCAGTTTTGCTTCTGGGTTGTTTCAGTGATAAAACATGTTTCGTATATGCATTTATTGCTGGTGCATGAATATCATGAATTGATGTATTTTATCGCAATTTGGGGATCTCCATAAAAAATAAAAAATAAATAAAAAAATGCTTACCCACCATCTAATTGTTGCATGATCCTATCATTTTTAAATGATGGAAATGAAACAAACACATGTATCAGTGTATTGTTTACTACAGTACTGGCCCTATGTGACAGGTGTGTAAAGTGATCAAGGGAAACCTTGAAAAGAGGCCATGCACAGACTGAGTGCCCCAGCCACTCCTCCTGCTGCATTTGAGTTTACATATGGAATAGCACATTTTCTTTGATTAAATATATGGTCTGGATGAATCTCTCATTAACTTCCTTTGAGCAGTACTTGGTCCGAACCAAACATATCCAGTATCATTTCAATCACCTACAGAATTTCCATAATTTCATATCCGTCTAGTTTTGACTCAAATAATGATTTAATCATGAGATAATACAATCAAATTCTGCCAAACACAGTATCAGGAGAGCCCCATTGGAGCTTCCTCTTGCTACTTTCTATTGCAACAATATCGAATTAAGTGAAGTCAGTTAAATCCAAAGGTTCAACTATCATGTTTCTTTGAATCACATATAAAATATTGTAGCAGTACCATCCTGTTAATTGAGTTTTAACGTGTGCTTTAACTTTTCTTACATAGTTAAACATTTTTACATTGTCGTCATTACCAGAGTGATCCATTATTCGGAAAATGGAGCAAAACACTGTAAAGGCTTTGAATAAATGTGTTCTATGATTAGAAACAATGCCACACTCTACGAATTAAATCCTCCTGGACATAAACATTGTGCAATGCCAAAATAAGCATAGAGCAGTTAAATAACGTACGTCATCATCCATGGCCCATCCTTTACCCTTTCCTGTGTACACACAGGACTTGCATCCTCAACACTGAAGGACAAGGCTAAATGCTTCTTAAATCCGTACTTTACCCAGTAGAAGGTGAGCTTCAAAATCTCATAATTAGTAATGTTTCATACGAGCGCACAACTTATCAGCACAACCACATTGGAACCAAATTCATCATCAGTTAATGTCATGCCTATATCTTTATCTCTCTGTATTGTTTTTTAGGATGAGGGATTCCCTTAGAGCAACTGATGTGTGTCCAGCTGAAACTTTGCTGAACCCCAGTCCAATATACCCTGCCCATTACTTGCATACTTCTTTTTGTTCAAATGTAGTTAAGCATTTGGCAATACTGCTGGTAATATTTTGGGATGTATGACATCACAACGCATGCTTTTACATCGCATGCTTTTACATCGCAAGTTTTACAACGCATGCTTTTACAACGCATAGTGTTGAGGGGTGCTGGATAGTGAATAGTTTATTTTAATTTTCCAACTCCAGTCCCTGTGGATAGTAGGGAAGGTGTTGGATAGTAAATTAAATCTATTCCCTATCCTAGAGCGCCCCCCAGAGCAATGCGTTGTAATTGTTTGCGTTGTAAAAGTTGCGATGTAAAAGCACTGCGTGGTAAAAGTTGCATTGTAAAGGATGTTTCCCAATATTTTGCATATTTCTTGTACGTAAAAGTAAGTATAGTATTGTAAATTCTAAATTTTATATAAGAGTAAGAAAAGAGAAACTGTGGGGATAAGTTTGGACTCTGTTAATCATACTCCTTTTTGCTCTCAGCTATCAGAAGGAGGAGGGGTTCACCTGCAGCCACGTCTGTTATGCTGCTTTTTACACTTACTGTGTAGGATACAGTTGGACTCTGTTTGGTGGTGGGAGGTGGGCAAGCAGTACGCAACACCCATACTCCATTTTGTTCTTTGGTATCAGGATGAGGAGAACTCACCAGCAGTGATGCCTCCTAAGGTGCTTTCTACTTCTGCTGCATGGGACACGTGGAGCGCGCCTAGGCATTGCCCGGGTAAAGACAAGGCCAAGAGCGGCTCTGTCTGTGCCTGTCAATGCCTGTCGGAGAGTGAGCAGGGCCACCCACTTGACCTTGGCGTTCGAATACTTGCAGGTACGTTTTAGAAAAGTGAGAGCATGGGAACATTTGTTTTACACGCATCTAATTTGAATTATATTTTGACTAACTCTATCACTAATTTCCTAACAAAAGTAATTGGGCTATAATCAATTAAAACATGAATGCTGAAGATAGGCTGGATGACACAAAGGTTGTTTCTGAAACAATAGCCATGCTTCTGGAGCCTCCTTCAGCTACCTGTGTAAACACCTGTATAGGCACTTGTAGCCAGATTTACCCCTAAAAAAACTCACCTTTCTGGTCACCTTGCAAATTCCTGTATCTAAATGGAAAATTGACCCAGTGACTCAGTCTCTCTTGCCCTCTTCTGATACACTCCAGGCAAAGAATATAAAGCCTGCATCAATGGATCACTGACATAATATCGACAGTCAAAATATCGACTTGCAAAAATATCGAGGTAAAATTATCGAATGCCAGAATATCGACTTCCTATCTACAAACAGGTAAGTACAAAAATATCGACTCCAAAATATCGATAGGAAAAAATATAGACAGTCAAAATATCGAATTTTTAAAATATCTTAAAAGTAATTTCAATGTAATATAATAATAAATATAATTAATTTAAACATACTTAAAATACTTAAATAAACTTAAAATTAATTAATAATTAATGTAACTTAAAAAAATGAATAATTAATTATAAAAATATATATATATATATATATATATATATATATATATACATATTATTAACAAAACATATACAATATTTTTTCCATAGGATAGCGAAATTTACTATTCACACTCCAGAGAGTGCAATAGTGGGAAAAGCGTTGGATAGCATAGGGGTAAAAATTACTATTCCCACTCCAGAGAGCGCAACAGTAGGGAAAGCGTTGGATAGAGTAGGGGTAAAAATTACTATTCCCACTCCAGTGAGTGCAACAGTAGAGAAAGCGTTGGATAGCGTAGGGGTAAAAATTACTAATACAACTCCAGTGAGTGCAACAGAAGGGAAAGCATTGGATAGCGTAGGAGTAAAAATAACTATTACCACTCCTCTCCCTTGGGCTGAGTGGTCGCTCCCCAGTGTCCTCCTGTGTCACTCGGTATCGTTGCTGCTTTGATTTGTTTATATTTCTGCCTAATAATTGCTGCCTGCTGTGTGCCTAGCTGCCGCTCTGATAATTTTGCACTTTACAATTTAAAAGCGCCGCTTTTTCTGTTTTAGCGCGTTTCCGCTGTGCTCCCCCCTCCGCCTCCATTTTGTTGGTGTTGTTGTTGTGGTCATCTATAGCCCGCCCGCCTCCCAGCTGAGACGCCCTCCCACTGACCATTACAGCGCTCCAACACCGGAAAGCGCCGTGACTCGCTCCTCTCCCTTGGGCTGAGTGGTCGCTCCCCAGTGTCCTCCTGTGTCACTCGGTATCATTGCTGCTTTGATTTGTTTATATTTCTGCCTAATAATTGCTGCCTGCTGTGTGCCTAGCTGCCGCTCTGATAATTTTGCACTTTATAATTTAAAAGCGCCGCTTTTTCTGTTTTAGCGCGTTTCCGCTGTGCTCCCCCCTCCGCCTCCATTTTGTTGGTGTTGTTGTTGTGGTCATCTATAGCCCGCCCCGCCTCCCAGCTGAGACGCCCTCGCCCCTCCCCCTCCACCACCCATATATGACAGGAGTTCCCTCGCGCAGCGTTTATGCGCAGCGTTCGCGCCCAATCCGCGCCGAAGGTGCGCCAAAGGTAAGCCCGTCTACGCCCGTCCACGCCTGGACCGCGCCCAGCGCCAGACCCCCTGCCCCTCGCGCTGCCCAGCCCTCCCGCATTACCTACGATGCCGCCTCCCTCCTAGCCCTTAACCCCGGTCGCGCCCCCAACTGCGTCCAAGCCGCTCCTGGACACACCCATGGACCTTTCTCTTGTTACTCTTGCAAATTCATCGGCACCGACAACATCTCCGCTACGACCACAACACAGATTCCAGACCCTAACCACCTACAATGCATCTTGCTCAACACTCGATCAGTCCACAGACACGCCATCGACCTATGGAATCTACTAGACACCATCTCCCCAGACGTCGCCTTCCTAACAGAAACATGGATGAACGCTTCATCCGCCCCAGACATCACCATTGCCATCCCTGAAGACTATAAGATCACACGCAAGGACCGCACCGACCACACAGGAGGAGGAATCGCTATCGTCCATAAGAAATCAATCCGCATCTCAACCAGCTCTGACGCCAACCTCGCTAACTCCAAACACCTTCACTTCCAGATCCAAACCGACCCCAAAACCACACTCAGAGGCACCCTCCTCTACAGACCACCAGGACCCCGCGCAAAATTCAGTGAAGACATCACGGACTTCATCACCCCACACGCGCTCCCCTCCAAAGACTACATCCTTCTGGGAGACCTCAACTTTCACCTTGAAAATATCAACGACCGCAACACCGCCACCCTCTTAGACAACCTCGCCAACCTCGGACTTAAACAACTAGTCACTTCCCCCACCCACATCGCAGGTCACACACTCGACCCCATCTTCACCTCCAGCAATCATGTCTCCTTCAGCCACACTACGGATCTCCTTTGGACTGACCACAGCTGCGTTCACTTCACCTACAACAAACCAAAACCCACCATCCACCTCCAACCTACCCTGCAAAGAAACTGGAACAAAATCACCACGGACCAGATCTCCGCATCGCTCCTTCTAAACACCCCAGCCCTCTCTTCTAACGCAAACGAAGCCGCCGTCAACCTCACCCTATGGTTATCCAACACCGCCGACACCTTAGCACCACTGAAAAAACGTCAAAGCAAACCTGGCAGCAAGAAGGCCTCATGGTTCAACGATGATCTTAAGAAGTCCAAGAAACTCTGCCGCTCCCTTGAAAAGGCCTGGAAAAAAGACCCAACCACTAGCACCAAGGACGCCTTCAAAAACGCCACCCGCACTCACCACCAACTAATCCGAAAGGCCAAGAAAACAGCATTCAAGGATCGACTTGACAACAACGCCCACAACAGCAAGGAACTTTTCAACATCGTCAAGGAATTTTCCAATCCCTCGGCCAACTCCAACGACATCACCCCCTCTCAAGCCCTCTGCGACTCCCAAGCCTCATTCTTCCACAACAAGATTGCAGACATCCACAACAGCTTTGACAACCAACCCGGAAACCAACCCACCCCACCATTTGCTGAACATTCTCCCCCCGTGAACACCCTTAACGACTGGAACCCAATCTCCACTGAGGACACAATCCGCCTGATGAATTCCATCCACTCAGGATCCCCCACAGACCCATGTCCTCACCACATCTTCAACAAAGCAGACTCCGTCATAGCACCGCACCTCCGAGACGTCATCAACTGCTCCTTCAACTCCGCCACCTTCCCGGAAGACTGGAAACACGCTGAACTCACCGCCCTTCTGAAAAAACCCACAGCGGACTCCACCGAACTCAAAAATTACCGCCCCATCTCGCTCCTTCCATTCCCGGCCAAAGTCATCGAGAAAGCTGTCAACAACCAGCTCGCCGCCTTCCTCGAAGCCAACAAATCCCTCGACTCCTCACAATCTGGCTTCCGAGCAAAACACAGCACTGAGACCGCCCTCATCGCAGCAACAGACGACATTCGAACTCTACTGGACAATGGAGACACAGTCGCCCTCATCCTCCTCGACCTCTCTGCAGCATTCGACACAGTTTGCCACAGCACCCTTTTACAACGCCTCAATAACATCGGAATCCAAGGAAAAGCACTTGAATGGATCACCTCGTTCCTCACCGGAAGAACCCAGAGAGTCCGCCTCCCACCATTCAAGTCCGAGGCCACCGAAGTCATCTGTGGCGTACCACAAGGATCCTCACTCAGCCCCACCCTCTTCAACGTATACATGAGCCCCTTCGCGACCATCGCACGCCAACACAACCTCAACATCATCTCTTACGCGGATGACACTCAACTAATCCTTTCTCTCACCAATGACCCCAGCACCGCCAAAACTAACCTACACGAAGGAATGAAAGAAGTTGCCGAATGGATGAAACAAAGCCGTCTGAAACTGAACTCAGACAAAACAGAAGTCCTCATCTTAGGTACATCCCCCTCTGCATGGGACGACTCCTGGTGGCCGGAAGCCCTCGGAAATGCACCCATCCCGACAGACCACGCACGGAACCTAGGCGTCATCCTGGATTCCTCACTTTCAATGAACAGACAGGTCAACGCCATCTCTTCATCCTGCTTCAACATTCTCCGCATGCTCAGAAAAACATTTCGCTGGATCCCCACCGAAACAAGGAAAACAGTCACCCACGCTCTGGTCACGAGCCGACTGGACTACGGAAACACCCTCTACGCGGGCATTACCGCTAAACTCCAGAAGAAACTCCAACGAATCCAAAACGCCTCAGCCAGGATCATATTAGACATCCCACGCAACGAACACATCTCTGGTCATCTTAAAGACCTCCACTGGCTACCCGTCAATAAGAGGATCACTTTCCGACTGCTAACCCACGCACACAAATCACTCTACGACATCGGACCAGAATGCCTCAACTCACGACTGTCCTTCTACACCCCCTCCCGCCAACTACGTTCTTCCAACCAAGCCCTCGCCACTGTACCTCGCATCAACAAGACCACCATGGGAGGCAGATCCTTCTCATACCTGGCTGCTAAAACATGGAACTCGCTCCCCGCTTACCTTCGCCTTACCCAGAACCACCTAGCATTCAGAAAGCAACTTAAAATGTGGATATTTGACAAGTAATCCTCCTCCCCTTTCTAAGCGCCTTGAAACCCTCTGGGTATGTAGTGCGCTATATAAATTCTCTGACTTGACTTGACTTGACAACAGTAGGGAAAGCGCTGGATAGCTTAGGGGTAAAAATTACTATTCCCACTCCAAAGAGCGCAACAGTAGGGAAAGCATTGGATAGCGTAGGGGTAAAAATAACTATTCCCACTCCAGAGAGTGCAACAGTAGGGAAAGCGTTGGATAGCGTAGGGGTAAAAATGACTATTCTCACCCCAGTGAGTGCAATAGTAGAGAAAGTAAATACTTCATATATAAATATAAATACTATTTTAATTAATTACCAATTAATAATTAAGTAACAATTATTTCTAAATAAATACCAATTAATAAAATAACATATTTAATTAATTATAATTAAATTACTTCCCACCCTATTCCCCTATAAACCCACAACCCGCTACAGAATTATATTACACAAAAATTTTAAATTAATATTAACTTACCTTAAATTCGATATTTTTGTTGTCTATAATATGTCTAGTCGATATTATGTCCATTCTATATTTTTGATTTGATATTATGTCCATTCTATTCGATATAAAAATTTTCTAGTCGATATTTTGGTAGTCTATATTATGTCTAGTCGATATTTTGTCTATTCTATATTTTTTCTCGATATTATGTCTAGTCGATAATTAAAACTCGATATTTTGTCTCTATACCGCATCAATAACAAGCAAGCATCAAAAACTACAGTTAACACTGTAAAATCTATTTTTAACTGTAATTGTGGGAAGGGGCGGGGTTCAGGGGCCCTTAAGTTTAACTTAATTGTCAAATGTTTTAAAAGAGTCACTCACGTCTATGCTACACCTGCTCTTTTTGCGGCTATATGGGGTTGAAGAACCATTATCAGTATTGGCAGACTCAGTCAATAATGTGAATGTTTGTTCGCTAGGGACTCTCTTTGTAAGACTGAGTTGACAGTTCTTTCCCAAACACATAGAAATCGTAGTCCGACAAGTTCTGAGGTTGCTGAGAAAAGTAACTTGTGCTGAAAAGATTGACCTCAGAGTTGCAGCAGGGGGTAGAGGAGGCAGTGTTACCAGCCCAGTTAGTGCCTTTGTATGTTACAACTTCTATTCAAGCAGAAAGGCTGATTGCAACTCCACAACCCTACTGTTGTATGGCGTTTTAGGATCCGAGCAACATTTACCGATTCATGCCCTTATATAGGTACAATTCACACTGCCCTTATATAGGCATAGAAATCATACCCATATTTAGACATAGCCCATGCAGTACAAATACAGGCATGGCTACTTCCACTCGTTCCAAAATGCCACAAACAATTTCTTGGAAAACTCAGCTTCAGCAGTCAGGGACATCCCCTTGCTTGACTATTGATTTGTCCAAGAACTCATGGAGTTTTCAAAGAACTACCATTTTCTTGGGATTTATCATGCCCGACTTTACGTCAAAATAGGCACCTTCAAGGTTTAAAAATTCCTACACTTGCCCTAGCAAACACACGGTGGTTCGGAGCAGCTTGACTATCTACTTGCCCGACGCAGCTCGCTACAGCAAGTGCCGAAGGAAGCCGACCCACAGCTGATGTACTGATCGAGATGCTGCATTTCTCCCGCCGAGAATCCAGCTCAAGTGTTTCCAAGCTCCCCTCGCTGGTTGTTGGGAAATCAAGTACCGAGACAGAGATACCAGACCTCCTTCATTCTAAAACCAAGGAACGTAGCTGATTAGACCCTAGGAGAAATCTTGGATAAATTCATGGCAAAGATAAACTAAACCTATGCTACACTACACTTACTTCTTCCCTCGTACTAGACTAAGGTTAGGTACATTGGGGTAGGCGTATTTTAGAAGCACCAGTTGAGTACTTTTTAGCCTCTGTTATTTATGTATGTATTTATCTGTGGTTTAGAAACCATACAATGCTTTCACAATATTATTTTATAATACTCTTCTTGCTGTACATATTATACTTTGCAACCAGTATTATGATTGTAGCAGTTCACTTTACTTGCATGAGAAAGAAGACTGTTCAATAAATCCTTTTATTGAAAACGCCGTCTCTGCACCTCTGATGAAATGAAGCATGCACGATGGACTGAGTAAAATATCTATCTATTGTTTTCACAACTCTGGAGATACGCTTATTCTTGGGGAAACAAAGTTGTCATGTTTATACATTTGTCAGAAACTAATCCCTTCTTGTTTATTTGAGAAATTTTCTAGTGACCTCTGAGCTAGCTGGCACACACAATTAAGTCTAATATATTCGCTAGAGACCTAGTCGACCTTAGTCTTACGTCTAATCTATGAGATATATTATTCCAATGCGCAGAGCCTATTGGGAATAGAGGAACCACACTACATGGCGCCCAACGTTTGGTAAGGCACTGATTTAAAGCTAGATACTTGAGTAACTCAGTTGTGCTTTTCACAGAGACCCCTTTTTCCCCTTAAAATACTCCAATAGACATCTGGAGTGGGTAAAAGGATAAAATATCAGCCATAACTGAGGAGGATGAAAATCCTATGTATTAGTTTTGGTTTGTTCAACGTTGTAGGATACAGTGTTTCAAAATATTGTGCACCTTATCTTTGTTTCCTTGAAACTTGCTCTGCAATCTTTCATTAAACAATGTAATATAACGCCGACAAAAATGCAACCGATGGAGCTGCAGGAACTGCAACTCATCCGGGCTTAGACGTTACAGGGTTCCAACAAAATGACCTGGATGCGATAATCATCCCGGAAAACTTAAGGAAAACCATCACTATAAAGCTTATACCAAATGGCCTACCATCAAGAAGTGGTTGGGTAATTTTTGTCATAGAGGCACATGAATATCGGCAGACAGAGGTATTCTATTCATGGATAAACTTCCCTGAAGCAAATGCAGTATCACATGTGTTTCACTTCTACAAAGTAGAGGATCATCCACCGGAATATGTTCCTTTCGAGGACATTGAAATTCCACTAATTTACAAAAAGCACCAGCTCTAGTTTAAAGGCGCCCTACAACATCAAAATCACATTACCAGGCTTGGTCCACTAGGCAGACCAGGAGCAACATGGCCGGTACTAGCCAGCTATACACCACATCCTTACATTGAAGAAATATCACGTGAAGAACTATTAGTTCAACTAAAACAACTAATAAAAATACATAGACCATTGGTTCAATATGTCATGCGGACTCTAACAGACCAACCTCCTATATGGATTCCACAACAAACTCCTCACCAGGGGAACACAAATAAAATCACACCACAGACTATACAATCAGTTATTGGTAAATTGCCCGCAAAAGAGGAACAAATTCCATTCTGGATAGCTAAAAAAATTACTCAAATCGAGGCAGTATTTCCTGATACTACCCCTCATGAGAAACGGAATTTTAACAATCTGTTTATCAATGGGGATCACACCACATCTGGAGGACTGTGACACTTGGGGTACAGTCTTTGCTGCAATCTACACAAAAACACATGATGTTCCATCTATGGCAGTTATACCAGATGTCCTGAAACAGATTCAAAATGAATACAGGGCAGAGCCTGCTTTAAATCTGAGTATGAAATTACTGAAAGATTTCAAACAGGTCTCAGCTCTAATATTAGCTAATATTAAATGTGAAGCAGCATCCGTGGTGATCCGCCAAAAAATAAGGGAAATTGATATAACTGAGCAACCATATGAACTGGCCAGAATAATTGAAAAGTCCTATGAAGAACTAGTTTGGGTTGGAAACCAGTAAAACCCCAACTAACGGAAAGTCCTGAAAAGGTCTTTATTAAAAACACTCTCACTACTGCTAAAAAGAAGTGGGAAAATACTAAACAAACTTCTAACGAGAAGCGTTCTCAGTCCAGAGGAAGGTCTCCTCAAAAGGAAGCCTCTGAAAAGAGGTATAACCTTAGGAACAGGGATAATTTGAAAAAAAACCTGATAGATATCAAGATACTGATATACGTTCCTCTCATACCTTTCAGTCTTCCTCACAGAAATAGGAAATAAGAGGATGGTCAGAACAAAAGGAAGAACGTGTGAAGTCCAAAGATGATCAACACGGTCCAAAAAAATAAGAAAACCCAATTCAACAAAAAGAAGGTAGCAGGTCTAAAGATCAGACATGCCGAGGATCTTGAGGACACAACTCAAAAACCGGGAGTGGGCCCAGACAATGCTGGACAGCGCAGCAGAAGTCCCCATAGCTCACAAGATCTTGAAGGATCATCTGGAGACAGTGGACTTCAATGAGTACATTCAAGTTGAAACAGCTGATACCAGGGTTAGTGTACCCCATAAGTTATATGAAGTAACGCTCCAGTTGGAGGGGGACATAACTAGGAAATTAAGAGCACTTTTTTGGGAGAAGCTCTCTAAGCGTTATGACATTCTTCTAGCTGAAAAGACTGTCCACCAAAATTTGTCAGGGAATGCTCACATGTCAAAGACATCATTATGCTAGCCTTCTCCAATCACATTCCAGTTCACTTAAAATACCACTATGCCAGAAAATGGGCTGGAGCCCAGGCTCCAGCACTATATAAAAATCATGTAGGATGAGATGAGGATTCTCCTCACCATAAAATCCAGTTAAAAACACAACCAACTGCACAGAGGCAGTACCCAGTAAAGCAAGAACCTAAAAAACAGGTCAGGGAGATATTAGATCAACTTGAATACCAAGGGGTGATCGAAACATGCACCTCGTCAATGAACAATCCTTTGTTTCCTGTCTCCAAACTAGACAATACATATCATCTAGTTTTGGATTACAGACATTTAAACTTTTGTTGCAAAACTTTTGCAGTACAAAATGCACACAGTGCCCCACTAATGAATAACATTGTGCGTAAAAAGTATAAAACCACATTAGATATTTCAAACGGTTTCTTCTGTCAAAACATTGCACCTGAAAGCAGGTACTTGACCGCTTTCTCAATTATGGGGACACAGCGTCACTTCTGTCATCTCCCCCAGGGATTCAAGAATAGTTGGGGTTATTTTCGGCCAGAGTAACAGAGTTACTACAAACGTATGATGATGAGGCATTATCTTATGTCAATGACATCTATCTAACAGACGATGACTTGGACAGGCACTTGAACAGGGTGAATACCATTATACTTGGATACAAATACTTGGATACAAATTCAGCTTTAAAAAATCAAGGATTGTTCACCTCAACGTCCTTTTTCTAGGATACTAGTTATCAAGTGAGGGAAAAAACCTGGCAGCAAACTTTTTAGAAAAGTGTGCCCTGCTCCAACCTCTAAAAATGCTGAAATACTTAAAAGTCAATTCTAGGTTTCCTGAATTTCGGAAGAACATACATTCTAAATTACACAGAAAGGGTTAAACCTCTCTACGAATTAATCAAACCTGATTTCAAAAAAACTAATTGGAATCAAAAACACACAGAAATTTTGCGTTCAGTGCAAACAGACATGTTAGCAACAACACATTTACAGACATGAGCAAACGTACGCAACCTTGTAATCCGAATCATCCCAGGAAGATGCGGATTCACGTACTTAACCTTCAATGAAGGGGAAAAAGTACCAATTGCTTATAAATCACACTTGTACACACAAGCTGAAATGCAATTTACTTCTATGGAAAAAAATCTGATAGCGGTTCAAACTGCAGTAGCAAAAGAGAGAGCTCTCGCACAGGGTAAACGCATAATGGTTGTTACTCCTGTACCTGCCATAGAGGCAGTGAAAAAAAGCGAGCATTCCAAATGCAAAGGCTTTACATCCAAGATGGATACAATGGGTTAATTCTCTTGCTGCAACAGACGTTGAATACGTTTTGGCCCCTATTTGAAGACACAAGAATTTCTACAATACAAACAAGAATGTCCTCTGCCTACTGAGATTCTGCCTCTGGAACAATACGTATAATTTATACAGATGGATCAGCACAACCTACAATTGGGGGTAAACAAGCTTATAGTGCTAAGTGCAGGATTGTCAAAGGTCGCTGGCCCGCTGGTAAATTTCGACCTATGGTCACAAAACTCAATCTCTTGGAAACTGTACAGCTCAGTGAGCTGAACTACAGGCATTCAAGATGGCGCTTGAAAATAGTGATCGCGAATTCCCCACACTCATAGTTTGTGATTCGTATTACTGCGTTCAATCTTACAATGAATACTTGTAGAACTGGATTCAAAACGGTTTCAAAGACGCAAAAGCTGGCACAATCAAGCATAAGTTGCTATGGGAACAAGCAATTTAATTACAGAAAGAACTACAGAAGACTCACATGATCCATACACTGAGTCAGCGTGATGGCGTTCACGTTGCAGGGAATTCATTGGCTGATGAAGCCGCGAAAGCAGCTCTGCAAATGGCTTCTGTAGCTGCAATCACTCGTTCGAAAACAAAAATAGACGGTGAAACAATGCTAGCTGTCAATGCCACAAGCAAAGGCAGCGGTGTGAAGTTACCTCTAAACTATCCACTTGAATATACATTCAAAATTGGCGCCAACTCCATCCCTTTTGCCAGAATCCCCGGAGTGGGCGATAGCGTAATTCCAAACAGGAGACGTAGAGGAGCTTTCATAAAAGAAGAACATATGGGAGAGGGCCTGATACATCAAGGGATCTCTAAATCCATTCTAGATTTAAAAGAGGCATACTGGTGGCCAAGGATGAATACCCACATTTATCAATTTGCAATTAATTGCCCTGACTGCAACAGAGATCTCAGCAGAGAACGCCACCAGATACCTGACTACAGTGTAGCCAGACCAGGACAGACACCTTTGCTAGACAGCATTAGACTATCTACACACAGATGTCTATATGGACAAATGCGAATCCCATTACTATTAGGACAGATTCGTTTGGATGTGGTCTCAGCGCTCGGCTGACGCCCGAACTGTGATAAAAGATTTGCGAGTCTTTATCGGCACATACGCAGTGGGCACGCTACATTCTGACCAGGGTCATGCATTTAGCTCCAAAGCTTACAAGGAGGCCATGGCCAATCTGGGCATTGCATTTCGGTATTCTAGTCCATTCCATCCTGAGGGAAATTCTGAAGTGGAAAGAAAAAACCGGGACATAAAGAAATCTATAATAGCTAGGGTATTAGGCTCGGGTGACGGGTGGGTAAAACATCGAATAAGTGTCCAACGAAGTTTAAATAATCTGCCAAGAAATTCTCTGGATGGAATCACTCCATATGAAATCATTTTTGGTACTAGAATGCTTGTCCAGGACCTTGATCGCCACGCTTTAGTGGTAGAACTAAAACCCTTTGATATCAAAGACCGTTTGGCTGTTTTGCTGGACTTAAATGAGAAAATGAGAAGTCAAAGCAACACATTACAGAAGCCAAAAGATCGCAGACAAGAAGGAATGTGGGCCTTCTTACAGAAAACCAGTAGCTGTGCTAGCAATCCTCGAATCAAGGACAGTGTTATTGCCACCCCTTGCTGGAAGAAAGGAGAACAGGTTCGTATCTATCGACCTGGTCAAACCACATCATATGGCCAATAATAAGTAGTAGGCCTAGTGGACTCCAAAGATGTAGGAGACAACCAAATCTTGCTACTATTCAAGAGGTTCAAACTGAGAGACTCATCACTTTTGAAGAATCTGCAGTGAGAAAAGAAGGACTAAGCAATAAAGCTATGGAACTTGTGCCTCTTGAGACCCAAATAACAGTTTGTCAAGAAACTCCTGTCTACAATGATGTAGCCTCTGACCACTCTAATATGACAAGGGATCCAGGAGCTCCAGTGATTTCAAGTAATCCGGATGCAATACCTACAATTGACAGAACTGCTTCTGGTTATTTCATTAACTTTGATACATTTTCCAAGGATCCCAGTGAGCCTGAAACGATGCCAGCAAAAAGAACTTTAAAGAAACAAGTAGCAGAACTTTTTCAGCAACTTGACAAAACTTATCTGGTTTCACCATGGGTTGCATTTTGGATTGTGCTAGGAGTACTTTTTCTCCTACTTTGGCTAATCCTTGTTTTAACTTTGGGAATGCTGATAAATGGAAGATATAGTAAAATGGACACAGCAAGTAAGAACATCAACTTGCTCCTCAAGCCACACAAATCATCTCATCGTGAACAAAGAGACTTGACATCAGTAAACATCACAGCCGTTCCTATACCTGGTGGTATAGCATGGGACAGAACTGATTATGACATCTTTGGCCCGGCAGAGCTGTTGAAGATTCCTCATCAATTCAAGGTTTCCTTGAGTGACTTTCTTTCAACCAGCTCATTTTGTGATGATTGTGACTTTGAGACTGTTAATAATATGATGTCAGACTTAGAGATGTCCGCAAATTTTAAAAAAACATGAATACTTAGTAGGATCATCAGATTATGAACAATTGTACTGTTATAATCACTATTTTCATCATTATTTGCACAAATCTGCAAACCTTAGAAATGCTTATAATTTTAATCAATGAGATCACTGTCCAATGCCACCAAAGGGTAGCTCAAAAACATTCTATGAAAAATGTCCATACTTCTCAGGTTTTAATATCTCAAATACAGAAACATTTTACTTTAAAAATGTTAATAAGACAGGAATGAAAAGTATGTTGACTAATACTAAGCAAATTTATTCTGCAAACTTTTATGCCCAGCTGTCCTCATTAGGCTTTGACTTTTGGAGTGACAACATTGAAACAAAAACTGTCTGGGGCACAAAAGACTGGCAAGTGCAGGGAATAATGTTTTTGAACGACACTGTGTAACAGACATCCTGTCTTGGTTTGGCCAAGATAAAAGATTTGAACAAACCGTCCATACCTGCACCCACACCTGATAGTAAAAATGCTACAGAAGGAGGGGTCGACGTAAAAACAATTTTACTTAAAAACAGAACTGATCCTGATTGGAAAAAATGGTTAATCTGGCCCACAGACACAAACAACTGTCAAGATAGATTCCTGAACAAGACACAAGGGTTTACACTCACTAGGCCATATCCAAAATATGTCCAGAGACAACATCCAGGGATAGTAACAAAACACAGTGTACGAAAACTGTGCCTTGAGTGGCTACAATAATCCACACTAACAGAGGTAAAACAACACTTATCTTTACTTAAAGATGGCTTGATTTAAGGGACTTCTTACAGGTCCTGCGAAACGACGTCATAAACGTTTTATATACGCAAGTATATATGCCATTTATAATGAAGCTTAGAAAACGACACAAGCAGAGACTGCAGAACGAATACAAGAAATTGATCGTATTAATTTAGAGAAAGCTCTCTCTGTGGTTGACAATGGGTTAATGACTCTGTCATCAAGAATGTATTCTTTGGACAGCATAGCATCCTCTGCCATAAATATAATGGAACAGGACTTGCTCATGCTACAGCATGGACAGTCACAATTGCGTTCTATAATGCTTTTAGGCTGGACTTTACAAAATCTTCGTTCTGGATATGTGCCATGGCGTCTAATCAACACCACGTCATTGTTTTCTGTATTTAACCTTACAGATAAACAAATCACTTTGGCATAGAGAGCAGACTATACGGTGCTGAGCATTAAGAAACTGGAAACATTACCATTAACTGTTTCAGAAAAACCTGCAACAGAATGGCTAATACACAGGGTATACACAGCATGGTAACCTACCGTTGCACCACCGACCTATGTGAAATAATTCCACCTCACCTACCGACAACGGATCGAAACAGAGTGCGTTAGTCCACATCGTAAACACTTGAGACGTAATACACAGGATAATCACTCTGTCTGTCACAATTTTCCATTTTCAATATTGTTTGAAACATATACCAGCTGGCGTGTATGAAAGGTTGGGTAAAGAATACATTAAGTCAACCTGGAAATTACCATATACACACAGATGTTGGAGTGGGGGAAAAGAAGTATTTCCTAGTGGTACAAACTGCAAAATGGCACTAAGCTGAACACTTTTATGTCAGGTTCTTAATTTACATAGAGCCTGCGACGGTTCTTCGACCAATTTATCCTGCCACCTGCAAGGTTCTCCAGCTGCAGTGATAAATCCAATTTTTAGGCAGCTTTCTAACGGGAGCTATATAATGTTGAATGATCACAGCTGCTGTGGAATGTTGCCAGGAATAGCCTATGTGTAACTGTGTCAGCCATGGTCACTTGTTGTATGCAAGTATTGTTTCCTAAAACTAAGACAGATGGGGAGTCACCGTTATGGCCTTCACTAAACATCTCTTCTATTCGGATTGATACTTTAAGCAGAATGAAAGCCATTCTTTTACAAAAAACTGTGCCACTGACCTCGTCCAAAGAGTCGTATGAACTACAAGTTGCAAGGTCCTCTGCAGAGATACATGCTCTTTTATCAACAAACTGCCCTGTACATTTCGAAGAAATGTTAGGTCGTATCCTAAACATGTCTGATACCAGTGGTAGTGTGCATGTATTTAAGACAGTTTTTTCGGGACTGTTAGCACCTTTTGAAGCAGTCTACGGCATATTTCCAAACTTCGAGCACTCTGTGTTTGGCAGCCTGCTTCTTGTTTTGGGACTCGTAGCAGGGATACTGTTCTTGTTCTTTCTGCTCCGATATGGCAAGTCCGGTCACCAGCGGCACCCAGATTACCATAGAGAACACTCTCCTGGCAATGAAGTGTTGTGATTGCATGATACAGATTCTGAGCATGGCTCGATTAAGAGACCTGAATACCACATGGTTTCTATCATTCCGACCAATCTGGCAAGATTGCATCTTACCTGTTCTACGATGCCTGCTATGTGGAGAAGAATGTATGTTGGAAATTTGTCTAACACTTCCATCAGCCGGTAAGGGTTCATGCATTGTGTTGTCCCCAGCGGCTACCAATTCTGATGACTGCATTCATTATTGTCTCACAGACGCAGTCTGCTGACGGTGAGATACGTGGATCGACAGGCACACAGGTACCAACTCCATCTCCTTCGAACATTGCTAATGCGGCTAACGCTGACAGCGTTGCTTCACATTTTTGTGCAATCGGTTTACTTAACAAAGAGGTCCAACTTTCACCTACTGTGGTAGACAAATTCTTTACCAGCTTAGAAGATTTGAAGTTTTCTCTAGGGGTGGGCGTAATTTGCAAAATTAACTTTCGCAAACTATTGCAAAATTGCGCAAAATCTCAGCGAGCATGCAGAACTTTCGCGAAGATGCATAGATTGCTTTTCCTGCCCGTTCGCGATGTGTTTTTGCGTGCTCGCGGGGAAATGTACCTCTAACTTGCCCATGCGTCACTAATGGATGCGGCCATCTTACTTGCGAGGCTTATTTCCTCCTCCGGGTCAAATGACGGGTTCGCGATCGCAAACTCGCACGGGATAGCGTGATCAGTTACCAACAATCCAACATCTCGTGGCACCCGCGAGCAGATAGGAAAACTCATCGGCGAATGTAGGGATCCGATAAGTCGCTACAGCGTGTGCAAGAATGCATTTTTAAAGCACGAACAAGAATATACATCCGTTTCGCAGCAGATTGCGACTGTTTTGACATTTTCGGGCTCCTTGGGAAACGCGAAAATGTCAAAATAACGCAAATTCCAAGAGTGTAACGAAATGTACTGCCCAGGCTTAGTTTTCTCCAAACAACGAGAATGACTTTTGAAGTTAGCACACAGCGTTCTATGGGACTCTGTATTCGACCTTCACGTTTCAAAGCAAAACTTCCAACTTTAGAAATCTATTGTTCTGCAATTTGACTTTTTCCCAAATTTAACTTTTTTTGGGCACAAAGTAATCTGCTTAAAGTAGAACTATTCTTAGAGAACAAGAATTCTTTAAATACTTCCAAGAGACAATATTTGACCTTGTCCACAACTAAATAATTTTAATATTCTGTCATGGAATGGTCTCGACTTTTCTTTTGTATTCAAGAGCCATTTCATAAATGTAATTTCATGACTCATTCTGATAGCATTTCCAATGTCAAACCACATGCTTTGAATGACAACATTGCTTTTAAAATGCGTACAGCACAAATGCTCATCTTTCCTGTACAACCATTTCGAATGCATTTGATGTATTTTGGGAGGGATTTTTACACATCATGCTTAAGATATGTTTTAAATGCTTAGAATTTAGTGATGTCGAACATAATAAAGTGGTGTGGGTGTTGTATGGCGTTTTAGGATCAGAGCGACATTTACCGGTTCATGCCCTTAGATAAGTACAATTCACATTGCCCTTATATAGGCATAGAAATCATAACCATATTTAGACATAGCCCATGCAGTCCAAATACATGCATGGCTACTTCCACTCATTCCAAAAAGCCACAACAATTCCTTGGAAAACTTGGCTTCATCAGTCAGGGACATCCCCTTGCTTGAATATTGATTTGTCCAAAAACTCATGAGCTTTTCAAAGAACTAACATTCCCTTGGAATTCTTTGATGGCGTTATTATGCCCTTCTAGGCACCTTCAAGGTATAAATATGCCTACACTTGCCCTAGTAATCACATTGTGGTTCGGAGCAGGTTGACTATCTACTTGCCCGACGCAGCTCGCTACAGCAAGTGCCCAAGGAAGCCGACCCTCCAGCTAACACACTGCTCGAGAGGCTTCATTTCTCCTGGGGAGAATCCAGCTCCAGTGTTTCTAAGCTCCCCTTGCGGGGTGTTGGGAAATCAAGTCCCGAGATACCAGACCTCCTTCATTCTAAAACCAAGGTACGAAGCTGATTAGACCTTATGAGAAATCTTGGATAGATTCTTGGGAAACAAAATCTAAACCTATGCTACACCACACTTACTTCTTCCCTTGTACTAGACTTAGGTTAGGTACATTAGGGTAGGCGTATTTTAGAAGCACCAGTCAAGTACTTTTTAGCCTCTGTTATTTAGGTATGTAGTTATCTATGGTTTAGAAACAATACAATGCTTATACAGTATTATTTTATAATACTCTTCATACTGTACGTATTATACTTTGCAACCAGTATTACGATTGTAGCAGTTCATTTTACTTGCATGAGAAAGAAGACTGTTCAATAAATCCTTTTATTGAAAACACCCGTCTCTCTATTGTCTCTGCACCTCTGATGAAACGAAACATGCAAGATTGACTGAGTAAAATATCTATCTATTGTTTCCATGGCTCTGAAGATACGTTTATCTTGGGGAAACAAAATTGTCATGTTTATGCAGTTGTCAGAAACTAATCCCTTCTTGTTTATTCGAGAAAGTTTCTAGTGACCTCTGAGCTAGCTGGCACTCACAATTAAGTCTAATATATTCGATAGAGACCTCGTCGACCTCAGTCCTACGTCTAATCTATAGGATATATTATTTCAATGTGCAGAGCCTATTGGGAATATAGGAACTACACTATACTACAATTTCTGCCCAATGCAACTCCCTATGTTATTATTTTAAAGAATGACCCCCAACTCCAACAAACTCAATCAGAGGATTGCTTTGAATTATAAAATGCAGTGGTGCATTGGTTAGCAAAATGGGTAGGGAATATTATCCTCCTATGAAAGTCATTAACACGGTGTCAAGAGTAGTCTTGATTGAGAGTGGGCACAAGAATTGTGGTGGTGACTGTGTTGCAGTAAACTCTTGGCTCAGCATGTAGTTGGTCTTCTATTAGCTGTATTTAAAAGCACATGGTTTGGTAAAAGCGCAGTTGAACCAGGACCGTCAGCACTTTTCTAAGCCTGGGCGGTAAACCCTGCTCCGTTAGCAGAGTTAGTTGAGTTTTTCGCCCTCCGCGCTATGTGGAACTCGTGCAGTTCGGAGAACCGCTGCTCAACAGAGTTTTATCCTCGCTCACCAACAGTAAGTTGGAGAGCACGTGAGAGGAAAAGCCAATGCTAGACCACTTCCTGAGCGATTCCTCAATGCGGGTGGTCGCGGACGGTTTCTACCAATATAGTTGAAAAACCTTTTGTTTACGTTGAAGAAGCTGCTGCTCGAGTAGAACTTCTACTCGAGCAGCAGAAAGAAGCAGTACCCTCTTGCTGTGTGCGAGATGCCGTTTGCACTGATTTTACAGCACGGGGAATGCACTCGCCACTAAAAATCAATGCAAACAGCGTGAAGTAACCCATTCTGTATCTCACGGAACTCCACGTAGCTTGGTGGAGTTTTTTTTGTCACTTTGTGGAGTTATATGTAGTGGAAATCTGCAAACTCCACCCAGGCTTACCCTTTTCTATAAACTCAAATATCTGAAAAGAATTCTACTCTGTACACAGCAGGGGACACAAAGAGGGGATCCCAACACTTATTTCACACTACTGACAGTTAATAGCTTTACTCCTCTTGGCAAGGAGTTTGGAGAGAACGATTGAGCCACATCATGAATTAAGTACTGACTTAACTAGTTATACTCTGAATCCTAAGGGGAGTATATCTAATTTACCTCTGTGGCCGAATCTAGTTAAATTAAACCTCCTTTAGCCCCCACGTGACCTATTTAAGACTAATTTCATGTTTTTGTATCATGGAATGTGGCAGGGGATCGAATAAAATCGCAAAATACAGATTGAATCTCTTTTATGAATAATTTTAATGTAATATGATTACAGGAGACCTGGGATTCCAAACTTTTTGAATGGGTACATGACCATTCATACATCTGCACTTCCCCCCAAAGCGAGAAGATGTAATGGTGGACTTGACACCTTAGTCTCAACTTCCTTTCCTGGCAAATTTCTTAGGTCAAATTTGAACTCCCAGCATTATCACCCTATATTGCTTGCCCCTATTGGTGGACTGGAATTGTTATAATAAATTACGATAACAATTTGTTCTCTTCTGCTCGGTCATTGTGAAAGATCGAGAGTTTCTTTTGATTTCCCTCCCCACCACAAATTAGTGCCCTAGTAGTAAAATATAGGCATGGGATTTCAATATCCATTTGCATAACCTCCCAGCAAAATGGATATGTTGGCTAACAGATTGTAGGGGGGAGGGCCTACCTCATTTTATCCACACTAAATATGGAACAACTTTTAATAACTTGCTGATGAAATCTAACTGGTCTCCATCAGCCAGTGACTATGTTCCACTACTACCCACTTTTTCCTGCAGAGGGACCTCTATCAGACTTGATTGCATTCTCATGTTGGATAATGTGTGTTCTCTTGCTTTTTATTTTAATGTAACTGCAAATTGCCTGAGTGATCATAAACACTGATCGTTAATTTTGTATTATCAGTACGGGACCGTAGTTTGTTTATGGACATAATCGAGAGATGGCAAGGAATGTTCTCGAAGCCGAGGGAGAGGTATTATTAATGATGTTTTGTTAAAAAAAACTGATTTAGTTAAACCCCTCTGATTTTATGGCCTGCCTAAGAGTTAATATTGACGTTAGAGAGATTCTGAATGCATGTAATGCTACCTCCAGATTCATTAAAGATATCCCAACAGTTTAGAATCACTCTAATAATATACGATGTTCCTCAGGGTGCTCTGATCATGCATGTACCATAGGGAACCTAAGGATAGCTTTTGAAAAGATACCACAATACCAGTATGCCGTACTTGGGCACGCTTTAATGATAAAAAGGCACTGGTTAAGAGCAAATCTGAGATTCCAGGTCAGGCCTTTGATTCACTGCTATAGACAAGTAACAAAAGGGATAACACAGCCTAATCTTGGTGATAAATAAGCCATACTTCAAAGAACATGCTCCGTCTGGTATTGAGTTGAATGTGCCGCTTGATAGCTGAATCAGGCATTTAGAATCTATCTATTTATCATGTCCTGTAAGAGATCTAACCACCTTGCCATCTACTAAAAACAGTTGAAGTATAATCCATGAGCTTTGACCTTAACGATGTTTGTTTAGCTCTGAAAAGTCCCGGGGCCTGGTGGCATCCTCTTGATTTATTTAAAAATTATGCCCAGTTTTTAACAAATGCTTTTGTGGTTAAATGGGGTTTACCGATCACTTGGTCAGAATCTATAAATGCCCCTACCCTTTATATTAATGATTTAGAATTACACCTACTTCAAAAGGGCCTATATTTGCCTCATGTGAATACAACCACTTTGTCCCGATACCACTTGATGCAGAAGATGCAGTTTTAATGTCTGGGAACGCAAATG
The DNA here is from genome assembly GCF_964263255.1 of Lissotriton vulgaris. Classification (NCBI taxonomy): domain Eukaryota; kingdom Metazoa; phylum Chordata; class Amphibia; order Caudata; family Salamandridae; genus Lissotriton; species Lissotriton vulgaris. The sequence goes on along the minus strand of NC_141685.1, from coordinate 2,034,734,983 downwards.
GTCTACAAAACTTTTTGGATGCCTTTGCCTCACATATGAATGGCCAGATTTTATCCAAACCTGGATAATCCAATAGTAATTAAATTAGGCCGGCTGCCTACCACAAATGGTGGCATGACTATCAAGAAAGCATGCTACTTTTCATATTTGGCTATACAGTTTGATTCGGACAGGTCCAGGGTTCACTAAAGAATTGTTAAGAAATCACAATTTGAGAACTAAGTTGAAACAGTTTTTAGGTTATCGCATAAAGTAGAGAAGTGTGGCTCAATGATAAGAGCGGCAGACCCTGATGCAGAGGTCTAGCCTGGGCCCAGGGTTCAATTCCCCGCCTCGGCGGGTCTTGGGCTCAAAATTCCACGGACCTGGACCTGATAATTCTTGCCTCGGTGCCTATTCCAATCATGGAGTCCCACTCTGCAACTCTCGGCAATAGCTTGCTTAATCTCCACAACGGCCCCCACAACGCTAAGGATGCCTGGCCTCCACCTTGGGGGTGCCCAGGAGTGGACGCCTCACAGGGAAAGCCAGGATGGGTTCCACAGCGGTATTTGTACAAGCGCCTTGAGACCCTTGCTGGTGAGTAGTGTGCTATACAAGTATCAATTTACATGAATTAGATCAAAACCATTGAAAGAAACGCGTTAACTGTGCAAGTTTAAATGTGTACCTGTGGCATCCTATGGAGTATGTGCGTGGTCTTTTTTTGAAAGCTTGCACTTCCATTTAGTTTTTCCAATTGTGTAGCCCAAAGAGAATTGAAACTTAGAAGTGGAAACTAGTTGACTTGATCAAAATGATGAAATGACATTCATAATAGTGCGGCTGGCGAAGGTTTACAGGCGTCCTACCTCACATGTTAGTGAATCCCCCAAAAAGTATATTATGGAGAAAATCTGAATCTCCACCTGTATTTGTAAGCTTTTGGTTGGTAAACAGGGCTCAAACAATGTATCCATTTGCACATTCAGGGGCTATAATTGCCCATGGGTACAGGTTTGTTGAACTTTCTGTAATCGATTTATTTTGCTGCTGTTGGGAGCAATTTCATGGCCACGGGTGGTCACACCAGGTTTGATGTCCCGACAGGTTCAACTGAAATCTATATCTGGTCTTAAACAAAAAGTCACACTGATTAATGATACACACAATAACCAAAGTGAAGGTTTTAACCTAATGGATGTTCATGCTGTCTACTGATAGCGGCAGCTGTGGTATATATTTTATTTTTCATTGTCCTCTTTGAAGATGGTGTGAGTGCTGCAGATGAGTAAAACGTTAGGATGGCTTTATAATCTGACCTATCTTAATTTTAACCATTCAGTTGTAATTAAGGGCTGTGATAGGAGCCAATAAGGAACTAGATTATGAGCACGTCTAACTTTCCTGTTTTCTTTATTGGATTATAACAACAGTTAAATGCAGTTCAAATGCAAATTATTGCTGATAAAAAAGATATACAGAAAGTCGATGCCAAGGAACTAGCACCTAGCTGCTGGACTGGGTTCTGTGATGAGTTGCACGCCATAATAAAACAATAAAACAAGGTATGAGCTGGATTATAATATCGGTCAGAGCTGCCATGTGTGGGGTTATCTCTCTACATGTGTACATAGTGTGATTTCACATTTTATGTTGCTCACTTCCGGGAGATAGATGAGGATTACTATTGGAAATATTCTGGAATAGATGAGCATATCTCTTAGAGCTTTCCTGTCTGCCTCACTTCCCCTCAATCCTCTAAGTATGAAAGTATGGCATAGGGTCAGTGGGAATATGTTGGTATACTGCCTGGATGAGGGAGGGAAGCCGGGTCCCTCAGCACTAGAGTGTATCAGAATTCTTGAAGACGTAAAAAGGTCCACAGTTATCATCAAATAAGTGCAATTGGTCTTTAAATGCATCATAGGTGGCCAGACGGTACAAGTCAAAGAATCGCTCGTAATGTGTGGGCACCTGTGAGGAGCGCCAGTTTCTTAAAATGCATATCGTGGCCACCATGAAAGCTGCTGATATATATTCATGCCATTGAGAAGTTGTATTGTCAGTGTCAGTGAAGTCATGTAAAAAGGCCAATATAACTGGGTGCCTGAAGGGTATAAAACTAGTATTGTGGAGTGAACTCCAAATTGAACATCAGTAGAGTTTAAGGCAGGGTGTGGCAGTACCATAGTATATGGTAATGGTCAGAACCACCGCTATTGCTCTGACTGTAGGCATTATTTGGGATAAGGTGGGCTGTATGCAGCATATAAGAGGACCAATTCCAATTAAGCAGTATCTTTTTTTGTAATCTGAATTCTTTATTGATTTTTCATCTACAATCAGCATATACCAGGTTTGAAAGAATGCCACTTCAGCAGAGTCCAAGATACAGTGTAAATAAGAACTTCTAGGAAGACTTTAACAACAGGAAAAACAATATTTATTTATTTATCTTATAGCTTTATAGAGGGCGAACCAGACCCGTGAGGGTATCAAAGCGCTTTACAGTATTAAGGGTGGTGTACAAAACGATGGGAGGGATCAATTGGATAAAATAGGGGATACAAATTGACAGAAAACACGTAGTCTAAAGTCCCGGCTACATGTGAGAAAGAAATTAAAACAGGTAGATACATTGTACAAGAAGGCACATAGTCTCAACTCTTGGGGGAATGCCCAGGAGTGCGGAATAGGTATTGTCCACAGAAAGATAATAATGTAACATGTTCATTAGGCGAGGTATTTACCCATTAATAAGGTTTTGGTCTCCTTCTTAAAGTGTGCCAAGGACGGGAGTCTTCTGATGGCGGGTGGGAGAGAGTTCCAAATCCTTGGCGCAGTGAAGGCCAGATTGTAGTTTTTTTTTCTGGAAACGTGCAGGTTGCAGCAGTAGGTCTTTGGCAGAACAGGAGTTTCTGGGTCCTCCTGATATCATGAGTTTTTGTGCCAGGAATGTAAGGGAGTTGTTATAAAGAGCTTTGTGAGTAATGCAGGCCAGTTTAAATTGGATTCTGGCCTCCAGGGGAAGCCAGTTCAGCGCTTTCAGGTGGGGAGTTATGTGGTCGAATTTCTTTGAGCCGGTTAGTAGTCTGGCGGCGGTGTTGAGGCAGGCTTTCAATGGGGCCAGAGATTTCTTGGGTAGCCCAGTAAGAGTATAGCATCCATATTCTAATCTGGAAATGACTAGTGCCTGCACTGTCATTTTAAGGTCAGACACATCGAGGAAGGATTTTATGTTTCTTAGGTAACTCAGGTGAAATCTAGCCATTTTGGCCATCGAGTTTATATGGCCATGCATGTTCAGGCTGCCGTCCAGGGTTGCGCCGAGTCAACAATGGTAGGGGGGCAGGTTAGTGCTGAGATGGTCTTGATCCATTCCTGGATGTCTGGATTGGGTTTGGGTGGAGAGATCAGAAGAAATTCAGTTTTATTTGTGTCGAGTTTAAGCTGGTTGGTGGTGAGCCAGTTGACTGTCAGCTTCAAGGCCTCATTCAGGGATCAAATGTCCTCAGGGGAAGAGATTTTTATGGAGGTTTGTGAATCGTCGGCCTACATATGGTAGGAGAACCTCGTTGAGAGGATTAAGGTAAAGGTTGAAGAGGGTAGGGAAGAGGGGTTGATCCTTGGGGGACTCCAACCATAACCGGAGAGGGGGCGGATAGAGAACCGTTGATGAGGACTCTCTGTTAGCGGTTTTGGAGGAAGGATTTAAACCATTCAAGGACGGTGCCCTCCAACCACATCCTGTGTTTGAGGCGTTCAAGGAGAAATTGATGGTTAACCGTGTCTAAGGAAGAGGAAAGGTCTAGGAGGATTAGGAGACAGGTTTTGCCTTGGTCGAGGGCTTGGAGAGCGTCATCTACAATGTGTAGGAGGGCGGTTTCCGTGCTGTGTTCCAATCTGAACCCGGATTGGAAGTCATCTAATAGGTGAAATTTGTTGATGTGTACGCTCAATTGCTGTTACACACATTTTTCCAGAACTTTGACTAGGAGTGGGATGTTAGATATGGGGCAATAGTTCTCAGCGGAAGCAGGGTCCAGCATGGTTTATTTTAGGATGGGGACAACTTGGCCAGCCTTGAGAGAATCAGGAATTGAGCCCTGGAGGAGGGAGGCATTAATTTTTGAGGTTCAGGAAGGGATGATAGCCTGAGAGGCTGCAGTTAGGCAGTTAGATGGGAGAGGATCATTGAAGTGATTGTTTGGGTTTAAGGAGGCAAGAATTTTCGAGATAAGAGTGTTTGTCATAGATTTTAAAATTGGACCAGTGCGCTAGGTTTTTGGGTGAGGTTTGGGAGGACAATGTGGAGAAAAGAGGTCGAGCGGGCAGATTTTGATTTGTTGTTGAGTACATTTCACAACCGCTCCAGATATTGTTGATGTGGGCCAGAAAATACCTCGGATGAGCAGGGAAGGATGATGAGGGGGAACAAGAGGGGAAGGGACAAGGGAATACAACAAAGAAGTTGGGGTTCCAGGCTCCCTGCCACCTCCCCCAAGAAGCCAACTCTCATCCTGGAAGTAGCCAAGGGCACGGAGGATGGAGTATAGAGCCAGAGCAATTGGTGCCAGCATCTTTAGCTACCTACATAGGAAGGGGCCCAAAAAATCCTCAAACTTCTGTAGTTGGTCATTGAGCTTATAAATACGTTTTTCATAAGTGGCTATGTTGTGCATGTCGGTCATCAAGGTATCCAAAACGGAACCCCAGTGGTTCAAAAGTACCATACGGTCCCACAGAACAAGCACAATGTCATAGTCCAGTGCACCCTACCTTTAAAAAAGGCTGTAGAGATTACCCTTATTCGTACATTTCTATTTCACTCATAAACTCCTAGTGAAGGTGGGATTCTATTTGGAAAATTGAAATGTTGGGCAGAGTGCAATCCAGTTTTGACAGACATCCAATATGGTTTTAGGAAAGAAAATGGTATTGAAGAGCATTCACTCAATTTGCACTTGATGATTGGCCAATAAACTGTGGCCAAGCAAGGCATAATCCATCTGCCCTTTATGTACTTGACTGGGGCATTTGATTCTATATCCCATTGCAAGATTTGCCCTATCGTGTTAAGACAAGGGGTTGATTTGGTAATTGTCAACTTTTTTTGTGCCAATTGCTAAGCCTCTGCTACCACCAGTAACATACATTGTAGGTGGTGGGGCATGAAAAAAGGCAGTCCATTAGGGTAACATATAATCCCGCCCTAATGTCCTTTCATCCTTTCCACTTCAAGATATCTTGCAACAGCGGGTTAGTCTCAAGATTGCAAGGGGGAGCAGTCAACGTGTGTTGCAGACTACACATGAGCTCCTGTATGCAGTATCGTAAAATAGGGGCATTTCAAGTGTGCTTCTCTTAGCAAGCTGTCATGGTATTCCATGATCTCCTTTCAGCCTTCCAGCCTCCATGTGAATGGGCTATCCCCAATTTGTCCTGCCAGTAAGTTTTAGATGCCATCAGTGTGCTCTGGGAGTAATCATTGTCAATGAGGATCATGGAGAGTCCCCACTTTCTAAAACATTCTAAAATGGGTGATATGAGAAGAACAATGAGATCATGCCCTAGTCTTTCACCCAGTCAGTGTCTCATTTGCCAATACCATCACTGTTGCGTTTGGGGTAGTGTGATATCCTAAAAAATATTGTAAAATGGATAGATCATAGAACATCTGTAAGAGAGCAAAGAAGCATGTTCCTGTTACTAAACAGCACCATCTTCTAGAACTCAAGAAAACGGGTAAATACACCACTTGCTTGGTACTGGCAAATATAGATGCTACACTATTTTGAATTGCCGGCTGATATCCTTGCATTAGTACATACATTACTGATAGAGTGCATTTTTTAATAGGGACACAATGTAAGCCTCCTAAACAAAACATCTAAATTAAAAACATAACTTTTAGGATGGATTCACAGAAACATGTCATACATATAAAATTTGAATCCAAAAGGAAAACTGTGCCTGATGCTGGTTTCCATGTGGATTTATAGGGAAATCACATGATCTCCTAGTTGGGAAAGCGTTTCATCCATACGGATCTCTCCTAGTAAAAATAAAAAAGCAGATTTTTTTTATCCAAGGGAAGGGTATTTATTTAGCACTAGACTGAAATCAATATATGATGCTTTCCAGACTCTAAATAAGAATTGTAGTATATGAATGCCCACAAAAACACTTGTTTACAGATGTTCATAGTCTTTAAAGGCTAACTTTTCCATGGAACACCCAGGAATCTTTAACTCAGTTTTAGAGATGCAGAATCTCTGAAACTGTAAAAAAGGCCTATGACTTTTGTAACAGACTTCACTGAGTTAAATTTGGCCATAAACTTAAGATAGTGACAGGAGTTACTTTTGTGAATAGGTACCTGAGTGTGTAAATTACGCATATTGACTTTTCTATAGCAAGTGTGTGGAATTCACTTTTATTAAAAACTGCCATATTTTCCCAAACATCGAAGCATTTCATTTAGCATGCATGCGTATGATTATCATATGGCTGAGATACCCGCCACCCCCTCTCAACACAATCCCCAAGGATGGGAAACAGGAAACAGTTCTGAAGTTTTTGGAAGACGGGAGGGAGTGACCCTCCCGGCCGTATTTATTAAAATATGAAACAAAATTAAAACATTAAATCAACAGTTTCATATTATGTACAATTTCATTACCACATTGCGATGTTTGGCTAACCTTAACATATCCTCTAATACAAAGGTTCTCCTAGCCGAACTAACATCCTACCAACATTTACTTAACTTTTGAAATTGTACATCCTAACGTTTAAGGGCCAACGGCAAGGTCGTAACCGGTGTCAAGATCCCTAACCCAGACATATCCCCCTCACTTGTGAGGGGCGGCACGGAGGCATACCTCAAGTGCAACTACCAATTTCCCTTGACTTGACGGGGGCCCCAATAAAACTCGACGCCACTTAAAGGTCGTACGAGGACTCGTGTGAGGTATCTAGAAGGTAGCGTAGACCCCCCCCCAAACCCCACACAACTTACCACATCTGCCGTCGCAGACGTCCTGGCCCCGGGAAATTCCCCAGGAGGGGGCTGTAACCCCTCCTACCCATGAAGGGGCCTTGACCGCCTTCCCTTTCCTTTCGGCGACCCATCCTTAGAAGGGACCGCCTCCCCGTTGAGGGGCCAATGGCCACCTCCCCCGAGCGCCCCCATCCGTAATGGGTGACGCCCACTCATAGGGATCTTCCAATTAGTGCTCACCGATCATGACCTTACCGCCCGACCAAAATAAATACGACAATGATAACTAAATAACTAAAGACTAAATATAACAGACAGTAGCAACAACAACTTTATTCAAAGCATGCTTACTGATGAACACTAAAGCAGAATTACTTTATTTGCAAAACATAACACAAAACGATCATTCTTTATTGCCTACTCAAAATCTTCACGATAATACCACAACCTGTAAACGAAAATCAGAATTATCCATCAAACTTTATTTAAAACCACTCGCTGTCTTCAGGGGCTGGTGGGTGGGTCAAAATTGGCTCTTCGTCCCGTCTCGAGCTCACGTGCAGCGAGGAGGTGCAGCTTCAGAGCACAGGAACAAGAGGATGCTTTCTGGTCTTGTTCCTCCTTTTATCCGTCTTCAGGGCGGGCGTAAACCCGCCCCTGCCTGCCCCAAGGGCGTGGCCAGCCGCGTCAGTGTCTAGGCCAACCCACTCTAGGGCGGGAAAAGGCGCGCCCTGGCTACGCCGCTTCGGGCATACCAGGCGAGACTCGCCTCCCGCCCAAGATGGCTTCCCGGGGGGATCGTGGTACTCTGCCATACGTTCGGGGGGACCGATTGGTCGCCCCTTTCCATATGGCTGAGATACCCGCCACCCCCTCTCAACACAATCCCCAAGGATGGGAAACCGGAAACAGTTCTGAAGTTTTTGGAAGACGGGAGGGAGTGACCCTCCCGGCCGTATTTATTAAAATATGAAACAAAATTAAAACATTAAATCAACAGTTTCATATTATGTACAATTTCATTACCACATTGCGATGTTTGGCTAACCTTAACATATCCTCTAATACAAAGGTTCTCCTAGCCGAACTAACATCCTACCAACATTTACTTAACTTTTGAAATTGTACATCCTAACGTTTAAGGGCCAACGGCAAGGTCGTAACCGGTGTCAAGATCCCTAACCCAGACATATCCCCCTCACTTGTGAGGGGCGGCACGGAGGCATACCTCAAGTGCAACTACCAATTTCCCTTGACTTGACGGGGGCCCCAATAAAACTCGATGCCACTTAAAGGTCGTACGAGGACTCGTGTGAGGTATCTAGAAGGTAGCGTAGACCCCCCCCCCAAACCCCACACAACTTACCACATCTGCCGTCGCAGACGTCCTGGCCCCGGGAAATTCCCCAGGAGGGGGCTGTAACCCCTCCTACCCATGAAGGGGCCTTGACCGCCTTCCCTTTCCTTTCGGCGACCCATCCTTAGAAGGGACCGCCTCCCCGTTGAGGGGCCAATGGCCACCTCCCCCGAGCGCCCCCATCCGTAATGGGTGACGCCCACTCATAGGGATCTTCCAATTAGTGCTCACCGATCATGACCTTACCGCCCGACCAAAATAAATACGACAATGATAACTAAATAACTAAAGACTAAATATAACAGACAGTAGCAACAACAACTTTATTCAAAGCATGCTTACTGATGAACACTAAAGCAGAATTACTTTATTTGCAAAACATAACACAAAACGATCATTCTTTATTGCCTACTCAAAATCTTCACGATAATACCACAACCTGTAAACGAAAATCAGAATTATCCATCAAACTTTATTTAAAACCACTCGCTGTCTTCAGGGGCTGGTGGGTGGGTCAAAATTGGCTCTTCGTTCCGTCTCGAGCTCACGTGCAGCGAGGAGGTGCAGCTTCAGAGCACAGGAACAAGAGGATGCTTTCTGGTCTTGTTCCTCCTTTTATCCGTCTTCAGGGCGGGCGTAAACCCGCCCCTGCCTGCCCCAAGGGCGTGGCCAGCCGCGTCAGTGTCTAGGCCAACCCACTCTAGGGCGGGAAAAGGCGCGCCCTGGCTACGCCGCTTCGGGCATACCAGGCGAGACTCGCCTCCCGCCCAAGATGGCTTCCCGGGGGGATCGTGGTACTCTGCCATACGTTCGGGGGGACCGATTGGTCGCCCCTTTCCATATGGCTGAGATACCCGCCACCCCCTCTCAACACAATCCCCAAGGATGGGAAACCGGAAACAGTTCTGAAGTTTTTGGAAGACGGGAGGGAGTGACCCTCCCGGCCGTATTTATTAAAATATGAAACAAAATTAAAACATTAAATCAACAGTTTCATATTATGTACAATTTCATCCGTAATGGGTGACGCCCACTCATAGGGATCTTCCAATTAGTGCTCACCGATCATGACCTTACCGCCACAGGTCCGGATAGTTGACCGGCTATCCGGACCCCCCACCACACTCCTACCTAAAGGTCATGTTTTAACGTCTTCAGCCAAGCTATGAAGTCTCCTATGAGTAACTCATTCCCCACCCGAGACAAATGAACACCATCCCCCAAGTACATACCGTCATCATTAATACACCCATGCGAAATAGAATGCAGTGCATTGGAACGGAACAACCTACTCACTTTGTTATTAATTTTTCTCACAGAATGATTTACGGCAGAAACAGAAAAAGCCCCCTGCCACACTTTTCGTGGGATCATATGGGACCATGCAATTGTGCACCCTGGAACTCTCCTCGCTAACCAACTTACAGTGGAAAGCATCGCCTCCAGGAGAAGTCGTCTACCAATGGAGACCAAATCATTGCCCCCAAGATGTACTATGACTACAGACGGCGGTGACCTCGTCCGCCCTAGCAAACCCTCGAAAAATGATTGAAACTGGTCAATACAGAGACCGCCCTTTCCGTAGAAGGACACACTGTACCCGTATTCCCCAGCCACGTGCACCATGTCACCTGCCTTGAATACGTCCGCGGCACGCCTCACGTATGAGTGGCCCACGACCCACACCTCCTTTTTCACAGCCGGTGATGTCTGACCGCTGGCCCGGTGTTGGGTCGACTGCATAGTCCGCCCCGCCTCGTAGGCTTGCGTAACTGAAAACCAAACAAAACAAGAAGCGTGAGTACATCATTACAGCTTCACAACATGTGCAAACGCACATACCTTTTATAACAATTGGAGGACCAACGCCCCACACGTTTAACTTGTTCCACATTCAGACCCCTGGCTGTAGCCTCTGTAGCAGCCCCTATCCGAAAGGAATGGGTCCCAAACTCGCCCGGGTTCAAGCCCGCAGCTGTAATCGACATCGCAAGCACCCGCTGAAACTGAAACCTTGTCAGTGGGGTGGCGTCCGCGTGTCTCAACAAGGTCCCCCCCCATGATGCCACCCTTTGTGTTAAATAATCCTCTAAACACTTCACTGGGCACATGGACGACCCGGGAATCCTGCGTATAATTATGCAGTCACCCATCCCACTCTGATCGGTCTTGGACCTCACAAACAAGACAGTCATTGTCTCCCCTCTGATCTGAACGTGCTCTGCGCACAGTCCTCCCGTCACATCCTGCTTGTTCCTCGCCACTAATTCGCTTACCCGCATAGCCCCATGAAATGCCAGCGTAAAAGCGGCTCGGAATAACACTGTCTCAAACTGAGATGAACATGTTGTAGGGAGTCTGGATAATAACTGGGCCAACCTATCCAAACCTATCGGGCGCCTCTCATCTACTCTGCGACCCTCAAGGCGTTGCCACCCACGTAGCGCTTTTTGCACAACGAAAGACGCTGTCGGGTCCTGGATCCCATGAGCCCTAGCAACAAAGGAAATGGCAGCCCGATGCCTCTGGGCCGTGGCCACCGATTTCCCTGCCAGATGTAACGACATCAGAAAGTTCACTACCCATTCCTCCTGTCCCCAAAGCTCATCTCTAGCAGTCCCCAAAAAGGCTAAATAGGACCGGAACACCCCTTCATATGCCTTCCTCGTCCTGGGTGCTAAACTCTCTCCCACGAGGTTACGAAGTTCGGGGCACCGAGAGACCAGAGAGCTTCGGGAAAGGGTGCTGGCTCCGGGTCCGCTGTGGGAAGAAAACCCCAGAAGGCCTGCATACGAAAACGAGAAAGGGCATCAGCCGCCTGGTTCATTACCCCCGGGACATGTCTTGCTTTGAATAGCACATTCAATTGCATACACAGTAATACGATTTCCTTGAGCAGTCTCAAAATCCATTTGCATCGTGCTGCCTGGCTATTGATACACTCAACCACGGTCATATTGTCAGACCAAAATACCACAGAGTGATCTCTGAACCCTTCGGGCCACGTTCTCAGGGCCACCAAAATGGGGAAAAGTTCCAGGAAAGCAATGTTACTTGTCAGTCCACTGTTATGCCACCATGCCGGCCATTTTTGTGCAGACCATCGAGTGCCGAAAATGGCACCAAAACCCATGCTCCCTGCCGAATCTGTCCACAGCCCCAGCTCCTCAGAGGACACGGCCGGTTTGTTCCAGACGACTCGACCATTGAAATCCGCCAGAAATGCCAACCAAATGCGCATGTCCTGGCGGACCTCTGCCGAGAGCCTTGTGCGATGATGGCCCTCCTTCAGTCCGACCATGGCTTGAGCGATCGAACGGGAAAAAGGGCGGGCCATTGGTATAACTCTTAGGGCGAAATTCAACTGTCCCACTAACTGCTGTAATTGATGCAGCTTAACCTTAGATTCACTCATACACATTTGCAGGGATGCCCTGAACTTTAACACTTTATCACCTGGCAAACGGAAACAACCCTCTCCGGAGTCTAACTCGATCCCCAGAAACTCGAGGCAAGTCGAAGGACCCGCCGTCTTACCTGGTGCCAATGGCACGCCAAACTGATTCATTAAAACACAAAATGCAGCCAAAGCTTGCCCACATTCCGGATCCCCGGCTGCCCCCAGGAACAAAAAATCATCGAGATAATGCATCACATGTTGGAAACCCGTCTTCTTAGTGAAGACCCATTGTAGGAAACTACTGAATTTCTCGAAATAGGCACAAGATATAGAGCATCCCATCGGCATACAGCTATCCATGTAATACTGACCCTGAAACATGAATCCCAGGAGACGCTGATCGTCTGGATGTACCGGGAGCAACCGGAACGCTGACTCGATATCAGATTTTGCCATCAGCGCACCGGGCCCCAGGCGATTCAAAATGGCTACGGCCTCATCGAAGGATGCATACCGCACCGAACACATTTCCGGGTCTATCGCTTCGTTTACAGACAGACCACGTGGGGCTGACAAATTATGTATCAGCCGAAACTCACCCGGGTCCTTCTTGGGGACCACTCCCAAAGACGAACAAACAAAGTTAGCAACCGGGGGTACACTAAACGGACCGGCGACTCGACCTCGAGTAACCTCCTTCCGGATCTTTGCCTGTACCACGGTCGTATGCTGCAAGACCGATATCTGATTTTTGCATTTTTCCACACCCTGAAAGTCCCCCACTGGGATGCGGAAACCATATGAAAACCCGTTCCGCACCACCCCAGCGGAAGCACGATCCGGGTATTCACTGAGCCAGGGAATCATTGCCAAGGTATCAATCGGGGTAGGTAAAGGCGCCCCTCGGACTATGTTAGACCTGTTTGGCACCTCCTCTACCCCCGTTATCACCCGTTTTGGCTCTGCACGTGGACTCAGGATGGGATGATTGCCCACACCCACTACATTCGTGTCTAAATTTGCACGACCCCTGGGGCCTAGTACATTTACCCCTGTTAAAGTTCCAACAAACCCCCTTTTTACCTGCATTACCGGTAGGCCTCGAGTGATTGTCGGTACCCGTACCTGATCGAAAGGGCGTCCCCGCATACTGACGGGAGGATTCGCCCACGTTACTCCCTACCAATGGCAATTTCAACATACCAGTATCCTTCATTTTGGACCAGGACACAGAATCATAACAATCCCAAGTTAAGTTTTTATCATGTTCTTTTGCTTTTCTGAAAATATTATCATAGCAGAACCAATGATTACCCTCGTGTGATACAGAGTACCCCATGATCCGTGACTGATAAATCGGCAATTCGGGTAGCAATTCGGGCCTTCGTTCTCCCAAGATCGATGTGAAAACCCCCCACGCCTTGCCCCAATTACCAATGTTTTCATTTACCTTAAAGGCGGCCATCTTTGCGCGCCAAACACTCGGATGCATGAGGTCCTTCTGACCTTTAACATGCTCCATCTCATAATGATCAGTAAGCAACGAGAAGATGTTTACATACTCCCCTGCCCATATCTTTTCTTTAATAGCTAAAGGGACATGCTGACCCAACTTCTCCCTTCGAGAGGGTGCCGACTCCTCCCTCGCAATCGGCAATGGCCGCTTACCTGAACCGGACGCTGTGTCTGTGACTGAAACCGTCCCCTGTGGCTTCTCCACGGCCGCAGCCGGCGTGGATACCCTCGCTGCTTCCCGTGTTTCACGCAGTCGCTTCATCAACACCTGCACGTCGACAGCCGTGGCGCCCTCGCTACCTTTACCCAACCACGCTGCTAATTGTGCTGCCAGCTCGGGCGGCATATCTTCCCCGGACACGGGGGTGACCACAACGGGAATCGGATTCCCTTCCTCCGGCACGGGAGTGGGTGCCTCGAGCGGGACACTGGGACCCGGGATATCTCCCCCAGCTGCTCCCCTCCTGGGCCTCTTGCCTTTTCCTCCCGGGGCTGCTCCCACCAAAGGACGTTTCGGCCCCCCTTCCTCATCTTTATCCATTCGCCTCTTTAGGTCGGTCACCTCTTTCATGAGAACACGCAGCATCTGGTCGGTAGTCATTCGCTTTCCCGCCTTCTTCGGCATTCTCCAACAGAGTATCTGGAAAACAAACAAGAACGATTACAACGCTCAAAATTGGCTCTTCGTTCCGTCTCGAGCTCACGTGCAGCGAGGAGGTGCAGCTTCAGAGCACAGGAACAAGAGGATGCTTTCTGGTCTTGTTCCTCCTTTTATCCGTCTTCAGGGCGGGCGTAAACCCGCCCCTGCCTGCCCCAAGGGCGTGGCCAGCCGCGTCAGTGTCTAGGCCAACCCACTCTAGGGCGGGAAAAGGCGCGCCCTGGCTACGCCGCTTCGGGCATACCAGGCGAGACTCGCCTCCCGCCCAAGATGGCTTCCCGGGGGGATCGTGGTACTCTGCCATACGTTCGGGGGGACCGATTGGTCGCCCCTTTCCAAAAGTGTCCAACTCATAAATTGTTTTAAAACATATTTTACCCCTCAATAAAATAATCAATTTCCATTTTATTCCCTTGATTACACCTCCTAACTACCTGGGGAAATTCCTAATACGGTTATCTAAATGTGTGCTTGTATCTGTGTACATTCAGTATGAGCTATTACACACAGCACCTTCCAAGAACCCTTCAAAACACACGTGAGAGCATCACGAGGGTGGGCCAGTCACTAATGGCATTAATATCCTATTTGCCTTGCAACTTCCCCCTAGTCACATTAAGTTACCATATAAATACTTATTTGTTGTATTTCCTTGGTCGTTCATATAACACGTTTCTCTTTATAGTGTTCTGATATTCGTTTGGGTCTAGTTCATGATAAAGATAATAACAAAGTAAATGAACAAATAAATACACTGTTTAATATTCTGCAATTTGGGATAAAATTGCAAAAATGTAATTTACCCCGGAGTATGTCAGGAAATGTCTTGCATTACCATTATGAGTTTCATAGTTTGATATACTTTTTTCTTTATCCAAATAGTTAGTTCAGGGGGATTTTATAATTGAATGTGGTAAAATTTTCCGGGACAATAGCTTCATTGTATCACGCAGTTTGTTATTATGCAGATGTCAGCAGTACCAGCACATGTAAGTGCATCCAGGACGCAAAAGCACATGAAGTTCATCCAAGGCGCGAACCTCCAACTGCACCTCTGCGTCACTTCTGTTGAACGGTATATCGTATCACTTCTGCGACCCCCACCAAAGCAGATGAAGCCAATAGGTCTCATCTATGCAAGAGCTATTGGCATTACCAATGTGATTCAGCCATAGTCTACACCAAGCGTGGCTGCTGTTCAGCATGGCTAACAGTTAGAGGTGTACAGGAGAGCGCCATGGAGTGGAGTGTCATAGAGTGAAGTGACATAAAGTATGGAAGAGTGCTGTAGAGTGGAGTGGCGTAGAGTGGAGTGGCGTAGAGTAGAGTGGTGTGGAGTAGAGTGGAGTGTCATGAAGTAGAGTGAAGTGTCATGAAGTAGAGTGGCGTGTTGTGGAGTAGAGTGGAATGTGAAGGAGTAGATTGCAGTAGAGTGGTGTAGAGTAGAGTGAAGTGGTGTAGAGTAGAGTAGAACGGAGTAGAGTGGAGTGGTGTAGAGTGGAGGAGTGGAGAGTGGAGAGACATAGAGTCTAGTACAGCGTTGTAGAGTGGAGTGGAATATAGTGTCATAGACTTGGGAGACGTGGAGTGGTGTAAAGTAGTCAGTGGCCGGTCCTCGGGATCTATGCGTAGTTCCTAAAGTCCTTTCTCCAACAAGCCCCATCTCAGTATGCTCTTATAGCACTGAGTATTAGAATGGCCAGACAGGCGAAGGGTGTGGTATGGGAACAGCGGGAAAGGAGATCTGTAAAGGAAAAAGTTAAACATACAAAGCAATCATAAACAAAACGTGACTTTGAAGTACCTGTAGTTTTAAATCTAGTGCGTTGTTTTTCCCTCTATGATAAAGACTCACAGTTATGACTAAGCACACTCGTGCTCTGCTCTCAACAGTGTACTATTGTGTTCACTCACACTACACACAGATTCTTGATTTGTACCATATGTTCTGCATTGGTTCATGCGTACAACTCAGTACTCTGATCCTTTATTCTAAAGGATGAAAATAAACAAAGTGAGCCCCAAGCTGATACAATCTCCAACAATGCTAAGTTATGTGTCAAATAAGAACGATCTAATTCACTGCTTCAGTCATAGTGAGTAAATAGGTAATGAGCTGTTGCATCTACACAGCACGCTCTCACAAAGAATACAGATTTTGGAGACTGCTTTCCGGCTTACGGCTCAGAGCACGGCCACTCTGTGCTTTACGGGATTTGTAGCAAGAGCCGGACTTTCATACTGCAATGATAGGGACAAGACTCGCTCCCCAGTGCGTTGTCATTGAAACTGTCAAGCTGCTAGGGGGAACAGCTGAGTCCGTGGAAAACAGACTGAGATTCTAGATTCGGCAAAGGCATCAGAATAGTGTGCTGCTTCCACAAGGAGTGGCTTCCACAGGGTAGAGTTGCATTGCACAGAGTGGAGTAGAGTGTCATAGAGTTGAGAAGTGTGTCGTGGAGTGGCATAGAGTGCAGTGTTGTGGCGCAGAGTGGAGTGGCACAGAGTGCAGTGTTGTGGCGAGGACTGGAGTGTTGTAGAGTGGAGAATTGTAATTTGGAGTGTTGTAGAGTGTCAAAAAGTTAAGTAGTATACAGTAGAGCGGCATAGAGTGGAGCGCTGTAGAGTTAAGTAGAGTAGGGTGGTGAACAAAAGTGGCATAGAGGGCAGTAAAATGGCATAGAGTTGAGGAGAATAGAGTAGAGGGGCATAGAATAAAGGAGCATAGAGTTCCTGGCGCAGAGTGTAGTACAGTGTTGTACAGTCGAATGGTATGGAGTGGAGAAGGGTGTCATTAGAGTGAAAAGTAGTAAAGTGGAGTGAGGTGTCATTGAGTGGAGCAGCATGGAGTTTGATAGAGTGGAATGCCATGGAGTGGAGTGTCTTAGAGTGCATTATCATAAATTAGAGTGGGGCGGACTACCGAAGAGTGGAGTGGCATAGAGTTGAGAAGAGTAGGGTGGCCAAAGTAGAGTGGAGTGAAGTGTTGAAGATTGGGTTAAAGTGTCATAAATTAGAGTGGCATACAGTGGAGTAGAGTGGCATTGAGTGGAATGATGTAGAGTGTTGTGGAGTGTCATAGAATGAATTTGCATAGAGTGTGGCAGTGCAGAGGGTCATAGAGCTGAAGTGTCGTAGAGTGGAGGTCGTAGATTGTTGTAGATTGGAGTACAGTGGACTATCGTAGAGAAGAATGGAGCGTTGTAGAGTGGAGTGGCATAGAGTAAATTGTAGTTGAGTGGTGTAGAGTATAGTAGAGTGGAGCAGAAAGGAGTAGAGTGACGAAGAGAGGAGTATAATGAAGTGGAGTGGGGAGAGCAAAGTAGAGTGTCCTAGAGGTGCATGCAGCTTTGTAGAATGGTGTACAGTATAGTGGCTTAGAATGTTGTGGAGATTTTTTGAAGAGTGGCATGGAGTGGCGCAGAGTAGAGGGAAATACAGTGGAGTGGTGTAAAGTGGAGGGGTGTAGAGTGGAGGGTCATATATTGTTGAGTGGAGTAAAGTTTCATAGAGTAGAGGGGCATAGAGTGTTATTGAGTGATATAGAGTGTTGTAGAGTAGAGGGGCATAGAGTGTCATAGAGTAGGGTATCATTGCGAAAAGTAGCGTAGAGTAGAGTGGCATAGAGTGGAAGGTTGTAGAGTGGCATAAAGTGGAGTGAAGTAAGGTAGGGTGGCAAAAACTGGTGTAGAGCAGAGTAGAGTGGCATAGACTTGAGGAGCATAGAGTAGATGGCCATAGAATGGAGGGCATAGAGTGGAGGGGCATAGAGTGTCCTGGAATACAGTGAAGTGGAGCGCCGTACAGTCAAATGGTATGGATTGGAGTAGGGTGTCATAGAGTGGAAAGTAGTAGAGTGGAGTGCGGTGTCATGGAGTGGAGTAGCGTGGAATCGGATAATGTGGAATGTCATGGAGTGGAGTGTTGTAGTGTGTATCGTCATAAAGTGAAGTGAGGTGGAGTGGTATTGAGTTGAAGGGCATAGAGTTGAGTAGAGTGGGGTGGCACAAAGTATAGTGGAATAAAGTGTCAAAGATTGAGGTAAAGTGTCATAGAGCGGAGTGGCCTGGAGTATAGTGGCATAGAGTGGATTGACGTAGAGTGTTGTGGAGTATCATAGAATGAATTTGCATAGAGTGTGGCAGAGTGGTGGGGCATAGAGTTGAAGAGTCGTAGAGTGGAGGGACGTAGAGTGTCGTAGATTGGAGTATAGTGGAGTATCATAGAGAAGAATGGAGTGTCGCAGAGTGGAGTGGCATAGAGCTGATTGCAGTAGAGTGGCGTAGAGTGTAGTAGAGTGGTGTAGAGTGAAGTAGAGCATGCTAGAAAGTCATGCAGGGTCATAGAGTGGTGTACAGTAAAGGGGCTTAGAGTGTTGTGGAGTGTTGTAGAGTGACATAGAGTGGCGTAGAGTAGAGGGCCACAGAGTGGAGGGGTTGAAAGTGGAGAGGTGTATAAGTGTGGGGCATTTTGTGGAGTGGAGTAAAGTTTTGTAGAGTAGAGGGCCGTACAATGTCATTGAATAGAAAAAAGTGTCGTAGAGTAGAGGGGCATATAGTGTTGTAAAATGGAGTGTGGTAGAGTGGGGCATCAAAGAGGTAGAGGGTCAAAGAGCAGAGGGACGTAGAGTGGAGTGACACAGAGTGGCATAGAGTGGCCTACAATTAGTGGCGTAGTGTGTTGTAGCGTGCTGTAGAGTGGAGTGGCATAGAGTGGAGTGGAGTAGAGTGTAATGATGAATAGTGGAACGGCATAGAGTGGTATAGCGCACAGTGGAATAAAGTGTCTTTATTCCAATAAAGTGGAATAGTGTACAGTGGAGAGCCATACAGAGGAGTGGAGCAGATGGGAGTAAAGTGCCATAGAGTGGAGTGGTGTGGCATGGAGTGGCACAGATTGGAGTAAAGTGGTGTGGACTGTAGTAGATTGGAGTGGCATGGAGTGTCATAGAGAGGCATGAAGTGTTGAAGAGTGGAGTGTTGTGGCATAAAGTGGAGGATCATAGAGAAGAGTAGAGTTACCTAGATTGAAGTGGCTTTTAGTGTCATAAAGTAGAATGGCGTATAGTGGATTGGCCTAAAGTGACGTTGAGTAGAATGGAGTAGCGCAAAGTGGAGTAGGATAGAGTTAAGTGTCGTATAGTGGAGTTGAGTGGCCTAGATTGGTGTATATGGAAGTGGCATAGAGTGAAGTAAAGTGTCATGGAGTGAAATGTCGTGGAGTGGAGTAGAGTGTTGTAGATTAATAGAGAGTGAAGTAGAGTAGAGTGGAATAGAGTGGGGTAGAGTGTTGTGGGGTGGAGTACAGTGGCATAGTGCAGAGTGGTGCTGAGTGGAGAGGTGTAGAGTGGATGGACATAGAGTGGAGTACAGTGTCTTAGAGTCGAGTGACAGAGTAGAGTATGCATGGTGTGGTAGTGCACTGCCATTACAGATGACACATTTTCAAATGAAATGACCATTACATTTGCACAGACATACAGTTTTATTGCTAAAACCATACAGCTCAAAAATAATAATGTGTGGAAATAGCATCACCTACTGTTATTTATTTGTTTTGATCGTTTTCACATATTTGTTTACAGCACACTTCAGAATTAGAAAAAAATTAGCTTTTATATACTGAAATATTTGCACAGTACATTTACAAACATTTAAATGTTGCTGTGTATAAGTAAGTAAAATAAATCTGTAGTGCGCACAGTACCCAAAGGTGTCACGGGGCTCGAGAAATCCAGAAGCTGCCACAGAGGCAGGGAGAGCAAATGAAAAAGAAAACCCTACACAGAATCAGAAAGGGAAAATGCCCTCCACTTTCACACACCCACATTGGCAGAGAATGTCTCTCACTTTGAAGTTAGGGTAAGAAAGCTAAAGACCAAGATCCCTCAGAAGACAGAGCCTGACATTTGACCTCTGTCTTTGAATGCACAGCAAATGTGACTAGATAAGAACAAAATGAAAAGGCCTGTTTACTGAAAGCGAGCACTGAGGAAGAATACCGTTTACAGGCTTTGCTCCACGAGATGGACTAACTCAAGTTGGAGAGCCTAAAACAAATAAAGCCAGCAAATAGAAAGTAATCAAATGTGAGTTACAAACCACAAAGCCAATGGTAAGCAATGGGAGGAATGCATTCCTAGGCTAGGTCAGCTTTCCGAATGTCTCGAAAATGTCTTTAGCAAACCAGGCACTGCACTATCTGGCAGGCTTCGACCTAAAAAGTGTCTCACCCTTTGCAAATCAGGCCAGTTTTGAACTTGTAATGACATGATGTATGGGTATTTTAGAAAGTATGGGGGACATCATAAAATATTGTGGTATTATCAGGGAAATCAAAAGTGAAAACAGGCCAAAACAGCCTTAACACACAGCCACAAACTGCTACAAAAAACTGGCCCACGCTGATCTATCTGACTAGCCCATAGGACACTGCCTGGTTGCCCTATAGGCCCGTCTGAACCTGTCAACCCCTGAAAGCCCTTCTCCCTAAGCGGAAGATTCATTCTTACATTGCTTTTCAGAATCTTACATCTACCAAGTTACCCTGTTGGCCGAACACCTCAATAACATTTCCATGCGGTGCGCATGGATTTGTAAATATTTTACAGTCCAGAATATAACCTAACTCTATTCTTTTGACAGACACTGAAAAAATCGAACGAGAGGAATTCCTGTAGCATATATATTTGCATAGCTTTTCAGCAGGAGCTCTATTACGACTTACCCAGCCAGCGAAGCATTACAGTGCTAAATGACTCCACTCCTTTATTTACATATTTTTAATAGGCCCATGATGAATCTCCTTCCGCTTGACTCCTATTTTGAGCTGTGATATTTTAATCTCCCCCTCTTGCTGCAAAGTTACCGAGATGAATGTGCTGTGAGACAGAGCTCGGAGGAAGTAGTATAAATAAAGCAAAGTGGAGCTAGGACATGTCCCATTTTTATAGCTTTTTTATTACAGCATAAGCATAAACAGAGTACAGCTGTGTTATAGTTACTGGTTTGAGCACTCCCTGTATCCCTCCCACCGACTGTTCTTAAAGTGACAGCATTCCACATGCTCTATGTGGATGTAGCAGTCAGCCCCAGTAATTACAAAGATGACATAATTCTCTCCTGTCTGATTCTTTTATAACATTATCTTATCCGAATATTACATCCCAAAGCAAATATTTTTCTCGTCATGTATTTATTTTACTTGCCCAAGTGCATCTTACAAGTGTTGGGGCCACAGAAATGTAAGTGATAAGATATGATATGATATTTATGATATGATAAGTGAGATGCTCCTGAGAGAGCGCAAACTGACCTAAATGTAGAAGTACACCACACTTACACGTAGTAAGCACAAGTCATGAAGAGAAATGCCATGAGTGCTGGTAGTAACTACATCTATATTCTGAAATGTGTAGTTAATGTAGAGATTTAAGTAGAAGTGGAACTAATGCAGAAATGTGTGAAACTATATGATTTTATTAGACGTGATTATTCCTGAATCCATGTCGTGTAGCTGCTAAAATGTAAGATGGCATACGGTTAAACGTAGAACGTGGTAGGCCTCAGGGCCAGAGCTAGAAGGGAGGGGGAAGGTGGTTTATTTCACGACATGGATTGCACTAATGTTTTAGTAATAACGTTAATAGGCCATGATTTATAGATGTGTTTACCGAATAATAGACTAGGAGTACTAACATGCTATTAATTAAAGAAGAAGTTGAATGCTATAATCATTATGAGAAATGCTGTAGGCCTGAATTGTTTAAACAGTGATTTACACATACTGGTCTGGGCCGAGGAATGTTGCAAACTTAGTTGGAAGTCTATGAGAATTGGGGTTTTGGCTGCCGATGTCTGTCTGCAAGAGAAAGGGGGGATCCAATTATAATTGAATGAATAGAAGTTTGTTCTAGAGACGGACCAGACATGGAGGAGGGTTCCGGAATGTTTTAAGGGGTATCAGCGGGCCGGAGAAGAGTCTGAGAAGCAAGGTCAACTCTAAACGCACGAAGCCTCATCATGGAAAAAGCCAGAAGCTACACCACGTGAGGGGCGTCTCACGAGGGGCGTCCCAAATGTTGTTATGTTTTTGCATTAGGGACAGCACCCCTGGGTGGAGTTAGAGCAGAAGCCTGAAGACCCTTTAGAGAGCGGATGGGTAGGCAGAGAGGGGTCATGACTGGAGAACTATAGGTTTTCACCAAGAGACTGAGAGTGGGTGACTTCCCTTGGGGGTCATTCACTGCTGACACCTTTTGATAGGTTGGGACCTGGTTAAGTAGGGATACCATCTAGAGCAGGGTAGGGACAGCCTAACCTGTATTTGCCCTCTGGCTGTAAATGACTGAGAGATCACAATACGTGTCTATGCTAATAGCCCTTTTATTTTTAGAATTGGTTCTTGTAGTTTCCGTTGCTCGTCTGAGGGCTTTCAGAGAGCACATGTATGTAGTTGAGCCTGTTTATCTTGTGAATCTCATTCTGAGATGCCTGTATCTTCAACTTATATTGACTTTATAATAAATCTTTGAAAGCTAGAAGTTGTTTGTGATCCTTTGGGCGGAGTCCTTTATTGGGTGAACTAACTTGGTAAGAGATGCACTTTCTTCCCTCAATGACAGGCAATAAAGGTTCAGTCGACCAGATCGGGGTTTTAGATCAATATTGATAAGGTATCGATCAAAATCTCGCCCTTCCAGTTGGTAGCTATAGAGGATGGTTGCCTTCTTGAGGAAGGTGATCTAGGCCAGGTTAGATTACCCCAAGGCCCCTAGAGACCGATGATCGGAAGAACCGCCCGCCGAAGAAGGACCGGATGACGTGAGACAGAAAAAGCAGCAGTATCGGTCGAGAGTGAGTATAAAGGGTCATGCGTGCTAGATTGCGGTGTTTTTGTATTGTATCTATGTTGTAATGTCTGGCGGAGTTGAATGCCTGTAGAGAGACTGTGGAACAGGTTGTGAGCGCGCGCAACCGGTGGAAATCTTAAGCTCAAAGAGAGCTTAAGTGGTTCGGGTGTATCGGACACCCAGAGTAATTGTTAACTAGTGTGAAGGGGGTCATGAGGTACCATTGATCACCCGAAGGACCAGATAGGGGGAACGTAAGAGTGAGTGCGTGGGTAACGGACGCTGATCGGAGGTTACTGAGTGTGTAAAGAACCTATCAGAGAGACGATAGACATCTCGTCAGTTGTGTTGACAATTACAAATAGACTGTGGACGTACAGTCGAGGGAAGTGACCGCTTGGTCGGAAGTAGTCATTTTTCGGTGTATGAATGGGACGCGTGCATGACCGCGAGGAGAGCTGAGAAAGGAGGGGTGGGTGCTGCTGCGAAGCGGAGACTAGTGACGTCAGAAAGTGCCGCGTTGGGATTGGCCGGCCGGTGAAAGACCGCGCTGAGATAGGCCAGCTAGCAAAGCCGCGCTAGGATTGGTGGATTGTCATCAGGAAGTAAACAAAGTATTCAAGCTGGAAATTTTGCGCATAATTATGAAGTGTTTTAAATGGTTAAGAGCGCTGTTTAAAAGAGAGAGGCGGAGATCTTATGAAGGGGAAGAAGCCCCGCCGGAGGGTACGCCGGCTTATTATATGGCGGCAAATGTTGGGCTGCACACAATTCTGTGGATCTCAGAGTGGAGTAAGATTACAGACGGAAATGAGGAACTCACGTTCCCGAAGTACGGGACGTTCAGATTAGAGGTGCTACACAGATTAAAAGCAGTCATGACCTCAACGAGACCCTTGCCTAGACCGACCCAGTTTGAAGCCCTTAATGCGTGGATTAGGGCAGCGCACGAAAAGAACATGAACAGGCGACAAGAAAGGGTGAAACGATCGGTAAGGGTAGTACAGGATGCAAAGTGGGATGCGGATGCTAAAAGATGGAGAGTGCATAACATAGAAGTAAATAAATTGTATCCAGTGTTAGAAATGCCCGGGAACAAAAGCCCCCTAGAAGAAGACGATGAGAGCGAGACAGAGGACAGCTTGATAAACAGATTATTGACAGACAGGCCACCCCCGTATAACAGAGCAGGGGGAGATGTTGAGAATAGAGAGAAAGGGGGGGGCAATGCAGGAGAGCATGGGCCGCTTCCCAGTCCCGATTGGGATCCCGCTGCGAAGAAAGAACTGTCCCAGCCTAGCCAAGTGCAGCAGGTAGTCGGGAGGTTTGTGGTGCAAAGGGCGCCAGAAACGGAGTGTGCCACATCCTACGCATTACCCGATGCACTACAGGTACCTGTTACCATAGGTCCTATAGTATCGATATATGACCCAGAGAGAGCTAGAGGGGATGAACGGGTACGGAGGGACAGAGAAAGAGCAGAGATGGCAAGGAGGAACGATACGATTAACTCCCCAAGCCTGTTGCCGATACCAAAAGATTGGAGCACCCCAGTACACACAGCAGGAGATCCGGGCGGCCATAGATGGCCAGAAGATATGAGGGGATCAGGACGGAAATCCTTTCAGGAGCTAAACGAGTACATGAAGAAGTGGGATGAGGCAGTTGAGGCTCACAAGAGCATCATAGCTGCGGAAGCTGGAAGAGAAAGTCAGGATAGCAGAGCCCGGACTCACTGCGGGGCTGAGGAGAGCAGCCCGGAGTGGGACGGGAGGGAGAACGCTAGTAGGGGAGTCACCCATTGGGCCCGGAATGGAGGTAGATCAGGCCTAGAAAACGGGGGCCCAGAAAACGGGGGGGTGTCTCGCCCAAAACATAACGAAGGAGACCGAAGGACTCGAGAGTATAGAGACAGCTTTAAGTGTATCCACTGTGTGCCCGGCAACAGAGAACAGAATGGAAGTTGCGAGAGGTCGCACCATAGTCCCTGTGATGACGGCCATGAGCGAAGTCCAGGGAATATGGGGAACCAGGAAGGATCGTATCAGATACTGAGTGATACTAGACCGAGAGAGAATGGAGACCGGAGAGAGGATAGCAGAGAGGCATACTGCGAAAAGAGAGAAGAGAGAGAGAATGGACAAAGTAAGATTGGGGGTAACCGGCCCGTATTCCATCACCTTCCAAGATCGGATGGCAGAGCATGGGACCTAGAGAGGTGGGAGCAAGGGAGAGCACTCCTTAACTCTCCCGAACCCAAACGTAGGGCCCGGAGTTGGGATGGGAGAGAAACCTGTGAACCTCCCTCGAAAGAGATATTGCGAGCTGAGATAAAAGCCAAAAGACTCGATGTCTCCAGCTTAAGGTCAGATCTGGATGACATGGTAGATGGTACCCTGCCCTTAGAAAGAATGGAAATGTATGAGCAGGATGAAATTCTGTTCATGGCAAAGGACGTAACTCGAAAGGCGAGAGCAATTCATGAGAAATTAGTGGAACTAGCAGGCAAATATATGGTGGACCTGTCAAGGACCAAAGCATTACAGGGTAACCACAGGCTACATTACACAGATCGGGACCTAGATGAGAGGAGAACCATCGGATTGAAAACACACATAAGGGAGCTGATCACGGGAATAAGGACATGGAGGGCCCTAGATAAGTGGGAGGAGAGGTGGTCCAAGAAAGGGACCGTCAGGAGAAGCACACTCGGGACGACACCAGGAAGACAGCAGGGAGTAGAGGCATACCCTTTGAGGGAAGTTGCAAATGGGACCTATGTCCACGTCCCTTGGAGTAGGGGAGATTTAGCTGCTTTTACCACTTCCTTCCCGAAATTGCGGGAAAACCCAGTGGAGTGGTACAAGCAAGTTGAGAGATTCGTAAAAATCTCAAAGGTCCTATGGATAGATCTGAACACGCTGTTTGACATTGTAGTGCCTGGAGATTTGTGGACGGCATGCAAGGTTAGCGCTGAGTGGCCCATAACTGAGCCAGAGAGAGATGCTAAGACTAATGGGCCGTCTGAGATTGTAATGGCAAAATTCGAGAGAGTAATGACTTGGCTGAAAGATAAAGTGCCAATGCAAGACATAGATTGGGTCAAAATAGACCGAACAAGACAGGAACCCAAAGAGACAGTCCACGAATACTATGAGAGATTGCTGAAGGCGTTTAAACAGTATAGCGGTCTGGATGTAATGGATCCAAAGGACATAGGGCAATTTGTGTCCAAGTTCGTCTTGGGCCTGAGACCGGATATTAGTTTAATGATTCAGCAACACTTGATTTGTTGGCAAAATAAGCCCTTAGATGAAATACTGAGATATGCCAGGTATTGCTGTGATGAAATAGACTCCAAGGCTAAGAAACTAAAGGAGAAACTGATGGTGGTACAGATGCAGGCAGCAGGGAAGGGGGGACAGCAGCAACAGCAACCAGGAACAGGTACTGGGGGAAAGAAACAGTACAGTCAGAACAAGGGCAATGAGGAGAACTCCACCTTTAGACCCAGGATAGATATAGCTGCCTTAAAGAAAACGACTAGGTGCCACCAGTGTAACGAGGTGGGGCATTGGAAACGCGAGTGTCCCTATAATGTTGAGATAGGAGAACAAGAGGTAGAGGAGGAAGAGACCCAGAGTGCACCTACGAGAGGGGTAACACAGTACCAGGGAAAGGTGCTCAAAGGGGGGGGGCCTCCTCCCCGAGCCCAGTTCCCGCAGGCACCCAGAGTAGGGACTATGGGTAAGACATATAGACAGATGCCCCTGTTTGTCGGAGGAGAGGAATGCTATTATGTGGACCCACTAACTGGACAGAGAGTGGAAAGGGATGACTGCACCCTCGGGGCAGCCTTACAGGTGGATCAGAGGGGACCCTATGTTGAGGCCGAAGTGGCGGGGTTCCCCACGACATTTCTAGTGGACACAGGAGCCACTCGATCCACGATCAGATCAGCCGCAGTTCCAGGCCTGCCCATGTCTGGAGAGACCATACAAGTAGTGGGGGTCGCTAACAGGAGAATGACCAGCCCACTGACTGAGCCCGTGCAGGTGAAAATAGGGAAGTATAGTGATGAGCACCAGTTTGTGGTTTGCGATTCTAGTCCTGTATGTCTGCTAGGAAGGGACCTTTTGTGCAAATTAAACTGCACTATATACTGCACACCACAAGGAGTGGAGGTACTGACTAATGACGATGATGCAGACTTTAAAGTCGCAAATTCCAGAATATGTGTGGAGTTGTATCCCACTCTGACAGTAGATGAGCTCCCCTGGGATCTGAGAGAGACAGTAGCTCCAGAAGTGTGGGATTTCACTGGGGAAGAGGTTGGGTTGGTGAAAGGGGTGGACCCAGTGAAAATTGTAGTGAAACCGCATGCTGAGTTTCCAAGAACACCTCAATATAAATTGACTCCAGAAACGATTGCAGGCATAAAACCTGTGATTGAGTCCATGATTAAGCAGGGAATACTGAAGGAAATCGTGGGTAGTCCATGTAACTCCCCGATTATGGGTTTGCAGAAACCAAATGGGAAATTCCGGATAGTGCAGGACCTCAGAAAGATTAATAACATAGTCGTTTCATGTTGTCCAGTGGTACCGAATCCATCAGTGATACTGTTTCAGATACCGTTCCAAGCAGAATGGTTCACTGTAATTGATCTTTGCCAGGCTTTCTTTTCGATCCCTTTGGACGAAGAGAGCCATTTTCTTTTCGCATTTAAGCTGGAAGGTCGCGTCCTAACATGGTGTCGTATTCCTCAGGGGTATACAGAGAGCCCATCGATCTTTAACCAGCTTCTGAAGAAAAATCTTGAAAGTCTAGTGCTGCCCCAGAGGTCAGTTCTGGTCCAGTACATAGACGACCTTCTTGTGGCGTCAGAAACAGAGGAAGCTTGCAGGGAAGACTCTATTGCGTTGTTAAATCACCTAGCTGAAAATGGGCATAAGGTGTCCCCGGGAAAATTGCAGTACTGCCTGACAGAGGTGCAGTACTTGGGACACAGAATTGAGAAAGGTAAACAAAAAGTGTCACCAGACAGGATAGAGGCCATCATGAAGATGAATGCGCCTAAAACACAGAGAGAAGTCAGGATGTTCCTAGGGATGGTGGGATATTGCCGACAGTGGATTGCAAACTTTTCACTGAAAGCAAAACCCTTGCAAAAACTGACGCACAAGGAGGTGAGTGATCCGGTACCATGGGACAAAGACTGTTTGATGGCGTTCCTACAGCTGAGAGAGGACTTGTGTCGTGCTCCGGCTCTGGGAATGCCAGATTACGATAAACCATTCTTGCTCTACTGTTGTGAGAGAGAGGGTTGCGCGCTGTCTGTGTTAGTCCAAATTCATGGGAATGCCCGTAGACCAGTCGCTTATTTCTCGGCTACTTTAGACCCAGTAGCCGCAGCGTTGCCCGGATGTCTCAAATCCGTTGCCGCAACAGGTGTCAGCATTGAGAGGTGTGAAAACATAGTCATGGGGCATCCGTTAGAGGTGCATGTGCCCCACTCTGTTGAATTATTGATGACCAGGACCAAAACACAGCATCTGACGAACAGCAGGCTCACGCGCTATGAGCAAGTCATTCTTGCTGCAGAGAACGTGACCCTCAGGAGATGCTCTGTTTTAAATCCTGCTACCTTGATGCCGCTTCCAAATGATATTGAGGATGATGATGAATGTACAGACCATGACTGCCTCGATGTGACTGAACTATGCACCAAACCAAGACCCGACATCGTAGATGAGCCACTGACTGACCCAGACGAAATTTTCTTTGTCGATGGCTCATGTGTAAGAGACGAAGTTGGGCAGTTGAGAGCAGCTTACGCTGTTTGTACAATTACTGGAGTTGTGGAAGCTGGATGCCTGGAAGGAGTACACTCCGCTCAGGTGGCCGAGATTATTGCCCTGACGCGTGCCTGCCTGGCAAGCAATCAAATCCGAGTCACCATATACACTGACAGTCAATATGGTTACGGGGTAGTTCATGATTACGGGCAGTTGTGGTCTCAAAGAGGTTTCATGACCTCTTCAGGCTCTCCCATTCGCAATGGAGAGTTTGTGCGCCTGTTGTTAGAGGCGTTGCAATGTCCAGCAGGTATCGCGGTTGTGAAGTGCACCGCACATACCAGAAATATGGACTTCGTGTCACAAGGCAATAGATATGCCGACGAAGTCGCGCGGTATTGCGCGGAAACAGGGTACTCTTTCACAGAGGTGGAAGTGGGTGGAATAAATGTAAGGACTGAATTAGCTATGATATTAGAAACTGTTGATACTTGGGACGAATTGAAAGACATGCAAGAAAATGCTCCTGATTGTGAAAAAGAAACATGGCAAAAAGCAGGATGCGTGGTGGGAGAGGCCCATTTCTGGGTCTCAGCAGATGGCAGAGCAGTGTTGCCCAATGAGATGGTGAGCCCAATGGCCAGACACATACATGGTCCCGTCCACTTAGGAAGAGATGCTATGCTGAGAGTGTTTAGACAGACCTGGTACAACCCTAAGTTCAGAGTAGCAGCTGAAGCAGTGTGCCAGCGTTGTGTGACGTGTCAGCAGTTGAATGTAGGGAAAAAGACACCAGTTGCACTGAGCCACATAGGGAGGTCAGGAGGTCCATTCAATCGAATGCAGATAGATTTTATTGAAATGCCAAGTTGCAACCGCCTCCGCTATGTCCTGGTGGTTGTTTGCGTATTCTCCAGATGGGTTGAGGCATACCCTACACGTAGGTGCGACACCCTCACAGTAGCCAAGTTACTGCTTAGGGAGCTTATCCCGCGCTTCGGGGTGCCGGCCTCTTTGGAATCAGATAGGGGAACGCATTTCAACAGCGAGCTTGTGAAGATGATTTGTGCGGCTCTGAATATAGATCAGAAATTACATTGCAGTTACCGACCAGAAGCCTCAGGAATTGTGGAGCAGATCAATGGCACCATCAAGGCCAGAATCGCAAAAGTGTGTTCATCAACATCCTTGAGTTGGCCTGACGCTTTGCCATTGGTCCTTATGAGCCTCCGTAGTACCCCAGACAGAAGAACGGGGCTGTCACCACATGAGGTGTTAATGGGGAGAGCAATGAGGTTGCCATCTGTCCCAACTACTGCACTGTTAAATATCACAGATGATATGATCCTGGACTATTGTAAGGGGCTGTCTGACGCCATTCATTCTGTGTCCCTTCAGGTGCAGGCTGCCGAGGTTCCATCGTGCCAGGACCCGTGTCATGACCTGTTGCCTGGGGACTGGGTCCTGGTGAAAAAACACGTGAGAAGAAGCTGCCTGGATGTTCGTTGGCGTGGGCCTTTCCAGATCATCCTGATCACGAACACGGCTGTGAAGGTGGGAGGCCTGCCCAATTGGATCCACGCGTCACATACGCGGAGGGTTCCAGCACCTCTGGAAGAAACAGCTCCTCTCTCGGATAGACGTCCAGCTGCGGACCGAGAAGCCATAGAGGGGGCTAGCCAAGCTGTAGAGGTGCCAGCGGAAGCAGGGAACGAGTCTGACCAAGCTGAGGACGGTCAGTACAGCAGCGAAACAGACGACGCTACTGAAGGAGAAAGTAGCTGGGAGTACGAGTCAGACACTGACAGGTCTGACAGAGAGCGTGAACAAACCAGAAAAAGAAGGAGTAGAAGGGTACGTGGAGAAGCTGATTGGCCGCAAAGAAGGAGCTCTAGCCTGAGGTCAACTCCGGAGAGAACCCTTCCTCCGATATCAGAAGACTCAGACCCGGAAGAAGGTGCTCAGGGCGCTGAAGCACCGGACTTGAGGAGGTCAAGAAGAGTGCGTGTGCCTAACAGAAGATACTCCACCCCTGAGTGGACATATCTGGCGACAAATGTCTTCGAAACCGGAGACAGGGAGGATCCGAGCGGTGGTAGTGTCCAGTTCTGAGCCCATCGTCACAGTGGAAATAAGACTGTTAGTACCCGGAGTCGAACAAGAAGGGTCACTGACATTCATGCTCCCCCGTCCTCCCTGCCTCAGCAAGTTAAAGCCCATGTTTCTCACAGAATTGCAATTCCCCGATTTTGGTACAAAAATAACAGCCCATGAAGAGCACAATCTTCGTTTGGAAATATTGAACTTTGCTATCGAAGCTGCAGGCGACCGCCTGATAGTGGATGCTTAAAAGACTTTGTAAATAAGCGAGAAGAAAAGAAGATTACCTAGCGCCCAGGGAGCAGAGAATCTTAGGGACCTTCCCTTGAGTTGATGGAGAAGGGCTAGGGTTGTCTGTATTGAACTGTTAAAGGACTTTTTGCGAAGAAGGTTGTCAGCTTCCAGTTGTGTGGTTCTAAAGGCAAAAGGAGTAAAAGAGACTGTAAAGGAACGAAAAGAAAAGAACTCTGTGCTGAATTACGAGAGAGCCATACTGTCTGACGAAATGGAGGCCGGCACCCAGAACTGCAGAGCTAAATGTATAATAGGCACACTAATAGTAGGAGTGATAATATTAATAGCTTTAGTGGTAACTGTTTCCTATGTAGAGGGACGTGAGGAGGAGGCAAAGGTAACCGATGTGAAATCTGTAGAGACGCTTACACCCACCGTTGCTGGTGAAAAAAGGGAAAACACTCGAGAAAAAGCGTTATTAGCTGCAGAAGCCCGCAGGTTACATGTAGATGAGTCCCAAGGTGACTTTAGGTCAAATGCTTATGCTAAACTTCTATATGAATACGTGGATGCCATGGAGGTTAAGGACTGCTATGTTTGCATGCAGTTGCCGGCGTCTGTAGATGAAGGCATTCGATATCATCACCTCCCGCTGACATATGGCATTACATGTAGCTTGTTGCTTAGTATATTTTATGGGAGAGATAGTTTTGAATACTATTTCTCCAATTATGATGCAGTGTTACCAGAAGTCCCAAATTATAAACAAATGAATAAATGGGACTACTGGAAAAGTGAAGACAGGTTGGCGAAGTTTTTCATTCCTTGGATTACCTTAGATACTTCACATGCCCGTAGAAATAATCTGACATGCAAGGTGTCAGAAGTCGAGAAGAAGTTCATAGGGCAGGTGGATGATCGAAATAGGAGACAAAAGATTTTGAAAAAATCAGGACAATGGAAAACAGATTGGACCGAAGAAGAGAAGGCACACAAGAGAAAGGGTAGTAGTGGTCCAATAGCTTTAGATAGAACGCAGAGAGGAAAGTTATGTCTTCATAGAGCCAAAACGTATTATGAAAATGTATACGTGGGAGAAGTTAGCTGTGAACATGCTTTCAATTTAGAGTACTATACCAAGGACTTCCTGAAGGGAATGCAAGTGATTCCAAATGTATATTTTGTATGTGGAAGAAATGCCTACGTGAGGCTACCTGACAACTGGTATGGCTCATGTTACTTGGCAATTATCTTCCCCAAAATATATCATGCCCAAGACTTAGAGATTATCGAGGGCAAGACATCATCGAGAGGAAGGAGAGATATAGGAGGTGCAGAAATGGTTGGAGATGTCTTTGGAGCTGTGTTCCCTCTTTTGGGACTGATCCTTAATGATGTAAAAATTAGACGACTAGCAACAGTCGTAGACAGGTTGTCTGCCAGCACTGCTCAGTCCCTAATGCTGGTAGAAGGAGAGATGCAATCGATAAGGGCTATGGTTCTCCAGAACCGTCTTGCTTTAGACGTCCTATTAGCAAAAGAGGGCGGAGTCTGTAAGGCTTTGAAGGTCCAGGAATGTTGTACTTACATTCCAGACAATTCGAAGCCCCTTGAGAAAGTTATTAGGAACATAACTGATATTCACAAGGAGATAGAAGACCTGAGTAGAGAAAATGTCTGGGAAAAGGTGGGCCATGGAATGAGTGAAGCTGGAAGTTGGCTCACCACCTTAGGCAAAAGCTTTGTGTGGTCTATCCTAAAACCTATCATCATAATATTGATCTGTGGGATCGTGTTATGGGGATTGGTGAGGGTATTCAAATGGTACCAAGCAAGAAGGTCAGAGAGAGCCCAGAGAGAACAGCTGCAGAGATTGGCTGCCATACAAGATAGTCAGTACAGGAGTCTGAGGGCTCTGGAGACGCAGAAACGAGTTATGCTAGCAATCACTGCAGTTTAAATGTTAATGATGACCCCGAGAGGTCATCAAAGGGGGGAACTGAGAGAGCGCAAACTGACCTAAATGTAGAAGTACACCACACTTACACGTAGTAAGCACAAGTCATGAAGAGAAATGCCATGAGTGCTGGTAGTAACTACATCTATATTCTGAAATGTGTAGTTAATGTAGAGATTTAAGTAGAAGTGGAACTAATGCAGAAATGTGTGAAACTATATGATTTTATTAGACGTGATTATTCCTGAATCCATGTCGTGTAGCTGCTAAAATGTAAGATGGCATACGGTTAAACGTAGAACGTGGTAGGCCTCAGGGCCAGAGATAGAAGGGAGGGGGAAGGTGGTTTATTTCACGACATGGATTGCACTAATGTTTTAGTAATAACGTTAATAGGCCATGATTTATAGATGTGTTTACCGAATAATAGACTAGGAGTACTAACATGCTATTAATTAAAGAAGAAGTTGAATGCTATAATCATTATGAGAAATGCTGTAGGCCTGAATTGTTTAAACAGTGATTTACACATACTGGTCTGGGCCGAGGAATGTTGCAAACTTAGTTGGAAGTCTATGAGAATTGGGGTTTTGGCTGCCGATGTCTGTCTGCAAGAGAAAGGGGGGATCCAATTATAATTGAATGAATAGAAGTTTGTTCTAGAGACGGACCAGACATGGAGGAGGGTTCCGGAATGTTTTAAGGGGTATCAGCGGGCCGGAGAAGAGTCTGAGAAGCAAGGTCAACTCTAAACGCACGAAGCCTCATCATGGAAAAAGCCAGAAGCTACACCACGTGAGGGGCGTCTCACGAGGGGCGTCCCAAATGTTGTTATGTTTTTGCATTAGGGACAGCACCCCTGGGTGGAGTTAGAGCAGAAGCCTGAAGACCCTTTAGAGAGCGGATAGGGTAGGCAGAGAGGGGTCATGACTGGAGAACTATAGGTTTTCACCAAGAGACTGAGAGTGGGTGACTTCCCTTGGGGGTCATTCACTGCTGACACCTTTTGATAGGTTGGGACCTGGTTAAGTAGGGATACCATCTAGAGCAGGGTAGGGACAGCCTAACCTGTATTTTCCCTCTGGCTGTAAATGACTGAGAGATCACAATACGTGTCTATGCTAATAGCCCTTTTATTTTTAGAATTGGTTCTTGTAGTTTCCGTTGCTCGTCTGAGGGCTTTCAGAGAGCACATGTATGTAGTTGGGCCTGTTTATCTTGTGAATCTCATTCTGAGATGCCTGTATCTTCAACTTATATTGACTTTATAATAAATCTTTGAAAGCTAGAAGTTGTTTGTGATCCTTTGGGCGGAGTCCTTTATTGGGTGAACTAACTTGGTAA
This sequence comes from Lissotriton vulgaris, assembly GCF_964263255.1. NCBI lineage: Eukaryota > Metazoa > Chordata > Amphibia > Caudata > Salamandridae > Lissotriton > Lissotriton vulgaris. The sequence goes on along the minus strand of NC_141685.1, from coordinate 2,034,700,784 downwards.
GAGATGCACTTTCTTCCCTCAATGACAGGCAATAAAGGTTCAGTCGACCAGATCGGGGTTTTAGATCAATATTGATAAGGTATCGATCAAAATCTCGCCCTTCCACTCCCTTCAGTCCTATACTGCTCTTCCTCTGCTACAGACCAGCTAACTTGCACTGTGCAGGGAAGATGTCATTTTCACCCATCCCTCTGCCATCCACTGAAGACACAGTGTCACACAGTGAACACTTACGTGAGATAGAAGCCCTTACACAGAGGAGGCTTCTGGTTTGTGTTTGGGGGCTTCGCACTTTTACTATTCATTGCTGGTGTTACACCCTCCATTGGCGAAATTACAGGGTGCCTTTGTTGTTTTTCGGTTAAGGAGTGTAGTGTGACTGCTGTTCAGGCAGTGCTGGAGACAGTAGTGCCATCTCCATGCACAACCATCTCTAAGACCCACGATCCTTATTTCTCATAGCATCTCACAAGGCTGTTAATACAAGTTTGGCAGGTCTGCTATCAGTACTCAGTTCAGTATTGAGGCAAATCCAAACCGGTTTCGCCTGACATTCATCTTTCAATGTTAACTTCTTCTACAATGCCAAGCAGCAAAAAGCCTTTGCAGTGCAATAGGTCACGCATTTATGACAGTTTGCGCTATTGGCGTATTAAATGACAATGCCTTTAATTTATGTGTTGTTTTTAAAACAGATAAATAAAAAGCATTGTCATTTACAATGCCAATAGCTTAAACTCTCGCAAATGCGAGACCTATTCCATTGCAAATTCGTTCCTGCTACAATTTTTTTTAAAAAGCATTAAGAGAGACCCTGTCCTGCCTGTAACAGCAGGCCGGACAAAGCTATTTGAGAAAATAGTGCTCTGAGGCTGCAATTAAAGCCTACCATGTACCAACACACATAACAGGTGGTGTCGCCATGGGAGGTTACAAAATGAGACAAGGCGGTACTAAGGAGGAACTACTAATCCAATTGACCAATGAACGGCCACAGTTTACAGTGGACAATGACACAAGCCAGTGAAAAATATGGGGGAGATTGGGCGGAGCTTCAAGTCCCTACCTGAATACAGCATGCCCTGCAGAGCAGAGCATGCACTGCCCAGGATTGGCCTGAAAAAGTAATAGACGGAATTCTTGAATTGATATCAGCCAGCAGTATCTATTCTGGGATACATTCTAGGCCATCAGTTTTTGCTCACTATGCCACTCTAAAAAGGGAGCAACCAATTTGGGGTTGCTTGTATTTCAATCTAGGGGACCTGGCTTAGCAGTTTGGGCTAGACAGTTCGGCAAAACTACAATCTCTATGCTCAGATTTGTTGGTATGTCACATATGAGCTCTGCCATGCCACTTCCTCTAAAGATGCATGACTTGAGGTGATGAAACCAATATTGATTATTCCAAGAGACGCACTCCCCCGAAGTTTTGTCACACAATTACTTTAGACTGAGAAAAAAGTATGTCTTTGCATGCCACAGCAGTTTCTCGTCCAAATGACACACAAGAATTGAATTGAAACATTGTGCTCATTTTTGCACAAGAAAACTTTGAACGTTGTATCCTGATGAAGCCCAGAAGTTATTTCTAAAGGGCTGACATGGGTTAACAATTTTAAGAGGAGTTTTATGGAAACACTCGAAATACTTCAAAAATAGACCATGAGAAAGATAAACGGTTGTATCTATTCTTTGACAAACTTTCTAACCTAGCCTCTACCAGTAATTTATAATACAGGACTTTCAATATGATGCTTTTTGTGTAGGAATGCAAGGACTTTCCTTTTCTTTATATTTAAGTAACAAGAATCTTTCACACATCAATAATGATGTGTTTTAACTATATTTGTATTGACTGTGGAATGAGATAATAAAAATGTCCATTTACATGTGTCTGGTATATGCCTATTAGTAAATTCAACGAAAATTGAGTACATGTAGAAGAGGTGTGGCGCCTTTATGAGAGTTTGCGCTATTGGCATTGTAAATAACAATGCCTTTTATTGATGTGTTGTTTTTTAAAACAGATAAATAAAAAGCATTGTCATTTACAATGGCAATAGCTTAAACTCTCGTAAATGTGAGACCAATTTCATTGGAAATGCATTCCTCCTACAAATTTTTTTTTAAAGCATTAAGAGAGACCCTGTCCTGCCTGTAACCAGGGCGACTGGTTACAGGGTGACTGACTCTGGAATCTGGGGAGCACGGTTCGATCCCCGGCGGCAGATTAGCCCAGCACCATGTGACTCTGGCAATAGCTTGCTTAATCTTCCCGATGGCCTCCAGTGCCTAGAGACCCTTGCGGTGATTGTGCGCTTTACAAATGTGGATTATAGGAGAACAATGACTAAGGACCTGATTTAGAGTTCGGTGGACAGTTACTCTGTCACAAATGTGATTTATATCTCACTCACCTTATTACAAGCGCCCAAGGAGAGGTTATGACATAATGCACTTCTAGTAAAATGGACGAGATTTCCATCAAGTTTGTAACAGAGTAGCCTATCTACCAAACTCTAAATCCAACCCTCAGTCAGGATTGCATTCTTAAAAGCTCTTCATTAAATAATTTCCCCTATGGAAACACCTATCTCTATTTACAAATAACGTTCTGGCCCAGGTTACAAGGTACTCACGTATTCGATCCTATTGGTTATGTCTTTGGACAGACCTTTTTCAGACATATATCTGAAAGGAAATACTATAAAGACTGCACACAGTCTTTAAAACGCATAATAGTTAATCAACAATTTCGTATATTTCGTGCAGTGCACTCTCACAAGACGGTAAATGGCAACAAAAGATGTTCTTGCTTTACCCTGTAGTGGTTTATTACCTACTGGTAATTGTTATTACTTTAAGCCTTAGTGCAATTTATCCCTGGCCTGATGGGCTTTACTTCGGAGACTGAATTACCTTCCCTGCATGACCCGGCAGCCTTTGCGCATCCATTATAGTTGGTGCCAAATGACGTTGTGTTGCAATGTGTAGGGAATAGCCTTCAAGTTTCTTGTTATGTCCATCTTCTGACCTCATTCGTCAGTGTCTCAATCTCCAGGGAACTTAGGGCAGGCCCGGAGTTGACAATGTTGCTCTTGCTGTAGGTGCTCTGTGGCCAGTGTACCCATTACTCCTAAACCACTACAGTTCAACAGGTGACGCAGATAACTAGTTTCATAATCATGACACCACACAGACACAGAACACAATGACTACTGTTTAGTATCTCTTTGTAACTTATCATTGTTTTACTTGGTTAAGCTCAATAATTTCCAAGCATCATATTATGTGTAATTTAATACTGCTTCTACAAATTATCTATTTCTATCAACATTATCTAGTGACATCTTTGTGACTTTGACCTCCAAGTGAATGCTCCCATGATACACGCATGATGTAAATCCAAGTTTTTACATAAGGTAAGTAAGCTCCGCCTTTCCTAAATGAAGCACAAACATAAGTATCACATGAGGGTCTAATAAGCTAAGCACATCAGAATGGAAACAGAGAAAGTAGTTTGGAACATATGGCCAACTTCCTCTGTGAAAGAGGGGGAGTTGTGGGCATAGAATAGAGGAGGAGAGAGATAAATGTGATAAACATGTTGAGAAAGAGGCAGTAAGACTATTGCAAACAGCGAAGAATGAGACCCATACTGTGGAATATGTGTATTGCACAAGAATAACCAAATAAAGCCAGTGTTACAAATAAACATTTTCATAAAAGTTCAAAAAGCAAAACAACATACATCTTTATGCCAGAGAGAGTACTGACTGTTACATCTACATGCTGTTATCCAATCTGTAATCCCCCACCTGTCAATCAATCAAACAAACAAAAAAGCTTTATTCGGTTACATACAAATAACCATAAAAGCACACAATAAAAACATTAAAAAAATATGCAGAGCAGATATCAATATGTACACCAATTAAGACCCTTTTTAATACACAGCAAAATGTCATTGTCATAATTGTCACATCACAATCCTATATCTAAAAACATTTTTTTTAAAGGCGGAAACAGAGACTACAACAAATATTGTGTCTAATTGTTGGAGAGCCACTAAAGCTGGGCGACACAACCTCATACCAAGTGTTTTTAGGACTGGAACAATCCACCTTTTCCTCTGTACAGAGTAAAATTTTCAGAAAAATAAAACATGTATGGTGGACCAGGAATATCTTAATACGGGCATTTACATAGCTGTTTTGACCAGTCATTAATAGTTGGGAAACTTAAGGATCTGTAAAGAGTCCCAATGCGGAAACGCATCAATAAAAATTGATCATAATCATTAGTTACAACGCATAAGTATGGCTGGATTTTAAAAGTTGTTAATGTAATGTTGTGTACTTTTACTGTAACCTTACTCAATTCAGCATTCATTCTTTGTTCACTCAGATAGCGCAAACAATCGTTCTGAAGATCTTTCCTGGAGTGCCTTGCCACGGTGGAAGGATCATCATAAAATTCTTGATGGCCTATTGTTGTAATCTCACTTGGTTCCTTCCGGTCCCCCCCCCCTTCCTTTGCCCCGTTGGTATAGCCCACTCAAGAATGCATGAACATTCCACAGCTGCCTTCAGCTGACTGGAACTTGTGATGGTGATAAGTTGAAATAAAGAAGACTTCTACTCAACATCAGTGTACCTCGTTATTGTATTAGACTGGCGACGGTAGACTGTGTGGGGGCAGTTCACCATCACCCCCAAGTGATAATCCAGCACAGCGAGTAAATTATGATGACTTAAAAATTTACCTGGAAAGAGAGAAGGCTCTTCCTCGTTACCTTCTTCGCCTTTAAGGAGAGGGCAGAGGGTGAGGCGGCTGTTCCGAGATCCTCGCTACGTTGCTGATACCTTTGTGCTGAGGTGAGGTGTGGGGATCCTTCCGGTGCGATCGTCGGCTGTGTCTTCCAGCAAGTTGTCCGTGGCCTGACAATTTATGTTGTCAGGTGTGGTGACTCTGGGTAAAAGTAATTGCAGCCTTGAAGGTGCCTGGTACACTGATTGCCATCTCCATGTGGTGTACTTGTACGTTTAAGAACTTTGTACAGCTGAAAAGTTAACCGGCGGTATGGCATGGGCTGTTGGTGGTGATCTGCCTGATAAGTTGAGGAGCAGTGTGGCACAAACTCTCTGAGGCTTTGCAGCGTGATCTCCTCAAGCAACGCAGCTCCTGTCAGGAAGTGCACCTGAGCTGGGGAGCTGTGGAGAGAGCACCGCGTCTGCGCAAGTTGGTTCTCTCGCATAGCTTGAGTCGGGAGTAGTGTAAACAGCACCGCACCTGCGGAGTCAGCTTTCCTCATAAGCGCCGGAGTAGGGGAGCTGTGTGAAGTACACCGCATCTGCGCAGTAAATCTTTCTCACAGCGCCAGAGCCGGGGAGCGTCGCAAGCATAACGGCATCTGAGTACTTGATTTCCCTCACTGTGATAGCCGCCTGCAACTTTGAGCTTTAGCGGTGCCTTCTCCTGAGTAGTATTGGGAGCTTTAAGGGTGTATTACCCCCTTTTGGTGCCATCCTGCGTTGTATTCATTCTTCGCTGACAGCACAGCTGATCACATTCAGACGATTTTGGGGGGAAAGTACAGTGCGGAGTCACCTGTTTTTAAAGGAGGCATCAGACGACAGTGGCAGTGGGTGTTTCTACAGGTACTTTCCATTCTCTACTTGCATCTTCGCTAACAGGCTCAGCTGGACTACTTTCTTTCTCTTCATGTTCGAAGAGTTGCCTGTCTATCTTTCGCTGATGGGCACAGCTGTGTAGAGTTGGTGAAACTTTTCTGGTTTGAACTAGAACCCTCCAGGGAAACGTACCGTCATCCTCTATCTAGTCACTATAATTATAAGTTTGAAATGTTTTAGAGCTTTAAGGTTCAGGGTTGTGATTCCAAGAGGAACGTTACGTATTACTGGGTCACTCCTTTGCTTATGTGGAAGTGTTTTTCACCTTATTGTGGGTGTTGTGAGTTGGTACAGGTATACTTTAAGTGTTTAGCTTTTGTATTATCTTTTCCCCGGCATGGCAAGCACGAGCATGTCTCAACCACCACCGTTCTTGAACGAGGTGGGGGAACTACAGTTACCTTGGAAACAGTGGTTGGGACTTTTAGAATCGTATTTGATAGCCATTGGGGGAGAGAAATGTTCTGCTTTAAGAAAATTGCACACTTTACTCCATAACTTAGGGGTGGAAGGGCGCAAAACGTTTGATAATATAACTGCGGAGGCAGAGGAGGACAGTGATGATGATGAAAATGTGTATTTAGCAGCAGTTGGCAGGCTGGAAAAACATTTTGGAAAGATTATTAATGTGGTTTTGGAAAGGCACACATTTTTCTCTAGGGTACAAGGGAAAGGGGGAAAAGGTGAAAACTTACATTGCAGCACTTAAAGGATTGGCTAACACTTGTGAGTTTGATAATTTACATGACTCCCTTATTTGGGACCAACTAGTTAGGTGTACTAATAACAACAAAATTCAAGAAAGACTTTTGGTGGCCAATCCTGACCTCAAACAAGCAGTAGAAATTGTGGTAGGGATTGAGCACACAGCAGATTGCATGGCAGCTATAAAGGGTGAGGGGCAGAAGAACACGGAGGTCAATGTTATTAGCAAACAAGAAACTAGCAGGGAGGCCAAAGGGAAAAGTCAGGGTCCGGCTCCTCCTGGTACCAAGCTGAAGTGTTTCAGATGTGGTAGCCCTAACCATCTGGCTAATGACGCAAATTGCCGGGCTAGATCTGTCACATGTCATAAGTGTGGGAAGAGAGGTCACCTAGCTAGACTGTGCAAAGATTTCCAACCGAAGTCAGTCCACTCTATTGAACAGGAGACAGACCAAGAAGTCAAGATGGTGTTCAAGGTGGATGATGAAGATGGGGCGGAGAAGTATCCGTCTTGCACCATTACTCTATATCAGAGAGAGGTTAGTGTCTTTGCTGATTCTTGTTCTCCGTATACCTTAATTGAAGAGGAGACATTTCATAGAGTGTTCCCTACAGAACAGCATATCTTACAACCGGCAGATGTACACCCGGGGGGGTACAATAAGGACCCTATACTTTTGGTGGGAATGACAACTATGAGGATTGGGTTCAAAGGAAGGTGCACAGTGGACAAAATTTACATTACAAAGAAAGGCTCTTGTTTGTTGGGATGGAGACACCAACGGGAGCTTGGCATCAAACTGGACCCTAACAGCCCTGACCAAGTAATCCTGGTGGATCAGTCGGTAGGGGGCATGAAGGTGTGTGAGGAGTTTCCCCAGGTGTTTACTGATAAATTGGGGTTAATCAAGGGTTATCAGCATTCTATTAAACTTAAAGGGAAGGCGAAACCTGTAGCCCATAGAGTAAGGCCCATTCCTCAATTGATGCAAGCTCCGCTACAAGCAGAGATAGATAGATTGCTAGCTCAAGGTGTTATTGAGCCCATTGAGAACTCACAGTGGTTGGCCCCGATTGTTCTTACAACCAAGTCTACAGGAAAGGACATTAGGCTATGTGTGGACCTTAGAGACCTCAACAACAGTATAAGGGTAGACAGACATCCCTTACCACGCATACACAAGGTCCTCACTTTGATCAAAGGTGCCAGCTGCTTCAGTGTCCTTGATCTTTCCTCTGCCTACCACCAGTTAGAGTTACACCCCAACTCAAGGCACTTAACCTCTTTCAGTACACCATTGGGGGCCTTCCAGTACATCTGCATGCCATTTGGCTTAGCATCCGCCGCTGCTGCGTTTCAGAGGATTATGCAACATTCTGGAGGGTCTAGCTAAGACGCTATGCTTCCAGAATGATATCCTCATTTATGGTAAGGATTTTGAAGAGCATGACCATATTTTGAGGGGAGCTTTGGCTAGACTAGGGGCTGCGGGGCTAACCCTAAAGAAAGAGAAGTGTCGGTGGAATACCTGGGCTACACCATTTCTGAGGATGGCATTAAGCCCAAGCTTGATCTGGTTGAAGCCGTTCGAGACACCAAACCACCTACTAATGTGGAGGAGTTAAAGTCTTTTCTTGGACTTTCTGAGTATTACGCCAAATTTGTGAGAAATTATGCCAGCATTGTGGAACCACTGAGAATGTTGGTGAAAGCAAGAAATCCGTTTGTTTGAAATGAAAGTTGCCAGGGGGCGTTCACAACAGTGAAAGATTGCATTGTCTCAGCCCCATCTTTGAGGAGATTTGACCCGACTAAACCCACAATACTATTCACAGATGCTAGTATCAAGGGTGTGGGAGCTAGCCTTGTGCAGATGGACAAGAACAAAGAACAGGCAGTGGCCTTCGCTTCACGCGCTCTAAAAGGAGAGGAGGTTAACTACTCCGTAGTGAAGAAAGAGGCACTTGCTTGCACATGGGCTATTAAACATTTTAGTTTCTTCTTATGGGGCATTCCTTTCACTGTGCGGACCGACCATAAACCTCTCATGTATGCCTTCAGTACGAAGGGTTCAGAGAAAACCACACCACGCATTTCAAGGTGGATTTTAGGTTTGGAGGGGTACAATTTCATTGTAAAGTACATGCCAGGATCTCAAAATGTGGTTGCAGACTTCCTGTCCCGTTCACCTAACAAAGTGGATGGGGAAGATGCAGTAACGGAGGATGAGGAACGGGTGTTGGTACTCACTTCTTTGGGTAAGGAGGAATGGGAACAGGGGTTGAACCAAGACAGGCTCTTGCAGGCACTCAAATACCTGATATTAAATGGGTGGCCCAAGGACAAGAGCAAGGTTGTGCCTGAATTGAGTGGTTTTTGGGAGGTGAGACTGGAACTTAACATTTATGATGATGTGGTATTCAGAGGTGAAAAGGTTGTCCCACCTGTTTCCTTACGACAGAAAATTGTTGACCTGGCACATGTGGGAAACTCGGGCCGTAGTTTAACCAAGAGTAAGATCAGGTTGTACTACTGGTGGCCGGGGATGGATGCCATGGCTGAACTTGCAGTGAGCGACTGCATGGAGTGTTGCAAAGCGGATAAAACTCATCAAACCCGGAAACAACCCCTGTCTCCGGTGTCCATACACAATAGGCCTTGGTCCAAATTGGCCCTTGACATAATTGGCCCATTAAATTTGAAAACCTTGAGAGAAAGATTCATTGTGGTTTTGGTGGACTATCACTCGAAGTGGGTGATATATAAATGTGTACACCAAATTGACACTAAGGCACTCGTGAACTTCCTCAATTAAACCTTTTTCGAGGAAAGCATCCCAGACATCCTAGTCACGGATAATGGGGTGCAATTTACATCAGAGGAGATGAAGGGATTTCTTTCAGACATGGGCATTATTCACCAAAAAACTTCCTTGTATTGTCCCCGTGCCAATGGACTAGTGGAGCGTATGAACCGGATGGTAAAAGAGTGCATACAAAGGGCAGAAATGTTAAACACACCCGCTGAACAGGCTCTGTGAGAAACAGTCTGGGCACACCGCACCACTCCCAACTTGGTCACGGGAGTGTCTCCCTTTTCTTCTTTGAAGGGGAGGGTTCCAAAAACCAAACTTTCTCCCCCAATTGAGAGACAAACCAGTCGTTTGGTAGACAGAGAAGTGGTTGGGGAACAATATAAAAGCCACCAAGAAAAGTATGTAGCAAGGTACAATTCTGATAAACATGTTAAAACCAGACAGGTGTGTGAAGGAGATTTGGTGCTCATTGATCTTCCCAAGCCGAGACAGAGAGGTGCCACCAGATTCTCTGATCCCATGCGGGTGACTAAAGTGGGTAAGAATGTGGTACAGTTGGCCAATGGTCAAACCTGGAGCATGGACAGAATTGTTCTACACAAGGAATTCAAGGTTCCCCAGTTGCAAGTGCTACCTCAAGGTATGAGTCAAGTGACCCCCAGAAGGTCGTTTAGACCCACAGTTGCACCCCGGTGGAGCAAAGATTACTATACCACATAATTAGTTCCTCTGGCTCTCGGTACTGTGTTTTGGTGTTGCTGCTTCCTTCTGGCTTACCCTATCATTGAATATTGTTATCTATGCAATGCACCCTACCCTCTTTCCTTCCCTTCCCCCTTAAGGAGATGTGTTGCAATCTCACTTGGTTCCTTCCGGTCCCCCCCTTCCTTTGCCCCCGTTGGTATAGCCCACTCAAGAATGCATGAACATTCCACAGCTGCCTTCAGCTGACTGGAACCTGTGATTGTGATAAGGTGAAATAAAGAAGACTTCTACTCAACATCAGTGTACCTCGTTATTTTATTACACCTATATTATATAAACAAGAATAGGGGGTGTGGGGACACTCCTTCACTTTGCATTCTCAAAATGTTCCATCCGGTACTAGCATATTCCTCATTACCGTACTGGTCGGATTGGTGCTAAAATCCTGTGGCACCTGTTATAAAGCGAATAGAGGGGGCAACGTTGCCCCAGCCGGCCGCACAGTTGCATGGCGCCACTCTGGCAGATACTTTCTTCAACTTCATTGTTTGTCCAATATATTTCACCATCATCCATAATTAATACATTTATCAAAAAATGTTTTCATCCTTAACTTTTGATAACATTTTTTTTGGATAAATGTATTAACTATGGATGATGGTGAAAAATATTGGACAAACAATGAAGTTGAAGAAAGTATCTGCCAGAGTGGGTGCCGCTGCGCAGAGTTGGCTGTGGCGTGTTCAGACCCATGGAGCACTTTCCCTTTCATGGCGTTCCTGTTTGTTTCCCTCCCAGTGGACTAACTGGGTGAAATACCAGCTGCAAAGCACCCTAATTGCGAGTGGCGTTTACTATTGGAACTTTGACCGCCTACCTGTGGGGGACTCCAAATCCCAAGACTCACTCTGGCCAAGCACACCTGGCCCAGACCACCGACACGCCCACAGCCTCAGGCGCATTCATAACAGCTTGCCGCACCTGCTATTGCGGGTGCCGCTCCGCAGAGTTGACTGTGGCGCGTTCAAACCCGTGGAGCACTTTCCCTTTCATGGCGTTCCTGTTTGTTTCCCTTCCAGAGGACTAACCGGGTGAAATACCAGCTGCAAAGCGCCCTGATTGCGAGTGGCGTTTACTTTTGGAACTTTGACCGCCTACCTGTGGGGGACTCCAAGTCCCAAGACTCCCTCTGGCCGAGCACACCTGGCCCGGACCACCGACATGCCCACAGCCTCAGGTGCGATATAATTGCCATCACATCTCCGCGCCGCGGGAGCGCCGGGCCAAGCCCGGGCCAAGGGCGGGCCCTTTGTAGCCCGTTAGAGACCGTTCGAGTCCGGACCGGGCCCCCCCCTCTTTTGTTTGCTGTTTATCTGTCTCTTACCATTTTTCATATACAGATATCTTGTAAGTATGTTTTACCTCTCCTATTATACTGTATAAGCTGATATTTGTTTAATACATACTTATAAACAATATGTCCACGAGGGGTAGTAGAAGTAAAATGGCTGCGGGTGGAGCACAGATCATAGGTCCTTTGGATAATTTTATAACAAGGGCAAATGAAGCTATAGACCAAGGCATCATTCTCCTAGAACGCAGAGTCTCCCAAGAAGTAGCTCTGGCTAGACGTTCATCCTTGGGACGCCTTGCACTAGCTAGAACCCCAGTACAAGCCCAGGACGCTGGTCTTCTAGTAGATGTCCGGGCAGAAGTACATAGTATGCCAAACATAGTTGATTTGTCCGCGTCACAACTCCTGTCAGGCTCACAACTAAGTTTGGCTTTAGAAAGGTCACCAGAATTAGTTATCACCCTTACTCCAGATGAAATAAGCAACAGGCAGTCAAGGGAAAGGAGGGAGGGTGCTATACAGAAACAAAAGCAAAGGTGCTAACGGTTAAGGAGAAATGTGCATCAAAGAGAAAGCTAGGTAAAGCATCAGACCATCCCCCAAAGAATGGTAATAGAAAATTACTCCCAGATGTGACAAACGAGGTTTCGGACATAGAAAGTGCAGAGGTTTTGGGCATGCAGGGGGGAATATCCAAATATTGCGATGCAAATAGTAAATTGATAGCAAACATTGGGAAGCTTTTCAACATCTATCTGTCCCCAATAGAGACTAGACTCTCACACATAGAAAAACAACTGGTTGAACTGAGTACCCTTTCCAAAAACGCGCTTAAGAATGCACAGAATATATCTAACCCAGGGACAACCACAGCTGGGGGGACATTACCTAGAAATAACAAACTTGTAGATTCAGTACCTAAGAAAACGACTGTACAAGTAGCAAACACAAATGCAACCCCAAAGACCCCGGTAGCCCAAGTCGATAAAACACCAGCTATACCGGTAAACCCTGCTGCACCTTCTAGACATAAAGATAGTTCACCTAAGGCCCCCCCAACACCTCCCGAAAGGGACCAGAAGAGGGTAGATAAAGAGTATAGGCGTATAGTCAATCTGCCCCCAGAAGCAAGTCCGCTAGTAGTAGTCATGACCGGGGTTCCAGAGGTGGCGGATCATATAGTTGAATCCAGTTGGTCATTAAAGAACAAACTACAATACTGGCTCAACGCTAACCGACCCCTACCCCCACACTGCTCTAGTAGGATTCTAACGGTGTGCAGAGTCCCCCTGGGTGAGAGAAGAGCGGAAAACTACCTAGGGTGACTGTGTCATAATTAACTTTGAGGACCCGCGTACTGTAGATTATATATGCTCATGGAGAACACAAGGGCGCCACAAACATTTTGAAACCAAGCGACTATCCTTCTTTTATCCCCTTAAGAGCCGCGTCTGACCAGGTAATGATAGGAATTGGAGCAGGATGGGCCACCGAGTTTGGGGAGAAGACTGGGGAGACTGGGGAGGGAACATGGGTAGGGACGGAGCATTTATTGAAAACTTTATAGGGGTTCCAATCGCAAATAGATACAGCTGTCTGGAGATGGTTGACTGACTGACAGTAACCTTCGGATCTCGCAAAGATTGGGAAGGGCTAGAAAGTTCGACAGAAGAGGTAACCAGATGTCTAACAGTCACTTGTTGCGCACTCCGGATGATAGGGAAGCAAATGTAACAGCAGACCTCATAACGAAGCGCCCATCAGCCATATGGACAAATAATAGTAAGGAGAAGACTGTAGTGACTGAAAGCATTGGAGAGGGTGCGGTTAGGTCCCTACCTGAACAAAGATTTTTAAATGAGGGGACCGAAAATGATGAGAATATTGGAAAAGCCTGCCTAAACACTTTGACTAAAACTGACCTTGTGATCCTTAGTTGGAACGTTGCAGGGCTGGAACTACGACTATCTGACCCAGACTAGTTAAAGACTCTATCTGATAAGGATATAATAATGTTCCAGGAGACATGGGCCACTACCGATCTCCATATAGAGGGTTTTCATTGCAATAGTATAATTGCAACTAAACCTGATTTTGGTAGACCTATAGGCGGCTTATTAGTTGGTATTAGGATAACTGCAGGTGGCAGTATTAAGATAATACCAACTAAAAGTCCTAATATCCAGATCATCGAATATAAAAGAAAGTTCCCTCTTTATGTGATACATTTTTATAATAATGATTTCTATTCAATCCCAAACAAAAAATTTATAGAACTTTTTAAACTTTTGTCTGATGGTATTGAGTCACCAGATAAAAGTATGGGCAAAAGGATTATCCTAGCTGGGGATTTTAATGCTAGGATTCCAAATCCCAAATTAATTGGGATAAATATTCAAAGTGATCGAGCTGCAAAAAGGGGCTTAGAAATGGATTTCTTCATCCGTGAACACATATTAACTAATATCATGGATGTAAGCCCTACCACCACAACATTTAGAGGCAGAGATTACTCGACAACCATTGTTTATATTTTTATGTCACCCGAGCTCATTGATTGCCTGACAATGGCTAAGGTAACTGAGACTGCCTTTGGGGACCATAACGCATTAGTGGCGATCATTAGATAAGGGTCTTCCCCAGTGTTTGCAAGTAAATTGGGGGCTAGAGACATAACCACCGTTACAAACAATTTAAGATTGAAATGGAGGGGGGTCGATAGTGGAAGCATAACCGATCCGGTTACAAATAAGCATGCACACTATCAGATGGGGATCACCTAAGGGTAATCACAGACTTTACTAATCTGTGCACAGTTATAAAGACACTCTTAACTGTCCCTAACCAAAGAATAGATATGGACCCTAAGTGGTTTGATAGTAACTGTTCAGCTGCAAATAGGGCTTTACGTAAGGCGCTGAACGCAAAACCCAGATGCCAAATGGAGGTTAGGGAGGCGAGAAAGAAGTACAAATCTGCATTAGGGGAACGTAAGGCAACTATTCTGTCAGAACGCTGGGAGGAGTTATCAGACTCAGCAGCAGGGAAGAAAGGAACGATTTTTTGGGCTGCAGTAAAAAATATGCGTAACATGGGAATTCAAATGTCAGCAATAAGTTGTACCATCTCGTGTAACCAGTGGGAAGACCATTTTTCTAAAGTGTATGCAACACCTTGAGTGCAGGAAATGAAAAAGAGTAGTCTCATTATCATACGAAATTCCGCAATTCCCTTTGTCAGCATAATGACAAAGAGGAGTATTGAAGTCACCCCCCCAGACTATAATCAGGTCTTCACTCCCAACATCTTGTAGGCATTGCAAATGGGAACATATAGCTCTTTCGATTCCTTCGATCCCATCTATTTGATTAAGTGGGACATTATTATAATAATTCACCAATATTACTGTGCAATTCAATTTACCCTTAATCTAATAATCCGATAAAAACAATCCTCAAATAACATATCAATTTTCTTAAAATTTACCAAATTAGAAAAATAAGTGCAGAGCCCCCCTTTAGCCCTGCCATGTAGAGAAGGTACTGCAGGTGTGTGTAGAGTTTTTTAACCGTTGATAGGAATTGGATCAACCACCCATGTTTCCTGCAGATTTATTAAATCAAACCTCCAAATAAGGTCCTCCCACAGGCAATTTGTCACCTTTGATTTTAAGCCCCCAATGTTCCAGAACATAAAATTACATTCCCTTATTCCTTTTTTGTAGCCATTGCACTCCAGAGTTTCCTCAGTACCCAATCCCAAAAAGTTGTCCTCCATTGTTGGTACAGTCATAGTTAATGAGGGCGTACAACTTGCGTCACTAGTAGTAGCTAGGTCTCCTCCCCTGGAACAGGTCTGTGGGCATAAAGTGGTCACACGGGAAACAATTGGCTGGGTAATAGAATCCACTGCCACCAAAAGAAGTTCAAAGGATAGTCAATCACATGTTTCTAGGCCTGACAAGGGAGCAAACCTTTTAGTATGGTTAAAATCAATAAGACTGCCTACAGGCCTTGTAAGTGTAGGTCGATTCCCACCCCCTGGCGTAGGGTGATGATACTGTCTATAAAAGAACCCCAATGGCACCAGGGATCTTTTCCCTGTGTGATATCCAGAGTTACTACTCCCTAAATGCTCCGATAGCAATCTAACAACATGCCCGTTGTTAAAGTTAGCTATTACGCAGTCACCCCATCTTTCCTTTTTGTGGTGTCCAACCCATGGGGCACGTCTAGCCATGATCATCTGATTACAAATATCCTATCCCCGTATCCCAACCGCCTTCAATTGTGCAGTGACCCAATGCATTGTTTTGGCCATTAACTGTTCTGCAGATTCTGTCTGCCCTTCGCGTAGGATAGGAACATTCTTTAAACCCACTACAAGAGAAGCAGCAGCCGGAGGGAGATTTAGGGCTTTCGGTCCATTTTCACCTATACTATAAGATAAAGGATTATTCACAGAAGGATGATCGCAATCTGAGGGGCCGTGAGCAATGGCAGATTGATTACCCATAATTTGAATTGTGTTGCCTTAGAATACTAAGTGCCCCACCTGAGCCCTGCTGCCCTCCTCCCTAGGGGTACTTGGGATGAGCTTGCCAAACTCACTAGATATATTCCCTGAATGACCCACTTGACCACCCGGGGGGGAATGGGTCAGCAACAGGAACTATTCCTGCTTCAGCGTTAATACAAGATGGTACAGGGATTGTATTAGATAGTAGTGGAATTGCACAATTGGACTTCAGTACAGTTGGGTTGCACACAACACTTTTAACAGGTCTGCCTGTCCTTTATTCCTTGATAGAATGTGGAGAAGATCTCCACATGGAGGTTCTACAAATTACAATCAGAAGCTGTTCCTGGAGAAAGAGTCTGTGAGATGGTGTTTCTTTTGCTTATTCCTCTTCACTAAATGCAATTACACCATCACTTGTGCTCATCTTCATTATAACACAGTCGGCAAGGATATCCATTAAGCTAAACTGGCTTTCATCCTCCATTGTGAGATACAAGTGTCACCAAAATTTGTTTGATGCTCTTACCAGTGACCATAATGGGAATGTACTGTCCTTGATCCTCTGCATGATCCTTGTTAGATCTGGGAATCTCTAGTTGGCAAAGGTATTCAGCTTTGTCCAAACTTCTAAGTCAGGATAAGGGGATTACACTCCTTAATAACCCCTGCTAAACCCCCTTGGTAGCTTGGCACGAGCAGACAAGCGTATCTCAGAGGCAGTGTGTCAAGCATTTGTGAAAATACACAGTAATACAGTGGAAACACTACAGATGGACACAACACAGGTTTTATAAAAATAAGTATTCTTTATATAGGCTTAACACAAGACCACAAATGACAAAAATCTGCAATGTCATACTTAAGCTTGCTTTAAAGATGATAAAAGTTACTTAGTTCAAATTGTTGATAAATGCAACAAAGTTCTCAACAAAGTGCCTGGAAGCGTAACCCAAAGTAAAAAAAAGGCTTGCAAAAGGGGAGATGCGTCGGTTCCGTGATCTGGGGGAAATGAAGTGTCGTGCCTCAATGCTTGCGCAGAGTAGGGGATACGTGTGATTCTTACAGGTGCGGAGGTGATGCGTAGAATTTCGGCCTGTGGGCCTGTTGCGGTGCGCAAGATGGCGCCTTGATACGATGGGATGATCCGGTTGCGATGTGAGAAGATGGCGCCCTTGAAGCGACAATGCAATGACGCTGCGATGATAATGCATAGGAACCCTGACAGCCTTGCAACGACTCTGTACTTTGGAGCCGCGACAGGCGTTGTGGCAAGCTTCCCCGGTGATGCGATGGCGACTTTCTCAATGGCATCATACTTCTCCGGTGATGCAACAGCAGGCAGCTTCGATAAACCCACCCTTCTCCAGCGACGCGATGATTTCAGCTGTGGCGGCGACACACTTCCTCTCGACGCGTCACGCTTCCAGCTCCGAGCGACACGCCAACGTCTGTAGATGGAATTGCCAGCCAGGAAATTCAGAGGTGAGCTGGAGATTAAGTCTTTTTCCCTGAGACTGCAGCAGGAGGCAAGCACAGTTCAAGCCCCTGGAGAATATTCTGTAGGTGATGAAAGTCCTTAAAAAGTTCCTTCTCCTTTCCTTGGCGATGAAGCAACCACAGTAGGCCAACCCAGCAAACAGCACACTGGCAGAGGGGCAGTCAGACTCCTGCAGATTTCTTGGTTCTTCTCCTTGGCAAAAGGTTTCTTGTTCCAGACGTGATCTAATTTCTTGGTATCAGGGTCCCAATATTTATACCCTAAAATCCTTTGTTCTCTGAACTCAGAGATGCCTCTGCCTAGTCCAAACCAGTTCCTGAGCACTTTGTTTACATGACTCTCGCCTTGCTTTCACTTTGCAGGGCAGAGACATCAGCCACCCCACAGGAGGTGGAGTCAGCACAGGGGAGGGAAGGCACAGCTCTGGAGCACTTTGTTGACAAGA
Source organism: Lissotriton vulgaris (assembly GCF_964263255.1). Taxonomy (NCBI): domain Eukaryota; kingdom Metazoa; phylum Chordata; class Amphibia; order Caudata; family Salamandridae; genus Lissotriton; species Lissotriton vulgaris. Next base: position 2,034,683,044 of record NC_141685.1, on the reverse strand, counting down.
TTCCTTCTCTCCTTTCACAGTGCAGGACATATACATCAGACAAGCAAAAGGAGGTGGACCCAGCATTGTAGAGGCAAGACCCAGCCCTATTCAGGTCTCAGGTGCAACTCCACACTCCCATCTAGATACAGATCTCTCTATTCACCACTGGGCTGCCCCAGCCTGTCTCCTGGAATCCCCCAGCCCTGTCACTCACTAACCCAAACAAGGAATACACAACCTAGCAGAGGCAGGCCTGGACAGTTAGGCAAGAAAATACCTACTTTCTAAAAGTGGTATTTTCAAACACAGATTATTAAAACCAACTTTACTAAAAGATGTATTTTATTATTCTGAGTTCAGGCATACTAAATTCGAATTTCTACCATGTTCCCTGAGTCACTTAGGATTATAAGTTTGTAATAATCTAACTGCCCATTCTAGGCTATGGAGAACAGGTAGCCTTGCAATAGTGAAAAACGAAAATCGCTGTAGTTTACTATTAGGACATGCTACACACATCAGAGCATGTCATACCTTATACTTACTATGCACCCTGCCCTGGGGCCTACCATAGGGGTGTCTAATATGAAGCAAAGGGAGGGTTTAGGGACTGGCAAGTGGGTGCACTTGCCAAGTCGACATGGCAGTACAAGACTGCACACAGGCCTTGCAATGGCAGGCCTGAGACACACTTTACAAGCCGCTTCTGTGGGTGGCACAACCAGTGCTGCAAGCCCACCAGCAGCATTCGATTTACAAGCCCTGGGCACACATTGTGCACTGTACTCGGGGCTGACAGGTAAATCAAATAACCCAATCATGGAATCACCAATTAATCCATTAATTTAACATAAGGAGCACTTGCTCTGTGTCACTGAATAGCAGTGGCACAGTGCCCAAAGCATATAACCAGCAAAAACATATGAAAACAGAGGAGGCAATCCATCAAAAATGGAAAGAAGACTCATACCAATGATGCCAGGTCCAATCATCCTATTATCCTCTTTGAAAAATTTGCATTCCACTGATGCCACTATCCAAATTGTATTAAGAAATAATGCGTTCTCTGAGGGAACAAAAAACCAATGTAAAGTATGACATTGGCTTCTAAACAATCTAAGAGCTTTGTTACTGTTTGTGTGATAAGGAAGAAATTGTAAAGCTTGAACAAACTAGAACACAAAATTACTGGTCTGATCAACCCAGGTCATCTCATCCATGTCAGCTGAGGGTGGAATGGTGTCATGAGCCCTCCTGATGTGTAACTGTGTCATGAGACCTCAAGCAAGACACAGGTAAAAGCTGTGCGTTGCCCATTAACAATTGTGCTATCCCAGTGGCCATCTGCATGCCCTGAAAAGGAGGCACTGCTCTGCACATAGAAGTGCATAATCTCATCTATTGAAGGCTCTGGGCATACCATGAGGGAAGAAGCACTGCTGAGCATGGAGACATCTCTTATAAAGAAACTGCTCTTAGGCACTCACAACTAACTTCAGGCTAGAAAATGAACCTTGTGCAATCTACACCAGTCACCTAAAGTTACATGTGACAGGAATTATCTGTGGCTTATATGGCATTTTAGCTTTGTCCAATTTGTTATCTCAAATTGTGTTCCTCTGTAGGAGTACAAGTCTGGCTGTAGCAGGAATGTCCTGGCTACACTCTTTTTTGAATTACTTCCAGCTGAACCCATTTTGTCCTGGAAACAATAGGTGAAAGTTTTTGAGTCTTACTAAACTGATGAAAAAAATTCAGCCCTTTCAGAAAGCAACATATCCTACTGCACACCATCAAGAACGAAGGATAGAAGATATATGTAAGGCTTCCTGAACCCCTGCATGAAGATTGAGGTGGCAAACACGGAGTTGCATTACAAATTTCGGGTACAAAGTAAACTATGTGCTAAAATGACAAAAATTATTTGGTTACTTTCAAGGAAAAGTGAAAGGATCATGAGTCACATTACAGTGTTGAGAGTGTTTTCAAATACATGTGAGTTTGGGGCTTATGTAATTCCTGAATTCACTACCAATTGGTTAGATGCACCAACAACACTAAAAGCCAGGCAAGGTTGCGAGTGGACAACCCCAACCTGAAGGATGCTATAAAAATAGCCAAGTCTATTGAACATACCATAGCATGTGGTCAAGAAATTAAATCCACCACTGGACAGACTATTTGTGAAATACATGATGTAAAAACGATGAAATTGCTAAGCCCAAAGAAAACTTAGAAAGTAGACAAATGTTTGCCAATGAGAATTCCAAAATGAAATGCTGTATGTAAGAAAATGCATTATTGATTGAAGGGGTGAAAATCCGACTCAAGCAACAACCACAGTCCTTGTCAGGGTGAACCACAAAAGTCTCTAAATTAACCTGTGCTTAACCCTTCGGCAGTTTGGAACAAATGCAGTCAGGTTTAACTTTGAGGAACTGTGTAAAGTATTTATGCAGCACCCAAACAGTGAAAACACAACACAAGAAAAATCCCAAACCAATTCAGCAAAACAGAATAATGTTTAATAAATAAAATGAGACCAACATGACTAGACTCTAATCAGTAGAAACAAAGATATGCAATTTAAACATATTAGATTGGTATAGCACCTAAAAGCAAAAAGGGTCCCTTATACAGGGACCATGTTCGTCCAGCTAAAAAAGTTATCTTCTCAAAGTCCGGTGTGAAGAGTCCAGAACTTCAGGATTTCTCCTTGTCTTGGGGATGAGTGCACTCTTGTGCCTCCTAAGTTCCAGGATCTTAGGGGGCACCTTTGAAGATCAGGGATTGACTTTAGCAGAGGCCAGTAGGGCTCAGGCAGGTCCAGTAGCAGGGCCATGTCTGTCCAGTTGCAACTGGTCAGCTGGGCAGCTGCAAGGAGGCCTCCAGAGCTTGTTGTGTCCTTGTAGCTTAAAAGAGGAGGTCAGCCAACTTACCCTTGGTGCCACAAGGGTAGCCTGGGATGAAGGGAGCAGGTTGAGCTTTCTACACAGAGAAAAGGGCAGGCTTCAATAATAGAGATAAAAGATCTGGTCATAAACTGACCTGCAAAACTAAAGGATGCACTAGAAAATGGCACCTCAGCAAGAAATGATGGGATTAGCAACAGCACAACACCCAAGGATATTGACTGTGGGTATGCGCTCATTCATTAAAATGAACTATTGACCAGGTTTTTCGCTTTCAATTAATACAGTGGATGTTAGTGGTACTAAAAAGAGATCATCTACTTGTGGTTTCCTTGGACTTTAAGGCAGTCTTTGCTTCATCCCAAGATACAAACTATGGGATGTGTCAGGTAATCTACACCATATATTGATACAACTACATACAAATCATATGGAGGGAAAATTTACAAGTCAGATAAGGAAAAAGGTGAAATGACACACATTCAAAGGAGTGTACTACTGGGTTGCATGTTAAACCCCCCCCCCCTTTTTTCCTTTACAGAAATGATGTAAGCAATTTTCTCTGTGAATGGGAAAATGATTCAGCTCGATTCAATGGGTGGAAGATTCTGGCTGTACTTTTCGCAAATGACTCTTTAATGCTATCAAAGACAACCATAAGACTACAGAATCTGTTGAACAGGTTTTCCAATTTCTGTACTCAACGTGATTTAAAGCTCAATTTGGCTAAAGCTAGATATATATTTTTTAACCTGCACAGGCACTTTTATGGAGGGCTAAAATGGAGAAAAAAAACCTGAAAAGAGTTGCACATACTGATTACTTGTGTTTAAATGGCATATAGCCTTTCGTTCACCCAAATATTGCAAAATGCCAAATTACGTTGCAGTAGCAGAACTAGAAATGTTTAAATCTTCTAGGTCCATTTCCCTGGCAGTAGACGTATACCACTCCAAGAAAGTGGGTACAGCACTATGGGCCCGATGTAGGTGGCAAATACCGGTCGGAAACGGCCAAATTCGGCCGTTTCCGACAGGTATTTGGCATCTTGAGATGTAGGGGGCCAGATTTTACAGATTCTGTAAATTTACCGAATCTGTAAATTTACAGAATTTGTAAAATACGGAATCGGTATTTTTACTGATTCGGTAATTCCCAGATGTAGGTGGGACTCTTCTGAGTCCCAAAGGCCCTACAAATTCGGTATTTTAACACCCAATCCAATTGGGTGTTAAAATACCGAATTCAGGTGTGCATGTACATGTGTGCATGCACACCTAGCCATGTGACAGACAGACATGCCCTTAGGGCATGTCTGTGTGCCACATGGCGCACATGCCTACTTTTGGGGTGCCAGAGGGTGTCAAAGTGACACCCCCTGCACCCTTGTGAAATTCGGTATTTACCGATTCGGTAAATACCGAATCAGTAATGCCCATTCATTCCTATGGGCTTCAAAGCCCATAGGAATGAATGGGCATTACCGATTCAGTATTTACCGAATCGGTAAATACCGAATTCTTCCGATTCGGTATTCCAGCACATCTGGAATACCTACATACCCACCCCTTAGATTTACCGATTTTTAATTACCGAATCGGTAAAATTCAGTAATTAAAAATCGGTAAATCTATTCTACCTACATCTAGCCCTTAATGGTTCAGAAATCTGGGGAAAATGTAACATTGTCTGGCTTTCTATTTGCTGGCTTAATTTGTTTCAGGCTGTCCGGTGTGAGTTTATCTCTCCCAAGGAGCAAACTACCGCTCCTTATATTCTTCCACGAGTTCTCCTGTAAACAGGCCTGTAAATCTTGTTCCTATCTTGGTACATATGCTCTGCATTCAAAGAAAGAGGTCAAATGTCAGTCTCTGCCTTATTCTGAATAAAAAATGAGAGCTTTTTTGTGACAATCTTTGAATGAACTATGCAAGTATTTCAGAATATATCATAATTAGGAAAGCACTAAGGAAACACATTTTTTGTTAATTATGAAGTATGTTGGAAACAAATACTTCAATATGATCAAAACAAATTAATATCATAAGTGATGACATTTCCACACATTATTGTCTATGTGCTGTACAGTTTTATTAGTAAAACCGTATGTCTATGCCCATGTTCATTTCAATTGAAAATGTGTTGTCTGTTTGCTACCACACCATGCATACTCCGCTCCACTCTACTCTGCAAGGCAATGCATTCTACTCTGAACCACCTCACTTCATACCACTTCATATAACCACACTCCATGCCACTGCACTCTGCACCACTACTCTCTATGCTACTTCACTCTACTCCTCTCTACTCTACTCTGCGTGACTCTTCTCTACACCACTGCAATCTTAACCACAGCACTCTATACCACTCCAGTCTAGGCCACTCCACTCCACTCTGCACAACTCTACTGTATGCCACTCTGCAACACTATACTCTATGTAACTGCACTCTATGCCAAAACACTCAACTCTACGCCTGTGCACTCTCAGCAAATCCATTGTATGGCACTCTAATGTACTCTGCACCACTGCATTCTATGCCACTGCACTCTACACAATTTTAGTCTATGCCACTATATTCTACACAACTCTACTCTATATCACTGTACACTACTCTGCACCACTCCACTCTGCACCGCTTCACTCTACCCTAAACAATTTACTCTATGCCACTGCACTCAACGCCATTGCACTCTACACCACTATACTCCACGCAGTGCCACTCAACTGTAGTCTAAACCACTGCACTCTACACCAATACACTCTACGCAACTTTACTCTAAAACATGGCTAAAACGCACTGGCAAAGCCAATAACTCCTGCATAGGTGAGACCTACTGACGTTGCCATTGTTTGTTAAGGTTACTGACAATCCTGTCCCTAAGCGCTCCAATGTTACCTTTGTATTTTGATTTGGATCTCAATTGTATTGCAAGTTTAACTACGCTCAAAACTATTGCTTATTGGCTCTATGTCTGGTTTACTGATAAGCTATTAATGCATAAGTAAATAATTGAGCACGATTTTAAAGCAAGAAAAGTCTGAATCCATCCCATGGTGAAAATATGGGACAAGCTAGTTATACTCAATTGGATTAAAAGTAACGTGGTATGATGCAGGCTCCAACAATAGAGGCAGTGTGGGACTGCTGAAATCCAAATATTGGTTGTATGTAATAAAGAAGTCACGCTTGGACTCTAGATGTGGCGGATTGCTATAACAGTTTTAAAACCTTAAGGATATCCCTAAGTGTTAATCCTTCATTAAAAAAGTCACACTACTAAAGGCTAAGTCCTTGTATATAAAATTCAGGATGGGGAATTTTAGCCAATAATGGCTTCTGCTGTAAGTGGCAGACACATTTGTTGAATTTAGACTTATGTCTCATGTGCAAATCCACTACTGAACAAGAAGCACGTTTATTGTTCCTTTGCACTGCCTATAAACACTTAAGGAGGAAATGGATAGTCCCCTGAAGCCACAGCCAGGGCATCAGACAGCACTTCGCAGCTCTAAGGATTTGTAAACGAATACATTTGATAGTATAGTATTCAGATTGTCAAAGTATTTTGACTTGGCATGGCACCTAAAAACAAAAGGGACTGGAAATCAAGCATGAAGATCGTTGAAAAGATGTGTTTTTATTTATTGATAATATTGCATTGTTATTTACACTGTTGTTTGTTGGGGAATTCGCTGAAATAAACATTTTGAATGAATGTATGAAATAAGCTAAAACTAAAAGGTTCATTGAATACCCTTTTCACCTGTAATGGGATCTAAATAATTTGGATTATTTATATTTCTTATCTTGCAATCAATCAATCAATCAATCAATCAATGCATTTATAGAGCGCACTACTTACCCGTGAGGGTCTCAAGGTGCTGGGGGGAGAGTGCTGCTACTGCTCGAAGAGCCAGATCTTGAGTATTCTTCTAAAGGTGAGCAGGTCCTGGGTCTGCCGCAGGTGGGTGGGGAGGGTGTTTCAGGTCTTGGCGATGAGGAAGGAGAAAGATCTTCCACCGGCGGTCGTTTGTTGGATGCGGGGACAGCGACGAGGGTGAGGCTGGCGGAGCGGAGCTGGCAGGTGGGGATGTAGAAGCTGAGTCGGCCGTTAAGGTAGGCTGGTCCGGTGTTGTGGAGGGCTTTGTGTGCATGGGTGAGTAGTTTGAAGGTGATCCTCTTTTTGATGGGGAGCCAGTGTAGGTCTCTCAGGTGGGGGGTGATGTGGCTGCAGCGAGGGACGTTGAGGACCAGCCGGGCAGAGGCGTTTTGAATGCGTTGCAGTCGTCATATGTGTTTAGCCTGGATACCTGCGTAGTGTGCGTTGCCGTTGTCTAGCCTGCTGATGACGAGGGCCTGGGTCACTTTTCTTCTTGTTTCGGTGGGGATCCACTTGTAGATCCTGCAGAGCATTTGGAGGGTGTTGTAGCAGGAGGAGGTGAAGGCGTTGACCTGCTTCGACATGTAGAGGGAGGAGTCGAGGATGAAACCCAGGTTGCGTGCGTGGTCGGTGTGTGTCGGGGTTGTTCCAAGTGTGGTCAGCCACCAGGAGTCATCCCAAGCTGAGGGGGTGGAGCCAAGGATGAGGACCTCCGTCTTGTCCGAGTTCAGCTTCAGTCGGCTGTTCCTAACCCAATCTGCGACGGCCTTCCTTCCCTCGTGGAGGTTAATTTTGGCAGTGTGTGGGTCCCTGGTGAGGGAGAGGATTAGCTGGGTGTCATCGGCATAGGCGATGGTGTTGAGATCATGCTGGCGGCATCGTGGGCGAGGAGGGCCGTGTAGATGTTGAACAGCATTAGGCAGAGGGAAGAGCCCTGTGGTGCGCCACAGATGATGTTGGTGGCTCTGGAGTGGAAGGGGGGAGACGGACGCTCTAGGTTCTGCCGGAGAGGAAAGAAGTAGACCAGTCCAGGGCTTTCTCTTGGATTTGGCTTCTTCGAGGCGTGTCTTTAGTGTGCAGTGGCGGACCGTGTTGAAGGCGGCAGACAGCTCCAGGAGAGTGAGGGCCGATGTTTCTCCGTTGTCCAGGTAGGCCCTTATGTTGTCTGTGGCAGCAATGAGGGCTGTCTCGTGCTGTGATTTCTTCGGAATCCGGACTGGGATGGGTCCAGGGTGTTGTTGTCTTCAAGGTGTCGGTTCAGATGCGTATTGATGATTTTCTTGATGACCTTTGCCTGGAACGGGAGCAGGGAGATGGGTTGGAAGTTCTGGAGGTCCTTGGGGTCCGCCCTGGGTTTTTTGAGGAGGGCGTTGATCTCGGTGTGCTTCCAGCTTTCCAGGAATGTGGCTGTCTCGAAGGAGGTGTTGATCACTTTCCGAAGTTGGGGTGTGATGGCTGCTTCTGCTTTGTTGAATATGTGGTGAGGACAGAGGTCCGACGGTGATCCTGAGTGGATGGAGTTCATTGTCTTGCGGGTTTCTTCGTCATTGACGTTAGTACAGAAGGTCAAGCTGTTGAGGTGAGTTGGGTTCGCAGGTGGTGTGGGGGCTGGAGTTGTCAGTCTGGTCGTGTTGAGGCTGTTGTGGATGTCTGCGATCTTGTTGTGGATGAAAGTGGCCAGCGAGTGGCACAGGTCCTGGGAGGGTGGGATGTCGTTGGCATTGGCGCTAGGGTTGGAGAGTTCCTTCATGATGCTGAAGAGCTCCTTGCTGTCGTGTGTGTTGTTGTCCAGGCGGGTTTTGAAGGAAGATTTCTTTGCGAGTCTGATGAGGTGGTGGTGTCTGCGGGTGGCGTCTTTATGGGCTGTGTGTCTGTCCGGCGTTCGTTCGTGGAGCCATTTCTTCTCCATTTTCTGGCAGGTGCATTTGGACGTCTGGAGTTCTTCAGTGAACCAGGTGGCTTTCTTTCCGGTGCAGTTGTCTGCTGGTTTCTTGAGCGGGGCGAGGGTGTTGGCGCAGTCGTCAATCCAATGTCTGAAGTTGCGGGCAGCTGTGTCTGGGTCAGTGGGTTTAGTGGGTGGGTTCAGGGCAAGGGTGGCGGCCAGCTGGTCCTGGGTGACTTTGCTACAGCAGCGACGGGGCAGTTGTTGGGCACGGTGGTGCATTGTGGCCTTCTTGTAGGTGAAGTGGAGGCAGCGGTGGTCGGTCCAGTGAAGTTCGGTGGTGTTGTTGAAGGAGACGTGTTTGCTAACGGAGAAGATGGGGTCAAGCGTGTGGCCGGCGGCGTGGGTAGGGTCGGTTGACGAGCTGTCTGAGGCAAAGGTTGGCGAGGTTGGCGATCAGGGTGGAGAAGTTGGCGTCGTCGTTGTTCTCGAGGTTGAAGTTCAGGTCCCGAGGAGGATGTAGTCTGTGGAGGCGAGTGCGTGGGTGCTGGCGAGGTCGGCGATGGCGTCGGTGAACTGTGGTCGTGGTCCAGGGGTTCTGTAGACGAGGGTTCCCCTGAGGGTGGTGTTGGGATCAGTGTGTATCCGGAAGTGCAGGTGTTTGGCGGTGCTGAGGGTGTCATCTGAGTGGGTGGAGATCTAGAGGGTGGACTTGTGGACGATGGCGATTCCTCCTCCAACTCCATTGGTGCGTTCTCTGCGGGCGATCTTGTAGCTGTCCGGGATGGCAATGGCGATTTTGGGAGCCGACGTGTCATTCAACCAGGTCTCGGTCAGGAAGGCGACGTCTGGGGCGGAGGTGTCTAGCAGGTCCCAAAGCTCGACAGCGTGTTTGCGGGTGGAGCAGGTGTTGAGGAGTAAGCAGCGGAGGTGGTTTGGTACGGTCCTAGGTGATTTGTCGCATGCGAAGCTGCAGGTGCGGCAGGACAAGGGTCCGTGGGTACGTTTTAGGGTGGCCTGGAAGAGGCTGTGGTCTGGGCCAGTGTTGAGTGCATGGAGGGTGCTGGCATTGTATAGGAGTCTAGCATCTTGGCGTTTTCGGGGCCTGGGGTTCTGGTGCTGGGAGCGGCCCAGGCACGGACGGGCACAGATGGGCCTGCCTCTGGCGCGCCTTTGGCGTGCCAGCGGCACGCCCGCTGAGCGTGGCCACACAGCAGCCGCCATAAGTAGGGAGGTGGGAGGGAGGAGCGGTTGAGAGGAGGGTGGGAACAAGCAAATGGGAGCAGGGGGCGGGGACACAGGGGACGCAAAGGCGGGAAACGGCAAGGGAACAGAAGGCAAGGGGGTGGGGCTGCAGGGGAGGCAGTGGCAGAAGAAGGGACGGGGAAAGGGGTCCGAGGACAAACGAGGGCACAGAAGGAAACAAGCAGTGAAATAAACAAGCACTGAGAAATACAAAATACAATTACAATTACAGTTCAGGCAAAAACAGAACCTGCAGTGACAGAGCAGCCCAGGGGGGACTTGAACACACTACAGCAGCGGCACGGGGACGGGCGTAGTTAGGGATCTAAATAATTTGGATTCATTATATTTCTTATATTGCACTAAACCACTAATGTTATGCACTTCAATCACCATAAAGTTTGTGTGGGTTTCCGATTTGCCAAATGCTGCTAGATCTAATGTTTCCTAAATGCATGTGTTTGAAAAAAACATGAATACACTTTATTGGAAAAATGGGCTGTGTGTTCCACTTAGAAACTCGAGAAAATGTGGAATAACACATTTTAGATCCTTGTTTAACAGCATCAGTACGAAGGGAGAGACTCTTTTAAAGGATTACTCAGTGCTGCATGCAGTGCAAAATATGAGTTCAAAGTGAGTCCTTTCATTCTGATAATGTGTGCAACATGGTTTTCAATTAAGGCACAGTTACTGCATCACCTTCCAGGAAGCCACCATTGAAGACATAAAGTTAACTTATACATTTTTTGTTGTCTTCATCCCACAAATAGGCTTCTGAAGATCTTAAAAAGTCATATTTCTCCAGCTGGGTGCCCTACAACTTACTGCACTTGCTTAGGTCGACCTGACTGGCCCCATTTGATGGAGGCTTGGTGTAATCATAGGACCATGGGGAGAGCCAACAAAAAGTTATATTAATCTCAAGTCTCTGCCCCAGCTCATAAGGGATTGCCAGATGTTTATAGAGCTATCCCAAGTTCTATCTTGTTCTAGGCAGGCCATATGAAATGAGGCTTTGAGACAATCCTCTCTCTTCGGAGGTTGGGGATCTTTCCTCTTCATGCATATTTCTCTCCAGGCGACCAGCACCAAGTATTACAACAACCCACTTTGAATCTGTGATAGATTCGAGGTAGATAGTCCATCATTCCCAAAAAACACTAATGATGAGTTAGCCTCAAAATTTGCTTCAAAAATGTCACAGAGAGATTCTCCCACCCCCTTCCAGAAAGATCTTAGTTCGAGGCACTTGTGAAACATATGGATGTTGTTGGCATTGGGAGCCATACACCTGGGACATTTGGGAGTAGGCTCAGAGGCAAACTTGGCTATCCTAGCAGGCGTGTAGTAAAGAGGATTGGTGATGATAAAATTGTTCTTTTTTAAACTGACTGGTTTAATGAATTTATAAAGTAATTTTGAAGAGGATTCTAGTAGGTCTACAATGTTGGGTTCAAAGGGGGATTGGTTCCAGACTGCAGATTGGGGTGGAAGTTCTATATCTTCTGCATCTAGGAACTTCTTGTACCAAGTGGAGATTTTTTCTTCATTGGCTGTACTGATTGAAAAAGAATCTCCGTGTCCCAATCTCCACTTATGTCCCCCTTTTCTGCTTCAAACCAAGATTGAAGTTGTAAATACTTAAACTTAGAAACACCAGAGCCTATCTTAGCTCTTAATAGCTCCCAAGGATGGATTCTTTCTGCATCTACCAAATCAGACCAGATGGTTATGCCTGCTCTCCTAATTGGTACCGCCAAACCATCTTGAAGACAGAGTGGGGTTCCCAATAGAGTCCCATATAGTGGCAAACTCTGAATAATATCCGATTCCCCAGCTACTTATCACTCGATACCAGGTTTCCAGGGCAGTCCTGAGGTTCTTCAAATGCACTTGTTTAAAGTACCTTGGGCCCCGAACTTATATAGAGAACCTTCTCCGCCTCCTCCGCCTCCATCGTGGCCATCTCACCCAACAGCCTTCCCCATGATGTCTCCACTGGTTTGGAGAGTAGCATCCAAACACCTTTGAATTGGGATGCAACAGAATACCATCTGATGTGTGGGAAAGCCACCCCCCTTTGGTAAGCCTACGCCTCAACTTTTTCCATGATAGCCTTACTCCTTTATCTCCCCAAATAAAGCTCCCGATCTTACTTTGGATCTTACGGATACACATATTGGGGAAAAGCAAGGGGACTGCATTAAACAAGTAGGTCAACTTGGGAAGGATAACCGTCTTCACCAGATTAACCTTCCCGTAAATAGTCAGGGGAAGATTCCTCCATCTGGCGAAGAGGCGATCTATTTCTTAGATGATTTTATTCAAATTGATCTGCTGGATTGTTCCCCATTGTTATTTATTTATTATCAGCTCATTGACGTTATTTTTTGAGTGGTCAACTCTGGCCTTCCAGGCCAATAAAGAGCCAGCCTTCTCCCTATACTCAAATCTTTGCATGTTCTTGATGAGCCATTGTGCCCTTATGATCCAGCTTACCCCTATACTCCTGCCTCACTCCCCTGGCTAAGTTGATTCCTCTGTGCTTCTAATTGCGAGATTCTTCTCTCAATGATATGTAGCTCCAGTCCCTCAGCCCGATTCTTGGAGCATATAAGGCTATGCAGCCTGCCCCTCAGGTTGCCTTAAAAGCGTCCGATACAAACTCCATGGTCGTAGAGACGACATTAAATGAAAAATATTCTTGGGAGGATAATTTAACGGCCCAAATAATATCAGGGTCAAACAGCATAGCTCTATTAACGTCCATCTAGTTTGTAGCGTATTACTCTTTCTAAGATAGGAAAATGACACTGGAGCATGATCCGAGATATGACTCGGTAATACTGAGACCCCAGTCAGGCTATCCAGGACATGCCTATTGGTTAAAATGTAATCAATCCTGGATGAGTGGTGTAATATTTATACTATAAAATGTGAATCCCTGAAGATCTCCATTATTTGCCCTCCAGTTATCTACCAGATCCAAGTCATGTATCAGATATTTCATAGCTCATCAGATTTGGGGGGCCCTCTACAGTGGCTCTGATTTGACCTATCTTTTAATGGGTCAAGGAGGACATTAAAATCTCCACCTATGATCAAGGGGGGAGTTGCCACTATTAGTTTAGATTGCATCTTTCAAATATAAGGTTGGATCATCAACGTTAGGTCCATAAAAGGAGGCGCAAACCGGTTCAGTCCCTCCAAAATCCAGCTGTTCCACTATCCACCTCCTAGTCTGATCTGTCTGCACAGATGATTTAATAGAACAAGAAACCCCTTGTTTAATCAAAATTGCAACACCCCTACTATTCATCATGTGTTGTGAGAGACAAACCTGAGCTGGGGAAAGCTCTAAATGCTTATGAATCAGCCTTTGTCTATGTGGACATCTTAACCCGTTCACATTCCAGGAGACAAAGTTGACCTTACTATCTCTTATAAAAGTTCCTGCCATCAGCTTGTAGACCCTTGGCGCTGACTAAACAGACATTTCCTCAAATTCAGATGAGACTAGGAATATTTTTTATTTTATCCACTGCTCTCCACCCTGCGCACTCCCTGTGACCCCTTCCCCCATAAGGAACCCTTCATTCCAATAGGCTAAGCCTTTACGATCACCGCTTCCTTGGGTTTCTTAGAAAATACCTAAGTACATACTAATGAGTGATTCTAGGACCTGATGCCAAGAAGCCTCTATAATTTCAATGCCCTCCACCTCTATCCTCCATCTCCATCTTGATTGTAATAAAATAGGCATCCACCTCTTCAGCTGTGCGGAACTGGTGCATATGATTGTTCCACATGACACGCAATGACGCAGGAAACTTCAACTGCGCCTTGGCTCCCAGACTTTTTAACTCTTCAAGTCTCTTCCCCAACTCCCATTGTCTTGTTGCCGTGATATGTGAAATATTAGATCTTATAAAGAAGGAGAAGGTGTTTTGACCCATAGGTGTAAAGGTTATGCTGCCTTCCTTGAGGGCAGAAGATAAATTAGTTCCTTAATGGAGTGTGACAAAAAGTTAACCAGTGACTTTGCCTGCCAGGGTTCCTCTTAAAACAATCGCAATGCACCCTTTGAATCTCGTGCACTAGATCTATGCTAGGAGATTTCCTTAAGACTGTTCCTTGTAATAAAGTAGTAACAAACTACTTTATATCCGACCCCTCAAGATCTTCAGGAATATTTAGAAGCCTTAAGTTATTTTCCCTCGATTGGTTTTCTACACGTTCAAGATCGTCTTTCAGTTCCTTATTTTGAGCTGATAACTTTGCCAAATCCGTGCAGGTGGTATGTATAGCTTCCTTAAGTTTGGGGATCTCCGACTCTATTGCACATGTCCTCAAGGTGACTTCTTTGGGTTTCTGAGTCAGTACTTCACAAGACAATTGAATAGCAGCCTGGTTTACTTCTGACACAGAAAATCTGCTGGCCATCTCCGCCTGGTTCGTTTCCGACACAGTAAACCTGCTTGTCATCTCGTTTTTCATGGCAAGTAGTGTATCTGCCAAGGAGCGTGTCGTAGAATATGAGGCTACATAGTTCTTAGTAGTAGCAACGTTTATAGCGTTAGAGCTGTTAACGACTTCCCGCTGATTTTCCTGAGTGTCTGATATTTCCAAGGCAGAGGATCTGTTGGAAAACACACTACAGGGTGGACAGCAGTTGCATTCACAGATGCAGTTATTGCATGCACCCGTGGGGTATCAGAACTCTCAACTAAATTACTGAGAGGAACCGATGAATTTGCCCCCTTCAAGTTGCTGCGTGAGATGGTAAATATGTTTTCTGAAGCTAGGCTAGTTTGGTCTGGAGGGTTACTTATGCCAACTTCTCGGGCTTCTGGGACTTCTGGGAGACCTTGTGGACTATGCACACCCCCCCTGCAGGTTTTTCTGGGCAACATTCTTGGTAGGCTTACTAGCAGTTGCAATAGAGGTAGACATTACTTTATAATAAGATTTCAGAGATGGAGTGATTTTCACTTTTGATAGTGATGGTTTCTTGCCTCTGCCTTTTCCCTTTCCCTTACCGGCCTCTCTACCCTTGATTGCAGTTCCAAAATCTGTTGTGTCTCCTTTCAGTTTGCACTGCTTGGCTGATGGCCTAACTTCAGAGATAGGGGGGAGACTCAGGGGGACAGGATAGGTTGAGTGACATCAGAATTAAGTGAAGAGTGGGCCGCACTAGCTCGCAGTGTGTATCAGCTGATTATAGGTGGAGAGGTACCCCCTTTTGTTACCTCACAAGTATCCATACAATGAGGGAGTGCTTCATTCACCCCTGATAGCCTAATATTTGCAAATGTCCTCCTATAGCAGGTGTAAAACGTGCTGCCAATGAAGATATCAAAAAAACAGCCCAGGAGTAAAATAGGCCCCTTCTTCCCTTTACAATAC
Organism: Lissotriton vulgaris; assembly: GCF_964263255.1. NCBI lineage: Eukaryota > Metazoa > Chordata > Amphibia > Caudata > Salamandridae > Lissotriton > Lissotriton vulgaris. The sequence goes on along the minus strand of NC_141685.1, from coordinate 2,034,667,731 downwards.
CTGGACTTGTAATCTTCTTTACGGGTCTACAACTGGGTGGGCTGCCGCCTGCCGCCTGAAATCACCCCGTGGTCAATTCGAATCCAGGAGCTCAAGTAGGTCCCGGCGCGGATGCTGGTACTGTCTCTGCGTCCTACAAACCAGAGCAGGAAGCGGGCGGTGTCCCGAAGTCTCCACTCCCATGCAGCCTCTCCCAACCGCCAGCCGCAGACTCCGAACCCCGCCGGTCCATAGCGAAGATCCAGAGCCATATACCCTCCGTAACCAGCCAGGGAAATCTCGCTGAACATAGCAGTAGGTAAGAGGCGAGGGATGCCTCTGACATCAGCCCCAAATGAAAAAACTGAGGGAGCGCGACCACGGCCATTTAGCCAGCGGCTGCCATGTTCCTTTTCTTTCTTTTACAAGAGGTTACCTTGCAACCACCCATGATCCTACACATAAATGCCTCACACACTTCCACATTCTTCACAAAAACTAAAACCTCTGAAAGGTTTTAAGTAGGTGCCCCTCTGCTCCTGTACACCCACACTCTTTCTTTTGCAATACTTAGCATGTGCTATTTTCTCGTTGATCTGTGAAAGTTCGCCATTTGCTGCAGATGACCCCAATCACTACTCTGATTCTTTGCAGGAGCCTCCTGGCAATGCACTTGCATGTGCAAATTATTTGTTGCAGCAAGAGAAGGCTAATTGAATGCACCTTCCCCTCGTGCTGTTTACATTCCTTTGTTCTTTTTTTGTTACCTTTTGTGCCGCTACACTCTTTTTTTTAAAGTCTGGCCTTCGATGCAGACTCAGCTTTCTCAACAGACTATTGTTACAAAATCATACATAATATTCATACATAGATGGCCTTTTGAACAGAAGGCTTTATCCATTCTTCTTTTGAATTGTTATTTGCTTTTTGCATCTTCCCATCACAGCATAAAGCATGTGGCAAGGTGTTAGTCAATTCATCTATTGGCTCCTTTCCAGTGATGCACAAGGCGTGTACACAATGTCCCCATTGGCTTAAAAATAGTACGTTTCTCTTCAGTGACCAAACTCTTTCAAAGTGTGCATTATCTTGAAAAAACTGCTATTAGTTATGCCTGCATTTTTGGTGCACCATTAGATGGTGATTTATTATGTGTTTCATTTTTAGGTCTCGCCTATGCAGCACACATGCACTGCATTGGAAAAAGACCTCTAGACATCGCTTGGCTTTTCAGCCAAAAACTTGCTCGCAATGCATTGCTTTCAATGCCAATGGGTACACGTTTGGCGATTCCCTTGCGGGAGTGAGCTTTGGCACCATATATTTGCTCGCTCCAACAAGGGAATCGCTGTGTGTTCTCTCACACTCCCCCCACCCCTCTGACTTGTTAGCCAAGAGCAGCAGGACGTTGCAGCTACATTCACGGTTGCGCTTTGTATTATTTTAGAGACATATCTGCACAACGCCAGAGGAATTTATTGCGATATGTGGTATCTACCAACAGCTGTCCAACACCTCTTAGGGCAATCCTATGATTGTTTAGGGGTTTCATCCCTCATCAGCCAGGATAACTTGAATTCAGGGACTCAGTGAGCCCGGGACCTACTTCTGAGCATACCGGGCGCACTTAGTGCCAGAAAGCAAAAGACACACAATTGATTGACGGAATGCAGAACAAATCAAAACATTCACCCCAGTCAAGACATTTGGGTTAAATCCATCATTCCTTTGCTCACCATGCCACCCCATTTTAGACCAGGCCATATGCACATCAGCCTTGACCCTGTGCCTCATTGGCACAGTCCAGCCCGATCTGCCAAGCCAGATCCTTTCTGGACCGGAATCTTTAAAGATTTGGAATGCTTTCCTAATTTAGATTAGTGTTGTGGGGGTCCTGATGGATTTTGGGGTGTTTCAAATCCTGGGTGCATAGATGGGAAAGACCTGATGCCTTTGTTTCTTTTTTGTAGTTCTTAGCCTCAGGACTCATGGGGTCCTGACTGTGAGTGTTCTGAGAAACACTGGAGATGATTTATTGAAAATTGCTATATTCATTCATCAACATAAACCAGCTTTGGAAGTTTACTTGTACTATTGAAAACAAGCACAATTCGTCAGATCTACAGAAGTGTATATGTAAATGATTATGTTTAAGCCACATGCTCTCGGTTTTGTGAAAGACATTTGAAGCAGTTGCATATGACTTGAGAGAGAGACATTTATCAAAGGCTTGAGAGATTGCAAGCTTGTTAGAGACTTCAAGCTGCTGCTTGGCACGAGAAGGACACTTAGGGCCTTAGTTCGATACCGGCAGTCCTAGTATTGTTGTACTTACGGTGGCAGTCCGACCACAACCACCACTGTGGGTCCGCCGTCTTATCTGAAATGTGGTGGTTGGACCCCCACAAGACTGCCGCCTCTGCCGGGATCCAGGATCCACAGTGGTTATTTAGTGGTAAGGGGCAGGAATATGCTGCCCCTGCCGCTGCAGCACCGCTGAGCATATTCCAAGTTGCATTTCCACTGCCATGAAATGGGTCATTAAGATGCAAATAAAGGAGCCCCAGCAGGCCCTCCTGGCCCTTCTGGGCCTGGGGGTGCATGTGAGGAGGCACAGGCTGTGCCCCCCTGGAGTTTCCTGCATGGTGGGGCTTTCAGGACATGGTGCATGCCACAACATGCAGGAACACACTGCAGGTTCTGTCACACAGCTGCTGCTGTCAGACCCCGCAGCACCACCAGCCCACCCTGGATTCAAATCAGAATCCAGCGGGCAGGTGCACCACAGGCTTTATGGTCCTCCTGCTAGTGTAGTGGTGGCAGTGCTGCAGAGGATCGCCAAACTCGTAATAAGACCCTTAGTAATGGGGGCGGGGCTACGGCGCTACGCAGGATGGCCGCAAAGAGGTGTTTCTCCTCCACACCGGACCTCTTCTTTGTGGGTTTTCGCGGCTCCACATTGTCTCCGTGAGCAAGAATGCGACGTAAAGCCTCTGGAATGTGAGCTGCTTCTAACGCGCTTGCTTATCTGCATTTCTGAAGGCGCGTTCTTTCTTATCAGCGCTTCTCATCTCTGGAGCCTCCCGCGGCCACCATTTTGCGACGCGCTCCTCTCTCACAGCCTGGGCGCTTTGTCTAATGTCACAGTAAGACCTTTAGCACTATTTTATTCTCCTGTTATGTGCCCTTCTGACATGGACTGTTACCGTTTTGAGTGCCCGGGCATTCATTAGCTTCATTTTTTGCTTGACTAGTTTTCCTCAGGAATATGAAGCTCTGCATTGTTAACGTTATTTATGGCTGTACCATTGCCCCTTCGCCCAATGTAAACACCATGTGCTTTCTTGCTGCATTGTTCCCAGTGAACTGTTACTGGCAGTCTGCTGTTGCTTTGGTTTTTCTATCTGCCTCATTCAGCCTATTTGTGATTCAGACCAGCTTTTTCATGACTCTTCACACTGCAGAACACTACTATTTATGACCTCCGTCTTCCGCACCTTTTTGCTGTAATAATTTCTTCTGTCAACGCAGTATCAATTTGATGCCAATGATGAATTGCTTTCAGCCTGTCACAACAATTTTTACTGAATGCTTTTCACCTCACAGTGCAGGCTTCTTTAGTCTCAGCTGTCTCCTCATGCTGCCCACTTTGTTGGCTTTCATAATTTTTCAACTGCAATCCTCTTCTTTTCATCCATAAAAATTGGAGTACGTGTAATTCATTGGTTTGCATTACCACTGGCTTCTACCTTCTGACGCTCCAGGACTCTTGTTTCCTTTACATCCCCAAGGTCAGCCGTCCATTTCACAGCAATTATACTGTGTTGCACATGTAAATTGTCATCCTGAGTTGTGTGTCCCTCGTCAGCGTCAACAGCAGTTTCTCTGTGTAAGTTGGATTTACCACCCAACGGCCCTCTACTACGGGGAAGTTGTATCTCTGTTATTGCAGTAATTCACCTGTTAAACGGCCACTCCAATAATCGTTCTGTATGGGCAAACTGCGACAACCAAAGTTTGTTTTTGTCCCTTCCAGATCTCATCGAGAGTCCTCCATTTTCTCTTCTTCTGGTGTCTCTGCAACAGCGGATCAAATGGCTAGTCTTCCCCGACATCGTTCTTCTTCATCTCAGCCTGCATCAATTAAATCTTCTCCTCTAACTTCTTCCTCTAAGCGTCTCAAACAAGACGCTCTCTCTCCAGATAAGCCTACTTTTCCAATCTCAATGGAGTTACTTTTAGAGGAGATTCGTGCTCTTCACCCCTTTATTGAAGAAACTAACAAAGACATTCAAATTTTGAAAAAGAATTGGACGTTGATGGATACCAGACTTACTTCTGTTGAGCAACAAGTTTCGGTTGTGCAATCTAATTCTCAACGCATTGCTTCTTTGGAAAAGTCAGTTCTTGCTCTCCAGCAACACACCGAGGACTTGGAAAATAGGAACAGAAGGAACAATCTTTGCATTTATGGTTTACCAGAATCTCTGGAAGGTGATGACCCTGTCACTTTCTTCACTTCCTTCATTCCTAAGCTCTTGGAAATGCCTCTGCATACTTCTATTAGTATTCAGAGAGCTCATAGACTCGGTCCACGTTCATCTGAATCACCGAAACCAAGAGGTGTTATTCTTCTCTTCTTGAAATTCACAGATCTCCTTTCAGTTCTTTCCTCAGCCAGGTCCAAACGACAAATTTCATGGATGGATCAGAGAGTGTTCTTGTCTCAAGATGTTTCCAAGACCACGGCTTCCAGACGAAAGGAATTTCTGAATCTTCGTGCACCTCTACAATCTCTTGGTGCTCGATATGGGTTGTTTCACCCTTGTATTTTCAAAGTTACATACCAAAACAAGACATGGGCCTTTCAGGATCCTGGAGAACTTAGAAACTTTCTTTCTCTTCACTCCGGTGGTGGAATGGATTCTTCGAACCCTTCAAGTGGCTGATCATCTCAATTTATTTGTTCGCTTTGTCTATGTCTGATTCCTCTTTATAGTATGCTAGTTGTTGTTCCATTTTCATTCTCTCCTTCTTGATTTTTTCTAGTCATTCTTATCTCCTTTCTTATTGCATGTGCTCCTTATTTATTTATTTTGTCTGCTATGAAGCATGTTATGCCCAGTATTCCGATGTTGTTACATCCCATTTGTTATTTGTCCTTTTTTCTCTCCCAATATAGGTTCCTGCTGGCTTTTCCTGAGTCCGTTTGTGTGACATTTTCATTTCCTATGTCCTGGTGTGGTTTGGATTTCCACCCCTCGCCTGGTTCGTCTTGTTGAGTGTCGCCATTTCCCCTCCTTCCTTGTATCTGTCCCCTCAGGTATGTTAATTTCAGTCATCCTTTGGATATGTACTGTCTCTTTTTCTGCTTTTCCCTTTCCTTTCCTTCTTCCCTTTTCCTTCCTTTTTTTTTCTCTTGGTTCCTATTCATTATTCCTACTTATTTTTTCTCTTTCACTTAACGGTTACTTTTCGTCTGCATGCCTTTTTGTACCTTTTCAAGTTTTTATTCCTGTTTAACCTGTATTTTGTCCTTCGTCATTCTGTTGTTTATTTATCTTTTTACAAATTTTGATGTTATCATATTTACCCTGTTTAAAAATGTAGAGTTATTTCATGGAATGTAAAAGGTTTTGTTAACCCCATCAAGCGGCAGAGAGTGCTTTCGCATTTGTCCTCCTACTCCCCTGATATTGTTCTTTTACAGGAAACTCACCTTGATGAACTCAAATCCCTTAAGTTAAAAAGTAGTTGGGTGGGTACAGTCTTACTTTCTCCTTCTCCCAATAAGAAAAAGAAGTTGCTATTTTAGTTCATAAAAAATTGAAATGTAAAGTGTTATTGGAGGAAAAAGATTCGGAAGGGAGGTGGATTTTAACTAAATTGCTAATTAACTCTGTTTCCATAACTGTTTTTAATATTTATGGTCCTACCCAACCTGATTGTTTGTTTTGGCCTTTAATCTCCGGAAATGTATTCAACACAAAGATTATCTTTTTCTACTAGGTGGAGACTGTAATCAAGTCATTGATCCATTTCTCAATTGCAAGTCCACTGTCCGTTTCATTCCCCACAAACCTCATAAGCAATTTTTGAACACTATCGTCCAAACAAATCTATCCGATTCTTGGAGACTCATGCATCCAGACACTTTTGACTATTCCTTTTTCTCTCACCCTCATGCTTCTTCATCGAGGTTAGATTATATCTTTCCCTCTCAATCTCTCATTCAGAATCTCTTATCTTCCTCCATTGTGCCAATTGTTATTTCAGATCATGCTCCTGTTTTAACAGATATTGATCTACTTCCTCCTATTCCTAAGCCCTCTCGGTGGCGCTTCAACTCTGCTCTTCTTACTGACCCTAACTTTTCTTCTTCATTTCGTACCTTTACTGTTGTCTTCTTTCATACTAATTCTACTCCTGATACTCCTCCTCATATTCTCTGGGACTCTTTTAAAGCTAAGGCAAGAGGTTTCATTATTGACTTTGTTTCTAGGAAAAAAAACAATTTCTCCAAAAACGTATGTCCTCTCTTGCATATATTAAAAAATTAGCACATACATTTTATACTTCTTCTGATAAGTGTATGTTCCCTGAACTCTTCCGTGCAAAGATTTCCTTTAATAAATTTACCACGGATAATGCCTCCTCAATTCTTCTCTGTAGCAGTGCACGTTATTACGGAGGTTGTAACAAGTCTGGGAAACTTTTAGCTAACTATCTCAAATCTTGTAAAGAACGTACCTCCATTGAATCTATTTTTTCCGCTGACAATGTTCTTTTACACACTAATGACCAAATTCTTCAAGAATTCCAACTCTTTTATCAACAACGTTATACTCAAGAGTCCCCCCTACTTCTTTTATGATTTGTTCTTACTTTGATAAATTACCTAAACCTTCTACATCTCACCTTAATTTTTCATCCCTTGACCTTGATCTCTCCCTTCCTGAAATTTCTACAGCTCTGTCTTCTCTCACTAAAAGTAAAACTCCGGGCCCCGATGGCTTTCCAGTGGAGTTTTACTTGCAATTTTTTGACCTTTTATTACTAAAACTCTTATCATTTTTTCAATCCTTCTATTCTACTGGTATATCTGCAGGTTCCTTTCAAGATGCCACCATTTGTTTCATCCCAAAATTTGGTCGTGACCCTAAACTTTGTAAAAATGATTGTCCTATTTCGTTAGTTGATGTCGATTACAAACTTTTTGCTAAATTACTTGCTTTGCGTTTGGACTCCTTTATGCCACATCTTATTGGCAAAGAGCAAGGCGGTTTTATTAAAGGAAGGCTTACTTCTGACTATTGGTCCTTCCTATTTGTTTCACTGAAATGGCATGGCTTTGGTTCCAAGTTTATTTTTCTTATTTCCTTATTATATTCTTCACCCAACGCTTCTGTTCCTGTGAATGGTCATCTATCTTCTTCTTTTTGTCTTCAAAGAGGAGTTCGTCAAGGTTGCCCCCTTTCTCCACTTCTTTTTGTTTTAGCCCTTGAACCCATTTTGTCCTCAATTTGCCAGAATAATTCAACTTCCGGTTTTCCCTTTGGTGAACATCAATTAAAACTTTCAGCTTATGCTGATGACATCCTTTTATTCATTTCAAATCCCGAATCGTCTATCCCTCCTTTATTGTCCGAATTTGAAGCATTCTCTCTTGTATCTGGTTACAAGATTAACTCAGATAAAACAGAAATCCTCCCTTTGACTAAGTTTTGTCTCCCTCATTTCTTTCCACTGGTTTGACTTGGAATAGTAGTAAGATTAAATATCTTGGGATTTGGTTTTCTAATTCTATTTCCTCCTCTGTTAAGCTAAATATGTCTACTGTTCTTTTTCGAATTGATCAATTATTTTCTTCTTGGAATCCTCTTTTTCTTTCTTGGTGGGGTCGACTAGACTCTATTAAGATGATGTTTGCTCCTATTCTTATATATACTCTTGCCATGCTGCCTGTACATGTCCCTAATCTTTATTTCAAACGTCTTGATTCTTCTATCTCTAAATTTCTTTGGAAACACAAAAAATCTAGAATTTCTTTATTATCTCTTCGTAGACCTAAATCAAATGGGGGTGTTAACTTCACAGATTTTTGCTTATATCATAAACCCTTTTCTTTCCGTCAAGCCTCATGTTGGCTCTCCATGGATCCTACTTCCATCGCTCCTCTTTGGCTCTCTATTGAGCATTCCTTTTTGTCACCCTTTTCCTTTGATGAATTCATACGTTTCTCATCTAAATCTCCTTACGATTGGCTCCCCTTGTTTAAACATACCTCCTCTCTTTTTAAACCTTTATTCTCTCCCTCATCTGTATCGTGGGAATCCTTCCTACACTTACCCCTTTGGTATAATTCCCTTCTTCTTGTAAATAATAGACCTATCAGTTGGACCTCATGGAGACTTAAGGGTATTATCTGGATCCGTCAACTCTTTGATGGTATAACCCCTTGTTTTTTCCCGCAGTTACAACTTCAATTTTACTGTCCTCGCTCTTTTCTACAGAAATACACTCTTCTTATGGGACTCATTCTTGATCGTTAATATTCTCTTCCTTCATCACCGTTACTCCATACTCGTCCTAAAGCGTCTCTTATTTATACATTATTTTCTTCTCCTAACCCGGAACGTCCCAAATCCAAAGTGGAACTCTCCTGGGAGGCTGACTTGGGATGTACTTGGCCCATTTCCCTCTGGGATAAAATCTGGTCCAAATCCTTGAAGATTTCTTGTTTAGCTTCCCTCACTCAATCTATCTTTTTTCTTTATCATCGACTTTATCTTTCTCCTCTTTCTCTTTCTCGTTTCTCTGCTTCCTCTGACTCTATTTATTTATTTATTATATAGTTTTGTATAGCGCGAACAAGACCCGAGGGTATCAGAGCGCTTAACATCGAGGAACGGTTACACAATGACAGCACAGTATCAATTATACAACAAACAGATATGAGGTAGTGGAAACTAAGGCTATAAATGGAGACAATATATAAATATTCCAAACACATGTGCAATTAGCAATACAAGGTGAGAAGTCTTATCTTATCTCACGCTCTTTAGCATTCGATAAGGTGAGGTAGAGGTTATAAAGATTATAAAGATTGGCTGTGAAAACCGTTATAAGTTCACATAGGACTGTGGTAGTCATAATGAGAAAGCCAGGCTTATATGTGGAGTCAATCTCCTGTCAGTGACGGTATTCAATAGGAGGCCACCTTTCAGCTGATGGAAATGATCATACCAGCGATCCCTCGGCTTCCCTATGCAAGGTATTTACTCATCAGGAGGCTTTTCACTTCATGTTTGAATAGTACACTATTTTGAATCTTCCTAATGCTTGGGGGTAGTGAATTCCAGACTCTGGGGGCAGCTCCGGAGAATGCTCGATCATAGGTCTTTTTCTTTCGGAAGATGGCTGGCCTCAGCAGCAGCTCCTTGGCGCTTCTAGCTGGTCTGATTCCTCCCGATAGCTTAATTTTCTTGGCTAGGTATCCTGGCATGTTATAGTGCACCGCTTTGTGAGTAATACATGCTAACTTCATTTGAACTCTGGCCTCATATGTTAGCCAGTTTAGAGCTTTCTTTACAGTTTCTTTCTTTCTTTACAGTTTAGACTCTACCTGTTGGACCTGCAAATCACCCAATGCTGATCTTCTACATATGTTCTTTTCCTGTCCTACGGTTTCCACTTTTTGGAAACAGGTTTGGTCTTGCATTTCCCGTATTTTCTCTCTCTCTGCTCCATACTCACCTCCTCTTCTTTTTCTTGGCAGTCTCTCAGACACGCTAACTTTACCCTCTTATTCCAGAGGCCTCTTTGACATTATGCTTGCACTTGCATTTCAGCACATTTCCTCTAATTGGAAAGCTCTTACTAATGTTTCCATACAACACTGTTGGAACTCTTTATGTCATTTTCATAAACTTGTAGTGCATGAACCACCAACAGAACAAGGTAAAAGCAGTGAGCTTTAGAGAGTGCAAATACATAAAAACAGGCACTAAGCTCTGGTCTGAATGAGAGCAGCTATTCATGATAGGGCCCCAACTCCCAAACAATCAATCAGCAGGAGTATATTTGAACAACTTAGACAGGATGGTGGGTCTGCATGACCCCATGATATTGAACAAGATCAGTAATTCCTTGAGTGAACAACCAAGTAATGCCTCAGTGGTCACACTCTTACTGAGGAAACAAACTCCTCTACCCATCGCTTCAAGAGTGCGAGTTGTCTTTCAATTCCTAGAAACCATTACTTATTTTTTCATGTACCAAATTCTCTTCTAAAACCAATCTAATTCTTTTTGAAATACACCAGAATTAATTATAAAATATATTTACTAACATCTTACCTGTCAATTCAAAATGAACTCCGAAGTGTCCTGGTGTGCTAGTAATATTATAGTACGGATATAGTATAGTTGAAACAAAGAGCTAAAGGAATACATAAATGAATGTACAAGTGTTCAAATAAATCAATAGACAAATTAAAGACTGTTGTTTCCTATGATTCTGACAAATAATACAATCCCACTTCCAGAAGAAATGCATTATTATTTTTTTCAAAATATACAGTTGAGGCATTAAACATTTTCCAGCGATCCTTTGAGCCTCAGGTGGCCAACGAGCTCGGACTCTTTGTAAAGTCCCCAGGTCTTTAAAAGCCTTGCTTGATTGGTACTTTGCTGTTCATGAGCGGGTTAGCCTGTTTGATGTTGGCTCATCAAACAGCATCTTTAACCCCTTCCGTGCGGGGCGTATTTTCCGCCTGTGCTGACTCCGCCTTGCGCGGGCGGAGTCATGACGGAACGGTTCCGTCATCAGCACAGCTCAACCGATGCTGATGACGGAACCGTTCTGTCATCAGCATGGAAGGGGTTAAAGAGGGGTGACATCATCTTGATACTAGAGTCCTTTCCTCTAGGTAGCTGAATTGGATATTAATGTTTCAAGTATACCATTGTCACATGCTTCAGTAAGTCTCTGTATCGTATAACTCCATGGGTAAACTTGCATTTGCACAAATGTGCTATAATAAGAAAATTCAGTTATGATATATATATGAATTAATGGAAAAACAAAAACTGAGAAACCCAATCATTGAAAACCAATTTGAAGGAAAGAAACATTTCAATGTAAGGATAATTTTAAGGATAAATTAAAAAAAATTACATCAAAATTGGATACAGTGTAGGGTAAATGAGATGTTTTAGGTTTCAGGGATGGTTGGTGTTTAAGGCTGATGAGAGATTTTTAGAGGAGTTTGGGGGGTGGGGATGGTTTTTAGGGTTGAGAAATTAGTAGAATACAGGGGTGAAGAGAATTTCTTAGGGTTCACAAATTTGTGGAGTTTAGGATGTGTATAGAGTTTCTAAGGTTCAATGATTTGTAAAGTTTAGGGGTGGTGAAGGGCTTTATGGCTCAGGAATGGGTGGAGTTTATGGGTGGTAAGGGGGTGTTTTTAAGGTTCAGGGATTAGTAGATTTTATATTTGAAAGTTTTTTATTGTGTTCCTGGATGGGTGGGGTTTTGGGGTGTTGAGGGTATTTTAGGGTTCACGGATTGGTAGAGTTTTGGGACAGAAAGGGTTTATAGGGATCAGGAGTGGTGGAGTTTATGGGTGATGAAGGTTTTTTAGGCATATGGGATGGATAGTGTATGGTGTAGTGATGAGTTTTTATGAATCTGGGATGGGTGTTGTTTAGGGGTGGTGATTGTTTTTTAGGGGCCAGGGAAGTGGCAATTTATGGGTAGTAATGGGCTGTTTAAGGTTGAGTGATGTGATAAGTTTAAGAATGGTGAGGGCTTTTCAGGGATCAGAGCTGGCTGGTGTTTAGGCATCGTGATGGTTTCTTAGGGTTCAGGGATGGGTGGATTTTAGGAGTAGTGTGGGATTTTAGGGTTCAGACATTGATGGAGTTTAGAGGTAGAAAAGGGTTTTAGGGGTCAGGTCAGGGGTGGCTCCTCTGTTATGGCAGAGGAGCGTCACCCCACTGCTAGAAGCATCAGATCAACATGTAAAATGGAATGATTAAAAAAACAATTAATAAACACTGCTTTTTTATACTTTTACTTTACCTGTAGGAGCCGAAGCCGTCTGCCGAGACTTGGGGGCATGGCCATCAGCAGCAGGAGTGGTGGGCACAGGGCATTGCTGTCAGTGCATATGTTGGTTTACCCTACCGTCTCAGGATGCCAAACCAACGTGCAACATCTCCCCAACCCGAGCAGCAGGAGCAGGCTTCCAGTCCTCTTTGAAGCAGAAAACAAACCAGCTCAGGCCAATCCCAGCACTTCTCGAGAAGCAATGGGATTTTGGGGGGTCTGGGTGCTTGTGCTCATGGGGACTGCAGTTCCTGGAGCAGAGGAACATCAAGGTGAGGAGCGGGAGCACAGGATCACAGAGGTGGTGGCAGGCAGCAGGAAGGTAAGAGTACTTTTTATTTATTTATTTATGTATTTATTGTTTGTCCTGTACACTACCCTTCACTTCGTAACGGCAACAGTCACCACTGGATCAGGAGTGGGTGGAGTTCAGTGTCCAGGGTGGGTTTAGGTTTTAGAGGGCAAGGATGGATGGTGTTTAGGGGTTGTGAGAGGTCAGCGGATTAAAAGCATCTGAAGTAATTGTTAGAGAATGTAAAAGATAGACATCTGTAGTAATGTCTCTGGAAATAAAGTACTCCAACACACACGCTTCTGAAAGTAATACCTGCAACAAATGCATATGCACCTTTAAGAAAAGCATGCAAATGCTAGTTTTGCCAAAAATACATTCAATGATTTGGTTTCTATGAAATGGTAAATGCCATTCATAATGCAAATTGCCATTAAACAACTTAGGCGAAATGCTTTCTCAGTAATAGTAATCATTTTTCTTTGCAATCATATACAACCTTTAGATATGCGCAGTCTGGATGGGAGCAATGACAGTAAGCACGTTCGTTGTTAGGTTTATAAATGTCAGTGAATTTTCAAAGTTCTGTAATTGTCCTTAAGAGTTCAGGATCGCACAGCATTTTTATGAAAAGAAGGTTGTCTATTTTTTTCCTAAGTTATTATTTGCTGAGTGGTACAGTATTTCCTTTGATGTTTATGCATCCTTGCAACTCTATTTGTGAAATCTGTATGCAGTGCAGTCAATATGATTTGATTATGTGTACAGTTATATCCTCAAGATCAATGAAGAATGTTATTGTTTTCTGAGATTGGGAAGATCAGTGATCTGCTGACTAGACTTCCAGAAATTAAAAAGGCGTCATGTCCCGCTTTTTACAACACTGTTCTATCATTCTTTCCGCAAAATCTACCTGCATCTACTCCACTGTCTCTAACAGAACACATTATAATCAAATTAAGTGAGAAAATGGTCATGTGCCTGGTAGGTGTCCAGAGGATTTACATCAGATCCAGCTGAGAAGCATACATAAGAAGCTCTAAAGACGATATATTTGTGAACAGTGGTAAAGTCTAAGACGAGTGGGTTAGTTGTGAGAAATGAAAATGTCAACATTACCTTAGCGTATCATTTATAGAAGAAATTAAAGAAATAATATACAATGGCCTTTACATGGGGTATTTTACTCACTATATTATACTGTACCTAAAAAAAGAATCTAATTAAAATAGTATCTTATCCAACTTTTATTACCAATGCATATGCATTATCAGTAGGGATTAGCCAATGCAGTGCTACAGTTGGCCAGTGTACACATAGTTTTCAGTGGGTTGTGATGCTTCTCCCTCAATGAGGGGACTGAACAGCAGGTTACACTGTGCACATATGAATACGTTGTTTTTTCATGGCATGTTTTCGTGTGCATTTTCTTTTTTTCTTTTTTTGAATGAAAGATATTTACCCAAAACCAGGAGGCAAGGAATTACATTTGTGAAGAAGAGTAAAATTAATTGAAGATGCATTTTGACTAACAGTATTAATTACATACGAAATGTAACTTTAAGAATCAATTGCTGGTGCTGTAAAAAATGTGTTTCTCAAGTTTGCTTTTCTGTGATAACAGCATGACATTTTTTCACCACACTGTAGTAAGAAAAGTGTGAATGTGCATTTATTAGATCAATTGCTCTAAATGATGTGCTATTGGACCAGCTTCCTTTTAACTAGATATAATTATTTTATTCGCCCCATCCCTAAAATGGATATGTACACAAATAGCCACGGTGAACACAAACAAAGGATATGTTAATTGGAGAGTTTTGTGCAAATTCATCAAATGGCATCAAAGTTACTCCCAAACAAAAACAGACGTTTCGAAGCAAAGTCTGACCTAACCATAACCACAGTCGTTATCACAGCTTGTCTCTATTTGATTGTGTGTGTGTCTGTGGTGTGTGTGCACCTATATACTAGTTAAAGTTTAACCTCCACCATGCCCTTCTTATGACCTCACATATTACAACACTCAAGGCACATTATTTGACTTTATAGATGGCATCACTGATAACATCTCAAATTAAATAATGTGACAAATGAATACCCGTCACCTTCTTTGGCTACATGCCCAGGATTGCAGCTAGATCCTGCCTTCAATTCCCTGCTGACAACAAACCCGGTGTTTAGAAGAGAGTAGAAACTGTTTTTCTGCGTGTTTTTCATGCTGTTTTTCCTTTTTCTTTTGTTTATTTATTTTTTTGCAATTTTGTGTCTACTGTGTTTTCAATTTACAACAAAGCCAACTTCCCTTTGAATTGCTAAAAGATAAAACCACAATCGTGTTTTTATCTTTTAGCAATTCAATGTGAAGTTGGCTCTGTATTTAGAATGTGAAAACCTTTGGGATATATATTTTTTAAAATAATTCCAAATAGCATATTTTTGCATACCCCCTAGGTATCACATTAACCCTTGAAGGGATTCAAAGAAATGGAAGGGTAAGAAAACAAAACTCAGACCCTCCAAATGAAATTATTGGGGTAAGTTAATTCAGTCCGTTTTATATTTGAAATGAAACAATATACGGAGGGTCTGATCCTAATGGAATACTCTTCCCTTATCGTATTATCCTGCACCTACGAGACTGTAAAAATCAGACAAGGAACCCGTCCAAAACTTCTTTGGAGGAAAATATAAAAGCTTCCTCATAAATCAATAGGTATGTAATGGGTTTACTATTAATATGAATGAGACCCGGTGTATTAAAATATTATGTCTGAGTAATCTTTCTGTGTTTTAAATCAATGAGTCCAATCTGATGGATTTTTGGCCTACACTTTTCTTGCATGCAGACTTATTCCTAGGTTGCTAAATATAAATCATGAATAATTTAACAAAGAATGTTTTAAAAAATTATTTTTCTAATAAAGATTTTTACATTCTATTCAGATTTTTAAATATTGAACTATTGTCCTGAAGAAGGTGACGATTCACCTTAGTACCGAAACGCTGTGTCAACAGTTGTCTTTCATGCATTTATTGCACATATTGTTTTCCTATGATGAGTATATGATTTTGATGTGTTTTTAACTTTGCAAATATCAATTGTATAGAACATGATCTTTTAAATAAAATACTGATAATACATTTCTTTGAATTCATATGTTTGATTAAAAATGGATTATTCTATGTATGATTTTATAATTTTGTCTGTAAATTTAGCAACCTGGTACAATTATAGGATCGAATCCTCATCTTTTCAGAGTAGAAGGAGAAGGGAACTTTGTGTTTGTTTCAAACTTTAATTATCCCCCTGTCATGGGGGCTATTAAGCAGGGCACTTTTTTTAATTCCTTGTGTGCTTTGGAGCATTCTGTATCAAACCATTGCACCGCAAGCAATTATTTTTGGGTGACCTACCTAGTCAGCCTCTGCACTACATCATCGCACAATAACTCAAACTCCTGAACCACTTCTGCTGGGGAAAATCTACCGGTAAACATCTGTCTATTCAGTACTAATTACTTAAAATGGTATCTTCCTCGAATTTTACTGGGTTTACATCTCCCCAGTTCAGCCTACATCATTTGTTAGAGTTAAAATAGATCAGGCAATTATCACCACACCCTCTATTTGATTGCAAGTAAAACGAAGCAATGAAAGGTTAGTGATTAACCCACGGCAGAGACCTCTGCTCCGCCCGCGGAGTGTGCAGAGATTTGCCTTTTCCGCATTCCGCGGAGAAGGCAAATCTCTCAACACTCCACAGTGGAGCAGAGTTGGCCAGCCAATGCCTCCACCCACACTATTACAAGTAAGTTAACATTAAGTTAAAATATATTTACATCCAATTACCTACGTACCGCGGGTCCCAGGCCTGCAGTTGTCATCTTCCTCGCTGTATGGGTAATGCTGTTGAAAACTGCACATGAGCATGCACCAGCACATGCACATTTCTTGCAAGAAACAGAGTTACAGGGAGTTTGTTTTCAACTCCGTGGCTCTCCGTGTAGCCCCGCTACGCACAGTTTGCCCCGGGTTAATAATGATCACTCGCACAATTTGTCTTGACCTTGAAATCCAGCACCAAAGTGGTAAAGTGCTTTGACATTAACATAAAATTAATTGTGCTGGCCCGACCACCACCAGTGAAAGTTGGATGATCAGAAAAGGCTTACAACCATAATTATTTAAAAAGCTTAAATTATTAGCCATAAGAATAGAATGTAGTGCATTGCCCTGTGGAGAGAGAGTAAAGTGAGTCAGGGGCTGCCCCTCAATATCTTCCAGCCCAGACACACCCTGAGAACTAAACTTAGAAATTGTACAATTAAAATCCCCAAACCATAAAAGACATAATAGTTGCCATTTCATTGTGGCTTTGGTCTTTTCCACTTGCAGGTACTCTATTACTTGGCAATTCCCTTTATCAAAAATGATATGCGACCAATTTACCAACAGTATTTTAACCTTGGCTAGACCTGAAATTGTTATTAGTTGAAACCAAGGAGATAAGCGTATACACACCCGGAGAACTTAATGTACAAATTTTACAATTAAAATCCCCAACCCAAAAAAGACATGATGGTTGCCATTTCATAGTGTCTTTGGAAATTTCTACCTGCAGGAACTCTATTACTTGGCAATTCCCTTTATCAAAAATGTTATGGTACCAATTTACCAAGAGTAATTTAACCTTGGAGATAGGCTTATACATGTGACTACAATAGATACATGTTTAACCCCAATAAGCACCATAATACCACTCTGAGCTTTCCATGTTGGGCATGGGTTGCAGGAACACAGAAAGAATGGTAGCTATCAATAAAGATATAATCTAAAAACCAGGTTTCTTGTAAACATAAAAATCAAAGCCTTTAATGAAGCTCATACAGTACTCATTCCCCAATTTTGAGCGAATGCCTGCTATGTTCCATGATAGTATTTTATTGTTTTCCAAGGCAACAACTGCCTACTGAGCGGGGCTCTCGTTTAAGTTGTTAGGCACCTCAAATATATCCTCAACTGGAGTAACCTCTTATACAGATGTATTTGCCTCCTCATGTGTCATACCTTGTAAAGTTTTACCTAAGTTGGCCAGGCTTCCCTTATCGAATGGTTGACAGGGTGAATCCTGCAATCAATTAATATCTGTTAGACCACAAAACACTTCAACGCGATTTGATAGGGTGATAGGCTGGAAATGAATAAAATTGCCTTGTTTGGCTCTGGATTAATTTTGCCTTTCTCGGGGGTGTAAGCCTGAATGGGTAAGGAATTGCCCTTATGGGACCATCCTTAATGAATTGCAACTCAAAGTGTGTGTACCTAGGGTCCCTGAAGGTGAGGACCATAAAATCACCCCTCCCGCGGATTTCAGTGTGTGTCCTAACCAGCCCAACCACTGTACCATAAGGATGTTATCAAGTAACTTAATCTGGTGGTTTATTTTGCTAGTGCACCAATGGACAGATTTATTTATAAGGCTTTGGCAGTCTTTAAGTGAATCTAATGGCAGTGGGGGGACTTCATCTAATACCAGGGTACAGGGGTTGCAGTCAGGTAGTAGGTTTATTAAATATTTAAAACCTTCCCCGCTTCTGTCAGGAGATGCGAGTGGTGGGCAGTTGTTGTGTGCATGATAAAATCTCCCATTGGTCCGCACGGTCTGACCAGAAATGCTACTCCCTTGGCATGCCTTCTGTGTTGTCCTAGATGGAACTGTTATCCAGGAATCCCAATTAGTCAGAAGAGTAGACTTAATGGGGCCAGCTACATTCGAAATGAAGGGGTGTGTGATGATTAAGGGCGCTTCTCTCAGCGGAGGCGGTGTCATGGCTATTAGTGTGGGTAGCCGCATCCCTTACCTGGGTGGGTAATATTTTATTTTTAGAGTTCCTCAAGACTAGATAGAGCTGGTCTTTGATATGGCCCAGATGTTCAAAAATAGGGTTCAAGGCCTCTACAATCATTTGATTTACATTGGTGAGGAAGGAATTATCCAGTGTCTCTAGCGAGCCCTCCCCCCCTCCAAATCACCTCTTGCCCTGTTGGCACTCCCCTTTAATAGCTCCTTTCTGATTATTTTAAGTACAGGTCACTGTCCTTGGACTTGGGGTCTATCTCCATCCCCTCTACCCGTTTCTTTTCCTTTTTCCTCCTGTAGCCTGTCGGCATCTGGGCTCCCCCATCGACAGATTAGGTGTCAGTGAGTTTGAATCAACATTGTACAACAAATATATTTGGCGATAATGTTCACCGCTGGCTAAAGTGATAATGGGGGCCAGGACTCAGAGTCTCTGATTAAAATATCAGACGAGGTCAGAGGGCAAATTGTTGGAATAAGGACAAGTGAAAGTCTTCGCTCCGTCATTTCAATTTTCTTATTAATTACCCCCACAGCCATCTGCAGAAAACCTTCCAGTGTGGCACTAGCAGCGGTTGCAACTAGTGCTCCTTGCCATCTTCTCATGATTAGTAACCCGCATAAAAACAATACGTAAAGGAATCAAAATTGTCACCTCAAATGATCTTGGCTCATTGTTAACCGCCGAATAAGGCTTTGCCTCGGCTTAAGTCTCCAGAGACTCGTGGCAAAACTTAAGAACAGGAGCCAAGCACGGCAATTAAGAGAGTTGGCCCAACCCAGCCTCTTGGCCCAGTCTTCTTGCTGTGCGAGCATGGTAGGCTTTTAACATGTGCCTCCTGACGTGGAGGGGACATGGTGACTTCCTGCGGATTCCTCCGCTTCCGAGATGGCGGGGTATTGTGGTCTGCCCCCTTACAGCAAAAGCAGCAAAGGCTCAGAGCCCTGAATGCACTTTAAACATGGGATGCGTAGTCCCCCCTTCCTCACCAGGAAGTTGCAACACCTTTGGGTGCTATGTCTTGTAGACAAAACCTGGGGTCACGTTGTCGACTCCCGCACAGTCCCAACACTCATGGCTGCACCGTAGGTGCATTGGCATATATGGCTCTCTCACAGCTCTGCGGCTGGGTCACTGGCCACAACAGATCTCTCTCCAAACCACATCCCTGCAAGCTGCACTTGGTCAATGTGATGATCAACATGGAAGGAGTGTCAGGAGATTCTGCTTCAGACCTCCTGTCCTTTGGTCTTGTTCTTCAAGGGTTTGTTTTCTGATGTCCAATCTTGAAACCCGTCTGCAGGTTCGGACGCTCCCTGCTCCCGATTTGAACTATTATTTTTGTAAACTTTTTTATATTGTTTTACACTTTTTTAACATATTTTATTACTTCTTTTATTTTTTACACAAGTCTTTGTGTTCTCTTTGCAGAGACTGATTCATGCCTCTTCTATATATTATTTTATTCATTTCACCATGGGCAACAACCTTATGACAGTGTCTGCAGAATGTCCCAAAATGCTGCTTGCTGTCATCATTTTGTTTCTGTTATTCTTCCCCCACTTCCTCTAGAGCAGTTGTTCCTCTTTCTACCACTCGCTTCTTCTGCATATTGGAATGCACTTTGTTGTTTTGGTGCAATGCCCTCAGATGATTGAACATTTCAGTGGTTCCTATAGAATACTATCCACTATTGAGTTCTGTGCAGTATATTCTTGCACATAGTTCACGTAACCTTCTGCACACTTAGTTTTTTCACCAGATGTAAATTTCAAAAATTGCACCACCAGTGATTCATTCACTGGGCTGATTTCTTTTGGTGGTGCAGAAGTACTTAGAGGAACACTTATGTCATCATATTCTGGTGGAATATTCTGCATGGGCATGGTGGATGATACAGTTGGTGTTTGCTGGTTTTCAGTTTTGTCAAAGGCTATGAAGGCTTCAGACTGTATTTACTACAAACTGTCTCTGTTAAACACCAATCCAGTACTGGTGATAACAAAGTTTTTTAAGGGTGCTTTTACAAAATGTTGTTTTTTTCTGAGTAGTCTCTCCTGAGTGGGCATTCAAATGGCAGTTTTCATTGTTTTATTTTTTACCTCCTACCTGGACTGCGGTACGCCCACGAAACCCATAGAACCAATGAGAGGGTTGCGCAGGAATCCTGTGTGGGTTTGCTACCAGTACCACGCTACATGAAACTTCTAAAACAAGTTGTGTTCACTATGAAGGGATCGTTTCTTTCAAAGTTAGAGCCTACAGGTTTCCTCACAGGCCTAAAAAAGAAGGTTTGGGCAGAACATCTGTGTTTTTTGTTACAAAACCACAGCATCTCAAAATGTACTGCCCTACCTGTCACTCACAGTAAAACACCATCTCACTGGCTGATGTAATTAGTTTGATGTATTCGCTGAAAGCCCCACTGTCTCACTGTAATTAGGGAGTGGCCCTTGAGAGCATTCACACCGTCTAAAATCTTTGTTGGTTTTTATTAATTTTGTAATTTTCTTTGAGGGGGGGTCTCTAGAAAATGGCATCTTCATGAGAGGACAGGGAAGAACAGTCCCAGGAAAAGCAGGAACATCAGTTCAAGCCACATAACGCTCAATAATTTCTTGTATGGAAATTCTTAACAGTTCCAGAGAAACAAAATGAATGTTCATAGATCGTCATATGCAAGATCTGCTATCAAGAATTTTCAAGAGGTACGGAGAAGAAATATTCTTTTGAACCCTCGGAAATGTACCAGCACATGAAGTCTTGTCACAGCAGGCATCTAAACACGGTACCTCAGATACCTATATTTGAAAGCAGGAACTAGCAACTTTAGTTTGAGATGCAATTGCATTCTATCATCCCTAATGACTTCTCAAATAACATCACTGATGACAAAATACAATAATTGTGACACCATCCCATAGGGTTGTGGACATGAAATAATGCAACACTTTACACCTGTGGTCAATTTTTCAATTCACTATATTAGGATTGCTCTCTTAAAGACTTTACATTAAGTGCAATATAAATCAAAAGGTTGTCAGATATTAATTTCCCATTTGAAAGACAACTTCTGTCAAGACCTATCGAGAACACTTTGCGGTTCAGTAAAATACACTACACACATTTCTGAGATGCGCATAATGGCATACCTTAAAACACCAGTCTTAAAAGAAACACCAATAAGTAGTATACCCCTATATTCTACATTAGTTCATGATCAGTAATGCCTCAATAATCATTATTAAAGTTTTGGAAATAAACATTTACAGGTTCTAGATTATATCTAATTTAACTTGGAAAATAGCGGGCCCCTGTTCAGAAGATAAACATACCCATAACAAGGAACAAATGCATTGAAGAAAAGAGCCTGGATAAGGCAATTGTACTCTAGACGCAGGCAGAAAGATCTAGAACATGAATGGTACAATGACAAATATATGAAGAAAAAAATAACAAACAAAAAGGTATCTAATTATTTATATGTCATGATTTTGATATATAAATTTTTTTCTCCCTTTTGTGCATATAAAAATACAAATATATTTCTGTTTTTTTAATAGATAGTGTAAAAAAACGTATTATGTTGTCAAATTCACAGTATATACATAGAAGATTGTACAAATAGTACCTTCATAATAAAGAGAGAACAAATAAGAAACCACTTTTGTATCTTTTCTTACATCTAAATCACATCAATTGGTATAAAGCGATTACTGTTTATGCATGATATGCAATACAGATTGCTAAATTATGTGAAGAAGCTGGCGGTTTGTTGACACTATGCGCGTTTCGGCAAAGCCTTGGTCAGGAATCCATTGTAGTATAAACGAGATGGGATAAAGGACAACAGAAAAAGACCTAGATGTTGATGCCAACAATTTTTAAGATAAAATAATTTTGTTTTATAGAAGGTCGAAAAGTTGAATGATTATGCAGGAGTTGTGTGCCACGTGAAAGTGCTGAAAAATATGCACCTAGACAAGGTACCCTGACAGCCAAATTACACATGCATATGTAGTGATTGAAACTCACCGATATGTGATCATCAGGTAAAAGGTGAATGAAAGCCAACATTTTATAGAGAATCCTTAGAACATAGAAAAAAGGGGAAGGATAGGACAAAACATGGTGAACGTATAAGCGAAGAGAACACTTGGCGACAAAATGCTATTTGCGTGTGATCTACAAGTGGAGATCCAAGTCAAAACTCAGCAGATGCTCAGACAGAATGTCATACAAAGATAGACAAAAGACTGATAATGAAAAAGAAGAAAAAAAGAATGCATACCCATGAATAGTTACTTCACTAGGATACGGCAAAGGTAAATATAGATGGCTGGATAAATTAGCAGAGAAGATACAGATTCCTATATGGGAGCACAAGGATACACGTGTCATAGTGTATATCATGCATACATCTGAAAAGGTTCACACATAGATGTCAGGTCAGAGTTACCTTAAATGTAGCAGACTATGGATAGGATGTATTAGATCCAGTAGTAGTTCTAATAGGAGCGTCTAACTCAGTAATAGGGTTCAGATTAAACTCTTGAATCTGGACTATAAGGTAGAGAAGGAAAGAGAAAGGGTTCGTATAACCAATATCCAATTGATAGAATTGATTGAAGATATGATTGCAATTCAGCACCTACTTACCAGCCCTAGAGATGGACTGTACTAGGGCAGATATGACTAACAGGAATATCTGTTTGTGTAGAGGAGGGAAATAGAAGGCTGCCTTTCCCTGTAGAGATAAAGTATGTGCTAGTACGGTAGATCGGATGAGCTTCATAGTTCGGAAAGCAGAAACCTACACGGTCGCCAAATGGATGTGCCAGGTGGGTCTGTGGAACTCCTCCAGTACTGTGCTTCTGTTATTAAAATATCCCAATCAATGATAGGTTCTTGGTCTGCATCCAATATGGACCTACGTGGCCATGGACTGTCTGGAGTGAAAAAGAAATTTAAGGGTCCTTAACTCAGAAGGTAAGATGGGAAGAATTCCTCTCAAATTATAAAGACTGATGTGATTATATGTTAACAGTCTGAATGTGACAACAGTCAGACAGTCCCACTGTATGGAAAAATTATAATGGCCCAGCAGATATGGCCATACGTGAGGTAGCTTACCCCTTTAGCATATGCTGAAACGCGCTTCTATCTGTCTCGCATTATGGTGTGGTCATTCCCCATGATTAGGCTCACAGTGACACGCATGTGGATACTACTGCTGCAGAGCAGTAATTCTATGGAAGTACGGAATGCACTATACCGTTGTCTGGGGTATGTTCAACTCACTGCGTGCTTAATAGCTGTTATGGACAATATTGCTGCTGTTCTACATATTGCTAAAGATGCCCCTCTTCTGACGATGGCTAACGCAACTTCCTTGATGATGTAAATATAAAAATGACCATGTAGAGCAAAGCGGTACGTGCCTGTCGGTTCATCAGATGGTTTCGGTGTTTATTAGCGTGTGTACTGGTGCCAAGTTGCTCACACCTCTCATTCAAAATGAATAATTGCCCCGAAAATGTCAAAGGAAGTACGTATTGTCACTCACAAAATTTGTTAAGTCACTCACACCCAGTCAAAAGATCTGGGTTTAATCCATCACTGTTCTTTAGCCCACTCTGCCACCCCAGTTCAGACATGGCTATATGCAAATCATTCTGACCCTGTGCCTCATGGGAACAGTCCAGCCCGAACTGCCAAGCCATGTCTTCCCTGGACTGGAAACAAGCTTCCGAGGACTGGTTTCTGGCATTCCTGCCGTCTTCAGCCCGGCTTTCTTGAATCCAGTGGCAAAGTGAGCAAGGGACTCACGTCTGAGCATATCCTGCCACACTTATGGCGGCCAAAAGTGGTACAAAAGGGGGTTGTGATGGACGGAGCATCTGAATCAATCAAACACTCACACCCAGTCAAAAGATCTGGGTTTAATCCATCACTGTTCTTTAGCCCACTCTGCCACCCCAGTTCAGACATGGCTATATGCAAATCAGTCTGACCCTGTGCCTCATGGGAACAGTCCAGCCCGAACTGCCAAGCCATGTCTTCCCTGGACCGGAAACAAGCTTCCGAGGACCGGTTTCTGGCATTCCAGCCGTCTTCAGCCCGGCTTGCTTGAATCCAGTGGCAAAGTGAGCAAGGGATCCACGTCTGAGCATATCCTGCCACACTTATGGCGGCCAAAAGCGGTACAAAAGGGGGTGGTGATGGACGGAGCATCTGAATCAATCAAGCACTCACACCCAGTCAAAAGATCTGGGTTTAATCCATCACCGTTCTTTAGCCCACTCTGCCACCCCAGTTCAGACATGGCTATATGCAAAGCAGTCTGACCCTGTGCCTCATGGGAACAGTCCAGCCCGAACTGCCAAGCCATGTCTTCCCTGGACCGGAAACAAGCTTCCGAGGACCGGTTTCTGGCATTCCAGCCATCTTCAGCCCGGCTTGCTTGAATCCAGTGGCAAAGTGAGCAATGGACTCAGGTCAGAGCATGCCCTGCCACACTTATGGTGGCCAAAAGCGGTACAAAAGGGGGTGGTGATGGACGGAGCATCTGAATCAATCAAACACTCACACCCAGTCAAAAGATCTGGGTTTAATCCATCACTGTTCTTTAGCCCACTCTGCCACCCCAGTTCAGACATGGCTATATGCAAATCAGTCTGACCCTGTGCCTCATGGGAACAGTCCAGCCCGAACTGCCAAGCCATGTCTTCCCTGGACCAGAAACAAGCTTCTGAGGACCGGTTTCTGGCATTCCAGAAATCTTAAGCCCGGCTTGCTTGAATCCAGTGGCAAAGTGAGCAATGGACTCACGTCAGATACCCTGCCACACTTATGGTGGCCAAAAGCGGTACAAAAGGGGGTGGTGATGGACGGAGCATCTGAATCAATCAAACACTCACACCCAGTCAAAAGATCTGGGTTTAATCCATCACCGTTCTTTAACCCACTCTGCCACCCCAGTTCAGACATGGCTATATGCAAATCAGTCTGACCCTGTGCCTCATGGGAACAGTCCAGCCC
Source organism: Lissotriton vulgaris (assembly GCF_964263255.1). Classification (NCBI taxonomy): domain Eukaryota; kingdom Metazoa; phylum Chordata; class Amphibia; order Caudata; family Salamandridae; genus Lissotriton; species Lissotriton vulgaris. The sequence goes on along the minus strand of NC_141685.1, from coordinate 2,034,642,444 downwards.
AAACTGCCAAGCCATGTATTCCCTGGACCGGAAACAAGCTTCCGAGGACCGGTTTCTGGCATTCCAGCCGTCTTCAGCCCGGCTTGCTTGAATCCAGTGGCAAAATGAGCAAGGGACTCACGTCTGAGCATACCCTGCCACACTTATGGCGGCCAAAAGCGGTACAAAAGGGGGTGGTGATGGACGGAGCATCTGAATCAATCAAACACTCACACCCAGTCAAAAGATCTGGGTTTAATCCATCACCGTTCTTTAGCCCACTCTGCCACCCCAGTTCAGATAAGGCTATATGCAAATCAGTCTGACCCTGTGCCTCATGGGAACAGTCCAGCCCGAACTGCCAAGCCATGTCTTCCCTGGACTGGAAACAAGCTTCTGAGGACCGGTTTCTGGCATTCCAGCCATCTTAAGCCCGGCTTGCTTGAATCCAGTGGCAAAGTGAGCAATGGACTCACGTCAGATACCCTGCCACACTTATGGTGGCCAAAAGCGGTACAAAAGGGGGTGGTGATGGACGGAGCATCTGAATCAATCAAACACTCACACCCAGTCAAAAGATCTGGGTTTAATCCATCACCGTTCTTTAACCCACTCTGCCACCCCAGTTCAGACATGGCTATATGCAAATCAGTCTGACCCTGTGCCTCATGGGAACAGTCTAGCCCAAACTGCCAAGCCGTGTATTCCCTGGACCGGAAACGAGCTTCCGAGGACCGGTTTCTGGCATTCCAGCCGTCTTCAGCCCAGCTTGCTTGAATCCAGTGGCAAAATGAGCAAGGGACTCACGTCTGAGCATACCCTGCCACACTTATGGCGGACAAAAGTGGTACAAAAGGGGGTGGTGATGGACGGAGCATCTGAATTAATCAAACACTCACACCAAGTCAAAAGATATGGGTTTAATCCATCAATGTTCTTTAGCCCACTCTGCCACCCCAGTTCAGACATGGCTATATGCAAATCAGTCTGATCCTGTGCCTCATGGGAACAGTCCAGCCCGAACTACCAAGCCATGTCTTCCCTGGACCAGAAACAAGCTTCCGAGGACCGGTTTCTGGCATTCCAGCCGTCTTCAGCCCGGCTTGCTTGAATCCAGTGGCAAAGTGAGCAAGGGATCCACGTCTGAGCATATCCTGCCACACTTATGGCGGCCAAAAGCGATACAAAAGGGTGTGGTGATGGACGGAGCATCTGAATCAATCAAACACTCACACCCAGTCAAAAGATCTGGGTTTAATCCATCACCGTTCTTTAACCCACTCTGCCACCCCAGTTCAGACATGGCTATATGCAAATCAGTCTGACCCTGTGCCTCATGGGAACAGTCCAGCCCGAACTGCCAAGCCATGTCTTCCCTGGACCGGAAACAAGCTTCCGAGGACCGGTTTTTGGCATTACAGCCATCTTCAGCCCGGCTTGCTTGAATCCAGTGGCAAAGTGAGCAATGGACTCACGTCAGAGCATACCCTGCCACACTTATGGTGGCCAAAAGCGGTACAAAAGGGGGTGGTGATGGACGGAGCATCTGAATCAATCAAACACTCACACCCAGTCAAAAGATCTGGGTTTAATCCATCACCGTTCTTTAGCCCACTCTGCCACCCCTGTTCAGACATGGCTATATGCAAATCAGTCTGACCCTGTGCCTCATGGGAACAGTCCAGCCCGAACTGCCAAGCCATGTCTTCCCTGGACCGGAAACAAGCTTCCGAGGACCGGTTTCTGGCATTCCAGCCATCTTATGCCCGGCTTGCTTGAATCCAGTGGCAAAGTGAGCAATGGACTCAGGTCAGAGCATACCCTGCCACACTTATGGTGGCCAAAAGCAGTACAAAAGGGGGTGGTGATGGAGGGAGCATCTGAATCAATCAAACACTCACACCCAGTCAAAAGATCTGGGTTTAATCCATCACCGTTCTTTTGCCCACTCTGCCACCCCAGTTCAGACATGGCTATATGCAAATCAGTCTGACCCTGTGCCTCATGGGAACAGTCCAGCCCGAACTGCCAAGCCATGTCTTTCCTGGACCAGAAACAAGCTTCTGAGGACCGGTTTCTGGCATTCCAGCCATCTTAAGCCCGGCTTGCTTGAATCCAGTGGCAAAGTGAGCAATGGACTCACGTCAGATACCCTGCCACACTTATGGTGGCCAAAAGCGGTACAAAAGGGGGTGGTGATGGACGGAGCATCTGAATCAATCAAACACTCACACCCAGTCAAAAGATCTGGGTTTAATCCATCACCGTTCTTTCACCCACTCTGCCACCCCAGTTCAGACATGGCTATATGCAAATCAGTCTGACCCTGTGCCTCATGGGAACAGTCTAGCCCAAACTGCCAAGCCATGTATTCCTGGACCGGAAACAAGCTTCCGAGGACCGGTTTCTGGCATTCCAGCCGTCTTCAGCCCAGCTTGCTTGAATCCAGTGGCAAAATGAGCAAGGGACTCACGTCTGAGCATACCCTGCCACACTTATGGCGGCCAAAAGTGGTACAAAAGGGGGTGGTGATGGACGGAGCATCTGAATTAATCAAACACTCACACCAAGTCAAAAGATATGGGTTTAATCCATCACTGTTCTTTAGCCCACTCTGCCACCCCAGTTCAGACATGGCTATATGCAAATCAGTCTGATCCTGTGCCTCATGGGAACAGTCCAGCCCAAACTACCAAGCCATGTCTTCCCTGGACCAGAAACAAGCTTCTGAGGACCGGTTTCTGGCATTCCAGCCGTCTTCAGCCCGGCTTGCTTGAATCCAGTGGCAAAGTGAGCAAGGGATCCACGTCTGAGCATATCCTGCCACACTTATGGCGGCCAAAAGCGATACAAAAGGGGGTGGTGATGGACGGAGCATCTGAATCAAGCAAACACTCACACCCAGTCAAAAGATCTGGGTTTAATCCATCACCGTTCTTTAACCCACTCTGCCACCCCAGTTCAGACATGGCTATATGCAAATCAGTCTGACCCTGTGCCTCATGGGAACAGTCCAGCCCGAACTGCCAAGCCATGTCTTCCCTGGACCGGAAACAAGCTTCCGAGGACCGGTTTCTGGCATTCCAGCCATCTTCAGCCCGGCTTGCTTGAATCCAGTGGCAAAGTGAGCAATGGACTCACGTCAGAGCATACCCTGCCACACTTATGGTGGCCAAAAGCGGTACAAAAGGGGGTGGTGATGGACGGAGCATCTGAATCAATCAAACACTCACACCCAGTCAAAAGATCTTGGTTTAATCCATCACCGTTCTTTAGCCCACTCTGCCACCCCTGTTCAGACATGGCTATATGCAAATCAGTCTGACCCTGTGCCTCATGGGAACAGTCCAGCCCGAACTGCCAAGCCATGTCTTCCCTGGACCGGAAACAAGCTTCCGAGGACCGGTTTCTGGCATTCCAGCCATCTTATGCCCGGCTTGCTTGAATCAAGTGGCAAAGTGAGCAATGGACTCAGGTCAGAGAATACCCTGCCACACTTATGGTGGCCAAAAGCAGTACAAAAGGGGGTGGTGATGGACGGAGCATCTGAATCAATCAAACACTCACACCCAGTCAAAAGATCTGGGTTTAATCCATCACCGTTCTTTAGCCCACTCTGCCACCCCAGTTCAGACATGGCTATATGCAAATCAGTCTGACCCTGTGCCTCATGGGAACAGTCCAGCCCGAACTGCCAAGCCATGTCTTCCCTGGACCAGAAACAAGCTTCTGAGGACCGGTTTCTGGCATTCCAGCCATCTTAAGCCCGGCTTGCTTGAATCCAGTGGCAAAGTGAGCAATGGACTCACGTCAGATACCCTGCCACACTTATGGTGGCCAAAAGCGGTACAAAAGGGGGTGGTGATGGACGGAGCATCTGAATCAATCAAACACTCACACCCAGTCAAAAGATCTGGGTTTAATCCATCACCGTTCTTTAACCCACTCTGCCACCCCAGTTCAGACATGGCTATATGCAAATCAGTCTGACCCTGTGCCTCATGGGAACAGTCCAGCCCAAACTGCCAAGCCATGTATTCCCTGGACCGGAAACAAGCTTCCGAGGACCGGTTTCTGGCATTCCAGCCGTCTTCAGCCCGGCTTGCTTGAATCCAGTGGCAAAATGAGCAAGGGACTCACGTCTGAGCATACCCTGCCACACTTATGGCAGCCAAAAGTGGTACAAAAAGGGGGTGGTGATGGACGGAGCATCTGAATCAATCAAACACTCACACCCAGTCAAAAGATCTGGGTTTAATCCATCACCGTTCTTTAGCCCACTCTGCCACCCCAGTTCAGACATGGCTATATGCAAATCAGTCTGACCCTGTGCCTCATGGGAACAGTCCAGCCCGAACTGCCAAGCCATGTCTTCCCTGGACCGGACACAAGCTTCCGAGGACTGGTTTCTGGCATTCCAGCCATCTTCAGCCCGGCTTGCTTGAATCCAGTGGCAAAGTGAGCAATGGACTCACGTCAGAGCATACCCTGCCACACTTATGGTGGCCAAAAGCGGTACAAAAGGGGGTGGTGATGGACGGAGCATCTGAATCAATCAAACACTCACACCCAGTCAAAAGATCTGGGTCTAATCCATCACCGTTCTTTAGCCCACTCTGCCACCCCTGTTCAGACATGGCTATATGCAAATCAGTCTGACCCTGTGCCTCATGGAAACAGTCCAGCCCGAACTGCCAAGCCATGTCTTCCCTGGACCGGAAACAAGCTTCCGAGGACCGGTTTCTGGCATTCCAGCCATCTTATGCCCGGCTTGCTTGAATCCAGTGGCAAAGTGAGCAATGGACTCAGGTCAGAGCATACCCTGCCACACTTATGGTGGCCAAAAGCGGTACAAAAGGGGGTGGTGATGGACGGAGCATCTGAATCAATCAAACACTCACACCCAGTCAAAAGATCTGGGTTTAATCCATCACCGTTCTTTAGCCCACTCTGCCACCCCAGTTCAGACATGGCTATATGCAAATCAGTCTGACCCTGTGCCTCATGGGAACAGTCCAGCCCGAACTGCCAAGCCATGTCTTCCCTGGACCAGAAACAAGCTTCTGAGGACCGGTTTCTGGCATTCCAGCCATCTTAAGCCCGGCTTGCTTGAATCCAGTGGCAAAGTGAGCAATGGACTCACGTCAGATACCCTGCCACACTTATGGTGGCCAAAAGTGGTACAAAAGGGGGTGGTGATGGACGGAGCATCTGAATCAATCAAACACTCACACCCAGTCAAAAGATCTGGGCTTAATCCATCACCGTTCTTTCACCCACTCTGCCACCCCAGTTCAGACATGGCTATATGCAAATCAGTCTGACCCTGTGCCTCATGGGAACAGTCTAGCCCAAACTGCCAAGCCATGTATTCCCTGAACCGGAAACAAGCTTCCGAGGACCGGTTTCTGGCATTCCAGCCGTCTTCAGCCCAGCTTGCTTGAATCCAGTGGCAAAATGAGCAAGGGACTCACGTCTGAGCATACCCTGCCACACTTATGGCGGCCAAAAGTGGTACAAAAGGGGGTGGTGATGGACGGAGCATCTGAATTAATCAAACACTCACACCAAGTCAAAAGATATGGGTTTAATCCATCACTGTTCTTTAGCCCACTCTGCCACCCCAGTTCAGACATGGCTATATGCAAATCAGTCTGATCCTGTGCCTCATGGGAACAGTCCAGCCCAAACTACCAAGCCATGTCTTCCCTGGACCAGAAACAAGCTTCTGAGGACCGGTTTCTGGCATTCCAGCCGTCTTCAGCCCGGCTTGCTTGAATCCAGTGGCAAAGTGAGCAAGGGATCCACGTCTGAGCATATCCTGCCACACTTATGGCGGCCAAAAGCGATACAAAAGGGGGTGGTGATAAACGGAGCATCTGAATCAATCAAACACTCACACCCAGTCAAAAGATCTGGGTTTAATCCATCACCGTTCTTTAACCCACTCTGCCACCCCTGTTCAGACATGGCTATATGCAAATCAGTCTGACCCTGTGCCTCATGGGAACAGTCCAGCCCGAACTGCCAAGCCATGTCTTCCCTGGACCGGAAACAAGCTTCCGAGGACCGGTTTCTGGCATTCCAGCCATCTTCAGCCCGGCTTGCTTGAATCCAGTGGCAAAGTGAGCAATGGACTCACGTCAGAGCATACCCTGCCACACTTATGGTGGCCAAAAGCAGTACAAAAGGGGGTGGTGATGGACGGAGCATCTGAATCAATCAAACACTCATACCCAGTCAAAAGATCTTGGTTTAATCCATCACCGTTCTTTAGCCCACTCTGCCACCCCTGTTCAGACATGGCTATATGCAAATCAGTCTGACCCTGTGCCTCATGGGAACAGTCCAGCCCGAACTGCCAAGCCATGTCTTCCCTGGACCGGAAACAAGCTTCCGAGGACCGGTTTCTGGCATTCCAGCAATCTTATGCCCGGCTTGCTTGAATCAAGTGGCAAAGTGAGCAATGGACTCAGGTCAGAGAATACCCTGCCACACTTATGGTGGCCAAAAGCGGTACAAAAGGGGGTGGTGATGGACGGAGCATCTGAATCAATCAAACACTCACACCCAGTCAAAAGATCTGGGTTTAATCCATCACCGTTCTTTAGCCCACTCTGCCACCCCAGTTCAGACATGGCTATATGCAAATCAGTCTGACCCTGTGCCTCATGGGAACAGTCCAGCCCGAACTGCCAAGCCATGTCTTCCCTGGACCAGAAACAAGCTTCTGAGGACCGGTTTCTGGTATTCCAGCCATCTTAAGCCCGGCTTGCTTGAATCCAGTGGCAAAGTGAGCAATGGACTCACGTCAGATACCCTGCCACACTTATGGTGGCCAAAAGCGGTACAAAAGGGGGTGGTGATAGACGGAGCATCTGAATCAATCAAACACTCACACCCAGTCAAAAGATCTGGGTTTAATCCATCACCGTTCTTTAACCCACTCTGCCACCCCAGTTCAGACATGGCTATATGCAAATCAGTATGACCCTGTGCCTCATGGGAACAGTCCAGCCCAAACTGCCAAGCCATGTATTCCCTGGACCGGAAACAAGCTTCCGAGGACCGGTTTCTGGCATTCCAGCCGTCTTCAGCCCGGCTTGCTTGAATCCAGTGGCAAAATGAGCAAGGGACTCACGTCTGAGCATACCCTGCCACACTTATGGCAGCCAAAAGCGGTACAAAAGGGGGTGGTGATGGACGGAGCATCTGAATCAATCAAACACTCACACCCAGTCAAAAGATCTGGGTTTAATCCATCACCGTTCTTTAGCCCACTCTGCCACCCCAGTTCAGACATGGCTATATGCAAATCAGTCTGACCCTGTGCCTCATGGGAACAGTCCAGCCCGAACTGCCAAGCCATGTCTTCCCTGGACCGGACACAAGCTTCCGAGGACTGGTTTCTGGCATTCCAGCCATCTTCAGCCCGGCTTGCTTGAATCCAGTGGCAAAGTGAGCAATGGACTCACGTCAGAGCATACCCTGCCACACTTATGGTGGCCAAAAGCGGTACAAAAGGGGGTGGTGATGGACGGCGCATCTGAATCAATCAAACACTCACACCCAGTCAAAAGATCTGGGTTTAATCCATCACCGTTCTTTAGCCCACTCTGCCACCCCAGTTCAGATAAGGCTATATGCAAATCAGTCTGACCCTGTGCCTCATGGGAACAGTCCAGCCCGAACTGCCAAGCCATGTCTTCCCTGGACCGGAAACAAGCTTCTGAGGACCGGTTTCTGGCATTCCAGCCATCTTAAGCCCGGCTTGCTTGAATCCAGTGGCAAAGTGAGAAATGGACTCACGTCTGAGCATACCCTGCCACATTTATGGCGGCCAAAAGTGGTACAAAAGGGGGTGGTGATGGACGGAGCATCTGAATTAATCAAACACTCACACCAAGTCAAAAGATCTGGGTTTAATCCATCACTGTTCTTTAGCCCACTCTGCCATCCCAGTTCAGACATGGCTATATGCAAATCAGTCTGATCCTGTGCCTCATGGGAACAGTCCAGCCCGAACTACCAAGCCATGTCTTCCCTGGACCAGAAACAAGCTTCCGAGGACCGGTTTCTGGCATTCCAGCCGTCTTCAGCCCGGCTTGCTTGAATCCAGTGGCAAAGTGAGCAAGGGATCCACGTCTGAGCATATCCTGCCACACTTATGGCGGCCAAAAGCGATACAAAAGGGGGTGGTGATGGACGGAGCATCTGAATCAATCAAACACTCACACCCAGTCAAAAGATCTGGGTTTAATCCATCACCGTTCTTTAACCCACTCTGCCAACCCAGTTCAGACAAGGCTATATGCAAATCAGTCTGACCCTGTGCCTCATGGGAACAGTCCAGCCCGAACTGCCAAGCCATGTCTTCCCTGGACCGGAAACAAGCTTCCGAGGACCGGTTTCTGGCATTCCAGCCATCTTCAGCCCGGCTTGCTTGAATCCAGTGGCAAAGTGAGCAATGGACTCACGTCAGAGCATACCCTGCCACACTTATGGTGGCCAAAAGCGGTACAAAAGGGGGTGGTGATGGACGGAGCATCTGAATCAATCAAACACTCACACCCAGTCAAAAGATCTGGGTTTAATCCATCACCGTTCTTTAGCCCACTCTGCCAACCAAGTTCAGACATGGCTATATGCAAAGCAGTCTGACCCTGTGCCTCATGGGAACAGTCCAGCCCGAACTGCCAAGCCATGTCTTCCCTGGACCGGAAACAAGCTTCCGAGGACCGGTTTCTGGCATTCCAGCCATCTTCAGCCCGGCTTGCTTGAATCCAGTGGCAAAGTGAGCAATGGACTCAGGTCAGAGCATACCCTGCCACACTTATGGTGTCCAAAAGCGGTACAAAAGGGGGTGGTGATGGACGGAGCATCTGAATCAATCAAACACTCACACCCAGTCAAAAGATCTGGGTTTAATCCATCACCGTTCTTTAGCCCACTCTGCCAACCCAGTTCAGACATGGCTATATGCAAATCAGTCTGACCCTGTGCCTCATGGGAACAGTCCAGCCCGAACTGCCAAGCCATGTCTTCCCTGGACCAGAAACAAGCTTCTGAGGACCGGTTTCTGGCATTCCAGCCATCTTAAGCCCGGCTTGCTTGAATCCAGTGGCAAAGTGAGCAATGGACTCACGTCAGATACCATGCCACACTTATGGTGGCCAAAAGCGGTACAAAAGGGGGTGGTGATGGACGGAGCATCTGAATCAATCAAACTCTCACACCCAGTCAAAAGATCTGGGTTTAATCCATCACCGTTCTTTAACCCACTCTGCCACCCCAGTTCAGACATGGCTATATGCAAATCAGTCTGACCCTGTGCCTCATGGGAACAGTCCAGCCCAAACTGCCAAGCCATGTATTCCCTGGACCGGAAACAAGCTTCCGAGGACCGGTTTCTGGCATTCCAGCCGTCTTCAGCCCAGCTTGCTTGAATCCAGTGGCAAAATGAGCAAGGGACTCACGTCTGAGCATACCCTGCCACACTTATGGCGGCCAAAAGTGGTACAAAAGGGGGTGGTGATGGACGGAGCATCTGAATTAATCAAACACTCACACCAAGTCAAAAGATCTGGGTTTAATCCATCACTGTTCTTTAGCCCACTCTGCCACCCCAGTTCAGACATGGCTATATGCAAATCAGTCTGATCCTGTGCCTCATGGGAACAGTCCAGCCCGAACTGCCAAGCCATGTCTTCCCTGGACCGGACACAAGCTTCCGAGGACTGGTTTCTGGCATTCCAGCCATCTTCAGCCCGGCTTGCTTGAATTTAGTGGCAAAGTGAGCAATGGACTCACGTCAGAGCATACCCTGCCACACTTATGGTGGCCAAAAGCGGTACAAAAGGGGGTGGTGATGGACGGAGCATCTGAATCAATCAAACACTCACACCCAGTCAAAAGATCTGGGTTTAATCCATCACCGTTCTTTAGCCCACTCTGCCACCCCAGTTCAGATAAGGCTATATGCAAATCAGTCTGACCCTGTGCCTCATGGGAACAGTCCAGCCCGAACTGCCAAGCCATGACTTCCCTGGACCGGAAACAAGCTTCTGAGGACCGGTTTCTGGCATTCCAGCCATCTTAAGCCCGGCTTGCTTGAATCCAGTGGCAAAGTGAGCAATGGACTCACGTCAGATACCCTGCCACACTTATGGTGGCCAAAAGCAGTACAAAAGGGGATGGTGATGGACGGAGCATCTGAATCAATCAAACACTCACACCCAGTCAAAAGATCTGGGTTTAATCCATCACCGTTCTTTAACCCACTCTGCCACCCCAGTTCAGACATGGCTATATGCAAATCAGTCTGACCCTGTGCCTCATGGGAACAGTCTAGCCCAAAGTGCCAAGCCATGTATTCCCTGGACCGGAAACAAGCTTCCGAGGACCGGTTTCTGGCATTCCAGCCGTCTTCAGCCCAGCTTGCTTGAATCCAGTGGCAAAATGAGCAAGGGACTCACGTCTGAGCATACCCTGCCACATTTATGGCGGCCAAAAGTGGTACAAAAGGGGGTGGTGATGGACGGAGCATCTGAATTAATCAAACACTCACACCAGGCAAAATATCTGGGTTTAATCCATCACTGTTCTTTAGCCCACTCGGCCACCCTAGTTCAGACATGGCTATATGCAAATCAGTCTGATCCTGTGCCTCATGGGAACAGTCCAGCCCGAACTACCAAGCCATGTCTTCCCTGGACCAGAAACAAGCTTCTGAGGACCGGTTTCTGGCATTCCAGCCATCTTCAGCCCGGCTTGCTTGAATCCAGTGGCAAAGTGAGCAATGGACTCACGTCAGAGCATACCCTGCCACACTTATGGTGGCCAAAAGCGGTACAAAAGGGGGTGGTGATGGATGGAGCATCTGAATCAATCAAACACTCACACCCAGTCAAAAGATCTGGGTTTAATCCATCACCGTTCTTTAGCCCACTCTGCCACCCCAGTTCAGATAAGGCTATATGCAAATCAGTCTGACCCTGTGCCTCATGGGAACAGTCCAGCCCGAACTGCCAAGCCATGTCTTCCCTGGACCGGAAACAAGCTTCTGAGGACCGGTTTCTGGCATTCCAGCCATCTTAAGCCCGGCTTGCTTGAATCCAGTGGCAAAGTGAGCAATGGACTCACGTCAGATACCCTGCCACACTTATGGTGGCCAAAAGTGGTACAAAAGGGGGTGGTGATGGACGGAGCATCTGAATCAATCAAACACTCACACCCAGTCAAAAGATCTGGGTTTAATCCATCACCGTTCTTTAACCCACTCTGCCACCCCAGTTCAGACATGGCTGTATGCAAATCAGTCTGACCCTGTGCCTCATGGGAACAGTCCAGCCCAAACTGCCAAGCCATGTATTCCCTGGACCGGAAACAAGCTTCCGAGGACCGGTTTCTGGCATTCCAGCCGTCTTCAGCCCAGCTTGCTTGAATCCAGTGGCAAAATGAGCAAGGGACTCACGTCTGAGCATACCCTGCCACACTTATGGCGGCCAAAAGTGGTTCAAAAGGGGGTGGTGATGGACGGAGCATCTGAATTAATCAAACACTCACACCAAGTCAAAAGATCTGGGTTTAATCCATCACTGTTCTTTAGCCCACTCTGCCACCCCAGTTCAGACATGGCTATATGCAAATCAGTCTGATCCTGTGCCTCATGGGAACAGTCCAGCCCGAACTGCCAAGCCATGTCTTCCCTGGACCGGACACAAGCTTCCGAGGACTGGTTTCTGGCATTCCAGCCATCTTCAGCCCGGCTTGCTTGAATTTAGTGGCAAAGTGAGCAATGGACTCACGTCAGAGCATACCCTGCCACACTTATGGTGGCCAAAAGCGGTACAAAAGGGGGTGGTGATGGACGGAGCATCTGAATCAATCAAACACTCACACCCAGTCAAAAGATCTGGGTTTAATCCATCACCGTTCTTTAGCCCACTCTGCCACCCCAGTTCAGATAAGGCTATATGCAAATCAGTCTGACCCTGTGCCTCATGGGAACAGTCCAGCCCGAACTGCCAAGCCATGACTTCCCTGGACCGGAAACAAGCTTCTGAGGACCGGTTTCTGGCATTCCAGCCATCTTAAGCCCGGCTTGCTTGAATCCAGTGGCAAAGTGAGCAATGGACTCACGTCAGATACCCTGCCACACTTATGGTGGCCAAAAGCAGTACAAAAGGGGATGGTGATGGACGGAGCATCTGAATCAATCAAACACTCACACCCAGTCAAAAGATCTGGGTTTAATCCATCACCGTTCTTTAACCCACTCTGCCACCCCAGTTCAGACATGGCTATATGCAAATCAGTCTGACCCTGTGCCTCATGGGAACAGTCTAGCCCAAAGTGCCAAGCCATGTATTCCCTGGACCGGAAACAAGCTTCCGAGGACCGGTTTCTGGCATTCCAGCCGTCTTCAGCCCAGCTTGCTTGAATCCAGTGGCAAAATGAGCAAGGGACTCACGTCTGAGCATACCCTGCCACATTTATGGCGGCCAAAAGTGGTACAAAAGGGGGTGGTGATGGACGGAGCATCTGAATTAATCAAACACTCACACCAGGCAAAATATCTGGGTTTAATCCATCACTGTTCTTTAGCCCACTCTGCCACCCTAGTTCAGACATGGCTATATGCAAATCAGTCTGATCCTGTGCCTCATGGGAACAGTCCAGCCCGAACTACCAAGCCATGTCTTCCCTGGACCAGAAACAAGCTTCTGAGGACCGGTTTCTGGCATTCCAGCCATCTTCAGCCCGGCTTGCTTGAATCCAGTGGCAAAGTGAGCAATGGACTCACGTCAGAGCATACCCTGCCACACTTATGGTGGCCAAAAGCGGTACAAAAGGGGGTGGTGATGGATGGAGCATCTGAATCAATCAAACACTCACACCCAGTCAAAAGATCTGGGTTTAATCCATCACCGTTCTTTAGCCCACTCTGCCACCCCAGTTCAGATAAGGCTATATGCAAATCAGTCTGACCCTGTGCCTCATGGGAACAGTCCAGCCCGAACTGCCAAGCCATGTCTTCCCTGGACCGGAAACAAGCTTCTGAGGACCGGTTTCTGGCATTCCAGCCATCTTAAGCCCGGCTTGCTTGAATCCAGTGGCAAAGTGAGCAATGGACTCACGTCAGATACCCTGCCACACTTATGGTGGCCAAAAGTGGTACAAAAGGGGGTGGTGATGGACGGAGCATCTGAATCAATCAAACACTCACACCCAGTCAAAAGATCTGGGTTTAATCCATCACCGTTCTTTAACCCACTCTGCCACCCCAGTTCAGACATGGCTGTATGCAAATCAGTCTGACCCTGTGCCTCATGGGAACAGTCCAGCCCAAACTGCCAAGCCATGTATTCCCTGGACCGGAAACAAGCTTCCGAGGACCGGTTTCTGGCATTCCAGCCGTCTTCAGCCCAGCTTGCTTGAATCCAGTGGCAAAATGAGCAAGGGACTCACGTCTGAGCATACCCTGCCACACTTATGGCGGCCAAAAGTGGTTCAAAAGGGGGTGGTGATGGACGGAGCATCTGAATTAATCAAACACTCACACCAAGTCAAAAGATCTGGGTTTAATCCATCACTGTTCTTTAGCCCACTCTGCCACCCCAGTTCAGACATGGCTATATGCAAATCAGTCTGATCCTGTGCCTCATGGGAACAGTCCAGCCCGAACTGCCAAGCCATGTCTTCCCTGGACCGGACACAAGCTTCCGAGGACTGGTTTCTGGCATTCCAGCCATCTTCAGCCCGGCTTGCTTGAATTTAGTGGCAAAGTGAGCAATGGACTCACGTCAGAGCATACCCTGCCACACTTATGGTGGCCAAAAGCGGTACAAAAGGGGGTGGTGATGGACGGAGCATCTGAATCAATCAAACACTCACACCCAGTCAAAAGATCTGGGTTTAATCCATCACCGTTCTTTAGCCCACTCTGCCACCCCAGTTCAGATAAGGCTATATGCAAATCAGTCTGACCCTGTGCCTCATGGGAACAGTCCAGCCCGAACTGCCAAGCCATGACTTCCCTGGACCGGAAACAAGCTTCTGAGGACCGGTTTCTGGCATTCCAGCCATCTTAAGCCCGGCTTGCTTGAATCCAGTGGCAAAGTGAGCAATGGACTCACGTCAGATACCCTGCCACACTTATGGTGGCCAAAAGCAGTACAAAAGGGGATGGTGATGGACGGAGCATCTGAATCAATCAAACACTCACACCCAGTCAAAAGATCTGGGTTTAATCCATCACCGTTCTTTAACCCACTCTGCCACCCCAGTTCAGACATGGCTATATGCAAATCAGTCTGACCCTGTGCCTCATGGGAACAGTCTAGCCCAAACTGCCAAGCCATGTATTCCCTGGACCGGAAACAAGCTTCCGAGGACCGGTTTCTGGCATTCCAGCCGTCTTCAGCCCAGCTTGCTTGAATCCAGTGGCAAAATGAGCAAGGGACTCACGTCTGAGCATACCCTGCCACATTTATGGCGGCCAAAAGTGGTACAAAAGGGGGTGGTGATGGACGGAGCATCTGAATCAATCAAACACTCACACCCAGTCAAAAGATCTGGGTTTAATCCATCACCGTTCTTTAACCCACTCTGCCACCCCAGTTCAGACATGGCTATATGCAAATCAGTCTGACCCTGTGCCTCATGGGAACAGTCTAGCCCAAAGTGCCAAGCCATGTATTCCCTGGACCGGAAACAAGCTTCCGAGGACCGGTTTCTGGCATTCCAGCCGTCTTCAGCCCAGCTTGCTTGAATCCAGTGGCAAAATGAGCAAGGGACTCACGTCTGAGCATACCCTGCCACATTTATGGCGGCCAAAAGTGGTACAAAAGGGGGTGGTGATGGACGGAGCATCTGAATTAATCAAACACTCACACCAGGCAAAATATCTGGGTTTAATCCATCACTGTTCTTTAGCCCACTCTGCCACCCTAGTTCAGACATGGCTATATGCAAATCAGTCTGATCCTGTGCCTCATGGGAACAGTCCAGCCCGAACTACCAAGCCATGTCTTCCCTGGACCAGAAACAAGCTTCTGAGGACCGGTTTCTGGCATTCCAGCCATCTTCAGCCCGGCTTGCTTGAATCCAGTGGCAAAGTGAGCAATGGACTCACGTCAGAGCATACCCTGCCACACTTATGGTGGCCAAAAGCGGTACAAAAGGGGGTGGTGATGGATGGAGCATCTGAATCAATCAAACACTCACACCCAGTCAAAAGATCTGGGTTTAATCCATCACCGTTCTTTAGCCCACTCTGCCACCCCAGTTCAGATAAGGCTATATGCAAATCAGTCTGACCCTGTGCCTCATGGGAACAGTCCAGCCCGAACTGCCAAGCCATGTCTTCCCTGGACCGGAAACAAGCTTCTGAGGACCGGTTTCTGGCATTCCAGCCATCTTAAGCCCGGCTTGCTTGAATCCAGTGGCAAAGTGAGCAATGGACTCACGTCAGATACCCTGCCACACTTATGGTGGCCAAAAGTGGTACAAAAGGGGGTGGTGATGGACGGAGCATCTGAATCAATCAAACACTCACACCCAGTCAAAAGATCTGGGTTTAATCCATCACCGTTCTTTAACCCACTCTGCCACCCCAGTTCAGACATGGCTGTATGCAAATCAGTCTGACCCTGTGCCTCATGGGAACAGTCTAGCCCAAACTGCCAAGCCATGTATTCCCTGGACCGGTAACAAGCTTCCGAGGACCGGTTTCTGGCATTCCAGCCGTCTTCAGCCCAGCTTGCTTGAATCCAGTGGCAAAAGGAGCAAGGGACTCAAGTCTGAGCATACCCTGCCACACTTATGGCGGCCAAAAGTGGTACAAAAGGGGGTGGTGATGGACGGAGCATCTGAATTAATCAAACACTCACACCAAGTCAAAAGATCTGGGTTTAATCCATCACTGTTCTTTAGCCCACTCTGCCACCCCAGTTCAGACATGGCTATATGCAAATCAGTCTGATCCTGTGCCTCATGGGAACAATCCAGCCCGAACTGCCAAGCCATGTCTTCCCTGGACCGGACACAAGCTTCCGAGGACTGGTTTCTGGCATTCCAGCCATCTTCAGCCCGGCTTGCTTGAATCCAGTGGCAAAGTGAGCAATGGACTCACGTCAGAGCATACCCTGCCACACTTATGGTGGCCAAAAGCGGTACAAAAGGGGGTGGTAATGGACGGAGCATCTGAATCAATCAAACACTCACACCCAGTCAAAAGATCTGGGTTTAATCCATCACCGTTCTTTAGCCCACTCTGCCACCCCACTTCAGATAAGGCTATATGCAAATCAGTCTGACCCTGTGCCTCATGGGAACAGTCCAGCCCGAACTGCCAAGCCATGTCTTCCCTGGACCGGAAACAAGCTTCTGAGGACCGGTTTCTGGCATTCCAGCCATCTTAAGCCCGGCTTGCTTGAATCCAGTGGCAAAGTGAGCAATGGACTCACGTCAGATACCCTGCCACACTTATGGTGGCCAAAAGCGGTACAAAAGGGGTTGGTGATGGACGGAGCATTTGAATCAATCAAACACTCACACCCAGTCAAAAGATCTGATTTAATCCATCACCGTTCTTTAACCCACTCTGCCACCCCAGTTCAGACATGGCTATATGCAAATCAGTCTGACCCTGTGCCTCATGGGAACAGTCTAGCCCAAACTGCCAAGCCATGTATTCCCTGGACCGGAAACAAGCTTCCGAGGACCGGTTTCTGGCATTCCAGCCGTCTTCAGCCCAGCTTGCTTGAATCCAGTGGCAAAATGAGCAAGGGACTCACGTCTGAGCATACCCTGCCACATTTATGGCGGCCAAAAGTGGTACAAAAGGGGGTGGTGATGGACGGAGCATCTGAATTAATCAAACACTCACACCAAGTCAAAAGATCTAGGTTTAATCCATCACTGTTCTTTAGCCCACTCTGCCATCCCAGTTCAGACATGGCTATATGCAAATCAGTCTGATCCTGTGCCTCATGGGAACAGTCCAGCCCGAACTACCAAGCCATGTCTTCCCTGGACCAGAAACAAGCTTCCGAGGACCGGTTTCTGGCATTCCAGCCGTCTTCAGCCCGGCTTGCTTGAATCCAGTGGCAAAGTGAGCAAGGGATCCACGTCTGAGCATATCCTGCCACACTTATGGCGGCCAAAAGCGATACAAAAGGGGGTGGTGATGGACGGAGCATCTGAATCAATCAAACACTCACACCCAGTCAAAAGATCTGGGTTTAATCCATCACCGTTCTTTAACCCACTCTGCCACCCCAGTTCAGACATGGCTATATGCAAATCAGTCTGACCCTGTGCCTCATGGGAACAGTCCAGCCCGAACTGCCAAGCCATGTCTTCCCTGGACCGGAAACAAGCTTCCGAGGACCGGTTTCTGGCATTCCAGCCATCTTCAGCCTGGCTTGCTTGAATCCAGTGGCAAAGTGAGCAACGGACTCACGTCAGAGCATACCCTGCCACACTTATGGTGGCCAAAAGCGGTACAAAAGGGGGTGGTGATGGACGGAGCATCTGAATCAATCAAACACTCACACCCAGTCAAAAGATCTGGGTTTAATCCATCACCGTTCTTTAGCCCGCTCTGCCACCCCAGTTCAGACATGGCTATATGCAAATCAGTCTGACCCTGTGCCTCATGGGAACAGTCCAGCCCGAACTACCAAGCCATGTCTTCCCTGGACCAGAAACAAGCTTCTGAGGACCGGTTTCTGGCATTCCAGCCATCTTAAGCCCGGCTTGCTTGAATCCAGTGGCAAAGTGAGCAATGGACTCACGTCAGATACCCTGCCACACTTATGGTGGCCAAAAGCGGTACAAAAGGGGGTGGTGATGGACGGAGCATCTGAATCAATCAAACACTCACACCCAGTCAAAAGATCTGGGTTTAATCCATCACCGTTCTTTAACCCACTCTGCCACCCCAGTTCAGACATGGCTATATGCAAATCAGTCTGACCCTGTGCCTCATGGGAACAGTCCAGCCCGAACTGCCAAGCCATGTCTTCCCTGGACCGGAAACAAGCTTCCGAGGACTGGTTTCTAGCATTCCAGCCATCTTCAGCCCGGCTTGCTTGAATCCAGTGGCAAAGTGAGCAATGGACTCACGTCAGAGCATACCCTGCCACACTTATGGTGGCCAAAAGCGGTACAAAAGGGGGTGGTGATGGACGGAGCATCTGAATCAATCAAATACTCACACCCAGTCAAAAGATCTGGGTTTAATCCATCACCGTTCTTTAGCCCACTCTGCCACCCCAGTTCAGATAAGGCTATA
This sequence comes from Lissotriton vulgaris, assembly GCF_964263255.1. Lineage (NCBI taxonomy): Eukaryota > Metazoa > Chordata > Amphibia > Caudata > Salamandridae > Lissotriton > Lissotriton vulgaris. The sequence continues at coordinate 2,034,624,164 of NC_141685.1, read as the reverse complement.
TGCAAATCAGTCTGACCCTGTGCCTCATGGGAACAGTCCAGCCCGAACTGCCAAGCCATGTCTTCCCTGGACCGAACAAGCTTCTGAGGACCGTTTTCTGGCATTCCAGCCATCTTAAGCCCGGCTTGCTTGAATCCAGTGGCAAAGTGAGCAATGGACTCACGTCAGATACCCTGCCACACTTATGGTGGCCAAAAGCGGTACAAAAGGGGGTGGTGATGGACGGAGCATCTGAATCAATCAAACACTCACACCCAGTCAAAAGATCTGGGTTTAATCCATCACCGTTCTTTAACCCACTCTGCCACCCCAGTTCAGACATGGCTATATGCAAATCAGTCTGACCCTGTGCCTCATGGGAACAGTCTAGCCCAAACTGCCAAGCCATGTATTCCCTGGACCGGAAACAAGCTTCCGAGGACCGGTTTCTGGCATTCCAGCCGTCTTCAGCCCAGCTTGCTTGAATCCAGTGGCAAAATGAGCAAGGGACTCACGTCTGAGCATACCCTGCCACACTTATGGCGGCCAAAAGTGGTACAAAAGGGGGTGGTGATGGACGGAGCATCTGAATTAATCAAACACTCACACCAAGTCAAAAGATCTGGGTTTAATCCATCACTGTTCTTTAGCCCACTCTGCCACCCCAGTTCAGACATGGCTATATGCAAATCAGTCTGATCCTGTGCCTCATGGGAACAGTCCAGCCCGAACTACCAAGCCATGTCTTCCCTGGACCAGAAACAAGCTTCTGAGGACCGGTTTCTGGCATTCCAGAAATCTTAAGCCCGGCTTGCTTGAATCCAGTGGCAAAGTGAGCAATGGACTCACGTCAGATACCCTGCCACACTTATGGTGGCCAAAAGCGGTACAAAAGGGGGTGGTGATGGACGGAGCATCTGAATCAATCAAACACTCACACCCAGTCAAAAGATCTGGGTTTAATCCATCACCGTTCTTTAACCCACTCTGCCACCCCAGTTCAGACATGGCTATATGCAAATCAGTCTGACCCTGTGCCTCATGGGAACAGTCTAGCCCAAAGTGCCAAGCCATGTATTCCCTGGACCGGAAACAAGCTTCCGAGGACCGGTTTCTGGCATTCCAGCCGTCTTCAGCCCAGCTTGCTTGAATCCAGTGGCAAAATGAGCAAGGGACTCACGTCTGAGCATACCCTGCCACATTTATGGCGGCCAAAAGTGGTACAAAAGGGGGTGGTGATGGACGGAGCATCTGAATTAATCAAACACTCACACCAGGCAAAATATCTGGGTTTAATCCATCACTGTTCTTTAGCCCACTCTGCCACCCTAGTTCAGACATGGCTATATGCAAATCAGTCTGATCCTGTGCCTCATGGGAACAGTCCAGCCCGAACTACCAAGCCATGTCTTCCCTGGACCAGAAACAAGCTTCTGAGGACCGGTTTCTGGCATTCCAGCCATCTTCAGCCCGGCTTGCTTGAATCCAGTGGCAAAGTGAGCAATGGACTCACGTCAGAGCATACCCTGCCACACTTATGGTGGCCAAAAGCGGTACAAAAGGGGGTGGTGATGGATGGAGCATCTGAATCAATCAAACACTCACACCCAGTCAAAAGATCTGGGTTTAATCCATCACCGTTCTTTAGCCCACTCTGCCACCCCAGTTCAGATAAGGCTATATGCAAATCAGTCTGACCCTGTGCCTCATGGGAACAGTCCAGCCCGAACTGCCAAGCCATGTCTTCCCTGGACCGGAAACAAGCTTCTGAGGACCGGTTTCTGGCATTCCAGCCATCTTAAGCCCGGCTTGCTTGAATCCAGTGGCAAAGTGAGCAATGGACTCACGTCAGATACCCTGCCACACTTATGGTGGCCAAAAGTGGTACAAAAGGGGGTGGTGATGGACGGAGCATCTGAATCAATCAAACACTCACACCCAGTCAAAAGATCTGGGTTTAATCCATCACCGTTCTTTAACCCACTCTGCCACCCCAGTTCAGACATGGCTGTATGCAAATCAGTCTGACCCTGTGCCTCATGGGAACAGTCTAGCCCAAACTGCCAAGCCATGTATTCCCTGGACCGGTAACAAGCTTCCGAGGACCGGTTTCTGGCATTCCAGCCGTCTTCAGCCCAGCTTGCTTGAATCCAGTGGCAAAAGGAGCAAGGGACTCAAGTCTGAGCATACCCTGCCACACTTATGGCGGCCAAAAGTGGTACAAAAGGGGGTGGTGATGGACGGAGCATCTGAATTAATCAAACACTCACACCAAGTCAAAAGATCTGGGTTTAATCCATCACTGTTCTTTAGCCCACTCTGCCACCCCAGTTCAGACATGGCTATATGCAAATCAGTCTGATCCTGTGCCTCATGGGAACAATCCAGCCCGAACTGCCAAGCCATGTCTTCCCTGGACCGGACACAAGCTTCCGAGGACTGGTTTCTGGCATTCCAGCCATCTTCAGCCCGGCTTGCTTGAATCCAGTGGCAAAGTGAGCAATGGACTCACGTCAGAGCATACCCTGCCACACTTATGGTGGCCAAAAGCGGTACAAAAGGGGGTGGTAATGGACGGAGCATCTGAATCAATCAAACACTCACACCCAGTCAAAAGATCTGGGTTTAATCCATCACCGTTCTTTAGCCCACTCTGCCACCCCACTTCAGATAAGGCTATATGCAAATCAGTCTGACCCTGTGCCTCATGGGAACAGTCCAGCCCGAACTGCCAAGCCATGTCTTCCCTGGACCGGAAACAAGCTTCTGAGGACCGGTTTCTGGCATTCCAGCCATCTTAAGCCCGGCTTGCTTGAATCCAGTGGCAAAGTGAGCAATGGACTCACGTCAGATACCCTGCCACACTTATGGTGGCCAAAAGCGGTACAAAAGGGGTTGGTGATGGACGGAGCATTTGAATCAATCAAACACTCACACCCAGTCAAAAGATCTGATTTAATCCATCACCGTTCTTTAACCCACTCTGCCACCCCAGTTCAGACATGGCTATATGCAAATCAGTCTGACCCTGTGCCTCATGGGAACAGTCTAGCCCAAACTGCCAAGCCATGTATTCCCTGGACCGGAAACAAGCTTCCGAGGACCGGTTTCTGGCATTCCAGCCGTCTTCAGCCCAGCTTGCTTGAATCCAGTGGCAAAATGAGCAAGGGACTCACGTCTGAGCATACCCTGCCACATTTATGGCGGCCAAAAGTGGTACAAAAGGGGGTGGTGATGGACGGAGCATCTGAATTAATCAAACACTCACACCAAGTCAAAAGATCTAGGTTTAATCCATCACTGTTCTTTAGCCCACTCTGCCATCCCAGTTCAGACATGGCTATATGCAAATCAGTCTGATCCTGTGCCTCATGGGAACAGTCCAGCCCGAACTACCAAGCCATGTCTTCCCTGGACCAGAAACAAGCTTCCGAGGACCGGTTTCTGGCATTCCAGCCGTCTTCAGCCCGGCTTGCTTGAATCCAGTGGCAAAGTGAGCAAGGGATCCACGTCTGAGCATATCCTGCCACACTTATGGCGGCCAAAAGCGATACAAAAGGGGGTGGTGATGGACGGAGCATCTGAATCAATCAAACACTCACACCCAGTCAAAAGATCTGGGTTTAATCCATCACCGTTCTTTAACCCACTCTGCCACCCCAGTTCAGACATGGCTATATGCAAATCAGTCTGACCCTGTGCCTCATGGGAACAGTCCAGCCCGAACTGCCAAGCCATGTCTTCCCTGGACCGGAAACAAGCTTCCGAGGACCGGTTTCTGGCATTCCAGCCATCTTCAGCCTGGCTTGCTTGAATCCAGTGGCAAAGTGAGCAACGGACTCACGTCAGAGCATACCCTGCCACACTTATGGTGGCCAAAAGCGGTACAAAAGGGGGTGGTGATGGACGGAGCATCTGAATCAATCAAACACTCACACCCAGTCAAAAGATCTGGGTTTAATCCATCACCGTTCTTTAGCCCGCTCTGCCACCCCAGTTCAGACATGGCTATATGCAAATCAGTCTGACCCTGTGCCTCATGGGAACAGTCCAGCCCGAACTACCAAGCCATGTCTTCCCTGGACCAGAAACAAGCTTCTGAGGACCGGTTTCTGGCATTCCAGCCATCTTAAGCCCGGCTTGCTTGAATCCAGTGGCAAAGTGAGCAATGGACTCACGTCAGATACCCTGCCACACTTATGGTGGCCAAAAGCGGTACAAAAGGGGGTGGTGATGGACGGAGCATCTGAATCAATCAAACACTCACACCCAGTCAAAAGATCTGGGTTTAATCCATCACCGTTCTTTAACCCACTCTGCCACCCCAGTTCAGACATGGCTATATGCAAATCAGTCTGACCCTGTGCCTCATGGGAACAGTCCAGCCCGAACTGCCAAGCCATGTCTTCCCTGGACCGGAAACAAGCTTCCGAGGACTGGTTTCTAGCATTCCAGCCATCTTCAGCCCGGCTTGCTTGAATCCAGTGGCAAAGTGAGCAATGGACTCACGTCAGAGCATACCCTGCCACACTTATGGTGGCCAAAAGCGGTACAAAAGGGGGTGGTGATGGACGGAGCATCTGAATCAATCAAATACTCACACCCAGTCAAAAGATCTGGGTTTAATCCATCACCGTTCTTTAGCCCACTCTGCCACCCCAGTTCAGATAAGGCTATATGCAAATCAGTCTGACCCTGTGCCTCATGGGAACAGTCCAGCCCGAACTGCCAAGCCATGTCTTCCCTGGACCGAACAAGCTTCTGAGGACCGTTTTCTGGCATTCCAGCCATCTTAAGCCCGGCTTGCTTGAATCCAGTGGCAAAGTGAGCAATGGACTCACGTCAGATACCCTGCCACACTTATGGTGGCCAAAAGCGGTACAAAAGGGGGTGGTGATGGACGGAGCATCTGAATCAATCAAACACTCACACCCAGTCAAAAGATCTGGGTTTAATCCATCACCGTTCTTTAACCCACTCTGCCACCCCAGTTCAGACATGGCTATATGCAAATCAGTCTGACCCTGTGCCTCATGGGAACAGTCTAGCCCAAACTGCCAAGCCATGTATTCCCTGGACCGGAAACAAGCTTCCGAGGACCGGTTTCTGGCATTCCAGCCGTCTTCAGCCCAGCTTGCTTGAATCCAGTGGCAAAATGAGCAAGGGACTCACGTCTGAGCATACCCTGCCACACTTATGGCGGCCAAAAGTGGTACAAAAGGGGGTGGTGATGGACGGAGCATCTGAATTAATCAAACACTCACACCAAGTCAAAAGATCTGGGTTTAATCCATCACTGTTCTTTAGCCCACTCTGCCACCCCAGTTCAGACATGGCTATATGCAAATCAGTCTGATCCTGTGCCTCATGGGAACAGTCCAGCCCGAACTACCAAGCCATGTCTTCCCTGGACCAGAAACAAGCTTCTGAGGACCGGTTTCTGGCATTCCAGAAATCTTAAGCCCGGCTTGCTTGAATCCAGTGGCAAAGTGAGCAATGGACTCACGTCAGATACCCTGCCACACTTATGGTGGCCAAAAGCGGTACAAAAGGGGGTGGTGATGGACGGAGCATCTGAATCAATCAAACACTCACACCCAGTCAAAAGATCTGGGTTTAATCCATCACCGTTCTTTAACCCACTCTGCCACCCCAGTTCAGACATGGCTATATGCAAATCAGTCTGACCCTGTGCCTCATGGGAACAGTCCAGCCCAAACTGCCAAGCCATGTATTCCCTGGACCGGAAACAAGCTTCCGAGGACCGGTTTCTGGCATTCCAGCCGTCTTCAGCCCGGCTTGCTTGAATCCAGTGGCAAAATGAGCAAGGGACTCACGTCTGAGCATACCCTGCCACACTTATGGCGGCCAAAAGCGGTACAAAAGGGGGTGGTGATGGACGGAGCATCTGAATCAATCAAACACTCACACCCAGTCAAAAGATCTGGGTTTAATCCATCACCGTTCTTTAGCCCACTCTGCCACCCCAGTTCAGACATGGCTATATGCAAATCAGTCTGACCCTGTGCCTCATGGGAACAGTCCAGCCCGAACTGCCAAGCCATGTCTTCCCTGGACCGGAAACAAGCTTCCGAGGACCGGTTTCTGGCATTCCAGCCATCTTCAGCCCGGCTTGCTTGAATCCAGTGGCAAAGTGAGCAATGGACTCACGTCAGATACCCTGCCACACTTATGGTGGCCAAAAGCGGTACAAAAGGGGTTGGTGATGGACGGAGCATTTGAATCAATCAAACACTCACACCCAGTCAAAAGATCTGATTTAATCCATCACCGTTCTTTAACCCACTCTGCCACCCCAGTTCAGACATGGCTATATGCAAATCAGTCTGACCCTGTGCCTCATGGGAACAGTCTAGCCCAAACTGCCAAGCCATGTATTCCCTGGACCGGAAACAAGCTTCCGAGGACCGGTTTCTGGCATTCCAGCCGTCTTCAGCCCAGCTTGCTTGAATCCAGTGGCAAAATGAGCAAGGGACTCACGTCTGAGCATACCCTGCCACATTTATGGCGGCCAAAAGTGGTACAAAAGGGGGTGGTGATGGACGGAGCATCTGAATTAATCAAACACTCACACCAAGTCAAAAGATCTAGGTTTAATCCATCACTGTTCTTTAGCCCACTCTGCCATCCCAGTTCAGACATGGCTATATGCAAATCAGTCTGATCCTGTGCCTCATGGGAACAGTCCAGCCCGAACTACCAAGCCATGTCTTCCCTGGACCAGAAACAAGCTTCCGAGGACCGGTTTCTGGCATTCCAGCCGTCTTCAGCCCGGCTTGCTTGAATCCAGTGGCAAAGTGAGCAAGGGATCCACGTCTGAGCATATCCTGCCACACTTATGGCGGCCAAAAGCGATACAAAAGGGGGTGGTGATGGACGGAGCATCTGAATCAATCAAACACTCACACCCAGTCAAAAGATCTGGGTTTAATCCATCACCGTTCTTTAACCCACTCTGCCACCCCAGTTCAGACATGGCTATATGCAAATCAGTCTGACCCTGTGCCTCATGGGAACAGTCCAGCCCGAACTACCAAGCCATGTCTTCCCTGGACCAGAAACAAGCTTCTGAGGACCGGTTTCTGGCATTCCAGCCATCTTCAGCCCGGCTTGCTTGAATCCAGTGGCAAAGTGAGCAATGGACTCACGTCAGAGCATACCCTGCCACACTTATGGTGGCCAAAAGCGGTACAAAAGGGGGTGGTGATGGATGGAGCATCTGAATCAATCAAACACTCACACCCAGTCAAAAGATCTGGGTTTAATCCATCACCGTTCTTTAGCCCACTCTGCCACCCCAGTTCAGATAAGGCTATATGCAAATCAGTCTGACCCTGTGCCTCATGGGAACAGTCCAGCCCGAACTGCCAAGCCATGTCTTCCCTGGACCGGAAACAAGCTTCTGAGGACCGGTTTCTGGCATTCCAGCCATCTTAAGCCCGGCTTGCTTGAATCCAGTGGCAAAGTGAGCAATGGACTCACGTCAGATACCCTGCCACACTTATGGTGGCCAAAAGTGGTACAAAAGGGGGTGGTGATGGACGGAGCATCTGAATCAATCAAACACTCACACCCAGTCAAAAGATCTGGGTTTAATCCATCACCGTTCTTTAACCCACTCTGCCACCCCAGTTCAGACATGGCTGTATGCAAATCAGTCTGACCCTGTGCCTCATGGGAACAGTCCAGCCCAAACTGCCAAGCCATGTATTCCCTGGACCGGAAACAAGCTTCCGAGGACCGGTTTCTGGCATTCCAGCCGTCTTCAGCCCAGCTTGCTTGAATCCAGTGGCAAAATGAGCAAGGGACTCACGTCTGAGCATACCCTGCCACACTTATGGCGGCCAAAAGTGGTTCAAAAGGGGGTGGTGATGGACGGAGCATCTGAATTAATCAAACACTCACACCAAGTCAAAAGATCTGGGTTTAATCCATCACTGTTCTTTAGCCCACTCTGCCACCCCAGTTCAGACATGGCTATATGCAAATCAGTCTGATCCTGTGCCTCATGGGAACAGTCCAGCCCGAACTGCCAAGCCATGTCTTCCCTGGACCGGACACAAGCTTCCGAGGACTGGTTTCTGGCATTCCAGCCATCTTCAGCCCGGCTTGCTTGAATTTAGTGGCAAAGTGAGCAATGGACTCACGTCAGAGCATACCCTGCCACACTTATGGTGGCCAAAAGCGGTACAAAAGGGGGTGGTGATGGACGGAGCATCTGAATCAATCAAACACTCACACCCAGTCAAAAGATCTGGGTTTAATCCATCACCGTTCTTTAGCCCACTCTGCCACCCCAGTTCAGATAAGGCTATATGCAAATCAGTCTGACCCTGTGCCTCATGGGAACAGTCCAGCCCGAACTGCCAAGCCATGACTTCCCTGGACCGGAAACAAGCTTCTGAGGACCGGTTTCTGGCATTCCAGCCATCTTAAGCCCGGCTTGCTTGAATCCAGTGGCAAAGTGAGCAATGGACTCACGTCAGATACCCTGCCACACTTATGGTGGCCAAAAGCAGTACAAAAGGGGATGGTGATGGACGGAGCATCTGAATCAATCAAACACTCACACCCAGTCAAAAGATCTGGGTTTAATCCATCACCGTTCTTTAACCCACTCTGCCACCCCAGTTCAGACATGGCTATATGCAAATCAGTCTGACCCTGTGCCTCATGGGAACAGTCTAGCCCAAAGTGCCAAGCCATGTATTCCCTGGACCGGAAACAAGCTTCCGAGGACCGGTTTCTGGCATTCCAGCCGTCTTCAGCCCAGCTTGCTTGAATCCAGTGGCAAAATGAGCAAGGGACTCACGTCTGAGCATACCCTGCCACATTTATGGCGGCCAAAAGTGGTACAAAAGGGGGTGGTGATGGACGGAGCATCTGAATTAATCAAACACTCACACCAGGCAAAATATCTGGGTTTAATCCATCACTGTTCTTTAGCCCACTCTGCCACCCTAGTTCAGACATGGCTATATGCAAATCAGTCTGATCCTGTGCCTCATGGGAACAGTCCAGCCCGAACTACCAAGCCATGTCTTCCCTGGACCAGAAACAAGCTTCTGAGGACCGGTTTCTGGCATTCCAGCCATCTTCAGCCCGGCTTGCTTGAATCCAGTGGCAAAGTGAGCAATGGACTCACGTCAGAGCATACCCTGCCACACTTATGGTGGCCAAAAGCGGTACAAAAGGGGGTGGTGATGGATGGAGCATCTGAATCAATCAAACACTCACACCCAGTCAAAAGATCTGGGTTTAATCCATCACCGTTCTTTAGCCCACTCTGCCACCCCAGTTCAGATAAGGCTATATGCAAATCAGTCTGACCCTGTGCCTCATGGGAACAGTCCAGCCCGAACTGCCAAGCCATGTCTTCCCTGGACCGGAAACAAGCTTCTGAGGACCGGTTTCTGGCATTCCAGCCATCTTAAGCCCGGCTTGCTTGAATCCAGTGGCAAAGTGAGCAATGGACTCACGTCAGATACCCTGCCACACTTATGGTGGCCAAAAGTGGTACAAAAGGGGGTGGTGATGGACGGAGCATCTGAATCAATCAAACACTCACACCCAGTCAAAAGATCTGGGTTTAATCCATCACCGTTCTTTAACCCACTCTGCCACCCCAGTTCAGACATGGCTGTATGCAAATCAGTCTGACCCTGTGCCTCATGGGAACAGTCCAGCCCAAACTGCCAAGCCATGTATTCCCTGGACCGGAAACAAGCTTCCGAGGACCGGTTTCTGGCATTCCAGCCGTCTTCAGCCCAGCTTGCTTGAATCCAGTGGCAAAATGAGCAAGGGACTCACGTCTGAGCATACCCTGCCACACTTATGGCGGCCAAAAGTGGTTCAAAAGGGGGTGGTGATGGACGGAGCATCTGAATTAATCAAACACTCACACCAAGTCAAAAGATCTGGGTTTAATCCATCACTGTTCTTTAGCCCACTCTGCCACCCCAGTTCAGACATGGCTATATGCAAATCAGTCTGATCCTGTGCCTCATGGGAACAGTCCAGCCCGAACTGCCAAGCCATGTCTTCCCTGGACCGGACACAAGCTTCCGAGGACTGGTTTCTGGCATTCCAGCCATCTTCAGCCCGGCTTGCTTGAATTTAGTGGCAAAGTGAGCAATGGACTCACGTCAGAGCATACCCTGCCACACTTATGGTGGCCAAAAGCGGTACAAAAGGGGGTGGTGATGGACGGAGCATCTGAATCAATCAAACACTCACACCCAGTCAAAAGATCTGGGTTTAATCCATCACCGTTCTTTAGCCCACTCTGCCACCCCAGTTCAGATAAGGCTATATGCAAATCAGTCTGACCCTGTGCCTCATGGGAACAGTCCAGCCCGAACTGCCAAGCCATGACTTCCCTGGACCGGAAACAAGCTTCTGAGGACCGGTTTCTGGCATTCCAGCCATCTTAAGCCCGGCTTGCTTGAATCCAGTGGCAAAGTGAGCAATGGACTCACGTCAGATACCCTGCCACACTTATGGTGGCCAAAAGCAGTACAAAAGGGGATGGTGATGGACGGAGCATCTGAATCAATCAAACACTCACACCCAGTCAAAAGATCTGGGTTTAATCCATCACCGTTCTTTAACCCACTCTGCCACCCCAGTTCAGACATGGCTATATGCAAATCAGTCTGACCCTGTGCCTCATGGGAACAGTCTAGCCCAAAGTGCCAAGCCATGTATTCCCTGGACCGGAAACAAGCTTCCGAGGACCGGTTTCTGGCATTCCAGCCGTCTTCAGCCCAGCTTGCTTGAATCCAGTGGCAAAATGAGCAAGGGACTCACGTCTGAGCATACCCTGCCACATTTATGGCGGCCAAAAGTGGTACAAAAGGGGGTGGTGATGGACGGAGCATCTGAATTAATCAAACACTCACACCAGGCAAAATATCTGGGTTTAATCCATCACTGTTCTTTAGCCCACTCTGCCACCCTAGTTCAGACATGGCTATATGCAAATCAGTCTGATCCTGTGCCTCATGGGAACAGTCCAGCCCGAACTACCAAGCCATGTCTTCCCTGGACCAGAAACAAGCTTCTGAGGACCGGTTTCTGGCATTCCAGCCATCTTCAGCCCGGCTTGCTTGAATCCAGTGGCAAAGTGAGCAATGGACTCACGTCAGAGCATACCCTGCCACACTTATGGTGGCCAAAAGCGGTACAAAAGGGGGTGGTGATGGATGGAGCATCTGAATCAATCAAACACTCACACCCAGTCAAAAGATTTGGGTTTAATCCATCACCGTTCTTTAGCCCACTCTGCCACCCCAGTTCAGATAAGGCTATATGCAAATCAGTCTGACCCTGTGCCTCATGGGAACAGTCCAGCCCGAACTGCCAAGCCATGTCTTCCCTGGACCGGAAACAAGCTTCTGAGGACCGGTTTCTGGCATTCCAGCCATCTTAAGCCCGGCTTGCTTGAATCCAGTGGCAAAGTGAGCAATGGACTCACGTCAGATACCCTGCCACACTTATGGTGGCCAAAAGTGGTACAAAAGGGGGTGGTGATGGACGGAGCATCTGAATCAATCAAACACTCACACCCAGTCAAAAGATCTGGGTTTAATCCATCACCGTTCTTTAACCCACTCTGCCACCCCAGTTCAGACATGGCTGTATGCAAATCAGTCTGACCCTGTGCCTCATGGGAACAGTCTAGCCCAAACTGCCAAGCCATGTATTCCCTGGACCGGTAACAAGCTTCCGAGGACCGGTTTCTGGCATTCCAGCCGTCTTCAGCCCAGCTTGCTTGAATCCAGTGGCAAAAGGAGCAAGGGACTCAAGTCTGAGCATACCCTGCCACACTTATGGCGGCCAAAAGTGGTACAAAAGGGGGTGGTGATGGACGGAGCATCTGAATTAATCAAACACTCACACCAAGTCAAAAGATCTGGGTTTAATCCATCACTGTTCTTTAGCCCACTCTGCCACCCCAGTTCAGACATGGCTATATGCAAATCAGTCTGATCCTGTGCCTCATGGGAACAATCCAGCCCGAACTGCCAAGCCATGTCTTCCCTGGACCGGACACAAGCTTCCGAGGACTGGTTTCTGGCATTCCAGCCATCTTCAGCCCGGCTTGCTTGAATCCAGTGGCAAAGTGAGCAATGGACTCACGTCAGAGCATACCCTGCCACACTTATGGTGGCCAAAAGCGGTACAAAAGGGGGTGGTAATGGACGGAGCATCTGAATCAATCAAACACTCACACCCAGTCAAAAGATCTGGGTTTAATCCATCACCGTTCTTTAGCCCACTCTGCCACCCCACTTCAGATAAGGCTATATGCAAATCAGTCTGACCCTGTGCCTCATGGGAACAGTCCAGCCCGAACTGCCAAGCCATGTCTTCCCTGGACCGGAAACAAGCTTCTGAGGACCGGTTTCTGGCATTCCAGCCATCTTAAGCCCGGCTTGCTTGAATCCAGTGGCAAAGTGAGCAATGGACTCACGTCAGATACCCTGCCACACTTATGGTGGCCAAAAGCGGTACAAAAGGGGTTGGTGATGGACGGAGCATTTGAATCAATCAAACACTCACACCCAGTCAAAAGATCTGATTTAATCCATCACCGTTCTTTAACCCACTCTGCCACCCCAGTTCAGACATGGCTATATGCAAATCAGTCTGACCCTGTGCCTCATGGGAACAGTCTAGCCCAAACTGCCAAGCCATGTATTCCCTGGACCGGAAACAAGCTTCCGAGGACCGGTTTCTGGCATTCCAGCCGTCTTCAGCCCAGCTTGCTTGAATCCAGTGGCAAAATGAGCAAGGGACTCACGTCTGAGCATACCCTGCCACATTTATGGCGGCCAAAAGTGGTACAAAAGGGGGTGGTGATGGACGGAGCATCTGAATTAATCAAACACTCACACCAAGTCAAAAGATCTAGGTTTAATCCATCACTGTTCTTTAGCCCACTCTGCCATCCCAGTTCAGACATGGCTATATGCAAATCAGTCTGATCCTGTGCCTCATGGGAACAGTCCAGCCCGAACTACCAAGCCATGTCTTCCCTGGACCAGAAACAAGCTTCCGAGGACCGGTTTCTGGCATTCCAGCCGTCTTCAGCCCGGCTTGCTTGAATCCAGTGGCAAAGTGAGCAAGGGATCCACGTCTGAGCATATCCTGCCACACTTATGGCGGCCAAAAGCGATACAAAAGGGGGTGGTGATGGACGGAGCATCTGAATCAATCAAACACTCACACCCAGTCAAAAGATCTGGGTTTAATCCATCACCGTTCTTTAACCCACTCTGCCACCCCAGTTCAGACATGGCTATATGCAAATCAGTCTGACCCTGTGCCTCATGGGAACAGTCCAGCCCGAACTGCCAAGCCATGTCTTCCCTGGACCGGAAACAAGCTTCCGAGGACCGGTTTCTGGCATTCCAGCCATCTTCAGCCTGGCTTGCTTGAATCCAGTGGCAAAGTGAGCAACGGACTCACGTCAGAGCATACCCTGCCACACTTATGGTGGCCAAAAGCGGTACAAAAGGGGGTGGTGATGGACGGAGCATCTGAATCAATCAAACACTCACACCCAGTCAAAAGATCTGGGTTTAATCCATCACCGTTCTTTAGCCCGCTCTGCCACCCCAGTTCAGACATGGCTATATGCAAATCAGTCTGACCCTGTGCCTCATGGGAACAGTCCAGCCCGAACTACCAAGCCATGTCTTCCCTGGACCAGAAACAAGCTTCTGAGGACCGGTTTCTGGCATTCCAGCCATCTTAAGCCCGGCTTGCTTGAATCCAGTGGCAAAGTGAGCAATGGACTCACGTCAGATACCCTGCCACACTTATGGTGGCCAAAAGCGGTACAAAAGGGGGTGGTGATGGACGGAGCATCTGAATCAATCAAACACTCACACCCAGTCAAAAGATCTGGGTTTAATCCATCACCGTTCTTTAACCCACTCTGCCACCCCAGTTCAGACATGGCTATATGCAAATCAGTCTGACCCTGTGCCTCATGGGAATAGTCCAGCCCGAACTGCCAAGCCATGTCTTCCCTGGACCGGAAACAAGCTTCCGAGGACTGGTTTCTAGCATTCCAGCCATCTTCAGCCCGGCTTGCTTGAATCCAGTGGCAAAGTGAGCAATGGACTCACGTCAGAGCATACCCTGCCACACTTATGGTGGCCAAAAGCGGTACAAAAGGGGGTGGTGATGGACGGAGCATCTGAATCAATCAAATACTCACACCCAGTCAAAAGATCTGGGTTTAATCCATCACCGTTCTTTAGCCCACTCTGCCACCCCAGTTCAGATAAGGCTATATGCAAATCAGTCTCACCCTGTGCCTCATGGGAACAGTCCAGCCCGAACTGCCAAGCCATGTCTTCCCTGGACCGAACAAGCTTCTGAGGACCGTTTTCTGGCATTCCAGCCATCTTAAGCCCGGCTTGCTTGAATCCAGTGGCAAAGTGAGCAATGGACTCACGTCAGATACCCTGCCACACTTATGGTGGCCAAAAGCGGTACAAAAGGGGGTGGTGATGGACGGAGCATCTGAATCAATCAAACACTCACACCCAGTCAAAAGATCTGGGTTTAATCCATCACCGTTCTTTAACCCACTCTGCCACCCCAGTTCAGACATGGCTATATGCAAATCAGTCTGACCCTGTGCCTCATGGGAACAGTCTAGCCCAAACTGCCAAGCCATGTATTCCCTGGACCGGAAACAAGCTTCCGAGGACCGGTTTCTGGCATTCCAGCCGTCTTCAGCCCAGCTTGCTTGAATCCAGTGGCAAAATGAGCAAGGGACTCACGTCTGAGCATACCCTGCCACACTTATGGCGGCCAAAAGTGGTACAAAAGGGGGTGGTGATGGACGGAGCATCTGAATTAATCAAACACTCACACCAAGTCAAAAGATCTGGGTTTAATCCATCACTGTTCTTTAGCCCACTCTGCCACCCCAGTTCAGACATGGCTATATGCAAATCAGTCTGATCCTGTGCCTCATGGGAACAGTCCAGCCCGAACTACCAAGCCATGTCTTCCCTGGACCAGAAACAAGCTTCTGAGGACCGGTTTCTGGCATTCCAGAAATCTTAAGCCCGGCTTGCTTGAATCCAGTGGCAAAGTGAGCAATGGACTCACGTCAGATACCCTGCCACACTTATGGTGGCCAAAAGCGGTACAAAAGGGGGTGGTGATGGACGGAGCATCTGAATCAATCAAACACTCACACCCAGTCAAAAGATCTGGGTTTAATCCATCACCGTTCTTTAACCCACTCTGCCACCCCAGTTCAGACATGGCTATATGCAAATCAGTCTGACCCTGTGCCTCATGGGAACAGTCCAGCCCAAACTGCCAAGCCATGTATTCCCTGGACCGGAAACAAGCTTCCGAGGACCGGTTTCTGGCATTCCAGCCGTCTTCAGCCCGGCTTGCTTGAATCCAGTGGCAAAATGAGCAAGGGACTCACGTCTGAGCATACCCTGCCACACTTATGGCGGCCAAAAGCGGTACAAAAGGGGGTGGTGATGGACGGAGCATCTGAATCAATCAAACACTCACACCCAGTCAAAAGATCTGGGTTTAATCCATCACCGTTCTTTAGCCCACTCTGCCACCCCAGTTCAGACATGGCTATATGCAAATCAGTCTGACCCTGTGCCTCATGGGAACAGTCCAGCCCGAACTGCCAAGCCATGTCTTCCCTGGACCGGAAACAAGCTTCCGAGGACCGGTTTCTGGCATTCCAGCCATCTTCAGCCCGGCTTGCTTGAATCCAGTGGCAAAGTGAGCAATGGACTCACGTCAGATACCCTGCCACACTTATGGTGGCCAAAAGCGGTACAAAAGGGGTTGGTGATGGACGGAGCATTTGAATCAATCAAACACTCACACCCAGTCAAAAGATCTGATTTAATCCATCACCGTTCTTTAACCCACTCTGCCACCCCAGTTCAGACATGGCTATATGCAAATCAGTCTGACCCTGTGCCTCATGGGAACAGTCTAGCCCAAACTGCCAAGCCATGTATTCCCTGGACCGGAAACAAGCTTCCGAGGACCGGTTTCTGGCATTCCAGCCGTCTTCAGCCCAGCTTGCTTGAATCCAGTGGCAAAATGAGCAAGGGACTCACGTCTGAGCATACCCTGCCACATTTATGGCGGCCAAAAGTGGTACAAAAGGGGGTGGTGATGGACGGAGCATCTGAATTAATCAAACACTCACACCAAGTCAAAAGATCTAGGTTTAATCCATCACTGTTCTTTAGCCCACTCTGCCATCCCAGTTCAGACATGGCTATATGCAAATCAGTCTGATCCTGTGCCTCATGGGAACAGTCCAGCCCGAACTACCAAGCCATGTCTTCCCTGGACCAGAAACAAGCTTCCGAGGACCGGTTTCTGGCATTCCAGCCGTCTTCAGCCCGGCTTGCTTGAATCCAGTGGCAAAGTGAGCAAGGGATCCACGTCTGAGCATATCCTGCCACACTTATGGCGGCCAAAAGCGATACAAAAGGGGGTGGTGATGGACGGAGCATCTGAATCAATCAAACACTCACACCCAGTCAAAAGATCTGGGTTTAATCCATCACCGTTCTTTAACCCACTCTGCCACCCCAGTTCAGACATGGCTATATGCAAATCAGTCTGACCCTGTGCCTCATGGGAACAGTCCAGCCCGAACTGCCAAGCCATGTCTTCCCTGGACCGGAAACAAGCTTCCGAGGACCGGTTTCTGGCATTCCAGCCATCTTCAGCCTGGCTTGCTTGAATCCAGTGGCAAAGTGAGCAACGGACTCACGTCAGAGCATACCCTGCCACACTTATGGTGGCCAAAAGCGGTACAAAAGGGGGTGGTGATGGACGGAGCATCTGAATCAATCAAACACTCACACCCAGTCAAAAGATCTGGGTTTAATCCATCACCGTTCTTTAGCCCGCTCTGCCACCCCAGTTCAGACATGGCTATATGCAAATCAGTCTGACCCTGTGCCTCATGGGAACAGTCCAGCCCGAACTACCAAGCCATGTCTTCCCTGGACCAGAAACAAGCTTCTGAGGACCGGTTTCTGGCATTCCAGCCATCTTAAGCCCGGCTTGCTTGAATCCAGTGGCAAAGTGAGCAATGGACTCACGTCAGATACCCTGCCACACTTATGGTGGCCAAAAGCGGTACAAAAGGGGGTGGTGATGGACGGAGCATCTGAATCAATCAAACACTCACACCCAGTCAAAAGATCTGGGTTTAATCCATCACCGTTCTTTAACCCACTCTGCCACCCCAGTTCAGACATGGCTATATGCAAATCAGTCTGACCCTGTGCCTCATGGGAACAGTCCAGCCCGAACTGCCAAGCCATGTCTTCCCTGGACCGGAAACAAGCTTCCGAGGACTGGTTTCTAGCATTCCAGCCATCTTCAGCCCGGCTTGCTTGAATCCAGTGGCAAAGTGAGCAATGGACTCACGTCAGAGCATACCCTGCCACACTTATGGTGGCCAAAAGCGGTACAAAAGGGGGTGGTGATGGACGGAGCATCTGAATCAATCAAATACTCACACCCAGTCAAAAGATCTGGGTTTAATCCATCACCGTTCTTTAGCCCACTCTGCCACCCCAGTTCAGATAAGGCTATATGCAAATCAGTCTGACCCTGTGCCTCATGGGAACAGTCCAGCCCGAACTGCCAAGCCATGTCTTCCCTGGACCGAACAAGCTTCTGAGGACCGTTTTCTGGCATTCCAGCCATCTTAAGCCCGGCTTGCTTGAATCCAGTGGCAAAGTGAGCAATGGACTCACGTCAGATACCCTGCCACACTTATGGTGGCCAAAAGCGGTACAAAAGGGGGTGGTGATGGACGGAGCATCTGAATCAATCAAACACTCACACCCAGTCAAAAGATCTGGGTTTAATCCATCACCGTTCTTTAACCCACTCTGCCACCCCAGTTCAGACATGGCTATATGCAAATCAGTCTGACCCTGTGCCTCATGGGAACAGTCTAGCCCAAACTGCCAAGCCATGTATTCCCTGGACCGGAAACAAGCTTCCGAGGACCGGTTTCTGGCATTCCAGCCGTCTTCAGCCCAGCTTGCTTGAATCCAGTGGCAAAATGAGCAAGGGACTCACGTCTGAGCATACCCTGCCACACTTATGGCGGCCAAAAGTGGTACAAAAGGGGGTGGTGATGGACGGAGCATCTGAATTAATCAAACACTCACACCAAGTCAAAAGATCTGGGTTTAATCCATCACTGTTCTTTAGCCCACTCTGCCACCCCAGTTCAGACATGGCTATATGCAAATCAGTCTGATCCTGTGCCTCATGGGAACAGTCCAGCCCGAACTACCAAGCCATGTCTTCCCTGGACCAGAAACAAGCTTCTGAGGACCGGTTTCTGGCATTCCAGAAATCTTAAGCCCGGCTTGCTTGAATCCAGTGGCAAAGTGAGCAATGGACTCACGTCAGATACCCTGCCACACTTATGGTGGCCAAAAGCGGTACAAAAGGGGGTGGTGATGGACGGAGCATCTGAATCAATCAAACACTCACACCCAGTCAAAAGATCTGGGTTTAATCCATCACCGTTCTTTAACCCACTCTGCCACCCCAGTTCAGACATGGCTATATGCAAATCAGTCTGACCCTGTGCCTCATGGGAACAGTCCAGCCCAAACTGCCAAGCCATGTATTCCCTGGACCGGAAACAAGCTTCCGAGGACCGGTTTCTGGCATTCCAGCCGTCTTCAGCCCGGCTTGCTTGAATCCAGTGGCAAAATGAGCAAGGGACTCACGTCTGAGCATACCCTGCCACACTTATGGCGGCCAAAAGCGGTACAAAAGGGGGTGGTGATGGACGGAGCATCTGAATCAATCAAACACTCACACCCAGTCAAAAGATCTGGGTTTAATCCATCACCGTTCTTTAGCCCACTCTGCCACCCCAGTTCAGACATGGCTATATGCAAATCAGTCTGACCCTGTGCCTCATGGGAACAGTCCAGCCCGAACTGCCAAGCCATGTCTTCCCTGGACCGGAAACAAGCTTCCGAGGACCGGTTTCTGGCATTCCAGCCATCTTCAGCCCGGCTTGCTTGAATCCAGTGGCAAAGTGAGCAATGGACTCACGTCAGAGCATACCCTGCCACACTTATGGTGGCCAAAAGCGGTACAAAAGTGGGTGGTGATGGACGGAGCATCTGAATCAATCAAACACTCACACCCAGTCAAAAGATCTGGGTTTAATCCATCACCGTTCTTTAGCCCACTCTGCCACCCCAGTTCAGATAAGGCTATATGCAAATCAGTCTGACCCTGTGCCTCATGGGAACAGTCCAGCCCGAACTGCCAAGCCATGTCTTCCCTGGACCGGAAACACGCTTCTGAGGACCGGTTTCTGGCATTCCAGCCATCTTAAGCCCGGCTTGCTTGAATCCAGTGGCAAAGTGAGCAATGGACTCACGTCAGATACCCTGCCACACTTATGGTGGCCAAAAGCGGTACAAAAGGGGGTGGTGATGGACGGAGCATCTGAATCAATCAAACACTCACACCCAGTCAAAAGATCTGGGTTTAATCCATCACCGTTCTTTAACCCACTCTGCCACCCCAGTTCAGACATGGCTATATGCAAATCAGTCTGACCCTGTGCCTCATGGGAACAGTCTAGCCCAAACTGCCAAGCCATGTATTCCCTGGACCGGAAACGAGCTTCCGAGGACCGGTTTCTGGCATTCCAGCCGTCTTCAGCCCAGCTTGCTTGAATCCAGTGGCAAAATGAGCAAGGGACTCACGTCTGAGCATACCCTGCCACACTTATGGCGGCCAAAAGTGGTACAAAAGGGGGTGGTGATGGACGGAGCATCTGAATTAATCAAATACTCACACCAAGTCAAAAGATATGGGTTTAATCCATCACTGTTCTTTAGCCCACTCTGCCACCCCAGTTCAGACATGGCTATATGCAAATCAGTCTGATCCTGTGCCTCATGGGAACAGTCCAGCCCGAACTACCAAGCCATGTCTTCCCTGGACCAGAAACAAGCTTCCGAGGACCGGTTTCTGGCATTCCAGCCGTCTTCAGCCCGGCTTGCTTGAATCCAGTGGCAAAGTGAGCAAGGGATCCACGTCTGAGCATATCCTGCCACACTTATGGCGGCCAAAAGCGATACAAAAGGGGGTGGTGATGGACGGAGCATCTGAATCAATCAAACACTCACACCCAGTCAAAAGATCTGGGTTTAATCCATCACCGTTCTTTAACCCACTCTGCCACCCCAGTTCAGACATGGCTATATGCAAATCAGTCTGACCCTGTGCCTCATGGGAACAGTCCAGCCCGAACTGCCAAGCCATGTCTTCCCTGGACCGGAAACAAGCTTCCGAGGACCGGTTTCTGGCATTACAGCCATCTTCAGCCCGGCTTGCTTGAATCCAGTGGCAAAGTGAGCAATGGACTCACGTCAGAGCATACCCTGCCACACTTATGGTGGCCAAAAGCGGTACAAAAGGGGGTGGTGATGGACGGATCATCTGAATCAATCAAACACTCACACCCAGTAAAAAGATCTGGGTTTAATCCATCACCGTTCTTTAGCCCACTCTGCCACCCCTGTTCAGACATGGCTATATGCAAATCAGTCTGACCCTGTGCCTCATGGGAACAGTCCAGCCCGAACTGCCAAGCCATGTCTTCCCTGGACCGGAAACAAGCTTCCGAGGACCGGTTTCTGGCATTCCAGCCATCTTATGCCCGGCTTGCTTGAATCCAGTGGCAAAGTGAGCAATGGACTCAGGTCAGAGCATACCCTGCCACACTTATGGTGGCCAAAAGCGGTACAAAAGGGGGTGGTGATGGAGGGAGCATCTGAATCAATCAAACACTCACACCCAGTCAAAAGATCTGGGTTTAATCCATCACCGTTCTTTAGCCCACTCTGCCACCCCAGTTCAGACATGGCTATATGCAAATCAGTCTGACCCTGTGCCTCATGGGAACAGTCCAGCCCGAACTGCCAAGCCATGTCTTCCCTGGACCAGAAACAAGCTTCTGAGGACCGGTTTCTGGCATTCCAGCCATCTTAAGCCCGGCTTGCTTGAATCCAGTGGCAAAGTGAGCAATGGACTCACGTCAGATACCCTGCCACACTTATGGTGGCCAAAAGCGGTACAAAAGGGGGTGGTGATGGACGGAGCATCTGAATCAATCAAACACTCACACCCAGTCAAAAGATCTGGGTTTAATCCATCACCGTTCTTTCACCCACTCTGCCACCCCAGTTCAGACATGGCTATATGCAAATCAGTCTGACCCTGTGCCTCATGGGAACAGTCTAGCCCAAACTGCCAAGCCATGTATTCCCTGGACCGGAAACAAGCTTCCGAGGACCGGTTTCTGGCATTCCAGCCGTCTTCAGCCCAGCTTGCTTGAATCCAGTGGCAAAATGAGCAAGGGACTCACGTCTGAGCATACCCTGCCACACTTATGGCGGCCAAAAGTGGTACAAAAGGGGGTGGTGATGGACGGAGCATCTGAATTAATCAAACACTCACACCAAGTCAAAAGATATGGGTTTAATCCATCACTGTTCTTTAGCCCACTCTGCCACCCCAGTTCAGACATGGCTATATGCAAATCAGTCTGATCCTGTGCCTCATGGGAACAGTCCAGCCCAAACTACCAAGCCATGTCTTCCCTGGACCAGAAACAAGCTTCTGAGGACCGGTTTCTGGCATTCCAGCCGTCTTCAGCCCGGCTTGCTTGAATCCAGTGGCAAAGTGAGCAAGGGATCCACGTCTGAGCATATCCTGCCACACTTATGGCGGCCAAAAGCGATACAAAAGGGGGTGATGATGGACGGAGAATCTGAATCAAGCAAACACTCACACCCAGTCAAAAGATCTGGGTTTAATCCATCACCGTTCTTTAACCCACTCTGCCACCCCAGTTCAGACATGGCTATATGCAAATCAGTCTGACCCTGTGCCTCATGGGAACAGTCCAGCCCGAACTGCCAAGCCATGTCTTCCCTGGACCGGAAACAAGCTTCCGAGGACCGGTTTCTGGCATTCCAGCCATCTTCAGCCCGGCTTGCTTGAATCCAGTGGCAAAGTGAGCAATGGACTCACGTCAGAGCATACCCTGCCACACTTATGGTGGCCAAAAGCGGTACAAAAGGGGGTGGTGATGGACGGAGCATCTGAATCAATCAAACACTCACACCCAGTCAAAAGATCTTGGTTTAATCCATCACCGTTCTTTAGCCCACTCTGCCACCCCTGTTCAGACATGGCTATATGCAAATCAGTCTGACCCTGTGCCTCATGGGAACAGTCCAGCCCGAACTGCCAAGCCATGTCTTCCCTGGACCGGAAACAAGCTTCCGAGGACCGGTTTCTGGCATTCCAGCCATCTTATGCCCGGCTTGCTTGAATCAAGTGGCAAAGTGAGCAATGGACTCAGGTCAGAGAATACCCTGCCACACTTATGGTGGCCAAAAGCGGTACAAAAGGGGGTGGTGATGGACGGAGCATCTGAATCAATCAAAAACTCACACCCAGTCAAAAGATCTGGGTTTAATCCATCACCGTTCTTTAGCCCACTCTGCCACCCCAGTTCAGACATGGCTATATGCAAATCAGTCTGACCCTGTGCCTCATGGGAACAGTCCAGCCCGAACTGCCAAGCCATGTCTTCCCTGGACCAGAAACAAGCTTCTGAGGACCGGTTTCTGGCATTCCAGCCATCTTAAGCCCGGCTTGCTTGAATCCAGTGGCAAAGTGAGCAATGGACTCACGTCAGATACCCTGCCACACTTATGGTGTCCAAAAGCGGTACAAAAGGGGGTGGTGATGGACGGAGCATCTGAATCAATCAAACACTCACACCCAGTCAAAAGATCTGGGTTTAATCCATCACCGTTCTTTAACCCACTCTGCCACCCCAGTTCAGACATGGCTATATGCAAATCAGTCTGACCCTGTGCCTCATGGGAACAGTCCAGCCCAAACTGCCAAGCCATGTATTCCCTGGACCGGAAACAAGCTTCCGAGGACCGGTTTCTGGCATTCCAGCCGTCTTCAGCCCGGCTTGCTTGAATCCAGTGGCAAAATGAGCAAGGGACTCACGTCTGAGCATACCCTGCCACACTTATGGCAGCCAAAAGTGGTACAAAAAGGGGGTGGTGATGGACGTAGCATCTGAATCAATCAAACACTCACACCCAGTCAAAAGATCTGGGTTTAATCCATCACCGTTCTTTAGCCCACTCTGCCACCCCAGTTCAGACATGGCTACATGCAAATCAGTCTGACCCTGTGCCTCATGGGAACAGTCCAGCCCGAACTGCCAAGCCATGTCTTCCCTGGACCGGACACAAGCTTCCGAGGACTGGTTTCTGGCATTCCAGCCATCTTCAGCCCGGCTTGCTTGAATCCAGTGGCAAAGTGAGCAATGGACTCACGTCAGAGCATACCCTGCCACACTTATGGCGGCCAAAAGCGGTACAAAAGGGGGTGGTGATGGACGGAGCATCTGAATCAATCAAACACTCACACCCAGTCAAAAGATCTGGGTTTAATCCATCACCGTTCTTTAGCCCACTCTGCCACCCCAGTTCAGACATGGCTATATGCAAATCAGTCTGACCCTGTGCCTCATGGGAACAGTCCAGCCCGAACTGCCAAGCCATGTCTTCCCTGGACCGGAAACAAGCTTCCGAGGACCGGTTTCTGGCATTCCAGCCATCTTCAGCCCGGCTTGCTTGAATCCAGTGGCAAAGTGAGCAATGGACTCACGTCAGAGCATACCCTGCCACACTTATGGTGGCCAAAAGCGGTACAAAAGTGGGTGGTGATGGACGGAGCATCTGAATCAATCAAACACTCACACCCAGTCAAAAGATCTGGGTTTAATCCATCACCGTTCTTTAGCCCACTCTGCCACCCCAGTTCAGATAAGGCTATATGCAAATCAGTCTGACCCTGTGCCTCATGGGAACAGTCCAGCCCGAACTGCCAAGCCATGTCTTCCCTGGACCGGAAACACGCTTCTGAGGACCGGTTTCTGGCATTCCAGCCATCTTAAGCCCGGCTTGCTTGAATCCAGTGGCAAAGTGAGCAATGGACTCACGTCAGATACCCTGCCACACTTATGGTGGCCAAAAGCGGTACAAAAGGGGGTGGTGATGGACGGAGCATCTGAATCAATCAAACACTCACACCCAGTCAAAAGATCTGGGTTTAATCCATCACCGTTCTTTAACCCACTCTGCCACCCCAGTTCAGACATGGCTATATGCAAATCAGTCTGACCCTGTGCCTCATGGGAACAGTCTAGCCCAAACTGCCAAGCCATGTATTCCCTGGACCGGAAACGAGCTTCCGAGGACCGGTTTCTGGCATTCCAGCCGTCTTCAGCCCAGCTTGCTTGAATCCAGTGGCAAAATGAGCAAGGGACTCACGTCTGAGCATACCCTGCCACACTTATGGCGGCCAAAAGTGGTACAAAAGGGGGTGGTGATGGACGGAGCATCTGAATTAATCAAATACTCACACCAAGTCAAAAGATATGGGTTTAATCCATCACTGTTCTTTAGCCCACTCTGCCACCCCAGTTCAGACATGGCTATATGCAAATCAGTCTGATCCTGTGCCTCATGGGAACAGTCCAGCCCGAACTACCAAGCCATGTCTTCCCTGGACCAGAAACAAGCTTCCGAGGACCGGTTTCTGGCATTCCAGCCGTCTTCAGCCCGGCTTGCTTGAATCCAGTGGCAAAGTGAGCAAGGGATCCACGTCTGAGCATATCCTGCCACACTTATGGCGGCCAAAAGCGATACAAAAGGGGGTGGTGATGGACGGAGCATCTGAATCAATCAAACACTCACACCCAGTCAAAAGATCTGGGTTTAATCCATCGCCGTTCTTTAACCCACTCTGCCACCCCAGTTCAGACATGGCTATATGCAAATCAGTCTGACCCTGTGCCTCATGGGAACAGTCCAGCCCGAACTGCCAAGCCATGTCTTCCCTGGACCGGAAACAAGCTTCCGAGGACCGGTTTCTGGCATTACAGCCATCTTCAGCCCGGCTTGCTTGAATCCAGTGGCAAAGTGAGCAATGGACTCACGTCAGAGCATACCCTGCCACACTTATGGTGGCCAAAAGCGGTACAAAAGGGGGTGGTGATGGACGGATCATCTGAATCAATCAAACACTCACACCCAGTCAAAAGATCTGGGTTTAATCCATCACCGTTCTTTAGCCCACTCTGCCACCCCAGTTCAGACATGGCTATATGCAAATCAGTCTGACCCTGTGCCTCATGGGAACAGTCCAGCCCGAACTGCCAAGCCATGTCTTCCCTGGACCAGAAACAAGCTTCTGAGGACCGGTTTCTGGCATTCCAGCCATCTTAAGCCCGGCTTGCTTGAATCCAGTGGCAAAGTGAGCAATGGACTCACGTCAGATACCCTGCCACACTTATGGTGGCCAAAAGCGGTACAAAAGGGGGTGGTGATGGACGGAGCATCTGAATCAATCAAACACTCACACCCAGTCAAAAGATCTGGGTTTAATCCATCACCGTTCTTTCACCCACTCTGCCACCCCAGTTCAGACATGGCTATATGCAAATCAGTCTGACCCTGTGCCTCATGGGAACAGTCTAGCCCAAACTGCCAAGCCATGTATTCCCTGGACCGGAAACAAGCTTCCGAGGACCGGTTTCTGGCATTCCAGCCGTCTTCAGCCCAGCTTGCTTGAATCCAGTGGCAAAATGAGCAAGGGACTCACGTCTGAGCATACCCTGCCACACTTATGGCGGCCAAAAGTGGTACAAAAGGGGGTGGTGATGGACGGAGCATCTGAATTAATCAAACACTCACACCAAGTCAAAAGATATGGGTTTAATCCATCACTGTTCTTTAGCCCACTCTGCCACCCCAGTTCAGACATGGCTATATGCAAATCAGTCTGATCCTGTGCCTCATGGGAACAGTCCAGCCCAAACTACCAAGCCATGTCTTCCCTGGACCAGAAACAAGCTTCTGAGGACCGGTTTCTGGCATTCCAGCCGTCTTCAGCCCGGCTTGCTTGAATCCAGTGGCAAAGTGAGCAAGGGATCCACGTCTGAGCATATCCTGCCACACTTATGGCGGCCAAAAGCGATACAAAAGGGGGTGATGATGGACGGAGCATCTGAATCAATCAAACACTCACACCCAGTCAAAAGATCTTGGTTTAATCCATCACCGTTCTTTAGCCCACTCTGCCACCCCTGTTCAGACATGGCTATATGCAAATCAGTCTGACCCTGTGCCTCATGGGAACAGTCCAGCCCGAACTGCCAAGCCATGTCTTCCCTGGACCGGAAACAAGCTTCCGAGGACCGGTTTCTGGCATTCCAGCCATCTTATGCCCGGCTTGCTTGAATCAAGTGGCAAAGTGAGCAATGGACTCAGGTCAGAGAATACCCTGCCACACTTATGGTGGCCAAAAGCGGTACAAAAGGGGGTGGTGATGGACGGAGCATCTGAATCAATCAAAAACTCACACCCAGTCAAAAGATCTGGGTTTAATCCATCACCGTTCTTTAGCCCACTCTGCCACCCCAGTTCAGACATGGCTATATGCAAATCAGTCTGACCCTGTGCCTCATGGGAACAGTCCAGCCCGAACTGCCAAGCCATGTCTTCCCTGGACCAGAAACAAGCTTCTGAGGACCGGTTTCTGGCATTCCAGCCATCTTAAGCCCGGCTTGCTTGAATCCAGTGGCAAAGTGAGCAATGGACTCACGTCAGATACCCTGCCACACTTATGGTGTCCAAAAGCGGTACAAAAGGGGGTGGTGATGGACGGAGCATCTGAATCAATCAAACACTCACACCCAGTCAAAAGATCTGGGTTTAATCCATCACCGTTCTTTAACCCACTCTGCCACCCCAGTTCAGACATGGCTATATGCAAATCAGTCTGACCCTGTGCCTCATGGGAACAGTCCAGCCCAAACTGCCAAGCCATGTATTCCCTGGACCGGAAACAAGCTTCCGAGGACCGGTTTCTGGCATTCCAGCCGTCTTCAGCCCGGCTTGCTTGAATCCAGTGGCAAAATGAGCAAGGGACTCACGTCTGAGCATACCCTGCCACACTTATGGCAGCCAAAAGTGGTACAAAAAGGGGGTGGTGATGGACGTAGCATCTGAATCAATCAAACATTCACACCCAGTCAAAAGATCTGGGTTTAATCCATCACCGTTCTTTAGCCCACTCTGCCACCCCAGTTCAGACATGGCTACATGCAAATCAGTCTGACCCTGTGCCTCATGGGAACAGTCCAGCCCGAACTGCCAAGCCATGTCTTCCCTGGACCGGACACAAGCTTCCGAGGACTGGTTTCTGGCATTCCAGCCATCTTCAGCCCGGCTTGCTTGAATCCAGTGGCAAAGTGAGCAATGGACTCACGTCAGAGCATACCCTGCCACACTTATGGTGGTCAAAAGCGGTACAAAAGGGGGTGGTGATGGACGGAGCATCTGAATCAATCAAACACTCACACCCAGTCAAAAGATCTGGGTCTAATCCATCACCGTTCTTTAGCCCACTCTGCCACCCCTGTTCAGACATGGCTATATGCAAATCAGTCTGACCCTGTGCCTCATGGGAACAGTCCAGCCCGAACTGCCAAGCCATGTCTTCCCTGGACCGGAAACAAGCTTCCGAGGACCGGTTTCTGGCATTCCAGCCATCTTATGCCCGGCTTGCTTGAATCCAGTGGCAAAGTGAGCAATGGACTCACGTCAGATACCCTGCCACACTTATGGTGGCCAAAAGCGGTACAAAAGGGGGAGGAGATGGACGGAGCATCTGAATCAATCAAACACTCACACCCAGTCAAAAGATCTGGGCTTAATCCATCACCGTTCTTTCACCCACTTTGCCACCCCAGTTCAGACATGGCTATATGCAAATCAGTCTGACCCTGTGCCTCATGGGAACAGTCTAGCCCAAACTGCCAAGCCATGTATTCCCTGAACCGGAAACAAGCTTCCGAGGACCGGTTTCTGGCATTCCAGCCGTCTTCAGCCCAGCTTGCTTGAATCCAGTGGCAAAATGAGCAAGGGACTCACGTCTGAGCATACCCTGCCACACTTATGGCGGCCAAAAGTGGTACAAAAGGGGGTGGTGATGGACGGAGCATCTGAATTAATCAAACACTCACACCAAGTCAAAAGATATGGGTTTAATCCATCACTGTTCTTTAGCCCACTCTGCCACCCCAGTTCAGACATGGCTATATGCAAATCAGTCTGATCCTGTGCCTCATGGGAACAGTCCAGCCCAAACTACCAAGCCATGTCTTCCCTGGACCAGAAACAAGCTTCTGAGGACCGGTTTCTGGCATTCCAGCCGTCTTCAGCCCGGCTTGCTTGAATCCAGTGGCAAAGTGAGCAAGGGATCCACGTCTGAGCATATCCTGCCACACTTATGGCGGCCAAAAGCGATACAAAAGGGGGTGGTGATGGACGGAGCATCTGAATCAATCAAACACTCACACCCAGTCAAAAGATCTGGGTTTAATCCATCACCGTTCTTTAACCCACTCTGCCACCCCAGTTCAGACATGGCTATATGCAAATCAGTCTGACCCT
Source organism: Lissotriton vulgaris (assembly GCF_964263255.1). Lineage (NCBI taxonomy): Eukaryota > Metazoa > Chordata > Amphibia > Caudata > Salamandridae > Lissotriton > Lissotriton vulgaris. Next base: position 2,034,595,518 of record NC_141685.1, on the reverse strand, counting down.
GTGCCTCATGGGAACAGTCCAGCCCGAACTGCCAAGCCATGTCTTCCCTGGACCGGAAACAAGCTTCCGAGGACCGGTTTCTGGCATTCCAGCCATCTTCAGCCCGGCTTGCTTGAATCCAGTGGCAAAGTGAGCAATGGACTCACGTCAGAGCATACCCTGCCACACTTATGGTGGCCAAAAGCAGTACAAAAGGGGGTGGTGATGGACGGAGCATCTGAATCAATCAAACACTCATACCCAGTCAAAAGATCTTGGTTTAATCCATCACCGTTCTTTAGCCCACCCTGCCACCCCTGTTCAGACATGGCTATATGCAAATCAGTCTGACCCTGTGCCTCATGGGAACAGTCCAGCCCGAACTGCCAAGCCATGTCTTCCCTGGACCGGAAACAAGCTTCCGAGGACCGGTTTCTGGCATTCCAGCCATCTTATGCCCGGCTTGCTTGAATCAAGTGGCAAAGTAACAATGGACTCAGGTCAGAGAATACCCTGCCACACTTATGGTGGCCAAAAGCGGTACAAAAGGGGGTGGTGATGGACGGAGCATCTGAATCAATCAAACACTCACACCCAGTCAAAAGAGCTGGGTTTAATCCATCACCGTTCTTTAGCCCACTCTGCCACCCCAGTTCAGACATGGCTATATGCAAATCAGTCTGACCCTGTGCCTCATGGGAACAGTCCAGCCCGAACTGCCAAGCCATGTCTTCCCTGGACCAGAAACAAGCTTCTGAGGACCGGTTTCTGGCATTCCAGCCATCTTAAGCCCGGCTTGCTTGAATCCAGTGGCAAAGTGAGCAATGGACTCACGTCAGATACCCTGCCACACTTATGGTGGCCAAAAGCGGTACAAAAGGGGGTGGTGATAGACGGAGCATCTGAATCAATCAAACACTCACACCCAGTCAAAAGATCTGGGTTTAATCCATCACCGTTCTTTAACCCACTCTGCCACCCCAGTTCAGACATGGCTATATGCAAATCAGTCTGACCCTGTGCCTCATGGGAACAGTCCAGCCCAAACTGCCAAGCCATGTATTCCCTGGACCGGAAACAAGCTTCCGAGGACCGGTTTCTGGCATTCCAGCCGTCTTCAGCCCGGCTTGCTTGAATCCAGTGGCAAAATGAGCAAGGGACTCACGTCTGAGCATACCCTGCCACACTTATGGCAGCCAAAAGCGGTACAAAAGGGGGTGGTGATGGACGGAGCATCTGAATCAATCAAACACTCACACCCAGTCAAAAGATCTGGGTTTAATCCATCACCGTTCTTTAGCCCACTCTGCCACCCCAGTTCAGATAAGGCTATATGCAAATCAGTCTGACCCTGTGCCTCATGGGAACAGTCCAGCCCGAACTGCCAAGCCATGTCTTCCCTGGACCGGAAACAAGCTTCTGAGGACCGGTTTCTGGCATTCCAGCCATCTTAAGCCCGGCTTGCTTGAATCCAGTGGCAAAGTGAGCAATGGACTCACGTCTGAGCATACCCTGCCACATTTATGGCGGCCAAAAGTGGTACAAAAGGGGGTGGTGATGGACGGAGCATCTGAATTAATCAAACACTCACACCAAGTCAAAAGATCTGGGTTTAATCCATCACTGTTCTTCAGCCCACTCTGCCATCCCAGTTCAGACATGGCTATATGCAAATCAGTCTGATCCTGTGCCTCATGGGAACAGTCCAGCCCGAACTACCAAGCCATGTCTTCCCTGGACCAGAAACATGCTTCCGAGGACCGGTTTCTGGCATTCCAGCCGTCTTCAGCCCGGCTTGCTTGAATCCAGTGGCAAAGTGAGCAAGGGATCCACGTCTGAGCATATCCTGCCACACTTATGGCGGCCAAAAGCGATACAAAAGGGGGTGGTGATGGACGGAGCATCTGAATCAATCAAACACTCACACCCAGTCAAAAGATCTGGGTTTAATCCATCACCGTTCTTTAACCCACTCTGCCACCCCAGTTCAGACAAGGCTATATGCAAATCAGTCTGACCCTGTGCCTCATGGGAACAGTCCAGCCCGAACTGCCAAGCCATGTCTTCCCTGGACCGGAAACAAGCTTCCGAGGACCGGTTTCTGGCATTCCAGCCATCTTCAGCCCGGCTTGCTTGAATCCAGTGGCAAAGTGAGCAATGGACTCACGTCAGAGCATACCCTGCCACACTTATGGTGGCCAAAAGCGGTACAAAAGGGGGTGGTGATGGACGGAGCATCTGAATCAATCAAACACTCACACCCAGTCAAAAGATCTGGGTTTAATCCATCACCGTTCTTTAGCCCACTCTGCGACCCCAGTTCAGACATGGCTATATGCAAAGCAGTCTGACCCTGTGCCTCATGGGAACAGTCCAGCCCGAACTGCCAAGCCATGTCTTCCCTGGACCGGAAACAAGCTTCCGAGGACCGGTTTCTGGCATTCCAGCCATCTTCAGCCCGGCTTGCTTGAATCCAGTGGCAAAGTGAGCAATGGACTCAGGTCAGAGCATACCCTGCCACACTTATGGTGTCCAAAAGCGGTACAAAAGGGGGTGGTGATGGATGGAGCATCTGAATCAATCAAACACTCACACCCAGTCAAAAGATCTGGGTTTAATCCATCACCGTTCTTTAGCCCACTCTGCCACCCCAGTTCAGACATGGCTATATGCAAATCAGTCTGACCCTGTGCCTCATGGGAACAGTCCAGCCCGAACTGCCAAGCCATGTCTTCCCTGGACCAGAAACAAGCTTCTGAGGACCGGTTTCTGGCATTCCAGCCATCTTAAGCCCGGCTTGCTTGAATCCAGTGGCAAAGTGAGCAATGGACTCACGTCAGATACCCTGCCACACTTATGGTGGCCAAAAGCGGTACAAAAGGGGGTGGTGATGGACGGAGCATCTGAATCAATCAAACTCTCACACCCAGTCAAAAGATCTGGGTTTAATCCATCACCGTTCTTTAACCCACTCTGCCACCCCAGTTCAGACATGGCTATATGCAAATCAGTCTGACCCTGTGCCTCATGGGAACAGTCCAGCCCAAACTGCCAAGCCATGTATTCCCTGGACCGGAAACAAGCTTCCGAGGACCGGTTTCTGGCATTCCAGCCGTCTTCAGCCCAGCTTGCTTGAATCCAGTGGCAAAATGAGCAAGGGACTCACGTCTGAGCATACCCTGCCACACTTATGGCGGCCAAAAGTGGTACAAAAGGGGGTGGTGATGGACGGAGCATCTGAATTAATCAAACACTCACACCAAGTCAAAAGATCTGGGTTTAATCCATCACTGTTCTTTAGCCCACTCTGCCACCCCAGTTCAGACATGGCTATATGCAAATCAGTCTGATCCTGTGCCTCATGGGAACAGTCCAGCCCGAACTGCCAAGCCATGTCTTCCCTGGACCGGACACAAGCTTCCGAGGACTGGTTTCTGGCATTCCAGCCATCTTCAGCCCGGCTTGCTTGAATCCAGTGGCAAAGTGAGCAATGGACTCACGTCAGAGCATACCCTGCCACACTTATGGTGGCCAAAAGCGGTACAAAAGGGGGTGGTGATGGACGGAGCATCTGAATCAATCAAACACTCACACCCAGTCAAAAGATCTGGGTTTAATCCATCACCGTTCTTTAGCCCACTCTGCCACCCCAGTTCAGATAAGGCTATATGCAAATCAGTCTGACCCTGTGCCTCATGGGAACAGTCCAGCCCGAACTGCCAAGCCATGTCTTCCCTGGACCGGACACAAGCTTCCGAGGACTGGTTTCTGGCATTCCAGCCATCTTCAGCCCGGCTTGCTTGAATCCAGTGGCAAAGTGAGCAATGGACTCACGTCAGAGCATACCCTGCCACACTTATGGTGGCCAAAAGCGGTACAAAAGGGGGTGGTGATGGACGGAGCATCTGAATCAATCAAACACTCACACCCAGTCAAAAGATCTGGGTTTAATCCATCACCGTTCTTTAACCCACTCTGCCACCCCAGTTCAGACATGGCTATATGCAAATCAGTCTGACCCTGTGCCTCATGGGAACAGTCTAGCCCAAACTGCCAAGCCATGTATTCCCTGGACCGGAAACAAGCTTCCGAGGACCGGTTTCTGGCATTCCAGCCGTCTTCAGCCCAGCTTGCTTGAATCCAGTGGCAAAATGAGCAAGGGACTCACGTCTGAGCATACCCTGCCACATTTATGGCGGCCAAAAGTGGTACAAAAGGGGGTGGTAATGGACGGAGCATCTGAATTAATCAAACACTCACACCAGGCAAAATATCTGGGTTTAATCCATCACTGTTCTTTAGCCCACTCTGCCACCCTAGTTCAGACATGGCTATATGCAAATCAGTCTGATCCTGTGCCTCATGGGAACAGTCCAGCCCGAACTACCAAGCCATGTCTTCCCTGGGCCAGAAACAAGCTTCTGAGGACCGGTTTCTGGCATTCCAGCCATCTTCAGCCCGGCTTGCTTGAATCCAGTGGCAAAGTGAGCAATGGACTCACGTCAGAGCATACCCTGCCACACTTATGGTGGCCAAAAGCGGTACAAAAGGGGGTGGTGATGGATGGAGCATCTGAATCAATCAAACACTCACACCCAGTCAAAAGATCTGAGTTTAATCCATCACCGTTCTTTAGCCCACTCTGCCACCCCAGTTCAGATAAGGCTATATGCAAATCAGTCTGACCCTGTGCCTCATGGGAACAGTCCAGCCCGAACTGCCAAGCCATGTCTTCCCTGGACCGGAAACAAGCTTCTGAGGACCGGTTTCTGGCATTCCAGCCATCTTAAGCCCGGCTTGCTTGAATCCAGTGGCAAAGTGAGCAATGGACTCACGTCAGATACCCTGCCACACTTATGGTGGCCAAAAGTGGTACAAAAGGGGGTGGTGATGGACGGAGCATCTGAATCAATCAAACACTCACACCCAGTCAAAAGATCTGGGTTTAATCCATCACCGTTCTTTAACCCACTCTGCCACCCCAGTTCAGACATGGCTGTATGCAAATCAGTCTGACCCTGTGCCTCATGGTAACAGTCTAGCCCAAACTGCCAAGCCATGTATTCCCTGGACCGGTAACAAGCTTCCGAGGACCGGTTTCTGGCATTCCAGCCGTCTTCAGCCCAGCTTGCTTGAATCCAGTGGCAAAAGGAGCAAGGGACTCAAGTCTGAGCATACCCTGCCACACTTATGGCGGCCAAAAGTGGTACAAAAGGGGGTGGTGATGGACGGAGCATCTGAATTAATCAAACACTCACACCAAGTCAAAAGATCTGGGTTTAATCCATCACTGTTCTTTAGCCCACTCTGCCACCCCAGTTCAGACATGGCTATATGCAAATCAGTCTGATCCTGTGCCTCATGGGAACAATCCAGCCCGAACTGCCAAGCCATGTCTTCCCTGGACCGGACACAAGCTTCCGAGGACTGGTTTCTGGCATACCAGCCATCTTCAGCCCGGCTTGCTTGAATCCAGTGGCAAAGTGAGCAATGGACTCACGTCAGAGCATACCCTGCCACACTTATGGTGGCCAAAAGCGGTACAAAAGGGGGTGGTGATGGACGGAGCATCTGAATCAATCAAACACTCACACCCAGTCAAAAGATCTGGGTTTAATCCATCACCGTTCTTTAGCCCACTCTGCCACCCCAGTTCAGATAAGGCTATATGCAAATCAGTCTGACCCTGTGCCTCATGGGAACAGTCCAGCCCGAACTGCCAAGCCATGTCTTCCCTGGACCGGAAACAAGCTTCTGAGGACCGGTTTCTGGCATTCCAGCCATCTTAAGCCCGGCTTGCTTGAATCCAGTGGCAAAGTGAGCAATGGACTCACGTCAGATACCCTGCCACACTTATGGTGGCCAAAAGCGGTACAAAAGGGGTTGGTGATGGACGGAGCATCTGAATCAATCAAACACTCACACCCAGTCAAAAGATCTGGGTTTAATCCATCACCGTTCTTTAACCCACTCTGCCACCCCAGTTCAGACATGGCTATATGCAAATCAGTCTGACCCTGTGCCTCATGGGAACAGTCTAGCCCAAACTGCCAAGCCATGTATTCCCTGGACCGGAAACAAGCTTCCGAGGACCGGTTTCTGGCATTCCAGCCGTCTTCAGCCCAGCTTGCTTGAATCCAGTGGCAAAATGAGCAAGGGACTCACGTCTGAGCATACCCTGCCACATTTATGGCGGCCAAAAGTGGTACAAAAGGGGGTGGTGATGGACGGAGCATCTGAATTAATCAAACACTCACACCAACTCAAAAGATCTGGGTTTAATCCATCACTGTTCTTTAGCCCACTCTGCCATCCCAGTTCAGACATGGCTATATGCAAATCAGTCTGATCCTGTGCCTCATGGGAACAGTCCAGCCCGAACTACCAAGCCATGTCTTCCCTGGACCAGAAACAAGCTTCCGAGGACCGGTTTCTGGCATTCCAGCCGTCTTCAGCCCGGCTTGCTTGAATCCAGTGGCAAAGTGAGCAAGGGATCCACGTCTGAGCATATCCTGCCACACTTATGGCGGCCAAAAGCGATACAAAAGGGGGTGGTGATGGACGGAGCATCTGAATCAATCAAACACTCACACCCAGTCAAAAGATCTGGGTTTAATCCATCACCGTTCTTTAACCCACTCTGCCACCCCAGTTCAGACATGGCTATATGCAAATCAGTCTGACCCTGTGCCTCATGGGAACAGTCCAGCCCGAACTGCCAAGCCATGTCTTCCCTGGACCGGAAACAAGCTTCCGAGGACCGGTTTCTGGCATTCCAGCCATCTTCAGCCTGGCTTGCTTGAATCCAGTGGCAAAGTGAGCAACGGACTCACGTCAGAGCATACCCTGCCACACTTATGGTGGCCAAAAGCGGTACAAAAGGGGGTGGTGATGGACGGAGCATCTGAATCAATCAAACACTCACACCCAGTCAAAAGATCTGGGTTTAATCCATCACCGTTCTTTAGCCCGCTCTGCCACCCCAGTTCAGACATGGCTATATGCAAATCAGTCTGACCCTGTGCCTCATGGGAACAGTCCAGCCCGAACTACCAAGCCATGTCTTCCCTGGACCAGAAACAAGCTTCTGAGGACCGGTTTCTGGCATTCCAGCCATCTTAAGCCCAGCTTGCTTGAATCCAGTGGCAAAGTGAGCAATGGACTCACGTCAGATACCCTGCCACACTTATGGTGGCCAAAAGCGGTACAAAAGGGGGTGGTGATGGACGGAGCATCTGAATCAATCAAACACTCACACCCAGTCAAAAGATCTGGGTTTAATCCATCACCGTTCTTTAACCCACTCTGCCACCCCAGTTCAGACATGGCTATATGCAAATCAGTCTGACCCTGTGCCTCATGGGAACAGTCCAGCCCGAACTGCCAAGCCATGTCTTCCCTGGACCGGAAACAAGCTTTCGAGGACTGGTTTCTAGCATTCCAGCCATCTTCAGCCCGGCTTGCTTGAATCCAGTGGCAAAGTGAGCAATGGACTCACGTCAGAGCATACCCTCTGGACTTCTGCCTATACGGTCGCTCCCTCGCTTCCTACCTCCGCTCAGAGTGCCTTCCCTGAACAGCTTGAGCCACCCTCCAGTCCTGCACTTCCAGAAGCGCTTGACCCTGCTACCAGCGCATGGTATCGTAGCGCGCTGCATTAATATCACTGTAGCACTCATTGTAGTCAGATTTCATAGCGAGTCACTGTAGCGCCGCACCTCATCTGCTGCTCATAGCGCGATTGCCCCATAACACTGTTTGAGCCTGCTTTTGTGCCTGTAATCTGTGTTATCGCCATAGCTGCTGTTTATTTACACTGCCTGAGTTTCGTTTTCTACCCCGACCACCATCTTGCGCTATCGTCTCCCTTGGCCCGCCTCCCAGCCGCCCCTCCCACCCACGAACATATAGCTCAGCTCGCCTCACCTTCCACTGTGACCGTCTGGACTTCTGCCTATACGGTCGCTCCCTCGCTTCCTACCTCCGCTCAGAGTGCCTTCCCTGAACAGCTTGAGCCACCCTCCAGTCCTGCACTTCCAGAAGCGCTTGACCCTGCTACCAGCGCATGGTATCGTAGCGCGCTGCATTAATATCACTGTAGCACTCATTGTAGTCAGATTTCATAGCGAGTCACTGTAGCGCCGCACCTCATCTGCTGCTCATAGCGCGATTGCCCCATAACACTGTTTGAGCCTGCTTTTGTGCCTGTAATCTGTGTTATCGCCATAGCTGCTGTTTATTTACACTGCCTGAGTTTCGTTTTCTACCCCGACCACCATCTTGCGCTATCGTCTCCCTTGGCCCGCCTCCCAGCCGCCCCTCCCACCCACGAACATATAGCTCAGCTCGCCTCACCTTCCACTGTGACCGTCTGGACTTCTGCCTATACGGTCGCTCCCTCGCTTCCTACCTCCGCTCAGAGTGCCTTCCCTGAACAGCTTGAGCCACCCTCCAGTCCTGCACTTCCAGAAGCGCTTGACCCTGCTACCAGCGCATGGTATCGTAGCGCGCTGCATTAATATCACTGTAGCACTCATTGTAGTCAGATTTCATAGCGAGTCACTGTAGCGCCGCACCTCATCTGCTGCTCATAGCGCGATTGCCCCATAACACTGTTTGAGCCTGCTTTTGTGCCTGTAATCTGTGTTATCGCCATAGCTGCTGTTTATTTACACTGCCTGAGTTTCGTTTTCTACCCCGACCACCATCTTGCGCTATCGTCTCCCTTGGCCCGCCTCCCAGCCGCCCCTCCCACGCTCCGCCCCCTCCACCATCCATTTATGGCCAATGCCTCCACGCGCAGCGTCCACGCGCTTCGGACACGCCGAAGGTGCGCCAAAGGTAAGCCCGTCTACGCCCGTCCGCGCCTGGACCGCGCCCAGCGCCAGACCCCCTGCCCCTCGCGCTGCCCAGCCCCCCCGCACCACCTACGATGCCGCCACCCTCCTAGCCCTTAACCCCGGTCGCACCCCCACCTGCGTCCAAGCCGCTCCTGGACGCACCCATGGACCGTTCTCCTGCTTCTCCTGCCAATTTACTTGCACCGACAACATCTCCGCGCCGACCACACCACAGACTCCCGACCCCAACCACATAGAATGCATCCTTCTCAACACCCGCTCTGTCCACAGGCACGCCATTGACCTTTGGAACCTACTAGACACCATCTCTCCTGACGTCGCCTTCCTAACGGAAACATGGATGAACGCTTCCTCCGCCCCTGACATTGCCATCGCTATCCCTGATGACTATAAGATCACACGCAAGGACCGCACCGACCATACAGGAGGTGGAATCGCTATCGTCCATAAGAAAACAATCCGCATCTCAACCAGCTCTGATGCCAACCTCGCCAACTCCGAACACCTTCACTTCCAGATCCACATCGACCCCAAGACCACCCTAAGAGGCACCCTCCTCTACAGACCACCAGGACCACGCGCAAAATTCAGTGAAGACATCACGGACTTCATCACCCCACACGCGCTCCCCTCCAAAGACTACATCCTACTGGGAGACCTCAACTTCCACTTTGAAAAGTTCAACGACCGCAACACCGCCACCCTCTTAGACAACCTCGCAAACCTCGGACTTAAACAACTGGTCACTTCCCCCACCCACATCGCAGGTCACACTCTCGACCCCATCTTCACCTCCAGCAACCATGTCTCCTTCAGCCACACTACAGATCTCCTCTGGACTGACCACAGCTGCGTTCACTTCACCTACAACAAGCCGAAACCCATCATCCACCTCCAACCAACTCTACAAAGAAACTGGAACAAAATCACCACAGAGCAGATTTCCACATCACTCCTCCACACCTCCCCAGCCCCCTCTTCTAACGCCAACGAAGCCGCCTCCAACCTCACCCTTTGGTTATCCAACACCGCCGACACCTTAGCACCACTGAAAAACCGCCAACTCAAACTTGGCTCCAAGAAGGCCTCATGGTTCAACGACGACCTCAAAAATTCCAAGAAACTGTGCCGCTCCCTTGAAAAGGCCTGGAAAAAAGACCCATCCACCAGCAACAAGGACGCCTTCAAAAGCGCCATCCGTACTCACCACCAACTGATCCGAAAAGCCAAGAAAACAGCATTCAAAGATCGACTTGACAACAACGCCCACAACAGCAAGGAACTTTTCAACATCGTCAAGGAATTCTCCAACCCCTCGGCCAATTCCAACGACATCACCCCCTCTCAAACCCTCTGCGACTCCCTAGCCTCTTTTTTCCACAACAAGATTGCTGACATCCACAAGAGCTTTGACAACCAACCCGGAAGCCAACCCACCTCACCATCAGTTGACCATCCTCCCCCCGGTAACACCCTTAACGCCTGGAACCCAATCTCCACTGAGGACACCATCCGCTTGATGAATTCCATCCACTCTGGATCCCCCACAGACCCATGCCCCCACCACATCTTCAACAAAGCAGACTCCGTCATAGCTCCGCACCTCCGGGACGTCATCAACTGCTCCTTCAACTCCGCTACCTTCCCAGAAGATTGGAAACACGCTGAACTCACCGCCCTTCTGAAAAAACCAACAGCAGACCCCACCGAACTCAAAAACTACCGCCCCATCTCGCTTCTTCCATTCCCGGCCAAAGTCATCGAGAAAGCGGTCAACAACCAGCTCGCCGCCTTCCTCGAAGCCAACAAACTACTCGACCCCTCACAATCTGGCTTCCGAGCCAAACACAGCACTGAGACCGCCCTCATCGCAGCAACAGACGACATTCGTACTCTACTGGACAATGGAGACACAGTCGCCCTCATCCTCCTCGACCTCTCTGCAGCCTTCGACACAGTCTGCCACAGCACCCTCTTACAACGCCTCAGAAACATCGGAATCCAAGGAAAGGCACTGGAATGGATCACCTCGTTCCTCACCGGAAGAACCCAGAGAGTCCGCCTCCCACCATTCAAGTCCGAGGCCTCTGAAATCATCTGCGGCGTACCACAAGGATCATCACTCAGTCCCACCCTCTTCAACGTATACATGAGCCCCCTCGCGACCATCGCCCGCCAACACAACCTCAACATCATCTCTTACGCGGATGACACTCAACTGATCCTATCTCTCACCAAGGACCCCAGCACCGCTAAAACTAACCTACACGAAGGAATGAAAGAAGTTGCCGAATGGATGAAACAAAGCCGTCTGAAACTGAATTCAGACAAGACGGAAGTCCTCATCTTAGGTAAGTCCCCCTCTGCATGGGACGACTCCTGGTGGCCGGAAGCCCTCGGAAATGCACCCATCCCAACAGACCACGCACGGAACCTTGGCGTCATCCTGGATTCTTCACTCTCTATGAACAGACAAGTCAGCGCCGTATCCTCTTCCTGCTTCAACATTCTTCGCATGCTCAGAAAAACATTTCGCTGGATCCCCTCCGAAACAAGGAAAACAGTCACCCACGCCTTAGTCACGAGCCGATTGGACTACGGAAACACCCTCTACGCAGGTACCACCGCTAAACTCCAGAAGAAACTACAGCGAATCCAAAACGCCTCAGCCAGGCTCATATTAGACATCCCACGCAACGAACACATCTCTGGTCACCTTAAAGACCTCCACTGGCTACCCGTCAATAAGAGAATCACTTTCCGACTGCTTACCCACGCACACAAATCACTCTACGACATCGGACCAGACTGCCTCAACTCTCGACTGTCCTTCTACACCCCCTCCCGCCAACTTCGCTCTTCCAGCCAAGCCTTCGCCACCGTACCTCGCATCAACAAGTCCAGCATGGGAGGCAGATCCTTCTCATACCTGGCTGCCAAAACATGGAATTCACTCCCTGCTTACCTTCGCCTCACCCAGAATCACCTAGCGTTCAGAAAGCAGCTTAAGACGTGGATATTTGACAAATAATCCACCTCCCCTTCCTAAGCGCCTTGAAACCCTCTGGGTATGTAGTGCGCTATATAAATGTTGTTGACTTGACTTGACTGACTTGACCCTGCCACACTTATGGTGGCCAAAAGCGGTACAAAAGGGGGTGATGATGGACGGAGCATCTGAATCAATCAAACACTCACACCCAGTCAAAAGATCTGGGTTTAATCCATCACCGTTCTTTAGCCCACTCTGCCACCCCAGTTCAGATAAGGCTATATGCAAATCACTCTGACCCTGTGCCTCATGGGAACAGTCCAGCCCGAACTGCCAAGCCATGTCTTCCCTGGACCGGAAACAAGCTTCTGAGGACCGTTTTCTGGCATTCCAGCCATCTTAAGCCCGGCTTGCTTGAATCCAGTGGCAAAGTGAGCAATGGACTCACGTCAGATACCCTGCCACACTTATGGTGGCCAAAAGCGGTACAAAAGGGGGTGGTGATGGACGGAGCATCTGAATCAATCAAACACTCACACCCAGTCAAAAGATCTGGGTTTAATCCATCACCGTTCTTTAACCCACTCTGCCACCCCAGTTCAGACATGGCTATATGCAAATCAGTCTGACCCTGTGCCTCATGGGAACAGTCTAGCCCAAACTGCCAAGCCATGTATTCCCTGGACCGGAAACAAGCTTCCGAGGACCGGTTTCTGGCATTCCAGCCGTCTTCAGCCCAGCTTGCTTGAATCCAGTGGCAAAATGAGCAAGGGACTCACGTCTGAGCATACCCTGCCACACTTATGGCGGCCAAAAGTGGTACAAAAGGGGGTGGTGATGGACGGAGCATCTGAATTAATCAAACACTCACACCAAGTCAAAAGATCTGGATTTAATCCATCACTGTTCTTTAGCCCACTCTGCCACCCTAGTTCAGACATGGCTATATGCAAATCAGTCTGATCCTGTGCCTCATGGGAACAGTCCAGCCCGAACTGCCAAGCCATGTCTTCCCTGGACCGGAAACAAGCTTCCGAGGACCGGTTTCTGGCATTCCAGCCATCTTATGCCCGGCTTGCTTGAATCCAGTGGCAAAGTGAGCAATGGACTCAGGTCAGAGCATACCCTGCCACACTTATGGTGGCCAAAAGCGGTACAAAAGGGGGTGGTGATGGACGGAGCATCTGAATCAATCAAACACTCACACCCAGTCAAAAGATCTGGGTTTAATCCATCACCGTTCTTTAGCCCACTCTGCCACCCCAGTTCAGACATGGCTATATGCAAATCAGTCTGACCCTGTGCCTCATGGGAACAGTCCAGCCCGAACTGCCAAGCCATGTCTTCCCTGGACCAGAAACAAGCTTCTGAGGACCGGTTTCTGGCATTCCAGCCAACTTAAGCCCGGCTTGCTTGAATCCAGTGGCAAAGTGAGCAATGGACTCACGTCAGATACCCTGCCACACTTATGGTGGCCAAAAGCAGTACAAAAGGGGGTGGTGATGGACGGAGCATCTGAATCAATCAAACACTCACACCCAGTCAAAAGATCTGGGTTTAATCCATCACCGTTCTTTAACCCACTCTGCCACCCCAGTTCAGACATGGCTATATGCAAATCAGTCTGACCCTGTGCCTCATGGGAACAGTCCAGCCCAAACTGCCAAGCCATGTATTCCCTGGACCGGAAACAAGCTTCCGAGGACCGGTTTCTGGCATTCCAGCCGTCTTCAGCCCGGCTTGCTTGAATCCAGTGGCAAAGTGAGCAATGGACTCACGTCAGAGCATACCCTGCCACACTTATGGTGGCCAAAAGCGGTACAAAAGGGGGTGGTGATGGACGGAGCATCTGAATCAATCAAACACTCACACCCAGTCAAAAGATCTGGGTTTAATCCATCACCGTTCTTTAGCCCACTCTGCCACCCCAGTTCAGATAAGGCTATATGCAAATCAGCCTGACCCTGTGCCTCATGGGAACAGTCCAGCCCGAACTGCCAAGCCATGTCTTCCCTGGACCGGAAACAAGCTTCTGAGGACCGGTTTCTGGCATTCCAGCCATCTTCAGCCCGGCTTGCTTGAATCCAGTGGCAAAGTGAGCAATGGACTCACGTCAGATACCCTGCCACACTTATGGTGGCCAAAAGCGGTACAAAAGGGGGTGGTGATGGACGGAGCATCTGAATCAATCAAACACTCACACCCAGTCAAAAGATCTGGGTTTAATCCATCACCGTTCTTTAACCCACTCTGCCACCCCAGTTCAGACATGGCTATATGCAAATCAGTCTGACCCTGTGCCTCATGGGAACAGTCCAGCCCGAACTACCAAGCCATGTCTTCCCTGGACCAGAAACAAGCTTCTGAGGACCGGTTTCTGGCATTCCAGCCGTCTTCAGCCCAGCTTGCTTGAATCCAGTGGCAAAGTGAGCAAGGGATCCACGTCTGAGCATATCCTGCCACACTTATGGCAGCCAAAAGCGATACAAAAGGGGGTGGTGATGGACGGAGCATCTGAAATAATCAAACACTCACACCAAGTCAAAAGATCTGGGTTTAATCCATCACTGTTCTTTAGCCCACTCTGCCACCCCAGTTCAGACATGGCTATATGCAAATCAGTCTGATCCTGTGCCTCATGGGAACAGTCCAGCCCGAACTACCAAGCCATGTCTTCCCTGGACCAGAAACAAGCTTCCGAGGACCGGTTTCTGGCATTCCAGCCGTCTTCAGCCCGGCTTGCTTGAATCCAGTGGCAAAGTGAGCAAGGGATCCACGTCTGAGCATATCCTGCCACACTTATGGCGGCCAAAAGCAATACAAAAGGGGGTGGTGATGGACGGAGCATCTGAATCAATCAAACACTCACACCCAGTCAAAAGATCTGGGTTTAATCCATCACCGTTCTTTAACCCACTCTGCCACCCCAGTTCAGACATGGCTATATGCAAATCAGTCTGACCCTGTGCCTCATGGGAACAGTCCAGCCCGAACTGCCAAGCCATGTCTTCCCTGGACCGGAAACAAGCTTCCGAGGACCGGTTTCTGGCATTCCAGCCATCTTCAGCCCGGCTTGCTTGAATCCAGTGGCAAAGTGAGCAATGGACTCACGTCAGAGCATACCCTGCCACACTTATGGTGGCCAAAAGCGGTACAAAAGGGGGTGGTGATGGACGGAGCTTCTGAATCAATCAAACACTCACACCCAGTCAAAAGATCTGGGTTTAATCCATCACCGTTCTTTAGCCCACTCTGCCACCCCTGTTCAGACATGGCTATATGCAAATCAGTCTGACCCTGTGCCTCATGGGAACAGTCCAGCCCGAACTGCCAAGCCATGTCTTCCCTGGACCGGAAACAAGCTTCCGAGGACCGGTTTCTGACATTCCAGCCATCTTATGCCCGGCTTGCTTAAATCCAGTGGCAAAGTGAGCAATGGACTCACATCAGAGCATACCCTGTCACACTTATGGTGGACAAAAACGGGACAAAAGGGGGTGGTGATGGACGGAGCATCTGAATCAATCAAACACTCACACCCAGTCAAAAGATCTGGGTTTAATCCATCACCGTTCTTTAACCCACTCTGCCACCCCAGTTCAGACATGGCTATATGCAAATCAGTCTGACCCTGTGCCTCATGGGAACAGTCCAGCCCGAACTGCCAAGCCATGTCTTCCCTGGACCGGAAAAAAGCTTCCGAGGACCGGTTTCTGGCATTCCAGCCATCTTCAGCCCGGCTTGCTTGAATCCAGTGGCAAAGTGAGCAATGGACTCACGTCAGAGCATACCCTGCCACACTTATGGTTGCCAAAAGCGGTACAAAAGGGGGTGGTGATGGACGGAGCTTCTGAATCAATCAAACACTCACACCCAGTCAAAAGATCTGGGTTTAATCCATCACCGTTCTTTAGCCCACTCTGCCACCCCTGTTCAGACATGGCATATGCAAATCAGTCTGACCCTGTGCCTCATGGGAACAGTCCAGCCCGAACTGCCAAGCCATGTCTTCCCTGGACCAGAAACAAGCTTCCGAGGACCGGTTTCTGGCATTCCAGCCATCTTATGCCCGGCTTGCTTGAATCCAGTGGCAAAGTGAGCAATGGACTCACATCAGAGCATTCCCTGCCACACTTATGGTGGACAAAAACGGGACAAAAGGGGGTGGTGATGGACGGAGCATCTGAATCAATCAAACACTCACACCCAGTCAAAAGATCTGGGTTTAATCCATCACCGTTCTTTAGCCCACTCTGCCACCCCAGTTCAGACATGGCTATATGCAAATCAGTCTGACCCTGTGCCTCATGGGAACAGTCCAGCCCGAACTGCCAAGCCATGTCTTCCCTGGACCTGAAACAAGCTTCAGAGGACCGGTTTCTGGCATTCCAGCCGTCTTTAGCCCGGCTTGCTTGAATCCAGTGGCAAAGTGAGCAAGGGACTCACGTCTGAGCATATGCTGCCACACTTATGGCGGCCAAAAGCGGGCCTGATATTACCTCGTGTGGCTCTATGTTCAAAAGGTGTTCCTGTTTTTTTGGATATATATATGTATATATATATATATATATATATATATATATATATATATATATATATATATATATATATATATATATATATATATTACCTACTGGCGATAGCCAGTAGGTATATATAGTTAGGATTTTTTCTCTATGGAACTTTTGAAAATTCTATGTCTAATAACTTTGGCGTTTGTGGACAGAATCGGCTGAAATTTTCAGGAAAATGGCATATTTTGTTTCTGAGCAGCCCCTAAAAATTGGGGGGGGGTTTGTCAAGGGGGGCCGAGAAAAAAGGGGGGTCCCAAAACGCGTTTTTCCCATGTTAATTTCCATAGGGCGTTTGGCCTCACTTTTAGCTCGAACGGCTGAATGGATTTGCATGAAACTTGGCAAAATTATAGGGACTGTTAGCCCGATGTGCCTTTGCTGGGTCTCAATATATGTGCTCCAGTGGATTTTGAGAAATTAACGTTTAAAAAACAGGTATATCTTTGACAGCGTCCCAGATAGCGCTCCAGATCGCGTACTTTTCGCGTAACGGAGCTTTGCGTAGCGAAGCTGATTGGCTCTCCGGTGTCTGTCAACATTCTAAACAGTCCGGTGCGGCCGCCATCTTGTCTGTCGGTAGGATCGATAGACAAGAGGAGGAGAAAAACGAAGGGGGAATTTAATGAAAGGGGGCTAGGTAGACCTCTCTTGACCCCCTAGGAATGATGTTGGGGTTATTAAAGGGTCCTGTGGGGCAAATAATAAAAATTTGATTTTTCGCGGTAGAAGCGCTTCTCGGTTCGCAAACTGGTAGCGAAACGTGAATTCGCCATTTTGTATTTCGATTTCATTAAATTACTAGGTATAAGGGGGTACGGGAGACGTATCCTGACCCCTTTTGTTTTCTGAGGGTGGCTGAGGAGGCTCATATATGTTGATACATGTCCTCCAGCGGCTGTGCGTGAGCGTTTTTTTTTTGTTGCGTGACGTCTGTTAACGTTCGATTCGATGGAAATCAGGAACTGTTGACCGCCATGTTGTCACTGCGAGTAAATATTTTGTTTTAAATAATTGTTATAAATTAATCCTTATTGATAAACATTGTCTGCGCCATCTTGTCTTTTTTGCAATGCCACACTTTTGTTGAGCACGGCAGCCATTTTAGATGCCTTGACCAGACCCACTGTCTGCACCCTCGCAAGCATCTCCCCCACGCACTGGTCACTCCCGCTCTCTTTCTTATGTATGGGCTAGAAACCTCCTCCCATCTGCGCTGTTCTTCTCTGAGAATCACACCCTGTGCCTGCCCGACACCTGCCTTTCACCCTATTCACTACCGCACCCTCTGACACTCCTCTTCCTCTCTGTCCGATTTTCCAGGCCCGTCCCAGGCTATCACCTAGCCCTGCAGATGTAGTTTATGGCCTCAACTGTAAAGAATCACCCCTCTTCAAAGAAGTTACAGTAGATCAAGGCCCCCACCGATGAGATCCGTCACACTACACGTGTTCCTGCAATCTGATAACCATCCTGTATTGTGATTGGAGAGGGGATTCTCACTGTGAGGGTGTGTGGGACCGAGCCTGAAGCGGAAGATTCCAGGGATGCCTTTTTGTACATCAAAGTCTTCACAATTATGTGTCACATTAAAAATATATAGCACTCACAAAAAAGTAGAAGGAAAATAACACTTTAATAGTTTATAAATATATACATCGCAACAAAAACAGTAAACACCTTAAAACATTTTTTATTAAAACAGAAGCAACAATGGTCAGTAGCGGTCTGTTGTGCGAATAGTCCCAAGGCAGCATATTTACCTAGAGTGGTGCTGTGTAGGACATTCTGAATGGAAATTAACCAGAACTATAACCATCTACTTCCAATAATATAACTTTTATGCCCAAATTACGCAAAGATTTAGCTAATCTGCTAAAGGGGGGAGTCGCCATTTCTTTACAATAATCAATAATGAAAAATCAACATCAATAGGGTTGTCCGTATTCCCGATGCAGCACTATAGTGCAACATACACAGCACCTGGGGTGTCAAGAGTGAACAGGTCCTAGCTGCTTAACCAATGACTGACAAATGCTATATTAAACACTTACTATGTATAATACTTGCGTTCACAATAGTTTTACTTTACAAAACAGAACAAAAGATGTCCCCTGTAAGTAAACCCATATTAGCTGTTTCAGTTATTGAACATCCTAAGGTTTTATGACATGGGGAACAGTAGTGATATCCTGGGCGGGTGATGGAACTGGGTTTGTTAATGGAAAAACATCTACAGAGAAAACTATTGGTAAATTATACTTCTCCGGAAATTTAAAACTCACAAATGTTTCAATCGTGTAATCGTTTTATGAACATGTACACTAAAAAACTAAAAGAAATGCCAAGAACGTCCCATGTGAAAGTGAATTTTATCTGGCAATTTTTTTCTTTTCCTTCTCATGAAAAGAAAGTTAAAGCCAGGTTCGTTACCTGCCTCATCTGCAAAAAAAAAACTCTCGAGAGGGACTGAAAAAAAATATTGCTATGGTAATCATACCATGCATCGGCACATGGAGAGGTGGCACCCTTTTAATTATTCTAAAGCACAACTTCGAGATTTGGGGGATAACCCCCGACCGGCAAAAACATCCACCAATGACTTAGCAATAAGTGAGTCAGAGGCAAGGGAAACGGTCCCAAATCTGCAAAAGAACTTTGGGCAGATGAGATTGACTTGTGTAGCATGTGGAAAATTAATTTCATGCGGAGAGATCAGTATTACTTCAATAAATACAGTAATCAATGATGCATTAGAACTTAATATCAATTCATTTTCCGAACGTGTAATCAGTACCTGTCCCATGTCAATTCATTGTTCGAACTTATAATCAATACCCATCCCGGATCAATTCATTGTCCGAATATATAATCAGTAAAAAGTGCGACAAGTGCAACAAAATCATATCAATAATTCATTGTGAGCAAGTACCAAAAGTGTCGACAATTCTAACATTCAATAAATACAGTAATCAATGATGCATTAGAACTTAATATCAATTCATTGTCCGAATGTGTAATCAGTACAAGTCCCATGTCAATTTATTGTTCGAACATATAATCAATACCCATCCCGGATCAATTAATTGTCCGAACATATAATCAGTCTTATCCCATATCAATTCATGTGCTAAAAACTGCATACATATCTCATGATATCAAGGCTGAGCAATCGGGGCACAATAGTTTCATTTGTACCGGCGCCATTTTGGGTGAGGTCAGGAAGGTCCAAGTATAGTCAAAATGTCTGCACCAACTCGTGGTTGGACCGGGACCTCTTTCGGCAGTTTAAAAGTTTTCGTTGAAGGGTAGTAGAGGGGACTGGAGACATGAACCATCAGTCAAAGAGGGGTGGGAGGTCAAAATCTCTCCTACCGGGTCATACTGGTGTCCCACCGGAACTGATCAAGTTGGTAGTCTTGCAGGATTTTGGTGATTTCAAGACTGAGGCCGGCGCCGGCATGAGCGCGCCGACGTCCCGCGGCTACGTCGTGGTCGTTCCGTGGGTGATCATGGCAGTCATTCCCCATCGGGGGTCGGGGGCCCCCGTGGCTCTTATAGAATCTTCAAAGTTGAGGAGAACGTTTCTGGATGCAGGACTCATTTTCTAGTTGAACTCAGAAGCGCCGTTGCACCGCAACAGTGGACGAGACCCCCGCTGGGTGAGCGGAGCATCATTGCCTCGCAATAGTGGACGAGACCTTTTGTCGGGTGAGTGCAGCGTCGCTGCATCGCAAGAGTGGAGAAAGCCTTTTGTTGGGTGAGTGCAGCGTCGCTGCATCGCAAGAGTGGAGAAACCCTTTTGTTGGGTGAGTGGAGCGTCGCTGCATCGCAAGAGTGGAGGAACCCTTTTGTCGGGTGAATGCAGCGTCGCTGTATCGCAAGAGTGGAGGAACCCTTTTGTTGGGTGAGTGGAGCGTTGGGGGTGCAGCCGAGGGGCCCTCACCTGTGGGGGTGGGAGAGGCTTGTTCGCGCCGCCTCTCCCTCCCAGCGCACCCCACGCCGACACCTGGCGTTGATATCCGTGATGTCCGGACCAGGCGATAAGAGGGGAGGGGTCGGAGGCAGAGGCAAGACATCCCCCCTGTGGCCTGCAGGGTGCCGCTTCAGGCCGAACGGAGAGCTCATATCAAGCCGGGGCAAGACCAGGAGATACGAGGGGGGGGGGTCGGTGGCATGTGCAAGACATCCCCCCCGTTGTCGCAGCCATTATCTAAGAAAGAAGAAGAATCCCGTCGGCCTCGGCTCCTCTCCTGGCCCACCTTACGGATGACCTCCCCGGCCGACGGCTGCCAGCAGGACTCGCCCTACACGTGCCGAAGGCCTCGTCTTCCGGATGGGCGTAGCCGCGAACCTGTTGCACTTCGGGAGTTTCCGGAATGGGGGTAGGTATCTGCTGATTTGTATTTATTTCATGTTACCGTTATTGGGCGTGACGGGCGGTGGGACAGACATGCTTGGAGCAGTGGGGGGGGGGGTGGCGGAGCCTAGCTACCTTGTGGCTGCTGTAACGTCAAGCTTGACTTCGTTCACCACTTTCATGTTTCTTATTTCTAGCGAAGTCAAAAACTCATCAGAGGCCTACTGATTTTGTTCGATTTCTTTCCCTTCCTTTTCAAGTGTGTTTCATGCTAAAGTTTCTGTTTAACAGGATACAGAGATTACTTCGTATTTTACATATGTCTTCTTTATTAGGGGTTCTCTCCGGTTGAGTCAGATGATGTACCTCTAATAAATGGTCCGGGTGGAACTAGTTTCTCAATCAGTGGGGAGTAGATGGGCATGACAGATTACAACGGGGGACAAAGGTCCGCATTACCCTTCCTTCACTACTTGCAAAGACTAGACAGAATATTTCTATTCCACGTTATTTGCAAACAGAGAGTACCTCGAAAGAACTATTCCTTGAACAATAAATGTCCAGCCAATCAATCAATCAGGCATGACGGATTACAACGGGGGACAAAAGTCTGCATTACCTATCCTTCACTAACTGCAAAGGGAGACAGAATATTTCTATTCTTCTCTGTTTGTAGACAGGGAATATCTCAAACAGCAATAATCGATAAAAAAATTAGTAGGATTATAACACTTTAATAACTTATAAATATATACATCGCAACAAAAACAGTAAACACCTTAAAACACTTTTTTATTAAAACAGAAGCAACAATGACAACTAACAGTAGTGATATTCTGGGCGGGTGATGGAACTGGGATTGTTAATGGAAAAAGATCTACAGAGAAAACTATTGGTGAATTATTCTTCTCCGGAAATTTAAAACTCACAAATGTTTTATTTGTGTAATCGTTTCAGGTCAAACGGATTGTGGGACAATGTTCACAATGGAAGAGTCATCAAAAGGCATTTGGATCGATGTTGCAGCAGGCTGCCATGTATATAGTTATTTAATAAAACGTTTTACCCTGTTACTTTGCTGGTGTGTTGTATATATTTATAATATTTGCATAGGGTTTGTCGTTATTTTGGGCGGGGTGGGTGGCGGAGCCGAGCTGTCTTGCAGCCATCATGGTGTGGAGCTAAGTTCATCTCACTAGTTTCGCATTTCTCATGAGGTGTTGTTCTTAATGTTTCTATTTTAGCGAGGTCAAAAACAGATCCCATTAGTGGCCTACTGATTTTGCTCGATTCCTTTTGTTTTTTTAAACGATTTTTCACTATCTGCAAAGACTAAACAGAGTATTGCGACTCTGTGCTTGTTTGTAAATACAGAATGAACCAAAGAGAACCAATTCTAAAACAGTAAATGCTTGGATAGCAATCAATCAAATAGAGAGAGAAGCAGGCACGACGGATTACAACGGGGGCAAAGGCCTGTGTTAACTACCCTTCACTATCTGCAAAGAGAGAGTACTGCTAAGAGAAAAGAGGGGGAGAGGGGGGGCATCGTTCAAAGCACATCAGCGTGCATAAACACGAAAATGTTTTTACCTATCATGTACTTGACATTTGACAGCTTTTGATATTTGCTATTAAAAAACCATTGAAATTCAATGAAAAAACCATAGGTTTTAGCCCATATATAGTTAGGGATTAGCATTTACAAAACCTCATTTTACTCGCATAAAACCATTGAAATTCGCATATATAGTTAGATGTGCTAACTATATATCGCGCACCCGCAATCAACTGCTGATGATGTCACATATTACATCATTCATGACATGCTCAGTGACATCACTGATGACATCACTGATGACATCTCAAATGACATCACTGATGACATCACTGATGACATCTCAAATGACATCACTGATGACATCACTGATGACATCACTGATGACATCACTGAAGACATCTCAAATGACATCACTGATGACATCTCATTTGACATCTCATTAGACATTACTGAGCACATCACTAATGACATCATGCATGTGATAATACGATGAACCTCTTCAGACTCTAATATAACCTTAGATACACTCAGTGTAAACAGACACTCACAGACTGTCACTCATCCATGGAGTTACTCACACACCTAGTCAGTCATGCAAAGAATCAATCACACCTCCATTTCCTCTACTATACAGTTATACACACCTTACTTATTCAAACATATACTAACACATATGTACTCTCTTATACAATCCCTGATACAAGTTCACAATGATCCATACAGCCACTCACACATTCACTGGCTCTTATGCACAGTTATTTATATATGTCAACTCTCACATGTACTGTGTTTTACATATGTACTTACTTTGACATGTAGCACTGAGATATCCATTCACTCACCAATACACTCATGCACACAGTCAACCGCTCATACAGCTGTTTCCACATGCACTTTTGAACCCATACATCTAGTGAATCAACTGCTCACACATCTATGCACAGAGTCATACACCTCCCAGCCACCCACACACACTCAGTCTCCCATACAAATACTTGGGCAACCAATCAATAACCCATATAGTTACTCATATAGCTACTGATCAACACATGCAGCAGTTTACAGAACAACAGACATAATGATGCACAAATTAAGACAGTTTAGTCACTAACCCATTCACTCAGTGAGACACATTTAATCACTCACTCATACAGTCAGTCATGCACCTACTAAATCCTTCATCCAGACACTTATACATCCACTCATTCTTCAATATGTAAGACATATTTTAACTTTACAGAAACATACAGTCACTGGATGTTGTCATCAGTGATGTCATTTGAGATGTCATCAGTGATGTAATTTGAGATGTCATCAGTGATGTCATCAGTGATGTCACTGAGCATGTCATGAATGATGTAATATGTGACCTCATCAGCAGTGGATTGCGGGTGCGCGATATATAGTTAGCGCATCTAACTATATATGCGAATTTCAATGGTTTTATGCAAGTAAAATAAGGTTTTGTAAATGCTAATCCCTAACTATATATGGGCTAAAACCTATGGTTTTTTCATTGAATATATATATATATATATCTATATATATATATATATATATATATATATATATATATATATATATATATATATATAGATATATATATATATATATATATATATATTACCTACTGGCGGTCGCCAGTGGGTAGTTATAGTTAGGATTTTTTTCAATGTTAAATCTCAAAATTCTATTTAGAATAACTTTGGCGCCGGTTGACGAATCTGCCTCAAAATTTCCTCAAAATGGCCTCGCGGCGTTCCGGTCCTTCCCTGTTTGGGGGGGATTCGTCAAGCGGGGGCCGAGATAAAAGGGGGGTCCCAAAACGCGTTTTCCCCATGTTAATTTCCATAGGGCGGTCGATTTCACTTTTAGCCCGAATGGCTGAATGGATTTCCACCAAACTTGGCAAAATTGTAGGGACTGGTAGCCCGATGTGCCTTTGCTATGTCTCAAGATATGTGCTCCAGTGGATTTTGAGTAATTAAGTTTCAAAAAAATATATATATCTATAGCGGCGCTCCGGTACGCGCACCGGTACGCGCACCGGGCGCGCCACGCGACTTGCGCGCAGAAAGCTGATTGGCTCTGGGGTGTCTGTAAACATTCTAAACAGTCCGGAGCGGCCGCCATCTTGTGTCTCGGTAGGATCGAGACACAAGAGGTTGCCAAAACAAAGAGGGAAATGACCATAAGGGGGCAGAGTAGACCCCCCTTGACCCCCTAGGTTTGATGTGGGGGCCATAAAAGGGCCCCGCGGAGCAAAAAAAAAATAAAAAAAAATTTTGATTTTCGCGGGGTGAGCGCCCGGTACGCGCACCGGTACGTGCACCGGTAAGCGTACCGGGGAGCGTACCATGGGGAAAAAGAATGACAGTTTTAAAAGTAGCTGTTTAAAAAAAAAAATGTTTTGTTGTTTTTTTTATACATACACATACATATATATAAATGCATATGCATATATATATATGCATATATGTGTATATGTGTGCGTGTAGAGAGAGGTAGAGAGGTAGAGGTGTAGAGGTAGAGAGGTAGAGAGGTAGCGGTAGAGAGGTAGAGATTAGTAGAGAGAGAAGAAGAGAGAGGTAGAGAGGTAGAGAGTGAGTAATAGAGAGTAGAGAGTGAGTAGTAGAGAGTAGTAGAGAGCAGTAGAGAGAGTAGCAGAGAGTGAGTAGTAGAGAGTAGTAGAGTGAATAGTAGAGTGAGTAGTAGAGAGTAGTAAAAGTAATTTACAATCGTTCGGAATATCGGTGTTTGGGCAGATATGATCCAGGGACCCCCAGTATGCAAGGGGAATTAGTCCCCCCCTCTACAAACGCGCCAGTGGCCTGCATTGCAGAGAGGTGTAACAAGGGTGTGGCCTCATTACACTTCTCTGCAATGCAGCTCCCTCGCGCATACTGGAGGCTCCTGGTGGACCAGTTGACCCCAGGGACCCCCAGTATGCAAGGGGAATTAGTTCCCCCTCTGCAAACGCGGCAGTGGGCTGCGTTGCAGAGAGGTGTAACAAGGGGCATAGTCTCATTACACCTCTGCAATGCAGCCCCTGGCGCATACTGGAGGTTCCAGGTGGGCTAATTGGCCCCCAGGGGCCCCCAGTATGCAAGGGGAATTAGTTCCCCCTCTTCAAACATGCACGGGGGCTGCGTTGCAGAGAGGTGTAAAAAGGGTTGTGGCTTCATTACACCTCTCTGCAATGCAGTCCCCTGGCGCATACTGGAGATTCCTGGTGGGCTTTCAGGTCTTATATAGTTAGGAATTAGCATTAAAAAAACCTTTGAAATTCACTGAAAAAACCATAGGTTTCACACCAGTTATAGTTAGGAATTAGCATTTAAAAAACCTTTGAAATTCACTGAAAAAACCATAGGTTTCACACCAGTTATAGTTAGGAATTAGCATTTAAAAAACCTATTAAATTCACTGACAAAACTGACAAAACCATAGATTTCACACCATTTATAGTTAGCTGGAAATTTTACTGACATAAAACCATTGAAATTCCCACGTTATAGTTAGTTGGACTCACTATAACTTGCGCGCCTGTAATGCACTGCTGATGACGTCACATATTACATCACTCATGACATGGTCAGTGACATCACTCATGACATCACTATATATGGCCTAAAACCAATGGCTTTTTCATTGAATTTTCAAGGTTTTGTAAATGCAAATTCCTAACTATATATGGAGTATAACCTATGGTTTTTTCTGTGAATTTCAATGGTTTTTTAATAGCAAGTATCAAAAGCTGTCAAATGTCAAGTAGGTGATAGGTAAAAACGTTTTTGTGTTTATGCACGCTGATCTGCTTTGAACGCTGCCCCCCCCCCACTCCCCTCTTTTCTCTTAGTAGTACTCTCTCTTTGCAGATAGTGAACAGTAGTTAACTCAGACCTTTACCCCTGTTGTAATCCGTCGTACCTGCTTGTCTCTCCATTTGATTGATTATTATCCAAGCATTTACTATTTTACAATTGGTTCTCTTTGGATCATTCTCTATTTACAAACAAGCACAAAGTCGCAATACTCTGTTTAGTCTTTGCAGATAGTGAAAAATCGTGTAAAAACAGAGTAAAACATTTTATTAAATAACTATTTACATAACTATTTTATACTTTTTATTGCCCGATCCGGCTAGCTCAATCGATCGAGCATGAAACTCATGCACTGATAACAAGCGTTGAGAGTTTGTAGAATGATGGCTTCAGATTTTCCACATACGGTATAGTGGCGCGAACTGGCAGGGGGCGTTTGGATTCTACCCCTTCTCCAAATAAGATTTTCATACGTGAATGTTGGTTCATGCTTTTTGTCCCTGAGTTGCTTCCATGTCACTGCCTTACATAAATGGCATAAGTCCTGGTTGTTGAGTGCCATACTTCAGAGTTCTAAGCAGCTCTTGTAACACTGTTTAAACCTTATTTGCACCTGCTGCAGCTTCACTATTCAAAGTAAGTGGGGTCCATTTGTGGACCTGACTGCATTGGAAAACAATGTGATACGGTGCCTCCCTAAACCGCTTGACGGAGGCCCCCGAGGGGCGGTGAGATGGCGCGGACTGAGAGGGGGCGCTTGGCTCCTGCCTCCTCCCCAAGTCGTGTTGCCCTGGTGAGGCCTGAGATCGCCCCCGGCATAGGCGGCCGGCTCCCGGGGTCCAGCGGAATTTTTTCCCTTTTGAAGAATCTTTCATTCTGGACCTTGTCCCACAATCCGTTTCACCTGAAGACACGCTGTCGTAGGGCGCCCCTTTACCGTTTTAGTTGCCATTCCGCCCGCTTTTGGTACTCTGTGCCTCTTCCGCCATTCAGCTGTTTACCACTCGCTCTTGCGACTACAAAGTCTCGCTCACCATGTAGTTGAGTTGCTCCCGCTCTTAAGATTTTACTGAACTTTTTGGACTGCTGAAAGCGGTTGTATTCCGACCGCTGGTTGGTGGAGACATTTTGACTATATTCTGCACCTGCATTGTCGCGTAATGCGTCATATGACGGGACGCGTTAGCGCACCCGGAAGTGCTCCGGTGCGCAAGGCGCAGCTTCCCGGAAACGATCCAGAGCGCGCCGCGCAGCGCGTAACGTAAGCATAACAGGTCATGTGACTTGTTAATAAAACTTTTCATTGGTTCATTTTACTTTTCTTTTCCTAATTATGTAAGACTAGGTCATGTGACCTAAAAATAACACTTTTCATTGGATTAAAATTTTTTTTTTCCCCAAACGATGAAAGCCCCACCTTGTTTCTGGATGTTTCAGACTGAAGCTGGCGTCACCATGAGAGCACCATCATCTCGTAGCTCCGTCGTGGCCATTCCGCAAGCAATCATGGCAGCCGCTCCCCACCGGAAGCCTGCGGGAGTCGAGGGCCCCCAAGACTTTTGTACAATCTTCAAGGCTGAGGGGACGCTTTCGAGAATGGAACCCAAGCCCTGGCAGACAAGCGTCCGAGTTCCAAGGTGTCCCAGGGCCATTTTACTGGACCAGGCCCAAATCCGAAGAGCCGGCCGCCATTTTAAGAGTCCTGTGGCAGCCGCCTATCGCTGCACCGCAACAGTGGGAACAACTCAACTACATGGTAAGCGAGACGCTGTAGCCGTAAGAGCGGGCGCTAAACAGCTGAATGGCGGAAAAGGCACAGTGTAGCAAAAGCGGGCGGAATGGCGACTGAAACGATAAAGGGGCGCCCCACTACAGCAGACAAGCCTCCGCCATGTGCTTCAAAACTGCATATGTATCTCGTGATATCAAGGTTGGGCAACCAGTACAGAACAAGCAGTTACGAGTCCCATTTACACCGGCGCCATTTTGGGCGCGGCCGGGCAGGTCCAGGATCTACTGAAACATAAAAAATGAGGCTGACGTCTCTGAAGCAGTTGACGAACAGCAGGACATAGCAAATAAACATGAACTCTCTAAAGCTGTTAACTCACTGCAGGACAAAACAAGTGAACCTGAAACCTCTGGAATAATTGTCGCTCAAAAGAACAACACACAAAACTCTGTAGAGCCTGAAGAAAAAAAAACAGAAGGGCACTGTAGTTTCAGACACACTTAACAATAATGACTAAACAAAGATATCGTCTGTTTATAAAGCAGTTATCATCTTGACAGAATTGACAAAGAAGTGTACAGACACCAATGCATCAGCATTCTCGGAGATAACATCTTAAGGAACAAAGAAAGACCTGTTCACTCTTGACACCCCAGGTGCTGTGTATATTGCACTATAGTGCTGCATCGAGAAAACGGGCAACCCTATTGATGTGGATTTTTCATTATTGATTATTGTAAAGAAATGGCGACTCCCCCCTTTAGCAGATTAGCTAAATGTTTGCGTAATTTAGGCATAAAAGTTATATTATTGTTGTTGTTGTTGTTATCGTTATAGTTCTGGTTAATTTCAAAAAATGGTTAAATATATTTACAGTTTTTGTTGCGTTCGTTATATTTAAATGTTAATAAAATTTTAAAATGTAACTGTCTTGGAGTACTATATATTTTTTAAAAATCGGGTGAATGGGGCCTTGAATCGGGTTATTGTCATGTGTGGGCTTTGCAAGTGTACTGCTACAAGATCGGACATTTCAAACTCAAATGCACGTTCTTTTTCTTACCTTTCCGAAGCATGGAGCGCAATAGCAGGCAGAGAAAGGGTGATGCACGTGTTGAACACTGCCTGGCCTGCAAATTGCTGGCAGTGCCCCCCCGCCCGCTCCTGAAAGAGGGCACACACACACCGCCGCCCCGAGTACTTCACAAATCTTTAAAAGACCATGCGCTTGTTCAATGGGAAGTGGATAACATGGCTAAGAGCATTTGCTGGATAATGCATGAATATCGCTGACTTTTCAACGATATTCATGCATTGCGGCCGTTTTTTATCGCATTTGCGATAAACCTTGCTAATAGCAAGG
The DNA here is from genome assembly GCF_964263255.1 of Lissotriton vulgaris. NCBI lineage: Eukaryota > Metazoa > Chordata > Amphibia > Caudata > Salamandridae > Lissotriton > Lissotriton vulgaris. Next base: position 2,034,566,275 of record NC_141685.1, on the reverse strand, counting down.
TTTATGTGCGATAAAATTCGCCGAAGTGCGGCGATAATTTTTGTCTCTAAACAAGTTAGAGACAAAAATTACCGCTAGTTTTTGGTAATATGCCCCCGGGTTTTTCCTTGCAGGAAACGGGAAGCGAAAGACTACCACTAAAATAAGTAGTCTCACGCCTGAATCGGGAGGGTTGGCATGTCTGGATACTCTACAGCTGGGGCCATAAACTACATCCGCAGGGCTAGGTGATAGCCTAGGTCCGGCCTGGACAATCGGACACAGAGGAAGAGGAGTGTCAGAGGGTGCGGTAGTGAATAGGGTGAAAGGGAGGTGTCGAGCGCGCACAGGGTGTGATTCTCAGAGAAGAGCAGCGCAGATGGGGGAAGTATATGTCCCATGCATGAGAGAGAGAGCGGGGGTGACCATTGCGTGGGGGAGATGCGTGCGAGGGTGGGGAGCCATGCTGAGAATCGGCGGCGTGCAGAGAGTGGCCCTGGTCAAGGCATCTAAAATGGCTGCCGTGCACGACAAAATTGTGGCATTGGACAAAAACGCAAGATGGCGCAGACAATGTTTATCAATAAGGATTCATTTATAACAAAATATTTACTCGCAGTGACAAAATGGTGTTCAACACTTCCTGATTTCCATCGAATCGAACGATAACAAACGTCACGCACAGAGCAGTTTTTAGCCATGTTATCCAATGGAAGGTGGATAACATGGCTAAGAGCATTTGCTGGATAATGCATGAATATCGCTGACTTTTCAACGATATTCAGCGGGGCTAGGTGATAGCCTAGGTCCGGCCTGGACAATCGGACACAGAGGAAGAGGAGTGTCAGAGGGTGCGGTAGTGAATAGGGTGAAAGGGAGGTGTCGAGCGGGCACAGGGTGTGATTCTCAGAGAAGAGCAGCGCAGATGGGGGAAGTATATGTCCCATGCATGAGAGAGAGAGCGGGGGTGACCATTGCGTGGGGGAGATGCGTGCGAGGGTGGGGAGCCATGCTGAGAATCGGCGGCGTGCAGAGAGTGGCCCTGGTCAAGGCATCTAAAATGGCTGCCGTGCACGACAAAATTGTGGCATTGGACAAAAACGCAAGATGGCGCAGACAATGTTTATCAATAAGGATTCATTTATAACAAAATATTTACTCGCAGTGACAAAATGGTGTTCAACACTTCCTGAGTTCCATCGAATCGAACGTTAACAAACGTCACGCACAGAGCAGTTTTTAGCCATGTTATCCAATGGAAGGTGGATAACATGGCTAAGAGCATTTGCTGGATAATGCATGAATATCGCTGACTTTTCAACGATATTCATGCATTGTGGCCGATGTGCGGCGATAATTTTTGTCTCAAAACAATTAAAACGAAGCACAAAATGGCGAATTCCCGTTTCGCTACCAGTTTGCGGCCCAGTTCGCGGCCCGAGAAAGGCTTCTACCGTGAAAAATCATTTTTTTTTATTTTCCCCACGGGACCCTTTAATAACCCCAACAACATTCCTAGGGGGTCAAGAGGGGGATACCTTGCCCCCTTTCATTAAATTCCCCTTTCGTTTTTCACCTCTTCTTCTCTCTCGATCCTACCGAGAGACAAGATGGCGGCCGCTCCGGACTGTTTAGAATGTTGACAGACACCAGAGAGCCAATCAGCTTTCTGCACGCAAAGTTCCGAAACGCGAAAAGTAAGCGGACCGGATCGCTGCCCGGAGCGCTGTTACAGATATATATCTTGATTTAAACGTTAATTTCTCAAAATCCACTGAAGCACATATATTGAGACCTAGCAAAGGCACATCGGGCTAACAGTCCCTACAATTTTGCCAAGTTTCGTGCAAATCCATTCAGCCGTTCGAGCTAAAAGTGAGTCCAACCGCCCTATGGAAAACTCAATGCAAAAAACGCGTTTTGGGACCCCCCTTTTTTCTCAGCCCCCCCTTGACGAAACCCCACCAAATTTTCAGGGGCTGCTCAGAAACAAAATGTGCCATTTTCCTGAAAATTTCAGCCGATTCCGTCCACAAACGCCAAAGTTATTAGACATAGAATTTTCAGAAATCCCATAGGGAATTAATCCTAACTATATATACCTACTGGCGATAGCCAGTAGGTAATATATTCAATGAAAAAACCATAGGTTATAGTCCATATATAGTTAGGAATTAGCATTTACAAAACCTTATTTTACTCGCATAAAACCATTGAAATTCCATATATAGTTAGATGCGCTGACTATATATCGCGCACCCGCAATCCACTGCTGATGATGTCACATATTACATCATTCATGACATGGTCAGTGACATCACTGATGACATCACTGATGACATCTCAAATGACATCACTGAAGACATCACTGATGACATCTCATTTGACATTACTGATGACATCACTGATGACATCTCAAATGACATCACTGATGACATCACTGATGACATCTCATTTGACATTACTGATTACATCACTGATGATATCATTTATGTGATAATACATCTTCAGACTCTAATATAACCTTAGATACACTCAGTGTAAACAGGCACTCACAGACTGTCACACATCCATAGAGTTACCCACACACCTAGTCAGTCATGCAAAGGATCAATCACACCTCCATTTCCTCAACTATACAGTTATACACACCTTACTTATTCAAACATATACTAACATATATTTACTCTCTTATACAATCCTTGATACAAGTTCACAATGATTCATACAACCATTCACACATTCACTGGCTCTTATGTTCAGTTATTTATATATGTCAACTCTCACATGGAGTGTCTTTTACATATGTACTTACTTTGACATGTAGAACTGAGATATCCATTCACTCACCAATATACTCATGCACACAGTCAACTGTCCATACAGCTGTTTCTACATGCACTTTTGAACCCATACACCTTGGGAATCAACTGCTCACACATTTATGCACAGAGTTATACACCTCCCAGCCACCCACACACATACTCAGTCTCCCATACAAATACTTGGGCAACCATTCAATAACCCATATAGTTACTGATATAGCTACTGATTTAAACATGCAGCAGTTTACAAAAGAACATAAATAATGATTGCCAAATTAAGACACTTTAATGACTAACCCATGCACTCAGTGAGACACATTTAATCATTCTCTCATACAGTCAGTCATGCACCTACTAAATCCTTCTTCCAGACACTTATACATCCACTCATTCTTCAATATGTAAGACATATTTTAACTTTACAGAAACATACAGTCACTGGATGTTGTCATCAGTGATGTCATCAGTGATGTCACTGACCATGTCATGAATGATGTAATATGTGACATCATCAGCAGTGGATTGCGGGTGCGCGATATATAGTTAGCGCATCTAACTATATATGGAATTTCAATGGTTTTATGCGAGTAAAATAAGGTTTTGTAAATGCTAATTCCTAACTATATATGGACTATAACCTATGGTTTTTTCATTGAATTTCAATGGTTTTTTGAAAGCTAATATTTGTATCTGTAAAATGTATTCTTCTTTAAATCATAAAATATATTGTACATGTTTTTTATACATTTAAAAAAAAAAAAAATTTTGTTCCGCTCCTAGTCCGCGAACCGGTCAGCTTCCCGTTAGCTGAATTCAAAGCCGCGACTTGGTGCGCGAGCCTGTAATCGTTCCTTAAGCGTAACTGTTACGTTATCATGACGTTTTGCGTTGTCGCGTAATACGTTATCCGACGCGCCAAGTTAGCGGACCCGGAAGCGGATTGGATAGCGGCGCAAAGCGCGAAACGTAAAGACAGCAGGTCATGTGACTCGATAATAACACTTTTCATTAGTTCATTTCACTTTTGGTTTCCTAATGATGTAATACTAGGTCATGTGATCTAAAATTAACACTTTTCATTGGTTTAGAACTTTGGCTTTTCCCAAATGATGAAAACCCCTCCTTCTTTCCTCACTCTGACTTTCATCTTGGTGAGAGAAAGACCGTTTTACATTCCAGAGAAATGGCTTCAGTTATTGCTTCTGGTAGTGTTCCCCCACCACCACCTCCACCTCCTCATGGAAAAAAAGGACCACCTACTCAACCAATCTTTCCAGAAGAGGAAGATCAGGAAGAGGAGGAAGAACCTGAATATTTGCCAGAGGAGCCCAGGAGGTACAACAGGAAGGAAAATTTCATCTGGCAATTTTTTAAAATTCCACCAGGACAAAAGAAAGTGAACGCCAGATATGTCTTCTGCCGTATCTGTGATGATCGCCTTTCGAGAGGGACGGACAAAAAATATAGTTTTGGTAATTTTACAATGCACAGGCACATGAGTAGGTGGCACCCAAATAATTATAGTGCTGCTCAGCTTCGGGACGAACAACAAAATTCCCCAGCAATAGCCAGAAGATCGGTCGTGCCAGAAGTTTCGGGACCAGAAGCAAGGGAGTTGATCCCGAATATTCAAATGGACATGGGGGAAGTGAAACAAATGTGCGTGTGGTGCAATCAAATATTATGCTACCGAGAAAGTAGCATAACTCTCATAATGAGAGCAATCAAAAATCATGCATGTCCAAAACGCCCCCAAAAATAAATTCTTCTTTTTTTGTTGCTCCTGTTTAGCCCTCTTCGATGAATCATTTTTGTTTCCCCCCTCCCCCCAAAAAATAAAAAAAAACAAAATGTTCAGAAAAAATCAAAAAAATATAATAAATGTTCAGAAAAATAATAAAAAAAATTTAAAATAACAAAAAGCCAAAAAAAGTTCTTTTCAGAACTACCTTCCCATTATAAAAAAAAATTGGTAGAAGTCTTTGAACTCTGCCAAGCTCTATTTCTTTTAGTTCGCTCCTAGTTCGCACTCTGGTACGCGAACTATGAGCGAACCAAAAAATTTTTTTTAAAAAAAGAACAGTAAGTATTAGGAAAGGAAACAGACAGTTATGTTACAGAAAAGACAGCTATAGGGAGTAAAGAAAACATACTGTTACCCGCAATTCACTTCTAATCATGTCATATATTACATAATTTTTGACATAGTCAGTGACATCATCAGCAGTGGATTGCGAGTAACAGTATCTTTTGTTTACTTCCTATAGCTGTCTTTCTTGTAACATAAATGTCTGTTTCCTATCCTTATACTTACTGTTCTTTTTTTAAAAATTTTTGGAAATCATTCAGAAACAGTAACATTAATAGAGACAGAATTAGTGAATAATAATGAAAAAGTATGAAAAGAGAGGGAGTGAAAAAAATACTGGAAGGAGTAGAATAATTAAGTAATAGAGAAAGGAATGAGAGAAGTAGCAAACACAGGGAAGTAAAGATTAAAGAAATAAAGCAGGAGAACTGATAGATGTTAAATGTGATAGACTAAATGATTGATTGAGAGTCACGATAAGGTGTGTCCTCTCTAAAAGTTTGTTTAAAGTGAACCGTACTCAGGGTTGCATATGAAAATTAATGCTTGTTGGAGAATACAGAGGAGATAATAGATGTCAAGACCTACCATTGTAGTAAAACATGCCCACTTCTTACATCATTCATAACATAGTCAGTGACATCATCAGCAGTGGAACGCGGGTTAAAAAAGTACAAAACATTTACCTTATAATTCTTGTTAACTGTGAAAGAAAAATTTTTATACTTTCAATCTGTAAAAGAGAGAACAAACATTTGCAAAAATATTAGAACATGTATTTAAAAATTAGAAAAAAGAAGGGAAAAGGATCAATAAGAAACAGTTTTTAAAGAACTTTGACACTGACAGAAGCCTCTGCTTCTCTACGCCCCGTACACAATCCTAAAGATATATATTTTAAAGTAACAATATCTTCATGCTGAAGAAATGAGGCCTATTTTGGAACATGGTGCTTCTTTTGCATTGCTGATGTCTCACAATAGTGATACAATAGCAGCACAAAAGAGATGTAAAGCTATCATAAAATTGTGTCCAACATTTTAAATGATTGTTTCAGAATGCAAATAAGATGTGTCCTTTCAAGAGGTTTCTTTAAGGTGAGGCCTATTCAGTTTTAAAAAAAACAGTACACAGAAGTACAGCCCTGTAAGCATTAAAATTGACACTTACAGAAGACTCAGTTTCTCCATATCTACCTCACATTTCTAAATGTATTTCATAAGTACAAAAAGCAGAATATTAATTATACATGTTAAATGGTTTATTTTTGCTGTTCTCAGAATGTATCAAATTTCACTTAAATCAGTGACTTCAAGGTATTCATCATGTAACAGCGGGGAAAAAAAAACACAATCAAAATGATTGTGTTTAAAAAACCCATACAACCTAAAAAATCTGAATTCAAAACTCCTTAAAATTAACTTACTTTCAATGACGTCGAAGGATCTCCTATGAACAGCTTCCACTCTGTTGTGCTATAAATATTTTCAGCCCGCCACTTTCTGAAAGAAAACCTCGATCGATTCGAAAAATATGTTACATACAAGAAAAGACTTCTCTCATTCTATCACATGTTTCCATTAGGCCAAATCATGTTGCCGCGATTCGCAAGTCTTGTAATTCTTCCAATCAAATCCCGACATTTTCTGTTTTCGCAACTTTCAAAAAGAAAACATTTAAGATTATTTTCACAATCCTGGACTACTAATATCTTACCCTTCTTTGTCACTCATGTTCTCCTTTTCCTGTGACACTGATACTACTTACTATGAAGCAGACTTACTTGCATCAGGTTTATATAGTTGGATTTTTAAATTGACATTATAATTAAAAATTTTGGACCAATAATCTTGACAGCATTGCAGACTTACATTCCCTCTACTTCATGAATCTTTTGCAATTCTTCACAGGAAATTCCGAGATTCTTTCATTAAAATGTTGGTTTTAAAAACAGCAGGTAAGAATTTTTAAGGTCAAACGGCAATTTTTTTTTGAAAGTTACAACGGAATCATTGCAGAATGACCAGCCGTTTAGAGCCTTTAAATAAGCTGTATAATGTCCTGATGTTGTTGAAGGACCATCGTGATAGATAATTGCTAGAGTTACAAAAGTCCTTCCTGATATTGAAAGCTGAGAAGCCACAATTTTTTTTATTAAAGTTGACAATTTCGATCCATCAGGCCTACATCTTTGGATCATTAAAATGACATACTGTCCATATCTACGTATAAATAATGTTGACATCATTTCAGATTTACATTGGCTACACTCCATGTTGTGATCCGCTGCATTTACTAGCTTATTAAAGGAGACTGATTTACTGTCTGGCAAAGTTAAATAAATAAATCTTTCTGAGTCTACACTAGTAGTACTTGATACCATACAGTTCTCGCAGTCATGCTGCCATTGATAAGAAAGCCCAAACAGGTGATCTACATCTACACCCTCATCTTGCAATACATCAAGCATATACATTAAAAACTCCTGACAATCTTGCTGATTATTTTCAGAGAAGTCTGTTTGACCTGAACATTCATCTAACAGATAACGAACTTCAGACACACTTTCTACTTTTGTACGATCAGTGCTACATTTCTCGAAAACAGAATTCAACAAACAGCATAAAATTTGTTCTGAATTCAACAGAATCTGTTCTTTTAAACTCTCTAGTGAAAAGAGAACATTAACCACTACATTTGCATAGCAGTTGACACCAGAACTGTTTTCAAATTGAAAACCGACAACATCTTCAACTGAATCCACTTTCTTTCTGCTAACAATTTTCGGTTCATCGACTTTTGGTCTTTTTGCTACAACCTCCCTACTATTACTGATATTTCTACGTTTCCGGCCTACCACACGTTTCTCAAACAAAGGATATTGAGGCAAATGTGGCGCATACTCTCTTCTTAACCTATTGTATTCCTTAACACAATCTAGATCCGCACAAATGTTTGTGACATCACAGTCAATCAAGTACAATCCCGATAAAGTTCTTACTCGTGACAATGCCACATATGCCATACCCTCCTTGAACACAGAACTGCCAATATTCACCAATGCACTGTCTACACTTAAACCTTGCGATTTATGGATTGTTACCGCATATGCCAAGCAAACAGGAAACTGTTTACGGCGAACATATAAGTCTTTAACAAGCAAAAACCTAGCAGAACAACGACCAATTACCTGTACTTCCTCAATGCCATCAAATTTAATTTTTTAAAATTCAATTCCATCTCTACTTTTGTATTTCTCAAAATCAACAACATTACCCATTGATCCATTTACCAGACCTCTTTCAACATGTAAATTCCTTCTCAAAATCATTCGGCAATTTAAACACACATTCAGAGTCTTTTCAAAACCCGCTGTTTTAGATATAGTCTTCTCTAATGAATCCAATTTTGATTTCAAATTCTCTGACAAAATAATTGTTGATCCCATATGCTCTATTTTGTCAATAGCTTCAAGTTTCACAATCTCTTGCTTTTCTAAATTCAACATTTTGTTGTTGAAGATGGCACATTCTGCAAGAGTTGGCATCAAACATATTCCGGATTTCTTCTCAGTAATTTTCTGAAAAATATTCTCTGCCACAATCTCTTGTCCGGGATATAAATTTGAAAGTAATCGTGCATTTAAAGCTTCTTTTCCATAATCGGTCACTTTTCCAATTCTAATATCTTGTAGAATATTCTTGTAATCTTCATCTTTTGCCTGACGCATATTTTCATGCAGTTCAGCATAATTGAAGTTTAACCATATATTGACGTTGCCAATGCTCCCTAAGCACTTCCTGGTATCTTCATGCGTGAGTATTTTGAACACAGGTTGTCCTTTTACTGGTGTCAGCTGCAGCAGATCTCCGAAAACAATGATGTGTTTGCCACCAAATAACACATCATATTCAGTTTTAAGTACTTCTTGCATTCTCAAATGCACAAAGGCAAGCATGACATTGGAAACCATGCTTACTTCGTCAATGATAAGTAGCTTCATTTTCCTCAAGACTCTTGAAACTTCACAGCAAGCATCCCCAGATAATTTGTTGTATTGTAATTTGTTGTCATGCTCCACCGGCAGCATCAGTAGACGATGCAAAGTAATACCTTTAATGTTATGTGCTGCAAGTCCAGTAGGAGCGGTGACAACACAAGACAGCGATGACTCAGTCCTTTCCTGCAGATAGCATGAAATTGCTTTAATGAGGAAACTTTTTCCAGTTCCCGCTTCTCCACTCACATACAGTCGGACAGGCTTCAACGATGTACATGAGCACTCTTTCTTCTCATGACTTAATCCATGCTCAATTTGCTTGGTAACTTCATCATATATTTTCCTCTGCTCAACGTTGAGTTGTTTTTCCAAGTCTTCTAAGTTAACTGAATCCTCCTGAGCATGTGCCATGGCTCTTTCCACTTCATTCATAGCAGTGGCAGCTTCATTTTCGATAATAGTTCCTCCCAGTGGATCTTGACTCAATGAAACAGAACTCTGACTGTCCTGAGAACTGTCTCTGGCAATCTCGGCTGCAATCGTTGCTTCCTGCTCAATTTCCAAAGTTAGCATTTCTTGATATTTGTGAAAAGCAGGACATTCTATGGTCTCCTTAGCAGCAGTGAAAGAGTCTTCGTAACAGAGGAAATCTCCAAGCAGTTCCTCTTCTGCACGCCAAGGCTTGAAAAGTTGCAAAAGTGCTAAATAGAAAAACTCCTTTTTTTCTGGAGATTCGCCACTCAATTTTCGATGGTTTACTAATTGGCATTTTCTTTGCTTGACCAGGCATCCCTCACTTCCAATTACAGCATACACTCCTTTCTCAATATCTTCTTTGATGTTCCTCTTGAATATATAATTTTGTAGAACCTCATATAGACAAACATTCTCAAGGTGACTGCTTCGATTTGGATAATATGTATCCAACATGTTGGTCTTCAAAATGTCGGTACTGTTTGGTTCCTTTTCTGCCAAATATTCAATTTCCCGGACAGGTTTTAGAACCCGATTTCGCGTTGCAGCAAGACCAAGACTCGCCCAAACAATACTCCTGGATTTGGCATAGAGACTTGCTGAAGACAATCGATCTGAACATTCGTAAGCTCCAATTTCTCGATGCGACAACATCTTCAGACTGAAACTGTACAACTTCTTGCTGAGGCTCTTTTCATGGGAAATGTCCTCCCACATATCCTTCAGTTCCGTCTTCTCTTTTTTGGTGATGTAAGATGTCACATACCGAGCCACAGCCATACAGTTGTCACCCACAAACTGTATATCCATGTTAGCATTCCACATGGACAAAATCACTGGGTTGTAGTCGTTGATGTACTTGGACTCTTCGTTCCTTTTCAAATTGTATGTATTTTTGGGTGATTTCCTCGTCACATTATGTCGTAGTGAAGACATCAAACTGTTCACTTTTCCTTTAGAAATCACCGGTCGTGGAAAGTTGAAACGACATTTGGTGTAGAACTTGTCCTTGTTTCTGAATTTACGACGACAGTACTTTCCACAACGATGGCTTTGGAAACGTAGAACTTGTTCTCTTAGGCTTTTCTTCTCCGTTGCGTTTGGAACAGCACACGTAGAATACTGTTCTATGAAATTCATCACTAAGTGATCCGGATCTGTTCCAAATTTAGGTGCATCCTTGATCCACAACAACATATGTATATGAGGAGCACCTCTTGCTTGGTACTCCTTTCTCCAGAAGAAATCCAACACCTCTCCAAGAGGTGGATTCTTCTTATTTGTGATGAAAGACATCATAGCTTCAAATTTATGATTGAAGTACCTGCATACATTCACAGGATCCAAAGAACACAGTTCTCCAGGTGTCTTGAATTCTATGTTTTCAATATTTCCATTTGCTTCTCGTAGAAATTCAAGTAAGTCTTCCCAGCCATACTCGGCACAGCTCAGAGTGAGGAACCATGTCGGAGTTCCTAAGTTCCTCAGCATACATTTTAAATCACCATGACGACGGTACCAGTACTCATTAGTACCACGCTGACACGCCATGAGATTAATTAAGTGAGAATCCAAAATACTATCTTGGACATTGACTTTATGCATAAAGTCTCTTGCCGAGATATTTCGCATCTGTATACCACTTTTTAAGATGTGGTTCACTGCATATGACAGTCCAGACAGATCGCTTTCAAACAGGAGATGAAACAAATAGGGAATGCATTGACGAAACCTAGGATCTTCTGCATACAATCGTAAAGTCCGGTATTCAGACGCAGGAATTTGATGAGATCGCTCATCATATCTTCCTCCTCGACCTGTGGGAAATAGCTGTGGGAAACACCGAGCTTCCAAACTTTCCTCCCAAACACTAATGGGACTCCCTTTGGCTTGTTTCATTTGAAACAACTCAATAGCATTCCCCATGACTTCCTTGGAATGCAAAGGATGAACACTATAATGTTCATATATTTCTTCACTTTTAGAGGCCTCTACTTTCTCAATTTGGCCAGCACACAAATCGCTATCCTCTTCATCACTTACTTCCTCTTCTGCAACATACACATTCTTATAATACTTATTATTTTTCTTCAAATACACTGTTGCCTTTTTGACTTTCCTAACATCCACTAAATCTTGCCATATTTTCTTATTCTTTGTCGGAACCCCATTAACCAAGATAACCAGAGGTTCCTCTTCCACTTCTTCTACTCCAATTGTGTTAATGTTTTTATTCAAATCTAAAGGCAAATAAACAACTCTTCCCTTTAATCCTCTCTGTAAATCTGCTGGAGGCAACTTCCCTGTCTTTGGCTCCATTCTTACAATAGCCTGAAAGGGATGGATACTTTGAATCAAAATAGATTCATAAGTATTTAAATCCTTCAATTCAGAAGGAATCTCAACCAATTCAAGATTATTATGAACTGCCCTAGCAGGCATCTGGTTTTGGTTTAATTTATTACAACAATAAGTACACACACGTTGATCCGATCCCAAATCAAAATAATTTTCTACCATCAAGTATGTGGCAAAATCCTTCCATTCACTATTATTTTCCCTTTCACTTTTTGCATATAAATCCACTACCTTAGTCTGATTCTTATAATAAGTGCGTCGACAACAAACACAAGTGAAATTAGGCCTCTCACTTGATTTCATCTGAAACGTGGCAATTTCTTTCTGAAAATTATCTGTACTGTAAACCTGTACATTATCTTCCACATTACTCTCTACTTCAGGGTCAATTTGAACATTCTCACCTTTACTACTAAAGTAACAAAACTCAATTTCTTCACAAATATTCTTCACATCTATTTCAGAACCATGCAAAAGAGCAGCACATAATTGTTTAAGCATAATTGCTGGACTCTTTGCATAATACAACATTCTCACTAATTTTCTCACTTTATTATGATGCACTGCTAGCATCCTGAAATGATGAAAAACACTCTGGCATACTCTCCTGGAAAGACAAGCCAGTGAATGACCACGCAAACCTGTCATTTGTCTCACTCTGCAAGGATCTAAATCTTGCAACAACTTCATTTTCTGCTTCAAACTTTTCTTATTAAATGTCCGTATAAAATCACAAAGCAAATTGATGGAAACCTGTCGCACACTGCAAATAGAACTACACTTCCAAATGTACACAGGACCCTTAGGACGTCTTCCTAAAACCTCATCACTTAGCGCCTCTTCTGTCTCTGTTGTCACAAGTTTTTCTTTTTCAACTGGACAACCATCCTTCACTTCATAAGCTCGACCACTGGTGTCAACTGCATGCACCAAATCATTATCCTGAAAATAACTCTCCTCATTAAAAAATGCCTCAGAACTTGAACTATGCATCCATTCTCCGGAAAAAACTTCACAAAAGTTGCTACGATTTACTACTCTCTTCCATCAACTGTTTGTTTTGAAATCAGAAATTACCTTGCTTAGTTTCCTAATTCGATTGATTACCAAAATAAACAACTTTCGCTTAATTTCAAAAGCATGATCAATAATTTTCTCTACATTTTTCTTCTTCTTATAAAATGCCGCTTTCTGTTTGCATTTCTTAATATTTTTTATTAAATTAACTATTATCCTATTACGGAACATTCGTTTTCGAATATCCCTAAACTGTTCTTTCCTTCTACTATCATGCACAGAGTTATCTCTTCCTCTACCAGTAACATTTTTCATGGGTCTTTCCTTTCCATTTAAATTACTCTTCTTTTTCTGAACTGAAACATTTTGGTGATAAATACTTTTTTTACTACAAATATTTTTTAAGAAAGATTTTGTGCTCTTACCCGGAGCTTTCTTGGTGTTTTGATAAGTATTTAGGGAAGAGGACTGCTGCAATAAAACATCACCGTGCTGTCTTTGACGTTTTCTAGCCTTTCTAATTCTATTTTTTGTAGGCTATGAAAGAATCTGCAGTTGAATCTGTTGAAAAATATAATAAAAAATGTTAATAACCACTATTACCAAACAGTAAATGAATAACAGTCATCAAAAACCTAATGCCCTACTTATTATTTAACATAGCAAATCTTTTGCACCAGCACTGCATCACAAAAATGACACACAGTGCTACAAAACAGGCATACAACAGTCATAAATCTCTCCCTAATATTTTAAATGATCAATTCAGAATAACGATAAAGTGTGGCCTATCTACAGGTTTATTTAGGCCCAGATCTTTTGACTGGGGTGAAAGTGTATCATTGATCCTCATTCAGTCCATCGCCTGTTTTGTTTATTTGAGGTAAGGCCAACACATGGTTGCAGATAAGATTTTCACTTAAGAAAACAAAGGAAATAATACATGTGAAGGCCTACCAATGAAGTAAGTCATTATTTGAAATCAATTACATTTCTGGATATGTACTGCTAAAACTTCTTAGGTTGTTTTTGGTCATATTTATAAGGCATATGACTGTGTATGATGTTATTTTTCTTTTTTAAATGGAAAGCGTTCTTCATGGTGCAAGTTTCTTGTAAATACGCTCCCACCTGCGAAACGGAACTTTGCAATGCGAAGCTGATTGGGTCCCCGGTGTCTGTCAACATTCTGAACAGTCCGGAGCGGCCGCCATCTTATCTCTCGGTAAGATCGAGAGAGAAGAAGAGGTGAAAAACGAAGGGGAAATTTAATGAAAGGGGGCAAGGTATACCCCTGTTGACCCCCTAGGAATGTTGTTGGGATTTTTAAAGGGTCCCCTGGGGAAAATAAAAAAAATATATTTTTCACGATAGAAGCGCTTCCCAAACACCGAACTGGGCCGCAAACTGCACGGGAATACGCCATTTTGTACTTCGTTTTAATTAAATTACTAGGTATAAGGAGGTGCGGGAGACGTATCCTAATCCCTTATATTTTCTGAGGGTGGCTGAGGAGTCTCATATATGTTGATACATGTGTTCCAGCGGCTGTGCGTGAGCTTTTTTTTTTTTTTTTGCTGCGTGACGTCTGTTAACGTTCGATTCGAAGGAAATCAGGAAGTGTTGACCACCAATTTCTCAGTGCGATAAAATATTTTGGGGCATATTATCAAGCCTGTGCGCTAAAATTATCGCCGATAAAGCGGCGATAATGGGCTTGATAATATGCTCTGTGGAATTCCAATCGAAGCCCATTTTAGATGTCTTCACATCTAGCATGTGCTTCGATTGGAAATCCATAGAGCATATTATCAAGCCCATTATCGCCGCTTTATCGGCCGTTTTCGGCCGATAAAGCGGCGATAATTTTAGCGCACAGGCTTGATAAAATGCCACATTGTTATAAATGAATCCTTATTGATAAACAATGTCTGCGCCAACTTGCCTTTTTTACAATGCCACAATTTTGTCGTGCACGGCAGCCATTTTACATGCCAGGCTGGTCTCAGCCTATCACCTAGCCCTGCGAATGTAGGGAAATATTATCAAACCTGTGCACTAAAATTATCGTCGGATTATCTGCCGAAAACGGCTGATAAAGCGGCGATAATGGGCTTCATAATATGCTCTGTGGAAATCCAATTGAAGCCCATGTTGGATAACATGGCCAAAAACTGCTCAGCACCATTGTTTGGACATTATTAACATGGCTATGTAACTCCCATAATCAAAATTTAAATTTGCCAAGCACACTTGTGTTATTGCATGCCAGAATGCTACACCGAATATGCAATTACAATTTCGCAAAGTAACAAAATCTATTTCTATATCACTACAGACAAAGCCACAGTTTAAAAACACAGCTTTCTTCATCATTTTCTCCTTAGCGATAAAAAAACGGCAGCAATGCATGAATATCACGCTGAAAAGTCAGCGATATTCATGCATTATCCTGCAAATGCTCTTAGCCATGTTATCCACCTCCCATTGGATAACATGGCTAAGAACTGCTCGCAAATGCGAAAAAAAACGGCCGCAATGCATGAATATCGCTGAAAAGTCAACGATATTCATGCATTATGCAGCAAATGCTCTTAGCCATGTTATCCACCTCCCATTGGATAACATGACTAAGAACTGCTCAGGGCCCCATGAGGAACGCTTTCCATTTAAAAGAGAAAAAATAACATCATAGAAAAGAATCGTTTTTAAACACAGCATATAAATCAATTGTATACCTGCATTCAAGAGGAAATGACTGAAAATGTCCTTGAGACACATGAAAGCGTTTTCTAGAATGCCTTAGCACCATTTTTTCGACATTATTAACATGGCTATGTAACTCCCATAATCAAAATCTAAATTTGCCAAGCGCAGGTGGGAGCGTATTTACAAGACACTTGCCCCATGAGGAATGCTTTCCATTTAAAAAGGAAAAAATAACATCAAAGACACTCAAATGCCTTATAAATATGACCCAAACCAACCTATGAAGCTCTAGCAGTACATATCCAGAAATGTAATTGATTTCAAAAATGGTTTTTAAAAACAACATATCAGTTTCAGCTTACATAAGAGACCATGGAATGGGCTTCATATACAACAATAACTTGAGTTACTGCATGCCAGAATCCTACACCGAATATGCAATTACAATTTCTCAAAGTAACAAAATCTATTTCTATATCACTACAGACAAAGCCACAGTTTTAAAACACAGCTTTCTTCATCATTTTCTCCTTAAATCATACTATTCTCTATCTAAAATAAATAAATCTTTTCTCACCTTAGCAAATACTTTTTGAGTTTTGAAAACAGTCTCAGAAATACACCAAATTGTCTTCAGCAGAAGAAAAAGGATGCACTCCAGAGGCTGCAGCTATTGAAAGCACAGAAATACAGATATTCATTTCACATATCTCTCATATTAGCCAATCATAACTCTTCCCTCACTTTTTTCAAATCAAAACCCTTCCCCCCTCTGCCCTCTCTGCCTTTTTTCCATAGCAACAACCTCCTGGAAGACCTCTCATGTTTGCAAATTCACACAACAATGTTTCAATTGAACTCTGAACTCTCAGTGCACCTGCGTATCCAGTGCAATCTTTCATTAAAAGTTTCTTCCTTGACCATTGAAATTACATCTTTCAAAGAACACATCCATGCACCCTAACTTTCTGTTTTCAGAAATGGAAATGCACCAATCACTGCTAATGAATCATTAGCATTGGAAATCCACAGTTTTTTTTCTTTACAAACTCCTACTGTTTCAACTGCCCTTTCATTACCACACTTCAACTGACTGCAGCCCAACCTTCTCCCACCATGTTTCACGTCTGGATTGTTGGACATAGTTACATCCACTGGGCTCAAAGGTATGCTGACAACATAAATTTACACAACCTCAATTTACAAGATGTGGAAATTAAATGGTTGGGCCAAAGAGGATTAAAATGTCACCAATTGATACCATTGGTGAAAACCTTTATGCATTTGCCAAAACCTGACCTGTTAATAGTGCATTGTGGAGGTAATGATTTGGGCACTTTAACAGGAGTAGGTCTGGAAATGCTTTTAAAGGACACCTTTGAGCAATTAATGGCACTTTTTCCTCAAACTGCCTTGGTATATTCCAATATATGCCAAAGACAGAAATGGAGGTGATCCAACCAATTTGGTCCACAAATTGAGAAAGTGAGGAAGCATGTAAACAAATCTGTTTCAGCTTTCATGAGAGACCATGGAATGGGCTCCCTGTACAATAATAACTTGCGTTACTACATGCAAGATATCTACAGAGGAGATGGAGTTCACTTCTCAGATGAGGGCAACAGAATTTTCATTTTGAATTTAAGACTGTGCATTGGTACCTACTTATAAGTACCTAAATGTACCATAAACCCAAAAGCTCTTCTCAGAGCTACCCTTCATCTGATCACTCACAATTAATACTTTTCTCTAACTTATTTCTGTAATTTTCAACAAACTACGCTCAAAGAGCGCTACCCGGTACGCGAACTGGAAGCTAACCGCCCAAAATTATTTAAAAAATGTTTTTTCTCCGCACATATGGACCTCCTCAGCCACCCTCAGAAAACCTGGGGGGTCAAAATACTTGTACTGTGTCCCCTTCTACCCTTTCTGAACATTATTTAACCTCCATTTTATATCTTAATTCGACCGAAACACAAAATGGTGGACTCCCGTTACGCTTCTAGTTCGCGGACTAAACCGCTTCCTGGGAAGCGGTCCAAAAAAAAGGTGGGAAAGTAATTCACAGAAAAAGGACTGGAGACACTCTCACCAAATATAGATTAGCTTATACTACATAACAATCCCTTTCATTTTCACAAATTTGATTGAAATTCCATTTAGCCATTAAGCCTGTAGACCTCTCTAAATACCTTGAGGTAAATTACTTCACAAAACACATCTGAAGTGTTGGAATTGACAACCAATGAAAATGTTACTTTCATTTTCTACTTTTATTACCTGATATTTGATTGGTTATATACCTGAATATATATAAAGGAAGAGAAGAAAACACAGCCATTTTGACTACTACTTCTTGTTGTACATCACATTTCAATACTTACCTAAGACTTCAACTTGTTTCTGAAGGTAAGTTGTTATTTTTAAAACTGAAGTATATTGTGCACTATAACTTGATATGGTAGACTTTTTCTGATAGATATACACTATCCCTCTGTAGTAGTTATGGATTTAGATAGACTTCTCTGTTATAGTTATGAATGGAGTTAGACTTCTCTTCGTTAAATTACATACACTTTTTTATAGTCATATTTCCACTCTGATACTATACACTGCCAAAAGAAAAATTCACTGATAAAAACTGCCTATCTAAAATTAATCCCAACAGTGCCCAATCTCTACTAATATATATTTTTTTATCCAAGATTTCAGGCAAAATGGAAGGCGAACAACAAGTTACATTTTCAATTGAACTGAAGGAGAGCAGCCAAGACAAAATTGATGACTTTATGGATGAAAGTAGAGACCACGAACTTCTACAATGTGTTGAAGCAGTGGACAACCTGCTTCAAAATGAAAAAAAGTTACACCCTATATTCAATTTTGACATTTCTGTCAATGAAATGTTAGATAGTTTAATAAAGTATGAAACACAATCATAATAAAAAAAAAAAAATAATAAAAAAAAACAACAAAAACAACAAATAATTAACATACAGTATTAGAAAAGTCTATCATTCTTTTATCCTTATAGTACGCTGCCCAGAACGCTTCCCGGTTCGCGTACTAGGCGCTCACCACGCAAAAATATATTTATATATTTTTTTTTTTTGCCCTGCAGGGACCTTTTACAACCTCCACATAAAACCTAGGGGGTCAGGGAGTATCTACTATGCCCCCTTATCGAAATTTTCCCCTTTGTTTTGGCCTCCTCTTGTCTCTCGATCCTACCGAGAGACAAGATGGCGGCCGCACCGGACTGTTTAGAATGTTGACACACACCTAAAAGCCAATCAGCTTTCCGTGCGCAAAGTTCCGAAACGCGAAAAGTACACGAACGGGATCGCTGCCCGGAGCGCTGTTACAGATATATATCTTGATTTAAACGTTAATTTCTCAAAATCCACTGAAGCACATATATTGAGACCTAGCAAAGGCACATCGGGCTAACAGTCCCTACAATTTTGCCAAGTTTCGTGCAAATCCATTCAGCCGTTCGAGCTAAAAGTGAGTCCAACCGCCCTATGGAAAACTCAATGTTAAAAACGCGTTTTGGGACCCCCCTTTTTTCTCAGCCCCCCCTTGACGAAACCCCCCCAAATTTCCAGGAGCTGCTCAAAAACAAAATGTGCCATTTTCCTGAAAATTTCAGCCGATTCCGTCCACAAACGCCAAAGTTATTAGACATAGAATTTTCAGAAATCCCATAGGGAAAAAATCCTAACTATATATACCTACTGGCGAATCCAATTCAATGAATCCAGACAAGCCTGCAGTTCATCCGAAAGTTCTTTATTCGGCTGGCACAAAAGTGCCAAGCGCTCCCTCTGCGACAGGACAGTTTGTGTTGAGAGAATATATATATATATATATATATATATATATATATATATATTCACTGAAAAAACCATAGGTTTCACACCAGTTATAGTTAGGAATTAGCATTTAAAAAACCTATTAAATTCACTGAAAAAACCATAGGTTTCACACCAGTTATAGTTAGCTGGAAATTTTACTGATATAAAACCATTGAAATTCCCACGTTATAGTTAGTCGGACTCACTATAACTTGCGCGTGCAATGCACTGCTGATGACATCACATATTACATCACTCATGACATGGTCAGTGACATCACTCATGACATCACTGATGACACCATCCAGTGAATATGTGTCTTTCTGAAAAATAAATATTAGTGAGTTATGTTTAAATATTTAAATACATATATTAGTGTTTCACTTTGTGTATAAGTGACTACATGTGTTGATAAGTAGCTACATGCGTATGTATATGGGTTATTTGATATTTTTATTAGTATCACTATGAGTGTCTATATGGTTTGGTGGGGGTATTACTTAGCACATAGATGCATGAGTGACTGACTCTTTGTTTGTATGTGTTTTGAAGACAGCATATGTACAGGACTGTATGGGTGGATGAGTGTCTATATGTGTTTGTTAGTGAGTGAATGACTGTCTCACTAGTGTCTTTATCAGTAACTACATATGTTTTAATCTAGTATATATGAATATTGATGTATATAAGTGAGTATATGTGAGAGTAAGAGATTGTAAGATTTCCTGTTTAAATAAGTATGTGTTTCTATAAGTGATTGTTTAAGAGAATAAATATGTGTAATTTTCAATAAAAGTAAGGTGGAAGTGTGTGTATAACTCTATATTCAAATAAATGGTTGTTCAATAGTTTATTTGCACGTGTGAATATGTGTGTGAGTAACTTTTGGATGAATGTCGGTGTGTAACAGGATGTATAGGTGTATCTCTTCATATGATGAGTGAGTATATGTATGAGTGACTATATAGAACTGTTGGTGAATGAGTGGATGTGTATATAGATAGTGGAAGTACAGAATTGCTTGTTGTAACTGATATAGGTATGTCCATTTTTTAAAAATTTCAGTTTCTATTTTTGAATATGTGTCTCAAGGGTTACTTTACACTGAGAGGAGGTCTGTGACTGTGTCACAAGGATGGTGTCATCAGTGATGTCATGAGTGATGTCACTGACCATGTCATGAGTGATGTAATATGTGATGTCATCAGCAGTGCATTGCACGCGCAAGTTATAGTGAGTCCGACTAACTATAACGTGGGAATTTCAATGGTTTTATATCAGTAAAATTTCCAGCTAACTATAACTGGTGTGAAACCTATGGTTTTTTCAGTGAATTTAATAGGTTTTTTAAATGCTAATTCCTAACTATAACTGGTGTGAAACCTATGGTTTTTTCAGTGAATTTCAAAGGTTTTTTTAATGCTAATTCCTAACTATAAGTTTCACTTTATAAATAAGACTGTTAGCACTCTAGTTGTTCTTTTTAACACTCTGGTACATTTTCTCATTGGGCTACAGTTGGGCTACATCTAGTTGAATTTTGGGCTACATTTTCAATTTTTGATCTCTGGTGGCCATCTTTGGGCTACATTGGGCTACTTTGGGCTACATTTGGGCTACATTTTGGCTCTAACATATATTAAGCCCAATGTAGCACAATACATATTTTTCTAAAGTTAATGTTTTTTACAAACCACTTCAGAATAGAGCTACCTGTCCCTACAATTTTCCCAATTTTTTTTTAAAAAATTATTTTGGGGAGCGCTCCCGGAGCGCGCCCCGGGGAGCGCCCCGAAAAGCGTATTTTTACAAAGCGCCCCGGGGCGCGCTCCGGGGAGCGTCCCGTGAGCGCCAATATCGCAAACGAAAACATGATCGTGACGTATCGCGTAGCCGCGACCGCGTGATACGCACGGCGTAAGCGCACCCGGAAGTACTCGAGCGAATACGATCGCACAACGTAAACTTCCGACGCGCTTACGCTGCGCGACCCGGGGCGCGCCCCCGGGCGCGCCCCGGGCGCGTAGCGTAAGCGCGTCGGGTCATGTGAGCAGAAAATAACACTTTTCATTGGTTCATAACAGTTTTGGTTTCATAATGATGAAGCCCCTGGTCTTGTGACCTGAAAATAACACTTCTCATTGGTTCAGGACAGTTTTTTTTTCTAAATGATGAAAGACCCCACCTTTTTTCCTTATTCTGACTTTGTCCTTTGACTGAGGAAGACCTGTTTGTTGCTCTGTCTACTTTTTTGCTCTTTGAGTAATATTTTGTACTATAAAATGGCTTCATTAGTAGCATCAGCTGGTGCATCTGCCCCACCACCACCACCACAACCACCAAGAGGACCAGCTCCAAATTATGTTGGTGGTCAAGAACAGGAGGAGGAAGAGGAAGAGGAAGAGGAGGAGGGGAGAAGAAGATGGCTGCCTGAAGAAAACACACCTTATAAACCCAAACCACACTTCATTTGGGAGTTTTTTTCAATTCCAGAGGGGAAAAAAAAGGTGAATGCGCCAAAAGTCACTTGCCTCATCTGCAATGATGAACTTTCACGGGGCAACCCAAATAAGAAATATTCTTTTGGTAACTATACCATGATTCGGCACATGACAAGAAAGCATCCAAACAACTACTCTCGTGCAGAGTTCCGGGAACTGGCCAGTAACCTCCCCCATTCATCAAGGACCCCCTCCCAAAGAAACCAACCCACTTCCTCGCAACCAGAAACATCTGAGGTGATGCCTTGCATTCAGCCGAGGTTTGCTGATTTTAAAATTACTTGCAAAGCTTGTGGCAAACTTATCTCCTATGGGGAACAAAGTGTGAAACTCATCGTCCTTGCAGGTGATAATCACAAGTGCCCCAAAAAGAAGTAATTTTTTGGGTTTTTTGTTTTTTTGCTCCAGTTGAGCCAGTTTCAATTCCCTTTTTTTGTTTCTCCCCCCAAAAAATACAAAAAAATATATAAAACTGTTTTGAAAAGCCAAAAAAAGTACAAAAAGTTCAAAAAACACAAAAAAAATATAAAACAACAAAAAGAAGAAAAAAAAAAGTTCTTTTTAGAACTACCTCCAATTTCTAAATCAAAACTTCATTTTTTAAACACTCTGTCACCTTTTTTCATCATAGTGCGCTCCCAGGGCCGCTCCCCGGTGCGCGCACCGTGCGCTTCCCCCGTGCAAAACGAAAAAAAAAAAATATTTTAAATGCCCCGCGGGGCCCTTTTATAGCCCCCACATCAAACCTAGGGGGTCAAAGGGGTCTATCCCTGACGCCTTATGGTCAGTTCCCACTTTGTTTTAGCCACCTCTTATGTCTCGATTTTACCGAGACACAAGATGGCGACCGCTCTGGACTGTTTCGAATGTTTACAGACACCCGAGAGCCAATCAGCTTTCCATGCGCACCTCGCGTGGCGCGCCTGGAGCGCTCCCCGGTGCGCGCACCGGTGCGCTGCTATAGATATATATATTTTTTTGAACCTAAATTACTCAAAATCCACTGGAGCACATATCTTGAGACATAGCAAAGGCACATCGGGCTACCAGTCCCTACAATTTTGCCAAGTTTGGTGGAAATCCATTCAGCCGTTCGGGCTAAAAGTGAAATCGACCGCCCTATGGAAATTAACATGGGGAAAACGCGTTTTGGGACCCCCCTTTTATCTCGGCCCCCGCTTGACAAATCCCCCCCAAACTTTCAGGGAAGGACCGGAACGCCGCGAGGCCATTTTCAGGAAATTTTCAGGCAGATTCGTCAACCGGCGCAAAAGTTATTCCAAATAGAATTTTGAGATTTAACATTGAAAAAAATCCTAACTATAACTACCTACTGGCGACCGCCAGTAGGTAATATATATATATATATATATATATATATATATATATATATATATATATGGCCTGGGTGTCCTCTTTTCTTTTGGGAAGGACGCAACAGGTCTGGATGCCATCTCATGCCTCGGAACCAAAACCACTCCTCACGGGGGTCCCACAGGGTTCCACTCTTAGCCCCCTGCTGTTCAACATTTATATTACCCCTCTGGTGTATCTTGCGGAACAGTATGGGGCTAAGATTATAGGATATGCGGATGACACGCAGCTTCTCTTTACTTGGCCCGACGACTATCTAGACACAGCTAAGGTCCATCTCTGCCTATCCTCAGTTTCCCGATGGCTTACGCTGGCCCAATTAAAATGTAATGAGGATAAGTCAGAGGTCCTCTTTTTTGGATCTTTCCCCCCAAATTTCAAAAACGCGCTGTGGCCCCCGAACATCCCTTGCCCTAAGGAAATAGGTGGCCCCGCAAAAAATCTTGGGATTTGGTTCGGAGAGGATCTAAAATTTGAGGACCATATAAAAAAACTGACCGGAACGTGTTTTTCCACCTTGAGAATGCTCAGGAAATTCTTCCCATTACTTCCTAGAGAGGCGAGGGAGACGGTTGCCCGGGCACTCATCCTAGCAAGACTGGACTACGCGAACTCCCTGTTCAGCGGCATCCCAGCCTATCTGACCAAACGTCTGTTGGTCATTCAAAATGCCGCTGTTTGTCTTCTCTGGAACGTCCCCAGATGGAAGAGTGTCCGGTCCCATATGTCTGCCCTCCACTGGCTTCCAGTTCCGCAACGTATCCTCTTTAAAACTCTGGTGCTTGCGTTCAGAGCAATCCATGACCAAGGACCAGCCTACTCAAAGAAAAGATTCACACTGTATGCCCCTACGAGAGCTCTCCGCTCATCTTTTCTATTAAAAATGACCCTTCCCCGATTCAAGCGAACTAGACTAGGGGGACAGTCTATCTCTGTCGTTGCTGCCCGCGCCTGGAATGCTCTCCCCTTCCATCTGCGCTCCAGTCAAACAGTAGCCCAATTTAAAAAGAATTTAAAAACCCACATTTTCAGTAGCAGTTTCTAATCTGATCCCTGCTCATCTGCCTTTGCTTCTCCCCTCGCGCCAGGATACTCCCCAGTAACAGTGCGCGCTACAAAACCATTATACATACATACAAATACATACATATATATATATTCACAGAAAAAACCATAGGTTTTACACACGTTATAGTTAGGAAGTAGCATTTAAAAAACCTATGAAATTCACTGAAAAAACCATAGGTTTGACACATGTTATAGTTAGCTGGAAATTTTACTGATATAAAACCAATGAAATTCCACGTTATAGTTAGTTGGACTCACTATAACTTGCGCGTGCAATGCACTGCTGATGACGTCACATATTACATCACTCATAACATGGTCAGTGACATCACTCATGACATCACTGATGACACCATCCAGTGAATATGTGTCTTTCTGAAAAATAAATATTAGTGAGTAATGTTTAAATATTTAAATATATATATTAGTGTTTCACTTTGTGTATAAGTGGCTACATGTGTTGGTAAGTAGCTACATGCGTATGTATATGGGTTATTAGATGTTTCTCTTAGTATCAGTGTCTATATGGTTTGGTGGGGGTATTACTTAGCACATAGATGCATGAGTGACTGACTCTTTGTTTGTATGTGTTTTGAAGACAGCATATGTGCAGGACTGTATGGGTGGATGAGTGTGTATATGTGTTTGTTAGTGAGTGAATGACTGTCTCACTAGTGTCTTTATCAGTAACTACATATGTTTTAATCTAGTATATGTGAATATTGATGTATATAAGTGAGTTTATGTGAGAGTAAGAGATTGTAAGAGTTCCTGTTTAAATAAGTATGTGTTTCTATAAGTGATTGTTTAAGAGAATAAATATGTGTAATTTTCAATAGAAGTAAGGTGGAAGTGTGTGTATAACTCTATATTCAAATAAATGGATGTTCAATAGTTTATTTGCATGTGTGAGTATGTGTGTGAGTAACTTTTGGATGACTGTCGGTGTGTAACAGGATGTATAGGTGTATCACTTCATATGATGAGTGAGTATATGTATGAGTGACTATATAGAACTGTTGGTGAATGAGTGGATGTGTATATAGATGGTGGAATTACTGAATTGCTTGTTGTAACTGATATGGGTATCTCCATTTTTTTTTAAATTTCAGTTTCTATTTTTGAATATGTGTTTCAAGGGTTACATTACAGTGAAAGGAGGTCTGTCACTATGTCACAAGGATGGTGTCATCAGTGATGTCATGAGTGATGTCACTGACCATGTCATGAGTGATGTAATATGTGACGTCATCAGCAGTGCATTGCACGCGCAAGTTATAGTGAGTCCAACTAACTATAACGTGGAATTTCATTGGTTTTATATTAGTAAAATTTCCAGCTAACTATAACATGTGTCAAACCTATGGTTTTTTCAGTGAATTTCATAGGTTTTTTAAATGCTACTTCCTAACTATAACGTGTGTAAAACCTATGGTTTTTTCTGTGAATTTCATTGTTTTTTAAAATGCTAATTCAGAAATATGTCGTGTATGCAACCTATACTTTTGTCAATAAAGTTCTGGCAATATTTTTTTCGAAAACAAGCCGTTTTCTTCACTGTTCAAGTTGCATAGAGACTCCTTGTAAAGCGATACAGAATTCGAAAGTCTGTACCTTGCCTTTTTTTAAACACATTAAAATTTGTCTGTAAATAAAAATAGCCTTACTAAACTTTCGTGCGCGACCCGGTGTGCGCACTCTCGGCAACAGTTGTCAATAAAATGGATATCGCATTTCCAGGCTTTCGTGCGCGACCGAGTGCGCGCACAGGCCTATATATTTCGTAAAAACCTTGCGATTTGAACTTATTGAATTTCTTCATACACCCCTCAAAGAACTTATAGTACGTCAAAGAGACTGTACCTAGACTTCTTTTTTATTCTTATGAAACTTTTCAGTAAATGGAGACGAATGTCTTTTTAAACTTTCGTGCGTTACCGGATGTACACACCTTGGTATTTTTTTTAGAAATATAAAACGTTTCATACTTTAACAATTGTGCGCTTAAATCCAGCTCAGAAGATATACAAAATCATGATGGTAGTTGCTTCAACCCGGACCGTTTATTAGAGGTAGATCGTCCGACTCCACCGGAAGACACCCCTAATAAAAAGGACATATATATAAAATGCGGACTAGCCGCTGTATCGTGCTAGCAAACTATAACATATAAATCGTTAGAAAAAACAAAAGGAATCGAGCAAAATCAGTAGGCCACTGATGAGATCTTTTTTTGACCTCGCTAAAATAGAAAAATTAGGAACAACCCCTCATGAGAAATATGAAACTAGTGAGAGAAACCGAGCTCGACGCCATGATGGCTGCAAGACAGCTCGGCTCCGCCGCCCATCCCACCCAAAATAACGACAAATATTATAAAGATACACAACACACCAGCAAAGTAACAGGGTAAAACATTTTATTAAATAACTATTTACATGGCAGCCTACTGCAACATGAAAACAACACTTTCAATTGGTTCTTAATAGTTTCAATTCTGAAATTTACACGCAGCACTCCACCCACTTCCCTCACTATCTTTTCTACTCTCGAGAGACAACAACGTCCTACATCTTTCGGAAGACTTTGGTGAAATGGCTACCGTATCTCATTCATCTTCCGAATCTGACCAAAATGATCGACTACCTTTAATAAGAAAAAATAAATCTTTCATCTGGCAATTTTTCACTCATCCTGAAGATCAAAAGAAAGTGAATGCACCAAAAGTAACCTGCACGATATGTGACTTGGTTCTCTCAAGAAGAAATCCAGCAAAAAAATATTTCTTTTCCATACATACCATGGTGCGGCATGTCAAACAAGTGCACCCTCTGCAATTTGCAGAGGCAACGACAAGAGCCCTGGCCACGCTATTACCATTAGAGGTGGCCAGCACATCTTCTGATCGACGACCTGTATCTCCATGCAGTGCAGAGATGGACTTCAGATATTTAACTATATATGGTCTATAACCTATGGTTTTTTCAGTGTTTTTCTTTGGTTTTTTAATAGCAAATATCAAAAGCTTTTTTGTGGAAAATGACTAAAATTAGGTATACATAAGCGGCGTTCATTTATGTTTACCACAGCCATTGTTAAAAGTAAAGTGAAAGTCGCGAAACAGTGGCCACGCCATCTAGTCCCTTTTAGGCCCCATCATGCACGTAAGTAACAGCCATTTTCTGTGTCATGGCCTCTCTGCCCACTGCCAATAGCCTATGATTGTTCAAAATTGGTTCTCTTTGGGTCATTCTCTGTTCACAAATAAGCATAAAGTCGCAATACTCTATTTAGTTTTTGCAGATAGTGAAGGATAGGTAGTGCACACTTTTGTCCCCTTTGTAACCCGTCATGCCTATCTCTGCCCCGTTTGTTGGTAGTTGGTTCAACCCGGACCGTTTATTAGAGGTAGATCGTCCAACTCCACCGGAGGACCCCCCTAATAAAAAGGACATATATATAAAATGCGGACTATCCGCTGTATCTTGCTAGCAAACTATAACATATAAATCGTTAGAAAAAACATGAAACTAGAGAGAGGAACCGAGCTCGACGCCATGATGGCTGCAAGACAGCTCGGCTCCGCCACCCACCCCGCCCAAAATAACGACAAACACTATGCAAATATTATAAATATATACAACACACCAGCAAAGTAACAGGATAAAACGTTTTATTAAATAACTATTTACATGGAACCTACTGCAACATGAAAACAACACTTCTAATTGCTTCTTAGTAGTTTCATTTCTGAAATTGAACACCCAGTACATCCAGAGTTCATGTCCGACAAGTTGTGTGGGGGGATGCCTTGCTAATGCCGCCACCCCCACCACCTTCTGTAGGAAGGACTCTGGATATCCTTGGTCCCTGAGAGGCTTCGATGTCCCTGCCTTGCACAAATATCATAAGTTCTGGATGTTGAGAGCCATACTTCAGGGTCCGACAAGTTGTGTGGGGGGATGCCTTGCTAATGCCGCCACCCCCACCACCTTCTGTAGGAAGGACTCTGGATATACTTGGTCCCTGAGAGGCTTCGATGTCCCTGCCTTGCACAAATGTCATAAGTTCTGAATGTTGAGTGCCATACTTCAGGGTCCAAGAAACGCGGACTCAGAGGGGGCGCTTGGCTCCTGCCCCCTCCCCAAGTCTTGTTCCCCTGGTATGGCCTAAGATCGCCCACGACATAGGCGGCCGGCTCCCAGGGTCAGGCGGAACTTCTTGCCTTTTGATGCCTCTTCCATTCTGGACCTTGTCCCACAATCCGTTTGACCTGAAGACACGTCCTGCGGTGCCCTGGTCCAACCATCACATTTACACCGTCTCACCCGCCATCCGGCTGAATTGCACCCACTCTTCCGATACAGCGACAGGCGGCTGCCACGGAGCTCAGGAAATGGCGGTCGGCTCCACAGACTTGGGCCTGGCCTGCAAGGATGGCTCTGGGCAACCCTGGAACTCGGACGCTTGACTGCTAGGGCATGAGCCCCATTCCCAAAAGCGTCCCGTCAGCCTTGAAGATTCTACAAGAGTCACCGAGGCCCCCGACTCCTGCAGACTTCCGGTGGGGAGCGGCTGCCATGATTGCTTGTGGAATGGCCACGACGGAGCTACGAGATGGTGGTGCTCTCATGCTGACGCCAGCTTCAGTCTGAAATATCCAGAAACACTGTAGACTACCAATTCGATCAGTTCCGGTGGAGCCCCAACGACGTATCGCGTTCTTGCGTAATCCGTCATATGACACGCCGCGTTAGCGCACCCGGAAGTGCTCCGGTGCGCGAGGCGCGAAGCGCAGCTTCCCGGAAGCAATGCGGAGCGCGTAACGTAAGCAATTACATTTCAGTTGGTTCTCCCTCACAATATTTTCAATGTCACATAAAAGTCACCCATCACCCACTGCCATGTCTGGCTGTTTCCATGGTAACACCTCATTCTGCACCTGTCTAAAGGCACAGGTCAAAAGTTCATATCTCAACGTTCTACAGCAAAGTAACAACACTGTTTTCCCTGCAGAAACACCTGCCAATCCACAGCTCTGTTAAATGTCTTTTTTTTCACACCCAATAGTACTTTTCATTTAACATAAACATTAACATGCAACGTACTGTTCAATCTCCACTTCTTACAATCAACCAATCATTTTTATTTTTTAAACCACACCCAGCCTCTTCCTTTTTCTTTATTTAGAATTTCAACTTCTAACTACCATTCCACTTCCAGAACCGATCGGAGGACGACTACAAATCCCTTGAAAATGAAGGTCTGGCTAATAGGACACAGTTATATTCACTGGAGTGAAAAATATGCAGTAAGCAGACGAATTTGCAACCTCAGCTTACCAAATGTACACATAACATGGATTTCCAAAAGAGGATTGAAATGTCACCAATTGATTCCATTGGTGAAAACTTTTATGCATCTCCCAGAACCAGACCTTATAATTGTGCACTGTGGTGGAAACGATCTAGGCACAATCACTGGGGTAGGTCTGGAAATGCTTCTAAAAGACACCTTTCGACAATTGATGACACTTTTTCCTCGATCTGCCTTGGTATATTCCAATATATGCCAAAGACAGAAATGGAATTGGTCCAATCACCATTGTGCACAATTTGAGAAAGCAAGCAGACATGTAAATAAATCTGTTTCTGCGTTCCTCAGAGATTATAGCATGGGTTCTATTTACCACAACAACTTGCGATACCACATGCAAGACGTCTATAGGAGGGACGGTGTTCATTTCACGAATGAGGGAAACAGAATCTTCCTCTGCAACATCAGGCTCTGCATCGGTACTTACTTATAAATGCACAAAACACTCAATTAACACAATGGCTCTTTTCAGAGCCACCTTATATCTAAGCACTCAAACTTCTCATTTATATCCATTTTCACACTCTTGTAAAAAGGTGTGCGCGACCGAGTGCGCGCACCACGCAACTTTAAAAAAAAATATATATATATATTTTCGCCTTTAAGGGCCTTACTGCACACCCTGAGAAAACCTACGCAGCAAAACAATCTCTACCTTCTCCCCTTTCCATGTTCCAACGCTTTGAAATCAACAATATATTTACTCGCAATGACAAAATGGCGGTCAACACTTCCTGATTTCCTTCGAATCGAACGTTAACAGACGTCACGCAGCAAAATTCCGCTCGCGCGCGCAGCCCCTTGAGTGCGCGCACCCGTGCGCGCCTATAGATATATAATTGACTTTTACTTTAATTTCCTCAGCAACTACTGAACGGATTTACACCATTCCAAAAAAGCATAATCTGCGAGCCGGACTGTACAGTTTTGCCAAATTTCTTATAAATCCATTCACCCGTTCGACCTGTAGCCGAGTCTAAAGGTCCTATGGAAAATAACATGGAGAAAACATGTTTGGGACCCCCCTTTTATCTCAGCCCCCACTTGACCAATCCCCCCCAAACTTTTAGGGGAGGAGCGCAGCGGACCGAGCCATCTTCTTTGAGAAATTCGCTAAGATTCTTCAACCAGGGCCAAAGTTATTTCAAATAGAATGTTGAGGATTTTCTATGGAAACTAGGTCCTAACTATAACGACCGCCAGTAGGTAATATATATATATATATATATATATATATATTCTCTCAACACAAACTGTCCTGTCGCAGAGGGAGCGCTTGGCTGGTTGGTGCTGGAGTCGAAGCCAGGACAGGGCTCCGTTTGTTTGTATTTCACACAAAAGAAAGTTATTCCAGCACTCCGTTAGTTACACTGAATAAACCAAAAACTTCTAACTAACGGAGTGCTGGAATAACTTTCTTTTGTGTGAAATATATATATATATATATATATATATATATATATATATATATATATATATATATATATATATATATATATATATATATATATATATATATATATATATATATATATATATATATATATATATATATATATATATATATAACCTACTGGCGGTCGCCAGTAGGTAGTTATAGTTAGGACCAAGTTTCCATAGGAAGAGCATTTTTTGTTTTGCCTATAACTTTGGCGTCGTTTGATGAATCTTAAAGAAATAATTTTCCAAACAAATTCTTTGTTCATATCAGCTCCTATGTTCAATGTTTGGCAGGGAGAAGGGTCTTGGTCTAGAAAGCACAATTTTGTTTATTTGGTTTAAATCCGTTTAGTAGTTTTGGAGAAATATCATAATTTACAGATATCGATATTTAGGAATTCTGCCATCTGATTGGCTGAGGCGTTACGAGCACAAGCTTGCTGCTTATTGGTTGTGAGCTGTTGCAACTAGGAAGTGTTGGCAGCCATTTTGTGATTCCGTTGAAACGAGGAAGGGGAAAAAAGGGCGAAAAGAGTAGGAGACAGGAGGATAGGAGCACTTTAACCTCTGTGGGGAGTGCAAAGCGAAGTAATCACTCCTACCGGTCTGAAAGTGCGGTGTTGCTCAGAGCGACATGGTCCTGAGATGAGATGCTGCTACACTCAGGTATGAAACCGAGAGCCTAAACTGTGAGCTGATTGCTGTAAAGTGATGTGCTCTGGTCTTTGTAGCATATGTGTACAAGTAGTGTTAGTAGGCATTTATACCATACAGGGAGTGGGTAGCGAACTACTTACCCCTTCCGTGCATTTATACTATACCGGAAGTGGGAAGTGATATACTCACACCTACCGGTGTGAAGACTCGGTTTCAAACCGAGCTGATTGCTGTAAAGTAATGGGCTCTGGGCGGTGTAGCACACTGGCCACTGTAGTATAACTGTGTAAGTAGTGTTAGTATGCGTTTATACTATAGAGGGAGTGGGAAGCAAACTACTCACCCCTACTGATCTGAAGTCTCAGGGATTAAGCCGTGAGTCTAAACTGTGAGCTCATTGCTGTAGAGTGATGTGCTCTGGGCGCTGTAGCATACCTGTGGAAGTAGTGTTAATTTGCGTGTTTATACCATACAGGGAGTGGGAAGCAAGCTACTGACCCCTACTGTGCGTGTATACTATACCGGAAGTAGGAAGTGAAGTACTCACACCTACCCATCGGTGTGAAGACTCGGGGATCAAACCGAGCTGATTGCTGTAAAGTGATGGGCTGTGGTCGGTGTAGCATACTGGCCACTGTAGTATAACTGTGTACGTAGTGTTAGTATGTGTTTATACTAAAGAGGGAGTGGGAAGCAAACTACTCACCCCTACTGGTCTGAAAACTCGGGGATTAAACTGTGAGCCTAAACCGTGAGCTCATTGCTGTAAAGTGATGTGCTCTGGGCACTGTAGCATACCTGTGGAAGTAGTGTTAGTTTGCGTTTATACAATACAGGGAGTGAGAAGCGAACTACTCACCCCTACTGGTCTCAAGACTCGTGGATGAAACCATTGGCTCATTGCTGTGAAGTCATGTGCTCTGTGTAGTATTCTAATGTAAGTCATAGTAGAATGTTAGTATGTAATGCTACTAGAATGTAAGTATGTAATGTTAGAATGTAGAGCTGTCATGAGGGGAATCTTGGGGAGTTTTTACACTGTGCTGGAGAAGATGGTTGACTTGCATCCTGCTCCTCTCGGTGGCTGTTTAAGCTGTCTTGTTTTCCTGCAATAAATCTACTTATCGTATCCACTGCTGTCTGCCTCTTCACTACATACAATTGGCGATGAGCCGGAGAAGGTAAAAAGAAGGCAGAACTCACCAATATTTCGAGCTTCCTTGCGTTCTGCTGAAGACTCGTTTTCTACGAGAAGCTGTTTCTACTCATCCCAGGGATCATCAAACAATGTAATCCGACCTCTGGTAGGATTTATATGATTTTGGGCTTTCTCTGCCTCTTCACTACACTCTGGTCGCTATACTACACATGTGCAAGTAGTGTTAGTATGTGTTTATACTAATTCTGTAGTTATGCAGTAACCAATGCATCATGGCCCTATGGAGTGCCACCTCCCAGGCACAGCGCATACAATGTCCTGGCTGTACATCTGCAGGACATTTATGTTTGCATGGCTTCCATCCTGTGATAGCAAATCCTTGTTTGCCTTGTTGAAGCGAGAGGAGGATGGTAAAAATGGAGAAAAAAAATGAAGCGGGTCTCACCCGTTCATTTAAATGAGCCCCCTGATGGGTAATGTTCCGGGACCAATCCTAATATTATATTGCGGGGTCTCTGCAGCACTCGGGACCTTAATCTCACATGTAAATTAGGCGCAGGAGGGCACAGAGAAGTTTTGCAGCCTTGGGGATCGCCACGTCCCCAGGTATTGTTTACTAATTGTTCGGGGGGTTCGAGGACAATTCAAGTCCGGGGATCTCCACCCTCCGGGGCTTTATTTGAATATGCAGGGTGGGCCTCGCCAGTATATGAAGCCTCAGTGGCCCTAGGCAGTGCCTTATTGGTTCTGTAATCACACGGGCAGTACTCATGGTGTTATAAAATGATACACTCATAGAACCCTTGTCATTGTAGAATTACACAGGCTTCATTTATGTAATAGTCTGTTGGTTTATATTTGGTAAATGCATCACAAAATTACAAATGTTTTCCCTCATAACCTCCTATCAGCCTCCAATTTTCACAAGTGTTGTCAGAAAAAGTAGACCTATACACTCACTTATTTATTGGTAAAAAAATAACCTTTATTAAAAGAACACAAATAAATGGTAACACAATTTTATTAGAACAAACAACAATATAACAGGAAATAAGTGGGTGGGACTCCTCCGGAAGCAGCGTACAAAACCTGCAAGACAAAAAAGACACAGAAGTATTTGTGTCATGTCCAAGAGAAAAAGAAAGGTAGTCAGAATGAAAGGAAGAAAGTGAGAATGGGACAGAGAGCGAGTGGGTGGAAGGGAGAAGGGGAGGGAGAGTCAAAAGAACAGAGGGGGGAGGAAATAGAGCGTCGACCTAATGCACCCAGCACTCACTGTACACCTCCCGTCACCCGTGTGTCTGGGATGCTGGGGTCCGCGTGATATAGTGCAGTCCAGCAAGTCCTTAAAATGAAACAGAGATATGAATGAGGCCAGAGATAACATTATTATCCATGGCAACATCGCTTGCCTGCACCTGTACACCCACGCTGTTGCACCCCAGCCCCTTCCCCCGCACTGTGCTCAATTGCAGCACCTGCGCACCGAGGCTTCAATGCACACATGCCACGACGGGTGTGTCCAACGACGTGCCGTGTGAACTCCAACTCCAGGGTGCCTCTCTCAGGGTAGCAGAGCAGGTCGGGGACGGTGTCCTGATACCACAATGGAAGGCATCAGAATGCCCAGGGCGTAATAACGGGCTGAGTAACCACTGCGCCCATTTTGGCCCAACAAACTCAGTGTCAGAAAAGGGAGAAATAAGATAATGCTGGACACGTCTTGAGGTAAATGAAGGTTTATTTCAAGCTTAATAGAGAACACCAGTTGAGTGCATCCTTTCTTCTTGAAGTGCGATCTCCCAATTGTTAGTGGTAATCGTGGTTCAAGGAAGATTTGGAGTGCCCGAGAATACATAAAGTTAAATATTAATATGTTATGCCAATGTTCACATGCAAAGGAACAGATCGCTTGCTAGAAGCATAATGTGGCCGGGTAATGCAGTGGCCTAAGCCTGTGTGCATGTACACTTAGTAATCAGCTAATGACAGTGCCCCAAAAGCCAACGCCATGTGTCTGTAGGGCAGCGATGCCGCCTGGCTCAAGCCTAGAGTACGGTCCAGCAGGTCTTAAACAGAGATGTGACTGAATGAGGTCAGAGATCACATCATTAGGCATGACAACATCACTTGTTCGCACCTGCGCACCCAGGCTGATGCACCCCACCCCTCCTGACGTACCACACTCAATTGCAGCCCCTGTGCACCCAGGCCCCACTGCTCACCTGCTGTCATTGTTGTGTGTCCAAACACGACGGCCAGCAGAGTTCACAGTTCAAATCGAGTTTTGATTGCCAGGATGGTGTACACCTCATGGATCCCTTATTGCCCATTGTGATATGCGAGGTGGATGCGGCCATATCACCTGAGGCAGTGTGGAAGAACTGGGACATGTGGCGTTGTTGTTAGCCTATTTATACGTACGCAAAGTGCGCTGGGCTTGCGTACGTTAGGCCAGCATAGGGATGCGAAAAATTATTCCGGGGACCTGGGCGTTGTTCAGTTCCTGCCTGGCCAGGAAGTGTACTTACGTGTGTGTCCCTGATGCAGTTTTGACGTCGCACGATGCGCAATTTACATTAATGTAGCATGTACCGGGAGGGCAGCAACGATCGCTAATGAGATGCTGTCCAAAAACATTGAATGGCCAACATCACATGTCGTTGTCAAGCTTGTGTATATGCGCAGACACGCAGGTCAGAGGTGTGCGGTATTATTGAAAGTGTTGCTATCGCAAAGCGCACACATGTGAATGTGCTCGGATGAAGGGAGGATCAGCAGTGAGGCTATGTCATACACAGTGATAACGCTCATTACAGTCAAGCAATCCATGTCAAACATCTATCTGAAAGTCTCACATATGACACACTACTATTCTGGTAAAGCCTGACAACAAAGCATACTGCAACACAAATCCACATTACTCTTTACTGTTTGTCACATGTGATCTAGGATGTGCACTCGGACCGTGGCTGATGATACCCCTTCGAGCCACCAATACCCAGGCCGAAAGGCAGCACAATAATTCGCACACACATATACTAGGGGCATCGTGTAACACACATTTGTTTTTTTATGTAACGTTTCAGATGCATAGCCATCACACGTGGATGGCTACTGTACAGGCCATGACTATTGATCAAGATGATCGTTGATGTTGTGTGTAGTATAAGATATGTGTACACAACAAAAAAATTTCAAAAGAGCTCTCTAAGCAGAAGAGGTGTCTATTATAAAACGCTGTAGAGAGAATGAATAAAATGGGTGGTGTCCTCCAACTGTTACATTGGAAAATGTTATGAACCAATCAAATGCTTTTTTTTTAAGGTCACATGGCAATTGCGCACCTAGCGTGCAAGGAGGCCGCACCCAACGCGATTTTGAGAAAATATATTTATCATAATATAAATGTATTAGTTAGAAATATATAAATGTTTAAAATATTGTAGATTATCGCTTGCTCTCATATATTCTTTACAGTTATTTAGATATAGTTTTGAGACATAAAAAAAATGAGGGAATGGCATACCCGGCGCGACACCTTACATCTATGACGTGACACAGGACCTGGCAGTGTGCAATCATCGCAACACGCAGCGGGCGCGACCCCATACGTACATGACCTAGTGCGCGGCTTGATACTGCGTACCTGTCCCATACCAAAGTAGCAGCTGACGTGACCTTATACGAATATGATGTTATGCGGGATGCGGTGCCATGAACCAGTCGGATACGAAATGCGCATCATTTACAAGTTTAGCAACAAGGATTTGCGTGCTGATTGATCTTGGTACACTACCGGTATGGGACTCCAGTTTTCTCAACAAAAAAAAAATATACACATTTTCTTTTTAGGCTATAAAACATTACATAATTTTTTAAGTTAAAAAAGGATAATATAGTTCCAAAATATTACCAAAAAAAATTGAAAAAATATAGCTTTTGAAAATTTGTAAATATGAAATTAACATTTAAAAAACTTTTTAAATTCACTGAAAAAACATAGGTTTTATAGGCGTTATAGTTAGGAATTAGCATTTAAAAAACCTTTGAAATTCACTAAAAAACCATCGGTTTCTGGGATGCTATAGTTAGTTGTACATTTAACTCATATAAAGCCAGAGAAATTCGCCCGTTATAGTTAGTTGAGCTAACTATAAGTCGCAATGCACTGCTGATGACTTCACATATTACATCACTCATGACATGGTCAGTGACATCACTGATGATATCTCAAATGACATCACTCATGACATTATCCAGTGAATGTGTGTTTCTGTAAAGTTTAAATATTTTCCATATATATCGAATGAGTGACATTCATTCACTCACCAATACACTCATACACACACTAACCCATACAGCCCTTCCCAGATGCACTTTTGAATCCATACAACCAGTGAATCACCCACTCAGACATATATGCAGGGTCACACCCCCCCACCCACCCACACAGACACTCAGGCACCCATACAGACACTCAGACAACACATCAATAACCCAGATAGACACTTATGTAGCTATTCCCCCAGCCATGCAGCCGCTTACACACCACCCGAGAGAGTATTACAGACTTTCGCACAGTTTAGTCACCAACCCATGCATTCAGTAAGACACGTTCAATAACTCACTTATACACTCAGTCACACATCTATTAAATAATCCCTTTAGGCACTTGTAAATCTACTCATTCTTTAATACTCCTTGGCATAGATATATATGAAAATTATTTAAACTTTAGAGAAACACACATTTTCTGGATGAAGTCATCAGTGATGTCATTTGAGATGTCCTCAGTGATGTTATCAGTGATGACACTGACCATGTCATGTGTGATGTAATATGTGACATCATCAGCAGTGCCTTGCAGGCATATTCATGAAGACGCAGTGATAGCCAGCAAGGCCTCCTGTACTGTTACGGCGACATCGCGAACATCATGTCATTACGAATATTGGTGAAACACACTTGCGGGTCACTGTCACACACTCATGTATGTATTCACAAACTCACTCAAACACTTATACACCCATTTGCATACCCACTCGTAGGCTAATACATTCAGTCATGTGCTCATTCTGATACTCGTGCACCCAATCACATACCCATTCAGTTACTCATGCACCAAGTTAGAGTCTCACTCAGAGAGTGATGCACTCTCATACCGACTTAGAGACTTTTACACCCACTCACAGACCCATGTGGCATCTCATGCACCCACTCACAGACCCACTCAGATACTCATGCACCCACTTACAGACTCAATCAGAGAGTCACACACCATTGTACAGACCCACTCAGAGACTTACGCCCCACTTAGAGGCCTACTCACACACTCACGAATATACTCACAGCCCCACTGAGACACTCACTCACCCAAACAGTCACTACCACACTCAATCACAGACCCTGTCAGACGTATGCACTCAGTCACTCACTCATACACTCAGAAACTCACACACCCACTCACAAACTAACTCAGATATACATGCACCCACTGACAGAACCACTCAGACATTCAAGCTGCCAGTGATAGACCCACTGAGAGACGTATGCACTCACTGACAGACCCACTCGGACACTAATAGACCCACTCACTCACCCACTCAGACACCCACTTAGACACTCATATCTCCACTCACAGATCCAGTCAGATAGTTACATACTTACTTACAAATACACAAAGGCACTCATGCCCCTACTCACAGATTGAGTGAGAGACCTATGCAACGAATCACAGACCCATTGTGACACTGATGCAGCCACTCATAGGTGCACTGAAGCAGTCACACAGTTTCTTACAGAAGCATTGATAGACTGATGCACCGTCTTACAAATTCACTCAAATACTTATACAGTGAACGAGTGACTTTCACTCATTGACAGTGATGCATACAGTTATAGATCACACTGAAAAAGTTATGCACTGTGTTATAGAGATATAAAGGGAGGTGTACAAGCTTTTATACAGTCATTTAGGTAGTAATGTGTTTAGTTTGTTGGTTATAATACGTTTTACAGTTATATGTTTTGAATGTGGTGGTGGCTTTTGAATGTCTGCATTTGTTTTGTCATTTTGCGACCTATTGTGGCAATCGTGGGTACCGATGACACCCAACATCACTGCGGAAATGGAAAATTGGTTTAAATGATTGTTTTTATACAATCTTCCTACAAAGATATGACTTTAAACAGTGCACTAATAAACCCCTAGTGTCTAAAATACTGTAAAATGTGTGCATATATGTGTTTTACACCTCTTAAACAAGGCACAATTGTGGAGGTTACCGAAGTCATTGCGACACTATCTGCGTAATCCTTCAAATAGGAAGTGGGTTCAAACGCCGTTTTTGAAAAAGTTACTACATATATATATATATATATATATATATATATATATATATATATATATATATATATATATATATATATACATATTCACAGAAAAAACCATAGGTTATAGACCATATATAGTTAGGAATTTTCATTTACAAAACCTTGAAAATTCACTGAAAAAACCATAGGTTATAGACCATATATAGTTAGGGATTAGCATTTACAAAACCTTATTTTATTTGCACAAAACCATTGAAATTCCATATATAGTTAGTTGCACTAACTATATATCGCGGACCCGCAATCCACTGCTATTGATGTCACATATTACATCATTCATGACATGGTCAGTGACATCACTGATGACATCACTGATGACATCTCAAATGACATCACTGATGACATCTGAAATGACATCACTGATGACATCACTGACATCTCATTTGACATTACTGATTACATCACTGATGATATCATTTATGTGATAATACATCTTCAGACTCTAGTATAACCTTAGATACACTCAGTGTAAACAGGCACTCGCAGACTGTCACACATCCATGGAGTTACTCACACACCTAGTCAGTCATGCAAAGAATCAATCACATCTCCATTTCCTCAACTATACAGTTATACACACCTTACTTATTCAAACATATACTAACACATATTTACTCTCTTATACAATCCCTGATACAAGTTCACAATGATTCATACACCCACTCTCACATTCACTGGCTCTTATGTTCAGTTATTTATATATGTCAACTCTCACATGGACTGTGTTTTACATATGTACTTACTTTGACATGTAGCACTGAGATATCTATTCACTCACCAATACACTCATGCACACAGTCAACTGTCCATACAGCTGTTTCTACATGCACATTTGAACCCATACACCTAGGGAATCAACTGCTCACACATCTATCCACAGAGTTATACACCTCCCAGCCACCCACACACATACTCAGTCTCCCATACAAATACTTGGGCAACCATTCAATAACCCATATAGTTACTGATATAGCTACTGATTTAAACATGCAGCAGTTTACAGAACAACATATATAATGATTGCCAAATTAAGACACTTTAATCACTAACCCATGCACTCAGTGAGACACATTTAATCATTCTCTCATACAGTCAGTCATGCACCTACTAAATCCTTCATCCAGACACTTATACATCCACTCATTCTTCAATATGTAAGACATATTTTAACTTTACAGAAACATACAGTCACTGGGTGTTGTCATCAGTGATGTCATCAGTGATGTCATCAGTGATGTCCTTTGAGATGTCATCAGTGATGTCATCAGTGATGTCACTGACCATGTCATGAATGATGTAATATGTGACATCATTAGCAGTGGATTGCGGGTCCGCGATATATAGTTAGTGCAACTAACTATATATGGAATTTCAATGGTTTTGTGCAAATAAAATAAG
This sequence comes from Lissotriton vulgaris, assembly GCF_964263255.1. Lineage (NCBI taxonomy): Eukaryota > Metazoa > Chordata > Amphibia > Caudata > Salamandridae > Lissotriton > Lissotriton vulgaris. The sequence continues at coordinate 2,034,525,595 of NC_141685.1, read as the reverse complement.
GTTTTGTAAATGAAAATTCCTAACTATATATGGTCTATAACCTATGGTTTTTTCTGTGAATTTCATTGGTTTTTTAAAAGCTAATATCTATAGCTGTAAAATATATTCTTTATTAAGTGACGTATCACGTAGCCCGTGAGACGCCTCATGATGCATCGCATAACCGTGACGTATCGTCTCTGCAGCGCAAACCAAACCCAAAACGTAAGCGCGCCAGAGCACGCTTAAAGATATATATATATTTTTTAACCTTAATTAGACAAAATCCACATGTGCACATATCACAAACGTTCAAAAAACACAATATGTCGGACTCCCGTTACGCTGCCGGTTAGCTGCCCGGTTAACGTACCGGGAAGCACCTTTACCGCGAAAAATCACAATTTTTTTTTCTTTTGCCCCGCAGGGAACTTTAATAGCCCCCTCATCAATCCCAGGGGTTCAGGAGGGGTCTGCCTTACCCCTTTCATTCATTTACACCATTTTTTTTTTCCAACTCTTGTCTCTCGATCCCACAGAGAGACAAGATGGCGGCCGCTCCAGACTGTTTACAATGTTAACAGCCAATCAACTTCTCCTCAGACTCCCGTTACACTGCCGGTTAGCTTCCCGGTTAGCTGCCCGGTTAGCTGCCCGGTTCGCGTACCAAGACGCGTCTCTACGGCGAAAAAATTGGATTTTTAAAAAAAAAATTTGGGCCCCGCGTGGCTTTATAATATCCCCCTCATCAATCCTAGGGGGTCAGAAGGGGTCTACCTTGCCCTCTTTCCTTCATTTCCCCCTTTGTTTTGGCCTCCTCTTGTCTCTCGATCCTACCAAGAGACAAGATGGCGGCCGCTCCGGACTGTTTAGAATGTTGACAGACACCGGAGAGCCAATCAGCTTCGCATCGCAAAGTTCCGTTACGCGAAAAGTACGCGAACCGGAACGCTGCCCGGAGCGCTGTTACAGATATATATCTTTTTTAAACGTTAATTTCTCAAAATCCACTGAAGCACATATATTGAGACCTAGCAAAGGCACATTGGGCTAACAGTCCCTACAATTTTGCCAAGTTTCGTGCAAATCCATTCAGCCGTTCGAGCTAAAAGTGAGGCCAACCGCCCTATGGAAAAATGAATGGGAAAAATGCGTTTTGGGACCCCCCTTTTTTCTCGGCCCCCCCTTGACGACCCCCCCCCAAATTTTCAGGGGCTGCTCAGAAACAAAATGTGCCATTTTCCTGAAAATTTCAGCCAATTCCGTCCACAAACGCCAAAGTTATTAGACATAGAATTTTCAAAAGTTCCATAGAGAAAAAATCCTAACTATATATACCTACTGGCTATCGCCAGTAGGTAATATATATATGTACAAACATGTTCCTTTAGTTAGTAATGTGCACATTGGAATAGAATTAATTTTTTAAGTTCTAATTTTTTAATGTGGTCATTTATTGTTTTTTATGTTTAGTGATTTCTCAATGTGATTGCAATCATCGCAACGCCATCGTGCACATAAAATATTTAAAGAAAACAATAACTACGCATATTAACCCACTGAAGAAAATACAAGGTTATAAAAATACACGTTATAGAGCCATTTTAGATACAAAATCCAATTTAAAAACCTTAAAAATTCAATAAAGAATCATAGGTTACATGGGCGTTATGGTTGGGGAATAAAATTTCACTGAAGAAAGAAAGATTACATGGACAATATAGTTAGGAAATAGAATTTAAAAAACCATAGTAATTCACTGAGAAATACAAAGGTTACAGAGACGTTAGAAATTAGCTTTTAAAGAACTTTTAAAATTCACTGGAAAAACCAATGTTTACAGGGACGTTATAGTTAGGTGCTAACTATAACTCGTACCCCTCAGTGCACTGCTTATGACCTCACATATTACATCACTCATGACGTGGTCAGTGACATCACTGCTGACATCATTGCTAAAATATCAAATGACATCACTGATGACATCACTGATGACATCATCCACAGAATCTGTGATGCACTCACACAGTCTTTTATACACCCACTGCAACTCCTACACAACCATCCATGAGAGAAAGGATCTTTTCGTACCAGGGTGCGCCTGGTACCACAGATATGACTGCTTTGCAAATTATTTATTTCCAAAAGGCCGTAGAGGGGGAGCATTATCCCTGCCAGCCTTGGACAAAGATGCTTTATATTAGAGACTTTCATTTATTTGCACCAATGTTGTTGTTAGGCTAGTGTGCTCCCCTTAAGTCATTATGCTCCATCGTCTAGCACATTCTTCGTTCACCCAGGTGTATAAATGATCTGTTAGATGTTCAACATTTGATTCAATGTATTTTAGACTCCCCATTTGACTCTTGTTTCGATTATTGTTTTGGGTACTGGTTATTATTCCTGTATATGATTATTGTATGTACTCCCCTTATCTCTCTATGCACCATCGCATAGCCCATTCCTACTTGTGCACTGGAGTTGTATTGAGCTGTTATGTTTGTACTGGTTGATTCAATGCCTATTGGATTCCCAATGTAATACTAATGTTCTGATTTGTTACCTTTGCTTCAAATTGTAAAGCGCTCTGATATCCTTCGGGATCAAGTTTGCGCTATATAAAACTTTATGAATAAAATAAATAAAAATAAATAAATTCACAAAAAAGGAGGTACACAAAAGTGCATTTATCATGTTCATTTCCATAGCGATTTCAGAAAGAACTACAGCCTGAACTTCTAAATTGAATTACACAAACCAAAGTTTGTAGAAAATTAGATCTTGGTCCAGGAAGCGACCTGTTGTGATTTGGTGTAAATCCGTTGAGTAGTTTTTTCAGATATTAACTGAAATGTACATTTTTGTACATTTAGCAACACGGATCCTCTGCGGATCCTTCTGGGATTTGCGAATCCAAGTTCCAAAAGCAATGTCATGATTGGCTAGCCACAACCTGAGAATAAAGGTGCTGACGCTATTTTGTTGTTTGGAACTCGGTTCTCAGCGAGTCCCAAAAACGTTTTTTTTTTTAACCTTATGAGGAGCCATTGATCATCCCCAGATCCAGAAGGATATAGGTGGATCCATGGATCCAGGCGCAATAAAAAAAAAATAACATACACTCACTCACAGATCCCCAAACCTACTTACACACCCACTCACACACCCACACACCCACTCACAGACCCGAAAACCCTCCTATACCCACTTACACACATACACAGCCACTCACAAACTCATACAGACACTCACACAACTACTCACACACCCACTCCCACACCCACACCCACTCACAGACCCAGGTTGCAGGGACATTATAGTTTGGTTCAGATTTTACACACACAAAACCATGGAAATTCAGCAGTTATAGTTATCTCAAGTAAATATAGCTTGTACCCTAAGGTAATTATAACTCACACCCTTGCACCTGTGTTAGCTGCAATTGAATACCCACTATGCACTCTTTAGACCTGACTTGTCAGCTCTGAGGGAAACTCAAAAAAGTCTCTTGAAGCCTGCACAACAAAATTTTCAAATGATAACATTTCAAAAACTACAAAATGGACTTACATCCATGCAAGCAAAGGTATTCCACTGTAAAGATCTACTTTAACCCAAAATGTGGCGTCATTTTAGTCAGCGGTTTTGCTGTACAGAAGACCAAAACAATAACTTTTTGAACCCCCTGCAATTTTTTACTGGCCTTTAGTTCATGAAAGTTGACATGGCAAAGCCAGATTTACCATTTTTTTAACAGATGTTTGCAGATTTGTCAAACGGTGCCCAAGTAATACATCAATCAAAGATCCCCTTTTGAATGGAAACACAGACCTAACCATAATCGCTAATGCTGCAATGAGTGTATGTTGCCACATTGGGTTCAATAACAATGGGCATATATGGAAATTGGAATATTTAGGTTTTGTTTACCTTTCTCTGAATAGTTTATTTGTAAATAAATATTAGGGCTAGTTGTTTTTCTGTGGTGCTGGGTGAATGGTTATGGATTTAACACTTCACATAATTTGTTGCATTGCACATACAATTATGTTTCAGCAATAAAGAACCAAATGAACCCCTTCCCTGCGGGGGTTTTTCACCTCCTGTGCGGGAGGGAGGGGGGCCGCGCGCGGCGCCGCCGTGTTGGAGACAAGCTGAGCTCTTCATGAGGCACAGCGGAGCTGCTCTCATGGCGAGCTGAGCTCGTCACTGCCACACCCGTTTTTCGAATGTTCAGCATAGTGGGGAAATTATCCCTGCGTGTTAACCCCTTATGTGCTGCCTCAGTGCATTGGCCGATGGCAGCACTACCTCCCCAGTGCTGCGCACGACCATTGGACGTCCATTCAGCACTAGTTCCAATGGACAGCGCAGCACTGGGGAGGAATGTTTAATAGCATCTATGAGTTTAACGTTCCAACAGCCGTGAAGAGCTCAGCTCGTCATGAGTGCAGCTCAACGTGCCTCATGACGAGCTCAGCTCATCATTAGCACGCAACGGGTTAAGGGTTATCTAAATTCTGTGGCAAGAAAAGGAAAGTGATACGGTATTATGCAATACATTCTTTCATTCGTATGAGCTGATGCCATTTACATAGCAAATGGCCTTCGGTTATCTCATCATAAGCCTTCCATAACATAATCAAACAGAGTAAGTTATTTAGGGCCAGGTGTATGAAGCCCTGTTCATAGAGTCGATGCAAGTCGCCTGCCAACTTCTTTGCTAACCTGGTTGCGCTTTCCAATGCGATTGATGTACTAGTTAGATCTATTGGAGAATTTACATTTAAAGGCGGTCACAACATTTCCCGAACTTATGAACATTAATGAGCCAAGTGGCAGTAAAATCCACTATAATGCAGTTTATGGTTAGTTTATCAAACCGTGACTCACGTTCTAGCCATAAAAATTATATCTCACACCTCACATGTAATACTTATGGTTTGAGAGTATTTAAACCATATACCAAAAGAAACAGGACACAGCAGCATATCGTTAAACAACACATATCAAAACAAAGAAATTAAATGTTTTGTCTAACATGGTGATGTCATCGATAATGTCAAGGTCGAGATGATATATAATGTCAAAAACGATGTCATCCACGTCATTTGCAATATCACTGGCCACATTACATGTGAGTTCATGAGTACTATATCAAGGGAGAAATTACGACCCGTAGACTACTTTGAGGAAAATTAACAGAGCAAAACAATTGTAAGTTAGTGTTTTAAAGTGTAAATATACACATACTGAATGCAAATATTAATTCAGACGTAAATGACGAACTTAAAAGCAATGGAAATGAGATGAGATTTATAGAAGTCAAATTTAAAGCTATATATCTCTGCATTTGGCGCTGCCTTTTAAAGCACTCTTCCTCTTGGTGTATTTTCCAGCCCTCAATCAGTTTAATTGTAACTAAGTTATGCATTATAAAATAAAGCGTTTGCGATGTATTTCTCCTCTACGTGAATTGAGCAGTTTCAACACACCAAGATGTAATATGAATATTCTGTCCAAAGACCTAGCGAGAAAAATGCCTGTGTAAACAATGAATGCGTGTTCTAATTGCATGCATAACCAAATAGAACATTATTGAAATCACTGGGGATACACCGCAGGGACTGTCTAAGTCTTTTTATCCATCTATGCCTACCATTGTCATGGGAATATGATTTCCATTTTAATTTTTATCCGCGCACAAGATGCCAATACTCAGCAAATCGTTTTTGAAAGCTGCCTTTTGGCGTGAGGGTTTTTCTAGAGCACTGGGGGCATCATTTATATGAGGTTTTGACGCAGGGCAGTGCCGCAAGGAATCTTGCTGCGCTTCCCTGCGTCAAAAGAAAAGGACAAATATGCACCATATCTATAAGATGCAAAAAAAACCAATTGATGGACAGAATACAGAACAATGTCATACATTCACCCCAGCACAGAGATCTGGGCCTAGATCCATCGTTTTTTTGCTCCCATGCCATTCCAGTTTGAACCTAGCCATATGCAAATCAGTCTTGACACTGCGCCCAATGGGAACATTCCAGTCCGAACTGCCAGGCCAGGTCCTCCCTGGACTGGAAAAAAGCATTTCAGGACCGGTTTCAGGGTTTCACCCCTCATCAGCCAGGATAGCTTGACTCCAGTGGCATTGAGAGCACGGTACCTACGTATGGGCATACCCGTCCCACTCGGGGTGACAAATGCAAAAAGAACAATTGATGGACAGAATGCAGAACAATGTCATAGATTCAAACTAGTACAGAGATCTGGGCCTAAATTCATTGTTTATTTGCTCCCCATGCCTAAACTGGGGTGGCATGGTGCGCAAAAGAACAATGGTTTTACCCTAGATCTATTGACTGGAGGGTTAATGTTTGATTTGCTCTGTATTTTGTCCATCATCTGCGTGTCTTCTATTGTATTTATAAGATACAGAACATTCCTGCACTTTTCCCCTGTGCTGGCATGTACCAATGTATTGGTATGTGCTGCCATGTACCAACACAAGCATCCTTGCACCATGGTGCAAGGGTGCATGTGTTGGAGGATTGATTGATTTTGTGCAGGAAGGCGCACATCCCTGAACAAAATCAATCAATGTATGCAATTTCCTCTTTCTATGTGTGCTGCAGCGCCTCCCTAACACCACCCTTGTGGTGGCTCCCTACCGTTAGACTCTGACGCATTCCCAGGTTTGCGATTACTCATCATTCTGGGAATGCTTCAGATTCCAAGGGTTTTGCATGGGAACACCACCAGCAACGTCCATGGAATGCCGCTTCCACATAGTGTGCTGCATGAAATGGTCACATGTGTACAAGGCCATGAAAAAGCCATGTAAAGTGGCTTTATGTGGCCTTGTAAATATGCTTTGGGACTCTGCACAACGGGAACATCAAAACGTTGACGTTCCGGTGGCACAAAAGTGCTGCAAGGGCCTTATAAATGAGGCTTTAAAAATTGTCCTGTATGGAAAGGGCCCTAGACAATCAATCCCACTGAAAGCAACCCTTGTACTCATTTACGTTTATGAATGGAGGGCATCTGCCAGATCCAGTGTGCGTCTTGATGCCTAATGAGGTATGATGAACAGTACTAAAAAACAAAACATGTATGTGGAGGGTCGAGGGGAATGTTTAGTGACCTCTCTGCTCGCTCCCCTACTCTAAGATACAAAACATACAACAGAGCAGACCAGGTCTGAAAAAGGTGTGCAGCTGTAATGGCGAATGTGCAACAGTGGGTGCATGTATGAACGTATGCTGTTGAAAACATAGGCTAGAAAGATCCCATCAGACCACCCTTTATGGTGGAATTCACGTCATGTGGGATGTTTGCTGATCATTCCATATCACAACCGACCAGGTAGTGCCGATGTGGAAATGGATGTCAATAATCTAGCCGTGATGTCCATTATGAAGTGGTGTTTACTAAAGTGCAGTGCTCAAATGACAGTGATAAATTAAAATTGACTACACAGGCGCTGTAAAACATTCAAAACGCGATCTATGTGTCAAATGTTAAAAACACGCCGAGAAGTAAGACTACCCCATGGCGCTGTGCAGGACGGTCGACATCTTTCAGCCTGTGGGGCATTGCCCCGGCTTTCTTCAGGACCATAGACAAAAAGGCTACTGCAACTATGAATAATGTGTTGAGTGAAAAAGACAAATGATGTACTAAGAAAAAAGTTACATATCTACCAGGAACCATCACAATTGAATGCCCACTGGAAGGAGAGAAGAACATCTTCTTCCTAGAAAACAAAAATGTTTTACAAAAACACCATATTACACACAAACAACCGCATGAATACACAAAGACCATACAAAGCACACCTGCCTGAATATTTTGCATTCAGCGTTATATAAACACGCATAATAGCTTTATCACCATGAAGCATTTCCTCACGATGCTACTCACCCAGCTTTGTGTGGGTGAAGACCTCGCCTCACCCGGCCAAGATTCAGTTGGCAGAAAAGTGGTAAAAAATAATCTTTGAAATAGCTGGTTACTTCTCCTCTCCAGAACGCTTTACCGCTAACATTAATAAATCACAGGAGTTGTCCATACTCTGAGAGGAAAAATCGTAACGTTGTGTGATGTGTTGACTGAAGCCTGCAAGCAATCTACGGGTTTAGTAAATGTCTTGATGGTCCCTGATGGTTTCAATCCAGATCTAGTCTCTAGCAGGCAGCCAGATATGACCACACATTGGCAGGCTGAAGCAGATGGAATTTTTCACATGTGATCTAATTACAAATATTCATTTGAAACACAAAAATGTTGTGGTAACTTGTTTGAGAGCACCAGGACAAGAGTATTCTACAGGTGCTTCTCTTGGGATCTTGTCACCTTACTACTATACTTCTTACTTAGGCACTGGCAATGGCTATTTTTGTTTCTCTTGCCAGGTACTATTACCTGGGTATTACAGGAAGAGTGGTAGGTCCCTGTCACAGGGATTCCGTGCTCAGACAGAACTGTGCATAGAGGCCAGGAACCTCAGTGAATTAGGATGTCCTCACCTTAGTACCCAAAAATCCCCTACCAGACTAGCAATCAGTGTCTCATTGGTCATCATAAACTCCCAATGCTTAGACAAACCAGAACATGAACTTAGTACACCTCAGGTTACGTGGAACACATGAACACTCTTTCGTTATACAATCATTTCAGTCCAGAACAAGGAGTAAAAGAGGACACGTGCATATTTGAAATGTTTATTCACTAATGCAGTGCTCTCAAGCGCAGTATCTTAGCTAATACAAGCAAACATATTATAAGAAACAAAGTAATCAGCATGCTCACTAGTCCATAGAACACAAACGGTGCAAGCATAGTATTATGCTAAATGAATAGGGTTTAACAAAATCTAATTCTCACCCTCCCTAGCTAGTATATTATATTATATCTAAGAAGGTCTCTTGTGGGTTTTAGCAGAGCGGCCCCATACCCCAAGATCCTAGTGGTTAAGGATCACATCATCAGCAATCAGCTCTCTGCATGCGAAGCACCATCAAGTGTGTTTGTATGCTCTTGTGCAAGGCAATAAAAAACGCGCCTAAAGCCAGAACTTGGCTGCAGCTGCATGTATGTTCTGTCTAGGGACGTGTGAAGATCAGTGCCCATAACAACTACTGTGTTGAGATATCCTTGAAGGTTTCAGCACTCACCGTACAGACACAGCTCGCCAAGCAAGGCTGATATCAGTGTAACAACATATTATTCTCGTATGAACTGAAAAACATTTTACTAGGCTCAAAGGTAACGCAGCAGATGTGTGTCGTGTGCAATAAGCAGCAGAAAGGAAAAATGGCGTTTAAACTCCTATAAAGCTCATGCTAACTTAACACAGTAATCAGGCCACATCTATCCATATATCACCCTCCCTTGATCCGAGCACGTATCAGATAAGATAAGATAAGATAAGGGACTCAATTGTTGAAATCAGAGTTCAATAAAAGTCTCAGTTCGAAATCGAGTAGGTGAGGAAAAAAAGATTTGTCCACATAAAAATCCAAAATCTCACCAGCATGACATTGAAATGTCCACTGTTAGTAAAGCCAATAGGTCTGTATATATAAAAAAAAGTCCATAAAAGAACTGAAAAAGTGTGAGAGAAGAAAAAAATTATGACATCAATGACATCAATAAGAGTCAGCCTAAAACTGAGTAGGCGAAATAAGCAGCAACCGCTTCCAAAAGGAAGTCACTGTTATCAGCCGAAAACAACTCAGCCATCCAATTAAGTAGAGAAAAAGAACATACATGCTCTTCAATTACCGGAGCCTCTAGTACCATCAGAGGACAACTCAGTGGGCTCCCAATGAAGCTGTGTGCCAAGAAATCTTGCGCCGCTGCAAATATATTCCAACGACCCAGAACTCCATGCATCGCTGCAAAGGCCATAATCCCTCCGTCAGAACAAAGCAATTCATGAGCAACTCAGGGACTCATGAGATGATCATAATCCACTTCAGGAGACACCAAATTGCAGAGACACAAATCCAGGGCCCACATGAAATCACAGCTCAGGCAATGAAATACAGGCTGGACTCAGGTGAAATAGGAAAATCCAAATGATAATCCAAATGATGCACTCAAAGTGGCAAGTGGCAGCAACCCATAGTATTCAAGCATCCTGTTGCGAAACAGTGCTAACTGCTCCAGCTCGTTTGCGAAGACAGGACGGACATCCATTTTGCAATAAACAAAACAGTAACAAAAAACCAGCAGCCAGTGCCAGCAAAACAGGAAGTCCACCAAATAGACCGGAGAATATCGAGTGAAGGAAAGCAGGAATGACTCCAAATATTTTAGAGAAAGTAGTCACTAAACCACCGCTTACTACTTTAAAAAAATTAGCCAGCCCCGAAGTGGAGGAAGCATTAAAGATTGTGTGAATCAGCTCACCAAAATGTAAAGGAAGGTTAGTATTTAATAAGGCATGCACTTCTGTGCGGGTGTTAGCTACGTGAAGGACAAATGTTTCGCGACCAGATGTCAGGGCAACTTCTTTTTGTGACAATAAGGCTCTTATTCTGCTCATCTTTTTGAACTCTGACTTCAAGGCCGGACATCTAGGCCAGATGGAAACATCCAGGTTCCCATGCGGGGGTGGATAAAGCACATTCTTACAGCAAACGACACGCTCACTAACTGTAACAACGTAAGCTATGCCTTTCAATAACCCATAGCAATCCTCATTGTTTAAAAGTAAATACCTCCTGTTAACTAATAAGGTAAAAGTCGGGACTATAGCAGGCACCGGTGTACCTTTCAAAACACATGCTAAATTAGGGCGGTCCTGGTTACATGAACCATGCAATTGGATGTGTCTACACATCAACGAGTGATCTGGTGTTTCCGTACACTCATCTCAATTCAGATATACCTCTTTCCCGTCCCTAAGGCATCTATAAGTGAAAGGGAGCAACCAGGCTTCATGCAAGTAGGAGGTACCGAGCCGCTCGTATCTGCCTATGGCAAAATACTTCATGCAATTTGAAAACTTAAAAAAGCACGAAAGGTAGAGTAAATAATCTGTGGATGAGCCACGTTGCAGCTGAGGCTTCTGCCACTGAAAAGGGCAAAGACTCACACCTTCAATGTGCAATTTCAAAAAAGAAGCATCTCTCATGGAAAGCAAACGTTGTTTCTCAGTCAAATTGAAGGGTGCAAACAGAGAGGAGACATTAACATAGGTCCAAGGCACTTTTCCATGTTTCAGCGTCTGCAAGGTCCACGCAAACTGCATAACAGAACGCAATTGATTTTGACCATGGTATAAAACAGACACTTCATCATTTCCAATTTCAACAACAGATGAAACAATATTATCTAATGTGTGAATTCGGGAGGAAAGGATATTAATGCTGTTGTCCACAACTGCAAGCACTTTTTCTAAATTAGCTTGGTCGATAGCCCTAAGGCGGGTAGCCGCCTCAATCTGTGATGTTTTCCACAGTTCATTATAAATGGCATCGATCCATCTCTTAGATCTACCGTTATCCGGGCCCTTTATGAAATCATTCAAGTCAACCTCGTTGGTCAGTTTAGATAAATGCAATTTAACTGACTCAAATGTAGAGTGCTTGAGCCAATTCTGACATATTTTGCCTACAGAATAAGTGGTAACAGAATGGTCACTCTCAAAACGGGGATCTACGCTGACTTATGTAAAACCCTCAGCTAGGCCCAAAAAACGATGCTGGCATGAGTTTGCACTTCGGTGCCATATTAACCAACCCTTGGGATCCAAACTGGAAATGTTAAAGGATGCATTTAGCAAAAGGGTTTGTAATTCTCCAATCGAAAATTTAGTTGAGTTTTTCCAACCCGAATATTCTTCCAAATCTGGGAAGGAAGGAGAATTACATTTTTTAGAAGTAGCCATTCCAAAGCATGTTGTCTGTGAGATAGTAGAATTCAAAAAGAACAAATGATTTGGGATGAGACATACACGGTGCAAAGCCTCATTGCCTTGTACCTGCCAACTTTTAGAACCCCAAACTAATTTAAGGTCAATAGTTTCCTTCCACAACTCGTAGCCACCAACTGGTCGAGAAAGGACTTCAAATACAGTAACTTAGTATCGGTAAGTCTAACTTTGGAATTGGATTTGTCTGTCATTTTAAAATAAAATGAAGCGGGATTGGACTGATTAAAATCAGTAAAATATGTATGCTTTTTCAAAAATGTATCTGAGCTGCCTCTTAAAGGAGCAGGACAATGTTTCCACTGGGTATAATTCACAGTACTCCTCCGAGAATTAGTTTTGTGCAAGTAGTGATTGCCAAAATGTTGGAAACAAAACAAATCACCATAATTAGCAGATTCTAAATATAAATCTTCAGCATCAAAGGCAGCATAATATTTCGAATCGCCAAACAAACCCTCTACGGCCCGAACTTCCCAATCATCAGAACGTATATTTTGTTCAACCACATCCCCCATTATAACTCTAAGTACAATAGGAACATTAACAACTTCAGTCGGGCCATGGATTTGAAATTTAACTGCATCCCAGACTATTCCATCCAGCACTGGCCATGCAGTGATGTTAACAAAGGCCAAGTCTCTCTTAAATCTGTGTGCTGAATGTAATGAGGAGTGAGGAGCCAAAGTTCCATTCAGATGTCTAATGCATGTTCTCTCCTCTACATAATGTCCATTGACAAACCGTAAAAAATAAAACACAAAACCAATTGACATAAAAATATAGAGAGCAAAAAGCCTCAGTCAAATGTAAGTCCAAGGGGGTATTACATTTTTTTTTTAAACAAAGTCGCATATTCACTCAGCCTTGTGGGCTTCTCTGATGCACGTGAAACAGTGTCAAATGAAAATCTGGATTCTGTGGCTAAACGAGTTTGCAAATCAGGTCGACAAATCAGATGGATAGGCGTAATCTGTATCATCAAGGTGAGCACCAGGCAAAGCACTCAATAAAGAACTGGAAACTGCAGGCATCTCGAGGCCATCTCCGGTATACAAACCGAAGCAGAGGCCAAAACAGAATTTCTAACCATCGAAGGACATGAGCCTGCCGGTGTCATGCTAAGAAGAATCGACCACTCTTTGGATTTTGACATTGTCAATGGAGATATACCTGTTCTCCTTACGACCTGGAAGAGGTGGTAAAGTTATTGTTCTTGTGCCCTTCACTCCAAGCACGGGAACCGGAGCACGGTATGAGGGACCAAATTCCTTTTTGTTATCGATCTTCTCCCGAACCAGTTCTCCAACTTGCGGTAGCCAGCCAACTACCGGGATCTGCAACGCATCATCGGATGTGGAGGGCAAATGTTCCTTTGCAAGACTGTCTCTGGTCTCTTGTAGAGTCTGTAAAACATGGCAATGTTCATCTACGTCAAAGGAGGCGCCCGAACCGACTGCGTCTAGACAGTCAAGGTCCGGGACATACATCTTGTTACCAAAGAGCATTTCGTATGGGGTCCACCCACCCAGAGACCTTCTAGGGAGATTATTAAGAGCACGCTGCATGCCATTGAGGTGGGCCAGCCAGTTTCTGACAGTGCCTATAACTCGAGCTGTCAGTGATTGCTTTAAGTCACGGTTCATTCGTTCCACAACACTATTATCCTCAGGTCGGTATGGAGACGAAAACTTGACTTGGACCCCCATCGAACTCATGGCATCCCTATACGCCTTAGAGGCGAAAGCAGGACCCTGATCCGAATGGAAGGTACCACAGGCAAAAATCCCTACAAAGACACGCAAATCCCTGATGACAGTCCGTGAATCAGCGCTGCGATGAGGCCAGCCCCAAACAAAGCGGGGGCATGAATCAACTGCTACCAAGATGTACTTGTACACAGTATCATAATAAAGAGGACCGCAGTGATCCAAATAAACAAAACCAAACGGTTTATTAGAAATGAACAACTGTGTTTGGGGTGGAAGCGTAGCAGTTGAAGGCTTAATCTGCTGGCAAATGTCACATTGAAGGACATAGTCACGCGTCTGTTTGTACAGTCCCCGCCACTAGAAACGTTGTTGTAACTGAGACACAGTAGCTGAAACGCCCGCATGCGCAGATGCAACCCCTTCATGGGCCGCTGCGATCAGTGTATGTTTGCGATCAGAGTTGGGAATCAATCTCTCCCCAACTTCAGGTATTTTCACATATGGAACCTTATTGGGACTTAAGTGGTATGTGTACTTCGAAGGGAATCCCGTAGGATATTTATCTCCCTTCTCAGTTGCAGCAACAGCCGCCAAGATGTCATTATCGATCTTACTTTTGGACCGTGTGACTGCTGCAACCAAATATGTCAATACCCGCTGATTTCGCTGCTTCATCAGCAAGCGAGTTGCCAACAGCGTGGACTCCCACATGCTGGTGACCGAGAGTATGAATTACAAACACGAGTGGTAACTGCTCTTTTAGCTCAGCCACTCGGTCCCAGATAATTTTATGTTTTATTGTACTACCCTTGGAATCACGAAAATCATTCTGAATCCAAAAGAACAAGTTCTCATTATAAGACTGGACACAGTAGTAAGAATCACTTACGATAAGTGTTGTCACACTAGGATCAGCGTTCTCCAATGCAAGCATCAGAGCACGGAGCTCTGCCAATTGTGTGGTGCAGTCTCCTAGAGTCTGCGTGTGCATGACTCTGGACTTGAACTCGTCATTCACCATCGCACCTACCACAATGGCGCATGCGGAAACGTAGGCGTGTTTAAAACCATGCGCAACCTGCGCTGAACCATCAGTGTATATGATGCAATGGACATCCTCCAAAGGCCGCATAGCCAAAGGTGCAGGATGAACAAACTTATATTGCAAAAACTACTGCGACCGTAAGGAGGCGTCAAAAATGAACGTGACATCCGGAGACGTCAATGATGCCGCCCATTGAATCCACTGAGGGTGCAAAGCTTTAGAATTTGGTACACTGGCTTTCGTAACAGCTTCCAAAGCAGGACACGGGTAACAACCAACATGCGTTTTCCCTGTGACAGAGCGCTTTCCTTGAGAATCGCCATCTGTACAGCCGTCAAAACCTCCACAGTGGAAAATCGCATTTCAGCCGAAGTGTACAAGTGTGACTTGTAAGCAAAAGGTACTGTATCTCCCTCGTTAAAAGTAAGGTACGTGAAACCCACCGTCCCAGAGATGATTCTTATCACCAGGTTGGTGTGATTATCACGAGTCAATAAGTATTTAGAAACGAGCAGATCAGCCTGCAAAGATTGCAGTATAGCCGAGTGCTCAGGCAGCCAGTTTGATTTCGTAAAATGTGGTTGTATCAAAGCATACAAAGGCTTGATACGCTGGGCATAATCGGGAATGTATGTCCTCCCGAAATTCAAAAATCCCAGCAAAGACTGTAATTTTTTCAGAGTTGTTGGAGCACGCAATTGTGCGCATTTCTCCTAGAAGTGAGGAGCCAATCCTCGACCTTCATTGTTGAGCTCGTAGCCCAGGAACAACACTGTGTACTCTGCAATGTGGGATTTAGCAAAGTTGAATTTGTAACCGAAGTCCACAAAGCTACAAATCAAGCGGTCAACTCGACACAGATGCTCCCACAGTTCATCATCCCTGAGATAAATGTCATCCACATATGAACAGGCATCCGGGTCAACTCTCTCTAAGAGAGAGACTATGCGGGCAGCAAACACTCCAGGAATATTCTTGTAGCCCATCGGTAAACGTTTGAAATGTTTTTGGACACTGCCGCAAGTAAAGGAGGTCCATTGGGAACTAAGAACATCCAAATGGTGGGCATAAAAACCGTTGGAAATGTCAAGCGTGGTTTTAAACCGCTTATGCACGAGACTATCCACTAAAGCAGAGCCATGAGTATTCTGTACTGCACAGGTACGGCAATGCGAGTTTAAATGGCGGTAATCCAATACCAAACTATATGAACCATCAGGCTTGGTTACAGTAAAAAGAGGGTTATTCATTGGTGACACGCAAGTTTCAATAACACCCTGATATTCCAATTGTTCAAGGATTTCTGCAATGGAAGACTTTGCTTCACGCTTTAAGGGATTTTGAGGTTGAGGCTGAGGCATAGACCGTAAGGGAATCTCGTGGTGTGGGGAAAATGTATCCCATCCACAGTGAGTACGGTACAGAGCCGGCGCAAATGCCTTAGCCCACTCTTCTGCAAAATTCAGCGCATGCTCCTTCGAGACTGTGTGGGCGAAACTAGGGAGGATTACCTCCTCCCCTCTCGGAGCAGTGTCAGCTGTCTCAACAACAGCATAACGGTCAGTCGCTATCACCTTCAGTAGTGGACGCAGGGCCTCCCGCACTATGGTAATCTCTGCTGCGCTGTCCAGCAAGGTCAGAGCCCATATCTGATTCTGAAGCTGGGTTCTCACTATCTGTGGCATATCTGTGTGCTGTTAAAGCACACAGATATGTTTTTGTTTTGTTTATGTTTTTGTCCACTATAGGTGTGGCAGGGTATACTCAGACATGAGTCCCTTGCTCACTGCACTATCAGGATTCAAGCAAGCCGGGCCGACGACGGCTGAAATGCCAGAAACCGGTCCCCGGAAGCTTGTCTCCTTTCTGGTGAAGAATTGGCTTGGTAGTTTAGCCTGCCCTGTTCCCATGATGCACTGGGCCAGGGACAGACTGATTTGCATATAGCCAGGTTCTGAGCTGGGATGGTGCAGTGAGCTAAATAACGGTGATGGATCAAGCCCTGATCTTTGGACTGGGTAAGAGTGGTCTGCTTAATTCAGACACTCTGTTCATCACCACCCCCTTTTCTGAATCGTTTTTGGCCACTAAAGGTGTGGCAGGGTATACTCAGACATGGGTCCCTTGCTCTCTGCACCATCAGGATTCAAGCAAGCCGGGCCGACGACGGCTGAAATGCCAGAAACCTGTCCCCGGAAGCTTGTCTCCTTTCTGGTGAAGAATTGGCTTGGTAGTTTAGTCTGCCCTGTTCCCATGATGCACTGGGCCAGGGACAGACTGATTTGCATATAGCCAGGTTCTGAGCTGGGATGGTGCAGTGAGCTAAATAAAGTTGATGGATCAAGCCCTGATCTTTGGACTGGGTAAGAGTGGTCTGCTTAATTCAGACACTCTGTTCATCACCACCCCCTTTTCTGAATTGTTAAAGCAGCGCCTTTCTTTTTCTGAAACTGGGGTCTCTTCGGTGTAGAATCATCCTGTTTGCCTTTGCCGTCTTTCGGGCTGGGCTGGTCATGTCCTTGTTGGCCACCCCGACCCCTGCCGCCTCCTCCACCACCTGTCGAAAGGGCCGATGTTTCCTGAAAAGAACGAGGAGAGTGTTGGTCAGAACCCTGAAAACTATCAGGTGATTTTATCATCGCACGATCGCGCAAGTCATAAACACGTTCTGTGGGTGTAGGCAATGGAGACACAGGATGAGACTCCTTTCAGCTGTTGCTGTTGTTTTCCCTGTTTCTGTTTTTTAGGCCAATTTTGTTTTTTGGACTTGGGCTGGTGGACGTTTTCCGACATCTGCCCTTGGGGTTGTTTTTTCTCTCTAGTAGAAAAAGGATTGAAGACCCTACTATTGCGGCCCACTGTTTTATAAGCCACCACACTAATTTTCACCAACTGTCGAGGTTTATCGACATCGGGAACCGCCTGCAAAGCATTGGCAACCTGTAAGTTTACCGCATCCCCCTTGACATTAGCAAATATGAGATCGGAAACCACATCAAAGGAGCCACAAAGGCGCATGCCCAATTCGACCGCAGCCTCCGGTCCGTGGTCATCCTGAACACGTTTAAGGACCGTCAGCAGGACAGACATAGACGGAGTGCCGTAACACCTTGCGTAGACCGCCGCAAATATTTTACCCCAGGACTCACAGTCACCGATTTCGGGGGTCAAATCCTTAGGCGAGCTAATTGTCAGAATCCTGTGTTTCTCACCAGGAGACGTGTTAGGAAATACTGCTTCCAGCTGGTCAAACTTTTCGGCAAGCCAGAAAGAAAAATCATCCTGTGCTTGGGGACGCTTGCCCATCACAGCGTTGACCATAACGGGACTGAGCCTCATTCCGCCCCGTCGGCAGGAAGTGCCGCACCACCCGTGGCCCCGCCCGGGAGATTGCGGGTGATGTATTGCACTAACGACCTAATCACGCTAATTGCGACAACATGTAGTCATCTGATCTCAGCCACGGCACATGCTCCATGCTGAGGATGAGGTGTAAATCCAGCCAAGACAGGCAAGTTGCGCCTGGAATGGACAAAGGACCTAACCTCGGAGCTGATAATGAATGGGGATGCTGCCAAGTATCAATAGGAATTTCTTGTGCCCTATACGGAGTATACTCATTTGGCACAGGAGTGGGAGTGTACGTATGGAACACACCTGAAGTTCCGTCCACAGCCGGGAAGGTCACCCACGAATAACATATTTCGTAAGGGTAAGCCACCTCTGCACTCACCACCATTATTACTGCCATGCCATTCACGGGAACATTATAATTTTGCAAATGATTGAGCAATGCGAGTATGCTGCGGAATGTCCACCGCGGCCATAGTGACACAGAAAGAAAAAGGTACAAAGATAACCCTGTTGCACAACTGGGTAGCAATTCAAGGAAACCGTTTAGAAAGATTCAAGCTTGAAAAAGACCTATACTTAAATAGGTAGGTTTGTCCGACACCACCGTTAACTGGAAACAATAGTGAAGGTGTTAAGGACTAAATGATGTACAACTCAAGTATCACGCTATAAGACCACCAACGATCGGGCGCCATGTTGCAGGGATTCCTTTCTGCTGCTTTTTGCACACAACACACATATGCTGCTTTACCTTTGAGCCTAGTAAAATGTTTTCGGTTCATACGAGAATAATATGTTGTTACACTGATATCAGCCTTGCTTGGCGAGCTGTGTCTGTACAGTGAGTGCTGAAACCTTCAAGGATATCTCAACACAATAGTTGTTATGAGCACTGATCTTCGCACGTCCCTAGACATAACATAAATGCAGCTGCAGCCAAGTTCTGGCTTTAGGCGCATTCTATATTGCCTTGCACAAGAGCATACAAACACACTTGATGGTGCTTCACATGCAGAGAGCTGGTTGCTGATGATGTGATCCCTAACAACTAGGATCTTGAGGTATGGGGCCGCTCTGCTAAAACCCACAAGAGACCTTCTTAGATAAAATATAATATACTAGCTAGGGAGGGTTTGAATTAGGTTTTGTTAAACCCTATTCATTTAGCATAATACTATGCTTGCACCGTTTGTGTTCTATGGACTAGTGAGTATGCTGATTACTTTGTTTCTTATAATATGTTTGCTTGTATTAGCTAAGATACTGCGCTTGAGAGCACTGCATTAGTGAATAAACATTTCAAATATGCACGTGTCCTCTTTTACTCCTTGTTCTGGACTGAAATGATTGTATAACGAAAGAGTGTTCATGTGTTCCACGTAACCTGAGGTGTACTAAGTTCATGTTCTGGTTTGTCTAAGCATTGGGAGTTTATGATGGCCAATGAGACACTGATTGCTAGTCTGGTAGGGGATTCGTGGGTACCAAGGTGAGTTTTGGGACATCCTAATTCACTGAGGTTCCAAGCCTCTATGCACAGTTCTGTCTGAGCACGGAATTCCTGCGACATGGCGCCCAATGTCGTTTGGTATTGGATTACCGGCATTTAAACTCGCATTGCCGTACCTGTGCAGTACAGAATACTCACGGCTCTGCTTTAGTGGATAGTCTCGTGCGTAAGCGGTTTAAAACCACGCTTGACATTTCTTAAAAACCTTCCATTCCTTCACTTTAATGAAGTATATGGTCTCACACATAAGCCCTGACGAATGCCTGAGCTCTATATAGATTGTCAGAAGGGCAGAAACATGTCAACAACTCAGAAGTACACAAGGGCCGTTAGACCCACTGACGTCCTCTGATAAATACTCTTATGGTATTTTTTTAAACAAACCTAGAGTACCACTGTAAAAAAGGACACTGTGTGGTCTACACTAGGGTATATTTAATAACACCAACTGGTTCTGATAATTTTATCCAAAACTAAAATAATTTTTAAGAGCTCCCTCAATATAGCTCAACTTGAGGTTGAGTCCACCCTGGTTGTACCATATCACTAGGGTGGGATGAGGTAGTCTATGATGAAGCATGTCACATTACATGAGTGACCCCACTTCGTCCAATTTCTAAAACTGCCAGTGGCTTGAGTAATAGGTAGAGTAGCAGGGCGACAGGTTCCCAAGAGAAGCACCTGTAGAATAACTCTTGTCCAGGTGCTTTCAAACAGGTTACCACACCATTTTTGTGTTTGGAGTTTACAGAGCTTAGGGCCTCCCTCAGCCTCTTTTTCTCCCATTGTATATGCGCTAGTTACAACTATTGCCTTATGAATTTAATCTTGGTCACTTTTTTGGGGGAGATATGTAACGATTTCCTAGCAAAGGGCCATGTTCTAGCTGGATGCAAAAAGCACTGATAGTACCAATGCTGAAGAAATCGAATGTAGATCTGGATGCTTTGCATATTTTTAGGCTAATTCCCCTCCTGCCCAATCGTGAAAAGATATTAGAGAAACAGGTACATCAATGATTTTCTTT
Organism: Lissotriton vulgaris; assembly: GCF_964263255.1. Classification (NCBI taxonomy): domain Eukaryota; kingdom Metazoa; phylum Chordata; class Amphibia; order Caudata; family Salamandridae; genus Lissotriton; species Lissotriton vulgaris. Next base: position 2,034,505,024 of record NC_141685.1, on the reverse strand, counting down.
CTTTCTGGATCAGATTCTTGACCGAGTCCAGTCAGGCTTCCACAATCTCATACCACTGAGACAGCATTGCTGCCATTTCTGGATGACCAACGTTTACCGGTAGACAGAGGCACCTTGTGCTGCTTGACCCGTCTGCCTCATTTGATAGTCACATGCTAGTCTTCTCTCCATATTGGAGGAAATTGGGGTTTGTGGGAAGGTGCTGCAGTGCTGTCAGGCTTACCCTGAGGAAGGGTACCAAGCAGTCTATCTATCCCCTTACATTTCAGACTATTGGTCTATAAAACAATGTATTACCCAAGGGTTGATGTTAAGCACAACATATTTAACATTAAAATTCAACCTCTTGCACAACTAATCCAATCATTTGGTCTCAGCTGTATAAACTATGCCGATGAAACATAGTGGGTTATTCCCATGGCCAAGCTTGCCCCCAACCCTTGTGAATCCTTTCATCAATGTTTGGGATATCCTGTGATATCATCTTTGCTTAAAGGTAACATCTTAAAATTCTAATCTGATAAGGCTTCTGCTTGGATCCTTCATTGACAAATTAACTATCTTACCTCTACAAGCTTTCTTCAATTAAATACTTTAAAAAGATCTTGCCATACTTGCCAAAAGTGTCACATCAAGTTGCCCTACAGGCACATTTCCTAAATCATGAAAATCAATTAATAGTACTCAGCACTCCAAATAAGATCGCAAATACAATATTACTTCTTATGTAATGAGGATCGATTATCATGTTTCAATGAAATAGCAGAAGAGTCTTCTATACAGTTTGTCTTCAGCTCTTCATTATTCATAGTCTCATACAATCGTTTTTATTGTAGCCATAGTCAACATATGGTGTCCCCCTTGGGACTTCTTCAGTGGTACAAGAATATATAAACACATTGTTTACAATACATTCATATATTTAAAAAACACTAAGTACAATTTAAAACCAATCTCCCAAAACCAACTCTGAAAATGATTCCCAGTTTTAATGCACTACTCACAGTATTAAGCCTCTGCTTAAGAAACACAGAGAGTTCAAATGAGTTTTGATATTTAAAATGAAGTCGTATGCAAAGTTTCAAGTAAATGTATGAATTGTTAATGATATATTCACCTGCATAGTCAACAAAATTTGTAAATCCATCACCAAAACAACTTAATGCTTGCCCATCCTCAAATCAATTACTTATTCAAATCATGTTACACGTATTACATATACAGATTCGGTTCTTTAACATTAAAATCCCTGGTATCATTGAAAATACGTCTCACACCCTATCATCTTCATGTTTGATATCCTTAAACATATACATATATGTATTATTTAAAATTGTTCTAAGGTATTTTAACTTCATGTGCAATGTGGTTGTGATAAATATACCTGAACATAAAAGTATTTTCAAAGTTGTTGTAAAGTTATATTCTTAGGTAGCTATCACAGGGGATGTGGTCACCATTGTATGAGCATACATAATCTGTTTCAATTTAAAATTGAAACAATTTCTCCTTCCAACTGCATTTGATGATGTTAAAACAATGGTTTTTACTCTTCGAAAAGGTTAATTAATAATCAGCTATAGTCCTAATAATATAGTAACATTAGAAATCATACGGTAGTAGAAAGTTTTGATATAATCCTTGTGCACTATTTGCTGAAGGTAAATATCCTGAATGAAGGTGGCCCACTTAAACCTGAAAAATATAGCTAACATCATACCAGGTAATGTGAAAGATCTGACCTTGCATGGTTATACCTTCAGAGAATATTATGAGGGAGCTCTCTGGAGACGTTGTGACTCTTCTTCTAAAGTGCCATCTTGTACAGAATGCACATCTCCCACAGTACCTGAACAAGAACAAGCACAATTTCCTTCTCCTGCTTGTGTTAGACCACACAAAGGATGAAGTGTCACCAGTGCCCACTGTGATGGCTCTAATTTCCAGCACTGCAACCAGAAATATATTCTGGCTGCAATTACAGTCACATAAAATAACTTTGCCTTCATACTTTAAACAATCAGAACTCAAAAAAAATGTGTTGCCCAAATTTATAACCAACAAACTTTGGCGTCCCTAATTGGTCTCCAATTCAGACACAGTTTTGCGGCGCCTGGGTCTGGAGCCAGCCGGTTTTGGGACTCACTCCTTCCGCATTGGGGCTGCGACAGCTGCCGCCTAGTTGGGGTGGTCGTGGGATAGCAATCATCAGGTTGGGAGGTGGAAGTCGAGGTGCTGTGAGCGGTATGTGTGGAAGTGAGATGTATGTGCAAGCGGCCTAGTGGCTGATTTTTGTGGTTTTTAGGCTTGTTCTAACATATTTCTCTTTCGTAGGTTGCGTGGGTTGGCCGGGGGCCAAGACGGTCACCTGGATCGTGGGGCATTCCTTTGTGCACTGGGCGTCTAAGTACTCGGAGCAACAGGTGTACGGCCGTAACCTGGGACTCAAAGGACAACAACATGAGTTGCACTGGTGGGGAAAAGGGAGGATGCAATGGGGGGCCCTATTGCCTTGGCTCGCAAAGATGGTTCCACAAAAAGGGTGCCCGGACTTACTGATAATCCGCTTGGGGGAGAATGATTTAGTAAAGCTGTCGGGTTTGGGGCTCTTGCAGCTGATGCAAAGGGACTTGGAGGTGCTAAAAACAAGGCTTGCAGGTACTTGCATAGCCTGGACTGAATTTGTACCCAGGAAAGTATGGAGGGGAGCAGTGAAACATGGGGCCCTTGAAAATGCCCGGATGAAGCTCAACAGAGCAATGAGACTGTTTTGTGGGGACAAGGACATAAAGGTTATCTCTCACCTGGGTCTACGACTGGAGGAACCCCTACTGTTCAGGGATGACGGAGTGCATCTTTCACGTTTGGGGAATGTGTATTATATGATGGAGATGAGGGATATGGTCAGTAAGTTGTGGAATGAGGCGATATGGTGTTGTAGGATGGTGTGAGTGAGGTATGGTAGAAAGATGCACAGTGCGGGTCCTAAAGAAGGGTGGGGCAGGTAACCGCCCTACAGGGGGTTCCCTGGTTGGTATTACTTTGGAGGGATAGGGAGGTCAAGAGCGGGCGCACCCATCCCTCGGGGGGGGGGGGTTTGAATGATGTGGGGAGCTGGAGGCATGACTGGAATGGCAGAGGATATTGGGGTAGGATGCTAGGTGATTTGTGGATATGGATGAGGTACGGTATGGGTATGGAGTGGTTGGAGACATGAGGCAGAGTGGGTGAAGAGTGTGAGGCAAGAAGAGTTGATAAGGGGTTGTTATTAATGTTGATGTTATTGTTATTGTTTAGTTGTGTAGCCTGGTCTAATAAATGGCCTTTTACGCTTTAACACCTGTGTGGTCTGTTTATTTCGCGATGCTGGGCCCCGGGGGAAGCAGAGTCACAGACTAGTCTTCCCCCGGGGTCATTCGCGGGAGACCAGGACTAGCTAGGGGTGAGAGGGTAGAGTTAGAGGGTGAGTATAAGAGTGCAGGGGAGGAAGGCAACTTCCTCTTCCTGCACTTAGCACCATCGGGAGGGGTTTATAGAAAGGCCACCCACCCACCCTGTAGTTCATAGGACTTGGCTCAGGGTTGGCTTAGCGTGCCAGTTTGGGCCAGGGCTGCGGGTAGGCGTTACTTTGGAGGGATAGGGGGGTCAATAGCGGGCGCACCCATCCCTTCGGCGGGGTGAGTTTGAATGATGTGGGAAGCTGGAGGCATGACTGGAATGGCAGAGGATATCGGGTCAGGATGCTAGGTGATTTGTGGATATGGATGAGGTACGGTATGGGTATGGAGTGGTTGGAGACATGAGGCAGAGTGGGTGAAGAGTGTGAGGCAAGAAGAGTTGATATGGGGTTGTTGTTATCAATGTTGATGTTATTGTTATTGTTTAGTTGTGCAGCCTGGTCTAATAAATGGCCTTTTATGCTTTAACACCTGCATGGTCTGTTTATTGCGCGATAAACACACTTATGCGCCAAGGTATTTCAAGGCAGTGGGTGGTGACTGACTCTGGTGCGGTAATAGTGCAAGTTCTATTGCCGCTTTGAGAATGAGAGGAATGGGCAATGACTGGTAATTGTAAGTTAAATTGTCACATTGCTATGGATGGTGGTGACTAGCGTGTTTGCCCTTTTGGTTTCAATTGAAAACAATGTTTGTATTTTTGGGGAGTTAATCAGTTGTCGTTAGAATAGGGTGCGGTTGGCTTATTGGGACTGTGTGTTTAAGATTAAAGACATCATTCGTATTTTCAAAATGATTCACTTGCCATTGTTGTAAAGTGAAGTCAAAATGCCCCGTAGCCCTGCAGCTATGCAACTGCATGAAAAATGCAGATAGTGTGTGTGAGTTTATTTCAAGTGACAGCAGCTTATTTTATAAAGAATTTGTTTTTCCACCAGAGTGAAGTGATAGCACTGCTTGTTAAAATCAAAGACAGCGTTCATTATCCATGTTTATATTCTGAAAATGGAAGGCATGCACATGATGTAGAGTTAGGTAAAGTGCCCTTATAACTTACATGAAAACCCACCATTATGTGTGTGGTGTGTGGTTTGTTTTGGCGTACCCTTATAAGGGTTTGTGTTTGCCCCAGAAGCGGTCTGTGCAGGCAAGAGCGGTGGCGCGAGGTGGGGGGTATTTCAACAGATGACACCAATGGAAAAATAAATAAATAATTAATTTTCTAATAATACAAATTGAAAAGCTGGCTATAAACTTGTGTCTGGGATCCCTTCTTGAAAAAAATGGAGGGCTTCTATGTCCAATCTATGTACGGTTTTAAAATACATATTGACTGTGAATATTCTTCACAGAAAAAAATCCACATTTTAAAGAGTAATCCGAAAACCCTATAGAGCGTGGAAGTATTCTTCTCAATGTTCCTGGATAGGTTAGATGAAGACACAGAATGATCCCAGGTGTGGACTCTTGGGTGTCATCATATCTTTTTCATATGCACAGTGCTGTCCTCATTTGAGTTTATGCAAGTCATAGACTCGTGATAAAATTTAGGAGTATAAGTGTGGCTTGGAAACTTTAATTATTAGGTAATGTTTAGATCTTTAGCAGGAAACTGCTGCCCAAGGCATATTTTCATTAAGGCCTCCATGAATTGTTTTCAAATGCTAAATCCAGCGCGTCTGTAGAAGGATTTTATCACAATGGTTCTTAATGTAGTCCAAGGTCTTTAGGGTTTTTAGAATGGTGTGGTTTCACTCCCCTTTGATATTATGGTATTACGACAGGAAGCTGAGTGAGCCTCCACTTTCCTTGCTTCTTTCTGCCCATCCCTTGATTTTCTTTGTGCTTTTAATGCTTGCCTACCTTCCTTACCCTGCTGGTCGCTTCAAACTGTTGCAGCCAAATCAAATATGCCTACTCCATTACTACCACTTCTTCCTGCAATAAAACCCTTCTATCCTTTCCGCCCAATAGCTCTGATGTGTCAAGTTGTAACAAACAGTTAGACCTACTACAGTGCACTTTTATAAGTAAACAATGAGCAGGCACCAGTTATTTGCTCGTTCCTTGAACCAGCCAACTAACACCTTCCCTTCTGATGGCCCATAACCCAAATATATTATTCATAGAAGGAAATGATGGCAGCTTGCCTGAAGTCGTTATGGAAGTCATTAACCACGTTATAAAATGCAGGACATCTCCTCTCTCCTGAAAACGTTCTTTAGCAAACGTCCCTCTTCTCTTTCCAAATTATGACTAAGCATGAGCCAAGTCTGGACACTTAACCCCCTGACCTACCACTACCCTTGCTTCTGTGGCTGTACCACTTCCCCGAAAAACCTGGGGGTGGGGAGGAGAGGGGAAGAATACCTTCATTACTGTCCCGTGAACTCCATTATCATACCTTTAGGAATGCATAATAACAATTACAGGTGATGTAATGATGACCAAATACAACTGACAAAATATAACCAGTAAATCATAAGGATTACATAATCTAACCTCAAAAGACATTTGTAAATTCTAGAAAGTAAGGAATAGTAAATATGGTGACTGGCTTTGTACAATGTTGGAATTTCAAGGAGCAGCAGGATGTAAAAAATATTTCACAATGTTCTTCTACTTGCCAAACAAAATAAGTCCGGGTATGGGTATACTGGATATGAAGTATTATTTTGCAAAAAAGCCAAAATATTTATTTGTATCACAATTTTGTTTCAGCTTCTGTTGTTGTATGTAAAATGCTAATTTGGATATTACACATGTATTTCTTAACAAAGTATGACTTTTTATGATGTTAAAGCAAGCTATGCAGTACTGAACATTATAGTGAGCCTAGCGCTTTCATTTTTGAGCATTATATTTGTTAATACATTGTTGGTGAGGGATAAGCTCAAGTTTGAGATAATTATGGCATGCTGTCTTAAAATCATAACTTACAAAAGGTCAGCACTGATGATAATGAACTTTATGTATTCATCCGGATAAGTACATTTTTGAAACAGCATCAATTTATGTTTGACACTTTGTGAGTGGCAATATGAAAGCAACATGTCAAAAGATTTACAGCCTTTCATTTTTTGGGGAGAACTGTTGGATAAAGGAATAGTGTGCTTGTTACTTTTTCAAAGATGAGTCAAACCATATTTCATATGTTCAGAACCCAAAGTGTAACTATTGCTTTTTCAACTATCTGATACAAATTGTGCCTACAATAACCGCAACAGAATAATGTGTGTCAGTGGCATAGGATGGCATAGGTTGCTCATCTACATGAATGGGGAACCTAGGAGCCCTTCCAGCATAGTGCCTCCAGCACATGGTACATTGACAAGGCCCTGGAAAGACCTGTCCTCCAGCCCCACCTCACCTGAGCTTTGCAGATACACAGCAGCCCAGCATGACTGCCTTCCACTATCCTATGGTCCTACCCAAAAGCAGAGAACCAAAGACTGGGGAAAATTGTAGTGACCGTGCCTTCAAATATGAAGACATGGATAGTGGAAACCATGAAGGGGTTAAACTTACATTCTAGGAAGGGACTACTTCAACCGTCACTAAACATCAATCTCTGTAATCAGACTGCACCTTGCTGTTCTGTACATGCTGGATTGGGTCACTGCAAGAGTTTAAAAAGTTGAATATGTCACCATAGGCTTTGAGCAGACTTGGGGGCAGCCCAAGTTATGTCTACCCAGGCTGGGAAAGAGGGAGTATTCAAGACAACCAGGCCTCACATTTTAAGGCGCAGGCTAGGGTTGGGAAGCAGCAGAGAGAGCTCTGGATTTCTCCGGCAGAAAGGAGAATCCCTGTCGACTCAGAGAAGGCTTGTAAGCAGGCAGTTCCAAAATCAAGATTCCATGTATTGGCCTAGCCTGGTTCTGAGAAGGACAAAGTGAGTGATATTTATAATGGGCCTCAAATGGACAATGGGAGATGTATGATATAATGAAGACACACTAAAGTCCCTGATAAGAGCTTGCTGTCCATTAGTTGTGACTGCTTTGCCTCCTTTCGATTGCCCAGACCAATATTAGTACAACACTAAAGAGGGAAGGACATATATAGAAAAATGTGACAAGGCACTGCACAATTCTGCAGGCAACTGAGTTGGCAGGAGGTCATTTCTACTTTGCTCCTCTGATGCCTTTGAGGCATTCAGCTAAGCAATTGACGGGTGATGGACTCCTTGGCACCAAATCCTCATCCTCCCCATCTCACCTCTGAAATAACTGCACTCTGTGCAGTCAAATTTTCAATCAGTCTTTTCTCATAGCCAACTTTCCTTCTACATCTCTACTATCTCTTACATCTCCTACTTTTCCTTAACTGCCTCTCTATCTCTATAGGCCCCCTGTTCCTGTGCCTTGAAACTCTTTCATTTGCCTATCTTGCCCCCTCTATTAACCCAGCTTTTCAATTTGATCTGGATTCCCTTCTTTCCCATCACTACTTTGGGTCTCACTCTCATTACCCTGTTGCAAGTTTTTGTCGAATTCACATTCATTCCCTTATTTCTCATGCTACTTTTTATACTAAATTGTTTCTTGCATTGTGTTCATTTCTACCTTTCTCACGATACCTAAATCTTGCAACTCTGTTCCCTGCTCCTTTTGAAACCTCAAAGCAACCTTCTTGCTGCACGCATTCTTTTTTTACTTCTATTACTCACAGCATGCTCTTAGATACTATTCTAGGAAGACTTATGAGCCAGGATTTCTGGAGATTCTAGTGTTGAAGTCCTAACAATGCTTTTGTTTGCTTGCTTATAATGGTTTTGTAATGGATTCTTTGCAACGGATTGCCATGCAACCAAATATTGTGGTAATGTACACATGGTGAGACCATCCTGTTGATGTGCACTGTGTAAAATGAGAAATATAATAAATAAATAAAAGACTTGCAGTTTGCTCCACTTAAGTGGACTGACTCGCCATTTTTCACTCAAATTAACAGTAGTCGACAGCCAGCTCTGTCTTGCCAGACTGTCCAAGTGAAATCCATGGGCATTCTGGCATGCACTGCTTTATACATTTTAAAGTGTGTTTTTTTCACCTTGAACCTCACATATTTAAAGGAAAGCCCTGGAGGAGGACTTTAGCTGAGCGACAGGTCAGACTATATGGAAGAGAGTAAGAGTCAATTTATTGAAAAAGAGAACTGTCCAGCCACAGGAAATGTCTTACAATGAAATACAGTTGGTTGGATAACATTAGTTTTGCTGCATTGAAGATGGAGCAATGGAGTTATCTTACACTGAAAAACAAATAAGATCTGTTTATGAATGGCAGGATCGACCTTTTTTTAATGTACCAATATCATCAACCTGTCTAGGAGAGCATGGGTTTAAAGCTCAAACTGTTTCAATTGTGCCCCAGAGAATTGTGTCTGTGAGATGCCCTTACAGTTTTTGTGACACTAGCCACCTATCTTGGATACTAATCTCTGTTAAAACATCTGTGTCGCAACCCTGCCATGTATCCCTTGAACAAAACAACGAACAAGGGCGTTGACTCACCTACAGTAAAGCAGAGTCTATAAATATAATCAACAAAGAGAATGCTAGTACTGAGTCCAATTCCAAACCAACCTTTTCGTTTATGAAGCTAACAAACAATCAATTATTAGCCATATATTGGAATTTATCCATCAATATTTATTTCTTTTATAGAAAATGTTTTGATCAACACAACCACAATTAAAGCTTTTGATATATATATGTAAAAAACAGTCAGAAAATGATAAATATGAAAAAAAACATACACTACATCAGTAGACAAACGATTGAGACATATATTCACCCTCTCTTGAACTTCATCCGTATTCCATTCATACTTACACTCCTTTCAACTTACGACATACCAAACATATAGCACAATAGACAACATGGGAAACAGAATAGTCAGTGACCTAAACCACAGACCGCACAAAACATTGAGCAGCGGCCTGGTGTGTGCACCCTGAGACCCCTGATTCAGTCAGCGGTCACCTGCACGGATACAATCCCTCCGCCTGAAAAAACAAACCACTGGCTTGCATTTATATCTCCCACCAGGCTTTTTTCAAGCCCCTTGACTGACATTTTCTACACACGGCGAGTTATTGCGTCTCAAAACAGTTTTTCCGGGTTACATGCCTATACACAGCCCTTTTGCAGATACCTTCTCCTTTCTCTTGAGAACTAATATCTTTGAGAAGCCTTGAACACTCAGATTTTCTGTCTGGTCCTGATGAGAATCGGACAAAGGGTCCGGTTCGAAAGGCGTCGACCTTGTTTGTTTGGGTTTTCTGTCAACATAGTTGTATATATTAGTGTGAAAAAGATTTCTATATATTTGGTATCCAGAGAAAATTCTTTCTTTCATGTTTTTGAACAGTCTTTGGATTAAGTCACTGACTATTCTGTTTCCCATGTTGTCTATTGTGCTATATGTTACTTATCTTACCTTATCTTACTTTGTGAATGAATGGGAATTAACCTAAAGAATACAATAATGTTTCTTCAAACCTGTCAAGCAAATATTCATTTCAAAAATGGTACGTTTTCTTGACCAGATACATTGCCATACATCGTTTTATTTCAACAATCTTCCCAGCAGCAAACTTTATTGGCCTTATGAGCAGAACTGTTTTTCTGGATGAGCTAATTGCCTGATATGATCATTCTGATGAGAGGTTCACATCTGTTAATGATCCTAGAAGTCACATATCTATATTGTGTTCCTTGTCCGAATGGCATGCTTGTTTTGCAGTAAAGGAATAAACATTTTAATTGTTCTGTCTATAGTTTTAATAATGTCCCCATCTTTTCACGTGCAGACCACACAACTCTGACAAAGGTATTTCTGCTCCTTCCATTTCTAAGACATCTCTTTGTGATTTCTTTAAGACTAGAACTTTGCTGAACTAAAATATTGAGAGTATTTCTTTGTATAACTTTCAATCACTCTCTCTTTCCTGTGTCCAGGTTTGTGCTAATGTGTATTTTAATTAGACATTTCCCTCCTCACAGAAAGACCTATTTACAAGGTCCAACAGAGATTTAAAGCACAGGTTGAAGATATTACTACAATTGTGGCTGTTCCCTTTTCACAAATGCGATAGCAATGACTGACTGACTGAAGGTATTTGAAGAGCGCACTACTGCAGAGGCGTCTTGGCGCTAGGTGATATGCAAAAACAGTAGCCGACATGTTCAGGGTTGGGAAAAGAGCCATATTTTAATTTCCTTCCTGAAGACAGATCTGTTTGGCAGAAGTCTCAGGTGCGAGGGGAATGAGTTCCAAGGTTTGGATGCTAAAAAAGAAAAGTGTTTCCCTCCACACCTTGCTCTCTTTATCTTTGGGAGTCGTACCAGACCAAGGGAGGCTGATCTTAAAGATTGTGATGGTACATATCGGGAAAACAAGGATTGCACATCCTTGGCCCCACCACCAATTAGGGGATTTGTGCACCAGACATAGACTCTTAAAATCAACACATCGACGCACTGGGAACCAGTGAAGTTGCTTTATACTGGTCGATGTAGTTTGATGTTTGGGTAGTTTGAGCAGTACTCTAGCTGACGCATTCTGAATTGACTGAAGTTTGGAGAATCGAGCAGCACCTGCTCCTAGAAAGAGAGTATTTCCTCAAGGAAAGCGGGATAAATTGGAGAATCTTGACTTTTAGCATAAAGAAGCAAGCTGATGAAACTTGGTTAATCTGAGGAGCCCATGTGAGGTCTTTGTCAACCATAAGACAGAGGTTCCTGGATTTATTGACCAGAGTCGGACAGATAGCGGCTGCAGTTGGCCACCATAATGGTTCCAGACCAAGATTTTCTGGCCAAACTCCATCACCTCGGTTTTATCTACGTTCAGCTTTAAGAAATTTGTGTTTATTCAGGTCATCAGGGCGGAAATACATTTGGAGATTTGGGCTGTCATAGCATCCACTGACTGTGTTACCGACACTATAAGCTGTGTGTCATCAGCGTATGACGCCAGCGTAAAGCCGTAACTTTTAATTAGTCTAGCCAGACGGGCTACATATATATTGAAGAGCGTAGGGAATAAGGCCGAGCCTTGTGGGAGTGTGAATTCCTCGGACCGATATCCATCCCGAAGAATCACTTGTTCCCTAGACGATAGGAAGGAAGAGAGGAGGGCAAGAGCTGTACCACTGATACCTACATCCTGTAGCCTTTGTATTAATACTGCGTGGTTCACGGTATCTAAGGCTGCAATCTATACAGTGATATGACTGAATGGAGCACGAGGAGAATTGCTACTAGACAACCAATGAATTTAAACATGGCAAACACTAGCTACAAAAGAACAAATGCTGAAGTGACTGTTTTATATCACTAACAGAAAAAAATTGTATTTGCAATAAATCAGATAGAGTGGTGTATTGAAATATGCATTGCATGTTTATTAGCAAGCATACCCTGACTGTTACATGTCATAATACTGTAAGATGGTGAGGTTTGTTTTGAAAGTTAGCTTTTGAGGCATTTAAGAGTATTTGAGGGATGCTAAAAGAAATTATTGAAGTGCCGGTGAAATTAACTAAATATTTTCTAAATGGCAATGCTGACAATATTGTTAAAAAGTAGATCAAGTGTTATAGGGGTACTCTCCTCCCAGAGGTGTGGGAGGCACCCCAAAAATGTTTACGTTTTTTATTTTACAGCGTTTTATATAGTGTAAACTTGACCTGAATCAGGTATCAGAGGGCTTTACATAGCACCTGGTGCATTACATGAGGACATATTCTTTTTTGTTAGGCAATGGGGAGATTAAGTGATTTGCCATGATTTGCCATGAATCACAAGATGTTCAGCGTCATTGCTGAGACTCGAACCCAGTTCCCCAGAATCGAAGTTGACCACCCTAGCCGTTAGGCCAACTCTTCTCTGTTCTTTCCAAAACGACCCAAAATATGGTAGGGGCTAGCTATGAGGGAACGTAGGGCCACAGGTAGACCTCTCTCTGCTACACTTGTAGATCTGAAGTGAACTTTGATTCACAGCCATGAACAGTGGTTAGGTCTAGGAGATGATAAATTCTGATGCTACATTTATTAGGCGGAATGGTTTACGGGGTGATGAGCAACTGGCATATGCATTTTATGACTCTCTTTGGAAATATACTAATATGATTGTCTAAGTCACAAATTATTGATCCTAGAAGGTGCAGTAGCCTTTAGTTAGCAATGGCTTTGCTAGCATTATACACTATCGTTACTTCACTAATAGTGACAAGAAGAGGATCCTCCCTTCAAAGGTCTGATATGAAATCCCAATCTTATTTATTGAGTGGGTTACCCATATTTTAAGGCTGCCTATAAAGCTGCATTATCAACTGAGGTATTTAGCATAAATGTGGTCACATAATCTTTACCCTTTTTAATTCCTGGTAATCCAGTAGCCAGACGGTAAGACCTCTTAGTGATTCAGACTTGCCAAGCCAGTGTGGGTTGCAGGATACAAAGGAAAATGGATTCACATGGCACCAGACATCTAAAGCAAGTCTAAATATAACGGAAAGATCAGATGAGCATGCAAAGCTATGGTGTGTGACTACTCAAAGTTCTGTTTCATTTACCATTGCGCAGAAAAGTCATGTTAAGAAGTGAGGCCAAGTAGAGATGAAAGCAACTTTGGTAAACGAAGTATGGAACTACCTAACTGAGAGATTACACAGATTTCAGTGAATACATTTATTTCATTTCAAACCAAAATTAAGTCATAAGGGAGTTTCCAAAGGAAAATATTTTCAATCTACTGCCCTTCAATGCACCGGTAGATGAAACTGCAATGCAGCTGGTAAGTAAGGAGTGATACAATATTAGCAAGGTATGTTTAATAAAGGTAAGTCCTGCACCTAGCGGCACTCTAATTATGAAGAGCAGTGCATTGAAGTTTCAAAATGATAGTTGACCAAACAAAGGGTTCATATTGGAGTTCTGACAATGGATGATCCTAAAACAGCTAAATAAAACTTGTCTCTGGCAGTGGCGGCTCCTCTGATAAGGCGGAGGAGCGTCACCCCACTGCTATTTCAGCAGTGCATAAAAGAAAAAGAAAATGATAACAACAGGACATTATTATCATTTTCTTTTTCTATCCGGCACTCGGAGTCAGGCAGGGTTGGGCTCCGTGACGCCAGAGCAGAGTGAGGAGTGGTTTGCACTCCTTTAAGCGGGCCAGATAGTTTAGGATGGACAAGTGGAATTTTAGGTTGCCTTAGGAGAAGTGATACAGGAATATTGATAGTCAAAATTCCAATCAATAATAGCTCAAACAATCAAGATACCAAAATAAACAGGACAATGGGCCCGGTTTCTACTTTTCAACTGAGAATATTATAATCACAGTACACATCAACTAATTAAATAAATATAAAATTATGGTGAATAAGTGCAGTGGCATAGAGTAGAGTGGAGTAGAGTAGATTGCAGCGGCATGGAGTGCAATGGTGTAGTGTAGAGGGTAAATTGTAAACTTTCTTAAAAATATCTAAATCAATAAAAAAAATCACTACCTCTGCAGAGTTGACCTGCCTTATGTCTTCCTATACATTACCAATAGATTAATAATCTATATTCTTCATGAAGGTTAACACACAAGGAACACAAAGTGTAGTCTAAAGAATATGGCTGCCTTTTTATTTTGTAAATGCTTTCATTAACCAATATTATTTTGTGTGGTCGTCGTCATGTACCACGGTATACTGTGATGGTACCGCAGTATTTTGCAGACCAATATATCACTAGATTTTTGTCCCTTATTACCTAAAAACTGCTGAACCAATTCACATCAAATAACATAAAGGACCCTTAATATATCACACTCTATATCACTACAAAATGTTTGTAAATCCATTCATATTTTCAAAAGACAACGGTCCTTAGAAAAGGAAGGGAATTAAGACAATAAATATAGACTTAATAGAACTATATTGTTAGGAATGCCCAGCCGGACACTTTAATTTCTTGATGAAAGTAATATAAAACAAGGGAATGAAGCACAAAGTGCGATGGAAGTGGGACACCAGCCGATGTCGAACCAACACACTTGGGGAACAAACAGAAGGGAGGGAATATTCAGGCAACAATAGGTTATCAAACAATTAAAATTGCAAAATGATAATCCACATTATACACATATGCATGTTCAAATAATATGTTAACTCTGCATTTAGTGTACTTATTGTCGACGACGTTTCGAACCACACATATTATTGGTTCATCCTCAGGACAAAAAATAATTGCCTAAAGAATTAATAATTATGCTTGAACCCCTATACATACATAAGTTTGTTGTACATTAAAACAAAGAACAAACATAATACAAAATAGGGTGAGGAAAAGAGGAGACAAAAAAGGGTTTGAACATGTTAATTAGTTGCTCGCTTGTCTCAATTGCATAAATAGTACCACACTCGTCATATACCAAGGTGTTCAAGGTGGAGCGGTACGGTACATGCCATTGACACACAGTGAATTTTCTTATAATTGGGATGACAGAGTAGCATTTATTGTGACTAACGGCAGTAACCATGTTGACTGTGATAAGAAAAGGAACCGGTACCACGCAAAAAGTGCCCGCAAAAATGTGACTTGCGTCAATTGAAGGTGTGACCGTCGCATAAGTGAGATCATGATTGTGGACAAAGCATGCAAACTTGTGAGGGAAGTGGGGCAGCTATGGGTAAACAGCTTACCATTCCGGATAATCTAAGGGTCGCTTTGGAGAGAGTATAGATCCTGGCAGCTTTCTAGGGGCAAAGGAGGAGGGTATAGTTTGCTCAAGTTCATAGAGGGGCGCGACCTTACTGATGCCCCTGGAGTAGTGAACTTACCTAGGTATATAGTCTGCCCAGTTACTAGGGAGTCTGTGGAATGTGAAACAGAAAATTACTAAATGGTGACTGGGGACAAAAAGATTAATAAAATGTGGTCAATAAAAGCGTCGCTTACCGGGGGGAAAAAGATGCCCTGGTCCAAGAGTCTGCAGGGGGAAAGACAAATTAGGACCATTCAGTTAGCTGGTCAAGGGTGCCGACCCGGTAATATGCCCAGAAAGAGCCTGGCGGAAAAAACACTCAATTGTAGGGCCGAGTGTTGCTAGCCTGCCACCAAAGTACTGGTAACGAGGAGCGCCATAATTGCAGAGCGCTTACCTGGAAACCGGAGATTGCAGGTCCACAATGGGGGTCCTTGCACAGCGTGAGGATATCTTCACAGGGGGAAAGGCGTCCCAAGTGCCGGTATTGTTGTGCTCGAGTGCGGTCACGTGAGGTGATTGGCCAATCAGAGCGCGACTCGGCGGAGCGGCCATTTTGGGTAGGGCATCGAGTCAGGGAAATAAAGGTAAAGGAAGGACTTATTACCGGTCCTTCAGTAGCATGAATTACAGAGCTCCACGTTAGGAAGCTGAAAAGTGAAAAGGGACATGTTATAAAAACGGCGACCCTTTTGGAAGTCTTGTTTACAAGAAGGGGGTTCGAGGGGGCAGTGAGGGAGCCTACGAAATTAGTGAAAAATACTCGGAAAGTGAAAAAAACGTGAAAATAGATATTTAACACAATTACATGTATAGAACTTATTGGATACAATGAATTTAGCTGTGTAACCATCACAATTACAACATGCAGCACTGCATCTTAGACCACAGATCTAATGACAGATTCCCATCAGGGTCATAATCGTATCTTAGAAAGGTCAGATATTATATCCAAGAAACAGTATACATTGAATGACATAGGACATAACTGATTAGCTGTACACTAGGTTAAGGAAGTCCAGTCTTCCGTGCGGTTCAACCCAGTGTGTAGGCTTCGGGTCTTCAAAATCCAGCGCAGTTCTTGTTTGTTCAGTAGCTGCTGTAAGTTGCCTCCACGGTTAGGGAGTTTAATCACATCAATGACAGTCCATTTAAAGTCCATTTCAGAGTGTGACAGTTCTGTGAAATGATCCACCAGGGGTGCGTTCAACGTTCTGCAACGTATTCTGCTCCTGTGTTGGCACAGTCTTGTGCGCACTTTCTGCGTAGTTTGCCCTATATAAATCATAGAACATGGGCATACAATAGCATACACTAACAGAGCATATAGTGGCCCCCAAAACTACAACCAAAGACCGTGGGGTCGTTATAATAATCGACAGACATTGGTCAATTTTTCTGACACCTCGGCCGAGTCTTCTGACAACTCTGACCAAGGAGAAGCACCTGGCCCATCTAATAGACCGCCTTTTTTACCGCGAGGCCAGGCCGACCCCCCAAAGAGAGGGGAAACCAAACCAGCACAACGTTGGCCATATCCACCGGGCGAACGCAGCACCAGGCGCCAGCACTACCAATGGTAGACTCACAGTCTCCCTTGTTAGCTAATGAAATGTCTATCCCTAGTGACCAAGTAGATTCCCACTCCTTGCCCATTTTCAATCTTACACAATACTCCCTTTCCAGCAGTGCATTGTCACTGCTCAGTAAGGGTCTTTCTTTTGTGCCAACTGTACGTCCTTATTTGGATACCCAAACAGAATTATTGCGGTTTTTTAGGAAACTGAGACTACATGCCTTTTTCCTACTCCATCCTAAACCTACACCAATATCTAACACCCCCTTCAGACCACCCTCCATTTTTTCACCTACCAGCAGCATGGTACCACCAGAAATTTCTACTTTTGAAAAACTGGTTTTGAATGATCTCTCAGCCATTGAGAAGCGCCACTCGTTTATCCCCTACAACATCTCATTAGATGAAAAAAGAGCAATAACAAACCTTAAATCCAATTCTGCACTTGTCATTAAGGCCGCAGACAAAGGCGGAGGTATTGTCTTACAAAATCTTGATACATACAAAACAGAAATCCTCCGTCAACTAAATAACCCCGCTCACTATGTGAAACTTCCCAGAAACCCTATCACAGAGATAAAAAACTTGATACAATTGGTCACAAAAGAGGGACTTGACTCTGGCTTCGTCAGCAAGAAAGAATATCTTTTTCTAAACGCACAATCACCGCGCACCCCGGTGATATACACGCTCCCTAAGGTGCACAAGAATATGGAACATCCCCCGGGCCGACCAATTGTGTCGGGATGTGGTTCAGTTCTCGAGCCACTTGGTTTGTTTGTAGACTATTTCATCAGGGAATTTGTGCCTACTACCCAATGCTATATACGGGATAGTATGCATATGATTAATTTGATAGAGGAATGTCCCTTTTATTCCACGTCCAGTGTGCTTTGCACTCTGGACGTCGAGTCACTGTATACCAACATACCACAGAACGATTCTATGTTGGTCATTCAAGACATCTTGAATACACGCCCCAGACCGCACCGTATACCCACGACATTCATTTTACAACTCCTCGAGATTTGTCTATCCAAGAATTATTTTCTGTTCGATGGCCAATACTACGGCCAGATCAAAGGTACCTCTATGGGGGCTGTTTTTGCCCCCAACCTAGCGGTATTATACATGGATAGCCTTGAGTCTGGACGCATTCTGACCACGTCAAATCCCTTCCATAGTGGCATAGCCCTATGGAAGCGATATATTGACGATATTTTCATGATCTGGAGTGACTCTGAAGAATTGTTACCCCAATTTTTACACTGGTTAAACTGTAATTGCAGTGGGCTCACTTACACCTTGACCACCAGCCACAGCAGCATTCCCTTCTTAGACCTCACGATACAGGACAGAGAAGGACTTCTGATCACTAGCCTATATAGGAAGCCAACTGAGCGCAATACTTTGTTGAGTTACATGAGCAACCATCCTAGAGCTCTCCGTGACTCCCTTCCCTACTCACAATTTTTGAGGCTAAGGAGAAATTGTTTCCTAAAAGAGGATTACTTCAAAGAGGCTACTGTACTTGGCACCAAATTGAGTGCCAGGGGCTATCCACGCAGACTCATAAGGTCCTCACTAAAAAGAGCCTGGTTCTGCCCCAGAGAAGTATTGTTAGAGCCTAAAGTTAAAAAAACACAGGACCGGCTGGTCTGTGTAACAACTTTCTCTCCAGCATCCAATGCACTCACTAAGAGCATTAAAAAACACTGGCCAGTGGTTAATGCAGGTCTACTTAAATTGGACAAACCAATGTTTGCTTTTAAAAAATCAAAAAATTTAAAAGACCATTTGGTGCGTGCAGCATTACCCTCCCCACCCCAAGCAACAACCATTGACAATCTTTGGGGCCTTCCACGGCTGACAGGGCATGTTAAATGTGGAAACTGTTCCATGTGTGGTAGTACCATGGAGGGCAGAGTTTACGCATAATGACATTAAGTACACCCGTAGGGATTTCTCGAATTGTAACAGCACAAATGTCATTTATGCTATTGTGTGCCCATGTTCTATGATTTATATAGGGCAAACTACGCAGAAAGTGCGCACAAGACTGTGCCAACACAGGAGCAGAATACATTGCAGAACGTTGAACTCACCCCTGGTGGATCATTTCACAGAACTGTCACACTCTGAAATGGACTTTAAATGGACTGTCATTGATGTGATTAAACTCCCTAACCGTGGAGGCAACTTACAGCAGCTACTGAACAAACAAGAACTGCGCTGGATTTTGAAGACCCGAAGCCTACACACTGGGTTGAACCGCACGGAAGACTGGACTTCCTTAACCTAGTGTACAGCTAATCAGTTATGTCCTATGTCATTCAATGTATGCTGTTTCTTGGATATAATATCTGACCTTTCTAAGATACGATTATGACCCTGATGGGAATCTGTCATTAGATCTGTGGTCTAAGATGCAGTGCTGCATGTTGTAATTGTGATGGTTACACGGCTAAATTCATTGTATCCAATAAGTTCTATACATGTAATTGTGTTAAATATCTATTTTCACGTTTTTTCACTTTCCGAGTATTTTTCACTAATTTCGTAGGCTCCCTCACTGCCCCCTCGAACCCCCTTCTTGTAAACAAGACTTCCAAAAGGGTCGCCGTTTTTATAACATGTCCCTTTTCACTTTTCAGCTTCCTAACGTGGAGCTCTGTAATTCATGCTACTGAAGGACCGGTAATAAGTCCTTCCTTTACCTTTATTTCCCTGACTCGATGCCCTACCCAAAATGGCCGCTCTGCTGAGTCGCGCTCTGATTGGCCAATCACCTCACGTGACCGCACTCGAGCACAACAATACCGGCACTTGGGACGCCTTTCCCCCTGTGAAGATATCCTCACGCTGTGCAAGGACCCCCATTGTGGACCTGCAATCTCCGGTTTCCAGGTAAGCGCTCTGCAATTATGGCGCTCCTCGTTACCAGTACTTTGGTGGCAGGCTAGCAACACTCGGCCCTACAATTGAGTGTTTTTTCCGCCAGGCTCTTTCTGGGCATATTACCGGGTCGGCACCCTTGACCAGCTAACTGAATGGTCCTAATTTGTCTTTCCCCCTGCAGACTCTTGGACCAGGGCATCTTTTTCCCCCCGGTAAGCGACGCTTTTATTGACCACATTTTCTTAATCTTTTTGTCCCCAGTCACCATTTAGTAATTTTCTGTTTCACATTCCACAGACTCCCTAGTAACTGAGCAGACTATATACCTAGGTAAGTTCACTACTCCAGGGGCATCAGTAAGGTCGCGCCCCTCTATGAACTTGAGCAAACTATACCCTCCTCCTTTGCCCCTAGAAAGCTGCCAGGATCTATACTCTCTCCAAAGCGACCCTTAGCTTATCCGGAATGGTAAGCTGTTTACCCATAGCTGCCCCACTTCCCTCACAAGTTTGCATGCTTTGTCCACAATCATGATCTCACTTATGCGACGGTCACAACTTCAATTGACGCAAGTCACATTTTTGCGGGCACTTTTTGCGTGGTACCGGTTCCTTTTCTTATCACAGTCAACATGGTTACTGCCGTTAGTCACAATAAATGCTACTCTGTCATCCCAATTATAAGAAAATTCACTGTGTGTCAATGGCATGTACCGTACCGCTCCACCTTGAACACCTTGGTATATGACGAGTGTGGTACTATTTATGCAATTGAGACAAGCGAGCAACTAATTGACATGTTCAAACCCTTTTTTGTCTCCTCTTTTCCTCACCCTATTTTGTATTATGTTTGTTCTTTGTTTTAATGTACAACAAACTTATGTATGTATAGGGGTTCAAGCATAATTATTAATTCTTTAGGCAATTATTTTTTGTCCTGAGGATGAACCAATAATATGTGTGGTTCGAAACGTCGTCGACAATAAGTACACTAAATGCAGAGTTAACATATTATTTGAACATGCATATGTGTATAATGTGGATTATCATTTTGCAATTTTAATTGTTTGATAACCTATTGTTGCCTGAATATTCCCTCCCTTCTGTTTGTTCCCCAAGTGTGTTGGTTCGACATCGGCTGGTGTCCCACTTCCATCGCACTTTGTGCTTCATTCCCTTGTTTTATATTACTTTCATCAAGAAATTAAAGTGTCCGGCTGGGCATTCCTAACAATATAGTTCTATTAAGTCTATATTTATTGTCTTAATTCCCTTCCTTTTCTAAGGACCGTTGTCTTTTGAAAATAAGTTTCTACCCATGGTCCTTAGGTTACTGCGTCCTGGGTTCCCTTGTATTACTTAAAAGATGTAAATCCATTCAGCCATTTTATCGCTATGTCTGTCTGAAAATGTTATGGAAAATTCAATGCAATATATATATATATATATCTATATTCACTGAAAAAAACATAGGGTTGAGGCACATTGTAGTTATGAATTAGAATTTAAAAAAAACTTAGAAATTCTGTGAAAAAACTATAGGTTTCAGGGACGTTATAGTTAGGTAGACATTTCACTTGTTCTAAACCATTGAAATTCTCCCATTATAGTTAGTTCAGCTTAACTATAACTCGCGCGCCCGCAATGCACTGCTGATGACGTCACATATTACATCACTCCTGACATGGAAAGTGACATCACTCATGACTTCTCTGATGACATCTCAAATGACATCACTGATGACATCATCCTTTTGATAGAGTGGCAGACCTCCTCTCACCCTAATATAACCTTTGATACACACACTCAAAAATAGAAACTGACATTTTCATTACAATAGACATACCAATACCACTTGCAACACACCTATTTAGTAATTCCAAGATCTACTCACACATCCACTCATTCACCAACAGTCCTATACAGTCACTCATACATGTACTCACTCTTCATGTGTACTCATACACCTATATATCCTGTTACACACTGACACTCATCAATAGAGTTACTCACACACATATTCACTTATGCTAATAAAAAATCAAACATCCATTTACTTGCATATACAATTATACACACACCACCACACTTACTTCTACAGAAACTTACACATACTTACTCTTTTAAACAATCACTTATAGAAACACATACTTATTAATACAGGAACTCTTCCAATCTCTCACTCTCACATATACTCACTTATATACACCAATACTCACATATACTAGTTTAAAATATATGTAGTTTCTTATAAAAACCCTATCGAGACAGTCATTCACTCACTAACACACCCATACATACACTCATCCACCCATACAGTCCTGCACACATACTGTCTTCAACACATACAAATAGTGACTCACTCATTCATGCATGTATGCACTAAGTAATACCCCCCACTGAATCATACAGACACTCATACTGATACTCGAAAAACAAAGTAATAACCCATATAGACACTCATGTAGCTACTCACCAAACAAAGCAGCCACTTATACACAAAGTGAGAGACTGATACAGATATTTATATATTTAAAGATTACTCACTAACCCATGTATTCACTACAATACACTTAATCAGTCATTTTTTCATAAACAAAATCATCAATTTAGACACTTATATACCCATTTATTCTTCCATCGACCTTCAGATATACATATATAAAACATATTTAATTTTTAGAATTTTTAAGAGACCTTTAGACAGGCCCAGCTACACAGATTAGCGCCACAGTCCTGGGGCGATGCAAATATTATTGTGATTTAAAAAACAGACAAACCCCCATTAGATCCAGGGTCATACAGACCTATTACTCTATTGAATGCGGATGCTAAAATGTATGCCAAAGCATTAGCACAAAGACTGAGTAGAGTTATTGAGGGGCTAGTTAGTAAGTCACAGCATGGCTTTATCCCCGGGAAAGGGACTCCCCAGCATACTAGACAGCTCATTACCATAATGGATGCTGCTGAGGTAGCAGGACACCCTGTCGCAGCCATATTCTTTGATGCTGAGAAGGCGTTTGACAGGGTCTCCTGGCAGTTCCTGTGGAGTATCATGGAGTGGTTCGACATAGGCAAAGGGTACATTAGCGCCATACAGGTATTGTATGAGCAGCCAACGGCAAGGGTGAAAATAAATAAGACTTTTACTAAAATGGTGCGGATAAGACGTGGAAACAGGCAGGGCTGTCCGGCATCGCCCCTACTCTTTGCCTTATATTTAGATCCGCTACTCAGGAGACTAATCGGTAATAATAATATCTTGCCGGTTGCGTTACAAGATGCTGAATATAAAGTACTCACCTACGCAGACGACGTGGCATTGATAACTATGGAACCAGGGAGGGCTATAAGAGAAATAGAGCAGGAGGCAGCAGACTTCGGGGGTTTGTCAGGATACTCGATAAATAAGGGGAAAACCCAGATTATTGTGAATAAACATACATCCTATTTAGATCCCAGAGTGGTGAAGGAGGCAGTGTATTTGGGGGTAAGGGTGACAGCAGACTTGAAAGAATTAGTAAAGATAAATATGGAACCATTATTAGCCAAGGTAAAAAACAACACAGAAAGAATACACAACCTACATTTGACGCTAATGGGATGTATAAACGTAATTAAAATGGTTACTTTACCGAAATTTCTTTACCTGTTCAGGGCCATACCTCTTTTCTTTGAACAACTATGGTTTACTAAGTTAGAAGCAATTCTTAATAGGCTAGTGTGGGCACAAGGGAAAACTAGAAGGGCCTACAGGCACATGACACTCACAAGAGAAAAAGGGGGGTGGGGGCACCGGATTTTAAACTTTATTACTGGGCTGCAGCTCTGCAATACCTCCAGGGATTAATAGGTGGTGGCTCTTGCTTTATAAATGTGTACAGAATTGCACTAGGGGAGGGAGCGGTTGATGGGCTCCTGAACACAATAGATTATAGTCTGTTTAAACATACCAGGTTTAAAACTCTAAAAGCTGCATATATGATTTGGAAAGGGGTAGGAAAAAACTGGGAGTCGGCAGATTTAGCAGATACACTAGACTATCATCTAATGAAACACTCCCGGGGGATATCTTTAGGGATGGAACCATGAGGATATGGAATGATAGGGGCATTAGGAAAATAGGAGACCTCCTGAATACAGAAGGGGGGATAATACAATTTGAGGAACTACAAAGGAGATTTGAAATACCCACCAACACCTTTTTTAAGTATTTACAGTTGAGGAGCTACCTGAGGGATAAAAAGGGAGGATTGCTAGGATTTAAACATTGCAGGTTATTGGATTACATAGAACAAAGTAAAAAGTGTACGATTCGTCAGCTGCATGCAGAACTGCTTGCTTTTAAAATGGATGATAGAGAGAAATTCTCAAAGAAGTGGGTAGAAAAAGTGGGAACCACCCCGGATGGATTTCAGAAGTCCTTAGACTTAGGAAGATCAGTGATGTGCTCGGCGACGCTGCAGTCACAGCATTACAAAACACTATTCTGCCTCTACCATACGCCAGCAAGAATATAGGTAGGTATAACTTGCCCTAGATGCAATACAACTGAAGCTGACATAGTACACATGTTCGCACAATGCCCACAACTGTACACCCTGAAAAGGGCCATCGAAGACTTTTTGGAGAATTCACTAGATATTAAGACTAAGCTAAGTGATGAATTGATATTGTTGGGGGTGAAGACTGAGGATGAAGATGGCCCCACAGAGTTTTTGTTTATGGTGGCAGCAGTATTTCGAATTAGCATTGCACGGGCATGGTTAGACAAGACACCTCCAACATTTCAAACTTGGATAGCAAGGATGTTAGCCTCATATAATTTGGAGAAAGCAATATATGAGAGAAAGGGTAGAAGGTGGAAAAAATTGGGAGGGGAAATGTGGCAACCTATTACGAGTTGGAAAATCGGGCAAAACAGGGAAGGGGTTGGGTAAACAGTAGCATGTTGTAAGGGGCAAAATGCAGGGTTAATCCTTTTCTTTTTCAATTTTCTACAGGGTTCTGTTGCAAGAATGTATTTGTATTTGTTTTGTATTACATTGTGTTATGTAAATCCAGTATTTTGTGCTGTAAGGCCGATTGTAATAATTTGGGGGATAAAAAATGCTGTGAAAAAATTATAATAAAAATATTTTTTTAAAAAAAGAAATTCAGTGAAAAAAAACATAGGTTTCAGGGGCGTTATAGTTAGTTGGACATTTCACTTGTTCTAAACCATTGAAATCCTCCCATTATAGTTAGTTCAGCTTAACTATAACTCGCGCGCCCGCAATGCACTACTGATGACGTCACATATTACATCGCTCTTGACATGGAAAGTGACATCACTCATGACTTCTCTGATGACATCTCAAATGACATCACTGATGACATCATCCTTTTGATAGAGTGGCAGACCTCCTCTCACCCTAATATAGCCTTTGATACACACTGTCAGAATCCTCCGTTGCTAATCCCCAGGATTGTATTGATGCTGTAAAGGGGCCCTCCTCTAGATCATCCCAAGTCTGGCAATAACGTTCACAGACTGTTAAGGAGATCAAGCGGGGGAAAATAAGTCCGGAGGGGAATGGCTGGGTTGCAGGATCTGGAGACCTGTAAATATACAAAGCACGAAATAAGTGGCACTGTCACCCTAGTACTAACATACTAATCCAAAAAAAGAAAGCTATACATTTCTCACCTGTAATACTAAACAGGAAGGCAGAATTAATCGAGCAATAGAATGGGCCTCTTCTCACTCCCCAGGTTTCCTAATGTAAAAGATAAATGACAATCTCACTCTTACTTGACTTCCCCAAAAATGAGTGCGGAGCAATCAGGGAGAGAAAATAGAGACACACCTACCCTATTCGGAATGATGAAGGACTGACTGCCCTTTGGACTTCTATTACGTTCTTCTATCACTCTTCTCCATATAACGTAACACATGCACCAAAAATACGTTCTGGTTAGTTCACCAGAAGTTATCCTTCATCCCCTCCGAGGTTAATCAATTCTACAATACATCTAGTATCAACTGTGTGAGTGTAAATGAGGATTAGTTCAGTCACCATAAACGCAGCAACCACCACATTATCTAGTAGTCAGTTATTGTAGTTCTGCTAGTATAAACAACAAAGGATAGGCAGCCCAGCACAAACTAAAGGAAGGAATCGTCTCTGCAGCAGATAACGCCTCTGCAACCAAGAGAAAGTGTGTTAAGCCTTCAGGAAATAGCACCACGTCTCCCGGTGCCTGTAGGAAACCCAAAGACCCAAACCTGCAAATGTCACCTCCGGTAGATACCGAGGAGACGGCACTCAGTACCCAGTAACTCATCCAAAATGAATCCCCAGGAGAAAACCTGATTCGAGGGTCCCCTAAATGCGGGCGCTTCCTAAGCCCCACCGCGAAATCACAGCAGGTACCCACGAAGTCCAAACGATGCGTACGCTTCCTAAGCACCACCAAGTAATCCACTGTAGAAATCCACGAAGTCCAGACGATGCGGGCGCTTCCTAAGCCCCACCACGTAATCCACAGTGCAGGAGAGGAGAAAGCCCCACACCACTCTGCTACGATAATACCAAGAGACCGGAACAAAACGCTATGCCAAGAACCAAGAATCATCGGCCGCGCGTCTATCAGCTTGTTCCCTAATATGCATTTCCTGTCGCCTAGCGTCATACCGACGCGACGCACGAAGGATCATGGGATTTGTAGTTTACATCTTGTAAATCACTCAGACTGCAGGCAGTGATTTACCAGCGGCCGGGAAACCTAACAGAACACCCCCCCCTTCCGAGACTCACTGACTGCCACCAGGTTTGCCAGGATGTAAGAGGTGGAACCTTCGCACAAGTCTGGGAGCATGCACAGCCGCAACTGGCTCCCAGGAGTCCTCCTCCGGCCCATATCCTTTCCAGGATACCAAATATTGAAGCTTGCCACGCACTCTGCGTGCATCCAAAATACACCTCACTTCATATTCCACGTCTTGATGCACTCTCACAGGCCTTGGGGGCTTACTGCCCGGACATTTTGCAGGTTTCAGAAGAGACACATGAAACACCGGATGTATTCTGAAATGAGCTGGAAGATGCAATTTCACAGCTACAGGGTTTATGTGTCTGATTACTTTGTAAGGACCAATAAACCTAGGGTTGAAAACACTGTACTTGCGAAATCGGATGTTCCGAGTCAACAACCACACCCAATCCCCCTTGTTGTACTCTGGACATGACCTGCGATGCTTATCTGCCTGTATCTTATACCTTCGCTTTGCTTTCTCCAGGTTATTTCGTGCTTGTACCATAGTGTTACGTAGATGTACCAAACAGGATTGCAACTTAGGGATCTTGACCTCAATGCAAGACACACTCAAAGGGGCAAACCTAGGGTGAAACCCGTAGGTACAGTAAAAAGGAGAGTACAGAGTAGATGAATGTATAGCATCGTTGTACGCTACCTCTGCTGCCCACAGCCAGTCAACCCATGCATCAGTGGTGGTATCCACAAAACATCTTAGATATTGCTTGAGAGTTTGGTTTAAATGTTCGGTCTGACCTTCTGTTTGGGGATGAAAGCTGGTGGAGAGGGAAGATGTAATGCATAACTTCTAACACCAAGCCTTCCAAAACCTCGCTGTAAACTGAGCCCCCCTATCGGACACTATGAACCGTGGGAGCCCATGCAACCGAACTACATGAAGGAGCAAGAGATGAGCTAACTGACTAGCAGTAGGTACCTTTTTACACGCTATGAAATGGCCCAGTTTGGTTAAGTAATCCACTACCACTATAATACCTGTCATACCCTGATTTTTAGGGAGACCCACCACAAAGTCTACAGAGAAGCTCTCCCAAGGAATCACAGGAGTAGGCATGCTTTGAAGAAGCCCCTGTGAGGGACGATGATCACTCTTGGCCTGTTACACTTTTGTACCCACGCGAACACATCAGGGCGAATGGTAGGCCACCAGAATCTTCGAAGCATCTTTTCCAGGGTTTTTGTTCCTCCAGTATGGCCAGCACAGGGAAGATTGTGACACCATTCGAAAGCCTTTTTCCATAAAACCAGTGTAGGTAGTAGCACTTGTGGGCCGTTCATAGACGACCCTTGTCTGATTCTCCACTCTGGATGCATTCGTAACCACGTCTTCCATGCAAATGTTCGGATACCTCTCCTGATCTTGTGAAGGAAATCCTCAGTGTGTATCACTCCCACCACCTTCTTGTATTCAATGATGCTTCTCTCTGGAGCAAGTAGCACAGGGGGATTGTTTTCTTGGCGAGTTAGAGCGTCTGCCTTCCTGTTTTCGCATCCTGGACGAAATGTGACTACGAAGTAGAATTCTGCAAAAAACAACATCCATCTGAGTTGTCTGGGGGTGAGATGTCTGGCTGCCCGCATGAACTGTAAATTCCGATGATCGGTATACACCGTGATCTGATGAGATGCTCCCATTAACCAATGCCTCCATTCTGTAAACGCGTCTTTTATTGCTAAAAGTTCTTTTTCTGCAATCGTATAATTTTGCTCTGCAGTGTTTAACTTGCGAGACATGAATGCAATGGGATGAAGGTGGCCTGTACTCTCATTTCTTTGGGACAGGACCGCCCCTACTGCCATTTCAGAGGCATCGGCTTCCACCACAAAATGGAGGTTAGCATGTGTAAGCACTGGTGCTGTACTAAAAGCATTCTTCAATTGTTCAAACGCTGTTTGTTCTGCTGTGGCCCACAAGAACGGGATGTTTTTACGGGTTAACCTGGTGAGCGGAGTCACCATTTCAGAGAAATGTGCTTTGAATCTACGGTAGAAATTCGCAAATCCGAGTAGGCTTTGAATGTCTTTGATGCTGTTAGGTCTAGGCCACTCCACAATCGCTTGTACCTTCCTTTCGGCCATCACCTGACCAGACGGAGTGAGCATGACCCCAAGGAACTCCACTGTGGTGACATGAAATTCACATTTGGTCAATTTACAGTACAGATGATTCCGCTGTAATGCTTGAAGGACTTGGCATACATGTTCTTGGTGTTCCTGCTCATCGTTTGAGTATATCAAGATATCATCTATGAAGACCACTACAAAAATGTCTAAAAACTCCCGTAAGACTTCGTTCAGAAAAAATTGGAAGGAGGCTAGGGCATTACAGAGCAAAAAGGGCATTACAAGATATTCGAAGAGCCCGTACCGCGTCTTAAAGTCGGTTTTTCCACTCATCGCCTCTTTGCATACGTACTAAATGGTATGCCCCTCTTAAGTCCAAGTTCATGTAGATGTTGGCAGCTCGTACTTGTTCCAGAAGCACCGGGATCAAGGGGAGCGGGTATTGGTTTTTGATCATTATGGCATTTAATGCTCTAAAGTCGATGCAACAGCGTAATTCACCGTTCGCTTTGGGTATAAAAAAAAGCAGGGAGGCCGTGGGAGACCGCCAGGGTCGAATTAATCCTAATTTTAGGAGCTTGTCCAAATATTCCCGGAGATGCACTGTTTCCGGTTGAGTGAGAGCGTATATCCTACCGCATGGAATCACAGATCCAGGTACCAAGTCGATTCGGCAATCATATTCTCGATGCGGTGGTAACACCTCGGCCTTGCTCTCACTGAACACTTCACCATACTCCTGGTAACAACCTGGTAGCGACACCTCCTTTTCCGCTGCAGTAGAAAGGTAATGGGTAGTCGTCAAAACCGTGGAAGGTCGGAGGTATTCACAGTTGCAATGCTCTTGACAATAACACAACTCGTCGTCTCCCTGTCCCAGTTGGACAAAAACCCTGAAATCTTACTTAACTGCCTGCAAGACATACATACCTGGATGTGTGAAACCGCGCTGAAACTGAACGGGTCAAAAACAGAAATCATGCTGCTGGGCAACAAATGGTCTTCTGTCCCTCCCTCAGCCTGGCCAGACTCCTTCGGTGACATCCCCACGCCCAAGACTGAAATTAAAACACTGGGCTTCTGGCTGGAGCAGGACCTTTCCTTGAAGACCCAGGCAGTTAAGACCGCGGGCACATGCTTTGGTCTTCTCCGCTCAATTCAGAAGATCCTCCCCCTCCTGCCCCCCCTGTCCAGGAAACTTCTGGTGCAAGGGCTCATACTATCACGCCTGGACTACGGCAACGCCGCATATCTCGGGGCTCCTGAAACCACCCTGACCAAACTTCAGCGCGTACAAAATGCCGCGGCGAGACTCATTCTCAAACTTCCCCCTAGAGCCCATACCACACCGGCCCTCAAATCGCTGCACTGGCTACCGGTCCGCCAGCGTGTGGAGTTTAAGGCCTTGTGCATCACGCACAAACTCATTAATGGGGTTGGACCTGCCACCCTCAAAGATATGGTCACACCTTACAAAGCCCACAGAAACCTCCGCTCGGACAACGAACATCTGGCCACAGTCCCAAGATTCAAGAAGGCGCGCACCGGTGGACGACGCTTCTCGGTCAAGGCCTCCTCCACATGGAACGCACTCCCTCGTCTGCTGCGTTTGGAACCTAGCCACACGGTGTTCCGCAAAAGACTCAAAACCCTCCTCTTCCCCAAATAGTTCCTGGTTCTCGCCTGTCCCGGATTTTACAGTATTATAGCGCGGGGATGCCTTCGGGTCACCAGGCGCTTTACAAATCTCAAAATAAATAAATAAATAAATAAATAAGTGGAGAGCAAGTCCAAGGACTGCTCAGTCCACCGAATTGTAGGTTCGTGTTTTTTCAACCATGGGAGTCCCAGTATCACCCTATAATGAGGAGCATGAATGAGGTTGAATGAAAGGAATTCTTTATGGTAACCCCCATACCATAGCTCATACTCAGGTGTATGTTGAGCAATCGGGCCAGATTCCAATTCATGACCATCCACTGCGAACACCACTTCAGGGACTTGTTTCAATACCAGAATCACCCCCAATCTACGAGCTTCCTCCTTATCCATAAAACAGCCCGTAGCACCCGAATCCACCATGGCTCTGATGTTTTTTGGTCAATCCATAACTCCATATCCAGAAAGAATAGCTGATTCCCGGCGTAGTCGTCATTCGTTACTGAAGGGATGAGTTGCTTGCTTGAGTTACTCCCTTCTGATGGACTCAAGCACTGGAGTTTTCCGACCCCTTTTCCACAGATGAAGCAACCAATTGTCCTGTACGATAACGACCTCCCTTGGGCTTTATAGGGCATTCACGCAAGAAGTGTCCTTTTTTCCGCAGTAAAGACATAACCCAAATTTGCGACGATGTTCTCTTTCACTGAGTGTCAGTGACGCTCTTACAGCTCCGATTTCCATTGGTTCCGTCTTTCCTTCTGGCTTTTCCCCACCGGTCTGTTTGTCACCCAAAGCTAGAGGCCTATCTCTTCTTCCGTGATCCCCTTTTCGTTCCCTCAATCGATGGTCCAATCTCAATGCCAAATCGATAAGAGCAGCACAAGTTGTGGGTTGGGGTTCGACCTGAGCTATGACGTCTTTTAAATTCTCTGTGAGTCCCTGATAGAACAAGACAGTTTGTTTCGCTTCAGGCCACTCCGTTTCTGCTATTAATCTCCTAAAGTGATTCAGGAAAGTGACTAAGTCTGAGGATCCTTGTTTGAGTACGAGTATTTCCTTATCTGCTGAAAAGGTTTCGGCTCTCCTGTCGAATGTCTTTTCGAACTCTGCTCGAAACATATCCCAATCATATAGGATGGGGTCATTGCTCTTAACTATAGGGACCACCCACTGCGCTGCCTCTCCACCCAGATAGGATATCAAAAAGGAAACCCTTGCTTGATTAGTCAGAAAGAATTTTGGTTTGCAGGTGAAATGTAACATCACTTGGGTCATAAACACTTGCACCTTCTTCCTATCACCAAGAAATCGTTCCGGGGGAGCCAACGGAACTGGTGATGGCATTTCTACCACCACTGAGGCAGGCTGAGGGGCTCCTACATCAAAAGGGTTTCGCTGTAACGCGTCTACCCGGGCTTGGAGTGCGGCAGTTTCTTGATGAGATGCAGCAAGTTCTGCTTGTACGAGACCTAAGGCCTCCATCACGTCATCCATGGAGGCCATCCTTCGATCAGATAAGAACTCTTGGGCCGATTATTCTGTCAGAATCCTCTGTTGCTAATCCCCAGGATTGTATTGATGCTGTAAAGGGGCCCTCCTCTAGATCATCCCAAGTCTGGCAATAACGTTCACAGACTGTTAAGGAGATCAAGCAGGGGAAAATAAGTCCGGATGGGAACGGCTGGGCTGCAGGAACTGGAGACCTGTAAATATACAAAGCACGAAATAAGTGGCACTGTCACCCTAGTACTAACATACTAATCTAAAAAAAGAAAGCTATACATTTCTCACCTGTAATACTAAACAGGAAGGCAGAATTAATTGAGCAATAGAATGGGCCTCTTCTCACTCCCCAGGTTTCCTAATGTAAAAGATAAATGACAAACTCACTCTTACTTGACTTCCCCAAAAATGAGTGCGGAGCAATCAGGGAGAGAAAATAGGGACACACCTACCCTATTCGGAATGATGAAGGACTGACTGCACTTTGGACTTCTATTACATTCTTCTATCACTCTTCTCCATATAACGTAACACATGCACCAAAAATACGTTCTGGTTAGATCACCAGAAGTTATCCTTCATCCCCTCCGAGGTTAATCAATTCTACGATACATCTAGTATCAACTGTGTGAGTGTAAATGAGGATTAGTTCAGTCACCATAAACGCAGCAACCACCATGTTATCTAGTAGTCAGTTGTTGTAGTTCTGCTATTATAAACAACAAATGATAGGCAGCCCAGCACAAACTAAAGGAAGGAATCGTCTCTGCTGCAGATAACGCCTCTGCAACCAAGAGAAAGTGTGTTAAGCCTTCAGGAAATAGCACCACATCTCCCGGTGCCTGTATGAAACCCAAAGACCCAAACCTGCAAATGTCACCTCCGGTAGATACCGAGGAGACGGCACTCAGTACCCAGTAACTTATCCAAAATGAATCCCCAGGAGAAAACGTGATTCAAGGGTCCCCTCGATGCGGGCGCTTCCTAAGCCCCACCACGAAAACTACAGCAGGTACCCACGAAGTCCAAACGATGCGGGCGCTTCCTAAGCCCCACCAAGTAATCCACTGTAGACATCCACAAAGTCCAGACGATGCGGGCGCTTCCTAAGCCCCACCACGTAATCCACAGTGCAGGAGAGGAGAAAGCCCCACACCACTCTGCTATGATAATACCAAGAAACCGGAATGAAACGCTATGCCAAGAACCAAGAATAATCGGCCGCGCGTCTATCAGCTTGTTCCCTAATATGCATTTCCTGTCGCCTAGCGTCATACCGACACGACATGTGAAGGATCATGGGATTTGTAGTTTACATCCCGTAAATCACTCAGACTGCAGGCAGTGATTTACCAGCGGCCGGGAAACCTGACACACACACTGAAAAATAGAAACTGACATTTTCATTACAATAGACATACCAATACCACTTACAACACACCTATTTAGTAATTCCAAGATCTACTCACACATCCACTCATTCACCAACAGTCCTATACAGTCACTCATACATGTACTCACTCTTCATGGGTACTCATACACTTATATATCCTGTTACACACTGACACTCATGAATGGAGTTACTCACACACATATTCACTTATGCTAATAAAAAATCAAACATCCATTTACTTGCATATACAATTATACACACACCACCACACTTACTTCTACAGAAACTTACACATACTTACTCTTTTAAACAATCACTTATAGAAACACATACTTATTCATACAAGAACTCTTCCAATCTCTCACTCTCACATATACTCACTTATATACAGCAATACTCACATATACTAGTTTAAAATATATGTAGTTGCTTATAAAAACCCTATTGAGACAGTCATTCACTCACTAACACACCCATACATACACTCATCCACCCATACAGTCCTGCACACATACTGTCTTCAACACATACAAATAGTGACTCACTCATTCATGCATGTATGCACTAAGTAACACCCCCCACTGAACCATACAGACACTCATACTGATATTTGAAAAACAAAGTAATAACCCATATAGACACTCATGTAGCTACTCACCAAACAAAGCAGCCACTTATACACAAAGTGAGAGACTGATACAGATATTTATATATTTAAAGATTACTCACTAACCCATGTATTCACTACAATACACTTAATCAGTCATTTTTTCATAAACAAAATCATCAATTTAGACACTTATAAATCCATTTATTCTTCCATCGACCTTCAGATATACATATATAAAACATTTAATTTTTAGAAAAATACACATTCACTGGATGATGTCATCAGTTAAGTCATCAGTAATGTCATTTGAGATGTCATCAGTGATGTCATGAGGGATGTCACTGACCATGTCATGAGTGACGTAATGAAATCGTGGGGTGCGTTCACGGTACGCGTACGTACGCGGACTTGTACCCGTACCGTGCGCGCACCCCGTAATGTTTTCGGGGTTTTTTTTGCCCTTGGGGGTCGTTCTGGGACCCCCTGAGAAGGCATAGAGGGTTGGGGGGGGGTCTCTACCCCCCTTTTTTCTCACTTTACAAATCCCCCTAAAACTTTCAGGGAAGGAGTGGAGCGCAGCCAGACCATTTTAAGGAAAATTACAGGCAGATCCCTCAATCGGCGCCAAAGTTATTCCCAATAGAATGTTCGGATTTTCCTATGGTAGCCAATCCTAACTATATATACCTACTGGCTATCGCCAGTAGGTAATATATATATATATATATATTCACTGAAAAAACCATAGGTTTCACACCAGTTATAGTTAGGAATTAGCATTTAAAAAACCTATTAAATTCACTGAAAAAACCATAGGTTTCACACCAGTTATAGTTAGCTGGAAATTTTACTGATATAAAACCATTGAAATTCCCACGTTATAGTTAGATGGACTCACTATAACTTGCGTGTGCAATGCACTGCTGATGACATCACATATTACATCACTCATGACATGGTCAGTGACATCACTCATGACATCACTGATGACACCATCCAGTGAATGTGTGTCTTTCTGAAAAATAAATATATTTTATATATGTATATGTAAAAGTTGATGGAAGAATAAATGTTTAAATAAGTGTCTAAATGGATGGTTTTTAAAAATTGATTGGTTAACTGGCTTAATACGACATCATCAGCAGTGCATTGCACACGCAAGTTATAGTGAGTCCATCTAACTATAACGTGGGAATTTCAATGGTTTTATATCAGTAAAATTTCCAGCTAACTATAACTGGTGTGAAACCTATGGTTTTTTCAGTGAATTTAATAGGTTTTTTAAATGCTAATTCCTAACTATAACTGGTGTGAAACCTATGGTTTTTTCAGTGAATTTCATAGGTTTTTTAAATGCTAATTCCTAACTATAACTGGTGTGAAACCTATGGTTTTTTCAGTGAATTTCATAGGTTTTTTAAATGCTAATTCCTAACTATAACTGGTGTGAAACCTATGTTTTTTTCAGTGAATTTCAAAGTTATTTAAATGCTAATTCCTTTGTATATCGAGTTTCTAACCTTTTTTTTTTTTACAATTTTCTTTTTTTTTTTAAGTATTCATTTTTTTTATAATTTTTTTCTTTTGCGCTCTGGGTGCGCGCTCGGGGAAGCTTTCAGCTAAGCTCTCCAATAAGCTTTTCCGTGCGCTCATCTGAAAGCGCACCCAGAGCGCAACTGTCGTTCGTGAAAAAAAAATATGAATGAAAAGTTAATAATAATGCAAAACATTTCGTACCATACAAATAAAATTTGTTTTTTTTAATATGGAAAATGATTATGCATTTCTATTAAAGATTGATGACGTCACTTCGGCGCGCAACGTACGTGCCCTCGGAAGCGCCTCCGTGCGCGGCGCCTAAACGCACGCAAAAGCGCCTACGATCGCGCCACGTTTGCGCCCCGGAAGCGCCTACGATCGCGCTGCGTAAACGCACCCGGAAGTGCACCTGAGCGCGCAACGTAAGCGCGTCGGGTCATGTGACCCTAAAATAACACTTTTCATTGGTTGCTAACAGTTTTTTTTTACAATGAATGAAATCCCCACCCATTTCCTTCACTTCTTCGTTCACTTTTGTGACTGAAAGACCTGCCTTTTTTGCTGCTCCATATTCCTGGATTCATCATGGCTGCCAGACCATCCAGCAGTGAAGATGACTCCAATGATTTCATTGATGAAGAGCCTCCTACCCCAAAGGTGAAGGAACATTTCATCTGGAAATTTTTTAAGTTTCCAGAAGGCCAGAAGAAGGTGAATGCACCAAAAGTAGAGTGCAGGATCTGCAAACATGTCCTGTCACGGGGTAACCCCCTAAAAAAATACTCTTTTGGCAACTTCACCATGATTCGCCATGTGAAGAGCAGGCACCCCCAGAATTTTGCCCGGGAAAGTGTCAGGGCTCTGGCACAGGAGGTTCCCAGAGATGGGGCCTCTACATCAACAGGAGGAGCAACTTCTTCTGGAAGAGAACAATCTCAGGGGCAGGTAGCAAACATTCAACCTGCATTCAACCATGGGGTCGTCAGATGCAGATACTGCAATCAACTCCTCACCTATGGGGAGCAAAGTGTCCTGCTCATGGTTCGGGCATTAGAGAACCATCACTGCCCTTCCCACCCCTAATTTTTTTCTTTTCTTTTTGCTCCTGTTGAGCAGTTTCTATTCCCTGTTTTTGTTCCTCTTCAGTTAAAAGAAGAAAACCAAAAGTTCTTTTCAGAACTACCTCCAATATGGCTGAGATACCCGCCACCCCCTCTCAACACGATCCCCAAAAGAAGGGAAACCGGAAACAGTTCTTCAAAGTTTTTGGATGTGGGAGGGAGTGACCCTCCCGCGGCCGTATTTATTAAAACAAAAAATTAAACATTAAACGTTTCATATTATGTACAATTTCATTATCACATTTGCGATGTTTGGCTAATCTTAACATATTCTCTAATACAGAGGTTCTCCTAGCCGAACTAGCATCCTACAGAAACATTCTCTATAAACACTGAAATTGTACATCCTAACGTTTAAGGGCCAACGGCAAGGTCATAACCGGTGTCAAGATCCCTAACCAGACTTACCCCTCCCACTTGGGAAGGGCGACAGCACAGAGGCTTACCTCAAGTGCAACTACTAACAATTTCCCTTGACTTGTCGGGGGCACTTAAGACTCGACGCCATTTAAAGGTCGTTCGAATACTTGTGTGTGGTATCTAGAAGGTATCGTGGACCTCCCCCCACCCCACACAACTTACCGCATCTGCCGTCGCAGATGACCCTGGCCCCGGGAAATTCCTCAGGAGGGGGCTGTAACCCCTCCTACACAGGAAGGGGCCTTGACCGCCTTTCCTTAACTTCCGGCGACCCGCCCTTAGACGGGACCGCCTCCCCATTGAGGGGCCAATGGCCACCTCCCCCGAGCGCTCCCATCCGTGTTGGGTGACGCCCACTCATAGGGATCTACCAATTAGTGCTCACCGATCATGACCTTACCGCCTACCAAAAAATAAATACGACAATTCGAACTTATGAAAACATTGGTCGCTACGACCGAAAGAGCATGCTCAAAAAGCAACACTACATCAAGTCCTTTTAATCGTAACAACCTAAATGATATTCACCATACTTTATTATGAAAAACAACAAAACTGATACTTTCACAACCTGTAAACGAAAAAGGAAGAACATACTTAGAAAATCCACTTTATTGCACAACAACTTGCTGTCCTCAGGGGCTGGTGGGTGGGTCAAAATTGGCTCTTTGTTCTGTCCCGAGCTCACGTGTAGCGAGGAGGTGCAGCTTCGGAGCACAAGAACAAGAGGACGTCTTCTGGCCTTGCGTCTCCTTTTATCCGTCTTCAGGGCGGGCGTAAACCCGCCCCTGCCCGTCCCGAGGGCGTGGCTGGCTGCGTCAATGTCTAGGCCAGCCCACTCTAGGGCGGGAACAGGCGCGCCCCGGCTACGCCGCTTCGGGCATACCAGCCGAGACGCGCCTCCCGCCCAAAAATGGCTTCCCGGGGGGATCGAGGCACTCCGCCATACGTTCGGGGGGACCGAGTGGTCGCCCCTTTCCATATGGCTGAGATACCCGCCACCCCCTCTCAACACGATCCCCAAAAGAAGGGAAACCGGAAACAGTTCTTCAAAGTTTTTGGATGTGGGAGGGAGTGACCCTCCCGCGGCCGTATTTATTAAAACAAAAAATTAAACATTAAACGTTTCATATTATGTACAATTTCATTATCACATTTGCGATGTTTGGCTAATCTTAACATATTCTCTAATACAGAGGTTCTCCTAGCCGAACTAGCATCCTACAGAAACATTCTCTATAAACACTGAAATTGTACATCCTAACGTTTAAGGGCCAACGGCAAGGTCATAACCGGTGTCAAGATCCCTAACCAGACTTACCCCTCCCACTTGGGAAGGGCGACAGCACAGAGGCTTACCTCAAGTGCAACTACTAACAATTTCCCTTGACTTGTCGGGGGCACTTAAGACTCGACGCCATTTAAAGGTCGTTCGAATACTTGTGTGTGGTATCTAGAAGGTATCGTGGACCTCCCCCCACCCCACACAACTTACCGCATCTGCCGTCGCAGATGACCCTGGCCCCGGGAAATTCCTCAGGAGGGGGCTGTAACCCCTCCTACACAGGAAGGGGCCTTGACCGCCTTTCCTTAACTTCCGGCGACCCGCCCTTAGACGGGACCGCCTCCCCATTGAGGGGCCAATGGCCACCTCCCCCGAGCGCTCCCATCCGTGTTGGGTGACGCCCACTCATAGGGATCTACCAATTAGTGCTCACCGATCATGACCTTACCGCCACAGGTCCGGATAGTTGACCGGCTATCCGGACCCCCCACCAAACTCCTACCTAAAGGTCATGTTTTAACGATTTTAACCAAGCTAGGAAGTCACCTATGAGTAACTCATTGCCCACCCTCGACAAATGCACACCATCCCCCAAATACATACTGTCATCATTAATACAACTATGCGAGATCGAATGCAATGTCTTGGAACGGAACAACCGACTCACTTTGTTATTCAATTTTTTAACGGAATGATTCAAAGCAGGGATCGAGATAGCCCCCCGCCACACTTTTCGTGGGATCATATGAGACCACGCAATTGTACACCCCGGAACTCTCCTTGCTAACCAACTTACCGTGGAAAGCATAGCCTCCAGGAGAAGTCGTCTACCGGTGGTGACTAGATCATTGCCCCCCAAATGTACTATGACTATGGACGGCGGTGACCTCATCCGCTCTAACAAACCCTCAAAAAATGCCTGAAACTGGTCAATACAGAGACCGCCCCTTCCGTAGAAGGACACTCTGTACCCGTATTCCCCAGGTACGTGAATCATATCACCTGCTTTGAATACGTCTGCGGCCCGTCTCACGTATGAGTGGCCTACAACCCACACCTCCTTTCTCTCAGCCGGTGATGTGTGACCGCTGGCCTGGTGTTGGGTCAACTGCACAGTCCGCCCTGCCGCGTAGGCTTGCGCAACTGAAAACAAACAAAAGACAAGAAGCGTGAGTACATGATTACAGCTTCACAACATGTGCAATCGCACATACCTCTTATAACAATTGGAGGACCAACGCCCCACCCGTTTCACTTGTTCTACATTAAGACCCCTGGCTGTAGCTTCTGTGGCAGCCCCTATACGAAAGGAATGGGTCCCAAATTCACCCGGGTCCAAGCCCGCTGCGGCAATGGCCATTGCAAGCACCCGCTGAAACTGAAACCTCGTCAGCGGGGTGGCGTCTACATGCCTCAACAATGTCCCCCCCCATGATGCCACCCTTCGTGCTAGGTAATCTTCTAAGCACTGAACCGGACACATGGATGACTCGGGGATCCTGCGAATGATCGTGCAGTCCCCCCTCCCATCTTGGTCAGTCTTGGACCTGAGAAAGGAGACAATCATCACATCACCCCTGATCTGAACCTGCTCCCTGCACAAGCCCCCCGTCACATCCCGTTTGTTCCTTGCAACTAGCTCACTAACTCTCATAGCCCCGTGAAATGCCAGCATAAATGCAGTCCGGAACAAACAGGTCTCGAACGGGGACGAGCATGTGTTAGGGAGTGTGGTCAGCAACTGGGACAACCTGTCTAGACCTATCGGTCGTCTTACGTCTACTCTGCGACCCTCCAGACGTTGCCACCCACGCAGCGCTTTCTGTACCGTAAAAGACGCTGTCGGGTCCAGGATGCCATGGGCCCTGGCAACAAAGGAAATGGCGGCACGATGCCTTTGGGCCGTGGCCACCGATTTCCCAGCCCTACGTAAGGACATCAGGAAAAGTACTACCAACTCCTCCTGCCCCCAAAGTCCCCCTCTCTCTGCCCCCAAAAAGGCTAAATAGGCCTGGAACGCCCCTTCATATGCCTTCCTTGTCCTGGGTGCTAGACTCTCTCCCACGAGGTGACGAAGTTCGGGGCACCGAGAGACCAGAGAGCTTCGGGGAAGGGTGCCGGCTCCGGGTCCGCTGAAGGAAGGAAACCCGAGAAAGCCTGCATGTGAAAACGAGACAGTGCATCAGCGGCCTGATTCATCACCCCAGGGACATGTTTTGCTCTGAATACCACGTTCAGTTGCATACACAGTAAGACAATTTCTTTGAGCAGCCTCAAAATCAATTTACAACGGGCTGCCTGACTATTGATGCATTCTACCACGGTCATATTGTCGGACCAGAACACAACAGAA
Organism: Lissotriton vulgaris; assembly: GCF_964263255.1. Taxonomy (NCBI): domain Eukaryota; kingdom Metazoa; phylum Chordata; class Amphibia; order Caudata; family Salamandridae; genus Lissotriton; species Lissotriton vulgaris. Next base: position 2,034,464,548 of record NC_141685.1, on the reverse strand, counting down.
TGATCTCTGAACCCTTCTGGCCAGGTTCTCAGGGCCACCAGAATGGGAAATAATTCGAGGAAAGCGATGTTACTTGTCAGCCCCTTCTCGTGCCACCATAGGGGCCACTTCTGTGCCGACCATTTTGTGCCGAAGATGGCGCCAAAACCTACGCTTCCTGCTGAATCTGTCCATAGCCCAAGCTCATCGGAGGACATGACTGGCTTGTTCCAGACAACTCGGCCATTGAAGTCCGCCAAGAATGCTAACCAAATCCGCATGTCCTGGCGGACCTCAGTCGATAACCTTGTGCGATGATGACCCTCCTTCAGGCCAACCATCGCTTGGGCAATTGAGCGGGAAAAGGGGCGAGCCATTGGTATCACTCTCAAGGCAAAGTTCAACTTTCCCACTAACTGTTGCAACTGATGCAGTGTAACCTTGGATGCAGTTAAACATACTTGGAGGGCTGCCCTGAATTTCGACACCTTGCTAGCTGGTAAACGGAAGCACCCCTCCCTTGAGTCCAACTCGATCCCCAGAAACTCGAGGCAAGTCGTGGGACCCATAGTTTTACCCGGTGCCAACGGCACGCCGAGATGACCCATTAACACACAGAATTCGTCTAAAGCCTGGGCACATTCGGGACTACCGGCGGGGCCAAGGAACAGAAAGTCGTCAAGGTAATGCATTACATTTCGGAAACCCGCTGTCTCAGTGAACACCCACTGCAGGAAAGTACTGAATTGCTCAAAGTAAGCACATGAAATAGAGCAACCCATTGGCATACACCTATCCATGTAAAATGACCCCTGGAACCCGAATCCCAAAAGACGCTGATCGTCTGGGTGTACCGGGAGCAACCGGAACGCTGACTCGATATCAGATTTCGCCATCAACGTCCCGTGCCCCAGGCGATTCAAGATGGCTACTGCCTCATCAAAAGATGCGTATCGCACCGAACAAACTTCTGGATCAATTGCGTCGTTCACCGAAAGACCTCGTGGAGCAGACAGATTATGGATCAAACGGAACTCACCCGGGTCCTTCTTGGGGACCACCCCTAACGGAGAACAAACGAAACCTGGTACCGGGGGTTCACTAAACGGGCCGGCGACCCGTCCCCGGCTAACCTCTTTCTGAATTTTCTCTTGCACTACCGATGTATGTTGTAAAACGGAAAGTTGATTTTTGCACGTCCCTACACCCTGAAAGTCCCCTACCGGGATGCGGAAACCATGTGTAAAACCGTTCCGTAGCACCCCGGCAGAAGTACGATCCGGGTATTCGCTGAGCCAGGGAATCATTGCCAAGGTATCAATCGGGGTTGGTAAAGGCGCCCCTCGGCCTAGCTTAGACCTGTTTGGCGCCCCCATTCTCACCCGTTCTGGCTCTGCACGATGACTCAGGATGGGACGACCCACACGTACTACACTCATGTTTGAACTTACACGATCCCGGAGGCCTGGTACATTTCCCCTTGTTGAAATTAAAACAGAAACCCTTTTTCCCTGTATTGCCTGCGGGCCTTGACTGGTCGTCGGTGCTCGTACTTGGTCGAAAGGGCGTCCCCACATTTTGGCGGGAGTAATCAACAACATTGCTCCCGACCAATGGCATTCTTAACATTCCTGATTCTTTCATTTTGTCCCAAGTTAACGAATCGTAACAATCCCAAGTCAAACTCTTGTTATGTTCCTTTTCCTTTCTGAACAGATTGTCATAACAAAACCAATGGTTACCTTGATACGTTGTCGAGTAACCCATAATTCGTGATTGGTAAACGGGAAACTCAGGGAGCAACTCGGGCCTACGTTCCCCCAAAATCGATGTGAAAATACCCCATGCATTGCCCCAGTTGCCAATGTTCTCATTAACCTTAAAGGCGGCCATTTTTGCGCGCCAAACACTCGGATGCATCAAGTCCTTCTGACTTTTCACATGCTCCACATCATAATGATCAACAAGCAGGGAAAAAATATTCACGTACTCTCCCGCCCAGATCTTTTCTTTTATAGCTAACGGCACATGTTGTCCCAATCTCTCTCTACGAGAGGGTGCTGACTCGTCCCTTGCAATCGGCAATGGCCGCTTACCTGCACCGGACGCAGCTTCTGCCGCTTGCGGCTTGTCTATCCCCGCCACTCTAGCTGCCTCTTTCTTCTCACGAAGCCCTTTTATCAGCGCCTGTGCCTCGGCAGCCGTGGCGCCATCACCACTATCCCCCAACCACGCTGCTAGCTGTGCTGCCAGCTCGGGGGGCATGTCTTCCTTGGATGTCGGGGAGACGACCCCCGGGATTGGATTCCCCTCTATCGGTACTGGGGTCGGCGCCTCGAGAGGGGCAGAGGGAACCGGGACGTCCCCACCGGCTGGAACCTTTCTCGGCCTCTTAGGTCTCCCTCCAGCCGGCGAAGGGCCCGAACCCTCCTCCCCATCTCGCTCCGCCAACCGTTTCTTTATGTCGGACATATCTTTAAAGAGTGCCCGAACCATCTGGTCAGTCGTCATTCTCTTTTCGCCTTTCCTGGGCATCTTCTTCGACGAAGTATCTGGAAGACAAAGAAAAAGATCAAAACGCTCAAAATTGGCTCTTTGTTCTGTCCCGAGCTCACGTGTAGCGAGGAGGTGCAGCTTCGGAGCACAAGAACAAGAGGACGTCTTCTGGCCTTGCGTCTCCTTTTATCCGTCTTCAGGGCGGGCGTAAACCCGCCCCTGCCCGTCCCGAGGGCGTGGCTGGCTGCGTCAATGTCTAGGCCAGCCCACTCTAGGGCGGGAACAGGCGCGCCCCGGCTACGCCGCTTCGGGCATACCAGCCGAGACGCGCCTCCCGCCCAAAAATGGCTTCCCGGGGGGATCGAGGCACTCCGCCATACGTTCGGGGGGACCGAGTGGTCGCCCCTTTCCATTCTCATCAAAGAGCTATAATCTTAAAAAATGAAGAGTAAGTGAAATATAGTGCATTGATAATTGAAAGGAGAATGAGTAAGAAAGAACAGAAAGGTATGAGAGGTGAAAGGAAGTGAAGTAGGAGGACTGAAAGAAGGTGAGTGTTAGAAAAGAAAGTTATGACACAGTGAATAAACTGGAGGCCTCATTTCTGAAAAGTGACGCATCGCTACGTGAAAATAGCGATGCGTCACTTATCTGGACGCACTCCTTATGACATTCCAGATGTGTCATATTTAATGTATAACGAATCATATCGCAAGGAGTTACAGATACGTCAGTATTTCTGACATATCTGTAAACACAAAAGTAACGCATTGCAGAAGTGCGTCACAAAAGTGACGCAACTCCAGTAATGTGTCCTTTCACATGGAAAAAGCACCATGTGAAAGGTTTGCTGTGAAGCAGGCGCAAGATTTTGGCGCAACTGCATCCTAAAAGTGACGCACTGCGTCATTATTACCAAGCTTTTTGCAAGGAACACCCCCTCTGCATGCATTATACCTGACACTATTTTTTAAAAAGTGACGCATCTAGGTACATGGGTCACTTTTTAAAACTCTGCACCATATTGTATCTGCATCAGGTATAATGTATGCAGAGGGGGCAATCCCTCGCAAAAAGCTTGGTAATAACAACGTACTGAAATCTATGAGATTTCCCTGCGTCACTTTTAGGATGCTATTGCGTCAAAATTTTGCGCCGGCCTCGCATCACTTTTATGTTTACACATATGTCAGAAATACTGACGTATCTGTAACTCCTTGCAACATGATTCGTCATACATTAAATATGACACATCTGGAATGTCATAAGGACTGTGTACAGAAAAGTGACGCATCACACCAGCAGTGTAATAAAATGTGCCTCGTTGCACTATATTTAAAGGATGCAACAGCATCCTAAAAGTGACGCAGTGAAATCTCAAACATTTCACTGCGTCGCTATTACAAAGCTTTTTGTGGGGGAACACCCCCTCTGCATGCATTATACCTCACGCAGATATAATGTGGCGCTTGATTTTAAAAAGTGACCCATCTACCTAGATACCTCACTTTTTAAATATAACGCAACGCAACACATTTTTTTACACTACTGGTGCAATGCGTCACTTTTCTGTGCGCACTCCTTATGACATTCCAAGTAACGCATTGCTGGAGTGCGTCACAAAAGTGACGCAACTCCAGTAATGTGTCCTTTCAAATGGGGAAAGCAGCATATGAAAGGTCTTGCCTCAGTCTAACACCTGCTGTAAAGCAGGCACAAGATTTTGACGCAACAGCATCCTAAAACTGACGCAGTGAAATCTCAAAGATTTCACTGCGTCGCTATTACAAAGCTTTTTGCGGGAGAACACCCCCTCTGCATACATTATACCTGACGCTATTTTTAAAAAGTGACGCATCTAGGTACATGGGTCACTTTTTAAAACTCTGCGCCATATTGTATCTGCAACATGATTCGTCATACATTAAATATGACACATCTGGAATGTCATAAGGAGTGCGCACAGAAAAGTGACGCATAACACCAGCAGTGTAATAAAATGTACCTCGTTGCACTATATTTAAAAAGTGACGCATCTAGATAGATGCGTCACTTTTTAAATATTGCATAACAATGCGCATTTTTTTACACCGCTGGTGCGTCACAAAAATTGACGCACAGGAAGCGCAAAACTAACAGCGCAGGGCCTTCATAAATATGGTCCTGAATTTTCCCCGTGCTTCCGGTGCGCGTACCATGCGCTTCCCCCGCGCAAAACGAAAAAAAATTTTTAATGCCCTGCAGGACCCTATTTTAGTCCCTACATCAAACCTAGGGGGTCAGAGGGGGTCTACTCTTCCCCCTTATGGTCATTTGCCCCTTTTTTTTTCAAACCCCTTGTGTCTCGATTTTACCGAGACACAAGATGGCGGCCGCTCCGCACTGTTTAGAATGTTTACAGACAACTGAGATCCAATCAGCTTCCTGCGCGCAAGTCGCGTGTCGCGCCTGGAGCGCACTCCCGTGCGCGCACGGGAGAGCGCCTATAGATATATATATTTTTTTGAACCTAAATTACTCAAAATCCACTGGAGCACATATCTTGAGACATAGCAAAGGCACATCGGGCTACCAGTCCCTACAATTTTGCCAAGTTTGGTGGAAATCCATTCAGCCGTTCGGGCTAAAAGTGAAATCGACCGCCCTATGGAAATTAACATGGGGAAAACGCGTTTTGGGACCCCCCTTTTATCTCGGCCCCCGCTTGACGAATCCCCCCCAAACTTTCAGGGAAGGACCGGACCGCCATGAGACCATTTTCCTGAAAATTTCAGGCAGATTCGTCAACCGGCGCCAAAGTTATTCAAAATAGAATGTTGAGATTTAACATTGAAAATTATCCTAACTATAACTACCTACTGGCGGATGCGTCACTTTTTAAATATTGCATAACAATGCGCATTTTTTTACACCGCTGGTGCGTCACAAAAATTGACGCACAGGAAGCGCAAAACTAACAGCGCAGGGCCTTCATAAATATGGTCCTGAATTTTCCCCGTGCTTCCGGTGCGCGTACCATGCGCTTCCCCCGCGCAAAACGAAAAAAAAATTTTAATGCCCTGCAGGACCCTATTTTAGTCCCTACATCAAACCTAGGGGGTCAGAGGGGGTCTACTCTTCCCCCTTATGGTCATTTGCCCCTTTTTTTTTCAAACCCCTTGTGTCTCGATTTTACCGAGACACAAGATGGCGGCCGCTCCGCACTGTTTAGAATGTTTACAGACAACTGAGATCCAATCAGCTTCCTGCGCGCAAGTCGCGTGTCGCGCCTGGAGCGCACTCCCGTGCGCGCACGGGAGAGCGCCTATAGATATATATATTTTTTTGAACCTAAATTACTCAAAATCCACTGGAGCACATATCTTGAGACATAGCAAAGGCACATCGGGCTACCAGTCCCTACAATTTTGCCAAGTTTGGTGGAAATCCATTCAGCCGTTCGGGCTAAAAGTGAAATCGACCGCCCTATGGAAATTAACATGGGGAAAACGCGTTTTGGGACCCCCCTTTTATCTCGGCCCCCGCTTGACGAATCCCCCCCAAACTTTCAGGGAAGGACCGGACCGCCATGAGACCATTTTCCTGAAAATTTCAGGCAGATTCGTCAACCGGCGCCAAAGTTATTCAAAATAGAATGTTGAGATTTAACATTGAAAATTATCCTAACTATAACTACCTACTGGCGACCGCCAGTAGGTAATATATATATATATATATATATATATATATATATATATATATATATATATATATATATATATATATATATATATATATATATATATATACAGCTCAGATTCCTTGTAGTTTCACACAGAAAACAGCACTTGTAAACCAGCTGATGCTTGCACTCGTTTATTGGTACAGAGTAAACAGACGCGTTTCGGCTTCAAGCATTCCTTGTGTCAGTTACACGGATGGACTACATTGTCAGCGCCTACTCGGGGGACATCTTTGAATGGGCAAAAAATCCCAGATTAAACAGCGTGAGAGTATAGATTTACTCCTGTTTGCCTCTTCACGAGTGGTGCAAGTGGGGTTTCTTTAATATTGCCGTGTATCGGCGTGTAACCCCGTTAAGATAGTGTTGGGGTGTATTATTTATTTATTATTTATTAGAAAGTTTTGTATAGCGCGAACAAGACCCGTAGGTATCAGCGCGCTTCACATAAAGAGCATATTAAAGGATTAATACATACAGTCAACAATGATCACAAAGCAAAAATATGAGGTAGATGCTTATAGGGCTTTGGGCGGAGTGTATTGATAGATAACCCTCCGACATACCATTATGCATTAAGAGGTCGGTTAGGCACACTTATATAACATAATCTATCTATGCAGACCTGTATGGTGTAGAGAATTATACCATGTGCCAGGTTTGCCATGTGAAAAATAGGTTACATTCGTGGCACAACATGGGTTGTTAATTGTTCTCTAACTGGTGGGCGGTTGTCCCATCTAATCAGTTGTCCCAGTATGAGATCCCTCCTCGTTAGCCAATATGTCGAACCTAGGTATACTGCCGTGGATCGGCTAGGTGCCCTCGTTTGGAACTTCCTACGGGGGCACATATCACTGCAAAACCCTTAAAGTTATTCTTCCCACTCTATGTGATAGTGTGTGGTTTACGGTCCGTTTTTCTCGCAACCAAATGTCTGACACATATATTCTTTAACACAATACCAATACATTTCAAATGACATTACTCTGTTTAGAAAGTGGTGCAGCTGTAAATATCTGGTTCTTCTATATCAAATCATATCACAAATCATATCACAAAGTTAGGTTCATCCTATATAGAAGTTAAGTGGTTTATGAGCCCATAGACCAGTTTAAATGAAATAAATGTAAACCGTTATCAATAGTATAGACTTCTTGGTCTTCAAAATACCTACTACAAAATTTGTACCAAATTTTTACAAAATTCCAAAGTATCGACAGTTCGGGTTATCTCACATTCTTATTTCAACATCTACTGTAAGAGAGCACATTGTGTAGAATCAGTTTTTCGCATCATATAGGTCCTACTGTGTACCTCAGTTGTCTATTTACCTAAATGTACAACCAGTTCTTCCCCGTTATTCAACCCTCGAGGTGCTTTTGTCATCAGATCAATTATATATCTGGATTCCAGACGTCTAAGTTGTTTAAGTCTGTCTCCCCCTCGGATGTTAGCTGGGATACTGTCAAGTCCGAAGTATTGTAGTTTACTTCTGTCCCTATTATGCGCTTCATTGAAGTGTCTTGGGACTGGGTAAGATGGATCTACTTTTTCAATCGCCCTTTGGTGTTCCAAGACCCTCATCTTTAGTGGATGGATAGGGCTGCCCACGTATCTTAAGCCGCACGGACAGACGAGACAGTAAACCGCAAATGGAGTGCTACATGTTATGAATTTCTTAATAGGCTTGTTTATTTCTGCCCCTGGTACCCAGTAGTATAATATTCTTCTACTTCCTGCGCAGGCTTTACATTTCCCGCAGGGGTAAAAACCCCTCATTGCGGTCAATGTGTTCTGTTTTGGTTTCTTCTGTTCGAAATGACTTTTCACAAGTGAGTCTTTTAGAGATCTCGCCTTGCGGAAAGTGATCTGAGGTTTGGCGGGAATATCCTCTTTAATTACAGGATCAGTTAGAAGGATGTGCCAATTTTTGGCCAGTATCCCTCTCAGGATATGTGATTCTGTGCTGTAGGTAGTTATCATGCGGAACTTGCCGCCTGTTTCTGTCTCTTTTCCCTTCATTTTGGTTTGGAGTAGGCGTGCCCTTGGGATTTTCTTGACCTTCACCAATGTTTTATTTAGAGAGTGTATGTCCTATCCTCTCTTGGTGAATCTTTCAATGCTCCTCTTGGCCGCTATCTCAAAGTCATCATCCCTACTACTATTTCTCTTTAGTCTTAGTAGTTCTCCGTAGGGGGTACTCTGTATGAGCTTTAGGGGATGGTTGCTGTCTGCCCTGAGAATGGAATTACCTGCCGTGGGTTGTCAGTATATTGAAGTGTGTAATCTGTCCCGCTCAACAAACACCCTCAGGTCCAGAAAGTCCACTGCCACTGGACTGACTTTTCCCGAGAAGTGAAGATTGTATGTGTTGTTGTTCAGGACCTCGATATATCTCTGAGCCATCTCCATCGTCCCTTGCCACACGATGAAGAGGTCGTCGATATATCGGTGCCACCTCACTACCCTGCCTGTCTCCTGTCCATCTGTATAGATTGCCATGGGCACCCGCTCCTCCACCCAGCCCACGAATACATTTGTGTAGCTGGGAGCAAAGCAGGTACCCATGGCAGTCCCAGACACTTGTACATAAAGTTGGTTGTCAAACAGGAAGATATTACTTGTCAGCCAAAATTCCACAAATTCCAGCAGCATACAATTATGTAGGGCAAATCTTGCTGATCTCTTATTGAGATAGTGTTCCACTGCAGTGATTCCCAGTTCATGTCTTATGTTAGTATATAGACTTGATATGTCCAGTACCATCAGTAGATATGTTGGTTCCCATATACAATCCTCAATTTTCGTCAAGAAGTCTTTAGTGTCCCTTATATGGGATTTCAGCTGTGTTACCAGAGGAAATGGGAAACTATCGATGAATCTGGACATATTCTCTGTAAGGCCATTGATCGATGAAACAATAGGTCTCCCTGGTGGTTCTGTGGCATTTTTATGTAGCTTTGGTAGATGATAAAAAGTTGGTATCGTCGGATTGTTGCTGCGTAAAAAGAGATTTTCCTCATTGTCCAACATTGATCTTTCGTACCATTTGTTTACAAGATCATCATACTGTTTTACACTCTCATTGTATCTCTCCCCATCTGTTCTCTGATAGTAACGAGTGTCGGCTAGTTGTTTCAGAGCTTCCTTCTGATAGTATTCCCTGGTGAGGAGCACAACGTTCCCGCCCTTATCTGAGGGCTTTATGATGATATTCTCATCTTGTTCTAATGTCTTGACTGCATTCCTTTGTTGAACTGTGATGTTGTCAGTCCATTTGGATGTTCTTTGTTTACCTCTGAATGTCACAAGTTCTTTCAGTACTGTTTCAGAAAATGCATCAATAGCATCCCATGGCATTATTGGGCAGAATGTTGACGCCGGGTTGAAAGGGCTTTCTTCCTTTTCTTGTTCAATTTTGTTTTTTGATGCTCTCTCCACCATTGAAAGTTCTTCTGAATCCAATGAGGTAGTCTGAGTGAGAGTTGGCAAGATGGCCGCTGACAGTCTGTAGGGAGAGGACGTGCTCCCTGTCGCTCCCCCGCTCCTGATCAGAGAATGATTTAACCGAACGGCGGAATCTGAAAACATCGGTGTAACGGGGCTATCTACATTTTACATTGTACGGCGGCAACAGATGCGGAGGATCTTTTAAGGAAAATAAGAACAGGGAGAGAGTCGGCCGATGTGGTTGTTTGTGCAGGCATTGACGGAGGCACTAACCTTCCCGGCGGTGGACACAGTGCTGACGCAGGCATTGGATAGTGCTCGTCAGCTGATGGTGAAGGCGAGCTCCTGGAGACAGCAGTACCGGCAGTTACGGCAGCAGCAGCATTTTCGGCAGCAGAGTTTGGCAGCGCTGTCTGTAACTTGGCGTGCAATGGCGCCAAAAATCTCAAAGGCTTTGCGGGAGGAGAAAGCTGCTTGGAGCGAGTCCGACGCACCGGCAGCTAACCTCCGTACAGAAAAAATTACACGGACCCAGGAGGAGATTGGTGACCCGCAGGTTGCCGATTATGGAAGGAGCACAGCAAGAAGTAAGGAGGCTGGCAGCTCCGTGGGAGAGAAACCTAAGAAAAAAGAGAAAAGTAAGGCAATTATGACGAATAAAGGGAATAAGGGAAAGCCAGTTGAACAAGGGAACTTGAGGCAGCCGCTGGTGTCAGAGACCTTTTTTCCTGTTTCTGTTATTAACTCTATGGCGCCTGTTACCACTGTAGCCACAGCACAAACAGAAACCGCTCAACCAGAAAGTTTGCCAGAAAGTTTACAAATTGAGAACTTAGAACAGGAACGAGAACCCGAACTTGAAACCGAACTTGAAATTGTCCCAGATCATGGCGCTTCCACGAAAGGGGTAGATAGCAGCCTGCCGGTATCGTGTGCTCTAATTGAATCTGACAACATGAACACTTTGAATGAGAAAGTGGCTGCTGTTAATGGCAAGGGCATTGGCAGTATGGAGGATAGCAGTGCCATATACCATGCTGAGGAAAATATTTTGCCTCCTAGAGTGGATGCAGACAATATTCTGACTTTAACAGAGGCACTAACTGAGGCGATAAGGGAGGGAGAAAGTACCCTCAATATTCATAAGTCGCCTATTTGCAATCTACTCGTAAGCGGTCATTCTGATGTGGGGGGGGGGCTGAAAAAGGTGGGAGCAAGGGGGATGGCGACGGCAATGGTGACAATGGGGATAAGGTTGAAAATAATATGAAGGATATGATTAGCAGGGACCCCAAGGCATTGACAACTATAACTGGCTCCCCTAGTGATGAATGTTTCTTCTCTGTTAATGAGGGTGAAGAGGAAGGAGAGGAGGTGGGGGCGGTCGGGGGGGGGGTGAGTCAGAGGACCCCTCTACTGTAGACTCGGGGAGTGATCAGACATTGTCGGGGTTAGAAACAGGGTCTACCTCCACATCAAGCTCGGGAGAGCTTTCTATCCAGGATATAGCTGTAAAACGTAAATCAAAAGTCCTGACTAAAAAAAGGAGAAGAGCAAAAGGGTCTATAAGCCCTGCAGCTATTAACGTTGCAAAAAGGCTAGATTGGGATTATGCAGCCACATCCCAGTTGTATAAAGAGGGTACTGAAGCCCTAGACGAGACTATGGGCTCTTCACGGATGAATGAGGAGGGGATTAGGCAAGGGCAATCTGAAAATCAGACCCAGACCCATAATCAGTCACATCAACGAAGCCAAGACTCACCTAAGGGGCTTGAAATGATTTTCTCAATGCTTAAACAAATTCAAACTGAGGTGAGGGTAGAGAGTCAGAGAGCTAGACAGGAAAGTAAAAAAATTCAAAGTTCCCTTCGGAAAGTAAGTAAGGCATGCACAGAATTGGCAGGGAGGCTTACAGAAGTTGAAGGTAGAACTGGGAATCTGGAAGATGAAATGAAAGGTTGGAAGGAATTTAGACAAGATCAAGAAAAAACTAATAGTGATGTGTTATGGAAGCTCGAAGATTTCGAGAATAGGCAGAGGAGGAATAATGTCAGACTCCTAGGTATTCCGGAAGGAAGAGAAGGAAAGGACGTTAGAGCCTATACAATAGAACTCCTTAAAGGGGCACTCCCAGATATAAAAGGCTGGAACTGGGAGTCAGAGATCCAACGTGCCCATAGATTCCCATTTATACAAAGGAAGGGGGATGGGTCAAGCAAACCTAGAGCAATCTTAATATATGTGGGCAATTATTTGCTGAGAGAAGAGATATTGGCTAAAGCAAGGCCACAGACAAAATGCAGATACCAGGAGGTTGAATTATTCGCTAGACCTGACTTCTGCCACACAACGGTAGAACGTAGGTGGAGATTGCGGGAATTAATAGCTCCATTTCAGAGAATTGGCTGTGAGGCATACCTAATGTTTCCTAGTAGGCTCAAGGTGGTAAGAGACGGCCAATTAAAAATTTTCCATTCAGAAGTCAGGGCGGCTGAATTTTTGGCATGGCTCAAAGAAAGGAATTCGCAGAATCATTCACAATCTCAAGCGCATGCCGATAGTGAACTGGTGGTAGATTTATTGGCAAAAGATAGTAGGATTTAGGGTATAGCTTCTGGAAGCAGAAGTAGAGCAGTATAAGTGTTTTTGTGTTGTGCAGAATTTGTAGAAAGGTATTAATAAGTCGCACATGTTTTTTTTTTTTTCTTTGCCAATGTACAGGAGACAACAGGTGCGGGGAGGGCGCGGGGCGCAGGACCCAAACAGACACAGCTGTCACACATAGGTCCTTCGGACCTATTTGCCTGTAGGGGGGGTGGGCTAGCTGGGGTGGGGGTCAAGGGTGGGGGGCACAGGGGGGGCAGGGAACACAGAGGAATTCGGAAATGTGGTATGCAGGAAACAGTATGGAACAAGAAGATTAACAAAATGGAGGAAATGATTGTGATGTATAAAGCCATGGTAACAAAGTGTGTTAATTTCTTTTTTTTCAAAATGATTAAATCTATGGTTATATTTGTCAAAAACCCAGGATGAGTACTCGTATTATGACATGGAATGTATGTGGTCTTAATGACAGGGTAAAAAGGCAGAAGGCAGCGGCCCTGATTAAAAATCTAAAACTGGACTTTTTATTACTGCAGGAAACCCATATACAGGTATCTGAAATTAGGCTTTTAGAGCAGCTAGGACTTACAGTTATAGCACACTCTAGGCAGGGGACTAGGAATAGGGGGGTTGCTGTGTTGGCAAAACAAAGAGACATATGTACTAGAAAAAAATGGGAGGATGTATGGGGCAGATGGGCTCTAGTTGAGTGTATGGTTGGAGAAACATGGGTCACTTTGGGGTCTATTTACGGATCTACAGGGGACGATCCGGAGATTTTTGAAGAAATTGACATCGAGTTGGCAACTTGGGCACCCTTTATATTGATAGGTGGCGATTTTAACATTAATGGAGCAGGAGGCCTGGGGTTGGGGCTAGGACCCCCAGTTAAATACAAAGGGAGAAAGAAAAGAGTCTTTAAAGCTGTCTCTAATCTAGCCAGGAATAATGGATTACTTGATGTATGGGATACTCTCAACCCAGGACAGGATGGTTATACATACTATTCAGCACCTCATAGATTAAGCGTGAGATTAGATTATTTCTTAATTAGCAGCCAACGCATTGATGGGGCAGAGATTGAAAGAATACCAAGACTTTTTTCGGACCATAACCCTCTTATTGTCACTCTGAAGGGTATGAAAGCTGCAAGGAAGGCCTCCAAGTGGACATTTGAAAGGGCATTGCTTGTGGAGGATGCATACATTCAACATATGAAGAAATGGATAGTCGAGTTTTTGAATATAAATAGACATACAGCATCGGTTGGGATAGTGTGGGATTGTTTTAAGGCCGGAGTAAGGGGTGAGACCATCAGCTTTGGGGCTAGAAAAAGGAAAGAGGAAAAAGAAAGAAGTGATCGGATAAAGAGGGAACTGCTGTTGGCAGAGGAGGAATTATCTAATAGAACATATCAAACTGATAATGGAGATTCAACAGATCCCGCATATTTGAAGCTAGCAAAAATAAGAATGGCAGCAGAAGAGGAAATAGCAGAAAGGGCTGCTAAACAATACACAGTGAACAGAGAGAACTGCTATGAGTTGAATGAAAGAGTTGGTAAAATGCTAGCAGCCAGAACTAGACAGAAGACATCTTTTGGTGAGATAAAAGCTTTCTGACAGCGATAAAGACATTATATAGAGACCCGAGTGCAGCAATTAGAATTAATGCGGGGTTAACGGACAAAGTAAAAATTGATAGGGGTACAAGGCAGGGCTGCCCATGCTCCCTGCTGTTGTTTGCTATATATTTAGATCCGTTAATTAGAAAACTGGAGTTAAACAGGCATATCTCCCCAATTGTCACACTCGGGGGGGAGTGTAAGATTCTGGCATACGCTGATGACGTGGCGGTTATAACATCTTCACCCACAGAGGCTATAAGATAAGTGGAACAAGAGGCAAAAGAATTTGGGAAAGTGTCTGGGTACTCCTTGAAAACCGGAAAAACACAAATTATAAAAAATAATAAGGCTGTATGCCAAGATTCTAGGGTGGCGCTGACGGGAACGTATCTGGGAATAACTATAACCTCAGCTCTAGAAAAAATAGTAGAACTAAATATTGACCCTATTATACAGAAAGTAGGGGGAGAGCTAGACAGATTGAACAACCTCCATCTTACGTTGGTTGGAAGATTAAACATTGTAAAAATGTTAATCATGCCAAAATTTTTGTACCTTTTCCGAACAATTCCCCTATGGTTTGACAATGTTTGGTTTAAAAAGATTGAGAACATGATCAATAAGTTTATATGGGCCAAAGGTAAAACTAGAAGGGCGGCGAGATTCCTGGCACTCCCACGTGAAAGAGGAGGCTGGGCATTACCAGATGTCAAGCTTTATTACTGGGCCGCTGCTTTGCAGTATATGATGGGATTAATAGGGGGTGCCGAAGCAGAAGGAGAGGATCATCTGGGGTCATTAGCAATTTACGGTATCTTAATGGGTGAAGAAACCAAAAACATTTTTTTGAAAAACTTTGACACGGCATATTTTAAAAGAACACGCTTTAAGACTATGATGGGAGCTTATAATTTATGGAAGGCTTTTATGAAAAAGTTTGGTTTGGGAAAATTCAATAGATATACGAGGATATATGAGAATAAGGCATTTCCGGGAGATGTATTTTCTGACTCAGTATACAGAGAGTGGTATAGAAAAGGAGTAATAAAATTGGGGGACATTATGGGGACACAAGGGATGAAACTATTTGGAATAATACAGAAAAAATTTAATTTGCCAAGTAGTCAATTCTATAAATACTTACAAGTAAGAAGTTTCCTACAAAATAAAAGAGGGGGGACGGGAGGATTTGAAAAAAACAATATTCTATAAATAATAGAGAGTGGAGTAGATTGCACTATTAAAAGGTTTTACGCAGAGCTAAATGAACACAGATCAGATGACATGGCCAAATGGGGGGAAACTTGGTCAATAAAGTTGGGTATAGAACAAGAATGTTTTAAAAATTCATTAGACTTAGGGATAAATATTCTTTGTTCTGCATCACTACAGGCACAGCAATATAAGACTTTGTATTGGCTTTATTATACCCCGGCTAAATTAGCACAATGGGGAGCGACAACTGGTATACATTGCCCTAGGTGTACGAGTGTAAATGCAGATGCTATTCATATGTTTGCAACATGCCCAAGCTTAGCCACACTACTTAAGGAAATAGAAATGTTCTTACAAAGGGCATTAAAATTAGTTGCTAACTTAACACCTGTGACTATTTTACTAGGGGTAGATGATAGTAATGAAGACGAAGCAGGGAAATACTGTATTTTTATTGCTATGGCAGTGTACAGACTATGTATTGCATCTGCATGGTTAGATCAAATGGCACCATCATTTCAGCAATGGCTAGCCAAGTTGCTGAGTATTTATAATTTAGAAAGAGCAATCTACTCTAGAAGGGGGAAAAACTCGAGGAAACTAGGTTTGAAAATATGGGAGGCCATAACGAAATGGAAGGAAGAAGGATGATGTATATAGAATATGTATATAATCTGTATTTTTACATAAATTGTATATAATTGATAGTAATACCGAGTGTATATATAATGTATATAAAGGATATCATTTTCAATATATAAGGTTTAGGATATTGAGCCCATCCCAAAAGCGATTGTTGTATTATTTGGCATTGAAGAATAAGGTTTATTATAATTATTTCTTTTTCTTTTTTTTCTGTTTCTGCCTATGGTATATGGAGATGTATTGTATGATTATTTCATGGTGATGTAGTACTGTTTACTTGTTCCACGCCCCCTCTGTGTTCCAGAGGGTGGAAAATATTCAAAATCTTTTAATAAAAAGAATTAAAAAAAAAAAAAATGAAAGTTCTTCTGAATCCTGTGTTTCAAGTTCTGATCTCGAATTTTCGAGATTCTCAACAGTTCTCAGGTCGTTACACAATAGTAGGTCAGTGGCCGTCATTCTTTTCATGGTTAATGGCGGGGCTTTGATTGCTGCTCTGGTTTTATGGTACTTGTGCAGTTTTATTTTCTTATGAATCCATGCAGGTCAATTCTTGTATGGGTTATCAGATAAAAGGAGGACCCCGCAACAGCTGATTGGGGACTGGGGGGAATAGTAACTCTTGAAAAGACTTGGGCGTCCCCTCAAACAAGAAACCACACAGGTTGAGTATTTTACCCAAAAACTAGCATGCCGTTTATTACGGCGGGAAAGGTAAAGTTACAAGGTTCAAGATAATAATCTCTAAGAGCAGCCTTCAATCAGGGAGACAAGGTCTATGGATCAACTAAATTCTATTGTTGCAGTGACCAGGTTTTCAGCGAATTATGTATATAGGGGAGTATTTCTTAAACACATTTTGACCAAAAATATTCTCACTTCAAATCTAAGCATTAGTTTTTACCAAAAATAAATTACATAGCAAACACAGTTAATAATGGTTCAAAGAGATATTCAAAAGATATTTACCACACCAAAAATTTCATTAAAACTCTGTTATGCATTTATTTTATATTCACAATACAATATACAAAATTTTTAAAAAACATCATTATACATTTCATAAAAAGATTTTTAAAAACAAGAATCACAAGTCGACGCGGCGTTTCGGTATCCTGTATTTGAACCTTCTTCAGGACTGATTCTAGACAAATTTAAAAAGATTTTAAAAAACAGAGTTACATTTTTTGCATTGGTCTGGGCATCTCTTCAACCAATACCCTATATAATTACAATTCAAGGTCACTGTACTATGTTCTTCTCTCATAAATAAATTTTTTTCATCTAAACAAGTCATGTTCCCTTGTGGCCCTTATCCATAAAACACATTTCTCTCTGTTGATATACATTTCTATACTTTGACAAAACTAATAGTCTTTACCTTTCCCTTGGACCTAACGGTCCAATGCTTATGAACCCAGGACATGATATCACATGTTAGCGCTTCCAAATCCGAGTGGGGCTAGTACTGGAATAAGACTGCAGCACACGCCGAGGGACTGCGAGGACCAGCAGTCTCTGTGCTCACCAGCTGCTGCCTCTTCCCTCGGCGTTCCCGCCCCCCCGCCTGGAGTGTTCATTTACTTATCGCGGCCCCCGCTTCGCGGGTGCCGCTCACAGAGGGTTGCTGGATTTAAAGGGACGACGTGGGACCTGTGCGCTCTGCTAGCGCTTCCAAATCCGAGTGGGGCTAGTACTGGAATAAGACTGCAGCACACGCCGAGGGACTGCGAGGACCAGCAGTCTCTGTGCTCACCAGCTGCTGCCTCTTCCCTCGGCGTTCCCGCCCCCCCGCCTGGAGTGTTCATTTACTTATCGCGGCCCCCGCTTCGCGGGTGCCGCTCACAGAGGGTTGCTGGATTTAAAGGGACGACGTGGGACCTGTGCGCTCTGCTAGCGCTTCCAATTCCGAGTGGGGCTAGTACTGGAATAAGACTGCAGCACACGCCGAGGGACTGCGAGGACCAGCAGTTTCTGTGCTCACCAGCTGCTGCCTCTTCCCTCGGCGTTCCCGCCCCCCCGCCTGGAGTGTTCATTTACTTATCGCGGCCCCCGCTTCGCGGGTGCCGCTCACAGAGGGTTGCTGGATTTAAAGGGACGACGTGGGACCTGTGCGCTCTGCTAGCGCTTCCAAATCCGAGTGGGGCTAGTACTGGAATAAGACTGCAGCACACGCCGAGGGACTGCGAGGACCAGCAGTCTCTGAGCTCACCAGCTGCTGCCTCTTCCCTCGGCGTTCCCGCCCCCCTGCCTGGAGCGTTTTAAATCTCGCTCCTAATCCCGCGTCGCGGGACGCGCGCGGGACATAGCCCGGGGCGAAGCCCGGGCAAAGGGCGGGCCCTCCACGGCCCTCAAAGGCCGGAAAAGGAAGGGACGGGCCACCCCCCTTAGTTGCCACATTATAAGCATACTATATAGTAGGTAAAGACCCCCTGTAAGATTCCTGTGTTCCTATTAGTGGACTCTTTCTTACATCAAGGTCCTACATCCCTATAACACCATGAACCATTTTACCTACGAAGATAGCAGTGGGCAAACGTGCTCCCTGCTAGATGAGCTGAATCTCCTCTGCAAAACCACATATGCCTCATTGGATACTCCCCTTCTGCCCAAAAATGTTAGCTTACTTTCACATAAGGCTACACCTATATATCCATCCATATTGGATAATAAATTCTGCTGTCCGAATACACAAAGCAATGATTCCCCTCAGATTCCATCTCCATCCACTGCAAACTCCCCAACGATCCCTCCGTCTGTGGAGTTTCCAGAACCCATAGCACCCCCTTCCCAACTGCAATTAATACCCATTATTGAACAACTGCTTACTTCTATGATAGCACCCCTATTAGAAAAAATGAACCTGTTAGGGGAACGGCTTTCCGGGATAGAGAAAGCCATTATGTTAAATCCCCTGGTTGGCAAACATAGCGCTACACCCAATTGCCCTAAGACTTCCCCTACACATCCAGGCTCAAAACCACCTGTGCAGTACAAAAGGCATCAAATAAAACCCACTGGCCCTACTGCCTCAGGGCAACAAACACCTAAATTCCCCACTAAAGTTTCCCCCTCACAGCTGACCGCACCGAGAGAAGGTCAAAATAAAACTAATTCTATCCATTTACCTCCGGAAGCCGCCCCATACGTGTGCATCCTTGCGGGTGTACCTTCTCTGCCACCGGGAAAAATTGAGAGACAATATGATTTAGTCAATAAAACCAAATTTTGGCTCTCAAAAAATAGACCATTGCCTCCCAATTTATACGGAGTAATAAGGAGTGTTAGAAGGGTTGGTTGGCTGGGCTCTCTTCCCAAAGACGTTGCGGGGGACCTGGTACTCGTGAGATTCAGGGATCGAAACATAGTACCTTATTTGAAATCCTGCCCGCCTCGAGTAAGAGACGGCCCAATATCAATATGGGACTTACATGACTTTTACCCCATAATCCCGTGTTTTCCCCCCTGAACATCTGGATATATAACAAAGGCTAATCATGAACTCCTGTGTTTAAACCACGAACCCCTTTGATACTGCCATAATCTTAGAGTGGAAAATAACTTTTTATGTCAGGGACCCTTCCTTACTGTACGCTGGTCATTTAAAATGTTTTTTATTGTAAATTGTATTTTATCATGAACTTTTATGGTTTTGTTTTTCAAAAGCCGAATAAAGTATATTTGAATTTGAATTTGATATCACAGTCTATTATTTGTATAGGTTAGGCATACATTTAGATTTAGATAGGGCAAGGCGCCCACTGGACACAGTTTAATTAAATTCTGCACCATGTAGTCATCGGATTATGATAATCTCCGGAAAAATTCTCAATTTTTGATCCCACTAGTTGAAGCCACCGTCTTCCTACATATGGGTTTCTTCAAAGTGTATACCTTTTATTGTTTAATAATAGAAAGAAATTGGAGTTGAACAGGAAGGAACTTGGTAGCAACTAATCCTGAATATTGCGCCAGTTATCCAATTTGAATGGTGAGTGATTCAGCAAATCCTTTAAGACATATTAGAAATCGTTTTTTCTGAAATAGATTGAGGCTAATGCGCGTTAAAAAATTCCCCAGGGCCATTGAAGAAACCCATATGTAGGAAGACGGTGGCTCCCCCTGGCAGTCTAAGACAAAGCTAATTCAACCCAAATATCAGGTACTGAACAAACACACCTTTTTGTAGATCTTCAAGTTATAATAAGGTCATAACAAAAGTGGGGTTCCAAATGTAATAGCATCCTCATTTTTCTTTATTCACCTCAACTAGTGGGATCAACAATTGAGAATTTTTCCGGAGATTATCATAATCCGATGACTACATGGTGCAGAATTTAATTAAACTGTGTCCAGTGGGCGCCTTGCCCTATCTAAATCTAAAGGTATGCCTAACCTATACAAATAATAGACTGTGATATCATGTCCTGGGTTCATAAGCATTGGACCGTTAGGTCCAAGGGAAAGGTAAAGACTATTAGTTTTGTCAAAGTATAGAAATGTATATCAACAGAGAGAAATGTGTTTTATGGATAAGGGCCACAAGGGAACATGACTTGTTTAGATGAAAAAAATGTATTTATGAGAGAAGAACATAGTACAGTGACCTTGAATTGTAATTATATAGGGTATTGGTTGAAGAGATGCCCAGACCAATGCAAAAAATGTAACTCTGTTTTTTTAAATCTTTTTAAATTTGTCTAGAATCAGTCCTGAAGAAGGTTCAAATACAGGATACCGAAACGCCGCGTCGACTTGTGATTCTTGTTTTTAAAAATCTTTTTATGAAATGTATAATGATGTTTTTTAAAAATTTTGTATATTGTATTGTGAATATAAAATAAATGCATAACAGAGTTTTAATGAAATTTTTGGTGTGGTAAATATCTTTTGAATATCTCTTTGAACCATTATTAACTGTGTTTGCTATGTAATTTATTTTTGGTAAAAACTAATGCTTAGATTTGAAGTGAGAATATTTTTGGTCAAAATGTGTTTAAGAAATACTCCCCTATATACATAATTCGCTGAAAACCTGGTCACTGCAACAATAGAATTTAGTTGATCCATAGACCTTGTCTCCCTGATTGAAGGCTGCTCTTAGAGATTATTATCTTGAACCTTGTAACTTTACCTTTCCCGCCGTAATAAACGGCATGCTAGTTTTTGGGTAAAATACTCAACCTGTGTGGTTTCTTGTTTGAGGGGACTCCCAAGTCTTTTCAAGAGTTACAATTCTTGTATGGGTGCAGTCAGTTCTATTATTTGGGCAGAAGGTTAATCCCAAGCGTAACAGTTTTCCTTCCGCCTCATTTAGTGGTCTTTGTGTTAAATTCACAACGGTTAAGTCATCAGTTGTTTCTAGTATCTGTTCGTTTTCTTCCTGTTTCTCCTGGGTTGGCCTTGGCCTCCTCCTCCCGCCGCCTGCCCTGCGGGTCCTGCGTTTTGACTTTCTGGTGGTTTCACTTTTCCCCCTCGCAACCATGATTGACGTATTATTTTGAACTCGTCCTGAAAATGGGGAGTTGGAGTCGCTTGTCCACCTTTTACTCTCCCAGCTGTAGACTTCTTTTGGCGATCAACCGCTGACTCGATATCAGTTACATCGGATTCTGATGTGACTTCCGTTGAAACTGTTCCTAGGGCATTCCTCCGATGTACCTCCTTTCTTGGGGCGTTGTATTTCTTGGCAAAGGTTAGCACTCTGCCTTGTAGATAGTCGTTTTCGTCTCTGATGTACTTTTCTTGCTTTCTGGTTTTAATTTTCTCTTCGTATTTGATTAGTCTGGTTGTCATTTGGTCCTTCAGTGCTGTTATTTTATCGGCTGCCTCTTCTTTCGATAGGTCTCCTTTCAGTATTGCGATTTCCGCTAGAGCCTTATCGCGGTCGCTCCAGGCTTACCGCACTAGTATCTGCAATGTCCCTTCACAGTAATTTGCGGTGTGTTCTGCCCAGTTTGTCAGGAGCTGAGGGTCCAGATTTTCGTAAGATGGGACAGTATACACTCGAAGACCTCTAGGTACCCTTTTGTCGTCGATGTAACTTTGCAGGCTTGTTGCTTCCCACCACTTACGCACTTCGTGCTCATATAATCTCTCCAACTTCGTCAGGAGTTCCTCCAACTTTGTGTATTGCTGAAGCGGTTGTGTGCTTGTTCCTGCCGCTACTGCATCTTGTTTCCTAAACATGCCCTTGGCTGCATCTCTGCTCGTGTTTTCACAATACATCTCCTGAATGGATTTATCTTTCTTACTCTGTTTACCGCGTGCGTTTGCCACTGGAGCAATTTTCACCAAACATAGCAAGGGCACATCTGCGTACCAGTCCCTACAATTTTGCCAAGTTTGGGGTAATTCCGTACAGCGGTTCGGGATGTAGACTTATCAGACCGTCCTATGGAAATTAACATGGGGAAAACACGTTTTGGGACCCCCCTTTTTTCTCAGCCCCCACTTCACGAATCCCCTCGAAACTTTCAGGGAAGGTGCGGAGCGCAGCGAGACCATGTTAAGGAAAATTACAGGCAGATCCCTCAATCGGGGCCAAAGTTATTCCCAATAGAATGTTTGGATTTTCCTATGGTAGCCAATCCTAACTATATATACCTACTGGCTATCGGCAGTAGGTAATATATATATATATATATATATATATATATATATATATATATATATATATATTTATTCACTGAAAAAAACATAGGTTATAGACCATATATAGTTAGGAATTAGCATTTACAAAACCTTATTTTACTCACACAAAACCATTGAAATTCGCATATATAGTTAGTTGCACTAACTATATATCGCGCACCCGCAATCCACTGCTGATGATGTCACATATTACATCATTCATGACATGGTCAGTGACATCACTGATGACATCACTGATGACATCATCCAGTGACTGTATTTTTATGTAAAGTTAAAATATGTCTTACATATTTAAGAATGAGTGGATATATAAGTGTCTGGATGAAGGATTTAGTAGGTGCATGACTGACTGTATGAGAGAGTGATTAAGTGTGTCTCACTGAGTGCATGGGTTAGTGACTAAACTGTCTTAATTTGTGCATCATTATATCTGTTGTTCTGTAAACTGCTGCATGTGTTGATCAGTAGCTATACGAGTAACTATATGGGTTATTGATTGGTTGCCCAAGTATTTGTATGGGAGAGTGAGTGTGTGTGTGTGGGTGTCTGGGAGGTGTGTGACTCTGTGCATACATGTGTGAACAGTTGATTCACTAGATGTATGGGTTCAAAACTGCATGTGGAAACAGCTGTATGGGTGGGTGACTGTGTGCATGAGTGTATTGGTGAGTGAATGGATATCTCAGTGCTACATGTCAAAGTAAGTACATATGTAAAACACAGTACATGTGAGAGTTGACATATATAAATTACTGTGTATAAGAGCTATGAATGTGTGAGTGGCTGCATGGATCATTAAAAACTTGTATCAGTGATTGTATAAGAGAGTAAATATGTGTTAGAATATGTTTGAATAAGTAAGGTGTGTATAACTGTATAGTTGAGGAAATGGAGGTGTGATTGATTCCTTGCATGACTGACTAGGTGTATGAGTAACTCCATGGATGAGTGACAATCTGTGAGTGTCTGTTTACACTGAGTGTATCTAAGGTTATATTAGAGTTTGAAGAGGTTCATCGTATTATCACATGAATGATGTCATCAGTGATGTTGTCAGTGATGTCATTTGAGTTTTCATCAGTGATGTCACTGACCATGTCATGAATTATGTAATATGTGACATCATCAGCAGTGGATTGCGGGTGCACGATATATAGTTAGTGCAACTAACTATATATTCGAATTTCAATGGTTTTGTGTGAGTAAAATAAGGTTTTTGTAAATGCTAATTCCTAACTATATATGGTCTATAACCTATGGTTTTTTCAGTGAATTTTCAAGGTTTTGTAAATGCTAATTCCTAACTATATATGGTCTATAACCTATGGTTTTTTCAGTGAATTTCAATGGTTTTTTAATAGCAAATATCAAAAGCTGTAAAATGTATTCTTCTTTTAATGGAAAAATATATTTTATATGTTTTTAATATAATTTTTTATGTATATATATATTTTTTTTATATATTTTTTTGTTTCGCTACCGGTCCGTGCACCGGGTAGCTTCCCGTTAGTTCAATTTGGTGCGGCGACCCAGTCCGTGCACCAGGAAACGTTCCGTTAGCGCAACTGACGTAGTGGAAAACAACATCGTGACGCGTCGCGTAAGCGCGACGTATCGCGTTGCCGCGTAATGCGTCTTATGACCCGCCGCGTTAGCGCACCCAGAAGTGCTCCGGAGCACGAACCGAGGCGCGAAGCGTAGCACCCCGGAAGCTCTCCGGGTGCGTAGCGGGACGCGTAACGTAAGCGTAACAGGTCATGTGACCTGAAAATAACACTTTTCATTGGTTTAGAAATTTTTTTTTCCCAAATGATGAAAGCCCCCACCTTTTTTCTCACTCTGACTTTCAACTTTGTGAGAGGAAGACCTGTTTTTCATTATTATGTGATGGCTTCAGTAGTAGCTGCAGCTGGTGGACCCCCACCACCACCACCACCTCCTAGGAAGGAAGGACCACCTACACAGTTCCTTCCCAACCCTGAGGAAGAGGAGGAAGAAGAGGAAGAGGAGGTACAGCAGAGACAATTCTTGCCTGAATAGCCCCGGCAATCCCACCACAAAGACAATTTTATTTGGCAATTTTTTTCTTTCCCTCATGGCCAAAAAAAGGTCAATGCCCGACACGTGACATGCCTCATATGTAAAGGAGTTCTGTCCAGAGGCACAGATAAAAAATATAGTTACGGAAACTATACTGTGCATTGCCACATGCAGAGGTGGCATCCAATTAATTACAGCGTGGCTGAGGTGCGTCACCTCCGCGAAAACCCACCAACTCCTGTGGCCAGCACCTCGACACAGGAAAGTCTTTCGGGACCAGAGGCGAGGGAGAGAGACGGTCCCCAGTATCCAGAGCAATTTTGCACACATAAAGCTAGTGTGTATTTATTGTGGGGGACTACTTTGTTACGGGGAGATGAGTGTGAATTTAATGAACAGAGCATATGAAAACCACAAGTGCTTTATCCTGTTGAGCCCTTTCTAATGCCTGTTTTTCGTTGTTCCCCCTCAAAAAAAAAAAACATTTAAAATTGTTCAAAAAATACAAAAAAAATGTTCAGAAAAATAATAAAAAAGTATAAAACAACAAAAACAATAAAAAAAGTTCTTTTCAGAACTACTTCCCATTTATAAAAAATTGCTAAAATGTTTAGCACTCTGGCAATCTCTTTTTTTTTATTCGCTTCCTGGTTCGCGCGCCGGTACGCGAACCGGAAGCGAACCAAAAAAAAATGAAAAAAAATAAAGAGTGAATATAAGGGAAGGAGACAGAGAGAATAATGTTATAAGAAAGACAGCTAGAGGGAGTAACACAGAGATACTGTATAATAGATAATTATACAAAGAAAAGATGTAAGAGGGTAAAATTGAGAAAAAGAACATAGAAAAGGAAGTGAAAGAAAAATAGAGTGTAGAAGAATAATAAACAAGAGTTACTTGGAAAATGTGAATGAATCTTCAAATTAAAAAGAAAGAGAGTAAAGGATGTGGAGTAAGAGGTAGGGATAGAACCGGACTAAAACAACAACCCTGAGGGAAGGTGTTAAAAAAACAGTGAGTGAAAGTAAATAGGATTGAAACAAGGTGTATGATAGTGAATAAGGTTAAAACATGTGGAATGACAGAGAGAAAAAACAGAAAGAAGAAAAGAAGAAGTGATAGAAAAGGAATATTTGAAGCAGCAAAAAAATGTAAATAAGATAGTGTGCTTGAACTACAGAGAGAAACCATAATGAACAACTAGTAAAAGAGTGAAGAGACAGAGACAGTGAGAGTAAGAGAGACGGACTGAGTGAAAAGGAGTGAGGAACTGTGAGAACAGAGGGACTGACAAAAGGAGTGGAAGGAATGAAGTAAGTAAGTAATTGAAAAGGAATGAGGGAAAAAGCAAAGGAAGGAGACTGAGGGTTAAGGAAATAAAGCAGTGGAAGTAATAGAAGTTGAATGTGATAGAGATGTAAGGGAAAAAGTACTAAATACTTACTTTATAGTTGTTGTTAACTCCATCACTTATAATTCTTTTACTTTCAATCTGTGAAAGAAAGAACAAAAATTTGAAAAATATTAAAACATGTATTTAAAAAATAGAAAAGACAAGGCATAAGGTTTAAAATCATACAATTTTACAAAGAAATAGAGTTAGAGATAAATATTCAGAAAGGAAAATAAAGTAACGGTGAAAGACAGACAGAATCAAAAAGAAATAGAAATAGAGTAAATTACTAAGTGAATAAAAAGGAGGATAGATTCAGTAACAGAAAAGAAGGATAGAAGAGAAAAATAAACTGAAGATGTGTAAGATACTAAAAGAATGTGAGTAAGGTAAACTAAATAAGGAAAGGGTGAATAAGGAAAAGAGAGTGAGGGAGAGAGGGGACAGAGAAAGTGAAGGAAAGAGTGTCAGATACAGACTGAGTGAAGCAACAAAGAAAGTTAAATGAGTGAAGGTGAGTTATACTAACTGATTGCAACAAAAAAGGAGAACCCAAAATGATTTCATTTCGAAAACAAAAGGGAGAAAAGATGGAAAAGAGAAGCGAAGCAGAGGGTCCAAAAGCTAGAAAATGGTGCATGAGTGAAATGAAAAAAGCAAAGTTGGAATAAGGAAACAAAGGTTGAAAGATAAGTGGATTTTGAGAACAAGGGTAAAAGAGAATAAAACAAAAGGCAATGTGAGTATGTAAAGAAAATTGATATAAGGTAGTAAAAGACAAGTGAGCATGAGACAAGATGAGTACAAATTAAAAATCACAATACAAAATATAGAATTAATTATACATGTTAAATGGTTTATTTTTGCTGTTCTCCGAATATATCAAATTTCACTAAAAACAGTGAGTTGAAGGTATTCATCATATAACAGCGGGGAAAAAAAAAACACAATCAAAATGATTGTGTTAAAAAAAAACATATAATATAACAAATCAGAAATCAGAACTCATCAAAAGTACACTTACTTTCCATGACGTCGAATGATATGCTATGAACAACTTATACTCTGTTGCGCTCTAAAAAATCCGTGCCCGCCACTTTCTGAAAGAAAAGCTCTTTCTTTTTGAGTAATATGTTAAAAACAATAAATGACTTTTTGCTCTCTACCACACTTCTCTTTAAGGCCAAATCGTGTAAGAGCCATTTTAAACTCTTCGAATTCCTCAAAGCAAATCCCATAATTTTCTTTTTCCCCGACTATCAGAAAGAAAACGTCCAAAATCACTTTCACAATCTTGTACTAATAATATCTCCCCTTCTAGTTTACTCATGTTTCACATTTCCTATAACATTGATACCACTTACTATGAGGCACACTTACACTACCTCTATGACTTTTCCAATTTTTTCATTCTCTTGATCTCAGTTACTAATAAAGCAATTTAAAACAACAGAGTAAATCATATCAACTCTTTGAATCATTATAGGCCAGTTATGTATCTCTGTGACTACTTTACATTTTTATTTATTATGATCACTCTAATTCACAAAGCTATTTAAAACAGCAGACTAAAATTTATCAACTTCTCCAATCTTCGTAGGCCACTTTCCTTCCCTAAAATGTTGGTTATAAAAACACTAGGTAAGAATTTTTTAAGTCAAACGGTAAACGTTTTTTGAAAGTTAAAACAGAATCATTGCAGAATGACCAGCCGTTTCAAGATTTTAAATAAGCTGTGTAATGTCCTGAAGTTGTTGAAGGACCGTCATGATATATAATTGCTGCAGTTACAAAAGTACTTCCTGATATTGACAACTGCGAAGCCACAACATTTTTAATTAAAGTTGTCAATTTAGTTCCATCAGACCTACATTGTTGGAACATTAAAATGACATACTGGCCATAACTTCATATAAATAATGTGGACAGCATTGCAGACTTACATTGGCTACACTCCATGTTTTGATCGGCTGCTTTTACTAGCTTATTAAAGGATACTGATTTACTGTCAGGCAAAGTTAAATATATAAATCCTTCTGAGTCTACACTAGTAGTACTTGATAGCCTACAGTTCTCGCAGTCATGCTGCCATTGATAAGAAAGGCCAAACAGATAATCTACATCTACACCTTCATCTTGCAAAACATCAAGCATATACATTAAAAACTCCTGACAATCCTGCTGAATATTTTGAGAGAATTGCGTATGACCTGAACATTTGTCTAAGAGATTTCGAATTTCAGATACACTTTCTATTTTTATTCTATCAGTGCTACATTTCTTTAACACAGAATTTAACAAACAGCAAAATCTTTGATCCGAATTGACCATAATCTGTTCTTTTAATGTTTCTAGAGAAAAGACAACATTAACCACTACATTAGCATAGTGGTTGACACCAGAACTATTTTCAAATTGAAAACCAACAACATCTTGAACAGCATCCATTTTCTTTCTGCTTACAATTTTGGGTTCATCGACTTTTCGTGTTTTTGCTACAACCTCCCTACTATTGGTTACATTTCTTCGTTTCCGGCCTACCACACGTCTTTCAAACAAAGGATATTGAGGCAAATGTGGCGCATACTCTCTTCTTAACCTATTGTATTCCTTACCACAATCTAGATCTGCACAAATATTTGTCTCATCACACTCAATCAAGTACAATCCAGATAAAGTTCTGACTCGTGATAATGCCACATAAGCCATACCCTCCGTGAACACAGAACTGCCAATATTCACCAAAGCACTGTCTAGACTTAAACCTTGCGATTTATGGATTGTCACCGCATATGCCAAGCAAACAGGAAACTGCTTACGGCGAACATATAAGTCTTTAACAAGCAAAAACCTAGCAGAGCAACCACCAAATTGCTGTACATCCTCAATGCCATCAAATTTAATTTTTATAAATTCAATTCCATCTCTATTTCTGTATTTCTCAAAATCAACAACATTACCCATTGATCCATTTACCAGACCTCTTTCAACATTTAAATTCCTTCTCAAAATGATACGGCAATTTAAGCACACATTCAGAGTCTTTTCAAAACCCGCAGTTTTAGATGCAGTCTTCTCTAATGAATCCAATTTAGATTTCAAATTTTCAGACAAAATAATTGTTGCTCCCATATGCTCAATTCTGTCAATAGCTTCCAGTTTCACTATGTCTTGGTTTTCTAAATTCAACATTTTGTTGTTGAAGATGGAACATTCTTGCAGAGTTGGCATCAAACATATCCCAGATTTCTTCTCAGTAATTTTCTGAAAAATATTCTCTGGCAGAATGTCTTCATCTGGATACAAATTTGACAATAATCGTGCATGTAAAGCTTCCTTCCCATGCTCGGTCACTTTTCCAATTCTAACATCTTGTAGAATATTCTTATAATCTTCATCCTTCGTCTGACGCATATTTTCACGCAGTTCAGCATAATTGAAGTTTAACCATATATTAACGTTGCCAATGCTCCCTAGGCACTTCCTGGTATCTTCAATCGTAAGTAGTTTAAACACTGGTTGTCCTTTCATTGGTGTCAGCTGCAGAAGATCACCAAAAACAATTATGTGTTTGCCACCAAATAACACATCATACTCTGTTTTAAGAACTTCTTGCATTCTCAAATACACAAAGGCAAGCATGACCTTGGAAATCATGCTTACTTCGTCAATGATAAGAAGTTTCATCTTCTTTAGGACTCTTGAAATTTCACAACAAGCATCTCCAGATAACTTGTGGTATTGTAATTTGTTATCATGCTCCACTGGCAGCATCAGTAGACGATGCAAAGTAATACCTTTAATGTTATGTGCTGCCAGACCAGTTGGAGCGGTGACAACACAAGACAGCGATGACTCAGTCCTTTTCTGCAAATACCATGAAATTGCTTTAATGAGGAAACTTTTTCCAGTTCCTGCTTCTGCACTCACGTACAGTCGGACAGGCTTCAACGACGTACATGAGCACTCTATCTTCTCATGACTTAATCCATGATCAATTTGGTTGGTAACTTCGTCATATATTTTCCTCTGCTCGACGTTGAGTTGTCTTTCCAAATCTTCTAAGTTAACCGCATCTTCCTGAGCATGTGCCATGGCTCTTTCCACTTCAATCATGGCAGTGGCAGCTTCACTTTCGATAACTGGTCCTCCTAGTGGATCCTGACTCAATGAAGTGGGACTCTGACCGTCCTGAGAACTGTCTCTAGCAATCTCGGCTGCAATTGATGCTTCCAGCTCGATTTCTGCATTCAACATTTCTAGATATTTTGGAAAAACAGGACATTCTATGGACTCCTTGGCTGCATTGAAAGAATCTTCATAACAGAGGAAATCTCCTAGCAGTTCCTTTCTGCACACCAAGGCTTAAAAAGTTGCAAAAGAGCTAAATAGAAAAACTCTTTTCTTTCAGGAGATTCGCAACTCAATTTAATGATTTACCAATTGGCATTTTCTTTGCTTGACCAGACATCCCTCACTTCCAATTACAGCATACACTCCTTTATCAATATCTTCTTTGATGTTCCTCTTGAATATGTAATTTTGTAGAACCTCATACAGACAAACATTCTCGAGGTGACTGCTTCTATTTGGATAATATGTATCCAACATGTTGGTCTTCAAAATATCTGTACTGTTTGGCTCCTTCTCCGCCAAATACTCAATTTCCCGTACAGGTTTCAGAACTCGATTACGTGTTGCAGCAAGACCAAGACTCACCCAAATTATACTCCTAGATTTGGCATAGAGACTTGCTGAAGATAACCGATCAGAACATTCGTATGCTCCGATTTCTCGATGCGACAACATCTTTAGACTGAAACTGTATAACTTCTTACTGAGGCTCTTTTCATGTGAAATGTCATCTCACATATCCTTCAGTTCTGTATTTTCTTTTTTTGTGATATAAGACGTCACATACCAAGCCACAGCCATACAGTTGTCAGCCACAAACTGTATATCCATGTTAGCATTCCACATGGACAAAATCACTGGGTTGTAGTCGTTGATGTACTTGGACTCTTCGTTTCTTTTTAAATTGTATGTATTTTTGGGTGATTTCCTCATCACATTATGTCGCAGCGAAGACATCGAATTGTTCACTCTTCCTTCAGATATCACTGATCGTGGAAACCCAAAACAACATTTTGTATAGAACTTGTTCTTGTTTCTGAATTTACGAAAGTGTAAAACTTGTTCTCTTAAACTTTTGTCTTCCATTGTCTTTGGAACAGCACATGTAGAATACTGTTCCATGAAACTCATCACTAAGTCATCCGGATCTGTTCCAAATTTGGGTGCATCTTTGATCCATAGCAGCATATGTATATGAGGAGCACCTCTTGCTTGATACTCCTTTCTCCAGAAGAAATCCAACACCGCTCCAAGAGGTGGATTTTTCTTGTTCGTAATGAAAGACATTATAGCTTCAAATCTATGATTGAAGTACCTGCATACGCCTTTCTTTTCAGGGCGGCCATCGAGCTAGACCAAAAATGGGTAAATTTATGAAACCCGGGAAGGTCGTCTTGGTCCTGGCAGGTCGATACTCTGGACGAAAAGCTGTCACAGTGAAGAACATTGATGATGGCACATCAGACAGACCTTACAGTCATGCCCTGGTGGCAGGCATTGATCGTTATCCTCGTAAAGTAACAGCCACGATGGGCAAGAAGAAGATTGCTAAGCGATCTAAAATTAAGGCCTTTGTAAAGGTTTGCAACTACAACCACTTGATGCCAACCAGATACTCTGTTGATATTCCCCTTGACAAAACCATTGTCAATAAGGATGTATTCAGAGACCCTGCTCTAAAACGAAAAGCCAGACGTGAAGCCAAAGTGAAATTTGAGGAACGATACAAGACTGGCAAAAATAAATGGTTCTTCCAGAAGCTGAGGTTCTAAATTGGTCACAGTGGAACATTTGGACATCAATAAACATTTATGTAAAATCCCCAAAAAAAAAAAAAAAAAGAAGTACCTGCATACATTGACTGAATCCAAAGAGCACAGTTCTCCGGGTGTCTTGAATTCAATATTTTCAATGTTTCCATTTGCCTCTCGTAGAAATTCAAGTAAGTCTTCCCAGCCATACTCGGCACAGCTGAGAGTGAGGAACCATGTGGGAGTTCCTAAGTTCTTTAGCATACATTTTAAGTCACCATGACGACGGTACCAATACTCATTAGTACCACGCTGACATGCCATGAGATTAATCAGGTGCGAATCCAAAATACTGTCTTGCACATTGACTTTATCCATAAACTCCCTTGCCGAGATATTTTTGCAGCTGTACACCACTTTTCAGGATGTGGTTCACTGCATAAGACAGTCCAGACAGATCACTTTCATACAGTAGATGAAACAAATAGGGAATGCATTGACGAAACCTAGGATCTTCTGCATACAATCGTAAAGTCCGGTATTCAGAAGCAGGAATTTGATCAGGTCGCTCATCATATCTTCCTTCTCGACCTGTTGGAAATAACTGTGGGAAACACCGAGCTTCCAAACTTTCCTCCCAAACACTAATGGGACTCCCTTTGGCTTGTTTCATTTGAAACAACTCAATAGCATTCCCCATGACTTCCTTGGAATGCAAAGGATGAACACTATAATGTTCATATATTTCTTCATTTTTTAGAGGCATCTACTTTCTCTATTTGTCCAGCACACAAATCGCTGTCCTCTTCTTCACTTAGTTCGTCTTTTGCAACACATACATTCTTGTAGTACTCATTGTTTTTCATCAAATACAACGTTGCCTTTTTGACTTTCCTAACATCCACTAAATCTTGCCAGATTTTCTTACTCTTTGTCGGAACCCCATTAACTAGGATAACCAGAGGTTCCTCTTCCACTTTGTCTACACCAATTGTATCAATATTTTTCTTCAAATCCAGAGGCAAATAAACAACTCTTCCCTTTAATCCTCTCTGTAAATCTGAAGGAGGCAATTTCCCTGTCTTAGGCTCCATTCGAACAATAGCCTGAAAAGGATGGACACTTTGAATCAAAATAGATTCATAAGTATTTAAATCCTTCAGTTCAGAAGGAATGTCAACCAATTCCAGATTATTATGAACCGCTCTAGCAGGCATCCGGTTTTGATTTAATTTGTTAAAACAATAAGTACACAACCGTTGATCTGATCCCAAATCAAAACAATTTTCTACCATCAAGTATGTTGCAAAATCCTTCCATTCACTATTGTTTACCATTTCACTTTTTGTATATAAATCCACTAACTTAGTCTGATTCTTATAATAAGTCCGTCGACAACACACACAAGTGAAATTAGGCCTCTCGCTTGATTTCACCATAAACGTGGAAATTTCCTTGTGAAACTTATCTGTACTGGAAATCTGTACACTCTCTTCCACATTACCTTCTTCTACTGGGTCAATTTCAACATTGTTCTCTTTACTAGCAAAGTAACAAAACTCAATTTCTTCACAAATATTCTTCACATCTACTTCAGAACCATGCAAAAGAGCAGTGCTTAATTGTTTAAGCATAATTGCTGGACTCTTAGCATAATACAACATTCTAACTAATTTCCTCACTTTATTATGATGCACTGCTAGCATCCTGAAATGATGAAAAACACTCTGGCATACTCTCCTGGAAAGACAAGCCAGTGAATGACCATGCAAACCTGTCACTTCTCTCACTCTGCAAGGATCTAATTCTTGCAACAACTTCATTTTCTGTTTTAAACTTTTCCTATTAAATGTCCGTACAAAATCACAAAGCAAATTGATGGAATCCTGTCGCACACTGCAAATACTACTACACTTCCAGGTGTACACTGGTCCCTTAGGACGTCTTCCTAAAACTTCATTACCTAACACCTCTTCTGCCTCTGTTGACACAAGTTTTTCTTTTTCAACCGGACAACCGTCTTTCACCTCATATGCCCGACCACTGGTGTCAACTGCATGCACCAAATCATTGTCCTGGAAATAACTCTCCTCATTAAAAAATGCCTCACAACTTGAACTATGCATCCATTCTCCTGAAAAAACTTCACAAAAATTACTACGATTAACTGTTCTCTTCCATCTACTATTTGATTTGAAATCATAAATTGCCTTGTTTAGTTTCCTAATTCTATTGATTATCAAAATAAATAACTTTCGCTTAATTTCGAAAGCCTGATCAATAATTTTCTCTACATTTTTCTTTCTCTTATAAAAAGCCACTTTCTGTTGACCTTTCTTAATATTTTTTAACAAATTGCCAATTATCCTGTTGCGGAACATTCGTCTACGAATGTCTCTAAACAGATTTTTCCGTCTACTACCATGCACAGAGTTATCTCCTTCTCTAGCAGTAACATTTTTGAGGGGCCTTTCCTTCCCGTTTAAATTGGCTCTCTTCTTCTGGACTAAAACATGTTCTGTAGTGATACCTTTTCGTCTGCAAATGTTTCTTAAAAAAGATTTTGTTGTCTTACTCAGAGTTTTTTTGGTGACTTGACAAGTTTTTATTGTAGAGGACTGCTGCAAAGGTTTACCAAGGTGGGGTGTAAGTCGCTTTGCTTCTTTTCTTTTTCTTTGCCTTGAGGGCATGTTTGAATTTTTCACAAGATCTTGAGTTGAATCTGTGGTAAATTTTTTAAAAAAATGTTATTAACCACTATTACCAAACAGTAAACCAATAACAGTAAGCAAACAATTAACACACTAGTTGTCAATTCTACCTACGGTAATTTAGCAGCATAGACAAATGTAAAACCCACAAATAGTAGCAATGGAATGGAATGCTTCTACAATAATTTGGTTACTGGATGTGTTTAAAATCGTTTCTTGAAGTCACTTAGGTTTCAGAATATGTACTGCTAGAGTTTCATAGCCAGTATGGGGCATATTTACAAAGCCTTTGAGCCATTTTAAGTCAAAAAACACATTTTTAAAACACATCAAGTAAGTACATTATTCTCCCAGATTCATGGGGGAAGTGACTTAAAATGGCCTAACACACATGGGGGCGTATTTACAAGGCCCTTGCACCACTTTTGCGTCACTAATAAGATGGGGAAAATGACGTGAAAGTGACTCAAAGGCCTTGTAAATATGCCCCATGCTGGCCATGAAACTCTAGCAGTACATATCAAGAAATCTAAATGACTTCAAGAAACGTTTTTAAACACATCAAGTAGCAAATTATTCTCCCAGATTCATGGGGAAGTGACTTAAAATGCCCTAACACACATGAGGGCGTATTTACAAGGCCCTTGCACCACTTTTGCGTCACTTTTAACATGGGGAAAATAACGTGAAAGTGGCTCAAAGGCCTTGTAAATATGCCCCATGCTGGCTATGAAACTCTAGCAGTACATATCAAGAAACCTAAATGACTTCAAGAAACGTTTTTAAACACATCAAGTAAGCAAATTATTCTCCCAGATTCATGGGGAAGTGACTTAAAATGCCCTAACACACATGAGGGCGTATTTACAAGGCCCTTGCACCACTTTTGCATCACTTTTAACATGGGGAAAATGACCTGAAAGTGGCTCAAAGTCCTTGTAAATATGCCCCATGCTGGCTATGAAACTCTAGCAGTACATATCAAGAAACCTAAGTGACTTAAAGAAACGTTTTTAAACACATCAAGTAAGCAAATTATTCTCCCTGATTCATGGGACAAGTGACCTAAAATGGCCTAACACACATGGGGGCGTATTTACAAGGCCCTTGCACCACTTTTGCGTCTCTATTAACATGGTGAAAATGACGTGAAAGTGACTCAAAGGCCTTGTAAATATGCCCCATGCTGGCTATGAAACTCTAGCACTACACATCAAGAAACCTAAGTGACTTCAAGAAACGTTTTTAAACACATCAAGTAAGCAAATTATTCTCCCAGATTCATGGAGAAGTGACTTAAAATGCCCTAACACAAATGAGGGCGTATTTACAAGGCCCTTGCACCACTTATGCGTCACTTTTAACATGGGGAAAATAACGTGAAAGTGGCTCAAAGTCCTTATAAATATGTCCCATGCTGGCTATGAAACTCTAGCAGTACATATCAAGAAGCCTAAATGAATTCAAGAAACGTTTTTAAACACATCAAGTAAACAAATTATTCTCCCTGCATCATGGGGCAAGTGAAATATTTGTTTAATGAAGCAGACACCATTTTTTCCTTCTCATAAATTTAAAAAGCATTCCTTTTCCTTAAAAACGATTTTCAAGTCATAAGTGAAAACACAGCACAGCTCCTATGTACAAGCACACCCTGTCAGTACTAATACTTCACATTATCTCCAATTACAATGTCTCAAAGAAACAAAATCTTTTTGTAAAACACTTGACACAAAGCAACATTTTAAATACACAACTTTCTTCCTAATTTTCTCCCTAAAGCATACTAGTCTCTATCTAAATTAAATCTTTTCTCACCTTAGCAAATGCTTTTTGAATTTCAAAACAGTCTCAGACACACACCAATTTTTCTTTAGCAGAGCAAAGGGTATGCACTCCAGAGGCTGCAACCAACAATGGCACAGAAATGCTGTAATTCATCACACATATCTCTCATGTCACCCAATCAAAACTCTTCCCTCACTTTTTTCAAATCAACACCCTTCCCCCCCTCTGCCCTTTCTGCCTTTTTTCCATAGCAACTACCTCCTGAAAGACCTCTCATGTTTACAAGTTCACACAACAATGTTTCAAATGAACTCTGACCTCTCAGTACACCTGCTTATCCAGTGCAATGTTTCTTTAAATGATTTTTTCTTAACCATTCGAATTACATCTTTCAAAGAACACATCCATGGACCCTAACTTTCTGTTTTCAGCAATCAAAATCCACCAATCACTGCTACTGAATCCTTAGCACTGAAACTCCACAGTTTTTTTCATTACAAACTCCTACTGTTTCAACTGCCATTTCATTCCCACACTTCGTCTGACTGCAGCAGAACCTCCTCTCACCATGTTTTCTGTCTGGATTCTTGGACATAGCTACATCCAGTGGGCTCACAGGTATGCTGATAACAGAAATTTACACAACCTCAATTTACAAAATGTGGAAATCAAATGGATTGGCCAGAGAGGATTGAGATGTCACCAATTGATACCTTTGGTGAAAACCTTTTTGCATTTGCCAAACCCTGACCTCATAATAGTGCACTGTGGAGGAAATTATTTGGGCACTTTGACTGGGGTAGGTCTGGAAATGCTTTTAAAGGACACCTTTGAGCAATTGATGGAACTTTTTCCTCAAACTGCCTTGGTATATTCCAATATATGCCAAAGACAGAAATGGAGGTGGTCCAATCAATTTTGTCCACAAATTGAGAAAGCGAGGACGCATGTAAATAAGTCTGTTTCAGCTTACATGAGAGACCATGGAATGGGCTCCATCTACAACAATAACTTGCCTTACTACATGCAAGATATCTACAGAGGAGATGGTGTGCACTTCTCAGATGAGGGGAACAGAGTTTTCATCCAGAATTTAAGACTGTGTATTGGTACCTACTTATAAGTACCTAAATCTTCCACAGACCCAAAAGCTCTTTTCAGAGCTACCCTAACTATGATCACTCTAAATAAATTTTAAATGTAACTTTTTTTTACTAATTTTCACGATTTACGCTTTCCGGAGCGCTACCCGGTTCGCGCACCGGGCGCTAACCGTGCGAAAATGTGATTTTTTTTTCTTTTTTGGGCATATATGGGCCTCCTCATCCACCCTCACAAAACCTAGGGGGTCAGGATATGTCTCCCTTGCCCCCTTTTACACAATCACAGCATTGTTTATCATCCATCTTGTGTCCAAATTAGACCTTAACGCAAGATGGCGGACTCCCGTTACGCTACCGGAAAGCTACCCGGTTCGCGTACCTGGTAGCGCTTCCACCGCCCTTTAATAGCCCCCACATCAATCGTAGGGGGTCAGGAGGGGTCTACCTTGCCCCCTTTCATTCATTTCCCCCTTCGTTTATTTACACCTCTTGTCTCTCGATCCTACCGAGAGACAAGATGGCGGGCGCTCCGAACTGTTTAGAATGTTCACAGTCACCGGGCAGCCAATCCGCTTCTCCTCGCGAAGTTCCGTTACGCCTCTGGTACGCGAACCGGGGCGCTAACCGGGACACTGTCACAGATATATATATTTTTTTGAATCTAAATTACTCAAAATCCACTGGAGCACATATCTTGAGACCTAGCAAAGGCACATCGGGCTACCAGTCCCTACAATTTTGCCAAGTTTCATAGAAATCCATTCAGCCGTTCGAGCTAAAAGTGAGTCCAACCGCCCTATGGAAAACTCAATGTTAAAAACACGTTTTGGGCCCCCCCTTTTTTCTCGACCCCCACTTCACGAAACCCCCCCCAAACTTTCAGGGGACGCTCAGAAACAAAATGTGCCATTTTCCTGAAAATTTCAGCCAATTCCGTCCTCCAACGCCAAAGTTATTCAACATAGAATTTTCAGAAATCCCTATTCAAAATAATCCTAACTATATATACCTACTTGCGACCGCCAGTAGGTAATATATATATATATCACCAGCGAGCAAGGCGTCTGAGAACGCCGAAACGCGTTTGGGTTTCCTGTGCGGAAAATGCACTTTCAAAAATATGCTGAATAAATTTTACCTGCGGCTGCGGTAAAAAGAACATTTGGTGTCCGTCTCTCATTTCCCTTGGTAACTTGGGCGCCGTTAGGAAAGCGGTGTGAAGAGTGGTCTTTGGATATATATATATATATATATATATATAGATATATATATATATATATATATATATATATATATATATATATATATATATATATATATATATATATATATATATATATATATATATATATATATAGGTATATATAGTTAGGATTTTTTTCCTATGGGATTTTTGTAAATTCTATGTCTAATAACTTTGGCGTTTGTGGACGGAATCGGCTCAAATTTTCAGGAAAATGGCGCATTTTGTTCCTGAGCAGCCCCTGAAAATTTGGGGGGTTTCGTCAAGGGGGGGCCGAGAAAAAAGGGGGTCCCAAAACGCGTTTTTAACATTGAGTTTTCCATAGGGCGGTTGGCCTCACTTTTAGCTCGAACGGCTGAATGGATTTGCACGAAACTTGGCAAAATTGTAGGGACTGTTAGCCCGATCTGCCTTTGCTCGGTCTCAATATATGTGCTCCCGTGGATTTTGAGAAATTAACGTTTTAAAAAACAGATATATCTGTGACAGCGCTCCGGGTAGCGCTCCGGTTCGCGTACTTGACGCTTAACGGAACTTCGCGAAGCGAAGCTGATTGGCTCTCCGGTGTCTGTCAACATTCTAAACAGTCCGGAACGGCCGCCATCTTGTCTCTCGGTAGGATCGAGAGACAAGAGGAGGAGAAAAACGAAGGGGGAATTTAATGAAAGGGGGCAAGGTAGACCCCTCTTAACACCCTAGGAATGATGTTGGGGTTATTAAAGGCTCCCGTGGGGCAAATAAAACACATTTGGTTTTTCGCGGTAGAAGCGCTTCCCGGTACGCGAACCGGGTCGCAAACCTGTCGCGTAACGGGAGTTCGCCATTTTATGTTTCGTTTTAATTAAATCACAAGATGGAGGGAAAACAATGTGGGAAATGGGTATAAGGGGGCACGGGAGACGTATCCTGACCCCCTATGTTTTCTGAGGGTGGCTGAGGATGCTCATATATGTTGATACATGTCTTCCAGCGGCTGCGTGTGAGCGGAATTTATTTTTTTGCTGCGTGACGTCTGTTAACGTTCGATTCGAAGGAAATCAGGAAGTGTTGACCGCCATTTTGTCACTACGAGTAAATATATTGTTCATTTCAAAGCGTTGGAACATGGAAAAGGGAGAAGGTAGAGATTGTCTTTCTGCGTAGTTTTTCTCAAGGTGTGCAGTAAGGCCCCGGTTGTGCTTATACTCACGGTGGGGTCTTTGAACACTTTAGCAAATGATGATCCAAGTTAGGCAAAGGAGGGTGTCAGTCGGGGGGGGAGCAATGGTGCAGTTTTCACTTTCATGTCTAAGTGTTAAAATCTGGTTTGTGATGTCAACATAATCGGCGCCACCTTGTCCCCACTCAGGCACGTACGCTCTAGCAAGCAGCAGCCATTTTGAAAGCGCTATGGCCCCTCTGCCCCTCGCCGGTCCCCAGCGCATCTCCCTGGCGCTACGAACACCCCCCCTCTCTGACCTCCCCCGTTCTCTCTGTGGAAAATTAATCCGTATGGATAAACATTGTCTGCGCCATCTTGCTTTTTATCCAATGCCACACTTTTGTCGTGCACGGCAGCCATTTTAGATGCCTTGACCAGACCCACTCTCTGCATGCCGCCGATCCTCAGCACGGCTCCCTACCCTCGCAAGCATCTCCCCCACGCACTGGCCACCCCCGCTCTCTCTCTCATGCATGAGCCATAAACCTCCCCCCATCTGCGCTGCTCTTCCCTGAGAATCACACCCCGTGCCCGCCCGACACCTCCCTTTCACCCTATTCACTACCGCACCCTCTGACACTCCTCTTCCTCTGTGTCCGATTGTCCAGGCCGGTCCCAGGCTATCACCTAGCCCTGCGGAAGTAGTTTATGGCCCCAACTGTAAAGAATCACCCCTCTTCAAAGGAGTTACAGTAGATCAAGGCCCCCACCCCATGAGATCCGTCACACCACACGCGTTCCTACTATCTGATAACGATCCTGTATTGTGATTGGGCAGGGGATTCTCACCGTAAGTGTGTGTGGGACCGAGCCTGAAGCAGAAGATTCCAGGGATGCCTTTCTGTACATCAAAGTCTTCACAAGAATGTGTCACATTATAAATATATAGCACTCCAACAAAGTAGTAGGATTATAACAGTTTAATAACTTATAAATATATACAACGCTCCAACAAAGTAAACACGTTAAAAAAAAACATTTTAAACAACTATTTACATGGCAGCCTGCTGCAACATCCATCTCAAAGCATTCACCGTCCGCTTGACACTGTCCTTGCTCCTCCCTCCCCGGAGTAGCAACAATGGGCTGCTTTGGCCTGTCTTTTAGTCGGCTTTGGGTTATAAAAAGCCTACAAAATCCATCGGCCTGTGAGGCGGCGTCAGTGGCGGACCGTTGTGCGAATAGGCCGAAGGAAGCACAACGCTCCGAGATCCGGACCGCACCGAGGTGGTGTCCAGCAAGTTGCCGCACTGGTCTGGCCATCCTACAATGCTGCGCCGAAAAACGGCGTGGGGCGCCCCGGGGGGGGGGGGGAGGCGGCGCGAATGGGCCTCCCCCGCCTCCCCAGGTGGAGGCTCCTCAGCTTCAGTGGGGCGCCCCTTGGCGTTTCAGTCGCCATCCAGTTGAGTTGCGCCCGCTCTTGCGGCACAGTGCCTCACCCGCCATCCAGCTGAGTTGCGCCCGCTCTTGCGGCTACAGCGTCTCGCCCACCATCCAGTTGAATTGCGCCCAGTCTTGCGGTGCAGCGATAGGCAGCTGCAACAGGACTCTCAAAATGGCGGCCGGCTCTTCGGATTTGGGCCTGGTCCACTAAAATGGCCCTGGGACACCTTGGAACTCGGACGTTTGCCTGCTAGGGCATGGGCCCCATTCCCGAAAGCATCCCCTCACCCTTGAAGATTCTACAAAAGTCACCGGGGCCCCCGACTCCCGCAGGCTTCCGGTGGGGAGCGGCTGCCATGATTGCTTGCGGAATGGCTACGACGGAGCCACGAGATGGTGGTGTTCTCATGCTGACGCCAGCTTCAGTCTGAAACATCCAGAAACACTGTAGACTACCAATTCGATCAGTTCCGATGGAGCCCCAACGTGACCCGGTAGGGAAGAACTTGCTCTCCCCTCTTTTGACTGATGGTTCTTGTTGCCTATCTCTTCTGTTGTCATTTAACGGAACCTTTTTTGACTGCCGAAAGGTGTTCTGGTCCGACTGCTGGTTGGTGGAGACATTTTGACTATATCCTGGACCTGCCCGGCCTCGTCCAAAATGGCGCCGGTATAAATGGGACTCGTAACTCCTTGTTGTGTACTGGTTGCCCAGCCTTGATATCACGAGATACGTTTGCAGTTTTGAAGCACATGGCGGGCGGGAACGAGTACTGATTGAACATTTGGGCATCCCTATTGATATTAAGTTCTGATGTGTTATTGATTACTGTACTATTGAAAGTTCGAATTAACGTCACCCATGGTACTTGCCCGCAAATGTATATCTAGATAATTTTATTGTAACTGGCCCTGTCGTACTTTAATTATAAAATGTACGTCCACCGATTCCGCAACTGTTAGACACCTTAGTTCTTGCAACCTAATGGCCCGCCCGTTACGTTCTTCTACAGTGTAAATGTCCACTCATCATATACGATTACAGTTTGCTCCGTGGCCGGCCCACGTGGTTATAGGCCCGTATTTGTATACCGACATTTTCACAATAAAGGTTTTTAAAACAAAACATGGTAGTAGTACCTAGATTGGTAAAGTTTTGAATAATAGCCACTGTT
Organism: Lissotriton vulgaris; assembly: GCF_964263255.1. Taxonomy (NCBI): domain Eukaryota; kingdom Metazoa; phylum Chordata; class Amphibia; order Caudata; family Salamandridae; genus Lissotriton; species Lissotriton vulgaris. Next base: position 2,034,422,227 of record NC_141685.1, on the reverse strand, counting down.
TTCGAATCAGTAAAAGGCAAGTGAAATAAAGCAGCCCGATTACATGACGGTTAAAAGGTATAATACGCAGGTAAGCAGTAAAGATAAATGGTCAAGGGCTGTTGTGTTTTCCACTCCTGCAACATAAAGTGATCGATAAGAATCCGATATTCAGGCCTATCAGTGACTAAGACAGCAGGCCGAGCCTCTTTTGCTCAACGGCTCCCTCATGGGACGAAGAAACGCCCTTTTTCTCGAAATAGGAATATTTTACTTGCAGGACAGTTGTAAATTTCCCGGGAAAATACATTAGCCTGGAACATTGTTAGTGATAAACTGTAAATGCATCTGGGTCCTTTGCTTTACAAGTCAGAGTGAGAAAAAAAAAAGGTGGGGCTTTCATCATTTGGGAAAAAAATATGTTCTAAACCAATGAAAAGTGTTATTTTTAGGTCATATAACCAAGCCTTCCATCATTAGGAAACCAAAAGTAAAATGAACCAATGAAAAGTTTTATAAACAAGTTACATGACCTGTTATGCTTACGTTGCGCGCTCCGCGCCGCGCCCCGGATCGCTTCCGGGAAGCTGCGCTTCGCGCCTCGCGCACCGGAGCACTTCCGGGTGCGCTAACGCGGCGCGTCATATGACGCATTACGCGACAATGCAGGTCCAGAATATAGTCAAAATGTCTCCACCAACCAGCGGTCGGAACAGAACCCCTTTCAGCAGTCCAAAAAGTTCTGTTAAATGACAACAGAAGGAACAGGCAACAAGAACCATCAGTCAAAGAGGGGAGGGCTAGTTCTTCTCTACCGGGTCACGTTGGGGCTCCACCATAACTGATCGAATTGGTAGTCTACAGTGTTTCTGGATGTTTCAGACTGAAGCTGGCGTCAGCATGAGAACACCACCATCTCGTGGTTCCGTCGTGGCCATTCCACGAGCAATCATGGCAGTCGCTCCCCACCGGAAGTCTGCGGGAGTCGGGGGCCCTGAAGACTCTCGTAGAATCTTCAAGGCTGAGGGGACGCTTTTGGGAATGGGGCCCATGCCCTAGCAGTCAAGCGTCCGAGTTCCAGGGTTGCCCAGAGCCATCCTTGCAGGCCAGGCCCAAGTCTGTGGAGCCAACCGCCATTTTGTGAGCTCCGTGGCAGCCGCCTGTCGCTGTACCGCAAGATTGGGTGCAATTCCGTTGGATGGCAGGTGAGACGCTGTAATAGCAAGAGCAGGGGCAATTCAGCTGGCCGAGCGAGGCACTGTGTCGCAAGAGCGGGCGCAAGTCAGCTGGTCGAGTGAAGCCCTGGGGTGTAGCTAAGAAACCTCCACCTGGGGGGTGGAGGTGGGGGAGGCTCGTTCACGCCGCCTCTCCCTTCTATTGCACCCCACGCCGTCTCCTGGCGCAGGTATATGTGATGGTCGGATCAGGGCACCGCAGGACATGTCTTCAGGTCAAACGGATTGTGGGACAAGGTGTGGAGAAGGCGCAATTCAGCTGGCCGAGCGAGGCACTGTGCCGCAAGAGCGGGCGCAAGTCAGCTGGCCGAGTGAAGCGCTGGGGTGTAGCTGAGAAACCTCCACCTGGGGAGGTGGGGGAGGCTTGTTTGCGCCGCCTCTCCCTTCTAGTGCACCCCACGCCGTCTCCTGGCGCAGGTATATGTGATGGTTGGACTAGGGCACCGCAGGACGTGTCTTCAGGTCAAACGGATTGTGGGACAAGGTCCAGAATGGAAGAGTCACCAAAAGGCAAAAAGTTCCGCCTGACCCCGGGAGCCGGCCGCTTATGTCGGGGGTGATCTCAGGCCACACCAGGGCAACAAGACTCGGGGAGGGGGCAGAAGCCAAGCGCTCCCTCCGAGTCTGCGCCACCACACCGCCCCTCGGGGGCCTCCGTCAAGCGGTTCAGGGAGGCACCGCATCACATTGCTTTCCAATGCAGTCAGGTCATCAAACAGCCCCACTTACTTTGAGAATAGTGAAGCTGCAGCAGGTGCAAATGAGCTTCAGACAGTGTTACAAGCGCTGCTCGGAACCCTCAACTATGGCACCCAACATCCAGGACTTATGCCATTTGTGCAAGGCAGTGACATCGAAGCATCTCAGGGACCAAGCAACATACCATATCCAGAGTCCTTCCTACAGCCTCTGCCTTCCTTCTTACCTAGTTATGGTTCTTTCAGTCCCACTCCAGGCTTTTAGTCTGTGGATGGAAAACCATGAACCTACACTCACCTATGAAAATCTTAATATTGATGCTTGACTGAGGCCAAGGAGATCAGAGTGCATGTCTGTGTAAGGTGATGAACCTCTGGGGAGATGATGTTACGTTTAAACGTAGCCCCTGAGTGCTTAGTTCGCTTCTGTTCTCTGTCACTGTTGTTGATTTTGAGCCCCAAATACAAAGGCTTGTTGTTGCTTGTGAATCCCCAAGTGTATATTTGCCCATAATTATCCATCTCGTAGGCCACAGAGTAGTCGGGGAGAAATCCCGGGAATGGCGGCATGCATTTGGATCGATGTTGCAGCAGGCTGCCATGTATATAGTTATTTAATAAAACGTTTTACCCTGTTACTTTGCTGGTGTGTTGTATATATTTATAATATTTGCATAGGGTTTGTCGTTATTTTGGGCGGGGTGGGCGGCGGAGCCGAGCTGTCTTGCAGCCATCATGGTGTCGAGCTCAGTTCCTCTCACTAGTTTCGTATTTCTCATGAGGGGTTGTTCCTAGTGTTTCTATTTTAGCGAGGTCAAAAAGAGATCCCATTAGTGGCGTACTGATTTTGCTTGTTTACTTTTGTTTTTTTAACGATTTATCACTATCTGCAAAGACTAAACAGAGTATTGCGACTCTGTGCTTGTTTGTAAATAGAGAATGAACCAAAGAGAACCAATTCTAAAACAGTAAATGCTTGGATAACAATCAATCAAATGGAGAGGGAAGCAGGCATGACGCATTACAACGGGGGCAAAGGCCTGCGTTCCCTACCCTTCACTATCTGCAAAGAGAGAATACTCCTAAAAGAAAAGAGGGGGGGGGCAGCGTTCAAAGCACATCAGCGTGCATAAACACGAAAATGTTTTTACCTACCACGTACTTCACATTTTAAAGCTTTTGATATTTGCTATTAAAAAACCATCGAAATTCACTGAAAAACCATAGGTTATAGACCATGTATAGTTAGGAATTAGCATTTACAAATTCCTCGAAAATTCACTGAAAAAACCATGGGTTATGGACCATATATAGTTAGGAATTAGCATTTACAAAACCTTATTTTAGTCACACAAAACCATTGAAATTTCATATATAGTTAGTTGCACTAACTATATATCGCGCACCCGCAATCCACTGCTGATGATGTCACATATTACATCATTCATGACATGGTCAGTGACATCCCTGATGACATCACTGATGACATCTCAAATGACATCACTAATGACATCACTGATGACATCTCAAATGACATCACTGATGACATCTCATTTGATATCAATGGTCACATCACTGATGATATCATTCATGTGACAATACAATGCATCTCCTCACACTTTAATATAACCTCTGTTACATCCAGTGTAAAATACAGAATATAATTTTTTAAACCATTGACACACCAATACTAGTTACTACATACGCACTCACTGATTCCTATGTCTACACACACATTCACTCATTCACCTATACAATCATTCATACATACAATCACTCATCTATACAACACTATCATATGCACTCATACACCTATACAGACACTCACACTGTCACTCATCCATGGAGTTACTCACACACCTAGTCAGTCCTGTAAAGAATCAATCACACTTCCATTTTCTAATCAATACAGTTAAACATAGAGTACCTTACATTTTCAAACATATACTAACACATACTTACTCTCTTATATAATCATTGATACAAGAACACATTGATCTGCACAGAGTCACACATCTCCCAGCCAGCCACACACACACTCAGTCTCCCATACAAATACTTGGACAATCAATCAATAACCCATATAGTTACTCATATAGCTACTGATCAACACATGCAGCAGTTTACAGAACAACAGACATAATGATGCACAAATTAAGACAGTTTAGTCACTAACCCATGCACTCAGTGAGACACATTTAATCACTCACTCACTCATACAGTCAGTCATGCACCTACTAAATCCTTCATCCAGACACTTATACATCCACTCATTCTTCAATATGTAAAACATATTTAAACTTTACAGAAACAGACAGTCACTGGATGATGTCATCAGTGATGTCATTTGAGATGTCATCAGTGATGTCATCAGTGATGTCACTGACCATGTCATGAATGATGTAATATGTGACATCATCAGCAGTGGATTGCGGGTGCGCGATATATAGTTAGTGCAACTAACTATATATGAAATTTCAATGGTTTTGTGTGAGTAAAATAAGGTTTTGTAAATGCTAATTCCTAACTATATATGGTCTATAACCCATGGTTTTTTCAGTGAATATATATATCCAGCAAGTATTTTCTCTTGCAACCTCCGAATCAAACCCTGGGCCTTTGGTATTGTTAGAGGGGGCTGCGCAGCTCCCCTCGTGGAGCAGTAAATGGCCCTGGGGACCGCCACCCCCATGGGCCTGTTGCGTGCTTATCTAGGTTCCTGATCGATACTGTGACCTTATGCCCCTATTCGGCTATAAATCCATTTATTCCCTATATTGGCATAACCGTTCAAGTGCGATTTTCTGTAAAGTCATCTCTGGCCTCACACGAACAGAGCCACATTCCAGCATGACTCTCTGCTACTTCCTTTGCGACCAATTAGTGCAATGACAGAGCAGCAGTCACTATCTGATATTCCTAGATAACACTCCGAGTTCTTCAACAAGATAAAAACTTAGCAAACCTGGAAATCCCCGCTTGTTATGTTTTGATTAGTAATGGAACTCTAATGAGCAACTGATAACTGTCACTTCCTAGTGACATCTTTAATTGACGTCTTATGTCCAGCAAACTTGCGTCAAACCCGGCACCTGTCAGGTATAAATATTACCAACGTTGCCTTAAGCAATGAGCGAACCTGTTGCTGATGCCAGCTGCCTGCATGACCCCGTGTTGGTAACAACTAGCACTCTGTCGCTGCAGCCTGCTATCCTGTGGTGGTGAAGCTGCTGATTACCATTATCGCCGCTACAGCGCGAACTATGGTGCAGTACGCTTAAGGAGCTGAAACAGCCGTCCTCTGCGAAGACATCCAGCCCAGCTGCCCGCGGACGCTTTCACCCCTCCTTCCTCGACGCGCTGAGAGAAGCCGCTGCCTTTCTCGTGCAGAGAAATCCAGTCCCGGCGCTTCCGGTTTACCCTCGCGGGTGACTGGGATATCGAGAGAGACCCCTGAAGGAGATACCAATCCTCCATCATTCTATTCAGAGGTATGGTGTTGACTAAACCCTTAGACGAGAATTCTTGAAACAAACCTTGGCAAAACCAACTTAACTTAAGCTACTTACTTACTCCCCTTCTCACGTGTTAGGCTTAGGTCAGGCACACTGGGGTAGGCTTAGTTAGAAGCACCAGTTGAGTATGTTAGCCTAATGTATATATGACTGTATATATGTTTTATTACTTTTAAACCATTGTATGGCTAAGAAACCATATCAATGCTTTTACAGTTCTATTTCGCTATTCTTATCTTACTGTACGTACTTTTTATAATAACAATTATTGCAATTGTGGCAATACATTTCTCTTGTACGAGAAGAAAGACTGTTCAATAAATGTTAACCTTTATTGATACACGCCCGTCTCTCTATTCTCTACATACCGTGAAAGTAAACTGCACTAGACTGACTGAGTGAAATCTATGTCTATTGTTTCACACGACCCTAGAGATCGACTCTTGATCTGAGGAGCAAAGTTGTCATGTTGCACGGTTGTTGGAAAACTGAATCCCTTCTTGTCTGTGCCAGGGAAGCTGATCACTTCCTATGCAGAGAAGAAAGTTTCCAGTGACCTCTGAGCTAGTTGGTAACACAACCTAATTAAGTTTAGCATAGTCAGTGGAGGCCTGGAATATGAGCAGTTCTACGTCGATACTACTGTTTATGTTATTCCAAAGCGCAGGGCCTAGTGGGAAACTAGGAACTACACTACATGGCGCCCTAACGTTTGGTAAGGCGATAAACTAACGCAAGACTTGTAGAGTAACTCAGTCGTGCATATTTCACAGACCCCTTTCTCCCGTAAATACTCCAATAGACGTCTGGAGTGGGTGAAAGGTTAAAATCCGCCCGACCTTAGTAGGAAGAGATTCCTATGTAAAGCTCTGGTTTATTCAACGTTGAAGGATACAGTGTTCCAAAATATTGTGCACCTAATCTTTGTCTCCTTGGAGACCTACTCTGCAAAAACTGCATTTATAGAATGTCAGTACAAAACAACGGCACCACTGGGGCCGCAGCAGATGCGACTCAGCAAGGTCCCGAATACACAGACCCGGATGCTATCGACATCCCGGTCCAGTTAAGAAGATCTATAACTTTAAAACTTATAGAAAACGGACTGACACCTCAAGGTGGTACAGTAATTTTCGTGATAGAGGCTCACGAGTATCGGCAGACAGAGGTATTCTATTCATGGATAAGCTTTCCAGCGGTAAACGCTATAACACAAGAGTTTCACTATTACAAAATAGAGGAACCTCCGGGAGAGTACGCTCCTTTCGAGGAGATTGAAATCCCACTTAAATTTCAAGAGCACCTGCTCTGGTTTAATGGCGCCCTAAAACACAATGATCACATAACCAGGCTCGGTCCACTAGGTAGACCAGGAGCCACGTGGCCGGTTCTAGCCAGCTACACACCACATCCTGACATTGCAAGAATGTCTAAGGAAGAGCTGTTAGCACAGCTGAACACATTAATAAAAATACATAGGCAATTAGTCCAATATGTAATACGGACTGCAACAGTCCAGCCAGCTGTTAATACACCACAGCTGACCCCTCATCAGGGGAACACAAATAAAATTACACCACAGAACATACAGTCATGTCTTGGTAAAACACCCGTAAAACGGGAACAAATTCCTTTCTGGTTAGCCCAGAAAATCACTCAAATAGAGGCAGTATTTCCTGATACTACCCCTATTGAGAAACACAGAATCTTGACCATCTGCCTTCCTATGGGAATCGCACCACACGTGGAGGACTGCGACACTTGGGGTACAGTCTTTGCTTCCATTTACACAAAAACACACGGTGTTCCGTCTATGGCGGTAATACCAGAAGTGCTAAAACAGATTCAAAATGAATTCGGTCCAGAGCCCGCTTTAAATCTAGGTATGAAATTACTGAAAGACTTCAAGCAGGTCACGGCTATATTATTAGCCAACGTAAAGGGAGAAGCAGCATCTGTGGCGATCCGCCAGAAGTTGAGGGAAACAGATATAAAAGATCCTGTTGAGCTAGCAAAAATCATAGAAAAGTGCTATGAAGAATTAGGTAGAGACAGCTTGGGTGGAAAACCAGTTAAGCCCCAACTGCTCGAAAATCCTGAAAAATTATTTATTAAAAATAATTCAAACACTCCTAAAAAGAGCTGGGATGGAAATAAACAATCCACTCCCAAGGAAAAAGTTTTCCAGTCCAGAGGAAGGTCTCCTCGACGGAGGGAAAGAACTCCGACTCGAGAACGCCAGTCTCCCCAGAGGGAGCCCTCTGAGAAAAGATATAACCTTAGAAATAGGGATAATCTAAAAAAACCTGATAGATATCAAAGTATTGATACACGTCCCTCTCGATCTCTTCCACAGAATTCGGAAAGAAGAGGACGGTCAGACCCAGGAGAGCACACCAAGTCCAAAGACAAGGAACCTGCTCAAATCAAGAAATCTCAATTTCAGACAAAGAAGGTAGCTAGTATTAGAGTAATCAACCATGCCGAGAATACTGAGGACACAGTTGAAAAACGGGGAGTGGGCATTGACAATGTTGGACAGTGCAGCAGAAATCAGTATAGCACGCAAGATCTTGATGAGTCATCTGGAGACAGTGGACACGAATGAATTCATTCAGGTTGAAACTGCCGGCGCCAGACTTAGCGAGCCCCATAAAATATACGAAATAACATTGCGTATAGAGGGTGATAAGACTAGGAAAATTAAGGGTCTATTTTGGGATAAGCTCTCAAAAGGCTATGATATTCTGTTAGCTGAAAAAGATTGGCCCCCGGAGTTTGTCAGGGAGTGCCCTCGTGGCGAAGAAGTGATTATGCCTACCTTCTCGAATCACATACCGATTCACAAAAAATATACATATGCAAGGAAATGGGCAGTAGCCCAGGCACCTGCGTTGTATAAAAATCATGTAGGATGGGATGAGGATTCACCGCCTCACAAAATCCAATTAAAAAGTGAACCAACTGCCCAACGGCAGTATCCCATAAAGCAAGAAGCTAAAAAACAGGTCAGGGAGATCTTAGATCAACTTGAGTACCAGGGGGTGATTGAAACATGCACCTCTCAAATGAACAATCCTTTGTTTCCTGTCTCCAAGCCAGACAATTCATATCGTCTAGTTTTGGATTACAGACATCTTAATGCATGTTGCAAAACCTTTGCAGTACAAAACTCGCATAGTGCAGCCCTAATGAATAATATAGTTAGGAAAAACATAAAACGACATTAGACATTTCTAATGGTTTCTTTTGTCAAAACATTGCACCAGAAAGCAGATATTTGACCGCTTTCTCCACATTTGGGTCGCAGAAAAAATTCTGTCGACTCCCACAGGGGTTCAAGAACAGCCCAGGACTATTCTCAGCTAGGGTAACAGAGTTACTACAAATCTATGATGATGAAGCATTGTCTTACGTAGATGATATTTATCTCACAGACGACGACTTGGATACTCACTTGAAAAGAGTGAACACCATTATACTTGGGTTCGCAGCAGAGGGTTACAAATTCAACTTTAAAAAGTCCCGAATTGCCCATCTGACAGTACTATTTTTAGGGTACAAATTATCAAGTGAAGGGAAAAGCCTAGCGAACAACTTCTTAGAGAAGTGCGCTGTACTCCAAGCTCCAAAAACGCTGAAGAATTTACAATCAATACTAGGTTTTCTGAATTTCGGAAGAACTTACATCCTAAATTACGCAGAGAGGGTTAAACCTCTCTACGAACTAATTAAACCTGATTTAAAACAAATCAATTGGACTCAAAAACACACAGAAATTTTGAGATCACTACAAACAGACATGTTAGCAAAAACAAAATTAGATACACGTGACAACACACGTGATCTTGTAATCCGAGTCATCCCAGGGAGATGCGGATTCACGTACCTGACCTCTAATGAGGGAGAAAAGGTACCAATTTCAATTAAATCTCACTTGTACACACAAGCAGAAAAAACATTCAGTCACACAGAAAGAACTGTGAACGCAGTGCAAATCGCATTAGCAAATGAAAGAGAACTAGCACACGGCAAACGGATTAATATCCTTACAGCGGAATCCGCCTTCGAAGCGCTATTCAGCCCAGTAAACCTGCCTACAGTGTCACTGGATCCGAAATGGATACAGCGTATAGATTCTCTAGGAGCGGAAGAAGTGAAATACTATTTCGCCCCGCAATTTGAAGAACTGAATGACTTAGAATATGAAGAAGAATATCCTCTGCCAATCGAAATTCTGCCTCTCCCACAATACGCCTGTATAATATATACAGATAGCTTTGTACAGCATTTCAACGTAGAGAGAAAATCCTACGATGCAGCATGTGCGATCATTAAAGGTCGTTGGCTGTGCGGTAAATTCAGACCGAAAGTAACAAAAACTGAATCTGTAAGAAACTGTTCGGTTCAGAGAACTGAAATCAGATCTTTAAAGATGGCGCTCGAAAATGCAGAACGCGAATTCCCCACACTTATAGTGTGCGATTCTCATTTTTGCGTCAATTCTTACAACAATAAACTGCAGAGTTGGATCAAAAACGACTACAGAGATGACACAGGTGCCACAATAAAGCATAAAATGCTTTGGGAACAGGTAGCTCTTTTACACAAAGAACTACAAAAGACTCACGTGATTCACGCACAGAGTCTTCAACGTGATGGCGTTCACGTTGCAGGGAATTCATTGGCTAATACAGCCACCGCGGAAGCAACTAAACCGGCTTCCGTAGCCACAAAAAAGCGTACAGATAAGTACATAGACGGGGAAACCATGCTGGCAGTAAAAACGACCGTAAAAGGCGACTGTGCAGCACTACCCGTAAACTATCCACTCAATTATGCATACATAATCGATGCAAACTCCGTTCCTTTTGCTCGAATCCCTGGAGTGGGGGATAGAGTAATTCCAAACAGGAGCAGGAGGGGCTTCCTATTACTGGAAGCACACATGGGGTTGGGTCTGAAACACCAAACAATCAAAGCCTCTCTGAAAGAATTACAATCAGAGTACTGGTGGCCAGGAATGAGTATAGATATTCAATGTTTTGCTCAAAATTGTGAAGACTGCAACAGAGATCGCAGTAATGAACAGGCCAGGGTAGTTTCAGGATCCCTTCTAGACAGCATAAGGCGGTCTATCTGCGCAATCAAAGAAGAGAAGCGCGTCCCAGTGTACACCATTAAGATGAAAAGCACTTAAATAATGAGGCCTCCAGCGCTCGGCTGACGCTAGAACGGTTATAAAAGATTAGCGAGTCCATATCGGCATATACGCAATTACCACGTTCCATTCTGACCAGGGTCCTGCTTTCAGCTCTCGAGCCTATAAGGAGGCCATGGCTAGCATGGGAATTGGGTTGCGGTATTCTTGTCCGTCATACCCCGGAAGGGAATAGTATGATAGAAAGAAAAAAACGGGGCATAAAGCAATCTATAACAGCGAAGGTATTAGGTTCAGGCGCTGGTTGGGTCAAACATTTAATAAGTGTCCAGACTAGTCTTAACAACATGCCAAGAAATTCTCTAAAAGGTTTCAGCCCATACGAACTATTGTTCGGAATTAGAATGAACGTTCAGGACCTCGATAGTCAGATGTCAGTGGTACAAGAAGAAACAACGCAGTTTGATGTAAAAGACCATTTGGCTGTTTTACAGGAACTGAATGAAACAAGAAAATCATTAAGCAACATAAAGTTAAAGCAACAGCCAAGTACCACTGACGAGGCACCACCCGCAACAGCCCCAGCAAGGCCTGTCTGGATTCCAAAGATTGGGGATCTAGTCAGAGAAAAGATCGCGGTGAAGAAGGAATTTGGGCCTTCTTACAGAAAAGCAGTACCTGTCTTGGCAGTCACCGGAACAAGATCAGTTGTGCTACCGCCCCTTGCTGGTAAAAAGGAGAACAGAATTGTGTCCATCGATCTGGTAAAACCACAAGCATGTGGCCTATAATCAACAGTAGGCCCAGTGGACTCCCAAGAAACAACAGAATACCCAAACTTGCAACAATCCAAGAGGTTCAAACTGAAAGACTAATCACATTCGATCAGCCTGCAGTGCACAATGAAGGACTATGCAATAATGCCATGGAACTCGTGCCTCTTGAAACACAGATTGAAACAGTTCGTCAAGAAACAACACCAGTCTACAATGATGTGGCATCAGAAAGTGCTACCGAGAGACAGATTGAAAGAACAATCCCATCAATTGACAGAACTGCCTCTGGTTATTTCATCAACTTCGACAACTTCTCTGAAGATCAAAACGACCCCGAAGTGATGCCAGAAACAAAAAAGTCTTTTAAAGAAAAAGCAACAGAACTCTTTCATCAACTGAAGGAAATCTACCTCATTTCCCCTTGGCTAGAGTTCTGGTTCGGTCTAGGTGTATTTTTCCTCCTGCTTTGGCTCATCATGGTACTATGTTTGGGAAAATTCATTGAAGGAAAATATATTACAATGGACACAGCAAGTCAGAACATCAACCTAGTCCTGAAACCACACAGATCATCCCACGTGAAGAAAAGAGAACTGTCAACAGTAAATGTCACAGCAATTCCAATACCTGGTGGGGTAGTATGGGAGAAAACAGACTATGAGATCTATGGTCCGGTCGAAATCCTGAAGTATCCTCATCAACTAAAGGTTTCCTTAAGTGACTTTGTGACTCCTAGTACATTCTCTGATGATTGGGACTTTAACAGTATTAATGACATGATGTCTGATTTAGTAATGTCAGCTAGATTCACAGATCAGGATTATTTACAAGGTTCATCTAGTTATGAGCAGTTGTTCTGTTACACCCACTATGGGGATCATTACTTGCATAAATCTGCACAGCCTAGAAATGTTTTTATGTATAATCAATGGGAACATTGTTCTACACCACCTAAAAGCAGTTCTAAAGCATTTTTTGAGAAATTCAAATACTTCTCAGGGTTTAACACCAGTGATGCAGAAACGTTTTATTATAAACTGTTAGATAAAACAGGAATGAAAACGATGCTGACAAATTCTAAATTGATATATTCAGAAGCATTTTATGACAAAATGATGACATTTGGTTTTGATTATTGGAAAAATAATATTGAAACGAAAACAATTTGGGGTACAAAAGATTGGCAGGTGCAAGGCATTGAAGCACTGTTTAGAACCTGCATGATACCTGAACAAATGTTATTTTTAAATGACACAGTACACCAAACATCTTGTCTTGGCCTAGCTAAGATCAAAGACCTTAAAACACCGTCTATACCAAAGCCAATACATGAAAATACAACCACAGATATTGATTTAGACGTGTCAAAAATTTTACATTTCAACAGAACACATCCTGATTGGAAAAAGTGGTTAATCTGGCCTACAGACACAAATAGCTGTCAAGATAGATTCCTGAATAAAACACAGGGGTTAAAAATGACCAGATTAGACTCAAGATATTCCCAGAGACAACATCCAGGAATAATAACAACATACAGTGTAGGGAAGCTCTGCCTTGAATGGCTAACTACATCCACACTGGCTGAAATTAAGCAACACTTGTCTTTATTAAAAGATGGTGCTGATTTGCGCGATTTCATTCTTGGACCACGCAAACAGCGTCAAAAGCGTTTCATAGCGACCAGCATCTATGCTGCTTACAACGAGGCTTGGAAAGTAAAGCAAATTGAAACTGCTGAAAAAATACGAGAAATTGATCGTATTAATTTGGAGAAATCACTTTCTGTAGTAGACAATGGGTTAATGACTCTGTCTTCCAGAATATATTCGTTGGACAATATTGTATCCTCTGCCTTTGATGTGATAGACAGAGATTTGCTTATGTTACAACAGGGCCAGTCTCAATTACGCTCTATTATAGAATTAGGCTGGACGCTGCAAAATCTTCGTTCAGGCTATGTGCCTTGGCGTTTGATAAACACAACGTCATTATTTTCCAGTTTTAACCTTACTGATAAACAGATCAGTTTGGCACAGAAAGGAGCAGACTATACAATCCTGAGCATCGAAAAACTCGAGAGATTACCATTGACAATGTCAGAGAGTCCTGTCATTGAATGGATAATACACGGAATTATCACAATTCCGATAACAACTTTCCGATTTAAAAAGTGCCTTGAATACATACCTGCTGGCCAATATGAACAATTGGGTAAAGGATATGTAAAATCTATATGGAAATTACCATACACTCATTCTTGCTATAGTGACAGCGACAAAAATGTATTTCTTAGTGGTGAGAACTGTAAACATTCACTAAGCGGTATACTTTTGTGTCAGGGTATTAATTTACACGGAGCATGTGATGGAAATTCAAACAACCTTTCATGCCACCAGCTAGTCACACCTGCAACTCAGATAGAGCCCTTCTTTATGCAACTCGCGAACGGGAGTTACATTCTAAGAACGGATCACAGGTGTTGTGGCCTCGCGCCCGGAAAAAGTTATCTAGTACAAGTAACGGCCATGGTCAAATGTTGTATGCAAGCATTGTTTCCGAGCGGGCCTCCAGACATAGTGACTCCCGTCTGGCCTCGTCTGAATCTCTATTCTATACGAATTGATACATTAAGCAAAATGAAATCTGTGCTTTTACAGACAACAGTGCCTATAACGTCATCTAAAGAGACGTATGATCTTCTAGTCGCAAGGACGGCTACTGAAGTCCATGACCTTTTATCAACAAATTGCCCCGTGCATTTCGTAGAAATGTTCAGCCAACTCCTTAACATGTCTAGTGCAACAAGCATCCCAGGCATATTTAAGACAGTCTTTACGGGACTGCTAACACCCTTCCAGGCAATTTTGGGAATCTTTCCTAATTTTGTGCACTCCATTTTTGGTGGTATACCACTATTTTTGGGACTCATCGCAGGGATTCTATTTTTGATCCTCCTGCTTCGTTATGGCAAGCCTCGCCTCAGACATAGCTCCCATGGGAATGGAAGAGACAATCCTAGCAATGCGCTACAGGGACAGGATAACTAACGTCCTCGGATTGGCCCGGCTGAGAGATCTAAACATGACCTGGTTCCTTTCATTCAGACCGATATGGCAAAATTGCATTTTACCTGTGCTACGGTGTATGCTTTGCGGCGATGAATGCGTGTTGGACATCTGTCTTTCACTTCCATCAGCAGTACTAATGGACGTCGATACTTTGCTCAGTCCAATAACGGCTCACGCATTGTGTTGTCCCCAGCGGCTACCAATCCTGATGACGGCATTCGTGGAGACTCCTGTACTACAGCCAAGTGGTAACAGTGGAGCGAGTGACAAAAGCAACATCATCCAGGTACAACGTTCTGTGAGCATTGCTGGTCCTGCCTTCGATGACAGCAGTCATTCTCACACCTGCCAAGTTACAGCGCTATCTAATTTGGTTGAACTATCACCTGATTTTGTAGACCAATTCTTTGCGAGCCTGTCTGATACGATGTTCTCACCCACAGAGAAACAATAACTTTTTTAGAAGCTTTCCGACACACAGTGTTCCCATGAACTCTGAATTCGGCCTTCGGCCTTGATCAACAAAAACTGCCAAGAGCTTTGGAAATCTATTTTCTTTGAATTGGACAATTTTTTAAATATTGACCCTTTTTGGCACGAACAATTCTTTGCTTAACGTAAAAACTATTCTTAGAGAACAGAAGCTTCACACTTCTATTTCTAAAACACATCTAGAGACATATCAACATAACACCAGCCTCTAGCACACATGTTATTACAATGCATTTTTATGTGATGATTTATCTCGCATTTCTTCTGTCATAGATACTTCATGTGTAATTCCTTTTGCATAATCGTTCATTGATTTCATATGCAATAATTTTTTGAATGATTACTATGCTTTAAAAAACGTACAGTACCTAAATTCCATGTATTACAAGTACGCCTATTTCGAATGCATTTATGTATTTTGGGGTGGGCAATGTTACACATGCATCTAATTGCTTAGTTTTAGTAATTTTGATGGACATTAACCCGTGGAGTGGGTGTTGCGTGCTTATCTAGGTTCCTGATCGATACTGTGACCTTATGCCCCTATTCGGCTATAAATCCATTTATTCCCTATATTGGCATAACCGTTCAAGTGCGATTTTCTGTAAAGTCATCTCTGGCCTCACACGAACAGAGCCACATTCCAGCATGACTCTCTGCTACTTCCTTTGCGACCAATTAGTGCAATGACAGAGCAGCAGTCACTATCTGATATTCCTAGATAACACTCCGAGTTCTTCAACAAGATAAAAACTTAGCAAACCTGGAAATCCCCGCTTGCTATGTTTTGATTAGTAATGGAACTCTAATGAGCACCTGATAACTGTCACTTCCTAGTGACATCTTTAATTGACGTCTTATGTCCAGCAAACTTGCGTCAAACCCGGCACCTGTCAGGTATAAATATTACCAACGTTGCCTTAAGCAATGAGCGAACCTGTTGCTGATGCCAGCTGCCTGCATGACCCCGTGTTGGTAACAACTAGCACTCTGTCGCTGCAGCCTGCTATCCTGTGGTGGTGAAGCTGCTGATTACCATTATCGCCGCTACAGCGCGAACTATGGTGCAGTACGCTTAAGGAGCTGAAACAGCCGTCCTCTGCGAAGACATCCAGCCCAGCTGCCCGCGGACGCTTTCACCCCTCCTTCCTCGACGCGCTGAGAGAAGCCGCTGCCTTTCTCGTGCAGAGAAATCCAGTCCCGGCGCTTCCGGTTTACCCTCGCGGGTGACTGGGATATCGAGAGAGACCCCTGAAGGAGATACCAATCCTCCATCATTCTATTCAGAGGTATGGTGTTGACTAAACCCTTAGACGAGAATTCTTGAAACAAACCTTGGCAAAACCAACTTAACTTAAGCTACTTACTTACTCCCCTTCTCACGTGTTAGGCTTAGGTCAGGCACACTGGGGTAGGCTTAGTTAGAAGCACCAGTTGAGTATGTTAGCCTAATGTATATATGACTGTATATATGTTTTATTACTTTTAAACCATTGTATGGCTAAGAAACCATATCAATGCTTTTACAGTTCTATTTCGCTATTCTTATCTTACTGTACGTACTTTTTATAATAACAATTATTGCAATTGTGGCAATACATTTCTCTTGTACGAGAAGAAAGACTGTTCAATAAATGTTAACCTTTATTGATACACGCCCGTCTCTCTATTCTCTACATACCGTGAAAGTAAACTGCACTAGACTGACTGAGTGAAATCTATGTCTATTGTTTCACACGACCCTAGAGATCGACTCTTGATCTGAGGAGCAAAGTTGTCATGTTGCACGGTTGTTGGAAAACTGAATCCCTTCTTGTCTGTGCCAGGGAAGCTGATCACTTCCTATGCAGAGAAGAAAGTTTCCAGTGACCTCTGAGCTAGTTGGTAACACAACCTAATTAAGTTTAGCATAGTCAGTGGAGGCCTGGAATATAAGCAGTTCCACGTCGATACTACTGTTTATGTTATTCCAATGCGCAGGGCCTAGTGGGAAACTAGGAACTACACTACAGGCCGACTCCAGCAATGTCCCAGGGTGCCCACCCCAGGGACATTGCAGTTTGCTATAGCATGGCGGGAGCACTTCAATGAAGCAAAGCAGAATTACTTTTGCAAGCCCCCCCTCCCTTTAAAACAAAATAGAGAAAGGCAAAGCCCCAGGGGATTGGGTCCACAGGGCAGAAAATGGCCTCGGGAAAGGGGCCAAGCAGGCCCACCTCCCATTTTACAGGAGTGATGGGTGTGAGTGGGTGTATCAGAGATGCTGTGGATGATGTCATCAATAATGTCATTTGAGATGTTATCAGTGATGTCACTGACCATGTCATGAGTGATGCAATATATGAGGTCATAAGCAGTGCATTGCCTGCCATAAGTTATGGTTAGCTCAGCCAACTGTTGTTGCGTGTTTATCTAGGTTCCTGATCGATACTGTGACCTTATGCCCCTATTCGGCTATAAATCCATTTATTCCCTATATTGGCATAACCGTTCAAGTGCGATTTTCTGAAAAGTCATCTCTGGCCTCACACGAACAGAGCCACATTCCAGCATAGTTCCCTCTGCCACTTCCTTTGCGACCAATTAGTGCAATGACAGAGCAGTAGTCACTATCTGATATTCCTAGATAACACCCCGAGTTCTTCAACAAGATAAAAACTCAGCAAACCTGGAAATCCCCGCTTGCTATGTTTTGATTAGTAATGGAACTCTAATGAGCAACTGATAACTATCACTTCCTAGTGACATCTTTAATTGACGTCTTATGTCCAGCAAACTTGCGTCAAACCCGGCACCTGTCAGGTATAAATATTACCAACGTTGCCTTAAGCAGTTGCCTGTTGTGCGAGCTACTGATGCAAGCTGCCTGCAAGACCCTGTGTTGGTAAATCTAGCACTCTGTCGCTGCAGCCTGCTATCCTGTGGTGGTGAAGCTGCTGATACCATTATCGCCGCTACAGCGCGAACTATGGTGCAGTACGCTTAAGGAGCTGAACAGCCGTCCCTCTGCGAAGACATCCAGCAGATTCCAGCTGCCCGCGGACGCTGTCCCCCCTCCTTCCTCGACGCGCTGAAGAAAAGCCGCTGCCTTTCTCGTGCAGAGAAATCCAGCTACAGCGTTTCCGGTTTACCCTCGCAGGTGACTGGGATATCGAGAGAGACCCCTGAAGGAGATACCAATCCTCCATCATTCTATTCAGAGGTATGGTGTTGACTAAACCCTTAGACGAGAATTCTTGAAACAAACCTTGGCAAAACCAACTTAACTTAAAGCTACTTACTTACTCCCCTTTCACGTGTTAGGCTTAGGTCAGGCACACTGGGGTAGGCTTAGTTAGAAGCACCAGTTGAGTATGTTAGCCTAATGTATATATGACTGTATATATGTTTTATTACTTTTAAACCATTGTATGGCTAAGAAACCATATCAATGCTTTTACAGTTCTATTTCGCAATACTTATCTTACTGTACGTACTTTTTATAATAACAATTATTGCAATTGTGGCAATACAATTTCTCTTGTACGAGAAGAAAGACTGTTCAATAAATGTTAACCCTTTATTGACAAACGCCCGTCTCTCTATTCTCTACATCTCGTGAAAGTACACTGCACTAGACTGACTGAGTGAAATACATGTCTATTGTTTCACACGACCTTGAAATTGACTCTTGATCTGAGGAGCAAAGTTGTCATGTTGCACGGTTGTTGGAAAGCTGAATCCCTTCTTGTCTGTGCCAAGGAAGCTCATCACTTCCTATGCAGAGAAGAAAGTTTCCAGTGACCTCTGAGCTAGTTGGTAACACAACCCAATTAAGTTTAGCATAGTCAGTGGAGGCCTGGAATATAAGCAGTTCCACGTCGATACTACTGTTTATGTTATTCCAATGCGCAGGGCCTAGTGGGAAACTAGGAACTACACTACACTGTAATGGCTGAATTTCTCTGGTTTTGTATGAGGGAATTGCCAGCCTAACTATAACGTCCCTGTAGCCTTAGGTTTTTTTCAGTGAAAAATAATCTCTCTGTCTCTCTCTCCCAGCTCCCTGGGGCTCTAAATATTTAAATTGGGGGATCCGTGACGGACTCCCCAGCCCCGGGGACCACCACCCCCCGGGGTTTGGAAATGGTGGAGGGGGCCACACAGCCCCGCTCATGGAGACTTGTCACTGCCCTGGGGACCGGCACTGTAGTTTGCTATGGCAGGGCGGGAGTCTCGCGGCTCTCGCCCTGCCATAGCAAACTTGGTTTGACTTTTGAAAGAGAGACCAGGTTTCTTTTTTCAAAATTCAAACCAAATTGCTTTTTCACACGGGGAGCTGCATCTTAGCTGCTCCCCATGTGGAAAAGCAATGCCAGCTGCCAAGCAACGCGGGGAGCCGGCAGGACCGCGGGGGATTGGGGACCCGCCCACGGTCCCTAATGGAGAGGGCCAGCCCCGGGGCTACAATTGGCCCGGGAGGGGGGTCACGTGGCCCCCCTCCCTCCCAAAAAATAAGTAAATAAATAAATAAAAGTAGGAAGGCCAGCCCCAGGGGATGGGGTCCCCGGGGACATAAGGGGCCGGAGAAAGGGGCAACGCAGCCCCCCTCCCAAAATTTTTTAATAAATATAAAAAGGCCATACCCTGGGGGATGGGGTCCCCGGGGCTGACTATTGGCTCAGAAGGGGGGCCAAGCAGCCCCCTTCCCAATTTTTAAAAAAATATATACATTTGGGGGATGTGGTCCCCCAAGGCCAAGAATATTAGGGAAAGAAGGGGGCCACACAGCCCCCCTTCTGAATTCTTTTTTTAAAAAAAGACCGGCATAGCGCCAGAGGCCATGCCCCCTCCTTTAAGCACTCTGCAAACGCGCCTCCTCGCGCGTTTGCAGAGGGGGAACGAATTCCCCTTGAATATTGGTGGTCCCTGGGGGCCAACTAGCTCACCAGGAACCTCCAGTATGTGCCAGGTGGCTGCATTGCAGAGATGTGGTCTGAGGCCGTGCCATTTTCTACGCCTCTCTGCAACGCTGCTCTGTGGCGCTTAATGGAGGTAGCCAGTGGGCTAGTTGCACCCCAGGGTCCCTCAGTATTCAAGGGGAGTTAATTCCCCAACTTAAAACACGACACAGGCACATTTGCACAGTGATGAAGGGAGGGGGTGGGGCCTGAGTTGACATGTGTGCAAACACAGCCGATGGTGCACTTTAAGTTGGGAAATTAATTCCTCTTTATTCCTGAGGGTCCCTGGGGGCCAACTAGCCCACCAGGTACCTCAAGTAAGCACCACGGAGCTGCGTTGCAGAGTGTTGTAAAAAGGGGCATGGCCTCTGAACACCTCTCTGCAACGCAGCTCTTTGACGCATACTGGAGGTACCTGGTGGGCTAGTTGGCCTCCAGGGACACTCAGGATTGAGGAGGAATTAATTCCCAAACTTAAACCACGCCACAGGGTGTGTTTGAACACATATCACTTCAGGACATGCCCCCTTCCTTTACCACTGTGCAAATGCGCCCCGTGGAGTGTTTTAAGTTGGGGATTAACTCTCTTTCAGTACTGAGGGTCCCGGAAGGCCAACTAGCCCAACAGGTATCTCCAGTATGCGCCAGGGAGCTGCGTTGCAGACAGGTGTCCAGTGCTCACAGCCCTTTTTACACCTCTCTGCAGCGCAGCTCTGTGGCGCTTACTGGAAGTACCTAGTGGGCTAGTTTGACCCTAGGGACCCTTAGGATTCAAGGGGACTTAATCTCTCAACTTAGAACGGCCACAGGGCACGTTTACACAGTGGTGAAGGGAGGGGACGGGGACTGAAGTGACGTGCACAAACACACCCTCCTGTGCATTTTAAGTTGGGAAAATAATTCCCCTTCAATCCTGAGGGACCCTGAGGACCAACTAGCCTACCAGGTGCTTCCAGTAAGCGCCAGTGCGCTGTGTTGCAGATAGGTGGTACAGGTCGTTCCTCTTTTTACACGTCTCTGCAATGGCGCTTACTGGATGCACCTAGTGGGCTAATTTGCCCATAGGGACCCTCAGGATTCAAGGGGCGCGTATTTAGTTGTGGAAATAATTCCCCTTCAATCCTGAGGGCCCATGGGGGCTAACTAGCGCACCTGGTGCTTTCAGTAAGCGCCACTGCGCTGTGTTGCAGGGAGGTGGTCCAGGCCGTGACACTTTTCATATCTCTCTGCAACGCAGCTCTGTGGCGCTTACTGGAGGTGCCTAGTGGGCTAGTTGGACCCTAGGAACCCTCAGGATACAAGGGGACTTACTCTCCCAACTTAAAACGGCCAGAGAGCCTGTTTGCTAATAGGTGAAGGGAGGGGACAGGGACTGAGGTGATTTGTGCAAACACCCGCTGGTGCATTTTAAGAGGTAGTTTTAATCCCCCTGCCCTATTATATACTAGGGGTTTACAGAGGGGGTCATGCTAATCACGGGGGACCCCAATACATAGTGTTCCCCAGTGTATGTAGGTGTTTTCATTGTAGAATTAGTGTCTTTTAACGTAGCACTGGCTCTTGGACTGGTTAGTCAGACTCAGTTACCACCAGTATCCGTCTGAAAAAGTTGAGGGTACAGGATGATTTTGCAACAAGGCTTCTTTCTGCTCTTTTGTTTGTTCTTTCTGTGCGTATTCCTTCTTCCAGCTCTTTTCTTCATCTTTGAAGACTTCTGTTGCTTCTTTCTGTATATATATATATATATTTTTTTTTTTAAACAAACACTTGGAATCTTTTTTTTTGGTGATTGTTTTAACACTGGTTATTTATTCGAGCACTTTGAACAAAATTTCTTTTTTGGGGATACACAACCTTTTTGGAGCAGATAGTTCCCATATAATTACGATTTCTGACACACAAATAATGTATAGAGGCATATATACTGTGTCGCATATGGGAAATGATGACTATATTTTGTTTATAATTGTATCATACACTTAGGTGCTGTTTTTGGTGTTTTAAGTCAATATGTGTAATGGTTATAAACAACAAAAGCACAGTGCTATACTGTGATGTAAATGAATCAGTATATATTGCTATGACACATCTTCCTATGATGTTGCATGTATTTGATATTGCAGTCGTGCATATCATTATGTTCGGTTTAATCATGATATTAAGGGTGTTTTCGCATTCATGCGGTCATTCTTTAATCCGTATTCAATAGGCAATGGTCTACAGAAATATTCTGCAAGTAATTAATACTGCAAACCAATGCAGTCAACAAAGAGCGTTTATGCAGATTATGTGTCTTAGCAAACTGTGTCAATGGATACTCACGCATTCATGTGGTTATTTTAAATATCCAGTTCAAATGCCATGGTACATGTAAATATAGATACAAAGTAACTTATGTAAATATGTCAACAGACTAACGCATATATCTTTTACTCTGTATTGCAACATTGTTATAACCACAATGTGGCTACAATGCACTGTGCCTTTAATTAAGGTGATGTTGTTTTAAATGTTTTACCATGTGACTCACGTTTGGAGGTGGGACCCGGATGGGTGTGTCTTCACTGCAAAGAATATATAAAAAAGTTTCCACTTTGTGCAATGTGGTGTGTGAACAAGACTACATCGTTAGTCGAAACGTTGCATTTTTTGGAAGGCACAAGAACTTAATAAACATCTTGCCTGGAAAGCGTGGGGTCTGTCTCTTCTCTCGCCGCTGTGCAGTGGAGGTTTGAAGATTTGTGCTGATATATATATATATATATATATATATATATATATATATATATATATATATATATATATATATATATATATATATATATATATATATATATATATATATATATATATATATATATATATATATATATATATATATATATATATATATATATATATATAGTCCAGGAACTTTGTCTGCATACCATTCTTACTGGATACAAAGAACGAACCGGACCCAATCAGGTGAATTTGCTGGTTTTATTTAGTGCAACCTTTCGTTTGCCATGACGCGTTTCGGGCCCTGGAGCCCTTGAGCCCTTGATCACATATGTATATATATAAATATTTTTTTTTTACCTACTGGCGGTCGCCAGTAGGTAGGGAGAAAAAAATACTTGGAAAGCCATGGGGTAGGCGGGTTGGAAAATAATATATTCGTTGTGTTGAAAATATTTTAATTTATTGAACATCAATATCTATCTATCTATCTATCTATCTATCTATCTATCTATCTATCTATCTATCTATCTATCTATCTATCTATCTATCTATCTATCTATCATTGCTAACACAGGGTTGCATTGGTACACTTAATATAGCCATATAGCCTGCCATTGAGGGCTATACTGGCTATAAAAAGGGCCGCTCCAGTGTTAACGGCCCGAGTCGAAGGGGAGGACCTTTAACAAGGGAGTAAGACTTTAACAGCTGGTACCGCCCAGCTATGAAGGGCTATAAGGCTATTAGAACACAGAAAACCCCGAATACTGGAATTAGAACCTAGCTATGGGTGATGAAAGACCTCTGCTCAAGTTGAGTTAGAAAGTCTACTAATCAAGAAAGAAGAGTTTCTTTCTTGAGTCACCTCACTAACCAGGGTTTCCCCTTGGTGACATGCTTCATCATAGGGGTCCTCTCAATCCGCTGCCGATTGAGGTGAGCTGCGACTTGCTAGATTATGTAGCACTTATGTGAGAAAATGCGTAGTGCAGTGTTGTGGAGTGGAAAAGAAAATGTTAAAAATACCTAACTAATGGGCAAAATATGTTTCTTCTAGCTCCTAGTCAGTATGTTTAAAAACAGGGGTAAATACTACAAAAAACAGCATAACCTTGATGAGTTAGTCATCTCTAGTATTAGTCGACATGTTTTGAGCCTCCCCAAAGCTCTTCCTCAGGACCACAAAGGGCCCAGCCCTGTGCGTACCACTCCTAAGTGACCTATAAGTGAGGTAAATAAATTAGTGAGCTGTAAAGTGCCACACCTAATATGCGTGCACTATTGGTTTACTCATTGGTACGTAGTATCTGTAGGAAATTTTTAAAAAACATTGTTAGAGTAACAAGCGCCTGCCAGGGAACTGGCAGGAAATATAGATATATGCGTCATACTGATTCTTGTAAATTCTCCTCTATGGTGTGTGTAGTTTATCAACTACTATGTATTCCATCTTGCCTTGCAGGAGGAAAAACGTACTATCAATGTCTCCTTTGGAGATCATGATTATAGCGCCTTAAACATAAACATAGACACCACGTGACAAACTACACCTCAAAACAGACATGAACATTGAAATCACATACTTTATATGAGGTTTAAATGTGCCCCATAGTCTGGAGGGGTTGAGGGGCTAGTAGTCACACTCCGCAATAATGGTAACAAAGCAGGGTTAATTATATCCCTGTATGGAACGCTGTAAAAAACTCTGTGAAAAACAGGGCTTGCCCAGCGCCTCCATGTGGCCACCAAACCACTCAGTCGTGGCTGCGCTTTAAGGGAAAAAGGTTTGAGGAACTTACTTCTGCTGAGCAGTATATAATAATATTTTTACAATTTTTAAAAAAATATTTCCTTCTTGATTATCAAATTGTGTTATAATATATGTGATATGTTAATTTATCGTATTGCGTATTTTGCACAGTTTATGTTTTGCACATACTGATATTATTACAAGGTATCGGTACAATGGCACTGTGCCATCAATTCTGTAATGGCACTGTGCTATCAATTCTGTGAAATTATACCAGTTCAAACACAGGCATTATGCAAATAAAGGGTTAAAAGGGGCAGGCTGTGAACACCAAGTACCACCCCTTTTTAGAGCTCAATAAGTACCCTCATCACTTGCAGCAATGTATCATGTGATCAAGCCTCTGGCTAGAGGCGAAACGCGTCATGCGGGCTTGCTGGGTGTTATTCGGTCAAATGGAATAAAGCACTGATTACGCACCAGATCTGGGTTTGGCTTATTCCTTATTTGAGGTCCAAAACAGTGTGGCTGAGATGCTTGGACGTCGGACGGAGTGAATGGGATTTCGTAACACCGTGACCAGCTTCTACGGTGGAAACCTAACCCCTTCCCTACGGATTGGCTCGGCGGAAGGAAAGAGCTGGTTCCCTCACCTGGAACCACATCACTACGCAGCTTCTGCGAGAAGCACAACGCGAAGAGCCCCTGGAAGCCGAGAAAATTGTCTGTCTTGCAGCGGGAGTCGAAGTCCGTCAGGGAAAGAAAAATCTGACGGCAGAAAAGACAGCCCGACAAAGGTAAGACCTGTACGGAGGTTCCAGTGGGTGTTGTGCAAACTGTTTGAGCGCAAACTAACTTGGGGATCCAAGGAGAAGGAAGCTCTAGCGGTGTCAGTGCTAAAATCCAAGTCAATTTACCCATAATACAATTTTATAATTGCAAGCAAAAAAATGTCAGCTGATATGTTGCGCAACAGGGAGGAGGCAGCGGAAACTATGTTTGACAAATCCCCGGCTTGGGAGTTAAGCCCGCAGAGACATTTGACCTCCACCACAATCGCTAAACCCACACTGAAAGACATGTTCAGAAAGATGGAAAAACTGATGAAAAAGGAACAGTCCAAGTGGTGGGAGAACAAATCCCTGTCCCGATATTTGAAAGTCGGTAGAGTACCGGGGGGTTTGATAATTTCACTTGCTCCAAGTTATGAAACACCTGATCCAGCAATGCTCACTGAATGGGCTGAAACAAACCTAGAGTCCTCGAGCAAATTAATGGCAATCCTGGTTCGGTATGTGGAAAGTGACTGCCTAAAAATACAGGCTGAGAAAGAACTGTTGGAAACCGGGATAACCGGATTGGGGGCAAGTGAGCAAGCGGACAAACTAAGAAGTGAAATGATGTTCAGAGTTAACAAAGATGAGGAAATAATAAAGAAACAAAAAGCTTTTAAGTTCAAACGGGATCGCTTAGACTACCTGAATGGCCAGATATTTACGTATGCAAAAAAGTATGAAAACGTAAAAGCTTGTGCCAGGAAAACACGTCGGGCCAATATGGGGAGCAAGAGCATTTCTGTTTCCTCTACAGATGCAAGCTCAACAGCAGGGAGTGAAGCGGAAAACAAGGTTGCAGGACCCTCCACGGTGGGGTCTGTCAAGCTCTCACATGCGCAGGAGGTGAGTTGCCTCTGTCAAGACCGGCACGACATTTTAAAACCAAGAGTCCAAGGGGTAAGACAGGCAAACAACACCGGGCCAACCAAAAGCGGCTCGCAAGGCGGAAATGCCACAGGCACAAGACAAAGCAACGAAAAACAAACAGCAAAGGGGCGTTGGAACAAAACGAACCGCAAAGCAACCACAACCTAAAAGCTAAATCAATAATTAACCTCACTAATATTACACTGTCAGCTAAGGATAAATTGATCCTAGGTTTCGGATTATCATATTGTCCACCATCAGATTTCAATTATGCGGATACAAGAATGGACTCATACCGCTTTGTTCGAAAGTTAAAACTGAACAAATTCTTTCTCCTCCAACCAAAATCTAAAAAAAACAGATAGGGGCACTCAATAGTGCCTCCTTGTTGGAAGCTGGGATCATAAAGCATTTGATGAGATTTGAGGATTACAGCAGGAAGGGGAAACATCTATGGACCTGCCTTTAATTATTTCAAGGGAGGATCAATCAATGAGTAATACCCCCTTCAAACCTAAATCAACATTTCAACCTATTCTAACACATGATGATCTTGATGTGTACTAAGAGTTAGTCACTAAGGATCTAAAGCAACTATACATGGCCACTAACAGAAAACATAATGCCATCAACAAAAAGAACCAATGTTACCATAATTTAATTAAAAAATTAGAGACTGACAAGAATGTGATCGTCAGACAGGCCGACAAAGGCGGGAACATTGTTTTATGGCCAAGAGATATGTATGTTGCTGAAGCTGAAAGTCAGTTGTTGGACAGACATGAACATTGAAATCACATACTTTATATGAGGTTTAAATGTGCCCCATAGTCTGGAGGGGTTGAGGGGCTCGTAGTCACAATCCGCAATAATGGTAACAAAGCAGGGTTAATTATATCCCTGTATGGAACGCTGTAAAAAAACGCTGTGAAAAACAGAGCTTGCCCAGCGCCTCCATGTGGCCACCAAACCACTCAGTCGTGGCTGCGCTTTAAAGGAAAAAGGTTTGAGGAACTTACTTCTGCTGATCACGCCTCACCGGTAATACACCTACTCGCACTCCCGGAGACCGCATATTAACCCGTCTCTCCTCGGGTGCTAGTTTAATTACTTCCGCAACCGTCCAGTCATCGCAATGTCGACTGGAGCTATGCAGAACTTAAAATGTCTGCCGGTAAATGACAATATCGGCGGCCATGTTGGGTGTATTCGTTCCTTCGTACTTGAATCTGTGTGAATATGAAAGAAGGGCAGAACCTGATTGAAACATCTGATGTGGAAAAAATCTCTCTTATAAGGAACTGTTGATTTACAAATCAAAAATAAAGACACAGGATGTCGGTCTCTATCTTATTGTTAGTCAGGTGTTAGAGATGTATACCTGTCTAATCAATGTATGTAGAAAATCTGATCTTTCAGGAAATCCTGTTGTTATTCACAAAATTGGAAATCCACATGAAAATCAGAATTTGTGCTGAAATGGCCCCCACTAATTGGCAGCCTTGATGGCCATGCTGGGTGTGTGAATTGGTGCATTTTAGATATTGCGTTAAACGTAAAAGTTAATGTAAAACGGGGCAGAACCTGACTCCAAATTCATTAACCCAGACCAATTAGTTTTACTTTGTAAACTGACCCCAGGGGATTTTATCATTCAGACCTTGGGTGTCTGTGCGTAACTTAAAAACCCAGCGTTGTTCCTGTTCTAGCAGCCTGTGTTCCAGGTTGTCGAGATGTTTTATGTGTTCCAAAACAACCCATCTGCGATCATTGGGAGTATGTTGTTTTTCAATGAAATGTGTTGTCATTTTCATAGTGGCTCGCTTACACCTGATAATACTGCGGTGTTCCACTATTCTTGTACTCACTCTCCTTGTGGTCATACCCACATAGTGGAGTTTCAAGTGCACGTAATCATATAAACGACCCCTGAAGTGTTGCAATTCGTACATTTCCGCAATACCCATGTCATGTTGTTATTGAAGACCACTTTTTTGGTGGGGGATGTTAGGCGGCACACACTGCAGTTATTACATGGGTAACGTCCGCCTGGTAGGGTTTCTAGTACTCGCTGGGTCCCCTCAATATCAGAAGTCATTTTAGGGCATGTATGCACCAGAATGTCTCTAAGGTTCTTCCCCTTTCTGTGGGAGAACTTTGGTCTTGGTATGTCCAAGTTGCCACTGTTAAGGGTGCTCCAGTGTTCCTTTATTATTTTCGCAACCTTATCTGACGCTATGTTGAACATGGTGATGCATATCGGCCTTTTGTCTTTCTCAGGTTCCTCTTTGTGACAAAAGGATAATTTAACCACGAAAGGATCATTTAAAAATATATATATTTTGACATTATACATTTTCTACAGAGCCCTTAGGAAAAATCGTTTAACTTGATATTTCTTTTTTATCTGTGAACATGATTGTGCCGAGTGCATTTCCATCCCATGTTAATATCGGAACCAGAGGATTAAGGGAGGATGCCATGCACCGACAGCTTTTTTAACCAATTTGTTTGAAGCGTTTTATCCAGTAGCACTTCACTCATCATCGTATTAACAAGACATACAAAACAATACTAATCCACATCTTACTATTAAAATATTACAGGTCAGGTAGTGTAAAACGTAATTGTAAATATATCAATAAGAGATATAAAAAGAAAAAGGAAGTTAAGGGAACACAACAAAATGAGTAAAGATGGTATTGTGGATGGCAAAATATTATCCAACCATGTTCTAGAGCATGGGTACTTGCAACCATTTGCCCATGGGCCACAAAGTATGGTCAACGGTGCAACCAAGGGCCGCACTGATGTCAGCAGGGTGGCAGTACGGTGTCTGGGGTTTTGTAAGGAGATTAAAATAAATGTAAACTAAACGGCAAGCATGTATTTGCAGGTTAATAAACGCTTGCCCTTTTATTTAAAAAATGTTTCTGAAAATTAGTGCTCAGCATTTGCAGCAAGTAAACGGCAGCTCGTGCTGATGTTCACCAGGGGGGCTGCATGTAAAGATCAAGAGGGCCGCAAGTGACCCCGGGCCGTACTTTGAGTATCACCGTTCTAGAGAGTAGGTTTTGAACCACTGCATGTTTAGTTTAAAGAAACCGGAAATGACAAACTCTCCATAGGAATTTTGCATTTCACTGAGAGTTTTTTTGGGCTTAAATGTTCACCATCATGTTGTTACATGATGTTAATTTTTTTCTTGCTTGGAAAACTCCCGGTTGCACACCAGAACCATTGTGATCGCACCCAACTGTCGAAGTAGTGCACATTTTCCAAGCTACCGTGACACTTTAAGAATGATACTGAAAACAGTTACCATAGAAGGAAATCATGAATAGCAGGTGCTAAAGCGACATGATACTAAGATGGGGTCCTTTACCTATTCACTAATCTTGTTAAGTCTTTTTCAGAAGATGGAGAAATGTTAAAATACAATTTTTAATAACTTTCTCTAAAGAGAGCTCCTTCATGTTGGTCGCTAACCTCACCTGCTCAGCTTCCCTTTCCCTTTCCTGCCTTCTTTGATTGCTCCGCAAGACAAATCTGATTAGAGATTCGAGTTATCTCCACAATATTTAAATCGAGGGGTGCCTGAGGGCTATTAGAAGAACATAAATCATTCTTTCAGACCCAAAGGCTTGTTTCATGCCTTCATTGAAGTAGATATTAATATTTTCACAATGTGATGTAGCCCTAACATGGTAGTGATACAATTGCTGCTCGGCCTGCTGCATAGACCTTGAAAAACGCATAAACTGATGAACAGCTGAACAGCAACCGATGCATCGCCCATAGAAAGGTCACATTGTTTTGAAAAAAATCAACAGATGCATAATAAGTATCATGTTAAATATCACATAAAACGTCATTTCTGTAGCAATTGTAACTTCATTTTGGTAAAGCAAGAACCATTGTCATTTGCTTTAATTATTTCCTTTTACTCCAGGAAAGGAGAAAGCTAGCCATATTCTTACACCATCATACATACAATTTCTGCTTTTTTTCCCTTTCACTTTAGCATGTCCTTTTTTAGGGCTGGGTTTTGCAACACACCAGTCAAACTGACTTATTGATTACAATACAGAGATTGGGGTTTCGGTCCATGCATTTCAACTATTGCCTTTCTTCGATCAGCTTCTTCCAGCTTCTGGCTTTAGACATTGGCAATCATGTCTTGTCTTAGTCAAATGGAATATTCATCTGTTATGTATTTTTTTTCCTTTTTGGGTGTACTCTTCTGCCTCTACTTGAGTGCTCGCATTAAACTGCATGGAGGATTACTTTACAACTGTATCCCTCGCTGTCCACTCCTATTGAATTCCTCTCATATGTCTTGTTCTAAAGTGCTAACCCCGCCTGCGGTGGCACATTAAATCCAGCCCTTTTAGTTTTCACAATGCTTATTTAACCCCGGCTTTCTCTCTGTCACTGTTTCCCTATCATTCTCTTTATCCGTTTATTTTCTTTTCTTTCCTTTCTCTCTTTCTCTCCGTAGCTTTGGGTGTGATGCTGAAAACATAACCCTCCTCCCAAACAAAGAGTGCGGGGCATGCCACCTACAACCACTGCCAAAATTAGGTATTTATTTAGCTCAAGGCTACAGGCGCTCGCCTGTCTCTAACTCTAACAGAAAGAACAAAGCACCAATCCTCATGGAAGAAGGTAAAAAATTCCTTTAAATAGTTCGTTATTTGAAAACAGTGTCCAGCAGCTCGTGCATATTAATAAAACCATGCTCCCTTTCTGTTTTCCTGGCTTCAGCTGTGACTTGGTGCTTTTCAGGCCTAACCGCTAAAAGCTGCCAGCGGAGCCGCGCCATCACCCACGCTGAGAGCAATCTCTGTGCAACTCGGGAGCAAGGGTGGCTGATCGGTTACAGCAATTTGAAAGACTGCAGTAATTGCAGTGCGGGATCTTTCCTCTCATGCCATACAAGTAGGAATATAGGTCAGACGTAATGCATTTGGTTAAGTATCTGAACTGAAAAGCTACCATTTCCCTTCAAACGACACTCTTTAGTACACGCGGGGTCGCCGGTGCCAGGCCTCGCCGCTTTAAAATCTTTCAGGGGGCGTGCCCTCTGCTGGCCGGGCTTTCATTTGCCGGCGCTAATTCTCGGCTGCCTGCTTCTCGTCCTCCATTGTAGTCTGGGCCTCGGCTCGGGCACGCTCCCGACTGCTCGCTGTATCCAGACGCGCCATGTAAATGGTGTTTATGTTAAGGGAGTCATGTTCAGTGTGACTGGATCGCAAGGAAACTGATGTCGTTGTCACTTTATATTAGACTCTGCACCTTCGCCGAGGCAGCAATCGAGGCCGGCAGCTGAGTGGCTGCCGGATGAAATATTCAGTTCGTTTCCGTTTGAAGCTGCACAGGCCCCATTGTTCGCACTGGAGGGGCTGATTAACCCCTGTCGGGGCCTGGACACTGTCAGGTAGATTTGCATGAGGAAAAAAGGGAAATCTGATTATTGGTTACACGTGTGCAGTCAACGTAAACTAGGGGTAAAAGGCACCATTGTTTGCAGCTATAGGCAGTAGTTGCAGTGGTGAAAAGTGACCGTGGATAAGAAGGCTTCGAAAAATGGCAAGACGTGCTCGTGGAGAATAGTAAATTGAATTCATTAGGAAAGTACAAAATGCTATTCAGAAATAAAAGGAGTGGTAGAGCCATAGAGATGTTCCTGTTGACATTTAAGCAACCATTAGCTAATAAATAATTTTTTTGATGTCTTTTTTTTCTATTGAATTTCTTGTTTTTTTATTTTTCTGTGTTTTGCTTTAGCCGGAGCCACACACGTTTCTGAAAGCAGAGACAGCTACAGTTTCAATGATGCCAGCACAACACACCTGATACAGTAACACTTCACTTTTACTTTTAGAAATAAAATACCTGTCAATCACACTGTTTATAAAGAAATTCTATCGATTTTCATTTATTACAATGCTACACTCTTTACCATTATTATTTGTAAATAACCGAAGCAACTTAGTCGATACATGTTATAGTTTCCCATTCGGGAGTATTACGTTCAGCTATAACATATTCATAGTTGTGTTTATATATTTATATTTCTGGTGTCAATCGCATCCATTGTCAATTAGGTTTATATTTGCATTATATCTGACACTATGTATCATACTGTCCATTGCAGCGATGAATAGTCTGCTGTTCATGGCGGTCTCTTAACCCCGTTCTGTTCATGGCTCTTAATAGTTCGCCCCATGACTGGGTCACACACATCCTTACTTTACACTTGTTTGTCTCTTTGCGCATAATAGCACATGTCCTGTTTCAGCCCAGCAATGTATCGCAGTAATCCTTCTTGATGTGTTGTGGCACGTTTTGCCTTCCACCCCATGGCTGTCTGCCTATCTGTAATAATCAGCACCAGATAAATGAATGTGCTGCTAAACTTTGTGTTTTTGAGCTTGGTAGTTGTAGTGTCCAGCCCCAAGAACTCAGGGGGACACAGTGTGGTAGTATCAGGGACCTTCTTTATTATATGTCCTTGCTCTTCAAATCCCAAGGGCTCACTCCCCAGCTGCCCAATTGGTCTCCCAGCTCCTCCCTTTCCGCCCGCCCTCGTCCCTCACTCGGGCTGGGCCTAGTGCCTGACCAGTTTGGTCACTGGGCACTTTCACTTTATATCAACGTCATTACATCAGTAAGCCAGGCACGCACACATATGGTTTGAGCAGGTCAACTCTGCCTGTTGACACAGTTTTTAGTTAAGACAGAACTGATCATTTCTCTGGTGGAACCTCCCCCACAGTTGCAGTGGTCAGATTTCTAACCCCCTGGTGGAAGGACATAATCAATGTACCAATACAAATTCGAAATCCATTAGGTCTGCAACCCCTGCCCAACACACCGAGCAATACTGTACAGGAAGTGTTTCCTGGTAATGATCAGTCCCACAAGATGAGTTCAGGGACACAGTTAAACTCCAAACCCTCTTTTGCTAATAAGTGACACACTCAAGGATGGCCTAGGAAACAGGACTTGTATTTAAACATGTTTATTATGAAATCCTAACCTAGTGCATAAAATATGAATGGCAAGACCCGAATATGAACCGTATTATTCCTGTTAATTTCTTGTACTCTTAAAATTGTCCAGATGAGATAGCGGTGTTTTGTACCATATCATCGAAAAGTCATGGGGATCCTTCTGTATTCATTTTTCCCACTTTGTGTAGCCCATTTTCATATCTTGGCTCCAACTGCCGTCAAGTGCACTTTCCCCAGTTTCTGGCAGGCTTGACAAGATCCTGTTGTGTAGTGAGTTCCTATCATTAGTGTGTTAATACATCTGTTCCAACATTAAAGGGCTATCCTAAATAAGCGGGGAAGGTTTTCCTTGTGGCCGGCTAGTCTTAGGAAAAACATTGCTAAGTTTCTGCTTAATAGCGCGGTCTTCAGAGTTATTGTTTCTGTAGATGGTGTATCTGAAGACCAGTGCACTATCCACTTCACCTGCACTGCAAAATAATAAAGCTTATAGTTGTAAAGCTCCAAACTCCACGCCTTCACCAGAAGTTTAAGTTTGTGGACAGTAACCATTTGCATGTCTTATCATATATTAAGTCAAATATATAATATTCATTACTCTGAATTTTTTTCCTTTTAGTCATATTGAAAAGTTGGCAAAGTAATATAATAAGTGGGTTAAAAATAGAACAAAACACACCAGGAAGCCCTCCAGTCTCATATGCATTTAATACAAAAACAGGAAGAATAAAATAAATGCCATTGCCTTTTAACCCTTTCCATGCGTCGGACGGCAGTGGGCGTGTGCAGAAGATGGCCGGGGGCCGTCCGAACTCTGCCCAGTCATTATTTTGCCCGCACCGTGGCAGAATTCGCGCCAATTTAACAGGTTAAACTGACTTTAAACAGGGTCAGTTGGAGCCACATTTTAAAATGCATGGGATTAAGTACAGTATACATGTTTTCTCTCATTATATGTCTAGGGAACGTACTCAATAGACATAAACGCGTTACTCCCAGCAAAAACATATCTGATGAGCAGGTGACAGTATCTTCCCCTGGGGGAAGCAGGAGAAGTCCTTGAAGAGAAGATGGCATTCATGAACACAATTCTGAGTTCATTACCCTTCTATAATCCCACTTCTAGCTGCCAACTCTTAGAGCTAAGACTCCTACAATTGAACTGTTTCCAGCATCCTTACCACGTTGAATGTCTTCCGTATATATGCAATATCTGCAAATGCACCCTCAAGCCCCCCCCACCCTCGGACCAGTGCCACGAGTACCGCATGTTCTTGCTTAACTGCAGGTCTCTACCCAAGCATAAGAACGAATTTGCACTCTTGATGGAGGTACATAAGCCCGACATTGTTTTCCTAACGGAAACCTGGCTCACCTTAGACTCGGACCCAGCCTTGGTTACAGCCATTCCCCCTGGCTTTAAAATCTCCCGCCAAGACCGCCCAAAAGGCAGAGGAGGAGGATTAGCAATTGTTCACAAAGAGCAGTTCCTCTGCCGAATCATCGCAGAAAGCATCCCAGACTGCGAAAGCCTAGCGTTTAGTCTGGAGCTTTCGCCGAACAACTGCTTCTCAGGCACCCTCATATACAGACCTCCCGGCCCCCCAAAACAATTCCACATCCAACTAGCACGGATTGTGGCAGATCGTGTCAGCAGTTCCGCCAATTTCACATTGTTGGGTGACCTTAACTTTCACTTCGATGCCAAACCAGATCACATAGCAGCTCTTCTTACCGACGACCTTGCCGCGTTACAATTGCACCAACTGGTCAGCTCCCCTACCCACGATCAAGGACACCTGCTTGACCCAGTTTTCAGTAATTGTTCTAATTTGACAACTAGTCCACCCCTCCCTCTCCCCTGGACTGACCATCTACTAGTCCCTTTTCTATGGCACACCACCAGACCCCCAGCCACCATACCCACTATAAGAATAGCTAGACCGTGGGCCCGCCTCCCTATCGAGACATGGACCAAAAAACTGTCCAGTAACACACCCCCGCTTAATGAGGACCCATGCCTCGCAAACCTTTCTTATGAGGAATGGATCACCAAGTCACTCGACCTTTCCCTACCTAAACGGAAAACCACCACTAAACGCTGCCACAAATCAGCTCCATGGTACTCTGAATCCCTCAGAACTACAAAACGTCAGTGTAGACAAGCAGAAAGGAAATGGCGCCTGGACTCTCTGCCAGAAAACAAAATCCAATACCGAAAACTACTCAAAATATATAAAGAACAAATTAAGGCCAGCAAAACAGCCTATTTCGCCAACAAAATTATCCTGGCGAAATCTAAACCCAGGGAAATCTTCCGCATCGTGAAAAGCCTCACCAAATTACCACCCAGCCTAGATGAGTCTAAGACCGCAGAACACTGCAACAACATGGCAGATTTTTTCCTGCAAAAAATTACTACCATCTATGAATCATTCCCTGCTCCTCCCAGCACCCCCTCTATCGCAAGCCATTCTGACCTGGACTCCACCCCCACTTTGGACCACTTTGCTCTTCTTAACCTCTCGACTCTTGAGTCCTTGGCAAAAAAAGTCAAATCCGGGTCTCCGGGGGACCCAGCCCCGCCAGACATCATTATGTCAGCCTCGGCTATCACCCTGCCCGTCATCATTGACCTCCTTAACTCCTCCATTATTACTGGCATAGTCCCGCCACAATGGAAACAAGCCATGGTCCGAGCACTATTAAAGAAGCCCACTTTGGATCCCTCGAACCTCAGTAACTACCGGCCAATCTCCCTCCTTCCCTGGCTTGGTAAAATCCTAGAGAGACACATCAACAGCCAGTTGATCAAATATCTCGAAAACCACCAGCTTCTTGATCCTACTCAAACGGGCTTCAGACCAAGACATGGCACCGAAACCGCGCTCCTCATGGTCACCGAGGAATCCAGAAACATCTTGGACCAGGGAGGATCAGTGGCAGTGATCCTCCTTGATTTAAGCGCGGCTTTCGACACGGTCAGCCATGACACTCTGCTGGACCGCATGGCAAGCATCGGCATAAAGGACAAAGCCTTGTCTTGGTTTGAATCCTTCTTACAGGACAGATCCTTTCGGGTATTTGACGGAACTTCCTCCTCTACCAGCAGACCATCAAAATGTGGAGTCCCGCAGGGCTCCTCACTGAGCCCGGCGCTCTTCAACATATATATGAGCCCACTGGCTGAAGTTGTTCGTCAGCATGGAATTAAGATCATTTCATATGCTGACGACACTCAGCTAGTGGTCTCACTGGCACAGGAAGTTAACCAGACCTCAAAAGGAGGGCTGAGGAAATGCCTAGAAGAAGTCAAGGACTGGATGTCCTCCTCCTCATTAAAAATGAATGGAGACAAGACAGAGCTTATGCTCCTGGGCCCTGCCAACCCTAACTCCCTCAGCACTCTATGGCCACCTTGCCTGGGCATCCCTCCGGCCCCAAAGGACAGCATCAAGAGCCTTGGGGTGTGGCTAGACAGATCTCTGTCCTTCGGCACCCAATCCACCAAACTGGCAGCCACCTGCTTCGGCCTCCTCAGAGTGCTAAGGAAGGTACTCCATCTTCTACCGATGGAGGCAAAACAAGTAGCCATTCAGGGCCTTATCCAGTCACGACTGGATTATAACAACGCCCTCTACCTCGCCGCCCCTAATTACACGATACGGAGATTACAGACGGTGCAGAACTGTGCCGCGCGCATTTTGCTTCAGATCCCTCGACGTCAATCAGTCAAAAATGGACTTAAAAAACTGCATTGGCTACCCATTCCCCAAAGAATACAATTCAAAGCCTTATGCATTGCGCACCAGGCGTTCTGGAAAACGGGTCCTCTCATCACTCGCAACCTAGTGTCTCACTACCTCCCCACTAGGAATTTGCGATCCAACCAGACCTTCACGGCCACAATTCCCAAAATAAAAAAGTCCAGAACTGGCGGTAGGACTTTCACTTACAACGCTTCCAAGCTATGGAACACCCTACCCCTCCACCTAAGGAAAAATTCCAATCTCACCTCATTCAGGAAACAGTTAAAAACATTCCTCTTCACTACTGCCCAATAACACCGGGCTACCTCCCCTTGTTCTGTTGGTTTCTTAGCGCTTGGACGCCCCCGGGCAGCAATCGCGCTTTACAAATCGACATACAAATACAAATACAAATACATTGAAAACGGGTCGCACTTTTAAGAACATTCAGTTGCACATTGCAGAAATGTGCATTTGTACTTCTCTGAATAAAATGGCTTCTGGGCCTACCCAAGTCATTATATTCAGCAAGCATTATTAAGGCTAAAGGACACTTATGATCAACAAGCAATCATATCCATATGTGATGATGATATACATCCGTTCACATAGTGATATGCGGATTAATATATGTGAAAAAAACAATAACATGAAGGTACATAAGAATATATTTGCTCTTACAAGTATGAAATCAAAATTACAATATAAAATCAATTCTACTTTATAATATTTTAGGGTTAAAAATGAATGTGAGCAGCTAATTATCTGGCTTCCCCCAAAAAATCCATTATGATAGTGTAGTCCATATTAGTTTATCATAGATTGATGCACAAAGTCATAATTCAAGTGTATCTTGGGCCCTATTATAAAGTGTCAGATCAGGTCTGCTAATCATGGGTAATCTTGAGGATGGTAACTTGGTCTCCAGATGAGACGCTGATGTCTGATTTATCTACTGTGGAATCTAGATCTATCCTAGTGTTGTAAATCAGTTGCTGCCTGTCCTCGAAAGCATATGCTGTCACCATTGCTGCCACCCTTTCTACCTGTCCTCAAGCTGGTTTTCGGCATTTCAGAATCTGAGTTTCCTTCTTTGTCAGCTTTTCTGTTGCTGTTTGCTTGGTATCCATATGTCCGCCTGATCAGCTCCATATTCAGCCATCACTTGCTTTTGGCTCCATGAAGAATAGTGATTAATGGTCATTGATTACTCTCAGCTTTGCTGAGAACAAGAACACATAAGTCACTTCCAAAGTGCTCATCTTCATTTCAACCTCCAGAAAGCATGACTAGTGTTGCTGCACTGCCGCTGTATTGTGAGGTCTCTGTAGAATTAGATCCTGGTTGCCGTAGTTTAGGAGTCAGAAGACCAGGGGGCTTAGTGGGAACCTAGGAGAGAGAGGTTTCACAGGTGCAATGTGAGCATTCTCAAGTACAAGAAGTTTGAGACCCTTACTACTATCTGTGAGAGCGATTATTCCATTTAAATTA
Source organism: Lissotriton vulgaris (assembly GCF_964263255.1). Classification (NCBI taxonomy): domain Eukaryota; kingdom Metazoa; phylum Chordata; class Amphibia; order Caudata; family Salamandridae; genus Lissotriton; species Lissotriton vulgaris. Next base: position 2,034,383,921 of record NC_141685.1, on the reverse strand, counting down.
CCATGCCAGGGTCCTTCTCTCTTTTCTAGAACAGTCACAATTTTGTTCCCCGTAATAGACCTTCTGCATCCTCTGGCCTATACTTAAGGAAGCAATCTCGCTCCAGGAAGTCTGGAATTTGATTGTGTCTCTTTCACGTCAGGCTACAGTCTGCTCAATGTTGTGTCATTTTTTAGCTCCTTTCAGCCAATATCTTTGGATCATCTCTAGGGAGACTCACATTGATTGTACATTTCGTTCTAAAGTTTTCCATAATGCTGTATTTGCTTCCAATATTTTTGGCAAATTTGTCAGGTGAGAGGTTTTACCCTCCTTTCCATTTTTTCTTCAGAGGGGCCTTACAGTATGTTTGAAACGGGGGTCTCTAGTGGGCAGAGGAATGTTATGTTATGTTATGTTAAAAGTACTTGTTACCGCGCACGGTCACCAATTGGTTTCATCGCGCTCAGAGACAAGTGGAGAGAAGACGCAGGAGGGAAAAAGAGGCTAATCGTGAGCAAGATGGAACAGATGAGTTTTTAGGTGTTTGCGAAAAGTGATGTAGTCCGGAGTGAGCCGAATTGAGAGGGGAAAGGAATTCCAGGTAGATGGGGCAAGAAAAGAGAAGCAGGCACCGCCGTGTTTCTTACGTTTAAACCTTTGAGTGATCAAGAGATTATGGGCGGAGGACCTAAGGTGCCGTGAGGGAACGTGAGGGTGAAGGCTGAGAGAAATAAAGGCAGGGGCAGAAGCGGATAAAGATTTGAAAACAGTGCATCCCATTTTGAAAATACAGAGGTACGCTACCGGGAGTCAGTGTAGTCTTTTCAACAAGGGCATGACATGTTGGTATTTGGGCTGTTGAAAGACCAGTCTGGCTGCCTGGTTTTGTACCAGCAGGAGCCGGGATGGTGGTATGCGGGGAGCCCCACATACAGACAGTTGGCATAATCAATACGTGAGGTGACCAGGGCCATGATGACAAGGATGAGAGCCTCTGGTGATAAAAACCTTCGGATTTTCCCAATTCTGCGAAGGTGATAGAAGCAGGCCGAGGTGACAGCGTTAATTTGGGGCCTCATCTATAGGTCACTGGAAATGATGACGCCAAGGCTCTTCACAGAGTTAACTGGGCAGGGGGGGGAACCAAGGGCTGGGGGCCAGAAATTAGGACTCCAAGGGTTAGTGAGCCCACCGATCAGAACTAGCTCAGTCTTGCTGGGGTTGAGCTTCAGCAAAATAGGGACCCTTGCTTCTAGTCGGGGTAAGGGGTAAACACACATTAGATAACCCCTGCTCACCCCTTGGGTAGCTTGGCATGAGCAGACAGTTCTATCCCAAAGGCAATGTGTAAAGTATATGTACTCAAAACACACAGTAATACAGTGATAACACCACAAATTGACATCCCACCAGTTTAGAAAAATAGGGTCTCTTTATCTAAACTCAACAAGACCAAAACAACAAAAATCCAAGTATTAAGAATAGGACTTTGAAATGTCTAAGAACACAAAGAGAGGCGTCAAATCATTAGACCATGGGGAGGTCATGCGACAGTTCTGCTGCACGCAGGAGAAGTGATGTGTCATTTCCTGTCTGTAGGGGAAAGTGATGCATTGACTCCAAGATGGTTCTGGTCTGCGGGTGAGGGATCAGAAACACTTGTCACAACAGTAGGATGCGTAGAAATCCGGGATGCCTGAGCGATCGATGCAACAGAGTTGCGAGGCGCTGCATTGGTTTCTTCAGCCGCAATCCCTTGATGCGTCAGTTCTTGCTGCGGTGACTGGTGCTGTGCCAGTCTCTGCAACGGATTGGCGATGCATGGAGATTCTTTCAGCGTTGGGAAAACAGCCGCAAGAAGAGAGATGCATCGATTTTCTTCATGCTACATTGCTTTTCCAGCACCTAACAACAGGAACAAACTCTGTAGGTCCAACAGGCACATCTTGGCAGGTCAGAACTCCCAGCAAGGAAGTGCAGGGGAGCTGGGAGAGAAGTCATTGTGTCCCTGAGACTTTTAAGAACAGGAGGCAATCTCTACTCCAGCACTTGGAAATCTTCCTCAAGCAGGGGGGACACAGCACACAGCAACATCCTTGTTCTTTCCTTAACAGAAACAACTACTGCAGGCCAACCCCAGAGAGCTCACAGCAAAGGGGCAGGACTTCTCCTCTAGTTTCTCCAAGTCTTCTCCATGGCAACGTTTCCTCTTGATTCCAGAAGTAGTCTAAAGTTCAGTTTTTTTTTAAGGTCTAATACTTATATCCCAAAATGTTTTTGTTCTCTCTGTGCAAGGGTCTCTGAGCCCAGTCCAAACCAGTTCTGGCCTCAGTGGGGCAGCATGACCACAGGCTATTTAGGTGCAAGGAAATCTCCTCCCAGTACTCTAAATTCAGGCAGGGTCTAATCAGCCCAGCTCTGAGTTATCCAGAAAGGGCGAGGCACACCTCAACCCCCCACCCTCTCCGCGGCTGTCTACATGAATGCACATCCCCAGCTCCTGTCATCCCAAAACCATACAGTTAATATACAAACTGGCAGAGGCACACAGAATGGTTGCAGAAGAAAATATCTACTTACTAATGTTAAAATCTAGTTTGCAGCGTCAACATCATCGGCGCCATCTTGTCCCTTTTTTTAGGCCCATTCGTGCGCGTAAGCGGCAGCCATTTTGAATGCCATGGCCTCTCTGCCCACTGCCGATAGCCAGCGCGTCTCTCTCTCTCGCTCTACTAACCTCGCAGGCATCCCCGCGCGCTGACAGCCCCCGCTCTCACATGCTTGGGCCATAAACCCATCTTCAGCGCAACTCTGCCTCGGAACCCCATCCTGTTCCCAGCTCGACACCTCCCTCCATCCCTTTCATGATCCCGTATCCCTTTGATAAAACCCCCTTCCCTCTGTGCCCGATTGTCCTGCTCATTCCCAGGCCGCCACCTGGCCCTGCGGATGCTGTTTATTGCCCCCATACAGTAGGAAGCTCCCCCATCAAAGGATTCACAACTGATCAAAGCCCCCACCCCATGAGATCCGATCAACCACATGCATTCCGGGAATCGGCGGAATGCCCAGCTGCGCGACAATCGTCACCTGTTGTGACCGGGGTGGGGACTTCTACTGTAAATATGTGTGGGAACGGGCTTGAAGCGGGGATTCCGAGGATGTCTTTCCGTACTTCAAAGTGTTTGCAAGATTGTGCCACATGCAATAAACTGTAATAAAGACCATAAACCTGTGTTTAAGAGGCCCTGCCTCAGAGATGCGGGTAGAGCACCTCGAGAAGATACCCTGTTGTCTGAGTTGACGTGTTCTGCTCCGTCGGAATAAACTTCTGTTTCCTGCCTTCCAGTCTCCAGCGCCTGCCTCTTTGCTTGATAGATTGAGTGGTATTAGAGGCGGTTAGCGCTGGGCAATACTGAAAAAGGTTTTTGTTCGACATCGGCCCTACCTTTTTCCACAATTGGCGTCCCAAACGTGGGGTCCATCAGTGACTCGTGGATCCAGTGGGAGAGGTCCTGACGACAGAGTGAACGACTGCAACGATCGGGAGAGCTCCTGTCCGATAGACCCTCGTCTGACAGCCGATCATCCGAACTTCACCGGTTCCGAACAGACCTCTCTCGAGTGATCTACGGTCCTGACTAGTGCCGCGACAGTCACGAAGAATAGAGGACGATCGGGCGCTGGATTCGGAAGACAAGAAACTATCCATGCGGTCCGGGTAAGGTCGTGTAACACGACAAAATTGCGAAATGATTGTTTGATTGTTTGGAAAATACTAGTATTACTCTTTGAATTGTTGGTTCTTTTTGGAGATTCGCTGTCTGCAAACGGAGAAGAATAGATTCTCTCTTCCTTTGCAGGTAGTGAAGGGTAGGTAACGCAGACTTTTGTCCCCTTTGTAACCCGTCGTGCCTATCTTTCTCCCCCACTGATTGATTGTTTGACCCGAACATTGTTGTTTGCGGATTGTTCTCTGGAGATTCTCTGTCTGCAAACAGAGAAGAACAGGTTCTCTCTTTGCAGGTAGTGAAAAGTAGGTAACGCAGACTTTTGTCCCCTTTGTAACCCGTCGTGCCTATTATTCTCTCCATTGATTGTTTGATTGTCCGAACATTGACTGTTAGATATTGGTTCTTTGGAGGTGTTCTCTGCCTGCAAATAACGAAGAATAGAAATATTCTGTCTAGTCTTTGCAAGCGGTGATAAGATAGCTAGTGCAGACTTTTGTGCCCTTTGTAACCCGTCATGCCTATCTTCTCCCCACTGATTGGTAGTTGGTTCAGCCCGGACCGCTTATTAGAGATGAACCGTCCAGCTCCTCTGGAAGGCACCCCTAATAAGGACATGTTCATGAAGCATGGATTGATCGCCATAGCCTATAGTAAATTATGGCATAAATATACAAAAAAGGATCAGAAAAATCAGTGGCAACTGATAGGATCCTTCGATGAGGATTAGATAAGCGTGCTAGAAACAGGCCTTTGTAACAACAAGACAACGCCCACTATGCTTGTTAGTCTCGGCATGTGACGCAAAGAAACGGAACAACGTAAAAAAAGAAATGAAATTAGATTAGAGAAAGAGATACGAAAGGCAGCCCACCTAGCTGCTAGGAAATTAGATGAAGAGATTAAGGAGAGAGAGGAAGCCAAACGGAAACAAGAATCCAAAACATCGAGTCAGTGTTCGGTTAGAACACCCTCTACGTTCTACCCTGAATTACCCTCAAAACAGCGAGCCAACGATGATCTTTTGTTAGGTCCTCCGATCATCTACATGCCCCCTCCATATGCCCCATCCCAACCTTTAGCACAGCACCCGTTGCCCCCAAGCCCAAGCGAGAGTAGTACCAGAGCTTCGGTCCCCATGGCCTCCGCGCTGGCCGAACCCCTTGTACTAGATACAGCACAAGCTACAATGTTAGATGACCATGAGGCTCGAAAGACAGATTCCACAAGAATGAACAGGTTGAGCAAAGATGAGCGAGCAGGGATTGATAAGATAGTAAGGACACTAGTAGAGAGAAAAGAGAGTGAGGAACACATCACGGATATGTTCAACTCATATGCTGGGAGCCACAGACGGCACTTTGGCGTACGATTATGTTACCATGCCCTGAATGCGTATGAGGACCGATATCGAGACAAAGGTCCCGAGAGCCTAACGACTCTGTATAGAAAGGTCGATATCGGGGATGAGGGCGAGTGTGATGTGACGGACCTCCTTGCGCGAACGCTTGAGGTTTTCCGCCACCTCACTGAACAAGGGTCGGAAGCTAAACCTACGACTTCTGTAGCGACCGAACCACGAATAGAGCAAGCTGGTGCCATGATGCCAATAAGGGAGGCTGCTCCCTACAGGGTTCCCCCACGAGGTCTGGGAACACACGATGACGTCAACCACCAAGATGCAAGAGGGAGGGTAGTGTATAACTGGGTCTACTAACCATGGGATCGGCAGGATATCCTGACGTTCCACAAATCTCTGCCTGATTTACGTAAAAACCCCACTGCCTTCTATACCAAACTAGGTACAGCCTTAGGTTCAACGATTATGACCCTAGCCGACATCGATTTGTTTTTCGGGTTATGTCTGCCAGCTGATGTGTGGAATAGGGGTGGGCGGCCAGCTACGCTCCGTGCACGGAGTGTGCGTAGTGCCGCCTACTCCGCATTTTGCAGAGCGGGCGTAGCCAGGCGGCACTACGCACGCTCCGCAGACGGAGCGTAGCTGGCCGCCACCCGCCTCCCTCCCGCCCTCCCTAAATACTTTCAATTAAAGGAGTCAAATAATTAAAACGCACTTACCTTGCCCGCCGCTGCCCGCCGCGTCCCCGGGGCTCGCTATCTTCCGTCTTCCGTCTTCTTTACTAATGCGCATGCGCGGGCGGCCGCGCATGCGCATTTTCTCGTGAGAAATGCGCATGCGCGGCCGCCCGCGCATGCGCATTAGTAAAGAAGACGGAAGACGGAAGATAGCGAGCCCCGGGGACACGGCGGGCAGCGGCGGGCAAGGTAAGTGCGTTTTAATTATTTGACTCCGTTAATTGAAAGTATTTAGGGAGGGCGGGAGGGAGGCGGGTGGCGGGGCTGGCGGCCAGTGGTGTTTGCGGAGTGGGGCTACGCGGAGTGCGGAGGTGGGCGTAGTTTCTCGCCCACTTCGCGTAGCTCCGCGAAGCCCCACTCCGCCCACTCCGCCCAGGGTTAGTGTGGAAGCAAATCCGGAAAGTCGACCACCTTGAGCTGTTTGGACATACCTGGTCACAACTCGATGGCATAGATAGACAGCGAGAGTCTGGGCAGAAGCCTTTGAAATCCATTTTAGATCTCCAGACAAAATTGTACAGAAACTGAAAACCCTGATCCCAGAAAAGAAAGTGGACTGGTCGATAGTAATGGCCTGTCGCCAGAAACCCCAGGAAGACGTATCAGAATACTTCTCCCGGTTTGAAACGGTGTTCTCCGATTACAGCGGCCAGGACATGACCACTGCAACGGGACACCATCTGTTTGTCCAGAACTACGTAAAGGTTCTGTCGCAGGAGGTCTCTCAGAAACTGCAGGCCAGCGAGAGTAGTTGGGCAGCCTCCAAACCCGTGGCCATCCTCCAGATGGCCCAATATTATGAGCATCAGAAAAACGAAAACAATAGGGCGACTGAGAAAAAGAAAAAGGACTTGAAGGAAAGGGTGATGATTGCGCAGTTGCAAGGGGTGACTGTAGGTCGAGAGCAGTACAAAGGGAATTACCAGATGAATGCCCCTAGGAATCCACCCCCTAAAGACCGTGCTCCCGCACCCTATGTTGGACGTAAAGATATTAGCGAAGACCATGTGCATTCTGCAAGGGATTCGGCCACTGGAAATCCCAGTGTCCGGTTCTGTTGGAGATGAAGAGGAATAGGGACCCCCAAAGACGTAGCGGGTGGACCGAGAAATAGAGGACAGGGACGAGAGTCTATGAATGATACAAATAACGACAGATCAGGCAGACCGAATACATTTGACCGTCCCCGACAGAACCAGTACCAACAGTCCGACTGCGACGATGCCCGCGACTTTGCATAGGACTGCCTAGGGCAAGGGAGGGATCCAGTCGAGCTCTATGTTGACCAGCAAGGTCCTTATGTCACCGCTAAGGTCCTGGGTACAAAGTCTCCATTTCTGGTAGACACTGGCGCGACACGTAGTGCGTTATCTAAACGACTGATTCCAAGGGCACCCTTGTCTGGCTCACTTGTAACATCGATAGGTTTCGATGGAACGCCCTCCACTAACCCTTTGTCCACACCAATCTCCTTTGACCTAGAGAACAATACCACTGACACAACGTTTTTGCTTTCTTCCAATACCTCTGACGCCATTATGGGACTTGACTTGCTAAAACATTTCCGAGACACCATTAGATGTTCACAAGACGGAGTTCGAGTCTTTCTGTATGACAACCCGGTTCTACTCATTGTCCTTCCCGACGCATGTTTTCCATCACTGACACTGACTCGTCCCTACTTGACGCTCTGCCTCCGTATCTGTTGGCCAAGACTGATTCGGACGTAGGACGCATGATGATTGACCCAGTGCACATAACTGTTCGACAGGACGCAATACTCCCAAAACTTCCACAATATCGGATATCGCCCGAGGGTGAGAAGGCATTGGTGAAGATTATTCAGTCCCTGATAGACGGAGGAGTGGTAGAGGAAGTGGTTACCAATGTTTGCAACAGCCCTATTCTACCCATCATAAAGAAGCAAGGAGAGGGAGATGAGAAAGCGTACCGCTTCATCATCGACCTTCGAGAGGTCAACAAAGTAGCTGTACCTCAGTACCCCGTGGTCTCGGACATCACCACTATTCTGACCCTGATCCCTTCCACTGCCACCACCTTCACTGTCATTGACCTGAAGAATGCTTTCTTCTCTATCCCCATCCACGCAGACAGCCGATACCTCTTTGGCTTCACCCTAAAAGCCCACTCATATAGATTCTGTCGAGCACCCCAAGGCTACACAGAAAGTCCCAGCATCTACAGTCAGGCCCTCAAGAGACAACTGGACGCAGTCCAGTTACCCGATGTAGTGGTGTTGATACAATACGTCGATGACATCCTTTTGGCGGCCGATACCACTCCACTTGCAGTCACAGCCACCATCCAACTCCTGCACTTCCTTGCGTAAAATGGCCACAAGGTCTCCAAAAAGAAGCTGCAACTCTGCCAACCCCAGGTCACTTACCTAGGCCACCTTCTGTCCAAAGACGGAAGGAAACTTACTCCTGACCGAATCCAAACCATTCTAGAGACCCCTGTCCCTAAGACTCAGAAACAAGTCCGCTCCCTACTAAGCCTCACTTCCTTCTGCCGACAGTGGTTATCGAATTTCAGCCTCATTGTGAAACCTCTGCTTTCTCTGCTGGCTAAAGATGTTCCCTTCCCACTCCCTTGGACCCCTGAATGCCAATCGTTCCTTCATAGAACTACGAGATGCCCTTTGTTCAGCCCCTGTTCTAGGAACCCCTTATTACATGAAGCCCTTCTCCCTCTACACTCACAAAGGGAGGGATGTGCTTTGTCTGTCTTGACCCAGTCCATTGGCCCAAAGCAACGACCATGCGCTTACTTCTCTGCCACTCTTGACCCTGTAGCCAGAGCTTTGCCTGCCTGCCTTCGAGCTGTAGCTGCCGCTGCTATCTCTATCCGACAGAGTGAGGGAATCATACTCTTGAATTCCCTCACAGTGTTAGTACCCCATGCGGTTGACACCCTCCTGAACCAAACTAAGACGCAACACCTGACGAGTGCACGACTGACTGGATACGAATTGACTCTGCTTGCACCCCACATCACCCTGAAAAGATGCACCACACTGAACCCGGCAACTTTGTTGCCCCTACCAGAGAACGATCCCAATGTGTCCCCTGTACATGACTGTGTGACCCTCACGGACGAACAGACCAGGAGTAGGGTTGACCTCAGAGACACGGCTATTCCTGACCCTGACGGAGAGCTGTGGGTGGACGGTTCTTGCATCAAACTCCCCGATGGCACTACCTCAGCTGCTTATGCAGTCACCACAGCCCGAACTGTAGTAGAGACAGCCCGCATCACACAACGATCTGCACAGGCAGCAGAACTGATTGCCCTCACACGAGCATGTATCCTGGCAGCAGGAACCACAGCAAACATTTACACCGACAGCCAGTATGCCTTCGAGGTGGTTCACCATTTTGGGCTCCTTTGGAAGGAGAGGGGATTCTTGACCTCGCATGGCACCCCCATCTTACACGGAGATCTAGTCTCCGCCCTAACTGAAGCAGTCCTTCTTCCCAAGCAACTTGCAGTAATAAAATGCCAAGCACACAAAAAGGTGACAGACATCATTGGACAGGGGAATGCACTACCTGACATGACTGCCCGAACCACAGCTGAGAATAGGACGACAACACGCATGTACGTGACCAGGTCACAAGCCGAGAAATGGACAGATGCTAGGGAAACTATTAGGGACATCTAAATGGCCAGCTCACAACAAGAATTGACTGAATGGGCACGGGTGGGACTGAAAGACGTTGAAGGCTGCTGGCGAACAAAAGACACAAACAAATGGTTGCTACCTGACTCATATCTGATTCCCATTCTGATTATGGCACACATAGGACCAGCCCCTATGATCGAACTTGTCTCCAGAGTTTGGCAAAACGACAAGATCACAGACTCCGCCAAACGTCTGGTCCAACAATGCTTGATATGTTTGCAACACAACCCTGGGAAAGGAACTGTAGTACCCCGGGGAGGGTTTGGGGTTCCCAATCACCCGTTTGAAGTCCTGCAGATGGACTACACCCAGCTAGACAGATGCCAAGGCCTGAAGTACGTACTTGTTGTGGTGTGCGCATTTAGCAAGTGGGTGGAAGCCTATCCAACCCGTGACAACACTGCCATGGCCACTGCAAAGGTACTACTAAAGGAATTCTTCCCTCATTACGGCCTCTGTCGAATTTTGTGGAGCGACAATGGCCCCCACTTCGTAGCCGAAGTTATCCAACTCATCTTGAAGGGGTTGGGTGTAAAACAGAAGTTCCATGCAGTCTTCCACCCCCAATCTGCGGGACTAGTTGAACGACACAATGCCACTCTGAAACTAAAACTGGCTAAGATAGTGGCTACCACAGGACTGAAATGGCCAGACGCACTCCCACTGGCATTGCTATCGATGCGTTCCACCCCCCACCAAACACCACTTGACACCATACGAGGTCGTTTTTGGCCGGCCCATGAGCGTCTGGTCTGCACCAAAACCGACTTCCATTCATGACGTCCCAGACGTCCCAGACGTCCTAATGTCTGATTACTTGTACCAGTTGACTAAAACACTGCCTGTTATCCACCAACAGGTGCTGCATGCCATTCCTGACGCTTCCAGGGGTCCCGGACACAACCTGCGACCCGGGGATTTCATCCTGATCCGAAATTTCCAGCGTGCCATGAGTCTGGAACCCCCGGTGGACGGGCCCATGGCAAGTCCTACTCACCACCCGAACAGCTCTTCGAGTGGAGGGTAAAAGGAACTGGGTGCATGCGCACCGCACTAAGAAAATCTCCCCGACTCTGACGACGACCAAAGACGTGACCACCCAGGAAGAGCTCCTGAACAAAGACCAGCCATCCTTGAACTGTTATCCTGATACAGAGACACTCGAATTAGCAAAATATCCCGATCCTACTGTGCCGTCCAGAGAAGGGTATAACCTGCGACGAAAGGAGGGAGTTTCGGCTAAGCAGACCATTGACTAAGTCGTAATTCTCAGAGCGGCGGCCTAACACTACTAAGGCTGTCAGGAGAGAAGCCAGAAGAAGTTTGTGGTTCTGCCCGCTACTGAGCTCCCTTGAAGATGATGGAAGCGCCCGATAAGAAGATGATGGAAGCACCCGGCACGAAGATGATGGAAGCAACTGGATATCCGAAGATCCGCTACAGAAATCCAAAGGCTGACAAAATCCACAGTTCAAAGACTTTTGCACTTTTTATCGCCCTCCTCTTTTGCCTCCTCCTCATGACCACCCTCTGGATTGTGGAAGAGAACGCACCAGCTCATGAGACATTCCTGACCACTGCACAGCCTACCACCATGAAGGAACATTATCTGATTTCTTTTTCACCCCAACTCCGAGAAAGGCGTAAGGAGTTTTGGAACAACTCCTTCGTGCAACTGCTGCACCAACACAATCTTGCTACCAATGCCACCAACTGCTGGATCTGTGGATTGCTACCCCACGCCACTGGACAGTCCATACCCTTCATCCCTTCGCCCTTCTCAATTCACGGCTCCTGCCTTGCTTGGCTGATCCTCTTGCAAGAGAGCTATAGGGATAATACCACCTCCAGCAGAACTATGACACTCTTCTTTCATGAGGTCTAGCAGAACAAAATGAAGAAAACTGCTGCACACTTCTGCCCACAGACCTCCAACGACTCTATCCACATGGACATCCCTGTCAAAGAACGAATTGAAATGCAGGTGTTTAACAATCCGACCAGACCCACCTTCTCCTACCTCCGGAAACGAACGGCTGCCACCCTGACTGTGGCCCTATCCGTCATCAACCTCACAGGCTTTATGTGCATTGAAGGGCTTGGGACACAGCTGGTAGGCCGCAGCGCTTGCCGCATCACCAGAACTTTGGACTCCAGCGATCCACCCTCATTTGTCTCGTCTCCGAACATGTACTTTGTTTGTGGTACAAAGGCCTACACCTGGCTCCCCAAAGGCTGGGGGGGCACCTGTTACATTGCCTTCATCCTTCCTCCGACCTATGTGGCTCCAGCGGATCATCACAGACAAAAACGAGTCAAAGACATTGAACAAGCCGACTCCACCGGAGCACAGTTCCTCGATGCAATAAAGTGACTTGTTCCACTCTGGGGCCCGATGGCAAACAGCTGTGCCATCCGACATTTGACCCAGGCAGTTGAAACAACGATGAACATTACAGCGGGCATCCTCACGAACAATACTGCTGAGCTTCAAGCGGTCCGCCTGGTGGCTCTCCAGAACCGCCTTGTTCTAGATGTGGTTCTAGCGGATCGTGGAGGAGCATGCCGCATCATTGGGTCCAGCTGCTGCACATATATACCGGACAATTCACCCTCAGTGTACAAAGCCATCGAACATCTCCACAGACTTTCCTCAGAAGTTCACCAGGAGCAGGAAGAATGGTTGCTTGGTGGATGGTTCTAGAGTACTGTAAAGAACTGGGGGTGGAGGTTACTTACAATCATCCTGATACCTGTTGTTGTGATATGTGGGTTCTGCCTGGGGATCCAATGCCTGCCACCTCTGTGTTCACTATGTGCAAACTGTATCTGCCCTAAGACTCTGGACTTTGAAAAAGAACGCATGAGAGCATTGTACGATGTTGAGGTTGGGAACTTGATGAAGATAGACATAGATTAGGCAAGTTGGCTAGATATGTTGAAAAGGGAGGACTGTTAAAATCTAGTTTGCAGCGTCAACATTATCAGCGCCATCTTGTCCCTTTTTTTAGGCCCATTCGTACGCATAAGCGGCAGCCATTTTGAATGCCATGGCCTCTCTGCCCACTGCCGATAGCCAGCGCGTCTCTCTCTCTCGCTCTCCTAACCTCGCAGGCATCCCCCACGCGCTGACAGCCCCCGCTCTCACATGCTTGGGCCATAAACCCCTCTTCAGCGCAACGCTGCCTCGGAACCCCATCCTGTTCCCAGCTCGACACCTCCCTCCATCCCTTTCATGATCCCGTATCCCTTTGATAAAACCCCCTTCCCTCTGTGCCCAATTGTCCTGCTCGTACCCAGGCCGCCACCTGGCCCTGCGGATGCTGTTTATTGCCCCCATACAGTAGGAAGCTCCCCCATCAAAAGATCCACAACTGATCAAAGCCCCCACCCCATGAGATCCGATCAACCACATGCATTCCGGGAATCGGCGGAATGCCCAGCTGCACGACAATCGTCACCTGCTGTGACCGGGGTGGGGACTTCTACTGTAAATATGTGTGGGAACGGGCTTGAAGCTGGGATTCCGAGGATGTCTTTCCGTACTTCAAAGTGTTTGCAAGAATGTGCCACATGCAATAAACTGTAATAAAGACCATAAACCTGTGTATAAGAGGCCAGGCCTTAGAGATGCGGGTAGAGCACCTCGAGAAGATACCCTGTTGTCTGAGTTGACGTGTTCTGCTCCGTCGGAATAAACTTCTGTTTCCTGCCTTCCAGTCTCCAGCGCCTGCCTCTTTGCTTGATAGATTGAGTGGTATTAGAGGCGGTTAGCGCCGGGCAATACTGAAAAAGGTTTTTGTTCGACATCGGCCCTACCTTTTTCCACACTAAAGGTGACTTTTCAAACACATAATTTAAAAACTATCTGTACTAAAGGATGTGTTATTAAATTCTGAATTCAGAGAGCTCAACCGTTTGTTTCTCTATCTTGTCCTAATGGGAAATTATGCTTGTAAGATGTTATAAAGCACTACCCATTCTATCCTATGGGGCAAGATAGCCTTTCAATAGTGAAAAATGAAAATGGCAGTATTTCACTATCAGGTCATGTAACACACACCAATACACAACATGACCTACCTTTTATATACACTGCACTCTGCCCAGGGGGTACCATGTACCTACCTTAGGGGTGCCTTACATGTAGAGAGAGGGAAGGTTAGGGCCTGGCAAGTGGGTGTACTTGCCAAGTCGCCATGGCAGATACTGCAGTGGCAGGCCCAAGTTACCTTTTCAGAGCTACTTATGTTTGTGGCACAATCAGTGCTGCAGACCCACTAGTTGGCAGGGTATGCCCAGACGTGGGTCCCTTGCTCACTTTGCCACTGGATTCAAGCTAGCCTGGCCGTTAGCCAGAAACTGGTCCCAGGATGCTTGTTTCCGGTCCAGGAAAGGCATGGCTTGGCAGTTCGGGCTAGACTGTTCTCATGAGGCACAGGGTCAGACGGATTTGCATATGGCCATGTCTGAACTGGGGTGGCGGAGTGAGCTAAAGAATGATGGTGGATCAAACCCAGATCTGTTGACTGGGGGTAAGTGCTTGCAATGTTCAACACACCGTCTATCATCCCCTTTGGTTTTGCTTTGTTTGCCCTAAGTTGGCAGGGTATGCCCAGACGTGGGTCCCTTGCCCCCTTTGCCACTGGACTCAAGCTAGCCTGGCTGATGACGGCTGATTAGCCAGAAACCAGCCCCAGGATGCGTGTTTCCGGTCCAGGGAAGACATGGCTTGGCAGTTCGGGCTGGACTGTTCCCATGAGGCATAGGGTCAGACTCATTTATATATGGCCATGCCTGAACTGGGGTGGTGGAATGAGCTTACAAATTTTGATGGATTAAACCCAGATCTGTTGATTGGGGGTGAGTGCTTGCAATGTTTACCACTCCGCCCACCACCCCCTTTGGTTTTGCTTTGCAGGCCCACTAGTAGCATTTGATTTACAGATCCTGGCACACTTCAGTGCACAATACTAGAGACTTACCAGTAAATCAAATATGCCAATCAGGGAGAACTAAATGTAACAACCATTTACACATGGAGCACTTGCACTTTCACACTGATCAGCAGTGGCAAAGTACCCAAAGCATCTAAGCAAGCAAAAACAAAATCCAGCACATCATCATAAATATAGGAGGTAGAGGCAAAAAGTCAGGGGAAATCACGCCAACGATGCCAAGTCTAACATAGTACCACTGATTGAAGACTAATATTTTCAGTTTGTGCATTCAGTTGTTACTGTTATTTATTGATGACCGTCAGTCTTATGTGACTTATTACTGGTGACCCACACTTTACCATGAGCCTCCTATGTGCAGGAGCTCCTAGACTGTGTCAGTCAAGACACAAACAACACTTTTGGTGACAGTTCCACAGTCCTTTCATATATGTCCTTTTTTCATTGAAAAACTCCTCTCAGCAACCTTTTCCTCCTCTCTTGCAGTTTCTGGCTCTAATGGGAGCAGTTGCTGTTCCTTTCAGTACCCATTTATCTTGTCTCAGTCATCTTCTTGTGATAGTTCTTCAACAGCCCAAGTGCAGTGACTTTTGTGTTAATTCTGATGTCCATACTCAATTAGCTCAGTATTCCTGACAAGCAAGTCTGTTTAGTGCTCTCAGTAAATGTGTATGCTTCTCTGGAAGTCTGCTTTATTACAATATTTAGACCTCATTGTATGCCTTCTTGTCCTGCTTCTTAAGTATGTTTACTCATACCATTCAGTCTAGCATCTTTGTCTGGGATTTCAAGAGCCCAGGTTCCAGTTCCACAAAATCTAAGTACTTCTGTATGGTTCCCAATGTGAGTCACCTGCAGTCTAAGCAGTGATGGCAGCCTCCCTATTTGCATTGCACCTCAGGCCCTACCCTTTTGCTGCCCAGGGCCTCTAAACACATCTGCTGTTTACTTGTTAGAAACATTAGACTTTCCTGTTGTAAGTCAGTGCAGTTCACTTGCATCTGGTGCCCACTAGGTCTTCATGATGAAGGTCACAATCTTTACCTGCACTGTCTACTGGGCTTGAGTGCTTGTAATTCCCATTGCCAGTGTTTCCACTTGGGGCCTAGTCAAAGAAGGAAAACAAGGCAGAACTACAACAATATCAGTTAAACGTTTAATTACAAAAGCAGTTGCGAGAAGGAAGGTAGAGAAGGTCTGCACAATAGAAACAGTCTATCTGGCCTCTATCTCATATTGAGGAAGTTGCAGTGACACTGCCCTTCTAAAGCTTTGCCTATTATGGGATCACTAAATAGTTACAGGTGTGCTTGCTGAGGTTGTGTGTGAGAGGGAGTAGTGGCACACTGGAGTAATATACACAAGAAACAAAGACCTTGCTTGCCACTGGCTTCCAGCGTCCTCAACGGTGTCAGCGTGTCTGTGAATCTCCTGTGATGTGGACCACTTACAAGTAATGGGCACTGTCTCCATTGTTCGGTTTTTGCTGCTAGCATCTGCCGGTATTACCACCTCCTTTATAACTTGGATGCACAGGTGACTGCATCCACACAACTTTTGAGGACTGGAAGAATGGTTAGTACAAGTGCGACCGTGCTATGGTCCTTTTCATCAAGGAATGTTGATTATGGTAGTTACAGTGTCACACCCAGCTTATTGTAAACTAATTTATCTAGAAATTAATGCTTTAATGTCACTGCTAGCAATTATGTGTAATCTTGCTGTCATTGTATTGTTTCAGCTGACAGCTTAGTTCTGGGTTCAATTGTTTATAATTCCTTTGAGTCATCTCCAGGGGCTTGAAATCATCCTTGTAGGTTAAATACTTTCCCCACCTCCCCTGCAGCATGGAGCATTCATTCTGCAGGTGATTCAAATTAAGGTTTTTGGTGACAGGGCATGAGTGTCCCTCCCACACTACTTCTTTCCCCAGTCCCTTCACTCCTTTCCCATCCTCCACTCTTCTCCCTTTTTTACCCTTCTCCTTTATCCCCCGCCCATCAAACCCCCTAACCTCTGTGCCTCCCTCTGCTGCACCCATTCAGGGACTCTATAAGATAGGTTAATCGCCTTTATTTTGTTTTAGGGCTAACTGATGGCCTGTTACAAAGTGTCCTGCCTACTCGGACAACCCCGGTCATACTAGTATTACCCTACTCACTCACCATCATCAGATTAGTATTACCCTACTCACTCACCAGGCAAGTTTTTAATTACCTTTTATATATTGAGTATGTTGGCCTACATTTCCTAGCTTCTGATCTCACTGCTCTGATTTCTTTGGATACTAGGTACTAACACACCTGATGAGGACCTCACATCTATAGTGGTCGAAACACTGTCGACTATAAACACACCAACGCTTTATGACTATATAAAAAGTATCTAAGAAGCCATACATGTTGTTTTAGTTCGTTGATGCATGTTTTTATCACACATTTGTCACTGCATGCTCTTTACTTAAATGTGAGCTGTGGATCTTATTTTACCCTATCTGACTGATATGCTTCAAATGTTCTGCAATATAAAATGCACAATGCATAAATTAATTGCAGTTTAAATACCATTTTTGTGCCTACGTCTATATTTGCCTTGCTGTATTAACCAATTGTCTGGAAAAAAATAATATAGATAAAATATAGATCAGACCTTCATTTGTCTACATGATTTATTATCCCTAGTGAACTACTATGGGCCATATTACCAACAACTAGCGATAATTTTTGTCTCTAACTTGTTTAGAGACAAAAATTATCGCCGCACATCGGCGATTTTTATCGCAGATAAACGTTGCTATTAGCAAGGTTTATCGCAAATGCGATAAAAAACGGCCGCAATGCATGAATATCGCTGAAAAGTCAGCGATATTCATGCATTATCGAGCAAATGCTCTTAGCCATGTTATCCACCTCCCATTGGATAACATGGCTAAGAACTGCTCAGGGCAGGTGTTAGCTTTTGGAGATATTCGCGCTTAGCGCGAATATCTCCAAAAGTTGGTAATAGGAGATAGCGATGTTAGGGACTGTTTTCAGTCTCTAACATCTTGGCACGCCCACTTTGCATGTCATTAGTGATAAATATCACTGACATGCAAAGCGGGGCCCAAGATGGTCGCTATCTCCTTTTAGCTGTCACTAACTGGTGTTAGCGACAGCTTGGTAATAGGGAGATAATTTTATCTCCGCTTTCTTGGCTTTTAAAGCCAAAAAAGCGGAGATAAACCCCCTTGATAATATGCCCCTAGGTTCTCAAAAGGTTTTGGCTCTCCCTTGTAATAACATATAAGGGTCATAATAAGGCATGGACACGACACTTCAGGTACAAGCAAAAAGCCAAAAATACAAAAGCCTCTTCAGTAGTGAGTGCTTAGCAAAATAAAAAAAAAATCTTTTGCAGTAGCCTGCTGGAGCCCAAGAAAGGGATCCATGAGTGGTTAAAGGATCATTATTTATACATTCAGTTGGTAAACATTATGGGGCAGATGTATCAACATCCATTTTTGCTATTCTCAAATAGCGATTTTTTGAGAATTGCTATTTGAGAATTGCAAAATGGGATGTATGTAGAAAATCGCAAATTTTTAGCGATTTCTTAATATTCATTAATTGCGATTAGCAAATTGGGAATCACAATTAAGGAATATTTTCCCATTCATTTCTATGGGCCAGGAGGCCCATAGGAAGGAATGGGAAGTTATTCTCAATTTGCGATTCGCAATTTACTAATCGCAAATTGAGAATAATTTCAAGGGTGCAAGGGTGTCTTAAGGACACCCTGCTGCACCCCTGAAATTTACGTGTGTTGCCATATGGTGCACATACATGCCCAAAGGGCATGTATGAGCGCCACATTGCACCGTTACAAATGCAAAAAAGTGCATTTGTAAAAGAAATCGCAAATTAACACCGACTTGAAGTTGGTGGTAATTTGCGATTTCTTAAGGTGAATTCGCAAAACTTAAGTGTTTCTTATATAGCATTTAAGAAATCGCTTTTTGCGATTCCTAAAATGCTTGCGCAAAGTTAAGGAATCGCAAAGTTTGCATTTCCTTAATTTTGCGATGCCTTTTCCTTCATACATCCCGTTTTCCTGATTTTTAGTCGCAAACGCAGCTTTTTTGCGAATCGCAGCGTTTGAGACTAAAAATCCCGTTGATACATCTGCCCCTATGTTCGTACTGAATGAATACAAAGCACATCCGACTCCACCCTAAGACGTGGTGTTTATAGGAGTTTGATGTAATACTGTGAAGATCAGAGCTTTTCTTGAAAGAGGAAAGGAAGGTTAAACTCAATCTCTATTTGGGTGCTTCACTACTCCTAAATCCAATTGTAATGTAATTTTGGATTTTTGCTTAAAATTGTCTTTTCTTTAAAATGTTTCCTTTAATTGTCGATTTGTTTCTATTTCATTGAAATTGTCTTTCTTAAAAAAAAAGGTTTTCCATGATTTGGTATCCCCAATGTGGTTTCTTAGTTTTTATTTTTTCATTCATTCACTTACATCATTTCACACACACCCCTAACATCATTTTGGGTGGTAAAAATGAAGAAATATTTTCAGAAATATTGTGATTGTACACTTTTAAACATTTATTTCAGTGTAATTACCACCAAATTTTTTATACTCATATTGCAAAGGCAGTAAATATGCATCACCAATCACTAATTTTCGGTAACGAATAACATTTGTTTAGGTCTAGCATTCATGGCCTCTTGTATACTTTAATATATTCTTATTATATACTTATGTATGTACTTTGTGGGCTCTGGAGATCGGTCATAGGACTTGTCTTCCTCTGCTTAGGGACTTTTTTTTATCTTTTCAGCTGCCTCTATTTATCTGTCTTGATAGAAAACTACCAGCAGAGGTCGGTAAAATACCAGAATTGCTTTCTCCTGAGGGACGTTTGTTTTAAAAAAAATTCTGGCAACTGCCTCTATTTGACTTTCTTGATAGAAAATGACCAGAAGTGATCAGTAAAATACCAGAATCCCTTTAGCATTCACTAGATTCCAGTCCATAGAAATTGTCTTCCTTGAGCCCCCGTAGACCATAATATTTTTTTCAAATCTTGTATTTTCAGTGATATGACCACCGAAGGACTTATTAAAAACAGAGCTTTGGACTATACCATATCCAGCCAAAAGGCAATATTTCTCTCCATGTGCTCCCATACATGGTGTGTCATGCAGTTTGGTGCTTACTTTCACTCCATGTTAAAGAACAGTAGATGTTTAAGCACCCAGGCTAATGTGCTGCATAGCTAAATACAAGTAAGGTCCCACAGGCGAGACTGATTGCATTGCAAATGCTTGTTTTACTATGAAATATGCATATGAATCATCTCACTGTATATTTTTTCGATCAAAATGAATTACTGCTGTAGACTGGCTTCCAGTCCCTTAGAAAAACAGAGATTGTAACCTATTTATTAACGTTTATTCAATGTAAACATATCGTAAAGGTAGTTTTTGGAGGTTCAAAAATAGCAAACAATATTAAGTAAGATTACAGATAGATGCATAGGAGCCTATTCACAGACAGCACTTTGTAGCATGTAAAGTATTACACAATAGTACTCCTCGCGTACTACCAAATGCTATTTACTAATTTATGTGCTTGGACCTCCGCCACGCCTATCTTTCTGTGCAAAGTTCTCTGCAACAAATGCAGAGATTGCTGCATACATCGGTCTAGAATTTAGTAGTAAGTATGGGAGGGACGGAGGTGAGTGGCTGCAAAATGGGACTACTTACCCCAAAGTGGGAGGGATTTAGGAAGCGGTAAGGATGGATTAAGGGAATGACTTAAACACAAACCACTTCACCCAAATAGATGCACATTGCTATTCACAAACGACACTTCTAAAGTTATTACAACACAACAGGTCCAAAACATTTTACAAATGTACCCCACTTCAACCTTAGAGTACATCAAACACTACATGTGGCCAACCACAGGTACTGCAATGCTCTCCCACAGGAAATAATGGAGCATGGGGCTAAAAATTCTACCTCATAGGAGTAATTTTATGTAAACAAACTTTTTTTTACTTTCAAATATATACATATTTAAATGTTTAAATATATGCATAATTAGTAAAAGATTATATTAAAATTACATTTAATATGTTTAATTTAAAATATAAAGTAGATTAAACTTTTGTTAAAAAAAACAAATAATTACAATTTTATACATAATTTGTATAAAATGGAAACACATTAATTACAAAGGTATGTTTTGCTGTGCATGGAATTTTAATATTATTTTTAATAAATATTAATGAAGTATTTAAAAAAAATAATGTACTGTTAAATTAATGTGCCATAACATTTTATTTTGTTAGTTGTAGGTTTTACAATACATTAAAAAAATTAAATTCAACTTTATAACATTTATTTTATTTTAATAAATGTTTCTAATTTTATCTATATTTTCCCAAAGGGATACCTCCACGATGTTGGTGGAGGTCCCCACCTACATATGAAAAATTATGAGTGGGAAATTTACACTTTGTAGATCTAATGTAGAAGACTCCATCATGGGGTGGAAACATGCAAGTCTTCACCTAGGGGGAACTTTATACTCAGAAATGGTGTATAGCAAAACAATTTACATTTTCTACAAGGAGCAGTGGTAAATTTACATGAGTAAATATACATGTGTAAATGTATCTTTGTGAATCAGGCCCAAAGATTTTACACTTTAAGTCATATTAACACATCTGGGTTATTATGCGTAATTTATTTTATGTTTGTAGATACGTACAACACATACATTTTATTTTTTGTGAACCAGACCTGAGGTTCATTCATACTAGAAAACCCCTGCAGTCATAATCCTCGAATTCACCTTACCTTCAAGATAATTTTATTTTGGCTTAAGCCATAAAATTGAGCAATAGATAAATACAATTCATGCACACAGCACAGTGATACTATCAAAATAATCACATTAAGTGACATATCCACATCTACATGTACAGAGTCAATGTACCAATACACTAAAATTTGCTAAAACAAAAGTCAAACTATAATGCATAGTTAAAAATCATTAAATAAATATGCACTTCACATCAAAAGATAAAGCCATAAAATCATTTAGCAGCAACAATGGCCCTTTTTTGTTGCCCACATCAAGCCCTAAAATTTTGACACAGCACAAACATACAGAGAAAGTGGATCCACTACGTAATATTCTTAATGCTATATGGTTTGAGGTGCACAGCAGCCTGCACACTAGCGCGATCCAGGAGGAGCGAGACCTGGTAAATGCAGAACATACAAATAGCACTAGCGGGATGGTCTCATTTTGTCCTTCGCAAAATTGACAATCCTCACTAGAAGCACCTTTCCATTTTGGAGTGAACGCCTTAACAGAGAAGCTGCACACTCTAAACTGATGGTACAGCCTTCTATCAGATGAAACAGTGATCAAATTCCAATATTGCTCAAACGCATATGCAGTCTTAACATTTAAAAATTCACCAGTCAGCGTTGCATCTCCAGCCCTGCTCTCTTCGTTCTGTAGCGTGTGAGCCCTCTAGTGTTTTCTCAGCACACCCTGAGAAGAAATTCTCACAGTCTGGATGAAGGATGCAGGATGCTGGACAAAGATCCAGGTCACCAAAGCCAATCGCCTTCAATAGCTACCTTACTGAGTTCAGCCATGGAACTGTGTTTGCTATATCCAACTTGGTTACCTCTACAAGGCTACTGCATAATGTGCCAGCTCCAGAGTGACCCAACTCCAATGCCAATTTAAGAGGTAGCCAAAAGTGGACTTTGAGAGTTACCTTTTTCATGCCCAGATCCTTAAACAAAGGATGCAAAGGGGTGCTAGTTGGAAGTGAAACCAGTTCTCTTACAAATTTGTTCTCTGATTTTGCTAGGCCCATAATTTCACCATCACCCTAGGGCTCAGCGCCATACAGGGAAGCTCATAGAGATTTAGCTTCATAGATTTTCAGAGCGGGCACAACAGGCCTAGTATGCAAAGCATATTGTTCTCTTAAAATTACACCAGTTCTCTGTCAATGTTCTATGGTCACAGCTTCAATATGCTGGCCCCAAGATACGTTTGGTGAGAGTTTAATACCCAGATATGTGAATTAATCTACCTGCTCCTGTTATTCACTCCCTTAAACGTTTTACAATGATTAAATGCCATAAATGTAGTTTTCTCTGCATTTATTTCCAGGCCACGTACCAAGAAAACCCCAAAATGCTGGTTAAAACATTTGCAGACAACTGGGTGTTTTAGAAATTCACAAAGTGTCATCCACAAAAAACAATAATGGTATCTTCCCCTTTGCCAACGATGGGGTAACAGCCTCAACATTAAGAGCTAGTGTACCAGTCCATTAGATATACAGAAAATAAAGTATGAGCCAGTAAACATCCTTTCCAAACACCTTTTAACACTGGAATTGTTTCAGTTAGTTGTCCCTCCTAACCCCACCGTACCTAGCTAAAGTTGCTATCATGTAATTTCCTCTGGACTGAATATAACTTTTCACAGTAGAAAAAATTCACAGAGTAAGTATGCCTTTCAACTTCACTCTCTATTCATGCCCTTGAGCAATTAATTTCGCAAAACATATACCAGTGAATAATGTAGTGACATATAGAAATACATTGGGAAAATTTGGGATACGCTAAATATACATCCAATTTTTTAAATGTCGTGTAATGACGGTCTGCATAGGAATTAACATATTGTCCATATCTTGGATATTATAATTATACTGCGATAATGCAGCGTCCCACTAACATGCATGACAAGTTGGCACCTGGTTCAATTTAAAACAACAGGCAAATAATCCTGCAATTCACTTCCAGCTTTCTGCTCAGTTTTGTTACTATATTTCCATTCACGGTGTTATTTTGGTTTTGTTTTAAGTACATCGGTTAGTCAGTAGGAAAAACACTGCATGAATATGAGCCTTCCAAAAAGGTTCAAACAGAGACTGCAAAAAACACAATGCACCGTCAAGGAAAGTGTTGATTAGAGACAAATAATTCCCTCAACCCGTCTTCTTACGGCTCTGAGTTGACTTGAGAAATCCAAAGTTGAGCATCAGGCGAGACAAAAGTGCAATCCCGCTCCCATGCTGATATATTGTGGGGAGGGGGTGGGGGTAAAGGTTTTCTGTCGTTTTGGTACAGGCACTTGTGAGAATAATTAGACAGTACTTTTTGCAGTGTGAGGTTTAGACAAGGGAGGTTATAGACAGATCACTCGTCTTCACAGGATTGCATGTGATGAACCTCTACCACTCATACAGAAGATTTGCTTTCTTTCAGAACATTCTTAGTAAACAGAGCTGCCAAAGTTATTTAATCAGATATTCTATTGACATTCCCACATAGATTATAGGATTACTAGTTGAATTAAACTTGCTCGCTACTAACAAATATGAGACTGCAGCCCCTAACATCATATTTTTCTATTTCTTAATTTTTCTGTGCAAACATTCCGAAAATAATTTTGTCTTCGAGATGTTGGCAAAATGGGCACTGCTCCGTTTTGGCACATTCGAGCCTTTCACCGCCCTACAGTAGTAATTAGTATAAACGCAATTTATATTAAACTAAAATCATTGCGGGCTAGTAATATTATTAGTTTTGTAACAGTGGCCTCATCAGACAAAATCACAATAGCGACCACCATGTCCAAGTTTACCCACAGTGATCCCCTCAGTGAATCAGGAGGTGTGCCAGCAGTAATGTAAACAAGCATTTACAATGCAACGGTCTTGCCTTTGCAAAAGTTAGAGCTATTGGCTTTGTAAATGACAAACTTTACTTATGTGTTGGTTTTGAAAACAGATAAATAAATGGCATTGTTATTTACAATTCCAATGTTTAATCTCTCGCAAATTTGACACCTATTGCTTTTGCACACACACACACACAGAGCCACACACACACAGAGCCACACACATACACACACAGAGCCACACACAAAGCCACACACAGAGCATAATTTCCAGAGCCAATATAGTGAAAAAATTACTTGTGAAGACGCATCCACACATACATAAATGGTGTTGCATTGTGTCTCCCAGGCTCCTCCTGGTCTGCCCTAGTGTGATCTTTGGCATATTTTATATTCCCTGTGCATTAGATTGTCTGCCAGCGCTGGCCGAGTGTATACCAGTAGTGAACACAATTAGCGTGCCTGTTTCTGCACCCAGAAAGGGTGTGTGGCTGCCATCTAGCGCTTCCTTCCTGTCTTGCAGTATAAGAGACGTAGTAGCAATGCTGTCCTGGGCTCTAGTGTGTGCAGCAAAAACAGTTTTTAGCTTTACAATTCTGGTCACCCCATCCCCCCGTAAACAGACTAGACACGTAAATAGAGCCATACTTTTGGTGCATGAACTCTTAACTCCTCTGGGCCTTGGGGTCACTGCTCCTGCTGCACTATTGCGAGCCACCAGTGACCCCGCTGAACAGCATGCCGCCAAAAAGAAGCACACTGTGCTTTTGTTGCTGTTGTCTGCAGCTGTCATTATCGGTGCTAGTGTCCACCTCATGTGGAGCTGTTCTCAGGTGGACACGCCCGCTCGCTCCCCGCCCCTATTTTGTATGTGGTGTTGTCAGATTTGGAGTGTGTAGCGGGTCATTGGAAACATTTCTGGAGGTAGAGAAGCTGTAATTTATTTTCCGAACTGAATGCACTGACGGTTTATTCCTCGTCAGGATGTCCTCGTACACGGTGACTGTGGCCACAGGGAGCCAGTGTTTTGCAGGCACGGACAACAGTATTTAACTCTGCTTGGATCCCAGGGAAGCAGTGAGAAGCGTCTCCTCGACAAGCCCCTGCACATTGATTTTGAAAGAGTTGCATCCTTACTGCCGCCTCGGCTGCATTCATCCTGCACGGTGCCCAGGCTGCCGCCTTCGATCTTCTGCTCGTTCACCTCTGCACAGACCTCGGCATGGGAGACAGGAAGTGCGGGAGTGCTCGGTCCGCCGGTCCTCCCTCCACGCGAGCCATTTACATCTAGTTCTGGGAACAGAGGTTCCTAGGAGGAGCTTAGAATCTGAGACAACAATATACGACATTGCAAATCTCAGACCAGGTAGCATTTATTCTTTTAATGCATGTTTATATAGCGCAGACTTTACCCGAAGGTGTAAATCTCAGACCCGGTAGCATTTATTCTTTTTTAATGCATGTTTATATAGCGCATACTTTACCCGAAGGTGTAAATCTCAGACCCGGTAGCATTTATGCTTTTTTAATGCATGTTTATATAGTACAGACTTTACCCGAAGGTGTCAGAGCGCTGTACAACAGAACCAGTTACGTTACATGAGAGAAAAAGTTACAACAAGCATTGGGTGAAAATAACAAGCAAAATGGTGGCAGCAGCTAGGGCAGACACCAACCATGTTTCTCTGAGGCAAAGCAGGAATGCCTCGGAGAAACACACACTCGTTTTGGGATTCGGGGCGTGTTTTTCTTTCTCTCCTCTTCCCATTGGCTGGAAGGTAAAATTCTAGCCAATGGGAAGAGGAGAGAAAGAAAAGAGAAAGAAAGTTAAAAACACACCCCCGAATTCCAAAAAGACGGGGCTTGAACGGAGTGACGCCCCTCTCCTCCCATGGCTGGCCTCCGTTTAGGAAGCCAGCCAATGGAGAAAAGGGGCTGATTCAAGCCCCCACACTGTAAACATTAGATCTATCCCTGCGACTGCGCAAGCGCAGCCTACGCAGGTCTCGACCTAAAAAGGCTTTGTCAAATTGGAAGGCCTATACTTAGGTAATAGACGCCAGCACAGTTCCCCTGGCACAAAAGTAATCATGTTATAAAAAGTCTCTGCGCACGTTTTATAGCTCAAAATCACCTTTGAATATATTTTTGAAATTCAGCCATTTTTTCCAAACATTAGCGTGTGAGATCTGAAAATACATTTTCGTCTTGGAACACACAGTTTTATCATATATTAATTTAACCAAGACAAAAGTTTCAATTTAGAAGGCTGGGATGCTCCCAGGCTGTGATGCACCTAGGAGAGCTCCTAACAGGTAGCAGGAGAGTTGCCAGTAGTTCACAAGCCACTCCTTGGAGATGCCTGGTCTATAATTTACAGACAAAGGGCCTTATTTACATCTCAGCGGATGGAATACTCCATCATAAACGTGAGGTATATCTCATCTGCCAGGTTCCGATCTCCATTGGATATAACTAGATCGTAATCCGGCTGGCTGGATATCCGTCATGTTTGTGATGGAGTATTCTCCTGCACCAAAAACTAAATTAGGTCCAAAATTATTTAATGAATTAATACATATAGGCCATGAACTAGTGTCTGTTGTTTGGAAGAATTCTATATTATATTATTTTATGAAATTTATATTTGATATGCATATCATATTTAAATAAAATCAAAAGCTTTAATAATTATAAAACCTTGTTTTTTTCGCCTTGGCATTACGACAGTTTGTATGTAACGTGAGTCTAACTGGGCAAAATACAAGATATACGATAAAAACAATATTCAGAAATTAATATTTTATAAATTGGTTATAAAGAGAGAAAATACTCCGAGCTGTATATTAATACATCTCAAAGACATGCATGATGACCGCCACTTCAAATTATCCTCGATTCAGTGCTGCTCCCAAAAATATTTTGATTCTTGCTACAAAAGAAATTATTCCGTTATTGTTAAATCATCTGAATGAGTGAGAAACAAAATTATTCAGGAGGATGAACATAATAGCTGCACTTAAAATCACACGTAGTCAAGAACTCTTGTTTAGCATAGAGTTAGTTAAACATTTTCAGCTCTTTCATGTCTTGGGATCCATCTTAATTCTGCATGTCAGAGTTTCATCTCTTTATTGCATCCATTTAAATTGGCAGGACTGTTTTCAATGTCTATGAACTTTAAATCAGGCGAGTCATTACTTCCATGCTTGTCCAAAAAGTTGGCAACATTGCATTATTATTTTTTATTCCTCCTTCTAGGTATCAAATATTGACTTGTACTTGCTTTTAACTGCCTTCTTGTGCTTTCTACATAGGCAAAACCGCATGTCAGTATATAATCATTAAAGGTGGCCTTAGTGAGGTACTTTATGCTCATCTGTCTGAAAAAAATACCATAGTGGCACAATTTGAACTGAACCTACTATAACAAACAGGCTGGCTTGGCGTAACCACCTGTCAAATTTTCTGGGGCCCTTTTATCATTGTTGTTGCGCCGTCCTTGCACCCCTCCGTGGGGCGCAAGAGCGAAGCAAAAAAAAAAGTCAGATTTACCAAGCCACACAAGGCCGCCTTGCTTGGCCCTGCATCAATTGATAAATCTAGAGTAACGTAGCACAGTGCAAATCGCTGTATTGCATTACTTTTCTCCACAGAGGTGTTCTATGAGTTTTAATCAACCAAATAAAGTTAACTCTGACTGAGTGGAGTGTGGGTGTTCCCACGCATCCACCCATGGATTTTGGTGCATTCCCGGGTTTACCAATAGTGTCAAACCTGGGAATGCATTAAAATGCTACGTCTCCTCAGGTGAGTCGTAACAAGGAGAAATATCTTTATTTCTCCTCTTTTTTCCTCATTGTGTGCTGCATTGTGGGATGTTTATGGGCAGGAAGGTGTCCCTCCCTTCACAAAAACAATCCTCCTAACAACACAGTCACCCTTGCACCATGGGGCAAGTGTGCCTGTGTTGGCACTAGGCAGCCAAGAGTGTCAGCTCAAGGACAGAAATGCACCTTTTAATGTTAAATTCCTGCAATTTCCTGCCATTTCACGCAGCACAGCAAGGTGGTTTGCGTGAAAAATTGACAAATGTACCCCTCAGTTTCTCAGGGTTAATTGGATATGTTATAATAAATGTTCTTTTGCTTCTAGAGCTTTTTCTGGCTCTCACCCTGTGTTGGTGGGTTATGGGAACTTGAATCATATGCTTTCAAGAGGCACCAGTATTGGCATCACCTCTGTCTAAATCTACTGGTCATTTTACACCCAATAATCAATGATATATGTGCATTTATAATTTGCTCCTCTGTTGTTTTTGAGTAGTCCATTCAGAATATTGTGGGTATGAAATGGTTGCACGCAATGACATATTTGTTTTTTCTGAGACTATTTGCCTCCACTGTAAGTCACATGTCAAGAAAATCAATTTTAGATTTGCTTATCTGTGTAATAAAATCAAAATTAATTTAAGTTTTCATCATAAACATCTCAGATTCATTTAGAGAATCACTGGAATAGGAAGTGCAATTGCAGTCATTGCTTTTTTATAAAAGTAGTGAATGCCTTCCCTTAGTGATGTTCATGGTGGTTAGTAAAAGAGCGAAATTCAAACAATGAATTGATGGTAAATTATATGCAACATGCTACAAGGAAGAGTTTATAGAAGGTGATAAAGGAGGGAATGAAAGGGGGGAGTGAGATATAAAGCATTATTTGCATAGATGGGTGTTAACCAGCTTTCTAAGCAGTTTCCTATATGGCATGAGAGTTCAACGATGATGGGTCATACCTTTAAAATATTGTGCATTTGTCAACTAAGAATTTTTTTTTTGTTTGAAGTCTTATGTTGTTTTACTATTCAGGTGTTTCTCTCCTTGTGTGATTTTTAATGATAAGGCTAGGTCGGAGGGATGTTGGGGATGAAGCAATTTCAATAAGATGCAGATTAGTTCAAATGTAATTCTTGACAATAGGGCGGTGATGGCCTCTTGTGAAGCAATTATTAGCTTTGCAAAAAATCTAGGCCACAAGCAACTTAAAGAGATGCTAATGCTATACAGGAGCAAATGCCTTTCAGTCGGTACATATAAAGAAGGGGTTTGGGGGAATGCAAGACCAAGGCCCAGATGCATGAAGCTAAAAACCACTCGCAAAGGGGCAGATTCTCAGATTCTGCCCCTTTGCGCCCGGTATTTTTGCATTTGGGAT
This sequence comes from Lissotriton vulgaris, assembly GCF_964263255.1. NCBI lineage: Eukaryota > Metazoa > Chordata > Amphibia > Caudata > Salamandridae > Lissotriton > Lissotriton vulgaris. Next base: position 2,034,354,510 of record NC_141685.1, on the reverse strand, counting down.
GCATCCTGTTTTTCAAAGTTTCATGTTGCGCACACACATGCCCTAAGGGCATGTGTGTGTGCAACATATGTGCACAGATCAATTTCAGGGGTGCAACTGGGTCTCCTTTGGACACCCCTGCACCCTGGAAATCACATTCTCATTTTGCGATTCGGTAATTGCGATTCGCAAATTGAGAATGTCTTCCCATTCATTCCTATGGGCCTCCAGGCCCACAGGAATGAATGGGGAGGTATTCCTTAATTGCGACTCGTAATTTGCGAGTTGCAATTAAGAAATTTTCATAAATCGCTATTGTGACTTTTTCTTGCATAGCATTTTGCTATTCCTTATTAGCGATTCCATATTTTTCGCTAATAAGGAATCGCAAAATGGATGTTCGATGCATCTGGGGGAAGGTCCTTTATAAGTAGCAGAAAATAAATTTCTATGTAGAATTTTGGCGATCCCTACATCAACACACAGCTATATCTCTCATAGCGAACTTGGCTCAGGAATTTTAGAGGATGTTACTAGTTTGGCACAGATTCTATTATGGCTCAAAATATGGGTCACCCCTGATATATTGTTTCTCATGTAAAGTTGTGGAGGATTGTCTTAAGTTAACTAGTATAGCAGCTGTTCAAAATTCTATTTTGTGAATTTGGCCTAAGCCAACTTTTTGATGCACCATGTAATAACACTACCTAAGAAAAAGAGCTAGTAAAATGAAGTTTCCTTGCACAAAGGAAGAGAAAGAGAATTATAGTATCTCTGGACATGATTTCCATTTCCGGTTATCTACCACTCTTTACCGTTTCAGACATGGTACCATATCTGACCTGGACAGAGAACCCAAAACTAAGATTTGACCTGACTAGGTAAGGATTAAGAACAATTTATTATTTAGTAGTTTTTCCGCAGACAAGTACATGGGTTACCTCTCTCTCATATTTGCTGTGCAAAGGAGATGTTCAGATGTATTAAATATATATTATTTGTATTTTAACGGAAGATCCAATTATAGTTTTCTGTAAAGAAACATCTTGGCACTCACTTAATGTCATTTTTCCCTTTAATATTTAAAATTTCCATTTTGTGGCCGCTATGCCAATATCTTCGATGAAGTTTTCCCATTATGCTTTTATTCATGATGTAATGAATTTAGATATACAATGTATGTATTTTATTTTGTTCCTTTATGGCCACAAATTCACAGAATAAAGAACATTTGACAGACTGACCATAGGAATACAGAGATGGTTTTGCAGCAGAGAATTCATGTGATGGAACACCATTTTATCATTATTTTATTGCTTGTGGTTTGTTATATAGAGATATTTAGAGCTATTTTGAAAAAGGTGATCTACAAAGGGTTTGTTCACAACTTATGAACCAATTTGTTTGGTGAAATTAATGCTTTACCATTTATTATTCCTAATAATCTTCAGAATCTTTTCATTTTTTTCAGAAGCTGTTTCTTGTTCAGAATAATATTATTTTAAATAATTCTAATACCCCTTTGAATGTATACGTGCCTTCTCAATACTGTCTACTCAGATTTTGTCAGATTTATATTTTAATTCATGGTTTCACTTTGCCAAGATGATGGGGGTTATGAATTTTATTCTCTTTGCTTCTGGGAGTAGCAGATGTTTATATTTATATTCTTTTGGGGTAAGGATTATTGTGTTGTTATTATTTGAGTAATCCCTCTTAAAAGTAAAATCACTGTTTTGGGATGTAACAGCTTTGACAGTTATAGATTAACTATAAATGAAATGGGCTTAACTGTCTAGTAAATGCCACCTGTTGTTGATTACCTAAATACACTTATCACTAATACATCTCGATAAGGAGAATCACCTGAGTGATAAAGAGTATTTTGGATATTGGGCTTGAAATGGAAATAGACAGTGTTGGGTCCCATTAGGGATAATTTAAGGGCTCCTCACATTAATAATCAGTTTGTAAGTATATGGAAGGCTATAAACCTTGTATAAAAGCCTGTCTCTTATTTCCTTAGTACAGCCGAGTTGGGGCTTCTAAATCACTCGTAGCATAGAAATCATAGTTTAAAGGCATGTCACATAGCGTAATTACTGTTTTCCGTCTTCTACTATGTCTCTCTAAAATCAAAAAGTGATTAGTAGAATATAGAAATTTATGGCAACATGTTTAATTTTTTCAACACAATATGTCATTGCAAGAAAGATACAATCCATGCATGTGTCTACACAATCTGAGCCACAGCATTTTTTAAACTGATTGTAATATATTTCTGAACAAAATACTGTTTTTTTTTTAAGTGTTGTTTATTTGCACTGTATCAATTAGTCAGCTTTAGTGGAAGCATGTCAGAGATGTTCTCATGTCTATCAAAACCCAAGGCTGTAGCTGCCCGCAGCCACAACTATATTCGCTATTTATTATCCCTTTTTTATAATGACATTTTACATCAACACATGTAAATGTGGGTCAGGTATAAAGTAGAGACAGTAAGATCATGCAGCAGCTGTACAAAACAGTGTATACAATGAGGGTATATTATTCAAAATTATCAGTGCACTTGTGGATAGAATTCTGAACTTGCTCAGGGCACAAGTCTTATGCTCAATTATTTCAGACCATGCTCTCTCGTGCTCCCAGGCTGGCCTGCCTGGGAATGCCCCAGGGTCTCGCCCCACAACTACAAGTACCAATAAATTAAGTTGGTAAGTGAGTTATGGACTGATAATGTGCACGGACCCTAAGGGGAGGGAGAGGGCCACACAACATGGACTCCACCATCCCTGACTGGTAGGTTTGAAGAGACCTCTGTCTCAAGACAGTCTCAGAGGCTTACAAAAAACATAATTCAAACTGAGAGGTGGGTTTCAGAGATCTGTATGAGGAGGAAATAGGGGTGGGAGCTAGCTATGAGTAGCAGTTGATACCTGAAATAATCAAGACAACAAGGGTCCCCTTAACTTGTTAAACACTTCCATCTGTCATTCAGTCTATACATCACCTCTTGTGGTGAGCCATGGTGGATGCCCATTCTTCCTCGACTGCAAAGTGACAGACTTCCAGTGCCCCAAGATGTAGATTGTAGCTGGTGTCAGAGAGGTGTCCAACCAGTGTTTTTGGTGCAAGGAAATTGCTTACACATGGTGCGTTAGGTCCAGGTAAGGTTGGATCTGTAAGTCCTTTGCATTCTGAAAGGTATCTCACACTGGTAACCTTACAGGGCGACCAGTGCCAACCATGAAGGATCTTAAAGTGGCAACATTTCAGATGTGATTCCCTCAAGCTCTTGCCATGGAGAAAGAGAAGTTCTTCCCCTCTGTTTCAGTCAGGGGGGTTGAAAATATGTGCTTTGCAGTAGTTATACAGGTGGCTGAATGTGGGTTCAGAGTATGCATAATATATGTATTGTGAAGGCATTTTGAAGAATTGTGTTAATATCTCTATATTTGCCCCATTTGGATAAATGCCAATGGAGTGTAGAGTTAACTGGGCCTGGGGGTTGCTACCTAGCATTATAGCTTTTAATCTATACTACTATTATAAAGAGAGAACTTGCACATTTTGGCAAAGTAAACTCGGGAACCACAGCACCAATCTACACACCCGATACATCTATGAAAATGTCAGGGTGTGTAGATGGACATAGGCTATATAAATAAAAAAAAAGTAAATAAAAAAATTAAATTTGTAAACAAAGTAGTCCCCTGAAAGTAGCGCCGGCCCGGACCTAGCGCTGGTCGTGACGCGACACGACGACGTGCGTGATGACGACGTGTTGGAGCGGCGGACATGGAGCTGAGGAGCGTAATGTAAACATTGAAATCGCGGCAGACATGGAGCTGAGTAGCGTGGGCGCGTCATGGAGAAGAGGAGTGGAGCGGCAGCTCAGGTAATGTAAACATTGAGAGAGAACTTGCACCTTGGCGCGTCATGGCGAAGAGGAGCGGAGCGGCAGCTCAGGTAATGTAAACAAACATTGAAATCAGGGCGGGAGGGAGTCAGGGCGGGAGGGAGTCGGAGCGGGAGGAAGTCGGGACCGGAGGAAGTCGGGACGGGAGGGGAGCGGGTGTGCACAGAGGGGCAGGCAGGAGGACTGGGGGCGGGAGGGAGTCAGGACGGGAGGGGGTCGGGGCGGGAGCGGGTGTACTGCCCCCAGCCACTTTCTGCCCCAGGCAACACTGGGGCGGGCTGCTAGTTATTGATAAAGCAGATATTCTCCATTTGGCTCCATTTTGCATTGTTTCAATCTGGGGCCAAATAGTGAACAAATTCTCTTTGTTTGAGGGTTTTGTGGCCCATTATCCAAATCTTCTAAGTACCTAGGAGTATTAGATTGGCACGGGCTGTGGGTGTTATGGTCTTTTTATACAGCACAGAGACATTGTAGAAGCTTCCTGCAAGTGTTTCATTAAGCGCAGCCAATCAGGGGTTTCAATAGTAGGTTGGAAGTATAACTGAACTGGAAGAGATGCATTGCCACATGGTACATCTCAAGATAAGGGAGACAAGGAGATATAATCCTTCAGAGATGGTGTTTGCTTATAGCTTACATTAGAGCTGCTCCCTGCCAGATGTAGTGTGTGATCTGAGAGTCTATAGTGCTTTGTTTTGTCAAGCGATTGAATCCCAGCAGCATGCCGAAAACTTAAAGCTAAGGGCCATTACCATCTTGATGGTTTCAACCCTTCCCCATAGTGAGAGCTGTAGTTGTTGCCAAGCCATGAAATCTCTTTGCATTTGGTATATGAGAGAGTCAACGTTGTTGGATACCATACAGTTTGGGTTAGACTGAATTGAGATATAGTGACATTTAATTTGTGTCAGCATCCAATGGATCTGCAAGCCCCAGAGGCTATGCACTGTTGTTTGGTCATGGGGAGGGCCTTGCTTTTGGACCACTTGATGCGGTAGCTTCTGAAGATCGAGAAATGGTCAACGACCCCCATTGCAGGTGGGACGGATACAGCTGGAGAGGAGAGAGTTAATAACATATCTACCAAAGAAGATGAGGCCGCATACATCGATGATTGCACAACAATAGTCCTGTGACAAATCCCACTTTATTGGTAGGGATAAGAGGTGGGGTGTATTTTTCTGCCATTTGGCTAGGATGTTTGTCAAAACTTCATATCTGAATTAATAAGAAAGGCTCAACAAATTTTCCCAGTAGTGAACCAAGTGTTCAGACATGAGTTTGCAAAATTCAGTGGGTAATCCATCCATTCCTGGTAACTTGCCTGTTGGCATCACTTTAATGGCTTCCGCAACTTCACGATTTATTATTTCTCTATCAAGATCAGCTTGACTGTCAAGGGTGTCACAGGTAGGTCTCTGAAGAAGCATTTTTTTCATTGTGCATGTCTGGGGCTTCTGCAGTATATAGGGCACAGTAGTACTGTGCAAATTCTGCAACAATGGCTGTTGGGAGGGTAGCTTGACTGCCATCTCATCGGTATATGGCAGCAATTGTGGATTATGCTTCCAGTTGCTTCAGTTGAAAGGTGAGTTAACCTCCTGCCTTGTCCTCTTGTTCATAGCGGTAGCTCCTACGATTCTGAGGGGCTTTTATGGCAGCTGTCATAAGCAGGGAGTTAAGTTTTTATTTTTTGATTGTGAGTAAACTGAGATTTGTTCATGTGGAGGCACACTGGTATGAGCAGGCCATGTTCCAAATCTCTGCTTCTAAGGCAAGCCTGCTCTGCTTGGTTTAATTCCATGCTGTCATTGGATACCTGATTATCATGCTTCTTATGTATGCTTTACCCACCCCCTATAGGACTTCCTGAGAGGATACAGAGCCCTCATTCCGATCTACATAGTTCTGTGGGTAACCCAAGCGTTTTTGCTTGTTCACAGGAAGTTTATACATGTGGGTATCCATTATCCAGACTCTGTCATAGGGTAATTGAAGGTAGCAGACTTATTCCATAGAGGTCGGGCAGGGTCTGAAACATATTGGAAACCGATTGCGCAGGAAACAATCTTCAACAGCAAAGAGGTGTTGAGCAAAAATAAACAAAATGAGATTCCACTTTTTGCAAGCATGAGCAAAAAGTGTATTCCCTTTCGACTGGGTGAGGAAGTCTCCAGGGATCAACCAATCTGTGATCAGTCCGTAGGTCATGTTAGTTGCCTTGGTCAGAGCTGTGTTGTGAATCTGGTCATCGGATTGATCCAGAACAGAATGGGGGGTAAGGTTCCGGTCCCTGAGTACCAGGAGCGGGTGAGTTCCTATCTCAGCCAGGATTCTAGAGAAGAAACTCACCATGTATGTTTGGGAGTTGGAACGTAAGTTGTCTAAACACATATCAACTTAGGGGATTCATTGGCGATGTATAAGCCCAGTTGTCCAAGTACATTTAAGACATGTGTTAATCTCCAATTTATAGCATCTCTTTTGTCAGATGAATATACATGTATACCTGTTTGTGGGTACATTTATGCATTAAAGGTGATTTAGGAGAGTGGTTTGCCACACAGGGATTAATGAACTAGCACCATTAACGCCCTCGCTTCCCGGTCTGGGTTCACCGGTAACTTAAAGCCTCCTCTTGTCTAACAAGAGATGGGCAAGGGAGTGCTGTTTCTCTGCAGCAGCCACTGCAGGGGGGCTTGGCCATTGGGAGCTGGGCATATGCATGGGGCGGCTTACTACAGGAAGATGGGGCAGCACAGTGCCCCCCCAACGCCACACAACATTGGGCATTATGTAGTCCATTAGGCAAGGGCCTTGTGCAGCTTAAAGGAAAGGTGGGTACGGTCAGTACACACTCATGTGTGATGGAGAAGCGGCTTCCTTTAAGAAACTGATACAGCAGCACCCCTAACAGTACATAGCCCCAACACCATGTTTGGTGGTGCTTGCCAATGAGGCCTCACCTCATGCAACAGCCAGCAGCCGTTGGAGGACTGTGTAGGCCCCACTCAAGGAATGGTGAGATGGGCCGTATTTTTCACCCTGGTGGCCTCCTTGCCTTAGTCATTCTTGGTTACTAGGCACCTGGGACCAGTTATCTGGAACCACCATTCTGGATATAATTAGGAGTTTTGGGGAGTTTTTGGGGAGTTTCATGGAAAGCCCTGGCGGAGCACATTACCGGGCGTCTATATTTCGCATGGCAGAATCTCCACCCCACTGACTGCTTTTGGTGTGTTTAATTTCTCAGGCTCCTTGTCTGCAGTAAACATAACAGAGCAAAACTCCAAGAGCTAAAGGGGTTTAGGGTAAGGGTATTGGTGTGACCATGTATTAGAAAGAATAAAACACCCTTTACTGTATATTACACGGTTATTGCAAGTCACCTCAGCATTTCATGTCCTTATGAAGGAACTCAGCCTTTGGACTCATTCCTCTACATGTTCACGGAAACTAAACATAACACCCTTTATGAGAGATTGAATGATTCCTATACATTGTCAGATGCTGACATAGGAAAAGTGTTTACTGAAGTAGCATGTAGCATAGAAAAGATTTTGGAAAGATTTGTAACAGATGAATTCTGGACTAGGTTTTACAAGGTAGTGCAGAAGTTAATTAAAAGTTAGTGGTATAAGTCATGAATACCCAATGGTAACATTTGACACATCTCTTAAAAGGAATTAAGATGGGCAGTCTGGTATCAACGCTCCAATTTCATACTAACCTGGAGACCCGAGTAATTACAGTATCTAGGGATATGGATTGCAGTTGGACAGGAGGAGTGTAGGCTTTCTATGTGCACAGATTACATTTCTTTCTTTGCGACTGAAAATTCTTTGATGATCCCATGACTTCTAACTATTAGAATGAACTTTAGGTCAATATTTGTGTCAATATTTGTGTATAAAGCTATTTGGCTGAAGTTGACTGAACTCCAATTTGAAAAGAACGATTCAGGAATGCATTTAAGGGCTTGGCTTTAAAAGGAATTCCGACGTTGCTGACTTGCAGATAGAAAGAAGCGCTGATTATTGTTGGTATTAAAAAAACAAAGTTGAGTATGTGATCCAAGAGATGATTAATTTAGCTGGGTTGGAGAAAATCTCAAATAGAAACTAAAGACATCTACACATTTTCAAGAATGTGCAGAGGTTGTTTACTGGTAATGGAATAATCACAACACTTCTGGATATGGACTACTGCTACCAGCATCCCTAGGGCCCCTGGTGGTGGTGTCTTTCGACTGCCTTCGCCTGCCCAGCGCTCTAAAGTACTTCATCACGTCCTACAGCCTGGGAATATCCAACAGCACTTTTGGATAGGGACTACTGCTATGAGCTTCCTTAAGGCTCCTGTAGGTGCCCCCTCTCAACTACCATCACCTGCCCACCGCATGCTTCACTATGTCCTGTGGTGCGGGAAGAATCAGCAACACATCTGGATAGGGACTACTGCTACCAGCATCCCTAGGGTTCCTGGAGACGGCCCCTCTCAACTGACATCACCTGCAAAGTGCTATAAAGTGTTTCATAATGTCCCCCAGCGAGGAAAGAATTGGCAGCAACTCTGGATAGGGACTACTGCTACTAGCAAATCCTAGGGCCGCTGGAGGTGGCTGCTCTCAACTATTATCCCCTGGCCAACGCTGTAAAGCGATTTATGTCACGCGGTGTGGGGCGCTTGTGGGCCCCCCCAGGCGATACTGGGACAAGGGCGGGCCATCCTGTTCCCATCAGTGCCAGGAAGAGCTGGGGTGGGGCCACACCTCTTTGCTCCCAGGCCAAACTCTGACACTTTAGGGTAAGACCCACTTGTATTAACTAACTACACAGTTTTAATTTAGTGGCCACCTGAATGGTTACCCTCTTGGATGTGATTCGTCTAATATTTGGCTCTAGTTACAATGATGTGTGCTGGTTTGATTCGCTTTCCTGTGAGGGTTAACAAATGTTGTGGCATCTCCTGCTGGACCACTAAATCCTGGCTATTGAATTGGATATATATTAGCTGTCTATGGTCATTGGGAAAAAATAGTGTTCTGGTAAACTGGCTGGCAAAACTATCGGGAAAAAAGTTCTAGATTGTCCTTCTCATACCAGTACCCTTCAAGGTATTGAATGTCTCATTGAGGAGGCAACCTGCTGTGCCCTATAACTCTGGGGCCCAACCAAACAGCCACAAGTCACTCTATTATTTAAGACATGGGCCAGTAGATCGAAGTCCTCAATATCCCCGGCTATTAATCCTAAAGTAATGGACAGAGAAGTTCATACTGAAGGTAGTTCTCAACTGGGGATTTTCCCAAATCCCCAATACTGTTAGAACCAGTGGATGTATGTTCCAGTCACTTTTCTCGTTTGGCCTCTTGTGATTCACCTACCAAAGCCCAATGTGCACCTGTCAATTATGCCCATCAGCCTCCAGGACAGGAGTGTTCTAGTGTCCAAATTAGAGAACTCTGGCAGTTAATAATGATCTAAGGGCAGTAATGGCCCTGAGGGGTAAGTTCAATCCTTATCTAAAGTTCAGTATTCTGGGCCTTCACTGTTAAGTCGGGATGAGGTTTTCAAGCACACTGATAATTGTGGGGGGGGGGGTACGTCATACTCAGACCATCCATCTAACTTGTCCCTAAGAAGCTGCAGTGTGGCTAAAGATGGTCCTTTCCTTAAACCTGGGGTGCCTGCTCAGATATTTCCATTGTTGCTGTCTGTGTGTAAGGGGCAAGGACCTAGTTGTTTTGGTCCAGATAAACATATTAATCATGAACATTATGTTTCTGAGGGAAGAACGAGTGTTCTTAACTCAGCCCAGCATACTTATGCCCACATCTTTCTTTGATCACCAGTATGGCTCAGAAACCTGTTCCTCCTACTGAGGCATGTTCACCTATTGGCCCATCAAAAATTTTTAATTTTACTGTTTATTCTAATATTAGGGCAATCTGTATGGCTAGTGTTCCTAAGTTACATTCGTCTGTTAAGGAAGATGAGGCTTCCTTGATTATTAAGGTGACCCACTTTATTAGGGATGTGAAGAAGTGTTATATTGTGATACATTCAGACATAGTTAGGGTCATTTGATTGCCCCTTATTGATACTTTGGATTGTATTAAGTTGGAGCGTTCTCAAGATTCATTCATGAATGGTTTATTGACCCTACAGGCTAGAACTTCCATCTCCACAAAGTCACAGATTCTGTTTAAAATGTGAATTCCTTCTGTAGAGAGAGTGGAGTTAACCATAATTCTGTCTCCTCTTGCCTGAGTGGATTGCCCGGATTGCCTGGATAGTCCAGAGACTCAGAGACTACCCTTAGGTTTAATAGTCCTAGCCAAAAGTAATTTTCTTTCCAGGTCCATAGTGGCAGTCTCTGTTCTGGTTTAGATTCCTCACGGGAAGTTCCAGAGGTTCTACTCTCCTCTGTACACTTTCCACTTGGTCCAGATTTTGTTCCATTTCCCCGGACAGGCTCTGTTAGAGTACACCGCCCTTTCTGTTACCATAACCCTGTCCATGTTAAGGCACCATTGTGTCTTTGTTGGCACTTCTGCCGCTCTACATCGCTGTGCGATATCACGTTTCGCTACTATCAAGCCCACCGTGACCCAGAGTTGACCATGTCTGGACAAATCAGTATTTTCCCATACATTTAAGAGGCACCTCCGTGGTTCAGGTAGCAGTGAAATCTCTAGTGTCTGTGATATTGTTCGCATTATTTGTCTCCAGAATTCCTGGATACGGGGGCAGTCCCATATAGTGTGAAAAATGTGCCCTCCTCCGCGCACCCACGAAGGCAGTAAGGGTGTTGTGCTCTGTTAATGCAGTGTAACATAGTTCTAGTGTAATATACCCTATGTAAAACTTTCAGTTGAACAAGTCTCAATCATGAGAAGATGCCTACTTCCTTAGGCGACACCATCGCCTCATTCCATTCATGTTCGTCCATCTCACGGGTGTCACCCTCCCATTTCTCCTTCACTAGGGTCATTGGGTCTGGTAAGTTGTTAACCACATCGCTGCTGTGGTTATTTTTCCCCTGTGCTGAAAATTGCCATTTTGCTGGTGTCATGACGAGCTCAGCTCGTCATCAGCACAGCTCAACTGTGCCTCATGACGAGCTGAGCTCGTCATGAGCATGGAAGGGGTTAAGTAGTTTACGGTATGTAAGTGATGTCGCACTCTCAATCATAAACTCAGTGAGAAGGCGGTCTTCAAGCGGGGATGATCTTGGCAACTCAGTGTCTGGGGGTATGGCAGCGAGCAACGCATGTTGTATCTGAATGTATCTGTATAATTCCCTCTCTCCCAGGTCATATAGCTCTCTCAGTCTGTCAAAAGGAACCACTCCTCCCCTTTCCCAGAGATCCCCCACTGTAGATATCCCTATAGTATTCCAGTGTGAGGAGCCTCTGCTGTTTCTCATGTTACCCAAGGCTCGAGAGTCCCACAGTGGTGTAAGTTTGGTTATTCTCCCCTTCCATCCTAACGCCGCTGTTGCCGTATGCCACGGCGTTGCGGTTAGTCTGGTGGGCCCCACCAGTTTACGCATTTTGCTCTGGTCAAATAACGGAGCCATTAGACTATTCGTGCCTAGTTGTGCCCTATCTGCTTGAAATGCTGGTTCATTTTGTGGAGTGTGTATCCAGTGGTTTATGAGTTTCAGTTGTGCCGCCCAATAATACAATTTCAGGTTAGGCAACGCGATTCCGCCATCATACCAACCCCTGTGTAGTTTGGTTTGTGCAATGCGTGCCGGGAGGTTCCCCCACAAAAGAGTTGATACCAATGCCGCTACTTTCTGAAAGAATCTCGGATCCACCGGATACGGAGTATTTTCGAGTATATACAGAAATCGGGGCAAGGACATCATTTTATACAGTGCAGCCCTCCCTAGTAGTGTTAAAGGCAGCCCCGCCCAAAACTTAACATCCTGTTTAAGTCGCGCCATGGGGGGTCCCAGATTTGTATCCATAAACTCTGTTGGGTTCCTTGTAACAAGGATACCTAAGTATTTAAAAGAAGATCCAGCTGCCCTTAGAGGGCAATCTGTGCTCAGCGCTGGATTCGGACCCTTTAGGACATACATCTCCGATTTGCTCCAGTTCAACGTGTACCCTGACACTGTACCATGGCTGTCACAGAGATGCAAGAGTGCTGGCACCCCATGTTCTGGGTCCGTTAGATATACCAGCATGTCGTCTGCATAGAGGGAAAGCCGGTCCTCCCAGCCCTCCGTCCAGCGTATTCCTGTCAGTAGCGGTGAGGTCCTTATTAAAGTGGCCAGTGGTTCCAATGAAATTGCAAATAGCAACGGCGATAGGGGGCATCCCTGACGAGTGCCCCTCCCCAGAGGGAACGTTTGCGAGATATGACCATTTGCCACCACCTGCGCAACCGGGTCAGCGTGTAATAATTTAATCCATGCAATAAACGTGGGACCGAATCCCAGGCGAGACAGAACTTCAAACAAGTAGTTCCACTCTACAAGGTCAAAGGCCATCATGGCGTCCAGGGCTAATATTACTGCTTGAGTTGAGAGCGAGTCCGCCTTAGCTAGCACCCCATGTAATCTGCGCAGATTTAGTGCCGTATTTCTATGAGGCATAAATCCAGATTGGTCCGGATGTATGAGGTTAGGCAGATGAGGCAGTATCCTGGTCGCCAATAGTATAGCGAGGATTTTGACTTCTGCATTAAGTAGCGAGATGGGGCGGTATGAGGAGCATTCCTCTGGTGGCTTCCCCGGCTTGGGGATGGCTACTATAGTGGCTAGTGTCTGATCTGGTGGAAGTATTCCCTTCTCAAAACACTCCTCGTACATTGCTAGTAGATGCTTACTCAGTCTCTCCGGCGTCGATTGATACCATTCTATAGGTATGCCATTCGGTCCAAGCGCCTTGCCCGGGTTCAAAGCATTAATAGCTAATTGGATCTCTTCTGTAGTTATTTCCGCATCTAATTCTGTTGCAACCTCCGAAGGAAGTGTCTGGACCTCAATCTGCTCTAACGCCGCTCTAGCCATTTGAGGTGTTACTACTCGCTCAGGGGTATATACCCCTTCGAAGTGGGACGCGAGCGTTTCAACTATTTGTTCTGGGGTTGTGTGCATCACTCCCAGACTATTCCTCACTTGTTGGACTCCTCTAGAACTGCCTCCCCTCTTATCAAGCCATGCCAGCATCTTACCCGCCTTGTCTCCTACTTCATAAATCCTATTCTGCGTGTCAGCTATATGACCTTTAACCTGATTCCGTAAATGGTCCATGTAGAGTTGCTGTTGGAGGTTGAGTGTGTGTGACGTGGCCGGAGTGGGGTGCATTTCATGCGCTGTTGATAATTCCTGCAAATTTAATTCCAATTTGGTTAGTTCCTGATCTTGTTCCCTTTTGTAGCCCGTGATTGAGTTTATGGCGTGACCCCTTAACACTGTCTTATATGCTTCCCATACAACCTCTGAGGAGCGTACTGAGTCTACATTCTCAGTGAAATACTGTGTCGTCACCTGCTTGAGTGCCTTGCGAACTTGGGGGAGCCTAAGGTATGTAACATGTATGGGGTATATTCGTTTCCGTGACTTCTCCTGTGTGGATATCGTCAGTGTGATCGGGGAGTGGTCTGAGATTCCCCTAGGATGAATTTCTATGGTGTTCATGTGTTGGATGCCATTGCCTAAGGCCAGGGTGGTCAATTCTTGTCATGCTGCCGTGCACTGTGGAGTGGAAGGTGTATTGCTTAGCCTGGGGGTGGGTGTGCCTCCATATGTCGATTAGACCCATAGCTGTCAAAAAACGCTGGAAGCGGGATGGTCCCCCAGCGGGAGCCATCGTCGGGAACCTATCTAGTTGAGTATCCACGATGGCATTGAAGTCTCCCCCAAGAAAAACATCCCCCTTGGGGAGAGTCAGTAAGAAGTCAGCCAGTTTCGGGAGCTGCACCGAGTGGAGCGCTGGGGGAATGTATACTGAAACCAAATTAAGGAGCCTACCCTCCCACTATCCTTGTAGGGCAGCGAAGCATCCCTGATCGTCAGTCTTCGTTTGCAGTGGAATGAACTTTGAGGATTTCTGAATGAGGATGCCAGTCCCCCTAGACCCTGAGGTAAATTCGGAATGAATTATCATTTTGTACCCTCTCCTATCCATTGCCTTGGTTGCCCCCCGTTAAATGCGTCTCTTGTAGCAGTGCTATAGTGGGTTTCTGCCTTTTCAGTGCGGTCAGCACCAGTCCCCGTTTTACCTTATCTCCCAGCCCTCGCACATTCCATGTCAGTAGTCGTAGGGACAAGCCCCGCGAAGTCGGGTCACCCCATTCCGAGTTGAGTGTTGGGTCGTTTGCCATTTGCGTTTATGAGATTACTGATGTGTCTAACCTGAATCGTATCATGAATGGTATCTCTACATCTGTTCAGTAGACTGCCTAGATTCCTGATAGAAGAGCTAGACCTTCTTTGTGTATACCAAACTTTCGTCAAACCGCCCGAATGCATAACATTGTTCCTCGACCTCACATGTGTATTCCGAACAACACCAAAACAATCCCCCCCCTCATCCCCCCTCCCTGCCCCCCTGCTTAACGGACTTCTAACTACCCACCTGCCCAACTGAGCAGAGTGCCTAGCCCATCCCAAAACCAGAGTACTTGCGTGTAGGGGGGAGAGTGTCTCCCCGAGCAGGCGGCATCCCTGCTCACTTCTGGGGCTAGCCAGGCCAGCGTCCATCTGCAACTGTAAAACCTTAGGTCTATTAACAAGAGACAGCGACCATTATTGTCCATTCTATTCCGGGTCATTCTTCTCCATCAGCCTCCGTGAGTTCCTGGGTCGGAGACCTTCCCGCTCCCCCTCTGCCTGATGTTTGCGACCCTGTCCGGCTGTCATCTCGGCGCCCGTGATTCGGTCTAGGAGTTCTCCGCGGCTGGTCCATAGTGTGCCAACCCTCAAGCCAGTCTCTGGCCGCCTCCGGGGAATCGAAGAACCAGACCTTTTTGTCAGCCACTACTCGGAGCCGGGCTGGGAAGAGCATTGAGTAAGGCAGTTTTTTTTCTCTTAATGTTTTTTTTACTTCAAGAAAAGTTCTCCTTCTCCGCGAGACCTCCGCCGTGTAGTCTGGGAAAAAGGACACTCTGGAATTCTGAATCTGGGTGGCCTGAGCCACTCTAGCCGCCTGTAGAATGGCGTCTCGGTCCCTGAAGTTGAAGAGTCTCGCTAGTATCGGCCTCGATGGGCCTCCAGTCTTCGGCTTCCCCACTGGCACCCTGTGCACCCTTTCCACAGAAAAGAAATGCAAAAGGCCTTTGGGCTGGAGCTGATTTTTGATCATATCCTCCACATAGAGGTCCATCGCTCCAGTAGTTTCAGATTCCGGTACACCTAGGATGCGGACGTTGTTCCTCCTTGAGCGCCCTTCCTGGTCGTCCAGCTTTTCTCTGAGTAGTTTGTTGTTTGCTTGCAATTTACCCATTTCGATTTGCAGTTCCGATACATCCTCGACTAAGGATTTGGTTACTACTTCGACTTGTTTTACTCTCTCGTTCATCTTCTGGAGGTCCGCACGTAACAGGGTGACTTCAGTCGCTGTCGCCCCCACTGTCTCCTGCACCTGCGCCAATGCCGCCAGAACATCGTCCAGTGTAGCTTTCTTTGTCCCTTCGGCTTCCGTCATTTTCCCCATGGGCTTGCGCTGTTCTTGAGGGGGAGTCTGCCTTTCATAAGCGAATTTGTTAAGTTTAGCCTGTGTGGAGATGTGTCTGGGGCCTCTGTTCGCCTTGCTGTACAACCGGCGATTGGGCTATTCACCAATAGGGGCGTGCCACCTGGTCCGGGAAGGGAATCCACTCGTGACTCCTGGGTGATATCTGCGTCGTAGTCGTGGCAATCACTTCGTAGTGCGTGATATAGGTCCCCCCTCATGTGCACCCGTTCTCTGGTCCCTCCACTGTTGGCGGTGCAGGTTCTGGCAGGAGCTTGTGCAAGTCTTTGGCAATCGGGGTGTCTCTTCCGCCCTCTTTCAAGTGTTAAGTACCATACACCCCATTCCACTGCCCCCAAAGAGTGTCACAGCATGGTAATCCTTCTGACTTTATGAGGAGACACAGGTTAATGGCCGGTCTAGTGAGAGCACACAGTGCCTGCCCCCGGTGCTACCCGGTGTGTCTGTGTGTTACAGGGCCGGAGCATACCCCTTCAGCTCCATGTGGTAAATGCTCAAGCTGCTGTGTACTGTCTCTGTTCCAGCCATAGGATGGGGGGCGGACCCAGCCACTCGCGGTTCGTCGGCCCGGTATTCACGAGTCCTGCTGATATTATTCCCCGGAGGCCTGCAGAGTCGCTGATTGCCCCTCACACCCCCCGGTGTCTTCCTCCTGGTCCCGGCACCTCCAATGTATTTGCACAGGGGTCCCGCGCTTGCCTCTCGGAGTTACCACCTTCGGGTCAAGTCCTCAGCTCAAGATGGCGGTGCAGCCCCTGTGGTACCTTGTGCACGCTTCTTGTGGCAGCGCCCGCTATGTGAACCAACCGCCAGTCCGTTGAAATATTGCGGAGGCATCTCGGGTCTATTTTGGCGATTTGGTCGGAGGTCCGACTTTTCCGGTTGATGACACCCGCCGATGCCCCACTTCCGCCCGGGTTCAGACTGCCAGCCACTCCACTGCATCGAGGAGGACAGTAGGCCCCTCTTTTTTCCATCCTTTACGCCGCTCGCCGGGCCGTCGCTGCCTCAAAGCTGCTTCGTTTGGTGCTGCACGGCCACCAGACCCAGTCCGCCCCAACAGAATAATACATTTATCGGATATTGTCGACGGATTTATGTGGGATGCCGCCTCACTGCGGGAGCCTCCCTAAGCTGTGGCCGCCATCGTTGGCTGCTAGCCACGCCCCCCATTGTGGAGGGTTTTGAATGTGTAGGTGAGCAGTTTGAATTGGTATCGCTTCTGGATTGGTAGCCAGTGAAGCTCTCTGAAGTGGGGTGTGTTGTGTGCGCTGCTAGGGATGTTCAGAATGGGTTTGGAGGTGGCTTTTTTTGATGGATTGGAGTCTTTGTGTGAGTTGAATCATAGTGCTGGTGTAGAGTGTGTTGCCGTAATCTAATCTGCTGGTGATAGAGGACTGGGTTATTTTGGGTCTGTTTCTAAATGTCTTTGTTAAATTCAATGATGGGTATTGTTTTTTCCTGGGACTGTTGAACTTGAGACTTCAATTTTGATTCACATAAATGTAATTAAAAAATAAATGAACAGATTTTTTTTAAAACGCACACAGGACACAACCCTATTTACCATCATTGCTGGGACATTACTACCAAAGATTTTAATGATAATTTGCAAAGTTTTAAATCTATTGAGTAAATTAAACGCATTTAAGCCACCTCAGTCACGTGTCTCACTTCTTGAATTGTTTGCCTCTGTCTATGCAAGTACTGATTTCTCTAGAAGAAAATAGTATTCTCATTAAGACATTAACAACCTGGTTTTCATTTTCTTCCATTGACATTTTCATTGCCTGTCTTTAAATTATGAGATTTTGTTCCTGTAACTAAATACATCTGTTTGTCAAGAGAGTGCTGCAACAGGCAATGAGCCACTGAAGTTGTTGATGCAATCTTTGTCTGCACACATCAGTGAAAAACACCTACTTACCCCCTTCCAGGCGGCCGCGATTCCCCTGGTGTGCTATAAACAACACGAACAGGGGCGGGCGTGACGAACCCCAGCCGTCATCAGCACACGAGCACCGTAGTGCATGACAGCTGGGGTTCGTCATCAGCATGGAAGGGGTTAATCACACGGCATCATTAATCATTATTACAAATATTATAGATGGATATCAGACCTATGGCTTCCAGTGAAAATGGTTTTGTGCTTCAAGAGGCCACCCATTGAAGGGAAAAGAACAGTTCTATCTAAGCAGTTCTACATTACTAATAATGGCCTTTAGACCTGACATCTTTAGCATGGCATTCCCCCAAACTTCTTGCCTTTACTCCCTTGCTCTATTGAACTTGTTTTTGTTGACCTTAGTACTCTGGGCCTTATTTAGATATCGGTGGATGAAATACTCCATCACAAGCATGACGGATATCCAGTCTGCCGTATTACGATCTCCATAGAATATAATGATATTGTAATACCGTGAAGGGGATATCTGTCACATTTGTGATGGAGTATTCCACTCCTCCAAGATCTAAATCAGACCCTCTGTGCCCTTTACCTCTGCTAACCAGTCGTAAAGTTTTTGTGCTCTCTCCTTAAAACATGGTGATAGATCTGGGGGTCTCTAGTTGGCAAAGGTAGGTACCACTGTCCAAATAGGGACCCTTGCTTCTAGTCAGGGTAAGGGGTATGCACTCTTTGGTTAACCCCTGCTCACCCCCTTGGTAGCTTGGCACAGGCAGAGAGGCTTTCAAAGGCAACGTGTAAAGTATTTGTACCAACACTCACAGTAACACAGTGAAAACACCACAAATGGACTCCACACCAGTTTGAAAAAATTAAGTATCTTTATCTTAACTACACAAGACCAAAATGACAAAAATCCAATAACACAGTTCAAGAATGTGATTTCAAAAGTGTTCTATGGTTTGCGTGAAAATAATCCACAGTTGCGTCATGTTTAGCCCAAAGTACCTGTAGATGCGACAAAAGTTCCAGATGGAAGCTGCAGCGTTGAAAAACAAGCGATGCGTCACTTCTGAGTGATGCAACAGCCCCGCTGGACGCAGCGGGCGTGTTGCGACGAATCCGGTCTGTATGGGGAGGGATGCGATACATTGTATGGATTCCGGTGCGCAGGTTCGGTAGGAAGCGCCTCGCACAGGCACGATGCGACGATCTTCGTGACAGCGACAATCTCAGGTGCGGTAGCGATGCGCAGCGTCGATCTTCTCCTATTGCGACCCCTCGATGTGATGGTTCTGCGATGATGTTTGCAGCGACGTGATTAACCCTGGGCGTAGTGTGTGGAGTGGGGCTACGCGAAGTGGGCACAAAACTACGCCCACCCGTGCACTCCGCGTAGCCCCACTACGCGCGGCCCGCCTCCCTCCCGCCCTCCCTAAATACTTAAATAAAAGGATAGAAAGCTTTTAAAAACACTTACCTTGTCCGCCGTGTCACCGGGGCTCCCTCTCGTCGTCCCTGGATTCGCGCCGCCATTTCGAATACTAATGCGCATGCGCGGGTACCCGCGCATGCGCATTTCTCGTGAGAAATGCACGTGCGCGGCCGCATGCACATTAGTATTCGAAATGGCGGCGCGAATCCAGGGACGGCGAGAGGGAGCCCCGGGGATGCGGCGACAAGGTAAGTGTTTTTAAAAGCTTTCTATCCTTTTATTTAAGTATTTAGGGAGGGCTGGAGGGAGGCGGGTGGCAGCCGGCTACGCACCGTCTGCGGAGCGCGCGTAGTGCCGCCTGGCCTAGCCCGCTACGCAAAATGCGTAGGAGACGGCACTACGCGCACTCCGTGCACGGAGCGTAGTTGGCCGCCCACCCTTAGACGTGATGCGGTCCGCAAGCAAGCGGTGTGGCGATCTCACCCAGCGATGACAGGCTCTGCGATGATACTTGCAGCAACAGGAATCTTCCCGCACCAGGGTGATGCGTTCCGCAATTGAACGATGTGTCGGTTCTTGCAGCAGCAACAGGCATTGTGACGATCTCGATCTTCGCAAAGGCGGGAATTTCCTCACACTGTCAGGGATGAGCTCTGCAAGTGAGGGATGCCTGACAATTTCAGATTGTCTTCTTTTCTCCTTGTCCATCTTCCCAAACAGCAGGCAATAACTTCCAGAGGACCCGCAATTGGATCAAGCACTCTAGGAAGGGCAGAACTCACTCAGCAGAGTTCAGGGGGGAAGCTGGGGGTTAAGTCCTTTTGTTCCTGGGACTTTTTAACAGGAGGCCAGCTCTCCTCAGGCTCTTAGAGATTTCTTCAAGCAAGGGGACACAGCACACAGCAAAGTCCTTCCCCTCTCCTTGGCAGAAAAGAAACTGCAGGTCAGGCCATAAACACACAGCAGGACAGACCTTCCTCTTCAGTCTTCCAGCTTTCTCCTTGGCAGAGGTTCCTTCTTGATTCCAGGATAATCTAAAGTTCAGTGGTCTGGGGTCCTGTACTTATACCCCAAAAAGTCTGTGTTACCTTTGTGCAGGAGGGCTCTGAGCCCGGTATAAACCAGTTCTGGAGCACTCTGTTTACACGACTCCTTCTTTCCTTTCACAGTGCAGAGCAGAAACGTCAGGCGCCCCACAGGAGGTGAAGCCAGCATAGTGGAGGGAAAGCACAGCCCTGGAGCACTTTGTTGACATGATTCATTCTCTCTTTTCACAGTGCAGGGCTGAGATATCAGACGCACAACAGGGGTTGGAGCCAGCATTGTGGGGGGCATGCACAGTCCTATTCAGGTCCAGGGTGCAACTCCTCCCATCCATCTAGGTGCGGATCTCTCTATTCACCACTGGACGGACTCATTTTGTCTCCTGGAATCCCCCAACCCTGTCACTCACAAACCAGTCAATTCACAAACAGCCAAAGGCACACAGAGAGGTCAGACATGGAAGCAGACACTTTCTAAAAGTGCCCCTTTCAAACACAGGATTTGAAAACCATCCTTCCTAAAAGATGTAATATTAAATTCTGAGTTCAGGGATACCAGACTTCAATTTTCCATCTAGCTCTTATGAGAAGATATTCAGGTAAACATCATATACAGTATTCCCCATTATAGCCTATGGGCAAGATAGCCTTTCAAAAGTGAAAAACGAAAATGGCTGTAATTCACTACCAGAGCATGTCACCAACACTAGTACATGCTCTACCTTTCACATACACTGCACCCTGCCCAGGGGGGTACCTTGGGCCTTCCATAGGGATGACCAATGTGTATAGAAAGGGAAGGGTTAGGCCTGGTCAGTGTGGGCACCGGCCAGGTCAGCATGGCAGTTAGCAACTGCACACAGGCCTTGCGGTGGCAGGCCTGAGACATAATTTTAGGGCTACTCATGTGGGTGGCACAATCATTGCTGCAGGCCCACTAGTAGCATTTGAATCACCAGCCCTGGCACACTCAGTGCACTTTATTAGGGACTTCCTGGTAAAACAAATATGCCAATCATGGATAACCAATCACAATAACAATTTACACAGAGAGCATATGCACTTTAGCACTGATCAGCAGTGGTAAAGTGCCCAATCAATCAATCGATCAATCAATCTATTTGTAGAGCATGCAATTTTCCAGTGAGGGTCTCAAGGCGCTGAAGGGGGGGGAGGCGGAGTGTGGGGGTGGAAGCTTTGCTACTGTTCGAAGAGCCATGTCTTGAGGAGTCTTCTGAAGGCGAGTAGGTCTTCGGTCTGCCGTAGGTGGGTAAGAAGGGTGTTCCAGGCCCTGGCGGCGAGGTAGAAGGATCTGCCGCCTGAGGTTGTTCGATGGATGCGGGGGACGGCAGCGAGGGTGAGGCTGGCAGAGCGGAGCTGGTGGTGAGGGGTGTGGAAGCTGAGTCTGCTGTTTAGGTAGGCTGGTCCGGCGTTGTGGAGTGCTTTGTGTGCATGTGTGAGGAGTTTGAAGGTGATCCTCTTGTTGATGAGTCCTATTGCCACCAACCACAGGTCAGGAAAAATAAAGGAGGAAGAAGCAAAAAGTTAGGGGATAACCCTGCAAAGAGGGCCATTTCCAACACAATCCCCTTCCAGCCTAAAGCCAGGGTAGACTAGAAAATACCTCGATGGGATTCCCTGCTTAAAAACTGGCCCAAACAGCAGGGCACTATTCCTGTTCTACACCTTCCTGAACCCTGTTGGATCACTCTATGCATACTCTCAGGGTCCATCAAGCCAATCCATGTGGAACCCTTCTCCTCACCTGTGGACACCATTTGTGCTGCACCTAAACTTAACTTGCTCACAGGTGTGTCCCAACAAACAGACAGCAAGCCAGAGTGGCCACCAACAGTGGTCAGGAATGAAACCGAGGCCTTATGCCTCTAAGGGCTCTGAAACCCCTGTAGCGTCAGAGTCTGGGGGTCAGTAACCCCAGGTGCTTGGCACCCTCTGTCCACTCCCCCTCCTGTCGGGTCAGGTCTGACATCCTGGCACTGAACCACCAGTCCTGGGCCTGTATCCAATGGCTGGACAGGAGGCTGGGTTGGGCTTTCCCATACCAGGTCCTCTGCTTCCTTGGGGCTCTGTACCCTCCCACCTGGAGCAGTACTCCCTTCACCATTCGCCCACCAGTTCACGGGTTCTATCCTGCAACTGGGATTCCAGGTCAAGGGGGATACCCAAGACCTGGCCCTCCAACCTAGGGTCTAAACTCTCCAGGCGAACCGGGGTCAGAGGTGAGAAATCCCTCCTTCTTCACCCCCTTCCAGAGTTATGCACCCTCCCACTTGGAGTGGTACCACTAGAAGACAAACTGGCACTGGTCAGGCAACACCTGAACCTGGCTTTCCAACCCAGGGGCCAACCCCTGTGGTTGATCACTTGCCCGGTCCACCAGGACTTCACTCACAGATGTGTCCACACTGGTAGACAGTACCCACCTGGGCTACTCAACAGTGTGGCCCAGTGCCGCTTTCAAACACAGGATTTAATAAACATCCTTCCTTAAAGATGTGTTATTAAATTCTGAGTTCAGGGATACCAGACTTCAAATTTCTATCTTGCTCTTATGGGAAGATATGGAGGTAAACATTATACACAGCATTCCTTCCATATTCACCAGCCCTGGCACACTCAGTGCACTTTACTAGGAACTTCATGGTAAAACAAATATGTCAATCATGGATAACCAATCACAATACCAATTTACACAGAGAGCATATGCACTTTAGCACTGATCAGCAGTAGTAAAGTGCCCAGAGTCCTATTGCCAACAACCACAGGTCAGGAAAAATAAAGGCGGAAGAAGTAAAAAGTTTGGGGATAACCCTGCAAAAAGGGCCATTTCCAACACATGGTAAAATTGGCCTTCATCTAATTCCACAGTTAATTTAATTATCAGTCCATAGTAAATGGTACTACATGTATGCAGGGCCTATATATTAAATGCTACCAGTGGGCTGCATCCCACGTTTTGCTTACTAAAGTGGCTCTGTAAAATATCCCATGCTTGCCAACGCAGCCTGCAGTGCAGAATGAAATTGCCATTTCAACCAGACAAAATACTAATTTTCCCATGCCTAAAACTTTCTTTTTAATATTTATAAGTCACCTCTAAGCTAGACCCTAAGGAATAATAGGGCAGGGTGCATGGTATTTTAAAAAAATAGTTAGTACATATGCATTCAAGCTTTACATGTTCTGGCAGTGAACAATACCTAATGTAGTTGTTTCCTGCTGTACGGCTATCTCTCCCAATAGACTCACACTGGGTTACCTTATTACACTAAATAAGTGCTAATTTTAGATTGGTAACAGATAGATAAATCTGTTTAGACTCAAATGAATTGTAATTTAAAATCCTCTTTCATGGTAAGTAGGATTTTAAGTTGCTATTCGGAGAATTGCACTTTTGGAAAGCTAGCCTTGTTTTACCCAAAACAACTGTGTCTTTCTGCCAGTATCCTGGGGCAAATGACTGTCAATGGCTCCTCTATTGTGGGTTGTGTTTTCCTTTCAGACATTGAGACAAAAGAGGCCCAGTTGTGAATGTAGAGGATATTCCTGATAGAATTGCTTGGTAGAAGTTGTGCCCTGCCCTGACTACACTTCAAAGAGCCCTGCCTGCAGTCCACAAAAAGGAACTAGCAGTGGAGTAGCTGATGCAATTCTCTCTAGCATAATTATTCGTAATTGCAACAAAATAACTCATAATTATGCATAACTATATGAGAAGTGCAATCCATCATTTAACGCGATTTTCTTTGCATCGAAAATGGACCAGAGGATACATTTTGCACTAAAAATATAGCACTAAATGCTACAATACACAAACAGCACTAGCCAGCTTGCTCTCTCTCTCTTAGATCATTTTTCCTGTGCTCCTGCTATAGGATTTGTGCCCTAAATCACTCTTGATTACTCAAACTGGCATAAACTCCTAATTTCAGTGATTTTGCTTCACAAGAGTCATGCATACAATTACTCTGAATATTCCAGCATAATTAAAATGTCAGTCAGGTGTTAAAGGAACCAAACATCAGGCCTTCCTTTGCCTTTTCTCATATTAGACAGTTTATAGAGAAAACCATGAGAAAAAGCATAACTGACAAGAATCGGTTTTGAGGGTAATTCAGGCAATTCCCACACACAAAGGCCGGCACCAGGTATAATAGTGGAACCTTCAGGACCTCCCAAACCAGCCTCCCCAGAATTGACCCCAAGGGTCAGTTGGCTGACCCTCTAATTTAGCTACAAGGTCACAACAAGCCTGCAGAGGCTGGCCCTGCAACTACACAGCACCAACTTGGCCTGCCTGAACAGTGCTGCTAGCCTCTGATAAACTGCGTTCTGATCCTCAAGAGGAGTCCCCAGGTTCTGGACCCTTGGCTGGCATGAGAGTGTAATGCTCCTGATGAAAAGGTGAAGATACAGAAGTTTTGGGCTCCTCGGGACCACAAAACAAACTCTTTGCACTGAGAAATGCCGACCCGCAATCACCACCAATGCAAAGATCAAATGGTACCTGCTCCTTGTGGCGACTGCGACAGCCCGCATCAACTGTCAATACAAATCTCCATCAATGACCAGCTCTTTGTGGTACGGCAGCAACCTTTTTCAATACCCAACTTGCTCTTCGCAACAGCAACAACCTCCTCATGACCCCCACTAATGCAAACTACAGCTCCCTCCATAGAATTGTGAAATTAACTCTTCAGCAGGATGAACCTAATCTCTGATGCCATTAGCAGATATTATCAAACAATTAGCAGATATTATCAAACAGAGCCCACAACATCAACATCGTCTCCTACACTGACGACACCCACCTCATCCTCTTACTCTCAGTGGACCCCACCTCAACGAAAGCCAGCTTCTACAATTGCATGAGGAGCGTTTTAGCCTGGATGAAGGGCAATTGCCTGAATCTCAGCATGGACAAGACTTATGTGCTCATTGGGGGCAGACACACCGCTCTCTGGAATGACTCCTGTTCCATCAGAACTCTGCTCTGCACCCACTCCGAAAGACTGTTCCTGCAACCTAGTCTTCATCCTGGACAGCAGACTCACCGCAAAATGAAAGATCAATGCTGTCCCCTCAGCCTGCTTCTTCATAGTCCTCATGCTCTGCAGAATTTTCAAATGGCTACCCATCAACACCAGGAAAACAGTGACATAGGCCCTCATCAGCAGCCGGCTCAACTGTGGCAGCGCACTCTAGGCAGGCACCATGAATTAGCTCATGAGAAGACTCCAGCTGATCCAGAACACAGCCGCCAGACTGATCCTCCTCCTGCCCAAAATGATCGGAATCACTCAGAACCTGAGAGGCCCCCATCCAGAAGAGATGCCAATTCATGCTTTTGACCCACGCCTACAAAGCCCTCCACGACTAAGGACCGGCATACATGAACCACTGCCTGAACTTCCACCCACTACCCAGAAACCTCCGCTCTCCCCACCTTGCACTTGCCCAATCACCACACATCCATCAATGTCACACTGGAGAACGTTCTTTGTCCCTCCTTGCCACCAAATCCTGAATCGCGTTCTCCATTCACATCCGAACTGCACCATCTTTGACTCAAGACCTGGCTCTTCGACGGGTTATAAGCCTCTCTTTGCAAATACCGATTGATTGATTGTTTCTGACGTGCTCTATTATGGTCAGCCTCAACTTCTGACTTTTTCCTGGTTCAGTAGGGCTAGATAACTGTGAGTGGCACTATATGCTTTTTGGCGGTATGTTTCATCTACAACTTTAAAAACGAATCTACAGTGCTATAGATTGGATTTTTCTTTTGTTAGTGTCATTTATTCTTAATTGGTATGGTATATTTCTCGTGTTGTGCTATTACTTTTTGAGTGCTGCATAAATACTTTACACATTGGCTCTAAATTAAGCTTGACTGCCTTTGTGCAAGAGACCAGAGTATTATTTGCACGTCTAATTAGCGACTTTTGTGGTTTACCCTGACAGGGATTGTGTGTATTATTTGAGTGGGGCTTCCACCCATTTCAACTAATAGCCCAGTTTCCTGCAGTGATCAACAGTAAGCATTCTATAATGTTATTTTGTTTTACGATGTCAGCAGGGACATTGAGACACATTGTGACCGCTTTCACCGGGTATCCTCTTTAAGTACAAAGCCGTATGGGAGATCGTTAGCAAACCTAACTTTGCAAATTACAGTAATGCTGGCATTTGATTGTTTAGCAATATTTTTTTTTAATGACACAAATACACGGGAAACAGCAAATAAAAATAGTTTCAAAATACCCCTTTGGTTGAACCCGATTGGTTGGACATTTATCGCAGTATACATAGGACACATTGCAATACATCCACTAGCTGCCATAATGACAGTTACACCTTTTCATTTTTTCGCAAAATGCATTTCAGCAACTTTCAGAACCATTAGAAGATACAGACATACAGTGAATATGTAACAGTCTAGATAATTACTGTAATGCAGTGTTTGGTTTCATTAAATGGCTAAATGCCTCTCATTTAGAATTTATCTGCATATGGCCAGAGCCATGATCCCACTTACACATCAGCTTTTAGCAACTAACCTGGTGACCCAGCAAAGGGAATCGTGCCAGCACCTGGGAAGCTGCATTATGAGCTAACCTGTGTCCCCGTGCCTGGGGTGCACGTGCTAATCCCTCACTGACAGCGATGGTTCAGCAGCCCTTCTGTTCTGTGCAGCGCTTCATAACATCCATGGGAAAGCGCATCATTAGTGTCAGCTGCAACACGCCATCTGTTTGCTTTTCACATGCAGTGGTTACGGGGGCAACGACTAGAGGAGGCTGTTTAAGTGAATATTTCAGCTGAATATAATCGGTCAATCTCTAAAGGGGCTACTAGGGACCGTATTTATCCTGCTCGTCCCCACACCCAGACTTTCTGCCAATTTTCACTCATTTCCTTGCACTTTGCGCACATACTTTTTTGAGCCGCGTTGAACGAGATGTACATTGTTGACTACAAGATGACAATGCAGTTCTAGAGATCTGAAAGAATGTATCCATTGAATCCATTTCATTAGAAGATACCGGTTATCGTATTGTACAACGGTTTTTAGTGTGTAATTGTTTTACAACTGAGGCCACAGGACTACTTATGTAATATTGGAATGAGAAGGCACGAAGCAGTTGTTCACACTTTTACATGAGTCTTTGGATGAAAAAATGGGGGTATTCCTATCTCGTTGCGTATTTCTTTAAGGCACACACATCTCCCCATTTAGATTCAGCCCGACTTTTCCATTCCACCCACCCACTCCCCATTGGTAAACAGCCTTCACAACGAAGCCGGAACCGTGCATGCCTTCACCATGCAGTCTTTACCACGCATGCTAATTTTTACAACGAATATGCCTTTTCCACGCATTCCATTACAACGAATTTCGTTGTAAAGGCATGAATAGTAAAGTCATATTTGTTAATAAAGTTTTAAAGGTAAGTGCATTAGTAAATGTAAGTATTTTAAGTATTAAGTGTTTTTTACATTTATATGTATATATTACATATGTAATATATATTATAGATCTATATTACATATGCAATATCTAATATGTATATTCTATATATATGTAATGGACAGCAGTCAAGATCGGCGCGGCCAGGAAGAATGGGCGTAACATCACACTCCAATGGGAGTGGACTGCCATAGGTATAATCCGGCCCCCAGGTGTAACCTCATCCCCAAAGTGGAACAGGCACTGAAGAAAGCCGTCAAGCTGAAAAGCGTCTGCCCAGCGTTTCACAGATGCAGCTAACCCCATGCTATGCGCTGATGATTTTGCAAATAAAGTTCTCTTCCTTTTCACTGAGCAGGTGTCGGCCCCCTCTTTGTGGTGAGTGGGATTGGACTTCATATATATATATATATATATATATATATATATATATATATATATATATATATATATATATATATATATATATATATTCACCAAAAAAAACATAGGTTTCAGGGACGTTATAGTTAGCTGGACATTTGACTGATATAAAACCAAAGAAATTCGCTTGTTATAGTTAGTTGAGCTAACTATAACTCACACGCCCGCAATGCACTGCTGATGATGTCACATATTACATCACTCATGACATGGTCAGTGACATCACTGATGACATCACTGATGACATCTCAAATGACATCACTGGTGACATTATCCAGTTAATGAGCTTTTCTGTAAAATTTAAATATTTTGCATATATATCTATACCAAGGTGTATTGAAGAATGAGTGGATTTACTAGTAGGGATTATTTAGTAGGTGCGTGACTGACTGTATAAGTGAGTGATGGAACATGTCTTACTGAATGCATGGGTTAGTGACTAAACTGTGTGAAAGTCTGTATTAGTCTCTCAGTTGGTGTGTAAGCAGATGCATGACTTGTTGAGTAGCTACATGAGTGTCTATATGGGCTATTGATTTGTTGTTTGAGTATCTGTATGGGTACCTGAGTGTCTGTGTGGGTGAGTGGGGGGGTGACTTTGTGCATAGATGTGTGAGTGATTCACTGGATGTATGGGTTTAATAGTGCATCTCTGAAGGGCTGTATGGGTGTGTAAGTGTGTGTATGGGTGTGTTGGTGAGTGAATGAATGTCTCGGTGGTATATGTGTGAGTAACTACATATGTTTTAAGGCAGTATATGCAAGTGTTAGAGTATATAAATGACTATATGTGAGAGTAAGTTATTTGAAGAGTGGGTGTATAAATGAGTGTCTGCTTGTATCAGTGATTGTATAAGACAATAAGTATGTGTTAGTATCTATAAATAAGTGATGTGGTGTGTGTATAAATAACTCAGTTGATGTGTATAACTGTATATATGAGTAAATGAGTATGTAATTCATTCTTTGCATGACTGACTATGTGTGTGAGTAACTCTATGGATGAGTGGTAGAGTGTGGCTGTATGTATAGGTGAATGAGTACATATTATAGTCCTGTATTGATGAGTAGCTGTATGTATAAGTCACTGTATGTGTATATAGACCTAGGAAATAGTCGGTGGTATGTAGTATCTGGCATTGTTGTGTGTATGGTTTCAAAAATAGTAGTCTGTATTTTAGAGTGGGTGTATCAAAGTTTATATTAGAGCATTAGTATGCGCATAAGATTATCACATGGATGATGTCATCAGTGATGTCATCAGTGATGTCACTGACCATGTCATGATTGATGTAATATGTGACGTCATCAGCAGTACATTGCGGGCGCGCGAGTTATAGTTAGCTCAACTAACTATAACTGGCGAATTTCTCTGGTTTTATATGTGTCAAATGTCCAGCTAACTATAACGTCCCTGAAACCTATGTTTTTTAAGTAATTTCTAAGGTTTTTTAAATGCTTATTTCATATTTAAATGTTTCTAAAACCTATATTTATTCAAATATTTTTTTAATTTTTTGGAACTCTATTTTACTTCTTTTTTTTAACTTTAAAAATGATGTCATGTTTTTACATCTTCTCCCAACAAATTTATATATTTTTTTGGGAGGGAGAAAACTGCACTCCCATGCAGGTAGCGTACCAAGCTCCATCACCACACAAATCCTATCTGCCATATTGCTAAACTCGTAAATGATGCGCATTTCGTATCCGACGACTTTGTGTCACTGCGTCCCACGTAACATCATATACGCATGAAGTCAAACCAGGTGCTACTTTGGTATTCAACAGGTACGCAGTACCAAGCCACGCGTTACGTCATGTACGTATGGGGTCGCGCCCGCTGCGCTATGCATATGCGATGAGTACACTCTGCCAGGCCCTGTGTTACTTTACAGGCGTATAATATTACGCCGGGTACGCCATTCCCTTTTTTTTGTCTCAAAAGTATATCTAAATAACTTTAAACAGTATTTGAGAGTAAGCAATAATCTAAAATATTTCAAGCATTTATATATTTCTAACTGTAATAAACTTATATTATAATAAATATATTTTGTCAAAATCGCGTCGGGTGCTGCCTCCTTGCGTGCTTGGTGCGCGATTGCCATGTGACCTTAATAAAAGCATTTGATTGGTTCATAACATTTCCCATTGTAACAGTTGGAGGACCCCACCCATTTTACTCATTATCTCTACAGCGTTTGATGAGAGACACCAATTCTGCTTAGAAAGCTTTTTTCAAAAGTGTTTTCCTGTATACACATCTTATACTACACACAACATGCAACAATCATCTTGATCAATATTCATGCTCTGTACATTAGCCTTCCACTTGTGATTGCCATGCATCTCAAACGTTCCATCAAAAAACAAAAATGTGTTACACGATGCCCCTTGTGTTTGTGTGTGCACATTATTGTGTTCCCTTTCGGCCTGGGTATTCGTGGCTCTAAGAAGTATCAGGAGCCACGGGCAGATTGCACATCCTAGATCACATGTGACAAACAGTAAACAGCAATGTGTAGATTTCTTTTGCTGTACGCTCTGTTGTCAGGCTTTACCAATATAGTAGTGTGTTATATGTGAGACTTTCAGATTCATATTTGACATGCATTGCTTCACTGTAATGAGTGTTATCACTGTGTATGACGTAGCCTCACTGCTGATCCTCCCTCCATCCAAGCACATTCACATGTGTACGCTTCGCAATAGAAATACTTTCAATAATACCGCACACCATTGACATGCATGTCTGCGCATATCCACAACCTTGACAACGACATGTAATGTTCACCATTCAATCTTTTCAAACACCATCTCATTAACAATAGTTTCCACCCTCCCGACACATGCTACACTAATCTAAATTGCACACTCTGCGAGGTCAAAACTACAAAAGAAACACACATAAGGAACTGGGCAACGCCCAGGTCCCCAGAATAATTTTTCACACCCCTACGCTGGCCTGGCGTACGCAAGCCCAGCCCACTTAGCGTATGTAAATATAGAATACCAATGACGCCACATGTCCCAGCTCTTCCACAATGCCTCAGGTGATATGGCTGCATTCACCTCGCATATCACAATGTGCAATAAAAAACAAAAATGGATCCATGAGGTGTATACCATCCTGGCAATCAACACAGGCTCTAAATTGTGAGCCCTACTGCCCGTCGTCTATGAAAGGGATCCATGAGGTGTACACTATCCTGCAATCAACCTCCATCTGAATTGTGAGCACTTCTGCCCGTAGTGTTTGCTCACACAAAAATGACAGCAGGTAAGCAGAGAGGCCTGGGTGCACAGGGCCTCCAATTGAGTGCGGCGCGGCAAGTTTCATCACCCTGGGTGCACACCTGCAAACAAACGATGTTGCCGTGCATATTGTTGTGATCTCTTCCTTATTCAGTCTCATCTCTGTCTCATTTTAAAGACCTGCTGGACCGTACTGTTGCCCTGAGCCAGCGGGCAGCGCTGCCATGCAGACCCCTTTTGAGCGCAGTGCTGCGGGAGGGGTGGGATGCATCAGGCTGAGTGCGCACGTGCGAATAAGCGATGTTGCCGTGTGTAATGATTTAATCTCTGACCTCATTCAGTCACATCTCTATCTCATTTTAAAGACCTGCTATACCATACTGTTGGCCTGAGCCTACGGGCAGCACTGCCCTACAGGCACCTGTTGAGTGCGATGCTGCTGGAGTGGTGGGGTGCATCACCCTGAGTGCGCACGTGCAAAAAAGCGATGTTGCTCTGTCTCATTTTAGGGACCTGCTGGACCTTATAAAGAGACAGATGTGACTGAGCCAGCAGGCAGCACTGCCCTACAGACATGTGACATTGGCTTTTAGGACACTGTAGTGAGCTGGTTAATAAGTGTACATGCAAACAGGCTTCCGCCACTACATTACACGCGCACATTATGCTTCTAGCATGTGTTCTGTTCCTTTCTATATAAAAATTTGTATAACGTATAATTATTTAACCTTGTTCTTTGAACCACGATTACCACTAACAGTTGGTAGATCGTACTTCAAAAACGAAGAATGCACTCAATTCCTATTTTCTATCACGCTTGAAATAAACCTTCATTTACCTCTAGACATTTCCACCATTAAATTATTTCTCCCTTTTCAGACATTCCATTGATTGCCTCAAGAAGGGTGGAGCAGGAGCTGTCTGTGCAATGATGCCTGGGCATTCTGACACCTTCCATCGTGGTATCAAGACACTGTCTCCGACCGTAGACCTGGTCTACCGTACAAACGTATCCCAGACTCGGAGCTTGCATCAACACGTTGTGGGACACACCGGTGGTGGCAGGTGAGCAGTGAAGCCTCGGTGTGCAATTGAGCACAGTGCGGGGGAAGGGGCTGGGGCACAGCACCCTGGGTGCACAGGTGCATGCAAGCGATTTTCCTATAGCTAATAATGTAGAATTATATTATCAAAGAACGGCAATACCATTATCACCACGTTAGCGGCAGGAAACTGCTGCTAAAGCGGCTATAATGGGCTTGATAATATGCCCTTGTGAATTCTCATAAAAGCCCAGGTGCACACCAGAACCTGGGCTTCGATGGGAATTCACAAGGGCATATTATCAACCCCTTATCGCTGCTTTAGCAGCAGTATCCTACTGCTAAAGCGGCGATAATATTATCACCACTCCTTGCTAATATGGCCCATAATATCTGGCCTCATGTGTTTCATTTTAAGGACTTGCTGAACCACACTCTTTCTCGTGATTCCAGCGTCCTAAACAAATGGGTGATGGGAGGGTAAACACTAAGGGCTGGGTGCAGTAGGCCGACGGTCTCTCTCTTCCTCCCTCTCTTCTTTTAATTCTCCCTCCCCTTCTCCCTTCCACCCACTTCCCCCTTCCATTCTCTCTATCGTCCTTTCATCCGGACTTCCTTTCTTTACCTCTTCTACATAGCACACATACCTATGTTTCATTTTTGTCTTGCAGGTTTCCTACGCTGCTTCCACTGGAGTCCAATCCAGGTATTTTTTTTTACTGTTTCTTCTAATAAAGTTACGTTTCTTTTTATTTGTGTTTTAATAAAGGTTACTTTTTTTTCAAATAAATAACTGAGTGTATAGGTCTTCTTTTTCCGACAACACTTGTCTATTATTTATTGTGAAAATCATCTGTT
The DNA here is from genome assembly GCF_964263255.1 of Lissotriton vulgaris. Lineage (NCBI taxonomy): Eukaryota > Metazoa > Chordata > Amphibia > Caudata > Salamandridae > Lissotriton > Lissotriton vulgaris. The sequence goes on along the minus strand of NC_141685.1, from coordinate 2,034,321,435 downwards.
TCTAAGAGATTTTATGGATAAAGTTATCTAATATTAGAGTGCACCTACCAAACATAATCTAACTGACTATTAGACAAATGAAACCTGGGTAATTGTACAACTGCAAGAGTTCTATGAGTGTATCACTTTATAATACCATAAGTACTGCCCATGTGATTACCAAACAAATAAGGCACTGACTAGGACCACCGAGGCTTCACGGACTGCTGAGGCCCACCCTGCATATTTAAATAAAACCCCGGAGTGTCGCGATCCCCGGACTTCAGTTGGCCTTAAACCCCCGAACAATTAGTAAACAATACCCGGGAAGGTGGCAGTCCCCTAGGCTGCAAAACGTCTCTGTGCCCTCCGGTGCCTAAATTACATGTGACGTTAAGATCCCCTGTCCTACAGAGACCCCGCAATATAATAATTGGATTGGCAACTGAACTTACCCACCAGGGGCCTCATTAAAAAGAATGGGTGAGACCCCGCTTTTTTTTGTTTCAATTTTTCTCTCCATTTTCACCATCCACATCCCCTCTATTAAAGCGATACAAGGTTTTCCTCCTCTTGCTTCAAGTAGTCAATCAAGTATTTGCTATCACAGCCTCTTTTCCTACTTGGAAGCCATGCACCAGCCCTCTAATAGCAAACACAAATGTCCCGCGAATGCATACCAGGGACATTGTATGACCTGCGCCTGACATATCTCCCTCCCTAGGACCATAATCCATTTGTTTGTATAAACGCATATGAACACTACTTACACACATGTAGTACATCGACCAGAATGTAGTGAACAAGCAGATGAAGCGCAAAATATGAATCCTACCAGAAGTCGGATGACAGTTCAATGAGCTGACGACCCTGGCATGCGTAGAAACAGCTACACGAAGAAAACGGGTCTTCAGCACAACGCAACCAATTTTGAAATACTGGTGAGTGGTGCTTTCTTTTGACCTTCTCCCACTCGTTGCCAAATTTATGTGGGGAAGAGGCAGACAGCAGTGGATCCAATAAGTAGATTTATTACAAAAAAAGATACCTGAAACAACTACCTACAGGAGCAGAAAGCAAAGCAACATTCTTCTCCAACACTGTGTACAAACTCTGCAAGGTTCCCCTTATGACAGCCCTACATACTAACATTACATACTTAGATTCTAGTAGAATTGCTTACTAACATTCTACCATGACTTACATTGGAATACTACACAGAGCACATGAATTTACAGCAATGAGCTATGGTTTCATCCTACTCCTTATATTGTATGAACCTAAACTAACACTTCTTCCACAGGTATGCTACAGCTCCAAGAGCACATCACTTTACAGCAATAAGCTCAAAATTTAGGCTCACGGTTTAATCCCTTAGTCGTCACACCAGTAGGGGTGAGTAGTTCACTTCCCACTTCTTATATATTATAAACGCATACTGACACTACTTAGACGCTTATACTACAGCGACTAGTATCCTACAGCACCCAGAGCCCATCATTTTACAGCAATCAGCTCGGTTTGATCCCTGAGTTTTCACACCGGTAGGAGTGAGCACTTCGCTTCCCACTTCCAGAATAGTATAAACACACGGTACCAGTCAGTAGTTTGCTTCCCACTCCCTTTATGGTATAAACGCCTACTATAAACTACTTGCACACGTATACTACAGCACCCAGAGCCCATCCTTTTACAGCAATCACCTCGATTTCATCCCCAAGTCTTCACACCAGTAGCCGTATCTACTTTGCTTCCCGTTTCCGGTATGCTATCAACACACAGTAGCGGTCAGTAGTTTGCTTCCCACTCCCTGTATGGTATAAACGCCTACTAACACTACTTGCACACGTATGCTACAAATACCAGACCACATCACTTTACAGCAATGACCTCATGGTTTAGACTCTCGGTTTCATACCAGAGTGTAGCACCATATAATATCAGCATCATGTCACTCTGAGCAACACCGCACTTTCAGACCAGTAACAGTGACTACTTCGCTTTGCACTCCCCCTTACTCGTTTCAATAGAATCACGAAATTGCGGCCAACACTTCTCAGTTGCAACATCATAACCGCCAATAATCAGCAAGCTTCTGCTCGTAACGCCTCAGCCAATCAGATGCCAGAATTCCCAAATATTGATATCTATCTATACATTTCGATATTTCTCAAAAACTACTGAATGGATTTACACCAAATAAACTTGTAACCTTGTCTAAACGTTTCTATGGAAATCAACATGGAGAAAACAAGTTTTGGGACACCCCTTTTATCTCGGCCCCCCCTTGACAACTCACCCCCAAACTTTCAACATTGCAGCTGAAATGAATAAAGAATTAGTTTTCAAAATGTCATGAAGATTCATCAAATGATGGCAAAGTAATAAGCAAAACAAACAAACATTTTCTTCCTATGGAAACTCGTTCCTAACTCTATACATGCCTGCTGGCGACCGCCCATAGGTTATAAATAGGGCTCCCGGTTTTCCGTTTAAACGGATTTTTACATATATATACAGACAGAAAACAAGTTTTCCTTTGTTTGCATTTATATATAAAAACGGGAAAATACTAGCTGCCGTGCTCCAGCAGAGAGTTGCCTCACCTCGCAGGGCTGACGCTCATCACTTTCAGAGGCGGCAGACTGTCAGGGCAGTGTTTTTGGCCAGTATCATCTTTCCTTTACTGACACCTCTTTCTCTGAGCCTAATCGCTTCTGCATGATTACAGTGATTAGGCCGATGCTTGAACTCTCCTGAGGTGTGAAGTGAACCCTGCCCCTGCATGAATGAAAAGCAGAGCATCCTGCAGGGCTCACAACAAAAACAAGAATTTGCATTGCAACAGTTCTTTATTCTTCACATTATTGTTAATATTAACAGTTTGTCAACATTGTCTTTTCATGCATTCTTAAGTACCCCTCAGTATTTGTGTGACTGTCAGTGATCATCAGATTGGGGGGTCCAATACTTTGATCCTCTCATTACGAAGAATGTTATCTACAGGCATTGAAAATAATGAAGTTGTGGCACTTACTTCTGTGTGAAGGAGAGGTGTAAGTTTAAAAGTGCAGTGAGCATGGGGAGAGGCATTCCAAATGTTTGTGAATACTGACTTAGAACTTTGTGGGTGTAATGACTACTCCTCTGACATTCCCACAGAAACATAAATTTCCTACTGTTGACCTTGCAGTTAAGATTTCAGAAAATCCAGCCATGCAACATATTTAAACATCAAGTTGTGCCATTGTTTGTCTCACATGCAACCTTTTTTTGGCAAGAGAGCTTAGCTTGCGTGTGCAAGGAGTCCTCTGAATCAACTCTAGAACGTTATTAAAATGGCATGCAGTCGATCTTTCTCATACCTGGGTCCCTTTTATTGGAACAGGCTCCTGTTTCATATTCGCGCCTTTTCTGCTTTGGCCTGTCTTTTAACTATATTTCTTCTCTTCCTCTCTCATCTGGGTCTGCACTTTAGCGTCGAGATAGCACTGCGGGATGATTCGTTGCACTATATTGTTTTTTTTTTAATTCTCCCTCGTCGGCGTCTGTAAATGTCCCCTGCTCGTTGTCGTCTGTTGCCTGCACCTACCACGATCGTCGTGTTCTTTCACCAGCACCGCCCCTCCCCCTTGCTCTACCAAATCTAGGCGGCAAACTGAGGGATTGCCCCGGGCGTGAAAAGCCCTAGCTAGCTATGCCACTGCATTTTATAGCCTCTATAGCAGCCTTTGTAAGATGTGGTGTCCCTTACTCCACAAACGCCCACGGGGCCAGCATCCACTGCTTCAATTGACAGAGGAATAGCCACAGAGATGATTGGTCTGGTTAAAAACCAGGCCTGATCAGGGAATAAAAGGTCACACCTAGGTGACATCTTATACTGTTCAAGTATGACTCTTTGCAAAAGCGCTACACGATAAGAGTTTCTAGTGTCACATTGGCATAGGTCTTTAAACTCTAAGCTTGTAAGCTGATCTTTGAACAGCATAAGCAGTAAAAATTAGCAGCATTAACTAAATACTCCATGTCCTCTTCCTCTGTGATTTTGGGCTAAAGATTGGTGTGCTTCACGAAAGAAAGAAAGACAGACAATCTATTTATTTAAAATGAAATATACACCTATTAAAAGTATAAGTGCTTATAAAGATCTTCCCTCACTGCAGCATGTTAGCATGTTCAGAGGTGGTTCTGACCTCTTAAAGGTTGTTTAGATCCATAACTTTTAAGTGTATTTGGGACAACCTGCAAATGGCAAAGTTTTCAGATGAATGTATATTGTTAACTAATAACAACCGAGTGCATGTGTGCAGTGTCAATTTAAATAAATGTGGAAAAATACATACATGCAGCGTCGACTTCTACTCGTGGCAAAAATAAATATGGATAAATACAGATAAAATGCCCAAAAAATAAATATGGATAAATACAGACGGAAATGGCAAAAAAATAAATACCATAAAACTGGTAGCCCTAGTTATAAAGAACACATTAGAATAGTTCCTTGATTCTTTTAGCTTTCAAAACTTCTCTCTATTACTGTCTTTCTAATTTTCCATATAAACTATTTTATTAATATTCAAGTACACATAGAAGTCAGAAATGCAACGTATTCTATCAACACACTTTCTAAAATATTCTACAACACTGGAGGTTAAAAGTTCATTAATTTTTTTAAACCTAACAATATTTTTTAGCAACATTTTTCGCGAACATTTAACGGCATGTGCAGGTTAACAGTTCACGATTGTTTTAAGTTCGAACAGTGCTTTCCAAATGCAAATAGCAGGTGTGGTTGAGGTGAGCAAATTTTATCCTATAATATGTACTCCACGTTCAAACTTCCTTTTCTTAACCAATCACAAAGATACTTTTCCACAAAACGAATGTGCACCTTACTTTTAAAAAGCAATGCTTTTCATCTCCCAATCAGGTACCATTTTGTATGCGAACAGAAACTAGTTCCCCATCTTTAAGCATATCTCTTATTCTACGAAGGAACTGCATGAGCTACAGACATCTTTCCATACCTTCCAGCCATACCTTCAAAATGCTAGTGTGGATCGTAGGACATAGCTATATTTTCTGGTGCAAGAGGTATGCAGAACAGAGACCTTTTGATTTGGACCTAAGTTTACAAAATGTGGGCATTAAATGGTTTGAGCAGAAATTCTACACTCTGTTTGAGGTGTGCACATTTACACTTGGACCTAAGGTGGTCCTATTCTTTAGTTCATCACTGTTCAACAAAAATCCATGAGAAAGAGTTTTTTTTGAAGCATCTGCCAATGCAATGTTTTATTCAGTATTTTTCTTCATTAAAGGTGTGTTTTCAAATATTTGCAAAATTCATTGTTTATCGCATTTCAAATCAACCCAATGCATTTCGGGTACAAACGGACCCTTCCTCGGGGGTCTCTAGGGAAAAGAACAAAAAAACATTTTTGGAGCCCAGAGCTATGGTTGAAGATATACAAAATCATAATTGTTACATGATTCAAAGCGCTAAGCGATTTAACCCAAAAACGTAAACATTTGTGTAACGCTAGCAATTTTACGAAACAAACGTGATCGCCAGTCAGCTTCTGATGTGGCCCCTCGGTGATTACAAAAACGTAAACATTTGTGTAACACTAGCAATTTTAAGAAACAAACGGGATCGCCAGTCAGCTTCTGATGTGGCCCCTCGGTGATTACAAGACTCTTGATTTATGCTAATCCCAACTATATACAGTCAGTTCCGAAAAGTTCTAATAGCAATCCCATCTTAACTCGATCACTGTATCAAAATGAAAGATATCACAATTGTTTAAAAAAACCTGTCGGTTAAACATTCTCAGGTTGAAACGGCTCGCGTTTCATGTCAGTTACTCACGGAAATGCTCATGCACGTTCTGCTTCTAGTTTCCACCAATGTCGGTATAGCTGAGATAACCAGAATGGCTCTTAGCTCTTATTTAAATGCTCATTGGTTGGTTGCGCGGTCACGTGACCGCGATAGCTCGATGCGTGAGAAATTGTATACTAAGCTATTTAAAAATGAACCAAACTCTGTTGAAGTATTGAGTTTCCCCCCAAAAAAATAATCACTCGATTATTTGAACAGAAAAGTAAAGCTTAAAGCACATTCAACATCATGCTATGAGTAAACTTGAGACGAAAATGATTAATTAACAGGTAAACATTGACATGGTAATAGCGTGTCGGCCATGTTAGAGTGGAATATAACCAAGGTTCAGCAGAGTAAACAAATAAACATTGTCATGATGCTAACATGTCTGCCATCTTGTAATGAGATGTGACCAAGGTTCAGCAGCGTAAACCGGTGTCAGTTCAGAAAAAACAAGTCACTTTCTGGTGATTTTATAGGAAACATGATAATTCTAGTCTGTCGTTGAGCCCATGTGGTTGGAGACTCCCCATCTTTTTTATCCAGAAATATTCAGCTCTTAGTCTCATTTTATGTGTATCCATATCTGGTAGTGTTTCAATCACCTCCAGTATAGTAACGCGTAACTGAGAAATATTGTGTCCAGCTTCTGCCCAGTGTGCTGCCACTGTTGATTTCTGATTTTTTAAACGGATGTTGCTCTTGTGTTCTGTTATTCTTATCTTGATTTTCTGTTCTGTTTGCCCAACATATAATTTACCGCAGGGGCATTTAATACCATAAATCACCACTTTGGTGTCACAAGTGCTTGAATGTCGTAGTGGAATCAGTTGTCTAGTTTGAGGTTCCGTGACAATTGTAAGTGGTGTTTTCGACTCGCCCGAATATGGACGAGTCTGGTATCTATGAACCGCAAATGACGAGTTTAGTGGGTGTACGCGTTTTCGCTGTGCTAGCCTAAACCGTTCGTTTGTTTCGTGGGTTTCTTCATCTGAACCCACGGGTTCCATTTTAGATATGGCATCCATTTTGTTTCTTGCCCTCAAGTAGCCAGCCAACGGACACTGTCCGCTTCGTGACCCTGGGATTCCCAAACTCTTGCGGAAGACATGTGTTCCTTTGAGGGTGTCTTTATGATGAGGGGGATGACACTGTAAGGCAGATGGCCCCGCTCGAGGCTCATCTTGCCGTGCCGGTCTATTGTCTCAGTTTTCATTAGGCACGTCTCCTTTGATCCCTGCAATCGTGTTTCTTGATACCACCCCTTTTACACTCTCTTCGATCTGTTCGCTATCCTCGTTTTCCTCTGCACCTGTTTCTGACTCTTCCTTGATTCGTTTACAGCCGAACGGAATGCACTAATGGTGGGGAAATGTACTTTTACAGTTGGGAACCGGCAAATGCTACTGTAATTATGTTCCGGGCCCTGAATACATGAAAGCGACCTCTTATGAAATTTACTGTGGGAACTGGGTTGTAACCTTTTGTTTGCCATGTTATCTTATGACGAAAAGCTGTATAAAAGGAGCGATCCACAGATACAATTCGAAGCAGTCTCCGTGAACCTACATGTTATGTACTTCTCGTGACTTCTGTGTTCCCTGCAGTAAATAAACCTCGAATCTTTGACGCCGAAGGAAGTGTCCCGTGTCTCTGTCATTTGTACGCCGGAACAGGTAACCCACGAAGGTTGCAGGTGTTATCCCTGGCACCGCTGGGTCTTAGAAAAACCCAGTCCTTCAGTTGGCACCCAACGTGGGGCTGCATCAGTGGTACCGGTCCAAAGCCCGACGATCGTGAGGAACTTCGTGTGAAATCTCCGAGGGAAGGTGCACCCCGCTTCATCGATCCTGTTGTCGAAACAAGCGGCCCGAAGACTTTTCCCGCGAAGATCCCCGCCTCCTGATGGCTGCGATGGACTGCTGCCCTGACTGTAGACCTGTTTTGGCGCCTGGCGTAGACCTTGGTACAGCGAGACGATTGACGGGCCTTCCTGGTGACGCCATTGTTCTTTGAGTTAAGTATTTGTGGGTCGCTCCCAAAATCCTTAGTTGTTGTGGGTGCTTAGTTGTTGCATGGTTCCATTGCATTCGTGGTCCTTTGTATTTTGTTCTTAGTTGTTCTATTTGACGTCTGCAGTCGCCAAAAACCGAGGGTTTTTGCATTTTGCAGGGACATTGTAATCCAATAACCCTTGACGTTTGTGAAACTCGGTTAGTGTGCACGATGCCTGGCCGTAGTACTTTGTTCAGTTGCTTCAGAGGTTGTGGTGCGGATTCCCGATTGGAGGACTCGTGTCCGATACCTCCGGTTGGAACTCCAATTTACGAATTATATAGTCGACATGGTGTGGGTCCTATCACGTTCAATGATTGTTGGGTCCACTACACTAAAGATGACGGTGTCCTTAGTTGGCCACCTCATGGTAGTTTTGAGACCCCGATATTAGATAATCTTGAAGCTAAATTGTTCCAAAGAAAAGCAAGGCCAGCCATGTTTGATTCCTTTCGGTGATGGCGTAAGGAAGCCAAGCAGACAGAAATCAAGCAGCTTAAACGTAATAAGAGAGAAGGTATTGTTACAACGATGAGAAACGCAGAGCAGTTACAGCGAGACAAAGAAGAGAAGGAAAAGGAAATTTTTGATAGACTACAACGTATGGATAAATGTTACCCCGCTTTACCGACGGGTACGGATTTGAAGGGAGATGAAGCAGTAGAGGACCCTTTATTATCCTATCTATTGAAGTCGCCACCTCCATATGCACAGGATACCGCAGCTCCCGTGGTTCCTCCTGTTCCTCAACCTTCTGTTCCGGCAGCTGCTAATCAGCCTGTCGTCGGCCCTGCCATTCCTCTTGTCCCTGTTCCTCTACCTGCTCCTGTTCCTACTGCTCCACCGTCTATACCTTCTCAAACTACTGTTCCCGCTGCTTCCACTCTTGTGGCTACTCCTACTGCTCCTCCTGTTTTTGGTTCTTCTATTGTTACCCCTTTGCTTCTCTCTTCTTCCCCGTCTATTCGACGACGTGTTCCTAATGTTGCTGCTAACTTCTACACTCCTCTTGGACCAATTCTTGGGTCCGCTGGTTCTGATGCTCCCCAAAGACGAAGTCAGCTTCCTGGTGGTAGGGAACATGACACGCTATATAACATGGCGAAAAACTGGATTAGATACCCCCTTAAGAATCCTCCACGTATAGTTGTTGAGACTTTCTCTCAATTCAATGAGCCAACACAAAGATTTGTGTTTGAAGAAATGTGCAAGCTCTTACGCGATGAGATATCAGTTGATGCGGCCGATGATGTATTGGCTGCTCTAATTGACCTTCAGCTTCAGTTTTCGAGCGGTATGATTGTGGGTAGCAATGTTCGACGTGCTGTCGAGCAGCTACTATCTTTTTGTCCTGCTATAATGCCTCAAGCATTGTTTAAAGACGAAACTGAGGAGTGGATGGCAACGCCTGGTCAGTTTCCCATGCGCGAAGTTCCACCAGTAATGATGCCAGGTAATCCTGGTGGTAATCCTGCTGTCTTGCCACATTTCCAGAGAGTGTGGATACACCTTCCAAGGAAACGATCGGAAGTCTTGCAGGTTAAGCAGACTTTGCCCGACCCTCGCAAAAATCCTGCAGGGTACTATAAAGAATTGTCACAGTTAGTGGATGCTACGATAATGAATCTTGCTGACATCGATATGTTGTTCGGCAATGTCGTACCGCAACCGGTATGGGCGAAAATTCGTCAGGAAAACCATGTAGCCGAGTTAGGCGGTGACTGGCCTGCTCTTGTGGCGGCTGATACCCGACAAGTTGGTGGGGCTAAGCCTGAGCAGCTCATTTCCGATCTTCCTCAGAGAATAATTACCCTTATGAAAACGCTTATGCCAGCTATGAAAGTTAACTGGGACAAATTGTCTGCTTGCAAGCAAAAGAAAGACGAGAGTGTCTCCGATTTCTTTACAAGATTTGAGGAGGCATTCATCGATCACAGTGGTCAAGATATGGGCACTGAGGGAGGTCAAAGATTGTTTGTGGACAAATTTGTGTCGAATTTGTTGCCGGACCTAAGCAACAAATTGAGAAATTCAGAGAGTGTGTGGGCTGTTTCCACTTCTGCTCAGATATTGGCTACTGCCCAATATTATGAAAATAGGGAGAAAGAGGAAAATGATCGTGCAGACAAAAAGACGAAAGAACTGAAAACAAAAGTTTTGTTGCAACAAGCATATCCTCCGCGCTCCAATCAGAATGATTCTCAGCAGCGAAATAGATCGCAATCGCAGTTAGCTAGGTCACAATCGCGAAATGACTCTTCTTCGCAGAGATCTATGCTTGGGTACAATCAGTGTGCCTATTGTAGAGGTGAGGGTCATTTGAAATTTGATTGTCCAGTTTTGCGTGATCGAAATAGTGGAAATTCATCTAGAGGAGGCCGTAGTGGTCCTCAGCAGGTTTCACGAGGTGGAGGTCGTGGCGTTACGCAGAATCAAAATGATCGTTCTAATAATTCCTCTGACTCTAATAATTGTTTTGATCAGCGTGGGTCATCATCAGGTAGATCCGCACAGTACAATGTGGATGATTATTACGTCGATCAGGGTATTGACGACGGTAATTACTAGGACAGCCATAGACAAGGAGAGGGAGTAGTATCAGTTCCGGTTGATCAGAGAGGGCCTTACGTCGCAGTTGCCACCTCGGGCGTAGTTGAGCCTTTTCTGTTGGACACTGGTGCAGCGAAAAGTTCCATCATGCATTCGAAACTCCCTGGCGCACCTTTGTCTGGCTTAACAAATGTTTCCGTTGGATTCTCCGGCGCCCCTGTTAGCAATCCGGTTTCTCGCCCTTTGCCCCTTACAATTGGGCCACGTGAGCTGCAAGCTCCTTTGATTTTGACTACTGGTTGTGGTGAAAATCTTTTGGGCCTGGATTTGCTAAAACGTCTGTATGCGACTTTGTATTGTTCTCCTGCGGGAGTAAAGCTTACATTAGGTGAGAGAGTAATCTCTCCTATGTACTTGTCCATCGATAAGCTCCCACCGGAATTGAGTTCTCTTCCTGTATCTTTGTGGGCAACAGGTCCCAATGACGTGGGCCTGCTTGACATTTCCCCTTATGTTGTTCAATTGAAATCGAATGTGCGATTACCACGTATTCCCCAGTATCGTATCTCCCTTGATGGTGAGCGAGCGTTGTTAGCGATCATCTATGATTTGATCGAGAAAGATGTAATCGAGGAGACTCAGGGAAACGTGTGTAATAGCCCTGTGCTACCTATTTTGAAATGCACTGATCCATCTAAGCCTCCTGTTTATCGTTTTGTCATTGATTTACGGGAGGTGAACAAAATTGTTGTTCCTCAGTTCCCTGTGGTGCCTGACATTACATCTTTACTGACTCTGATTCCAGCATCTGCGTCCTGGTTCTCTGTGATCGACCTGAAGAATGCTTTCTTTAGCATTCCGATTGCTGAGGAGAGAGGGACCTTTTAGGTTTCTCTCTAGGTGGCCGCAGCTTTAGGTTTAAACGCGCTCCTCAGGGCTACTGTGAGAGTCCATCGATATACAGCCAAGCCCTGAAGAGCCAATTTGACGCGTTTGTGTTACCGGCTGGTGCGGCCTTGATCCAATATGTCGATGACTTATTGGTGGCTGCGGACACACAAGAGATTTGCAAACTTGCTACGGTGTCTTTGCTGCAACATCTCTGTGACTTACATCACAAGGTGTCACCTTCTAAATTGCAATATTGTTGCCAAGAAGTAACCTACCTCGGTCACTTATTGTCAAAGGAGGGAAGAAGGTTGACCCCAGAGAGAATTGCAGCGATCGCTCGAATGATTGTGCCAACAACTCAGAGAGATGTGCGTGCCTTTTTAGGTATCACGTCATACTGCAGGCAATGGATTCCGAATTTTTCATTGCTAGCGAAACCATTGGTAGCTCTTACGTGCAAGGATGTTCCAACTCCTTTACCATGGACGGAAGAGTGTCAGAAAAGTTTTTCTGCACTACGTGATGCGTTGTGTTTGGCCCCTGTGTTAGGTACTCCTGACTACAGCAAGCCGTTTACACTATACGTTCACGAGAGGGAAGGTTGTGCGTTGAGTGTTTTGACAACAATTTGGCGGTAAGCAACGTCCATGTGCATATTTTTCCTCGACCTTGGACCCAGTAGCTAGAGTATTGCCGAGTTGTTTGAGAGCAACAGCGGCAGCTGCGGTGTCCATCCGACAATCTGCAGGATTGGTCATGGATAATATGCTTAAGGTGATGGTTCCGCATGCAGTTGACACTCTCTTGAATCGTACGAAAATCCAACACTTGACAAGCGCAAGGTTGTCTGGTTATGAGTTGACGCTCCTGGCAAGTCACATTCAAATAAAGCGCTGCAATGTCCTGAACCCGGCGACTTTGTTGTCAACTAATATGGAATCAGATGAGGTACCACCACACGATTGTTATTTGCGAACCGAGGAAGAAACGAAGGGTCGTGTTGACCTAAAAAACACTCCATTGGAAGAACCCGATGGTACTTTGTATGTGGATGGTTCGTGTTTTAAGTTGCCGAATGGTGATGTGACGACTGCGTATGCTGTGGTGACGTTGAGTACGGTTGTGGAAACTGCAAGATTGAATCAGAACTCTGCACAGGCGGCAGAGCTGATTGCCTTAACCAGAGCGTGTGTGTTGTCGAAAGGGAAACGGGTGAATGTGTTTACCGACAGTCAGTATGCGTTTGGTGTTGCCCATAGCTTTGGACGATTGTGGAGAGAGAGAGGTTTTATGACATCGCATGGTACGAAGATTCAGCATGGACAGCTTGTGAATGATCTTTTAGATGCACTTACATTGCCCAAGCAGGTGGCGATTATTAAATGTAGTGCACACCGTAAGGTGACGGATGATGTTGGTCGTGGCAATGCGTTTGCTGATGAGATCGCTAAGGAGACTGTGAGAGATCTCACAACTAGAATGTATGTGACGAATTCGGTAAGGTTGCCTGCAGAAGCTGGTATGTGTGAAGACACTATTGAAAGTGTGAAAGCGATTCAGAATGAGGCCACCGAGACTGAAAAGACTAAGTGGAAAGAGAGTATGGGAAAGCTGGATGCGAATGGCTGTTGGATTGATTTGTCGGAGAATAAAAGATGGATGTTGCCGGATGCATATGTGCTAGCTGTTGTGACTATGGCACACGGTTTGTCACATATTAGTGCGAAAGGTATTTGTAAGTTGTTGTCCCCCGTATGGAAGAATGATGGTATCGCTAAGTGTGCTGAGAGATTGGTCAAGAATTGCATGATATGTATGATGTACAATCCTGGTAAGGGAACTCCTACACCCCCTGGCCACTTTGCTCCTCCTTCATGTCCCTTTGAGGTAATTCAGTTGGATTTCATCCATATGGAGCGATGCAATAACCTAAAGTATGTTTTAGTTGTGGTCTGCGCATTCTCCCGATGGATCGAAGCTTACCCTCTCAAAGACAATACTGCCCTGTCTACAGCGAAGGTCCTACTGAAGGAATACTTTCCTCGCTATGGAATGCCACGGATTGTATGGTCTGATAACGGAAGTGAGTTTGTGGGAAGTGTGATGAAGAGTGTGTATAAGGGCCTTGGAATTACACAAAAATTCCACAGCGCCAACCATCCCCAGTCAGCAGGTTTGGTTGCGGGGTACAATGGTACTCTCAAACTAAAACTCGCAAAGATTCAGGCTACGACTGGTCTCTTGTGGCCTGACGCTTTGCCCCTGGCTCTTCTGTCAACTAGGGCGACTGTACACTCTCGAGTAGGGCTCAGCCCATATGAGATTGTGTTCGGCCGTCCTGCAAATATTTGTGGGGTTCCTAGACCAAGTACGTTTACCAATCTTGAATATCCAATGCTGATTGATTACCTTCATGATCTGACTGCTAAACTGAGGTTAATTCATCAACAGGTCTTTGAAGCACTGCCGGCGCAGACGGAGGGTCCAGGCCACCAGCTCCAACCCGGAGACTGGGTGGTTACGAGGAACTTCGGCCGAAAACGAAACCTTGAGCTGAGGTTCATCGGGCCCTTTCAAGTGCTCCTTGCCACAAGAACTGCTGTTCGTTTGGAGGGCCGCAAGCATTGGGTGCATGCCACCCACACCAAAAAGATACCAATACCTTTACCAGCGGACTCCTGGGTGAGGACGGGCATCGCCTCATCTGAAACGGAGGTTTTGCCGAACTTTGTGCCATTCAGTGACGCTCAGCCTGTGGGAGAGACTTCAGTGCAGCCGGACAATACTGTTGAACCTTTGTCATTGGAGAATTCAAGATCTGAACTATTGTCTGATCGACAGGACTCTGTTTCATCATCCGACCAACTGTTTGAAGACCAGACTCGTCCTGGAAGAAGCAGATATTTTCTCCGTTCCATTACTAGAGACTAATAAAGAAAATTATTTTTGCTTTTTCCCTTGAAATTCACGTTACCCCCATTATCACTTTGAACATTTTCGAATAACTGTGATTTTTGTATGAATTTTTTCCGCATATGTGTGTTTGTTTCCACAGCTAGGAGATTTTGTATATATTGTTTGATTAAAAGAACCTTACATCCGGGTGGACCGTAGGGCCGTGCGGGTACTTCCTTCTGTTTAGTAGGTCCTGACACTAGGTTGGAGGCCGTCGATTCCTAGGAACTCCTGGGGATTGACTATTGCTACACAGAACGAAGTGTGTCAAGAACGTTGCGGACGGTTTTAGAGGATGACCTTCTCAAAGCTGTCGGAATTGGAAAAGACTCAATCTCAAAGATTCGAATTGCATAGGATTGTACATACTAAATGCTTCATGTTTCAGGTGTTCCTTCTGTTCCTAACTGTTTCCTCATTATTGGTGGGTGGAGTGTATTACACAATACAGTTATTATTGCCTTCTGCTTCACCTACCCCTTCTTCTGAACCTAAACCTACTTCCACTGTTTCCCCTCATTCCTTTCATATCTTACCCCAACACGAGCAGGTTAGACATGCGGAATTCATGAACAATTCCTTCGTTCAGCTCCTTCATCAGCATCAGATGGTAATGAACACCACCAACTGTTGGGTGTGTGGGTTAATGCCACATACCACCGATAGGGGAATTCCGTACTTGGTCCTTCCTTACAGTTCCCAGGGTTCAGCTCGAGCATTCCAAACAATGTTTCGTAGCGCACTAGATTCCTACCCCCATCGAGAGCCACGCACTGCAGATCATGGTCCTGGCCCGTACCACAAGCCTTTGGCAAGGACGATTGCTGATTTAGATAGGGATATCTTCGACGCATCGCTCATCCCAGAGGAAGAGGTGCAAGCATACCGAGATCTGAGTGAGGCTGAGTATAGCATGTCGGTGGGTGATCGGCAGCTTAAAAGCTCGTCTCCGATCTGAATCGTACCCCATCTCGGTAATTTCTGTCTGAAAGGCCTAGGCCGAAGCCCGCGAGCTCAGCTTGGGAGGAGTGCCTGTACCGAAACGTATGTTTTGCCGTCGACCTCTTCCCCTGTTTTTCTGACTGCCAAGGGTACTTACTTTGTTTGTTACGACCGCGCATATACATGGCTGCCTCGTGACTTCTCAGGCACATGTTATATTGCGAATTTGTTGCGGCCCACCTTTACTGTTGGGTCGGATTATCACAAGACCAGAGTTGTGAGAGGCATAATTAGCGAAGAGGACACTGCCGGTCAAGAGGCAGGGGACTTCTTCAAGGGTTTCTTGCCATTTTGGGGGCCTATGATCAATAGTAGGAACCTGAGACAGTTGACTCGAGTGGTGGAATCGACCGTTAATATCACTGCGAGCGCCCTTGGCAATATTACAGCAGAGCTTCAGGCGGACAGGATTATGACGTTACAAAATCGTATGGTTTTAGACGTTGTCCTAGCAGATAGAGGTGGAGTATGTAAGGTGATCCATTCGAGTTACTGCATTCTCATTCCTGACAACGCTCCTACTGTCTATCAAGCCATCTCGAAGTTGCATAAGATCTCCGAGTCCATACACGTGGACGTAGGGGATTGGACGCTAGTAGGGTGGTTTTGGGGCCTGATGTCGACGTGGGGTTGGAAGATTCTGATGATCATTGGGGTTGTTGTAGCATTTCTGTTCACGTGTTGTCTTTGTGTGCAGTGTGGTCCTGCCTTATATGGCCTCTGTGCTACGACGTGTATAAGGCGGCCGCCTGTTACCAAGGAAGCACTGATGGATAGAATAATGTTGCAGCAACATCTGAATGGTTTGATGAATATCGAGATCGATTCTGATTCCGACTAGTGCTTGCCTACATGAGGGCAAAAGGAGCGTCTGAGGTTCCGTGACAATTGTAAGTGGTGTTTTCGACTCGCCCGAATATGGACGAGTCTGGTATCTATGAACCGCAAATGACGAGTTTAGTGGGTGTACGCGTTTTCGCTGTGCTAGCCTAAACCGTTCGTTTGTTTCGTGGGTTTCTTCATCTGAACCCACGGGTTCCATTTTAGATATGGCATCCATTTTGTTTCTTGCCCTCAAGTAGCCAGCGAACGGACACTGTCCGCTTCGTGACCCTGGGATTCCCAAACTCTTGCGGAAGACACGTGTTCCTTTGAGGGTGTCTTTATGATGAGGATGATGACACTGTAAGGCAGATGGCCCCGCTCGAGGCTCATCTTGCCGTGCCGGTCTATTGTCTCAGTTTTCATTAGGCACGTCTCCTTTGATCCCTGCAATCGTGTTTCTTGATACCACCCCTTTTACACTCTCTTCGATCTGTTCGCTATCCTCGTTTTCCTCTGCACCTGTTTCGGACTCTTCCTTGATTCGTTTACAGCCGAACGGAATGCACCAATGGTGTGGAAATGTACTTTTACAGTTGGGAACCGGCAAATGCTACTGTAATTATGTTCCGGGCCTTGAATACATGAAAGCGACCCCCTATGAAATTTACTGTGGGAACTGGGTTGTAACCTTTTGTTTGCCATGTTATCTTATGACGAAAAACTGTATAAAAGGAGCGATCCACAGATACAATTTGAAGCAGTCTCCGCGAACCTACATGTTATGTACTTCTCGTGACTTCTGTGTTCCCTGCAGTAAATAAACCTCGAATCTTTGACGCCGAAGGAAGTATCCCGTGTCTCTGTCATTTGTACGCCGGAACAGGTAACCCACAAAGGTTTCAGGTTTTATCCCTGGCACCGCTGGGTCTTAGAAAAACCCAGTCCTTCAAGTTCTGGGATGTGTGAAGGATGGCCCTATCATCACGTTGTTGCGATGCGTACAGTTCTCGCATTTACGCATTCCTTTGTGAATCATCTTTCTCTGATTCATTTCTTTCTTCTTCAGCAGTTCTTTTAAATTTTTAGATCTATTATAGGCAAATGTTATGCGTTCTGCGAACAAAGGTTGAAGATCAGGTTCTTGAACGATAATAGACCAATGTTTTCTCATGATACTGGTGATTTGACGTGCCTGCATAGAATGTTTAAGAACACAAACTGTGAGTTTCTGATTGGACTTGTCCTTTTTTGTCAGTAGAGACTCTCTAGTCATGGCCATGACTTTGGTTTTTGACTCTTGTAGTAATTTGGTTGGATATCCTCGTTTTTCAATTTTTTTGATCTGTCTGTCGATAGTGTCTGAGACATCATTGGAATCCGATGTGATCCTTTTGTAAAAGCGGCACTAAGAGTAATTTTTCTAAGAAAGAATGGAACACACTTAAATCTCTGAAAGAAATGACTGAAATAACTATACAGAAAGCGGACAAAGGGGGAGCCCTAGTGGTAATGAATTCGACATTTTACAAAGAAAGTGTAAGTCAACATTTGGAAGATACTAATATCTACCACAAACTGGATCAAGACGCGACAGAAATCTTTGCAGCCACACTCAAAGAGACACTAGATAAAGCTTTGGAGATGAAATGGATCACCAACAAAACCTATCAATTCCTCAATATAAAATATCCAAGGAGGCCACAGTTCTATATGTTGCGAAAGATACACAAACATCCAACACGACCACCATTTAGACCAAGTGTATCTGCTTGCGGTTCACTTACCGAACCAATCACACAATATTTAGATTGATTTCTACAACCATTAGTGCAAAACTGGTGTACCCAGATAAAAGACACGACTGCATTTTTAAACATCCTACAGAGTGTTGAAATTCCACAAAATGAAGAGATATGGCTCAGTTCAATTGATGTAACTGCACTGTACACCTCGATCCCCCATAACGAGGGATTAGAAGTAATGGAGTGGTGTTTACTACAGAATGAAGTAGAAGGACCAGAAATTTTTTTTTTGATGGAAATCCTGCATTTTGCGCTTTTTCATAACTACTTGGAATGGGAACAAGAATATTATGCACAATGCAGTGGCACCAGCATGGGTTTTGCTGGGGCACCGTCATATGCCAACATTTTTATGTCCAAGTTCGAGAGTGACCACATACTTGACAACCCAAATTGGAAAACAGGACTACTGGTCTATAAACGTTATATAGATGATATTTTTATCATCTGGAGAGGCAAGAAGGAGAAATTGGAAGCAAACATTCAGATGTTGAATTTGCAACATGAAAGGATTAAGTTCACACATGTGATTGACCAGCATCAACTATCTTTTTTGGATGTAAAAATTTCCATAAAACAGGGCCAAATTTGCACTAATGTACACATAAAAGAAACTGATCGTAATAGCGGATTACACTTTGCTAGCTTTCACCATCATTCCCTCAAGAGCCATTAACCACTATCTCAGTTTATTCGCTACAAAAGGATCACATCGGATTCCAATGATGTCTCAGACACTATCGACAGACAAATCAAAAAAATTGAAAAACGAGGATATCCAAACAAATTACTACAAGAGTCAAAAACCAAAGTCATGGCCATGACTAGAGAGTCTCTACTGACAAAAAAGGACAAGTCCAATCAGAAACTCACTGTTTGTGTTCTCAAACATTCTATGCAGGCACGTCAAATCACCAGTATCATGAGAAAACATTGTTCTATTATCGTTCAAGAACCTGATCTTCAACCTTTGTTCACAGAACGCATAACATTTGCCTATAATAGATCTAAAAATTTAAAAGAACTGCTGAAGAAGAAAGAAATGAATCAGAGAAAGATGATTCACAAAGGAATGCGTAAATGCGAGAACTGTACGCATTGCAATGATGATAGGGCCATCCTTCACACATCCCAGAACTGGACAACTGATTCCACTACGACATTCAAGCACTTGTGACACCAAAGGGGTGATTTATGGTATTAAATGCCCCTGCGGTAAATTATATGTTGGGCAAACAGAACGGAAAATCAAGATAAGAATAACAGAACACAAGAGCAACATCCGTTTAAAAAACAGAAATCAACAGTGGCAGCACACTGGGCAGAAGCTGGACACAATATTTCTCAGTTACGCTTTACTATACTGGAGGTGATTGAAACACGCCCAGATATGGATACACATAAAATGAGTCTCCAGCCACATGGGCTCAACGACAGACTAGAATTATCATGTTTCCTATAAAATCACCAGAAAGTGACTTGTTTTTTCTGAACTGACACCGGTTTACGCTGCTGAACCTTGGTAACATCTCATTACAAGATGGCAGACATGTTAACCATCATGACAATGTTTATTTGTTTACTCTGCTGAACCTTGGTTATATTCCACTCTAACATGGCCGACACGCTATTATCATGACAATGTTTACCTGTTAATTAATCATTTTCGTCTCAAGTTTACTCATAGCATGATGTTGAATGTGCTTTAAGCTTTACTTTTCTGTTCAAATAATCGAGTGATTATTTTTTTGGGGGGAACGCAATACTTCAACAGAGTTTGGTTCATTTTTAAATAGCTTAGTATACAATTTCTCACGCTTCGAGCTATTGCGGTCACGTGACCGCGCAACCAACCAATGAGCATTTAAATAAGAGCTAAGAGCCATTCTGGTTATCTCAGCTATACCGACATTGGTGGAAACTAGAAGCAGAGCGTGCATGAGCATTTCCGTGAGTAACTGACATGAAATGCGAGCCGTTTCAACCTGAGAATGTTTAACCGACAGTTTTTTTTAAACAATTGTGATGTCTTTCATTTTGATACAGTGATCGAGTTAGGATGGGATTTCTATTAGAACTTTTCGGAACTGACTGTATATAGTTGGGATTAGCATAAATCAAGAGTCTTGTAATCACCGAGGGGCCACATCAGAAGCTGACTGGCGATCACGTTTGTATCTTAAAATTGCTAGCGTTACACAAATGTTTACGTTTTTGTAATCACCGAGGGGCCACATCAGAAGCTGACTGGCGATCACGTTTGTTTCTTAAAATTGCTAGCGTTACACAAATGATTACGTTTTTGGGTTAAATCGCTTAGCGCTTTGAATCATGTAACAATTATGATTTTGTATATCTTCAAACATAGCTCTGGGCTCAAAAAATGTTTTTTTGTTCTTTTCCCTAGAGACCCCCGAGGAAGGGTCCATTTGTACCCGAAATGCATTGGGTTGATTTGAAATGCGATAAACAATGAATTTTGCAAATATTTGAAAACACACGTTTAATGAAGAAAAATACTGAATAAAACATTGCATTGGCAGATGCTTAAAAAAAACCTCTTTCTCATGGATTTTTGTTGAACAGTGATGAACTAAAGAATATGACCACCTTAGGTCCAAGTGTAAATGTGCACACCTCAAACAGAGTGTAGAATTTCTGCTCTCACCTATTTTGAATGCACGTAGACAGCTTTTCTAGACAAAACACTTCAGAAGGGAGTTGCACAACGTTAAAAAAATTTAAACAGAAGTTTAAATTAAGATAATTAAGAGTGCAACTGATGGACATATAAAAGATTTATTCACTGTGTGTCTACCCCCCACAGTTAGCACCAACCCCAAGCAAAGATGAATTTGGAAGACATTGCTCAGATAACTACAAACAAGGAGGAGACCTTAGCATATACTTCAGAAGAAGCTGAACAAATCTATGGACTGATCAAAGAAACCAGAGCCTTCAGCCCACAATTAAATACTGCGAACCAACTATTGAAACAATTGGAGTACATGAGCAAACGTGAAATCAGTAAACGGCTACATGCCACAACACTTATACATTACCACCGAAACAAACGCATACCGAGAGGATTAAGGATCGCACTTAAGCCGATGTTATGTAGGAACAACAAATCCTTCCTGAATAAATGGTACCAAATACTCAATAAATGCAGTTTAGATCTGATCTTGCTGATAGTGGAAGAACTATCAAAGGAACTAAAAGAAATTGAGGAAGAATTAGAAGGCATCAGAAGGGAGCTTAATAAACATGAGGACTTAACAACATTACTGGAAGACATCAACAAAAAACTGGATAAATACGCAAAAGAAATAGAAGACAGGAAAATAAAAAAATACAGAAGAGACACAGTAGATTATAAATTGGAGGAAGTGTACAGCTGGGCGGAGGTTTATAATCAAAGAAAATGGCAAAAACCATCAACAAACACCAGTTCCTCTCAGGAGAGTGTTGTATCTGAGTCAGATACAACACAAAACAGAAAACCAATGGAGAAAAATACACAAGCAGGACGTAAAGATCAATCAGACAAAGCTTTTTTAGAGATAAGCCCTGCGGCCAACAATGTTCCAACAACGTCCGCAACAGCCGAACCCCCAAAATCAGGAGGGGAAAGAGAAAAAGCAAAGGAGTCAGAGGCAGAACGGGAACTGAGATCCAGGAAAAAGAAGACGAACTTGTAATCAACATCTCAGATATATCTTTATCTAAAGCTCAGATGAACTTATTAAATAAAGGTATCACATTTGTTCCTGTGTACAAATCTAACCCTGAAGAGACCGAAATAGCTATATTCAAATTCCTACGCACACTGAGGCTAAAAAACTTTTTCAATAACCTCCCGCCAACAGAAAAACCTGACAGTACAAGTAAAGAATTTAGAGTTAAGAGCACATTTTGTGCACCTATATCACATAAAACAATTGATGCTTATGAACGAGTGATCACCATGGAAATAAAGAAGATCAACTATTAAAGCGGCACTAAGAGTAATTTTTCTAAGAAAGAATGGAACACACTTAAATCTCTGAAAGAAATGACTGAAATAACTATACAGAAAGCGGACAAAGGGGGAGCCCTAGTGGTAAAGAATTCGACATTTTACAAAGAAAGTGTAAGTCAACATTTGGAAGATACTAATATCTACCACAAACTGGATCAAGACCCGACGGAAATCTTTGCAGCCACACTCAAAGAGATACTAGATAAAGCTTTGGAGATGAAATGGATCACCAACAAAACCTATCAATTCCTCAATATAAAATATCCAAGGAGGCCACAGTTCTATATGTTGCCAAAGATACACAAACATCCAACACGACCACCATTTAGACCAATTGTATCTGCTTGCGGTTCACTTTCCGAACCAATCGGACAATATTTAGATTGGTTTCTACAACAATTAGTTCAAAACTGGTGTACCCACATAAAAGACACGACTGCATTTTTAAACATCCTACAGAGTGTTGAAATTCCACAAAATGAAGAGATATGGCTCAGTTCAATTGATGTAACTGCACAGTACACCTCGATCCCCCATAACGAGGGATTAGAAGCAATGGAGTGGTGTTTACTACAGAATGAAGTAGAAGGACCAGCACATTTTTTTTGATGGAAATCCTGCATTTTGCGCTTTTTCATAGCTACTAGGAATGGGAACAAGAATATTATGCACAATGCAGTGGCACCAGCATGGGTTTTGCTGGGGCACCGTCATATGCGAACATTTTTATGTCCAAGTTCGAGAGTGACCACATACTTGACAACCCAAATTGGAAAACAGGACTACTGGTCTATAAACGTTATATAGATGATATTTTTATCATCTGGCGAGGCAAGAAGGAGAAATTGGAAGCAAACATTCAGATGTTGAATTTGCAACATGAAAGGATCAAGTTCACACATGTGATTGACCAGCATCAACTATATTTTTTGGATGTAAAAATTTCCGTAAAACAGGGCCAAATGTGCATGAATGTACACATAAAAGAAACTGATCGTAATAGCGGATTACACTTTGCTAGCTTTCACCATCATTCTCTCAAGAGCCATTTACCACTATCTCAGTTTATTCGCTACAAAAGGATCACATCGGATTCCAATGATGTCTCAGACACTATCGACAGACAGATCAAAAAATTTGAAAAACGAGGATATCCAACCAAATTACTACAAGAGTCAAAAACCAAAGTCATGGCCATGACTAGAGAGTCTCTACTGACAAAAAAGGACAAGTCCAATCAGAAACTCACAGTTTGTGTTCTTAAACATTCTATGCAGGCACGTCAAATCACCAGTATCATGAGAAAACATTGGTCTATTATCGTTCAAGAACCTGATCTTCAACCTTTGTTCGCAGAACGCATAACATTTGCCTATAATAGATCTAAAAATTTAAAAGAACTGCTGAAGAAGAAAGAAATGAATCAGAGAAAGATGATTCACAAAGGAATGCGTAAATGCGAGAACTGTACGCATTGCAACAACGTGATGATAGGGCCATCCTTCACACATCCCAGTACTGGACAACTGATTCCACTACGACATTCAAGCACTTGTGACACCAAAGGGGTGATTTATGGTATTAAATGCCCCTGCGGTAAATTATATGTTGGGCAAACAGAACGGAAAATCAAGATAAGAATAACAGAACACAAGAGCAACATCCGTTTAAAAAAATCAGAAATCAACAGTGGCAGCTCACTGGGCAGAAGCTGGACACAATATTTCTCAGTTACGCTTTACTATACTGGAGGTGATTGAAACACGCCCAGATATGGATACACATAAAATGAGACTAAGAGCTGAATATTTCTGGATAAAAAAGATGGGGAGTCTCCAGCCACATGGGCTCAACGACAGACTAGAATTATCATGTTTCCTATAAAATCACCAGAAAGTGACTTGTTTTTTCTGAACTGACACCGGTTTACGCTGCTGAACCTTGGTCACATCTCATTACAAGATGGCAGACATGTTAACCAGCATGACAATGTTTATTTGTTTACTCTGCTGAACCTTGGTTATATTCCACTCTAACATGGCCGACACGCTATTACCATGACAATGTTTACCTGTTAATTAATCATTTTCGTCTCAAGTTTACTCATAGCATGATGTTGAATGTGCTATAAGCTTTACTTTTCTGTTCAAATAATCAAGTGATTATTTTTTTGGGGGGAACGCAATACTTCAACAGAGTTTGGTTCATTTTTAAATAGCTTAGTATACAATTTCTCACGCTTCGAGCTATCGCGGTCACGTGACCGCGCAACCAACCAATGAGCATTTAAATAAGAGCTAAGAGCCATTCTGGTTATTTCAGCTATACCGACATTGGTGGAAACTAGAAGCAGAGCGTTCATGAGCATTTCCGTGAGTAACTGACATGAAACGCGAGCCGTTTCAACCTGAGAATGTTTAACCAACAGGTTTTTTTAAACAATTGTGATGTCTTTCATTTTGATACAGTGATCGAGTTAGGATGGGATTGCTATTAAAACTTTTCGGAACTGACTGTATATAGTTGGGATTAGCATAAATCAAGAGTCTTGTAATCACCGAGGGGCCACATCAGAAGCTGACTGGTGATCACGTTTGTTTCTTAAAATTGCTAGCGTTACACAAATGTTTACGTTTTTGTAATCACCGAGGGGCCACATCAGAAGCTGACTGGCGATCACGTTTGTTTCTTAAAATTGCTAGCGTTACACAAATGTTTACGTTTTTGGGTTAAATCGCTTAGTGCTTTGAATCATGTAACAATTATGATTTTGTATATCTTCAAACATAGCTCTTGGCTCAAAAAATGTTTTTTTGTTCTTTTCCCTAGAGACCCCCAAGGAAGGGTCCGTTTGTACCCGAAATGCATTGGGTTGATTTGAAATGCGATAAACAATGAATTTTGCAAATATTTGAAAACACACGTTTAATGAAGAAAAATACTGAATAAAACATTGCATTGGCAGATGCTTCAAAAAAAACTTTCTCATGGATTTTTGTTGAACAGTGATGAACTAAAGAATAGGACCACCTTAGGTCCAAGTGTAAATGTGCACACCTCAAACAGAGTGTAGAATTTCTGCTCTCACCTATTTTGAATGCACGTAGACAGTGTTTCTAGACAAAACACTTCAGAAGGGAGTCGCACAACGTTAAAAATTTTTAAACAGAAGTTTCAATTAAGATAATTAAGAGTGCAACTGATGGACATATAAAAGAAAGAAAAAAAAACATTAAATGGTTTGGACAGAGAGGATTGAAGTGGCACCAATTGTTGCCTTTGGTTAAACCCTGTTTGCGTCTCACACCCTGACCTCATGATTGTGAACTATGGTGGAAACAACCAAGGCACATTGACTGGGGTAGGTTTGGAAATGCTTATGAAGGACACCTTTAGACAATTGTTGTTATTTTTGCCTAAAACTGTCTTTTTATATTCCAACATATGCCAAAGACAGAAGTGGAAATGGTCCAAACAATTTTGTCCTCAGATTGAAAAATCTCAGAAGAAAGTCAACAAAGTTGTCTCTGCATACCTCAGAGAAACCACAAAATGGGCTCCATCTACAACAACAAAATATGTTTTGATATGGCGGATGTATACAGAATTGATGGAGTACACTTCACAGATCGTATATGTAGCTCCAACTAATGAACACAATGGCTCTTTTTAGAGCCACCCTATACCTTAAAACTTAAGCCTGCAATTTTAGGGCGAGATAACGGCAACTCCCGGACACTCGCCAAAATGTATTCTCCACACAGCTGTGGCACAGCGGCCAGACCATCTCACTTTACAGCACAGACTACTTACTTTGATCCCCAGCTCTACTAACCCATAGGGGTAAGTAGTTTGCGCTTTACAAACACCGTATTGATTTACCTTCGCACTCCCTACACAACACCACCTAAGCTCCATACACAAGTTGAGCACGTGTGGCACTGCACCCAGAGCACATGACTTCACAGCATAGCACACACAGTTTAGGCTCATAGTTTCATTCCCAAGTCCAGCAGCAGCTCAATTTAACAGCATGACACTCTAGGCAATACCTCACTTAATTTCCGTACCCAGCATTTCAGACCATTAGGGGTCAGTAGTTCAACAGCTTTACCCCGAATCCGTCAGTATCTCAGCTTCCGCCCTCAGCGCCATCAGACCTATAGGAGTGAGTAGTTAGCACTTCACAAATACGAAATTGATTTGATACGGGCAAGTTTATCTTCCCACTCAGTCTATAACGTCCCCTAAGCACCATACACAAGCTACAATGTTCAAAACAAAAGTTCATCCAAGTAACTATAACTACATGCTGACACTACTTGGACAGATGTGGACCAACGGCAGAGGACATGACTTCACAGCATATGATACACAGTTTGGACTCACGCTTTCATCGCCAAGTCTGGTAGCAGATCAGCTTAGCAGCGTGAGACTCTAGAAAGTACCTCACTTTTTTTCCGTACCCCAGCACTTTCAGACCAGTACGGATCAGTAGTTCATACTACTAGATATAAACACATGCTGACACTACTTCAACAGGTCTACTGCAGCGGCCACTATGTACACATGTTTTCACAGTATAACAGAAACAATTTGAGCTTGCGCTTTAATCCCCGAGTCCCGCACCAGCTCACCTTAGCAGCATCAGACTCTATGCAATACCTCACTTAATTTCCGTAGCCCAACACTTTCCGACTGGTAGATATGAGTGGTTCGCTTCACACCCCCTGTATACCACACCCTAAACAGCCCACAGAAGTTACAGAACTCCTACCCTGCTCTTTCCTATGTGTTTCACTGTTTTTTCCCCTTACTCACTTCAACGGAATCACAAAATGGCAGACAACACTTCCTAGTTCCATGAGACTCTAGACAATACCTCACATACCACAGGACTTTCACACTAGTACAGGTCAGTAGTTCATCCTAGTAGGTATAAACACATGCTGACACTACTTCCACAACTGTACTGCAGCGAACAGGGCACATGACTTCACAGCATAAGACACACAGTTTGGGCTCACTCTTTAATCCCCGAGTCATGCACCAGATCACCTTAACAACAGCACACACTAGGCAATACCTCACTTAATTTCTGTAACCCAGCACTTTCAAACCAGTACCGGTGTAGACTTCGCTTCGCACCCCCTCGATAGCACACCCTAAACACCCCACAAAGGTTATTGTGCTCCTACCCTCTTCTTCCTAGTTGCAACCGCTCACAGCCATCTGCAGCATGCTCGTGCTCGTAACGCCTCAGCCAATCAAATGGCAGAATTTCCAAATATCAATATCTGTAAATTTTGATATTTCTCAAAAACTACTGAACGGATTTACACCAAATAAACAAAAGCGTGCT
Organism: Lissotriton vulgaris; assembly: GCF_964263255.1. NCBI lineage: Eukaryota > Metazoa > Chordata > Amphibia > Caudata > Salamandridae > Lissotriton > Lissotriton vulgaris. Next base: position 2,034,294,103 of record NC_141685.1, on the reverse strand, counting down.
TTCTAGACCAAGACCCCTCTCCCTGCCGAATTTGGGGTAATTCCATTCACCCGTTTGACCTGTAGCCTTGTCTAAAATTTCCTATGGAAATTAACAAAGAGAAAACACGTTTTGGGACCCGCTTTTTTCTCAGCCCCCCCTTGAGGAATCACCCCTAACATTCAACATAGGAGCTGATATCAACAAAAAATTTGTTTTGAAAAATTTGCGAAGACTCGTCAACCGGCACCAAAGTTATTGGGAATAGAATGTTGTCAATTTGGATTGTATAGAAATATTTCAGGTTCAGGGTGGGTTTAGGGTTTTGTATGGGAAGGGTAATCTATTTGGGTTTAGGGTAGGTATTGGTCTTTGGGTGGCAAAGGAGTTTTTAGAGTTTAGGGTCGGTTTTGGGTTTTGGGTGGGAAGGGTATTTTTAGGATTTAAGTTGGGTTTTGGTTGGTAAGGGAAATTTTAGGATTTAGGGTGGATATGGGTTTTTGGGTGGCAAGGGTAATATTAGGGTTTAGGGTGGGACAGGGATTTTGGGTGCTAAGGGAATTTTAGCGTTTAGGGTGGGTATGCGTTTTGGGGTGAAAAAGGAATTTTTAGGCTATGGATATGGGTTTTTGGGTGCCAATGGTATTTTACGGTTTAAGGTGGGTATATGTTTTGGGGTGGCAAGTGTGTATGCTTCTGTGTGTATGCTTCTGTGTGTGTATATATATATATATTCACTGAAAAAAACATAGGTTTCACACCAGTTATAGTTAGAAATTAGCATTTAAAAAAGCTATTAAATTCACTGAAAAAAACATAGGTTTCACACCAGTTATAGTTAGCTGGAAATTTTACTGACATAAAACCATTGAAATTCCCACGTTATAGTTAGTTGGACTCACTATAACTTGCGCGCCTGCAACGCACTGCTGATGACGTCACATATTACATCACTCATGACATGGTCAGTGACATCACTCATGATCAAAAAAATAATAATAATATATATATATATATATATATATATATATATATATATATATATATATATATATATATATATATATATGTATGAGTGACTATATGGAACTGTTGATGAATGTGTAAATGTGTATATAGATGGTGGAATTATTGAATTGGTTGTTGTAACTGGTATGGGTATCTCCATTTTTTAAAATGTTTTAATTTATATTTTTCAATATGTTTTTCATGGGTTACATTACAGTGAAAGGAGGTCTGTCACTCTGTCACAAGGATGATGTCATCAGTGATGTCATGAGTGATGTCACTGACCATGTCATGAGTGATGTAATATGTGACGTCATCAGCAGTGCATTACACGCGCAAGTTATAGTGAGTCCAACTAACTATAACGTGGAATTTCAATGGTTTTATGTCAGTAAAATTTCCAGCTAACTATAACTGATGTGAAACCTATGGTTTTTTTAGTGAATTTAATAGGTTTTTTAAATGCTAATTCCTAACTATAACTGGTGTGAAACCTATGTTTTTTTCAGTGAATTTCATAGGTTTTTTAAATGCTAATTCCTAAATTTAACTGGTGTGAAACCTATGGTTTTTTCAGTGAATTTTATAGTTTTTTTTAATACTAATTCCTAACTATAAGTCTCACTTTATAAGTAAGACTGTTAGCGCTCTAGTTGATTAGAACACTCTGGTACATTCTGTCATTGGGCTACAGTTTGGCTACATCTGGCTGATATTTGGGATATATATTTTTTTGTCTCTGGTGGCCATCTTTGGGCTACATTGGGCTACATTGGGCTACATTTGGGCTACATTTTGGCTCTAACATATATTAAGCCCAATGTAGCACAATACATATTTTTCAAAAGTTAATTTTTTTAAAAACCACTTCAGAATAGGGCTACCTGTCCCTACAATTATCCCATTTCTTTTTTTTTTTTTTAATTTTTGGAGCGCTCCCGGAGAGCGTACTACTATAAAGCGCCCCGGGGCGCGCTCCGGGGAGCGTCCCATGAGCGCCAATATCGCGAACGAAAACATGATCGTGACGTATCGCGTAGCCGCGTCCCCGTGATACGCACGCGTAAGCGCACCCGGATGTACTCGAGCAAATACGATCGCGCAACGTAAACATCCGACGCGCTCACGCTACGCGACCCGTGGCGCGCCCCCGGGCACGCCCCGGGGCGCGTAGCGTAAGCGCGTCGGGTCATGTGACCTGTAAATAACACTTTTCATTGGTTCATAACAGTTTTGGTTTCATGATGACGAAGCCCCTGGTCTTGTGACCTGAAAATAACACTTCTCATTGGTTCAGGACAGTTTTTTTTCCAAATGATGAAAGACCCCACCTTTTTTCTTTATTCTGACTTTGTCCTCTGACTGAGGAAGACCTGTTTGTACATCTCTGTACCTTTTTGATCTATATAATGGCTTCAGTAGCAGCAGCAGCTGGTGCATCTGCCCCACCACCACCACCACCACCACCAACAGGACCAGCTCCAGATTATATTGGTGGTCAAGAAGAGGAGGAGGAGGAAGAGGAAGAGGAGGAGGGGAGGAGAAGATGGCTGCCTGAAGAAAATACCCCATACAAGCCCAAGCCACACATTGTATGGGAGTTTTTTTCAATCCCAGAGGGCAAGAAAAAAGTGAATGCGGCCAAGGTAACTTGCCTAATCTGCAATGAAGAACTCTCAAGGGGCAACCCAAACAAAAAATGTTAATTTGGTAACTATACCATGATTCGTCATATGACCAGAAAGCACCCTAACAACTATTCTCGTGCAGAGCTCAGGGAACTGGCCAGTAACCTTCCCCATTCTTCAAGGACCACCTCCCAAAGAAACGAACCCTCTTCATCGGGACCAGAAACATCAGAGATGATGCCTTGTATTCAGCCAAGATTTTCTGATTTGAGGAAATATAAATTTTATGGTCAAGATGTGTTCCCTAGCGCGTACCCCACCGTCTCCATGTACGAGTTAAAGTGCATGTAACTTCCCTCCTGTACCAGCTATGAAGACGCAATACATTTGCGTCCAACGTCAACATGTCCTCTTTCAGACCCACCCTGAATGGGTTGGATAGCCCGTTCCTAAGTATGCTATACCAACGTCTTTTTGTAGTGTACTTCTACGTTTTTCAGCTCTAGCTGAGTAGGCCCTGAATTTCTGCCACCGAGCCTCTTTCCTGGCTTCTGACTCCAAGGGCCTCTGCCCAGGCTGCCTCTGTACCCGTGAACTCTGACTTACTTTCAGCACGGCCCCTCGCGCTCAGCTCAGCCTGCTGTCTGCCAAGATTGACTATAACCTTCGAGTTATCTGTTCCGCTCCCCGAAAATACATTCCTGCCTGCTAGCTTCAGTAAACATTCTCCTCAGCTGCAGAGCCAAAGGGCCGACCTGTCTCTATGCAACTAATTCAAGTAATTCATAGCCCTTGTTGCCATGCTCCCATGGAAGGCCCATGCCCCACGCTTTTCATACAGACACTCAGGCGCTTATGCACGCACTCACAGTTAGTATAGAATAGCTTCTGCCCTAGAGACCTTTCCGCCCAGATAGCTTAGTTCCTAAACACCAGATATCAGATATGATAGAAGCACAAGTTGATCTGACATGCCAGACTTCTGTCTCTTTCCGTCGGTGCAAATGTCAAGCCCCCTGCACCCTCCAGCTTCACGTCAATCACACGTCATGCAGCTGCGCGCGCATCCAAGCTTCCGATTTCTGCTGACATTGCAACATTTCTGTTAGTGCCACCCCTTTGTGACACCTACCTGTGACGTTTCTAGCACACACCTCTAGTTCACGCCTTCTGATTACGTACTTGTAACACGTGTATACTGTTATCTTGTCTTTTCTCAGCTGTTACGCCTACTATAACTGTTTCCTATGACATGAATTAAGTATATAGCGCTCTATCCCTTCTGACACCCCTGTGGTGGTCAGAACATGATATCCTGGTCTAGACCATTCCTTTTTGAGGAATAAAACCCCTAAGAACTCTAACACCACGGACTCTGTTTTCTTTCTTTCCGATTGAGTTATTATTGATTAAGTACTTACCTGCATAGAAATTAAGAGAGTAAATTAATTATTTACGTCAGATTTTAAAATCACTTGTACTGCATGTGGCAAGCTTATCGCCTATGGTGAACAGAGCATAAAGCTAATCGTCCTTGCAGGTGACAATCACAAGTGCCCCAAAAAGAACACATTTTTTGTTTTTTTTGTTTTTTTGCTCCAGTTGAGCCAGTTTCAATTCCCTTTTTTTTGTTTCTCCCCCTAAAAAAATACAAAAAAATATAAAACTGTTTTGAAAAGCCAAAAAAAGTACAAAATGTTCAAAAAACACAAAAAAATATAAAACAACAAAAAGAAGAAAAAAAAAGATCTTTTTAGAACTACCTCCAATTTCTAAAAAAAGGCTTCCTTTTTTAAAAACTCTGTCATTCTTTTCTTTTTTCCTCATAGTACGCTCCCCGGTACTCGCACCGGGGAGCGCACCGAGCGCTCCCCCGCGCAAAACGAAAAAAAAAATATATTTTAAATGCCCCGCTGGTCCCTTTTATTGCCCCCACATCAAACCTAGGGGGTCAGAGGGGGTCTATCCTTGACGCCTTATGGTCATTTCCCTCTTTGTTTTAGCCACCACTTGTGTCTCGATTTTACCGAGACACAAGATGGCGGCCGCTCCGGACTGTTTCGAATGTTTACAGACACCCGAGAACCAATCAGCTTTCCGTGCGCACCTCACGTGGCGCGCCCGGAGCGCTCCCCGGGGCGCGTACCGGGGCGCGCCTATAGATATATATATTTTTTGGAACCTAAATTACTCAAAATCTACAGGAGCACATATCTCGAGACATAGCAAAGGCACATCGGGCTACCAGTTCCTACAATTTTGCCAAATTTGGTGGAAATCCATTCAGCCATTCGGGCTAAAAGTGAAATCGACCGCCCTATGGAAATTAACATGGAGAAAATGCATTTTGGGACCCCCCTTTTATCTCGGCCCCCACTTGATGAATCCCCCCCAAACTTTCAGGGAAGGACCGGGGCGCTGCGAGGCCATTTTGAGGAAATTTTCAGGCAGATTCGTCAACTGAAGCCAAAGTTATTCCAAATAGAATTTTGAGATTTAACATTGAAAAAAATCCTAACTATAACTACCTACTGGCGACCGCCAGTAGGTAATATATATATATATATATATATATATATATATATATATATATATATATATATATATATATATATATATATATATATATATATATATATATATATATATATATATATATATATATATTCTCTGAAAGAAAACCAAAGCAATCATAGTTTCACATAGTAGTATACATCCCAAACAGCCAGGATTGAGTTTAAAAGGAAATGCACTTTATTCGCAGAATTTAGTACTCTTGTATTCTTCTGTACATTCCACTCTGCCAAGCTTTCTTTTGAGTTTATCCCAACATACAGCCGACACATGTTTTGTCACTGGGTGAAAATATTGCAATTTTCCAAATTAGTATGAGACTATGGTTATGGTTTTTATAATGGGAAAATGGAAAGGCATGTGCAAAAAAAGGTTTAGTAGAAAAGAAAAAAAGGGACAGGCCAGATTCTATCCGTGTGGTACCAGATAGTCCAAGATGTAGGAATCCCAATCAAATACAATAAAATTGTAAACTAGTAAAACAAACACCATTGAATCAAATTTTCAAAAAGGTCTCAAAGTGATGTGAAATATAGTCAGTGTTTCCATAGCAAAAAGGAAGAGTGAAAAAATTAGCGGAAAAAGTCCCCATAGCTCCCATAGAGGGTCTTCTTCTTTATGATATGGTTAGTGAGACAGTATTTATAAGTATATAAGTATACAGGATTGTATCACTAGTAAAGAGAAATGTTATGGTAAGCAACATAACGTTATATTGAAACCAACCTTTAACAAAGATAATACAGTAGATCATATAGCCAGATCTGGGTGTCATTTGAGTTAATGGGGCAATAGCCTTCCGTATGGAATACAGTTATGTCTAGTACAACTTGTAAAATGAAAAGTGTATATAAGTTATGAGAACAAAAGGTAGCAGACCAGTTTAAGTATACATGCATACTGGTGTCTCAGAGAGAAACCTATCTCAAAGTATAAGAGTCATGGTCTGGAATGACCAACCTCTTATATATTATAGGATGGTCTTCGCCGATTTTTGCGAAAGAAATCCCAAAATACTCGTTTGTGTACTGTTTGAAACGTGTATACTAATAATTGTGGTGCCTGTCTAATAACAATGGTAGAAGGGAGGTGTGAAAACTAAGCCACTGCTGCCCATTTTCCTTGACTAATATATATACATCCAGGGCTTAATAACTTTCCCTCATCTAATTATGTTAAATAATGTTTTGGGTATCACACTGCTGATTAATGTGTATAATGAAAATTGATTTGAAAATGAAAATATGGGAATCATGATAGCACTTTTAGTTGAATTGCCCATCCAGGGCTTAATATTTGACTCTTCACATAACATCATGACATTGTATATATTGTAAATACTTTGCATGAGTCTTGCACATTAAGTAATGGCGCTGACGAATGAATGATGGAAATGTTATTGCCTATTGTTTGTTTTGATGAATCACTATGTCGTGCAGCGCAACGCAAAATAAAGTGGCGAAGCCTTACTTTATTTTTGTAGCGGTCAAGAAAGGCTCACGACGAAACGCGTCTCGCTTTTTGAAAAAGAAAACTTTTAATTTACACCTGAGAGTGTGACACCTTTCTTGTCTGACGAGGAAGTACGAGCATCATATATATGTATATATATATATATATATATATATATATATATATATATATATATATATATCATCTGTAGCTAGAAACTCCGTAATGGTGTTCCCAATCCTCAGGGTGTCGCGAGTCCGGCGGAGGAACCAGCATGCAATGTTCATAAAAAACAGCGTTGCCACTCGCGCTCTCAGGATCCACTGACACAGCAAAACACTTGCAGGATGCAATCAAATTGGGGGTTTATTGAAATTCATAAGCCCACCGTGACGCGTTTCACCGCTGTAGCGGCTTGTTCACAAAGCGTAATTCCTCAAACCGGGACATTACATACACAAAGTTGTTGGCATAGTCGAAGGACATAATTGTAGAAGGACGTAGCAAACAAGTGAAGAAATGCCTTCAATTCCCACTATGGGGACTTAAACTATTTATTTCCAGATGTCATAAGATTATCTGAGTGAGAAATTATCAGTTGCATGACACCATGAATTTAAAACCCACTATTTGGGAATGTAATGAAATAAACTACAAATACCGTAATGTTTATGGCCGTTTACGATAAAATTGCGTAACTGTGGGGCAAAGCATGTTTAGGAGCAGTCATATGAAATTTCAAGTTTATAAATTGCTACTATGAGATGTGAATTCACGTTAATCAGTACTGACATTCAGTATTGTGATGATGTTTAAAACTAAGATCAGAGAAAGACGGAAAAAACACTGTTTTAAAATACTGTTTTCGAATGCCCGAAGATATTAATGTTACACTACATCGGGCAGTTCTATAAACCAAAGAATGTAACATGAAAGGTTAGTTGGTAGTTTATTCTTGTCATACAATTGTCTCACTGTCATTTACAATGTCACATTAATGTTGTACAATTTGAAAACAATGTAAAATGACTAGACTAAGATGGCGCTCGCACTTTTAACAAAATCAACTGTGGTTGAAGTCCTTCGACTATGTCAACAACTTTGTGTATGTAATATCCCGGTTTCCGGAATTACGCTGTGTGAACAAGCCGCTACGGAGGTGAAACGCGTCACGGCGGGCTTATGAATTTCAATAAACCCCCAATTTGATTACATCCAGCAAGTGTTTTGCTGTGTCAGTGAATCCTGAGAGCACGAGTGGCAAAGCCGTTTTTTATGAATATATATATAGATATATATAGATATATATATATAGATATAGATATATATATTCACTGAAAAAACCATAGGTTTCACACGTTATAGTTAGCTGGACATTTCACTCATACAAAACCATTGACAATTCCCTGTTTTATATATGTATATCTCAAGGTCGATGGAAGAATAAATAGGTATATAAGTGTCTAAATTGATGATTTTTTTGTAAAATGTATTGTGTAACTGACTGATTAATTGTATCTTAGTGAATACATGGGTTAGTGAGTAATGTTTAGATATGTAAATATCTGTTTCAGTCTCACACATTTTTTGAACAAGTGGCTCCATGGGTTGGTGAGTAGCTACATGAGTGTCGATATAGGTTATTAGTTGGTTTTTTGAGTATCAGTATGAGTATCTGAGTGTCTATATGGTTCGGTGGGGGATATTACTTAGCGCATAGATGCATGAATGAGTGACTCACTGTTTGTATGTGTTTTGAAGAAAGCATGTGTGCAGGACTGTATTGGTGGATGAGTGTGTGTGTATAGGTGTGTTAGTGAGTGAATGACTGTCTCAAACTCTTTATGACTAAGTACATATGTTTTAAACCACTATATGTGAGTAATGGTGTATACAAGTGAGTATATATGAGAGTGAGAGATTGGAAGAGTTCCTGTATAACTAAGTATGTGTTTCTATAAGTGATTGTTTAAGAGAGTAAGTATGTGTACATTTCTGTACAAATAAGTGTAGTGGTGTGTGCATAGCTATATAAGCAAGCAAATGGATGTTTGAAAGTTTATTTGCATGTGTTAGTAACTCTATGTATGAGTGTAGGTGTGTAACAGGATATATAGGTGTATGAGTACATATGATGAGCAAGTACATGTATGAGTCACTATATAGAACTGTTGGTGAATGAGTGGAAGTGTATGTAGATTTTGGAATTACTGAATAGGTTGTTCTAACTAGTATTCGTATCTCCAATTGAAAATTTTAGTTTCGATTTTTGAATGTGTGTACTAAAGGTTGGATTAGGGTAAGAGGAGGTGTGCCACTCTTTCACAAGGATGATGTCATCAGTGATGTCATTTGAGATGTCATCAGTGAAATCATCAGTGATGTCACTGACCATGTCATGGGTGATGCAGTATGTGACGTCATCTGCAGTGCATTGCGGGCACGCGAGTTATAGTTAGCTGAACTAACTATAACGGGGGAATTTCAATAGTTTTGTATGAGTGAAATGTCCAGCTAACTATAACATGTGTGAAACCTATGGGTTTTTCAGTGAATTTGCAAGGTTTTTTAAATGCTAATTCCTAACTATAACGTGTGTGAAACCTATGGTTTTTTCAGTGAATTTGCAAGGTTTTTTAAATGCTAATTCCTAACTATAACGTGTGTGAAACCTATGGTTTTTTCAGTGAATTTCAAAGGTTTTGTAAATGATGATTTTTAAATGTATTAATTATTATATTTCTTTCTTTTTATACTGATTTCCAACATTTTTATTACAAATACCTATATTTATATTATTTTTTAAGTTACATTTCATATTAATGTAAAATAATAACAAAAGTAAATTCAAAAAGTTATTTTTTATTACAGTTTTTTTCTTCAATATATTAAAATAAAATTCTACATAATTCCTTTTTCATTTTTTTTTGGTTAATCGTACCATACGTGTACGGTGATGGCACCATACTTTGTACGGTAAATCGTACTGTGCGCATACTCGTACATACGTTATGAATGCGCTTTAATGTTACGTGTCGCATCCACGTTTCCTTGTGACGGTATATACTGCGCCCCGTACGCGTACGGCGCACAAGTTTTTGATTGTTCAGAAACATATATTTATGTATTTAATGTACATATTAAGGGAAGACATTATCTGACATTGTAAAGCCCTGCGCCAGAAGGAGGCTTTCATGTGCAGGGAGGGTGGGGGAGTGGTCTGGCGCTTGAACGCCTCCTAAAAGTGACTTACTGAAATCTATAGGATTTCATCCAGTCACTTTTTGGCTTATGCTGCGTCAAAACCTTGCACCTGCTAGAAGCAGGTGTCAGGATTGACACAGCATTGTGAGCATAGGGCCCCAAGAGCTTTGCTGGAGCTGTGTTGCACTTGCAACACAAGTCAAGCAATGCACTGCCTTCACAACACAAATACATCACATATCTGTGTCGTTTTTGCCCGATAGTACACCACATTGTAAATATGGTGCATCCATAGTGCTGATGTCACAGTACACAATAACTGGCATATCTCTAGCAATGTACTACTTATTGTACATCTGTTGATTAGTGTTTTAATGTACTGAATGGATTACTATACGCTGATCAATTAGTCACTACAAAACTATAACAGGAGTGACAGAGTGTTTAATAGAACTGTAAGGATAGAGACTGGGGAATTGAACATATGAAAGGCAAATTTGCAGGTGTATAGAACCGTGCATGTATAGTCTATCGGGATTTAAAGCACTCCATGCCCTAAGGCCCACTTTGCACCATGAGTACTTGAGTACTAGCTGAATGATTACAATCAGCAAGGAGAGTGTCTGCCTCAATGTATAGCAGCTTCACTTTTAGAACAGTGTATAGATAAGCACATACTGCTCTATGGTTCATTTCAATAATAAAACAGTAGTTTGAGAGTGTTTGATGAAACTGTAACAATACAGACTGGGGAATTGAAGGTATAAAAGGCAAGTTTGCCGGTGTATAGAACAGTGGACGCATAGTCTATAGGGATTTGAAGCAGTTTATGCCCTAAGGCCTACTTTGGTGCATGAGTACTTGGGAACCAACTGAATGCTTACAGTTCTGCAAGAAGACTGGCTGAATATATAGCACGTTCACTGTTAAAACAGTGCCTACATAAGAACATACTGGTGCATGACTCACTAAAATACTAACATTACTTGGGTACTGACTGCATGATTACAGTCCCGCAAGGAGAGTGTATGACTGAATTTATAAGAGCTTTATTTTTAGCACAGTGCATAGATAATCACATTCTACTGAATAGCTCAGTGCAATACTGAATAAGCAATCACAGAGTGTTTGCTATAACTGTTATGATGCAGACTGGGGAAATTGAAGGTATAAAAGACAAGTTTTCAGGTGCATAGAAGACTGCAAATATAGTCTATAGGGGTTTAAAGCAGTCCATGGCCTAAGACCAACTTTGCTCCATAATGACTTGGGTACTGACTGCATGATTACAGTTTTGCAAGGAAAGTGAACGAGTGAATCTATAAGAGCTTCATTTTTTGCACAGTACATAGATAAGGACATTCTACTGAATAGCTCAGTACAAAAATGAATCAGCAATCACAGAGAGTTTGCTGGAAGTATAAGGATACAGACTGGGGAATACAAGGTACAAAACACAAGTTTGCTGGTGCATAGAACAGTACATGCATAGTTTATAGGCGTTTGAAGCAGTCCATGCCCCAAGGCCCACTTTTGCACCATGACTAATTAGGTACTGGGTAAATTATTATAATTCTGCAAGGAGAGTGTGTCGTTGAATGTATACAAGGTTCATTTTTAGAACAGTGCATAGATAAGCACATACTGCGGAATGACTCACTACAACATTGAAACAGTAGTGTGAGAGCATTTGGTGAGTTTGCCAGTGCATGGAAAAATACATACGTAGTCTATAAGGGCTTGAAGCAGTCCATACCCTAATGCCCACTTTGCACCATGAGTACTTGGGTAGTAGCTGAATGATTACAATTCTACAAGCAGAGTTTCTCAACCCATTATTATTTTATAATAATAAATGCATTCTTGTAACATCTCATAATTTAATACAGCTTCTAAAATAATTTCATCAGGTATTTCATTTTCCTGGTTATCAATTTCAAAAGTCATCTGATGAATCTCAATGTCATCCAATGCTTCCACAAAAGCATCATGCAAGGTTTCATCTAGAAAATCACAGCTGATATCTCCAGCATTAATTTCTTCCTCTTCAGTGTTGCTGCTCGTGAAAGGTATGTTCAGATCTTCTACGACACTGCTATTAATTTTGAAATCTTCTTCCATATTGTTTTGTTGATTTTCCATAGTGAATTTCGTATATAGTAGATCCTTGTACAAAATCATAAACACTTTTTTAAATAATTTTTCCTAGTACAGAACACAAACTAGCTTTATTGACTATTTCCCTTTAAACAATATTATACAAATACCATTGTCAACTACTTTATAACATTATATAAATATAATTATTTATATGAGTGTTCAGTTTTTAAAGTTTCTTAAATTATCAAACCAGTCACTCCTTATCACTATCGAAAAAAACCCAGGCTGTTATTATAAAATGCAGTACTAAAAAAAGTACAATATGTCTATTTACCTTACCTGGTCCAAAGTAGCCGATGTGTTGTAGTAAAATATTTATATTTTAAGTTTTTCAAATATATATAAAATATAAATACCATCTTTGAACACTTATGTACTCCATCCATGTTTCGTTATTCCACCGCTGTAGAAGCACACTCTATTGGCCATTCTTAACAGTTATTTATACTTACCTTAAACATAATAAAAATTAATAAAATTATATGTTATAAAATTTGAATCTGTGGAAGACAAAAAAAAATACAGTTACAATATATCCTTCACATCACCAAATAATTTGTAAAGCATTTAATTTTCCTATTTTGCTGTTCTCAGAATATATTGAATTTCACTGTAAACAGTGATTTCAATAGTACTCATCACATAACACCGGGCAAAAAAAAAACAATCAATAAAATTATCTTTAAAAAAACATTCAACATTCTCAATAACAATCGGAAAAATTGAAATAAAACATATGGTAAATGTTTTTTTCAAACAACAATTTCTTACGGAACTATCAGATATCTCAAAGAATCCTTAAATACCAAAACACTATCATTAATTTTCATACACTGTAAACAAAGTTACTTTTAAATATATGCTGAGAAATATACAACAAATAGTTCTTAATAGTTTTATATACTTTCCACATGGCCAAATAGTATATCTCAAATTCTTAGTAAAGCAGTTCCTCAATAGTAATCCTCAGCATCCGTCTCCCACCTTTCAGATCCAAGACCACCGACAGCATTTGCAATGTCCCCTAGGGCTCATCCCTCAACTTGACGCTATTCAACATCTACATGGCACCCTTACACAAATGGCCCGCCATCACAACCTCAACATTATCTGCTAAGACCACGACACCCAACTCATCTTCTCCCTCACCAAGGAGCCACATGCCACCGAAAGACGTAACCAACTGCATAAGAATCAACTCTCTAAATCTCAACTCGGACAAACATCTACAACAAGTCCAATGACTCCAGAACACCTCTGCCCGACTGATCATCAATGTCCCCTGCCTCAGCGGCATCCCCCACCACCTGAGACACCAACACTGGTTTCACATTGACAAGAGGATTACCTTCAAGCTCCTCACCCTCACTTACAAAGTAACTACAACAACAGTGCGACCTACCTTAACAGCAGTAATCTTGAAAGGCCAAATTTTGTTTTAACAATTTTGGCTTTAAAAATATTAGGTAAGAATTTGGTAACTCTTTAGGCAAACGTTGTTTAAAAACCAATTGACTATCATTACAATGTATCCAACCTTTCAGACATTTTAAATAAACAGTGTAATGTCCAGATGTTGTAGAAGGTCCATCGTGAAAAATAATTGCAACAGCTACAAAATTTTCCTGATATTGATACTTGAGCAGCTACAACATTTTTATTAAAGTTTCCAATTTTCTTCTACAGCTCTACAACATTACAGCATTAAAATTACATACTGTCCATATCTTTGTATAAATAATGTTGTTGACATTTCGGATTTACATTGGCTACACTCCATGTTTTGACTTGCTCCTCTAATTAGATTGTTAAAAGACACTGATTCACAGTCAGGAAAAGTCAAATATATGAATCTTTCACTGTCAATGTTACTTCTACATGTAAACAAAGAATTTTCACAGTCATGTTGCCATTTATAGGAAAGGCCAAACAATTATTCAATATCTATACCTTCTTCTTCCAATACAACAAGCATATACATTAGAAATTCCTGACAATCTTGCTGGATATTCTGCGTAAATTGAGTAGAACCAGAACATATGTCCAAAACATTTTGAATATCAGAAACACTTTGTATTTTACTTTTGTCACCACTACATTTCTCATAAACAGAATACAACAATGAACAGAATCTTTTTTTCCGATTTTCAACAATTTGTTGTTGCAAACTTTCAAGAAAAAAAACAACATTAATAACTACATTAGCATAGCAGTTGACACCAGAACTATTTTCAAACTAATAACCAACATTATCTTCAACACTGTCCTTTTTCTTTTTACCTCCAATCACAACTTCATCTTGTTGTTTTTCTTTCTCTACAGCTTCACTACAGATATTCTCAAATCTTCTTTTTCTACCTACCACACGCTTTTCAAATACTGGATATTGACCTACCCATTGCTCCATTTACTGAACATTTTTCCACATGCAAATTAAGTCGTAAAATTACCCTACAGTTTACACATGCATATAAATTCTTTTCTGAACCAGCAGTTTTACTCATCGATTTCTCTAAAAAATCCAATTTCCTCTTCAACTTCTCAGTCAAAATAATAGTGATTCCTTTATGTTCTATTTTATCAATAGCTTCCAATTTTATAATTTCTTCATTTCCCAACTTTAACATTTCTTCATTGAATATAGAACATTCATGCAGTGTTGGCATCAAGCAGATTGCAGATTTGTTTTCTGCAATTCTCAGATATCTTTTCTCTGGGACAATATTTTCATTTGGAAACAAATTAGAAAGTAATCGTTTCTGTAAAGCTTCTTTGCCATGTATAGTCACTTTTCCAATTCTTATACCTTGAAGAATAGTTCCATAATCAGCATTATATGCCTGTCGCATATTTGTAATAAGTTCCTTATACTCAAAATATGACTAAATGTTTACATTTCCAATGCTCCCCAAAGACTTACTGGTATCTTCATGCACCAGTGTCTTTTTACAGGAGTAAGTTGTAGATGATCTCCAAAAACTATGACGTGTTTTCCTCCAAATAATACGTCATACTCTGTTTTAAGAATTTGCTGCATTCTTAAATGCACAAAGGCAAGCATTAAGTTTGATACCATGCTTACCTTATCAATAATGAGAAGTTTCATTTTCCTCAAGAATCTTGAAACTTCACAACAAGCTTCTCCAGATAGCTTGTGGTATTCTAATTTGTTTTCATGCTCTACTGGGAGCATTAATAAACGATGTAAAGTAATTCCTTTAATATTGTGGGCTGCTAATCCAGTTGGAGCAGTGACAACACAAGACAAATGCGACTCAGTTGTTTTCTGTAGAAAAGTTGTAATTACTTTAATTAAAAAACATTTGCCTGTTCCAGCTTGTCCACTCACGTACATTCGGATAGGTTCAAATGATGAGCAAGAGCCCTCTTTCTTCTCATGAAGTAATCCATGGTCAATCTGTTTTCTTACTTGCTCATATATTTGATTCTGCTCAACATTTAGTTGTTCTTCCAAGTTTTCTAAGTTTGTTACATCTCCTTGAGCTTGATACATTGCTATTTCCACCTCTTCCATAGCAGTTCTGCTTCATTTTGAACAATTGGTTCTCCTAGTGGGTCCTGACTCAACAGAGCAGAAGTTTGACTGTCTTGAAAACTGTCTCTAGCAATCTCAGCTGCAATTGTAGCTTCTTGCTCAATTTCGTTGTTCAACATTTTCATATGATTAGCACTAACAGGACATGCTATAGTATCTTTACTTGCGTTGAACGAATCTTCATAGCTCTGAAAATCTCCAAGTAATTCCAATTCAGAACGCCACGGCTTGAAAAGTTGCAAAAGAGCTAAATAGTAAAATTCCCTTTTGTCAGGAGTTTCGCAACTCAGTTTACGGTGATTAATCAAATGTCATTTTCTATGTTTCACCAAACATCCTTCAGAACCAACCACAGCATATATACTATTATTGATGTTTTGTATAATATTATAAAAATATCGTTTTGAAGCACTTCATAGAGACGCATGTTTTCAAGATGATGACTTCTATTTGGATAATATGTATCCAACATATTTGTTTTCACAATATCTGTACTTTCTGGCTCTTTTTCAGCTAAATATTCAATTTCTTGTACATATTTAAGTACTCGATTTCATGTTTCAGCAAGACCTAGACTCACCTAAATGATTCTTCTAGATTTGGAGTAAAGACTTACAGATGATAAGCGATCTGAACATTCATACGCTCCAATTTCTCGATGAGATAACATTTTCAAACTGTAACTATATAATTGCTTACTTAGACTCTTCTCGTGGGAAATCTCTTCCCACATCTCCTTCAATTCTTTGTTTTCTGATTTTGTTATGTAGAATGTTACATAACGAGCAACAGCAATGGAATTGCCTGCAACATATTGAATGTCCATGTTAGCATTCCACATGGACAAAATGACTGGGTTGTAGTCATTTATGTATTTTGACTCTTCATTTCTTTTTAAGTTGTAGGTATTTTTTGGAGACTTTCTTGTGATAGTATGTCACAAAGATGACTTAAAACTGTACACTCTTCCTTTCGATATTACAGGACGTGGAAATCCAAAACGGCATTTGGTGTAGAACTTGTCCTTAGGTTTGTACTTTCGACAAAAGTATTTCCCAAAACAATGTCTTTGGAATCGTAAGACTTGTTGTCTTAAGTCCTTATCTTGTGTGCTTTTGGGTATATCACATGTAGCATATTCTTCAATAAAAGACAGCACAGTATCATCTGAGTCAGTTCCAAATTTTGGAGCATCTCTGATCCATTTTAGCATATGTATGTGAGGAGCTCCTCTTGCTTGATACTCCTTTTTCCAAAAGAAATCCAAAACCTCTCCAGCAGGAGGATTTTTTTATTAGTGATAAAAGACATCATAGCTTCAAATCTATGAATGAAATACCTGCATACATTAACTGGATCCAAAGAGCACAATTCTCCAGGTGTCTTGTATTCAATATTTAGTATATTTGGATTTGCTTCTCAAAGAAATTGAAGTAAATCATCCCAAGCATATTCAGCACAGCTTAGAGTAAGGAACCATGTAGAAGTTCCTACTTCCCTACGTTCCTTAGCATGCATTTAGGTTCTCCATGACGACGGTACCAGTACTCATTAGTACCACGCTGACATGCCATGAGATTAATTGGCTGAGATTCCAAAACATTATCTTTCTGCTGTACTTTATCCATAAATTCCTTTGCCGAAACATTTTGCAGATGTACACCTGTTTTCAATATATGATTCACTGCATAAGAAAGTCCAGACAAGTCACTCTCAAACAAAAGATGAAACAAATACGGAATACTTTGTCGAAATTTTGGATCTTCTGCATACAACCTTGATGTCTGGTATTCAGATGCAGGAATCTGCACTGGTCGGTCATCAGGCAAATACACAACTCTTCCCTTTAATCCTCTCTGTAAATCTGAAGGAGGCAATTTCCCTGTCTTAGGCTCCATATGAACAAGAGCCTGAAATAGATGCACACAATAAGAATAGACTCATAGGTATTTAAATCCATCAGTTCAGAAGGAATATTTACCAACTCAAAATTATTATGCACAGTTCTGGCAGGCATTTTGTTCTCGTCTAATTTGTTATAACAATATTTACAAATACGCTGATCAGAACCCAAATTAAAACAATTCTCTACCAACAAATAGGTTGCAAAATCCTTCCAATCATTATTATTTTCCTTTTCACTTTTTAAATACAAATCAACAGTCCTGGTCTGATTTTCTTAATGAGTTCGTTGACAACAGATACAAGAATAATTTGGCCTTTTACTAGAAATCACCTTAAACTTCTATTAATGTCTCAGTTTCTGCACTGTCTTCCTGAGGACCAAAGTAACTAACCTGAATTTCATCACAAACATTCGTTACATCTGATATAGATCCATGCAAAAGAGCACTGTTCAACTTTTTTAATATTAGTGCTGGACGTTTTGCATAATACAACGTTCTGACTAATTTCTTCATTTGAGTATGATGAACTGCTAACATCCTGAAATGGTAAAAAAACACTTCAACATACTTTTTTAGAAAGACAAACCAGAGAATGACCTTGCAAACCAGTATTTTCTCTCACTCTGCAAGGGTCTAGTCCTTGCAACATCTTAATCTTTTGTTTAACACTTTTCTTAGTATAGTTACGTAAGAAATTGCGTAAAAAATCAATAGATTCTTGTCGTACACTCCAAATACTACTACAATTCCAAGTGTACACTGGAGCTTTAAGATGTCTCCCTAAAACTTCATCAGCTAACACCTCTTATGCATTTCTAGCAACAATTTTCTCTTTCTCAATAGACAATCTTTTTAAACCTCATAAGCACGACCACTAGTGTCAACTGCATGCAACAAGTCATTAAAAAAAGGCTCAGAACTTCAACTATGTTTCCGTTCACCCAAAAAAACCTCAGGAAAATTACTTCTGTTAATTACTCTTCTCCAATTACTTTTGGCCTTCATTACATGGATTGGCTTATCTAGTGATTGAATTCTATTGATTACTAAAACAAATAGTTTATTTTTCAATTCCAAAGCTTTCTCAACTACATTTTCTATACATTTCTTCTTCTTATAAAATGCTGTTTTTTTTACTAACTTCCTTAATCAAATTTGACACAACTCTATTATAAAACATTTTATTCCTAATTTCCATAAATAGGTTTTTCCTCCTTTTACTATACACTGTTTTTTAAGAAGTTGATTTTTCATGATTGTTCTCTTTATTCTTCTTTTTTCTTTTTCATTGCAGATACACTAATAGTATTTTTCTCTTTGTGCACACTACTCTTAGTCTTTAATGTTTCCCTTAGAAAAGTCTTCGTTCCCTTACCAGGACTTTTTTTTCTTTTTGTTAACACATTGTTCTTCATGTAAATCTTGTGGATGACTTCTCTTTAAATAAACACCTTTCTTTCGTTGTTTCCTCTTTTGAGCTTTTGTAGGCATGATGAATTTTTTTCAGTGTTGATAAATAGAATCTATTATAAAAAAATATATATAACATTACAAAAATAAATATATGAAATATTCTCTTATATTACTTATAAGAAGAGAGGGAGGATTGTGAGGAAAAAGGTGGGACTATGAAAATAGAAGGACTTACAACAAGAGAAGAAGGAGTATAAAACAAGGGAAAATATGAGGAAAACAGGGAGTATAAACAGACACTGCAATATATGGGGATGAAGGGTGTATGAACAAACTGGAAAGTATGAATAGGTAAGGGAGAGTATGAAGAGAAAGGTGGAAATATCAGGAGAGAAGGAAGAGTATCAGAAGAAAGAAAGAGAGTGAGAGGAGAGAGGGGGCACTATAAGAAGAGAGAGTTAGACTATAAAGAAAAAATAAGGAATATGTGGAAAGAGGCGCAAGTATAAGAACAAAAAAGGAATACTAGGAAAGGACGGTGTGTATAAGGAGAGAGAAGACAGTACCAGAAGAGAGCACTGAGAATGTGAGGAAAAGTGGAGCATAAGGAAAAAAGGGGTGTACAAGAACAGAGGATACAGTATGAGGACAAAAGGAGTATAAACAGATGGGGGATTATGAAGAGTGAAAAGTGTATGAGGAAAGAGGCAGAAGTATGACAAGAGAAACACATATAAAGAGAGAGGTCAGTATGAAAAGATGGTGATTATGAGGAAAGTGCTGTGGAGTGTGTGCAGGGAGTCAAGGAAGAGTAAGAGAAGAAAGCAAGCACTATGAACAGAAAGAAAAAGTATAAACAGAGAGGACAGAAAATGAAAATAGAAACAGAATATGAAGAGACACAGGAAAATATGAACACAGAGAGAAGGAGTAGAGGACAAAAGGGAATATAAGAAAAAGGCATTAGTATGAGGAGACATGGAAAAGTAAGAGAAGAGGAGAATATGAAAACAGAGGGAGTAAAAGGACAGGGGGGAGAATGAGGAGAGAAATGTGACAATAAGAAAAGAAGGCAATATCAGTAGAGAATGTGGAGTATAAGAAAAGAGAGGAGAAGTGTGAGCAGAGAGAGAGGAGTATGAGAAGATAAAGAAAAGTATGAGAAAAGAATAGGGAATATGTGCAAAGAATAGCGAGAATAAGAAGAAAGAGAGAATAGAAGAATAGAAGAGTATATATGAAGAAAGAGGAAGGAATATAAAGAGAGTCAAAAATGTGGAGAAAAGAAAAATATAAGGGAAGACTGAGTGTATAGGGAGAGAGGAAGTACTATGAGTAGACAGTAAGAACTATGAGGACAGTGGTGAATATAAAGACAAGAGAGAATATAAAGAGTAGGAGAAATATGCAAAAAGAGGAGCAAGTATGAAGAAAATAAAAAGTATAAAAACTGAGGAGAATATAAGAAAGAGATAGTATAATGAGAGAGGAAGGAGTAAGACGAGAGAGGAGGGAGTATGACAAGAGAGTTTAGAAAATATGGAAAAAAGGGCAAATATAATTCCTTAATGAACATAGATGCATAGTGTGATATTAGACAAAAAATTGTAAGACCATGCATTTTACCAAAACACATTTACTACTGTACAATGTTTAAAAAGGGGCAAATATAATTCCTTAATGTACACACATGCACAGTGTGATATTAGACAAAAAAATAAGAGACCATGCATTTTACTATTTACTACTGAAAAACGTTTAAGTGACTATACACATTACATGTATATAATTACTACATTTCAGTGAACAACCCTGACTCATTTTGCAAATACATATGCAATTTACTACATTACATTTGCCAACAATACATCAAAAAAAGTGACACAATAGAACAACAAAGACGCTTGTAAATCTGCCCCAAAGTATATGAAGGGAAAGAGGAAAGAGCAAGAGGGCAGATCAGGGAGTATGAAGAGAAAGATGAAGTATGAACAGAGAGGCGGGAAAATTAGGAGATAGAAGGAATATGAGCAGACGCAGAAGAATACAACAAAAAGTCAAAAGGGGCATATAAATCTGCCAAAAGTGTATGCAACAGTGTATGTATACTGACTGCAAAATTGTAGATATGGACCACCCGTCTAAATTCTAACAAAGCAACACTATTAACTACTCTACAACTAAAAAGTGATTGTGCACATTCTACATTTTGTAGTACTGCACTTTATTGCACGAAGGTGACTCAC
Source organism: Lissotriton vulgaris (assembly GCF_964263255.1). Lineage (NCBI taxonomy): Eukaryota > Metazoa > Chordata > Amphibia > Caudata > Salamandridae > Lissotriton > Lissotriton vulgaris. The sequence continues at coordinate 2,034,272,976 of NC_141685.1, read as the reverse complement.
TTAACAAATTAACTTACCAAATGATTTTATTACAATAGTTATCCAAATGCAGAGAATGGAAAGGGGCGACCAATCGGTCCCCCCGAACGTATGGCAGAGTACCACGATCCCCCCGGGAAGCCATCTTGGGCGGGAGGCGAGTCTCGGCTGGTATGCCCGAAGCGGCGTAGCCGGGGCGCGCCTTTTCCCGCCCTCGAGTGGGTTGGCCTAGACACTAACGCGGCTGGCCACGCCCTTGGGGCAGGCAGGGGCGGGTTTACGCCCGCCCTGAAGACGGATAAAAGGAGAAGCAAGACCAGAAGGCATCCTCTTGTTCCTGTGCTCTGAAGCTGCACCTCCTCGCTGCACGTGAGCTCGAGACGGAACGAAGAGCCAATTTTGAGCGTTGTAATCGTTCTTGTTTGTTTTTCAGATATCCTGTTGGAGAATGCCGAGGAAGGTGGGAAAGCGAATGACTACCGACCAGATGCTGCGTGTTCTCATGAAAGAGGTGACCGACCTAAAGAGGCGAATGGATAAAGACGAGGAAGGGGGGCCGAAACGTCCTTTGGCGGGAACAGCCCCGGAAGGAAAAGGCAAGAGGCCCAGGAGGGGAGCAGCTGGGGGAGACATCCCGAGTCCCAGTGTCCCGCTCGAAGCACCCACTCCCGTGCCGGAGGAAGGGAATCCGATTCCCGTTGTGGTCACCCCGTGTCCGGGGAAGATATGCCGCCCGAGCTGGCGGCACAATTAGCAGCGTGGTTGGGTAAAGGTAGCGAGGGCGCCACGGCTGTCGACGCGCAGGTGTTGATGAAGCAACTGCGTGAAACTCGGGAAGCAGCGACGGTATCCACGCCGGCTGCGGCCGCAGAGAAGCCACGGGGGACGGTTTTAGTCGCAGAGACAGCGTCCGGTGCAGGTAAGCGGCCATTGCCGATTGCGAGGGAGGAGTCTGCACCCTCTCGAAGGGAGAAGTTGGGCCAGCATGTCCCTTTAGCTATTAAAGAAAAGATATGGGCAGGGGAGTATGTAAACATCTTCTCGTTGCTTACTGATCATTATGAGATGGAGCATGTTAAGGGTCAGAAGGACCTCATGCATCCGAGTGTTTGGCGCGCAAAGATGGCCGCCTTTAAGGTAAATGAGAACATTGGCAATTGGGGCAAGGCGTGGGGGGTTTTCACATCGATCTTGGGAGAACGAAGGCCCGAATTGCTACCCGAATTGCCGATTTATCAGTCACGAATCATGGGGTACTCTGTATCACACAAGGGTAATCATTGGTTCTGCTATGATAATATTTTTAGAAAAGCAAAAGAACATGATAAAAACTTAACTTGGGATTGTTATGATTCTGTGTCCTGGTCCAAAATGAAGGATACTGGTATGTTGAAATTGCCATTGGTAGGGAGCAACGTGGGCGAATCCTCCCGTCAGTATGCGGGGACGCCCTTTCGCTCAGGTACGGGTACCGACAATCACTCGAGGCCTACCGGCAATGCAGGTAAAAAGGGGGTTTGTTGGAACTTTAATAGGGGCAAATGTACTAGGCCCCAGGGGTCGTGCAAATTTAGACACGAATGTAGTGGGTGTGGGCAATCATCCCATCCTGAGTCCATGTGCAGAGCCAAAACGGGTGATAACGGGGGTAGAGGAGGTGCCAAACAGGTCTAACATAGTCCGAGGGGCGCCTTTACCTACCCCGATTGATACCTTGGCATATTTCGAGAAATTCAGTAGTTTCCTACAATGGGTCTTCACAAAGAAGACGGGTTTCCAACATGTGATGCATTATCTAGATGATTTTTTGTTCCTGGGGGCAGCCGGGGATCCGGAATGTGGGCAGGCTTTGGCCGCATTTTGTGTTTTAATGAATCAGTTTGGCGTGCCACTGGCACCAGGTAAGACTGTGGGTCCTTCGACTTGCCTCGAGTTTCTGGGGATCGAGTTAGACTCCGGAGAAGGTTGTTTCCGTTTACCAGGTGATAAAGTGTTAAAGTTCAGGGCATCCCTGCAAATGTGTATGAGCGAATCTAAGGTTAAGCTGCATCAATTACAGCAGTTAGTGGGACAGTTGAATTTTGCCCTAAGAGTCATACCAATGGCCCGCCCTTTTTCCCGTTCGATCGCTCAAGCCATGGTCGGACTGAAGGAGGGCCATCATCGCACAAGGCTCTCGGCAGAGGTCCGCCAGGATATGCGCATTTGGTTGGCATTTCTGGCGGATTTCAATGGTCGAGTCGTCTGGAACAAACCGGCCGTGTCCTCTGAGGAGCTGGGGCTGTGGACAGATTCGGCAGGGAGCATAGGTTTTGGTGCCATTTTCGGCACTCGATGGTCTGCACAAAGATGGCCGGCATGGTGGCATGACAGTGGACTGACAAGTAACATTGCTTTCCTGGAACTTTTCCCCATTTTTGTGGCCCTGAGAATGTGGCCCGAAGGGTTCAGAGATCACTCTGTGGTATTTTGGTCTGACAATATGACCGTGGTTGAGTGTATCAATAGCCAGGCAGCACGATGCAAATGGATTTTGAGACTGCTTAAAGAAATCGTATTACTGTGTATGCAATTGAATGTGCTATTCAAAGCAAGACATGTCCCGGGGGTAATGAACCAGGCGGCTGATGCCCTTTCTCGTTTTCGTATGCAGGCCTTCTGGGGTTTTCTTCCCACAGCGGACCCGGAGCCGGCACCCTTTCCCGAAGCTCTCTGGTCTCTCGGTGCCCCGAACTTCGTAACCTCGTGGGAGAGAGTTTAGCACCCAGGACGAGGAAGGCATATGAAGGGGCGTTCCGGTCCTATTTAGCCTTTTTGGGGACTGCTAGTGAGGAGCTTTGGGGCCAAGAGGAATGGGTAGTGAACTTTCTGATGTCTTTACATCTGGCAGGGAAATCGGTGGCCACGGCCCAGAGGCATCGGGCGGCCATTTCCTTTGTTGCTAGGGCTCATGGGATCCAGGACCCGACAGCGTCTTTCGTTGTGCAAAAAGCGCTACGTGGGTGGCAACGCCTTGAGGGTCGCAGAGTAGACGAGAGGCGCCCGATAGGTTTGGATAGGTTGGCCCAGTTATTATCCAGACTCCCTACAACATGTTCATCTCACTTTGAGACAGTGTTATTCCGAGCCGCTTTTACGCTGGCATTTCATGGAGCTATGCGGGTAAGCGAATTAGTGGCGAGGAACAAGCAGGATGTTACGGGAGGGCTGTGCACAGAGCACGTTCAAATCAGAGGGGAGACAATGACTGTCTCGTTTGTAAGGTTCAAGACTGATCAGAGCGGGATGGGCGACTGCATAATTATACGCAGGATTCCCGGGTCGTCCATGTGCCCAGTGAAGTGTTTAGAGGATTATTTAACACGAAGGGTGGCATCATGGGGGGGACCTTGTTGAGACACGCGGACGCCACCCCACTGACAAGGTTTCAGTTTCAGCGGGTGCTTGCGATGTCGATTACAGCTGCGGGCTTGAACCCGGGCGAGTTTGGGACCCATTCCTTTCGGATAGGGGCTGCTACAGAGGCTACAGCCAGGGGTCTGAATGTAGAACAAGCTAAACGTGTGGGGCGTTGGTCCTCCAATTGTTATAAAAGGTATGTGCGTTTGCACATGTTGTGAAGCTGTAATGATGTACTCACGCTTCCTGGTTTGTTTGGTTTTCAGTTACGCAAGCCTACGAGGCGGGGCGGACTATACAGTCGACCCAACACCGGGACAGCGGTCAGACATCACCGGCTGTGAAAAAGGAGGTGTGGGTCGTGGGCCACTCATACGTGAGGCGTGCCGCGGACGTATTCAAGGCAGGTGACATGGTGCACGTGGCTGGGGAATACGGGTACAGTGTGTCCTTCTACGGAAAGGGCGGTCTCTGTATTGACCAGTTTCAAACATTTTTCGAGGGTTTGCTAGGGCGGACGAGGTCACCGCCGTCTGTAGTCATAGTACATCTTGGGGGCAATGATTTGGTCACCACTGGTAGACGACTTCTCCTGGAGGCGATGCTTTCCACTGTAAGTTGGTTAGCGAGGAGAGTTCCGGGGTGCACAATTGCGTGGTCCCATATGATCCCACGAAAAGTGTGGCGGGGGGCTTTTTCTGTTTCTGCTTTAAATCACTCTGTGAGAAAAATTAATAACAAAGTGAGTAGGTTGTTCCGGTCCAATGCACTGCATTCTATTTCGCATGGGTGTATTAAGGATGACAGTATGTATTTGGGGGACGGTGTTCATTTGTCTCGGGTGGGGAATGAGTTACTCATAGGAGACTTCATAGCTTGGCTAAAGACGTTAAAACATGACCTTTAGATAGGAGTGTGGTGGGGGGTCCGGATAGCCGGTCAACTATCCGGACCTGTGGCGGTAAGGTCATGATCGGTGAGCACTAATTGGAAGATCCCTATGAGTGGGCGTTACCCATTACGGATGGGGGCGCTCGGGGGAGGTGGCCATTGGCCCCTCAACGGGGAGGCGGTCCCTTCTAAGGATGGGTCGCCGAAAGGAAAGGGAAGGCGGTCAAGGCCCCTTCATGGGTAGGAGGGGTTACAGCCCCCTCCTGGTGAATTTCCCGGGGCCAGGACGTCTGCGACGGCAGATGTGGTAAGTTGTGTGGGGTGTGGGGGGGGGGTCTACGCTACCTTCTAGATACCTCACACGAGCCTCGTACGACCTTTAAGTGGCGTCAAGTTTTATTGGGGCCCCCGTCAAGTCAAGGGAAATTGGTAGTTGCACTTGAGGTATGCCTCTGTGCCGCCCCTCACAAGGGAGGGGGATATGTCTGGGTTAGGGATCTTGACACCGGTTACGACCTTGCCGTTGGCCCTTAAACGTTAGGATGTACAATTTCAAAATTTCAAGTAAATGTTTTGTAGGATGTTAGTTCGGCTAGGAGAACCTTTGTATTAGAGGATATGTTAAGGTTAGCCAAACATCGCAATGTGGTAATGAAATTGTACATAATATGAAACTGTTGATTTAATGTTTTCATTTTGTTTCATATTTTAATAAATACGGCCGGGAGGGTCACTCCCTCCCGTCTTCCAAAAACTTCAGAACTGTTTCCGGTTTCCCATCCTTGGGGATTGTGTTGAGAGGGGGTGGCGGGTATCTCAGCCATATGGAAAGGGGCGACCAATCGGTCCCCCCGAACGTATGGCAGAGTACCACGATCCCCCTGGGAAGCCATCTTGGGCGGGAGGTGAGTCTCGGCTGGTATGCCCGAAGCGGCGTAGCCGGGGCGCGCCTTTTCCCGCCCTCGAGTGGGTTGGCCTAGACACTAACGCGGCTGGCCATGCCCTTGGGGCAGGCAGGGGCGGGTTTACGCCCGCCCTGAAGACGGATAAAAGGAGAAGCAAGACCAGAAGGCATCCTCTTGTTCCTGTGCTCTGAAGCTGCACCTCCTCGCTGCACGTGAGCTCGAGACGGAACGAAGAGCCAATTTTGACCCACCCACCAGCCCCTGAAGACAGCAAGTGGTTTTAATAAAGTTTGATGGATAACTCGGATTTTCGTTTACAGGTTGTGGTATTATCGTGAAGATTTTGAGTATGCAATAAAGAATGGTCGATTTGTGTTATGTTTTGCAAATAAAGTAATTCTGCTTTAGTGTTCATCAGTATGCATGCTTTGAATAAAGTGGTTGTTGCTACTGTTGGTTATATGTAGTCATTTAGTATTTAGTTAGCATTGTCGTATTTATTTTGGTCGGGCGGTAAGGTCATGATCGGTGAGCACTAATTGGAAGATCCCTATGAGTGGGCGTTACCCATTACGGATGGGGGCGCTCGGGGGAGGTGGCCATTGGCCCCTCAACGGGGAGGCGGTCCCTTCTAAGGATGGGTCGCCGAAAGGAAAGGGAAGGCGGTCAAGGCCCCTTCATGGGTAGGAGGGGTTACAGCCCCCTCCTGGTGAATTTCCCGGGGCCAGGACGTCTGCGACGGCAGATGTGGTAAGTTGTGTGGGGTGTGGGGGGGTCTACGCTACCTTCTAGATACCTCACACGAGCCTCGTACGACCTTTAAGTGGCGTCGAGTTTTATTGGGGCCCCCGTCAAGTCAAGGGAAATTGGTAGTTGCACTTGAGGTATGCCTCCGTGCCGCCCCTCACAAGGGAGGGGGATATGTCTGGGTTAGGGATCTTGACACCGGTTACGACCTTGCCGTTGGCCCTTAAACGTTAGGATGTACAATTTCAAAATTTCAAGTAAATGTTTTGTAGGATGTTAGTTCGGCTAGGAGAACCTTTGTATTAGAGGATATGTTAAGGTTAGCCAAACATCGCAATGTGGTAATGAAATTGTACATAATATGAAACTGTTGATTTAATGTTTTCATTTTGTTTCATATTTTAATAAATACGGCCGGGAGGGTCACTCCCTCCCGTCTTCCAAAAACTTCAGAACTGTTTCCAGTTTCCCATCCTTGGGGATTGTGTTGAGAGGGGGTGGCGGGTATCTCAGCCATATGCATTACTCTAACTAAAAACAAAATGAACCACATACATTCCCATACAACTTATCAACTCACCTTTGAAATTGATTTCTAGATTACGAAGAATGCCACTCACACTGTAGATATTCCTAAACAGAATCTCTCTAGTTCAGTGTTTGCAGCAGAACCAAGAAATGGCACATTTCCCTCTCAATTTATACATATTTACATGTAAATAACAAATTAAAATCCTTCACACATTAATTCATAACGAAACACACATTTCTATTGGTTCAGCATTTCAAACCTTTCCAACTGACATAACTTTCCACCCTACCACAACAGATCATGCAAAAGTCAACTATCAACAAAGGTCAAAAGTTCAGCACTCTATAAAACACTGCTTCTCAACAAATTTAGACTATGCATAAGCACTTACTTATAAGTAGCAATAAAGAGAAAAGGTCTCATTAGAACCAACCAACATATAAAAACATAAACTTTATAGATATCTTTAAAAATATATATTTTTAATAGATTTTTTCTTGCTTACGTACGCTTATGGAACAACTTACAGAATTCGCACTGTACGTTGTCCATACGTGCATGATACGTGTACGGTACATCTAACGTAAAAAGAAAATAGCCTCTACACTAAGTTTTTTACAATCCCCGGGACCCCATCCGCTGGGGCTCAAATATATCGTTCAGGACCGTGGGTGGAGGCCAAAAATCCCCACGATCCCAGCCAGCTCCCTGCATCCTTCGGGAGCCGGCATTGCTTTTCATCAGAGAGAGCAGCTTACATGCTGCTCTCTCTGACGAAAAGCCATCTGCTTTTCTACTTGAAAGAGAGCTCTCGCCCTACCATAGCAAACAGGAGTGTCCCGTGGATAGGCACCCCGTAACACTACAGGAGCCGTCCCTGGGAGGTGGTGGTCCCCAGAGCCATCATAGGCTCAACAAAGGCCATCAAAGATTTTGACCTTGGGGATCATTGTAAAACCCCCTAAGCAGTCCTAGGAGGTCAGGAAGTCCTATAGCAAATAGCAAACTTTTCCTGTCAATCTACACGCTCAATCTACACACATATACAAATAAATAAAAAATCACATTTATTCCCACATTATATCAAAACAAAACACACTTTTATATTGCTTGAACTTTTGAACCCTTTCCAACTGACAACAATTTCAACCCTTCCCCCATTCCACATTCTGCCAGTTACCATAGAAACACTTCAGGGAACACCGAACTGAGCACACAGGTGAAAAGTTCATCATACATTGTTGCAAATTAAAACTGCAAGTGTGCTTGACTTGAGAATATACCAGCTTATCTTACGTAACGTTCTTTTCTATCAGTTTTTCTTAACCAATAAAAATCAGGCTGTTAAAAAACAAAGCATGCATCCTAGTTTTCTGTAGAATGTTGTCAAACAACCGAATCATTTCTTTTCTTTTTCAAAACTGCATGTTGTCCACCAATCTTACTTTTTAAGCTGCCATTTCATTTACAGAGACCATCGGAGTGCATCCAGACCTCTCTTCAAGATGCTTAGAGTGTGGATTGTGGGACACAGCTATATTTTCTGGAGCCAAAGGTACGCACGACATAAAGGAATTCACAAAGACCTAGGTTTACCAAATGTAGACATTAAATGGATTGGACAGAGAGGATTAAAGTGGCACCAATTGATGCCATTGGTGAAATCCTTTTTACATCTCCAACACCCTGACCTCATAATTGTGCACTGTGGTGGCAATGGCCTAGGCACTTTGACAGGGGTAGGTCTGGAAATGCTTATGAAAGACACCTTTGATGACACTTTTCCCCAAAACTGCCTTTGTCTATTCTTATATATGCCAAAGGCAGAAATGGAACTGGTCCAACCACTTTTGTCCACAGATTGAAAAAGCTAGGAAACATGTGAATAAATCTGTTTCTGCCTTTCTCCGACACTAAAGAATGAGGTCCATCTACCACAACAATCTGCGTTTCAATATGCATGACATCCGTAGGAGAGACGGTGTACATTTTACAGATGAGGGAAACAGAGTCTTCCTCTTGAACTTTAGACTCTGCATTGGTACTTACTTGTAGGTACTAAAATCTCCCAATAAACACAAGGGCTCTTTTTAGAGCCACCCAACATCTAAACACATACACTTAATAAATATCTGAAAAATATTTTTCTTTTTCTTCCTTCAGTACGCTTAAGGGACGAACTCCAAACTTCGCACGGTACGTCGTCCATACATGCATGGTACGCGTACGATAAATTTACCATGAAAAAAAATTGCCTCTATCACTAATTTTTTATAATCCCCGAGGACCCCGGGGCTCAAATATAACGTTGGGGACCGGCTGGGCCCCCACGGTCCCAGCCAGCTCCCCACTTGCTTCGGGAGCCAGCATTGCTTTTCATCATGGAGAGCAGCTTAAATGCTTACATTTTTCTTTCTAAGATGATTTCAAGAGTTATACATTTTATAAAATAATATAGTACTGCACACTAAAAGAGAAAAGTCATCACAATTATGATAGAATAGAAAATAGAAAAAAAATGTAATACTTTTACACTCCACAAACTCGTAAGCAGAGTACACAGGTTAAGTTAAAAGCACCCTACCACAACTAGTTTTTAAAACGCATTGTACATTAAAATGCGCCACAAAATAGGCTACATACATGGTGACTGTATCATAACGTCACATAGAAAAAAGAAAGCCAATCAAAATTAGCATGAAGAACATGGACGTAAGTAGACAACAGCCAATCAAATTTATTTCAAAATCTGCGGAAGGAAAGTGATTGGTCACTAATACGTTTTCTCATAATCCTTTACAACCAATCAAAAACAGGTGTAAAAAGTTTTTGTTTTTAACATACGAGTAAATCAGATATTTTGGCATGTAGACGAAGCGAGAGGGAATTATTAAAGATGACTTGCTTTTGCAAGACCCCGAAAGGCTTCTTCCAAAAAAAGTACGCAGTTCACTGCCAGACCCCATTTAACGATTATCCTGGCTCTCAACTTAAACACGTCACAAATCATCTCTCATCACTGTGTCTTCTTTTTTAGTGTATTGTATGAGGTAGAGTGCTTGACCCTTTGCCCAGATCCCTTAAAGGTTCTAGAGAATGCCTCGCCCCACAGCCAGCTCCTGCAATGTCCCGGAGCCGTGCGGCCCCTCTCCCAACATTTAAAAGCCCCGGGGGGAGATGGTAAATTAATACTGAATACGTTATTACACGCCACTCTTACGCTACCAGGAAAACACAGCAACAGTATAAGGCCCACATTTACATTGTAGTGATTTCTTAGTTGCAGGTCTAGTTGTCAGATTGACACACACACTCCCTAATGTCTGGTATACACCCACACCACACCCATTCAGCGCATCCGTCACTACAGACGTGACCCTATGTATAAAAAAGACGGAGCACACGTGTTGTGCGCCATTTTAGAGTCGTTCCCAAAGTACCGAACAAGGGGGCCCACTACTACATACGTGGCCTCTTTGGTCACTGAGTTAGTGGTGCCCGAAGCACTGAGCGGGTGAAGAAACTGCGATGATGATGATGGGAGCAGGAGTATGTCGTTATCCATAGAGATATCAAGACTCGGCACCATATATGGGACTTCTTTCTAGGAGATCAGGACTACATCATGCAGAAGGTGTCTTTTCCACAAAAAGGTGAGCAGTGAGACTTCAGTACGCATTGGAAGGAGTCACGGTTGTAGCAGACTAGATACAAAAATGCGACTTACCATTTTAGACGAACGCACTTCTATATAGTGTATTAATTTACATGTATACATTTTTTTCCCAATAGCAGGAACGTTTTTATAATCGCTGAAATCTCCGGAATATTACCAATACAAATAGTTTGTAGAAATGTGAGAAGGAAGGTGTATAAAAGCGCAATATTATCTAACTCCAAATAAATATGGTAACAATTACCAATAATAACATCTTTCTTTTATTATATTTTAGATGTAGAGCTTCAGGGTGCATTATGTCCGGCATGTGGTAAAAAACATTGGTGACAGAAAGGTGAGCTGCGAGTATTGTTTTCAGTCACTCTCTTATTTCTTCTCTCCTTTCATGAAAAAATTACACACAATGTTAACTACCTTTTTATCTTATAGGTTGTGTTTTACAAACTGATGAAACCCCCGCTAAATGAAACCTACAAAGCTCTACGTTTGTGTGTTCTGAGATGACGCGAGGCCATTGTAACAACGACTGAGATGCCTGCTTCCACACCTGGTGCACCCTCTTTGAATGACGGCAACGGCACAAGGTGACCAAAGAAGCTTGTTTCCGGAAGAACAACAAGTTATCTGTGAAAGGAGAGAGTGCGTACCTCCAAACAGTGACAACAGATAGGTTACAACAGTCTGATGAACATATCTATAAGCTTATTGCGCCACTTTTGTGACACTTTTAACATGTGAAAAGTGGCGCAGGAAGCTTGTAAATCTGCATCTGACTCTTAAAGAAAACTCTCAACTCCAGACTCTGCGAATTAACGGGGTGCAATAGTGTAGGTACGCAATTTTAAGAACTCACATTAAAATTCACTTTTGTCAGAAGTTTCGACCAACAGCAATCGAATTGTCTGCAACGTATTGAATATACTTTGACATGTAGAAGCACAGATAAATTCAAGTTGTGAATTCTGGTGACAGCAGTGTTTATACAAGGTAAGCGCTGCGGCCTAGATATGCAATGCCTCCATTGCAAAGCATTAGAAATAAATCTGCGTATTTACAATCTTGTTGTGCAATTTTTGTGTCAGTAACGCAGTAGGCACTTCCATAAAGACACCACTTAAACACGGTACTATAACAGAAGTGAAATGTACTAGGCACACGTAAACTCGTAGTATTACCTTCACTTGTAATGCTTCACCTTATTTAGCCACATCTACATAACTTTAAACCCTTATTTTTTGTTTTTGTTTTGCAGTTTACCTATCCTACGTCTTTTGGAGTCCACATCACAATTTGTGTATAATACTGTTTTATTAAAGTTATTTTTCTAGTTGTATATTATCTTTAAGTTACGTTTACAGTTGTTGTTTTATTAAAAGTTAATTAAAAAAACTATATACTTGGTTTTTTTTGGGGGGTTGACGGTCAACAACAAAAATAATATTTATAATTTGAAGTACTATAGTAAGATGTTTGACAGTAGGGTTGAAAAGTACTGGCTGTACAATAAGTTATATTTTGTCTGCATGGACTACAACATAGAAAGGAAATCAAAGTAAAACAAAACAGTGTGCCACATTTACAAAACTCTTGCAACATTTTCGCGTGCAAACCTACCCCCCTACAAAATTAACTGTGTGAGCCTCAATGATGCCCCTCAAACCACGAAAACATCCACCCCCGGAGATTTATATATTGTGTGAGGAAGGCTGCGTGGCCCACCGCCTGATGCCCTGGAGTCCGCCACACCCAGAACCGGTTGCTGCAGTGTCCTGGGTAGAAACGGCCATTACAGTGCGGTCATAACCACGCGTGACGGTCACCACAAATTCATTAGCATGCATATGGCTTTACCACACATGCCTTTACCACGCATGCTTTAACAACTACTATACATTTAGCACGCAAGATAAAGGCATAGGCACAGTAATGGCTTTGTGTTGATGGTCACGCGTTCTAATGGCTGCGCCTTACGTGTACGAGGACAAACACCATGGTGTCTGTGGCAGGAAATCAAATGGATCACGGAGAAGATAGGCAGGGGTAAATTGAAAGTAGCAGGTATAATAAAAATAACGGAGGAAAACTACTAAAATGGCGGGGGACAGAGTATGTAATTAACGTTTGGCGCCTCAGCAATACGTTTCAAATAAATATAGATAGAATATGAATATTAATATATTACAAAAGTATAGCAGGGGATGAGGCATACGACCCAGTAGAAGAAAGCCGAAAATGTAATACCTGAAATGAGGAGAGGTTTGCTTGGCGAACTTGAAGAAAAACAAAGAAGTGTGGGTTTGGAAATGAGGCTGCACATGCGTAGAGAGTACAACTGGTTCAGAAAAAAAACTGAAAGTTTGACATATTATCATAAAAATATAGCTCTTTTTTTGACCAGTAAAGTTAGTTCTGAAAAGAACAGTTTTTTATGAGCCCCAAAGCCTCCATGGTCCCAGCCGGCTTCCTGCGTCCTTTGGGAGCTGGCATTGCTTTTGGTCACCCTGGGCACTGCAGAAGGCGACACTGGAGGCACCCAGGGACACTGCAGAAGCCGGCCCTGAAAGGTGGTGGTCCCCAGGGCCATCAAAGACTCCAGGAAGGGAGCCACAGGGCCCCCCTCCCAACATTCAAAAGCCCTGAGGGGTGGTAGTCCCCGGGGCTGGGTGGTCCATCCCCCCTAATTTCTATATTAGAGCCCTGGGGAGGTGGAAGTCCCTGGGGCGTAGGTGGGGGGCTTGAAACACACCCACACAGTTTTTTTAAATAAAAAGAGGCCCCAGCGACTGGCGGTCCCCGGGGCTCCGGGAGGGACATGAGCCCCCCCATACATATAGGTAAAGCCCCAGGGCTTGGCGATCCCCGAGGCAGAGGCACACCTCTAGGCCCCTCCATTATGAAAAAAAAAGCCCCTGATATTTGACCCCCGGGGGCCAATTAACAATAAAGCGGTCTTTTTTTTCCCAAAACACGTACCATGCTTTGGGGCCTAACGATCCATGTGGGACCCCCTGAGCAAGCCTAGAGGGTCAGGATGTTTCTACCCTGCTCCCTTTCCTTATTTTTCAACTTTGTTTTACTGTTTTCTTGTGACTCGGTTCTACCGAGGCACAAGATGGCTGCCAACACTTCCTGGTTTGGAGTGTTGACAGACAGTTGATATCCAATCAACTCGCAGCTCATGCTCGTAATTGTACGGATTTCCGTACACGTACAGTACATTGTCTCTAGATATCACTATGATTTTACTTTTGATTTTCTCAGGAAGTACAGAATGTAGGGGGGGCTGAAAACATTCTTTAAAAACATTTTTTTTTAAAAAGCCCAGAGGGGTGGCGGTCCTGCGGGGGGGAGCCATAAGCCCCCCTTCATACTTCAAAATAAAACCCCAGCGGTTGCATTCCCTGGGGCTCAGGTGAACTTACAAGCCCCCCATTATGGAAATAAATTGCCCCCGGGATTTGCACCCCCCCGGGAACTAATTAAGAATAAAACGGACTTCTATGTTTTTTTCCTTTTTCACCACGTACAAGTACCATACGCATAACCCACCATTTTATTTTTTTTAAATAAAAATTTGGGCCTAAAGATCCATTTGGGACCCCCTAAGCAGGCCTAGAGGGTCAGGATGTTCCTACCCAGCCCCCTTTCCTTATTTTTCAACTTTGTTTTACTGTTTTCTTGTGACTCGGTTCTACTGAGGCACAAGATTGCTGCCAACACATCCTGGTTTGGAGTGTTGACAGACAGTTGACATCAAATCAACATGCAGCTCGTGCTTGTAATTGTACGGATTTCCGTACACGTACAGTACTTTGTCTCTAGATATATCTATGATTTAACTTTTGATTTTCTCAGGAACTACTGAATGGATTTACACCATTTATCAAACAGCACAATATGCAAACCAAATTTGGTCTAATTCCGTTCAGCCGTTCGGGCTGTAGCCCTGGCTAAAGGTCCCTATGGAAAATTGCATGGGGAAACCACGTTTTGGGACCCCCCTTTTTTCTCAGCCCCCACTTGACGAATCACCCCCAAACTTTCAGGAAAGGAGCGGAACCAAGCAGGCCATTTTCTTGGAGAACTTCACAAAGATTCGTCCACCCGCACCAAAGTTATTCCAAATAGAATGTTGTGGATTTCCTATGGAAACTAGGTCCTAACAATAACTACCTACTGGCGACCGCCAGTAGGTAAAATATATATATATATATATATATATTACCTACTGGCGGTCGCCAGTAGGTAGTTATAGTTAGGACCTAGTTTCCATAGGAAATCCACAACATTCTATTTGGAATAACTTTGGCCCTGGTTGAAGAATCTTAGCGAATTTCTCAAAGAAGATGGCTCGGTCCGCTGCGCTCCTTCCCTGAAAGTTTGGGAGGGATTGGTCAAGTGGGGGCTGAGATATAAGGGGGGTCCCAAAACGTGTTTTCTCCATGTTATTTTCCATAGGACCTTTAGACTCGGCTACAGGTCGAACGGCTGAATGGATTTATAAGAAATTTGGCAAAACTGTAGAGTCCGGCTCGCAGATTACGCTTTTTTTGGAATGGTGTAAATCCGTTCAGTAGTTGTTGAGAAAATCAAAGTTAAAGTCAATTATATATCTATAGGCGCGCACGGGTGCGCGCACCCAAGCGGCTGCGCGCAAGCGGAATTTTTTTTGCTGCGTGACGTCTGTTAACGTTTGATTCGAAGGAAATCAGGAAGTGTTGACCGCCATTTTGTCACTGCGAGTAAATATATTGTTCATTTCAAAGCGTTGAAACATGGAAAGGGGAGAAGGTAAAGATAGTCTTGCTGCGTAGGTTTTCTCGGGGTGTGCAGTAAGGCCCTTAAACGCGAAAAGATATATATATATTTTTTTTTTTAAGTTGCGGGGTGCGCGCACCCGGTCGCGCACACCTATTCACAAGAGTGTGAAAATGGAGATAAATCAGAAGTTTGAGTGCTTAGATATAAGGTGGCTCTGAAAAGAGCCCTTGCGTTAATTGAGTGTTTTCTGCATTTATAAGTAAGTACAGATGCAGAGCCTGATGTTGCAGAGGAAGATTCTGTTTCCCTCATTCGTGAAATGAACACCGTCTCTCCTATAGACGTCTTGCATGTGGTAACGCAAGTTGTTGTGGTAAATAGAACCCATGCTATAATCTCTGAGGAAAGCAGAAACAGATTTATTTACATGTCTCCTTGCTTTCTCAATTTGTGCACAATGTTGATTGGACCAAATCCATTTCTGTCTTTGGCATATATTGGAATATACCAAGGCAGTTCGAGGAAAAAGTGTCATCAATTGTCGAAAGGTGTCTTTTAGAAGCATTTCCAGACCTACCCCAGTGATTGTGCCTAGATCGTTCCCACCACAGTGCACAATTATAAGGTCTGGTTCTGGGAGATGCATAAAAGTTTTCACCAATGGAATCAATTGGTGACATTTCAATCCTCTTTTACCAATCCACGTTATGTCCGCATTTGGTAAACCAAGGTTGCAAATTCGTCTGCTTACTGCATATTTTTCACTCCAGTGAATATAACTGTGTCCTATTAGCCAGACCTTCATTTTCAAGGGATTTGTAGTCGTCCTCCGATCGGTTCTGGAAGTGGAATGGTAGTTAGAAGCTGAAAGTCAGGATAAAAAAAAAGGATGAGGCTGGGTGTGGTTAAAAAAATAAAAATGATTGGTTGATTGTAATAACTGGAGATTGAAGAGTACGTTGCATGTTAATGTTTATGTTAAACGAAAAGCACTATTGGGTGTGAAAAAAAACAGACATGTAACAGAGCTGTGGATTGGCAGGTGTTTCTGGAGGGAAAACAGTCTTCTTAGTTTGCTGTAGAACGTTGAGACATGAACTTTTGACCTGTGCCTTCAGCCAGGTGCAGAATGAGGTGTTACCATGGAAACAGCCGGAGATGACAGTTGGTGATGGGTGACTCTCACGTGAGATTGAAAATATTGTGAAGGACAACCAATTAAAATGTAAATTTGATTTTATAATTTTGCGTGAGGAAATGTGATTGGCTGAAGAGAGTTATATTAGTGTGTATTGACTGGATATCTGTGCCATTGAATTTTGGTTGCAGTGATAGAAGCATTATTCAGAGTTCCGCAAACGAATATCTGTTTTGTGACTGTCACTGTTCTACATCGTACAAAGCATTGGTAAAGGTAAGTGTGTAACTGTTTGTTTTGTCATGTACCGTATAATATAGTTTAATCACAAACAATGATTGATTTTCCACGTAATAACTAATTTTTGGCTATCATAATGTGTTGTATTTCTAAAAGTCATTTCTTCCATTTAAATGTTGAATACGCAGTAAAAATATGTTTAATATAGAGAGTAATTATTTTTGAAATTTTGAAGCGTTTATATATAATGAGAGAAGTTGTTCAGGAAGTGAAGAAATGATATTAGCAGAGAGACAGATAATGCAGAAAGAGAGAGAAATGGTAAATTACTAGTGATACCGCTGTCAAAAAATGCTAATGGTTAATGAATTCGTAAACTTTTTGTCAGTCGACAAAATTTCAGGCTGGTTGGTGGCCGTGGCCTGCACTGGTGGGGGTGCGGCGAGAGGGACGGGGAAGGGGGCTAACGTGGTAATGATTAAGTTATTCACAAAGTTTCTGTTAGGCGTCAGAATTATAGTGTGGTTTCTGGTCGCTGTTTGCACTGGTGGGGTGAGGGAGGTGGTTGAGTGAAATAAAATGAAAAGTTTTGACCATGAGGTTGTACAGAGATTTGTGTAGTAAATGTGTTCATACATTGAGGTTGGAAACGGAGTATATAAATATCTCTCTCAGTCCTGCTGTTTGACTGCATCTTCATGTCCCTTCTGTTTTCCATCTCCGTTGCCCTGTATTATCTTATTGTATGTGTGTCTGTGTGTGTCTGCCTTCAGTCCGGGCTGAGGAAGTTTGCTGTGGAGGCACACACATATAGTCCTATCAAAGTAATTGGAACGTTTTCAAAAATTAATTATATAATTGCATTGGTATTTTTAAAGCGCTACTGAATGTTTTCTTTCACAATTACCGCTTGGTTGCTTTCTCAGAGTAGAGGGTATGTCGTATTTCACTCTTTGGTGCCTCTGCATCTGACTCTGTTCTCTGGTGGCTGGCGGAGAACTGTTTGTTATTGTGGAGATGAAAGGGTGATAAGGAGAGAAATACGACATAGCGTCTGGCCTGTAGAAGCGTGGGAGCAGTGATTAACTCTGAGTGAAGCGGAACTGTGGCGGTGCTTGGTAACAGTAATACATTTTTTTTAACAGAGGTACAACTGTCTGTACGGTGCGCGACCTACTAAGAAAGAGTTCACCGGCCGTAATTGGCTTGCAGGTTCTAGTATCAGTAAGTGAGGTCGAGAAAAGAAAACATTCAGGGCTTTATTTATGAAGGCCTTGCGCCACCGGTGCGTCACTTTTTCCCATTTTAAAAAATGAGGCACCGGCGGCGCAAGGTCTTCATAAATAAGGTCCTCGGTTAGTACAGTTGAGGTTACGTGGAACACATGAATAGTTTTTCAATATATAATCATTTTAGTTGAGGTTATGGATTAAAAGAGAAAACGTGAATATTTGAAATGTTTATTCAGAAATGCACTGTTTTGAAGGCAAATCATTATGTAATATGAGTACAGAAATTGCAAAAAACACAGTAATTGGTATTGTCAGTAGTACATGGAATACAAACGCTATAGTTGAAGAAAAATGAATATAGTTTGGAATAAAAATTGTACACTCTTATAAGGAAGTATATTATATTTTAATAAATGGAAGAAGGTCTCTGGCCTTTCAGTTTAGGAACGATATATGAAAATACAAGTCGTTATACATCATTACTTTATCAATCAGCTGTCTACATGCGAAGCACTATCAAGTTTGTGTTATGTTACTGTGTGAGGGGAAAAAAAGGCACCAAAAGCGACAAAATGGTGAGAGGTGCATGTATGTAATCTGTTGGATGGTGCGCAAATCACTATTGAGGAGAACTACTGTATTGAGATATCTTTTGAAGGTTGCAGTATTGCATTTGAAATACAGCACAAGTAACAATGGAAATATTGTTGAAAGAAAATATTTTTCTGTAAAGTATTTAAAAAAAATAATTTTATAGAAAATTAAAGGAGCAGAGGCGTGTGAGGCGGAAATAAGCAGTTGACATGCGAAATGGCGTTTACAGTTATAAAAAACTCGTTTAAAATTTACACATTAATTAGGGCACATGTAGCATATATTAGCGAGTTTTGCATCGAGTACGTTTGAAATAACCTTAGATAAGATATGCAATAGAATTGTTGAGATTAGAGTGTAAAAAAATAAAGTTGAAAATCGAGTAGCTGAAGAAAAAAATGTAGTCCACATAAAAGACCAAAATTTAACCAGCACGAAATCATAATGTCCACTGTTAGTAAAGCCAATAGGTCTGTTCTTCATAAGAAAATATGGAAAAGAACGTGAAGAATATAGGGAAGCAAAAGGAAATGAGGACGTCAATGGCTTGCATAAGAGTTATCGCAGCATTGTTTAGGCAAAGTAGGTAGCTTCTGCTTCTAACAGGAAATCACTTTTATCATTTGAAAGTATGTCAGCTATCCAATGGAAAAGAGTAAAGCAGTATTCATGATCTGTTATTATCGGAGCTTCTTTTACCATCAGAGGACAGCTCGGTGGGTTTTCGATGTAGCTCTCTGTTAGGAAAGAGTTAACCGTCCATTGTGTAGGCAAAGTAGGCAGCAAGTGCTTCTAACAGGAAATCACTGTTATCATCTGAAAACATGTCAGCCATCCAATTGAGAAGAGGAAAGGAGCATTCATGATCTGTCATTATCGGAGCGTCTTTTACCATCAGAGGGCAGCTCGGTGGGTTTTCGATGTAGCTCTCTGTTAGAAAATCTTGCGCCGCTGCGAATATATTCCAATGACCCAGAACTCCTTGTATCGCTGCAAAGGCCATAAACCCTCCGTTGTAACAAAGCTGTTCATGATCAAGTAACGGATTCATGAGGTGATTGTAGTTCGCTTCAGGAGGTACCAAATTGCAGAGACATAAATCCAGGGCCCACGTGAAATCACAGCTCAGGCAATGAAATACAGGCTGCACACAGGTGAAATACGAATATCGAAATGATAATCGATATGAAGTATTCAAAGTTGAGAGTGCTAAGGTGCCGTAGTAGAGAAGCATTCTCTGTTGAAATAGTTCTAAGTGGTCCGGCTCGTTTGCGAAGGCAGGAGGGACATCCATTTTGAATTTACCAAGATGGTAAAGGAAACGGCGCAGCACTGCCGGTTGTATAGCAACTCCACAGAATTAGGTCACCGGCTATGCAGTGGAGAGGAGCAGAATGACTTGATACATTTTCTAGCAGTCTAGTCACTTAAATATTGCTTAGTAGTTATCAAAAAAATAGCCTGTCTTGAAGTGGAGGATGCGTTAAAAAATAAGGGAGTCATTTGAGCAAGTTGTAAAGGAAGGTCAATTTTTTTTTTACACCAATGCTGTTTTCTGTGAATGTTAGCTCAGTGAAAGATATGTGCGTGAGCAGATGCTACGTTCAGTTTTAAATGTGACAATGGAGTTCTTGTTCATGTCTTCCGATTCAAGGTCGGTATTCGCTGCCAAATGCAAATATCAAGAAACGCATGCGTGGGGTACATAATCTACATTCTCAAAGGAAA
This sequence comes from Lissotriton vulgaris, assembly GCF_964263255.1. Taxonomy (NCBI): domain Eukaryota; kingdom Metazoa; phylum Chordata; class Amphibia; order Caudata; family Salamandridae; genus Lissotriton; species Lissotriton vulgaris. The sequence continues at coordinate 2,034,253,151 of NC_141685.1, read as the reverse complement.
GCAAATGGAGAGTTATTTTTACCGCGTTAGCTTTGTTGTTTGAAACGTTACAGTGATTTTCATTATTTGTTAAGAAAGTATCACTGATGAAGAATGAAAATAAATCCTTATAAATAACAGGGACTGGTGTATTTTAGAATAGGTGTGTAACATTACATGAATTGTAAATAAATAAATAATGTAATTGAAAGTGTATGGTTTCAAAATGAAATGTAAAGGTTTATAGTTGACGTTTTGAAAGCGGTTCTAGAGGGCCAGTTGCATTATAGATTTTAAAAAAATACTACATGTTTTCCAAAAGTATTATGTAAAAAATATGTGTCTTTATGTACTATTTAGATTATCTGCCTGTTGCCTATTCTTTGAGTTTTAGTAATGCTGTGTCTTATAACTTTACCAGGGGCGGTTTGAGGCTCATGGTGGCCTTGGGCAGGGAGGGTAGGTAGGGGGTTTGTAATAGGGGGTCCGGGTGGGGTGGAGTGCGGAGTTTAGTGAAGAGGGAGGGGGGGGGGTTAGGGTGTTTGGTAGTGGATCAGAGTCAGAGGACGCCAAATTTCTGTTATGGGCTGCCACGCAAATATGTATCCATTCTCAGAGGTTTATTAAATTAAGGATATATATTAACATGGTGGCTCTTGGGGTTTTGTGGTTCTGTGCAAGTGTACTGCTTGCATGTGTATAATGCTGGCCCTGTAGTTTTTGTCTATGGACATGGGGCCTTGTTTATGACGGCCTTGCGCCACCCGTGCGTCACTTTTCCCATGCTAAAAGTGACGCACTGGCGGCGCAATGTTTTCATAAATAAGGCTTTTGTTTTTTTGTGACTTGGCCTTTTAGTTATGAAAGCCTACTGTTGTAGGTGCATGAATTTTAACATGGGGTGGATCAGAGTCAGAGGACGCCAAATTTCTGTTATGGGCTGCCACGCAAATATGTATCCATTCTCAGAGGTTTATTATATTAAGGATATATATTAACATGGTGGCTCTTGGGGTTTTGTGGTTCTGTGCAAGTGTACTGCTTGCATGTGTATAATGCTGGCCCTGTAGTTTTTGTCTATGGACATAGGGCCTTATTTATGACGGCCTTGCGCCACCTGTGCGTCACTTTTCCCATGCTAAAAGTGACGCAGTGGCGGCGCAATGTTTTCATAAATAAGGCTTTTGTTTTTTTGTGACTTGGCCTTTTAGTTATGAAAGCCTACTGTTGTAGGTGCATGAATTTTAACATGGGGAAAAGTGACAAATCTGTGGCACAATGCTTTTATAAATGAGAAATTCTGTCTTTATTTTTAATAGAGAGGATTTTGGGAAACTTATTAGTTATGCTTGTTCAATGCTATAATGATTGTATATTGTGTAAGAAATAAGTTTGTAATAAGTTAATAAAATTTTATTATTTCCATTTTTAGAGTGTTTGGTGCCTGAAAGGAACAACCTGCTATTTGAATTCATATATTGATAGTATATATATTTTTTTTCAGGTGAGTTCCTTTTTTTGCTTTGGCAATTTCTGTGGGTGGTGATGAAAATAATAAAGAATAATTTTTAAATGTTTAGAACATGATTGTATATTAAATTTTTCACATGTGGTTCTATCTGCTTATACTACATATGTTTTTTGAGATGTTCTCCATTGACAGTTCAAATTATGTTTTAATGAGCTTGGTACATGTGTTCTTTTGCAAGGAGTTCAGATTTAGAAATCATTGGAGTATAATTCTTTCAGGTTTCTTTTAATTAATACTTGTGAAGTGCTCATTATTTTTGAAATCTTGTTGTATTATGTTTGGCAGTGTTCCACCTTTATTTACAGAGAGGTATTATGATATGGATCTAAATGAAATGCTTATGTTTCCTGCATATCTGTGAATATACTATCTATAGGCACTTTTTTACATATTAATGTAGAGCTTTATTATGAGGTGGTTGTTCATGGTTTGTATGACATTTGGCATATGCTAAGACATTGACATGGTGAGTATGCTGTTGTAACATAAATGGAACTGTCTCTGTGGGAAGTAGTAATCTGTTAAGTGAATTAAATGGTTTGTATAGTGTGATCCTTTTCTTCAGAGTGCATACATTTATATTGCACGTTGTAGTGATGAAATAAAAAAATGGGTCTCTAAAAATTATTGTACAGGTAATAAATATTTCAAATATCTAGAAAATCTAAAAATAAATTTTACAGTGAAATGTCTTTTATCAACAGTAATTATTTAATTGAAAAAAAGCACAGTGTCAATGTTTAGAGTTATATTGCCAATTTCTTTTTCAAAACAAGAGGAATGTGGTATCTTACAATATATAGAGTTAATAAGTTAGAGATTATAAAATTATATGTATTTTAAAAATTAGTAAAGGTAGTTTTCAGTTATACACTTATGGACAAAGATATAATTTAGTCTCTATATTTTTTTAAAAGGATAAAGAAGAATTTATTCAAAAATTACTATGGAGAATTTTTCAGAAGATAATGAAGTTCATTTTGATATAATAAATGAACTGATGGAGGAAATATTAGACGCGGTTGTTGGAGAGGAAGCGGATGAAAATTATTATTTTATGGACATTTCCTTAGATTCAGCCTATTTAGAGCTGATAGAAGATGAGGACAATGGACTTGAAGAAGTCCCTGATGAACTGATGTTGGAAGTTCTTTTAAATTATGAAGTTTTGAATAAATAAAAAAAAAATGATAGCAAAGCATTCGTGATGATAGTTTTCTTGATATATTCATCGATGCAGTGCTTCATGAGAGTGATAAAATATGTTCTCATGAAGTGTAAAAGAGATCGTAGAAAAAAAGATTAAAACACTTATGATTACCGATAGTTCTTGAAAAAAGTGTACTGTTTGTGTGCTTTAAAATTTTTTTTTAAAAATTGTCTATAAAGTTTAAAGAAATATAGAGTGTGATAAATTTACAAGGAAAATTCACTACAGGATTTACTACTTTGTTCAGTGATTTTCTGTTATTATCTGTATTTTATTAGAAAATGAATGTGTGCTTTTAATTTGTACGGTATATGCTAGTAGTGAACTATAATATTTGTTATTTTTGTGTTTTACAGATTCACAATTTCATCAAAATTTTAAATTAAGATGCCGACCAGAATTGAAAAAAAGAAACTCTACAAACGGACTTACAGTTTGAAGAAGAAAAGTACAGAATTATTTTCAAAGAATGAGAGGACGGATACAAAGAAGAGTGCTCCTGGTAAGCAAACTAAAAAGTTTTTTAAAAGAATTTTGGGAAGGAAAAATGTAAATATTGAAGTTCAGAAGGAGAAAACGATATCACTATCTAAAAGGAGAACTGGAGTCAAACATAATACTGTTTCTGGAATTAGGAAAGATGAAAGTATGTACAGAAAAACCCGGAGTAATCAATTCAGCCAAATCAGGAAACGTATGTTTTACAACAGAGTCGTTTCAAATTTATTATAAAAGGAGAAAGTTTCTAAAAGAAGATCTGCTTTTCTTTAAAAAAAACTATATATAGAGGGTATCGTTGAGCGCGCATTTGAGACAAAAAGAAAATTATTTATTTTAATACTTAATAGAATAAATATTTTAAAAAGGCGATTCGAGTTTTCAAAGGTAAAAGTAAATGGAAGAGACACATAAATAGGAGTAATTTTTGTAAAGTGTTTTCTGGGAAGTGGATGCATACGTCACCTTCTGAGCCATTTTTTAATGAAGAGAGTTACTTTCAAAGTAACGATCTGTTGCATGCAGTTGACACCAGTGGTTGAGCGTATGAGGTGAAGGATGGTTGTGTTATTGAGAAAGAGAAAATTGTGGTTAGAAATGCAGAAGATGTTATGGCTAGAGAAGCTTTAGAGGGACGTCCTAATGCTCCTGTTTACAGTTGGAATTGTAGTAGCATTTGTAGTGTACGACAGGATTCAATTGATTTCTTTCGCAATTTCTTACGTAAGTACACTAAAGAAAGTCTAAAAAAAAAAAAAAATGTTGCAAGAATTAGATGAATGCAGAGTGCGCGAGAAAATAGGTCTGCAAGGCCATTCTCTGGCTGGTCTCTCTAAAAAAATATGCCAGAGTGTCTTTCATCACTTCCGGATGTTAGCAGTGCATCATACTAAAATGAGAAAATTAGTGAGAAAGTTGTACTATGCAAAATGTCCAGCACTTAAACTTAAACAGTTAAATAGTGCTCTTTTGTATGGATGTGAATTAGATGTTAAGAAGATTTGTGCAGAAATTGAGGTAAGTTATTTTGGTCCAGAGGAAGATAATGCAGAAGCTGATATAATTATAGAAGGAAATGTGTTAGAAAATGTTGGAAATGTAAATATTGAAAATTTTGAACAGGAAATAATAAAGTTTAAAGTAATTGCAGGTGAGAAACCAAATTTTTCTTGTGTCTGTTGCCGACGCATTCATTACAAAAGTCAAACGAGGTTAGTTGATTTATATTTAAAAAGTGAAGATGAAAGTAATGGACAATGGAAAGATTTTGCAACTTATTTGTTGGTGGAAAACTATTTTGATTTGGGTTTTCAGCAACGTGTTTGTAAATATTGTTATAATAAATTAAATGAAAATAAAATGCCTGCTAGAGCTGTTCATAATAATCTAGAGTTGGTAAATATTCCATCAGAATTGATGGATTTAAATACTTATGAGACGATTCTGATTCAATGTGTACATCCTTTTCAGGCTATTGTTCGAATGGAGCCTAAGACTGGTAAATTAAATCCTTCAGACTTACTAAGAGGATTAAAGGGTAGAGTTGTGTATTTGCCTCTTGATCTAAAAAAAAATATGGAAACAATTGGTGTTGAAAATGTAGAAGAGGAACCTCTAGTCATTCTAGTTAATGGTGTACCTACAAAGAGTAAGAAAATCTGGCAAGATTTAGTGGATGTTAGGAAAGTGAAAAAGGCAACGTTGTATTTAGTGCAAAATAATAAGTATTACAAAGATGTATACGTAGAACAAGAAGATGTAAGTGAAGAAGAGGATAGTGATTTGTCTAGTGGACAAATTGAAAAAGTTGATGTATCCAGATCTGAAGAAATTTATGAACATTACAGTGTTCATCCACTGCATTCCAAAGAAGCAATAGGGAATGCTATTGAATTATTTCAGATGAAAAAGGCAAAAGGAAATCCTATTAGTGTCTGGGAAGAAAGTTTGGAAGGTCGTTGTTTTCCACAGTTATTTCCTACAGGTGAAGGTACACGATATGATGATCGACCTATGCAGATTCCTGCATCTGAGTACCGGACAACAAGATTATATGCAGAAGATCCAAGGTTTCGCCAATGCATTCCATATCTGTTTCATCTTCTGTTTGAGAGTGACTTATCTGGTCTGTCTTATGCAGTAAATCATATCTTAAAAAGTGGTGTACATCTGCAAAATATTTCAGCCAAGGAATTTATGGATAAAGTGTAACAGAAAGATAGTGTTTTGGATTCACATCTAATTAATTTAATGGCTTGTCAGCGGGGTACTAATGAGTATTGGTACCGTCGTCATGGAGATTTGAAGTGCATGCTTAGAAACTTAGGAGCACCAACATGGTTTTTAACTCTAAGCTGTGCAGAGTATGCTTGGGAAGATTTAATTGAATTTCTTCGGGAGGCGAATGCAAACATAGAAAACATAAACTACAAGACACCTGGAGAACTGTGTTCATTAGATCCAGTTAATTTTTGCAGATATTTTAATCATATATTTGAAGCTATGATGTCTTTCATTACTAACAAGAAAAATCCGCCTCTTGGTGAAGTACTGGATTTCTTTTGGAGAAAAGATTATCAAGCAAGAGGTGCTCCTCATATTCATATGCTGCTATGGATCAAGGATGCTCCTAAATTTGGAATAGACTCGGATGAGACTGTACTGTGACATACCTAATAGTACCACTGATAAGGACTTAAGAGGAAAAGTGTTACGTTTTCAAAGTCATCGCTGTGGAAAATATTGTCGGCGAAAATTCAAATCAAAGAGCAAATTTTACACCAAATGTCGCTTTGGATTTGCACGACCAGTACTTTCAAAAGGAAGAGTCAACAATTTGATGTCATGTTTGCGACATAATATCAGAAGGAGGTCACCTAAAAATACGTACAATTTAAGAAGAGGTGAAGAATCGAAATGTATTAATGACTATAACCCAGTCATTTTGTCCATGTGGAATGCTAACATGGACATACAATATGTTGCAGACAACTCTATTGCTGTGGCTCGATATGTAACGTCTTACATCACGAAATCTGAAAAGACGGAACTGAAGGAGATGTGAGAAGACATTTCTCATGAAAAGAGCCTGAGCAAGAAATTGTATACGTACAGTTTGAAGATGCTGTCTCATCGAGAAATTGGAGCATATGAATGTTGTGACAGATTATCATCAGCAAGTCTTTATGCAAAATCAAGGACTATTCTCTGGGTGAGTTTGGGCCTAGCAGAAACACGAAACCGTGTTCTGAAACCTGTGCAAGAAATTGAGTATTTAGCCCAGAAAGAACCAAACAGTACAGACATTTTGAAAACAAATATGTTGGATACATACTATCCAAATAGAAGTACTCTGCTTGAAAACATTTGTCTGTATGAAATACTTCAAAATTATACTTTTAAAAGAAATGTTACGGAGAATATTGATAAAGGTTTACATGCTGTAATTGGACATGAAGGATGTCTGGTAAAACAAAGAAAAGGACACTTGATAAATCATCGGAAACTGAGTTGCGAAACACCTGATAAAAGAGAATTTTACTATTTTGCTCTTTTGCATCTCTTTAAACCATGGCGTAGAGAAGAGGAACTACTTGGAGACTTTGATAGTTATGAAGATTCATTCAACGCATCTAAAAGTAATATTGAATGTCCTGTTTTTAGTACTTATCTCCAAATGTTGAATGATGAAATAGAGCAAGAAGCGACAATTGCAGCGGAGATTGCTAGAGATAGTTCACAAGGTAGTCAAAGTTCGGCTTCATTAAGTCAAGATCCACTGGGACAACCAATTATTCAAAATGAAGCAGCCACCGCCATGGATGAGGTGGAAAGCGCAATGCAGCAAGGTCAAGAGGAAGTAATCGACTTAGAAGAATTAAAGAAGCAGTTTAATGTTGAGCAAAGACAGATATATGATGAAGTGACAGAGCACATTGAGCATGGCTTTCGTCATGAGAGAAAAGATTGCTCATGTATGTCATTTGAACCTATTCGATTATATGTAAGTGGAGAAGCTGGGACTGGTAAAAGTTTCCTAATTAAAGTAATTATGACATATTTACAGCAAACAACTCAGTCAACACTGTCGTGTGTTGTTACTGCTCCAACTGGATTGGCAGCACATAATATTAAAGGTGTTACTTTACATCGTTTACTGATGCTGCCAGTTGAACATGAAAATAAATTACAATATCAGAAGCTATCTGGAGAAGCTTGTTTTGAAGTTTCTAGGGTCCTTAAAAAAATGAAACTTCTTATTATTGATGAAGTAAGCATGGTCTCCAATTTAATGCTTGCTTTTGTGCATTTAAGAATGCAACAGACACTTAAGACAGAGTATGATGTGTTATTTGGAGGTAAACATGTCATACTTTGTGGAGGTCTACTGCAGCTAACTCCTGTGAAAGGACAACCTGTATTTGAAACTGTTACACATGAGGAGACCAGAAAGTGCCTGGGCAGTATTGGAAATGTAAATATATGGCCACATTTCAAATATACTGAACTGATTCAAAATATGCGACAGGCAAAGGATACTAAATATGGAAGTATTCTTCAAGATATTAGGATTGGAAAATTAACTGAAGATGCGAAACACACTCTACGAACCCGATTACTTTCCAAGCTGTTTCCTAATGAAGATAATGTACCTGAGAAAATGTATAGTAAAGCGGTAGCAGATAAGTCAGTGATATGCTTGATGCCAACTCTGAAAGAATGTTCAGTTTTTAATGAGAAAATGTTGAATTTAGAAAATCAAGAAATTAAGAAACTGGAAGCGAAAGATAGAATAGAGCATGAAGGTAGTACTATTGTTTTGTCTGAAAAGTTGAAATTAAAATTGGATTCTCTTCAAAAAACTATATCTAAAACTGCTGGTTTAGAGAAAAATCTGTATGTATGTTTAAATTGTCGGATAATTTTAAGGAGAAATTTACATGTAGAAAGAGGATTGGTAAATGGAGCAATGGGTAATGTTGTTGGTTTTGTCAATTATACCAATAGAGATGAGATTGAATTTTTGAGGATAAAATTTGATGGGATTGAGGAAGTTCAACCAATTAGTCGATGTTCAACTCGTTTTTTGCTTGTGAAAGACTTATATGTCCGTCGTAAGCAATTTCCAATTTGTTTGGCATATGCAGTGACTATACATAAATCTCAAGGTTTAAGTGTAGATTGTGCTTTGGTAAATATTGGAAGCACTGTATTCAAAGAGGGCATGGCGTATGTTGCTCTATCGCGAGTTAGAACTTTATGTGGACTTTATCTAATTGATTATGATGAGACAAAGATTAGTGCAGATTTAAATTGTGTGAAGGAGTATAATAGGTTAAGAAGAGAATATGCTCCAAGTTTACCTCAATATCCTTTAATTGAAAGGTGTATAGTTGGTCAGACAAGGAAAAATGAGGACAAATGTGCTGAAGTAGTCGAGAAACAACGAAAAAAAGATGTAGCTGTTGTTGGTAGCCGTAGCAAAACTCTTAGTATTGAAGAGATTGTTGGATTTAAGTTTGAAAATAGGTCTGGTGTCAACTGCTATGCAAATGTAGTAGTTAATGTTGTTTTCTTTCTGAAAAATGTTAAGGAACAGATTATAGAAAATCAGGAGCATACATTTTGCTATTCTTTAAATTCTATATTTGAAATGTGTAGTAGTGGTGATAGTGAAGTAGCAAGTGTTTCAGAACTAAGGAATGTTTTAGACATATGTGCAGGAGTAAATCAATTTTCTCAGAATATTCAGCAAGATTGTCAGGAATTTATCATGTATATGTTTACAGTTTTGGAAGATGAAGGTGTAGATATTGATAGTCTTTTTGGGCTTTCTTATAAATGGGAACAGAAGTGTGATAATTGTTCATTTCTAAGTAGTACTGAGATACCCAGTGAAAGATTTTTATATTTGACATTACCAGACTGCAAAGAAGTGCCTTTTAATAAACTAGTTAAAGATGCGCATCAGAACATGGTCTGTATGGCCGGGATGCCTGTCACCCCCTCCCAACACAATCCCCAAAGATGGGAAGATGGACGCAGTTCTGAACTTTTGGAAGGCGGGAGGGAGTTACCCTCCCGGCCGTATTTATTAAAATATGAAACAAAATTAACACATTTAAAATAAAAGTTTCATATCATGTACAATTTTCATTTATTACATTTCGATGCAGACATGTCCATTGGCTAACCTTAACAAATCTCTAATACAAAGGTTTTCCTAGCCGAGTCTAGCATCCTGCAAATCATACTTTCTAAATTAAAATTGTACACCCTAGCATTACGGGCCAACGGCAAGGTCGCAACCGGTGTCAGATCCCTACTACCAAAACTCTCGCCCTCACGGTGTGAGTGGCGGCCGCGCAGAGGACTGTACCCTCTGTGCCAACTCCAATTTCCCTTGTCTTGTTGGGGGCCCCCCATTTAAACTCGACGCCATCTTAAAGGTCGTCCGAGGACCCGTGTGAGGTGTCTGTAAGAAGGCAGCGTGGACTCCCCCCCCACCCCACACTGTCTATCACATCCGCCGTCGCGGATATCCGGGCCCCGGGAAATTCGTTGGAGGGGCATATAGCCGCCTCCTCCACTGGAAGGGGCCTATGGCCGTCCTCCCCTAGGCGACCCATAGTTAGTGGGTGCCGCCTCCCCGTGGGAGGGGCCAATGGCCGCCTCCCCCCGGGCGCACCCATCCATAGTGGGTGGCACCCCCCTCTAGGGACCTTGAAATTACTGCTCACCGATCATGACCTTACCGCCCGACCAAAAAATAAATACGACATTTGATTACCTACTTAGGGAGAAAAACATCCTCGTCTACTTGCAACATTTGTTTATACTACGAGAAAAATTGGTACTTTCAGACAGAAGTCATATCGTTAAACTAGACCTTCATATACCGCTAAACCGAGGGAAGAAGATGTTATCAGAGAAAAAGACTTTATTGCAGAACTAACATTGCCATAAGGGGCTGATGGGTGGGTCGAAATTGCCTTGTTCCGTCGAGGGCTCACGTGCAACGAGTGGGTGCAACTTCCAAGCACAGGAACAAGAGGATGCTTCTTCGGATTCCCGCTCTCTTTATTCCTCTTCGGGAGGGCGTGAACCCTCCGCCGGTATGCCTACTGGGCGTGGCCATCGGTGTAGGTGTCTAGGACAACCCCTCTTGGGCGGGAAAAGGCACGCCCCGGCTACGCCGCTTCGGGCATACCAGCCGTGACACGCCCCCCGCCCAAAATGGTTTCCCGGGAGGATCCAGGCCCCCAACCATACGTTCGGGGGGACCGAGTGGTCGCCCCTTTCCATATGGCCGGGATGCCTGTCACCCCCTCCCAACACAATCCCCAAGGATGGGAAGACGGACGCAGTTCTGAACTTTTGGAAGGCGGGAGGGAGTTACCCTCCCAGCCGTATTTATTAAAATATGAAACAAAATTAAAACATTTAAAATAAAAGTTTCATATCATGTACAATTTTCATTTATTACATTTCGATGCAGACATGTCCATTGGCTAACCTTAACAAATCTCTAATACAAAGGTTTTCCTAGCCGAGTCTAGCATCCTGCAAATCATACTTTCTAAATTAAAATTGTACACCCTAGCATTACGGGCCAACGGCAAGGTCGCAACCGGTGTCAGATCCCTACTACCAAAACTCTTGCCCTCACGGTGTGAGTGGCGGCCGCGCAGAGGACTGTACCTTCTGTGCCAACTCCAATTTCCCTTGTCTTGTTGGGGGCCCCCCATTTAAACTCGACGCCATCTTAAAGGTCGTCCGAGGACCCGTGTGAGGTGTCTGTAAGAAGGCAGCGTGGACTCCCCCCCCCCACCCCACACTGTCTATCACATCCGCCGTCGCGGATATCCGGGCCCCGGGAAATTCGTAGGAGGGGCATATAGCCGCCTCCTCCCCTGGAAGGGGCCTATGGCCATCCTCCCCTAGGCGACCCATAGTTAGTGGGTGCCGCCTCCCCGTGGGAGGGGCCAATGGCCGCCTCCCCCCGGGCGCTCCCATCCATAGTGGTTGGCGCCCCCTCTAGGGACCTTGAAATTACTGCTCACCGATCATGACCTTACCGCCACAGGCCGGATAGTTGACCGGCTATCCGGCCCCCCCACAAATCCTCCTAAAGGTCATGCTTCCTCAAACCCCTTAGCCAAGCTATGAAGTCTCCTATGAGTAAGACATTCCCCTCCCGGGACAAGTGAACCCCATCATCTAGATACATGTGGTCACCCCGAATACACCCATGCGGAATACTGTGCAACTGCGCCGAGCGAAACAACCTACCAATCTTGTTGTTGACCTTCTTTACTGAATGGTTCAGTGCCGATACCGAAAGGCCCCCCTGCCATACCTTCCTGGGAATCATGTGGGACCATGCAATCGTGCACCCGGGGATCCTTTTCGCCAGCCAGCTAACGGTGGACAACACTCGCTCGAGTAATACTCTCCTACCGAGTGTCACCATGTCATTGCCCCCCAGGTGGACTATGATTACAGATGGTGGTGACCTCTGCCGCCCTAAGAGTCCCTCGACAAAAGATTCGAACTGGTCAATACAGAGCCCGCCCCTTCCGTGGAAGGTCACTCTGTACCCGTATTCCCCAGCTGCGTGAGTCGCGTCACCTGCTTTGAATACGTCCCCGGCCCGCCTCACGTATGAGTGGCCCACGACCCACACCTCTCTCTCCTCAGCCGGTGATCTCTGACCGCTGGTCCCCTGGTGCTGGGTCGACTGCAAATTCCGGCCCGCATAACATGCTCGCGAAACTGTAAATTAAACAGAAGACAAGAAGCGTGAGTGCATGTAACTTGACTTCACAACATGTGCAACTGCACATACCTTTTAAAACAGTTCGAGGACCATCGTCCTAACTGTTTCACCTCTTCAGTACTCTGACCCCTGGCTGTAGCCTCAGTAGCAGCCCCTATCCTAAAGGAGTGGGTCCCAAAATCGCTCGGGTCCAAGCCCGCCGCTGCGATTGCCATTGTTAACACCCTCTGAAACTGAAACCTCGTCAGTGGGGTGGCATCGATGTGTCTCAGCAAACTCCCACCCCATGTATCCGCCCTCAGCGCCAAATATTCCTCGATGCACATTATCGGGCACATGGGGGACCCACGCATGCGCTGGACAACAACATTGTCTCCCATAGCTCTTTGATCAGTCTTGGACTTAGCTATTGTGACTACCATGGTATCCCCCCTGATCATGATGTGATCCCGACACAGACCTCCCTCCACATCCTTCTTATTCTTTGCGACCAGTTCACTCACCCGCATAGCCCCATGGAACGCTAATGCGAAAGCAGCCCGGAATAAGACTGCTTCGAAATGGGAGGAGCATGTCGTGGGTAGTATCGACATAAGCAGGGACAACCTTTCTAACCCAATCGGGTGCCTCTCGTCTACTCGACGACCCTCAAGGCGTTGTCAGCCACGGAGGGCTTTCTTTACCACAAAGGAAGTTGTCGGGTCCTTGATGCCGTGCACCTGCGCCATGAATGAAATGGCCGCCCGGTGCCTATTGGCCGTTGCCACTGATCAGCCTTCCTTGTGTAATGCTACCAGAAACATTAAGAAGTAATCCTCCTGACCCCATTTCTGCTCCCCTGCCGGACCCAAAAATGCACAATAGGAACGAAACGCTCCTTCGTATGCCTTCCTTGTCCTGGGGGCTAAGCTTGCTGCCACAAGGTCTTGTAATCCGGGGCACCGAGTAGCCAGAGTACTTCGGGGAATGGTGCCGCCGCTAGGTCCGCTGTAGGTAGATAACCCCTGAACGCCTGCATATGTGAACGAGAGAGTGCATCAGCCGCATGATTCAGTACACCCGGCACGTGTTTCGCCCTGAACTGCACATTCAGTCTCATGCAAAGTAGTACAATTTCCTTCAACAATCTCAATATCCACTTGCAGCGTGCTGCTTGATTATTTATACATTCAACAACGGTCATATTGTCGGACCAAAATACCACAGAGCGATCTCTGAACTCGTCCGGCCATGCCATCAGAGCCACAAAAAAAGGGAATAACTCGAGGAACCCAATGTTATTTGTGAGACCGCTGGTGTGCCACCACGTTGGCCATGTTTGTGCCGACCATCGATTACCCAAGATGGCGCCAATACCAACGCTCCCCGCCGAGTCTGTCCACAAACCTAGCTCGTCTGAAGACGCTGGTGGCTTGCTCCATACCACTCGACCGTTGAAGTCCGCCAGAAATGCCAACCAGATGCGCATGTCCTGGCAAACCTCTGCAGACAGTCTCGTGCGGTGGTGTCCTTCCTTGAGACCAACCATAGCTTGTGCAATAGAGCGGGAAAAGGGGCGGGCCATTGGTATTACTCTCAGGGCAAAGTTAAGCTGACCCACTGCTTGTTGTAACTGGTGCAGGGTCACCTTCTCCTTACTAAGGCACAGTTCCAGGGAAGCCCTGAATTTTGCTACTTTCCCTACTGGGAAACGGAAACATCCCTCCACAGAATCTAGTTCAATTCCCAGAAACTCCAGTGAAGTAGCTGGTCCAACCGTCTTACCTGGTGCCAATGGCACTCCGAATTCCTTCATGAGGATGCAAAAAATCCTGTAACGCCTGCGCACATTTTGTGTCGCCGGCTGCCCCCAAGAACAGAAAATCGTCTAAGTAATGCATAACATGACTATGTCCAGTGGCTTCGGTGAATGCCCATTCCAAAAAACAGCGGAATTTCTCAAAGTAAGCACAAGAAATGGAGCAACCCATTGGCATACATCTATCCATGTAGTAACGTCCCTGGAACACAAAGCCTAATAGATGCTGATCCTGTGGGTGTACCGGGAGCAACCGGAACGCCGACTCGAAATCTGACTTCGCCATCAGCGCTCCGGGCCCCAGGCGATTCAACATGGCGACGGCTTAATCGAAGGATGCGTACCGCACCGAACAGACTCCCGGGTCAATTGCATCGTTTACCGAGAGACCCTTCGGAGCCGACATGTTATGGATCAGCCTAAATTCCCCTGGGTCTTTCTTGGGGACCACTCCTAACGGGGAACAGATAAAATTTGATACTGGCGTGTGCCCATATGGGCCCGCAACCCGACCCAGGGCAACTTCTTTTGCAATCTTCCTCTCCACCACCGCTGGGTTATGCTGAACCGATAGTTGGTTTCTACATAGTGCTTCCCCACGAAAATTCCCCGCCGGGATGCAGAAACCAAATAAGAATCCATTCCTCAACACCCCAGCGGAGACATGATCAGGGTATTCGTTTAGCCAGGGGATCATTGCCATGATATCGACGGGGGTAGGTAATGGTACACAGTGGTCCCCCTCAGTCCTGTTTGGACCCTCCTCTACCTCCCGACCCGCCATTCTTGGATCTGCACGAACTCTCGGGGTGCGAGGAGTTCCCGCAACCTGCACACGCATGTCTGAACTTACATGTCCCTTGTGGTCTAGTGCAGTTGCCCCTGTTAAAGCTCCAACAGACCCCTCTCTTTCCCCCATTCCCACCAGTCCTTGCTTGGTGGTCGCCACCGGGGCCCGCTCGAAAGGGCACCGCGGGCTGTTGGTGGGAAAACCCCGACCCATTCCCGCCTGACGAGGACGTCTTCATCACGCCCGGCAGGAGCTGTTTCTGCCAAGAAACCGAGTCGAGACAATCCCACGTCAGAGATGAATCATATTCCTTGGCCTTACGAAACTTCATATCATAACCCATCCACTCATTGCCTTCGTATGTTTCATAAAAATCCATTATTCGGGCCTGATAGCAAGACAATTCAGGCAAAACCTCGGGCTTACGTTCCCCCATAATTGCAGTAAACATCGCAAAGGCCTTGGCCCAATTTGTGATTGTCTCATCAACCCTGAATCCCGCCATCTTGGCTCGCCAGACACTCGGGTGCCACAAATCATTCTGCGCCTTAGCATACTCCATCTCGCGATGGTCAGTCAGCAGAGAAAACATATTTACATATTTGTCAGCCCATATCAATTCTTTCGTGGCCAACGGGATATGTTGAACCACTTTCTCCCGTCTTGAGGGCAACGAGCCCCCCCCGCAATCGGCAATGCCTGCTTACCCGGCTCCGTTGACGCTCCCGCCGTTTTTTCCACGCCAGCTGCCGGTCCTTCCGGGGTCACCTGTGGTGGGACAAAAGGGAGATTCGCCTTTGCGGCATCTCGCGACTGCCGCAACTGCTGCATTAGTAACCTGGCCTCTTCGGCCGTGTCTCCGGGCGCCGTAGCACCCCCTGTCTTTTTGCCGAGCCATGCGGCCAACTGGGCGGCTAATTCGGGAGGCATGTCCTCCTCGTTGGCGGGCGTCACCACAACCGGAATCGGTTGACCCACGTCAGGGATTGGTACCGGGGCCTCGACTGGAATGGCAGGGGTCGCCGGGGGTACTTCGGGGATCGGAACCTCCCCCCCTGCCGCCCTATTCCTGACCCGTTTACCCCTACCCTCAGGGACAACTCCCGGCAATGCCGGGCCTATTACCTTCTTTGGTTTACCCTGATTGTTCATTGCAGCCATCTGCTTCTTCATGTGCGCCATATCTCGGCTAAGCGCCGGGACCATAACAACGTTCCGTTCGATCTTCGCCATTCTGCTCACTAGCATGCGAAGCACCTGATCAGTTTCGGGCTTCTTTCCTGACTTCTTGCCAGACATTGTTTTCGAATATCCGATCCAAAATTGACCAAAAGGTCCTGGATCCTTAGCCTCGAAGTCGCTGAAAGAGAAACACAAGAATTACAAGTTCTCAAAATTGCTCCTTGTTCCGTCGAGGGCTCACGTGCAACGAGTGGGTGCAACTTCCAAGCACAGGAACAAGGGGATGCTTTTTCGGATTCCCGCTCTCTTTATTCCTCTTCGGGAGGGCGTGAACCCTCCGCCGGTACGCCTACTGGGCGTGGCCATCAGTGTAGGTGTCTAGGACAACCCCTCTTGGGCGGGAAAAGGCGCGCCCCGGCTACGCCGCTTCGGGCATACCAGCCGTGACACGCCCCCCGCCCAAAATGGTTTCCCGGGAGGATCCGGGCCCCCAACCATACGTTCGGGGGGACCGAGTGGTCGCCCCTTTCCATTCTCAATGCAAGTCTGAAATGTTATCAACTTTATTTATCCATAGATACGGACAATATGTAATTTTAATGTTTCAACGATGCAGAGCTGATGGGAGTAAATTGTCAACTTTAATTAAAAATGTTGTTGCTTCTCAAGTTTCTATTTCTAGAAGAACATTTGTAACTGTAGCCATTATTTTTCATGAAGGGCCTTCTACATCATCAGGACATTATACAGCTTATTTGAAGTGTGCTAGTGGCTGGACGCTTTGCAATGATAGCCAATTGACTATTAAAAAACGTTTGCCTTTTGCCTTAACTAACTCTTATTTGTTATTTTTGGAACCCAAATTCCAGTAGAATGACTTGCTGTAGGAAGATGTATACTGTAAAGATCTGAAACTTACTAGTTTACAAATATCATGTAAATGAGGGTGTACAAATCTATAAATGAAATTTGTGTTTGGCATAGTGATAACATCAGGTACAAATTTACTTAATGTTTGATGGTATAAAATATGGTACAAATTTTAATTGTGAAGGTACAGAAAACAATAGATAAGACTAAGATTAAATAATTTCAGAAAAAAACTACTTAACAGATAGTATTTGGCCACGTGGAAAAATATGAGAGAAGAAAATGAGTACTTTTGAAAATTATTTCAAAACTTATATGGACGCAAGTGTTTGGGAGAGGTATTTAAAAGATAATGAGTTAGCTTATACAATTTGGCCACGCGGAAAGGTATGAGAGAAGAAACTGTGTCTTTCAAATACATTTTTTATAGGAGATAGCTGCACAGGGCTTTGTTGAGATATCTTGAAAAATAAGTGGTATACTTTAATTAGTTTGTAACTGTGGAAGATGTAGTGTGCTTACTCAAGAAATTGCGAATTTGAGGAAAACATTTAAGACATGTTTTTTTCAGGTATTTATAATATGTATGCAGATTTTGTATGGGTTTTTTAAACACAATCATTTTGATGTGTTTTTTTTTTCCCCGCTGTTATATGATGATTAATATTGAAATCACTCTTGATAGTGAAAATCAATGTATTCTGAGGACAGCAAAAATAAATCATTTAATATGTTGTTTTACTTATTTTGTTACATTGCATTCAGAAATATGTATTATAACAGATTTTTTTTTACTCTCCTCCACAGATATTATATTTATAAGGTAAGTTTAATTAATAATATCTGAGAGTTTTCTTTGCATCTCTCTTATTGTCTCCTATTGTTTTTTCTTTAATAAATATACTTTATAATCTTATTTTTAATTTTCTTCCACAGGTGCTACGTTTTAATAAGAAATTTACTTTTTTTTTTCTTTTTTTTAGGTAAGTATATATAATAAAGAAATTTTTACATCATTGTGTCATTTATTTGTCTATCCTTGTTAAAGCAATGTCATCTTTTATATTAAACACTTCCACATAGGATTGGGTGCATTGTTAGAAGGCATGCTTTAAAAGTGATTTAATAAAATGAGCGACATTTCACTGAGTGAGTTTAGCAATAGTGATATATGAAAACAAATGGTGGATATGATATTAAATGTTACATGGTGTTCTTTGCAGGACTTTAAGTCCTGTGTTGCAGTGCTAATTCTGCCTCAAGATTAGGGGGCTGGGGGGCTTAGTGGTACTTGTATGGTCATGATAGAGCTCCTCCTCTCTGAGCCATGGTTGAGGTGTGTTTATGATAGAGTGGTTCCGTCATGGTTCTGCTTAGTGAATAGAACGTGTCAAGGAAGCGCAATGTTAGTGTTGTGCAAGCACAGCGGCAAGTTCATCACAAATGTTGTCCGTCCTGAGGACAGCTGAGGCAATGCTCGTGATGGAGCGGCTTTGTGATGAGTATGGAAGGATTTAACAGCTGTTAAAAAAACCTGAGGAGTCTCTATAAAGAGAGTGTTGGTGGTCTTGGATTATCTTTACAAGAAGAGGTGCTCAATTGTCACTACAAGGTGTTCATCATAATATGGCTGAGATACCCGCCACCCCCTCTCAACACAATCCCCAAAAGGAGGGAAACCGGAAACAGTTCTTGAAGTTTTTGGAAGAGGGAGGGAGTGACCCTCCCCGGCCGTATTTATTAAAACAAAAAATTAAACGTTAAACAGTTCATATTAATGTACAATTTCATAACCACATTGCGATGTTTGGCTAACCTTAACAGATTCTCTAATACAGAGGTTCTCCTAGCCGAACTACCAACCTGCAAAACTTTTTCTTGAAATAATGAAATTGTACATCCTAACGTTTAAGGGCCAACGGCAAGGTCGTAACCGGTGTCAAGATCCCTAACCAGAAATACCCCCCCCACTTGGGAGGGGCGACAGCACTGAGGCGTACCCCACGTGCAACTACCAATTTCCCTTTGACTTGTCGGGGGCCCCAATAAACTCGACGCCACTTAAAGGTCGTTCGAGGACTCGTGTGAGTATCTAGAAGGTAGCGTAGACCTCCCCCCAAACCCCACACACTTACCACATCTGCCGTCGCAGACGTCACTGGCCCCGGGAAATTCCCCAGGAGGGGGCTGTAACCCCTCCTACACAGGAAGGGGCCTTGACCGCCTTTCCTTTCCTTCCGGCGGCCTCTCCTTAGACAGGACCGCCTCCCCGTTGAGGGGCCAATGGCCACCTCTCCCGAGCGCTCCCATCCGTGTTGGGTGACGCCCACTCATAGGGATCTTCCAATTACTGCTCACCGATCATGACCTTACCGCCTACCAAATAAATACGACAATGCTACCTAAACCAACAATCCATTGGCCACTATGACCCGAATAAGCATGCTTATAACGGACACAAACAGAATATCTTTAATCCCAGAACATCCAAAAATTCGTCCAACTTTATTACACACTCAATATCAACATGATAATACCAACGGACACAAAAACAGAAAATCTTTAATCACAGAACATACATAAACGGCCAACTTTATTACACACTCAATATCAACATGCTAATGCCACAACCTGTAAACGAAAAATTAGAAGTATCGAACCATCTTAAAACAACTAGCTGTCCTCAGGGGCTGGTGGGTGGGTCAAAATTGGCTCTTCGTTCCGTCTCGAGCTCACGTGCAGCGAGGAGGTGCAGCTTCAGAGCACAGGAACAAGAGGATGTCTTCCGGTCTTGCGTCCCTTTTTATCCGTCTTCAGGGCGGGCGTAAACCCGCCCCTGCCTGCCCCGAGGGCGTGGCCAGCTGCGTCAGTGTCTAGGCCAGCCCACTCCAGGGCGGGAAAGAGCGCGCCCCGGCTACGCCGCTTCGGGCATACCAGCCGAGACGCGCCTCCCGCCCAAAATGGCTTCCCGGGGGGATCGAGGTACTCTGCCATAAGTTCGGGGGGACCGAGTGGTCGCCCCTTTCCATATGGCTGAGATACCCGCCACCCCCTCTCAACACAATCCCCAAAAGGAGGGAAACCGGAAACAGTTCTTGAAGTTTTTGGAAGAGGGAGGGAGTGACCCTCCCCGGCCGTATTTATTAAAACAAAAAATTAAACGTTAAACAGTTCATATTAATGTACAATTTCATAACCACATTGCGATGTTTGGCTAACCTTAACAGATTCTCTAATACAGAGGTTCTCCTAGCCGAACTACCAACCTGCAAAACTTTTTCTTGAAATAATGAAATTGTACATCCTAACGTTTAAGGGCCAACGGCAAGGTCGTAACCGGTGTCAAGATCCCTAACCAGAAATACCCCCCCCACTTGGGAGGGGCGACAGCACTGAGGCGTACCCCACGTGCAACTACCAATTTCCCTTTGACTTGTCGGGGGCCCCAATAAACTCGACGCCACTTAAAGGTCGTTCGAGGACTCGTGTGAGTATCTAGAAGGTAGCGTAGACCTCCCCCCAAACCCCACACACTTACCACATCTGCCGTCGCAGACGTCACTGGCCCCGGGAAATTCCCCAGGAGGGGGCTGTAACCCCTCCTACACAGGAAGGGGCCTTGACCGCCTTTCCTTTCCTTCCGGCGGCCTCTCCTTAGACAGGACCGCCTCCCCGTTGAGGGGCCAATGGCCACCTCTCCCGAGCGCTCCCATCCGTGTTGGGTGACGCCCACTCATAGGGATCTTCCAATTACTGCTCACCGATCATGACCTTACCGCCACAGGTCCGGATAGTTGACCGGCTATCCGGACCCCCCACAAAGCTCCTACCTAAAGGTCATGCTTCAACGTTTTTAACCATGCTAAGAAGTCTCCTATGAGTAACTCATTTCCCACCCGAGACAAATGCACACCATCCCCCGAATACATACTGTCATCATTAATACACCCATGCGAAATAGAATGCAATGTCCCGGAACGAAACAACCTACTCACTTTGTTATTAAGCTTCCTAACAGAGTGATTCAAAGCAGGAATAGAAATAGCCCCCCGCCATACCTTTCGTGGGATCATATGGGACCACGCAATTGTGCACCCCGGAACTCTCCTCGCCAACCAACTTACAGTGGAAAGCATTGCCTCCAGGAGAAGTCGTCTACCGGTGGTGACCAAATCATTGCCCCCTAGATGCACTATGACTATAGACGGCGGTGACCTCGTCCGCCCTAACAAATCTTCAAAATATGCTTGAAACTGGTCAATACAGAGACCGCCTCTTCCGTAGAAGGACACCCTGTACCCGTATTCCCCAGCTACGTGAATCATGTCACCTGCTTTGAATACGTCCGCGGCACGCCTCACGTATGAGTGGCCCACGACCCACACCTCCTTTTTCACAGCCGGTGATGTCTGACCGCTGTCCCGGTGTTGGGTCGACTGCAAAGTCCGCCCCGCCTCGTAGGCTTGCGCAACTGAAAACCAAACAAAAACAAGAGGCGTGAGCACATCATTACAGCTTTACAACATGTGTAACCGCACATACCTCTTATAACAATTGGAGGACCAACGCCCCACTCGTTTCACTTGTTCAACATTAAGACCCCTGGCTGTAGCTTCTGTAGCAGCCCCTATCCGAAAGGAATGGGTCCCAAACTCGCCCGGGTTCAAGCCCGCAGCGGCAATTGACATCGCAAGCACCCGCTGAAACTGAAACCTCGTCAGTGGGGTGGCGTCCGCGTGTCTCAACAAGGTCCCCCCCCATACTGCCACCCTTCGTGCTAGGTAATCTTCTAAACACTTTACCGGGCATATGGAGGACCCGGGAATCCTGCGTATGATTATGCAGTCACCCATCCCATCTTGATCGGTCTTGGACTTGACAAAGGAGACCGTCATTGCCTCTCTTCTGATCTGAACGTGTTCTTGGCACAAACCCCCCGCCACATCCTGTTTGTTCCTTGCCACCAGTTCGCTTACTCGCATCGCCCCATGAAATGCTAGCGTAAAAGCGGCTCGGAACAACACCGCCTCAAACGGAGATGAACATGTGGCAGGGAGTGTAGCCAACAACTGGGCCAACCTATCCAAACCTATCGGGCGCCTCTCATCTACTCTGCGACCCTCAAGGCGTTGCCACCCACGCAGCGCTTTCTGTACAACGAAAGACGCTGTCGGGTCCTGGATACTATGAGCCCTGGCAACAAAGGAAATAGCAGCACGATGCCTCTGAGCCGTAGCCACAGATTTCCCAGCCCTACGTAAGGACATCAGGAAATTCACCACCCATTCCTCATGGCCCCAAAGCTTCTCTCTATCAGTCCCCAAGAAGGCTAAATAGGACCTAAACGCCCCTTCATATGCCTTCCTCGTCCGTGGTGCTAGACTCTCTCCCACGAGGTGACGAAGTTCGGGGCACCGAGAGACCAGAGAGCTTCGGGGAAGGGTGCCGGCTCTGGGTCCGCTGAGGGAAGGAAGCCCGAGAAAGCCTGCATATGAAAACGAGACAGTGCATCAGCCGCCTGATTCTGTACCCCTGGGACATGTTTTGCTCTGAACAGCACATTCAGTTGCATGCACAACAAAACAATCTCTTTGAGTAGTCTTAAAATCAGCTTACATCGTGCTGCCTGACTATTGATGCACTCAACCACAGTCATATTGTCGGACCAAAATATCACAGAGTGATCCTTGAACCCTTCTGGCCAGGTTCTCAAGGCCACCAAAATGGGAAAAAGTTCCAAGAAAGCAATATTACTTGTCAGACCATTGTCGTGCCACCACGTCGGCCACCTTTGTGCTGACCATTTTGTGCCGAAGATGGCACCAAAACCTATGCTACCTGCAGAATCTGTCCATAGCCCCAGCTCTTCAGAGGATACGGCTGGTTTGTTCCATATGACTCGACCATTAAAGTCCGCCAGAAATGCTAACCAAATACGCACGTCCTGGCGGACCTCAGCCGATAGTCTCGTGCGGTGGTGGCCCTCCTTTAGGCCGACCATAGCTTGTGCAATTGAACGAGAAAAGGGGCGGGCCATTGGTATAACTCTCAGGGCAAAATTCAACTGTCCCACCAACTGCTGTAACTGATGCAGCGTAATTTTTGACCCATTTAGACACTCTTGCAGGGTTGCCCTGAACTTTAACACTTTGTCAGCTGGCAAACGAAACCAACCTTCTCTGGAGTCTAACTCGATCCCCAGAAACTCGAGGCGAGTCGCAGGACCCACCGTCTTACCTGGTGCCAATGGCACACCAAACTGTTTCATTAATAAACAAAATTCGGCCAAGGCCCGGCCACATTCAAGATCCCCGGCTGCCCCAAGGAACAGAAAATCATCCAGGTAATGCATTACATGTTGGAAACCCGTCTTCTTTGTGAAGACCCATTGCAGAAAACTACTGAATTTCTCGAAATAGGCACAAGATATAGAGCACCCCATCGGCATACACTTATCCATGTAAAAACAACCCTGAAAATTAAAACCTAGGAGACGCTGATCGTCCGGGTGTACCGGGAGCAACCGGAACGCTGACTCGATATCTGACTTCGCCATCAGCGCCCCGGGCCCCAGGCGATTCAAAATGGCTACGGCCTCATCGAAGGATGCGTACCGCACCGAACACACTTCTGGGTCTATTGCATCGTTTACAGAAAGACCACGTGGAGCTGACAAATTATGAATCAATCGAAACTCACCCGGGTCCTTCTTGGGGACCACCCCTAACGGAGAACAAACAAAATACTGTACCGGGGGTGCAGTAAACGGGCCGGAGACACGACCTCGGATAACCTCTTTCCGGATCTTCTCCTGTACTACAGTCGTATGCTGCAGGACGGAAAGTTGATTTTTGCATATCCCGACACCCTGAAAGTCCCCCACCGGAATGCGGAAACCATATGAAAAACCGTTTCGCAGCAATCCAGCAGAAGTACGATCTGGGTATTCACTGAGCCAGGGAATCATCGCCAAGGTATCAATCGGGGTTGGTAAAGGCGCCCCTCGGACTATGTTAGACCTGTTTGGCGCCTCCCCTACCCCCATTCTCACCCGTTCTGGCTCTGCACGAGGACTCAGGATGGGACGAACCGCAACCACTACATTCGTGCTTGAATTTACACGATCCCTGTGGCCTAGTACATTTACCTTTGTTGAAATTGAAGCAGAAACCCTTTTTCCCTGCATTACTGGCAGATCTCGAGTAATCGTCGGTACTCGTACCTGACCGAAAGGGCGTCCCCGCATATTGGCGGGAGGACTCGCCAACATTGCTCCCCACCAACGGCATTTTCAACATTCCTGACTCTTTCATTTTATCCCATGTCAAAGAATCATAACAGTCCCAGGTTAAACTTTTGTTATGCTCCTTCGCCTTCCTAAAGAGATTATCATAACAGAACCAGTGGTTACCCTGGTGAGACGTCGAGTACCCCATAATTCGTGACTGATAGATTGGTAACTCAGAAAGCAATTCAGGCCTACGTTCCCCTAAGATCGACGTAAAAATCCCCCAAGCATTGCCCCAATTGCCAATATTCTCATTTACTTTAAAGGCGGCCATTTTTGCGCGCCAAACACTCGGATGCATCAGATCCTTCTGACCTTTAACATGCTCCACCTCATAATGGTCGACAAGCAAGGAGAAAATGTTCACATATTCCCCCGCCCAAATCTTTTCCTTTATTGCCAAAGGAACATGTTGCCCCAACTTTTCTCTACGAGAGGGTGCTGACTCGTCCCTCGCGATCGGCAATGGCCGCTTACCTGCACCGGACGTTGCTTCTGTGGTCGCAACCGGGGCCTGCGGCTTGTCTATCACTGCCGCCGGCGCGGGCACCTTGGCTGCATCCCGCTTCTCGCGCAACTGTTTGATCAGCGCTTGTGCCTCGGCAGCCGTGGCGCCCTCGCTACTGTCGCCCAACCACGCTGCTAGCTGTGCCGCCAGCTCGGGGGGCATATCCTCAGTGGATGTCGGGGTGACCACGACGGGAATCGGATTCTCCTCCACCGGTACCGGGGTTGGCGCCTCGAGCGGGGTACAGGGAACAGGGACGTCTCCCCCGGCTGGTCCCCTTCTAGGCCTCTTGGCTCTCCCTCCAGGGGTTGCTCCAGCCAATGGACGCTCCGATCCCCCCTCCCCATCTCGCTTCGCCACCTGCTTTCTCAGTTCGGACATCTCCTTCATGAGGACCCGAACCATCTGATCCGTCGTCATTCTCTTCGCGCCTTTTTTGGGCATTGTTTCCGACCAAGTATCTAGAAGACAAAAAGAAAGATTAAAACGCTCAAAATTGGCTCTTCGTTCCGTCTCGAGCTCACGTGCAGCGAGGAGGTGCAGCTTCAGAGCACAGGAACAAGAGGATGTCTTCCGGTCTTGCGTCCCTTTTTATCCGTCTTCAGGGCGGGCGTAAACCCGCCCCTGCCTGCCCCGAGGGCGTGGCCAGCTGCGTCAGTGTCTAGGCCAGCCCACTCCAGGGCGGGAAATAGCGCGCCCCGGCTACGCCGCTTCGGGCATACCAGCCGAGACGCGCCTCCCGCCCAAAATGGCTTCCCGGGGGGATCGAGGTACTCTGCCATAAGTTCGGGGGGACCGAGTGGTCGCCCCTTTCCATTCTTCTACTTTTCAATCTTTTTGGTCTCCTATAGATTCATATGTACAGTTATAACTATTGTTGTTCTTTCCTTAATACTGTATCGTATTGGTAACTCTACTTGTATATGTATTTATGCTATGAAATGTATATTTCCCTTTCCCCGCTCCCTTCCCCTCTTTTTTTTTTTCTCCTTAGAATGTCAAATTTTTTCTTGCGATGTATTTTATTAATGACTGTATTTCTTATGATTAGTCTTTTTCGCTTCTTTGTATTTTAATGAAATCCTTCTTCACTATTTTTGTATGTATCTCTGTGCTTCATCATTCTTAAAATTTCAATAAAGTCTTACTGAACTAAAAAAAAAAAAAAAAACCTGAGGGGTCTCTATAAAGAGGAGATATGTGTCATTCTAAAGCCCTGTATCATAAAGAAGTGTTCCTCTGAAGTAATGCGTCTTGAAAGTGGCTGACTGTAATTTATGAGATTTTACTCAGTGACTTTCAGGCCCATGTTGTTTCAAAACTGTGCATGTGATTGAAGCAGGCGTAGGTCTTGACGCAGAAATTTGAATATAGGGGTATATTATCAAGGGGGTTTATCTGTGTTTTTTGGCTTTAAAAGCCAAGAAAGCAGAGATAAAATGATCTCTCTATTACCTAGCTGCCGCTAACACCAGTTAGCGACAGCTAGTAGGAGATAGTGACCATTTTGGGCCCCACTTTGCATGTCAGTTATATTTATATCTAATGAGATGCAAAGTGGGCGTGCCAAGATGTTAGCGACTGAAAATAGTCTCTAACATCGCTATCTCTTATTACTAGCTTTTGGAGATATTTGCGCTAAGCGGGAATATCTCTAAAAGCTAACACCTGCCCTGAGCAGTTCTTAGCCATGTTATCCAATGGGAGGTGGATAACATGGCTAATAGCATTAGGTCGCTATGCATGAATAATGCAGACTTTTCTGTGATACTCATGCTTTGCAGCGATTTTTACCGCATTTGTGTTAAACCTTATTAATACCAAGGTTTATTTGCGGTAGAAATCGCCGCAGCGCTGCGGTAAATTTTTAGTCTGTAACCAAGCAGGAGGACTACTACATACTTGAATATTGTTTAGTGCTTATTTTCATTGAGACCGTCACAGAAGTTCAATGGATCCGAGACGCTGTTCTTGTGGATCTTGGCGACTGCCAAGCCGTTGTAGCAGTGGGAGTGAGGCCTCTCCTAGGGGCGCAGCGTAGCTCCTTTTGATGTTTACAATTGCAGATAGCAGGGTAGAGATGTCCGTGGAATTTATGGATGCTTAGTCACAGTAGAGTGTGCGTGGTGCTCTTAGCACCTCATTACGACACACAGGGGAGCCGCGTTGCACAGTTGGAGATCAGAGACTTAGGAAATAAAACTTTATGATAGCAAGGGCTCTAAGCGATACAAATCGCCCGTTCTCGGTGTAAAAAATATCACCGCTATTGGTGGTATTTTCATATTTTCATCATAAAGAACTACCACTGGCTAACGATCCGCAACCGAATAAAATGTAAATCTCTATGCATAGTCTATAAAGCACTACATGACCAGGCTCCCCAATTTTTTAAGGCAAAGCTGACACCTTACAAACCAACTAGACTGCTTCGATCAACCACTTTGAACCATCTAGTGGTCCCCCGATCCAAGACAGTATCCTGGGGAGACCGTCGCTTTCTGGTTTCGGCTTCAAAGCTCTGGAACACCCTGCCACTCGGCATCAAGACATCTCCTTCACTTATGCAGTTTCGTAAATTATTAAAAACCTGGCAATTCGATCAGTAGTCCAAAATAGTCTTTCTTTGAGCGATGAGGGAACTAATGGAATCATTTAGCGCCGAGACGCCCACGGGTATTCGCAGCGCTTAATAAATTACAAAAATAAATAAATAAATAAATACGGTGTTAGTGCTTGAAGGAGAATAGTAACATATATGTGAAAGAAAATTCTGTAACAGGCTCAGCATTTCGCATTATCGCGTGAAAACAAAAGTTGTTTTCACATCGCAATATGTCCCTTGTAATTAAGGGACGGAGTGTATCTAGTGTTATTTACTACACTGCTATGTGGACGATGTCGAATGTTTCATAAGAGGAGGGTTTAAAAGTTTTTCGATAAACTATTTCTCCAGGGAAGTGGGTGGAGTGTTCCGTGTAAATTGGAGAATAGAAACCAATTGGAAGTGTTGTTTTGAAGTCACATGACTTCACATGCGTGTCTCGATGCCTGTACGCGATAGGTGGGTGCGCGCACCCGATCGCGCACTAAAAGAAAGCGGCGAAAAAATATCACCTAATATGCTCTTGGAGCTCGTTTTAGTACAAAGAGTTAGTTCTGAAAATAACTTTTTTTTTTTTTTTTTTTTGGGGAACAAGTGTTATGATGCTTTTGATTTCTTAAAGTTGCTACGACATTTTTCAGTATGTCATACTATCAAAATAAAGTGAAGAAATTTAACTTTTCTCGGAGCATTTATGACTCTCAATTTTGAGTTTAATTAGAATAAGGCTTTGCTCTCCGTATAGAAGAAGTTTTCCACAGTTCTTGCATTTCATGAGCATGTTCGCAAGATATGGTCTCAAGTCCATCTCAGCACTCGATAGAGATACAGGTCGTCCTGCTGAAGATGTGCTGGTCACTTCTGATGGTAATAGCGTGGCCTCCTTTTTTCTTCTCAAAGGTGGTCGCTCATTTCCTTCAGATTCGGAAGATGAATGCGGAACGGCAGCCATTTCAGCAAAGTCTTCGGGAAGATGTTCGACGTTGTTCTCTCTTGAGAGTAGAAAAGAAAGTGATGGAAGTGGGTGGAGTGCTGCTTGTAAATTCCAGAATAGAAACTACCAAGAACCAATTGGAAGTGTTGTTTTGAAGTCACATGACTTCACATGCGAGTCTCAGGTCCTGTACGCGAAAGGTTGGTGCGCGCACCCGGTCGCGCACTAAAAGAAAGCGGCGAAAAAACATCTCATAATATGCTCTTGGAGCTCGTTTTGGTACAAAGAGTTAGTTCTGAAAAGAACTTTTTTTTTTTTTTTTTTTGGGAAACAAGTGTTATGATGCTTTCGATTTCTTAAAGTTGCTACGACATTTTTCAGTATGTAATACTATGAAAATGAAGTGAAGAAATGTATCTTTTCTTGGGGCATTTATGACTTTCAATTTTGAGTTTAATAAGAATGAGGCTCTGCTCTCCGTACAAAAGAATTTCTCCACACTTGTTGCATTTCATTTGCACCTTCGCAAGATATGGTCTCAAGTCCATCTCAGCACTCGATGGAGATACAGGTCGTCCACCAGAAGATGTGCTGGCCACCTCTGATGGTAATAGCGTGGCCAGGGCTCTTGTCGATGCTTTTGCATAATGCTCAGGGTGCCTTTGTTTAACATGCCGCTGCATGGTATGTATAGAAAAGGAATATTTTCTATTTGGATTTCCCCTTGAGAGCTCCGAATTGCATATCGTGCAGGTTACTTTTGGCGCATTCACTTTCTTTTGATCTTCAGGATAAGTGAAAAATTGCCAAATGAAAGATTCCTTTTTTCTTCTTAAAGGTGGTCGCTCATTTCCTTCAGATTCGGAAGATGAATGCGGAACGGCAGCCATTTCAGCAAAGTCTTCCGGAAGATGTTCGACGTTGTTGTCTCTTGAGAGTAGAAAAGATTGTGAGGAAAGTGGGTGGAGTGCTGCGTGTAAATTCCAGAATAGAAACTACTAAGAACCAATTGGAAGTGTTGTTTTCAAGTCACATGACTTTACATGCGCTTCTCAGGACTTGTAGGCGGTGACACTATCTAGTTACGAACGTGATTTGGAAGTAGCGATGTTCTTTGGCGAAGTTTAAAAACGTGAAAAGAAGTGAATTCAAACACATACGGATTTCACATATTTTTAGAGCTCGATTTAAGTATACAATTATTAAATTATAAAACCTTTTATATTTTTTAAAAAAAATATTAAGGTGTGTACAACCAGTCACGCGCGAACGATTAAAAAGAAATTCGGCTCCAATTAATTAAAAGGTTTATATGACAAAAAAAAAAGCCTAGGTTCAGTGTCTTTAACGTACTATAAGTTCTTTCATTGGTCTATGAAGAAATTCATTAGGTTTAAATTGGAAAGCTTTCATGAAATAAATAGGTGGGTGCGTGCACTCGGTTGTGCACGTAAGATTGGTATGTCGATATTTATTTTAGGTATATCCTTCATACTTAGGAAGTAGCATTTGAAAAACCTAGGAAATTCACTGAAAAAACCATAGGTTTTACACACGTTATAGTTAGGAAGTAGCATTTGAAAAACCTATGAAATTCACTGAAAAAACCCTAGGTTTTATACACGTTATAGTTAGGAAGAAGCATTTGAAAAACCTATGAAATTCACTGTAAAAACCATAGGTTTGACACATGTTATAGTTAGCTGGACATTTCACTCATATAAAACCAATGAAATTCCCCGTTATAGTTACTTCAGCTAACTATAACTCGCGCGCCCGCAATGCACTGCTGATGATGTTACATATTACATCAGTCATCACATGGTTAGTGACATTACTCTTGATATCACTGATAATATCTAGTATCTCACATATGCTGCCTACAACATATAGGAATAGTATGTCACTGACTCTTGCATGAATGGAATATGTAAAATCTCCTAATGTAGCATATTAACACTTAGACACTGAGATACGTTTGGTAATAATAAAGAAACAATAACCTATATAGATATAATGTATCAGTGATAAAGCTACTTATCAACTCATTTAGCCACTAAAAAAGAAACTGATAGACAGACACAGATAGGTATATATTTAAATATTACTCAGTAACCCATGTACTTAAGATATTTTTAATCAGTCAGTTATAGATCTATTTTTCACCCAGATAGCAACCGATTATACACTTATATACTACCATTTTTTTTCAAACAACTTTCAGATGTACATATATAAAATATATGTAATTTTCAAAACTAACCCATTTAATAGATGATGTAATGAGTGATGTGATGTGTGACATCATCAGCAGTGCATTGCGGGCGCGCGAGTTATAGTTAGCTGAAGTAACTATAACAGGGAATTTCATTGGTTTTATATGAGTGAAATGTCTAGCTAACTATAACATGTGTCAAACCTATGGTTTTTTCAGTGAATTTCATAGGTTTTTCAAATGCTTTTTCTAACTATAACATGTGTAAAACCTAGGGTTTTTTCAGTGAATATATATATACATATATATAAACTTTTCTGTATATGATTGATGTTACTGGCCATGTCATGAGTGATGTAATATGTGACATCATCAGCAGTGCATTGCGAGTCCACAAGTTATAGTTAGCTGAACTAACTATAACGGGCGAATTTCAATAGTTTTGTATGTGAGAAATGTCCAGCTAATTAAAACGCCCCGAAAATCTATGTTTTTTTCAGTGAATTTCTAAGGTTTCTTAAATGCTAATTCCGAACTATAACCTGCCTGAAACCTTTGGTTTTTTCAGTGAATATATATATATATATATATATTACCTACTGGCGGTAGCCAGTAGGTATATATAGTTAGGACCTAGTTTCAATAGGAAATCCCCAACATTCTATTGGGAATAACTTTGGCGCTGGTTGATGAATCTTCGCAAATTTCTCAAAGAAGATGGCTCGCTCCGCTCCTCTCCTTCCCTAAAAGTTTGGGGGGGATTAGTCAAGTGGGGGCTGAGAAAAAAGGGGGTCCCAAACATGTTTTCCCCATGTTAATTTCTATAGGACCTTTAGACACGGCTACAGCTTGAACCGCTGAAGGGAATTACACCAAACTTGTCAAAATAGTAGTGTCTGGTACGCAGATCACGCTTTTGGTAAAATAGTGTAAATCTCTCCAGTGGTTCCTGAGAAAATTAAAAGAGAAACAAATTATATATCTATAAGCGCGCACCTGTGCGCGCACCCCTGCGATTTTTCCCCAAAAAAATTTGGGGGGGGCTTGGGGGGCTTCTCTCTTTTAATTTTGTCTGTTTTATTGCAATTTCGAGGGTGCCCACCCCTCGTTTTACCCCCGAGATCACCGCCGCGGCCCGTTTTCATGATGGCCGCCGCTGCCTGGTTGTGAGCGGGGCCGGGAGGACTTTGTTTCCGTTTCCCCCTGCCTAGGGGAAGCCTTCGATGTGTCCGCCCGGTCTCCCGTGCCGAGGGGGAGACCGGGTGATGCTGCCGGTTGGTTTCCGCTTCCCCCTGCCTGGGGGAAGCCTTCTATGTGTCCGCCCGGTCTCCCGTGCCGAGGGGGAGACCGGGTGATGCTGCTGGCTGGTGCGGGGCTCCGGAGCCCCGGGAAAAAAGGAGACGCGAGGAGGCAGCAGGCAAGCATTTTCATAGCTCTTTTTCGTAATCTCTTTTTGTGACTAATAAACTTACCTGAAATCGGATATTTGTTGTGTCATCCTTGAAGAAGTAGCAGAACAAGCCTAGCGACAAGTTGGTTTGAAGGAGCAGAGCAGTAGGAAACTAACCATACAATGTATTACAAATTTCTTTTACAAGTTTTAGAGCAATCGTCATTGAACAATTGGCATTTACTTTGATGAAGTGACACATCATCTGACAAGTGAGTGCTGTTCGTGTGCTGCTAGAGTTAGCCATATAACGTCTGGAAAGGCATTTGTTATTGGGAACTGCTGCAGTGTTGGTGCAAACTCTAATCATGTGGCACATTGTTTCCAGCGGTTGCGAAAATCAGTGGATATGCGTTGAGGTAGAACACACATGCAGAGGGGCATTACGTCATTACCCTTTCTGCTTAGGAGAAGGTTACGCTGCATTGCTGTGAAAGCTGTTTTCTCTTTTAGCTTTAAATGTGCTGGAATCTGAGCTGTTGTTAAGATGAACCAACCTTACATTTTCCTCCATCTTGAATTAATGTCCCAGCCTACCACATGATCATTGTTGTTAGTGTTTCCCCCCGGCTCTAAAGAAAGAATTGTAAGTTTTAACTAAGAGCATTACCAGAGGCTTCTCATGACTGGGAGACATGAAATTCATTGTCATTATTGTCCCTGTCATTTCGGATCATTATATCCTGCTGCTGAATTTTCCTCACTCCAGTGCGTTTTTACCTCCAGGAACCAGGGATTATGGCAGAGGTTGGGGCGGGGGCAAAAGAGGGCTGTGCTCTCTGACTTGCTGGATTCATCTATTCGTAAACTGTGAGTAGTAGGTTGGAAATGATAAAACATTTGTGATTCTATGTTTTGTTGAAGACCGAAATAGTCTTTTTTTTGCCTGTAAATAAATTTTGCTTTCCTTTCCGCACGTTTGGTTGTGAAATTGCATTTTATCGGGCAAATATACTACCAGACTTTCACTAAATCCACAAACACACAAGCTGTCACACTGTAGAAGTAATAATACGCTAGTTTGCTTCAGCTGGGGGAAAACCAGTGCGTGTAAATAGAGCTGGATATCGGTAGCTGACTGAATCTGTTTTTGTTGTTGGTGGGCAAATGGCTTACTGTTGACAGGCAAGCATAGTTTTTGGGGTGTTCATGGCGGACTGTGTAAAGGCGAGCATATTTTTGGTGAGTGAATGGCGTACTGTTTAAAGGCGAGCATATTTTTATTGTGGGAGACTTGCGTACTGTTTACAGACAGCTTAGTATTTGGTGGGTGAATTACACGAAAGGTAGTTAGTCACCTCTCATGACAGGGAGTCCAGCTTCACCTGAGGGGGTGGAGGGGGGACACGCCATTAACCCACTGTGGAATGAGGCGTCATTGATAATAAAGCAGTTTACTTTATTTTATGTGATTGGATGAGCATATATATATATATATATATTAATATATATATATATATATATATATATATATATATATATATATATATATATATATATATATATATATATATATATATATATATATATATATATTATATATATATATATATATATATATATATATATATCCACAAACAAAGGTTGCCCTCGTGAAGATGTCGCACACAGTGGGGTATATGCACACAACACCGCAGGTAGCATTGAGGTCAGCAGGCCGTAGGAATTTCAATTGCCATACGCGTTTCGAGCTATTTGCAGCTCTTGATCACTGGCGGCATTGAGGCAAAGAAACGGAACTAATTAGAACAGCTGATTTATTACACTTTTAAGTCCCGCCCACATAGGCGTCACAGGCAAAAGCATGATGGTACTTGCAATTCATATTATTGCCAAAGACTCAAGGCAGAGGGGGCCTGAGCCGCAGGGAAGTATCAGCAAGAGGAAAGTAAGCTGTTGTGGCCTTTCACCTTACAAGGAACATTATTTACTTTGAGGCAAGAGCGGAATCCACTTGGGTACAAGAACATTGAGTCTTGGGCAATAATATGAACTGCAAGTACCATCATGCTTTTGCCTGTGACGCCTATGTGGGCGGGACTTAAAAGTGTAATAAATCAGCTGTTCTAATTAGTTCCGTTTCTTTGCCTCGCCGACTGCAACACGGACCTGACGAGTAGTACAGAGGGCGTTCTGCTCCTTTAAGACACCTGAAGTTGGGCATCTGTGTTCGTGTCGTGCAACAAGACAAAGCCGGTAAGAGAAGTTTGTGCCTGGCTGCTCGGCGGTGTGCATTTGTCTATACCGTTGGGTGGCGGTGAGAACGCATTGGGCGTTGAAAAGAGCAGGAAAGCGGCATGTCAGCAGACGCAATAAAGGCGAGGGAACTGGCGGCTTTAAATGCATTTGATGTTTCCCCGGCGGGGGGATCATCTGGGCCAGCAGCACAAAATATACCTGTTAGCGAGCTTGGCAGTATTCGTGATAAGTTCAAAAAATTGGAAAAACTGATGAAGCGAGAACTTTAAAAATGGTGGGAGCACCGCTCCCTGAGCCGGTACCTGGAGGTGAACAGAATACCATGGGGACTGCGTGTGATGCTAGCCCCTAGCTATGAGGACCGGGACCCGGAGATGCTCAGGGAGTGGGCAGAATGCAACCTTGAGTCTTCACGCAGGCTGGTACA
This sequence comes from Lissotriton vulgaris, assembly GCF_964263255.1. NCBI lineage: Eukaryota > Metazoa > Chordata > Amphibia > Caudata > Salamandridae > Lissotriton > Lissotriton vulgaris. Next base: position 2,034,218,888 of record NC_141685.1, on the reverse strand, counting down.
GATTCTAGTACGCTATGCAGAAAGTGATCGCTTTAAAACACAAACCAAAATAGAGGAACTTAATTTAGAAATTGAGTCATCTTGTGGGGAGCTCACTACTGAATGTACAAAGCTACGTGGTGAGATGATGGCAAGGCTCCAAAAAGAAGAAGAGGCGATTAGCAAAAGAAAGGTCTTTAAATTTCAAAGAGATAAGGCAGACTATGCTGAGGGGCACATTTTTACTTTTGCTAAAAAATATGAGACCATCAAAGCTACAAGAAGACTCAAAGCTGTGTCAGTTTCAGGCCGTTCCACCCAAAGGCAAGGGTTAGGGGCAGCACAGCGAGAAGATTCCTCAGAGTCTAATCTAAGTTCTTGTATTAACAGCAACTCAGACTCCAATACGTCTCAAACAGATGCACAATTGGGGTTTACAAGACTCACACCAGCAGAAGAGCTCGAATGCCTACGGAAGGACAGGCGCGAGACCTTACGCCCAAGAATCCAGGCGGCTTCAGGAACAAAATCCGCAATGCCAAGCGATACCAACGCCGAAAGGCCAATTCAAGAAGAAAAAAATCAGCAGAAAAAGAAAAAGAGCACCAAGAAATGGAACAGGAAGTGAGCGATCATTCAAGAACATCAGATACTGCCCCCTCAGTCATTAACCTTACTCATATGGTGTTGTCCCAGTCCGAACTCCGCATCCTATCGATGGGCCTCACATACTGTCTTCCCTGTGATTTTAATTATGTGGACACGAGGATAGATCTGTATAAATTTGTCCGCAAGATAAAGTTGCAGAAACATTTCTTGGGGGGTAAGACACGCAACACCCCGCTGAGGGCAGAAACAACTGACCATGGGCTACAAGCGCGAGATGCCCCATGTTTGGAGGCTATGGAATCCCTCAGACTGGAGCAATCAATTTCTCAAGAAGCCTCATCTCAGGCCATAAGCAAGGTGGGGGACCTAACATCATTCAAACCACACTCTACATATACTCCTGTGATGTTATATGACAACATTGACATCTTCCATGATGCAGCTGTGAAAGAGATCAAAATGCTACACTCGAAATTGCTCAACTCATGATCAATACTTGAAGCTCATCAAAAAGATCCAAGAGAATGAAAATGTTATTGTCAGACAATCTGATAAGGGGGGGAATATAGTTTTATGGCCGCGCAAACTATATTTGGAAGAAGCCCTCTCTCAATTAAACAATCCAGATTGTTATAGACATAGCGACATCACCCTGGTCAAGAAAGCCCAGGCAGATTTCTACTCATTGTTGATGGGGTGGAGATCTTTTGGATTACTAAGCATGGATGAGCTCAAGTACTTAAAGAATGACAACCCTATCATGCCGGTCCTATACCTAATTCCAAAGGTTCACAAAAACCCGGTTAACCCCCCGGGAAGGCCGATTATTGCAGCGTGTTGGGGTCTGCTTGAAAAGACGACTATTTATGTAGACTCATTCCTGCAAGAACATGTACAAAGCTTACCATCTTTTGTTCAGGATTCCAATGACTTTGTGTGCAAAATCAAAGATATAAAGTGGGATCCAGATCTTTGGATAATTACGTTAGACGTCACGTCTTTGTATACCAGTATCAATCATCAAGATGGCCTACGAGCTACGGAATTCTTCTTGGGACAGAGACCAATTCTAATGGCAGATCATAACCGTATGTTGTTGTCTATGATTTCGTTCTGTTTACATCATAATTTCTTTATGTTTAACAACAGATACTACCAGCAAGTCAGGGGTGTAGCCATGGGGGCCTGTTTCTCTCCCAGTCATGCCTGCCTACATATGGGCTATTGGTAGAGACAGGTCCTCTATGGTGAGCACTCTGACATTGCCATGCGATCCATTGTACGCTGGTATTGTTTCATAGACGATGTGTTCCTAGTTTGGAGGGGCACTCGTCAAGAAGCGGAGCAATTTATCGAGACTTTGAACTGCAATAATTACAACTTGCAGTTCACTTCTGAAATCAGTAAGGAACAGGTAAATTTCCTAGACATGACAGTATCAACTGGTAAGGACAAACTTGAAACCAAGCTATACAGGAAGCCCACGGCAGGCAACACAATACTCCATGCCAGCAGCCACCATCCCTCCCATCTCATATGCAGCATCCCCTATGGGGAGATATTGCATATCAGACGGCTGAGTAGCACTGAAGCTCAATGTCATCTAGCTCAGCAGGCTAGCAGGACTAGATTTTTGGCAAGGGGGTACAATCCTGGGCTGATTGACAAGGCCATTGCTAAGGCCAATGCTTTGTCACATAGCGAAACCTTACAACTCAAGGTCATTACAGAGCCTACCACCTCCCAGGATCAGACAGTCAGACTGATCTGGGCCTACAACAGGCAACATAGGGTGCTTAGTAAGATCATTTCCCGACACTGGGGGTTAATTAAATGTGACCCTATCATAGGTGACAAAATTCCAGTTACACCATCAATCACCTATAGAAAAGCGTATTCGATGCAGAATGCATTGGTTAAATCTAGCCCGGAGGTCTTATCCAGCAAGAACTGGCTGGATAAAAGCAAAGGCTTCAGGAAGTGCTCTTCCTGTAAAGCGTGCCAACATGGGCTCAACAAAACAGATTATGCAGTCCCGTTCACCCCCAGTGCACGCAAGATCAAGAAACAACTGACTTGCAAAAGTGAATTTGTGGTTTATGTGCTGGAATGTCCATGTGCCCTGCGGTATGTGGGTAGTACCAAGCTGCAGGTGCACAAGAGGATACTCCAGCACATAAGGGCCATAAATACCAGTGACCCGGCATACCCAGTGGCCCGCCATTTCAAGGAGCACCACAACAATGATAGCACCCTTCTACGCTACTATGCTATAGATAGCGTGGGCCCGCTGAGAAGAGGGGGAGATAGGGAGGGAGCCCTCAGGAGGTTGGAAACCAGGTACATACTGGAAATGGATAGCAGAGCCCGGGGGGGGTTAAACTCAACGGAAGACTTTTACACCTGTCTCTGATCTATCAGTAAGATTGAATTTCCTGTTCTGGATCCCCCACCCTTTGGCCTAACCATTAATGATAAGTGTACAAAACCTGTTTTCAACTCAGTCGGCTGACTCATTTACTGTGCTTGGTAGTCCTGGAGTGTAACAGGACATAGTAGTATGATACTGCCAACTTATTCTTTGTCCTGTACATGTCTAGAGTTGCCAATGGCCCATGTGTGAAATGTAGCCTAGGCTTAGGCTACATGACTGTTTATCAAACGCTAAGCAGTATCAGAATGAGAAAAAGAATCTAAGGCAATAACACAAAAAAACTAAAAATGACAAAAAAAGTTGATTCACACTTTTCACTCTCACGTTCAATGCCAATTTATGATTGTCAACAATGGGTGCATATCTCAACATAGTTGAATTGAGAAGAGAGGCTGCGATATTCTTGGACGTCACTGAAAGAGGATGTCTACTCTCTTCTCTATCTCCTTTGGTACACAGTTTTAGTGCGGGCATGTGCAATATTTATATTTGAGTCAGGATGCTGCGAATTCAGGGACCAGTTAATGCATTTATGCATCCAAATGTATGGATTACCTGATTTCTCATCCAGTGTATATAGTGTATAATGAGTGTATATATATTAACTAATAATGTGTATATATATATGGGTTTTATATTTTTGTATTCTGATTTTAACATTGTGATGTTGATGATGAATATAATTGTTATTTTTTGAAAATCCCATGTTGTTTACATGACACTATTTGCACTTTATCTGACCTTTTGCACACTGTCGAGTCTGCACTTCTTCTAAACCTTTCAAGGGATTATCCCATGGTTAGAAATTTTACAATATAGAAGGTTGATAGCACTTTGCATTTGCACTTTGTTGACACCATTTACGTTTTGTAAAGTTTCAAAAAGTTTCATTTTGAATTACATAAGGGATTATCCTGTGATGTAAATAGCAGCAAATGCTAAAATGTTTTCTGTGTCTATTACTGAGAGCACCTTACATGTGACCACATTCAACCAATGATTTCACATCTTAATTGGCATTTGCACTTTAAATGTTGCCTCCTCCCTTGCATGCGTCATGTGACCAAGGCCTCTGGGAAGGCCGAAACGTTATGCTGAGGAGTGCCGCTTTCCTTATTGAATAAACACACTGCTCACCTGCATTTGGGTCTCCTCTCTTCTTCTTCTGCGCCGATGGTATCCGGGACTGGGCTCCAGGCGAGAGAAAGCAGGGATTGTTGCATATATATATATATATATGTATATATATATATATATATATATATATATATATATATATATATATATATATATATATATATATATATATATATAATATATATATAAATATATATATATAAATATAAGCTTTTAAAAAACCAATGAAATTCACTGAAAAAACCATAGGTTATAGACTATATATAGTTAGGAATTAGCCTTTAAAAAACCTTGGAAATTCACTGAAAAAACCATAGGTTTTAGGCCTTATATAGTTAGGAATTAACATATAAAAAACCATTGAATTCCTCCTATATAGTTAGCTGGACATTTTATTGATATAAAACCAATGAAATTCCACATATAGTTAGTTGCACTAACTATATATTTCGCGCATCCGCAATCCAATGCTGATGATGTCACATATTACATCATTCATGACATGGTCAGTGACATCACTGATGCCGTTCGGGCTGTAGCCCTGGCTAAAGATCCCTATGGAAAATTGCACGGGGAAACCATGTTTTGGGACCCCCTTATTTCTTGGCCCCCACTTGACGAAGCTCCCCCAAACTTTCAGGGAAGGAGCGGAACCGAGCAGGCCATTCTCTTGGAGAAATTCACAAAGATTCGTCCCCCGGTGCCAAAGTTATTCCAAATAGAATGTTGTGGATTTCCTATGGAAACTAGGTCCTAACTATAACTACCTACTGGCGACAGCCAGTAGGTAATATATATATATATATATATATATATATATATATATATATATATATATATATATATATATATATATATATATACATATATATATATATATTCACTGAAAAAACCATAGGTCATAGACCATATATAGTTAGGAATTAGCATTTACAAAACCTTGAAAATTCACTGAAAAAACCATAGGTTATAAACCATATATAGTTAGGGATTAGCCTTTTCAAAACCTTATTTTACTCGCATAAAACCATTGAAATTCGCATATATAGTTAGATGCACTAACTATATATCGCGCACCCGCAATCCACTGCTGATGATGTCACATATTACATCATTCATGACATGGTCAGTGACAACCCTCCGAAAACCTAGAGGGTCACAAAGTGTCTACCATGCCCCCTTCTACCCATTCCGAACGGTAAAATATCATCACTCCGCATTTTTTACTCCGCATACTTTCACTCCTCATACCATTAGTCCGCAGGTACCTTTACTCCGCATTTTTTCATTCCGCATGCCTTCATATATTATATGCTTTTATCTCGCATGCTTTTATGACGAAAATCATTTTAAAAGCATGATTGGTAAAAGTATATGTTTTAAGGTAAGTTGTAAGGTAAGTATATGGGTTTAAGTTATGGGGTGCAGGGGTATTTAAGGGTTAAGGGGTACAGGGGTATTTGTAGGGTTCAGGGCTAGGTTTGCGTTTTGGGGTACAGGGGTATTTTTAGGGTTCAGGGGTAGGTTTCCGTTTTGGGGTACAGGGGTATTTTTAGGGTTCAGGGGTTGATTTGTGTTTTGGGGTACAGGGCTAGGTTTGCGTTTTGGGGTACAGGGGTATTTTTAGTGTTCAGGGGTAGGTTTCCGTTTTGGTTTACAGGGGTATTTTTAGGGTTCAGGGGTTGTTTTGGGGTACAGGGGTATTTTTAGGGTTCAGGTGTAGGTTTGCGTTTTGGGGTACAGGGGTATTTTTAGGGTTCAGGGGTTGTTTTGGGTTTTGGGGTACAGGGGTATTTTTAGGGTTCAGGGGTTGTTTTGGGTTTTGGGGTACAGGGTTTTTTTAGGGTTCAGGGGTTGATTTGGGTTTTGGGGTACAGGGGTATTTTTAGGGTTCAGGGGTATTTTTAGGGTTCAGGGGTTGTTTTGGGTTTTGGGGTACAGGGGTATTTTTAGGGTTCAGGGGTAGGTTTGGGTTTTGGGGTACAGGGGTATTTTTAGGGTTCAGGGGTATGTTTGGGTTTTGGGGTACAGGGGTATTTTTAGGGTTCAGGGGTAGGTTTGGGTTTTGGGGTACAGGGTTTTTTTAGGGTTCAGGGGTTGATTTGGGTTTTGGGGTACAGGGGTATTTTTAGGGTTCAGGGGTAGGTTTGGGTTTTGGGGTACAGGGGTATTTTTAGTGTTCAGGGGTTGTTTTGGGTTTTGGGGTACAGGATTATTTTTAGGGTTCAGGGGTATGTTTGGGTTTTGGGGTACAGGGGTATTTTTAGGGTTCAGGGGTATGTTTGGGTTTTGGGGTACAGGGGTATTTTTAGGGTTATGGGGCATGTTTGGGTTTTGGGGTACAGGGGTATTTTTAGGGTCAGGATGGGTTAGTGTTTAAGGGTGCAGGGGTATTTAAAGGAACTAGGGTGGGATTAGTTTTTAGGGTGTATAGGGTAATTATTAATTTAAAAAAAAAATATATCTATATATATATATATATATATATATATATATATATATATATATATATATATATATATATATATATATATATATATATATATATATATATATATATATATATATATATATATGTGTAATATTACAATAGTTCTAAATATAATGTCATTTAAAAGAAATAATGTTTCATTTTAATTAAAAATATATATGTGTGTATTACCTACTGGCTATCGCCAGTAGGTATATATAGTTAGGATTAATTCCCTATGGGATTTCTGAAAATTCTATGTCTAATAACTTTTGCGTTTGAGGACGGCATCGGCTGAAATTTTCAGGAAAATGGCACAGTTTGTTTCTGAGCAGCCCCTGAAAATTTGGTGGGGTTTCGTCAAGGGGGGGCTGACAAAAAAGGGGGGTCCCAAAACGCGTTTTTTGCATTGAGTTTTCCATAGGGCGGTTGGACTCACTTTTAGCTCGAACGGCTGAATGGATTTGCACGAAACTTGGCAAAATTGTAGGGACTGTTAGCCCGATATGCCTTTGCTAGGTCTCAATATATGTGCTTCAGTGGATTTTGAGAAATTAACGTTTAAATCAAGATATATATCTGTAACAGCGCTCCGGGCAGCGATCCGGTCCGCTTACTTTTCGCTTATCGGAACTTTGCGCGCAGAAAGCTGATTGGCTCTCCGGTGTCTGTCAACATTCTAAACAGTCCGGAGCGGCCGCCATCTTGTCTCTCGGTAGGATCGAGAGAGAAGAAGAGGTGAAAAACGAAAGGGGAATTTAATGAAAGGGGGCAAGGTATCCCCCTCTTGACCCCCTAGGAATGTTGTTGGGGTTATTAAAGGGTCCCGTGGGGAAAATAAAAAAAAATGATTTTTCACGGTAGAAGCGCTTCACGGGCCGCGAACTGGGCCGCAAACTGGTAGCGAAACGGGAATTCGCCATTTTGTGCTTCGTTAATTAAATTATTAGGTATAAGGGGGTGCGGGAGACGTATCCTAATCCCCTATGTTTCCTGAGGGTGGCTGAGGAGGCTGATATATGTTGATACATCTCTTCCAGCGGCTGTGCGTGAGCTTTTTTTTTTTTTGCTGCGTGACAGTCCGGAGCGGCCGCCATCTTGTCTCTCGGTAGGATCGAGAGAGAAGAAGAGGTGAAAAACGAAAGGGGAATTTAATGAAAGGGGGCAAGGTATCCCCCTCTTGACCCCCTAGGAATGTTGTTGGGGTTATTAAAGGGTCCCGTGGGGAAAATAAAAAAAAAATGATTTTTCACGGTAGAAGCGCTTCACGGGCCGCGAACTGGGCCGCAAACTGGTAGCGAAACGGGAATTCGCCATTTTGTGCTTCGTTAATTAAATTACTAGGTATAAGTGGGTGCGGGAGACGTATCCTAATCCCCTATGTTTCCTGAGGGTGGCTGAGGAGGCTGATATATGTTGATACATCTCTTCCAGCGGCTGCGCCATCTTGCCTTTTTTCCAATGCCACAATTTTGTCGTGCACGGCAGCCATTTTAGATGCCAGGCTGGTCCCAGGCTATCACCTACCCCTGCGGATGTAGTTTATGGCCCCAGCTGTAGAGAATTCAGACATGCCAACCCTCCCGATTCAGGCGTGTGACTACTGATTTCAGTGCTAGTCTCCCGCCTCCCGATTTCTGCAAGCAAAAACACGGGGGCATATTACGAACAACTAGCGATAATTTTTGTCTCTAACTTGTTTAGAGACAAAAATTATCGCCGCACATCGGCGATTTTTATCGCAGATAAACCTTGCTATTATCGCAGAAAAGTCAGCGATATTCATGTATTATCGAGCAAATGCTCTTAGCCATGTTATCCACCTCCCATTGGATAACATGGCTAAGAAAAGCTCAGGGCAGGTGTTAGATTTTGGAGATATTTGCGCTTAGCGCGAATATCTCCAAAAGTTGGTAATAGAAGGTAGCGATGTTAGGGACTGTTTCCAGTCGCTAACATCTTGGCACGCCACTTAGCATGTCATTAGTGATAAGTATCACTGACATGCAAAGCGGGGCCCAAGATGGTCGCTATCTCCTTTTAGCTGTCACTAACTGGTGTTAGCGATAGCTTGGTAATAGGGAGATAATTTTATCTCCGCTTTCAAGGCTTTTAAAGCCAAAAAAGCGGAGATAAACCCCCTTGATAATATGCCCCACGATTCCTTGGGGGTTTCAGCTGACAGGGCTTGGTATTGTGTTACATGGTAATTTTTCCAGGAAACGTCAGAGGGTCGATGCAGGGGTTCTAGAAGAGGTGATAAACCATTTAAGCCTCATGAACAAGCGCATGGTCTTTTAAAGATTTGTGAAGTACTCGGAGCGGCGGTGTGTGTGTGTGCCCTCTTTCAGGAGCGGGCGGGGGGGCACTGCCAGCAACTTGCCAGGTCAGGTAGTGTTCAACACGTGCATCACCCTTTCTCTGCTTGCTATTGCGCTCCATGCTTCGGAAAGGTAAGAAAAAGAACGTGCATTTGAGTTTGAAATGTCCGATCCTGCAGCAGCACACTTCCAAAGCCCACACATGACAATAACCCGATTCAAGGCCCCATTCACCCGTTTAAAAAAAAATAGATAACACTCCAACAAAGTAAGGTTATAAAACTTTATTAACTATTAACTTTAACGAACGGAACAAAAACTAAAAACATTTAAACATTTCTCAACACAAAAAGCAACAATGGTTAGAAGCTGTCTTTTGTGCGAATAGTCCCAAGGCAGCACAACGTGCAGAGTTCTGGACGGCACCCAGGTGATGTCGCCTGGGTGCCGCACTGGTTTAGGGATCCTACAATGCAGCACAGAAAAACAGCGTGGGGCGTCCCGGGTGGTGCGGGGGGAGGCCTCGTCAGTAGCGGTCTGTGTCCAGTGTCACATGGCTGACACAACATGTACGACAGGCACCCAGGTGATGTCCAGTAAACTGCCGCACTGGTTTTGGTATCCTACAATGCTGCTCCGAAAATTGGCGTGCGGCGGCCCGGGGGGGGGGCGCGGGGGAGGCGGCGTGAACGGGCCTCCCCAGGTGGCGGCCATCTAGCTGAGTTGCGCCCGCTCTTGCGGCTACAGCGTCTCGCTCACCATGTTGTTGAGTTGCTCCCACTCTTGCAGTGCAGCGATAGGCGGCTGCCACATGGCTCTTAAAATGGCGGACGGCTCCTCGGTTTTAGGCCTGGTCCACTGAAATGGCCCTGGGACACTTTGGAACTCGGACGCTTGCCTGCTAGGGCTTGGGCTCCATTCTCGAAAAGCGTCCCCTCAGCCGTGAAGATTGTACAAAAGTCTTGGGGGCCCCCGACTCCCGCAGGCTTCCGGTGGGGAGCGGCTGCCATGATTGCTCGCGGAATGACCACGACGGAGCCACGAGATGGTGGTGCTCTCATGCTGATGCCAGCTTCAGTCTGAATGATCCAGAAACAAGGTGGGGCTTTCATCGTTTGGGAAAAAAAAATGTTCTAAACCAATGAAAAGTGTTATTTTTAGGTCATATGACCAAGCCTTCCATCTTTAGGAAACCAAAAGTAAAATGAACCAATGAAAAGTTTTATAAACAAGTCACATGACCTGTTATGCGGCATAGGGCTACAAAAAGCATAGAAAATCCGTTGGCACGTGAGGCGGCGTCAGTAGCGGACCGATGTGCGAATAGACCGAAGGCAGCACAACGCGCCGAGATCCGGATGGCACCGAGGTGGTGTCCAGCAAATTGCCGCACTGGTGTGGCCATCCTACAATGCTGCGCCGAAAGACGGCGTGTCCAGCTGAGTTGCGGTCACTGTTGCGGTACAGTGACTCGAACGCGCCGAGATCCGGATGGCACCGAGGTGGTGTCCAGCAAATTGCCGCACTGGTGTGGCCATCCTACAATGCTGCGCCGAAAGACGGCGTGTCCAGCTGAGTTGCGGTCACTGTTGCGGTACAGTGACTCGAACGCGCCAAGATCCGGATGGCACCGAGGTGGTGTCCAGCAAATTGCCGCACTGGTGTGGCCATCCTACAATGCTGCGCCGAAAGACGGCGTGTCCAGCTGAATTGCGGTCACTGTTGCGGTACAGTGACTCGAACGCGCCGAGATCCGGATGGCACCGAGGTGGTGTCCAGCAAATTGCCGCACTGGTGTGGCCATCCTACAATGCTGCGCCGAAAGACGGCGTGTCCAGCTGAGTTGCGGTCACTGTTGCGGTACAGTGAGTCGAACGCGCCGAGATCTGGATGGCCCCGATGTTGTGTCCAGCAAGTTGCCGCACTGGTGTGGCCATCCTACAATGCTGCGCCGAAAGTCGGCGTGGGGTGCCCCGTTGGCTTATGAGGTGATGTCAGTAGTGGACCGATGTGTGAATAGGTCGGAACCAGCACAAGGCGCCAAGATCCGAATGGCAAGTCCTGGATGTTGAGTGCCTCAGTTGAGAGTTCTGAGCAGTGCTTGCAAGACTGTCTGAAGCTTATTTGCACCTGCTGCAGCTTCACTAGGTCCGGCGGAACTTTTTGCCTTTTCCTTTCTGCTTCTTTTCCTACAATGCGTTTCATCTGAAGACACGACCAGGTCCCTGAATGTGTGCAGGGGGACGCTATTGATTGAATGAAAATGGCGGCTTGACACAAAGCTGACTCAAGCGTTACTGTTGGTGCTATACAGACAAAAATTGGTTTTCAGTTTGTACATTCTTCAGGTTTTTTTTTTCCATCCAAGTCTGATTGAGAGTTTGTAGAAAAATGGCTTCAGATTTTCCACATACTACTCTTCAACATTCTTCCTAAATGTAACAATGTGAAACTCACTAGGAGAACGGCTGTTTCTGTTTCCTTTCAAAATGCTGCCAACAATATTTTCTGAATGGAAGACACCATCTTGTAGCATAAAGGGCCGAAAGGGGTTCTGGTCTGGCCGATGGTTGGTGGAGACATTTTGACTATATCTTGGACCTGCCCGGCCTCGCCCAAAATGGCGCCGGTATAAATGGGACTCGTAACTCCTTGCCCGCAAATGTATATCTAGAAAATGTTATTGTAAGTGGCCCTGTTCTATTTTAATTACAAAATGTATGTCCACCGATTCCGCAACTGTTAGACACCTTAGTTCTTGCAACCTAATGGCCCGCTCGTTACGTTCCTCTACAGTGTAAATGTCTCCTCATCATATACGATTTCAGTTTGCTCCGTGGCCGGCCCACGTGGTTATAGGCCCGTATTTGTATACTGACATTTTCACAATAAAGGTTTTTAAAACAAAACACGGTAGTAGTATTTACATTGGTAAAGTTTTTACTTTTAGTCACTGTTTTCGAATCAGTAAAAGGCAAGTGAAATAAAGCAGTCCAATTACATGACGGATAAAAGGTATAATATGTAGGAACGCAGTAAAGATAAATGGTCAAGGGCAGTTGTGTTTTTCATGTCTGCAACATAAAGTGATCGATAAGAATCTGATAATCAGGCGTATCGGCGACTAAGACAGCAGGCCGAATCTCTTTTACTCAACGGCTCCGTCATGGAAGGAAGAAACGCCCTTTTTCTCGAAAAAGGAATATATTTTACTTGCAAGACAGTTGTAAATTTTCCGGGAAAGTACATTAGCCTGGAATATTATAACATATGTTTGAAAAAAAAATATTGTTCGAAAACAATAAAAAGCGTAATTTTTAGGTCATATGACCAAGCTTTTCATCATTAAATTAACAAAAGTAAAATGAACCAATGAAAAGTTTTATTAACAAGTCACATGACCTGTTATGCTTACGTTACGCGCTGCGCGCCGCGCCTCGGATCACTTCCGGGTGCGCTAACGCGGCGTGTCATAAAACGCATTACGCGACAACGTAGGTCAAGAATATAGTCTAAATGTCTCCACCAACCAGCGTTCAGAACACAACCCCTTTCAGCAGTCCAAAAAGTTCTGTTAAATGACAACAGAGGGGACAGGCAACAAGAACCATCAGTCAAAGAGGGGAGGGCAAGTTCTTTTCTTCCGGGTCATGTTGGGGCGCTACCGGAACTGATCGAATTGGTAGTCTATAGTGTTTCTGGATGTTTCAGACTAAAGCTGGCGTCAGCATGAGACCACTACCATCTCGTAGCTCCGTCGTGGCCATTCCACGAGCAATCATGGCAGTCGCTCCCCACCAGAAGCCTGCGGGAGTCGGAGGCCCCCAAGACTTTTGTAGAATCTTCACGGCTGAGGGGACGCTTTTCGAGAATGGGACCCAAGCCCTATCAGGGAAGCGTCCGAGTTCCAAGGTGTCCCAGGGCCATTTTAGTGGGCCAGGCCCAAAACCGAAGAGCCGGCCGCCATTTTGAGAGTCCTGTGGCAGCCGCCTATCGCTGCACCGCAAGAGCGGGCGCAACTCAACTACATGGTGAGCGAGACGCTGTAGTCGCAAGAGCGGGCGGTAAACAGCTGAATGGCGGAAGAGGCACAGTGTAGCAAAAGCGGGCGGAATGGCAACTAAAACGATAAAGGGGCGCCCCACTACAGCTTGTCTTCAGGTCAAACGGATTGTGGGACAAGGTCCAGAATTGAAGAGTCATCAAAAGGCAAAAAGTTCCGCCGGACCCCGGGAGCCGGCCGCCTATGTCGGGGGCGATCTCAGGCTACACCAGTGCTATAAGACTTGGGGAGGGTGTCGGAGCCAAGCGTCTTCTCCGAGTCCATGGCCATCACACCGCCCCTCAGGGGCCTCCGTCAAGCTGTTTAGGAAGGTAACATATCACATTGTTTTCTAATGCAGTCAGGTCCACAAACGACACTAACTTACTTTGAGAATAGTGAAGCTGCAGTAGGTGGAAATAAGCTTCAGACAGTGTTACAAGCACTGCTCAGAACTCTTAACTATGGCACCCAACATCCAGAACTTATGCTATTTGAGAATGGCAGTGACATCGAAGCATCTCAGGGACCAAAACCATTAACGTACTTTCACGTATGAAAATCTTACTTGGGGAGGGGACAGGAGCGAAGCGCCCCCTCCCAGTCAGCGCCACCACACCGTATGTTGAAAATCTGAAGCCATCGTTCTACAAAGTCAACCAAACTTGGATTGAAAAATCTAGAAAAATGTACAAACTGAAAACCAGTTTTGGTCTGCATAGCATCAGTAGCAACGCTTGAGTCAGCTTTGTGTCAAGCCGCCATTTTGATTCAACAAAGCACAGGCATTGAAAAAGGCTGAAATTCAGAACTCTAAACTATGGCACCCAACATCCAGGAGCTTGCCATCCGGATCTTGGAGCCTTGTGCTGTTTTCGATCTATTCACACATCGGTCCACTACTGACATCATCTTATAAACCAACGTTATGTAAATAGTTTTTTAATAAAATGTTTTACCCTGTTTCTTTGCTGGTGTGTTGTCTATATTTTTAATATTTGCATAGGGTTTGTCGTTATTTTGGGCGGGATGGGTGACGGAGCCGAGCTGTCTTGCAGCCCTCATGGTGTGGAGCTCAGTTCATCTCACTATTTTCGTATTTCTCATGAAGGGTTGTTCCTAATATTTCTATTTTAGCGAGGTCAAAAAGAGATCCAATTAGTGGCCTACTGATTTTGCTCGATTACTTTTATTTTTTTTTACACGATTTTTCACTATCTGCAAAGACTAAACAGAGTATTGCGACTTTGTGCTTGTTTGTAAATAGAGAATGATCCAAAGAGAACCAATTCTAAAACAGTAAATGCTTGGACAACAATCAATCAAATGGAGAGACAAGCAGGCACGACGGATTACAACGGGGGCAAAGGCTTGCGTTAACTACCGTTCACTATCTGCAAAGAGAGAGTACTACTAAGACAAAAGAGGGGAGGGGGGGGGTGCAGCGTTCAAAGCACATCAGCGTGCATAAATACGAAAATGTTTTTATCTATCACGTACTTGACATTTTAAAGCTTTTCATATTTGCTATTAAAAAACCAATGAAATTCACAGAAAAAAACATAGGTTATAGTGGATATATAGTTAGGAATTTGCATTTACAAAACCTTGAAAATTCAATGAAAAAACCATTGGTTTTAGGCCATATATAGTTAGGGATTTGCATTTACAAAACCTTATTTTACTCGCATAAAACCATTGAAATTCCATATATAGTTATAAGCGCTAACTATATATCGCGCACCCGCAATCCACTGCTGATGATGTCACATATTACATCATTCATGACATGGTTAGTGACATCACTAATGACATCACTGATGACATCTCAAATGACATCACTGATGACATCACTGAAAACATCTCATTTGACATGACTGATAACATCACTGATGATATCATTCATGTGATAATACGATGAACCTCTTCAGACTCTAATATAACCTTAGATACAATCAGTGTAAACAGACACTCACAGACTGTCACTCATCCATGGAGTTACTCACACACCTAGTCAGTCATGCAAAGAATCAATCACACCTCCATTTCCTCAACTATACAGTTATACAAACTTTACTTATTCAAACATATACTAACACATATTTACTCTATTATACAATCCCTGATACAAGTTCACAATGATCCATACAGCCACTCACACATTCACTGGCTCTTATGCACAGTTATTTATATATGTCAACTCTCACATGTACTGTGTTTTACATATGTACTTACTTTGACATGTAGCACTGAGATATCCATTCACTCACCAATACACTCATGCACACAGTCAACCGCCCATACAGCTGTTTGCACATGCACTTTTGAATCTATACATATAGTGAATTAACTACTCACACATCTATGTACAGAGTCACACACCTCCCAGCCACCCATACACACACACTCAGTCTCCCATACAAATACTTGGACAACCAACCAATAACCCATACAGTTACTCATATAGCTACGAATCAACATATGCAGTTTGTAGAACAACAGATATAATGATGCACAAATTAAAACAGTTTAGTCACTAACCCATGCACTCAGTGAGACACATTTAATCACTCACTCAATCAGTCAGTCATGCACCTAGTAAATCCTTCATCCAGACACTTATACATCCACTCATTCTTCAATATGTAAAACATATTTTAACTTTACAGAAACATACAGTCACTGGATGTTGTCATCAGTGATGTCATCAGTGATGTCATTTGAGATGTCATCAGTGATGTCATCAGTGATGTCACTAACCATGTCATGAATGATGTAATATGTGACATCATCAGCAGTGGATTGCGGGTGCGCGATATATAGTTAGCGCTTATAACTATATATGGAATTTCAATGGTTTTATGCGAGTAAAATAAGGTTTTGTAAATGCAAATCCCTAACTATATATGGCCTAAAACCAATGGTTTTTTCATTGAATATATATATGTATATATATATATATATATATATATATATATATATATATTTATATATATATTTTTAAAAAAGTACTTCACAAAGCTATGACTTCACCACACATGCATTTGTGAAGTAATTGCATGCGGAGTGAAGTCATATGCTGTATCAAAATTTGAGGAATTATGGCTTGCGGAGTGATGGTATTTGCGTCCTAAAAAATGCGGAGTGATGGTATGCGGGATTTTTGTTTGCGGAATGGGATCACATATTCATTCCGAACATTGTTTGTCCTCCATTTTGTGTCTCAATTCTACCAATACTCAAAATGGAGGACTCCCGTAACGCTGCCGGTTCGCTTACCGGGGAGCGCACCGGTAAGCGCTCGATAAAAAAAGGTGGGAAAGTAATTTACAGAAAAACCACTACAGACACTTTCATCAAATATAGAATAGCCCCTACTACATAGCAGTCCCTACCATTTCCCCAAATTTGATGGAATTTCATTGAGAAAATTATGCTGTAAGCCTGATTAAATATCCTGAGGTAAATTACCTAACCAAAACACTTATGAAGTGTTAGAATTGTCAACCAATCAAAATGCTACTTTCAATATCTTCTATTATTTCATGACATTTGATTGGTTATGTACCTGAATATATATAAAGAAAGAGAGAGAAACTCAGCCATTTTGACTACTACTTCTTGAAGTACATATCAAGTACATTTCAACTGATGACTTAAACTTCTATTTGAAAGGTAGGACGTTATTTTAAAAACTGAAGTATGTTCTGTACTTTAAGTTAATTAGGAAAACATTTTCTGATAGTTATATACTATCCCTCTGTAATACTTATAGAATAAAATAGACTTCTCTCTTTTAGGTATGGATGGAGTTAGGCTTGTCTTGTATAATTAAGAATTGACTTAGACTTTATCACATACATTTTTTGATATTTCTACTTTCAGTCTGATACCATACACTGCCCAACAAAAAAATCACTGTTTAAAAAACCAAACTACCTGTCTGTACTTAAACCTAACAGTGCCCTATCTGTACTGATATATTTTTTTAAAATTCATTTTACAGCACAGAAATGGAAAGAGAGCAAAAAAATAACGTGGAAATTGTTGCAGAATGCAACCAAGACACAGAAAATGATTCAGAATTCTTTGATGAATCAATGGACATAGAACTTCTGCAATGTGTTGAAGCTGTGGATTTCTTAATTGAAAAAGAGACAAAATCTGACCAAGAATTATTAGAAGTTCTTTTTATTTTGAAAACAAATCAGAAAAATACATTTATATATAATAATTCAAAAATAGTTTGAGACATTATTCATTTTTATATGTATTTTTCAAACTAGTAGCAAATTGATTATAATGAAAAATCAGACTTTAAATATACTGTGCAACTTTAGGTTTGCTCATAGTTACTTCCTTTCTTCCACTATATCATCTCCAATGTGTATTTAACATCTCTTTATCATGTCCTGCCTCCATTGTGTTTCTCCTTTCCTGACAGACTACGCTATGAATTCCATATACCACAATAACTTCTGAAACAGCCTGCAAGATATCTACAAAGGAAACAATGTATTTTTATTTTTAGACTCTGCATTTGTACCTACATGTTGGTACTTAAATAAAATAAATAAAAAAAAAAAAAAAATAACAATCAATAAACATACAATATTTGAACATTCTTTCATCCTATTTTCCCAATATTACGCTTCCCGGACCGCTTCCTGGTGCGCGTACCGAGCGCTCCCCCCTATATCAATTTTTTTTTTTTAACCCCGCGAGGCCCTTTTAAAGCCCCCTCATCAAACCTAGGGGTCAGAGAGGATGTACTCTGCCCCCTTATGCTCATTTCCCCCTTTGTTTTTGCCACCTCTTGTGTCTCGATCCTACCGAGACACAAGATGGCGGCCGCTCCGGACTGTTTAGAATGTTTACAGACACCGGAGAGCCAATCAGCTTCGCTTCGCGAAGTTCCGTTACGCGTCAGGTACGCGAACCGGAGCGCTAACCGGAGCGCTGTCACAGATATATCTGTTTTTTAAAACCTTAATTTCTCGAAATCCACTGGAGCACATATATTGAGACATAGCAAAGGCACGTCGGGCAAACCATATCTACAATTTTGCCAAGTTTCGTGTAAATCCATTCATCCGTTCGAGCTAAAAGTGAGTCCAACCGCCCTATGGAAAACTCAATGTTAAAAACGCGTTTTGGGACCCCCCTTTTTTCTCAGCCCCCCACACACAAAAACATTGGAGAAATACTTACTTGTTGCATTTTTGTCACGCATATGCCTTTACCATACATGTGTTACTTTGAAAGTGCCTTGCAAAGGCATGCATGCTAAAGGATATAAGTATGGCAAAGTTTTGCATGGTTAAGACTTGCTTGGTAGTGTTCGAGTCTTTGTAATGACCACGTTGTGAAGCTATGCATGGTAATTGCTTATGTGGTTCCGTCATACATTCCTCCCCATTGATTACCCTCCCACTCCTTTGGTTTCCCTATCATCTTCTTTTTTTTACATGTTTTTTCTTTTTTCTGGGTGTGGCTGGGTTAGCCCCAGGAAGCAGAGAAAGCTGTCTAGCACTCTGCCTTTGAAGTAAAAGCTGCTTTCACAATACTTGTTTTCCATTTTTTTATATGCCAATCCATCTCAGATCAGTAAATAAAAAAAATTTCACCAGTGTCCTTTTGTAGGTGCATGTTCCCTGGCATGCCTACAAAATTATACAGCTTCAATATTACATGTTTTAATTCGTACTTTTGCACATGCTGCACAGTATCTTGCAGATGCTGTACAGCTTAGTCAAATGGAATTGGCAAAACCAATAGGTTCAAGGAAAGACCTATTGGCTTTGCCAATGCTAGTTTAAAAATTGCACCTGGCCTGATGTGCTGCACAAGCAGTGGAGTTAACCCCACACCTACTGTAAAGTAGTGGAGGTGCATCTAAGTTCTGCTTAACGTATGTTTGCCAGCATACTAAAACCACTGATTCCTGTGTGCCCTATTAAAAAAGATAAATTACTTAATCAAAAAAGTTCAAACTAATTTGGTGCAAATGTTGGTGACTGTAAATAAAAAATACATTTTTCTAAATATGACGACCAGATTATGTCCTAGAGTAAACTCTCATTATTCCTGTCTCCAGGAGGGAAGGTTATATTTAAGGCAAATATGTTATCCCAACAGTGCCGTGATTAGATATACTTTGGAGAGGTGTGGTGCAGCGGCCAGGGCAGGTAACTTCAGAGCACAAGTTTCACAGTTCGATCCCCGGCTCCGGCGGCAGCTCAGCTCAGCACCATGTGACTCTGGGCAATACCTCACCTAATTTCCACCACGGCCCCCATTGCCATGAAACCCGCAAGGGTGAGTAGTTTGCGCTTTACAAATACGGTTTTAAATGTTTTACTTTTGCGGGAGGTGACTTGGAAGCCGAGTAAATTTGCACACAATGAATGCACTGTAACCAATTGTTCACAGGGGACTAAGTGATGAAAGTAAGATTGTAGAGTGTTGCAGCTACCCCAAGTGATGCATTGGGAGCAAAGACTTGTAGGAACAAAACAGAGCACGAGGAGAAAAGGTATTGCATAAATAGTCAAATTTTCAGACCTGGAGATTCTTGAGGGTCTCCTTGCTTGCAGAAGTGTTTACCAGATATTAGAGGTAAAGTAAGAAAATGTGTGATGCTGATGACAAACTTATGAAATGTTTCATTTTCATAGCAGGTAAGTAGAGATGGACTGAAGAAAGCATAGAGGAGCATATATCTGGAGGCACATTTGAACAAAGAGTGGGGCGGTCATATCAACAGTCCAAGCTAAATGTCCTGACCTTTCAAGATGATTCTTTTATGTATAGGTTAAAAAATACAGTTTGACCTGATCAGAAGAAATATAGATTCCATGGGGATGAACAAGGGCTAGTCTTGCTTCCGCATTTCTGTGAAATTAGGCATGTGGGAACACTCAGATAGACAGAAAAACAATTAAAAACGTGGAATGATAGGACTGCATGGTTGGCCCGAACTGCCATGCAGGTCCTCTTCAGATTAAAGGGGCCTGGGATGTGGCCCTAACTAATTACGAGTGGCTGAGATTAATTTAAGCATCCCGTCCATCACTTTTTTGTATTTTTCTTTTACTTTACATATTAGTGGCATTCACTTTAAGTGATAGCATATGCAGCTAGATTCTTCATTGTCCCGTTTTGCGAGTCCTTAATAGCGATTATTAAGGAATCGCTATTAAGGACTTGCAAAACGGGATTCATGTAGGAATCGCTAAATAAATTGCAATTCCTACACATTCCTTATTTGCGATTAGCAAATTGCTAATCGCAAATAAGGAATTTCTCCCCATTCATTCCTATGGGCCTAAAGGCCCATAGGAATGAATGGGGAGTTATTCTTTATTTGTATTAGCAATTTGCTAATCGCAAATAAGGATGCGATTTTAAGGTTGCCACGGGTGTCCAAAGGACACCCTGTAGCACCCCTGAAATGCAATCTACATTGGTGTTGCGCACACACATGTCCAAAGGACATGTGTGTGTGTAACAAACAACTTAGAAAAATGCATTTAAAAGCAGTTTTCGCTAATTACCACGAGGTTTGACCTTGCGGTAAATAGCGGCCCGAAATTGCGATTTCGCAATTTAAAAATGGTTAATGAATTGCATTTAGGGAATCTCAAATAGAGATTCCTTAAATGCAATTCCTCGCAATTTAGCGAATTCGCAATTACCGATTTTTGCATTTGTGATGATGAATCCCAAATGCAAAAATTGCGCTCGCAAAGGGCCAGATTCTCAGAATCTGGCCCTTTGCAAGCCCATTTTTCAACGATGAACCTGTCTGTAAGTCTTTTTACATGTTCAAGTTTGCCTAAAACTAGTTATTTTCAAATTATTTGCAAGGCTGGTTCAATGTTTGGTTATTCATTTATTTATTGCTATATATTAACTTTATTTCTCAGCTATTTTTTCTCTGCTCTTTTTAATGTTAATGTAATAAAGTGATTAAATGACATTGTAATGTAGCTGCCTGTTATTTGAGTGCTTGGTTGGGTGCTGATTAATTCTTGTTTATACATCCCATCATTCATCTGCACAGAAAGTAAAATCACTGCATTTTCAATCATCCATCAGCACAGAAAGAGACATCACTGGATTTCTCATCATCCATCTGCCCAGAAACTAACATCACTGGTTTCTCACCAACAACATCTTTAAAGGAAGAGGAAACACAAGGACTTAATTTCCCATTATCCATCTGCACAGTAAGTGACCTCACTTCCTGCATTCTCTCAACTTCAACAGCTCTTCAGGGAATCCCATTGCTCAGTTGTCCGAGCAAACGGTAGACACAGATAAAAGCATTTCTTGTATGGGCCAGGAAGAGCCTGTGGCCAGAACCCCTGTTCCAGTGAAGCCTACAAGATACACGATCAAATCATGGGTCTCAACCCAGTACGCCATGCTGACAATCTCCAAAGGTAGATATAGACAACTCATACAGCATTGGCACAACACACAGCCCAACCTCATACACATCCCACTAACTACCACACATCCTCACATTAAAGAATACACATTCCAACTCATGCTCATTAATGATTGCTATGCATTACTTTGTGTACCAGACATTGCATACCTCATCTCCTATCACAACCTTGATGCCATTTTCATTGAACCCCCACATCTTCACACATCCTAGAAGTCTTTCTTCCTACAGGCTACAGCATCCAACCTGTTGACTGCGCACATAAGAAGGGATGAGGCTGCACTGTCATCCATAAGTCATCCTGGTCCTGTTCACCAGGTGAACTCCATGGATCTGCTGGCCTACCATTTCCCTCACTCAGCCACTCAGACTTCCACCTTCCATCTCCTATACAGGCCTCCTGGTAAAACACAGACTTCATTGATGAATTCTCAAATCTTCACATTACCTCATCTATCCAACATGCCTGCACCACCCTTTAGGGTAACTTCACACTTACAGACAATGCAAGCTCAGAAAGAAAGAACAAAAAGAAAGACACTCTCTTAAACCTCATCAATACACTCAATGTGGTACAGTATGTCAAACAACCAACACATTCCAAAAAAACATCCTTGATCTTATCTACTTAACATCGCCACAATCAAAAATTAGCTAGCATTCGCGCCAAGAATTTTCAATTCTATTAAGGACACGGAGGCGAGGATTATGCTTCTCTTTCTTATATTTGCCACTCACAGCAGCCAATGAAAAACGTTTTGTATGCAAATAAAAACTACATTTCCCATGATGCTTGTACATACATCACATCCTGTATAGCCCCATAAGAGCTGCTGCATCCTGTGTCTCCTCCTCTTTCTTTGCTCGAACATATACAGTCCACACATAAATAAATCCAGTCCATTGTACGGAATATGAGTCTCAATAAACATCCTTCAACATGTAGAACAAACATTACTAAATCCAGTCCTTTTCACGGGATATGAGTCTCAATAAACTTCCTTCACAAGGCGAACCATCGTCGACTGGAAGGATCACGTCTTTTAAGCCAGAAGAACACCTGCTCCTTCTTCTTTACTGGAAGCTGAAAGGAATGAGACAGGAAAAACCCGTAACTTCTGCTGATACAGAATATCAAGTACATGCGGGTGGGTAATTATTACCACTGTAATAAACCGGGTGGGATAATCCTCGCCTCCGTGTCCTTAATAGAATTGAAAATTCTTGGCGCGAATGCTAGCTAATTTTTGATTCTATTACAGGACCGGAGGCTTCGGATTATGCTAGTTCAACGCTTAGCAACACAACTACAGTCTTAAATCTCCCACCGGTACATAATATACTGTTTAAATAGAGTCTGAGAAACTCCATCAGGAAAGGTAAAACTTGCACAACAATGGGAATTATCCAAACAAGAATGATAAGTATTGTACTTGAGCAAACTGTGTATCACCATTGGTTCGAACACCCATTCCGGCCAAAGGCCCTCAACCATCGGCTGTAATAGCCTCGTACTCACATAGAAATGATAATAATCATCAACAATCATATGAACATATAGTTGAAAAAATCAGATGGTAATTCCGAGAATCATCGTTGTAAGCCATGAGGCATGTGAAGAAACCCATAAAGTGCAAAGTCGTGTGACGAGGCCCTGACCACATGCAGTTCAGACCTCGCTGACCGGGCAATTTCTTATAGTACATACTATACCTGTAAAACGCGGGCTTGCCTCACCATAGGAACCCCCGAAGGTGGAATGCTTCGTAACACAGCCTGACAATATTTGATGTCCCGTTTGGAAACTTATGCCACCAAAAGAATTCGAAAGAAAACCCGACTCAAGTTCAGCAACCTGCCCTGAACCGAGAAGAGCCGCAGGAAAAACGGCCAAATGGACGTTATAAGGACCAAAGTCCCCGTACATTATTTGGTAACTAATTCACCAGAAGAAATCAGTCCTCACAAAGCCGCCAAATGGCGTACATATCCACAAGCGACCCCCTATCGCCGAAACCTCTGTAGGGAATGAAAGGTCCCAGAAATACGAAAAGAACGTGTTCGAGAACCAAGAAAGTATTGTAGATACCAGAAACTTGGTCGCAATAAAGCAAAGTCGGAATACATACACCCAGGAAAAAAAGGTCCTACCACATTGCCATGTGTCAACCTGGACCCGCGCCTAATAAACGGCAACGATGAATCTGCGGGTCGTAGCTCTCTGGTGAACCATAAGGCATCTGCCTTGATTTACCTGAGTGTCACTAAATTGCCAGAAAAGGCGGGAGAACGAGCCGTCCTCCGCCGACCCAGGGGACATTGGGATTCCAAAATGGAGTCCGCCCTGCACGAAAGATGCGACCAGTCGTCCGAAATACCAGGAAACCAGATGGAACAAACCTTTACTGCCATGTAGGCTAAGGAGGTATACCACAACAATCTAAATGTGAAATCGTCGGCAGAATGGCCTGAATCCTGGAATTAGCCCCCTATGAAGATGACCTATATGCCCATATCCGCTGATCGTACTCGCAGTCGAGATATTGTGCATGCTGAACAGTAAGCCTCCAGAGGCGTGCACGACAAAGAGCCCGAATAACTGGAGGGGTCGGAAACTGTTTGAATGACGGTGCCCAACACACCATCACCGAGGCATCCACCCACAGGGAAACTCTCGTACTAATACCATCGGAAAGTCATCCTCGCATTGTAAAGTGGGAATAAAACCACTGAGTCGCATAGGATTGAGATAGAACAACCATGCCTCCATGTATCCAATTAACCTGAGAGATAAAACAACACGGTACTCGGACGTTAATGGGGAACTGAGGAGGGATAGCCTATCCCTCGCATCAACCATTGGTACCACCATCGGAACAACTGCCCTTGTAGGGAAGGAGAGAACCAGACTCTCTCCTGAACGCTATGTGCCAGAAACTGCGGAAACACGATGGAAAAGAACCGACCCACTAGTGTGAATGCGACCACAAGTAAAGAACGTCTACCCTTTACACTCTCAACGATAATAAATCTGTCCCATAGGGGCATCTGGTGTCCTGGTGTCCAACCTTACGAAGGCTTTGCGCCTCTCGGGCGATCCGGCGCAAAAGCGTCATACCGACGCCTATCACCGAGCGTGGCTGGCTGCGACATTGATTTGCAGCTTGTCAAATTTGGGAATCCCTTTCTGAGACGACTAGGAAAAAGAGGAAAAACGAAATAAATAATAAGTAAATAGACAAAAACGAACGCATGCTGAAGGATTTGTGGTAGCAGAACAAAATGGGCGTCAATTAAGCCCTGTCACCCCTAGTTAGGTAACGTCATACATGAGGCCCTGTTGACCACACAAGAACGGGAAGAACCTGGGTGTCAACATAATCAGTTCAGGAGGCTCTTGCGCTCCTATCAGTAGTTGTCATCCTCCAATATAGCAATATATATGTATACATACATATATTCCAACCTCATCCTCAAGGGACATCTGTATTCTATACATATGAAAGTGCAAAGCACAGTGCAATGGAGGAGTCGAGGGGGAGCCAACCCTGTGCACACTAAAACAGAGAAATGAATAATGCATCGGCTCCTCAGCAAAGCTGTAGTCATTATACCAGCCCAGAGGGCGTCGGGAGTCTTTGTAAAATACCAGGAGCGTGTGCGCACTCCGAGGGCCAGCCTATTGTTAAAGCCTGGCGGCTACCAGGTATCTGCCCAGGTAAGCAGGAGGCACTGAGACCTCAAACAAAACAAACAAGGGACGCCTGCGACGTGCGTAGGCCAATGTGCCCAAAGTAAGCCCAAAATTGTGCCCAAATGGGTTACGCACACCGGAGCGTTATGACTCCATAACCGCACTCGGCTACTAGGGAAAGCCTTTGGCGGAGAAAGCGCGTGACCGCGCAATAATTCAAACAACCCTATGGAAGTGACCGGAAACTTACGCCACGTGTAAAACAGCATCGTTGGAATGTAATCAAGGAGGAACAAATCAAGACACAAACACATTCACCCAATTCATCATGGCGCACTCTGTAAAACAGCATCGTCGTAATGTAATCAATGAGCAACAAGTCAAGACACAAACACATTCACCCAATTTCATCGTGGCGTGCTCTAGCGCCGAATTCCAGCTCCAGAAGGAGCGCCTGATTCAGTTTGCGGCTGTCTAGGCCTCTCATGAGGATTAATCTCGCTGGCATAAGCAGAGCGACCTCACCACTCCCGCAGGAGCCATCTGAAAGTTGCATCAGCGCTACCAAAAAAACTGCCAAGCGCATACTGCCATCCAGTATAAACAGTGAAACATATCTCAGGAGAATAGTAAACTTAAATCGTGAGAAAAACACAAATTACAACATTAATGATAAACGGACGTGACTCGGGGCACCTGGGATCGAACCCTGCACCATGGAGATCAAAGGCGGCAGCCTTGCCCCGAGGCCACGTATAGACCGATCAGCACGAAGCTGATGAAACCTTAAGCGCGGCATGCGCACATCAGCGGGAGTACAGAGCGCCTGAAACAGAGGCCACCCGCGTAGAGGATACATCACCGTACCCACAGTCCCAGGACGTGGCAAGGAGGCGACGCGCGCCTGCCTTATCGAAGCGAGCCATGAGGCTCTGCGGAGATTCAGCGGAAAGGTGAACCGACAGGTAGGTGACAGACTCCGCTGCAGGAGGAGGCGCCACACCCGGGCGCCGCACACAGCCCCCGCAAGAACGCAGCAATGCCCGCAGGCCATTGGGGAACGAACGCCTGGCCAGGGAGACCGAACCGATAACACACAAAAGCGTCCACGGAGTACGCTGCTCCCAGCGGGAGCCGCTCCGCCCTCCTAGGCGGTAAAAACAACCCATGGCGCCCGCGAGCGCTAACACAAGAAAGCATGGAAATGCAGCGTAAATCACCAACCCATACTCCTAGGACCCTTTGTAAATTGAGGACAACCTAGATAATGTGTTATATCCAGAGCGCTGCAAGCAGTCTTGAACTTAGGGAGCGCCGTTCGTTAAGATACAAGGCTGCACGTAACACGTGCGCTGCCAGCTCCCATAAACCACAATCACGCCACAAGCATGAAACATAGCGCGATATAAGCGCAAAGCATTTCAACATCAAGCGATCTAAACGCAAGGCATTTAATACAGCGCGCAATGAGCGCAACACTACTGGCAGTAACCTCAAAGAAAATCCGTCAGTCAATCAAGACATTAATCATATCATAAAGCTGTGAGCACTTAACTGTCTGCGTGAGCAGCAAAGAAAGAGGAGGAGACACAGGATGCAGCAGCTCTTATGGGGCTATACAGGATGTGATGTATGTACAAGCATCATGGGAAATGTAGTTTTTATTTGCATACAAAACGTTTTTCATTGGCTGCTGTGAGTGGCAAATATAAGAAAGAGAAGCATAATCCGAAGCCTCCGGTCCTGTAATAGAATCAAATTCAAAACACCCATTCCCTTGGACTGGACAAACCACATAACCTTTCCTTTCTCCTTTGTTAACTTCCTGGCAACAAACCAATGTCAACACAAACAAAAATACCTAACCTTCAGGTCCTTCAAAGACGTTTTCACATACAATCTTAGGGATGAACTTATTTCTTAATCTATCAGCTCCATGTCCGATGCAAACATCCTTCTAAATTTATCAGAATTTTTTAGAAAGCTGTGTAAAGACCCATGCTTAAATTTCAAAACACAACTGCAGCCAAAACCTTCAGCACCCTGGTATTCTAAAGACCTGCTGACATTAAACCATCCATATACTGACAGGAATGAAAATGGTATTCAAAATGAACAGCCAAAGCAAAGTACTGTAACATCACCATCAATTAAGCCACCTAGAGAAGCAGAACACTGTACAAGACAAGCATTTATCAACACACTGCCAGACAAAAATATTCCTCTTTCCACAAAAAAGTGTAATGCAATCAACCTCTTCTTAAATGAAAAATCGCAGAAGACATGTCAGCACAGAAACAATGCCAAGCCTGCTTCCTCTCTCACATACACCCCTTCCCGTAGGACCCAGCCATTGTCAGCCTTCAGTGCCCTACCTCCCACAGATTTTGCTGGCATATTCAAGTCCTTCAAAGTCTTGTTTTAAGAAGATATTGTCTTACTAGTGACTCTAAAAACCCTGTCACATTCATTGGCGTGTAAGTGGCTCAAGTTTGTTTTGCTACTTGACATGGTATTTCGTCTAGGCCTACAATGATTCCCAGGCTTTCTTTACAGAATAATTTACATCAGAAGACCGTTTGAGTATTATATTTATAATTTTCAGATTTCTCTTCCTTTACTCACTCAGAGTGTCCTTAGTTATGGTTGGTTTGTTTATTATTTATTGACCTACATAGGATTTATTCCTTCTCATCTGTATTATGGTCATATACATTGAAGGGTCCCTTTTCCTGGCCTGTTGTCTGAGATCTGCTCATTGCAAGTAGTTGTCATAGTTCCTTTGTGCCTGCTAAAAAGGTGAGGCTATTCATAGCACTTTCTGTGCTAATTGGTTTCACTGGTTATTCCTCATTCAAGTGTTTTTCTGTGTTGCGGATGTGCTTGGTTCACATCTTGGATTCACTAGTGGCGCACTTCTCAATATTTTCAATATCTTTCAGGATCTCCCCATTTTTAATTGTTTATTTCAATGTATTCTCTGTTTATATACAATTGGAGACTAAAATATTGATGGGTTGACCTCAGTATTGCTAAACGTGAAGGACTTACAAGCTGTTAAAAAGATGGAGGACAGAATAGTTGGGTGGTCCCCGACATGTCTTGGATCACTACTCGGATTATAACAATGCTTTAGATATCTATGTCTTACAAGGGAAAAGTGCTATTTGTTCTGACTCTAACTAAATAATTTCACTGTGATTAAATAAATCCCTGTGTATTTTGCTATACAAAGAAGTACACCTTCTGTAACTACTTTTATGTTTTGCTCAATCCACTGGTGTTTGCTATTCAGCACATAATGTGGAGCAGATATACTCACCACATTCCCTTAAAAAAGATTCTAAGTTTGAGCTTTGTGTTAGATATGTTCATTCCCAATATCCTGTCATATTATTGGTTTGCTTTATTGTGTTGTGCTTACCATTGTCCTTCATCAAAGCTCTCTCTGGGGATGCTCTCCTACCCTTACATACCATTTCCAATGCCTTCCTCACTAAAGGTATCTTAAAAGAAACCTGTACTAGACTCTGATAAACCTGCCAACTACTGAATCATCACTGACCTAGCAGTCAACACTGAGATCATTGAAACAGCCGTCTATGTTTAACTGCAAGATTACATCCATACTAATCATCTCCTGCACAACTACCAGTCTGTCTTCAGATCGAGCTGCAGCATAGAGACCCCTACCTTACACATCATAGATGATGCCCTCTGGACCTCAGATTAAGACCTCCCAACTGCCTTCAACACAGTTAATCATCCCCACCCTTATATGCACCTGTGTGTCAGTAATGGAATTTACTGGCAATGTCCTTCACTGGTTTGCTCCTACCTTCCCAACTGACGCCAGTTGTTTTACCTGGCCACCTCCATTTAGCAAAAGATCCCTTTCACATGTTGAGTCTCCCAGGGTTCGATACAGGCTTCTGTTGTTGATGAGAAACAACTGTATTTGGAAGTCTCTTCTGCCTCAGACATCCAAAACTGCATACACTGCTTACATATCATTCAGACATGGATGTCAAGCACCTACATGAACATCAGCTCAATAAAGACAGAATTCTTTTTTTTGGCAAGATACAGTACAAACCTGGCTCAATGACATGAACCATGACAGCTTCGAACTCCCAACTCTCCCCAAAAGCCAAATCACTTGGATTCCCCCTGAACATCAGCCTCTCCCCAAGCAGCACATTGCCAGAAAGGTAAATAAGGCCAGGTACTAGCTCTCTCTTCTAAAGAAAGACAAGCCACTTCATCCAGAAAGCTACTTCACAAATACTGTTCAAGTCCTAGTACTCTCACATCTGTATAGTGTACCCTAGATGCCATGCACGTCTCCTCCAACAACTGTAGTAAAATGATCACATCCTTATAAAACTTCATTTTCACCCCTTGCCAGCCCACACCATTGTCAAATCCAGCTGCATCATTAACAAATCCATCATTACTAGACCCCTGTTTACCTTGCGGTCAAGCTCACCATTTCTGGTGGTTTTAGGCACACCCGCACCCATGACACCATCAGAATCAGACTAAGAAGAGTAAAAACTAAAAAAACAAGGCAACAGACCTTTTCCATTTATGCACCCAGGATCTGGAGCATCCATCCATCTGTATCATCAGGACTACCCGAAGACTGCCCCAATTTAGGAAAATGTTGAAGACTCACCTCTTTGATCAACATTGTATCACACCGCATTAACCATCCGCAACTCAGCTTCCTCTCATACTACTTGCTGGCTTTAAGCTTGTCTATAATCATTTGCAGTGCTCCGTGGCCTTTTGGTTATGTTTGCGCTATTGATATGACATAGACATACATATATACTTAGAAATAATAATATTAAAATGCATTGCACAACTGTAAGACATCACTGGCAAAAAAAGCCCCAAGTGCGAACTTCTTTCAATTTAAATAGCATAATGCAGCCAAGTTTAAGTGGCAGTTATTTTTTTTCCATTTTTGTTTTTGTGACATAAGCTAGCTATAAAAATAATATAAAGTAACCATCGCACCAGCTTGCTATGGCCATATCTATTGGTACTTGTTGTCTAGTTTGAAAATCTTCAAGTATTTGAATCAACCCTTGCATGGAACATCCGTCACTTACCGATACAGTGGAGCTAGTGAATTTTGAAACTATTACGTCTGAAATGTTCGTCTCAATTAAAAAACGCCACACCTTGACAGGGGTATTTAGTTAAATTCACAAACAAAAAATATATTTTTTAAAAGGTTGCCAAAGAATAGACAATGCACCAAATTAATTGTTTAGAAAGCTTTCTTCTTTATAGGCAACTGAATTAATCTCTGTGTGCACATTTGGCCCAGAATGCATATATATTTAAATAAAATCAGTGAAAAGAATCTCTCATTTGTTCTGCCTCCTTCCTCAATACATTTTGCCATTCTGTCCATTTTCAGCAGCCTGTCACATTGAGTGGAAATCTATGAGAAAGGAACAAATGCGGAAAATGTAACAATGAGAACTGACGCTTCACAATCTCAGTTCACAGACAAAACGAAGGCAATAGCATTCACCTACAAATTGCAATACAGTTAATTGATGGCTGAATAGAAACATACAATTCAAGAATGGAAAAATGTTTTTTTCACAATGCGTCACTTTTGTACCAAGCAGTTCTAAAGAGCTGTTTCGCATTGTGATAAAACTTCAGTGCCCCACTTTCTATGTTTTCATACACCCACTCTTCTTTAGAATAGCACTCCTACCTTCACGTTCCAGTACCCAATGAATTAATTGTGCAGAGACTCAGCTATTGGAGCTCAGTGTACATAGCTTCACATGCTCTCAGACGGTTCAGCATGCTGCTCTCCATATTATCTCAGGTAATCCGGGAGGGAAATCGTTTCTCCAGTATTAGGGTCACTCCACTGGTTCCCTCCTGAAGTAACCTGATATAATATGGCTATATAATAATATTGTTCCCTACGAGCAAAAGAGCTATTTTTCAATCTATGACTATAGAGCACAAGGCTGTCCACCATAAAAATCCTCAATGCATATCCTGTAAAGCTTTAATTTCAAGTGTGTTAGTCTAATTAGCACAATGGGAACAAAACAAGACTACAACTCCAAGAATGCATTAGGCTATGCCACAAACCTTCAGCCCTGGAAACTGTCTGTAATAACTTGGGGGGAGATAGTCGCCCTACAATAAACATGGATTACTGAAGGGCATCACATACATCATGACATCATGGCTACAGCAGCACAAAGTGCACTCTGAGCAAATACCAGTATATTCTGAAAATCTCTTGAGGATCTTCTACAATATTAGGAAGCCAGGTTTCTGTAACAATATTGTTTAGCAGACAGGCAGACCTTAAGATGAAACTGTGTGATAAACTAGGACTTTCTTAAACCAACATTTATTTGTTGGACATGTGTTGAATGAGTATTATTTGTTCTTTCTTTGTCCAAATAAAGGCATCAATTATTTTTGATGGATCAAAAGTGTACAGGTCTGAGAAAAAGTTGCTAAAAGACTAAATTCAGGTCTTATGAACTTGTCATACCACCCACGGCATCCTTTTTAAGATGCACAGACCCTCACCCACAAAGGCAGCATGCTTCATCATTGGCTCGTGCTCTTCATTGGGCAAGAACTGAAATACCCAATAGGCCCAATAAGGGGCTCTTTTTTCAGAGATTTGTTTCCATCTATGAGTCTGAAGACAATCAGCCCTCGATAGTATGCCTCTAAGTACTCTATCAGTAGAGTGGGGATGAACTGGACAGGCAACCCTAATACATTGTATTATGAACGAATGTCTTTGTTAAAAGTTTAAAAAAAGAGAAATTCATTTCAAGGTCAACATGTTTCT
Source organism: Lissotriton vulgaris (assembly GCF_964263255.1). NCBI lineage: Eukaryota > Metazoa > Chordata > Amphibia > Caudata > Salamandridae > Lissotriton > Lissotriton vulgaris. Next base: position 2,034,186,888 of record NC_141685.1, on the reverse strand, counting down.
TGCCTAGGTGTCCCTATCTGGGATCAGTGGCAATTATTTAGGACCAACATGTGATATGCCTGATATAATGGTGCGAGCCATCTCCAGTGTCCTGATGGTGCTCACTCTAAGTGTCCTTTTTAGGGTGCCTCTCTTGTTTAGGAGAAAGATGTTGTTACTTGCATGAGACAGTTAATTCCCAAATTGGAAATTATTTCTTTAAGAATGCTCGTGACTTGTAAAACAAAAACAATAAGTAACCACCGAAAACAATAAGCACAACTTCGTGAGTTTTTTTTAATTCCTTCAGTTGTTTCTGTTTTTTGGCAGATGAAATCAATATATGTGCAACCTTAAAATCCTCACACAATGTGCATGCTTTGTGTAGTAGTGTACAGAGCATATCACAACACTCCACATATAGAGACTGAATGTGACCTCATGTATTTCTTCGCAAGATTGATTAGCTTACTGAAAACCTTAGTTGGACAGCCATTTGAGTTATTGTGGAAAAAGAGACTACCCTCTGGCTATCTAGGGATAGTTAGAAAGTTAGTGCGGCTTCACCAGATCCTGGATGGCCACCTACCAGCATCCAGAAACCAAGAAGTGGGTCACAGTGGAGCTGCCAGCGGTAATGTAAGGAATTCTGGGTAGCGTGAATTGTCACCATGTGTGTGTGTCTGGCATCACCATGTTCGCGTGTGACCTCTAAACCCCATAAGCCATTAGCCCTGTCTATTTGTGCATGCTTGGGTGCCATCTTAGAAGTGGACTTCAAATGTTTCTTACTAAGATGAAGGCACTATCCCCAATTCCTCTAGGAAAGGAAAGTTCAGAAGTTTTGGAATGGTCAGTTTTCCTCTGTGTTTGATGCTCCATTTTTATTTATAATTTTCTTGATCCCATTTGATCTAGGAGTATAAGTGGTTGCACATGTTGTTCCGTATTAGGAATAGTTTCCAGAAGAGACTCTCCATTATTATTCCTTGCCCAGTTCTTTGCTGGCTAGATCATACTCTTCAAATACTCTTTGCTTCTGAGTTTCTACATCAGATCCTCTGCTTGGTCGTCACTGCAAGATCAAAGACATCCACAACAGCTTCAACACCCAGACCCGCTTGACAACCACCGACAACCCAGACGCACCGCCCCCAGCCCTACCGGCCCCCTGCTCCCCTGGAACCACGTCAACAATGAAGACACCATCACAACCATAAACACCATCCACTATTGCCCACCGTCAGACACCTGCCCTCACCATATCTTTAATAAAGCTACCTCCATCATCGCACCCCAACTCCGGAAGATCTTCAACATCTACTTCAATACTGCCACATGCCCGGACAGCTGCAAACACGCAGAGATCAACGCCATACTCAAGAAACCCAAGGCAGACTCAAAGGACCTCAATAATTTCTGGCCCATCTCCCTGATCCCGTTCCTGGCAAAAGTCATTGGGAAGATCATCAACAGACAACTGACCTGCTTCCTCGAAGAGAACAACACCCTGGAGCCATCCCAATCCGGATTCCGCAGCAACCACAGCACCAAAACTGCCCTCTTCGCCGCCGACGACTACATCAGGACCCTGCTGGACCATGGCAAAACAGCGGCCCTCATCCTCCTAGACCTCTCTGCTGCCTTCGACACTGTCTGCCACCACACCCTACGCACACGCCTCCACAAAGCAGGAATCCATGACAAAGCCCTGGGCTTGATCGCCTCCTTCCTCACAGACAGAACCAAGAGAGTCTACCTCCCTCCAATCCGATTCGAAGCCACAAAGATTACCTGTGGCATACTCCAAGGATCATTTATTTGTATTTATTTTGAACGTTTTATATAGCGCGAACAAGACTTTCGCGAGTGTCAGAGCGCTTTACAAGTCAAGCAGAAAATAGGAAATACCACGAGCGATGTGAGTAAGTTATGCATAGTTCCAAATCGAGAGAAGACAGTGCTAAGCTAGCGCAAACAAAAATAAGGACGAATATGAGTGCAAGAAACAGCAAAACATACAATACAGTGAATAGACATAGAGTTCACCTGAATTTAGCCATGAGGATAGCTTTCACTTCTTGTTTGAAGAAGGCAGAGGAAGGGTTAATTCTTGTTTCACTGGGCAGAGTAATACATATCCTTGGAGCCATACCAGAAAAGGACCGGTTATATGTATTTTTCTTGGCAAATCGTTGAGGTTGAAGGAGAAAAGTCTTGGCACTCCTGGAAGCTCTGTTGCCCGCTGAGAGAACCATTTTCTGAGCAAGGTAGTGTGGGGCATTGTGGTAGAGCTCCTTGTGCGTCATACAAGCAATTTTTAAATGAATTCTGGGTTCAAACTATAGCCAGTTGAGGGTTCTCAGGTCAGGGGATATGTGAGTGTTTCTCTTAGAACCTGTGATGAGTCTTGCAGCAGAGTTGATTGTGGCTGTAAGCGGTGCTGTCGATGACCTTGTGAGGCGACTTACCTTCTACACTCTCAACTCCCAGCTGCGCTCTGCTGACCTTGCCCACGCCACCGTTCCAGGTATACACGGACGGATCACTGGCGGCAGATTCTTCTCCCACCTCTCCTCAAAGGCATAGAACTCCCTCCCCATCCACCTGCGACAGACCCAGGACCTGCTGACCTTAAGAAGACTCCTCAAGACCTGGCTGTTGCAGCAGTAGCTGTTCCGCCCCTCCACCGCCACCCCTTAGCGCTTTGAGACCCCCACAAGTAAGTAGTGCGCTCTACAAATGCTTGATTGACTGATTGATTGATCAATGTACCTACGCCATGAGTGGATCCTTGAACTGGAAGTGTTCATTTTCTGAGTAGATGAATGTTTTCTCCAAAAACATTAACATGTCTTTGAGTCTTTTTTAGCACTGGAATTTTTCAAGGAACAAAATGCAGCTATAGACCCAACCACAAGGGGTTTCTACACTCCAGCTGGAGAGTAAACACCCCTAGCTCAGGGTGCTTTAAAAGTAATGGTAAGCTCTCCTGAGGTCCTGGATTCAATAATACAGATGACTTACAGCAATTAATTTTATGTTGTTAGGGGGCTGCTGTGCTTCCTACAACTGCCCGCAACATTTAAAACAAGCTTGGTGGCTGGTACCACAGCACCAAATAATATATCCAAAAAAGCCATTGCAGGCCAATGTGGAGCTCCCCAGCGGATCACTGGGTGTGAAATGGTATCATCTTTATTTGTCGTTGCTCTTATTATGACTACAAGCATTAAAGTTTATCGTAAAGCTGACAACATCCTTCTTGCCTGCTATCTTAGAAGAGTGAGAACGTGCATTATTAAACAAAGACAGGTTTGGTTTAAAAAATATTAGTCCACGTTTGTTGCCTTGTTCAAAGATACTCCAGAATAAATTAAGTTTGACTGTAAACTTTCACATAATATTTTAGAGAGGATTGTGTTTGAGGTAAAAATGAGTAAATTCCTGGCTCCTTTAAAACATTATTCACCAATAAAGGATTGCCACCGTTAATGACTGTTGCAAAATGATACATGTGGCAGTCCCAATGGGCTTTTCTTTATTTCCACTGGAAATCACCACAACAGGTCCCTCGTCAATTGAACATTACAGGGGGACACTTCAATGAAAGACATCTGGGCCTGCCCTCAGAAACAGAGGTGATTCTGATTAGGCCTGGGCGAAGCACTACGCTACGCTCGCGGAGTTTGCGAAGTTTGCGCAACTTCGCACTACGTGAGCTGCAAGTAGCACAGTGCGAACACGCGTATTGCAGCGTAGCGTAGTGCAGCGCTCATTTTCTGCTTGTTCGCAGTCCTGAACGTCATGTTCGCGACCGCGAGCAAGCAAAATGACATCCTGGCGAGATTCTCAACGCGGGGAGGTAAGGTTTCTCATTGTGAGTGGTTGTGCATGCTCGCGACCGCTCTCAATGAGAAACTACCAGTTCGCGTTGAGAAAGCTGCAGCTCGAGTAATAATCTACTCGAACAGCAGAAAACTACAGCTCGCACTGTGCAAGATGCAGTTTTCAATGATTGCACAGTGCCGGATGCTTGTCCGCACTGTGCAATCATTGAAAACACATCTTGCACAGTGCGAACATGCTACTACGGGGCCCGCGTAGTGCTACGTGAAGTTCGCGTAGTGCAAAGTGCACTTCGCGTAGCGCTACTTCGCGAACTACGCCCACCCTTAATTCTAATGCTGTTCTGGTTTTGAGTCGGGATGCATTCCTGGAACCTTTGTTTGTTTAAACTACAGGACCCAGCCTGCGGTGGGGAGGAGTAGGAGAAGGGGTCCCCACTCATTCCATCTTGACTAAAGTGAACCTGGGGAATCCACCATGCGAAACGAGCCTGCACTGTGCCTTGGTCAAGTCCAGGCACGTTTGTGCTTGTGAGAGCCTGAAAGAGGCTGAGGTTAGGCTTCCCTTCTTGGTCTCTGCACCTTGTTCACTCATTAGGACAATCATGGGAAAAGAAAGTCACCAGCTATCGTTCCTCAACCCGCTATATAGTGAACATTATGGAATGCTATAGGAGCCATTAATAATGAGACTGATTTTGTTGGGAAAAACTGAGAATTACTAAAAGGACACTGATAGGGGTCCATGGACTGTGCCTGATAAGGGAAGTGATTGCCCCAATTTTGAGTTAACTACTCTGTCTGGTTTGGCTATGTCAGGGACCATTAGGAGGAGAATGAAGTCTTATGTTTCAAATGAAACATCTCACTTTTGACACAGATGATTTTTATGGCACAAAACCTTCAACTGATTGCACACATTCACCCCTGGTAAAAGAGAAGAAGGACTTGGCGCAATTTGTGCTACGGAAAGACTTAGTTATGCCTAACAGCATTAAAATTCCACTCAAGAAAATGTAGGTGTAATGTTAAGAGTGGGTGGGACTGATTTATAATCATGATTAATTAACATACCCACCAGGCAGCTCACAATTCAGCTGGCCAGTTTGGAGGTCCTGGTTGTGAGACTTTTTGACTGCCATGAGTATATATCAAAGACCATTGGAGCAGCGTACGTTTAGCTCCACCTGTACACGTCACAAATACATGACATAAGTGTGAACTTAGCACATGTTTCCAGTGTGGCCTTTATTACAAGGCATTGCACTTTATATCATTGTTGAAGTATATTTACTGTAAAAAAAGATAATTTATACATAGCACTGCGTACCTGTGGAGAAGTGTGGCTCAATGGTTAGAGCGGCAGACCCTGAAGCAGAGGTCTGGCCCGGACCAGGGTTCAATTCCTGCCTCGGTGGGTCTTGGGCTCAATTTCCCCAGACCTGATAATTCTCGCCTCAGTGCCTATTCTAATCACGGGTCACACTCTGCAACTCTGGGCAATAGCTTGCTTAATCTCCACAATCTCCACAACGGCCCCAACAGCGCTAGGATGCCTGGCTTCACCTTGGGGGTGCCCAGGAGTGGGCACTTCACAGGGAAAGGCCAGGAAGGGTTCCACAGCAGTATGTGCACAACGCTTGAGACCCCTTCGGGGGTGATTTGTGCTCTATATAAAAGCACTACATTTACATTTTTACCTTAACCTTATTAATTGAGATATTCTTTGAAGACTTGATGAATAAACCATACTCACCTATTTAGAATGTGTTTACTGTAGAACAACAATGAATGTATGTAATGTGAGCACTAATGTTTCATACATTTCATAAAAATTGTAGATTTTCACCATACTTACATATGCATATTAAATATTTTACTGTATGCCACATGCAATATCAATCTAGTGTACTGACAGTTTATATTAATTTGTGTTTGTAGTGCCCAATCAAGTTCATCCACCGATAAACGTTTTTTATTTATGCGTGGCCCGTGGGACTACTGTGGAAGGGAAGGAATTCCAACATGGGAATATAAAGTGGAAATACTTAAGTTTCTCGAATTGTAAAACACTAAATGTTGTGTATGTAGTTATCTGCCCATGCAATAAGATTTACATAGGCAAGACAACACAACAAGTGAATATGCGCATAACGCAACATAAATCTAGAATCAAGAATAAAGTGCTTACAGCACCCATGGTGGAGCATTTCATTGAAAATAAACACACTGAGAATGACTTGAAGTGGTCAATTCTATATGTTCTGCAACAGTCTAGATCCATTGACCATGATAAACTTCTACTAAAAAAAGAGGCCTACCTTATACTTAAGTTTAATAGCGCACTCAGCGGGCTCAACTCGCTATCTGAAATATCTAGAGTGTGAGCTATATCTAGTACAGTGCCTCCAAAAGAAAGGGTCGATGGTAATTGCGCATATGTTTTCATATGTGGTTTAAATTCACCTTTTTTCACATCTAAATGATAGCCTTCTCTAGCGACCCCACTCTAAGATGGCCGCCAAGCAAGTAGCTTTAAGTAGGTCCAAAACCATGTTACAACATGGCTGCCAAACTAGTGACCCCACTCTAAGATGGCCGCCAAGCAAGTAGCTATAAGTAGGTCCAAAACCATGTTACAACATGGCTGCCAAACTAAGTGAATGAGAGCTAGATGCCGAGTCACAGCTTGTTCAAGTAAGTCTAGAGCTAACATGGGTTTGATTTGCTACCAATAATGCAGTAGCCCCAGAAACCTAAAAAAACGCTGTTATTTCCTCTAGGGAAAGCGAGCACGAGTAAAAAGGACTGAGGAAAGTGGTGCCTGCATGGTTAGAAAGCGTTTACCGCTGCAACCGATTAGAACACGAACAGCCCAAGCGAGGAATCCCTCAGAGCAGGTATGCCGAGTAGAGCAACGAATGCCATACTCTCTCTGTCTGTGCATAAAAAGCGCGTAAAACGTTATTCTCATTATTTTAAGGCTGTAATACAAGACTGAAAATTAACTCCCATTTGGTGGAAACGTAGGATCACGAGAATGATCCAGTAAGGTATGTTGATAACACATGTGCCCCATTCTGTTCTTAGAAAGTGAGCAAGAACAGGCCATGATACCTGTATTTGTTTTTAGATCCCGAAAAGAAAAGAAACTCAGTCAGAACTAATACTCTACCCTTGACCGGCGGCTGCTGGTTCAACAGGTAATAAGAAGAATACGAGTTAAATGGAGTTGGAAGCAAAACAACTGTCAGAAATGTAGCTAAAACAAGTTTTATTTTATACACTTGCAGATATCCCGTATTAAGACAGAGCCCTGATGAGAATCCGTAGAGTTGACATACCGGATTCGAAACGCGTTGGCGTAAAAAGATTAGCCATTTATTGGTCGAATGGACTGAATGAATTAATTTGAAGTCTATTTTTCCCCTTTTTTGAACTGCCTACATTTAACTGTAGTTCATTGATTTATGATTGTCATCAAGTTTATACTTTTGACTCTAGTCTTTATGGAATTACGGATGATTTATTTCTTCGTACTATAAATATTTGAGTGAATATATATCAGAGCAATTCACTTTGTATAATACAACTAGTTATGCGTATGTGTTTGTGTTGTAAATAATCGCAAATTGTAAATAATTGTATATAAGGTGTATAAAACGATAAGGTGTCCCTTTCATACATCGATACTAAAAAAGACAAAAAATAAATAAATAATAAAAGGGTTAGAGTGATATACCCGTACGAACCAGGAAGTCTCTTATGGTTTGTTCCCTCAAAAATAGAGGATTTAAGTAAGTGTGTGGCTGGCAATCTGTGTACTTAGAAACGTTTTATCACAGCACCGAAGTACTCTTGAGCCAAAATATGATGGATCTCGAGGCAGTACTGACTAAGCAAATTAAACTCAAGGAGATGATGGACAGAGCGCTGACATTTTTCAAACACTCACCCCCAGTCACAGATCTGGGCTGAATCTATCATCGTTCTTTAGCTCACTTCGCCACCCCAGTTCAGACCCAGCTATATGGAAGTAGGTCTTGACCATGTGCCTCATGGGAATAGTCCATCCGAACTGCCAAGCAAGGTCTTCACTGGACCTGAAACAAGCATCCTGGGACCAGTTTCGGGGTAACCCCCCTCATTAGCCAAGCTAGCATGAATCCAGTGGCAAAGGAGCAAGGGACCCATGTCTGGGCATACCCTGCCAACTTAGGGAGAACAAAGCAAACACAAGGCGATGATGGACTGAGCGGCGAAACTTTTCAGACACTCACACCCAGTCAAAGATCTGGGTTAAATCCATCATCATTCTTTAGCTTACTTCGCCACCCCAGTTCAGACCCAGCTATATGCAAATCAGTCTTGACCCTGAGCCTCATGGGAATAGTCCAGGCCGAACTGCCAAGCCAGGTGTTCCCTGGAACGGAAACAAGCATCCTAAGCAAATTGACATCAGCTGGCCGAAGCAATCCATTGACACCACGCACCTAGACCTAAGAACTGGAGGGAAAGCGAGTTGCAAACTCAGATAGGGCTGTCTGCCAGCCAGCACAGATTGTAGGAAGAGGGAATTGAATGCAATCCCTGACGTTGAAATGTGGCAAGCTGTTCCAACAATGAATGAAGAAGGGTGCTGCACTCAGTTTCAACTTATTTTTAGAAATATTATTTCGATACGTGTGCTGTACTAGATTAGTGCCTGCCCACTTGTGTAAAGAATGTATGTGGCCTGGTGTAATGAGTCACCAGGACTCTAGTACGCACTACAAAAATACTAATTCTCCTGTATTCCATTTAATTTATTTTCGTCAATATTTTAGCTTCATGAGAATATCACATTTACATTTTATGTTCATACATTTTTGCTTGCAAAATCAATAGTTATTTAATTGTTTGTAACATTGTGAATACAATCAAACATACATTTTCCAATGCACAAAAATAAAAAACCCAATGCATTTCGAGGCTTTGGCCCCTTCGTCGGGGGTCTGTTTAAAAAAGACACAAACAAGGAAAATATGTTACTTATGTTGCTTATGGAGGTGTTTAAATCAACTAACTGTGCTTACTCAACTAGTTCTTACCAAGAGTGCGTGGAAATAATAAGATTCTTTATTAACTTGCTTTAATCGTTTGGCAGTGTTCTAAAAAAGAAAATTAAGCATGATTAAGGAGAGGGAATTTATTGATATCGAGGCTAAGCTACGCAGTGAGGGAAACAGAGTCGGGTTACCTAAAGTTTTATGCGCACTGAATTGTCTGCAACAGAAAGAAAGGGGGCGAATGTCATTTAAAAGCATTCCTTGGGTGAACCCAAATCAAGTATAGCGTGTATTTAGACTCAAGTGGTAAGCTCACCTGCAGGTTTTCAGAGTCTCGCATGCATGAAAAAGACCTGAATGGAACAAGAATCGCCCATCAGTATGATATTCTATTTAAGGATATTAGCGAGCTGAGAATGAAAAACGACGCGCTTTTACCTGCGAGCCTTGTAGGTTAGACTTCGGTCTCGCTGTAGTCTCAATTCACGGTACTATAAATATAAAGGATAAATCCATTGTAAAACTTACTACTCCAGCTCAACATAACGCTTAATATATGCGTCAATTCCTCGAGAAAGCTTACCGTTCAACTTGAGTTATTTCTGTTTGAACAAACGAACGTCGCCTAGCTTGCCGGCTGGAAACTCAGCGGTAAACAAAAAGTCCTTTCTTTATTGTGGCTGCCATGCTACTGAATGTGTAGACATAGACAGGGGATATGAGACGATAGTCGCCATTAAGTGGTCTTTACTTCTCACTCGATAGTAATAGCTTTATGCGCTGAGAATTTTAGTATAAAGATGACGTATTTGAATTAAAAGCGAACCTTCGCTTTTTATATGAGACTACCCTATTATTTCAAATCGACTTTGTGTTATTTATTAAATTGTAGCCATTATATTTTTAAGAAGAATACAGTGATTTTAACGTGCTATTTAAATTTGGGTGGTCTTTTGTTTAATGGATTGTTTTCATTTTCAACTAGGGTGTGTTGAAATATATTGGATTAAACATACTGTTTAAAACGCCATGAATGGGGATGTTAACCAGACATTCATTATTAGTGAGATGATGAACTATTTGGATTTTTAACCCTTTGGATGATACCCCTACGGTAGAAGATTCACAATCAAGTTGGGCTGAGGGACATATCCACATGAAATTCACACTTGCTGCTATAGCCACTTTGTGAATAATAAACAGACATTCCTGCCTATTTACAATCTATGAATAATCCACTCTCTATGGAAAATATAATGATAAGCTGTATATACAACTGCCCATTTACAATCTATGTGAATTAATATTATGAGTTACAACTCATTTTAATTAAAAACCTTATTTGACCACATGTTTGATGGTGTAAATGGTATTGTGTATATATATATATCACTGTGTGTTAGAATCCCTAGAGATGTGTTGAACCCTTAAAGGAAACATGCCACCTCCATCTTATCATTTAACCCATTTGGGATCAGTGTCTGCAATTTTCGTATCCAGAAAGCTACTCTCTGGAGGAGGATTTTAGCATTATCTATTCCTAGTCTCTGCGGTACTAACTCAATGATTTGGAATCGCAGTTGAGCTATAGAATGGCCTTTTTCAATCCAATGTTTCGCCAACGGCGAAGTATGGTTTTTGTTGCGAATTCGACTTTTATGTTCAGAAAGTCTCGGTTTTAGTTTCCTGTCAGTCTTCCCAATATATAATAGCCCGCACGGGCATTTAATGGAGTAGACCACGTGTTCAGAATCACAATTGGTTGTATGCCTAAGTGCTATTTTTTCACCAGTGCGTGGATGCGATAAAACATTTCCTGGTATGGCATTATTGCAATTTTTACAGTTGAAGCACCGGGTTGTGCCTTTGAAGACCACTTGTTGTTGCGAAATTTCCTTCATTGGCTTACTTAAAAGCTCTTTCAAATTTTGGGCTCTTTTATAGGCGAATAATGGCCTCTCAACAAATAGTGTCCCGAAGTCCTTTTCTGCTAGTAAAATCTCCCATCTTTTTAGGATTACTTTCTTTATATCCCTGGATGCAGTCGAATATTTAGACACAAAGACCATTCCTGTGTTCACTGTCTTTGGTTTCTTTTTCAAGAGTTCTGTCCTTGGTGTTCTTTTGATCTTTTCCAGATGCGCCTCCAATAATTTTTTGGGATACCCTCTGTCTAGATATCTCTGTTTCTGCTCCTCCAAACTTTTATCACATTGTTCTTTGTTTGAAGATATTCGTTTAATCCTCATAAACTGCGATACAGGAAGATTATTTATCAAATTAGCCGGAGGAAAGCTGCCATACAGCAATGCTATGTTTTTGTCCGTTGCTTTCTTATGCAATTTCGTTTGGATAGAATCATTTTTAATTTCCACAAGAACATCCAGAAAGGGTAATGATGTTGTACTTATATTGTGCGTGAACTGGATTCTTGAATCAACTAGGTTCAAACTATTGATATTGTGTAGTAGTTCAGAAGTTGGACGATTCCATATTATAAATATGTTGTCAATATAGCGTCTGTAATATACTATGCCTTGTTTCCAAATAGGATCTTCAAGAATGTAATCAAGCTCGAATTTCGCCATGTAGATGCTGGCATAAATACATGCCCCCGGAAATCTCATTGCTGTGCCTGTAAGTTGAGTATAGTATCCATCCTGCCAAAGAAAATAACTATTTAGAAGACAAAATTCCAATAGTTGTAGTAACAAGATTTTAAGCTCTTCTGGTTTATCTGTTCTGAGTAGAGCCCACTCCATGGCTTCTAGTCCTTGTTTATGTGGAATAGACGTGTACAAGAAAGTAACGTCAATATTGCAAAGTGTCCATCCCGAGCATCCTGTTGTTGTGATGTTTTCAAGACTTCTAAGGAAATCTGACGTGTCCTCTAGATACGTTGGCCAATTTTGAATGAACGATTGCATGTGTGCGTCAATAAAGATTCCAAGATTTTCAAAAATTGATGAGCACCCCGATACTATCGGCCTGAATGGAGGGTTGTCTATGATTTAATGCACCTTTGGCAAAAAATAAATTTTCGGTCTTCTTGGGTATATTTGCTTTAGATACCGTTTGGTGGTGTTATCAATCCAAGTCAATTCCTCGGCTTTATTGAGTATGATATCCAAATTTTGAGAAATGTTAGTTGTCGGGTCCTGTTCCAACAGCCACCCTCAGAATGTCGAGACATGGATCTCATAACCTTGTTCTCATAGAATGTAGCAGGATTAAAATATAAACACTTGGATCCTGATTGGCACAAATACATAGATTAATTGCACCTCTGCCTCTTTCAAGAAACCTGGTTATTAGATCTGTCTGACAAATCAGGGTACAGCATTTTTATATAAGTGCATCCCCTTCTATGAGTGACAAGCCCTCTGTCTGGGTAAAAATAACATTGCATGTTAACCTCAGTGTCCCTCACATAGACTCGCCAGATATTCTGGTAGAATGTTTAACTACTAAAAATAAAACCCTACTGCATCTGTATAATGTGTATGCTAGACCAAAGAGAAGCAATATGAAGTCATAGGTCATTCCTAACAAGAATGCCCAAAAACAAAAAAAGACTCATGACAGGAAATGCTCCCACGTGTAATACATGGTATAACAAGGAATGTAAAGAGATTTTTCTTAGGGTTCAAAAAAGTGAAATTGCACCAATGGTCAGAGAGACTAGGGACAGCTATGAGAAAGCCCTACTTTCAGCACAGAGAAGCTGGGAAAACATGACTTGGAATGACCTTTTGCAAGCAAAAGAGTCCAAAGATACTGTGACATTCTGGAAAATAGTTGCCCCTGGAAGCAAAGACTTTGTCACCTGCACAGAGCATTACCTCGATCCAGCTACCTGAGTTCGACACTTTGCAGACCTTTACTCCGAACTAGTTGAGTACTTGCATGAAAAATATTGCCCTCTGATTAACCTCACAAATGTAGTTATGGAATATTTAGTCCATTTCACTGTAGACGAAGAGATTTGGGTCCCCCATGTCAACCTAAGCACCGTCCCCTTCCTCGTCGAAAGGGGCTGAAATAGTGCCAATTTACAAAAATTGGGAGTAAATGTCATCCAGGAAACTACAGGCTGAACATTCTCCTAGACGTTGAACAGAAAACGTTTGTCAGGCAAGTCCTATGTAACTTGAATGAATGGATCACCAAAAATAACATTTTAAGAATTTTTCAGGCAGGTTTTAGGACCCACACAAGCATGATTGACTTGGTATTCAGGTTGCTAGACATCATGTGGAAGTACATAAAAATAAAGGGGGGCCAAATATGCATCGCATTTATAGACCTGAGGGCGACATTTGGCCTTGTCCCATGGGGGCACCTATGGGCGCACTAAAGAACCAGGGTGTGCCTGATAATATTTTGACCCAGATAATTATGTTGCACCAAGATAATTTTGACAATGCCTGCTGGAGTGTGAATGATGACCTTACAGAATTCATCCATATCAGAAGAAGAGTGAGCAGGGGTGCATACTCGCACCTACCCTGATCTCACTCTACATTAATGATATTATAGACCAATATAAGAATTCTAGCCACAGTTCCCCGAAGCTCTGTGGGACCCCTAATCTTGTGTAACTTTTTGTGGATGATACCTTTCTGGTTTCACAGACGCCAAGGGGCCTTCAAAACCTATGAGTGCATACTGCATTGAACATGCATTGGAAATAAATACCAGTAAGACTAAGTGTATGACCATAAAATCCCATAGGACTTTCAGGAGGAACTTCATAGTTGGCCTAAGAGCCGCGGATAGACAAAAGAGAAGTTGCCAATGTAGAAGACACTGGGTGTAGTTGTCTGCTGTGTTGAGGCGCAGGTCATGAGACGTCGATGACAGCATTATTGAGATAGGGACTTTATCTTTCTGTGATTGTTAGTTGGGGTGGATAATGTGAATCTCAGTGCACAGAGAAGCACTGTATCAGTCCAGCTGAGATGCCACTGGTCGAGTTTTATTTAAAGTGAATGTTAGAGTAGCTTGGAAAGTGTTGCCCCAAGCTAGTTCTTGTGTGTATGAAAATCTTTAAATTCATTAGAGGAGTAGACAAAGTTAGTTGTTCAAATTGCTTGCATTTCTGTTGTGCATAAGTTGCTGAGAGAACGCGCATGACATTTGTGAAGGTGGGTGAGCTGCTGCAAGGAGTGTGATTGATGTCACACAGTGTGCCGCTCTGGTATCGGTCTGTTGGAGTAGAGTTGCACTTATATTGTTTGGGTACATCATAGAGAGCTGCACTGGTATTGGTTGTGGTCGCTAAACAGAAAATTGTGGGTGAATCTCATTGCCTGGTTTAAACAAAAAGGCATTTGTGAATCTTGCAGAGATGTGACTGTACCTGTCAGAAAGGGTGAAAAGGCACCACCTGAATGTATTCCAGGTCATATTAAGGCAAAGGACATGGGTTTTCACACATGTAGTTGGCTCGAACAATGGCATAAGATCACTTAGGAAGATGGTCCTTTGACATTTCCTCATTATGGGACATTTAATTTGAGAATCATTAAACATTTAAGGAGGATGTTGTATGGCATGAAACCGCCTTCTAGACCTACACAATACGTCACACTTAATGCCTGGGAACATACAGCTCATTGTAGGTAGAGATAGAGATTTCAAGGAAGAGTCAAGAAAGCCATAAACACATGCACGGATGCAAGATGGAATGCAGAACAGAAAACTTAGAGAAGTGATATGATCAAGGGAAATAGATTATAACCTGCATTCATTTGTGAGGAAGAAGAGAAAGGTAAACGAAAGGATAATAAAAAGAAAAAGAGGCAAATGATACACATAATGCAGGCTGAGGACAGTGATAGTGATTCAAATAAGGATTTTATACCCAAATTATTGTTAAACAGTCCACCCTCATATAGCTTGACTTAAACTGGAGGAGTGAGTAATGTACATATTTATGAAATATTTGATGTGCCTATGGCACCAATAAACATGAATTCTAACCAAATGGAAGAGACTTCCGGAAAGACAGCCCCTTTAAGTTCACTTGCTCTAAGTCCCCAGATGTTACTGACTGTTCCTATTATGATTGGTCCTGTAGTTCCTTTGTATAACCCTGGAGTGGTCGGAAATGCAACACATACTTTGGCTGTTCCTACAGGAATGATTACCTAAGTTAGCAATCCTGTGGGCTCGACAGTGAGACCAATTCAACACCAATGTGCCTTCAAGCTTTAAAAACAGTACCCCCAGGACAGAAATGCTTATGGTTTCACCAAATTCTGACATGTCCCTTTTGAACTCAACACCTGATGTAAATCATGGGTGCTTTAGCGGAGAGATAATTCTTAATATTTGGGTAGAATAGCAAGGTCGTACTGCCCGAGAGCTTCATGGTTGGTTTAGAGGTATTGACTTACAGAAAACTAAAGCTCCCATTTAAGCTTTAATGACAGGGATCTTGCTAACATGAGACTGTCAGGAATGAAGTTTTAGATCAAATAACGAATTGCCTATGTTTGAAAAAGGGAATGAATTGCATAGAAGGGAAGGTAGATGGGCAAAGTAAAAGGAACTGAAGAAAGTTAGATTAGAACTATCTCTGTCTGGAACTGCGGAACAGGATGAGAATATACACATGCTTTCAATGAGAAAAGTTCCTGGTGGAGCTTATATCCACATACCCTAAAGCAGGTCCGGCCATATGTCATTCCCATTTGAATTTCTGAAATTGAGGGAGAGCCCAGTGGAATGCTGCAGACAGGTTGATTGGTTTTCTAAAGATATCAAAGGTTCTGTGGAATGATTTGAATACCTTTTTTGAAATTGTGGTCCAGGTGATTTGTGGGTCTGATTCAAAGGTGCTGTGGATTGGCCAGAGAAAAAGTTGATGAGACATCCCATATCACATGTTCCATTACTAGTGGTGATAAAAAGTGTCATGAGATGATTAATTTTTTTAAATCAAAAATATCTCCTAAAGATATGGATTGGATCAAGATTGACAGAAGAAACCAAGAATCCAAAGAAGCAATGCATGCTTATTATGAGAGGCTGTTGCAGGCATTTAAGCAGTGTAGTGGGAAAAAGAAATTTGAGTTTTAAGACATGGGACATTTTGTGCACTGTTGTGTGCATGGAATAAAGTTTGAGATTAGTTTGATGATGCAACATCACTTGATTTATTAGCAGATCAAGCCCATTGATGAGATAATGAGATATGCTAAATATTGCACTGATTTATTCGGAATGAAGCATAAGAAATTGAAGTAAAAGCTGAGGATGGCACAAATGAGAGATGGACAATGAGGTCTGAAGCAATAGTTTGTTGGGAATGCTGGTCCCATGCTGGGAGTGTATCAGCAGGAAGTTCCTGTGATTCAAGGCCGAAATGAGTTTCAACGCAGCGAGACCTTCAGAAGGCTATTCACAGAAGGCACTTACTCATCAATGAATAAGTGCCTTCTGTGAATACCAAAATGAGTAAGTGCCTTCTGTGAGTACCAAAATGGTAGTAAGTTTAGGATTTTGTCTTAAGTTAGCTCTGTGAATCAGGCCCACAGTGGCTAAGTTGCTGTTGAGGGAGTTGATACAATGGTTCAGTTTGCCGACTTTTCTGGAGTTAGACTGAGCAACTCATTTTAATAACGCGGCCCTGAAGACGTTGTGTATAGCATTACAGGTCAAACAGAGACTACATCGCAGTTACCGACCAGAGGCTTCCAGAATTGGGGAACAGGTCAGTGGTACTTTGAAATTCAGATTGGCTAAAGTGTGTGTTTTGACATCCCTGAAATGGTATGATGCTTGGCCTCCTGTGCTGAAAAGCCTACACATTACTCCGGATAAGAGGACAGGATTGTCTTCCCATTAAATTATCATGAGCAGAGCTTTGAGACTGCCAGCTGTGCCTGAGAATGCGCTTCTGAATATTACAGATGAAATGGTACTTGACTATTACAAAGGACTGGCTGATGTGGTGCATTGTGTGTCTCAGGAACCACAGCACCAATCCACACACCCAATACATTGTTGTAATCCTCAGGGTGTTCAGATGGATATAGGCTATAGAAAAAAAAAAACGTAAATTTAAAAATATAACTTTAAAAAAAAAGTAGTGCCCTGAAAGTAGCGCCTGCCGCGAAGTTGACGGCCACAACGTAGCACTGGCCACAACATACGTGATGACAATGAGGAGCGGCAGTGAAGTGAGGAGCTCGGGGAGGAGCGGCGGCTCAGGTAAGGCTCTGGGGCACGGGACAGGAGGGAGCCGGTGCGGGAGGTTGGCCCGGAACAACTGCAGTAAGGCTCAGGGTCTGGGGGCAGCATTTCAGGCTTGCGTGCACTCCCGCCCCGGCCCCTGCCCGCCAAGACATTGTCCGGGACACAGACAATGTTGTGGCGGGCGGGGGCCGGGGCGGGAGTGCACGCAAGCCTGAAATGCTGCCCCCAGCCCCCTTCTTCCCCGGGCAACGCTGGGGCGGGCTGCTAGTATTATTATATTTCACAAGCCAGTTTGCTAATTTCTGGTACCATCCTCCACCTGCCCAGCCACAATAGATGATGGCAAAAATATGAAAACTGGTGGGGCTGGAGTAATTATACTCTGCACATATGCTTCTCATATATAATTCAGCCATTGCACTGATGCTAGAACGCAAGGCAAGCCAGCAATTGCAGAATCTATGCCTCACTAAACTCTGTGAGCTCTTTGAAAATGCACAGCTCATCTCCTTGGGTGGATATGCTGGTATAGTTCTACCACAGATTAAAAATGGCCGCTTGTAAAGCATTTAAAACTTTCCTACAAAAAACATTTGACCTGCCGCAGTTGTCTCACCACATCCTGTTACAAAGCTCAAAAAAGTACATTTCTAATATGTACCACAAAACACAGTAGACTAGACTAAGCTTCCCCCTCAAAGTTAGGGCGCAGTGAAAAATAGATTTTAAGATGATTCTCTTTCAAACAATGAGATGATAGCTTCACAGTGACAGATAACCCCTTCTTCATATAGTTTAAAAGCAGCTTGCGAACACCCTGTAATACATCTGCCTCCAATTCACAATTCAAGTCCCTTTTTTGTATACAGTATTACCTTCCCCTGTTTGCACTTTTTTGTTCTGGGAACCTCTCCTTTGTCCTGCGGTGCCAGTGAGAGTCCGCAATGATGTCTCTGCATCCTTCCGATGGCCATATTTCTCATGCTGCAGAGAGGAGCGAGGGAGCACTCTAGCTTCTCTTTGCTATGTGCATTGTGGGGGATAAAAGGCGTGCCTACCATCTAGCTTTCGCGCCGGTGACACTTTCGAGAACCTGTGTGCGTTATAAGTGGAGGCTAACATAACATAACATAACATAACTTCACATAACATAACAGGACATGCAGCAGGTGCGCCTCTGAGGTGCCAAAGGCAAGCCCGTCTGCGCGTGTCCACACTTGAACAGCTCCAGGGGCCAAGAATTCTGCCCGATCAAAGAGGGTAAGAACTAATAATATGTACGCCCTGAGCTCATGGGCTGGAATTCAATAATTAAGTGGAAAGAGTGCGATATTTGTAACCCTGTTTACACTCCCATACGGCATTGCTCGCATTGCAACTGGCACTCTGTGTTAATGTTGGATTCTCAAGCTTAGCTTCACTTAAAGTGGCATGGCTCAGGGAATTGGCAGTTCAAAGGGGATCTCCTGTGCCTTAATTAATGCTCGATCCATGTTTAAGCACACCATAGAAATCCAGGAGTTGATCTTGTCCTAGGACTTGGACTTTCTTTTCATCACACAGACCTGTGTGAGAGATGATTCTGCTCCTGTTCTTGTATATGCAATTGCTAGACTAAATAGACCCCTGCGCAGTGGAGAAGGGCTGACCATGATTTTTAAAGATAATTGTACTCTAGCCTGCATGCTCAGCTTCATCTGATATCTATGAGATGGCATGCTTCAGAATTAAAGATAAAAATAATTCTACGTTCTCTAGGCTATTGGTCTCTTGCCCCCTGGGTCCTTACACTAAGTTCATTGAGGCATGTAGCCTAGTATTGGAACCCTATATTGTCTGCCCTAATTTTACCATTCTGGGAGATTTTCATTTTTACTTGGAGGTTACTAATTGCATGGACTCTGCTAGATTTCTAGAACTTATGGAGGACTTTGGTTTCAGGCAATTGGTTAGCTCACCCACTCATATGGCAGGATATACCGTAGATGGTGTTTTTTGTCAATAACAGGGCCCTGGGAACAGAAGATCTTTTCCCTCTGCTGGACGGCCCATTGTGCGGTACTTTTTAAAATGACAATAGAAAAGGCCAGAGGTCAGTTGCATATCAAAATCACCATGTTTAGGGAGTGGAAGAAAGTTTCCACTGAATACATAGAGGTGGCCCTGTGTGAATCCTTAGAAATAAATCATAGTCAACTGGAACATACTGAAGATGATGTTCATTCATGGGTGGGAACCGCCATAGATCAAATTGTTCCTCGGGTCTCTAGGAAGTGGACTAGGACCAGAGCATCTGCTCCATGGTTCTCAGAGGCTCTCAAAGTGCTCAGATGCCTATGAAGGAGACAAGAACACATGTGGAGGCTTATTTCTTCTACTGAACACAAAGAGAAACACAAAGAACTAATGCATAGTTAGAAATGTGCTACATAATACTAGCTAAGTCCTCCTACTTCACTACGAAAATAAGGTCAACCACTGATACGCCTAAACAACATTTTAAGGTGATTTAAAAATCTTTCCACTCTGCCAGCTCACCAAAACATCAACAGTTCTCAAGGGTTCTGTAATAGCAAGGCAGCTTACTTTAAGGGCATGATTCTGAAGATTGTTGCCTGTTTTAATAGGAATTAGGATTGCCCTCACAGTAATATACGATGAGGCGATTAATTTCACCGCTCTGCCACACTCTCAATTGTCCTTCCTGTTTCGTCTCAGAAAGCTAAGCAGATTCTTCTACACTTGAAATACGCCTCTCTGGACAATCTGTGCCTCCCAGAATCTTGCAGGATCAAATGGCCTTTTTTCTCAAAAAACAATCGACTTCTTTCAACAGGTCTTTTTTCTCCAATCCTGGAAGAAGGCTGTAGTTGTCCCCCTTACAAAGAAGCCTAACGGTGACTCTGAAGATATAAGCAATCTGCACCCTATATCTCTTTTACCTGTGCCTGCTACGATAGTGGAGGAATATATGAATCAGGAACTAGTAGCATACATGGTCTCCTGGGATCTTTTAGATCCTTCACAGAATGGGTTTTGGAATGGCCACAGCCCGGAATCCACTCTGTTCGCTGCTACTGATGTTATCTGATATCATGTTAATCAGGGAGGATTTGCCATCTTGGTTCTGTGGGACCTTTCAGCTGCATTTGATACAGTCTCCCTCTCTCGCTTGGTTCATACTCTGCGCCAGGCAGTGTTGAAGTACACCTCCGTGGCCCTGATGGAGTCCTTTCTTAGCAACAGATCTCACACTGTGAGTTGGGGTCACTTTAGGGCAGGCTCTTTCCAGTTACCTTGTGGGATGCACCAGGGCTCCTCTTTCAGCTTAACTCTGTTTAACATATATGTTGACCCATTGGACAAGCTGATTAAGTGCAACAGCTTCCAACTACTATCTTATGCAGATGATACGCAAATCATTGCATCAATATCCAACAGCATCCTGGTGGCGACTGAAAGTTCAAATGCTGTATGATTTATAGAAAGAATTGGATGGAAAGCCATTGGCTGAAATTGAATACCAACAAGACGAAGATCCTAATTTCTGGAGAGAAAAGTCGGGGATGTTCTGAATTGTGGTGGCCAAAGTTTTGCACCCAGCTACCTCTTCCAGCCACTGAGGCTAGAAATGTAGTTTTTTTTCACACCTACCTTACCTTTGATACTCAGGCGAAGTGCCTGAGTTGCTGCCACTTTTTGTTGGACTTTGAGAGTTTTAGACCTCTATGCTTATTTCCTTGACTCCTGCTGAGTGTGGCTTAGGCTAACACTCACAATCCCCTGACCCAAGAAGACTCTTCACTGAGTTTCTGCAATGCTGCCACCTTCCTTTACTTACCTTTTTTCTTTACTAACAAAATCTTCCCAGGTTTTTCCTATTTTTCTGCATTTCCTTGAATTTTAAGATTCCTTAGAATATTGAACCATCCTTTTAGTTTGGATGATTCTAGGTTTTACTCCTGTATAGAACAGTGGACAAGAGACTCTTCTCTGAGCAGCAAATATCACTATGGATCTTTTGCATTACTCTGACTGAACTTCTACTTTGCCTCACACTGGTACGCTTAAATTTCTTTAGGAGGTTGGGTTTCCCAGTTGTTATTCTGTCTCTTTATAGCATGGTGCTAAGATCTGTGTACCTTAACTTGATTGCTAACTTTCTTAAGTATAGTTACTGATTTCTGGTCCTTATTTTGTAGCCAAATGGCCCACACTACTAATTGGAATTGATTTATGTACTGTTAACTCCCAACACCCCTCAATTGGGAAAGAAAAGATCCATTGGTGTACAAATGGTAAGAGGGTTGGCCCGGGCGGTGGATCACCATTAAGTGCTCCATTTCAAAACTGTTTAGATCTGATCATGTGCACAAGTAACTTGCACTATAGTGGCTGCAACTAGTACCCCAGGAAGTGTGGGTATAACCAGTAGCTCATTTGATGTTCATAGCATCATAGAACCTATTGACCCTATAAGGTCTACACTTAAGGAAAAGACATCCCATTACCTGTCCTGTTGCCTAATTTCAAGTGTATAATTAATTATTTTTATCCAAATTGAGAAAAACCCTCGACTTTCCTGGAATTGCCACCTGAAGCAACTTCCTTCGTTATAGGTTTTAAAAGGTGTTCCCCTAACGCGACCTGCTTAGGACAAAGAATGTCACCAGTTGATAAACACGGTTGCTCATTGGGTAAGTGGGAGTCTCTGTGACTCTGGTTCCTTCCACTAAGAAATTATCATGTCAAAAAGGGTCCTTTGGGTTGGCAAAAAGCACAAGCACAACACAGGCTACTGCGTTATCATTAATTTCAGAAGAGCACACGTTGTGGGCCAACTTTCGTGAAGGCTAACTCTTCTTTTTTATGTTACAAAAAGATACAGGGGCTGCCCTTGGGGTAATTTTACAAGCAGTCGCTTGCTCTAGATTTCAGGTACGTAGAGTTGCTAAACATTTTGGGCCACTTCACCTCCCACGACAGCCCAGAGGGACGCCCGGGGTACCGACGGACAGAGCGGTGCCCTGTTTTACCTGCGCTGTATGCCAGGTGAGGTGGGATTTTCTCTCCTGCCTAATTGCCAGGAGAAGGATAGAATCACTGGATTGCAGGTGATATCTGTTTTCTTCCTTTTGATATATGTTGTTGTATGTCTTCAAAGCAGTAGCGTTTTGGTCCTGAAGAAGCAGCTGGATACTATGTTGGTCTTGTCAGTCTGCAGAAACATGTCGACCTCTTTTTTCCATCAGTGGTTATTTGTCTAGACCACCTACGCACTCATGTTTTTATTTTAGGAGTAAAGTGATTCTTTAATAAATAATTATTTTTCACTTCCCTACCTAATTTTATATTTCACATTTCACTTTTGCACACTGCACCTCACTAGTTCTAGCA
This sequence comes from Lissotriton vulgaris, assembly GCF_964263255.1. NCBI lineage: Eukaryota > Metazoa > Chordata > Amphibia > Caudata > Salamandridae > Lissotriton > Lissotriton vulgaris. Next base: position 2,034,164,411 of record NC_141685.1, on the reverse strand, counting down.
CTGCTTCCAGCCACCATACAACTTTTCTTGAGTTTTTTCCCCCCTTATTTCAGTACTATGCAGGTGTGATTAGGTTTTTAACAACTGACCAGTCCACTGTGAGTACCTTACTTTTGTCTCTGAGGGTGACAGTTCCCAGATGATGAAGGGCGGAATCGGATGGTGACTGATGGGAATTTTTCTCCTAAAGAGTTGAGTGGTCCCATGGTTGTCTTCTTTTGCATACACTAGCAGTTCATGTTTGTTGTTCTTTTGAGGCACTCTTTTCGGGTTTTACTTAGTTCATTTTGACTCCGTGCTACCCTTTTGTTGTAACTGTTCCTAGGGACAGTAGCATTTTGGGGTCATTAAACTGTCCCTGCAGACCCTCCCCCCGAGTTTTTTTGACTAAACAGTTTGGGCTCCTTTCTTATAATGCTCATATTGCCAACAAATACAATCCTTGTGCATCTCTTCGTTCAAATTATTGATGCATAGAGGAAAAGAAGCCTTATATGGGAATGCTATACCTAACCCTAGGCCCATAAAAGCATGTTCCCTAATGTCTTAGGCATTAATTCTATTGATGATGGGCTAAACTTATTGTCAGTTTTGTGTGAGGAGCCTGTGGAGCTGGCCTGGGGAAACCCTCATACTTTCCTCATAGGAGGTAGCCACATTAAGCACTAAAGTAAATAACTAAGTTTGGGCACATTTTATCAAGGGATTAAACTTCATTTGTGTTTCAGAAACTAAGCTATCACGTCAATATAAGGTAAGCCTAGGGAGTATAACTGACCTTGGTTTCTTTTTCAGGGAAAATTACTCGCCTTGACTTTGAATTGCCCTATTATCAAATGTTGTGGGTACGAATAACAAATTCAGAAACAAATGTCTGATTGATACATTTTTGCAATAACAATTTCAATTAGCAGAACACTAGCATTCTGCATTCTCTTAGTCAGACAACTGAAAGTAATGTAAATTCTAAAGATACAGAAGTATCAATTATTTGGGTAGAGGTCTTAAAGATGTGCCCTTATCAGCTATCTTCCAGGATAACCTATAGAATTTCTAGCACATTTAAAGTGTTGCAGACACATTTTATTCATGTTGCCTATGGAGATATATTAAAGGGGCCTATGACAAAATATAATGTCATTGGAATCTAATATATGTCCTTACTCCTTTTGCCCTTTGCCTACCGTCACAGGCAGGGGACATTTTAGTACGATTATTTTCATAAATCTTACTAATGATATTAAAGGTTTGTTTATGATTTTATTGTTTTGGCCTATGTATTTAGTGATCATAACTTATTGCTAAAAAGTGCCAAATCAGCAGCTGTAAAGAACAAGCAGTTTTGATCAAATGGGATCATGTAAATATGCAGGTCTGATATCCGGTCTAATGACAAGAAATAGACAGATCTCATGCGCTGCCTTATAAGGTTGCAAAACCCGATGACAATGTAAACTCGTTCGGAGTTCTTTATGGGACGCTTAGGGGATTTATGACCGTTCCCAGAGACATTATAATGGAAAGTTGCTGAGGTGATTTGACTCCCACTTGCTTCCACTCAAATCACAATTGGCCTAAAGATCACAACTGGAAGCATCGATCATGTGCACACATACAGGCTGCGTTACAAGAAAACTTTGAGTTGCAGGGAAACTCAAGTGAAAGAGGATGCCTGGGAATCATTGCTTGGTAAAAGCGCAAGAAATGACAATCATGTTCTGGCAAACCATCAACAAACCTTTTTTCAGGGACTCCACAGAATCTGACTTATATATTTTGACCCCCCCCTGTTATAAGGTGGTTCACTTTTATTAAGTTTATTCTACGACCAGCTTAGGCATTATGACTGCTCCTTTGAGCAGAGAGGCCCAGGAGGAGAATTTAATAAATCTCGATTTCAAGTTTAAGGAAGTCACAACGGCCATAGATAAGTCTATCAAGGTCAAGGCATCTGGCAAAATGGCATCCCTGTTCATTTCTACAGAGGCAACATTACCCTCTGGGCTCCTGTTGTGGCCAAGTCCTAAGACGCGCTGGCGAGGGTAGATTGCCACAGTAATAGCCCCACTCCACCATCATGCTTATATTTATAATGGAAAAGTGTATTCGCCCGATCTCACTTTTTGCTTCCATCATCAAGATTACTGACAGAATCCTTCTGGATAGTCTTGAGGTCTGGACTTAGAAACATTCTATTTCTTCCAACTTGCAGGTCAGATTCCATGCAGGGTTGGGCACTGTTAAACAATGCTGCAACTTATATCTAATAATTAACAAATGTACAAGGGCCAAGCAAGACACCCTATCTATACCTGGCATTTATGGGCTTAAGCTCGGCCTTTGGCCACTGAATCAGTCTGGGTTCTGGAGTATTATGTCCGAGTTGGGGATGATGAGCTGATTATCTGCTTCTTGAGACAGTTACTCTGTGATACCACTGGCGGTGTAAGATATGGCCTTAATGGGGAATGCAATGAGGCTTTTAGACTTGAAAGGGGCATTTGTCAAAGTTGAGTTTTTGCCCCTGTAACTCTTTGTGTTATATATTAGCAGTTTAGAGAATTATCCGGTGTGCTTGGCTGAGGACATGCCATAGATGAGAGCACGATCGGGGTTTATAAGCCAATGATATGGTGCTCCTGGCGAGGACCTCTTATGGGATTCAAAGACTGCTTGATTTGTATAGTAAGTGCTCGCTACTCTTATGGCGCCGCATCTGGACTTCAGAAAAAAATGTACTCACCAAGATGATAGTGGCAGATGCTATGACACTAGACCACGCTCTAAAATAAAATGGCTAGCTTACATCAGGAACTTTTTTATTGACCTAGGGGTAGAAAAATACTACTCCACTCCTGAAAAGATCCACAAACTTTCGAAAAAACAATTAAAAGCACTAGCCCTGGGACATTTGGAAAATCTGAGACTACAATCTGAAGCAGGCAAACCGTCTGTTCAACACGCTGTAATGGTTCAATCCACTTTTTCTATTCAGCCTTATCTAAATCTTAAGAACTGTATTTTCGATCGTTTTCTTCTGATAAGATTTAGATTAAACCTATTTCTCAGGTTAGTAGCTTTCCCAGTAACAAACGCATGGGATTCGACTTTACCCCTGTGTCCTTGTGACGAAAAGTCAGCACAAACCACTCTACACACAGTTATGTTTTGCAAGTTTTATCATGAACATCGCAAACTCTGGTTATTGACTCTGTTAAAATCCTGGGGAATTAGACAGTGTCGTCCTGCCATGTTGTGTTTACAGCTTTTGGATACTGAAATCACCTGCTATCATGTTCTTAATTTTCTGAAATGCATATACAGACACAGAAAAAACCTGTAAAGTAATTTCCTTAAATTCACAGTACTGTAAATAATTTGCAAAACCTATTATTGTATGTGAAATCATTCTGCATTTCAAAATGTATGCGTTCAAATTTTGTTTTTTAAATGATTGACTTATTATGTATTAACATTGCTTTTATGGATTTCTAATACTGAAATTCCGAATAAAGAATTTAATAATAGTATAGTAAGTGTATGGCCCTGTTAGCTCTAACTACCAACCTGACTAATGCATGTTGTGGCCTATGGCCCCAGGGCAGCAAAGATCAGGGTTTAGACCATGGGTGATGTTATGATTAGTGCAGGTTTGAATCTTTTCTCCCTTGGATTCTGGTTTGACAATGTCTGTAGTTGGAAACCTCTCTGTAGTACCAGGACATCACAGTTTGCTGGGAAAATAGACAGTGCATTTTAGATTCTCTGCAAGATCAGGAGACAAACAACTAAAAGGGACGTTCATCCTTTGCAAAAGTAAGCTTGTGTGGATTGCTACTTATAGTGTGGGACTGTGGGGCTTCACTGATTCTTCTCTTTTACAAAAAACACCAAAAGCATACTTAAAGATGTTACTTGCCATGCCCCTTAACACCTATACCTATATATGTCAAGCTGAACTTGGGTTAGACCAAACTGAGGACTATATCAAATTGCATCCCCTTATGCTGTGATTTTCATCATGGGCTAAGACGATATGAGCTTCAATCCGCTCGGTTTTTAATGATTTTTTAAAACTGGATAAGATTCTTAAGATCCTCTGGCTATCCTATGTACAACTACAGTGTAATAGTTTGGGCATGCCATAGTTATTCAGTAATCCAGAATGCATTCATATGCCAAACAACCAACCCTCACCATAGAATCCTTTTGACATGTTTCAAACAACGTGTACATTTATGGATGGACACCATTAAAGTGGTTGGAAATTGGATGAGCTTCCTTTTTGTCCATGCGACGATGGCTGTCCTCAGTCCACTCTATATTTTATGCTTTTCTATAAACTCTTTTACTATTCCTAGGAAACGATTCCTGCTGCTAATTATAGACAATTTAAACCTGCTTTGTTCTATCTGCAGTTGTTGCAACGTTTGCGTCATCCAACATGCTGTTAACATCAGACGTTCTTTGTAATTGGGGGAAGGGGAGGTGAACCAGAATCATTATTGTATGTTGATTTTATGCATGTTGTTTGCACAGGGCAAGTGATTAGATACATTGTATTAATTCACACACAGACTCTGTGAGCATAAATTTTCGTTTTACTGCTGTTTTTAACAGTTGAATACTAGAATGGCAAAATATTTACTGTATTTTGTTTAATGGATTTTAACTGTTTATATATATCTTTTATACTAAATAAAGAATATTGAGTCTTTTACGTTGTTTTAAAATATTAAGACCAAGACGTTTTCTTCTTGGTAGTTTTTTTGGGCTTTACAGCAGCACAAGTATGGTAGTATTCGATCATGCTGCGACTACAATAGATGAGCTAGCAGTAGAAATGAAGGGATTTTGGGGCGGGGATAGTTACATATTGTCCAACAGGGCGCCCAGCACTGAACCTTTAATGTAATGCCTATGAGGTTTTTTTTATTGTGTTTTTTCACAACATCTTATATAATAACAAGTACAATAAACCAATTAGGCTCCATAGAAGGAGAACGCCGGTTTATCAGAATAGGCTGACCAGCATAAGGGACATACTCAGAGTACAAAAAGAGAAAATAAAGATTTAGAAACAAGAAAGAAAAAGAACAGAAAAAAACACTGACTGAATCTAAAATATGCATGAGACAGAAATTTAACAGAGTGACAACCTTACAGACAATATATGGCATATATGTTCACTGAGTTTCAGCTTCATTTAAATCTTGCTGGGTAGCAGTACGTAAGTCTGTTACTAAGGGCTCCCAGACATCGTGTGGCCTAGAGGATGATGGTAATTCCTCCGGGTATAGTGCTAAGTGTTCCCTACATAGTGACAGATCTTTAAACCACATATCCGTTGAAGGGTTCATTTTACTGTCCCACACCATTGCCAGCCATCTCTTAGCGACAAGCAGTGCCACTCTTGCCAACCTACCCACCGACACTTTTAGGAAAGGAACTAACCCCAGCAAGCAAATTTTTGGACAGCACTGCAACATAGTACCAATAATCTTCGATAATATCGTTGTCACATCTACCCAGTACTCCGCCACCCATCCGCAGGTCCAGGCAAGATGCCAGAAGTCTGCCCCGAGCCCCACATCGCTTACAAGCATCTGTGTCTCTGAGCCCATATTTAAAAAGCTTATATGGAGTATAATAGGCCCAATGCAAAAATTTGAAGTGTATAATTCGGAGATTTCCGTTAGAGGTGAGGGCGCTAGTGAGTTGGCCGAAGATCTCCCATTCCTTCTGGGTGAGTGGTGGGTCAAGATATGCATTCCAAGAGTCAAGACTTTTGTCTCTGCTAAGAGGCCTGTCTTCACGAGTAGCGCTGTATAATTTACTAACTAGCTTGTGTCGATTGGGAGCAATGAGAAGTGTGCGTAATGCCAATGCCTCGGGTGGTTCCATGGGGAATGTGGGGTAGTGAATCTGCAACGCCTTTTTTAGTCTCTGTATATAAAACCTGAAAAGAGGTGTCTTATTCTGTATGTATTCCATGTCTGTGGTGGTCAGAAAAGTGCCATGAGGGAATAGATCCTGCAGCTTGGATATGCCCACTTGCTCAAGTGTACGCAGGACACCCTGCTCATGTGTTACAGATATGCTCGGGTGGTAAGCCACCGGCAATAGCGGGGAGTATAATGGAAGTTTACCCGCCTCGCGACCTAGTGCTTGCCAAGCAGCAACTGTGGAGGTGATGGTGTTTAAATGTGGAGCGAATGGAAGGTCTGCAATTATGAGTTATTACAGAGCTCAGTGGGATGGGATGAGCATCCCAATGTTCCACCGCCACGTGAGGGACAAAGTCATGTGGCGAGAACCAGAAATGTGCATACTGGGCCTGTGCGCATAAGTAATAGAGATAAAAATCAGGTACGTTAAAACCCCCATGTTTGTAATTCAGTGTGAGAGTCCTCCACCCCACATGCGCCTGACGGCTACCTCAAATGAGCCAAAGTAGCAGAGTGCGCACCTGTTTAAAAAATTGCTGCGTGAGCTGAAGCGGTATGTTACTAAATTGATATAGAAATTTTGGTAACACCACCATTTTGACCAAAGCAATACGGTCTGCAAGCGAAAGGGGAGTTTTATCCATCTGTCCACTTGTTGTTCTAACCTGTCTGCAGCTGTTCCATAATTCTTGTGAATAACAACCTCTGGATTACGGTGAATCCACACCCCCAGGTATTTTACCGGCTCTGTGGACCACAGAAGAGGAAATTCAAGATCATGCGGGGCAGTGCTTTCAGTCAGGGACATTACCACCAACTTGGACCAATTGATATGAAGGCCAGAGACCGAATTTATTCACGAAGAACTGGTGCTAAATAAGTGCGAGGCTCCCGTATGAAGAGCAGCATGTCATCTGCGTAGAGAGATATAATGACAGGACGATGATGAAAGTTAAGCGTCGCATATTTATGAGATTGCCTAATAAGACAGGCCAGTGGTTTTAGTGACAAAGCAAATAACATTGGTGAAAGAGGGCACCCCTGTCTAGTGCCCCTGGATATCTTTATCAGGTCCGATGTGAAGCCCTCCACCCACACCCTCGCCGTTGGTCCAGTATACAAAAGTCGCACCCAGTTAATAAAGAGAGTAGAAAAACCCATCCTCCGCAGAACATAAAAAAGATAACCCCGTTCTATAAAATCAAATGCCTTGGTGGCTTCAAGCATGATCGCCTCCGCTGGCAATTCAGGATTGAGGGTATGGAGTGTGGCAAACAACGTCCGTAAGTTATGGGAGGTCGAGCGCTCCGGAATAAAGCCTGACTGGTCAGGTAAGACCAGTTTTTGTACGAGAGGCTGGAGACGAGTAGCTCGAATTTTCGCCAATATTTTTATATCGATGTTAATAAGTGACAGAGGTCTGTACGATTCACAACTAGTGGGGGGTTTATCTTTCTTGAGTAGTGTTACAATTAGTGCTTTGTTAAGCGATGGTGGCAGTGTGCCTACATCATACGCCTCAGCGTACATCTCCAGCAAGTAAGGGGAGAGTTCTTCAATATAAGTTTTGTAAAAATCACGCGTGAAGCCGTTGGGGCTCGGCGCTTTTTTATTAGGTAATGCTTTTATCGCAATATGAATATCTCCCACCGTTATCGGTTGACTGAGGTATTCCCTCCGACAATCGGAAAGCCATGCATTAGCTATCTGTGATAGACAGTCATTGAGATCGGCTACATCGGTCTCACCCTGAGAAGTGTATAAATTCTCGTGGAAGCGCCGAAATTGATTGGCTATGTCTGGAAAACTGTGATAATCTTGGCCCGCCTCATCCATGACTTTAGTTATTGTCCCTCTCTCCGTGCGGTTTTTGATCTTGTTAGCTAAATGATGACCTGGCCTGCCACCCTCACCAAAGGCATGCGCCTTGTGTCTTTTAGATATATACCTCATCTCTTCCTCAGCCAATTTCACATGTTCAATGGTAGCCTCCATAATGTAAGTCAGAGTCGACACGCAAGGCGCAGCTTCGTATTCATGTTCTAATTTTTTTAGCTTAGCCTCATGCATAGTCAGTTGCCCTCTTAAATCCTTTAATATCCCAGAAGTTGTGCTGATACAGGCACCCCGAACAGTAGCTTTAAAACCCTCCCATAGCACCCACGCGCTATCCGCTGACCCCTTATTGTGTAGGAAGTACTGCGTGATAGCATCACGGATCGCTTCAATGTACACCAGGTCCAACAGTGCCTCAGATCTGAAGCGTCAAGTGAAGGCTCTGGGAACAGTCTGTGGTAAATAGTTATTTACCGTCGGAATTTCTATGCAGTAAGTACAATTAAATAACTCAATCGGAAATAAAGAGGCAAAATCCGTGGTATCTGAGTTTTAAAAGGGGTTTTATTCCATAAAATGGAATGGTTCGAACCAGGTATATCATATTCCTTTCACCATCAAGGATCAGGAAGGGATAGCACATATTTTATTGACAGCGTACATCATTTATAGTAATTCCATATGTTGGTGACGGATACAGAAGGCGTAACAGCTGAGAGAAACGAGATAAGAACACATGTGCGTAACAGAAAGGCGTGCACGAGGGCGTACACAGAGGTGTGTGCTAGAAACGTCACATGAAAGCGTCACAAGTGGGTGGAAACATAGCGGAATCTTGTAGTGTCAGCAGAAATCTGTAGCAAGGATGCGCGCGCTGATGTAAATATATAATTTACCGTCGTAATTTCTATGCAGGTAAGTACTGAATCAATAATAACTCAATCAGAAAGAAAGAAAACAGAGTCCGTGGTGTTAGAGTTCTTAGGGGTTTTATTCCTTAAAAAGGAATGGTCTAGACCAGCATATCATATTCTTCCCACCACAGGGGTGGAAGAAGGGATAGAGAGAGAGAGCGCACGCTACATTTTATTGACAGTACATAGCTTATATACTTAATTCATGACATGGAAAAACAGTACAGTAGGCGTAACAGCTGAGAGAAGACAAGATAACAGTAGCCACGTGTTACTAGTACGTAATCAGAAGGCGTGGACTAGGCGTGTGCTGGAAACGTCACAGATAGGTGTCACAAAAGGGGTGGCACCAAACAGAAATGTTGCAATGTCAGCAGAAATCGGGAGCTTGGATGCGCGCGCAGCTGCATGACGTGTGATAAACGTGAAACTGGAGGGTGCAGGGGGCTTGACATTTGTACTCACAAAAGGGGTGGCACCAAACAGAAATGTTGCAATGTCAGCAGAAATCGGGAGCTTGGATGCGCGCGCAGCTGCATGACGTGTGATAAACGTGAAACTGGAGGGTGCAGGGGGCTTGACATTTGTACTGACGGAATGAGACAGAAGTCTGGCATGTCAGATCAACTTGTGCTTCTATCATATCTGATATCTGGTGTTTAGGAACTGAGCTATCTGGGCGGAAAGGTCTCTGGGGCAGAAGTTATTCTATACTGACTGTGAGTGCGTGTATAAGCGCCTGAGTGTCTGTATGAGAAGCGTGGGGGCATGGGCCTTCCATGGGAGCATGGAAACAGAAGCTATGAATTACTTGCACTGAGACAGGTTGGCCCTTTGGCCCTGTAGCTGAGGGGGTGTTTACTGAAGCTAGCAGGCAGGAATGTATTTTCGAGGAGCAGAACAGATAACTCGAAGGTTATAGTCAATCTTGGCAGGCAGCAGGCTGAGCTGAACGCGTTGGGTCGCGCTAGAAGTAAGGCAGAGTTCACGGGTACGGGGGCAGCCTGGGCAGCCTGGCCTGAGGCTCCCAGAGTCAGAAGGGAGAAAAGGCTCGATGGCAGATATTCTGGGCCTACTTTGCCAGAGCTGAAAAAACATGTAGAATACACTACAAAAAGACGTTGGCATGGTATACTTAGGAACGGGCTATCCAACCCATTCAGGGTGGGTCTGAAAGAGGACATGTTGACGTTGGACGCAAATGTATTTGCGTCTTCATAGCTGGTACAGGAGGGAAGTTACATGCACTTTAACTCGTACATGGAGACGGTGGGGTACACGCTAGGGAACACAACTTGACCAATATTTATATTTCCTCATTCCCTCCTTGTTCCCTACGGACCCTTCATGATATATCAATCATCATAAATTGATCAGTTTGTTCTTGTAACATAATTTGTTCGTCTCTCTTCCGTTGTCTATTTGAGAGAAAACTGGAATGTTCAATGCATGATGTGGCACACAGTCCACATATCGCCGGCCCACACTGTAGGCACAGGCAGCAGCTGAATACTATGATAAGGCCAAAACCTAGGAAGGATAGGATCTTCCATCCCCAAGCAGTTAACGTTGTCCAGAACCAACCGGACCAAGTCCAGGTGCCTGGATTCTGATGTATCTGATTAGCAATTTTATGCAGACGGGTAATAGCTTGATATACAGATGGCGCGTTTTGTGGAATGAAAACACAGCAACTTGACCCGATGACCTTACAGGCTCCACCTCTATCTGCCAAGATGACGTCAATAACAAGACGATTTTGAAGGACAACAACCCGCATAGCAGATTGCTCCTCTGTTAGGTTACCTAAGGCGGAGGCAGTTTCATGTACTACAGCTTCAAGTGTTCTAGTTAATCTACGTATTAATTTACTGTTTTGGACGGGGCCTAAAAAGAAAAAGAATCCCTTATTAAAATCGGTGTACTGTTCCCATGCCGTTTCTGTATAGTCGACAAGCGGAAGATCTCTTCGGAGTCTATTCTTTACTAGATTTGTGTTTCTGTGGTAATCAGGCGGAGCTAGAAAAACAGGTGGCAGAAGGAATGCAATATAACAAGTACCATCCCAATCTGGAGGCAGACGTATGTATGCGGTGTGACCACAAACAAAATAAGAGTGACTGATAGCTTTGAAGGACGATTTACCATGATCACTGAATTCGACCACAGTAGTGCATTTACTATGACCTAAGTGTACTGAACCTTTCTTTCTGACACATAATCCACCAGTGACTGGTAGTACTAGCATAGCGGGCAGGACTGGTGCAGCCTCGGATTCAACAGTAAGGATCATAAGGCTAATTGTGTAATTACCTAATCCATATACTTCATTTTCTAGATCAGTTCCTATTCGAGTGGGGAGTCCCTCCTTATCTGGGTAACAGACGTCGAGCAGGACCAAGTTCAAGTTTCCCCAAACCCAGCCCCCATCGAAAACAGCAATATCAGGATCTAAGGAATTAATTATTTTAAACCAGGCCCCACAGGAGCCATTATGAGTGAATGGGTACGGAAAGAGGGGCAGGGCTCCCTTGTAATTCTGGTAGGGAGGGAGTCGGACGCATATCCAGCAGTCTGTAGCATTGTTAGTCTGATGGGAATGATGCAGCATACTGATGAATGTGTTGTTGCGCAGCGCAAGTCTGTAGGAGAGTTCGTGTGGAGGTAACTCGCTAAAAGAGTGTTCAGCAGAAACATTATAAGCAGATTGTCCATTCTTGAAAATAGGGCAATAGATAGGGAGAAGTACGCTTGCAACAATTATCAGAATACTTAGAAAAAACATTATTAATAAAGTCACTATACAGTGACTACGTAGTGATTTGCAGTATGTACGTTTCTTGAACTCTCTCTCTCTCTCTCTATTTCGATCTAGGGGATACATGTCAGAAACTATTTAACCGATTCACCTAGGGGAGGACTTAAACAATTAAACTGTCTGACTTGCTAGATCGAAGCTTGAGTTTGTACTCCTCTTGGGGAGTTTTCTCTCGTTTGGAAACCTCAAAGTCACTGGGCTTGATACAGTCTTTGGAAGGGGTGGATGAGCCTGGGTCGGATTTCAGTTCATTACACAGCTTCACATGGCTCATGTGGACCCACCCCTTCCTGCCCTCAACCTTCACCGCTGTCCTCGTAGTAAGTAGAACGGTCTTCGGCGATTTCCAGCGGGGCTCCAACGGACTTTTCCGGTCGAAGTTCCTTATAAGGATCAGGTCCCCTAGATGGACATCGTGTGGCTTTACATCGGTGTTGTCAGGGAAGGCAGCGGCAACCTGTGAACGACATGATTGGAGTGCAGACATCAAGGAGGCAAGGTAATCTGTCAACATATTGCAATCAACATCGGTAATTTTTTTTGGAATGGGCGTCCCCCACATATTCGGTGGTCTACCAAAGACCACTTCGTACGGGGATAGTCCTGATCTTGAATGGGCAACCATTCTCATGTAGAACAGTGCCACTGGCAGGGCGACTATCCAGTCGACCCCTTTCTCTTGACATATTTTAGCAAGACGTGTCTTTAGTGTCTGATTATGCCTTTCTACAAGGCCTGCGGCTTCGGGATGTCGGACACAATGGAATTTCCACTGATATCCTAGCAGCAAGGAAACCTGCTTCATTAATTCGGATGAGAATGGCTGACCGTTATCTGAGTACACGACACGAGGCATGCCGTATCGTGGGAAAAATTCACGAACCAGCTGCTTGGCAGTGGTCGGAGCAGTATAATCTGGGACTGGGTAGGCTTCGGTCCAACGGGACAGTGCACAAACAACTACGAGGACATATTTAAATCCTCGACATCGGTCCATCTGGATATAATCCATCTGGAGGACTTCAAAAGGATGATCGGGAGGATGAAATCCACCTTGCTCTACAGGGACGCTTTTACCTGGATTGAACTGACAACAGATCATGCAAGTACGCACTTTCTGTTTTGCTGCTGCTCGTAAGTGTTTATTGCTCCAGAGATTCTGTAAGCTGTCTAACATTGCTTTTTCCCCTAGATGTGCTGGACTATGTGCTGTATTGATTATGACTTGAACCATAGAGTCAGGGAGAAACCATGTAGATTTTCCCTTCGTCATCCAACCTTGATCTGTCTGGATCCCTCCTAGTTCAATCCATTTCTTTATCTCATCTGGGGTAGCATGTGTCTGAATATCGATAACATCTAGTGCGGGATCCCTAACTGTCATACAATTTGTCGGTCCTATTGTCTTTGTCATGTCAGTTGTCTGAGTGTAAGTTAATGCTGTATGTTTCGCTGTCTGATCTGCCAGGTCATTACCCTGGGAAACAGAATCTGTAACCTTAGTATGTGCTTTACACTTCATGACGGATATGCCTGAGGGCAGATGTATTGCTTCTAACAGTGCTTGAATGAGGGGACCGTGTTGTATCTTGGCACCATGAGAGGTCAGGAAACCTCGTTCTTGCCATAACATTCCGAAGTCGTGTACGACTCCGAACGCATAACGGGAATCAGTGTATATGTTAACATTTTTGTTCTTGGCTAGTATACAAGCTCGGGTCAGAGCGATGAGCTCTGCTGCTTGAGCAGACAGTGTGTCAATACGATGTGTTTCTTTAACTTCAGTTTCAGTGGTCACTGCATACGCGGCCACTAATTCTCCTGTACTTGTTCTCATGCATGAACCGTCCACATAAAGTGTCAAGTCTGGATTTGTCAGTGGGACATCTGTTAAGTCCCGTCGTGGCTTTGTTACTGCATTAATGATTTCTATACAATCATGCGGGGCAGAGTCTGTCATAATTGTAGGTAACAGTGTTGCGGGGTTCAGAATGCTGCAGCGTCTGATCTCTATGTGTGGTTGGAATAACGTTATCTCGTAACCTGTCAGTCGTGCTATAGTCAAGTGCTGAGTCTGGGTTCTGTTTAAAAGAACCTCAACAGAATGTGGAACTTGTATGGTTAACTGATGACCTAAAACAATTGAATCGCTTTGTCTGATTGCTAGTGCTGTTGCTGCTACTGACTTTAAGCACGCAGGGAGTGCCTGGGCTACTGAATCCAATGTACTTGAAAAATAAGCGCAAGGCTTATGTGAACCTGCTTGATCTTGGGTGAGGACAGACAACGCTGTACCATCACGTTCTGTAACAAAAAGTGTAAACGGTTTGCTGTAACATGGTGTCGCTAAAACTGGCGCTTGGCATAATGCTTTCTTTAATTCCTCAAAGGCTTGTGTATGTTCCTGAGTCCAAGGAAGGACAGTCGAGATTGCTGCCTCCTGCGTTGTTAACTGAATGAGTGGTTTAGCTAGAAATGCATACTGAGGAATCCATTGTCTGCAGTACGAGGTGAGGCCTATGAAGGCCCGTACTTCTTTTTGTGTCTGGGGTTGTGGCATATTTGCAAATAACTGAATGCGATCGGGAGTGAGCTGTCTCCCCACTTTGGACAGCAAGTGACCCAAGTACACAACTTGCTGAACACAGAATTGTAGCTTCGAAGGAGACACCTTGTGTCCCTTGTCTGCCAGAAAATGTAAAACTGTCAGTGATGCTTGTTCACATTCGGGCTCACTTCGTGCGGTGATCAGCAGATCATCGACGTATTGCAGTAATGCGGTGTTAACTGGCATTGTGATACGATCAAGTTGTCTTTTCAGTGCTTGGCTATAGATGCTGGGGCTTTCTGTGAATCCTTGAGGTGCGCGTGAAAATTTGAAACTGCGTCCATTTAAACTGAATCCGAAGAGATATTGGCTCTCTGGATCAATAGGCACGCTGAAGAAGGCGTTCTTGAGGTCAATTACAGTAAAGAACGTTGCTTCTGAATCAATAGCAGTCAATAAGGATGAGATATCGGGAACCACAGGGTACTGTGGAATAATGCATTTATTCAGTTCTCGAAGATCAATCACCAGCCGATATACTGGCGGTGCATTGGGATCAGTACGTTTAAGAATCGGAATGATGGGTGAATTACAGATATTGGAGTCGGTCTCTATGACCACTCCTTGTGCTATGAGCTCTTCAATGATTTCCAGTAAAGCCACTACAGCATCGGGTGGTAACTTGTATTGTCTGATTCGTGGTAGTACAACTCCTGTTTTGAGTGTAACACGGTATGGTGTGATATGCATACAACCTACATCAGTTGGGCCTTTTGCCCACAGGTGATCTGGTACATTTTTCAATCTGACATCGAATTCTCGCAAAACATAATGACCCTTGAAATCCCGTAGAAAGAGTCTAACTCCCTCCGGGGAACAGCAGATTATAGCTCCTAGAGCCTTCAATGTTTTAATTCCTAACAGATTTTCTGGACATGATTTTGTAAGTAACAAGTCTGTAATACGTGATAATGGACCCACAGCCAGGGGGACTGGTTCTGATACTTCATTTACAATGGGCTGTCCTGAAAAACCAAGGGAAACGTTCTGTGAGCCTGAGAGGGGTGCCCCTGGGACTTCATTATGACTTATTGTTGTGCGGCTTGCCCCTGTGTCAATTAAAAACTTTCTGTCTTTTCCCAATACTTGACTGTGTACATAAGGACCTTCTTGATCTACAGGAATTTCAATAAGAGGCAAGCCAAATTCCCTCTCTAGGCTGTTTCATGTATATCGTTGATAATCAGGGTAAGCGGACTGGGCATACTGGTACATCTGTTGTGAAACTTGCTGGGACGCGGCAATGGGCTGTGGCTGTGACACCGCTACTGTCTGTGCTGGAGGTGAGGAAGCATGTATAGGCTGTGTATTCTGTGAATTCTGTGAAGACTGATGCTGGTTATGGTCTTGTCTAGGCGGATGCGGTCTTTCTTTAGTTTTACCTGTTGCTATGTTATGTTTCAGAACGGGGCATTCATGTACGTAGTGACCTGGCTGTTTGCAGTAGTTGCATGTCCCTTTAACGGGAGCTGCGGCGTGACCTGTCTGGGTCGTACCCTTTCTATTCCCGTCGGTATGGACCGACTGTGCTACTAACATTTTCATTTTTGTGTCTTTCATACGTTTCTGTTCTTGATCCTGTTCTTCTCTAATTCTATTCTGATGGTATTGTAACATTTGTAACATCTGAGATGGCGTATTTGCTTGCCATGTACTCTCCACCTTGTATACACGATTCTTGACTGCTAACAGGGAATTCTCGACTAACTTTGATACAAAAAGATGCGGGTACAATTCGCTACTTGGTTTAAGACCACTATTAATAATAAAACATTTCTCGAATCTTGAATAAAAGTCACTAGTATCTTCGTCGGGCTTCTGTTTACATGCTGAGATTGCATCCCAGTCTTCTTTTCTAGTTGCCAATAATCTTGGCAGAACTTGTACTATTAAACCTGGTAATGCTTTAGTTTTGTCCCCAAGGCCTACCCCTGGGACCCGTTTGTTCTCTTCATCTTCTATTTCTGCCCATGCAATCTTTGTGTCTCCCACCTCCCATTCTTTTTCCTTTAGTTTCTCGTAGATGCCCGTGGGCAGTAGTACTTTTAACATTTTCATGATATCATCATATGTGTAATCCCCCATCAGTAACATGTCTTTAAGCTCTCTGTGGAAACCTGCAGGGTCTTTATCATGGCTCGGGACTAGTTTCTTCGTTTCTAACAGTTCTAACTTGGTCAATGGCGTGTGTACATACACACGTTTCAAGATATTGTCCGTACCCATAACTGGGTGTACTTCACGTAAGGGGTTCTGACTTTCAATGCCACCCAGGCATTGCATGTGATACGTTTTCCTTTCTGGGGGCGGAGCAGGAACATATTCAGAGCTTATGAAAGTGTCATATCTGCGGCGTTGTTCTAGAATTATTTGAATTAATTTGGTACTTAGACCTCTCCATCTATCCATGAGTAGCGCTTCTAGTAATTCGGGTAAGGGACCTGGATCCGAATGCTGATGTCTGTACTTTATGAGAAGGTGCTGAATCATGTATACACCTGCTAATTTCTGCTCGTCTGGGGAGAGGTTCAGAAATGTCTGCGCTACTGTGTCATCATTATATATGTCTGGATTTTCGGCCCATGATATGGCTGACCGGGCTAGTTCTTGTTCATCCATAGAATTGAGTACATGGTACCCTACTCGATCTCGAAGCCTTTTATCAGTTTCCTGGAACTGATGCTCAGCAGAATTCGGGTTTGTTAACGCACAGAAAAGAACTCTCTTGCTTTCTGGACGGATGCCTTTCCTAAGGTAACTTCCTTTACCTACATATGCTATAGTATCTAGAGTTTCTTCTGGTTCTTCACATTCTTCTTCCCCCCCGGAGGAAGCCTTCTCTTTCTCTTTTTGGTGTATGTCTATCACCGCTTTTCTGATTTTCTTGTACATACTAGCTATGCAAGTCCCCTTATCGTGTTTTCCTTCAGATATATTTTGACCCCACTTGGTTAATGCATCTAATTCACTCTGGTCGGTCCCAGGCCTATCTCGTTCTCTTATTAGGCAATTTATGAAAAAACGTAGTATCTGTGCTTGAATGTCAACTTTCTGACGCTCCATGGCATCCTTAATACTGTCGGGGTCTTTCCCAGTCTGAATGAACTCATATATTCTATCTAGGCGCTCCTTCATTCCTGCATAACACAGCAGGGAATCAGTAGCAGATCTTAACCGTAATGATGCCATCACCATTGTATCGTCTTTGCCGGGTACTGGATCATATCTGCAAACTGAAATGGTTTCTTTAAACACGTCAAGACGGGGTGATTTGAACGAAAAAGGATTCCGCAAGTCCCCAAGCGGTAACCTGCGTGTCGGTGGCGGGGTGTGAAGACCCCCGGTAGCACCCCCTGAGGCGGAAGCTTGAGCATTATTTCTTTGTGGAGTCTGTACCTGAACTTGAATGTGTCTTTTAGTGGGATCAGGTAGAAGTGGTTTCGGTGGATCAGTTTTAGGTACGGGAAGCGGTGGAGCTGGTGGAACAGGGGAAACCTGTCGTGATACTGGTAGAATATGGTTTTGGGGCGGGTTACCACCCTCACCCCCGTCGTTAGGCAGGGCGCGGACAGGCAGATTGGTGTAAGCGGGTGCTACATCCTCTAGATAGGAATTCAGGAATATGTCTTTAGTGGTCCTATGAGTTACTTTAGTTGGAACCAATGGGGGCGGTAGGTCTTTCGGTATTTCTGAAATGGCCTCAGGTGAACCCTCGGCCGCGAGATACATACCGTTTACGAGATTATTTCGTGCGCGGTCTATCTGTTCAGTTTTTACTCGGATCCCCTCGGTAACTAGTTCGTTTTCTTGGGCTTTCTCTGATTCTTTAAGTCTATCTTCCCTACGTAATGTTCTTTCAGCACGTTTATGTGATTCCTTACGCCAGAATTCTATGGCGTCTTTCTGAGACTGTCTGGCTTTCTTTTTCCAGAGTGCTTCCTCTACCTTCATGATGCACTCGGCATCCCATGTTCCGGTAACGGGCCATCTGTGTCTTTCGTCTAGATGTTTGGTATAGTCAGCCCATAAATCGAGGTATAATATGGCATCTATGCCATGCTTGTTGTACATAAAGTTACCTGGGGTGTCCCTAGGGGGGATAGGAATTTCTTCCTCTAGTATCCCTTTCCTAGTTCCTATCTGCTTTAACTTGTTGAAAAACGGCATCTTGTTTACTTGATACTGAATGCTCGATCCTTGCTACTTAATACTGAATACAGCTAGTTATACAAGAAAACATAAATGCACATTAGGAAACAGTCACATTCATACCACAACATTAATCACATGAAAAGACATTTTAACATATATGACTACCCCCTATATCAGATGTACTGCTAAACAGTACAGATACACTGCTAAAGCGGTGCAGAACGGATGTACTGCTAAACAGTACAGATACACTGTCTAGAAACAGTGCAGACCGGACTTGTGTACCCAAACCCGTCTAGATACGTCCCAGCAATGGTACTCACCGGGAAGCACGGAAACAGAAGGCCTCGGAAAACTCGACTGGACTCGGTACTTCGGAAAAAACTTCGGAAAACCTCGGAAAACTTCGGAAAACTGGTGGGCCTCTTGACACCTCGGACCTTGCTTCTTTCGGCTGGGCTCTGGTCGGGATCCTCCGCACTCCTCACCGCCTCGTCTGGGTACTGATCGTAATCTTCGTCACCTCCGTGGGCCAGAGGGAGATACAGGAAATCCTGCCAGTACGCGTAGTTTCCTTCTAGCTGATGGCAGGGGACAGAGTTTACAACGCACCAACCGGCGCGTGAGGTGGGGGAGGGGTCCCTATTCGGGCGCCAAAATGATGTAAATATATAATTTACCGTCGTAATTTCTATGCAGGTAAGTACTGAATCAATAATAACTCAATCAGAAAGAAAGAAAACAGAGTCCGTGGTGTTAGAGTTCTTAGGGGTTTTATTCCTTAAAAAGGAATGGTCTAGACCAGCATATCATATTCTTCCCACCACAGGGGTGGAAGAAGGGATAGAGAGAGAGAGCGCACGCTACATTTTATTGACAGTACATAGCTTATATACTTAATTCATGACATGGAAAAACAGTACAGTAGGCGTAACAGCTGAGAGAAGACAAGATAACAGTAGCCACGTGTTACTAGTACGTAATCAGAAGGCGTGGACTAGGCGTGTGCTGGAAACGTCACAGATAGGTGTCACAAAAGGGGTGGCACCAAACAGAAATGTTGCAATGTCAGCAGAAATCGGGAGCTTGGATGCGCGCGCAGCTGCATGACGTGTGATAAACGTGAAACTGGAGGGTGCAGGGGGCTTGACATTTGTACTGACGGAAAGAGACAGAAGTCTGGCATGTCAGATCAACTTGTGCTTCTATCATATCTGATATCTGGTGTTTAGGAACTGAGCTATCTGGGCGGAAAGGTCTCTGGGGCAGAAGTTATTCTATACTGACTGTGAGTGCGTGTATAAGCGCCTGAGTGTCTGTATGAGAAGCGTGGGGGCATGGGCCTTCCATGGAAGCATGGAAACAGAAGCTATGAATTACTTGCACTGAGACAGGTTGGCCCTTTGGCCCTGTAGCTGAGGGGGTGTTTACTGAAGCTAGCAGGCAGGAATGTATTTTCGAGGAGCAGAACAGATAACTCGAAGGTTATAGTCAATCTTGGCAGGCAGCAGGCTGAGCTGAACGCGTTGGGTCGCGCTAGAAGTAAGGCAGAGTTCACGGGTACGGGGGCAGCCTGGGCAGCCTGGCCTGAGGCTCCCAGAGTCAGAAGGGAGAAAAGGCTCGATGGCAGATATTCTGGGCCTACTTTGCCAGAGCTGAAAAAACATGTAGAATACACTACAAAAAGACGTTGGCATGGTATACTTAGGAACGGGCTATCCAACCCATTCAGGGTGGGTCTGAAAGAGGACATGTTGACGTTGGACGCAAATGTATTTGCGTCTTCATAGCTGGTACAGGAGGGAAGTTACATGCACTTTAACTCGTACATGGAGACGGTGGGGTACACGCTAGGGAACACAACTTGACCAATATTTATATTTCCTCAGCGCAGCAGCATGACGTGTGACTGACGTAAGGCTGGAGGGTGCAGGGGACTTGACATTTAACACTAGAGGAAAGAGACAGAAGTCTGGCATGTCAGATCGACTCGTTCCTAAATCATATCTGATATCTTGTGTTTGGGGAACTATACTATCTAGAAGGAAAGGTCTCTTGGGCAGAGGCTACTCTATACTGACTGCTAATGCGTGCATATGTGACTACGTGTCTACGTGTAATGCGAGGGGCCATGGGCCTACCATGGTAGCAGGAGCAATGAATTACTTGCATGGAGACAGAGAGGCCGGGCCCTTTGCTCTGCAGCCGGGAAATGTTTATCTATTCTGCTAGACTGGAATGTGTTTTCGAGGAGCTGAACTCGGCTATACTGATAACTTGAAGGCAAAACACTGTCTTTGGCAGGCAAGCAGGCCGAGCCGGGCACCGCTCGCCACGCAGGGAGTAGAACAGAGGTCAGGAATGCATCCCACGTTGCAGCTTTCAGGTAGAGAACAGAAAGGGCTCGATGGCAGAAATCAGGGCCTAGCTCTGCAGGGCTAGGAAAACGTAGAAGTGCACCATGAAAAGACGTTGGCACGGCATACTTAGGAACTGAATTATCGATCCATTCATGGTGGATCTGAAAGAGGACATGTTAACGTTTGACGCAAATGTATTTGCGTCTTCATAGCAGGTCGAGGAGGGAAGTTACATGCACTTTAAGCTCGTACATGGAGACGGTGGGGTTCACGTTAGGGGACACAATTGACCAAAAATTCATATTACCTCATTCCCTCCTTGTCCCCTACGGACCCTTCATGATATATCAATCTTCATTAGTCCATCTATTTGTTCATATAACATTTTGCTCTTCCTTCTTCAGAGCGTGGACTTGGATGAGGAATACATGATGTGGCGCACAGACCGCAAATCGCTGGCCCACATTGCATACATAGGCAACAACTGAATACTATGAGAAGGGCTATTCCGAGGAAGGATAGGACTTTCCATCACCAGGCTGATAACACGCTCCAGAACCAACCGGACCAAGTCCAGGTTCCTGGATTCTGGTGTATCTGACTTGCAATCTTATGGAGACGCGTTATGGCTTTATATACTGATGGTGCGTTTTCTGGAATGAAAACACAGCAACTCGATCCGATGACTCTACAGGCTCCGCCCCTATCGGCCAGGATGACGTCAAGAACAAGACGATTTTGAAGGACAACAAGTCTCATAGCAGACTGTTCCTCTGTTAAGTTGCCTAGGGCGGAAGTAGTTTCATTTACCACTGCTTCAAGGGTTCTGGTCAAGTGACGTATTGATTTACTATTGAAGACAGCTCCTAAATAGGGAAAGAAACCTTTATTGAAATCTGTATATCGTTCCCATGCCGTTTCAGTATAGTCGACAATCGGGAGTTCTCTTTTGGGTCTATTAGGTCCGAGTCAGGAGTTCTTATGATAGTCGGATGGAGCTAGAAAAACAGGTGGCAGAAGGAATGCAATATAACATGTCCCATCCCAATCTAGTGGCAAACGTATATAGGCTGTATGGCCACAGACGAAATAGGAATGACGGGTAGCTTTGAATGTAGACTGGCCTTGATCACTGAAATCGATCACAGTAGTACATTTACTATGACCTAGGGGTACTGAACCATTCTTTCTGACACATAATTCGCCTTTAACTGGCAACACGGACATAGAGGGTAAGTCTGGACCTGTATCGGATTGCACATTCAGAATCATGAGGTTGAGTGTATAATTACCTAATCCATATACTTCATTTTCTAGGTCGGTCCCTGTTCTTTGTGGAAGACCCTCCTTGTCAGGATGACATACTTTATGCAAGACTGTGTTCAGATTTCCCCATACCCAATTGCCTTTGTATATTACTGAATTAGAGTCTAAGGAATTAATTAAACTAAACCAGGCACCACAGGAACCATTATGTGTGAACGGATACGGGAAGAGGGGCAAGACTCCCTTGTATTTCTGATAGGGAGGAAGTCGGCCACATATCCAACAATTGGTAGCATTACTGGACTGATGGGAATGGTGTAACATACTGATAAAGGTATTGTTGCGCAGCGCAAGTCTGTAGGATAACTCGTGCGGGGGTAGTTCACTGAAAGTATGCTCGACAGTGCTATTTGAAAAGAGATGTGCATGTATGGAGACAGGGAAAAACATATGTAACAGTACACTTGCAGCAATAATCGTAAGACTCAGAAAAAACATAATCAATAATGTCACAATACAGTGACTACAAAGAGATTTACAATATTCTCGATTCTTGAGCTGGTTCTGTCTATCTCTCTCTCTATTGGGGTCTAGCGGGTACATGTCAGAATCTGTCTAACCGATTCACCTAGGGGAGGACTTAAACAATTAAACTGTCTGACTTGCTAGACCTCAGCTTTAAACGATATTCTTGCGAAGGAGTTTTCTCTGCCAGGGGAAGTTTAGAGTCACTAGAATCTGGGCAGTCCTTAGAGGGGGAGGAAGAGTCAGTCTCTGGCGGCGATCCGTAAAGCTTCTTAACATGACTCATGTGGACCCATCCCTTGCGGCCCTCCAGCTTCACTGCCGTCCTTGTAGTCAATAAGACGAGCTTCGGCTCCTGCCAGCGGGGCTCCAGTGGACTTCTCCTGTCAAAGTTCCTTATAAGAATGTAATCCCCGGGTACAATCTGGTGTGGCTTCACCTCGGTGTTGTCAGGAAAAGCTGCAGCTACCTGTGAACGACATGATTGTAATGCAGACATCAAGGAGGCAAGGTAATCTGTCAGCATAGTACAGTCGACATCGGTAATTTTACGAGGCAGAGGCATCCCCCACATATTCGGTGGCCTACCAAAGACCACCTCGTACGGGGATAGCCCTGTTCTAGAGTGTGCAACCATCCTCATATAGAATAATGCAACTGGCAGGGCGACTATCCAGTCTACCCCTTTCTCGGCACAAATCTTTGCAAGACGTGTTTTCAGTGTCTGATTGTGGCGTTCCACGAGACCTGCTGCCTCGGGATGACGGACGCAGTGGAACTTCCACTGATATCCTAGAAGGAGTGATACCTGCTTCATTAATTCGGACGAGAATGGCTGGCCGTTATCGGAATACACGACACGAGGCAAACTGTATCGTGGGAAGAATTCACGAACCAACTGTTTGGCAGTGGTCGGAGCAGTGTAATCTGGGACTGGATATGCTTCTGTCCAACGGGAAAGTGCACATACAACTACGAGGACGTATTTGAATCCTCGACAACGTTCCATCTGGATATAATCCATCTGGAGGACTTCAAAAGGGTGATCGGGAGGATTGAATCCACCTTGCTCTACAGGAATACTTTTACCTGGGTTGAACTGACAACAGATCATGCAAGTACGTACTTTCTGCTTTGCTGCTGCTCGTAAATGTTTATTGTACCAGAGATTCTGTAAACTGTCTAACATGGCCTTTTCTCCTAAGTGTGCTGGACTGTGTGCGGTGTTAATCATAACTTGAACCATAGAGTCGGGGAGAAACCCTGTGGCTTTTCCTTTCGTCATCCATCCCTGATCTGTCTGGATCCCTCCTAGTTCAGTCCATTTCTTTATTTCGTCTGGAGTAGCATGTGTCTGTATGTCAATTACATCTAGTGCGGGATCCTTAACTGTCATGCAATGTGTCGGTGTCGGAACTATTGTCTTTGTCATATCAGCTGCATGTGTATGAGTCAGAGCTGTGTGTTTCGCAGTTCGATCAGCCAGGTCGTTACCCTGGGAAATGGTATCTGTAACTTTCGTATGTGCCTTGCACTTCATGATAGCTATGGCTGATGGCAGATGTATTGCTTCCAATAATTCTTGAATGAGAGGACCATGTTGGATTTTGGATCCATGAGAGGTCAAGAAACCTCTTTCCTGCCAGAGTACACCGAAGTCGTGTACGACTCCAAATGCATAACGTGAATCTGTGTATATGTTAACATTCCTGTTCTTGGCTATTATACAGGCTCGGGTCAGAGCAATGAGCTCTGCAGCTTGAGCAGACAGTGTATCAATACGGTGTGTCTCTTTGACTTCAGTTTCAGTGGTCACTGCATATGCGGCCACTAATTCTCCTGTGCTTGTTCTCATACATGAACCATCTACGTAAAGTGTCGGGTCTGGGTTAGTCAGTGCAACATCTGTCAAGTCTCGTCGGGGCTTTGTTACTGCATTAATGATCTCTATACAGTCATGTGGAGCTGAATTAGTAATGTTCGAAGGTAACAATGTGGCAGGATTGAGTATACTACAACGTCTGATTTCTATGTGTGGCTGGAACAATGTCAATTCATAACCTGTCAGTCGTGCTATAGTCAAGTGTTGAGTCTGTGTTCGGTTTAAAAGAACTTCCACAGAGTGTGGAACTTGTACTGTCAGGGGATGTCCTAACACTATAGAATCACTTTGTCGGATTGCTAAGTCTGTCGCTGCAACTGATTTCAAGCACGCAGGCAGGGCCTGGGCTACTGGATCTAATGTACTCGAAAAATAAGCACACGGCTTATGTGAACCTGCTTGGTCTTGCGTGAGGACAGATAATGCTGTGCCATCACGTTCTGTAACAAAAAGTGTAAAAGGTTTGCTGTAACATGGCGTTGCTAAAACTGGTGCTTGACATAATGCTTTCTTTAATTCATCAAAAGCCTGTGTGTGTTCCTGAGTCCAAGGGAGGACAGTCGAAGACGCTGCCTCCTGTGTTGTCAACTGTATCAGTGGCTTGGCTAGAAATGCTTACTGGGGAATCCATTGTCTGCAGTAAGAGGTGAGGCCAATGAAAGCCCGCACTTCCTTTTGTGTCTTGGGTTGCGGTAAGTGTGCAATTAACTCAATACGGTCAGGCGTTAGCTGTCTCCCCCTCTTGGACAGCAAGTGCCCAAGGTACACCACTTGCTGAACACAGAATTGTAACTTTGAAGGGGACACCTTGTGACCTTTGTCAGCCAGGAAATGTAAAACCGTCAGTGATGCATGTTCACATTCAGGTTCGGTTCGGGCGGTGATCAACAAATCATCGACATACTGAAGTAGGGCTGTGTTAACTGGCATGTGAATACTGTCAAGTTGTCTTTTCAATGCTTGGCTGTAGATGCTGGGGCTTTCTGTGAATCCTTGAGGTGCGCGTGCAAATTTGAAGCTACGGCCATTTAAACAGAATCCGAAGAGATATTGGCTTTCCGGATCAATGGGGACACTGAAGAAGGCGTTCTTGAGGTCAATTACAGTAAAGAACGTCGCCTCGGAATCAATAGCAGTCAGTAAGGATGAGATGTCGGGGACCACAGGATACTGTGGTACAATACATTTATTCAATTCTCGCAAATCGATCACCAACCGATAAACAGGTGGTGCATTCGGGTCAGTACGTTTAAGAATCGGAATGATAGGGGAATTACATAGATTGGAGTCGGTTTCTACAACCACTCCATGTGCGATCAGCTCTTCAATGATTTTCAGCAAAGCCACTACAGCATCGGGTGGTAGTTTGTATTGTCGGATTCGGGGCAGTACAACTCCTGGCTTGAGTGTAACTCGGTATGGTGTAATGTGCATACAACCTACATCAGTTGGGCCTTTTGCCCACAAATGTTCTGGTACATTTTTCAATCTGACATCAAAATCTCTTAATACATAGTGACCTTTAAAGTCACGTAAAAATAATCTAACTCCTTCCGGAGAACAACATATCACTGCTCCTAGAGCTTTCAGTGTCTTGATACCGAATAAGTTTTCTGGACATGACTTCGTGAGTAATAAGTCTGTAGTGCGTGACAATGGACCAACTGCTAGAGGAACAGGTTTCGATACTTCATTAACAATAGGCTGTCCTGAAAATCCAAGGGAAACATTTTGTGAGCCTGAGAGGGGTGCCCCTGGAACATCGTCATGACTTATCGTTGTTCGACTTGCCCCTGTGTGAATCAAAAACTTTCTGTCTTTTCCTAATACTTGACTGTGTACATAAGGACCCTCTTGATCTACCGGGATCTCAATGAGAGGCAAGCCAACCTCCCTCTCTAGGCTGTTTCATGAGTATCGCTGATAATCGGGGTAATCGGATTGTGCATACTGGTACATCTGTTGTGACACTTGCTGTGTCGCGGCAATGGGCTGTGCATGTGGTACCGCTACTGTCTGTACTGTCTGTTGTGGAGCGAGCTGTGACTGTGTGTTCTGTGGAATATGTTGCTGAACTTGGTGTTGGACCTGGTCTTGTCTAGGCTGACGTGGTCTTTCTTTAGTTTTTCCTGTTGCTATATTGTGTTTCAGAACCGTACATTCATTTACATAGTGACCTGGCTGTTTGCAATAGTTGCATGTCCCTTTAACGGGAGCTGTCGTATTATTTGATTGTGTCATACCCCTTTTCTGACCGTCAGCTGGAACTGACTGAGCAACTAACATTTTCATTTTTGTGTCTTTCATACGTCTCTGTTCATGGTCTTGTTCTTCCCGAATTCGATTCTAGTGGTACTGTAACATTTGTAACATTTGGGACGGCGTATTTGCTTGCCATGTACTTTCTACTTTCAAAACACGGTTCTTAACTTGAGGCAGGGAATTCTCGACTAATTTTGATACAAAAAGATGTGGGTATGACTCGCTACTTGTTTTCAGGCCACTGTTAATAATAAAACATTTCTCGAATCTAGAATAAAAATCACTAGTGTCTTCATCGTGTTTCTGTTTACAGGCTGAGATTGCGTCCCAGTCTTCCTTTTTGGTCGCTAACAGTCTAGGCAGAACCTGTACTAATAAACCTGGTAATGCTTTAGCTTTGTCCCCAAGGCCTAAACCTGCGGTACGTCCATTTTCTTCAACTTCTAATGCAGCCCAATCAATCTTTGTCTCTCCCACCTTCCATTCTTTTTCCTTTAATTTCTCGTAAATTCCAGCAGGCAACAGAACTTTTAACATTTTCATAATGTCTGTATACGTGTAATCGCCCATGAGTAACATATCTTTAATTTCTCGGTGAAAACCTGCAGGGTCTTTATCATGACAGGGCACTATTTTCTTCATTTCTAATAATTCCATTTTAGTGATTGGTGTATATACAAATACACGTTCTAGTGAGTTATCGTCTTTTCTGACCGGATGTACTTCTCGTAAGGGATTCTGTCTGTCAAAATAATACATTTTTCTTTCTGGGGGTGGTGGAGCAGACATATACTGTGGTTTCAGGAAAACATTATACTTGTGTCTATGTTCTAGAATTTCTTTAATTAAATCAGTACCTAGGCCTCTCCATCTATTAGAGAGCAATTCTACTAATATATCCAGTAAGGGACCTGGATCAGAATGTTGGCTTTTAAACAATGTAATGAGGTGCTGAATCATGTATACACTAGCTAATTTCTGTTCATCAGGGGAAAGGTTCAAAAACGTCTGAGCTACTGCATCGTCACTATACGTACTAGAATTGTCAGCCCATTGCACTGCGGACCGGGCCAGTTCTTGTTCATCCATGGAATTTAGTACATGGTACCCCGCTCGATTTTGCAGTATTTTATCGGTAGCCTGAAACATATGTTCAGGAATCTTTGGATTGGACATGGCAGCCTGAAAAAGTCTCTTGCTTTCTGGACGTATCGGACGTGTTGTATTATTAAAGGGTCTACTATTTCCTACATATGCTATCATGTCTCTAGCTGGTAATTGCACTGTTTCTCTTGTGGTCTCTGGTTGTTCGTCCTCCTCCGAGGATTCATTCTTGTCTGACTCTATTACTCTTTCAGGCTTTTTCCTTTCATGTATTTGTACTACTGCTTTTCGGATCCTTTTGTACATGTTCTCTATACTATTCTGTTTATCATGCTTTCCCTCTGCTATATTCTGACCCCATTTGTTAAGGGCATTCATCTCTTCCTTGTCTACACCAGGCCTATCTTGGTCTCTTATCAAGCAGTTTATGAAAAAACGTAATATCATACTTTGAGTATCAACTTTCTGATATGCCATGGCCTCGCCAATACTTTCAGGACCTTCCCCCGTTTGGACAAAATGATATATTCTGTCTAGATGTTCAATCATTCCTGGTAGTAACATTAAATAGTTTGCGACTCGTCGTAGACGTACTGATGCGAGCATCATTCTGTCGTCTTTACCGGGTACCGGATCATATCTACAGTCTGTGAGAGGTTCTTTAAGTATGTCGTAACTCGCTGTTTGAGGTGTACGTTGCTTTGCTAAATCCCTATACGTTAGACGGTGTGCTTGTGGCGGTGTCTGAAAACCTCCTGTCGCACCCCCTGAGGTGCCAGGACCAAAAGGATTCAGTGGATTAATGTCAGGAAGAGCGTGTGGGGAAGTGATAATAGGTGCAGGAAGTGCTGGAACGGGAGGAGGTGGAGTTTGTGGTTGCGGAAGTGGGGGCAGATGAGGGTGGAGGTAGTACGGGTACATGGGCAGGTGCAGTAGTATATGCGGGAGCTACGTCGTCTAAATAGGAAGAAATAAAAATGTCTGCTGCGGTCTTGTGACGTAATTTAGTCGGAACCAATGGGGCGGGCAGATCTTTTGGCACTTCCGGGGTGGCCTTAGGTAAACCCTCGGCCAGAAGAGGATACATACCATTCATAAGGGTGTTTCGTTGTCTGTCTACTTGTTCTGCTTTAACTCGTATACCTTCCTCAACTAGTGCATTTTCTCGGGCTTTGTCTGAATCTTCTCTATGTTTCTCTGTTTTTCTGAGTTCTTTCTCTGTACGTCTATGCGATTCTTTGCGCCACAATTCTATGGCGTCTTTCTGAGATTGTCTGGCTTTCTTTTTCCATAGCGCTTCTTCTACTCTCATGATGCAATCTGCATCCCATGTCCCTGTAGCGGGCCATCTATATCTCTCGTCTAGGTTCTTGGTATAATCGGTCCATAAATCTAGATATAATATGGCATCTAAGCCATGTTTATGGCACATAAAATTTCCGGGAGTGTCCCTAGGTGGGACAGGGTTCGATTCCTCTAGTATCCCTTTTCTAGTTCCTATCTGTTTTAATTTAGAGAACAATGGCATCTTGATACTTGATACTTGATACTTACTTGAACCTGAACACACTTTTGACACAGAAATCACGGTAATGAATATCAAACAGTCACTCACACCACGACATTAATCAAACAGAAACATTTTGTACACATATTAACTATACTGGAATTCTAAAACGAAAACCTAAAATCGGACTCTTGAACTGAATACTAGATATACTGCTAAACAGTACAGATACACTGCTAAAACAGTGCAGACCGGGTCTGCGTACCCAAACCCGTCTTTACCGGATACATAGTAATGCACCCGTCTAGATGCGTCCCCAGCAACGGTACTCACCAGGAAGCACGGAACGGAAGGCCTCGGAAAACTCGACTGGACTGGACCGGACTGGGCTCGACTTGACTCGGGACTCGTGACGTCACTGGCACGCCGATACTGGTGGGCCTCGAAACACCTCGGATCTTGCGCTCTTGGCTGGGCTCTGGTCGGGATCCTCCGCACTCCTTACCGCCTCGTCTGGGTGTCGATCGCAGGCTCAGTCACCTCCTTTGGCCAGAGGGAGATACAGGAAATCCTGCGGGTACGCGTAATTGTCCGTCTTGACTGTGGCAGGGGGCTAGTCTTGCAGCGCACCTCCGGCGCGTAAGGTGGGGGAGGGGTCCCTGTTCGGGCGCCAAATTAATGTGGTAAATAGTTATTTACAGTCGGAATTTCTATGCAGTAAGTACAATTAAATAACTCAATCGGAAATAAAGAGGCAAAATCCGTGGTATCTGAGTTTTAAAAGGGGTTTTATTCCATAAAATGGAATGGTTCGAACCAGGTATATCATATTCCTTTCACCATCAAGGATCAGGAAGGGATAGCACATATTTTATTGACAGCGTACATCATTTATAGTAATTCCATATGATGGTGACGGATACAGAAGGCGTAACAGCTGAGAGAAACGAGATAAGAACACATGTGCGTAACAGAAAGGCGTGCACGAGGGCGTACACAGAGGTGTGTGCTAGAAACGTCACATGAAAGCGCCACAAGTGGGTGGAAACATAGCGGAATCTTGTAGTGTCAGCAGAAATCTGTAGCAAGGATGCGCGCGCAGCAGCATGACGTGTGACTGACGTAAGGCTGGAGGGTGCAGGGGACTTGACATTTAACACTAGAGGAAAGAGACAGAAGTCTGGCATGTCAGATCGACTCGTTCCTAAATCATATCTGATATCTTGTGTTTGGGGAACTATACTATCTAGAAGGAAAGGTCTCTTGGGCAGAGGCTACTCTATACTGACTGCTAATGCGTGCATATGTGACTACGTGTCTACGTGTAATGCGAGGGGCCATGGGCCTACCATGGTAACAGGAGCAATGAATTACTTGCATGGAGACAGAGAGGCCGGGCCCTTTGCTCTGCAGCCGGGAAATGTTTATCTATTCTGCTAGACTGGAATGTGTTTTCGAGGAGCTGAACTCGGCTATGCTGATAACTTGAAGGCAAAACACTGTCTTTGGCAGGCAAGCAGGCCGAGCCGGGCACCGCTTGCCACGCAGGGAGTAGAACAGAGGTCAGGAATGCATCCCACGTTGCAGCTTTCAGGTAGAGAACAGAAAGGGCTCGATGGCAGAAATCAGGGCCTAGCTCTGCAGGGCTAGGAAAACGTAGAAGTGCACCATGAAAAGACGTTGGCACGGCATACTTAGGAACTGAATTATCGATCCATTCATGGTGGATCTGAAAGAGGACATGTTAACGTTTGACGCAAATGTATTTGCGTCTTCATAGCAGGTCGAGGAGGGAAGTTACATGCACTTTAAGCTCGTACATGGAGACGGTGGGGTTCACGTTAGGGGACACAATTGACCAAAAATTCATATTACCTCATTCCCTCCTTGTCCCCTACGGACCCTTCATGATATATCAATCTTCATTAGTCCATCTATTTGTTCATATAACATCATTTGCTCTTCCTTCTTCAGGCGTAATTTAGAGCGTGGACTTGGATGAGGAATACATGATGTGGCGCACAGACCGCAAATCGCTGGCCCACATTGCATACATAGGCAACAACTGAATACTATGAGAAGGGCTATTCCGAGGAAGGATAGGACTTTCCATCACCAGGCTGATAACACGCTCCAGAACCAACCGGACCAAGTCCAGGTTCCTGGATTCTGGTGTATCTGACTTGCAATCTTATGGAGACGCGTTATGGCTTTATATACTGATGGTGCGTTTTCTGGAATGAAAACACAGCAACTCGATCCGATGACTCTACAGGCTCCGCCCCTATCGGCCAGGATGACGTCAAGAACATGACGATTTTGAAGGACAACAAGTCTCATAGCAGACTGTTCCTCTGTTAAGTTGCCTAGGGCGGAAGTAGTTTCATTTACCACTGCTTCAAGGGTTCTGGTCAAGTGACGTATTGATTTACTATTGAAGACAGCTCCTAAATAGGGAAAGAAACCTTTATTGAAATCTGTATATCGTTCCCATGCCGTTTCAGTATAGTCGACAATCGGGAGTTCTCTTTTGGGTCTATTAGGTACGAGTCAGGAGTTCTTATGATAGTCGGATGGAGCTAGAAAAACAGGTGGCAGAAGGAATGCAATATAACATGTCCCATCCCAATCTAGTGGCAAACGTATATAGGCTGTATGGCCACAGACGAAATAGGAATGACAGGTAGCTTTGAATGTAGACTGGCCTTGAACACTGAAATCGATCACAGTAGTACATTTACTATGACCTAGGGGTACTGAACCATTCTGGATTACGGTGAATCCACACCCCCAGGTATTTTTCCGGCTCTGTGGACCACAGAAGAGGAAATTCAAGATCATGCGGGGCAGTGCTTTCAGTCAGGGACATTACCACCAACTTGGACCAATTGATATGAAGGCCAGAGACCGAATTTATTCACGAAGAACTGGTGCTAAATAAGTGCGAGGCTCCCGTATGAAGAGCAGCATGTCATCTGCGTAGAGAGATATAATGACAGGACGATGATGAAAGTTAAGCGTCGCATATTTATGAGATTGCCTAATAAGACAGGCCAGTGGTTTTAGTGACAAAGCAAATAACATTGGTGAAAGAGGGCACCCCTGTCTAGTGCCCCTGGATATCTTTATCAGGTCCGATGTGAAGCCCTCCACCCACACCCTCGCCGTTGGTCCAGTATACAAAAGTCGCACCCAGTTAATAAAGAGAGTAGAAAAACCCATCCTCCGCAGAACATAAAAAAGATAACCCCGTTCTATAAAATCAAATGCCTTGGTGGCTTCAAGCATGATCGCCTCCGCTGGCAATTCAGGATTGAGGGTATGGAGTGTGGCAAACAACGTCCGAAAGTTATGGGAGGTCGAGCACTCCGGAATAAAGCCTGACTGGTCAGGTAAGACCAGTTTTTGTACGAGAGGCTGGAGACGAGTAGCTCGAATTTTCGCCAATATTTTTATATCGATGTTAATAAGTGACAGAGGTCTGTACGATTCGCAACTAGTGGGGGGTTTATCTTTCTTGAGTAGTGTTACAATTAGTGCTTTGTAAAGCGATGGTGGCAGTGTGCCTACATCATACGCCTCAGCGTACATCTCCAGCAAGTAAGGGGAGAGTTCTTCAATATAAGTTTTGTAAAAATCACGCGTGAAGCCGTTGGGGCCCGGCGCTTTTTTATTAGGTAATGCTTTTATCGCAATATGAATATCTCCCACCGTTATCGGTTGACTGAGGTATTCCCTCCGACAATCGGAAAGCCATGCATTAGCTATCTGTGATAGACAGTCATCGAGATCGGCTACATCGGTCTCACCCTGAGAAGTGTATAAATTCTCGTGGAAGCGCCGAAATTGATTGGCTATGTCTGGAAAACTGTGATAATCTTGGCCCGCCTCATCCATGACTTTAGTTATTGTCCCTCTCTCCATGCGGTTTTTGATCTTGTTAGCTAAATGATGACCTGGCCTGCCACCCTCACCAAAGGCATGCGCCTTGTGTCTTTTAGATATATACCTCATCTCTTCCTCAGCCAATTTCACATGTTCAATGGTAGCCTCCATAATGTAAGTCAGAGTCGACACGCAAGGCGCAGCTTCGTATTCATGTTCTAATTTTTTTAGCTTAGCCTCAGCTTAGTCAGTTGCCCTCTTAAATCCTTTAATATCCCAGAAGTTGTGCTGATACAGGCACCCCGAACAGTAGCTTTAAAACCCTCCCATAGCACCCACGCGCTATCCGCTGACCCCTTATTGTGTAGGAAGTACTGCGTGATAGCATCACGGATCGCTTCAATGTACACCAGGTCCAACAGTGCCTCAGATCTGAAGCGTCAAGTGAAGGCTCTGGGAACAGTCAACGGGACAGAAAGGGCAAGGGGGACAGGACAGTGATCCGAAAGCATTTGTGGCAATCCGGCCACGTCAGTCACCCAGCCTACTGCCCCCTCACTCATTAGCTAGTAGTCAAGACGGGACCAGATGCCATGTGCGGTGGAGATGTGAGTACCCTCCAATGCATCCGGGTGTCTGTGTCGCCAAATATCCAGTAAACCCAGTTCTTTCATTCCATCCACGCGCTGCCCCAGGAGAATGTCCCCCTCAGCCACTAGATTTATCTCTGAATGGATCCAAATGTGTTTAGATCACCACTCCAGAGAATGACCGCATCTGGGAGCTCACCGATAACAGCAAGAATGCGCTCGTAAAATTTAAGGTCCTCAATGTTAGGCCCATAGGTATTAACAATAGTAACCAGTGTACCCAATAGCTTCCAATGAAGGATAGCATAACGCCTTTCTGTGTCATTATGGACTTCGAGTACAGTGAATAGGAGACCCCTTTTGACAAGGGTGAGGAAACATCGGCTATATGAAGAATATGAGGAGGCAACACGACATCCCGCCCATTGAACTTCCCACCAGCCTGTCAGTCATTTGTGTGAGGTGCGTCTCCTGTATAAGGACAATACCGATACCATGGCGATCCAAGTGTGCCAGGACCGGGCGAATCTTTTTTGGTGAATTAAGCCCTCGTACGTTCCATGTCAAACTGGAGACGGACATCATATCACTAGGCTTAATTGCAGCAATTCATATTTGAAATACACATAGCCCCTTGCATCAAAATGCTTAACCTCACAGGGAAACTAGTACCGCTATAATTTTTAGCACCCACATGTCTGTCACTGTTAAAAGAACTAAAAACAAAAGCAGTCACAGAGAGAACCTCAACCTTACCCTCCCACGCACTAATACCCCCCACCCAATTTAGCATCCCCATCCTGCCAAAATCCCCCAGAACAATTCCCAAGTGTGATATCCTGGGAGAGACCAGTTCCGGGGAACACCCATAAGGGGGGCGCTGGAGCACCTTAACCCTCCCAGTTAAAACAGGAGGTGGCCACGCCAACGTCATAGTATCCCTTCGCTTACTTATGACCGCACTTTGCAATTACCCAATCTTTAGCTCAAGGTAAAAATTTCCAGCACAATAGTAGAGATAACATTTTAGCAGTTCATTTTAATTGCTAACACATTGCTAAGTGAGACTGCTGTGGCAGTGTGGTCTGCGATCAGGAATGCAATTCAGCAGGACCCCAACAAACAAGTTTAACACCTCACTTGCAGGTGGTGCTTTCTATCCTTTGTCCGTAACTCACTGTAGATCATCCTCCGTGTCTGATATGCATGTCTCCGCCTCTCCCAGTCGGTGTGCATGTTTGTCCAACTTCGCTGACATGTGGTCCATAGGTATATTCAGATGGTCAATCTTACCATCTATGGTCTGAAGACTTCCCTGTACTGCCAGGAGCATTTTGTCAATGTTAGAGAGTTGAGTAGCTGGAGCGTCTGCCTCAAAATCAGAGGCTGCATGCTGAGGTGCCCGGTTGGGCCTTCGTGGCTCAAATGTGAGGTGCGGCTGACCGCGTTCAGATTTACCCATGATGATGACACAGCCAGTCGTGGTCGGAGCAAAGCCAGGACAGCAAAATAAAAGTGAAGGCAAGACTCTGACTGTCAGCTAATAGGACACCAGGGACCAAGCAATAAGGAGAAGGAAAAGCTGTGCAGATTGCTTAATACCTCGCCCACCAGCGTGCCCCAGATCTCCACAGCTACAGCGGCGCCACAGTAAAGATATGTCGGTTCAGATGACAGAGGCTAGTTTAACAGTTGCTACAGCAGGAGAAGTGTCGGCCTGCACATAGCCAAGGGAATGACCTCGCTGCTTAATGGAGGAAGCACGTAGACAAAGGAGTCCAACAGCTCAATGAGAGGGCTTATTTCCAGTTGGTCGGAAAGCCAGGGCAGCAAAGTCACATCCACCGCTTATTTACTGGTATTGGGCCCACTGCTGCACTAAATACCAGTTGCAAAAGTCAAGGGGGAGAGAGAGAAGCACCACAAACCAGGAATATCACTGCTTGCCCCAAACTGCTTTACAGAGCCGTAAATGTTTTCCCAGGTCCACTTAAATGCATCACAACTCGACTCTCAATCTTCATATTGGCTGGGGAAGCAGTAAAAGCACCAGGGCATAAATCGCTGTTTTCTCCTGGCAGCCAGTTTCACCGCCGCTCACAAAGGAATCAGTCGCAGGCGCACACATTGAGTAGTCGCAGGCTGACAGAAAGAGGTCTCCCGTGCATAGGCGGCACACCTCTGTACTAGCGAGGTGAGGCCGCCACCCTCGCACCAGTGATGCACCCGGACCCCACAGATAGGGTCTAGTCAGTCCCCGGCGGCCCTAGACCGCAGCCGCAAATGGCAGAAGGTAGAACGGCACCCCGGGCACCCGCACCAGCAGGTCGCAAGGTCGGCAAGCCAAGGGCGGCTCCCTCCCACAATCCAACTCCTCACAGCGGTAGGAGCGTACCAGCCCTCTGTTCGCATCCCCCAGTACCACCTGGCCTAATGGCACTGTGCCCCCCAGAACAAGCGCAGCGCTGCTCCGGAGGCCACCGCGGCCCGCACCAGTACCTACCACCAAGGCTGGTCACAGCTCACCACGTTGCCGCCACAGGTCGGGACCTCTCCAGCCGCCGATCTGTTGTTCGCGCAAGAAATCACTGTCCACAACTTTATTCAAGAGCAAGAAAGGCCACTTTATTTAAGACAGGTGTGTAAATCAATATCTGTTGAACACATTAATTATTTAATAAATTCAAATCTTTACAGCATGACTAAACATCCCTACCTAACTAAAACCATAACCACTAACTCTTGAAGAATACCCCCTGACTTTTCCAATAAACTACCCTTACAGGATGGCCAACCCGCTCCAGGCTGCCCACCCCCACTAGAAAAACCGCCTACTAAAGAACCCAACACCTGTCCTAAAAGTGGCAAGGCCCGAAGGCCGAAGCAGCGCCTAGGACACTGCAAAGTAAAACCTAGCTAGAAAAAAGGGGAAGGGTGGGTGGGGCAAAACGAACCTCCCTTCCTAGCCTCCCCCTACGCACTTCCCTTTCCCTGCCTCCATCCCCTTTTATAACCTCCCCTCCAATCAGCCACACCTGCCTTGCCAGTTTGTGCCTCACACGAACGTACCCAGGGAGAGACCGGCTCGCGCCTGGCTCTCCCTGGGTCCCCCAAAAGTCCAGCTTCTTGTAATATTTTGACACACAGCTTCCCACGCGTTTATTTCGCCTGTTAGCTCATAAGTGAGAGCGGATGTGCAGGATAATTAACGGATTATGGGCTTGGCCGGCGGAACTGCTCTATGGAGCGGCCATCTTGCCGTGCGCCCTCCAGCGCCCCCCTGTAATGCCTATGAGTTGGTATGTTGGTCGGTGACTGAAGCGGTGGACTTTTAGGTGTTTTCAGACCGACAAGAATAGTTGTACTTCTTTTTGATGTACAGGAGAACTTAAAAGGCTGAAAGAGCATACTCACAAACAGACTACCTTGTTCTTGCCAACTGTACGCAGCTTGAGATGGTGCTTCTTATTTTTCTTTTTATTTGTTCACAGTTGTCAGTGTGGCCTGAAGATACATTGAGTGTGGGCAGCTTTGTCTATGATGATGTGATTTGGTAAGCAGCCTCTGGTCTACTCTGCCAGGTATTAGAAAAGGTGCTTTATTTTTCTCAAGCCACTAGATATAAAGATCAACTTTTCATGCACTAACAAAGAGTGATTGTAAATAATCAGGACGGAAGGGCTTTTAGCACTGTTCTGACAAAATGTCTAATGTGCAGTGGTGGCTCCTCTGCTAAGGCGGAGGAGCGTCGCCACGCTGAGAAAGTAAAAAAGCATTTGCTATGCAATAGGTCTCGCATTTACTAGAGTTTGAGGAATTGGCATTGTAAATGACAATGCCTTTTATTTACTTGAAGCAAATCCATTTTTGTGGGAAATAAAGCTAATGGGAGAAGTAGAGAGGATGTGAGGTGTAAAATTGTTCCCTGGTACAGGAGAGGAGATGCCAGAAGGGGGGTGAACTTGGAAGTGTAGGATGAAATGTGAGAAGGGACAGTGGGGAGGAAGCAAACAAGGGTGAGCACATGACGGTCGGAAGTGGGGAGGAAGTACACATGGGTGAGCACATTACAGAGGAAAGTGGGAGGAAGCACACAGGGTGAGCACATCATGGAGGGAAGTGGGTAGGAAGCACACAAGGGTGAGCACTTTACAAAGTGAAGTGGGGAGGAAGCACACATGGGTGAGCACATCACAGAGGGAAGTGGGGAGGAAGCACACATGGGTGAGCACATCACGGAGGGAATCGGGAGGAGTACACATGGGTGAGCATATCACAGAGGGAGGTGGGGAGGAAGCACACAAGGGTGAGCACTTTACGGAGTGAAGTGGGGAGGAAGCACACATGGGTGAGCACACCACAGAGGAAGTGGGGAGGAAACACACAAGGGTGAGCACATGACGGTCGGAAGTGGGGAGGAAGTACACATGGGTGAGCACATGACGGTGGGAAGTTGGGGGAAGTACACATGGGTGAGCACATTACAGAGGAAAGTGGGAGGAAGCACACAGAGGGAGCACATGACGGAGGGAAGTGGGTAGGAAGCACACAAGGGTGAGCACATCATGAGGGAAGTGGGGAGGAAGCACACATGGGTGAGCACATCACAGAGGGAAGTGGGGAGGAAGCACACAAGGGTGAGCACTTTACAAAGTGAAGTGGGGAGGACACACGCTCGACTCCATCTTCTCCACCAGCAACCATGTCACCTTCAGCCACACCACTGAAATCCACGGGACCGACCACCACTGCATCCACTTTTCCTTTTGAGAAACACACCGTACACAACAAACCGCAACGCATCTCACACCACATTTGGGAAAAAGTCACCGAAAACCTGCACACCACCCTTCTTGCACGAGGCCCTCCCACAAGACCCCCGACACCGACACCAACGCAGCAGCCAACAACTTCAGAGTATGGATAGACAACTGCGCCAACACCCTCACCCCAATAAGGAAACCCTCCTACAGACATACCAACACCAGAGCCTTCTGATTCAACGATGACCTCCAGAATTACAAACACTCCTGCTGAAAACTCGAGAAGCAATGGCGCAAGACACCAGACAACCATGCAGCCCTCAGGAACACCAGACGCAGACACTAACAGCTCATCAGATCTGCCAAAAGAACCTCCTTCAAGGAACGCATTGACAACAATGTAAACAACAGGAAAGAGCTCTTCAACATCGTGAAAGAACTCGCCGCCTCCAGCTCCAGCTCCAATGACATCCCACCGTAACAAGAACTCTGTGATTCCCAGCCTACCTTCTTCCACTGCAAGATCACAGACATCTACAACAGCTTCCACACCCAGACGCAAACAGAAAACACCGACACCCCAGAATGTACACCCACCAAACG
The DNA here is from genome assembly GCF_964263255.1 of Lissotriton vulgaris. Lineage (NCBI taxonomy): Eukaryota > Metazoa > Chordata > Amphibia > Caudata > Salamandridae > Lissotriton > Lissotriton vulgaris. The sequence continues at coordinate 2,034,125,388 of NC_141685.1, read as the reverse complement.
CAATTTCTGCTCTCCTGAAACAACGTTAACGACAAAGAAACTGCCAAAAACATGAACACTATCCACTCCGGCTCACCTTCCGACCCCTTCCCTCACAATATCTTCAACAAGGCAAGCAACATCATCGCCGAAATCATCACCCTCCTCAAGAAACCCAAGGCGGACCCTAAAGACCTCAAGAAATTCCGACTCATCTCCCTGCTCCCGTTCCCAGCTAAAGTCATTAAAAAGACCACAAACAGGCAACTGACCCTCTTTCTGGAAAAGAACAATGTACTGGACCCCTCCCAATCCGGCTTCTGCAGCAACCACAGCATAGATACCGCCCTCATCGCCACCACTGACGACATCAGGACCATTCTAGAAAAAGGCAAGACCGCGACCCTCATCTTCCTGGACCTCTCAGCCATCTTCGACACCGTCTGCCACCACACCCTCTGCACACGCTTCCAAGTCGCGGGGATCCGGGGCAAAACCCTGTACTCGATCCCCTCCATCCTCACTGGCAGAACCCAGAGATTCCGCCTCACCCTGTACCGTTTCGAAGCCACCACGATCACCTGCGGCATACCCCAAGGATCATCCTTCAGCCCAACACTCTTTAACATCTACATGGCTCCGCTCACCAACATAGTCAGACAATACCACCTTAAAGTTGTCTCGTACGCCGACAACACGCAACTGATCCTCTCCATCACCAAAGACCCGGTCATCACCAAATCCAACCTCCAAGTGGGAATGAAGGCAGTCACAGAATGCATGAAGACCAGCCGCCTGAAATTGAACTCGGATCAAACGGAGGTCCTCATTCTCGGATCCACCCCCTCCACATGGGACAACTCCTTGTGGCCTACCGCACTAAGAACTCCCTCGACACCCACAAACCACACACGTAATCTGGGGTTCATACTGGACTCAACGCTCACCATGACCCAGCCAGTCAACACCGTCTCCTCATCCTGCTTCAACATCCTCCAAATGCTCCGGTAAATCTACAGATGAATCCCCACAAAAACCAGGAGAACGGTCACCCAGGCGCTCGTCAGCAGAAGACTAGAATATAGCAATGCACTCCATGCAGGAACCACAGCCACACTCCAGAAGATACTCCGGCACATACAGAATGCCTCTGCACACCTTGTCCTTGGACTCCCCCGCCACATTTGCATCACCACCCAACTACGAGACCTGCATTAGCTCCCGGTCAACAAGAGGATCACCTGCAGGCTCCTCACCCACGCGCACAAAGCTCTCCACAACGCCGGACCAGCATACCTCAATGCACGACTGTCCTTCTACTCTCCGATCCACCAACTGCGCTCCGCTGACATTGCCCTTGCAACCGTCCCACATATCCATCAAACGACCACCAGCGGCAGATCCTTCTCCTACCTCGCCACAAAGACACGGAATACCTTGGAGAGTTTAAGGCTTGGCAAGGGGTTTTAAATGCAAAGGCAACATGGCAGTAAAACTGCACACACAGGCTCTGCAGTAGCAGGACTGAGGCATGGTTAAAGGGCTACTTGTCTGGATGAGTGACTGGGAGTGTCAGTACCTGAGTACATATAGTACATAAAGTATCATTCCCTCTCTGAGTGTGTCACTTGATATGTAAGTAACTATGTCAGCATGTGACTGGCTCTCTTAGTAACTCTATGGGTCTGTCAATGTGTATGTACATGACTGTATGGATTGCTTACTGGCTGTCTTAGTGAGTATTGGGGTATGTAACTGTGTGTGGAACTAGCTTGGTTATTATTGGATAAATTAGTGCTGCGTGGGTGTGTAAATGTATGAGTAAGTGCCACTGTCGCTCTCTCAATGTGTTTCTTTCATCAAATATACTTTTTTATACTACAACCTAATTAATATACCTGTACAAGCTCTTTGCTTTCCTCCAACTTTATTTTCTATTTCTGTTAACAACTGTTTTTAATGGAAATCTCAAGTCAAAACTATAGCAATCCTCCAACACTCAGTACAAAAGCAGCTAAAAAAAGGCTACCCTTTACTGTGTGCTCTTATGGATACTCCTGTAGTTAACAAATCACGGGCTTCCTTTCATCAATTATTTTTGTTATTCCACTTCTTCATATTCATAACCCGTTCCATGTTTCCTATGAAGAAACTCAATTCCTTTTTTTTGTGAACAGAAGAGCCAGTGCAACAATTAGTGCGAATCCCCGTGTAACCTTGCTATGGACTAGCGGATCCACACAGCAGTTTGTAGAAGCATTTACTTTCTACAATTAGTAGTTTGCATTTATCTTTTACTTTGTAAGAAAAACTCAGTTAAAAGCCAACCTCTCCCTAAATGCCAATGTTTTACTCTACTCTTTTTGAGTTTCACAGTGCAGCTGTCTTTGTTTCCTTTCCCCATATTCTTTTAGCTTGGTGTCCATGTTTACCATATTAGCAGCACTCTGTAACTACCACTAGGTCAAAAGTACACATTACATTCTGTAATCAGAATACTAGCTTCACATTAATTTGTAGCCTGTGTGGTTGACTGATTGCCATTTCAAGCATATCCCTAACAACATAATTGTTTTTTATTTGTTCAAAACTAATCACAGGTATAGTTACCTTTTTCTCCAAATCACTACCTAATTTTAGTATGATGCACATCTCCACCATCCAATAAAATATGTTCTTTTGTTTTCTACTTGCTGTCCTCCATCTTAGCTCCTGTTCATCTTCAAAAGTGCCTCATTCTAAGGCAACCTTCTCTGTGCTACTCCTTCCCTCCAAAGTGGTCCTAGTGTGGATCATAGTTTAGTGTTTTGAACATAGCGGATCCCAATCCAAAAGCACCCATTCAACACACAATAGCAATGAATTTTCCTCAACCAAAACCATTTATCTGAAACAACAACACATTTAATGCGATATGCAGATTACTGGCTACATAGGTATCTAAGAGAGTTTGGGCGTGCCTCTATAGATCTGTGAGTAGATGTGTCAGTGATTTTGATGTTGCGTGAGTGGGTATATAAGAGGCTGTATGGGTATCTAACTGGGTGTGTGATTGGGGGTATGGGTCGCTGAGTGGGGGTATGGGTCGCTGAGTGAACGTGTGAGTAGTTGTATGGGTGTGTCAGTGGATATGTGAGTGCCAGTGTGGGTCTATGAGAGGGTCCATGAGTGTCTGAGTGAGTCTGTCATAGCTATGTGAGTGTCTGTGTGGGTCTATGAGTGGGCCTGAGTGTGAGTATAGGTCTGTGATTTTGAGTGGGTCTCAGAGTGAGTGTGTGAGTGGGTCTGTGAGTATGTGTATGAGTGTCTGTGTTGGTCTGTGAGTGGGTGTAAGAGTGCCTGTGTGGGTCTTGAGTGGGTGTTAAAGTGCCTCTGCAGGACTCTGAGTGGTTCTGTGAGTACGGACATATCTCTCTCATTATGTGTGTGATTGCCTGCATGGGCCTGTGAGTGGGTATTTCAGTGGATGCATGGGACTGTGGGTGGCAGTGTGTGTCTGTGAGTGGGTGGGTGTAATATTGCCTGTGTAAGTCTGTGAGTTGCTGTGAAAGCACCAATGTGGGAATCTGAGTGGTTCTGTGAGTACCTACATAGGTTTCTGAGTAGGTGTGTGTCTCAGTGGGTCTGTAACAGGGTACATGAGTATGTTCTTGGGTGTGTGTGTGGCTGCGTGGGTCCCTGAGTGAGTCTGTGATTGCCTATGTGGATCTGTGAGTAGGCGTGTGACTACCTACATGGGTCTGTGACTGTGAGTGGATGTGTGAATGCCTGCATGGCTCTGTGACTGGGTGTGAGAATGCCTGCATAGGTCTGTGAGTGTGTGTCTGTCTGCATGTGAAAGTCTCTACATGGGTATGAGAGCACCTGTGTGGGTGTGAAATTAGTACCCAACTTAGGCCCTCTGACACTCCTCTAACACACCCATGGGAGCAGGGTACCTCTACCTCTATCCTGACTCTTTTAATCATTTTACAGAAAGCATTCAAGTTCCAGGACCATTCTCAAATACTTAAAATGGAAGGCACAAACTCCCGGTCAGGTTGTGCTTAACTAATTGCGACTTTTTAGGGTGCCTAGTGACTTCGCGGATCCACCACAGGGGATCCGCGTGTGGAAAAGCAGTTTTCTGTAGAAGAACTTCAAGTACTGCTTGGCGGGAGCCGCCTCTGAACCATTCAATAATTATCAAATAAAGAGGCGGGCGCTGGTAACTGGAAAGCAGAAAACTGTTTTTTATTTCTCCAGAGCAAAGCACGTCAGATCGGACAAACAGGATATTGTCTTGAGAGCTCTAACTGAATCTCTGTGGCCTGGCCTCTTATACTGTAGTTTATTGCTTTATTGCATGAAGACACATTCTTAACATTACTTTGAAGTACAGTAAAGCATCCCCGGAATCCCCGCTTCAGGCCCGTTCCCACGCGTATTCACAGTAGAGGCCCCCACCCCAATCTCAGCAGGTGATGACTATCGCGCAGCTGGACATTCCCTTGGGAACTGAAATGTGTGCAATCAGTCGGATCTCATGGGCTGGTGACATTGATTAATCACGGCTTCTTTGATGAAAGGCGAGATTCTACAGTGGGGGGGGCAATAAACTGCATCCGCAGGGCTAGGTGATGGCCTGGGATCGGGTCGGACAATTGGGTACAGAGGAAGGGGTTATCAAAGGGGCTGTTCGAGTGAAAGGGATGAAAGAGAATGTCGGTCTGGCACGGGAAGTGGCTCCGGGGCGAGGTTGCGCTGTAGGTGCGTTTATGGTTCAGGCATGTGTGCATGGGGGATGTCAGCGCGTGGGGGATGCTAGCGAGGTCAGGGAGACGTGCAGGCAGTCAGCAATGTATGAAGTGGACAAGATGGCGCTGGTGATGTTCATACTGAAATCTAAACTTTAACAGTGCACCCTTTAGAACATCTCTAGCCAACTTGTTAGTCTGTATTGATGCACATTATATTCCGTACTTCTAGATCATATAAGGCTTTTATACGTTCAGTTCCAGAGTCCAAAGTCTTAGGGCAAATAGAGTTCATGAGAAGAGAGCACAGAGGCGGTATGCATTGTATCCCCAGGCAGCAACCACATATTATGAAAACTGGTACCAATACTATCATCAATAACTTCCATCCCCAGTCTTTCAAAGTGCTCCAGAACCAGCTCCCAAGCGACCAGCCTTCTTGTTCCTGATGGGCCTCTGATGAATGTCTGTGGAGGTGTTCAATTGCTTTGAAAACTGATGGTGAGTTATCCGGTACGAAGGTGCAGCAGCTAGATTCAATGATGCGGCATGCTCCTCCACGATCCGCTAGCACCACGTCTAGGATGAGACGGTTCTGAAGAGCCACTAGGCAGGCCGCCTGTAGCTCGTCTGTATTATTCGTGAGGATGCCAGCCGTGATTCTTTGCCATCGGACCCCAGAGAGGAATGAGTCCTTTTGCTGCATCTAAAAACTGTGATGCGGTGGAATCTGCTTGTTCTATGTCTTTTGCTCGCTTCTGCCTGTGGTGATTTGCTGGTGCCACATATGTTGGAGGGAGGACAACGGCAATGTAACAGGTGCCCCCCCAGCCCTTTGGGAGCCAGGTGTAGGGTTTTGTACCGCAGACAAAGTACATGTTCGGAGAGCCAACGAAAGATGGAGGATCAGCAGTGTTCAGAGTCTTCGTGATGCGGCAGGAGCTGTGGCCCACGATTTTCATCCCATGACCTTCAATGCAGACAAGGCCTGAGACGTTCACCACAGATAGGGCCACAGTCAGAGTTGCGGCTGTCCGTTTCTGAAGGTAGGAAAAGGTGGGTCTGGCTGGATTGTTGAACACCTGCATTTTGATTCTTTCTTTATCCGGGATGTTTATTTGAAAAATTGTGTTGGAAGTCAGAGGGCAAAAGGGAGCAGAGGTTTTTCCTCTTTTGTTCAGCCAGAACTCATTGTGGAACTGTGCTACTGTTTCAGCGGATGTTGCATTGTCCTTGTAGCTCCCTTGTAGGAGTATCAGCCAGGCACGGCAGGATTCATGCACAGAGAAAGGGGAAGGGATGAAGGGAATAGAGTGTCCAGTTGCGTGAGGAAGCAGCCCACAGATTCAACAGTTTGTGGCATTTGCGGCAAGGTTGTGTTGATGCAGCAATTGTACAAATGAATTGTTCCAAAATTCTTTGCGCCGTTCTTGTAGTTGGGGTGAAAATGAAATGAGATAATGTTCCTTCTAGGTGGTGGGCTGCACAGTCGGTATCATTGTCTTGTGACCGGGAGCATTTTCTTCCATGATCCAAACTGTGACCATGAGCAAGAGACAGATGAGGGAGCCAATGAAGAGTGCGATTGTTCTTGTGCTATGCAGCTTGGCAGTCTTGGGGTCTTTACGATGGGTCTTCGGACATCCGGGATCTTCCATCACCTTCAAGAGGCTCAGTGACGGGCAGGACCACATACTTTGTCTGGCGTCTCTCCTGGTAGCCTTTGTAGTGTTAGCTACCGCTCTGAGATTTTTTACTTAGTTAGTGGTCTGCTTGGCCGAAGCACTCTCCTTTGGTCACAAGATGTACCCTTTTCTGGTTGGCACAGTGGGATCTGGAAATTCTGCCAATTCAAGTGTCTCTGTTTCTGGGTAATAACTCAGAGCTGGTCGGTTTTTCGTCAGGAGCTCTTCTTGGGCGTCCACGTTTTCGGTCGCTATCAGGGTTGGGGATATCCTTCGACAATGGTGTGCATGCAGCCAATTTCGTTTTCCTTCTACTCGAAGTGCCGTTCGGGCAGTGATCAAGACTTGCCAGGGGCCAGTCCACCTGGGTTCAAGCTTTTCGTTCTTTGAAAATTTCAGATCAACACGTAGTCTCCAGGTCGGATGTTGTGTCCGGGACCCCTGGATGCGTCTGGTATGGCTTGCTGCACCTGATGGTGGATAACAGTTAGTGTTTTCGTTAAATTGTGCAGATAATCAGACATTAGGATGTCCGGGACATCATGGATAGATGTCGGCTTTGGAGCGGCCCAAATATTCATAGGCCGGCCGAAGACGACTTCGTACGGAGTTAGGTGGTGTTTGGTTGGAGTGGAGTGGAGCACATTGATAACAATGCCAGTGGGAGGGCATCAGGCCATTTCAGTCCTGTGGTGGCAACTATCTTCGCTAGCTTTAGTTTTTGTGTGGCGTTGTGTCGTCCTACCAGGCCTGCAGATTGGGGGTGGTAGACTGTGTGAAATTTCTGTTTTACACCCAACCCTTTCAGTATGAGTTGGATAACTTCGGCTACAAAGTGGGGGCCATTGTCGCTCCACAAAATCCTACAAAGGCCGTAGCGTGGGAAAAACTCCTTCAACAACACCTTGGCAGTAGTGATGGCGGTGTTGTCTCGAGTGGGGTAAGCTTCCACCCATTTGCTAAACGCACACACAATCACTAGCAGGTATTTTAGACCATGGCACCTCTCTAGCTGAATGTAATCCATTTGGATGATTTCGAAGGGATGGTCAGGGACCCCAAACCCTCCCCGAGGTACTACAGTCCCTTTCCCTGGGTTGTGTTGTAGGCATATCATGCACTGCTGAATTAGGCGTTTCGCTGAGTCTGATATTTTGTCATTGTGCCATACTCTGGTGATTAGCTCAGTCATAGGGGCAGATCCTATGTGTGCAGGTGAGTGTGCCATGGTCAGTATGGGGATCAGGAAAGCATTGGGCAGCAACCATTCTTTCGTCCTCCAGCAGCCTTCATCGTCTTTTAGTCCCACCCGTGGCCATTCAGTCAGTTCATGTGGTGTACTTGTTGATTGGATGTCTTTTATAGTCTCCCTAGTATCTGTCTATTTCTCTGCTTGTGACCTGGTCACGTACATTCGTGTTGTTGTTCTGTTTTAGGCTGTGGTTCGGGCAGTGATGTCGGCCAGTGCATTTCCCTGTCCTACAATGTCCGTCACTTTCTTGTGTGCCTCGCATTTGATTACGGCCAGTTGTTTGGGGAGGAGGACTGCTTCAGTCAGGTCGGAGACTAGATCTCCGTATAAGATCGGTGTGCCGTGTGAGGTCAGGAATCCCCGTTCCCTCCATAGAAGCCCAAAATGGTGAACCACCCCGAAGGCATACTGGCTGTCCGTATATATGTTCACTGTTGTCCCTGCTGCTAAAATACATGCTCGTGTAAGGGCAATTAGTTCTGCCGCCTGTGCGGATCGTTGGGTAATGCGGGCGGTTTCAACAACAGTTCGGGCGGTGGTAACAGCATATGCAGCTGAGGTGGTGCCGCCAGGGAGTTTGATATATGAGCCATCTACCCATAGCTCTCCGTCAGGTTCTGGGAAGGCAGTGTCTCGGAGGTCTACCCTACTCTTAGTCTGTTCATCAGTGAGGGTCACACAGTCATGCAGGGGAGTGACATTGGGGTCGTTCTCAGGTAGTGTTAACAAGGTAGCCGGGTTCAAAGTGGTACATCGCTTCAAGGTAATGTGTGGTGCCAATAGTGTCAGTTTGTATCCAGTCAGTCGTGCGCTGGTCAGGTGTAGAGTCTTGGTCTGGTTCAGGAGGGTGTCAACGGCATGGGGTACTAACACTGTAAGGGGGTTCGAAAGTACAATTCCTTCACTCTGTCGTATAGAGACGGCGGCAGCTGCTATAGCTCATAGGCAAGCTGGTAAAGCTCTGGCTACGGGGTCAACAGTGGCAGAGAAGTAAGCACAGGGGCGTTGTTTGGGGCCAATGGAATGTGTTAGGACAGATAAAGCACATCCCTCCCTTTCGTGGGTGTAGAGGGAGAAGGGTTTGGAGTAGTCTGGGGTTCCTAGAACGGGTGCTGAACAGAGGGCATCTCGTAACTCTTTGAAGGAGGTTTGGCATTCGGGGGTCCAAGGGAGTGGGAAGGGAGTATCTTTGGCCAGAAGGGAAAGTAAGGGTTTAACAATGAGACTGAAGTTCGGCAACCACTGTCGGCAGAATGATGTGAGGCCTTCCAGAGAGCGGACTTGCTTCTGGTTCTTAGGGATGGGGGTTTCCAAAATGGTCTGGATTCTGTCGGGAGTGAGTCTCCTTCCTTCTTTAGACAAGAGGTGGCCTAAGTATGTCACTTGGGGTTTGCAAAACTGTAATTTCTTTCGGGAAACCTTGTGACCATTCTCTGCAAGGAAATGTAGGAGTTGGATGGTGGCTGTGACTGCGAGCGGAGTGGTGTCGGCTGCTAGAAGGATGTCATCTACGTACTTATCAACACCACTCCGTCCGGTAACTGGACTGCATCTAACTGCCTCTTGAGTGCCTGGCTATAAATGCTCTGACTTTCGGTGTACCCTTGGGGTGCTCTACAAAATCTATATGAGCTGGATTTTAGGGTAAATCCATAGAGGTAGCGACTGTCTGGGTGGATGGGTATGGAGAAAAAGGCGTTTTTGAGGTCAATCACGGTGAATGTGGTGGCAGTGGACGGGATCAGGTTTAGAATGGTGGTGATGTCAGAGACTACGGGGTACTGTGGCACAACTATTTTGTTGATCTCTTGTAGGTCAATGATGAAGCGGTAGGCTTTCTCATCTCCCTCTCCTTGCCTTTTGATAATCGGTAAGATAGGGCTGTTGCAAATGTTGCTGACTACTTCCGCTACCACTCCTGCATTCACTTAGGACTGGATAATTTCTACCAATGCTTTCTCGCCTTCGGGTGATATTTTGTACTGCGGTATTTTCGGTAGCATTGCGTCCTGTCGTACAGTCACATGCACTGGGTCTATCATCATCCGTCCTACGTCTGAGTCTGCCTTTGCCCATAAGTAAGAAGGTAAAGTGTCAAGTAGAGACATGTCGGCATCCATTATGGAGTACATATGTCGTGAGGGACAAGGTCTGAGCAGGTTAGGATTGTCGTACAAAATGACTCGGATTCCGTCAGGTGAGCATCTAATAGTTTCTCAAAAATGTTTCAGCAAGTCAAGACCCATAATGGCATTGGGGGTATTGGAGGAGAAAAGGAATGTCGTGTCGGTGATATTATTTTCCAGATCGAAAGGGATTGGTTTGGACAAGGGATTAGTGGAGGGCGTACCATCAAAACCTATTGATGTTACGTGTGAGCCAGACAAGGGTGCCCTTGGAATCAGTCGTTTGGATAATGCACTACGTGCTGCTCCCGTGTCCACCAGAAATGGAGACTTTGTGCCCAGGACCTTAGCGGTGATTTAAGGGCCTTGCTGGTCAACATAGAGCTCTACTGGATCCCTCCCTTGCCCTAGGCAGTCCTATGCAAAGTCGTAAGCTTTGTCATAGTCGGATTGTTGGTATTGGTTCTGTCGAGGACGGTCAAAGGTGTTCACTCTACCGGGTTTTTCGTCGCTAGTGTCTTTTGTGTACCCCCGCCCGCGTCCTCTATTTCTTGGTCCGTTCGTTAAGTCTCTAGTCTCTTTGTTTCTGTTTATTTCTAGCAGGACCGGGCATTGCGACTTCCAATGTCCGTATTCTTTGCAAAATGCTCCTTGGTTCTCGCCTAAATCTCTACATCCAGTGTAGCGTGCGGGTGCATTATTTCTAGGAGGTGGATTTCTGGGGACATTTTGTTGGCAGTTTCCTTTGTAGGGTTCCTTCCCTAAATTTACTCCTTGCAACTGAGCTATCATGACTCGCTCCTTTAAGTCTTTCTTCTTTTTCTCTGAGGCTCTATCATTTTCGTTCTTTTGATGTTCATAATATTGGGCCATCTGAAGGATGGCCGCAGGCTTTTAGGCTGCCCAACTACTTTCGCTAGCCTGTAGTTTCTGCAAAACTTCCTGCAACAGACCCTTAACGTAATTTTGCACAAATAAGTGATGTCCGGTTGCAGTAGTCATGTCCTGACCGCTGTAATTGGAGAACACCGTTTCAAACCGTGAGAAATATTCGGAGACATCTTCTTGGGGTTTCTGGTGGCAAGCTGTTACTATTGACCAGTCTACCTTTTTCTCGGGGAATAGAGTCTTTATTTTCTGCACGATTTTGTCTGTTTATCTATAACATGGAGTTGTCCCCAGGTATGTCCGAACAGCTCAAGGTGGTTGACTTTCCGGATTTGCTTCCACACATCAGCTGGCAGACATTGCCCAAAGAGCAGGTCTAATGTCAGCTAGGGTCATGATTGTCGATCCCAAGGCAGTACCTAATTCTGTGTAGAAGGCAGTGGGGTTCTTTCGCAAATCCGGCTAGGATTTACGGAAGGTCGGGATATCCTGCTGATTCCAGGGTTGGTATACCCAATTGTACACTACCCTACCTTTAGCATCCTGGTGATTGATATCATCATGAGTTCCCTGACCTCGTGGGGGGACCCAGTAGGGAGCGGCTTCTTTTATGGGCATCATAGTGTCTAACTTTTCTATCGGGGGTTCGATCGTTCCCGGGGTTGCACCTTTAGTTATTGGCTGTTGTTCTGTGAGGTGGCGGAAGACCTCTAGCGTATGCGAGAAAAGTTATGTCACAACACACTCACTCTCATCCCCAACATCTCTTTTCCTGTACAGAGCTGCAAGGCGTTCGGGTCCCTTATCTCTATACCTTTCTTCGTATGCTGTGAGGGTATGGTAGCAAAAACATACAAAAAAGTGTCGTTTATGGTCGTCGGCATATGAGTTACATATGTCCGATATATACTCTTCCGTTTCTTTTCTGTCCACTAGTGTTTTAACTATTTTATCAATGCCTGCTCGTACATTTTTGTTCAAACGGGAATTCTTGCTGGTTCTTTTTCTTTCGTTTCAGGTTTATCTGAGGCCTCTTTTGATACAATATTTAGTATGAGAGGCTCGGTCGGCGCAGAGTCCGTGGATACCTGATGCCCTGGCACTACCTTCATTTAGGCTCTGGGGTTGTAGGGGCTGTACTAAAGGATGGGTAGGGGCATAAGGAGGGGGCATATAGATGATTGGGGGACCTAAAAGTAAATCATCATCTGCTCTTTGTTTTGATGGGCGTTAACTCTACACACAATTCTTGATACTATGTTGTACAACTTAATTCAATTCTTATTCCACATGCGAAATGAATCCTGCAATGAAGAATTTTGGAGACAAAAAGAAGAAAACACTAGCCCAAAGATAAACAAATGTCCAACTCACACAAAACGATGTTTTAAACGTTTTAAAAGTAGAGGAAAAGACTCTACTATTTATTCTAAATAAAATTCCTCATCATGATACAATATACAAATATACAAATTTGGAAAAACAGGGGGTTACCAAAGGGTAAAGTGCATAGAGTGAGAAATTGGTGCTCGTGTGGGATAGAAAAGGACCAAGATGGTCAGGAGACGGTAATTCCAAATGTTTCTTGAGTCCAAGGTTAAATAATCCTTGGAAAGGTTCTGGAGGAGCCTGCCCTCAATGATTATATCGTAAAAAATGTCATTCTTTCTCGCTATATTACGGCGAACAGTTCATCCGTTGCTCTTATTTTCCAAGGGGGTGGGGGACAGGGGCACAGAAGGTGCAGGCTCCAGGTAGGGGGAAGGATTGTCGACGTTTCGACCCAAGGATAAGAAGGGCAGTTGATATCCTCATGTGCGGGTCTTCATCAGGACGGGGCAGTGAAGGGAGGGAGCTAAGTTACATTGAATTCATGTAACCCCAGTGGTGTGGGCGGACACCCTTTAATGGTGTGCCATGTGCGAAAAATCAATAAGTTTGTTTGAAAGCCGTCCAAACGTGCTCTCGAGTACCTCGCTGTCAGTGGCGGCAGGTGGGTATTGATTAGTTTGCTAAACAGTTTCCACGCTGCGTCTCCTATGTCGGACTGCGCGGGCTGTCACTGGGGCTCTGTCTGCTGGCGACTGCAGACAGAGCCCCACTGACAGCATCCGAGGCGCTTACAAAAAAAATTGGTGCAGAACAGTTTTGGTTTCCAACTGATGAAAGCCCGCGCCATGTGACCTGAAAATAAGACTTTTCATTGGTTCAGGACAGGTTTTTTTTCCAAATGATGAAAGCCCCCACCTTTTTTCCTTATTCTGACTTTGTCCTTTGACTGAGGAAGACCTGTTTGGAGATCTTTGAGTAATATTTTGTACTTTAAAATGGCTACAGTAGCAGCAACAGCTGGAGCATCTGCACCACCACCAAGAGGACCACCACAACATCACATTGGTGGTCAAGAAGAAGAGGAGGAGGAGGAGGAGGAGAAGGAGGGGAGGAGGTGGCTGCCAGAAGACAATACCCCATACAGGCCAAAGCAGCACATTGTATGGGAGTTTTTTTCCATCCCAGAAGGCAAGAAGAAAGTGAATGTGCCAAAGGTGACTTGCCAAATCTGTGGCATTGAACTTTCAAGGGGGAACCCTAATAAGAAATATTCATTTGGTAATAACACCATGATTCGGCACATGCAGCGCAAGCATCCCAACAACTATGCTGCGGCAGAGGTGAGAGAACTGGCCAGCAACCCTCCCCAATCTTCACCCAGCACCTCCAAATGAAAGCAACCCACTCCATCGGGACCAGAAACAAGGGAGATGGTCCCCAACATTCAATCAAAGCTTGTGCAATACAAGATCTCTTGTATTTTTAGTGGTAAGACCATCACCTATGGTGAGCAAAGCATAACGCTCATCAACCGTGCTGGTGACAACCACAAATGCCCCAAAAATCCATAATTTTTTCCTGATTTTTTTTTGCTCCAGTTGAGCCGTTTTCAATTCCCTGTTTTTTGTTTCTCCCCAAAACAATAACAAAAAAAAATAGTTCATAAAAGCCAAAAAAAGTACCAAATTATCAAAAAAACATTAAAAAAATATAAAACAACAAAAAGAACAAGAAAAACAGTTCTTTTTAGAACTACCTCCAAATTATAACAAAAAGGCTAAATTTTTTAAAAATCTATAATTCTTTTTTCCCCATGGTACGCTCCGCAGTGCGCGTACCGGGCACTCCCCCCGCGCAAATAAAAAAAAAATTACAAATTGTTTTGCCCCGCGGGGCTCTTTTATGGCCCTCACATCAAACCTAGGGGGTCAGGGGGGGTCTACGCTGCCCCCTTTTGGTCATTTTCCCCATTGTTTTTGCCACCTCTTGTATCTCGATCCTACCGAGACACAAGATGGCGGCCGCTCTGGACTGTTTGGAATGTTTACAGACACCCGAGATGTGGTAAATAAATATTTACCGTCGGAATTTCTATGCAGTAAAGTACAATTAAATAACTCAATCGGAAATAAAGAGGCAAAATCCGTGATATCTGAGTTTTAAAAGGGGTTTTATTCCATAAAATGGAATGGTTCGAACCAGGGATATCATGTTCCTTTCACCATCAAGGATCAGGAAGGGATAGCACATATTATATTGACAGCGTACATCATTTATAGTAAATCCATATGATGGTGAAGAATACAGAAGGCGTAACAGCTGAGAAAAACGAGATAAGAACACATGTGCGTAACAGAAAGGCGTGCACGAGGGCGTACACAGAGGTGTGTGCTAGAAACGTCACATGAAAGTGTCACAAGTGGGTGGGAACATTGCGGAATCTTGCAGTGTCAGCAAAAATCTGTAGCAAGGATGCGCGCGCAGCAGCATGACGTGTGACTGACGTAAGGCTGGAGGGTGCAGGGGACTTGCATTTAACACTAGAGGAAAGAGACAGAAGTCTGGCATGTCAGATCGACTCGTTCCTAAATCATATCTGATATCTCGTGTTTGGGGAACTATACTATCTAGAAGGAAAGGTCTCTTGGGCAGAGGCTACTCTATACTGACTATTAATGCGTGCATATGTGACTACGTGTCTACGTGTAATGCGAGGGGCCATGGGCCTACCATGGTAACAGGAGCAATGAATTACTTGCATGGAGACAGAGAGGCCGGGCCCTTTGCTCTGCAGCCGGGAAATGTTTATCTATTCTGCTAGACTGGAATGTGTTTTCAAGGAGCTGAACTCGGCTATACTGATAACTTGAAGGCAAAATACTGTCTTTGGCAGGCAAGCAGGCCGAGCCGGGCACCGCTCGCCACGCAAGGAGTAGAACAGAGGTCAGGAATGTATCCCACGTTGCAGTTTTCAGGTAGAGAACAGAAAGGGCTTGATGGCAGAAATCAGGGCCTAGCTCTGCAGGGCTAGGAAAACGTGGAAGTGCACCATGAAAAGACGTTGGCACTGCATACTTAGGAACTAAATTAAAATTAAAGTATTTGCGTCTTCATAGCAGGTCGAGGAGGGAAGTTACATGCACTTTAAGCTCGTACATGGAGACGGTGGGGTTCACGTTAGGGGACACAATTGACCAAAAAATTCATATTACCTCATTCCCTCCTTGTCCCCTACAGACCCTTCATGATATATCAATTTTCATTAATCCATCTATTTGTTCATACAACATCATTTGCTCTTCCTTTTTCAGGCGTATATTAGAACGTGGATTTGGATGAGGAATACATGATGTGGCGCACAAGCCGCAAATCGCTGGCCCACATTGCATACATAGGCAACAACTGAATACTATGAGAAGGGCTATTCCGAGGAAGGATAGGACTTTCCATCCCCAGGCTGATAACACGCTCCAGAACCAACCGGACCAAGTCCATGTTCCTGGATTCTGGTGTATCTGACTTGCAATCTTATGGAGATGCGTTATGGCTTTATATACAGACGGTGCGTTTTCTGGAATGAAAACACAGCAACTCGATCCGATGACTCTACAGGCTCCGCCCCTATCGGCCAGGATGACGTCAAGAACAAGACGATTTTGAAGGACAACAAGTCTCATAGCAGACTGTTCCTCTGTTAAGTTGCCTAGGGCGGAAGTAGTTTCATTTACCACTGCTTCAAGGGTTCTGGTCAAGTGACGTATTGATTTACTATTGAAGACAGCTCCTAAATAGGGAAAGAAACCTTTATTGAAATCTGTATATCGTTCCCATGCCATTTCAGTATAGTCGACAATCGGGAGTTCTCTCTTGGGTCTATTAGGTACTAGTCGGGAGTTCTTATGATAGTCGGATGGAGCTAGAAAAACAGGTGGCAGAAGGAATGCAATATAACATGTCCCATCCCAATCTAGTGGCAACCGTATATAGGCTGTATGACCACAGACGAAATAGGAATGACGGGTAGCTTTGAATGCAGACTGGCCTTTATCACTGAAATCGATCACAGTAGTACATTTACTATGACCTAGGGGTACTGAACCATTCTTTCTGACACATAATTCGCCTTTGACTGGTAACACGGACATAGAGGGTAAGTCTGGACCCGTATCGGATTGCACATTCAGAATCATGAGGTTAAGTGTATAATTACCTAATCCATATACTTCATTTTCTAGATCGGTCCCTGTCCTTTGTGGAAGACCCTCCTTGTCAGGATGACATACTTTATGCAGAACTGTGTTCAAATTTCCCTATACCCAATTGCCTTTGTATATTACTGAATTAGAGTCTAAGGAATTAATTAAACTAAACCAGACACCACAGGAACCATTATGTGTGAACGGATACGGGAAGAGGGGCAAGACTCCCTTGTATTTTTGATAGGGAGGAAGTCGGCCACATATCCAACAATCGGTAGCATTACTGGACTGATGGGAATGGTGTAACATGCTGATAAAAGTATTGTTGCGCAGAGTAAGTCTGTAGGATAACTCGTGCGGGGGTAGTTCACTGAAAGTATGCTCGACAGTGCTATTTGGAAAGAGATGTGCATGTATGGAGATAGGGAAAAACATATGTAACAGTAAACTTGCAGCAATAATCGCAAGACTCAGAAAAAACATAATCAATAATGTCACGATACAGTGACTACGAAGAGATTTACAATATTCTCGTTTCTTGAGCTGTTTCTGTCTATCTCTCTCTCTATTGGGGTCTAACGGGTACATGTCAGAAACTGTCTAACCGATTCACCTAGGGGAGGACTTAAACAATTAAACTGTCTGACTTGCTAGACCTCAGCTTTAAACGATGTTCCTGCGAAGGAGTTTTCTCTGCCAGGGGAAGTTTAGAGTCACTAGAATCTGGGCAGTCTTTAGAGGGGGAGGAAGAGTCAGTCTCTGGCGGCGATCCGTAAAGTTTTTTAACATGACTCATGTGGACCCATCCCTTGCGGCCCTCCAGCTTCACTGCCGTCCTCGTAGTCAATAAGACGAGCTTCGGCTCCTGCCAGCGGGGCTCCAACGGACTCCTCCTGTCGAAGTTCCTAATAAACACGTGGTCCCCTGGTACAATCTGGTGTGGCTTCACCTCGGTGTTGTCGGGAAAGGCTGCAGCCACCTGTGAACGACAAGATTGTAGTGCAGACATCAAGGAGGCAAGGTAATCTGTCAGCATATTACAGTCAACATCGGTTATTTTACGGGGCAGAGGCGTCCCCCACATATTCGGTGGCCTACCAAAGACCACCACGTACGGGGATGTCCCTGTTCTAGAGTGTGCAACCATTCTCATAAAAAATAATGCAACTGGCAGGGCGACTATCCAGTCTACCCCTTTCTCGGCACAAATCTTTGCAAGACGTGTTTTCAGTGTCTGATTGTGGCGTTCCACGAGACCTGCTGCCTCGGGATGTCGGACGCAGTGGAACTTCCACTGATATCCTAGCAGGAGTGATACCTGCTTCATTAGCTCGGACGAGAATGGCTGGCCGTTATCTGAATACACGACACGAGGCAAACCGTACCGTGGGAAAAATTCACGAACCAATTGTTTGGCAGTGGTCGGAGCAGTGTAATCTGGGACTGGATATGCTTCTGTCCAACGGGAAAGTGCACATACAACTACGAGGAAGTATTTGAATCCTCGACAACGTTCCATCTGGATATAATCCATCTGGAGGACTTCAAAAGTGTGATCGGGAGGATTGAATCCACCTTGCTCTACAGGAATGCTTTTACCTGGGTTGAACTGACAACAGATCATGCAAGTACGCACTTTCTGTTTTGCTGCTGCTCGTAAATGTTTATTGTACCAGAGATTCTGTAAACTGTCTGACATGGCTTTTTCTCCTAAGTGTGCTGGACTGTGTGCGGTGTTAATCATAACTTGAACCATAGAGTCGGGGAGAAACCATGTGGCTTTTCCCTTCGTCATCCATCCCTGATCTGTCTGGATCCCTCCTAGTTCAGTCCATTTCTTTATTTCGTCTGGAGTAGCATGTGTCTGTATGTCAATTACATCTAGTGCGGGATCCTTGACTGTCATGCAATGTGTCGGCGTCGGAACTATTGTCTTTGTCATATCAGCTGCATGTGTATGAGTCAGAGCTGTGTCTTTCGCAGTTCGATCGGCCAGGTCGTTACCCTGGGAAATAGAATCTGTAACTTTAATATGTGCTTTGCATTTCATGATAGCTATGGCTGATGGCAGATGTATTGCTTTCAATAATTCTTGAATAAGGGGACCATGCTGGATTTTGGCTCCGTGAGAGGTCAAGAAACCTCTTTCCTGCCAGAGTACACCGAAGTCGTGTACGACTCCAAATGCGTAACGTGAATCTGTATATATGTTAACATTTCTGTTCTTGGCTACTATACAGGCTCGGGTCAGAGCAATGAGCTCTGCAGCTTGAGCAGACCGTGTATCAATACGGTGTGTTTCTTTGACTTCAGTTTCAGTGGTCACTGCATATGCGGCCACTAATTCTCCTGTGATTGTTCTCATACATGAACCATCTACGTAAAGTGTCAGGTCTGGGTTAGTCAGTGCAACATCTGTCAAGTCTCGTCGGGGCTTTGTTACTGCATTAATGATCTCAATACAATCATGTGGAGCTGAGTCTGTAATGTTCGAAGGTAACAATGTGGCAGGATTGAGTATACTACAACGTCTGATTTCTATGTGTGGCTGGAACAATGTCAATTCATAACCTGTCAGTCGTGCTATAGTCAAGTGTTGAGTCTGTGTAAAAGGTTTGTTATAACATGGCGTTGCTAAAACTGGTGCTTGACATAATGCTTTCTTTAATTCATCAAAAGCCTGTGTATGTTCCTGAGTCCAAGGGAGGACAGTCGAAGTCGCTGCCTCCTGTGTTGTCAACTGTATCAGTGGCTTGGCTAGAAATGCGTACTGGGGAATCCATTGTCTGCAGTAAGAGGTGAGGCCAATAAAAGCCTGCACTTCCTTTTGTGTCTTGGGTTGCGGTAAGTGTGCAATTAACTCAATGCGGTCAGGTGTTAGCTGTCTCCCCCTCTTGGACAGCAAGTGCCCAAGGTACACCACTTGCTGAACACAGAATTGTAACTTCGAAGGGGACACCTTGTGTCCCTTGTCAGCCAAAAAATGTAAAACTGTCAGTGATGCATGTTCACATTCAGGTTCGTTTCGGGCGGTGATCAATAGATCATCGACATACTGCAGTAGGGCTGTGTTAACTGGCATGTGAATACTGTCAAGTTGTCTTTTCAATGCTTGGCTGTAGATGCTGGGGCTTTCTGTGAATCCTTGAGGTGCGCGTGCAAATTTGAAGCTACGGCCATTTAAACAGAATCCGAAGAGATATTGGCTTTCCGGATCAATGGGGACACTGAAGAAGGCGTTCTTGAGGTCAATTACAGTGAAGAACGTCGCCTCTGAATCAATAGCAGTCAATAAGGATGAGATGTCTGGGACCACAGGATACTGCGGTACAATGCATTTATTCAATTCTCGCAAATCGATCACCAACCGATAAACTGGTGGTGCATTCGGGTCATTACGTTTAAGAATCGGAATGATAGGGGAATTACATAAATTGGAGTCGGTTTCTACAACCACTCCCTGTGCAATCAGCTCTTCAATGATTTTCAGTAAAGCCACTACAGCATCGGGTGGTAGCTTGTATTGTCGGATTCGGGGCAGTACAACTCCTGGCTTGAGTGTGACTCGGTATGGTGTAATGTGCATACAACCTACATCAGTTGGGCCTTTTGCCCACAAATGATCTGGTACATTTTTCAATCTGACATCAAAATCTCGTAATACATAGTGACCTTTAAAATCTCGCAAAAACAATCTAACTCCTTCCGGGGCACAACATATTACTGCTCCTAGAGCTTTCAGTGTCTTGATACCTAACAAGTTTTCTGGACATGACTTCGTGAGTAATAAGTCTGTAGTACGTGACAATGGACCAACTGCTAGGGGAACAGGTTTCGATACTTCGTTAACAATAGGCTGTCCCGAAAATCCAAGGGAAACATTCTGTGAGCCTGAGAGGGGTGACCCTGGAACCTCGTCATGACTTATCGTTGTTCGACTTGCCCCTGTGTCAATCAAAAACTTTCTATCTTTTCCTAATACTTGACTATATACATATGGACCTTCTTGATCTACATGAACTTCAATGAGAGGCAAGCCAACCTCCCTCTCTAGGCTGTTTCATGAGTATCGCTGATAATCGGGATAATCAGATTGTGCATACTGGTACATCTGCTGTGAAACTTGCTGTGTCGCGGCAATGGGCTGTGCATGTGGTACCGCTACTGTCTGTCCTGTCTGTTGAGGAGCAGGCTGTGACTGTACGTTCTGTGGAATATGTTGCTGAACTTGGGGTTGGATCTGGTCCTGTCTAGGCTGACGTGGTCTTTCTTTAGTTTTTCCTGTTGCTATATTGTGTTTCAGAACCGTACATTCATTCACATAGTGACCTGGCTGTTTACAATAGTTGCATGTCCCTTTAACGGAAGCTGCCGTATTATTTGATTGTGTCATACCCTTTTTCTGACCGTCAGCTGGAACTGACTGAGCAACTAACATTTTCATTTTCGTGTCTTTCATACGTCTCTGTTCGTGGTCTTGTTCTTCCCTAATTCTATTCTGGTGGTACTGTAACATTTGTAACATTTGGGACGGCGTATTTGCTTGCCATGTACTTTCTACTTTCAAAACACGATTCTTAACTTGAGGCAGGGAATTTTCGACTAATTTTGATACAAAAAGGTGTGGGTATGACTCGCTACTCGTTTTCAGACCACTGTTAATAATAAAACATTTCTCGAATCGAGAATAAAAATCACTAGTATCTTCATCGTGTTTCTGTTTACAGGCTGAGATTGCATCCCAGTCTTCCTTCTTGGTCTCTAACAGTCTAGGCAAAACCTGTACTAATAAACCTGGTAATGCTTTAGCTTTATCCCCAAGGCCTAAACCTGCGGTACGTTCATTTTCTTCAACTTCTAATGCAGCCCAATCAATCTTTGCGTCACCCACCTCCAATTCTTTCTCCTTAAGTTTCTCGTAAATTCCAGCAGGCAACAGTACTTTTAACATTTTCATAATATCTGTATACGTGTAATCTCCCATGAGTAACATATCTTTAATTTCTCGGTGAAAACCTGCAGGGTCTTTATCATGACAAGGCACTATTTTCTTCATTTCCAATAATTCCATTTTAGTGATGGGTGTATATACGAATACACGTTCTAGTGTGTTATCATCTTTTCTGACCGGATGTACTTCCCGTAAGGGATTCTGTCTGTCAAAATAATACATTTCTCGCACTGGGGGTGGTGGAGCTAACGTGAACTGAGGTTTCAGGAAAGTACTATACTTGTGTCTATGTTCTAGAATCTCTTTAATTAAGTCAGTACCTACGCCTCTCCATCTATTAGAGAGCAGTCCTACTAATATATCCGGTAAGGGACCTGGATCAGATTGTTGGCCTTTAAACAACGTCATGAGATGCTGAATCATGTATATACCAGCTAATTTTTGTTCATCAGGGGAAAGGTTCAAAAACGTCTGAGCTACTGCATCGTCCTTATGTATACTTGAATTGTCAGCCCATTGTACTGCGGACCGAGCTAGTTCTTGTTCATCCATGGAATTGAGTACATGGTACCCCATTCGATTTTGCAGTATCTTATCGGTAGCCTGAAACATATGTTCAGGAGTACTCGGATTTGACATGGCAGAGAGAAAAAGTCTTTTGCTTTCTGGACGTACTGTTTTCTTGAGGTATTTTCCTTTACCTACATATGCTATCAGGTCTTTATCTGACTGGTGTGAGGTTTCTGCTAGATCCTCTGGTTCCTCCTCCTCTTGCGAGGTAGGTGGGTCTTCTAAATCAAGTTCTTCTTCGGGTGCTCGCTGGGCATGTATTTCTATTACTTCCTTACGGATCTTTTTAACCATAATATGTATACTGTTCTCCTTATCATGTTTACCCTCCGCCATATTCTGACTCCATCTAATCAGTCTCTTCATCTCACTTTGCTGAAAACCTGCCTGATCTTGTTCTCTTATTAAACAGTTAACCATAAATCGCATTAGTAAACCTTTAGTCTCAACTTTCTGATGTGACATGGCTTCGGCAACAGACTCCGGACCTTCTCCTGTTCTAATGAAGAAGTACAATTTGTCTAGATGTTCTGGCATTTCTGGTAGTAGCATCAAATAATCTGTAACGCGTCTCAAACGTAAGGACGCTAACAACATAGGTCCTGACGTACCAGGCACTATGTCATATCTGCAGTCTGTAAGTTCTCTTCTAAGTTGTTCGGTCGAGACGCCTTTCGGCGTCCGAGCCTTTGCTAAATCTCTCATTGTAATTCGGTGTATCTGTGGGGGTGTTTGATAACCTCCTGTAGCACCTCCTGAACCGGAGGCCTGAGCATAACCTTGCGGTAGGGTCGGTACCTGTTGTGGCTGAGTTGGGACCTGAACCATGCCAGTCCCAAAAGGATTTAATGGATGCGGGATACCAGGGGGAACTACGGGGACGGGAACGGGTAGCGGACCTGGAAGGATCTGCTGTTGCGGACCTGGGGGCAGATGATCATGGGGCGGGAGACCGTCAGCAGGTGCAGGTGGTACGGGTACATGGGCAGGTGCAGTAGTATATGTAGGAGCTACATCGTCTAGATAGGAAGAAAGGAAAATGTCTGCTGCGGTCTTGTGACGTAATTTAGTCGGAACCAATGGAGCGGGCAGATCTTTCGGTATTTCCGGGGTGGCCTTAGGTAAACCCTCAGCCAATAGAGGATACATACCATTCACAAGGGCGTTTCGTTGTCGGTCTACTTGCTCTGTTTTAACTCGTATTCCTTCCTCAATTAATTCGTTTTCTCGAGCTTTATCTGAATCTGCTCTATGTTTCTCTGCTTTTCTGAGTTCTTTTTCTGTACGTCTATGCGATTCTTTACGCCACAATTCTATGGCGTCTTTCTGAGATTGTCTGGCTTTCTTTTTCCATAGCGCTTCTTCTACTCTCATGATGCAATCTGCATCCCATGTCCCTGTAACGGGCCATCTATATTTCTCTTCTAGGGTCTTGGTATAATCGGCCCATAAATCTAGATATATTATGGCATCTAAGCCATGTTTATGGTACATAAAATTTCCAGGAGTGTCCACGGGTGGGACAGGAATCGCTTCCTCTAGTATCCCCTTCCTAGTTCCTATCTGTCTTAATTTAGAGAACAATGGCATCTTGGTACTTGATACTTGATACTTACTTGAACCTGAACACACTTTTGACACAGAATCACGGTAATGAATATCAAACAGTCACTCACACCACGACATTAATCACATAGAAACATTTCGAACACATATTAACTATACTTAAATACTTGAATTCTAAAACGAAAACATAAAATCGGACTCTTGAATACTTGATATACTGCTAAACAGTACAGATACACTACTCTTGAATACTTGAATACTTGATATACTGCTAAACAGTACAGATACACTGCTAAAACAGTGCAGACCGGGTCTGTGTACCCAAACCCGTCTTTACCGGATACATGGTAATGCACCCGTCTAGATGCGTCCCCAGCAACGGTACTCACCGGGAAGCACGGAACGGAAGGCCTCGGAAAACTCGTCTGGACTGGACTCGACTCGACTCGGGACTCGTGACGTCACTGGCATGCCGATACTGGTGGGCCTCGAAACACTTCGGATCTTGCGCTCTTGGCTGGGCTCTGGTCGGGATCCTCCGCACTCCTTACCGCCTCGTCTGGGTGTCGATCGCAGGCTCAGTCACCTCCTTTGGCCTGAGGGAGATACAGGAAATCCTGCGGGTACGCGTAATTGTCCGTCTTGACTGTGGCAGGGGGCTAGGCTTGCAACGCAACACCGGCGCGTAAGGTGGGGGAGGGGTCCCTGTTCGGGCGCCAAATTAATGTGGTAAATAAATATTTACCGTCGGAATTTCTATGCAGTAAAGTACAATTAAATAACTCAATCGGAAATAAAGAGGCAAAATTCGTGATATCTGAGTTTTAAAAGGGGTTTTATTCCATAAAATGGAATGGTTCGAACCAGGGATATCATGTTCCTTTCACCATCAAGGATAGGAAGGGATAGCACATATTTTATTGACAGCGTACATCATTTATAGTAAATCCATATGATGGTGAAGAATACAGAAGGCGTAACAGCTGAGAAAAACGAGATAAGAACACATGTGCGTAACAGAAAGGCATGCACGAGGGCGTACACAGAGGTGTGTGCTAGAAACGTCACATGAAAGTGTCACAAGTGGGTGGGAACATAGCGGAATCTTGCAGTGTCAGCAAAAATCTGTAGCAAGGATGCGCGCGCAGCAGCATGACGTGTGACTGACGTAAGGCTGGAGGGTGCAGGGGACTTGATATTTAACACTAGAGGAAAGAGACAGAAGTCTGGCATGTCAGATCGACTCGTTCCTAAATCATATCTGATATCTCGTGTTTGGGGAACTATACTATCTAGAAGGAAAGGTCTCTTGGGCAGAGGCTACTCTATACTGACTATTAATGCGTGCATATGTGACTACGTGTCTACGTGTAATGCGAGGGGCCATGGGCCTACCATGGTAACAGGAGCAATGAATTACTTGCATGGAGACAGAGAGGCCGGGCCCTTTGCTCTGCAGCCGGGAAATGTTTATCTATTCTGCTAGACTGGAATGTGTTTTCAAGGAGCTGAACTCGGCTATACTGATAACTTGAAGGCAAAATACTGTCTTTGGCAGGCAAGCAGGCCGAGCCGGGCACCGCTCGCCACGCAGGGAGTAGAACAGAGGTCAGGAATGTATCCCACGTTGCAGTTTTCAGGTAGAGAACAGAAAGGGCTTGATGGCAGAAATCAGGGCCTAGCTCTGCAGGGCTAGGAAAACGTGGAAGTGCACCATGAAAAGACGTTGGCACGGCATACTTAGGAACTGAATTATCGATCCATTCATGGTGGATCTGAAAGAGGACATGTTAACGTTTGACGCAAATGTATTTGCGTCTTCATAGCAGGTCGAGGAGGGAAGTTACATGCACTTTAAGCTCGTACATGGAGACGGTGGGGTTCACGTTAGGGGACACAATTGACCAAAAAATTCATATTACCTCAGAGAGCCAATCAGATTTCCGTGCGCGAACTCGCGTAGCACGCTAGTTCGCGCCCCGGTGCGCGTACCGGAGCGCGCTTATAGATATATATATTTTTTGAACCTAAATTACTCAAAATCCACTGGAGCACATATCTTGAGACATAGCAAAGGCACATCGGGCTACCAGTCCCTACAATTTTGCCAAGTTTGGTGGAAATCCATTCAGCCGTTCGGGCTAAAAGTGAGGTCGACCGCCCTATGGAAATTAACATGGGGAAAACACGTTTTGGGACCCCCCTTTTTTCTCGGCCCCTGCTTGACAAATCCCCCCCAAACTTTCAGGGAAGGTCTGGGGTGCCACAAGGCAAATTTGAAGAAAATTTCAGGCAGATTCCTCAACCGGCGCCAAAGTTATTCACTATAGAATGTTGAGATTTTCTATTGAAAATAATCCTAACTATAACTATCTACTGGCGACCACCAGTAGGTAATAAATATATATATATATATAACACGATCTTCCGTATATTCACAGGCTTCCCTCCATAGACGGACACTGACCCAAGGAATGTTGCACAAAAAGTTTTATTGCTCGTCACCTGTCGCTATATATATATATATATATATATATATATATATATATATATATATATATATATATATATACCTACTGGCGGTCGTCAGTAGGTAGTTATAGTTAGGACCCACTTTCCATAGGAAATCCGCAACATTCTATTGGGAACATTCTATAGGGAATAACTTTGGCGCCGGTTGATGAATCTTTGCGAACGTCTCAAAGAAGATGGCCCGCTCTGCTCCGCTCCTTCCCTGAAAGTTCTGTTGGGATTTGTCAAGTGGGGGCTGAGAAAAAAGGGCCGTCCCAAAACGTGTTTTCCCCATGGTCTTTTCCTTAGGACGTTAGACATGGCTACAGCCCGAACTGCTAAACAGAATTACAAGAAATTTGGCAAAATGGTAGAGTCTGATTCACAGATCACGCTTTTGCTTAAATGGTATAAATCCCTCCAGTAGTTCCTGAGAAAATCAAAAGAAAAATATATATATATCTAGGAGCGCGCACCATGCGCGCACCATGCGCGCACCCTGCGGGCACCGTGCGAGAACCGTGCGCGTACGGTGCGTGTATTGGGTGTGCGCGAGTGGAAATCTGGTTTGCTGTTAGACGTCTGTCAACATTACAATCGGTCGAAACCAGGAAGTGTTGACCGCCATTTTGTGTCTCCGAGGCAGAAGAGAGCAAAAAACAAAAGTGGAGAACGTGAAAAAGGGGCAGGGTAGAGAGACTCCTGACACCCTAGGCCTTCTCAGGGGGTCCCTGAAGGACCCCGAAGGCCAAAAAAAATCATTTTTTATTTTTTTTCAATCGAGGGGTACACGCACGGTGCACGCACCCGTACGCGCACGGTACGAGTATGTCGGCAAAAAAAAAGACCAAAAAAATACAGTTAAATAACAAGTTTAAGTATTTAGATGTTGATCGGCTCTAAAAAGAGCTGTTGTGTTCATATAGATACATATATATATATATATATATATATATATATATATATATATATATATATATATATATATATATATATATATATATATATATATATATATGTATATATATATATATATATATCATGTGATCAAGGTCCAAGGTGGGACGGAAACGCGTCGTGACGCTTGAGCACCGAAAATAAAACTTTGGCACTGAATTGAGGACCGTGTCTGTATCTTCCTTACCACGGGGATTGTGGTTTTGTGCCTTTCGATACGGAATCTGCACAAATATATATATATTTATATATATATATATTACCTACTGGCGGTCGCCAGTAGGTAGTTATAGTTCTATTTGGAATAACTTTGGCACCGGTGGACGAATCTTCGCAAATTTCTCCACGAAAAAGGCCTGCTCCGCTCCATTTCTTCCCTGAAAGTTTGGGGGTGATTCTTCAAGTGGGGGCCAAGAAAAAAGGGGGTGCCAAAACGTGTTTTCCCCATGCAATTTTCCATAAGACCTTTAGCCAGGGCTACAGCCCGATCGCCTGAAAGGAATTACACCGAATTTGCAAAAAAGGTAGAGTTTGGATTGCAGATCACGTTTTTTTGTTAAATGGTGTAAATCCGTTGAGTAGTTCCTGAGAAAATCATAAGTATATCTATAGGAGCTTACAGTAAGCTTACTGTACTGTGTACCTTTCCGAGCACGAGCTGAATGCTAATTTGCTGTCAACATTCCAAACCAGGAAGTGTTGGCAGCCATCTTGTGCCTCGATAGAACCGAGGCACAAGAAAGCAGAGAAACAAACGTGGAAAATGCAAAAAGGGGGCAGGATAGAAATACCCTGACCCCCTAGGCCTGCTCAGGGGTCCCACAAGGACCCCCAAGGCCCAAAAATGTATTTTTATTTTTTTGATTCACGGGGTACGAAGTACAGTACTCTGTAGAGTACTCTGTACGGTACTCTGTACTGTACTCTGTACTGTACACTGTACCTTCCCGAGCACATACTGGAGGTTCCTGGTGGGCTAGTTGGCCCCCAGGGACCTCCAGTATGCAAGGAGGATTAGTTTCCCCTCTTCAAACGCGCCAGGGGGCTGCGTTGCAGATAGGTGTAAAAAGGGCATGGCCTCAATACACCTCTCTGCAACGCAGCCCCCTGGCGCATACTGGAGGTTCCTGGTGGGCTAGTTGGCCCCCGGGGACCCCAGTATGCAAGGGGAGTTAGTTCCTCCTCTGCAAATGTGCCAGGGGGCTGCGTTGCAGAGAGGTGTTAAAAGGGGCGTGGCCTCATTACACCTCTCTGCAATGCAGCCCCTTGGCGTATACTGGAGGTTCCTGGTGGGCTAGTTGGCCTCCAGGGACACCCAGTTTGCAAGGGGAGTTAGTTCCTCCTCTGCAAATGTGCCAGGGGGCTGAGTTGCAGAGAGGTATAAAAAGGGGCGTGGCCTCATTACACCTCTCTGCAATGCAGCCCCCGGACGCATACTGGAGGTTCCTGGTGGGCTAGTTGGCCCCCAGGGACACCCAGTATGCAAGGGGAATTAGTTCCCCCTCTGCAAACGCGCCAGGGGGCTGCATTGCAGAGAGGTGAAATGAGGCCATGCCCCCTTTTACAACTCTCTGCAACGCAGCTCCCTGGTGCATACTGGAGGTTAGTGGTGGGATAGTTGGCCCCCATGGACCCCCAGTATGCAAGGGGACTAAATCCCCCAATTTAGAACACCTACGGGGCATGTTTGCACAGTGGTGAATGTAGGGGGCGGGGCTTGAGGTGATATGTGTGCAAACATGGCCTGTGGTGTGTTTTACGTTGGGGAATTAATTTCTCTTCAATCCAGAGGTCCCCTAGGGGCCAACTAGTCCAACAGGTACCTCCAGTAAGCGTCACGGAGCTGCGTTGCAGAGTGTTGTAAAAAGGAGATATGCCCTTTGAACACCTCTCTGCAACGCAGCTCCCTTGTGCATACTGGAGGCACCTGGTAGGCTAGTTGGCTCACAGGGGACCTCAGGATTGAAGAAGAATTAATTCCCCAAACTAAAACGCGCCACAGGGCGTGTTTGAACACATGTCACCTCAGACTCCGCCCCCTTCCTTCACTATTGAGCGAAATATTCCTCTAAAATCAGCCGAACTACGAATTCCGATTTACTCACCTGTTATCAGGAGAGACCTCAGTGGTGCATCTTTCAGCCCACTACTGATCCTGAAAAGTAATTCTAACCATACTTACAGTAACTTGAATTTCCTTCCATAGGCTAACATTGACTGGTTTCACTTGGAAATTTTTCTAAGTGTGGAGTTTTGGAACTTTAAAAAATCCCTCAAAAATTAGCCGAACTACGAATTCCGATTTACTCACCTGTTATCTGGAGAGACCTCAGTTTTGCATCTTTCAGCTCACTACTATTCCTGAAAAGTAAATTTAACTGAACTAACAGTAACTTGAATTTCTTTCCATTGGCTGCTATATAAATTAAAAAAATATATATAAATTTTAAAAATATAAAATAAAATAAAAAATATAACAATTTCAATATTTTTCGAAACATATTTTTTTCAATTTATATTGAAAATATGTAATGCAATTTAAAAAAATTGATATCTGAAAATAAATACTTTAAAAGAATGTATTAAATTAGTATAATAAAATATAACAATTAATACATTTAAAAATTATCATTTATAAAACCTATGAAATTCACTGAAAAAACCATAGGTTTCAGCCACATTATAGTTAGGAATTAGCATTTAAAAAACCTTAGAAATTCACTAAAAAAAACATAGGTTTCAGCCACGTTATAGTTCAGAATTAGCATTAAAAAAACCTTAGAAATTCACTGAAAAAACCATAGGTTTCAAACATGTTATAGTTAGCTGAACATTTCCCTCATGCTGTCTTCAAAAAACATACAAACAGTGAGTCACTCGTTTATGCATCTATATGCTAAGTAATATCCCCCACCGAACCATACAGACACTCATATTGATACTCAAAAAACAAACTAATAACCCATATACACCCATGTAGCTACTCACCAACCCATGCAGCCACTTATACACAAAGTGAGACACTAATACAGATATTTAAATATTTAACCATTACTCGTTAATACATGTATTCACTAAGATACAATTAATGAGTCAGTTATACAATCAATTTAAAAAAAAAAATCTATTTAGACACTTATTTACCCATTTATTCTTCCGTCGACCTTTAGATATACATATATAAAAAATATTTTTTTTTCAGAAAGACACACATTCACTGGATGATGTCATCAGTTATGTCATTTGAGATGTCATCAGCGATGTCATGAGTAATGTCACTGACCATGTCATGAGTGATGTAATATGTGACGTCATCACAGTGCATTGCGGGCGCGTGAGTTATAGTTAGCTGAACTAACTATAACTGGGGAATTTCAATGGTCTATAACATGTGTGAAACCTATGGTTTTTTCAGTGAACATACATATATATATATATATATATATATATATATATATATATATATATATATATATATATATATATATATATATATATATATATATATATATATATATATATATATATATATATATATATATATATATATATATATATATTCACTGAAAAAACCATAGGTTTCACACCGGTTATAGTTAGGAATTAGCATTTAAAAAACCTATTAAATTCACTGAAAAAACCATAGGTTTCACACCAGTTATAGTTAGCTGGAAATTTTACTGATATAAAACCATTGAAATTCCCACGTTATAGTTAGTCGGACTCACTATAACTTGCGCGTGCAATGCACTGCTGATGACATCACATATTACATCACTCATGACATGGTCAGTGACATCACTCATGACACCATCCTTGTGACATAGTGACAGACCTCCTTTCACTATAATGTAACCCTTGAGACACATATTCAAAAATAGAAACTGAAATTTTTAAAAAAATGGAGATACCTATATCAGTTACAACAAGCAATTCAGTAATTCCACTATCTATATATCTATATACACATCCACTCATTCACCAACAGTTCTATATAGTCACTCATACATATACTCACTCATCATATGAAGTGATACACCTATACATCCTGTTACACACCGACATTCATCCAAAAGTTACTCACACGCATATTCACACGTGCAAATAAACTATTGAACATCCATTTATTTGAATATAGAGTTATACACACACTTCCACCTTACTTCTATTGAAAATTACACATATTTATTCTCTTAAACAATCACTTATAGAAACACATACTTATTTAAACAGGAACTCTTACAATCTCTTACTCTCACATATACTCACTTATATACATCAATATTCATATATACTAGATTAAAACATATGTAGTTACTGATAAAGACACTAGTGAGACAGTCATTCACTCACTAACAAACACATATAGACACTCATCCACCCATACAGTCCTGTACATATGCTGTCTTCAAAACACATACAAACAAAGAGTCAGTCACTCATGCATCTATGTGCTAAGTAATACCCCCACCAAACCATATAGACACTCATACTGATACTAATAAAAATATCTAATAACCCATATACATACGCATGTAGCTACTTACCAACACATGTAGCCACTTATACACAAAGTGAAACACTAATATATATATTTAAATATTTAAACATAACTCACTAATATTTATTTTTCAGAAAGACACATATTCACTGGATGGTGTCATCAGTGATGTCATGAGTGATGTCACTGACCATGTCATGAGTGATGTAATATGTGATGTCATCAGCAGTGCATTGCACGCGCAAGTTATAGTGAGTCCGACTAACTATAACGTGGGAATTTCAATGGTTTTATATCAGTACAATTTCCAGCTAACTATAACTGGTGTGAAACCTATGGTTTTTTTCAGTGAATTTAATAGGTTTTTTAAATGCTAATTCCTAACTATAACCGGTGTGAAACCTATGGTTTTTTCAGTGAATTTCATAGGTTTTTTAAATGCTAATTCCTAACTATAACTGGTGTGAAACCTATGGTTTTTTCAGTGAATTTCATAGGTTTTTTTAATGCTAATTCCTAACTATAAGTTTCACTTTATAAATAAGACTGTTAGCACTCTAGTTGTTCTTTAGAACACTCTGGTACATTCTGTCATTGGGCTACAGTTGGGCTACATCTAGTTGAAATTTGGGCTACATTTACATTTTTTGGTCTCTGGTGGCCATCTTTGGGCTACATTGGGCTACTTTGGGCTACATTTGGGCTACATTTTGGCTCTAACATATATTAAGCCCAATGTAGCACAATACATATTTTTCTAAAGTAAATTTTTTTACAAACCACTTCAGAATAGGGCTACCTGTCCCTACAATTATCCCATTTTTTTTTTTTTCATTTTTTTTGGAGCGCTCCCGGAGCGCGCCCCGGGGAGCGCCCCGAAAAGCGTACTTCTGAAAAGCGCCCCGGGGCGCGCTCCGGGGAGCGTCCCGTGAGCGCCAATATCGCAAACGAAAACATGATCGTGACGTATCGCGTAGCCGCGTCCGCGTGATACGCACGGCGTAAGCGCACCCGGAAGTACTCGAGCGAATACGATCGCGCAACGTAAACATCCGACGCGTTTACGCTGCGCGACCCGGGGCGCGCCCCCGGGCGCGACCCGGGCGCGTAGCGTAAGAGCGTCGGGTCATGTGACCAGAAAATAACACTTTTCATTGGTTCATAACAGTTTTAGTTTCATAATGATGAAGCCCCTGGTCTTGTGACCTGAAAATAACACTTCTCATTGGTTCAGGACAGTTTTTTTTCTAAATGATGAAAGACCCCACCTTTTTTCCTTATTCTGACTTTGTCCTTTGACTGAGGAAGACCTGTTTGTAGCTCTCTCTACTTTTTTGCTCCAAATAATGGCTTCAGTAGTAGCAGCAGCTGGTGCATCTGCCCCACCACCACAACCACCAAGAGGACCAGCTCTAGATTATATTGGTGGTCAAGAACAGGAGGAGGAGGAAGAGGAAGAGGAGGAGGGGAGGAGAAGATGGCTGCCTGAAGAAAATACCCCATACAAACCCAAACCACACATTGTATGGGAGTTTTTTTCAATCCCAGAGGGGAAAAAAAAAGTGAATGCGGCCAAGGTGACTTGCCTAATCTGCAATGATGAGCTTTCACGGGGCAACCCAAACAAAAAATATTCATTTGGTAACTATACCATGATTCGGCATATGACCAGAAAGCACCCAATCAACTACTCTCGTGCAGAGTTCAGGGAACTGGCCAGTAACCTCCCCCAGTCATCAAGGACCCCCTCCCAAAGAAACCAACCCACTTCATCGGAACCAGAAACATCCGAGGTGATGCCTTGGATTCAGCCAAGATTTGCTGATTTTAAAATCACTTGTTCTGCATGTGGCAAGCTTATCGCCTATGGTGAAAAAAGCGTTAAGCTCATCGTCCTTGCAGGTGATAATCACAAGTGCCCCAAAAAGAAGTAATTTTTTGGGTTTTTTGTTTTTTTGCTCCAGTTGAGCCAGTTTCAATTCCCTTTTTTTGTTTCTCCCCCTAAAAAAATACAAAAAAAAATATAAAACTGTTTTGAAAAGCCAAAAAAAGTTCAAAAAGTTCAAAAACACAAAAAAATATAAAACAACAAAAAGAAGAAAAAAAAAGTTCTTTTTAGAACTACCTCCAATTTCTAAATCAAAACTTCATTTTTTAAAAACTCTGTCACCTTTTTTCATCATAGTACGCTCCCCGGGCCGCTCCCCGGTGCGCGCACCGGGCGCTTCCCCCGCGCAAAACGAAAAAAAAAAATATTTTAAATGCCCCGCGGGGCCCTTTTATAGCCCCCACATCAAACCTAGGGGTCAAAGGGGTCTATCCCTGACGCCTTATGGTCATTTCCCCCTTTGTTTTAGCCACCTCTTGTGTCTCGATTTGACCGAGACACAAGATGGCGGCCGCTCCGGACTGTTTCGAATGTTTACAGACACCCGAGAGCCAATCAGCTTTCCGTGCGCACCTCGCGTGGCGCGCCCGGAGCGCTCCCCGGGGCGCGTACCGGGGCGCGGCTATAGATATATATATTTTTTTGAACCTAAATTACTCAAAATCCACTGGAGCACATATCTTGAGACATAGCAAAGGCACATCGGGCTACCAGTCCCTACAATTTTGCCAAGTTTGGTGTAAATCCATTCAGCCGTTCGGGCTAAAAGTGAAATCGACCGCCCTATGGAAATTAACATGGGGAAAACGCGTTTTGGGACCCCCCTTTTATCTTGGCCCCCGCTTGACATATCCCCCCCAAACTTTCAGGGAAGGACCGGGGCGCCGCGAGGCCATTTTCAGGAAATTTTCAGGCAGATTCGTCAACCGGCGCCAAAGTTATTCCAAATAGAATTTTGAGATTTAACATTGAAAAAAATCCTAACTATAACTACCTACTGGCGACCGCCAGTAGGTAATATATATATATATATATATATATATATATATATATATATATATATATACCCTTTTAGGCATAGAGTGATGAATAAATTATGCAAAAAAGAAGTAGAAAACCCTGGGTAGTTCTTAAGTTTAGGTGGAAAGCAGCTCCTGTATAGAGCATTCCCAACACCAGCGACACTCTAGATCTGCTCACCTCAATATCTGCTTTTCTATCAAAGTCTTTAAGCATAGGACTTTCACAGTGCCATCTACGCTAAGATAGAAAAGGACCAAGTCTTGAGTGATGTCACTGACCATGTCATGAGTGATGTAATATGTGACGTCATCAGCAGTGCATTGCACGCGCAAGGTATAGTGAGTCCAACTAACTATAACGTGGGAATTTCCAAGGTTTTATGCGAGTAAAATTTCCACCTAACTATAACTGGTGTGAAACCTATGTTATTTTCAGTGAATTTAATAGGTTTTTTAAATGCTAATTCCTAACTATAACTGTTTTTTTAAATGCTATATATATATATATATATATATATATATATATATATATATATATATATATATATATAAATATATATATATATATATATATATATATATATATATTAAGTCTTGCCAAACTCATACGATACGAAGAAGGCGCTGACTCCATGAATCTGAATCCAAACTCGATTTATTCGATCAGTGTCTGCTTAGACGCGTTTCGGCGTTGCCGCCTTGTTCACTACATCTGCACTTACATTGAGTCCATACATATATACAAAGGAGCTATGGGCGTGTCTATCAATTAACATACAGGTTAACTCCAGATGTTGCCATGGTTACATTGTGGCAAAACCTTGTATGTTGAAAGAGTCTTTTCTCAGTTTTTACATTTTTTACGAGCATTATATCAGAAATATTTTTCAAACAAATTATAAATTTCTAAATTCACCAAAACATGTGTTTCAAATAATATTCACAACCTTTTTATCGTGTAGCATGTTTACATTCACAGCTGACAAAAAAGGTAATTTAAAAAAAACATTTGCTGCATTTTCCGTGAACAACTTATAAGTTAGTACACTTTGGCGCTGTTTCCCCGTGTTCTTGCCATGGATGTACCTAATATAAGGTCCTTTCCTAGTAGGCCATCTGGTTTGCCTGTACACCATTGTCTCACATGTGTCCCAAAAATGTTGGCGTACATGTTTGGAGATAAATCAGGTCAGTTTCAGTGAGCTGCGTTGAGCCGCAGACCAAAGGGTGCCGCTATGTGAGTACTATCGCGCGTCTGGCAATAAGTGTGTTTTGAATGTCTAGCTATGCTACTCGTGTTCTCTCGCGGTTCAGGTTATTGTATGCTGCCCAAGTGGGCTTAACGGCGCGTGGCAGTCGTATACATTAACGTAGGTCACAGGACATTATGTGAATCTCTACCTAATATGAACTATGCCATATCATGGAGTTAGGTGTATGGTATTGCGCGTGTGCCTATTGAGACCAAACATCCAAACAGTCATTCTCTAAGTAGAGTAAGTGGTTATGGGGATGCGCAACGCAAAAGTGTCTAAAATGTGCTATAAGATATAAATAGGGTGATAAGTGCTGTGTAGTCAGACATAGTCCTATGTCTGAGATGTGCTCTTAAGTGCCCATGTGTAACCCGTGAAGCGTGTAGTAGATGAACTGCAGATGTTAATCGAATGGTACTCGGGGGAAAGGAAAGCATACTGGGAGTGTTCAAATCTACTTGTTATAAGTGGACGCTTAAGGCCTCGTCCGCATTCAGACCGAATGGGATCTTAGAGTTCAACAGTATAATATACCTTGACTCTAGGCGGCGCAACGCCAATGCGCGGTTGCCTCCCCTCATGTTTTTCGGAATGCTATCAATTACAAAATATTGAATATTTTTAGCATTACCGTTGTGGATTTCATGGATGTGTCTCGCTACGGGGTACGTAGGATCATTATTGGAAATTGCTCGCAAATGCTGTAAGATCCGTACGTGTGCTGGATGAATGGTGGAGCCTACATACTTCTTACCGCATGAACATGCTAGCACATATATTGCGAAGTCAGTTTTGCATGTGAATGCATCCCTCAGAACATAAGGTTTAATCCTGAAAGGGACTTGAACTTTAGTGGTGTTCACACCATAGGTGCAGGCTTTACATTTTGAACACTTTTTAAAGCCCCTTTGGGAATCTAACCAATTTTTGTTTTTTTTGAGTGCTGGCGCATTGCAGACCAGTTCTTCCCTCATAGATTTTGCCTTTTTAAATGTTATTAAAGGACTGTTGCCCACTGATTCACCTATGCTAGTGTCTCCTCGAACTAGGGGCCAGTGTCTTCTCAGGATTTTACGTAGGTTACTATGATATCTGTTGTAACCAGTTATTAGTCTGGGAGGGTCTTTACTGGTGGGATCTGTTGTTGTTTCTGTTGTTGTCACTGGGAAAATTAGATCTTTCCTATTTTTTCCTCTGCATTTTTCTTCGGCCCTTTTGCAAGTGCTGCTAGTGTACCCTCTCTTCCTGAGTCTTTCAAACAACTCTCGTTTGGCATTGGAGAGCTCTTCATTCGTACTACAATTTCGTGTCATTCTAAGGCACTCAGCATAGGGAATCGACTGTTTTAGTGGTGTGGGATGGAAACTGTGTGCATGTAGAAGGGCATTTCCTGCGGTAGGCTGTCTATATGTACGTGTCTGTATTTTGTTGTCTTGTACATACAATTCTAAGTCAAGGAATTGGATATTGACAGCGTTAATGTTACATGTAAACTTTAGGTTCAATACATTTTCATTCAGAGCCAATGCAAATCTTTCTGCTTGTTCGACACTACCTTGCCATAAGATAAAAATGTCATCAATGTACCTCTTGTACATCACCACATTGTTTAGCATGGTGTTTTTATGTTGAACTCTCAGGACCTGCTCCTCCCACCAGCCCATGTGTAAATTCGCATAGCTGGGGGAGAAGCAAGTACCCATGGCTGATCCCTGGAGCTGTTTATAATGAAGTCTGTCAAAGATAAAGATGTTATTTGTCAGACACCACTCAGCCATTTCCAATAACATTTGTGTGTGGTGATATAGTTCAATGGGTCTGTTTCCAAGGTAGTATTTCATGGCATTGAGGCCGTCTCGGTGTCTGATACTGGTGTAAAGTGATTGGACATCTAGTGTCATGAACCTATAGTTGTCATGCCAGTCAATATCAAAGATTTTTGCCAAAAAGTCACTTGTATCTCTGATGTAGGCAGGGAGTTTTTTGACTTCTGGTTGAAGGAAAGAGTCAATGAAGATGCTTGTTTTTTCAAACAAACTGCCAATCGCTGATATTATCGGCCTCCCAGGTGGTGTTTTTTCGTTTTTGTGAACCTTGGGTATTAAATACAGTTGAGGTGTGATCGGATAGTCATTCTTCAGGTAATTGAACTCGTCCTTACTGATGAGGCCCATTACCTTCCATCTATACAACTCATTATGAAACTTTTCCTGAATGCCTATATTGTGGGTGGGGCTCACCCTTACATAGCAATCCTTGTCTTGTAGTTGAGTCAGGGCTTCCTGGTTGTACATTTGGAGGGGCCATAGTACCACGTTGCCCCCCTTGTCTGACCATCTGACTACCACATCTGATCTGGATTTGATCTTTGTCATTAAGTTGTTGTATTTTCTTCTGTGATCTTGATTCTCTTTCCAATATTCTTTTGTGCTTTGCAGGGACAGGTCTTTTAGTTCTTTAATAACGTTGTCTGAAAATAAATCTAGATTGTCTTTACCCATTATTGGCATGAATTGGGACTTGGGTTTGAAGTTAGTTTTGACTGAGGCGTAGATGTTCATTTCTGATGAGGAAGCTGCACCACTGGGTGTTATTCCTTCACATGTATTTTCTTGTTCCAGATCTATTAGATCCCGCAGAGCCTCCATATTAGCCACTGACAGTTGCTGAGCATGATCACCCATCTGTGTTGTTGGGATCGGTCGTTTTTTAGCGTTTATGAAATATTTTTGCAGTTTTCATTTCCGGACATATTGAAACAGATCAATTCGGGTTTGGGCATAATCAAAGTTTGTATTGGAGCAATATGATAATCCCAGAGATAAAGTTTCAAGTTCTTGTGTACTCAATTCCATTTTTGTTAGATTGATGACTGTGTTATCTATCTCATTTTGTGCTTCCATTTACGGCGCCTGTAGCGTCTGTTTTGCGTTTTGTTCTGTTTTTGATTTTGACCTTGTTTTTCTCCACCGTCTGCTTTTCCTTCTCCTGCTTTTTGTTGTTGTGTTTGTTTTTTGTTGTTCGTTTTTCCTTTGTCCACTCCAAAATCCTGTTTTGAAGGGAAACGAGGCCTCAGTGTTCTGAGGCATTGCAGTCTTAAAAAAGCCAATTCTTGTGCTGGAGTTGGCGGTGGGCCTGTGCTTGCTTCTCCATCTGTTTCATATTCTTAACTGAATTCATTCTCGCTTGGTTCCGCTGTTGTATTTGCCCCACTTTGTTGTGGTTTAGGGGGCGATTGTCTTCTTATTTGATCGTATTTTTTAGCAAAAGTATAAATTCTCCCGCTTGAATAGTCATTGCGATCCCGCTGAAATTTAATCGCTTTGCGTTCTTTTATTTCTGTCTCTTGTTTCAGAACTTTTTCTTTGATCTCATTTAGACTTTTGGTGATCTCATCCTGATTTGATTTTTGCTCCAGTAGTTGCATTATTTCATTGATTCGAACTATCATTTTCTGTCTGTCACTGTCCGCGAACTGGATTAGAATTTTCAGCATATTCTCTGATGATTTAGCGCTATTGTCTGCCCACATTTGTAGCATTTCCGGGTCTGGATCCTCATAAGTTGGGGCTACTAGGATTCTGAGCCCTCTTGGGATTCTTCCCACTTCTAAGTACCTTGTCAATGATTTCACTTCCCACCATTTGGCAGTCTCTTTTTTGCGCAATTTTTCCAATTCAATGAGTAGTTTCCGTGTTTCATCCAATACAATAGGTTGTGCTTGAGCGCTGGTAGATTTTTTGCCGCTAATGCCTTTGTCAGTGTCTGTGAACACATCCACAGCCGCTTCCTCTCTCTCCCTTTCCCATTCGGCAGACATACTGATTGTGTTTTGTTCTGTATCTTTAGTTTGCATAGATTCACTGCCCGCGTGTATATTTGCTCACACACCGGGGTCATATATATGATTCCCACCTTGCCTTGCTACTTCAATAACTTTGAAAAGACCAGCGTGGACCCAAGATTTCTTCAGTGCAATGCCGCCATAACGCGTTTCGGGAGATCTCTCCCTTGATCACATGACATCTCATTGAATTTTCGTGTCTCTTTTAAAGTGCTAGTGCAGTGCATAACCTTATAGACATAGAAAAAACACTTTTTGCTTATATGTCTTTTCAATTTTCGCAATATCAGCATAAATGCATAATTATTCATCCATTATAATGAAAACTTTTTACATGGTGCAATTATTGTATTCATAAAATTATAACAGAATAAATGCATGAAAAAGATACAAAGTTTTTCTACTATGTCTAAAAACACCCTATTTCCTAAGTGGGAAAATAAATAAATAAATAAATATGCAAACTTGTGATAGTGTAAATACAACAATCCTATTATCGCATGAGCAAGACTGTTATACAAAGTGACTTGTGCTTAGTTCTTTTAAAGTGCAATGAAAAGGACAATGGGACACCAATTCTACAATATCATTTCATCAAGGATCGATTCAGTTAAAAACCATTATTAGTACCTAGAAATATTTGATAATTAAATATTTTCTGTACAACAGTCCTTAAAATCTAACCCTAACTCAATAAAATATATAAATAGTAATGTCCTAAAATCCTCCTCACTACTTAAAAGAACAATAACACTGGAGAAAGTGAATCTTATATCTCATAATTGTTTCTATCATATATCCAACTCATCAGGCTCAGTTCTCAATTTTACACCAACTAGTATATGTACACATAGATAAATACGAATACAGATCATCACTATATACATACAAGTTGAAAAACAGTTAAAAAGAATTCATTGTAGGAAGGTATACAGATCCTCTGTGTTATTTAAACCCTTGGAGTCAAATCTTAATATATATGATGTTTCTAGACTCCTTAATCTGGCCTCCCTGTTACCACCTCTCTTAGTAGGAAGTATGGCATCAATCACATAATACTTAAGAAATTTAGGATCACTGTTATGGCTTTGCTTGAAATGTCTGGCCATCGGGTAACTTTCTTCATTATTACAAATAGTTCGAATGTGCTGCAAGATCCTTTTATGCACTGGCAATTTTGTGCTCCCTATGTACTTAAAATTACAGCTACAGGTGAGCACATAGACAGCATACTCCGTTTTGCACGTCAAGTGTAAATTAATTTTATCAATGCCAGGATCAAAGGCTGTTTTGTAACTGGTGGTGTTTTCTCCATATTGACATGCCTTGCACACAGAGCATTTGAAAAAACCTTTTCTAGCCCTTAGCCAGCTATTTTTAGGCCTGGCCTCTATACTGCTTTTTACCAATGAAGACTCCATGCTATTTGTTTTTCTATCACGTATTTTTCCTGCTGTCCCCCGACAACATCCACCTCATGGAGTCGGTGTGAGAAACGGGAAGCAGGACCACTAACAATGAACCAAGAACCATTGCGTCCAAGAATACATGCAGGAAAGAAGACTCGCACTTTGAAACATTACAGCTGTGCAAAGTTATAACATATTGACGCATTACGACCAGAACTGTCTTTGTCAAAAGACTTAAACCTCATTTGTGTTACTTATAAAACCCACGTCACCATGAATTCAGAAGACATACTCCATATATAAATATACAACCATAATCATAAAAATGCACAGTGTAATTATGGCAAAATGTTTTAGATTCATAAACACACTATGTAAGCCAATAAAAATAATAAAGAAATCATTATTGACCTGTCCTAAGAGCATAGTGTTACATTTTAATGCAACCCCAACGCAACGAAGGAAGTGCTTCAAAGTAGGCAGAACCCCATTTACCCCCAGTGACACAGAATGTATCGCATCGCATAGTAACAGTTACTACAACAACTGGAAAGGCCAGAATCAGCCATATTAATGGACAATTTTACATATGCCCATTCATACAGTGCCATGTGGCTATATAACTATTGAAAGTGCCAAATAAAATACGAACACATCTGACTTCAAAAAGTGCCTTACCTGCATAAAATATTGATGAGCTCCTAACATGCACATGTATACTTCATGTATGCAAATCAGAAATGCATAGTAAAAGTGCTATTGCCCAGTGGCTTAGCGATATACATTTACAGTCAGTTAACAATACATAAAGGCTGGAAAATATACCACTGTGCATCAAATGCTTCATACAAAAACAAACCACATATCAAAACTAAATACACAAAGGAAAAAATAAAACACAACAAAAAATACATGTAAGCAAATACTGAAAGTAAGTGGCATATTTCCCAGTTTAACACAGTTTAGGTATAAAATAGACATTGAAAACATCATACAAAATCAGACAAAATACGACTAAACATCATCATAAAGCAGCAAATTGAAAAAAACAATAACTTTTCCTAGGGAGTTCTTCATCTTGGTTGAGCCCCCTGGGTGTTTACAATTGAGCATGTTAATCTTCTTGTATTTCAATTCCTCAGGGTATGCGTAATATCACCTATTCTAGCATTCATCAGAACCTAGTCTTATTAGTATGCACCTGATGCCAATATCTTGCTACTGGGTAACTCGAATAGTTATTTCTTATGGCTCACAGATGTTCAAGATGGTACTCCTAACATACTACAAATCACATGGACAGACCAGCACATATATGACAACATCATTGCCACAAGTGATGAGTTTCTTAATGTTTGCCTTTGCCACCCTTATCTATCTATCAATCTATCTATCAATCAATAAATGAACCAATCGGAG
Organism: Lissotriton vulgaris; assembly: GCF_964263255.1. Classification (NCBI taxonomy): domain Eukaryota; kingdom Metazoa; phylum Chordata; class Amphibia; order Caudata; family Salamandridae; genus Lissotriton; species Lissotriton vulgaris. The sequence goes on along the minus strand of NC_141685.1, from coordinate 2,034,083,297 downwards.
TTTATAAAGTGTAGCTACTCACCTGTTAGGGTCCCAAGGCGCTGGGGGGGAGAGTAGTGTGTGCCAGTGAAGTGGATAAAAAAAGCTGTGTCTTCAGGTCCTTCGTGAATCTGGGGAGGGAGGATCTTTGATGTAGATGGGTAGGGCGTTCCAGGCGGTGGCTGTGAGGTAGGAGAAGGACAGTCCTCCTGTTCTGGTTTTCCTCTTGCGGTGTACTTGTGCTATGGAGAGGTGGGCTAAGCATAGGGCCCTGTGGGGTACGTGGAGGTTTAGTCGCTGGTTCAGGTAGGCTGGTCCAGTGTTGTGGAGGGCTTTGTGTGCATGGGTGACGATCTTGAAAGTGATTCTTTTGTCTATGGGGAGCCACTGTGCAGTCGACATAGGTGTTGCAAGATGTGGCAGTGTCGTGGTAGGTCAAGGACCAGTCTGGTGGCGGCAATCTGGATGTTTTGCGGGTGAGTTTTTTGTTGATTCCGGCATAGAGTGCGTTGCCCTAGTCCAATCTGCTGGTGATGAGGGCTTGTGTGATGGTTTTCCTATGTTCAAGGGGGATCCATTTGAAGGTCTTGCGTAGGAGGCGGAATAAGGTGGAGGTGACTGAGTTGATCTGCTGGTTCATGCTGAGGTCAGGGTCCAGGATGATTTCGAGGTTGCTGGCTTGGTTGGCGTGGTGGGCGGGTTTCCGAGGGTGGGAGGCCACCTGGAGTTGCTCCATGCATTGGGTTGAGGGCCCATGATGAGTACTTCTGTCTTGTCTGTGTTGAGTTGAAGGAAGCTGTCTCTCATCCAGACAGCGACTGCTTACATGTCTTCATGGAAGTTGCTGTAGGTAGCTTGTACGTTCTTTTATTTGTGCCATGCATGCCTACCTTGCACTTTCCACATTTATAAAACCCTTGCTGCTCCCTTCAAATCTTATAGTAAATGATCCACAAAGTTGAAAAGTTTGGCTACAGGCTGCTCAAGTTTCTTATTAATAATTTCTGATTGTGGTTCCTGAATTGTGTATGGAGCTCATTCATTGTTTGACTTACATAGTATTTATTACAGTTTTGGCACTGAATCACATAGACCATGCATGTTGAGCGACATGTAAGATGCTGTCTCATTCCGTAGGTCCTTCTTGCAGCAGAACTAGTTACTGATGATGTTTGTAAAAAATATTCACTGTGATGCACCTTGTAGAGTCAAAGCAATGAAGCCTTGCATTTGTTAAAGCTTGCTTGAGTTCAGCTCTTACAATAGGAGATCGTAAATTGGGAGCTCTGCGGTAAGCAATGACTGGCAGTTTTGAAAAAACCTTTTGCATTTGTTTCACAAGTATACAGTGAGGGAAATGTTTTAAGCATTATATTTCTGTAGTTGGGAGCTGATGGATGATAGTCAACAACAAATGGAGCTTCTGTCACTTTTGTTTCTGCTGTTGGTATTCCAAATAGGTGCCTACCTGGGTAACTGGGAAGACTTGTCAACTTGTAGCTGTATGATACGCAGAGGGTAGCCTTGCTTTTACATATTGTAGCAAGCTCCTGTAGCTTGTCTTTGCAGGTGTCTTCATTGTTGCAGATCCATCTTAGTCTGAGTGCTTGGTTGTAGATGATGAGGAGTTTAGTGTGGTGTGGTGACATGAAGTCCAGTTTAGATATAATTCCTGAAGTGGGTCAACAATGTGGAGTGGTTGAGGTGGAGGGCTAGGGTTTTCCAGGTCTTGGCAGTGAGGTAGGCAAAGGATCTTCCTCCTGTTCTGGTCTTGTGGATCCATGGGACGGAGGTCAGGGTGTGTTTGGTGGAGCGGACCTGTCTGGTGGGTATGTGGAAAGCAAGGCGGTGGTTTAGATATTGTGGTCCTGCATCATGGAGAGCCATGTGTGAGGATATTGAAGGTGATTCTGTTGATAATAGGTAGCCAGTAGAGCTGTCGGAGGTGTTGTGTCATGTGGATGCAGCAGGGGATGCTGAGAACTGGTCTGGCTGCGGCGTTCTGGACATTCTGAAGTTTCCACAGCTGTTTCTAGGTGACGTCAGAGTAGAGTGCTTTGCCATAGGCAAGTGTACTGGTGATGAGTGCATGGCTGATCGTCTTTCTTGATTCTGTGGGTAGCCATCTGAATGCCGTTCAAAGCAGGCGGTGCGTGGGGAAACAGGATGAGGATACTGCGTTGATTTGACAGGGTGTGACACAATGGCCTATAAAATGGCGCCTGGCCATATGAGCATCTGTAGGCTTGTGGTACAGATCAGTTATATTTTTGTGTTCATGAATGGTGAGAAGCACATCTAGAAAGGGAGATCATGCATCTGTTTAGTATTGCTGCTGGTGAATTTGATGGTAGGATGGATACGGTTGATTGAAGTAGTAAATTATTCCAATGTTCTACTTCCTGCATTACATTTTACAAATAGGTCACCAATGTATCATAGCCGTACCAGTAGTTTGGTCCTAGAAGTAGAAAGCATAAGGTCCTCTAGATTGTCCATGAGGATATATGCATAGGATGGAACTATCTGAGTGCCCATGGAAGTTCCTTGTATCTACAGATAGTGTTTACCATTGAAGGTAAAATTGTTGGATTTAAGGATACCTCTTGCAGCGTTGGTAAGAATGTTTGTCGATGGCTTGTTCACAGTTCTTTTATTAAGAGCTTCAGATAATGCCATACGCCCATCCCCATGTGGTATATGTGTATAATGATGTAATATCAAATGTAGCCAGAAGTGTGTCAACATCAAAACGGTACATTCGATTTAATTTTTCAATAATCTGAAGAAAGTGACTGGTATCCTTAAGAAATTATGGATGTTCCTGTACAATGGGCTGGAGGGGCAGGTTAAACAAATAAAGATATTCCCTTAGTGGCTGTATCTTTGTCAGAGATGATGAGATAGCCAGGATTGTTTATTTTGCACATTTTGGGAAGCATATAAAATCTCCCAGGTCTTGGTTTGGGATGTACAAGTACATCTTCTGTTGTTTCATTAATGTGTTTTAAGCTCCTGTACTTTTCACCATGTTTTTCATTTCTTTGTTCATGTCTTCTGTTGGATCAGTTTCTAAAGGTTTGTAAGTGTTGGTATCCATTAGCTGTCTCATTTTCTCCTTAATATAATCACGCACTTTCATGGCAACCACTTCTCCACCTTTGTCTGCCAGTTTTATAATGACATACATTCTCTGATGAAGGTGATGGAGAGCTTTTCTTTCTTCTCATGTAATGTTATCAAAAATCCTTTTAAGTGTTGATTCTTTGAGAGTTTGTTGATGGATAAAATGTATGTGTCAAGAACAGGATTTCTACCACATTTAGGAGTCCATGATTTGGGATAATAAAACTTCTTAAATGGATCTGAACGGTAGCTTGGCAAATCAACATTAGAATTATTGTTAAAGTATTCTACAACTATGCATCTTCTCTCGAAGATATATACATCTGGCAGAGAAGGTTGTGGTTCCCGACTTGCATCAAACTGCAGGTGGTGCAGTGAAGGGCTCTACTGCCAGCACCTTTGTTAAACAACACAAAAACCTCTTCCAATCCAAAAGAGGGCCTGCATTTGAAGATGAAAAGTACTCTCTATCTTTAATGCAACAGGTTGCACAGCACAAAATCCATAAATTCATGTGCCCAGTGACACAGCAAATATCCAAGTTGATAAAAGAGATGCTTTTCAGCTGATTTGACAGCCGTTCTCAATCTTAACATTGCCATTTTGGTTATACTTTGCTAGATAGGTGGCATGTCTGAGCAATATTCTACATCTGTTTGATGAGGGTCTAAGGTGTTCTGTTCGGATTATATGTTAGATATTATATGTGTCTGTCTAGATATATGTGTCTGTCTAGTGCATTCTTTTGCATCTGTTTGTGGGAGGGCTTACATGGTTAATAAGATTTCTGAAAATTCTGATAGTTTACATGGATATGAGAGGACCCTGTTTCCCAGCCAGTATGTAAAATTTGTTTAACCATGGATTCCATAGTGGTTCACTAGCTTGTTAAATTACCTTCTATGTTCTAGGACTTTTCTTGTATTTCACATGTTTAACACCATTATAACACTAGTTTGGCTACCAGGATGTCTTGCTAAAGACACCGTAAAAATTCTCTAGTTAGTGCTAGAAGAACTGTTTTCTAAGGAAATATGGGTTGCGTGTAGAAACCAGGCTCATCATTGTAGTTCCCTCTGGTTTATGCCATCACCTTTTCTCGCCACTGCCATGAAGTAAGGAATACACCTTTAATTTGGTGACCATTTCCTGTTAAAGCCAATGTTTGGTTTTTCAATCTTTTCATTTTACTATATCAAAGGTGTGATATATTTTGCACGATTCCAGCAGTTCTATACCAAAAGGATAGAAGCTTGTTAATATTGTGACTATTTTGGATCAGCTGAGGCTGGTTTAAACCTGACATTGGGCATAGAACCTAGTTTCTGAAGCCTTACAATCCTGCCGCTAGAGTACTTTAAATGGGAAATAAGACATCACAGGAAGTTCTTAGCATGCCTCTTGTAAAAGCTAACTCTGCTAGATGACTGAAACATACCTAAACTTGAACTGAAAAGATGCTGACTGGAGTAAAACAGGCAGAGAGGACAACATATAAGTAATTGAAGCTGATGCCGGGTATTACAGATGAAATAGATTTCATGAAAAGTCTAGGTTAGAAGGGCATTTAGGGTTATGTAGATGTGCTGCATCACCAGATGCTAATGGAGGCCCTTTCTGCCAAACCCAAGGAAATTGCCTGATTTTGGTTGGTCCTCCACCACCTCCACTGTAGGAAATACTTAACTTTAGTTTGAACACATGTCTAAGCCAATTTCCCTTTCCGAGAATTCCATGTAAAGCATTTCAGGCGTCAATGACTCTCTGGCACAGAGAGAAAGTTCCCGGTGTGTCTGGACTCTTGCTTTTTAATGGCCCTGAAAAACTGTTGCAATGTCGGGCCTTCACCATTGTTTCGCTGAAAGTGCTTCCACCCACTGAGTGGCATTCAATGGGTTGGGGTCACTGGGTTATTAAGCCTGAACATACATTTGAGGACACCCTAAGCCCAGGTAGTTATGTAGCTGATGCAATCTACATGACAACACTGAGCCCGTTCCAAAATGGTGTTTCTTTTGTTGCAGAACAGCAGTGCGTTTTGTTTTTAGGTAAGGGCAGGTAGGGCTAATATAAACACTGATGTGGCTCACAATGCCTAGCAACACTGTGTGTTACTTTAGATTTATTCATCCCCCAGCTAGTTTGGCCCAGTTCACTGTTTATACATTTTATTGCATTTCCCTTTTGTTTCAGTTTTTATGGTTCATTGTTTTTTACTGCTGCCTACTATTGAAGGTTCTCCCTTGTGCTGCACTTCCTCATTTGGATCCTGTTTCACACCTCTGCCCTGGCGACCGCAACACATTTTAGGAAACACATTTCTTCCTTTCTTACTTTATTCATGTTGATTTGAATATGTCTTCAGTTGACTGGCCAGTTTAGTATTTTAGGTGTCTTTGATATTGTAGTAGCAGAAAGCTGGGCACATTTTTCCTTATACTCACATCACATATATTTCCGCTGTCATCAATTTTCTCTCTGGGCCCATCAGATATCACTAAACTACCAATGGTCCTCCAATGGATCTTTTATGTGAGCTAACAGGGACTTGGATATTCAGAGAACGTGAGGCAAATCCCTATGAGGGCCTGGAATAAGAAAATGCCAAATTAATGCTAACAACATATAACCATTTCTTTAGAACTTACTAACGATAAGAATTAGGACAGGAAAGTTCACCCCAAAAATGAATACAGTACGATTTTTTTGCTCATGTAAACCATTTATTTAAACATCAATTTGAATGGTCAAAATAAATATTGCATGTTATAAGCAGATTTAATAGAAATCATTAAGTAAAATTATTCACACAATGTCATACAGATTCAACTCGATAACCATTTGCTGGTTACCTAGGAAAAGAAGAGACAGAAAACATGGGAAAAATCAAGTTTCAGCATTTAGGTTATACAATAATATGCAGAGTTGAAGTGCAATGAGTCACAGGCAAAGAGATATACCTGCACACTTTACCAGCCGGTAAAGTACAGCTTGAGTCAGTTGGGAAAGTTCAGTTCAAATGGGTTTTGCATAGGAAAGAAAATCAGAGTTCAGTCTGATAGCCTGCCAGGCAGGGAAATTAAAAATGACAACCAGTCCGACACTTTTTCCAAAGAGACAATTATATTTCCACAAAGTATCCATTCCTTCGTAAGATATAATTTCCATGGGTTGACAACAATGGGCTGCTGATGGTGTGATCAACATCTCACTAAGAAATCCGGAAGCATTAACGCCTTCACTGCGGCGGCTATTCTGCCGCAGTGCTAAGGGGGAGGGAGGGCGGCGCGGCGCTTCCGTGCTCGTGACGGAACCGCTCTGTCACGAGCCTCAGGTGGGCTGGGCTTGTGACAGAACGGTTCTGTCACGGCCCCGCCCGCCTAATAGAACGCGCCACGCAGGTGGGAAATCGCGCCGCGCAGGTGCGGCGAGTGGGCCGTGACGGAACCGTTCCGTCACCAGCACAGCCCACCCGAGGCTCGTGACGGAACGGTTCCGTCACGAGCACACAAGGGGTTAATAAGCTATGCTTTTGTATTTTCCAGTTTCTGTGCCAACTTCTTCTTATGGTCCGAGGACTCTGTGCAGAGAAGGGCAACCCCTTGCACTAGTAGGCCTTGCTGAGACTTGCTTACTTCAGGACTCAGACTGCTCGTGACAACACCCACACACGCTGCCGGCCACGGGCTTGACCCCACCAGACATCCACTGAGACCTCCGCCCCCACGACCACCACCCGCACCAACAGACTGCTCTCCTGGACCTGCATCAATGACGAGGATACCAGCAAAATCATGAATACCATCCACTCCGGATCACCGTTAGACCCTTGCCCACACCACATCTTCGACAAAGCCAGCACAGCCAGCAACCTTCACGGAAAGCTGGAAGTCCGCCAAGATCAACGTCTTACTCAAGAAACCCAAGGCAGACCCCAAGTACCTCAAAAACTTCTGACCCATCTCCCCGCTCCCGTTCCCAGCGAAAGTCAGAGAGAAAGCCATCAAAAAACAACTGACCCGCTACCTCAAGGAGAACAGCATCCTGGACCCATCCCAGTCCGGGTTCCACAGCAACCATAGCACCGAAACTGCCCGCAACGCCACCACCGATGACATCAGGACCCTACTAAACAATGGAGAAACAGCAGCCCTCATCCTCCTGGACCTGTCAGCCGCCTTCGACGCGGTCTGCCACCAGACACTACGAACACTCATACACAATGCTGGGATCCAAGAGAAGGCCCTGTACTGGGCCTCATCCTTCCTCTCTGGCAGAACACAGAAGGTCCGCCTCCCCCCTTCCGCTCCTTTACTACCGAGATCCTCTGCTTCGTACTCCAGGGCTCATTCCTCAGCCCGAGGCTGTTCAACATCTACCTGGCACCCATCACCCACGACACCCGACAGCACGACCTCAACATCATCTCCTACATGATGACACCCCGCTGATCCTCTTGCTCATCAAAGACCCTCACACCGCCAAGACCAACCTCTACGAAGGAATGAAGGCCATCGCTGAATGGATGAGGAACAGCCATCTGAAACTGAACTCGGACAAGATGGAGGTCCTCATCCCCGGATCCACCCCCTCAGCCTGGGACGACTCCTGCTGTTCGACCACTCTGGCAACTGCCCCAACACCAATTGACCATGCATGTAACCTAGGGGTTGTCCTCGACTCCACCCTCTCCATGACTAAACAGGTCAATGCCGTCTCCTCCTCCTGCTTCAACACCCTCCGCATGCTCCGCAGGATCCCCACTGAAATGAGAAGAACGGTCACCCACGCCCTCATCACTAGCACGTTGGACTACGGAAACGCCCTCTATGCAGGAATTTCTGCCAAACTCCTGAGATGGCTGCAACACATCTAGAACGCCTCTGCACTTCTGATCCTCGACATCCCCCGCCACAGCCACATCACACCCCACCAGAGAGTCCTGCACTGGCTCCCCGTCAACAAGAGGATAACCTTCAAACTCCTCAACCACGCACACAAAGCACTCCACAACACCGGGCCAGCATACCTCAACAGACGACTCAGGTTCTACAACTCCACCCGGCAGCTCCGCTCCGCCGGCCCTGCCCGCGCCGCAGTGCCCGCATCCAAAGAACGAATGCCGGCAGCAGATCTTTCTCCCACCTCGCCCCCAAGACCTGTAACACCCTTCCCACCCACCGACAGCAGACCCAAGTCCTGCTGGCCTTCAGAAGACTCCTCAAAACCTGGCTCTTCGAGTAGTAGCAGCACCGTCCCTCCCCCAGAGCCTTGAGACCCTCACAGGTAAGTAGTACGCTTTACAAGTGACTTGATTGATTGATTGATTGATTGATTGACTGCTAGAGCACCAGGGTCTGGCATCCAGCTGAAAAAAATTGAGTTTCCAAACGCTGTGGTCTAACAGGAATTTTGAGTTCCAATCTGCAATGAGGTTTGTTTTTCCCGGTAGGTATTCTGCTTTTAACACAATCTTGTGCTCTAAGCAGAACATGCATAGTTTTTTGGCTAGGTTAGATAGGTCTGCTCATTCAGAACCCGCTAAGCAATTTATATAGGCTACAGCCGATATATTGTCCATTTTCAGTATAACAGATCTCCCCTGAAGGGAGTGCTTGAAGCTCATCATTGCATATAAGCCTGCTGTCAATTCTAGATAGTTTATGAGATGCGAGCTTTCTGCATAAAAGCATACACCACTCGTGCTCTGATTGTGCTGGATGCTCCCCAGTTGTGAACGCTCGTATTTGATTCCAGTATGAGTTCTGGTGACCGACTGAAAACGGCCTTGCCATTTCAGGCATCTAAATTCGGTAACCACCAAACCAGTTCTGATTTGGCTTCGTGATCTAGAGATATTTGGTCTCCGTACCATAGTCCTGATTTGGGGCTTTTGCTTTCACTCTTTGAAGAGCTCGGTAGAGCAGAGGTCCTGGGAAGATAGCTTGTATAGAAGAGCAGAGACTGGCTGATTCCCTTACTGTTAGGATTTCTTGTTTTAATACAGACCTATTTCTTTCCGTATTTTTGTTATCTTCTTTTGGGGAAGGTAAGAGGGGGAATTAATCCTAAGAACGCAGAGATCTGGAGGGGGTCAATATGGATTTTTCTTTGTTTATTATAAATCCTAAGCTCTCTATGAGGTTTACTACTACATACAGATTCTGTAGGATCTGGGAGTGTTATTAGGACATGATAAGGATGTCATTGAGATAGACAATCAATCGTATCCCTCTTTCTCTCAGGAAGGATCAATAGTTCTCATTACTTTGGTGAAGAACCAGGAGGCTAAAGATAAGCTGAAGGGGAGAGCCTGAAAATGGAACAGGTGGTGATCTATATCAATTGGAGGTAGGGTTGATGTTCTTTCGCCATGAGGATAGTAAATTAAGCGTCTTTCAGGTCTAGTTTCACTAGCCAGTCTTTTTCTAATAGCAAATTTCTCAAAAGATGGATGCCCTCCATCTTGAAGCGTCTGTAGATGAGGAATTTGTTTCATTCTCTGAGATTTATGACAGGCCTCCATTCTTTGTCTTTTTTCTGTACAAGAAAGGGTGTGCTTACAAATGTCATGCATTCCCACGCTATTTCTATAATTGCTAACTTGTGTAGCATGGAGGTCACCTCTTCCTCCACTATGTTCTGTTGTTCTTTTGTCAGTGATAGACTTCTTGGGGGGTGAAGTTTGTATTGGGGGGTTTTTAAATTCTACTTTGAAACCTTGGATGGTTTCTAAGACCCAGGGGTCTTGTATGATTGTTTTCCATGCTGTTAGGAGAATCGAAGTCTGCCTCCCACCTTTCCTAGGGAAAAAGAAGAATGAGGGGTGAAGGTTCTCACTTCGGAAGTTGCAGGGGGGGGGTTCCACGCGGTCTGAACCCACTGCAAAAGTAGGATGTTCCTCTCTGGGGTAGAATGGTCGCTCCACCCGCTCCTTGGCTCACTGGTATCGTATCGTCATCTCGTCCTGCATTCTGTGCCATTGCTTTATTTAATTAATATCTCAGCCAGATTGTGCCTCACTGCCCCCGATCTCGTCCTGCATTGTTTTGTTTTTGTTTTCGCTGTGGTGCCATTTTGTTGTGCCTTCTAGCCCGATCCCCTCCCCACTCGCCACCCCGCTCCTGCCCCCGCCTCCCAGCTGCTCCTCCCTCCCACTGACAACATAAGGGAAGACCCGTGTGATAAAGAACTGTGACCGACCTGACCTAGTCAGCATCCGGCCGCTCCACCCGCTCCTTGGCTCACTGGTATCGTATCGTCATCTCGTCCTGCATTCTGTGCCATTGCTTTATTTAATTAATATCTGTGCCAGTATCGTATCCTCATCTCGTCCTGCATTCTGTGCCATTGCTTTATTTAATTATTATCTGTGCCAGATTGTGCCTCACTGCCCCCGATCTCGCCCTGCATTGTTTTGTTTTTGTTTTCGCTGTGGTGCCATTTTGTTGTGCCTTCTAGCATGATACCCTCCCCACTCGCCACCCCGCTCCCGCCTCCCAGCTGGTCGTCCCTCGCTCCGCCCCATCCACTCTCCACTTATGGCAGAGTGGCAAACGCACAGCTTTCACGTGCAGCGGGCGCGCCAAAGGTAAGCCCGTCTGCCCCCGTCCGCGCATGGACCGCGCCGAGTGCCAGACCCCCTGGCCCCCGCAGAGGCCATCCCCCCCGCCTAACATACGACACCGCAACCCTCACTGCACTCAACACCGGCAGACTCCCCGACTGCCACCGAGCTGCCCCAGGACACACCCATGGACCCTTCACCTGCCAATCCTGCAAGTTCTGCTTCATCAGGACCCACATTACACGCACAAACGCCATACAGAGCTCCAAAAACAACCACCTAAAACGCATCCTGCTCAACACCCGCTCGGTCCACAGACACGCCATTGAACTATGAAACCTACTCGACACCACAACTCCGGACGTCGCCTTTCTCACGGAAACCTGGATGAACGCCTCATCAGAACCCGACATCGCCATAGCCATTCCGGATGGATACAAGATCATCCGAAGGGACCGCATCAACAAAACAGGAGGAGGCATCGCGATCCTCCACAAGAACACCATCCGCATCTCGACCAGCTCCGACGACACCCTCACAGCCACCGAACACCTCCACTTCCAGATACACACTGACCCCCAGACAACACTCAGAGGCACCCTCATTTACAGACTCCCAGGATCCCGTACACAATGCAGCGAAGACATCGCTGACCTTGTCAGCCCACACGCCCTCCTTTCTGAGGACTACATTCTCCTAGGAGACCTCAACTTTCACCTGGAGAATAACAATGACAACAACACCACCATCCTACTGGACAACCTCGCCAATCTCAGACTCAAACAACTGGTGAACACCCCCACCCAATACGCCGGACACACGCTCGACCCAATCTTCTCCTCCAGCAAACACATCTCCTTTAATCACACCACGGGACTCCACTGGACGGACCACAGCTGCGTCCACTTCAGCTTCAGAAAGACCACGACCCACCACCACCTGCAACAGGTTCCCTGCAGAAGCTGGAACAAAATTACCATCGACCAGCTCACCACATCACTGAACCAAAACCCTCCCGCCAGATCTACAGACCCAAATCAAGCAGCCATCAATCTCGCACAATGGATCACCCACTGCGCTGACGAACTAGCACCCTTGAAAAACCGTCCCGACAAGCCAGGAAGCAAAAAAGGTTCCTGGTTCAACGACAACCTCAAGAACTCCAAAAAGAACTGCCACACCCTCGAGAAAGCCTGGAGAAAAACCTAACCACAGACAACATGACCGCCCTCAAGAAAGCCACCCGCAAACACCACCAGCTGATCCGCACCACTAAGATGTCAGCATTTAAAGACCGACCAGACAACAACGCCCACAACAGCAAAAAACTCTTCAGCATCTTCAATGAGCTCAACAATCCCAGCGCCGGCAACAACGACTTCACTCCCTCTCAAGACCTCTGCAACTCACTAGCCTCGTTCTTCCACAGCAAGATCGCAGACATACATAACAGCCTCGGTGACCAGTCCTCTCCCCCTACCACTGAACGGAAGCCCCCAACCACCACCCTCCGCACCTGGACCCCAATCAGCACCTAAGACACCATCCGCATGATGAACTCCATCCACTCCGGATCTCCAACCGACCCATGCCCCCAACACATCTTCAACAAGGCCGACTCCGTCATCGCACCCAAACTCCGGGACATCATCAACTGCTCCTTCAACACCGCTACCTTCCCGGAAAGCTGGAAGCATGCCGAACTCAGCGCCCTCCTAAAGAAACCTTCAGCAGACCCCAACAAACTTAAAAACTACCGCCCGATCTCTCTCCTCCCGTTCCCCGCCAAAGTCATTGAGAAGACCGTCAACAGCCAGCTCGCCGCCTTCCTTGAGTCTAACGGCTCCCTTGACCCCTCACAGTCCGAGCCAACCACAGCACCGAGACCGCCCTCATCGCAGCCACAGACGACATCCGGACACTGCTCGACAACGGGGAAACAGCGTCCCTCATCCTCCTGGATCTTTCCGCAGCGTTCGACACGGTATGCCCCCGCACCCTAGTACAACATCTCAGGAACGTCGGGTTACAATATAAGGCATTGGACTGGATCATCTCGTTCCTCGCCGGAAGAACCCAGACAGTCCATCTCCCCCCTTTCAGATCAGAGGCCACCGAAGTCATCTGCGGCATACTACAAGGATCTTCGCTCAGCCCCACCCTCTTTAACGTCTACATGAGCCCCCTCGCATCCATCGCACGCCAACACAACCTAAACATCATCTCCTACACTGACGACACTCAACTGATCCTCTCCCTCACCAAAGACCCAACCACCGCCAAAACCAACCTACACGAAGGGATGAAAGATGTAGCCGAATGGATGAAGAACAGCCGCCTAAAACTGAACTCGGACAAGACGGAAGTCCTCATCCTAGGATCATCCCCCTCTGCCTGGGATGACTCATGGTGGCCCCCGGCCCTAGGTAGCGCACCCAAACCAACGGACCATGCTCGCAACTTGGGATTCATCCTAGACTCCTCCCTCTCGATGACCAAACAAGTCAACGCGGTCTCATCATCATGTTTTAACATCCTACGCATGCTCGGAAAGATCTTCAGATGGATCCCCACCGAAACAAGGAAGATGGTTACCCAAGCACTTGTCACCAGCCGACTAGACTATGGAAACACCCTCCACACCGGAACCACAGCCAAATTGCAGAAAAGACTTCAACACATTCAGAACGCCTCCGCCCGACTCATCCTGGACATACCTCGACACAACCACATATCTGAACACCTGAGAGACCTGCACTGGCTCCCTGTCAGCAAGAGAATCACGTTTCGTCTCCTCACTCACGCACACAAGGCCCTCCACAACCTTGGACCCAGATACCTCAACAATCGCCTATCCTTTTACATCCCCACCCGCCAACTACGTTCGTCCAACCAAGCCCTCGCCGTGATCCCACGCATCCGAAAAGCCACCATGGGAGGAAGATCCTTCCCATACCTGGCGGCCAAGACCTAGAACTCCCTCCCCTCTCACCTCCATCTTACCCAGAACCACCTCTCCTTCAGGAAGCAACTCAAGACCTGGCTGTTCGATCAGTAATGATCCCCTCTCCCTTAAGCGCCTTGAGACCCTCTGGGTGAGTAGTGCGCCATACATATTTCTGACTTGACTTGACTTGACTTGACTTGGTAAAGTCTACCTAATCCTCTGTATCTAAATTTGGGCCTTTGGCGATGTATCTCATGTTGTTCTGCATTTTGTCGATGGCTGTAAAGGTTGCAATTTATTTTCCTAATGCTTTTATCATGTCTTCACCGAATAGCAGGTCCTTAGGAGTTTGAGAGGACTCTTTATCAGCCATGCTGCTCAATTTAGAGTTAATTTAGGTAAGAGCCACTCTCCTTCTTTCTGCATTAATGCCCGCATTCGCATTCCCTAGTAGGATCACAGCTGTGTCTAGTGGTGTTCCGTTGATATGGCTTTTTTCTGCCATGTTGATTATTCTGATTAGGGGACCTAGTATGTCAAGAAGGCAGTCCTTGCAGGTTTTTAGTGATCTCTCTACTCCATTCCTGGGGTCTCTTCTAAGCATGGGCGAATTTTGCGAATCTGGCGTTCGCGAATTTGCGTATTTGCGAACTCGCAATCTGCAAAATCCGTGAATTTGCAGATTTTTTTTTGTGTTCGCAAGGGTTTCTGCCAGTTCGCGAGGGTTTTGTACCAGTTCGATATTGCGAACTTACTTGTCAGCTCGCAACGGTCGCGACTATGTTGTTTCTACGTCTGGTTCATCATCACAGGTTCCCAGCACCCTCTGTTTCACCATTGCCACACTCTGTTTCACCCATGCCACCCTCTGGTACATCAATGCCACCCTCTGGTTCATCTTCACTGTAGATTATGGGGGGGGGAAAGCATGCACACCTGCCCTGCTTCAACTGACATGAATTAATTTGGGGTTGATTTATTAATGTGTCACTGTTTTAAAATTCCAGTCTGGCACCTGCTTCCTTATCTGTAATCTGCTTTCTGTTGCAGTGCAATTTTTTTTTCCAGGACCTTTGTGGCCTACTTGTAGCTATTCTATGAGCCTGCTGTGAGGGTCAGAGCAGGGTCATAGAGTTGTTGCAACTAGCAACTGAACTCTGGAGGGGCCCCAGTCAGGAAGCACTATAGGGAATGGTTACTAATGATGAGTTTGAACTGAGTGCTTTCAGTTTTGCAAAACTCGTTTTTCTGCAGTTTCGCGGGATTCGCGGGGCGCGAACGTGCGCAAGATCGAATTCGGAAGCCGCAAATTTGTGCGAATATGCAATTTGTTTTTTTGCGGCGTGTTAGTTCGCAAGGTTTTGTGCGTTTTAGCGAGCCGCTTGTAGCGCAACGGCGCGAAGTTACCCTCACGGTCCTTCACGGGCGCGGCCATCTTGTTTGCATGACGTATTTCCGTTTCCAGGCGCGACGTGTAATCTCGCAAAGTGTGCGGCTCGCTAGTACAATTTCTAGTGTGTTCGCGAGGAAAATCTTGTGCGAACTTACCCACGCGGTCGTGAAAGGGCGCGGCCATCTTGTTTCTCATTCATTGATATGGTTCTGGGCATGCTTTTTCTATCCTCTCTGAATCTCTGCCATCCTCTGCTTGTTTTAAGTTTTTTTTAATCTATTTTACTTATTATCCATCCCTCTATTTTTCTAGCTCTATATTTTTGTGTTTTCTGCTACTTTTGGTTAATTTTAAACTACTTTTTTAAACTCTTTTCTTTTCTTCTTCCCTATTCCATTTCTTCTTTATTATTTAGCTTCCTTTCTGCCCAGACCATGGTAAAGGGAGCCGGGAAGCACCCTGAGAAGGGGAAGGGTCCCGCACCCCGTGCGGGCGTTTGAGGGGGGAGCAGGTCACAGCCCGGGAGATCTTCAGCGCGGAGGAGGTGGCCGCACTAGTTTATTATGTTCAGCGCCGCCTCCCCAGGACCATCATGGCAGGCGGCAGGATCGCAAGCGGCTACGGGCTCCGGGAGCGCCGGAAGCGGTGGGAGAAGGTGTGCAGGGCCATGTAACAACACTCTTGGGTCCGGAGCACCTACAAACGGGCCACCCACCGTTGGACGGATCTCCTGGACTGGGAACGCGATCTGCTCGACCTGCTCGGCCTTGAGATCCCCGGGCTTGGTGAGTAGTAGTAGCTATGTCTTTACTACTCTGTTTTCTCCTACTCTGTGTGTTATTATATTGCACTTTTTTTTTTTTACCAAGAGCAATAATGCTGCTGATTACATTGTAGGTAAATTATATTTCAAAATGTTCTGTGCATTTCAGGTGCACTGCTCTCCTTCTCAGTAGCGTTGCTACTATGCTTATTTGTTTTCGATTTTGTGTTCATTTCATTGGCCTGTGAAATTATGTATGAGTGTAGTTTAAAGAACTGCGTAATGCTAGACACTAAGGGCCAGATTTTTAATTACCGGCGCATCCCTGCAAAGTAGCAGGGATGCACCAGTAATTGTGCGCCACGCCACCACCACCCATGGTGCGCCGTATTTACAATGCGGCGCACCATGGGCCCAAAACGTCACCAAAGCGTTACGCATCTGTGCCGTAAAGGCGGCGCATTGCTGGAATTGTGTCGCAACGATGGCGCAGCTCCAGCAATGCTCTGGGGTGCCCTATCTCCCCAATGCTCCGCCAAGCCGTACGTCTGCTTCAAGCAGGCGCAGGGTTTGAGTCACGCATCATTGTCCTCAAAGTGACATATTGAAATCTTGTAGATTTCCCTCAGCCACTTTTAGGATGCGTTCCTGCGCAGGAACGCCCTCCCTTGCGCCGGAACGCCCCCTGATGGCGCAGGGCTTTACAACGTGATGCATCTCCCATATGCGTCACGTTGTTAATATACGCCGCACCATGGCGCCTCTTTTGTTCTGCCGCTGCGTCACAAAAGTCATGCAACAATGGAGCAAAAGAGCCGCAAGGGGCTTCTAAATCAGCCCCTACAGACTCAAGTCTAGTCCTTCCTTTGTACACATGGCGATAAGAAGAAATAGTGGTGGTGGATTGATAGTTTGAGTATTTTAATGACTGGTTAATGTAGTAGGAAACTTTTTAGTGTTGTCGCTGATCTGCAATCACGATGGACTTTGTCTGTCACTTCGCGTGCTGCAGACTGCTGCCTGCCAGTCCTAGGCGAACCTTTTTAGTATTTTGTTTAGTGAGTTACATAAGAACTTTCCAAGTCGACGGTCCACAAATCAAGCAATACTAATAACATAGTAGACCACATGAGATCGGTCAATATATCCCGTGCAATAGTTGTCTATTTGCTATTTCGCCAAAATATTTTGTTATTGTTCTTTTGAAATGTTTGATTTGGTTGACAAATATCATCCATGTTTTCTGGTCTTTCTTTCTTTCATGTTGTACATCAGCTCCCCCCAGGGGCAAGAGGACACAGGAGGAGGCTGCTGTTCAACAGGATGCAGGCCAGGATCGGGCAGACGAGGGCTCCTTTGCTGGCCCCGGTAAGTTTTAATTTTAATATAGAGTACCTATTTTTTCTTAGCGTTCCTCATTCGATTTTTTCTAAATCGTCTTTGATCTTCTTGTAGACTGTATCTAAATTCTTATCCTGCCTCGACTATGACTCCCTGTGGTATTACTAGATTATTCTTATTAGTCTGTCTGTGTAGCTAACTAAGATTGCACATTTGGCAATTCCATTGGACTCCCATTCTAGTCAGCAATAGCTCTATGCACCGAGTGCAGTCCTCTGGGATTGTCCATAATGTCTTTTCAAGTCTTCTAAATGTTTATGCTTTGACAATTGCCAACAATAAAAAGGTGAATGACCATCAAGAAAGAATAGGATACTACTTTACTTTTGGTTTGGCTAGGAGGACAATACATTCCACTACTGTTGCAGGGACAAATCTGCACAAACAGAACTATGGACACTAAATAATGCATTGCTTAGCTTATTAATTATAATAGGCGCTGTTAGACTTTCCACATACCTCAGTGATAACAGACTTTGTAGTTGAACCCCCAATCTCCTTACTGACTAGATAGTGTGGCAGAGTCTTTTAGCTCCCAAAGTCACCCATGATTGATCCCCAATGATGATTATCTAACGCAGGACAAGAGTACGGAGTCAGAGTCAAGAAGTGTCAGAGGCACGGACTCATGCTTGCAAAAATTGCAAAACCTTGAGCTCAGCCACTCTAGTCTGGAGGATCAAAAACCACAAAGTCTATTTAAGTTTAAAAGCTTTATTAAAAGTAAACACATTTATTAAAATCAAGTTTGTCATAAAACTAAACGTTTAACTGAAAATGGAAAAGTGCTTAGTGCTGACGATTAATTGAACACATTTCTTGTGGTCGAGCCGAGCTCTCACCTGGTTTGAACTTGATCTTGCTCGTGTTCTTAGAAGTCAAGCTTCTGTCTATTAGGAGAAAAAGTGTTGCGTGTTAAAAATAAAAAGCAAGCATTCATCAGCTGTGCCAAAAAGTGCAGCAAGACAACAGCCTTTCCTGGAAAAAGGGACATTTTTACTTTAGAGTAGACAGTCACAAATGATTACATTGTTTTCTGTTTTTTTCACATTTCTTTATTCCGAGACCAAATATTATATAGTAGTGAGTGGTGTATTCTAACATTCTTAAATGTACTTTGTAGTTGGAACATCTGGTGGCGGGGCCAGCGCGGAGGTGGTGGTGTTGGATGAGGGGAACACTTCTGGGGAGGATGCGGTGCAAGTGCCGGACGACACCAATGTGCCTGTGATGGTTCACACGGTGGTGGCGGGCAGAGGTAAGCTATATATTCCTTACTTATTGAGATTGAAGACTGCAGAGTGTGCTATCTGCACGGGTGTATTATAAATCAACCAAGTAGTAGCCTCCTCTAAATGTACTTCGACTTAGCTGTGTAGTTTTTGGCGACAAGAGTCCCAATCAGATCTGAGATTAACTTGATGGATGGGATGAACGAAAAGCGAAAGAAGGGTGTAAGTAAGTGTGGAAGGACGAGACATTTCTTGATGACTGGCAAAGAAGAATGATATGTGTTTGCTTGGTCCCCAAGGTGGCTGGGAAGGAAAGAATATGGTATGGTGCATGGCTGGGTGAATGATGAAGCAAGGATGGGTGGAAGGAGAACAGCCTGGGTGGGTAAAACAGAAACTGTAAGTGTGCATATACTTTGAATGGATGGATGCCTGGATCATGGTACTATCTGACTCTTAGATAGCATATGTGTATCTAGAGAGAGTAGACGTCACTGGATGAACTAAGTGTTACTTTGAAGAGCATGTAACACCGCACCCGCACGTCCGTTCCAGTATAGGAAAGGCAAGGAAAAGAAGTTGTAATTTTGTCCAAATACTACCATGAATATTAGCAGTAGTTTGTATTGCAACTGCAAGCACAGCATATATCCGGTTATTACGGTGGATACTCCCTACCTCTCTTAATAAGTTTAGTTTAGCAGTAGTACGTCATTCATGTGTGGGTGTATCACTGTTCACTCAATAAAAAGCAAACCACCTAAAGTCATCCCATATGTAATCAAATACATCCCATGTGAAGTGATAGATAATCAGATTGTTTAGCTTCTTCATTTTCCTTTTCTAGTACTCATTTGCACTGTAGGGTGAAAGTTAAATTAATTAAGCAGTAGCCCTTTTAACAGAGTATTCTCAGTGCCACCCGTAATAGAAAAGTAAGAGCTTCACCACCTGCATGTACTGGACCGGTACAGTAACGCAAGTCTGTCTCACTCATCATGGTGTGCATCTGTTTTTCTCGGGTGCAACTTCACTGCGCTGGCATTATGCCGGCTTGCATAAGATAACGTACCAATTTTCCTAAACAAGAGAGAAGAAGAAGAATAAGACTGGTGTACTGTCATAGTCGACAGTAATGGAAGTCCATAGTGCTCGTAGAATTTGTTCCTTAAACTCCCACTAATGTTAGAGCAAGGATGAAGAAGTGGGAGGTTAGATAGATACTGGCCTCAATAGTTATGTACTGTGCTTTCAAGTTGCTAGTTGTACTGTGACACAACTTTCTGCTCAATCATTTTGTGTTAATCTTAAGGAGCATTGGTAACAGACTATGTCTTTCTTTCTTCATATAGTTGCTCCTTCCAAATCAACAACACCAACAAGGAAGGAGCGGGCTCGAATGGCCCGGCAACGGAGGCTGGATGCCACTGTCGCCGAATATCGGCGGCTGGTGGCCCTGGAGGAGGAGGACACGCAGTCTACTGGTACAACATCCACTGGGACAGCTGCATCCTCCTTCGGGCCACCACGGGCTGCCAGCCAGCGCAGTGCTCCAGCGGTACGGAGCCGGGCTACCAAAGCCAACCGCCACCGCCGAGCAGCAAAGACAGCAGCGGCCCCCACAGGAGTTGCAAGGTACGCCAGCACCGCTTATGTCTCAGAGTGTCCTACCTGGAGCAGGAGGTCCTCACGTATGAGACCTTGGTGGAGGGCCTCTGCTCCGACCATGCCACCCTCCGCAAGGAGTATGATGCCCTGGTCGCTAAAGTGAACAGCATCCTGCCGTAGTGTCCCTTGCCCCTTTTTTAGAGACTTTTGGGGGGTTGGCATTGGGAGTTGGGTTGTTTTGGGGACTTTTGAAGGACAATCGTTGGGGTTAGGGAGGGTCTTGCGGGAGATTAATTTGTTAGGGCTACACAAATATACTTTTTGAAACTTTATCTGAGCATACCTGTTTTTTACTGCTTTTGAGTCTGGTGGGTGGGGGTTTAACAGTAAGTTTGTTTTCCTGAAACGTAAGTCTGTGTCATTTCCTTCTTTAACTGTAAATGGCTAAATGTTTTCAACTCTAAGTGCCTCTCACAGAGTAAGTAAATTCAAGAGTCCTAGGACTTTAGTAGTACTACCGTCAATCTCTCGTCTCTCCTAATACTCCATTATACTACCTCCCACCAAACGCTTATCTTACCTGTAATTTGTGTTTGAAAGTAGGGCTAGGCCCAGGGCTGGCTCCACAGGAAATGGCGATTAAGGTTGGCAATCCTGGGCGGATGAAATGTCCTCATTGCGGTGGTACTAGTGGTGTGACACAGTGCCAGTTGCATGCCTATGGAAAAAAAGAAAACAAAACCTGGTTTGTCTCTTTACTGGATCATTACAACGGTATGATAGAGAATATAGCAGGTGACAGTACACTAGAACAGTGCCACAATGTAGCCTAACAAATGGTAAAGTATTGAAAGTATAACTAGTACTTGCGTTGAATTTCTTTGACATTGGCTACTACTACAAGAAATAGTACTGAAGCTGAGTAAGTCTAGAATATATCCTCGGATTCCTTCACCAGCCTGTTGCTATGACCTTATCCTCCCCAGCAAGTGTGTGGAATTATTGATGTCATTTAGTCACACATCAATCAAAACCAAACAGCCCAGGGGAAGAGGGTTAGGGTTTGGAAAATGGATGGGAATGGGGGTTTCTTATTGGGTAGGTTTTGTTGAGAGAAGAAAAAAAAAGCACAGCATGGACAAACAATATTTGAAGATAAAGAAATCTTTGGGTACAAAGCTAACCATAAATCTTTTAAGTGACATGAAGGAAGTGCATGCACTACTGCATGCATTGTTACTGCAAAGTAAGTAGTACTTTCGACAACCGTGAATGACAGAATGCAACAGTACAGGGCTGCAGCGTTTTCACTTGCCTATCTCTGCACTCAGAAAAACACTTCTTACTTTAAATTTGGTTTAAAAAATAGCCGAAGTTACACCTATAGAATGGCTGTAGGGATCAATTTAGAAGCAGAGAGAGATCCAAGAAATGCAGAGTCACACTCATAGAAGTTCACAGCAATAACATTACTTAAAAAAACATTACAAAAGAATGGATACTGTATATGTATGTTGTTGTAGTTGTCCTGTTGAATTTGGTAAGTAAGTTGCACGCAGCAAACCATTCATCTTATTAGTGGCACTCCTCCATTCCAGCTGACTCTCCGTCCATCAATGTTGGTGACCAGAAGACACCCTGTCCACTGCCTGCCTGGCGGATGCTGAATTGCGGCTCGCTAATGTGAAGCCTGACTTCATCCTTTTTTTCCCATTGCACAGACTGAAACCCGGCCTGTAATTATTGATGGAAAAACAGGAAGTGATATTAGAACACCACTGACAAATAAATATAAGGTATGTACGCTGTATAGTGCAAAAAGTCACACTTTGAGTTTCCTAATAGACAGTACAATATTTTTGAAAGTGCGTACTCTGTCTGAGTCTCCTTTTGAAGGATAAATAAGTATGGGCAAATTAATTTAGCGAATCTTTCCACTCAAGCTAGGTGTACTGTAAACTGTGTTTTAGAACAAAATTAGACCTTCCCAGCAGTGCTCCCACACAGACCCTTACTAAAGCAAGTCGCGAAAATGTAGAAGACCCCCAATCAGATCTCAATAAACGAGGCCTAGTAGAAAACTGGTGAGAAAACGTACTTTGAAAGTAAAAGTAGGCCCAAATACCCCCTTACCCACCGTGGATTGTATTCAAACCACTTGCAAGCAAGCAAAAGTATCCATACCCAGCATCGCTCCAAGACTCACAAACCCCCCCCACAAACAGCCCCCCACCCAAACACATGCAATACAAATACTGCTAACCCTAACAAGCCCTAAGTTAAGAATAGTGGAAAACGCTTTCTTTAACTATGCCAAATCCCCCCTTTCCCACCATGGATTTTCTTCAAATCACTTGCAACCAAAATTAAACATTCCCACGAGTGCTCTAAGAAGACCCCAGAACTCAGTTGCAAAAATCTAGAACACCCCGAAACACATGCAATCCTGCTGCTAGGGCTAACCCTAACGAACCCTAAGTTACAAAAAGTGCCAAAAGGCTTTTCGCCATGGATTTTGTCCAAACCACTTCTATCCGGTATTAGACCTTCCCAGCAATGCCCCAAGACCCGCCAACCCACCCGCAAAAAAGCACAACACCCCCAAACAGCCAAAAAGGGAAATATCATACTTACAATATTTATCGGCCTCCGGTCCAAACGCGCTGTGCAGCTAGGTCATAACTCCCGTTTTCCACCACGGATTTCCTGAAAAGCAAATGCAATCAAGATTACACTGTCCCAGCAGTGCTCCCAGACCCCAAAACTCACCCACAAACACCCGGAACCCCCCAAAAAGAGCACCTCAAAGGCAAGCAAGTCAGCAAAAACGCAAAAAAATGTTCGCCTACGATTTGGTCCAAACCACTTTTATCCGGTATTAGAGCTTCCCAGCAATGGCCCCAGAGCCGTCAACCCAGGTGAAAACTAGTAGAAGACCCCCAAACAGCCAAAAAGCAAAAGTACAAAAATGGGGGCTTTGTCATTTTCATGGCAATTTTCAAAATCACTCCGCGCGCGCTGTGCAGCTAGGCCCTAACTCCCCTCTACCACCATGGATTTGCTTCAAACCTCTTGCAATCAAAACTATCCATACCCAGCAGTGCTCCCAGACCCCGAAACCCATCCACAAACACCAGGAAGCCCCCCAAACAGGCCCCCGAAAACGCTACATTGAGCAAAATGTCAGAAATAGCAAAAAAAATTCTGCATGGATTTTGTCTAAACCACTTCTATCCGGTATTAGACCTTTCCAGCAATGCCCCAAGACCCGCCAACCCGCCCGCAAAAAAGCACAACACCCACAAACAGCCAAAAAGGGAAATATCAGACTTACAATATTTATCGGCCTTCGGTCCAAACGTGCTGTGCAGCTAGGTCATAATTCCCGTTTTCCACCACGGATTTTCTGAAAAGCAAATGCAATCAAGATTAGACTGTCCCAGCAGTGCTCCCAGACCCCAAAACTCACCCACAAACACCCGGAATCCCCCGAAAGAGCACCTCAAAGGCAAGCAAGTCAGCAAAAACGCAATAAAAATGTTCGCCTCCGATTTGGTCCAAACCACTTTTATCTGGTATTAGAGCTTCCCAGCAATGGCCCCAGAGCCATCAACCCAGGTGAAAACTAGTAGAAGACCCCCAAACAGCCAAAAAGCAAAAGTACAAAAATGGGGACTTAGTCATTTTCATGGCAATTTCCAAAATACTCCGCACGCGCTATGCAGCTAGGCCCTAACTCCCCTCTGCCACCATGGATTTGCTTCAAACCTCTTGCAATCAAAACTATCCATACCCAGCAGTGCTCCCAGACCCTGAAACCCACCCAAAAGCACCAGAAAGCCCCCCCAAACAGGCCCCTGAAAACGCTACATTGAGCAAAATGTCAGAAATAGCAAAAAAAAATTCTGCATGGATTTTGTCCAAACCACTTCTATCCGGTATTAGACCTTCCCAGCAATGCCCCAAGACCCGCCAACCCACCCGCAAAAAAGCACAACACCCCCAAACAGCCAAAAAGGGAAATATCATACTTACAATATTTATCGTCCTTCGGTCCAAACGCGCTGTGCAGCTAGGTCATAACTCCCGTTTTCCAACATGGATTTCCAGAAAAGCAAATGCAATCAAGATTAGACTGTCCCAGCAGTGCTCCCAGACCCCAAAACTCACCCACAAACACCCGGAACCCCCTCAAAGAGCACCTCAAAGGCAAGCAAGTCAGCAAAAACGCAAAACAATTTTTGCCTCCGATTTGGTCCAAACCACTTTTATCCGGTATTAGAGCTTCCCAGCAATGGCCCCAGAACCGTCAACTCACCCGCAAAGAAGTAGAACACCCCCACACGTGCAGAGTCTTTCTTCATTGGGTGTAATCCAGCCCTCTGCTTTGAGGGAAATAGGAGGCTGGAGGAGGAGGATAGAGGAGCATGTTCTTGTGAACTTGTGAACCTGAGGAATGCAGACTGCGGCACCTTCAATTCAATAAGCAAACAAGTGAAGACAGTTCTGCTGATGGGCTTGTTTTGTGATTAGGTGATTAAAGTTTGAATTATATTAACTGTGAAAAACAAAGAAAGACAGACACACAGGAATAAAAATGAATAAGGACGAAAAAGAAAGTTATTGATTCATTGTCTCATTTTCAGGGCTCGGTGTCAGGGAATAAGAATAAGGGTTCGTCCTTATACTCTGCGAATTCAGACAGGATGAGGTCAGTGTCACCTAACAGAGAAGAAATTCCCTCATCTACGTTGCTGTCCTACTCGTCTTCAGCCGGCGTGTTTTCTCGTACTTTGTAATCTGGTGGTATGAGGTGCTGATTCATCTTGATCATTGTTAACCTCTCCACATTTTTAGGCGAGAGACGGCTCCGTTTGGAAGTTACAATGCCACCAGCAGCACTGAAAACACTTTCAGAAGACACGCTTGCGAGTAGGAAAGATAAGCAGTTTATAGCCAGGTTGGGGATCTGTGCCCACAATTCTTTTTTCCCATGCCAATACGCCAATGGGTCAGCATTAATATAGACCTCTGTTGAGTTATTCAGATAGACCTGCACCATCAACTCAAGGTCCTCCAAGGTTCCTCCACTTTGCTTACTTTTTGCTGTGACCTTTTGAGAACCAAACCCAAGCCGAGTTAGCCAATCCTCTTCTGCATCCAATGTTACTGTTGTGTCTGGTGTAGATGATCCGGTTGCCAGTGTCTTTAACGGCTGAGAGGTCACTTGTGCCACAGCCACAGGTGCAGAAGTGGATTCTTTTGACTGGGGATGGCCTGCTGATGCTGATGTGCTGCCTTTTCCTTCAATTTGCTGCCGTTGTCTTTCAAACCTCTTGGCTGACAAGGCTAGCCAACGTTTGTACTTTGTAACATCTTCATCATCAAAAGGAAAGAATGCTCGGCCTGCCAGCGCCTTTTTGTAGTGTGGATCCAGAATAGTCGCACAAATGTAATGCTGTTCTGAGTGGATCATTTTAAGACGTTCATCACTCGTAGGCGCTCTAATAATTTCTCCGCCAAAACAAAAGCGTCTTGCTTTTTTTCTTCATCTTTTTGAAACATAGAAGACACCGCCTTCAGTTGGTGCTCCAGCATGCGCAACAATGGGATAGCTTTTCCCAAATTACAGTCCTCCTTGCTGACTGCACGCGTGAAGACCTCAAATGGACGAAGCATGTCTGTCAGGCTTTTAACTAGGTTCCATTGCGCCGCATCTAGCCTCAGGTCCTTCTGAGCTGTACCCAGAGTTAAGAAATAGTGATCGAGTACAGTATACTGCTCATACAGACGCTCAAGCATGTAGAAGGTTGAGTTCCAACGTGTTGGCACCTCCTGGATGAGTGCTTTCACTGGCATTCGACGTTCATGTAGCAGGCTCCTCAGATGCTTCCGGGCCTTAATAGAATGGCTGAAATGGTTGCACATTCTTCGGCAGGTGGCCACTAACTCGCACGCTAGACTGTCTTCATCACTCAAGAATTTTTTAACAACCAGGTTTATACAGTGCGCTAAACACGGCACTCTGAAATAGTGACCCAGCTCCATGGCCTTAACTACATTGGCGCCATTATCCGTGGAAACATAACCAATCTGGCGTTTTTTTGGGGACAGCCAGTGAAAGACCTATGTGTTAAACTCATTCAAAATGTTTTCTGCTGTGTGACGTTTCTCCAAGCCAAACATGGCTAGTGTTGCATGTTTCCGAGCAGCTTTAAAAACTTGGTCCGGGTCAACACCTGCGTTTAGCTTTGCTTTAACCCCTGAAAAAGAGACCCAGTGTGCAGTGATGCACATTTAATCAGCGCCTGCGCCACTGGTCCACATGTCTGTTGTCAGATGTATAGTGTGAACATCACTCTTCTGCAAAGCTGCCCCAATCACCTCCAGCACATCTTCATGTAGTGCTGGAACCGCAACTCTGGCAAAATAGAACTGGCTAGGAACCTTCCATTTAGGGCAGAGCGCTGCCACTAATTCTAGAAAACCAACCCCTTCTACAAAAGAAAAAGGGAGAAGGTCCAGAGCTAGCATTTTAGCCAGCTTAGTGTTATACAGACGCGTCAGTGGGTGGTTGCGTTCATATGGCGCGTCTGAAAACAACATGGTTCTAATGTTGCCCTGTACCAAGCATTTACGGGATGATGATGATGATGACTTCTTTGACCCAGTTACGCTCGCTGATGAACTTTTTCGCATTGGTGTCTCACTCTCTCCCACACTCTTAGTGTGGCCCACATGGGGTGTGCTGCTGACAGGGGTACTGGGTGTAAGTGAAGTGTTTGACACGTCTTCTTCCTCCTCGTCATCATCAGATGAAACATCAACGTTTTCTTGACTTGCAATTCGGGCTTCCTTGATCTCCTTTAGGTGCGCAAACCATTGGACAGCGGCTGTCTCCTAAGAAGACCTCTCTGGCCTCCAGTACCATAGTTGGAACCAAACTTACCACGACTAACTGCAGGCTTACAAATGCTACAAATGGCGAAGTTCTCCTTTTTTGGGCAAACACTAAAGAAGTCCCAAACTGCGGACTTGAAATGTCTGTGGGGGCCGGAGGAGGCGGCGATACTGGTGGTGGTGGTCATGCTGCTAATGCCAGATGAAGTGGAGGATGTGGATTGCCGAACTTTAGTACGTTGTGCACTTTCACCACCACTAATTAAGGTCGAGGTGGATGGAGGTCCCTTCTGGCGAGGAAGAATTATGGAAGCGGTACGTGTTGGTGTACTAGTTAACTCCAATGATTGTGGCGTTTCCATTGCCTCCTCGTCGACAACATCATCATCACTCTCAGCAGCTTCTCGGGCCAGGGTCAAAATGTCTGTTTGCTGCATGCCCGCTGGGGCTGCAGTGACCTTTATGATGACTGGGTCGTCATCGTGAGAGTCTTCATCAGCAGCAGTATCCGCCACTTCTTGTTGAGCCTCATCACACTCCATAACTATGAGACTTTGGGCGAGCTTCCTTTTACGCTTAACTACCTTTGTCAGATCATGGTGTGCCTCACTCTCAGATGGCAGTGGTGCTGGTTTCCAATTTTGATCCGTATCATCAGAAGGAGGTGTGCTTGAAGAAGATGTAGACACCACCCTTGATCTCTTCCTTGCTAGGGGTGTGGAAGACAATGAATGATCATCAGGAGGAGTGGCTTCCTCAAATGATACCTCGCCTTGATTGTCGATTTCCTGATGTGCCCCTACTTCGGGAGGAACAACTATTGTGGGCACTTTTGACCCTCCATGCACCCCTGCTTGCGCATCTCCTTGCGCTGCCTCTCCTTCAACTTGTACTTGGACTTGTACTTGCACATGTGGTTGTTGTTGCGGCTGTGGTTGTTCAACACTCGTCAAATGAGTTACAACAACCTGTGTTGATTGAGGGACATTGCTGCTACTTTCTTGCGATGAGCCAACATCACTGGTCGATGGTGATTGAACAACTAGACTAAGTGCCTCTGCAGCACTCAAGGGCTTGGAATTAAGTTGGCGTGGTGGTGGTGGTGGCACTGAGCCCAATGGAGCGGGGGTGCTGCTCCCAGATTGGTCCCCAGCAGATCCCGCTGCTGCTGCAGGTGTACTTTTTTTTTTACTCCCAAAAAATGTGGCGGGCGGCACACCAGTCTCCTTGGTAACTTGCTTCTTCTGCTCCTTACTGGCAACTTTCTTGCTAGAGGAGCTACGGGGAATTTTTTTGAGGCCATATTCAGAGGTCAGAACAGCAGGCCGCAGTTGCACGAGTTGCAGAGTTGTCTGTGGTCAGACGTGACGTCGTGTGACGTTATGCTGCACACACACACAGCTGCAGGACTTCTTCCTGGCACTGGTGGTTCTCTTGAGTCTTGTGCACCTAAAAGCTATGGAAGACAGAGGAACATCAGTTCAGTTATGCACCCCAAAAAATCGAAAAACACAGAAAGATCAGCACAATCCCATGCCATCCATGATGTTTAAATTCAAGACACCCCACAGAAAGACTAGGGCCATGCACCACTCAGTACTCCTGGGCATAAAGGTTGAAACCTAGGCAAAATGGTTGCAGACCTAGGAACACTGAACTGAATTAAATTAAATTTGATTTGTAGAGCGCATGGCTGCCCAAAAGCGTCCCAGCGCTTTCTTAGGGAACCCGTCCTGGTATTCCCCTGCGAGATAACCCATTACTGGGCATCCCCAAGGTGAAAGCCAGGCATCCCGCTGCGAGGGGCCGTTGTGGAGATTAAGCAAGCTATTGCCCAGAGTTACAGAGTGGGACTCCATGATTGGAATAGGCACCGAGGCGAGAATTGTCAGGTCCGGGGAAATTTGAGCCCAAGACCCGCCGAGGCGGGGAATTGAACCCTGGTCCGAGCCAGACCTCTGTATCAGGGTCTGCCACTCCAACCACTTGAGCCACACTTCTCCACACTGCCTGCATTCAAAATGTCCCCCTGCCTCCCAGCACATGGCCTGCCTGTAGCAGCACTCAAAATGGCCCCCACCCACATGGCCTGTCCCCATGAACACCCCAAAAAATCGAAAAACACAGAAAAATCAGCACAATCCCATGCCATCCATGCCCTCCATGATGTTTAAATTCAAGAC
Organism: Lissotriton vulgaris; assembly: GCF_964263255.1. Lineage (NCBI taxonomy): Eukaryota > Metazoa > Chordata > Amphibia > Caudata > Salamandridae > Lissotriton > Lissotriton vulgaris. The sequence goes on along the minus strand of NC_141685.1, from coordinate 2,034,054,198 downwards.
ACCCCACAGAAAGACTAGGCCCATGCACCACTCACTACCCCTGGTCAAAAGGCCACAACAACAGCCCACAAAATTGAAAAACACAAAAAAATCAGCTCAATCCCATGCCATCCAGGCCCTCCATGATGGTTAAATTCAAGATACCCCACAGAAAGACTAGGCCCATGCACCACTCACTACCCCTGGTCAACAAGGCCACAACAACAGCCCAAAAAAACGAAAATCACAGAAAAATCAGCACAATCCCAAGCCCTCCATGATGTTTAAATTCAAGACACCCCACAGAAGACTAGGCCCATGCACCACTCACTACCCCAGGGCATAATGGTTGAAAGCTAGGCAAAATGGTTGCAGACCTAAGAACACTGCCTGCATTCAAAATGGCCCCCTGCCTCCCAGCACATGGCCAGGGCCTGCCTGTAGCAGCACTCGAAATGGCCCCCACCCACATGGCCTATCCCCATGAACACCCCAAAAAATTGAAAAGCACTGAAAAATCAGCACAACATCATGCCATTCATGCCATCCATGATGTTTAAATTCAAGACACCCCACAGAAAGACTAGGGCCATGCACCACTCACTACCCCTGGGCATAATGGTTGAAACCTAGGCAAAATGGTTGCAGACCTAAGAACACTGCCTGCATTCCAAATGGCCCCCTGCCTCCCAGCACATGGCCAGGGCCTGAGTCTGAAAACAAAATGGTTCTAATGTTGCCCTGGACCAAGCATTTACGGGATGATGATGATGATGACTTCTTTGACCCAGTTACGCTCGCTGATGAACTTTTTCGCATTGGTGTCTCACTCTCTCCCACACTCTTACAGCCTTATTCATCAACGGGCCGTTTTGCGAGCCCCTAATAGCGATTCATAGCGAATCGCTATTAAGGACTCGCAAAACGGTAATCATGTAGGAATTGCTAAATAAATAGCGATTCCTACACATTCCTTATTTGCGAGTAGCAAATTGCTAATCGCAAATAAGGAATACTCCCCATTCATTCCTATGGGCCAAAAGGCCCATAGGAATGAATGGGGAGTATTCCTTATTTGCGATTAGCAATTTGCTACTCGCAAATAAGATAGCGATTTAAAGGGTGCCAGGGGTGTCCAAAGGACACCCTGAGCACCCCTTAAATGCAAATTGAAACAGGTGTTGCGCACACACATGTCCAAAGGACATGTGTGTGTGCAACATGCAACTTAGAAAAATGCTTTTAAAATCATTTTTCTAAGTTTTTGCTATTTACCGAGAGGTCTGACCTCTCGGTAAATAGCGGCCCAAAATTGCATTTTCGCAATTTTCAAATGCTTCATGAATTGCATTTAAGGAATCTCAAATAGAGATTCCTTAAATGTAATTCCTCGCAATTTAGCGATTTAGCAATTACCGATTTTTGCATTTGGGATGATGAATCCCAAATGCAAAAATTGCGCTCGCAAAGGGCCAGATTCTCAGAATCTGGCCCTTTGCGAGCGCAATTCGGCTTGATGAATCAGGCTGTTAGTGTGGCCCACATGGGGTGTGCTGCTGACAGGGGTACTGGGTGTAAGTGAAGTGTTTGACACGTCTTCTTCCTCCTCGTCATCATCAGATGAAACATCAACGTTTTCTTGACTTGCAATTCGGGCTTCCTTGATCTCCTTTAGGTGCGCAAACCATTGGACAGCGTGATGTCTCCTAAGATGACCTCTCTGGCCTCCGGTACCATAGTTGGTTCCAAACTTACCACGACTAACTGCATGCTTACAAATGCTACAAATGGCGAAGTTTTCCTTTTTTGGGCAAACACTAAAGAAGTCCCAAACTGCGGACTTGAAATTTCAGTGGGGGCCGCAGGAGGCGGCGATACTGGTGGTGGTGGTCATGCTGCTAATACCAGATGAAGTGGAGGATGTGGATTGCCGAACTTTAGTACGTTGTGCACTTTCACCACCACTAGTTGAGGTCGAGGTGGATGGAGGTCCCTTCTGGCGAGGAAGAAATATGGAAGCGGTACGTGTTGGTGTACTAGTTAACTCCAATGATTGTGGTGTTTCCATTGCCTCCTCATCGACAACATCATCATCACGCTCAGCAGCTTCTCGGGCTAGGGTCAAAATGTCTGTTTGCTGCATGCCCGCTGGGGCTGCAGTAACCTTTACGATGACTGGGTCGTCGTCATGAGAGTCTTCATCAACAGCAGTATCTGCCACTTCTTGTTGAGCCTCATCACACTCCATAACTATGAGACTTTGGGCGAGCTTCCTTTTACGCTTAACTACCTTTGTCAGATCATGGTGTGCCTCACTCTCAGACGGCAGTGCTGGTTTCCAATTTTGATCCGTATCATCAGAAGGAGGTGTGCTTGAAGAAGATGTAGACACCACCCTTGATCTCTTCCTTGCTAGGGGTGTGGAAGACAATTAATGATCATCAGGAGGAGTGGCTTCCTCAAATGATACCTCGCCTTGATTGTCGATTTCCTGATGTGCCCCTACTTCGGGAGGAACAACTATTGTGGGCACTTGTGACCCTCCATGCACCTCTGCTTGCGCATCTCCTTGCGCTGCCTCTCCTTCCACTTGTACTTGGGCTTGTACTTGCACATGTGGTTGTTGTTGCCGCTGTGGTTGTTCAACACTCGTCAGATGAGTTACAACAACCTGTGTTGATTGAGGGACATTGCTGCTACTTTCTTACGATGAGCCAACATCACTGGTCGATGGTGATTGAACAACGAGACTAAGTGCCTCTGCAGCACTCAAGGGCTTGGACTTAAGTTGGCGTGGTGGTGGTGGTGGCACTGAGCCCAATGGAGTGGGGGTGCTGCTCCCAGCTTGGTCCCCAGCAGATCCCGCTGCTGCTGCAGGGGTACTTTTTTTTTACTCCCCAAAAGTGTGGCGGGCGGCACACCAGTCTCCTTGGTAACTTGCTTCTTCTGCTCCTTACTGGCAACTTTCTTGCTAGAGGAGCTACGGGGAACTTTTTTGGGGCCATCTTCTTCAGAGGTCAGAACAGCAGGCCGCAGTTGCACGAGTTGCAGAATTGTCTGTGGTCAGACGTGACGTCGTGTGACGTTATGCTGCACACACACACCGCTGCAGGACTTCTTCCCGGCACTGGTGGTTATCTTGAGTCTTGTGCACCTAAAAGGAATGGAAGACAGAGGAACATCAGTTCAGTTATACACCCCAAAAAATTGAAAAACACAGAAAAATCAGCACAATCCCATGCCATCCATGATGTTTAAATTCAAGACACCCCACAGAAAGACTAGGGCCATGCACCACTCACTACCCCTGGGCATAATGGTTGAAACCTAGGCAAAATGGTTGCAGACCTAAGAACACTACCTTCATTCAAAATGGCCCCCTGCCCGTGAAATCTGACAAAATCTATGTACATAGACAGCATTCATTTCACTTCTTCTCCCACTCCTCTCCCTGTGGGCACCATGGATACTGTAAATTATTGACCGTATCACCCTGCCAGTAAGAACCCGTACCCCTGTGCATATGTACGGCCATTCTAGGCACCATGGCCCTTTTTACCCATTAGAATCCCCAGCTACCCTCCTGCGCGTATCTTGCACTCTCTCTCTCATGTATAGGCCATGAAACCCGCTCCCTCTACGCGATCCTGATGTGAAAGGTAACCCTCCTGCTTGACCCAGGCCTTCCCCATTTCCCTCTCGAAGAAGCATCCTTCGCCTCAGCTGACATAGCCCCCCCCCCCCCCAGTTGTATCTGGCTGCCCCTGTTCTCTCATGTACAGGTCATAAGATCTCTCTCTCTCTCTCTCTCTGCGCGACTCTAGCCCTGCATGCACCCTGACCCCCCCCCCTTCCATAAACCCTCTTCTTTCGCAAAGCCCTGTCCTTGGGAGTCACGGCCGCGCCTGACCAGCACCTCCTTCCCTTCCATGAATGCCCCTCTATTGACGAGCCCTCCCTCCGCGCTCGATTGTCCACGCAGGCATGAATACCACTCCTTTGATGAACCCTTCCCCCGAGTCCGGCTGACCACACATGTCCGAGGCCATCGCCTAAGCCAGGAGATACCATTTACTACCCTTATTGTATGCCTAGCCACCCCACCCCCTGGGCCATGATCAGGCGCCTACGACACACTCAGCTGCATGATTGCCCTCCCCTCTTATCAGCAGGTCAAGGGTCCCCATTGTGAATGTATGTGGAATAGGATCATCACGAGGATTATAGGAATGTTTTCCTTTTGCGACACACTGACCTGATTGTATCATCAAATGTTCTACAAATGTATAAAAACCAGAGTCTCACGCTCACTTGTTAGAGCACCTCCCGAAAGACACTGTGTTTCGTGTCCGAAATGACTTGCTCTCCTCATGAGAAATAAACTCTGTTCTTGATTCCTGCTCCCAGCGCCCGTCTCTTTATTTTGGTAATTATTCAGAATGGGAACTAAGAGGCGGTTTGCGCCAGCAGCCTGGGCATCGATAGAATTATGGGCTCACTTTCCACAATTGGCGTCCCAACGCGGGGTCCATCAGTGACATAGGGTTCGGTAAGAGAGATCCAGACGAAAAAGTGAACGTCTAAAATGATCGGGGTATGCCTGCCTTGAGAGGGCCCTAGCCCGGCTGCCGATCGACAGAACTTCACCAATTCTGAACGGACCTCTCTTGAGTGACCTATTGTCCTGACTGGAATCCCACAGGAATGCTACATGGAGTAAGAGAACGATCGGGCGCTGGAGGAGGGAGTCGAAGAACTGTCCGTATGGTCCGGTCCGGGTAAGATTAAGTAGGGTGTTTTTACACCTGATTGGTAGGGTGGCTCTGTCCACCTGATGGATTGATTGTTTGTATTGAAAACCGGTATTTGTATACTGGCATTGTTGGAATTGATTGATTGTTTGTATTGAAAACCAGTATTTGTATACTGGCATTATTGGTATTGGTTCATTTAGCTTTGAGGGCTACTTGACATATTGGTTCTCTTTTGAGAACGAGACATTCTCTGTTTGCAAACAGCGGCGAATAGGAACGTCGTCCCTCTTTGCAGATAGAGAAGGGTAGGTAATGCAGACTTTTGTCCCCCGTTGCAATTCGTCATGCCTACTTTTCTCCCCACTGAATTGTTTGAAGTCAATTAATAATCGATTGTTGCTTGAAGTCGATTAATGATTGATTGTTGTTTGAAGTCGATTAATAATCGATTGTTGCTCTTTGAGATCTTCCCTGTCCACAAACAGAGACGAATAGGAATATTCTGTTCCCTTTATGGATAGCGAAGGGCAGGTAATGCAGACATTTGTCCCCGTTGTAATCCGTCATGCCTGTTTTTCTCCCCACTGATTGGTTGGTTGCCTGGACATTGTTGTTCCAGGAATTGTTTCGTTTGAGGTATTTTCCATTTGCAAACAACGTGAAATAGAAACACTCTGTCTAGTCTTTGCAAGTAGAAAAGGGTAGGTTATGCCCCTTTGTGAATTCGTCAGTCCTACCCACTCCCCACTGGTTGGTGATTGTGGGGTAGCTCGCATGGTCCGCCCAGGAGACTACTCTTATGGAGGACATATGCTCTCTACTCGTGGGCCATTTAGTAGAAATAGACTGACTGGTCCGTCCAGGAGGCTACCCTAGTAAGTGGAAGTACATCGCTCGGTCTGTCCAGGATGATACCCTAATGAAGGAATATATGTTCCCCTTTTGATCGATAAATCTCGTTCCACCCCGGACCATTTATTGGAGGGGACTTGTCTGGTCCGTCCAGACGTACCCCCCCCAGTGAAAAGGACACATAAAAATATGAAGTGATCACCGTTCCCTACTAACAAAAAGCTTTAGCTCGAAACACGCTAAGGAAGAGAAAGAAAAATAAAAGGAAATCAGGCTAAGTCAGTAACCCCCTGATGAGCTTTTGACTTCACCAAAAATAAGAAACATTAGAAGTAGTTCGTAATAAGAAATGTGAAATGGCGAAAAGATTCGATATCAGAACGTAGCCACGAGGTAGCTAGGCTTCACTGCCTGTTCCTGTTCCCAACATGTCTGCCTCATTGCCCGCCCCGCCCAAATAACGGTCACATGAAATAGAAACAACTCAATAGGTACCTACCCCCATTCCGGAAGCTCCCGAAGTGCAACAGGTCCGCGGTTACGCCCATCCGGAAGGCGAGGCCTGAAGGCACGAGGGACTCGCCTGCCCACGGTCAGGAGGAGATGGTGTTGGGCAGGCGGTCCAAAAGGGATGACAAGGACCTCTCCGTCTTCTCCCTTCTGCCGCCCTGCAGGCCGCGGGGAGAGAGGGGGCTGTCTTGCCTCGGCCACCGACCACCCCTCTCTCTCATCCGATCCGGCTTTTGCCAAAGGCCAACGCCAAGGCGACAACGGCGGCGAATCAAGTAGTCCCGCCACATTTCAAATTCGCCGCATGCCATCGTCTGCTGGTCCAGAGCCGAAGCCAAGGCAAGAACGGCGGCAAATCAGATAGTCCCGCCACATGCCAAATTCACCGCCTGCCTTCATAGGTATAGGCGGTCCTGCCACATTTCGGGCTCCCTGGAGAATCAGGTAGTCCCGCCACATGTCAAAAAGGGAGGGGGGGGGCTGTCTTGCCTCAGCCGCCGACCACCCCCCCCCATCATCAATGGCTGGCACGGCCGATATTGAAGACGACGGAGCCGAGGAGCGGCGCGGGGTCGCTGGAAGGGGGAGGTGGCGCGAACGACCCTCCCCCACCTCCCTCCAGGTGGAGGCTTCCAGCGACACCCCAACACTCTTCGCTTAAGGGTCAACATCAAAAAGAGGTCTTCTGCCCAGGACGGGCACACGCTCCATATCGCCTCTCCTCGACCTTGAAGATTCTATAAGAGCCGGGGGGCCCCCGACCCTCTGCATGGGTGCCCCCGCCCCCTTCACTGGGAACCTCGACATCGGTGCTACTCCTGCCGGCACCAGACTCGGATTGGAAATGGCTAAGATGCCGCCACGGCACAGGCTTGTTCAGTTCCGGAGGAACACCAGAATGACCCGGTAGGAAAATTGTTGCCGCCCTTCCCACTCTTTGACTCATGGTCCATATTGTTAGACTGTTAACCACACTGCACGAGACTTTCTGAACTGCCAATGGAAAGTTCTGGGCCAACCTTGCGAGACTAGAGACACTCTGACTGTGCTAGAACTCGCCTGACCCCACCCAAAATGGCGCCGACGCAAAATGTGACGTTTTTAATGAACTTTGTTGCACCCTGATCGCGCAAGCTTTTTGCACCGAGATATATATATCGTTTGGATAATGAAAGTAAATATGAAGGATATTGAGTATGTGCTTGAACAATGAATTGACTTAAGGGTGGGTACTGTTTATGAGTTGGGAAATGAATTGGTATAAATGAATGATCATTGGACGATGTATTTATGAACGTATTTAAGATGAATTACTGGCATGCATCATGCTTGCTCTGTAGGAGAGTTTAATATGATTTTGTTGCACTGCCGCACTTTATACAATGAACTGCCACCAGCTTCGTTCTTCCCATGCACAGCTCCAATCTGCTCCGTGGCTAGCCCACCGGGTTGTAGGCCTGTATTTATGTGTCAACCCTCTTTATTAAAGGTATTTTGGAAACGAAAGCATCGTTGTAGCGGATTGCATTAATGAGTTTTGAATGAATTACTACTATGAGCAACGAGAAAGTATGATGAAGGCTAAAGGTTAAAAAGGACCCGATATTTAGCAACCACACTATGTGTGACAGGCAGCCGGAAAGGTGCTTTAGAAGCCCTAAAAACGACACCGCAGAAATGCCACCTGACCGCCACCCTTGTACCCGATGAAAAGAGGTTACGACCAAGTAGCTCATGTCGCACAGATCGTCAATGATTATCTGTCTGACCTTTCTGGTCCATCTGGGCTTAAACGCCGTGATGGTAGGGAAATGCACTACGTGAAAATAGGTCGAGTATGTGGTAGGTAAAGCGTTTCCGGATTACTGCACGTTGATGAGGTTTTGAATGTTGCCCCCCCACCCCTTCTTTTTCCTCCCTTCTGCAGGTCACGTCGGAACACTGGCTGATGTATGGATGGACGACGACCGAACCGCCGACGAGAGGGGGAGAAGGGGAATGTGAGCATGGTCCTTAGGACAAATAAAAGTTTTTTTAAAGGACGTAGACTTAAACATGACTGTTCCTCCTTAGAGCATAGCAATGGGAGGATGGACTGACATAGAGACTGGACAGGTACTGAGTGACAAAAATAAAATCGACTAGAAAAGACGCGTTAGATGAAATGACTGGACGTTTTGACTAGGTAGGGAAAGGACAAAAAGAAAAATTGTACGGGTAAGGGTTGCCACGGCACCATCCGCCTAGGAAGTTAGAAATGTCGCCGATGTTCAAAATGCACTACTCCCTTTCTCACACTCTTACAGATATAGCCAAGCTGTCCGACTGTTTTCCCGATCAATACTTGCCGTTGCCTCAGCCTGGAGAACTTCCCACCAAAGGAGGGAACAGAAAAATGGTTTAAGATCCAACCATGGGTAACTAGCATGACCAGGTTAATTTCCGATCAGCCAACGGAGGTGTGAGTATTGGTAATTGGGAACGCTCACAGGCGTGACAAACGAGAAGAAAAAGGGGGGAAAGGCAGAAAGAGCTAAGCACGTAGATAAATAGGATAGTAAAGATACGTAGGATTTATATATAGAAATAGATGTTGTAGACTAACAATTGTTTTCTGTCTTGTTGTGAATGTTTTGTATATGTGTAATACATGTGCTGTCTTCCCTGTCCGAGTTTGTGTGTGTAACGTACGAATATATGTCTCCCCTCTGTCTATATCTGCATGTTACCCGACCTTTGCTGTTCCGTGTTGTGAACGCACTAAATGACCTATTTTCGTACACGTCTCTCTCTCCACCCTTCTTCCTCTCTCTCCTTACATGTCATACGTGTACCGAATGGCTCGTTTAGATTGCGGACGACTCTCACTCTCTATGAGAGTCTCTCTATTTTCTCTCCATTCTTTTTGGTAAAATCGTGCCCCACCGGCACCAGTCTGATTTGATACGTATTTGAACACGAAGGTGTTCAGCGAAATTGACCGAAACTAAAATGACTGTATCTCGCCATGTTACTGCCTCTCCTTTCTGCAAAATGAATGAACTTGAATTGGCTAAGAAGGAAAGGACAGGTAAGACGACTAAAGTCCCCCAAATCAGGCCATTTCTAGGGGAACTGTATGTCAATGGCATCCTATGTCTGTTCTTCAGAGACGAACGCCACCGTCTAGATTGACACCCAATACCCAGATTGCCCCACCCCTTTGCACCCAAGCGCAAGCGCCCGAAGCATCCCCGCCCCATTTTTGATAGAACCGCTTCCGTTGTCCCAGGTATAAACATAATGACCATGGGTAGCTGCTGACCCTTGAGGAAATGTTGTTTTGCCCGATTCTCGACGATAGCACCCCCACCCTGTCTGAAAATGTTGGCCAGTCCTGAAGGGAAATGCTCCGTAATGTCGAATATGATGTAACGCACAGTTGATGGGAATGTCATTTGTCCTCACATGAGTTATAAACAGGACAATGAATAAACATGCCATAAATTCAGTAGGAATGCTGACACATGCACTGCTTGGTAATAGGACCTCTGACTGTGACCAATGAGCGTATCTCCCAACTGCGTAGAATTGAGGGAGGAATTCACATGCGTAGATATCTTCTTCTGCCATTTCTCTAAAACATTGTCTTGTACCCATTCAAAGATTCACGATCACCGGAGGAGATGGGTCGGATGTGACATACAGCCTGGCTACAGATCTTGGGACACGTGTGACCTCGACCGAAGGTGGAGCTGCAGAGCAACAAGATACGGACGAGACAGCACTTTCAACGTGGAAAATGAAAAAAAAAAATGACGGACTGCCCTGAAGCCCTCCGTCTGCTAACCCACGTGTGCCTGGAGTCTCCGTCCCCCTTCTTTGGGCCCGATTGATGGGCCCGCCTGCTTGTTATCCTTTGCTCCCTTGGTCCCTTTTGTGTGTCCCAGGAACACTGACCCAACTCCGCTCACTCTCTCTCTCCTATCGGTTATTTGAACAACATTCACCCACCTTCCCACGTGACTTTTTGCCAAAGGAAAGAACTGCAATTTTATGGGAAGAGGGTGTTGCCATAGAACTCTAGGTGCCGAGCATAAGGCGCCGCCAAACGGACTGTTTAGGGAACAGGACTGTGGTCTAACAGCAGAGGACTGACCGCACCCTGCAACGCGCAAGGATAGAACCGAGCTGGACCCATAGCTCCATCGCCGGTGCTCAACAGCGCCAACGACAAGCACTGGGATTAGAGCCTACCAGTGATGGCTCGCTGATAAAAAGACACTGTGACGAAGAAATACTGTGTATTGAACTGAATTCCGCTCTCCACTACCTGGTAAAAACTGTTCATTGGTCACATTTTTAAGTTAGAAAGATTTATGCTATGTAATGCGTTTAATTGTCAGGAGCACACCGAAAATGTAATTCCCTATGTACTGCAATCCGCCCACCGCCTTCACTGCCTATGATTATACGCCACATGTTAGTATTACCAAAATGCTAATTCATCAACAATGCCTGCCTACCTGTAAACCCGTCAGTTGCAGAAATGATTGCTGCTATGTAAAAAGGGGCGACTGTGAAATCTGACAAAATCTATGTACATAGACAGCATTCATTTCACTTCTTCTCCCACTCCTCTCCCTGTGGGCACCATGGATACTGTAAATTATTGACCGTATCACCCTGCCAGTAAGAACCCGTACCCCTGTGCATATGTACGGCCATTCTAGGCACCATGGCCCTTTTTACCCATTAGAATCCCCAGCTACCCTCCTGCGCGTATCTTGCACTCTCTCTCTCATGTATAGGCCATGAAACCCGCTCCCTCTACGCGATCCTGATGTGAAAGGTAACCCTCCTGCTTGACCCAGGCCTTCCCCATTTCCCTCTCGAAGAAGCATCCTTCGCCTCAGCTGACATAGCCCCCCCCCCCCCCAGTTGTATCTGGCTGCCCCTGTTCTCTCATGTACAGGTCATAAGATCTCTCTCTCTCTCTCTCTCTGCGCGACTCTAGCCCTGCATGCACCCTGACCCCCCCCCCTTCCATAAACCCTCTTCTTTCGCAAAGCCCTGTCCTTGGGAGTCACGGCCGCGCCTGACCAGCACCTCCTTCCCTTCCATGAATGCCCCTCTATTGACGAGCCCTCCCTCCGCGCTCGATTGTCCACGCAGGCATGAATACCACTCCTTTGATGAACCCTTCCCCCGAGTCCGGCTGACCACACATGTCCGAGGCCATCGCCTAAGCCAGGAGATACCATTTACTACCCTTATTGTATGCCTAGCCACCCCACCCCCTGGGCCATGATCAGGCGCCTACGACACACTCAGCTGCATGATTGCCCTCCCCTCTTATCAGCAGGTCAAGGGTCCCCATTGTGAATGTATGTGGAATAGGATCATCACGAGGATTATAGGAATGTTTTCCTTTTGCGACACACTGACCTGATTGTATCATCAAATGTTCTACAAATGTATAAAAACCAGAGTCTCACGCTCACTTGTTAGAGCACCTCCCGAAAGACACTGTGTTTCGTGTCCGAAATGACTTGCTCTCCTCATGAGAAATAAACTCTGTTCTTGATTCCTGCTCCCAGCGCCCGTCTCTTTATTTTGGTAATTATTCAGAATGGGAACTAAGAGGCGGTTTGCGCCAGCAGCCTGGGCATCGATAGAATTATGGGCTCACTTTCCACATGCCTCCCAGCACATGGCCTGCCTGTAGCTGCACTCAAAATGGCCCCCACCCACATGGCCTGTCCCCATGAACACCCCAAAAAATCGAAAAACACAGAAAAATCAGCACAATCCCATGCCATCCATGCCCTCCATGATGTTTAAATTCAAGACACCCCACAGAAAGACTAGGACCATGCACCACTCACTACCCCTGGTCAAAAGGCCACAACAACAGCCCAAAAAATCGAAAAACATAGAAAAATCAGCACAATCCCATGCCATCCAGGCCCTCCATGATGTTTAAATTCAAGACACCCCACAGAAAGACTAGGCCCATGCACCACTCACTACCCCTGGTCAAAAGGCCACAACAACAGGCCCAAAAAAACGAAAATCACAGAAAAATCAGTACAATCCCAAGCCCTCCATGATGTTTAAATTCAAGACGGCCCACAGAAAGACTAGTCCCATGCAACACTCACTACCCCTGGGCATAATGGTTGAAAGCTAGGCAAAATGGTTGCAGACCTAAGAACACTGCCTGCATTCAAAATGGCCCCCTGCCTCCCAGCACATGGCCAGGGCCTGCCTGTAGCAGCACTCAAAATGTCCCCCACCCACATGGCCTGTCCCCATGAACACCCCAACAAATTGAAAAACACTGAAAAATCAGCACAATCCCATGCCATCCATGATGTTTAAATTGAAGACACCCCACAGAAAGACTAGGGCCATGCACCACTCACTACCCCTGGGCATAATGGTTGAAACCTAGGCAAAATGGTTGCAGACCTAAGAACACTGCCTGCATTCAAAATGGCCCCCTGCCTCCCAGCACATGGCCTGCCTGTAGCAGCACTCAAAATGGCCCCCACCCACATGGCCTGTCCCCATGAACATCCCAAAAAATCGAAAAACACAGAAAAATCAGCACAATCCCATGCCATCCAGGCCCTCCATGATGTTTAAATTCAAGACACCCCACAGAAAGACTAGGCCCATGCAACACTCACTACCCCTGGTCAAAAGGCCACAACAACAGCCCAAAAAATCGAAAAACACAGAAAAATCAGCACAATCCCATGCCATCCAGGCCCTCCATGATGTTTAAATTCAAGACACCCCACAGAAAGACTAGGCCCATGCACCACTCACTACCCCTGGGCATAATGGTTGAAAGCTAGGCAAAATGGTTGCAGACCTAAGAACACTGCCGGCATTCAAAATGGCCCCCTGCCTCCCAGCACATGGCCAGGGCCTGCCTGTAGCAGCACTCAAAATGGCCCCCACCCACATGACCTGTCCCCATGAACACCCCCAAAAATCGAAAGACACAGAAAAATCAGCACAATCCCATGCCATCCATGATGTTTAAATTCAAGACACCCCACAGAAAGACTAGGGCCATGCACCACTCACTACCCCTGGGCATAATGGTTGAAACCTAGGCAAAATGGTTGCAGACCTAAGAACACTGCCTGCATTCAAAATGGCCCCCTGCCTCCCAGCACATGGCCTGCCTGTAGCAGCACTCAAAATGGCCCCCACCCACATGACCTGTCCCCATGAACACCCCCAAAAATCGAAAGACACAGAAAAATCAGCACAATCCCATGCCATCCATGATGTTTAAATTCAAGACACCCCACAGAAAGACTAGGGCCATGCACCACTCACTACCCCTGGGCATAATGATTGAAACCTAGGCAAAATGGTTGCAGACCTAAGAACACTGCCTGCATTCAAAATGCCCCCCTGGCTCCCAGCACATGGCCTGCCTGCACCAGCACTCAAAATGGCCCCCACCCACATGGCCTGTCCCCATGAACACCCCAAAAAATCGAAAAACACTGAAAAATCAGTACAATCCCATGCCATCCATGCCCTCCATGATGTTTAAATTCAAGACATCCAACAGAAAGACTAGGCTCATGCACCACTCACTACCCCTGGTCAAAAGGCCACAACAACAGCCCACAAAATCGAAAAACACAGAAAAATCTGTCCAATCCCATGCCATCCAGGCCCTCCATGATGTTTACATTCAAGACACCCCACAGAAAGACTAGGCCCATGCACCACTCACTACCCCTGGTCAAAAGGCCACAACAACAGCCCAAAAAATCGAAAAACACAGAAACATCAGCACAATCCTATGCCATCCAGGCCCTCCATGATGTTTTTATCAAAGAGACCCCACAGAAAGACTCAGTCCACCCACCACTGAGTACCCCTGGGCAAAAGGCCCCAACAACAGCCCAAAAATCGAAAATTCCAAAATTGTAGTTGCAGCAACTGTAATGCCCCAAACAAACTTACTTGTGAAATTTCTAATCCAAAAGTGATCCAAAGAAATTCAAAAAGGCCTCAAATCCAAATATCCAGCAGCATCCACAAAAAGTAATCCTTCCAGGTGAAGAATCCGAATGAAAGTGACCAGCACATGAAGAAAGCACTGGGAGGAGCCTTCCGGACAGGAACAGGAAGTTGGAGACTGTGGGGCACTTCCTTCCTCCCACCCCCCCCCCCCCTCCCCCCAAAAATGGACTCCTTGCAAAAAAAAGTGCAGGCAAATGTCAACCTGAGGAGTTATTCTGATAAAAATCATCATTTTCAGAAGGTTTATGCTGCTTGCTGGTGGATTTCTTGTGCAGAATTTAAAATTTTGTAATTTCGCGAGTGCGAGATTGTTGCTGCTCGCCGCATCTACGTGTTTGCAATTGTGAACTCTCGCGATGCATGCTGTGCAAGGTGGCAAGCCGCGATTACGTAATCGGGGTCGCCAAACTCCCGCAGGATCCCGCAGCAAGATCCAAAATGGCGCAGCACTCGCAAAATATCGAGAAAAACATCTCGGCAAACGCTGAATGACGGTAAGTGAACGCCGCACGCTGCAAAATTGTATCACCCCAAAAAAAATCCGCTGCGTGCGAATTTGCGGATTTTGCGGGAAATTCGCGAATCTCGCGGATTGCAAATTTACCGAAAATCCGCAAAATCCGTGAGCGGAACGGATTTTCCGCCCATGCTTAGTTTCTTCACAGTTTGAAGAGGAATTTGATCAATTCAGGGTCAAGGTTGGGTGTTTGGCATACCTTCTCTTGAATCACCGGTCTAGAGCATTCTGCTCTTAGGATGTTGCGTATTTTTCTCTCTAGGGGATTTCTGAGCCCTTTTTTTTCATAAACTTGGCCAATGGTCTTGAGGAATCCATTCTGAGCTCCTCAGTGTTTAATGTTATATGGAGAGAACACACTCGTCTAGAGTTAGTTATAATTTTCGTTGAGGATGATGGAAGTTCTTCCTCTGCAAGTTTAGTTTCCGAATCTATATTGTCCTGATCTAAGTCAAATACGTGTTCATCTATTAGGTTGGTGTCCTGGTCCCCTTCTTCCTCTATTTCAGTATTTTGCATATCATAATGAGCACATGGATGACTTGTGCAACTTTGGACACCTTGATGCTGATAAGACCGTTGCAAGGGACATTCTTCTATATCTTTTCTGATGTGCCGCTGCAAAAACAAACTTGTATTTTAATGAGCATCAGGGCAGTGTGGCGTTCTAATCTAGGATCCTGATCGATACTGTGACCTTATGCCCCTATTCGGCTATAAATCCATTTATTCCCTATATTGGCATAACCGTTCAAGTGCAATATTCAGAAACTCATCTCTGGCCTCACACGAACAGAGCCACATTCCAGAATAGCTTTCTCTGCCACTTCCTTTGCAACCAATTAGTGCAATGACAGAGCAGAAGTCACTATCTGAGATTCCTAGATTAACACTCTGAGTTCTTCAACAAGATAAAAACTCAGCAAACCTGGAAATCCCTGCTTGCTGTGTTTTGATTAGTAATAGAACTCTAATGAGCACTGATAGACGATCACTTCCTAGTGACATCTTTATTGACGTCTTATGTCCAGCAAACTTACGTCAAACAAGGCACCTTTCAGGTATAAATACTACCAACATGGCCTTAAGCAAATCCCCTGTTGCCCGTCGCCTGAAGCTGCTGTTATGCTGAAGATATCATAGCTGCTATCGCTACTGCTATCGCTGCTAACTAGCGAACGATGGTGTGGTGAACTTAGGAGCTGAACAGCCGTCCCCCTGCAAGAGCCCAGCAGATGCAAGCTGCCCGCGGACGCTGTCCCCCCTCCTTCTCCTCCTCGACGCGCTGAAGAAGAGACGGTGTCTTTCTCCTGCCGAGAAATCCAGCTCCAGCGTTTCTAGTCTACCCTTGCGGGTGACTGGGATATCGAGCCCTGAGGGAGATACCAGACCTCCATCATTCTATTCCAGAGGTATGGTGTTGACTAAACCCTTGAGAGAGAATTCTTGAAGCAAACCTTGGCAAAACCAACTTAACTTAAAGCTACTTACTTACTCCCCTCCCAAGTATTAGGCTTAGGTCAGGTACACTGGGGTAGGCATAGTTAGAAGCACCAGTTGAGTATTTTAGCCTAATGTATATATGAATGTATATATGTTTTATTCCTTTTAAACCATTGTTTGGCTAAGAAACCATATCAATGCTTTTACAGTATTATTTCGCAATACTTATCTTACTGTACGTACTTTTTATAATAACAAGTCTTGCAATTGTGGCAATTCATTTCTCTTGTACGAGAAGAAAGACTGTTCAATAAATGTTAACCCTTTATTGACAAACGCCCGTCTCTCCGTTCTCTACATATTGTGAAAGTAAACTGCACCAACCTGACTGAGTAAAATAACTGTCTATTGGTTCACACGACCCTAGAGATTGACTCTTGATCTGAGGAGCAAAGTTGTCATGTTGCACGGTTGTTGGAAAACTGAATCCCTTCTTGTCTGTGCCAGGGAAGCTGATCACTTCCTATTTCAGTCAAGAAAGTTTCCAGTGACCTCTGAGCTAGTTGGTAACAAACCCAATTAAGTTTAGCATAGTCAGTAGAGGCCTGGAAGATCCGCATTTCTACGTCGATACTACTGTTTATGTTATTCCAATGCGCAGGGCCTATTGGGAAAATAGGAACTACGCTACATGGCGCCCAACATTTGGTAAGGCGATAAACTAACGCAAGACGCGCATATTTCACACAGACCCCTTTCTCCCGTAAATACTCCAATAGACGTCTGGAGTGGGTGAAAGGTTAAAATCTGCCCGAACTCAGTAGGAAGAGATTCCTATGTAAAGCTCTGGTTTATTCAACGTTGAAGGATACAGTGTTCCAAAATATTGTGCACCTAATCTTTGTCTCCTTGGAGACCTACTCTGCAAACCTTGCATTTATACAATGCCAGGAGAAACGGAACCACTGGGGCCGCAGCAGATGCGACTCAGCAGGGTCCCAAAGACACTGACCCGGATGCAATTATCATCCCGGTACATTTAAGAAAGTCTATAACGTTAAAACTTATAGAAAAAGGACTGACACCACAAGGTGGTACAGTAATTTTCGTGATAGAGGCACACGAATATCGGCAGACAGAGGTATTCTATTCATGGATAAACTTTCCAGCGGCAAACGCTAGAACAAAAGAGTTTCACTATTACAAAATAGAGAAACCTCCGGAAGAGTACGCTCCTTTCGAGGAGACTGAAATCCCACTAAAATTCCAAGAGCACCTGCTCTGGTTTAATGGCGCCCTAAAAAATAATGATCATATTACCAGGCTCGGTCCACTAGGTAGACCAGGAGCAACATGGCCGGTTCTAGCCAGCTACACACCACATCCGGACATTGCAAAAATGTCAAAGGAAGAGCTGTTAGTACAGCTAAAAACACTTATAAAAATACATAGGCAATTAGTGCAATATGTAATGCGGACTGCAACAGTCCAACCAGCTGTTAATGTACCACAGCTGACCCCTCATCAGGTGAACACTAATAAAATTACACCACAGAACATACAGTCATGTCTTGGTAAAGCACCCGTAAAACGGGAACAAATTCCTTTCTGGTTAGCACAGAAAATCACTCAAATAGAGGCAGTATTCCCGGATACTACCCCTATCGAGAAACACAGAATCTTGACAATCTGCCTTCCTATGGGAAACGCACCACACGTGGAGGACTGCGACACTTGGGGTACAGTCTTTGCTTCCATTTACACAAAAACACACAGTGTTCCGTCTATGGCGGTAATACCAGAAGTGCTAAAACAGATTCAAAATGAATACGGTCCAGAGCCCGCTTTAAATCTTGGTATGAAATTACTGAAAGACTTTAAGCAGGTCTCGGCTATATTATTAGCCAATATAAAGGGAGAAGCAGCATCTGTGGCGATCCGCCAAAAGTTGAAGGAAACAGATATAACAGATCAGCCAATTGAGCTTGCCAAAATCATAGAAAAATGCTATGAAGAATTAGGTAGAGACAGCTTGAGTGGAAAACCAGTGAAGCCCCAACTGCTCGAAAATCCTGAAAAATTATTTATTAAAAATAATTCAAACACTCCTAAAAAGAGCTGGGATGGAAATAAACAATCCACTCCCAAGGAAAAAGTTTTCCAGTCCAGAGGAAGGTCTCCTCGACGGAGGGAAAGAACTCCGACTCGAGAACACCAGTCTCCCCAGACGGAGCCCTCTGAGAAAAGATATAGCCTTAGAAATAGGGATAATTTGAAAAAACCTGATAGATATCAAAGTATTGATGCATGACCCTCTCGATCTTTTTCGCAGAAATCGGAAAGAAGAGGACGGTCAGACCCAGGAGAGCACACCAAGTCCAAAGACAAGGAACCTGCTCAGAGTTAAAAATCTCAATTTCCAAAAAAGAAGGTAGCCAGTATTAGAGTAATCAACCATGCCGAGAATACTGAGGACACAGTTGAAAAACGGGGAGTGGGCACCGACAATGTTGGACAGTGCAGCAGAAATCAGTATAGCCCGCAAGATCTTGATGAGTCATCTGGAGACAGTGGACATGAATGAATACATTCAGGTTGAAACTGCCGACACCAGACTTAGCAAGCCCCATAAAATATACGAAATAACATTGCGTATAGAGGGTGATAAGACTAGGAAAATAAAGGGTCTATTTTGGGATAAACTCTCAAAAGGCTATGATATTCTGTTAGCTGAAAAAGATTGGCCCCCAGAGTTTGTCAGGGAGTGCCCTTGTGGAGAAGAAATGATTATGCCTGCCTTCTCGAATCACATTCCGATTCACAAAAAACATACATATGCAAGGAAATGGGCAGTAGCCCAGGCACCGGCATTATATAAAAATCATGTATGATGGGATGAGGACTCTCCTCCTCACAAAATCCAGTTAAAAAGTGAACCAACTGCCCAACAACAGTATCCCATAAAGCAAGAAGCTAAAAAACAAGTCAGGGAGATCTTACATCAACTTGAATACCAGGGGGTGATTGAAACATGCACCTCTCAAATGAACAATCCTTTGTTTCCTGTCTCCAAGCCAGACAATTCATATCGTCTAGTTTTGGATTACAGACATCTTAATACATGTTGCAAAACATTTGCAGTACAAAACTCGCATAGTGCAGCCCTAATGAATAACATAGTTAGGAAAAAATATAAAACGACATTAGACATATCTAATGGTTTCTTTTGTCAAAACATTGCACCAGAAAGCAGATACTTGACCGCTTTCTCAGCATTTGGGTCACTGAAAAAATTCTGTCGACTCCCACAGGGGTTCAAGAACAGCCCAGGACTATTCTCAGCTAGGGTAACAGAGTTACTACAAATATATGATGATGAGGCATTATCTTACGTAGATGATATCTATCTCACAGACGACGACTTGGATACTCACTTGAAAAGAGTGAACACCATTATACTTGGGTTCGCAGCAGAGGGTTACAAATTCAACTTTAAAAAGTTTTGAATTGCCCATCTGACAGTATTATTTTTAGGATACAAATTATCAAGTGAAGGAAAAAGCCTAGCAGACAACTTCTTAGAGAAGTGCGCTGTACTCCAAGCTCCAAAAACGCTGAAGAATTTACAATCCATTCTAGGTTTTCTGAATTTCGGAAGAACATACATTCTAAATTACGCAGAGAGGGTTAAACCTCTTTACGAACTAATTAAACCTGATTTTAAACAAATCAATTTGACTCAAAAACACACAGAAATTTTGAGATCACTGCAAACAGACATGTTAGCTAAAACAAAATTAGATACACGTGACAACACACGCGATCTTGTAATCCGAGTCATCCCAGGAAGATGCGGATTCACGTACCTGACCTCTAATGAGGGTGAAAAGGTACCAATTTCAATTAAATCTCACTTGTACACACAAGTAGAAAAAACATTCAGTCACACAGACAGAACTGTGAAAGCAGTGCAAATTGCATTAGCAAATGAACGAGAACTAGCACACGGCAAAAGGATTAATATCCTCACAGCGGAATCCGCCTTCGAGGCGCTATTCAGCCCAGTAAACCTGCCTACAGTGTCACTGGATCCGAAATGGATACAGTGTGTAGATTCTCTAAGAGCGGAAGATGTGAAATACTATTTTGCCCCGCAATTCGAAGAACTGAAGGATTTAGAATATGAAGAAGAATATCCTCTGCCAATCGAACTTCTGCCTCTCCCACAATACGCCTGTATAATCTATACAGATAGATTTGTACAGCATTACAACGTAGAGAGCAAATCCTACGATGCAGCCTGTGCGATTGTTAAAGGTCGTTGGCTGTGTGGTAAATTCAGACCGAAAGTAACAAAAACTTAATCAGTAAGAAACTGTTCGGCTCAGAGAGCTGAAATCAGATCTTTAAAGATGGCGCTCGAAAATGCAGAACGTGAATTCCCCACACTTATCGTGTGCGATTCTCATTTATGCGTCAACTCTTACAATAATAAACTGCAGAGTTGGATTGAAAACGATTACAAAGATGACACAGGTGCCACAATAAAGCATAAATTGCTCTGGAAACAGGTAGCTCTTTTACAGAAAGAACTACAAAAGACTCACGTGATACACGCACAGAGTCTTCAACGTGATGGCGTTTACGTTGCAGGGAATTCATTGGCTAATACAGCCACAGCGGAAGCAACTAACCCGGCTTCCGTAGCCACAAAAAAACGTACAGAAAAATACATAGACGGGGAAACCATGCTGGCAGTAAAAACAACCGTAAAAGGCGACTGTGCAGCACTGCCCGTGAACTATCCACTCAATTATGCATACGTAATTGATGCAAACTCTGTTCCTTTTGCTCGAAACCCTGGAGTGGGGGATAGAGTAATTCCAAACACGAACAGGAGAATATTTTTAATAGCAGACGCACACATGGGTTTGGGTCCTAGGCACAGAAAGATCAAGGAATCCCTGACTGAATTACAATCAGTATACTGGTGGCCGGGAATGAGTGTACAACACCAAATATATGCAAACAAAAGTGAAAACTGCAACAGGGATCGCAGTAGTGAACTATGCTACCGGCTACCGATCAGAAACAGCGTAACGCTGTCTACACCCCATCCTGCGTCCTATTAATTATTAAGGCTGAACACACTTAAAAAATGTGGCCTCCAGCGCTCGGCTGACGCTAGAACGGTTATAAAAGATCTGCGAGTCTTTATCGGCACATACGCAATTACCACGTTCCATTCTGACCAGGGTCCTGCTTTCAGCTCTTGAGCTTATAAGGAGGCCATGGCCAGCATGGGAATTGGGTTGCGGTATTCTTGTCCGTCGCACCCCGAAGGGAATAGTGTGGTTGAAAGAAAAAAACGGGACATAAAGCGATCTATAACAGCGAAGGTATTAGGTTCAGGCGCTGGGTGGGTCAAACATTTATTAAGTGTCCAAACCAGTCGTAACAATTTGCAAAGAAAATCTCTAAAAGGTTTCAGCCCATACGAACTATTGTTCGGAATTAGAATGACAATTCAGGACTTAGATAGTCAAGTATCAGTGGTACAAGAAAAGAAAACAACAAACTTTGACATCAAAGATCGTTTGGCTGTTTTACAGGAACTGAATAAAACAAGAAAATCCTTAAGCAACATAAAGTTAAAGCAACAGCCAGATACCACTGACGAGGCACCACAAGCAACAGCCCCAGCAAGGCATGTCTGGATTCCAAAGATTGGGGATCTAGTCAGAGAAATAATCGCGGTGAAGAAGGAATTTGGGCCTTCTTACAGAAAAGCAGTACCTGTCTTGGCAGTCACCGGAACAAGATCAATTGTACTACCGCCCCTTGCTGGTAAAAAGGAGAACAGAGTCGTGTCTATCGACCTGGTAAAACCACAACCATGTGGCCTATAATCAACAGTAGGCCCAGTGGACTCCCAAGAAACAACAGAATACCCAAACTTGCAACAATCCAAGAGGTTCAAACTGAAAGACTAATCACATTCGATCAGCCTGCAGTGCACAGAGAAGGACTATGCAATAATGCCATGGAACTCGTGCCTCTTGAGACACAGATTGAAACAGTTCATCAAGAAACACCAGTCTACAATAATGTGGCATCAGAAAGTGCTACCGAAAGACAGATTGAAAGAACAATCCCAACAATTGACAGAACTGCCTCTGGTTATTTCATCAACTTCGACAACTTCTCTGAAGATCAAAACGACCCCGAAGTGATGCCAGAAACAAAAAAGTATTCTAAAGAAAATACAACAGGACTCCTTCAACAAATCAAAGAATTATATCTGGATTCACCGTTGATTGAGCATTGGATTATTTCAGGGGTATTCATACTCCTACTATGCCTAATTTTAATTTTAATTTTAGGAAAGTTTATTACAATTGAATGGACACAGCAAGTCAGAACATCAACCTAGTCCTCAAACCACACAGATCATCCCACGTGAAGAAAAGAGAACTGTCAACAGTAAATGTCACAGCAATTCCAATACCTGGTGGGGCAGTATGGGAGAAAACTGACTATGAGATCTATGGTCCGGTCGAGATCCTGAAGTATCCTCATCAACTGAAGGTTTCCTTAAGTGACTTTGTAAAACCTAGCACATTCTCTGATGATTGGGACTTTAACAGTATTAATGACATGATGTCTGATTTAGTAATGTCAGCTAGATTCACAGAACATGATTATTTACAAGGTTCGTCTAGTTATGAACAGTTATTCTGTTTTACCCATTATGGCAATCATTATTTGCATAAATCTGCACAGCCTAGAAATGTTTTTAAGTATAATCAATGGGAACATTGTGCTACACCACCTAAAAGCAGTTCGAAACAATTCTTTGAGAAATTCAAGTACTTCTCAGGGTTTAACACCGGTGATGCAGAAACGTTTTATTACAAACTGTTAGATAAAACAGGAATGAAAACAATGCTGACAAACACTAAATTAATATATTCAGAAGCATTTTATGAAAAACTGATGACATTTGGTTTTGATTATTGGAAAAATAACATTGAAACAAAAACCATTTGGGGTACAAAAGATTGGCAGGTGCCTTGAAGCACTATTCAGAACCTGCATGATACCAGAACAAATGATGTTTTTAAATGACACAATTCACCAAACATCCTGTCTTGGCCTAGCTAAGATCAAAGACCTTAACAAACCGTCTATTCCGAAGCCAATACCTGATAATGCAACAACAGATATTGAGATAGACGTATCTAAAATTTTACATTTTAACAGAACACATCCTGATTGGAAAAAGTGGTTTATCTGGCCTACTGACACAAACAACTGTCAAGATAGATTCCTGAACAAAACACAGGGGTTAAAAATGACCAGACAAGACCCTAGATACTCCCAGAGACAACATCCAGGGATAGTAACAACATACAGTGTAGGGAAACTCTGCCTCGAATGGCTAGGAACATCCACACTGGCTGAAATTAAGCAACATTTGTCTTTACTAAAAGATGGTGCTGATTTGCGCGATTTCATTCTTGGACCACGCAAACAGCGTCAAAAACGTTTCATAGCGGCCAGCATCTATGCTGCGTACAACGAGGCTTGGAAAGTCACACAAATTGAAACAGCAGAAAAAATACGAGAAATTGATCGTATTAATTTGGAGAAATCACTTTCTGTAGTGGACATGGGTTAATGACTCTGTCCTCCAGAATATATTCGTTGGACAATATTGTATCTTCTGCCTTTGACATAATAGACAGAGACTTGCTAATGTTACAGCATGGCCAGTCTCAATTACGTTCTATTGTACAATTAGGCTGGACGCTGCAAAATCTTCGTTCAGGCTATGTGCCTTGGCGTTTAATCAACACAACGTCATTATTTTCCATTTTTAACCTTACTGATAAACAAATCAGTTTGGCACAGAAAGGAGCAGACTATACAATCCTGAGCATCGAAAAACTTGAGAGATTACCATTGACAATGTCAGAGAGTCCTGTCATTGAATGGATAATACACAGAATTATCACTATTCCGATAACAACTTTCCGATTTAAAAAGTGCCTTGAATACATACCTACTGGCCAGTATGAACGATTGGGTAAAGGTTATGTAAAATCAGAATGGAAATTACCATACACACATTCATGCTACAGTGACAGCGACAAAAATGTATTTCTTAGTGGTGAAAACTGTAAACATTCACTAAGCTGTATACTTTTGTGCCAGGGTATTAATTTACACGGAGCCTGTGAAGGTAATTCTAACAACCTTTCATGCCACCAGCTTGTCACACCTGCAACTCAGATAGAGCCCTTCTTTATGCAACTTGCGAATGGGAGTTACATTCTTAGAACGGATCACAGATGTTGTGGCCTTGTTCCAGGGAGAAGTTATCTCGTAAGCGTAACATCCACGGTCAAATGCTGTATGCAAGCATTGTTCCCTAGCGGGCCTGGAGACACAGAGACTCCCATCTGGCCTCGTCTGAATCTCTATTCTATACGAATTGATACTTTAAGCAAAATGAAATCTGTGCTTTTACAGACAACAGTGCCCATAACGTCATCAAAAGAGACGTATGATCTTCTAGTTGCAAGGACAGCTACAGAGGTTCATGACCTTTTATCAACAAATTGCCCTGTGCATTTCGTAGAAATGCTTAGCCAACTCCTTAACATGTCTAGTGCCACAGGCATCCCAGGCATATTTAAGACGATTTTTACGGGACTGCTAACACCATTTCAAGCAATTCTGGGAATCGTTCCAAATTTTGTCCACTCTGTTTTTGGCGGCATACCCCTATTTTTGGGACTTGTATCAGGGATTTTATTTTTGACCCTCCTGCTTCGTTATGGCAAGCCAAAGCTCAGACATGACTCCTATGGGAATGGAAGAGACAATCCTAGCAATACGCTACCGGGACAGAATAACTAGAGTCCTTGGATTGGCCAGGCTGAGAGATCTACACATGACCTGGTTCCTTTCATTCAGACCTATATGGCAGAACTGTATCTTACCGGTACTTCGATGTATGCTATGCGGAGATGAGTGCGTGTTGGACATCTGTCTTTCACTTCCATCAGCAGTACCAATGGACGTCGATACTTTGCTCAGTCTGATAACGGCTCACGCATTGTGTTGTCCCCAGCGGCTACCAATCCTGATGACGGCATTCGTTGAGACTCCTGTGCTACGACTAGGTGGTAACAGTGGAGCGAGTGACAAAAGCAGCATCACCCAGGTACGACCTTCTGTGAGCATTGCTGATCCCGACTATGATGACAGCAATCATTCTCACACCTGCCAAGTTACAGCACTATCGAATTTGGTCGAACTGTCACCTGATTTTGTACACGGGCTGATGATACGGCAGAGGTTTTCCACTATAGCGAAAATTGATGGGAAAATTCCTCTATGAACACATCTTTATTAGATATCTATCCAGCGGCCGGTACGAGTGAAATGGCCGTGAAAGGTTGTGCAGACTAAATGGTCCATATGCAGTGGCATTAATATATATGACGCCCTGAAGAAATTGCCAAAACTTCTATATGGCAATGAAACATGTCGGCAAGTATAGTAGTGGTGGTTGGATAGTTAGTGACCTCACTTACTATTTTTAGAGTTTCACACCCAACACAAGAAAAAGAATAAAGTGATATATCTGTGTTGCTGTGTGTTATGTGTTTTTACATGTTGTTGGACTCTGTGTAGATCACTACTTTGATCTTCTTTTTTCACTGCATATTTTCTTTTACACAAATTCTTTGTGTGCTCTGGACACTTTTCCTTTCCTTTTCTGAGCTTGAAAACACCAATGATGATAACAGGGCAATCCTGGTGAGTACCTGCCAGGTTCCCGTTGGTGGTGCGCCCGTGAGGTGTTTTCTCGCTCTCACTCACATTTTTTTGTCATTTATGTAACACGGGTGACTCTAAAGTGTGGAAGTGTTTGTGTCTCACAACTGAATTGATGTTTTTGGAACAAGCGTTTGTTAAATAAGGCACCGTCCAGGGCTATACCTACTACCCCAAATAATTAAGGATAGGGGAGTGTTTTTTCTGCAATATTGTTGCAAAAATTGGTATGTCCTTTACAGAAGGATAGGGTTTTATGTGCCTAACAGGTCTGGGTCTTGTATTCGTATGTGACCTGATTTTGTAGACCAATTCTTTGAGAGCCTGTCTGATATGATGTTCTCACCCGGACAGAAATAATAACTTTGGAGAAGCTTTCCGACACACAGCATTCCCATGAACTCTGAATTCGGCCTTCAGTTTTGAACAACAAAAACTGCTTAAAGCGTTGGAACTCTATTTTCCCTGTTCATGCAATAATTCTTTTGAATTGAACACTTTTTAATATTCACCCTTTTTGGCACGAAAAATTATTTGCTTAAAGTAAAAACTATTCATAGAGAACAGAAGCTTCAACTTCTATTTCTAAACACATCTAGAGACATAATAACTTTACACCAGCCTCTAGCACATTTATTGCGATGCATTTATATGTGATGATTTATCTTGCCCTTCTTCTGTTTCAGAGATATTTCATGTGTAATTCTTTTTGCATAATCGTTCATTGATTTCATATGCTATAATTTTTGAATGATTTCTATGCTTCAAAAATGTACAGTACCTAAATTTTCACGTATTACAATATACGCCTATTTCAAATGCATATATGTATTTTGGGGTGGGCAATGTTACACATGCATCTTATTGCTCTAGTTTTAGTAATTTGATGGACATGAATTCGTGGAGTGGGTGTAGCGTTCTAATCTAGGATCCTGATCGATACTGTGACCTTATGCCCCTATTCGGCTATAAATCCATTTATTCCCTATATTGGCATAACCGTTCAAGTGCAATATTCAGAAACTCATCTCAGGCCTCACACGAACAGAGCCACATTCCAGAATAGCTTTCTCTGCCACTTCCTTTGCAACCAATTAGTGCAATGACAGAGCAGAAGTCACTATCTGAGATTCCTAGATTAACACTCTGAGTTCTTCAACAAGATAAAAACTCAGCAAACCTGGAAATCCCCGCTTGCTGTGTTTTGATTAGTAATAGAACTCTAATGAGCACTGATAGACGATCACTTCCTAGTGACATCTTTATTGACGTCTTATGTCCAGCAAACTTATGTCAAACAAGGCACCTTTCAGGTATAAATACTACCAACATGGCCTGAAGCAAGTCCCCTGTTGCCCGTCGCCTGAAGCTGCTGTTATGCTGAGGATATCATAGCTGCTATCGCTACTGCTATCGCTGCTAACTAGCGAACGATGGTGTGGTGAACTTAATAGCTGAACAGCCGTCCCCCTGCAAGAGCCCAGCAGATGCAAGCTGCCAGCGGACGCTGTCCCCCCTCCTTCTCCTCCTCGACGCACTGAAGAAGAGACGCTGTCTTTCTCCTGCCGAGAAATCCAGCTCCAGCGTTTCTAGTCTACCCTTGCGGGTGACTGGGATATCGAGCCCTGAGGGAGATACCAGACCTCCATCATTCTATTCCAGAGGTATGGTGTTGACTAAACCCTTGAGAGAGAATTCTTGAAGCAAACCTTGGCAAAACCAACTTAACTTAAAGCTACTTACTTACTCCCCTCCCAAGTATTAGGCTTAGGTCAGGTACACTGGGGTAGACGTAGTTAGAAGCACCAGTTGAGTATTTTAGCCTAATGTATATATGAATGTATATATGTTTTATTCCTTTTAAACCATTGTATGGCTAAGAAACCATATCAATGCTTTTACAGTATTATTTCGCAATACTTATCTTACTGTACGTACTTTTTATAATAACAAGTCTTGCAATTGTGGCAATTCATTTCTCTTGTACGAGAAGAAAGACTGTTCAATAAATGTTAACCCTTTATTGACAAACGCCCGTCTCTCCATTCTCTACATATTGTGAAAGTAAACTGCACCAACCTGACTGAGTAAAATAACTGTCTATTGTTTCACACGACCCTAGAGATTGACTCTTGATCTGAGGAGCAAAGTTGTCATGTTGCACAGTTGTTGGAAAACTGAATCCCTTCTTGTCTGTGCCAGGGAAGCTGATCACTTCCTATTTCAGTCAAGAAAGTTTCCAGTGACCTCTGAGATAGTTGGTAACAAACCCAATTAAGTTTAGCATAGTCAGTAGAGGCATGGAAGATCCGCACTTCTACGTCGATACTACTGTTTATGTTATTCCAATGCGCAGGGCCTATTGGGAAAATAGGAACTACGCTACAGCAGAGGGAGCAAGTGTTCAGCCCTGGAGGTTTTGAGCATAGCTCCCAGGAGAGTGTTTTAGGTCCGCTTGAGGCAAAAGGCTTGTAAACGGTTTTCAAGGTGCGATTAGTTATCTGAGTGCACCACAGTTTCTGGAGATATGGAACCTGGTTAGGGGCGGGGTTGAGAGTATCGGGTCAGGGATTCAAAGGATCCCTAGCTTTGTCAAATGGAAGGGGGGTGGAGGAGTGGAGGTTGATCTTTGTAAATTGCTTGTCAGTTAAGTATCCGGGTGAGTAGGGTTTTTGGAAAGAGATGATGAAGCAGTGTGACAATAGATTAAGAGAACAATACTAATGCCAATCAGTCACGTTTAAAAAGTAGGTTGCAGCAAAAGAAAAGGAATAGTATTAAAGTTGTACTTATCTCCCCGGAGTCGCATTTAAAAGAGGCAGGCTATTTTATATTTATGGCTATTATACATCAGGAAGAGTCTATTCTAGAACTATTTCACTTTATGGTGTATTGCTTTTAAGTGGCTGCTTGGAGTTTGCATTAAAAGAAACATGCATAATGGTAGCCTCTGGTCTTGTAAGGAATTCACATAGAATCACCAAGTAGGATAAGACACACGTACAATAGTTTGGAATAACACAGTTTAAAAAAAGTAAAAAACAAACCTAAGTCAATTTGGATTCAAATTAGGAAGCAATTTTTAATTTAAGCATTACATTAAATGGTTTTGATGCAGCATAATTTCAAACGTCTTTGGAAACTCATTTAGGCCCAGATGTAGGTAAATCTGATTTACCGACTCTAGAATACCGAATTTTACCAATTCTGTATTCTAGATTCGGTAAATCAGATGTAGGTAAAAATTCGCTAATTTTTACCGAATCTGTATGATTCGGTAATTACCGAATCGGTAAAAATTGCCAATTTTGCAAGGGTGACAGGGTGTCACTTTGACACCCTGTTGCATGATTTTGCCTTGTGTGCCATGTGACACACATACATGCCCTTAGGGCATGTCTGTGTGCTACTTGGCACAGGCAAGGTGTACAAGGTGAACAGGTGTACATGCACAGATGTGCATGTACACTGGAATTACGTTATTTACCATGTACTAATATTACATGGTAAATAACGAATCGTTAATGGCCTGTGGCACTGTTTTCAGTGCCACCTACATCTGTATTTACCGATTCTGTAAATTTACTAATTCGGTATTTTACAGAATAGGTAAATTTACCTTATTGGTAAATATACCGATTCTGTAAATTAAGCCTACCTACATGTCAGTCCCAAATACCGGTTGGTAACGGCCGAAGTCGGCAGTTACCGACCGGTAATTGGCGACCTACATCGGGCCCTTAGTAAGTTCACCTTGACAAGTTGCAAATGTGATTATGACCAATAGTTTTATAGCACATTTACTGCCTCTCAGAAGTTTGTTGGTGGAGGTGATCCTACTGGGTTCCAGATGACATCCAACAAGACACCACGGATACAAAACAGTATAGAATAGGCTAATGTCCATTGAGTTTCTGATGTCTGAATAAAATGAGCATCTTTTGTATTCTAAGAAGAGTTTTCCTGTTGGAATGCCAATGTACTTTTTCAAATACCTTGGACTAATGAGAATAGAAAGATAACTGCATTCGATTCGCATCCCTGGGATCCTCTTGTATATTTTTGTTGCAAACAACTATAAATTATCAAGATTCCTGCTAAAGAGACATTAATCCACACCTAAACACAACCTTGCCAATACTACTCTATAGTGCGCTGTCACCCATTTGCATTAGTTTAAGAATATTTAAAAAAATGAAATCATTTTGCATGAGCTTGTACACTCATATGATTAGTACATATTCCAAAAGTCAGGGTAGCTTTTATGCAGAGCAATGTGTGACAAGGCTTTTGATATTAATAATGATTTAAATTATATGCTTAACATGAAGGTTTAAGCACAGTAACGTTACGGGCAGAATTTTATTTGAATTATGTTTATGATAATCTCTAATTTTTAAGACCTAGGTTAAAAGGCTGTAACCTATAATTTACCAGGCACACTATCATCACTTTCAATAAAATTAGGCAAAGTAGGATAATAAGACATCCGAAAACTGACCCACATGCAAATTTAGTCACCACATTTTAAAGGAAAGATGATTATACACTGTTTGACATTCGGTTTTCGGGGCAATTTCGAAACGCCGCCAGTGACAAAATGCATTCATGTTAGAAGGCACAAAGTGGAATTTTGTTGTGAGATTTTAATGCTTCTGTCAAATTGGGAGGTCTGAGCAGAAGAGAATTATGTTGGCAAGAGGAAACAGTGATGGAATGACGATGATATATAAAATAGGTGTCCACGGCTGTTAGCAACATTTTGCATCATGGCATCATTGTTTTGCAGTACCAAATTTACTTCTCACACTGACATGAATTAGTACCTCATTACTGAATGAGATTCACATTGAAACAAGCAGTACTTTTATATAGAGCATATGTCTGTATCATTTGTGGCAAAACAAATAAAACCTAGGATGAAGAACAATGCCATTTAAAGTGCTTGTAAGAGAATGGTATACTAGCGCTGCGACTTTGTCTAGGAAAACACGTATAAGGGACAAGATTGCTTGAATCTTAAGTTTCTTAATAAGTGGGTCATATATGCAACGGATTAACTGATGTGTGTGAAATGAGAGATGTGTTCGGATCATGTTGCAGTGGAAGAAACAAAGCATGAAAGGACGAAGGATGAACATCTCTTGAGGGAAGAGCTTAAACAGCACTCAGGCTGTGCAGCGAAGTTCATGCGTTGGGGCTTGTTCATTTCGGCAGACCTTAAATGTGAGAATGCAGTCTGGGATGATACCTCCATGTATAGGTGCCATGCATCAGGAATAGTGATATACTGAGATCACAGCTCAGCAAGCGTGATGCAGTTGCTATGATATTTGCTGGGGGGTCATGCCATGACATAATAGATGCAGTTAGCAGTAATCCAGTGTGCAATACTGTTACTGTGCCTGGGGCCAACTGGGTGTTTATGATAAAGGGCAAAGCACCGAAGTAGTGAATATTACTAATGTGAGTAGAAGGGAGAGTTTATGTCAATATGTATTTTTTAATTTGGCATTCTATCCAGCTCGGGATCTTGAAAGCAAAGGTTTCATCTTTGCATTTGGTGTAGGCTCTTCTGGAGAAAGGTAAAGCCATTACCCTCTGTCGTCGGAGAATGATGTAATGGCAGCTTGTACGTGATGTAGAAATGTAAAGGGAAAATTCATCCGAAGACACATAGAAGATAGGTGCAGGCCACTACGGTCACATGGGATTCAGAGACTGTTCAGCATTAAGTATGACTTCAGCAATTTCATTGAGGGTAAGGAGGAAAGCTCCTCAGACCACAACGAGGATTGCATCGTGTTGTACACATCCCTGTGTTAGGATTTCAGCTTTGTTGGCAATGAGTTTCAGATGTTTGGCAGTTCTCATTGAGAACATGCCCATCCATAATGTAGACATATTGCATAGGATCCTGATATCGATCTAGAAAGATTTACTTTATGTACTAAGGACTTTATTTATGAGCCCTTTATGCCGTCATTGCATCACTTCTTGGATACTGCGGCAGCGTAAACTATATGCCGCACCGCGCCCTGTTTACAAAGTGACGCATCTAGGCAGATGCGTCACTTTGTAAATCTCTGTGGTACATTATACCTGCATCAGGTATAATCTATGCAGGGTGGGCGTTTCCCTGCAAAAAAGCCTCAGTAGTGGCACAGAGAAATCTTGGTGCCTGCTTGAAGCAGGCGTAAGGATTAACTCAGCCATGTCCCATGTAAAAGGACACATTGCTGGATTTGCATCTGTTTTCAGAAACACTCCAACAATGCACCAACTTTACTCCTACAGATACGTCAGGAATACTGACGTATCTCTAAATCATGGCGACATGGAGCACTGAACAGTTAATATGGTGCATCCATGGTGACGCTAGGATGGCACTATCAAAACTATCTCATTGCTGGTTACCCCCAGCGATGCAAAATTTTTTGTAAATGAGGCCCTAGGTGAATTTACCTCATTGTTGCTGACCTGCCAAAACTGAGCATGCCGTATTATTTCTTAATTGAAAAAAAACTGATCCACTGGAACAGATTTATATGCACTTTCACCGAATACCTCTATCATACATTCAAATACACAACCATGAATATGTTTTTATGCTGCTATTGTTTTATGTATGCAGCTCCCTAAAGAAAATATATATTTCTTTAAGCTGTTAACTACTGTGATGCCAATACAGCTAAAAACATTTTACTTCTCAACTCGTGTCATTACATGGACTGGAGCTGCTGTCTATCACTGCTTCCAGGTTTTCTTAGACCCAAGATAAGTAGTAAAAGGATGATGTTGCTATTAGGAAAACAAACTCCACCCCTCTCAGATTGCTACACATAATCTATACTCACCATTGCCTCCCTCCTTAGGTTTCTGAAGCCCCAAAGTAGCTAGCAAAGAGACAAGCACCGCTGTACGATCCCTAAATGTATTCTTCTGACTACATAATGTTAGTAGATACATGGACAAACCAACAGTATGCTCCTTTGTCAAGTGGAGTTATTAGGCCCAGTTAAGAAACGCCCATTTTAGATGCTCACATTCTTAAATTGCCTTTTCTCCCTAAACATGGTGACATCTGACACACATTCATTTGCGTGCACATACAGAATAATATTCTTTGAACGTAGTTTTGCTTACAATACCACTTCATAGGCACACTATTAAACATGCTGTACAAAAGCTGAGTTCAGCACACAAGATGTTGTCATTTATTTTGGCCACTCACCAACAGAGCTATCATAATAAAATAAACAATAGCGGTCTGATTGGGGCTTCGGCATGGTAACATGAAGGATGTTATTATATATATATATATGACATCAAGCCTTTGTTTAAACAGGGGAGTATTTCTCTGGCACTGAGAAGTCATTCCACGCCGGAATTCAAGCTCAGCTGATTCCTGTTTACCTCATGCGAGGTATGCTGTCTGGCTCTACACCAAGATGGGGAGCTTGATGACACTAACCCACTGGCAATAGGGAGATAAATTACCCAACATGTATTTGGCAGATTCACTCACCCTAGACATGATAGGTTAGGATGCACTACGTAGGAGTACACCAAATTACAGTACTTGTATAGAAGCATATTCTCTGTAATAAGCACAATGGTTGAACTGTTCATCTTTTTCACCATTCTCATAATGCTAATCACAATAATATGTTTCCTTCTCTTGATTATTGCAGCACAAGTATTGTACCCAAGAATCACTATGCTTCAATAAATATAGAAATGTTTTAATGTGTATTTCTTGTGTATCTCTTTGGGTATACATAAGTACCTAGGCAAAAGGGTTGTAGATCTGTTATCACCATTTCCTTGGGGAGTCAGGGTTGTCATGCTCTGAGGTTAAACATTCCATTTGTTACCCTGTCAGGTTATGGGTACAGATAGTGCACTTTGAGCTGGAAGGACTTTGGCCAACATATCTGGAAGGTGTGCAGGGAATCAGACACCCACATTTCTGATGGTTATATTGTCCAACAAATGCACTGTTTTACTTGAGAAAGTAGAAGCCGTATGACAGTAGTGTGAGTTACCAAAAATCATTGATGAAACCTATGCAAGAATAGGTAGAGATAATTTGGGAGCTAGACCTAGTAAATCCAGAGTTACGAGTAATTCTGAAAAGGATAACTCAAAGTAGGTATCAGTTTCTTCGTGTAAGAAGTGTGATAGTAAGAAATGGAAAGCAACGACTAAATCGCAGGGCCGCTATTCTCAATAGGAGGCTTCGGAAAAGCGATATCGTTTGCGTAACTGTGATAATATTAAAATACCTGACAGGTATCAGGATGCTGATACACGTCATGTCTTTACTTTCAGGAGTCATCCAAAAAAGGCTTGGAGAGAGGTGGACGATCAGAGCACAGATCACAGGAGTACTTGAAGCCGAAGAACTCACAATGCTCTTCTGACTACATAATACAAAGAAAGATAAACTGAAACAGCCCCAGCCTCAATTTTAAAGAAAAAGGTGGCTGACATTAAAGAAAAGTATGCTATGGATTTTGAGGACACTGTTTCTGAGTGGGAGTGGGCTCTGACCATACTGGACAGCATGGCAGAAGTCATTATAGTTTGCTGGAACCTGATGGGTGTCATCAGCATAGAAGGTAAGATCAAGGTTAAAACTTTTGATAAGAGGGACCAGTTTGGAAATATAAATATTAAAAAGAGTAGGACTAAGTGAGGATCCTTGATGGACCACACATGGCAGAGTGACAGGTGTAGATTTGAAATTGCTGAAGGCCAGAGTTTGAGTCCTATCTGAGAGAAAGGAGGTTAGCAGGGAAAGAGCCACTAAAGGATGGATCAAAGTCTTATTTTCTACCATAGCAAAAGCGGCGAATAGGTCAAGGAGAATGAGGGAGGCAGATCCCCCTGTGTCTAGAGTGCCCCTTACCTCTTCAGTGGCTTTTTGGGTGACTATGTCCAGGTGGAAACACCTGACATGTGTGTGAGTGTCCCACATCAATTATATGACATGCAACTCCAGCTGGAAGGAGATATCCAAAGATACATTAACGTTCTCATTTGGGAAAACTTATTATTCGGCTATGACATTCTCTTGGCTGAAATGAATTGGCCACCAGAATTTGTGATGGATTGCCTGGAGGAAGAAACTGTAATTTTACCTGCCTTTTCTGAACTTGTCTCAAATGCAGTTAAACATTCATACTTCAGGGAGTGAGCTTTAGCACTAGCTCCTACGTTTTGCAACATTATGGGGTGGGGGATGATGGTTCCCCTTATCACATGAAACCAGTGAAGTCAACTCCACAACCTCAAAGGCAATACCCTATTAAATAGTAGGCTAAATAACAAGTTAGATAGTTACTCACACAACTTGAATATCAAGGTATAATCAAAAGTTGGACTTCCCCAATGAATAATCCTTTTGTTTCAGTAATGAAACATGAGCATTCATATCATCTAGCATTAGAATACAGACACCTGAATACAGCTACACATAGATTCGCTGTACAAAACATGCACAACACGGCACTAATGAGTAACATAGTGTTGAAAAAATGCAACACCACTTTAGACATTTGAAATGCATGTTTCTGTCAAAACATAGCGCTCGCAAGTAGGGACATGACTGCATTCAGCACGCTCAGGTCTCATAGGAGTTCTGACGATTACCCCAGGGGTATAAAAACAGCCCAGGGTTATTTTCTGCACAGGTTACAGAAAGTTTGTGAACTTATGATAGCCAGGCATTGTCCTATGTCGATGACATATACTTGATGGATGATGACCTTCCAACTCCCATGGCTAGTATAGATCGTATAGTGTTAGGATTTTCTCACATAAACGATGAATTCAATTAAAAATAAATTAGAAATAGCCCACCTCAATGTCATATTGTAAGGATACAAGTTGTCAAGTGAAGGCAAAAGCCTATCAACACATTTCCTTGTGAAATGTGTGCTCCTACAACCACCAAACATTTTGAAGAAGCTCAATATTAATGTTGGGTTTCTGGGGTTTTGGCAGAACATATATTCCAGACTTCACAGAGCAGGCACAACGTTTCTATGACTTCATACATCCAGACATTTCAAGCACACATTGCACAACTAAACACACACACATACCAAGTTCAGTACAAGCTGACATGGTAGCTTCCAAACATTTAATCACATGTGTAAACATCACCAACCTGGTGATCCATATAATTGTGGGAGCATCAGGATATACCCACATTACTTTCAATGATGGGGACAATGTACCAGTTGCATATAAATTGCTTTTATACACCTATCCTGAGATGTCATTTGCACCAAGAGAAAATATTCTGATGGGGATACTGACTGCTGTAGTGAGGGAAAGGTCTCTTTGGGCCAGTGGAAACGCATTATTGTCGTGACTCTGGTCCCAGCCTTTGAAAATGTCACAAAGCCAACGTTCTTAATGCTAAAGCTTTGCATCCGAGATGGATACAGTGCGCCAACTCTATCACCACAACAGATGTGGACTGCAGATTTGACTCCACTCTACAAACACAAGCATACCTTCAACACAAAAATGAATATCCGTTGCCTAATGAAGTGATGCCTCTTGATCAGTAGGATTACATATTTTATACTGATGGTTCGGCATGGCTTGTATAGGGATACAAATAAAATATTCTGCAGTGTGCAATGCTGTTTAGGATAGAATGGAGTATGATGAATCCTGCCCTCACAAGACCTACATGCATTCTCTAGGTGATTGCACAGTGCAGCTGGCAGAACTCAGAGCTTTAATTATGGCCCTGGAGAATACGGATCCCAGATTCCCCACACTTATAGTGTGTGATTCATAATATTGTGACCAGTCTTACAATAAGTACTTATACTACTGGAGCCAACATGGATTCAGAAATTCCAAAGGGATCATTGTAAAGCACAACACGCTTTGGGGACAGGTGGCAAAACTCAAAGACTGTTTGCCACAGACTCATATAATACACACGCTGAGTCATCAGCATGTAGGAGTACACATTGTAGGGAATACCATGCCTGATAAAGCTGCAAAAGCAACAGTGCCAGCTGCTGCAGTCACAGCAATGATTATAGATCGAGACCTCATGGTGGCTGTAAACGCTATGCACGATGGCACCCACCTACCGAAAGGCTATCCAACAAAATACTCCTATCAGTTAAGTGCTCAAAACATTCCATTTGTTCAGATTCCCGGAATGGGGGATCAAGTGATACCTAATTCAGATCATAGGTTAGGTTTAATCCTAGCAGCATACCCTTGAACCTCAGAACCCATTGAACCTCCTGAGGCGAAAAGCCGGGAGATAGACTAGCACTGTTTTTAACTCTTGTGTGTGTCACTGAATAACTTTGTTGCTGATTTTAAAAGCACTTATCACCTGGCTTTACAGGACTCCTTCCTGCTAAAACTTACCGCACAGCTGCCCAGCGCTGTCAGCGGGTCCCTCACCAACACGGCGCCATTGCCGGCGTGCGATTAGGCCACGCCCCCTTGGAGGCCACGCCCCTTTTTCTCGAGCAGGTATTTAAGCGCTGTGTTAAAGCGTCTCCTGCCAGAACCCTTGAACCTCCTGAGGCGAAAAGCCGGGAGATAGACTAGCACTGTTTTTAACTCTTGTGTGTGTCACTGAATAACTTTGTTGCTGATTTTAAAAGCACTTATCACCTGGCTTTACAGGACTCCTTCCTGCTAAAACTTACCGCACAGCTGCCCAGCGCTGTCAGCGGGTCCCTCACCAACACGGCGCCATTGCCGGCGTGCGATTAGGCCACGCCCCCTTGGAGGCCACGCCCCTCCCTCCCTCCTCATAAAAATATGTGTCACTACCGGACGCGCAGCGGACGGGCGCAGCGGGCGCGCGGTTTGCGCGCCGAAGGCGCACCTAAGGCAAGCCCGTCTTCGCCCGTCCTCGCCAAGTCATCGCCTCTCGCCAGACCCGCTGCTCAAAATACGCTAGTAACACACTATTATGGGAAAAGTCAACTCTTGGCACTTAACCCGGGCCAACGATGTGACAAACTAGAAGGCTGTTTGGGACAGACTGCCCTCAATTGTAAGTCCTGTAACTTACTCATTGCAGAACCTAATCTCCCCAGACATAGGGTTACTAGTAGGAAGCGTTCCTCGCTGACAATATCTCATCTTAATGTCAGGTCCCTAGTTAAACACCATCCTGAGGTTCATACGCTCCTTACTGAGGACAACCCAGACATCTTGTTTCTAAGCGAAACATGGCTCAAAGACGAACTCACCAGCATCCCTAATCTTACGCTGCCGGCTGGATTCTCGATGACCTCTATTAATAGAGACTCAAGAGGAGGCGGTATTGCTGCAATATATAGAACGTCATATAATTGTACCTTTGTAAAGGAAGACATTACAGGATGCGAGTGCGCTCGCTTTAAAATTACTACTAGCCCTCATTTCTCCCTAACTGGCCTTCTCATCTATAGACCCCCGGGACCCACCTCCAAATTCATAGAGGAACTCCTAGAGACAGCCCATGCCCTAATTGCCAGCTCACCTAACTTCACGATCCTGGGAGATTTAAACCTCCATTTTGATGCCCTCGAGGATCCGACCATTAGTAATCTCCTAACAGACCTAAATGCACTTCAACTGACCTCTCGTATACTATCCCCCACTCACTCTGCTGGCCACCTACTCGACCCGGTCTTTACTAATTTTCCGGAAGTGGAGGTGGACCCTCCCAAGCCTATGGGATGGACAGACCACTCTCTGGTCACATTTGTGATCACGACCGCCTCTCCGCCTAAAAAAGCGCTGCCCGTCTCCCGTTTGAATCGGCCCTGGCATAAACTTCACAATACAGACTTCCCTGCCAGTTTAGGTGAACCTAATCTGGATAATGCAAATGACATCAATATGGCATACGCCGCGTTCCATGAGTGGATTACGAAAGGTCTCGACACTATCATACCAGCTAAATGGACTAGAGGACGAAGTACCTCCTCTAATCCTTGGTATGATGAGAATTTGAAAAATATCAGGAAAGAGTGTAAAAAGGCTGAACGCCAGTGGAGGAAAGATTATAGGGACGAGGACAAAGCATGCTATCTTGCCAAACTGAAGCGATACCACAAAGCTATCCGCGTGTCGCTGGCCTCTTTTTATGCTAAAGAAATTGAGTCCAGCCCCAACCCCACGAAAACGATCTTTAAATTGGTGCAAAAATTACAAAATGGCAGCAACCAAGCCTCTTGCATCTCGTCCACTCAACAGTGCGATGAGCTGGCCACCTTTTTCACAGAAAAGGTAAGGAAGATCTATGACACCTTCTCTCATACTCCCTCTGTCGGAACTACTGATTCCAATGAGGCCCTCCAAGGCTCTAAGCTCACCTCCCTACCGGCTATCCCTCTTGAAAACTTAGCCACTATCTGCAGAAAGGTGAAATCGGGTTCTCCTTCAGACCCCATGAGACCAACCCACTTTTTAAAGGCATTGGACTTCTTCCTACCTTCACTGGCTAAACTTCTTAATCTTTCCTTCGCATCAGCCACTGTGCCTACATGTTGGAAACAGGCCTGGGTTACTCCCATCATTAAAAAACCCACCCTAGACCCGGCCAAACCAGAAAACTACAGACCAGTTTCGCTGCTGCCGTGGGTATCTAAGTTAGCTGAAGCCCATGCGAATGCCATACTTACTGACCATCTGGCCAAAAACAACATCTTGGACCCCTCCCAACACGGGTTCTGGCCTAGGCACAGTACGGAATCCGCCCTTCTTGCCACCACAGAACACCTCCGGAGGATTATGGACACCGGTCAGAGTGCTGCGCTGATATTGCTCGACCTCAGCGCAGCATTCGACACGGTCTCCCATAATATCCTACTGGGCCGCCTGGAGAGCATAGGGATCACTCAACTGGCACTGGAATGGTTTCGGTCATTTCTCACAAACAGATCGTTTCGCGTATCAGCCCCCCCTTTTATTTCCCAACCCCATGCAATTGGCCAAGGAGTCCCCCAGGGCTCGGCCCTTAGCCCATCCCTATTTAATGTGTACATGCAACCGTTGGCAGCTGTGGCTAAAGAATGGAACCTCACACTAGTCTCATACGCTGACGATACCCAGCTGGTGATCACCCTCACTGAATCACCCTCTGCCACGTCCACTAAATTCAGGGATGGGCTGGCAGCAGTCGCCAACTGGATGACGGCAAACTGCCTGCAACTCAATGTGGGAAAAACAGAGGTGCTACTTCTGGGCAAGAACACTAGCGGTTGGAACGACCACTGGTGGCCTCCCCTGCTTGGTCCTACCCCCCCACCAAAATCCTTGGTAAAAAACCTAGGAGTATGGCTGGACTCTGCACTGAATTACCAGTCGCATACAAAAAAAGTGGCAGCCACTTGTATCGGGTTGCTGAGAAGCCTAAGTCCCATCCTGGGCTTCTTTGACCCCAAGACAAGGCAACTTATTGTCCAAGCCACCATCCTTGCCCGGCTGGACTATGCTAACGTCCTCCTCCTAGGCGCAAATAAAGCTGAGTTATCCAGATTCCAACGTATTCAGAACTCAGCGGCAAGGGCAATCGTAGGTCTGCCCAGAAGATGTTCGGCCAGAGCCACCATTCAGAGGCTTCATTGGCTGCCCATAGAAGCTCGCATCCAGTTCAAGGCTCTTACCATCGCCTTTAAAATCCTTAGAACGGATGGCCCTGAACTACTCCGAACGCTGCTTACTCCTTACAACCCCCAACGCAATCTTCGTTCCATGGGTCAACATCTAGTGGTGGTCCCTCGAACGAAGTTCTGCCGTATTGGAGATCGCTCCTTCAGAGTAAAGGGAGCTAAACTATGGAACTCCTTGCCCCTCCACATTCGTCACCTCACCAATTTGTCTGCTTTTCGCAAAGCAGTAAAAACGCACCTCTTTCCTCCTCTGTAATCCCTTCCCCTTCCCCCTCCCCCCCTTTTCTCCTCAGTTGGCTAGGCTGTGGTTCTCAGCGCCGGGACGCCTCGTTGCTGGGGCAGCTGTCGCGCTCAATAAATGGATAACATAACATAACATATAAGGGCCTAGCATCTGCTCAAGCAGGGGTGGCAGCTACAGTTTAATTATTGAAGCAACGCTATTGGTGGTCAGGTCTAAACAAACAGACTAAGGATTTTGTCCTTAATTGTGACATCTGCCAGCAAATGAAGGGTTTCACGATGACACCTCTATTGATATCTATTGATCTCAGACAAGCCTCTCGCTTGTTTTTACTTGGACAACTGTGGCCCTCTACAATTAGACATGGCTTACAAATACAACTTGTTTGCAGTGGATTTCTGCTCTCGATTCCTTTGGGTTTGGCCACAGCAAGCGTCTGATGCCCAAACCTTTATAAAAGATCTGCAAGTCTCTATCGGGACATACACAGTAGCCACATTCCATTCAGACGAGGGTCCGGTGATTACCTACAGGGCTTACAGAGAACCCATCAGAAAATTGTGTGTGACTGTGCAGTACACCTCCCTCTATCGCCACAAGGGAAATGCAGTAGTGGAGAGGAAGAACCAGGACTTGAAGCAGTCTTTAACAGCAAGGGTATTAGGTTCAGGTCATAATTGGGTTCATCACCTGTATGGGGTCCAGAGAGCCCTAAGGAATCTGCATAGAAAATCCCTGGGGGGTTGGACTCCCTAAGAAATCCTGTTTGGGTTTAAAATGTGCATTCCCAACCTTGACAGTCCCGGTAGAGTGGCTGCAGAAATACAGTTTGACATTGATGAACGTTTGGATCTTTTACAGAATCTGAATGACTTTTAAGAAGCTCAGAGCAACATCCAGCACACACGGTATACCACTGGAGAAGTGAAGGAAGCACCAGTGACTCCTGATTGGATCCCTACGATTGGCATACTAGTCTGGGAGAAGATTGTGGACAATAAGGAATTCAGGCCATCTTACAGTGCACATCTACTTATCCTGGCTGTTGAAGGTATGGGAACTGTGCTTCTACCACCACTTACTGTTGTAAAAACAAGAGCTTTTTTGTCAATAGATCTTGTCAAACTGCATTTTGTGGCTGGTTCTAGGCAGTAGGCCAAGAGGGCTCCTAGGTAGTTACCTGCCCACTCTCACTACCTTACAGGAAGTCCTATAGAAGCTTTGATCAATGATGAAGCCTCCGATGCCCCTACTTGGATATACATTTGGATTAGAATTTTATTTCTTTTCCTCTTCTTTTGCATTGTTTTTGTGGCCGTCTTTTCCTTGATCCTGAACAGACACTATCTTCCAAAATGTTCTACTGTTGAATTGGAGAACTTGGTTTTAACACGCAATTGTTCATCACTCAAAGTGAAAAGAGACCTTTCCCTGGCGAACATTTGTGCTGGTCCAGTTCCTGATGGAATTGTTTGGGACAAAGTATCCTATGATATATTTGCACCAACTGAATAATTCAAATTCCTTATGTTTTAAAACTTCTCTGCATGACTTTGTCACTCCTAGCACTGTCTCTGATGATTGGGACATTTATACACTGCATGAAATGCTAGGTGCTCTGCAGAATTCAACTGTTTTTAATGGTACCAAGATTTATTAGGAAATGGCTTATTATGATGAAATGTTCTGCTTTCACCATTATGGTCACCATTTCCTACATAAAACTAGTACTCCATGAGCAGTATTTAATTACACACAATTGGATCATTGCCCTACACCAGCACTAGGTAGCTCAAAGGTATTTTTACAGAAGGTTGCATATTTTTCTGGCCACAATCCAGCTGACCCAAAGTCTTATAATTATAAACTCACATCTTTATGGGCTCAGAAAACTATTCTCACAGGCACCAAGCTGGTTTATTCTGCATCTTCCATTTCTCAGCTTTCTGTACACGTTTTTGACTTTTGGAAAGACAATGTTGATTTGAAATCCATTTGGGAAACTTAGGATTTGAATGTTCAGGGGAACACTGCTTTATTTAAAGCATCCTTATACCACAGCAAATGATTTTCCTGAAAAAAGCTAGGCAGCAAACGTCAAGTGATATTTGATTGCCCACAGAGGTATCACCAGTTATGCAAGCTGCTACTTTTATTCACAGAGAATAATGCAGCACTGATACTATTGGTGTATTTTATTGTGAGAACAACCACAGACGTTATGAGAAAAGCCACATTTGCAACTAGAGGATATCCATAACCTCCATTAAACCTCATGACAGGGGGCAGAACTGACTCATGGATGCAATGAAGTAGTGGGTGTGTCACTGACCGCCTTCTTCATTGCCGCCCAGCAACTGCTGTTGTTTCTCCACACTCTTGGTTGTGATATGAGGACTGGGGTTTGGGGAGGATTTC
This sequence comes from Lissotriton vulgaris, assembly GCF_964263255.1. Taxonomy (NCBI): domain Eukaryota; kingdom Metazoa; phylum Chordata; class Amphibia; order Caudata; family Salamandridae; genus Lissotriton; species Lissotriton vulgaris. Next base: position 2,034,010,929 of record NC_141685.1, on the reverse strand, counting down.
AGCATATCTTAGCTTGAGGCAGATATCCTGGGTCAGAGTAGAGAGATTCAGTGTATTTTTACCTTATTCCCCAGTGCATGGTCAGCGGGGGAGCAGCTGCAATACTTAATTTTACAGTCTTTTGTGAGTGGTATGTCTGAGTCCAGTCCTCTATTTGACTCAGACTTTACTTGGTCTGTTGTGGCTAACTTCTGCTTGCATCAAAGTAATATAATGAAGTTCCGAGGCACGTGGATAAACCCGGAGTCTGTATGAAAATGCAAGGCTACTTTTGTTTATATTCACTGTATACTGCTGCCTGGACTGACTGTACTGCTCTCTGTCCGGGCAGGCCTGCTGCATCTTAATAGCCTAAGCCAACATTGCAGCTACACAGGACAACATACTTCAATTGAGAGTCCAGCAACTTAGAGAATCATCTCCACATTGCCCACATACCAGCTTCAGAAAGGAATTTAATTTGCTGTGTCAATGTTGAGTTTGAGTTAATTTCAGGACTTTCCGGTCCAGTCATATAATCTGACTTGGACTCTGCTCTGTGTTTTTTAGTTTGAGCCTAGAGTCAGCACGCATGCGCTGCTCCGCAAGGTTTGCTGTAAACCCTCTGTGGGAGTTGAACATACCCACCACTTTTTCATTGGTTGCTTGGTCTGCCTTTACAAATTCCACTGCTTTCTATGGTGAATAGTGTGCATTTGCCTCACCTTTTGGCTGTGTTATTACCAACCTGATGACTGCCCCTGCTACAAGGATCCTTTCACTAGTGGCTAAAGGTTTCATTTCAAGTCACTACTTTTTCTTCCACCCTCTCCTCGCAGCTCACTTTTGTTTTTTAAGGCATAGTGAGAACTTACGCTGAGGCTCGAACCCTGTTTCTCAGTTCCACATTCAGTAGCTCCAGATGTAATGGCACATCCTGTCTCCAAGAGGATTGGCATTTTTGGGGCTTTTACCTGTTTCCCTCAAGTCGTGTGGATACTTTGATGGTGCTTGTTTACTTTAGAAACAGATGGTATGTTTTGTACGCTCCCCACCCCGATCGTGTTTTAGGACTTTATTTAATTTGAGTTTTTATACATCAACATGCCGCTGAACAACTCCCTCCGCATTTGCAGCTTGACCTGTCCTTCACCACACTTGTGCTGCTTGTTTCTGTGGCTACATGCATTTATCTTTTTATCTTTGTTTTATCCCTCTGGCTCATGGTCCCGCTCTTTGGAAGAGGGGGCGGGGTAGTTCCAGGGACTCTCTGCAGGCTTGTTTTTCACCTACCACCCCATAGCTATTAGAAAACAGCAAATAAACAAATTGCAGGATTTATTTCTAGTTCCCCCCTGTCCCTCAGGGGGCTCCCCGTGTAATATGATGCAGCTTGTTTTAATTTACTTTGAATCCACATAAATGCCATTCCTAAAACAACAGGAGGGCTCATGTATCTTGATAAAGGTAGCTTTTATGTTTTATAATTTGTGTTTTTGTGGGCCTGTTTTTATTAAGCATGTTGAGCACCATGCAAAGTGTGTGTGGAGCACTTTATAAATCCCCAGTGCGGCTTTCATTCTCAAAGACAACCAGAGATTCCCCTCCCCCGCAGAGAGATTATCATGAGAGGCTCAGCGCCCCTCCCTGTTCCCTGACCTCTGGGAAGGTGTCCCCAACATTAATGGCAGAGAACTAAGGAATTTGAGCGATTGAAGAAAACTTTTGAATATGTTTTAACTTAAATCGCAGTTGAAGCTCAAATGACTATTCAGATTCAGATGTCCTCACAAACCTAAAATTTGTATTTTACATTTTAAAGGAAGGGACGACACGCACAATTTTTGAAAGAATAGCTGTTATTGCTGCGAAAAAAACATTGAGTGTAGTGCTGTGATAACTGTAGTTATAGGGCAGAGGTTGGAATCTAACCGTTGATTACTGCTCTTTTATGATTTCGAGATGGATAAAATAAATTCTTTTAAGTCGGGTAATAACTCAGATGAAAATGCAGCATTGTTTTGAAGTGTGTATTGTATATGGTGGTTTGTAGATTGTTATGCAGACCCACTCTGCATCTGGTAGGTCTCCTCTCCAAACAAACATAGCGATGTGGCTTAGGGTGCAGGCATCACCAGCCAACACTGAGTCTTATGGTTTTTCACAACAGCCAGGGAGCGTGCTCAACATCAAAAATGTGTTGGCTATGACCCGTTCTAAACCACTGGGGACACGATGAGGGCTTACTTGTTTCTTTCACGTATTATCACCTTTGTGTCATTAGAGGTTCTTAAGTAAGCGAAAAGCGTAGTAGGGCCTGCATTTTTTTTTTTTTTTAAATATATTTTTATTGCAGGAATCAGTAAATCGTTACATAATCGACCAGCATTATAAAACAAGCAAAATCAATGAGGCACACCCTCCATCCCCCCGCCGTATTTCTTGTACACAGCCATTCAGCCCACAACCCTGGGGTCGGGCGGCGAAAGTCAATGGGGGCTCAGCAGGACATCAAAGCTGGTCCGGATGATCCACTGTCTGTCATCTGCTTTTCCAAACAAGCCTATAAACCCAGAAAGAAAAACCCCACCCTCAAAACGCTAAGAACCAAAGTAACCCCTACCCAACCCCGCCATCAGCGCACGGTAACTACCGCAACAGGATCTGCTAAAGGACCCATGGGGAAAACAACAGAGCTGAAAAGTTCAATCATCTAACGGGACATGGGGCGAGCTGCATCCTCACTGTCAGAGTCACTGGGGGCGCAATAATCCCTAAGGGCCTGCACTAACGTTTCCCACTCCAGCGCTGCCTCCTGTGCCTTCTCATTACGCTGCCTCCAAGCTAGCTGGTATCTCAGTGTGCTCTCCCCCGCCGCCCACTTCAAAAGTTCGCTGTGCCACCGGCCTCCCGTCGGACCAGCTCGTGCCTTCCAGTTCCTGGTCACCTCCCGCTTAGCAAGGAGCAGCCCCAAATCGATGAACTTGCTGGATATTTTGTTCTTGGGGGTATGAGGGAACCAGTGCAGGAGTCCCACCGCCGCGTCAGTCGATAAGGATCTCCCCGTCACCTCCTCCAGGGTCTTCCCCACTTCTACCCAATAGGATGATAATCCCGGGCAGGCCCACAACATGTGGAGAAGGTCCGCTTCCTGGGCCGGGCATCTGGGGCAGTCCGCTGAATTCGTAGCAAAATATCGCCTGATTTTCACCGGGGTCAGATAAGCTCTATGGAGCACGTAGTAGTGGACCAATTGAAAGCGGGCGTGGCGTGTGCCCTTCCAGGCTCGCCGCACCAGCTGGGACCAGGTCGTCTCCGGGATCTCCTTGCCAATGTCCACCTCCCAACGGGTTCTCAGAGTAGTGAGGGGAGCCAGCCCCTCATTGATCAGTCTGCCATAAAGGCAAGTGACCGCCTTCACCGTGCCCGCAGACATCATCACGTATTGGCACACCGGAGAGAAAGGGGGTTCCTCCTGCCCATGTTTCCAGTGCGCCTGAATCGCTCGGATAAGGGCCGAGTGCAACAAAAGTCGCCGCGAGGAATCTCGAAGCGATCGATGACCTCCTGAAAGGGCAAAAGCGCCCCGTCCTCGTATAGGTCACCTATCAGCTGTAAGCCTGCGTCCTCCCAGTTCGCCAACCGCGACCAATCGCCGCCATGGGGCAAAGCCGTCAGCATCCCCAAAGGTATTTCGGGCGCATACGGTATTCTCAGGTGGCCCCGGGCGTGAGCTCGGTTCCAACACAGGCGAACGGTCCGCTCCTCAAGCGACAAGTCCTGTAAGGCCAAACGTTGTCGCAGCGCTATGAAGGAGAGAACATGCCTGGCTATACCCGTACCCCTTTTGTCTTCTGGGCCCCGGAATTCCCGGGCGATCTCCTGGGTGAAGGTCTGGAGCTGCGCCGCCAAATAATACTTCTCAAAGTCCGGCACTGCAAGCCCACCCTCATCCTTCGGCCTCATCAGGGTCTTGAGGGCCACCCGCCGGCGGCCCGAGCCCCAGAGGAATCCGACTATCATAGATCGTAATAGTCGAAACGTGGCCGGTGGGACCCATATTGGCAGCGTCCGGAAATAATATAACAACCGGGGAAGCGCCACCATTTTGAGCAAAGCGATCCGCCCTGCCACCGAAAGCGGTAGCGTGGCCCAGAAGTCCATGCTGCCTCGAAGTGCTCGAGTGCCGCGGGCAATGTTCCCATCCAGGAGGTCAGATGGTTCATGATAGACGTACACCCCCAGGTATTTAAAGCAGTCAGGTTCCCATCTAATCTCCCTGCTGAGAGCAGGGCTAGGGGTGCCCCTGCGAACCGGGAAAAGACAGGTCTTAGTCCAGTTCACCGGAGGCCCGAGACCTCCCCAAACTCCGTGAGCGCCGTCGCAGCTCCATGTAAGGCAGCGAACGGGTCCTCGAGGAAGAGCAGCAGGTCGTCTGCATACAGTGAAATGTGGTGCGGGCCCGAAGGAGTCCACAGGCCCGTATAATGGGCTCCCGACCGGAGGTGCAGTGCGAGCGGCTCCACCGCCAGCGCAAAGAGAAGCGGGGATAACGAACATCCCTGCCTCGTGCCCCTCTCCACCGGATATTGTGAGGAAATGAGCGGTCCCGCCCGAACCCTGGCTGATGCAGAGGCATACAGAACCTTGGTCCACCTGATGAAGCCCTCACCGAGACCGAACCTCCGTAACACAGTACCAAGGTAGTCCCATTCCAGGCTGTCAAAAGCCTTCTCTAAGTCTACCGATAAGACAACCGGGCACGGGGCATCCACAAGCGGTTCTCCCAGCAAGCGGAACAACCTGCGAATGTTCATGGTCGTGTTACGCCTGGGGATGAATCCAGCTTGGTCCTCATGTACCAGGGAGCTCATGTGCCCCAGCAGCCTCGAGGCCAAGATGCTGCTCAGTATTTTATAGTCAACCGTCAGCATTGATAAGGGACGGTAAGACCCCGGATCGGATGAGTCCCTTCCGGGCTTGAGGAGGGGAACCACCAAGGCCTCGCACATCGAGCCCGGGAGTCGCCTAAGCCTCTTCGCCTCTCTGTAGACTATCAATACCTAGGGGCTAGGAGATCAGCATAAGCTGCATAGAACTCCACCGGAAGGCCGTCCAGGCCCGGGGTCTTATTCCTCGCCATCTTTTTAATGGCGCTACGGATCTCTCCCAATTCTATGTCGGACCCCAGGGCTTTCGCCACGTCCTGCTCCACTGTTCGGAGCTCCAGAGGCTGCAGATAATTATTAAGCAAATCAGGGTCTCGGGTAGAGCGACTGCGGTATAAACTTTCGTAGTATTGCCGGTAGCAACTCAGAATCTCAGGCTGAGTGCACACCACAGTCCCGTCTGCCTTGCGCATGGACGTCGTCAGTGAGGGCTGGCGCGTAGGGTTGGCTAGCCATGCCAGCAGCGCGCTCGACCTATCCCCCTCTGCGATGGACCGAACCGTATAGGCCTTGTAGTCAAAACAGCGGAGCCGTTCGACCTCCGCCGCTACCGCCTCCTTCGCCTCCGCTGCGCGTATCTGTAATTCAGGGCGCCCGGGGCGGCGGAGTTCCAGCTCGCGGAGTTTCCGGTCCGCTGCATCTAGGTCGGCGAGGATAATTCGCCTCATGCCGACCTTTTTAGAAATACAGTATCCCCTCACCACCACCTTAAAAGCGTCCCATTCTAGCGCTATCGCCTAGGTCCGCTCTGAAAACACTGTCCTCAAGGATCTCGGGCCGTAACTTCCAGGTGGGCACCGCAGGCACCCCGGGGAACCAACGAAGGTCCAGCAGGAGGGGGTTATGATCTGATATGGTCCTGGTCAAATATTCAGACCGGACCGCTGCCGAAACTAGTTCTGGCGATCCAAGGAACCCGTCCAGTCTAACGTGCAACTCATGGAGGCTCGAGAAGTAGGAATAGTCCCTAGTTGTGGGGTGCTGCGCCCTCCAGATATCCGTTAAACCCCAGTGAGTCTGCCAGTCCCTACGACCCTTAGCCACGCGGCGAACCGGAGAATCAGGTAGGGGTGGATGCGATCGGTCAGTGTCTACATCCACTAGCGAGTTGAAATCTCCACCGAGCAGAAGGGGCCCGGAGAAGAAGTGGGCCAACGAGCCCGATAACCTGGAGAGGAAGGCAGTCTGGTCTACATTAGGAGCGTACACACAGCAAACGTTTAGGTCTCTCCCTCCCAAGGTGCCCGAAATGGCCACATATCGCCCCTCTGGATCTATCACTGTTTTCGTGACCTGGAAGGGAACCCCAGCTCTGACCCAAATCAGTGCCCCTCTGGCATACGCGGAGTACGAAGTGCAAAAGACCTGCCCCCTCCATCTACGCTGTAGCGCCGCCCCTTCCGCCTTGTTCAGATGTGTTTCCTGCAGCAGCGCCATTTGCACCCCCCTACGCACTAAATAAGCGTGGACTTTGTGCCGCCTAGACATGGTATGAAGCCCCCGCACGTTCCAAGTAACACATTTCAGATTAGCAACATTAGCCATTGTCCCAGATCGTTCTCGCAAAGTCTCCCCATCTGGGTCCCAACAAAGAAAGGACATCAATCATCCCAGCACTGATGGCGGCCATTTTCCCCAACCAAGAATTAACAACCCAAGTATGAACCAAACCCCCATCCGCCCTCCCCAGAACAGGACCCAAATAGCACCATCTAGTTCCCATCCAAACCATACCCTCCAAAAACCCACTATCCCCTACTAATCCTGCGGTCGCCACCGTAGGAAGGCCTTAAGGGCCAGGTGCGGGCCGGGCGGAGGCAGCGGGCCCTCGACGCTCAGGCCACCAGGACTAAGACAAGCCCAAAACAGTGCCAAACATGCTCGGCGCAAAAACAAGGCACCCCCCCCTTCTCCCGGGAGTCAGCATCAAGTGTCGGCACCCACCACCCCCGTGCCGGGCCCCCTCCCAAAAGGAAGTAGCTCACCCCGTTACCCCTGTCCATCTAGAAGGTCCTCCACCGATTTCGGTGTGATCACCGGCGTATGGACGCTATCAGTCACCGATTCCTCGGAGTCCGTTGGCACCCCCTCGTCACCAGGGTCCGCTTCCTCCTCAATGGCATCGTCCCGTGAACCAGATAGCGCAGACAACACTTCCAGCACTCCCTTCCGCTCCGTCGATGTCTCCGCAGCCGAGGGTCCGCCTGAGCGGCCACGGCGACTCCGAATTCTTTTGGACCGCCGTCTCTGCTCCGGCTCCGCCGCTTGCTGTGATGAGGAGCCGAAGCCATCTTTCCCTGCTCTGTAGAGTTCGAGCCAGTTGCAGACGTCCTCCGGGGTATCAAAGAATTGAGTCTTGTCATCGACAATTATGCGGAGCCTCGCAGGAAATAGGAGCGAGTACTGGATGCCCTCGCTCCTGAGCTCGCGCTTGACCGCCAGGAAGGAAAACCGTCTACGTTGAGTTTCATAGGTGTAATCCGGGAAGATGTTCACCTGGCTGTTCGCCACTTTGAATGGACCATTATGTCTGGCGGCGTTGAGGATGAGGTCCCTGTCCCGAAAGTGCAACAACCGTGCCACCACCGGTCGCGGGGTCCGACCCTGTTGTGGTGGCCTCGCTGGGACTCTATGGGCGTGCTCCAGGGTGTAGAAGGAGGATAGACCCTCCGGGGCCACCGTGTTTCGGAGCCAGGCTTCCAAGTATGCCACCATGTCGCCATCCTCAATCTTTTCCGGCAGGCCCACCACCCGAATGTTATTCCTCCTGTTACGGCCCTCCGCATCCTCCGCTCTCTGCTCCAAGGCCGTAATCCGGGACAGGGCATCCTTCATAGTCACAGCCAGGGTTCGCTGCGCCGGCTCCAAAGTTTTCACCGAGCTCTCCACTTCCTTGACCCTGTCCGAGAGTTTGCCGTGATCCGCTCTAAGGAGGCCTAGGCTTGTCGCTACCTGGGCAATGTCCTGCTGGAGGGCCGAGCGCGTGGTCGCAATCGCCTCCAAGACGCGGTCAAATTGCTGCTGCATTGATGCACCACCAGAGCTCTCCGGGTCCCCACGTTCCTCTTTGTCCTGGGACTCCGAGTCTGAGGCGGCTGGGGTAGCCCCCTTGGCTCCTCTAGGTTTCCCCATGTCGCCGGGAGCACACCGTGCGGGTCCAGGAGTAGGCTTCTCCGAGTGCAAGCGCCGGCTGTGACTTTCCCGGTTTCTGGGCCTCAGGTCGAGTGCCGGAAATCCCGGTCTCCAGGGTCTGTTGGACCTCCTCAGCTTCGGCTCGTGCCACCACCACGTCGTCTGAGGGCACCGGGGAGGAGGCGGAGACAATCGTCGCCAGGTCGGGCCGGCCCGTGCGGCCGATAGAGACCCGGAGTAAGGGTCACCGACTCCTCCGGATGATCTGCGGCGCCAAAGGGTTGCGCCTCCCATGGAAGTGGGTCGGCCAGGAAAAAGTAGCCAAGTGCGGTGTAGGGAGTGGGGCCTCCGTCGGGACCTCCAGGCGCCCGCGTGCGGGATCCACTATAGCGGGGGCATCTGCCCGTCCGAGTGCGATCCTCGTTGAAAGAGTCCGATCCGACCGATGTCCAGTTCCTCACATCTTCGTGAGACGGCAGAGCAGGGGGTGCGCCGCTGCTAGTGGTGTTCCATCAGTCTAGTGGATCCGGCCAAGGGGACAATGAAGTCCGGGCGCCATGTTGGGTCGCACTCCGCAGTTCCACAAACTCCGATTTTCCGCCGGGTCACCGCTCGTTCGGACTCCGCCAAGGGCCCCGGCAGGTCTCCGTCGGGCCGATCAGCAGAATGCTGGGGTCGGGGTGCCCCGCAGCCTCCGATTTACAGGATAATCACGGGCTCAGTCCCGGAGCCGAGCTCTCAGGCGACCATCGCCATCGGCGCCCAAGCCACGCCTCGTAGTAGGGCCTGCATTGTAGTTTTTAATGAGGCCAACTGTACCAAGGGAATGACCCCAGCAGGTGCCCGCTCCTGTGAATCACAATGCTGCTGTAGGATACACTCACTTGCAGGAAAAGAAATTCTTGTGTTTTGTTTTCAATTTTGTTTCTAAAATCATCTCCCCTCTCGGTTAGTCTGTTTTCAGTGCTGATACATATTGTTTCCAGACCAGCCAACTCACACGATATCAGCTCACTTCACATGTCTCCTGGTGAAGACCTGATATCACACAATAAAACTGGGAGTTCAAGGCCAGCAGGAAAACCTTGCATGGGGTTGGTTTTCTGCTTGTTATAACATTGCTCACAATATAAATTCCTTGCCTGGGTTTTCAAATCACCCAGCTGAGGCATAAAAAGCCACTCTTTCTTTCAATAAGTAGCATGGAAGCCTATCTTTGTGTGTGGGTGGCCGTTCACCAGTGGTGCGTAATTATCAGCACTTGTGGTAGCACCAAGGAAAATGTGTTCCATGGCTAAATACTTATAAGATCAGAAGGCAAGACCTATTAGCTATGCTAATACTTGTTTTTAAACTTGCCAGACACATCTAACGTCGCCTGCCAAGAAAACGCTACGGGGGAGTTTCCTGAGTTTTTTTGTGGGCACTTGGACAACCCATAGAGTGGGATATATATTGCCTGTCCAATCTGCACCACAAGCAAGTACTCTTGGTACCGGTGGTTGATCCATTATAATAGTGGTGGGGTGGAAATTTGTATTCTATTACGTCATACACAAATTTTCGTACAGCGCACATCTTGAAAACACGCTTTTGAACGTGCTCTAATATGTGACAGAGAAGGAAGAGAAGACTCTGGGATAAAATATTTGTCTCGGATCACACAAATTGAGAGCCAGCAAGCAGGGTCTGATCACAGATTTCTTTTTGTTTCGTATTGAAGAGCAGTCACCTCTAGAGGGGTTTCTCTTTCTTACATTAAAGAATAACGCTGTAATCTTTATTACTGGAGGATGAAATGAGAGCCTAGGTTACAGGCAGAATCCTCCTTTTATTTTGGGCCAGTTTTACATAGCACAAACCTTGCACAAGGAAACAAGAGTGCTTCAAAACCGGCAGCTCTGGGTAGAAAGACACATCAGATAGTCAGGATTTTGCAGCTGTGCTCGTCTGAGTACAACATGGCCAATGTGGAGGACAGAGGCCAACCTCGGCTACACACCAATTGTGAAACTGGGGTGTGGGCGTCCCTGCAATGAGTGCCCTGGTTAGACTCAGAGGATCTGGTTTTTCGTGGTGTTTGCTGGTGCACGTTGGTTGTAATCACTGTAGCCGTAGTAAAAAGCTGCAGTGTTGGTCCCTACAAATATTCCTCAATTTACGAATGTTTAAGATTGGAAGATCATGCTTTAATGAGCTGATTCCAATGAATGATAGAACGATTGAAGGGGACTCTCAAAACACCAGCCTAGAGCCATCATTTCTGTGCAGTTGGCCCGTTGTGCCTGTGGGCTAAGAGCCACCACCTCTCCCAGACTAACAGATATCCTCTTGCCCAAAGTGCATGTTTGAAATGTAGACACATGATACAAACGATGTTGCTCCAGTGGTAACACAATGCACATGATGCCACTGATTTGACGCTTGGCGTAGCATGACAAAAGTAGCATTCGGATAAGAGGACGGAAGCTAAAGGAATGAGCGTGAATGCGAATGATTGGGTTTTGCTAAAGGACCAGCAAAAGAGAAAGTCGGCCATGTTGTTCTTCAAGATGCAGTTGCTGTAACCAGTGGGCATGTAATCACGATCACAGCCTGAGCACAGACCCCACCATATCATGAAGTGCGTCCTAGGTCTAGAAATACCTCTGTATTCCTGAAGAATGCCAATGAGCACACATGACCTCGGCTAAGCTTGGAGCAGAGGGGCCTGAAACATGATCAGAGGACTTCAAACTGTGAACTCCACTGCCCACAGTCAGATAGACATGGGCAAAAGGGCAGGCTAAAATATTCCACTGTAGGGGAAGCACTGTTGTAACGCATGTCCCTGGCAGCATGTAGAGTTTTAAATTACAACCAGAACAGTAATCACAACAAAGGAATCGTCCTTCTTAATAGTAAAAAAACGGATTTGATAAAAAAAAACACACACACACACACAAAACATGAACGTGAGTTCTACTTTGGGGCATGTAACAGAAGAGATCATTGAAAAACCGAAACAGGCTTTGAATAGATAATGAAACTGCTACTGTTACAGGTATCAGCAAGTTACACAGAAACGTGCAATTGTAAACGTGTGGACAAACACCTTTAAGGGTGCTGAAGAATGCTAAACTCGTGTGTGCTTGATTTGCATCACTGTTCTCCCCCATTTTATTGTGTTCCACCGCTCAGTCATCTATAATTAAATTGTAAAATTCAGTTTATTGTGACATTTACTCTATCGTGAATGCCCTGGTGTCGTCGACCATTAGAAAATAACGTTTTGAGTATATTTTTTAAAGAAGAAGATGAATTATTGGTGGATTCTGCAGCAAAACAACTCAAAATGTTATGCACCTTAGTTAGCTATGTACACATGTAACACGTACACTTCTCTCCAGCGCTTGAGAACTACTTATACAATTGTAATCACACCTGCCGCACACACTTAACACTTCCTAAAGATATGCGATTCTCAGCTCAGGTGACCTCGTTATGCACGAGGCTTGAGTTACATTTGGCTTTCAGAATATGCTCTGTGCATTCTTATAATTAGTTGCAGCGAAGACTGTGGCTCTTTTGTTTGCTTTTTCCGCTGTCAGACGGATCTCAGAACTTGCACCCCTAACAGGCATGTCCTCTGTCCCAATGGCTAGGTAGTTTGGCATTTTGCGGATACCAGCCTTATCACCCGTCCTATAAATTCCATGTTAGAATTGTCTTCCGAAATGTCTACATATATTACAGCATATATGTCTCACAGATGGGGGAATAGCATGATGCCACATTCACACAGGACTAATGGTATTTCCTGCTGAGGGGTGAAGGGTACTCCAATGCAGACGACTGGTAATTACATATCCCTGCACCTCTACAGGGAACTTCCACTGATAGTGGAAGAGACATCAATCACCCTTTGAACTCTAGTGGCATTACAAGGTTGATAATATTCCCACACAATAGTTCCTCGCCAGCCTCTTTTATTGTTGGGGGGTAGGTGGAAGGGCACAGAGAAGAAACTAAAGAAAGGCGAGCCAGTGCTAGCAGCTGTGACTCCTTATTAACCGTTATACAAACAATTCAGCTGTAAAAACCTAATAGTGTTAAAAAGCCCATTGAGATTCGTCTGCAATAACGCGTCAATGGGAAAGTGACTAAAATGAGCTGTTTCCAAGTTTCTGACCCTAAGAGCCTGGATGCAAGTACTTCCAAACTGAGAGTTCTCGTTCAGTTAGGAACCCATGGCGTAATCTGCTCACAGAGTAAGGTTAAAACAGGCTTGTGTACAGCACCTCTAACAACTGTAATGATGTGTAAAAAATCTTTGTCAGTCACTAGAGCCGGATTAAACAAACTTTCCAGACTAGTAGTATGTTTTTTGGTGCATGCTAATTTGCTTCATTACATTTTTCAACAGTAAGTGGGGTTTTGGGGGGCAAAAATGCGGTGATGGGGCAGAAAAATGTGGTTTTTAGAAAGAAAACTAGAAAAGAAAAACAGGACAAAACTTTCAATATGTAATGTGTGCCTAACAAGCACCTTAGTACAAACTAGCAAAGAGACGCTAGGGAGACGCAGTCTCTCACCACACCCTTATCAACAGACTCCACAACATCGGCATACAGCAGCACGCCCTTAAGTGGATTGCTTCATTCCTTGCAGGATGCACCCAGAGCATCTGACTGCTCTCCTTTACATCCGCACCCAAGGGTATCATTTGGGCGTACCCCAGGAATCGTCTCTCAGCCCCACCTTGTTCAACATCTACATGACCCCTCTCACAGAGGTCGTCAGATCCCACAGACTCAACATAATCTCTTTTGCCCATGACACTCAGCTAATCCTTTCACTCTCCGAGGATATCTCTTACATCAAAGCGAATCCTAAATGGATGAGAGTCAGCTGCCTCAACCTCTACTCTGACAAAACAGAGGTACTGATCTTCAGAATAAACACCTCCATATGGGACCACAACTTGTGGCTGGCAGAACTCAGACCAACACCCACACCATCAGACCATGCACACACCTTAGCATCTCCCTAGACAACCAATTTACCATGAAATGACTTGTCAACGCAGTTGCCTCCTCCTGTTTCCACACCCTCCAAATCAATCAATCAATGAATCAGGGGTTTGTAAAGTGCAGCTACTCACCGGTAAGGGCCGTGAGACGCTGGAAGGGGCAGCTCTGTTGAGTGTTGGGGTCATCGGAAGAACCAGTTCATGAGGCCCTTCCTGAACTGTAGGAGTGTGGGGGCTTGCCAGAGGTCATTCCAGACCTTGACAGCAAGGTAGGAGAAGGGCTTACCTCCCATTCTGGTCCTGTAGATGCATGGGACAGAGGCCAGAGTGAAGTCGGCTGATCGGAGGTGCATGGAAGGAGAGGCGGTTGTTCAGGTTTATAGATCTGGCGTTGTGAAGGGCCTTGTAAGCATGGGTGAGGAGTTTGAAGGTTATTCTTCTTTCAACTGGGAGCCAGTGGAGGTCTCAGAGCTGTTGGATGAAGTGATTGCGATGGGGGATGTCGAGCATCAGTCTGGCTATGGTGTTAATGATGGTCTCGAGTTTACGAAGGAGTGTCTTGTTGATTCTGGTGTAGAGGGCATTGCCGTAGTCCAGTCTGCTACTGATGAGAACGTGCGTGACAGTTTTTCTGGATTTGGATGGGATCCATCTGAACGTCTTTCAAAGCATGTTGAGGGTGTAGAAGCAGGTCAAGGATACAGCGTTGATCTGTGGGTTCATTGTGAGTAATGAGTCTAGTCCAAATGCTCTTCAGCTGGATCCCCATCAACACCAGAAAGACCACCATGCATGCCCTCATTATCAGCCGTCTCGACTATGGCAAATCTCCATAAGCCAGAATCACCACTCAGCTCCTCAAAAAACTTCAGACCATACAGAACACTGCAGCCTGACCGATCCTGAACCTCTCCAAACGAACTCACATCGCCCCTCACCTCAGAATCCTCCACGGGCTCCCCATCCAGAAGAGATGCCAGTTCAAGATCCTCCCACACGCATACAAAGCTCTCCACGATCCATAAACCTCATGTATCTACTATTGACTGAAATACTACCTGCCTGCAAGACACCCGCGCACCACCTCCCCCTCTTGCACACACCCCCTGCATCCATCACAGCCACAGCGGAGGCCACTCCTTCTCGTTCATAGCCTCCAAGATCTGGAAGAACCTGCCTCTCTACCTCTGAAGAGCTCCTTCCCTGGCGAACTTCAGAAAGAAACTCAAAGCCTCATCAGTGATGTCACTGACCATGTCATGAGTGATGCAATATGTGATAACATCAACAGTGCATTGCGGGGGCGCAGTTATAGTTAGTTCAGCTAAGTAATTCGGCCGAATTTCTCTGTTTCCCTACGAGTGAAATGTCAGCCTTAACTATAACGTCCCTGAAACCTGTGGTTTTTTTCAATGAATTTCTAAGGTTTTTAAAATGTTAATACCTAACTATAACGTCCCTGGAAACTGTGTTTTGTTCAGTGAATTTCTAAGTTTAAAAAAAAATGCTAATCCCTAACTATAACATCCTTGAAACCTGTTGTTAGAAATGGGATTTCTGGTTGGCTAGGGCATGCGCCTTAGCAAGCAGAAACCATCACGCTGGTCGCGCAAGGGAGTTAAACGCTGAAGATAACCCCTGCTCACCCCCTAGATAGCTTGGCATGAACAGTAAGGTTTATGCCAGAGGCAATGTGTAAAGCATTTGCGCAACAAACACACACAGCAGCAAAACACTAGGCACAGTACAAAAGAAACTCCACACGAGGTTATATCAAAAATAGACTTTGTATTATCATAAACAAATTTGAATCATAATCACACGATCTACACTGTGCCACTAGGCAATATTCACAGGGGATTATATACAGGAACAGGCCTATCGGGCCACGGCCAGGACCATCAGAATGCAGGTAGTAAATACAAAACACAACCAGTAACTACTGGTACCATAATGACCTAAGCATTATCACATTAGCATTAGACACCATCCTAAGATATCATTGCATGACATTAGGTATAATCACGTTAGGCCCAAACCTCATTAGCATAAACACATTACGCATTAGGCCTCACCAGCATAAACACGTTATGCAATAACCTCATAATCATAAACACATTACCCATTAGGTAAAACCAACATAAACATATTATGCATAAATCACGGTGCATAATATTAGGCATCAACACATGGTGCATAGATAATCAGCATAAACACATTGTGTAAGGGGCATCACATTAGGGCCTTGCGCCCTACCAATCAGCCCCTCTGGGGCTCAAATACCCTATGTCAAAAATGCCAGGGTGCTAAATTGTAGGGTTTTCTACTGGCCCTCTGGCTGTCTTGGCAGTAATATCATGTGCGACAAGCTTGGTTAATCTCACCCCTTCCTGGAGGTAAACATAAACATACCTCCTTGTTGCAGCTGCCCGTGCTCTCACAGAGCAGCTGTGTGCAAAATTAGCAAAGGCATTAACAATGCCTGAGGAGCCCTGATCACCGGACTCCTCCTGGTGCCTCAAAGAACTACCCCCTTTGCTGTAGCTGCCCGTGCTCTCCCGGTGCAGCTAGTTTTTTCCTAAATCGTCACCCACTGTGCCTCCTGAGCCCCACGGGACTCTAAGAGTAATTGACCCCCAAGTCCAACTCGGGGACCTCTAGAAATGAAATGCGTCCACGTTGCAGCGGCCCTCTCTCCTGCGGGACTGCTCAGGCACCGACAATGTGCCTCAGGGAGCCCCTCTCAACTGGGGCTGTTCTGGGGACTCCTTCTGGCTGGCAGGGAAGGCACCAGCAATGTGCTTCGACCGGCTCCTTCTTCCAGGACCTCTCCGTACTCCACCGCCGGTCCTCAGGTACCGGCAACCTCAGGGCAGGAGCGCAGGGCTCCTCTCAACTCATGAGGGCCCGCTCCCTGTCAGGTGCATCACACCTTGCCTCACTTTACCCGGTGCCTTGTCTGAGACTGGGACTTGGGCATGGAGCCGGCAAGGCTCTCTCTGGGCGGCATGCAGGGCTCTCACTGCTCACGGGAGCCCCGCTCCAGAAGCTCTGGCTTCTGAACTCCTCTCAGGCTCCGCCCAAAGTCAGGTGACATCGGCCTGACTTCCACTTGTTGAGGCGGCTCTCCATTACGGATCGGACCGCAGCAGTGATTTCTTTTCAGCACCAAAGTGCGGGGTGGGAACCTGCTGAAGGAGCACAAATGTAGGGTGGGCTCCCGCTAATTAAAATACACATAAAAGAGGGGTAGGCTCCTTATTTTCGACAACCACAAACGTGGGTTGGGCACCAGCTAATAAAATCATCTCCAATGCGGCTGCAATTGCGGGGTGGGCACCAGCTCCCCACGCTGTGCAGGAGAATCCTCTTGCTGGGATTCCCGTCAGACGCATGGCAGGCAAGCGCTGCAGAGCACACACGCTCCTTCTTCACCTGCAGTAAAAAGATAGTGCTCACAAGACGCTGTGAGTCTTTTAAAGTGCAAGGGGCATAGCTGGACCCAGGGAGGCCAGCACACAGGGCCCTTCAGCAGGGAGGATAGCCCTTTTGTGCCGGTTCCTCCTGGGCCCCAGCAGCAGCAAGCCCCAGTAAGCACAGGAACACCTCAACTTTCATGGGGTCACAGCCCCTATATTTATATCAATATTCTTTTTGTCTGCCCTGGCACAGGGCTTGGGGGCCCCAGTCCTAACTGGTTCTGGTACATGTGGAGCACTTTGTATACAGTGCCCACACCCTCCTTTGTGAGATGGTGCTCTGCCATCAGACACACCACAAGCGGGCAGAGCCAGCATTTGCATAGGCAGGCAAAATCCCATTCAGGGTCAGAGGGCTACTCCTCCCACTACTCCAAATGCAGAGGCCCTATTCATCCTAGCGCTGACTCACCCTGTCCCTCCTGGAGCCCCCAGGCCCAGTCACTCCAAAGCCAAACATGCGATCCACATCAGGCAGGCAGACACATAGAACACAGAAATGCGAACTTCTAAATGTGGCATTTCTAAAATAGTTATAATGAATCTGTGCACACCATTGCGTAGCATTTATTATCACTATTCCAAACATACCAAACTTGACCATGCTGCTCCTCTCATATTCCCTGAAACACTTATCAGGGAACCCCAATGCATTCCTATGGGAGGGCAGCCTCAAAGTAGTGAGAAATCAAAATGGCTGTTTTGTCACTACCAGGACATGTCACACACTTTAGGTTCATGTCCTACCTTTCACCTAGAAAGCACCCTGCCCATAGGGCCATGGGGCTATCTAGTGCCTACCTTAGGGGTGACTGCCATGCAGTGAAAGGGGGGTCACAGGCATGGCACACACTTTAGGTGCCATATCACAGCGGCAGTAACACTGTGCGCACAGGCCCTGCAATGGCAGAGACCTGAGATAGGTTTGCAAGGTACTTTGGTGGGTAGCGCAATCAACGCTGCAAGTCCACCAGTAGCATTTAATTTACCAGCCCTGAGCATATGAGATACCACTTTACAAGGGACTGACAGGTAAACTAAATAGGCAAAACAAGTGTAGACCAATCTTACCATGTTTATCACAGAGAGCACACACACTTTACACTGGACAGCAGTGTTAAAGTGTCCAGAGTCCTAAAACCATCAACACCATGTCAGAAAAAAGACTAGGAGAAAAGCAAAAAGTTTAGGGATGACCCTGCAAAAAGGGCCAAGTCCAACACCTATGTTCTTTCAATGAATTTCCAAGGTTTTTTAAATGGTAATCCCTAACTATAACGTCCCTGTAACCTATGGTTTTTTCAGTGAATTTCTACATTTTTTTAAATGCTAATTTCTAACAATGCCTACATAGGTAGAACATATACAGGACGAGGAAGAAAGGCTCAGAAAGAAGCAAGAAAAGTGCAGAAAGAGGCAACAGAAGTCCAGAAAGAGAAAGAAAGACACAAAAGTAAGCAAGAGAATGTCAGAAAGAAGCAACAGAAGTGCAGAAAGAGGCCTACTTTGACTGTAGCTTTCCGCAGACTCATACAAAGTAGCCTAATCACTATTCCTTCTCCCAAGATATCTTAAACCTCACTTTTTACTGTTCATGGACTGTCCAGAATGTTAGGCCTACCAAATGTAAAACAGCAATCCTAACCATATCACTGTTGTAAGTCTGACCAAGTTTGATTGGGTATGCATGCATGTGTCTCTGCTTTTACCATGTGACATGTTACATAAAAATGAACATACAAGTACTTGAATATCTGTGTTTCAAACAGCATACTCTGTAAATTTTATGTACAAGAATGTGTACGTATTTCTGTCTGCTCTTAATACAGGGCACATACGTATTCAATAGTACATTTGAGGGGCTCTATAACATACATTAGACATGTCTGCCTGTGCATCCGAATGACACAGCAGAACTAAGAACATTTGACCACCAATAAGAGAAGCTACCCGCTTTTTAAGCTACCATCTTCAGATCCATAAAATATGAGAATACATGTACAAGTAAACATATACCTCAGTTACGAGAGCATGCAAACCTTTAAACTTGACAACTTGCACTTCTTCCCATATCAATATAGAAACAGGCAAGAGAAGTACAGAAAGAAGCAAGAGAATTGCAGAAAAAAGAGAGGTGCAGAAGGAGTAAGAAATGTGCAGAAAGAGGCAAGAGAAGTGCAGAAAGAGGCAAGAGGGGTGTAGAAAGATTCAAGAGAAGTAGGGAAAGAAGCAAGAGAGGAGCAGAAGGAGGCAAGAGAGATGCAGAAACAGGAAAGAGAACTGCAGGAAGAGGGAACAGGGATGCAGAAAGAGGTGAGAGGTTCAGAAAGAGAAAACAGAGGTGCACAAAGAGACAAGAGATGTGCAGAAAGAGGAAAGACAAGTGCAGAAAGAGGCAACAGGGGTGCAGAAAGAAGCAAGAGATGTGCAGAAAGAAGTAAGATAACTGCAGAAAGACGCAAGAGGGTTGCAGAAAGAGGCAAGAGAAGTCCGGAAAGAAGCAACAGAAATGTAGAAAGAGGCAAGAGAAGTGCAGAAAGAAGCAAGAGAAGTACAGAAAGAGGCAAGAGAAGTACAGAAAGAGTGAAGACAAGTGCAGAAAGAAGCAATAGGGGTACAGAAAGAAGCAAAAGAGTTGCAAAAAGAAGCAAGAGAAGTGCAAAAAGAAGAAACAGAGGTACAGAAGAGTGAAGACAAGTGCAGAAAGAGGCACGAGGGTTGCAAAAAAAACAACAGAGGTGCAGAAAGACGGAATAGAAGTGCAGAAAGAGGCAGGGGAATGCAGAAAGAAGCTACAGAGGTGCAGATAGAGGCAAGAAAACTGTAGAAAGAGACAAGAGAGGTTATGTTATGTTATGTTATGTTAATAACTTTTATTAGGCGCACAGCTGCCCCAGCGAAGGGGCGTCCTGGCGCCTGATCAAGTACCACAACACAACAAATCGATGCTGAAAAGAGAGGGAATCAGTCAGCAGTAGCGAGCATATGCTGAAAAGAGAGGGAATCAGTCAGCAGTAGCGAACAGATGGGTTTTTATGGCGCGTCTAAAAAGAGTCAGGCTGTTCAGGGCACGAATATGGACAGGGAGAGAGTTCCACAATCCAGCCGCCAGAACTCGAAAAGAACGACCTCCCATCCTACTCAGTCTGAACCTGGTCTTAATCACCAGATGAAGAGATTCCGACCTGAGAGCCCGCGTGGGAACATAGGGGGAAACAAGACCCGCAAGGGCTGGAGGAGAGGAGAGTTTCAAGATCTTAAAAGTAAGACAAAGAGCCTTGAATTTAATTCTCTGTCTGACCGGCAGCCAGTGAAGGGAGGTCAAGACTGCAGAGACAGAACAACGTCTTGGAAGGCCAACAATGGCCCGCGCCACGGCATTCTGCACCCTTTGCAGCCTAGTAGCATCTGCCTGATTCACTCCAAGCAGCAGTGCACTCCCATAGTCCAGCCGAGAGAGGATGGAGGCTTGGACCACCAGTTGCCGAGTAGGGGGGTCGAAGAATTTGAGGACTGGTCTCAGTCCTCGCAGAATACCATAGCAGGTAGCTGCAGTCTTCTTTGTGTGGCTGGTAAAGGAGAGAGTAGGATCCAGCCAAACCCCCAAGTTCTTAACTTCGGCAGCTGGGATGGGAGTCACCCCCAATTCTGGAGGCCACCATTGATCTCCCCAGAGTTCCGCCTGCTTCCCTAGAATAAGGGCCTCGGTTTTTTTGGCATTTAACTGTAAGCAGTTAATGCGCATCCAGTTTGCCACGGCTATGAGTCCTGTGCGGAATCTGGGAGCAGTCACCTCAGGGTCCCCACTGAGTGTCACCGCCAGCTGCGTGTCGTCGGCATACGATGTCATGGTTAAGCCGCATTGTCTGATGACTGCAGCCAGCTGTTTCACATACAAGTTGAACAAAGTGGGGCTCAGTGCAGAGCCCTGAGGGACTCCCAGTCCCAATGGATGGAAGGAGGACTGACCAGGTGGAATGGCCACTTTAAAAAACCGGTCCGAAAGGAAGGAGCGAAACCAATGGAGAGCCGTCCCCTCAATTCCCACCTCCTCCAGACGCCGCATCAGGATGTCATGAGACACCGTGTCAAACGCGGCGCTCAGGTCTAACAAGAGGAGCGCCGCTGTCTGCCCCGCATCCAGCAACGAACGCAAATGCTCAGTCATAAAGAGCAGAGCAGTTTCGATGCTGTGTTGAGCACGAAAACCATTCTGGCTCTCGTCTAGGATGTTATTACGAGAGAGGTGGGCAGACAAGATGGAATTCACGTGTGCCTCAGTGACCTTGGCGGTCCAGGGCAGGAGGGAGATGGGACGATAGTTCTCAGGTAGCAGGGGATCGAGATTAGGCTTCTTCAAAATGGGGCTAACCACTGCTTGCTTCCAAGAGGAAGGGACCACACCCTCAGTGAGTGAGAGATTAATGAAATCCAGTATAGGCTCACGACAAAGGGGCGGGAGGAGTGTAATTAGCTCTGGCTTCAGCGGATCTAAGGGAGAGCCAGATTTAATTTCAGAAGAAGCAAGAGGAGTGCAGAAAGAAGCAAGAGAAGGGCTGAATAAGGCAAGGGAGGTACAGAAAGAAGCAAGAGAACTGCATAAAGAACCAACAGAGGTGCAGACAGAGGCAAGAGGGGTGCTGAAAGAGTCAGGAGAACTGTAGAAAGAGGAAAGAGAGTTGCAGAAGGAGGAAAGAGATGCACAGGAAGAGGGGTGCAGAAAGACACATGAGGTGTACAGAAAGAAGCTGGGGAACCCCACAACTTTGTCTGCCATGCTGTGGGGGACTGAAAGGCCCACAAGTCATCTTTCCTGCCAGGAGAAGGGGCAGAAAGTGGGTCGCACGTGGGCCTTGCCCTGGTGAAGCCCGGTCCAAGGGCGGGCCCGTCCTTGCCCATCATTGCCAAGAAGAGTCAGGGCAGGGACAGCCCTCTTTCATCTAATCTCTGGACTGTGTTATTGTTCCCCATCACCTCCCAGCAACAGACTAAAGTACAGTGCTAATATCTGTCACTCTTGTGGAGATTCTGTGCAGAGCAAAAGTCGCTAAAAAGAACTAATTTGCTCAAGCTTCTGTTTTGATCTTATGAATCACTAATCTACCCTTGCAATTAGAAATCACGGATTTCATACATAATTGTTGCCTGGATAAAAGCCATCTTTGTGGACTACCATTTGTGAACAGTTGTAACCATCCTAACTAGGTTAAACTATGGGTAAAAGAAAAACTATGGAAGAAGCAGGGGCAGGAAGCAGTGCAAGCAGTGGGGTAGGTAAGGGAAAAAAGGAAAGGAATTCACGCAAACACGGAGCCAGCAATTGTGTGCTTGATAGAATACCTACCCTCATTAGCGAATGCAAGAGTATCTTAGTTGCAGAACCAACAGCACTCTGAAGTGGCGGCCAATCCCCTCCCAACCCACCAGTCCGCCCGCCCACGTACCATTCCCACAATGTTCCCTAAACATCCTCGAAAGGTAAATCCGGACCATAGCAATACTACACTAGCAGCTCAGACAGTTGGAGCAGAGAGGGACATCCACCCCTCAGAATCCTCCACTTGCAACGATGAGTGCCCTATTGGCCCCCCATTCCTTGTACAAATAGATTCGCACCTTTGGCAGACACGCTCGACAATGTCTCAGACAAAGTGCTCCAGCTATCCTGCATATTGCAACTAGAGCATAACGAGCACAACCCGGCACCCCAAGACACTCCCCAGTTCATTAGTACCCTCAGGTCTAAGATAGCAAACATGAGACATAAGATCGTAGAACTCACTGCCCTGGTTAAATCCCTGCTCCCCAGGGCACTATCCGGTCAACAGCATGCAAACCACTTGCCTTCGTATGACCAACTATTTCATATGGTGGGAAGATCTCCCACAAACGAAAGGGGATATCGGGCTGTTACCCTCCTCTACCCTTATCACCACCTCCCATTTACATTCCCCCAGCTTTGAGGACTGACTACCTACACAACCCAAAGGCCAATACACTTAAAGACCAACGCAACCTTGTTGCCCCCCGGACCCCCATAGATCATGCCAGACCTCCTAGCATATTATCAACAACACACACCCTTGCGAAATTTCACCAACAGAGCAATTATCCATGTATTCCCCCTCTGACACATGTCCCAAATTTTTTTATGGTTAATGTCCCTAGGCTCGGCCCAAAGAAGAGTGAAGATTCTCTAAAAATTAAAGCCATACACTGAATGCGTCACGTGAAGGGCTGTCGCTCAGTGATACGAGAGGACATCACTAGGGCCCGGAGATGCCCGTCCGCCTATCAAACCCTTTGACTTCATTGAACTTACTATGTCCACCACAGATCTGGCAGAGAATCTTCTTGCACTTGAGTACCGCACCTGCCCACGGCACATCACTCATACAGTTCAGGCGGTCTCCAACAATCACGGGGGTGGGACACTTGTTACCCCAAGGGGAGGGCCATCCCTGGAAGCCATCGACTGACTACAATATGAACTCCAACTGCACCAAGAACAAGACATCATTCCCCCAAACACTAACCCTGGCCCTCATAGCACCCTACTCCCTTGCGCCAACTATAAGTCATCAACAGATAACCAGAGGACGAAGGGCCCAAGTAATCCTTCTGTTGATGCTCAGAGGACCCAGGAGGAAGAAACTGGCATACCGCCAGACTTCACCGCACTGCTTAACCCCCCAGTGCTCTCTAGTCAACTAATCTTCAGCCGAAAAGGTAACTCTGCCCGGGCTCCAAATCGCCATCAGATGAAGATCATATCTTGGAACGTGGTAGGGCTAAACAACAAACTGCTACTCCTCCATTGGAATGAACTGATAGAGGGATTTGATATTTGCATCTTCCAGCAGATTTGGAGTTTGGTCCCACTACACAAGCCAGGCTATGCCTGTTTCTGTTCACCAGCTACCACCATGGGGAGAGGGGGCCCTTCAGAGGTACTGATCATTTGGGAAAACATCTCCCTGGGCTGCTGAACCATCATGCAGCCAACATCGAGCACTGACATGTTGAAACTCACCATCAAGGGACCCAGTGGAGTGAGCACCCTGGACTTGTTTAATGTCTATACTAGAGGGACCAAGGGTGCTAACCAATCGCCCATTGTTACGGCACTGGAACAAGCTCTAGCAATCAGAAGTAGGAACTGCCCCCTGGTCAAAGTAGCATGAAAGGACTATAGAACTGCCTTGCACCAAGCAAAGATTGAGTGGGATGAATCGCACTGGCAGAACCTGGAGAATGTCAGCCTTGCAACAGACACTAACCTGTTATGGACCTTAGTGAGTCGGGGCAATAACAGGGATCTAGGTACTTTTTCCAACCACATTGCAAGCCGAGACTGGCTTGACCACTTTGGGAAACTGTACTCCGCTGCATAGAACATATGTCTGGAGGGGTCACGCAACCCTCCCCCAGACATCCCTCCGCAGGGAATGTTAGCAAACCTTTTTTCTTTGGCCGAAATAGAAACAGCCATAAAGAAGATAGTCCTTGCCAAAGCTCCTGGACCAGACGGCCTCCCCGGAGATTTATTTCTCGAGGACCCCAGAAACTGGTCATGGTACATCCAGGTACTTACCAATGCCATAGCTGGTGGCTGTTCAGTGTCAGAAGCTAGGAAGGGCACAGAGGTGGTCCCAATTTGTAAAAAAGGATGCTAGAAAGGACCCCTACGACTACAGACCAATTAGTCTGATTGACGCAATGCAAAAGGTGTTTAGTAGGGTCCTATTACAGAGAATTCAATCTTGGATAGAGGAGGAAGTTGTCCTTTCCCAATACCAGGCCGGCTTTAGGGCCAGCACCTGGATGATCGACCAGGTATTTAGGCTATTGCTTATATACTGGAAAGTCGTGGGGATTGGCAAGGGAGGTCTCTATCTTGCTTTTATTGACCTAAAGACTGCCTTTGACCTGGTACCCCCGAAATAGGTTGTGGCAGATCCTTGAAGATATGGGCATCTCCCCTCTAATTCTCAATCTATTGGTCCGGCTCCACAAGG
Source organism: Lissotriton vulgaris (assembly GCF_964263255.1). Taxonomy (NCBI): domain Eukaryota; kingdom Metazoa; phylum Chordata; class Amphibia; order Caudata; family Salamandridae; genus Lissotriton; species Lissotriton vulgaris. Next base: position 2,033,986,361 of record NC_141685.1, on the reverse strand, counting down.
CCAACTATGCTCAGGTGAGATGGGGGACCCAAGGCCAGCTGATGGAGCAGATTCTTGTTAGCAGGGGAGTCCGCCACGGCTGTGTCATGGCTCCCACCCTGTTCTCCTTATATGTGAACGGGGTGGAGCACTTCCTTCAAGAAGATCCAGCTGATGCCCCAGCCCTGGTGGGCGACAAGGTACCGACTCTCCTATTTGCCGACGACACCCTGTTGGGTTACAAAAATTAATGAATAGATATCAATCTTTCTGTGACCCTCAGGGGTTAGTAATCAACATCGCTAATACAAAGCTCATGATATTCAAACCCCACAAATCTTTAGGAACAGCCTTATGCTGAATGGTACCCTCCTTTTGAGAGTCAATGCATTTGATTATCTTGGCATCCGACTTGCGGAAAATATGCTATGGAGGCCCCATATAGCCAAAATGCTTATGTCCAATAAACTTGTGGTAGGGGCTCTATGCAAGGAACATCAATACTCATACAGTAGGCCAGTCACCCTGGCCCTCACAGTTTATGATGCTAAGTCAGTTAGCTCAGTCCTCTTTGGAGCAGTTATGGGGGTTCGATAATGTAGATGAAATCTGTAGATCCGAGCACAAGTTTCTAAGGGATCTGGTGATGCTCCCCCGCAATTTTCACTAACACCTCTAATGTATGACATGGGCAGGCGGTCGTTCAGGGACATTGCTAAGCTGCGCCGATTGCTCTTCTGAGCCCGTTTAAGGCGTACTCTTGAGCTAACCAAATACGCCACTGCACTAACTGAGGTGATGAGCTTAGATGTGGATCACAGAGTCAAATGGATATCAATGTTAGGAAAACCATGACACTACTGGGCCTCAAATAATCATGGCATAGCCAAACCCCCTAAACAAGATAGAGCTTAAATGCATATATTGGTATTTGATCAACAACCAGGAACTCAGTAAGTCCAATTTGAGTAGACTAACGGAAGAATTCATTAACGCAAGCAGAATCGTAGCCTCGAGCCCTACCTGAATATAATCCAGGTCACACGTGATAGGGCATTGTACATTCATTTTAGGCTTGGTACACTCCCAGTCAATGCATTAACCTCAAAATGGCATCCACACAAACAAAACAACAGAAGGCTGTCCTAGCTGCAGGGCTCCGCTGGAGAGCGATGCCCCTCTTATGTTTGCTTGTTCAGCTCATAACAAGGACCAAATGGCTGAAACCGATCTGCAGACAGATGGACACCCGCAACATTGGCTTGCCCTGCGCATTTTGAAATCCAATTCAAGAGCTTTTTTGTTTGTGGGGTTGCCAAGCTTTTAAGCCATGCTTGGTCAGTTAGGCAAAAAGCTTTGCAAGGGGTGCTTTAATTTTATTGTTTTTGTTATATTGAGATGTCACCTAAACCTAACAAAGCTTTTTTATATGCAAACGTACTGGCACTTTATACAAGCCCTCTGGGTAGTATCAACAAGTTTTTAGACTTTTAATAATTCATATCTGGAGGGCGTGGTCTGGCCACGCAGGAAGATGGCGACCTGAAGTTGGGGCTCCGCTGTGGGGCGGACCCCTGACAGGTTATTACCACTTACCTGAGTCGCTAGATTCTCTTCTTCGTGCTCTACCGACGCCGGAGATTGAGTAGCCCGCTTTGATGGCTTTTCTGGCGAGGTGCGGCGATATTTCCTGGTTTTCGACGTGACGTTGAGGTAGCTGCTCCATCCTGCTGCGCACCTCGGAACTCGTAAGTCGCCGCAAATGCGCCTCCTCACAGCGCAGGGCCGCGCCTTCAATTATGGCAGGGCCGTGCCTCTTCTCAATGTAGGCCGCGCCTCCTCACACAATAAGGCCGCGCTTCGCCAAAACTGTGCGCGTTTCTGCTAAGCAGCTCCTCCTCCTGTTAACACAGAGGGAGGCTTCTTTTTCAATATTAATGGTAAAATTATCTCAGGAATTGAACTAGAAATTCAATATTGCCTGCTTCCATGACGCATATTATTCGTTATAAGAGGAGCCTCACACTCTTTATTTCTGCTCCTTGATTTTCATGTGCAAGAGGGAAAACGTCACCGTATTAATTATCTCTCCCTCACATATGATATCTCAGACTGTTACCTCATGTTACCTACGCACTACCATTAGTTCTGGAAATATGCTTATATTCTCTACAGGACCAGTTTTTCCTATACTATTTATATATGTCTCTCATCATAATTGAGTCTAACCTGCTGTTTTATTACATGGTTTTATAAGAAATGTGCTTCTGCCTTCTTTATTGATTTCTTGTGACACCCCCCCCTTTTCCAAGAGCGCACTTCTTCCGCTTTTGTATACCTCCATGCTTTTCTTGCGCTCTCTTCTAATGTTGTGACACTATTTTCATATATATACAGGAACTTTATTGCTTTTCTCATTTGACATTAGTGCGCTACTTCTTGTTTAACTTACATTTAATGAGCTTGAATGGTTTTTCTTGTCATGGTGTCATGGTGTTCTTTTGGCGCGCTATGTTTTTCATGACTGTAATGAGTATATATGTAACAAGATTCATTATTCCTGTGACAGTATTATAGTGCTTTTTCTATTCTGCCAACTATAAGGTTGAAGCTTATATAGGACATTTACTTCTTTCATAGTTTTTGACCTGAAAATTTGCTTTTCTTCCTTTCTGTCATATTAGGCATTGTTTTCACCATTGCTTCATATCACAATATTCCGTCAATCCACTTTTGTAGACCACCTGTGCAACTGTGTACCACAATGTCCAATAACAGGAATGGTAGTAGACCACCTAAACAACCACTTTTTACTGAAGTGGTAAAACAATCTACGAATTTACCAGCAAAAGGTAACTTGTCCTCATCACCACTTGCATCCCAAGCTTTGTCTCCTCAAAGTGATAAATCATTATCCTATACTATGCAACGAATCTTACAGGAGCTTTCTTGAGTTAATCGCCGGCTGGAAGGACTAGATGTCACAATCACATTTTTGGCTGAAGAAACGAAATCAATTAGAGCAGATCTTACCACTTTTCATACAAGGATTGACAATCTTGATTCTAAAATACTAGACTTGGAGAGTCGCCTGGATTCAGTTCATAGTTCGGACCAGGACCTTCTTTTTTTACACAGCATAATCATTGATTTGGAAGATCGCAGCAGTAGAGACAATGTCCGTTTTTTTGGTTTTCCAGAAAATATAGAAAAAAATGACATTAAATTGTTTCTCTACGACACTCTTCCAATTTTGACTGGTATCTCCTTTGCTCCTCCTCTTGAGATACAACGTGCTCACAGAATTGGTCCTCCACGTACGGATCCCTCTGCGCGGCCAAGACTAATTATCGCTTGTTTTCTTCGACATGAACAGGCTCAACAAATTTTGTCCATGGCCTGTTCACGAGGCTCCTTTCTTTTTCAAGGTCATACTATTCATATAGCTGCAGACTTCTCGAAAAAGACATACGAATGACGGAAGGTAACTTGTCCTCATCACCACTTGCATCCCAAGCTTTGTCTCCTCAAAGTGATAAATCATTATCCTATACTATGCAACGAATCTTACAGGAGCTTTCTTGAGTTAATCGCCAGCTGGAAGGACTAGATGTCACAATCACATTTTTGGCTGAAGAAACGAAATCAATTAGAGCAGATCTTACCACTTTTCATACAAGGATTGACAATCTTGATTCTAAAATACTAGACATGGAGAGTCGCCTGGATTCAGTTCATAGTTCGGACCAGGACCTTCTTTTTTTACACAGCATAATCATTGATTTGGAAGATCGCAGCCGTAGAGACAATGTCCGTTTTTTTGGATTTTCAGAAAATATAGAAAAAAATGACATGAAATTGTTTCTCTACGACACTCTTCCAATTTTGACTGGTATCTCCTTTGCTCCTCCTCTTGAGATACAACGTGCTCACAGAATTGGTCCTCCACGTACGGATCCCTCTGCGCGGCCAAGACTAATTATCGCTTGTTTTCTTCGACATGAACAGGCTCAACAAATTTTGTCCATGGCCTGTTCACGAGGCTCCTTTCTTTTTCAAGGTCATACTATTCATATAGCTGCAGACTTCTCGAAAGAGACATACGAATGACGGAAGGCATTTCTCTCCATGCAACCTCAATTGCATCAGCTGGACATTAGGGGCCCGATGTAGGTAATCCCAGATTACCGATTCTTAAATACCGAATCCTACCGATTCGGTATTTAAGAACTGGCAATCGGGATGTAGGTAATTTTACCGAATTAATTACTGAATCGGTATGATTTAGTAATTAATGAATCAGTATTTACCGATTCTGTAATTGCCATTGATTTCTAGAATCAATGTCAATTACCGAATCGGTAAATACAGATTCGGTAAAATTAACGAATTTGCAAGGGGGGCAGGGTGTCACTTTGACACCCTGTTGCACCCCTGATTCTGGCTTGTGTGCCATGTGGCACACATACAGGCCCTAAGGGCCTGTATGTGTGCCACATGGCACAGGTGTACATGCACGGATGTGCATGTACACAGGAATTTGTTATTTACCATGACATAGTATGTCATGGTAAATAACTAATTCTTAAGGGCCGGTGGCACTGTTTTCAGTGCCACCTACATCACAAATTTGAGATTCGGTAAATTTACTGATTCTGTAATTTACAGAATCAGTAAATTTACCGATTCTGTAAATATACCGAATCTGTAAATTTAAGGCCCCCTACGTCTCAATCACCAAATACCAATCGGTAACAGCCGAAATCGGCCGTTACCGACCGGTATTTGGTGACCTACATCTGGCCCTAAGTATGTATTGTTTAAATCTGCAAGGATTTCTATGACCCTGCACTTTTACAACAATTCTTGGATGACATCAAATCTCGAGACATGGACACTCAACCTCATCAATGTGAGCAGCATCAAGTGTCTACTTCTTCCTCCCCACATCTGCCACACATAAACACTTTCAGTGACTCCAGGCAGCGTGGTAGAGATTTAAATCATCTGACTCATTCTCAGGATGATAGGATTTCAGCTCTACACTCCATTTCTACTCTTACTAATGCACCTCAGAGAGATAAATCTAGATCTCTTCTTAAAAAGCGCTCAGATGCTGACTGAATTCCCTTTTCTTGTTCACCTGTATATTTCCGTGATTCATTGATATAGATGCTGACAGTGAAATTTAACTGTTTATTTTGATGATTTGTTGTATTATATAATGTATTTACTTCTACTTCCTTTTTCATATTGCAGTATCTGACCTAATGTTATTGCGTAATTTCACATTAGCATTAGTTTCTGCTTCTCAAAACACATATCTTCCTATTACTATATTGTTTATTGCATGTTAGGCTATAGTAATTAACATGTTGCATATCTTTTCTGCATTGTTGATCTCCCCCTTTGGAGATATTAGCATTACTTAATCTGGCATTGCATATTAAATATTCCTAGTTATTCAAAGGCTGTAGTTGGTATTGCTATTTAATTGTTGTGTGTGTTTGTAGAGAAGCTTTGTTGTCTCCTTCATTTCTATGTTTCAATTTCTTATTCTACATGGTTTCCTTTTTTTTTATTTTCCTCCTCCCTCTTGCTTTATATACTCTAACCTACAATGTATTCTTTCTTCTTGTATTTTGTCTTTTATGCCTCTATCACTTCTGTTTGTCTCTTGAATATTTATATGTCTTACTCTTTTACTTTCATTAATTCATGGATGTTCTTTCCCCTTTTTCACCTTCCCTATTTATGTATTATGGCTTTCTTCCTTCTCAGCACTTTCTGTCTTCATTTATTGCGATACTCTCTTAATCTTTTATCATAATTATATCATATTGAAGATTCCAATGCTCCTATTTCATGGCTTTATATTACATCATAATATGTTAGAGTTTATTATGGTTCTGATAAAGTTACATTGAATATTTTACATTTTGATATTTCTCATATATTCCATACTATCCTTTATTCATTTGATCCATATCCTTCTTTCCTCAGATGGGGTCCTGTCCCACGGCGTTGCTTTAGTGCGCCCAGACCAGCGGTTAACAGTCTCGGTTCATTCTTTATCCTCATATCTTATTTATTTATTTATTTATTTATTTATTTATTTATTTATTTATTTTCATTCCACTTCCTCTATCTTCCCTACTCTATTTATTTTTCCTTTTTATTTTTATTTTTCTATACAGTATATTTACTTTGCTTTTCTAAAACTACTCACATCCTTTTATATTCTTTTTTCTTCTTCTCCTTTTTACTTCTCTTTTATTAGTTTCTCAGACTTTTACACACTTTGTCTTTTGCTATGCAGAGTAACACCTTTATCCATTTTTCTCTGTACACTTATTTCCTCTCTTTTTCTCTATTTTGTTCTAGAATTCTTCTATTATGTCTCCTATTCATTCTCTATCAGTGATTTCCTGGATTGTTCATGGTCTCACCCACTATATTAAAAAAAAAGTTCTCTTATATTTGCACTCTAAACATGTGGACATTGCTCTACTGCAGGAAACACATTTGGATGACATTGAATCTACTAAACTTAGTAGAGACTGGGTTGGAAAGGTTATTCATAGTAGTATTTCCAAAACTGATCCCACCAACCCTAATCCTGTTCGTAAATGTGGTGTAGCCATTCTTATTCGGAAGTCACTCCCCTTCACAATTTCCAAGACATGGTCTGATCCAGAGGGTCGATATGTTTTTTGTTAAATTGAAAATTGGAAACTCTTTCATTTGTCTTGGTTCTATATACGCTCCACTTGGTGGCAATTTTTTTTTTCCTTAGACTGAATCGTCTTCTCACAGAAATAAATGCTTCTCAATTGGAGGGGATTGGAATTTGGTTCCAGATCTTGTCCTCGACAAAACATGCCGCCTTGACAATCTTAACGCTCCTGAAAGAGCCTTTCTACATGATATTCTCGCCGACAATGGTCTAGTTGATCACCTTTAGGCTTAGTCATCCACAAGATAAAGAGTACACATTATTTTCTTCCGTCCATTGCACGTTTTCTTGTCTAGACTATTTCCTTCTTTCGCAAAAGGCAGTTCAGTTGGTTACAGATTTGAGAATTTTAGAAGCAGCCATATCCGATCACTCTCCTGTTCTTTTGTCCCTCGATTTAGGTCTCTCTAGACCAGGACGCAAACCATGGAGAATGAGCATACACAAATATAAGTCACCTGCAGGTAAACTTCTTTTACAATCGCACCTCCAAGATTATCTCACTATTAACGAGGATTCAATTTCCTCTAAGAGAACGGTCTGGGCAGCGTCTAAAGCGACCATCAGAGGTCAATTAATGCGCAATGCTGTTCTTATTAGCAAAAACAATGCTGCCAAACAAGCAGAATTTGAACAAGACATTCAACATTTTTCCCATTTGTATATTTCAAATCCTACCCTCCGGAACCGTAAGTTTTTGGAACAAGCACGAATGTCTCTTAATAGTCTTTTACTTCCAAGGCCGAATACGCCGCGCAAAAAATGAAAGGGAGACATTACGAGCAGGGGGAAAAAGCTGGTCGGCTATTGGCTGCACAATTGCGTCAGAGCGAGGCGGCTATGGTGATTCCAGCTAACAAATCCAGTCATGGCGACATACTTACTAGGCCACAAGAAATAGTTGAAGAATTTGCTTCCTTCTATAGATCTCTTTACTCCCCGAATGATCATTTAAATAAACCTAATATGTCCAACTCTTTAGATAAGATACATCTTCCACGACTTTCGGATGAAGGTAGAGCTTTACTTGATGGTATTATTACAAGAGATGAGATTTCTTCAGCTATAACTGCCTTGCTGTATCATAAGGCCCCAGGAGAGGATGGTTTCCCTCCTGAATTTTATAGATGGACTGGTCAGAATATGATTGATACTTTACATGCCGCGTTTCTAGAAGCTGATGAGGAATCCTCTTTAGGAACTCTTTCTAAAAAAAACAATTATAGCTGTCTTACCAAAACCTGGCAAAGACCACTTGCTATGTGGCAGTTATCGGCCTATATCTCTCTTGGATTCTGATATTAAAAATACTAGCTTGTATTCTTGCATCCCGTCTTCGTAAAGATTTACCTTCCTTAATTCATAATTCTCAAGTAGGTTTCGTTCCCGGTCATTCATCTCGGAACCATCTCCGCACTTTATCCCATGCCTTGTGGTCAGCTAAACACCTCACAGAAGATGCTTTGATTCTTTCCGTTGATGCTGAAAAAGCATTTGATCGCATTCAATGGGAATACCTTTTTACAGTCATGCAAAGGTTTGGCTTGGGTGATCAATTTATTGATAAAGTGCGTTTGCTATATGATAGTCCACTAGCTCAAGTTAATTGTTGTGGTTTCTTATCTACCCCTTTTCCTATCCGGCGAGGCACTCGTCAAGGTTGCCCGTTATCCCCTCTTCTTTTCCTCTTAGCGATGAAACCTCTGGCCGGGGCAATACAACAATCTACAGAAGTTGTAGGTGTCTCTCTTCCAATTGGCCATTCTAAAATTTACTTGTATGCAGACGACATTCTTCTCACTCTTACTGACCTTCCCCATTCTCTTCCCGCTCTCCTTCAAATTATCAATGATTTCTCCTCTTTCTCAGGTTATAAAATAAATTGGGATAAATGTCAATTGGTACTACGAAGACAGCGATTTCTGGCTTCCCTTTTCGTTGGCAACCATCCCGTCTTAAGTACCTAGGAATATTAATCAATAGAGGCTTGGATAATATAGTCACGGATAATTTGACTCCTTTATTTATAAAAATGCAAAAAAACTTTGATAAATGGAAAGCTCTGGGACTATCTCTTTGGGGAAGAGTTCAAGCGGTTAAGATGGTTACTTTACCACGATTTCTTTATGTTCTAGGTATGCTTCCTCTTCACATTCCCCTAGCTACTCTCGGATTCATTGACTCCAAAATAAAACTCTTTATTTGGGGTACGGTTAAGCCACGTCTTGCTTTGGCCAAATTGAAGGCCCATCAGCTACATGGGGGTTTGGGTCTTCCCTCCATTTAGCATTATTCACTTGCCCTTCATATCTCTCAACTCTCATCTTTCCTGCCCAAATCTAAAGATATCCCTCAACGGGTTCCACTTGAACGTCACCTTTTGGCTCAAGATTTAGGATTATTACTTTTATACGGTACCACGACTAGTTCTTCTGATCCTAAAAACCCTATTTTATTTGCAATGCATAAATCTTGGCAGAGAGGTCATCTCATACTGGAATCTAACTCGCGAATTCATATTAAAGCTCCCCTATGGCATAATTCAGCTATTCGTATTGGTGGCCATACCTTTTCCTGGCCTTTATGGAAAGAAGCTGATATCTATTCTATAGATCAACTTTTTCATGATGGAAACTTTAAATCTTTTACCCGAATTTGTGAGGAATTTCCTCTACCACCTTTACAATCCTCTAAATATATCCAACTTCAACAATGTTTTACAAAACACTTCGGCTCTCCACCAGAACTGCTTTCAGTATCTCATATATTGTTTTATTTACAGTTATGGGGAAATCTTAAAGGAGTGACTTCTGGACTTTATAAAACGTTTCTGCATCCTATCTTCTCACAGCCTCTTCTCACATGCTCTTCAGATGAAATGGCAATCCCGTTTATCAATTGTGTTCTCCAATATTCAATGGGATCAAATTTTAGAAGGATTACATAAAGGTGTTCGGGAAGCTCATCTTAAATTCTGTATCTTCAAAATTCTCCATGAATGGCATTGGTCTCCTGTTAAGTTACACCAAGCCAAGTTGTTATCACATACTTCTTGCTGGAGATGTTCTGCTTCTGGTTGTGACATAACACACATCATTTGTGAATGTCCCCGTACTAGATCCTTTTGGCTTTTTGAGGGGAAGACATTGACTTCTATAATGTCGTTATCATTACCTTTTACGCCCGCCACCATTAAACTACACGATTTACGAGGTTTCCCAAAGCTTTCCAAACCACAAGTTCGTCTTCTTCATACTGCTTTGGCCACGGCCAAAATTTGTATCCTACGCCACTGGAAATCTCCCTCAGCTCTTTCTCTGGAAGAATAGTTGGTGGCAATGATGCAAACGGCTTTACACAAACGCACAATTTATAACCTTCAGGATCAGGCTTCCATTTTTCTCCCAATTTCGTCCCCTTTCTTGAAAACCATGGTAGATGATGAATCTACATCTACTCCTTCTAGTCCTCCACACAGTATCTCTATTTAATTCCTTCAGTGATTCCGTTTCTATTACTTTACTATAGCTATCCTTTCTCCTCCCTTTCTCATAATTCATACCCTCCCCGCCATTGTTGCTCTGGTACTCCCCTCCTTTATTTTCTTTTCTTTTTAATTTTCTTTTCTTCTTTCTTTTTTCTTTTTCTTTTTCTCTCCCTTCTTATTTATTTTGCTTTTTATTCAATGATCTGTCCATCACTCTTTCTATTGTTACCTTATATTGGCTTTTGGAATATATGTTAATATTTATTTCCTCATATTTGTTCTGTTCTGCGTAAGATTTATTATCACATATATTCTCATTCACTTACTATGATACTTTTTCTCCTTTGTTATCATATTTGCATTTTCTTTTGAATATTTCAATAAAAAATGTCAACAAAAATAATTCATAATATTTAGATGAATCACGTACCAATTGATTATTTGTACTATCTCAATTATACCTTTTGTATAATAGAAGTTACACAATGGTTTATCGAAATAAAGCAATGGATGTTGATGATGATGAAAGAAGCAGCAGGGGTGCAGAATGAGGCAAGAGGGGTGCAGAAAGTGGCAAGAGGGGTGCCGAAAGAGGGAAGGTGTGCAGAAAGAGGTAAGAGAAATGCAGAAAGAAGGGAAGTACAGAACGCGGAAGAGATGTTCAGAAAGAGGCAAGAGAAGTGCAGAAAAAGGAAGAAAGGTGCAAAAAGGAGCAAGGGAAATGCAGAAAGAGACAAGAGTGGTCCGCACACCCTTAGTATCAATTTAACACCCACATTTAAAATAAGTAACAGGTGACCATTCCAGGTTTCCAAAGGGCCTTCAACGAAGCTGTAATACTTGTCACTGCATTTTTGGTAACGTGTGAGCCAGAAATAGGTTTTTGTTCAAGTCTGCAGATTATGCAGCACATGATGGATTATGTGGCAAACGTGGAAAATGTATGATTATGCGAAAATCGGTGTAGCCGAACAGTCACATAATTCTAGTGGCCCTGCTCATACCTCCAACTAGGTCAAGAAGTGCTTCTCAGTGGTTTCTTCTATTTGTTGTCTCATTGAGTTTATAGTTGAGCTTCTATGGAAACGAGTACGTCTAAACCTGAGTTTACCACTCCACAACACAGATTACCATCCCACATAATTACTCTCCATACCACATAATCCCACACTACATAATTCCTACACACTAAATACCACATACTTTCTATCCACATAATTTCACTGCACAACATACCACATAATTACACTACACACAACGTACATCCACACCCAAAAACATTAGTAAAAAACGTTTACATTTACAACGCCTATAGCCCTATCTTTTGTAAATGCAAGACCTATTACATTGCAACTGCTTCTTTAACTAGTAGGCATGTTTGCAGAGAGGTGGCATAAGGGGGCTGGGCCTCCAACCAGCGCTCAGGAATTCCACTGCTTAGGACTTACAGGAGATACCAGGAGGGTTTATTGGCCCCCAAAGTCCCTCAGGAGTAAAGTGGACTTCATCCCCCAACCAGTGGTTTGCCAGGAGACACGTGTACCGAGTGGTGGAGGAAGGGGGGCATGGCCTCTGAAGACCTCTTTACAATCCCACTGTGTGGGACTTACTGGAGGTTTTAGGAGGGGTAGTTGGCCCCCAAAGACATCCTTGGGGGCCAACTACCCCTCCTATTACCTCCAGTAAGTCCCACACAGCAGGATTGCAAAGTTCTTAAAGCAGGCCATGCCCCCTTTGCCCACCACTCTGCAAATGTGCTCCCTGGCACGCTCTTGGATAGGGATTAATGTCCCCTTCGCTGCTGGGGGTCCTTAGGACCCAACTAGCCTACATGATACCTCCAGCAAGCCCCAGACAGTAGGATTGCTGCGAGGTGGACACAGGCCACACCCCTTTTTCCACCACTCTGCAAACCACCACCTGGTGCACTCTTGGTTGAGAGAATAAGTCCCCTTGCCTCCTGAGGGTCCCTGGGGGCCAACCAGCCCTCCTGTTACCTCTAATAAGCCCCACACAGCTGGATTGCTGAGAGTGATCATAGGCCACACACCCTTTTTTACCACTCTGCCAACACGCCTCCTGGTGCACTCTGTCTAGGGGGATAAAGTCCAATTTAGTCTGAGGTCCTCAGGACACAAGGGGATCTCTTCGCCCCACCAGCCGTAAGCCAAGATGCCCCGGGCCCGGCCATTTGCTTTATTTAACAATAAAATGTTATGGAAGGGGGCCGCTTTTAGCCCCAGGGACCCCATCCCCCAGGGCCTACCCAGCCTTTTTTTTTAATTTTGGAGGGGGCTTGCGTGGCCCCCCTCCTGAGGCTGTGAGAATGTGGTCCTCTGGCCCGGCCTGATTTATTTATTTTTATCAATAAAATTAAAAAGGGGAGGGGTCCAAGTTGCCCCACTCCCGGGCTATTTTTGGCCCCGGGACCCCATCCCCCAGGGCCTGGCCTCACTGTTGGGGACCGCGGGTGGAGCCCCATTGCCCCCATGGTCCTAGCCGGGTCCCCGCCTCCTGTGGGTGCCAGCATTGCTCCTGGGCAAAGGTAGCTACTAACAAGCATCTTTCTTTGCCTAAAAGCAATTTTGCTTTTCTTCATGGAGGCGAGTGCAGGTGTCCTGCTCTAGCTTCCATGAAGCAAAACAGTGTTTGCTATGGCAGGGTGGGAGCCATGCTCCCACCCTGCCATAGCAAACTGCAATATCCCATGGGTGGGTACCCTGGGACATTGCTGGAGCCGGCCCTGGGGTTGGCGGTCCCCAGGACCATTGAGAGCTCCAGAAAAGAAGTGATGGCAGCCAATCGTATCTCAGACACTAGATCTGGAGGGGTCGCGGATCCAACATGGTCACAGTTGTATATCTGAGAAATCTTTAAATGTCTTAGAAACTATAAAAGTGATTTACACCATTTAACAAAAAGAGTTGTTTCTGGACCAAGAGCTACCTTTCTGCCAAATATGGTAGAATTTCCTTCAGCTGTTTGGGCTGTAGCTGTGTCTAAAGTTTCCTTTTAAAATTAACATGGAAAAAAAGTGTTTTGGGACGTGCTGCCTTCGTCAGTGTTTGTAACAAATACTGACGAAGGCAGCACGCCAAAACGCGTCTGTGTAGCTCCTGTATTCAAATAAACATGCGGTTACCTGTACCCTCCTGAGTGCTGTGACTTTCTGAGGATTCAAAAGAAAGATTGAGTGTAGTGTTTTGAGGCGTTCTACGAGCCGCGGACAACACCCACTCGCAAGTGCACGGGACAACGTGGGAGTCAAGCGTTTACATATATATACATATACATATATAAATATGCATATATCTACATATATAATATATATATATGTTGAGCAAAGAATATAGAATCAATAACACTACTAACCCAGCAACTAATTAAATGAAACTTAAAAACAGTAAACAAATAGAAATACTTTCACAAAATGAAATAGGTAGGAAACAAAAACATGCAAATAGCTCCTTCAAAAGAAGCTACTACTGCTGGAAAGTGTCCTTTATCCTGACTGAAGTTATATTTCAAAGGGAGTAAGACTCTCCAAAAATAAAGCTCCCACAATTACAAAGTAAGTATCAAATTATAAGAGAAATTGAATTTAAATGCTTTACCAGGGAATTACAGGCCCATTAGCCTAATAGACACGGTACAAAAAGGTGGTAGGTAAAATGAACCTAGCTAAAATTATGACCTGGGTGGAAGATCTCCTTACCAAGCCAGTTTTTGCAAACTGACCAGCACTACAGACCAGATTTTCCGGTTCACGCTGCTTTATTGGAAGACAGTGCAGTTGGCGAAGGGCAGTCTCTATGCTGCCTTTATCGATCTACGTGCAGCTTTTGACCTAGTCCCTAGCCCCCTGCTATGGAAAGTCTTAGCTGAGATCTGTATGCCACTAGAAACTCTATCGCTAGTGATGAGAATGCACAAGTCAAATTACGCTAAAATTCAGTGGGGGAGACATGGGCAAGTATCTGCTGAGTTCCCGGTAGAGCGGGGTGTACACCAAGGCTGTGCCATGGCCCCGACGCTCTTTTCCCTCTACATTAATGGAGTAGTAGAGCGTATTTTGTCTGGTTCTGTAGATGCTCCGACTTTGGGTGGTGTGAAAACGCCAATCCTACTATTTGCAGACGATGCGCTTATATTATCAAAAAACCCCAGCGGCCTGCAGCGTGCCTTGAATATCTTTGAGGGCTTTTGTTCTGATCGTGGGCTTGAAGTAAACGTAGCAAAAACGAAGCTCATGACATTTAATCCCCATCCCAGCTTCAAAGGGAACTTTTTCATGGATGGCCAAAAGGTAGAAAGGGTTTCGGACCTTGTTTATTTGGGAATCCACATAGCTAAGGGCGCAAAGTGGGGGAAACACACAGAAATGGCGGCTCTCAAACTCCGCCAAAACGCTGGTGTTATAAGTGCTGAGCATAAAAAATCTTTGACCAAACCTATTGTTCCAGCACTTCAAGTATATGAGGCCAAAGCCGTTTGCTCGGCACTTTATGACACAGAGCTCTGGGGCTATGACAATCTGGCACCACTAGCGCTGGCCGAAAAGAAATTCCTTCGAAACCTCATCGGCCTCCCAAACAGTACACCCATGAAACCACTGCGTTGCGAGCTAGGCAGGAAAGCCATTTCAGATATGGCCAGACTACGACCCATTTTATATTAGCGGCGTTTTTGGGTCACTCCTGAACTCGCCCATTACGCAAGGGGCTTCTTGGATGTAATCAACTGCGATAAATTTCACAGAATAGGTTGGTTAGGGGATCTGCGTAGAACATTGGGGACCATGGGCATGAAGGAATTGTGGGAGAAACCAGAGCAGGTCCAGTTTCCTGCCAAAGATACAATAAAAACAAGGTATTGGGAAATGGTAGAACGCGGAACTGGATTTATGCAGATCCCTCCACTTTGGAGGGTCGCTTTTTGGAGGTAAAAGCTTCCCCATTCCTGGAGCCCTATTGGGACATCATAGCCAAGCCCCAGGATAGGAAGCTTTACTTCCAATTTAGAGTGGGGTCTCTTCCAATCAGATCGCTAACTGGAAGATGGGCAGAAGGTAATTCTCATGTCTGCCCAGCCTGTAATAGCTGCACCGAGACCATTGCCCAATTACTTTTTGTGTGTGGGGCCTACTCAATCCCTCGACGTGTCTGGTTGAGGGCTATGTGCAAACAGCTCAGCACGAGAGAGAGTGATGTGGCTCTAAAAATTATTTGCACCAGTTCCTTGCCAACTATTTCTGGGCAGTTGCTAAATTCCTGGGTTGGCCATGGGCTATCAGAAGGAAATCTCTTGTACAATAGCAGGCTTGACGAGATTAACCCAGGCCTTCTTTGTTCTTTGAACCAGCTAAAGAGAATGTTTTGATCCTGTCTTTTTGGGCTGGTATTGGCTCTATAACCATATGAATTTTGAGGTTTTATTGATGAATTTTAATATTATTGAAGTCACAATGCTTTATCCTTTTACATTTTTTGAGGTTGTAAATATGTTTTAAACTTGTTATTGTGGATTTAATGGTTTTAGATGTATCATGCTTTTATGAGTTTTTTACCTCGAATAAAGAAAATTTGACTGACTGACTGAATTTAAATGCAAAAAGAATTTAAATAATTTAATACACAAATAAATAACAATTATTACAGAACACACATACCAAGACTGCCAAAAATTAAATGAAACATGACACCAAAAATTAATTTATTTAATAATAAACATTTTTTTTAACGCAGAAGTATTAAATCAATCAATCAATCAATCAATCAATCAAAGAACTTGTAAAGCGCACTACTTACCCGTGAGGGTCTCAAGGCGCTAGGGTGAGGCTGCTACTGCTCGAAGAGCCAGGTCTTGAGGAGCTTCCTGAGTCTTGGGTCTGCCGTAGAAGGGTGGGGAGGGTGTTCCAGGTCTTGGCGGCAAGGAAGGAGAAGGATCTGCCGCCAGAGGTCGTTCGCTGGATGCACGGGATGGCGGCAAGGGAGAGGCTGGCAGAGCGGAGCTGGAGGGCGGGGGTGTAGAAGTTGAGTCTGTTGTTCAGGTAGGCTGGTCCGGTGTTGTGGAGTTCCCTGTGTGCATGGGTGAGGAGCCTGAAAGTGATGCTCTTGTTGACGGGGAGCCAGTGCAGGTCTCTCAGGTGGGAGAGGTGTGGCTGCGGCAGGGCATGTTGAGGATCAGCTGGGCAGGGGCGTTTTGGGTGTGTGGTAGTCATCATAGGTGAGTTGCCATAGTCCAGTCTACTGCTGACGAGGGCTTGGGTCACCTTTTTTCTGGTGTCGGTCAGGATCCACTTGTAGAGCCTGCAAAGCATGCGGAGGGTGTTGTAGTAGGTGGAGGAGATGGAGTTCTCCTGTTTTGAAATGGAGAGGGAGGAGTCGAGGATGAATCCTAGGTTGCGTGCGTGGTCCGTGGGTGGTGGAGCTGTTCCCAGAGTGGACGGCCACCAGGAGTCGTCCCACGCAGAGGGGGTGGGGCCTAGAATGAGGACCTTCGTTTTGTCTGAGTTCAGCTTCAGGCGGCTGTTTCTCATCCACTCGGCGACGGCCTTCATTCCCTCGTGGAGGTTGGTTTTGGCAGTGTGTGGGTCCTTGGTGAGGGAGAGGATGAGCTGGGTATCGTTGGCGTATGAGATGATGTTCAGGTTGTGCTGGTGGGACACTTGTGCGAGGGGGGCCATATAGATGTTGAACAGGGCCGGGCTGAGGGATGAGCCCTGGGGTACGCCGCAGATGATGTCAGTGGCCTCGGAGCGGAAGGGTGGGAGGTGGACTCGCTGGGTTCTGCCGGAGAGGAAGGACGTGGTCCAGTCCAGGGCCTTCTTCTGGACTCCGGCTTTTTGGAGGCGTGTTCTTAGTGTGCGGTGGCAGACCGCGTCAAAGGCGGCTGACAGGTCCAGGAGAATGAGGGCAGAAGTGTCGCCGTTGTCAAGTTGGCATCTGATGTCATCTGTGGTGGCGATGAGGGCTGTCTCGAAGCTGTGGTTTTGTCTGAATCCGGACTGGGATGGGTCTAGGATGTTGTTGTCCTCAAGGTGGCTGGTCAGCTGTATGTTGGTGATTTTCTCGATGACCTTCGCCGGGAAGGGGAGCAGGGAGATGGGCCGGAATTTCTTGAGGTCTTTGTGGTCTGCCTCGGGCTTCTTGAGTAGGGCGTTGATTTCGGCGTGCTTCCTGCTATCAGGGAAAGTCGCTGTGTCAAAGAAAATGTTGATGACCTTCTGTAGTTGGGGTGCGATGGTGCGTCTGCTTTGTTGAATATGTGGTGTGGGCAGGGGTCTGACGGTGATCTTGAGTGGATGGAGTTCATGATCTTGCGTGTCTCGTCGTCATTTACGCAGGACCAGGAGGTCAGCTGGTTGGCGCAGGTGGTGTTCAGGGTGGTGCCTGCCGTAGTTGGAGTGGTCGAGGTGTTGAACCTGTTGTGGATGTCGGCGATCTTGCGATGGAAGTAGGTGGCCAGTGAGTCGCACAGGTCTTGCGAGGGCTGGATGTCGTTGGTGTTGGCGCTGTAGAAACTGGAAAAATAAACAAACATCTGTAACTAAAACGTTTCTCTTTCTCAGTAGTAGAAATAAAAAAGAATGACAGAAAGAATAAAAGGAGCAGCCCTCCAAATAATGGAACCAAGGTGGGAAAATTACAAAATGCCAAAAATGTAAGTAAATAATGTAAAACCTGTTGAAAAACTGGTAATATATTTTTAAACAATATAATACAAATACAAAAAGCATATTAATAATTGTGTAATACACCGATCTAATGTTGGAAACAAACATATATCAAATCACAAAAGGGGAAGCTGCTGTTAAATTATAGGTATAAACAATGTGAATTGAATTCTCTCTCTGCAGGGGTTTCCAACTCACATTGTATGCAACTTCTTGACCATGTGAAATGAGATGACTTCATGTGGTTCACAGTGATGCTACATGAGATGACAGGTATGTGATAAGAAAACATCTTAATCAAGAACCTGGAGACAAATGTACAAAACACTAGTAAGCAAAGTGTTACTAGTTACTAACAGCCAATGCCTACCCCTCATCCCTGAAACAATAGCCAGAACACTACTGTAAAAATTAAAATAAATACTTACAGCATTTTATCATTTTAATTAACTTTCAAAAAATAAAATAAAAACTAATTTAAAAATGTGTTGAAAAAGTAAATATCTATGTAAATGTCAACAAAATATATATACATATAAATATTTTATGACTGCACACAAAGTGTTAGTTAAAAATAAAATATGTTTGGGAGTTTGGCTAGCTCAGTCGTGACAGCAGACACTCTATGAGGAGCCCCCGATACCGACACTTAATCCTACAATGCAGCAGCTACCCACGTTCCTTTAGGCTTCTCCTGAGTTTCCCTAAGATCAGAGCTGCCCGCTGTATTCCCTGTTCTAGCCACGCTGCCAGGAGGCATAGACCAGAGCCCTTGGACAGCCTACCTGGGCTCTGTATGGAGCTGTGTCCTACTGACACCCAGCAAAGCACCCCAACAAAAAGTAAAGCCCATTACGAAACCTTTGGGTGCAGGGTCATAGACGGGCTCCAAATGCCCGTTGCTGCCATGCTTAGGTCCTTTGCAAGGAGACAGATCCCACTGGCTGCTCAGCCCAAAGCAGTGCTACAACAGAGGCCCTCAGAGGAGAACCCAAAAGACCGCCAACTACTTGTGCTGCCCCTTTCTGGCTCTCTCTCTGCATCCTTCCTATGTCCAGGAAGGGCATGCTGCTCTGCATTGTGACCTGGGAGGCAGGGTCCCCAAATTGGGGGTATAGAACAGGCACATAACTTATCCTTGGGGGCTCTATGCCCGAGGGACTACTGGCTGCGCTTGCTGCCCCTACCCCATAATGGGGACAAGCGGGTCAGATTAGGGAGACTATCCACCTTCCTAGGAATGGCATCTCAACCCAGGTACTTCAAACATCAACAACAGAAAACACTGATGGCCTAAGTACAGACTCCAAAGTCACCACAGGCAAAGACAAAGTCCAATCTACCCATGTCAAGACCAAAATGGACAGAGTCACCACACCTTCAATGATCTCAGGTGGCAACCTGGTGGATATGCCCCTGGGGCAACAACCAGTGGAGTGACTGATACAGGGACTATTCTGTAGGCAAACCAAGCCATAAGGGAAGCAGTCAAAACTAGAATTGGAGAGGTGAGGATGGATGTGACACTGCTCAGGCAGGACCTCCGGAACGTGGTGACCCGGCTTGCGGTGGCTGAGACTTGGGTCTCCACCTTAAAAAATTAGATGACCTCCCTCAAGTCCATGGTCTCTTAATTGCACCTCTCAATGAAACAACTCAAAGTGAGATCAGAGCCCATGTAAAACAGATCCTGGTGGAACAACCTCTGGTTCATGGTGTTCCCAGAAGTCATGGAGGCTGTGGACCAAGAGTAATTCCTGGAAACCTGGTTGAGATCCTTAATCTAGACCAACCTCCTCTTGTCATTGTTTGTACTGGAGTGACCCCATAGTTCCTTTCCTCCTAAACCACCACTGGTAGCCACCGCTTGATCAATGATAGCCTGCATACTCAACTTCCATGACAGGGTCACAATGCTCTGTGAAGCACAGAAGGCCAGAGACCTCAGGTATCAATTTACATGCATCATGATCTTCCCCCACTACTCGATACTGGTCCAACAAAAGGAGAAACCCTTTAATGAGGTCAAAACAAATGAAAAGAAATGAATCTCCAATTCATGTTGATGTTTCCCGCTACCCTGAAGTTCTAGTACAATTCACATTATCTCTTCTTTAGCACGCACAGGAAGCCTGGGGCTGGGCAGCAGAGTAGAGGAACCTTACACATACTGTTGAAACTGAATTGCGGCCCCAGGAGAACCAGGGAGACGGGCGGCCATTTATCCTTCACCCTCGATCAAAAATAAAGAGAAGGTCTCACAGGTGGCATAAGGTATTGCTAGGATCCCCTGATGCCTCTGAAGCAGAACAAAAGGGGGTGTGGATGGACGGAGCATCTGAATCAATCAAACACTCACACCCAGTCAAAAGATCTGGGTTTAATCCATCACCGTTCTTTAGCCCACTCTGCCACCCCAGTTCAGGCTTGGCTATATGCAAATCAGTCTGACCCTGTGCCTCATGGGAACAGTCTAGCCCGAACTGCCAAGCCATGTCTTCCCTGGACCGGAAACAAGCTTCCGAGGACCGGTTTCTAGCATTCCAGCCGTCTTCAGCCCGGCTTGCTTGAATCCAGTGGCCGCCATAAGTGTGGCAGGGTATGCTCAGACGTGAGTCCCTTGCTCATTTTGCCACTGGATTCAAGCAAGCCGGGCTGAAGACGGCTGGAATGCCAGAAACCGGTCCTCGGAAGCTTGTTTCCGGTCCAGGGAAGGCATCGCTTGGCAGTTCGGGCTGGACTGTTCCCATGAGGCATAGGGGCAGACTGATTTGCATATAGCCATGTCTGAACTGGGGTGGCAGAGTGGGCTAAAGAACGGTGATGGTTTAAACCCAGATCTTTTGACTAGGTGTGAGTGTTTGATTGGTTCGGATGCTCCGTCCATTACCACCCCCTTTTGTACCGCTTTTGGCCGCCATAAGTGTGGCAGGATATGCTCAGACGTGAGTCCCTTGCTCACTTTGCCAATGGATTCAAGCAAGCCGGGCTGAAGATGGCTGGAATGCCAGAAACTGGTCCTCAGAAGCTTGTTTCCGGTCCAAGGAAGGCATGGCTTGGCAGTTCGGGCTGGACTGTTCCCATGAGGCACAGAGTCAGACTCATTTGCATATAGCCATGTCTGAACTGGGGTGGCAGAGTGGGCTAAAGAACAGTGACGGATTAAACCCAGATTTTTGACTCGGTGTGAGTGTTTGATTGGTTCAGATGCTCCGTCCATTACCACCCCCTTTTGTACCGCATTTGGCCGCCATAAGTGTGGCAGGGTATGCTCAGACGTGAGTCCCTTGCTCACTTTGCCACTGGATTGATGCAAGCCGGGCTGAAGACGGCTGGAATGCCAGAAACCGGTCCTCGGAAGCTTGTTTCCGGTCCAGGGAAGGCATGGCTTGGCAGTTCGGGCTGGACTGTTCCCATGAGGCACAGGGTCAGACTGATTTGCATATAGCCATGTCTGAACTGGGGTGGCAGAGTGGGCTAAATAACGGTGATGGAGTAAACCCAGATCTTTTGACTGGGTGTGAGTGTTTGATTGGTTCAGATGCTCCATCCATTACCACCCCCTTTTGTACCTCTTCCTGATGAAGGCACCTCTGTAGTGCCGAAACGTGCATAGAATACCACCAGTCATTTGAATTTGTGCCATTTAGTTCTCTACTGAATCTGTTTTATATATTGTCGATTTATCAATGTTGAACAAAATGTCATTATTCTACCAATGTTTTCAATTTGCATTCAGTGTGCATGTGAGTTTGTAGGATAGATGCAAAAGGTTGTGTATGATTATTATCATGTTCTCTATTGTTAAAATAGTTAATAAATGTCCATTTTTGTATTTTTGATAATCAATCTGCGGTCTTTGGTTCTTTCTGATCTATATTGACTATTTATTAGTAATCATTTATTGCTTATTGAAAGGTTGCCTTAAATCTTTACACTGATTGCCAGCATTCCGTCCATCTTGTCTTTGCTGTAACACGTTTCGCGCTAAGTGGGATGGGTATGCCCAGATGTTGGTCCCTTGTTCACTTTTCAACTGGATTCAAGCTAGCCTGGCTGAAGAAGGGTGACAGACCCTGAAACCAGTCCCAGGTTGCTTGTTTCCAGTCCATGGAGGACCTGGTCTGGCAGTTTGGTCTGGACTGTTTCCAAGAGGCACAGGGTCAAAACTGATTTGCATATGGCTGGGTCCAAACTGGGGTGACGTAGTGGGCAAAAGAACAATTGATTTAATCCAGATCTTTTGACTGGGAGAGAATGTTTGCATTGTCAGCATTCCGTCCATTATTTGTTTGCTGTACCACAATATTAAGACAAGCACATGCTCCCTATTTTAGAGCCTATTGTTTGGATCTGGCCAAAATCACACCTATATCATTAAACCTGTCAGACTTTGCTAAGGCAGCCAAACTTAAGGCATGTGAACTCTTCGTGAAATATGGAAGTCTACATACCTCAACATCTACTATGGTCACACTTTGTTGATGCACTGTTTCCTTGACCAATGCCTCTGTGGAACATGCCTCCTGATTCTACTCTCTAGTTAAAAGAGGACACTTTCTATTTTCACAACAAATGTTCCGATTGCTTTTTTACTGGTCTATCACTAACAGGGCTTCTATAGGGGTCCCAGTTAGGCAGGAGCATGGTTTTCTTTTCCTTCTATTATTGCAGCATATGCTTCCAATACAAAATACACCTTTAAACATCTTTCCAAGGCCAGTCCTCTTGGCTTTTCGAACTCTTGCGCTTGTGGTGTCCCCAGCCTGATCTTTTGCATTTAAACACTGCTGGATATCCTGGGTATGATTAGTAACTTGGTTTCAGTTCAATTATAATAATAATATTAATGAAGGGCATTTGTAAAGTGCACAGCTACCTCAAGCGAGGTGTCCCGGTACTAGCGCGGAAGACAGCTGAGAAGAAGAACCAGGCTGCTAATCTCTTAGCTTAAAGAACCAGGCTTTCAGTATCTTTCTGAACTCCTGCTCAGAGTTCAGCATGCGTAAGTGGGGAGGCAGGTCATTCCACAGTTTGGAGGTCCTCACTGAGAACGACCTACCTACCTTCCTGCCTAGCTTTGAAGAAGCGGGGAAGAATGAGGTAGCGTCGGTGATTGAATCTGAAGGACCGCTCTTGGTGGTACTGGCAAAGTCTCTTCCGCCCCGGTTGTCATGAAACGCAATCGTCAGGACCTTGTATTCACTAGTCCTGGCGACTGGGAGCCAATGAAGTTGTTTGAGATGCAGGGAGATGTGATGGCGCAGTGGGACCTTGCAGACAAGCCTCACTGCAGCGTTCTGCACCATTTGCAGCCTCCTGATCGGAGGCTGTTAGCGTAGTCAAGGTCAGAGGTCACAAGGGCATGAACCGTTAACCTTTGTCTTTCTTCCGGCAGGAAGTCCAGGAATTTTCTGATGATTTCTTATCTTTCCAGAACAGGCAGCCGAGACTTGTTGGACTTGACCAAAAGGGTCAGGTCTTTGTCCCACCTGACACCTAGGTTTTTGACTGAGTCTTTAGGCACAGGTGGGGCGCCGGGTTCTCCAGGCCACCATAGGTCTTGCTGGCGAGGGGGGGGGGAGTTTTGGTTAAACAAGTATTTGCAATGCAATCGGTCTTGTCTTTGGGACCTTATATGTATTTAGCTATGCAGCACATTAGACTGGGTGCTGAAACATCTACTGTTCCTTAACATGGAGGGAAAGTAAGCACCAAACTGTGTGACACACCAGGTATGGTAACACATGGAGAAAAATGTTGCCTTTCAGTGGGAAATGGTATAGTCCAAAGCTCTGTTTTTAATATATAATCAGGACCTAAAATGCAATATTTGAAAAAATATAATTGTCTACGGGTGCTCATGGAAAACAATTTCTATGGACTGGGATTTAGAGAATGCTAAATTGATTCTCATATTTTACTGACCTCTGCTGGTCATTTTCTATCGAAAAAGTTAAATATAGGCAGTTGCAAGTAAAATTTTAAAAACGAAAATCCCTCAGCAGAAAGCAATTCTGGTATTTTACTGACATCTATTGGTCGTTTTCTATCAAGACAGTTAAATCGAGGCAGCTGAACAAGCAGAAAGCAATTCTCATATTTTTACTGACCTCTACTGGTTGTTTTCTATCAAGACAGTTATATAGAGGCAGTTGAACAGAAATAAATGTCCCTAAGCAGATGAAGACAAATCCACAATGTACATACACATATAAGTATATACTAAAGTATATACAAGAGGTCTCGAATGCTCGACCTAAAAATAAGACCTGTGTTTTATAGCCGTTAAGTTTTAAGAAGATTTCGTTCATCCAGATCGCTATTTCCTTAAAACAGTCTCTGAAAGAATTGAAAGCTGTAGCAGAGTGATCTCTAAAGGAAAACACCAGCTGTGTGTCATCTGCCTAGGATATCCCCTTTGACCGCTCTCCTAGAGATAAGAGCTGCCAGTGGAGTCAAGTAAATATTGAAAAGTAGCGGGCTCAAGGCAGAGCCTTGAGGAACTCCACATCTGAGCGGTTTCATGGAGGAGGTGTATGGGCAGAGAAAGACTTGTTGGCGCGGCCATAAAGATAGGAGGCATTCCACTCCAATGCCCTCCCCTTGGACACCTATCTGCTTCAGTCTTTCTAGAAGGATTGAGTGTGACACAGTATCGAACGCTGCTGAAATGTCGAGGATTACTAGCATGGCCGATGACCCTCAGTCCACAGACAGGCGGATAGAATCTGATACTTTGAGCAGCGATGGGCCAGTTTCTCTAGTAGCTTGGCTGGAGCCGATAGGAGATAGGCCTGAAGTTACTGGGTACTTCCGGGTCGGCATTGGACTTCTTCAGGATGTTTCCTCGCAGAAGGGAAGCTCCCAGACCTGAGAGTGGTTTTCTAGATGTGATTAAGGACTGAGTTAAGCCAGTCGGCTAGTAGGCTGAACTGCCAAGCTGGGCAAAGGTCCCCAGGCGACCCGGATTTGCATTTCCATAGTTAAGCCAGAGACACCTCTGTGGGAATCAAGGAAAAGGAAACAAAAAATAGCTAGTTCTTGGGGGGGCTGTGGATGTTACCCGAAGATCTGAGATCCAGTGCCGGGGGGAAGGAGGCATAGATCTTCATAAGGTTTTCTTCAAAGAAATTCGAGAAGCTAGTGCACAGGTTCTGAGATGGTGGAGGTTCGTGCTCTAGTACTGTGGGATTAGTGAAAAATGTCACCATCCTGAAAACTTCCCTAGATGAGCTTTTTGCGCAGGCGATGCAATCAGCCAGGAAATCCCTTCCTTTGGAGTTGAGAAATTGGTGGTATTCTTTCAAGGCATTTTTATATATGTTTTTGGCATCTTGTGAGTAAGATTTTCTCCATTCACGTTCAAATCCTTTACACTTGCTTTTTTGGATCTGATTTCCTCTGTGCACCAAGGGGCAGATGGTGTATTAGAATTTTTGAATTTTGAATTTTTGAATTTACAAGAATTTATATAGCGCGCATATACCCGGTGGTTTCATGGCGCTAGAGGATGCTTAACCCAGAGGCAGAAAGCGGGGGAATTACTGAGATGGGAAGGCATGTGAAAAAAGAAAAGTCTTAAGAGCCCTGCGGAATTCGAGGTATGAGGGAATCGATCTAATGTGCAGGGGGAGGGAATTCCAGAAAGTGGGGGCTAAGACAGCAAATTTCAAACCCCCTGATCTGCTTTTTTTAAATCGGGGAACAGAAAGAAAAAATTTAGTAGGGGAGCGGAGTTCTCTGTTGGGCGATAAACATTAATGGAGGATGAAATGAATACTGGGGCAGTCCCCACCACGGCCTGAAAGGTAGTGTAGCCCAACTTAAAGATGGCCTGTTCTTTGATTGGCAACCAATGTAGAGATTTAAGTAGGGGGGTGGTATAGTGAAACCTAGGCAGCCCATAAATCAGGCGGGTAGCCTGATTTTGGACTTGCTGAAGGCGATGGAGGGCATATGGGGGGCGCCATTGTACACTATGTTCCCGTAGTCCAGCCGGGAAAGGACCATTGCCATTAAGATCAATTTTAGGGCAGGGAGAGAAAAGAACCGGGAGATTTTCCTTACAGTGCAGAGGCCAAAAAAACAGGAAGAGACAACTGAACTGATCTGAGAATGGGGAGTGCGGTGTTGATTAAGTGAGATCCCAAGTGTTTTGACTGATGAAGAGGGCGTGGGGGGAGTGCCCAGGGAGGGGGGCCAAAAGTTGGGGGACAAAGGACTGGGAGTGCTACCAGTAACGACAAGTTCAGTCTTGTCCAGATTTAATTTAAGATGATTGCAGTTCATCTAATCACTGATGAACAGCATGACAGATTGGAAGTTGTGGATACTAACAGGAGAGTGTGAAAGATGAAAAATAGGTTGGAGGTCATCGGCATAGTTATACACGGTGACCTCCATTTCCTGTAGTGCAAGAATGAGTGGAAAGATATAAAGATTAAATAATAAGGAAGAAAGAAAAGAACCCTGAGGGACACCACACCGGACCGGATGAGGAAGGGCAGAGAATTCAGCGAGATGAACAGCCTGGGTGCGATCTCCTAAAAAGGAGCTGCTCCAGGTCAAGGCTGGGCCCCCGATGCCCGCCGCCTTGACACGGGTGAGAAGGATGGAATTATCAACCGTGTCAAAGGCGGCGGAAAGATCTAAGAGAATGAGGGCCTGGGGGGTGTTGGTATCTAACCCCTCTCTAAGCTGGTCCATCACGGAGATGACAACCTTCTCGGTGGAGTGCCGGGGTTGAAAGCCTGCCTGACGGGAAGCAAGACCCCCACTCTCCTCCACAAAGGCGCCAAGAGCCTGGGTGACATGGGCCTCAAGGACTTTAGTCAGAAAAGGGAGGAGGGAAATGGAACGATAGTTGGAGGGAGAGGCGGGATCAGCCCCGGGTTTTTTTAAGATGGGTGTAAGGTGTAGCTCTATCGAAGATAATGGATCTCAGAGCGGCAATTGTATTAAGTGCAGCCATCAACCAAGTATTCAGGCTTGCAGTGTTGTGCTCTGGATTGTCCGTGAGGAGAGTCCTGGAGCCATCCAGTATAGGACCTGGGGTCTCAGGGGTGGCCCTGTGCCAGTTCCTTTTGACTTCCTTGGGTCTGGTACTGACCCTTGGTGTGTTCTTCATGCGGAACCAGAAAGGGACAAGTCAGTGGTCTGACCAGATAATATATATTGGCTTGTCGACCCTCACCTCCTGCATATTCATGCAGATGAGGTCTAGTGTATGTCTGGCTTTATGGGTAGGAGAAGAGAAAAGTTGGACAAGATTGAAGCCAGCAAGGGTCAATATGAAATTTGCACTATGGGTGAAATGGGGTCGTCGACATGGAGGTTGTGGTCATCTAGGACTGCAAAATTTGCATACCGGGTGGACATCTTCAGTACAAACAAATAATGCATTGCGGTGCATTATTTGTTTGTCCTGAAGATGATGCCCTATATTTAATGTTGGCATCTAAACGTCGTCGACACCCAAACACCCTATGCACCAGACTCAAGCTATAACACATTGTGCAACGGTGGTAAATGATTAATTTGTGTCTGTCTATACTGAGTACAAGTGTACAGACCCATTTTGGCTTGCCTTTTGGCCAATTCTGTGTTCATTGTTCTGTCTTGTGTTCTGTGGGTCACGGCTGTGCCCACTTGTCTTCTGAATGTTTTATTTGATACTACTTTTGAAAAATATTATGAAAATAAGTTCTTGTCCGGCTGGACAAAAGACATACATTCTATTCCATTCTATTCTAGTGTATGGTTATCTATCACACTGTATTCTCCCTGAATAGGGACCACTGTTCTCTATAACATGAAATTGCCCAAGGTCCCTGTCTAAATTTCCTTTGGGTTCCCTTGTTCTGTATAATAGCTGTTATTTGGGTAGCATGACGGGCACTAAGGGTGATCCGGACGCACATGGGGCTTGCCTCTGGTGCGCCCGCTGCTTGTACGCGTCACTGTGATGATTAAATAGCAGCCAGATGAGAGAACTGGTCTGCTAACCTGGGCAAAATGGCGGCAGAGAGTGTCAACACAGGAGCAAGAAAAAATGGCGCTCAAGCGGGATGTCCCCAGGCTGGTCAATGGCCGATCAAGTACTCCGCTCTAAGGAGCACCAGACAAGGGTCTGCTTTGGTCACGGAGGAGAGTGTCTTCACCGCAGAGCGAACAACCGGTGAGACAAAGGTGAGCAGGGGAGCAGAAGGGATATTAAAAGCCCCTTTGAGGCAGTGTGAATCATAAGTTTAAAATTTAAGCAACAATATACAATTGAGCAGTAAACATATTACATTAAAACCCCTTTAAAACCAGCAAATATAAAAATATGGTTAAAAAGAGGAGCTGTGCACCCTACAACAAGCAACAGTACACAGCGCAGCAGTGGCAGAATATTTAGGAGCAGGAGAAAAGCTTACCAAGCTACTGACAGGCATGGGCAGCAGTACAGACTTCTAACACTGAAGAGTCATTATACTCTAGAGTAGACATTAGTCCACCAAGAAGTAACAGAACTCTGTTGTCCCTCCTTCCACGGGAAAGAGCAAACAAGAGTAATCCATTCCCCTCCCTCCACCTACAATGCGAAGCACTTCATGTCTAATTATCCAGCTTTGTGCAAAGGACGTCCCTACACAGACAGACTATCCAACACAAAAACATGGGATGTATCTCAAATGTTGCTTCTTGTGCATGAAAGATCAGCTTTCAGACATCAGAACAATACAAGTTATTGCACCATTATTTTTAAACAGATTCCAGCTGTTGGATTACGGTTTACTTTTGTAGAGAATCAGTAGTAGAGAATCATATAATAGGCTTATTGTTTCTCCTTGGAGAATAATGGAAAAAATCCCCCAGCTGTATGTATTGGGTACAGTTTATACAAATTCCGTCTACAAGTCCATGAGATGGACATGGAAAACATTAATTTGGGTCATTTTCCAATATTTAGCCATTTGTTTCTTCATGGCAATGAAAACTATAATTTCCTAAATATACTCTGCATTGAAACATGCGGCCCATATAAGTTCTGTTTTTCCTTCAAGAGGGTGGAATGTTTAAAATAATATTAGATCTTGCAAAGAAAGAAAGAAGCTTCATCAGGCTTTAACAATAATATTTTAAATTACGGCGAAACAAAACTAAAATGTATGAGGATTACGAAAAAAGAACAAAAGATTTAGTACGGTTTTTTATGTGAAACTTTACTATGTTTTGAATATAAAGCTGAATGACACTAAATGACTTTGGCAAAAGTTGCAAATATTTGTTTGTGACTAAGAGCCAAATTTAGTAACCCATCTGGCAACCTATTTACTGAATCGCAGGCTTTGCAACAAGAAAATGTGCTTTTCCAATATAGGAAACCCATTCAATGTTTAGTAATATGTTACCAATTGGCTAAATGGGTTTAGGAAATCATAAGGAATAAGTATTTTGATAGGTGGTGTTTAGGACATCCAAATATCAATTCCTTATGGAATGTAATAATGTTTTTTGACCTATTATTTTACAGACACCTCAAAAAAAGTAACCCTCCCCCTCTGTAAACAACCAGATTTTTTTAATACAAAGTGACTTATTATGATTTTGATGGGACAGAGAAAAACAGAAGGAGATGACGGACGAAGCACTGAAAGAACAATGGTGGATTCAACCCAGATCTGTGACTGAAAAATTTCGGAGCTCTGTCCATCATCTCCTTGTGTTTGCTTTGTTCACCCTGATTTGGCAGGGTATGCCCAAACGTGGGTCTCTTGCTCACTTTGCCACTGGATTAAGGCTAGCCTGGCTGATGAGGTGTGTTACCCTGAAACCGGTCCCAGGATGCTTGTTTCCGGTTCATGGAAGACCTTGCTTGGTAGTACGGGCTGGACTCTTCCCATAAGGCACAGGATCAAGACTGATTTGCATATAGCTGAGTCTGAACTGAGGTGGCGAAGTGAGCTAAAGAACGATGATGGATTGAACCAAGACCTGTGACTGGAAGTGAGTGTCTGAAAAGTTTCAGAGCTCCATCCTTCATCTCATTGTCTTTGTGATGGGACAGCCACCAATGGGCCATCAGTGGCGGTCCCACCGACATCCAGCAAAACAGTCTGACTGCCGCATTATGATGCGGTCGGTCGGACCCCAGCGGCCCGGGGGACCGAACTACGCTTTAGACAGGCTCAAGGAGCCCATTGGGGCGTCGGTCAGATTGTTGTCCCTACAATGAAGGCTGCGCCTGCGCAGGCACTGTTTTAAGCCTTTCCAGGACGGTCTGACTGCCATGGACAGGCTGTTGCAAAGGGAATATGGTGGCCCCAAGCACGGCCCCCATCAGGGCCGGACTGAGAACAAAAACCGGCCCTGGCAAAGTGCTCGGCCAGCCCCCTGGGGGAGCAACCGAGCTCTTTGCCGGGGCCGGTTTTCTGCCGATTTTGTTACAGGGCCGATTTTAAAGCTATGCTGCAAAATTGTCCCTGTAAAAAAAAATGGTCCCCAGGGCCAAAAACCGGCCCCACCCTTGCGGCGCACTGTGGGATTGCCCGGTGCCTGCAACGGCAAGTCCGGACCTGGCCACCATCCCCTGGGGGACTCTGCTATGTGGCTGGGGGCACCTGTGATACCCCCACAAACATGGCACCATGTGCTAGGCACCGCATTGGCATACGATGCATGAATGTTTGAAATATGCTCTTTACCATGAGGGCTTGTTCAGCTGCCCTTTTCCTGGGCCGCTGCTCAAGCAGCAATGGTAAACAGCATTTTACAACCACCACTATGGTGGTTGCATCGTAATTGGGTTGTTGGGACCACTGACTCCTTGTTGGAAATATTGTGGCCGGACGCTTGTCAGACTGCTATCATAAAGAGGCCCTTTATGGAAAACACGCAGCATTAACAAGAAAATATTGCTTTTCTTAAAAGCAACCACAGACATGGTCTTCTGCTGACTCCAGCAGTCCACCATCCCTGTGATGGCAGCACATTGCAGTGGATGACAAGTTGCTACCTGTCTCATTAATATTCATGAGGTAGGTCACATACCAACCTAGTGAGATTCGATATTTTGTGAAATGTCCTACCAGTACACAGGTCAGTTAGCAAAATACCACTGTATTTGCTAAAGTTGGTATGCAAATTGCGAACACTTTTAGCAAATCCAATTTACGTACACCTGTCCCTAAATGTTGTTTGTTCCCAACCCAGATGTGACTTGATCTTGGATTTCCAAGAGTTGACAGAAAAAAGTGTAGTAAATAGGATACCTGAAGAGTGGCAACATGTAGACAAACACATTCCTGCGTGCATGTTTGTTTCTTTAATTGGTGCTACCTTGATCCTCATTGTGTAAGAGTGCTGTAAATGATCCATAACAGAAATCAGGACAATGTTAACAGATACAGAATTACAAGATGTCAAATATATGTAAATTTGATGACTTCATCAGGTGACAGATGTGTACAAGTGCCCTATATTTCTGCGTGGTTATAGAGAGCCGAAGTGCCTTGCCATTGTGTCAGTTTTCCAGATTGACTCTGCTCTTTTCCCTCAGTGACCTTAATAATTCTGCAAGCTCACCTGATGTATTCCTGTTTTATTTGTATGAGATGCTAGACCAGTACTCTGAGGTCAATCATATAACAGAGATATTTTGTAGTAGGGCATTGAGTTTTGAACCCAATGGTTTGACACCACATCAAAAAGAGTATGTGCCATCTACCTGGAGGTATGTGCAATAGTGGGCAGTGATCCAAACTGTTAGACGATATCGGGAAAGTGAGGAGGATGGGCATAAAGGGACATAAGTTGATCGGCAGTGTGAGAAAGGAACAAATGTGTAGACTATGTACAAGAAGGGTAGGTACATTCTACCCCCTGCAGTTTCAAGAGGAACACCAGAGCTAGTGGATGGTAGATGGCTGGCAGGTGGCGGCAGACTTACACTAGTGCAGGTTGTTCATCTGTAGGATGGAAAGGTCAAGATGTTCTAACCCTTCTGCAGGTCACAAAAAAGTGGCAGAAGGAATGGTTTTCCTGACTTACAAAAATCTTTAGGGAACCAACCCATCATTCCTGGGTGCTCTGAATGTAGAAAAAGCAGAGATGGCATCGACTAGCTCCTCCTCAGTGATCTAACCCTTCAAGAGGTCCCTTCTATTTGGGGCAAAATGAGCATATATACCAACTGTATAAAGTCCTCCTCAGAATACACGGTGAGTAATGATTTAAAGCAGCAGAGAGCACCGTATTATGCCGTGAAGGCCTCCCTGATGTTGAGAGAGTGAGTAAGTAAGTGATCGGGTCATCAAGGTTTGCTGTATTTGAGACTTGTAATTTGCGCTGGTGTAGTTGCACCACTAGCAGTGAACGATCCTTTTCTCCGTGTTAGAAGCACCTGAGTTTTAATTTGGTTAGGTCCTCTCTGACTTTTGAACATAAAGCAACTTAGATTTTTTTTTTCGTGATTCCTTTTGGTGTTTCATTGCAGGGAAGGTCTCCCTAGCAAAACATGTTATAGACTAATCATTCCTATGGTGATTGGGGTACTGCATATTTCTCTTTGGTAAAGCTGAGTGCCCAACCAATACTTCCCTCCATGTGACTTTGCCCACCACTCGTAGCACCTGTTCAAATCTCACAGTGTTAATATTCGCTTCCACACGTTTCATATACGATGTGAGAGTTTTAAAGTCTTAGAGAAAGCTATATTTAGCTGTTGGCATAAAACATCATATGGGTTGCGCCATAACATGTCCTAAGTGCAGACTTACTTGGGAAGGTGAATGTTAAGTGAACCCACTCACAAGAAGGTCACATTCACCAAGTGGGGTAACTACTGTAACTACAGAGGGCCGCCTTCAAACTAACTACTCTGCCATGCCCATAGGGCCTTACACAAGACAGGCCCTATCATTCTTCAAGGAAAGATTGAATTCTATGTCCCTACTAGGAACCTACGATCAAGCCAATTAGCATTAGCAGGGACAAAATGTATCTACAGAGTCAGAACCGGCGGCCGTTCATTCTCTTACCTAGCGGCCAGGAGGTGGAACGAGCTTCCAGATGACCTTAGACATACCACAAATTATCTCCTGTTCCGAAAAAAAATTAAAACCCACCTTTTTCCCATTTCTCAATAGGCCCCTCAGCTTCAGTTTCAGTAGTGTTCACCTGGTATTAGCGCCGTGATATCCCTTGGGATGAGTGATGCGCTCTACAAGAACCACAAATAAATAAATAAAATAAAATACTGGTGCTGCACCACAAAAGTAATCAATGCTGCAGCAGCATAGCCATCAATATTGCAGCTGGAACAGTAACACCGGACCCCAGCGTGGTTAGGGCCCATTAAATACAAATCATGGCTGTATTTTACTATCTAACTAGCAAGAGGGCACTCTTGCTGTAACAATGAATGAATGACATTGTATTGTAGGGAAGGAGATACATGTATACTCCCTATCAGTAGAATGAAGCAATCACCAGTCATAAGACATACCATGGTTTCCCAGTAGGTATGAAAGGACAGCCCTGTTATTTACGCTACTTGTGTCTGAGTGCCACAAATTATCCAGGAGATGGTCATGGGCAAGGTTCCAGTCCCCTCCCACAAACACAGAAGTTGTACCAAATTCAGTGAACAGTCTAGATAAAGTAGAGAAAAACAGTAGATGTTTCCAACTTTATGGGCCAGTGATTTCCAAACGAGAATGGCTGTCCATATTTTCTATTGATTTTGTGTAATTCAATGGATTCTATGTGGGGCATGTTGAGGCAGATGTTACACACCATTAGGCCCATCTAATTGCATTGTAGTTTCTGTGAATCTTTATCAGAGAGATTTGTCTCCCTAAGTAATGCAACGTATGGGTGTTTTTCCATTTAAAAAAAGTGGCAGGATATTCACGTTCAAGGAGACTTCAGAAAAACTATACAAAGATCCCTCATCCGGGCCACCGTGTCTGACATGCCTAACAGATAGTGCCCGTAAAAGAGTGTTTAGTGGCAATGCCTGTCAGTTATTTGTGTGCCAAGTTATGGTGATATCTGTAGAGAGTATGAAGGTAATGTGCAGAAGTTAGGTAAAACTGTCACAATCATTTAGTGGTTAGGCGGTGGACAACAGCAGCTGTTCCACTATTAGAGAGAGGTGGCCAGCAGAGGGAGGAGACGGACAAGGACGGATAAGCGGGAGAGCCAAAAGCAGTGTGTCGTAAGGCATAAAGTACATGGAGTTCTTCTCAAAAGAGGAAGGTTATGTGGCAGGACTGGAACATTGAGGGAAGGGATTACCAGCTTGGAATTGAAATGGAAAACCTTGACCAGGAAGCTATCTCCTGCAGTGAAAGCCAGTACCTTCAAGAGAGACACTAGTAAAAGTGTCTAACAGTTTTTATTAGAGATTGACTATAGTACAGTGCAATGGTAGAGTGTCAACATAGATATAGTATGGATCATAACACGGTAAAGTAGAAAACTGAATTCAGTAATATGATTTAAAAGGCAAGTTTCTTATAAATCAGAGTTAATGGGTATGGCATTTTCACATGCAAGCAACTTGTAGGCATGCATGTTTTACATGGCTTCTATGCATGGCGAGGTGCACCTGTTTATAGTCTGATCACTTAGTTAATTTTTTGTCCAACATTATGCAAATCTCCTTTATTGCCACAGCTCAGCAGTAACAATGAAGAGAATATAGAACTTCAAAACATTCTAAATGCAGTATATATGCAATCTTCCTTCTTTGTTGCTACTGCTCATAAGATAAGTACCCTCATTTTAGTCATGCTTATTGTGTATGCATGATTGATTGTTTGTAGCTGTATGTCACATGGCCGGGTCCTATTGACCCTATCATGCGATTGTTCCTTTTATTATTGATTAAGAAATTGCCTTTTCTTTGTTTATTAACAATCCTAGCCTTTTACCAAGCTTTTGTACCACGTATCTTCCATGGGTCCTAACGACCATTCAATGCTCAGTTTTTTCCTTAATGGGCCTTGAATATCTCTGTCCTTGCCTCCTGTGTCACCCCAAAACGAAAAGGTATTTTTATTTTCCTCTTGCGTCCTTTGAAAACGCAAATGCACTCCCGTTGCCTGACAGCGCTCTCAATACGACACAGGCATACAGGCTTGTGTGAGCGCGACCGCATACCTTGATGTAGCCTTTCTTTAGCTTCTATTTAGCAACCACAGAAAGGAACCACCCTTTGTGTAGCTACATTTCCCAGTCCTTTCTGGGTCGATAGGGAAAACTCTCTCCTTGTTTTAACTTTCTTTAGAACGTGCCAGCTCCTGCACCGCACCAAGCAGCTCCGAAACTGCTCGGACCCTCTGCACGGCTTCAACGATGCCATAATCCTTCTTCACCCACCGCGGTGCACTCGTCACTCACATACCGCGGAGGGGAGAAATATTTAAAGGAAAAGTCCTAAGAAGCAACCACGCACCCAAAAGGCGGGCAAGGTTACCATAGTTACAGCAAGCAACATTTGACAGTTGCTGCTGTTTAATCGCTTCCTTTTCTTCACCAAGAATGAAATTGAACACGGTCACGCCCATGTCTTATTATTTAGTCGACAATTAACATATTTCTCAAATGCTTGTACCTCATATTAACCCTTAAAGAGTATATACATTTTTATTCCACTATTACCTTCAAACAACCTAACAAAAATAAAAAAGAGGAAGGAAATAAAGAAGTAAACTCTTAAGACACCACAGTTAAGGTGTTTAAAAAAAAAGGAGAGAAAAGAAAAAGGGAATATATAATTTTGATATAATTAATACTTTTTTTCCCCATAATGTCTCTCAATCCTGACCTTAAACTGGAAGGTAAGAGTGTGTCAATGGTCACTAAGGCTATGGACAAAGCTATGGACTCACTTAATGAGACCATTGGTAAAAAAAATTAAAGCTTGTCAAGGACATGGCCCTCTACTAGTACTGCATATACTACTTGCGCAAAGGAAGGAGCAGTGAAGGCCCCAAAGAAAAGAACTGTACCAGAACACCCTGTTATAGGTGCAAAAAAGACAAAGAAAACAGGGAGGTTGGCACATTCACGCTTCTCAGGCGGTAATAAGAATGATGCCTTGGGCATCAGAAGACCGCAATAAACAGGCCCTGAGCTTACTATACAGTTTGATAGTGACGAAACACAAGAGGCAGTGATAAATCTCTCTTTTTCCTCAGTCTTTGAGATAGACATTGAGGAGCTAGAAGACCAAACTTTGGGAAGCTCTGATGAGACAAGCAAGGCCTCAGGCTCAAACAAGGACATTACTGGTCTCATTTTCGACATGTTCAAGTATGTTGGGCCTTTAGCTTAATTCAGAAATTGCAGGGTGGCATTAAAAAAAGTCTATAAGGACAACCTTTTTGGAAGGGCCAGGAGAATGCCATGGGCAGTCAAACTCAAGACCCTTTCTGGGACGAGGATCCAAGTTTCAACAATCATCTTTCTATGGAAACCAATCATTCTTCCCACAAAGACGGAGAAACCGGGGAAGACATTCCGAGGTGAGAGTAGAAACAGAGGATTCTCCAAAGGTAGGAGCATTGAAAGACCATTCAGATACCCCTATAAAATTGGGAGGGAGACTAGCCCATTTCTCTGGGAACTGGACCAAGACAACACAAAACCCAATGGGTTCTAGATACAGTCTTGGGTTTCAAAATAGAATTCACAGATACCCCTATTAAATCAAAAAGACCTCACGAGATAACCTTCTCTCAAGAACAGAGAAAAATTAGTATCTCAAGAAATAAAGGATCTGTTAACAGAAGGGTCTATAATAGAGAGCTCGGAAACAGGTTTTATCAGCAATATATTTTTAGTAGAAAGGAAAGACAAGGTACAGAGATCTGTGATAAACTTAAAAAACCTAAACGATTGGGTAACATACCAACACTTCTAGATGGAGGAAATACACCTCCTAAGGGACGTCTTGAGAAAGGGGGACTGGTTAACATATCTGGACTCAAAAGATTCCTACTTGACCATCCCTATGTGGCCCACACAGAGAACATTCCTCCAATTCTCGTGGGAGGGAAAACTTTGTAACTTCTGCACCCTCCCCTTTGTTCTATCTTCAGCCCCTTAGTGCTTCACCAAGGTCTTGCGTCCGGTAGTCACATGGCTAAGGGAATGGGGCGTAAGACTAATAATATATCTGGACGATATCCTTATTATTTGTCAGTCCAAAGTGACAGTATCTCGCCCATACAAATCTTACTATCCGTCTACTAGAACAACTAGTCAACTAGGCTTTGTCATAATTGCAAAAAAAGTAATTTTCTGGGTTTCATAGTGAATCTAGTGTCTGTAGAACTCAAATTACAGAGGGAAAAGATAAAGAAACTTTGTAAGGAACTCAGGAAGATGCTTTCAATGAAATTCTTTCCCTTGAGGCTCTTAGTCAGGATCCTCCGTCTCCTTTCCTCAACTATCCAAGCAATTTTTCTGGGACCTTTACATTACAGGGCCCTCCAGGGACTCAAAGCGAAAGCTCTAAGGACAACACTATGTTACTCACAAATGAAATGCTTGGAGCAAGACTCAAGTAAAGAGCTATCTTGGTGCCTAAAGAATGCAGAACTTGGAATGGCCGCGCCATCTTTGGGGGATGCAGAGCAGGAATATCGACGTAGAAATATCGAGGGGCATAAATATCGCCGCTAAAATATCATGGAGAAAAAATATCGACAGCAAAAACATTGTTGACAAGAATATCGACTGGCAGATAACTAATATCGATTTAAAAAATATAAACGTCTTAAATATCGTTTACAAAAATATAGTTGTCAAAAATATCTAATTATTAATAAATGTATGTATTTTAGAGTTTGTGGGAGAATTGTTTGTCATTTTATTATGTTTTAAAATGTTCCTAGTTATTCATTTATTTTTAGTTTAATTTTGTGCTTTTAGTTCCGTAGCAGGTTGTGGATTTATAGGGGAATAGGGCGGGAAGTAATCTAATTATATAGAATTAAATAATTATTTATAGTAGTTAATATATTTTTTTATTTAATTTTTTTTGTAGCGGGTTGTGGGTTTATAGGGGAATAGGGTGGGAAGTAATTTAATTATATAAAATGTATTGAATAATTAATGTGTTAATTGATTAATTATTAATTGTTTGATAATTAGTTGTTCATTAATTCCAATTATACAATTAATTATTATGTTAATTGTTTAATAAATTTTAGGTGTGTGTTGTGGAGTTTATATGTGTAAAAGGTGTGAAGGGTGGTAAGTATTAATTTGTTATTGATTAGTTATTAAATATTTTAAAAATTAATTTCCATTAATTAATCAGTAATTATTAGTTGTAATTGTGTAATTAATTTTAGGTGTTTGTTGTAGATTTTGTAGTGTTCATTAATGTGTAAATAATGATTTTTTATTATCTTTGTTAGTAATAATATATTTTAATTTATATATCAATTATGTTATTATTGGTAATTAAATTTAATAAAAATGTCGATATTTTTGTTTTTTATTGTTGTGGGATCCAGCACTTTCCCTACTGTTGCACTCACTGAAGTGGGAATAGTAATTTTTACCCCTACGCTATCCAGCGCATTCCCTACTGTTGCACTCACTGGAGTGGGAATAGTAATTTGTATCCCTCCGCTATAGAGCGCTTTCCCTACTGTTGCACTCACTGGAGTGGGAATAGTCATTTTTACTCCTCCGCTATCCAGTGCTTTCCCTACTGTTGCACTCACTGGAGTGGTAATAGTAGTTTTTACCCCCCCCTATCCCGCGCTTTCCCTACTATTGTTCTCACTGGAGTGTGAATAGTAATTTTGATCCCTACGCTGTCCAACGCTTTCCCTACTGTTGCACTCACTGGAGAGGGAATAGTAATGTTTACCCCTCCGCTATCCAACGCCTTCCCTACTGTTGGAATCACTGTTGATGAATGGAACACAGATCTTTAGTCAAAGCATACAGTCTGTCATCATAGGATATTCAATATCACGAAACGTTCTAGGTCTCGGAACACCCCAAGCATTGGCTGATCGCCCAAAGACAACTTCATAAGGCGACAGACTAGATCGGGAATGTGGGGTAACTCGTAAAGACATCAAGGTTAAGGGTGGGGCATCGGGCCACTTCAGCCCAGTACCCTCTCCAATTTTGGCCAATTTCAATTTCAATATTCCATTATATTTCTCAACCAGTCCTGCAGACTGAGGGTGTCGGGCAGCATGAAACTTCTGTTTAATTTGTAACCCGTTACAAACATGTCTGATAAGATCTGCAATAAAGTGTCCCCCGTTATCTGTCCAGATCAACCGAGGCAATCAATAACGTGGGAAGAACTCCTTTATCAAAGCTTTTGCTGTCGCCAAGGCAGTGTTTTCTTTGGTCGGGTAGGCCTCCACCCATTTACTAAAGGCACACACCACGACCAGGACATACTTTTAGTTATTCACCCGCTCCAGTTGGATATAATCCATTTGGAGCACCTCAAAGGGCAAGGATGGTGGTGCAAAGTTCCCACTGAGAACATGTTCCCTGCCTCCAGGATTGTGTTGTAAGCAGACCATGCAGTATTGAACCAA
This sequence comes from Lissotriton vulgaris, assembly GCF_964263255.1. Taxonomy (NCBI): domain Eukaryota; kingdom Metazoa; phylum Chordata; class Amphibia; order Caudata; family Salamandridae; genus Lissotriton; species Lissotriton vulgaris. The sequence continues at coordinate 2,033,946,906 of NC_141685.1, read as the reverse complement.
ATGGGCAGCAGTCATAGATATATTAGGATTATTCCATACAGGGTCCAAAAGCGTGCAGATGCCTTTTGCCCCGATGTGTGCCGAGCCATGCGCCATGGTCACTACAGCGTTAACCAGTGCATTGGGCAACAACCACCTCTGTTTTTCCGTCAGATCAACCCAACAATCGTTTTCATCTAATCTCCCCATTTCCCTTTCTCAGCCAGCCAATTCACCGGGTGTAGCTTCCTTCTGTATCTCTCGGACACTTTCCATAGTATTGTCAAACATCTCTGTCTCCGTAACCAACCTAGCAGAGGTGGTTCTAAAAATTGATGACATTCTAGATTTTGCAGTTTCCTTCGCCACCTGATCAGCAAAAGCATTCCCTTCACCCACTGCATCCACTACTGCTTTATGTGCGCTGCATTTAACTACAGCCACTTTCTCTGGTAATGTCAATGCTGTTAGCAATCATAGAATCAAAGGGCCATGTTGTAGTCTTTGACCATGGGAAGTGAGAAACCCTCTATCCGCCCACAATAGGCCGAAACTATGAGCCACACCGAAAGTGTTTTGGCTATCTGTGTAAATGTTTACTCTCAATCCTTCACTTAACTCACGTCTCGCACCAATGCCATTAACTCAGTTTCCTGCGCTGACTGATAGGGTACTCGAGAAGCCTCAACTACAGTGTGAAGGGTCATAATCGCATATGCAGCTGTTGTCGTGCAATCTGGTTACTTGACACAAGAGCCATCAACATACAATTCCCCTTGGGGATCAGATAGAGGAATGTCTGTGAGATTTACCCGTCTCTTCGTCTCTTCTTCGGTCCGAAATATAGAATCATGTACATCATTATTTTTCTCATCCGAAAGGGAGCAGTAGTGACGTGGCAGGATTCAGAGTGGCACATCGCTTAATTGTGATATGGGGAGCAAACAGAGTCAATTCATATCCAGTGAGACATGCACTCGTAAGGTGCTGGGTCTTCGTTTTGTTCAATAGTGTATCTACAGCTTGAGGTGCCATCACTGTGAGGTCAGAATTCAGAACGAGCCCTTCCGACTGTCCAATAGCCACGCAACTGCAGCAATAACTCTTAAACAGCTAGGCAGCGCTCTGGCGACATTATCCAACACCGCCGAGAAATAAGCACAAGGTCTTTGCTAACCACCAAATCCTTGTGTTAACACTAAAAGCGAACAACCGTCCACCTCATGCACACAAAGCACAAAAGGGTTTCGGTAGTCAGGAGTACCTAAGACGGGTGCATAGCAAAGCGCAGATTTAAAAGAGTCGAAAGATTCTTGACATTCATCAGTCCAAGGTAGGGGTTCATGTACATCTTTAGTGGTTAAATACAAGAGAGCTTTAGTAAGAAGTGAAAAATTAGGAATCTATTGATGACAATAAGAGGTTATACCAAGAAATGCACGAACATCTAGCCGAGTACGAGGTACAGACATATTAGATGGTAGTCACACGTTCAGGGGTTAGTCTCCTCCCCTCTTTTGACAGTAGAAGACCAAGATAAGTCACCTCCAGTCGACAATATTAGAATTTTGAGAGGGATACCTTATTGCCATTGGCTGCCAAATGAGACAATAATTTAACGGTGGCTTCCTTGCAGCCTTCCTCAGTATCGGAAGCCACCAACAAATCGTCTACGTACTGGAGGAGCACATTGCCCGGGGGGAGGGTCAGTTCATCCAATACTGCTTTTAAAGCTTGACTATAAATGCTAGGACTCTCAGTGTACCCCTGGGGAGCACGACAAAATCTAAAACTGCGCCCAGATAAGGAGAAGTGGTAAATATGACGGCTATCAGGATGGATCAGGATGCTAAAGAAAGCATTCTTCAGATCGATAATGGAGAAATATTTAGCAGTGGGAGGGATCATTGTAAGAATGGTAATGATGTCAGAAACCACAGGATACTGCGGCACCACTATCTTATTAATTTCTCACAAGTCAATTGCAAAACAATAAGTGTTGACATGGTCAGGATCGCTGCCAACAGGAGCCTTTTTCAAGATTGGTAATATAGGACTCTTACGTATATTTGCCGCAGTTTCTTCCACTACACCCTTATCAATCAAATCCTGAATGATAGCTAACAGAGCCCTTTCACCAGCCGGTGAAATTTTATACTGAGGTATACGTGGTAAGTGCTCATTTGGTTTTAAAGTAATAGAAATGGGTGGAATCCTTAATAGACCTACATCCGTATCTCCGGTCGTCCAGGGGGTCGAGGGGATAGCAGCAAGCTCCGGAGGGAGGGGTTCATTTTTAGCAAAGCATTGTAATGTATGTTTACAAGGAGGTTGTATGGTCAAATAAACTCCATCAGGGGAAAAATGAATCTTCGCATGCAGTTTCTATAACAAATCCAAGCCTAATAAATTCTCCCTGCAAGCGAAGTCAATAAGAAAGGGGAGTCCACTGTGACTGGATCAATTGTAAACGGAATAGGTTTAGAGATGGGGCTCACCACCGGGATTCCAGAAAATCCCATCAAAACATTATTCCGACCGGACAGAGCAGCCCCTGGGACCAGTGAAAGAGCAATAGAACTATTCATTGCACCCGTATGAACTAGGAAGTTTTCAGAAGTCCCCATCAATTGCCCTTTCACATAAGGTCCTTGCTGATCAACGGGTACTGATACCTGGCCTCTACTGTGTCCATCGCTGTCCTATGTATAACAATACCCATCTGATCCCCCCGAACACACAATCTTCATTATAGTACTGCCTCCCCCTCGGATTATCAAAGTAATTCTTTTCTGACTCACCATGTGATGCTTCCTCTCTTCGCATATCAGTTCGATCCACACCACCTCGACCTCTTCCTCTCCCTCTTAGTGCCCCGTTCCGAGCCAACAACAAAGGACACTGCGCTCGCCACTGCCCATCCTGTTTACAGTAAGAGCATTGGTTTATTGCCAAAGCGACAGCTGGACCTCCTCCTCGTCCAGTCCCCCCCCCCTTTGGATGGGCCCTCTACCGCCTCAATCTCCGCCTCGTCCCCTGATAATTTGCTGTCGCAATACTCGTGTCTTGAGGTCTTTTGCCTTCTTTTCTGACTTGTCCTTGCTCTCATTTTCCCTATGCTCATAATACTGAGCCTTGCTCAGTATAACCGAAGGCGTGGAAATAGTCCAAGTGCTCTCAGCTGCTTGCAGCCACGCAGAATATCGGGTAACAAGTATTTCACAAAAAGATTTAAGAATAACCGTATACGCCGTTCCACTGGCATATCCTGTCCGCTAAAGTCAATAAACACCCCTTCAAATCTAGTGAAGAAATCTAAAACACTCTTGTCCTTTTTCTGCTTGCACGCTGTCAATTTGTCCCAATCCACCTTATGGGGCAGAATTAAGGAGTGCATGTAGAAAATAATCCAACCTGGCAAAGCCGAAATTTCAGGTTTAGCTTTATCTCCAGGCTGCCGATCCTTATCCCATTCCTTAATCTGTTCCCAAGTCCCTCCCAATTCTGTAGCATGATCCTGGTCAAGCACCTGGCGCCATACATCAACAGGGACTAATAGACCGAAAAATAACTCTATGTCAGCCAGGGTCATAGCAGCTAAAGAGGCATCCTCAGTAAGCTCTTTATAATAGGCAGTGGGATTTTTACGGGGGTCAGGAAGTTGTGATTTCAGAGAAAGGACCTCTCTCCTTTTCCAAGGGATGTAGACCCACTGTTCCTGAAACCATGCCTCAACACGAGCCCTAGTCACTTGGTTCTGATCATCCCTTAATTCTGGTATTTCTGGATGGTAAATAGGATGAACTTCCCGCATAGGATACTGAGAATCCAAATTTTGACATTTCAAGTGCAGCCGCCCTCAGTATTTTACTAGGGTCTCAACATTCCTGTATACATCCTCTAATCCTAATTCAAATTCATGAGCCCTGTCCAAAATGTCGTATTTTACTTGAGGGGTCCTTCCATCTGGGAAACACTGTTCCCATAAGGAGATAAGGCGTGTGGCCATATGCTCCAATGCATGCTGCTGCATAACAGGTTCATAATCTCTAAGTGTACTCCAGATATCATTTATAGTATACACAACATTCCGTATCCATCGGGAAGCCTGATTCGCCACCATCCATTTCTCTTCTAACCCTACTGCTGATCGAGTATGTAACCATTGTGCGTAAAGATTTCCCGGCACGAGAGGCAGTGTGATCAACTTGGGTAGGGGGGCGTGCTTGAGGATTGGGAAACCAATGGTGGAGAAAGAGAGCCAAGACCAACTGTGGACATAGTGGAAGGGGACAACGCATTGGGTATTAGAGTGGCCGGTGCAAATGCTGAGGGAGACAAAACAGAAGAAGTTCCCAGAGGGTCCGAAGAAGAGGGTACAACAGGTGCTGAGACTGAATTCAAAGAGACTGCAGGATATATGCGTTGAGGGGCATAAGGGGGAGGAGGACGTGTATCTAATAAATCTTCTACTTCATCCTCTAGCTTAGTCCTGGTTATATAACTTTTATCCACCTGCAATCTGAATTGTCTATTCATGCAATCAATATTTTTTCCAGTCTGGTCTTTGTCATAAGCTATAGCTTTCTGCGTAATCGTCTGGCCTCCTTTTAATTTACATACCTTCTCTCTAATGCGTCTACGCTTTGCTTCCTTCTGCCACATATTTAAAGAATCAAACATTGCCTGTCGACTACGTTCGGAAAATAATCGATCCTGCAAGTAAGGTATTTTATTCTCATCAAAAGACCCAGTTAAAGGCCATTGCAGTTCCACATTATCTTTGGTATATTTATGCCACAATGCATTAAATAAAATAGGTGAAATGCCATGTTTAACATACATATCATGACTCGGACTACCCTCTGGCGGGGCAGGCTGACTTTCATCCAGTTGCGGGCTCTTTCAGCAACAACAACATCCAAAACATAATTTACCAAAACACGACATTCTGATTCACTCGATAATTCAATCTTTATTCAGAAAAACCACCTTTCAAACATGGCCATGTTCATACATTCTCAACATTCCATCTGCCATTTCAAAAAGAAAAATATAAACAATACAACTCAGACATAAGCAGGTTCAAACCAAAAAATCAAAGCAACATGTCTTTTTCCAAAACAAAAGAACGGAGCCCGTCGACTCCGGTTCATGGAGAACCAATAGATACAGATTTTCAGACCCTCAAATACCAAAAATCAGTCAGTCTAGAAAATACTTAGAGACCGTCAGACAGGGGTTAACCACAGACCGACCTACAGACCATCCCATGATCTTCCTGGTTCACTCTCAGGACTATTCTGACTAAGCCCGCTGCCTTAGCGTCGCTTCAGATGTGCCCCGAAAGCTACCCAGGTACAACCACAGCCCTTTCCGAGAGCAGTCCGGCCGGGTGCGTACCACACAAGTCACACTAAGGCATCCAATCGGTATCTCTATTATTCACCAAACAAGTCTGTGGAGCGTCTGCCCGTGCAGCCACAATGCTGCCCCGTCAGACCCCCAAAGAGCTCCGTGGTACACCGACCACTAAATCCAATACAGTCGACTGTTTCAAAGCGCCGCTCAACAGCGAGTTTCCAAAAGACACCAATCACAAATCACTCACCTGGTGCAGGCAGGTACAATTCCGTATTCTCCACTTCCAACTCCTGAAGACCAACACGGTCAACTCCTAGTTAACGCCCGTAGGACTCCGGCGAAAGGTCACTGGCAGCTGGGGCTCCCTGATCGCGAGAGCAGAGTAAGTCAGAATCTCTGGTCAGTCCACCCACTCGACCAGACCTCCCCTTTCTTTGTCCTTTCTACCCGGTTATGCAAGGACGACCCCAAAGCGGAGTCCCGCCAGAGTCGCCAACTGACGTATCATAAATATATAGGAGCTATACTTACCAATAGCCCCAATACTAATTACTAAATAACCAGTCAGTTGGCAGTGAAGAAAGTCATAGCAAATCTTGTCTACCTTGCAGCACTTCGTCCCTGTTGTGGGGATTAATTTTGCCTCCAGTCTCCAGCCCGAGCAGCCCACCGACGCATCCGGTCTCTCCCCGCCGCCGCAGCTGTCTCAATCCTAGTGCAGCCGCAGTGGGGGGGGAGACCGAGGGGCACGAGAACTACATCGCCCAAGTGCCCTTGCACTCAGAAGCCGCTTCCGGGGGATGACGCTCCAGGAGGCGCTTTAAATTCTACTCTGCCCTACGCGTCGCGGGAGCATGCGGGAGCCGCGCCGGGCTAAGCCCGGGCAAAGGGCGGGCCCTCTTAAGCCCTCAGAGGCCAAAGTAGGCCGCGCGGGGCCAACCCCTTTGATTCGACCGACTTGACTTGAACATTAATCGGTCCTACAGAAGTAAGCTGTAATAGGGTGGCATTCCTTTTTGGTTTCTTTGTTTAGGATCAAGTGTACTGGGGGTGTGATATTTTTAATTTCGCTCCTGTGATTGATCCCATTGTGCGACATACTCTATAATATTACCATTATGCCTATGAAAGGCGTCCCTAAAAATGTCATTTCTCAAGGCGGGTCTCTCAAAGGGACAATTGACCACTATTTGATGAGGGCAACATCAGTAATCGAACGGGAAATAGTGAGGGCTGAACAAAGGTTATCCAACAAACGACCCCCCCTTAGTGCATGTAGAACCTACGGAAATACCTTTGATATTAGGGGGTGAAAATGAGCCCACCAACAACACAAATGCCCCAGTAACCCCAGTGGAGCTAGACTTAGCATTAACCATGTTAGACAGTTCTAACTTGTCGAAGGGGAATACAGGCGCAGCATTAGATGTCCAAATCCTGCTGGAGAAACTTTTCATGACTCTGCCCCCACTACACCGAATAAAAATAACTCTACACATATTACATCTGAGCGGGTCCCTCCCACAAAAAGGAAATGTAAGGGTGCTAAGCATAGAGGAAGGTTGTCAAAACAAGCAAAACTGTACTCAAGCCCTCCCAAGGTCATTAACTTCCTACCAAAACCAACAAAGCCTCGTTTGTCCCCATATACGCCTTTACCAACTCCACCATCAGAACTCCTTTCACAAATTGAACATCTAGCAAGATCACTAATCTTTCCACTTCTTGAAAGGCTTAGGAGACTAGAGGAATCAGTGAATAAAATTGAGGAAGGGACTATTGCTAACAACGTAGAAATTAACAAGTTATCCGGAAAAAATTGTAATGTGATTCCAGCAGTAACTGCTGCAGCTAAGTCAAATGGGGCCATAAAAAGGAACAAAAGTCAGCCAGTAGCCCACCTAAATCGACCCACCACCACGCAGGATGCAAATCAAAATAAAGATCTTACCCCGACAAAGAGTACTTCTCCTAACCCCGGTCCTATAGTTGATGGGGTAATTATAAAACCCGCCAGCAGAAATGGAAGTAATATCTGTATTGACATCCCGCCAGAGGCTGCACCATTTGTATGTGTTCTCTCTGGGGCTCCAGCGCTCTCAAATGGGAAAATAGAGGGACACCAAGATCTAAAGAATAAGGTTAGCTTTTGGTTAACTAAAAATAGACCGCTCCCCGCAACTTGTACGGTAGAATTCTAAACGTCAGAAGGGTAGGGTGGATTGGAAATATGACCAAGGCTATTCCAGGAGATCTGGTCACTGTAAATGTTAGGGATAAATGTGTGATCCAGTTCCTACGAAGCTGGCAACCACAAATAGGAGATGGTTGCATAGTAACCTGGGAACTAGGTGATTTCTACCACAGAACTCCCTACTTGCCTCTCATAAAACCTGGTACATTTAATGCCCCCTTCTCAGGGAATGTTGGAAGTGTTTCAACACAACCCTTGTTATCTTATAATAGATATGCCCCACTATCGAACCTAGAAGAAAATGACTGACAGAGGGTTTGTAATGCTCTTCCTCCGTTAGGGGCAGAGCAACCTAGTACGCTAGCTGATAAATGTTTAATTGATCCAATACATCCATCATGCCTAGGCCCAAATGCTGAATTTGTATCGTATCCTTCTCTGGTGAACATAAGTCCTATAACACCAGTGAGATTCCACGATAATGAGAATTTATCTCCTTACTCAGAACATACTTTGGCAGTCAGCACAGGTAATCAATAGAATTTAACAGTTTCACATGGAATGCAAGGTTTAAACACCAAGAGAGGGCTAATGGTTGCATTTTGGAACATTGCAGGGCTTAGCTCTAAGATAAATAACCCAATCTGGGTACATTTTATTAAAGACATAGATATCTTATGCCTGCAAGAGACTTGGTCCCTCGAGGAAATCCACATGGATGGTTTTAAAACTTATCATGTACCGGCAGACCATTCTAGTCATGGGAGGCATAAAGGGGGACTCTGTGTGTACATCTCAAGTCTTTTGGGGATAGCAACGATCAAAATGGTAAAGTTGTGCACTCACTACCAAATTATTGCTTTGCAGGTTTCTCCTAAAGTCGAGATAATTATAATCAATATGTACAACAATCTAGAAAAGTCCCAAGTACGCGATATGGTGCACTCCCTTAATAAGGATGTTAGCACTATGCCTGTTAAACTAGGGAGGGATTCGATTCTTATATGGGGGCGTAACTTTAATCATAGCCTCTGCCAACAGTTCCTTAGCAGATGTGGCGACAATGAGGCAGATGATACGGAGCACCAACCGCATTTCACCCATAATAACGGATTATGGCACGGACGCAAAGAGGCCTACAAACGGCATTAGATACATACATACACTTCATGGACAATAGAGGGCTGAAACTTAATGTATCCAAAACATTTGTAATGACCTGTGGTAAACGCAAAAATAGAGATTGCCTCCTATTCGCAGGGAATAAGAAAATTGTTCCAACTAAAACCTTCTCTTACCTGGGTATTGTATTAGATGCATCTGGTTAATGGAGACCAGAAATTAGAAACAGGGCTTTGCTTTTTAAAAGAGCTACGGCTGCACTCATGATATTTTCGAAAAAGTTGGGGAAAAGACTGCCTGAAATTTTGTTAAAAATCTATCAGGCCAAGTACATAAGTACAGCCATCTGTGGGGCAGGTGTTTGGGGAATTTTTGATTCTACATCTATACAAAAGGTAGAAAATGCCTTTTTAAGATTCATCTTGGCCATTCCCCAAAGTTCACCTGTTTTTAATTGTCACTCAGAGTTGGGCATTCTGTTGTTGTAAGCTTTTATTTCGACATTTTTGTCATAAAGCCATAAAAACATTTTTAAAATACATCACATACAAAAAGTAGAAGAAAGCATAATTACCAAAGAGTGCGATAACTACATGTATGGTGCACCAAGAACAACATCAGGGGATATATACAATTTGTGTAGAAATACATTACCATTTCATTATATATTATTTAGCATACAAAATAAAATATGCTTCAATTTAGAAATCAATTACAGAACCGATTTTTTTTTTAAAAAAAAGCCTATCTACATTGTATAAATAATTAAAATGCCAGAAATTAAAAACATATTTTAACTTGTTTGTAAATTTAAGAAATTCTTTATGGAGTTCAGGACTATGTTTTAACCCCAAGTTTCTTCCTAATCAAGCAGACACTGAGGAGATACCTACTGACTCCAAAAGCTACCAACTGAGAGGTTGTAGATTTAAGTATCCTCTCTGCCTCTTTGTAAGATCTTATGCCCAAATTTTTACAAAGTGGTTTGATCCATTTCATACGTGGGTGTTTGTACACCGGACAGAAGAAGAGAATATGGGCCTCATCTTCTTTGTGTTTGAGTTCACACAATTTACAATTATACAAATCATTTCCCATGCTTTTTCCCCATCGGCAGGTATTTACATTTATTTGTAAAACGCCATACCTATATTGTAAGTATACAGTTTTGGCCAAAGGTGGCTCAATTTCATCCATAAATAAACTGCTCAAACATGGGTATATCCTAGGGAGCCGGTACCACGTTCATGTAAGTAAGCATTATTAACATAGGACCAAAAAGCTGCTTTTACCTGTTCTTTACAATTAATTGACAGTGCAAGTGGGTTATTCCAGAGGTGTGAGAGACCTATTTTTGTGAACCAAGTGGATATATGTCTCAGCCATTTAATTGAATTAAATATATCCAGTTCCATGATTTCTAGTAATCCGCTTCTATAATCGGCGAGTTCCGGGGTAGACCATAATCTTACCCAGTAAAGAAGTGGCCTTAAGCAACATAAAAAGTCTGTACGTTTTACATTAATGTCCAAATAAACAGGCACTAAGGGCGTTCTTGAGGGTAATCTTAGTAATCGCCTAAAGAACGCGTTCTCATCGATGTCAAAAGTCTTATTTGAGTGTGGCCCCCAAATCTCTGCCCCATATAGGGCTGCTGATTGAGCTTTGGCTTTGAATACTTCCATCGCAGGAGTTATGGCTTTGGAAGCACTCCCTCCATGAATCTTTAGAATAGGAAGTGAACTACGTTTGAATGACAGCCTGCTTTTTTCCAATTGTTTTTTCCAGGACATTTTACTATCTAACCTAATGCCCAGGTAATCGAAAAACTCCACGTACTCTAATTTTATGTTTTTTAGGGCTAAATTCTTCTTGTAGGTTTTTGGGGGATTAATGGCCATGTACTTCGTTTTTGATGAATTGATTTCTAGCCCCTTTACTTCACAATAACTGTAGAATTGGTTTACTAAGTTTTGTAATCCTTTCGGGGTTTGGGATATTAGGATGGTGTCATCGGCAAATAACAATGCTGTGATTGCCTCTTTGCACAATTTCGGGGAATCGTGGTTACATTGTGCCAGGTAGGGAGGAATATCATTCACAAATAAAGAAAAAAGGGTGGGGGCCAGCACGCACCCTTGTCGTACCCCCCTTTTTACTGGTATGGCCTGGGTAACTTCACCATTTCTTCCCCACCTTACTTTGGCAAAGTTGTCTTTATGTAGCTTTATAAGGTTTGTTAGCAATTCACCCGGAACATCCATTTTCCTCAAAGTATCCCAAAGAAGGGGGCGTGGAACAAGATCAAACGCTGCACGTAGATCCATAAATGCTACGTAAAGGCTACCCTTCTTTATTTGTACATATTTCCAACAGATGCACATAAACCTGTACACCTGGTCCACAGTACTTGTCTTAACTCTAAACCCTACTTGATATTTTGAGAGGATTTTAGATTCCTCCATCCAGTCTAAAAGTTGATTTAAAATGTGTCTGGCAAAAATTTTCTGTAAAATATCCATTAAACGAATCGGTCTGTAATTGGCTGGGTTGTAGCGATCCCCTTTTTTATAAATGGTAACTATTTCCGCCCCCTTCCACGTCTCAGGGATTGGAGTCCCTGCCAATATTGAGTTACACAAGAAATTTATATAGGGGCACCATACTTCAGTATTGTGGGTAAATAAGTCCCCAGGCAATTTATCAGGGCCTGGTGCCTTGCCCGCCTTAATTGCATTTATTGCACGTAGGGTCTCCTCTACACTAAATTGGGGTAAGCTAGTACACGAGGGTAAATCAATTCCTTGATCGATTGGGCCTAGGGACACATCTACCGAATCATACAACTTAAGAAAATGGTCATACCATATTTTTTCATCAAGGTAGAAGTCCCTGCCCTGTTAGAGCGACCTGTTTTGTTATTTTTGGATATCAGACTCAAAAAAGTACTTTGGTCATGCTTCCTAGCAGCGTTTAGGAGATCTTCCCAGACCGAATTGTCCCATTCCTTTTTTGCCCAGGAGAGGAGTCTTTTATATTCTTGTCTACACTCTCTTACCATCCTCTGATCCTTGGATTTAACAGCATTGATTAAGTTACTTTTCGCTAGGCGACACTGCTTATTATACCATGGTGTTTCTAGTTCGAGTTGCCTGCTTATATTACTTTTATCGTTGCTACATGTTTTACTCAGGAGGGGGATTAATAATTCTACCAAGTGGTAGTGCATTTTAAGAACTTCCTGGGAACCCAGGCACAAATTATTGTATAAAGGGATCGTGTATGAGAAGGTATTGTAAATACCAGCAAGTATATCTTTTTTTGCTAGGATGTGTGGCCACTTTATAGCTCTTCTGTTATTGGAAACCTCGACCTCTCCCACCTCCCTGGTAGATTCTGTTTCCACAAGCGATGTCAAAAATGGATTGGAAAGTAACCCCAGTTGTAGAGGGAAGTGGTCGCTTTCAGGCCTGTTCACAACTCTGAAATCCAACAATAAGTGCCACAGGTTAGTTGTGACCAGCATAAAATCAATAAGTGATTTAGAAATCCCCTTACTATATGTATAATTTGCAGGTTTGTCGGGATCAAGACGACCATTACAGGCCCTTAAATCATTAGACACAGTTAGTTCGGAAATCTGTATGGCTGCCACTGAACTTTTGACTGGTTTCACACTATCTAGAGTGGGAATGTCACGGGCCCTGTCTTCGTTTTCTAGTAAATTTTCAAGCCCTAATACAGGTTCGAATTGACAGTTGAAATCCCCGCCTATAATAACTTGGGGGTTTAATTCTAATGTACCCAGATACGAACTTAACTGTTCTATAACCATAGATTCCTTGTTGTGAGGGTTGGGCCTGTTGTAGATATTTATAATGTAAACGTCTCCCATTTCCTTCGTAGTCACCTTTACCCCAAGCAGATCATTGGAACAGAAGTAAAGAGGTAAGACAACAACATTCAAGGATATTCTTATCCATATTATTAAGCCCCCAGATGGTCTACCTCTTGTAGACGCGATTGCCCCACAATGAAAAGCTTTGTAAGCAAGTCTATGAATCATATTGATTGCCCAAGTTTCTTGTAAGAGTATGATATCATGCTCTTCCATGAAAGAACTCCAAACCCTATCACAAAGGTTTCTTGATACCCCTGCAATGTTCCATGACAAAATATTTATCTCTCGCATCATGTTGCATTGTACTGAGCTACTAGGGGGGTCATTCATGATAATATGTACATTTGGTGTTTCCCCCCTTTTTTGTCCAGCCAAGAGCCCATTACTAAACACTAGCTCTTGGGCTTCCATGCGTGCTGGTGATGACACATTTTGATACAAGACAGTAGGAACATCTACGGGTGCCCTCTTTAGGTGTTCTCCAGCAATACTAGCAATCACTAAACCAACCCGTTGGTTTGTGGCTGATTCAGTTTCAGGAGATATTATACACAATCTTACACATCTGTCCTGTGAAGCTTCACTGAGTAGAGGAAAGGGATTTCCACCGACTTCGAACTCTCCTTCTTGTCAACGGCCGCACCATGACCAGTTTGTATTCACACCCATGTTCTGTAGTGGCATTCCGCCCCCTGGTGTTGGGGGATCAAAAAACGAGTACCTACTGTTCATCGTGCCCACACAGGGTGGACCTCTATTACCTGATATTGATTGCTTTGGATAAAAGTAGCTAAGGTCACAAGTTCCAATTCCTAAGTGTCCTCTCAGTTGATTTTGTCCATACACAAGGTGGGCTACCGAAGGGTCTTTAAAGTTCACCAAGATACAGTCCCCCCTTATGTCCTTTGGCCTGGTGCCCAACCAGCTAACTCTTTGAACATGTATAACCTGGCAGTTAATAGTATATGGGAGAGGTCTGTTTTCCCTTAACCAGTGTAAGGTCTTGTTTTTGAGTTCGTTGTAGGACTCCCTCCTATCAGGTTTCAGGGGAGGGACCCTTGTGAGCACTACCACATACAGTTGGCATCCGGGTGGAAGGTCAGCGTTTGGGACTTGTTTTGCCACTGATTTGCCTAAATTACAATCGGCTACTAGATTTTTAGCGTTAGAGGCACAATTTGTACTGCAAGCGGAGGTTCCTATCCCTTCTTCAGTTCTTAATGGCACTAACGTTTCAGTGGTATTAGACACTGTCTTGGTTGTTGATACATCCTGTTTTTCTTTACGTGGCGCTGGTTTTGGAGGGACAGCAGTTTGTGTTCCAACATTATTTAACAAAGCCCCAGAAGGAGCTAATTGCATTCCCCCCGGTACAGCATTAACCTTTTTCCGGTCCATCGCCTTATCTTTTCTTGGTGGTTGAGTTTGGTCCGGTGGTTTGGGAGTTGTCGGGCTTGATTCTCCCCTTGTTGTATAAGCTCCGATCTTTGAGTGTAATTTAACTAATGATTTTAATGCAAAAAAATGATCAAGTGAGGCTTGTTCAAATTTGTCCAAACGTTCCGAAAGCCCTTTCAATCTTTCGATCACGGGTAAAATCGAGGTTGACATTAAATGTTGGATCTGATCCATCAAAGGTTTGTCTACGGTTGGGTCCTTTGGGCAATTGTCCTGTGCACTATCAGGTTGGGGACTGGTTGAAACATTTACAGGGTCCACCTCTTGTAAGTCGCTTACTCCTGCGCCTACTTTCTTGGTCTCAAACCCTGTAGATTTGCAAAGGGCACCCCCATTTGTATAGTTTCTTCGTATTCTTTTGAAGGCCTTTGGTCTATAGCCCTTGTGCGGGGTGACTAATCTTTTCCTTTTTAATGCTACACAACTTGCTTTTACCGGAGAGGCCAGTAAATCTTGTTGTGTCGGTGCTTCATGGATCGTTATCATGGGCATGGTAGGTGAATCTGCTGCTGGTGTAGCTGAGTGATTCGGTGCTACAACAGCACTACTTGGGCTCCTGTTTGCTATCTCCGGGTCAGGGAGAATGTCAAGGTTTCCATTACCTTCCCCTGGTTTAGCTATGCAGGGCTGTGTATTGCTTGGTGTTGTGATAAGTAAGGGTTCTACTGGGTTAGTGTTAGTAGGGAATGTTGCCTGTACCAGTGCTCCCAGAGAAGAGCGCTTGTGTGCAAGATATTCCCGCGATAATCTTCGCTCAGCTAAAATAATTTCTTTCTCCACAACAGAACAGCTCGGGTTATAAACTGGTCCATAGTGCCGATAGTGGAATTTCCCCCTCTCTTCGTGCATCTACCGGAGCGGGTAGCCATAGGTGTATAAGTAGACATGAATAAATGGCCGTAAATTACTCAGTTACTAAGTCACACGAAGTCAGTATTTTACCTGTGTAGTTCTTAGGGGGGTGGCCCGTCTCGGCCCCTGCCTGCCCCGGACGGCCACAGACGGCCTGCCCTTTGCCCGGGCTTCGCCCGGCGTCCCGCTTGCGTCCCGCAAGACGGGCCCACGCCTGTTAATGTAGATGGAAGGGCGGTTGTGGGTGGGGCACGCAGGGGGTGCTGACCGGATGTTGCCTGGTCACGCAGGGACTCCTGGTAGAGTGAGTCCCTGCTGCGCTACTCCCCTGCAGCCTCTCTGCACCACGGATGGTCAGCAAACACGGCAAACAGGCAGCAGTCAGCGTTGGTGGGCGGTCCTCCCACAAAGCGGCTCCCGCAAAGCGGGAGCGGCGAGAAGTTCCAGGTAAGGGACAAAGCAGCAAAGTATCCCCGCGGCGTCCTAAAGTTGCACAGAGGGTCACACAGGTTGGGTGCACCCAGCTCCTTTTCACTCTCTTGCCAGTTGTGGGCGGGGCACGCAGGGGGCACTGACCGGATGTTGCTTGGTCACGCAGGGACTCGTGGGAGAGTGAGTCCCTGCCGCGCTACTCCCCTGCAGCCTCTCAGCACCACGGATGGTCAGCAAACACGGCAAACAGGCAGCAGTCAGCGTTGGTGGGCGGTCCTCCCACGAAGCGGCTCCCGCGAAGCGGGAGCGACGAGAAGTTCCAGGTAAGGGACAAAGCAGCAAAGTATCCCCGCGGCGTCCTAAAGTTGCACAGAGGGTCATTCGTAATGTCAGCGATCTAATTAGTATGCAACCGATATTGTTATGGCATAGAGTTTGGACTTTGCCTGATCTTGCATTAAATAGAAATATTATTAATGATTGTCTGGGTATGGACAAGTTCAACAGGATAACCTGGCTGTCCTATATTTGTAAATTTACAAAGGACTTAGGAAGACCTGAGTACTTTAATCTGCCAGAATCGCTGTGTAATATTTCGAGGAAGGACTTAAAGCTGCTTTGTTGGAACCACCTTGAAACCCTAAGGCTAGGAGTAGAATTAAATAAAAAATCTGTAATGCAGCATCAACTTAGCCTAGTCTCGAACTCAATTCAGCCATATTTAATTTGGTGTCTGGAGGGTTTCAACAGGTATCTATTGACAAGATTTAGGTTTGATGTCTTCTTTCGATTAATTTCATTTCCCAAAGTGAATGATTGAGACAGAACACTGTGTAAATGCCTGTGTGACAACATGTCCAATCAATCCACGATGCATGCGATCTGTTTTTTTTTAATTTTATGCTGCTGAAAGGTCCAGGTGGATTAAACCACTCTTAAAAAAACAGGGAACATGGCGACAGTGCCGTCCGGCCCTATTGTTTTTATTATCATTATATGATGTACACTGTGTGGCCGTAATGACTGTTTTTTTTTAAAGTATCTTGTAAAAAAGGAAAAGCATAAATATTTTTTTAACATTATATGTATTTATTGTTCTTAAATGTAAGTTTTTAATGTATCTTTTGTATACGAAATGAACTTGTGGCTTTTATGATTTTATGTTTTCTGAAATCGAATAAAGCTTTTTCAATCAATCAATCAATCAATCAATCAATCGTTTATTATGCAAATATACTCTATAGAGGAGCCTCTCCCATCCTCACCCCTCAAGGTGCGTGGAGAAGACTGCTGGCTTACATTGAAATCAGCACATATATACTTTCAAGATGGTACATGAAGTCAACGTAAATGGAAATCCCTGCTTGGCTTTCGATCCTCAAGGAAGGACCATATATGGCACACATGATTAGTTCAGAAGGTTTGCTAAGTTGGTAGTGGGAGGGTCAGGAGTGGTGACTCCCTTTTGTCCCGGTACCTAGGATTGCAGGCACAGCGCTTTCAGGAATGTGCTTATCGCACCCAAAGCCTGATGTGACCTTGAGTCCCAGGACAAGGAATGAATAGTGTGCATTCAGCTGCTCTCTGTAACTCAACGGGACTGGGGCCTGACAACTAGAAAAAGGAACACGTGATTACTGCTCGTGTCTAACCAGCGAGAGGAAGATGGCGTCTGTATGGTTCTCGGCCCACTCAATGTAAACAGCACTCACGAACAGCATATACCCTTATTAGCTAACTCAAACAGACATAGGTTTAGGCACTATACATACTTATGAAAGAACATATAAATACATCATGCTAACACATCATAGATATGTAGCTCATACCGCTAATATAAGGGAAATCAGAGTTTTATCCCTCAATCAACATGGGGTCGTTAGACACATGAGGAAAAGGAACTACATATCAACTGCTTGGAACTTCTAGCTGGCTCTTTTGCAGTTCGAAGCTTCACCCAGAATTCAGTGAAATGCAGTATAATGTTGCGCATGGACAATGTCTCTGTGGTGAAATAAGTCAACAAAACGGGGATGCCACATTCAAAGGGTCTTACTGAGACAGCAAAGGGATTCTGGAGCTATTGCTTAAACAGGGAACTCGCGTTACAGTGGAACACATCCTCGGTTTGAACAATGGAGTAGCAGGCTGGTTCTCCAAGAATTTCAGGGACTCCAGCAACTTTAAGTTAGACAGGGTAATATTCATGATAATTCAAGACAAATGGGATCCCCTCCGGACAGATCTTTTAGCAGACAGGCTGAACACTAAGATGAAGAATTTCTTCAGTTGGAAGACAGACCCTCAAGCAGCCGGGTGAATGCCTTCCTCCAGGACTGGCTGGGCTAAAAGCCAAATGCCTTCCCGCTGTTTGCATTGCTTCCACGTCTTCTCTTACATTATCGTCAATACATGCAGAGCATGGTGGTGATAACCCTTCTTTGGAGATCTCATTCATGGTTTCCAGTCATCTTGGAAGTTACCATGAACTTTCCACTTCTAATACCACCTTTCAGACAAGTACTCCTGGGCCCAGAGGTAGATGTGATTTCATAGACTGAGGTCTAATGGTTCTGACGGCCTCGAAGATTTTAGGTGAGAATGGTAAATCCCAAGTCTTTCGCAGGATGCTTTCCAACTCATATCCAAGTCATGGGCATCTTGGACAAGGAAGGCATATCGATTGGCATGGAACAAATGGGTTAGCTGGTGTCTTCAACGACACTACGATCCTGTTTCAACTGATTTAGTTCACGCTGTTAACTTCCTTTTGGAACTATTTGCTTTTGGCCAAAGTTATAGAACTGTTGATGTCTATAGGTCAGCAATAGCTGCAAGACATTGCTTAGTTGATGGTGTCTCGGTGGACAAAACATTTTAACAAAAAAGATTATGAGAAGCATGCTGGTTCTTAATCCTCCAACTTCCAAATATACAGCCTTATGGGATGTAAGAAACATATTAGAACTTATTTCTTATTGGGGAGATAATGTTAACCTCTCTCTAAAGCGTATTTTCTTTAAGCTTACTGTGTTACTTATTAAGGGTGGGCGTAAAATCCGTTTCGCGGTCGAATTTGCGGATTTTCCACGATTTCACAATCCGCGAATCTCGCGAAATCGCGGTAAAATCCGCGAATCAGCGGGGACGAATTTTCAGCCAAGCAAGGGTTACAGCAGCAGGTGCAAAAGTTGAACCTAATTTCTTTGTAACCTTTTACAAAAGGGTTACAAACAAATTAACTTCAACTTGGACACCTGCTGCAAATTGCTTCCTGGCGCCTCGTTGCCTACTTGCAACTATTCTCTGACCCTGCTCTGACCCTTGAAGCAGGGTCAGAGAATAGTTACAAGTAGGCAACGAGGCACCTGTCCAAGGAATTAAACCTCATCAGGAAGCACTTACAGATATAAAAAACAGGAAGAAGGGAGAGGATGGCAAATACACCCATTTTGAGTTGTCAGGAGGGGTTAAACTAAAAGAGACCTTTACAGCACAATTTTCATATGCATTTTGCTGAAAATAAAAAGCTGTATGTTCTGTAGGGGCAACTCAGGAATCTGGCCCTTCAGAGATCCGGACTCTCTTTTTTTTCTCGTTCCCTCTCTCCCTCTCTCTTTCCCTTTCTTTCTCTCTCTTTCTATCTATCTATCTATCTATCTACATATCTATCTATCTATCTATCTATCTATCTATCTATCTCTCTCTGCCTCTCCCATAAACGACTGCATGGGTAACTTCGCTATGCAAGCGGCTTGCAAAGACGCAAAAAGCCCCGTGAACACGCAAAAACCCCGCAAACACAGAAAAAATCCCGCAAACACGCAAAAAACAAAAATCCGCAAATTCGCGAATTTTGCGGATCGCGAGTTCGTAAATCCGCAAATTCGCGGATCGCGTATTCGCAAAATTCACCCATGCTTATTACTTAGCTTTGCCTCTTTCAGACGAACCTCTGATGTTAAAGCACTAGACATTATTAGCAGGAATTACAAGCCTGAGGGAGTTTGTTTCTACCTTAAGAAAAGGACCAGAACTATGTCATCCTTTACCCTCTATCCTTTCTTTCCTCTGAATGAAAGTTTGTGTGTTGTCAAATCCCTAAAAGAATATGAAAAGAGAACTGTAAGTCTGAGAGGTGTTGGAACTCAACTGTTGATCTCTCACAGATCTCCTCATAAAGCAGTTTCCTCTCCCATGCTTGCAAGATGGGTCAAAGAAGTGATGAGTGATAGTGGTGTTGATGTTTCTATTTTCAGTGCACTCTCTCTTAGAGGTGCAACAGCTTCTAAAGCTTTCATGTTAGTTGGAGGGCTCCAAGATATTCTAAGAGCGGCTGACTGATCGAATGAGAGTATGTTTAAAAAATGTTACTTTAGACCAATCAATAATGTGATTGACAACGTACCTAATTCACTTCAAACTTGCATTATACTGGCCTCCATGTTGTGAAATAAAATTTAGATTTTTCACAGCCTAGTATGCAGAAAATCTGGATTTAATAAAGGACACGGAGGCTAAGATTATCCCTCCACTTATTAACCCACCTCAAGGGTTCTACAATTTTTTGACATATTGTGTCTCTTTTCTCTTCCATAATAGGATATCTACAATTGTTCAAAGGAGTGACTTGTTCGACTGAATAATTGAAGTTATGTTTTACTGAGTTTATTTATTCCTTGTTGGCAGCATTGGTCAAAGAAGGAAGATGGCTGCGTGCTCATGAACTATATAATGCATTTAGAATGTTTTGAAGTTCTATATTCTCTTCCTTGTTACTGCCGAGCTGTGGCAATAAAGGAAATTTGCATAATCTTAGCCTCCGTGTCCTTAATAAAATCCAGATTTTCTGCCCACCAGGCTGTGAAAAATCAAAATGTTCCACTTAATGTCAATGTTCTATTGTAGACTTCAAGAGATGTCCCTGTTTAATGGTGTAACCAATGAGACCTGGAGTTACAGTGCAGATGGCCAGTGGAGAATTAAAAACTCAGTTTACGGTCGCTCTTGAGAGGGGACCTGAATTTGTCTTCCACTCCACTATCTACATAAGACCAACCCTGTCAGATTGCCTGCAATATTTTTCTACCAATGTACCATGAGAATGGTGGGAGTGCCATGGTGGTTGGTTAAGGTCTTGAGCGCCTGGTGATGGTGAACAGTTAGGGTCAAGTACCATCTCCATGGCATTGGCATCTAAATAGTCAAGAAATCTTCCATGTCTTCAGGGTCTGTGTATGCTTTGGTCTTCTCATCAGTTGTAACTATTGTGACAGCAAGGTCAAGCAGCCCATACTTAATGTCTCATTGCTTCAACCTGGGATGTAAAGGAATGGAACAACTTCCTTTGTAAGTTATTGGCTGAAGAATAGTTAGCAAATACGTGGATCTGGTTACCACCTGTCATGAAGGATCTATTATTTTTCTTCACTGCCTAAACCACACAGAGAATACATGAGATGACAGGTCGGGCAGTTACCAGATACCAAGTAATTGGCCTTATGGTATGAGCCGTCTGGAAACTCAGTGTATCCTTAAGACTTACATCCAACATTTTTGGTTGAAGATTTGTTAGGAAACCCTTCATTTCATATTCCTCCACCTGTTCAGCATCCCAACAAATGTGGATATTGTCTCTACCTAAGCAATTGTCTAAGCCAGTTACATCATGTATCAGATGACATATATCTTGCCCCTAATCTTGTCACTTTTCCAAATCATCCAGTCACCTTTTAGCCATGCATAGGTGCTGAAGAAATGCTGAAAGTTTCCCTAGACTAATTTTGCCTCTATGGATACTTCTGAGATATTTTATTTGAGTCTGTAGAGTTCGGTACCTGTGGAGATCTCCTTTAGGATGGTGTCAAGTGTTATCTCAACCATCTTTGATTGATCATTAGTTTTTGTTGACTAACAGTTGAAAACAACTGTTGGTGCAAAGGTAACACTGATGCCTCTTGCTTATGGGGGCATCGCTGGTGGTGTGAGATGTATAAATTAGTACTTATAAACCTACATAAATCTGCTTGTGCAGCCCCAGCACGGAGGCACAGATCAAATTTTGAGGATCAAGTGTGCAGCCTCACAGACAGAAGCTTAGCCAGGTAGATGATTGGTAGACAGAGGTGATCCTTCTCTCTAACCTCCAAAACCATAATCCCTGGAGTGGAATGAAGTATCTCAATCCTTGGGAGATGGCTGCATCCAGCGTGAGCACTCCATGAGGTTGCCTATTCCTGAGCACCGTACATAGGCCTCAAATCTTGAGTGAGAGTTGGGTGGGGTGGCAGCAGCACTATAATAGGTTGCAAGGGTCTTGAACATTGGTACTGCTGCACCGGTGAGTGTCTCACTGATTAGAGAGCTGCCTCGTTCGTTCAGGTGCTCGCAATTAAGCTGAAGAAGGGTAATGAGGTGCCACAGTGCAGAGCCACAATGTTATTCTTTGATCAGGGAGTCAACTGCAGCTTCTTCTCTAAGTCCTGGGGTGCTGGAGAATCCAGATGCACCTAAGGTGTTGCAGCACCACAGAGCTGTCTATGTGGATCATCTATGTGCTAGATCATCTCTTGTTTCCAGAGTTTTGCAGAACACCATTGGCGGCCCTTCCAGAATTATGAGAGACCCCCAAAAGCAATGGGTGGTGACTGTATGATTAATCAGGAAAATGGAATTAGTTTATTACTTGCACTATATCTCATGGCAAAAATATCACATTCACTGTATTAACTACCATTATATCAGCAAGATCAGCAGATGTGAAATTAAGAATACTAAATATATGTTTTTGCAGGTCTCTATACAATCTGTAGGGCTGAGACTCCTTACTAGTACTTTGTTCAATTATATTTTGCCCTAGAAGGAACTGGCAGGCAGTGTAGCTGAAAATGACTGTGGTCCAGGGAAAGAAAACTGATGGTTGCCATCTCCTTTCCAGATTAGGGTTACCTATGGGCCAAAATACTGAAATACTTGTCAGGGGAGAGACATTTCTACGTGTGGAGAAGGTGCCTCACTGCATCTTAGAGGAGAAGAGAGCCCAACTGGCTGTGTGTTCCTGAGAACATTGAGTGAGCTGTTGTCGGCTCCTGGGCATAAGCATACACCAGCCAGCAGTTCAGGAGCCATTTGTCATCACTGTGTTCTACTGCACACCATAATCAGGTCACAGGGGAATGGTTATCAACTTTTGCTATCATAAGTGTGAGTCTCCATGATCCCCAACTCACCCAAGCAGCAGGCTATATGCATGTTTATACTAGTTGTCTCTAGGTTTTTCAGGATTACCTTAACTATATTCCTTGGCCTTGGTATTTGGAACAATAGTTACATCAAGCTAATCACAAAGCTATTGGGACTTCAGTGGGCTGTGCCCTAAATCATGACCACTATAACACCATTTGGTACCTACTTGAAGGTACCATTGTGTTTGATATGACCTGGTCTCCATTTCAATTTTGGATAGAGGTCCACAGGCTGTCCTTCTGGTACAGGTCGGTTTTGTAGCAGGTGCATGAAAATACCCATTTACATTTCAGCAACCAAAATTAAAATCACAGCATATGTTTGCTGTGAAGTATAGCAAAGCAAACACTTCTATTCTGAAATGAAGTGCCGAAAGACTGATATTTAGTGCTACTTTTACCCTACTCCTTTCACAGCAAAGCTGTTCTCCATGGTACTCACATTGTGAAAATGAGCTTCGTAAACAACTGCCATTAACATTGGCCATCGGTCAAATTAGTTAGCGGTGTGTTCAAAAACGGAAGTATCAACTTGAAGTGAAAGAACTCAAAATGTAAAGCGCCATTAAGTCAAAATAAAGGGCAAGGAAGTTTTGGCACCTCTGATCAATAGTATACAACTTAGCTAAATGCAACCTCTTGGAAATTTACCTGAGATATGAGTCACATGAAAATGCCTTGCAGATTTTGTATGTGTTATACTTGCTATTTTTGAGATGTAAGTAATCGAAAATTAATAAAATGTTTTTGGAAAAAAAATGTATTGCACCTGAAGAAATCCATTCACTGGTTACCCTTGAGGACAAAGGCCCTATTTAAGAATGATAAGTTTTCAAGTGCATACCAGAACAGCAGCTTGGCATTTGATGCAAAACATTGAAAGTATGTGCTAGCAAAATCATTGTAATTGGCCCCTACTGTTCCTCAAATGAATGTAATTGATGTGGAGACAGGCAGTTTTTATCTTATTAGTACTGTAGTTTGGAGCAAACTCCAGGTACACATCAAGAAGAGAGGATACTTGCTGCTTTTCACAAAGCTCTAAAAGCCTGGTTGTTTTGTTAACCTTATTCGACTTTCTGTTTTCTGTCATTGTTCTCACACTACCAGATTACAATAATTTAGGGGCCGATTTTGATGATGGTGGGACCCCCACCGATAGCCCGTCGGTGATGGTCTAACCATCATCTGAACCATGATACCCGCCATGGCGGGCGAAAGGTGGCGGTCAGAAAGACTTACTGCCATGCATCCGACAGTCTCCTTAAGCCCGCTAGTGCTTCGTAGGAGACTCATACCCCTACAATGGGGTAGGCACCTCCGTAGGGATTATGATGTCCCTTGCTGCCAGCCTTTTCATGGCAGTCAACCCGCCATGAAAAGGCAGGCATAAAGGGACTTTGCGGGCCTGTAGCGGGCCCCCTCAGCCCTCTGTCCCTGAGTTGTGGGTTTTGGGGGGCACCAATGGTGCCCCTTACATATTCCTGCACTATATGGCAGGCACCACGTAGTGCAGGGATATGTCAGGTGTCCCATTTTGCATTGCAGCAGGTGCTGCAGCCAGCAGCTCCCACCACAATGCAAAAGGTAGCTATTGCCACTGCGGTGCCCTTAGTGATTAGTGTTAATGATATGTGGGTAATTGTTTTGTTGTTTTACGATTTCAGTAGATTAACGAATGCTAAAGCTCAAATGACAGTGTGGCTGCCCAGTAATGTTTTGCTCCATACCAGGTTAGGTTGCAATAAGGCATGGTAATGGTTTGGTGGTTGGAGTAACCCATGTATTACTCTGCCCCATTGATCATAAGAAAGTACATTTAATCACACAGCTGTACTAAATTCTACACAATTCAATTTTTCATGCAAGTTGGTGTCTCTAAGTGTAATTCATATTCAAGAACTACAACCCCCTAGCCTCTGTACTAATGCCTCACGGCTGGCCCTCTAGTTTATGCTTCCCCCCGCCTTGACAAAGTAAGGAACAGCATGAATGAAGCACATGTGTGCCCTTCACAAATTTGCAGTCAAACAAGCACTCATTTTCAAGCAGTTCACTGTCAAAATATCGACCCTCAAAGTATACTCCTACCAAAATATCATGACCACAATTTCGATGTCAAGAATATTGTCATCCTATACTTATAATGATAAGCATAAAATATTGGGGGGAAATATTGCTGTAATAAATATCATTTTTTAAATTTATATATAAGTTAAAATAATAAATATTAAATATATTAAATAGTAACATTAATTTAATATATATTTAATATATATTTTAACAAATATAATAAAGACATTTAATTAAAAGAGTTAAACACACATATATAATACTTAATCAATATATTTATGTATATCTACCAAAAACAAATATTAAAATAATAATATTAATATATAACATAATTTAAAATGTTTTAACTATTTAAAAATATAGCAATAACATGAAATCTTTAAAAAACAAACCGTTCTAGTTAAATTAAAAAAGTAACCAACTTAAAATCTTGTGAAAATATTTTACACAATAAAAACATTAATAATTATTAACATTATAATTTTAAATAAACAAAAAGATAATGTTATAAGTTAAAATCAATTATAACATATAAAATGTAATACATATACTATTCCCACTACCGTTTTTACAAAACTATGCAATCTATTAAAGGCAATATATAAAAAATGTACTACTCACACTTCATGCAATGCAAATATAATAAAACTGGGGGTTGGATTGTGGAGGGGTAAAATTTAGTATTCTCACTTCAGTCAGTACAACAGTAGAGAAAGTGTTGGATAGCAGAGGGGTGAAATTTCCTATGCCCATTCCAATAAGTGCAACAATAGAGAAAGTGTTGGATAGCAGCGGGATAAAATGCACTATTCTCACTCCACACAGTACAACAGTAGAGAAAGTGTTGGATTGCAAAGGGGGGTAAAATGTAATATTGCCACTCCAGTAAGAGCAAAATGAAAAACAAACAAAATATCTTGAACGAAATGAAATATTTAAAGAGTAAAGAAAAATATAAATATGTTTCCGACCGAGTAGTGTTCGGGGAGTCCGATCGACGTATTATGACACGGCTCAGTTGGACTCCTATTGACTTCAACTGGAACTTGTGTTGCAACACACAAAACAGGCTCCCATTGAAAAAAGAAAAACCGTGCTTCCTGTGGTGGGTACCCCATGGAGCTTGCCACACTGTTCATGTCTGCATCCTCCGCAAGACCTTTAAGTGGATTCCCCCTGAGTCCAGGAAGATAGTCACCCATGCACTCATCACCAGCAGACTGGACTATGGAAACGCACTCTATGCTGGCATCAACAAGTCCCTACTCCGCAAACTCCAGACAATACAGGACACCGCCGCCAGACTCGTCCTCGGTATCCCCCGATACAAACACATCAGTCAACACCTACGAAGTCTCCACTCGCTCCCCGTGAAGAAAAGAGTCACTTTCAAAATCCTCACTCACGCCTACAAATGCCTACAAAACAACAGACCCAAATACCTCAACAACAGAATCAACTTCCACATACCCAAAAGAAACCTCCGATCTTCCAACCTCGCACTGGCAGAAACCCTGTGCATTCACACAGCAGGCAAAGATCCTTCTCTCACATTGCAGCCAAAATCTGGAATGAGCTACCGGCAGACATCAGATGCACCCCCTCCTTGAACACCTTCAGGAAGACCCTCAAGACCTGGCTCTTCGGCTAAACAGTTCTGCGGACCCCCCTCTCAGCACCAAGAGACCCTCACGGGTGAGTAGCATGCTTACAATTCCCTGATTGATTGATTGATTGAAAGAGGACTCCCATGGGAAGCCCCATGTGCCCAACCAGAGGCCTCTGGATGAAGGGGAGCCTGCTGCAGGCCCCCAAAGTCAGTTTTGTGTCAGACAGACTGTTTCAGAAAGGCTGTCTGAATCCGACAGCGTAATACGTAGGTTAGACCTGTACAATTTGGCCCCAACCGACTCTAAGACTCCGAATGCCAGTCGGAACCGAGTTAGGAAAATTTGATTCCCCTTCGGAGCCTTTCCAACCGATCTCGTAATCAGCCCTTAATATTAAAGATTAAAAACAAATTTACAATGTTAAATACATATCACAAATACCTACAAATAATATTACAAATAAAAGATCAAATAATTTTCAGACAAATAAATATTTGTATTTAAAAATGATTTATTAAGAAACAATATTTAATACATAATTTTAATTTGGTTACTTCCCACCCTACAACCCCACAAAACTCCCAACCTGCGCTTAAAACATAACTTAAAAAAAGCAAAATATTTACATTATTGATATAAATATTTATCAACTAAATAATTATCATTAATCAAATATTAATAATTAATTAATTATAATTAATTTATTACCACAATATGCCCCCACAAAACACACAACACACTCATAAAATTTGACAGAAAACTATTTATACAATTAAAATAATTAATTATCAATTCATTAATTAATAGTAATTTAAAAATTAACTGTTCATTACTTAAAATGTGTTTACTCACTACCCATACCCCTAGAAAATCCACAACGCACATCTAAAATCGCTTTGAAAATTTTAATTGTACAATTAACATATCAATGAAACTAATTTTATTAATAAGAAATTGAGGGCCTGAATTCGATGTTGAGTGGAATTCCTTCCGCCCGACACCAACTCGGACCTGGGACCAACTGGCACCCAGTCTGTAGGTCCAACCGTCTCATTAGAATGCAACCAAACACTCTTTGATCACTTTCCTATATTTTACTATGGGAGTATGCATTGCAGCCGTAAACTGGTCGTAATACATGTGCCCATAGTGAAATGCGAGGTGCAGTTAATCCCTGCACCTGTGCCTGTCACAAGGTGCAGGGATCAACAGGGGACCTCTCAACCACCAACTGGAAGTGGTGCACAAAGGGGGGCCTGCTGGGGGCCCCCAAACACACTTTCTGACATGGTTAAAATGTCGGACAGGCCGGCATGGAAACCATGTCAGAAGCTGTGCATAGTAATCTAAGGGACGGAAAGGCCCACCCTGGAGATTACAAGCCTGCTCCTGACTGTCGAACGGGCTCTCCGAACCTGCAGGAAGCCAGCCGGAATGAACGGCCAGTTTCCTTTCTGACCGCCTCCATCATAGTGAGGCGTTTGGACAGGAAACCGAGCACCCCATTACGATGCAGCCCTAATCTCCTCTTAATATTAATTTATTAAAATTAATTAACTTCCTACCCTTTACCCCCTTTATATCCCACAACCCAGATCTAAAATATAACTTAAACAATGTTTTACACAATTAAAATGATTAATTATCAATTCAATATTTAATAATATTTAACAACTATTTAGTAATTAAGTTAAATTGATTTACTCCCCACCCTTTACCTCTATGAACCCCATATACAAATAACATATAAAACTAATAGCACAATTAACATAAATAAATAAATAATATGAAATATAAAAAAGAATAATTAATGTATTACAATAAAATTAATTCCCACCCTATACTCCTATAACCCCGCTATGCACTACAAATCACAAACAAAAATTAAATTACATTTGATAAATACCACAAATTTAACAAACGTATTAAATAATATAAAAAATAATTATGCAAATAAATTACATTATGTACATTTAAAATATATATAAAAATACATAACAATAATTTAGAATTTTAGAATTGATTTTGCTGGAGGAAATATAAAGGTTTTACTGTATTTGCTGAGATTGTGGACATTGTTTACGTTAAAATCACTGCTGCTTATTCCAGCCTTGACACTTTTTGAAGCTTTTTAAATTTCCCCTGCTGTTCCTGCTGATGGCAATGCTCCGTGATGATTGGTCGTTGTTAGTTCAATCAGATGTGAGCCGGGAGGAGCCAGTTGAAACCCCCCCCAGGTATTTCATGCAAGCTGCAGTGCAGACACGCCGCTGGCACACCAAATGCACGCCAAAGGCAAGCGTGTCTGCGCATGTCCGCGTCTGGATGTCGCAGGGACCCAGGCACTCTGCCTTCTTACATGCCCACAGGCCGTTCTATTCTCAAGAGGAGCTATTCTCCTTTAGAACTCCACTCCTTGTATTGAGCATAGGTTGTATCCAACCAGGCGAACCTTCCACTGTAAACAGTTTGATTTTAAGATGAGTGAGGTTGGCTCCACTACAGAGCTTCCCTCTATCTCTCTGAGAGTACATATTCCTTAGTTTAAGCTGTCGCTCTATAGTAAAACACATTGCGAAAGTGTTTGATCTGATACAAGATGAGACTCCAGATATTCTATTTTCATCTGAAACCAGGATACTCTACCTGCATCTGCGTTTGCTCTTTCTCCAGGCTATTCCATGAAGAATCCAACAGAGTGGGCGGCAGTGGGGGCATTGCAGTAATTTTTAAAGAGAGATGCTCGTGTAGTCTTTCATTTGAGACCATTCCCGATTGTGAAAATGCTCTCTTCAAAATTACACTTAATAACAGTCTCACCTTTTCAGGGCTGCTAATTTATCATCCTCCTAGTCCTTTTTAAGCAGGGAGGCATAGAATAATTTAGTCGCCACACTGGCTATTAAGACTGCTAATTTTAATATTGTGGGCAATCTCATTCTTCACCTGGATGCTTGTCAGACAGTGAGATCACTAATTTCTTAGATGATCTTGCAGCATGTCATTTGGCACAATGTGTCCCAAGTGCCACTCACTTAGCAGGGCACCTTCTTGACCCTGTTTTTTTCCAATATCTCTTTGTTAAAGGTTCACCCCCTCTCACTATGGCCTGGTCTGACCATTTCTTAATCTCTTTGACTTTATGCTCTGAAGGCCCGAAACTGCTGGCCCACTATACTTCTATTTTTAAACGTCCATTAGTTGATGCTTAGGAACCTCCTTCAAACTCAAAGGCCCCAGTTGGCTCCTAATGTGGAGGTAGCTTACAGCTGTTTCCACGAATGGCTTACACACGCTCTTGATAGGTGTATTCCCGTTAAACCAATCCACAGTAAAAGAACACAGACCAGCCCTTGGTTTAAGGAAACGCTTTCTTAGCAAAAAAAAGGTCCTGGAACGATCCTGGGGACGCTTCTATGAGGTTTCTATAAAAAAATCGATATTGAACAGCCATTAAGGCATGTCATAAATTAATTTCGAAGTTCAGGGCCGAGCATTTTGCTAAAAAAAAAAAAACGAGCAGCAAACGCTAAAAGTATCTCTGCTGGATGGCCTCAAAAAAACCCTCATTGGTAGCAGAGTCTACCATCACACCTAATATTCAATGTAAACAACTTACAAAGTATTTTATTAGAATGTTAGAAAGTATCTACTCTAACTTTGCAGCTGACGCCAGGAATTTCAGTCTAGAGGTACCTATTAGTTCTCCCCCTCCAATTTTACAGTTTTTCCCTTTCCTATCCAGTATAAAACTCAGTATTCTCTGTAATAATATAAAATCAGGCTCTAAAGATGAGCCCCTCAAGCCTGACCAGTTTGTGAAATTTTAAGACTGCCTCCTACCAGTCTGTTGTGAACTGATAAATCTTTTGCTGACAATGGCGTCAATACTTGCCACGTCGAAACATGCAAAAGTGATCCATCAGTTGAAAAATCCCACTCTGGACGCTTCCAGACCAAAACATTTTCACCCTATCTCTTTACTACCTTTTCTCGCCAAAATTATTGAATCCCCCATCAACACTATTTTAACTATCTTTGAAAGACTAATGGAATCATGGATCCTTCTCAGAATGGTTTTAGACCACGACAAAGCACCAAATCCACCTTATTGGCAATGACTGAACATTTGCGTGTATCCCTAGATGAAGGCAGTTCTTCTGCTCTGGTTTTACTTGCTCCAAGCACCGCATTTGACACTGTATCTCATGGTATTCTGCTGTGGTGCTTCAGGAGATCAGTATTGATGGAGCTGTTTTACCCTGGTTTATATCATTTCTATCTTAGTGGTCCTTTCAGGTTGTTTCGTCCCCATATAGTTCTCAGGATCACATTGTACGCCATGGAGTTCCACAGGGATCCTTATCGAGCCCTACGTTATTTAACATTGATATAGAACCACTGGCAGTGGTTGCAAAAATACAGGTGCTTTCACTAGTATCATATGCCAATGATAATCAGCTTGTGATTTCCTTCTACAATAGCTCAACTTAAAACCTGACTAAATTCGAAATGACATGGTGGCTATCGCTGAGTGGATGATGGCCAACTGCCTTCAAATGCATTCTAGCAAATCAGAAATTCTTCTCCTGGGAAGAGATATTCAATTATGGGGCAAGCATTGGTGGACCATCTCTTTAGGGCCACCCTCCAGCCTAAGGAGACAGTAATAAATCTGGGTGTTTAGGTCGATAAGCCTTTACCTTTGAAACTCTGGTGGGTGTCGGTTTTGGACTTCTACTAGGGCTAAAACCTGTGCTTGGATTTTTTTGATTCTCATACATGCCAGGTTATTATCCAGCCCACTATACTAATTAGGCTGGACTACTGCAATACTATGTATCTAGGCTCTAACAAGACAGTAACTAAAACACTTCAACTGGCGCAAAATACTGCGGCATGGCTGCTATTTGCACTCCCTAAGTCTTGCTCTGTTTTCAACTGTATCCACAGGTTGCATTGGCTCCCTTGTGGCTAAGAGAATTCATTTTAAGGCTCTATGTATTGCACATAGAATCATCACCTACCAGGCATCTTCCATTTTATCCAACTTGATCCACCCTTATGTTACCCAGGGGTAGCTACGCTCAGCTAATCTTTATCTGACATGTGTCCTTCATGTAGGAAGAGCAGGAGCAGTAGGTCGACCCTTATCATATTAAAGCCCCGGTGCTCTGGAATGCTCTTCCTGTGTCTATCAGGAGCATCCAGAATCATTGGTCATTTAGAAGGGCAATGAAGACCTGGCTATTCTCTGCCTAACCCTCGGTCTCTTTCTTCAGCCAAAGCTCTTTCTGGAACTAGCGCTTAGTTGCTGGGGCAGCCATGCACTTTACAAATATTTTAACATAACTTAATTAAAAAACAATATTTTAAACAACTATATTTTTGAAAACAATATTAATGACTTTTAAAAATCGATATTACTTACCTTAAAATCGATATTCTTGACTACTATAGTCTTGGTGATGATATTTCCATATCAAAATATTTTTCACATGATATTTTGGTATGGGGATACTTTTCTGTCTGAATACCATTTCTAGTCTTACCCTTTCTGTTCAATATGATAGAATCCTTATTTGTCTTTCAGCAAGCAGAAATAGGGGCCCTTCAGATTATCTATTGTGGGGGCCACAGTGAGGAGCATATCCACTGGGTCTTAGGTGATGCCGGGTTTGGCATACTTGTGTCTTCTCATCGGTGCACCCTCTGTCTCTTGAGTCTGCATGTCAGGATGGGGGCAGACACAGCCACAGTGATCCTGCATGTTTGCAGTGATGTGATCCCGCCAGACCAGTGGACAAATTCAGTCATGGTATGGCCAACAATGGTAATGGTAGTTCAATTCTCAATTAAACCTAAAGCAGGTGCAGCACCAGCAAGCCTGCAATAATAGCAGCAGTTGCAGCTCCTGTCTAGGCTAAAGATACTCATGGCAGTTGCAGCCCCACCTGGACCTACGATGATCATGGCTGTTACAGCCTATGCCTCGCTCTATGATGATTAAAGCGGCTTCAGCCTCAACTGGGCCTATGATTATCACAACAGTTGTGGTTCCCTTCAGGAAGAGGGAAGAGAAACCTGGGAGGCCTTGTAGACACATGGATCAATCTCAATCAGTCAAGGCCAGGCTGGGCCTCTCTCCTCCTAGACAGTCTTTCCTCCTGCATAAACAGGTAGGCTCCTTCCCTCTCTCAGCAGGAAGGTAGGCTTTTAGGCATGTCTATTCACAGCCCTCCAGCAGAAATTGCAGGCTTCAGGTGATGTCTCCTCACATCTGGAAGACTGGCTGTCATGCAGTCACCAGCCCTTGTTCCACAGTAGTCCTTAGAGAACCCTCCAGAGCATTCCTGTGTTGTGGTTATTGTGGGGTGGTGTGGGTCTCACTTTTTTTCACAACTTCTAGACAGGGGATATGGATGCATTGTCTTAGAGTGTAGAACTGGTTTAAGGTGGTTCTTTATTAAAGTATCCTCCTCAGGCTGCTCTCTTGGCACAGACATTGTGTGGAGTGATGCTTCTCTCAGTAAGTAGTACTTGGGTAGTCTGCAACATGGAGCACCCACAACACAGGCACAATGAGGTGTGAGGTTTCTGCCCCTTGCTTCCATCAGCCAAACAAAAGCATTAATTAGGGCTAGACAAAAAAGCAGGCCTCATCCCTCACAACAGAGCCTGCAGTCCTAATCCTTATGTAGTTTATTTATTTGTGGAGGTTTATGAAGCGCAAACCTGACCCGGCAGGGTATCGGAGCACTGTACATAGAGCTGTCACAACATATACACAAGGAAAGAAAAGAAATGCATGACGGAAGTGAGGGAGCAATGCAAAAACAACAAACAAATGCAGAACACCACAGCTGCTTGGTAGAACCATGATCCAAAGCAGTCCATATGTCACTAATCAAGCACAGTGATAAAGAATCACTTGTAATTAACTATTCCTATTGGAGGAGACCATTTACCAGATTTTTGTTCTTAACTTCTTGTTTGAAGAATGAGGAGGAGGGGTTTATCCTTGTTCTCCTGATCCTTACCATTCATCAAATCCCAGTACTCAGGAGGACTAACCAGCAGCTTCTTGCTAACAAAAGGTCTAATTGAATCTCAGAAGGTAGCCTTGTCCCCATCCTCCTCACTTTAGCGTCAAGTCACACAACTGGTTCAGGGCCTCACATAGTCAAGGACATGACTAAGCCTATGCACACACGCTTAGATTTGCGTAAACACCAAGGATAAAATAAAAGTCAGGATACAAGATATATATGTATCTAGGCACTCAGGGTAGGAGAAACACTCCTTCTGTGTACAATGAAGGGAATATTCCTGTCTCAACAATCGTAGCGTTCATCACAAAGAGACACCGCTGAGTCGATGCCCCAACAAAAACTCTGATAGCCACCCAATACACCTCAACAGACCCCACTCACAAGTTCAGTGAAATTATCCTCACTGTGGGACTGACTAATGCACTATCATACTTCGAAATCAGGGGCCCCATAACTGCAATCTCATTGTTCACATAACCATGGCTCAATTCCAAAATGAACTACTTCCACTGAATAATAAGGCCATGACTTAAAACTTTTATGCTTTCTTGGAAGGTGGAAATCCCCCCATCTACATGAAACACCCCCAAAAGCATGGTTTATAACTACCCCTGTGCATTGCATTTTAGTACTGCAATCTATGATTTTAAATATATTTTAGACAGTATGTTCCCACTAGTTTCAGACAAAAGAATTGGTTTTCCAACATAAGTTGTAACAGAGGTCAACAGGATAAACAACACATTGGAAAACATTGCTAGTTAATTGGATCACTATGAATCCAATGTATAGCTACTATAAATTAAAGAAACACAAATATATTCCAATGTATCAAGTATCAGAAAAAAGTTTCAAAAATGTCGAAGTGTAGAATGAAATATAAGAGAGGTATCTTCTCATCAACGTGCACAATTATCTGGAATTTCTATTAAAAATTAAAGTATTTGCCCTACCTCCAGATACAGACAAATCTAATGAATATGGTCCTTGCGCTGAAATATAAGGGTAACTGCCCAGTGCTGTGATGTAAGAGTGTTACACAACAATTGTAATTGATAGAGCACAGCTACACACATAAGACACTATTTAGCTGAGTCCTAACCCTACTGTACTCTAGGTCTCACTTCAACTAGCACCAACCTAAGTAGTGCATGTAGTGGAAAAATGTGACTGGTGGTACAATATAAACTCTGCATTTTGTCTCCAGTCATGCGTCTTCTAGTATCAAAATTACCCCAGCACACCTCATTAGTAATATTGGTAGAGCTCAGTTTCTTGAATCTCAATTGCTTCGCATCTCATAAAACAGAATCTGCCTATGATCGTATGGACTTTTGATTGTCGACTTGAAGTGTAGTAAAGGAGCTAGCATCAGAAATATGCATTTCAAATAGAGTGAAACCTATATGAGTCCACAGAAATGATAGAGAGGATGGTTTCCAAACAAGGGTTTTGTTCATAAATGTAGATCTGGTTACATATCGAATCCATCATCACACCTGATAGAAAAATATGGTGAGAACATTCATATTTAAATATACACACAGACTATATTTATATATAATCCCAAAAAATATGCAAAACAGAATGACATACAGCAAGCAAAATATAATCAAAGCAGGTTCCAAAAAAGTAAACATTTCCTATTCTAAATAAATATCGAATGTAGCAAGGGGAAATTCTATGAGGAAGGTACCAGCATCAGATTAACTAAATTTAAGGTTCAATGAAAAGAGTCTGAGTAGACAAGCATGTAGCTTAACCATCTGGGCAAGGCAAATTAGCTGATTTGAGAATAGGATTTTTTCTCACCAAAGCCAAGATAGTGCCTGGTCTGCTATTCCAAGGAGGTCACAGTTAAAGCATGAAAGAAGTTTCCAGAAGGCATCTCCTTATCATCTTACACCTAATCAATCAAAAGATAATGTTCGGTGGGAGCAGGTAGACTCCCTAGTCTCCCAACTTTCCTAAGAGAAGCAATCATTTGGATGACCTTGAATATAACATCAGTCTGGTTTGCTTGGTACAGTATGGTGTCTCCCACCATCTCAGTCTTCATAGCTGAGGTCAAAAGTTAATTAAAAGATCAGCGGTCTGCTAGCCCAATACAATGAACAATTAATCTATTCAAAGCTAACCAGGATATAGATATGACACCTGCAAAGAAAGGGAGAAACAAGATATTGGCAAAACATTTTATAGAACGTAACCTGCACTGTGGTTGAAGATTAAGCCAACACTAGATTTAAACAGGTTCTAAATTAATACAGTTAGCATAAGTGATTATGGCAAAAAGCAATTGTAAAAAAGCATACATTCCTTTCATGGTGATTTTATTTATGATTATTCAGCTAAATATATGAGTGGCTTTCATTAAAAGATATACACCACCTCTTACTGTGACTGATTTATAAAATGCACACAGAATAATACATGTTGAGTCCACGAGTTACATATGAAATGGGTGGGGCACCATATTGTGCTGATTCAATATTATAGCCCTTTGATTAAAAATTTCAAATGCTTCATATGTGAGTAGAAAACACATCTTTTTATGGTCAGATCTTATTAGTGTGAAGTTAATTACATTCAGAAAAAGATGCATACCTTACCTCCATAGTATCCACTGTGATTAGTGGAGGAGAGCTAGGAGAGAGTGCAGTAGCAAAATCAAACAATAGCAAAAAAACTGTCAAAGATGCATTAGCCCAACCTTCACTGTCTTCAGGCTCCTGAGAGCCAGGGTCAGTCCCAGCCCCTGGTTATGTAGTGGCCACAGAGGCACATGTGGTATGGAGGGTGCTTGGCTCCCTCCTTCTTCTACGGGATTGTAGAAGAAGTACAGAAAGCAAATACAAGGAGATGATGGACGGAGTGCTGAAACTTTTGAGACACTCAGCCCCAGTCACAGATCTGGATTGAAAACATAATTCTTTAGCTCACTTCGCCACCCCTGTTCAAACACAGCTATACGCAAATCAGTCTTGACCCTGTGCCTCATGGAAACAGTTCAGCCCGAACTGCCAAGCATCCTGGGACTGGTTTCGGGATAACAGCCCTCATCAGCCAGGCAAGCTTGAATCCAGTGGCAAAGGAAGCAAGGGACCCAAGTCTGGGAATACCCTGCCAACTTCAGTCGAACAAAGCAAACACAAGGAGATTGTTCTTTAGCTCACTTCGCCACCCCAGTTCAGACACAGTTATGTGCAAATTAGTCTTCACGTGTGCCTCATGGGAACAGTCCAGCCCAAACTGCCAAGCCATGTCTTCCCTGGACTGGAAACAAGCATCCCGGGACCGGTTTCTGGCTAATAGCTCTCATCAGCCAGGCTAGCTTGAATTTAGTGGCAAAGTGAGCAAGTGAGAAGAAGTATACAGTCAACTTTCATTTGTGTGATTTCTCACCAAATTAAAAAAAGAGTCTCTGTCCCCTGTTGTCTCCTGCATAGATGTTAAATGCTTAATAGATAATTAGGACCTAATTAAGAAAAAATGAAAATCACTACAAACGTTACCTGCACAGTGCTTACATTGCAAACAAAAGTGCAGGAAGCTAAAATCTGTTTTACAAGGTTGCCCCCACTTCTGTCACTGATGCAGTCCCCTTCCACCAGGCCGACTGTTTAATTCCCTGTAATGTTTTATATTAAGGCCTAGCTCCTCTGCACTTACATCTAATGCCCCTGCATTTCTGGAGTCCTGTCTGTCTATTGATGAGCCCTTCTGCTCTCTGCTTGCACTCCTGATGCTGTCTTACTCAACTCTGTTCTACTTCACTTCTCTGCGGCCCGCTCTACTGTTCATATCTTTCTTCAAGCTCAACTACTAAACCTTTTTTAAGATCTGGCTATACAGTGCAGATCTCACCAGAACTTCTGTGGTCAATATAAACCTTGGTGGGCATTTGGAGAGCAAGCAATCTCCATTGGAGAGAGGGAACTCAGTGGCCAGTGCATGGGTCATGGATCCACTCCCGACAGGCAGACAGGTAGGAACTGGGTTCTTCAGTAATTTCAGCAACACATGGCTGAAGAGGCGTAGCAGCAGGACAGGTGGAAAAACGTTTTACTCACCTCCCGCTACTGGACTGAACCCATTGTCTAAATGCTTTATTCACACGGCACATGCCTTATGCCTGTATCCACCAGTTCGGCCATCCTACCAATGCAAGGCTGACCAAGGTGAGTGATGGGTGGACTATGCAGCCTGGAAAAATTAACATGTATTTTCAGACCATGTAGTGGTGTCCCTGGGTAACCTGTAAAGCTAAAAGTATACAGCTTGTCCTGAGTTTCTGGCTTGGGCAGCTGGTAGCCTTGTACAACAGGCAGGACTGGACAATTACATCACATTTTTTAAATGGGATCACTGCCAGCAGGGGAGAATGAGTCCTGGTCCCCTTCAATAAGTGCCAGCAGCACCACCTCCACCACATCGGCTCAAACTAACTACTGTACCTGCAGTTTCGCCACTAATGCACTTTCACCATTTACTGCATCACATACACCTGGTTGAATTAGTTGCACGTTAAAAAGCAGAGATAAGCGTAGAAAAGACTTTGAAAATGTTTGTAAATACACATACAATTCTGATAATTCAAGTGTTTATGCTATAGGCATCGCCATGCCCTCTAAGCTTGCATTGAAACATCCACTTACCCACACCCAAGTTTCACCTATAAATAAACAATTTGGCACCTTTTGTGAGATTTACACAGCTGTCACAGACCCTGGTATTGTGAATCACGAAGCACATTTTATTTGCCACTTTGTTAGCATTCATGGTACACTTAAGCATGGAGATAGCTCTGTATGGCATGCCCTGGCAGAAATTCAGTTGTTAATTTAGCAGGAGGTTACCCCTACCCTCTTAATAAAAAAACAATCAGGTCGGACCTAAACACAGTAATGCGGTGGTGGACCACAGGGGCGTATGTCGGTGGTTACGACACCGACTGCATGTTCCGATATCATAATCAGCCCCAAAGTTTTACTTTAGTGGAGCACAGGTTTTTAAGATCTCTATTAAATCTGCCTTGAGAATCCCATTAGCCTCTCTTTATCCTAGCCCACATCAAAGATGGATCGCCGATAAAATCGAGTGCACACTTCCACTTTTTGGCATCGATTTTGGTCGACCTCAGATTTAGAATCCTATTGGGTGGGTCTTAGAGACCCTATGGCTTCCCAGGATGTTGAACACAATACCTTGGCTTTGAAAATGTCAAGAACTTACTTCAGAGATTGGTCCTCTCCTGAGAAATTGTGCACGATTCCAGAGCCAGGATAAAAGCAAACTATTGGAAGTCTTTCGTTGTTGAAAATGTGTTGAACTGAAAGGAACGCTATAACTGGCTTTCTTTGATTTAAAACCCTGTGTGCTGTACAAGCACGCAGTTTATGAAATAATCACCCCTTTGGTAAGGAAGTTTCACTTTCATTTTAGGTACATATCTTCACCCATCAAAGCCATCAGCAGTAAAAGTTGAGGGGGCTCATATTCATTAACCCATGTACTACTCTTC
The DNA here is from genome assembly GCF_964263255.1 of Lissotriton vulgaris. Lineage (NCBI taxonomy): Eukaryota > Metazoa > Chordata > Amphibia > Caudata > Salamandridae > Lissotriton > Lissotriton vulgaris. The sequence goes on along the minus strand of NC_141685.1, from coordinate 2,033,908,101 downwards.
TACTCCTTTGTCCATTTTTTCATTGCCTATGGAAAGAAATTGATTGTGCCACTTTGCAGAAACTTGGGCCCTAGAAAATACATGGAGGCGTTTAGACTATTGACAATGGATACAAGAAGAGTAGTGTTTTTTGGTATGGCCAAATACCGAATGGCCTTGTGGTTAAGAAGCATAAAGTGTATGCAGGATAATTGCTGCTCTGACACTTCACCATTGGGCTCTAGAACCTAGTACTCATGCAGATTCGAATAGCCAAGTCTGTTTGCAAATATGGAGAGAACCTTTGCTAGGTCTTTAACAAATCTGGAATTAGGAGATTGTCCACTATTGTAGCATCAAATCCCAATGTTGGTTGGTACAGTTTTTATATTTTATTGCACACTGTCGTTTATATGCTTTTGATTTATTTATGCATTGGCCACTTTAATACAATCACATAGTTTTGAACTCTTCTGCAGCATGTAAGATCTTTGCTTGATAAAGTTTTATTGTGCTGCTAAGTCTTTTAGATTTCCCGGATTCTTTGCTGCTACTACAATGTATTAATTGTATCCTCTTTTTCACAGGAAAACTTTAAATAACTGTAAGATCATAACACTTTGTCGGACTGTGCAAAGAAAAGCCAGCAGGAAGACCTCAACAAAATAAATCTCACAGCCAAAACTTACTGTCTGGATACATTAAGCTTTATAAAGGTCCATAATTGTCGAAATGTGGGTATGACCAAGCTGCCTAGAGAACTCGTCTACCCCGTAGGCTAATCAAGGAGTGCCAGTTCAACATCGAAAGAGAAACAGAAGTAAGGCAAGGGCAATTTAAAGCAACAGCAGATATGTATAAATATAAAATATATAAAATGTAAAACTTTTGAAAGCATGTCTAAATTATATTATCAAACACTAAAACATAACAAAATAATGTTTTTATTATGCTACTTTCAGACAGGATCAAAGAAAGAACCACGAATATCACATCACAGAAAGGCAAACAAGTGCTTTTGCACATGGGATACACATACAACCCGGAAAGCACAAGCACCGAGAACATTAATTGGAAATGTACAAAATGTTATGCAAATGTTTGTTATGGGAGGGCTTCAACCTAAAACAATATTGTAAATCACCCAAGAGAACACATCCACCGCCCAAATTTAACAGAGATAGAAGTAAGGTACATACTTTTTGATTTTAGAGAGGCAAGCGACAGTTTGTCAGAGTCCATTATTAATATTTTAAAAGACATAGGGCCACATGCATCAACCTATTTAGGAAGTGCAAACGGTGCGAATCGCAAAATTCGGCCGTTTGCGATTCCTAAATAGGTTTTTGGGATGCATCAAGCATTTTTGGTAAAATCGCTATTTTTAGCGAATTTCAAAAATTCGATTGCTTTTAAGGAATCGCAAATTTGCGATTCCTTAAAAGCAATGCATGATTAATTTTAAAATTGCAAATTCGCAATTAGGGGGTGCAAATGACCACGAGGTTGAACCTCGTGGTAATTTGCGAAATTGTGTTAAAATGCTCTAATTTGCATTTCAAAACACTGTCATGTTACAGACACACATGTCCTTAGGACATGTGTGTTTGAAACATGCACTTCAAAATACATTTCAGGGGTGCAGGGGGGGGTCCTTTGGACCCCCCCTGCACCCATGGAATGCATCAACATTTTGCGAATTCCAATTTGCGAATTCGCAATTCCCATTGATTCCTATGGGCCTTTTGGCCCATAGGAATCAATGGGAATTGCGAAATCGCAAATTGGAATTCGCATAATATTTGCGATTCGGTAAAAATTGCAATTTTTACCGAATCGCAAATTTTATGCACTTTCAATCATGCATCCCGTTTTGCGATTCCTTATTTGCGATTCCATAAAAATCGCAAATAAGGAATCGCAAAAACGGACTTTGATGCATGTGGCCCATACTTCCTAAAGTACCTGAGCATATTACAGGTCAGCAACAAGCAATTCATATTTTAAAACTACTAATATCACATACTAAAAATGCCACAAGTCAAACCTCTGCTGCCCCAGGTGAAACTAAGATACAGATATTCTAGCACACCTAACACCTACATGACAACCACAATAAGGACAAGAGAATAACCATATTTGCAACTGAAAATAACCTCTTAAGACTGAGGCCAATGTAAAATGTGGACAATGGGCAAAACATTTAAAATTTGCTCTCCTCTATTCCACAGATATCTATACTAATATACTAAAGAGAGAGCCCAAACCTTTGAGGCGGGTAATCTAAGGAACTACAGCACCAATCACAACACCCAATACAGCGTTGGAAAGGGCAGTTGCAGCAGAAGGACATAGGCTATGCAGACTCCCACCATATACATTTAAAAGGTAAAAGAACCGTGCCAGCAAAGTAGTCCCTTGTGGGCGTGTCTCAGTTGTGCTGTGGGTGTGTGCTGGGGGCATGACAAACGCTGGGGATGTGTGGTACGTTCCGCCCTTATTGCCATGTTTCACATCGTGTGCTGTGGGGGTGTTCTGGGGGCGTGGGCGTGTGCGGGGCATGGGATTACAAAAAAAAAGCGAGCGTTGTGCCCAATATTTCATTGTTTTTTCTTCCCAGGTTCTGTACATTTAAGCTCTGGGTGTCCACCCTGCTCACTTTAAATACCCCTGCACCCCATAATCATAACCCACCCTTACTCCTTAAAATACCCCAACACCCTTAAATACTAGCTCGTCTTTACCCTATAAATATACCATGTACCCCAAAACCCAAGCCTATCCCTAAACCCTAAAAATACCCCTGTACCCCAAAACCCAAACCTAGAACTGAACCCTATAAATACCCCTGAACCTCAAAACCCAAACCTACCCCTGAACCCTAAAAAAAACCCTGTACCCCAAAACCCAAACCTACCCCTGAACCCTAAAATACCCCTGTACCCCAAAACCCAAACCTAGCTCTGAACCATTAAAATACCCCTGTACCCCAAAACCCAAACCTACCCCTGAACCCTAAAAATACCCCTGTACCCCAAAACCTAGCCCTGAACCATAAAAATAACCCTGTACCCCAAAACCCAAACCTATCCCTGAACCCTAAAATACCACCTTACCTCTGGCCTTGCGGTGTACTCCTAATCTGCTCCTGTTTAGGAAGAGCCTTAAGACCTGGCTTTTTAACCTTTAGGACGTCTTTCTTTCCCTTATCTGTCTCTGTTTTATGGTGTTATGTTTTTTCACACTGAGCTGCCTATATAAAGCGCCGGGACACTCTAACTGAGTATCCGTGCGCTATAGAAATAAAATTATGACATAACATAACATAACTGTACCCCAAAACCCAAACCTAGCCCTGAACCCTAAAAATACCCCTGTACCCCAAAATCCAAACCTACCCCTGAACCCTAAAAATACCGCTATACCCCAAAACCCAAACCTAGCCCTGAACCCTAAAACTACCCCTGTAGCCCATAACCCAAAACTATATCTGAACCCTTAAAATACCCAAACACCACAAAACATATACCTCAGTACCCCAAAACATATACCCCCATAACCATACTTACCTTATCCAAACATTTAAAAAAAACATGATTTTACCATTCATGCATTTACAACGAATTTCGTTGTAAATGTATGCGTGGTAAAAGCATATCAAATTTAATGCCATGCGTTATAATGGCATTGCGGAGTCATGGTACTTTCGTAATGAAAGTATGCGGAGTGATGGTATGCGGAAAGAAAGTTGCGGAATAATGGGTGTTTAAACTCCCCCGGTAAGTACATTGGTGGCACGGCGGCCCACATCTCCAGCAACATACTCATATTTTTTCACCACCGATTTGAAAAACGCACAGGTCTCTCTCATTGATGGCCAGCACCGACATACACTTTTAGACACACCACAAGTTCTAGAATTGCGAACTTTAGAGCTGGGAAGCTACGTTCGAATCTCGGCATCAGCTCAACATCCTGTGATACCAGGCAAATCGCTTTGTCTCCCTGTGCCTACCACAAATGAATGTGTTCTTCTGCAATGTAAATTGTGCTCATGCCACGTTGTCGAGTTTGCGCTATATAATATTGCAAGGAAAAATAAAGTAGGGAAACTAGAGTTCACACACTACTGAACGCGCACTCTTAGGTGCATCAGCAGTGCACTGTGAATCGGAGCGTTTCACAGGCCTGTCACAGATAAGAAATGCTATCAAAACAAAATCCTACAAAACAATATACTACTGGCCGGCAGAAATTCATACCCGTACAACGTCGGGACGGGCTGCTAGTATATGATACATAGCGAATATCTTAGCACCAACATACCACTCATTCATGCAATGTTGCCTAACAAACAAACTGAAACTTACTCTTAACTTTTAAATCACATAAAAGTATAAAGTGACAAATATGCTTCACTCGAAATTGCAATAGACTTTAAACCGGCAATGTTTCAAACAATACTCAAACTATACCTAACACAGCCAAGCAAGGCTGTTATTACCACATCAACCAAAGCATTTAGCAACATCTGCACGCAACAAGGTGCCTCATTACAATAGCATTATGATGCTGGGGGTCGGACCCTATATGGTCAGAGTCTACACCACCGCCTCTGCCAAGATCTCAGATCGCAGCCTTTATCGGCGGCGGTGGTGAGCCAGGCGCCACAGTTGGGATTTGGATAGCCATTTCAGACATTCTGTTCATGGTGGGAACACCGCACCCACTGTCCCCATTCACCGCATGGTTTATGGCACATGGTCCATAGATGTGCAAGAAGTACTACTTTTCACAGTGCTTGTGCTGCAGCCCTTATCCTGGGCCACAGCAAAAGCCACCATGTAAAAGAGGACTTTACGACCACTAGCCCAGCGGTTGTGTCGTAATGCTTCAGTCAGACCCCCCTACTTGTCGGGTGGTCTCCTGACCACTGTGATAGCGGGCGGGGGTCTGACCCCCCAGCATCGTAATTTGCCCCTAGGTATGGAGTATGCAAAAGGCAGCCAGCTTGCTTTTGAATTAAAAATTCAAAAGTTCTGGCATAATTAACTGTTACAGAGGTAGATAACCACTACAACATGATAAGGGCCTTATTACAAGTTTGGCGGTCCAATCACCCCCACCACTACGGGTCATCCCGCAGTATTCATAGTGTGGCATTCAGCCAGCCACATGACTGCCGCATCCAGTGGCATGACCTCAAGAGCAAGGTGAAAGAGCGGAACAACAAGAACCATCATCTGGCTCAGATGACTGGCGGTGGCCCTCCCATTCTACCAAGAACATTCACTGCATGGGAGGAGAAGGTGCTGGCCATACTGCATCCAGAGAGTCTCACAGGAATACCCGGGGGAGTGGAGGCTGGTAAGTACAAACAGATGTCTACCATCACACTGCTATATACTGTCTTGCACAACTACAAAGCTACACCTCCAAGGCCTAATTCCATTCATGTGCACCACACTCTCCACAACACATGTCTCACAGATCCAACATTCACTCCCTCTGATTCACCCCAAAGGTAGCTAGCAACATTACCATGTGTACAGGCAGGCATGTGTACAGGCAGCCAGCATTAAAACTCTCACCAGGCCCCCTTGTCCTACAGCTCAGGAAGATGGAGCACTCCACCCCACCTAGAAGCATGTGGCAGCTATTACATTACCCTCATCAAACTAACAGGTCAGTAGCCATCTTCACAGGGAGGGGGGTTTGTGGTGAGGAAGCCTGTATTACAATTCTCACCAGGTCCCCTTGTCCCACAGCTGAGCAAGATGAAGTACTCCACCCACTGTTCTGGTTTTTGTTCCCCTTTTTGAGTGCAGGTGACTTTGTCCTGCTATCATTCCAGTGGGAGGATTAAAACCTTAAGACCTAGCCTATTTACAAGGTGTTTGACATAATTCCCTATTCTTTTCTCTATTCTAGGGCTTACAAGCTTATGTTAAGGGATAGATTCCTTAGTATTAATATTAAATCGTCCTTTTGTAAGGTTGCTAGTATATTTCTGATGGAGTTATGCTTATTTCGGGCCTTGTAGGCCTCAAACGGGAGAGACTCCATCTTTCTTTCTGCCTCGGCTGCTTGAGATGCTTTTAGGTCAAATGTAATGTTTTAGTTATAAGGTGTTGTTCGCTTGGAGAGAACCGGCTCAGGCTGGCCCTTATCGAAGAACTGTATTTTTCTTTGTGTCGAAGACATAACATCAGGCCGGCCGGCTGAGAACGTGTCCTTGGCACGGGGTGGTACAAGAATTTGGTGGGCGGCGGTTACTGGCCGGAAATTTCCATGCATGAACAAGGTTCCATATTAGCGAAAGCACGGAGAGTTCAGGAGTCAGTTAGTAGACGGCAGCTAGTCGTTAGCATTATTGCAGTTAATCAACTTAAAGCAGACAGTCGCCATTTTGAAGTCCGAAAAAGATACTCTCTCAGAAAGATTGAAGTTATTTTAATTGGAGCAGCTGGTGAGCTTTGATACTAAGATCAGAGTATGCAGAGTGAAGAAGTTAGCGGAGCGAACGAATACTAGAGCGGCAGAAACTGATTTATAAGATCGAAGTTGGAAGGTGAAGATAGTCCGTGGTCGAGAGGAGAGAGGAGTAGTGCAGAGGAGCGAGAGTGCAGCAGACGAAACAGAGAATAAGAGGAAGGTTCCAGTGACTTGGAGGGGAGCAGAGGAGACAGAGCATAGCGGTGCAGACGTGTATCCGTGACTGCAGGGGTGATCCTAAGATGAGCCAAGGCACAGACGAGAAGGGAACCCAGATGACAACTGAGCCAAACTTCATTCTCATAAGTGACGTCGACCCTTTCTATTGTGTAACTGTTGTTTTCTTATAATAAAGTTAACCTTTCTTCTAGTAAGATGCTTTTATGTGGACGGATGCGCCTCCCGTCCGGGTAAATGGTAACTGAGTAAGGGAGTAGAGGAGCACTTGCATCAGGGAATAACCTTTACATATTGTAATTTGGCCATTTTTGTGTGAGAGGATCGACCTGTCTATCTGTCACATAACCTATAATATTATATTCCCAGTAGATATTGGATGGAGAAACTTCCCCACATAGAAAGAGAGAAAGAGCTGAAGGTATTCATAGGACAGTGATCGGCGTTGTGTAGCGGCGTTAATGAGAGCATTGATTGTGATCAATGTGTATACCCACAAGATTGTGGCTTGAGAGAGCACCGGAGGGACACGGTGTGTAATGAGATCGCCGCTAGGGAAAGTGGCGTTAGTGAGAGCATTGACCGTGGTCAATGTGTATACCCACAGGATTGTGGCTTGTATATGTGTGAAATAGTGAGAGCACTGGGGGGGATACAGTGCCTATACCCACAGGATTGCGGCTTGTGCGAGCACTGATTGTGATCAGTGAGTAATGGTAAGTAATCGGAACTGCCTCAGGGTAGTCTAGTCTGGGCCTAGGTTGCCGCGAGACTATAAGGTATGAGTGTGGTGTTTTAGAAGATCCAAGCTTGTATATTGCTAATTCCCCATCCTTAGGTAGGTACCCAGGTGCCTTGGTAAGTAGGTCCTGAGGAGGGAGGTGGTTACGTTTCGGCTGGGTTGGTAGTGTCTTGGTGAGCTGATTCTATCTGGTCCGAAAATCCGGTCGTTACACCCGCCCAGAAGCATGTAGCAGTAATTACATTGCCCTCATCAAACTAACAGGTAGGTAGCCATCTTCACAGGGAGGGAGGTTTGTAGTGAGGAAGCCTGCATTACAACTCCCACCAAGCCACCTTGTCCCACAGCTCAGCTCATCAGGAGGGAGCACTCCACCTCAGCCAGAAGCTTGTAGCAGCCATTACATTGCCCTCATTAAATTAACAGGTAGGTAGCCATCTTCACAGGGAGGGGGTTTGAGGAAGCCTGCACTACAAATCCCACCAGGCCCCCTTGTCCACCAGCTCAGCAAGATGGTGCTCTCCACCCCACCTGGAAGATTGTGGCAGCCATTACATTGCCCTCATCAAACTAACAGGTAGGTTACCATCTTAACAGGGAGGGGTTTTTCTCACATGAAACTTACAGGAAGGTAGCCTTTTTAACAGGGAGGGGGTGTTTGTGGGTGAGGGGCTAGCACTCCAACTCCCACCGGGCCCCCTTGTCCTACAGCTCAGCAGGATGGAGCACTACACCCCACCCAGAAGCATGTGGCAGCCATTGTATTTCAAAAACAAACTTACAGGTGCGTAGCCATCTTCACAGGAATGGGGGTTTGTGGTGAGGAAGCCTGCGCTACAACTCCCACCAGGCCCCCTTTTCACAAAGCTCAGCAAGATGGAGCCCTCCACCATACCCAGAAGCATGTGGCAGCCATTGTATTTCATCAACCAAATTTACAGGTAGGTAGCTATCTTCACAGGGAGGAGGGCTTGTGGTGAGGAAGCCTGCACTCTAACTCCCACCAGGCTGCCTGGTCACAAAGCTCAGCAACATGGAGCACTTCACCACACTCCCAGAAAGATGTGTCAGAAATCCCCCCCCCCCAAATGTGCCACAGTTCAGGTAAGCAGACAATGCATGAACCCCACAATTTCTATAAAAAATCATGGAGCCATATGACCACACCAGCCCTCGCATCCCACCAAACTTGGCATAGATAAAATAGCCACTTCCAGTGTGCAGACAGCTAAGCGTATGTAATTGTTACCGAAACCAAAGTGTGACTCACCAAATCACATGTTGAAGAAATTCAGGGCATAGTCATACACAGCCCTGCATGCTATATCTAAGTGCCATGGGGGCAGTGCATCAAGGCACATATGAAAATAAAGCTAACAGCAGAGTACAAAGTTCCCCAGGGGGCGTTTAACAGTGTGGAGCAAGGAGTTGGTATTATGAATACCGTGGCTGCGAAGAAAGGGTTCCCTAGTCGGAACTTAGAGAGCCTCACACACCCAAAGTAATAAGCGTGAAACACACCCTTACTAGAGGGTGTCCGGTGTCATCATCGGCTCACTGCCCCTCGTCAGACCGGCGCTGCAATGTCTGACGGAGTCCCCAAAGGTCCTCTTTTGACGGGGTTCTTTTAGTTCCTTGCCGATGGTGGATGTGGGTGAGGATGAAAGAAGGTGTAGTCAGTGCAGTGGTGAGTGAAGGCGATAAAAAAGGTAATCAGTCCACTTGCAACTTTAATAACGTGGCTGATTCCTTAGTTAAAAGGGGTGGGAGGGGAGTTTAGAGACCGTAAAGGTGTACAGAACAATAACTCTACCCCCTAGTGTGGTCAACATGTTTCTCGCCGAAAGGCGATTCGTCAGGACCTAAAATAAAGTACTACACAAAAAAAAAAAAAAAAAAAAAAGTGAACTCTATGCTCAATCTAAATAAAGAAAGCAAATACAACCTCGCTGGGTCGGAGGACAAGAGGGCCAAGGGGTCCTGCTCTATTTAGGCGACCCTAAGGGGATTCAGACTAGGCCCCGCAGCATGCTCCCGTGAGGCCAGCGTTATAAGGTTTGAATACACCTTGGCGTAGACACTGGAACGGCGGAACACCTACCCTTCACGCTCACGGCACCTGGTCAGGTGAAAATAAAACAAGCATGGTCAGTAGTAAAAAGAAAGTAAGCACATGATATGACAAAGGTATGCATGAGATTACAATAGGGTAGGTCATGCTCAGATGTAATGTCTTCAATGCAGAGTAAACAAGAAAGATGCTTCACATAAAGGTGTTGTGCTGCTAGTTCTTAGATGATGACATGTCCTTGTAATCACACAATCTGTACATAATGTATGTACCTCCACATCATGTCATGATGCTCAGTACCGTGCAGCCATACAAGTGATGTCAATGTAAACTGTGTGGTGCATAACAAGTAACAGCCAAACATCTAACACCAAGCAAGTGGAGTGCACTTCAATGACCATTATCACTCTGTTCCACAGCTGACCAAGAACTGACAGCTGCAGATGAGAACACCAACCTGCAGACCCAGGTCCCCCTGGAACATGGACTCTCTGATGCAGACTCCCTAGATACCTTGGATGCGGAACCAGAAGCTGGCCCATCAGGCCTGCCAGGGTACAACAGGTCCCAGGCCCCCTTTGTCCCCACTTCCACCACCTCAGCAACAACAACTGAGCTAACCTCTGCTGTAACGACCTGTGTGGCCTCCACGGCTACCACTACCACCAGTGCTGCCTGTAACACTGTCCCTGCCTCAGAGGATGCCCACACCACCCCACAATCTGAGGAGAGCAGGGAGAGTACGCAGGTGTGTCGAGTTGTGACGCCACAGGTCCAGGACAGCAGGGCAGGTGGTAGGGTAACTGGGCAACAAAATCAACTGGACAATGGGACCAAAGCACTAGCCTACATCGCCAGAGTCCTTGGGGCATATGAACAAGCCCAGGGACACACAGACCAAGCTCTGGAAGAATCACGTGAGCTCCGCCTGCTGCTGAGGTCCATAGACACATGTATGGGCCAAATCGTGGACCTCTTGGGCCAGCTTGTGGGTGTCCTGAGAGACAGGCCAGCGGCCCAATGTACAGCTCAACCTTCCTCCAGTGGCCAGCAGGATGACAGTCCCACCTCTCCTGTGGCCACAGAGATGGGTGAGTCCTCAGACACCACTGAGCCCGCAGCAGAGGCCCCCCTGCCAAACGCTCAAGGGGCCGTCCAAGGAAAACCAATGGAGGATCAAACACCAGCCAAACACCGGTCAAGAAGCCAGCCATGATGGCACCCCCTTCACCTTTCTATTGACTTTATTGACTGTCCTTACCCACCCTGCCATGTTGAAGGCAGGTGTCTGTTAAACTGTGTCACCCATCAATGTGGTGACTACTCTATTGTCTCCTCTACCATCACTGACAACTCATTGATTCCATTTTCACCTTTTTGTAAATATTCACCTACCTGTCACATATATCAATTGTAAATAAACACTCTTTACACACCTATGTTTTCTTGTCAGCTCCATGTTTATCAGAGGATGTACAATGTACCAGGAGCAATGATTGTCTTGAGGCATTGAGAGGCTGAAGGGAACAAGGACATCACAAGAGAACAACATTCACTTGTCAGGTGATGGCGTCACAGCCATTAAACATCACTTGTTATCAAGGTACTCAAATCTGTACACATAACAATGAGCTACATAGACATCCTGTAGCTGTGCATAACTACCCTGTCCCAGAAACATTAGTAGCCAGCACAGAGCCAACAACAGGCAGCAGTCACAAAGCTCCCCTAGGCCTTTTCACCAACAACAAAATCAGCCGACATTGGCACTGTTGTACGTTTTCACTCACCTTTAAAGGAAGTAGTAGTTGTTGAGCTGTTGAGGCAGGTGGACACCTTCCTCCTCTCCACTATCCTCGTCTGGACATGTGTGGGTTTGCAGGCGGGGCCTCGGCTGCTCATCATCACCCAGGATCAGGGGGATCTCTTTGTGAAAAGCCAGGTTGTGGAGCATGCAGCATGCAACTACGATCTGACACACCTTTTGGGGAGATTACATCAGTGCTCCTCCGGTCTTGTCCAGGCAGCAAAATCGTGACTTAAGTAGACAAAAAGTATGCTCCACCACACGATGTGTCCTCCCATGGGCATCATTATAGCAGACTTCACCTGGTGTCCTGTAATTCCTCAGTGGGCTCACCAACCAAGGCTGGTTGGAATATGCAAAGTCACCTAGGTGTGAGATACACAAAACAATTTTGTAACATAACTGTGGCAGAGAACAGCATGTCACACGTATAGCACACTACTTGACTATGTGTACTCACTCACAATCCATGCACGCTTTGGATGCAGATTTGCCATCAGCTGTGGTACGATGCTGTTATGCAGGATGTAGGAGTCATGGGCTGCTCCAGGATATTTGGCACAGACATGGGAGATTATCATATTTGCTTGGCATTCCACTTGCGCATTAATGGAATGGAAATGCTTCCTGTTCCTGTAAATCTGCTCACATGCCTGTGGTGGAACCAGGCCAACATGTGTGCAGTCAATGGCACGAACAACATAAGGGATGTGGGCAAGGTAAAAAAAATCACCCTTCACAGCTGCCAATTCATATCTCCTGGGGAAATGGATGTAGCTGTCCTTGTAGGTCATCATAGTGGACAGGACATCACGTAGCACCATGCTGAACATTGGTTGAGACATCGCACCTGCACACGAAACCGTGTACTGGAATGAACCAGTGGCAAAGAAATGCAGGGCTGCTATCACCTTATACGTTGGTGTCAAAGCAGTCGGATAGGTCCTGCGAGGCCTCAGATGTGGCTCCAACTGACTACATAGGTCTTGATGGTTTGATCGATTCAAACAGAATTTACTTCTGATGTCCTCATCCTCCATGTCTGCAAGCAATGTGAATGGGCGATGCACATTTGGTCGGCTCCTAGGTGAGATGAAAGGGGACACGTCAATTCAATTCCCTTATGAGATGTGTCCAACATCTTACATTTTGACTGTGAACAGCAGTGTTATTTTCTTGTACTGGTTTGCAGTCATGGTTCCTCATGTGCAGTGCAAATGGTTGTGCAGCACAGTCCTCTGGTCATGTTTTTGCACCTGGGTGTCCCTGAGTTGTGCATCTGTGGGTGATGGCTGAGCTGTATGTGTTTTGCTGAGGTACAGCTACCCTTCCTGAGTGTGATGTTCTCTGTGTGCTGTGATGATTTGTGTTGTGTGAGTAAATGGTGTGGCACTCAGATGTGTGTGCTACTGATTTGGTTAGTGTGAACACACAGCTTGTTGTGCATGCAGTGTTGTTAGTATATGGTGCCTTGTACTTGCTTGTTGTGCATCCCCCTGATGTCCAGCTGAGTTTGCAATGTGATGGATTGGTCTGTGCGTCTGTTGTGTTTTTGTTCTGCATATATGAAGTGTTTAGCCTGTGTTGCCTCTTTCACCTGACAGATGCTGTGTGTGTGTGATATTCGATTTGCATGACATTGAGTGTGAGTAGTTTTTGCAATGTGATATATTGTGATGTGTGTTGCAAGTGTAGTGTGCATTACTTGTGTATCTGTCACATGCAGCAAGGTGGATTATTGTTCCTGATCTAGTTTTGGGTGCACATTGGTGGTTTGTCCTCCTATTTTTGAGCTGTCACTTTTCAGGGTTGTGCATGTGCATGCTTGTGGTACACTATGACACCATGTTGACTTCATGGATGGTGTGGTGTCTCTGTCTGTGTTAGCTGATTGTCCCATTGATCCCAGTTAGTGTTCATGATTCAGTTTTGATGATGCAATTCTTGTTTGTGTTGGGGTATGGTGTCTGTGCATTGGCCCTGAGTGGCAATGTTGTGAACTCCTGTTCTGCCTGGAGTCCCATTGCCTTTCCACTGTTTGGCTGGCCATGTGTGGGCTTGTTGGAATTCTGTGCATGTTGTTTGTGAGCTTTGTGTTTGACAATTGGTTATGTGTCAGAATTGGGTCAGGCATCCCTGAGTATGAGTGTGATGTTTGTGGATGCACCCCAGGGATTGTTATTGGTTGTCAGTGAACTCACAGGACATCATTTGCACCATTCTGTGTGTTTAACACTGGTGTTGAGTGTTGCAGGGGTGACATCTCTATGCCTATCCATACCTTGCTGTCTCCCTGAGTTGCTGCACAGGGGTCACTTTGGTTTTGATTTCACTCACTGTGCAACCCATGTCTGATCTGATGGCTTAAGGGGTGGTGTGATATGTCCCTTCTCTTGCTTGTGATGTACACATGCAATGTGGCCTGCTCCATGGTTTTTCAGCAGTGTCCACTTCACTCTTGGCTGGCCCACTCCTTATCCTCCTTTGCTGATGACCTATGGTATGAGTATGTGGCACAGTGTTGGCGTGGGGTGTTTGTGGGTGACTTGACGGGCAGTGTTAACTGTTCATTGGATATTCATATGAAGTGTGAGTCCACATTTTGTGATTATACTCAGTTTTCCGCACATGAGTGGAAGGTAGGTGTGAGGAAGAGGGTTATCCAGCCTCTGAGCTTCTGTGTAGGGTGTTCTTCTTCACACCCACCTTCCAAGACAAGCTCCCTTGTCCTTTGGTGTGTGAGGTGCAGGTCTGGGTACACCTGGCAGATTAATTGTGCAGGAGGGGCACATGAGGAGCAAACAGCATGTTCCCAAATGGGTGTGGTAAGTGTAGTGTGTGCAGAGTGGAGGTGGAGCCCTGTGAATCTTTGTGGACTGCCCCTGCCTGGCGCAGGCCCTGCCTACTACAATGTTTGCAGGTTTTCCCCATCTTCACCGCTACAGTGAGGTGACCAGGAGATTTCAGTGATTTTGCAGTTGATGTGTGGCCCGGATGCAGAGGGGAGATTTTCTGACAGGTAGGACATCTCTGGGTACACTGGGGGATATGTTCCTGTCCCCGACAGAGTGTCTGATGTGGACAGGAACCAGATATCAGCCCAGCAGTTGTGTGTTGTGGTTGTGTGCGGGGTTGTGTTATTGCGTACCTGCGGCGTTGTCTGTGATGGTGCATTATTTGCTGGTAGTGGATGAGGTACAGCACCAGAAAGGCTTGAAAAACTAGATCCATTGCCATCCGGACCGGGTGGAGGGGACCTGGAGTCTGATTTCGCACTCCATTGTCATGATTCTGCCGTCTCCGGGTGGGTGGTTTCTCCGCTGCGATATGGTGAGCTGTTTGGTGCATCGTGATTTGTACAGCAGATGGTCCATCATTCTGCACGGAGGGTATTTATTTGCTCACTCCGCCGTGGTGGCGGGCGCAAATATCTAGCAGTTCACGTCGCTCCGCGGTGGACGGAAAATGAGCTTTGTTTGCCCATTGTAAGATGCCGGAGGCAAAGACCGCTGCTGGAGTGCGGAAAATGTAATTTCCGCTACCGCCAGCACTGCTGTTGTGCCTCTGCCCGCCATCCTAATGAGCCCCCTAGTTACCGTAGGATATTTTTTATTTTGCTAACCTGCAAAAAACTTTCCACAAAACAGTTCTTCCACCTCAGCCCCTTCCTGGAACGTTTCGGGGTGATCCATAAAGTAGAGGCAGAGAAAAATGGAGATCCCAAAACTAAATTTGCCCTATGCAATTTACACAGGGAATTTTGATCGATAGTACAACCAACATGGCTGAACAGAATTATATCACATATACCCGGAAAGGGTGCTTTTTTGTAATTTGGCGTAAATTTGTTCAGGGATTTTTCATAAATGAAGGTTCAAATGTATAAATATCTGCGTGGTTGGGTTGGTGAGAGCTCGTATTCTGATTGGCTCACCACAACCTAAACAACTGAACAAAACTGGTGTGGCTGCTATTACAGGACTCAGGGACTCAGTTGCGTACCTGAAAATAAAAAGAAAATAAGGTATAAGAGAGCAGGCTACTGGTATCCTCACCTCTGTACCTTTGGGGGGGTCTAAGAAGGTCCCCTGTAGGTCAAATTACAAAATGAAGGGCCTGATTATGATGATGGTGGGATCGGCACCGACAGCCCATCAGTGGCTGCCCCACCGCCAACGCAATGTTGATTCCCGCCTGCCACATTAGGGTGGGGGACTGGTGGGTGGTGGTCGAAGAGACCGACGGACACAGATCTGACAGGCTCAAGGAGCCTGTTGTAGGGAATTGTATTCCCTACAATGGTGGCGGTGCCTGCCAGGCACTGCTGTAGGAATTACAATGTCCCTTTCTGCCCACCATTTCAAGCAGTAAACCCGCCATGAAAAGGGAGATGGAAAGGGACTTTGGGGGCCTGTAATGGGCCCCCTAACCCCAGGCAAGAGCCTTGGGTTTTGGGGGCATTTATGGTGCCCCCCTACATATCTCTGCACCATGTGGAAGACACCGCATGTTGCCTGCCATGTAGTGCAGGGATATGTGTAGTGTCCTCTTTTTGCACTGCGGTGCTTTCTCCCCAATACAAAATATAGGCATTGCGACTGCTGTGCTGGCAGTTGCATCATAATGCCTATGGCGGGACCTCCAACAGCCTCTCAGGCGCTCCTATTTACAAAAGGATGTCCTACTGCCCCTTAGTTTTGTTTTTGGGTTGCGGCAATCTTGTGGTTTTCTGTTGGAGTTGATGCTGGCCTCTACACTTCCATGGTAGTCCGACAGGAACCAGTGTGGTTTCCTAGCTCCCGCAAGCATTCCGAAGGTTTGAGAAAATAATTTTAATTAAAATGTGGTATAGTTGGTGTACGGTGGGTTTGTGCATCTTAAACAATATTATTGAGTTCTCAATATGCACCTCTTACAACAATAACTATATCAAAATGTGTAATGCTTGTTGTGATAGTTTCCGACCTGGAGGAGCTTTTCAACAGCACTGTGTCTGCTGTTAGAGTAGTCAACTTCCTTGCACTGTGTTGTAATTTGGGTAAGCATTGTGAGGAGCCCAGCATTTAAACACAAAATCCAGAATTGTTGTAATGCACCACCACACACCAGACTTCTGAACAGGATGAGTGCAGACTGGCAAAGGCTCCGTCAGACCAATGTAATATATCGCGCGTATTCACCTTGTTCTTTTTCCCCGTATTCTTTTCCGCCACTGCTCCCTGTGGCCCCGCCCCCCCCACGTCCCCATTCGTCACCCCGCTCCACCTCCCAGCTGCCCCTCCCTCCCACAGCCCCTCATATGGAGGCCGCGCGGTGATAGAGGAAGCGACCCTTGACCCTGTCACCAGGTAGGTCGCCCCACTTGCCACCACACAGTCCTCCCTGTGTTGTGTGCATCCCCGCTCCTGTTGCAGTCTCACTCCACCGCCTGATTGTGTGAGTCCCCTGCCCTCAGGCACCATCCCCATCTCTGCCACCTATGTGATTGCGATGGAATTCGCTGTATTTGTATTCGTACTTTTATTTCTTCTACTTATCCCCTGTGCCTTTTGCGCTTCGTGCCCCCTGGTTCCCCTTTACCTTCTTTTACTGTTTGTGGCCCCTTCCCGAGTATTCACCTTGTTGTTTTTCCCCTTATTCTTCCCGCCGCTGCTCCCTGCGGCCCGCCCCCCCACAGTCCCCATTCGCCACCCGCTCCCGCCTCCCAGCTGCCCCTCCCTCCCACAGCCCCTCATATGGAGGCCGCATGGTGATAGAGGGAGCGACCCTTGACTCTGTCACCAGGTAAGTCGCCCCCCTTGCCACCACACGGTCCTCCCTGTGTTGTGTGCATCCCCGCTCCTGTTGCCTCCTCACTCCGCCACCTGATTGTGTGAGTCCCCTGCCCTCAGGCACCATCACCGTCACTGCCGCCTATGTGATTGCGATTGTATTTGCTGTATTTGTATTTGTACTTTTATTTCCTCTACTTATCCCCTGTGTCTTTTGCCCTTCGTGCCCCCTGGTTCTCCTTTACCTTCTTTTACTGTTTGTGCCCCCTTTCCGCGTATTCACCTTGTTGTTTTTCTCCGTATTCTTTCCCGCCGCTGCTCCCTGTGGCCCCGCCCCCCCCCACTGTCCCCATTCGCCACTCCGCTCCCGCCTCCCAGCTGTCCCTCCCTCCCACAGCCCCTCATATGGAGGCCATGCAACGGCCGCGCAACGGCCGTGCAATGGACGCGCAGCGGGCGTGCCGCTGGCGCACCGAAGGCACGCAAAAGGCAAGCCCGTCTGTGCCCGTCCACGTCCGGACCGCGCCCAGCGCCAGGACCCCTGGCCCTCGCCGCACCCAGAGCGCCCGACTGAGATACAACTCCGCTGACCTAAACGCACTCAACACCGGATGAACAACCGCCTGCTACAGAGCCACCCCAAAGCGAACCCACGGACCCTTCACCTGCCAAGCCTGCAAATACACCTGCCTCCGATCCTGCAGACCACCCACCGGACCCCACAACAACAACAACCACCTCAAGTGCATCCTCCTCAACACACGCTCCGTCCACAAGCACGCCGTCAAACTGTGGGACCTTCTCGATACAACAGCACCGGACGTCCCCTTCCTCAAGGAAACCTGGATGAAAGCCTCCTCGGCCCCCGACATCGCCATAGCCATTCCGGACATATACAGGACCGCGTCAACCAAACCGGAGGAAGATTCGCCATCGTCCACAGAAACACCATCAACATCATGACCATCACCGAAGACACACTCCCCACTGCCGAACACCTACACTTCCAGATTCACACCGCCCACAAAACCACCCTTAGAGGAACTCTCGTCTACAGACCCCGTGCCCATGCACACAATTCAGCGGAACCATTGCCAACTTCATCAGCCCGCACGCCCTAGCCTCACTAGAATACATCCTCCTTGGGGACCTGAACTTCCACCTGGAGAAAAACAGCGACAACAACACCACCACCCTACTCGACAACTTCGCCAACCTCGGACTCAAGCAACTGGTGAACACCCCCACCCACTTCGCTGGCGACACGCTCGACCCCATCTTCTCAGCCAGCAACCACATCTCCTTCAGCCACTCCTCCGGACTACACTGGACCGACCACAGATGCATCCACTTCACCTTCAAAAAGACCACATCCCACCACCGCATGCAACAAATCCCCCGCAGATGCTGGAGCAAAATCACCACAGACCAGCTCTTCTCAGCGCTGAGCCAGAACCCGCAAGCCCACACCGCTGACACCAACGATGCAGCCTACAACCTTGCACAGTGGATAACGAATTGCGCCGACGACCTTGCACCACTTAAGAACCCCCCAGGCATGTCCGGCAACAGGAAAACCTCATGGTTCACAGACCCCTTCAAAGAATCAAAGAAATCATGTTGAACCTTCGAAAAAAAACTGGCACCACGAACAAACTGCAGGAAACATGACAGCCCTCAATATCGCCACCCGTGAACACCACCAGCTGATCCGCACCACCAAAAGGACATCATTCAAAGAGCGACTAGACAACAACACCCACAACAGCAAGGAACTCTTCAACATCGTCAAACAGCTCTCCAACACCAGCGCCAGCAACAACGACATCACACCAGCACAAGAACTCTGCAACTCCCTCGCCACATTCTTCCACCAAAAGATCGCAGACTCGCAGACTCCGCCTCCAATCACCGAACCGACAACCACCACCACCACCACCCTCAGCGCCTGGAACCCCATCAGCACTGAAGACACCACCAACGTGATGAGCTCCATCCATTCCGGCTCCCCCTCGGACTCATGCCCTCATCACATCTTCAACAAAGCTGACACCATCATCGCACCCCATCTCCGAAACATCATTAACAACTCCTTCACGTCAGCCATCTTCCCTGAGAGCTGGAAGCACACAGAAATCAACGCACTAGTGAAGAAACCCACAGCGCACCCCAAAGACCTCAAGAACTTCTGCCCCATCTCTCTTCTTCCCTTCCCGGTCAAAGTCATTGAGAAGGCCGTCAACAAACAGCTGACTACATTCCTCGGGGCTAGCAACTCGCTCGACCCATCCCAGTCCGGGTTTCGAGCCAACCACAGCACAGAGACTGCCCTCATCACAGCCACCGACGACATCAGGACCCTGATGGACAACGGAGAAACAACCGCCCTCATCCTCCTGGACCTCTCCGCAGCCTTCGATACCCTATGCCATCGCACCCTAATAACCTGCCCCTTCAACACTGGGATCCAAGGTAAGGCCCTGGACTGGATAACCTGGTTCCTCTCGGACAGAACCCAGAGAGTCCGCCTCCCTCCCTTCCGCTCAGAAGCCACTGAAATCATCTTCGGCGTACCCCAAGGCTCCTCGCTCAGCCCGACATTCTTCAATATCTACATGAGCCCCTTCGCCGCCATCGCACGCAAACACAACATCAACATCATCTCCTACGCCGACGACACCCAGCAGATACTCTCCCTCAACAAGACCCAGCCACCACCAAGACCAACCTACAGGAAGGAATAAAAGACATCGTAGAATGAATGAAGCTCAGCCGCCTGAAGCTGAACTCAGACAAGACCAGGTCCTCATCCTCGGACAATCCCCATCTGCCTGGGACGACTCCTGGTGGCCCTCAACATTGGGTTCCGCACCGACACCCTCGGACCATGCACACAACCTAGGATTTATCCTGGGCTCCTCCCTCACGATGACCAGGCAGGTCAACGTTGTCTCATCATTATGCTTCAACACCCTGCGCATGCTCCAAAAGATCTTCCGCTGGATCCCCACCGAAACCAGAAAGACGGTCACCGAAGCCCTCTTAACCAGCCGACTGGACTACAGAAATGCCCTATATGCCGGAACCACCGCCAAACTTCAGAAACGACTACAACGCATACAGAATGCCTCCGCGAGACTCATCCTCGACATCCCTCGCCAGAGCCACATATCCGCCCACCTGAGAAACCTACACTGGCTCCCCATCAACAAGAGGATCACATTCAGGATCCTCACCCACGCACACAAAGCGATCCATGGCATGGGCCCCGAATACCTCAACAACCGACTCTCGTTCTACACTCCAACCCGCCAGCTCCGCTCCGCCAGCCTCGCCGTCGCCACCGTCCCACGGATTCGCAGAACCACAGCCGGAGGAAGATCGGTTTCCTACCTGGCAGCCAAAACATGGAACTCCCTCCCAGCACACCTACGAATGACCCAGGACCATCTCACCTTCAGGAAACACCTCAAGACCTGGCTTTTCGAGCAGTAGCAGCACCCCCCCGCCCTTCAGTGCCTTGAGACCGTAACGGGTGAGTAGCGCACTATATAAATGTTTGATTGATTGATTGATTGATTGATATCCTAATTGCAAGTAGTCTTTTTTGGATAGAAGAAGACTACTCACACTCATGAGAATAATCATTTTAGATGCAAAGGTTTATTTGGTAAGCAAACGTCTACATATTTTGGGTAAAATTGCCTTGTTCACAGTGGAAGTCCATTGTTTTCAACACATAGTTTAACATTGTGACATGTGATGCAGATTGTGTGTGTAAAATAGAAGCAATATGTGAACCATCTTTCCTTGTGTTGAAAATCAATCTGCAAATCAATCTTTGTCATGTACAACTGAAACTGTACATGACCCTTCCTATACAAACCAAGATAAGAACACCTCATACAAATATACGTATATTATTCATGATACGATATTTGACATAGAAAAAATACTGCGTGCTGGGCCATAAATTTCTAAGTAAATACATTCACAAATTGTAACAAAATCATTGATTTGAGACTACTAATTATTTGAGATCGTAAAATGAAATACATCAATATACATTTGTCAAATTTGCAAGTCTTGATCACATGATTAATATGGGAAAAATACTTCCAACCCACCAATACCATACCATTCAAAGATACTCAACTGTTTTAAATAATGGTCTTTCCAGCGAATACATAAAAAGTAAAGGATTCACGCACCCCTGTGAAAGTGATTATAAAATAATGGTAGTCTTGTGTTTGTAAAAACATTTCTCAGCATACACTACTGGGCATAAAATATCGAAGTACGTTTATGAAATATGAAATATCGAAGTACGCGTACTGCTTATTCGTCCTTCATGCCTAGCAATGCGCACCAAGGTGTGACTCAATGCAACAAGGACCCAGGAGCTGTTCTTTGGGAGGTGCTGCGCCACTGTATAATGAAATTAAAGATAATAGTCTAGAAAAATGATAATAGGTATATTTTATGTAGTGAACGCTTGAGTACATGGTCGTCCACAATGGTCAGGCATTTAGTTGAAAAAAAAACAATGATATTAAATATTGATTGGTTTATATGAATGAAGGCAAACAAGAAAGCATTCATGAACGCCAGCGTGCACCTGAAGAAATTCAGAATGAAATTGAAAGCAAAAACAGATTGTAAAAGAAAGGAGCAGACACAGCCAAGGAGGTTAGTTTGGAGTGCTCAGCCCTAGGGGTTATTATGGAAGGGGAATGCTTTGCAGAGTTTGCACCTCCTGGTACATACATTTTCAGAAAGATTGAATTTGTCTTCCAAGCATCAGAATTGTAAAGTGGTCTCCAGCCGTCACCCTGCAGTCCAAGGTGCCCTGCTGCTGCATCCTTCAGTGTGAAAGTGTGAGCGCTGTTTCCCATTCGCATGTGAGTGTGTACAATTTAAAGTGCAATTGCTCATTTATCTCAGCCCTTGAAGATAGCACCATCATCATTGGTCCAAGTAACAGCAACATTGCATTAGGTAATTCTTTTACTTTGGTTCCAGTGTTCCTTGTTCCAGGTATTACACTGTAACGCTCCATCTTCCCAGACAGGCATTCCTCATCTTAAAGTAAAGTTAACCCCTTGTGACAAATATATCCAGATCACCTACCCAAAAGACAGACTGTAACATACTCAAGCCTTACCCTAACCAGTCGGTCACTCTAAATTCTAAACCGCACAGAGGGAACTTATGACTGACTGGAAAGAGGAACACTGAACTCGTAGTAAGGGAATTACATACATAAATCAGCCACTACTTTACGATATTGTTCATCATTCCGTCCGGAGAATATACAAGCAAAAGAATTTTAGGGTAGCCAAACCTGTGAAATCAAACAGTGAAAAACGGCCTCCAGATCATGGACCCCTACAGCAAACTGAAAACATCAAAAGGGGGTAGAGCTCAAGTTCACTGTGCTGTTGAATGATACCAATTCCTTTTATGCGAGGGCCCACATAATTTGGGAACAGGCTGCAACTGGCACAACGTGCTACTGTCAACTTGGTATGTGGGCCTGAATTCGGTAGATCTCTATGACAACTCCCAGATATAAACTTTTTTTATATTGCCTACTTCAAATTAAATTCACACATTTAAATAGCAATGCACAAGAATAAATGTTCTTCACACATCATCCTCACCACCAAGAAGCACCTAGTTATTCCCTCATTCAAACTTTGTTCTAAGGGATAAGCACTAGTTTTCTCTATATGAGACATCCACATGGAATGTCCTGCAAAGTTACTCACACTTGTTTGCATCAGACAAGAACTGACTAAAGTCTTCTAATGATAACATTGTATGGCTTGGTAAGGGAAGGATGAGATATTTGCACTAAGTGTCAGTCATTCTAAATAATAAAAATTCTGTATATTTTGCAATGATTATTTTCTGCTGTGTTTGTCCAACAGGTGACTCCATTATTACACCTGCCTTTAGATACCACGGGGCAGATTTATGATGCCCCTACGCCTCTTTGCGCCGCAATTGCGTCACTTTATTTGACGCAACGGCGGCGCAAACAATGCACCCTATTTACAACGTGACGCATCTAGGAGATGCGTCACGTTATAAAGCCCTGCGCCATAAGGAGGCGTTCCTGCGCAGGGGGGGGGGGACGATCCTGCGCAGGAACGCCTCCTGAAAGTGGCTGAGTGAAATCTATGAGATTTCACTCAGTCACTTTCAGGCCAATGCTGCGTCAAAACCCTGCGCCTGCTTGAAGCAGGCGTAGGTCTTGATGCAGTATTGTGTAGATGGGGCACCCCCGAGCCTTGCTGGAGCTGCGTCGCGCTTGCGACGCAACTCCAGCAATGCGCCACATTTCCGGCACAGATGCGTCACGCATCTGTGCCGTTTTTGCACCATGGTGCGCCGCATTATAAATGTGGCGCACCATGGGTGGCGTAGCTGTGGCACACTGTGGCGCACGTTTACTGGCGCATCCCTCGGGATGCGCCAGTTAACATAAATCTGCCCCCACATATTTTCTTAGGATGACCACTAGGTGTGTTTGAGAACATAAAATGAATCAAACCAAAATCTGTAATAAGGGCTGGAATTCTCTTGTTGTAACAAGCAGAAGTCCACCTGGGCAGGCCCTTTGTTGGTCTTCCAGATTAATATTGATCTAACTTTTATGAGTGCGGTAATGGAGGTTTTCTGTTCTACTGACCACTATTTTCTCGTAATATTCTGATGCCCTAATAATGGCTGACATTACTGCACTGATCATCCTCATCAGGAGAACAAGGTGGACTTTCAATGTAGAAGCCAGGTAACAGCCCAGACGCCCGTTTGCTCTGAGTTTCCTCACCAGCATCACTCTCCCATGGAGGAAATGTGGTTAGTCAAATTTGCCATCAGCCCAACAAATAGTTCACGGTTTAGGTGTCATCAATGCACAAGAGTGCATTATGCTACTCAAAAGTAAACGAAATACAGACCCTAACAAATGGAGGATTCCTAGGGCCATAGATAGTCCTCAGAATTGCAGATGGTTGGAGTGGATCTCACTCCTACAGGTGCTAATTCCCTGCAAGATAAACAAGAGAACAACAGATGTCAAATCCAATTTAAAGTGAACATCATAAATAGCTACTGTAATCAGATGAAATTACACGACACAGTATAAAAAATAAATAAATAGTACTTTATATAATTTACAAATGAATTCACGTTTGAGTCATATTGTAGATTAACTAACTATAATAATCAAACGTGCATTGAAATGCATATGGAATATTTGCTACATTAAAAGTACAATCTGGAATGCAAAATCTATCAATCTTGATTTAGTGAAAAGGCTCAAGCTATGTCCTAAACAGAATACATTAATTTGGACACACGTTTCATAAATGTAAAAAAGGTCAGAGGCCCAGGGGAAAATTTTATTTTTATATATTCGTTTTTTAATATGCTGTTCCAGCGCGCTAATTCAGCGGTATCAGAATGCAGTGCAGTCAAACAGGTAAAGCAGAGTATTATACAAGAAAAAGTGTGAATACCAGAAGATATCATAACATACTGTGTCAAAGCTGCTGGTGAGCATTTTACAAGAAGCCATTTTCATACATATTCATATCAAAATAGACTGCATTGAACTCGGGTTACTATGAAGCCAGTGCTAAGAACAAAGGTATAGCAAGTGAGTGGCTAGCCAGAGAGATTGTAATGTGAATAGAAATACCTTAGATTAATAAACTGGGAGATTTTGGAAATCATAGAGTGAAAGCTCCCCAGTGGTGATAGTGTTGTGCTCTACAAATGCTGATTGATTAATTGATTGATTGGAAACTGAGGCAAAAAGAAGACAGAACAAAAGAAAAATTGGCGTCTGAAAAAGACAGAGGTGAAAAACAACTATGTACAGAGTGAGACGGAAATAGATGGAAGTAAATCATGGAGGGCTCGTAGAGGTTTAAAGTCAAAATATTTACAAATACTGAATTTAAAGTTCATCCCATATTTTATATTTTTTATGGTTAAGCCTCCCTACAGACACTTTTAGCTACCTGTAGACAGACCTACTGTCACCACTACACAGACACCATGCAATGCACAACACACAAAATAAACATGCACATGCATATACAGACACATTTCCATAGTGTAATGGGATTTTGGGCTTGCCCCTCCAGCCGTTGGCTTGTTGGGTTCAAGTGGCTTCAGGCAATGACGAAATGGGTACTTCATCAGCCTTCCTATCAACCTACTGTATTTTTGGGGGTATTGTCTTTGTGTTCCAGAAATAATTTCCAATGGTGATGTAGTCTCAGCAAGCAGTTTGTAGTATGCTGTCCTTGCTTGCTGCCCTAGCGTGGACACTCAATGATGTCATCGCTCGCGCTGCCCCTTGGCTCGCGCTTGCCTCAATGATGTGTCCATTGGAGTTAACTGTCAGGAGAGGTTTGCGCTGTGCTTGCAAGCACAGCTGAGGGCTGTCTGTGGGATCAAAACTTTTATGCTCAATAAAGTCTTCTTACCTCAACAGCTGGATCCAGTCTTCACTATATGATTCGTGACGACGAGCTGATCCCACACAGAAACCACACAGATCTGCTTGCCCTCACTCCGTTGTACAATAACTGGATGTACCTGCATTCAACTGGTACTCGCTGTACCTACAACATTCCATGCCGTGGTCCGCCCATACGGATTACACATGCGACGTCCGTCGCTTTCATCACTGCCTACAGTCTTTTTTTGCCCGATACAAACGACGACACCAGGGCTCAAACCTGCTTTCATCAACAGTTCCTTGGTGTAGAGGAAGAGGTGGAGTCCTGCAGTCGTAAATGTCCGTGCACACAGCTCTTTCCTGTTTGCTTGACTAAACTTTGACTGGTAGGGGTAGCACAGGAGGCGGACCTGACTGAACTTTTCCTGGAAGGTGCGGCACAGACGTTCATGCGGAGTCTGGATCCGCTTACTTGGTGAGCTTATCTACGGATCTCCCTTCCCTGAGGTGGAGCCTTCAGCACTTTCTCCCCCCTGTGAGGTGGAGTCTCTCAACTATCACATGCAGTTCCAGCCCCTGTGGAGGAATTTCAGACAATTTCTCTGCCCCATGTGGTGGAACCTTCTTCCCTCATTGCGTCTTCTCATAAGGGTTTTGCTGACGCAGAGCTGCCCAGCAAGTTCCTGCCTTACTGTTCTCATAACAAAGAGACCTCTTGCCCCATTTATGTGCCTGACAAGCGTGTGCCTGATTCTCTCTCCTCGCTTTTTCTCATGTTTATTTCCCTTACAAATTTAATGTATGACACGTTGACAACCTATTCTACATCTACCAAGTTCTTATGCTTGTTGAAGCACTACAGGATCCTGTTTAAAGCTCAACATATCTGCATACAGTAAGAGTATAAAATTCAATCATTTACTATCCCATCTTTAAAAAATCATTCTCATCGATTTTTTTTTGTTTGTTTCTCTATTTTTGCTGTAACAAGACTTCGATCAGTTTCAGTGACAGGGCAGTGACGCTAACACCTTATTGACTATTTCCTCTCTCCCTCATTGCATGTGGTATCTGTTTTATGCTTACTCACCATTATTGTATTATTTTATTACTGTGTTATATGTGAATAGCATACCTTGGGGGTTTCTTAAGGAATATAACAATTTTATTCTTACATTACGGAAGTTGTTAATCCCCACCAACTTTCCTTGACTCTCCAGGTGAACCGCCAATTAACTGGTGTCACTGGGTTGACGCATTTGAAACTTACCTAGGTGCTATAGGAGCACAAAGGTTTAGACCCTTCTTCAGGGGAGAGTGACACTTAAACCCCTACCTGATCCCCTGGGTGGTATTGAGGAAGATCTTGATGAACATCAAAAAACAATTAAGAAACTAGTTTGTAGATATGATGTGTAGCCAAGTATTATTGTAGTAAGACACAAATATTTCAAAAGAGTGCAAACAATGATGAAGATGTTGACACATATATTAGTGCCTCAGAAAATTGATAGCTGATTGTGAATTTGAAAATTTTAGTGAGCAATTGGTCTGTGACCAAATTATAAGCCATTGCACTGATAGAGCTATCCAACAAAAACTATTGTCTTTAGGTAATCCCACTCTTGATGATTGCTAAGAGTATTGAAACTGCTCAAGTCTCCGTGAAAGAATTGGGAAAAAAAACAGTGGAAGTGGTAACTCCAGTGCGCATTAACAATTTAAAGAAAAAGAGGGAAACCTTTCAAAATAGTTTATTCAAGAGGTCTGACATCTGTTTACGCTGCGGTAACTCTAGGCACAACAAAAAAAGCAGACAGTGCCCTGCAAAAAACGTAGTCTGCAGGTCTTGTGGCAAAGTGCTAAGGTATGTCAAGGGCACAAAAAGGAAAATGTCAGAGTCGGGTATATCAAAGATACTAGTGACAGTGATACTGAAGACCTTTTGTCAGAGATGAAGGACATGGTACTAGTCTTCAGTGAAATTAGAACAGGTGATTGCATAGAACCCTTTGCCAACGTACAGGTAGGGGGAAAAGACGTTATGACTTCTCGTGGACTCTGATGCATGCATCACCATGATAACGCAATCACTGTTTACCACCAATTGGGGTGAAAGACAATTATTGCCTCCTGATAGTACACATGTGTCCCACGAAGGGAGTAAAATCGATCTCCTAGTATATTTTGAGGATGTCATGGAATTCAAAGGCAGACGCATTTAAGGGAAAAGTAACGTAGCCATCCAAGGGTTAAATATAATAGGGTGGTTTCACCAAGTTTTGTTCGATATGATGCTGTGTCCAGGGGCCAAAGAACAGGTTTTAGCCATACATGATTCTTCCCAAGTTGCGGAGCTCTTGAATAGCTATCCTAGATTTTTCTCAGGTGATCTTGGAAAAATTAAAGGCTTTAAGCACAAAATAAAATTCAAAGAGGGTGCTATACCTGTTAAACACAAGTTAAGGAGTGTGCCCTTCAGCGTCAGAGAAGTCAATGAGAAAGAACTAAAAGCATTGTCCAACAGAGGTGTAATCAAACCTGTTGAATCATATGACTGATTATCTCCAACGGTCGTAGCACGCAAGAAGAACAACAAACTCAGAATATGCATAGACTTGCGCAGCCTCAATAAAGAAATATGGGTATGCTGACCATGGTTCCAGGGGCAAAGTTCTTCACCAAACTTGACCTCGCTTCTGTATATCATCAGGTTGAGCTTGACAGAGATTCACGTCATCTCACCACGTTTAATTCTCCATCTGGCATTTTCCAGTTCTGTCACATGCCATTTGGACTACCATCAGTGGCATCAGTCTTTCAGTGGCTCCTGGTGATCCTTCTCAAGGGCATTAAAAATGTTGCCATTTTTCAAGATGACGTTCCCATACATGCCATTGACAAAACTACACATGATGAAATCTTACACAAAGTACTATCTATTTTCCAAAAGCATTGCATTGTTCTCAAATGTGAAAAACATGAAAAATGTGAGTTCTTAAAAAATTCTGTGGAATACCTGGGTCACATGATCTGTAAGGTAGGTGTCCCACCGAGAACAGGGTTGGTACAAGCATTCTTAGATGCACCTCCACCCACTGACAAAACTGGTGTTAAATCCTTCCTAGGTTTAAGCTAATTCTATTCTCTCAAACCTTATATGACTGAAACAAATGCTCACCTCCAAAGTCTCGAAGACAATTGGTCTCATACCAATCAAAAAGTTACCCATTTGTAAACTAGAGTAGATTCTGTTCAGGTAGTCATCAACCAAGTGCCTTCCATGCATCAGGAAATTTCCAGCCTAAAGCGACAAGTAGAAGACTTGAAAAATAGAAATAGGCGTAATAATTTACGTATATATGGCCTAGTGGAAGGCCTTGAAGGCTCTGATCCTCTTACCTTTTTTAAGTCCTTTCTTTCAAAGCTTCTAAACATTTTGAATTCTCCACTGTTGAATATCCAAAGGTCACACCGTCTGGTTCCTAACCCGCCCACTTCTTCCTCATCCACTAAACCAAGAGGCGTTATTCTATACTTTTTGGATTACACTCATCTACTTTGGTTGTACAGGCGGCCAAACTTAAGGGAAAAATTTCCTGGCAAGGAGCTAACTTGTTTTTTGCTCAGGATTATGCAAAACGACAGACCATCTGAAGCAATTTCTAGATATGAGACCTGCACTTCGAAGTTTAAATGCCAGATATAGTTTGTTTCACCCTTGCCTCTTTAAGGTGACTTACAAAAACAAAAATACTAACTATGAAGATCCTGTTCTACTACTGTGTTTCTTGGATACCTGTAGCAGATAAGAGGGAAGAAGATATGGAAATTCCTTGTTCTTCGCTGATGTGACTGTTGTGTTAACATTGTTGTTATCTATTTTTCCCTTCTTTTTTCATATTATTTCCAGTTCAATTGTTTCCAGAAAGAAATGACATGGCGTTTACCCGTTCTCACCGCCGCAAGACATATTCAAACACTAAAGGGGCATATCATAGCCCAAGACCTTGCAACGACTTAAATTAATAAACAATCAGTAGACATAGTACGTACAACATGTGACGCGGTCTTCTGTTTTACAGAGGATTACAATTTTTATAGAACCTACAGGGAAAAGACGATTCTCATACCAGAGACATGGATATTTCTATATAAAATGTGTGCTTGCACATGCAACACAATAACTAAAGCCTTGAAAAGGTTTCAAAGAAACAAAACACATGTCAGCTGCCGGTTCAACGCCTAAAAAGGAGGATTGTCACATCAAGCTGTCTATTCCAAATCATATTGCTACTGCGTTTTACCATATTGCTACTGTGTTTAAACTTCAAATTTATGATTTAAGAAAATTCTTGTGATATATTTATAATACATTGTTAAGCCAGAACAGAATCAATGTCCTGCTGGTATTTTGAATTTTCTAAATAACCATATATATTGATACTATAATTGTACTAGAGTGCCGAGGTTGACATATCTCTACCCCTTTCAGTTCCAATGGACAGTAAATGGTGTGACAATCTCCACAAGTAGGAAAGGTTTTTAAGGGATGTGTGGCAGCTCAATTGCACAAGAGCTTGGATTTGGCAGAAGAACATTTATGGTTTCCACTGAGACAACCCTAGCAAGGTTTGATAGATATCTTTAGTAGGCCTCAATCTAGCTAGTCATAAAGTAACCATTCATTATACCAAGGAGGAGTGGCATGTGGTGTGCATCTTATTTTAATAGATATTACATAGTTGATAACTGGATGAGTGCTCCAAACATCTTGCAGTAAATAGGTAAACTGTTGAAGAGCCCTAATTATAATGAGTTTTTATTGAAAGTTCAAGGACTGACATAACTGTAACTATAATTTGAAACACTGACTCAGAGAGTAGAAGTAACAAATCACATTAACAGAGTGTGGTCATTTTTGGTACTTTAATAAATACACTGTGGTCTCTATTACCGGTCATAGCATGGGTTAGGGACAAGTTAAGTACCAACAAATAATTGGTGAATACCTGGGTAAGAGAGCATGTTGTAGGTCACTTTCCCTCCATCAACAAGTTTAGTTTGCCTGTTCGGTGCTGAACCTAGGATTCAGTAGACTGTTATGGGGTTATTGCTATGTTTACGACACCTCACTAGTCTCAGAATTAGCTTGGAAAGGACACCTGAAAATGCAGAAAAAGAAGAATTCAAACTTATAGGACTGGTGGCATCCAAGAAGAACTCTAAATGGTAAAAGATTAAGAGCCTCATCAGTTATCCCGAATTGCATCCCTATAGTATTCAACTAAAAATCGGATGTATTCAGAATATGCCCACGCTTTCCTAGTTTGTAATGAATAATAGAAAATAGAAATTTTCAAAATAATATTAATATTTGAGCCACCTCTGTAGGTAGGATACTCATGAAGAATAGGGTTGTGGGGAAAAGGAACTAGATTTCAAACTGTAGACATAATACAAAACAGTATCCAAGAGTAGTTAGATTACAGTAATACCAGGGTTTGCCTTAATGTCAATACCTTTATGCCTTTGCCTACACATGAGCCTCTATGAGTGGTTCAATTATTAACAAAAAAGAAATAGAAAACGGGAGTGCCTCCCCTTAGTTCCATGGCACACAAAAAACACATTACAGATGTGATTATCAGTGAATATCCGTATAGTAAGTAGCTTATCTAAGGAGGTAATATATGACCCAACCCCTGTAAGTCTCAAGATGCAACATACAAATCTATGAGAAAGAGGTAAAAACCCTCTTTCAGATTCAGTTGTGGCAACCAACTGGATATTTGTCTCAGCTACACCTGTCAAACCCCAATGCACCAACTCGAGTTATGAGCCATGGCTCTTCAAAGACTAAAACCTTAGGTGGGAGGATGAACGCGGGTCACCAAGTGACAGTTAAGGCTCGTAGCAATAATCTTAGTAATGCTCATACTATCTGAATGAAAGATAATTGACTATAACTTACAGTAACATTTGAGATTTTAAAGTGGAGTGTACATTCTATTACAGATTTACCTGTTAAATGAAAAAGGGGGCACATTGTAAACATATTATATTTCTGGGATAGTATGTGTGCTATTATAACCATTCAAAATCTATCAAAAATACTTATAACTACTGTTGTAAACAAGGAACTTTTCAGAAGGAAATACCTGTATGGGTTTGTATATAGCTAAACAAGAGTAGATAAAAAAAATACCCATGTTAGAGTATGAAAACCAGTCCAGTAAGTTGCCAATGGGCTATTGCCTAGCACAGATTTCTATATGTTTCATGTGAATATTAGTCTATAGAATATGGAATTGAATGTATCATTATTGCATGATTTTACAATCAGCAACCCCTGGTAGACTCATTATGACTGTGAACATGGATATAAACCAGTACTACTATTTTATTTTCTAAGACTCCTTTACTATGTTAAACCCAAGCAAGCTATTGACACAAGTAGATGTTGGACTTCATGTAAGTGAATTATGAGTTAGTCTGCAGTGAACCCTAGAACTGGCAGTAAAGCAGAGTTGAAACTTACAGAGAATGCATGCTTTCATCATGTAAGCTGGACTGCTACAGCATTATAATTGTAATTCTTTTGCACCTTAGGAAGGCAATACCCTTACAGGCTGAACCTGTAAAATCACAAACATTTCATGTGTGATCTATAGTCATTTTTAGGCAAAGATACTCACTGACATATCTCACTTCGCTTAAACTTCATCACCCATAGAGGAATTTGAATAGCATTCTCACCATTAGATTGAAAACGCATAAAATATTACCAAATGTCTGGTTTGGTGAGATGATTGTACAATTAACAGCAATTAGAAATAAATAATCTAACCTCAAAAGCCACCTTTCTTTTTTAGACTAGTAAACCCCATCATGCCGACTAAATTTAACCCTACCAAAACAACAAATACATCCAGTAAACACAAAAGTAAATAAATATGAACTTATGGAGCTACACAGAAGAGTTACATTGCTAGATGTATTGTAAAATTCATACTGCGTTACTATCCTCTTCAGACAGGAACCTAATTCAGCCAAACATTAATCACTATCCCTCCTCCTACTGATCTTTGGTAGTTGGGGTTGTAGGACAACTGTTTGGAACTACCCAATATATTCCTTTTCTGGAAACCTATGTTCACCTGTTGCAAGCTACATTGTATGCTCTCCTTTTAAAAACCACTTATGTAGTGATCTTGGCAAAAAATTTGACAGAAAACTAATTTTCTGGCATTAAATACCAAGCAGTTAAGATAAAGCAACTCAATTTGAATTGCTGCAGCACACCAAACATGTCAGTGTCCCTGTCAGGAAGGAAGTCATAGGCAGAGTGTCATGCAAGATGTTTCGCGACTAATGTTTGGGACAAAGCCAATGACTGCATCAAGAATCAACAAGTATATCTTCTCCACAAAACATTCTATGCTGGCTCTCTGTAAACTCAGAAAATCAAAACTTTTGAACGTTTTCCTGTTAACAGCTGTACATAGCAATGAAGTGGTCATGTCAAAACTATCCTCTACATTCCTCCGTAGTTACAAATATACCTGTACAGGTTATACCAGGAGAAAATGTTAATTATGCAAGTGTAATTTTCTTAATTTTGGATAAATGTTGATATACCCATTGTTAGATCGGGGGGTCTCTAGTTGGCAGAGGTAGGTACCAATGTCCAAATAGGCCCCTTGCTTCTAGTCAGGGTAAAGGGGGATACACTTTTTTGATACCCCTGCTCACCTCATTGGTAACTTGGCACGAGCAGACAGGCTTATCGAAGGCAATGTGTAAAGTATTTGTACCAACACTCACAGTAACACAGTGAAAACAACACAAATGGACTCCACACCAGTTTAGAAAAATAAAGTATCTTTATATAAACTACACACGACCAAAACGACAAAAATCCAACATAGACAGTTCAAGAATTCGATTTTAAAAGAGTTCTAGGGTTTGTGTCAAAATAATCCACAGTTGAGTCACTTTTAGCCCAAAGTACCTGTAGATGCGACAAAAGTTCCTAGCGGCAACAGCAGCATCGAAAAACAAGCGATGCACCACTCCTGAGATCCTGGGGAGGCGATGCGACAACCTCACTGCATGCAGTAGGCGTGTTGCGACAAATCCGATCTGCAAAGGGAGCGATGCGATACCTTGTGTGGATTCCGGGGTGCAGGTTCTCCAGTAGAAGCGTCTCACACAGGCACGATACCACGATCTTTGGGATGGTGACGATCTTCGGTGCAGCGTCGATGCGCGGCGCAGCATTGACCTTCTTCTGCCGCAGCCCCTGGAAGCGTTGGCTCTGGACTCTGCGACGATGTTTGCAGCGATGGGATGCAGTTCACAAGCAAGCGATGCAACTGTTTTACAGCGACGACAGGCTCTGCAACGATATTCACAGCAACAAGAATCTTCCCGCACCAGTGCGATGCGCTCCGCAAGTGCATCGGTGCTTGCAGCAGCAACCAGCTGCAGCTGTCCTTGTCAGAAACAGCATCTCTCGCTTGGGGCTACCATGGCGACAGCAGCACACCCTGCATCCTGCTGAAAGTACCGGGCCCCTGGGGGATGGAGCGTGGCAGCTGAGAAGTGTTAGATTGTTTTGCTCGCACCTGGGATACCACCTGTCCCACTCCCTCGCCCACACCAAGCACCTACCTAGAGGGATTGCCTAGTACCCCGCAGCGCCACAACCCAGTCACTGGTTAACCCCAGGACAAGTGCCAAACCCAGCCCAGTGGGACTGTCCAGGCCACAGCAGTGCTGGAAACCACACCTGGAGCAAGCATTGACATGGACAGCTGGATGGGGATGGGACGGACCCGCCTAAGATTAATCTGGAGACCATGTAGGGGGTGTGTGTTTACAGAATGCCAGGGAGGCGGTAGGATGTGTACCTCTCCCTCTAGAACTCTGAAAACATCAGAAAGGGTTTTCAGGCCTGGCGTGTCTTACCCTTTCTGCCGGAAACAAAATCTCTGCGGTGAACCCAGATTTTCAGGCACACTATACTTAGGCCTCAAGTAAGAAACTCTGCCATGCAGCCTTTCCTCTACCCTCCCCAGGACTCTCAGCTCTTCCTGTTTTTTTTCCTCAACCAGCTGAGATTTTTTTTTAAAGTATTATTCCCATCACCCATGGCCCAGGTCTCACCCCCTGTCCTGTCCCATCTCGATTCGAGGCTCTATCGCACACCCCTTCCCGGTGCTAGAAACCCTTCAAAAAGGATGCCCCCATCCGAAGCTCTATTTATACCCTGCCCCCAGACAGATCCCACTGTCTAAACTAAATATTTAAAACATAACATAAACTCCTCCTGAGTCTCAATTTGCCCAGTGTCTGACATCAGTTGCTAATCTAGCTCTACTTGCATTCTGTGCTTGTCGTTGTGTTTGTGTCCATTAAAATATAGGACCACAAATACCAGAATGCAAAGCGGAAAGGTGTAGCAGCAAAGAGTCTAACATCTGATCCAGCAGCAATACCTTCGGGTCGAGTTCGCACTATATACAAACTGCACCTAAAAAAGTGTGATGTGGGGCGTGGCCAAGAAGGCGGACTAGACAGACGTGTCTCCGTGTGGCTCCCCGCTCCTGGCTTCTTCCCTCGACCAAATTCAACTTACATGTCCCAAAGTTACAGGTTTTTTTGGCCCCTGCATGCAAGGGAGCGAGGAGCTATGCAGGGGAGTGGATCCAAAGGCGCTGCAAATCGGATCTCCGGCTGTGGTGCACCCGAGCCGGGAGCCGCATTAGACGTCCGTGGAGGTGGCAGAACATCAGACTCCAGCGGCGCGGGGTGGCCTCCGGGGGCTGGATAGCTCCCTCTCGGACTATGAACAAACAGAGACAGTGGCGGAGGGCGTGCTGTTGACCCCACTGCCGCCTGACACGAAGGACGAGAAGGCGTCGTCTGCTACCCTACCTAGCACCGCGAAAATAGAGGCCAGAGCTGCGAGGCCTGGCCGGGGGCGAGTGGCGGCCGACGCGCTGGGACACTGAGGGGGGCGGCCTCTGCACAACCATCACTGCGAGAGGTCAAAAGGTGAGGAGTGGGCATAAGACGAGACGTTGGAAGGCGACTTCATCGCGACGGGGAGGCACTGACTCCACACCACACCGCCAGGAGGGACCTGGGAAGTTGCCTACGGCCATAGCCTAGAGTTGCGAAACTCGAGGCCAAGGGGACAGGGCCTAGACCCGTGTGGTTGGTGCTCGACCCCCCTGGAGCATAAACAGGGCCTACCATCGGCACAGCAGGACCTGCATTGCGGGAGGATGTACAAACGAAGCAAATGCGTGGGTAAATATGAAGTTTATTGCAACAGCCCCACACCGGTGCGGTGCGTGGGTAAGGCAACGATAATCAATTGACAGTTGGGAGTTAGTGAGGAAAGGGTAGGGGGTTGGAATATCAGGGGGACCAATGGGAAGGGAGAGGGGACAATGGGCACTCTCGCACAGGAGAGCAGTGATGTCACCGTCTCGTGCTGGAGGCACGAGAGGGTGAGGTAATGCATTACAACAGAGGATGCTCGAACAGGGGCCAGCACAAGGCGAGATCTAGGCAGGCTGCCTCGTAGTCACATCGTCACCAGACCAGGTCCTCCATCCTATAAAATGGCGCCGGGGGCAGGCAAGCGGGTCGGCAGCCAAGCCCTGCACTCAGTGACACCGGTGGGGGGGGGGCCCGCTGCCCCACCGCCCAGACCAACTGAGCGCCTCTGCGGAGGAGGCCCGATGGCGCAGCCCAGGACCAAGGACCCTGTCCCCTGACGGCAGCACGTAACTTGAGGCTGGGGCTGCGGGCCTGGCCCAGCGAGAGGAGGAACCGCCGTGCCGGAGCCCTATAATCTACCCCACTGGTCCCAAAACTGTATCACCCACAGCACCATAGCAACTCAAATTAGCAGGTGAGCAGCCAGGGGAAGAGCACGGCAGGCGGGCGCACCACCCTGTGCATTAACTCCCGGGGCCGGCCCCGGAGGGAGAGCAAGCGCCGGGAGGGGAGAGGCATTGTTGTCAGCCAGGCCCCAAGAGCAAAGACCAGGTGCGCTAGGGGGGCCAGTTGTTCACTACCATGAAAGGCCTTCATTTACTCACTGCCAGCGCGTGTGGGAATAACTTATACTTGTGCAGCCCAGGCCTAGTGTGGGGCGAGGAGGTGCCAAGTTGCAGTGCGCCCAGCCACCGGCCGACACCCCGGTCACTGAACCCTCACCGAAGGGGGCCCTTTGAGATCCGCGGTCCCCACCCACTAAAGCCAGATTATAAACTGCCAGCAACCAAAGTGGTGAAGAGGGGAACTGGCTTACACTTCCACACCACAGGCCTACTATTGCTTCCCTCTGCACCACTGAGGCACGCAGAGTAAGTGACATCATCCGGGGCTCCCGCCGAGTGCCAGGGGACCGAGCACACGCTTAAATTGAGAGCCACAGACCACAGGAGGGAGCTCATCGTAGCCACTGGGGCACCCATTGCTGAACACCGGGGCCATGGGCACGGGCCTCCGGGTGGACGGTCGGCCATGGCATCAATGCGCAAAAAAGGGGACCGCACCCTCATGGATATGCTTCTAAAGGGGCCCAATAGAGAGGACAAAGGCCCTCCCGCCCCCTCTCCGCCCAAACAGTTGACGGACACCATGGAGGGAGAAATGCCTATCACCAAGGCATTTCTGGAGTCGCTCTTCAAATCACTCCAAGAGGACTTCCACACACTCAAACAGAGGGTGGCGGGCGAGGTGCGGGAGATACATTACGAAGTGGACGGCCTGGGAGAGCACGTGGCCATCATTGAGGACAATGACCAAACCAGGAGTGAGGAAATAGACCGCCTCCAGCAGGAGCTCATTTGCTTCAAAGAGCAACAGGTGGACATCCAAGCGCATGCCGGAGATCTGGAAAATAGGTCGCAACAAAATAATATACGAGTCTGGGGAGTTCCACCGTCCACAAGGGGAGCCAATGTCGCACACTACCTACAGGGACTCTTCAGGGATATCCTTGGTGTGGGTCCGGAGCAGGACATTCAGATTGACAGGGCGCACAGAGTAGGCCCACCGCGGCGGGCTTCTGCCCCTCCTCCCGGCATCCTCGCTTTCCTTCCAGATTATCCTCTCAAGGAGAAGATCCTAAAAGAAGCCCGACAGAAACAACCTTTACAATACCAAGGCAATTCGGTGGCACTTTTACAAGACCTCTCCTCCATAACGCTCCAGAAACGAAAGGCGTTCTAAGTAGTCACATCCTTCTTATGAGACAAGGATGTGACGTACTCGTGGGGCCACACCTTTACACTGATCTTCAAGTGGAAAGGAACACTGCACCAAATGCGGTCCCTTCGGGAAACTTGTGACCTCCTAGGTATTGCTCAAGCGGAAGCTGAAGTCTCGCCCCCCCGGTCCCAACAACCTTGAAATGGCGGGTGGCAAAAAGTGCGAAGACGACAAACCTCAATGGCAGCTAATCTGAAACCAGACCATGCAATCCCTTCACTGGACGAGCCGCGGCTGTGGAGTCAGTATCCAGGAATATCTCACCTGTAGCCTAACTAGTCTTTCAAAGGGGGACACATATGCTGCATCTCATAGCTGGCTGGGACGGGGGTGGGAGGCCGAACGATGCCAAGGCTGCACGCTCCCACAGGTAACCTCACCATATGCCTGAGCCATGAACAGACAGGCTTTGGACTTTGACTGATCTTTGAGGATGTCTAGTTGGGGTTAGGATGGGGGGTTGGGGGATTCGTTATGCTGGGGGGAGGGGAGGCTGGCTGTTGGGGTTGGGGGATGGGGAGAGTGGTTCTGGTGGAGAAGGAAGGGAGGGGTAACGGGAAGGGCACCGGTGAGTCGCACAATGGGGGGGATTACGCGTGCCCCAGGGAAGGGCCTCTCCCCGGGAGATCGCACTCTCCAAAATAATGGGAATCCTGTCTAATACCAACCTTACAGTCATCACCCTGAATGTGAAAGGGCTCAATAACCCTATCAAGCGGGGAGCCGTGCTATCATACCTGGAGAACTCGGGCGCTTTGATTTGCTTGCTACAGGAAACACACCTTCTCTCCATGGACTGGCCCAGAATGCGCTCCAAGGCCTTCCCGCACCAACTATACTCTTCCACTAATGAGAAGAAAACGGGGGTCACCATTCTGTTTGCTCGTCACTTTAGGGGCCAGGTGGGAGACAGGGTCGCTGAAATTAAGGGCAGGGTTTTAGCTTACAATGTGCGGATATGGAGGCTTATCCATGGTCATCGGATAAGTTCGGATCAGTTCTGGGCAAGTCTTTCCTCAAAGGGGCCCTCACGGACGCCCTTGCACATCCGACACAATACACACTTGTGGGCGGGGATCTTAACTTTGTAATGGACCAGGACAAAGATAGGTCAGGCCGCCGTTACGACGCCACAGGGGCGATCTCCCAGGAGGGAAAGAAGTGGCTGTCTAGCTGAGGCCTTTCAGACATCTGGCGGGAGGCACACCCCCATGACACTCAGTACACTTTCTATTCTCATGTGCACCACACGTACGCTAGGCTGGACCAATTTTGGCGTCCCCCGAACTTGCTGCATCAGTCACAGATGTAGACATAGTCCCAACTGCCCTCTCCAACCACGATGCAGTCACACTCACAATGACCGTCCCACACACAAAAACACAGAGAGGCCGCTGGCGCCTGCGGGAGTCTCTTCTACAGCGACAGGGGGTTACACAACAATTGCACAAACGCATCTCTGAATACCTTACGCTTAACAGCACACCTGATGTGCCTGTTACAGCGGTAGGGGGAGCACTTCAGGCGGTGGTGCATGGGGATCTCATAGCGATATCGGCGGCTGAGGCCCGGGACCATAGGGACAGAAGGGACGCGCTCTTGGTGCAAGTGTCGGAGCTAGAGAGAATGCATAGCCGCACTGGGGCCCCCAGGATAGGGCGGCAGCTAAAAGCGGCCAGGTTGCAGCTCGCGGATTTGGACTTGGATCGTATGGAGTATGCGGCCTTGCGGCTGAAACACACCTACTACGTAGGAGGCGATAAAACCGGGTGCCTTTTAGCGAGCAAGCTCAGGGAAAGGGTCCAAAAATCTAAAGTCACTCCTATTCAGGGCGATTCAGGGTAAGTGCTGCAGGAAGACGATAAAATAGGGGTAGACTTTTGGGCCTTTTTTGCTTCACTCTATAGTGCAGATCCATCTCTAGATCCTGAGGGGGAAGCCTACCTCAATGGGACAGTGGTTACTGTACTTAATGCAGCAGGTGCTGCTTCCCTAGAAGCACCTATCCAAACAGAGGAAGTGATTTCCGCAATAGCCCGCTTAAAGCCTCTGAAAGCACCAGGGCCGGACAGCTTCTCCGCCGCTTTTTATAAAACTTTATGCCCCCTGATAGCGCCGCTCCTAACCAAGCTATTTAACTCCTTCCAACGGCCAGGCTCCATCCCCCCCGACATGCTTGCGGCCGACGTCATAGTTTTTTATCCAAGCTGGGCAAAACTGCTACGCACTGCGCCGCCTACAGGCCCATATCACTGCTCAATCTTGACCTTAAGCTTTTAGCGGGGATCCTGGTGGCAAGACTGGGACTGTGCTTACCGGGCATCATAGAGCCCAATCAGTCGGAATTCATCCCTAATAGGCAGTGCAGCGACAATACCAAGCAACTCCTACATGTAATCCCTTTGGGGGTCGAATTCCTGCGCTATACAAGCACATAAATAAATAAATAAATAAATAAATAATCGACAAGGCCCACTTTAACAGCACTGACACTGTGCTGCTATCTGTAGACGCTGAGAAAGCGTTCGACAGGGTGGACTGGGGCTTTCTGGACAAGACATTGATGCGATTCGGTATAGTAGATCACTTCCGGGCTCGCAATCCTTTGACATCCGACGGGGCACCCGACTAGGGTGCCCATTATCCCCTTTACTCTTTGAGCTCTACATAGAACGGTTTGTGCAAAGAATCAGGGATGATCACGATATAACTGGTATCACCTTTGGGGGCGATGGCCCATACCATCAGCCTCTACGCCGATGATATCTTGGCGGCTTTGGAAAATACCAAACAGTCCGTGCCAGCTTTTCTAAAAGAAATGGAGGCCTTTGGGAAAGTAACTGGGTTTAAAATGAACACAGGGAAGACCATGATCCTCCTGCTAGGCCGAAACGCTCGCAAGTCCGCTGGCGGACAAATGACATATGGGGGTCTGTCCTCACACACCATGATCCCATACTTAGGAATCACCCTGACACCGAGCACTGTGCAGACCATCGACCGGAACTATTCGGATCTCTACACCCAAATTCAGGGAGACCTGAAGAGATGGACACAACAGCCGTTATCATTATTGGGTCGCGTCGCAGAGGTTAAAATGTCCCTGCTGCCCAAGATCCTATATATATTCCACACCATTTCTGTGACTCCACCGCTAGGAATGCTAAAGAAGCTACAAGACTTGATACAGCAGCTCTTTTCGGCCGGGAAGCGCCTGCAGATGCGCAGGGATCTCGCTCAACGGGCTCCACAGGAGGGGGGTTTGGGGAGTCCTAACTTGCTGAGGTATTTCCAGGCGACTCAGCTACGCTATCTCTTAGAATGGAACCGCCACGAGTCACAGAAGATATGGCTCTTCCAAGACAGAGCGATGGCTCAGATGTCACTTTGGAAAGTCCCTTTTTTGAAACTCTCAGATAGGCCTGCATACCTTCATAAGACACCTATCACTCAC
Organism: Lissotriton vulgaris; assembly: GCF_964263255.1. NCBI lineage: Eukaryota > Metazoa > Chordata > Amphibia > Caudata > Salamandridae > Lissotriton > Lissotriton vulgaris. Next base: position 2,033,866,826 of record NC_141685.1, on the reverse strand, counting down.
ACAATACTCAGAGTGTGGGACACGGTGGTGGTCAGAGGGGGTCTTACCACCTTCCCTTCACCAGTCACACCGCTTTTTGACAACCCCGCTTTTGCCCCGGGGATGGAGCCTCAGGTGTTTGAGCAGTGGAGAGGCTCTGACTGCAGGTCGGCGGGACATCTGTTCGACCTAAACGGCTTCATTCAGCTTGATGCCCTAACGGAGATGTATAACCTAATTGCCCCCACGGCGTTACCAATATTTTCAGATAAGACACTGGCTGTCACAGTCAGACACTCGGCCGAAGGTGGGCAGGCGTCTCACGGCCTTCGAGAAATGGCTTTTCACAAAAACAAACGATAGACAGGCGATCACTGACCTCTATAAAATGATTACCCCCGAGCCGCCCCCACATTGCTCTGCGTGCCAGAGGAGGTGGAAATCCGAATTGGGGAGAAGCTTCACAGATAAAGAAGGACGGGATATATATCATAGAGCTCACCACACGGCCAGGAACACGGCCAGTAGAGAAGCAGCAGTTAAGATCCTATCCAATTGGTACCTGACTCCAGCTCGGCTAAACAAAGGTAATCCAAACCGGAGCCCAACATGCTGGAGGGGCTGCGATGAGACAGGGACTCTAACTCACTTACTGTGGAAATGCGTAGAGGGGAAGGACTACTGGACGGCAGTTCTGGACGATATGAAAGCACACTTTGACACAGACATTCCCCAATTCCCAGCCTACACACTATTAGCCTAAACGCACTCACATTTCCACTAAAGTCAATCAGAGGAAAACAAATGGGGTTAGCCATGGGGGCAGCAGTTCAGCACATCCTTTCGCGTTGGGGCACTGCGAGGCGTCCTACACACACAGGCTGGCTCCACAGACTATGGTACATATTGGGAATGGAAATGATTCAGGCCACTCTCACGCAATCCCCAGCATCTTTTACTACCATCTGGCAGCCCCTCCTTTCCCATGCTAAAAATACTTAAGGCTGCTGCAGCTTACTGACACATCCTCCACAGTGGACGACCCCAAATGTCTGGAAAAGCGCAGATAACCTGTCTTGGCGCTCCTATGAGACAAAGAAGCGACACACTGGGTGGGGAGGAAAGGGGGCAGGGGGGGGAGTTGGGGGTCCAGGGGGGCGTTGTCAATTCATAGGGTACGCCGACTGTTGATGCCAGCCCGGAACATGCTCTCATGGACACACAACCTTCACATGTCTCCCAAACCTGTACACCCCTTGTCTCGGGGGGAGGTGTAGGGTATTGGATGCCGGGTATTTGAACGGGGCATGTGATTATTGTAATGTTTCATACCTAGTGCACTTGGAAATTAATAAAACAAAGTTAACAAAAAAAAGTGTGATGTAACTAGTGCAGACAGGTGTGCTGTTGCAGACTGGATGTGCGGTCCCCGACTCTGTTACCTTTTGGCTACGCTTTCACTAATGTGACCAGATGGACTGCACTGCTGCAGGGTATGTTGTCACTCTGTGGAAACTGCATATGCCGTTATCGGCACAGTCAGTCCACCAACAGGCAGTTGTCACTGGCAGTGGAGGACTGTGGTGTTAATGGCGTAGAGAGGCAGCAGCTGCTCCATAAACTTTCCAACTACCTCTCCTTCCTCTTCCAGTGTGCTCTTGTGATGCAGGCCGGGCCTTTGGAGGCGATCTTGTGCACTGACAGCAGTGCTGCAGTGGCATTTTTATTTTTAAAGCGCTTCAATACCTTTGGGCCGAGTTCGTGCTATCACTCCATTGGCCTAGATGGCGCAGCGGTGAATGTTTAGGGTAAGAGTGCAGCAGTGCTTAGCGGGTTCGGATCTTAGCACTGGCAGTCATATTTTCCCTTTGTATTATTATTGGTACACTGTTAGTGCATGTTCTCTTTTAGCCACATGAGTCAGGAAACACACGCCGCATGACAGTTTATCTGACGCCTGAGCGGATACTTTAATGTACAGCTCTGAGGCACATGGATGCAAACGCTATAGGCATAGTACAATGCATGTTGCTTTTCAAATGATGCAACAGTAGATGCTGTAGCACCCAGGATAATGTGCTGCATGGCCAAATACTTATATGTCCCAAAGGCGAGACCTATTGGCTGTGCCAATGCTTGTTATGTAAGTCACCCCACAGGTAGGGGCAAGGTTTCCCCGTGGGCATGGTGCAGTGAATGTTTAAGGTAGAACATGTGCTGGTATGTTTTACTTGCAATGATAGTGAACTACTGCCACATACTTTTTTCACTATTGCAAGACTTGTCTCTCCCATCATTGGAGCTGCCTTCTAACATTTTACAAGTGTAACTTTCAAGTGAAAAGAGATAAAGATTTGAAGTTTGAGCTCCCTGAGCTCGAAATTTAAAATTCTTCTTAAAGGTGTTTTTTAAACTGTCTGTTTGAATATGCCACTTTTATAAAGTGGGCATTTTCTTGCTTCACCACTCTGTGTGCCTCTGCCTGCTTGTGGAATCAACGTCTGGTTTAGACTGACAGAGACTATTTGTGCATTCACTCTAGACACTCACACAAATGGAGCTGAGGTGTTCCCTGCAAATCGTGATGGATCTTCCTGAGCTAGAGTGATGGGAGAAGTTGTCACTGACATCTTAATACGGCTCTGTTAGCCTTTCACAAGCTGTCTCCACCCCATGTAGTGTGGCTGGACCAGGGAGTACAGAACTGGTTCTAGGAAGCAAGAGAGACTTTCTTTGAAACCTCCACACTTCAAAGACTGAAAGTAGTATACGTAGTGGGGCACTTCTGGATCAAGAGGCACCTCTGCTAAGAAGAAGAGTAGGAGTACTGCCCCTTTGCTGTGTGTTGTTTTGCTGGGTTGGCCTGTAGTTGCTGCTTCTGCTTTGGAGAGAGCAAAGACTGGACTTGGCTGTGTATCCTGTTTCAGAAGATTCTCCAAGGCCTTGGTTAGAGCTTACCTCCTATTAAGCCATCTCAGGGACACAAAGATTTCACCTGCAGCATCCTTGAGCTCCGCTGCCTGTAGCTCTGACCTGCCTTTTGGTGCCAATTCCAGTTCTGGGCCATTGGAGGTTTTTCCTGCTGCAAAAGCATAAAGAAGCCATCAAAATCCACGCATCACCCTTGCTGCACTAGTTTTCCCAATGCAACACTGCTGTGCAAGAGGAATTTACCCACCCCACTGCTGTGTACGCAGTGCCTGCCTGCAGCTTGAAAGACCGTTGCACGCTTAATCCAGCACACCTTCTCAGAAGACTGAGACCACGGTACCGACTTCGACGCAGAACATGCTGTGCAACTGCCAAGATCGACGCAATGTGGGACCATGACTGAAGAAACCAATGTAGAGCCTGTCTGCTGCACAGTATCGATCTCCAGCATGCCTGGATTTTCACCCATCTCACCTGTGTGCCAAGTGTTTCTGATGCAGCACCCGCAGAACTGTCTTGGAATTGATGCTTCACTTCCCCCTACAGTTCAGAGTCCAGATTCAATGCCTCACTTCTCCTGCTTGCAGAACTGTTGCATTTTCCCCCAAGGACTCAGGTACTGATGCACAGCTGTGTTTCCCAATGCATCCCTCCTCTGAGGTTGTTTTTCGCTGGTGGATTTTGATAAATACTTTTTGTAAAAATCATGCATCCATAGTTTCCTATTGATAGAATTGCTTGAAACCTTTTAAAAGTCATATTTTGATTTGTGTATGTTGGATTTTTATCGTTTTCATCTTGTGTGGTTCAGATAAAGATACTTTATTTTTCTAAACTAGTGTGATGTCCATCTGTAATGTTTTCCCTGTGTTACTGCATGTGTTATGTACAAATGCTTTACACATTCCCTCCGAGATAGGCTTGACTACTCATGCCAAGCTTCCAAAGGTGTGAGCAGGGGTTATCTTGGGTGTGCAATATCCTTATCCTGACTAGAGGGAAGGGTCCCTACTTGGACCAGGTGTATACCACTGCCAACTAGAGACCCCCATTTCTAACATTGACGTTGTGTTGCAGTTCACTTGAGAAGTCTGAAATGTACTATGTATTGGGAATTTCTGAAAGTCATGTCCCTTTGATATGTTATTGAAAATGTAGTAATGTAATATGAATCCATTGACCAATGGATGACTGTCACTTCATTGTGCATTTCGATGCTACAGTAGAATACAAGCAAGGGACATGAGCTTGTGTCTCCTCATACACTAGGTATGACTCCTTAATCAAAAGACATCTAGGTAGTAGCATCCCAAATGTAGACAATAACACCTTTTTTCATTATGTGCAGCAGTGATAGCAAGAGGAGGCAGATCAAGACTATTGCTGCCTTAAAAAGGTTTGTGGTTCACTTGCACTAGGGGTATTTCAACACTGTGCCTTCCTAGCAGTAGTACTCCTGCTTTGTTGGGAAGGTTTTTATTCCTGTTCCTCACAGCCCTCTATGATCAATACAGACAGAGAAAGCAAACAAATAGCTGAATGCCTCACAAAAATGGTGGATAGAATGCTGGTTGGGCACTCCTACATGGGTGGCATGAACCCCCACTTTAGTTGCTTTAGCAAGGATGGGTGCCTGTGAGACTTTCTGTTTAACATAAAACACATAAAATGTTTTTATGACTACTTTTACTTTGATCCAAGATGATAATTTTTAAATAAAGGCTAAAAGATAGTATGATGGAGCTGTGGGTTGTGAGAACAAATAAAAGAAGGGAACATGAGCAGAAAGGCGTGAGGAAGAGATTAGCGATAAAGAGATGGATGGAGCTGAAGATGAATGAGTGATGTAAGGATGGACAGAAGGATAGATGAACAGAAAAAAGGATGCATGGAAGGATGGACGGGTAGATACAGAGAAGACTTGATAAATGAAAGGATGGATTGAAGAAGAGGGGTATCGGGGATAGATTCAGACTGGATAGATAAAGGGTTGGGTTGAGTGGATGTTGAGGAGGATCAAGGGATACATTGAGAGCAGAAAGGAAGCATGATGGAAGGATGGGCAGATGTCTGGACAGAAGTTTGGATGGCTAAATAGAATAATGTATGATAGCAGGATGGAGGACTGGATAGAAGAGTGGATGTCTAGAGAGAAGGATTGATGATTAATAGATGAGGAGCTGTTGCATGGATGAACCAGAGGATTGATAGATGGAATGATGGGTGTAATGGGGAGAACAATGAGTGGATGGAAAAAAGATAGATGTGGGAAAGGATGGCGCGAAGTATGAATGATGGAATGTAAGGTTGGATAAAAGAAGGATGGATGATGTATAGAAGTAAAGATGGATAACAGAAAGAAAGATTAAAGAATGGACGGGGACAAGAAACATGGGGAACAGGAAGAAAAAATGGATGGACAAAGATTAAATGGATTGAAAGATTGAAAGTTGGATGGAAAGAAGCAAGGAAGGATGGTAGGTGAATGCAAGTATGCAAAATAGAAGGATGAATGGCTACAAAAGACAATAATAAAGAGAAGATATATAGGAAATATGGGAAAAGGGCATAAAAGGGAGAAAGAAGAAGGCAAAGAGCTGTAGAATTCATAGTTTTTAGGCTAATGTACAACCCGGCTCAATTTAGAAAAATGTTCATTTTGGACTCCATCAACATCTCTGATGAAGGTAGGCCACTGTAGGCAGCCTTTGATTAATCTGATTATTTCAGAAATGACAATCTAGACTTTTATTTTATGGACAAATTCTTGAGAATGTAAGTGTAAAATACAACATGTGCAATCCCCCCTCCAACTAAGGGCCAGGCTCACTCCCTTCACTTGTTGTTCAGTGCCAATAAACGATGAGTTCTACTGGGGTTGTTTTTCTGGATGTCCCAGGCACTTCCACCAAATTAGGAAACAAGGACTTGTCTCACCCTGATTAGTGCATGGACCACCAAGGGCCAACTATTATGTCATCCATGAGGCACAGGGTCAGACTGATTTGCATATGGCCATGTCTGAACTGGGGTGGCAGAGTGGGCTAAAGAACGGTGATGGATTAAACCCAGATCTTTTGACTGGGTGTGAGTGTTTGATTGATTCAGATGTTCCGTCCATCACCACCCCCTTTTGTACTGCGATCCAGAAGTATTTGGCAGGACGCCTGGTACAGCAAGGGTTTATCTGCCACGTGAAGATTACCACTTCTACAGAGAATGTGGCTTGTTATGCGTCTTTAGCTTCTCCCTCATTAACTGATGGCTTTCATAGACCAGTATGCCCTATGTTGTATACAAACAATGTGTACATTTTTCTCTTACTTTTTCGGAAGAGACAGGTGGCGTAATTTAGATATCAGAGAACGACCAGTGGGTCCGCCATGTAGATGAAGTAGAATAGCCTGTCCCCATGGTGGAGAGGTCACCCACCTAATTTATAAATGACACCAAACAGACAGTCATTTATAAAGGATTGTCAGAAAATGCCATCACAGCAGTTACTGTCAATGCATTTTACAGTATGCTACAGGGCTGCAACAGATGGACCAGCCCTGTAGCAAAGAGCATTCTTTTTTCTTTTTAAAAGGGATTTTCTGTTTGAAAAGAAAATAAGTAATGCTCCACTTGCCATGGGGGACGGCTCCCATGGGGGAGGGGGAGAATTATAATGGTTTTACTGTTACTTACCGCCAGGCTTTACTAGGCTGTAAGAAACAGCAAAAAAGACCTCATGTCTACCCTTCTAAATCGGGTGGGTGGACATGTAGCCATTTCTCTGACAGTCCTTACTCCCAGTGCCATCGGAGAAGTTTGACCATTGCAGAGACACAGTATTCTCTGCTACGGCCAAACTTAAGGTCCGCCTACCAATCAATTTAGTGGGCGGAGTACCGAGAGCGCTGCTGTACAGATGTAGTCGCAGGGCGAGGGCTGGGGGGGACGGGCGGGGAAGAGACTATGAGGGACGATGGACATGAAGGAGGTGGGGGAGGGAGGGGAAAAGAATATCAAACAATTATTCTCCATGTACTCTCCTTGCTGCAGCAGAGTTTCCCAGTGTTCCCTGCTGTCAATCCTGGCACCGCTTTCATTTTAAAAAGCAGCATCTGGATTGACCTAAGCGCTGGGACTTTGGGCTCTTAGGCAGACTGGGAGCCACTGCATGCTCTCTCTCCAACCCACCAATGCACATGGGTTCGAGACAGCTCAGTGCGCATGTGGGTTTGGCTGGCCTGAGACAGCCAGTGAAACCCACATGCGCACTGATAGCAGTGCTGCCCACCACTCCTTCTTCTGACTGCCCTGTGCTTGCCCCGCCCCTAGGACGCAACAAGAAGAAGTTGAAGTATAAAGCTATAATAAACTTGTTTTATTATCGTTATATTTTTCAACTTTTGAGGGTGGTGGGGGAGGGGGAAAAGCTCCTCAGCCATAACAGAGGACCGGACACTGCGGACAACTATATTGGTGGGGAGGGAACTCCGTCGCCATTATGAATAGGTACCCTCTCTGCCAATATATAAATCAGGCCAAGAGTCTCTTACTGTTACTACTGAAGAGCTGCTGTAAAGAATCTGAAAACATACTTACTATGCTGTAAAAATATTTGAATCAATTTAAAATACTACAAAACGCAACCTCGGAATGCAAATTCTATTTTAAAAGGTGAGCCAACACAGAATTGGTCGTAATGTACCGCCAATGAGCACTGTAAGCTACTGATAACGGTGCACCTCTATCCTTTAGGAAACTATGAGGCATATTTACAAGCCCCTATCAGCACCACAACGTCATTTTTTAGGAAGTTTGCGGTGGCGATAGGGGCTTCTCCTTATATACAAGGCAGTGTTAAGCCACTTATTGTGGCTTAACACAGCCTTGTAAATTAGGCACCCTTTCACACTATACTGAAAAAGGAGGGCAGTGGATGTTGCGGTGGGCGTTCAATCGCAACAACCATTGACTTTGATGATGCCCCATAATTACAAGGGTGGCATAAATATGAGGCAGCTCCAAAATTAAGACCAGAGAAAAACTGGTCTTACACTGGCAAAACGAGGAGAAATGTTTAATTTCTCATTTCTCCTCGTTTTTGCTGCTTTCATGTCTGCGGCTTTGAGCAGCACACATGGAAACAGCAAAACGCCATTGATTGATTATCTGCTGGAAGGTGTCCCTTCCTGGGCATAAACAATCTTTTTTTAAAAATGGCGTTTTGAAACTTCTATGTGTGCTGCATTAAACAGTACACATAGAAGTTAAGAAACACCATTTAAAGATTGTTTATGTGCAGGGAGGGCCATTGGCGCTAGGAAGCTAAATTTAGTGCCAATGCATGGGGAAATGCAGGGCTGCACCATATTGTAAATATGGTGCAGACCTGCATTTCAGAAGTGGTGGAGCGCGGCGTTGAGCCAAGAAAGCTATCGCCACGATCGGTCACTTCCATTATAAATATGCCCCCATGATTCTGAGCAATCTGATCATCTTCAACCTCTCAGTGGTCCCCACCTTCATAGGCCTTACAATGTTCCGATCTACAAGCATTTTTAAATTGCATACATCCTGCATTGAACGAACTCTGATGCCAAATGTTCGTTTTTATGTGTCCCACAGATAAAGCCATTCACAAAATCAGGTTCACTTCACCAGCCCGAATATCGACTCTAGAACCTATTGTACCTTGTTCCATTTCAAGCCGTCTGACAATCTTTCAGGTCGCATAACGTACAACAGCAGATTTCAATATAATCAATTATTATTGAATATGCAAATTAACCTTATTCAGAATCACTGTGTGGAAAAGGTCTCGTGAAAATTAAATGTGGAAATCCTTATTCCACGACTGGATTCAGCCATGCTGTTCAACCAAAGTTTCGATAACAATACAGGCTCTTATACTCGCAATAATCGATTTTTGTGGCACCTCCGACTCCTTCTATGAAGGATGCAGAAATATGAGGGTGAGCAATCACCGTCACTGGGCAGATCAAATACAGAGGGTTCTTTCTAATCCACAATCGAAATACCAAGGCAGAAAATCTGTTTGTCTTGTAGCTGCTGTGCATGCAGGAGATGCAAACCTCTCTTGTAAATGGCCATGTAAAACGCAAGAGAATTTTGTAGAAAAATGCCCCTTTGGTGTATATGTGTTTGTGGCGACTTTTGCAATCAAAAAAGTGCAGTATAGATGGCTGCTGAGCCGGGCTGGTCTCTTACACCCCCCACGCCAACCCAAGGTTGAAGGAATCGGACTCCACAAAGGGCTATTTTCAATAAAATATGGTCTCTGGTAATAAAAAGTCAGGGTATAATTTCTTTTTGCTGACTTTCAGGTCCGCCTCGCTGCAGTAAACGAGCTCTCATTTCAAACGCTCGCCCGGATTGATATCAGAACGGGAGAAGCAAAATGACAGCCGCCGGCGCGCCCTTTAGCCCCGCTAACAGGGCTGGTGGCAGCAATGAAGCTTAATCAATGCAATGGAAGTGACATTTCACAGTCAAATCAAATTAAATGGGATTGAAAGGAAAATGTGAGGTCCATCCTAAAGGCTGTTCCTCTTGCCACGGAGGTCATTGCCATGGCAACTAAATGCTACAAATGTGAGAGCAAATCCTTAACAAATCTGCAGAAAGCATGTCCAATTGTGTCTGCTGTTATCTGTCACTGTAGTTAAGCTCTCCCAGTTTAAAGCACTATTTTTAAAAACAACTAGAATGCCTTTAGCCAAAAGCGCACGACGGGTTAACACCTTCTCTCGGGACAGTGCGCGCGTGAGTGCCCAGGCAAAGTAGTTTAAAGGCCGGCAATTTAAAAGCCTAATTTTTTAGACGGGTATTACATTTACTATGTGCTGCCAGATTTCATGGTGTCAGAACCAATACATAAGGCTAAAGCCGCACGGAGTATTTCATTCACAAGCATTATTTATTGTTTTAAATCAAAAACTATAATTAAATATATTACAAATTAAGGAATTCAGAATCACCACTTAACCACTTACACGAGGGTGTGTGACTGAATCATTGTAGACTAAATGTATTCAAGTAGGGGTAAAACAGTTTTCCCAACTACTGCTGTATCGTATCACATTAAAAAGGACAAGAGAGTGTAGAAATGCTGTGTTCATTACACCGGAGAGAGAATCCGATTTCTTTACATAGCACTTATCACCGCAAACAAGGTTTGTTGCAATTAATGCATTCTAAATGTACTCATTTAACTTACCTTGGAAGGATGGAACACTAAATCTCATTGCCAGGTTTAAACTTGTGATCGTCAAGTTTAGCTCATTTCTTAGCATCTAGCGACCCTGGGGCCGGATGCACAAAGCTATTTTGCAGTTCCAAAGGTCAAAGTTGAGCCGTTACGACCACAAAATAACATTTTTAAATGTGCAAAACCCAAATTACCTAATAGCAATTCGGGTCCCAGGCTCAATACAGAATTTCGAAAGGGTGTAGAATACCTTCCAAATACCGATTCCGAAACGTATCTATTAATGTTTTGCAACCTAAATTCGGTTGCAAATCATTAATATTTTACAACCAAAACCAAATTGATGGTTACTATTTACAAAAGAGAAGGGGTCCCTTGGAAATGTTGATAAACATTTTTTAGAAGCTTGCATTGGTCCCTAGGACCATTACCTGCTCCTAAAAAATGTTTGTAAAATTAGTAATTTTCTTTTTTAAATGCGTTCCGTTTTTCTTTTAGAAAAATGCATTACATTAAAATAAAAATATAGTTTGCTTTTTTTAAAAGCAATCACAGACACAGTCGTCTGCTGACCCCCGCAGGGGACCATGCTTGTGACTCTAACCAAACGTTGGGAGTCTCAATCTGCAACCCACCTCACATATATTAATGAGGTAGTTCAAACTGCGTCCAACTACCAATCAGTATTGTGTGAAGCACCCTATTAATACTAAGGTTGTTTTACAAAATACCCATGCATTCGGAATAAGTCTGTTTACAGATTACACCCACTTCTACTGAATCCATTTCATTAGATTCTTTATAAGAAATTTCAAATTGCAAATCATCATTTGATGCAATTTAGGATTTCATTTTAGGAATCTTTGTATATCAGGTCTATACTCACTTTCTGGCTTTGAAAATGGAGTAGAAGTCTCCAAATCCTGAAATCATAAAACAGTCCAGCTAACATCCATAAATACCTCTTGTCAAAACACATTGTAACAGAGTACAAAACATATCCTTCAGCGCTCTTATGTTCATTCTCTGATGCCCCAATAGACAAATCATTATTGCGAACGTGCTAAAAATAAGCTGCAATGACCTAATCTAATGAATTGTCTCTCAATTTTCAATTTCACTAAAACTGAACTAATAAAACAAATTTTGACCCAGAATCAGTCCCAAATTTACTATTTGAAAAGACAAGCAGCATTTGATTGCCCCATTTTCAAGTTTGAAGAAACAACACATTTACACAATCTGTATATCCTATTTAAGCAGAATGGAAAACCTTCCTTGAATCTTTGATAAATTTTAGGTTGCAGCAGCACAGTTTTTTCCCTGCTCTGAGGTATATTGTCTACCCCACCATGGAACTTGTCCCAGCATTCCTCCACACAGGAATGTAGAGCTTTTCCAACTAAAATGTGAACAATGCCTAAACCAAATTTATATCCAGTACGGTTAGCCTTTAATCAGCTGGCAAATTAGGGTCAAAGGTGGGTTCCAATTTCAAGAGTTAGAAAATCCCATGAAGCTCATTACCTTCAGGCGTGCTGCATATGTATGACAATTAAGTTAGAGGGGAATTTTTACTCTACATTTGTGGAATTGCTGGCCTTCTGATTCTTGATCAGAAAAAGACACCACATTTCAGGAATGGAAAAAAAGCCAAATTTCTTTGGCAAGGGTATGCAGCTTTGCTCATGTTCTTAGCTAAGGTAATTGTTAAAATTGTACTCCAATCAGGCTGTACTCTTTGCATTCACTATGTTCACAAGGTGCAAACACAAAAGGGTCACCTTGCTTATTACAGGGGATGGAATTCGAAACCTGGTATATATACTACCTTTAACCGCATGCGCGCTAGCGGAATTCCGCTAGCGCGCTGGGTTTTTCAAAATCGCACTTTGCGTGACGAGCTGGGCTCGTCATCAGTGTGCGAGCGGGCTACACCATGACGAGCCCAGCTCGTCATGAGTGTCGAAGGGGTTAAATTGGCTTCTGCAGGGAGGAGGGAAAGAGGAGACCAGGGCAAGGGTAAAAGTGGTGAAGAGGCGAGTTGACGGCACTGACTGAAAGACCTTATGACCTGATGCGTCAACCAATTGGAAAACAGGCACATCGAGACCCTCACAGGGGATGCAGCCAAACTCTGCAAATCCTGATTGATTGATTGACTACTAATAAAACCTATAGAGTACACTAACAGTGTATGGGCCTGTTAGAAATGGGGATCTCTGTTTGGTAGTGGTGTCCACCCTGTCCAAGTAGGGACCCTTCCTTCTAGTCAGGATGAGTAAAGTACACACTTACATTTGCCTGTGCTCACTCTCTGGCAGCTTGACACAGTGCAGTCTGGCTTAACTAAAGTGGCAATGTTTAAAGCTTTCTGCACCATTGCAGTAACACAGTGAAAACACCACGTAAGACTCCACATTATGTTAGAAAAATAGCAAATATGTATTTAATCAAAACAAGAGCAAAGTGACAAAAATCCATCATACAAATATAAAACGATGACTTTTAAAAGTAAAAACAGTTCTGTCAATAGAAAACTATGGGTGCGTCATCTTTAGCACAAAGTACCCTGGATGTTTAAAATTACAGGACAAAAACAGGTGCAGGGTAGGTGATGCATTGGTTCCTTACTCACAGGCAATCTGATGCATCAGTTCCTTGCTCCAGAGTAAGTAATGCGTGGGTTCCTTACTTCCATGCATGGAAGATGATGCATCGGTTCCTTACTACAGAGGAGGGTATGCAACAGTTGCTTGCTGTGAGGGGAGGTGATGCATCAGTTTCTTACTTAAAGTCCAGCCTCGATGTAGATTTGGCGTGCTGGTGTGATGTGCGAGAAAATCCAGACACTATCCAGGTACCGCGACGTATCCCGATAGGAAGCGACAAGACGCGTGTTGCGATGTCAGAAAGTTTCTAAGACTTCCTGAGTTACCCGCTCAAACTTTTAGAATTTCATTTAACTCTGGCGTTTGGAACTCTTTTGACTTGCGCAAGGACAGTAATTCTGCATGCTTTGTGTCCCTAGTCTTGACATTGTTTATCAGCTGCACCTTTAAGGCGTGATATGGTTGTCACTCAGACTGAACATACAAACCTCGCCCCCTTATTTCACTCAGATACTTTCATTTTCATTTATTCGGTGTCACTCTGAAGAAGCAAATGGAGAAGATGTGGCTTAATGTCCAGGGAATCCAACTTTGGAACCGGGGAAGGAGAGGTTCGAGAGCCAACGTCATCTCAGGATTCCACTCCCGTACGACCCCGCCCCAATACTGACCTAGACCGGTCAGAGGCACAGCAGGAGGTCATCGCCTGACTTAAGATGGCTGCCAGCATGCCCGGTCTGCACCCAGCTTGATGCAACCTCCCTCCCCACTGATATCTTTGGAGTGAGGCCTCCCAGCGCCTGCCAGATGGACTGAGTTCCTGAGGCGCAATCCATCACACAGGCATTGAATACCCACGGGGAAGTGGGGTGTGGACTACGCTTGCCCGGAAGTGACTACTGAGGGGGAGGCCACACACGATTTGCTGAGCTGGGGAACCGCACAGACAACAGACAGTGCACTATACTGGACCATCAGGTGATACCAGCTCCACACAGCATAATGGGGAAACCAAGGTTCTCACAGAGCACAACGGGACCAGAAGCCACACCGGAAAACCTACCAAATACCCGCGCCTCCTCAAGACACCAGCGACCCCCTCGGACCCATAGTGGTCCTCTACCACGTTGTGCTACTACTATTGGTCATCGACCAGTCCTCAAGCATATCCCCTATCCGGCTCACCCATCAAGACATTGAATCTGCGAACTTGCCGCCGACCGTTGAGACCTAGCAGTTTGGCCAATGCCCTGTGGAGCTACCTTGATAGCTATAGAGGAGATGGGCTGTGGACTTCCCCCTCGGCCGTCACCTACCCAGCTGGACTTTGGACAGACTGTCCTTCATCTCTCCGCTGTATCTCCCTCCTCCTAGCTCTACTCCTCTCCACTTTCCTGCTACAGACCTCTGCCCTCTCCTGTCCTGGCCCTTAGTCCCCACCCTGCTTATCTGTGAATTTTCCCTTGTCATTTAAGACCTAGCTATTTTATCGATGCCCGATGGAGCTACCTGGTTTAGCTATAGGGGAGACAGGTCGGGGATTCCCTCCTTGGACATCACATACCCAGTCAGTCTTTAGCCAGACTTCCTCTCGTCCCTCCTGTCGTCTCTTCCTGCATCCTCCCTCTGTTATGTCTCTCCTTCTCTCCTCTCTCAATGTATTGAGACTGAACTATTTTGCCTGATGCCCAATTGAGCTGCCTGGTTTAGCCATAGGGGAGACAGGTCGGGGATTCCCTCCTTGGACATCACATACCCAGTCAGTCTTTAGCCATACTTCCTTTCATCTCTCCTCCTTCTCTTCCTGCATCCTCCCTCTATTATGTCTCTCCTTCTCTCCTCTCTCAATGTATTGAGACTGAACTATTTTGCCTGATGCCCGATTGAGCTACCTGGTTTAGCTATAGGGGAGAGGGGCCGTGGACTCCCTCCTTGGTCGTCACCTACACAGTCGGCCTTTTATTTTGCCCTCCATGTTTTCCCATTGAGACCTATCTATTTGGCCAATGCCCGGTGGAGCTACCTGATAGCTATAGAGAAAATGGGTTTTGGGACTTTCACCTCAACCGTCACCTACCCAGCCGGACTTTGGGCGGACTTTCCTCCATCTTTCTGCCGTATCTCTCTCCTACCCCTTTACCCTTCCCCCTTCCCCTCTACACTTCACTTATCTCGTCTTCTATGCTCTTGTAATTGTTTGTCTAGCAACTGATGTGAATTGGAACTGATGTAATCTTGTAATTTTGTGAAACCTCATGTAAAGCGCTCTGATACCCCCGGGTCTAGCCAGCGCTATAAAAAACTCTTAAAATAAAATAAATAAATAAAAATAAAATAAAATAAATAAATACGGGTCAATGCAGCGGCAATCCAGGCACTATGTCCATTTCTGCAGCAGCAGATAGATGATGCGTCGATTTTTCCAGGTGCATGGCAGGGCCTGTGTCGGAGTGCGAGTTTCAGACTTCAGAGACTCGGGACTCGACATCAGCAGTTTCTTCGGCCACTGACAGGCAGTGCGCCGATATTTTCAGCTGCACTGTGGTGATGCATGTGTTCTTCAACCGCATGGCATCTTGTGGCAGGAAAAATGCCGCTGGAAGGGCAATGCATGGATTTTTAACAACAGGAGCAGCAAAAAACCCACCATGGTTCCAGAAATGGAGTTCGCACCACAAGCCAGGCCAGAACTCCAAACAGTGGAGTTGAGGGATGCTGCAAGTGAAGTCTTGTGTCCCAGAGACTTCTAAACAGGAGGACAGCTCTACATCAAGCCCTTGGCGAATCTTGTTAAGCAGGAGAGCAAAGAAAACTAAAAATCCAGTTCTTTCCACTGCCCACAGACAGAAACAGCAACTTCAGGCCAACCAAGCAAAGCAACACACAGCAAAGGGGCACTACTCTTCCTGGCAACTCCTCAGCTTTTCTTCTTGGAAGGGTCCTCTGAATCCAGAAGTGTTCTAAGGTTTTGGGGTCAGGGCCCCACTACTTATACTACTTCCAGCCTTTGAACTGTGCAGGTTTCAAAGAAAGCCCTTCTTGCTCACTAGAACCAGTTCTGTCCTCCCTGGTCCAGCCACATTTTATGTGGTGGAGATAGCATTGTGAAAGGCAGACATAGCCCTAGTCAGGTGACAGTGACAACTCCTTCCACCACTGTAGCTCAGGAAGACCCATCAGGATATGCAGGGCACACCACAGCTTCCTTTGTGTGAGTGTCTGGAGTGATACACAAACAGCCCCTGTCAGTCTGAACCAGACTTGATTCCACAAGCAGGCAGAGGCACACAGAATAGTAAAGGAAGAAAATTCATCTGCTAGAAATGGGGGTCTCTATTTGGCAATGGTTTGCACTGTTGACCAAGTAGGGACCCTTCTTTCTAGTCAGGGTAAGGGGGATACACTTTTAAAATAGCCCCTGCTCACCCCCTTGGTAGCTTGGCACAAGCAGACAGGCTCATCTCAGAGGCAGTGTGTAAAGCATTTGTGCGCACATACAGTAATACAGTGAAAACACTACAAATGGACACCACACCAGTTTAGATAAATAAGTTATCCATAAAGTTATAAAAATATGATTTTCAAAAGATAGAAACAGTTCTGTTCAAAGCAAATTGCAGATGCAACACTTTCAACACAAAGTACCTTGGATGCGTCAAAATCAAAAGCAAGAACAGCTATAGGGAAGGTGATGCCTTGGTTCCTTACGCGCGGGGAAGGAGATGCGTCGGTTCCTTACTCCAGTGGAGGTGATGCGTCGGTTCCTTACTGCCACGCAGGGGAGGTGATGCATCGGTACTTTACTAAAGGGGAGGTAATGCATTGGTGACTTTATTCAAGAGGGGTTCTTGGCTTTATACCCACATACATGCTAGGTACATTCAGGTACATGTAGTTAGTGATGCTTCGGAGTACGCATTTTACTGTCATGTATTTTATGTACTTGCCAGTATTAATTGTTTTAACACGATGGTAGAAATCTACCATCTTTTTACTCTGTTCGTGCTTATTATCATTTATATCTGTTACTATCTAATGTTTGTTTCAGCACACCTATTTTACACTAGATTGACGCTTGTTCAATAAATACTGTCCCCACTGTTTATTCTGTGTATCTCTCTGGGACAAAGTGAGCACACATGACTGAGCGAAAAGTACACTGTTTCCTCTGTCCCTGATGGGACAGAGTTGACATATTTGATAGTTTCCAAAAACCATTCTCTACTTGGTAAAAGGGGTTTCTAGTGGCACTGAGAGCTTGCTGTTGTACAGGCTAATATATTCGGTAGGGGTGTCTAGAATTAGTCTTACTCCAATCCCACAGTATTTGTTGTCTGAACGCCCAGGTCCATTAAAGATTTGTTGGAACTACACGACATGGCGCTGCCAATGTTGGTTTGGTACTTATTTAACAGTCAAATCTGAGTAGTTCAGTCGTGCTTTTCTCAGAAACCCCTACTCACATTTACCCAGAGACCGTCTAGAGTGGGAAGGGAATTATCCGCCACAGCTGAGTAGGCAAAATTCCTATTTATTGGCTGTAGGTTTATCAAGCTTAAAGAACAAACAGTTCCTAAGCTGCATAGAACTTATCTCAGTTTCCTTGAAACTCTTCCTTGATTTTTTTTACATCTTCCACAATGACAGAAGACGACGCTGTGCCAGCACAACGCATTTTAGTAAGGGAAGAAGCAGGGAAAATAAACATTTCAGAAAATGTTAGGTATGCCCTTACTCAAAAGCTAACAGACTCCAGAGTCACAGCTAGGGGTGGGACAGTAACCTTCATGATTAAGGCTCACGAACCATATAGAACAGAGGTATTCTATTCATGGGTTAAATTCCCACAAGCAGATGCACAATCAAATACATTTCATTCATACACTGAAGATGAAACACAAGATGAATACTGTCCGTACTAGGATATTGAACTTCCGCTCACCTACTAGGAGCACATACAAAAGCCAAAGCAAGAGTAGGTCCACTCAGAAGAGATGGAGCCACTTTGACAGGCCTTGCGGCTTACACACTGCATCCAGAGATTGACACAATGCCAGTAGCAGACCTACATCTACTTCATAAAGAAATAATAAATCTTTACAGAAACCTGACACAGTTCGTGATGAGAACACTCAGACTTCAGCCAACAAGAGCTACACAAACAGTACAAATTCATTGTTCTGCAACTTAAATTACACTACAAACGCTATTCGCAGTTATGGGTAGTATGCTCACCAAATGTGAGCAAATGCCATTCTGGATAACTCAAAAAATAACACAGCTAGAGGCAGTATTTCCACACACAAGCTCTCAAGAAAAACACAGAATGCTAACAATCTGCTTGCCAGTTGGGATAGATCCCCAGAGAGAGGATTGTACCACTTGGAGTACAGTTTTTACTGCCATATATACCAGAACTCATGGTATTCCGAAATTAGCAGTAATACCAGACTTTTGCGTCATTTTTAACATGGGGAAAATGACGCAAAAGTGGTGCAAGGGGCTTGTAAATCTGCCCCTCAGTATGGAGCTGAACCTGCTCTGACCTTAGGGATGACATTATTAGGTAATTTTGTTCAGGTATCAGCTACAATATTAGAAAATATAAAAGGGGAGGCAGCAGCAGTGGCAATACTCAACTCCTGATGAATTTCACTCCTTTACAACAGAAACGTTAATTACCTAAAATGATCACTGACACCTATGCTGAATTAGGTAGAGATAGTTTGGTGAGCTAGAGAAACAAAACCTCAACTCATGGGTGGTCCTGAAAAGGATAACTCCAAGCAAGCACCTGATTATTTCAAGAAGAAATGGGATAAGAATAATAAAAACAAGAAAATTAGAGAAAGTAGATCTCTATCTAAGAGTGTGTCTCATCAACAGGAGCCCTCTGAAAGAAAATAAAACCTTAGAAATAGGGATAACATTAAAAAATTGACAGGTATCAGGATACTAATACACGTTCCTCTCGTTCCTTTCAGGGTTCACTAAGAAACTCAGAGAGAGAAGGACGGTCAGACATAGACAAGAAGAGCGTACAAAGTCCAGAGAAACACAACACGCTTCAAGCTATCCTTTCAAAAAAGAAGAAAAGAAACAATCTAAACCTCAATTGAAAGAGAAGAAGGTAGTAGGTCTCAAAGATAGACATGCCAAGAATTCGGAGTACTGAACTTCTGAATGGGGAATGGGCTCTGACGATGCTAGGCAGTGCAGCAGAAGTATCAATAGCTCGCTAGAACCTGATGGAATTTCTGGTGACAGCGGAGTTGAATTAGCACATCACAGTGGAAACACCTGATATGAGGGTAAGTGTCGCACATAGGCTACATGGAATTACACTCCCAATGGAGGGGGAGAAACCCAGTAAAGTTAAAGGTCTCTTTTGGGAGATCTTGACTTACGGTTATGACATCCTTTTAGCTGAAAAAGATTGTCCGCCTGAAATTGTTATGGATTGCCCAAAGGGAGAAACAGTCATTTTACCAGCTTTTTCCAACCACGTTTTAATTTACATACACGCGGGAGTGGGCGGTAGCCCTTGCTCCAGCACTTTATCGCATCCATGTTGGGTGGGATGCTGAGTCACCACACCATATAATACCAGTAAAAACTACTCCAACTCTACAGAGACAGTACCTTATAAAATACGAAGCGAAAAAACAGGTCAGGGAGATCTTACATCAACTTGAATACTAGGGTGTAATAGAACCTTCCTCTGCAATGAATAATCCTTTTTTTTCCGTAATGAAACCCGACAATTCATATTGTCTAGTTTTAGACTATTAACACCTGAACACATGCACTAAAACATTTTCAGTACAGAATGCATACAGTGCTGCATTAATGAATAACATCATGCGGAAAAAATCCAAAACAACACCAGATATCTCAAATGGATTCTTCTGCCAAAATATAGCACCTGAAAGAAGGTATTTAACAGCATTCTCAGTGCTAGGTTCCTAACGCCAATTGTGTCAACTCCACCAAGGGGATAAGAATAGCTCCGGGTTGTTCAGCGCTATGGTAACAGAATTACTTCAGAATTTGGATGAAGAAGCATTTTTCTATATAGATGATATTTATCTGACGGATGATGATTTACAGGATCACTTGACCAGGGTGGGCACCATCATTTTCGGGTTTGCTGCTAAAGGCTACAAATTCAACTTTAAAATTCGAAAGTAGCCTACCTCAATGTCCTATTTTTGGGATACGAGTTATCAAGTGAAGGAAAAAGCCTGGCAGCTAACTTTTGAGAAAAGTGTGCGCTGCTCCAACCTCCTAAATATTTGAAGAACTTACAATCCATATAGGGATTTTTAAATTTTGGCAGAACATACATTTTGGATTACGTAGAAAGAGTAACACCTTTCTATGACTTAATTAGACCTGATTTTTCAGTTAGGCATTGGACACAGGAACACACAGATATCCTTAGTTCCCTACAAGCTGACATTATAGCTTCAAAACAATTTCAGACACGGATGACCGTCTGCAATTTGGTGATCCGCATTATAGCGGGTCAATCGGGGTTCAAATCATATCAAATCAAATAATCCTTTATTTGGTATTTAAAAAACACCATAAAAGTACATATTTATACAGTTAAAAAGGGCAAAAAACATACAATTCATAAACATCACGTACCTCCTACAGAGTTGAATTTAAAATAGTTCACAGGAAATTCAATCAGCACAACCCTCTTGTGTTCCTCAGCCTTAAAGCAACCTTTATAAAATTCATAATACAACACAACGTAAGGGGATCGTTGGCCCTTTGCAAGAATAATAGGGCAACCTTAGCATGTCTAAACTTAGCCTGTTTTAAAATACCTACTAAAAATCTACCCCTGGGTAGTACATAAATGGGCAAAATAGTACAAAATGAAGGGTATCCTGTGGAGATCAATTATCGCAGCCGCAGGCACCCTTCTGCTCAACTGTTGAAGTAAAACCTGCAGGATCAGCCAGTAGGTTGAGCCTAAAACGAGTAATTAAAAATCTATTCTGTGCATTGGGAATGAGAGCGAGATAAGGTTCCATACTATCCCCTGTGGTGAACATACTGTGGGCACAGACTGTGGGCTTGCCTCCTTCGACTACTGCTCTACGTAAGGCTACCTGTTCCAGAAATATTCTCTTTACTCGGAGTTTGTCTTGAGGGACAATTTCTGCTGGGTTTGTGAAGAGATCCCCGCAGTCAATTCCTTCAAGGGAGGTCTTCACGCACTTTAGCCATGGAATTCTAATTCCTGTCTCCCTATTCAAGAAATCTCTGATGATTTGTCTGCTCAGGTCTGCCTCTGTGTTAGTCCAAATCTTTAGCCAGGCCATGAGGGGTCTGACCTTTACCAAATCCTCAATATAAGGCCTGCCCAGTTCCTCATGGACAATCAGGGCTGAAGTGATTTTTGGAATCCTCAGGTATTTATTCTCCTCAAGCTGTAATTGCTGTGTGTTTACAAAACCCCAAACTTCTGACCCGTAAGACACTTTTGAGCAGCATATTGAGCTATACAGGTTCATATTTTGCTCCGGTGACCACCTCCCCAGTCTGCACCCATAGTTCATTATGGCACCGGTCGAGGCCACTAACGTGGTACATCGCTCTTCAATTAATGTTTTAAAATGTAAAAACCCATCAAATAACAGGCCAAGATAGGTAAAGGTTTGTACCTGTCCTATTTTGTGTGTACCTAATTTATAGGAAAACTTCTTGCAGGGTTTAGTGCCGGCCAACATGACAAAGGACTTAGTCAGATTGGGTGATAAGTCTAGGGTGTCCATAAAACTAACAAACCTGTCTATCAGACATTGGAGTCCCTTGGGAGTACGAGCTAGCAGTACCGCGTCATCCGCGTACAGCAGCACTGAGAAGGGTCGGGTTCCTACTTTTGGGGAATCCACCTTTAATTTGCCTAAAGCCTGATCTAAGTTATTTATGTATAGAGAGAACAGAAAGGGGGCCAGAATGCATCCCTGTCTGACCCCGCTGTTACAGGGAAAGGATCTGTGGTACCCCCTTCCAAGTTAAAGCGCACATTGGCAGAGGTGTTCCAATGCAACGCTCTCAAAATATTTACCAGGCCCTGATCCACTCCTAGACTGGTCATCAGGGTCCACAGCTTCTCTCTGTTTGCACGATCAAAGGCTGCGGTGAGATCCATAAACCCTAGATATACCGCTTCATTGCTGGCTATAGTATATTTAGCCACCAGCAGATAGAGGTTCAAACACTGATCCGTCGTCGATCTCCCTGATCTGAATCCGTACTGGACATCGGTAACAATTCCATGATCCTCAGCCCAATGAGTAAGGCGCATAAGGGCCACTCTACCCAGAACTTTGGCTGTCACATCTATCAATGAAATCGGTCGATAACACTGAGGGTTGTCCCTGTTTCCCTTTTTAAAAATTGGGACTATTGTTGCCGGCAACCAAGAACGCTGGAGCCCAGTTGCAACAGCCGCATTTAACACCCTTGTAAGGATAGGGGCCCATAGCTCAACATTATTTAAAAAGAGGTCAGGTGGAATGCCATCTGGACCCGGGGCTTTGTTCTGTGATAAACCCTGTATGGCCACTGTGATTTCCCCCATCGAGAATTCTACTTCGGAAACCCACTGGGAACCCCCCCCATTTATTGTAATTATTCTCCTCGGAGTGATTATATAGGCCTTTAAAATGGGCAAACCATTGTTCGGGCAGAATAGTTGTGCCAATTTCTGGGGAATTATTGTCCTGAAAACACGGGTTATTTATAGTCTTCCTCAACGCTGTCATATCTCGTCTCTCTGCTTCATCCCTTAAGTCTTCCCAGGCTTGTAATTGGAGGGTGGACTTCCTATATGTAATCGCCTTTTTGTATGCGCTCCTATCCTGCACAATTCTAAACTTGTCACGGGGGAAGCTTTTCAAACGGGGTTCACTTACCTAAACTTAAATGAAGGCTAAAGAGTACCCATAGCTTACAAATATCATTTGTACACAAACACTGAAATGCGCTTTGCTTCTACAGACAGAGAAAATCCTGCCATCAGTTCAAACCGCTGTAGTAAGAGAAACAACACTGGCTATGGTGAAACAAATAATTGTCACAACTCTGGTACCAGCCTTAGATGTTACTTCAAAGAGAAGCCTTCCTAGTGCTAAAGCCTTACAACCCAAATGAATACAATGGGTTAATTCTCTCACTGCAACAGATGTAGAATCCAGATATATAACCCAAGGCTAAAAACACAAGCATTTCTGCAATATGAAGAAGAATATCCTCTACCAAATGAAATAATGCCTCTAGATCAGTATGAATACATTATTTACACTGACGGATCTGCTCAGCTGGCCATAGGAAGTAAATAACAATACAGCGCTGCTTGTGTGACTGTAAAAGGTTGAATGCCGGAAGGGAAGTTCCATCCCAGCGATACAAAAACACAGTCTCTAGTAGACTGCACCGCTTAGCTGACAGAACTAAAAGCCCTATTACTGGCACTAATAAATACAGATTGGGAATTCCCCAAACTTATAGTGTGCGATTCTTTTTACTATGTTCAGTCATACAACAATTATTTTCACTACTGGAGTCAAAATGGGTTTAAGGACTCAAAAGGTGGAACAATATAGAATAAAACACTTTGGGAACAGGTAGCTGAGTTGAAAAACGAACTACCAAGAGCTCATGTGATACACACGCTGAGTCATCAATGTGATGGAGTTCACGTTGAAGGGAATTCATTGGCTGATGAAGCTGCAAAAGGAGCAGTACGTACTGCTGCAGTAGCTGCAAATACTCATTTAAAAAACATGAATAGAAGGACAGATAATGGTAGCTGTCATTGCTTCACACAAAAACAGCCCAGCCTTACCAAAAGGTTTTCCTCTCAAATACTCCTACAAGTTAGATGCATCAACATTCTGTATGCTCAGATTACTGGAGTGAGGGATAGAGTAATACCAAACATGGATCGCAGATTAGGTCTAATACTAGCTGCACACGAGGGTCTAGGTTCTGCACATACAAGGATTACCACAACAGTTTCTTTACAGAAACAACGCTATTGGTGGCCTGGATTAACAAAACAGACGAAGAATTTTGTCTTAAAATGCGACATCTATCAGAAGATGAAGGGTTCCATAAGGCACGTCCAGCACAGACACTTTTACTAATATCAGACAGACCATTAGCATGTGTCTATCTGGACCACTGCGGGCTACATTCGGATATTGCTTACTAGTATATCTTGGTGGCAGTGGATTCATGCTCAAGATTCCGATGGGTATGGCCTCAGCGCTCGGCTGGCGCTCGAACTGTTATAAAAGATTTGTGAGTCTTCATAGGGACTTACGCAGTTGGCACATTATGGGCCATATGTAGGTAATCTACATTTACGGATTCTAAAATACCGAATTTTACCGATTCGTTTTTTCAGAATCGGTAAATGGTATGTAGGAAACAATTCGGTAAATATTACTGAATCGGTACGATTCAGTATTTAAGAATCTGTATTTACCGATTTGGTAATTCCCATTCATTCCTACGGGCCTAGAGGCCCATAGGAATGAATGGGAAGCCATTCACTATTACGGATTTGGTAAATACCGAATCGGTAATAGGGGGCACATATTCAAGGGGGGCAGGGTGTCACATTGACACCCTGTTGCAAACCTGAATTGTGCATGTGTGCACATGTGGCACACATACATACCCTAAGGGCATGTATGTCTGCCACATGGCACTTTTATAAAAGCACAAAATTGCTTTTTTAAAGGTTTTCGATATTTACCACCAACTTGTAGTTGGTGGTAAATAACAAATCCTGAATGCAAGAAGGCACTCACTTATTTTACTGATTCCTTACGGAATCAGTAATTACCGAATCCTTAAACCTGCCTCCTTCATCTCAAACCCTAAATACTGGTCGTTAACGGCCGAAATTTGGTCATTTTGGCCGTTACCGACCGGTATTGGGCTACCTACATATGGCCCTTGATTCTGACTGTGGCCCCGCGTTTAGCTCTAGGGCTTAGAAGGGAGCTATGGCAGGTTTGGGTGAAGCATTGTGGTACTCCTCTCTGTACCATCCGGAGGAAAATTTGGTGGTGGAGAGGAAAACCGAGTCTTTAACAGCAAGAGTATTAGGTTTGGGTGGTAGTTGGGTCAATCACCTACATGGGGTACAGCATGCCCTCAATAACATGCCAAGAAGTTCTCTAGGGGGTGTCACTCCTGATGAAATCCCATTTGGGACGAGAAAGTGGGTACCTGATCTCGATTGTGAAGGCATTGTGGCGGATGAAAAACCATTTGACACCAATAAATGTTTGGTTGTTTACAGGATCTAAATTAATCCAGAGCACTACTAAGCAAGGTGCAAGTGAAATGGACCACCACTGAGGAAGTCAAATCAGTCACTGTAAGACCTGTTTGGAGCCCAAAAGTAAGGGATCTGGTCAAATAAAAGATCGACGACAAGAAAGAATTTAGGCCATCCTACAGAAAGCCTCTACCTGTCCTGGGTGTTGAACGAACAGGAACAGTACTTCTTCCACCTCTTGCCAGCAAAAAAGAAAATAGATTTGTCTCCATTGATCTGATCAAACCACACTATGTTGCCGATACCGAATAGTAGGCCTCGTGGACTCATGGGAAGCCGACGCACTCCTCACACTACCATACAGAAAGTTTAGACAGAAAGACTCATAACATTTGAAGGAACATCAATTCGAAGTGATGGAATTTCCAGCAATGAAATGGGACTAGTTCCTCTGGAAACAGAACTTCAAACTACAAATGAAAGACAAATTTCAATTCGGCCTACCACCGATGTCTACATCAATATGCCTCAACACGAGACACCTACTAGTTCAACATGACCTGCAGCTCTACCAAAGATAGATAGAACTGCATCTGGCTACTTCATCTCTTGATCCCAGTGAACCTGAGACACCGCCAGCTCCAGTTTCCCATAAGGAATAAATTCATGAATTCTATGTTTTTTTGAAAAAGACTTATTTAGTATCACCTTGGCTCCAGCTCTGGATCATGACTGGAATATTGTTTTGTTTGTTCGGGATTTACCTATTGACTGTTTTTTGCTTACTTTTGAATGGAAATTATCTCCCAGAACGCTCTGCAGTATTCAGTGTGAACTTGGTCCTGAAACCTCAAACATCAGCTCATTGTGAACAAAGAGACTTGTTTTCTGTGACCTTTACATCTGTTCCAATTCCTGATGGTATAGTTTGAGACAAAGTTGATTATGATGTATTTGGCCTCACTGAACTTTAAAAAAAAGACACATTTATTTAAAATATCTCTCAATGATATCATTACCGCAGTACATTTTCCGATGATTAGGACTTTAAAACTCTGAATAATATGTTGTCTGCTTTAAAAAAATCTGCTGCATTTCCAATCAATGAAATGATAAAAGACACATCTGACTTTGATAGTATGTACTGTTACCATCATTATTTTTTTTTTTTTTTTTAATAACTTTTATTCAGCGCACAGCTGCCCCAGCGAAGGGGCGTCCTGGCGCCTGATCAAATACCACAACACAACAAATCGCCGCTGAAAAGAAAGGAGATCAGTCAACAGAGGTGAACAAATGAGTTTTTATAGTCATCACTTTTTACACAAATCCAGTATCCCATGTAATGTTTTCAAATACCAACGATGGTAACATTGCCCAACACTACCGAAAGTTAGTTCAAAAACTTTTGCACTGAAATTTTCATATTTTTCAGGGTTTAACACTTCTGACCTGACCTCATTTTACTATAAGGTTGCACCTACACCAGCACAGAAAACTATTCTGACTGACGCCAAACAGATTTATTTTGCATCCTTTATTACCAAAACTGTCTGAAAAGAGATTTGACATATGGAAGACACTAAAGACATAAAATAAGTCTGTGATTCTATGGAATGGCAAGTTCAGGAAACAGAAGCACTTTTTAGAGCGTGCCTCATTCCGCAACAACTGATATTTCTGAATGAAACTGTGCAACAGACTTCCTGTCTTGGACTAGCCAAGAACAAGGATTTAAACACACCACAGTTTCCCACACCTTCACACATCAATTTTACATCATGTGGAGGGGATACAATAGATGACATCATGCAATATAATACTTCAGACCCCAATTGGAAGGGATGATTAGTTTGGCCCACAGACACAAATAGATGTCAATCAAGAATCAGGGGTACAACCAAAAGGTTTAGTATCTATAGGCCAGACCCAAGATATGTACAGAGAGAACATCTGGGGGCAGTTGCATCATACAGTGTTGTGTCTTGATTGGCTAAAAACATCGACACTGTCCCAGGTGAAACAGCACTTATCCTTACTTTCACATGAAGTAGATTTAAGGGATATTTTAATAGGTCCTCGAAAGACACGTCAGAAACATTTCTATTACGCTGTCTATAATGAACTCTGCAGAGAGACTTTGTGAAATAGATAGATTAACCAAGAAAATAAGTTAGCTGTAGTTGACATTGGTATGACTACATTACCATCCAGAATTTATTCACTGGGCAACATTGTATCTTCTGCTATTGATATACTAGAATAGGACTTGTCCATACTGCAACACTGACAATCTCAACTATGCTCTATCATGTTCTTCAGCTGGAGGCTGCAATCATTGCGCGCTGGTCATGTGCCTTGGCGATTTATCAACAGTATGTCTCTATTTTCAGCATACAATCTAACTGAAAAACAGATTTCAATGACACAAGGGGGAGCAAAATATACAATGCTACGAATGTAAAACTATACAAATTACCTTTTACTGTGGTAGAGTCACAGTCCACAGAATGGCCCCATAACATTACCGGTCACTATATTCCAGTTTCAATATTGCCTAGAACATCAACAGGCAGGCAGATATGAAGTGATGGGTAGGGAATTCATCAAGGAATCTTGGAAATTGACGA
Source organism: Lissotriton vulgaris (assembly GCF_964263255.1). Lineage (NCBI taxonomy): Eukaryota > Metazoa > Chordata > Amphibia > Caudata > Salamandridae > Lissotriton > Lissotriton vulgaris. Next base: position 2,033,839,133 of record NC_141685.1, on the reverse strand, counting down.
ACAGATTTCGATGTAGGAGTGGGGACACGGAAGAGTTTCTTAGCGTTACCAACTGCGAGATTTCCTTAAGTGAATCTCTCATATGCCAGGATGTCATGCTTCATGGGGCCTGTAATGGTTCAGTTGCTAACTTACCCTGTCACTTTAAAGGTTCCCCAGCTGCCGTAATTAATCCAGTGTTCAAGTTACTTTCAAATGGGAGTTGCTTGATGCTGAATGGTCAAGGTTGTTGTGGGATGCACCCGGGCATTGTATATCTTGTCACTGTAAACTTCAGGGTTACTTTCTGAATGCAAGTATTGTTTCCACCTACCCATACAGTCAGGGAGCCTCCATTATGGCCTTCATTGAATGTTTCCTTTATACGATTTGATGCTCTGAGCCACATGAATTCTTTGGCAGCAAACCGTGCCTTTAACCTCTGCCAAAAAAAAACGTATGATCACCAGGTTGCAAGGTCCTCGGCTGAGATACAGGAACTGATACGAACAAACTTCCCTTTCCATTTCACAGAAATGGTACAACATATCTTTAACATGTCTGATACAGCGGGTATTGTCCACCTATTCAAGACCATAGGTTCTGGACTGTTAAGCACCTTTCAGACAATCCTTAGAGTTATTCACAACTTTATACACTCCGTGTTAAGAAGCATTTTTGGAGGGTTACCACTGATCCTCTTTAAAATAGCAGGTATCCTGCTTGTCCTTTATCTGCTATGCAATGGATATCCCAGTCACCAAGGAGATGGAACTCACGCTCTTGGAGCGCTGATACCGTGATCGCATGATAATCGATCTGGGCACACCTCGTGTTTGAGAACTGAGCGAGTCTTGGTTCTTTTCCTTTAGACCGGTCTGGATTGACTGTATTCTGCTTGTCCTTTGATGTCTGTTCTGTGGACAAGAATGCGTGTTGGATCTCTGTCTAAACAGCGATGCCACCTCTTCCTGGGAAAACAGGGCACGGGCCGCAACCCTGCCTGGCACCGCCTTCCACAAGGAAGGCAGCTGCAACTTGCGCGCCTTGGTGCGCCAGTTATCTGCAATTGTACTGAAGGGAAAGAGAGAACCGAGAGAAAGGGAAAAAAGAAGGAAGGAGAATAATAGGGAAGTAGTACGGAAACAAATAAAAAAGTACAAAACTACTGTAAACTAATGTAAAAACACGCAAAAAATACACACTTAGGAAGACAGAGGGGTAAGATAATAAATAAAAAAAGTTGGGAAAAAAGTTTTAAAAGCCAAGGATTACAGAGATTAAGGAAGGATGAAAAAGTAGGCCCCAGCACCATAAGCAGAGTAAGAAATGAGATGGCCGTGCCTATGCATGACTTGGTGTTCCAGTTTGTGCAGAGTTTCCATACTGCAAAACCGTCACACGAACGGGCAGGACAAGCAACTCTGCCCATTCGCAGAAATCTGAGTAATGCGGCAGAGTTTTTTTACTGCTTCATGGAGTTCTGCTTAGCACGGCTACGCGAAGTCTCTTCATGCTGTACTCACAATGTACTGTACTTATCACCACCTCAGCAGCCGATAACCATATCCTGTCAAATGTACCCCTCTCATCACCATCTCTCTCCTTTCCACTGGCTTTGGAGCACTCATGTTTTGCCAAAGTGCACCATTCAATCAATCAATCAAGACATTTGTAGAGCGCACTACTTACCCGGAGGGTCTCAAGGCGCTTGGGGGGGGGGGGGTGCTGCTACTGCTCGAACAGCCAGGTCTTGAGCTTCTTCCTGAAGGAGAGGTGGTCCTGGGTCAGGCGCAGGTCGGTCGGGAGGGAGTTCCAGGTCTTGGCGGCCAGGTAGGAGAAGGACCTTCCTCCTGTTGCCGCTCTTCGGATGCGGGGGACGGCGGCGAGGGCGTGGTTGGTCGATCGGAGGTGGCGTTTGGGAGCGTAGAAGTTGAGGCGGTTGTTGAGGTAGCTCGGGCCTTGGTCGTGTAGGGCTTTGTGTGCGTGGGTGAGGAGACGGAAGGTGATTCTCTTGTTGATGGGGAGCCAGTGCAGGTCTCTCAGATGTCCGGAGATGTGGCTGCGTCGGGGGATGTCGAGGATGAGTCTGGCTGAGGCGTTCTGGATCCGCTGGAGTTTCTTCTGGAGCTTGGCGGTGGTTCCGGCGTAGAGGGCGTTGCCGTAGTCCAGTCGGCTGGTGACGAGGGCCTGGGTGACCATCTTCCTGGTCTCGGTGGGGATCCACCGGAAGATCTTACGTAGCATGCGCAGGATGTTAAAGCAGGACGCGGAGACGGCGTTGACTTGTCTGGTCATGGAGAGGGAGGAGTCCAGGATGAAGCCCAGGTTGCGTGCGTGGTCTGTCGGTTTGGGTGCGGTGCCCAGGGCGGGGGGCCACAAGGAGTCATCCCAGGTGGAGGGCGAGGCGCCCAGGATGAGGACTTCCGTCTTGTCTGAGTTCAGTTTCAGGCGGCTGGTCGTCATCCACTCGGCTACGTCTTTCATCCCTTCGAGCAGGTCGGCTCTGGCGGCGGCGGGGTCGTTGGTCAGGGAGAGGATCAGCTGGGTGTCGTCCGCGTAGGAGATTATGTTGAGGTTGTGTTGGCGTGCGATGGCCACGAGGGGGCTCATGTAGACGTTGAAGAGGGTGGGGCTCAGCGAGGATCCTTGAGGGACGCCGCAGATGACTTCAGTGGCCTCTGACTTGTACGGTGGTGGACGGACTCTCTGTGTTCTTCCGTCGAGGAAGGAGATGATCCATTCCAGTGCCTTCTCCTGGATTCCGACGTTGCCGAGGTGCTGCACTAGGGTGCGGTGGCAGACAGTGTCGAATGCCGCGGAGAGGTCTAGGAGGATGAGGGCCGCTGTTTCTCCGTTGTCCATCAGGGCTCGGATGTCATCGGTGGCAGCGATGAGGGCGGTCTCGGTGCTGTGGTTGGCTCGGAAGCCAGACTGTGAGGGGTCGAGGGATCCATTCGTCTCGAGGAAGGCGGCCAGCTGTTTGTTGACGGTCTTCTCGATGACTTTGGCTGGAAACGGGAGGAGCGAGATGGGGCAGTAATTCTTGAGTTCGGTGGGGTCCGCTGTAGGTTTCTTGAGTAGGGCGCTGAGTTCGGCGTGCTTCCAGCTCACCGGGAAGGTGGTGGTGTTGAAGGATGTGTTGATGATGTCCCGCAGGTGGGGTGCGATGACAGCGTCGGCCTTGTTGAAGACGTGGTGAGGGCAGGGGTCGGTTGGAGATCCGGAGTGGATGGAGTTCATCATGCGGACGGTGTCTTCGGTGCTGATCGGAGTCCAGGCGCGGAGGGTGGTGGTGGGGGGCGGTGGTTCGGTCGTGGCGTGCGTCGGTTGAGTGCTGAAGCTGTTGTGTATGTCCGCGATCTTGTTGTGGAAGTAGGAGGCGAGGGAGTTGCAGAGGTCTTGCGATGGGGTGATGTCGTTGTTTCCGGCGTTGGGGTTGGAGAGCTCTTTCACGATGTTGAAGAGTTCCTTGCAGTTGTGTGCGTTGTTGTCCAGCCGGTCTTGAATGCAGTTTTCTTGGTGGCGCGGATCAGTTGGTGGTGCTTCCGGGTGGCAAGCTTGAGGGTGGTCATGTTGTCCGGTGTTGGTTCCCTTCTCCAGGCTTTCTCGAGGGCTCTGCAGTTCTTCTTGGAGCTCTTGAGTTCGTCGGTGAACCATGGGGCCTTCTTACTGCCGGGTCTGGTGGGCGGGGTCCTCAGTGGGGCGAGTTCGTCCGCGCAGTTGCTGATCCACTTCGTGAGGTTGTCGGCGGCCTGGCTGGGGTTCGCTGAGCTGGCGGGAGGGTGCTGGCTAAGGGAAGCGGCGAGCTGGTCGGCTGTGATCTTGTTCCAGCTTCTTCGAGCAACCTGTTGCTGGTGGTGGTGAATCGTCGTTCTTTTGAAGGTGAAGTGGACGCAGCTGTGGTCCGTCCAGTGGAGTCCGGTGGCGTGGTTGAAGGGGATGTCTTTGCTGGATGAGAAGACGGCGTCGAGTGTGTGTCCGGCGAGGTGGGTGGGGGTGGACACCAGCTGCTTGAGTCCGAGGTTAGCGAGGTTGTCGAGCAGGGTGCTGGTGTTGCGGTCGTTGTTGTTCTCCAGGTGGAAGTTGATGTCCCCCAGGAGGATGTAGTCTGCGGAGGGGAGGGCATGCGGGCTGATGAAGTCGGCGATGTCCTCGGTGAATTGTGTGCGTGGTCCCGGGGGTCGGTAGATCAGGGTGCCTCTGAGGGTGGTTTTGGGGTCCGTGTGGATCTGGAAGTGCAGGTGTTCGGCGGTTGACAGGGTGTCGTCGGTGTTGGTCGTGATGCGGATGGTGTCCCTGTGGATGATTGAATCCACCTCTTACATTTTGTCTTAACACCTCACCACATCTCTCCTCCTGACCCTTACATTGCTCACTGTATCTGGCCTTACTCTTTAGCCTCCCACCATTCTCTCACTCTACTCTGCTTAATGCCTACTAAGAGCAATTAGACAAACTATCTCAGTTCCATATTCCATACCTCCATTATCTTTTGCATATTAAAAACGACCTTTCTCAATGAATCTGCCAGTATCACAGACAACTTTCAACATAGTGCCACATAATTGAGCGCTCACCTCTCGCTAGCCTCTAACCTTGTATAGCTGGTTCTACTTCTTTCACTTCTACCTAATCGTATCATACCTCAGCCAGGCTTTAACCAGTTTTTCAAGGTTCTCCACTCTGATATCCACACTACAGCATTTCCTCCTATTTCCAGTGTAATAGTGAGGATTCTTTACATATCTTATCTAGTCACTGCCTTTGACCGTAACTTCTTCCTTCCACTCTCATCTAATTGTTTTCTTGTTCTACCCCTATTTTATCTGAGTCTCCCCTCCATGCACGCAATGGTATCACAACTCTCTCACACCTCTACACTTATTTACCTAGCTTAGTCCCTCAAACATTAAGCTCTCCAACAACATGTGCAACTATGCTTAACGGTTCAACACCCACCTCCTCCCTTGCCTGTCAATTTAGTGCATTGGGGTCACACATGCTACTGTAGCCCCTGCACAGCAAACGGGCCCACAACACTTCTGGGGACTCACAGTCCACTAGGCTGACCATATGTAACAGAGTGCTCTCCACTATCCTTAACAACCCTTCAAGTCTATTTATGTTTGATCAGGGCCAGCATCAAGCTTTTCTCAAACCTCCTTTATCATTTTCAATACAAAAATAACTAAATAAACAGCTATCATATGCTGAGCTCCAAATTATGTTTGTGTAAAATAGTATAGTCATAGCTTGTACAAACAAAAGACTCATCAGTTGAAAAATGTAAACAAAATGCCACTCTCATCCATTCTCCACTCTACACCCTTTACCGTCATACCTGGTGAGCAGTGCCCATTGTGACATGATAGCATAATGGATGCTAGACTTACGTTTTTTGTGTGTCCCATAGGATCCCTTGAGTTATATTCAGGCAGGGGCAGGTGCCAGTCTCATCAATAGCACCCTCAAGTGCTGTTGCTATTTGCTGTCATGATGTTAATGTATTGTTTATGCAAAGTGAGGGGTGACAGCAAGGCAAGTCGGTCTGGAAAAGAAATTCAAATTAAACAAACTCAATACAGTTTGCATATTTAAAGGCTGTTTGTTACAAACATGTAGCCATTTCAGCACATTCCCAAGGAACCCAAGTGAGGGGTGATGGGTGTTAATTGTGCATCACATTGCTGCACCATGGCTGAAAAACTCAAGGGAGGGGGCTGACCGCCTGTAGCTCATAACACTGACATGCTCCCTTGCCAGACCCTAGCATTAGTGAAGCCTTTGTGAGGTCCATGTGCCGTGCCAGCCCAGACTGGTACACTGCATTGACCCTGAACTAAGTACCCTCTACACTGCACCTGTTACCAACGACTGAGATTCCATCAGATTGCATAAACTGAGCCAAGAAGGAGAGTGTTGCTGTGGGATGTATTGGGTGTCACATAAATATTGACACCCAATACACAAAACTGAAATGACACAAAATCTATAAAAAATGGTTACAATTTGTTTAGATTACAAAAATATCAACAGCAAGAAAAGAACACAAAAATATCCATTACATTAAAATAACATATAATACAACAACAACATCAATATAAATAATATTGACAACACAAACATCCAAAAATGCATATAAACATGAACATAAAATAACATTTAAAAATAATAATAAACTATTTTCAAGAAGATAATAAAATAACATATACCAAACATTAATAACACTGACAAAATTACTAAATTAATAAAACTAAAAAACAAAAAAACACTGAAAAACCAAAAACACATAAATAAACAAACAATACAGCATAAAAAAATCACAACTATCAAAAATAAACAAATGTATATACATAAAAATATAAAAAATATCTAACATTTATTTACACATACATTTTAATTACACTAATACACAAAATAAAAGTAAACATAATTAATATTAAACAAATTAAATTATAACTGCCAAAAATTTCAAAAAATCTATCTCATCCAATAAATTTAAACTACATCAACAAAAACCAATAGAAAACTCTAACTATTTAAATAAGCACTATAAAAGCACTCAATTAATTAACACAAAATTTACTGTGAAACAGACAAACACTTGCGACACAGAAAACAGAACGAAAAAGAACTAGACAATCAAGTATTCAGTAAAACTCTCATTAAAGGTAAGAACAAAACTTTTTAATTAAATAAATACAATGAATTTAAAAATATAAACAAATTAATTAAAACTATAACAGGTTTTCCTTTATATGTCACAGATTATACTTCACTAAAACTCCACATAGAAAATTCAAAACAACGATTTACTTCCAAAACAAGTACCTAATCACCATTAACGAAACATATAAAACAAATTAAGTATATGACTTAACCAACAAAGAGTAAACTAATAAAAAATAATAAAAAAGCAAAATATAACAAATACTTTTCTTTTAACAGCTTCTAGAGACGTCAGCAAAACAAGAACATCAACTAAATAAACTTCATCAATTAAAAATGTTAAGTATTTTTTTATAACTCAATAAAAATAGAGACTAAATAAACACATTAATCAAACTAGATGTAACACTTTAATAAAAATAAAATTTTCCTTTTGAACCAACAGAAAAAAAGAAACCAGTGAATGAACCACGAAAAACCAAAAACATCAAAAAAATATCCAACAAGAAAATAAAATCAAGAGAAATGTACATTTCTTTTCAAATATAATAAGTCTAAAATCATATTTACTCTGTAATAGTTTATCATTAATAAATATATATATATATATATATATATGTTTACCAAGTCCGCTCAGAAGTGCTGCCTGAGGCCCCGAGGGAGGTGGCACCAATGCCGGCCGAGCACGCCGGTAATGAAGTTCCAAAGTTTGCAAAGCAGTAACGGTGCTCTCAGGTCACAAACAAACAACGCGACTCCAAATGCAGCTCCAAGGGTGTTTATTCACCTAACAACAGTTGTTAGGTGAATAAACACCCTTGGAGCTGCATTTGGAGTCGCGTTGTTTGTTTGTGACCTGAGAGCACCGTTACTGCTTTGCAAACTTTGGATATATATATATATATATATATATATTCACTGAAAAAACCATAGGTTATAGACTATATATATTTAGGAATTAGCCTTTAAAAAACCTTGGAAATTCACTGAAAAAACCATAGGTTTTAGCCCTTATATAGTTAGGAATTAACATATAAAAAACCATTGAAATTCCTCCTATATAGTTAGCTGGACATTTTATTGATATAAAACCAATGAAATTCCACATATAGTTAGTTGCACTAACTATATATTTCGAGCATCCTCAATCCAATGCTGATGATGTCACATATTACATCATTCATGACATGGTCAGTGACATCACTGATGACATCACTGATGACATCTCATTTAACATCAATGATCACACCACTGATGATATACTTCATGTGATAGTACAATGCACCTCCTTACACTCTAATATAACTTCTGTTACACCTAGTGTAAAATACAGAGTATCATTATTTAAACTATTGACACACCAATACCATTTACTATATACGCACTCACTGATTCCTACGTCTACACACACATTCATTCATTCACCCATAAGGTCACTCGTACATACAGTCACTCATCATTACAACACTATCATATGCACTCATACACCTATGCAGACACTCACACACTGCCACTCATCCATGGAGTTACTCACACACCTAGTCAGTCCTGTAAAGAATCAATCACACTTTGATTTCTTAATCTATACAGTAAAACACAGAACAGCTTACATTTTCACAGATATACTAACACATACTTACTCACTTATATAATCAAATCCTTCATCCATACTCTTATACATCCACTCATTCTTCAATATGTAAAACATATTTAAACTTTACAAAAACACACAGACACTGGATGATGTCATCAGTGATGTCACTGACCATGTCATGAATGATGTAATATGTGACATCATCAGCATTGGATTGCGGATGCGCGAAATATATAGTTAGTGCAACTAACTATATGTTGAATTTCATTGGTTTTATATCAATAAAATGTCCAGCTAACTATATAGGGGGAATTTCAATGTTTTTTTATATGTTAATTCCTAACTATATAAGGGCTAAAACCTATGGTTTTTTCAGTGAATTTCCAAGGTTTTATAAAGGCTAATTCCTAACTATATATAGTCTATAACCTATGGTTTTTTCAGTGAATTTCATTGGTTTTTTAAAAGCTAATATATATATCTATCTATATATATATGCTAATTCCTAAATATATAAGGCCTAAAACCTATGGTTTTTTCAGTGATATATATACATACATACATACATGTATATATATGTGGTGTGTATATATATATCACACGTACAATATTAGTCTAATAATTTCATCAGGCACTGAATACAAAATAAATGCTCTGCTGAAAATATGCTATTGATCTATTTGTTGATTGCGAGAGAAGGAACCCATACGTCACACCAGCCAAAGCCTTGAGTGGGTCATATGATCCTCTCCCACAACAATTGTAATCAAATGTATTTATTTTAATTGCACGGTAATACATTGTGTGACTTCGTTTAATGATACACTTAATGCAGAAACATGTTTTATTGGGGCATATATATTGGCATTTGCGCTACGTAAGTACAAATGTATTTTACACACACATACACCTGTGGGTGCGTGTACCTCACCTCGCGTATCTCCCTCCTGTAACCCACTCCTCTCATACCCCTCCCCTCATCTTACAACCCCCTCGGATATGTGTCCCTCCTCTCGTATCCCACTCCCTCCCCGTGCTCTCCTTTTGCTGCATTACCGCGCGCATCGTTCCCTCGCTTCCACGCGGCCCCCTCGCTGCTCTGAATACCAAGTGCCTCTCGGTGGATGTGCTCGCCATTGGCTGGCGGAAGCCGAGGGTAGTTGGGATCCTCCTGCCAGCCCCGTCGTCGCTGTGAGCCTCACTCCGTGGCGAGGTCACAGCTGGCCCTCATCCGCAGCAGAGGATCCTGTCAGGGCGCGCGAGGCTCCCAGTCATGCGCGCGGCTCCGGGGTCCTGTCATCGGTGACCAGGGCGGGAGCGCGTGGCCCCTGGGAGTGCGGGCTTGGGAAGTTGGTGGGCGCCTGGCTCACTGCCCTGCCAGCGTCACCTCCTCTACCTGACAGCTGTAGATAGGGAAGCCACTCCCCGGGAGAGGACAGGGGCACCAGCAGAGCCCTCTGCCAGCGAGAGAAGATGATCGGGGTGAACAGCATCAACAGCAGCGGGGCCGGCACAGCAAAGGCTTCCCCCAGGCAGGGGGAAGCGAAAACCACGTCCTCCCGGCCCCGCCCACAACCAGGCGGCGGCCATCTTAAGGCAGCTCGGGCGGCGGCGGTGATCTCGGGGTGCAAAACGAGGGGTGGGCACCCTCGATATTAAATTAAAAACATTAAAATGAAAGAGAGAAGCCCCCCAAACCCCCCCCCCAAAAAATCGCAAAAAATCGCGGGGTGCGCGCACCCGTGCGCGCTTATAGATATATAATCGATTTCTCTTCTAATTTTCTCAGGAACCACTGGAGGGATTTACACTATTTTACCAAAAGCGTGATCTGCATACGAGACACTACCATTTTCACAAGTTTGGTGTAATTCCCTTCAGCGGTTCAAGCTGTAGCTGAGTCTAAAGGTCCTATGGAAATTAACATGGGGAAAACACGTTTTGGGACCCCCCTTTTTTCTCAGCCCCCACTTGACGAATCCCCCCCAAACTTTCAGGGAAGGAGCGGAGCGAGCCATCTTCTTTGAGACATTTGCGAAGATTCATCAACCAGCGCCAAAGTTATTCCCAATAGAATGTTGGGGATTTCCTATGGAAACAAGGTCCTAACTATATATACCTACTGGCTACCGCCAGTAGGTAATATATATATATACATATATATATATATATATATATACTACTACGCTCAAAGTTTCCTTTAGATCCTCAGGAAAAAGTCGCAGCACTCAAGAAGGTACGGGTAACCACATTTTTATTTTGTAGGCAGAAGCCACACAGACGCGTTTCGGCGTGCTGCCTTCGTCAGTGTGTAAAGCACTTAATGTCAGGCATGTTAATAAAGTTTTTTCTCTACATCTCATCATAGCATGGACACAAACATAGGACATTAACCCCTCAGAGACGCTGTGGACGCCATCTTGTAACGGTGTTCATACACAATTTTATATCAGTGCAAGAGCTACACAACACTTGTTATACCTACACATAGGTAGCTGCCCCGCGTCAGAGGGTATAATTTATCATGATGTGGTACATTGACGTTGTTATTAAGCCGTGGATCGGCCTATGTCAAAATGTGACCCATGTCTATAATACTCTATCAGTTAGCACTGAGACAAATAGGGTAGGATCAGAAAATCAATAAGCAATAAAAGTTCAGTTTAGTACAATTAATGGCTACAATGGAATCCGCCATCCAATACACATTCTAGGCTATCAAGAGGACTTGAAAAGCCTCAAAGAAACTAAATGGAACTTCAATAAATGGCTCAGCTAAAAGCATCTGGCAGGGTTACGGTAAATTGTTCTTAATAAAATCAATTCCTATGATTTCATATAATTCATCTCCTGAACTCTCAAAATTATAAAAATACAGATATGTATGTCTCTATCTTCACATATTTTCTTATATACATTCAGGAATTTAGGTGTTTCTTGGTAAACAGAATACACAATCATGATTCGGCATATTCAACAAATAAATTATATGTTATGTTATGTTATGTTATATGGTCTCTTTTATAGCGCACGGCTACTCCAAGGAGTGTCCCGGCGCTTTGGCAAAGAGAACTGGAAAGGAGTACACAACACAGCAACTCACCGAGGGCCGAAAGAATATTATTGGGAGAAGAGCCAGGTCTTCTAATCCTTTCTGAAAGAGAACAGACTGTTGGCTTTTCTTAGGGAAACGGGAAGCTAATTCCAGCATCGAGGTTCCAAGTATCGAAAGGAGTGACCCCCAATACGAGCACGTCTGATGGGGGGAACGTCGGCTTTGGCCAACAAGGCCGACCGTAGAGTCCTCTTAGGAGCGTAAAAAGCCATACGCTTCCCAATGTATTTTGGGCCAATCGAATGAAGGGCCTTAAAGTCAAGGGTCAAAACCTTGAAAGTAATTCTCTTAGAGACAGGAAGCCAGTGCAGTCTCTCGAGCAACTCCAAGGCTTTTGCCCTACGCTGAAGACCAAAAATGGCTCTTGCAGCAGAATTCTGCACGATCTGCAGACGTGCCAGAAGATATTTGGGAAGGCCGAGGTAAAGGGCATTCGCGTAGTCCAGACGCGAGCCTATCAAAGCCTGAACAATGATTTTTTATGTTGCAGAGACAACAACGGAAGAAACTTCCGCAGCATTTTCAAAATGCCGAAGCATTTCCCTGACAGCCCAATGATCTGGGGTCTGAAAGAAAGGTCGTCATCGCACAGAACACCAAGATTTTTGGCTTTTGAAGAGGCAATGTCAGGAGGAAACATATCCTGAGGCCACCATGCCTTCCAACTGGGAACAGGCGGACATCCGAAAAAAAGCAGCTCCGATTTATCGGAGTTGCATTTCAGACTGTACCGCTGAAACCAGTCAAAGACAGCACTCAGGCATTCTTTGATCCAAATACCATTGAAGGCCTCACCCTTATTGCACGTAAAAAGGAGCTGGGTGTCATCAGTATAGGATATGATTCGGGCACCAAAGGATTCCACCACCGCCGCCAGAGGGGCCATATAGATATTAAAGAAGGTGGGGCTCAGGATAGACCCCTGATGAACCCCCACCTCCAGCGGTGGCATTTCGGCGGAGAACGGAGGTGCCCAGACCACTTGTCGGCGGCCGGTCAGAAATGACTTAAACCAGTTCCACACCGTCCCACGAAAGCCGATCTCCCAGAGTCTTAAAAGGAGACCGTTGTGGGGGACGGCGTCGAAAGCCGCCGACAGATCCAACATAACCAGGATGGCCTTACCCCCAGAGTCAAGAGTCTCTCTGATGGCATCGGTGATCTCGAGAAAGGCTGTCTCCGTGCTAAAATTAGCACGGAAACCCGATTGAGAGTCATGCAAGATGTTATTGCTCTTGATAAAGCTGGAAATGGAGAGATGCACATGCTTCTCAATCACCTTTGCCAGAGCAGGGAGGATGGAGATCGGTCTATAGTTGGCATGGATAAGGGGATCCAAAGTGGGCTTCTTAAGCAATGGCAGAATCAAGGCATGTTTCCATGCCAGAGGTACCTCTCCCATGATCAGGGAGGAATTGAGCAGCAGATTAAGCAAAGTGTTAACTGCAGGCGCTACTCTCCCAAGGCATTTCGCTGGACAAGGATCAAGTGGCAAGCTGGATTGTAGCCGAGACAGGAAATCAAGAGAGGTAGCAGAAGGCATGGGAGGAAAAACGGAGAGAAAAGGACCTTTCCCTTCCAGTGATAAGGGTAAAGTGGTCAGGTGGCCCAGCCATTTCATCAGGGTACGGCGGAAATGCTGTCTGATGCACAGTTCAACATTATTTGCCCAAGTAGAAAGCCATTTCTTCTCCACTATTTAGACCCCTCGGGTGTTTTGTAGATAGATCGATGATATACCTGATATACTGGTCTCCGGAGTCTTCTCAGTCTATCCACGCCCCTCACACTAGATTGAATAGTATCTAGACCGAAGTACTGTAACTTGCTACGGTCTCTGTTGTGGACCTCTGCGAAGTGCCGGGCCACCGGATAGGATGGATCCGCCTTGTCAATGGCCCTCATATGTTCTAAAATTCGCAGTTTCAGCTGGTTAATGGTACTGCCGATGTAGCAAAGGCCACATGGGCACAACAGACAATAGATTGCAAAGGGAGTGCTGCAGGTGATGAACTTTTTTATGTGCATCATCCTGCCTGTGTCCGGTATATGATATGACAAAACCCGCTTGCTACCTGAGCAGGCCTTGCAGCGCCCGCAAGGATAAAAACCTTTTATTTCTTTAAGTGTGTTATTCTTAGGTATAGGTTTCTCAAGATGACTAGTAACTAGCAGGTCCCCCAGTGATCTAGCTTTACTAAATGTCACTAGTGAGTGCGCAGGGAAATCCTTACTGAGCACACTATCCGTTTGGAGGATGTGCCAGTTTTTTTGTAGCATGGCTCTCAAATCATTTGCTCCAGAGGAAAAGGGGGTTATCATTCTAAATTTACCCTCACTTGTGGCTCTGTTACTTCCTCGTTGTCCCTTAGAAGACTTGGATGTTAACAATGTGCTTCTAGGGATTAGTCTCACCCTCCTTAGTGTATCTTGTAGCAGCACTTCACCGTATCCTCTCGCTGCGAACCTAGCCAGGCATTCTGCAGCTGCCGCTTCAAAGTCATGATCTCTTGAACTTTTTCTGCGGAGCCTTAACAGCTCTCCATATGGAATGCTCCTGACTAGCTGGGGTGGGTGACTGCTGCTGGCAAAGAGTGTGGATTTGCCAGCAGTCTCTTTCCTGTAGAGAGCAGTGTGTAGCTGGCCCCCTTCAACAAACACCTTCAGGTCCAAGTACTCCGCTGCTATCGGACTAATTGTCCCTGAAAAATGTAGGTTGTACTCGTTGTTATTGAGTAGCTTAATATAAGCTTCAGCTGTAGCTTTGGACCCTCGCCATATGATGAAAAGATCATCAATATAGCGGTGCCAACACATTGTTTCACCTCTTTCCTGTCCTACCAAGCAGCTCCTGGGCACCTGCTCCTCCCACCAGCCAAAAAACAAGTTCGCGTAGCTGGGGGTGAAGCAGGTACCCATCGCCGTCCCAGACACTTGTTTGTATAGTTGTTCTTCAAACAAGAAGATATTGTTATTGAGGCAAAATTCTACGAATTCAAAAATCATGGTGTTATGTTTTGCAAATCTCATTTGGCGAAAGTTTAGGAAGTGTTGCAATGCTTGTAGGCCGTGACCATGCTCTATTCTTGTATATAAGCTGGCAATGTCCAATACTATTGAGCGGTAGTCTGAGTCCCATCTTATGTCTTGAATTTTGTTCAAAAAGTCCTTGGTGTCTTGGATATAAGACTTTAGGTTCAGCACTAGAGGAAATAGGATGTTATCTATTAATCGGGACATGTTCTCTGTCAGACTACCTATAGAGGAAACAATGGGACGGCTAGGGGGATGCTTGCTGTCTTGGTGGAGCTTGGGAAGGTGATAGAAGGTCGGGGTCAATGGTTGATTGTTTCGTATATATATATTAGCAAGAACTAAAAGAGCTACTACTAAAACACCACCCACCCCTCAAACATTTGCAGAAATTGAAATATTACAAGAATACACTGTCACACAAAAAGATGAAAAATGCATTCTTCATGACAATAACAGTCATGAAAAACAAATTATCATCTTTGCCACCAACACCAACATTCAAAACTTAAAAAAATTGTGAAACATGGATGATGGATGGTACATTAAAAGTTTGCCCCAAACCATTTTACCAACTCTGTAGCATCCACAGTGAATATGAAGACACTAACATCCCTTTCATATATGCACTACTCCCCAACAAGCAAAATACCACCTATATAAAACTCCTTACAATAATAAAACAACACACCGACAACTAATTCCCACAAAAAATAATAATTGACTTTGAACAAGATATGATCAGTCAATTTTAAAAATATACCCACACACTGCAATACAAGGTTGCTATTATCAATTCAACCAAAGTATCTGGAGACACCTACTACTCTAGGGGCCCGATTCCGATGTCGTTCGGAAGGCCTCCGAGTCGGATTTGGCTTTCCTGGATCCGATTCGTAGCCTTTGTTTACAACTGAATCGTAAACAGGTCAGAATGACCAAGTACAATGCGAAGATCGCGTACGCGCCAATCAAATCGTTTCCGGGACCCAAACCTGTTCGTACAACTCGTTCGTAGCCAAAACATTTCAGACAGCCACTTCACCTCTGTCCTTTCACCATTGCGAAAACACCCAATACTGCGGTAGTGAAGAATAATCCCACTCCTCTTCGTCAGCACCTACCGCCACCACCCTTTTTATATATAGACAATGGCAGAAAACAACCACAGAAAAAGGTGGGGGGGGGGTAAAGACAAAACAAGAAGACCAGATATAGGACCAACACTGGTGGCAAGATATCCTCTTCCTCCGTACCAGAGTGGGAACTCAGGGCAACCTACAAAAGTTAACAGAATGCAGGTTAACACCATGAACATAAGGTCACACACATACGCACATGATTAGGCATAGCACTTGGGAGATAGGAAAAACACTCTTACCCCTACTTTAGGTTCCAATAGTTAGTTACGCAGGTGTTAATGATGTCTCATTCTTGTGTCCTCACCCCAATATCTTGAGCCACACTGTGCGAAGATCCAAGGGTATCTATGGTTCCAAAGTCCATAGGAGGAATGAGACTCCCAAAAAAGAGGGGAAAGGGCTCAAAACACGGCAAAAAAAACCCTCTACAACTAAAACGGAGATATGGATGTGTTAGTATCAATCCTCTTAATAGGTGCACCCAAAATATGAAACAAAATTCTCACACGAGATCTCAATGGGCTCTTAGGGCCAGATGTAGGTAGACATTTACTGACCGATAACGGCCGATTCGGCCGTTACCGACCGGTAAATGGCTATTCTACATGTAGGTGGCCTATTTTACCGATTCGGTAAATTTACGGAATCGGTAAACTTACCGAATCGGTAAAATACTGAATCAGTATTTTTACCGATTCGGTTATTTTGAAATGTGGGTGGGACTCTTCTGAGTCCCACAGGCCTTACCAAATCGGTATTTTACCACCCAATCCAATTGGGTGGTAAAATACCGATTCCAGGTGTGCATGCACATGTGTGCATGCACACCTATGGCATGTGACAGACGGACATGCCCTTAGGGCATGTCTGTGTGCCACATGTCACACATGCCATAAATCGGGGTGCTAGAGGGTGTCAAAGTGACACCCCCTGCACCCTTGCAAAATTCGGTATTTACCGATTCGATAAATACCGATTCGGTAATGCCCATTGATTCCTATGGGCTTCAATGCCCATAGGAATCAAAGGGCATTACCGAATCGGTATTTACCGATTCGGTAAATACCAATTCTTACAGAATCGGTAATTCAATTACTGATTCTTTCTACATCTCCCCCCTTCTATTTTACAGATTCATAAATACCAAATTGGTAAAATTCGGTATTTATGAATCGGTAAAATTAACTTACCTACATCTGGCCCCTGAAGATCTCCGGTGGGGGAAAGTATTTAACACAGGGAAAAATGGAAACACAGCAGCGTCTTAAACTCTGGATCCTCCGTACTAAATTCTCACTCACCCGCTACATATGTTCCCATACAATCGTAGCGGAGAGAAAAAGAAAAGAAAAAAGGCAAAGCTACCTCTTCTCCTCCAAAATGATACGAATGTCCCGCTAAATCGGGTTCGCATAACCCAGCATGGGCTTCCCGCCCACGAGCTTCAAGCGTTCAGCGTTTAGCGTTAAGCATCCACACGAAACAGGTAGTCAGGCAATCCAGGCAAAACAAGAAGTTCCAGGGTTCCAAGGTTACCAGCAAAGACCTTCCAGGTCACAGGACCGGGAAAGAAACCAAGCACCGATCATGTGCATGGAAGGGCGTTATATACTCCGTATTCACTCTGCCCATATCTCCAAGTGCACGTCCAATCAAACACGCATAGCAGACAAGAAGGAAAGCAGATGGAGATAAGAAGGCTTCGCTCTGTTAATTCCCAACAGTATCTCCTCCCAAACACCTCCCCACAGGGTGAGGCATACTTGGAGGGCGAAGATGAAACAAACAAATCAACCTAGGGGCATGTACATTACCAGCTGGCAGACAAGAAGGAAAGTAGACGGAGGTAAGAAGGCTTTGCTCTGTTAGTTCCCAACAGCCTCGGCCTCAGCGAGATGAATCGGTTGTTGGAAGCATACTTCAGGGGGCCTTAGAAGGCCCCCCTTCACCAGGGCCTCTGAATCTGTCACAGGGATGTGCCCATGGGACACCCCGATCTAGACATGCACAGTGTTGCAGGCACTATGGTGTGCCAGCCACAGGGTGTACGCTTTTCCCCAACTACCCCATATCTGCTATGGGAGCATGTGTACGCGTCTGTACACAGGCTCCCATGGAGTTCAATGGGAGTCTGAGCACCGTACTCACTCACCTTTAAAACATCTCACTGCAAAAGCCCTCCGGACCCGAGTCTTACGGAGGGCTTTCTTAGCGAAATAGGAATCTGGCCCTAAGTATAGAATACGCCACAAATAGCAACTTTGCTTACCAAAGCAAACAATGTATCGCCCTAGCCTATGTACCAATAACAGAAGTAGCCAACCACTATAATATACTTCTTGAAAGCCCTTTCTGCCAAGCCAACAAAGCAAAACTAACACCCTTCCTTGATTACTTTAAAGACACTTTGGTGGGAAGGATACATAGGTCAGGGCACCGAAGGCAACCAAATGATAGCACACTAGCTCTAAAAAGCTCAATCTAATAACGCAGTAGAAGTATAGCATAATGCCTTCCAAGACAATATAGGAAGAGGACTACCAACCTTACACAAACCAATAGAAGCCATAAAACAGAACAGAGCTGTCAAGAGCTATGGCTAGAGCAATCCCTAACTAAAATAGGCCCTAAACTCAATAAACAAACAAAAACAATGTATGAATACCTACAACACCAATCTCGACTATTTCCAAACACCAAAGGGCTGGAATACCTACACATGATAGCTAAATCTATACTATCAATATATATATAAAAACGAAAGTATGTCTGTTTGTCCTTTATGCATTACTACACCATTCATCCGATCGGCATGAAACTTTGGGAAGTTGTTGAGTACACTGCCCTGAAGGTTTCTGGCAAAAAAAATAAAAAAAATAAAAAATTGTTAAAAGTTGTTGAGTATACTTCCGCAAACGTTTCTGGCAAAAAAATAAAGAAAAATGTGTTAAATATCGGCCCCCCGGCCCTCCAGGGCCCTCATAATCTTTCCAATACTGAAGGTTTACAGTTTCCAGTGCGTCTCGCTTTTGCAATGACCATCAACTAAGCACAAAGACAATCGCTGCAAGTGTGTGGACTAGATTTTAAGAATCTGTGCTTCTCACATGGACAACTGTATGTGGCCAGCTCAAGCATCGGAAAACCTTCTGATTTATTCGTGTACGTACCAGACGGAAAAGCAAAAAATACTGTGTATCCACAAGCACTCGAATAAATAAACAGAATTAAAACAACACTTTAAAATGTTTTCCATATTAAAATGAGTAAGTTTCAATAAAAATGACACAACGTAAATTAAATGTTATTATAACAAGTTTCCTTAAATTTCCTTTCTTCTGGGATCGCAGCAACGCACGACGGGCAAGCTAATAAACAATAAAAAATGGTAAACATCATAAAACATTTTAAAATGACAAAACACCTAACATAATACTACTCTTTTTAAAATTTATATTTATAGTTATGTCATTTAAAAATTGAAAATGTACATATAAATATATGACATATTATAAATATTAAATAAAAATAAACAAACAAACCAAATGTAACAAAATACATTTCCCGCCCATTATAATAAAAGATTACTTACAGTTATGTCGCAGTAGATGGTCCTCAAAAACTAACAAATCTATAGCTAACAAATCAAAACACAAATCCATTAGAATAGAAAGCCTAAAAAAAAGGAAAAAAATACAACTGTAGAAAAAAGGCTCCAATGAAGCAATCCTCTCAATATCGAAACCCTCAAAAACTTGAAAATTAGCTTGAAAACAAAACGCTCTAACAAACCTGGAAAATAAAAATGAATATAAAAAAGTAATTTGTTTCAAAGAAACAAAATACATTTTCATTTAAAGAAGAAAAAAATGTGTATTAAGCGCCAGCCATTCACAAAAAATGGGAAACCAACAAAAAAAAACAACACCCTCCCACAATAAATATATATACAGTTAAAAAACACATACCTACCACCATACAAAACTCACTACTTTTCAACACTACGTCAAACACATCAAACAATAAACTACCAAAACAACACCCAACTACACAAAAAATGAACATTTAACGTCCTAACAATTCTAACTACACTACTACTGCGCCCATATTCTAAAACTACCTTAAAAGTAACGTAAATAAAACTTACCTTAACTGACAAAATAGAGCTCCCAACGGCGAGGTTCCGTCTTCCAAAATGACCTAAAAATGAAACCGATTAACAGAAAAGTGAGGAAATTGAAAAAAAATGGCAGCGTAATACAAATGAAAAAAAGACTAACTCCCCATAGACAAGACGAGAGAAATTATAAAAAAATCCCAAAAATTAAATACATATTATTATATTTTGACTTGTTTTTTTATAAATGTAGAAAAAATGGAAAATAAGAATTTAATAATATATTATGACAAAACATAACATATAATATTTAATACTTATTAAAATGTATATTTCTTTGAATAAATCATCTTCAAAATATAGAACTACAAGAAGACTGATGTAAATGTGCAACCAATATAATGTTTATTGGTAAAAAAAAATTGTAAATTATTTAAAATATGAAATATTATATTATATACATCATTTTCAAAATATTAAATACTAAAAACTAAATGTACAAACTATAACTTTGTAAAATACATATAAAATAATTTTTCAACAAAAATAAAATTATATAAAATGTATTAAAAAAAATGTCAGGGGCCATGGCCTGGCAAGATGGCTGTGTGGCCGTGAGCCACATCAGCTCCGGAGCCCCGAGACCGTCACACACCGCTAAATAAACAGATAGAGGACTGTACCTCACATAATCTGGTGCCGATGAGAGTCGTGGAGTAAAGGATAGCCGGGAGACTCCGATTTCATGTAACTGGTTCATTAGAGGGAGGAATCCGCCGCACGACTGAGGCCTAGAAGCGGACCCAAGATGAACAAGGATTGCAGTGGCAGTAAAGCTAGAGGCGAAATAAACTAACACTGTCCCAGCGAGATGCAGGACACAGGCGGCGGAGTCAGGCGCTGCTTCATCGACTAAGCAGGGGAGGAAGGAGGAGCTGGTCACGGCTCCTTAACGCACTGAAATTGCACCCAGAGACAGTAAAGCACTGACGGAGCCTGACGCAGCTGAGAGGGAGCTGAGACAGTTCAGCATCAATGAAGCACCTCAACGGTGAAAGGGGCTCAAAGTCAGTGGAGGCCAGGAGAGCGAAGAGAAGCCCTGGGAGCTAGCCTGCGCTGTTTACTGCTCCATTGGGTCTGTGACAGCCGGGCCAGACTCGAGATTGTACTTGGGAGGCCGGTTGACCTTAATATGGCGCCCGATGGGGAGAGGAGTTCTGAGCAGAACTGGCAGGCCAGGGCTCTCGTCTGAAGAATGTTTGATGGAGCTCATTCAGCAGAGTCTCCAGCACATCAAGCTTTTACTTTGGTACTAAGAGATAAGACCCCATAACCTCAAGCTGCCACACAAGACAAGACACATGGTGCCTGGCCCTAAAATGGCTCCCACAGCCTGATGCCCATCACAGCCAGACTCCAGTGTGACACAGAGCCATCACGCCTTGACTGCATTCACAGGGACCTCAATCAGAGGGGCGACTCACTGCACAGCAGCAGAGGACTCATCTTGCAGCCCTTATGCCACTTAAAAAAGCAGCAAACAAGGTCTCCAGCTATTTTCCAACAACGGAGAAAGGCCAACCTCACGACAATGGGGGACAGGCACACATGATGGCACTGACCAGAGAAGACCTAGTGTCCTCCCTTGGAGACTTTAAAACAGAACTTTGCCTAGAAATGAAGCAAGACCTACGGTCCTCCATAGACCAATTGAAGGCAGACCTCACTGAACGCATGACATCACTACAGCAGGACATTGATGCCGTAGGGTGCAGGGTACTGGAAGTGGAAGAACAGATGCAGGAATTGGATGCCCACTCCTCCAAGATGCAGGATATGCAACAGGATCTCCAGTCGCAACTTCACCAGGTGCTCCTGAAGGCGGAAGATTTAGAAAACAGGTCTGGAAGAGAGAACATTTGAATACGAGACCTGGAAGAAGGAGCGGAGGGGCCTGACCTGGAGGCCTTTGTGGAGGGCGTCTTTGCTAAGATCCTGAGCCCACGCCAGATGAAACTTAAGATCAACAGGGTCCATAGGGTAGGGACTCCACAGAAAAGTGACCGAATACGCACCTGAGATGTTCTTGTTAAAATGCACTCCTTCAAGACGAAAGAAGCAATCTCGAGTGCCGCACGAAAAATGGAGGAGACCTCTTTCCAGGGCTACAAATGTGTGCTTTTTCAGGACCTGGCACCTTCCATGCTGGCACGCAGGCAACAACTACGTCCAATTACCAGTACAATGCGGGAAGACAATGTGCGCTATCGATGGACCTTCCCCTTTGGTCTCGCTTTCGAGTTTAAGAATAAACCTTATCACATCTCAGACTTAACAGAGGGCCTTCGCATTCTGGGTTTTCCGATCCTGATGATGAAGGCAGCTCGTTCACCCGGGACGAACCTGGGGTGACACGAAGACAGGCCCGGCCCGGGCACATGGTCACGAAAGGCAAAACCAGTCAAAAATGAGGACACTGAGGGGTTAGTCGTTCCATGCGAAAGTTGACACCCGGGCTGAGGATGGAACAGCACTATCCTGGGGCACTTGCCATAGGGGACACAATGGTCCCTGGAGTACACATGCTCTCCCATGGGGAAAACTTTGGCACATCAGATAAATGCTTTTGATATTTTTAACTGATTCTCTATTCACACAGCAGATGGCGGTTGAGGGTCCGGACCCTGTCCTTATCGCCCGGTACCATACTACTCTTTATTAAGAAGATTCGCACTAAGAGCCCATTGACTCGACTGCGAAGGGGTTCAAGGGGGTTTTGGGACTATTATTTTAGGGGGCAACCTTGTGGTGGTAAAAAAGGGCAGTCGGCTGTCTTTTGCGTATTGGGTTTGCGGCCACGTTTTCTTGAATCTCTCGGACCTGGGGGAACCGAGAGGGGAAGACTCCAGATGATGGGAAAAGACCAGGGGGGGAGGTTAAAAGAGACGGATGGGTTGGACCTTTTTCTTAATGGTTTTTATAGCATCATGGAACGTAACGGTCTTAACTCTCCGCTCAAATGGCAAAAAATATGGAAGTACCTCAATGACCACCAGTTGGAGGTAGTGGCGTTGCAGGAAATACACCTCAAAAAGACCGAAGAGCTACAGCTCGGTCACAAAAGTTATACCTTAATTTATAGATTGTCTTCCAATACCAAGCAAAAGGGAATTGCCCTTCTCTTCACAGCTCCCCAAAATTCCAACCTGAAGCCATAAAGGCAGATCAGGATGGGATAGTGATTATGGTAAGGGGGAAGATGAGAGGAAGACTCTGCACTTTTATTTCTACCTACGTCCCTAACACTGTGCAAGCGCTGTTCTTGACTTCCCTTTTAGACTTGATAAGTAAATTCGCAGAAGGTCCATAGTGCTCCTGGGAGACTCTAACCTGACTTTGCACGCCGTACTAGACTGTACCCACTCTCATAGGGCGGCTATTAACAATTTCACCAAGGAAATTAAACAGATACTGCAGACACTGGGCCTGTGGGATGCATAGAGCACACTCTATCCCACCACCAAAGATTACACCTTCTTTTCACATGTACAGCAATCCTACTCCAGGATAGACTATATTTTCATCAGTCAATCTCTGCTGGGCAGCACGAAGACTTCCAATTTCGATTTCGGACCACAGCCTAGTGACCATTAATCTAGCATGGGGTAGCAACAAGCCTGGAACGCCTAGATGGTACTTCCTGATCTTGATCACTAGGGACAGAACCCTTCAAGACGATTTGAGGGCCTCCATTTCTGAATAATTTGAACTAAATCACCCACAGGCCACCTCCTCCCAGAATAACTGAGATGCGTTCAATGCGGTTCTGCGGGGTAAATGTATCCAACTTAATGCTGCCCTGAACAAACAATGGGCTAAGGAACAAGTGGAGTTCAAAGGGGAGCTAGAGAAAGTGGAAAAAGCCCACAAGGCAGCACCATTTCGAGCACTGCAACGACAGCTTAGTGCACTGAAGGGTAAAATTAAAGCTATTTACAAAAACAGGGCTGAACACACACTATTCAAGCTTAGGTTGATATCCTATGCCCATGGAGACAAGGTGGGATCCCGTTTAGTGAGACAGCTGTGGGAAAAGAGGGAGTGTGAATACATAGGGGGAATACAGGATGGAGATGGTCTAGCAACCCACTCAGATGGAACAAAAGCCTGTATCTTTAATAGATTTTATGGGGACCTATACACGGGCACACCACCAGATCCAGCCTAGCAACAACATTATCTAGATTCTTTGGCTTTTCCCTGCATCCCAGCAGTGGAGAATGACCGTAAAAATGGGCGAAGAAGTACGGAAAGCTATCGCACAGCTCAAACTGCACAAAGCCCCAGGTCCAGATGGTCTGAAGGCGCACTTTTATAAGACTTACGCGTCGGAGCTTATCCCTCACCTCACCGGGTTATGCAACGTGATAACTGAGGACTCCTCTGTTTCCACCCATATGGCTGAGACAGTGATCACCGTTATCCCTAAATGAGGGGGACAAAATAAAGTTGTGCCTCTTATAGTCCATTTGTGCTGCTGAATTTTGATGCAAAACTCTACTCTGCAATTCTGGCCGCTAGGATAGAACACTTAATGCCCACACTAATTCAACCTGATCAATCAGGCTTCATAAAAGGAAGGCAAATGCATGACAATATTCGGAGAACAATACAACTGATTTAAATGGTATTCTCTCATGACTGAATACTCGGAGGAGATTACTGCCACCATTATTTATCCCATAATAGACTAGCAGCTTTGTACATCTGCATCAAGGTATAATATTTACCAGATTTTGGTTCTATTTTTCTTCCTAACTGTCATTTTCTAGACATTGCATTGTATTTGGATGTACGTTGTTGTTGTAGTTATCTGCATATTCTTCACAAAAGGGACCATTGACCTATAAGACTTTTCCTTTTTAGCCCTGATTGTTATAAGATTTATACTATGCCATTTCTTGTTTGACTCTATCTATGTATCATATTGTTATATGGGCAGAAATAAGAAAGCGCACAATCGCCTAGAGTTAACTATGTCCAGGGGTATACATTTTCAGTCCCTTCAGTCAGCATCTTCCTCTCAGGGACTTGGCCCCATTGCTAAAATAATAGCTATGCCAGGTTCAGTTAAAAGACCAAAAAAGGATGATGACTCCCCTCCTAAATCACTATTGTCACTAACATTGGACGATTTAATAGGTGAACTGAAATCTCAGTGACCATTTGTTTAAGAAACTAATGCCACTTTTAACGGTGGGAAGAAAGGTGGTGTATGCTTGATCAAAGTATCTCTAGTATAGAGCAATGCCTTAGTGACATGGAAGACACAAGGCTGAATGCTTCACAGTTACAAAAAGATGTTGAGTTCCTGATAATTTGGAAAATAGAAACAGGAGAAACAACTAAGACTGCATGGTATTCCGTAGGGAGCAGAGGGCTCTGACATGATTGCCTTCTTACAGTCTATTCTACCAAATATTGTTCATCTAAATTTCTATGCAGCCTTTAAGCACATTTATTGGGCCCAAAGATATCATCTTCTTCAAGAGTTAGACCTCCGGGCATCATTATGTTGTTTCTTTAATATACAAACATGACGAATTTCATCAAAGGTGCAAAACTGCAAAACTCTCTTCAATGGTCCGGTAACACTTTTTATCTCTCACAAGATGTTCCCAGTGTAACTGCATCTAGGTGAAAGCAATTTCTGGATCTTTGACCCTAGCTTCGGTCTATTAATGCCAGAATATTATTATCATATAATCTTATAAAGCGTGCAGCTACCCAAAGGAGCAAAGGAAAATAAATCCAGATTAATATCTTAAAACAGCCAGGTCTTCAGGCCTTTATGGAATGTGAGTGAAGAAGTGCAATTTATCAGGGGCTCTGGAAGGGAGTTCCAGAATTTCGGGCCCAAGAATACAAAAGAATGCCCTTCCATATGAGCCCAGCTAAATCAAGACAAAATGCATAAGGTCTGGTTCAAAGATCTCAGTGTACATGTGGACTGGTAAGGATCACCAGATCCTTAGTGTAGCATGTAGCATGGACCAAACCTGGCTCTAGCCAAGAATGTGTAGCACAGAGCCTTGAATTAAATACACTTGGTAATTGTAAGCCAATGAAGCTTGTGTAAAAGGTGTGAAACTGCTGTGTAATTCGGGAGTCGAAACAGAAGTCTAGCCACTGGTTTCTTTATTATCTGTGCACGGAGAATGAACACCTGATCTATTCCCAGTAAAAGATGTTACCATGGCCCATTCTAGATAATACTAGAGTTTGATCACTATTCTTTGGTTGATTGGGGAATCACCAGATTAACTTTTTCCCCCACCTGAGCACAATGAAACAAGTGGTGGTAACCTTGACCACCTAAGGGTTCATGGAGAAATTCTCATCCAAAACAAAGCCCACATTCTTAACCTTGGAGGACAGTTCAGGAACAGTACCTAGGGAATCCAGCCAATCTAGAGGGACCCACAGTTGGGGATTCATACCCAGAATCATGACCTCTGTTTTATCACCATTGAGCTTGAGTAGTTATTCCTCCAAGTGGTGATTCTATGCAAGTCCAGGTTAAGTTCGGAATGTCCATGATCCTGTGAATATTACAAAAGGTAATATCATTTGGATGTTATCTGCAAAGGAGAATAGAGTCAAACTACAACTCTCCACTATGTCTGCCTATGAGCGATGTAGATATTGAATAACATTGGACTTAGCACTGAGCCCTGAGGACTCCAGAGGTTAAAGCATACATCTCAGATATGAGATTGGCTGAAAAAACATGAAACAACTGATTCTTTAGGAATTATGTTAACCAGGCCAAAGCTGTTCCTTTGAGAACCAATGATGTCAATCTTTAGAGTAAGATGGGGTTGCAATAAGATCTAACAAAATAAACGCAGCAGTTCTCCCCCGTCTAGGAGTCATCTAAGATGATCCGTAACACCTAGGAAGGTGCCCAGCCCTGAAACCTGATTGCGAAGGATGGCAAAGAATTTGGGCTTCTACATACATTGTAGGCAGTGCATTCACATGTTCCTCCAACATATCGGATAAACTAGTCCACAAAGAAATTGGTCGGAAACTCAAACAATTAGTCTAAGATTGGGTTTTATAAATAGTGGCAGCACCATAGCATGCTTAAAGCTCTGAGGAACATAGCCCACCCGTAGAGAGAAATTAAGGCGATTCATTACCACCTATAATCATTTCAGATAGGAAAAAGCAGAGCTTGGAAGGCAGTAAGGGATCCATCAGAGAACCAGATTTAATTGACTGCGAGATGGTTGAAAGAGGGGAGATCTACAGAAGGAGCCATCGTTTTATACTAGGGGTGAGATAAGACCTAATCAAGCTGCTTTATGCACTTGTTGGGTGTAATTCAAAGTGAGACCAACGTCAGATGAGACAACAGATTGTAATTCACCCCTGATGTCCTTGGACAAATGAAGATGGATATCTGCCACACACTGTAGCTGAGAAGGTGAGGGTGCTGGAGATGTTTTGCAAGGCCCGGAGGTTTCTTTGACCACATTGAAGAGCGTCTTAGGGCAGTTTTAAACACTAACAATTTTGTTGGAATAAAATAGTGCTCCTACTGTTCAACAGAGTCCATGAAAGGTTTTTACTGCTGCTCTATTCTTATTTTTGGACTCTTCATCATAAGACTTCCTCCAGAGTCTTTCCAGGACATTACATTTTTTCTCAAGCTGAATTGTTCAATTGAACAACGGATCCAGCTGGAGAGATCTAGCTGAGTAACTAGATGAGGCTGGTCGAATTAGAAATCAGCTATCTATCAGTCTCAGATCAGAATCAGCTCCTTGCTCCAAAGCAGGATTGGTACTCAGAAGATGCAAGTTCAAGGCTAGAACATCAAGATTAGACCAATTCCTTGACTTAGTAGTTGGTTTGTATGGCGCTAACAAAGGAATAGCCGGGCTCCTAATAGCTGGAATGGCACTGCTAAATGGTCAAACCAGAGTGAGGGTATGAGAAACTCTATAGACAGGTCCTTTATGTTGGAAAATATCAGATCCAAAAAGATGACCGGCCTCATCAGTAGGAGCTGAGGTACAAAGGGCCATATTCAAGACACCCAATTATTCAATAAGATTAGTTTCCTGACTACACTTGGGGTCTCCCAAATAGATATTCAGATCTCCAAGCAGCAGAAAATTGGAAACCTTCAGAATATAAGGATCCAGTTGGTCTGGGATTGTAGCGTACCAGTTCCAAGCATAATCTGGAGGCCGATAAATGACAGCCTCAGACAAAGTAATTGTGTGTATAAAGGAGAAAGAGCATAGCCTCACAATGGTCAACCAACATGGTCCACCATTCTACCGAGCTACTGAGTTATGGGGAGATCCAAGCCCTGGCAATAGTGAGCCTTGCAGTAACTAATAGGATAGCCAAGAATGCATGACATGAAGGGCTGGGTTCATTCTTAAAACCCATCATTATCTCCTGTGTAGTAAATCTTAATTCTAGTCCCAGTCTATCTCCACAAACATGGCTAATATCCTTCGATAATCCCCATATTGACGGGCATGTAGCAAACATGTGTACTATGTCGGCTGCAGTGGCTCCACATTTGGGACATTTTGTTTTTTCATCCAGGGCTTGGTCACTTCTTCCCCCCCCAACTTGCTGTCATCTTGGGAGTATATTTTAGCATACATAGGGGCCGATTATGATGGCAGGCGGACCTGAGTCCGTCCGCCACATAGAGTAGGAGGGACCGTCTGCAGGGGCAGTGGAGGTCCCTCCGTGCAGATTAGGATGTGACCGCCAGGGTGGCGGTCACATCCTCAATCTTTAACATTGCGGCGGGTGCAGCTTCAAGCTGCGCCTGCTGCTTTGTGCACGCAAATGGCGTGCATGCTTTTTTAACATTGCGGCGGGTGCAGCTTGAAGCTGCACCCGCCGCAATGTTAAAGATTGAGGATGAAAAAGCATGCACGCCATTTGCGTGCACAAAGCAGCAGGCACCGCATGGTGCCCGCCGCTTTGTCCACGCAAATGCAGGGGGTACCATAGGTACCCCCCATGTGCACCCCCACCACCCCGTCACCAAGGGGGCCTGCAACGGGCCCTTGAAGGCAATCTCCGTATGCTTTTCCACAGCGGAAAAGCCGCCGTGGAAAAGCATATGTTTTCCGCTATCCTAATATGGCTGGCGGTGTCTGACAGACACCGCCAGCCGTGTTAGAGCTTTTCCGCCGCGGTCGGAAGGCGACCGCAGCAGAAAAGCAGCGGACGGATTTTGAGACCCACCGCCATCCTATTTCGGCGGTGGGTCTTCTGTGCCTCCGCAGCGGTTTTCCTGCATCCTCCGGGCCGGCGGTGGCTTCCGCCGGCCCGGAGGATACGGGAAAACCGCGATCCTAATCAGGCCCTTAGTGTCTTGAAGTGTTGCAGCTTTAAATTGACTGACACTACTGCCTCTTTTAATGTAGTAAATGCATTCTTGATCACTTCAGCAGAGATATCTGACCCAAAATGCGTCTCCACTTCAGCGCAAGCTGTACACATGGATCTATTCCAGGCTGGGTAAAATGTTGGTAAGCAATACATATTGAATGCTAAGGGATTGCTTCATGAATAAATGTTAGGATCTCATGTGTAGAAATTGATACAAGCCCTGGCGCCCTAAAAAAAATCTCTTATCTGAAGATACTTTTTAATGGAAATGTTGAGGAAGTGAAAATACATTTTGGACTTAGAAAGGTCTTGAAGCCAGTAGTGTTGTATAAATGACGGAGTCTCTCCACCATTTATATAGCCCATCTTTTTGCCAATTTATCCTTAAAGATCTCGGGCAGAAATGGATTGTACCAAAGAGGGAAACTATTGTGAAAAGTTGAGAGCGAATAGCCATGAATGATGTTCCGCCAGATAGTGACTATGTCTCTGATAGTCTTAAAACAAACACATTTATAGTAATTCAGATCTAGTGTGCGATATAAAAGTCTAGCATTTTCTTGGCCCAGTAAAAACTGATGGTAGAAATCTTGGTCTTTATTTACAAAAAGACTATGGAAGTACCCTGAGAAAGAAGCCCAGAAATAAAGCTTAAAATCCAGTAGTTGGAGCCCACCTTGAATATAAGGATGTTTTATAAATGTAATCGCCCGCGGAGCCCGATTGTAGCCCCAAATAAAGCTACCGTCAAGGAATAGCTCGGAATAAGTATAAAAATGTAGGTAGAATCGTCATCTTTATTATGTTGCATCTGTCAGTAATGCTAATGGGGAGATTATGCCATCGCTTTAGCTTTTTAATAGTTTCCTGTAACATTGATTCATAATTCAAATTAAATATGTTTTGTATTTCTGAAGTAATAAGTCCGCCAAGATAGGTTGCTGCTTGACATAAGCCTGGTATGGGTCTAACAGGTTTAAAGTTAACAATCACTAATAACTTATTGGTATTTAGTTTATAACCAGAGAATGAGCCAAAAATGTGTGCCTATTCCTTAATAATTTCTAGAGAGGCTGCTGGATCATCTGTGAAGATCACGATGTGGTCTGCGTAAGCCGTAACCTTAAGAGCTGATGTTCCAGAGCATAGTGGTATAATTCTATCATTAATCATCAAACTTCGTATTAGAGGCTTAATGTAAAGAGGAAACCGAAGCAGGGACAGGGGACAGCCCTGCCGTGTCCCTCTATATAGACGAAAGGTCATAGATTGAGTGCCTAAATGGCTCAGTTTAGACTGCGGTGTACAATATAAGGCTCGGACCCACGTAAGGAATTGGCCAGTTATTCCGAAGGCAGTAAGAGTAGACCATAAACAACTCCAAGCTACACAGTCAAAAGCCTTTTCCGGGTCTAAAAGTATCATGCCCAAGTTTCTCCCAGTGTGATTTGCATAATCAAAGGCTGTCATTGCAGTGTTAGTATGTACTGTACTTCTCTGTCCACTATAAAATCACGTTGCTGTCCTGAGACCAGACCCAGCATCAAGGGTGCCGGACGGTTAGCGAACACTTTGGCACAAAATTTGGCACCAGTGTTTATGAGCAAAATAGGCCAGTACAAACCGCATTCATCAGGAGGTTCGCCCTTTTTTAGGAAAAAAACAATATTAGAGATATCCCTTGGTGGAGGAGTAGTCCCTGGGGTGCCGATCTCTTGTATGACCTTAGCAAACACAGGTATCACAATGTTCTTAAACAGTTTATAAAATTCTGTAGGTATAGAATCATCTTCGTAGCCTTACCAAGTGGCATTGTCGACAATGCAGTAAGTAATTCCTCCTGAGAGACTTCAGAGGTCAATTGCAAAGCATCCTCCTCCTGTAAGGAGGGAGGAGCTGCTTTGCCTAAATACTTAGAGATTTCCTCAGTATTTATCAAATATGATTCTGCATATAACGTTTTATAGTATCTTCTAAATTGTTTGAGGATCAAGTTGGTCCCTGTAAGAAGCGTATTACCAGTCCCTTTAATTGTCTTAATTGAATTTTTAGCTTTTTTATTGGCCAGTTGATAAGCTAATATCTTCCCCACCTGTTCACCATATTCATATTGGGAGGATCGGAGTTTATTGTAGTTTGCAGTGACTTTCTCCCTTAAAGAACGAGAAACTAAAGCTCAAGCTGAGACCAGATTGGAGTAGATCTGAAGTTGACTCGGTTCATTATCTTTAACAGCAATAGCGTGAGATCTTTCCAAATTGGCAAGTAGCTCACAAGCAGTTTTAATTGTAGCCTTTTTAGTTTTATTCTCTCTCCAGATAAACCTGAGTAATACCTCTGATATAAGCTTTCATTGAATCCCAAAGATTACAAAAATTTGTAGTGTTAATATTGTTTTGGAGAACTTATAACAAGAGTTCATATGTAGAGTATACTGATTATCTGGCAATAAGTATCGAGGGAAAGAGAAGGAGCATCTAGTTTTGAATGCCGGACAAGTTTGAAAGCTATGATTCATAGGGTTATGGTCTGAAGTTATTATAGGACACAGCTCGATCCTCGCCGTCTTAAGGATTTGATCATGAGCCCACACCATATCGATCCTGGAATACTGCCTGTGTGGGCATGAATAGTAAGTAAAACCTGAGAGACCTGGATATAGCGTTCTCCATATATCCCTAAGATTATTTATGCGTGACAATTCCAGAATGGCTGCCCTAACTTTGGGCATTCTAACAGCGGTGCGCTGACTAGTAGAATCAATAGAGTAGTCCATTACCAGGTAAAATCTTTCATAATTATGTGCACTCGCTGTAATTTCATTAAGGTTAACATAGCTCTTTGAAAATCTCTGGGTCATCAACGCTGGGGCCATACAAATTAACAAAAAAAAATTCACATCCAAAATTAACATCTGAGCTATTACCCACCTCCCTCTTGGGTCTGCTAGAACTCTAAGTGTTGAGTACGTAAGTGTTTTGCCAGCAAGAATAGCAGTTCCTCTAATTGAAAGATTTTGTGATGTACAGACGACGATATGATATTTCAGTTCTTTAAGAAGTCTGTTATCTTTATGGGCTAAATGCGTTTCTGATTAGAAAACTGTGAAAAGTGTGGTTTATATAGATTTAACTCTTCCCAGACAATTCAGCGTTTACTAGCAGCATTCAAACCAGAGACGTTCCAACATAAACATTTAAATAGCGCCATAATGCATCTTAGATTGAACACAATATGACCCAATGCAAAGAGTTTCCCATACATAGAAGTAATCCTTTTTTAGTATAATTCATGTATTATACAAGTGAATCCCAAGCAGATAATCAGATTAGTACCTGCTCTCTACCTTGTCGTTAGTATACTCCCTTTGCTTTTACCCAACCCCTTGAACCAGCAACGACCCATCATCCCAAATCTAACCCACCCAAATCCCACCCTGGGTCCTAGGAAAAGAATCACCCCCCTCCCTGCTGTCATTAATGAGACAGCTATTGAGAGCATCAGCACCATGAGAACTACCTCACCCACCCACCCACTGCACTGTGAAACCCAGAAAAGTCTGTTTAACCGAAGAAATATATAGAAAAGTCAAGAGTTGAGGAAAGAGGGAGAAACAGAATTGTGTCAATCATAGCTCAGTGGGGGAGTCCCTCTAATAGCAAGGGCAACGCTAATAATAAATGGAAGCAAAATACCGGATTGAAGTGCACACCTGTTCCATGCTGTTTATCAATTAAATCATTGAGAGCTGCGTGCATCACGGAGACGCGGTCAGCCCTACAGCCACGTGAAAGATCAAGGCAATTAGTCGGGAACGAAGTCGCTCCCATTCCGTGAGTACTGTTGTGTTGCAAAAAATATATGCCACAATTAATTTCCGTTCAAACATTTTATTCTTATTGTTCCAATCTTTTAAATCTTTCAGTTTTCCAATTCGTTCTATCACATGAAATCCATATTATGCATTAACATCTGATGCTGAAGGTATGTCTATCCAGGCCTTTTCCATAAAGCAGGACATATACATATTTCATCCTCAGTAGTATGTCATTCCCAATGCATTTCGGGCATCTTCCTTGCCCTTCGTCAGGAGTTCACTACAAATATAAGCAATTACTTTAGACTTGATGTTTAAATCGATAAAATATTTACATTCTAAACTTGTGACATGTTCATTCTTTATTGTTTAATTGCTTCTATCGGCATCACTGCACATCCCATTAGGAAGGAACACAACTTACAGGGTTTCTTCCCATGTAGCCACTGTAAAGCCTGCAAAAACATCTACATGCAGAAGGAATTTTCCGAGGGCAGAACTATCAAACATATCACCCAGTTTCTCACATGCAGCATGACATTCGTTATATGTTATTAAATGTCCATGCAAATTGAGGTACATTGGGAGCACAACATTGATGGCCAAG
Source organism: Lissotriton vulgaris (assembly GCF_964263255.1). NCBI lineage: Eukaryota > Metazoa > Chordata > Amphibia > Caudata > Salamandridae > Lissotriton > Lissotriton vulgaris. Next base: position 2,033,805,622 of record NC_141685.1, on the reverse strand, counting down.
AAGAGGGTGTTGGAACACATGAGGGCAATCACCAACACAGACCCACATTACCAGGATGCCTGTCACTTCCAAGGCAAGCATTTCTCAAATTCCTCTTTCCTGTCCTACTTTGCCATTGAGCAAGTCCAGAACAACACCAGAGGTGGTGACAGGGTTCTCAAATTGAGAAAGAAAGAGTCCAGATATATCATTGACTTACAGACTAATAATCTCAGGGGTTTAAATCAGGATGAAGAATTGGGGATCCATTGCCGGAAGAGTAGTCATATGCAGCCTCCCCAGGATGAGAAATTGGGGTTCTATTGGCAGAAGCAGCATTCAGTGGTAGCCCCCTCTCAAAACTCTTCCCTGTAACCCTCCCTTGACACCCTTCCCCTTTACCTTTTCCAACCTCCTCACCCCTTTCCCCCTGTTTTATCCGATTCCTCCTTTTCCTGCCTTACCTCCTCCTACCAGGATGATACTAGTTTAGGTATTTAAAACTAGATCATGTGTGAAATATTCAACAGTGTGTTTTAAATTGTTTTACCTCTAATTTTCCTATTTATTTTTCACTCACACTTTTTCATCTTTTCTATATTTTTCAGGAGGAAAGGAAGGGACCCATTCACATGAGAGTTCACCGGCACAGGTTCCCTACTGTGTTCTTCTGAGTCAGTTCTGGGAGTTTCCTTCACCATTAAGAAAATTCCCTTCACAGATAAGACTTTTATTTGTAACATGATGATACATTGGTTGGACTTCGAGCTGTGCACACAATTTTCAGTTACATGAACAGGTCTTTGAAACTTCTTGTATATATTTTTTGGAAACTTTTCGTATCCTTAAATGGGGTTATTATGATGGATGGATGTGAATGCATAGAGGGCCAATACCCACAGCACAAATTAGATAATCTTCCTCACATCCTCACGTGAGTCCTTTCCTGTCATTCCAATCCCCTCCTTACTGGATTACTGTTCCGCACATGCATTAAGTTGGGGGGAATTACATTATATTAATTCTCAGTTGCTCATATTTTGTGTACTCTGTTCTCCAAACCTGTCTTCATTTGATGATCAGGTAGTAACTATCATTTTGGCAATCACTTATGGTCTTTGTGTACCCCCATGATGTATAGGCTGACACTTACATTAGTAAGAAGGCTTGTTGATACTTTGTCACAACAATGATTTGCCTGTATGTATTGATAACAAGTGCATTTTACATATCAGGGCATTCATGATAACTGGATTTTAGTTTTCTTTGGCACATTTCATTTTGTATGTTTGAATGCAACACACTCCAGGATGGCAGAAATGTTAACTTGTAACTTATGTATCATCAGCCCTTTCTTTGTCTCATGTCACGGATTCATAAGGGCTCTGGACTGGTGGTGATTTACATGTGATCAGCCAAAACGTGTTATGTAAAGTAATGGAATGGAGCATTCACCTTGCCTGGCTTTGAGAGTGCGTGTTTACGGAAGCGAGAAATATATATATATATATATATATATATATATATATATATATATATATCAAGACATCCCTCCACACATAGAAGAAACAGAGGCCTGAGGGGGAGTCCGGGGAATAACCAAGCTTTATTTGGCAGCGTGAGCAATAGCGGCGGATGCATTACGGCCTGTTGCCTTCCTCAGCGCCCTGTATTGCGTAGAGTTCTTCACCAAAATTGTCCCAATACAGCATCTCAGTCTTTTAAATCCTGCAAGCTCCTCCCCCTTGTTGATGAAACACACCTGTTGATTACCGCGGTAAATGCCGGGACTTCAACTCCCAGAATGCAGTAATCCGATGCATTTCAACTTTTTAAATAATTTAAAAAATATTAGCCTAATCTTGATTTGCGTCGCGCGATCGCGCTTTGTGTTTTATTTTGTATTAGCCGCTTAGGGGGAATTTAAGGGAGCACTTACCCTCACTATAACTGCTGCACTCCCACATTTTGTGGGGTAGAAGGGACTCGGGGGAACTGTACAAGCATCGCGCCGGTTTCGAGCGCCATTTTGGAGTGGGGAGAAGGTTTTCTCCTCACGGAGCGCCATCTTGGGTGAGGGAGAGCCACTCGCCCTGCCAGGACCCACGCATTGGAGGAGGAGGTAATATAAGTAGGACCTCCTACCTCTCTCAGGCTGACTCTGAATTTCTTGTTTAAGCGCTGCGTGTAAACGCTCCTCCTGCGTTCCAACTTTTTAAATAATTTTAAAAATATTAGCCTAATCTTGATTTGCGCCGCGCGATCGCGCTTTGTGTTTTATTTTGTATTAGCCGCTTAGGGGGAATTTAAGGGAGCACTTACCCTCACTATAACTGCTGCACTCCCACATTTTGTGGGGTAGAAGGGACTCGGGGGAACTGTACAAGCATCGCGCCGGTTTCGAGCGCCATTTTGGAGTGGGGAGAAGGTTTTCTCCTCACGGAGCGCCATCTTGGGTGAGGGAGAGCCACTCGCCCTGCCAGGACCCACGTGATATTCACGCCGGCCATTTAAGATGGCCGTACAACAGGTGCGCAGCAACGGTGCGCAGCGGGTGCGCCGTAGGGGCGCCGGAGGTGCGCCAGAGGTAAGCCCGTTTGCGCCCGTTCGCGCAACGGACGTGCCGGGGGCCGGTACCTCTGGATCCCGTCCGCGAGATAACTTTATCTATACTCGTGACGAACTGCTAGGCCTTAATATTAGTCCCCCGTCTAGTAAACCCGCTACATCACAGACAGACTCCTTTAGGTGTGGCCTTTTGAACGTTAGGTCGCTGTGCTCACATCATGAGGAGATTGCCTTCACGATTGAACAACATGAGTTAGATATGCTACTCATGACGGAGACATGGACGAACATGGACTGTGCTGTAGAGGTCGGCTTGGCTTGCCCTTCGGGATATAAAATCAGGCACATCCCTGGAATTGGTGCTAGAGGGGGTGGACTAGGACTTATATTCAGAGAGTCTATTGATCTCTCCCTCATTGATATTAAGTCCATTCCTGGTTACGAATTACTTGCCTTCTCTCTAAATGGACAGGGGGGCGCCCTATTCACTGGTCTACTTTGTTATAGACCTCCATCTAGCCCTTTATCTGCTGTGACAGGGCTGATTGAGTTAATTCTCGATCTATCCGCCTCGCATTCAAGGCTAACGGTGTTAGGCGATCTTAATCTTTGGCTGGGCGGCTCTGGAGATACCGCACTTGCAGATCTGACCCAGACCTGTCAGAGTATCTCACTGCAGCAGTTGGTCCTTACTCCTACCCATCAAAAGGGCGATATACTAGACCTTATCTTTGCCGACCCAGAGTTTGTAACTGTTCAAAACATTCTGCCTCAGTGTTGGACGGACCATGCGTTAATCCTTTTCTCTCTCACGCCCAAGATGGAGCAGGGGAGAAATAGGAATTTAGATGGAGTTAAAAGTACCAGACAATGGTCTAAACTCTTGCGCCAGTCCCCGTTACCCCCTTTACTCTCGGAGGGTTTTACGTTAGAGGAAAACGTAGATCTGAGTTATGAAAGACTTAGTCAAAGGATTGTGTCTTCCCTTGACTCGCTGGCCCCTCTACGGAAACTAAGAAATAGGCCCACACCAGCGATGCCATGGTTTTCCGAGGAGTTGCTTCAACTTAAACTCCAATGCAAGCGAGCCGAGCGCACATGGAGAAAGAAATACCTGGACTCAGACCGGAACCTTTACAAACAGGCCTTGTCCATCTATAAAGCACAGATCAAATGTGCGAAGGCCAGGTTTCTGGAAGAGTCTCTGCGGGCGGCAGTTAACAAATCACAGACCTTATTTAAGATCGTGAAGGATCTGTCATGCCCTGCTAGTGCGACAAATACCATCATCGCATCTCAGTCCCTGTGCGACTCACTGGCACAGGCCTTTGAGGATAAAATCGCGGCCATTCTGAACAATCTTGGCACAACACCTGGCGGTAATCCCGAGAGCCGCTCGGAAACGCACGCCAAACCTATCATAGACTGTACCTCCAGCAGTGCTAAGTTGGATTATTTCCCTTCTCCAACTTTTGAGGAATTCTGCTCCTTGGCCAATAGTGTTTCGTCGGGATCACCTCTAGACCCAATACCGCATAAATACTGGAAGCTCTTCCGGGATGAACTCTTCCTTCCATTGTTTACCATCTGCGATCAGTCCCTGGTTTCGGCACGGGTACCAGATTGCTGGAAACTTGCCGTGGTATCCCCTCTACTCAAAAAGCCCACCTTGGACCCGGCTAATCCTGCAAACTATCTACCCATCTCCCTGCTCCCGTTTCCAATAAAGATTCTGGAAAAATGGGTCACAAAACATCTATCAAAACATCTGGAGACTGGGTCCTGTCTGGATGAAGTCCAATTCGGATTTAGACCGGCCCATGGGACGGAATCAGCGCTGGTGACTGTACTTGACGACCTTAGAACGCGAGCCGACCATGGAAGAGCAGCCTTTTTAGTGCTGCTCGACATGTCGGCCGCGTTCGATACTGTCAGTCACGCAATTCTGATTCACAGACTAAAGGAAGTAGGGGTAACTGGCCTTGCCCTACAGTGGTTGACATCTTATCTCGGAAATCGCCACCAGGTAGTGGCATTTCCATCGTTTCAATCTAACATCAAAAAAGTGGCGCAAGGTGTTCCACAAGGGTCGGCCATCAGCCCTATCCTCTTCAACCTGTACCTGCGGCCCCTAGTTGCGCTGATTAGATCCTTTGGCATAGCGGTGACGAACTACGCAGACGACACTCAACTTGTCTTCTCACTTGAGGGCAAGGAAGCAGTGACTCTTGACACCTTCCACCGCTGTATGCTCGCAACTGCGGACTGGCTGAATCAGAATTCGCTGCAGTTTAACAGCTCTAAGACTGAGGTCTTACACTGCACCACTGATCGCATCCCTAGACCTCTTCCACCGGATTTCTGGCCACCCTCCTTCCAAAGTACGATTGGGCCTACCACCTCGGTCCGCAATTTGGGAGTGATGTTTGGGTCCAATCTCCAATTGGATGCAGCTGTTAATAAAACAGTGAGTACTTGCATGGGATTGCTTTGCATGTTGAGGAAGGTTCTCCCGATGCTTCCTAAGGACAGCAGGCCAGAAGTGGTGAGGAGCATTATCGTAAGCCGTCTGGATTACTGCAATGCTCTATTTCTTGGAGCACCAGCCACCTTGATAGGAAAATTGCAACGGGTGCAAAATCTTGCAGCCAAATTGGCGCTTGCTCGCCACCGCTATGACTCCTCATCCCAGGCATTAAGAGACCTTCATTGGCTACCGATCCTTCAACGGATCGATTTTAAATCTGTATGTATCGTATTCAAGGCCCTCCACGGACACGGCCCAGTACCACTTCAGAACATGTTTCGTTGGTACACTCCGTCGAGATCCCTTCGCTCGGCTTCCGCTCATCTTGCTGTGGTGCCTAAAGTTTCGAGAGCTCGGCTGGGCGGACGATCTTTCAGCTTTATGGCAGCCAGATTATGGAACACTCTTCCGTTGGGATTGAGAAGTACGCAAGACCTTGTCTCTTTCAAGAAAGTCTTAAAAACACATCTTTTCCCTAGGACTGCATCTTCTTAATTCCAAATTCCAGTAGGATGTTTGGCAGGATTTTCATCAGTCAAAGCGCCAGGATACCCGTGGGGTGACAGATACGCGCTATAAAAGATTATATAAAAAAATAAATAAAATCTGGGTCGGAGTAGTGGGGGATGTGGATGGATTCACACCGGGTTTGCCAGGAATGTGCAGGTGGGTCGCGAAGTGTTCCCAAAAGTACTCCCAACATCCACAAGGCCTTCCCTGGGCCCCCTCGTACTGCTGCCGCCGCTTATGCCAGGTAAGCAATAGGGCAGGGACAGCCATACCTCGGCAAAGCGTCCTGATGGAGGTAAAATACCTCACTCCACCTGAGCCTTCCTGAACTGAGTGGCGGACAACGGGCTTCTCGGTATACCGAGCACGAAAATCGTTGCAAAGCAGCGATGATTTACCAGCTGTAGTCCGGGTCACTTGTTGCAGCAGGGCCATCTGGACTGCACCGCCAGCTGGTGCAGATAATATGACAAGACATCCCTCCAGTAGTCGCCAGTAGGTAGTTATAGTTAGGACCTAGTTTCCATAGGGAATCCGCAACATTCTATTGGGAATAACTTTAGCGCCGGTTGTTGAATCTTCGCGAATTTCTCAGAGAAGATGGCCCACTCTGCTCCGCTCCTTCCCTGAAAGTCTCGGGAAGATTCGTCAAGTGGGGGCCGAGAAAAAGGGGGGTCCGAAAACCTGTTTTCCCCATGTTAATTTCCATAGGACACGGCTACAGCCCGAACCACTGAACGGAATGACACCAAATTTGGGAAAATGGTAGGGTCTGGTACGCAGATTACACTTTTAGTTAAATGGTGTAAATCCCTCCAGTAGTTCTTGTGAAAATGAAAAGAAAAAATATATATATCTGGGCGGAGCCTAACCACACATCTCATCGTGAGATCTGATTGGCTGTCAGCACTTCATCCAAGAAGTGTAGGCAGCCATCTTGGGACCAATATACATGATAGCACCTCATTAAAAAGCATTGCAGTTAATAGAAGGTTTTAGGACTTTAGTTACATTATAAATCATTTGTTGATGGTACCATACTCATTTTTGGAATTGTGGTGTGCTCTAATGTGATTTTACCATGTGAAAAAGCCTTCTGCTGGGATATCATGAATCATGTTTGAAAGAAAACTATTATCTCATGCTTTTCCCACAGTGGTTTGGAAGGGGATCTATAAGCTAAACTTAAAGCATTTTTTCTGTAAATTCACATTATCTTTCTCAGTCATGTGAGAATGAAGTCTTACATTCTCAGTAAAACATGTACATCCAACAAGGACAGAGACTGTCAGTTGATTCCTTTGTGTTCTACTGCAGCTTCCCAGAGTGTTCTAAAGAACAACTAGAGCGCTAACAGTCCTACTTATTACAAAGGTATGGCACACCTGAAGCCACCTTGATTGGAATAAAGTGGTAACTCTTAAAACATTTAATATAAAAAGGAACAAAATGAAGGGGTATATTCTGCCATAGAAAGTATGATTAGTGCTGCAGAAAGAAAAATTAGGAAACATTTTGAGTGACTTCTCAAATCCTCTTCTATTTCATTAAAACATTCTGATATGCAGTCTCCCAAGATGGCCACCAGAGACAAAAGAGCCCAAATGTAGCCAAAATATCACCCAGATGTAGCCCAAGTATAGCCCAATGACAGAATGTCCCAGAGTGTTCTAAAGAACAACTAGAGTGCTAACAGTCTTACTTACGACAAAAGTATGGCTCACCAGAAGCCATCTTGATTGGAATGAAGTGGTAAGTCTGAAAACATTTAATTTAAAAAGGAACAATATGAGGGGGCTCATTTTGCCATAGAAAGTATGATTAGTGCTTCAGAAAGAAAAATGAGGGCACATTTTGAGTGATTTCTCAAATCTTCTTCTATTTCATTAAAAAATTCTGACATGCAGACTGAAACATGCACTTTCAATACCAGCAGCAGACTTCCCTGGTGAGCAGTAGCTTTACTACACTGATCTAATAAGCAACTAGCATGCTAACATTCTGAATTTATGGCAAATGTGTGTCACATCTGAATGCCTTCTTGATGGAATCAAAGTAGAAAACTGAAAGTATTTCCCACTGAGGAGACTGTAGTATATGAGGAAATTAGGAAACTTCATAATAAATAAGTCTCCCAAGATGGACACCAGAGACAAAAGAGCCCAAATGTAGCACAAATATCCCCCAGATGTAGCTCAAGTATAGCCCAATGTCAGAATGTCCCAGAGTGTTCTAAAGAACAACTAGAGCGCTAACAGTCTTACTTATGACAAAAGTATGGCACACCTGAAGTCATCTTGATTGGAATAAAGTGGTAACACTTAAAAAATTTAATTTGCAAAGGAACAAAACGAGGGGGTTCATTTTGCCATAGAAATTATGATTAGTGCTGAAGAAAGAAAAATTAGGGCACATTTTGACTTCTCAAATCCTCTTCTATTTCATTAAAAATATTCTGACATGCAGACTGAAACATGCACTTTGAATACCAGCAGCAGACTTCCCTGGTGAGCAGTAGCTTTACTACAGTGATCTAACGAGCAACTAGAGTGCTGACATTCAGAATTTATGGCAAATGTGTGACACATCTGAATGCCTTCTTGATGGAACCAAAGTAAACAAGCATTGAAAATGCAATAGATCTCGCCCTTGTTTAAGTTAAAGCCATTCAGTTTGTAATGAGGTGGCTTTTTAGCTTTGCTTTTATTAGTGTTTTTCAAACTTTCATGTAAATAACATGCATATGTATGCATATATGTATATGTATGCATGCATTTATATTTGTATTTATATAGATATGCAGAATATATATGTTTATATATGTATGTATATATATATACACATACATATATATAATTGCATATGCATATATATGCATATATATGTGTATATGTGTGCGTGTAGAGAGAGGTAGCGAGGTAGAGGTGTAGAGGTGTAGAGGTAGAGGTGTAGAGGTAGAGAGGTGGAGGTAGAGACTTAGAGGTAGAGAGGTAGAGACTAGTAGAGAGAGATAGAGAGTAGAGAGTGAGTAATAGAGAGTAGAGAGTGAGTAGTAGAGAGGAGTAGAGAGCAGTAGAGAGAGTAGCAGAGAGTGAGTAGTAGAGAGTAGTCGAGTGAATAGTAGAGTGAGTAGAAGAGAGTGAGTAGAAGAGAGTGAGTAGTAGAGAGTGAGTAGTAGAGAGTAAGTAGTAGAGTGAGTAGTAGAGAGCAGTAGAGAGTGAGTAGTGGAGAGTAGTAAAGAGTGAGTAGTAGAGAGTGAGTAGTAGAGAGTGAGTAGTAGAAAGTAGTAGAGAGTGAGTAGTAGAGAGTGATTAGTAGAGAGTGAGTAGTAGAGAGTGAGTAGTAGAGTGAGTAGTAGAGAGCAGTAGAGAGTGAGTAGTAGAGAGTAGTAAAGAGTGAGTAGTAGAGAGTGAGTAGTAGAGAGTGAGTAGTAGAGAGTGAGTAGTAGAGAGAGTAGTAGAGAGTGAGTAGTAGAGAGTGAGTAGTAGAGAGTGAGTAGTAGAGTGAGTAGTAGAGTGAGTAGTAGAGAGTGTAGCTGAGAGTGAGTAGTAGAGAGTAGTAGAGAGTGAGAAGTAGAGAGTGAGTAGTAGAGAGTAGTAGAGAGTGAGTAGTAAAGAGTGAGTAGTAGAGAGAGAGTAGTAGAGAGTGAGTAGTAGAGAGTAGAGAGTAGTAGATAGTGAGTAGTAGGGAGTGAGTAGTAGAAAGAGAGTAGTAGAGAGTAGGTAGTGGAGTAGTAGAGAATGAGTAGTAGAGAGTAGTGGAGAATATTCCAAAGTTTGGCACAGCACCACTTGCACAACAAGTCCAATCAAATCATATCACTTAGAGTCCCAATTGAAGCGCTGAATCTTGGTGTATATTCAAATGCTTTTATTTTCCTTAAGTTTATGTACCACAGCCAGCCGACACATTTCGTTCTGTACAACAGAACTTCTTCAGGGCGTTCTTATTTCCTTCAAGTTATGTCGGTATCCTGTTGTCATATAACTAGATATTTCTTCCAAATGTTAGACGAGTCGTAAGTACATTCTTATTCAAAGTGACTAGGTATCAATTTTACCCACACAATTCGGGCAGACTTGAGTAATTTATAGCATCCTCAAAGTCAGTCTTTCAAAAATTCCAAAGTATAGGACTTGATAATCCAAATCCAAATGTTTCTCAAGAAAAGTCATTTTCAATTGTTCGGAATATCGGTGTTTGGGCAGATATGACCCACGGACACGGTTAAAATCCAAATGTTTCTTGAGAAACATTTGGATTTGGATTATCATGTCCTATACTTTGGGATTTTTGAAAGACTGACTTTGAGGATGCTATAAATTACTCAAGTATATGGATGCTGCTGGGAACGCCCCCAGCAACACCCATTGCACGCCCCTTTAACGCAGGACACTGCGTTAAAGGGACTGATATTTATCAGACAGGATTACGCAACAAAAAGATGCTTAGTCCTGCCTGATAAATATCACTCAGTCTTCTGCGCCACCGAACGTCACAAAAAGTGACGTTTCGGAGGCGCTAGGGGCTCGTAAATAGGGCCCCATAGGTTTCACACTCATTATAGTTAGGAATTAGCATTTAAAAAAACCTTTGAAATTCACTGAAAAAACCATAGACTTCACACCAGCTATAGTTAGCTGGACATTTCACTCATACAAAACCATTGAAATTCCCCCATTATAGTTAGTTGTACTCACTATAACTCGCGCGCCCGCAATCCACTGCTGATGATGTCACATATTACATCATTCATGACATGGTCAGTGACATCACTGATAACATCACTGATAAAATCTCAAATGACATCACTGATGACATCACTGATGACATCATCCAGTGAATGTGGTTTGCTTTGATATTTAAATATGTATTATAAATACACTACTTTGCATTGAAGAATGAGTGGATATATAAATATAAATGTGTGGATGGTGGATTTAGTAACAGTGTCATTGATTGTTTTCTTGACTAATTTGTAGAGTCTCACTATATATAATGTGTAGTTATATACTGTATGAAAGTCTTTATTCCTTTGTCCTAATTGCTATGTTAAGACTATTTGTTATTGGTTTCTTAACTGAGTATTTGTATGGGTAAATGAATGTCTATGTGCTTTGGTGGGGGGTGGGTGATTGCCAAAAAATGTGTGAATAGTTCATTCAGTAGGTACATGAGGTTAAGACTACATGTTATAACAGTTGTTTCAATGAGTGTATATGTTTATGGGTGTAGTGGTGATGAAATATTTCTCTCAATGGTACATCTCCATTAAACTTGAAAAAAAAGGCAGCGTATGTGACAGTTATATCTAATTAAGTGTGCCTAAGACTTACTGATTGTATGAGTCACTATATGGATAACTGTATACTTGTAATAGTGATTTTATAACACACTAAGTGTGAGTTACTATCTATATAAATAGATGAAGTGGTGTTTGTATAAGTGTGTAGGTGAGTAAATGTAAGTATAATCAATTGTTTGCATAAGTCAGAAGGATGTCTTTATAAGTGAATACAATGTGTGCTGGTGTGTAATATTGAAATAGGTGTACACGTATATTTGATAGTGTTCTGTTGATTATTCACTGCATATAACACTGAATCTATAGGTAAGTGATTAGATGTGTGTATAGTTCTATGAATAACTGAGTGGGTGTTTAGAAATTTCTATTGGTGTGTCAATAGTTTCAAATATGGCACTTTCTATTTTACAGTGAGTGATGAAAGATTATACTAGTGTGTGATGAGGTGTATTTGATTGTCACATGGATGATGTCATCAGTGATGTCATTTGAGATGTCATCAGTGATGTCATCAGTGATCTTACTGACCATGTCATGAATGATGTAATATGTGACATCATCAGCAGTGGATTGCGGGCGCACAAGTTATAGTGAGTACAACTAACTATAACGGGGAATTTCAATGGTTTTGTATGGGTAAAATGTCCAGCTAACTATAACTGGTGTGAAACCTATGGTTTTTTCAGTGAATATATATATATATATATATATATATATATATATATATATATATATATACATATATATATATATATATATATATATATATATATAGATATATCGAGGACGGGCCCACTTGTGGAGTCCATACAGGACTTGATTGTGTGCTTTCCGCACTACACTTCCCAGAAGTCTCATTGGAGCCTCCCATCGGCGGGTGAGTTATATCAAATTGGAGAAGTGTAATGGGTGCGCACACCGCTTCCGTTAAAGCCCCTGAAGAGAAGCAGATGGAGCTTCGAAACGCGTCGGGCAGATCCATTACGGAGCGGCGTCTACAAGCGGATCCCCGCCCTCACCTACACATAAATAAAGCTGCTGCTCGTGTGCTACTCAAGAGGTGGACAACCTGGAGCGAAAATTTACACGCGGCAGTCCAGCTGCGGAGTATGCACCACCCCGTTAACGTGGGGGTCACGGCAGTGAAGTAGCAGCCGTACATGGGATCGAGGACGGGCCCACTTGTGGAGTCCATACAGGACTTGATTGTGTGCTTTCCGCACTACACTTCCCAGAAGTCTCATTGGAGCCTCCCATCGGCGGGTGAGTTATATCAAATTGGAGAAGTGTAATGGGTGCGCACACCGCTTCCGTTAAAGCCCCTGAAGAGAAGCAGATGGAGCTTCGAAACGCGTCGGGCAGATCCATTACGGAGCGGCGTCTACAAGCGGATCCCCGCCCTCACCTACACATAAATAAAGCTGCTGCTCGTGTGCTACTCAAGAGGTGGACAACCTGGAGCGAAAATTTACACGCGGCAGTCCAGCCGCGGAGTATGCACCACCCCGTTAACGTGGGGGTCACGGCAGTGAAGTAGCAGCCGTACATGGGATCGAGGACGGGCCCACTTGTGGAGTCCATACAGGACTTGATTGTGTGCTTTCCGCACTACACTTCCCAGAAGTCTCATTGGAGCCTCCCATCGGCGGGTGAGTTATATCAAATTGGAGAAGTGTAATGGGTGCGCACACCGCTTCCGTTAAAGCCCCTGAAGAGAAGCAGATGGAGCTTCGAAACGCGTCGGGCAGATCCATTACGGAGCGGCGTCTACAAGCGGATCCCCGCCCTCACCTACACATAAATAAAGCTGCTGCTCGTGTGCTACTCAAGAGGTGGACAACCTGGAGCGAAAATTTACACGCGGCAGTCCAGCCGCGGAGTATGCACCACCCCGTTAACGTGGGGGTCACGGCAGTGAAGTAGCAGCCGTACATGGGATCGAGGACGGGCCCACTTGTGGAGTCCATACAGGACTTGATTGTGTGCTTTCCGCACTACACTTCCCAGAAGTCTCATTGGAGCCTCCCATCGGCGGGTGAGTTATATCAAATTGGAGAAGTGTAATGGGTGCGCACACCGCTTCCGTTAAAGCCCCTGAAGAGAAGCAGATGGAGCTTCGAAACGCGTCGGGCAGATCCATTACGGAGCGGCGTCTACAAGCGGATCCCCGCCCTCACCTACACATAAATAAAGCTGCTGCTCGTGTGCTACTCAAGAGGTGGACAACCTGGAGCGAAAATTTACACGCGGCAGTCCAGCCGCGGAGTATGCACCACCCCGTTAACGTGGGGGTCACGGCAGTGAAGTAGCAGCCGTACATGGGATCGAGGACGGGCCCACTTGTGGAGTCCATACAGGACTTGATTGTGTGCTTTCCGCACTACACTTCCCAGAAGTCTCATTGGAGCCTCCCATCGGCGGGTGAGTTATATCAAATTGGAGAAGTGTAATGGGTGCGCACACCGCTTCCGTTAAAGCCCCTGAAGAGAAGCAGATGGAGCTTCGAAACGCGTCGGGCAGATCCATTACGGAGCGGCGTCTACAAGCGGATCCCCGCCCTCACCTACACATAAATAAAGCTGCTGCTCGTGTGCTACTCAAGAGGTGGACAACCTGGAGCGAAAATTTACACGCGGCAGTCCAGCCGCGGAGTATGCACCACCCCGTTAACGTGGGGGTCACGGCAGTGAAGTAGCAGCCGTACATGGGATCGAGGACGGGCCCACTTGTGGAGTCCATACAGGACTTGATTGTGTGCTTTCTGCACTACACTTCCCAGAAGTCTCATTGGAGCCTCCCATCGGCGGGTGAGTTATATCAAATTGGAGAAGTGTAATGGGTGCGCACACCGCTTCCGTTAAAGCCCCTGAAGAGAAGCAGATGGAGCTTCGAAACGCGTCGGGCAGATCCATTACGGAGCGGCGTCTACAAGCGGATCCCCGCCCTCACCTACACATAAATAAAGCTGCTGCTCGTGTGCTACTCAAGAGGTGGACAACCTGGAGCGAAAATTTACACGCGGCAGTCCAGCCGCGGAGTATGCACCACCCCGTTAACGTGGGGGTCACGGCAGTGAAGTAGCAGCCGTACATGGGATCGAGTACGGGCCCACTTGTGGAGTCCATACAGGACTTGATTGTGTGCTTTCCGCACTACACTTCCCAGAAGTCTCATTGGAGCCTCCCATCGGCGGGTGAGTTATATCAAATTGGAGAAGTGTAATGGGTGCGCACACCGCTTCCGTTAAAGCCCCTGAAGAGAAGCAGATGGAGCTTCGAAACGCGTCGGGCAGATCCATTACGGAGCGGCGTCTACAAGCGGATCCCCGCCCTCACCTACACATAAATAAAGCTGCTGCTCGTGTGCTACTCAAGAGGTGGACAACCTGGAGCGAAAATTTACACGCGGCAGTCCAGCCGCGGAGTATGCACCACCCCGTTAACGTGGGGGTCACGGCAGTGAAGTAGCAGCCGTACATGGGATCGAGGACGGGCCCACTTGTGGAGTCCATACAGGACTTGATTGTGTGCTTTCCGCACTACACTTCCCAGAAGTCTCATTGGAGCCTCCCATCGGCGGGTGAGTTATATCAAATTGGAGAAGTGTAATGGGTGCGCACACCGCTTCCGTTAAAGCCCCTGAAGAGAAGCAGATGGAGCTTCGAAACGCGTCGGGCAGATCCATTACGGAGCGGCGTCTACAAGCGGATCCCCGCCCTCACCTACACATAAATAAAGCTGCTGCTCGTGTGCTACTCAAGAGGTGGACAACCTGGAGCGAAAATTTACACGCGGCAGTCCAGCCGCGGAGTATGCACCACCCCGTTAACGTGGGGGTCACGGCAGTGAAGTAGCAGCCAAAATGGGATCGAGGACGGGCCCACTTGTGGAGTCCATACAGGACTTGATTGTGTGCTTTCCGCACTACACTTCCCAGAAGTCTCATTGGAGCCTCCCATCGGCGGGTGAGTTATATCAAATTGGAGAAGTGTAATGGGTGCGCACACCGCTTCCGTTAAAGCCCCTGAAGAGAAGCAGATGGAGCTTCGAAACGCGTCGGGCAGATCCATTACGGAGCGGCGTCTACAAGCGGATCCCCGCCCTCACCTACACATAAATAAAGCTGCTGCTCGTGTGCTACTCAAGAGGTGGACAACCTGGAGCGAAAATTTACACGCGGCAGTCCAGCCGCGGAGTATGCACCACCCCGTTAACGTGGGGGTCACGGCAGTGAAGTAGCAGCCGTACATGGGATCGAGGACGGGCCCACTTGTGGAGTCCATACAGGACTTGATTGTGTGCTTTCCGCACTACACTTCCCAGAAGTCTCATTGGAGCCTCCCATCGGCGGGTGAGTTATATCAAATTGGAGAAGTGTAATGGGTGCGCACACCGCTTCCGTTAAAGCCCCTGAAGAGAAGCAGATGGAGCTTCGAAACGCGTCGGGCAGATCCATTACGGAGCGGCGTCTACAAGCGGATCCCCGCCCTCACCTACACATAAATAAAGCTGCTGCTCGTGTGCTACTCAAGAGGTGGACAACCTGGAGCGAAAATTTACACGCGGCAGTCCAGCCGCGGAGTATGCACCACCCCGTTAACGTGGGGGTCACGGCAGTGAAGTAGCAGCCGTACATGGGATCGAGGACGGGCCCACTTGTGGAGTCCATACAGGACTTGATTGTGTGCTTTCCGCACTACACTTCCCAGAAGTCTCATTGGAGCCTCCCATCGGCGGGTGAGTTATATCAAATTGGAGAAGTGTAATGGGTGCGCACACCGCTTCCGTTAAAGCCCCTGAAGAGAAGCAGATGGAGCTTCGAAACGCGTCGGGCAGATCCATTACGGAGCGGCGTCTACAAGCGGATCCCCGCCCTCACCTACACATAAATAAAGCTGCTGCTCGTGTGCTACTCAAGAGGTGGACAACCTGGAGCGAAAATTTACACGCGGCAGTCCAGCCGCGGAGTATGCACCACCCCGTTAACGTGGGGGTCACGGCAGTGAAGTAGCAGCCGTACATGGGATCGAGGACGGGCCCACTTGTGGAGTCCATACAGGACTTGATTGTGTGCTTTCCGCACTACACTTCCCAGAAGTCTCATTGGAGCCTCCCATCGGCGGGTGAGTTATATCAAATTGGAGAAGTGTAATGGGTGCGCACACCGCTTCCGTTAAAGCCCCTGAAGAGAAGCAGATGGAGCTTCGAAACGCGTCGGGCAGATCCATTACGGAGCGGCGTCTACAAGCGGATCCCCGCCCTCACCTACACATAAATAAAGCTGCTGCTCGTGTGCTACTCAAGAGGTGGACAACCTGGAGCGAAAATTTACACGCGGCAGTCCAGCCGCGGAGTATGCACCACCCCGTTAACGTGGGGGTCACGGCAGTGAAGTAGCAGCCAAAATGGGATCGAGGACGGGCCCACTTGTGGAGTCCATACAGGACTTGATTGTGTGCTTTCCGCACTACACTTCCCAGAAGTCTCATTGGAGCCTCCCATCGGCGGGTGAGTTATATCAAATTGGAGAAGTGTAATGGGTGCGCACACCGCTTCCGTTAAAGCCCCTGAAGAGAAGCAGATGGAGCTTCGAAACGCGTCGGGCAGATCCATTACGGAGCGGCGTCTACAAGCGGATCCCCGCCCTCACCTACACATAAATAAAGCTGCTGCTCGTGTGCTACTCAAGAGGTGGACAACCTGGAGCGAAAATTTACACGCGGCAGTCCAGCCGCGGAGTATGCACCACCCCGTTAACGTGGGGGTCACGGCAGTGAAGTAGCAGCCGTACATGGGATCGAGGACGGGCCCACTTGTGGAGTCCATACAGGACTTGATTGTGTGCTTTCCGCACTACACTTCCCAGAAGTCTCATTGGAGCCTCCCATCGGCGGGTGAGTTATATCAAATTGGAGAAGTGTAATGGGTGCGCACACCGCTTCCGTTAAAGCCCCTGAAGAGAAGCAGATGGAGCTTCGAAACGCGTCGGGCAGATCCATTACGGAGCGGCGTCTACAAGCGGATCCCCGCCCTCACCTACACATAAATAAAGCTGCTGCTCGTGTGCTACTCAAGAGGTGGACAACCTGGAGCGAAAATATATATATATATATATAGATATGTATTTATGACTTTGGATGTGCAGTCTCTGTACACTAGTATCAGACACCACGACGGACTACGAGCCGTCAACCATTTCCTGGGGCAGAGACCTATAACATTGTACAACCACACTAAAATGTTATTAGAAATGACAGAATAGTGCCTAACCAACAACACTTTCCTTTTCAACAGACTCCACTATAAACAACTACAAGGATCAGCTATGGGTACCTGTTTCTCTCCCAGCTATGCGAATTTACACATGGGCTGGTGGGAGGAACAGGTACTAGGAGTCAAACACGCAGCCACATTAACCAAGAATGTAGTCATGTATAAACGCTACATTGATGATATTTTTATACTGTGGCAAGGACCAAAAGAGGAGGCTGAATCATTTGCTGCACAGCTAAATGACAATGCACTGAACTTAAAATTCACATGCATCACCAATACCACCTCCATACAATTCCTTGACCTAGAACTCTACACTGAACACAATAAAATCCAAACACGAACCTACCGTAAGCCTACTGCGGGAAACTCTGTGCTACACGCACAAAGCTTCCACCCCCACAATCTGAAAGAATCCATCCCTTATGCAGAATGCTTATGCATGACTAGAAATTGCAGCACTAAAACAGGGCTCACTGAGGCAAAAGAAAATCTTTTTTTTAGATTGAAAAAAAGAGGGTACAGCAAAGAAACATGCAAGAAAGCAGATACCAAATGCAGAACATTAAACAGAAAAGATCTTCTGTTTACACAAAAACAGGTCCCTGCCACACAAACACCAACCAAAGAGCCTCCTAGACTAATCACAGGCTTTAATGCCTACCACACCCAGGTCAGGAAAATACTCACTAAACAAAAATGGTCAAAAATGACCCTGCCATCGGGGAAATGTGTGGAAAAAGACCCTCTATTGCTTTCAGAAAAGCCAAATCGATGAGAAATCATCTGGTCTGCAATGCCCCAATCCTCAAAAAACCTGTAGATTGGCTTACCAACCAAAAGGGTTTCAAAAAATGTGTAAAATGCAAGGCATGCAAGCATGGTATAAACACAAGTAAGGTGGATGTGCCTTTCAGACAAAAACCATATTCCATTAGAGACAAATACACCTGTAAAACGGAATACGCGGTATACGTTTTGGTTTGTGTTTGTGGGAAGCGGTACGTGGGGAGTACAATTCACCCTGTACATGTGAGAGTTCTCCAGCACCTTCGAGCAGTGACAAATGATGATCCGGCCTATCCTGTGGCCAGACACATCAATACGGTCCACGCAGGTGACATTGAGGTACTGTCGTACTTGTCATCGACAGTGTCCCTAAAAACATCAGGGGGGGAAACCGTCTCCAAACACTTTTTGGAGTCAAGATATATAATCCTCTTAAACTCCAAGATACCTAACGGCCTCAATGCAGATGAGGCTCTTAGCGTCCATCTTTAAAGTCGCCATAGGAGCATTAATAATAGTTCCTATCCTCTTCCCAGTTCCCGTTCTCCATTCCAGTAAACATCTGCTGTTCGCAGTTTTAACCTCCCATCACTTTGTACATATGAGCATAACCATCACCCCTAGACTCTGGAGATTTTCAAATGGTAGTTTAAGCTATTACGGACAGGCATGTCGTCTCATCATTTAAATATCATTGCAATTGGGCGTGTGTACTCAATTTTGAACATTGTTCTCGATGTTTGACAATGGGAAACCTATATGGAGTTAAAAAATATGTATATTTGTATGCATTTTAATCTAAATGGGGAGAAAAAGAAAGATTCCGTGTGACAAACACAGGTGGAGTAAAAAATCATAGTTACATTCATAGCGCACATCCACTAGGGTACTATACCATAACTTTCAGAGTTTCCCATTTTAGTCCACTTGGAGATGAGGAATAAGTGCCAGCGGTACTTTGAAATAGCCACACACTATAAGCGTGCGATACACATAGTTAGGCTATTACACTACACACGGGTATAAACCTGGGGCCTCCGCATTTTATGGGCCCGATACATGGCGCACCGGAATCACCCTAGGCACTAGTCCCCAAACCCACTCCACAGATTAATATTTTAAACAAACAACAAGATATTGTTCCATACATAGTGATTATTCACAATACATGACGGGACACAAGCGCCAAATAACTGCGCGTAATTCAAGGACCCCGTTTAATTGTGAAACACACACACCAAAACTCACTGTTAGAAAAACTCTGCACACAGGGACCACCGAACCACACCAGCCAGGCGCTTTGGAAGGAATGAAGGAATCACTAGGCTGTCATTGCGGGGAGGTTTCTATAGTAACTGCAAAACCTGCAAGCAATGATGACGTTATGTAGGAATGTGCATGCCTCAAGAACTCTTCTATGTCTGTCAAAACCAAGCGTTGCTAGCACAGTCATGGCAACAGGGCAGTCAAAATGTAAAACAAGCTGCAATATACCGTGAAAAAAGAGGCAAACATTAATGATGTAATGTAATGTCACAGGGGTATAAATTGAGTCACAGAATGCAGAGATGTAGTGAACAAGGCGGGAGCTAACCGCCGAAACGCGTCAAAGCAGCCTAAAAGTGGAATAAAACTTATTTGGAATTCGAAATTTCATGGAGTCAGTGCCTTTCTTATATTGTGAAGATTGGAGTGTTCCTGATATATATATATATATATATATATATATATATATATATATATATATATATATATATATATATATATATATATATATATATATATATATATATATATATATATATATATATATATATATTCACTGACAAAACCATAGGTTTCACACCAGTTATAGTTAGCTGGAAATTTTACTGACATAAAACCATTGAAATTCCCACGTTATAGTTAGTTGGACTCACTATAACTTGCGCGCCTGCAATGCACTGCTGATGACGTCACATATTACATCACTCATGACATGGTCAGTGACATCACTCATGACATCACTGATGACACCATCCTTGTGACAGAGTGACAGACCTAATTTCAGTGTAATGTAACGCTTGAAACACATATTCAAAAATAGAAACAAACATTTTCAAAAAAATGGAGATACCCAAACCAGTAACAACAACCAATTCAGTAATTCCACCATCTATATACACATCCACTCATTCACCAACAGTTCTATATAGTCACTCATATATATACTCACTCATCATATGTAGTGATACACGTATACATCCTGTTACACATCAGCAGTCATCCAAAAGTTACTCACACACATACTCACACATGCAAATAAACTATTGAACATCCATTTATTTGCATATACATTTATACACACACTACCACCTTACTTCTAAGGAAACTTACACATACTTACTCTCTTAAACAATCACTTATAGAAACACATACTTATTTAAACAGCAACTCCTACAATCTCTCACTATATATACTATACTCACTTATATACATCAATACTCACATATACTAGATTAAAACATATGTCGTTACTAATGAAGACACTAGTGAGACAGTCATTCACTCACTAACACACACATATACACACTCATCCACCCATACAGTCCTGCACATATGCTGTCTTCAAAACACATACAAACAGTGAGTCAGTCACCAACCCCTGCAGCCACTTATACACAAAGAGAAACATTGATACAAACATTTAAATATTTAAACAATACTCGCTAATATATGTATTCACTAAGATACACTTAATAAGCCAGTTAACCAACCAATTTTTTTTTTAAAAACATCCATTTACACACTTATTTAATCATTTATTCTTCCATCGACCTTTACAAATACATATATAAAACAAATTTATTTTTCAGAAAGACACACATTCACTGGATGGTGTCATCAGTGATGTCATGAGTGATGTCACAGACCATGTCATGAGTGATGTAATATGTGACGTCATCAGCAGTGCATTGCAGGCGCGCAAGTTATAGTGAGTCCAACTAACTATAACGTGGGAATTTCAATGGTTTTATGTCAGTAAAATTTCCAGCTAACTATAACTGGTGTGAAACCTATGGTTTTGTCAGTGAATTTAATAGGTTTTTTAAATGCTAATTCCTAACTATAACTGGTGTGAAACCTATGGTTTTTTCAGTGAATTTCAAAGGTTTTTTAAATGCTAATTCCTAACTATAACTGGTGTGAAACCTATGGTTTTTTCAGTGAATTTCAAAGGTTTTTTAAATGCTAATTCCTAACTATAACTGGTGTGAAACCTATGGTTTTTTCAGTGAATTTCAAAGGTTTTTTTAATGCTAATTCCTAACTATATAAGACCTGAAAGCCCACCAGGAATCTCCAGTATGCGCCAGGGGACTGCATTGCAGAGAGGTGTAATGAAGCCACAACCCTTTTTACATCTCTCTGCAACGCAGTCCCCGTGCATGTTTGAAGAGGGGGAACTAATTCCCCTTGCATACTGGGGGCCCCTGGGGGCCAATTAGCCCACCTGGAACCTCCAGTATGCGCCAGGGGCTGCATTGCAGAGGTGTAATGAGACTATGCCCCTTGTTACACCTCTCTGCAACGCAGCCCACTGCCGCGTTTGCAGAGAGAGAACTAATTCCCCTTGCATACTGGGGGTCCCTGGGGTCAACTAGTCCACCAGGAGCCTCCAGTATGCGTGAGGGAGCTGCATTGCAGAGAAGTGTAATGAGGCCACACCCTTGTTACACCTCTCTGCAATGCAGGCCACTGGCGCGTTTGCAGAGGGGGGACTAATTCCCCTTGCATACTGGGGGTCCCTGGATCATATCTGCCCAAACACCGCTATTCCGCACGATTGTAAATGACTTTTCTTGAGAAACATTTG
This sequence comes from Lissotriton vulgaris, assembly GCF_964263255.1. Taxonomy (NCBI): domain Eukaryota; kingdom Metazoa; phylum Chordata; class Amphibia; order Caudata; family Salamandridae; genus Lissotriton; species Lissotriton vulgaris. The sequence continues at coordinate 2,033,783,816 of NC_141685.1, read as the reverse complement.
GATTTGGATTATCATGTCCTATACTTTGGAATTTTTGAAAGACTGACTTTAAGGATGCTATAAATTACTCAAGTCTGCCCGAATTGTGTGGGTAAAATTGATACCTAGTCACTTTGAATAAGAATATACTTATGTCTCGTCTAACATTTGGAAGAAATATCTAGTTATATGACAACTGGATACCGACATAACTTGAAGGAAATAAGAATGCCCTGAAGAAGTTCCGTTGTACAGAACGAAACGTTTCGGCTGGCTGTGGTACATAAACTTAAGGAAAATAAAAGCATTTGAATATACACCAAGATTCAGCGCTTCAATAAGGACTCTAAGTGATATGATTTGATTGGACTCATTGTGAAAGTGGTGCTGTGCCAAACTTTGGAATATTCTCCACTACTCTCTACTACTTACTCTCTCCTACTCCACTACTCTCAAATACTCACTGTCTACTACTCATTCTCTACTACTCTACTACTCTCTACTACTCTCTCTCTACTACTCACTCCCTACTACTTGCTACTCACTACTCCCTACTACTCACTATCTACTACTCTCTACTACTCACTCTCTATTACTCTCTCTCTACTACTCACTCTTTACTACTCACTACTTCTCTCTACTACTCACTCTCTACTTCTCACTCTCTACTACTCTCTACTACTCACTCTCTACTACTCTCCCTCTACTACACACTCTCTACTACTCTCTACTACTCACTCTCTACTACTCTCTCTCTACTAGTCTCTACTACTCACTCTACTACTCACTCTCTACTACTCACTACTATTCTCTCTGCTACTCATTCTCTACTACTCTCTACTACTCACTCTCTACTACTCACTCTCTACTACTCACTCTTTACTACTCTCTACTACTCACTTTCTACTGCTCTCTACTACTCACTCTACTACTTACTCTCTACTACGCTCTACTACTCACTCTCTACTACTCACTCTCTACTACTCTCTACTACTCACTCTACTATTCACTCTGCTATTCACTCTCTGCTACTCTCTCTACTGCTCTCTACTACTCTCTACTACTCACTCTCTACTCTCTATTACTCACTCTCTACTCTCTACCTCTCTACCTCTCTCTTCTTCTCTCTCTACTAATCTCTACCTCTCTACCGCTACCTCTCTACCTCTACACCTATACCTCTCTACCTCTCTCTACACGCACACATATACACATATATGCATATATATATGCATATGCATTTATATATATGTATGTGTATGTATAAAAAAACAACAAAACATTTTTTTTTTAAACAGCTACTTTTAAAACTGTCATTCTTTTTCCCCATGGTACGCTCCCCGGTACGCGCACCGGTGCGCGTACCGGAGCGCGGCTATAGATATATATATTTTTTTTAACCTTAATTACTCAAAATCCACTGGAGCACATATCTTGAGACATAGCAAAGGCACATCGGGCTACCAGTCCCTACAATTTTGCCAAGTTTGGTGAAAATCCATTCAGCCGTTCGGGCTAAAAGTGAAATCGACCGCCCTATGGAAATTAACATGGGGAAAACGCGTTTTGGGACCCCCCTTTTATCTCGGCCCCCACTTAACGAGTCCCCCCCAAACTTTCAGGGAAGGACCGGAACGCCGCGAGGCCATTGTGAGGAAATTTTGAGGCAGATTCGTCAACTGGCGCCAAAGGTATTCCAAATAGAATTTTGAGATTTAACATTGAAAAAAATCCTAACTATAACTACTTACTGAGGTATGGGAAGGGGTCCCAGTAAACATGAACAATAATCACAAAGAAAATATAAACACTAAAAGAAACCAATTGAAAAGACACATTGTTTTATTCACAATGTGCCAGTATCATGTATATACGTCACTTTAAACATACATTGATCTGTGACTATTAAGTAGTGCCCCAAAGGTTGGGAAAGGGGGGGTGGGTATGTGATACGTGTGGGAAATAGGTGAAGGAAAACAGGGTTTTCAGTGACAGTAAAAATCGGCGAATAGAAGTGATTCAATGTGGTTACATGTCAATGTACCCAAACAAAACGACCAATTGGTTCATATACATTCTTTCACAAAAATCATACTCCAAAATCACAACAAATGAGAGCAATAGGGTGAGGAGTTGACTGTATAGACCAAAGTGATGTCGACGTTTCGACCCTCGTTCGCAGATATGGGTTTAAATCTTGCCGTGGGGTCTTCTTCAGGACTGGGGAGATGGGGGGCACGTGACCTAGTTAGTGTACAAATATTCACGAATTAGTGTGGGGGAAAGGAAATTCCCATATGTTACTCATGCTTAAAAACACACCAAACAATTAATGCAGGCGGCTGACTATTAGCAAAATCTAGTTGAATGCATATAATTTAAATAATTTGAACAATGAGTCGCCGCGAGTACGACTTGCTCAGCCAGTGGATGTATTCTCAGTCGACATCATTGTGCTCACACATGGAGGGAAACAGTCTGAAGATAGGTCTTACCGCACTAGGGCAGCCCATCCAAAATACCAATGAGCTATACGTGAATTAGCAACAAACGCTAATATGCATAGGTCCAAAATGTTGATCAACACTTTACAATCCATGGATACCAAAATATACCAGTATACGAGTCTAACTTGGAAAGGTTATGACTTACCACCGAGGTGGTGTGCATAGGGACCCGATAAGCTGGAGGGTAGATAACGGTAATGGATCTGTGAATTAAAATCCAATAGGGTCTTATTATGTTGATAGTGTATTATGTGAAAATTACAAAAATCACCGCATTGTAGATAACTTACCGAGGTGTCGCTCGGAACCGCCTAATGATTTAATGGTCAGGGTTCAGTAGAAACATCAGAAGGGGAAATCGCTCTAAGAGTAAAAAACCATAGAGGGAGCCTTTAAAAACTGTCCCCGCAGGGCAGGGGAAGTTAGAGCAAATAGCAAATGGCAGATACAGATCTAGAGACTTACCCAACAGCCGTGTTACATCGACTTTCGGCGTGGGTTGGCAGGCAATCGCGCTGTGGCATCGAGTGCTTGGCAGGACTGAATAAGGGGTAAGAGGGTATGCAGAGCGTTAGTTGTCTGCTGAGATTAAGCGGACTGAACGCAAGAACTCCGAAAATTGCAAGCGCTTACCGGGGTGAGGAGTTACTACGGAGCCGTTCACTGCTCGCCGAGGGAATGGCGAAGCAGAGTTCCGCTTACATGGACGTTGTCAAGGTTGCACGTCACGTGACTCATGGACATGGTGGACAGACTCAAAGAGTTGGTGAGTTGTGTAGAGTCAGGCACTCGTTTGTGACACATGTACGGATTAACACCCATAACGCTGGATGGGTTGGTGCACATTTTTGATATAGCGGTTCAAAGTGATTGAATAACTTAATCACAAATGACGGGGCGACTGAAAGATATCAGCGATGGAGGTATTACTAGCCATCACGGAACTGGGCAATCGGGTACCTATCGGTCGGGCAAAATACGTGCATATGGGTAGATGTATCAATTAGGGAATAAATGTAAACAACCACAGACAATGTTGTTCTTTGTAGCAAGCTGAGCACTGGCTAAGGCGTAAAAATACATGGGTGAATCATATCACCATAACCCCGAACTGATTATTCTCATAACTTGGATATCACTCCATACATTAGCTGGGTGCTCTCGTATACGGGCGTACCTCACACACGTGGGTATAGGCCACTGTTACTCACTCCTGATGATAGTATATGGGAACAAATGCTGGTTGTTGCACAAAGAATGGTTCATGAATAATTTCATCATATTCACAACAAAGTTGGTCCAGGTCTCCGAAGCCCTAACTGCATTTATTGGCAATGGTCAAACTGCGTGGCGTACCTCACACACATGTGGGTATAAGCCACTGTGGCTCTAAACAAATGGTTGGAAATGTACACATAATCAAGGTTATTGCGACATTGTGAAAGTGGCGTACCTCGCGCACGCGGGTAAAGGCCATATACACAATGTCGCTGCGCGTAAGTGCAAGAATAGGCTGCTGATGTCTTGACTACACGCTGAGGCCCGACATATTGGATAATCATACTAGGTAGATTAGCTGGTAAACAGAGTGTAATGTCAGGCTCATAGTTAATTGTAAGTATGGATACAAGAACATTTATCATTAACAAAGTCATTAAGGTAGAATAGCCAATTGGGAGAATGAACTATCATGTTCGTTTAGCCCAGATTCAATGGAGTTAAAGGTGAATATCCACTTTAATTCCCTGGTGTTGAGGATACTTGCGATATTACCTCCCCGTGGACCCAGTGTCGCTTTCTCTAAGACTACCCACTTGAGGCTTTCGGGTGTGTGGCCTGCTGATAAGAAGTGGTCCACTAGTGGAGCCCCCTGGGTTTTGCACCTGATCCGGCTCATGTGCTGAAGTATCCTTGCTTTCACTTTTTGTTGGGTCTGGCCAATATAAATCAATTGACAAGGGCACAAGATGGCGTAAATGATGTTTTCAGAGTTACAGTTGGTATGGGATTTCATCACAATTCTGTGTCTTCCATGTGAGAATTCCTTTGTTTGGATAGTGCTGGCACAGGCTTTGCAGCACCCGCATTTAAAGTGGCCCAGAATGGGAGGCAGATTCCACAGAGTTTGGATAGTCGGATCCTCCGGTGTTTGCAGGAAGGAGCGTACCACAAGGTCCCTGATGCTTCTGGCCTTTTTGAATGCATGAAGGGGCAAGTCACTTTGTTGAATGTCGTCAGAGATAAGGGCCCAGTGGTGGTTTATTATCTTTTTTATTTTGTTGCTGGCGGTGTTGAATGTAGTAACACACACGATTCTCTGTTCAGATTCATCTCTGTTAGTTTTGGGGGTCAATAGTTCTTCCCGAGGATAGAACCAGGCTCTTTTGCGTGCACGCTTGACTAGTTGTTTTGGGTAACCCTTCGACAAAAGTCTCTGTTTGAGTTCTTCAGACTCGCTGAAATAGTGATCCTTATTGGAGCAATTGCGGCGGATGCGCAAGAATTGCCCAAAGGGGAGGTTGTCTCGGAGGGCACGTGGATGATGACTCTCGTAGTGCAAAAGGGAGTTCCTTTCCGCCGGTTTTCGATATAAAGTAGTGAATAACCGACCAGCTTCCTCATAGATGGTAAGGTCTAGGAAATCGATCCGATGATTGTCAGACTGAATGGTAAATTTTAGAAAAAGAGATTGTTCATTAAGCCACACATAGAACGCCGTTAGTTCTTGTAGGTCCCCGTGCCATATCAGAAGGATGTCGTCGATATACCGCATCCAAAGACTCAATTGGTCTCTGAATGGGTTGATCTGATTGAGTACAGTTTCTTGCTCAAAGGCCGCCATGTATAAAATTGCCACATCAGGAGCAAAGGGAGCCCCCATGGCTACTCCTGAAGTTTGAATGTAAAACTTGTCCTTGAACACGAAGAAGTTTTGGGTCATCGCTATACGTAGTAATGCAACAATAAATTCGGTGGGTGCTTGCATCGGGGCAGGTCGCTGTTGTAGGCACCGCGTTACTACCATCAGAGCTTCCTGCTGTGGAATACTCGTGTACAGGGATACAACATCGCACGTAGCTAATAGTTGACAGTCTGGATTGAAATGTTGGCCTTCCACAATATTTATAGTGTGCATCGTGTCACGTAAATATGCTGGAGTAGCTTCTGCAATGGGTTTCAAGAAGAAATCGATGTATTGACCTAGAGGTTCGAGGATCGACCCACACCCGGAAACAATGGGGCGGCCTGGGGGGTTGGTCATTGACTTGTGTATCTTTGGTATCGTGTAGATGGTTGCTAAGCGTGGATGTGGTTTGTTGAGGAAATTGAACTCAAGTTCCGATAGAAACCCTTGTTCCAGACCCATTTGGGTTATTTCAAGGATGTCACGAGCAATGGCCGAAGTTGGATCTGATCGTAGAAGTTGATAACTGTTAGTGTCATTCAATTGGCGGAGAATTTCAGATTCGTATGTGGTGACATCCTGTACCACGATTGCCCCACCCTTATCAGCTGGCTTGATAACTAGTTGGTCATTTCGCGCCAGAGATTGGAGAGCTAGTTTCTCTTTTTTGCTGGTGTTAAATCTAGTGAAGGTTTTGGTTCCTAGGAGATGTAGCGTGTCTCTCAGTACGACCGTTTCAAAAGCCAGGATCTTATGTGACATGGTGTTGTTAAATGGAACAAATGTGGACGGCGGTCTGAGTCCAGTGATGGAAGGCGAGGTGCTTGGTTCTTTGTTGCGAAAAAAATATTTCAGTCTTATTTTTCGGAAAAATTTGGAAAGTTCCGTTCGGATGATGAAAGGATCCGGGTGACTGGTAGGGACATATGACAATCCTTTACCCAAAATTTGGATCTCATCATCACTCAAGGTGTGTTTCGAAATGTTCACCACCGGACTTTCTGAGCCAGGGGGGGCTCCTCCCAAGAGTTTCAAACGAGGGTACAATACAAACATTGTATCAGTTTGTGGATTAGCACTATGGGTTACCATCTGTAAGTCTTGTTGCGGGTAACACGTTCCCCGTGTTGAGGTTCGGGCTGAAAATGTACCTGCTTCTGAGGTTGACCGCGGCCTCCATTCCAGTTGCCGGTGTTGTACTGGGAGCCGCGTTGCTGTCCGCGCGGCCACGAATTGCCCCTGCCACGAGGTGGGCGCCATGTGCCCTGGCGTTGCCCTAAAAAAGAAGGGCTGTTTTGAAATTGTTGGTTGTAGCCAAAGTCAGGGTAGTTCTGCTGGTAGTTAGCACCCGATTGATCTTGTTCACCCTCTGAACTGTATGATGAATCAGAGAAAGTATAATAGTTGTTCCGTCTGCCTCTGGAAGATCCTCGCCCACGGTTGGTGAATCTACCTTGGTTGTCTTGACGATAATGGTCTTCCTGTAGATAGGGATAGGTCTTCTTCTTATCGTACAGTCTGATGTCACGGGCCAGTTTTTCTAGTTTGCGGTTTTGGGTGGTCAGGTCGAAATCCTTGAGTGTGGCCTCAAGGTTGGTGAGAGTTTCTTTTGCGTTAGCAAAGTTGGCGTCAGCTGAAATTTCAGCCTTTAAGGTTTTGATCTCGGCAGTGATGATTTGAATTTGTTCAGCAGCTGTTTCAACGCCGAGGACCATCCAGTGGCGGCTACAATTGTTTGCTACGTGGCTGAACCCTTCCCTGAATTTCGGTACTTCTACGAAAATGGCTGGTTCAATTTTTATTTGTAATCCAATGGGGATAATGTTTTCTTTTAGATATTTGGTAAGTAGATGGCCATGCCACCGTGTGCGGATCAACTTTTTCTCCAGACGCTCCAGTCGAGAGATCTTGTCCTTTAGCGTGAAATCAATCGTGGAAATATCAGAGGAAATAAACACATTGTTGGGGTCTTCTAATAACTTGTCTATATAGTCTTCTGAGTAAGACAGAAGTTCAGCCATGGCGTGCTAGATTCAACTGAATTGAACATAAAGAGAGGAACCTCGCAGACAGCGTCTGCTCGAAGTGAAATATATAGAGGGGGGTTGTACCCAGATATAGTTACGGGGACCTGGGTTATCAAATGAGGTATGGGAAGGGGTCCCAGTAAACATGAACAATAATCACAAAGAAAATATAAACACTAAAAGAAACCAATTGAAAAGACACATTGTTTTATTCACAATGTGCCAGTATCATGTATATACGTCACTTTAAACATACATTGATCTGTGACTATTAAGTAGTGCCCCAAAGGTTGGGAAAGGGGGGGTGGGTATGTGATACGTGTGGGAAATAGGTGAAGGAAAACAGGGTTTTCAGTGACAGTAAAAATCGGCGAATAGAAGTGATTCAATGTGGTTACATGTCAATGTACCCAAACAAAACGACCAATTGGTTCATATACATTCTTTCACAAAAATCATACTCCAAAATCACAACAAATGAGAGCAATAGGGTGAGGAGTTGACTGTATAGACCAAAGTGATGTCGACGTTTCGACCCTCGTTCGCAGATATGGGTTTAAATCTTGCCGTGGGGTCTTCTTCAGGACTGGGGAGATGGGGGGCACGTGACCTAGTTAGTGTACAAATATTCACGAATTACTGTGGGGGAAAGGAAATTCCCATATGTTACTCATGCTTAAAAACACACCAAACAATTAATGCAGGCGGCTGACTATTAGCAAAATCTAGTTGAATGCATATAATTTAAATAATTTGAACAATGAGTCGCCGCGAGTACGACTTGCTCAGCCAGTGGATGTATTCTCAGTCGACATCATTGTGCTCACACATGGAGGGAAACAGTCTGAAGATAGGTCTTACCGCACTAGGGCAGCCCATCCAAAATACCAATGAGCTATACGTGAATTAGCAACAAACGCTAATATGCATAGGTCCAAAATGTTGATCAACACTTTACAATCCATGGATACCAAAATATACCAGTATACGAGTCTAACTTGGAAAGGTTATGACTTACCACCGAGGTGGTGTGCATAGGGACCCGATAAGCTGGAGGGTAGATAACGGTAATGGATCTGTGAATTAAAATCCAATAGGGTCTTATTATGTTGATAGTGTATTATGTGAAAATTACAAAAATCACCGCATTGTAGATAACTTACCGAGGTGTCGCTCGGAACCGCCTAATGATTTAATGGTCAGGGTTCAGTAGAAACATCAGAAGGGGAAATCGCTCTAAGAGTAAAAAACCATAGAGGGAGCCTTTAAAAACTGTCCCCGCAGGGCAGGGGAAGTTAGAGCAAATAGCAAATGGCAGATACAGATCTAGAGACTTACCCAACAGCCGTGTTACATCGACTTTCGGCGTGGGTTGGCAGGCAATCGCGCTGTGGCATCGAGTGCTTGGCAGGACTGAATAAGGGGTAAGAGGGTATGCAGAGCGTTAGTTGTCTGCTGAGATTACGCGGACTGAACGCAAGAACTCCGAAAATTGCAAGCGCTTACCGGGGTGAGGAGTTACTACGGAGCCGTTCACTGCTCGCCGAGGGAATGGCGAAGCAGAGTTCCGCTTACATGGACGTTGTCAAGGTTGCACGTCACGTGACTCATGGACATGGTGGACAGACTCAAAGAGTTGGTGAGTTGTGTAGAGTCAGGCACTCGTTTGTGACACATGTACGGATTAACACCCATAACGCTGGATGGGTTGGTGCACATTTTTGATATAGCGGTTCAAAGTGATTGAATAACTTAATCACAAATGACGGGGCGACTGAAAGATATCAGCGATGGAGGTATTACTAGCCATCACGGAACTGGGCAATCGGGTACCTATCGGTCGGGCAAAATACGTGCATATGGGTAGATGTATCAATTAGGGAATAAATGTAAACAACCACAGACAATGTTGTTCTTTGTAGCAAGCTGAGCACTGGCAAAGGCGTAAAAATACATGGGTGAATCATATCACCATAACCCCGAACTGATTATTCTCATAACTTGGATATCACTCCATACATTAGCTGGGTGCTCTCGTATACGGGCGTACCTCACACACGTGGGTATAGGCCACTGTTACTCACTCCTGATGATAGTATATGGGAACAAATGCTGGTTGTTGCACAAAGAATGGTTCATGAATAATTTCATCATATTCACAACAAAGTTGGTCCAGGTCTCCGAAGCCCTAACTGCATTTATTGGCAATGGTCAAACTGCGTGGCGTACCTCACACACATGTGGGTATAAGCCACTGTGGCTCTAAACAAATGGTTGGAAATGTACACATAATCAAGGTTATTGCGACATTGTGAAAGTGGCGTACCTCGCGCACGCGGGTAAAGGCCATATACACAATGTCGCTGCGCGTAAGTGCAAGAATAGGCTGCTGATGTCTTGACTACACGCTGAGGCCCGACATATTGGATAATCATACTAGGTAGATTAGCTGGTAAACAGAGTGTAATGTCAGGCTCATAGTTAATTGTAAGTATGGATACAAGAACATTTATCATTAACAAAGTCATTAAGGTAGAATAGCCAATTGGGAGAATGAACTATCATGTTCGTTTAGCCCAGATTCAATGGAGTTAAAGGTGAATATCCACTTTAATTCCCTGGTGTTGAGGATACTTGCGATATTACCTCCCCGTGGACCCAGTGTCGCTTTCTCTAAGACTACCCACTTGAGGCTTTCGGGTGTGTGGCCTGCTGATAAGAAGTGGTCCACTAGTGGAGCCCCCTGGGTTTTGCACCTGATCCGGCTCATGTGCTGAAGTATCCTTGCTTTCACTTTTTGTTGGGTCTGGCCAATATAAATCAATTGACAAGGGCACAAGATGGCGTAAATGATGTTTTCAGAGTTACAGTTGGTATGGGATTTCATCACAATTCTGTGTCTTCCATGTGAGAATTCCTTTGTTTGGATAGTGCTGGCACAGGCTTTGCAGCACCCGCATTTAAAGTGGCCCAGAATGGGAGGCAGATTCCACAGAGTTTGGATAGTCGGATCCTCCGGTGTTTGCAGGAAGGAGCGTACCACAAGGTCCCTGATGCTTCTGGCCTTTTTGAATGCATGAAGGGGCAAGTCACTTTGTTGAATGTCGTCAGAGATAAGGGCCCAGTGGTGGTTTATTATCTTTTTTATTTTGTTGCTGGCGGTGTTGAATGTAGTAACACACACGATTCTCTGTTCAGATTCATCTCTGTTAGTTTTGGGGGTCAATAGTTCTTCCCGAGGATAGAACCAGGCTCTTTTGCGTGCACGCTTGACTAGTTGTTTTGGGTAACCCTTCGACAAAAGTCTCTGTTTGAGTTCTTCAGACTCGCTGAAATAGTGATCCTTATTGGAGCAATTGCGGCGGATGCGCAAGAATTGCCCAAAGGGGAGGTTGTCTCGGAGGGCACGTGGATGATGACTCTCGTAGTGCAAAAGGGAGTTCCTTTCCGCCGGTTTTCGATATAAAGTAGTGAATAACCGACCAGCTTCCTCATAGATGGTAAGGTCTAGGAAATCGATCCGATGATTGTCAGACTGAATGGTAAATTTTAGAAAAAGAGATTGTTCATTAAGCCACACATAGAACGCCGTTAGTTCTTGTAGGTCCCCGTGCCATATCAGAAGGATGTCGTCGATATACCGCATCCAAAGACTCAATTGGTCTCTGAATGGGTTGATCTGATTGAGTACAGTTTCTTGCTCAAAGGCCGCCATGTATAAAATTGCCACATCAGGAGCAAAGGGAGCCCCCATGGCTACTCCTGAAGTTTGAATGTAAAACTTGTCCTTGAACACGAAGAAGTTTTGGGTCATCGCTATACGTAGTAATGCAACAATAAATTCGGTGGGTGCTTGCATCGGGGCAGGTCGCTGTTGTAGGCACCGCGTTACTACCATCAGAGCTTCCTGCTGTGGAATACTCGTGTACAGGGATACAACATCGCACGTAGCTAATAGTTGACAGTCTGGATTGAAATGTTGGCCTTCCACAATATTTATAGTGTGCATCGTGTCACGTAAATATGCTGGAGTAGCTTCTGCAATGGGTTTCAAGAAGAAATCGATGTATTGACCTAGAGGTTCGAGGATCGACCCACACCCGGAAACAATGGGGCGGCCTGGGGGGTTGGTCATTGACTTGTGTATCTTTGGTATCGTGTAGATGGTTGCTAAGCGTGGATGTGGTTTGTTGAGGAAATTGAACTCAAGTTCCGATAGAAACCCTTGTTCCAGACCCATTTGGGTTATTTCAAGGATGTCACGAGCAATGGCCGAAGTTGGATCTGATCGTAGAAGTTGATAACTGTTAGTGTCATTCAATTGGCGGAGAATTTCAGATTCGTATGTGGTGACATCCTGTACCACGATTGCCCCACCCTTATCAGCTGGCTTGATAACTAGTTGGTCATTTAAACTTCAGGAGTAGCCATGGGGGCTCCCTTTGCTCCTGATGTGGCAATTTTATACATGGCGGCCTTTGAGCAAGAAACTGTACTCAATCAGATCAACCCATTCAGAGACCAATTGAGTCTTTGGATGCGGTATATCGACGACATCCTTCTGATATGGCACGGGGACCTACAAGAACTAACGGCGTTCTATGTGTGGCTTAATGAACAATCTCTTTTTCTAAAATTTACCATTCAGTCTGACAATCATCGGATCGATTTCCTAGACCTTACCATCTATGAGGAAGCTGGTCGGTTATTCACTACTTTATATCGAAAACCGGCGGAAAGGAACTCCCTTTTGCACTACGAGAGTCATCATCCACGTGCCCTCCGAGACAACCTCCCCTTTGGGCAATTCTTGCGCATCCGCCGCAATTGCTCCAATAAGGATCACTATTTCAGCGAGTCTGAAGAACTCAAACAGAGACTTTTGTCGAAGGGTTACCCAAAACAACTAGTCAAGCGTGCACGCAAAAGAGCCTGGTTCTATCCTCGGGAAGAACTATTGACCCCCAAAACTAACAGAGATGAATCTGAACAGAGAATCGTGTGTGTTACTACATTCAACACCGCCAGCAACAAAATAAAAAAGATAATAAACCACCACTGGGCCCTTATCTCTGACGACATTCAACAAAGTGACTTGCCCCTTCATGCATTCAAAAAGGCCAGAAGCATCAGGGACCTTGTGGTACGCTCCTTCCTGCAAACACCGGAGGATCCGACTATCCAAACTCTGTGGAATCTGCCTCCCATTCTGGGCCACTTTAAATGCGGGTGCTGCAAAGCCTGTGCCAGCACTATCCAAACAAAGGAATTCTCACATGGAAGACACAGAATTGTGATGAAATCCCATACCAACTGTAACTCTGAAAACATCATTTACGCCATCTTGTGCCCTTGTCAATTGATTTATATTGGCCAGACCCAACAAAAAGTGAAAGCAAGGATACTTCAGCACATGAGCCGGATCAGGTGCAAAACCCAGGGGGCTCCACTAGTGGACCACTTCTTATCAGCAGGCCACACACCCGAAAGCCTCAAGTGGGTAGTCTTAGAGAAAGCGACACTGGGTCCACGGGGAGGTAATATCGCAAGTATCCTCAACACCAGGGAATTAAAGTGGATATTCACCTTTAACTCCATTGAATCTGGGCTAAACGAACATGATAGTTCATTCTCCCAATTGGCTATTCTACCTTAATGACTTTGTTAATGATAAATGTTCTTGTATCCATACTTACAATTAACTATGAGCCTGACATTACACTCTGTTTACCAGCTAATCTACCTAGTATGATTATCCAATATGTCGGGCCTCAGCGTGTAGTCAAGACATCAGCAGCCTATTCTTGCACTTACGCGCAGCGACATTGTGTATATGGCCTTTACCCACGTGCGCGAGGTACGCCACTTTCACAATGTCGCAATAACCTTGATTATGTGTACATTTCCAACCATTTGTTTAGAGCCACAGTGGCTTATACCCACATGTGTGTGAGGTACGCCACGCAGTTTGACCATTGCCAATAAATGCAGTTAGGGCTTCGGAGACCTGGACCAACTTTGTTGTGAATATGATGAAATTATTCATGAACCATTCTTTGTGCAACAACCAGCATTTGTTCCCATATACTATCATCAGGAGTGAGTAACAGTGGCCTATACCCACGTGTGTGAGGTACGCCCGTATACGAGAGCACCCAGCTAATGTATGGAGTGATATCCAAGTTATGAGAATAATCAGTTCGGGGTTATGGTGATATGATTCACCCATGTATTTTTACGCCTTAGCCAGTGCTCAGCTTGCTACAAAGAACAACATTGTCTGTGGTTGTTTACATTTATTCCCTAATTGATACATCTACCCATATGCACGTATTTTGCCCGACCGATAGGTACCCGATTGCCCAGTTCCGTGATGGCTAGTAATACCTCCATCGCTGATATCTTTCAGTCGCCCCGTCATTTGTGATTAAGTTATTCAATCACTTTGAACCGCTATATCAAAAATGTGCACCAACCCATCCAGCGTTATGGGTGTTAATCCGTACATGTGTCACAAACGAGTGCCTGACTCTACACAACTCACCAACTCTTTGAGTCTGTCCACCATGTCCATGAGTCACGTGACGTGCAACCTTGACAACGTCCATGTAAGCGGAACTCTGCTTCGCCATTCCCTCGGCGAGCAGTGAACGGCTCCGTAGTAACTCCTCACCCCGGTAAGCGCTTGCAATTTTCGGAGTTCTTGCGTTCAGTCCGCTTAATCTCAGCAGACAACTAACGCTCTGCATACCCTCTTACCCCTTATTCAGTCCTGCCAAGCACTCGATGCCACAGCGCGATTGCCTGCCAACCCACGCCGAAAGTCGATGTAACACGGCTGTTGGGTAAGTCTCTAGATCTGTATCTGCCATTTGCTATTTGCTCTAACTTCCCCTGCCCTGCGGGGACAGTTTTTAAAGGCTCCCTCTATGGTTTTTTACTCTTAGAGCGATTTCCCCTTCTGATGTTTCTACTGAACCCTGACCATTAAATCATTAGGCGGTTCCGAGCGACACCTCGGTAAGTTATCTACAATGCGGTGATTTTTGTAATTTTCACATAATACACTATCAACATAATAAGACCCTATTGGATTTTAATTCACAGATCCATTACCGTTATCTACCCTCCAGCTTATCGGGTCCCTATGCACACCACCTCGGTGGTAAGTCATAACCTTTCCAAGTTAGACTCGTATACTGGTATATTTTGGTATCCATGGATTGTAAAGTGTTGATCAACATTTTGGACCTATGCATATTAGCGTTTGTTGCTAATTCACGTATAGCTCATTGGTATTTTGGATGGGCTGCCCTAGTGCGGTAAGACCTATCTTCAGACTGTTTCCCTCCATGTGTGAGCACAATGATGTCGACTGAGAATACATCCACTGGCTGAGCAAGTCGTACTCGCGGCGACTCATTGTTCAAATTATTTAAATTATATGCATTCAACTAGATTTTGCTAATAGTCAGCCGCCTGCATTAATTGTTTGGTGTGTTTTTAAGCATGAGTAACATATGGGAATTTCCTTTCCCCCACACTAATTCGTGAATATTTGTACACTAACTAGGTCACGTGCCCCCCATCTCCCCAGTCCTGAAGAAGACCCCACGGCAAGATTTAAACCCATATCTGCGAACGAGGGTCGAAACGTCGACATCACTTTGGTCTATACAGTCAACTCCTCACCCTATTGCTCTCATTTGTTGTGATTTTGGAGTATGATTTTTGTGAAAGAATGTATATGAACCAATTGGTCGTTTTGTTTGGGTACATTGACATGTAACCACATTGAATCACTTCTATTCGCCGATTTTTACTGTCACTGAAAACCCTGTTTTCCTTCACCTATTTCCCACACGTATCACATACCCACCCCCCCTTTCCCAACCTTTGGGGCACTACTTAATAGTCACAGATCAATGTATGTTTAAAGTGACGTATATACATGATACTGGCACATTGTGAATAAAACAATGTGTCTTTTCAATTGGTTTCTTTTAGTGTTTATATTTTCTTTGTGATTATTGTTCATGTTTACTGGGACCCCTTCCCATACCTCATTTGATAACCCAGGTCCCCGTAACTATATCTGGGTACAACCCCCCTCTATATATTTCACTTCGAGCAGACGCTGTCTGCGAGGTTCCTCTCTTTATGTTCAATTCAGTTGAATCTAGCACGCCATGGCTGAACTTCTGTCTTACTCAGAAGACTATATAGACAAGTTATTAGAAGACCCCAACAATGTGTTTATTTCCTCTGATATTTCCACGATTGATTTCACGCTAAAGGACAAGATCTCTCGACTGGAGCGTCTGGAGAAAAAGTTGATCTGCACACGGTGGCATGGCCATCTACTTACCAAATATCTAAAAGAAAACATTATCCCCATTGGATTACAAATAAAAATTGAACCAGCCATTTTCGTAGAAGTACCGAAATTCAGGGAAGGGTTCAGCCACGTAGCAAACAATTGTAGCCGCCACTGGATGGTCCTCGGCGTTGAAACAGCTGCTGAACAAATTCAAATCATCACTGCCGAGATCAAAACCTTAAAGGCTGAAATTTCAGCTGACGCCAACTTTGCTAACGCAAAAGAAACTCTCACCAACCTTGAGGCCACACTCAAGGATTTCGACCTGACCACCCAAAACCGCAAACTAGAAAAACTGGCCCGTGACATCAGACTGTACGATAAGAAGAAGACCTATCCCTATCTACAGGAAGACCATTATCGTCAAGACAACCAAGGTAGATTCACCAACCGTGGGCGAGGATCTTCCAGAGGCAGACGGAACAACTATTATACTTTCTCTGATTCATCATACAGTTCAGAGGGTGAACAAGATCAATCGGGTGCTAACTACCAGCAGAACTACCCTGACTTTGGCTACAACCAACAATTTCAAAACAGCCCTTCTTTTTTAGGGCAACGCCAGGGCACATGGCGCCCACCTCGTGGCAGGGGCAATTCGTGGCCGCGCGGACAGCAACGCGGCTCCCAGTACAACACCGGCAACTGGAATGGAGGCCGCGGTCAACCTCAGAAGCAGGTACATTTTCAGCCCGAACCTCAACACGGGGAACGTGTTACCCGCAACAAGACTTACAGATGGTAACCCATAGTGCTAATCCACAAACTGATACAATGTTTGTATTGTACCCTCGTTTGAAACTCTTGGGAGGAGCCCCCCTGGCTCAGAAAGTCCGGTGGTGAACATTTCGAAACACACCTTGAGTGATGATGAGATCCAAATTTTGGGTAAAGGATTGTCATATGTCCCTACCAGTCACCCGGATCCTTTCATCATCCGAACGGAACTTTCCAAATTTTTCCGAAAAATAAGACTGAAATATTTTTT